>NC_136068.1:1789054976-1794054976 GCF_964261635.1 Lissotriton helveticus
TTGCTGGTTTTTCGCCACATTCGCGTCGTGAAGCAACAATCTCGCACTCGGCCAATTGCAAAAATTGCAATTCTGCACCAGAAAACCACCAGCAGGCAGCATAAACCTTCTGAAACTTGATGGATGGCATTGGATTGTGGTGATTTGATTGGTGTTGTGTTTTTTGACTTTTTGGAGTAGGGGTTGGGGGCTGGATATGTTGGTGGGGGCCATTTTGAGGCATGGTCCTGGCCATGTGGATGGGGGTCAAGCAGCCATTTTGAAGGCAGGCAGTGAGCTTTGTGCCATAGGCCTGCACCCATTTTGCCTTGCTTTCACCCATTGTGCCCAGGGGGAGTCAGTGGTACATGAAACTATAACCCTCTCTGTGTGTGCTCTCTTGGATCAATGTTAAATTCCTGTTTCCCAAAAATTTAGCAATTCTTAATTTTGAAATTTCCATATTGTGTGGTGTGCATGTGTGTATTCATAAATGCCTACTTGCAAACTATTTATTGAAGCGCTACATATGCAACATATATTTACTGATGTTCCTCTGTCTTCGTTTGCTTTTAGGTGCACAAAGTCAATAACTCCGCATCATCGTTGAGCATCAGTGCCAGGAAGAAGTCCTGCTGCGGCCTGCTGTTCCGACATCTGAAGAAGAAGGCTCCAAAAAGAGGTGCCCGTAGCTCCTCTTGCAAGAAAGATGTCTCTACTAAGGAGAAGAAGAAGCAAGTGGCACCACTTACCAAGGAGACTGGTGGCTCGACCACTAAATTTTTGTGGAAAAAACAAAGGCCCACCATGAGTGCTGCACAGGTAGCCTGTTTAGTGGTTCAATCACCAACGACCAGTGATGTTGGCTCATCGCAAGAAAGTAGCAGCACACCATCAACACAGGTTGTAACTCATCTCACAAGTACTATTCAACAACCAAAGCCGCAACAACAACTGCATGGGCTACTAGTACAAGCACAAGTACATGCGCAAGGAGCTGGCCGAGAAGGAGCTGGCCGAGAAGGAGCTGGCCGAGAAGGAGCTGTCCGAGAAGGGGCTGTCCGAGAAGGGGCTGTCCGAGAAGGAGCTGTCCGAGAAGGAGCTGTCCGAGAAGGAGCTGTCCGAGAAGGAGCTGTCCGAGAAGGAGCTGGCCGAGAAGGAGAAGGCCGAGAAGGAGAAGGCCGAGAAGGAGAAGGCCGAGAAGGAGAAGGCCGAGAAGGAGAGGTCCATGGAGAGTTGCAAGTAGAGGTCAGTGAAGAGGCCCATGTAGCGGCACATGGAGCGGTGCAAGTGCCCACAATGGTTGTTCTTCCAGAAGTAGGGGCACAGGAGGAAATTGACTTTGGAGCCGGGGTATCATGTCAGGAAGACGAAGGCACTCCTCCTGATGATTCATTTTCTCCCAGCTCCCCAGCAAGGAAAAGATCAAGGAGTGTGTGTAGAAGTTCCTCTTCAAGCCCCGCTCCATCAGATGATCTGGATCTAGATTGGCAACCATCTCCGACGTCTGAGAGGGAGGCACACCATGAGCTGCGCAAGGTATCAAATGTTAAAAGGAAGGGCCCCGGAAAGCTCATACTTATGGATCCGAACGTCTGACTTGATGAAGTGGTGCATTCTGATGTTGTTGAACAGGATGACAGCAATGACCTAGTCATCACACACGTCATTCCAGCCACAAACAGACATTTATACCCTATCCCGACGTCATGCTGAGCGTGACCCTGGCGACGTGGCACTGGTAGCACAACCAACGCAGTCAAGTAGTACAACAAGTTCAACAAAACCTACAGCTCCATATTTTCTCCCCAGAGGGGGACTCCATCCAGCTCGACTCCCTCAAGTAGGGTTGCTGCAATAATTGCACAACCCAATAGATGTCTGCAAGGCTCATCCACCACTGCTTCATCTGGCATTGGCAGTATCATCTCGTGCGGCAAAACCAGAAGTTTCCAGTCCCCAGTTTGGAACTTTTTTAGTGTCCATGCAAAGTATGATAACATAGCCGTTTGTTGCATTTGTAAGACTAGAGTTAGCCGTGGTAAGACTGGTACCAACTATGGAACCGGAGGCCAGATAGGTCATCTTAAAAGAAGGCACGCTGTCGAATGGTTTGCGCACCTAGCAAACACCAAGGGAAAGCAATCCCAAAGGGCAAGTGGCCAAAATATACCCATACTAGGTGTTTCATCTGAAGATGACGGGGAGGTAGAAGAAGCGTCAGACATTTGTCCGGTTGCACCCAGTACCCCTGGCAGCACCACACCCTCCGGAACACATAGGAGGCACACTGAGAGTCTGGGAGACACACCAATGCAGAAAATGTCAACACTGAGCAGAAGTGGGTCGAAGAAGGCATCAGCATCATCCAGTAAATTTGTCCAGTGCACCATTACAAACATGTTCTTATCAGATGTGCAATTTCAACGCAACCACCCAATTGTACGCCTGTATAACACTAAGCTGGCTAAAATGCTAGCGGTGGACCTTCTCCCTTTTTCGTTTGTCGAAGGTGTGGGTTTTCTTGAACTCGTGGCAACACTGGCCCCTAAATGGAAGGTTCCTAGCCGGTTCTATTTTGCCAGGGTTGCTGTTCCAGCACTACATAAAGAGGTGCTTGAGTTGGTTGGGGCAGCTTTGCAGAAGAGTGCTGTTCACACTATACACCTGACAACTGACATGTGGACCAGTTGCCAAGCCCTTGATTACATGTGCATCACTGCACACTGGGTCTCTTTTTCAGGGGTTGCAAAACAGATAAATGCAGGTGGTGACTTGGTCGAGATTTTTAAGGGTGCTCGTAAACATGCAACATTAGCCATGTTTGGCATGGAGAAAACTCATACTGCAGCCAACATTTTGGATGACTTTAACAAAAAGGTCTCGCAATGGCTGCCCCCAAGAAATTGCAAGGTTGGTTATGTTTCTACTGATAATGGCAGCAATGTAGTTAAGGCCATGGAGAACGGTTACTATTTCAGAGTGCCGTGTTTGGCGCACTGTATGAACCTTGTCGTGCAAAAGTTCTTGAAAAAAGAACTTGCAGTCAACAAAATACTGACCATCTGCAGAAGAATATGCACACATTTCAACCATTCTTTTAAGGCCCGGAAGGAGCTGAGGCGCCAGCAAAATGTACGTAGAATGCCAGTGAAAGCACTTATCCAGGAGGTGGCAACACGTTGGAACTCAACCGTCTACATGCTTGAGCGTCTGCATGAGCTGTTTCCAGTAGTCAATGAGTATTTCTACAACCTGGGTGGTGATACGACAGAAATGATGCTAGCGGTGGAGCAATGGCAGCTAGTTAAAAGCCTGACAGACATGCTTCCTCCTTTTGAGGTCTTCACGCGTGAAGTCAGCAGGGAGGACTGTTCTTTGACCAAAGCTATCCCATTGTTGCTGAAGCTCGAACACCAAGTCAAGGTGGTGTCTTCAGAATTAAAAGATGCTGGAAAGAATGAAGCATATGAGTTGGCGCAGAGATTATTACAACGCCTAGTTAGCAATAAACGGCTTGTAAATATCAAGAAACAACAGCACTACATTTGTGCTACTATTCTGGATCCACGTTACAAAAAGCCATTGTTTGGCAAAGTAATAATTCCTTTTGAAACATCAGACGTTACAGAGTACAAAGGTTGGCTAGCTCAGTCAGCCATTCGTTTTGAAAGAGAGCGGAAGGAAACTGTAGGAGAAGACAGTACTACTAGTGAATCAGCAGGCCATCAGGCGTCCCAAAAAAACACTTCTGCATCTGTGCCTGTGGCAGAAGTGAGTGACTTTTCCTCTGAGCCGTTAACCACACCAGCAACCGTATCATCTGCACCAGGCCCAGGCGATATGTCTGAAGCGGATTGGCTAAGTGAGCTAGGGTTTCCTTGTCCCAGAAAGGACACAGAAGTGCAAAGTACAGGAATCCGGGAGAACATTGTTTCAATGGTGCAGGCCTATCTGGATGACTCCACAGCGGTCAATATTACTGAGGACCCATTGGCGTATTGGCATGGGAAAAGAAACATATGGCGAGAGCTCACCAACCTGGCTATCAATTACTTGTCTTGCCCACTCGCAAGCGTGTCTTCAGAACGTGTTTTTAGTTCTGGTGGTGGCATTGTGACTTGCAAAAGGTCCCGCCTCTTGCCCGCAAATGTGGAGCGGCTCACCATGATAAAGATGAACCAGCACTTCATACCACCAGATTACAAAGTACGAGAATGCACGCAGGAAGAAGAGGACACCGACCTACCTGAGGAAAGTTCTCCTCAGTTACCAGAAGTACTACCGACTGAATTTGCAGAGTATGAGGACGAGTTCTGCTTCCCTGACAGCGAGTTCTGAAAATGAGTCAATGAATCATTAACATTATTTTTCTTCCTTATTCACTTTTATTCCTGTGTGTCTGTCTTTCTTTGTTTAGCAAGTGCTTCATCACATTCACAACAAAACTGTAATCACCCAATCAAACAACAAGCCCATCAGCAGAACTGTCTTGATTTTGATACCGCAGCATTCCTCAGGTTCACAACAGTTAGTTGACAAGAACTCAGTCCTGGTCGTCTATCCTCCTCCTCCAGACTCACCCTATCCATTTCCCGTAATGCTGATGCCTGGATTCTGCACAATGAAGAAACTTACGTTGACGAGTCCCCTAAAGAGGGACTGGAAGTAGTGAGTCCTCATTTAAATACATTTTGCTAAGTGTGACTTTTTTTCCCCGATTTGCTTTTTGGCTGTTTGGGGGGTGTCAAACTTGTTTGCGCTTGGGTTTACGGGTCTTGGCTGGGCCATTGCTGGCAAGGTCTATTAAGGGATGAAATTGGTTAGGCATTTACTTTGGAAAACATTTGGCCAATTACACGTGAACGTTTAGGCGTTATTATTGCTCGCTTGCCTGTCTTAGGGGTGCTGTCTGTGGGGCTTCTAGGTTTTTGGGGTCTGTGAGCACCGCTGCCACATTTCTAATGTTGATTGCTTTTGTTTTGCAGAAAATCCACGCCGGGAAACTCCAGTTGGTGCCCTGCTGCAGAACGCTTTAGGTCACTGTGAATTCCAGGTGGAGCCAGCCCTCAAACACAAATTACAGGTAAGATAAGCGTTTGGATGGGAGGTAGTATAATGGAGTATTAGGAGAGGCGAGAGAGTGACAGTGGTACTAGTAGTAAAGTCCTAGGACTCTTGAATTAACAAACTCTGTGACAGGCATTTACTTTGGAAAACATTTGGCCAATTACACGTGAACCAACACGATGACAGTGTTCAGTAAAACGAACTTACTGCAAAACCACCACCCACCGGGCTCAAAGTAGTAAAAAACAGATATGCTCAGATAAAGTTTGAAAATGTAAATTTTTATATCCCTAACAAAATAAACTCCCGCAAGACCCTCCCTAACCCCAACAAATAAATAGTCCTTCAAAAGTCCCCAAAAACCCCAACTCCCAATTCCCACCCCCCAAAAGTCTCTAAAAAAGGGGCAAGGGACACTCTAGGGATGCATGGTGTTGACTTTGGCCTCCAGGGCATCATGCCGTAGGGCCAGGGCATCGTACTGCTCCCGGAGGGTGGCGTGATCTAAGCAGAGGCCCTCCAACAAATTTTGATATTCTTTCAATTTCCGGACCTCCGCCTCCAGGTCGGACACTCTGTGGATTGCACGGCGCAAGCGAGCCTTTAGAGTACTGTGAGGGGCAGCCTTTGCTGCTCGGCGGTGGCGTCTGCCAGCACGGCTCCGTTTCGCCGGAGCACTGCGCTGACCTGCAGAACGTGGGATTACAGAGGAGGATGCAGATGTCCCATTCGATGTACTGGACTGCGTGTCCTCCCCCTCCAGTTCCACCAGCCGCCGATATTGGGCAACAGTAGCATCCAGCCTCCGTTGCCGGGCCAGTAGAGCCTGCATACTCCTTGTTGGTTTTGATGTTTTAGTATGACCAACTATATGAAGAAAGAAAGACATATTCTGTAACCAATGCTCTTTAAGAATATGATTAACACAAAATGATTCAGCAGGAAGTTGTCACAGTACAACTAGCAACTAGCCAGCGCAGTACAAAACTATTCAGGCCAGTATCATGGGCGTCCGCAGGGAGGGGCAAGGGGGGGCGCTTGCCCCCCCCTGGATCGCAGGTCCATCCAGTGCTGGCCCAGTGACAAATTACAATATGGTAATTACAGCAGGCTGGGACCGACAGACAGATAGAGGCAGAGACAGGGACAGAGAGAGAGGAAGACAGAAGGAGAGAGAGAGAGGGAGGGAGCCAGAGGGTGACAGAGGGAGGGTGAGGGAGGGAGACAGAGAGAGAGAGACAGCGAGGTAGAGGGAGACACAGGGAGACAGAAAGAGGGAGACAGAGAGAGAGAGAGAGCGAGGGAAACAGAGAGAGGGAGGGAGACAGAGAGAGAGGGAGGGAGACAGAGAGAGAGGGAGGGAGAGAGACAGAGAGAGAGAGAGAGAAAGAAAAATGTGTGTAATATGTATGCCAGGTCTGGAGGCTCAGTGGACGAAGGCATCCGCTGCAGGGGCATGAGTTCAACCTCATGGTCATAGTTTTTTTTGTTGCTCTAGATCCACCCCCCTCCCCCACTGACCCTGCCCCCTTCGGTGCGGCCCTTGGCCACAAACCACACTGTCAATTCGGCCCCGAGAGAAAGTTTGTGAGGACCCATGCTCTATAACCACATCCTCCTGATTTAGATTGAATTGTTTTTTTCTGGCATTTTTTGTTTTTCCCTCTGTTTTAATGTAGGTACCAGGTCGTCTGCTGTGGTGCCGCACAAGATTTTTCTCTTCCCCCTATGGGGTTCTTTGTTTATTTAAGCTCTATGTCGTGTTAGATTTAAAAAAAATGTATTTAATACTTGTGCTCAATCATGTCAGGAGTAGGACTCAGGAGATGGTGATGATGTTGCACCCCCCCCCCTGGAAACATTTCATAGTATTTTCGTAGTTCATCCAGTGACCGTCTACTCTCTGTAGATACACATCATATGCTATCTAAGAGTCAGATAGTACCATGATCCAGCTTACCTCTACCCGCCACCACCACTGTCTGCTTCCTCACAGTCTGTTCTTGGGCCACTTGCGTCGCCTCCTCCCCAGAGGTGTCCTCGGAGTCGATCACCACCACCACATCCGAGCTGGCCCCGCCACCAGATGTTCCACCTACAAAGTAGATTTAAGAATGTTAGATTACACCACTCACTAGTATTTGGTCTAGGAATGAATAAATGTGAAAACAACAGAAAAAGTAATTGACTGTCTACTCCAGTCTAAAGTAAAAATGTCCCTCCTTCCAGGGAAGGCTGTTGTCTTGCTGCACTTTTTTGTCACAATTGATGAATGCTTGCTTAATTTTAACACACACCATTTTTCTCTGAACAGACAGAAGCTGGACTTCTAAGGACAAGAGCAACATCAACTTCAAACCAGGTGAAAGCTCGGCTCGACCACAAGAAATGTGTTCCATTACTCATCAACTCAGCACCAAGCACTTTTCCATTTCAAGCTAACTTTATTTTAATATATGTGTTTACTTTTACTTTTAATAAAGCTTTTAAACTTGAATAGACTCTGTGGTTTTTGGTCCTCCAGACTAGAGTGACTGAGCGAAAGGTTTTACAATTTTTGCAAGGAGGAGTTTGTGCCGCTGACACTACCAGGTTTATACAGTGTGCCAAACACGCCACTCTGAAATATTATTACTCTGGTCTTTGGTGTCGATAGTTCGGTTTGTGGAGAATTGTCCCTGCAACAGTAGTATTATGGATTTTGCTCCTATCTAAACACTATTTCGAAAAAATTAAATTAGGAACGCTTGGACAACAATAGGTCATCTATATTTAAATGAAAACTTACTGGGGCCAGCAAAGGAGCACTCGCCGCCCTGGCCTGCATCCTCCTCCGTTGGAGCCACAGCATCCTCCTTTTCCGTCCGCTTGCCCCTGGGCGGACCTGACGTACAACATGAAAGAAAGAACAGAAAACATTGATGATTGCTGCTTGTCGATGTCCTTGTCAACCAAATCAAACATTTAGAAAGAACAAGAACCAACTATCTCAGCCAAAAAGAGGGCTACAAAGGAAGGACTGCACCTGAGCCTCTACTCTAGGGGCAGATTTACAAGCCCCTTGCAGCTCTTTTGCTCCGTTCTTGCGTCACTTTTGTGACGCAGCGCCACAACAAGAGAGGCGCCATGGTGTGGCGTATATTAACAACGTGACGCATATGGGAGATGCATACCATTCTAAAGCCCTGCGCCATAAGGGAGCGTTCCAGCGCAAGGGAGGGCGTTCCTGCGCAGGAACGCATGCTAAAAGTGGCTATGGGGAATATATAAAATTTCAATCAGTCATTTAGGACAATGATGCGTCACTGAAACCCTGCGCCTGCATGAAGCAGACGTACGGCTTGACGCAGCATTGCTGGAGCTGCGCCATCGTTGCAACGCAACTCCATCAATGAGCCGCCTTTACGGCACCGATGCGTAACGCTTCGGTGACGTTTTGGGACCATGGTGTGCCGCATTGTAAATACGGCACACCATGGGTGGTGCTGGCGTGCCGCACACTTTGCAGGGATGCGCAGGTAATTGCTAATCTGACACTTAGGGGCATACTTACGAGTTCTGGGCTGCACACCTCCAGGGGTGCACCAGAACAAATGCGTAACGCAAAACTAACCTTGCGTCACGGCAGATGCGCCGCAATTACAATGCGGCAAACCCTGGCGCAAGGGTAGGCAGATGCGTGACGCATCTCGCGACGAAAGAGGGGCGCATCTCTAGAGTCGCGTCGCAGGCGCGATGCAACTCTAGCAATGCTCAGGGCTTCCCAATACTCAACATACCGCATCAGTCCTTACGCCTGCTTCAAGCAAGCAGGCATAAAGAATTGACGTAGCAGCGTCGCGGAAGTGCCTGCGTTAAATCTTGTAGATTTCACGCAGGCACTTTTGCGAGGCGCACAGCTGCCTGACCGCCACCCCCCATACCCCCCCCTGCGTGGGAACGCACCCATTGTGGCGCAGGCCCAGGCCTTAACGTGGCGCATCTCCCTAGATGCATCACGTTGTACATGACTCGCAGGGATGCGCCATGTTTACGTCGCTGTGCGTCAGGTAAGGCAGCGTAAATGTGGCGCAAGGGGCTTGTAAATCTGCCCCTTTGTGTCTAGCATTACGCAGTTCTGTAAAGTACACTCATACATTACTCAGCCCAATTAAATGAACACAAAATAGAAAACAAATAAGCAGTGGCACCGCCACAGAGAAGGAGAGCAGTGCACCTGAAATGCACAGAAGATTTTAAAATATTAATTTACCTCTCCTATCAATGTAATCGGCAGCATTATTGCTCTTTGTAAAAAAGTTAAAACAAACATTTGCAATATAACACACAGAGCAGGAGAAAAAACAGAGTAGTGAGTGATGAAAAAATTGCTACTACTACTCACCAAGCCCGGGGACCTCCACTCCCAGCAGGTCGAGCAGGTCGCGCTCCCGGTCCAGGATATCGGTCCAGCGGTGGGTCACCTGGTTGTAGGTGCGCTGGACCCCCGAGATGTCAAACAGGGCCCGGCACACCTGCTCCCACCGCTTCCGTCGCTCCTGGCGGTTGGTGTAGCCACCAGCGATCCTGCCGCGATGGTCCTGGGGAGGCGGCGCTGTACATAGAAAACAAGTGCACCCACCTCCTCAGGGCTGAAGATGTCCCTGGGCACCACCATTTCCGCCCTCAAACGGCCACACGGGAGCCGGGCAAGGGCTGCGGGGCCCGTCTTGGGCAGCTTCACCATGGTCTGGGCAGGTGGTAGGAACAAGGAGAAAAAATGAAAAAGAATAAGACTAGGGAAGAAGAAAATAAAAGTTTAAAAAAGTAGTTGAAAAGTAAACAAAAGTAGCCTAAAACACAAAAATATAAAGCTAGTAAACTAGAGGGATAGATAATAATTTAAATAGATTCAAAAAATATTATAACAAGCAAAGGATGGCAGAGATATAGAAAGGATTAGAAACACCATGCCCAGACACATAGGAATGAATGAAAAACAAGATGGCGGCCCGATCACGTGCGCGTAAGTAAGTTTGCACGCGATTTCTCTCGTGAACTCGTGCGAACTTGCATTCGCAATGCGCTTATTTCGCGAGATTACACATAGCGGGCGGAAACGGAAATACGTCACGCAAACAAAATGGAGGCGCCCATACTCAACCTTGGGGTAACTCGCACTAGTTCGCGGCTTCCACGGTCGATTTCGCACGACGCCGCGCCTCGCGAATAGTGCGAAATTACCGAAAAACGAGTTTTGCAAAAGCAAAACCAACGAGCAGGTGCAAAAGTTCGAGCTCATCATTTGTAACCATTTCCCTGTAGTGCTTCCTGAAGGGGCCCTCCAGAATCCGGTTGCCTACTTGCAACTATTGTGTGACCCTGCTCTGACAGTCACAGAATAGTTAGAAGTATGCCATTGCATCCTGTTAAAAAAAATGTACATTGCAACAAAAAGGAAAGGGAGCAGACAAGCAGGTGCCAGCCTTCATTAATGTCAGTTGGGGCAGGGCAGGTGTTGTTGTTTGCAAAACTTAAAGCACTTAGCAGGTGTGTTTTGCTTTGCCACAATAATGTACACTCACTGGTCAACCAGAGGGTGCTGTGATGACACCGAGGGTGGCATGGGTGTGCCAGCCAGAGGGTGGCATGGGTGAACCAGAGTGCCAGTGTTGACAGAGGATGGCAGTGCTTTGCTTTGCCCCAATAATGTACACTGGTGAACCAGAGGGTGCTGTGATGACACAGGGGGTGACATGGGTGAGCCAGAGGGTGGCATGGGTCAACAAAGAGAGTGCCAGTGGTGACAGAGGGTGGCAGTGATGAAGAAAGCCTTGCAAACAGGCTGGGCACGTAGAAACAACAAGTTCGCAAAACTAGCGACCCGACAAGTAAGTTCGCAATTTGCGAAATTGTACAAAACCCTCGCGAACTTGCAGAAACCCGTGCGAACACACACCCCAAAAAAAATCTGCAAAATCCGTGAGAATTCGCGGATTTTGCGGATTTTCGCAATCCGCAAATTCGCAAATCCGCAAATTCGCGGATTGCGAATCCGCAAAATCCGCCCATGCTTATTAAAAACTCACCTCCTAGTAGATCCAGCCAGGCTATCCTATGGAGTGAGATGTAAGGGGTATACGACTCCTTTAGTGTAGAATTCTGTGGGTGACAATGTGACCAATCAGTTAATCCTAGTTATGCACTATTTAAAGCTGAGGCGTTACGTAGCAGTCGTGCTCTGCACGCTTACCTCTAACTTATTCCTTTACAATCCCAGTAAAAACTACAGGTTTCCTTCAATTATACGAATGTTAGCCAAGGTTTAAAATCTTGCAGTCGGGGCTATGAAGGAAAGAGCGGTAATTAAGCCTTGTGTACTGGAAAATTTAAATGCAAATGTGCATTCACAAGCGCAGGCAATTGTCAACCGCTTACCTGGAGTGAAAGCTTCCGATTCTTTAGTGCGGTCCCGAAGGATCTGGAGAAATGAAAGGAACCGGCGGCGAGGATCGCTCTGTCCTGGTTCGGCTTCATGGCGTCACTGACAGCGCGTGAATGCCTCGGCTAGTTAAAGCTGGTTAGCCCAGCGTGAGGACGTTGCAGTTGCTACTGTGTTAGACGTTGCTAAGCAACCAATGCAATGTGAGGTCTTCTCGTTTACAGTGGGATATAATCCACAACATTATGTATTAGCCCAAGCCATGACTTGCAGGATGTGCGGGGGTATCCGTAAATGGGCCTCCATGTTTGTAAACCTAACGTGGTATTGCTAAATTAGTAATTACGGTGAGGTTTTCTAAAAACGTTATTGCTAAAAACGTACAGTATACACAGTTCATACAGATATTTGCATTTTTTCACAATATTCGAAGTACACTGGAATGTAAAACATTACCACATTGATTGGGCAGTGTGAAAGTTGATGGTAAAATTGAGTAGCAGAAAACAAATTACACATGATTCAATTAGGAATATGAGAAATCAACACACATGTGTATCCCAATAGCGATGCATATCTATAAATAGCAGGATGTAAGGCTGAGGGATGTTCTCACGGACCATTGAGTAAATGTAAATTGATACTTGTATAGCGCACTACTCACCCGCAAGGGTCTCAAGGCGCTTGTACGAATACCGCTGTGGAACCCATCCTGGCTTTCCCTGTGAGGTGTCCACTCCTGGGCACCCCCAAGGTGGAGGCCAGGCATTTAACAAGCTCTTTACATGGAATCTCAGAACTTGAGCACCAAGCATAAGCCCCTTACAGAGGAAATCCCCCGTGACAAGATCACTCAGAAGATGGCGAGGCGGCAAAAGGCAGCTGGAGGAGCTGAGCAACTTGCTGTGAAAAATCAGGGCAGCATCAGAGGTCCACAGGAACCACTGGCTGCAGCCACATCTGTCGCCCAATGCCAGGGAGGACCAGGCAACCAGCATCAGGAAGACTCCAGCGCAGCGGCAGCCAAGAGGAAGAGAAGAGCTCCAGCCAAGCTGGTAGAGGCAGCAGCCAAGAAACCCTCACAGAGAAACGCCCTGCCCCCTGTAGCCGCCCTGCAGCGGCAGGTCCAAGCATTGGGACCAGGGACGCAGCAACAAGTAGTGAGAATATTAGTTCAATTGTGAAAGAATGTTTTAACTCAATGGCACCACATTTGCTGAAGGGGTTAGGCATGCAAGGATTTGGGGGGGGCGGAGTGCAGTCAGAAGAGAAGGTGTCAGGGCTACCTTGGCACCTAATAGACCCAGGCCAGGTGCACCAGGACTGCTTAAGGGGACAGGGTACACCAGAAGTTGGGGTAGAGTTAGGTTCTTCGATAGCAGCTTGGGGGGCATGAACACAGCATGCGAATCAACTCACATCCCCCCGCCACCAGAGCTTTACGCATGGCCTTGGCCTGCTCTAGCATCTTTGACCATCAGGGCCACGGGCCTAGCTAGCCTCATACCAATAGTGGTCAAAGAGAGGATATGGAGGAAGGAGTTCATTGACATTTTTACACTGTTAGAGATACAGTTAGAGGGGTTGGATCTGACTACCTGCGATAAGAAGGATGATGATAGAAGGAAAAGGAGCATAAAGAAAGAAATGTTGACAATTGGCTAGATGCATTCAGAATAATGGCATGCAATTGTGGAGAAATTGTGGAGAAATTCCCGCGCTGTGCGGCCGATCTATAGCCCTATGAGTCAACATCCATAATGCGCAGAGGTAATTCCCGGGCGACACATGGCTAGAATACCATAAGGTATTCTGTCTAAAAATGGAAATGCACTCCGAGATGGAATGGAATGAGGAGGATGTATCCTGTTTCATCCATAAGATGATGGTAGCCAAGGAGGCCAAGACATGGGCAGGGAAGGACGAACGGTCCTTTCGGGGTTCCTCCCACAGGGGAAGGGGAGACCTTTCCGCAAGTCCAAACATTTCAGCACATGGAAAGCACCACATAAAAGCGGGGCAGAAGCAATTTGCTGCACTTTCGAGGCAAATGAATGTACCTTCGGGGCATTGTGCAAATTTCAGCATATCTGCTCCTCCTGTGGCGGGAGATACCCGGCGGCAGGGGGCAGATGCAAGAAGGAACACAAGGGAGACAAAAAAGAGAAGAAAAGCAGTGAGACAACTGCAGCGGGCGAGGGGGGAGCCAAAAGGGTTTCAAAATTGCAGGCTGGCCAGGTTCCCCATCAATACCCTCTGATTACGCCAGCTAGCCAACACATACCACAACAAAGCAGACACTGCTATACTAGTGTAAGGTTTTGAAGAGGGCTTTACTATCCAGTTTATAGGTCCCCTTCCCCCAGGTAGCACCAGGAGTCTGAAAACGACAATACAACACCCAAAGGTGGTCACAAGGAAATTAGAGAAAGAAAGAATCTTAGTGCGAGTTGAGGGCCACCTCCCCTCCCACATAAGCTAGGGGTTGGTGATCTCGCCACTAGGGGTGGTCCCCAAGAGAGAACCAGGATAATACAGGCTAATCCATCACCTGTCCTTCTCAGAGGGCTCAGTGGTGAACGATGGGATCAGCGCATAAGCGTGCTCAGTGGGTTACGCTACTGTAGATGACTCTATTGACCTAGTCAGAGCTGCAGGCCTAGGAGACCTCATAACAAAAGCAGTCATTGAGCCCACCTTTTGCTTACTCCCGGTCCACCCCTCTAGCTTCCACCTATTGGGATTTCAGTGGGAAGGGGACCTTGGGATGCTCGGTATCCTATGCCTACTTTGAAATATTCAGCACTTTCATAGAATGGGCTCTACATGCCAGGAATCCTCAAGGCGGGAAACTCCATTACCTGGATGATTTCCTTTTCGCGGGCCCGTCCGCTTTGAGCGAATGCAGAGACATCCTGGCGGTACTTGTTGAGCTAGCGGAGGAGTTGGGGATCCCTCTTTCAACAGAGAAGACAGTGGGCCCAGCGACAAAAATCACATTCCTAGGGATTGAGCTAGACTCAGTGGCAGGGATGTCCAGGCTCCTGGCAGAGAAGGTGGAGGATTTCAGGGAGGAAATCAGGGGCCTTTGCAGGCGGGAGAAGGCACACTGAGGGACCTCCAAAGACTAATAGGCAAACTCAATTTTGGAGCCAGGGTTATCCCAGCAGGTAGGGTGTTTGCTAGGTGCTTAACCCAATTCATATGTGAACTTACACACAAGCACCATCACGTTAGGCTGGGGGCAGAAGTCAAGCAGGACCTTTTGATGTGGGACACGTTCCTGGCAGATTTCAAGGGAATGTTGATCTGGAGGGAAGGCTGGGTCACTAGCAGACAGATTGCACTGTTCCCGGACTCTGCTGGCAGCTCAGGGTTTGGGGTAATCCTGGGCAGGAAATGGTGCGCGGGCCAATGGCCTAGCAGCTGACGCAAGGAGGGCATAACCAGCAATATCACATTGCTAGAACTATTCCCTATCATAGTAACAGTCTGGAAGTGGGAATTGTATAACATGAAGCTGACACTATGGTCAGACAACAAGGGAGCAGTACAATTAACAGGGGATCAGCCAGATGCCCAGACACACTGAGATTAATGCGCCGACTGGTTAAATTACAGTTGGAGGGGAAAATGGACCTGAGAACGCACCCCGTACGGGGGTGGAGAGGGAGGTAGCAGATGCCCTGTCAAGAGCACGGATGGACAGAGTCAGGGAACTGGCACCTGGGGCGGAGCAGAACATGACCCCCTTCCTGTTACACCTTTGGGGTTTGGCGAAGTAGGCCTATCGGAACTCGTCAACCAAGCTCTCGCACCGGAAGCAGCCAAGAGATATAAAAAGTACGTGGGGACTGTAGTGCAGGTAGGGGGCATACAGAATCTGGGAGATGTGGGGGCCACATGCGCGGCAGTGGAGCAATTCGTCCAGTGGGCATCCAACAGCAAGAAATCCTGGTTGTGGGCAAAGGCCCACCTATCCTCAACGGCACATCACACAAAGCTGGTGACAGGGCAGGACCCCTTGGCCTCTCACTATATATCAAAGCAGTGATGAAAGGGTGGAAGCGCGCAGAGGGCAAAAAGGGGGACATCAGGTGCTCAATAGACTACACAAAGCAGGGCGTACTGTTAGGAACACTGGGTGAGATAACAAAGGACACCTTCAAGCACCTCCTTTTTAAGGCCGCATTTTCCACTGCATTGTTTGGGGCATATTACCTCAGCGAATTAGTGGCGCCCTCAAGGGTGGGACCAGCCACACACTGCTTACAGGCAAGTGATGTGACACCTCGAGCAAAGCAAATAGGGATACTACTGAGGAGGTAAAAAACAGACCAGACGGACATAGGGGCGATAGTAAAGCTACAATGCATCAAGGATCAGAACTCCTGCGCAGTGTGCTGCATGCTAGCATTCATGGCTGTACGACTGGCCGGCGAAGGGCCCCTTCACCGGCAAATTCCAGTTCACAGCAGTCATGCGCCTCGCCCTCAACAAATTAACATATAACCAGCCAGTGTTTCTAATCCACAAGCTTGTGTGGTTTATTTCACAGTCATTCTCATATTTTGAAAACCAATAAATACATTTACAGTATGTCATGTTAAAGAACACAATTTCCCGGTTTAACGGTTCCCTGACCGGGAATCGAACCTGGTCAGGGAACCGTTAAATTGTGCAGTTAACTTGTGCAACCAGAAACATTTTGTGTAAAAAAGTATTGTGGTCCTTTCTAGTGTGCATTTTGGACCCAAACCTTCCATAGGTTTACAGTTTCCCTCAACAAAGCAGGACTGCCACCTGCGAGTTTTGGGTCACACTCATTCAGGATAGGGGCAGCAACAACAGCCGCACAACACGGAATGACTAAACTAATTCACAGGGCCTGTTAATGGATTCCATGAGATAGCACCAGGGAGTTATCAGGTGTGTG
Organism: Lissotriton helveticus; assembly: GCF_964261635.1. Lineage (NCBI taxonomy): Eukaryota > Metazoa > Chordata > Amphibia > Caudata > Salamandridae > Lissotriton > Lissotriton helveticus. The sequence goes on from NC_136068.1 coordinate 1,789,071,383, forward strand.
GATCAATCAATCAAACATATTTTTATAGAGCGCTCTAATCACCCGTGCATCTGGGCATACGTAAAAATCCATGGGTTTTGCATGGGAACACCCACCGCACTGCCCATGAAACGCCTTTTTGATGCAGAGTAAGGCAACACAGTGACTTGCACTGCTTTGCCTTACTCCATATCTACAAGGCCATGAAAAGCCACACAAAGTGGCTTTGCATGGCCAAGTAGATATGGGTCTGCACTCTGCCCCGCCTATGTGTCAAATAAAATGGGACACCAGTGGTGCAATGGACTTGTAAATAAGCCCTACAGTCTTCAACTCTGTCTGTTCATGTTGATTCGCAATAACATAGAGCTAGCCTTTTTCCAAAGAATCTAAATAAATACATTTTTACATCTAGTATCCAAATGTATATGATCAATAGTAAATTCTAGGTCTAGTGATGTTCAATGACAAATGGAAGATTGAATGTCAGCAAGTGATAGGAAAATATTTCAAAATGACATAGAGGAATGCAAGACAGCAGAAAAGGCTGACCAATCGAGAGATGAATAGTTTTTAAAGCATGCCTGCCAAGTGCCACACATCGCAGGTGAGACTAGGCTTATCAGTGCTGATGCCCACACCACTGCACTGAAATGTATTGTCAGGCTTTCAGAGTTCCTCATTGCCTCTCAAAGTTTCTTAAGGCCCTCTCGTAGCTACAGTGGTATTCCCAATGTGTGCTGCTAGTCTGCAGCTGCTGGTGCACAGACAGTGTCTCATTGTTGAGATAAGGTGAGGTTGTCTTGGATGTTTGACATGTGTCATGACTCATTCGCTGGTGACTGGGGTTGGGGCATGGACTATCCATCACTTTATTGCTGTACCTCACTGGCTGCAGTAAGCCATATGCATTTTACACTGCTTTGGTATTAGTGCAAATGGCGAGCCTGGGCTCTGTCCACTGGCTGGTTATTACGATTATTGGTTCCTTCATGGAGCCAACCTTTAAAGCCACAGAAGTCTCGCACTTGCAGAGGAGATCTGTCATGTTTACCCTATATATTCCTTAGATTCTTATCCTACATGGAGCAACATTATATGCCATAAAATATTTAAAAAAATGTTTTTTGTAGAACGCACATCCTGAACTCACATATTAGAGGGTGCTCTCATATGTTATATTGACGAAATAAGAGGAATGATAAAATATTTGTTACTGATCAAACAGCTTTGATCAAGTGGGAAAGGTGGGTTTTATCCCAGGTTTTCTGGTGTCACATCGTGATTTTCAGACACTAGAGGGGTATCTCTATGGGGTACACCTGAAGGCTATTTTAACCTTCAAAAACAAGTGCCTTTTTAGTCGTTAGGACTACCATTAAAGTGCTCCCTCCAAAAGTGGGTTTCAGCCCGTCTGGCAACAGTAGCTGTGCCGGACGTAGGACTCAATGATAAAGCATGCCACACATATGTGTGGGTGAAAGTCCTTTTAAAAAGTAAGGAGGGGAGGCGTGGCCAAGATGGCGGCGGAGTAGGACGTGCTTCCGTGGAGCTTGTGCTGTGCGTCGAGCTGTGTTTGGGGCGGTGGAGGAGACGGGCAGCCGCTGCTGAGCCTGGAGCTGCACTGGTCATTGTGCGGCGCTGAGGCCTGCCCGGGAAAAGCTGGTGTGCTCGGTGGCCACTTGGGCGTCCGCTCAGGTGGCGGCGGTCGAGACGCCTGCTGGGGGCGTGTGTGCTGCCGGGCAGAGGTTGCCTGATCGCGGCAGATCGCATCGGTGAGAGGTGAGAAGTGGAGGTGCGGCTGTCTTGAGGCACGGAACTTGGTCCGCAGGCCGGCGGATGGTGTGAGGTCCACGCGGGTGGCGCTAGCAGTGGGCCGCAACTCTGGTGACGTATACGGCCTCCTCCCGATCCCGGCTGTTCTTGGGCTGGGTTGCGGTCGACTCTGCTGGCTGGCTGGGGCCTGATGATCTGGGAGCCCCGCGGCGCCTCGTATCGGCCCGTGCATCGGTGGGCGGCACGTCGGGGGGCACCTTCTCTCCCGCTGGCTGGAGTGCTCCCTGGGGCCCGGGAGTGCACTCGGAATACCTGGGCACGGTGCTCTCGAGGCTGGTGTTGGACCTCATATCTGCCCGTATATTGGCGGGCAGTGCTTTCTGCTTTAGCCTTCCCCCATCTGCTTGGGAGCCCACGGAGCTTGGGGTTTACAGCAGTGCACCGCTTGAGATTTGGACACGGTGGAGAGGGGAAAGTGAAGAAAACCCCCCAGAGGTGCCCGTAAGAAGGCCCCTCGATGGGGAGGAGTGGTTGGGGGTCTGGCGGACACCTGACTGAGTTGCAGCCTCTGTGGGGCTCGTGGGGCCTAGGACCGACCTGAGACCTTGTGTGAGGAGCCCCATCCCCCTGCTTGCCTGCCTGCTGTGGGGTGCTGCCCGTGAGTGCCCTGGGTAATGGGTTGACGCTGCCACCTAGGCAGAGGAGACGTGCGCAGGCGGCGGCCTGCACTGAAGTGAAGTGAAGTGGAGTGAAGGGGTTTTGTAGAGCGCGGCTGTTGCTCGAGGGCGTCCAAGCGCTGGTAGTGGAAAAGAGACACAGCTTCTGAGGAGGGAGGGAAGCCAGAAGGATTAGTTTCTAAATAGAACAGTTTTGAGTTCTTTGCGGAAGTGTAGAAGGGAGGGAATGGCTCTGAGTGAGAGGGGGAGCGAGTTCCAGAGCCTGGCGGCATTCAGCGAAAAGGACCTGCCTCCTGCTCTGGCTCTTTTGATTCTTGAGACTATGGCGAGGAGTGCGTTTGTGGAGCGCAGGGTTTTTCCAGGGCAATAGGGAGAGAGAAGTGAGTGGTTGATTTCCGGGTTTGCTCTGTAAAATGCTTGATGTGATATGCAGAGCGCCTTGAATTTTATTCTCTCTCTGACTGGGAGCCAGTGAAGGGATCTAATCCCTGCCTTGACTGACTCTCTGCGAGGGATCTGTAGGAGGGTGCGGGCGGCACAGTTCTGTGTTCTTTGCAGCTTTCCCAACACATACTCTGGGGCTCCTAAGTATAAGGCATTGTTGAAGTCCAGCCTAGATTGTACCAAACCCTGGATGACCACTTGTCTGGCTTCGAGGGGTAGTAGTGGCAGGATTTTCTTCAACATTCGAATGATCCCGAAGCAGGTTGCAGCTGTTTTAATTGCTTGGGTGTTTAATGTGAGTTTGTTATCTAACCACACTCCTAGGCTCTTTATATTTTCCTTAGGAGTTGGCATTGGACCCAAGTTAGAGGGCCATAGCTGTTGGTAGGTGGGGGAGGAGGGGGGCCGAGGATCATGATCTCAGTTTTGTCACCGTTGAGTTTTAAGGATGACGATGTCATCCATCTTTTGACTTCCTCCATACATGCTGCCAGCTTGGGTTGAAGGGGCAGCATGCTGCCTTTCTGGGTTAGGGAGACCACCAGCTGGGTGTCGTCTGCGTACGATATGATTTTAATTCCGTATTTTTGGACGACACCCGCCAGTGGCCTCATATATACGTTAAATAGCGTGGGGCTTAATGAGGAGCCCTGAGGCACGCCACAGTCTAGGGGTTGGTTTTTGGAGCAGGAGTCGCCATCGCACTGGCCCCTGCACCAGGGCGGACTTGTACGATTAGTGGTTCTGGGGCGTCCTAGTGCTGTTCTACAGTGGGGCTGCTGAGACAAGGAGATCGTTAGATGGAGGAGGGCGCGCCAGCGGCCTGTGTGTCGGCGGGCGGCGTTTTCCAGCTGTGGCCCGGGCCTGGGTTCCCCGGCGAGGTGTGGGTGCTGCTGAAACCTGTTTGCGCCCTGCTGGGCCCTCTTCGGTGCTAAGATGTCAGCTACCAGGGGTAAGAAGGATAAGCCCCTGAAAGACATGCTACAGAAAGTGGCGAGTCGGACTGCCTCGCAGTCAGATGCCCAGTCCTCGCAGCCTGAGGATGTTGATGCACCAGCGACTAAGGCCTTTATGCTGGAGCTCTTTGCTGCCATTAAGGAGGACATCTTAGAACTCTGTTCCCAACTCTCCTCAGATGTGCTGGAGATGCAGCGAGATGTAGACGCCATTGGGCAGCGAGTGGTGACCCTGGAGGAACATGACCTGGGCACTGCTGATGAGGTTCATCAGCTCTAGCAGGATGTTCTCCGCCTTACGGAATAAAACCTGGACCTGCAGGCACATACTGAGGACTTGGAAAACCACTCATGGAGAAACAATATCAGAATTTGTACAGTCCCGTAGAAAGGTTTGCCCTTGAGTGGAATAGGCCCTGGTCCAGTAAACATTGGAATTTCATGGAGCAGACAGTAGCGGGGTGCAATATTTGGCCCGAGTTGTGGCTTCCCTGTAAGCACAGGGCTTGGGGTCTTTACTCCTCCCCGGTGACATCACCGACACTGAAGGCTTGGGACCAATTGGCACAGCACAAGGGTTGGACTACTTACCAGTCCCCTATGACACCCATTGTGGATAATCTGGATTTCCCTCTGGGTTGTGCGTCCCCGATCTTCCAGCGCTGGAGGGAAGAGGGTTGTAAGAGAGTGGGCTCCCTCTTTGACCTTGATGGCCTAATCCCGTTCCCCCAGCTTTGTCGGGACTACTTTTCTTTTTCGGAGTCCGATGCTTTTCCTTACTCGCAAGTGGCTCATTGGGTTACTCAGCCCTCTAACATTGCGTCTATGTCCCGTCCTATGACGGCTTTTGAAAAATGGATAGTCTGCAAGAATGATGATCGCAAGCTTATATCTGACTTGTTTGCTATGATTATGACACGTCCCAAAGCTCTACGTACAAAAGCGCAGGTTCGCTGGGAGACGGAGCTGGGGCGGCCGCTGTCGCGTAAGGAGTGGGAGCAGGTTTTCTATTGTGCGCACCACACCACTGCCAATGTAGCAGGCACTGAGTCCGCCTACAAGGTGGTTGCTTATTGGTATTATACCCCAGCTCGTATCAAAGCTTGGGATGGGATGAACTCGGGCCTCTGTTGGAGAGGGTGTGGTTCCCCTGGCACCTTGACGCATCTTCTGTGGCACTGTCCAAAGTGATCCTTGATGATTTGGACGACGCCTTTCAGATCAAATTCCCTTGAGCACCTGAGCATGCGCTATTAGGGCTTCCACATGTCAAATCGTTTCCTTTGCGCTCACTGAGGGGTAGAAAAGTCATTCTTGCGCGGTGGGGTTCCCCAGACTCACCTGACCCGAGGGACTGGATTCGAAGACTGTGGCATCTTTTAGCTATGGAGCGGCTATCGCTGATTATAGATGAAAAGGGGGCGGAATACGTGGAACTGTGGGACCAATCCAGCATCTTATATCTAGGGACTTGAGGGAGGTCACTTGCCCAAAGTACTTACAGATTCTTCAACTTATTCCTCTGGAGCCTTGGAGACCTGCTAAGGTGGTTTGAGAGGCACTGAGGGGGGGCCAAGGGGCGGTAGAGAGTATGAGGAGGAAGGTGAGACTGATGCGGAGGTGGGAGGTGGGCGGTGGGGGGAGGTTTGGAGGGTGGGGGGAAGATGGGTTTCCTTTGTCTTTGTTTGTTCTTTTTCTTGTACTCAAAAGCGGTAGCTTTGTACCTGCACTGGCTGCTTATCACGGCATAACATTTTCCCTTGCGGGGTCGCCCTCCGCGGTGTAGGCCCCAACGCTGAATCCATTGCTTCTGGACTTTTCTCTGCCGGCCAGCAGATGTAGGCAGTTGAGCTGTGTTCTGAGTTGTTGTACTGCTCAATATAAATGATTGATTCTAAAAAATAAGGAGTACATTCCTGATTGTTGGCAGGACATATGTGGCATATGAGCAATCCCTAGCGATAGACCTGCTGTCTGAATATGCACTATATCTCTTTCTTTCTCCTGGTTATTATCAAAGGTCAATGTTTTGTCTTTAGTTCTTGGTACATAACGTTATAATGAGGGTGGCAGGCTGAGCCAAAGCCAGAGCGAGGCACCTAGCTGGAGCAAGTGGCAGTGCCTTGCCACCTCCAAACCGAAGTAAGTCTATTTTAATGTAGATTTCTGTAAGTCAGGGAGCACTGCCTCAGTCACTAACTCCTAGTTGAGTGCAGCATATGCATTTAAAGTCAGTCTTGACATGGATATGACTACACAACGTTTGCGGGTGGGGCTGTGGTGGTGCTCATTGAGGAGGTCTGCATAATGTGCCAATGATCTGCCAGCATGTAGTGGTACAGAATGACCAACTGTGAATACAGTCCTTAGGAGGTAGGTGGGTTTCAGGAGGGTGCATTTCTGGGACTGCTGGTCCAAACCACATGGAGAAAATTAATTGGTTAAGCTCTCACAGTGACTATCCTCAGTGAGAGAGACAGCTAGTTGTGTTCATCCTTTGCCTCCTCAATGAAGACCACAGGGTGTGATGCAACGGTAGAGTCAGTCTCAGCCCACTCACTTACTGCAACTATGTGATCAGCCTCAAGTTCTGTGTCTTAACTGTGAGAAGCTGTAAGAGGCACTTTTACTACCCCTCGGTAAATAACTCCAGGTGCAGTCATCATCCTCAGTCTTGATTATTGTTTAAAATCATGGTGCTTTAACTGCTTACCCTACAAAACCCTGTGAGGAAGGGTAATTGGGTTAGTCCGGGGGTGGTGTAGGAGTTTCAAGGCTTTTTGTAAAGCTTCACATTGCCTAAGACTGGGTAATTTATGATATTTATTTTTTTACATAGACTTCATAGCTGAGTTTACTCATGTTAATGTGTCACTCAAAGTGTCAAACATTTGGCAATACAGTGTCATTGTAGCCATGGGAATATTGAACATAAGCAATTTGACATATTGATTGCTATGGTAAAGCCAGTGATCTAGTTCTAAATACTTTTTCAAGGCAAACATCCAATAAATGCTAAGTGCAAACTAATGGAAGAGCAAAACTTATGCACAATGACACAAAGCTAGTTGTTATTAATGGCCACAAATGATTGCAGATGGAAATGTGTACAGCTGGTGTGCATAAAACAAAACTGTATGCATGCAAAGGAAGCTAACTGGACGTGTATAATGCAGTTTTAATGATTTACCGTCAAGATTCCTATGGGGGGATTTCAGACTAAAAGGCTGGTGGGATTCTGCATCCTCAAACAATCCGCCAGATGATACAAAATTCCACCTGAAAGTCCTCTCCGCTCCCCATATGCAATGCTTCAAACACTGCCTGCACCTCATGCAGACCTGAATGCCCAGCACTTCCTTGAGGCTCAACCCCACTAATGCCGAATTTCTGTTATTTGCTGTGAATAAAAAGCAACAGCAAGTCCAGACCATGGTTAGTGACATGAACCGTGCTGACTTCAACTTCCAACTTTGGCCCAATACCAAGTAACTTAACTTCACCCTGGACACATACTCCACCCCCAAGGGACACAAGGAGCAAGAACCCAAAGTTAGCCAGATCTCTCAACTAAAGAGGGAGATTTTGTTTTTCACATAACACAAGTTTAAAATTACTGTTGAATATCTCACACTGTTAGAGCCAGTACACCATTGGGAGGCTAGCAACAAAGTGTAAAAAGAAAAAAAGGCAACATGCCTTCTCTGTATGCCCAGAATCTGGGAGAACATATCTGTATCCAGCAGAGCCTCTCAACCCTGCTCCACTTTAGGAAAGATCTGAAGATGCATCTCTTTAAAGAACACTACATTATCATGTAGTAACATTCCCATTATGCTCAAGAACCCAACACCCCCTCCTATAGCTTGTTGTCTGAATCTTTGCCTATAAGCTTCACACACTGCTCATTGATATTTGGACTTGAAAAATTGGTACATGTGATTGTCCGGCCACTTTAGGGTGGTCATCATAAGCCTATCAATTAGATAGAAAAAATGCTGCAGAATATGTCTGGCATGTTCTTCAAGCCTGATACTTATGCGTATTGCATGCAGAGCATCTTTGGTCACAAATCCAATGAACTATCAGACTCTCACTGAAATACAATATAACAAAAGTCCACCTTAATTATACAAATCTCTGTCATTGGTGTATGGGGCTGGGTCCAAGCCAGATTTTCCGGATACCCCAAGCAATATGTGTTCATAGAAAAAATACGAATGCAAGTCAGTTACTCAGTATGAGTTTCTCCTGAAAATCTGGCATGGGGCGATCCTCGTGGAACCTCTGTCGCAGATAATCTTGCAGGATAATGGAAAGAGAAACGGCTTGCAGACACAGAGGACAGGAGATCAAGGAGAATAGATATGTTACATAGTGATGGCAATCAAGGACCACATCCAGCCCAACCCTTTTCACACTTGCAGCAACACAGTTGACACCACCTGATTTCCGTTTCTCTTTTTATCAATGTAAAGTAACTCAGAAACACTGTACATGTGCTTTGAACATATTGTAGAGTAAGTTTGAGGATATGGAAATAAAAATGGAATAGTATTAACGAACAGTCAAGTCTGCCATACTTAAATGTTTCTTCACAATAGGAGGAGAAATAATGCAAAATGGCGTCCACTTTTGAGAGTACATGTTGGTATTTTCTCTTCCAGATGACAGAGTGGTGCAGTATGCTTTCAAAGGGTGTGCCTCAAAAGGTGCCTGTGATCTCAGGCTGGAAGGATTAAGAGGAACCCGACCGGATGGAGTATACACCTTGACATGCCACCATGATCATCATTAGATATTGACCACTCTCCCAACAATATACACTGTTCCAAACATCAGGTTTGGGTGCTTTTGTGAGACACAAGTTTATTTTTGAAACTGTTGCTGTAGATGTATTGCCTGTGCTTGTATTAGTGACAAATAAGGAATGAAAGCTTTATTTCTCACAGTTTGAGTCCTCGAGCTTGTTTCTTTATCACTTTTTACATATAATATTCATCTTAAGAATGTTATTGCGGGGCGTGGCTTGGCGCCCGGGAGGAATGGCGGCGCCTGAGTGAGGCTCCGTGGCGACTCCGGGGATTCTTTGCTTTCCCTGCCGACTTCTTTCCAATGGAGGTTGGTTTCCGTAGTCGGAACGCCCCGGCTCCATTCCGCGACACCTGACGACTTCTTCTGCCGTCTCTGCAGCAGCATTTACCCGTGGTGTCTCAGGGGACTCTGGCGGTGATTACGACCGTCATTTTCTGTCAGCCGGCGCGCTGACTTCTCTTCACCGGAATGCGAGCCCTTCACTCCTCGCCTCATATTTAGAGGCTGGCTGTCTTCATGTTCTCTCCTTAACGGCCGCACGACGTCTGGAGGTCCTTTTCAAGATTCAGCAGCCCGACGCTTTCTGAAGTGAGTTTCTGTACTTTCCTTTTTTGCGCAGCCGCCATTTCCTGTCAGTTGGCGAGCTGCGCACTTTCACTCAAAGTCTTCTAACATTACTCTAATGCCACCTCCCTCAATTTTGGCTCACGTACTTTTCATTGTAATTAATCTTGAATGACATTAGGCTGCTATGCTTCAATTACCTGCTTTGCACTTGTGGCAGATTACTTGCTGCTCTGCATTGTTGTGACTATTGCCTTATCACTCTCAATTGCCTCTTCACACGCCTTGATGGTAACTTGTTTTACGAAGTTTACTTCATGTGAGGGCACATATCTGGATGAGCAGCTTTTTTTTTTTTTTTTTTTACCTTTTGACGACCTTTTCCTGGTATAATGCTGATATCCTGCGCAATTCCTTTATTCAATTTTTGACAATCTGCACAATCTGCACGCTCTTTTTTCTTGCTGGCTCTGCTATATCCAATTACACTGACTCTAATTACATGGTCATTGCATAGCTACTCATCTCCCTCAAGCCTCATAGCTTATGGCCTGTGTCTCTCAATAGCGGCTGCTGTCCTTCCGCGTTCTAGGCTTTTTTGAGTACACAGTGCAGGTTTTCTTCTGGCTGCATGCCCACCGACGATCTTCATCTTTTTCAATTACTGCACATGGCTATGTCGTAGACTTGTTTGGACGATTTTTTTTAAATTTTTTTTTATCTTACTGAGCATCCTCTCTCCCTTCTGTGTAGATAATAAGTGCTACGAAACTCACCTTTTTTCCTGTTTCTTTCTTTTTATGAGGCGATTTATATCCATGTCGCGCTCATCTTCCAAATCAACTACAAAGGTGGCCTTCGTGAAGAACTCCAAAGTATTCTCTGCTTTCTCTAAACTGGAGGATTCTCTCACTTCATCTGGTTCTGATATTACCATGGATCCTCCTCCGGCACCATCAGGTAAATTCACTACAAAGAGACTTAAAAAGGACCCTCCTTCGCCACCCAAACAATCTACACCTGTTTCCATGGAACTTTTATTGGAGGAGATTCGATCATTCCGCCCCTTTTTGGAAGAGATTGGGACTTTGCGTCCTTTTATGGAGGACACTAATATCAAGCTTCAAGCTCTCAATGACAGCTGGTCACAAATCGAAACAAGAGTTTCCACGGTTGAGCAGTCAGTTGTTTCCTTCCAAGAAACTACCACCAAAGTTCTTCATCTCACTTCACAGGTGGATACCCTCCAGAAGCAGGTGGAGGAGTTGGAAAATAGGAACAGATGTAACAACCTTCGTATTTATGGCCTAGCAGAAGGTCTTGAGGGTGCAGACCCTATCACTTTCTTCAAGTCCTTTCTCCCTAAGCTACTCCACTTACCAGAAGGTACACTTCTTAATATCCAACGTGCTCATCGTTTGGGTCGTCCTCCCAATTCCACCTCTTCTTCGCAACGTCCTCGAGGTGTTATCCTTTATTTTTTGGAGTATACTGATCTTCTGAAGGTTCTCACGACTGCTAAAGCTTCTCCCAAATTGACATGGTCGGGTTCTTCCCTGTTCTTTGCTCAGGACTATGCTAAAGCTACTGCGGCTCGCCGGAAGGCCTTCCTTGGTATGAGAGATGACCTTCGTTCTATGGGTGCCCGATATGGTCTATATCACCCTTGCCTGTTCAAAGTCACCTACAACAACAAGACGACCACTTACGAGTACCCAGAGAGACTGCAGAGCTTCATCAATGCACACAAAACTACTGCCATGGATTCTTCTGGTCCTTCGTCATCTCGCCCTGGCTGAGATCTCATTTTGTTTCTCTGTGCATTGTCCATGCTGGCTCATGCTTTTGTTTTCTCTTTTATCTTCATTGTTCCTCCCTTTTGTTTCCACAGTTGTTGATTCTTTGTTTTCTCTTGATGTAGAATTGTAACTTTCTCTCTCATCTCCCCACCTTGCTTTACAGGATTCCCTCCTCGTCTGATGATGTTTCCCCGGTTTACCGCCTAGCCGTCCTCGGATGTGTTGCCTTACCTCTATGGCTCCCTCCCCCCCCGATTCCTCCTCGTCTTCTCCTCCTGTGGGTATGTTCATCCGTTGTTTTTCCCCCGTCCCTTGTTTCCCTATGATTTTTTGCTCTTTCTGTGTGCTTCAACTCCTTTGGTTGTGCTGTTCTCATAACTTTCTCTTTCCAGGTTATATTTCCCTATTCTTCCTTTTTCTTCTTATCTTGTTCTTCAAGTATCTCTCACTATTTACCATTTTTCTCTCCCTGTATGCACACTTTTTATCTCTTGCTTCTTTCTTTTCCCTCTCCCGTTTCTTTTTCCTTAATCTACCTTTTTTCTCTCTTCATTTGCTTCCATCTATGGGTTTTTATATTGATTTCATTTATTGCAAAGTTATTGCTTTATTGCATCTGTTGTGTCCTTGAATATAACCTCTTGGAATGTTAAGGGCATCAACTCACCAATTAAGCGTCAGCGCATCTTATCTCATTTAGCCAAAATGAACATTGACATTGCGTTTCTTCAAGAGACTCACCTTTCTGATGTAGAATCTGCTAAGCTTAAAAGAGGGTGGGTGGGTGATGTTTCTTATTCACAGGGTGATGGTAAACGCAATGGTGTTGCAATTCTTTGTCGTAGATCTCTCCCTTTCACTGTTATTTCCCAAGAATCTGATACGAATGGCAGATGGGTACATGTCAGACTATCGCTTAGAGGTGTTCCAATTTCTCTCCTTAACGTTTATGGCCCTACTATTTCTGGTAAATAAATAAATAATACCTCTATTTTTGACTGGATATAACAATAACAGATAGCTCAATAAATAAGAGTCAAGATTCGAGGTAGTAGGAGTTTGCAGGTTTAATACAGCATAAAGGACAGGAACAGGACAACCTGCACGGGCAAGATCTGGGATGGCTAGCCAACAGGGGGGCCCCGACAGCTGTCGGGCAGGAGCTGGAATGAGCGCGCTAGCTTTTAATAACAGTACACAAGTATATATAGTTAAAACAATTGCATTACAGTACATACAGTAGGCGTAACAGTGGGTGGGGCCTGTAACAGTCGCGAGAGATAAGGAAGAAAGTAGGTGTAACAAGAGGCGTGAACAGGGCGTATACATAGACATGTGATGTAAACGTAACGGAATATGTCATAAATGGGGCGGAAACATGGAGGGGGCTACCTAAGGAGCCGGGACGTCTAACCTAGTGGTGCGCGCAAACTGACAATGACGTGTTACTAGGAGAAGCTGGGGGCTATGACTTCTGCGCTAGAAGAAGAGACTGAAGTCTGGAGAGTCAGAGCGACATGTACCTAAACACTATCTAGTATCTGGTGTTTAGAGAACATGTTGATAGAATCCAAAAGTTATCAGGGTAAAGGCTAACAGACACTAAGACTGGTGCATGCATTATTCTACATGTAGTGTGTGTTGAGGAATATTAAATGACCATAAATACGCAAAGGCTAGACGATGACTGAAACTATTGATGCGATTCAGTAGCTTAGGAATGCAGAGAAGGAGGGCTGGACTGATAACTAGAATCATAACATACTCTTGGCAGACTGGCAGGCAGAGCCAGGCCGAGCCGGGCACTGTGAGGCAGGAAGTAAGTGAAGGGTCAGGGATACAGGTGGGGGCTGTATCGCTCCTCAGCGAGGGTTCAGAAAACAGGAGCTGAATCCGAGTCCGGGCCCTTTTGAGGCCTAGAAACGGGGACTTTCAATGAAATAACGTGCACACTGAGAAACGTGGCAACGTAGCTTTACATAGGCTTAATATTCGTAGCTTTCACGAGAACTGGAAACTGGCATACTAGAGATGGACACAACTGTAATTGCGTCTTTAATCGATCATGGGGAATACATATGCATATTAATCATGCACATATAGCATAAGATGGGGAACACGTAGGGACACAGAACATGGCAAAATTTACTTTTCCACATTCCCTCCTTGTCACTACGTTTCCATCAGGAAACATCAATATTCATGATACCATCTATCATTTCATACAGTATCATTTGCTCGTCTCGAATTTTCTTGGAACGGGATTTAGAACGGGACTTGGGACTAGGAATACAAGAGGTAGCACAAATGCCGCAAATCGCAGGGCCACATTGTATACAGAGGCAGCAACTGAATATGATCGCTACTGCAATACCTAGAAATGACAATACTTTCCATCCCCAGGCAGAAATTATACTCCAAAACCAACCGGACCATGTCCAGGTGCCTGGATTCTGGTGTAACTGATGGGCAATTTTATGAAGTCTGGTTATAGCTGAATAAACAGACGGCGCGTTATTAGGAATGAAAATGCAGCAACTAGATCCGATGACTCTACATGCTCCTCCTCTATCGGCCAGTATGATGTCAAGTACGAGACGATTTTGGAGCACGACAAATCTCATAGCAGATTGCTCATCGGTTAAGTTACCTAGAGCAGAGGCAGTCTCATTCACTACTGCTTCAAGGGTTCTGGTTAATCTACGTATTAACTTACTATTCTGGATAGGTCCTATAAAGAAGAAGAAACCTCTATTGAAATCTGTATACTGTTCTAGAGCAGTTTCAGTTTGATCGACAATCGGGGACTCGATCTCCCTTCTATGTCTAATGTGTACTAGATGTGTGTTTCTATGATAATCAGATGGGGCTAGAAAAACTGGTGGCAGTAGGAAGGCAATGTAACAGGTTCCCTCCCAATCGAGGGGCAGACGAACATATGCGGTCTGACCACAAACAAAATAAGAATGACGTGAAGCTTTAAAAATAGATTTCCCACTGTCACTATACTTGACAATAGTAGTACAATCACTATGTCCTACATGTACGGAACCATTATTTCTGACACATAATTCGCCTTTGACTGATAATACTGAAATAGCGGGTAAGTCTGGAGTAGGATCAGACTGAACATTCAGGACCATGAATTTCGAAGAATAATTACCTAAATTATAAACTTCATTTTCTAGATCTAACCCGGTTCTGTGGGGAAGACCTTGCTTGTCTGGAAAACATGTACTATTCAAAAAGGACATATCTGTTGTGGATGACGTTAACATGGACCAGGCTCCACATGAGCCATTATGTGAAAACGGATAAGGAAAGAGTGGCAGAACTCCCTTCGGTGTCTGGAAAGGGGGGAGTCGACCACACACCCAACAATTAGTGGCATTGCTGGTCTGGTGTGAATAATGTAACATACGGATAAATGAATTGTTGCGCATAGCAAGACGATAAGATAGTTCGTGAGGAGGCAGATCACTAAACGTGTGCTCTACTGTAGCATTAGAAAACATATTTACATGAGAAATTGGAAAACATAAATGAAATGCATAACTCGTGCAGGTAACTATCAGGCTGAGAAACAATATAAAACTTAGAAAAACGATACATCGGATTGAGTTTTGACTAACTCTCTCACTATGGGGGTCTATTTCATACATGTCAGATACCTGTCTAACCGTTTCACCTAGGGGAGGACTTAGACAATTAAACTGGCTGACTTATTTTACTAGACCGGAGCTTACTTTTATACTCCTGCTGCGGAGTTTTCTCTAACAGGGAGGGCTTGATATCAATGTCATTTGCGGGACAGTCCTTAAGAATAGTTTCTTGGCAGTCTTTAAAATCTTGACAATCCTTGGAAATGTTCTTGGAAACAGTTTTTAGTCCGTGAAATTTCTTGACGTGTGACAGGTGCACCCACCCCTTCCTGCCTTCCAACTTGACGGCAGTACGGGTGGTCAGGAGGACTAACTTCGGCTCCTTCCAGCGAGGCTCCAGCGGACTCGAACGATCAAAATTCCGGACGAGAACCAAGCTTCCTGGAACAATTTCATGCGGTTTCACCTCGGTATTGTCTGGAAATGCGGCGGCAACCTGTGAACGACAAGAGTGTAGGGCAGACATCAAGGAAGCTAGGTAATCTGTCAGCATATTACTGGAAACATCTGTAATACTTCGGGGTCTAGGTGTACCCCACACGTTCGGGGGGCGGCCGAATACGACCTCATAAGGGGACAGACCTGATCTGGAATGTGCGACCATGCGCATATAGAACAGAGCAACTGGCAGGGCAACTAACCAGTCTACACCTTTCTCTTTACAGACTTTGGCAATACGGATTTTCAAGGTTTGATTATGTCTCTCTACGAGACCGGCTGCTTCTGGATGGCGTACACAATGGAACTTCCACTGGTACCCTAACAACAGGGAAACGTGCTTCATTAGTTCAGATGAGAATGGCTGGCTGTTATCAGAATACACGACCCTAGGGAGTCCATAACGGGGGAAGAATTCACGAACCAACTGCTTGGCACTGGTCGCGGCTGTGTAATCTGGGACTGGATATGCTTCTGTCCACCTGGACAAAGCGCATACAACTACAAGGACATACTTGAAACCTCGACATCGCTCCATCTGAATATAATCCATCTGGAGGACTTCAAAAGGGTGGTCAGGGGGCTGGAATCCACCTTGTTCCACCGGGACACTTTTACCTGGATTGAATTGACAACATATCATACAAGTACGGACTTTCTGCTTGGCTGCAGCTCGTAAATGCTTGTTAAACCAAATGTTCTGGATACTGTCTAACATGGCTTTTTCTCCTAAATGTGCTGGACTATGTGCGGTATTGATAATGACTTGAACCATTGAGTCGGGGAGAAACCATGTGGCTTTACCCTTCGTCACCCATCCCTGATCTGTCTGGACCCCTCCTTGTTCGGACCATTTCTTGATTTCTTCGGGAGTAGCATGTAACTGGATATCTATGACATCTTGAGTAGGGTCCTTAACTGTCATACAAGTAGTCTGTTCTAGAGTGGATGTCGGTGTCTTGTTAACTGGTATGTCTGGTGTCTGTGCTGTAAGCTTGGCTGTTCGATCTGCTAGATCATTACCTTGGGAAATAATGTCAGTGACTTTAGTATGTGCTTTGCACTTCATGATAGCGATAGATGTCGGTAAATGTATTGCATCTAACAGAGCTTGAATAAGGAAACCATGCTGAATCTTGGTTCCATGAGAAGTCATGAAACCTCTCTCCTGCCAGAGCACTCCAAAGTCGTGTACGACTCCGAATGCGTAGCGTGAATCTGTGTAAATATTAACTTTCAGGTTCTTGGCATGTATGCAGGCTTGAGTCAGAGCAACTAGCTCTGCTGCTTGAGCAGACAGGGTGTCAATACGGTGTGTTTCAATAACTTCAGTGTCAGTAGTCACTGCATACGCGGCTACTAGTTCTCCTGTACTCGTTCTCATACATGAACCATCCACATAAAGTGTCAGGTCGGGATCTGGTAATGGAATATCTGTCAGATCTTGTCTTGGCTTAGTCATAGTGTTAACAACTTCCACACAGTCATGTGTGGCAGGATTTGAAGTAACTGACGGTAACAGTGTAGCAGGATTTAGAACGTTGCAGCGTCTGATTTCTATGTGTGGCTGGAACAGTGTCAGTTCATAACCTGTCAAACGTGCAATTGTCAAGTGCTGAGTCTGTGTTCGGTTTAAAAGAACTTCCACGGAGTGTGGAACTTGTACTGTCAAGGAATGTCCTAATACTATGGAATCACTTTGTCTGATAGCTAGTGCTGTGGCTGCAACTGACTTGAGGCACGCAGGCAGAGCCTGGGCTACTGGATCTAGTGTGCTCGAAAAATAAGCACAGGGCTTGTACTGTCCGGCTTGATCTTGTGTGAGAACAGATAATGCTGTACCATTACGTTCTGTGACAAAAAGTGTGAAAGGCTTACTGTAGTTCGGTGTAGCTAGAACGGGTGCTTGGCATAAAGCTTTCTTTAACTCATTGAAACTAAGTGTATGTTCAGATGTCCAAGGGAGAACAGTCGATACGGCTGCCTCCTGTGTCGTTAACTGTATCAGTGGTTTAGCTAGAAATGCATACTGAGGAATCCATTGTCTGCAATAAGAAGTAAGGCCGATAAAAGCACGTACCTCCTTCTGTGTTTTAGGCTGAGGAAGACTCGCTATTAACTGGATGCGATCGGGTGTGAACTGCCTACCCCACTTGGACAGTAAGTGGCCTAAGTAGATCACTTGCTGGACACAGAATTGAAGTTTTGAAGGGGACACCTTGTGCCCCATCTCGGCTAGGAAGTGCAGAACTGTGAGTGACGCTCGCTCGCAAGTACGTTCAGAACGGGCTGTGATCAGGAGATCATCGACATACTGGAGCAGGGCAGTGTCAGTTGGCATGTGAATGTTGTCTAGTTGTCTTTTAAGTGCTTGACTGTAAATGCTAGGACTTTCTGTGAAACCTTGAGGAGCTCGTGTAAATTTATAGCTCCTTCCATTTAAACAAAAACCGAAAAGGTACTGGCTGTCTGGATGAATGGGGACACTGAAAAATGCATTCTTGAGGTCGATTACGGTAAAGAATATTGCCTCAGAATCAATAGCTGTCAATAGGGATGAAATATCTGGAACAACTGGGTACTGGGGAATAATACATTTATTAAGTTCTCGAAGATCAATCACTAATCGATATACTGGGGGTGCATTTGGATCAGTACGTTTCATGACTGGAATGATAGGAGAATTACATACATTGGAGTCAGTTTCTACAACTACTCCTTGAGCAATGAGCTCGTCAATAATTTTGGATAAGGCTGCTACAGCCTCAGGTGGCAATCTGTACTGTCTGATTCTTGGCAGGACTATACCTTGCTTGAGAGTCACACGATGGGGTGTGATTTGCATAAAACCAACATCAGTTGGACCTTGTGCCCATAGATGCTGCGGAACATTAGACAATCTCGGATCAAAATCTCGTAAAACATAGTGACCCTTGAAGTCACGTAAAAACAAACGTATCCCCTCTGGGGAACAGCAAATAACTGCACCTAATTCTTTCAGTGTCTTAATACCTAACAAGTTTTCTGGACATGACTTCGTAAGCAATAGATCAGTAGTTCGGGACAATGGACCTACTTCCAGAGTAACTGGCTTTGATATCTCGTTTACAATAGGCTTTCCTGAAAATCCAAGGGAAACATTTCTAGAGCCTGAGAGCGGAGCCCCTGGAACCTCGTCGTGACTAATAGTCGTCCTACTTGCCCCTGTATCAATCAGAAACTTTCTGTCTTTCCCTAATACTTGACTATGAACATAGGGACCTTCTTCATCTACAGGAATCTCGATGAGAGGCAAGCCTACCTCCCTCTCTAGGCTGTTTCATGAATACGCTTGATACTCTGGATACTCTGTCTGTGCATACTGGTACATTTGCTGTGTAACATGCTGCGCTGCAGCAATAGGCTGCGGTGCTGGAACTGTCTGTTGTGCATTCTGTGGCTGAGAAGTCTGTGAAACTTGTTCTTGTCTAGGCGGACGTGGCCTTTCTTTAGTTTTACCAGTGGCTATATTGTGTTTCAGAACTGCACACTCGTTTATAAAATGACCTGGCTGTTTACAATAATTGCATGTCCCTTTAACGGGAGCTGCAGGATGACTGGCTTGATTCGGGCCCCTCTTCTGACTGTCTTGTGGAACAGATTGTGCAACTAGTACTTTCATTTTCGTGTTCTTCATACGTCTTCTCTCGTGTTCTTGCTCTTCTCTGATTCTATTCTGGTGGTACTGGAGCATCTGGAGCATTTGGGACGGAGTACTAGCTTGCCATGTACTTTCGACTTTCAAAACTCTATTCTTAACTTGTGGACTTGAATTCTCGACTAGTTTAGTAACAAAAAGATGAGGGTATGACTCGCTACTCGTCTTCAAACCACTGTTTATTATGAAACATTTCTCAAATCTAGAATAAAAATCACTAGTGTCTTCGTCTTGTTTCTGTTTACAGGCTGAGATTGCATCCCAGTCTTCCTTTTTAGTGGCTAATAATCTAGGTAAAACTTGTATTAATAATTCTGGTAATTCTTTACATTTATCTCCAAGACCGGTACCTGGTACTCGTATCTTATCTTCAGCTTCTAGAGCTGTCCAATCGATCTTTTTCTCTCCCACCTCCCAATCTTTTTCCTTGAGTTTTTCGTATATGCCCGCAGGCAACAGGACTTTTAGCATTTTAATAATATCTGGATACGTGTATTCTCCCATACGGAGCATATCTTTTAATTCTCGGTGGAACCCTGCTGGATCTTTGTCGTGACAGGGAATTAATTTCTTCATCTCTAAGAGTTCCATCTTGGTAACTGGGGTGTAAACAAATACTTGTTGCATTTCACCATCTGCTGTCCTAACTGGGTGTACTTCTCGTAGCGGATGCTGTCTGTCTATGTAAAACGGTTTACTTTCTGGAGGTGAGACATGAACAAAATGCGGGTTCAAAAACGTTCTATATTTGTGGCGCTGTTCTAGAATGACACTAATTAAATCGGTACCTAAACCTTTCCATCTATACTGGAGTAACTCGTTCAGGATATCATGTAACGGACCTGGATCAGAATGTTGACCCTCATACAGTGTAATGAGGTGTTGGATCATATACATACCCACCAGTCGCTGCTCGGCTGGGGGCAGTTTCAGAAACATTTGTGCCACAATTTCGTCTGGAAAAGTGGTAGAATCAGTAATCCATCGGACTGCTGATCGGGCTAGTTCTTGTTCATGCATAGTACCTAATTCACTATAACCGATTCGTGATTTCAGAATTTGATCGGTAGCTTGAAATACTTGTTCTAGAGAACCTTGTTCCGGTGCTGGAAGATGAAAGACTTTCTTGTGTTCTAGGCATAAATGTCGGTCTGGAATTCTAGATTTACCCACATACGCTATTCTGGCGGGATTCTCGTCGTCTACCTCTTCAGTAGAAGAGTCATTTTCTTTCTCGCTTACTTGTGCTTCTTTGCGTTGTTCGTGTAACCTTATTATTTCTTTACGTATTTTCTTGTACATATTCTCAATACTATTGAGTGTCTTGTGCTTACCCTCGGCTATATTATCACTCCACCTTGTCAGAACTTTCATTTCGGTCGGATCTTTAGTCGGGGAATCTTGTTCCCGTATTAAACAATTGATCAGAAACTTTAATAGCATGAACTGGATCTCGGATTTTCTGAGAGACATGACTTCAGCAATACTTTCTGGATCTTGTCCTGTACGAATGAAACAATACATTCTGTCTAGATCTTCTTTCATATTCGGTAGGGTGACCAAATACTCGGACACCTGCCTTATACGTACGGAATATATAACCATACTATCCTCGCCTGGGACTGGATCATAACAGCATTCAGTAAGAAGTCGCCTGATTTCTGCAATAGTCTTATATTTGGGCGTACGCTGTAACGCACGTTCATGTAACTCGACTGCTCCTAAACGTTTATTTGGCGGCGGGGTACCAGGAGGACCTCCTCCCGCGGCCCCTATACTGGAATCGTCGACTGATACTCTTCGTGCTGGCAGAGTGACTGACGTGGCGGGAATTTGTACTATGGGCTGGACCGGGGGTACCGTAACAGGTGTTGTAACAGGTGCCCCGGTGGCTGGAGGACCATGAATTACATTATTTACAGGAGCTGGTGGAACAGGATTTGCATATTCTGGGACTGTGTCGTCCAAATAGGACGAGAGAAAAATATCAGCTGCGGTCTGTTTGTGACGTAGCTTGGTCGGAACTAAGGGTGGCGGAAAATTACTGGATGCTTCCGGGGTTGCTTTTGGCAAGCCCTCGGCAAGAAGAGGATACATACCCTTAATGAGGGCATTCCTCTGTCTGTCTGACTGTTCGGTTTTAACTCGTTCACCTATTTCAATTAATTCCCTTTCTTGGGCTCTTTCTAAGGATTCTCTACTTAATTCTGACTTTCTGATTTCTTTTTCGGTTCTTTTATGAGATTCTTTGCGCCATAACTCGATGGCATCTTTCTGTGACTGTCTGGCTTTCTTTTTCCATAATGCTTCTTCTACTCGCATGATGCACTCGGCATCCCATGTACCCGATACGGGCCATCTGTACTTTTCTTCTAACTGTTTGGTGTACTCCACCCATAAATCCAGATATAATATGGCACTTATGCCATGCTTTTGATACATAAAATGACCTGGACTGTCCCTAGGCGGGACAGGAACTGCTTCTTCTAACAGACCTTTCCTAGTTTTTAACTGACGTAATTTGGAAAACAAAGGCATGACTGGGCTGGAGTCTAGACACAATACAATACACAATGAACACAATAATTACACCACTTTCATACCACGACATTGAAATACATGAATGACATTTAAAATAACAGTTTTGACAAAATACTACCTGGAATACTGAAAACAGAATACATGGATTTCTCGAGAACAGAACGGACTAGAACAGAAACTAGATGCACTGCTAAAACAGTACGAAACTTACCGGTCTCATAAAGAGACACGTCAGGACCCGCATCCACCTAAGTGGACACTTCGTGTTGGATCTGTGTACCCAAACCCACGGACCAGAGACAATGCAATTGACCCTGTCTAGATACTACCCCAGCAACGGTACTCACCGGGCAGCAAGAACGGAAGGCCTCGGACTGGACTGGACTGCTACGACGCCGGACGGACGAACTTCGGACTTCTGTTACGGGTGGGCCTCCGGATACCTCGGACCTTGGACTCTCGGCTTGGGCTCTGGTCGGGACTCGCAGCGTTCCTCCACCGCCTCGTCTGGATGCTGGACCGCAACCTCCGTCTCCTCCGTGGGCCTGAGGGATACTTGAAGCAGAAATATCTGCACGTGCACGGTATGGTTCCGTCACGGCTGCAGAGGATCAGGGGGCTTGCGTGGCTTCACCGGCGCGTGGGGAAAGGGCAAGTCCCTGTTCGGGCGCCATTATGTGGTAAATAAATAAATAATACCTCTATTTTTGACTGGATATAACAATAACAGATAGCTCAATAAATAAGAGTCAAGATTCGAGGTAGTAGGAGTTTGCAGGTTTAATACAGCATAAAGGACAGGAACAGGACAACCTGCACGGGCAAGATCTGGGATGGCTAGCCAACAGGGGGGCCCCGACAGCTGTCGGGCAGGAGCTGGAATGAGCGCGCTAGCTTTTAATAACAGTACACAAGTATATATAGTTAAAACAATTGCATTACAGTACATACAGTAGGCGTAACAGTGGGTGGGGCCTGTAACAGTCGCGAGAGATAAGGAAGAAAGTAGGTGTAACAAGAGGCGTGAACAGGGCGTATACATAGACATGTGATGTAAACGTAACGGAATATGTCATAAATGGGGCGGAAACATGGAGGGGGCTACCTAAGGAGCCGGGACCTCTAACCTAGTGGTGCGCGCAAACTGACAATGACGTGTTACTAGGAGAAGCTGGGGGCTATGACTTCTGCGCTAGAAGAAGAGACTGAAGTCTGGAGAGTCAGAGCGACATGTACCTAAACACTATCTAGTATCTGGTGTTTAGAGAACATGTTGATAGAATCCAAAAGTTATCAGGGTAAAGGCTAACAGACACTAAGACTGGTGCATGCATTATTCTACATGTAGTGTGTGTTGAGGAATATTAAATGACCATAAATACAGTATTTCTCTTACATGGAGACGTAAAGGCTAGACGATGACTGAAACTATTGATGCGATTCAGTAGCTTAGGAATGCAGAGAAGGAGGGCTGGACTGATAACTAGAATCATAACATACTCTTGGCAGACTGGCAGGCAGAGCCAGGCCGAGCCGGGCACTGTGAGGCAGGAAGTAAGTGAAGGGTCAGGGATACAGGTGGGGGCTGTATCGCTCCTCAGCGAGGGTTCAGAAAACAGGAGCTGAATCCGAGTCCGGGCCCTTTTGAGGCCTAGAAACGGGGACCTTCAATGAAATAACGTGCACACTGAGAAACGTGGCAACGTAGCTTTACATAGGCTTAATATTCGTAGCTTTCACGAGAACTGGAAACTGGCATACTAGAGATGGACACAACTGTAATTGCGTCTTTAATCGATCATGGGGAATACATATGCATATTAATCATGCACATATAGCATAAGATGGGGAACACGTAGGGACACAGAACATGGCAAAATTTACTTTTCCACATATTGGTGAACCCCTTTTTTGGGCTGATTTTTCCCCACGTATCACCCAATTCATGGATGATAATTTCATCCTCGCTGGAGACTGTAATCAGCCTCTTGATCCATTTATAGATAGAAAATCTGATGTTACTTTTGTCCCCACCAAGCCACACAAACTTTTCACCCGGGCTATATCCCAACATAAACTTGTTGACTCTTGGCGACTTTGCAATCCAACCTTGCAGGAATTTACTTTTTATTCGCCATATCATCGCTCCCAATCACGGATTGACTACCTTTTTGTCTCCCATGCGCTTACTGCGGCAGAAATTGGCCCGATTCTGCTCTCGGACCATGCCCCTGTCACAGTTAGCCTTGATGTGCTCCCTAAACTTGCTGGGCCTAGAAGATGGCGTTTCAACAATACTCTCCTCTTAGACCCTAAATTTTCTACTTCCTTTACTGCATTTTTTGATGAATTTTTTCTACTTAACGATGTTCTGCCCACTCCGAAACACATTGTTTGGGATGCTTTCAAAGCAGCCTCCCGCGACTTCATTATCAATTTTGTCGCAAAGAAACGCAGATCCGCACGTCAACCAACTAAGACTCTCCTCACCAATATTAAGCGATTGGAACACGCCTATTATACCTCACATTCCAAAGATAGTCTGACAGCCCTTGTTGCTGACAAGCTTAAATATAACGAAAAATCTACTGAAGATGCTCCCTTATATTTACTTAAATCGAGTGCTAAATTCTATGGTGGTAGGAATAAAGCTGGGAAAATCCTTGCCAACTATCTGAAGGTCAAGCATAATAAGATGAATATTGAATCTGTTTATGACTCTAATGCACTTTTACATCACAAAGATGCTGACATCCTTGCCACGTTCTCCCACTTCTACGAGACCTTATACACGTCCGACACCGAACCCTCCCCTCTTTCTCTCACTCACTTCTTCTCCACTATTCAACCCCCCTCGCACTTCCCTCTTGATCTATCCTCATTGGAGACTGATATCTCACAGACAGAGTTACTCAAAGCACTCCAGCATCTTAAACCTGACAAAGCTCCTGGCCCAGACGGTTTTACTGTCGAGTTTTACCTCCATTTTTCCAAATTATTGATCCCAAAACTGCATTCTCTTCTTCATTCCTTTGCTGATTCAGGTGTCTCCTCGGGGTCCTTTTCAGATGCGCACATTTGCTTAATACCTAAACCTGGCAAGGATGTACAATATTGCAAGAACTACAGACCTATTTCCCTTGTTAATATTGATTATAAAATTTTCGCTAAGTCTTTGGCGATAAGGCTAGACCATCGTTTACCTGACCTCTTAGGGGAAGAGCAATCTGGCTTTGTAAAAGGTCGTTATATCACGGACAATACCAGACTTTTGTTTAATAATTTATCAAAATCATCCCACCTCCAACACTCCCTTGCCGCCATAGCCTTGGACGCCGAGAAGGCATTTGACAGGGTTGAATGGCCTTATCTCTTTCACACTCTCAGTTGATTCGGGTTTGGCCCTACATTTACTTCTCTGGTCTCCTTACTATACTCCCATCCTCGTGCTGCAGTTTATGCTAATGGTCAAATTTCTCCCTACTTTGACCTAGGCAGGGGGGTCCGTCAGGGATGTCCCCTTTCACCCTTTCTCTTTAACCTTGCTTTAGAACCCTTTTTATCCAGGCTACGCCAGAACCCTGATGTCCATGGCTTTCATACCACAAAGTCCTCCATTAAACTTGCTGCATACGCAGATGATATTTTACTCTTCATCTCCAATCCCACGGTCTCCATTCCTGCTTTCTTGGAGGAAGTGCGACAGTACTCCTCAATCTCTGGCTATAAGCTTAATAATGATAAATGTGAAATCCTCCCCCTCACGAAATTCACCTTCAACCCTTTTTATCCAGGCTACGCCAGAACCCTGATGTCCATGGCTTTCATACCACAAAGTCCTCCATTAAACTTGCTGCATACGCAGATGATATTTTACTCTTCATCTCTAATCCCACGGTCTCCATTCCTGCTTTCTTGGAGGAAGTGCGACAGTACTCCTCAATCTCTGGCTATAAGCTTAATAATGATAAATGTGAAATCCTCCCCCTCACGAAATTCACCTTCAAACCCGACTTTAGTGCCTCTAACTTCAATTGGAGCCCTTCTCACATTAAGTATTTAGGATTACATATTACCCCTTCCATCCACGATACTGTTTCCCTTTGCCTCACTAAATGCATTCAGAAAATCTCTGACCTCACAACTCGCTGGCACCCTCTTTACTTGTCTTGGTGGGGTCGTCTAGACACCATCAAAATGATGTTATCTCCCATTGTCTTATACACAATCTCTAACATCCCTGTTTCTATCCCGGACAAATTCTTTAAGAAAATTAATTCGGTTTTGTCCTCCTTTTTATGGCATAAAGCGATACCTAGAATGTCCCTTTCTAGACTCATTCGCTCCACCTCTGAAGGAGGTGTTAATTTTCCTGACTTTCCAGCTTACCATAAAGCTTTTTTGTTACGTCAGGCTTCCTTTTGGCTGCAAGACCCTGATTCTCCCTCTCCTCTATGGACTAAGGTCGAGCGCCTTTTCCTTTCCCCTTTTTCTTTTGCTGAATATATTTCTTTCTCTCCTAAACCCCTCTCGCTCCCTACTCCTATTCATAAATTTACTGTCAAACTCCTATTATCTGCTAAACCTCCCCCCCCTACGAACGTTGCCGATTTCCTCTCGTCCACTATCTGGCATAATAAATATCTTTTAATTCGAGGTAAACCCATTTACTGGAGTTCTTGGAGGTCCAAGGGACTGATTTGGATATCACAGCTCTTTTTACAATCCACCTTTGTGTCTTTCCACGCTTTGCGTTCCACCTTTAAGTTACCTTCCTCCTTTGCTCCCAAATATCTCCTCCTTAAAGCAACGGTCATGGAGGCCTATACGAAACTCTTGTTGGCATCCCCTTCCTCCACTCCACCTGACCCCATTCCCCAACTTTCCTCCATTCAACTTCACTCTATTCTACAAACTCTTCCTAAAGCCTCTGTTATTTATAAGCACCTCCATGCACATACATCTCCCAGACCCAAATCCACAGTGGAGGAGCACTGGGAATATGACCTCTCTGTATCATGGTCACTATCCTTGTGGAACAAGATTTGGACAAAGGTTCGCAAAACTTCTAGATCGGCATCCTTGACTCAATCTCTATTTTTCATATATAATCGTTTGCTCCTCACTCCATTTACCCTTCACAAACGGTTCCCCACCACACCTGATTTATGTTGGTCCTGCTCCTCACCCAATGCCAATCTTTTTCATATGCTGTTTATTTGTAAGAATGTACGTGCCTTTTGGTTACAGGTCTGGGCACAAATCAATGTTATTTTTCATACTAGTATCCCTTTTTCCCCTTCCCATGTTTTTTTAGGTAGTCTCTCTCCTTGTTGGGACGAGACTGACTTATATGTTCGTGTTGTTGACTTATTACTAGCTGTCGCATTTCAGCAAATAACTATTAATTGGAAGTCTTCTTCTACTATTACTTTCAAAGCATGGTGGTACAATGTTTGTCATAATCATAGACTTGATACTGCTTTTGTTTTTCCTGCCCAGTTGGCAGCTAAGCGTGTAGATTTATGGCTTCCTGTTACGACGTATTTGGATACTTGTACAACTCGTTCTTATCGTCCACGACCTGCCCAGCAGGAAGTTTCCAAACCCCCTTGATGCCCTTTTATCATTCTTTTTTTTCTTTGTTAACATGATTACTTGCATAATCTCATTTGCATTTACTTGTATTTATATTTGATGTACCCTTTCCTTCCTTTTTATTGTTCCCGATAAGCTTGCTATTGTTATTCCCATATTTACATTGCATTTTGATTTCTCTTCCTAGATTCTCATTTCCCTTCCCCCTTTTATTTCCCCCATAATTTCTTTACTATGTTCTGTATTCATACCTTTTTTTATGACCAATAAACTTTTATTGAACTAAAAAAAAAAAAGAATGTTATTGCATTTAATCAGGTAGGAAATCAGAAGACAATGATAATAGTGCATTGCAAAATAATGATACACACTTGTCTTAGATTCCTGAAGGCACTTTGTGGTTGGCTGATACAATGACCAACCTGGGTTGGGCATTCGTGTATTCTTGGATTTCCCTGGTCGCCTCAAGGCTGTGGGCTGCCTTTTGGATGGGTGCACTACAATGGTGCAGCCCTGTAAGATTTCCACAGTCCTCATATACCTTCCCCAGACCCTAAAAGAAATTCCATAAACTATTTGACCACTTGAGCCAATCATTTATAAACCTAACCTTGTGATTCTTGGAGATTTAAATTTTCATTTGAATGTCAAAACAAATGCGAACTCACATTAGGTGATACAATGATCTCTTTGTGTTTTAACCAATGTATTGATTTTCCTACCCTTAGTGCCGGTCCGAGCTTATACACCATTTTTTATTATTACTATTATTACAACATTGCCTATTTAGAACAAAACGTCTCTTAAACAGTATACACAACCGTTTATAGTAAAATGCTTCTAGACAGTACAGGAACTTTTAAAATCATTTAAAACTAATAAAATCTTTAAAGAAGCGCAGGAAACATCTATAAACCGCATGGAGAATACAAGGGGCCCGATTCCCAAAAGTATTCTGAGACAAAATCTTAACTTTATGAATTTTGATATTTACAAAGGGCACTTAGGAGCTGTAAAGTTAAGATTCCTAACTTTACTACTCTTAAATGCTCTTTGTGAATACCAAAAGTCATAAAGGTAGGATTTTGTCTCAGATTATTTTTGTGAATGAGGCCCAACATTTACTTCAGACAATTTATGTGATATTGTATTTTAAAGGAAATGGTTTTTTAAATCGATTTTGTAATGCTAAAAATGTAGGCAATTTATAACAATATGAACATTAGTGCAATACCTTTTTTACAGCACAATTTCAGATAGTTTTCGGGTTTCTTAAGGCCTTTAAACCTGGTGGATGTGCATAAACAAGATGTAACCATACACTGAACTTTAAAATTGTCCTGTACATGTGTTGTTATGGAAGGGAGCATTAGAATGTGAAAGTAGAATGTTTCTCCCATAATTGTTTCAAGTGAAAAAACGTGCGCTTGTGTGCAAATTGATTTGGAATTTGTGTGCTTTTAAAGTTTTAAAAATTGTTCACCTCAATCGAATCGCGTTCCTCAGGGCTGCCTAAACACTCCCCCTGCTCACCTCCCTCAGGCCTTAGCCAACCGGCCTGGACGGGGTGGAGCCTTGAGGTGGGACGTGAGCCCAAATGCAGGTCTCCTCACGGGAGCGCAGCGGACGGGCGCAGTGGGCGCGCCGACGGCGGTCTGAAGGCATGCCAAAGGCAAGCCCGCCTGCGCCCGTCCGCGCCAGACCGGGCCCAGGGGCCAAAAGTCCTACGCTATTCCTCTCCTGTTCCTCAGGGGCACTTAGAGAGCTGCAGCCCTCGCCCGCTACGCTTCCCCCAGCTGTCCTTGATCGTATTCAGTCCTTGGGCATCTTATGTAAGGTCAGTGGTTCTCCAGCTAATAAAGTCCCCCCGGCCACCCTCCCCTCCCCCTCACATTACGCCTCCTGCTACAAGCAACGACACATCTCTCCAGGTGCTGTACCTCAACTCACGTTCGATGGTCAAACACCAGCTAGATATCTTTATCTTACTAACATCGGAAAAACCTGACTTGCTACTGATCACCGAAACCTGGCTCACTTCAGATTCCACCCCAGATTGCCACCCTCCCCCCAGATTATTACATTCTTAACGTAAATCGAACATCGGGTAGACCTGGGGGTGGGGTAGCAGCCATTATCCATAAAAAATGTAAGTTCATTGCTACCACTTCCTTAGCCCTAACAGAAGTGGAAAACCTGGTTATTATTCTTGAAACTGACGCAGGCGCTGTTGCACTTATACTCGTTTATCGCCCTCCCTAGCCCATGCCCTCATTTCCCATCTCTTTAAGTGAACAGATGGCGAACTTGATGACCTGCCATTCTAAGTAACTTCTCTTCGGCGATTTCAATTACTGGTTCAATGACGCTCGAGGAGTACCACATGCCACTGAACTCTTTGAGCTAATCACCAGCCTCAATATGACTCAGCAAGTTACTACACCCACCCACATAAAGGGTCACATTCTCGACCATATTTGGTCTCATAATCCCACTCTATCAAGCCCAATAATCTCCCCTTGCATCTGGTCAGATCATCACCTGATTGATGTCACTATCACAGTCAAGGGGAGGGTCAAGCCCCCAATATTGGCTGGAGGGCTGTCCCGCAAATGGAGCACCTACAAATCCCAAGGTTTTATGGATTCACTGGCCAGTACACTCCCCATCGTCGAAGCCAACCCCAATGTCGGATCAATTGGGGCAGACATCACCAACTGGCTACAGTCGGCCAGCGATAGGTATGCCCCTCTCACCAAATTCTCACGTGCAAGGCATGGCAACGCCTAAAAATGGTTCTCCACTGACCTTAAGGCACAAAAGCTTAATCTCCGCCAACTCGAACGGAACTGGAGACGTGCTACTCCACGGTAGACAGACTGCTCTTTGTGGCGGCCCGAAAAAAATATAAAAGCGCGATCTCCTCGGCCAAAGCAGCACATATCTCGGATAGAATTCTCCTAGCCCATAACAAACCAAAGGAAATTTTTTAAATCATGAATGACTTCACCAATGATGACATAATTCTACCTGCGCAGGCCCCTACTCAAGAGACATGTAATTCTCTAAACACCTTCTTCGTCGAAGAAATCCCCCTTCCCACTTCTGCCAGCTCATCGGACCCTACCCTTTTCAATCCACTCTCATTTACACACTTCCCCGCCATCAGCCCGAGCATCCTCTCCGAGCTCTTAACCCGCATAAAATCGGGCTCTCCAAACGACTGCTGTCCTCCCCCCGTCCTCAGGGATATCTTCTCAGCCCTACCTCACAGCATCCTCCCTTTTCTGAATGAATCCCTTGGCAAGGGCTTTGTTCCTAGTACCTTAAAGGAGGCTATACTGGTTCCTCTACTGAACAAACCTGGGGCGGACCCCACTAACCTTTCCAACTACCGCCCCATCTCCCTTTTGCCTTATTTGGCAAAGATTCTGGAGGCCCATGTAACTACTCACCTTTCTAAGTTCATCGAAAGCTCCAGTTTCCTCGAACCCAACCAAGCAGGCTTTAGGCATGCACATTCCACAGAGACTGTCATCTTAGCAGTATTAGATACTCTAAGGGGAAACGCCGACAAGGGCGCTCCACAGGCTCTGGTGCTCTTGGATCTTTCAGCCGCGTTCGACACGGTGGACCACAACATCTTGCTTCACCGTGTCGGACAAGCTGGCATACAGGGCCCTGCCTTTGAGTGGATTAAGTCATTCCTTTCAAGTAGATCACAAACGGTCAGACTGGGTCCCTACACGGCCACCAAGACACCTACAGTATGCGGAGTACCCCAGGGATCCTCTCTCTCACCATTGCTATTTAATTTGTATCTTCGGCCATTGATCCACTCACTAAAAAATTGGAAGATCACGGTTTTCAACTACGCCGATGATTTTCAGATCATCTTCCCTCTGGATTCCCCTAACGCTGTAACAGAATTCCAAGCAGTGATGCGCCACACACAGCAGTGGATGAATCACAATCAACTTAAACTTAATCCTGGGAAAACGGAACTCATTTTGCCAGGAAACAGTGTGGCATACTGGGGCCCACACTTCTGGCCATCTGTACTAGGCCCCCCTCCCACACCTTCAGGCTCGGTGAAGAGCCTAGGGGTGGTTATCGACTCCGACCTCTCCCTTAAAGGACATGTAGGGGCAGTGATCTCCTCTAGCATGTTTCAACTGCGTAAAATTGGAAAGATTTCTCACCTGTTATCACACGCGGCCCTTGTGCAAGTGGTGATCTCCTTGGTGCTATCTCGACTTGACTTCTCCAACTCCCTTTACCTTGGTTTACCTCAGTCCTTGCTTCACCGCCTCCAAATCGTTCAAAACCAGGCGGCAAGACTAATATCAAAAAACCCCAGATGGCAATCGGCCAGGCCCCTGCTGCGTAAACTACATTGGTTACCCATTGAAAAAAGAGCTGCTTTCAAGACAGGCTGCCTAATTTTCAAAACACTCCACTGCAATAGCCCTGAATTCATGAAGGGACTCATTGTAAAGCACTGCCCGGCCCGCAATCTCTGCTCAGCCTACCTCCACTTACTTGTCACCCCACCATCAAACAGAAGAAAATAGGTAGTCACAGGTATGCATATTTGGCACCCAGGCTCTGGAATTCCCTCTCCTTGGCGATTAAGACCAGTAACATTTTACTGAGCTTTAGAAAGGGCCTAAAGACCTGGTTATTTTTTCAGCCCTGTTAACCTGCTGTGCCGCGCCCTCTTCATACATACCTAGCGCCAGGAAACTTATGATGTCAGTGCGCATTACAAATTCATACTAACATAACATAACTAACATAACAAGTGAATAGTTGAGTCCTGGACCATTAGATAGTGAAGCCTCAAATGCCAACACCTTCAGTTCTGTTTTTAGAAAGTGCTAAGGAGAGGGCTAAGTTATGGTCTTCAGTAGTGGATTGGGTTGCCAAAGAAGGTAGAAGTTTTTTTAACTCTTTTTCCCATCTAAGCTCAAATGAGATGATTTCATCTTTACACAAGCATGCCACTTTCTACTGTTCAGATGAAATCATTTTTTTTCAAATCTCAGGGTATGAAAGAGCACTAATGTAGACCATGATCGAAGATCAGTTCTGATTCAAATGACTTGAACCATTGAGCATTTGTGTCATGATTACACATTTTTCACACATTATTTCCACTTTTTCCCTATCTACATTTCCACTCATGCCCGCTATCGCCACCCCCTATTAAAATTGAGGAGGTATCATGGCTAGATGAGCTGTTAGTACTGGCTGTAACACTCGGACACTTTAATGTCTTTAAACCTGCTATAGATGATACTGCCTTTGATTTTATGGTGTCTATGTGATGCCCCCATGCTAATATTTTATGAAAATGCATCCCCAGATACTTATAATTAGTAACTTGTTCAACCCTTGTGTGCTCAATAGACCAAATATGCCTGTTTTCTTCCAGAAGTCAGCTAGTTTCCTCTCAAGCCCAATTGGGGCACAGTCAATTATTATAAAATCATGTGTATACAGGGGACATGGTGTATATGCACCTCCCATCTTGGGTGAGAAGGCTTGCAAGTCTAATAATAAACTAGGACGAGCAGCCAAATAATGTTTAAATAGGGTTGCTGTTATGACACAGCCTTGATGTGGTCCTTTCTTAATTAAACATTTCCGAGATAGACTGCCTTTCATTTCTAGTTGTACTCTTTAGGTGTACTCTTGCCCAATTTTTCCAATGTCATTCTTTTAGTATTGCTAGTGTTAAATCTATGGTCAAGGGACAATCGATATTTGCCCGGCGGTATCGCCTCTTTAACCCACAAATTATTAATCAATGAAGAGGCAGGCACTGGAGACGGGAAGGCAGGAAACAAGGTTTTATTCTCTCCGGAGGAGAACACATCAGTTCAGACAGCAGGTATTATCATGAGGTGCTCTACCCGCATCTCTGAGGCCTGGCCTCTTATACACAGGTTTATTGCTTTATTACATACAACACATTCTTGGTGATGCTTTGATGTACGGAAAGGATATCCTCCGAATCTCCCCTTCAGGCCCGTTCCCACACACAGTTACAGTTGAAGTCCCCACCCCGGTCACAACAGGTGATGATTATCGCGCAGCGGGACATTCCGCCGATTCACGGAATGTGGGGGGTTTGATCGGATCTCATAGGGTGGGGGCTTTGATCAACTCGAGGGTCCTTTAATGAGGGAAGCTTCCTACTGTACGGGGGGGGCAATAAACAGTATCCGCAGAGCTTAGGTGGTGGCCTGGGAACGGGGAAGACAAACGGGCACACAGGAAAAGGGGGTTTGCATCAAAGGGCCTGGGACCAGGAAAGGAATGAAGGGAAGTGTCGCGCTGGGAACAGGATGGGGTTCTGAGGCAGGGCTGCGCTGAAGAGGGGTTTATGACCCAAGGCATGTGCGAGCGGGGGTTGTCGGAGTGTGGGCTTTTTGAGGGAGGAGGGCTATGCTGGGGGCCAGTGGCATGCAAAAGGGTTTGTTCTGATCGAGGCACCTAAAATGGCGGGTGCGCACGACAAAAAGTGTGGCATCAGGGGAAAAGGGCAAGATGGCGCAGATAATGTTTACCAGACCGTACTAATTTTCCACAGTCCTCCCTTTAACATATCCAAGACATCTTGCTGGCCTATTTCCAATTCATGTCGACTGTGGTGGTCATAGGAAAAGAAGTAGGTACCCAGGTGAAGGAGTTATAAACATTACATTTTAAAATCTTTCATCTTAGGAGGCGGGTCTATCGATAAAAAACTCGTTGCAGGAAAGCCATAGTAATGCAATAACAGACAAAGATGATTCTGTAGTGAGAGCATTGGGTACATTTCATAGCTGCTTATAGTCGTTCGGAACGTAAATTGATAGGTCATTACACATGTGAGTTCTGTTCATGTTTGGTTGGAGCATAATTAATACAATGGTGGCTGGGAGAGAAATGAGACGTAGTAGAAACGATAATTGAGGGCGTCAATGTTCGAGGTTAATGAGTTCTCAGCATTCTTTGTCGTCTTTTGTTGGCGCTGTGGAGCACCGGCGGTGGAGCTACGGGTCCAGCTCTATTCTAGGTCCCGCGTTGCAGGGCACGACCTTTTCCTCGCGTTTCTGGTCAAAGAGGTCCTTTTCGCCCTGTGTCTTTTGAGTTGATTGTCAAAAAAGGTTCAGATGGAAGAAGAGTGTGTAGTCCATAGGGTAGGTCGGAGAAAAAGGGGGGGGGATGGAGCTGGGCCAAATCGGGAACAGATCAGGGGGGCGGAAATTTCAGGTAGGCGGGCTCATGACCGAATTCAGAGAGCGGGGACTTTTCGGCACACGTTGAACATCGAGTAGGGGCATCAGGTCAGCCCTTTCCTCTCACTTTGACGGAAACAGTGCCTCGTCCTGCAACTCCTTTCTGTCGCGGTCTCTCCTTGGCCAATGTCGCAGATGTTCCACGATCTGTAGTCAGGCCACGTGCTCCCACATCCGGTCCTTCTTTCCTCCGACAGTCGTACCCTTAAATGAGTTTGAAAAGACAGTCTTTAGAGAATTGGCAGAGGAAGGTAATCACATAAGTCTATTTCTCTCCCAGCTCCAGGCAAAAATGGAAACGTCCGTTATATTTGGGTTCGCAACTAACATATAAATGATTGATGATGGGCCTGCTAGATTTACTATAACTTTCCTTCACTGTTATTTCTTTGGTGTTTGTTGGTCGTGGGACGAGATCTGGCACCTTTTATTTCATTACAGTTACGTCAGTTCTTTTGACGGAGACCCACCTTCTTAATACGAGCCTTACGAAGCTATACCGTTCTCCAGGGCTTTACATTTAAAAAGGGTGCTGTGGGCTATCACCATGGTCTGACAGGTATCTTGCTGAGGGACAAACATAGGCTAAACATTTTTCATTCTATCAATGCATCCTGCCTAAACATTTTCGCTTTCAACAGGGTTCATTGCAATGATTTCTTCGCTTCGGTCTAATTTTTAACTTTGTAAAACATCATTCTGGTTCCTACGTAACCTCTTACGGCCTGACTACTTAATTAGAAAAGACAGAGGTCCTATGGGAAACAACTAGGGACATAGAAAACTGTGGTAAGGGCGTAAGTAGACCCATCTCTTATGACCGGGGGTGAGGGACAGTTTTATAACCCTCGTCTGGGGCAGCTGATACGAAACAGGGGGCGTTCCGGGAACATGAGGATGTTTCGATCACCTTTACTGTTTGGGTATTGCGACAATTCGGGACGGGGAAGGTCGCGTTATCTGAGGCATCTTTTTATAACACAGGAGCCGCTGACATGTAGTTCCCTTATTTCGGGTCAGATTAGGGAACCTCAGTCGTCTTACCTGTCCTTTCCCTAATGGCCAAATCTCGGTTTCATCAATTTTTAGCAGAAAGGAGAGGTAGTGACACGGCGTCAGGGTGATTTTTTTATTTAGGATAAATTTTGAGCAAATACTTGTGGTATTTGGAGCCAATTGGGTGGTGCACTAGGGGTGGCGGTTTGCCAATTTAGGTGCTAGTCGTTCAGAAGAGCGAGAGAGAGAGAGAGAGAGAGAGAGAGAGAGAGAGAGAGAGAGAGAGAGAGAGAGAGAGAGAGAGAGAGAGAGAGAGAGAGAGAGAGAGAGAGAGAGAGAGATGTGCGACAACAGGCTAAATAGTACACGTGCAACATGGGGAGTGACCGTGCATTAAGATAGGCTATTCAGCGCGTTATATAACATAAGACATTACGGGTCTGTGTTAGAATTTTGAAAGCATGCAGTTTGGGATGGACGAGCATTAGGCCGGGTACAGGGGACATACATCGAGTAAAAGGGGCACCATTGTGTCGCATTTCTTGCATTCTCGGTCTTTTAACCAGTTAAGTCAACGCGTCAGTCATACACAAACATCATCTCATAGTTTCGGACATACGTGACAGGCGTCCATTCACGCAACACGGATTAAGGGTGATCGCTTTCATCATGTCATACAATTTATTGGCTCTTTTGGTACAAGAGCAGTTTGTGTGTGTGTTTAGGTGCCACCAGGCAGTGTTAGTCCACTTCGTGTATCAGACATGGCGAGGCTTCAGATCTTCACCATACCTTGGTCGTGATTCCAATGTGGCCTGCAGGGGGGGGAAAAAGAGGGGAGGGGAGGGGGACAACATTCGAGCATATCAAAAGCACAGGTACGAAGGTCTTTTACTTACCTCACACTCGTCTTATCTCCTCGGGATAGAATCCCTGGGGTTGTGGTTTCTGGAGCCAAGGGGGGGGGGGGCAGTGTGTCCTTATAGGCTGTGAGTAGGAAAACGTTAGAGAATCAGAAGCACTTAGCGCGAGGTTTCTAGTTGGTAGGTGGACTTAGCTATCGGGGTCCTTAAATCTCTTCCAACGCTGTGATGTTCTAAGGTTTATCAGCTCTTCGGTCAACTCTGTTCCCTAGTACCTTTGAGTGTCGTATCTTTATAATATTCTATCATTTACATCGTTTCACTTTACCCATCCTTTATGTTCCATTTTTTTTTTTTTTACACCGTTTCGCCTTACCCAACCCCAGAAATCGAGGTCTTTCTCCATGCGTGAGTCCCTGAGTCAGTCGCATATGTGACGGCAGAGTGTCGTGTCTTAGATTCGATCCTCCATCCGGGGCTGGGCGACCATCTTCTATTAACCTTAAAGAGAGAGCAGAGTAGGGTGCACAGAAAAGAAAAACTCTCCCGCCGATCCCACATTTTAAATAAAGCATGCAATACCCGTTCATAGTTTCGAAAACCTTTATTTGCACAATCGTTCAGCATGTTGATAGGACAGTGTGATCGGGGTTGGCCGGATACGGCAATGGCTAAAGTGCGTACAGTAGAGGGGGGGGGGCTATCTTGTAGGATTAAAAACATGTTTAAAAAAGGTTCATTCATTCATTCGCAGTGAACTAAAAACGTCTATCGAATAGTTGAGGGACCAAGGGGCATTCATTTCATAATTGGAAACACAGTTGGACTAGTTGTAATCAAATTCCTATAGGTATACTATGGGAGTGTGTCATAAGCGAGGTTACATGTCAGATATGATAATATCATAATGAATGGTACATTGAAAAACATTTTTCACGAGGTCCTTTTACATGTTCGTCGAGTGAATCCTTCCTCTTTTCCGTCAAGTGTACAAAGGATCATAACATATCTCGGAACATCGAGTCTTTTTTTAGCGAAAGAAAACACCACGAGGCGTTCGTAAGTTCCTATTGTTACCGGCGCCATTTTGGGCGGGGCCGGGTTAGTCCGGAAGTAGTATCAAGGAAAAAATGTTTCCTACAACCGGCAGTTGGACCAGAGTCCTTTTCGGCAGTTCGAGAATTCATGCTAACAGAAGGAGTGACTATGTCATGCTTATTTCGTTAGCGATCAAGGCAGTTGTTCCTCACCGGAAGCCTGCAGGGGCCGAGGGCTCCTGGGACCTTTGTAGAATCTTCAAGGCTGTGGGGGTGCTGTCGGAGGTGGGGGCTCGTGCCCCGGTGGGCAAGTGCCCGAGTTACGTTGCTGCTCACAGTTACTCTAGCGGCCGAGACCCGCCTTCCAGGGGGCCCAGACGCCATTTTGAGGCCTGCAGCAGCCGCCCTTCGTCGAGTCTGCAAGAGTGGAGGAGACCTTTTGGAGCGAACCCATGTCCAGTGCTGCGGAAGTATGGCCACCTGCGGTGCATGTTCGGTGCTGTGCGGGGATTGGCGCAGCCGTTGCATGTTCGGTGCTGCGCAAGTATCGGCACCGTTGCATGTTCGGTGCTGCGCAAGTATCGGCACCGTTGCATGTTCGGTGCTGCGCAGGTATTGGCACCACCGCCTGGCTGGAGGAGTTCGGCGCTGGGCCGGGGGCTGGGAAACCTCCTATCCGTGGAGGTGGGAGAGGCTCGTCCGCGTCGCCTCTCCCTCCCAGCCCGACCTGGACTAATTTTCGCGGAGGTATGTACAAGACATCCCTCCCCCCAGAGTTGTCGCAGCCATTATTCAAGTGGCGCCGGGCGTGCTGCTGCGGCCATTACGGAGGAGAAAAGAAAGAAGTGTCCCGTCCTTCTCTGGGCCGGGTTTCCGGTGGATGTCGGCCGGACGCCCCTTGCTCTGGCCCCATGAACGGGTTCCTTGGCTCATCGGCTGCAGCCGGATCCAGTTGGCCCCAGTCCCCGGCCATTGGTGGCCGGACCGGGGGAGCATGTGGCGGGACTATCTGCAACTCTCACGTGCCACCGTGGCCGGACTGGGGGAGAGAGAGAGAGAGAGAGGGGGGTCGAGGACATAGACATTCCCCCCCCTACAACTCTCCGGTGTGGTCAAGGTGATCCCCTGGCTGGGTCCCGCTGGCCCTTGTCTCTCCTCCGGCTCCACCCTATGTTACGATTTCCTGGCCGACTGTTGGCAGCAGGACCCGCCTTATATGGGTTGCTGCCGGCTGGGCGTAGCCGTAACCCTGCCCTACTTTGGAAGGTTCCAGAATGGGGGGGGGAGAATGTTCTGCTGACTTTCATTTTCTAGTTTACCATTCTTGTTCCAAACGTTTTCTGTTGTTAGGGCATTGATAGGTGTTATTATTACGTACTGTTATTTGTTTCTTGTTCGTCATGTTAAATAAAAGTTCAAGTTCATCAGTGGCCTATGGATTTCGTTTTCCCATTCCTTTCTTTCCAGGTTGTTTCATGCTAAAGCTTCTGTAAACAGAAGTTTAAGTAACACGGTAACACAGGCAGAGGGATGACGCAGATTCATGCATCACGTACACACAAACTCAGACGGGGAGACAGTACAAATATTATATAAAAAGACCCAAGACAAACATAAAACAGTTATTGGCTATAATTATCTTATTTCTATATGCTGCGCATACTTTTTGTTAGAGCAATGGGGCAGGCTTTAGTTATATGCCTATAAGGATGCGGAAGAAAGGAGGTAGTAGGTTTTCAGACATTGGCAATATCCCTAGTCCTCTCGGCGAAGGATACTTGTGTAACCCTTACCTCGAAATACCCTAAACTTTTCCCTACTTGGCTAAACGTAAGGTTGCTTGATCATGTGTGTACATTAGTCTTTCGGGTTTCTTCGGGGTTTGTCGTCTGTCAATTTAGAGCTAGACTGGGTTTTCCCGTCTTATCGTTGTTTTGATCTATGAGGACTCGAACATGTCGCTGAAATCGGCCTGGCGAAATCTGTGCCATCGGGCATAATCGAACGTGGTGGTTCTATCTGGCCTGTCCATGTCAGTCTGATTCATCTTTGTCTCGCGCCTTTTCCCTTTCTGCCGGCCTGTTATTCCTGTCGGTCCTCTGCTCCTACTCACGTTCAGTAGAGTCGGGCATTGGGCTTTCCAGTGCCCGGCATATCTACAAAAAGCACATTGGTTTTGCCCTAAGTCTGGCCGTCCTGTGCGTAGTGTCGGGGGATTACTTTCGGGACATTGTGTCCTGGGGTCGTCCTGTCGATACGTTCCTTTACCTGCTCTGCCCTCGTCTTTTTTCTTTCGTTGCATTGCTTCTTTGCGCCACATACCAAGGCAGTCGAGCATAATAGGCGTTGTCTTATTATCACGAAGGGCTATTTCTAACGTTTCTATTTTATCAAGATCGAAGGATCCTATCAGTGGCCACTGTTTCTCTTGATTTTCTTTGGTATACCTGTGCCACAGTTTACTATAGGCTATGGTAACTAATCCATAGTTTATGAACATGTCTTTATTAGGGGTGCCTTCCAGCGGAGCTAGATGATCCACCTCTAATAAACGGTCCGGGCTGAACCAGCTATCGACCAGTGGGGAGAAGACAGACATGACAGCTCACAACGAGGGACAAAAAGTCAGCACTGCCTATCTTATCACTGTGCGCAAAGACTAGACAGAATATTTCTATTCTACGTTGTTTGCAGGCAGTGAATACCTCATGAACCAATATCAAAACAATAAATAAACGACCAGTGGGGAGAATAAGTAGATCCGCAAAGGTCTGCGTCCTCTACCCTTTCACTATCTGCAAAGGGGAACCTGTTCTTTCCTGTTTGTAGACAGAGAATCTCCTGAAAACAATCCGCGAACAGTAGTTCGAGGCCAAAAAACCGTTAATCAGTGTGGGAGGGGGAAATCTCCCGAAAATAATTTGTGAACAAATGAACAATCAGTGGGGGAGAAAGATAGGCATGCTGGCTGCGTTACTTATCCTTCACTGTTTGCAAAGAGAAAGAGCCTACTGTTTCTTCGTGTGCAGACAGTGAATCTCCAAATAGGTCAACAAAGAGTAATACTAGTATTTTCTGAACAATTAAACAATTATTTCGTGTTTCGTCGTGTCTACACGACCTTACCCGGACCGTATGGACAGTTTTTTGTCTTCCGAATCCAGCGCCCGATCGTCCTCTTTTCTTTGTGTTCCTCGCGGCACTCCTGATGGTTCCCAGTCAGGACCGTAGATCACTCGGGAGAGGTCTGTTCGGAACCAGTGAAGTTCGGATGATCGGCTGCCAGACGAGGGTCTATTGGGCAAGAGCTCTCCCGATCGTTGCAGTTGTTCACTCTGTCGTCAGGACCTCTCCCACTGGATCCACGAGTCGCTGATGGGCCCCACGCTTGGGACGCCAATTGTTAAATCTATGGTCAAGGGACAATCGATATTTGCCCGGCGGTATCGCCTCTTTAACCCACGAATTATTAATCAATGAAGAGGCAGGCACTGGAAACGGGAAGGCAGGAAACAAGGTTTTATTCTCTTCGGAGGAGAACACATCAGTTCAGACAGCAGGTATCATCATGAGGTGCTCTACCCGCATCTCTGAGGCCTGGCCTCTTATACACAGGTTTATTGATTTATTACATACAACACATTCTTGGTGATGCTTTGATGTACGGAAAGGATATCCTCCGAATCTCCCCTTCAGGCCCGTTCCCACACACAGTTACAGTTGAAGTCCCCACCCCGGTCACAACAGGTGATGATTATCGCGCAGCGGGACATTCCGCCGATTCACGGAATGTGGGGGGTTTGATCGGATCTCATAGGGTGGGGGCTTTGATCAACTCGAGGGTCCTTTAATGAGGGAAGCTTCCTACTGTACGGGGGGGGCAATAAACAGTATCCGCAGAGCTTAGGTGGTGGCCTGGGAACGGGGAAGACAAACGGGCACACAGGAAAAGGGGGTTTGCATCAAAGGGCCTGGGACCAGGAAAGGAATGAAGGGAAGTGTCGCGCTGGGAACAGGATGGGGTTCTGAGGCAGGGCTGCGCTGAAGAGGGGTTTATGACCCAAGGCATGTGCGAGCGGGGGTTGTCGGAGTGTGGGCTTTGTGAGGTAGAGGGCTATGCTGGGGGCCAGTGGCATGCAAAAGGGTTTGTTCTGATCGAGGCACCTAAAATGGCGGGTGCGCACGACAAAAAGTGTGGCATCAGGGGAAAAGGGCAAGATGGCGCAGATAATGTTTACCAGACCGTACTAATTTTCCACACTAGGGCTCCACCTGGAATTTCGTGGAGTTTATATTGTACCCACAAGATCTCCCTGTTAACTTAGTTGATGCACAAAGCAATAAAACAATGATCTTCCGGTCTCCATATTGTTTTCCGACTGCCCAGAGACTCAAGCAATAGTCTATGGCTGATTGCCCAACCTTAAAGCCTCCCTGTATTATAGGTATTGGATTCTTTTCAGGAATCCATTATTTGAGTTCTTGAAGTACAATTTAAGCATTTAAGCTGATCAAGCTGCAATTGTTGGCAACGTCCGATCACCTTTTTTACATATGGGCTTAATAACAGCACCTTTCTATCTTATAGATGGAGGAAGCTGGCTATCTATAAAGTATATATATGTGGAGGAAGCTGGCTCTCTATAAAGTATATTAAAATGCAGTACACTGTACACAGAGTCCAGTTAATCTGTTACTGGTTCATGGAGGTTAAAGCAGATAATACTAATGCTCTTTTTGTGGTAGTGTGGGTGAGAAGATAGGCTCAGTGGGTAGAGCTAAGCATTTGTTGTACTCACAGAGGCAATATATGAGACACACACTGAAGAATACATCTGAGACCAATTTATAGAAATAAAATAGATTTCTATGTATTTTTTAAGACCAAGTAATTTGATCTACAGTAAGTACTTTATGAGTTACGATTTTTAAGAGTTCCGAAAATATATACATTTTGTGAGTAATTACGCACCACTGAAGTAAAGCTGAAACATGCATATAAAATCAGGCAATACTTTCGCGAAGTTCACCTTATCGTTTTAGGTTAATAGCAGGACCAGGTTCAAAGTTTCAGTAGCAGAACATCGAGAGAGTCCCAGATTCGGCCGGGAGGAGGATGCTGAAGGTGCTGGTAGCCGGTGTGCTACGATGAAAGGGGCCACCTGGAAAGACACTGCACACTAGGACTTAGAGGTAAGTCTGGTGGGTCCCCCTGGAGGGTGGAGGTGGCAAGGGTCTCAGGACCACAGGAGCACAGCTGATTTGTCATTACCGGGGCAGGTGCAAGGAGATGGGTCAGCCAGGCATAGAGATGTCCTTGTGGTTAGGAGCAGTCAACTTAGTGAGGCAATTTCAGGACTGCCAAATTACACACT
Organism: Lissotriton helveticus; assembly: GCF_964261635.1. NCBI lineage: Eukaryota > Metazoa > Chordata > Amphibia > Caudata > Salamandridae > Lissotriton > Lissotriton helveticus. The sequence goes on from NC_136068.1 coordinate 1,789,113,889, forward strand.
ATGTGGGTTTCATGGGCCTTGACATCCCTCAGCGGGTGCTTGTTTCTAGAGTAGATGGAGTTTGGCACGGACTCTTTGTCTGGCTGTTTGCTGAAGGGGGTCCGATACTCAAGGCGATAGGGTGTGGTATAGTGTGGCACTGGTAGGTCTTGGTCACTGACAGATCTGACCCTCCTGAGCTGTTGTCTCTTTTCTCTTTTAGGTGCTGCTTTGGAGTTGCAGAGAAGCAGCAAGTCGATAAACTGGACTCAGCGAGATCAGTGCCTGTGGTGTGCAGGGGAGTGATACCTTCCCTCCAAGGGAGGTACTTGGTGATTACTCAAAGGCTGGAGGAGCTCTGGAGTTCTTGGAGTCTTCACAGGCTCAGGACAACACAGCACTGTGGTATATAAATAATTTAATACCGGATCTATTTTTCGGAATAATCAATAAACAGATAGCTCAATAAATAAGAGTCAAGATTCGAGGTAGCTGGAGTTTACAGGCTTTAATCAAACATAAAGGACAGGAACAGGACAGCCTGTACGGGAATAGGATGGCAGCTGCCGGGGGCAGGATCTGGGGACGGACAAAGGATAGGCTAACTTTTTAATAACAGTGCACAGTATATATATCAAAACAAATGCATTACATTCAATACAGTAGGCGTAGCAGTAGGCGTGGTTCGTAACAGTCGCGAAAGATAAGGGCAAAATGATGTAACAAGAAGGCGTGTACAGGGTGTATACATAGACATGTGATGTAAACGTAACAGAATATGTCATAAACAGGGCGGAAACATGGAGGGGGCTTCCTGAGCAGCTGGGACCTCTAACCTAGTGGTGCGCGCAAATGGGCAATGACGTGTTACCAGGGAGAACTGGGGGGCTATGACTTCTGCGCTAGAAGAGGAGACTAAAGTCTGGAGTGTCAGAGCGACATGTACCCAAGGCATATCTAGTATCTGGTGTTTAGAGTACATGTTGATAGAATCCAAAAGTTATCAGGGCAAAGGCTAATAGACTCTAAGACTGGTGCATGCATAATTCTATATGTAGTGCGTGTGCGAGGAATATTCTATGAACATTAATACAGTATTTCTCTTTCATGGAGACATAAAGGCTAGACCATGACGGAAACTATTGATGCGATTCAGTAGCTTAGGAATGCAGAGAAGGAAGGGCTGAACTGATAACTAGAAACATAACATATTCTTGGCAGACTGGGAGGCAGAGCCAGGCCGGGCCGGGCACTGCGTGGCAAGAAGTAAGCTAAAGGTCAGGGATACAGGTGGGGGCTGTATCTCTCCTCGGAGAGCGTTCAGGAGACAGGAGCTGAATCTGAATCCGGGCCCTTTTGAGGCCTAGAAACGGGGATGATTCAATGAATTAACGTGCACACTGTAAAATGTGGCAACGTAGATTTACATAGGCCTAATATTCGTTGCTTTCACGAAGACTGGAAACTGGCATACTAGAGATGGACACAACTATAATTGCGTCTTTAATCGATCAGAGGGGAATACATGCATATCGATCATACACATATAACATAAGATGGGGAACACGTAGGCACATACAACATGGCAAAATGTACTTTTCCACATTCCCTCCTTGTGCCCTACGTTTCCATCAGGAAACATCTATATTCATGATACCATCTATCATTTCATATAGCATCATTTGCTCGTCTCGAATTGTCTTGGAACGGGACTTAGGACTAGGAATACAAGAGGTAGCACACATGCCGCAAATCGCAGGGCCACATTGTATACAGAGGCAGCAACTGAATATGATCATTACTGCAATACCTAGGAATGACAATACTTTCCATCCCCAGGCAGATATAATACTCCAGAGCCAACCGGACCATGTCCAGGTGCCTGGATTCTGGTGTAACTGATGGGCAATTTTATGAAGTCTGGTTATAGCTGAATAAACAGACGGCGCGTTATTAGGAATGAAAATGCAACAACTAGATCCGATGACTCTACATGCTCCTCCTCTATCGGCCAGTATGACGTCAAGAACGAGACGATTTTGGAGCACGACAAATCTCATAGCAGATTGCTCTTCGGTTAAGTTACCTAGAGCAGAAGTAGTCTCATTCACTACCGCTTCAAGGGTTCTGGTTAACCTACGTATATTAACTTACTATTCTGGACAGGTCCTATAAAGAAGAAGAAACCTTTATTGAAGTCTTGATACTGTTCTATAGTAGTTTCAGTTTGATCGACAATTGGGGACTCGATCTCCCTTCTATGTCTGACGTGTACTAGATGTGTGTTTCTGTGATAATCAGATGGGGCTAGAAAAACTGGTGGCAGTAGGAAGGCAACGTAACATGTTCCATCCCAATCGAGGGGCAGACGAACATATGCGGTCTGACCACAAACAAAATAAGAATGACGTGAGGCTTTGAAAATAGATTTCCCACTGTCACTATACTCGACAATAGTAGTACAATCACTATGTCCTACATGTGCGGAACCATTCTTTCTGACACATAATTCGCCTTTGACTGGTAGTACTGAAATAGCAGGTAAATCTGGAGTAGTATCAGACTGAACATTCAGGACCATAAAATTCGAAGAATAATTACCTAAATCATATACTTCATTTTATAGATCTAACCCTGTTCTATGGGAGAGACCTTGCTTGTCTGGAAAACATGTTCTATTCAGAAGGGACATATCATTTGAGGATGACGTTAACGTGGACCATGCTCCACACGAACCATTATGTGAAAACGGATAAGGAAAGAGTGGCAGAACTCCCTTCGGTGTCTGGAAAGGGGGGAGTCGACCACACACCCAACAATTAGTGGCATTGCTGGTCTGGTGTGAATAGTGTAACATTCTAATGAATGTATTATTGCGCATAGCAAGACGATAGGATAGCTCGTGAGGAGGCAGATCACTAAATGTGTGCTCTACTGTAACATTAGAAAATTTGTTTGCATGTGAACTTGGAAAACATAAATGTAATGCATAACTTGTGCAGGTAACCATTAAACTTAGAAACAATAAGAAACTTAGAAAAACGATACATCTTATAGAGTTTTGACTAACTCTCTCACTATGGGGGTCTATCTCATACATGTCAGAAACCTGTCTAACCGTTTCACCCGAGAGGGACTTAGACAATTAAACTGGCTGACTTAATTTACTAGACCGGAGTTTTAATTTATACTCCTGTTGCGGAGTTTTCTCTAACAGAGGAACTTTAAGTTCGGAATCAAGTTCAGAGTCTGGTTTCAGGCAGTCTTTAGAAATGTCCTTTGAAAATGTTTTTTTACGAATTCCATGGAACTTCTTTATATGGGACAGATGGACCCACCCCTTGCGGCCCTCCAACTTCACGGCCGTGCGGGTGGTCAGGAGAACAAGTCGCGGCTCCTTCCAACGAGGCTCCAGCGGGCTTGAACGATCAAAGTTCCGTACTAGCACGAGGTTGCCTGGAATGACTTCATGCGGTTTCACCTCGGTATTGTCTGGAAATGCGGCGGCAACCTGTGAACGACAAGAGTGTAGGGCAGACATCAAGGAAGCTAGGTAATCTGTCAGCATATTACTGGAAACATCTGTAATACTGCGGGGTCTAGGTGTACCCCACATGTTTGGGGGGCGGCCGAATACGACCGAATACGGGGACAGACCTGATCTGGAATGTGCAACCATCCGCATATAAAATAGGGCAACTGGCAGGGCAACTAGCCAGTCTACACCTTTCTCCTTACATATCTTGGCAATACGGATTTTCAGGGTCTGATTATGTCTCTCTACGAGACCGGCTGCTTCAGGATGGCGCACACAATGGAACTTCCACTGGTACCCTAACAGAAGGGAAACATGTTTCATAAGCTCAGATGAGAATGGCTGGCCGTTATCAGAATACACGACCCTAGGAAGTCCATAGCGGGGAAAGAATTCACGAACCAACTGCCTGGCAGTGGTCGCGGCTGTGTAATCTGGGACTGGATATGCTTCTGTCCACCTGGACAAAGCGCATACAACTACGAGGACATACTTGAAACCTCGACAACGCTCCATCTGAATATAATCCATCTGGAGGACTTCAAAAGGGTGGTCAGGAGGTTGGAATCCACCTTGTTCCACCGGGACACTTTTACCTGGATTGAACTGGCAACATATCATACAGGTACGGACTTTCTACTTGGCTGCAGCTCGTAAGTGCTTGTTGAACCAAAGGTTCTGAATACTGTCTAACATAGCTTTTTCTCCTAAATGTGCTGGACTATGTGCGGTATTGATAATAACTTGAACCATAGAGTCGGGGAGAAACCATGTGGCTTTTCCCTTCGTCACCCATCCTTGATCTGTCTGGACCCCTCCTTGTTCGGACCATTTCTTGATTTCATCGGGAGTAGCATGTAACTGTATGTCTATGACATCTTGTGTAGGGTCCTTTACTGTCATACATGTAGTCGGATCTGGAGTGAATGTCTGTGTCGGAATGTCTGGGGTCTGAGCTGTAAGCTTGGCTGTTCGATCTGCTAGATCGTTACCTTGGGAAATAATGTCAGTAACTTTCGTATGTGCCTTGCACTTCATGATAGCGATAGCTGTCGGTAAATGTATTGCATCTAACAGAGCTTGAATGAGGAGACCATGCTGAATCTTGGTTCCATGAGAAGTCATGAAACCTCTCTCCTGCCAGAGTACTCCAAAGTCGTGTACGACTCCGAATGCGTAACGTGAATCTGTGTATATGTTTACTTTCAGGTTCTTAGCACGTATGCAGGCTTGGGTCAGAGCGACTAGCTCTGCTGCTTGAGCAGACAGGGTGTCAATACGATGTGTCTCTATAACTTCTGTGTCAGTAGTCACTGCATACGCTGCTACTAGTTCTCCTGTACTTGTTCTCATACATGAACCATCCACATAAAGTGTCAGGTCGGGATCAGGTAATGCAATGTCTGTCAGGTCTTGTCTTAGCTTAGTCATAGTGTTAACAACTTCCACACAGTCATGTGTGGCCGGATTTGAAGTAACTGACGGTAACAGTGTGGCAGGATTTAGAACGTTGCAGCGTCTGATTTCTATGTGTGGCTGGAACAGTGTCAGTTCATAACCTGTTAAACGTGCAATTGTCAAATGCTGAGTCTGTGTTCGGTTTAAAAGAACTTCCACGGAGTGTGGAACTTGTACTGTCAGGGAGTGTCCTAATACTATGGAATCACTTTGTCTGATGGCTAGAGCTGTGGCTGCAACTGACTTGAGGCACGCAGGCAGAGCCTGGGCTACTGGATCTAATGTGCTCGAGAAATAAGCACAGGGCTTGTACTGTCCTGCTTGATCTTGTGTGAGAACAGATAATGCAGTACCATCACGTTCTGTGACAAAAAGTGTAAAAGGCTTACTGTAGTTCGGTGTAGCTAGAACAGGTGCTTGACATAAGGCTTTCTTTAATTCATTAAAAACAAGTGTATGTTCAGATGTCCAAGGGAGGACAGTCGATACGGCTGCCTCCTGTGTCGTTAACTGTATCAGTGGATTGGCTAGAAATGCATACTGAGGAATCCATTGTCTGCAATAAGAAGTGAGGCCAATAAAAGCTCGTACCTCCTTCTGTGTCTTGGGCTGTGGAAGACTCGCTATTAACTGGATACGGTCTGGTGTCAACTGCCTACCCCACTTGGACAGTAAGTGGCCTAAGTAGATCACTTGCTGGACACAGAATTGTAATTTGGAAGGGGACACCTTGTGCCCCTGCTCGGCCAGGAAATACAGAACCGTAAGTGACGCACGCTCGCAGTCACGTTCAGAACGGGCTGTGATCAGTAGATCATCGACATACTGGAGCAGGGCAGTGTCAGTTGGCATGTGAATATTGTCTAGTTGTCTCTTAAGTGCTTGACTGTAAATACTAGGACTTTCTGTGAAACCTTGAGGAGCTCGTGTGAATTTATAGCTCCTTCCATTTAAACAAAAACCAAAAAGGTACTGGCTGTCTGGATGAATGGGGACACTGAAAAATGCGTTCTTGAGGTCGATAACAGTGAAAAATGTAGCTTCGGAATCAATGGCTGTCAATAGGGATGAAATATCTGGGACTACTGGATACTGGGGAATGATACATTTATTAAGCTCTCGAAGGTCAATCACTAATCGATATACTGGAGGTGCATTTGGATCAGTACGTTTCATGACTGGAATGATAGGAGAATTACATACATTGGAGTCAGTTTCTACAACCACTCCTTGAGCAATAAGCTCGTCAATAATTTTGGATAAGGCTGCTACAGCCTCAGGTGGCAATCTGTACTGTCTGATTCGTGGCAAAACTATACCTTGTTTGAGAGTCACACGATGGGGTGTGATGTGCATACATCCTACATCAGTTGGACCTTGCGCCCATAAATGCTGCAGGACATTCAAGAGTCTTGGATCAAAATCACGTAATACATAGTGACCTTTGAAGTCACGTAAAAACAATCGGATTCCTTCTGGGGAACAGCAAATTACTGCACCTAATTCTTTTAATGTTTTAATGCCTAACAAATTTTCTGGACATGACTTCGTAAGTAACAAATCAGTAGTTCGGGACAATGGACCAACTTCTAGGGAAACTGGCTTCGAAATTTCGTTAACAATTGGCTTTCCTGAAAATCCAAGGGAAACATTTTTAGAGCCTGAGAGCGGAGCCCCTGGAACCTCGTCATGACTGATAGTAGTCCTACTTGCCCCTGTATCAATCAGAAACTTTCTGTCTTTCCCCAATACTTGACTGTGTACATAGGGACCCTCTTGATCTACAGGTATCTCGATGAGAGGCAAGCCTACCTCCCTCTCTAGGCTGTTTCATGAATACTGTTGATACTCTGGATACTCTGACTGAGCATACTGGTACATTTGCTGTGTAACATGCTGTGTTGCAGCGATAGGCTGCGGTGCTGGAACTGTCTGTTGTGCATTCTGTGGTGACTGAGAAGTCTGTGAAACTTGTTCTTGCCTAGGCGGACGTGGTCTTTCTTTAGTTTTACCAGTGGCTATGTTGTGTTTCAGAACTGCACACTCGTTTATAAAATGACCTGGCTGTTTACAATAATTGCAAGTCCCTTTAACGGGAGCTGCAGGATGACTGGCTTGATTCGGACCCCTCTTCTGACTGTCTTGTGGAACGGATTGTGCAACTAATACTTTCATTTTCGTGTCTTTCATACGTCTCCTTTCGTGTTCTTGCTCTTCCCTGATTCTATTCTGGTGATACTGGAGCATCTGGAGCATTTGTGACGGAGTATTAGCTTGCCAACTACTTTCGACTTTCAATACTCGATTTTTAACTTGTGGACTTGAATTCTCGACTAGTTTAGTAACAAAAAGATGAGGGTACGACTCACTACTCGTCTTCAAACCACTGTTAATAATAAAACATTTTTCAAATCTAGAATAAAAATCACTAGTGTCTTCATCCTGTTTCTGTTTACATGCTGAGATTGCATCCCAATCTTCCTTTTTCGTGGCTAGTAACCTTGGCAAAACCTGAATCAATAACTCGGGCAATTCTTTAACCTTAGCCCCTAGACCGGTACCTGGTACTCGTGAAGTATCTTCAGCTTCTAGAGCTGTCCAATCTATCTTTTTCTCTCCCACCTCCCACTCCTTTTCCTTGAGTTTCTCATATACCCCTGCGGGCAACAGGACCTTTAACATTTTAATGATATCTGGATATGTGTATTCTCCCATACGGAGCATGTCTTTTAATTCTCGATGGAACCCTGCTGGATCTTTGTCGTGACAGGGAATTAACTTCTTCATCTCTAAGAGTTCCATCTTGGTGATAGGGGTGTAAACAAATACTCGTTCTAGTTCACCACCCGTTCCTCTAACTGGATGCACTTCTCGTAACGGATGCTGTCTATCTATGTAAAATGATTTACTTTCTGGAGGTGAGACATGAACAAAATGTGGGTTCAGAAACGTTCTATATTTGTGGCGCTGTTCTAGAATGACACTAATTAAATCGGTACCTAAACCTCTCCATCTATACTGGAGTAACTCGTTCAGAACATCATGTAACGGACCTGGATCAGAATGCTGTCCCTCATACAGTGTGAGGAGGTGTTGGATCATATACGTACCCACCAGTCGCTGCTCGGCTGGGGGCAGTTTCAGAAACATTTGTGCCACTATTTCATCTGGAAAAGTGGTAGAATCAGTAGTCCATCGGACTGCTGATCGGGCTAATTCTTGTTCATGCATGGTACTAAGTTCACTATAACCGATTCGTGATTTCAGAATGTGATCGGTAGCTTGAAATACTTGCTCAAGAGAACCTTGTTCTGTTGCTGGAGAAGGGAAAATTTTCTTGTGTTCTAGGCATGAATGTCGGTCGGGAAGTCTAGTTTTACCTACATACGCTATTCTGGAGGGATTCTCGTCGTCTACCTCTTCAGTAGGAGAGTCGTCTTCTTTCTCGGACACTTGTGCTGCTTTGCGTTTCTCGTGTAACTTTATTATTTCCTTACGAATTTTCTTGTACATACTCTCTATACTACCTAGTGTCTTGTGTCTTCCCTCGGCTATATGATCACTCCACCTTGTCAGGACTTTAATTTCGGTCGGATCTTTAGTTGGATAATCTTGTTCCCTTATTAAACAATTAATTAGAAACTTTAATAGCATGAGCTGAGTCTCGGCTTTCCTTTGAGACATGGCTTCACCAATACTTTCTGGATCTACTCCTGTACGGATGAAACGATATATTCTGTCTAGGTCTTCTTTCATATTCGGTAGGGTGTTCAAGTACTCGGTCACCCGTCTTACACGCAATGAATATATAACCATATCATTATCGCCTGGGACTGGATCATAACGGCATTCGGTAAGGGCTCGCTTGATATCTGCAACGGACTGGGGTCTGGGCGTACGCTGTAACGCACGTTCATGTAGCTCAAGTAATGACAGACGTTTGTGTTGCGGCGGGGTTCCAGGAGAACTTCCACCCCCCCGCGGCTCCTAAACTAGAATCGTCGACTGGTACCATTCGTGCTGGCAGAGTGACTGATGTAGCGGGTACTTGTACTGTGGGCTGGACCGGGGGTACCGTAACAGGTGCTGCAACGGGTGCCCCGGTGGCTGGAGGGACAGGAATTACATTATTTACAGGAGCTGGCGGAACAGTATTTGCATATTCTGGGACTGTGTAATCCAAATAGGACGAGAGAAAAATATCAGCTGCGGTCGGTTTATGACGTAGCTTAATCGGAACTAATGTCGGCGGAAAATTACATGGTGCTTCCGGGGTTGCTTTCGGCAAGCCCTCGGCAAGAAGAGGATACATACCCTTAATAAGGGCATTTCTCTGTCTGTCGGACTGTTCGGCTTTGACTCGTTCACCTACTTCGATCAATTCCCTTTCTTGGGCTTTTTCTGAGGATTCTCTACTTAATTCTGTCTTTCTGATTTCTTTTTCTGTTCTTCTATGAGATTCTTTGCGCCATAACTCGATGGCATCTTTCTGGGACTGTCTGGATTTCTTTTTCCATAATGCTTCTTCTACTCGCATGATACACTCGGCATCCCATGTACCTGACACGGGCCATCTATATTTCTCTTCTAATTCCTTGGTGTACTCCACCCATAAGTCTAGATATAATATGGCACTTATGCCATGCTTATGGTACATAAAATGACCTGGACTGTCCCTAGGCGGGACAGGAACTGCTTCCTCGAGCAGACCTTTTCTAGTTTTTAACTGACGTAATTTCGAGAACAGAGGCATAACTTAGGCTGGAGTCTGGACACAATACAATACACGATAAACACAGTAATAACTGAAAAACGAATCACTCATACCACGACATTGAAAACACATGGACTAACATTTATAATAACAATTCGGACTGAATACATGAATTTTCTCGAGAACAGAACTTACTGGAACAGAAACTTACTAGAATGACTGGATGCACTGCTAAAACAGTACGAAACTTACCGGTCCCATAAAGAGACACGTCAGGACCCGCGTCCACCTAGATGAACACTTTGTGTTGGATCTGTGTACCCAAACCCACGGACCAGAGACAATTAATTGACCCTGTCTAGATACTACCCCAGCAACGGTACTCACCGGGCAGCAAGAACGGAAGGCCTCGGACTGGACTGGACTGCTACGACGACGGACGGACGAACTTCGGACTTCAGTTACAGGTGGGCCTCCGGATACCTCGGACCTTGGACTCTCGGCTTGGGCTCTGGTCGGGACTCGCCGCGTTCCTTCACCGCCTCGTCTGGATGCTGGACCGCAACCTCCGTCTCCTCCGTGGGCCTGAGGGATACTTGAAGCAGAAATATCTGCACGTGCACGGTATGGTTCCGTCACGGCTGCAGAGGATCAGGGGGCCTGCGTGGCTTCTCCGGCGCGTGGGGAAAGGGCAAGTCCCTATTCGGGCGCCATTATGTGGTATATAAATAATTTAATACCGGATCTATTTTTCGGAATAATCAATAAACAGATAGCTCAATAAATAAGAGTCAAGATTCGAGGTAGCTGGAGTTTACAGGCTTTAATCAAACATAAAGGACAGGAACAGGACAGCCTGTACGGGAATAGGATGGCAGCTGCCGGGGGCAGGATCTGGGGACGGACAAAGGATAGGCTAACTTTTTAATAACAGTGCACAGTATATATATCAAAACAAATGCATTACATTCAATACAGTAGGCGTAGCAGTAGGCGTGGTTCGTAACAGTCGCGAAAGATAAGGGCAAAATGATGTAACAAGAAGGCGTGTACAGGGCGTATACATAGACATGTGATGTAAACGTAACAGAATATGTCATAAACGGGGCGGAAACATGGAGGGGGCTTCCTGAGCAGCTGGGACCTCTAACCTAGTGGTGCGCGCAAATGGGCAATGACGTGTTACCAGGGAGAACTGGGGGGCTATGACTTCTGCGCTAGAAGAGGAGACTAAAGTCTGGAGTGTCAGAGCGACATGTACCCAAGGCATATCTAGTATCTGGTGTTTAGAGTACATGTTGATAGAATCCAAAAGTTATCAGGGCAAAGGCTAATAGACTCTAAGACTGGTGCATGCATAATTCTATATGTAGTGCGTGTGCGAGGAATATTCTATGAACATTAATACAGTATTTCTCTTTCATGGAGACATAAAGGCTAGACCATGACGGAAACTATTGATGCGATTCAGTAGCTTAGGAATGCAGAGAAGGAAGGGCTGAACTGATAACTAGAAACATAACATATTCTTGGCAGACTGGGAGGCAGAGCCAGGCCGGGCCGGGCACTGCGTGGCAAGAAGTAAGCTAAAGGTCAGGGATACAGGTGGGGGCTGTATCGCTCCTCGGAGAGCGTTCAGGAGACAGGAGCTGAATCTGAATCCGGGCCCTTTTGAGGCCTAGAAACGGGGATGATTCAATGAATTAACGTGCACACTGTAAAATGTGGCAATGTAGATTTACATAGGCCTAATATTCGTTGCTTTCACGAAGACTGGAAACTGGCATACTAGAGATGGACACAACTATAATTGCGTCTTTAATCGATCAGAGGGGAATACATGCATATCGATCATACACATATAACATAAGATGGGGAACACGTAGGCACATACAACATGGCAAAATTTACTTTTCCACAGCACACCTAGAGTCCTAGAGGCAGCAAGCAGGGTTCGGTGCAAATTTCTTCTGCAGCAGGGCTTCGGTTTTTTGGGCAGCCGGTCTGCTTTGCTTTTTTCTTCTTCTTATCCGTCAAATCTACATTTCCAGGTCTAGGGATGCCACCTAAATACTACATTTAGGGGCAGTAAAGGGATTGACAGGTAATAGCCAATGACCTACCTACTTTTAGGGTTTCTACATCCTCCAAGTGACCATTTCCTGTGGGAAGGAGCACAATTATTCCTAATAGATTGTTTTTCCACCATCTCAAGATGGTGAATTTTCAGGAGTTGGGTTCACATTCCCTCCCACACCTTAGTGGTGGTGCTGGCTGAATGTGGACATTTCTCCTCATCTAACTACTTTTCTGGCTTGTCCTCTCACCAAATGTAGAGCAGGATTGGGGGTGGGCATCCCCCACTATCTCTGAAAACCTAGGCTGCACTTCAAATGCGGCATCAGCTTTGAAGCTTCGGTCTCTTGAAAACCATTCCAGCCTGGAGGAGGTGTGAAGCACCTCCCGCCTAGAGTAGGTTTTGTTTTTGTCCTCTGAGAGTGAAGACTCTCACCCCATGAGGTCAGACGCATGTCTGGTGGTTGCGTATTGGCTATGACTAGTCAGAGACCACCAGCAAAACCAAGAAAGATGGACCCTTTGTGTGGATATGGTACGATCACTAGTCTGGTAAGTACATGGACCCACAGGTTTGTTTAAAAGACCCCTCACACACCAACCTAGTTGGTGTCATGCTTCATCATTGGGGTCCCAATCGGGTGGCCGGTTGTGCTACCACGCCTGATTACAGCGGGGCTGGTGTGGTGTGAGTATCTGATGTGATGTGGAATTAGTTAAAAATACCTCTGAGAATCCTTGCCTGTAAACTTTATTAGTGGGGGCCCAGGATATGGTTGAAATAAGTGTAGTGCAACTAAAATGGGAGGTTATTATCCCTAGTTGACTATGTGGCCATCCGGTCTACATGTTTCAGCCCGCCAGACACTGAACACTAGTACCTTGGCTCCATTCAATACTGCTCCCTTCTGCCTCATTAGCGGACCTTCCAAGATGATCGATCTATTTCCCAACCAACACAGCACCAGAGCGCATGCGCACTAACTTGAAGCTTTCTGCAGCACTCAGGGCCCCTAGATGTGGCCGAGTGCCTGCGCCTGGCAGGGCACACCGGCACGTACCCAGGAAGGCGCTAAGGCTTAAAAGCACAGTTTTCCCAGCGCTCTACACCAGCTGGGATGACGGGATACCGCAACATGTTCACAGACGGGTTCCATTTCGAAACCAAGTAAGGTTGCGCTGCTTCTTTCCCACAGCAGAACTCCCAAACACACATGACTTTCCGTGCTCACTTTAAACTTCACTTCTCCCCAGATTCTGACATCCGATGCGACCCCTCCTGAGTTCCGATCAGCTGCCAAATTTCACACGCAGTGTAATTATGCTTTCATGAGCTGCATGATCACTTGTGCCTAACGCTCTTGCCAGGCAATTATATTACTGTGTACACTATCCACACAGTGCACCACGAGACCACCAACCACGGTGGCCCCTACCTGCTCACAAATAGTTTAAGGGTGATGAGCTGCGACAAACCATGTTTGCTCACCACCCTGAGCATTATATCCACCTGGATCTCACATGAAGCTCCTCAGCTTCATAGCATCGATAAGACAGGGGCGATAATTATGGTTGCTTGCCACTTTGCGCATGCAGCATGCCCACCTTGTCTAGATAATGCGTACAATCTTAGGGTCAGTCATGGTGCTAGACCATAGCACCGACGTAAGCTTATATTTTATGTTGCTTAACGATAATGTATATATATGTTTTGTGTTGTCTTCCTTTCTCCCACAGGTCTTTTTCAGAGTCCGTAAGTACGGTGACACTCAGTCCATACACCTCAGTGAGTGTGTAGGTACTTTCTTGTTTTTTTCACGTGGCACCACTCACTTTGCTACTCACTTTTTCACCACCCAGTATTGAAGAAAGCCCCTTACAAATCTAATCGCGGTCTGAAACACGTAGAGCATCAACATAGTCAACTAGGGATAATAACCTCCCATTTTAGTTGCACTACACTTATTTTAACCATATCCTGGGCTGCCACTAATAAAGTTTACAGGCATGGGTTCTCAGAGGTATTTTTAACTAATTCCACATCACATCACACACTCACACCACACCAGCTCCGCTTTAATCTGGTGTCGTAACACAACCGGGAGGCATTCGTCCACCCGGTTGGGACCCCAATGATAATGCATGAGGGGTCTTTTAAACAAACCTAGTGGGTCCATGTACTTACCAGATTAGTGATTGTACCATATCCACACAAAGGGTCAGTCCTTCTTTGTTTTGCTTATCATTATACCGGGGATACGAATGCACCCTATATTTCCCTTGCTCTCCCATTGTTTTGTTACAGTCAGAGATCACACCAGTACTTGATACTTATTCAGGGGACCCTCTAAAGGGTGTCCTGTGTGCATTTATTAATAAATCCAAGACTGGCATCATTGAGGATTAATGAATACAAGTTGTTTGGCACCAAACAGCTAAGGGTAAAGTGAAGCCATTGTGGAGCTTGGGAACTTGTAATCACAAGAATCAGGTCCATGTAATCCCCATGGCTTCCCTGTGAATTAACAATATCCCAGAATGGACTAGATATTGCAGAGTTATATCTGCTCATGCAGATATGTCCATACATGGGATATAGTGCACCCTGCCTTAGGGCTATACGGCCTGCAGTGGGAGTGACTTATGTATATCTCATACAGTGCCTGTGGGCATAGCACACAGGACTGTGTGCCATGTTGACTCTTCAAATTTCTCTGCACCAAGATGCACAGCCTCCAATGGCAGTGTGCATGGTCATGGCAAGGGGTCTCCATACCGGAGAGGGCATGGGACCCTCTCCGGAACCCATGCCCTAGGTATCAGGGATACCATTTACTAGGGACTTACAGTGGTTGTTAAAGATGTGCCAATTGTGGTAAATATTTGGGAAAGAGATCTGGTACTGGGTACCTGGTTAGCAGGGACCCAGTGCACTTACAGTACAAAATCACATCAGATATCAAGCAAAAGGTTGGTGCTAATCGTGTCAAAAAAGGTACTTTCCCTCTCTTCCACTTTCCAGCAGCAACCTGTGAGCCTGGGGTGTCCCATGTCTGTTCATGGTCCTCTGCTGTGTGACTTTCCCCCACTGGATCATGCAAGCTCTTTTGACATCTTGTCCAACCTTAAATCTGGATCCCCACAGGATCCGTGCCCGGCCAAGTGTTTAGCGTACTTGGCACCTGTGCTGAATGAGTTGGTCAACCCTATTTTAAATATGTCACTCTCATCCGGGGTAGTTCCAAAGGCCTGGAAGAGCGCCATGATCCTGCCACTCCTGAAAAAACCTGCACTCGACCCTCTCGTCCACGCCAATTACAGACCTATTTCCTTACTCCCAGCTCTAGCGAAAGTGACGGAGAGGTTTGTCCACAGATCAATATCTAACTTCATCAAGGAAAATGATCTGTTGCATAACACCCAATCCGGTTTCCGTGCGAATTTCAGCACGGAAACTGCGCTCCTCGAAGTCACTGACGCCATCCGGGAGGAGCTGGATGCTGGAAGAAAGGCGGCATTGGTCATGCTTGACCTGTCGGCGGCGTTCGACACCGTTCCCCATGTGCTTCTCCTTACTAGACTCTGGGACTTTGGCCTGCAGGGAACGGTGTGGAGGTGGCTTAAATCCTTCTTAGCCGACCGCCGGCAGACAATCTGGGCTCCTCCTTACTCCACCGAGATGCCGCTGCTAGAAGTGGGGGTTCCCCAAGGATCCATCTTGAGCCCCCTCCTTTTTAACATCTTTATGGCTCCTCTGGCAGCGGTCGCGGAGTCTTTCGGCGCCCGGATTGTCACTTATGCCGACGACACCCAGCTCCTGTTTGTGAGCAACAGGAATGGTCTGTTTAACGACGATCAGGTCAGAGGTTGTCTGAGTGCGGTTTTCGAGTGGTTAGGACACCATGGACTGAAATGCAACTCCGACAAGTCGGAGCTGCTCTTTTTTGGGTGTATTGCGGAGCCGGACTGGAAACCCTGGTGGCCGCAGGATATGTGTCCCCCCGTTAGTTCATCCCAGAAGGCCAAAAATCTGGGAGTGATCATTGACAGTGACCTATCTTTTGGTCCTCACATTTCCTCTCTCACTGGGAAATGTTTTGGCATCCTTCGGATGCTACGTACATTTTTACCTTTAGTATCCATCGAGCACAGGAAAATTATCGTTCAGGCACTGGTTGGCACCAGACTGGATTACGCCAATGTTTTATTTTTGGGGCTTCCCAAATACCTGGTCAGGCGTCTTCAAGTTGCTCAGAACTCTGCAGCCCGAGCGGTCTTCGGCCTCCCAAGAAGAGCCAGAGCCACTGCTCTTCTCTCTACCTTACATTGGCTCCCGATTGATAAAAGGATTCTTTTTAAAACTCTGACTACGACTTTCAAGGCCTTACATGGTATTGGTCCTAAATACATCTCTAAACGTGTGTCTTGGTATCAGCCCTCTAGATCTCTTAGATCTGCTGCGCTATCCAAAGTGAAGGTTCCCATTGTCAAGCGCGCCAGAGCAGGAGGTCGGTCCTTCCGTTATCTAGCTCCTCGTGCCTGGAATGACCTCCCGATCTCTTTAAGACAGGCTTCTAGCCTGCTGTCCTTCCGAAAGGCCCTTAAAACATGGCTTTTTCCATAGTCCGCTGCTGCTGTTTTATAGGTGTGTTGCATGTCCCTTCAGTGTTATGTTTCTCCCTCTTCTGGTGGGTACCTTCGAAAAAGCGCCGGGATGCTCCAAATGGAGTGGCCCTGCGCTATAGAAGCATAAATATAACATAACATAACATAACATAACTTTCTCACAATAGGATAAACCCCTGCTATGGAGAACATAGGAAAGGCCCAGTGGTAGAGTTTTGACCACTATTCAATATTTGATTTAATTATAATTGTGGGAAGATCAACTATTCTACTGCCCTCTAAAGTTTCATTGAAAAAATAGTAGCTTATATTCTTGTTATCAAAACCAGTGAGGTAATATCATCATCCACCTTGAAAATCTTGATGAGCGGGTTGTCTGCGGAATTGGAATATACTTTCGACAAGTACTTAACCTAGGATTCTTATGCCACCATACATTTGGATATACTATGTTTTCATCTGTTTCAGGAACAGACTAAGGGCCTGATTATGATGACGGTCGGACCAACATTCTGTCGGTAGCAGCCACATTAGGATAGGTGGCATATGGGTGGCGGTTGGAGAGATCGCCCACCATGAATTTGACTGGTCCAAAGAGTCCTTTGGACTGTGATAGAGTTGTATTCCCTACAATTGTGGCGTGCCGGCCAGGCACCGCCGTAGGAATTACAATATCCCTTTCCACCCGCTGTTTCATGGCAGTGAACCCACCATGAAAAGGCAGGCGGAAAGGGAATTTGGGGACCCATATTGGGTCCCCTTCCCCCTGACCCTGAGCTGTTGCTGAAACTTTCACCTATTATAAATCAATGTGGAAAGGATCACTAGTCCTGCATAACCAAGGTCTGCAGGTGGATCGGTAGGTGTCTCCCAAATAAAAGACCCTCATACACGTGTTTTTTCAAAGTCGTGTAGCGGTATATGATGTGTCCCCGCTTCTTGTAACACGTGTCCGTGCGTAATCCTTGGGTCAGTTTTTGTTTGCACCCTCCGCCAGGAGGTTGTACCATTGGTTAAAACAGTAGTGATGGTGAATAAGTGAAATAGTGCTATGAAGGTGTTCTAAAATACCCGGACAGCTAGAGGTTCAACTTTAATATTTCTGGATTCGGGTAGAAGGTTAAGGCGTGTTGCTATGGAATTATTTAGGAATTCTAGCATACTAAACTTGTGAGGTTAAAAGTGGTCGACATGTTTCAGCCTTATCTGCCTGTTGGTCAGTCGGCTTTCCTCAGGACCATAAAGTGATTAAGTGAAAAAAAGGAAAAGGTAAATTTGTAACCTGATTCGTTTTGTGGTAGTAGGTCACATTGTACCTGTGGTAAGAGAAAAGGGAGATAGTGAATTGATTCCGGACACAATTGGTCTCCCTGGTGGTGGCATTTTGCCTTTATGCGTTTTTGGTAAGGAGTAGAAGTATGGTGTTACTGGTGTTTTTACTTCCAGATATTCTGCCTCCTTTTTGGACACCAAATTATTGGCTTCCGCTTCTTCCACCATCATGGATATTGTTCTTTGTAGACGGGCAGTTGGGTCTATTGTTAGAACCTCATAAAATTTTGTATCTGCAAGGAGGTCTATACATTGTTTGTCATATCCAGCTGTTGTTAGTAAGACTACTCCTCCCCCTTTGTCCGTCGGTTTGATTACGATTTCTCCATCGTTCTTGAGTTCAGTGAGAGCCAGTTGTTCCGCCTTGGTGATATTTTGAAAAGGTTTCTGTGGTTGATTATGCAATAGGTCAACTTCCTTCATAATTGCATGTTCAAAGGTGCACATTTCGATTGGGACTTGTGAGTTGAGGGGGCAAAATGTCGATTTATTCCTCAGTGTTGTATCTCCTTCTTGTGTCAATTGTTGGTTGTCTTTAAAAAAAGGCTTTCAGTTTCAGGGTACGGCAAAATGCTGCGAGCTCGCATTTTGTTTTGAAGATGTCAGTTCTTGGAGTGGGGACATACCCAAGTCCTTTATTCAGGACGCTCAGTTGATCCTTAGTTAGGATTCTGTCAGTCAGGTTGACGACGAGGTTGTTGCGCCCGATCCTGTCTTGGCCTTCGTTACACTCCTGGTTTCGACTTGTCTTGTTTGGTCGGACCAGGTTATCCCTTTTTGTCGGGACCGGCGGTTGGACTGGCCATTCCCTAAAAAAGGACGTCCTTGTTGGTAGTTATGGCCCCCTTGTTGCATTTGATGGTTCATGGGTACTTCAAAATAAGGATTAGGCCATCCTTGGAATTGTGGGTTAAAAGGGAGGAAAGGCATATTAGGGCCTCCATTTTGAAAGTATGGTGGTCTCCAGAAGTTATTCTGTCCTCTCCTATTCCCCCTTCTATTCCGGTAGTTTCCTCTCCCACGCTTTGTGGAATCATCCCCACTTTGGTCTGAACTGTCATTTGAGGATATGCTGTTTGAATCATTGTTGGATGAATTGTCATTAGGTTTGTAATCCTTACTGCTATATGGATGTATGCGTTCTAGTGAGAACCTTTTTAGTTCTTTGGCTAGTTTTTGCAGTTTCGTTTGAGTAAGGTATTCTTGACTATCCTTCACTTCTTTATTGATTTCTTCCAGTCTGGTCTTGTAGATGGTTATATTTACCGTATTATTCAGTTTGGTTTCAAGGATTTCTATTTTTACCATCAATTCTTCTGTTAGTCTGGTGGCAGTTTTTATTATTAGTACCAAGTAGTCTCTGGTGCACTTCCATGAGATGGAGGACCAATCTTTCCGGAAGGCTAGATCTTTGAGGAATATCCGGGGGGCATTAGTCACCCACAGTCCTCTTAGTGCCGCATTGACCCGAAGGTACTCGGTCATTATAATGCCGTGCACAGCCGTTCTGACTTGTTCCTTTTTCATTTCACTCAACTCGTCCCATTCTTCGGTAGAAGAAAGAGTTTGAGAAAGGTCGCCTTCCATGAGTAGTGGTGGTCTGGCAAGTATTGCTTCTATTTCTTCACTAGTATAACTGAGTCCAAAACTCCCAGCCATGATCAATTATCACAGGAGACTGTTGTTCAGAGGACTCGTGTTTTTGATCTCCCACAGCTGCACGCTGCTTTTCACGTATCATCAATTGGTGGAGGGAAAGAGAGTAAAGATCCTTTCAATCTCCTTTCAGTATTTATAAATCAATATGGAAAGGATCACTGGTCCTGCATAACCAAGGTCTGCAGGTGGATCGGTAGGTGTCTCCCAAATAAAAGACCCTCATACACGTGTTTTTTCAAAGTCGTGTAGCGGTATATGATGTGTCCCCGCTTCTTGTAACACGTGTCCGTGCGTAATCCTTGGGTCAGTTTTTGTTTGCACCCTCCGCCAGGAGGTTGTACCATTGGTTAAAACAGTAGTGATGGTGAATAAGTGAAATAGTGCTATAAAGGTGTTCTAAAATACCCGGACAGCCAGAGGTTCAACTTTAATATTTCTGGATTCGGGTAGAAGGTTAAGGCGTGTCGCTATGGAATTATTTAGGAATTCTAGCATACTAAACTTGTGAGGTTAAAAGTGGTCGACATGTTTCAGCCTTATCTGCCTGTTGGTCAGTCGGCTTTCCTCAGGACCATAAAGTGATTAAGTGAAAAAAAGGAAAAGGTAAATTTGTAACCTGATTCGTTTTGTGGTAGTGTCTTTTCCCACTTATTCGCTACAAATGTGGTTGCACTATCTCCCTTTTCTCTTACCACAGGTACAATGTGACCTACTACCACAAAACGAATCAGGTTACAAATTTACCTTTTCCTTTTTTTCACTTAATCACTTTATGGTCCTGAGGAAAGCCGACTGACCAACAGGCAGATAAGGCTGAAACATGTCGACCACTTTTAACCTCACAAGTTTAGTATGCTAGAATTCCTAAATAATTCCATAGCGACATGCCTTAACCTTCTACCCGATTCCAGAAATAATAAAGTTGAACCTCTAGCTGTCCGGGTATTTTAGAACACCTTTATAACACTATTTCACTTATTCACCATCACTACTGTTTTAACCAATGTTACAACCTCCTGGCGGAGGGTGCAAACAAAAACTGACCCAAGGATTACGCACGGACACGTGTTACAAGAAGCGGGGACACATCATATACCGCTACACGACTTTGAAAAAACACGTGTATGATGGTCTTTTATTTGGGAGACACCTACCGATCCACCTGCAGACCTTGGTTATGCAGGACCAGTGATCCTTTCCACATTGATTTATAATTACTGAAAGGAGATTGAAAGGATCTCTACTCTCTCTCCCTCCATCAATTGATGATGCGAAACTTTCACCTAACCATGAAGTTACTTTAATATTTGTTTTTTTCAGTGAATTTTTTAAATAGAAATTAAGATATTGCTACCAAACCAAACTAAAACATCACTTTAACCTTTAGTTATTTAAGTGAATTTCTAGGGTTTGTTTTTAAGGTAAAGTAATATTTTATTACCATACAAATTACCAACACCATGCCATACACAGCTGAATATTTTGCGCAGCGTGGTCCAAACCCTTGCTGCGCAAATCAGTGAGGTTGGTTGCAGGGCCTGGCCTTGCCTTTCAAAGCCATAGATGTGGTAAATACTGCAGTGAGAAACATAAATGTAAAGGAAACTTTTATAGAAAATGTAGTTTTGGATTACCACGTCCTATAATTTCTAAAGGAAGAGTAAATAGTTTTTTCTAAGCAGTGAGACGTACAATAACTCAAAAATCTCCCAAGAATACATAGGGGAAGATTTATGAAGGCCTTGCGCCGCCGGTGCGTCACTTTTTCCCATGTTAAAAATGACGGACCGGCGGCGCAAGGCCTTCATAAATCTGCCCCACACAACTTAAGAAGAACAGAAGCTTCAAAGTACATTAACGACTACAATCCTGTTATTTTAAAAATGTGGAATGCAAATTGCTGTTGCTCGTTATGTTACATCATATATTACAAAATCTGAAAAGTCACAGATGAAAGAAATGTGGGAAGACATGTCAGCAGAAAAGTGTCTTAGCAGGAAATTGTACAGGTTAAGCTTGAAAATGCTTTCCCATAGAGAGATCGGATCCTATGAATGGTCAGGTCACTTGAGCTCAGCCAGTTTATATTCAAAGTCAAGAGGAATCATTTGGATAAGTCGGGGTCTAGCCTCCACACGAAATAGAGTATTGAAATCTTTACAAGAAATTGAATACTTAGCACAGTATTAGCCAGAAAGTTCTGATATTGTCAAAACTAATATGATAGATAAATACTATCCCAAAAGGAGTCCATATCTTGAAAACCCATGTCTATATGAAATACTTCAGCATTATAGCTTTCAAAAGAATGTTAGAGCAAATATAAAAGAAGAAAAATATGAAATAATTTGGTGTGATGGATATTTAGTGAAACATGTCAAAGGAAATCTTAATAATCACACAACACTGAGTTGAAAAACTGCACATAAAAAATAGTTTTTCTACTTAGCACTTCTGCAACTGTTCAAGCCTTGGCGAAGTAAAACAGAATTACTTGGAGATTTTTACTTTGATGCTGTTCTTTTAATGCAACTAAAGACAGCATTCAGCGTACACTTTTTTCAAATTACTTACACATGTTAAATGAGATTGAACAAGAAGGTACTATTGCAGCTGAAATAGCTAGAGAAAGTTCACAAAGCAGTCAAAGTTCAGGTCCAATGACTGGAAATCCACTGGGGCAGCCCAATATTGAAAATAAAGCAGCATTAGCTATGCATGAGATAGAATCTGCAATGTAGCAAGCACAACAGGAAAAGTTAGAGGGACAACTAAATATTGAACAAAAACAAACACATCTACAAGTCAAACAACAGTTAGAACATGGTTTCCTCAATGAAAAAAAGAACGCCAGTGTTTATCATTTCAACCCATTCTATTGTACATTAGTGGCCAAGCTGGAACAGGAGAACGTTTCCTCATTAAAGTTTTGACCAGTTATCTATACAAAACAACAGATTCACAGTTATCTTGTGTCATAACAGCTCCAACTGGATTAGCAGCACAGAACATTAAAGTTATTACTTTACATAGATCACTTATGCTATTTGTTGAACATGATAATTGGAATATCGAAAGCTATCAGGCAAAGCGTGTTATCAAGTCTCAAGAGTACTGAAGAAACTAAAACCTTTAATCCTGGATGAGGTGAGCATGGGGTCAAACTTAATGCTTGCCCTTGCACGCTAGCAAATGCAACAGATTTAAAAAACAGATTATAATATTCTGCTTGGAGGAAACATTTACTCATATTTGCAGACTGTGAGAAGTTGGCCTGATATATGATGCTCACTAATTCTAGTGATCACCTTGTATCAGGCCAAACAACCCCTTATGGTGATTGGTTGTAAGTCAACCTTATAGACCAGCTATCCTAGTAGCGTGGACAAAAGCAGTCTTTAGGCTAATTCTCTTTTGGCATGTGAAGCCAGCTGTTTTACCACAATATAACCCCTTGAATACCAGATGAAAGGACACCACACAGGTTGTTATGAAAATAAAAGGATATTTATTAACTAACATACACCTCTGAACTCTTTAGGTCAGAGGGCTAAGCACATGACAATACTACAAAAGAAATACGAGTTCGCACAATATTTACACGAGTGCCTTTGGGGCACGACAAACCATATACTCAAAATAATGGAACGCGAGGAAGGAAAGTACTGTAAGGAGATTCAGAGGCTGGAGGATCGCTGGGACTATGCTACAAACTAGGTAAGTTCGGAGCAGGAGGCCCACGGGACTCACGTGCAGAGTGGAAACTCTCACGCGGGATGCGTTCCAACGTCTATGGATGCAACAGTTTACAAAGTTACGGATTGCGGACGAACCCGGCTGGATGGAGGGAAAACAACAGTGGACCTGGACACTAGGATAGTGGACCCAGACTTCAGCACCTAGAAGCTTTAGTTACCTAACCCACAGGCTGCGGGTGCATAGGGCTGAAGTTGCGTCGGGTTTGCTGCGTTGATCCCGGTGATGCCTGAAACAAGGAGTTGCTGGCAGGCAGCCAGATGGAGGAGTCCGGTGGTTCCAAGGATGGAACTAGGAAGAAGGAAGTCCTGAAAAGGAAGGGGACAGAGTCTTGGTCACTAGCCAGTGACGGTGCTGGAACCAGGAGGGAACCAGGAGCTGTCGCCGCGTTCAGGTGGAAGAAGGGTTGCTTCTCTCTGTAGCTGCGCAGACCAGGAGCTGTTCTTCATGACCAGGCTGGAGGCACGAGATGTCCCACGTAGTCTGCTGCTGTTGGCGGTGTCGGATTGTCGATCTGAACAACAGGCCTTGGCTAATGCAAGCCACGCGGTGGAACAAAGATGGCGTCTGGTGTGGACCAGGAGGGTCCGGGGTGCTTCTCTTTCACAAGGAAGCAAGGGCCAGTCTGGGGGACCAGACTAGCAGTGTCGAAATCTTCGGGTCATCGTCTCAGAGGTCACTAGCCAGCCGGCAAGTGACCAGACAACAGGAAGGGCAGTAACCAGGCAAAAGGGCCCCACGCAGATCACGGGGATGCTGGGGGGCTGGTCTTTGGTGCAGGAGCTGCATCGGTGTGGGGCTTCTCAGTCCCCAATGCACTCACTCGAGGAACCCTCGGGGGTCGTGCTGGAAGCGCTGTGCAGGTTTCTTCAAGATGGCCGTCTCCACGTTACTCGTCGCACCCACGGGTCCCAGCTGGGCTGTGGATGTGGGTAGAGGTCAGAGAGGTCTGGAGGTCTGGGTCTTGTCAAGCTGGGTCGTCGGATTCCGGGATGGAAGGACTTTGCAGCAAACCGCACAGGAGCTTGATGGTGTCTGCGAAGCAGGATGGTCACTCCCTGACCATAGGGGAGATTCTTCAGTCTTCTGGTGTCCAGGAGGTTGAAGGTCAAGAGTTCTTCGTGGAAGTTGTCAAGATTAATCTAACAGGGAATGGGACCAGCTCCTACCTTTATTCAGCTAAAGGGGGCTGCACTACGACTAGGTCCCTCCCCTGGGTGGGACCAGGAAGGGGGGTGGTTACACCCCCTATCCTTTGTCCGGTTTCCCGCCAGAACTGGGGCTGGAGTTCCCCAGCAACTGGTTGGAACCGGTGTATGCAAAGGGCACCTTGTGTGCCCCAGGCATGTCTCATTCCTTTCAGCCTTGGCCTACCTAATACACAAAATCCTGTCTGGGGTGGTGCTAGCACCTCCCAAGGCAGGAAACCCTTTGTCTGAGCCTCCCTTGCTGGAAGGACTCCCAGCAGCAGGAGGTCAGACTTGTGTCTGTGGTGGCAGCATCCATTTTGTGATGCTGAGGCTCGAGTTAACTTTAACCGGGGTTAACAGTTACAGACATGTCGTGTCCCTCTAGAAGGGTGGAATGCTAACCCCGTCGCCAGAATTGGCGAGGGGTTAGTATTCCAATTCGTATGACACCTTACTCTACATGTTTTGATAATGCTATGCCAGTTAGCATTTGACCGCGAGGTTCATAATGCACTTAAGAGTATATGGTATAGCGTTATCATGGAACAGCTATAAGGACTTGGTTCCGCAAGCTGCAAACGGGCTCAGCTCATGCCAGAGCACCATCTCACATAATTCCAAGCACTCTGCCTTCAGTATTGATAAGGCCTGTCATAGGAGTGATTGATAGGAATATATGTGTCCATTTTAGGGTTAGATATAGGAATACTATATCTAAAGCAAAGGGTGTTTACACCACCTTGCCCCAGCTGTCGTGCAGCCAGTTGTGTCAGGTTTGGGTGGCCAGCCAGGGGTGGCATAATACATGCTGCAGCCCCTGGTAGGCCCTGGGTACACCTATGCCCTGGATACCTAAGGTATACTGTACAGGGACTGATAAGGTGGCCCAGTACCAATTGGTAAATGCACCTAAGGTACATGCTTGTCAATTTAGAGAGAGAACAGCTAGGCTGTGGGTCCGATTAGCAGGCCCACAGCCAGGGAAAGTCGTAAACCAGTGAAGCAAAAAGCAAAAATCTGGGGTGGCCATGGGATTGCAGACCCCACTCTCCTACACAGACCTACTACAATTGACTCCCATTAAAGGACAACCTGTTTTTAAAACACTTCTCCATGATGACACAAGGAAACCTTTGGGAAGCATTAGGAATGTAAATATTTGGTTAAACTTTGAATATAAAGAACTTGTTAAAATTATGGTTGGTATGCTGATGGAACATGGTAAACAAGCCTTATAAATTCGGCTACGAAGGAACTTGTTTACATCTGAATAAACAGCGGCAGAAGTGATGTACAATATGCATGTAGAAAACAAATCTATAGTTTGCCTAATGCCTACAGTGCAAGAGTGTTCTACATTTAATGAACAACTTCTCAAACTGGAAAAACAACAAATTCTGGAAATCAAAGCTGTTGACAAAATTGAACACCAGGGAGTAAAAATTCTTCTTACTGAGAAACTACAGGTTAAATTAGATTATTTGGAAAAGTCTGTATCTCAAACTGCAGGTATAGAAAAGAGTATATATGGATGTAAAAACTGTGGAGTAATTTTTCTGTGCAATTTGAATGTAGAAGAAGGATTAGTAAAAGGAGCAATGGGAAACGTTGTTGATTTTATTAATTTTCAAAATAGAGATGGCATAGAATTTTTTATTATAAAATTTACCAGATTAATGAGGTAAGACAGATTGGGCATTGTGTTGTATGTTTTCTGCCTGTGAAAGACTTACATGTTCGTAGACAACAGTTTCCTCTATCACGAGCATATGCAGTAACTATTCATAAATCTCAAGGTTTAAGTATAGACAGAGCTTTTGTAAATAATGGAAGTACAGTGTTCAAAGGGGAAATGGCATGTGTTGCATTGTCTCAAGTAAGAACTTTGTCTGGTTTGTATTTGATGGATTTTGATGAGAAAAAGCTAAGTGCAAATGTTGATTGGGTAGGAGCGTACAATCATTTAAGAAGACTTTATGCTCCTCATTTAGGTGACTATCCATTATATGAAAAGTGTATAGTGTGTCCAAAGCGGAAATATATCAAACATTCAACTGAGGTTGAAAATAAGAAAACAATTGAAGAGAAAGTTGAAGGCATAAAGAAAAAAAAGGTAGAAAGTGATGTCATTGTAGGATATCAGTTAGAAAATAGTTCAGTATCAACTGGTATGCTAATATGATTTTGAATGTTGTATTTCTTTTACCACATCTTCATCATGAAATCTTGGAAAATCATGAAAAAGATTCTGTTCTGCACTACATCATTTTTTTCAGTTGGTAAGTGATAGAAGTAAAATACATACTGCTTCTGGCATTCAACATCTTTTAGATATATGTACTGGTTTATTTACATTTATTCTAGACTTAGAACAAGATGCACAAGAATTTCTAATGCTCATGCTTGGTGTATTAGAGCACGAAGGAATACACATTGATAACTTATTTGGGCTAAGTTACAAATGGGACCATAACTATGAAGAGTGTGCTTTTACTTCTACCACTCAAATACAAGCAGACGATTCCTAAACTCACCAATACCAGACAGCAAATCAGTACCTTTTAACAAATTGATTAAAGCAGAAAATCAGGATTTGACATGTTCATATTGTTAATCAGAGATGTTGTCATAGCCCTGTGTGTGCTGTTACCCACAGCCCTGTGTGTTCTTGCACAGGAATGACAGAACGTGATACGCCGAGACCGAGACTGAGACACCACGCTGAGCTGTGCTGCGCTGCGGTGCTCTCCCCCGGGCTACAGACGGCGGCGAGCGGTGGCATGCAGTAACCACAGGAGATGGAGAAGGTCCGGGACACGGACCTGGAGGAGAGAAGTGGTGGGTGGCAGAGGGCGGCAGAGGGTAAGCGCGGCCAGGAGTGCTCTTGCGGCTCGCCCTGAGGTTCCCTAGCGTGATTCTCTGCCTCCCATCCACCTACCAATTTTGCCTGCTTCCCGCCCTGCCCTGTGCGCCTGCCCTGTGCTCTGGTGGACACTAATGCCGGAAGGCCGGGTGGGGATGAGTGCCGTTGTTTAGTCGTGCTGGGGGAGCACAGGTACCGTACCATACCGGACTGGTCTGGTCTGCGGCTTCCCAAATTCTGCAGTGTCCCAGAAACATGCAGGGGGGCCACACAGCAGTTAATTTGCTGAGAGCTCCAGGTGACCACAGCAGCTGCCTCACAGTGGGCTTTAGGAGTGAGGGGCAACATTAGCCTGCCAGACCCTCCCAAAAAAACCTGCAATCCTTCCAAAAACTTTTAAATCTTGCATTCCCATGTTTGATTGACCACAGACCATAAATACACAAATCACTCCTCTTTAGCAACCACCGGCAACCATCAGCAACCATAGGTAAACCACTAGCAAAACCACTAATAATATGGTATTACAGAATGGCAAGAAAAAAAACAAGATTAAAAGGTAAAGCTAAAGGCAAGAATATAGCATAACAAATCAAAAGAAAAATAAAGGAAACCAAAGGTAAAATAAAGGAAACCTAAAGAAACTCAAAGGAGAAGAGAACTACTCTAGAAAAAATCAGAGACAACCAAATTTGAACAAAATATGAACAAAGAACAACAAACAATAATCAATAAACCAAACATAAAATAACAGAAATCAACCAACAGCAACAAAAACAAATATCGAAGGGCTACAAATAAAAACCCAAAAAGGTCAAGAAAATTTGACAATTGATCACTAAGAAAAACTGCAAACACCAAGGACTTCACTTCAACAAACCTGCAACAACAAAAGAGCTTTAAGAACCTCAAGAATAACAGGGATCATAAGAATCATAAGAACTACAGGAACAACAGGTGCATAAGGGCTTTTGGCGAGATGAGATCAGGCAAGGGGAGAAGAACTGTCACCTCCATACTGAATAAACAGAAAAAAAGGGGCAAAGGATTAACTGACAGAGAACTTAATGATGGAGGAAAACACTAGCCAGATTCTCTTAGATATTGCAGGCCCCGAACTGAACACAAAATCCACAACAACCAGCTATCAGCCACAAATCTAAACATGTTTCATTTCTGAGGGATGCAAGAGCAGCCCTCTGCATAAGCAACATATGTCTAAACGGTCTCCCCACTCTTGTGTACAAGGTGAAAATGGACCATCAAGGTCCTAAGGCAAACACACCTGTACAAGGCAGCGAAGGTACAGAAGGCAACAGGAAAAAGCCCACAGTTACAAGCACCCCGCACTGAGAAGAACAGCTATTGGAGCTAGTGCCCACCCATACAACCAGTGTCCTAACAAAGAGAGACCGTAGAGGATCTTGCCAAGCACCAACAATGGAAAAGCTTTTGAGGGAAACCAGACAACAATAACTGGAGAACTTTCCACTAGGATGAAGCCTGGCACAGTTATACTACTTGAACCAATTATCAAAATCTTTTTTGGGAAAACAAACTTCATTTTTGATACCAAGCCCCAAAATGCAGAAAAATCACCTATAGCTGCTCCAACCTCATCCCTTTCATCCTCAACCCACAACGAGACATGCATAGAGTGCCCAGAAAGCATGGCCTGTGGACCCACGCCAACACAAAGCAAAGTCATGCACATTGAGGAAGGGAAGAGCACTGATCCTCCATTGCCACAATTACCACTTCTGCAAAAACCTCTGGGGCTCCAGCCCCAGAGGTTCCCTGCCTGTCTCTGGGCTGCCAGCCCAGAGACAGGCAGGGAATCACAGCACACTGAGACCAGCCCTAGCGGGGAAAAAAGCCTAAGGAGTAAGGACAATAGAATAGCAAAACGGGACAACTCAACCGTAACTAACTGCTCCAGTATTGACTTCTACCTCCAGTATAACTCCCAACTCACCAATTCTTTTAGTAGTTCAGACCAAATATCTAGGGACAGGGAACCAGGAACCACAGAGTTCCTAAAAGGTGCAATAGCTGGCAAGGTAGCCCAAATGACTCATAACCAAGACCAGCAAGAGCTTTTCCATTTCTCCACCACTTGGCAGGCAAAGGTCACCCCTCCCCAGCAAATTGACAGCAAAGGGTTTAATGAATTATACTTAACTATGCTCTTGGAATCTTTATTACACAACGTGCCGCTTTTCGTCAAGTCAATGCAGTATCATTCTGACAAGATGGATGTCCAACTATCAATCCTTACCACAGTGGCCATCCATATCTGAAATATTGACAGCAGACTAGCAGACATGAATAACTTGCCAGTCAGTCAACTACAACTTAAAAACAACTCAATCCTGTCCATCCCTGAATATAAATCCAGAGGTGTTAGGGATATCCTTAACAGAGGGAACATTCTACATCTAATTCAAGCAGTTAGAAACTCGGGGAGGCGCTAGGGGGCGCACAGCGGAATGGCTGTGTGAACTGCAGCTCCGCCGGGCGATTAACAGCAATGTGAACTATCCCCGCTACCGCCCCACTACCTCGCCTGCTGAATAGCTCCACGTGTGTGGGAAGGCAAGGTGCATCAGCGGGCATGGAGGGATTCGCCCTCTCATTGTGGCTAACGATTTAATTCGGAGAGGCTGTGAGGAGCCGCGAAGCGCTTGACAAAATGGCGGCTCGCCGACCCGCCGGTCTCCTGGAGTACACAGAGGAAGCCTGCGTATGAACGCTGTACAGCGGCTGGGGGATCAAAACAAGGGTAAGAGCCAGCCCCCCGGACCCCTGATCGCGCTCAGTACTGTACCCGCTCCCGGGCTCCGATGCCCGGTACTGTCATTGTCCCGGACCGCGCGCCTGACAAAATGGCGGCGCCCAGCGAGCGAGAAACGCTGTCGGCACCCTCGCGCTTCTGATGGCGGGCTCGGCTGAGCTGTATTGACCGATCGGCCCTGGGCGCAGAGCGTAAGGTCACCACCACTTGGGCAACTTTTGCACAGATGCACCCTACCGGGCGGACTTCAACAGCTGACCATCGTCACATAGAAGATCTGACCAGCGTGAATGATATAGGGGGATCCCGCACAAACACGTCAGCTTAAGCCACAGCGTAGATAACGAGGTAGACCGTGCTCCGACCCCCTACAATCCAGGGTGGGGTGTTGACCTGCTGTGCGGACCCTCATTCTCGACCCAGGCTGCACAGAAGAGAATACCACCAGACGCACCCCCCCAAACCACACGAGACGGCTCTGAGACAGCAGGCGCGACCTACAGGCGCATAGCAGCCACCTGGCCAGTGGTAAGGCTGAGAACACGAGCAACTAGCCACTATCCCCACAAGTGCATCACGGCGACGGCGGCCAGAGTCACGAGGGCGTCAGGCCCCACTTCCAGAATAACAGCTTCTCCGACTGCCGCGATGGGGAAGCCTGATAAACAACAACCAAAGCTCTTGTTCGATAGCAGAAAATCGAATAAGCCCGTAGAGGAGATGGCAGACTCCAGTGGCTCTGCGGAACCGCCGCCAACCAGCAACATGGAAAAAATACTGCTCGCCATCCAGTCGAATCTCCAAGACATTAACGGAAAACTGGACAACTTGACGTGCAGAATGGATGGAATGGCCGCAAGACAGGAGAAGCATGGTGAGCGGCTGGACGAGGCCGAAACCCGAATATCGGCCGTAGAAGACGAAGCACGAACCTCCACCACCAAATGCGCGGGAATGGAACGTATCCTCGAAGTGATTAAAGCGAAGGAGGAGGATTTGGAAGCGCGCTCGAGGCGCAATAATTTGCGAATTACGGGCCTACCGGAGTCGACCAACACTGGGCGTATGGAACAGTACGTCGAAAACCTTTGCAAAGACCTCTTTGGCGCGGAGGCCCTGTCGCCGGTCTTCATAGTGGAGCGGGCCCATAGATCGTTGGCACCTCGACCACCACCCGGAGCAACGCCGAGACCGATAGTGGCAAGGATACTCAATTACCGAGACAGAGATACAATCCTCAGGTTGGCGAGGGAAAAAGGCAAAATCACTCATCAGGCCAATTCCCTGGAATTCTATGCAGATCACACGTTTGCGGTTCAGCAGGCGCGTAAAGAATATACATCCGTCAAGGCGAAACTGAGAGACCTCAACATCAACTATTCCATGCTGTACCCTGCCAGACTTTGAGTGACGTGGAAAGAGAAGGCGATTGTGCTACCAACACCCAAAGCAGCCCAAGAATTTGTCAAAAAGGTGCAGCGGGAGACTAGGTCGAATTTGCAAAACGACCAGCAGCAAGACTCAGATTGACATCGCTGGCAGGCCCCATCTACATCCGGCGGTGAGTTATTCGACAGGTGTGGGTTATAAATGTTCAAAGTGTGGCTACAATAGTGCATACTGGGTGGCACGGCCTGGTGTGGGACGCTTAATGAAACGGCTGAGACAGTATTATTTGACTTTCCTTGCAACTGTGGAGCTGGCGATTGTGTAGGACAAGCGTTCTGGGGCGTACTCCAGATTATGACACGCGTCACTGCCTAATGCTGATCCCTCTTTACCGCACATACCCGTTGTGGTAAACATTGTTGTTTTCCCTGCTGTAAGAGGCGAAGTCCCGGTGATCTGGGTGACTCTCCATAGCTTCACTCACGGTTGTACATTGAAGGCGATCTCCGGGGGGGTCGAGGGACAGAGGGGGTGCATCCCTGCACAGCCATCTGATATCGCACTGCAACAGGGCGCGGACCTTATCATCGCGCACGTCCTCCTGCGAGACCACATTACAGTGGGCACGAGGGGCGCCGAATTCATTGCGTGGGAGGAGATCGTATACTGCATAACACGGACCTTCTTGCCTTCTCACACGAACAATAAGGACTGGCTCCAGCTAAAATAAAAACTGCTCATGCACTATCCTATGGGTAATGCTAAAGTGACTATTGGAGGGTGGGGGGTAAGCGGGTTCATAGTCACATACATTGTGTATATGTTAGCTTTCATAGTATCGCCTATACCCGTACCATCGGGGGTAGAGTTGTGCTCCCTGCGGTCCTCCGCAAGGGTAATGCCCAACACAAGTTCCTCAGAATGGGTATTGAGTTGATTGTTACGAATTTGTGGGGTTTGTCTTTAAAAGGGCTGAGGCTTCAGCAGGTTGGGGTTGCTGGAGTGGGTGGGATAGAGGGGTTGGGGGGTTCTGAATGTTTGCAAAGACCAAAGACATTGAAATTGGACAATTCACTGAGTTCTCCCTGGCGGACGGCTGCCATTGCTAGAAATGTTACTCCTAATGCAAAGAGACAGACACCTCCTATGGATGCAGTTTGTGTAGGGATGGGACACTGCACTTTCATAGATGACTCCAGGGGATAGACACGCGGGCAGACTGCACCTAAACGTCCTCACTTGGAACATAAGAGGATTCTCCCGGCCACAGAAAATAAGGCAGGTTTTTGCGAGCCTCACCAGATGGGAAATAGATATTGCATTTTTGCAGGAATCTCACTTAGCTCCCAACACGCACGCACGTCTGGGTGCCAGATGGGCAGAGTCGTCTTACAGGGCTTCCTATTCATCTTATTCTAGGGGTGTGCTCATTTTGATTAAGAAAGGGGTAAATTTTACGACACAGCAAGTAACACATGACCCCAATGGTAGATACGTGTTGGTATCAGGCACATTGAGAGGCCAGCACGTGACACTCCTTAACGTTTATGGTCCCAACACCGATGCTCCAGAGTTCTTTCGGGAACTTTGGGGCCATTTGCAAACGCATACAAACACGCACATGATTTGTGGAGGGGATTGGAACGTAACGTTACAGGATGGGCTGGATCGCTCCTCTAACTCGTTAGAACAACATAAGCAGTCAAGATTAATGGTGGGACACATGATGAAGGATCTGACACTATCGGATCTTTGGAGGCTACGGCATACTGACACACCAGGGGCCACCCATATCACGGCGTCTCACAGTAGCTGGTCCAGGCTCGACTATTGGCTAGGTACAAAGGACATAGCACTATGGGTTAGGAAGATTCAAGTGTTACGACGCACATTGTCAGACCACAACCCCGTCATGTTACAGATCGACATACCACAATATACGCCCCCTCCGTTCCAATGGCGGTTCAATTCCCAGGCTCTATCTGATTCTGTTTATACCGACACCTTAACGAAGGCAATAAAGGAATATTTCGAAATGAATTCACAGACAGTGGAAGACCCGGATATATTATGGGAGGCCTTCAAGGACACGATAGGAGGAATCTGCATCAGCACCACTGCCGGGTTCCTGAAAGACATAAGGCGACAGGTACACCGTTGTGAGGAGCGTATAAGGGATATAGAACTGAAGTTTGAGACAACGCAAAATATTTCGCTGTTGACTGAGCTGCGCGAATTGCACACTGAACATGCTGAATTTGTGGCAGCTGAAATTAAATACTTAGATCGCAAACACATAGCCAGAACATTTGGAGAGGGAGGCAGGCCAGGGGGAACTCTAGCGAGGAAGATATGTGAAGGTAGAGGACAATCGGCCATACTTCGAGTCAAATCGAAGGAGGGTCTAATACAGACACAATCAACGGATATACTGAAACACTTTGTAGAGTCCTTTAGCTCCCTATATAAATCACAGCCCTCAGCGACAGCAGACAAGATCTATGAGTATTTGCAAGATGTAGCGATTGGTTGGCTATCGGATGCACAAAGGGAACACTTAGCTATGCCCATAACAGTGGAAGAAGTAACGGCAGTAATCAAGTCGCTACCTAATGGTAAAGCGCCGGGCCCCGACGGGTACACTAATGAGTTTTACAAACATTTCGCGGACATTCTCGCACCCTATTTGGTAGACATGTTTGGCACTTCTTTTGAGAAATCATTACTTCCCCCTACCCTAAGAGAAGCACTAGTCATTGCCCTCCTAAAACCATCCAAGGATCCTGAGGACTGCGACTCCTACAGGCCTTTATCCCTCATTAACGTAGACTCGAAAATACTCGCAAAACTGCTGGCGGTACGTTTATCCCCGCTGATGACTCGTCTGGTCCTTCCAGATCAGTCGGGATTCATCCCCACATCCCATAACACCAGATCCCTGTTTGCGCTTTCTCACTATCTCGAGCCCTCGGTTAAAGCTGTGGCAGTCATGCTCGACGCCGCTAAGGCATTTGACTCCATTGAATGGAGTTATATGATCGCCATATTACACAGGATGGGTTTTCCTAAGCGGTTTGTTCAATGGATCTCTTTATTATATACCCAACTATGCGCTAGAGTACGAATTAATGGCTATATCTCTGCCCCTTTTACCATTGAGCGTGGAACAAGGCAGGGCTGCCCCCTCTCGCCCCTTCTATTTGCGTTGGCATTAGAACCCCTCGCTTGCATAGTGAGACAAAATTACAAATCTTCGGCATTGCAGTTCGTTGCCAGACCGCTCCACATATCCCTATACGCAGACGATATGCTGCTGTATATACGTGACCCCAACACCAACCTCAATCCTCTGCTTAGAGAATACATTAGATTCGGGGGGCACTCTGGTTTGACGATTAATTGGTCAAAATCTTCCATAATACCACTAACGGACACTACAACTCCCTTTGACATCGACTACCCGCTGGAATGGCAGCAGGATCCGATTCGTTATCTGGGGGTCATGTTTCATAGGGACCCGGAGGAAGTCATGCCGCCAACTATGGGGTAGTGATATCCAAACTTGAGGATAAAGTCAAACGCTGGGTCCACTTGCCTCTATCTGTAGCTGACAGAATCGCGATAGTCAAAATGAACGTTTTACCTAAGTTACTGTATCTTTTTAATAACATTCCCATCACACCTACAGTTGAGGTTTTTCGCCGCATTAAATCCTTAGTACTGACCCTGATATGGGCCGGCAAAAAAGCCCGCATAGACCTTCAGACATTAACACTCCCATATACGCAGGGCGGTTTTGGAGTTCCTGATTTTCTCCTCTATTATCTGTGTGCACAGGCACAATATGCAGCATATTGGTATCATGAAATCCCGTACCTCACACACGCAGCCATAGAGGAGGGAGACGCAAACCCTGTACCCCTGTCAGCAATAATCACACATACCAGACCACCACTGCATGCAAAAGACATCAACACCATAGATACAACGGTCAAAGCCTGGCGTAAACTTGGACAACTAGCCCGTAAAACCCCTTTATACGCACCAGCGATGCCGTTACAACATCATCAGGCACTGTCCGTCACCAGTGAGCAGGTAGGAATGTCATTGCTGAGCAGGGCTGGAATTGATAAGATGGGTGATGTGTTCGAGGGAGGCACGTACTTAGGTATTGATCAATTGACATATATACATAACAAGACACCCATGTTTCGCTTCACGTACTATAGACTAACTAGAGCTTTAAAGGAACACTACCCAACATTCCCAGCAGAACCAGAATGCTTAGCGCCACTCCAGCTACTGATAACCACACAGGACTTATCACACCTGGTATCCAGATTGTATGCAGCGGCGCAATCGGAGATGCCACGGCCCACAATTAAGGCTAAGGTGCGGTGGGATGTAGTATTGGAGACTCCGTTAACAGATGTTGAATGGCAGAGTACATGCGCCCTAACACAGATTCTCACGCCCAACGGCAATTTGAGAATTATACACTACAAATGTATTCACCAGGCGTACTACACCCCAACAAAACTTCTCAAATTTGGCTTGCAAGAGGAAGACAGGTGCAAGAGATGCAATAGGGAAGGTGCTAACTTCACACATCTAGCTTGTTCTTGCTCCAAGATAGCGGAGTACTGGGTAGAGGTTACATCCACACTCACTGTTATGCTGGGGGAAGAGGTGCAATGTACGATACAAGTCTGTCTCCTAGGTATAGTACCACAATTTCGTGCATTAAAGCGTAAATTTTGTGCTATTGCTCTATTATTAGCGAAAAGACAGGTGGCACAATGCTGGCATAGCCGCAAGGTACCGAAATAATCAACGTGGCTTCATGACATGTCCATATGTAGAGATAGGCTGCAAACATACGAGGAGAACCTTCCGGCGCAATCCAGGCCAAAAGACTTCTAGTGCTTCTTAACAGACTATACTAACTCATTGCAGGACAACATGGAAGATTAGATCACATTCTATTCACATCAAAAAGCGATTATATATGGTGTGCGAGCCGCGATCGAGTGGCGGCCGGGCCGTAGGAGAGAACCAGTGTTACTGATGTACTCACTGAATCAGATATATGTGATGTCAATGTAGGGTCTTAAGTTGAGTTATGTTCCTGTTCTTATCTATAAAATGACAAAATGTAAGACTCATGTTAAAGTGCTGGCTAAGAGACCTACGAAGGGAGCAAGGGGCGGTTCTGACTAAAGTTAATACACGATTCCTTCATGTATGCCTTTTTACTTCATTAAGATGACCATTATATCATTGCGAGCCGGCCCCAGGGTTGTAGGCTCATGCTGTGTAAACTGCATTGTGTTAATAAAGGTCTTACGCAAAAAAAAAAAAAAGCAGTTAGAAACTCAGCGGATATAAGTACACACGATCTGGAAAGAATAGCATTTAAAAACATCAAAGAAATTTCCGACAGAGAAATAACAAAGACAACCTGTTCCTCAGAAAAAATAGTGAGGAGGATCCTGGATGAGGAACCCCAACAAAAAGTATGGGGAATAAAAATGCAACTCTATCAAAGGCCTGGCTACCCGGAACCATTGATCATAAACAAAAGAGAACAAGGAAATGCAGCTATCTCATCAGCGGGCCTGCATCCGCAATCAGTACTCAAAAGCGCTGGCAGTACGGACGCACGACCATAAGAAAGAAAAGACCAACACTGAGTAATTAGGTCATAAGACTTGTCCTGGCTAGCAAAAACGATAAACTGGCTAGAGGAGAGTACTTCACTTAGGATAAAACAACAACCTCCAAGCAATCATCATTTACGAATTTGCTCCTGCAACATAAACGGTATGGGTAACAAAACAACGAATAAAGATCTTCTGAATTATTTTCAAGACTTCGATCTCATCCTGCTACAAGAAACCTGGTTAGAGGAACCCTTTATTTGGCTTCAAAACCCATCATACTCCAGCAGTGAGAGACTCCAAATTTGGACATCTAAAGGGTGGTCTAACAATTTACTCATCAATAAAAACATTAACAGCAACTGGTGATGTTGACACCTTTACATCTTCCACCAATGCAATTAAAGCACTCAGAGTGAGTATACGGGATGGGAATACTATACAACAAATACTACTCTTAAACACCTATATGCATCCCCTGGACAAAAAAAAGGTGCCTAAATGGTGAGGCAGAAATTATTAGGCTCCTCTCAGAAGAACCAATTTCAAATCTACTGTTGACAGGTGACTTCTACATGCACCTAATATGGGCACAGACGAGGAATGAGCTACTCGGGGAACAATACTCCACCTGGAATATTCTTTGTCAGGAGCTGAGTACCAAGAAAAAAACAATTAGCACTCACTAGGAACTTCGTCAAAGATCTGGAACACCTAAGCTTTGTGGCACTAAATGGCCGTTTCCCAAGAGATCAACCCCCAGTGGCAACATTCCACAGTGCACTCTCAAGCACCCTAATAGACTACACCTTTAGATCTATTTCATTCTTCAGTTGGATTACAGGCTTCCAGGTAGGCACCAAATATCAAAGTGACCACCTGCCATAGGAAATATCCACAATAATAATTAGATTGCCACTAAACCAACCTGCTGCGGAGCCCGAGTCCATATATAGGGACAATTTCAGGAGAATACATTTCAATACTAACCAATTATATGAACTACTGGCCTCAGCGAAGTCATTATGGGAACAAAGGGAGGAGTCCGACAGAAATGAGATAACACACTGGGAACAATTCATTAAAATATTAGGAGCAAAGCATGCGGCAACGCTCTTCCAGCCTCAACGTTAAACAGGATTTCAGAATATCAAGACAAACACTTTCTTATCACCAAAACTCCACATCTTCGTAATCTCAAGAAAGCAATAAACAAAACATTGTGCTGGCTTCCGCGTACAGGGCATGATCCGAGTTTACAAAGGGACCTAGCGCAACTCAAAGCGGAAAAGAAAAAAATAATCTGGCAGGCAAATAGGGACTCGGATGAAAATCTGTGGACTAGACTGTTACACGACTCAAAATCAAACAACAGCGCAAGATTCTGGCGCACAATAAACAGCCTAGCCAACCCGAATGCTCTAAGAATCAACTCACACCTAACAGAGAAAGCTTGGGCCTCTCATCTGCTTCATCATTTCAATTCTGATTAGAAGCAGAGCACACACTATATTCCTGAGAAAATCCTCCCAATCACAATGTTACTCCAGGAAACGAGCATCTTTCGTTAACTCATCAGATTAAGTACAGGATAGCTAAAGGCAAGCAGGAGGGAGCCCCGGGTTACGATGGGATTCCTCCAAGATTATTAAAACAATTATTTAAAATAGACCCGGAATACTGGGCTTCCAAACTGTCACCGCTGTTTGCGCAAATCTCAGGAGGAAACACTATCCCAGACTCTTGGAGGGGGTCAATCATATCCCCAATGTACAAGAAAGGGGAGAAGAACTTAGCAAACAAGTGCAGGCTGGTGGCCTTCATCAATATCAAAGTAAAATACTATGCTGGCCTACTTTTGGACAGACGATAAATCAATCACACCTATAAAACAAACAGGCTTTTGCAAGGGCATGGGAACAACTACAAGCATACTTGCCCTGTACCTATTGGTAGATAGGGTGAGATTAGCAAACCACCCTCTATTTATGTGTTTCATTGACTATTCATCAGCGTTTGACAAAATCGACATACTCTGGCACAAGCTCAAGGAGAAAAAAATACCACCTGCTCTCCTAAATAAGTTAATACTCCTCCACACAAATATGTTGGTACAAGTCAAACTTGGATATGGTAAGTTTGTGTCCCGAAAAATCCCAAAAACCATGTGGCTCAAACAGGGGTGCGTCTTGGCGCTGACACTTTTCAACTTGTACTTGTCTGATCTATCTTCTGTACTGGACACTTGTAACTTGCATGCGCCAAACATCGGAGGGCTGCTACTCTCTAACCTCCTTTATGCAGATGACCTCATGCTGGCGAGTCGAACCCCCTTGGCCTTCAACAAATATTAGACACAACCATTAGAAATTTAGCAAATAATGGTTAAACCAACTATGACAAAACGAAGGTAATGAGGATTCATCCAAGAAAGGAAACCTCCAAGTTCCGCTTGCACCTTGCTAACTCAACATTTGAAGTAGTTGGCCAATACAAATACTTAGGAGTGATAATAGACAATAAAGGGACATTCAACTCACAAAAAGATGTAATTAAAAGAAGAGTCAACTCTATTGCAGCAGCAATAAAATCCATAAACATATAACGACCGGCCCAAATCTTACTCCACTTTAACAAGTCTGGCAAACTAAGCTCATTCCACCAATCACTTATGTGAGCGAGTGCCTGAGGGGAAGAGATGGGACCATACTAGACAGCACTGTCTCAAGAGAGGCCAGAATGATCTTCAATCTACCAAAGTATGTTTCACTGGCCCAAATAGGGTTGGAATTCGGCCTACAAATCCATGAAATAGCCCACAAAGGAGCTTACCCCAAGAGCTGCTACAGGATCAAAAGGGCTGAAGAAGGATCACTGAATTCTTACCAATGGAACAAAATACATCGAAAGAGGGACAGTGCAGCCATGAACTATCTGACAGCATCAAAAGAGCGTCTGGGTCTGGAGGAACTTTGGGCATTCTCAGGGTTTTACCATTGCCTTAAACAAATCATAAATAAGACAGCAAAAAAACTATCACTAGTAGAAGACAAGGCGGCATTCACAGAGTGAACCCACAGATGGTTTGTTGTGCAAAATCTACATCAAGTCCTCTCCGCAATCCTACCTAGAAGAGGTGTGGCGCCGCGGCCAGGGCAACTGACGCTGGAATCTGGGGACCACGGTTCGATCCCCGGCTCCGGCGGCAGGTCAGCCCAGCACCATGTGACTCTGGGCAATAGCTCGCTTAATCTTCCCGACGGCCCCCCAGCGCCTAGAGACCCTTACGGGTGATTGTGCGCTTTACAAATGTGGACTTTACTTTAGGTGTAGGTTTCAACACTATGCAGAAAGAAAAATATCTTCATCTCCGAATGGGCATCTTACCATCATTGCAGCACCTTCCCCTTGGAAATGATCGCCGGGCCAGACAACATGTCTTTTATGCAAGGAAGAAAATTAAAGTATATCACACCTTTTGTGCATCTGCAGAGAACTACCAGCTGAACAACGTTAATTACTGA
Source organism: Lissotriton helveticus (assembly GCF_964261635.1). Lineage (NCBI taxonomy): Eukaryota > Metazoa > Chordata > Amphibia > Caudata > Salamandridae > Lissotriton > Lissotriton helveticus. Next base: position 1,789,154,444 of record NC_136068.1, read on the forward strand.
AGCCATTCTTTGTAAGCATGGGATAAGAACCTGCAGACAAGCAGTGATGGCATGCCTCGGAGAATGGAACATTCAGCTGGTATGCGGCTTCGTCTAATTTAAAGAAGCGTCTATGGAGAAAATCAGTTGTTAAACGACTGGTATGCTCTATCACTGCAACAAAAAGGTTTTTTTTTACCTGTCACTTCACAGCAAACAACAAATATTTAGGTTGCCCTTCATCCGGACTACATATGCCCCAGCATACTGCTGTTGTTGATATAGCTACTGTCCTATTGCATATTTACCCTTCCACTAAGAAATGAGTATCTGTTTTATCAATTTGTTATCTTCTAGATTTTTACTTCCTCTCCTAAAAATGCTCAGAAACTGAAAGAGGACAGTATTAGCAAATCACTTGGCAATCCGTCAACATACTGAGAGGTTAAACCCCTTATCAATGTACTGTGTTAGACAACAATTATGGATAACTGCATCATTGATGTTAGTATACTACACAGATGTTTTATGAAATGTTATTTATTAATTAGTCTTAAATCATGAACTCTGCTGCTGTAACTTTTGGTTTTAATTGACTGGACAATAAACTGTAACTTTCTTACTTAGATTACATATAGAAAGATATGGCATTTTAATGTTAAAATGTTGTAGTGCAAATGGAAGAAAATTTTAAACAAAAATTACACATTTTTCAGGAAGTCAAAGTTCTATTTCAGGAAGAACTAATACAACAGTGGCCTATATTTTCCATGATGATCCTACTACAACATCTGGAGACTATACTGTTTATTTAAAGTGTAACAAAGGAATGACACTTTGCACAGATGCCCACTTGAAATGCAAACCTAATTTGCCTTCTCAATTACCAAATTCTTATATTTTATTTCTCCAGCCAAAAATTTGAGAACATCATTTGGCCTATTGGGGAATATGTCAACAGCAAATATGGCATTTTAATGTTACAATTTTGTAGGGCAAATGTAAAAAAAATTGAAACAAAAAAATAAACATTTTAAAGGAAGTCAAATTTCTATTTTAGGAAGAACTTATACAACAGTGGCTATTATTTTCCATGATGGTGCTACTACAACATCTGGACACTATACCGTTTAAAAGAGTAACAAAGGATTGACACATTTCACAGATGCCCACTTGAAATTCAAACCTAATTTGCCTTCTCAATTACCAAATTCTTATATGTTATTTCTCCAGCCAAAGTTTTGAGGACATTATTTGGCCTATTGGGGAAAATGTCAACAAAAAATATAAAGCAATGCAATCTATTAGTGTTTTTGATTATTATTTTGCCTAATAGATATTATATTTTGTAAAGTGTGTTTAAAAACAAATTGTTTATATATTTGTTGTCATTATTGTATCAGATGTAAATAAGATTGTACAATTATTGAAATGTATTTGTGATAAGTAATAGAGTTAATGTAGATGAAAGAAGTGATTAAAAAAGTGCAGATAGGAGAACGCATAGTTACACATTTTGACAATGATGTACGATGCTGATTTGGGATTTTTTGTACAATCAATTCGATTGTTTTTTTCTGTGCTGTTCAATGATGATGCTATATTCAGATCATTGTTCATGTTGAAGTCATGTGCAAGCTGAGAACAGCAAAAAAGGGAAATTGAAAATGTTATCTAAATATAAATTAATGTTATGTTCTCAACAATTTAATATTATAATATCTCCAATATAGTATCATTAAATAATAGATAATACTACTCAAAAATAGATTTACTGAATGATGTATCTAAATTACTTTACAGGTAAGAATACATTACACAATATTTATGATGAACTGGAGAAATGTTTAAAATTTAGTTATATGTTATTTGTTTCTAATATAAATGATCTACTACTTTTAGACTATTTGAAAAATATCATCCTATTCCCGAGGAGCAGTATCACACTCGCTTTCTGGAAAAGTGCACACACCCATAAAAGTGGTAAAATAACATTGGGCTTTTATTTATTTATTTTTTAAATAATTTGTATTTAATAATTAAAACAGTACCTTAGTTACAAATAGCATACGGAAGAAAAGTAACATGTAACAAGAGAAATATAATAGGAAAATATACCACCTTATGCATGTTAGGTAGCTATTTATTATTTAATTGTGAGTATATTTTTTGAATATGGGAAAAGAAGGAAAAAGAAAGGATAGGTAGAAGGGAAAAGGGAAAAAAGGAGGTAGGGGAATAGGAAGAGGGAATAGAGTGAAGAAATATAATGACTAATTAGTGTAAGGATGAGTGTGTAGATAAAAAGGTAGTAAAGGGTAAGTCGGACTTAATTTTTTGAGGTATTGAAGAAGAAGAAACAGTAGAGATTCTATGTTCATCACAGATAATTGTCTACCAAGTTAGGATACACATTTTGGAGTTGTCTTTCCAACAGGTAAGAATAACTTTGAATACCATAGCAATAAAAAGATCAAGTAAATTCAACCTCAATGAAGTAATATGAAGATCATTAGACATGGAACCAAGAAATACATTTTGAATAGATAATGGTATTCAAAAATGAAAAATCTTAGAACATTTGAACCATACAGATTCCCAAAATTTAAAAAAAATAGGGCAATAGTACAGTAAATAAAGTAAAGTACCATTAGAAGATAAACAAGACCAACAAAGAGGAGAGTAAGAAGGGTTAATTATATGTAGAGAAACAGGTGTTCGATAGGCTCTGTTATATATATAAAAAAAACAGCGATTGTGTGATATCAGCAGCTTTAGAGGTGGTAAAAACTTTGGGGCACAGTTACAAGCCACTTTTGCGTCACTTTTCCCATGTTAAAAATGACACAAAAGTAGTGCAAGGGCCTTATAAATAAGCCCCTTTGTGCCATAGTTTATCCCAGTCTTTGATTGAAAAAGCTATCGAGAGATCAAGTTCCCAAGCTAATTCAATCAATGTTGTTGGTCTTTCTGAGTTAGAAGAGGAAAGAAGTTTATATATAAGAACGGCTTTCATATTAAAATCAGGAGAACTGTTCTACAAAGGGATCAAGGAGGAAAATGGAATAACATTAGGTGGAACATTGTTATTTGAAATAAATGCCTGGAGTGCACGTGATATTTGAATATGTTTAGGTAGACAAGAGGAAGGTAAATCATAACATTCTTGTGAAGTATTAAAAGGAGTAATAAAAATATGAGAAAGAAGTTGATGGACATAAACAATATTCTTTTCTTTCCAATGTTTGAAATAGAAAGATGTATGTCTAAATTTAATACATTTGTTATACCGAATAGAGGAGGCAAAGAAAACTTGATGAAAGTTGGACCATTAGTAAACAGTGACTGTAACAGATGTTGTGAATATTTTAAAATAGGGTGCTTAGCTATAAATGTACAATTGGACATAAAACAGGTGTCGAAAAAAGAGAATTCATTTAGTAGAGAGCGTTCAAAAGTGATCCAGGTGGGTATCGGTTCATCATGATATTGTTTGTTTAATGCATATGCTTGTCTGAGTAAAAAAGCGGTGTGGTAAAATTTAAAATTAGGGAATCATACACCCCCTACGCTTTTTGGTTTGATTAATTTAGATAATGCAAAGCGAGCAGGTTTGTTGTTCCAGAGAAATTTTGAACAAAGGGAATTGAATTGATTAAAGTAATAATTAGGAATCTTAAAAGGTAACAGAGTGAGTAAAAATAAGATCAGTGATACAATCATCATGTTGATGGTGTCTCTGACCCGTTAGTCTTTAAGAAGAAATTGAAAACACCTTTGTTCTGAGTCCTTTCTTGTGATGCTTTCTTCGTAGGCGGGCGGTGGGGGATTCATTGTAGCAGCGCCAGGACACTGAGTAGCCGTGCGCTTTAGAAATACAGTATAACATAACATAACATAACATAGTCTACCTCACCAAGATAAGTGAAGAGGAGACCAGGTGGAGAAAGAATTTTGAATTTTCGTTTTTCATGTGCTAAAATTATGGGATAGAGTTTGAGGAATGGTAGGAGAAAACCAAACACCTAGGTATTTGATTTTAGAAAACAGTAATTGATAACAAAAGAGATTTAGAAGTAAAATCTCACTTTAAAAATTGTTTTTGTTTGCAACCAGATACCTTTGAGTACAAATCAATTTCTTGTAAGAAGGGAGGTAGAGAAGTTATAGGTTTAGAAAGATCAATAAGAATGTTATCTGCATATGCAGATAATTTATTTTTGTGGGATTTATGTTGGAATCCAGATATCAAGGAGTTATGGCGAATGTGTTAAAGAAAGGGTTTAAGAGATAAAAGAAATAAATGAGGGGAAAGGGTCCAACCTTGCCTGGTGCCCCTGTGTAGGTAAAAAGGGGGGATAGTAGACCGTTGATCGAGACACACGCTGGAGGAGCTGCATATAATAATTTGATGAAAGAAGTACACTTGGGACCAAAACCGAACCAGTGTAAAGTTTTGAACACAAACTGTCAATTTATACGATCAAATGCTTTCTCAGCATCTAGTGATAAAGCAGCTAGGGGATCAGGATAACACTTTGCCATAGCAATGAAATTCGAGACCATCCTAGTGTTATCAGAGGTGAATCTTCCTTTGATAAATCCAGATTGGTCAGATTTTATAAGGAAGGATATGACACCCTCTAATCTAGAGGCAAGGATATTTGCAAAAATGTTGCAGTCATAATTAATTAATGATATTGGGTGATAATTTTCACAAAGGGAATGGTCTTTATCAGGTTTAGGGGTAATGACGATGAGGGCATCAATAAAGGAGCCCTCAGGTTTGGAATGTGATAGAATGGAGGTGAAAAGACCATGTAAACGTGGGACAAAAAAAATTGAAAAAGAGGAGATAAGTTCAATGGAAAAGCCATCAGGGCCAGGGGCTTTAGCCCTTTTCAGGGATTTTATTGCATCTAAAATCTCTTTATATGAGATATCTTTTTCTAAGAGAGCCACAGTGTCCGGTGTGGAAGTGGGGGAAGGTAGATTCTCAAAAAATGAATGGATGTTATTAACAGAAGGATTATTATCATCAACATATAATGAATGGTAATAAGATTGAAATGCATTGACAATGTCTAGGGCAGAATGTAGTAAAGTGTTGTTGATGATATTGCGAACTGGACCAACCTTTTTCCTTTCAGATTTAACTTTTGAATAATTGGCCAACAAATTACCTTCTTTATTCTGGCCTCCATGGTATTTGGATTTTATGTTAAGAAGGATCGTACAGGCATAGATTGTTGCAAGTTTATTTAAATCAGATTTTGCTTTGATGAGGTCTCACAGGTGGACAGGAGACTTAGAGGTATAATAAGTGGGTTCAAGGGATTTGATCAAATTGAGGGTGGAAAGATATTGTAAGTTTAATGATTTTTTCTTTTTGGCAGTGTACAAAATAGTAAATGCTCTGAACGATGCTTTAAAAGCATCCCAGTTGTTATGGACAGAAGTGTCACTTGATTTGTTAAATTGATCAAAAACAAGGTAAAACAGGTAGCTTCAGAAATAATGGCTTGAGAGATAACAAAAAAATATTGAATCTCCATCTAGCATGCTTAGTTGTAATGAATGATAAGTCCAAATTAAGAGAAACAGGGGCATGGTCAGAATAAAAATTGAACCAATCTCAGAAGATTGAATTGAGGGGAGTAAAGATTTCAAGGCGAGAATGTAAACAATACAAGACATGGTATGATGTACATTAGAAAAGAAAGTAAATTCTCATTTGTCAGGGTCACAAATTCTCCAAGCATCGAAGAGTGGACGAGAAGCAATAGCAGTTTGAAATGCTTTATGAGATTTATCAGGTTTGAACTTACAATCTGAATTCCTGTCAGAAATGGGGTCCAGCCAATCATTGAAGTCACCAGCAGTAATGATGTTGAGGTTAGTATTTGAGGATCATCTTATTTTGATGGAAAGCCAAAAGTCAGATTTAACTGGTCCATAAATACTAAAAATGTTGATTTGCTTATCATAGACCATGGCATTAAGTACTGCCCATCGTCCACTCATATTATTTTCAGGAGATAAAATTTGCCATTTCAAAATTTATGGCAGAGAATGGCAACACCACCCCTACAATTGATAGCTGGAGAGAAAACCATCTGACCCACCCATTGGTATTTTAGTTTAAGCAAATCAACATCATCACAATGAGATTCTTGCAAAAAGGCAATTTGACAATTTAGTTTAGATAAATGAGAAAGTACCTTTTTGACGCTTAATGGGATGACCCAGACCACAAACGTTCCACGAAACAACATTAAACATGTTGATGACTAAGAAACAGGGGGACGGATACAATAATGAGGAACTGCATGGGGAACAATGGAAACAAAAGACAACTCATATCAGAAATTAAATAACATGACAAATATAATGAACATATACGTAAATAAGACAAATATACACTAATGAAAGCAGTAAGGTTGAGGACAATAGATTAAAGAAAAATGTGGAAAAGGAGAGGAGAATAGAAACAATGATCTAAAACGTCGGACAACAGGATACAATTAAGAGGATCATACTTAAGCACATAGAATAAATACTCAAGCAAATTAGAAGACGGAAGGAAAAATAAACGAAAAGAGGGAAAAAGAAGGAAAGGGAACAAAACAGGACAAAGTAGAAACAAAATAGAAAAAAGAAAAGTAGAAAGAGATAGATCAAGGGCAGAAAGCCAGCTCTCCAGTAATGCAGAGAAAGATACAAAAACCGGGCATGTCCGCACACATGGACAAGGGCAGCAACGTAAAAAGGTTTGAGAGGAAGAGGATAAGAAAAGTGTAGAAAATAAGACAATATGAGATATAGAGGAAATAGAAGAAATAGAAGAGAAACTATTTAGATGGCATAAAACATCATAAATAGATAAAGAACATTAAGTTAAAAAAATAGTGATGAAATGTAAAATAATAACAATCTAATGATATGAGAGCATAAAAGATTTCAAGTACATTGAGTATTTGTGCCCACAGGCATTCTCGTGATAGAATGCAAAAACTGTTTCAACTTGAGAGGATCTTCAAAAGAGTGGGAAACACCTTCATGAGCGATTTTGCGGATACAAGGATCTAAGATACCACAATCGATATTCATAGATTTCTGTGGTCGAAGGGCTAGGAATTATTTGCGCCTAGCATTTGTAGCATTAGAAAGATCCTGTGGAATGTAGATGTTATGTCCCGACCAAACAAGACAACGTTGTTCTCTGGCAATTTTGAGAACATGCATCAGATCAATGATTTCAAGAAACAGCATAATTTTGCCACGTAGTTTGGTAGAATGAAGTTGAAGATGACCAAGACGATGAGCTAGCTGATGTTGAGGTGAGTCAAAGATTGAAGTTTGAGGAGGTAAGCCAAGAATTTTTTCTATTTAGGGGGTTTTATAAAGCGTAGTTTGGTAGAATGAAGTTGAAGATGACCAAGACGATGAGCTAGCTGATGTTGAGGTGAGTCAAAGATTGAAGTTTGAGGAGGTAAGCCAAGAATTTTTTCTATTTAGGGGGTTTTATTAAGCGCTTGGTGACGCTCAACGGCGTGTCCCCGCGCTGAGGAGCAGAAATTACAGGAGCCTACAGAGCAGAATATCTTACTGTGCGAATAGTACAGTTTTAAGCTTAGCTCTAAAGATTGATTCTGATGGTTCTAATCGCAATGCCATAGGTAATTTGTTCCTTCTAGAGGCTGCAAGATACCTAAAGGATCTTCCGCCCTTCCGTGCTCTAGACACTTTAGGGACAGCCAGGATTCCTGAGCCGGAAGATCTCAGGGGGCGGGACAGCTCGTAAGATGTCAGCAGTCCTTTCAAAGGGAGAGGGGACCTCCCGTTGATGATCCGATGGCACGTACATAGTGCTTTGAATTCTACCCTGCTTCTAATCGGAAGCCAATGCAGAGAACGGAGGGCCGCTGAAGATGCGGCTCTTCTGGGTAGTCTAAGCACTAGTCGGGCAGCGGCATTCTGTAAAACCTGTAGGCGGCTCAAATTCTTCTCCAAAGTCCCTAAATAGAGAAGATTGCCATAGTCCATCTTTGATGTGACTAGTGCATGCACCAGGGTTTGACGGGCTGTCACAGGTAAAAACTTTAATGCCTTCCTGAGACTTTTAAGGGTCCCGAAGCATGATCCAACCACCCGGTTGATCTGAGGGCCAAAGGTAAGGTCAGTATCAAACCATATGCCCAAGTTCTTTGCTTTCTGGCAGGGGATAGGTGTTGGACCTAAGCAGGACGGCCACCATGCCGACGTCCATGCAGATTGGCAACCCCCCACGACCAGCACCTCGGTCTTGCCTCCGTTGAGCTTGAGACAATTGGCGGACATCCAGGCAGCTAGATCTTGCATGCAAGCTCTGAAGATGTCCGCCGAGAGACCGGGTGCACGCGACAGGGAGATAACCATCTGCGTGTCGTCGGCATACTACACCATTCGGAGGCCGTGACTCTCTACTAAGGAGGCAATCGGGGCAACATAAAGGTTAAAAAGTGTTGGACTCAGGGACGAACCTTGCGGCACCCCCTGGTCCAAAGTGATTCGCTCAGAGGACTGATCGCCTTGCCTCACTTGGAAGCCCCGACCTGTAAGAAATGAATATATCCATTTCAGCGCTGCCCCTCTGTTCAGACACTGTAGCAAGATGGAATGTGCTACAGTGTCGAACGCCGCGCTGAGGTCCAAGAGGATTAAAGCCATGGTTTGTCCCTCATCTGCACCCTGCCTGAGGGTTTCGGTAGCCCTAAGAAGGGCAGACTCCGTAGAATGACGGGGCCGAAACCCAAATTGGGTGGGGTGAAGAAGGTTGTTTTCCTCCACATATTTCATTAGCTGTTTGTTAACCACGTTCTCTGCTACCTTAGAGAAATATGGCAGCAGAGAGATGGGACGTAGATTGTCCAACTTCTCAAAGCTAATGTTGGGCTTTTTGCGGAGGGGAAGCACCACAGCCTGTTTCCAATCCTCAGGTATAGAACTAGAACGGAAGGAGACATCTAGCAAGTGCCTGATATAGGGTTCGAGTGTCTCCAAACTGTCACTCAACCTTTTAGGGGATGCAGGATCTCGAGGGGAGCCAGATTTAACAGACCTGCAAATTTTAACTAAATCCTCCGTTGAGGGGATAGTGAAATTAAGTAGCAGATTTTGATCGGCTTCGTCTCCTACTAGATCTACAGGCTCATCCGCTACAGGTGGTGTATCGGGAAAAGCAGAGTAGATCTTAGACACTTTGTCACCAAAGTAGTAGGCAATGCGATTGCATGCTGCTACTGAGTGGTCTACGTCGTGAGTAGAGGTTTTAAGGGTGGCTAGGGACTTATATATGCTAAACAGTTCCCTGGCAGAATTCTCTGCCCCATGGATTCTGTCTGCATAGTATGTGGCTTTTTCTGTCCGGATTTTGTTATGATAGATGCGTCTCTTAGTGAGATAAGCCTCCTTCAGCCGGTCATCGTATGCCACTCTCCATTGTCTTTCTGCTCGTTTACAGTCCTTTTTGGCGCAGCGCAGCACCTTGCTGAACCAGGGAGCAGTTCTTTGTCTGTGGACACCTTTACTTGACCGGCCCAAAGGGGCTGTGCAGTCCAGAGCAGCCGTGATGCAATCATTGAGCAGTTTATTTGCCGTTACCACGTCATTGCCTCCTGGGGGCCCTTCCCCGGTGAGAGCCTTATTGAATTCTAGCAGGGAGAATTTTGCCCACCTGCGTCGAGGATAGTTGAGAGGGGTGGGAGCGATAACTGTTTGCTTGGGCAGTTGAATAACGAATGGAACAAAAAAATGATCTGTCCAGGGCAGGGGCACTGGGGGTGCAACCAAAACATCCTCCCAATTGGCAAATATAGGGTCTAGTAGGTGCCCACGGTTGTGTGTTGGGAGCTGCCCCTTTAACTCTAGCTGTAGGGTGTGAAGTTCTTCCAGGAACTCCACCGCTCCTTTGTCTAGTGGGTCTTCCAGGTGTGCGTTTAAATCTCCTAACAATAGAAACTTGTCCCTCCTTATTGCTGCTTCTGTAACACACTCTAGGAGATTGCCTTTGAATCTGGACATAGGTCCCGGTTGGCGATAAACTAACAGACCTTTAACAGTCATGCTCCCGTCGATTGTAATGGTGAAAACACCCGCCTCACATCCTGCCAGATTAACTGGTTCTAGTTTACAGGCCCATTGCTGTTTAAAGGCGATCGCAATTCCGCCTCCTCTGCCTACCAGTCTGTCCAGGCGTACCATCTGATAGTCATCTGGTAAAGCCTGAATGATATCTGGATCAGAGTTGGCGTCAAGCCAGGTTTCTGTAATAAACAGCAGATCAGGATGTTTATCAATGAGAAGGTCATGTACATCGTGTTTATGACAGCTAAGCGATCTCACATTAATAAGGCCACAGGACAGTGAGGAGTTGTTAGCCCTATTGTTTGCTGGCACCGTGCTGAAGCGGAATTGACAGTAACTACACCCTTCATTCTCCCCTACCCTTACGCTGTGATGGCCAGGAGAGCATTCAATAGAGGAAAAACTTACTAATTCACTCCTGCTCCAGGTGACTCTACCATCCGGGCCAGGGGTTGGGGCCCTGGGCCATGTCCGGTCGCGGACGGGCGCAGACGGGCTTGGCTTAGGCGCGGCTTCGGCGCGCATCCGGTGCGCCCGCTGCGCCATCCCGCTGCGCCGTCTGGCCGGAATGCACATTATATAGGGTGTGAGGAGGGTGGGAGGGCACTGCGACTAGAGCGCACCCCCAGCCCTACCTAAAATGGCGCCCACCGCCGCCAACCGCAAATGACACAAGACGGCTGGGCGAGGCAGAGGAAAGGGGTATGAGCATGTGAAAGAGATGTTAGTGTGCCTGGTTAAATTCCCCAATTAAAATTTCTATTTAGAACCCCCAGGTGAAACTCCTAAAAAACGCTGTCTTTACAGTTTAAAACACAATATCACCAGTAAATATTCCAGCAAGTCGAATCCAGATAAAAGCGCTCGCAGCCCTAGTGTCTCTCACTAGGGAGAGCTCAAAAATAGGCAGCGAGGGCTTCCCTGAGCAGCTCTATATAGCCTGGGAGGGCGGGAGGGCGGCGCGACTAGAGCGCACCCCCAGCCCTACCTAAAATGGCGCCCACCGCCGCCAACCGCAAATGACACAAGACGGCTGGGCGAGGCAGAGGAAAGGGGTATGAGCGTGTGAAAGAGATGTTAGTGTGCCTGGTTAAATTCCGCAATTAAAATTTCTATTTAGAACCCCCAGGTGAAATTCCTAAAAAACGCTGTCTTTACAGTTTAAAACACAATATCACCAGTAAATATTCCAGCAAGTCGAATCCAGATAAAAGCGCTCGCAGCCCTAGTGTCTCTCACTAGGGAGAGCTCAAAAATAGGCGGAGGAGGTAAGCCAAGAATTTTTTCAAAAAAGAGAGTCCATAAAGTCGAAGATTGTTTCTTCTGTTACTATTTTCCAAATCCTCAGTGTGAAGTTTTAGTTTGTGAATTTCTTGTTCTAACAAAGGTATTTTAGTAGACACATCCTGAAGATTACTTATACATTGCTCCATTTCAAACATTTTACCCTCCATTTGGATCCATCGATCTTCAATAAGCTGTAGTTTTTCATTAGTGGTGTTCATGAAAGTTTTTAAAGCCTCCTTTATTCTTTATTTCGGTAAAATTTTTCACCATAAAAGACGTTATAATGTTCCATTAAAACAGTTAAAATAAAATATACTTTACGAATTCATTCAGTCCATTACAGGGATTTTCATCATATTATTATATGTTGTGGTCACTGGACGGCCTTAATACATTTTGTCCTCAGAAACCACACGGCACCTAGGTACTTAGCTACTGTGAATACAATGTGTTTCGACAGGTCTGTTTTAAGAACTCTAAAAGCGGCTAGACAGTCTACAAATCCCAGGTTTCCGCATAAAGGGACGATACATTTCTTACGTGTCTCATGATATACTGGGCAAAAAAAGATTATATGGAGCTCGGACTCATCGGCCAGTTTGCAAGCTGGACATACACTATTTGCATGTTCACTCCACTTACTTTTAAATACTCGGAGTGGGAGGGACCCATGTCTCCATTGTAAGTAGAGTTTCCTAAGCAAGGAGGGATATAAGTTGTCTAACATTGGCTCAAAGCTGTAAATGTCCTTAGTGCATAGAAATGTCTCTGTTAATGTCCCATGGTTTTGGCGACGGTGCAATGCCATTAATTTGCTATCATGATATACCTTTGCCAGTGACTTTTTGGGGAAAAATGGGCAGGTGGGTAGGGGATCGGACCACAGTTTCAGAAGACCCAAACCCTCCAGCTCGGTTTTTAATAAATTGCAGCCATTTAATTTCCCCCACATTGGGCATTGCAAGCACCTCCTGAAGTCCTTGTCTATAGCTGATCAGTTCCGGAACTGACCATAACCTACGCCAGTAAGCCAGCGGACGAAAAGCCAGTTCTTCGTCAAGGGGTCGCAATCCAAGATCTAACCTTAAGGGGACAAGAGGGGTACTACGGGGAAGGGCTACAATACTCCGAATAAACCTGTTCTCCTCTTTCAGCAGATCCTGAGAGGCTGCATGGCCCCAAAGCTCACACCGATACATGACGGCCCCCCTTGCCTGTGCCCTGTAGATCTGTAAAGGTGGGCCAACAGGACGGATGGATGACTTGTTATTGCACAGGAGCTTCATGGTACCACCCGAATACTGAATCAGTTTAAGTAGTGCTTTCTCTTGATGGGTGCACTAGGACATTCTCTCATTTAAGGTAATTCCCAGGTACTCAAAAGTTCTCACCCTTTCCAGTCTGCTTTGTCCAATACTAGGGGTGAAGCGGAGTTTTGGGGGGGATTAAATACCATAAATTTGGTCTTTAAGGTGTTAATTTCTAGACCGTGTTCCCCACAGAAACCCACGAAGCCATCGAGTACTCGCTGGATACCCGTCGTAGATTTTGATAACAGTAAAGTGTCGTCGGCGTACATAATCGCCGGCACTCTGATTCCCGTCAGCTTGGGGGCATCAGAGTCGGCCACCCCATTCAGATGAGGGATAACCCCGTTGACATAGAGGCAAAACAGGGTCGGTGCGAGCACACAACCCTGCCTTACCCCCCTGTCAACGGGGAACCTATTCGACAGGGCACCCTCCTTGCCACACCTTACCTGTGCAAAGTTGGCAGTATGGAGATGAATAATCATCTCCAACAGGCCCCTAGGGACCCCCAATTTGGTCAGCACCTCCCAGAGTTTTCTACGAGGGACCAGGTCGAAGGCCGCCCTCAGGTCCACGAATACAGTGTAGAGGCTGCCACCCCACAACTGTACCGTTTTCCAGTAAATGAGGGCGAGCCGGAAAACCTGATCTATCGTTGAGACCTTCTCTCTGAAGCCCGCTTGGAAGGGACTCAGTATATCGTGTTCCATCGTCCATTCCAACAAACGATCCAACAATAGCCTGGCGAATAGCTTTTGTGAAACGTCTATCAGGCTTATTGGCCTATAATTGACCGGGAGCAGAGGAGAACCCTTTTTGAAAATAGGGACTATCTCTGCCCCCAGCCAAGTGGGGGGGATCGTCATGCCATTCAGAATTGCATTGAACAGCACCCTAAAATACGTGGCCCAGATTTTGACTTCGTGTTTGTATAGGTCTCCTGGAAGCCTATCGAGGCCTGGCGCCTTTCCAGGCACCAGCCCCGAGATCGCCATGGTAACTTCCTCCAGAGTGAATCCATCCATGGGAGCTGCACTTTCAGTATCTTGGTCCACTGTGAATGCCAGTGGAGTCGCCGGTTGGTCCGGGTTATGTGATCTATACAAGTTTTTAAAGTGGTCCTCCCAAACAGTGGGTGCTATATTTGCTTCAACTGCAACTAGGGGTTCAGCTGATCCGTGCTTGACAATTTGCCAAAATTTCCGGCTATCTCTGATTGTGAGGGCAGCAGTCATTTCTGACCAATTTTCCTCATCCCACTCTATTTTAGCAGTACGTAAGATGGACTTATAGGCAAGCCGTTTTCCCTGATCTTGGTTAGACTATCCCTTATTTTAAGTGACTCTAGTAGGGCAGCCTTCTTGCAGGAAGCATTGAACCACGAGGCTCTTTTCTTCCTAGATTTCTTCGTCCTAGCCACCGGGTTCAATACTTCTGCTAGGTTAGAGCATAACTCAGAGTGGATAACCCCAAGCACAGAAAACTCAGCAGGGGTGGTTTGGGTGGTATTGGGTACCTCGGCTTCTTCTGGAGCTAACTGCAGGGTAAGAACCTCAACCTTTTCTAGCGCGAGGACCACTGCTGCATACAACCTTTGGATGTTAATTGGGTTCTCTAAAAGTTTCACCCATTTGATTCTACGTCTGTTGCTATTTAAGACCAGGGCAGCTGGGGGTGCTGAGTTTTCTTCTTCCATACCAATAGACAGTCCCTGGACCGCAAATCTCAGTGAGAGTGCATTATGGTCGCTGTCGTTCCTAGCGACTATCCTAAAGTCCTCCACTTTATCCCAATCCTTCGTTGAAACCATGATGTAATCTATTCGTGACTCGTGACCAGGTCTGTTGAAGGTGTATTTTGGTGGAATATCTCCTTCAATTCGACCATTGCAAGCCCACAGCGAGTGGCAGAGCGTTAGAGAGGTTATTTGGGTGGCGGTAGGTGACCAAGCCTTTACGGATGGGCCCGCCAAAGTGGGGATCTCCCAAAGATCGTCCTCTTCACTTGTAACACCCACTAGATGATCCGGAAGAGGCTCATATTGGGTGTTGAAGTCTCCCCCCACTATAAGTGTGGAGCATAGGCTGGCGGAATCGAGGAAGAGTGCCAGATCCTTAATTGTTCTCGAGGTACCTGCTATCCCTACCGCTCTTGAATATACGTTGATCAATGCTATACTTTCACCGTGTGCCCATTCCAAAACAACGCACTGAAAGTCCGCTGAGTTGGTTTCACGGAGTGATGCCCTACATCCAGGGTGAGAAGCCACCCGGATCAAAAGACCCCCAGATGGTCGTCCCTTCCCGCCCCAATTGGCCAGAATTTCAAAGGAAGCATATCCTGTATGAGACTGTTTTTCCCTCGCCCATGTTTCTTGGAACAAGCATATGTCGTAACCTTCTACTAGGTCCTCCCACTCGGGGGAATCTATTTTATTGGCCAACCCTGCAATGTTCCAAGAAAGTATGGAAAGTGAGCCTGGGGTCATCACCTTATCAGTATAATTAGTTACCAGAGTAGGCCTGCTTGCCCTTGGCTGCCCTTGAGAATAGAAAGACGTGCCTTCCTTTACCGTGCAAGTTATTTCTGGCATCACCTCGGCAAAGGGATTATCCTTCATGCTTTTGTCTAATTTAACTTTGTCTGTGTTAATGTTTTTAACATTAGATGGCTCAATAATTGGAGTTGTTAAAATGTTTGTAATGCCAGCAGAGTGTTCAAAGGCAAGGCCACCTTTATGCCTATTCTCATCTGAAGTTTCATTACAATCTCCGGGTTGAGGATGTGGAGAAGAGGAAGCAGGTCGGCCCAGGGAATAGGTAGAGCAAGTGGCTGAGTCTACTACTGGCAGTGTGTTAGTAGACCTGCGAAGAAGTCAGTCTACTTCCTCGAGGCAACCAAATCTATTGTAGACAGGGACTCCTGTCCACCCACCATGTGTACTTGGCCAATTGTTGTAGAACCCACCCTGCACACCCTTTCTCTCCGGGATCCGGCTCCAATTCCCTCCTGTGTTATAGTGTGAGCGTGGAGGGTAAAAATAAGTTAAGGGTCTGCATGCTATAGGCGAATTTGGGCTGTTGTTGTTCCAGGAGTGAATATAGTGTGCAGTATTGGGATCCTCAAATGAGACAATTACACAATCGCCGTTAATAGACTTATGCGAATTGCCTATCCAGGGTACCCGACACACCATGAGGATTTTACTTCTCAGGTGGTTGGGTATTGGCCTGTTGACGTTAAGCCAGTGCATTACTTTGTTTTTTAATGACCCATAATCTTCCTGCTGGTGATATAGCAGTTCCGGCACCCCTGTTAGGACAGCTACATATGGCCTTACATCAGGGGGAAGATCGACATAACCCCTATAGTGATTTGTATTAGATTTTACTCTCTGTGTTGTAGAGTGGGGATTTTTATGCTCAATGACCCTCTGGTTAGTCATGACTATCGGCACCGAAGCATGGGAAACCACCTGCTGATTTACATCCACCGCTACCCTGTTAACAGAAATGCCTGTAACACCCTTGTGCCGAGGTTTTGGGATAGGTTTAGCTTTCGAGGCTTCTGAAGGGGTGGCAGCAGGTAGTGGTGTAGTAACAGATAGTGGTGGTGGTGAGTTGTTAGCAATGGCCGATCGACAAGTTAGTTTGTTATCAGATATACTAAGGGTGGCTACATTTAGGATACTTTTTTCAATCTCAAGCAACTGAGTTTCTATTCGTATTAATCTGACTTCTAGGGGGGGTTAACAGTTTTTTTAGTGTTCCCCACACAATTGTCAGGAATTCCACGTCCTTCCCTTTTATAGTACAAAGTGGAACCCCACCATTCTCGCTTTCTACAGAATTATCTGGATCGCATTTACCCACCAGTTTTACAGGGCTGGATTCTATTTCTGGATCAGAGGGGCACATATTTCTCATTAAAGGGGGTTCAGGGGGTATCTGGGGAAATCCCTGAGTGGGTAATTGGGCCATTGCTACCTTGGCCTTTTTCCTCGTGTAGGCAGATGTGTGATTGCGTTTTCTTTTGTAATTTGTGCCCTTTTGTGGGGTATGAAAAAACTCCCCGATCTTTCCCATAGATTTGGTAGTTAGTACCTTCTTCTTCTTCTGCCGCTCACTTGACCAAACCTGCTATTGCCATCGAGGAGGAAGCCTATCGCTGCACACGGAGGGTGCATTCGACCACTTAAACAGTGCTGCCAAGGTCGCGCCGCTGGTGGGAGCTTCTCCGCATTTCGGCGGACAGCCTGCACGCTCCCAGCGTGCGCTGGACCTTTAAACTACCTGTTGCCTTCACCGGGGGACTGCGAGGACCAGCAGCCTCTACATCTCACAGCTCGTGCCTCTTCCCCCGGCGGCAACGCCCCCCATCAGCCCTATTTACTTTTCGCGACACCCGCTCCGCGGGTGCCGCTCACTTGACCAAACCTGCTATTGCCATCGAGGAGGAAGCCTATCGCTGCACACGGAGGGTGCATTCGACCACTTAAACAGTGCTGCCAAGGTCGCGCCGCTGGTGGGAGCTTCTCCGCATTTCGGCGGACAGCCTGCACGCTCCCAGCGTGCGCTGGACCTTTAAACTACCTGTTGCCTTCACCGGGGGACTGCGAGGACCAGCAGCCTCTACACCTCACAGCTGGTGCCTCTTCCCCCGGCGGCAACGCCCCCCATCAGCCCTATTTACTTTTCGCGACACCCGCTCCGCGGGTGCCGCTCACTTGACCAAACCTGCTATTGCCATCGAGGAGGAAGCCTATCGCTGCACACGGAGGGTGCATTCGACCACTTAAACAGTGCTGCCAAGGTCGCGCCGCTGGTGGGAGCTTCTCCGCATTTCGGCGGACAGCCTGCACGCTCCCAGCGTGCGCTGGACCTTTAAACTACCTGTTGCCTTCACCGGGGGACTGTGAGGACCAGCAGCCTCTACACCTCACAGCTGGTGCCTCTTCCCCCGGCGGCAACGCCCCCTAGTACGATAACAATAAATTGAACAGTCCTCCACGCAACGCGGGACGCGCACGGGACGAAGCGCGAGGCGAAGCCCGGGCCAAGGGCGGGCCCGTTTAAGCCCGTTCAAGACCGGCCAAGACTGGACTGGACCACCCTAATTAAGTTTGCCTTTAAATTTTTTTTTTTTTTTTTTTTCTTACTGATATTGAGTATACTTCTAAACAGGTCCTTGTAGTTTGATTTTAAAAACATATTAGATTTACTGTATTTTGTATTGCAACGATTTGTATTGCATTATGTCTCCGAGAACCACCAGGAATACTGTTAAGAAACAGGCCCAAACTGCTGCTGAGGTCGTTGGGCCAATAGACCAATTCATAACTAAAGCTAATGATGCCATTAACCAGGGTATCATCTTATTGGAACGGAGGGTCTCACAGGACCTGGCTATTGCCAGACGCTCTTCTATGGGCTTACTGGCTAATGCAAAAACTCCCCAGCGTCCTGTTGAGTTACCCCCTCCCTTGATAGTGCATGCAGAGACGCACACTGTTCCCTGCACAGTGGATCTATCTGCGTCTCTAGATCTTTCTGAATCCCATCTTTCACTTGAAAAATCTCCAGATATTTTTGCTACCCAAACAGACGTTGCCCCTTCCCCAACTATAGCTAGGGGTATACGCGAAGGAGCAGTTCCCAAAAAAACGAAGAACAAGGAAATTATCAAGTCTCACCAAATCACTATTTCTCCCCCCTTAACTATCCCTGCACTCCTTCTGTTTCTCACCCCCCCCACAAACTTTTAACTCTGCCACAACTCCTCACCAACTTCCTTCCCTGTCATTTGTACACGCAGCAGACCTTAATACGGACAACTTAAACGTCAGTTGTGCCAGCTCTAGTAGTTACGACAGTGAAGGAGGTATGGAAAATGGTAACCTCACAACTAACACTTGTAGTAACGACAGTTTATTGCTTAGCAGAATTGGAGATTTATTTAAGTCCTATTTAGAACCAATAGAAAAGACTCTGCTCTCGGTTCAGACCCAATTAACCCAACTGTCCCTAGGCCTAAACTCAAATAAGGGTAACACGAAAGAGCCCATTTTGGCTCAAGGAAGGTCTACTAACCATAATACAAATACGTCAAAGCCTGGTACAACTGTACCGAATCCCAATATTAACAAACAAAAGGCCCCAGAGAAGCCTAACCAGAAACAACCACTAGCACTTACAATCAAGCAACAAGCACTTCCAAAATCTTCTAATCCCATACCGTCCCAATCTTTAACCAATCCTAAGCCACTATCATCTACCAAACCTATCCCACTTTCCGTTCCCCCTACCCCTGCCCCCCCTACCCCTGCCCCTACCCATCCTAAAAGTTCTGTTGGATTTAACACCATCCCGAGTAATCGGAAGAGAAGGGGCCACCCTATCCATCTCCCACCTGAGGCATCCCCCTACGTAGTAATAATGACAGGCGTCCCGGAACTCCCCCCAATCAGGACGAACCAGTTTGGTCACTAACAAATAAAGTATTATACTGGCTGTCCAAAAATAGACCTTTACCATTCTACTTGGACAACAGAGTCACCACTGTACGCAGAGTGCCCTGGCTAGGTAACGAACCCAAAAACACCAAGGGTGACTGCGTTATAGTAAACTTCGCCGATTCTAATACAGTGGAGCATATCTGCTCCTGGGGAGATCATATTTCCACTGAAGGGATAGCCACTCATAATTTGTCATACTTCTACCCCCCGACTTCACGACGCAATGTCGGTCCCCCGTGGTCTTGGACTAGGGGGGGAACTGGGGTGGAAATCGAGATCGAGATCACTGGTCAGGTTACGGTTTTAGTAATCCACCACCTGGCCACTTTACCAACTGGAGAGGCCCACCGCTATCCAACAGATACGATTGTTTGGATATGGTAGACTGACCACCAACCCCATCTTCCAAAGACAATGGCACCAACGATGTATTGATTAACCCCAAACCTATTTCCAAGGAAACTCGGATGGTTGGTTCCACTCTGCCATCCTTGTCTGGTTCCCGCACTGAGCCCTGTACCTCTCCGCGAACCCTGCTCCCACAGCCGTCACTTTCTATATATCATGATCCTTGCTACACTCAGTCAACTCCCCTCGAGGACTCTTCCCCGAGTCAGCAACACATCACCTCACAACTCTGTGACTCCAAACGTTTTTACTCCCTTCCTGTCCCAACAGTTCAGTCCCAACCCTTACGTCCTTCTGACGACTTTCAGATTTCAAATCCCAATCTACCATCAACCTGTGAGTTCCCAGTCTTGTACTGGAATGTAGCAGGTCTTAGATCCAAGACTCACCTTCAGTCTTGGCTCGACTTGATTAATAAGTATAAGTTAATTTGCCTTCAGGAAACCTGGGCAATAGACCCTATCCACATTCAGGGCTTCAAAACCTTTCATTTTCCTGCCATACCGTCTGTTCATGGAAGACCCAAGGGTGGTTTAGCTATCTATATTTCCAATCAAATTCCATTTACGACCATGGAAGTTCCGTCAATATCTTCAATTTTCCAAATTCTTAAACTAGTTCCTGATAAAAATTCTTGTTATTATTTTATTAACATGTATAACAATTCCACACCTGCTGACTGTGTAAAATCTCTGTTAGAAACTTCATCTTATTTGCATGACCAAAAAGTTAAGAACCCGCAGTTACAATGTCATGTCGTGTGGGGTGGGGATTTTAATGTCTATTTATGTAATAACTACAAAAAAGGTATCTGCGGGCTCCAAGACGAGCATGATGTTCCCTTGGCCCACTTTGCTCATTGTAGTATTGGGGCTGCTTTAAATAATTGTCTTTTTGCACTTGAACTTGAATTCGCGAATGAACTAGTGAGTCCTGCTGCTGAGTTTAAGCCGACCTTTCATGGCAGAGGTTTTTCTACTATTATTGATTTTATTCTGTGTTCTCAATCTTTAAATAATCGATTACAATTTTTTATAACTGGTACTGATCCCTCCAGCGATCACTACTCCAATAGCATTACCATAATATTAAATATACCCACCCCAGTTTGTTCAAAAACAAGCCTTCTAACGCAGCATTCCCTGGAGATGAGTAAAATCAATGGCTATACTGTAAAATGGTCAAAGATTAATCCCTCAGAGGTCACTAGCAAGATTATCCAAAAAACCCTTCCCCTAATTTACCATTGTTTGGAGAAGACATCATCCCCTCAGCTGATTCTCTCTAGTTTTGCCAAAATTTTTGAAACTATACGACAAGAGCTTACACGCCAACACAAGATTCATGACAAGGACTCCAGGGGGTGGTTTGATTCCCACTGCCGAAAAGCCCTTCGCGCATTAAAAAATGCCCTACATAATCAAGTCAGGGACATTCCCTTAATAGCCTCTCTAAGAAGAAATTATAAGTTGGCTTTAAAACCCGCAAACGGGAAATAAAAAACAACCTTTGGGCCCAATTGCACCAGAGTACATTAAACAAGGACACCACCTTGTTTTGGCGAACAGTTAAGGCCCCTTTTCTAGCTGATGTGACTGCCGTTCGCCATCTAGATGTGGCAGTACCAGCCAAAAAACGGGTAGCTCACTACTCACAGATTTTCGGGGACCACACTTTAACAACTGAGACTTCCAGATTTGGGGAGGCAGCCTCCACAAGCGATAATATTTATCCCATTGACCTCCATTTCGATCTTGTGGAGGTGACTGCTGCGTTGACTTCCTCAAAGTCCAGTAAAGCCCCTGGCCCTGATGGTGTGCCACTTGACATCTTTGTGAGTAACTTAGACTTATGGTCCCCAATCGTTACGCAGGTTATGTCTGCTGCTTCTCAGATTGGCCTCATTGATTCTTGGTCCACCTCTGTGCTTCTACCCATATTTAAAAAGGGAGATCGCGATAACCCAGCCTGCTACAGACCCATTTCCCTCTTGGATTCTCTGGGCAAGGTCGCCGGAAGACTAATTTTGGATCGTCTCCGGGACTGGGCCACAGAGAATAAGATCATAACCGATCTACAGTTCGGTTTCCAGGAGGGATTGGGTACTGTCGAACAGGCCCTAAATCTGACTTTACTCATGGGCAAATACGCCTGGGCCAAAGGCGGTAATCTCTATCTGGTCTATGTGGATTTGAGTTCCGCATTTGACTGCGTAATTCATTCCAAGTTGTGGGAGATTTTGAGTAACCTGGGCGTAGATCCTGCACTCCTGAAATTTCTCCGCGAGCTATACACGGATGCAAAAGCATGTGTGAGATACGGCATCAATGGTGAGCTTTCGGAATCATTCGGTATTGCAAAAGGCGTCAGACAGGGGTGCGTCCTTGCTCCATTCTTATTTAACATCTATACAAATGGGTTGGAGCAAGCGATGCTGGTAGATAACAAAGACCTCCCCTGTATAAATACCCGGCCAATCCCTGCATTATTATATGCAGACGACTCTGTCATCTTGGCAAGGACACCGAATCAGCTCCAGATTCAATTGGACAAGTACTGCCAATACATGCTCTCTCTTGGACTTAAAGTAAATAAGTCCAAGACTTTTGTTATGTATACCGGAAAGAAAGCCCAGAAATGTAAACCTGTATTTGTTGATAAGACTAGGTTAGAAACCACTAAAACATATCCATATCTAGGGATTCTTATTGATAACCATTTGTCCTGGAAACCTGCCACTTCCAGCAAGAAACTGCAGTTTCAGCGCACAACATCGGCTCTGACTTCATTTTCAAGGAAGTTGGGCAAGCCTGCTCCTGCCGTAATTTTGAAAATTTACCAAGCTAAATGTATGAGTGTGGCCACCTATGGAGCAGGTGTATGGGGCTACACGCACGTTAACGAGCTTCAAATAATCGAAAACGATTTTTTGAAATATATATTAGCCCTTCCTCGAAGTGCTTCTACTTACGGTACCCATATGGAGCTCGGTTGGGAGTATCTTACCGACATCGTTAGATACCAACCGATTCTCCTTTGGCATCGTATATGGACTCAGGAGCAATGTCTCCTTACTAGGTCATTAATAACTGATTGTCTTACATTGACCTACTGGAAAAAGATTCCCTGGCTATCATATGTTTTTAAATTCTTGAATGATCTGAATTGTCCAACATTTTTTACTGACCCTGTCTCATTAATGGCAATACCAAGAAAAACTTTGAAGAATCTGTGTGTCGCCCATTTAAGAGACCTACGTATGTGTTCTGAAATTGGCAAACAGTCAAACGTTCATTTAATGACGATACAATCCTCCTACGGCATTCAACCTTATCTGTCTTTTTACCTGTCAAATTATGATAGATACGTTTTAACTAGGTTTCGATTTGATTTATTTTATCGTCTTGTTTCACTTCCTGAGCCCTCTGATTGGTCACGCGAATTAGCTAGCTGTCCCTGTGATGGATGTACTCGTCAGTCTACCTTGCATGTAACCTTTTTTTGCAGCTTTTATGAGACCCCGCGTAAACGCTGGCTGGTCCCACTTCTCCATCAATTAGGTTTGAGAAGATGCAGACCTGCTCTTTTGGCACTTCAGTACCTAGACACCCCGTCTGCTGCCAAATCTGTAGCCTGCTTCCTTAAAGCTTGCTTGAAAATCCATTCCCAACTTTCGGTTACTGCATCACAAGACTCTATTCAGTTTGTATGAATAATCTGCTATCTCATCCCTGTACAGAGTGATACTGTATAGACGATTTTTAACGATTTCCTAACGTATTGATTTACAGTGTCATGTATCCTTCAGTCAATAATGTTTAAATGAAAACTTTTTATAAATTGTTGTAATTATTTGTTTCTAATGTGCTTTTATGATTGTAAATTCAATGGAAATAAAGTTTCTTTTGACTTTGACCTTCTTCAGAGGTGCCCTCTCTGCATGTTGTATCAGACCCGACCTTCCCGCCTGATGAGTTACTTAGAATGGCGGAGGTTTCTTGTAGGGACTCTGCCTTAGGTGTGTGTGGCGTGGTTGCTAATGGCTGGTGGATATCGGCCTGTGTCACTATCAATGTGGGAGTTGGACCAGTTAAATGATCAGGTGTTTTAGCAAAGGCAAAGTGCCCTAGGGAGGATTTTTTAGCCATGGTCAGTTCCTGGGATAACCTTCTCGCTGCATCTAGTTCATTAGAAACCCTGCGCTGCATTTTGTTAATTTCCATGTCTATGGCAATGTTGGTCCTAGTAATAAAATCGTCTAATGTTCCATTTTTCAGCTTGCCCTTCGCTGCCCTACTCCTATACTCACGAGTTGACATAGTGCTTTCTCTAGTGCGGGCTCACAACCAGTGGAGCTAAGGGGCAAAGTTGGGACCAAAAGGTGTGGCCCAGTCTAGTCTCTGCCGGTCTCGAACGGCCTCAAACGGCCCGCTCTTTGCCCGGTCTTCGCCCGTGCGCGTCCGTGCGCGTCCCGCGGGCCGATTAGGATGGCCCAGCAATATAGTACCTGTAGGACCACGCCCCTACTTTCAAGCAGAGGGAGGAGGCGGCGGGAGGAGGACCAGCTGTGGCAGGTTAGCGGACTGCCCGCTGGTCCTCGCAGTCCCGTCGCAAGCCTTTGCTGGAATCCGGCTTCACTCCACTCCGTTCACAAGCAGGCACAGCTGTCACAGTTGCCCAGGGTCCCGAGCGGCTCCCGCGCAGCTGGGGCCGCGAGTCGCGGGTCCGCTCTCCAACTCCCCACAGCAACAATAGGTAAAGCAGGAAGCGTCCGCCGAATAGCGCCTTTACTCCCAAAGGGGACACACAAAGCCCAAGTCCGGCCCCTACTTTCAAGCAGAGGGAGGAGGCGGCGGGAAGAGGACCAGCTGTGGCAGGTTAGCGCACTGCCCGCTGGTCCTCGCAGTCCCATCGCAAGCCTTTGCTGGAATCCGGATTCACTCCACTCCGTTCACAAGCAGGCACAGCTGTCACAGTTGCCCAGGGTCCCGAGCGGCTCCCGCGCAGCGGGGGCCGCGAGTCGCGGGTCCTGTCTCCAACTCCCCACAGCAACAATAGGTAAAGCAGGAAGCGTCCGCCGAATAGCGCCTTTACTCCCAAAGGGGACACACAAAGCCCAAGTCCGGCCCCTACTTTCAAGCAGAGGGAGGAGGCGGCGGGAAGAGGACCAGCTGTGGCAGGTTAGCTCACTGCCCGCTGGTCCTCACAGTCCCGTCGCAAGCCTTTGCTGGAATCCGGCTTCACTCCACTCCGTTCACAAGCAGGCACAGCTGTCACAGTTGCCCAGGGTCCCGAGCGGCTCCCGCGCAGCGGGGGCCGCGAGTCACGGGTCCGGTCTCCAACTCCCCACAGCAACAATAGGGAAAGCAGGAAGCGTCCGCCGAATAGCGCCTTTACTCCCAAAGCACATAGTTCCTCCAAGATAGAATTCAAGCCTGTATTGGAAGAAGATTGAATTGGAGATGGGGGAACATTTTTGGCTCTTTTGATGCCGAGAAGTAGGACGATTATTAAGAGCAGAGATCCTTCCCATAAAAAAGATTCCCAGTATTGTAGAAAACTATGAGGGTGTGCAGATGTTTCACACACAATACGGATATAGATAAAGGGTAAAACAAAGGATGGTGACTGTTAATTACAGCAGGGACATAAACAGTGACTAACCATCCACGGTCTCCTAAAAGTAAATCACTTGAGAGAAAAACTAGAGGTCAAACAACCCCAGTTGAAAACAAATAGTAGTAGTGAGGGCAACATATGGGTGTTATTGATGACACCAGCCCTGAGAAGATGCCACAGCACCAAATAACTTCTACAACAATATGAGATGGGCTGGTGATATCCTCAGTTACTTCACAATATGACAGTTGGCATATTGACCCATGTAGGAGGACCTTGCACTCACTGTCAATCATAGTGGTGCATGAACGGGAAAAGTAGAGGCAGAAGTAGCTGGTATTAAAGGAAAAATGCTCCAAAGCAAGAAGATGCCAGCAAACACTCCCCTGGGTGGCAAAGGACTTGGCAGTGATGAGAATAAGATTTAAGGAGTGCCAAGGCTGGATTAACTTGGAAATGCCCTTCAAATGTAGAGTTATCTCTCCTTCCATAGGCAACATACGGCAGCAGAGATAAATATGGTAATTAACTCATAATTACCAATACGACATGATTGCAGAAGCGACTAATAATAGTTCAGCAATAATTACATCAGTCAGGGTGGGCATCGCGCACATAAAATGTCGGTCGTCCGGTCAGAAGAACCAAGTTGCAGGGAAACACATTCAAAAACGGGTGCTGCACTCTGATAAAATTCAGCAAATGCGAGCTGCCATGTAGCAGGAGACTTCCAATGCTTGTCAACAGCGAAGCAAGGTCTCGAAATAGTCAAAATCCTCGTCCAGAACTCCTTGAGACGGAGAGCACAGGTAGGAGGCGCCATCCTGTTTGGCGCGGTAGCCACGCCCCGAGGCTTTTATTTTGAGTTACAGTTTCTATTGCGAACTCTTGCTGCTGTTAACAAACTAGTATTCTAATGTGACTTTTAAAACATGTTCAAAACGGTATTTACCCTGATTGTAACGTATATTATTCTTCACAAAGGTATACTTAAATTAGAAAATATTTCTGTTATATTTGTAAATTTTACAGTTTTGAATTCTGACGTATCTTCCCATTTGAACAAGTATTTTAATATATATCATAGAGCTAATAGGCCTATGTTTTAAATAATAGAATCTACTGTATATGGCACAACCTATACACTCATCCATTCATCCACACACTACCTGTACACTTATGAATCACACAGCGACTAGCTTTGCTCTCATCCATTTACTCAGGAAGTACCTATGCACTCATCCATTGACTCAAGCACTACCCATGCACTCACGCATTCACCCAAGGACTACCTTTGTGCTCATCCCAACAATTATACACTATTCCTTGAATGTATCCATTTGTTCATGCACTACCCAGGCACACATCCATTTACTTACATCCTACCCATGCACTCATCCAATCACTCAGGCACTTCCATTGGACTAATTTGTTTAATAACACTTTATCCACGCTGTCATCCAATCACCCAGGTGGTACTCTTGCACTTGTCTAGTCAACCAGGCACTACCCATACAATCACCCAATTGCCCAGGTACTACCCATGCAGTCACCTAATCACCCAGGCACTATCCATGCACTCATCCTTTCACTCAGTTGCTACTCAAGTACTCATCCATTCACCTAGCCACTAGCCATGCACTTATGCATTCTCCCAGGCACTGTTCATGCACTAATCCATTTACTCAGTCAATACCCTTGCACTCGTCTATTTATCCCAGGTACTCCTTATGCACTGTTCCATTCACCCAGACATTAACCTTGCACTTATCTATTCACTCATGTATTACCCATGCACTCATCTATTCACTTACATACTACCCATGCACTCATCCAATAACCCTGGCACTACCATGCACTTATCCATTCACTCACGTAGTACCCATGCACTCATCCAATCACCCGGCCACTACCCTTGGACTCATCAATTCAATGACACACTCCCCCAACACTCATCCAATCACCAAGGTGCTACTCTTGCACTTATGCAGTCACCCAGACACAACCCATGCACTCATGCATTCACTCAGGCACTACCCATGCACGTATCCAATCACCAAGGAACTATCCATGCACCCATCCATTTACTCAGGCATTACCTATGCACTAATCACCTAGGTGTTACCCTGCACTCATTCTTTCAATGAGGTGCTACTCATACTGTCATCTATTCACTCAGCCGCTAGTCATGCATTTATCCATTCAGGTAGGCACTACCCATGTACTCATCCATTCACTTAGACACTAACATTGCACTCTTCCATTCACTCATTCACTACCCATTCACTCATCCGTTCACTCAGACACTAACCTTGCACTCATCTATTCAATAGGGGGTGGTGATGGACGGAGCATCTGAATCAATCAAACACTCACACCCAGTCAAAAGATCTGGGTTTAATCCATCACCGTTCTTTAGCCCACTCTGCCACCCCAGTTCAGACATGGCTATATGCAAATCAGTCTGACCCTGTGCCTCATGGAACAGTCCAGCCCGAACTGCCAAGCCATGTCTTCCCTGGACCGGAAACAAGCTTCCGAGGACCGGTTTCTGGCATTTCAGCCGTCTTCAGCCCGGCTTGCTTGAATCCAGTGGCAAAGTGAGCAAGGGACTCACGTCTGAGCATACCCTGCCACACTTATGGCGGCCAAAAGCGGTACAAAAGGGGGTGGTGATGGACGGAGCATCTGAATCAATCAAACACTCACACCCAGTCAAAAGATCTGGGTTTAATCCATCACCGTTCTTTAGCCCACTCTGCCACCCCAGTTCAGACATGGCTATATGCAAATCAGTCTGACCCTGTGCCTCATGGGAACAGTCCAGCCCGAACTGCCAAGCCATGTCTTCCCTGGACCGGAAACAAGCTTCTGAGGACCGGTTTCTGGCATTCCAGCCGTCTTCAGTCCGGCTTGCTTGAATCCAGTGGCAAAGTGAGCAAGGGACTCACGTCTGAGCATACCCTGCCACACTTATGGCGGCCAAAAGCGGTACAAAAGGGGGTGGTGATGGACGGAGCATCTGAATCAATCAAACACTCACACCCAGTCAAAAGATCTGGGTTTAATCCATCACCCTTCTTTAGCCCACTCTGCCACCCCAGTTCAGACATGGCTATATGCAAATCAGTCTGACCCGGTGCCTCATGGGAACAGTCCAGCCCGAACTGCCAAGCCATGTCTTCCCTGGACCGGAAACAAGCTTCCGAGGACCGGTTTCTGGCATTCCAGCCATCTTCAGCCCGGCTTGCTTGAATCCAGTGGCAAAGTGAGCAAGGCACTCACGTCTGAGCATACCCTGCCACACTTATGGCGTCCAAAAGCTGTACAAAAGGGGGTGGTGATGGACGGAGCATCTGAATCAATCAAACACAAACACCCAGTCAAAAGATCTGGGTTTAATCCATCACCGTTCTTTAGCCCACTCTGCCACCCCATTTCAGACCTGGCTATATGCAAATCAGTCTGACCCTGTGCCTCATGGGAACAGTCCAGCCCGAACTGCCAAGCCATGTCTTCCCTGGACCGGAAACAAGCTTCCGAGGACCGGTTTCTAGCATTCCAGCCGTCTTCAGCCCGTTTTACTTGAATCCAGTGGCAAAGTGAGTAAGGGACTCACGTCTGAGCATACCCTGCCACACTTATGGCGGCCAAGAGCGGTACAAAAGGGGGTGGTGATCTATTCACTCATACACTGCTGTAGTATGGCCTAGGGCCTGCTTTGCATGCATGTTATATTAGCATGGCTTATTATAAGTTTAAATGCCATTTTACCTTTCGCTGCTTTTGCACACAACACTGCATAGCTGTTTTTGTAAGTTAGCCTTCAGGAAGGTCTACACATGAGAAAAAGTTTGTTTCCAACATCTCTAGATTTACATCATGCCACTAGTCTGCACAGTGAGTGCTACATCCGTCAAGGTTATCAAAACAGGTTTATTGTTTTTTGACATGTTCGGGTAGCGTTTTCTAGACACAACATTTTGGCAGCTGTGAGCCAAGTAAGATTCTGACATCCTTATTATCACACACTAGCCATGATTTCACACACTTGGAAGATTTCTGTTTCTAGGGATCAAGAGAGTCTATGCTGATCCAGATGTAATTTACTCTTACTGAGCGGAAATTCCGGAATTCCGGAATATGACCAGCGTATCAAGCCTCTTTATGCTTTAATACAACCTTCTTTTTCCAAATTGTGCTGGCTGCCTGAGCATGCAGCCATCATGCAATCTTTGCAGGCTGATCTGCTTGAATCTAAATTGTTGCTAACCTGTGATAACCATACCTACCTGGTAATGAGAATCGTTCCAGGGGCGGTGGGTTTCATGTACCTCACTTTTAGGTTTAAATCTTTTATTGAAAGCAGCACATAGAAAACAGAACAGACATTGCATATTCTGTGTGGTTCAACATTGGCATGGAACGTTTGCAAGGCACGTAAAGCCCCCAAAAGGGCGAGCATAGTATTCAAAAACCAATCTGACCCGCAAAGGCACACATATAGAGGAAGTGCTGCGAAGAACCCTCCAATAGGAAACCCCACCCCCTGTTCTCCCATCTCCCCGTCCCCTCTCCCCCTCACCCCCCTGTCCAGTGCTCAATCAATCAATCAATCGGGGGCCGCGAGTCGCGGGTCCGGTCTCCAACTCCCTACAGCAACAATAGGTAAAGCAGGAAGCGTCCGCCGAATAGCGCCTTTACTCCCAAAGGGCACACACAAAGCCCAAGTCCGGCCCCTACTTTCAAGCAGAGGGAGGAGGCGGCGGGAAGAGGACCAGCTGTGGCAGGTTAGCGCACTGCCCGCTGGTCCTCGCAGTCCCGTCGCAAGCCTTTGCTGGAATCCGGCTTCACTCCACTCCGTTCACAAGCAGGCACAGCTGTCACAGTTGCCCAGGGTCCCGAGCGGCACCCACGCAGCGGGGGCCGCGAGTCGCGGGTCCGGTCTCCAACTCCCCACAGCAACAATAGGTAAAGCAGGAAGCGTCCGCCGAATAGCGCCTTTACTCCCAAAGGGGACACACAAAGCCCAAGTCCGGCCCCTACTTTCAAGCAGAGGGAGGAGGCGGCGGGAAGAGGACCAGCTGTGGCAGGTTAGCGCACTGCCCGCTGGTCCTCGCAGTACCGTCGCAAGCCTTTGCTGGAATCCGGCTTCACTCCACTCCGTTCACAAGCAGGCACAGCTGTTACAGTTTCCCAGGGTCCCGAGCGGCTCCCGCGCTGCGGGGGCCGCTAGTCGCGGGTCCGGTCTCCAACTCCCCACAGCAACAATAGGGAAAGCAGGAAGAGTCCGCCGAATAGCGCCTTTACTCCCAAAGCACATAGTTCCTCCAAGATAGAATTCAAGCCTGTATTGGAAGAAGATTGAATTGGAGATGGGGGATCATTTTTGGCTCTTTTGATGCCGAGAAGTAGGACGATTCTTAAGAGCAGAGATCCTTCCCATAAAAAAGATTCACAGTATTGTAGGAAACTATGAGGGTGTGCAGATGTTTCACACACAATACGGATATAGATAAAGGGTAAAACAAAGGATGGAGACTGTTAATTACAGCAGGGACATAAACAGTGACTAACCATCCACGGTCTCCTAAAAGTAAATCACTTGAGAGAAAAACTAGAGGTCAAACCACCCCAGTTGAAAACAAATAGTAGTAGTGAGGGCAACATATGGGTGTTATTGATGACACCAGCCCTGAGAAGATGCCACAGCACCAAATAACTTCTACAACAATATGAGATGGGCTGGTGATATCCTCAGTTACCTAACAATATGACAGTTGGC
The DNA here is from genome assembly GCF_964261635.1 of Lissotriton helveticus. NCBI lineage: Eukaryota > Metazoa > Chordata > Amphibia > Caudata > Salamandridae > Lissotriton > Lissotriton helveticus. The sequence continues at coordinate 1,789,185,471 of NC_136068.1, forward strand.
ATATTGACCCATGTAAGGAGGACCTTGCACTCACTGTCAATCATAGGGGCGCATGAGCGGGAAAAGTAGAGGCAGAAGTAGCTGGTATTGAAGGAAAAATGCTCCAAAGCAAGAAGATGCCAGCAAACACTCCCCTGGGTGGCAAAGGACTTGGCAGTGATGAGAATAAGATTTAAGGAGTGCCAAGGCTGGATTAACTTGGAAATGCCCTTCAAATGTAGAGTTATCTCTCCTTCCATCGGCAACATACGGCAGCAGAGATAAATATGGTAATTAACTCATAATTACCAATACGACATGATTGCAGAAGCGACTAATAATGGTTCAGCAATAATTACATCAGTCAGGGTGGGCATCGCGCACATAAAATGTCGGTCGTCCGGTCAGAAGAACCAAGTTGCAGGGAAACACATTCCAAAACGGGTGCTGCACTCTGATAAAATTCAGCAAATGCGAGCTGCCATGTAGCAGGAGACTTCCAATGCTTGTCAACAGCGAAGCAAGGTCTCGAAATAGTCAAAATCCTCGTCCAGAACTCCTTGAGACGGAGAGCACAGGTAGGAGGCGCAATCCTGTTTGGCGCGGTAGCCACGCCCCGGGGCTTTTATTTTGAGTTACAGTTTCTATTGCGAACTCTTGCTACTGTTAACAAACTAGTATTCTAATGTGACTTTTAAAACATGTTCAAAACGGTATTTACCTTGATTGTAACGTATATTATTCTTCACAAAGGTATACTTAAATTAGAAAATATTTCAGTTATATTTGTAAATTTTACAGTTTTGAATTCTGACGTATCTTCCCATTTGAACAAGTATTTTAATTTATATCATAGAGCTAATAGGCCTATGTTTTAAATAATAGAATCTACTGTATATGGCACAACCTATACACTCATCCATTCATCCACACACTACCTGTACACTTATGAATCACACAGCGACTAGCTTTGCACTCATCCATTTACTCAGGAAGTACCTATGCACTCATCCATTGACTCAAGCACTACCCATGCACTCACGCATTCACCCAAGGACTACCTTTGTACTCATCCCAACAATTATACACTATTCCTTGAATGTATCCATTTGTTCATGCACTACCCAGGCACACATCCATTTACTTACATCCTACCCATGCACTCACCCAATCACTCAGGCACTTCCATTGGACTAATTTGTTTAATAACACTTTATCCACGCTGTCATCCAATCACCCAGGTGGTACTCTTGCACTTGTCTAGTCACCCAGGCACTACCCATACAATCACCCAATCGCCCAGGTACTACCCATGCAGTCACCTAATCACCCAGGCACTATCCATGCACTCATCCTTTCACTCAGTTGCTACTCAAGTACTCATCCATTCACCTAGCCACTAGCCATGCACTTATGCATTCTCCCAGGCACTGTTCATGCACTAATCCATTTACTCAGTCAATACCCTTGCACTCGTCTATTTATCCCAGGTACTCCTTATGCACTGTTCCATTCACCCAGACATTAACCTTGCACTTATCTATTCACTCATGTATTACCCATGCACTCATCTATTCACTTACATACTACCCATGCACTCATCCAATAACCCTGGCACTACCATGCACTTATCTATTCACTCACGTAGTACCCATGCACTCATCCAATCACCCGGCCACTACCCTTGGACTCATCAATTCAATGACACACTCCCCCAACACTCATCCAATCACCAAGGTGCTACTCTTGCACTTATGCAGTCACCCAGACACAACCCATGCACTCATGCATTCACTCAGGCACTACCCATGCACGTATCCAATCACCAAGGAACTATCCATGCACCCATCCATTTACTCAGGCTTTACCTATGCACTAATCACCTAGGTGTTACCCTGCACTCATTCTTTCAATGAGGTGCTACTCATACTGTCATCTATTCACTCAGCCGCTAGTCATGCATTCATCCATTCAGGTAGGCACTACCCATGTACTCATCCATTCACTTAGACACTAACATTGCACTCTTCCATTCACTCATTCACTACCCATTCACTCATCCGTTCGCTCAGACACTAACCTTGCACTCATCTATTCAATAGGGGGTGGTGATGGACGGAGCATCTGAATCAATCAAACACTCACACCCAGTCAAAAGATCTGGGTTTAATCCATCACCGTTCTTTATCCCACTCTGCCACCCCAGTTCAGACATGGCTATATGCAAATCAGTCTGACCCTGTGCCTCATGGGAACAGTCCAGCCCGAACTGCCAAGCCATGTCTTCCCTGGACCGGAAACAAGCTTCCGAGGACCGGTTTCTGGCATTCCAGCCGTCTTCAGCCCGGCTTGCTTGAATCCAGTGGCAAAGTGAGCAAGGGACTCACGTCTGAGCATACCCTGCCACACTTATGGCGGCCAAAAGCGGTACAAAAGGAGGTGGTGATGGACGGAGCATCTGAATCAATCAAACACTCACACCCAGTCAAAAGATCTGGGTTTAATCCATCACCGTTCTTTAGCCCACTCTGCCACCCCAGTTCAGACATGGCTATATGCAAATCAGTCTGACCCTGTGCCTCATGGGAACAGTCCAGCCCGAACTGCCAAGCCATGTCTTCCCTGGACCGGAAACAAGCTTCTGAGGACCGGTTTCTGGCATTTCAGCCGTCTTCAGCCCGGCTTGCTTGAATCCAGTGGCAAAGTGAGCAAGGGACTCACGTCTGAGCATACCCTGCCACACTTGTGGCGGCCAAAAGCGGTACAAAGGGGGGTGGTGATGGACGGAGCATCTGAATCAATCAAACACTCACACCCAGTCAAAAGATCTGGGTTTAATCCATCACCGTTCTTTAGCCCACTCTGCCACCCCAGTTCAGACATGGCTATATGCAAATCAGTCTGACCCTGTGCCTCATGGGAACAGTCCAGCCCGAACTGCCAAGCCATGTCTTCGCTGGACCGGAAACAAGCTTCCGAGGACCGGTTTCTGGCATTACAGCCGTCTTCAGCCCGGCTTGCTTGAATCCAGTGGCAAAGTGAGCAAGGGACTCACGTCTGAGCATACCCTGCCACACTTATGGCGGCCAAAAGCGGTACAAAAGGAGGTGGTGATGGACGGAGCATCTGAATCAATCAAACACTCACACCCAGTCAAAAGATCTGGGTTTAATCCATCACCGTTCTTTAGCCCACTCTGCCACCCCAGTTCAGACATGGCTATATGCAAATCAGTCTGACCCTGTGCCTCATGGGAACAGTCCAGCCCGAACTGCCAAGCCATGTCTTCCCTGGACCGGAAACAAGCTTCCCAGGACCGGTTTCTGGCATTCCAGCCGTCTTCAGCCCGTTTTACTTGAATCCAGTGGCAAAGTGAGTAAGGGACTCACGTCTGAGCATACCCTGCCACACTTATGGCGGCCAAAAGCGGTGCAAAAGGGGGTGGTGATCTATTCACTCATACACTGCTGTAGTATGGCCTAGGGCCTGCTTTGCATGCATGTTATATTAGCATGGCTTATTATAAGTTTAAATGCCATTTTACCTTTCACTGCTTTTGCACACAACACTGCATAGCTGTTTTTGTAAGTTAGCCTTCAGGAAGGTCTACACATGAGAAAAAGTTTGTTTCCAACATCTCTAGACTTACATCATGCCACTAGTCTGCACAGTGAGTGCTACAGCCGTCAAGGTTATCAAAACAGGTTTATTGTTTTTTGACATGTTCGGGTAGCGTTTTCTAGACACAACATTTTGGCAGCTGTGAGCCAAGTAAGATTCTGACATCCTTATTATCACACACTAGCCATGATTTCACACACTTGGAAGATTTCTGTTTCTAGGGATCAAGAGAGTCTATGCTGATCCAGATGTAATTTACTCTTACTGAGCGGAAATTCCGGAATTCCGGAATATGCCCAGCGTATCAAGCCTCTTTATGCTTTAATACAACCTTCTTTTTCCAAATTGTGCTGGCTGCCTGAGCATGCAGCCATCATGCAATCTTTGCAGGCTGATCTGCTTGAATCTAAATTGTTGCTAACCTGTGATAACCACACCTACCTGGTAATGAGAATCGTTCCAGGGGCGGTGGGTTTCCTGTACCTCACTTTTAGGTTTAAATATTTTATTGAAAGCAGCACATAGAAAACAGAACAGACATTGCATATTCTGTGTGGTTCAACATTGGCATGGAACGTTTGCAAGGCACGTAAAGCCCCCAAAAGGGCGAGCATAGTATTCAAAAACCAATCTGACCCGCAAAGGCACACATATAGAGGAAGTGCTGCGAAAAACCCTCCAATAGGAAACCCCACCCCCTGTTCTCCCATCTCCCCGTCCCCTCTCCCCCTCACCCCCCTATCCAGTGCTCAATCAATCAATCAATCGGGGGCCGCGAGTCGCGGGTCCGGTCTCCAACTCCCCACAGCAACAATAGGTAAAGCAGGAAGCGTCCGCCGAATAGCGCCTTTACTCCCAAAGGGGACACACAAAGCCCAAGTCCAGCCCCTACTTTCAAGCAGAGGGAGGAGGCGGCGGGAAGAGGACCAGCTGTGGCAGGTTAGCGCACTGCCCGCTGGTCCTCGCAGTCCCGTCGCAAGCCTTTGCTGGAATCCGGCTTCACTCCACTCCGTTCACAAGCAGGCACAGCTGTCACAGTTGCCCAGGGTCCCGAGCGGCACCCACGCAGCGGGGGCCGCAAGTCGCGGGTCCGGTCTCCAACTCCCCACAGCAACAATAGGTAAAGCAGGAAGCGTCCGCCGAATAGCGCCTTTACTCCCAAAGCACATAGTTCCTCCAAGATAGAATTCAAGCCTGTATTGGAAGAAGATTGAATTGGAGATGGGGGATCATTTTTGGCTCTTTTGATGCCGAGAAGTAGGACGATTCTTAAGAGCAGAGATCCTTCCCATAAAAAAGATTCCCAGTATTGTAGAAAACTATGAGGGTGTGCAGATGTTTCACACACAATACGGATATAGATAAAGGGTAAAACAAAGGATGGAGACTGTTAATTACAGCAGGGACATAAACAGTGACTAACCATCCACAGTCTCCTAAAAGTAAATCACTTGAGAGAAAAACTAGAGGTCAAACAACCCCAGTTGAAAACAAATAGTAGTAGTGAGGGCAACATATGGGTATTATTGATGACACCTGCCCTGAGAAGATGCCACAGCACCAAATAACTTCTACAACAATATGAGATGGGCTGGTGATATCCTCAGTTACTTCACAATATGACAGTTGGCATATTGACCCATGTAAGGAGGACCTTGCACTCACTGTCAATCATAGGGGCGCATGAGCGGGAAAAGTAGAGGCAGAAGTAGCTGGTATTGAAGGAAAAATGCTCCAAAGCAAGAAGATGCCAGCAAACACACCCCTGGGTGGCAAAGGACTTGGCAGTGATGAGAATAAGATTTAAGGAGTGCCAAGGCTGGATTAACTTGGAAATGCCCTTCAAATGTAGAGTTATCTCTCCTTCCATAGGCAACATATGGCAGCAGAGATAAATATGGTAATTAACTCATAATTACCATATGACATGATTGCAGAAGCGACTAATAATGGTTCAGCAATAATTACATCAGTCAGGGTGGGCATCGCGCACATAAAATGTCGGTCGTCCGGTCAGAAGAACCAAGTTGCAGGGAAACACATTCAAAAACGGGTGCTGCACTCTGATAAAATTCAGCAAATGCGAGCTGCCATGTAGCAGGAGACTTCCAATGCTTGTCAACAGCGAAGCAAGGTCTCTAAATAGTCAAAATCCTCGTCCAGAACTCCTTGAGACGGAGAGCACAGGTAGGAGGCGCCATCTTGTTTGGCGCGGTAGCCACGCCCCGGGGCTTTTATTTTGAGGTACAGTTTCTATTGCGAACTCTTAATGCTGTTAACAAACTAGTATTCTAATGTGACTTTTAAAACATGTTCAAAACGGTATTTACCTTGATTGTAACGTATATTATTCTTCACAAAGGTATACTTAAATTAGAAAATATTTCTGTTATATTTGTAAATTTTACAGTTTTGAATTCTGACGTATCTTCCCATTTGAACAAGTATTTTAATATAAATCATAGAGCTAATAGGCCTATGTTTTAAATAATAGAATCTACGGTATATGGCACAACCTATACACTCATCCATTCATCCACACACTACCTGTACACTTATGAATCACACAGCGACTAGCTTTGCACTCATCCATTTACTCAGGAAGTACCTATGCACTCATCCATTGACTCAAGCACTACCCATGCACTCACGCATTCACCCAAGGACTACCTTTGTACTCATCCCAACAATTATACACTATTCCTTGAATGTATCCTTTTGTTCATGCACTACCCAGGCACACATCCATTTACTTACATCCTACCCATGCACTCACCCAATCACTCAGGCACTTCCATTGGACTAATTTGTTTAATAACACTTTATCCACGCTGTCATCAATCACCCAGGTGGTACTCTTGCACTTGTCTAGTCACCCAGGCACTACCCATACAATCACCCAATCGCCCAGGTACTACCCATGCAGTCACCTAATCACCCAGGCACTATCCATGCACTCATCCTTTCACTCAGTTGCTACTCAAGTACTCATCCATTCACCTAGCCACTAGCCATGCACTTATGCATTCTCCCAGGCACTGTTCATGCACTAATCCATTTACTCAGTCAATACCCTTGCACTCGTCTATTTATCCCAGGTACTCCTTATGCACTGTTCCATTCACCCAGACATTAACCTTGCACTTATCTATTCACTCATGTATTACCCATGCACTCATCTATTCACTTACATACTACCCATGCACTCATCCAATAACCCTGGCACTACCATGCACTTATCCATTCACTCACGTAGTACCCATGCACTCATCCATTCACCCGGCCACTACCCTTGGACTCATCAATTCAATGACACACTCCCCCAACACTCATCCAATCACCAAGGTGCTACTCTTGTACTTATGCAGTCACCCAGACACAACCCATGCACTCATGCATTCACTCAGGCACTACCCATGCACGTATCCAATCACCAAGGAACTATCCATGCACCCATCCATTTACTCAGGCATTACCTATGCACTAATCACCTAGGTGTTACCCTGCACTCATTCTTTCAATGAGGTGCCACTCATACTGTCATCTATTCACTCAGCCGCTAGTCATGCATTCATCCATTCAGGTAGGCACTACCCATGTACTCATCCATTCACTTAGACACTAACATTGCACTCTTCCATTCACTCATTCACTACCCATTCACTCATCCGTTCACTCAGACACTAACCTTGCACTCATCTATTCAGTAGGGGGTGGTGATGGACGGAGCATCTGAATCAATCAAACACTCACACCCAGTGAAAAGATCTGGGTTTAATCCGTCACCGTTCTTTAGCCCACTCTGCCACCCCAGTTCAGACATGGCTATATGCAAATCAGTCTGACCCTGTGCCTCATGGGAGCAGTCCAGCCCGAACTGCCAAGCCATGTCTTCCCTGGACCAGAAACAAGCTTCCAAGGACCGGTTTCTGGCATTCCAGCCATCTTCAGCCCGGCTTGCTTGAATCCAGTGGCAAAGTGAGCAAGGCACTCACGTCTGAGCATACCCTGCCACACTTATGGCGTCCAAAAGCTGTACAAAAGGGGGTGGTGATGGACGGAGCATCTGAATCAAACACAAACACCCAGTCAAAAGATCTGGGTTTAATCCATCACCGTTCTTTAGCCCACTCTGCCACCCCATTTCAGACCTGGCTATATGCAAATCAGTCTGACCCTGTGCCTCATGGGAACAGTCTGATTCAGAAAAGGGGGTGGTGATGAACAGAGTGCCTGAATTAACCAGACCACTCTTTCCCAGTCCAAAGATCAGGGCTTGATCCATCACCGTTTTTTAGCTCACTGCACCATCCCAGCTCAGAACTTGGCTATATGCAAATTAGTCTGTTCCTGTCCCAGTGCATGATGGGAACAGGGCATGCCAGAATATATATTACAAACAATTAAATGTATCAATTAAAGCTTCTAGTATGGAATGTAGCTGGTTTAAACAGTCGGACTAAGAGGAGTCTAGTATACGAAGAACTTAGGATGTATAACCCTCAGATAGTAGTTATAACTGAGACTCATATTACATATAAGGATAGACGTTTATTGAATCAATTAGGCTATGATCTTTTGGTTAGCACGGAGTTTAATGCCTCAATCCGAGGGGTGGCTATACTGAAACATAAACAGCTTAAAGTAGAAGTCAACAGAAAAATGACAGATAAAGCGGGCAGGTGGGCCATGGTACAATTGACTCTGGAAGGTCTCCAATATATAATATGTGGGGTTTATGCCTCAAATCAGGATGAACCAAGAATAATCGATCAGGTTAATATGGAGTTACTCACTTGGGAGGGGGAGCGGATAGTGTTAGGTGATTTTAATTGCGTAATGGATTACAATTTGGACACAACCAGGAAGGGTTCATTTCAGAGGATGCGTAAGACGAGGGCTGCTATCTCAGATTTAGCCACTATACATGCAATCAAAGATGCTTGGAGGTATCTATACCCTCACATAGCAGGTTATACCTATTATTCATCTGCCCATAAACTCTGCTCACGCATCGATATGGTCTTTGCTTCTGATTCTATTCTATCAACCAGTTCAATGTCAATATGCCCTAGGGTAACATCGGACCATAACCCGCTTTTATTTACAATAGAAATTGATACGGACATGCACCCACCCAGGCCTTTTTCCTTTCCTAGGTATTTATTCTCCGATACTAAGTTTGTGAGCTTGCTGAAAGGGCATATAAAGGACTTTATTGATATCAATAGGTTCTCTACATCTCCTTTGATGGTGTGGGACGCATGTAAGGCTAGCATTCGTGGGTTTACCCAACAGTTTGTCTGGCAACAAAACAAAGCTGGTAGAATTCAAAATAAAAAACTACTAGATGATATATCTGATATTGAAGATAGGCTATCTAAGATGTTAGCTACCACTATAATGGTAAAAGAAATTGAAGAATTAAATTTAAAATTAATGGAATCAAGATTAGCATTGAAAAATCTCTTTAGGGAGAAAAGTATTTCAAAGATAGCTAAATATAGGTTGAACCAATATGAAAGTGGGGAGAGGATAGGAAAAATGTTGGCATATAAAGTGGCAGAAGACCGAGCCCAAACGCTGATTAAGGAAATAAAAGGTGATGACGGACAACTACATCAAGATTCTAAATTAATCCTACTCCAGTTTGCCACATACTATCAAAAGCTATACACGCTGAAACGACCCCAACAGGGGATAATATAAAAGCTTATTTGACAGAAAATGCTGTACAGAATATAGAGGATGAGCAAGCTGATTACTTAGAAGCAGATATAACAGCAGGAGAAATTCAGGCAGCTATTAACTCCCTAGCACTGGGAAAAGCAGTAGGCGAAGACGCAATCCCCCTAGAACTTTACAGAAAATGCATGGAAGAATTAATCCCTCTCCTAATAATAGTCATCAAGGCTATTGGCGAAGGAGAACAAGCTCCAAAATCCTGGAATTACACCCAAATTACATTTTTTCTTAAAAAGGGGAAATCCCCACAAGAGAGAGGGTCTTATAGACCAATATCATTAATTAATGCCGATGCCAAGATATTCGCAAAAATATTAGCAACAAGACTTGCGTCACTAATTTCACAGATGGTTTCACCATTTCAACACGGGTTTATCCCTAAACGGGATACTACCGCTCACATTAATACTGCTATAACAGCATTTGACGTTGCTAGGACGTGTCCCACCCCACTCGGTATGATCCTTTTAGATGCAGAAAAGGCATTTGATCGCATGGGGTGGGACTTCCTTTGGGCAGTTCTGGCGGCATTCGGCATAAAAGGTCAGTATCTGAAATGGGTTAAATCCTTGTATGATCAACCAAGGGGCAAGGTATGTTATTCAGGACGTTGCTCACTTACCTTTTCAATCAAACGTGGTACACGACAAGGGTGTCCTTTATCTCCTTTGTTATTCGCTTTAGTAATAGAACCCTTCTTGATTGCACTGCATAAGCAAGAGATGATTATACCATTTAAAAATGGCCTTAAAATATTAAAAATAACTGCTTATGCAGATGATATAGCGGTTTTCTCTACAAATGTCCCTGATGCGATATTAGGTATAGGTACCGAAGCAGATAAATATGGTTTGGTATCTGGGTATCGGTTAAATATTAGCAAAACGCAAGTAATCCTAAACTTTCCTCCAGTCACACCAGTAGTTGGAGTATGTAACGTGGCAACCTACCTCGGGGTAAAAATCTCTTCTAATCCTGAATCGATAATTGCACTTAATTATGAACCCCTGCTAAAAGAAACCTCTCTTCTCCTCAAGAAATGGCACAAACTTCCAATGGGGATTCTGGGGCGAATTAACTTAATTAAAATGAAGATCTTGCCTAAATTTTTATATCTTTTTCGGTCTATACCTTTAAGAGTGTGTAATACATATTTCAGCAGACTGGAGGGTATCAACAGCAGCTTCATATGGGGGTATAAAAAAGCACGACGGGCTCTATCTCTGCTTAAACTCCCCTATGACCAAGGTGGACTTGGGTTACCAGACTTTAAATTATATTATTGGGCTGCTTTTTTAACTCGATTTCGCAGCTTGCTTATCCCTGACAAATGTCTTTATTTTCATAGATTTATATTAGGGGGAGAGGCTGTTATGTTTTTATATAGACTTAATGACCCTAACTACTTTAAACGAGTACGTTTTAAGACGATTCGAGATACGGTTAATATTTGGCGATCTATTCTTAATAGGAATAACATCTCCTTATTTCATGCCAAAACGCCCCTCTGGTATAACCCAGGGTTTCCAGAAATTTTTCATGATTCAGCTAGCACTATGTTTTTGGATAACAGCATTAGTAATCTTGGAGACCTGTATGACCATATTGGATTTTCTACTTTTGAAAAGCTAAAGATGATATATAACCTACAAGAAGGGGCTTGGTTTAAATACAACCAGATCAAGGATTATATTATTCATAGAACAGGCTTTGATAGCATAGCCAAATCTGAAATCTGGAGTTGTATGTATAGAGATTCTGACAAGGCACTGATCAGCTGTGGTTATAAGACCTTTTCTATCTTACACAAGGATGATATCAGTAAGGTGGCAGAAAAGTGGAGTACAAAGTTAGAGGTGAATGTAACCCCAGATATGATAACCTCCTCATTGAACAGTCTAAATAACGCAGTTCAATCGTCAAGCCTGAAATTACAGCTGTTTAGAACTTTGTTTCAACTGTACTATTCTCCAGACAGGATTTTAAAATGGGCTTGCAATAATGAAATGAATGATCGCACAAAATGTCCTAAATGTGCACTTAAAGGGGCAGATATCGTGCACATGTTTTTTTCATGCCCTGAGCTATCCATTTTCTGGAAGGATGTAGCTGGTGTTATCTCAGCCAAATTGGCTAGGCCAATTGTACTCGTGCAACTGGATATTATGATCGGGGTTGCTGGGGCAAATAACAGTTTTCGGGACCTGATGAATATACTTATGACATGTGCTAGATTAGCTATTGCTAGGGTTTGGATTCAAAATCATCCCCCCACGGTTATGGAATGGTGGCTTTTGGTTAAAGACATTCATAATATGGAAAGCTCTTTGGCGATAACTAAGGGACAGAAGAAAAAACGAAAAGTGGAAAAAATTTGGGGACTAATTATGTCTTAATGCTTAAATTGAAATATTGATTTTTAGTACTGTTATGATTGATGTCTCATCTTACATGATTTGTCGGATACCCTTGTTAATTTGAATTTTTTTTATTCTGAGCTATCTGTATTTGACGTTACTCATGATGCTAATAAAAAAATATTAAAAAAAAAAAAAAAAAAAAAAAAAAAAAAGGGAACAGGGCAAACCAAACTACCAAGCCAATTCTTATACTGGGAAGGAAACAAGCTTCCGGGGACCGGTTTCTGCCATTTCAGGCGTCGTCGGCCCGGCTTGCTTGAATCCTGATGGTGCAATGAGCAAGGGACTCACATCTGAGTATACCCTTCCACGCTTATGGTGGACAAAATGATTCAGAAAAGGGGGTGGTGATGAACAGAGTGCCTGAATTAAGCAGACCACTCTTTCCCAGTCCAAAGATCAGGGCTTGATCCATCACCGTTTTTTAGCTCACTGCACCATCCCAGCTCAGAACTTGGCTATATGCAAATTAGTCTGTTCCTGTCCCAGTGCATGATGGGAACAGGGCAAACTAAACTACCAAGCCAATTCTTATACTGGGAAGGAAACAAGCTTCCGGGTACCGGTTTCTGCCATTTCAGGCGTCGTCGGCCCGGCTTGCTTGAATCCTGATGGTGCAATGAGCAAGGGACTCACATCTGAGTACACCCTTCCACGCTTATGGTGGACAAAATGATTCAGAAAAGGGGGTGGTGATGAACAGAGTGCCTGAATTAAGCAGACCACTCTTTCCCAGTCCAAAGATCAGGGCTTGATCCATCACCGTTTTTTAGCTCACTGCACCATCCCAGTTTAGAACTTGGCTATATGCAAATTAGTCTGTTCCTGTCCCAGTGCATGATGGGAACAGGGCAAACCAAACTACCAAGCCAATTCTTATACTGGGAAGGAAACAAGCTTCCGGGGACCGGTTTCTGCCATTTCAGGCGTCGTCGGCCCGGCTTGCTTGAATCCTGATGGTGCAATGAGCAAGGGACTCACATCTGAGTATACCCTTCCACGCTTATGCCTTGCTCACTGCTCCATCAGGATTCAAGCAAGCCGGGCCGACAACGCCTGAAATGGCAGAAACCGGTCCCCGGAAGCTTGTCTCCTTTCTGGTGAAGAATTGGCTTGGTAGTTTGGTCTGCCCTGTTCCCATGATGCACTGGGCCAGGGACAGACTAATTTGCATATAGCCAGGTTCTGAGCTGGGATGGGGCAGTGAGCTAAATAACGGTGATGGATCAAGCCCTGATCTTTGGACTGGGTAAGAGTGGTCTGCTTAATTCAGACACTCTGTTCATCACCACCCCCTTTTCTGAATCATTTTGTCCACCATAAGCGTGGAAGGGTATACTCAGACATGAGTCCCTTGCTCACCGCTCCATCAGGATTCAAGCAAGCCGGGCCGACGACGCCTGAAATGGAAGAAACCGGTCCCCGGAAGCTTGTCTCCTTTCTGGTGAAGAATTGGCTTGGTAGTTTGGTCTGCCCTGTTCCCATGATGCACTGGGCCAGGGACAGACTAATTTGCATATAGCCAGGTTCTGAGCTGGGATGGGGCAGTGAGCTAAATAACGGTGATGGATCAAGCCCTGATCTTTGGACTGGGTAAGAGTGGTCTGCTTAATTCAGACACTCTGTTCATCACCACCCCCTTTTCTGAATCATTTTGTCCACCATAAGCGTGGAAGGGTATACTCAGACATGAGTCCCTTGCTCATTGCTCCATCAGGATTCAAGCAAGCCGGGCCGACGACGCCTGAAATGGCAGAAACCGGTCCCCGGAAGCTTGTCTCCTTTCTGGTGAAGAATTGGCTTGGTAGTTTGGTCTGCCCTGTTCCCATGATGCACTGGGCCAGGGACAGACTAATTTGCATATAGCCAGGTTCTGAGCTGGGATGGGGCAGTGAGCTAAATAATGGTGATGGATCAAGCCCTGATCTTTGGACTGGGTAAGAGTGGTCTGCTTAATTCAGACACTCTGTTCATCACCACCCCCTTTTCTGAATCATGGGAACAGTCCAGCCCGAACTGCCAAGCCATGTCTTCCCTGGACCGGAAACAAGCTTCCGAGGACCGGTTTCTGGCATTCCAGCCGTCTTCAGCCCGGCTTGCTTGAATCCAGTGGCAAAGTGAGCAAGGGACTCACGTCTGAGCATACCCTGCCACATTTATGGCGGCCAAAAGCGGTACAAAAGGGGGTGGTGATGGACGGAGCATCTGAATCAATCAAACACTCACACCCAGTCAAAAGATCTGGGTTTAATCCATCACCGTTCTTTAGCCCACTCTGCCACCCCAGTTCAGACATGGCTATATGCAAATCAGTCTGACCCTGTGCCTCATGGGAACAGTCCAGCCCGAACTGCCAAGCCATGTCTTCCCTGGACCGGAAACAAGCTTCCGAGGACCGGTTTCTGTCATTTCAGCCGTCTTCAGCCCGTTTTACTTGAATCCAGTGGAAAAGTGAGTAAGGGACTCACGTCTGAGCATACCCTGCCACACTTATGGCAGCCAAAAGCGGTACAAAAGGGGGTGGTGATCTATTCACTCATACACTGCTGTAGTATGGCCTAGGGCCTGCTTTGCATGCATGTTATATTAGCATGGCTTATTATAAGTTTAAATGCCATTTTACCTTTCGCTGCTTTTGCACACAACACTGCATAGCTGTTTTTGTAAGTTAGCCTTCAGGAAGGTCTACACATGAGAAAAAGTTTGTTTCCAACATCTCTAGACTTACATCATGCCACTAGTCTGCACAGTGAGTGCTACAGCCGTCAAGGTTATCAAAACATGTTTATTGTTTTTTGACATGATCGGGTAGCGTTTTCTAGACACAACATTTTGGCAGCTGTGAGCCAAGTAAGATTCTGACATCCTTATTATCACACACTAGCCATGATTTCACACACTTGGAAGATTTCTGTTTCTAGGGATCATGAGTGTCTATGCTGATCCAGATGTAATTTACTCTTACTGAGCGGAAATCCCGGAATTCCGGAATATGCCCAGCGTATCAAGCCTCTTTATGCTTTAATACAACCTTCTTTTTCCAAATTGTGCTGGCTGCCTGAGCATGCAGCCATCATGCAATCTTTGCAGGCTGATCTGCTTGAATCTAAATTGTTGCTAACCTGTGATAACCACACCTACCTGGTAATGAGAATCGTTCCAGGGGCGGTGGGTTTCATGTACCTCACTTTTAGGTTTAAATCTTTTATTGAAAGCAGCACATAGAAAACAGAACAGACATTGCATATTCTGTGTGGTTCAACATTGGCATGGAACGTTTTCAAGGCACGTAAAGCCCCCAAAAGGGCGAGCATAGTATTCAAAAACCAATCTGACCCGCAAAGGCACACATATAGAGGAAGTGCTGCGAAAAACCCTCCAATAGGAAACCCCACCCCCCGTTCTCCCATCTCCCCGTCCCCTCTCCCCCACACCCCCCTGTCCAGTGCTCAATCAATCAATCAATCGGGGGCCGCGAGTCGCGGGTCCGGTCTCCAACTCCCCACAGCAACAATAGGTAAAGCAGGAAGCGTCCGCCGAATAGCGCCTTTACTCCCAAAGGGGACACACAAAGCCCAAGTCCGGCCCCTACTTTCAAGCAGAGGGAGGAGGCGGCGGGAAGAGGACCAGCTGTGGCAGGTTAGCGCACTGCCCGCTGGTCCTCGCAGTCCCGTCGCAAGCCTTTGCTGGAATCCGGGTTCACTCCACTCCGTTCACAAGCAGGCACAGCTGTCACAGTTGCCCAGGGTCCCGAGCGGCACCCACGCAGCGGGGGCCGCGAGTCACGGGTCCGGTCTCCAACTCCCCACAGCAACAATAGGTAAAGCAGGAAGCGTCCGCCGAATAGCGCCTTTACTCCCAAAGGGGACACACAAAACCCAAGTCCGGCCCCTACTTTCAAGCAGAGGGAGGAGGCGGCGGGAAGAAGACCAGCTGTGGCAGGTTAGCGCACTGCCCGCTGGTCCTCGCAGTCCCGTCGCAAGCCTTTGCTGGAATCCGGCTTCACTCCACTCCGTTCACAAGCAGGCACAGCAGTCACAGTTGCCCAGGGTACCGAGCGGCTCCCGCGCAGCGGGGGCCGCGAGTCGCGGGTCCGGTCTCCAACTCCCCACGTCAACAATAGGGAAAGCAGGAAGCGTCCGCCGAATAGCGCCTTTACTCCCAAAGCACATAGTTCCTCCAAGATAGAATTCGAGCCTGTATTGGAAGAAGATTGAATTGGAGATGGGGGATCATTTTTGGCTCTTTTGATGCCGAGAAGTAGGACGATTCTTAAGAGCAGAGATCCTTCCCATAAAAAAGATTCCCAGTATTGTAGAAAACTATGAGGGTGTGCAGATGTTTCACACACAATACGGATATAGATAAAGGGTAAAACAAAGGATGGCGACTGTTAATTACAGCAGGGACATAAACAGTGACTAACCATCCACGGTCTCCTAAAAGTAAATCACTTGAGAGAAAAACTAGAGGTCAAACAACCCCAGTTGAAAACAAATAGTAGTAGTGAGGGCAACATATGGGTATTATTGATGACACCAGCTCTGAGAAGATGCCACAGCACCAAATAACTTCTACAACAATATGAGATGGGCTGGTGATATCCTCAGTTACTTCACAATATGACAGTTGGCATATTGACCCATGTAAGGAGGACCTTGCACTCACTGTCAATCATAGGGGCGCATGAGCGGGAAAAGTAGAGGCAGAAGTAGCTGGTATTGAAGGAAAAATGCTCCAAAGCAAGAAGATGCCAGCAAACACTCCCCTGGGTGGCAAAGGACTTGGCAGTGATGAGAATAAGATTTAAGGAGTGCCAAGGCTGGATTAACTTGGAAATGCCCTTCAAATGTAGAGTTATCTCTCCTTCCATAGGCAACATATGGCAGCAGAGATAAATATGGTAATTAACTCATAATTACCAATACGACATGATTGCAGAAGCGACTAATAATGGTTCAGCAATAATTACATCAGTCAGGGTGGGCATCGCGCACATAAAATGTCGGTCGTCCGGTCAGAAGAACCAAGTTGCAGGGAAACACATTCAAAAACGGGTGCTGCACTCTGATAAAATTCAGCAAATGCGAGCTGCCATGTAGCAGGAGACTTCCAATGCTTGTCAACAGCGAAGCAAGGTCTCGAAAGAGTCAAAATCCTTGTCCAGAACTCCTTGAGACGGAGAGCACAGGTAGGAGGCGCCATCCTGTTTGGCGCGGTAGCCACGCCCCGGGGCTTTTATTTTGAGTTACAGTTTCTATTGCGAACTCTTGCTGCTGTTAACAAACTAGTATTCTAATGTGACTTTTAAAACATATTCAAAACGGTATTTACCTTGATTGTAACGTATATTATTCTTCACAAAGGTATACTTAAATTAGAAAATATTTCTGTTATATTTGTAAATTTTACAGTTTTGAATTCTGACGTATCTTCCCATTTGAACAAGTATTTTAATATATATCATAGAGCTAATAGGCCTGTTTTAAATAATAGAATCTACTGTATATGGCACAACCTATACACTCATCCATTCATCCACACACTACCTGTACACTTATGAATCACACAGCGACTAGCTTTGCACTCATCCATTTACTCAGGAAGTACCTATGCACTCATCCATTGACTCAAGCACTACCCATGCACTCACGCATTCACCCAAGGACTACCTTTGTACTCATCCCAACAATTATACACTATTCCTTGAATGTATCCATTTGTTCATGCACTACCCAGGCACACATCCATTTACTTACATCCTACCCATGCACTCACCCAATCATTAGGCACTTCCATTGGACTAATTTGTTTAATACCACTTTATCCACGCTGTCATCCAATCACCCAGGTGGTACTCTTGCACTTGTCTAGTCACCCAGGCACTACCCATACACTCACCCAATCGCCCAGGTACTACCCATGCAGTCACCTAATCACCCAGGCACTATCCATGCACTCATCCTTTCACTCAGTTGCTACTCAAGTACTCATCCATTCACCTAGCCACTAGCCATGCACTTATGCATTCTCCCAGGCATTGTTCATGCACTAATCCATTTACTCAGTCAATACCCTTGCACTCGTCTATTTATCCCAGGTACTCCTTATGCACTGTTCCATTCCCCCAGGCATTAACCTTGCACGTATCTATTCACTCATGTATTACCCATGCACTCATCTATTCACTTACATACTACCCATGCACTCATCCAATAACCCTGGCACTACCATGCACTTATCCATTCACTCACGTAGTACCCATGCACTCATCCAATCACCCGGCCACTACCCTTGAACTCATCAAATCAATGGCACACTCCCCCAACACTCATCCAATCACCAAGGTGCTACTCTTGCACTTATGCAGTCACCCAGACACAACCCATGCACTCATGCATTCACTCAGGCACTACCCATGCACGTATCCAATCACCAAGGAACTATCCATGCACCCATCCATTTACTCAGGCATTACCTATGCACTAATCCCCTAGGTGTTACCCTGCACTCATTCTTTCAATGAGGTGCTACTCATACTGTCATCTATTCACTCAGCCGATAGTCATGCATTCATCCATTCAGGTAGGCACTACCCATGTACTCATCGATTCACTTAGACACTAACATTGCACTCTTCCATTCACTCATTCACTACCCATTCACTCATCCGTTCACTCAGACACTAACCTTGCACTCATCTATTCAATAGGGGGTGGTGATGGACGGAGCATCTGAATCAATCAAACACTCACACCCAGTCAAAAGATCTGGGTTTAATCCATCACCGTTCTTTAGCCCACTCTGCCACCCCAGTTCAGACATGGCTATATGCAAATCAGTCTGGCCCTGTGCCTCATGGGAACAGTCCAGCCCGAACTGCCAAGCCATGTC
The DNA here is from genome assembly GCF_964261635.1 of Lissotriton helveticus. NCBI lineage: Eukaryota > Metazoa > Chordata > Amphibia > Caudata > Salamandridae > Lissotriton > Lissotriton helveticus. Next base: position 1,789,204,130 of record NC_136068.1, read on the forward strand.
TTCCCTGGACCGGAAACAAGCTTCCGAGGACCGGTTTCTGGCATTCCAGCTGTCTTCAGCCCGGCTTGCTTGAATCCAGTGGCAAAGTGAGCAAGGGACTCACGTCTGAGCATACCCTGCCACACTTATGGCAGCCAAAAGCTGTACAAAAGGGGGTGGTGATGGGCGGAGCATCTGAATCAATCAAACACTCACACCCAGTCAAAAGATCTGGGTTTAATCCATCACCGTTCTTTAGCCCACTCTGCCACCCCAGTTCAGACATGGCTATATGCAAATCAGTCTGACCCTGTGCCTCATGAAACAGTCCAGCCCGAACTGCCAAGCCATGTCTTCCCTGGACCGGAAACAAGCTTCTGAGGACCGGTTTCTGGCATTTCAGCCGTCTTCAGCCCGGCTTGCTTGAATCCAGTGGCAAAGTGAGCAAGGGACTCACGTCTGAGCATACCCTGCCACACTTATGGCGGCCAAAAGCGGTACAAAAGGGGGTGGTGATGGACGGAGCATCTGAATCAATCAAACACTCACACCCAGTCAAAAGATCTGGGTTTAATCCATCACCGTTCTTTAGCCCACTCTGCCACCCCAGTTCAGACATGGCTATATGCAAATCAGTCTGACCCTGTGCCTCATGGGAACAGTCCAGCCCGAACTGCCAAGCCATGTCTTCGCTGGACCGGAAACAAGCTTCCGAGGACCGGTTTCTGGCATTCCAGCCATCTTCAGCCCGGCTTGCTTGAATCCAGTGGCAAAGTGAGCAAGGGACTCACGTCTGAGCATACCCTGCCACACTTATGGCGGCCAAAAGCGGTACAAAAGGGGGTGGTGATGGACGGAGCATCTGAATCAATCAAACACTCACACCCACTCAAAATATCTGGGTTTAATCCATCACCGTTCTTTAGCCCACTCTGCCACCCCAGTTCAGACATGGCTATATGCAAATCAGTCTGACCCTGTGCCTCATGGGAACAGTCCAGCCCGAACTGCCAAGCCATGTCTTCCCTGGACCGGAAACAAGCTTCTGAGGACCGGTTTCTGGCATTCCAGCCGTCTTCAGTCTGGCTTGCTTGAATCCAGTGGCAAAGTGAGCAAGGGACTCACGTCTGAGCATACCCTGCCACACTTATGGCGGCCAAAAGCGGTACAAAAGGGGGTGGTGATGGACGGAGCATCTGAATCAATCAAACACTCACACCCAGTCAAAAGATCTGGGTTTAATCCATCACCGTTCTTTAGCCCACTCTGCCACCCCAGTTCAGACATGGCTATATGCAAATCAGTCTGACCCGGTGCCTCATGGGAACAGTCCAGCCCGAACTGCCAAGCCATGTCTTCCCTGGACCGGAAACAAGCTTCCAAGGACCGGTTTCTGGCATTCCAGCCGTCTTCAGCCCGGCTTGCTTGAATCCAGTGGCAAAGTGAGCAAGGGACTCACGTCTGAGCATACCCTGCCACACTTATGGCGGCCAAAAGCGGTACAAAAGGGGGTGGTGATGGACGGAGCATCTGAATAAATCAAACACTCACACCCAGTCAAAAGATCTGGGTTTAATCCATCACCGTTCTTTAGCCCACTCTGCCACCCCAGTTCAGACATGGCTATATGCAAATCAGTCTTACCCTGTGCCTCATGGGAACAGTCCAGCCCGAACTGCCAAGCCATGTCTTCCCTGGACCAGAAACAAGCTTCCAAGGACCGGTTTCTGGCATTCCAGCCGTCTTCAGCCCGTCTTGCTTGAATCCAGTGGCAAAGTGAGCAAGGCACTCACGTCTGAGCATACCCTGCCACACTTATGGCGTCCAAAAGCTGTACAAAAGGGGGTGGTGATGGACGTAGCATCTGAATCAATCAAACACAAACACCCAGTCAAAAGATCTGGGTTTAATCCATCACCGTTCTTTAGCCCACTCTGCCACCCCATTTCAGACCTGGCTTTATGCAAATCAGTCTGACCCTGTGCCTCATGGGAACAGTCCAGCCCGAACTGCCAAGCCATGTCTTCCCTGGACCGGAAACAAGCTTCCGAGGACCGGTTTCTGGCATTCCAGCCGTCTTCAGCCCGTTTTACTTGAATCCAGTGGGAAAGTGAGTAAGGGACTCACGTCTGAGCATACCCTGCCACACTTATGGCGGCCAAAAGCGGTACAAAAGGGGGTGGTGATCTATTCACTCATACACTGCTGTAGTATGGCCTAGAGCCTGCTTTGCATGCATGTTATATTAGCATGGCTTATTATAAGTTTAAAAGCCATTTTACCTTTCGCTGCTTTTGCACACAACACTGCATAGCTGTTTTTGTAAGTTAGCCTTCAGGAAGGTCTACACATGAGAAAAAGTTTGTTTCCAACATCTCTAGACTTACATCATGCCACTAGTCTGCACAGTGAGTGCTACAGCCGTCATGGTTATCAAAACAGGTTTATTGTTTTTTGACATGTTCGGGTAGCGTTTTCTAGACACAACATTTTGGCAGCTGTGAGCCAAGTAAGATTCTGACATCCTTATTATCACACACTAGCCATGATTTCACACACTTGAAAGATTTCTGTTTCTAGGGATCAAGAGAGTCTATGCTGATCAAGATGTAATTTACTCTTACTGAGCGGAAATTCCTGAATTCCGGAATATGCCCAGCGTATCAAGCCTCTTTATGCTTTAATACAACCTTCTTTTTCCAAATTGTGCTGGCTGCCTGAGCATGCAGCCATCATGCAATCTTTGCAGGCTGATCTGCTTGAATCTAAATTGTTGCTAACCTGTGATAACCACACCTACCTTTTAATGAGAATCGTTCCAGGGGCGGTGGGTTTCATGTACCTCACTTTTAGGTTTAAATCTTTTATTGAAAGCAGCACAAAGAAAACAGAACAGACATTGCATATTCTGTGTGGTTCAACATTGGCATGGAACATTTGCAAGGCACGTAAAGCCCCCAAAAGGGCGAGCATAGTATTCAAAAACCAATCTGACCCGCAAAGGCACACATATAGAGGAAGTGCTGCGAAAAACCCTCCAATAGGAAACCCCAGCCCCCGTTCTCCCATCTCCCCGTACCCTCTCCCCCTCACCCCCTGTCCAGTGCTCAATCAATCAATCAATCAATCAATCAATCAAGTAATTTGTAAAGCGCGCTACCTACCCGCTAAGGTCTCAAGGCGCGGGGGGGGGGGGGGGGGAGCTGCAGTCAGTTGTCGAAGAGCCAGGTCTTGAGCAGTCTTATGAATGCCGGGAGGTCTGTAGTCTGTCGTAGGTGGAGGGGGAGGTCGTTCCGGGTCTTTGCGGCGCGTTGGGAGAAGGATCTGCCCCCGGAAGTGGTTCTGTGGATGCACGGGACGGCGGCCAGGGAAAGGTCGGCGGAGCGGAGTTTCCTGTTGGGTGCGTAGAAGGAGAGTCTGCTGTTGAGGTAGTCTGGGCCGGTCTTGTGGAGTGCTTTGTGTGTGTGGATCATGAGTTTGAAGGTGATTCTTTTGTCGACGGGGAGCCAATGCAGGTCTCTCAGGTAGGGGGTGATGTGGTCTCTGTGAGGGACATCTAGGACCAGGCATGCGGAGGCGTTCTGGATTCTTTGGAGGCTGCTGATGAGTTTGACTGGGGCTCCGGTGTATAGGGCGTTTCCGTAGTCGAGTCGGCTGCTGATGAGGGCGTGGGTGACTGTTTTCCGAGTGTTCATTGGGATCCATCTGTAGATCTTGCGGAGCATACGGAGGGTGTGGAAGCATGAGGAGGAGACTGCATTGACTTGGTTGGTCATGCTGAGCGTGGAGTCGAGCATGATCCCTAGGTTGCGTGCTTGGTTGGTCGGTGTCAGGGGGGTTCCCAGGGAAGGAGGCCACCAGGAGTCGTCCCACGCCGATGGGTTGGGCCCAAGGATGAGGATCTTCATCTTGTCCGAGTTCAGCTTGAGCCGACTTGCCTCCATCCAGTCGGCGACGGCCTTCATCCCCTGGTGCAGGTTGGATTTGGCGATGAGGGGGTCCTTGGTGAGGGAGAGGGTCAGCTGGGTGTCACCGGCGTGGGAGATTATGTTGACGTTGTGTAGTCTTGCGATGCGGGCAAGGGGGGCCATGTAGACGTTGAACAGCGTTGTGCTGAGGGAAGATCCCTGAGGGACGCCGCAGATGGTTTTGGTGGTTCCGGATTGGGGGGGAGGAGGACTCTCTGGGTTCTGTTGGTGAGGAAGGAGGTGGTCCGGTCCAGGGCCTTGTCTCGGATCCCTGCGTCGTAGAGGTGTGTGCGGAGAGTGTGGTGGCAGACGGTGTCGAACGCGGCTGAGAGGTCCAGGAGAATGAGGGCTGCTGTCTCGCCATTATCGAGGAGGATTCTGATGTCGTCTGTGGCGGCGATGAGGGCGGTTTCGGTGCTGTTGTTGCTGCGAAAGCTGTTGTTGTCTTCTAGGTAGCGGGTGAGCTGGGTGTTGACGGTCTTTTCAATTACTTTTGCTGGGAACGTAAGCAGAGTGATGGTCCGGAATTTCTTGAGGTCGCTCGGATCCGCCTTTGGTTTCTTCAGGAAGGCGTTGATCTCTGCGTGCTTACAGCTCTCAGGGAAAGTGACGGTTTCGAAGGAGAGGTTGATGATGTTGCGCAGGTGGGGTGCGATGAGGCTGTTGGCTTTGTTGGCGATGTGGTGGGGGAGAGGGTCCGAAGGGGCGCCTGAGTGGATGGTGCTCATGGTCTCGATTATGTATTCGGTGCTCACGTTGGTCCATGTGGTCAGAAGGTCGCGGTCGGTGGGGTTGGGTGTGCTTGTCGTGGTGGGGTGCGTTGGGTTGATCTCAGTGTTGAAGCTGTTGTGGATGTCGAAGATCTTGTGGTGGAAGAAGGCGGCGATTGTGTCGCACAGAGCTTGCGATGGCGGGATGTCGTTGGTGCAGGAGCTGGGATTGGAGAATTCTTTCATGATGTTGAAGAGCTCTTTGCTGTTGTGGGCGTTGTTGTCAAGGCGGTCTGTGAATGAGGCTCTTTTGGTTGTTCTGATGAGGTGGCGAGGGTTGCGGATGGCATCTTTGTGGGCTGCTGTTCTGTAGCTGAACCACATGTTTTCGAGTTTCCGGCAGGCGCGCTTGGAGGCCAGGTGCTCCGGAGTGAACCAGCTGGCTCTCTGGTTGGTGTCTCTGTCGTTGGGTAGTCGTAAAGGTGCTGCGTTGTTGGCGCATTTTTCCATCCAGAGTCTGAGGGTGCTGGCCCCCTCCTCTGGGCCGGTGGGGCTGGTCAGATGGTCGATTGCGAGGTGAGCTTCCAGCAGTTCCTTGGCTACTTTGCCCCAGCGACGGCGGGGGATCTGTGGGGTGCGGTGGTGGGTGACGGATTTCTGGAAGGTGAAGTGGATGCAGTGGTGGTCGGTCCAGGTGAGCTCGGAGTTGTGGCTGAAGGTGACGTGGGGGCTGGAGGAGAAGATGGCTTTGAGCACGTGGCCGGCGATGTGGGGCGCAACCCCCTTAAGAGTCCACCTCTTTGGGTGCTGTGAGCCGCAACAGGCGGAGGTATCTCGGGCAGGTGAGTTCCTCAAATTCAGTTACCAACAAGGAGCGGTATGGTGGCCAGAGTTCATCATATTGATCTATGTCTCCGGCTAAGGTAAGTGACAACTTCTCCATCCCCAATACATGCCACATCCTATGTAACCACCCTATAGTGGACGGAACCGTAGTAGTGCGCCAATGAATAAGGATGTTCTGTACTGCGGAGCCTAGGGCGATGGCTATCTGGCGCCCCCTGCGCGAGCGCAACGGGTATGTCAATGGATTAGGGAGCCCCAGCAAGATGTAGTCAGGAAATCGAGGTAGCTCTGTCTGGAAATGAATGTCAATGTCGTCTATTACCTGCGTCCAGTATGAATGGAGAAGAGGACAGTCCCACAAGAGGTGCAACAGGGTGCCTGTGTGTCCACACTCCCTCCAACAATTTTTGTCTTTGCTGCGGTCCATCTCATGTATCCGTTCTGGGGTGTAATACCAATATGTAGAAATCTTAGTTAGTGTCTCCGTAAGCCCAGTGTGGTATGCAGAGTGGCGCACTCTATAAGAGATATGGTCCCATTCTTTATGGCTCAGGGTCCTACCCAGTTCACGTTCCCAGCGTTCCCTGCCTGGATTGTGGAGATGTGTTGTCGGTGGTTGTAAAAATTTGTAAAGATCGGATATTAATTTGCCGTCAGAAGTGCGGGATAGAAGCCACCTTTCATACGGGTGGAATTTCCTATCGGCCATCTCCCTCACTTGTGGTTGCAGTGCCCAGTGGCGGACTTGCATATAGCGCATCCGCTCCGTCTCAGGGAATTTATATTCCTGTTTAAAGAGTGAGAAATGGATTACTCCATCTGGACCGTATATATGGTAGAGGAAGCAGCACCCTGCGGGTCACCAGTGAGTGAAGGCTCCTTTATCTAGTCCCGGAGTGAAGTCTGGGTTGTCGAACAATGGTGTGAGAGGCGAAGGGAAGGTGGTAAGTTTGTGAATGGCGTTAGTGGCATCCCACACTTTCAGGGGGACCCGTGTGACAAATGAGGCATAAAGGTTAGCGGGCCGATGGGCCTTACGAAGAAAGAGGATTTCCTGGAGTGGGCGCCCTGCAACTGCCTGGTCCTGGAAGAGCCAGTGCTTCTCCGACTCCCACCTACTCCATTCCACTAAGTAGCGCAACTGTGCCGCCTGAAAGTATTTGCGCAAATCCGGTATCCCCAAGCCCCCTGCTTCTGGAGCCAACGTGGTCAGTGCCCTCTTCATTCTCGGCTTCCGGCCTTGCCAAATAAAGTGGGCGAGGTCTGCCTGCGTTTGCTGGAGCCAGCCCGTAGGTGGCTGTAATGGTAGCGCTCTAAAGAGGTAGAGAAATTGGGGCAAAACGGTCATTTTGACCGCTGCGATTCTACCCAACCAAGAAAGGGGGAAGTGTTTCCAGCATCCAAACTCCTCCCGTATATTCCCTTGGAGTGCGGCATAGTTGGCCGTCGTCATAGCACGAGGCCGGATGACCATTGGAGGGGGAGGAGGTTCTGTAGGTAAGTTTTCGTGGAGGGGGTGAGGGACAAATCGAGAGCTATTGACTTGTCTGTATTCATTTTAAACCCGGCTACGCTCGCAAAGGTCTCCAACTCCGCAATGCAAGCTGGGAGGGCCGTCCGCAGATTTTCTAGCGAGAGTAGGACATCGTCCGCGTAGAGACTGATGGTGTGGGTGTAGCCACCCAATCCCATCCCTGTTGCCGCACTGTTTTGGCGGATCCTCTGGGCGAATGGCTCCATATACAGGGCGAATAATAGGGGTGATAGCGGGCACCCCTGCCTTGTGCCTCTCTCAATGGCAAAACTCTGCGAGCTATAACCATTTACCCGCACCACTGCCGTGGGGGATTTGTAACAATTAAAAATGAGAGTGCGGAATTTCTCTCCAATACCGTCCTTCGCCATGACCTGTTCTAGGTACGGCCAGTGAACTCGGCCAAACAGCTTTTCGGCGTCTACCGCCAGCATCATTCTCTCTCCAGGGATTCGGGAGGCTTTTTCTATGAGGTGGACGACCCTTTTGGTGTTATCTACCATCTGCCGTTCGGGGATGAAGCCTGCCTGGTCCAGGTCTATGAGGCCCGGCAAGTGGGGGCCAACCGGGTCACCAGGATTCCCGTATATAATTTAAGGTCCACATTTAGTAGCGATATCGGCCTGTAGGAGCCGCATTTAGCCCTATCTTTCCCTGGTTTGGGGATGACCGTAAGGGACGCACGCAGGAGGTCAGGTGGGATGGCGCCAGGTTCAGAAAAGGTGTTAAAAAGGCAGGTGAGAATCGGTGCTAATGTAGTACAGAATGTTTTGTAAAAGAGGGCCGTGAAGCCATCTGGCCCCGGAGCTTTCCCGTGCTTGAGTTTGGCAATGGCGGAGATCACTTCTTCAATGCGGATATCCCTTTCAAGGTATTCCGCTTTTTGGGCGTCCTCTGTGACTATGGATCCGCCAGGACCGGAGAGTTCTTTTACTATCTGTTGTTGGCGCGCAGCTCGAAGCCTATTCGCCAGGAGGCGGCCACATCTGTCCCCACCGGTGTAAAAGGCATGCCGCAGGGCTGTGAACTCCGCCCAGTCCATATCTAGGGCCGCCTGTAGTTGCTGTACTACTTTGAGTTGCTTCCATATTCTGGGTGCCCCAGTTCGTTGGTGCATTTGCTCAAGTTCGTGCACACGTTGCGTGAGTTTGTCCCGTTTGTGTTGCTGGTCCCTATTCTCCGTGGAGGAGAGAGCCAAAAATTTTCCCCGGATGACTGCCTTCATGGCCGCCCATTGTGTCGCCAAAGTCGTGTCGGAGTTAGAGTTGTGGATCAGGTAGTCTTGGATAGTGTCCTGAATGTGCTTCACTACCTATCATGTGGGTGTGCGCGGCGGCAAAGATCATGAAGATCCAGCTCTGCCATCCGGTCAGTGCAACTGGAGGAAAACACTCCAGTTTGATGAGTGCGTTGGGCGGACCTATCAAGGACCGTGTCGAAGACCATGTTGAAGTCCCCCCCTAGTATAATATGCCTATCCGGTGTGTCTGTGATGTCCGTAAGGGTCGAGTGAAGAAAGTGTTCCTGGCTCTCGTTAGGGCCATATAGGGACCGAATCGTAAACGTGAGGCCCCCTAAAGCAAAGCGGTACGCTAGTAATCTCCCTTTCTGTTCGGCACACTTATGTAGAACCTCCCCTTTAAAATGTCGTGCTACCAGGATCGCCGCCCCTGCAGTCTTGTTGGGGCCAGAAGAGAAGAATTGAGTTGGAAATTTGCGTGAGCGGAGCGTATGGCAGTCGCGGGCCAGCAAGTGGGTCTCTTGTAGTAAGCAAATGTCTGCCTGGGTATTTTCTAAGTGGGACAAAATCGCACGCCGTTTAACTGGATTGTTTAAACCCCTTACATTAAGGGTCAGGATCTTAAAGGTTGTAGGCAGCATGTATTACACAGGAATCAGACACGCTAGTCCCCAAACCTGGGGGGTTGTGAGATGCTGGATTGCAACCTAGATTAAAAAGACAAAAATGGAGCACTGGACGATCCACCCCCTCACCCCCCTCCTGAAAACACCCCCTGAACAAATACCAACCCTCCTCTCCTCTCCCATTCCCATGTCCCCCCGTTTCCTCCCCCAGCCCCAACTGGTAACCCCAACTGCAAACCATTGTCGAAGGCCTTTCCCAACCTCATTCAGGCCTACGGTGAGAAGAAAAAGATCCCAGGTCAGTCGCACAAAGTTCAGGCCTGTAGTAGTGGGAAGGAAGGGAGTGTGTGGCAGTGGTGACCCTAGTGGTCCCCCTCTCCGACCCCCAACCCCAAGCAATGACAGTGCTGTGAACCCCCCTGCGTCTTGCCTCAGTCTTCAACTGATGTGTCTTTAGACACTTCCATCACAGCCGCCGCTTGCGCCGACGATATCATCTTAGGGTCTGGTTTCAAGTTATTGCTGGGTGAACGTTGGCGTCCCATGCGTTGCCCTGGGGGGGGCTGAGTGGATTTCAGTGGTGATGACTGTGGAGTCAATCCCTCCGTTTGCGAAGTCTCCTCATTGTCGATTCCCAATAACGCACAGGTCTCCCGCATTGATCAGAGCTGGTGTAACTTCCCCTTCCACTTGAAGATTAGTCTGAAGGGATGCCCCCAGGCATAGGGGATCCCATTGTCCCTTAGAAAGGTGGTAGCTGCTCTAAAGCTCTTCCGTATTTGGAGGGTGATGGCTGAGAGGTCTTGGAACATCGCTATTGGGCGATCTTGGAATTTAAGGGGCTGATTCCTGCTGCCTCTATGAAGATGCGTTCCTTCAGTGGGAGGTCGGGTGGGGAGGCTAATATATCCGGTGGCGGGGCGGGAGCCCGGCGCGCCAGGCCCACTCTATGCGCCCTATCAATACGGACCTCAAAGTTCTCGGATTCCCCCAGTACCTCCCGGAACGGCTTCTGCATGTAGCCAGTTACATCGCCTCCTTCCGATTTGAGTGGCACTCCTCGTACCCGTATGTTATTTCTCCGGGACCGGAGACGGATGACTTCCTGTTGTAAGCTCTCCACCTCCTCACTCCTGTTGTGGTCCGCTTCCTCCATCGCTCCTACTCGTTCCCCAAGCCCGTACACTTCTCGGCGCAGCTTCCTGTGCTCTCCAGCCATGTCCTGTTTGAGGGTTTGGAAGTCTTCCCGCAGGGAGTTGAATAAGGACTCCAAAAAAAATGGGTAATGGGGCCTTCTTTGTCCTCCTGTCGCGGTGTCTCTGTGGACGTCGAGGGTGGTGGCGGGCCTTTCTCGTCTTTGGGGGTGCCTTTTATTAACATTTCGGTGATGGTGCGGCTCCCTCTGCGGTTTGAGGACGTCATGTCGTGTGTCCCACTGGAGTCGCAAGTGCCGGGTTGCATGTCCTTGTCCGATATTGGGTCCCCATTTAATTGCTGTCCCGTGGGATGCCTTCAGATGCGGCTCTGGCAACGCTCCTCAGGGCCTTCGGCAGGGTTCACCACTCCAGGGCGACACATGAGAAAAAGTTTGTTTCCAACATCTCTAGACTTACATCATGCCACTAGTCTGCACAGTGAGTGCTACAGCCGTCAAGGTTATCAAAACAGGTTTATTGTTTTTTGACATGTTCGGGTAGCGTTTTCTAGACACAACATTTTGGCAGCTGTGAGCCAAGTAAGATTCTGACATCCTTATTATCACACACTAGCCATGATTTCACACACTTGGAAGATTTCTGTTTCTAGGGATCAAGAGAGTCTATGCTGATCCAGATGTAATTTACTCTTACTGAGCGGAAATTCCGGAATTCCGGAATATGCCCAGCGTATCAAGCCTCTTTATGCTTTAATACAACCTTCTTTTTCCAAATTGTGCTGGCTGCCTGAGCATGCAGCCATCATGCAATCTTTGCAGGCTGATCTGCTTGAATCTAAATTGTTGCTAACCTGTGATAACCACACCTACCTTTTAATGAGAATCGTTCCAGGGGCGGTGGGTTTCATGTACCTCACTTTTAGGTTTAAATCTTTTATTGAAAGCAGCACAAAGAAAACAGAACAGACATTGCATATTCTGTGTGGTTCAACATTGGCATGGAACATTTGCAAGGCACGTAAAGCCCCCAAAAGGGCGAGCATAGTATTCAAAAACCAATCTGACCCACAAAGGCACACATATAGAGGAAGTGCTGCGAAAAACCCTCCAATAGGAAACCCCACCCCCCGTTCTCCCATCTCCCCGTACCCTCTCCCCCTCACCCCCTGTCCAGTGCTCAATCAATCAATCAATCAATCAATCAAGTAATTTGTAAAGCGCGCTACCTACCCGCTAAGGTCTCAAGGCGCTGGGGGGGGGGTGGGGAGCTGCAGTCAGTTGTCGAAGAGCCAGGTCTTGAGCAGTCTTATGAATGCCGGGAGGTCTGTAGTCTGTCGTAGGTGGAGGGGGAGGTCGTTCCAGGTCTTGGCGGCACGTTGGGAGAAGGATCTGCCCCCGGAGGTGGTTCTGTGGATGCACGGGACGGCGGCCAGGGAAAGGTCGGCGGAGCGGAGTTTCCTGTTGGGTGCGTAGAAGGAGAGTCTGCTGTTGAGGTAGTCTGGGCCGGTCTTGTGGAGTGCTTTGTGTGTGTGGATCATGAGTTTGAAGGTGATTCTTTTGTCGACGGGGAGCCAATGCAGGTCTCTCAGGTAGGGGGTGATGTGGTCTCTGTGAGGGACATCTAGGACCAGGCATGCGGAGGCGTTCTGGATTCTTTGGAGGCTGCTGATGAGTTTGACCGGGGCTCCGGTGTATAGGGCGTTTCCGTAGTCGAGTCGGCTGCTGATGAGGGCGTGGGTGACTGTTTTCCGAGTGTTCATTGGGATCCATCTGTAGATCTTGCGGAGCATACGGAGGGTGTGGAAGCATGAGGAGGAGACTGCATTGACTTGGTTGGTCATGCTGAGCGTGGAGTCGAGCATGATCCCTAGGTTGCGTGCGTGGTTGGTCGGTGTCAGGGGGGTTCCCAGGGAAGGAGGCCACCAGGAGTCGTCCCACGCCGATGGGTTGGGCCCAAGGATGAGGATCTTCATCTTGTCCGAGTTCAGCTTGAGCCGACTTGCCTCCATCCAGTCGGCGACGGCCTTCATCCCCTGGTGCAGGTTGGATTTGGCGATGAGGGGGTCCTTGGTGAGGGAGAGGATCAGCTGGGTGTCACCGGCATGGGAGATTATGTTGACGTTGTGTAGTCTTGCGATGCGGACAAGGGGGGCCATGTAGACGTTGAACAGCGTTGTGCTGAGGGAAGATCCCTGAGGGACGCCGCAGATGGTTTTGGTGGTTCCGGATTGGGGGGGAGGAGGACTCTCTGGGTTCTGTCGGTGAGGAAGGAGGTGGTCCAGTCCAGGGCCTTGTCTCGGATCCCTGCGTCGTAGAGGTGTGTGCGGAGAGTGTGGTGGCAGACGGTGTCGAACGCGGCTGAGAGGTCCAGGAGAATGAGGGCTGCTGTCTCGCCATTATCGAGGAGGATTCTGATGTCGTCTGTGGCGGCGATGAGGGCGGTTTCGGTGCTGTTGTTGCTGCGAAAGCTGTTGTTGTCTTCTAGGTAGCGGGTGAGCTGGGTGTTGACGGTCTTTTCAATTACTTTTGCTGGGAACGTAAGCAGAGTGATGGGCCGGAATTTCTTGAGGTCGCTCGGATCCGCCTTTGGTTTCTTCAGGAAGGCGTTGATCTCTGCGTGCTTACAGCTCTCAGGGAAAGTGACGGTTTCGAAGGAGAGGTTGATGATGTTGCGCAGGTGGGGTGCGATGAGGCTGTTGGCTTTGTTGGCGATGTGGTGGGGGAGAGGGTCCGAAGGGGCGCCTGAGTGGATGGTGCTCATGGTCTCGATTATGTCTTCGGTGCTCACGTTGGTCCATGTGGTCAGAAGGTCGTGGTCGGTGGGGTTGGGTGTGCTTGTCGTGGTGGGGTGCGTTGGGTTGATCTCAGTGTTGAAGCTGTTGTGGATGTCGAAGATCTTGTGGTGGAAGAAGGCGGCGATTGTGTCGCACAGAGCTTGCGATGGCGGGATGTCGTTGGTGCAGGAGCTGGGATTGGAGAATTCTTTCATGATGTTGAAGAGCTCTTTGCTGTTGTGGGCGTTGTTGTCAAGGTGGTCTGTGAATGAGGCTCTTTTGGTTGTTCTGATGAGGTGGCGAGGGTTGCGGATGGCATCTTTGTGGGCTGCTGTTCTGTCGCTAAACCACATGTTTTCGAGTTTCCGGCAGGCGCGCTTGGAGGTCAGGTGCTCCGGAGTGAACCAGCTGGCTCTCTGGTTGGTGTCTCTGTCGTTGGGTAGTCGTAAAGGTGCTGCGTTGTTGGCGCATTTTTCCATCCAGAGTCTGAGGGTGCTGGCCCCCTCCTCTGGGCCGGTGGGGCTGGTCAGATGGTCGATTGCGAGGTGAGCTTCCAGCAGTTCCTTGGCTACTTTGCCCCAGCGACGGCGGGGGATCTGTGGGGTGCGGTGGTGGGTGACGGATTTCTGGAAGGTGAAGTGGATGCAGTGGTGGTCGGTCCAGGTGAGCTCGGAGTTGTGGCTGAAGGTGACGTGGGGGCTGGAGGAGAAGATGGCTTTGAGCACGTGGCCGGCGATGTGGGGCGCAACCCCCTTAAGAGTCCACCTCTTTGGGTGCTGTGAGCCGCAACAGGCGGAGGTATCTCGGGCAGGTGAGTTCCTCAAATTCAGTTACCAACAAGGAGCGGTATGGTGGCCAGAGTTCATCATATTGATCTATGTCTCCGGCTAAGGTAAGTGACAACTTCTCCATCCCCAATACATGCCACATCCTATGTAACCACCCTATAGTGGACGGAACCGTAGTAGTGTGCCAATGAATAAGGATGTTCTGTACTGCGGAGCCTAGGGCGATGGCTATCTGGCGCCCCCTGCGCGAGCGCAACGGGTATGTCAATGGATTAGGGAGCCCCAGCAAGATGTAGTCAGGAAATCGAGGTAGCTCTGTCTGGAAATGAATGTCAATGTCGTCTATTACCTGCGTCCAGTATGAATGGAGAAGAGGACAGTCCCACAAGAGGTGCAACAGGGTGCCTGTGTGTCCACACTCCCTCCAACAATTTTTGTCTTTGCTGCGGTCCATCTCATGTATCCGTTCTGGGGTGTAATACCAATATGTAGAAATCTTAGTTAGTGTCTCCGTAAGCCCAGTGTGGTATGCAGAGTGGCGCACTCTATAAGAGATCTGGTCCCATTCTTTATGGCTCAGGGTCCTACCCAGTTCACGTTCCCAGCGTTCCCTGCCTGGATTGTGGAGATGTGTTGTCGGTGGTTGTAAAAATTTGTAAAGATCGGATATTAATTTGCCGTCAGAAGTGCGGGATAGAAGCCACCTTTCATACGGGTGGAATTTCCTATCGGCCATCTCCCTCACTTGTGGTTGCAGTGCCCAGTGGCGGACTTGCATATAGCGCATCCGCTCCGTCTCAGGGAATTTATATTCCTGTTTAAAGAGTGAGAAATGGATTACTCCATCTGGACCGTATATATGGTATAGGAAGCAGCACCCCGCGGGCCACCAGTGAGTGAAGGCTCCTTTATCTAGTCCCGGAGTGAAGTCTGGGTTGTCGAACAATGGTGTGAGTGGCGAAGGGAAGGTGGTAAGTTCGTGAATGGCGTTAGTGGCATCCCACACTTTCAGGGGGACCCGTGTGACAAATGAGGCATAAAGGTTAGCGGGCCGATGGGCCTTACGAAGAAAGAGGATATCCTGGAGTGGGCGCCCCGCAACTGCCTGGTCCTGGAAGAGCCAGTGCTTCTCCGACTCCCACCTACTCCATTCCACTAAGTAGCGCAACTGTGCCGCCTGAAAGTATTTGCGCAAATCCGGTATCCCCAAGCCCCCTGCTTCTGGAGCCAACGTGGTCAGTGCCCTCTTCATTCTCGGATTCCGGCCTTGCCAAATAAAGTGGGCGAGGTCTGCCTGCGTTTGCTGGAGCCAGCCCGTAGGTGGCTGTAATGGTAGCGCTCTAAAGAGGTAGAGAAATTGGGGCAAAACGGTCATTTTGACCGCTGCGATTCTACCCAACCAAGAAAGGGGGAAGTGTTTCCAGCATCCAAACTCCTCCCGTATATTCCCTTGGAGTGCGGCATAGTTGGCCGTCGTCATAGCACGAGGCCGGATGACCATTGGAGGGGGAGGAGGTTCTGTAGGTAAGTTTTCGTGGAGGGGGTGAGGGACAAATCGAGAGCTATTGACTTGTCTGTATTCATTTTAAACCCGGCTACGCTCGCAAAGGTCTCCAACTCCGCAATGCAAGCTGGGAGGGCCGTCCGCAGATTTTCTAGCGAGAGTAGGACATCGTCCGCGTAGAGACTGATGGTGTGGGTGTAGCCACCCAATCCCATCCCTGTTGCCGCACTGTTTTGGCGGATCCTCTGGGCGAATGGCTCCATATACAGGGCGAATAATAGGGGTGATAGCGGGCACCCCTGCCTTGTGCCTCTCTCAATGGCAAAACTCTGCGAGCTATAACCATTTACCCGCACCACTGCCGTGGGGGATTTGTAACAATTAAAAATGAGAGTGCGGAATTTCTCTCCAATACCGTCCTTCGCCATGACCTGTTCTAGGTACGGCCAGTGAACTCGGCCAAACAGCTTTTCGGCGTCTACCGCCAGCATCATTCTCTCTCCAGGGATTCGGGAGGCTTTTTCTATGAGGTGGACGACCCTTTTGGTGTTATCTACCATCTGCCGTTCGGGGATGAAGCCTGCCTGGTCCAGGTCTATGAGGCCCGGCAAGTGGGGGCCAACCGGGTCACCAGGATTCCCGTATATAATTTAAGGTCCACATTTAGTAGCGATATCGGCCTGTAGGAGCCGCATTTAGCCCTATCTTTCCCTGGTTTGGGGATGGCCGTAAGGGACGCACGCAGGAGGTCAGGTGGGATGGCGCCAGGTTCAGAAAAGGTGTTAAAAAGGCAGGTGAGAATCGGTGCTAATGTAGTACAGAATGTTTTGTAAAAGAGGGCCGTGAAGCCATCTGGCCCCGGAGCTTTCCCGTGCTTGAGTTTGGCAATGGCGGAGATCACTTCTTCAATGCGGATATCCCTTTCAAGGTATTCCGCTTTTTGGGCGTCCTCTGTGACTATGGATCCGCCAGGACCGGAGAGTTCTTTTACTATCTGTTGTTGGCGCGCAGCTCGAAGCCTATTCGCCAGGAGGCGGCCACATCTGTCCCCACCGGTGTAAAAGGCATGCCGCAGGGCTGTGAACTCCGCCCAGTCCATATCTAGGGCCGCCTGTAGTTGCTGTGCTACTTTGAGTTGCTTCCATATTCTGGGTGCCCCAGTTCGTTGGTGCATTTGCTCAAGTTCGTGCACACGTTGCGTGAGTTTGTCCCGTTTGTGTTGCTGGTCCCTATTCTCCGTGGAGGAGAGAGCCAAAAATTTTCCCCGGATGACTGCCTTCATGGCCGCCCATTGTGTCGCCAAAGTCGTGTCGGAGTTAGCGTTGTGGATCAGGTAGTCTTGGATAGTGTCCTGAATGTGCTTCACTACCTATCATGTGGGTGTGCGCGGCGGCAAAGATCATGAAGATCCAGCTCTGCCATCCGGTCAGTGCAACTGGAGGAAAACACTCCAGTTTGGTGAGTGCATTGGGCGGACCTATCAAGGACCGTGTCGAAGACCATGTTGAAGTCCCCCCCTAGTATAATATGCCTATCCGGTGTGTCTGTGATGTCCGTAAGGGTCGAGTGAAGAAAGTGTTCCTGGCTCTCGTTAGGGCCATATAGGGACCGAATCGTAAACGTGAGGCCCTCTAAAGCAAAGCGGTACGCTAGTAATCTCCCTTTCTGTTCGGCACACTTATGTAGAACCTCCCCTTTAAAATGTCGTGCTACCAGGATCGCCGCCCCTGCAGTCTTGTTGGGGCCAGAAGAGAAGAATTGAGTTGGAAATTTGCGTGAGCGGAGCGTATGGCAGTCGCGGGCCAGCAAGTGGGTCTCTTGTAGTAAGCAAATGTCTGCCTGGGTATTTTCTAAGTGGGACAAAATCGCACGCCGTTTAACTGGATTGTTTAAACCCCTTACATTAAGGGTCAGGATCTTAAAGGTTGTAGGCAGCATGTATTACACAGGAATCAGACACGCTAGTCCCCAAACCTGGGGGGTTGTGAGATGCTGGATTGCAACCTAGATTAAAAAGACCAAAATGGAGCACTGGACGATCCACCCCCTCACCCCCCTCCTGAAAACACCCCCTGAACAAATACCAACCCTCCTCCCCTCTCCCATTCCCATGTCCCCCCGTTTCCTCCCCCAGCCCCAACTGGTAACCCCAACTGCAAACCATTGTCGAAGGCCTTTCCCAACCTCATTCAGGCCTACGGTGAGAAGAAAAAGATCCCAGGTCAGTCGCACAAAGTTCAGGCCTGTAGTAGTGGGAAGGAAGGGAGTGTGTGGCAGTGGCGACCCTAGTGGTCCCCCTCCCCGACCCCCAACCCCAAGCAATGACAGTGCTGTGAACCCCCCTGCGTCTTGCCTCAGTCTTCAACTGATGTGTCTTTAGACACTTCCATCACAGCCGCCGCTTGCGCCGACGATATCATCTTAGGGTCTGGTTTCAAGTTATTGCTGGGTGAACGTTGGCGTCCCATGCGTTGCCCTGGGGGGGGGCTGAGTGGATTTCAGTGGTGATGACTGTGGAGTCAATCCCTCCATTTGCGAAGTCTCCTCATTGTCGATTCCCAATAACGCACAGGTCTCCCGCATTGATCAGAGCTGGTGTAACTTCCCCTTCCACTTGAAGATTAGTCTGAAGGGATGCCCCCAGGCATAGGGGATCCCATTGTCCCTTAGAAAGGTGGTAGCCGCTCTAAAGCTCTTCCGTATTTGGAGGGTGATGGCTGAGAGGTCTTGGAACATCGCTATTGGGCGATCTTGGAATTTAAGGGGCTGATTCCTGCTGCCTCTATGAAGATGCGTTCCTTCAGTGGGAGGTCGGGTGGGGAGGCTAATATATCCGGTGGCGGGGCGGGAGCCCGGCGCGCCAGGCCCACTCTATGCGCCCTATCAATACGGACCTCAAAGTTCTCGGATTCCCCCAGTACCTCCGGGAACGGCTTCTGCATGTAGCCAGTTACATCGCCTCCTTCCGATTTGAGTGGCACTCCTCGTACCCGTATGTTATTTCTCCGGGACCGGAGACGGATGACTTCCTGTTGTAAGCTCTCCACCTCCTCACTCCTGTTGTGGTCCGCTTCCTCCATCGCTCCTACTCGTTCCCCAAGCCCGTACACTTCTCGGCACAGCTTCCTGTGCTCTCCAGCCATGTCCTGTTTGAGGGTTTGGAAGTCTTCCCGCAGGGAGTTGAATAAGGACTCCAAAAAAAATGGGTAATGGGGCCTTCTTTGTCCTCCTGTCGCGGTGTCTCTGTGGACGTCGAGGGTGGTGGCGGGCCTTTCTCGTCTTTGGGGGTGCCTTTTATTAACATTTTGGTGACGGTGCGGCTCCCTCTGCGGTTTGAGGACGTCATGTCGTGTGTCCCACTGGAGTCGCAAGTGCCGGGTTGCGTGTCCTTGTCCGATATTGGGTCCCCATTTAATTGCTGTCCCGTGGGATGCCTTCAGATGCGGCTCTGGCAACGCTCCTCAGGGCCTTCGGCAGGGTTCACCACTCCAGGGCGGCAATGCCCAAGTACGGGATCTGATCTTTGTACCCTGCGGGCCGCTCCACCGTGGGGGCCTGTGGTAGTGCTCGGGTCTTACAATTCCGGGTCCCATGCTGTGGCTGCCCCTTATAATAGTCACGTAGGTCCCCTTGTGGGGACACAACTGTTTGCTGTGGGCTAGGCCGCTGCTCGCATACTGGGCCGCGCCACCTCTTGGCCCGGTGCTTCGCGGATTATCCGTACCCGGCCTGGCCTTCCACCCTGCTGCTCGGGACAGCTCCGGACCGGACCCTATGTCCTCCGGTGGTACCCTCCTTGTGCGTACCACCCCGGCTCCTGCCCACCAGTGCCGGGTCGAGGTCCCGATTGCGAGGTCCAGCCACACCTCTCAGTGGAGCCTGCTATGCAGTTGGGCCATGCAGGTGTGCTAATGTCCGCCGCTGTATGCCTCACCTGTGCCGCGAGAGAATGCGGTGTCCTCCAGGTTCTGGGGAGCCACTGCTGCTGTGCTGGCCGCTGTGTGGGGGCAGCGCGGCCTACTTAGGCCCTGGGGCGGGGAGCTCTAGTTTTGCACTCCCCGCACGTCTCACTTTTCCAGGTGGGACCGCACTGGGCCTCTCTCCTGCTGGGGGTCCCCAGTGTTGATGCCCACCCCACTGTCCGCCTGCAGTGCGGCGGGGCTCTGCTGCGCTGGGGTACCTTCGTAGGCCTTGGGGCGGGGAGCTCTACTTTCATGCTCCCTGCGCACCTCACTCTTCCAGGCAGGACACTACTCGACCTCTCTCCTGCTGGGGGTCCCCGTGTCGATGCACACCCTACTGTCCACCTGTAGTGCGGCGGAGGTCTGCTGCGCTGGGGTGCCTTGCTTGTTCCGCCAGGCCTCCGCGCTTACCTGGCCCTGCTGGGACCCGGGCCTCGATTCCCGCGCTCCCCGCGGTCCTCACCCCCAAGGTGGTACACCGTGCAGCCTCTCCCACGACGGAGGCCGCCTGTGCTTCTGCCCTCTCCTCGTCCCATTGGCGGAGCGTTAGTCTCTATTGTGCCGGGGGCGCCTTGCCTGCTTCGCCGGTTCGTCGGCACTTCACTGGAAGCCAGCACACTGGTCCGGCGTAGGCCCCAAGCCGGGGCCTCGATTTTGGCGCCTCCTGTCGCGGGCGCTCATCTGGCGGGTTGCTGCTGTCTGCCCAGACCAGGCTCACGCCGCCCTGCCCCAAGCCGCTCCGGCAAATGCGGCGGTGCTGGTCCTGTTATTCCGGCGTTCTCGAGCTCGCCTGCCCCCGCGGGTCTCACTGGTGGCCGCACCAGGGGTCCCGGCGTCTCCGGCTCAGGCCGACATGGCACCACGGCCCGAGACCGCTCTGCTGGTCTCGAGGGAAGCGAGTTTCTTCTGATGCTGGAGTCGCTGCCCCCTCACAGCTGCGAACCTAGGATCCGGTTCTGGACTCCGTGGGTCAAAGGTACTGTGTTGGGGGGTAATGAGTAACTTTTACGGGCTTAACTGGGGATCAGGGCCGGGGAGCCAGGCGATCTTGCGGCTGGTCAGATCGCCATCTTGGCCAGGCCCCGTATTTCACTTTTAATGAGGGTGACACAGTCCCTATCGCTTACAAGTCACACTTCGGCTGAGTTGCAGTTTTCCACTGTGGAAAAAGTTTTGACCCCACTGCAAATGGCGATTCCTAAGGGACGTGCACAGTCGCAGGGAAAACGCATTTTGGTTGTTACTCCGTATCCTGCCTTAGAGGCAGTGACGAAAGCCAGTGTACCAAATTCCAAAGCCTTGCACCCTCAGTGGATACAATGGGCCACGTCCTTGACGTCTCGGGATGTCACGTTCATTTTGATTCCTCACTGCAGACTCAAGAGTACTTGCAGTATGAATTTGTTCATCCTGCTCCTCTGACTATGCGCCCACTTGAGGATTTCCGTTGTATCATTCACACTGACGGAAGCACGCAAGCTGCTACGGTTTCAAAGCAAGCATATTCTTCAGCCTGCGCAATTGTGGTTGGTACTATGGTGGATGGTGAGTTCAACTCCGATGTTGTACATACCCAGACATTAGGGGACTGTACCGCCCAGTTGGCAGAGCTCCGTGCTCTGATGCTTACATTGGAGTATACAGACCCCAGTGTGACCACTCTAATTGTAAGTGACTCTTACCACTGTTTTCAATCCTACAATGACAATCTACCCTATTGGACTCAAAATGATTATTGTGACTCCAAGGGGCGCACAATAAAACATAAAATCATCTGGGTTCGAGTGGCTGAGCTTAAAGAGAGGCTGTCACTTGTCTTTGTAATTCATACTCTGGGTCACCAGCGTGTTGGAATTCATGCTGTTGGCAACTGTCTCGCGGACGAGGCTGCGAAGACAGCAGTTGCAACATATGCAGTAGCAGCGGTTACACGTTCCAAAAGTAATATTGATGGTGATATCTTGGCAGCTATTGACGCAACAGAGAAGGGAGGTAATTACCCTAGAGGTTTCCCTTCTAAATACTCTTATCCTGATAAAGTTCCTTATGTGAGAATTAACGACGTTGGTGACAGGTTAATACCCAACGCAGACCACAGGCAGGCTTTGATTACAGCAGCCCATGCCGGGATTGCTTCGGCGCATGCCGGCATGTCAGCTACTGTTTCTCCCCTACAGCAATGGTTTTGGTGGTGGGGTTTGTACAAACAAATGCGTGATTATGTCCTTCAAT
This sequence comes from Lissotriton helveticus, assembly GCF_964261635.1. Lineage (NCBI taxonomy): Eukaryota > Metazoa > Chordata > Amphibia > Caudata > Salamandridae > Lissotriton > Lissotriton helveticus. The sequence continues at coordinate 1,789,225,449 of NC_136068.1, forward strand.
GTGGCATTTGTCAAAGTCAAAGTCAAATAATTTATATAGCGCGCTACATACCCAGAGGGTCTCAAGGCGCTTGAGGAAGGGTGGGGAATTACTTGTCGAAAATCCAAGTTTTAAGTTGCTTTCTGAATGCTAGGTGGTTTTGAGTGAGGCGGAGGTGAGTGGGAAGTGAGTTCCAGGTTTTAGCTGCCAGGTAGGAGAAGGATCTTCCTCCCATGGTGGTTTTGTTGATGCGAGGTACAGTAGCAAGGGCCTGGTCGGAGGAGCGTAGCTGGCGGGGGGGGGGTGTAGAAGGAAAGTCGTGTGTTGAGGCATTCGGGTCCGAGTTCGTAGAGAGCTTTGTGTGCGTGGATTAGGAGGCGGAATGTTATTCTCTTATTGACGGGGAGCCAGTGGAGGTTTTTCAGGTGACTAGAGATGTGGTCTTTACGTGGGATGTCTAGTATGAGTCTGGCTGATGCGTTCTGGATGCGTTGGAGTTTTTTCTGAAGTTTTGCGGTGGTACCTGGGCGTATAGGGTGTTGCCGTAGTCCAGGCGGCTTGTGACCAGCGCGTGGGTGACCGTTTTTCTAGTTTCGGTGGGGATCCAGCGAAATGTTTTTTTGAGCATGCGAAGAATGTTGAAGCAGGATGATGAGACTGCGTTGACTTGTTTGTTCATCGAGAGTGTGGAGTCCAGGATGACGCCCAGGTTCCGTGCGTGGTTCGTCGGGATGGGTGCTTTTCCAAGGGCCTCTGGCCACCAAGAGTCATCCCAGGCGGAGGGGGAGGTACCTAAGATAAGGACTTCTGTTTTGTCAGAGTTCAGCTTCAGACGGCTTTGCTTCATCCATTCGGCTACTTCTTTCATCACTTCATGTAGGCTGGTTTTGGCGGTGTTCGGGTCTTTGGTGAGTGAGAGGATAAGTTGAGTGTCATCAGCGTAGGAGATGATGTTGAGGTTGTGTTGGCGTGCGATGGTTGCGAGGGGGCTCATGTATACGTTGAAGAGGGTGGGGCTGAGTGAGGATCCTTGTGGCACGCTGCAGATGACTTCAGTGGCTTCTGACTTGAATGGTGGAAGGCGGACTCTCTGAGTTCTTCCGGTAAGGAACGAGGTGATCCATTCCAGTGCTTTACCTTGTATTCCTATGTTTTTGAGGCGTTGTAGGAGGGTGTTATGACAGACTGTGTCGAAGGCTGCGGAGAGGTCAAGGAGGATGAGGGCGACTGTGTCTCCATTGTCCAGTAGAGTTCGAATGTCATCTGTTGCTGCGATGAGTGCGGTTTCAGTGCTGTGTTTAGCTCGGAAGCCGGATTGTGAGGAGTCGAGGGAATTGTTTGTTTCGAGGAAGGCGGCGAGCTGGTTGTTGACAGCTTTCTCAATGACTTTGGCCGGGAATGGTAGGAGCGATATGGGGCGGTAGTTTTTGAGTTCGGTGGGGTCAGCTGAGGGTTTTTTCAGAAGGGCGCTGAGTTCGGCGTGTTTCCAGCTTTCCGGGAAGGTGGCGGAGTTGAGGGAGCAGTTGATGACGTCTCGGAGGTGTGGTGCTATGATGGAGTCTGCTTTGTTGAAGATATGGTGAGGGCATGGGTCTGTGGGGGATCCAGAGTGAATGGAATTCATCAGGCGGATGGTGTCCTCAGTGGAGATAGGGTTCCAGTCGTTGAGGATGTTCAAGGTGGGTGAGGGTATGGCAGAAGGTTGGGGGGGTTGGTCTCCGGGTTGGTTGTCGAAGCTGTTGTGGATGTCTGCGATTTTGTTGTGGAAGAACGAAGCTAGGGAGTCACAAAGGGTTTGAGAGGGAGTGATGTCGTTGGAGTTGGCAGAGGGGTTGGTAAACTCTTTGATGATGTTGAATAATTCCTTGCTGTTGTGGGCGTTGTTGTCTAGTCGTTCTTTAAGTGCTGCTTTCTTGGCAGTCCGGATCAGTTGTCAGAAAATTAAACCTTCTCCTGCTGCGCGTCCTCCCCAAACTCAGTTGTACATATCTAATAAACCACTTGCATGTGTTTATTTAGATGACTGCGGTCCTTTCTCATCTGATACTGCATACAAGTACATCTTAGTAGCAGTTGACTCTTGCATGTGCTTTGTGTGGCTATGGCCTCAAAGTAGTGCTGATAACAGAACTGTCGTAAGGGATTTGCGAGTTTTTGTGGGAATTTTTGCTTGTGGTACCTTCCATTCGGACCAGGGTCCAGCGTTTGCTTCAAGACGTAGAAGTTTGCCATGGCTTCATTGGGGGACCAGGTCAAATTTTCGTCTCCATACCAGCCTGAGGGTAATAGTGTTGTGGAGCGGATGAACCGTGACTTGAACCGTAAGCGTCATAGACCAATCTTCTGCAAAATACTGCACCTGCTCTTTCGGCACTGTGTGCGCGAAACTAGGGAGGATTACCTCCTCCCCTTGGGGAGCAGCTAAGACAAAGGGTGGGGGCCAGTCGACCTCCCCCAACAAAATATCATAGGTAGCAGTTAGATTTTCCCAAAATATCCATTTTATGGTATGTCCTATGTCACCTTCAATTACAAGGACAATTTCATAAAGCCTGTCAGGGGAGCCACTCTAGTGTCTGCTGTCTCAACTACAACGAAGGTGTCAGTTGCTGTCACCTTCAGTAGTTGACGCAGGGCCTCTCGCACTATGGTAATCTCTGCTGCGCTGTCTAACAGCGTCAACGCCCATGTCAGATTCCGAAGCTGCGTTCTCACTATCTGTGGCTTATCTTGCTGTTACTGTAGCAACTTTCTTCTTTTGAAACTGGGGTCTTTGTCACTGTGACTCGTCTTGCTTGCCTTTTCCGTCAGCCTTGCGAGGCTCTGTTGGGCACCTCGACATCTGCCGCTGCCCCCTCCACCGGTGGTTGAGACCGATGTTTCCTGCAAAGAGCGAGGAGAACGTTGTTCAGGAACCTGAAATCTATCAGGTGACTTAATAGTACTGCGGTCGCGCAACTCATATGTACGCTCAGTAGAGGCAGGTGTAGGTGAAGCAGGACGGGACCCCTGTTTCTGTTGCTGCTTCCCCTGTTTTTTGTTCTTACTCCAATTTTGTTTCTGAAGTTTTGGGCGGTCATCTTTATCAGATGACACCTGCTGAGTTTGCTGCTGTGTTTGTTGTTCAGCAAAAGGCTTAACACCCAAACTATTAGGGCCAACGTTCTTATGACCCTCCATAATAATTCTCGGTAACTGACCGGGTTTTTCAGCCTCGGGGATGTCGTGCAAAGCATTAGACACCTGGAAACTAATCGCATCCCCCTTGACATTTGGAAGGACGAGATCGCGTACCATGTCAAACGCTCCCACGAGTCGCATTCCCAACTCCACAGCCGCCTCCGCTTAATGACGGAGGGCAGGAAAGCCATTGACGAGGTGCCGAAGCACCTAGTATAGACAGTCGCAAAAATCACACCCCAAGTTGTACAGTCGTTTATGTCTGGCACTAAGTCTTTCTGCAAACTTATGGTAAGGATCCTGTGTTTTTCCACAGGAGTAGTGTTCGGAAATACTGGTTCAAGTTGGTCGAATTTCTCGGCAAGCCAAAAAGGCATCTCATCCTTATCCTGGGGACGCTTGCCCATGACCGCATGAACCATGATGGGACTAAGCTTCAGCCCGCCCCCACCAACTGGATGTGCTGCACCACCTGGGGCGCCACCCGGGAGGTTGCGCCTAATGTAATGAACCACACCCCTACTAACTGCCACAGCAGAGACATAAAGGGGTCCCAGTTGCAGAGCTGTTAAATGCCCCGCATTAGGATGTGGAGTATAGGCAGCTAAAACAGGCCAAGTAGTGCCTGGGATTGACAACGGCCCTTGTCTGACCGCCGTTATTACGTGTTGGAGGGCGCAATTAAACCAAACGGCATGCTGCCAAGCAGAAATAGGAACTTCCACTGGCCTATATGGAGCGTACACTGAAGGCACATCAGCAGGGGTGTAAGTGTGAAATTCACCAGGCACAGCATCTACCGCAGGAAACGTGACCCATGAGTAAAACAACTCAAACGGGTACACTGCCTCAGCTGATACAACAAAAACAACTGCCTGCCCCGCTAATGAAATTAGGCAATCCTGCAAGTGATTCCGCACAGCCAAGTGACTGTGTGCTGGGATATCAACCGCAGCCATAATGACACAGTGATAAAGAAGTACATGCAATATAAAAAGGCACCACTGGGTAGTAATTCAACAGAAAACCGTTTTAAAATATCAAGCTTGAATAGACCTATGTAACTATAGGTAGGTTTAATCCGTCACTACTGTCAACCAGAAATGATAGTGAGGGGGTCGTAAGCACTACTCAAGTGTCTCACAATAAGACTACACTCTTGGTAGAACAGAGGCATAAGAAAGCAGCAAAAGAAATGCGAAAACACACACAAAAGGGGCAGGGTAGAAACACCCTGATCCCCTAGGTCTGCTCAGGGGGTCACACAAGGACCCCCAATTAGCCCCCGGGGGGATCAAATCCCGGGGGCATAATAAAAAATAGTGTGGGGGGGCTCCAATCCCCCCCACACTGCCCCGGGGACCACCACCCCCCGCGGCAAAGTAATTATAATAGCTGCCACCCCCCGAGGCGTTACTGAAAAGTATGCGGGGGGCTCACAAATCCCCCGCAGCCCCGAGGACCGCCACCCTACGGGGCTTCAATTTAAATAAATAAAAATAAAAAACCTGTGTGGGGGGGCTCAAGCCCCCCACACACCCTGGGGACCGCCAACTCCCCAGAGCACGAATATTTAAAATAGGGGGGTCCGTGACGGACCCCCGAGCCCCGGGGACTACCACCCCTGGGGCTTTACAATTGATGGGAGAAGGGGCTGAGCGGCCCCCCTCCTGGATCCCTTGATGGCCCTGGGGACCCTCAGCCCCAGGGCCGGCTCCTGCAGTGTCCCGGGGTGCCTACCCCGGGACACTGCTGTTTGCTATTGTTTTTGAAAGAGAGAGCAGGGAACCTGCTCTCTCTTTCAAAAACCAAAGCGGATTGCTTTTCTGCATGGGGAGTAGCATGTTAGCTTCTCCCCATGCAGAAAAGCAATGCCGACTCTCGCAGGATGCGGGTAGCCGGCAGGGACCGTGGGGGGCTTGGGGACCACCCCACGGCTCCCAACGAAGAGGGCCAGGCCCCGGGGGATGTGGTTCCCGGGGCCAGAAGTGGCCCATGATGGTGGCCACGCGGCCCCACTCCCAAAATAATAAAATTATTACATTTAAAAAAAAGATGTAGGCTAGCCCCGGGGGATGGGGTCCCCGGGGCCTTAAGTGGCCTGTGGAGGGGGGCTATGCAGCCCCCTCCTTTAAAATTAAATATAAAAAGTGGCATGCCCCGGGGGATGGGGTCCCCGGGGCCTTTATTAGCAATGGGAGGGGGGTCACGCGGCCCCCTTTCCCTTAAAAAACATACATATTATTTTTGGGGGTGAGGCCCTGGGGGATGGGGTCCCCAGGGCCCAAAAGAAAGAAAAAGAAGGGGGGGCTACACAGCCCCCTTCTTAAAAACCAAAACAAATTTAAAAAATGGGATCGGGAGGAGGCCACGCGCCTCCCTGTACTTCTTTGCAAACACGCCTCCTGGCGCGTTTGCAGAGGGGGAACTAATTCCCCTTGCATACTGGGGGTACCTGGGGGCCAACTTGCCCACCAGGAACCTCCAGTATGCGCCAGGGGGCTGCATTGCAGAAAGGTGTAAAAAGGGGCGTGGCCTCAGAACACCTCTCTGCAATGCAGCCCCTGGTGCATACTAGAGTTACCCCTCTGCAAACGCACCAGGGGACTGCGTTGCAGAGAGGTGTACTGAGGCCTCGCCCCTTTTTACACCTCTCTGCAACGCAGCCCCCTGGCCCATACTGGTGGGCTAGTTGACCCCCAGGGACCCCAGGTATGCAAGGGGACTTAAACCCCCAACTTATAACACGCTATGGGGTGCGTTTGCACAGTGGTGAAGGTAGGGGGCGGGCTTGAGGTGATATGAGTGCAAACATGCCCTTTGGCGCGTTTTAAGTTGGGGAATTAATTCCTCTTCAATCCAGAGGTCCCCTAGGGTCCAACTAATCCAACAGGTACCTCCAGTACGCGCCACGGAGCTGCGTTGCAGAGTGTTGTAAAAAGGGGGCATGCCCTCTGAACACCTCTCTGCAACAGAGCTCCCTGGTGCATACTGGAGGTATCTGGTGGGCTAGTTGGCTCACAGGGGACTTCAGGATTGAAGAGAAATGAATTCCCCAACCTAAAATACACCACTAGGCGTGTTTGCACACATATCACCTCAGGCCCCTCCCCTTCCTTCAATATTGAGCAAAATATTCCTCTAAAATCAGCCGAATTACAATTCCGATTTACTCACCTATTTTCAAGAGAGACCTCAGTGCTGCATCTTTCAGCTCACTACTGATCCTGAAAAGTAATTCTAACCATACTTACAGTAACTTGAATTTCCTTCCATAGGCTAACATTGACTGGTTTCACTTGGAAATTCTTCTAAGTGTGTATTTTTGCTACTTAAAAAATTCCTCAAAAATCAGCCGAACTACGAATTCCGATTTATTCACCTGCTATCAGGAGAGACCTCATTGCTGCATCTTTCAGCCCACTACTGATCCTGAAAAGTAATTCTAATCGTAGTTACAGTAACTTGAATTTCCTTCCATAGGCTAACACTGACTGGTTTCACTAGGAAATTCTTCTAAGTGTGGAGTTTTGGAACTTTTAAAAATTCCTCTAAATCAGCCGAACTAGGAATTCCGATTTACTCACCTGTTATCTGGAGAGACCTCAGTGCTGCATCTTTCAGCTCACTACTGTTCCTGAAAAGTAAATTTAACTGTACTTACCAGTAACTTGAATTTCCTTCCATAGGATATCATTGCCTGCTATATAAAATATATATAAATTAAAAAAATAGAAAATAAAAAAATAAAATATTACAATTTCAATATTTTTGCAAATATTTTTTTTCAATTTATATTAAAAATATGTAATGTAAGTTAAAAAATAAAAGATCTAAAAAATAAATACTTTAAAACAGTAAAATTAAATAAGTAAAAAAAAATATAACAATTAATACATTTAAAAATTATCACTGAAATTCACTGAAAAAAACCATAGGTTTCAGCCACAATATAGTTAGGAATTAGCATTTAAAAAAGCTTAGAAATTTACTGAAAAAAATCATAGGTTTCAGCCACGTTGTAGTTAGGAATTAGCATTTAAAAAACCTTAGAAATTCACTGAAAAAACCATAGGTTTCACACATGCTATAGTTAGCTGGACATTTCACTTATACAAAACCATTGAAATTCCCTGTTATAGTTAGTTCAGATAACTATAACTCGCGTGCCCGCAATGCACTGCTGATGACGTCACATATTACATCACTGATTACATGGTCAGTGACATCACTCATGACATCACTGATGACATCTCAAATGACATCACTGATTTGCACGGGAATGCCTACTCCGCATATTATTAGCGTTAATCGTCGCTCTCAACTGTTGTGATTTGTTTTGCTGAGCTATCGGTGTAGAACTGGCGACATCGGTAGTATTCACCAGGTTGAGAATGGCATGATAATTTAAAATCACAGAAAAAAACATAGGTTTAATGAACATTATAATTAGAAATTAGCATTTAAAAAAACCTTTGAAATTCACTGAAAAAAGAATAGGTTTCAGGCATAATATAGTAAGAAATTAGCATTTAAAAAACATTTGAAATTCACTGAAAAAAACATGTTTCAGGGACGTTATAGTTTGTTGGACATTCCTCTCGTACAAAACCATAGAAATTCCCCTGTTATAGTTAGTTCAGCTAACTTTAACTTGCGCCCCCGCAATGTACCGCATTATGTGAATAACTGAAATATACATTTCATTAAAAATACTTGTGATTTTTAGACAAAGATGATAGATCTGTTTTATATATATTGATGTGCTCACCCCTTGATAAAGATATTTTGTATATTTTTGTTTTGTGGCGCTTTGACAAGTCAGTAAGAGTCTGCGTGAGTGCAGTTAGGGACTGTGAATACCAGATGGCCGTGTGCTGCAGGAGGTAGGGTGCATGTAGGAGGGTTGGGCGCAGGCCGTGCATAGCATAGGGTTGGCTTTATGTATAGTAATTAAATATTACTTCACGTTAATTTGTGTGTGACTGTCTAGCACGAATACACAAAGCCCAACTGCCAATTGCACCCAGTGTTGTGATCACAGATATTCTACAGGCACCTAAAAGTGGCATTTTCATAATTGTAATTGAAAATCCAACTTCACTATATGTTAGGATTTTAAATTAGAATATCAGAGCCACCAAAGACAAACCTGTTATCTCTTCTAATTTGGAAATTACACTTATAAAATGTAATATGGCAACTCCAATGTTAACCTATGGGAGCGACAGGCCTTGCAGAAGTGAAAAATGAATTTAGCAGTTTTTCACTACCAGGAAATGTAAAACTTAAAAGTACTTGTCCTCAACTTTAGATGCATTGCACCCTGCCCTCTGGGCTCTCCGGGGCCTACCCTAGAGGTGAAATATGTATTAAAAAGACGGTTTGGGCATGACACAAGGCTTTTTTTGCCAGGTCGAAATGGCAGTTCAAAACTGCACTCACAGCCTCTGCAATGGCAGGCCTAACTCATGTTTAAAGGACTATTTAACTAGGTGGCACCATTAGTGCTGCAGTCCCCCAAGTAGCATTTTATATACACACCCTAGGCACATGCAGTGCTCTTTACTAGGGACCTATATGTAAATTAAATATAGCAATTTGGTATAAGCTAATGTTACCATGTTTTATGGCGAAAGCAAAAGCACTTTTAGCGCTGGGTAGCTGTGGTAAAGTGCATAGAGTCCTAAAGCCAACAAAAACGAATCCAGCAAAAATAGAAAGAGGAAGGCAAGGCGTTTGGGGATAACCCTGCAGAGAGGGTCATTTCCAACAGTCTTGAATTCCAAGAGTAAGCCATAAGTTCTACAAAAGCAAGTCACACCCAAATCATAGCAAAATCTTGGTGACTCTGGCCCCGTGCATTTTAAGTATCCTTACAATGTGAAGTAAATGTTAACATGATGGGCAATAATAACTTAAGAGCACGAAAGACAGATTGCTATTCAAATACCCCATTTAAATTCAGAGCCACAGTGTTACTAAAACATGTGCAGGGCAATTTTACCTATGATGCCAAAAAGGGCATCTGGTTAATTGTCCATCATCTTAAGTTTACTGTCAGGGTTTGAAATGTGATGTTACATGGTGTGACTATGCAAAATGCAACACATCTTTCACACCCTGCAAATGTACACATGAGAAAACCCGATAAAGGCTGGACTTATGGGACCTTAGTAAGTAGTCCAGTATTCCCTGACATTATTATCACTATGGGGCAAGAGTGCCTGCGTTGACGCTAGGCAGTTATTATTAGCACCAGTGCTAGGGAAAACACAGGGGTGCAGTGTATTCCTGTAAATACGGTGCATCCCTGCATTTCCTTGTTGATATGCCGCTCTAACTGTGCTTAAATGACTTTCTATAGGGAGATGGATATTTCCAGGAATTCCCATATCATGCTGCACTTCAACTGTATTATGGTCCCTCACACTTACTGGGGTGACCATAAGATCTCTTAAGACTGATATTTACTTCCCTGAAATTAATGTATGATCGATAACACTCGTGGCTCCCTTTCCTGTAAAAGTTAGTAGAATCATCTGGGAGTTAGGGCGAAAATTAATCGCAAACTTCATATTAACTGTAAAACCACAGCACTCATAACAAGGACCTTAAGTGCTATGCTAAGGTGGGAGGGGCAAAATGTCATGGAAGAGTTTGGGATGGATTTTGTACAGAGAAAATGATTTTACCTGTATGAAAAACACCATTAATGCCCAAATGCACATTTCTGCATGGTGTACTCGCGCAAAATAAATATCACTTAGTCTGTGTCAGGTGTAAATTCATGACATTGTGAATTCTCGAAAAATCATAGGAGTAACCCTGTGGAAGTATAGATTTTTAACTTTACCAGCTTGGCTTTGGAAGTTGAGTCATTATAAGCTTACACATATGTTCCAGTGACTTGTAGATCGGTCATCAATGACCATATATCCCTCTCCACATCGGATGTAACAGGTCTACAGTGTAGAACAAGTGGCGACTGCGTCAGCAGCGATACTGGTCTGGACTCAACGAGGCGCTACAAGAGCCAGAAAGTGCGGTGTGGGCTTTTACCTTGGGCACTACCAAGAATCAAGAATGTATGGTGCCAATGCCCCGAAAAGCCCAAGTATCCACCCAACCCACACACCCGCCCTCTTACTTTAAAACCTGCAAACATCGAAACATAAATCATAAGTAGTTCTGAGTGTAATTCACTTCTCCATAGGATTTGCCACATAACCCACAGGGCTAGCCCCAGCTGCAAGAAGAGAGCAAGAAAGGTGTTCACACGAGGAAGTTTGTTGGAGATATTTGCATATTAAAAGAAGATGGTCTTAAAATATTTAGGCAGAGAATCAGTTTTTTGTCTTAGTTCACCCCTAACAATTTCATCAGAAGTTTTCAGCTTCGTTACATCTATTGGAAGTTTAAATTCGATCAAAATGGAGTCAACAAAAAAGCATTCTGGGATGTGAAGTTTTCAGGGAAGCTAAGTCGTATTAACAGTTTTTTTTATCATGATACACTGTGAGGATTAACCAGACATGAATCTGTTGTGGCACAATAGATACGGCATTACAAATATAAACAAAAAATGTACTTTCACTGAAAATATTATCTGCATTCCAGATTGCCTTAGGCTTATAGATGGCCAAGGCCAACGCTGCTCTTCATTTGATTTCCTATTAGAGGCAGTTCTTTGCCTTTTTATCGGCTGGTAGTGTTGCACAGATATTGCCTTTCTGCCTCCTCAGTAGAAACCCAGCCTGCCTCTACACACCACGAGATTCCCTTGGAAGCTCTCACTCCTTTGTCATCTAAAAATTATCTAAAACGGTGGTTCTCAACCTATTATCTTAGGTGGAGCCCGTTGTAATCATTACTGGAACCAGGGACCCCAATTGAATCATCAGTGGATTTTGGCTCCCCCCCACTGAGTCATCACTGGAGGCCGGGAATCCCGGGTCGAACATTTTTGATGATTTGAACTGACAAACAATACACACAAAAATACAAGAAACAAGCAAACAAATTCACAAAAGACAAAATAGTTTATTTAATTTACAAACACATATAAACAAAACAAAATTCCAATTTTATTGGGAAGGATGAAGTTTTTTCAAATTCAATTGAGGCCACTCATCATCCGTACTATATTCTAATTGATACACTCAGACTGCTCCCACAAATCAAACTGAGAACACCAACTTAATTTTTAGTCTCCAATTTCAAATTCCTAACATTTGCAGAACATTTTAAGAATTTAAATTTTACGTTTTATTTTTTAACACACTTTATTGACCTGTTAATATTATTCAATTTTCTAAGCAGTCGCAGACCCCCCTGAGTCGGCTTCATGGACCCCTAGCGGTCTCTTGACAACAAATTGCGAACCACTGATCTAAAACAAGCAAGAATTCTAAATGCAGCTATGCATCTGTGAGCTCTAACCAAAAGATTTCCAACCTTCAGCCTCAGTCCAGGGATAATCACTGCTGGGTACAGCACATCACGGTAGGATGACCGTGCCTGGATTTAAGGGCATGATGTGCTTGGGGATCCTGCATTTTCACTGCTGGAGAGCAGGGATTGCCAATCGTGTATTTTCAACATATTGAACCATAATATCTCCCATAGCATGCCATGTAGTGTCTAACTAGATGAGCAACACACTGCTGGCCACCAGAGAACTCTAACCAAGTCCACACCTGCACGTCAAGTGCAGGTTTTTATTCTGACCACATCTTGACACCTATAGATGAGAACGTATACTTAAGGAGATGACTGCAAACCAGTCTCTCCTGGCTTCCATCTCTATGCTGCAGCGTCCCCCAAGCCATTAGAGCTCTGAGGGGCCAGCCTCTGACACGGTCAGCATATAAAATTGGGCCTAGAATAAAAAGAAATATAGAAACATATTAGTGGGACCTGCAAAGGTACTCATGGCTTCCGGCACACTTCATCAGAAACAGTATGCCTTTCATTCCCCATCCTCCATCACACCATGAGGTGCAGAGCCCCATGAAAAGCTTCACCTCTATAGTAACTCACACACAACAAGAAATCACTCGCCACATGGGCTGAAAGCAAAGACAACACACGCCCAACCAACCAGTGCGCCTACATCCCCATTCATGGAGTAGCATGCTACTCCTGTACCTAAATACTTCAACTCCCCACACAGGTGTAGTATTCTACCCCTCTGTGTAGGCATCTGACTGGATCACAATTTCAGTAAAATACACTAAACATAAAGGTGAAGAGGAATCTGTAAAGTGATGTTTTCTGCTAAGCAATGTCATCCGGTCAGGTATTTTATTATGTACTAATATGTGATGTTGTGTTACTCATGTTATCCTTTGTGAATAGGCCTTTTGTTAGATTCAATTGGTTTTTAGAGTCAGATGACTTGCCAGACATAGAGCCTAACCAAGAATACACTAATATTGACATGTTTTAGTACTAATGTTGCAGTATTAAAATTACAAATACATATTTCACTATTGTTCAAAACTCTATCTGAATTTAAGATTTTCTAGTCTAGTAGATGGTCTGTACTTCATTTGTTTTCTGGTTTAAAAGCAGTGCTATGTCATTATTTACGCTACTTATGCTGAGTAGCGCAGAGATGTATGGTCATATTTGCAAGTCACTTTTTGAGACGTTCTGGTGGCGTCAAGTCCTTAACCCTATTTAGAAGGCTGAGTTAAGTCACTTAATGTGGCTTAATGCCGCCTTGTAAACAATGCCCCTAATTACGCAGCATTTAGCTTGAAAGGGGCAGGCAGCGGGTGCTGCTGTGGGTGTTCCGCTGCAAGACCCATTGCTTTTTGACGCTTATCTCAATTTACAAGGGTGGCATACTTATGGGGCAGCAACAAAAATAAGACCAGAGAAAATCTGGTCTTAATCTAGAGCAACAAGGAGAAATTATTAATTTCTCCCTGTTTTTGATGTTTCTATGTAGAATACAACACACATAGAAACACCAAATCGCCAGTAGGGAATGTTCGTGTACAAGAAGGCGTCCCTTCCTGCACATGAACAATCATTCAATCACAGCAAGTTGCAACTTCTATGTGTGCTGCAGAATGCACCACATATAGAAGTTTCAAATCGCCATTAATGATTGTTTATGTGCAGGAAAGGACACCTTCCTGCACATGAACAATCCTTCCCTGCAATGCATCGTCGCTAGGGAGCTAAATTTAGTGTCAGTCTAAGGGGAAAAGCAGGGTTGCATCGCATTCCTGTAAATACAGTGCATCTCTGCATTTTGAAACTAACAGGACCCGGCGTTAGCAATTTTGTCTTAACACAGCGCTACGACAATTTCCTTGTAAATATGCCTAGTTGTCTTTTATCCTCTTTAGAGCCCTTTCAGCCTCGGAGAGACCAAGATCAGAGAGAGTAAGCAAAAGTAGCTTATCATGGCAACATTGGCAAACATACCTTCATATATGGCACAGAGCTCTAAAAGTTGCATTTAAGTATTTGTTTATTTTTGATCTTCCTATATTGGCATAGTAACCATTCATGTGAAGGTGAGGAGTAACAGAAATGCTCACCATTTTATATGCCCCAAAATATGTAAAGTCCTTGAAGAAAGGCATCCTATGAAGCAAATCAAGAAAGCATACTGGTCTGAGACGTCTGACAAGCCATGGCTTGGGACCAAGCGATGAGTAACGATTTGATGAGGATCCACATGCCAGAGAGAGGAGGTGAGTCTTAAGGATTTCTAAACTTGACAATATCATCATCAATAGGAGGTACATCTTCAAGAGGGGCCGCCTTTCCCTAGGGATATGGTCTTCCAGTATTTTTATTCTGAGCTCCACGCCACATTATACCTGATTGAGTCACATCAAATGGGAAATGCTGTGAGCAGGTAAACATGATGCCAAGCATGGTGTGGTCACTGGCTAGATTGGGGATGACTTTAAATTCTCTCTCATTTCGATTTATGAAGACAAGCAAAACCACCCTACCTGACTTTGAGTTGCCTCCTAAATCACGAGTAAGGAGATGCAGCCCAAATCAGGATGTATGACTTTACAACGCATACTTTTACATCGCATGCCTTTACAACGCGGTTTTTACATCGCATACCATTACAACGCATAATGCTTTTAGGCGCTGGATAGTGATTTATTTAATTTACTATTCCAACTCCAGTCCCCGTGGATAGTAGGGAAGGTGTTGGATAGTATATTAAATACATTCCCTATCCTAGAGTGCCCCCCAGCGCTATGCGTTGTAATGGTTTGCGTTGTAAAAGTTGTGTCGTAATGGTAGTGCGTTGTAAAAGTTTCGTTGTAATGGATGTTTCCCCCCAAATCACTGCCTCGCCTACTCTGCGCCCCAGAGGAGTTCCATGGGTATTGCAATGGGTTTCCCCATGCAAAACCCATGGAATTTGCCCCGGATTCACTAAATGATGTAAATCTAGGGAATCACCAAATCTGTACTCCTCCTGAGGGGAGGCTTAGCGAGGAGAAATATGTTTATTTCTCCTTGTTTTTTTCCTCTTGCTACACGTGCTGCATTCTGCAGCACACATAGCAAGAGGATAACACCTCTTAGGACTGTTTTGTGCAGGAAGGCACCCCTTCCTGCACAGAAACAAAAATCCATGCAACAGAGTAACAAACCGAGTTGCAAGGGTGCCTACGTTGGCACTAAGCTGTCGAAACGGTGCCAGCACGGAGAGATGGACAGGAATGCAGAGTATTGCTTAAATACGGTGGATTCCTGCTCTTTCACTTTAGCGTAGGGTAGCACAGCAAGGTTGTGCTGCCCTGCACTAAATTCCCATAACTCCCCTTGGTTTGTCTCACTAATACTCTGGGCTCAACATTCTGAGCCACTCCACATAACATTTGATCCAGCAGCATCAAATCTATAGTTCACAGATGGACAATTTTGCATATCTGTGGCCTTATAATCCACATTCAAAAACAGATAGTACGCAGTGAAAACGCTTTTACTTGCACTGCCTGATGATCACACTTCCAATACACAGATTGCGGGTATTGGGGCAGTCCACTTCTGCCACATGCTTGTTTGGGTCAGCCAAATGCAGTTATTCTTTTAGACTTTGTCAATCACATCTTGGCTCAGATGAGTGAAGTATTTTTCTCTCACCTAATATTACTGAATGTTTGGAGTATTGTTCCACCTCCTAAGAAGCGGTTCCATTGCAATGTATGAAGTGCATGATTGACATTAGCAGCAGCAGTTATAGGAGGCTTCTAGCTGAACACAGAAGCCATATTGAAAATAATTAATTCAGCCGTAAAAATAGCGGCCCGGATTTGCCCGGGCCAAGGGCGGGCCCGTCTGCACCCGTCAGCGGCAGAAAGAGCCAGGGTAGGGCCACTCCCCTAACATCTGCAGCTTATTAACTCATCATTAAGCCTTACAGAGAAGTGCAGACCTACCCTGGGAATACTGAAAGGTATTGTTTTTCACTGTGCATATTGCAAAAGCCAGTTTGATGGACCCTTTCCTACTTTCTGTGGACTATCAGAATTGCTTGTTGTTTTCTAAGTCTTTCCTTTTAGCAGGGAGGTATATACTTGAATGGGCAAATGCAAGTCAATGGAAGGGGGAGGAGGGGTGTTGAGGCTGGGAATGCTAGTAGACCCCGCAAAGGAAAATAAGCTAGAAGAATGATCAAGCATGCTGCCAGCAATTGTGTTCTCGATCGTATCGACAGTCTTGTAGAGGAATGTGAGGCAATTTTAATTTCTGAACCTAGTCCACATCTAGTGTGAGATAAGGCTCAACAGAATACAGCTGGGCTGGCGTTGGAAGGTTCATGCAAGGGTCCTGCCTCCCTTGTTATTGCTGCTATGTTTCTCCCAAAACCAATAGCCCCAAAGGGCAGTGGTACTGTGAGTGGGGGGGGGGGTTCTAACTAAGGAGAGCACCATAACTAGTGATATTGATAACTCACTATTAGCTTATGGCAGTCAGTCCATAACATCGTCCGTATGGTCCCCTGCACTAACATGTTTTCTATACTGGCAAATGTTCACAGTAAGAGTTCTATGCTACAACCATCTCAACCGTCCGGAATAGCTACGGAGGTTGCCCCAAACCATCCATCAGACTCCTAAACCCAAATTAATGATAAGAGTAGAAATAATGTACAAGATATCCATGAGCTAGTGAGGCTAGTACTTCTTCTACGGGATGGGATAGAATCCATGAAGGTTTTGATTGTAAATGTATCTGGTATGGTAGGGCTTGCGCCTAACGGTGGGGCGTGCACCTTGTTAAACCCTATCTTGAGTGACACTAACTCTTTCCCACTGAAAGCGGGTAGTACCTTGGCAAAACCAATGGCAATTGTAAAAGAGGGTGGTGTGTGTAAAGCTACCACCTCCTATAGTGAGGTGGCTAAATCCGTAAAATCCTTACCCATCCCTTATGTTCAAAATAGACCTCAATTGCCCAATAACAACAGTTTAACCCACCCTCCAAAGACCAAGGAGAGAGAGTATTCGGTATTTAGTGTGAGGTGGAATGTTTCCCCAATAGTCACCAATCAAGATAAACTTCAAGATAATAGGGGGGGGTCTGAAATCAAGAATAGCACAGAGTACCAACAAAATCTATATGACCAACGTCCCCAAGTTAGCAACAGTGAGAAGTAATAAGAGTGCCGACTCCCTGACCAATAAAACTATTCATTGGTTGCGTCATGTTAGAGGGTGTCGGTCGGTAATTAGGGAAGATATTTCTAAGGTGAGCAGGGTGACCTCGACCACTGAACAATTTGATTGTATTGAATTGACACTGCGGAAAGAGGAAATGGCTGAAAATCTATATGCCCTCGAGTTCAGAACCAGCCCCCCTGCCCATTCATGCATTCAGTTAAGGAAGGCCCCACCTGGCTCTCAGGTGTACCACTACCCTGGGCAGTGGTCATGGGGTCGTGTTGGAAGCTCTGGGTTAGAAAATATTGATTGACTCCAGAGTGTATATGCGCAAGGGCTGTGTAGAGATAGTGCAAAGGGCCGAGCTGATAGTAGTGTTATTTCCAGTCACATTCCCGAAATGAGCCAATTGCAAGGGGTAGGTACTTGTATGGTCAATGGTCTGGCTGTTTCTTTAGATAGGTCCCAGTCAAATAACACTGATATTGCTAGTGGTTTCTCTGAGGTGAGATGTCCTATCACAACTCAATCAACTGATGCTCCTGGCCCTGGACCACAGCGACATGCCATGGGCACTATTCCAAGGCAAGGCAAGGAACCATTGCATATAGGCTATGCCCCCATTTGGGGTTCATTTATGTCATGGAACATTGCAGGTTTGGGTCCAAAAATATAATTACTGGATTGGCTCACATTTGTCAATGAGTTTGATATATGTACCTTTCAAGAGACTTGTCTCCTCGAGCCGCAAATCCGTGCAGGTTAACTAAACTTTTTTGTTCCCGCGATCAAAGGTGCCAAAGGCCGCCCAATGGGTGGCCTTACCATATGGGTTCCCCAAGCATTGGCATTGAGTGTTAAAGAATTGTCTTCCGAGAGTAGTGATATTCAGGTGATAAGGTTAGACTTGGGCTCCTTAGGACCTCTGGACATTTATAATGTTTATGAGAGGGTAGTTCGGGGGGAAAGTCCCAAGTTATATCGGTTTTAGACAACCTCCTCGAGCTTTACTCAATGGACAGCAGTGTGATTGTTGTGGGTAATTTGAACTCAACTTTTGAGCCACCTGCTACTCCCGATTAGCAACTCACTAATGATGAGGATAGCCTATGGGGAGCACCAAAATTGGAACACGACCCCGTAAAAAAATGGACAGAGGTCATTGTCCAGATTAACACTATCTGCTATGAAAGGGGACTTAGGGCCCTCAATGGTAGGACACCACAGGATAGGTCTGGGGCTAATACATTTAACAATGGGTAGAGCAAAAGTAGGATTGACTACATCCCCTGCAGTTTGAAAATTTGGCACAGGATTAATGATATGGCGGTTATGGATCAGCTAGAAAGCGACCATACCACCTGTGTGTCACCCATGGATGGTGGATGTCGGAGCAACCACAACCGGGGATGTTGAACTTCGTGCTCCGGACGCTGTCCTTACCAACGACATGTGTCGGGTTAACTGGCTACACGTAACTTAAAAACCGGAGGTCCTGGCAAACATCATTGAAGATGTTGGCAGAACTGTGCTAGAGATCGAGCAAGTCCTGGGAACCGGTGGTGATCCGGGGCACGTGATACAGATACATGATAGCTTTTTTATCAGAATAAGTACCTATTTTATTAAGCCCATCAGAACCCAGAAATTGTCTGACTCCAGGTGGTGTGGTGGTATAACAACGAATGTAGGCAAGCTGGAATTGCTAGAATTGCCCTTGGTAATACTACCAGGGGTGGGGAAATGGACACTGTCCGTACAGCAAAGCCAAGTGCCCAAGGGATGAGCTTAGATGGCAGGACTTTAAAGAAGCTGGTTCGCAGAATAATACCAAATTATTTTGGAATAATATTAAGTGGGGCAGAGGGGCACAACTAACCCTGGGCGAAGCACTACGCTACGCTCGCGTAGTTTGCAAAGTTTGCGCAACTTCGCACTACGCGAGCTGCACGTAGCACAGTGCGAACACGAGAAGTGCAGCGTAGCGTAGTGCAGCGGTCATTTTTTGCTTGTTCGCGGTCTTCAACGTCATGTTCGCGACCGCGTGCAAGCAAAATGACATCCCGGCGAGATTCTCAAAGCATGGAGGTCAAGATTTTCATTGCGAGTGGTTGAGCATGCTTGCGACCGCTCACGATGAGAAACTACCAGTTCGCGTTAAGAAGGCTGCCGCTCGAGTAAAAATCTACTCGAGCAGCAGAAAACTACAGCTTGCACTGTGCAAGATGCCGTTTTCAATGATTGCACAGTGCCGGATGCTTGTCCGCACTGTGCAATCATTGAAAACGCATCTTGCACAGTGCGAACATGCTACTACGCAGCTCGCGTAGTGCTACGTGAAGTTCGCGTAGTGCAAAGTGCACTTCGCGTAGCTTCGCATAGCTTTGCGTAGCGCTACTTCGCAAACTACGCCCACCTTTAAAGACAACCTGATCAGCCCCAAAATGTTATCTCTCAAGAAGGATGGGTTAATTATTTTAGGCGCCAATATGCGCGTAACCCTCTAGAGGATCAAATGGAAGATGTTAGTCATGTTTTCTATACAGATGAGGCTTTTAATGTTAAAGATGTTTTATTAGCTCTTAGTGCAGTGGCTGGAGGAAGAGCACCGGGACCCGATGGTGTCCCTGCGGACATGTTTCTCTACGTCAAAACGTGATGGGGCAGATACATTTTGCTGATGGCAAATGCAACGGTCCAGGGTGCCCCCGATCCCGGTTACCAGTATACAAAAAAGGAGATAAAACTCAACTGGGGAACTATACACCTATCATTTTGATAGACACGATCCACAAGGTAGTTCGGAAGGATGATCCTGACCAAAATTTTAGATTGGATTGAGGAGAGCAGTATATTGTCCCCCTTCCAAGCGGGTTTTCGTAAATATACTAGCACCATTGATCAAGTCTTTCATTTTATTCTTTTATAATGGAAGACTGTGGCATTGGGCAAGGGCAGCCTTTATTCTGCCTTTGTTGACCTACGTGCAGCTTTTGACCTTGTCCCCCGATCCCGGCTGTAAGAACTGGGGCCACCAGTTCTCCGGGGGGGTAGCTTGGCTCGAGCAGGAAGGCAACCAGGGGCTTACGTGTAAAGTAGCTACACAACACACTCATCCACTGAGACTATAAGTGGGCGCAATAATGGAGACCACACCAAATCAATATCTTTTATATAGAATTCAAGTCAGGGTAATCAATTCATCAACATTTCCTAGAATATCTCATTAAAGCATTTTATCAGGTGAGCAAAATTAGCAAAACGTCAAACAACACAGCCTGTTGCAATATACTCTTCAGCAGGCTAAGGGGGATACTTTCATGAACCAGGAGCTGGCATTTCAGGAAGCGGTCATGAACATTTAATACTGCAAATATAAACAGTTCAATACAGGTAACCATTTCATTGAAATAGCAAGGGGGTAGATTAAGCAATATCATAGCACATCCCCATAGACACTCAGGGAAGCCCGCCCCTGCAAGAAATTCAGTACAGGGCAATAATCCACAGCTCAATTAGCAGGCTTAAAACAGGTACTCAGACAAGCACAGTTAATTTAGAATGAGCCTGGCTCCAGGCATGCACAGTCAATCTGTATTGAGTCACCTTGAAGTTTAACCGTGGCCTCACAGTCTCTGGGGGCTCATTGGGGCCAACAGGGGCCCAGTTACCGTTTTCCCCGGGGGATGGGCAAACTCGGGGCCTTGACCGGCCTTCCAACCTCCTCCCCTGGGGGTTACCTGTTGTCTTCGGCCCTCCAAGAACGAGACAGACCCGCGGTTGAGCAGGAGGTGGAGAGTACGAAGAACATATCCAGTTCTAACAATGTCGCTGAATGACTGACCTGAAAGTCGACACCCAAGGTGTTACCGCGGTGAATGAAATATATTTGATGACAACAGAACCCTGTATCAAAATCAAAGATACGTATAACTACCAGAGCTCTGAGGAAATAAGTACAGTATATGAGAATCGTAAAGGAAACGGTTATATAGTACTGACAAAAGTTCCAAAAGGAAAGTACTCCAACCGCTCCCAGTGAGGTGACGGGGGATGAGCCTCCATTCTGAAAAATATTGCAAACTTCCAGACTAAGTGTCCTGAAAGTTCAAGACCTACAATAAAGAAGGATACCACTATCAAGATGTTGATGACCCCAATTAAATTTGTCCTGAAGAAGGTGTAACCATATCCACGGCTAAAACACCGAAATGCGTCGACGCTCCACGTTTATAGAATCCAAGTAAAGCCTGGGGGTTTCCACAAATACCCCAATTTTGGACATTGGAAGCCTCACACAAGTGGTATAAAGGCTATTGGATCTGATTATCCTGTAGCAACCTTAGTTGATCTATTGAAAATAGGGGGTTTACTTGTCTGTTATTTACAATTAGTCCTGTGTGATTAGGTTGTGACACTGTAAACTATGAGATGTTTTTATTTACTGTCTTTCAGGAAAACTGTTTGTTCTGAAATTTTAACATTGAGCTTGGTTCCTTATGTTAAGGAAAATACCATGTTAAGTAAGAGAATTTTTTAATAAAGAAAGAGTGTAAATGTTACATTTTAGTTTGTGGCCAAATTCATAAAAAATACAATTAAGTCATAGTCAGGTGTTAATGAGGCAGGGGTGGGGAATTCCTATCTCCCGACGCCGAGACATCTAGATTTCTTAGGAGGGCAAGAGGTTTTAATTTGCATTTTGTCCAAAGGACAAGTAGACAGTTTAATGGTGCTGGGGCCTGCACTTTAATTCCCCCAGAGCAGAACAACAACAGAGATATAGCAGAGCTCAAAGTTGCAGCCAGCTGCATAAGCTTGTGTGGCCCCCAGGCCCGCCCTAGTTCCTTTTATTTTCTTTGAGCATGAGACAAACATCGTGCTTCTGCAGCTCCAGAACACTCACAGCACTGGCATGTAAGAGGCTGCCTTATCTGCCTCTTGGCCCCTTGCTCTGACTTGAACTCTATGACCCCTGCGTTTTAATCTCTGCTCCACTCTTGGGCCTCATATGGCCCCAAGAACAGTGCTTTCCCTTCTCATGCAGCTCCTGCACCCCCTTCTTTGCACTTTGCCTTTCCTGTACACTTTATGTTTCACCCGGTGCCTAAACCTGCTAACACCGCCCTCTCTGACAGCCCGGACCTGCTCCCCTTGGCCTCTCGTTTTCTTAGTCATTCAGGGCTTACATTAAAGCTCATAAGTTTCTCCATGAGGCTTTCATGCAGGCCTAAGGCCACCCCCATTTCTGTCCTTGCACTAGGCCTCGCATATCACTTTGTGCATACACCAGGGGCATTTGGAACACACTGCCATAGCAACTACAGCAGCTGTGGAGTTCTTGATGGGCCTCTTCAGTCTGCAGGTCTGCACACAAAGGCCCATAATGGATTTGAAAGGGGTGGGTGGATGAGTGATAGGGTGGATGAATAGATACATGGATGAATGAGTGAAAGGGTGGATGGATAGATGCATGGAAGAATAAGTGAGAGGGTGGATGGATAGATGCATTGATGAATAAGTGAAAGAGTGGATGATAGATGAATACATTAATGAGTGAAAGTGTGGATGGATAATGCATGTATGAATGAGTGAAAGGTTGGATGGATATGTGCATGGATGAATGGGTGGAGTGAAAGGGTGGATGGATAGATGCATGAATGAATGAGTGAAATGATGGATGTAAGGAAGGATGCGTGAAAGAATGGATGGGCAAGGGTGAAAGGATGGATGGCTGAGTGGATGGATGGGGTGAAAGTGGATGGATGGGGTGAAAGTGGATGGATGAGTGAAAGGATGGATGGCTGAATGAAAGGGGGATTAATGGGTGAGAGATAGAGTAGATGAATGGGTGGATGGCTGAGTGGGTGGGTGGATGGGTGGATGAATCGGTGGGTGGGTAGGTAGGTGGCTAGCTGGGTGGAATGGTGGATGGATGGGTGGATAGTTGAGTGTAAAGGTGGATGGAGGGATTAGTGAAAGGGTGGATGGATATATGAGCGAAATGGAAGATGGAATGGGGTAAAAGGGTGGATAGATGAGCTAAAGCATAAATGGAGGAACTGAAATGGTGGAAGGATATACGAGTGAAAAGGAGGATGTATGTATGAGCAAAAGGATGGATGGAGGGATGAGTGAAAGGGTGGATGAATATGAGCGAAAAGGAGGATGTGCGGGTGAAAAGGAGGATGTGTGGGGTGAAAGGATGGATGGATGAGCAAAAGGATGGATGAGTGAAAGGAAGGCGGGATGGATGAGTTTGATAGATAGGTTTGGAGATGGAAGGATAGGTATGAACAGGGGCTTCGTGAACACCCCACTTTAGCATCTACTGTAGAGGTGGAGCTCTTGATGGGCCTCTTCTGTCTGCAGGTCGACAGACAAAGGCTCATAATCAATGTGAAAGGGTGGGTGTGAGTGAAAGGATGAATGTGTGGGTGAAAGGATGAGTGAGTAAGTGTTGCTGGCTAAATGCATGGATGAATGAGTGACAGGGATGGTTGAGTGACGGAGATAGGGGATGAACAAAGGATGTTAAAATGAAGGAAAAGGTGAATGGATGGATGGGTTACAGGGTGTATGGATTAGGGAGTGAAAGGATGGATGAGTGTAAAGGATAAATGGATGAGTGAAAGGATGGATTGAAGGATTGGTAGATAGGTGGGTGGATGGAGGAGTGAAAGGGTGGATGGATGAGTGAAAGGATGGATGGATAAGTGAAAGAATGGATGGATAGATGGATGGAGGGAAAGGGTGGCTATATGGATGAGCGAAAGGATGGACAGATGGCTGAAATGGTTAGGTTTGGAGATGGATGGGTAGGTTTGGATACTGATGAGCGGATGGACTGACAAATCAACAGATGGACGAACATATTGGTGAAAGGCTAATGGATGAAAGAATGAATGGATGACCATGTAAAGATGAAATGCTAGATATCAGTGGGTGAAAGGATGAATGGATGGATGCTTAGATGGAAGAAGACAGAGCAATTCTGGAGAGGACTCCAGTGACATTTTTCGCCTGCTTGGTGGCATAAGAGCTTTGGATCAAAGTGGGGGGTATTTCAATTTTCTGGTTACTCACTTGGCCTGCACTATGCTCCTTTCTCTACCTGGGGATTATCAGGTAGGTGTGGTGCTGTTCGTCAGCACGTTCTTACTAGACAGCCAGTATTTGGTCTCATTAAGGCCTCATTGCCATAGAAATTACTGGTACTGAACAAAACTACTTTGTAAAAGAGCAGAATGTTGTCACACACAATGAAGCCAGCCGATAGATAGGATGAGAAAGCATTTAAATAAAAACAAAAAGTCTTGGTTAACTCAGATTGAATTAGGGGCTCAAATGTTAAAGAAAGTCACAAAAGTGCACCCAGGATTTATGTCCTTATATTAATGCAGATTTACGTTTTTCATGAATTCACATGAATTTCCTTAAGTAGGCCAGGAAACCGTAATTCTAGAAAATATTTGTGAATTGCATTTTAGCATGAGCAAAGATGAATGTGCCCCAGTGGAAAACTGAGTGTTTACAAGTTCACTTTTCCTCGAACCACATTTTTCCCAGCCCTGGAAGAAACTTTACTTCTGCCGTTGTCAGGGGTAGTAAATTTCCAACCTTTCTCAGTATGGGAAGAGATTAGAGAAAAGCTAGTTAAAACCCCCAAAAGTCAAATCCTTTTATAGTATCAATCAATCAGTGACACTTATAAAGCGCGTTACATACCCGTAGGGTCTCAAGGCGCTGGGGGGGGGGGGGGGGTGCCGCTACTGCTCGAACAGCCAGGTCTTCAGCTTCTTCCTGAAGGAGAGGTGGTCTTGGATCAGGCGCAGGTCGGGAGGGAGGGAGTTCCAGGTCTTGGCGGCCAGGTAGGAGAAGGACCTTCCTCCTGTAGTCGCTCTTCGGATGCGGGGGACGGCGGCGAGGGCGTGGTTGGCTGATCGGAGGTGGCGTTTGGGAGCGTAGAAGTTGACTCGGCTGTTGAGGTAGCTCGGGCCTTGGTCGTGTAGGGCTTTGTGTGCGTGGGTGAGGAGGCGGAAGGTGATTCTTTTGTTGACGGGGAGCCAGTGAAGGTCTCTCAGATGTCCGGAGATGTGGCTGGTTCGTGGGATGTCGAGGATGAGTCTGGCCGAGGCGTTCTGGATCCGCTGGAGTCTCTTCTGGAGCTTGGCGGTGGTACCGGCGTATAGGGCGTTGCCGTAGTCCAGACGGCTGGTGACGAGGGCTTGGGTGACGGTCTTCCTGGTCTCGGTGGGGATCCACCAGAAGATCTTTCGTAGCATGCGCAGGATGTTGAAGCACGACGAGGAGACGGCGTTGACTTGTCTGGTCATGGAGAGGGAGGAGTCCAGGATGAAGCCCAGGTTGCGTGCGTGGTCTGTCGGTTTGGGTGCGGTGCCCAGGGCGGGTGGCCACCAGGAGTCGTCCCAGGCGGAGGGTGAAGAGCCCAGGATGAGGACCTCCGTCTTGTCTGAGTTCAGTTTCAGGCGGCTGGTCGTCATCCACTCGGCTACCTCTTTCATCCCTTCGTGCAGGTTGGCTCTGGCGGCTGCGGGGTCGTTGGTCAGGGAGAGGATCAGCTGGGTGTCGTCGGCGTAGGAGATTATTCTGAGGTTGTGTTTGCGTACGATGGCCGCGAGGGGGCTCATGTAGACGTTGAAGAGGGTGGGGCTCAGAGATGATCCTTGGGGGACGCCGCAGATGACTTCGGAGGCCTCTGACTTGTACGGTGGCAGGCGGACTCTCTGTGTTCTTCCGTCGAGGAAGGAGATGATCCATTCCAGTGCCTTCTCCTGAATTCCGACGTCGCTGAGGCGCTGCACTAGGGTGCGGTGGCAGACAGTGTCGAATGCCGCGGAGAGGTCTAGGAGGATGAGGGCCACTGTTTCTCCATTGTCCATCAGGGCTCGGATGTCATCGGTGGCGGCGATGAGGGCGGTCTCGGTGCTGTGGTTGGCTCGGAAGCCGGACTGTGAGGGGTCGAGGGATCCGTTCGTCTCGAGGAAGGCGGCCATCTGCTTGTTGACGGTCTTCTCGATGACTTTGGCTGGAAACGGGAGAAGCGAGATGGGGCGGTAGTTCTTGAGGTCGGTGGGGTCCGCTGTTGGTTTCTTGAGTAGGGCGCTGAGTTCGGCGTGTTTCCAGCTCTCAGGGAAGATGGTGGTGTCGAAGGATGTGTTGATGATGTCTCGTAGGTGGGGTGCGATGACAGCGTCGGCCTTGTTGAAGACGTGGTGAGGGCAGGGGTCGGTCGGTGATCCGGAGTGGATGGAGTTCATCGTGCGGATGGTGTCTTCGGTGCTGATCGGGGTCCAGGCGTGGAGGGTGGTGGTGGGGGGTGGTTGTTCGGTCATGGTGTGCGTTGGTTGGTTGTTGAAGCTGCTGTGTATGTCCGTGATCTTGTTGTGGAAGTATGAAGCGAGGGAGTTGCAGAGGTCTTGCGATGGGGTGATGTCGTTGTTTCCTGCGCTGGGGTTGGAAAGCTCTTTCACGATGTTGAAGAGTTCCTTGCAGTTGTGTGCGTTGTTGTCCAGCCGGTCCTTGAATGCTGTTTTCTTGGCGGCGCGGATCAGCTGGTGGTGTTTCCGGGTGGCAAGTTTGTAGGAGGTCCTGTTGTCCGGTGTCGGTTCCCTTTTCCAGACTTTCTCGAGGGCTCGGCAGTTCTTCTTGGAGCTCTTGAGTTCGTCGGTGAACCATGGGGTCTTCTTGCTGCCGTGTCTGCTAGGCGGGGTCCTCAGTGGGGCGAGTTCGTCCGCGCAGTTGCTGATCCACTTTGTGAGGTTGTCGGCGGCCTGGCTGGGGTTCGCTGAGCTGGCAGGAGGGTGCTGGCTCAGGGAGGTGGCGAGCTGGTCTGCTGTGATCTTGTTCCAGCTTCTGCGGGCGGCCTGTTGCTGGTGTTGGTGGGTCGTCGTTCTCTTGAAGGTGAAGTGGACGCAGCTGTGGTCCGTCCATTGAAGCTCTGTGGCGTGGCTGAAGTCGATGTCTGTGCTGGATGAGAAGACGGCGTCGAGTGTGTGTCCGGCGCGGTGGGTGGAGGTGGACACCAGTTGCTTGAGTCCCAGGTTGGCGAGGTTGTCGAGCAGGGTGCTGGTGTTGCGGTCGTTGTTGTTCTCCAGATGGAAGTTGAGGTCTCCCAGGAGGATGTAGTCAGCGGAGGGGAGGGCATGCGGGCTGACGAAGTCGGCGATGTCCCGCTGAATTGCGTGCGTGGTCCAGGGGGTCGGTAGATCAGGGTGCCTCTGAGGGTGGTGTTCGGGTTGGTGTGGATCTGGAAATGCAGGTGTTCGGCGCTGGTCAGGGTGTTGTCGGTGCTGGTCGTGAGACGGATGGTGCTTCTGTGGATGATGGCGATGCCTCCTCCCATCTGGTTGGCGTTTCGGTCCCTCCGGACGATCTTGTAGCCCTCTGGGATGGCGATGGCGATGTCTGGAGCTGAGGAGGCGTTCATCCAGGTCTCCGTGAGGAAGGCAACGTCGGGGGCTGTGGCGTCTAGGAGGTTCCAGAGTTCGATGGCGTGTCTGTGGACGGAGCGGGTGTTGAGCAGGATGCACTTGAGGTGGGTGCTGCTGGTGTTCGACTTGGCGAGTGCTGGTGCGGGGCAGGTCCGGATGCAGGAGAACTTGCAGGCGTGGCAGCTGAAGGGTCCGTGGGTACGTCTTGGAGTGGCTTGATGGCATTCTGGGAGTCGGCCGGTGTTGAGAGCGGTGAGGGTGGCGGCAGAGTACGTCAGGCGGGTTGGTCGGGATCTTCGTGGGCCAGGGGTCCTGGCACTGGGCGCGGTCCAGGCGCGGACGGGCGCAGACGGGCTTACCTTTGGCGCGCCTTCGGCGCACAATCGGCGCGCCCGCTGCGCGTGACCGCTGCGCGTTCGCACGGTCGCCATTTAAGGCGAAGTGCGCGGGTGGGCGGAGCAGCTGGGAGGCGGGAGCGGGGAGGGTACAGAATAGAAAAGGGGCGGGGAAAAGCGGCGGTGGCGGGAAGGGAGGGCGGAGGGCAGCGAGGTAGGCGGACAGAAAGGAAGGAGAACCTAAACACGGGCAAAGAGAAATTGACCACAGCAGGCACAAATTCTAGACAAAACAAGGGAAAAAATGAAAATAAACACAACAGGCACAAATGTTAGGCAAAACAAGGCAAAAACAAAGTCAGCAGCGGAGACAGCCGGCAACCGGCAAACGAGGCAGCAGCGAGGCGGGGGCAGGCAAGGGCACACGCAGCAGCTGGTGGCCTGACATTAACCAGAGAGGCTACTATCAGAGCTCTTCTATATTGAGATGGCTGCATTATTTTACGGCGCACTATGTGGCACCAAAGGGACAAGTGGATTTTGTTACAGGACAAGTAGATTTATGAAGCTACTTGTCCCTTGGACAAGTACATATTTCATTAAATTCCACACCCCTGATGAGGTTATACAACTAATTTCCAATAGCTAATCCAGGGATATTTCTTTTGACTTTGATTAATTTAGAATGAGCCCGACTCCAGGCATGCACAGTCAATCTGTATTGAGTCACCTTGAAGTTTAACCGTGGCCTCACAGTCTCTGGGGGCTCATTGGGGCCAACAGGGGCCCAGTTACCATTTTCCCCGGGGGAGGGGCAAACTCGGGGCCTTGACCGGCCTTCCGCCCTCCTCCCCTGGGGGTTACCTGTTGTCTTCGGCCCTCCGGGGCCCTTGTGTGGACTCTGGGGCGGGGGGAGGGCTCCAGCCCTCCCGGGGGCCTCACTCGGCCTGGCGCGGTGCAGGGACAGCTGCAGGGCACCGGCGCCAGGGGCGAAGCAGGTCCGGCGTTTGGGGGCAGATCAGAGGGGGCTCTCGGGCTCCGCGGCCCCCTCCGCGACGAGTCTGGGCTTCCCCCCCTGGGTGTCGGGCCTCGCTGAGGAAGGGGCGGTGCTGGGAGCCAATGGCTACGCGTCTCTGGCGGGGGCATGGCCGATGACGAGGCCGGAGTCCCCCGCCACGTGCTGCAGGCTTGGGAGGCTTCAGGGCTAGCACGGCCTGGTGTACGCGGTGCGGCGGCCCTCTCCTGGCATACGGGGGCCGCCGAGGGGGGCTCGATGTCGGCGCAGGACCCACTGGGGCACCGGGGCACGGAGAGGCAGGGTGACTTCGGCCCAGCGCGGCCCGTGGAGGAATCTGGCAGCCCTCTCCTGACACCGGGGGATGCCCCAAGGATATTATCACGCCCAGTCGGGCTGCGGCTGTGAGTGCAACAGCGTGCTCTTTCCACACAGCGCTGTGGGGGCAATTTCCTTCGGCTCAACACCGGGGCATACAGCGCGCCTCGAGCAGGATGGCGCTTCCAGGGTGTAGCGCCTCGGGGGCAGTCCACTCGGTGGGGAGGACGGAGTAGGCACAGCGCTGCTCATAGGGGTGCAGTTTAGCAGAGACACAGCACTTCAGTCAAGTCAGTTTCCCAGCGCTAGATAGAGGGTGCGCTTGACAGGCAGTTCAGGTAGTTAGGCAGGGGGACAAGGCAAGACAGTGCAGGCCCAGGTGGGGCAGAGGGGCACAGTAGGGGCTCAGCACAGTACCTGGTCGATCCCCCAGTAGTCTCTGGTTGAATGGCAAGTAGTCTTCTCGGCGCTTGGATGGTTCTGCGCCCTTATGAGGTGATTTCTTGAAAAGGGGGGGGCTTGAGTTGGAGGCTGGATACATTTTGTCAGGTCACTGAAGATGGACCCTGGGGTCCCCTACCGCTGGGCCAGATCAGGGGGCTAGTCTAGGATACCTCACTCAACTTAAGAGGCAGCACCTAAATCCTGTACCTTCCAGTGGCATAAGTCCCTGACTAGGCCCTCCCTCCTAAATCTCCTGCGTGGGTCCAACAGGTCAGTGATGCCCCAACTGACTAAAAAAAGTTCCCTCCCTTGCTTAAGTATGCCCAGGTCAGGTGACCACTCTCTAAGGCGGCAAAAAAAAGCTCCGCCTTTCTTCTGGAAGGTTCCAGGAGCTTCCCCACTCTACCTATGGACAGGGGATGGTAGGCTGGCATTGCAACAATGTATGGGGGTCCAGCCAGCTCCTGGCAACTAGGGTGCTACACTAAAAGACCACGCTGCAGTAGCAAGGGCCAGTGGCAGCCATGTTTGTAGTAGAGAGCACCTGCACCCTAACATGGATTAGCCATAAAAAGGTGCCCGAAGACCTAAGGGCCAACAAAAAGAAGGTGGGAAAAAAGGAGGCAAGGGCGAAAAAAACAGGGAAAGACCACCCTAGGGCTGACAGGTCTAACACCGGCTATGGTTGACATTGAGGGAGCTAGGTCTTTCTGATGAGATTTTAACTTTGATAATGAGGCTGCACGAGGGTAACCACGCTATAATCCGATGGGGGGGGGGCAGGCTAGGGTCACCACCCAGTTTCCGGTTGAACAAGGGGTACGGCAAGGCTGTGCCATGGCACCAACGTTATTTTCTCTGTATATTAATGGAATAGTGGACAGTTTGTTGCCAGTAAACACAGATGCCCCTTCTCTAGCTGGTGTAAAAATTCTGATTTTAATGTTTGCGGATGACACATTACTTATTTTCAAGACTTCTAGTGGCCTCCAGCGAGCTTCATTAATCTTCAAAGATTTCTGTGGTGCTCGAGGCCTAGAAGTTAATGTGGCAAAAACGAAACTCATGGCTTTTAATCCGCATCGAAGTTTTAAGGGACAGTTTTTATGAATAAACAACCACTTGAACTGGTCAGGGTTTTTACCTATTTGGGCATTCACTTAGAGAAGAACCTTAAGTGGGACTGCCATATAGATACAGCTGTTTTGAAACATTGACAACTCACGGGAGCCTTAAGTCTGGAGCACAAAAGGTCGCTAACAAAACTGATTAAACCAGTCCTCCATGTTTATGAATCAAAAGCTGTTACCTCCGCGTTCTATGGCGCTGAATTATGGGTGTTTGAGAAAGCAGCTTCCTTAACCCTTTCTGAAAATAAGTTCCTCCGTAGCATTATTAATCTCCCACAAAGCACTCCCCTTAAGCCGCTTAGATATGATTTGGGTAGAAAACCCTTCACAGATGCCGCCAAGCGGCGCCCGATTTTATATTGGCGCAGGTTGTGGACGACACCTGAACTCTCATCATATGCCGCTGGTTTTCCTGATGTTATCAAATCTGATGGCTTCCACAAAATCGGCTGGTTTAGAGGTGTTAGAAATAGCCTGGTTGGCTTGAGCATTAAAATGTTATGGGAGAACCCAACATAAGCCTCTTTTCCCTCTAAAAATATCTTAAAAGAGAAGTATTGGAAGTGGGTTGCTCATAATGCTTGGAGTAACACTGACTCATCTACTATGGCGGGAATATTTTTAGAAACAAAACTTACCCCCAGATTTCAATCTTACTGGGATATTATCGCCAGGCCGTGAGATAGGAAGCTGTACTTCCAGCTTAGGGCCGGTTCCACGAAGGAGCTCCTAACGCTCGGGATCCCCTCGGTGGATTTTCCCTGTTAGCGACAGTCCTCCTGGCGCAACAAAACAGAAAGATAAGGCGCAAGAGTAACCAGAATAACCTGAACATTTTTCTGCACTGAATCGTCAGGATTCACACGTCTTACCTGGAGACGGGCGGAGCAGATCCCCAGCGGACCTTCTCCGATCTGGATCTCCACACTGCTGGGCACGACATCGGCTCCTGATTATATGCTGACTGATGCGAAGTTTGGGAGCCCCCGATTGTCCTTGGTCACGCCGTGAGCGAGCCTCGCTGACCCCTGGAAGGACGGTGCCCACGGGTCGATGGTCCCGAGTGCTGGAATCGAGGAACCTGGATAGGACGCCAGGAGGCTCATGTCCTCGCACCAGCGGCCGCGCTCCACGTCGGGGGGAGACGCCAGGAAATGCGCACCCACGTAGGGGCAGCCGCACTCCAGCAGGGCTTCTCGCGAAGACTGCGGCCCGGGCAGGAGCTGCACGTCAACAGCGGAGACAGCTCGCAGTGGGCCCGGCACGTGACAAGCTTTCTCTCCTCTTTCTGCCCGACCTTTGAATAGTGCGCTCGCCCCCCCACCCATTCTGGCTTTATGGGCTGAACGCTCACGCAAAGCTCTTTGGGGTTGACTCACAGCAATATTGTCACCCATTCCCACAACATAGGAGGCAATCACAAGAGAAAAGGCAAGTGACTCTTTTTCCTCCTTCTAGGCTGCCTTTCATTTTTCATTTGTCCTAGGGAAAGGTCCCGAACTTTAGTGGGTGACTTTCCGTTTTTCCTTCTATTGGTGCTTTTAGCTTATTTTATATACTTTTCGGTTGGCATCAGGACTTTTGCTTGCTCGTACTGTATTTAAGGAACATTGGGTTTCTTTGAACAAGATGGCCCTGTGTGTATCTGGATGCTGATGGCTCCTCAACCTAGTCATATAGTTGTAAAATGGCTGCATGTTATTGTTTGTCCCATTACTCTATGGCAACTGAAAGAGGATAATAGTCTCTACAAACACTAAACATAGGAATAGGACTCTTCTGGGCTGGACACAAACAAAGGACTATATATTTGGGCAACAAATCTGACTAATGATTCGGCCATCCTTGCCTTACTCTATAGCAACTGAAAGAGGACCATAGTCTTTACAACTAAACATAGGAATAGGACTCTCAAGTGCTGGACACAAACAAAGGACTTCATACCTAGACAACAAGTCATACTAATGATTCGGCCATCTTGGACTGTTCTCGTTACACTCACCCACCCTCCTTCTCTTCCCCCTTACTACCTCACTATTTGATTATCATCATTATTCCCTCTTATATTGCTAAATTTTAAATGTATAGATCTTTTACGCTTTTATTTAAAATTGAAAAAAGATTAATTGATTTGATTTGATCACTATCATCCCATCTAAGGCCCTGACCCACACAGTCTATCGCACGAAGACCCTCTGCACCCAGACTGCTCTCTTGCTTAACAATCAACATGGAACTCTTAGGCACACATACTTTCAATATCATTTACCCCCCACACCTCTCACAAAAAGCCTCCAAACGCTTCAAGCACAACTTCCTAAAACTGCACCCTGAAACCCTCTTCGCTGACCCCTACTTTTCTCAGCACAACGGGCACATTACAACTCACATCATCTTCCACACCAAACGCAGAGCCGAATGGCGCAAAGCATTTCTTACACTACTCTCGATCTCCTCTTCCAGAAAATCTCCACATGGTCTAGCAATCACTATTTCACCATCACAGCTCTTCCAAGCTACAGCAACAATTACTATCTACAATAATGGCACTATCCTTATGCAATCCACAAATCACAATCTAGGTTTACTAGAGGAGATCTTCCCATCATTAAAAATCATGTATGCAATCCCCTTACTTCTACCCAACACTCCCCCCTATCCAATCCACCCCATCTGCCAACACATATGTCGCCTCCTCAACATCCCCCTCATCCACCCTCCGCCCCCCTCTTCCCCACCCTTCTCGGGCATCGCATCCACCTGCCCCTACCTCACAGACTACCCTCTCCCCCTACACACCCCATCCCATCGCTATATACCAACCCACATCCCAACCCACATCCCAACCCTCACTTCCCACCCAGCCCCTTACGCCTCATCAACCAGCACAAACAAACACACCCCGACCCCACCACACAGATCTAATGCTTGCACATACGTCGGCTTCCCTCCACACTGATCCCAAACGCGCTCCCCTTCCAGACCTCATTCCGCTCCCAGCTACACCCACTGCTTCTACTCACCAACAACCCTCCCTATCACCTATGTTACCCGCACTAACTGTCCCTCCACCCACACATACACCATCATCCACTACTCTACCTGTGCCCACCCAGGCTACGGCACAACCCCACTCATGCTTAACTCAATCACCAATTCCACCCACATCCAACCCTGATACCAGGATGGATGAACCATCACATACTTTTACCCCACGCACAATAGAAAGTTTCAATCTCAATAGGATTATGTCTGCACTCCTACAAATCAAAGAAGAACTCCACACTGTCAAAAAGATGATTGCTAGACAACCAATGCACTTCATATCGGCGTACACGGCTAGATCAAGTTACCCCCTATTCACCTTTCACACACACCCAAGCATTATCGCCTCTCCTGGAACTCCATCCATCTCCCAATCTCCCTTCCCGCCCTATCCGAAGCACTAACCCATTCTCGGAGAATGATATTCGCTCCCTCCTACTCTCCTACAATCCCCCTCTCATCACCCCTAGCGCTGCGACACATACGATTAGGGCTATTACCCCTAATCCACACAGATCCGCCACTCACAACAATAGAGGAATCATTGATAATAATCTTAGAAGAATCACACTCACACTTGATCCCACCCCTTCTCTCACGACATCCCTTCTCAAATGCACCCTCCTGAACAGTAGATCGGCCGCTTGACACGCAGTAGATGTCGCCGACCTCATCATCTCTCATGAGCTTGACTTGATTGTGCTAACAGAGACATGGCTAACTGAATCCTGCTCCCCCTCTTGGACATTCTGATACCACCTAACTATGACATCATCAGACTTGATAGAAGCAAAAAAACTGGGGTAGGAATAGCGTGCATACACAGGAGCACCATCTCAGTAAATAGAGCCCTATCCCCCACATTCTCCTCTTGTGAATACATGTGCATCGACATCACCAGTAATGGTACGCCAGTATGCTCCCTTCACATCATATACCATCTTCCTCGTGATAATCTTAGCTTCACTGAACACTTCATGGACATGGTCACAACAACCATTGGACGTCAAAACACCCAAATATTCCTTGGCGACTTCAATCTCCATTGGAATGACATCAATGGTTAACAGTCTCAAAAACTTCAACGGTGCGCTTGACCTCGCCCAAATCTGCAACAGCCCCACACACAAAAAAGTTGCAATCCTGGACTTAATAATTTCCAAGAACAACTCCATTCAGCTGGACTCAATCCTCCCCTGTGATTGGTCAGACCACCACATCATTACTTTCTTCATCAGGGAAACAGTGAAAATTAACATAGCCCAATCCACTAAACCAAAGATATGGAAAAGAGACCTGAAAAAGCTCAAGCCCAACACTTTGCCCATCTACTCCCATAAACTACTCCAGCCTCCAGATGACCTCACCTCCGTAAATGACCTCACCAACCATTACCTTAACGCAATGGCTAAAGTTATCAATGAAGCCGCTCCTCTGCAACTAAAAAGAGTTCCCGCTAAAAACTTCAAACCCTGGTTCAACCTAAACAACTACTGGAAACCTCACGCACCCAACCCACGTGTGACAAATTCTCTGCTTTCTTTAATTTAAAAAACGAAAACATCAAGAGGGATCTCCTCAATGACCTTACAGCCCTACAGTCTTGCCCTCATACCACAATCCCTCCCTCTCCCCCAACTCCGACACAACAAACATCCGCAAAACTTCAACTGAAAAATGAGGCAGCCTGGTCCTCCTTCGACACCTAGACACCTACGCCGAAGAAGCTGTAGGCAAGATTCTTAGCACCCTCAAGTCGGCCAATCATACCACCGATCCTCTCTCGGCTAACGCAGGTAAAGATCTAACCCCTCTGATCCTGCCGCTCTGGACCAGGATCATCAACAACTCTCTGCATTAGGACTGCATCCCTGACATCCTCAAAATTGGTCAAGTGAGACCCATCCTAAAAAAAAGCACAGCTGACCCGATGGACCTTAACAACTATCGTCCTATTTCTAACAGCCCTACCCTAGCTAAACTCTTGGGTATGTGTGAAAGGTGAATAGGGGGTAACTTGATCTAGCCGTGTACGCCGATATGAAGTGCATTGGTTGTCTAGCAATCATCTTTTTGACAGTGTGGAGTTCTTCTTTGATTTGTAGGAGTGCAGACATAATCCTATTGAGATTGAGACTTTCTATTGTGCGTGGGGTAAAAGTATGTGATGGTTCATCCATCCTGGTATCAGGGTTGGATGTGGGTGGAATTGGTGATTGAGTTAAGCATGAGTGGGGTTCTCCAACAACTGGCAAAACGCATTGACCACTCCGACCTCCTGGACAATCACCAATCTGGATTTAGAGCAGGGCATAGCACCGAATCAGCCATGACTCACATTATCGACGACGCGTTACAAATACTCGACCAGAATGGATCATGCCTACTCTTATTACTAGACCTCTCCTCCGCCTTCAATACGGTCAAACACGAGAACCTGATTGACCTGCTGAATCTCAGAATGGGCCTATCAGGCTCAGTGCTCAATTGGTTTACCTCCTTTCTTCAAAACCGGACCCAAAAATTCAAGGTCAATAACTCCTTTTCCAAACCTGTACCAGTAACTCTAGGAGTCCCACAAGGGTCCGCACTATCCCCGACACTATTCAGTCTATTTATGGAACCTCTTACTGTCTTGCTGCAATCATCCAACATCCAATTTCACATGTTACGCAAATGATACACAACTCTACCTGAAGATTCATACTCCTGAAGATATCAAATTACTCAACAAAACACTGCTGAACACCCAAACATGGCTAGCTGAGAACCATCATCTCAAGCTTAATGCACTCAAAACTGAATTCCTACTTATAGCTCCACCCTTCAAAACTCTCCTCCTCCAGGATTGGTTCAAACACCTCACGGCATTCAACGTTCAACCAACAATCATTGACTCAGCTAAATCTCTGGGTATAACCCTTGATTGCAACCTCAACATGCATAAACATATTGGCAACACAACAAAAGGAGCAAATTTACAGATTAATATTCTCAGGAAACTTAAACCCTTCCTACCAAAAAACGACCTCAAGACGGCAGTTCAAGCTCTAGTTATCCCCAGGATCGAGTACAGAAGTGTCTCTCTTTGCGGCCTCCCCAAAGCTACAACAGCACCACTAAGAGCCACCATCAACGCGGCAGCCAGGCTCTTCACAGGCTGAAAAAAAAGTTCCCACATCTCCCCTGACTTAAAAGCCTTGAATTGGCTACCATGGGAAGCCAGAATTCACCTAAAAATAGCCTCCATGACCCACAAAGCCATTCACCATAAAACACCCAGCTATCTCTCTCAGAAACTGTCTATCTCTGGGGGTAAGAGATGCACAAGAAGTGCAGAAAGCCTATTACTGAAGCCACACAGATTTAATAAGTCGAAAACTTACAAACGCTCCTTCTGAGGGATGGCTCCTAGGATCTGGAACGCACTATCCCCAGAAACCAGACTTACCACATTTACTGCATTGCTCAAAAAGGAAGTAAAGGCGATTCTCATGCAAAAATTCTCATGATCATCACCGAAAGATACCATGACTTATATAGGTGCAAACAGACAATCTACATGACACTGATGCTCTCTCGGCCCGCACCTTTCTCTGTATCTTATTTTGGACAACGTAGGATGCAGATTTGAGCTACCTCTCTTGTTTGTTTTATGTATGCACACTATGTACACGTATATTTGTATTTGGTATTGTGTTGTATAACTTTCACTGCCTGTAAAGCGCTCTGATATCTGCAAGGGTCTAGTTCGCGCTCTATAAAACTTTCAAAATAAATAAATAAATACCTCTAAAGTCCCTTACGTCCAGGTGGACCCCTACAATTGATATCATCTGTCCTGCTTGTGGGAGTTACAGCGAAACAGTCGCCCACCTGCTCTTCGCCTGTCCCGCCTATGCAATCCCTCGGCGAGCCTGGCTGATCCCAATGTGCAAACTTCTTGGTACAAATAGGAGCGCTGAAGCTGAAAGGCTTATGTGCACCAGTACTTTGCCATTCATTACAATAGCGGTAGCCAAATACTTGAGACCAGGATTTGAACTTGATTCTCCACTTCCAAGGTTGGCAGCCACAGGGCCAAATCTCCTCCTCCCTGTGTTCAGCTGTGTGTGACTTGACATTATCACTACCACCAGCACGTAATGCACACACCATCACAGTGGTAGACCAAAGGGGGATGAAGTGAGGGTCAACAAGTAAATGGATGAAAGAGGTGGACCCAAAGCCCCTTTTTCTCTTTTTGAATGTCTTTGGGACCTCATTTATGAGAAGTGACGCATCGCTGCGTGAAAGCAGCAATGCGTCACTACTCAGTGCTCCCTCCTTGCGACATGATGGATGCGTCAAATTTACTGTATGATGCATCATGTCGCAAGGAGCTACGTCAGTATTTCTGAAGTGTCTGTAGGCGCAAAAGTGACACATTGCTTGAGGCACTCCAATTACCATCGGGCCACTCGCGTGGCCACGCCCATCTGGGCGGGAACATCACGGGTAAATGGACTGCCAAAACTGCCGTTGAAGGTATTTGAACCGAAGCCCCCGAGCCCCTGATGAAGTGTCCTCAGACATGAAACGCGTTGGGCAGGAACTGATTGGATGAAGCACCATGTTGTTTCCCTTAATAATATTGAAGGCAAAAGCGACTCACCTGTTTGGGCTCCTTCACTGCAGGCAAACCTTGTGATTGATATATATAAATATATATATATTTACACATATATATGTATGGTTCGGTAAACAACCTTTACAACGAAACTTTTACAACGCACTACCATTACAATGCGGTCATTACAACGCAAACCATTACAACGCATTGCGCTGGGGGGCGCTCTACGTTTAATTTACTATCCAACACCTTCCCTAGTGTCCACGGGGACTGGAGTTGGAATAGTAAATTAAACTATTCACTATCCAACACCCAAAAGCACTATGCGTTGTAATGGATTGCGATGTAAAAAGGCAGACGTTGTAATAGCCTGCGTTGTAACGTCATACATCCGTATATATCCAATTGCCACTCCTATGTGCATTCACGCACGTCAAGAGAAATGGACTACTTAGTGAGCTGAATTTGCCAATGCTGCATTTAATTTTTCAGTTTCAGGTGCAGTCGATCATGACGCGTTACTGCCAACGCAGTGGCCTTGGTCACATGATCGCGTTACTAATGGTGAAATATTTATTGGATGCCCTCATACCATGTGACACCGTCTCTGCAACTTACATAGACATAGAAAAAATGTTCAAAAATACTACGGCATGGATGTTACTTTTGGTCTTCAACCAATACATGGTGTAGCTAGATGTATACACTGAGTAATAACAGGCAGTACTGCTTCAATGCATTATAGATCGAAATTGTCATCAATTTCATAAATAACATAATATTTACACCATTAAAAGCATATTATCTATAAAATGCACAAATACAGCATTTGAAATATGCTAAAAGTAGGTGAGGAAAAGCAAGACTACAAATGCCTAAAAAATATATACTCAAATTGTGCCACGTATTAAAAAAACATCTCTCTTAGCCATATCAAATTTTCGATAAATGAGTCAAAATTGCTAGTACAAATACTGCTATGTAAACATGATCGTCCATTGACATATAATGATGTAAATAGAAAAGACTCATTAATGACATCATTGGGTCTAAAGTGCAGAACTAGTGTGCAAATTTAAGTGCAAATAGAAAGTGCAAATGTGCATAATATTGAAGGTGCATGGATGAAAAAGTGCAGATATAAGTGCATATAGCAGCTGATACTAATACCATAATTTATGTTTAAATGTACGAATAATATAAAAACTAAGACTCATTTCTTTGATGTGCCTGGGAGCCCCCAGGCATTACCTTGTGCGGAGGAAAGGGAGCAACCTCCCCGGGTAATTCAAAAGAGATCCTGCACAGGTGACATTGTAGATGTTGCTATCCTAATACAAGGGTGCAACGAATAAGAATACATGGCATAGGACACTACATGAAGCTCAGCAGGGTGTATATGGCTATAGGGAATTGTATAGATCCTCACATAAATGTAAACCCTGAGGAGACTTGGTATTGAGTTCGACTATATACTGCGATTCAACTTTTTTTCTCGATTACCGCCACGTTTGTTAAGAGGTACACTGTCGAAACGTGTTTCGATGTCTCCTGACACCTTGCTCACGATGTCAGGAGACATCGAAACGCATTTTCTAATGAAGGAGAACATTTTATAAAAAGTGCAAAAGTACTTCGGGAGTGCGGCCTGTTATTTCTTCCTGTCAGGAAGATTAGTTGTTTAATAAGTAGTGGCGTGGTTCGGCCGCAGGAGATCGCACCCACATGGAGTGCTGCAAAACCCGGTGTTTGTGAACCGAATTGGATTAAATAAATATATTTATATATATCAAACCACGCTAGTTCCCTAGAGACAAGCACGACACACCCCAGAATCTTTAGAGGGCTTTATTTTAAAAATGTTGCGCAGTGTTGGCAGTCCATAAAACAACAGGCATATGTATTTCAGCGATGGTTCGCCTTCATCAGTGCCAGTTTCACGGGCTCCTTCGACGGTCAGCACAGGGTACAGCTGTTCTAAAAACCGAGCCCCGTTAAATGTTACTCTTGCCCATCCTCTAGATCAGGTGCTCTTCATTCGCGCTGTCACTCCCACATCCATTGCATGCTGGTACCTGTAGTCCGGGAGGGCGGCTGAATAGTTTCAGTAGTGCTCCCAGTTATACAGTGATGCTCCCAACATTATGAGCACGGGCCACACACCAGCTCGAGTGCCCAGGGGGGGGGGGTGTCAAAACAAAGTCCACAGCCGAATCCTTCCTCAGGCACACTCTCAGGCGGGTGCGGATTTACGGCAGTGGACACCTCAATGTATACCTGCTCTGTTCCTTCGGTTGCAAAAGAGAATACCGCACTTGCGGGGGCGTTCAAAGAAAACTTTATTCCTCAATGACCAGCAACAAACGCGTTTCGGCAAACTGCCTTCTTCGATGTTGATGACACACCGGAGAAGGCCATGTTTTAAAGACTTTTCATCAGTGCAGTAAAACAAAGAAGGGACCAGCGCACTCATTCTTGCGTCAGCGCCATTTTTAAAAGGTTCTATATCAT
The DNA here is from genome assembly GCF_964261635.1 of Lissotriton helveticus. Lineage (NCBI taxonomy): Eukaryota > Metazoa > Chordata > Amphibia > Caudata > Salamandridae > Lissotriton > Lissotriton helveticus. Next base: position 1,789,266,130 of record NC_136068.1, read on the forward strand.
GGGTACTCACAAACTTTCTCTCGGGGGCCAAATTTACAGTGTGGTTTGTGCCCGAGGGCCGCACCCGTGGGGGAGGAGTCAGTGGGGGAGGAGGCAGGGCTAGAGCAACAAAAAAAACTGTGACCGTGAGGTTGAACACAGGTCCCTGCAGCAGACGCCTTCGTCCACTGAGCTACCAGACCTGGCATGCACACCTCTCTCTCTCTCACCCTCCCTCTATCTATCTCTCTCTCTCTCTGCCTCCCTCCCTCCATCCCTCTATCTCCCTCTCTCCCTCTGTCTCAATCACTCTAACTGTCTCACTCCCTCTCTCTCCCTCATTCTGACTGTCTCACTCCCTCTCCCTCTCTCATTCCCTCTCGCTCCTTCCCTCTCCCTCCCCTTCCTTCTCCCTCCCTCTTCCTCCCTCTCCCTTCCTCTCCTTCCCTCCCTAACACTCACTCCCCTTCCCTTCCCCTCACTTCCCTTCTCCCTATTCCCCCTCTCCCTCCCTCACTCCCCTTCCCTCACCCTCACTGCCTTGCCATCCCTCTCTCCCTCACTCCCTCACTCCCCTTCCCTCACTCCCCTTCCCTCTCTCCCTCCCCTCTCTCCCTCCCTCCCCTTCCCTCTCTCCCTCCCCTTCCTCCCTCCTGCCCCTTCCCTCTCTCCCTCCCTCCCCTTCCCTCCCTCACTGACCCCCTTCCCTCACTCCCTTCCCTTACTCCCTCACTCCCCTTACCTTCCACCCCTCCCCTCACCTCCTCCCTCACCCCTCCCTCACCCCCTCCCCTCACTCCCTCCCTCACCCCCTCCCCTTCCCTCACTCCCATTCCCTCACTCCCCTTCCCTCACTCCCCTTCCCTCACCCCCCTTCCCTCACTCACCCCCTTCCCTCACTCACCCCCTTCCCTCACTCACCCCCTTACCTCACTCACCCCTTACCTCACTCACCCCCTTACCTCACTCACCCCCTTTCCTCACTCACCCCCTTCCCTCACTCACCCCTTCCCTCACTCACCCCCTTCCCTCACTCACTCCCTTCCCTCACTCAGTCTCTTCCCTCACTCCCTCCCTTCCCTCCCTCCCTTCACCCCCTCACTCACTCCCTCACTCACTCCCTGACTCCCTCACTCACTCCCTCCCTTCCCTCACTCCCTTCCCTCCCCTTCCCTCACTCCCCTTCCCTCACTCCCTCCCTTACCCCCTCCCTCACTAGCTTCCCTCACTAGCTTCTCCCTCACTCAGTCGCCCTCCTCCCTCTGTCACCCTCCTTCCTCTGTCTGTGTCCCTTTCTCTGTCTCCATTTCTCTGTTTCCCTTTCCCTCCCTCCCTCCCTCTGTCTCTGTCCCTCTACCTCCCTCTGTCACCCCACCCTGCCTGTGTGTGCCCGGGCTGAGACAGCTTCCCCAGCGCGCACAGACACACAGCCCCACCCGAGCACTTCACAGGTCATTAACAAGACCATTTGCATGTTAATGGGACTTTGTGTAATTCCACCTTCTTTTAGCGCCCCTGCAGCTCCATTCTGGCCTCGCCGGAATGAATGGCCCGGCCCCCACAGAACAGCAGAGTGTTTGAAGACACTTTTTGAAACACGAGTTTCATGGTCCGCGGGCCGCCACGGAAGGCTTGCCGGGCCGCTGCTGGCCCGCGGGCCGTACTATGAGTACCCGTGTTCTATATGAACCTGCCTTTCATATTCAGCTAATCTTTTACATGTAATCATGCATAAATACCGTGATCGTAAACATCTTTAAAAACACAATTGTGAATAAACATGATAACATATCATCACAGTACATTTTACAATAAAAAAGAATTCGCAGTTCTCATTTTATGTGTAACTCATAACACATTTCATCAACCGTGTAATGTGTACATTAATTTTAAATAAGATTCTTTTACCCGAGATTTATAACGGAATTGGTATGATCTCATTTTTTATATCTTACCAAATCAAGCACTACTTCACCATTAGAGGCTATAAGTGTGTTTCAAGACGATGCTTTGCTTTGAATTTTACACCAACAAGTCTTTTAAAGAACAACATTTATAAACATGTTTTGCAGCCAGAAGTATTTTGCATTAATGCTGATAGTATGTTGTTTCATTTCAATATTAGGCCATTGGACTCTTGGCATTTTACTCAATATTTATTGTGGATTTTATATTCTCTTTCAATATGTTTTACCACAGCACCAGCTTATTTGTGTTTTAATAGTATGTCTTCTATGTTTATTGGGAATCACGTGGCACGTTGGGGTGGTACTTAAAAAACAATGGCAAACGCATTTTGTTATGTGATCAAGGCTGCTGTGACAGTCGAAACGTGTAATAGCTATTCAAATGTGAGCATTAAAATCTTGCCAAACGTGAAAGAGGAGTTTGTGCCTTTCCTTCATTGCCTGCGTGAAAGTTGAAGTCGGCAAAACTGTGATTTGGATATAATACTGAAGTGGGTCTGCTTCCTCTCTACGAACCCCCTTGCCGTAAGCAGGCCGCTGCTTTCAGCCATCTAGTCCAAGTATTCCGGGAGGAAATTTTGGAAGCGGCCTCTTGTGCTTCTACTAAATCACTACTCGCCAGGAGGCGGGGAAAGGCTGGGTGGGTCGGAGGACGTGCCTGGAGCAGCTTTGCGGCGGTGAGCAGTTACAGCGCAGGTGGGGAGGTAACGGTTGGCGTTGCAATTTTTGGCAGCACACATAAAGAAACACAAGAAATTCAGTGCGCCACTCTCACAGAAGATGAGTATGTCCGAAAATGCTTTCCGTGAACGTGAGGCTGAAGCGGAAGAACTATTCAAAAACCTTCCGAGTATTTCCACTCGCAAACAAAGTGTGCATGCTAGTACAACCGAGGGAGATGCAAAGTCACTCGTTGGAAAAATGTCAACGGTCGGAAATGACAAAATTTTGGGAACAAAAGTCCTTAGAAAAATATGAGGAAGCAGGACGTGTACCGAGAGGATTGAGAATCCTATTGGCACCGAGTTTTGAGAATCCAAACCCGGATATGTTAACTGAGTGGGCTGAAAACAATCTGGCTGCCTCCATGAACCTAGTTAAAATCCTGGTCAAATATGCACAAATTGTTGGGGCGCTAGGTGGCGCTTGACCAAGATGGCTGCGCACTAGTAAGGCTCCAGCCCGGTCGAGCAGGCCATCATCCTTCAACACCATCCTGAGGCATATTGGACACGTCTGCTGTTCGCCAACAGACGCGTGAAGCTGCGAAGATCCTGCACCAATAACTATTTTGCTCCGAACTGGCGCCCACGAGTGAATTGCCGCTGGAGTCTCCTGGCCGCGGACTGCTGCTGGAACTAGAGGACCCCGTGGCCCTGATGCCGTAACTACGCGAGGCCGGGGATCTAGGGCCTAAGAAAACGTGGCGGCCGGAGCTCTCCCAGACACAGTGAGCTGGACCCAGCCGGCGGAGCACCTTGCCCCCTGTGCGGGGCCTGACATTGCTGGCGGCGGTAAGGAGCTTGGACTGTGGTGTGCCTTGCACTGTACGGAGCGCTGCTGAAAGCGGTCGGACTGTGGCGCGCGCTGACCTCCCCCCCCCCCATCAGCGGGAGGAGGCGCGACCGCCAACAACCTGCATCTTGCCCCAAAGCTGTTGCCACTATTTACCCCACGAAGCATGGCGCTGCTGGCGAGCAAGTGACCCATTGAGCGCGCTGGTGAAATTGGGCGCCTTTGAGATTGCGGGACATAAGTGCATAGCGGCTGCTGTATAGCGCTGCGGTGCCGGTGTGGAGCTGGATACCGCACGAGTGCCATACAACGAAGGTGCAGATACTGGGCTGAGCACCGGAACTCTGTGACGGGGTGTGCTGGAGGCAGAGGATTCAGATGGGCTAGAGGGAAACACCGTCCCGCCCCGGGCCAGAGGCTGCCATTTTGCGACAACTCACACAACAGCGGGCCCAGCCATGACGCGACTGGGGTGCTGACATCCCGCCTGCAGCGCTCCCTTGCCCGCCACCATTTGATAACTTTCCTGTGGAGGGGAGAGGCGACAGATTGCCTCCAGGGGATGCCCGGTCTGGACGTGCCTACCTAATAACACCTCAGCTGTTCTACTAGTGACTGGCGGCTCCCCCCTCTCACATACCAAGCGCGTGTGCCCACGTTCTTCTCTGACCATTGCTGGTTAAGACTGCCCGATTCCAACACCAGCCTGATGCGGAGGATACGAGGGGGCTACATCCCGCTGGGCCCTACCTTGGTGCAGTGCCGGCGGCGGCGGGCGCGCTACCTTAACCTGTCCTAACGAATACCGACCCTCTTGGGCCTGGTGTCCCGTGCCGCACCTTTCGCCTCGCTGGAGCTGTGACACTTGGCCGGAACTGCCCTATCACTGCTACAATATGGAGCGCACTGAGGCCAGGCAGTCCAAAATCCCCTTCGAAGCCCGCTGAAACCCCAGATCCCAATCGGAGGAACATGTGGAGCCCCCAACTGAGCATGAACCACAGCCTTACATCAATTGACTCTAAAATAGATGCGTTAAATGTATGAATGGACACTGTGGTTGCTAAATTGGGACAACACGATACCCGCATAAACGAAGCAGAGAGCAGGATTTCGGACCTAGAAGATACTGCCGCTACTAGCAGTCGTCATGTCACACAAATGGACAAGCTACTAAAGGTGATAGCGGACAAAAATGAGGACCTCGAAGCCAGATCCCGGAGAAATAACGTGCGCATCCTAGGCCTGGCGGAATCAGCCAACACAGGCCGCGTGGAAGACTTTGTCGAAAAGCTGGTGGTAGACCTCTTTGGGCGAGATTCTTTCTCGGCACACCTTATAGTGGAGCGAGCGCATAGATCCTTGGCAGTCAGACCTCCACCGGGAGCACCACCCAGACCCATTATAGCACGCTTTTTAAACTATCGGGACCGAGATGCTGTGCTACGGCTAGCCCGTGAAAAAGGACAAATACCTTACGAAAACACAACGCTAGCGTTCTTTCCTGATTTCACACCAGAGGTACAGGAGGCGAGGCGCAAGTTCACTGTGGTGAAAAAGAAGCTCCAGACGCAGGAAATCCCCTATGCTATGCTCTATCCTGCCAAACTAAAGATAACACACCGTGGGAAGAAGTACTTCTTTGTCACCCCACAGCAGGCGGAGGACTACCTCAAGCGGCATAAGAGAGCATCCTCCAGAGAGGAAGCGGCCCGGGGGCGCTCAAGATCGCACTCTGAGCTCTCCCAGCAGGACTGACACATGATGAAGGGGGAGACGGCGATGAGACAACCTGCACTCCATTAATGGACTGACAAACTGACCTCCATTGGTGATGTATAACATTGACTGGACTTGTTTAAATATGCAATTATACCCTTCTCGACTTCCCACCTCCATCCCACGTATGACTGCCCTGCTCAGCAGCAGAGGCACTTGTGGGTCCAAGTAGGGAGGTGTTTGGGCGGGTCGACTGCCCCTAGCGATTCCTCCCCCTAAAGTGCAAACCCCCTATCTTCATTCCCTGTTGGGAGTGATTTTTCTGTTTACTGCTATAAGGATTTACTGGATGGGAGGTAATCTAGTACCCGGCAAGTTGGGGACGCCGGTGTGGGTGGGGGGACACTGTGCTATTACATCTGTATTGTTATATGCCGAAAGGAGAATGGTACTTACCCAATGTGTGATATATGGCATGTGCTGTTATGGGTTCTGCAGGTGATCGGCATCCACTCCGAACCATTAAGGTGACGTTCTGGAATGTTAGGGGCCTCAATGACTCTAGGAAGCGCAGACAGATTCTGGGATACCTTGACAGGCATGGGATAGCCATCGCCCTCCTACAAGAGACACATTTAGCGCCCAGCACCACTCCGCATTTTGCGTCTAGATGGGTCTCATGTCGAGCCTACTCGTCCTACTCTAGTTATTCTAGGGGTGTCACTATTTTGATTAAAAGAGGAATGGATTTTACACCTATAGGGATGGACTCAGATGCAGAGGGCAGGTTCTGCTTGCTATGGGGGCGTCTGCACAGACATGAGGTGCTCTTTGCTAACTATTATGGCCCCAATACTGATAGGCCTAATGCTCTGCTACTACTATGGGGGAAGGTTCAAACACTGGGCATCACATATGTCATCCTAGGGGGGACTTCAACACCGCGCTGCGACCACAGATAGATCGATCCTGAACTCTCCCAGCACACTACACGACCACGCAAAGGATACTATGTGATATAGTGGATAGTAACGGTCTGATAGACGCCGGGAGGCATGTACACCCCACACTTAGGGAAGGCATGCACTACTCGACCATCCACTCATCTTGGGCTCGACTGGATTATGTTTTTATGTCAACGGGGAATGCACGCTGGTTAACTCGGGCGATCCACTAGGCCCGCACGTTCTCGGCCCACTTCCCAGTCATTATAGACCTTCAGATTCCCCTAAACTGTTGCCAGTATCTGGGTTGGCGGCTTAACCCCTCTCACCTCAAAGACCCTGTGTTTAAGGCAGAATTGGAGCAGGACATTCAGGACTTCTTTGACGGAACTTGGCATCTGTATCTAGCGTTATGACAGTTTGGGAGGCATTCAAAGTTACGATAAGGGGCTGGTGCATAGCCCAGGGAGGTGGAATTCTCAAATCTCTGCGGAACGACCTCCACAAGCTAGAGACTGAATTGCGAGCATTAGAGACTACCCTCAACCATAGCCCGAATGACAGTGCAACTAAGGCCCACATGCGTGACAAACTGACTGAATATGAAATAGTCACCGATAGGGAGTGCAAATTCCGGGGGAAACCGCACACAACGCGCATCCATGGGGAGGGTGAACGTCCGGGGTTGGCACTGGCAAACGCGATTAAACCCCCTAAATTTGCCAATTACATCACTGAAATACAAGACACTCAGGGGAACACGTACATAAATCTCCCAGATCAACTCCGCATCTTTCAGAAGAGCCACTAGACCTGATGGCCTATTTTGAGGATGTAGCACTTGCCTGGTTGGGAGACACCCAGCAAAAGTTCCATCATTTAGAACTGGAACTGGACGAGATCATGGAGGCCATCATGACAATGAAATCTGGCGAGGCCCCGGGCTCTGACGGCCTCCCGATCTAATTTTATAAAACCTTTGCTTCCCTACTGGCCCCCATATTGAAGAAAGTTTTTTATGCGGCACAGGAGGAAGAACGCCTCCCCAACACCATGCGTGAAGCTCTTATAACCTCCCTCCTCAAACCTGGCAAACCCCCTATGCTGTGTGACTCCTACCGCCCCTTATCGCTGTTAAACTGCGATACTAAAATATTAGCCAAGGTGCTGGCGACACGTCTTAATCTATTAACGGAAAGCCTGGTCCTACTGGACCAAGCCTGATTTGTCCCACATCGAGCGACTTCACATAATTTGCGCAAATTGCATGCGGTATTACAAGACATCGACCCACACAGTGAGGCGGTAGCGGTGTTCCTTGATGCCACAAAGGCCTTTGATTCACTGGAGTGGGACTACATGCTGGGCACGTTGGAAGGCATGGGGATGCCTTTCAGCTTCCTAGATTGGATACGATTGTTATATTGCCAACCAACTGCCACGGTGCTATTAAATGTTTCTAGGTCCACCCCGTTTAATATTCACAGGGGTACACATCCGGGATGTCCCCTATCCCCCATCTTTTTTGCAATTGCTATTGAAGCCCTGGCTGCGAAGCTTCGGCAGCACCATAACCATCGTGCCCTCATTTACCCTGCCCACCAGCTGCTCGTCTCGCTTTACGCAGATGACATGACGCTGTATGTTAGGAAACCCCAGGATAATCTCAATTCAGTACTGCGCGAGATCACGAAATTCGGAGGAATCGCTGGAGTGCAGATAAATTGGGCCAAATCCGCGATATTCCCGCTGACGGACAAAACACAACTGTACCAGCTGGACTATCCCCTTGTGTGGGAGCTTGATGAATTGAAATACCTAGGTATATGAGTCACTAGGCAGAAAGATACCCTGATGAGAGCTAACTATGGGACGGTAATGGATAAAATTACCGACAACATCACCAAATGGTTACGCCTCCCACTTTCAATGGCAGGCCGGATCGCCCTCATTAAGATGGTGCTGCTGCCAAAGTTGTTATACCTTTTTATCAATATCCCGTACCACCGGGGAAGCTTCTTCTTTCGCACACTGAGGACTCAGTTAACGAGACTCATATGGGGGGGCAAACAAGCGAGACTTAGTCTTAGCACACTCATGCTGCCATACCATCAGGGGGGATTTGAAGTTCCTAACTTCGAACGGTACTATGATTGTGCACAGGCCCATTTCGTCCACATATTGGTTCCACCCACCACCATACATGGCACATTTGGTGGTGTAAGACGGCTACATGACCCCAGTGGTCAAGTCTGGCTATATACATACGCAGGTGGGCACTAGGGAACGCGACCTGTCCACAGTGGACTCTACGGCAGTGGCTTGGAGCCGCATAGCTCGTTCCATGGACAGCCCATTCCTATACTCGCCCAAGATGTCATTGTTAAATGATCCCAGACTACAGGTCACCTGCAAGAAATCTGTTGCAAAATGTTGATTGAACTCAAGTACTACCTGTGTTCGGACCTATATCTACAGGCAGGGTTAGATTGGGATTGAAAATCGGCCCGGGCACGCAAACAAAAATTGGCCTATATTTGCATAATCACTCCTCTAATCACTGTTTGGCTAATCTTATAAAAAAACCTTTAGGAGGCTGGGGTAAAAAAATGCATGCGTTAAGTTTACAGACAAGTTTGGCCACTTCTACTCAGGCCCGCTGCCACCACTCAGTAAGTGCACACATTAATGGGCCGGCCAGCGAGACAAAGGGAGTGACACCTCTTGCTAAACAGAGGTAACGAGCGCCCATCCGCCACTAGAAAGGCCACTCAGACGCCTACGCGGCCGCTAGCTGATTTCGAACAATAGAGACAGCGCCCAAATGGCCCCCCAGACTGCTCAAAAAAGAGGCCCACAGCAGCACTCGGACACCGGCCCCTCAGGCATTGCCCGAATACCGTGTTACCAATCCAACGCTGTCTACAGGGCCAGTTTCACACCAAGGAGCAGTTCTTTGGGGAACACGTACCCACTATAATGGACACCTTCTTATACACTCGCCTCCGGGAGAGCGTCCGCGCTATCACCCCTATATTCCCTGGCGAACCTGACACCCTTACATGCAATGCTGCAAGCAGAGGCCCCGCACCATGTCATCTCGCTACTCTATAAACATGTACAAAATGTGCCGCTGACAACCTCCTTGCGAGCTAAGCTAGACTGGGACAAAGATCTAGACATACCACTGACAGTCGAGCAATGGGAAATCAGCTGCACACAAACTAACGCTATCACAAGTAACAGCAGGTTACTTCTCATACACTAAAAACTCCTGCACCGGCTGTACCACACCCCTGCTAGGTTGCATCGGTTTCACCTCCGTGAGACGGACTGCTGCCTTCGCTGCGGGACGACTGGACCTAGCTTGGTCCTGCCCCAGGTTCGCTGACTACTGGACACTAGTTTTTGCGGGAATTTCTGACATGCTGGGCACTGTTATAGCTTCATGCCCACTGATGGCGCTGCTGGGGTTGACACAAAGCACGAAAACTGTACATAAATTTTTTTGGGCAATGAGCTTACTACTAGCTAAGAAATTAGTGGCATGCAAGTGGGGGAGGGGGCGTGCCCCCAAGTTCAAACAGTGGATACTAACCATGGCTACATGGCATGATCAATTAGATACATATGCTAAGCTGCTGCCGCCGCAGTCACGACCGAAAGACATCTGGGCCCTCTAACATCTTACCTCCTGCGGAGTAGGGGTGGAGGGCGAGGGCAGTGATAAGATAACCCTCAATTTGCTGCCTAACAGCGCAACTATAGGATGGAAAATGCGTTGCCCTCCTCTAAAATGCTTGAATTCCGCACTCTGTATTGGGGATGCCGCTTCCGCCGAAATGTACAGGTGGAGCTGGACTGAGACTGTGGTCCCGAGGAGAAATGCGGAGGAGATCCACTGAGTGGGTTCAGAACATTACAGATGTTATCTTGAACTGATCTGGATTTGTACAAGACTTTATCACATGGACTACTATCGTTGATAACTTATGATCTAGTACTTATTTCGGCACTTTATGTGGAAAGCACAGTGGGTGGGTGAAGAGGGAGTTAATGTTTCTTTCCTTTTTTTTTACTTTCGCTGTATCTGTTCTAATCGACAAAATGTACACAATAAGACACGGGAAGGTGCTAAAGAACTTCATGAATATTTAATAGAATGTTGCTCGAAGTTATTACACTAATGTACCGTCCTTTATACGAAATAAAGGTTTTTGAAAATTCAAAAAAAAATATGCACAAATTGTTCGGGGCGAATTGCTCAAAGAAATTACCATACTAAATGAACAAATAGACAAGTTAGAACAAACTGAATATATAGTGAAAACAAAAAAAGAAATCCAGCATAGGATTAAAAAACAAGAGGATAAAATCAAACTAAGGAAGATACATAAATGTGCCCAGGACAAAGGATTATGAGCAAGGGCAAATTTTCACATTTGCACGGAGATGAGAATGTGAGAAAATGCATCTCAATGAAACTTCCAAAGTGGCAGTTTGACAGCGGAGGTAGCGATATAGCAGCCAACGCGGAATCATCAGCCTCTGATGCCACTTCACTAACCAGTGAAAGTGAATCCGAAGAAGGAAGAAGCAGTGCCCGCTACAACAATGACGAAAGGAGTAAATTTAAGCGGGGAGAAGAGCTGAATTTTTTAGATTACGATCGGCGGCAAACTCTGAGACCGCGCAATCCACGGCTTCAAGGCCCATAGGAATTAATGGTCAATACCGAATCGGTATTTACAGATTCGGTAAATACCGAATCTTAACGATTCGGTATTTACAGAATCTGAAATACCTACATCTCCCCCCTTCATATTTACCGTATCGGTAAAATTCGGTATTTAAGAGTCGGTATATATGAATTACCTACATCTGGCCCTAGACCTCTTAACTGTTGTAATCATAACATCATATTGTTGCAATCGATCACATGGTGCCTTTTTAACAATTCTTTTATGTTTAACAAACAAGTGTATAGACAGTCCAGAGAAGTTGCAATGGGAGCCTGCTTCTCCCCCAGCTATGCGTGTTTACACGTAGGTTGGTGGGAGGAGCAGGTTCTAAATGAGATGTATAAACATATTGCTGATGCTCATGTAGTAAATTGGTTCCGCTATATCAATGATGTCTTTATAGTATGGAAAGGTGACATCAAAAGTGCAGAAATGTTTATATCAGATATCAACACCAATGAAAGGAAACTAAAATTTACATCTCGCATAGATAAAGTCAGTGTTGATTTTTTGGATACCACTGTTTATGTAGTTGGGAATGAGTTACATACAACACTACATAGAAATTCTACATCAGGCAATTCTACGCTGCATGCTATGAGCTCACATCCAAAACATCTAATCACTAGCATCCCATATGGTGAGCTTTTGAGGCTAAAATGGATCTGTAGCACTGAAGCAGAGTTCGAAAAGTGTACAGTAGCATCCTTAGAAAGGTTCAAACAAAGAGGGCATAGCAAAAAAGTACTTACAGAAGCCACCCAGAAAGCTACACTCCGTTCTAAGGATTCTCTTTTAAATAAATGTGATGTAATCCAGGAGACTAGCCAGCCAATCAGTGAGGAGCTCAGTGCACCAAGGTTGATTACCGCTTACAGTTAACAACACAGGCAAGTTAAGGCAATAATAAGAAAAAATTGGCCCATTTTGATGACAGATGGGGTGCTGGCACCTATTTTACCAGCAGCATCTACCCTCACTTTCAGAAGAGCAAAATCTATGAGGACAGAACTGGTTAGAAACAGCCCAGAAAATACCACGATAACGACATGGTTAAAACCCAAATTGGGTTTTTTCAAATGTTCTACATGTAGGGCATGTAAATTTGGTGGCAACACCACCCACTACACAGTTCCTTTCAGTCCACAGCAAGGAGAGATAAGAGGCCATTTTACTTGCCGTACTGAATTTGCTGTATATGTTCTTTTGTGTACCTGTGATTTAAATTACATAGGGAGTACTAAACTCCCAGTACATGCTCACATTTTGTAGCACCTCCATGCAATTGTCAATAATGACATCAATTACCCCATAGCATGCCACTTTAAGGCAGTACACAGTAACAACCTTAGTTGTTTGAGATATTATGTGGTAGCTGCTATTCCCGTACTTCCGCATGGGGGTAATAGAGAGCTTATGCTTAGAAAACTGGAGACAAGCACGATAATGGAATTTAACAGTAAGCCCTGAATGGTCTCAACACTACTGAGGACCTTCACTATTATTTGTATAATCATTAAAGACATAGTTCCCATCCATTTTAGTATCATTACATGACGAAAAATGTGCTATCTTGCTATAGCAATCTCCATAGGTAGTGTTTTCAATAGTAGGTTTCTGTCTCACTGTACCATGTTTACAAATACCATCTAGTGATCACACACATTGTTTTATATAAAAAAAATAGAAAAAAATCCCATAAAAAAGTTATCAAATTAAAAGTGTTTTTTAGAAGTGTTTTTTAATTTATATAATATTTGTATTAAGTCATAACACTATTTGCACTTTATTATTATACACATTGCACTTTAAATTGCGTTATTTGCATGACATATAGGGATTTTGCAAAATTGGTAGGAATATATTGCTTCATATGTAATAAAGTGTTTATATCTGCTTAGAGTTTGTTAATCATCAATTGACTATGACCTGTCTTGCTGCTTTTTCAAAAACACAGCATTGCATTCGTTCAATCAGGTATCGAGCTGCTTTGGTCAGGGTTTTTTTAGAATACATATGTTTAGTATAGTCTAGCATATGATATTTTGGCATTCATGCTGATATAATGTGTCAATTAATTTGATAAAAGATTATTTTACCCGAGATTCAGAACGGAATTGGTATGATCTAATTTTTTATATCTTACCAAATCAAGCACTACTTCACCATTAGAGGCTATAAGTGTGTTTCAAGATGATGCTTTGCTTTGAATTTTACACTAACAAGTCTTTTAAAAAACACAATTTATAGACATGTTTTGCAACCAGAAGTATTTTGCATTAATGCTGATAGTATGTCGTTTCATTTCAATATTAGGTCATTGGACTCTTGGCATTTTACTCAATATTTATTGTGGTTTTTATATTCTCTTTTTATATTTTTTACCACAGCACCGGCTGGTGCTAGTATAATATATTGTTGTTATTTATTATGACAAGGCTTGCCCTATTTTGCACATCATTATTTGTGTTTTAATAGTATCTCTTCTATGTTTATTGGGAATCAGGTGGTACGTTGAGGTGGTACTTGAAAAACAATGGAAAACGCATTTCATTATGTCATCAAGGCTGCTGTGACAGTCAAAACGCATAATGCCTATTCAAATGTGAGCATTAAAATCTTGCCAAACCTGAAAGAGGAGTTCGTGCCTTTCCTTCATCGCCTGCGTGGAAGTTGAAGTCGGCAAAACTGTTATTTGGATATATAAATATATATATATATATATATATATATATATATATATATATTACCTACTGGCGGTCGCCAGTAGGTATATATACTTAGGATTTTTTCTCTATGGGATTTTTGAAAATTCTATGTCTAATAACTTTGGCGTTTGTGGACGGAATTGGCTGAAATTTTCAGGAAAATGGCACATTTTGTTTCTGAGCAGCCCCTGAAAATTGGGGGTGGTTCGTCCAGGGGGGGTCGAGAAAAAAGGGGGGTCCCAAAACGTGTTTTTAACATTGAGTTTTCCATAGGGCAGTTGGCCTCACTTTTAGCCCGAACGGCTGAATGGATTTGCACGAAACTTGGCAAAATTGTAGGGACTGGTAGCCTGATGTGCCTTTTGTAGGTCTCAATATATGTGCTACAGTGGATTTTGAGAAATTAACGTTTAAAAAAAGATATATATCTGTAACAGCGGACCGGGCAGCGCTCCAGTACGCGTACTTTTCGCGCAACGGAGCTTTGTGAAGCGAAGCTGATTGGTTCTCCGGCGTCTGTAAACATTCCAAACAGTCCGTAGCGGCCGCCATCTTGTCTCTCGGTAGGATCGAGAGACAAGAGGAGGCCAAAGCGAAGGGGCAAATGACCATAAGGGGGCATAGTAGATCCTCGCTGACCCCCTAGGTTTGATGTGGAGGTTTTAAAAGGGCCCCGCGGGGCAAAATAAATAAATAATAATAATAATCGAACGGCTGAATGGATTTGCACGAAACTTGGTAAAATATTAGGGACTGGTAGCCCGATGTGCCTTTGCTAGGTCTCAATATATGTGCTCCAGTGGATTTTGAGAAATTAACGTTCAAAAAAAGATATATATCTGTAACAGCGCTCCGCTTCGCGTAACGGAGGTTTGCGAAGCTGATTGGTCATTCTGTCACTGGGCTATAGTTGGGCTACATCTGGCTGATATTTGGGCTACATTTGTTTTTTTGTCTCTGGCGGCCATCTTTGGGCTACATTGGGCTACATTGGGCTTCATTGGGCTACATTGGGCTACATTTGGGCTCCAACATATATATAGGCCAATGTAGCCCAATATATATTTTTCAAAGTTAATTTTCGTAAAAACCACTGGAGCATATATCTTGAGACATAGCAAAGGCACATCGGGCTACCAGTCCCTACAATTTTGCCAAGTTTCGTGGAAATCCATTCAGCCGTTCGAGCTAAAAGTGAGTCCAACCGCCCTATGGAAATGAAGGAAATGAATGGGTAATTTGTAATTAGCAAATAGCTCATCGCAAACTAGGAATGGTAAAGAATCGCTATTTATTCCTTAAAGTTCGCTATTTAGGAAATGCAAAAAACTTTGATGATACATATGGCGGTTCATCTCTAACAAGATAAGAAGCATAGGGATAGATTTATGATGACTGGCGCATCACCAGGGATGTGTTAGTCATTCTGTGCCGCTGTTCCGTCACCTATGGTGTGCTGCATTTACAATGCGGCTCATCATGGGGCAAAAACAGCACAGATGCGTGATGTATCTGTGCCGTAAAGGTGGCGCATTGCTGGAGTTGTATCGCAAGTGTGATGAAGCTCCAGCAAGGGTCGGGGGTGCCCCTGTCGCAGGGTTTCTGTTCTCACACAGAACTGTGGACAGAGGATTGGAACCTCGGCGAATTAGGGTGTCCCAAAACTCACCTTAGTAATCAAAAACCCCTTAGCAAGCTAGGTACAGTGTCACATTGGATATAACAAACTCTCAATGTTTAGACAATCCAGAATATGAACTTATAGTACCTCAGGATACGTGGAACTCATGAACAGTCGGTCGTTATATATATCTTAGAAACCAGAACATGGAGTTAAGAAGAACACATGTGTATTTGAAATGTTTATTTACTAATGCCGTCTTCTCAGGCGTAGTATCTTAGATAATACAAGTACACATATTATCAGTAGCAAAATTACCAGCATAGTTACTAGTACATAAAAAGCGAATGGTGACAGTATGTTAACATGCTGTAAATGAATAAGAGTTAGCAACACTTATAAGCAGCCACGGGCCGTGGAGGGAGTTACGGTGGGGCAGGGAGGCGGGGAGGGGGAGGGGCAGGGTGGAGAGGGCTCCACCCTGCCCCTCCCCCTCCCCGCCTCCCTGCCCCACCGTAACTCCCTCCACGGCCCGCGGCTGCTTATATCTCACCCTCCCTAATACACATATTATATTATTTGCTAAGAAGGTCTGTTTGTGTTGGTTTAGGGCGTGCCCATACTTTAGTGTCTTAGATTTGAAGGAATCACATCAGCATACACCAGCTCTCTCTTCATGTGAACCGCATCAACTGTTGTGTATGTGTGTTCGGCAAAGCAATATAAAACCCGCCTCATGCCCAGAATTGGCAGAAGCTGCACTTATGTTATGAGTATGAAGTCGTGGAGATCAGACCTCATAACAATTCTGTATCGTGTTGTTCTTGAAACTTCAGCACTCGCTGTACAGATATAGTTTAACAAGCAAAGCAGATAGTAGAGCAATAACATATTATTCTCATGTAAACCACGATGAACTACTAGGTTGAAAGCTAAAGCAACAACTAAGTGTCGTGTGCAGAAGTTGCAAAAAAGGAAAAATGGCGTTTAAACCGGTAATGAGCCCATGCTAACTTAACACGGTGTAAAGATATCCAGGACCTAGATGACACCTCCCCATGATCCGGAAACGAACTGAATAAGATAATAGAAGTGCCATCTCATGAGAGCAGATTGCAACTTTATATGTGGACGGTCCGCAAGGTAAAACATTAAAAACTAGGAAAATTTAATGCTAAAGAAAAATAAAACAGCCAAGTACTTTATCGAGTCTTAAGCCAATAGGCAAGCTAAATATTAAAAACTTGACAAATAAGTCAATGAATTGTCAATGAAATGCTAGTACTCAGCATATCAAACATGAAAAAGGTCTATGACATAACTGTGTATGCAAAATAAGCTGCAACAGCCTCCAATAGGAAGTCACCGTCTTCATCCGAAAAGAGTTCAGCCATCCAATTTAAAAGCGGAAAAGAACATACGTGCTCTCCCAGCACCGGATCCTCTATCACCATCAGAGGACAGCTCGGTGGGTTTTCAAGAAAGCTCTGTTCCAAGAAAGACTGTGTTGCCGCCAGTAAATTCCAGGGACCAATTAGTCCATGCATCAATGCCACAGCCATAATCCTTTCGCCAGGACAAACCAACTCGTGAGTAATGATAGGAGTCATCAGCTGATTAAAGTCGACGTCAGGAGAAACCGGTCCGCAGAGACACAAATCAATGGCCCAATCGAAATCACAGGTCAGGCAGTGAAATACAGGCTGGACACAGGTGAAGTAGGAGAATCGAAAAGATAATCCATATGCCGTGCTTAATATCGCCAACGGCATTGTGCCATAATATTCTAGCATGCGATTGCGGAACAGTGTCAGCAGCTGCAGGGCGGGAGCTTGCACAGGAGGGACATCCATATTTAAAAATGTAAAAAAGCACAGGAGCGTCCGCTGGTAATGCAAGTAAAAATGGGAATCCACGAAGCAGAGTGGAAAAAATAGAATGAAAGAAAGCAGGGATGACTCCAAAGATTTTCTCAAATGAAGTCACGAGACCACTGGTAACAACTTTAAAAAAGTGCGCCAGGGCCTTTGTGGAGGACGCGTCAAAGATAGTCCGAACCATGTCGCTGAAATGCAAAGGCGAATCAGTATTTAAAAGGGTCTGCACCTCTGTACGGGTGTTCGCTATGTGAAGCACGAAAGTTTCACGGGCCGAACTCAAGGCCACCTCTCTCTGAGACAAAAGAGCTCTTATTCTTGCCATGCCGTTGAAATGTGCTCCCAAGGTTGGTATTTGTGGCCAGATTGAAAACTCCCTATGTTCATGTGTGGGAGGAAATAGAACATTTCTGCAGCAAATAACCCGTTCACTTACTGTTACGATAAAAGGAATACTTTTAATTAACCCAGAACAATCTTCATTATTGAGCATCAAATAACTACCATTTTCCAACAACTTGAACGTGGGGATGATAGCAGGAACTGGCGTGCCTTGCAAGCCATATTTGGTCGGTGTTTGTTGCATGAACCGTGTAACTGTATGTGCCTACACATTAGTGAATGATCTGGCGTCTCAGTGCATTCCTCTCCATTCAGATAAACTTCTTGATCATCTTTGAAACATCTGTATGTGTATGGAAGCGACCAGACCTCATGAAGAAAAGCACTACCTAAAGGTTCATAACGACCTATTGGTATATATTTCATACAATTTGAAAACTTATATAAAGCAAAAGGCAGCGTTATTAAACCGTGGATAAGGCACGTTGCCAAAAAACCCGCAATCCTCTGCTGATGATGTCACTGAGCATGTCATGAATGATGTAATATGTGACATCATCAGCAGTGGATTACGGGTAATAGTATCTCTAGTTTACTCCCCTATAGCTGTCTTTCTTTTAACATAAGTGTCTGTTTCCTTCCCTTATACTTACTGTTTTTTTTTTTTTTTTTACATTTTTGGTTCACTTTCGGTTCGCGTACCGGCGAGCGAACTGGGAAGCGAACTACGAGAAATAGAGGTTGGCACAGTTCCAAAAATTTTACCAATTTTTTAATAACGGGGAGGTAGTCCTGAAAAGAACTTTTTTTTATTGTTTTTGTTGTTTTATATTTTTTTATTATTTTTCTGAACATTTTTTTACTTTTTTTGAATTTTTCTGAACAGTTTTATATTTTTGGGGGTTTTTCTTGCAGGGGGCAATGAAAACGATTCATTGTAAAGGGCTCAACAGGAGCAACAAAACAAAAAAAAAGTATTTATTATTTGGGGCGTTTCGTACAAACTTGCATATGATAGTCAATAGCTCTGTTGATCAGAGTGATGCTTCTTTCTCCGTAGCAAATGAATCCATTGCAATGTACGCAGACGTGTTTTACTTCATGAAATCTCGTTTGAATATTTGGCACCATCTCCCTGCCCTCTGGTCCCGTTACTTCCGGTACAACAGATCTTCTGGCCATAATAGGGAGATTATCTAGGTCGTTACGAAACTGTGCAGCACTGTAGTTGTTAGGATGCCACCTAGTCATATGGCGATGCATTGTGTAGTTTCCGAAACTGTATTTTTTGTCGGTCCCTCTGGACAGTCTATCTTGACATATAAGGCAAGTTACGTATCTTGCATTTACTTTTTTCTGACCTTTGGGAATTTAAAAAAAATTGCCAAATGAAGTTTTCTTTCCGGTGAGACGTCCTGGGCTCCTCAGGCAAAAAGTGCCTCTCTTCGTGCTCGTCGTCCTGTTCTTCTTCTTCCTCTTCTTGCTGAATTATAACTTGAGCAGGTGGTCCACTCTTCCTTGGATGTGGTGGAGGTGGTGGGGAAGCACCAGCTGAAGCTACTAAAGAAGCCATTGCTCACTGGTAACAAAGGGTCTTTCTCTCACAAAGATGAAAGTCAGAGTGAGGAAAGAAGGAGGGGTTTTCATCATTTGGGAAAAACAATAGTTCTCAACCAATGAAAAGTTTTCATTTTAGATTATATGACCTAGTCTTACATCATTAGGAAACCAAAAGCGAAATGAACCAATGAAAAGTGTTATTACCAAGTCACATGACCTGCTGTGTTTACGTTAAGCGCTTTGCAGGGCCTCCAGGTTTGCTTCCAGAAACCTGTGCTTTGCGACTCGGTAAGCGTACCAGTTCGCTAACGTAGCACGTCATATGACGTATCACGCGACAACGCGAAACGTCATGCGGACGGGAGGCGTCACGATGTTGTTTTCTAACGCGGCAGTTGCGGTAAAGAAACGTTTACCGGCTCGCGGTCTATTTCGCGGCATCAAGGTCAGCTAACGGGAAGCTTCCCGATTCGCGAAGCGGGAACGAAGAAAAAAAAATATTTTAAAAAAAATTATTAATAAACATATAAAATATATTTTTGGATTTAAAGAACAATACATTTTACAGCTACAGATATTAGCTGTTAAAAAACCAATGAAATTCACTGAAAAAACCATAGGTTATAGACCATATATAGTTAGGAATTAGCATTTACAAAACCTTGAAAATTCACTGAAAAAACCATAGGTTATAGACCATATATAGTTAGGAATTAGCATTTAGAAAACCTTATTTTACTCACACAAAACCATTGAAATTCCATATATAGTTAGTTGCACTAACTATATATCGCGCACCCGCAATCCACTGCTGATGATGTCACATATTACATCATTCATGACATGGTCAGTGACATCACTGATGACATCACTGATGACATCTCAAATGACATCACTGATGACATCACTGATGACATCTCAAATGACATCACTGATGACATCATGACACACCAATACCAGTTACTACATAAGCACTCACTGATTCCTACGTCTACACACACATTCACTCATTCACCCATACAATCACTCATACATACAGTCACTCATTATTACAACACTATCATATGCACTCATACACCTATGCAGACAGTCACACACTGCCACTCATCCATGGAGTTACTCACACACCAAGTCAGTCCTGTAAAGAATCAATCACACTTCCATTTCTTCATCTATACAGTTAAACACAGAACACCATACTTCAGTGACATCACTGATGACATCACTAATGACATCTGAAATGACATCACTGATGACATCTCAAATGACATCACTGATGACATCATGACACACCAATACCAGTTACTACATACGCACTCACTGATTCGTACGTCTACACACACATTCACTCATTCACCCATACAATTACTCATACATACAGTCAGTTATTATTAGAACACTATCATATGCACTCATACACCTAGTCAGTCCTGTGAAGAATCAATCACACTTCGATTTCCTCATCTATAGTTAAACACAGAACACCATACTTTTCACACATATACTAACACATACTTACTCTCTTATACAATCACTGATACAAGTACACATTGATATGCACAGCGTCACACACCTCCCAGCCAGCCACACACACACTCAGTCTTCCATCCATCCAGTCATTCTTCAATATGTAAAACGTATTTAAACTTTACAAAAACACACAGACACTAGATGATGTCATCAGTGATGTCATCAGTGATGTCACTGACCATGTCATGAATGATGTAATATGTGACATCATCAGCAGTGGATTGCGGGTGCGCGATATATAGTTAGTGCAACTAACTATATATGGAATTTCAATGGTTTTGTGTGAGTAAAATAAGGTTTTCTAAATGCTAATTCCTAACTATATATGGTCTATAACCTATGGTTTTTTCAGTGAATTTTCAAGGTTTTGTAAATGCTAATTCCTAACTATATATGGTCTATAACCTATGGTTTTTTCAGTATATATATATATATATATATATATATATATATATATATATATATATATATATATATATATATATATATATTACCTACTGGCGGTCGCCAGTAGGTATATATAGTTAGGATTTTTTCTCTATGGGTTTTTTGAAAATTCTATGTCTAATAACTTTGGCGTTTGTGGATGGAATTGGCTGAAATTTTCAGGAAAATGGCACATTTTGTTTTTGAGCAGCCCTTGAAAATTTGGGGGGGGTTCGTCCAGTGGGGGCCGAGAAAAAAGGGGGGTCCCAAAACGTGTTTTTAACATTGAGTTTTCCATAGGGCGGTTGGCCTCACTTTTAGCCCGAACGGCTGAATGGATTTGCACGAAACTTGGCAAAATTGTAGGGACTGGTAGCCCGATGTGCCTTTTGTAGGTCTCAATATATGTGCTCCAGTGGATTTTGAGAAATTAACGTTTAAAAAAAGATATATATCTGTAACAGCGGACCGGGCAGCGCTCTGGTTCGCGGACTTTTCGCGCAACGGAGCTTTGTGAAGCAAAGCTGATTGGTTCTCCGGCGTCTGTCAACATTCCAAACAGTCCGTAGCGGCCGCCATCTTGTCTCTCGGTAGGATCGAGAGACAAGAGGAGGTCAAAACAAAGGGGGAAATAACTATAAGGGGGCATAGTAGATCCTCGCTGACCCCCTAGGTTTGATGTGGAGGTTTTAAAAGGGCCCCGCGGGGCAAAAAAAAATAATAATAATAATAATTGAACGGCTGAATGGATTTGCACGAAACTTGGCAAAATATTAGGGACTGGTAGCCCGATGTGCCTTTGCTAGGTCTCAATATATGTGCTCCAGTGGATTTTGAGAAATTAACGTTCAAAAAAAGATATATATCTGTAACAGCGCTCCGCTTCGCGTAACGGAGGTTTGCGAAGCTGATTGGTCATTCTGTCACTGGGCTATAGTTGGGCTACATCTGGCTGATATTTGGGCTACATTTGTTTTTTTGTGTGTCTGGCGGCCATCTTTGGGCTACATTGGGCTACATTGGGCTTCATTGGGCTACATTCGGCTAATTAGCAAATAGCTCATCGCAAACTAGGAATGGTAAAGAATCGCTATTTATTCCTTAAAGTTCGCTATTTAGGAAATGCAAAAAACTTTGATGATACATATGGCGGTTCATCTCTAACAAGATAAGAAGCATAGGGATACATTTATGATGACTGGCGCATCACCAGGGATGTGTTAGTCATTCTGTGCCGCTGTTCCGTCACCTATGGTGTGCTGCATTTACAATGCGGCGCATCATGGGGCAAAAACAGCACAGATGCGTGATGTATCTGTGCCGTAAAGGTGGCGCATTGCTGGAGTTGTATCGCAAGTGTGATGAAGCTCCAGCAAGGGTCGGGGGTGCCCCTGTCGCAGGGTTTCTGTTCTCACACAGAACTGTGGACAGAGGATTGGAACCTCGGCGAATGCATTGCTGGAGTTGTATCGCAAGTGTGATGAAGCTCCAGCAAGGGTCTGGGGTGCCCCTGTCGCAGGGTTTCTGTTCTCACACAGAACTGTGGACAGAGGATTGGAACCTCGGCGAATTAGGGTGTCCCAAAACTCACGTTAGTAATCAAAAACTCCTTAGCAAGCTAGGTACAGTGTCACATTGGATATAACAAACTCTCAATGTTTAGACAATCCAGAATATGAACTTATAGTACCTCAGGATACGTGGAACTCATGAACAGTCGGTCGTTATAGATTTCTTAGAAACCAGAACATGGAGTTAAGAAGAACAGATGTGTATTTGAAATGTTTATTTACTAATGCCGTCTTCTCAGGCGTAGTACCTTAGATAATAAAAGTACACATATTATCAGTAGCAAAATTACCAGCATAGTTACTAGTACATAAAAAGTGAATGGTGATAGTATGTTAACATGCTGTAAATGAATAAGAGTTAGCAACACTTATAAGCAGCCGCGGGCCGTGGAGGGAGTTACGGTGAGGCAGGGAGGCGGGGAGGGGGAGAAGCAGGGTGGAGAATACAAGTACACATATTATCAGTAGCAAAATTACCAGCATAGTTACTAGTACATAAAAAGCGAATGGTGACAGTATGTTAACATGCTGTAAATGAATAAGAGTTAGCAACACTTATAAGCAGCCGCGGGCCGTGGAGGGAGTTACGGTGGGGCAGGGAGGCGGGGAGGGGGAGGGGCAAGGTAGAGAGGGCTCCACCCTGCTTCTCCCCCTCCCCGCCTCCCTGCCCCATCGTAACTCCCTCCACGGCCCGCGGCTGCTTATATCTCACCCTCCCTAATACACATATTATATTATTTGCTAAGAAGGTCTCTTTGTGTTGGTTTAGGGCGTGCCCATACTTTAGTGTCTTAGATTTGAAGGAATCACATCAGCATACACCAGCTCTCTCTTCATGTGAACCGCATCAACTGTTGTGTATGTGTGTTCGGCAAAGCAATATAAAACCCGCCTCATGCCCAGAATTGGCAGAAGTTGCACTTATGTTATGAGTATGAAGTCGTGGAGATCAGACCTCATAACAATTCTGTATCGTGTTGTTCTTGAAACTTTAGCACTCGCTGTACAGATATAGTTTAACAAGTAAAGCAGATAGTAGACCAATAACATATTATTCTCATGTAAACCAAGATGAACTACTAGGTGGAAAGCTAAAGCAACAACTAAGTGTCGTGTGCAGAAGTTGCAAAAAAGGAAAAATGGCGTTTAAACCGGTAATGAGCCCATGCTAACTTAACACGGTGTAAAGATATCCAGGACCTAGATGACACCTCCTCATGATCCGGAAACGAACTGAATAAGATAATAGAAGTGCCATCTCATGAGAGCAGATTGCAAGTTTATATGTGGACGGTCCGCAAGGTAAAGCATTAAAAACTAGGAAAATTTAATGCTAAAGAAAAATAAAACAGCCAAGTACTTTATCGAGTCTTAAGCCAATAGGCAAGGTAAATAATAAAAACTTGACAAATAAGTCAATGAATTGTCAATGAAATGCTAGTACTCAGCATATCAAACATGAAAAAGGTCTATGACATAACTGTGTATGCAAAATAAGCTGCAACAGCCTCCAATAGGAAGTCACCGTCTTCATCCGAAAACAGTTCAGCCATCCAATTTAAAAGCGGAAAAGAACATACGTGCTCTCCCAGCACCGGATCCTCTATCACCATCAGAGGACAGCTCGGTGGGTTTTCAAGAAAGCTCTGTTCCAAGAAAGACTGTGCTGCCGCCAGTAAATTCCAGGGACCAAGTAGTCCATGCATCAATGCCACAGCCATAATCCTTTCGCCAGGACAAACCAACTCGTGAGTAATGATAGGAGTCATCAGCTGATTAAAGTCGACGTCAGGAGAAACCGGTCCGCAGAGACACAAATCAATGGCCCAATCGAAATCACAGGTCAGGCAGTGAAATACAGGCTGGACACAGGTGAAGTAGGAGAACCGAAAAGATAATCCATATGCCGTGCTTAATATCGCCAACGGCATTGTGCCATAATATTCTAGCATGCGATTGCGGAACAGTGTCAGCAGCTGCAGAGTCGGAGGTTGCATAGGAGGGACATCCATATTTAAAAATGTAAAAAAGCACAAGAGCGTCCGCTGGTAATGCAAGTAAAAATGCCAATCCACGAACCAGAGTGCAGAAAATACAATGAAAGGAAGCAGGGATGACTCCAAAGATTTTCTCAAATGAAGTCACGAGACCACTGGTAACAACTTTAAAAAAGTGCGCCAGGGACTTTGTGGAGGATGCGTTAAAGATAGTCGGAAACATGTTGCTGAAATTGAAAGGCAAATCTGAATTGCAAAGGGTGTGCACCTCTGTACGGGTGTTCGCTATGTGAACCACAAAAGTTTCACGGGCCGAACTCAAGGCCACCTCTCTCTGAGACAAAAGAGCTCTTATTCTTGCCATGCCGTTGAAATCTGTCCCAAGGTTGGTATTTGTGGCCAGATTGAAAACTCCCTATGTTCATGTGTGGGAGGAAATAGAACATTTCTGCAGCAAATAACCCGTTCACTTACTGTTACGATAAAAGGAATACTTTTAATTAACTCAGAACAATCTTCATTATTGAGCATCAAATAACTACCATTTTCCAACAACTTGAACGT
The DNA here is from genome assembly GCF_964261635.1 of Lissotriton helveticus. Taxonomy (NCBI): domain Eukaryota; kingdom Metazoa; phylum Chordata; class Amphibia; order Caudata; family Salamandridae; genus Lissotriton; species Lissotriton helveticus. Next base: position 1,789,291,192 of record NC_136068.1, read on the forward strand.
GGGGATGATAGCAGGAACTGGCGTGCCTTGCAACACGCAAGCCATATTTGGTCGGTGTTTGTTGCATGAACCGTGTAACTGTATGTGCCTACACATTAGTGAATGATCTGGCGTCTCAGTGCATTCCTCTCCATTCAGATAAACTTCTTGATCATCTTTGAAACATCTGTATGTGTATGGAAGCGACCAGACCTCATGAAGAAAAGCACTACCTAAAGGTTCATAACGACCTATTGGTATATATTTCATACAATTTGAAAACTTATATAAAGCAAAAGGCAGCGTTATTAAACCGTGGATAAGGCACGTTGCCAAAAAACCCGCAATCCTCTGCTGATGATGTCACTGAGCATGTCATGAATGATGTAATATGTGACATCATCAGCAGTGGATTACGGGTAATAGTATCTCTAGTTTACTCCCCTATAGCTGTCTTTCTTTTAACATAAGTGTCTGTTTCCTTCCCTTATACTTACTGTTTTTGGTTCGCTTCTAGTTCGCGTACCGGCGAGCGAACTGGGAAGCGAACTAAGAGAAATAGAGATTGGCACAGTTCCAAATATTGTACCAATTTTTTAATAACGGGGAGGTAGTTCTGAAAAGAACTTTTTTTTTTATTGTTTTTGTTGTTTTATATTTTTTTTATTATTTTTCGGAACATTTTTTTACTTTTTTTGAATTTTTAAGAAGTTTTATATTTTTTTGGGTTTTTCTTGGAGGGGGCAATGAAAACGATTCATTGTAAAGGGCTCAACAGGAGCAACAAAACAAAAAAAGAAGTATTTATTATTTTGGGCGTTTCGTACAAACTTGCATATGATAGTCAATAGCTCTGTTGATCAGAGTGATGCTTTTTTCTCCGTAGGAAATGAATCCATCGCAAAATACGCAGGTGTGTTTTACTTCACCAAATTTCATTTGTATATTTGGCACCATCTCCCTGCCCTCTGGTCCCGTTACTTCCGGTACAACAGATCTTCTGGCCATAATAGGGAGATTATCTAGGTCGTTCCGAAACTGTGCAGCACTGTAGTTGTTAGGATGCCACCTAGTCATATGGCGATGCATTGTGTAGTTTCCGAAACTGTATTTTTTCTCGGTTCCTCTGGACAGTCTATCTTGACATATAAGGCAAGTTACGTATCTTGCATTTACTTTTTTCTGACCTTTGGGAATTAAAAAAAATTGCCAAATGAAGTTTTCTTTCCGGTGAGACGTCCTGGGCTGCTCAGGCAAAAACTGCCTCTCTTCGTGCTCGTCGTCCTGTTCCTCTTCTTCTTCTTCTTGTTGAATTATAACTTGAGCAGGTGGTCCACTCTTCCTTGGATGTGGTGGAGGTGGTGGGGAAGCACCAGCTGAAGCTACTAAAGAAGCCATTGCTCAGTGATCACAAAGGGTCTTTCTCTCACAATGATGAAAGTCAGAGTGAGGAAAGAAGGAGGGATTTTCATCATTTGGGAAAAACAAGAGTTCTCAACCAATCAAAAGTGTTCATTTTAGATTATATGACCTAGTCTTACATCATTAGGAAACCAAAAGTGAAATGAACCAATGAAAAGTGTTATTACCAAGTCACATGACTTGCTGTGTTTACGTTAAGCGCTTTGCAGGGCCTCCCGGTTTGCTTCCAGAAACCTGCGCTTTGCGACTCGCTTCGCGTACCAGTTCGCTAACGTAGCACGTCATATGACGTATCACGCGACAACGTGAAACGTCATGCGGACGGGAGGCGTCACGGTGTTGTTTTCTAACGCGGCACTTGCGGTAAAGAAACGTTTACCGGCTCGCGGTCTATTTCGCGGCATCAAGGTCAGCTAACGGGAAGCTTCCCGATTCGCGAAGCGGGAACGAAGAAAAAAAAATATTAAAAAAAAAAATTATTCATAAACATATAAAATATATTTTTGGATTTAAAGAAGAATACATTTTACAGCTACAGATATTAGCTGTTAAAAAACCAATGAAATTCACAGAAAAAACCATAGGTTATAGACCATATATAGTTAGGAATTAGCATTTACAAAACCTTGAAAATTCACTGAAAAAACCACAGGTTATAGACCATATATAGTTAGGAATTAGCATTTAGAAAACCTTATTTTACTCACACAAAACCATTGAAATTCCATATATAGTTAGTTGCACTAACTATATATCGTGCACCCGCAATCCACTGCTGATGATGTCACATATTACATCATTCATGACATGGTCAGTGACATCACTGATGACATCACTGATGACATCTCAAATGACATCACTGATGACATCACTGATGACATCTCATTTGACATCAATGACCACATCACTGATGATATCATTCATGTGACAATACAATGCATCTCCTCACATTTTAATATAACCTCTGTTTCACCCAGTGTTAAAAAGAGAGTATAATTTTTGAAACCATTGACACACCAATACTAGTTACTACATACGCACTCACTGATTGCTACGTCTACACACACCTTCACTCATTCACCCATACAATCATTCATACATACAATCACTCATCTTTACAACACTATCATATGCACTCATACACCTATACAGACACTCACAGTCTGCCACTCATCCATGGAGTTACTCACACACCTAGTCAGTCCTGTAAAGAATCAATGACACTTCCATTTTCTTGTCTATACAGTTAAACATAGAGCACCTTACATTTTCAAACATATACTAACACATACTTACCTTCTTATACAATCATTGATACAAGTACAGATTGATCTGCACAGAGTCACACACCTCCCAGCTAGCCACACACACACTCAGTCTCCCATACAAATACTTGGGCAATCAATCAATAACCCATATAGTTACTCATATAGCTACTGATCAACACATGCAGCAGTTTACAGAACAACAGACATAATGATGCACAAATTAAGACAGTTTAGTCACTAACCCATGCAGTCAGTGAGACACATTTAATCACTCACTCATACAGTCAGTCATGCACCTACTAAATCCTTCGTCCAGACACTTACACATCCACTCATTCTTCAATATGTAAGACATATTTAAACTTTATAGAAACACACAGTCACTGGATGATGTCATCAGTGATGTCATCAGTGATGTCATCAGTGATGTCATTTGAGATGTCATCAGTGATGTCATCAGTGATGTCACTGACCATGTCATGAATGATGTAATATGTGACATCATCAGCAGTGGATTGCGGGTGCACGATATATAGTTAGTGCAACTAACTATATATGGAATTTCAATGGTTTTGTGTGAGTAAAATAAGGTTTTCTAAATGCTAATTCCTAACTATATATGGTCTATAACCTGTGGTTTTTTCAGTGAATTTTCAAGGTTTTGTAAATGCTAATTCCTAACTATATATGGTCTATAACCTATGGTTTTTTCTGTGAATATATATATATATATATATATATATATATATATATATATATTCTCCCACCGATCTCCGGTATCATTGGAGATGCTGTAGTCGGGCGGTCCGAGCAGGGACACCGGAAGTCGCAAAACATACTTTCACCAATCTCGTTCGTTCCAAAAGATACTCGGACACCTTCCTTCTGCAAAATGATTTATTGCGGCAACAAACAACGCGTTTCGACGATTAAGCCTTGATCACGCTTGAGAGTTTCCGTGCACATAATCAAATTTAAATCCATTAGTGTAAAACATAAACATAGGACTATTTCCAAGGTGCTGTGTTCATACAAGTAAATGTATTGGCCATTTTGGAGTGTGTTAAAGATGTCGCAACCACTGTGTAATCAGTTCAATACACATGAATATTTGAATTTTTAGATTGTGCATGTATTCTTGCATCATTAATTACACAAATTTATGTAAAGTTGGTACAGTTGCATAATTTAGACATGTCAGCAAAGTCCCATTAGTAAATCATCTGTACACAAAACATGCCGTGTCTACAGTCTCCTATCTCCTAGAGAGCTGGGATGGTTTTGCCCAAGTGGGCTTTATCACTATTAGTTTGGCAACACGGATAGATAGTATCCACTATTACATGAATCATAGTGCAACATATCTTTCATTATCTTCACAAGTTGAGCCTTCATGCGAATGATCAGTCCTGTGGCCACAGTATTCTACACACATCAGGGCACCTATGCAAATAGAAATGTAAAATTACTAAAAACTTGCGACTGTGATACTGTACATATTATTAACTCATACATTCATAATTAATGTAGGTGTACTGCTAATTCTTCAGTAATATTTAGTCCACTAGGTGCAATACTTTCGAAATCAATAATATATGTTGATTCTAGTTTGCGTAGGGATAATTCCTGATTACCCCCCCTAATCCCAAGGTCGACACTGTCAATCACAACCATACGTGATCAGGAATTATCCCTACTCAAACTGGCAAAACGGCAGAGTGGGAAACCTCTGCTTGTAACGCCTGCCTACCTTTGGTGCTCCTTGCTGCCTTTCTTGACGGGCTCCTGACATCCGCCCTGGTTCTTTGTGACTCCGCTCTCTGCTCGCTGTGGGCTCATGGTGGGCTCCTGACGTCTGCCCAGGTCAGCCCTGCCGCCAGTGATGCCACACCATCCCGCGTCGCGGCCGCCGAGAGGGGGGGACTACAGCCCCCAAGAGCCTTTGCGCCGCCACCTACACCTGCCGCCGGAGGCGCATAAAACGGCCGGACTCATCCCGTGACGCGGGAGCACGCCGGGAGCACGCTGGGAGAAGCCCGAGACAAGGGCGGGACAGTCTGTGACAGTGCGGGACAGACAGGGGCAGGGCTGGGCTACCCCCTAAGTCGTGGATCAGCAGAGATTAAGCTGCATAAAGCTACTGTTACAACCTGGGAAGAATAACTGTGTATCCGTCTCTGTGGAGCTGCTTTACAAAAAGTACTATATATTAAAAAAAAATTAATAAGCTAAGAGGGGTACTTAAGGGGATGGAAAAAAGAAAGTCAACCAAAGGGGGTGTCGATCATGCAAACGGGAAAAAGGAAAGAAGGCTAAAAAGTCTTTACATGCAGCATCCAACTGCGTATTGTCCAACATTGAACTGCTTGTTGGAGAATGCGAGGAGATCTTGCAGGGGGCCCCCAAGTAATCGAATGGGGGTGCCATAGACCCCTTGCTAGAGAGTGCATCACAGAAGCGGGGCAAAGTAGTAATCCCGGCAATTTTCCTAAAGAAACCCCCACCCGCTGTTGAAATTTATCCAGCACCAAAAACCCTCCCTGTGCCTAATATTACAGATTCCCCAAGTGGGCGCAATACGAACAAGGGGGGAGAAGGTACTGTTCAAACAATAGAGGTCCATGACAGGGAAGGTTTGGAGGCTAGATGCAGTTCAGGGATTGTATGTTCTAATAGATATGCTGTCTTGGAATGTGAATTAAGGGAAATGGGTGAGGTCCCAGCACAAGGACCAAGAGTCAATGAGCTGAGCCCAGATAGTATATCAGACTGTTTACATTGTTTGAATTTTAAAGATCTTTTTATAAAGAAAATAGGCTGCCTGGAAGAGGAAATTGTGCAGATAAAGAAATTATTGATGGATCTAGTCAAGCAGGGTGGTAAACAGGCCTTATGTACCCCCCAATCAGCTGTGCCATCTTCCTTGGCAAATCTCCAAAACAATCGGGCAGCATCAGAAGTAGGCTGTAAAACTTCAATTTTAACATGACCGTCTTTCCCAAAGGCCCAACAAAAGGCTATGGCTTCCAATACATTAAGAACCCCCAATACAAGGGTAGTACAACCTAGTGGTCCTAAAGTATCAGAAGGGTTGGTAGCAAAAACAATAACCACACACCCGTTAGGCGGGGGGCAAGCAGGGCGGGGCAATGGTAGTTCCAGTTCCTATGCGGCTGTAGTCAAACAGCCAGGCCCATTGGAAAAATATCACCAGGGGTGGGGAAAGTTAGCCAGTAATGTATTAGAGGGGAAAAAAAACAGCAAACGAGGGGGGCAAATGGTCTAATTTCCATACTACACCACACAGTCCTCCAAACACTATCGTGTACCTGACGGGGGTCCCTAAACTTAGTCGTAACGCACAAGAGAGTAGGGACTCAACCTGTAACAAAGCGATACATTGGCTGCGCCAGGTGAGAGGATGCAGATCAATTATCAGGGAAGATATGATCAAAGTACAAAGATTGTCCCTGGTAAACTCTGTTACAGATTGCATTGAAATACAACTAAGGGATAAGGTATTAGCTGAGAATCTGGTCACCCTTGAGTATAGATCATCCCCTCCCACACATTCAAACATACAAGTTAGACAGTCGCCTTGGTGGTCAAAAGTCAATGTCCAAAACGAGTCAGACTTAAACACTGTGGACTGACTAGGGAAGGGCTATCAGACAAATACGCCGATAGATATAACCAAAGCCCCAAGGTTAAAGCACAAGAGCAAGGTTATTGTAAGTACTGCTGAGAGCGAAGTGGAATTCCCTATTGGATACGAGTACGGTTGTAGGAGGGAGGAACTAACTAGCAACGGGCAAAATATCCCTAGTATAGCAGATAAGGGATCATTGCCCTATGTAACAGCCAAGGGAACAGCTCCAGCTTCTAACATCATCAACCTTCTTTCATGGAACATAGCAGGGTTGCAAAAAAAAATGGCCATTCCAGAATGGAATGACTTTATTGATAGATTTAATATCTGCATGTTCCAAGAAACATGGAGCATGATCCCACTCCATAAAAATGGGTATACTACTTATTTTATTCCAGCAATTACGGCGGGGAGAGGATGACCATCAGGTGGCCTGCATATATGGATTAGTGTGGCACTGAATTGGGGTGTCACTGTCCATAATTTACCTTCAAATGATATATTATACATATCCCTTAAGGGCCCGAATGGGGGAAATACACTGGAATTGTTCTGTGTATACGCGAGAGGCTCCCAGGGTGGTCAATCCTCACCCACAATAGCATTACTAGATGCGACATTAGCGGATATTTCCCAAAGGTCTAAAGTGATAGTAGGGGGTGACTTTAATTGCACTTATGAACCCTTAGCTGATGAGGAGGTGCTATGGATTAGTGCAGATGATTGGAGTCAGTCCATCCCCCCTCTAAATTTAAAACCTATTAAGAAATGGTCGGCTAGAGCAATACAAATGAATGCTCTAACATTTGAACATAATTTATGGGCTCTCAATGGGAGGACTGTTTCAGATCCTAATGGGGCAATGACATACAACAGAATAGGTTGCCCGTCACACATAGATTATATATTACTGGACACCCAATCATGGGGCAGCCTGGTGGATATAGAGGTCAGGCAATCACAGGATAGTGACCACAACTCACTCTGCATGAGTATCAACTGGGAGAGTGAGATTGAAATAAGGAGTGGTCCTGTGATGATTGCTAAAGAAATAATCCCAGCAAATTGCAACCGGAAGTTAAAATGGAGTAGGGTAAGCTGTGAAGAGGAAAAATTAATTAGTATTAAAGAACTGGTGCAAGCAGAGACTAGAGTCCTAACATCTGGCAGGCTGGTACAGCCTAATTCCTCAGATTTTAAACTGACTGATTCTTATAAGAATCCAATAGATACAATTGGTGTGTTTTTTACTATGAGGGAGAAATAAAAAACCCTCGATTGGTACTCCTTGGTATACGGCTGAATGCAGGGAAAAGAGGAAGGCAATAACATCTTCCATTAAAAGAAAGGATCCGAAAGCAGTAAGACTAGCGAAGAAGGAATACAGTAGGAGTATCAAAGTAGCCAAGAGGGACTGGGAGGAGGAGCACTGGCAGCAACTTAAGCTTGCTGCCAATGCAAAAGACTTGACTCTGTTCTGGAACCTGGTCAATAAACTGGATAGAAGAGGGGTGGAGCCAATACCAAATCATATAACGGAACAACAGTGGCACTCCCACTTTTTAAAATTGTATTGTGGGACAGTAGATCTGGGACAAATAACAGGGGCTTATAATGAATTCAGTATGGAGATCCCAACGCAGATAGAAGCCTTTGCTCCCCGGGAAGTGCAGGATGCTATTACAAATATAATACCCGGTAAGGCGGCAGGCCCGGGTGGGCTGCCGACAATTTACTTCTGCACGACCCAAAGCTATGGTCCGACCTCATTGCTCGCATAATGAATTTAATCATGTATGGACATCCTGTCCCTGAATCATGGAAAGGCGCAGGGGTTGTAACCAAGGGCCCGATGTAGGTAGCCAAATACCGGTCGGTAACGGCCGAAATTTGGTAATTTCGGCCTTTACCGACCGGTATAAGTGAATCGAGATGTATGTGACCAGAAACGTACCGAATCGGTAAATACCAGTCGGTAAAACACCGAATCGGTATAAGACGAATCGGAATTCACCGAATTCATATTTACCGATTCGGAAATTAAGAAATTGTAATTGTCCAATTCGGAAAATACCGAATTCATATTTACTGAGTCGGTAAATAAGAAATGGTAAAAATGGCCTGTTGAGATGTAGCACATCCAAAAAATACCGAATTTCATGAAATTCGGTATTTAAGAGTCGGTATATACCATGGATTGGAAGCAGGTGGAAACCAGAAACAGGATTTATAAGAAGTCCCCAAAATGCAACAGTGCAACAACAATGGCGGCTTTCTATGTTATTGCAAGGCAGCTACGGATACAGGCAGCAGGAGAGAGGGTCTGGCTAAGGGAGGAGCAGGTGTATAGGCAGAGGATCACCCTCTTCCAACTGACTGAAGCTGAGATTCTGCAAAGGTACCGACTCCACCCCAGGACAATCCTCGACTTGATCATGGACCTCCACCCATATCTGGAACACCCAACCCCAAGAGCACATGCCATCCCACCCCATGTGCTGGTGCTGTGCTGCCTACACCTTCTTGCCTCTGGGAGCTACCAGCAGGTGATACCCACAGTAGGTGGGCTGTCCCAGAGCTGCCTGTCACAGTTCTTCAGAAAATTTCTTGACGCCATGATGCAGAGGATGGACCACTACATTGAGTTCCCTGACACACCTGCAGAACTGGCAAGGACGAAAACCGATTTCTATCAACTTGCACAGTTCCCGCACATCATAGGCTGTATCGATGGGACGCACATCCCACTATGCCCACCTGCAGCAACTGAACACATATACAGAAACCGGAAGTCCACACATTCTATCAATGTGCAGGTGATCTGCAACGCTGGCAACATAATTACTGACATTGTAGCCAAATATCCAGGGAGTACCCACGACTCCTACATATTCACAAACAGTGGGATATACAGATGCCTTGTGGCTGGTGATTTTGGTGATGGATACCTGCTAGGTGAGTATGTGTGAGACACCCTGATAGTCCATGCAGAAGGAGCAATCATGAGTATGTGACTAATCAAAATATCATTTTTCACCCAGGTGACAGTGCATATGCCCTGCGGTCTTTTGTGCTCACCCCCTACCTGAACCCATCCACCAGGAGCGAAAGGCGTTATAACGTGGCACACAGAACAACACGTTGCGTGGTGGAACGCACTTTTGGACTGCTGAAAAGTAGATTTAGGTGCCTCCATAAGAGTGGAGGTGCACGGCAATACACGCCAATTATCTGTTGCAAGATTATTGCGACCTGCGCCATGCTGCACAATCTTGCCACCAAGGAGGGCACAGAGATTGAACTAACTTATCATGAGGGCATAGATGATGGGACAGTACAAGCCGATCACAATGCAGCAGGAGCAGCACCAGCAACAGATGGTAGACTGCGACGCGCAGAAATCACCAACAGATACTTTTAATAGAGGGATGACACACAGGCATGTTCATGTCTTGGAACACTCACTTTAATATGCACTACTGCACTATTCAAGACCATATAAATCAAAATAAATGCACTTTGCACACTGGGTGGCCAAAGTTCACTTCACTGTGACCAGTCCTGTGTTCTTTATGATTTCTCAATGTTTGCGCTTACGCATGATGTTGTGGGAGCCACGGGGCTGTGGGTCAACCTGCGCAGTGGTGCCGGTGTCATCTGCATGGAGTCTGCTTCTCCGACGAATGTCCTGTACAGGCGTGCTGAACCCACTCCTGCTTGTGGACTCCTCTGTGTCCACAACACACGTGTTGCCAGCAGTGGCTGTCTGCTGTGTCAACAGTACCTCCATAGCAGAGGTCACCCTCCCCATCCCCCTGGACAAGTCACTGCAGCAGTGTACAATGTCAGTCTGCATGTTTACAGACCGGCGGCACAGCAGTGTGGTTGAAGTTGCCAGATGGTTAATAGACTGATTCAGCTGCCTGACCTCGCGCCTATACCTGCGCCTTTCTTGGTGGTCACTCTCCAGCCTGTCACAGAGGGAACCCATAGGCACACCCATGTCCCTCACCCCCTCTGCCATGGACTCCATTCCTTTGCCCATTGACTCCATTCCTTTGCCCATGGACTCCATTCCCTTTGCCATGGCACTTATCCCCCGGTCGATGTCTGACATCCTGCTGTTCAGGATGCGCACCTGTCTGTGCACTGCCATGATCCCTCTGGCCTGCATGCGATGGACCTTAACCATAGTGGCTTCCAGACCAGCAAAGACCCCCTGCACATTCTGCCCCTCATCCTGCTCACGTGCCCTACGGCCACGGTCACTTGCACGGCCAGACCCCATTGACCCCTGTTGCCCTGCGTCGCCAGCCAGGGGTGGTGTGCTAGGTCTGGGAGCCTCCACCACTTCCTCATCTGAGCTTTCCAGGATCCTTAATCGTGGTACGTCCTGCCTCCTTGGCCTCACATGCACAGGGGACCCAGAGCTTGGTGTAGTGGCATCTGCAGGTGCTGCCGGAGTCTGTGTCTCGAACAGCAGGGGCGACAGTGGCTGTGCAGTGGTGTCTTGCTCCATTGCTGTGGGTGCGTACGTTGTGGTTGTGTCTTCAGGCACAGTGCTAGGTCCTGCTGTGTCTGTGGGCTTCTCCCTCGCAGCTGTTGTTGGTGCACTTGACTCCCCTCCCTGCGCTGCTCTGCGCGATGACTCTCCTGTGGGCAGACATGGACAATGATCAGCTGTGTGTTTCCATCTCAAAAATTCCTAACACACATTTTCATATGCCTCAACTGGTTGTGTATGGGGAGTGTGGCATGGCATGCAAGATCCTGTGTTGGCTGCTTTGATGTAAGTTCTTATGACTACGGCTACCATGATGCATTGCAGGTGAGTACTGACATGTGGACTGGATTGTGATTCAGTCACCCACATTGGGGAAGGGGCCAGGGAATGGGTGGAGATTCATGCCCATGCATCTTACCTTTCTTTCTTGCAGCTGTGGCTGAGCTATCAGCATCCCCAATCCCGTGTATGCTCTCGGGCTCCATGATGGATTCCACAAGCTGCTCCAGTTCAGTGAGGCTTGGAGCACGACTCTTCCCCCCACCTGTGGCTGCTGATTCCTTCCTCTGGGTGGCAAGCTTCTTTTTGGTGGTGATCCTCAGATCATACCACCTTTTCTTCATGTCATCTATTTCGCGATGTGTCACTCCTAGGGCATTGACTTTGCTCTGGATAGCCAGCCAGGTGTTCCTCTTTACAGACTCTGCTACTTGCAGAGACTGTCTCCCAAAAAGCTGACTATAATGCTGCACAACCTCCTCCACCTGCACCTGGAGCTCAGTTGGGCTGAATTTCACCTTCCTCTTTCTGTCACCTCCATCCTTTGGTGCCTCCTGGGACTCCATGGTATTGCTATGCTGGGCTCAGTGCAGCCTGCTCCTCTGTCTCCCCTCCAGCTCTCTCTGCAGTTCTGTTGCTCTGCACCTGCATGGGTGTGGCCACCTCCAGGTACTGGGGTGTGATACTTGCATCTGATTGGTTGATTTCTCAGAGGCTTTGTTGTGGGGTGTGGTGGGTGTCCCTGATTGGTTCACTGGCTCACATGTCATGTATTCGAATTTTTGAGATCGGATTGTACCGATTCGGTAAATACCGATTCAGTAAATACCGATTTGGTAATCTCCGAGTCGTTGTCTCCCATTCATTCCTATGGGACTGGAGGCCCATAGGGTTGAATGGGTGTTACCGAATCGGAGATTACCGATTCGGTGATTAACGATTCGGTATTTACCGAGTGTGGATACCGAATGTTTCCGAATCGGTATTTTTTACCGATTATTTACCTACATCGGGTTTTCCGGTTCATAAATACCGATTCGGTATGATTCGGTATTTACGAACCGGTAAAAAAATATTATCTACATCGGGCCCCATATATAAAAAAGGTGATAGGGAAGACCCTGCCAACTACAGACCTATAAGCTTAATTGATACAATTCAGAAGGTAGTTGGCAGGGTCATTGTTAATAGAATAGGGACATGGCTCAGCCAAGATAATATTCTGACCCACTTTCAGGCGGGTTTTAGGCAAAATGTGGGCAGGATGGACCAGGTTTTCAGGTTCTGTTCTGTATACTGGAAAACTGTATCCGTTGCAAAGAGTAGCCTATATTTGGCCTTTATAGATTTAAAAACAGCGTTCGATGTAATCCCCCGTGATAAGCTCTGGAAGGTTCTGTTGGACATGGGGTTCCCGTGTCACCTTTTGCAGTTTGTTGTTAGGCTCCATGAAGACAATTATGCCAGAATCCTGTGGGGGAGTCAAGGCCAGCTAACAGGGAGGGTGCCAGTCAACAGAGGGGTTCGCCAGGGCTGTGTGATGGCTCCGACATTGTTCTCCCTCTTTATCAATGGGGAGGTAGACCATTTGAGGGAGGAACCTGCGGTTGCCCCAGTCCTGGCCGGGGGGAAAACACCTACCCTCCTCTTTGCAGACGACACCCTCCTGATGTCTAAAACCCCATCGGGTTCACAGAAACTGATTGATCGCTTTAGTTTGTTTTGATGAGCGAGGGCTAACTGCCAACACCACCAAAACGAAGCTGATGGTGCTATCCTCCAAAAAAAGGATAGGAAAGTTCATCTCACTTTAAATGGGGCTGCGCTAGAGGTGGTGGAAGAATTTGACTACTTGGGAGTCAGGCTGAGTAAGAACATGAAATGGGACTCCCACGTAGCCAAAATGCTCCTAAATCTCAAAAGGGTTTCTGGAGTCATCCTGTGGAATCAGCGCTTGTCTATTATCAGGCCAATAGCCCCGGCCCTCGCAGTTTATGAGGGAAAGGCGCTGGCTTCGGCGGTTTATGGCTCTGAATTGTGGTGTGGAGAGAACACGATGGACCTGGTAAGAGCTGAGAATAAGTTTGTGAGAGACTTAGTATCGCTCCCCTACTCGACCCCTCTGAAACCCCTCTTTAACGACATGGGCAAACGATCAATTGTGGATATAGTACGCTTCCGCCCTTTGCTGTTCTGGGTGCGCCTGAGAAGGACACCAGAATTGGCAAAATATGCCTTGGTGTTGGATAAGCTGATTAACCTGAATGCCTCAAAAAAGATAAAGTGGCTCAATAAATTGAGGCAGTTGGTGGTGAGTTTAGGCATGGCCGAATTTTCGGTTTCCCAGTCCCCACCACATAAACAAATTGTCAAAAAAAATTATTAAGAGTGGGTGGAGGCTGAGGATCTAAAACGTACAAAGTGGGGGCCTTTGACTAACCAATTCCTGGAACAACCAGGAAGCTAGAGCCCTTTCTGGATTACATTCAAATTCCAAGAGATAGATCCCTCTTCTTAAAGATGAGATATGGTATACTCCCCCTTAAAAAGTTTATAGAAGGGTGGAAAGGGGCGAGAGATCACGATGTTACCTGTCCAGGCTGCCCATGTACGAAAGAATCTCTACCTCACTTTTTGTTTGCTTGTAAGGCTTACAAGCACCCTAGAGCAAGATGGTTAAAACCTGTGTGTAGGGAGATGGGTGTTAGAGACTTCAGGACTGCATTGCGTATCCTTCTAACAGATACAACATCCTTGTATATTGTTTGTGGGGTTGCAAGGTATCTTGCCAGCGCTTGGTTTACACAGACTAGGCTGTTAGATAATAGTAAAAACTAAACTCCCACTATATCCAGATATATGAATATTGTTGAGAATGCACTTTAGTCCTCTGTAATTATTCTTTTAATTGTATATAGATTTTAACTTTTTTTAAGATGAAATGGATGTAATACTTTGGTACATTGATTTTATGTTTAGTAATGTTTGTACTTTTATGATATGAATATATCGAATAAAGTATTACAACAACACATATATATATATTTCCAAACAAATCAGCATCCATTTCGATGTTGAAAAAAGGAAAGCACACAGGTCTCCGTTTATGAAGTGTTTAATACAGACCCCCCACCCCTCCAACAGATGCGTTTCACCTCACGGCTTCGTTAGTATATATATATATATTTGTTACATTTTTGTAGAATTTTCAAATTATAAAATACATTGCAATTGTGTATATTAATTATTATATATGTGTTTACTTTTTTAAATTAATTGTATTTGTTATATTTGTTAAAATGTATAATATATTTTAAATTAATTTAATTATTTAATATATTTAATATTTCTCAATGTATTTTATATATTTAAAACGATTCATGACATTAATATTTATTCGATATTTTTTTACTTACCATTGTAAGTACAGGATGTAGATATTATTTACATTAATATTTTAGTCACAAAATATTTGTATGGGGATATTTTGGGTGTCGATATTTTGGCAGTGTACCGCTTCAAATGAGAGAAAAATTAAATGAACTGTTGACTCAATGATTAAGTTAACTTCATTTTCAGTTTTCTCCCTGTTCAAAGTATCACTTTTACAAACAGCAGGTATCTTGCCTTGGTCCCATTGTCTGATAGACACAGTGCTATATTTGTAAATGGGGGAAATTTAAAGTGAAGAAAAATATTTCTATGAAACATTTGGGCATATTTAGATAAAATGTTGGAGCGCTGTATTTTGCTACATTTGGCAAAGCCGCGCTGCAACATTTAAAAAATGCAGGAATTCTCCGTATACACAAAAATACAGAGCACCCCTGTATTTCCCCTAGCGCTGGCACTAAATAGCTGCCTAGCACCAGCACAGGCACCCTGCCGCCATGTTGCAAGGGTGCCTGTGCTGCAGGGGAGATTGTTTATGTGCAGGAAGGGACACCTTCTTGCAGATAAACAATCAATAGTGGTGGTTTGCTCTTTCTATGTGTGCTGCAGAATGCAGCACACATAGAAAGAGCAAAAAACGAGGAGAAATTAATAGGTTCTCCTTGTATTGCCATTCTAAGACCATGTATTACCTGACCTTATTTTTTGCCACTTGCCCAGCCTTGTAAATATGGGGCTGCGTCAAAAAAGCAATGGGTGTTGTGGTGGAACGCTCACTGAAACGCCCATTACACGCCCCTCTGCCGCAGAGGACTGCAGCAGAAAGGTGCATATTAACAAGGTGGGGTTAAGCCATATTGAGTGTTGAATGTCGCTATGCCACCGGAGCATAACAAAAGGGACACTCCTGTGGTCGTAGGGCCTTGTAAATATGCCCCATTTCTTAATGGTTGTACCTGCTTTAAATCAATCTAATTAAGTCCTAATATTTTATGAAGCATATTTCTTTGCTTTAAATCCCTCACATTTAATAAAAATACAGTATTTTCCTGTTATTGGTATGGCACTATGTCTACAGGTCACTGGCTGTTATATGCCTGCTGTTTGTAAAAACACTTTGACATGGGGAGAAATTTTATGTAATGCATATAAACATAAAGTTAGCTCTTCAGTTTAACTTTCTCATTTCAAAATGGCACATTTACACACAACAGGCATCAATCTCCCAGTGGCTGGTAGGCATGCTGCCATATTCATAGTTGAAAAATACAGCCTTTTTTTAAAAATTGGAGACATTTAAAGTGCAACAAAATGGTCCATCCAGTGCAGAAAAAGTTCCTTATTAGGAACATTTCTGCAGAACAATTTTCTGCACTTTATAATTCTTCCATTTAAAAAAAAAAAGTGTGTATGTTTGTGTTGCACATATAACAGTGCCAGATATGGCAAAATGTATCTCCTGTGCCACAAGTACATACGACACTGACTCTCAGTCACCCATACACACATATTCCATTCATTCACACACATGTTCATACATCCCAACAGATCATGCACTCACTGACGGACATGGTAGCCCTATCATAGTATCCCTAGTCAAAGTATTTTGTTCAAGCCATTGTATCGCACTCCTTGAACATTAACTCTAAAGTCAATGAAGCTGGGCGATAGGTGTCTGGTAACAATGCGCGAGTTTCAGTAGCTCCCAATGATTTTCACTGATCAGAAGTAGATTTTGCTGGAGATAGTGAATTATATGTGCTAAACAGATGCGCTCTAAAAGCTCTACTAAAATCTCATTAATTGGGTACAAATGCATACTGGGAGTCATCGTACAGGTATTGTCTTAGATTTCTTTGGACTTGTCAGTATTTACAGACCAGTGCCTGGTACTATTTAGGGTAGGTTGCGAGAGCCCGGTAGACTTCTTAGCGCTGGTATATCAATGCATCATGTAATTCAGAAATGAGGTGAATTAGAGTGGTTGAGGTTGTGGTTGAGTTGCTCTTCATGCCTCAGAAACTGCTTGACTACTGTCCCCCGGAATCAAACACTGACGACATTTACAGTAACATTTCCCCCATACACACATTCCCTGGTGACTAGTGTATTGAGACGTGCTCAACTCTATCGAGAATGCAGACATGTTCGGTACCCTCACAATCAGAGAACATAGGAGAATGCAGATGCCAGTCAAACCTTGTTCCAGCGCTCATCTGCTCTCTTTCTGCTGACCTCCAGCAGGGGGCGTTGTTGATGTGATGCAAGTTATTATGTGTTTCCACCGTAGGCTTGTTACGATAGGGGGTTTAAGGAATTCTTGTGTCCAAAGATCTTACCCAGTGCTTAATTTGTAAAAAAAAAAATGAGAACCGGTGCCCAAATCCCTTCTCTGGCAGTGCTATTAAAAACGGGTGCACTGAATACCAAGGCTGTTGTGTTAAATTTTCCTAAGGTCTCCTTAGACTACTACTAGACACTCCTTGCCCCTTTATGGCACTCTTGACTGTGTTCTCCCTTCGTGTCAATGTTTCTGTCTTTCCCTTCATCCTGCTTTAGATTGTGTGTTTTTCTCTCTCTTGCTCATGGTCAATATCTAAAGAGAAAAGTTATGTGAAGGTCCCCAAAAATGAGTGCCGGTGGATGCCTCCAGCAACTACCATCTTCCACCTTATAAACGATAAGAAACCTCATACAGACCCCTCACTCTCAGACATCTTTATGCCTAGATGTAGGGGGCTGTAATAGAGCATAACCCTCATTGACCCTATCGCAATGGGACATGGATTTGAGCCAGGCCGAATCTGTGGGCTTGTCCCTGCTACACCAATGAGCGGCAAGATCCTATTTAGTAAGTAGTTAGGCCACAGATATGAATCTGCGTACTGATTTAGGACTGTCATGAGTATAGCCCAGGAGTGCAATAGCGGGGTCAGGCTGTATTGTGTGATAAGCCATTGTGGAATGGAGGGAGAAAACGGAGGCTCAGTAGCGACCAATTAGGAGGTACGTCCAAGTGAGCTGAGCAAAATGGGCATATGGGGTTTGACACTTGGGGCACTGAGTCGAGTGTGTATGGTCAAATTTGGTGATGTCTTTAGGGGAAACATGCGCTCTGTGCAGGAACCTGAAATGGAAAAGCTTATGTGTTTGGTTGATAGATACTAGCTTGGTTTGAGAGCAACAGAAATCCCAGACCTTTTCAGGAATCAAACTGCCCAGGCCTCCCTAACCCGTGCTGTGGAGTCTGGTTTTAGGGCCAGGCATGAGCGATACAGTCTGACAACTTAATGGTCACCGTCAACATCAGTAATAATGAGCGTAAGTCATGTAAACTTATCCTGGGCCAGTTTGTACGTGGGTATATAAGAGTGCAAGGAATTATGAACTTTGCGTAGTATGAAATGATCCATAAAAGTGGTGCCCTAAAAGCGAGTAGCAGTAGCATGGAAATGGGCATGGGCATCTGGGAACACATCACCCTAAAGTATGGAGGCCATGACGGGCCAGGGTTTGCTGGACTAGTTATTGACTTGTGAGGGGGAAACATGGGTCGTCCAACAAAGGGATGGCAGAGGAGTACAGCTCACTGCCTCCTAGAGCACGGAAGAGCCATCGCCAGACCCAGCAAGTGGTGGAAAGAGTCTGAATGTCGGTGAAGTCCATGGGAATGCCCTTCTGCAATATGAATAAGTGCAGTATATGTCCAGCCTGGTTGCTCTCAGGCATGAGATATAAGATGCAGGAGTGAAGGTTGAGACTAGCATTAAACGTACTGGCACTGTGCAGCAATATAATAAAGAAAGGAGTTTGGGATTCCAAAACCACCATGCTCGTAGGAGAGGATCACGGTGTCCCACTTAATGCTGGTCCTATGCCTAGGCCATACAAGCCATAGGAAAAGACTGGGCAAAGTTTTGAAAACATGTTGTGGGAGTGGAATGTGAAGGTTAGAAAATGAGGGTGCACTACCATTTTGATTATTGCCACCCATCTGGCCATGGAGAGAAGGTGGCCAATCCAGTGTTCTACTTGAGTCGACAAATGGTCAACAGCAGGTCCGTGGGTTAGCCGAAGGACTTGTTCTTTATCTAAATATATGTGGACACCCAAGTATTTAGTGGAATCTGTGATGCATGACAGGAGATACTCTGTGTCTATGGGATATGTATTCGCTGTCAATGGGAAGAGCTCACATTTAGCCTGGTTTATGTGAAGGTCTGACAGACTGCCACCCAATGGTGAGAGGTTTTCAGTGAGATGGAACACAAATATTAAGATATCATCTGCATAGAGTGAGACTAAAAGGGGGCCATGTGTGTTGAAGGGTACAATGTATGTGCTGTTCCTGGAGATGACAGACCTGAGGGTTCATTGCAATTATAAATAAAAGAGGGGAAAGAGGGCATCCCTGCCTAGTACCCCTGTAAACAGGGAATCACTCAGTAAGAAAGCTGCTCATTAGCAGACTGGCCAGTGGTTGAGTAAAAGAAAAATCTCCAAGGGCTTTTTTGGAAATGGCCCTTTTTGCAGGGTTATCCCCTAACTTGTTGCTTCTTCCTTCCTTATTTTTCCTGACCTGTGGTTGTTGGCAATAGGACTCTGGGCACTTTATCACTGCCGTTCAGTGCTAAAGTGCATATACTTTCTGTATAAATTGTTATTGTGATTGGTCATCCATGATTGGCATACTTGTATTACCAAGAAGTCCCTAGTAAAGTTCACTGAGTGTGCCAGGGCTGGTGATTCAAATGCTAATAGAGGCCCTGCAGCTCTGATTTTGCCACCCAAAGGAGTAGGCCTAAAATGGTGTCTCAGGCCTGCCACCACAGTGCCTGTGTGCAGTCAGTGAACTGCCATGTCAACCTGGCCAGTGTCCCCACTGACCAGGCCTAACCTTTCCCTTTCTGTGCACATTGGACCCCCTATAGAAGGCCCTCGGTATCCCCCAGGGCAGGGTGCAGTGTGTGTGAAAGGTAGAGCATGTACTAGTGTGTGTGACATGCTCTGGTAGTGAATTACAGCCATTTTCATGTTTCACTGCTGTAAGTCTATCTGGCCCATAAGCTGTAATGGGGAATGCTGTGTACAGTGGTTACCTGTATATCTTCCCATAGGAGCAAGATAGAAAATTAAAGTTTGGTATCCCTGAACTCAGAATTTAATAACACATATTTTAGGAAGGATGCTTTTTAAATCCTGTGTTTGAAAACAGCACTTTTAGAAAGTGGCTGCTTTCTTGTCTGACCTTTCTGTGTGCCTTGGCCTGTTTGTGATTTGACTGTCTGGTTTGTGAGTGACAGGGCTGGGGGATTCCAAAGAGACAGAATGAGTCCGCCCAATGGTGAATAGAGAGATCTGTATCTAGATGGCAGGGAGGAGTTGCACCTGGGACCTGAATAGGACTGTCCCTGCCCCCCACCGTGCTGGCTCCACCCCCTGTGGTGCGTCTGATGTCTCTGCCCTACACTGTGAAAGGAGAGAAGGAATCATGTCAACAAAGTGCTCCAGGGCTGTGCTTTCCCTCCAGAATGCTGGCTCCACCTCCTGTGGGATGGCTAATGTTTCTGCTCTGCACTGTGAGAGGAAAGAAGGAGTCATGTAAACAGAGTGCTCCAGAACTGGTTTGGACCAGGCTCAGAGTCCTCCCGCACAATGGGAACAAAGACTTTTTGGGGTATAAGTACAGGACCCCAGACTACAGAAAATTAGATCATCCTGGAATCAAGAAGGAACCTCTGCCAAGGAGAAAGCTGGAAGACTGAAGGTGATGGACTGTCCTGCTGGGTGTCTGTGGGCTGACCTGCTGTTGCTTTACTTCCAAGAAGAGGGGAAGGACTTTGCTTTGTGCTGTTTCCCCTTGCTTGAAGAGATCTCGAAGGGCCTGAGATGAGCTTGCTCCCTGTTAAGAAGTCCCAGGAACAAAAAGACTTCACCCCCAGTTCCCCCCTGAAATCTATTGAGAGAGTTCTGTCCGTCCTAGAGTGCTTGGGCCAGTTGTGGTGCCTCTGGAAGTTGTACCTATTGTTGGGAAGCTGGACAAGGAGAAACGAAAGACTTTCTGCAAAGTTTCACGCATCGCTTGCTTGCGGAGCACATCCCCGTCAGTGCGACAAAATTCCCGCTGCCACGAAGATCGAGATCGTCACAGCGCCTGTTGCCGCTGCAAGATCCGACGTATCCTTTGCTTGCGGAACGCATCGCTCCGGTGCAGAAAGTACCATCGCTGCGAGTATCGTCGCAGGGCCTGTCGTCACTGGGTGAGATCGTCGCACCGCTTGCTTGCGAACCACATCACGTCGCTGCGAGAGTCGTCGCAGAGCCATCGCATCGAGGGGCCACGAGAGGAGAAGATCGGCTCTGCGCATCGCCGCCGCACCGGAGATCGTCGGCGTCCAGAAGATCTTCGCATTGTACCTTTGCGAGACGCTTCCTACGAAACCTCTGGACCGGAATCCATAAGAGGTATCGCATCCCTCTCCATACAGACCAGAGTCATCGCAACATGTGTCTGCGTCAAGCGGGGTTGTCGCATCACCTCCCCAGGGTCTCAGCAGAGACGCATTGCTTGTTTTTCATCGCTGCAGCATTCACTTGGAACTTTTGTCGCATCTAAAGGTACTTTTGGATAAAACGTGACACAACTGTGGATTATTTTAACTCAACCTTAAGAACTCTTTTGAAACCATATTCTTGAACTGTGTGTGTTGGGTTTTTGTCATTTTGGTCTTGTTTAGTTTAGATTCAATACATCTATTTTTCTAACCTGGTGTGGAGTCCATTTTGTGGTGTTTTCACTGTGTTACTGTGAGTGTTGGTACAAATACTTTACACATTGCCTTTGATAAGCCTGTCTGCTTGTGCCAAGCTACCAAGGAGGTGAGCAGGGGTTATCTAAAGAGTGTATCCCCCTTACCCTGACTAGAAGCAAGGGTCCCTATTTGGTCAAAAGGTACCTATCTCTGCCAACTAGAGACCCCAGTTATAACATGCTCCCTCTGCGGCCAGCCAGCCCCACCCTGCCCTGCGTCGCAATGGGAAATAAAATGATAACTTCTTGTTATTATCATTTTATTTTTATTTTCCACTGCTCAACGAGTGGGGGAGGAGCCGCCATTGGAGACAAACCATCAGAAGATGAACAGGCCTTGATTCAGAGTATAGGTACTGTTTATCACACATGATAAATAACGATGAAATGGGGTACTTTATTTATCAAGTGCGATAAATACCGGCTGTTATGTGTGGTTGGGGAATAACATGCAGATTTTGGTGTTTAACGCACTAAAATTTGCATGATACAGTAAATACCGTATGCTTTGAGTTATTTCGTGCATCCGATAATTATCAGATTTGTTAAATAGCTAATAACTCCTAAGTGCAACCCGCGCGTAAACTGGCGTTTGCACATGGGACAGAATTTAACGAGCAACTGGTAATCAGGCCCTTAGATTGTGAATGTATACATGGGTCATGGTCTGAGGCTCTGAAATGCTTTGTCTGCTCACATAAGCTTTCGACTGAGACTTGCTATGGACTGCAACCTGCCATTGTGTAATGTGGTGGCCTAGAGGATCCGGGAAAGCGCCTTGACCTGGATGGCTGGCGGACACTGGTTGCCTTCAACTCACAGTGCACAGCCTGAGTTGACACCACCTATCACCTTCATCACACCACAACTTAAGGACTCACATGAAACCCCTACTTTGCAACCCATGACCCAAGCTGGATAGATCTCAAAGAGTTCATGTATGTACACATGCTCAACACCAGGAGGCGTCTGTGTCTCCTGGAGGACTGAGGCCAACACACTGAACTGCGGATGTGCACTTACACACAGGCAGCTGTTTATATGAAGTTTATATAACATTTAACCACCGACAAGAGCCAGGAAAGAGTGTGCCTTGCATCTCAGATAAAGACCTTTAATAACTGCTTTGAGAGACCAGCACGTGAGTAATAAAGGCAGATGATCGGTGCAGTTTACAAGTTAGGCTGGGTCAGTGCTGCGCCGCCGCCCTCTCCACCTCCGCCAAGGTCACTCCTCGCTGCCAACATCTCCGAAGTGCGAGTCTATCAAACAGGCCATAAACGGACGGCAATCAGCGAACACAAAGGTTACTCCGATCCATGAAGATTTATTAATACAAAAACACTCTTCCACGCAGTCATTAGAGAGATAAGGGGGCGCGAACTCGACCTTCCAGGTGCGGTGGAGGGTTTGACATTTGTGATGTGCCAGAATCGGGGAGCGGTGTGCACCAGAGCAGATAAAGGCACTTTAACTGCTCTGCTGTGTCAAACGGAAAAAGGGAACCATGCCACTGCGGGAAAGTGGCAAGGGTTGTCTAGGCATGGGGATAACACAAGCACCTGCTGCGGGTGCGGGGTCCGCATCTCTTCAAGCCCCAATCAGGTCAGGGTGAATGAATATCTGTGAAGCCCGGTTATCACATTCTGCAGGGGGAGAGGCGTAATTTAGCGTTACGTCTCTGCTTCTAGGCACATTTTCGGGGCCCTGGGCTAAACGTATTTACTAAGGGCCCCCTGCTCGGGACAGATTTGGATTTATCATCCACTTCCAGTTCTTTCATGCCCTCTTTGGCCCGGTCATTGACAATGCACAGGCAAGCTGGGCCAAATTCAAATGTGTTTGCATCTAATTTCAGGGAGAGTAACTTGTGTTTTCAATATTGCAACTCAGCAGCAGCTCTCTAATAATACTGCAAATAATCTCAGTGTCGCCCTTCCATTTCTCATATGGAACGTCCTGTTTTGATCTAAAAGAAACGTTTTTTTATTGGTGTTGCATGAACCATAAGCACACAATGTATCTGTCAAATGGCTCTAATAGATTCTCATGCATCACCCACATTAAAAATAAAATCTGTTTAAGAATTATTCAATGCAACCAGGACGAGACTCAGCAGAACAGAGCTGGCTCTATCAGGAGCCTCGGGGAACGCTGCCCACTTTGCCCATGCCTTACAGCGTCTTTGGCACAGCCAGGTAACTGTGTGGATCTGAGTCTAGAGAGCTAGGCCCACCCAGGGAACATTGCGAGCATTGGTGTTAAGTTTTCATGCGACACCCTCTCCGAGTGCATTCATTCCGAGGTGAAAACCTTTGACAGAGGACCTATGAACACCGAGCCCCCCGGGTGGTCTTTGAAGGCTGGGACGGTAGAAGTTAAAACGAGAGCTTGCTGATATTCATAATACCAGTCCCGGGATGCTGCCACCTTGTGGTGATGATAACCATCGATTTAATCAAATTCACGCCAAATCTCTTAACCAGATTCTCATTTTATTTCAGTTATATCCAGTTATATCCAATTTTCAAATGCATGTACCATGCTCAATCGCCTTAAATACAGAGTCCCAGTTCCATATTTGAATGCCAAATGCTTAACCCAATTTCTCTTGAACGCTTTTCTTATCCTGGCTGTCGAGCCCACTGCGGTACGGACAGCTCTGCGAGTGGAGAGGTCACGAGGCTGGTTCCGCAACCATCGTCAGGTCAACAGCCCTGCCGGAGGGCTTCCGCTGAAGGGCCAGGCTTGTTGCTGTGACGGTGAACTAGGCCGTGACCAGGTGATGTCGTAGAAAGGCGGAGACCCCTCCGAGGAGAGCGAATCTTCCCTTCAAACTTAAGATATCTCTTTTCTAGGCATAAAAAAGACCTTAAGGTTCAGCTCTTTTTAAATGTGTTTGGTCTGTTGCGGAGTGGATGACAGATAATGTCCTTCCTCACTTTGTGCATCCTTGCGGGGCTGGTTTCCAGCACTGATGCTGACGAGGGCCCACCAATGCTGGATGGGGGAAGGGAGGGCAAGAGAAAGAAAAGCACAATGTAATGAGAGTGTTTCATCTGGGAGACTGGCTGAGGTCTCATCGAACCAGCGGGGTGCACTGCAATACCTCTTCAGGAGGTATTAACCATGTCTGAGGTATTAACCAATCCTAGGCTAAAACTAAGGTTTGGGAATTAATTAAATGGAGGGTCATGTAGATTCGATCACCCATTTGGACACTAATGGTTGACCTACTGCTTCTGCCTTTCCTTTGGCATTTTGGGGCCCACTAGCCAACTGGCAATAGTGTGGTGCCTGTTTTGTCACAAACCTGTGGACATGAGAAATTGATCAGAGGACTACCGGCACTCTCAGAGAAAGCAAGGTGTGCCATTAGAAGCTAAGGTAATATGTATATGTGCTTCTAGGAGCCTTTGCCCTCCAAGACCGTTTTCAAATGTAGCTTTCTAACTATATGTAGGTCAGCCAACGTTACTAGGCAGAAAAAACACTGTTTATACCTAGGCCCAAAGCTGTTCACCATCCTCTACCCTTGCACGCATACGCTACAAAGATTCAAAGTCAAGCCAAACACCCGAAGAAGGATGATAAGGGTCTACAAAATCCATAGCAAGAACTCAACATCAACCTTAAACAAAGTCCATGTACAATACTTAAAGAAGGCTCACTAAGGCCCGCATCTCTATATGGGACAGGACCAGTGTCATTACTGAAGAACAAGCACCCTGGAAAAAATGATTTGTCAATATCTCTGTTGCTAATATTATTTATGTCATCTTCAGTGCCTGACCCTCAAGACCCCCAAACCTGTGCACCAGCTCATAATGTAGACAGATCACAAACGCTGTCGCTCCTGGCATCCTGCTCCCACATTGAGCTAGTTGTCCGTATCATCACTGGAACAGCAAGCCTTACTGATATGCGACCACACACGCTTTATATGATATATCAACCTGAAATATATTGTGTAAAGAGTCCAGGGGTTCCCTTATGAGTAGACAGGGGTTTTGCTATGGCAATCCCAAGGTGCTCTTCTAGTGGTAGTGTGGGCGAGCAGCCTAAGGCTTATTACAGAGGTGTGCAAAACATCTGCAAATACATGCTGTAGTCAAAAAATTAGACACGCGACTCAAGGGAGATCCACACAAATTTAAACAAATATCAAGAATCATTATATATGTTTAGGCATCAGAAGTAAATCATTCAGGTAAATACGTTTTTAAGTATTATTTCTTTTTAGTTAAAAAAGTCAACAGTGCAATTTCTGGAAGCTGCAATGTTACCCTAAGGGAGGGAAAGTAAATGCGTCACTCAGGTATAGTACAGCGACTTACAGGACCCTTCTCCAGGACTTAAGGTGAGTGTTGGGCAAGGTCCAAGGCAGCACCAGCAGAAAACCATCAGGGCCGGACTGGCTAGCGGGTGTTTTAGCATGATGCCGAGCTGGGAGCTGATGTCACTGCGGTGGGGGCTAATTTCGTTGATGGAGACCTGCTTGTGCTTCAAAATAAACAAAACTAATTTCGTTCAGCACACGTAGGTCCCCATCAACTAAATCAGCCCCAAGTTCAGCAGCATGCCAAAACGCCCGGTGGCCAGTCCGGTCCTGAACACCATCATCGGTACTAGGACGGCCGAGTGCAGAGGTACAAAACAGCGTTTGGTAGCCAGTGTTATTCTATGGAGAAGGGCTGCTGTGAAAAGAGGCTGCAGGCTATGACTGGGGACCAGTTGGGCTGAACCAACAGGAGGGCTCAGGACTCATGATGCTCGGGATGTAGGGACGCCCTTGGTCCTTTTCTCTATGGCCTAGGTGCAAAGGTGTTCAGAGGCGTCCGATTTTCTTACCAGGAGCAGTCGCGGTAGAGGGGGCCTGCGCGTAGAGGCTGCAGATGACATTGGAGGGTCCATGAGGGGTGAAACCAAAGAAGGTGTATGCCTGGAAACGAAGACTCACCATAAGCCCACTGCCAAGAACAACCCCTTATGTATGAAAGCTTTCACCCAAGGGCACTGAAAGAGAATCTTCCATATGGCCAATTTCTTTGATTACGAAGAAATTGCAGCAAAGTACACGATTATCGCAACCAGGCCACCGAGCTTACTAACAAACTCTCCAACAGGGGCTACCTGGAACACATCCTGAGGAAATGCTTGAAACCGGCCAGGAACTAACCAAGGGATGCGCTACTAGAGGACAGAGTGAGGGAAGAGAAAACAGAACTCCCACTAACGTGGGTAACCACATACAACACACTATCTAACCAAATGACAAAATCCATAAACAAACACTGGAGCATCCTTAACACCGGAAACCTACACTGGAAGAAAACCCTTTTCTCTTTTAAGAGAGCAAGAAGCATCAAAGACACACTAATCAACACTCGCCCTAACCGCAATGTTCCTGAGGAACCTACAACAGTTCTTAGTGCGTGGGGATTACCAAAAATCACTGGACACCACCCATGTGGGAATTGCAGCGTGTGTCATTTGACCACAGCTACAAAAACCTTAAATCTGGAGAAGGACAGGATCTGGACACAGCGAGCCTACACAAACTGTAACAGCCAAAATGTGGTATATTTAATAACATGCCCGTGCGGCCTACGATATGTGGGCATGACAGGGAGAAAGGTGAAACAACGTATGTGTGAACACAGAAGTACAATAAGGTGCAAAAAAGCAACCACAAAACTGACTGAACATTTCCTCACGATGACTCCTGTACTTGTTCTCATACATGAACCATCCACATAAAGTGTCAGGTCGGGATCTGGTAATGGAATATCTGTCAGATCTTTTCTTGGCTTAGTCATAATGTTGACTACTTCCACACAGTCATGTGTGGCAGGACTTGAAGTAACTGACGGTAACAGTGTTGCAGGATTTAGAACGTTGCAGCGTCTGATTTCTATGTGTGGCTGGAACAGTGTCAATTCATAACCTGTTAAACGTGCAATTGTCAAGTGCTGAGTTTGTGTTCGGTTTAAAAGAACTTCCACGGAGTGTGGAACTTGTACTGTCAAGGAATGTCCTAATACTATGGACTCACTTTGTCTGATAGCTAGTGCTGTGGCTGCAACTGACTTGAGGCACGCAGGCAGAGCCTGGGCTACAGGATCTAGTGTGCTCGAAAAATAAGCACAGGGCTTGTATTGTCCTGCTTGATCTTGTGTGAGAACAGATAATGCTGTACCTTCCCGTTCTGTGACGAAAAGTGTAAAAGGCTTACTGTAGTTCGGTGTAGCTAGAACTGGAGCTTGGCATAGAGCTTTCTTTAATTCATTAAAACTAAGTGTATGTTCAGATGTCCAAGGGAGGACAGTCAATACGGCTGCCTCCTGTGTCGTTAACTGTATCAGTGGTTTAGCTAGAAATGCATACTGAGGAATCCATTGTCTGCAGTAAGAAGTAAGGCCGATAAAAGCACGTACCTCCTTCTGGGTCTTGGGCTGAGGAAGACTCGCTATTAACTGGATACGGTCTGGTGTCAACTGCCTACCCCTCTTGGACAGTAAGTGGCCTAAGTAGATCACTTGCTGGACACAGAATTGAAGCTTAGAAGGGAACACCTTGTGCCCCATCTCGGCAAGGAAATACAAGACTGTAAGGGATGCTCGCTCGCAAGCACGTTCAGAACGGGCTGTGATCAGTAGGTCATCGACATACTGGAGCAGGGCAGTGTCAGTTGGCATGTGAATATTGTCTAGTTGTCTTTTAAGCGCTTGACTGTAAATACTAGGACTTTCTGTGAAACCTTGAGGAGCTCGTGTGAACATATAGCTCCTTCCATTTAAACAAAATCCGAAAAGGAACTGGCTGTCTGGATGAATGGGGACACTAAAAAATGCGTTCTTGAGGTCTATGACTGTGAAAAATGAGGCTTCGGAATCAATGGCTGTCAATAGGGAAGAGATATCTGGGACAACTGGATACTGGGGAATAATACATTTATTAAGTTCTCGAAGATCAATCACTAATCGATATACTGGGGGTGCATTTGGATCAGTACGTTTCATGACTGGAATGATCGGAGAATTACATACATTGGAGTCAGTTTCTACAACTACTCCTTGAGCCATGAGCTCGTCAATGATTTTGGATAAGGCTGCTACAGCCTCAGGTGGCAATCTGTACTGTCTGATTCGTGGTAACACTACACCTGGCTTGAGAGTCACACGATGGGGTGTGATGTGCATATAACCTACATCAGTTGGACCTTGCGCCCATAGATGCTGCGGAACATTAGACAATCTCGGATCAAAATCTCGTAATACATAGTGACCCTTGAAGTCACGTAGAAACAGGCGTATTCCCTCTGGGGAGCAGCAAATAACTGCACCTAATTCTTTCAGTGTTTTAATGCCTAACAGATTTTCTGGACACGACTTTGTAAGTAACAGATCAGTAGTTCGGGACAATGGACCTACTTCTAGAGTAACTGGCTTAGATATCTCGTTTACAATAGGCTTTCCTGAAAATCCAAGGGAAACATTTCTAGAGCCTGAGAGCGGAGCCCCTGGAACTTCGGCGTGACTAATGGTCGTCCTACTTGCCCCTGTATCAATCAGAAACTTTCTGTCTTTCCCTAGTACTTGACTATGAACATAGGGACCCTCTTGATCTACAGGTATCTCGATGAGAGGCAAGCCTACCTCCCTCTCTAGGCTGTTTCATGAATATGGCTGATACTCTGGATACTCGGATTGTGCATACTGGTACATCTGCTGTGTAACATGCTGTGTTGCAGCAATAGGCTGCGGTGCTGGAACTGTCTGTTGTGCATTCTGTGACTGAAAAGTCTGTGAAACTTGTTCTTGTCTAGGCGGACGTGGTCTTTCTTTAGTCTTACCAGTGGCTATATTATGTTTCAGAACTGCACACTCGTTTATGAAATGACCTGGCTGTTTACAATAATTGCATGTCCCTTTAACGGGAGCTGTAGGATGACTGGCTTGATTCGGACCCCTCTTCTGACTGTCTTGAGGAACAGATTGTGCAACTAGTACTTTCATTTTCGTGTCTTTCATACGTTTTCTTTCATGATCTTGCTCTTCTCTGATTCTATTCTGGTGATACTGGAGCATCTGTAACATCTGGGACGGGGTATTAGCTTGCCAGGTACTTTCGACTTTCAGAACTCGATTCTTAACTTGTGGACTCGAATTCTCGACTAATTTAGTAACAAAAAGATGAGGGTATGACTCGCTACTTGTCTTGAGGCCACTGTTTATAATAAAACATTTTTCAAATCTAGAATAAAAATCACTAGTGTCTTCGTCTTGTTTCTGTTTACAGGCTGAGATTGCATCCCAGTCTTCCTTTTTAGTGGCTAATAATCTGGGCAAAACTTGTATTAACAGTTCTGGTAATTCTTTACATTTCTCTCCAAGACCGGTACCTGGTACTCGTATCTTATCTTCAGCTTCTAGAACTGCCCAATCGATCTTTTTCTCTCCCACCTCCCAATCTTTTTCCTTGAGTTTTTCATATACCCCTGCGGGCAACAAGACTTTTAGCATTTTAATTATATCTGGATACGTGTATTCTCCCATACGGAGCATGTCCTTTAATTCTCGGTGGAACCCTGCTGGATCTTTGTCATGACAGGGAATTAATTTCTTCATCTCTAAGAGTTCCATCTTTGTAATCGGAGTGTAAACAAACACTCGTTGCATTTCACCATCTGTTGTCCTGACTGGGTGTACTTCTCGTAACGGATTCTGTCTATCTATGTAAAAGGGTTTACTTTCTGGGGGTGAGACATGAACAAAATGCGGGTTCAGAAACGTTCTATATTTGTGGCGCTGTTCTAGAATAACACTAATTAAATCGGTACCTAAACCTTTCCATCTATATTGGAGTAACTCGTTCAGGACATCGTGTAACGGACCTGGATCAGAATGTTGACCCTCATACAGAGTAATGAGGTGTTGGATCATATACATACCCACCAGTCGTTGCTCGGCTGGGGGCAATTTCAGAAACATTTGTGCCACTATTTCGTCTGGAAAAGTGGTAGAATCAGTAATCCATCGGACTGCTGATCGGACTAGTTCTTGTTCATGCATAGTACTTAACTCACTATAACCGATTCGTGACTTCAAAATGTGATCGGTAGCTTGAAATACTTGTTCTAGAGAACCTTGTTCTGGTGCTGGATGATGAAAAACTGTCTTGTGTTCTAGGCATAAATGGCGATCTGGAAATCTAGATTTTCCTACATACGCTATTCTGACGGGATTCTCGTCGTCTACCTCTTCAGTAGAAGAGTCATTCTCTTTCTCGCTTACTTGTGCTGCTTTACGTTGTTCATGTAACTTTATTATTTCTTTACGAATTCTCTTGTACATACTCTCTATACTACTGATAGTCTTGTGCTTACCCTCGGCTATATTATCACTCCACCTTGTCAGGATTCTCATTTCGGCCGGATCTTTAGTCGGGTAGTCTTGTTCTCTTATTAGACAATTAATCAGAAACTTTAATATCATGAGCTGGATCTCAGCTTTCCTTTGAGACATGGCTTCGCCAATACTTTCTGGATCATCCCCTGTACGGATGAAACGATATATTCTGTCTAGATCTCCTTTCATGTCTGGTAAGGTGTCTAAATACCCGGTCACCCGTCTTACACGGATGGAATATATTACTGTACTATCATCACCTGCAACTGGATCATAGCGGCACTCAGTGAGGGCTCGTCGGATATCGGCAACGGACTTAAATTTGGGCGTACGTTGTAACGCACATTCATGTAACTCGGCCAACGTTCTACGTTGGTGTGGTGGCGGGGTACCTGGAGGACCTCCTCCTGCGGCCCCTAAACTGGAATCGTCGACTGACACTCTTCGTACTAGCGCGGCGGGAAATTGTAATGTAGGCTGGACCAGGGGTACCGTAGCAGGTACTGCAAGAGGTGCCCCGGTGTCTGGAGGAGCTAGATTTACATTATTTACAGGGACTGGCGGAACAGGATTCGCATATTCTGGGACTGTGTCGTCCAAATAGGACGAGATGAAAATATCAGCTGCGGTCGGTTTGTGACGTAGCTTAGTCGGAACTAGTGGTGGCGGAAAATTACTGGATGCCTCCGGGGTCGCTTTTGGCAAGCCCTCGGCAAGAAGAGGATACATACCCTTAATGAGGGCATGCCTCTGTCTATCTGACTGTTCAGTTTTGACTCGTTCACCTATCTCGATTAGTTCCCTTTCTTGGGCTCGTTCTAAGGATTCTCTACTTAATTCTGACCTTCTGATTTCTTTTTCGGTTCTTTTATGAGATTCTTTGTGCCATAACTCGATGGCATCTTTCTGTGACTGTCTGGCTTTCTTTTTCCATAATGCTTCTTCTACTCGCATGATGCACTCGGCATCCCATGTACCCGATACGGGCCATCTATACTTTTCTTCTAACTGTTTGGTATACTCTACCCATAAATCTAGATATAATATGGCACTTATGCCATGCTTCTGATACATAAAATGACCTGGACTGTCCCTAGGCGGGACAGGAACTGCTTCTTCTAACAGACCTTTTCTAGTTCTTAACTGACGTAGTCTGGAAAATAACGGCATGACTGAACTGTTAATCTAGACACAATACAATACACAATGAACACGATAATTACTCCACATTCATACCACGACATTAAAATACATGAAGAACATTTAAAATATCAGTTCGAACAGAATACTACCTGGAATACTGAAAACAGAATACATGAATTTCTCGAGAACGGAACTGACTAGAACAGAAACTAGATGTACTGCTGAAACAGTACGAAACTTACCGGTCTCATAAAGAGACACGTCAGGACCCGCATCCACCAGAGTGGACACTTCGTTTTTGGGTCTGTGTACCACCAACCCACGGACCAGAGTCAATTTAGATTGACCCTGTCTAGATACTACCCCAGCACTGGTACTCACCGGGCAGCAAGAACGGAAGGCCTCGGACTGGACTGGACTGCTTCGACGCCGGACGGACGAACTTCGGACTTCTGTTACGGGTGGGCCTCCGGATACCTCGGACCTTGGACTCTCGGCTTGGGCTCTGGTCGGGACTCGCCGCGTTCCTCCACCGCCTCGTCTGGATGCTGGACCGCCACCTCCGTCTCCTCCGTGGGCCTGAGGGATACTTGAAGCAGAAATATCTGCACGTGCACGGTATGGTTCCGTCACGGCTACAGAGGGTCAGGGGGCCGGCGTGGCTTCACCGGCGCGTGGGGAAAGGGCAAGTCCCTGTTCGGGCGCCATTATGTGGTATATAAATAAATAATACCGGATCTAGGTTTTACTGGACATAATAATAACAGATAGCTCAATAAATAAGAGTCAAGATTCGAGGTAGTAGGAGTTTGCAGGTTTAATACAGCATAAGGACAGGAACAGGACAACCTGCACAGGAATAGGATGACAGGGCCCTGCAGGGGGGACAGGGTCAGAATCGGCGTAACATTTAATAACAGTGCACAAATATATATACTAAAACAGTTACATTACAATGAATTACAGTAGGCGGAGCAGTGGGTGTGGTCAATAGCAGTCGCGAAAGATAAGGGTGAAAATGGGTGTAACAGGGGCGTATACATAGACATGTGATGCAAACGTAACAGAATATGTCATAAATGGGGCGGAAACATGGAGGGGGCTACCTAAGGAGCCGGGACCTCTAACCTAATGGTGCGCGCAAACTGACAATGACGTATTACTAGGAGAAGCTGGGGGCTATGAACTCTGTGCTAGGAGTAGAGACTGAAGTCTGGAGAGTCAGGGCGACATGTACCTAAACCCTATCTAGTATCTGATGTTTAGAGGACATGTTGATATAAACTAAAAGTTATCGGGGTAAAGGCTAATGGACTCTAGGACTGGTGCATGCATTATTCTACATGTAGTGCGTGATGAAGAATATGAAATGACCATTAAATACAGTATTTCTCTTACATGGAGACGTAAAGGCTAGACAATGACGGAAACTATTGATGCGATTCAGTAGCTTAGGAATGCAGAGAAGGAGGGCTGGACTGATAACTAGAATCATAACATACTCTTGGCAGACTCAGAGGCAGAGCCAGGCTGAGCCGGGCACTGTGAGGCAGGAAGTAAGTGAAGGGTCGAGGATACAGGTGGGGGCTGTATCGCTCCTCAGCGAGGACTCAAAAGACAGGAGCTGAATCTGGTGTCCGGGCCCTTTTGAGGCCTAGAAACGGGGACTTTACAATGAAATAACGTGCACACTGAGAAACGTGGCAACGTAACTTTACATAGGCCTGATACTCGTAGCTTTCACGAGAACTGGAAACTGGCATACTAGTGATGGACACAACTGTAATTGCGTCTTTAATCAAACATGGGGGATACATATGCATATTTAATCATGCACACATAACATAAGATGGAGGACACGTAGGGACACAGAACATGGCAAAATTTACTTTTCCACAATGACATTGGAGGGTCCATGAGGGGTGAAACCAAAGAAGGTGTATGCCTGGAAACGAAGACTCACCATAAGCCCACTGCCAAGAACAACCCCTTATGTATGAAAGCTTTCACCCAAGGGCACTGAAAGAGAATCTTCCATATGGCCAATTTCTTTGATTATGAAGAAATTGCAGCAAAGTACACGATTATCGCAACCAGGCCACCGAGCTTACTAACAAACTCTCCAACAGGGGCTACCTGGAACACATCCTGAGGAAATGCTAGAAACCGGCCAGGAACTAACCAAGGGATGCGCTACTAGAGGACAGAGTGAGGGAAGAGAAAACAGAACTCCCACTAACGTGGGTAACCACATACAACACACTATCTAACCAAATGACAAAATCCATAAACAAACACTGGAGCATCCTTAACACCGGAAACCTACACTGGAAGAAAACCCTTTTCTCTTTTAAGAGAGCAAGAAGCATCAAAGACACACTAATCAACACTCGCCCTAACCGCAATGTTCCTGAGGAACCTACAACAGTTCTTAGTGCGTGGGGATTACCAAAAATCACTGGACACCACCCATGTGGGAATTGCAGCGTGTGTCATTTGACCACAGCTACAAAAACCTTAAATCTGGAGAAGGACAGGATCTGGACACAGCGAGCCTACACAAACTGTAACAGCCAAAATGTGGTATATTTAATAACATGCCCGTGCGGCCTACGATATGTGGGCATGACAGGGAGAAAGGTGAAACAACGTATGTGTGAACACAGAAGTACAATAAGGTGCAAAAAAGCAACCACAAAACTGACTGAACATTTCCTCACGATGACTCACACCACCAACGACATGCGATGGACTGTGATAGAACTAATAAAACCAGGAGATAAGACAACACAGCGTCTATTTGAAAAAGAGCAACGCTGGGTATACAGACTTTCCACCAATGTATCTGGGCTCAATGATAACATACCATGGAACACCGTGAGACAAAGATCAAGGAGACACCGATTGCCCGTACATATATATAGACCGACTGCTCTCACTAGAATGTCATTTAATTACAAGCATCTTGTGGTGTTGAATCCCTCTAATCTACCATTCGTATAGAGGACCAATAACCCCCTTACCTTTATGATTATGTTTTTTTGTTTTAAAAAACCAATCGATAATTGTTTACACTGACCCTATTTAATAACGTCCAAGTCCTCTAATGTACATCAATTTCATCAGTAAAATCAGTAAATCTCGAGTTACTTTGCATACAGACTAGGAGGTACAGTGATTCAAAACAAGCTTCCTCCACATTGACACGTCCTCCTCTAACATACACGCCGGGTGGCTTACCTAACACGTATAAATATATTTTAAAAACATTGCGATGTGTACCCTATTCAATCACAGTAGGTTCACTTTGTGTTGCCCAAATGCGGAGCAAAGGTTTAATAAAGCTTCCTCTATATTGACAAAGATGCTGTGTAAATCTGTCAATGATCCCTAAAAACGTTGTCATATACCGTAATTTTTACTCAGTCCCATAACAGAGTGAAGCAACTAACTACGTAACGCTCCTCGCGTAAAGGTCAGCTGACCGGGTCGGGAGCATCTTGATTGGTTGCCGTCCATCTGGATGTTCTGCTCTTATACACACACCATCGTGTCCCTCAGTATCCTTGGGACTCCGTGTGCAATGAAAGCAGGTTTCCGGCGGGACGCAAAACTCTGAGAAGTAAGTTATGGGATGACTATGTGGGTGGGCTCCGCTCTCCCGACGCAGGTCAATTTCTGAGACTGGCGCCATGTCCCACTAATCGCGAAGTGCTAAACCTAAATACTACTACTTTTCTACCTTTTATCATCAACAGAATGCTCATATAAAAGGCCCCCCCACGGTATCCATGGGGTACAACTTCATTTAGTTACGAGTATGTCCTTTGTTGAGTGCATGTTGTTTCTGCACTGAAGTACATTAAAACCTTGGCTCTCTCACCCCTATTGGTTAATGCCTATGTGTATTATCACGACTTGCCTGATTTTAGGGCACTGAATGCACGAATACCGTGATTAGTCACATGGCGCTCCATAAAATGTAAGGATTGCAAATGGTAGCTCATAAGATTTTCAGACAATATATCCACTTGAAATAGTGATGTATCACTGTATGTGTGTCTGAACAATGTTGCTGCACACCACAAAAAAACACTGTGTTCATGATGGAGAATGAATGCAATCGCTTTTGAGTAACTCAACAAACAAACATGTATCAATGTGGAACCAATTTTATCCTGTTGTTTCAGATTTTTTTCTTACATCGAAGGCAGTAAGTTTGCTGAACCGTAAGTACACGGTCTAGCATCTGGCTGAGTCTGGTACGGGTGCACCTTAGCGTGCGCATACCTCTCGACTCATCACACATTGGTCCTGACGAAAACATAATATTGTATCTAAAGGTTGAAACATGTAGACCATATTCACACAACACTGAAACTTTCTGGTCACATTACGCCAGTATAAGTATCCCACTTGTTTTTTAACCGTGTCACATGACTCTAGAATAAAATTGGCAAGGAGTACATGTCGAACATTTTTTTTAAATCACTTTTTCCCTAAATCACTCCTGTCACAACTCACAAACAAAACCAGCTCCACTGCAGTTGCAGGCGTCGTAGCATACCTGACTGGCACTCGTCACTCAGGTGG
Source organism: Lissotriton helveticus (assembly GCF_964261635.1). Taxonomy (NCBI): domain Eukaryota; kingdom Metazoa; phylum Chordata; class Amphibia; order Caudata; family Salamandridae; genus Lissotriton; species Lissotriton helveticus. The sequence goes on from NC_136068.1 coordinate 1,789,327,643, forward strand.
AACCCGATGATGAAGCATGTCACCAACCAGGTTGGTGAGTGAGGGGTTTAAACAAAGAAAGAGTTCTTTCTTTATCTGCATATTTCTCCCGCCTGATTTGATCACTAGAACACTGTGTCCTGGGGATACTCCTTTCTTTGTTTTTGAAAATAGTCCCTTACCTTGCACACTCTTTTGAAATGGTGCCAACTCAATCCTTGTGTGATAGGTTGCTAGGCACTTTGTGCATAAAGTGGAAAGCATTTTTAATGAAGTGGGCAGTAGTAGAACTAAGGAGAAGCTGTCCATTTCTGACATGGATCCTGCAGCAGATAAATCCACTGGGGAACCCCGCTTTGATAAATTTGCTGACCTGGAGAAGGAGCAAGTGGTGGAATTAATCGCAAAACCAAAATCAGGCTCACCGATCAACCCCTGCCCAGTGGTGGTGGTAAAATTGGCGCAAGATATTGTATCGGATAATCTGGCAAAAATGTTCAACTAAATCTTTAGGGCAATAATTTTCCCTAAGCTGTGGAAGACGGCATAAATTCTGCCTATCTTGGAAAAGGACAATTAAGACCCACAGGACGATAACAACTATTGCCCTATATCGCGCCTACCGTTTCCCACCAAACTTCTAGAGAGGGACATGAATAAACAGTTGATGGAGTAGATCAACGTAAATAGCTGCTTAGACAAAACACAACACTGCTTTAGAACTGGTCATAGTATTGAGTCAGCCCTGATAAAATCAGTCGAGGAAAGCAGTGTAGCTCTAGATAACGGTGGGAGGGCTGCCCTTATTCTATTTGATTTGTCTGCAGCTTTTGATACTGTCCACCATACCATTTTGGTAGATAGGCTAGCAGCGGTATGGCTCCAGGGATCAGCACTCCATCTGCGTAAATCTTTCCTGGAAGATAGGTCGCAATTTGTAGCTATGGACCCGTTCAAGTTTAACCATTTTCAGCTCCCTTGTGGAGTGCCACGAGGCTCCTTAATTAGCCCTACTCTTTTTAATGTTTACATAGCCGCTTTGGCCCCAGTCATAAAATCTTTCGGCTTTGCCCTAACCTGTTATGCTGATGATACGTAAATTGTCGTAGCAGTCATGAAACAACCACACACCATCAGTAAGCAATTCAGTGATTGCATGTCAGTCGTAAGTTCATGGATGAGCTCTAACGTCATATTGACCTGTCTGTCCTGAGTATTAGCAAGCGCTATGAGTCCTTGGTGGTGATATATGCGCTATATAAATACCAAATACAAATACAAATACAAGATTTATTCTAATATTACTGAGGTGGTCCTCTTCGGTAACAATCCCTCCTTATGGTCCCGTGGGTGGTGGTCAGCGAATTTAGGTGATTCGCTGATGCCAGTAGAAAAGGCAAAACATCTTGGTATAATTATAGACAACAGGCTCACCTTTGCTCAGCAGATCAATGCTTTGACATCTCCCACTTATTTAATTTTAAGAACAATTTGAAAGATCTTGCATTTCATCCCAGCAAATTCCAAAAACTGATCATATCAGCATTGATATTGGCCGGACTAGATTACTGTAATGGACTATACCTTAATCTGGGGGCTCAGCACCTTCGGAAACTCCAGGTACTGCAGAATACAGCTGCTAGACTGCTTACTCGTACCCCTAAATATGTATCAATGAGCCTTGCATAAGCATGGACCACAAGACATAGACCAGAAATTCAGATGGTGCTTACCTAGTAGATCACATAGATCTTCTTACTCAAGAACTTTGGTGGTACCAAAATTCAAAAGAATGAATTGGGGTGGCAGAAGCTTTTGTCTGGGGACCATAACAATCTGGAATAAACTCCTGTTATCCATCTGATCTGCCACCTACCTCCTCAATTTTAGGCGTGAGTTGAAAACTTGTTTTTTCAGCATATCAGACTTTTGGTAAAGATTCCTGTTGTCCGGTCCGATCATAGGTTAGCACCAGGACACCATTTGGTAACAGAGCGCTTTATAAGTCTCCTACATTAACTACGCCCCCTATATGACCACTTCCTGTGGGAAGTGGGCATAACCCTGCCCCAGACTTCCTAAGTATGTCATCATAAAAATGGCTACTTCTGAAAAGTTGTGCAGTCCAGACAAGTACAGAGCATCAAGCGTTAGACTGACTCATTTCAGTATGGTGGTCCGCATCACTGCACTAAAATGCGAAGTCACACATATTTGCGCCTTGTCATATGCCTGTCAAGCGCTGCGGCCAAGAGCTGGATGCTTATAATAGCACTGTGGTGGCCGTTTGCAGCTCAGCTGAGCTGCCCAGAGCAGAGTCGGTCACCGAATCACAGAGAGAGGTGAGCCAGATGGCCATGTAGCTGTTCTTGATGGCCGTCGGTGCAAAAATAAGTGTGCCTGGAGTGAAGGGCATAAAATAATTTGCTGGCGCACTGCTGGGGTAATATTTCAAATTCCAAATGTGCCTGCACATCACATGACCTACACATGATGAAAGGAGGTTGGTGGCAATGAACGTAATTTGAAAGTCAAACAAAACCTTACCTTCATTCAAAGTGTACCACCTGTGTCTGAAGCCAGTGTTGTAATTTAGAAGGGCGAACCCCTAGCACTCGTAGGCCTTGCTGAGGCTCACCACGACAAATTGGCCCCCAACGTGGGGCCCATCGGCAACTCGGATACCCAAAGGAGTGGTCGAAACGAAGGATTGGAATCTCGCTACGGATGATCATTGCCAGGGAGACCCCCGTCTTGGCAAATCACGGCGTTTTTTCCTCTCTTTCTGATCTGATCATCCAGGTGGCGCCGGTCCTCGACTGAGATCTCTTCTGTTGATACGCCATGCAGTGACCATTTGGTCGATTTAAGAGCTTGGCAGTTGGAATCTGGACACCAAGTGATTGGTAAGCGTTGTTGTGCTGCAACACTTGCTGTTGGTTTGATACCTGGGATTGGAAAGGTAGTTTAGTAACGCTTACTGTGGCTTTGGAATTTTGCAATTTGTGTTGGCCAACTTTGGATTTGTATGTGATTGATATATGAATTGCAATTTATATAGGCAGGTAATGAGGAGAACTTTCTCTAATTTGAATTGATTTGAATGGCACATCGTACGAGAAGTACCGTAAGTGCTACTTTGGATATAATACTGCATATTCTGTACTATTTTTTGCATGCCTTTTTCTAGCACACTTTGTAGGATGTGTTGCTTTTGTAGTGGTACCAATTGAGAATCGAAGAAGCACAATCGGCTCCCCCGGAAGGGACGCCTAATAGAGACATGTATGTTAAGCATGGTATTTCTTCTATAATGTACAGCACGTTATGGAATAAATATACTTGTAAGGACCCGGAATTGTGTTGGCCTATGCATGGGTCATTTGATTTGCGAAAGATTCAGTATGTGGAACAACGAATGTTTAAGCAAAAGGCTAGACAAGCCATGTGCGTGAGCGAATGAAGCGTGAGCAAGCCTTGATTGAAAAAGAACAGCGGAAGAGCATTTATGCTAAAGCATTGGATATGAAAAATAAAGAAATTAAAGAGAGAGAAGATAGAGAGCGTCATTTGCAGGTAAATGGCCAATACGCTGTTCGTAGACATCTCTATCCTATTCTTAATAAACCACAAGATGATTCTCTCTTATTAGATCATTCTCCACCTCTGTATACTCTTCCTTCTGCTCCTTATGACTCAGATGAGGACTCTCCTACAGACCAGGACAAAGCACGAGAAACTCGTTCTATGTTGACCGCTGAGCGTGTGTCTGAGATTAGAGCTGCTGCTCCTAAAACCGTTTGTAGTTTTGCTCCTGCTTCTGACCTATTGGATAGCATAAAGGATTGGCTTGAAAGGGAGCAAATATATTTTACTGAGGTTTTTGCCGCAGAAGTCCTTGAGCGGTTTAGAAAATATTCAGAAAAATTGGAGCCCATTGATATAGCAAATGAATTTAAGCAACTGCGTGATGGTCTTTTTGTTTTATCTCAGGTGGCTGATACAATCAGACGTTTGGTTAAACTACGTGCTAATGCAGTTTGTTTGCGAGAGGAGGAAAAGGCAGCAGAAGCAGCTGCACAAACATCCCGGATTAACATGGCACGAGCTTCCATCTCCGAAACAGATATGAATGTTGTAGTTCATGTGAGACCTATGCGGGAAGCCGCACCTTTGTATGTTCCTCCTAGCCGTACAGGAACTAGCAACGATAAAAATTCTACTGATGAAAAGGGTTACTTTGTTTATAATTGGGTTTATACTCCTTGGAATAGAGCAGATGTTATGGCCCTTAAAACTGCATTACCTGATCCGCAAAAGAATCCAGCAGCCTTTTATGAGGAAGTTGAGGCTGCTATTAGTTCTTGTACTGTGACTTTGCCCGATATTGACCTGTTTTCGGTTTGATATTACCCCCTGATATGTGGAGAACTGTGCATAAAGTTGATGATCATGTGACTTTTGGGGCATTATGGAAAGATTTAGAACAATTCGATGAAGAAAGAGAACCTGCGCAGAAACAGTGTCAGTTAATTTTAGGTCTTCCCGCAGCTATTATAGTAAAGTTAAAGACGATTATTCCCCCTAAAAAGATAGACTGGACAGTGTTAGCGTCTTGCAAGCAAAAGGCAGATGAATCAGTCTCTGATTTCTTCACACGTTTTGAAGAGGCATTCCACGATTTTAGTGGCCAGCCATTGACGGATGACACGAGCAGACATGTGTTGGTCGATAAATATGTCGTAAATCTGTTGCCAGGAATAGCTAGTCGCCTTAAGGCCAGTGAGAGTTAATGGACTACCTCTTCTCCGGGTTCTCTTTTAACTATGGCTCAGTATTACGAACAACAGGAATTAGAAGTGAAAGGCAATGAGGATAAAAAGACTAAAGAATTCAAAACAAAAGTAATGTTGGCTCAGGCTTATCTTTGTAGCACGGAAACAGCCAACGTGTGTTTCATCACCACCGTGACTTCCTCAAGGCTTGTATAATGGTAGCAAATGAGCCTGGGAAAAAGTTCCAATTGAGGCTCTTAAATCTCGAACCACTGAATGTCCTTTGTCAAGGCTAGTGGCAGACAGGCTTGTGTTGTGATAGTAATTGAGCCTGGAAAAATGTTCCAAGTGAGGCTCCAAAGTCTCGAACTACTGGAGATCCTTTGTCAAAGCTAGCAACGGACGGGCAATAGAAACTTATTCTTTAGGTAGCAAACCTTCTCTTGTCTTGTACTATCTTGGACACTGGGGTTTGAAAACGAATGTAAGCTAGGCAGCAGATACTCTCTGTCAACTCGTGATTCTCCCAGTTCGAACAGTCTTTTAAATATAAAACTCAAAGTTTAGAAAAATTCTCTGGAAACAACTCAGCATCTGTAATGTAGCTGCCAGTTCGACAATAGAAGTCCAGATATTTAGTGTTTCAAAATAGGACTCCGTGATTCAAGAAGTAGTAATCCCTTCCTTCCTATTGTCGAAAGGGCAGCTACAACATGGGGGCAACGAGTGAAAGAGAGCGAGCAGCATAGTCAGCCTATGCCCGGGGCTTGCCGAGTGAAGGCCTCCGGATGCCAACATCTGGATGGCAGAATAGACATACCGTTGCCATACAATGAGGCACAGCAGTGAGTGTCTTTTATGGCTCTACAGGGCATGCGTTGGCAATCTTCAAAGGACAGCAGACAGGAGGAGGCAGGCAGTGTCCTAATGTTGGCATAATTGAGCGGGATGGCACAGGTTCCTCTCTAAAGGAGAACAGTAGTGCCCAGCCTCGGCCTACACCAAACAGAAGCACAGGGGTGCAACCTGCACCAAGCGGGCAAAGCATTGATACGCCCAGACTTGCACCCGAAAGCAGGTGGCATAGAAACTCAGCGTAAACCACCAAGGGCGCCACACCCTTGGTTCGCAACACGTGGTCACAGTGGCACATGCACTGGGCCACTGCACATCCTTGAGATGAATACTGAATGGACAGGAACATGCAACTAGACATAGAAATAACCAGATGCACACCAGGGTTTCCGTGCATGCGTGCGTGCTCGTGCGCACACACACACACACACACACACACACACACATACACACACACTTACTTACCTGGTGCACACACTCCGCACGCTCTCTCTCTATACTCTGAAACTAGACACACACTCCTTTGACAGGACACACATGCTTGAGAAAACACATACACACATGAGCATCTAGACATGCAACTGAGATCAGGCAAACGTGCAAAAACACTTGCACATGAAAACACACACAGCCCCTGGTCTGCCGTTCTGGTTGCCGGACAGAGACCAGCAGTGCAAGGTGGTGGCATCTCCGTAGATTTGGAAGGTGTTCAACGCCGGGGTCACTGGTGCTGGCAGCAATGGCCCTCCTCCTAGAAGTGGGTGCCTCCCTTACAGGTCAAATACCATCACCATGATAGGGAAGGAAGCTGCTGGACCTCATGATAGTCCCACATCAAGATGTCCTTTGGGAGCCTCCTCTCACAACCAAACCCCGTTCACTCTTAAGTCATTCCTCGGATTCTTCTTACAATGATACTGATCAATCCGAGACACACTCTACTCAAAGCACATCCTTACCCTTCTCACAGTGAGCTGTAGCAGACCCGGACCACCCTCAAAATGACACAACCAACACCTGATCCCTGCTACGATGAACCACTAGACCAATCTCAAGCAGTCTCAGGTCACTTCCCACAGCCTTGTGGCACATTGCAGCACGCAGCTACATTACCCAACACTTGCCGTAACGTGTATAGGTCATTGTTCCTACAACTTTTTTAAATTATCGCAGCGCGCACCACGTGTGCGCTTGATATTATTACTTCCCTGAGCACGGCGCCCGCTATGGACACCGCGGTCACTTTATTTATATATTTATTTATTTAAATTGGCAAGCCTGTGTGCGAGTGAACTTCTATGACGGTCCTTGCATGGGTCCGCCTCTTTGTCCGGGTGCCTCCGAGGCTTCATGTCTGGTATCTGTGGGCAAATGGAGGCCGTGTCTTTCTGTCTTTGTGCTGGTCTGTGCCTGCACGTGCAAGCATGTTTCTTTTTTGCAGAGTTATATAGCACGAACTCGGCCCCTAGTCATCGGAGCGTTTTACAAGGGCAGCAGTCACAATGACACACTGATGTCTCTAGTTTCCACCTGTCATCCGGACTTTTTAGTCAATGATTTCCTTTGCGACCAAAATAAAGTCAATTGATGTTTTGTTTCCCTTGGCAGGGCCGGCCTTAGGCATGTGCAAGCTGTGCACCTGCACAGGGCCGCCCAACCCCAGGGGCCACCACACCAGTGCTTAATTTAAATATATTTTAAATTGGATGCAGCTGTCTCAGACTGCCTTTTTACAAGTCACACATCACCGCCAGAAAATGAAAATGCCTGGGTCCCTGCTTTGGGCGTAGGTCACCGCCACACTGCATTTTACAATCGTTCATGAGCTACCAATGAATGATTTGTAAAATATATTAATAGCCCGCCCCGTCCCTCCCAGGCGAATCTTCCAAGTGTGTGCACAGATTCAGGCCAGATCAATTAAGGCTGTCCCGGTAAATAATTACTTTCACTTTTTAACATGATTCTAATAATCATAGGGCGTCCAGTGTTTATGCAATGAGCCGAGAGGACATTAAAAGGATTGTTGAAAAAGCTTAAATAATTATCAGGGAAAAAATGCCTGTGTGCCCTTGAGGGGCCCAGCATGTGCATGGTTATTGAAGCCACATGCGGCATGGCTACAGTTTGAGACGCTGCTGTGCGGTGACGGTATAGGTATGGGCTTCCAGTCAGTGAGGCCGTGTGGCCCGGCTCTTGACACTCCAGGGCCTCCCCACAGACGCGAGAGCAGACTCAGCTGTCAGAGCAGAGGGCAGAGCCTGCCATGCATGCCGGGGATAGGCAAAGAATGTATACAAGGAGAAGCCAATAGGATATGAGGGGGAAAGAAGGGGAAATGCGCAGGAGAGGCTGCAGAAAGAGACATATACAATGAAAGGGGGTTCAGAAAGAGGGTATGTCGATGAGAGACAATGCTGAGAGCGGAAAGAGAAGTGTGGAGCAGCTGCAGGGGCAATATAAAGAAGAATGGGGTGTGCCATTGTAGAGGGTGAGTAGAAGAGCGAACCATGAGTAGGGGTTGACACTATGGGGCTCATTAGGATGGCGGACGGAGAAGCTACCGTGGCCCTGGAGTACGCGGAAAATGCCTTTTCCGTGTCCGCCAGCCGCGGACACTCCGTCCGCCATATCAGGATAGGAAACAGTGTCAAATTTTTGTCCGCGACGGAAAAGCACGCACCGCCGCCCAACTACACCCGACCACGCGGCGGACGGAACACATCCTGAGACTGCACCGTACGTACTGATGTCAAAGACCGTCCCCCAAATCCAGATGGCGGAAATTACACATAAAACCGCAGCGGAAAAACAACCTGTCTGAACACGGCGGATTCCCCACAGCAAAGAAAAGATACATAGCAGAGATACCCACCACAAGCTGCTCGCCACCATGGACCCAGTGCTACATGCTTTCCCGATGCTCTTCGCGATCCACCACGTCCTAGTCTTGGCCCACCATGGACGCCGACGCAGGTAAGGCACAAACCATTGGCTGCATGGAGGGGAATACCTGTAAGGGTCATGACGTAGGGAGGGGGAGTGTCATGTTACCGAAACCACTGATGAGAAGCAAATAGAAATACACATTTGTAGTACGCAAGCATGAATGACAACGACAAACCACGAGACATGATTGACTACCTTTATTGCACATAATATGGGTATAATCACAGTGTATGCGTGAGCATGGGCAAAGTGGGCACCAGAGCATGAACATCAGAGGCAGCACGTGAGAGGGCAGAATGCAGTATCACTGCATCAACAGGGCATTGTGCCCAACAGAGCAGGTACATCATTGGCAGTAAACGAGAGGGCAGAATGCAGTATCAGAACAGCAACAGGGCATTGTGCCCAACAGAGCAGGTACATCATTGGCAGTAAACGAGAGGGCAGAATGCAGTATCAGAACAGCAACAGGGCATTGTGGACAACAGAGCAGGTACATCATTGGCAGCACGTGAGAGGGCAGAATGCAGTATCAGAACAGAAACAGGGCATTGTGCCCAACAGAGCAGGTACATCATTGGCAGTAAACGAGAGGGCAGAATGCAGTATCAGAACAGCAACAGGGCATTGTGCCCAACAGAGCAGGTACATCATTGGCAGTAAACGAGAGGGCAGAATGCAGTATCAGAACAGCAACAGGGCATTGTGGACTACAGAGCAGGTACATCAGAGGCAGCACATCAGAGGGGCTAAGTGCATCAACAGTCCATAGCACTGAACATGTCCATCAGAGGCAGCACGTGAGAGGGGTTAAGTGCATCAACAGTCCATAGCACTGAACATGTCCATCAGAGGCAGCACATCAGAGGGCAGAATGCAGTATCAGAACAGCAACAGGGCATTGTGCTTAACAGAGCAGGTACATCATTGGCAGTAAACGAGAGGGCAGAATGCAGTATCAGAACAGCAACAGGGCATTGTGGACAACATAGCAGGTACATCATTGGCAGTAAACGAGAGGGCAGAATGCAGTATCAGAACAGCACCAGGACATTGTGCCCAACAGAGCAGGTACATCATTGGCAGTAAACGAGAGGGCAGAATGCAGTATCAGAACAGCAACAGGGTATTGTGCCCAACAGAGCAGGTACATCATTGGCAGTAAACGAGAGGGCAGAATGCAGTATCAGAACAGCAACAGGGCATTGTGGACAACAGAGCAGGTACATCATTGGCAGCACGTGAGAGGGCAGAATGCAGTATCAGAACAGCAACAGGGCATTGTGGACAACAGAGCAGGTACATCATTGGCAGCACGTGAGAGGGCAGAATGCAGTATCAGAACAGCAACAGGGCATTGTGGACAACAGAGCAGGTACATCATTGGCAGCACATGAGAGGGCAGAATGCAGTATCAGAACAGCACCAGGGCATTGTGCCCAACAGAGCAGGTACATCATTGGCAGTAAAGGAGAGGGCAGAATGCAGTATCAGAACAGCAACAGGGCATTGTGGACTACAGAGCAGGTACATCATAGGCAGCACAAGTACGTGTCCCAACCAACCCGTCCCAGGGACCACAACAGTGCAAGGCTGTTCTCAATGGACAATGGACACACCATGTGAAATAACATGTGAGTGAAGTGATCAGCACCTCACATCACAGAATCAGGTGGACTGCGTGAACTACCTGCCTCGGACACACTGCCAGCACCAGAAACAGGAGTGTGAGACACAGCCACAGCCCGAGTGACAGACACATGGGCCACAGACCCAGACACACTGCCAGCACCAGAAACAGGAATGTGAGACACAGCCACAGCCCGAGTGACAGACACATGGGCCACAGACCCAGACACACTGCCAGCACCAGAAACAGGAATGTGAGACACAGCCACAGCCCGAGTGACAGACACATGGGCCACAGACCCAGACAGACTGCCAGCACCAGCAACAGGAATGTGAGACACAGCCACAGATGTAGTGACTGACACGTGAGCCACTGACCCAGACAGACTGCCAGCACCAGAAACAGGAGTGTGCGACACAGCCACAGATCTACTCACTGACACACGAGCCATAGACCCAGATACACTGCCAGGACCTGCAACAGGAGAGGGCACAACTGAGACTGTGCTACTACATGATGCATGACAGCAAACAGCAGACACAGTGGCACTATCTGATACATGAGAGTCAACTGCACCTGCGCCACTGGGACCACTGAAATGATGAGCCACAGGGCTGTATGGGCCAGGAGGCAGGGTGGCCCTGGGAGCTGGGGATAGCTGACCTTGAGCGACATCGGGGTGGGCAGGTGTCAATGGTGTGTGTCTGGGTTTCTTAGGGATATGTGAGTGCACCCTGGACAGGACAGGACTGGCAAGTGGTGGTGACTCTAAACAAATATCACCCACCATAGGTGGAGCATCTGCAGCCGGGGATCGGGTTTCTGGGGACGTGCTGGAGCCTGCTTGTCGTTTGCTGTGTGCCTGCCGCCTGGACTCAGAATCATGTGTAATGGGGGATGCAACAACAGGGGACTCCCTCCTCTGCTTCTGACTGGCCTAGATGGGAGTGGAGTATGCGGGGACTCCGCCGCGGAGACATCTGTTTGGCGTTCATTCGAAAACATCAGCCGCAGTGCAGCCAGGGGTGATGTATGCCTGTCCTTGACTGCACCATTGTCCATGGTAGAAGCCTTGTCTGTAGGATGTGCCTTATCCGTAGGTGGAGTGTTGTCTCTGGATTTTGCCTGTGCCTTGGTCGGTGCCCTGTTCCTGCCAGCAGACTTGTCGTCTGTGGTGTACCTGTCTCCAGTAGACACCTGCTCTCTGTGTGTGTCCCTGCCCTTTGGAGATGGACCTTGCTCTGTTGTGTGTCTGTCCTTGGAACTCTCCCTGCTCTTAGGATGTGCCTTTGTCTTTTGACTGTCCCTGTCCCTGTCCTTGGGAGTGGCCCTTTCCTCTGTTGTGGGCCTGCCCTTGGGACTCTCCCTGCTCTTAGGAGGTGCCTTTGTCTTTTGACTGTCCCTGTCCTTGGGAGTGGCCCTTTCCTCTGTTGTGGGCCTGCCCTTGGGTCTCTCGCTGCTCTTAGGAGGTGCCTCTGTCTTTTGACTGTCCCCATCTCTGTCCTTGGGAGTGGCCCTTTCCTCTGTTGTGGGCCTGCCTTTGGGACTCTCCCTGCTCTTAGGAGATGCCTTTGTCTTTTGACTGTCCCTGTCCCTGTCCTCGGGAGTGGCCCTTTCCTCTGTTGTGGGCCTGCCCTTGGGATTCTCCCTGCTCTTAGGAGGTGCCTTTGTCTTTTGACTGTCCTTGTCCCTGTCCTTGGGAGTGACCCTTTCCTCTGTTGTGGGCCTGCCCTTGGGACTTTCCCTGCTCTTTTGAGGTGCCTTTGTCTTTTGAGTGGCCTTGTCCAAGGGACTGTCCATGGACTTGTGAGTATCCCTTGCCTTGGGAGTACCTTTTGTGTTGAATGCCTGTGTAGCATGTGAAGGCATGTCCATCAACAACACTTGTGGATCCTGTGTGTGTACTCCAGTGTATCTGACGTTGTCTTCGTGAACAGATTTTGCTGACCTAGGGGATGGTGTCTGTGCCCTCCGTGCCCTGACGTGCTGTCTGACGCTGCTTCTAGTGCAATAACCTGTAGTAGAGTACCGCTCAGAATATTCACTACCCCCTGAGACATCCAGTGGTGTAGATGGGGAAACAGAAGTAGCACCCTCTTGCAGAGGACACACTGCTTGTCAATGACTGCACTGTCCTGTGTAGACCAGCAAGATCGCCATGCATCCCTTCCATGAATGCCACCACCTGCCCCAACTTCCTATCATGGTCTTGGAAAGCATTTGTCATATTGGTCTGCCCCACACACAGCTGTCGCAGCAGATCAACGGCCTCAGCACACAGTGCATTTTGGCTCACCATGGCAGGGGCAGCGGTGCCTGCACCGAACGCCACTCTGCTTCCCCTACTCCTGCGTGCACGAACAGTACATGGTGCAGTTGGCGGAAGTGTGGGCCCTATGTGCTGTGTTCCGACAAAAGGTGTTGATTGCCCACTCCCAGTCTGTGACAACAGTGCTGGCTCACCAAGATTTTCCGAAGATGAGGACGATGGTGTCTCCACATGCGAGTCCTCAGGGACGGTCCTGTCCCCCTCTCCGGCGCTGCCCTCCTCTGTGTCAGTCTGCGTGTGTGCGAAGTCTGAGCCGGACTCATTGCCTCCACTAATCTCCTCCGTCTGTGGCTGAGTGTCCTCTGTCATAGCTGAAATGCACATAAAAGAGGTGTAAGTCATGGGCACACTCACATACAGAAGGACAAGGATTCCCTAATTCCATAGCTGACAAAGTTCTTGTAGCCCCCATCCTGCACACGGCCCACCTCTACCAGTCATCCTCACATTACAGAAGCGTTGGTGGCCGTGACACATGTACAGCATGCGGACAGGGCAGGAGCACGTACATCTGCACACATGTCTTGCCATGGGGCCACGGACCACTACGGCATGTGCTTCAACACTCAACTACTAAGCAAGTGGCGTGTCGACATGCCGGACCTGGATGTCAAATTACACCCACCCAATGGGACCAACATGGCATCGCAGAGATACATACGCACCACGGAACTCAATACTGTGTCTGTGCACCAATACATGCATTGCACTCCCAAGTATCCTACACAGACAGTATGCTCACCGCTAGTTTGCTGTTGATCGACACTCAGCCGTTCGGAAGGTCAGGATGCGTCACAGCAATGATACGGTGCATGAGAGGGGTCATGGAGCGTCGGGCCAGACGTGGCGTCCTTGGAATCATCCCCAGTGTCACTTCCGCTACATTCTTGCTCAGCCTGGAAATGTCGTCCCAGCGTTTGTGGCAGTGTGTATGTCGTCTGTTGCACACCCCCAATGCCCGTACTTCACGTGCAATGCTCCTCCACACGTCCTTGCGAAGGTGCAGCTTGACCTACCATGATGGGAGACAAAAGGGTGTAAGTCAGTGGACAGTTGGCCTGTCACACAGATAAGGGCAACACGTATCTGTCATCCGCCATGCACAATCCAGAAAATATGTCGAGCCCACACTACACAGATAAGATTGCAGTAGCCAGGAGTCATTGGCCCCCTCATGAACACCAACATGTCCCACACTGGGACATGTGTGTGGGACATGTCAACATGTGTGTGGGACATGTCAACATGTCCCACACTGCACTTACCACCTGTCCGGGTGCGCCGTAGAGCCGTCCATAGTTGCGTCCATAGTTGCGGAGCACACCGTCCACGAGGACATCAAGCTCCGCGGCGGTGAAGGGACGAGACCGGATCTCTTTGGCTCTCGACATGGCAGGATCACGGAGTACGGCACTAGAGCAGCAGTCGGTGGTCAGCTCAGCAGCAGGTCGAGGTGATGGTCACAGGCAGCAGTCGATGGTCAGCTCAGCAGCAGCAGCAGGTCGAGGTGATGGTCACAGGCAGCAGTCGGTGGTCAGCTCAGCAGCAGCAGCAGGTCGAGGTGATGGTCACAGGCAGCAGTCGGTGGTTAGCTCAGCAGCAGCAGCAGGTCGAGGTGATGGTCACAGGCAGCAGTCGGTGGTCAGCTCAGCAGCAGGGCGAGGTGAACAGGCAGCACTGGTTCCCAGGGTAGGATGTGTGCTTTTGGACAACACACATATATAGGGCCCTCAGCACGTGTCAGTGGCATACGTCGCCAGCAATTGGTCAGCCCTGGATGCGTGTTCGTAAAAGGGCCAATGACTGGCCCTGGTGTTGTGGTGCACTGCTTCCGCTACTTTCGATTGGGCATACGCGGCCAGCGGCCCTCTTCCCATTGGCTGCATGTGCACGGACCGTCACGGGCACACATCGGCAACCGCACGTGCAAGCTTCAGGCACGGATGCTTCTGTTGCAACAATGTTCTATCACTGGCGCCACCATGGCGTTGCACGTACTCAGCGGGGGAGGTGCAGGCCTATACACCCTTTAGATGTACTCAATGGACATGGCAGTTCATGTCCCCTCTTACAGTCACATTGCATCATCCACGGTACACCGGCCGGAGCGGCCTGGCCTAGGACGGCCGTGCCGGCCATGTCCACAACCGCCGTGCCAAGCCGGGCCTAGGACGGCCGTGCCGGCCATGTCCACAACCGCCGTGCCAGCCATGTCCATGTAGGATGGCGGTTGTGGACATGGCTGGCACGGCGGTTGTGGACATGGCCGGCACGGCCGTCCTAGGCCCGGCCTGGCACGGCGGTTGTGGACATGGCCGGCACGGCCGTCCTAGGCCCGGCCGCTCCGGCCGGTGTACGGTGGATGATGCAATGTGACTGTAAGAGAGGACATGAACTGACATGTCCATTGAGTACATCTAAAGGGTGTATAGGCCTGCACCTCCCCCGCTGAGTACGTGCACCGCCATGGTGGCGCCAGTGATAGAACATTGTTGCAACAGAAGCATCCGTGCCTGAAGCTTGCACGTGCGGTTGCCGATGTGTGCCCGTGACGGTCGTGCACATGCAGCCAATGGGAAGAGGGCCGCTGGCCGCGTATGGCCATTGGAAAGTAGCTGAAGCTGTGCACCGCCATGGCGGCGCCAATGATTTTATCTTGTCAGACGCTGCACCGTGATGTGTTGTCTGCAGTTGCGTCTTGAGGGTTGTGAGCGTGATAGGGAAACTTCATATGTCATTCACTATTCCATGTGTGTCCATACTGTGCCCATCGGTGGGCACACAATGTGCAACAGATGTGCATTTTGACGTGTTGACGTCGGGTGTGACCCTACTGACGTTATTACATCTTCACAACTACACAGTACATCACGGCTGTATGGCCAAATTATGAATCTGTTGTCAGTGTGTGGTTCTGGCGAGGTGACTACAATGGTGGTGGTACACATGCATTCAGTGTATGTGTCTTGGATGTTGTGTCACCTTGCATGTAATTACCGTATGCTCAACATTATTGGTGTTGGCATTGGTGCATGATGACATGGTGTGTGTGTATCATTATCGTTTGTGTGCATGCACTTGCATGTGTGTCTGTGATGTGGCTTCTAAACATTAGGGTCAAGACACACGTATTGTCAGTAATGTTCACATGTGACTAAGTTGCGTTGTACGTGTTGACACACTTCCTGTTGCAAGTGGTTGCATATTGTTAAAGGGCCACTCCGCATTGTATTAACTATCAGAGATGTCACACATATGACCATTCTCCAAAACATTTTTGTTCTTGCTAATGTTGGCTTACATGTGATGGAGTTGCACACGTATGCGTCGTTTGTAAGTTGACTCAAGTTACATCTCTCTCCCACACAGGAGGGCTCCAAATGTGCATCTGCCATACACTGTGCTGGAGGATATGGTTGACGAGGAGGTGATTAGGAAATTCCGGCTGGATCGACGTCGGTTGATGGAGCTTGTTGCCCAATTGTCTCCTCATCTGCAGCCACGAAGGACGTATCCTGGTTCTATTACACCCACCGCAAAGGTTATGGCGGCACTACATTTCTTTGCTACTGGCACCTTTCAGTACACAGTTGGACATGCCGGGGGGATGTCACAGTCCATGATCAGCACGGTACTTCGGGATGTTTTAAGAGCTATGATGCTGTACAAGAATGACTACATCCATTTCCCACGGCCGGAAGAGTTGCCAGCAGTCAAAGCAGACTTCTATGCACTGGGCCAGATACCACACGTAGTGGGTTCAATTGATGGCACACATATCGCTATCATTCCACCACGGGCACGTGAGCAGGTTTTTAGGAATCGCAAGCACTTCCATTCGCTGAACGTGCAGGTGGTGTGCCTGGCAAACAACATAATCTCCCATGTGTGTGCAAGATTTCCAGGCTCCGCACATGACGCCCACATCATGCGGAGCAGCATTGTCCCCCAACTGTTGGCAAATCTGCGACCCGGTCAAGCGTGGCTTGTTGGTGAGTGTGCAGTGGGGACATTTGTGATCTCTGTGTGGCATGGGGTACCCACCATATCTTGTTGTGATATTTGTGTCTGTCATCCCCCTACATAGGCGACTCGGCGTACCCAAACCGGCCCTGGCTCCTGAGTCCCATACGTAATCCTACAACAGCGGGTGAAATGCGCTACAATGATGCACATGGAAGGACACGGAGAGTGTTTGAACGTACCTTTGGACTGCTAAAGTCTAGGTTTCGGTGCCTGGATAAGACCGGAGGGGCCCTGCCTTACTCACCAGGCAAAGTATGCAGGATCGTGATTGCCTGCTGCATGCTCCACAACCTGGCCGTGCGCAATGACATTGAACTGCTCTTGGACCCTGAAGACGAACAAGTTCCTCGGCCTCCCATCCCACCCATGTCGACTGATGAGGATAGTGGTGAGGAGGAAGGTGTGGACCAGAGGCGCCAGCTCATTGATCGCTACTTCCCTTGAATGTGAGTAACTACCTCTTGTGCCGGTTGACAATGCCTTATGTATGTTTGCTGGTGTTGTGTGGATGTGGGGTGCATCAGCTGTGTGTTCTGGTTTGTGATGGTTGCATATGTGTGTCTTCATTTCTTTGGACATACAAGTCTTATGATGTGTGTCCTCTCATACCATGCTTTTGTGATGAGTGTAGTTTGTGGAATGTTGCTGTGCAGTGTGTTGTGATGTGTGTGAATCTGTTTCCTGACGTGTGTTTGCTGTCTCTGATTTTCCCTAGGTCACTCCCGCAGCGCCATGATTTTGTACGACTAGGATCCCTGCACCTGTTTACGTCTGTTTCTGAAGGCAATCATGTGAATAAACATGGAGACAAAACATCATTGAGTGTGTAAGTGACATTTATTTACAGGTTGTGCATTTGTGCTGGTGAATATTTACAAGTAAGTGGGGGGGAGGGAGTTGGAGTTGAAGGTAATGGCAGATCAAATGTCCGTGCTGACACCACATTGGGGGGTGTCAGGCTAGTCCAGCAGACCAGTGGCAATGATTGTCTATGTGGGACAGGATACTTTGCAGGGTGAATGTCTGGCTCAGGCAGTGACAAAGTCATTGGCGGCCCCTCTTGGAGCGTGTGGATGGCGCACCCACACTGCTCTCACCCACTTCCAGCCTCGGGCGGCCCCTCCGTCTTTGAGGTGGAACTGAGTCAGCTGGGGGTGCAGGTTGTTCATGGGCCACATCCGTCGCCAGGGGCACAGGTGGTGGTGGTGGTGGCGGTGGAGGTGGAGGTGACGTTGGCGGTGGCGCAACGACAATTGGTGGAGGGGGGGTGGGGTTGTTCCGGCCAATCTATTCCCTCCACATTGTTGTCTGCTGGCCCATGATGTGCACTATCTGGCCAAGGTACCCCGAAATTTCACGCAACATGTTTGTGTTGTCCACCGAGTCCTGGTGTGCACGATCTGCATGTTCCTGGGAACAGTCGTATGAAGCCTGGCACCTGGCTAGGGCTTCAAGGGACTCTGCCACAGGATGGGGTAGGTGTCCTTCCTCTGTGCGGCGGAGTGTGGGTCACCTGATTGCCTGATGTGCCGTCGCCTCTCTCCTTTGTGGCCCACTCACCCTGCTTGGGTGTGAGGCCGATGGACCTGCGTCGTGCGCTGGGTAAGGCAGGGTGGCACAGGCAGGAGTGGTGGTACTGGTGGTAGTGGTGGTGGTGGTGGTGGTGGGGACTCTGCAGATCACAGAGGCAGGTGACGCTGGAGTCACACATGCGACGGTTGTCGGGCCCGGGAGTCCCTGTGAGCCAGATGGCCCTGGCTGTCTGCTTGGGCCCGCACCATCCTCCGCACCGGAGCTGCCTGTGTCATCGTCCCCAGAGAGTCAGGTATGTGTGGGAGGCGAGTCTTGCGGCCGGGTGCTGATTTCCCCAGTCAGTTCACGATCACCTGAGGGACAAGATTGAGCTGGTCAGTAATGTGGACATTACATGTTCATATCGATTTGTAAACATTTCTGTGTCCTGTCGCACACACCCCACACACCCTACCCTCCACCACCCACCACCACCCTCCCCGTGAACATGGGGGCCTGTTGGGAGTTGTAGTTGTGAGCTCTCACACACCCCACCCACCACCACCACCCTCCCCGTGAACATGGGGCCTGTTGGGAGTTGTAGTTGTGAGCTCTCACACACCCCACCCACCACCACCACCCTCCCTGTGAACATGGGGGCCTGTTGGGAGTTGTATTTGTGAGCTCTCACACACCCCACCCACCACCACCACCCTCCCCGTGAACATGGGGGCCTGTTGGGAGTTGTAGTTGTGAGCTCTCACACACCCCACCCACCACCACCACCCTCCCCGTGAACATGGGGGCCTGTTGGGAGTTGTAGTTGTGAGCTCTCACACACCCCACCCACCACCACCACCCTCCCCGTGAACATGGGGGCCTGTTGGTAGCCATGTACATTTTGGTGAGTATGTGTCCGACGTGCATGGGTTGGGGCGTAGGAGATGTGTCTTCTCAGTTGTGAGAGCCTGACCATGTTGTACTGATCGTGGTGCTTGGTTTGTACTTACCAGCCTCTTCTCCTTCCTCAAGTCCGTCTAGGCTCTCTGGGTGAAGTATAACCAGCACCTTCTCCTCCCAATCGGTGTAGGGTATGGGCTCCGGGGGTGTACCGCCGCCAGTATGATTGGCTCGTGCATAGTTTTTGGCGCGGATGCCTTTCACCCTGGTCTTCAGGTCATGCCACCGCCTCTGAATTTCGTGCTTCGTCCTTGGCACGGTCCCTGACGCATTCACCCGACTGACGATTCTGTCCCACATGTGATTCTTTTGCGCCACGGAGGTCTGCTGGACTTGGGCCCCGAAGATGTGGGGCTCAACACGGATGATTTCATCTACCATTACCTTCAACTCGGTCTCAGTGAATTTAGGTTTTTTTTTGGGTGCCATGGTGTGTGGTGCTCAGTGTGTGGGTTGAGTGAGTTGGGGGGTGCAGGTGTGTGGTGTGTGATGTGTAGGAATGGTGTGGTGGGTGTTTGTGTGGTGGGTGTGGTAGGGTGGTGGTTGTGTGTCTTCTATTTGAGTAAGCTGTATATCGATTAGGGCCTCTTGCTAGCAGCAATGCTGTGATGCAAAGGATTGTGGTAGTGGGTGGGTGTCATTTTATAGTCGTGTCTCAATGGTTGTTGGCAGTCAGGTGGTAGGTGGGCGTGTTGACTAGTGTGCATTATTGGGTACTTGGGGGGTGTCATGGTGGCTTGTGCTTGGTGTTGGTGTATCAGGTGGGGGGGTTGTCAATTTTCGTGTGTTTGCTAATTACTTGCAGTACACTTTCTGACATTTGTTTGACGTTAGGGATGTTGTGCGTGTTGGCCTTCCGCAGTGATGCACTGTTTATCGTTGCATTCTTTCCGCCGCGGACGTGGATGGCTGTGCGTACCGTGGTACAGGCGGATTTATCCTAATTGCGGACACGGAGTTTTCACAGGTATGGCGGTAAATGTGTCTTTTTCCGCGGTCATTGCCGTCCGCGGCGGTGGCTGTTCATTAGGCTCCGTCCACCGCGGACGGAGTTAGATGTGTTCCGTCCACCACGGACGGTGTTTGTTATGATCCGTCCGCCGCGGTCGGAGTTTGGTGACATGAATATCCTAATCGCAACCGCGGATTCTCCGCGGCGCGGCCGGGAGTAAAATTTCCCCCGAACATGGCGGACAGTACCCGTTTCCGTCCGCCATCCTAATCGACCCCTATATACGGGTCATGTGTAGGGGAGTTGGTGGCAAAGGCGGCATTTGTATGGAGATGTGTTGTAGATAAGGAAATGGGCAGGAGTTTGGGAAGGTGGAGTAGTGTGGGGTGTGGAAAAATGTGTAGGGTGTAGAAAAGTAAAAGAAAGGGTAAATAAACTAAGATGTGCAGAGAGTTGTAGAGAGGTAGAGCCAAAGACGTGGATTACTGAAGAAGAAATGTGCTGGGGACAGAAGGTGACATGAGAGGGAGTTGGTGCATAGGCAGACACGTTTAGAGGAGTAGATGTACTGGAGTAAATATCTAGGGGTGTGCTGCGTTGGAAATGTGCAAAGGACAGTGCACGGAATAGTGTATGTGCATTGTCTAGGGTGTGGTATAGAGTGAGACATATGCGAAAGGCAGGGGCTCTAGGACAAACAAAATAAAGGGGGAGGGGTTTGTGAAGTTATTGTGGTACTGGAATGATAAGGAGGGAGGCAGCAGTGCAGGGAAACGGAGGGCACATGGGTATGAAAGGATGAGGTGCAGCTGAGGGCCGCGCTGTGTAAAATTGAAGGTATAGAGGTGATATGGAGGTTGCAGTGTATGGAAAGGTACGGCACTGGGGCATAGGAAGGATAAGGAAAATAGGAGTACAAGTTGTAGGAAGAATAAGTCAGAGACAGCTACTGTTTTAGGAAGGTACAGCGGTATAGGAAGGATAAGGTGCAGTGCAGGGGTGTAATATATACACTGGAAGGTATAGAGGTACAAGAACGGTATGGAGGCTGCAGTGAGTGCAAAGGTAGAGCACAGAAGGGTAGGAGCAGCTGCAGGTACTCACCTAACGCCTTTTCTGGACGTTTTATTAAAACACCTTTCTGAGCTCTGGGGGCTCCGTCCCGCCCGGACCCCCTCTTCCGAGGCCACCTACCTACGCTCCCTGCCCAGGGCCACCATGAGCCTAGAGCCGCCCCTGCCCCTGGTGTTGTGAAGGCAAGCTAACACCTTTGTTGATAGTTGTTAAACGCCTGACGCAAGTTAGTTGCTGGAGTCACAGTGATAGATTACTTTATAGGTCCCCTCAAAACAACGAACACTTTACCTACCCATCGAGCCTCAGATTTGTTCGTGCACTGCTTTTTTGCCTCTCCGCCTTTAATACCGGATGCTTTACGGTTTTCATAAATACGCAGTTATGTGCAGGAAAACCTCCGGTGACATTATTTGAAGGAAAGGTGCATTTTATGACCCTTTCATGCAACTGCTTTCGTTAAACATGTTTAAACCTGTGATGTCGTTGCAGAAATGCATATTTCAAATCCAACGTGCATAAATCCATTAGCTCATGTTAAAATACCTGAAATTCTTCAAAACTCCTTATAATTATAACCCCTTTCCTAGTGCAACTAAACTACAAAACATTTCTTCACCCCAAAACATTGCTGATATAACAACCCTGTGAGGAATTTGCTCGACACTGTAATCTCCCCCACTCCATCCTCGATCTCATACCTGCCAAAACGAAACCGCGTTACAAAAACAAATTCTCAACCCCCCGAATTGCTGTATTGATTGCTGTTCATCCTTTATCTATCAAGTTTCCCACATGTCGTCAACCTCAACTTAATCCCTCTGATATATTCCTTATACCATGGTCGTTGCCACTGCCCAATATGCTATAAACAGCCTCATTCCTGATGTTGCTACATTATTATTTCTACTGGTGCAACCGACTCCTTTCATCTTCACCATTTTGCCGGGCGCATGCTCAACCAATTAACTATTTTAACATGAGCTCGCAAAGAGGTCTGTTCCCTCAGTGAGCCTGACGTCGCTACAGGAGTAGCCCTGTGAATCTGTCCCTGTTGCCTTGGAGCCGCTGTCAAGAAGACCAACTGCGAGGCCGCAGAGGAGGTGAGAGGCGCGGCCCCGGGACTGCGAGGACCAGCAATCACCACCAGCTGCTGGTTCCTCTTCCCGCGTGAGCCGCGCCCCCTCCCAGTGCCCGCCCCCATCCATCCCAATCGACCATAAAATAAGCCCTACGACGCGCAGCGCGGGACGCGCGCGGGTCGCAGTCCGGGGCGAAGACCGGGCAAAGAGCGGGCCGTTTGAGGCCGTTCGAGGCCCGGAGAGTCTGGTCTGGCCCACTCCCCTTTCCTTGTCTATTGTATGTGATCCCACCATCTACATAGCCACCAGTAGTATCTGATCAGTTTGAGAAAAATGGTTGTCACCAGAGGTACCAAATTAAAAGCCCCGGGTACCGTTGGAAAACTGCTCGGGCCCATGGACGACTTCATCACGAAGGCGAACTCGTTCATAGACCAAAGTATCTCATTAATGGAAGAAAGGGTCTCTTTGGACCTTGCCTTTGCTAAGAGGTCCTCATTGGGAAACCTGGCGGACGCTAGATCACCAGCTGCAGGAGGAGCCACAGTAGCCGAGGCCAATTCAACGCGAGAGAGACGCAGTCTACCCAACACAGTTGATTTATCTGTGTCCCAACTAGCTGAATCACAGCTTAGTACCGACCTTGAAAAAACCCCGGACTTAGTTATGCAACCTTCCCCACCAATTTCCTCCTTAGAAAAAATGATAGAAAGGGGAAGGAGGGAGGGGGCGATAAGCAAAAAAAGGGTGGTTCCAAAAATCCCTATCCCAAACAATTTGACCCTTTTACCAAGTACACAAGAAGATAGACCGGCTAGAGCAGAACATCTAGCCGTCCCAATACTAGTACATCATTCAGAGTCTGAAACATTCCCCTCGCTTACCCTGGATTCCCAAATTAATATACAATCCCCCAGGGGACTGAGCGAATCGGAGGTTCCTAATCCTTTATTGGCCAGAATAGCTATAATATTTAAACAATCACTGCAACCCTTGGAGCAAAGACTAGTGAACTTGGAGACACAGATTCTTCAGCTCATAAAAAACCAGCATCATGATCACCCCGTAGGCTGCCAAAAAGGAGGGGGAAACAACGTAAAAAAGCCACCCACTGTAAATTTAACTAACGGTAAGTTACATTCGACTAATCCCCAACAGAAGACACGCCAAACCACAATCTCCATTGCCCCCACCAACACTATTAACCAGAAGTCACTAATCACTCCGACGATCCCTAATCCCTCAACAAATATATCTCTACTGACGACCCCAGGAACCCCAATTACCCCGGCCCCGATCATAGTGTCATCTAACAAAACTACCAATAAAATTCTTAATCAAACTTCGAATAAATCATCTAGTACAACTCCGGTCCCTCAGCACCCATGTCCGAACTCCTCGTCGGTGAGGCCCAGGGGAAACACCGTTAAAAATTATGGTAAAACAAGATCTCCAGCAGTTTTCCCTCCTGAAGCCTCACCGTACGTGGCAATTATGACTGGCGTGCCTGAGCTTACTGACCCTAATTCCGAACCTGGCTGGTCTCTAAAAAATAAAGCTCAACACTGGTTGCAGACCAACCGCCCGATCCCGTCTACATGGACGGGAAGGATCAGATCTGTTGTAAGAGTACCCTGGGTGGGCAACACTCGCAAAACTATCCCCGGGGACTGTCTAGCGATCACATTTGAGGACCCACGAATAGCAGACTATATCTGCTCATGGGAGGACATCACCTCAAAGGGTGGTATTAAGATCAAATCACTCTCCTTCTTTTACCCTTTCAGACAACCAAATGGTATTCACGAACAAGAGCTCCCGTGGACAGTTCCACTCCCTAGACAGAATGATTCAGATAACTTTAGGTATCATGGTCCTTCAAGACATTATGACATAGATTATTCCTGGAACACAATAGCTCCGCGCTATCAAGGGGGAGGATGGGAAGATAGGAGACCCTACCAACAAAGACAGTTAGCCAGAGACCATCCTAGATGGGACCCATGGTATAACATCCCTCTGCAAAATAGGTACAGTGGACTTGAAATGGTTGATTGACCATCAAGCGATAATATACCTAATAATCTCCATGTACCACCTAGCCCGGTCTATTTGAATAGTCCTCCGATCTCCACGAACCTGGAAGACGTACCCCCAGTCGCACAATTAAATGAGGCCACCCCTTTGACCTCTTTGACATCTCTTCTCTATTGGAACATAGCAGGTCTTCGTTCCAAAATCGAGGATGGGAGTGCGCAAAATTTTCTCAATCCATATCAAATAATCTGCCTCCAGGAGACCTGGATCACAGAAGAACTACACTTCCAAGGTTATAAATCCTACTTTATCCCGGCTATAAGCAGCACAATGGGAAGACCCAGAGGTGGGTTAGTAACCTACATAGCTAACACCCTGACTCTGATAAAAGTCGCTATAGTTTCCCAGGATCCCAATTTTCAAATTCTCTCCTTAACCTTTGTTAACAAGGAGACTATCTTCCTGACTAATATATATAACAACCTCCCGGAAGATCAATTCCTAACTCTCCTTGGACATATTCATGAGAGCCTGAAAAAATCTTATCTATGGAAAACTGGTAACAAGACAACCCATCTAATCTGGGGTGGAGATTTTAATCTCCACCCATGCTTAAAGACTAACCCTCTTTGTTGTGGGATGGCAGATGAACTTGATGTTCCTTTGGCACATTTTATACACAGTAAAGCAGGGAACTTATTAAATTCAGTCCTCTCTGACTTGGACCTGCAAATTGCGAACCATCAGCAAATAGAACCCAATGTATTTAGTTCGACCTATATGGTCAGAGGTCACTCCACGACAGTAGACTATATGCTTTTATCACCTGGTCTACGGGCTCTGGTCAAAGACTTCGAGGTCATTGGTAACCCACTCAGTGACCACTCAGCTTTAAAGATTAATTTGCACCTGTCACCAACCAATACTCTAAATGTGGAGATTGCAAGTACGTTAAGACAAAATAAATTAGAGATTGGCAAACAGAATGGCTATACAATCAGATGGGCTAAGATTAACCCGATGGAAGTCACAAAAAAACTTATAGTACATACATACCCATACATCTTAAAATGCCTTGATCTATCTTCTGATGACGAGGAAGTCCTAGAGAACTTTCATCAAATTCTGGTCACCATTAAGGACCTACTGACATCAAAACCCAAAGTCAACCATCCAATTAAGAAAAGGTGGTTTGACCACAATTGTACAAAGGCCCTAAAAACTTTAAAATTAGCTCTTCACAATAAATCAAGAGATGTAGCCCAAATACAACTTCTAAGGCGCAAATATTTAAGTGAAAGAAAATTGAGAACTGCCCAACTAAAACAGAAATTGTGGGACGATCTCCATGAGAGTGCGGCATCGAAAAACAGTACGTTATTCTGGCGTATAGTCAGAACCCCATACCTATCGGATTCAGGCGCCCCTAGAATAGAAGTCGCCATAGACGAAAAGACATGGGTTGAGCATTTTTCTAACATTTTTAAAAAAAATTCCCCAAAAGATTTAACGCCCCCAGGAGCACAGTATCCTATCTCGCTTAATTTCGATATTCCCGATCTATTGGAGGCACTGCAGAAAAGTAAAATCGGAAAAGCGCCAGGCCCTGATGGAGTCCCAGAGGACTTTTTTAAAATCAACTTAGATCTTTGGGCCCCGATTTTGACAAGAGTGTGTACTGCCGTAGTCCATGAGGGAGTGCTATCCTCTTGGACAAAATCAATAATGGTCCCCGTTTTTAAAAAAGGGGACAGACAAGACGTGAAGTGCTATCGGCCCATCTCACTGTTGGATTCGCTTGGGAAAGTAGTGGGAAGAGTAATCCTAGAGCGTCTCCAGCAGTGGAGTGAGGACCGTTGCATCATCTCTGACATTCAATTCGGCTTCCGAGAGGGTTTCGGAACAGTTGAACAGGCCCTCAACCTCACCCTATTGATGGGAAAATATACACAGGCCAAGGCTAATAAAATCTACATGGTCTTTGTCGACCTCTCCGCAGCCTTCGACTGCGTTTCGCACGCTAAGCTGTGGACAATTCTCGCCCAAATGGGAGTAGGTCCCCCCCTCCTGGATTTTTTACGTGAACTCTATTCTGGCGCCACGGCTAGAGCACGATTCGGCGTAAATGGCGAGCTGACGGCCCCGTTTAGCGTAGGGCGAGGAGTCAGGCAGGGTTGCGTCCTGGCCCCCTTCCTCTTCTCTCTCTACACAAATGGCTTGGAGGAGGAGATGTTGAGGGGGGCTCGGGACCTCCCACGCATTAATCATCGCCTGATTCCCGCTCTGCTCTACGCGGATGATGCGGTCATCCTCGCGCGTACTCCCCGTGAGCTTCAAAACTCACTTAATAGGTATACGACTTTCATGAGCAATTTGGACCTCAGAGGAAACGTGAAGAAAACCTTTGTTATGACAGCAGGTAGGGGCTCCCAAAGAACAAAAGCCTTCCACCTTGAAGCTCAAAAACTCGACGTGACCTCTCAATACCCCTACCTGGGCATCATGATCGACGACCACCTAACATGGAAGCCAGCAGTAGTTACAAGGGGTAACCTTTTTAAAAGATCAATAGCTGCTCTAACAAGCTTTTCCCAGAGACTTGGGCAAAGGACTCCTGTGGAGCTATTAAAAATTTACACTGCCAAGTGCCTGGCTACTGCCACATACGGTGCGGGAGTTTGGGGATATGTTGACACCAGTTATATCCAGAAGGCGGAGAACACCTTTCTTAGATTCCTCCTGGCAATGCCGAGAGGCACCTCAACATACGCCATGCATCAAGAACTAGGAATTCCCTATAGAGAGGACCTAATTAAAATAGAACCTGTGATGCTGTGGCGGCGCATTTGGGCATCTGAAAATAACAATCTGACTCAGTCTATCATCACTGACTCGATGGCGCTTGAAAAATCTTCTAGCATAAAGTGGCTGTCGTATGTAAAAAAAATTCTTACAGACCTAGACCTCCAGCACTGTTACCTTAACCCAGACTCCATTAGGGACATTTCAAAGAGAGCTCTTAAACTCCTAGCGCTAAGACACCTGGAATCGCTAAGATTATCATCAAACGCAATGAAAATGTCGGTTGTCCACGCGAACATGGTACAATTAGCTCATGGCATCCACCCATATTTGACTCTGCAATTATCGATCTACGAGAGAATGCTACTAACAGGTTTTAGACTAAATTCTTTTTTTAGATTGGTCACGTTCCCTGAGAAAAACTGCTGGAAAGATACTCTCTCTCCCTGTCCGTGCGATGAAGTATCCACACAATCAACCTTACACGTGATTTTGCTTTGCAAATTCCACCGCTCACACAGAAAAATCTGGTTATTGCCAATTTTAAGGACTTGGGGTCTTAGACAATGTAGACCAGCTCTTCTTAGACTCCAAATGCTGGAATAAGAAAATGTTTGTTATTTCGTGAGCAATTTTTTAAAATGCATCTTGAAGCACAGAAATAACTTATAAACCATCTTACTGATGCTACTTCATGCATATTGTTATAGAAAAACTTTTTAATCAATCTTTCGATAATAGCTTCTTTTTTTTTTTAACCATACAAAAATGTAATGAATGTTGAATATTGTGTCTTTTATGGTTTTTCCACTGTGAACAAACCGAAATAAAGAACTTATTATTATTATTATTATTATTAATGGATTTATGCACGTTTGACATCACAGGTTTAAACATGTCTAATTAACAGAGGTTCTTTATTTCAATTTGACAGCTACCCCTGATGAAGGGCCATAAAAAAGGCCCGAAATGCATTGGGATATGATGTTAACTATAGTTGCTGACCATGAAATACATGTACCCACGTATGCAGTAAAAGGCCTGGATGGGCATAATTACACCATTTATAAAAATTGGGACTTTAACCCGCCTTATCGTGAACAGAATAGTAAAAAATAGTAACATTTGTTGAATCAAGAAGAATATTCAATAAAATTTGATCAAGAACCAAAGAGGTTTTCTAACTTGTGCTTTCCGGCTGTGCGATTGGAATTGCAGCGCATTCACGCTACATATGGCTACAAAGTCCTTTGTACTGGACCAGACTATAGGGCAGAGGTCTTCGATCTGTGGGGCGCAACCCCCAGGTGGCCGTGGAGTCCTGGGAAGGGGTCGCACATTCCCCAGCTTCACTAGTGCTTTCATTTTGGAAAAAGACAACCATCCTGCTGAAGTTTCGTCAATTAAGTCTCCTGTGCTGTGAGAAGCCTTCCTGCCAGGGTGCCTGCTTGCATGAATGTAACGCAGTCTGTGTTTCTTATGGCCAGCGGCTGGGGAACTTCATTTACCAGCATTCATTGCTCTCCCAGGAGGGAGAAGCAAGCCCTGCAATCTCGTTCTTAAAAGCACTTAAGACCCTTGCAACGCGGGACACGCTCTTTGTTTCTTGTGGCCAGTTGCTGGGGGACTTCATTTACCAGCATTCCTTGCTCTTCCAGGAGGGAGGAGCAAGCCCTGCAGTCTCGCGCTCAAGACCCCCTCAGCGCGGCACCCGTTCTTTGTTTTTTGTGGCCAGCGGCTGGGGGACTTCATTTACCAGCATTCCTTGCTCTCCCAGGAGGGAGGAGCAAGCCCTGCAGTCTCGCACCTCAAAGCGCTCAAGACCCTCGCAGAGCGGGACGCGCTCGTGTAATGCCCGGGCCAAGGGCAAGCCCGTCCTTGCCCGTCATCGCCCGGAGGAGGCTGGGCTGGGCCACCCCTCTTGGTCTGCTGTTTTAATTTGCTCAATTGGAACTTTGCTGGATACGGGGATTTTGTCCACTATAAACTGTGAGTTCTAGATGCATTGAGGAAGATAACCCGCCCTATTTTTACACGTTACATTCTTTTCTTGCTGCTGTTGTATGATCAGTCATGCTGCCTAAATTATTATTAGTGTTCTTATTCAGCAGCATCTTTTGTTTCGTGGGTGGGGGAGTGGAGGTCCCTGTCCTCCTGTCTTGCAAGTCCATCTCTCACATGGGGAAAAGAAAAGTCACTGAGAGGGATAACATGGAGGGGGGGAAGCTGGAAGGGGGTCGTAGGAAGGTTAGTAAAGCCAAAATGGCGCATAAGTCAGCTGCTAAAAATTGTGTTCTTGATCGTATTTATGACTTACTGGTAGATTGTCATGACATTTTGGCCTCACCCATACGCTCCTGCGCCCCTTCAACTCCACCTGGAATAGCTAGTCAGCCCGCTATTATAGACCCAGCAATTGTATCTGACATGGTTTCTAATCACGTCAGTAAACCTAAGTGAATCCCTTCTATCTTTACCAGGCGCACTACACGAAGTACGTAAGCACACAGGCATAACAATAACAAGCAAAGCATTACAGGGGAGAATGATGGGGAATTAGGAGCTCTCCCCTATTCTACTCGAGGGGTAGACAGTAGTGCAGGAAATGATAGAGGTGACTGCATTATCACCACTACTATTCCTCTATCAAACCGATATTCACCACTTCAAGAACAGCCAGAACAAATGCTGGGAGAGCGGGTAGAGACACTGGGACGCACTCCATCCCCAAGTCCGTAGTTGCTTGTACAATTACCCATAGTAAGGTAGTAGATAGGAGGGGGAGGCTTTTCAGTCTCAGCAGCCTATTTAAGGATGTGATGTCAGTAAGATTATTACTGAACTTAGGGAAGAAATCAGTTCGCTAAAATCCACAATCTTAGCTCTTTCTAATCAAGTAAAGTTACGTGTGAATAAGGAGCAATTTAGAGATCAAGTGGCTGTACCATCTACTAGTCTCCATTAAGCCATGCTCCAGCAACAGTAAGAAGTGTAATTACTACGCCAGTGAGTGACATAGTTCCTTTAATGTCTATTCCAGCCTACTGCTCATTAGGAAATAGGAATATAAATAGAAACATAAGTCATTTTAGAGCAATATAGGATGAGAACAAATCCCCTTCTATTGTTAGTCAGAGTTTAGAGAAATGCTCAACTTTTTTTAGGATTAACGTGCCGAAAAATAATTCGAAAGGCGATAATGAGGACCAACGCTCACTGCTCAACAAAACAATTCATTGGATTAGAAAAATAGGGGGCTGCAGGCCACTAATTAGGGACTGTATTCTTTGGGCAAAGAGATTGTCACATAGCGCTGAGGAAAAGTGATCTTCTGATCGGCATCATTTGTACCGGGACTCTATTGCTTTTTCATTGCCATCTCGTGTCAAACACTTCAACACGACCCACCTGGTAATTTCTGCTGATGCCTGAGGAAATTCTAACTGACACGACAAAAACCATCTTGCAGCCTGCATTTCTGCCCAGGAACTGTCGCACACCCAACCCCCCCTGTTCTTTGTAGTTCAACTGAAAGCCACAAGACACTCACACCCTGAGTAGATGATTTATTTTCCATCTCCTGCTCCCAGCCTGGTAAACATCCTTGACACCGTGATCAGGTTATCTGGACAATGGTCTGACTGCTGGCCCTTGATCAGGGTGATTAAACAATGACTTGAAAGACTAGGCTTTGATCAAGGCAATTGAACAATGGCCTAAAAGACTGAGCCTTGATCAATGCCGAGTGAACAATGATTTGTGTACCAAGCCTTGACCATGTCACCATCTACAAACATCGTCTGGATCTGGTTATCAACTGCAAACACTGACCTGATTAAATAATGAACTAACAGCCAAAAGACTGGGATGAAAAAGTATAAAAGGCATGTAAGCTGCAGAGTGAAGCAGCAGCCTCCTCAATCTTGTCTCTGACTAGCTTGGGACTCTGATCCATAGCCCGGGCTATTGAATAAATCTGGGTTCCTCCTACATACGAAGGCTCCTGTGTCTCCTTTTACTACGTATGAAAGGTATGGAAGATTTGGGCGGTTCCCCCGCCGCCGAGACCTAGTAAGTGGGTTATTCCAGTTCTTCAGCGTCTCGCCTACAGATTCTGTTGGACTCCATCTAAGGGACGAGGGGCTAGCTCATAAACTTATAGCCCTGGATGCAAGAACATGCTCTTCTGTTGTCACCAATATTCAGATGAAATATAGTCCCTGTACTTCATTAAAGTTGTGTGAAAATAGAAAGGTTGGTGCCCTGATGGGATCTGACTCATCTCTAGCCCAGAATGATTGACTGTTGAGCGCCAATACCATACCCGATGTGAACCTAAACCATCACGATAGGAATAATCCTTTAATGCCAGTGGCACCGTTGAGAGGAGAGCTTCATATTATTCCATCACTTATGATGCAGAGATACTGTTCTGAGCCCTCTATTCCCTCACAATCTACCAATAAAATCTTAATAACGGTATGCTCAGATCAGCAGGTAAACTCTTTACCTCCACAGGCCAGCGAAGCATTAGAGGAACCTTATCAAGTAGCTTCCCAAAGATCAGAAGATTCGTCATCCATATTTCGTATATGGTCATAGAAAGTCGCTGGGTTAAGATCATCGTTGGCACTACCCCAGTGGATTGAATATATTGAGCAATTTAATGTATGTATCCTTCAAGAAACCTGGTCACCTGCATCTATTTTTATTCCTGGGTATGTTGAACATATTCAGTTTATAAAAATATAAATTTTCAAGTTAAAAGGTATGTGATATACTTATTGATTTGCCAAATGAAAAATTACAAAAACGTAAAATACAAGGTGGACAACAAAGATGACTCCGGTGTTAAATGGGGCTTGAGTGTAATAAGCAAAGCACATCCACCACGATGGACCAGCCCTGACTCCCGCTAAGACTAGGCATCCCGCTATTAACAAGACTACCAACGTCCGTGATCTATTCATCTATATATCCACATTATGGACACGGTTTCTGACATTTTAGCTATCTAGATAGCGGTGCATCTTCGGAACTTCAAATACACGCAATACTATCTATGTGGAGTTGCAATAGCAGGCTACATCATACCGACCATCTATTGGTACGACTGGACCAGTCTCTAATTAAGTGAATATCTTTTTCTGCTAAGACAGATTATCTAGATAAGGCATAACCAGTCTGCTACCGGCTCTACTGCTCAATATCCTTTTTAGTAAGATGGTGATGGAAGCAAGTGCCCTGAAAATTATACTAAAGTTGATTATAGAATAAATAGAACCAGACAACCCTCTCGTGAGGTGTCTTCAACGAATATCAACAGGAGAATATTGTACCTTAAATATCTTATTGTTGTGCTTATATGTTCTCACTGCAAATGACGGACTCCTGAAGAAGGCTAATGCCGAAACGCGCGTAGAGTCCCATCTACCGCTTTGCTTATTACACTCAAGCCCCATTTAACACCGGAGTCATCTTTGTTGTCCACCTTGTATTTTACGTTTTTGTAATTTTTCATTTGGCAAATCAATAAGTATATCACATACCTTTTAACTTGAAAATGTATATTTTTATAAACTGCATATGTTCAACAAAAATGTTAAAATATATATTGAAATAAAACAAAAATATCAATTTATAATACAAAAATAATTGTTGTTCTTATCAGTTCTTTACTACAGGTCATAATCACTTTGTAGTTACTCAGTTTCCTTCTTGGGTTTCTGGCTTAAGAATAATTCTCACTACTTAATGTTTTGCAAGAAAGTTCTTATATGTTTCCCTACAAGTAGTGAATGCATCATTAGTAGGGGTCCCCCTTCTTTACAAATAGTATTCCTGGGTATGTGACATTCTCCCAGCCAGCAGTTACTAGACATCCAGGAAGGCCTGCAAGGGGTTTGGTGACATGGGTTAAAATGGAATTGCTTTGCTCTATTAAAGAGGTTAAGACTAATAGCCCTGATATACTTGCTATAAGTCTCAGGGGCAAAAAAGGTAGGATGATGAATATTTTTAATGTTTATGCTCGGGGCACCAAGGCAGGAACATGTTCATTAACTCTACAAGTGCCGGAAAATATTCTTGATGAGAGAGAGTCATTGTTACCTCTAATAGTAGCTGGAGATTTTAACACTTCATTTGAGCCGCTGGACCTGATAGATGTATCATATTGGGATCTGATAGAGGTGCAATGGAATGTCCCCTCCCTTGATCTACCTCTGATTAGAAGATGGACTCAAACTGCAATGCAGATTTAGGCTATAACCTTAGAGTATGGGCTTAGGGCAACAAATGGCCGTACTAAGTCTGATAGGAAGGGAGCTAATACTTTTAATAGAACCACCGCTAGGAGTCGAATCAATTACATTCTGTTAGACGTGAGGCTGTGGCCAGAAGTACAATACATGGTGGTTGGTATAACCAGTGATAGCGACCACAACCCGCTTGAGCTTGCCATGACTAGGCCATGGAGTAAATCTACTGATAGCTTGGGGGTTAGGCTTACGTCCGTGGACCTGTATCCTACAAATGACAACAGACGATTAAAGTGGACGAGTGTAGTAATGGACGGTCTGAAGATTGATTAAACAAGATTTTCAAGAAAACCACCATAAAGCTCCAAATGAG
Source organism: Lissotriton helveticus (assembly GCF_964261635.1). Lineage (NCBI taxonomy): Eukaryota > Metazoa > Chordata > Amphibia > Caudata > Salamandridae > Lissotriton > Lissotriton helveticus. The sequence goes on from NC_136068.1 coordinate 1,789,361,238, forward strand.
TATTGAGCAGCAGGAGGATCTTGCTCTGATCATTATAACCCACACAGGCTTTTTCAAACAAATAGCATCTCGTTTCATTTGTTCGAGGCCGGAGCTTAAGAAACCAATATTTATTTATTTATATAGCGCCTGAATTGACCCCCAAAAGGATATCTCTACGCTGCGGACAGGCAATTGGAAAGCTGAGTGACTGGATCAGGATTAGAGACAGAAAAGGAAGGTCTTAAGGTGCATCCTGAATTGGTGGTGGTCAGGGCATTGCCTCAAGTACAAGGGAAGATGGTTCCAATAAAGAGGACTGAGGTGGGAGAATGCTTTTCCACCTAGTCTGGCCTTCTTCACTCGAGGGACAACAAGTAGTGATTTGGTTCCAGAGCGGAGGGACCTTGAGGATGTGTATGGTGTAAATTTGCGGCTGAGATGGTTTAAAGCTTTATGGACCATGCAGAATACCTTAAACTTGACCCGCTCACATATCGGGAGCCAGTGTAGCTGATGGAGGAGAGAGTGAGAAGCAGTCGGGGGGGATTTTGTAGCAGTCGAACAGCCGTGTTCTGGACTATCTGCAATCTACACAGTGGGGACTCATTGGCCGGGGCCAGGAGGCCGTTGCAGTAGTCCAGGCAGCTCAATATCAGCGACTGCATCAGGGTCTTCTGAGTGGAGTCGGGAAGAAGGGGAAACACTCTGCGTAATAGGCCCAGCCTATGAAAGCAGAAGCCAGCTGTCTGAGCACCGTGCTCTTTCAGGGGGAGACCCTGATCCAGGCAAATGCCTAGGTTCTTGACAGTGGATCTAGGGAAGGGGGGAGTGCCCAGGTCCACAGGCCGCAGTCACGTGTCCAGAGAAAGGGTGCGTCTCTGAACAGCATGATTTCTGTCTTCCCCGTGTTGAATTGGAGGAAATTACCTCTCATCCAGATTTTGTTCAATCAATCAATCAGGGAATTGTAAGCGCCCGACTCACCCTTAAGGGTCTCAAGGCGCAGAGGGGGAGGGGGGCGTGCAGATCTTTTCAGCCGAAGAGCCAGGTTTTGAAGGTCTTCCTGAAGGTGTTCACGTTGAGGGTGAGTCGGATTTCTGCTGGTAGCTCTTTCCAGGATCTGGCTGCGATGTGGGAGAACGATCTTCCGCCTGCTCTGGCTCTGTAATTGTGAGGGGTTTCGGCCCGTGTCAGGTTGTCAGACTGGAGATTCCTTTTGAGTATGTGGAAGTTTATTCTGTCATTGAGGTATTTGGGTCCATTATTGTGTAGGCATTTGTAGGCGTGGATGTGGATCTTGAAGGTGAATATTTTCTCCAAGGAGAGCGAGTGGAGTCTCCGCAGGTGTTGGTTGATGTGTTCGTTACGGGATATGTTGAGGACGTTCATGGTTCACAGGCATTGTTTTGAATTAGGGCTTGGTCTAGAGATTGATTGAGGTCCATAGAGATATGTATGGTCCTCTGCATGTTTCAAAGTGTCCTTGTACATGACTCTAGCACTTTATTCACTTTAAAAGGCCCCTTTTCTCCTGAGGCTTTTATGGAAAGGTTGTCTGGCTCCAGCAAATGGGTTAATATATATGAAATATTGTTTTAGATTGAGATTTCATCTGATGGATGCCTCCTGATTATGTTGATGTGTAATGCTTCTTACATTTGTTAACTAATTTTTGTTTCTGCAGCTCACATAGGAAGAGGAAAACGCCCCTCAGGATCATTGTTGTGGAGGAAGGTGCCCCTTCCTGCCCCAAACAAATCCTGCCTATGTTAGTGCTTGGCAGCAATTTGTGTGCCATCGCAAGGGGAAAGAACAGAAATGCACCATATCTCATACATAGCTGTCAAGGTTTCAAATTGCTTATGAGTGACATTTTCTCACAATCAAAAATCAAGCTATGAAGAAAAAGGAAACCTAAATTTCAGAAATTACACCAATTTGAGGAACAAAAAATCTCTAATACGATCTTACAACTGATTCAAAGCACCAGAAACTGAGGCCGCCATGTGCTTTCTCCCGCACCACTACATTTGCAAGTATGTATGTGGCAATTACTTCTCCACAATTGGGAAGAAACATGAAACAAGAAAGCAAGCACCGAAAGAGAAGAGGATGGAATTACACTCCAAGAATCCAAGGGCGGGTCGGGTCAGGATAAAGGAGTGGGTTGCCTGGGCAACTTTGTCAATGGCTTGGACAGTGTACGAGGGCTGGGGTAGGAGAAGTGGCAGAAGAGGGGGTTAGAGTGGGCAGCAGTATAAGAGATGGAGTCTGATCAGGACGAGCCAGGGTCAACGCTCATCCATCAGCTGCCACCGAGCCTTTCACAGGCAGTTCTCCTGATGGGCAGCGAGCCACCTGGGGCATGTGGCAGAGCACTCAGCACACCAAGTGCTTCCAGAGCAAGACTGCCCGACAGGGACTGGGGCAGGCAGTGCCAGTGTGGGCGGAGGGAGGAGGCACGTGGCAGGGGACGTGAATAATGGTCTTTCACGAGCACAGTTCTGTCTCTCTATCTGCGGGTTTCCCTACAGGCCAGTCTGAAACACTCAGCATAAGAATCATTTAAAAAATGCAAAGGCGCTTCAGAACTACTGTCATTCACATTCGCATTCGGAAGCCCAATGTGAAATCACTGCCAGCCATCGTTTTAAAACAAATACATTGGCAGTCAGTTTATATGCATGAAGTTGTGGATTATCCTGCCCAAAGAGCACTGAAGAGAGTGCAAAACCAATGTGCCGACAGTCAGATATTCGCATTACCGAATTAACACACACTGTTCACACTTGGCTGGCTGCAGCACTCACGTACGAGTCTCCGAGCCACTGCAATTGGTGTACTGCGCTGGTGCGGCAGCCGCCTCCTCAGTCCAGTCCTGGTCTCGGCAGCGTCACTCCCTCTGCAATTTGCGGTGGGGTGAAGGTCATTGTTTAACATTTACTGCAACCATAGTGGTGCTTGCAGTGCTGCCATGATGTGCTCCAATCACCTAGTAGCCTTTCACAAACAACTGCAGCACTAGCAGGACTCAGGTCAGGTGACGTCCCTGTTTCGTGCCTAAAGAAGTCTCTGTCTATATCACACACAGGTCACCGTCAGTCAGAGCAGCGCCGTGGCAGGAAATCCCTGCAGGCCCGGACCGGCTGTTATGGGCACCGGGCAATCCCCCGGTTGGCCACATGTGTGGGGGCTGGTTTGGGGCCCCTGGGGGCCATTTTTATTACAGGGACGTTTTTGCAGCATAGCTGCAAAAACGGCCCTGTAACAAAATCGGCCAAAAACCGGCCCTGGCAAAGAGCGTGGTTGCACCCCCAACCCCCCACCGGGGGTGAGGGGGTGGCCGAGCACTTTGCCAGGGTCGGTTTTGATTCCCAGTCCAGCCCTGAACCCCTGCTACATGGATACATTGTAGCAGCCAGCTGAGCCCCAAGCCTGCGGGATTAGCATACCCATGCCACAGAGCGCTGCCAGACACTCCAGCTTTATTTTCACACAGTAGGCAGCGCGAACATAGTAGGCAGCGCAAATGGCTTGATAGTAGTAGGTGCTATAAGTCTGTCATGCATGACAATGCATTTCAGTGCGGTGATGCCGAGCACCACACTGAAATGTGTTAGTGTCGCATCTGATGGATGATACTTGGCTGCTCTGTTCATAAATACGGTGCATTCCTGCCCTTTCACATTGGCATAGGGCAGGTCAGCAAGAAGACTTATGGCGCTGTCCTATGCCAATGCCTCATAAATGAGGCACTTTGTTATTAGCTACACCTTTGACTACATCCCTGTGCTCATTGACCTTTGGTTTGCTAAATACTGTTTAATTTTATTTCCCCACCGTAAAAATTATTTGCTGTGGGAATTGGAGGCATTTATGGTTGTCGATAGTTGTTGATGATGAGTACCGCGTTCTAGACATTTTTTTCAGGAGGGAGTCCTTATGGCTAAAAGCTTTTGACAAGGGGTCTCAGCATCATAAAGTTTGAAGACCTCAGATCTAGGGTGTGATGGGTAGTAGGGGGAGAGTCTATCTGTAGTGTAAACTATTGCCCCCTATATTACCCAGAACTGAAGCCAATGGCTAAGTAGGGATCCCTCTCCCTCTTTAGTGCTTTTGTTTGAGGCTTCCCCTGACAGACTCTCATAACGCCACCCCAAATTCTTTTAACTCTGTGAGACAAAGACCAGCCTGTAAAAACATGCAAAAGGCAGGAGCCACCTGAAACTGGTCCCAAAACATATTCTGTGAAATAAATAAACTCTGGGCCTCATTTATAGTATTTTCGCATAGGCTCCTATGCTGTCCTACTCCAAAATGAAAGGCATGAATGCACCATATTTAAGCAATGCCTGCGCTGGTGCCATTATGGATAGCCTAGCACCAACATAGGCACTCTGGCACCATGGTGCAAGGGTGCCTCTGCTGCATGCAGGATTGTTTTTGTGCAGGAAGGGGCACCAGGAATGGGTAAAAAAAATCTGGGGTAACATAAGTGCCCTGGGAATGCATTGAGTGGGTATTCCCACGGAACACCCATGGATTTTGACGCATCCCCAGATTTACAAGAACTTGTAAACCTGGAGATGTGCTCAAATCTTACACCTTACCATGGGAGTAGTAACGAAAATGTCTCTATTTCTCCTCATTTCTTCCTCTTTCTATGTGGTCTGCCTTCTGCAGCACACATAGAAAGAGGAGTAAACCTCCCAGGATTGTTTTGTGCAGGAAGGAGTCCTGCATAAAAACAATCCTGCATGCAACACAGACACCCATGCATATTTTTGCAAGGGTGCCTGTGTTGTCGGCAGCAGTGGTTTCTGTAAAATCTCAGAGGAGCAAGTGCCGATCTCAGCAATGTCTCTGTAAACCCATTAGGAACAAGTGCGGATCTCAGCGCTGTCTCTGTAAAGACACAGAAGACCAAGTGTCGATATCAGTGATGTCTATGTAAGCCCACAGAGAACCAAGCATGGATCTCATTGTTGTCTGATTCACTAAACCTGATTTTTGATAATCGAATATTTCCAATGCCTGAAACCTTATATTATGTATGATAAAGTTGAAGCCAAGGGGGGCCCAACTTATCGGTGGCCAAACTTTAACATAGAGTTGGGGACATATTTACAAGCCCCTTGTGTCGCCGGAGCATAATTTTTTGTGATGATCCAGAGGCACAAATCACAAAATCATATATATGAAGCCACGCAAAGCAACTATGCATGGATTTAAATGGCCACATCGATAAGGAGTAAGGCAAGGCATCTCTAAATTGCTGTGTTGCCTTACTCTGAGCTTGGCAGGCATTTCATGGGCACCAATGGATTTTGACGCTTTCCCAGATTTACAAAAACATGTAAACCTGAGGATGCACTAACCCTTATGCTTCCAATTAAGGCGGAACAAGAAGAAATACATTTCTTTTTGTTTTTTCCTCTTTCCATGTTTGTGGCAAAAAGCCTCCCAGGATTGTTTCTGGGCAGGAAGGTGCACCTTCCTGCACAAAAACAATTCTGCTGACAGCCCCGGTACCCTTGTACCCTGCTGTTGTTCTTGGCTACCAAAATGGCGCCAGAGCAGGGGGAATGGACAGGAATGCACTATATTGTATAAATAGGGTGCATTTATTCCCTATCACTTTGACGTAGGGCAGCTCTGCAAGGTGACTTTCTGTGCTGCCCTAAACAAAAACCCCATAAATGAGGCCCACAGTGTGCAAGAATCTGTACACAGAGCAGTCATGGAAAACCTTGTGCTGAGTCAGACTTTAATCAGGTGGCGTTATTAGCTCTTTATCACCAGTGAAGTTAATCTCACAAGGAATATACTATTGATTTTTGTGGTACCAAAGTCATATAAGTGCAGGCTCAAGGACCAGGTGCGGCTCAGTGCTTGGCTGCGGTGTGAAGACGTCCTGTGGTCACCATGACTTCCAGTCTGGCCATCATCAGCTTCATCATCACAGTGCTGATCGCTGAAGGTGAGGCTCCTCCTTGCGCCTTTCTGGGGGGTCCCCCAACCTCTTTGGGAATCTGCTGTACATACATTTTATAAATCACCCAAAATGCCCCCCCCCATGCGATTTCAACCAGACGGGTACTTACAAACCTCAGGTATGGGTGAATAAAAAACACCCATTTCAGCATGCAGTAGAAAAGGTGAATTCTGACACTATCTGCAGATCACATAATAATAATACTCATCACTCCATTCTGCATCAGGACTGAGGCATCACAGGGCAATACCATATGTTAATGGGGACAGTCCTAATGAGCCTTGTGTTATTGACCGGGCCAGGGCGGAAGGCCACGATCCAAGCCTGATTCCATCAAGTTACACAGAGATCTCTACAACACGTGCATTAGCCCACTAAGCTATGTTTCCAGCCTCTGTGTTACTGTGCAATCTGTTTTTATCACAGTAACGGGGCACAACCAAGAGTTGGGTCAGGGCCTTCAGGTGATTGTGTTATTCCGAACTTTCATGATGATTCATGGGGACGTTTCTCGAGTGCATTCTGTGTATCCAGGGTCTTTGCTTCCATCGTAATTCCATTGTAATTCTGGGGTGAAATCCATTCGCATACGCCTGGTGTGGGACTTGTTTTTCATAGGAAGTGCTACTTGTCATTGCTGCATACTTGGTATAATAGTTTTACCTCAGGCAGAGGGTCTTTGGTAGTACCCACCTTCCAACTCCACCCGCATTCATTTGAAAGTGTGGAATCTTCATCACACGTACAAGTCTCAAAAAATCCTTCTGAGTCCCAACAAATCCTTCTGTGGTTGTTGCACATCTCTGAGACATCTTTGTCTTTGCCAAAGTCACGTTTAAAGAACTTCAGTAAAATTCGGTCACTTATATGGCGACTTAAAAGGTAAATTCCTTTGTGAAGTGGAAATAGGATGTATCATTGGGGCCAGAGCTGCCGACTTTGGAACTGGAGAACCAGGTTCGAGTCCTGGCATCGGCTCAACCTCCTGTGATTCCGGGCAAATCACTTAATCTCCCGGTGCCTACCAAAAAAAGAATGTATTCTTGTGTAACGAAACTGGTGCTCATGTAAAGCCTCCAATAACTTCTGGTCGAGTTGGCCCTTTGAGAAAAAAAAACATCTCGACATGTGCCTAAAAACTATTTAAAGCACTCAAAGAAATGAGAGAGAGAAACTGAGAGCAACAGAAAGAGAGAGACTGACAAGGAGAGATAGGGCTGGATGAAATGGAATATGGAGAGGTAGAAAGAGAGAGTTTGCCAATAAAGACATTGATAGGGATTTCAAGAGGTAAAGGTGAAAGGAAAGAGAAAAAGAGGAGAGGTGTATATACATATGCTATGCATGTATGTGGAATTTCTATAGTGCGAACCTAGCCATAAAGCAGTGGAGCGTCATAAGACACTTGTACAATGGAGTGATAGGGGCAAGAGCTGGTCATTGTATTGTGATGTAGTGTTCTTTAGAGAGACGTGTCTTCAATTCTCTCCTAAACTGGAGCAGCGTTGGATTGGTCCTGATGCAAAGAGTCTTCAGTCAGATGGTGGCTCGGATGCCGGTGTGCCTAGAGTCACCGGGAAAGATTACTATACCGCAAGATAAGCATGGGTGCTGGTCATGGTGGCTCTGTAAATGATGCTGCTGGTTCTAAAGATGGTGTGAGCAGGAAATGTGAGCCATTTGAGTTCCATCATATTTCCTATGTACTATTTCCTGCTTATTTTTCTTGCCAAATTACAGGAATTATGTTTTGCAATAACGCAGCTTCTTGTCTTGGTGCAAAGGGACAGTGAAGGGATAGTGTGGACGAGGAAGATGAAATGTGTGAGATAAAGGGATGGAGTGGGAGGAATGAGAGAGAGGGGGAGAGAGAGACAGAAAGATAAGGAAGAACTAGAGAAAGACAAAAACAGAGCAGAGATAAAGAGTGTGAGTGATGGTCAGGAGAGAGAGTGAGACAAGAGAGAGAGAAATACAAAGATGGAAGTACAGAATACAAAAGAGAGAAAGATGAGAATAATGGCAAACAAGAGCGACAGAGTGAATGATGGGGAGCAAAAGGGAAAAAGACTGGGAGAGCGGAGAACAGGGGAGCATAGACCGAGAAGGAACAAGACTGAGAAAGGATACAAAAGAGTGAAAGCGGAGAAATTCTGAGTCGGAGAGGTGGAAATAGAATGAGAGAAACAGTCTAAGAACGAGTGAGCGAGGGAGAACAGGAGAGAGACAAGAAAAGCCTTGAAGCGAAGACCATATGAGGTTCTGTTCTATACTTGGAAAGACTCTTCTCTAAGTTGTGAATCCCGCAGTGTAACCCCGGATAAAATGATGTGATTCGTAATCAAACTGATACTCCTAAAACAGTGAAATCTGGAGCTCTGTATAAGCCAGTGATTACACCAAGTGGAGCCCAAATGTAAACATACCCATGCTGGTGCTCTGCAAACAGATATCGAGGATGCACAGGAATCACCCCCACAATGTCATTGGAGAAGAGTAAGCGACGAGTTTGAATCCAGGGAAGGTTGTCTCAGCCTGTCATCCTTCTAAGATTGATAGACTGACTGTCGCTAAATAGAGTAGTAGTAACATCTGTTATTCACAGCAGTATAATGCACTGTATGAAGGCAAATAATTAAGAAACAGTATTATTATTGTTTTTATGAGCAGAATGCCATCCATTACAGTCTGACATTCAAAAGGAGACTGCACAAATTCTTATATACTATATATACTAATAGAAGTGGAAGCAAATTCTTCCTCTACAAAAAAACCTACAGCTCTTCCAAGAAATGAGCTAAAAACCCAGAAACAAGGGAGGAACAGCAGAACAGCACACCACCCAAACAAACATACCGGGATGATCACCAGTGGGTGGAGTTTGTCCAAGCATTCCATCCATCTCTTTTTAGTATACTTTAGTGTGTTACCCGAAGTGTGGCGAGTGTGCCCAGACATGAGTCCCATGCACACGGTGTCACTGTGTGAGAAGTTGGCCTGATGTGCAGTGTTCACTATTCTAGTGATCACTATATATCAGTCCAAACAACCCTTATTGATGATTGGTTGTAAGTCAACCTTATAGACCAGCTATCCTAGTAGCATGGATACGAGCAGTCTAAGGCTAAGACTCTAGAGGGCGTGTTAAGCCAGCTGTTTTACCATCACATTACCCCTTGAACACCCAGTGAAAGGACACCACACAAGTGTTATGAAAATAAACAATGTATTTATTAGAATCACAACAACCCTGTACTCTTTATGAGGACAGGGTGCTAAGCACACAACAAAACTCTTATGAAAATACTTAAGTTAGCACGTTATACACAAATGCCCGAGGGGCACGAAAAACCATATAATCTAAGAGTGGAATGCGAAATTACTAGCAGGTAAGTACAGTACTAATAGGCTTTGGAATCGCTAGGACTGGATTAGGGAATCGTTAGATTACTTCTAGGAGGCCTAGGGGACTCGGGTGCAGAGTGTGCACTCTCACGCGGGATGCGGGACAAAGTCTATGGAAGCTAGTAAAGGCAAAGTTAGTGTTCACGGGCGAACCCGACCTGGTAGGAAGAAAACGACAGTGGATCCTGACCCTAGGATAGTGAGGCTATGCTGGGACACCGAAGTGCCAAAGTTACGTAGCCCAGGGGCTGCAGCTGCATAGGTCTGAAAAGACGTCGGGAATCTCGTTGCCGGACCAGGAGCCTGGAAGAAGGAAGTTGCTGGCAGGCGACCAGTGAAGAAAAGTTCGATGGATCCAAGCCTGGATCAAGGAAGAAGAAAACCTGAAAGCAGAGGGGACCAAGTTCTTGAATCACTAGCCAGTTATTAAGTGGGCACCAGGATGGCACCGGGCGAAGTCACCGCAGTCAGGTGAGTGGGCGCTGCTGGGCTCTGCAGTCTCTCGGACCAGGAGGCGTTGTCGGCGACCAGGATGGAGGTGCGAGCTGTCCCACGAAGGTTCTTGCTGTCGACGTCGCTGGACCCAGGATTGGGCAACAAGTCTTGGCAAATGCAAGGCCCACGCGGTGGACCTAAAATGGCGTCTTAGCCGGACCAGGAGGGTCCAGGGTACTTCTCCGATGGAGGGAAGCAAGGGCCAGTCTGGAGCAACCAGACTAGCAGCAGTGATGTCGTCGGGCGTCGTTCAGAAGGCCACAAGCCAGCGGGCTAGTAGCCAAACAACGCGGTGAGCAGCAAAAAGCAGAAGGGCCCCACGCAGATCGTGGAGATGCTGGGAGGCTGCACTTCGGTGCTGGAGCTGCTCAGGGTCGGGGCTTCTCGGACCCCAAAGCACTCACCAGGGAATTACTCGGCGGGCTTGCTGTGCAGAAGTCGTGCAGTCTTGAAGATGGCCGGTCCCTCGAGGTCTCGTCACACCCACGAATCTCAGCGTGACTGATGATGTAGGTAGAGGTCAGAGGTGCCAGGGAAGCCGGTTCTCGTCGAGCTGGGCAGTCTTGATCCGGAGGAGAGACTTGCAGCAGACCGCAGTGTTCTTAAGATGGTGCCTGCGGATGCAGGGTGACTACTCCTTAGTCACAAGGGAGAAATCTTAGGAAGAAGTCTTGAGTTCCTTTCGTGGAAAGTAGTTTCAGGATTCAAAGATGATCTGATTTGGAAGGGGGCCAGTTCCTACCTTTATCCTGTAAAAAGGGGCTGGCACGCGACTTAGTCCTGCCCTAGGGGTGGGACTAGGAGGGGGGTGGTTACACCCACTTCCTTGGCGGGCTTTTCCCCAGCACAGGGTCTGGAGTGACCCTGGAACTGGTTCCAGCCAGCCTATGCACAGTGAGCACCGGGGTGCCACGTGCAGTCACCTTCCTCTAAAGCCCTGCCTACCTACAATACACAAAACCCTGTCTGGGACGGTGCTGGCACCGCCCCTGGCAGGAAACCCTTTGTCCTTATCTCCTGCTCTGGGAGGACTCCCAGCAGCAGGAGGGCAGACTTGTGTCTCGGTGGCAGTATCCATTTTGTGGAGCTGAGGCTCTGTTTGACTTTAACCGGGGTTAGGGGTTACATACATGTTGTGTCCCTCTAGAAGGGTGGAATGCTAACCCCGTCGCCAGAATTGGCGAGGGGTTAGTATTCCAATTCGTATGACACCTTACTCGACATGTTTTGATAAAGCGATACCAGAGTTGGCATATAACCGCGAGGATTATAATGCACTTAAGAGTATATGGTATGCGATATCATGGAAACGGCTAAGGGATGGATCCCGAAAGCCGCAGACAGGCTCAGCTCATGCCAGAGCACCATCTCACACGATTCCAAGCACTCTGCCTTCAGGATTGTTAAGGCCTGCCATAGGAGTGACTGATAGGAGATCTGTGTGTCCATTTTAGGGTTAGATATAGGTATACTATATCTAAAGCAAAGGGTGAGTACACCACCTTGCCCCAGCTGTCATGCAGCCAGTTGTGTCAGTTTAGTTAGTCAGCCCAGGGGTGGCATAATACATGCTTCAGCCCCTGGGAGACTTCTGGGTACACCTCAGCCCTGGGTACAGGGACTTGGAGAGGGCCCAGTGCCAATTCAGTACCTGAGTACAATTTGGATAGAGAGAACAGCTAGGCTGTGGGTCTGATTAGCAGGCCCACAGCCAGGGAAAGTCATAAACCAGTGCAGCAAAAAGCAAAAATCTGGGTGATCATAGGATTGCAGACCCTACTCTCCTACATGACCCCCCCCCAAACTTTGGGACAATAAACTAACCTTGACCAGGTGAGTCTTCTTGCTCTAAGTGGAAATACATGGAGAGCCCATCAGCATTGCTGTGATCAGTACCAGGTCTATGCTCCACTGTAAAATCCATCCCCTGTAGGGAAATGGACCACCTAAGCAGTTTGGGGTTTTCACCCTTCATCTGATTTAGCCACAAGAGGGGCTTATGGTCTGTCTGAATGGTGAAGTGAGTGCCAAACAAGTAGGCCCTCAGCTTCTTCAGGGCCCAGACCACAGCAAAGGCCTCCCTCTCAATAGCTGACCAATTTTTCTCTCTGGGTGTCAACCTCCTACTAATGAAAGCAATAGGCTGATCATTACCATCAAAATTCAGTTGAGACAGAACAGCCCCCACACCCAACTCAGAAGCATCTGTTTGGACAATGAATGGCTTGGAGTAATCTGGACTCTTTAGGATAGGTGCTGTGCACATGGCCTGCTTTAGGTCATTGAATGCTTTCTGACAGCTTGCTGTCCACTGAACTTTCTTTGGCATCTTTTTGCTTGTCAGGTCATTAAGAGGGGTCACTATGGACCCATAATTTCTGACAAACTTCCTATAGTACCCAGTCAGGCCCAAGAAAGCTCGAACCTGAGTCTGGGTGATTGGAGGAGTCCAGTCCTTGATGGCCTGTATCTTACTCTCCAGTGGCTGAACCTGGCCTCCACCTACAAGGTGGCCCAGGTATACAACCTGTGTCTGCCCTATCTGGCACTTTGTGGCCTTGATAGTGAGGCCTGCCTTTTGCAGGGCCTCTAACACTTTCCTCAGGTGGACCAGGTGATCCTCCCAGGTGGAGCTAAAGACAGCGATATCGTCTAGATATGCTGCACAGAAGTCATCCAGCCCAGTGAGGACTTGATTCACCAACCTTTGGAAGGTGGCAGGTGCATTTTTCAGTCCAAAGGGCATTACCACAAATTGATAATGCCCTCCAGGGGTAGAAAATGCTGTCTTGGGTTTGGCCTCCTCAGCTAACCTGATTTGCCAATACCCAGCTGTCAAATCAAATGTACTTAAGAAGTTGGCAGAAGCCAATTTATCTATAAGTTCATCTGCTCTTGGTATTGGGTGGGCATCAGTCTTAGTGACTGCATTGAGGCCTCTGTAGTCTACGCAAAACCTCATCTCTTTCTTACCACCCTGGGTGTGAGGCTTTGGCACTAGAACTACTGGGCTAGCCCAAGGGCTATCTGAGGGCTCAATGACTCCCAGCTCCAACATTTTCTGCACTTCAGTTTTGATGCAGTCTCTAACATGATCAGGCTGTCTGTAGATTTTACTCTTGACAGGCAGACTGTCTCCAGTGTCAACATCATGGGTACACCAATCAGTTTGGCTGGGTGTCAGAGAGAACATATGTCTGTAGGATTGCAGAACTTGCCTGCAATCCTGTTGCTGATGTTCAGTGAGGCTGCCACAAAAGACAACACCATCAACTGATCCATCATCAGGATTCTGAGTGAGCAGGTCTGGGAGAGGGTCACTCTCTTCCTCCTGTCCCTCATCTGTGGCCATGAGCAAGCTCATGTCCTTCCTGTCAACATATGCCTTGAGCCTGTTAACATGGAGCACTCTGAGAGGGCTCCTGGGAGTTCCAAGGTCCACCAAGTAGGTAACCTCTCCCTTTTGCTCAATGATGGTGTGGGGCCCAGACCATTTGTCTTTCAGAGCTGCTGGGGCCACTGGCTCCAGCACCCACACCTTCTGCCCTGGCTGGTACACAGTCAGAACAGCCTTTTGGTCATGCCAAGCTTTTTGAAGTTCCTGGCTGGCCTCAAGGTTTTTAGATGCCTTTTCCATGTACTCAGCCATCCTGGAGCGGAGACCAAGTACATAGTCCACTATGTTGGTTGCAGGCTTTTTGAGAGGTCTCTCCCATCCTTCCTTCACCAAACACAGGGGTCCTCTTACAGGATGCCCATACAGAAGCTCAAAAGGGCTGTAGCCAACCCCCTTCTGTGGGACCTCTCTGTAAGCAAACAAGAGGCAGGGGATCAGGACATCCCATCTTCTCCTAAGGGTTTCAGGTAGTCCATGAATCATCCCTTTCAGGGTCCTGTTGAATCTCTCAACAAGCCCATTGCATTGTGGGTGGTAGGGTGTGGTGAACTTGTAGTTCACACCACACTCCTTCCACATTGCAGTCAGATATCCTGACATGAAGTTTGTACCTCTGTCAGAAACGACCTCCTTAGGGAAACCCACTCTGGAGAACACTCCAACTAGGGCTCTTGCCACTACAGGTGCTGTAGTGGTCCTAAGGGGAATAGCTTCAGGATACCTGGTGGCATGATCCACTACCACCAGTATAAACTTGTGCCCTGATGCTGTCTGGGGTTCCATTGGACCAACAATGTCAATCCCCACTCTTTCAAAGGGAACCCCCACCACAGGTAGTGGTATGAGGGGGGCCTTTGTTGTGCCACCTGACTTACCACTGGCTTGGCAAGTGACACAGGAGCGACAAAACTCCTTGGTATTCTCATTCATATGGGGCCAGTGAAAGTGTGAGACAAGCCTGTCCCAAGTCTTTGTCTGACCTAAGTGACCTGCAAGGGGAATCTCATGGGCCAAGGTGAGAAGGAAACCTCTCAGAGACAAGGGGATGACCAGCCTCCTGGTTGCACCAGGCTTGGGGTCTCTTGACTCAGAGTACAGGAGTCCATCTTCCCAGTATACCCTGTGGGCACCTGTGGCATTCCCTGCAGCCTCAGCAGCAGCCTGCTGTCTGAGGGGTTCAAGGGAAGGGCAGCTCAACTGTTCCTTCCCCAGGTCCCCAGTGGAGAAGCGTGGCTCAGTGGTTAGAGGCGGCAGACCCGGAAGCTGAGATCGGCTGTGAACCAGGGTTCGATTCCCCACCTCGGCGGGTCTCGTGCTCAAAAATTCCACGGACTCGGCAATTCTCGCTCCGGTGCCTACTCGACTCACGGGGTCACACTCTGCGACTCTGGGCAATAGCTTGCTTAATCTCCACTACGGCCCCTCGCGGCGGGATGCCTGGCTTTCACCTTGTGGATACCCTGCCGGGGTATCTCACAGGGGAATACCAGGACGGGTTCCCTAAGCAAGCGCCTTGATGCCTTCGGGTGATACGTGCGCTATATAAGTCGCAATACATCTACATTTACATTTACAGGTCTGCTCTGGAGGGTCCCCCTGAGCCCAGAAACTCAACTTGATCAAGTTCAAGCTCTTTAGGCTCAGTTTCCCTCAGTTCTCTCAGATCAGCCTCCTCAGAGACTTGATCCTCAACCTGGGGTAAGGGGGAAGGCAAAGCCTTACCCTTACTGCTCTTCTTCTTGGAAGGTGTCTGGTCCATCATTTCAGGATCCAGCACCTGTTCAGTGGGGCATTTTCTGGCCTGTGACCTAGTCACAGCAAGCACATGTGCTGGCAAGCCTAACATTTCCATGTGAGTCCTCTGCTCCACTTCTGACCATTGTGATGACTCCAAATCATTGCCCAACAAACAATCAACTGGGAGGTCTGAACTGACTACAACTTTCTTTTGTCCCTTCACTCCACCCCAGGAGAAAGCCACAATTGCCACACTATGACTAGTAGTGACATTGCTGGCATTGGTCACCAGGAAATCAGTACCTGGCATGATCTGTCCAGGGTCCACAAAGTTAGGTGTCACCATGGTGACACTGGCACAAGTGTCCCTATAGGCCTGAGCCATTTTGCCATTTATCAAAGGTGTCTGCCTGTATTTGCCCAAAGTATTGGGACTTATTTCAGGGGGCATATCCATATCCCCTGTACAGACAAGGACAGCCTGAGTGAGTGTGCCAACTAAGTTGTCAGACCCCTCAGTACCCAAGGTTAACCCAACTAATGCCTTGGGAGGTACACTACCACTACTGACTGTACTAGGGGGTGCAGTTGCCTTAGGGGCTGTAGTGGCAGGAGTTTGTCCTCCTCTTTTGGTGCACTCACTAAACCAGTGAGATTTACTTTTGCAGTACTGGCACCACCTTTTTGACTGGCCTTCTTGAGTCTTCTTCTTCTGGGAAGCCTGACCCCCACCCTCTTTGGTTTGTTGGGGACCTGGTGAAGACTTCTGGTCATTTTGCTCATTCTTAACATTACCCTTCTGGTCTGCTTTCTTCTGACCACCCTGGTTCTGGTTCTGGTTCTGCTTGATCCTTGTCCTGACCCATTTGTCTGCCTTCTTTCCCAATTCTTGGGGAGAGGTCAGATCTGAATCAACAAGGTGCTGGTGCAACAACTGGTTCTGACAATTGTTTAAAATTTGTTCTCTCATCATTAGATTATACAATCCTGTGTAATCTGTAACCTTGCTACCCAGCAACCAGCCCTCCAAAGCCTTAGTGGCACAATCCACAAAGTCAGACCAGTCCTGAGACTGAGTTTTCTGGGTGTCTCTGAACAGCAACCTGTACTGCTCAGTGGTTAAACCAAACCCATCAACCAGTGTATTCTTCAGGACCTGGTAATTGTTAGCATCCTCTACTCTTGTAGTGAGGAGCTTATCTCTACCTTTACCATCAAAGGAGAGCCACAGTATAGCTGCCCACTGACTCTGGGGAATGCACTGCACAGTGCAGGCCCTCTCCAGAGCAGCCATCCATTTCTGGATATCATCCCCTTGCTTAAAGGGGGGCACTATTTTAGTCAGGTGTTTAGTATCTAAACCCTTCTCTCTATCTCTTGGGAGATTGCTGCCACCAGTGGGAGCTAACCCACTCATCTGCTGCTCTTTTGCCAGGGCAAGCTTCTCTTTGGCCAGGGCAATTTCTTCCCTTTCAATCCTCAGTTCGGCTTGTCTCATCCTAGCTTCATGCTCCCTTCTCTGAGGGGAAGTAAATCTCCTCTGTGGAGGATTCCTTCTCCCCTGAGAAGAGGCATTAGAGTGCAGAGATCTATTGGAGTCCCTAGAAAGAGATCTATCTCTCCTAACTCCAAGGTTAGGCCCACTTCGGGTTAGTACTGGGGGCCCCCCAGATCCTAGCCCAAGTAAGTCTAAGTTGGCCCTGGTTAGCCTTCTGACTACCTCAAGACCTTTGTCTACCTCATCCCCAGAGAGTTCCTCTTGATCCTCCTCCTCAACTGCAGTAGCAATGTTGGGGAGATCTGGATCCCCAGAGGTTCCCTCTAAGGCTGGCATATTCCCATCTAGCTGAGAAAGCTTTCTCGCATCATAAGTCTCTAAGAGACCTATTAAAAAGGGAATGGTGGGGTTAGACCCCTGCTTCAGTTTTCTGGAGACACAGATTTGTCTCATCTCCTGGAAACTGAGAGCTGCATATCTTGAAGTGACCTGTGGAGGGTCAACACTGACCAGGGGAGTCTCAGTAGATTCTCCCTGGGTAGACATGCTTTTCTAGTGAGGTGTAAGTGGTGCAATTACCTACACTATATGTTTGCCTTCTGATCCCTTGCTAGAGTTGTAGTTTAGGGTGTGCTAGGCCCTAGGAGCTACAACAGCTGGTTCAGTAGAACTCAGAGTATTCTAAGCTAAGTTATATGTACCTTTAGTACTTATGTGATCTTTCACAAGATATTCTTAGGATATGTGTGGTAAAACAACAGCAAGCTCAAATCCCAACCGCTGCTCACCAATGTGAGAAGTTGGCCTGATGTGCAGTGTTCACTATTCTAGTGATCACTATATATCAGTCCAAACAACCCTTATTGATGATTGGTTGTAAGTCAACCTTATAGACCAGCTATCCTAATAGCATGGATACGAGCAGTCTAAGGCTAAGACTCTAGAGGGCGTGTTAAGCCAGCTGTTTTACCATCACATTACCCCTTGAACACCCAGTGAAAGGACACCACACAAGTGTTATGAAAATAAACAATGTATTTATTAGAATCACAACAACCCTGTACTCTTTATGAGGACAGGGTGCTAAGCACACAACAAAACTCTTATGAAAATACTTAAGTTAGCACGTTATACACAAATGCCCGAGGGGCACGAAAAACCATATAATCTAAAAGTGGAATGCGAAATTACTAGCAGGTAAGTACAGTACTAATAGGCTTTGGAATCGCTAGGACTGGATTAGGGAATCGTTAGATTACTTCTAGGAGGCCTAGGGGACTCGGGTGCAGAGTGTGCACTCTCACGCGGGATGCGGGACAAAGTCTATGGAAGCTAGTAAAGGCAAAGTTAGTGTTCACGGGCGAACCCGACCTGGTAGGAAGAAAACGACAGTGGATCCTGACCCTAGGATAGTGAGGCTATGCTGGGACACCGAAGTGCCGAAGTTACCTAGCCCAGGGGCTGCAGCTGCATAGGTCTGAAAAGACGTCGGGAATCTCGTTGCCGGACCAGGAGCCTGGAAGAAGGAAGTTGCTGGCAGGCGACCAGTGAAGAAAAGTTCGATGGATCCAAGCCTGGATCAAGGAAGAAGAAAACCTGAAAGCAGAGGGGACCAAGTTCTTGAATCACTAGCCAGTGATTAAGTGGGCACCAGGATGGCACCGGGCGAAGTCACCGCAGTCAGGTGAGTGGGCGCTGCTGGGCTCTGCAGTCTCTCGGACCAGGAGGCGTTGTCGGCGACCAGGATGGAGGTGCGAGCTGTCCCACGAAGGTTCTTGCTGTCGACGTCGCTGGACCCAGGATTGGGCAACAAGTCTTGGCAAATGCAAGGCCCACGCGGTGGACCTAAAATGGCGTCTTAGCCGGACCAGGAGGGTCCAGGGTACTTCTCCGATGGAGGGAAGCAAGGGCCAGTCTGGAGCAACCAGACTAGCAGCAGTGATGTCGTCGGGCGTCGTTCAGAAGGCCACAAGCCAGCGGGCTAGTAGCCAAACAACGCGGTGAGCAGCAAAAAGCAGAAGGGCCCCACGCAGATCGTGGAGATGCTGGGAGGCTGCACTTCGGTGCTGGAGCTGCTCAGGGTCGGGGCTTCTCGGACCCCAAAGCACTCACCAGGGAATTACTCGGCGGGCTTGCTGTGCAGAAGTCGTGCAGTCTTGAAGATGGCCGGTCCCTCGAGGTCTCGTCACACCCACGAATCTCAGCGTGACTGATGATGTAGGTAGAGGTCAGAGGTGCCAGGGAAGCCGGTTCTCGTCGAGCTGGGCAGTCTTGATCCGGAGGAGAGACTTGCAGCAGACCGCAGTGTTCTTAAGATGGTGCCTGCGGATGCAGGGTGACTACTCCTTAGTCACAAGGGAGAAATCTTAGGAAGAAGTCTTGAGTTCCTTTCGTGGAAAGTAGTTTCAGGATTCAAAGATGATCTGATTTGGAAGGGGGCCAGTTCCTACCTTTATCCTGTAAAAAGGGGCTGGCACGCGACTAAGTCCTGCCCTAGGGGTGGGACTAGGAGGGGGGTGGTTACACCCACTTCCTTGGCGGGCTTTTCCCCAGCACAGGGTCTGGAGTGACCCTGGAACTGGTTCCAGCCAGCCTATGCACAGTGAGCACCGGGGTGCCACGTGCAGTCACCTTCCTCTAAAGCCCTGCCTACCTACAATACACAAAACCCTGTCTGGGACGGTGCTGGCACCGCCCCTGGCAGGAAACCCTTTGTCCTTATCTCCTGCTCTGGGAGGACTCCCAGCAGCAGGAGGGCAGACTTGTGTCTCGGTGGCAGTATCCATTTTGTGGAGCTGAGGCTCTGTTTGACTTTAACCGGGGTTAGGGGTTACATACATGTCGTGTCCCTCTAGAGGGGTGGAATGCTAACCCCGTCGCCAGAATTGGCGAGGGGTTAGTATTCCAATTCGTATGACACCTTACTCGACATGTTTTGATAAAGCGATACCAGAGTTGGCATATAACCGCGAGGATTATAATGCACTTAAGAGTATATGGTATGCGATATCATGGAAACGGCTAAGGGATGGATCCCGAAAGCCGCAGACAGGCTCAGCTCATGCCAGAGCACCATCTCACACGATTCCAAGCACTCTGCCTTCAGGATTGTTAAGGCCTGCCATAGGAGTGACTGATAGGAGATCTGTGTGTCCATTTTAGGGTTAGATATAGGTATACTATATCTAAAGCAAAGGGTGAGTACACCACCTTGCCCCAGCTGTCGTGCAGCCA
The DNA here is from genome assembly GCF_964261635.1 of Lissotriton helveticus. Lineage (NCBI taxonomy): Eukaryota > Metazoa > Chordata > Amphibia > Caudata > Salamandridae > Lissotriton > Lissotriton helveticus. The sequence goes on from NC_136068.1 coordinate 1,789,380,981, forward strand.
GTTGTGTCAGTTTAGTTAGTCAGCCCAGGGGTGGCATAATACATGCTTCAGCCCCTGGGAGACTTCTGGGTACACCTCAGCCCTGGGTACAGGGACTTGGAGAGGGCCCAGTGCCAATTCAGTACCTGAGTACAATTTGGATAGAGAGAACAGCTAGGCTGTGGGTCTGATTAGCAGGCCCACAGCCAGGGAAAGTCGTAAACCAGTGCAGCAAAAAGCAAAAATCTGGGTGATCATAGGATTGCAGACCCTACTCTCCTACACACTGGAACCAGGATATACTTGGCCGATGAGCTAAACTAGGTCATGGGTTACCTGTGTTCTGGTTCAGAAAGGGCCTGGCCTGGCATTTCGGGCTGGACTGTTCCACTGGAGCAGGGACAAGAATGATTTGCACATGCTGGGTCCAAACCGAGCTGGCGTGAAGGACAAACAATGATGGACTGTAATTTGGCCCATGTGATTACCACCGGCTGAGATTAATTCAAGTATTTCATCCATCATATTTTATATTCTCCCAGAGCTGACTTCTATGGAGTTAACTCAGCCACAAATGGTTGACCATCCAGAGACGGATTCTCACCAAGCAGTTCTGTTCAGTGGCTCTGGAACAATTTCCATAGTGGGGGTGCAGGCCATCAACATAACCCGACTTCAGTCCCTCTTTTATACTTTCCATGCCTGGGGTGTAGTTATCAATAGTGCAGCACATGCAGTGGCACTGTTACCCTCGAGGAGTGAGGGGGCGCTCTGCACCCCAATTATGGCAGTTGTCATTATATTATTCGATTTGGATCACAGCTCATTTGCCATTCCACTACTCCATGCTGCTGTTACACACATTGAGATGTTTGTTCTTTACTTTGTAAAGCAAGCATGTGTCTTTATTTGCACATGTGGAGAATAACTCTAGGATACTTTCCACTCATGCTGTGCCTGGTGGCTTAGTGGACTAATGTGGTCACCTAAAGGGCCTGTGTTCGATCTCATGGTCACAGGTTCAAAATGCTGGTCGGTCCACTCAGCCTTTGTCCTTCTGAGGTCGATAAAATGAGTACCACTGAGTTGGGTAATAATAAATATCTGTTATTCAAAAAAACTTCTGGGTGAACGTCGCTTCACAAAGACAAATGTTATGTAAGCAAGATTGTCAATAATGAATATGATAAGATACTCTAAACGTGCAGTTCAAGAAAAAACAGTAAACACTGTCCTGATGCTCAAATAATAACAAACACTTTGTCTAAAGAAGTTGCACGCAATGTGACAGTTTGTACTCTAAGCATGTTTATTGTTCATTCCTCTGACACCCATCAAGGATATTAAGGAGTGCTGTAGTACCCTCACCCCTGCTTCTAGAGACACTGGTTATATCATTAAGCTAAGTTTAGAAACTCGCTGACTTCATGATCTGGCCCACTGAAGCCCTCGCCTGTCCCTGGACTCTCACTTTTGTGACTTTTCTTAAACGTGCAGAAGTACTAATTAAAAATAAAACATTACAGGGCAGCTTTATAAGAAAGTGACACATCTGTAGAGATGCACCAGTTTCCCTGCACCAGCCTGCGATACCCTTGTGCCACCATGGATGCACTGTATTTACAATACAGCGCACCATGGCGCAAGGATTGACAGATGTGTCCAAAATTCTGACCAATCTGTTGGTGCAAAAGCCATGCATTGCTGGAGTTGTGTTGCAAGCATGATGCAACTCCAGCAATGCATGTTGAGGCCTATACTTATTCTACCGCGTCACTCCTTACGTCTGCTTCAAGCAGGCGTAAGGTTTTGACGCAGTAGCGTCCTAGAAGTGGCGCAGTGAAATCTTGTAGATTTCACTGCATCACTTCTACGAAGCTTTCCTGCTTGGGAACGCCTAGTCTGCCTACATTATACCTGACGCAGATGTAATGTGACGCAGGGCTTTACAACGTGATGCATCTCCCTAGATGCGCCACATTGTAAATTGACCACATTGTTTATCCTGCCGCTGCTTCACAAAAGTGACGTGACGTCGGTGCAAAAGTGTTGCCCCTACATTTTCTTTATAACCCAGAGGCAGCAAGAGGTTAGACTACATTGCCCCCTTCTTCGGGGCAGTCACAGGACCTGCCCACATGTGGTGAACAGGCTCTCTCAGGTCAGGTGACAGCTGAAGGTAAACCCGGCAATCTTCTCCGTCTGGTCTGTTACAGAGACTGCTGCCAGAGAGGCTGTGCTAACGAGGTAATCACTGTTCACAACCTGCTGTTTACACATCTGTGCCTGGAACTGATAGCCAGAGCTCACTCTTCCAGATCCTGATCCTGTATAAACAGATATTATCTCCTTAAAAAATATTATAAGCTTATTTTAAAAAAATCAAGATCTGACGTTTGTTTTCCATGATTTTACTTTTTATAAGTTCAACAATTCTTTTAGTATCAAGAAAATATTGGCGTTGTATAGACTGGAATTGTTCCACAAATTATTTATTTCACCCTTCTTGGTAAAGACACAATATCACAAACTTATGAATCGTAAGTTGAAAGCTTCATTCCTGCCGCACTTGAATGAATCACAAATGCCTGGCTTTGTCATGGCCTCAAAGGTACCACACCGAATTACAAATGTAAAGGATTGTACAATTTCATTGCATAGCGGGCTTTGCATCTCTTGATGTATTTATGGCGTCCCAAATAAGTAAAACAAAAGCCGATAGTGGTTTGCCATTTAGCTAGGTGAAGTGACGGGTTGAAGGCAAGTGAACACAGGAAATTGTAGTCTTGATTGTATGTCTTTATTGTAGCTTCTCAACAACAGCCTCATCCTTCAGCAAGCAGATTAAACTGACATCTAGTTCAAGTGATAACATTCTAAGCCAGCAATATTCTAATGGGGAACAACATGGAAGGTGCATATCCTAGGCAACAAGGAAGAGAGACTAAGGAAGAATAAGAACACTACATCACCTCCCTCTTTTCATAATCAGAACAGAAGAGGGAAGTAAAATGAACAAAAAAAACCAACAACAATTAGATAAACACACTATACACAATCTTTTTTTTTTGTTTCTTTTTATTTAAAATATAAACAAGCAAGGCAAAAAAACATGTTATACAAAGTACCAGTGCAAATGAGGGAGGAAAAGATAGTGCAACAAAATCGGCAATCGATATAAGGAAAGGGAGGGGAGACAGAGGCCGACTCAATATACATACAATGAAATAGTCAGAATGTGGGGTCAGGGGAGAGTGGGACATCATTGTCATCGACTGCAGGCGGTGTACATAAGTCCCCACGACAACTTTTCCAAGGTCCCCATACTTTACGCCACTTCCGGGGACGGCCCCGGGCCAGATACACCGTCTTTTCCCTGAACATACACCAGTCCATGTTTTCTTTCCATACTTCTACTGTTGGAGGCCTCTGGGACCCACACAACTGAGCAATATCTCGCTTCGCAATCATGCCCCCAGGGTCGCCCATTGAGTCTGGGCTACATTATAATCCGTGGGTTCCCAGACATTTAACAAGCAGCGCCTGGCCTCTGGCAAGAGAGCAACACCCGTCACTTCCTTCATTACCTCATGCACCCCGCTCCAGAAAGCAGCAACTTCATGACATTCCCAAATAATATGAAGAAATGTCCCTTCCTGCCCACACCCCTGCTCACACAGACCCTCCTCAGAAAAACCATTCGAACCAAACGAGGGCCCGTGACGTATATCCTGTGGAGGATATTAAGTTGTACCAATCGGAGTCGAGCTGGAATCGTGACCTCCTTGGGAGAGGAGATCGCAGACTGTCAGTCCTCGTCATCTAACTCGAGGCCGTCACGGGTCCACAAGTCCCGAAGATGCGGAAGGAGGTCTGACCTATTGTTAATTAATTTTTTGTAGACAAGGGAGATAGTACTGTCAGGCACATGACCGTCCAACAATCTATCTGCAAGCGGGGACGACTCCGGAATTACCTCCCCCACTGGAAAAACTGACATCAAGGCATGACGAACTTGAAGATAGCGGAAGTACTCTGAGTCGCCCAATTCAAACTCCGTCTTTAACATCTCAAACGATTTCACCTGACCCTTAACCCAAAGGTCTCCCACCTTAATAATACCAAAGAGGTCCCACTTATCAAACCCCTTGGTCTTCCACAGTTTACCAAGCTTATCCGAACCGAAAAGCGGGGTCATTAGAGTCAAGCGGTCTTTCCATCCCATCGAACTAGTTGCGTCTTGCCACATACGTACTGCCGTCTTCGTAGGCCCCGACAAAGCCTTAACCACATACTTTGAGTACAGCGCCCTATAGTAATTACCCCCCCGGCAACAGCCATCTATCCCTAGCAAAAGCGGGGTTCAATTCAGGACCATACATACCATGATTAATGGCCCCCAATTGAGATGCCCAATAATAACGGTTGATGTCAGGGAGAGCAATACTCCCGTCATACCACAGGAGTGTCAGTTTGGCAAGTGCAATACGAGGTCTACCGTCCCATATCAACTTCCTTTGAAGAAATTCAACTGCACGGAAATAGCTAGCAGGAACTATATCAAGAGTGTTCTGGAGAGCATAAAGAAAACGAGGCAGAGACATCATTTTAAAGAGAGCCGCACGACTATACACAATCTTGAAGACGAAGAGGAACTGTCTTCTCACATTAGACTGTGAGGGAGCAGCAGAGGCACGAGAGGAATCCTCCTCGGAACATTTTGGGGAACATTTGGCAATTCTGTTGAGGTTCTACACTTTATGATCCTGGGTTCTTACGGTATTCCCCAAAAGTTTGATTACTTTAATTGGTGATGCCCACCCGTCTTTCAGGGAGTTTTATTCTGACCCAGTCACCAATTTTGACCACAGTTCTCTTCACAGTTTTTCTTGCTTCAAACACTTTTCCATTTTCTCCAACTCACGATCTTTCCAACCAACCTTACTGTCAACCACTCCACTTACTTTCATCTTTCTTGAAGTATCCCAAAGTGGCTACAGATGCGTGCTAGCCACCCTTCCTTTAACCTCCGCCGCGGCGCTGGGGTTGAGGGGGGCCGCGCGGCACAACTATGCTGGTGCCGGAACCACTCCGTCTCCAGCCACAGGCACGCTGTGCTTGTGATGGAGTGGTTCCGTCACGGCCCCGCCCGCTCAATGGAACGCTTAGCGCAGGTGCGGGATTAATGCCGCGCAGGCGCGGCGGCCGGGCCGTGATGGAACCACTCCGTCACCAGCACAGCGCATCCGTGGCTGGTGACGGAGTGGTTCCATCACCAGCATTCAAGGGGTTAAACAAGGTAAAAGGCGTGACACCCATTGAGGAATGAGGTGTGAACCTGTATTTTCATACTTTCTTTTTGATTGCTTCTTCCCAATTACAGCTAGACACTAGGGCTAGTTGCATAGCCTCTTTGAGAACCCTGACGAACCTTTCAACTACCCCATTGTATTCTGGCGTAATACCTCTCTCACTCAAAAATTCTTCCACAACACCAGAGGTAAATTGCACCCCATTGTTTGTCAAAATTGAACTTGGCAAACCTTCATTTGCAAACAGATCGTCAAGGAAACAAATTACAGAAGAAGAATCTACGCAATTGACTATTTTTAGATCGGCCACCTGGAGAACATGTCAACACAAACTAGAACATAGTGATCCTGAGTCTTGACTTTAACGGGACCCAGGATATCCAGAGCAATATCTACCCAAGGACTGGTAGCTTGTTTCCTGACCACCATGGGCTGAGTTTTACACTTAAGTATCCTGTCACTGATGGAACATTGAGGACAGCAACGCACAGACCTTTCAATCTGAGTGTCCATTGCAGGCCACCAATAGGCTTCTCTAATTTTTTCTTTTGTTTTAGCGGTGCCCATGTGACTTGTATGTGCATTTTCAATCAGCTTATGACGTAAAGCCAAAGGTGGAACAAGTCTACTTCCTCTGAACAGTAGTCCATTATGAACAGACAATTCTTCTTTAACACACCAGAATCCTCTGATTTCTTCATCACACTCGCGTTTTTCACCCCGGCCATCAAGCACAAAACACACAACACGTTGCAAAACCGAATCGTCTCTCAGACATGCAATCCATTCTTCCGCTGTGACAACACCCTCGGCTACCAAACAAACCTTCAAGTCTTTAGAAGAATCTTTGCCAACGAACGAGTCATCTTCACTACAATCAGAAACTGTTGCACCACTTAGCCTAGACAAACAATCTGCAAGAATGTTGTTAGTGCCCAGCAAATAAGAAACCAAAAACTCAAAGCCTTGCAATGCGACTACCCATTTTCTTATCGTATGCGAGACACAATCAATGCCTTTCTTCTCAAACACTTCTTTTAAGGGTTTATGGTCAGAGACCACGGTAAAGTGTTTACCCCACAAGAATTTCTTAAGCTTTCGAACAGCCCAATAGACTGTTAAAGCTTCTTTTTCGACCACCGAGTATGTACACTCGCTCCTCTAAGTGGTCTTGAGATGAACAAAATGGTATTGTCAACTTTTTCGCCAGTTTGTAAAAGCACAGCGCCAAGTCCTTTACAACTGGTGTCTGTCATAATATAAGACTCCTTAGTAGGATCAAAACTTGAAAGATTTTGTGCATTGTTTAAACAATCTTGATCAAGTCAAATTCTACACAGCAAGATTTGTCCCAAATGAACTCATATCCCTTTTTTAACAAAGCCCTGATGTTTTCTGTTTTCTGAGCAAACCCAGGAACAAATTGATTATAAAATCCTGCCATTCCTAAAAATGTAATGAGTTCTTCTTTATTCTCAGGATATTTGAGATATTTGAGATTAGTGATGACCTCTACTAAGAAAGGATTAGGTTTGATACCCGATCCAGAAATCAAATGGCCAAGATACTCAATCTCCTTTACGTCAAATTTACACTAGTCTAACCTGAGAGTGAGACCTGATTCCTGCAACTTGGACAAAACTTCATTTACTCTCACATCATGTTCTTGTTGACTCACACCATGAACAAGGACATCGTCCTGGTACACTTTGACACCATTAATACCAACCAGGATGTTTTCCATTACTCTTTGAAATACTGAGGTGGCTGAAATTAAACCGAAAGGCATCCTGAGAAATTTGTACGTGCCAAAAGGCGTGATAAAAGCTGTCAAATCTTGACATGAGGGATGGAGTCTGACCTGATGATAGGCCAATGACAAATCCAGTGTTGAAAAGTGGGTGGCACCATTCAACGATGACAACATTTCTGCTATGTTGGTGAGAGGATAGCAATCAACCACCACTGCTTTATTGAGTTCTCTCATATCAATGCATAATCTGGCCTCTCCGTTGGCTTTTCGGGCCATAACTACCGGAGATACCCACTCTGTGGTTTCAACTTCTTGGATGACCCCACTATCCAAAAGTTTATTCAACTCATCTTTCATTTTATCTCTAACTAAGAGTGGTACGTTTCTGACTTTGGTTACTTTCGGTGGGAATCCTTTTTTTAACTTAATAAGATGTAAGTGTAAGACAATCTAGCTTTTTATCAAAGTTTTTGGGGAAATTTTTTAATCCAATCACCATGCTCTGAAATCGATGCAACACTAGGAAGATCCCTTAAGCGTGCAGAAGAGAACTCATTAGGATCCAGATAAACCTGAGATCATGTTGATGACCCCAACTAATCAGAGAATCTCCCTTCATTGACACGTTTAAAGTATCTCAACTGGTTTATAATTTGACCACCATACCCTCTTGGTACAGTGTAGTTTGACCTTTTCCAGCAAGTTCTTTTCATGGAAAACTTTGGGTACTAATATAATTTTGGCGCCTGAGTCAAACAACATATCAACATAGTTATCATTGATTAGAACTTTTTCCATTGGCCCCTCAGGTGTTAGATTATCAACCTGACAGACAACCAAATCTTCTTCACTTTGTTCGTTAATGTCTACTTGTACTGTATTGTTTTGTAGGTATTCTTACATAACGCAACTGCCATCCTACGGGTATCCTGGCGCTCAGATATAGGAACATAACCATCAAGTGGAGGAGTCGGGAAAGAAGATAACGAGGAATCATACTTTCGGAAAGAGCCATGTTTTTAAGCTCTTTCTGAATTCAATTAAAGAATCAATCTGTCTGATGCTCTGTGGCAACTCATTCCAGAGGTGAGCAGTAGCCACGCTGAATGCCTTCCCCCAATCCTAGAACGCTTGAATCTTGGAGTTACCAGCAGGCTGGTGCCAGAGGAGCGAAGCTGCCTCTGAGGATGATACCAGGCAAATCGTTCCTGTAGTGGAACTGGGCCTAATTCATGTACCGCTCTCTTCACCAAGCAGAGTCATTTAAAATTGACCCTTTCCTTGATAGGCAGCCAATGAAGATCCCTCAATGCTTGAGTGGATGATGAGCCGCGTTGTCTGTTCAGCACCAGCTTTGCCGCTGCAGACTGGATTCTCTGCAGCCCCAGAAAGATGTACTGAGGGGCCCCCAAATACAAGGAATTACAGTAATCCAGTCTGCTCAACACTGTGCTTCTTACTACAAGGGATCGCGAGTCCATGGGTAAGATTGGAAGTATCTGATGCAGCATACGTATTAGACTGAAACATACGCTGGCAGTCTTGTTCGCCTGCTATTCCATTTGAAGATTCTTATCTATCAGAACCCCCAGACTACGTATTGTGTTAGCAGGGGCCAGCGGGTCCTCCTCAGGGGGGAGCCTAAACTCCACCAGTTTATGTGTGAGCATCTTTGCCAAGGAGCAGTACAGCACCATGGATTTCCCCCATTGAACTGCAGGGAGTTCTTCCGTAGCCACCCTGCAGTCTGTTGCATGGAAACTGCATATTTCCCTTCCATGGAAAACGCCAGTTGCGTATCGTCCGCATAGTTGACCAAGTCAACCCGAACGATTTGATAATGGGGAACAGAAGCTGCAGGTAAATATTAAAGAGAATGGTGCTAATAGCAGAGCCCTGCGGAACCCCATAGCCTATTGGAGATTTGCAGGCGGAGAACGGTGCCAAGGTAACCACCTGCTGTGTCCCTGTCAGATAAGATGGTAACCACTGCAAGGCCCGTCCCTTCACTCCAATTTTCTCCAATCTCTCAAGCAAGATTGAATGGCTCACAGTGTTGAATGCGGCCGACATATCGAGAAGCACTAAAACAGTGGCACTCCCGTTGTCGGTCCGCATATGCAAATTATCTATCATGGTGGTCAGAACTGACTCCGTTCAATGACTGGGCCGGAATCCAAACTTGTCCAGCAGATGATTTTCTTCAAAAAAATGGATAATATCCTGCTTACAGCCTTTTCCAAGATTTTAATAGGGAAAGGAAGGAGAGAGATTGTTCTGAAACTTGCCGGATTCAGAGAGGGCTTCTTAATCAGGGGTGTCACCACCACCTGCTTCCATCCCTCTGGAACCTTCTTTTAGGGACTGATTGCAAATCAGCGGTAACCAGGGGAAGGTTGTTTGACCATAGGTCTTCCACACTTTGTGAGGCAGAGGTTCAGAAGGCAATCCTGAGGATACGCTTTGTGCCAAGATGTTAAAAGTGAGATCTGTAAAGATCTGAAAGCTATCCAGGATACATGACTGTCATGAATCCCCTTCCGCTGCCTGTAAAGCAGAATCCTGGTCGGCAGTTTCATTGTCCAAAAGAGAGCCGACAATCTTGGCCACTTTATCTGTAAAGTGGAGGGCTATCTCATCACACAGTTTCTGCGAGTTTCTACCTTATTACCCAAACAGGTTGGGGCAGAAAGGTCCCTGGCTATCTTAAAAAGTGCATTAGTACTATTAGAGGTTTGTAAAATGGAGTTAGCATAAAAATTAGCTTTGCACTCTAGGATAAGCTCATTTTATTTAATCTGTACTGCTCTCAATTCTTGCTTATTCACCTCTAGGTACTTCCTTCTCCATTTCTTCTCTGCATTCTTACATAATAAACAAAGCTCTTTCAATTCGTCAGTGTACCGCGGTGCTGAGATTTTATTTCTGAATTTTAGTTTTTTTTATCGGGATTAATTTATCCAGAGCATCTGTGATATAATTATGACAGGTGTTATAATTCTCCTCTACTGTAGCTGAGGCGCAGAAGGGATTGACATTGGGGAGAGTTAAAAGAGCACTAGTCCTTCCTAATTTCACCCACTCCCTGCCTCTCCGGTAGACCACTGAAGATTTAGAATGATCCACCAGACTGGGTAACATAATTTTAAAATGGATTAAGTAGTAATCCGTCCAATTTAGAGGTGTAATGTTTAAAACTTCAGTTTACTTCTCTTATTTTCTTTTGATTCTTGTTGGATCTGCATCACCTCGAGAAGTGACCTTTCCTTTTAAAAATTGAACATATAGCCTTCCACCCAGGGCAGTCTTTAAAATTAGCTACATGGCCTGTGTTACCACAATGATAACACTTAACTGTAGAAGATTTTGTGTTAGCACCAGGACATGTAGGTTTTGAGGAGACAGAAGAGTCTTGTTGAGGAACTTTAGCTGGCGTGTCTGAGGTTGGAGCCTTTATCTCTTTCACTTCTGTTGTAGTGTTTTTGGCATTGTCACTGTTCTTGTGTATAGTTACTCCACACGCATTGGAATGCTCATGCATTTTTAAGGTGGTGATTACATCTTGAAGTGAAGGATTGTCCTTTTGCCATAGGCTATCTTTAGCTTTGTCTATGGAAGAACCTAACATAAGCTGATCCCTAAGCAAGTTGAGGCAAGTTTACGTAGAATTGTGACATACTGTTCAACCGTTTCACCCTGCCTTTGTACTCTCTTCTACAACCATGCTCATCTTGGGAAGATAGTGCAGATCCATTTTCTTAATGCAAATTTCATATTCATTGAGTGAGTCACCCTCACCATCAGGTAAATCGGGAAGGTGCTCAAATACCTCTTGGCCTTCCGAACCCAAGCAATGCATGAACAGGGAAGTCTTTCCTTCGGCGCTTAAGGACGTCCGACAAACCCTTGCATAGTGAGCAAATACTTTCTTCCATTTTAACCAGGGTATGGTGGGTTCCCAAGGAGCAGGAAGAAAGAAAGGAGGAGCAGTGACGTTCTGCATAATATTAAAGCGAGTACAACAATAAGCACAAAGAGGGTACTAATAACTAAAACCTACCAACTTAGACAGGGATAGATCTGACATGTTTAAACAGAGTTATATGTAATTAGTTGTGTGAATCAGTAAAAAGTGTAACTCTATGAAGAAGAGACACACGTTCATAAATTGAGAAACATGAAGTTAAGATATAAAACAGTAAATGAGACTGTGCAGATCAGCGTAGAGAGAAGATATGGACCTAGATGAGGCTGTGCAGGTCAGCGTAGAGAGAAGATATGGACCTAGATGAGGCTGTGAATGTCAGCGTAGAGTGAAGATATGGACCTGCAGACACATGAAGCAACATAGTGGAGTGCTGTGCAGATCAGTGGGAAACGTGACAAGGACCAACACAAATGAGTCTGCGCATGTCAGTAACAGCGTTAATCATAGCAATGCACTGCAGTAATAACAAGGTATCATGTGTTGATCTGCAGGCTCGTAAAATAGAACAGCATACAGTAGTAGTTTCGAAGCGACAAGCAAGGTGTTTGTGAGACGAGTGAATTAAATACACAAAAGAAGATGACTTGCCACGTGCTGTGCAAATCAGTGTAGTATGGAAACTGTACCTCAAGGACGAAGATGACCTGCAGACTGCTGTGCAGATCAGCGTGATAGAGAAACTGTACCTGAGGAGACTCGCCTCTGTAATGTCCAGAAGAACTTCACCAGTCGGATTCAAAATGGCGACCACGACGCGACGTGATGATGTTGAAATCACGCTACGTGAGGAGACATCGTGGGAGAAGCACCAAAGCGAGATGTGACATCACGTCACGGTTCCCAAGACAACAGGAACAAAGCGACGTGAGGATCAGGCAAAGTCAGGAGACTGGGGTTGCTAGGCAACAGCTTACGACGAGGTAGGCCGCAAAATGAAATCCTTTGAGGGAGCAACCAACGCGCAACCGAGTGAAAGGTCGGGAAGCATCCAGAATGGGTTCCAACACTACACACATGATGCGAGGCTCCAGGAGGCAAAGGCCAGAATCTGTCACGGTGCAGCAGTTCCTCAAAGGTGGCTCGCAGAAAGAGGCAAGACTCGGCACAAGTCTCACTCCCACTTATCTTTGGATGAGAATCGCTGACTCAGAGGCAATGAGTTAGCAGTGATATCCAGGGTAAAGTTGCTTGAAGGTAAGAAGATTTGAAATTTTGAGCAATAAAAAAATGTTGAGTTGAGGTCTCTTGTAATCGCTGGGTAGATGTTCAATCGTCGCCAAAATGAAGTGAGGGGTTGAAGGCAAGTGAACACAGGAAACTGTGGTTTTGATAGTAGGTCTTTATTTTAGCTTCTCAACAAGAGACCTCATCCTTCAGCAAGCAGATTAAACTGACATCTAGTTGAAGCGATAACATTCTAAGCCAGCAATATTCATAACCATAAACATCATGGAAGGTGCATATCCTAGGCAACAAGGAGGGGAGACTAAGGAAGAATAAGAACACTACACTAGGTAAATGTTTATAAATGCTTGTGTTAATATATCCAGGTGTTTTCATTTCTTGTACATCCCTGGGGTGCAATGAGGTCTACAATGGTATTTGAGAATGGGGTCCATGGCCCGGGGCCCTGCACATGAGGGTGCCGCAGAGGATGTGCATGGGCTTTGTCTGGATCTGGGAGTTAAGGTGGTCCATGGTCACCCTTGGGTCATTAGAGTGCGTGGTCAGTCCGAGTGTGCTGCTTTAGGTGATGGCAATGTCTCCTCCTTGATGGTCGCAGTGCTCCTTGTGAGTGGTACTGCAGTCATCAGTGATGGCGATGTCCAGTCCGGAGCAGAGGTTGGTCCTGGGAGGTGAGGGGGCATCCAGGGTTGATGGTGTGGAGGGTGCTGGCGTCGTTGTGGTGGAGTGTCCAAGAGGAAAGCTCCTTGGTGCTGAGCGCGGTCCAGGGGCAGTCGGACGCAAACGGCGTAGCCTATGGGTTGCCTTTGGCACGGAAGACAACCAGTACAATGCAGGCAGTACATCATTAACAACGCAACTCCAAAAACACAGTTGCCTTTACATTGCATTTGATTACAACACATTGTAAGGTCAGTAATGGGGTCATTTGAAGTTTTTTTGGGTGGTTATGGGTTTTGGGGGTAAAATATGAAAATCGGGGTCTTATTTGGGTCTAATTTGATTTTTGGGTGTGTTATGGGGGCTCAAAAAGGAATTCCAGGGTTCACGTTGAGTTTGGGGTGCAAAGGTTAGTTTTGGGTTGCACTCAGTGAAGTGGGAATAGTGATATTAATATCTCCGTAATGCAACACCTAGTCTACTGTTGCAATGTGCCTAGTATTAGTATGCATTGGAATGGTTGCGATGTTATGGCATGCGATGTAACCATGTATGTTATATTGGCACATGAGTGGAATGCCCACTGTGCATGGGCACACAGCGGCAGCCATTGAGAAGTGCTGGGGGATGTGGACAGCTGTGATGTGGCGTTGATGTGGGGCTGTGTGTGTTTGAGCGGGTGTTGTAAATATTTTAATACGGGGAGTCTTACCTCGAAGCCGCATCCCGTGTCTTCGTTGCTCCTGCTCTCCTGTGTCTGCTTCCAGGAACAGAAAGTAGGCAGCCAGGCTCCCTCCCCAGAGCCAATCACAATGCTGCGATGCGGCGGTGGGATCGGTAATTGGCAACGGGACAAGGCAGGCAGCCAGGAGCAGGAGGGGTGGGCATGTTCTCCAGGCAGGCTGTAATGCAGCCTGCATTACGAACAAGGAAGTGAGCATGACTGCTTTGCGCGGCTTGAGTGGGCCGGCAAAACAGTCATTGCACACTTGAGTGGGCATGCAATCTGCCCATGCCTTGCCCTGTGCTTGGAGCAGTCCTATCAACCCTCCCACCCGCAAAGGAAACATAGCACAGTTACATCAGTAAGCTATCATCATGTGATGATTGTTCCTCCTCTGTACTGCTTGAAAGCAGTGGGGCAACGCTCTTCCACCATAGCAAATGAGCCGCCATTGGGGGTGCGTCATCTACATGTGCTAGGCCTGGACGACTTGACCCCCAGGAGTCCCACACTACGCATCCCACCTTCGCCTTACCCTGACATTGACACCCTAACGCAATCCGCTGCACTCTCTCCAAATCTGTGACTCAGCCAGCAGGAGCCTCAGCCAGGTAGGATTTCACAAGCCTGGGCACAGCAGTCGCCGCCAAGTCCACTGGTGAATCTCCCGATACAGTTCATGCCGCTGGGCCCCCTTAGGCATGAAGTTGCAGCGCTCTGGCCACACAAGTTCGGGCAGCTCAGGGGCCTCACCCTCCACATGTCCAGCCAGCCCAGCATCATCAGGACTGAGATGCAGAGGCAGCAACCACTGCTGGCAATCCTCTCCGTGCACCACGGTGTAGTGGTAGATCGTAGTTTGCAATACAGACCTCCCTATGTTTGGGGCACAGGAGCACCTCTACTATTAACAGCTCCAAGGTGCGCAAGGCGGTCTTCTCACACAGGTCAGCAACGTGTCTCTATGAGACCTGCCAGACTTCACCACCAGGTACAGGCGTTCGTCGTGCCTCAATGTCTGCCGCCATGGCTCATCGACTTCACAGCTCCTCCTCATTCCACTCCAAGCTCCAGACGCAGTTCCAGCGAGGCATCCAGGCTCCGGACGCAGGTTCAGCTTGGCGTCCAAGCTCCAGATGCAGGTCAAGTGAGGCATCCAGGCTCCAGCTGCAGGTCCAGTGTGGCATCCAGGCTCCAGTCGCAGGTCCAGCGAGGCATCCAGGCTCCAGACGCAGGTCCAACGAGGTATCCAGGCTCCAGAAGCAGGTCCAGTGAGGCAACTTGGCTCTCATCCTGGTCATCCTGGATGTTGGCCCAGACTGCTCCATTCTACATGTTTTTGGTGTTTATACCTATTTTCTATTGGATGTTGACTGATAGGTTATTTTTTGCATTAGAGACAAAAAAACTCACGTTGGGCTGGCTAGCGTGAGTTTTGTTGCCACTAATGGACCTAGCAGTAGTTTACGCCCGCTAAAGCCAGATTTACTATTGCCTTCTCACTGATGTTAGTGGCAGTTTTCACCGCAGTTCCCTGACACTATCACCTGTTAGTGACGTGTGTTGAAAACGCCGCTAACAAGGCAATAATTTCCCGCGGTACACAGCGATGAAAAAACATACGCTAAATGAGGTTAGCGTTAGTTTTCGCCGAATGTTGAGAATATCCCCATGTCTTTTTAGGAAAATACTCCAAAAGGGCGAATATCAACCTGTAAGAAATGTAACGAAAATCCAACTACATTGAAGCTGTGTCAGGCCAGCCATCCTCACTGTCCACAACAAAACTACCCCCTTGAAAGATATTTAATAGTCTGCCATCTCGCCAATGACAACTCCAATTTGTGAATATTTCACCGCAGGACAAACACCGACACACTCTTGACACCCGTGTTTGTCCAGCGGTGAATGCTGTTTTTTAATAGGGGTGCACCCACTGACCTGTCCACACTGCACTGTTTTATTGGGCGCTGCAGTGTAGGCCGTGAAATGTCTGTCTGCATTAAAAACGTAGCTTAAAGTCTGCCTACGGACCACTCTTTCATTGTAGAGTTTGATACAAGTCTTGTTGACAGCAACCAGGAGCATCCCAACGCAGGCACGGTCAGCTACAATGCCATCATGGGTGATCGCTCCAAGGATGTCTATCATCCTACTGCCAGTGAGGAATACGTCTGTAGACAACCCATAGATGCCAGACCTTACCATCAACACTTACTCTGCTTCCACAGAAATTCAATTACCGGTCACATTTCCTCCACTGAAAGTGACTACACACCTGCCTGTTAGAGTCAGATATTGAGGCAGGCATCAGCAACCAGGAGATCATCTCGGACACGGCATGTAGTCCTGTGCTTCTTGATGTCCACTATGTATATGATTTTTACGAAAGGTAGATGGAACACCTAGAATATGAATTCCTACCTCAGACCTTTAAAGTAGAGTTGAGAGCGTTAAGATGGATTCTCTAGCATCTTATGGTCATCAACACCTCTATAAAGAGCCTGATGCAAGTATCTGTTGCATCATGATCGCACTGCAATAAATCTGATGAAATCATACAACCTCACCTATTACAATTTCACAAATGACAGAAATGATAAAAAATGGATAGCCACAATGACCTCTACAATTCACAACTTGATGACTGCATTTGTGCCATAAACACTTGGATGATGAACAACCATCTAAAGCTCAAGTCCACAAAAACAGAGCTTATGACCTGTGGACAATGGCAAACGTGCCAGACTACCGGCCTATGGCCCAAGGAACATCAAGCCCCGTCAACAACATCTAGAGAAATTAAAAATCTAGCAGTAATCTTGAATTCAGAACTATCCTCGATACTGCGTGCTAGCAATGTCACAAAGAGTGTTTTCTATACAATGAAAACACTCTGTCATGTCTTCCCATACCATGCACACCATTATAAACTACAAGCCATCCTCACACTCGTAATGTCCAAGCTTGACTATACCAAAAGCCTATACGTTGGTGCACCTGCATATATCAGCAGCACAATACAACTCATTTAAATGCTGCAGCAAACTTCTTCTCCACCTTCTCCCAAGAGAACGCATAATTTCAGTCCTTCAATCACTCCAGTGGCTATGTATCGCTAGAAGTGCAATGTTGGAGGCACTCTGCATTGTCCACAGACCTTCCCAAGGATAAAGGACAACTATAACTACAAGTTAAATTCAAGCAGTACCAATCAAAAAGAACACAGTGCTTCAGGTTTGCACTACTTATCATCCTACCACCTTACCATAAAAAATCTGGGAGAGCCCTGCTTTCTCAGTACATGCTTCCAAACACTGGAACTCACTACCAGGCGACATTAACAGCACCCATGAGCATATATTCTTCTGAAGACATTTGAAAACATGGCTGTATCCTACACAACTTCACCTTCCACATCCAGACAACAGAGCTCAGAAAACAATTGCACCCGCAAATGCAATAGTCAGCTTACAACCCACATATTGCAAGCAGCTCAATCAGCAAACTGCTTTCACTATGGTAGTAAACTAAGAAGGACTGATCTATGGTTGTTTGTTGTGGCATCATATAGTTAGGTACTTGCATATATAACAGTTGTGGCCCACAATAATACTAAAATCATATCATGCAGTGGTCAGCAATAAACTATAACTTATTCCTCTTAAATTCACAAACGTCATATCTGCTTAGAGGGTTGTCCATCACCAGCAGTGGACAGCCAAAGAAATAGCCATCACCAAATGAATGAACATAGAACATCTGTAGAGATCTGTCACACATTGCTGGAAAAGTGAAAGAACTTTAATGTAATCAACTACTGCAGTCCCAAATATCTACACAATCGGACTGTTTATTTATATCTCTGAAAGACACTTAGATATGGACTGATTAAAAAAATGCCCATCCCAACAGATATCTGCACTTCTCTCCCTCCAACCATGCCAGTTGAGGGCCAAAACTACACTCAAAATCTCAGACTGCACTACCCAGTGCAGTAACCAGCTAAGCAAATTATATCACATGAAAGAGCATAAAGATACCTGCAATGCTGTTCAAAGCAACCAGCATACTGAAAATGATAAAACAGTGTGACTGCCTCTCATAGTTCATCATTCACCACACTTCTATCTGTCCAATAACACCATAACCACACCTCAGTGCAGGGCTGGACTGGCTACTGGGCATTTTGGTGTGCTGCTGAGCTGGGGGCTGATTTCACTGCGGTGGGGGCTGATTCCGTTGATGGGGACCTGCGTGTGCTTCGAAATAAACAAAGCAAAATGAATGTTTTTCATCACAAGCAGGTCCCCATCAACGAAATCAGCCCCCAGCTCAGCAGCACACCAAAACGCCCGGTAGCCAGTCCGACCCTGCCTCAGTGGTCATCACGCACAATATGAAAACACTTCTGACATGGGGTCTAAACAAAAGCAACATCCTTTTAACCACACACCCTACAAAGTGTAGCATACCACTCATACAGGCACTCCAGCACCTCACATATGGGTAGTAAGCACAATATAAATTCTGCAATGCAATACAATAACCCATGCACGACTAAGTACTGGCATGAGCCTTGTAATTACAATTACTTAGGACCAAATTAAGAATGAATTTTGGTCTCACCTTCACAGAACCAAGTATGCTCACGAGCTTGGTACCACAACATCACACATATAAAAGTGCACGTCTGAGCCTTGGCACCATCAACCTTCAAACAATTACATTCAAACATAAGCCTGGACACCCTACTTCTACAGAGAACCATGTAAAATGATAATCCTGTGCATACTTTCACATAAGAAAGTACTGATCTGGCCATTGGCTCCATATCCCACATACACTAAAGTGCAGATCCTGCCATGGTTACATGACCAAGTACCACAAAGCAATGGCGGCTCCTCCACTATGGTGGAGGAGCGTCGTCCCACTGAACAGATGGAAAACTAAAATCTTATCTAGTACATATCTCTTTCTGGACACCATATACTCTCACTCACCCAAGTAAATATCTCTGCCTAGACACCATAAACTCCCACTCATCTAAGTACATATCCCTGCCCGGACACCATAAACTCTCACTCATCTAATTACATATACCTGCCCGGACACAATAAACTCTCACTCATCCAAGTACATATCCCTGCCCGGACACCATAAACTATCATTCACCCAAATACATATATCTGCCTGAACAACATAAACTCTCACTCACCCAAATACATATCTCTGACTGAACACCATAAACTTTCACTCACCATAGGAACAGATCTCTACCTGGCACCGTAAACTCACAATAAACCAAGTGGAGATCTCGCTCCAGTCACCATGAATACTCACTCAAGAACATGGCCCTGCCTAGTAACCATAAACTCTCACTCATTCAAGTGTATATCCCTGCCGGGACACCATAAACTCTCACTCACCCAAATACAGATCTCTGCTGGGTCACTATAAACTCTCACTAACCCATGTACATATCTCTTTCTGGACACCATAAACTCTCACTAACCAAAGTACATATCTCTGCCTGGACACCATAAACTCTCACTAACCCAAGTACAAATCCCTCTCTGGACACCATAAACTCTCACTCACCCAAGAATCAGATTTCTGCCTGATCATTAAAAACTCTGACTCACCCAAATACATATCAGTGCCTGGACACCAAAATAAACTCACTCATCCAAAGTGCATTTCCCTGCTCAGACACCATAAACTCTCAGTCACCCAAATACATATCTCTGCCTGGGCACTATAAACTCTCACTCACCCAAATACATATCTGCCTGGACACCATAAACTCTCACTCACTTAAGTACATATATCTGCCTAGACACCATAAACGCTCACTCACCCAAGCACATATCTCTGCCTGGTCCTCATAAACTCTCACTCAGCCAACTATATATCTCTGCCTGGACACCATGAACTCTCACTCACCTTAGAAACAGATCTCTACCTGGTCAGCGTAAACTCACAATCAACCTAGTGGAGATCTCACTCCAGTCACCATAAATAGTCACTCAAGTACATAGCCCTACCTAATAACCAAAAACTCTAACAAACCCAAGTACATATCTCTACCTGGACACCATAAACTCTCACTAACCAAAGTACATATATCACCTCAGACACTATAAACACTCACTCATCCACGTACATATATCTGCTTGGGCACCATAAACTCTCACTAACCCAAGTACATATACCTCCCTGGACACCATGGGGCAGATTTACAAGCCCCTTGCGCCACTTTTGCATCCCTTTTCCCATGTTAAACAAGGTTTGTAAATCTGCCCCCATAAACTCTCACTCACCCAAGAATCAGATCTCTGCCTGATCATTAAAAACTATCACTCACCCAAATACATATTAGTACCTGGACACCACAATAAACTCACAATCAAACAAGTACAGACCTCTGTACCAGTCACCAAAAGCTCTCATTCACCAAGTACATATCCCTGCCTGGGCACCATAAACTCTCACTCACCCAAATACATATCCCTCCCTAGACAGCATAAACTCTCCCTTACCCAAGAAAACAGATCTCTTCCGGGTCACTATAAACTCCCACTAACCCAAGTACATATACTTGCCTGGGCACCATAAACTCTCACTCATCCAAGTACATATCCCTGCCATGACACCATTAACTCTCACTAACCCAAATACAAATCTCTGCTGGGTCACTATAAACTCTCACTAACCCAAGTAATATCTATTTCTGGACACCATAAACTCTCACTAACCAAAGTACATATCTCTGCCTGGGCACTATAAACTCTCACTCGCCCCAGTACATATCACTGCCTGGACACCATAAACTCTCACTCAGCCAAGTACATATCTATTTCTGGGCACCATAAACTCTCACTAACCAAAGTACATATCTCTACCTGGTCACCATAAACTCTCACTAACCCAAGAATCAGATCTCTACCTTGTCATTAAAGACTCTGGCGCACCCAAATAGATATCCGTGTCAGGACATCACAATAAACTCATAATCAGCCAAGTGCTGACCTCTGTACCAGTCACCAAAAGCTCTCCTCACCCAAGTACATATCCCTGTCTAGACACCATAAACTCTCACTTATCCAAGATGGCATGGTCAGCATAAAAGTGTAGATTTCTAAGATGTTTGCAAAGTATCTAACAATTTAATAAACCATGTGTAGCACCAGAAGCTTGTCAATAATTGAGAAAGGAATATTAGAAAGAACATGGCTGTTGGTATTCAGGGCCTGTATTTATTCTTGGATTAAGTTATGAACTCTGCCATGTCACGCCTGAGCATTGCTGAAAGTCCACACATAGGCCCCAATCGCAAGTGGGGGGAGGGGTATGAGGTATTTACCTTCGGGGAGGGTGGGACCAGAACAAAAAATAGACCCAGGCACCAAAATATACGTGCCCCCGCTAAAAATGTGCCCCAGTTATGGAAATCAGACCATAGTGCCAATATAGGTAACTCACCCAACATGACGAACATAGCATGCACATCAATAAATAAACAGACAAGACATGTTTGTTGGGGAAACATTTTTCTGCAGGTTTTATTTCATACCAGAAACATGCTAATGTGGTGGGTTAACTTACGGGCGATCCAAGGGCAGGCAGTGGTGACTAACCTAAGCTGCCCTGCCCGCATGATGAGCGAATTGCTTGGTGGCCAACCCAATCGGTGCTACCATTTTGTGGGGAATATCCCCCTTAAATACAGTGGACCACCAGTCCATCCCTTTATTCACGTCTTTTTATAGGCGGAGCGTGTCCAGGAAAGCCCCCTGTTGCTCAAGCTTACAACTTCCCGAATGACTAGCTGGGCACCGTCGCTTTCCTCCACGGTCCTGCCCTAAAGACTTCTGGGGTTGTTTGGCTTCTGCACCTCTATTGTGCTCCTGAAGAGGGTACCCCTATGTACCATTCAGCCTCCATGTAACTCCGCCTGCAACACAAATTAACAAGTTAACATGCTCATATCCTAGCTATGCACCCCAGCCAACACGCCGGGTATGCAGTAGGGAGGAAGACAGTGTGCCCAGAAGGGGCAAAAGGAAACCAGATGGGTGGGGGCAGGAATAAATACCTTGCCCCCACCCTCTGATGTGCCTGGACGTGACACCAGACTTTGGGGGTCCCATCCACTAGCCATCTTGTTGTGCCTAATGTGGCACTAGGGTGGCCGCCCTCTTGAGTGGACACACTGCGTGTGCCGCAGGCAACCTCATTCTTGAACTTGTAAAGGCACAATGCATTAGTATTTTGCAAGGTTTGTGCGACACCATGCATTTGTGCCTGCTGCCGACAATGTATGAGGCCATATTAGGGAAATCAACAGTAAAAACCGGTCCACCTGGCCATAAAACAGGCCCTCACACCGATCTGACACACCAGCCCATCGGGCACTGTCTGATTGCCCTCTAGCCCAGCCCGACCCCGCCTTGAGGGAGAGATTCTGTACACTGGTCCCTGTGTCACCTGACTCTGAGGTCGCGTGGCACCCTGAGGTAATGTCAGACGTGCCTCTGTGAGGTGACCTAACTCCGTGGCTTGGGGTATTTGCTAGGTCCGGTAAATGCCTCTTACTCTGAGTTCCAGCTCATAAAGAGTGCGTAACTGCATAAAAAACTCGATGCCTGCGCACCAAATGCCACGTGGCCCGTCAATCACCAGGCTTTTATCCCCTAGTATGTTTTAGCATGTTTAACGAAATATAACAACCCTGGAGCGTTTTATCACACCCGATAATATAACTTAGTGAAAACCGCATTACTTTGAGTTCCGAACCTGTGATCATATTTCACTTTCCACTGTGATCAAGGCCACGGTGTTGAAGAACCGTCATGGAAACACTTGTGCTGAGTCAGGCGTTATTCAGAGCCCGCCCTTTAGCACCGCTCGAGGTATTCTAGCAAGAAACACACTATCGATTTCAAGTCCAAGAAGCTATTGCGAGATTAAACTCAAAAACCCCGCTCCGCAGACGGCAGATATGGATTATGGACACCCTAAACGGCTCTCCATGTGAGGTTTATTCTGGCCTCAGCCAATATTGCCACCTTTGCGTCTCCCATGTGGATATTGAGGGGATGCAAGGGGAGAAACCCAGAAACAGTGACTGACTGCACTTTGCCGTGCAGGCTCCAGACTCAACCGGAACCACATCCAGATCAAAATTAGAAGGAGGAGGCGCAAACGTCAGGGCGGGGCAAATTCTTTGCTTCACTTATGCATAGATTCATCAAGCTTAAACCTTTGAGAGCAGTATTTCTGCATTTGGGATGCATCATCCCAAATGCAAAAATCGCAATTCTAGAAATCGCTAAATTGCGATTATTTGCATTTATGGAATCTCAATTTGAGATTCCTTAAATGCAATGCATGAAAGTGTTTAAAATTGCGAATTCGCAAATAGGGCACGCAAATTATTACCATGAAGTACAACTTCGTGGTAATTTGCAAAAACTTTGAAAAATGCACTAAAGTGCATTTTTCAAAGTTCCATGTTGCGCACACAGCATGTGTGTGCGCAACATATGTGCACATATCAATTTCATGGGTGCAACAGGGCGTCCTTTGGACACCCCTGCACCCTTGAAATCGCAATCTCAATTTGCGAATCGCTAATTGCGATTCGCAAATTGAGATTGTCTTCCCATTCATTCCTATGGGCTTCTAGACCCATAGGAATGAATGGGGAGGTATTCCTTAATTGCGACTCGCAATTTGCGAGTCGCAATTAAGGAATTCTAAGAAATCGCTATTTTTTAAGTGATTTCTTGATGCATTCCATTTTGCAATTCCTTAATAGCGAATCGGTATTTTTCGCTATTAAGGAATCGCAAATTGGTTTGTTGATGCATCTGGGGGTTAATTCCCACCTTTGCGGCCTTTCCACGCTGAAGCTGAGGAATAGACTTTGGGACCGAATTTACAAATCTTTAACTTTTTCCCTATTCAGCTGTAATCCACATCGGCCATATTTGTCTCCCTCATCAGAGCCAAAAAGAGGAGAGACCACCAGCCTCAGTGCTGTGTAGACGATGGCTCTAGTTCAGTGTCTTGTCTTGGACTCTGGAAGTGAAATGACTTCTTAAGGAGTAAAAAAAAGCAATTCTCACGATTCGAATAATTATTCGTAGCAAAAAAAGAAATGTCATTATTTAAAGAGGGGTATCCATTTTATGTCTCCCACCTCTTCTTTGTTGTTAAAAATTAATGTCAAATAAACGTTGCAGATTAATGACAATAAAGCATCTTAAATCCTGATTTCCACCAGGTAGCAGTAAAAGCATATCACTGGCAATGTCATCGATCTGTTCTAAAATCTGTACTTACCTAAAGATAAGATACTTACCTGTTCAATAGTTTTCTTTCCAAATTATTGTGGTGATATATTTGATAGTCGATATTCTGACATTCAATACAAGCCATATTTTGAGGGTGTTTTGGCCTGTGTTTAGGTTTCATATTTTTGTGCATCGAGTCTTAAAAGGTCTGGTTTTCAAGTGGGTTTGAGGTAGAATGAGGTATTGCTTGAATAGCTTGAGTCCTATGGCACAGTGAACACAGGACTGAAGTCTGGGCATTCCCCGATCGCACTTAGGGCATCAGCTGCATCAACAACAAAGTGATGGGTTTAATGTTTGAATTAATCTCAGTCCCTAGCGATCGCTCATGGCCACTAAATTATTTTCCCCCCACCATGCCGCTCAAGACAAGCCCTGTATTATGCAAATTGGTACTGACCCGGCTCCTCATGTTAGCAGTCCGTCCTGAACTGCCAGGCAAGATCCCATCCAGAAGGGGTCATAAGCAACCGCTGACCGGTTTCAATCTAAGGAGATCTCATCGCTAAGGTATAGTTACAGTGAGCACGGGACACACATTTAGGCATATCAGTTGCACTTAGGGACCTAACCGTGATATCAGGCCAACCACGATGGAATGCAGGTTAGATACACCAACTAGGTTTGACCTACTTGTGTTTTACCTTGGGAGTTGGTCTCATGGAATGGGAGTCAAATCCTTCACTGGATGATATATACGAAGAAGTTCAAGGTTTCGGGATGTGCACCGCCTAGTTTTCTATAATTTTTTTTTCCGTGCTCGAGGGTATCACTCCCCTCCAGGAGTGTAACAGATACTTCAAAGTGAGGCAGACCTATTGATCCATAGGCCTCTCACCCTTGGCACAGGCATTGAGGCTGAACGATATTCAGCAAAAGTTTGTATTGAAAGATTTCTCTGTGAGATTCATGTATCTTTGCATCAAAGTTCAATTTATTCAATTCATCTGCATATGTTCTTATTCACATATTTCGAACCATATTTTCTTTTCAAACATTTTTATAGGGTTCCAATGCATTTCGGTGCCCCATGCACCTTCATCAGGGAAAATCTGGAATGTACAAATAAACATACTTAATTCCGCATGCTCTATTAATCCCAGTATGTACTAACTTAAGTCAATTATGCACATGCTTTTTTCTTGATATGCGTATTGTTTTTACTCCCAAAATCCCATGTTAAACTCTCGCATACGCGAGGAAATCTCTTGTGCCCGTTCTACTATCAAAGGTTCTGGCGCCATGTATGCGTGGATCGGGTATAAACAAATGCTTAAAACTTAACCGCCTGTCTGCTTGTTGGGCGTTTGCAGTTAAAGCGCTTTATCAGTGCCTGGATCATCTTACCTCGCATGTGTTTCTAGCGCGGCGTCTTTTCTTCTCGCAGTGTTTGTTCGGTCTGTGTTACAGAACCGGTATGAGACGGGTATTTACGCTGTGCGCGTTACGCGCATGAGCACTAAGGGCTACACTTTTTTTGTGTGTAACTTTATTGACTATCCAGTACCTATCTCGAAGTACCTAACTGGGATATGTGAATCAATCTACGCGTGTTATAGCCAGTATCCATGTAAATATATCTATGTCTAACGAGTAAATGACATATAAATTGATTCAAACCTGCGAAAGCAAAAGATAATAAATAATGTACAGTATTAACGATTCAAAAGGTTATAGATAACATAGAAATTCAGTCCGATCATTAAGCCCATTTGGCTTGAGGCTATTCAGATGGTAAATCCAATGATTTTCGCGCTTAAGTAAGTTCTTCTAGTTAAGGGGACCTTCAACTCTAGGGACTAATTCCAGGATACAAGCCCGCAGTTGGTTGATATGATGTTGATTTTCAAGAAAATGAGTTGCCACTGTCGATTTTAGCATGCCAGTTCTTATGTTGCTCTTGTGTTCTGTCAGTCTAGTCTTTAGCTTTCTCTCCGTGTGTCCTACATAGACAGACCCACACGGGCACTTCAACATGTATAGGATGTTCTTGGTATCACACGTGGCGTTAACCTTTATTGGAATTTTATGTCCTTTCATAGGATGGGAGATAGTGTTGCCTTTCATTATGTTGTGGCAGTTGCTGCAATTCATGCATGGTACTGTAACTTTGAACGAATTCATCGTTGGACTCTCTTCAGTAGTTTTTAACATTTCTCCCAAATTTCGGCCCCTAGTGTAAGCGAACAATGGTTCTTTGTCAAATACTCCTTTGAAATCTGTTTCCAACTTTAGCATCTGCCAATGTCTTTTAATGATCATTGCGAACTGGTGACTCACATTTGAGAATTTGCTGACGCATGTGATTCTATTCTCTGCTGGTTTGCTCTTGTTGATGAGTAATTCTTCTCTAGGTTTGTTTTGTGCCCTCGTTAGTGCTGTTTTGATGATTGTTGCAGGATATCCCCTTTCCCGAAATCTGTGCTCCACTGATCTCATTTGTTGTTGGCATTCCTGTTTGTCTGAGACCTTTCTCCTGACCCTGAGGAACTGGGAATAGGGTAGATGTGTTTTGAGGGTTTGAGGATGATGACTTTCATATTTCAAAAGATTGTTCCTTTCTGTAGGTTTCCGGTACAAGTTCGTGCGAAATTGATTCCCATCTCTTGTAATTTCCACATCTAGAAATTGAATGCTGCTGCTGCTGATTTGCCATGTGAAACGGATACGGTCATTTCTCCTGTTCAGTATTTCCAATTGGTTCACCAAGGATTCAACATTGCCCTTCCATACCATGAAGATATCGTCTATGAATCTTACGTACATCAGAAGTTGTGTTGCCCACAGATGATTTTGGTAAATGTATTGTTCCTCAAATGATGTCATGTACAGATTTGCGTACGCCGGAGCGGCGCAATTGCCCATCGAAGTTCCACTCCGTTGTATAAACCATCTTTTGTTGTATGTAAAATAGCTGTTCATAAGGGTAAATTCCATAAGTTCCATTAGAAAAACTTGTAGATCGTGTGTATACGTGCTATTTAATAGCACGTGCTCTACGGCTTCCAGTCCTTCTTTGTTGGGTATCGACGTATATAACGCCTTTACGTCAACTGTTGCCATCACAATGCCCTCTTGGATATTTAGGTGTTGAAGTTTGACCAAAAAGTCTGTCGAGTCTTTGATGTAAGACTGTGATTTCAATACCAGTGGTTGCATGTACTAATCTAAGAATTTCCTCACAGGTTCGTGGAGGCTTCTTTTTGTGGACACGATCGGGCGGCAGGGTGGCTTATACAAATCTTTGTGTACCTTGGGTACCATATATAAAAAGGGACTGTTCGGACTGTCTTGTGTGAGGTATTTGTGAGTTTTTTCAGTGATAGTCCCTTTTTCCACGGCTCTTTGTAGAATAGACTGTAAGGTCTTTCGAATTTCTTCAGTGGGGTTGAAATCAATTTCCATGTATAACTGTTCATCCTCAATGTGTTCTTTCACCACTGTTTCATAATAAGATGTGTTTAGTATTACAAGTGGCCCTCCTTTATCTGCCTTCTGGCATGTAATTTTGTTGTTTCTGGCTATTGCTCCTATTATCCCATATTCCTTGTTAGTCATGTTTTTCTTTTTACTCCTTTTGTTGATTTTGATTTTGTTAATATCTCGTTTACATAGTTCTTCGAACAAATCAATAGTTTTGTGGCTGATAGGTGACATGTATGTACTGTGAGTTTTTAGACCTCTTAATTCATCTTCAGGTTTTGGTCTAGAATCGGTAACCCCATTATCAAAAAAATGTTGCAGTCTCATTTTGCGGGTTAATTTAAACAAGCTTACATCTAATTCCAGCTTATTTGTATGTGTTGTAGGTAAAAGGAAAAACATGACTAACAAGGAATATGGGATAATAGGAGCAATAGCCAGAAACAACAAAATTACATGCCAGAAGGCAGATAAAGGAGGGCCACTTGTAATACTAAACACATATTATTATGAAACAGTGGTGAAAGAACACATTGAGGATGAACAGTTATACATGGAAATTGATTTCAACCCCACTGAAGAAATTCGAAAGACCTTACAGTCTATTCTACAAAGAGCCGTGGAAAAAGGGACTATCACTGAAAAAACTCCCAAATACCTCACACAAGACAGTCCGAACAGTCCCTTTTTATATATGGTACCCAAGGTACACAAAGATTTGTATAAGCCACCCTGCCGCCCGATCGTGTCCACAAAAAGAAGCCTCCACGAACCTGTGAGGAAATTCTTAGATTAGTACATGCAACCACTGGTATTGAAATCACAGTCTTACATCAAATACTCGACAGACTTTTTGGTCAAACTTCAACACCTAAATATCCAAGAGGGCATTGTGATGGCAACAGTTGATGTAAAGGCGTTATATACGTCGATACCTCACAAAGAAGGACTGGAAGCCATAGAGCACGCGCTAATAAATAGCACGTATACACACGATCTACAAGTTTTTCTAATGGAACTTATGGAATTTACCCTTATGAACAGCTATTTTACATACAACAAAAGATGGTTTATACAACGGAGTGGAATTTCGATGGGCAATTGCGCCGCTCCGGCGTACGCAAATCTGTACATGACATCATTTGAGGAACTATACATTTACCAAAATCATCCGTGGGGAACACAACTTCTGATGTACGTAAGATTCATAGACGATATCTTCATGGTATGGAAGGGCAATGTTGAATCCTTGGTGAACCAATTGGAAATCCTGAACAGGAGAAATGACCGTATCAGTTTCACATGGCAAATCAGCAGCAGCAGCATTCAATTTTTAGATGTGGAAATTTCAAGAGATGGAAATCAATTTCGCACGAACTTGTACCGGAAACCTACAGATAGGAACAATCTTTTGAAATATGAAAGTCATCATCCTCAAACCCTCAAAACACATCTACCCTATTCCCAGTTCCTCAGGGTCAGGAGAGTGGTCTCAGACAAACAGGAATGCCAACAACAAATGAGATCAGTGGAGCACAGATTTCGGGCTAGGGGATATCCTGCAACAATCATCAAAACACCACTAACGAGGGCACAAAACAAACCTAGAGAAGAATTACTCATCAACAAGAGCAAACCAGCAGAGAATAGAATCACATGTGTCAGCAAATTCTCAAATGTGAGTCACCAGTTCGCAATGATCATTAAAAGACATTGGCAGATGCTAAAGTTGGAAACAGATTTCAAAGGAGTATTTGACAAAGAACCATTGTTCGCTTACACTAGGGGCCGAAATTTGGGAGAAATGTTAAAAACTACTGAAGAGAGTCCAACGATGAATTCGTTCAAAGGGACAGTACCATGCATGAATTGCAGCAACTGCCACAACATAATGAAAGGCAACACTATCTCCCATCCTATGAAAGGACATAAAATTCCAATAAAGGTTAACGCCATGTGTGATACCAAGAACATCATATACATGTTGAAGTGCCCGTGTGGGTCAGTCTATGTAGGACACATGGAGAGAAAGCTAAAGACTAGATTGACAGAACACAAGAGCAACATAAGAACTGGCATGCTCAAATCGACAGTGGCAACTCATTTTCTTGAAAATCGACATCATATCAACCAACTGCGGGCTTGTATCCTGGAATTAGTCCCTAGAGTTGAAGGTCCCCTTAACAAGAAAAACTTACTTAAGCGCGAAAATAATTGGATTTACCATCTGAATAGCCTCAAGCCAAATGGGCTTAATGATCGGACTGAATTTCTATGTTATCTATAACCTTTTGAATCGTTAATACTGTACATTATTTATTATCTTTTGCTTTCGCAGGTTTGAATCAATTTATATGTCATTTACTCGTTAGACATAGATATATTTACATGGATACTGGCTATAGCACGCGTAGATTGATTCACATATCCCAGTTAGGTACCTCGAGATAGGTACTGGATAGTCAATAAAGTTACACACAAAAAAAGTGTAGCCCTTAGTGCTCATGCGCGTAACACGCACAGCGTAAATACCCGTCTCATACCGGTTCTGTAACACAGACCGAACAAACACCGCAAGGAGAAAAGACGCCGCGCTAGAAACACATGCGAAGTAAGATGATCCAGGCACTGATAAAGCCCTTTAACAGCAAACGCCCAACAAGCAGACAGGCGGTTAAGTTTTAAGCATTTGTTTATACCCGACCCACGCATACATGGTGCCAGAACCTTTGATAGTAGAATGGGCACAAGAGATTTCCTCGCGTATGCGAGAGTTTAACATGGGATTTTGGGAGTAAAAACAATACGCATTTCAAGAAAAAAGCATGTGCATAATTAATAGAGCATGCGGTATTAAGTTTGTTTATTTGTACATTCCAGATTTTCCCTGATGAAGGTGCATGGGGCACCGAAATGCATTGGAACCCTATAAAAATGTTTGAAAAGAAAATATGGTTCGAAATATGTGAATAAGAACATATGCAGATGAATTGAATAAATTGAACTTGGATGCAAAGATACATGAATCTCACAGAGAAATCTTTCAATACAAACTTTTGCTGAATATCGTTCAGCCCCAATACCTGTGCCAAGGGTGAGAGGCCTATGGATCAATAGGTCTGCCACACTTTGAAATATACGAAGAAGTTCTCACAAGGTCGGATTCGTCTTGCTAAAGTCTCTGCTTGTGGTGCAAAGATTTCTGAGCAGGAAAAGTTAAAATGTCGCGCCCAGGGTAGTACTTTTGCTTGTTGGATACTTTGGTGCCTTTTGTCTGTCAAGATTTTACAGGAGCACAGAATCATCTAGCTGAGCAAGGCTGCAGGCAGTATCTTTAATGAGTTCCACAAGTCTGGGTACCTTCTTAAAAAGACTCCACTGAATTGTATTTGCTGCCGCAAAGAAGCTCAGAATGGGAGAAATCAATTTCTTTAGCCCAGCAAAGCCAAGCATTGGGCTAATCAAATGGGGAGTTTTGTCCCGGTCTGTCAAAGATCAGGAAGTTCAAAAAGTTTGCAGGTTTTAAAAGATGATAGGAGAAGTGCAGGTAGGCACAACCAAGTGTTCCAGGAGCTCAGGTACAGCACTTTGGGGTCAAGGGTTACTCCAAAAGAAGGCACCAGCAGAGTCCATGTCAGGACCAGCCAGTACTTTTCAACTTGACATTTCAGGGAAAAGGCCTCTTGCAGCTTGTTGTGGTCCTTTAGTCACACAGGAGGTGAGTCAACTAACCCTTGGAGTCCATTTCTTTGTCCTGGGTACAAGTGGATCAGGTCCAACTCGCAGGTCTACTCACAGGTCTCAAATAGCAGATGTAATCTTTCTGTCCTTCCTCAGATCCAGAAAATGTTCTGAGGAGGGTGCCTGGGCTTGCCATATTTATGCCTGGCACCAACTAGTGGGGTGGGTGACTTCTGGCTTCTTCCTAGTTAATGTGGTAAAGTTCTTAGAGATTACCCGTCCCACGTTTGCAGTAGTTATTGTTTTGACTACTGCAGACAATCCCACAGTGCCCCTGACTCTCATAATATAAGAGCCTGATAGAGAAGACAAAAGCTGGGGCCTTTCCATATGTCATCTAACATTTTCTTGTGCCAGGGAAGGCTCCATCAGAGAAAATTAAGTTCCTGGGCTCACTCCAACTTCCTGCTAGTGGATCAAATATACCTCCTTTCTCAGCAGTTTTCATGCCCCATCACGGATAATCATGGGTGGGCAATTGCTAGAGCGCTAATAGAAGTTAGTGTCTAGGAACTTCAGGCAGAGAAAAGGAAACTTTCTATGATCTACTTTTCCTTAATATTTATTACAAATCTGACTTCACAATAGAGTTAGGCTTTAAAATGAGTGGTTTCATTATTTTTCCTACCAGTTAGTGCCAACCCGTATATTGAGGAATTATTATTTAATCTTGCTTTCCAGTGTTTCTCTATGGACCAGCCATATCCTCCTTACAGTGACATTTTTTTTTAGCTAGGAGTGTTTGATAAATTCCGCTACTCCGGCGGATTTCGCAGAGAATTGCCCACTCTCTGCTCTGCACTGAATTTTGGAAACACTCCGCCAACCACTGCATGGTGGAATTTTTTCACTCGCGCGGCTCGCCCAACGTGAAGTTGGCGAGTGCAAATGAGAAAATCGAGCGTTAAACCACCTCCTGGCAAAATTTCTCAATGCAGGCGGGATGTGGCCGAAAGAGTAAGCATGCTCTGGCGTGCCACAAGTTGCCGATTATACAGCAGGGGACAAGCTACCGGCACAAAAGATCAGTTTGAGCAGTGTGACATACCAAATTCTGCCACTCACGGAAGTTCCTGGAATCTCGCAGAGTTTGTAGGTTACTCCATGGAATTGTGGGAAGTGAAACTCCATAAGTTCCCCTCACCTCTACTTTTAGGGACATGATAGCATTAATTTTCTGTATGTCAGCATTAAAATACAATGCACTCTATCTTGTGGGCTATACAATTTACATATTGAAAACTTACTAATATTTGCAAGGGAGGGTTTAACCAGTCAAACACGTTTTTAACAGGTCATACATCAGTGTTTTCACTGCAGCAGTCAAGCTGCACTGAATAGGCATGAAACCACATTTGTACTGCCGCTGTAGCTGATGGAACAATAGGTGCTTAAGTCAAAAGTAGCTTTTAACTTGCAGGTCCTTTATGCACTTTCTACACAATTTACTAGGAACTTACAGGCAAGTTAAATACGTCAATCAGGAATAAGCGAATATAATCATGTTTAAATGTGGACAACAGGTGCTTCACTCCTGGTTAGCAGTAATAAAGTCCACAGAGTACTTAAGCCAGCAAACCAAGTAGGCAGGCAATCATTAGGGGGATATCACACAAAAGGCGGTAATTTTGGAAAGATTGGGGGGTGGGGAGAGGAAAGATTGGGGGGCGGGGAGAGAACATGGCGGCAGTCGGCTGAACTGCCGTGGTCCTCCGTGAGTCAAGCTCCCGCTTGATCCCTGAGGCACTCAGATAGAATCATCCTCAGCTACCGTAAACTATGCTAAATACGTGGCTAAGATTTAAATAGTTTTTTAAGAAGAAACTGCATTTTTTTCCCGTTTGTATTTTTGACGGAGTCTTTCTTCCGTTCCTATGCCTGGGTTCCTTGGCAGCGTTCTCGGAGCTGACGGCTGCAGTGGAGTGGTGACGGCGTTGGACTCGTCAGCTTCAGTCGGTTTCTCGCTGGTCCTGCAGCTGTGGTCCTCGGCCGCCCTGGAGTTAAGGAGAGGCAGGAAAGCTTGCAGTCTCGTGCGCGCGTCCTGCAGTGGGCTTGTGAAGACCTGCAATATCGAGGCTGCCCCCCTCGAGACAGTGGAGGGGAAAAAGCTGCAGAAGGCTCCGAGAGCGGTAAGGAGAGAATGAGGGGGGCTTAACTGAGCCTACTGAGCGGCCCACTCGTCAGACTCGACAGACTAATGGTAAGGGTAACTGTGGCCAGAAAAGGGGAAAGACGCCTACAAAAACGCGGGAGGAAGTCTTTGTTCCTACTGTATGTCCTACCACAAGTAAGATTTCACCCGCAGTAGGCAGAAAAGCCTCCTCATACCTCTCGACAGAGGTCAAATCGAAGCGCACACGATCTAACAGTAGAAAAATCAAAGCAAAAGAAAAGAAAAATCTTAATACTGTATTGGACGTGGGAACCAGCATTACCCCTTCCCTACGTTCTTATTTCAAGGCTGTACCTCAGGTACTACACCTTCCAGATTTGTCTGCCTCTTTGCCAGTGGCTGTACAAAAGGGGGTGGTGATGGACGGAGCATCTGAACCAATCAAACACTCACACCCAGTCAAAAGATCTGGGTTTGATCCATTAGAGTTTTTTAGCCCACTCTGCCACCCCAGTTCAGACATGGCTATATGCAAATCAGTCTGACCCTGTGCCTCATGGGAACAGTCCAGCCCGAACTGCCAAGCCATGCCTTCCCTGGACCGGAAAAAAGCTTCCGAGGACCGGTTTCTGGCATTACAGCCGTCTTCAGCCCGGCTTGCTTGAATCCAGTGGCAAAGTGAGCAAGTGACTCACGTCTGAGCATCGCCTGCCACACTTATAGAGGCCAAAGTGGTACAAAAGGGGGTGGTGATGGACGGAGCATCTGAACCAATCAAACACTCACACACAGTCAAAAGATCTGGGTTTGATCCATCACCGTTCTTTAGCCCAACCTGCCACTCCAGTTCAGACATGGCCATATGCAAATCAGTCCGACCATGTGCCTCATGGGAACAGTCCAGCCCGATCTGCCAAGCCATGCCTTCCCTGGACCGGAAATAAGCTTCCGAGGACCCGTTTCTGGCATTACAGCCGTCTTCAGCCCGGCTTGCTTGAATCCAGTGGCAAAGTGAGCAAGTGACTCACGTCTGAGCATCGCCTGCCACACTTATAGAGGCCAAAGTGGTACAAAAGGGGGTGGTGATGGACGGAGCATCTGAACCAATCAAACACTCACACACAGTCAAAAGATCTGGGTTTGATCCATCACCGTTCTTTATCCCACTCTGCCACCCCAGTTCAGACATGGCTATATGCAAATCAGTCTGACCCTGTGCCTCATGGGAACAGTCCAGCCTGAACTGCCAAGCCATGCCTTCCCTGGACCGGAAACAAGGTTCGGAGGACCGATTTCTGCCACCCCAGTTCAGACATGGCTATATGCAAATCAGTCTGACCCTGTGCCTCATGGGAACAGTCCAGCCCGATCTGCCAAGCCATGCCTTCCCTGGACCGGAAATAAGCTTCCGAGGACCCGTTTCTGGCATTACAGCCGTCTTCAGCCCGGATTGCTTGAATCCAGTGGCAAAGTGAGCAAGGGACTCCCGTCTGAGCATACCCTGCCACACTTATGGTGACCAAAGAGGTACAAAAGGGGGTGGTGATGGACGGAGCATCTGAACCAATCAAACACTCACACCCAGTCAAAAGATCTGCGTTTGATCCATCACCGTTCTTTAGCCCACTCTGCCACCCCAGTTCAGACATGGCTATATGCAAATCAGTCTGACCCTGTGCCTCATGGGAACAGTCCAGTCCGAACGGCCAAGCCATGCCTTCCCTGGACCGGAAACAAGCTTCCGAGGACCGGTTTCTGGCATTACAGCCGTCTTCAGCCCGGCTTCCTTGAATCCAGTGGCAAAGTGAGCAAGGGACTCACGTCTGAGCATACCCTGCCACACTTATGGTGGCCAAAGTGGTACAAAAGGGGGTGGTGATGGAAGGAGCATCTGAACCAATCAAATACTCACACCCAGTCAAAAGATCTGGGTTTGATGCATCACCTTTCTTTAGCCCACTCTGCCACCCCAGTTCAGACATGGCTATATGCAAATCAGTCTGACCCTGTGCCTCATGGGAACAGTCCAGCCCGAACTGCCAAGCCATGCCTTCCCTGGACCGGAAACAAGATTCCAAGGACCAGTTTCTGGCATTACAGCCGTCTTCAGCCCGACTTGCTTGAATCCAGTGGCAATGTGAGCAAGGGACTCACGTCTGAGCATACCCTGCCACACTTATGGCGGCCTAAGCGGTACAAAAGGGGGTGGTGATGGACGGAGCATCTGAACCAATCAAACACTCACACCCAGTCAAAAGATCTGGGTTTGATCCATCACTGTTCTTTAGCCCACTCTGCCACCCCAGTTCAGACATGGCTATATGCAAATCAGTCTGACCCTGTGCCTCATGGGAACAGTCCAGCCCGAACTGCCAAGCCATTCCTTCCCTGGACTGGAAACAAGCTTCCGAGGACTGGTTTCTGGCATTACAGCCGTCTTCAGCCCGGCTTGCTTGAATCCTGTGGCAAAGTGAGCAAGGGACTCACGTCTGAGCATACCCTGCCACACTTATGGTGACCAAAGCGGTACAAAAGGGGCTGGTGATGGACAGAGCATCTGAACCAATCAAACACTCACACCCAGTCAAAAGATCTGGGTTTGATCCATCACTGTTCTTTAGCCCACTCTGCCACCCCAGTTCAGACATGGCTATATGCAAATCAGTCTGACCCTGTGCCTCATGGGAACAGTCCAGCCCGAACTGCCAAGCCATGCCTTCCCTGGACCGAAAACAAGCTTCAGAGGACCGGTTTCTGGCATTACAGCCTTCTTCAGCCTGGCTTGCTTGAATCCAGTGGCAACGTGAGCAAGGGACTCACGTCTGAGCATACCCTGCTACACTTATGGAGGCCAAAGCGGTACAAAAGGGGGTGGTGATGGACGGAGCATGTGAACCAATCAAACACTCACACCCAGTCAAAAGATCTGGGTTTGATCCATCACCGTTCTTTAGCCCACTCTGCCACTCCAGTTCAGACATGGCTATATGCAAATCAGTCTGACCCTGTGCCTCATGGGAACAGTCCAGCCTGAACTGCCAAGCCATGCCTTCCCTGGACCGGAAACAAGCTTCGGAGGACCGGTTTCTGCCACCCCAGTTCAGACATGGCTATATGCAAATCAGTCTGACCCTGTGCCTCATGGGAACAGTCCAGCCCGATCTGCCAAGCCATGCCTTCCCTGGACCGGAAACAAGCTTCAGAGGACCCGTTTCTGGCATTACAGCCGTCTTCGGCCCGGCTTGCTTGAATCCAGTGGCAAAGTGAGCAAGGGACTCACGTCTGAGCATACCCTGCCACACTTATGGTGACCAAAGAGGTAAAAAAGGGGCTGGTGATGGACAGAGCATCTGAACCAATCAAACACTCACACCCTGTCAAAAGATCTGGGTTTGATCCATCACTGTTCTTTAGCCCACTCTGCCACCCCAGTTCAGACATGGCTATATGCAAATCAGTCTGACCCTGTGCCTCATGGGAACAGTCCAGCCCGAACTGCCAAGCCATGCCTTCCCTGGACCGAAAACAAGCTTCAGAGGACCGGTTTCTGGCATTACAGCCTTCTTCAGCCCGGCTTGCTTGAATCCAGTGGCAACGTGAGCAAGGGACACACGTCTGAGCATACCCTGCCACACTTATGGAGGCCAAAGCGGTACAAAAGGGGGTGGTGATGGACGGAGCATATGAACCAATCAAACACTCACACCCAGTCAAAAGATCTGGGTTTGATCCATCACCGTTCTTTAGCCCACTCTGCCACTCCAGTTCAGACATGGCTATATGCAAATCAGTCTGACCCTGTGCCTCATGGGAACAGTCCAGCCGGAACTGCCAAGCCATGCCTTCCCTGGACTGGAAACAAGCTTCGGAGGACTGGTTTCTGCCACCCCAGTTCAGACATGGCTATATGCAAACCAGTCTGACCCTGTGCCTCATGGGAACAGTCCAGCCCGATCTGCCAAGCAATGCCTTCCCAGGACCGGAAACAAGCTTCCGAGGACGCGTTTCTGGCATTACAGCCGTCTTCAGCCCGGCTTGCTTGAATCCAGTGGCAAAGTGAGCAAGGGACTCACGTCTGAGCATACCCTGCCACACTTATGGTGACCAAAGAGGTACAAAAGGGGGTGGTGATGGACGGAGCATCTGAACCAATCAAACACTCACACCCAGTCAAAAGATCTGGGTTTGATCCATCACCGTTCTTTAGCCCACTCTGCCACCCCAGTTCAGACATGGCTATATGCAAATCAGTCTGACCCTGTGCCTCACGGGAACAGTCCAGTCCGAACTGCCAAGCCATGCCTTCCCTGGACCGGAAACAAGCTTCCGAGGACTGGTTTCTGGCATTACAGCCGTCTTCAGCCCAGCTTGCTTGAATCCAGTGGCAAAGTGAGCAAGGGACTCACGTCTGAGCATACCCTGCCACACTTATGTTGGCCAAAGTGGTACAAAAGGGGGTGGTGATGGAAGGAGCATCTGAACCAATCAAACACTCACACCCAGTCAAAAGATCTGGGTTTGATCCATCACCGTTCTTTAGCCCACTCTGCCACCCCAGTTCAGACATGGCTATATGCAAATCAGTCTGACCCTGTGCCTCATGGGAACAGTCCAGTCCGAACTGCCAAGCCATGCCTTCCCTGGACCGGAAACAAGCTTCCGAGGACTGGTTTCTGGCATTACATCCGTCTTCAGCCCGGCTTGCTTGAATCCAGTGGCAAAGTGAGCAAGGGACTCACGTCTGAGCATACCCTGCCACACTTATGTTGGCCAAAGTGGTACCAAAGGGGGTGGTGATGGAAGGAGCATCTGAACCAATCAAACACTCACACCCAGTCAAAAGATCTGGGTTTGATCCATCACCGTTCTTTAGCCCACTCTGCCACCCCAGTTCAGACATGGCTATATGCAAATCAGTCTGACCCTGTCCCTCATGGGAACAGTCCAGCCTGATCTGCCAAGCCATGCCTTCCCTGGACCGGAAACAAGCTTCAGAGGACCCGTTTCTGGCATTACAGCCGTCTTCAGCCCGGCTTGCTTGAATCCAGTGGCAAAGTGAGCAAGGGACTCACGTCTGAGCGTACCCTGCCACACTTATGGTGACCAAAGAGGTAAAAAAGGGGCTGGTGATAGACAGAGCATCTGAACCAATCAAACACTCACACCCAGTCAAAAGATCTGGGTTTGATCCATCACTGTTCTTTTGCCCACTCTGCCACCCCAGTTCAGACATGGCTATATGCAAATCAGTCTGACCCTGTGCCTCATGGGAACAGTCCAGCCCGAACTGCCAAGCCATGCCTTCCCTGGACCGAAAACAAGCTTCATAGGACCGGTTTCTGGCATTACAGCCTTCTTCAGCCCGGCTTGCTTGAATCCAGTGGCAACGTGAGCAAGGGACACACGTCTGAGCATACCCTGCCACACTTATGGAGGCCAAAGCGGTACAAAAGGGGGTGGTGATGGACGGAGCATCTGAACCAATCAAACACTCACACCCAGTCAAAAGATCTGGGTTTGATCCATCACCGTTCTTTAGCCCACTCTGCCACTCCAGTTCAGACATGGCTATATGCAAATCAGTCTGACCCTGTGCCTCATGGGAACAGTCCAGCCGGAACTGCCAAGCCATGCCTTCCCTGGACCGGAAACAAGCTTCGGAGGACCGGTTTCTGCCACCCCAGTTCAGACATGGCTATATGCAAATCAGTCTGACCCTGTGCCTCATGGGAACAGTCCAGCCCGATCTGCCAAGCCATGCCTTCCCTGGACCGGAAACAAGCTTCCGAGGACGCATTTCTGGCATTACAGCCGTCTTCAGCCCGGCTTGCTTGAATCCAGTGGCAAAGTGAGCAAGGGACTCACGTCTGAGCATACCCTGCCACACTTATGGTGACCAAAGAGGTACAAAAGGGGGTGGTGATGGACGGAGCATCTGAACCAATCAAACACTCACACCCAGTCAAAAGATCTGGGTTTGATCCATCACCGTTCTTTAGCCCACTCTGCCACCCCAGTTCAGACATGGCTATATGCAAATCAGTCTGACCCTGTGCCTCATGGGAACAGTCTAGTCCGAACTGCCAAGCCATGCCTTCCCTGGACCGGAAACAAGCTTCCGAGGACTGGTTTCTGGCATTACAGCCGTCTTCCGCCCGGCTTGCTTGAATCCAGTGGCAAAGTGAGCAAGGGACTCACGTCTGAGCATACCCTGCCACACTTATGTCGGCCAAAGTGGTACAAAAGGGGGTAGTGATGGAAGGAGCATCTGAACCAATCAAACACTCACACCCAGTCAAAAGATCTGGGTTTGATCCATCACCGTTCTTTAGCCCACTCTGCCACCCCAGTTCAGACATGGCTATATGCAAATCAGTCTGACCCTGTGCCTCATGGGAACAGTCCTGCCCGAACTGCCAAGCCATGCCTTCCCTGGACAGAAACAAGATTCTAAGGACCGGTTTCTGGCATTACAGCCGTCTTCAGCCCGGCTTGCTTGAATCCAGTGGCAATGTGAGCAAGGGAATCACGTCTGAGCATACCCTGCCACACTTATGGCGGCCAAAGCGGTACAAAAGGGGGTGGTGATGGACGGAGCATCTGAACCAATCAAACACTCACACCCAGTCAAAAGATCTGGGTTTGATCCATCACTGTTCTTTAGCCCACTCTGCCACCCCAGTTCAGACATGGCTATATGCAAATCAGTCTGACCCTGTGCCTCATGGGAAAAGTCCAGCCCGAACTGCCAAGCCATTCCTTCCCTGGACTGGAAACAAGCTTCCGAGGACTGGTTTCTGGCATTACAGCCGTCTTCAGCCCGGCTTGCTTGAATCCAGTGGCAAAGTGAGCAAGGGACTCACGTCTGAGCATACCCTGCCACACTTATGGCGGCCAAAGCGGTACAAAAGGGGCTGGTGATGGACAGAGCATCTGAACCAATCAAACACTCACACCCAGTCAAAAGATCTGGGTTTGATCCATCACTGTTCTTTAGCCCACTCTGCCACCCCAGTTCAGACATGGCT
This sequence comes from Lissotriton helveticus, assembly GCF_964261635.1. Lineage (NCBI taxonomy): Eukaryota > Metazoa > Chordata > Amphibia > Caudata > Salamandridae > Lissotriton > Lissotriton helveticus. The sequence continues at coordinate 1,789,421,248 of NC_136068.1, forward strand.
ATATGCAAATCAGTCTGACCCTGTGCCTCATGGGAACAGTCCAGCCCGAACTGCCAAGCCATGCCTTCCCTGGACCGAAAACAAGCTTCCGAGGACCGGTTTCTGACATTACAGCCGTCTTCAGCCCAGCTTGCTTGAATCCAGTGGCAAAGTGAGCAAGGGACTCACGTCTGAGCATACCCTGCCACACTTATGGCGGCCAAAGCGGTACAAAAAGGGGTGGTGATGGACAGAGCATCTGAACCAATCAAACACTCACTCCCAGTCAAAAGATCTGGGTTTGATCCATCACCGTTCTTTAGCCCACTCTGCCACCCCAGTTCAGACATGGCTATATGCAAATCAGTCTGACCCTGTACCTCATGGGAACAGTCCAGCCCGAACTGCCAAGCCATGCCTTCCCTGGACCGGAAAAAAGCTTCAGAGGACAGGTTTCTGGCATTACAGCCTTCTTCAGCCCGGCTTGCTTGAATCCAGTGGCAAAGTGAGCAAGGGACTCACGTCTGAGCATACCCTGCCACACTTATGGAGGCCAAAGCGGTACAAAAGGGGGTGGTGATGGACGGAGCATGTGAACCAATCAAACACTCACACCCAGTCAAAAGATCTGGGTTTGATCCATCACCGTTCTTTAGCCCACTCTGCCACTCCAGTTCAGACATGGCTATATGCAAATCAGTCTGACCCTGTGCCTCATGGGAACAATCGAGCCCGAACTGCCAAGCCATGCTTTCCCTGGACCGGAAACAAGCTTTCGAGTACCGGTTTCTGGCATTACAGCCGTCTTCAGCCCGGCCTGCTTGAATCCAGTGGCAAAGTGAGCAAGGGACTCACGTCTGAGCATACCCTGCCACACTTATGGCGGCCAAAGCGGTACAAAAGGGGGTGGTGATGGACGGAGCATATGAACCAATCAAACACTCACACCCAGTCAAAAGATCTGGGTTTGTTCCATCACCGTTCTTTAGCCCACTCTGCCACCCCAGTTCAGACATGGCTATATGCAAATCAGTCTGACCCTGTGCCTCATGGGAACAGTCCAGCCCGAACTGCCAAGCCATGCCTTCCCTGGGCCGGAAACAAGCTTCGGAGGACCGGTTTCTGTCACCCCAGTTCAGACATGGCTATATGCATATCAGTCTGACCCTGTGCCTCATGGGAACAGTCCAGCCCGATCTGCCAAGCCATGCCTCTCCTGGACCGGAAACAAGCTTCCGAGGACCCGTTTCTGGCATTACAGCCGTCTTCAGCCCGGCTTGCTTGAATCCAGTGGCAAAGTGAGCAAGGGACTCACGTCTGAGCATACCCTGCCACACTTATGGTGGCCAAAGTGGTACAAAAGGGGGTGGTGATGGACGGAGCATCTGCACCAATCAAACACTCACACCCAGTCAAAAGATCTGGGTTTGATCCATCACCGTTCTTTAGCCCACTCTGCCACCCCAGTTCAGACATGGCTATATGCAAATCAGTCTGACCCTGTGCCTCATGGGAACAGTCCAGTCCGAACTGCCAAGCCATGCCTTCCCTTGACCGGAAACAAGCTTCCGAGGACCGGTTTCTGGCATTACAGCCGTCTTCAGCCCGGCTTGCTTGAATCCAGTGGCAAAGTGAGCAAGGGACTCACGTCTGAGCATACCCTGCCACACTTATGGCGGCCAAAGCGGTACAAAAGGGGGTGGTGATGGACGGAGCATCTGAACCAATCAAACACTCACACCCAGTCAAAAGATCTGGGTTTGATCCATCACTGTTCTTTAGCCCACTCTGCCACCCCAGTTCAGACATGGCTATATGCAAATCAGTCTGACCCTGTGCCTCATGGGAACAGTCCAGCCCGGACTGCCAAGCCATTCCTTCCCTGGACTGGAAACAAGCTTCCGAGGACTGGTTTCTGGCATTACAGCCGTCTTCAGCCCGGCTTGCTTGAATCCAGTGGCAAAGTGAGCAAGGGACTCACTTCTGAGCATACCCTGCCACACTTATGGAGGCCAAAGCGGTACAAAAGGGGGTGGTGATGGACGGAGCATCTGAACCAATCAAACACTCACACCCAGTCAAAAGATCTGGGTTTGATCCATCACTGTTCTTTAGCCCACTCTGCCACTCCAGTTCCGACATGGCTATATGCAAATCAGTCTGACCCTGTGCCTCATGGGAATAGTCCAGCCTGAACTGCCAAGCCATGCCTTCCCTGGACCGGAAACAAGCTTCGGAGGACCGGTTTCTGTCACCCCAGTTCAGACATGGCTATATGCAAATCAGTCTGACCCTGTGCCTCATGGGAACAGTCCAGCACGATCTGCCAAGCTATGCCTTCCCTGGACCGGAAACAAGCTTCCGAGGACCCGTTTCTGGCATTACAGCCGTCTTCAGCCCGGCTTGCTTGAATCCAGTGGCAAAGTGAGCAAGGGACTCACGTCTGAGCATACCCTGCCACACTTATGGTGACCAAAGAGGTACAAAAGGGGGTGTTGATGGACGGAGCATCTGAACCAATCAAACACTCACACCCAGTCAAAAGATCTGGGTTTGATCCATCACCGTTCTTTAGCCCACTCTGCCACCCCAGTTCAGACATGGCTGTATGCAAATCAGTCTGACCCTGTGCCTCATGGGAACAGTCCAGTCCGAACTGCCAAGCCATGCCTTCCCGGGACCGGAAACACGCTTCCGAGGACCGGTTTCTGGCATTACAGCTGTCTTCAGCCCGGCTTGCTTGAATCCAGTGGCAAAGTGAGCAAGGGACTCACGTCTGAGCATACCCTGCCACACTTATGGTGGCCAAAGTGGTACAAAAGGGGGTGGTGATGGAAGGAGCATCTGAACCAATCAAACACTCACACCCAGTCAAAAGATCTGGGTTTGATCCATCACCGTTCTTTAGCCCACTCTGCCACCCCAGTTCAGACATGGCTATATGCAAATCAGTCTGACCCTGTGCCTCATGGGAACAGTCCAGCCCGAACTGCCAAGCCATGCCTTCCCTGGACCGGAAACAAGATTCCAAGGACCGGTTTCTGGCATTACAGCCGTCTTCAGCCCGGCTTGCTTGAATCCAGTGGCAATGTGAGCAAGGGACTCACGTCTGAGCATACCCTGCCACACTTATGGCGGCCAAAGCGGTACAAAAGGGGCTGGTGATGGACAGAGCATCTGAACCAATCAAACACTCACACCCAGTCAAAAGATCTGGGTTTGATCCATCACTGTTCTTTAGCCCACTCTGCCACCCCAGTTCAGACATGGCTATATGCAAATCAATCTGACCCTGTGCCTCATGGGAACAGTCCAGCCCGAACTGCCAAGCCATGCCTTCCCTGGACCGAAAACAAGCTTCTGAGGACCGGTTTCTGATATTACAGCCGTCTTCAGCCCGGCTTGCTTGAATCCAGTGGCAAAGTGAGCAAGGGACTCACGTCTGAGCATACCCTGCCACACTTATGGCGGCCAAAGCGGTACAAAAAGGGGTGGTGATGGACGGAGCATCTGAACAAATCAAACACTCACACCCAGTCAAAAGATCTGGGTTTGATCCATCACCGTTCTTTAGCCCACTCTGCCACCCCAGTTCAGACATGGCTATATGCAAATCAGTCTGACCCTGTGCCTCATGGGAACAGTCCAGCCCGAACTGCCAAGCCATGCCTTCCCTGGACCGGAAAAAAGCTTCAGAGGACCGGTTTCTGGCATTACAGCCTTCTTCAGCCCGGCTTGCTTGAATCCAGTGGCAAAGTGAGCAAGGGACTCACGTCTGAGCATACCCTGCCATACTTATGGAGGCCAAAGCGGTACAAAAGGGGGTGGTGATGGACGGAGCATGTGAACCAATCAAACACTCACACCCAGTCAAAAGATCTGGGTTTGATCCATCACCGTTCTTTAGCCCACTCTGCCACCCCAGTTCAGACATGGCTATATGCAAATCAGTCTGACCCTGTGCCTCATAGGAACAGTCCAGTCCGAACTGCCAAGCCATGCCTTCCCTGGACCGGAAACAAGCTTCCGAGGACCGGTTTCTGGCATTACAGCCGTCTTCAGCCCGGCTTGCTTGAATCCAGTGGCAAAGTGAGCAAGGGACTCATGTCTGAGCATACCCTGCCACACTTATGGTGGCCAAAGTGGTACAAAAGGGGGTGGTGATGGACGGAGCATCTGAACCAATCAAACACTCACACCCAGTCAAAAGATCTGGGTTTGATCCATCACTGTTCTTTAGCCCACTCTGCCACCCCAGTTCAGACATGGCTATATGCAAATCAGTCTGACCCTGTGCCTCATGGGAACAGTCCAGCCCGAACTGCCAAGCCATGCCTTCCCTGGACCGAAAACAAGCTTCCGAGGACCGGTTTCTGACATTACAGCCGTCTTCAGCCCGGCTTGCTTGAATCCAGAGGCAAAGTGAGCAAGGGACTCACGTCTGAGCATACCCTGCCACACTTATGGCGGCCAAAGCGGTACAAAAAGGGGTGGTAATGGACGGAGCATCTGAACCAATCAATCACTCACACCCAGTCAAAAGATCTGGGTTTGATCCATCACCGTTCTTTAGCCCTCTCTGCCACCCCAGTTCAGACATGGCTATATGCAAATCAGTCTGACCCTGTGCCTCATGGGAACAGTCCAGCCCGAACTGCCAAGCCATGCCTTCCCTGGACCGGAAACAAGATTCCAAGGACCGGTTTCTGGCATTCCAGGCGTCTTCAGCCCGACTTGCTTGAATCCAGTGGCAAAGTGAGCAAGGGACTCACGTCTGAGCATACCCTGCCACACTTATGGCGGCCAAAGCGGTACAAAAGGGGGTGGTGATGGACGGAGCATCTGAACCAATCAAACACTCACACCCAGTCAAAAGATCTGGTTTGATCCATCACTGTTCTTTAGCCCACTCTGCCACCCCAGTTCAGACATGGCTATATGCAAATCAGTCTGACCCTGTGCCTCATGGGAACAGTCCAGCCCGAACTGCCAAGCCATTCCTTCCCTGGACTGGAAACAAGCTTCCGAGGACTGGTTTCTGGCATTACAGCCGTCTTCAGCCCGGCTTGCTTGAATCCAGTGGCAAAGTGAGCAAGGGACTCACGTCTGAGCATACCCTGCCACACTTATGGTGGCCAAAGCGGTACAAAAGGGGGTGGTGATGGACGGAGCATCTGAACCAATCAAACACTCACACCCATTCAAAAGATCTGGGTTTGATCCATCACTGTTCTTTAGCCCACTCTGCCACCCCAGTTCAGACATGGCTATATGCAAATCAGTCTGACCCTGTGCCTCATGGGAACAGTCCAGCCCGAACTGCCAAGCCATGCCTTCCCTGGACCGAAAACAAGCTTCCGAGGACCGGTTTCTGACATTACAGCCGTCTTCAGCCCGGCTTGCTTGAATCCAGTGGCAAAGTGAGCAAGGGACTCACGTCTGAGCACACCCTGCCACACTTATGGCGGCCAAAGCGGTACAAAAAGGGGTGGTGATGGACGGAGCATCTGAACCAATCAATCACTCACACCCAGTCAAAAGATCTGGGTTTGATCCATCACCGTTCTTTAGCCCACTCTGCCACCCCAGTTCAGACATGGCTATATGCAAATCAGTCTGACCCTGTGCCTCATGGGAACAGTCCAGCCCTAACTGCCAAGCCATGCCTTCCCTGGACCGGAAAAAAGCTTCAGAGGACCGGTTTCTGGCATTACAGCCTTCTTCAGCCCGGTTCGCTTGAATCCAGTGGCAACGTGAGCAAGGGACTCACGTCTGAGCATACCCTGCCACACTTATGGAGGCCAAAGCGGTACAAAAGGGGGTGGTGATGGACGGAGCATGTGAACCAATCAAACACTCACACCCAGTCAAAAGATCTGGGTTTGATCCATCACCGTTCTTTAGCCCACTCTGCCACTCCAGTTCAGACATGGCTATATGCAAATCAGTCTGACCCTGTGCCTCATGGGAACAGTCCAGCCCGAACTGCCAAGCCATGCTTTCCCTGGACCGGAAACAAGCTTTCGAGGACCGGTTTCTGGCATTACAGCCGTCTTCAGCCTGACTTGCTTGAATCCAGTGGCAAAGTGAGCAAGGGACTCACGTCTGAGCATACCCTGCCACACTTATGGCGGCCAAAGTGGTACAAAAGGGGGTGGTGATGGACGGAGCATCTGAACCAATCAAACACTCACACCCAGTCAAAAGATCTGGGTTTGATCCATCACTGTTCTTTAGCCCACTCTGCCACCCCAGTTCAGACATGGCTATATGCAAATCAGTCTGACCCTGTGCCTCATGGGAACAGTCCAGCCCGAACTGCCAAGCCATTCCTTCCCTGGACTGGAAACAAGCTTCCGAGGACTGGTTTCTGGCATTACAGCCGTCTTCAGCACGGCTTGCTTGAATCCAGTGGCAAAGTGAGCAAGGGACTCACGTCTGAGCATACCCTGCCACACTTATGGCGGCCAAAGCGGTACAAAAGGGGGTGGTGATGGACGGAGCATCTGAACCAATCAAACACTCACACCCAGTCAAAAGATCTGGGTTTGATCCATCACTGTTCTTTAGCCCACTCTGCCACCCCAGTTCAGACATGGCTATATGCAAATCAGTCTGACCCTGTGCCTCATGGGAACAGTCCAGCCCGAACTGCCAAGCCATGCCTTCCCTGGACCGAAAACAAGCTTCCGAGGACCGGTTTCTGACATTACAGCCGTCTTCAGCCCGGCTTGCTTGAATCCAGTGGCAAAGTGAGCAAGGGACTCACGTCTGAGCACACCCTGCCACACTTATGGCGGCCAAAGCGGTACAAAAAGGGGTGGTGATGGACGGAGCATCTGAACCAATCAATCACTCACACCCAGTCAAAAGATCTGGGTTTGATCCATCACCGTTCTTTAGCCCACTCTGCCACCCCAGTTCAGACATGGCTATATGCAAATCAGTCTGACCCTGTGCCTCATGGGAACAGTCCAGCCCTAACTGCCAAGCCATGCCTTCCCTGGACCGGAAAAAAGCTTCAGAGGACCGGTTTCTGGCATTACAGCCTTCTTCAGCCCGGTTCGCTTGAATCCAGTGGCAAAGTGAGCAAGGGACTCACGTCTGAGCATACCCTGCCACACTTATGGAGGCCAAAGCGGTACAAAAGGGGGTGGTGATGGACGGAGCATGTGAACCAATCAAACACTCACACCCAGTCAAAAGATCTGGGTTTGATCCATCACCGTTCTTTAGCCCACTCTGCCACTCCAGTTCAGACATGGCTATATGCAAATCAGTCTGACCCTGTGCCTCATGGGAACAGTCCAGCCCGAACTGCCAAGCCATGCCTTCCCTGGACCGAAAACAAGCTTCCGAGGACCGGTTTCTGACATTACAGCCGTCTTCAGCCCGGCTTGCTTGAATCCAGTGGCAAAGTGAGCAAGGGACTCATGTCTGAGCATACCCTGCCACACTTATGGCGGCCAAAGCGGTACAAAAAGGGGTGGTGATGGACGGAGCATCTGAATCAATCAAACACTCACACCCAGTCAAAAGATCTGGGTTTGATCCATCATCGTTCTTTAGCCCACTCTGCCACCCCAGTACAGACATGGCTATATGCAAATCAGTCTGACCCTGTGCCTCATGGGAACAGTCCAGCCTGAGCTGCCAAGCCATGCCTTCCCTGGACCGGAAAAAAGCTTCAGAGGACCGGTTTCTGGCATTACAGCCTTCTTCAGCCCGGCTTGCTTGAATCCAGTGGCAAAGTGAGCAAGGGACTCACGTCTGAGCATACCCTGCCACACTTATGGAGGCCGAAGCGGTACAAAAGGGGGTGGTGATGGACGGAGCATGTGAACCAATCAAACACTCACACCCAGTCAAAAGATCTGGGTTTGATCCATCACCGTTCTTTAGCCCACTCTGCCACTCCAGTTCAGACATGGCTATATGCAAATCAGTCTGACCCTGTGCCTCATGGGAACAGTCCAGCCCGAACTGCCAAGCCATGCCTTCCCTGGACCGGAAACAAGCTTTCGAGGACCGGTTTCTTGCATTACAGCCGTCTTCAGCCCGGCCTGCTTGAATCCAGTGGCAAAGTGAGCAAGGGACTCACGTCTGAGCATACCCTGCCACACTTATGGCGGCCAAAGCGGTACAAAAGGGGGTGGTGATGGACGGAGAATATGAACCAATCAAACACTCACACCCAGTCAAAAGATCTGGGTTTGATCCATCACCGTTCTTTAGCCCACTCTGCCACCCCAGTTCAGACATGGCTATATGCAAATCAGTCTGACCCTGTGCCTCATGGGAACAGTTCAGCCCGAACTGCCAAGCCTTGCCTTGCCTTCCCTGGACCGGAAACAAGCTTCCGAGGACCGGTTTCTGGCATTACAGCCGTCTTCAGCCCAGCTTGCTTGAATCCAGTGGCAAAGTGAGCAAGGGACTCACGTCTGAGCATACCCTGCCACACTTATGGCGGCCAAAGCGGTACAAAAGGGGGTGGTGATGGAAGGAGCATCTGAACCAATCAAACACTCACACCCAGTCAAAAGATCTGGGTTTGATCCATCACCGTTCTTTAGCCCACTCTGCCACCCCAGTTCAGACATGGCTATATGCAAATCAGTCTTACCCTGTGCCTCATGGAACAGTCCAGCCCGAACTGCCAAGCCATGCCTTCCCTGGACCGGAAACAAGCTTCCGAGGACCGGTTTCTGGCATTACAGCCGTCTTCAGCTCGGCTTTCTTGAATCCAGTGGCAAAGTGAGCAAGGGACTCACGTCTGAGCATACGCTGCCACACTTATGGCGGCCAAAGCGGTACAAAAGGGGGTGGTGATGGACGGAGCATCTGAACCAATCAAACACTCACACCCAGTCAAAAGATCTGGGTTTGATCCATCACTGTTCTTTAGCCCACTCTGCCACCCCAGTTCAGACATGGCTATATGCAAATCAGTCTGACCCTGTGCCTCATGGGAACAGTCCAGCCCGAACTGCCAAGCCATGCCTTCCCTGGGCCGGAAACAAGCTTCGTAGGACCGGTTTCTGCCACCCCAGTTCAGACATGGCTATATGCAAATCAGTCTGACCCTGTGCCTCATGGGAACAGTCCAGCCCGATCTGCCAAGCCATGCCTTCCCTGGGCCGGAAACAAGCTTCCGAGGACCCGTTTCTGGCATTACAGCCGTCTTCAGCCCGGCTTGCTTGAATCCAGTGGCAAAGTGAGCAAGGGACTCACGTCTGAGCATACCCTGCCACACTTATGGCGACCAAAGCGGTACAAAAGGGGGTGGTGATGGAGGGAGCATCTGAACCAATCCAACACTCACACCCAGTCAAAAGATCTGGGTTTGATCCATCACCGTTCTTTAGCCCACTCTGCCACCCCAGTGCAGACATGGCTATATGCAAATCAGTCTGACCCTGTGCCTCATGGGAACAGTCCAGTCCGAACTGCCAAGCCATGCCTTCCCTGGACCGGAAACAAGCTTCCGAGGACCGGTTTCTGGCATTATAGCCGTCTTCAGCCCGGCTTGCTTGAATCCAGTGGCAAAGTGAGCAAGGGACTCACGTCTGAGCATACCCAACCACACGTATGGTGGCCAAAGTGGTACAAAAGGGGGTGGTGATGGAAGGAGCATCTGAACCAATCAAACACTCACACCCAGTCAAAAGATCTGGGTTTGATCCATCACTGTTCTTTAGCCCACTCTGCCACACCAGTTCAGACATGGCTATATGCAAATCAGTCTGACCCTGTGCCTCATGGGAACAGTCCAGCCCGAACTGCCAAGCCATTCCTTCCCTGGACTGGAAACAAGCTTCCGAGGACTGGTTTCTGGCATTACAGCCGTCTCCAGCCCGGCTTGCTTGAATCCAGTGGCAAAGTGAGCAAGGGACTCACGTCTGAGCATACCCTGCCACACTTATGGCGGCCAAAGCGGTACAAAAGGGGGTTGTGATGGACGGAGCATCTGAACCAATCAAACACTCACACCCAGTCAAAAGATCTGGGTTTGATCCATCACTGTTCTTTAGCCCACTCTGCCACCCCAGTTCAGACATGGCCATATGCAAATCAGTCTGACCCTGTGCCTCATGGGAACAGTCCAGCCCGAACTGCCAAGCCATGCCTTCCCTGGACCGGAAACAAGCTTCGGAGGACCGGTTTCTGTCACCCCAGTTCAGACATGGCTATATGCAAATCAGTCTGACCCTGTGCCTCATGGGAACAGTCCAGCACGATCTGCCAAGCTATGCCTTCCCTGGACCGGAAACAAGCTTCCGAGGACCCGTTTCTGGCATTACAGCCGTCTTCAGCCCGGCTTGCTTGAATCCAGTGGCAAAGTGAGCAAGGGACTCACGTCTGAGCATACCCTGCCACACTTATGGTGACCAAAGAGGTACAAAAGGGGGTGTTGATGGACGGAGCATCTGAACCAATCAAACACTCACACCCAGTCAAAAGATCTGGGTTTGATCCATCACCGTTCTTTAGCCCACTCTGCCACCCCAGTTCAGACATGGCTGTATGCAAATCAGTCTGACCCTGTGCCTCATGGGAACAGTCCAGTCCGAACTGCCAAGCCATGCCTTCCCGGGACCGGAAACACGCTTCCGAGGACCGGTTTCTGGCATTACAGCTGTCTTCAGCCCGGCTTGCTTGAATCCAGTGGCAAAGTGAGCAAGGGACTCACGTCTGAGCATACCCTGCCACACTTATGGTGGCCAAAGTGGTACAAAAGGGGGTGGTGATGGAAGGAGCATCTGAACCAATCAAACACTCACACCCAGTCAAAAGATCTGGGTTTGATCCATCACCGTTCTTTAGCCCACTCTGCCACCCCAGTTCAGACATGGCTATATGCAAATCAGTCTGACCCTGTGCCTCATGGGAACAGTCCAGCCCGAACTGCCAAGCCATGCCTTCCCTGGACCGGAAACAAGATTCCAAGGACCGGTTTCTGGCATTACAGCCGTCTTCAGCCCGGCTTGCTTGAATCCAGTGGCAATGTGAGCAAAGGACTCACGTCTGAGCATACCCTGCCACACTTATGGCGGCCAAAGCGGTACAAAAGGGGCTGGTGATGGACAGAGCATCTGAACCAATCAAACACTCACACCCAGTCAAAAGATCTGGGTTTGATCCATCACTGTTCTTTAGCCCACTCTGCCACCCCAGTTCAGACATGGCTATATGCAAATCAATCTGACCCTGTGCCTCATGGGAACAGTCCAGCCCGAACTGCCAAGCCATGCCTTCCCTGGACCGAAAACAAGCTTCTGAGGACCGGTTTCTGATATTACAGCCGTCTTCAGCCCGGCTTGCTTGAATCCAGTGGCAAAGTGAGCAAGGGACTCACGTCTGAGCATACCCTGCCACACTTATGGCGGCCAAAGCGGTACAAAAAGGGGTGGTGATGGACGGAGCATCTGAACAAATCAAACACTCACACCCAGTCAAAAGATCTGGGTTTGATCCATCACCGTTCTTTAGCCCACTCTGCCACCCCAGTTCAGACATGGCTATATGCAAATCAGTCTGACCCTGTGCCTCATGGGAACAGTCCAGCCCGAACTGCCAAGCCATGCCTTCCCTGGACCGGAAAAAAGCTTCAGAGGACCGGTTTCTGGCATTACAGCCTTCTTCAGCCCGGCTTGCTTGAATCCAGTGGCAAAGTGAGCAAGGGACTCACGTCTGAGCATACCCTGCCATACTTATGGAGGCCAAAGCGGTACAAAAGGGGGTGGTGATGGACGGAGCATGTGAACCAATCAAACACTCACACCCAGTCAAAAGATCTGGGTTTGATCCATCACCGTTCTTTAGCCCACTCTGCCACCCCAGTTCAGACATGGCTATATGCAAATCAGTCTGACCCTGTGCCTCATGGGAACAGTCCAGTCCGAACTGCCAAGCCATGCCTTCCCTGGACCGGAAACAAGCTTCCGAGGACCGGTTTCTGGCATTACAGCCGTCTTCAGCCCGGCTTGCTTGAATCCAGTGGCAAAGTGAGCAAGGGACTCATGTCTGAGCATACCCTGCCACACTTATGGTGGCCAAAGTGGTACAAAAGGGGGTGGTGATGGACGGAGCATCTGAACCAATCAAACACTCACACCCAGTCAAAAGATCTGGGTTTGATCCATCACTGTTCTTTAGCCCACTCTGCCACCCCAGTTCAGACATGGCTATATGCAAATCAGTCTGACCCTGTGCCTCATGGGAACAGTCCAGCCCGAACTGCCAAGCCATGCCTTCCCTGGACCGAAAACAAGCTTCCGAGGACCGGTTTCTGACATTACAGCCGTCTTCAGCCCGGCTTGCTTGAATCCAGAGGCAAAGTGAGCAAGGGACTCACGTCTGAGCATACCCTGCCACACTTATGGCGGCCAAAGCGGTACAAAAAGGGGTGGTAATGGACGGAGCATCTGAACCAATCAATCACTCACACCCAGTCAAAAGATCTGGGTTTGATCCATCACCGTTCTTTAGCCCTCTCTGCCACCCCAGTTCAGACATGGCTATATGCAAATCAGTCTGACCCTGTGCCTCATGGGAACAGTCCAGCCCGAACTGCCAAGCCATGCCTTCCCTGGACCGGAAACAAGATTCCAAGGACCGGTTTCTGGCATTCCAGCCGTCTTCAGTCCGACTTGCTTGAATCCAGTGGCAAAGTGAGCAAGGGACTCACGTCTGAGCATACCCTGCCACACTTATGGCGGCCAAAGCGGTACAAAAGGGGGTGGTGATGGACGGAGCATCTGAACCAATCAAACACTCACACCCAGTCAAAAGATCTGGTTTGATCCATCACTGTTCTTTAGCCCACTCTGCCACCCCAGTTCAGACATGGCTATATGCAAATCAGTCTGACCCTGTGCCTCATGGGAACAGTCCAGCCCGAACTGCCAAGCCATTCCTTCCCTGGACTGGAAACAAGCTTCCGAGGACTGGTTTCTGGCATTACAGCCGTCTTCAGCCCGGCTTGCTTGAATCCAGTGGCAAAGTGAGCAAGGGACTCACGTCTGAGCATACCCTGCCACACTTATGGTGGCCAAAGCGGTACAAAAGGGGGTGGTGATGGACGGAACATCTGAACCAATCAAACACTCACACCCATTCAAAAGATCTGGGTTTGATCCATCACTGTTCTTTAGCCCACTCTGCCACCCCAGTTCAGACATGGCTATATGCAAATCAGTCTGACCCTGTGCCTCATGGGAACAGTCCAGCCCGAACTGCCAAGCCATGCCTTCCCTGGACCGAAAACAAGCTTCCGAGGACCGGTTTCTGACATTACAGCCGTCTTCAGCCCGGCTTGCTTGAATCCAGTGGCAAAGTGAGCAAGGGACTCACGTCTGAGCACACCCTGCCACACTTATGGCGGCCAAAGCGGTACAAAAAGGGGTGGTGATGGACGGAGCATCTGAACCAATCAATCACTCACACCCAGTCAAAAGATCTGGGTTTGATCCATCACCGTTCTTTAGCCCACTCTGCCACCCCAGTTCAGACATGGCTATATGCAAATCAGTCTGACCCTGTGCCTCATGGGAACAGTCCAGCCCTAACTGCCAAGCCATGCCTTCCCTGGACCGGAAAAAAGCTTCAGAGGACCGGTTTCTGGCATTACAGCCTTCTTCAGCCCGGTTCGCTTGAATCCAGTGGCAACGTGAGCAAGGGACTCACGTCTGAGCATACCCTGCCACACTTATGGAGGCCAAAGCGGTACAAAAGGGGGTGGTGATCGACGGAGCATGTGAACCAATCAAACACTCACACCCAGTCAAAAGATCTGGGTTTGATCCATCACCGTTCTTTAGCCCACTCTGCCACTCCAGTTCAGACATGGCTATATGCAAATCAGTCTGACCCTGTGCCTCATGGGAACAGTCCAGCCCGAACTGCCAAGCCATGCTTTCCCTGGACCGGAAACAAGCTTTCGAGGACCGGTTTCTGGCATTACAGCCGTCTTCAGCCTGACTTGCTTGAATCCAGTGGCAAAGTGAGCAAGGGACTCACGTCTGAGCATACCCTGCCACACTTATGGCGGCCAAAGTGGTACAAAAGGGGGTGGTGATGGACGGAGCATCTGAACCAATCAAACACTCACACCCAGTCAAAAGATCTGGGTTTGATCCATCACTGTTCTTTAGCCCACTCTGCCACCCCAGTTCAGACATGGCTATATGCAAATCAGTCTGACCCTGTGCCTCATGGGAACAGTCCAGCCCGAACTGCCAAGCCATTCCTTCCCTGGACTGGAAACAAGCTTCCGAGGACTGGTTTCTGGCATTACAGCCGTCTTCAGCACGGCTTGCTTGAATCCAGTGGCAAAGTGAGCAAGGGACTCACGTCTGAGCATACCCTGCCACACTTATGGCGGCCAAAGCGGTACAAAAGGGGGTGGTGATGGACGGAGCATCTGAACCAATCAAACACTCACACCCAGTCAAAAGATCTGGGTTTGATCCATCACTGTTCTTTAGCCCACTCTGCCACCCCAGTTCAGACATGGCTATATGCAAATCAGTCTGACCCTGTGCCTCATGGGAACAGTCCAGCCCGAACTGCCAAGCCATGCCTTCCCTGGACCGAAAACAAGCTTCCGAGGACCGGTTTCTGACATTACAGCCGTCTTCAGCCCGGCTTGCTTGAATCCAGTGGCAAAGTGAGCAAGGGACTCACGTCTGAGCACACCCTGCCACACTTATGGCGGCCAAAGCGGTACAAAAAGGGGTGGTGATGGACGGAGCATCTGAACCAATCAATCACTCACACCCAGTCAAAAGATCTGGGTTTGATCCATCACCGTTCTTTAGCCCACTCTGCCACCCCAGTTCAGACATGGCTATATGCAAATCAGTCTGACCCTGTGCCTCATGGGAACAGTCCAGCCCTAACTGCCAAGCCATGCCTTCCCTGGACCGGAAAAAAGCTTCAGAGGACCGGTTTCTGGCATTACAGCCTTCTTCAGCCCGGTTCGCTTGAATCCAGTGGCAAAGTGAGCAAGGGACTCACGTCTGAGCATACCCTGCCACACTTATGGAGGCCAAAGCGGTACAAAAGGGGGTGGTGATGGACGGAGCATGTGAACCAATCAAACACTCACACCCAGTCAAAAGATCTGGGTTTGATCCATCACCGTTCTTTAGCCCACTCTGCCACTCCAGTTCAGACATGGCTATATGCAAATCAGTCTGACCCTGTGCCTCATGGGAACAGTCCAGCCCGAACTGCCAAGCCATGCCTTCCCTGGACCGAAAACAAGCTTCCGAGGACCGGTTTCTGACATTACAGCCGTCTTCAGCCCGGCTTGCTTGAATCCAGTGGCAAAGTGAGCAAGGGACTCATGTCTGAGCATACCCTGCCACACTTATGCCGGCCAAAGCGGTACAAAAAGGGGTGGTGATGGACGGAGCATCTGAATCAATCAAACACTCACACCCAGTCAAAAGATCTGGGTTTGATCCATCATCGTTCTTTAGCCCACTCTGCCACCCCAGTACAGACATGGCTATATGCAAATCAGTCTGACCCTGTGCCTCATGGGAACAGTCCAGCCTGAGCTGCCAAGCCATGCCTTCCCTGGACCGGAAAAAAGCTTCAGAGGACCGGTTTCTGGCATTACAGCCTTCTTCAGCCCGGCTTGCTTGAATCCAGTGGCAAAGTGAGCAAGGGACTCACGTCTGAGCATACCCTGCCACACTTATGGAGGCCGAAGCGGTACAAAAGGGGGTGGTGATGGACGGAGCATGTGAACCAATCAAACACTCACACCCAGTCAAAAGATCTGGGTTTGATCCATCACCGTTCTTTAGCCCACTCTGCCACTCCAGTTCAGACATGGCTATATGCAAATCAGTCTGACCCTGTGCCTCATGGGAACAGTCCAGCCCGAACTGCCAAGCCATGCCTTCCCTGGACCGGAAACAAGCTTTCGAGGACCGGTTTCTTGCATTACAGCCGTCTTCAGCCCGGCCTGCTTGAATCCAGTGGCAAAGTGAGCAAGGGACTCACGTCTGAGCATACCCTGCCACACTTATGGCGGCCAAAGCGGTACAAAAGGGGGTGGTGATGGACGGAGAATATGAACCAATCAAACACTCACACCCAGTCAAAAGATCTGGGTTTGATCCATCACCGTTCTTTAGCCCACTCTGCCACCCCAGTTCAGACATGGCTATATGCAAATCAGTCTGACCCTGTGCCTCATGGGAACAGTTCAGCCCGAACTGCCAAGCCTTGCCTTGCCTTCCCTGGACCGGAAACAAGCTTCCGAGGACCGGTTTCTGGCATTACAGCCGTCTTCAGCCCAGCTTGCTTGAATCCAGTGGCAAAGTGAGCAAGGGACTCACGTCTGAGCATACCCTGCCACACTTATGGCGGCCAAAGCGGTACAAAAGGGGGTGGTGATGGAAGGAGCATCTGAACCAATCAAACACTCACACCCAGTCAAAAGATCTGGGTTTGATCCATCACCGTTCTTTAGCCCACTCTGCCACCCCAGTTCAGACATGGCTATATGCAAATCAGTCTTACCCTGTGCCTCATGGAACAGTCCAGCCCGAACTGCCAAGCCATGCCTTCCCTGGACCGGAAACAAGCTTCCGAGGACCGGTTTCTGGCATTACAGCCGTCTTCAGCTCGGCTTTCTTGAATCCAGTGGCAAAGTGAGCAAGGGACTCACGTCTGAGCATACCCTGCCACACTTATGGCGGCCAAAGCGGTACAAAAGGGGGTGGTGATGGACGGAGCATCTGAACCAATCAAACACTCACACCCAGTCAAAAGATCTGGGTTTGATCCATCACTGTTCTTTAGCCCACTCTGCCACCCCAGTTCAGACATGGCTATATGCAAATCAGTCTGACCCTGTGCCTCATGGGAACAGTCCAGCCCGAACTGCCAAGCCATGCCTTCCCTGGGCCGGAAACAAGCTTCGTAGGACCGGTTTCTGCCACCCCAGTTCAGACATGGCTATATGCAAATCAGTCTGACCCTGTGCCTCATGGGAACAGTCCAGCCCGATCTGCCAAGCCATGCCTTCCCTGGGCCGGAAACAAGCTTCCGAGGACCCGTTTCTGGCATTACAGCCGTCTTCAGCCCGGCTTGCTTGAATCCAGTGGCAAAGTGAGCAAGGGACTCACGTCTGAGCATACCCTGCCACACTTATGGCGACCAAAGCGGTACAAAAGGGGGTGGTGATGGAGGGAGCATCTGAACCAATCCAACACTCACACCCAGTCAAAAGATCTGGGTTTGATCCATCACCGTTCTTTAGCCCACTCTGCCACCCCAGTGCAGACATGGCTATATGCAAATCAGTCTGACCCTGTGCCTCATGGGAACAGTCCAGTCCGAACTGCCAAGCCATGCCTTCCCTGGACCGGAAACAAGCTTCCGAGGACCGGTTTCTGGCATTATAGCCGTCTTCAGCCCGGCTTGCTTGAATCCAGTGGCAAAGTGAGCAAGGGACTCACGTCTGAGCATACCCAACCACACGTATGGTGGCCAAAGTGGTACAAAAGGGGGTGGTGATGGAAGGAGCATCTGAACCAATCAAACACTCACACCCAGTCAAAAGATCTGGGTTTGATCCATCACTGTTCTTTAGCCCACTCTGCCACACCAGTTCAGACATGGCTATATGCAAATCAGTCTGACCCTGTGCCTCATGGGAACAGTCCAGCCCGAACTGCCAAGCCATTCCTTCCCTGGACTGGAAACAAGCTTCCGAGGACTGGTTTCTGGCATTACAGCCGTCTCCAGCCCGGCTTCCTTGAATCCAGTGGCAAAGTGAGCAAGGGACTCACGTCTGAGCATACCCTGCCACACTTATGGCGGCCAAAGCGGTACAAAAGGGGGTTGTGATGGACGGAGCATCTGAACCAATCAAACACTCACACCCAGTCAAAAGATCTGGGTTTGATCCATCACTGTTCTTTAGCCCACTCTGCCACCCCAGTTCAGACATGGCCATATGCAAATCAGTCTGACCCTGTGCCTCATGGGAACAGTCCAGCCCGAACTGCCAAGCCATGCCTTCCCTGGACAGAAAACAAGCTTCCGAGGACCGGTTTCTGACATTACAGCCGTCTTCAGCCCGGCTTGCTTGAATCCAGTGGCAAAGTGAGCAAGGGACTCACGTCTGAGCATACCCTGCCCCACTTGTGGCGGCCAAAGCGGTACAAAAAGGGGTGGTGATGGACGGAGCATCTGAACTAATCAAACACTCACACCCAGTCAAAAGATCTGGGTTTGATCCATCACCGTTCTTTAGCCCACTCTGCCACCCCAGTTCAGACATGGCTATATGCAAATCAGTCTGACCCTGTGCCTCATGGGAACAGTCCAGCCCGAACTGGCAAGCCATGCCTTCCCTGGACTGGAAACAAAGCTTCCAAGGAACGGTTTCTGGCATTACAGCCGTCTCTAGCCCGGCTTGCTTGAATCCAGTGGCAAAGTGAGCAAGGAACTCACATCTGAGCATACCCTGCCACACTTATGGCGGCCAACGTGGTACAAAAGGGGGTGGTGATGGACGGAGCATCTGAACCAATCAAACACTCACACCCAGTCAAAAGATCTGGGTTTGATCCATCACCGTTTTTAGCCCACTCTGCCACCCCTGTTCAGACATGGCTATATGCAAATCAGTCTGACCCTGTGCCTCATGGGAACAGTCCAGCCCGAACTGCCAAGCCATGCCTTCCCTGGACCGAAAACAAGCTTCCGAGGACCGGTTTCTGACATTACAGCCGTCTTCAGCCCGGCTTGCTTGAATCCAGTGGCAAAGTGAGCAAGGAACTCACATCTGAGCATACCCTGCCACACTTATGGCGGCCAAAGCGGTACAAAAAGGGGTGGTGATGGACGGAGCATCTGAACCAATCAAACACTCACACCCAGTCAAAAGATCTGGGTTTGATCCATCACCGTTCTTTAGCCCACTCTGCCACCCCAGTTCAGACATGGCTATATGCAAATCAGTCTGACCCTGTGCCTCATGGGAACAGTCCAGCCCGAACTGCCAAGCCATGCCTTCCCTGGACTGGAAACAAAGCTTCCAAGGAACGGTTTCTGGCATTACAGCCGTCTCTAGCCCGGCTTGCTTGAATCCAGTGGCAAAGTGAGCAAGGAACTCACATCTGAGCATACCCTGCCACACTTATGGCAGCCAACGTGGTTCAAAAGGGGGTGGTGATGGACGGAGCATCTGAACCAATCAAACACTCACACCCAGTCAAAAGATCTGGGTTTGATCCATCACGGTTTTTAGCCCACTCTGCCACCCCAGTTCAGACATGGCTATATGCAAATCAGTCTGACCCTGTGCCTCATGGGAACAGTCCAGCCCGAACTGCCAAGCCATTCCTTCCCTGGACTGGAAACAAGCTTCCGAGGACTGGTTTCTGGCATTACAGCCGTCTTCTGCCCGGCTTGCTTGAATCCAGTGGCAAAGTGAGCAAGGGACTCACGTCTGAGCATACCCTGCCACACTTATGGCGGCCAAAGCGGTACAAAAGGGGGTGGTGATGGACGGAGCATCTGAACCAATCAAACACTCACACCCAGTCAAAAGATCTGGGTTTGATCCATCACTGTTCTTTAGCCCACTCTGCCAACCCCAGTTCAGACATGGCTATATGCAAATCAGTCTGACCCTGTGCCTCATGGGAACAGTCCAGCCCGAACTGCCAAGCCATGCCTTCCCTGGACCGAAAACAAGCTTCTGAGGACCGGTTTCTGACATTACAGCCGTCTTCAGCCCGGCTTGCTTGAATCCAGTGGCAAAGTGAGCAAGGGACTCACGTCTGAGCACACCCTGCCACACTTATGGCGGCCAAAGCGGTACAAAAAGGGGTGGTGATGGACGGAGCATCTGAACCAATCAATCACTCACACCCAGTCAAAAGATCTGGGTTTGATCCATCACCGTTCTTTAGCCCACTCTGCCACCCCAGTTCAGACATGGCTATATGCAAATCAGTCTGACCCTGTGCCTCATGGGAACAGTCCAGCCCTAACTGCCAAGCCATGCCTTCCCTGGACCGGAAAAAAGCTTCAGAGGACCGGTTTCTGGCATTACAGCCTTCTTCAGCCCGGTTCGCTTGAATCCAGTGGCAAAGTGAGCAAGGGACTCACGTCTGAGCATACCCTGCCACACTTATGGAGGCCAAAGCGGTACAAAAGGGGGTGGTGATGGACGGAGCATGTGAACCAATCAAACACTCACACCCAGTCAAAAGATCTGGGTTTGATCCATCACCGTTCTTTAGCCCACTCTGCCACTCCAGTTCAGACATGGCTATATGCAAATCAGTCTGACCCTGTGCCTCATGGGAACAGTCCAGCCCGAACTGCCAAGCCATGCTTTCCCTGGACCGGAAACAAGCTTTCGAGGACCGGTTTCTGGCATTACAGCCGTCTTCAGCCTGACTTGCTTGAATCCAGTGGCAAAGTGAGCAAGGGACTCACGTCTGAGCATACCCTGCCACACTTATGGCGGCCAAAGTGGTACAAAAGGGGGTGGTGATGGACGGAGCATCTGAACCAATCAAACACTCACACCCAGTCAAAAGATCTGGGTTTGATCCATCACTGTTCTTTAGCCCACTCTGCCACCCCAGTTCAGACATGGCTATATGCAAATCAGTCTGACCCTGTGCCTCATGGGAACAGTCCAGCCCGAACTGCCAAGCCATTCCTTCCCTGGACTGGAAACAAGCTTCCGAGGACTGGTTTCTGGCATTACAGCCGTCTTCAGCACGGCTTGCTTGAATCCAGTGGCAAAGTGAGCAAGGGACTCACGTCTGAGCATACCCTGCCACACTTATGGCGGCCAAAGCGGTACAAAAGGGGGTGGTGATGGACGGAGCATCTGAACCAATCAAACACTCACACCCAGTCAAAAGATCTGGGTTTGATCCATCACTGTTCTTTAGCCCACTCTGCCACCCCAGTTCAGACATGGCTATATGCAAATCAGTCTGACCCTGTGCCTCATGGGAACAGTCCAGCCCGAACTGCCAAGCCATGCCTTCCCTGGACCGAAAACAAGCTTCCGAGGACCGGTTTCTGACATTACAGCCGTCTTCAGCCCGGCTTGCTTGAATCCAGTGGCAAAGTGAGCAAGGGACTCACGTCTGAGCACACCCTGCCACACTTATGGCGGCCAAAGCGGTACAAAAAGGGGTGGTGATGGACGGAGCATCTGAACCAATCAATCACTCACACCCAGTCAAAAGATCTGGGTTTGATCCATCACCGTTCTTTAGCCCACTCTGCCACCCCAGTTCAGACATGGCTATATGCAAATCAGTCTGACCCTGTGCCTCATGGGAACAGTCCAGCCCTAACTGCCAAGCCATGCCTTCCCTGGACCGGAAAAAAGCTTCAGAGGACCGGTTTCTGGCATTACAGCCTTCTTCAGCCCGGTTCGCTTGAATCCAGTGGCAAAGTGAGCAAGGGACTCACGTCTGAGC
Source organism: Lissotriton helveticus (assembly GCF_964261635.1). NCBI lineage: Eukaryota > Metazoa > Chordata > Amphibia > Caudata > Salamandridae > Lissotriton > Lissotriton helveticus. The sequence continues at coordinate 1,789,442,712 of NC_136068.1, forward strand.
ATACCCTGCCACACTTATGGAGGCCAAAGCGGTACAAAAGGGGGTGGTGATGGACGGAGCATGTGAACCAATCAAACACTCACACCCAGTCAAAAGATCTGGGTTTGATCCATCACCGTTCTTTAGCCCACTCTGCCACTCCAGTTCAGACATGGCTATATGCAAATCAGTCTGACCCTGTGCCTCATGGGAACAGTCCAGCCCGAACTGCCAAGCCATTCTTTCCCTGGACCGGAAACAAGCTTTCGAGGACCGGTTTCTGGCATTACAGCCGTCTTCAGCCTGACTTGCTTGAATCCAGTGGCAAAGTGAGCAAGGGACTCACGTCTGAGCATACCCTGCCACATTTATGGCGGCCAAAGTGGTACAAAAGGGGGTGGTGATGGACGGAGCATCTGAACCAATCAAACACTCACACCCAGTCAAAAGATCTGGGTTTGATCCATCACTGTTCTTTAGCCCACTCTGCCACCCCAGTTCAGACATGGCTATATGCAAATCAGTCTGACCCTGTGCCTCATGGGAACAGTCCAGCCCGAACTGCCAAGCCATTCCTTCCCTGGACTGGAAACAAGCTTCCGAGGACTGGTTTCTGGCATTACAGCCGTCTTCAGCACGGCTTGCTTGAATCCAGTGGCAAAGTGAGCAAGGGACTCACGTCTGAGCATACCCTGCCACACTTATGGCGGCCAAAGCGGTACAAAAGGGGGTGGTGATGGACGGAGCATCTGAACCAATCAAACACTCACACCCAGTCAAAAGATCTGGGTTTGATCCATCACTGTTCTTTAGCCCACTCTGCCAACCCCAGTTCAGACATGGCTATATGCAAATCAGTCTGACCCTGTGCCTCATGGGAACAGTCCAGCCCGAACTGCCAAGCCATGCCTTCCCTGGACCGAAAACAAGCTTCCGAGGACCGGTTTCTGACATTACAGCCGTCTTCAGCCCGGCTTGCTTGAATCCAGTGGCTAAGTGAGCAAGGGACTCACGTCTGAGCACACCCTGCCACACTTATGGCGGCCAAAGCGGTACAAAAAGGGGTGGTGATGGACGGAGCATCTGAACCAATCAATCACTCACACCCAGTCAAAAGATCTGGGTTTGATCCATCACCGTTCTTTAGCCCACTCTGCCACCCCAGTTCAGACATGGCTATATGCAAATCAGTCTGACCCTGTGCCTCATGGGAACAGTCCAGCCCTAACTGCCAAGCCATGCCTTCCCTGGACCGGAAAAAAGCTTCAGAGGACCGGTTTCTGGCATTACAGCCTTCTTCAGCCCGGTTCGCTTGAATCCAGTGGCAAAGTGAGCAAGGGACTCACGTCTGAGCATACCCTGCCACACTTATGGAGGCCAAAGCGGTACAAAAGGGGGTGGTGATGGACGGAGCATGTGAACCAATCAAACACTCACACCCAGTCAAAAGATCTGGGTTTGATCCATCACCGTTCTTTAGCCCACTCTGCCACTCCAGTTCAGACATGGCTATATGCAAATCAGTCTGACCCTGTGCCTCATGGGAACAGTCCAGCCCGAACTGCCAAGCCATTCTTTCCCTGGACCGGAAACAAGCTTTCGATGACCGGTTTCTGGCATTACAGCCGTCTTCAGCCTGACTTGCTTGAATCCAGTGGCAAAGTGAGCAAGGGACTCACGTCTGAGCATACCCTGCCACATTTATGGCGGCCAAAGTGGTACAAAAGGGGGTGGTGATGGACGGAGCATCTGAACCAATCAAACACTCACACCCAGTCAAAAGATCTGGGTTTGATCCATCACTGTTCTTTAGCCCACTCTGCCACCCCAGTTCAGACATGGCTATATGCAAATCAGTCTGACCCTGTGCCTCATGGGAACAGTCCAGCCCGAACTGCCAAGCCATTCCTTCCCTGGACTGGAAACAAGCTTCCGAGGACTGGTTTCTGGCATTACAGCCGTCTTCAGCATGGCTTGCTTGAATCCAGTGGCAAAGTGAGCAAGGGACTCACGTCTGAGCATACCCTGCCACACTTATGGCGGCCAAAGCGGTACAAAAGGGGGTGGTGATGGACGGAGCATCTGAACCAATCAAACACTCACACCCAGTCAAAAGATCTGGGTTTGATCCATCACTGTTCTTTAGCCCACTCTGCCAACCCCAGTTCAGACATGGCTATATGCAAATCAGTCTGACCCTGTGCCTCATGGGAACAGTCCAGCCCGAACTGCCAAGCCATGCCTTCCCTGGACCGAAAACAAGCTTCCGAGGACCGGTTTCTGACATTACAGCCGTCTTCAGCCCGGCTTGCTTGAATCCAGTGGCAAAGTGAGCAAGGGACTCACGTCTGAGCACACCCTGCCACACTTATGGCGGCCAAAGCGGTACAAAAAGGGGTGGTGATGGACGGAGCATCTGAACCAATCAATCACTCACACCCAGTCAAAAGATCTGGGTTTGATCCATCACCGTTCTTTAGCCCACTCTGCCACCCCAGTTCAGACATGGCTATATGCAAATCAGTCTGACCCTGTGCCTCATGGGAACAGTCCAGCCCTAACTGCCAAGCCATGCCTTCCCTGGACCGGAAAAAAGCTTCAGAGGACCGGTTTCTGGCATTACAGCCTTCTTCAGCCCGGTTCGCTTGAATCCAGTGGCAAAGTGAGCAAGGGACTCACGTCTGAGCATACCCTGCCACACTTATGGAGGCCAAAGCGGTACAAAAGGGGGTGGTGATGGACGGAGCATGTGAACCAATCAAACACTCACACCCAGTCAAAAGATCTGGGTTTGATCCATCACCGTTCTTTAGCCCACTCTGCCACTCCAGTTCAGACATGGCTATATTCAAATCAGTCTGACCCTGTGCCTCATGGGAACAGTCCAGCCCGAACTGCCAAGCCATGCTTTCCCTGGACCGGAAACAAGCTTTCGAGGACCGGTTTCTGGCATTACAGCCGTCTTCAGCCTGACTTGCTTGAATCCAGTGGCAAAGTGAGCAAGGGACTCACGTCTGAGCATACCCTGCCACACTTATGGCGGCCAAAGTGGTACAAAAGGGGGTGGTGATGGACGGAGCATCTGAACCAATCAAACACTCACACCCAGTCAAAAGATCTGGGTTTGATCCATCACTGTTCTTTAGCCCACTCTGCCACCCCAGTTCAGACATGGCTATATGCAAATCAGTCTGACCCTGTGCCTCATGGGAACAGTCCAGCCCGAACTGCCAAGCCATTCCTTCCCTGGACTGGAAACAAGCTTCCGAGGACTGGTTTCTGGCATTACAGCCGTCTTCAGCACGGCTTGCTTGAATCCAGTGGCAAAGTGAGCAAGGGACTCACGTCTGAGCATACCCTGCAACACTTATGGCGGCCAAAGCGGTACAAAAGGGGGTGGTGATGGACGGAGCATCTGAACCAATCAAACACTCACACCCAGTCAAAAGATCTGGGTTTGATCCATCACTGTTCTTTAGCCCACTCTGCCACCCCAGTTCAGACATGGCTATATGCAAATCAGTCTGACCCTGTGCCTCATGGGAACAGTCCAGCCCGAACTGCCAAGCCATGCCTTCCCTGGACCGAAAACAAGCTTCCGAGGACCGGTTTCTGACATTACAGCCGTCTTCAGCCCGGCTTGCTTGAATCCAGTGGCAAAGTGAGCAAGGGACTCACGTCTGAGCACACCCTGCCACACTTATGGCGGCCAAAGCGGTACAAAAAGGGGTGGTGATGGACGGAGCATCTGAACCAATCAATCACTCACACCCAGTCAAAAGATCTGGGTTTGATCCATCACCGTTCTTTAGCCCACTCTGCCACCCCAGTTCAGACATGGCTATATGCAAATCAGTCTGACCCTGTGCCTCATGGGAACAGTCCAGCCCTAACTGCCAAGCCATGCCTTCCCTGGACCGGAAAAAAGCTTCAGAGGACCGGTTTCTGGCATTACAGCCTTCTTCAGCCCGGTTCGCTTGAATCCAGTGGCAAAGTGAGCAAGGGACTCACGTCTGAGCATACCCTGCCACACTTATGGAGGCCAAAGCGGTACAAAAGGGGGTGGTGATGGACGGAGCATGTGAACCAATCAAACACTCACACCCAGTCAAAAGATCTGGGTTTGATCCATCACCGTTCTTTAGCCCACTCTGCCACTCCAGTTCAGACATGGCTATATGCAAATCAGTCTGACCCTGTGCCTCATGGGAACAGTCCAGCCCGAACTGCCAAGCCATGCTTTCCCTGGACCGGAAACAAGCTTTCGAGGACCGGTTTCTGGCATTACAGCCGTCTTCAGCCTGACTTGCTTGAATCCAGTGGCAAAGTGAGCAAGGGACTCACGTCTGAGCATACCCTGCCACACTTATGGCGGCCAAAGTGGTACAAAAGGGGGTGGTGATGGACGGAGCATCTGAACCAATCAAACACTCACACCCAGTCAAAAGATCTGGGTTTGATCCATCACTGTTCTTTAGCCCACTCTGCCACCCCAGTTCAGACATGGCTATATGCAAATCAGTCTGACCCTGTGCCTCATGGGAACAGTCCAGCCCGAACTGCCAAGCCATTCCTTCCCTGGACTGGAAACAAGCTTCCGAGGACTGGTTTCTGGCATTACAGCCGTCTTCAGCACGGCTTGCTTGAATCCAGTGGCAAAGTGAGCAAGGGACTCACGTCTGAGCATACCCTGCCACACTTATGGCGGCCAAAGCGGTACAAAAGGGGGTGGTGATGGACGGAGCATCTGAACCAATCAAACACTCACACCCAGTCAAAAGATCTGGGTTTGATCCATCACTGTTCTTTAGCCCACTCTGCCACCCCAGTTCAGACATGGCTATATGCAAATCAGTCTGACCCTGTGCCTCATGGGAAATGTCCAGCCCGAACTGCCAAGCCATGCCTTCCCTGGACCGAAAACAAGCTTCCGAGGACCGGTTTCTGACATTACAGCCGTCTTCAGCCCGGCTTGCTTGAATCCAGTGGCAAAGTGAGCAAGGGACTCACGTCTGAGCACACCCTGCCACACTTATGGCGGCCAAAGCGGTACAAAAAGGGGTGGTGATGGACGGAGCATCTGAACCAATCAATCACTCACACCCAGTCAAAAGATCTGGGTTTGATCCATCACCGTTCTTTAGCCCACTCTGCCACCCCAGTTCAGACATGGCTATATGCAAATCAGTCTGACCCTGTGCCTCATGGGAACAGTCCAGCCCTAACTGCCAAGCCATGCCTTCCCTGGACCGGAAAAAAGCTTCAGAGGACCGGTTTCTGGCATTACAGCCTTCTTCAGCCCGGTTCGCTTGAATCCAGTGGCAAAGTGAGCAAGGGACTCACGTCTGAGCATACCCTGCCACACTTATGGAGGCCAAAGCGGTACAAAAGGGGGTGGTGATGGACGGAGCATGTGAACCAATCAAACACTCACACCCAGTCAAAAGATCTGGGTTTGATCCATCACCGTTCTTTAGCCCACTCTGCCACTCCAGTTCAGACATGGCTATATGCAAATCAGTCTGACCCTGTGCCTCATGGGAACAGTCCAGCCCGAACTGCCAAGCCATGCTTTCCCTGGACCGGAAACAAGCTTTCGAGGACCGGTTTCTGGCATTACAGCCGTCTTCAGCCTGACTTGCTTGAATCCAGTGGCAAAGTGAGCAAGGGACTCACGTCTGAGCATACCCTGCCACATTTATGGCGGCCAAAGTGGTACAAAAGGGGGTGGTGATGGACGGAGCATCTGAACCAATCAAACACTCACACCCAGTCAAAAGATCTGGGTTTGATCCATCACTGTTCTTTAGCCCACTCTGCCACCCCAGTTCAGACATGGCTATATGCAAATCAGTCTGACCCTGTGCCTCATGGGAACAGTCCAGCCCGAACTGCCAAGCCATTCCTTCCCTGGACTGGAAACAAGCTTCCGAGGACTGGTTTCTGGCATTACAGCCGTCTTCAGCACGGCTTGCTTGAATCCAGTGGCAAAGTGAGCAAGGGACTCACGTCTCAGCATACCCTGCCACACTTATGGCGGCCAAAGCGGTACAAAAGGGGGTGGTGATGGACGGAGCATCTGAACCAATCAAACACTCACACCCAGTCAAAAGATCTGGGTTTGATCCATCACTGTTCTTTAGCCCACTCTGCCACCCCAGTTCAGACATGGCTATATGCAAATCAGTCTGACCCTGTGCCTCATGGGAACAGTCCAGCCCGAACTGCCAAGCCATGCCTTCCCTGGACCGAAAACAAGCTTCCGAGGACCGGTTTCTGACATTACAGCCGTCTTCAGCCCGGCTTGCTTGAATCCAGTGGCAAAGTGAGCAAGGGACTCATGTCTGAGCATACCCTGCCACACTTATGGCGGCCAAAGCGGTACAAAAAGGGGTGGTGATGGACGGAGCATCTGAATCAATCAAACACTCACACCCAGTCAAAAGATCTGGGTTTGATCCATCATCGTTCTTTAGCCCACTCTGCCACCCCAGTACAGACATGGCTATATGCAAATCAGTCTGACCCTGTGCCTCATGGGAACAGTCCAGCCCGAACTGCCAAGCCATGCCTTCCCTGGACCGGAAAAAAGCTTCAGAGGACCGGTTTCTGGCATTACAGCCTTCTTCAGCCCGGCTTGCTTGAATCCAGTGGCAAAGTGAGCAAGGGACTCACGTCTGAGCATACCCTGCCACACTTATGGAGGCCGAAGCGGTACAAAACGGGGTGGTGATGGACGGAGCATGTGAACCAATCAAACACTCACACCCAGTCAAAAGATCTGGGTTTGATCCATCACCGTTCTTTAGCCCACTCTGCCACTCCAGTTCAGACATAGCTATATGCAAATCAGTCTGACCCTGTGCCTCATGGGAACAGTCCAGCCCGAACTGCCAAGCCATGCCTTCCCTGGACCGGAAACAAGCTTTCGAGGACCGGTTTCTTGCATTACAGCCGTCTTCAGCCCGTCCTGCTTGAATCCAGTGGCAAAGTGAGCAAGGGACTCACGTCTGAGCATACCCTGCCACACTTATGGCGGCCAAAGCGGTACAAAAGGGGGTGGTGATGGACGGAGAATATGAACCAATCAAACACTCACACCCAGTCAAAAGATCTGGGTTTGATCCATCACCGTTCTTTAGCCCACTCTGCCACCCCAGTTCAGACATGGCTATATGCAAATCAGTCTGACCCTGTGCCTCATGGGAACAGTTCAGCCCGAACTGCCAAGCCTTGCCTTGTCTTCCCTGGACCGGAAACAAGCTTCCGAGGACCGGTTTCTGGCATTACAGCCGTCTTCAGCCCAGCTTGCTTGAATCCAGTGGCAAAGTGAGCAAGGGACTCACGTCTGAGCATACCCTGCCACACTTATGGCGGCCAAAGCGGTACAAAAGGGGGTGGTGATGGAAGGAGCATCTGAACCAATCAAACACTCACACCCAGTCAAAAGATCTGGGTTTGATCCATCACCGTTCTTTAGCCCACTCTGCCACCCCAGTTCAGACATGGCTATATGCAAATCAGTCTTACCCTGTGCCTCATGGAACAGTCCAGCCCGAACTGCCAAGCCATGCCTTCCCTGGACCGGAAACAAGCTTCCGAGGACCGGTTTCTGGCATTACAGCCGTCTTCAGCTCGGCTTTCTTGAATCCAGTGGCAAAGTGAGCAAGGGACTCACGTCTGAGCATACCCTGCCACACTTATGGCGGCCAAAGCGGTACAAAAGGGGGTGGTGATGGACGGAGCATCTGAACCAATCAAACACTCACACCCAGTCAAAAGATCTGGGTTTGATCCATCACTGTTCTTTAGCCCACTCTGCCACCCCAGTTCAGACATGGCTATATGCAAATCAGTCTGACCCTGTGCCTCATGGGAACAGTCCAGCCCGAACTGCCAAGCCATGCCTTCCCTGGGCCGGAAACAAGCTTCGTAGGACCGGTTTCTGCCACCCCAGTTCAGACATGGCTATATGCAAATCAGTCTGACCCTGTGCCTCATGGGAACAGTCCAGCCCGATCTGCCAAGCCATGCCTTCCCTGGGCCGGAAACAAGCTTCCGAGGACCCGTTTCTGGCATTACAGCCGTCTTCAGCCCGGCTTGCTTGAATCCAGTGGCAAAGTGAGCAAGGGACTCACGTCTGAGCATACCCTGCCACACTTATGGCGACCAAAGCGGTACAAAAGGGGGTGGTGATGGAGGGAGCATCTGAACCAATCCAACACTCACACCCAGTCAAAAGATCTGGGTTTGATCCATCACCGTTCTTTAGCCCACTCTGCCACCCCAGTGCAGACATGGCTATATGCAAATCAGTCTGACCCTGTGCCTCATGGGAACAGTCCAGTCCGAACTGCCAAGCCATGCCTTCCCTGGACCGGAAACAAGCTTCCGAGGACCGGTTTCTGGCATTATAGCCGTCTTCAGCCTGGCTTGCTTGAATCCAGTGGCAAAGTGAGCAAGGGACTCACGTCTGAGCATACCCAACCACACGTATGGTGGCCAAAGTGGTACAAAAGGGGGTGGTGATGGAAGGAGCATCTGAACCAATCAAACACTCACACCCAGTCAAAAGATCTGGGTTTGATCCATCACTGTTCTTTAGCCCACTCTGCCACACCAGTTCAGACATGGCTATATGCAAATCAGTCTGACCCTGTGCCTCATGGGAACAGTCCAGCCCGAACTGCCAAGCCATTCCTTCCCTGGACTGGAAACAAGCTTCCGAGGACTGGTTTCTGGCATTACAGCCGTCTCCAGCCCGGCTTGCTTGAATCCAGTGGCAAAGTGAGCAAGGGACTCACGTCTGAGCATACCCTGCCACACTTATGGCGGCCAAAGCGGTACAAAAGGGGGTTGTGATGGACGGAGCATCTGAACCAATCAAACACTCACACCCAGTCAAAAGATCTGGGTTTGATCCATCACTGTTCTTTAGCCCACTCTGCCACCCCAGTTCAGACATGGCCATATGCAAATCAGTCTGACCCTGTGCCTCATGGGAACAGTCCAGCCCGAACTGCCAAGCCATGCCTTCCCTGGACAGAAAACAAACTTCCGAGGACCGGTTTCTGACATTACAGCCGTCTTCAGCCCGGCTTGCTTGAATCCAGTGGCAAAGTGAGCAAGGGACTCACGTCTGAGCATACCCTGCCCCACTTGTGGCGGCCAAAGCGGTACAAAAAGGGGTGGTGATGGACGGAGCATCTGAACTAATCTAACACTCACACCCAGTCAAAAGATCTGGGTTTGATCCATCACCGTTCTTTAGCCCACTCTGCCACCCCAGTTCAGACATGGCTATATGCAAATCAGTCTGACCCTGTGCCTCATGGGAACAGTCCAGCCCGAACTGCCAAGCCATGCCTTCCCTGGACTGGAAACAAAGCTTCCAAGGAACGGTTTCTGGCATTACAGCCGTCTCTAGCCCGGCTTGCTTGAATCCAGTGGCAAAGTGAGCAAGGAACTCACATCTGAGCATACCCTGCCACACTTATGGCGGCCAACGTGGTACAAAAGGGGGTGGTGATGGACGGAGCATCTGAACCAATCAAACACTCACACCCAGTCAAAAGATCTGGGTTTGATCCATCACCGTTTTTAGCCCACTCTGCCACCCCTGTTCAGACATGGCTATATGCAAATCAGTCTGACCCTGTGCCTCATGGGAACAGTCCAGCCCGAACTGCCAAGCCATGCCTTCCCTGGACCGAAAACAAGCTTCCGAGGACCGGTTTCTGACATTACAGCCGTCTTCAGCCCGGCTTGCTTGAATCCAGTGGCAAAGTGAGCAAGGGACTCACGTCTGAGCATACCCTGCCACACTTATGGCGGCCAAAGCGGTACAAAAAGGGGTGGTGATGGACGGAGCATCTGAACCAATCAAACACTCACACCCAGTCAAAAGATCTGGGTTTGATCCATCACCGTTCTTTAGCCCACTCTGCCACCCCAGTTCAGACATGGCTATATGCAAATCAGTCTGACCCTGTGCCTCATGGGAACAGTCCAGGTGAACTGCCAAGCCATGCCTTCCCTGGACTGGAAACAAAGCTTCCAAGGAACGGTTTCTGGCATTACAGCCGTCTCTAGCCCGGCTTGCTTGAATCCAGTGGCAAAGTGAGCAAGGAACTCACATCTGAGCATACCCTGCCACACTTATGGCAGCCAACGTGGTTCAAAAGGGGGTGGTGATGGACGGAGCATCTGAACCAATCAAACACTCACACCCAGTCAAAAGATCTGGGTTTGATCCATCACGGTTTTTAGCCCACTCTGCCACCCCAGTTCAGACATGGCTATATGCAAATCAGTCTGACCCTGTGCCTCATGGGAACAGTCCAGCCCGAACTGCCAAGCCATTCCTTCCCTGGACTGGAAACAAGCTTCGAGGACTGGTTTCTGGCATTACAGCCGTCTTCTGCCCGGCTTGCTTGAATCCAGTGGCAAAGTGAGCAAGGGACTCACGTCTGAGCATACCCTGCCACACTTATGGCGGCCAAAGTGGTACAAAAGGGGGTGGTGATGGACGGAGCATCTGAACCAATCAAACACTCACACCCAGTCAAAAGATCTGGGTTTGATCCATCACTGTTCTTTAGCTCACTCTGCCAACCCCAGTTCAGACATGGCTATATGCAAATCAGTCTGACCCTGTGCCTCATGGGAACAGTCCAGCCCGAACTGCCAAGCCATGCCTTCCCTGGACCGAAAACAAGCTTCCGAGGACCGGTTTCTGACATTACAGCCATCTTCAGCCCGGCTTGCTTGAATCCAGTGGCAAAGTGAGCAAGGGACTCACGTCTGAGCATACCCTGCCACACTTATTGCAGCCAAAGCGGTACAAAAAGGGGTGGTGATGGACGGAGCATCTGAATCAATCAAACACTCACACCCAGTCAAAAGATCTGGGTTTGATCCATCGCCGTTCTTTAGCCCACTCTGCCACCCCAGTTCAGACATGGCTATATGCAAATCAGTCTGACCCTGTGCCTCATGGGAACAGTCCAGCCCGAACTGCCAAGCCATGCCTTCCCTGGACTGGAAACAAAGCTTCCAAGGAACGGTTTCTGGCATTACAGCCGTCTCTAGCCCGGCTTGCTTGAATCCAGTGGCAAAGTGAGCAAGGAACTCACATCTGAGCATACCCTGCCACACTTATGGCAGCCAACGTGGTACAAAAGGGGGTGGTGATGGACGGAGCATCTGAACCAATCAAACACTCACACCCAGTCAAAAGATCTGGGTTTGATCCATCACCGTTTTTAGCCCACTCTGCCACCCCAGTTCAGACATGGCTATATGCAAATCAGTCTGACCCTGTGCCTCATGGGAACAGTCCAGCCCGAACTGCCAAGCCATGCCTTCCGTGGACCGGAAACAAGCTTCCAAGGACCGGTTTCTGGCATTACAGCCGTCTTCAGCCCGGCTTTCTTGAATCCAGTGGCAAAGTGAGCAAGGGACACACGTCTGAGCATACCCTGCCACACTTATGGCGGCCAAAGCGGTACAAAAAGGGGTGGTGATGGATGGAGCATCTGAACCAATCAAACACTCACACCCAGTCAAAAGATCTGGGTTTGATCCATCACCGTTCTTCAGCCCACTCTGCCACCCCAGTTCAGACATGGCTATTTGCAAATCAGTCTGACCCTGTGCCTCATGGGAACAGTCCAGCCAGAACTGCCAAGCCATGCCTTCCCTGGACTGGAAACAAGCTTCCGAGGACCGGTTTCTGGCATTACAGCCGTCTTCAGCCTGGCTTGCTTGAATCAATTGGCAAAGTGAGCAAGGGACTCACGTCTGAGCATACCCTGCCACAATTATGGCGGTCAAAGCGGTACAAAATGGGGTGGTGATGGACGGAGCATCTGAACCAATCAAACACTCACACCCAGTCAAAAGATCTGGGTTTGATCCATCACCGTTCTTTAGCCCACTCTGCCACCCCAGTTCAGACATGGCTATATGCAAATCAGTCTGACCCTGTGTCTCATGGGAACAGTCCAGCCCGAACTGCAAAGCCATGCCTTCCCTGGACCGGAAACAAGCTTCCGAGGACCGGTTTCTGGCATTACAGCCGTCTTCAGCCCGGCATGCTAGAATCCAGTGGCAAAGTGAGCAAGGGACTCACGTCTGAGCATACCCTGCCACACTTATGGCGGCCAAAGCGGTACAAAAGACGGTGGTGATGGATGGAGCATCTGAACCAATCAAAAACTCACACCCAGTCAAAAGATCTAGGTTTGATCCATCACCGTTCTTTAACCCACTCTGCCACCCCAGTTCAGACATGGCTATATGCAAATCAGTCTGACCCTGTGCCTCATGGGAACAGTCCAGCCCGAACTGCCAAGCCATGCCTTCCCTGGACCAGAAACGAGCTTCGGAGGACCAGTTTCTGGCATTACAGCCGTCTTCAGCCCGGCCTGCTTGAATCCAGCGGCAAAGTGAGCAAGGGACTCACGTCTGAGCATACCCTGCCACACTTATGGCGGCCAAAGCGGTACAAAAGGGGGTGGTGATGGACGGAGCATCTGAACCAATCAAACACTCACACCCAGTCAAAAGATCTGGGTTTGATCCATCACCATTCTTTAGCCCACTCTGCCACCCCAGTTCAGACATGGCTATATGCAAATCAGTCTGACCATGTGCCTCATGGGAACAGTCCAACTCGAACTGCCAAGCCATGCCTTCCCTGGACCGGAAACAAGCTTCCGAGGACCGGTTTCTGGCATTACAGCAGTCTTCAGCCCGGCTTGCTTGAATCCAGTGGCAAAGTGAGCAAGGGACTCACGTCTGAGCATACCCTGCCACACTTATGGCGGCCAAAGCGGTACAAAAGGGGGTGGTGATGGACGGAGCATCTGAACCAATCAAACACTCACACCCAGTCAAATGATCTGCGTTTGATCCATCACCGTTCTTTAGCCCACTCTGCCACCCCAGTTCAGACATGGCTATATGCAAATCAGTCTGACCCTGTGCCTCATGGGAACAGTCCAGCCCGAACTACCAAGCCATGCCTTCCCTGGGCCGAAAACAAGCTTCCAAGGACCGGTTTCTGGCATTACAGCAGTCTTCAGCCCGGCTTGCTTGAATCCAATGGCAAAGTGAGCAAGGGACTCACGTCTGAGCATACCCTGCCACACTTAGGGCGGCCAAAGCGGTACAAAAGGGGGTGGTGATGGACAGAGCATCTGAACCAATCAAACACTCACACCCAGTCAAAAGATCTGGGTTTGATCCATCACCGTTCTTTAGCCCACTCTGCCACCCCAGTGCAGACATGGCTATATGCAAATCAGTCTGACCCTGTGCCTCATGGGAACAGTCCAGTCCGAACTGCCAAGCCATGCCTTCCCTGGACCGGAAACAAGCTTCCGAGGACCCGTTTCTGGCATTACAGCCGTCTTCAGCCCGGCTTGCTTGAATCCAGTGGCAAAGTGAGCAAGGGACTCACGTCTGAGCATACCCTGCCACACGTATGGTGGCCAAAGTGGTACAAAAGGGGGTGGTGATGGAAGGAGCATCTGAACCAATCAAACACTCACACCCAGTCAAAAGATCTGGGTTTGATCCATCACTGCTCTTTAGCCCACTCTGCCACCCCAGTTCAGACATGGCTATATGCAAATCAGTCTGACCCTGTGCCTCATGGGAACAGTCCAGCCCGAACTGCCAAGCCATTCCTTCCCTGGACTGGAAACAAGCTTCCGAGGACTGGTTTCTGGCATTACAGCCGTCTCCAGCCCGGCTTGCTTGAATCCAGTGGCAAAGTGAGCAAGGGACTCACGTCTGAGCATACCCTGCCACACTTATGGCGGCCAAAGCGGTACAAAAGGGGGTTGTAATGGACGGAGCATCTGAACCAATCAAACACTCACACCCAGTCAAAAGATCTGGGTTTGATCCATCACTGTTCTTTAGCCCACTCTGCCACCCCAGTTCAGACATGGCTATATGCAATTCAGTCTGACCCTGTGCCTCATGGGAACAGTCCAGCCCGAACTGCCAAGCCATGCCTTCCCTGGACAGAAAACAAGCTTCCGAGGAACGGTTTCTGACATTACAGCCGTCTTCAGCCCGGCTTGCTTGAATCCAGTGGCAAAGTGAGCAAGGGACTCACGTCTGAGCATAACCTGCCCCACTTGTGGCGGCCAAAGCGGTACAAAAAGGGGTGGTGATGGACGGAGCATCTGAACTAATCAAACACTCACACCCAGTCAAAAGATCTGGGTTTGATCCATCACCGTTCTTTAGCCCACTCTGCCACCCCAGTTCAGACATGGCTATATGCAATTCAGTCTGACCCTGTGCCTCATGGGAACAGTCCAGCCCGAACTGCCAAGCCATGCCTTCCCTGGACAGAAAACAAGCTTCCGAGGAACGGTTTCTGACATTACAGCCGTCTTCAGCCCGGCTTGCTTGAATCCAGTGGCAAAGTGAGCAAGGGACTCACGTCTGAGCACACCCTGCCACACTTATGGCGGCCAAAGCGGTACAAAAAGGGGTGGTGATGGACGGAGCATCTGAACCAATCAATCACTCACACCCAGTCAAAAGATCTGGGTTTGATCCATCACCGTTCTTTAGCCCACTCTGCCACCCCAGTTCAGACATGGCTATATGCAAATCAGTCTGACCCTGTGCCTCATGGGAACAGTCCAGCCCTAACTGCCAAGCCATGCCTTCCCTGGACCGGAAAAAAGCTTCAGAGGACCGGTTTCTGGCATTACAGCCTTCTTCAGCCCGGTTCGCTTGAATCCAGTGGCAAAGTGAGCAAGGGACTCACGTCTGAGCATACCCTGCCACACTTATGGAGGCCAAAGCGGTACAAAAGGGGGTGGTGATGGACGGAGCATGTGAACCAATCAAACACTCACACCCAGTCAAAAGATCTGGGTTTGATCCATCACCGTTCTTTAGCCCACTCTGCCACTCCAGTTCAGACATGGCTATATGCAAATCAGTCTGACCCTGTGCCTCATGGGAACAGTCCAGCCCGAACTGCCAAGCCATGCTTTCCCTGGACCGGAAACAAGCTTTCGAGGACCGGTTTCTGGCATTACAGCCGTCTTCAGCCTGACTTGCTTGAATCCAGTGGCAAAGTGAGCAAGGGACTCACGTCTGAGCATACCCTGCCACATTTATGGCGGCCAAAGTGGTACAAAAGGGGGTGGTGATGGACGGAGCATCTGAACCAATCAAACACTCACACCCAGTCAAAAGATCTGGGTTTGATCCATCACTGTTCTTTAGCCCACTCTGCCACCCCAGTTCAGACATGGCTATATGCAAATCAGTCTGACCCTGTGCCTCATGGGAACAGTCCAGCCCGAACTGCCAAGCCATTCCTTCCCTGGACTGTAAACAAGCTTCCGAGGACTGGTTTCTGGCATTACAGCCGTCTTCAGCACGGCTTGCTTGAATCCAGTGGCAAAGTGAGCAAGGGACTCACGTCTGAGCATACCCTGCCACACTTATGGCGGCCAAAGCGGTACAAAAGGGGGTGGTGATGGACGGAGCATCTGAACCAATCAAACACTCACACCCAGTCAAAAGATCTGGGTTTGATCCATCACTGTTCTTTAGCCCACTCTGCCACCCCAGTTCAGACATGGCTATATGCAAATCAGTCTGACCCTGTGCCTCATGGGAACAGTCCAGCCCGAACTGCCAAGCCATGCCTTCCCTGGACCGAAAACAAGCTTCCGAGGACCGGTTTCTGACATTACAGCCGTCTTCAGCCCGGCTTGCTTGAATCCAGTGGCAAAGTGAGCAAGGGACTCATTTCTGAGCATACCCTGCCACACTTATGGCGGCCAAAGCGGTACAAAAAGGGGTGGTGATGGACGGAGCATCTGAATCAATCAAACACTCACACCCAGTCAAAAGATCTGGGTTTGATCCATCATCGTTCTTTAGCCCACTCTGCCACCCCAGTACAGACATGGCTATATGCAAATCAGTCTGACCCTGTGCCTCATGGGAACAGTCCAGCCCGAACTGCCAAGCCATGCCTTCCCTGGACCGGAAAAAAGCTTCAGAGGACCGGTTTCTGGCATTACAGCCTTCTTCAGCCCGGCTTGCTTGAATCCAGTGGCAAAGTGAGCAAGGGACTCACGTCTGAGCATACCCTGCCACACTTATGGAGGCCGAAGCGGTACAAAAGGGGGTGGTGATGGACGGAGCATGTGAACCAATCAAACACTCACACCCAGTCAAAAGATCTGGGTTTGATCCATCACCGTTCTTTAGCCCACTCTGCCACTCCAGTTCAGACATGGCTATATGCAAATCAGTCTGACCCTGTGCCTCATGGGAACAGTCCAGCCCGAACTTCCAAGCCATGCCTTCCCTGGACCGGAAACAAGCTTTCGAGGACCGGTTTCTTGCATTACAGCCGTCTTCAGCCCGGCCTGCTTGAATCCAGTGGCAAAGTGAGCAAGGGACTCACGTCTGAGCATACCCTGCCACACTTATGGCGGCCAAAGCGGTACAAAAGGGGGTGGTGATGGACGGAGAATATGAACCAATCAAACACTCACACCCAGTCAAAAGATCTGGGTTTGATCCATCACCGTTCTTTAGCCCACTCTGCCACCCCAGTTCAGACATGGCTATATGCAAATCAGTCTGACCCTGTGCCTCATGGGAACAGTTCAGCCCGAACTGCCAAGCATTGCCTTGCCTTCCCTGGACCGGAAACAAGCTTCCGAGGACCGGTTTCTGGCATTACAGCCGTCTTCAGCCCAGCTTGCTTGAATCCAGTGGCAAAGTGAGCAAGGGACTCACGTCTGAGCATACCCTGCCACACTTATGGCGGCCAAAGCGGTACAAAAGGGGGTGGTGATGGAAGGAGCATCTGAACCAATCAAACACTCACACCCAGTCAAAAGATCTGGGTTTGATCCATCACCGTTCTTTAGCCCACTCTGCCACCCCAGTTCAGACATGGCTATATGCAAATCAGTCTTACCCTGTGCCTCATGGAACAGTCCAGCCCGAACTGCCAAGCCATGCCTTCCCTGGACCGGAAACAAGCTTCCGAGGACCGGTTTCTGGCATTACAGCCGTCTTCAGCTCGGCTTTCTTGAATCCAGTGGCAAAGTGAGCAAGGGACTCACGTCTGAGCATACCCTGCCACACTTATGGCGGCCAAAGCGGTACAAAAGGGGGTGGTGATGGACGGAGCATCTGAACCAATCAAACACTCACACCCAGTCAAAAGATCTGGGTTTGATCCATCACTGTTCTTTAGCCCACTCTGCCACCCCAGTTCAGACATGGCTATATGCAAATCAGTCTGACCCTGTGCCTCATGGGAACAGTCCAGCCCGAACTGCCAAGCCATGCCTTCCCTGGGCCGGAAACAAGCTTCGTAGGACCGGTTTCTGCCACCCCAGTTCAGACATGGCTATATGCAAATCAGTCTGACCCTGTGCCTCATGGGAACAGTCCAGCCCGATCTGCCAAGCCATGCCTTCCCTGGGCCGGAAACAAGCTTCCGAGGACCCGTTTCTGGCATTACAGCCGTCTTCAGCCCGGCTTGCTTGAATCCAGTGGCAAAGTGAGCAAGGGACTCACGTCTGAGCATACCCTGCCACACTTATGGCGACCAAAGCGGTACAAAAGGGGGTGGTGATGGAGGGAGCATCTGAACCAATCCAACACTCACACCCAGTCAAAAGATCTGGGTTTGATCCATCACCGTTCTTTAGCCCACTCTGCCACCCCAGGGCAGACATGGCTATATGCAAATCAGTCTGACCCTGTGCCTCATGGGAACAGTCCAGTCCGAACTGCCAAGCCATGCCTTCCCTGGACCGGAAACAAGCTTCCGAGGACCGGTTTCTGGCATTATAGCCGTCTTCAGCCCGGCTTGCTTGAATCCAGTGGCAAAGTGAGCAAGGGACTCACGTCTGAGCATACCCAACCACACGTATGGTGGCCAAAGTGGTACAAAAGGGGGTGGTGATGGAAGGAGCATCTGAACCAATCAAACACTCACACCCAGTCAAAAGATCTGGGTTTGATCCATCACTGTTCTTTAGCCCACTCTGCCACACCAGTTCAGACATGGCTATATGCAAATCAGTCTGACCCTGTGCCTCATGGGAACAGTCCAGCCCGAACTGCCAAGCCATTCCTTCCCTGGACAGGAAACAAGCTTCCGAGGACTGGTTTCTGGCATTACAGCCGTATCCAGCCCGGCTTGCTTGAATCCAGTGGCAAAGTGAGCAAGGGACTCACGTCTGAGCATACCCTGCCACACTTATGGCGGCCAAAGCGGTACAAAAGGGGGTTGTGATGGACGGAGCATCTGAACCAATCAAACACTCACACCCAGTCAAAAGATCTGGGTTTGATCCATCACTGTTCTTTAGCCCACTCTGCCACCCCAGTTCAGACATGGCCATATGCAAATCAGTCTGACCCTGTGCCTCATGGGAACAGTCCAGCCCGAACTGCCAAGCCATGCCTTCCCTGGACAGAAAACAAGCTTCCGAGGACCGGTTTCTGACATTACAGCCGTCTTCAGCCCGGCTTGCTTGAATCCAGTGGCAAAGTGAGCAAGGGACTCACGTCTGAGCATACCCTGCCCCACTTGTGGCGGCCAAAGCGGTACAAAAAGGGGTGGTGATGGACGGAGCATCTGAACTAATCAAACACTCACACCCAGTCAAAAGATCTGGGTTTGATACATCACCGTTCTTTAGCCCACTCTGCCACCCCAGTTCAGACATGGCTATATGCAAATCAGTCTGACCCTGTGCCTCATGGGAACAGTCCAGCCCGAACTGCCAAGCCATGCCTTCCCTGGACTGGAAACAAAGCTTCCAAGGAACGGTTTCTGGCATTACAGCCGTCTCTAGCCCGGCTTGCTTGAATCCAGTGGCAAAGTGAGCAAGGAACTCACATCTGAGCATACCCTGCCACACTTATGGCGGCCAACGTGGTACAAAAGGGGGTGGTGATGGACGGAGCATCTGAACCAATCAAACACTCACACCCAGTCAAAAGATCTGGGTTTGATCCATCACCGTTTTTAGCCCACTCTGCCACCCCTGTTCAGACATGGCTATATGCAAATCAGTCTGACCCTGTGCCTCATGGGAACAGTCCAGCCCGAACTGCCAAGCCATGCCTTCCCTGGACCGAAAACAAGCTTCGGAGGACCGGTTTCTGACATTACAGCCGTCTTCAGCCCGGCTTGCTTGAATCCAGTGGCAAAGTGAGCAAGGGACTCACGTCTGAGCATACCCTGCCACACTTATGGCGGCCAAAGCGGTACAAAAAGGGGTGGTGATGGACGGAGCATCTGAACCAATCAAACACTCACACCCAGTCAAAAGATCTGGGTTTGATCCATCACCGTTCTTTAGCCCACTCTGCCACCCCAGTTCAGACATGGCTATATGCAAATCAGTCTGACCCTGTGCCTCATGGGAACAGTCCAGCCCGAACTGCCAAGCCATGCCTTCCCTGGACTGGAAACAAAGCTTCCAAGGAACGGTTTCTGGCATTACAGCCGTCTCTAGCCCGGCTTGCTTGAATCCAGTGGCAAAGTGAGCAAGGAACTCACATCTGAGCATACCCTGCCACACTTATGGCAGCCAACGTGGTTCAAAAGGGGGTGGTGATGGACGGAGCATCTGAACCAATCAAACACTCACACCCAGTCAAAAGATCTGGGTTTGATCCATCACGGTTTTTAGCCCACTCTGCCACCCCAGTTCAGACATGGCTATATGCAAATCAGTCTGACCCTGTGCCTCATGGGAACAGTCCAGCCCGAACTGCCAAGCCATTCCTTCCCTGGACTGGAAACAAGCTTCCGAGGACTGGTTTCTGGCATTACAGCCGTCTTCTGCCCGGCTTGCTTGAATCCAGTGGCAAAGTGAGCAAGGGACTCACGTCTGAGCATACCCTGCCACACTTATGGCGGCCAAAGCGGTACAAAAGGGGGTGGTGATGGACGGAGCATCTGAACCAATCAAACACTCACACCCAGTCAAAAGATCTGGGTTTGATCCATCACTGTTCTTTAGCCCACTCTGCCAACCCCAGTTCAGACATGGCTATATGCAAATCAGTCTGACCCTGTGCCTCATGGGAACAGTCCAGCCCGAACTGCCAAGCCATGCCTTCCCTGGACCGAAAACAAGCTTCCGAGGACCGGTTTCTGACATTACAGCCATCTTCAGCCCGGCTTGCTTGAATCCAGTGGCAAAGTGAGCAAGGGACTCACGTCTGAGCATACCCTGCCACACTTATTGCAGCCAAAGCGGTACAAAAAGGGGTGGTGATGGACGGAGCATCTGAATCAATCAAACACTCACACCCAGTCAAAAGATCTGGGTTTGATCCATCGCCGTTCTTTAGCCCACTCTGCCACCCCAGTTCAGACATGGCTATATGCAAATCAGTCTGACCCTGTGCCTCATGGGAACAGTCCAGCCCGAACTGCCAAGCCATGCCTTCCCTGGACTGGAAACAAAGCTTCCAAGGAACGGTTTCTGGCATTACAGCCATCTCTAGCCCGGCTTGCTTGAATCCAGTGGCAAAGTGAGCAAGGAACTCACATCTGAGCATACCCTGCCACACTTATGGCAGCCAACGTGGTACAAAAGGGGGTGGTGATGGACGGAGCATCTGAACCAATCAAACACTCACACCCAGTCAAAAGATCTGGGTTTGATCCATCACCGTTTTTAGCCCACTCTGCCACCCCAGTTCAGACATGGCTATATGCAAATCAGTCTGACCCTGTGCCTCATGGGAACAGTCCAGCCCGAACTGCCAAGCCATGCCTTCCGTGGACCGGAAACAAGCTTCCAAGGACCGGTTTCTGGCATTACAGCCATCTTCAGCCCGGCTTTCTTGAATCCAGTGGCAAAGTGAGCAAGGGACACACGTCTGAGCATACCCTGCCACACTTATGGCGGCCAAAGCGGTACAAAAAGGGGTGGTGATGGATGGAGCATCTGAACCAATCAAACACTCACACCCAGTCAAAAGATCTGGGTTTGATCCATCACCGTTCTTCAGCCCACTCTGCCACCCCAGTTCAGACATGGCTATTTGCAAATCAGTCTGACCCTGTGCCTCATGGGAACAGTCCAGCCAGAACTGCCAAGCCATGCCTTCCCTGGACTGGAAACAAGCTTCTGAGGACCGGTTTCTGGCATTACAGCCGTCTTCAGCCTGGCTTGCTTGAATCAATTGGCAAAGTGAGCAAGGGACTCACGTCTGAGCATACCCTGCCACAATTATGGCGGTCAAAGCGGTACAAAATGGGGTGGTGATGGACGGAGCATCTGAACCAATCAAACACTCACACCCAGTCAAAAGATCTGGGTTTGATCCATCACCGTTCTTTAGCCCACTCTGCCACCCCAGTTCAGACATGGCTATATGCAAATCAGTCTGACCCTGTGTCTCATGGGAACAGTCCAGCCCGAACTGCAAAGCCATGCCTTCCCTGGACCGGAAACAAGCTTCCGAGGACCGGTTTCTGGCATTACAGCCGTCTTCAGCCCGGCATGCTAGAATCCAGTGGCAAAGTGAGCAAGGGACTCACGTCTGAGCATACCCTGCCACACTTATGGCGGCCAAAGCGGTACAAAAGACGGTGGTGATGGATGGAGCATCTGAACCAATCAAACACTCACACCCAGTCAAAAGATCTAGGTTTGATCCATCACCGTTCTTTAACCCACTCTGCCACCCCAGTTCAGACATGGCTATATGCAAATCAGTCTGACCCTGTGCCTCATGGGAACAGTCCAGCCCGAACTGCCAAGCCATGCCTTCCCTGGACCAGAAACGAGCTTCGGAGGACCAGTTTCTGGCATTACAGCCGTCTTCAGCCCGGCCTGCTTGAATCCAGCGGCAAAGTGAGCAAGGGACTCACGTCTGAGCATACCCTGCCACACTTATGGCGGCCAAAGCGGTACAAAAGGGGGTGGTGATGGACGGAGCATCTGAACCAATCAAACACTCACACCCAGTCAAAAGATCTGGGTTTGATCCATCACCATTCTTTAGCCCACTCTGCCACCCCAGTTCAGACATGGCTATATGCAAATCAGTCTGACCCTGTGCCTCATGGGAACAGTCCAGCCCGAACTGCCAAGCCATGCCTTCCCTGGACCAGAAACGAGCTTCGGAGGACCAGTTTCTGGCATTACAGCCGTCTTCAGCCCGGCCTGCTTGAATCCAGCGGCAAAGTGAGCAAGGGACTCACGTCTGAGCATACCCTGCCACACTTATGGCGGCCAAAGCGGTACAAAAGGGGGTGGTGATGGACGGAGCATCTGAACCAATCAAACACTCACACCCAGTCAAAAGATCTGGGTTTGATCCATCACCGTTCTTTAGCCTACTCTGCCACCCCAGTTCAGACATGGCTATATGCAAATCAGTCTTACCCTGTGCCTCATGGAACAGTCCAGCCCGAACTGCCAAGCCATGCCTTCCCTGGACCGGAAACAAGCTTCCGAGGACCGGTTTCTGGCATTACAGCCGTCTTCAGCTCGGCTTTCTTGAATCCAGTGGCAAAGTGAGCAAGGGACTCACGTCTGAGCATACCCTGCCACACTTATGGCGGCCAAAGCGGTACAAAAGGGGGTGGTGATGGACGGAGCATCTGAACCAATCAAACACTCACACCCAGTCAAAAGATCTGGGTTTGATCCATCACTGTTCTTTAGCCCACTCTGCCACCCCAGTTCAGACATGGCTATATGCAAATCAGTCTGACCCTGTGCCTCATGGGAACAGTCCAGCCCGAACTGCCAAGCCATGCCTTCCCTGGGCCGGAAACAAGCTTCGTAGGACCGGTTTCTGCCACCCCAGTTCAGACATGGCTATATGCAAATCAGTCTGACCCTGTGCCTCATGGGAACAGTCCAGCCCGATCTGCCAAGCCATGCCTTCCCTGGGCCGGAAACAAGCTTCCGAGGACCCGTTTCTGGCATTACAGCCGTCTTCAGCCCGGCTTGCTTGAATCCAGTGGCAAAGTGAGCAAGGGACTCACGTCTGAGCATACCCTGCCACACTTATGGCGACCAAAGCGGTACAAAAGGGGGTGGTGATGGAGGGAGCATCTGAACCAATCCAACACTCACACCCAGTCAAAAGATCTGGGTTTGATCCATCACCGTTCTTTAGCCCACTCTGCCACCCCAGGGCAGACATGGCTATATGCAAATCAGTCTGACCCTGTGCCTCATGGGAACAGTCCAGTCCGAACTGCCAAGCCATGCCTTCCCTGGACCGGAAACAAGCTTCCGAGGACCGGTTTCTGGCATTATAGCCGTCTTCAGCCCGGCTTGCTTGAATCCAGTGGCAAAGTGAGCAAGGGACTCACGTCTGAGCATACCCAACCACACGTATGGTGGCCAAAGTGGTACAAAAGGGGGTGGTGATGGAAGGAGCATCTGAACCAATCAAACACTCACACCCAGTCAAAAGATCTGGGTTTGATCCATCACTGTTCTTTAGCCCACTCTGCCACACCAGTTCAGACATGGCTATATGCAAATCAGTCTGACCCTGTGCCTCATGGGAACAGTCCAGCCCGAACTGCCAAGCCATTCCTTCCCTGGACTGGAAACAAGCTTCCGAGGACTGGTTTCTGGCATTACAGCCGTATCCAGCCCGGCTTGCTTGAATCCAGTGGCAAAGTGAGCAAGGGACTCACGTCTGAGCATACCCTGCCACACTTATGGCGGCCAAAGCGGTACAAAAGGGGGTTGTGATGGACGGAGCATCTGAACCAATCAAACACTCACACCCAGTCAAAAGATCTGGGTTTGATCCATCACTGTTCTTTAGCCCACTCTGCCACCCCAGTTCAGACATGGCCATATGCAAATCAGTCTGACCCTGTGCCTCATGGGAACAGTCCAGCCCGAACTGCCAAGCCATGCCTTCCCTGGACAGAAAACAAGCTTCCGAGGACCGGTTTCTGACATTACAGCCGTCTTCAGCCCGGCTTGCTTGAATCCAGTGGCAAAGTGAGCAAGGGACTCACGTCTGAGCATACCCTGCCCCACTTGTGGCGGCCAAAGCGGTACAAAAAGGGGTGGTGATGGACGGAGCATCTGAACTAATCAAACACTCACACCCAGTCAAAAGATCTGGGTTTGATACATCACCGTTCTTTAGCCCACTCTGCCACCCCAGTTCAGACATGGCTATATGCAAATCAGTCTGACCCTGTGCCTCATGGGAACAGTCCAGCCCGAACTGCCAAGCCATGCCTTCCCTGGACTGGAAACAAAGCTTCCAAGGAACGGTTTCTGGCATTACAGCCGTCTCTAGCCCGGCTTGCTTGAATCCAGTGGCAAAGTGAGCAAGGAACTCACATCTGAGCATACCCTGCCACACTTATGGCGGCCAACGTGGTACAAAAGGGGGTGGTGATGGACGGAGCATCTGAACCAATCAAACACTCACACCCAGTCAAAAGATCTGGGTTTGATCCATCACCGTTTTTAGCCCACTCTGCCACCCCTGTTCAGACATGGCTATATGCAAATCAGTCTGACCCTGTGCCTCATGGGAACAGTCCAGCCCGAACTGCCAAGCCATGCCTTCCCTGGACCGAAAACAAGCTTCCGAGGACCGGTTTCTGACATTACAGCCGTCTTCAGCCCGGCTTGCTTGAATCCAGTGGCAAAGTGAGCAAGGGACTCACGTCTGAGCATACCCTGCCACACTTATGGCGGCCAAAGCGGTACAAAAAGGGGTGGTGATGGACGGAGCATCTGAACCAATCAAACACTCACACCCAGTCAAAAGATCTGGGTTTGATCCATCACCGTTCTTTAGCCCACTCTGCCACCCCAGTTCAGACATGGCTATATGCAAATCAGTCTGACCCTGTGCCTCATGGGAACAGTCCAGCCCGAACTGCCAAGCCATGCCTTCCCTGGACTGGAAACAAAGCTTCCAAGGAACGGTTTCTGGCATTACAGCCGTCTCTAGCCCGGCTTGCTTGAATCCAGTGGCAAAGTGAGCAAGGAACTCACATCTGAGCATACCCTGCCACACTTATGGCAGCCAACGTGGTTCAAAAGGGGGTGGTGATGGACGGAGCATCTGAACCAATCAAACACTCACACCCAGTCAAAAGATCTGGGTTTGATCCATCACGGTTTTTAGCCCACTCTGCCACCCCAGTTCAGACATGGCTATATGCAAATCAGTCTGACCCTGTGCCTCATGGGAACAGTCCAGCCCGAACTGCCAAGCCATTCCTTCCCTGGACTGGAAACAAGCTTCCGAGGACTGGTTTCTGGCATTACAGCCGTCTTCTGCCCGGCTTGCTTGAATCCAGTGGCAAAGTGAGCAAGGGACTCACGTCTGAGCATACCCTGCCACACTTATGGCGGCCAAAGCGGTACAAAAGGGGGTGGTGATGGACGGAGCATCTGAACCAATCAAACACTCACACCCAGTCAAAAGATCTGGGTTTGATCCATCACTGTTCTTTAGCCCACTCTGCCAACCCCAGTTCAGACATGGCTATATGCAAATCAGTCTGACCCTGTGCCTCATGGGAACAGTCCAGCCCGAACTGCCAAGCCATGCCTTCCCTGGACCGAAAACAAGCTTCCGAGGACCGGTTTCTGACATTACAGCCATCTTCAGCCCGGCTTGCTTGAATCCAGTGGCAAAGTGAGCAAGGGACTCACGTCTGAGCATACCCTGCCACACTTATTGCAGCCAAAGCGGTACAAAAAGGGGTGGTGATGGACGGAGCATCTGAATCAATCAAACACTCACACCCAGTCAAAAGATCTGGGTTTGATCCATCGCCGTTCTTTAGCCCACTCTGCCACCCCAGTTCAGACATGGCTATATGCAAATCAGTCTGACCCTGTGCCTCATGGGAACAGTCCAGCCCGAACTGCCAAGCCATGCCTTCCCTGGACTGGAAACAAAGCTTCCAAGGAACGGTTTCTGGCATTACAGCCATCTCTAGCCCGGCTTGCTTGAATCCAGTGGCAAAGTGAGCAAGGAACTCACATCTGAGCATACCCTGCCACACTTATGGCAGCCAACGTGGTACAAAAGGGGGTGGTGATGGACGGAGCATCTGAACCAATCAAACACTCACACCCAGTCAAAAGATCTGGGTTTGATCCATCACCGTTTTTAGCCCACTCTGCCACCCCAGTTCAGACATGGCTATATGCAAATCAGTCTGACCCTGTGCCTCATGGGAACAGTCCAGCCCGAACTGCCAAGCCATGCCTTCCGTGGAC
Source organism: Lissotriton helveticus (assembly GCF_964261635.1). Lineage (NCBI taxonomy): Eukaryota > Metazoa > Chordata > Amphibia > Caudata > Salamandridae > Lissotriton > Lissotriton helveticus. The sequence goes on from NC_136068.1 coordinate 1,789,468,976, forward strand.
CGGAAACAAGCTTCCAAGGACCGGTTTCTGGCATTACAGCCATCTTCAGCCCGGCTTTCTTGAATCCAGTGGCAAAGTGAGCAAGGGACACACGTCTGAGCATACCCTGCCACACTTATGGCGGCCAAAGCGGTACAAAAAGGGGTGGTGATGGATGGAGCATCTGAACCAATCAAACACTCACACCCAGTCAAAAGATCTGGGTTTGATCCATCACCGTTCTTCAGCCCACTCTGCCACCCCAGTTCAGACATGGCTATATGCAAATCAGTCTGACCCTGTGTCTCATGGGAACAGTCCAGCCCGAACTGCAAAGCCATGCCTTCCCTGGACCGGAAACAAGCTTCCGAGGACCGGTTTCTGGCATTACAGCCGTCTTCAGCCCGGCATGCTAGAATCCAGTGGCAAAGTGAGCAAGGGACTCACGTCTGAGCATACCCTGCCACACTTATGGCGGCCAAAGCGGTACAAAAGACGGTGGTGATGGATGGAGCATCTGAACCAATCAAACACTCACACCCAGTCAAAAGATCTAGGTTTGATCCATCACCGTTCTTTAACCCACTCTGCCACCCCAGTTCAGACATGGCTATATGCAAATCAGTCTGACCCTGTGCCTCATGGGAACAGTCCAGCCCGAACTGCCAAGCCATGCCTTCCCTGGACCAGAAACGAGCTTCGGAGGACCAGTTTCTGGCATTACAGCCGTCTTCAGCCCGGCCTGCTTGAATCCAGCGGCAAAGTGAGCAAGGGACTCACGTCTGAGCATACCCTGCCACACTTATGGCGGCCAAAGCGGTACAAAAGGGGGTGGTGATGGACGGAGCATCTGAACCAATCAAACACTCACACCCAGTCAAAAGATCTGGGTTTGATCCATCACCATTCTTTAGCCCACTCTGCCACCCCAGTTCAGACATGGCTATATGCAAATCAGTCTGACCATGTGCCTCATGGGAACAGTCCAACTCGAACTGCCAAGCCATGCCTTCCCTGGACCGGAAACAAGCTTCCGAGGACCGGTTTCTGGCATTACAGCAGTCTTCAGCCCGGCTTGCTTGAATCCAGTGGCAAAGTGAGCAAGGGACTCACGTCTGAGCATACCCTGCCACACTTATGGCGGCCAAAGCGGTACAAAAGGGGGTGGTGATGGACGGAGCATCTGAACCAATCAAACACTCACACCCAGTCAAATGATCTGCGTTTGATCCATCACCGTTCTTTAGCCCACTCTGCCACCCCAGTTCAGACATGGCTATATGCAAATCAGTCTGACCCTGTGCCTCATGGGAACAGTCCAGCCCGAACTACCAAGCCATGCCTTCCCTGGGCCGAAAACAAGCTTCCAAGGACCGGTTTCTGGCATTACAGCAGTCTTCAGCCCGGCTTGCTTGAATCCAATGGCAAAGTGAGCAAGGGACTCACGTCTGAGTATACCCTGCCACACTTAGGGCGGCCAAAGCGGTACAAAAGGGGGTGGTGATGGACAGAGCATCTGAACCAATCAAACACTCACACCCAGTCAAAAGATCTGGGTTTGATCCATCACCGTTCTTTAGCCCACTCTGCCACCCCAGTGCAGACATGGCTATATGCAAATCAGTCTGACCCTGTGCCTCATGGGAATAGTCCAGTCCGAACTGCCAAGCCATGCCTTCCCTGGACCGGAAACAAGCTTCCGAGGACCGGTTTCTGGCATTACAGCCGTCTTCAGCCCGGCTTGCTTGAATCCAGTGGCAAAGTGAGCAAGGGACTCACGTCTGAGCATACCCTGCCACACGTATGGTGGCCAAAGTGGTACAAAAGGGGGTGGTGATGGAAGGAGCATCTGAACCAATCAAACACTCACACCCAGTCAAAAGATCTGGGTTTGATCCATCACTGTTCTTTAGCCCACTCTGCCACCCCAGTTCAGACATGGCTATATGCAAATCAGTCTGACCCTGTGCCTCATGGGAACAGTCCAGCCCGAACTGCCAAGCCATTCCTTCCCTGGACTGGAAACAAGCTTCCGAGGACTGGTTTCTGGCATTACAGCCGTCTCCAGCCCGGCTTGCTTGAATCCAGTGGCAAAGTGAGCAAGGGACTCACGTCTGAGCATACCCTGCCACACTTATGGCGGCCAAAGCGGTACAAAAGGGGGTTGTAATGGATGGAGCATCTGAACCAATCAAACACTCACACCCAGTCAAAAGATCTGGGTTTGATCCATCACTGTTCTTTAGCCCACTCTGCCACCCCAGTTCAGACATGGCTATATGCAATTCAGTCTGACCCTGTGCCTCATGGGAACAGTCCAGCCCGAACTGCCAAGCCATGCCTTCCCTGGACAGAAAACAAGCTTCCGAGGAACGGTTTCTGACATTACAGCCGTCTTCAGCCCGGCTTGCTTGAATCCAGTGGCAAAGTGAGCAAGGGACTCACGTCTGAGCATACCCTGCCCCACTTGTGGCGGCCAAAGCGGTACAAAAAGGGGTGGTGATGGACGGAGCATCTGAACTAATCAAACACTCACACCCAGTCAAAAGATCTGGGTTTGATCCATCACCGTTCTTTAGCCCACTCTGCCACCCCAGTTCAGACATGGCTATATGCAAATCAGTCTGACCCTGTGCCTCATGGGAACAGTCCAGCCCGAACTGCCAAGCCATGCCTTCCCTGGACTGGAAACAAAGCTTCCGAGGACCGGTTTCTGGCATTATAGCCGTCTTCAGCCCGGCTTGCTTGAATCCAGTGGCAAAGTGAGCAAGGGACTCACGTCTGAGCATACCCAACCACACGTATGGTGGCCAAAGTGGTACAAAAGGGGGTGGTGATGGAAGGAGCATCTGAACCAATCAAACACTCACACCCAGTCAAAAGATCTGGGTTTGATCCATCACTGTTCTTTAGCCCACTCTGCCACACCAGTTCAGACATGGCTATATGCAAATCAGTCTGACCCTGTGCCTCATGGGAACAGTCCAGCCCGAACTGCCAAGCCATGCCTTCCCTGGACCGAAAACAAGCTTCCGAGGACCGGTTTCTGACATTACAGCCGTCTTCAGCCCGGCTTGCTTGAATCCAGTGGCAAAGTGAGCAAGGGACTCACGTCTGAGCATACCCTGCCACACTTATGGCGGCCAAAGCGGTACAAAAGGGGGTTGTGATGGACGGAGCATCTGAACCAATCAAACACTCACACCCAGTCAAAAGATCTGGGTTTGATCCATCACTGTTCTTTAGCCCACTCTGCCACCCCAGTTCAGACATGGCTATATGCAATTCAGTCTGACCCTGTGCCTCATGGGAACAGTCCAGCCCGAACTGCCAAGCCATGCCTTCCCTGGACAGAAAACAAGCTTCCGAGGAACGGTTTCTGACATTACAGCCGTCTTCAGCCCGGCTTGCTTGAATCCAGTGGCAAAGTGAGCAAGGAACTCACATCTGAGCATACCCTGCCCCACTTGTGGCGGCCAAAGCGGTACAAAAAGGGGTGGTGATGGACGGAGCATCTGAACTAATCAAACACTCACACCCAGTCAAAAGATCTGGGTTTGATCCATCACCGTTCTTTAGCCCACTCTGCCACCCCAGTTCAGACATGGCTATATGCAAATCAGTCTGACCCTGTGCCTCATGGGAACAGTCCAGCCCGAACTGCCAAGCCATGCCTTCCCTGGACTGGAAACAAAGCTTCCAAGGAACGGTTTCTGGCATTACAGCCGTCTCTAGCCCGGCTTGCTTGAATCCAGTGGCAAAGTGAGCAAGGAACTCACATCTGAGCATACCCTGCCACACTTATGGCGGCCAACGTGGTACAAAAGGGGGTGGTGATGGACGGAGCATCTGAACCAATCAAACACTCACACCCAGTCAAAAGATCTGGGTTTGATCCATCACCGTTTTTAGCCCACTCTGCCACCCCAGTTCAGACATGGCTATATGCAAATCAGTCTGACCCTGTGCCTCATGGGAACAGTCCAGCCCGAACTGCCAAGCCATGCCTTCCCTGGACCGAAAACAAGCTTCCGAGGACCGGTTTCTGACATTACAGCCGTCTTCAGCCCGGCTTGCTTGAATCCAGTGGCAAAGTGAGCAAGGGACTCACGTCTGAGCATACCCTGCCACACTTATGGCGGCCAAAGCGGTACAAAAAGGGGTGGTGATGGACGGAGCATCTGAACTAATCAAACACTCACACCCAGTCAAAAGATCTGGGTTTGATCCATCACCGTTCTTTAGCCCACTCTGCCACCCCAGTTCAGACATGGCTATATGCAAATCAGTCTGACCCTGTGCCTCATGGGAACAGTCCAGCCCGAACTGCCAAGCCATGCCTTCCCTGGACTGGAAAAAAAGCTTCCAAGGAACGGTTTCTGGCATTACAGCCGTCTCTAGCCCGGCTTGCTTGAATCCAGTGGCAAAGTGAGCAAGGAACTCACATCTGAGCATACCCTGCCACACTTATGGCGGCCAACGTGGTACAAAAGGGGGTGGTGATGGACGGAGCATCTGAACCAATCAAACACTCACACCCAGTCAAAAGATCTGGGTTTGATCCATCACCGTTTTTAGCCCACTCTGCCACCCCAGTTCAGACATGGCTATATGCAAATCAGTCTGACCCTGTGCCTCATGGGAACAGTCCAGCCCGAACTGCCAAGCCATGCCTTCCCTGGACCGAAAACAAGCTTCCGAGGACCGGTTTCTGACATTACAGCCGTCTTCAGCCCGGCTTGCTTGAATCCAGTGGCAAAGTGAGCAAGGGACTCACGTCTGAGCATACCCTGCCACACTTATGGCGGCCAAAGCGGTACAAAAAGGGGTGGTGATGGACGGAGCATCTGAACCAATCAAACACTCACACCCAGTCAAAAGATCTGGGTTTGATCCATCACCGTTCTTTAGCCCACTCTGCCACCCCAGTTCAGACATGGCTATATGCAAATCAGTCTGACCCTGTGCCTCATGGGAACAGTCCAGCCCGAACTGCCAAGCCATGCCTTCCCTGGACTGGAAACAAAGCTTCCAAGGAACGGTTTCTGGCATTACAGCCGTCTCTAGCCCGGCTTGCTTGAATCCAGTGGCAAAGTGAGAAAGGAACTCACATCTGAGCATACCCTGCCACACTTATGGCAGCCAACGTGGTTCAAAAGGGGGTGGTGATGGACGGAGCATCTGAACCAATCAAACACTCACACCCAGTCAAAAGATCTGGGTTTGATCCATCACGGTTTTTAGCCCACTCTGCCACCCCAGTTCAGACATGGCTATATGCAAATCAGTCTGACCCTGTGCCTCATGGGAACAGTCCAGCCCGAACTGCCAAGCCATGCCTTCCGTGGACCGGAAACAAGCTTCCAAGGACCGGTTTCTGGCATTACAGCCGTCTTCAGCCCGGCTTTCTAGAATCCAGTGGCAAAGTGAGCAAGGGACACACGTCTGAGCATACCCTGCCACACTTATGGCGGCCAAAGCGGTACAAAAGGGGGTGGTGATGGACGGAGCATCTGAACCAATCAAACACTCACACCCAGTCAAAAGATCTGGGTTTGATCCATCACCATTCTTTAGCCCACTCTGCCAACCCCAGTTCAGACATGGCTATATGCAAATCAGTCTGACCCTGTGCCTCATGGGAACAGTCCAGCCCGAACTGCCAAGCCATGCCTTCCCTGGACCGAAAACAAGCTTCCGAGGACCGGTTTCTGACATTACAGCCATCTTCAGCCCGGCTTGCTTGAATCCAGTGGCAAAGTGAGCAAGGGACTCACGTCTGAGCATACCCTGCCACACTTATTGCAGCCAAAGCGGTACAAAAAGGGGTGGTGATGGACGGAGCATCTGAACCAATCAAACACTCACACCCAGTCAAAAGATCTGGGTTTGATCCATCGCCGTTCTTTAGCCCACTCTGCCACCCCAGTTCAGACATGGCTATATGCAAATCAGTCTGACCCTGTGCCTCATGGGAACAGTCCAGCCCGAACTGCCAAGCCATGCCTTCCCTGGACTGGAAACAAAGCTTCCAAGGAACGGTTTCTGGCATTACAGCCGTCTCTAGCCCGGCTTGCTTGAATCCAGTGGCAAAGTGAGCAAGGAACTCACATCTGAGCATACCCTGCCACACTTATGGCAGCCAACGTGGTACAAAAGGGGGTGGTGATGGACGGAGCATCTGAACCAATCAAACACTCACACCCAGTCAAAAGATCTGGGTTTGATCCATCACCGTTTTTAGCCCACTCTACCACCCCAGTTCAGACATGGCTATATGCAAATCAGTCTGACCCTGTGCCTCATGGGAACAGTCCAGCCCGAACTGCCAAGCCATGCCTTCCGTGGACCGGAAACAAGCTTCCAAGGACCGGTTTCTGGCATTACAGCCGTCTTCAGCCCGGCTTTCTTGAATCCAGTGGCAAAGTGAGCAAGGGACACACGTCTGAGCATACCCTGCCACACTTATGGCGGCCAAAGCGGTACAAAAAGGGGTGGTGATGGACGGAGCATCTGAACCAATCAAACACTCACACCCAGTCAAAAGATCTGGGTTTGATCCATCACCGTTCTTCAGCCCACTCTGCCACCCCAGTTCAGACATGGCTATTTGCAAATCAGTCTGACCCTGTGCCTCATGGGAACAGTCCAGCCTGAACTGCCAAGCCATGCCTTCCCTGGACTGGAAACAAGCTTCCGAGGACCGGTTTCTGGCATTACAGCCGTCTTCAGCCCGGCTTGCTTGAATCAATTGGCAAAGTGAGCAAGGGACTCACGTCTGAGCATACCCTGCCACAATTATGGCGGTCAAAGCAGTACAAAATGGGGTGGTGATGAACGGAGCATCTGAACCAATCAAACACTCACACCCAGTCAAAAGATCTGGGTTTGATCCATCACCGTTCTTTAGCCCACTCTGCCACCCCAGTTCAGACATGGCTATATGCAAAATAGTCTGACCCTGTGTCTCATGGGAACAGTCCAGCCCGAACTGCAAAGCCATGCCTTCCCTGGACCGGAAACAAGCTTCCGAGGACCGGTTTCTGGCATTACAGCCGTCTTCAGCCCGGCATGCTTGAATCCAGTGGCAAAGTGAGCAAGGGACTCACGTCTGAGCATACCCTGCCACACTTATGGCGGCCAAAGCGGTACAAAAGACGGTGGTGATGGATGGAGCATCTGAACCAATCAAACACTCACACCCAGTCAAAAGATCTAGGTTTGATCCATCACCGTTCTTTAACCCACTCTGCCACCCCAGTTCAGACATGGCTATATGCAAATCAGTCTGACCCTGTGCCTCATGGGAACAGTCCAGCCCGAACTGCCAAGCCATGCCTTCCCTGGACCAGAAACGAGCTTCCGAGGACCAGTTTCTGGCATTACAGCCGTCTTCAGCCCGGCTTGCTTGAATCCAGCGGCAAAGTGAGCAAGGGACTCACGTCTGAGCATACCCTGCCACACTTATGGCGGCCAAAGCGGTACAAAAGGGGGTGGTGATCGACGGAGCATCTGAACCAATCAAACACTCACACCCAGTCAAAAGATCTGGGTTTGATCCATCACCATTCTTTAGCCCACTCTGCCACCCCAGTTCAGACATGGCTATATGCAAATCAGTCTGACCATGTGCCTCATGGGAACAGTCCAACTCGAACTGCCAAGCCATGCCTTCCCTGGACCGGAAACAAGCTTCCGAGGACCGGTTTCTGGCATTACAGCAGTCTTCAGCCCGGCTTGCTTGAATCCAGTGGCAAAGTGAGCAAGGGACTCACGTCTGAGCATACCCTGCCACACTTATGGCGGCCAAAGCGGTACAAAAGGGGGTGGTGATGGACGGAGCATCTGAACCAATCAAACACTCACACCGAGTCAAATGATCTGCGTTTGATCCATCACCGTTCTTTAGCCCACTCTGCCACCCCAGTTCAGACATGGCTATATGCAAATCAGTCTGACCCTGTGCCTCATGGGAACAGTCCAGCCCGAACTACCAAGCCATGCCTTCCCTGGGCCGAAAACAAGCTTCCAAGGACCGGTTTCTGGCATTACAGCCGTCTTCAGCCCGGCTTGCTTGAATCCAATGGCAAAGTGAGCAAGGGACTCACGTCTGAGCATGCCCTGCCACACTTAGGGCGGCCAAAGCGGTACAAAAGGGGGTGGTGATGGACAGAGCATCTGAACCAATCAAACACTCACACCCAGTCAAAAGATCTGGGTTTGATCCATCACTGTTCTTTAGCCCACTCTGCCACCCCAGTTCAGACATGGCTATATGCAAATCAGTCTGACCCTGTGCCTCATGGGAACAGTCCAGCCCGAACTGCCAAGCCATTCCTTCCCTGGACTGGAAACAAGCTTCCGAGGACTGGTTTCTGGCATTACAGCCGTCTCCAGCCCGGCTTGCTTGAATCCAGTGGCAAAGTGAGCAAGGGACTCACGTCTGAGCATACCCTGCCACACTTATGGCGGCCAAAGCGGTACAAAAGGGGGTTGTGATGGACGGAGCATCTGAACCAATCAAACACTCACACCCAGTCAAAAGATCTGGGTTTGATCCATCACTGTTCTTTAGCCCACTCTGCCACCCCAGTTCAGACATGGCTATATGCAATTCAGTCTGACCCTGTGCCTCATGGGAACAGTCCAGCCCGAACTGCCAAGCCATGCCTTCCCTGGACAGAAAACAAGCTTCCGAGGAACGGTTTCTGACATTACAGCCGTCTTCAGCCCGGCTTGCTTGAATCCAGTGGCAAAGTGAGCAAGGGACTCACGTCTGAGCATACCCTGCCCCACTTGTGGCGGCCAAAGCGGTACAAAAAGGGGTGGTGATGGACGGAGCATCTGAACTAATCAAACACTCACACCCAGTCAAAAGATCTGGGTTTGATCCATCACCGTTCTTTAGCCCACTCTGCCACCCCAGTTCAGACATGGCTATATGCAAATCAGTCTGACCCTGTGCCTCATGGGAACAGTCCAGCCCGAACTGCCAAGCCATGCCTTCCCTGGACTGGAAACAAAGCTTCCAAGGAACGGTTTCTGGCATTACAGCCGTCTCTAGCCCGGCTTGCTTGAATCCAGTGGCAAAGTGAGCAAGGAACTCACATCTGAGCATACCCTGCCACACTTATGGCGGCCAACGTGGTACAAAAGGGGGTGGTGATGGACGGAGCATCTGAACCAATCAAACACTCACACCCAGTCAATAGATCTGGGTTTGATCCATCACCGTTTTTAGCCCACTCTGCCACCCCAGTTCAGACATGGCTATATGCAAATCAGTCTGACCCTGTGCCTCATGGGAACAGTCCAGCCCGAACTGCCAAGCCATGCCTTCCCTGGACCGAAAACAAGCTTCCGAGGACCGGTTTCTGACATTACAGCCGTCTTCAGCCCGGCTTGCTTGAATCCAGTGGCAAAGTGAGCAAGGGACTCACGTCTGAGCATACCCTGCCACACTTATGGCGGCCAAAGCGGTACAAAAAGGGGTGGTGATGGACGGAGCATCTGAACTAATCAAACACTCACACCCAGTCAAAAGATCTGGGTTTGATCCATCACCGTTCTTTAGCCCACTCTGCCACCCCAGTTCAGACATGGCTATATGCAAATCAGTCTGACCCTGTGCCTCATGGGAACAGTCCAGCCCGAACTGCCAAGCCATGCCTTCCCTGGACTGGAAACAAAGCTTCCAAGGAACGGTTTCTGGCATTACAGCCGTCTCTAGCCCGGCTTGCTTGAATCCAGTGGCAAAGTGAGCAAGGAACTCACATCCGAGCATACCCTGCCACACTTATGGCGGCCAACGTGGTACAAAAGGGGGTGGTGATGGACGGAGCATCTGAACCAATCAAACACTCACACCCAGTCAAAAGATCTGGGTTTGATCCATCACCGTTTTTAGCCCACTCTGCCACCCCAGTTCAGACATGGCTATATGCAAATCAGTCTGACCTTGTGCCTCATGGGAACAGTCCAGCCCGAACTGCCAAGCCATGCCTTCCCTGGACCGAAAACAAGCTTCCGAGGACCGGTTTCTGACATTACAGCCGTCTTCAGCCCGGCTTGCTTGAATCCAGTGGCAAAGTGAGCAAGGGACTCACGTCTGAGCATACCCTGCCACACTTATGGCGGCCAAAGCGGTACAAAAAGGGGTGGTGATGGACGGAGCATCTGAACCAATCAAACACTCACACCCAGTCAAAAGATCTGGGTTTGATCCATCACCGTTCTTTAGCCCACTCTGCCACCCCAGTTCAGACATGGCTATATGCAAATCAGTCTGACCCTGTGCCTCATGGGAACAGTCCAGCCCGAACTGCCAAGCCATGCCTTCCCTGGACTGGAAACAAAGCTTCCAAGGAACGGTTTCTGGCATTACAGCCGTCTCTAGCCCGGCTTGCTTGAATCCAGTGGCAAAGTGAGCAAGGAACTCACATCTGAGCATACCCTGCCACATTTATGGCAGCCAACGTGGTTCAAAAGGGGGTGGTGATGGACGGAGCATCTGAACCAATCAAACACTCACACCCAGTCAAAAGATCTGGGTTTGATCCATCACGGTTTTTAGCCCACTCTGCCACCCCAGTTCAGACATGGCTATATGCAAATCAGTCTGACCCTGTGCCTCATGGGAACAGTCCAGCCCGAACTGCCAAGCCATGCCTTCCGTGGACCGGAAACAAGCTTCCAAGGACCGGTTTCTGGCATTACAGCCGTCTTCAGCCCGGCTTTCTTGAATCCAGTGGCAAAGTGAGCAAGGGACACACGTCTGAGCATACCCTGCCACACTTATGGCGGCCAAAGCGGTACAAAACGGGGTGGTGATGGACGGAGCATCTGAACCAATCAAACACTCACACCCAGTCAAAAGATCTGGGTTTGATCCATCACCGTTCTTTAGCCCACTCTGCCACCCCAGTTCAGACATGGCTATATGCAAATCAGTCTGACCCTGTGTCTCATGGGAACAGTCCAGCCCGAACTGCAAAGCCATGCCTTCCCTGGACCGGAAACAAGCTTCCGAGGACCGGTTTCTGGCATTACAGCCGTCTTCAGCCCGGCATGCTTGAATCCAGTGGCAAAGTGAGCAAGGGACTCACGTCTGAGCATACCCTGCCACACTTATGGCGGCCAAAGCGGTACAAAAGACGGTGGTGATGGATGGAGCATCTGAATCAATCAAACACTCACACCCAGTCAAAAGATCTAGGTTTGATCCATCACCGTTCTTTAACCCACTCTGCCACCCCAGTTCAGACATGGCTATATGCAAATCCGTCTGACCCTGTGCCTCATGGGAACAGTCCAGCCCGAACTGCCAAGCCATGCCTTCCCTGGACCAGAAACGAGCTTCCGAGGACCAGTTTCTGGCATTACAGCCGTCTTCAGCCCGGCTTGCTTGAATCCAGCGGCAAAGTGAGCAAGGGACTCACGTCTGAGCATACCCTGCCACACTTATGGCGGCCAAAGCGGTACAAAAGGGGGTGGTGATGGACGGAGCATCTGAACCAATCAAACACTCACACCCAGTCAAAAGATCTGGGTTTGATCCATCACCATTCTTTAGCCCACTCTGCCACCCCAGTTCAGACATGGCTATATGCAAATCAGTCTGACCATGTGCCTCATGGGAACAGTCCAACTCGAACTGCCAAGCCATGCCTTCCCTGGACCGGAAACAAGCTTCCGAGGACCGGTTTCTGGCATTACAGCAGTCTTCAGCCCGGCTTGCTTGAATCCAGTGGCAAAGTGAGCAAGGGACTCACGTCTGAGCATACCCTGCCACACTTATGGCGGCCAAAGCGGTACAAAAGGGGGTGGTGATGGACGGAGCATCTGAACCAATCAAACACTCACACCCAGTCAAATGATCTGCGTTTGATCCATCACCGTTCTTTAGCCCACTCTGCCACCCCAGTTCAGACATCTCTATATGCAAATCAGTCTGACCCTGTGCCTCATGGGAACAGTCCAGCCCGAACTACCAAGCCATGCCTTCCCTGGGCCGAAAACAAGCTTCCAAGGACCGGTTTCTGGCATTACAGCCGTCTTCAGCCCGGCTTGCTTGAATCCAATGGCAAAGTGAGCAAGGGACTCACGTCTGAGCATACCCTGCCACACTTAGGGCGGCCAAAGCGGTACAAAAGGGGGTGGTGATGGACAGAGCATCTGAACCAATCAAACACTCACACCCAGTCAAAAGATCTGGGTTTGATCCATCACCGTTCTTTAGCCCACTCTGCCACCCCAGTTCAGACATGGCTATATGCAAATCAGTCTGACCCTGTGCCTCATGGGAACAGTCCAGCCCGAACTGCCAAGCCAAGCCTTCCCTGGACCAGAAACAAGCTTCCGAGGACCGGTTTCTGGCATTATAGCCGTCTTCAGCCCGGCTTGCTTGAATCCAGTGGCAAAGTGAGCAAGGGGCTCACGTCTGAGCATACCCTGCCACACTTATGGTGGCCAAAGCGGTACAAAAGGGGGTGGTGATGTACGGAGCATCTGAACCAATCAAACACTCACACCCAGTCAAAAGATCTGGGTTTGATCCATCACCGTTCTTTAGCCCACTCTGCCACCCCAGTTCAGACATGGCTATATGTAAATCAGTCTGACCCTATGCCTCATGGAAACAGTCCAGCCCGAACTGCCAAGCCATGCCTTTCCTGGACCTGAAACGCATATGGCCATGTCTGAACTGGGGTGGCAGAGTGGGCTAAAGATCGGTGATGGAATAAACCCAGATCCTTTGACTGGGTGTGAGTGTTTGATTGGTTCAGATGCTCCGTCCATCACCACCCCCTTTTGTACCACTTTGGCTGCCATAAGTGTGGCAGGGTATGCTCAGACGTGAGTCCCTTGCTCACTTTGCCACTGGATTCAAGCAAGCCGGGCTGAAGACGGCTGTAATGCCAGAAACCGGTCCTCGGAAGCTTGTTTCCGGTCCAGGGAAGGCATAGCTTGGCAGTTCGGGCTGGACTGTTCCCATGAGGCACAGGGTCAGCCTGATTTGCATATGGCCATGTCTGAACTGGGGTGGCAGAGTGGGCTAAAGAACGGTGATGGATTAAACCCAGATCCTTTGCCTGGGTGTGAGTGTTTGATTGGTTCAGATGCTCCGTCCATCACCACCCCCTTTTGTACCACCTTGGCTGCCATAAGTGTGGCAGGGTATGCTCAGACGTGAGTCCCTTGCTGACTTTGCCACTGGATTCAAGCAAGCCGGGCTGAAGACGGCTGTAATGCCAGAAACTGGTCCTCGGAAGCTTGTTTCCGGTCCAGGGAAGGCATGGCTTGGCAGTTCGGGCTGGACTGTTCCCATGAGGCACAGGGTCAGACTGATTTGCATATGGCCATGTCTGAACAGGGGCGGCAGAGTGGGCTAAAGAATGGTGATGGATTAAACCCAGATCCTTTGACTGGGTATGAGTGTTTGATTGGTTCAGATGCTCCGTCAATCACCACCCCCTTTTGAACCACTTTGGCTGCCATAAGTGTGGCAGGGTATGCTGAGACGTGAGTCCCTTGCTCACTTTGCCACTGGATTCAAGCAAGCGAGGCTGAAGACGGCTGTAATGCCAGAAACCAGTCCTCGAAAGCTTGTTTCCAGTCCAGGGAAGGAATGGGTTGGCAGTGCGGGCTGGACTGTTCAAATGAGGCACAGGGTCAGACTGATTTGCATATGGCCATGTCTGAACTGCAGTGGCAGAGTTGGCTAAAGAACGATGATGGTTTAAAACCAGATCCTTTGACTGGGTGTGAGTGTTTGATTGGTTCACATGCTCCGTCCATCACCACCCCCTTTTGTACCACTTTGGCTGCCATAAGTGTGGCAGGGAATGCTCAGACGTGAGTCCGTTGCTCACTTTGCCACTGGATTCAAGCAAGCCGGGCTGAAGACGTCTGTAATGCCAGAAACCGGTCCTCGGAAGCTTGTTTCCGGTCCATTGAAGGCATGGCTTGGCAGTTCGGGCTGGACTGTTCCCATGAGGCACAGGGTCAGACTGATTTGCATATGGCTATGTCTGAACTGGGGTGGCAGAGTGGGCTAAAGAACGGTGATGGATTAAACCCAGATCCTTTGACTGGGTGCGAGTGTTTTATTGGTTCAGATGCTCCGTCAATCACCACCCCCTTTTGTACCACTTTGGCTGCCATAGCTGTGGCAGGGTATGCTCAGACATGAGTCCCTTGCTCACTTTGCCACTGGATTCAAGCAAGCCCGGCTGAAGACGGCTGTAATGCTAGAAACCGGTCCTCGGAATCTTGTTTCCGTTCCAGGGAAGGCATGGCTTGGCAGTTCGGGCTGGACTGTTCAAATGAGGCACAGGGTCAGACTGATTTGCATATGGCCATGTCTGAACTGGAGTGGCAGAGTTGGCTAAAGAACGGTGATGGTTTAAAACCAGATCCTTTGACTGGGTGTGAGTGTTTGATTGGTTCACATGCTCCGTCCATCACCACCCCCTTTTGTACCACTTTGGCTGCCATAAGTGTGGCAGGGAATGCTCAGACGTGAGTCCGTTGCTCACTTTGCCGCTGGATTCAAGCAAGCCGGGCTGAAGACGTCTGTAATGCCAGAAACCGGTCCTCGGAAGCTTGTTTCCGGTCCAGGGAAGGCATGGCTTGGCAGTTCGGCTGGACTGTTCCCATGAGGCACAGGGTCAGACTGATTTGCATATGGCCATGTCTGAACTGGGGTGGCAGAGTGGGCTAAAGAACGGTGATGGATTCAACCCAGCTCCTTAGACTGGGTGTGAGTGTTTGATTGTTTCAGATGCTCCGTCCATCACCACCTCCTTTTGTACCACTTTGGCTGCCATAAGTGAGGCAGGGTATGCTCTGACGTGAGTCCCTTGCTCAGATTGCCACTGGATTAAAGCAAGCCGGGCTGAAGACGGCTGTAATGCCAGAAACCGGTCCTCGGAAGCTTGTTTCCGGTCCAGGGAAGGCATGGCTTTGCAGTTCGGGCTGGACTGTTCCCATGAGGCACAGGGTCAGACTGATTTGCATATAGCCATGTCTGAACTGGGGTGGCAGAGTGGGCTAAAGAACGGTGATGGATCAAACCCTGATCTTTTGCCTGGGTGTGAGTGTTTGATTGTTTCAGATGCTCCGTCCATCACCACCCCCTTTTGTACCACTTTGGCTGCCATAAGTGTGGCAGGGTATGGTCAGACGTGAGTCCCTTGCTCACTTTGCCACTGGATTCAAGCAAGCCGGCCTGAAGACGGCTGTAATGCCAGAAACCGGTCCTCGGAAGCTTGTTTCCGGTCCAGGGAAGGCATGGCTTGGCAGTTCGGGCTGGACTGTTCCCATGAGGCACAGGGTCAGACTGATTTGCATATGGCCATGTCTGAACTGGGGTGGCAGAGTGGGCTAAAGAACGGTGATGGATTAAACCCAGATCCTTTGACTGGGTGTGAGTGTTTTATTGGTTCAGATGCTCCGTCAATCACCACCCCCTTTGGTACCACTTTGGCTGCCATAAGTGTGGCAGGGTATGCTCAGACGTGAGTCCCTTGCTCACTTTGCCACTGGATTCAAGCATTCCCGGCTGAAGACGGCTGTAATGCTAGAAACCGGTCCTCGAAAGCTTGCCCCCGTTCCAGGGAAGGCATAGCTTGGCAGTTCGGGCTGGACTGTTCAAATGAGGCACAGGGTCAGACTGATTTGCATATGGCCATGTCTGAACTGGAGTGGCAGAGTGGGCTAAAGAACGGTGATGGTTTAAAACCAGATCCTTTGACTGGGTGTGAGTGTTTGATTGGTTCAGATGCTCCATCCATCACCACCCCCTTTTGTACCACTTTGGCTGCCATAAGTGTGGCAGGGTATGCTCAGACGTGAGTCCGTTGCTCACTTTGCCACTGGATTCAAGCAAGCCGGGCTGAAGACGTCTGTAATGCCAGAAACCGGTCCTCGGAAGCTTGTTTCCGGTCCAGGGAAGGCATGGCTTGGCAGTTCGGGCTGGACTGTTCCCATGAGGCACAGGGTCAGACTGATTTGCATATGGCCATGTCTGAACTGGGGTGGCAGAGTGGGCTAAAGAACGGTGATGGATTAAACCCAGATCCTTAGACTGGGTGTGAGTGTTTGATTGGTTCAGATGCTCCGTCCATCACCACCTCCTTTTGTACCACTTTGGCTGCATAAGTGAGGCAGGGTATGCTCAGACGTGAGTCCCTTGCTCTCTTTGCCACTGGATTCAAGCAAGCCGGGCTGAAGACGGCTGTAATGCCTGAAACCGGTCCTCGGAAGCTTGTTTCCGGTCCAGGGAAGGCATGGCTTGGCGTTCGGGCTGGACTGTTTCCATGAGGCACAGGGTCAGACTGATTTGCATATGGCCATGTCTGAACTGGGGTGGCAGAGTGTGCTGAAGAACGGTGATGGATTAAACCCAGATCCTTTGACTGGGTGTGAGTGTTTGATTGGTTCAGATGCTCCGTCCATCACCACCCCCTTTTGTACCACTTTGGCGGCCATAAGTGTGGCAGGGTATACTCAGACGTGAGTTCCTTGCTCACTTTGCCATTGGATTCAAGTAAGCCGCGTTGAAGACGGCTGTAATGCCAGAAACCGGTCCTCGGAAGCTTGTTTCCGGTCCAGAGAAGGCATGGCTTGGCAGTTCGGGCTGGACTGTTCCCATGAGGCACAGGGTCAGACTGATTTGCAAATGGCCATGTCTCAACTGGGGTGGCAGAGTGGGCTAAAGAACGGTGATGGATTAAACCCAGATCCTTTGACTGGGTGTGAGTGTTTGATTGGTTCAGATGCTCCATCCCTCACCACCCCCTTTTGTACCACTTTGGCTGCCATAAGTGTGGCAGGGTATGCTCAGACGTGAGTCCCTTGCTCACTTTGCCACTAGATTCAAGCAAGCCCGGCTGAAGACGGCTGTAATGCCAGAAACCAGTCCTCGGAGGCTTGTTTCCGGTCCAGGGAAGGCATGGCTTGGCAGTTCGGGCTGGACTGTTCCCATGAGGCACAGGGTCAGACTGATTTGCATATGGCCATGTCTGAACTGGGGTGGCAGAGTGGGCTAAAGAACGGTGATGGATTAAACCCAGATCCTTTGACTGGGTGTGAGTGTTTGATTGGTTCAGATGCTCCGTCCATCACCACCCCCTTTTGTACCACTTTGGCTGTCATAAGTGTGGCAGGGTATGCTCAGACGTGAGTCCCTTGCTCACTTTGCCACTAGATTCAAGCAAGCCGGGCTGAAGACGGCTGTAATGCCAGAAAACGGTCGTCGGAAGCTTGTTTCCCGTCCAGGGAAGGCATGGCTTGGCAGTTCGGGCTGGACTGTTCCCATGAGGCACAGGGTCAGACTGATTTGCATATGGCCATGTCTGAACTGGGGTGGCAGAGCGGGCTAAAGAACGGTGATGGATTAAACCCAGATCCTTTGACTGGGTGTGAGTGTTTGATTTGTTCAGATGCTCCGTCCATCACCACCCCCTTTTGTACCTCTTTGCCAGTGGCAGCGGTTGTCATGGATAATACAGCGGCTGTCTCAGCTTCAACTTGTGCCCCTGTTGCCCCCGTAGTTACCCCGGCCCCTGTTTTTGTTCCTGCTCCTGTCTCTATGCTCGTCCTCACTTCAACGTCTACCTTGGCCCCTCCTTTGGTGGCGACCGTACTGTCTCACTCCTCTATTGATAGTCCATTGGAGAATGGAGGTGTAGTAGATTCCTCGCTGCAGGAGGGGGGCAGGAAGGAGTGGAGACAGCAGATGGGGCCGGGGGGTCTGCAGTTGGTTTGGAACTAGAGGGGGATAAAGTGGAGGAATGCCCGCTCCAGGTTACGGTGCAGCAGGAAGCATTGGTTATTCCCTCTAGTAGTTGGTCAGGAGATGCGACCTCTAACATAACCTCTGTTATCTCAGCAGCATCACTGATGGCAATGTTTTCTACCTTATCCCAGGATATAAAAAAGGGGTTTGAGGAGTCCTCTACTATGCAGGCTGAGATTAGAAACTACGGTGAGTCTCTTGATAACAAGATTGACGAGCTTGCATCGAGAACTGGTAAATTTGAGGACTCTGTGGCGGTGTTGTCTATCCATATGGATAAAGCTGAAGAGGATATTATTAAGCTCAAGAAGGAAGATCAGGCCCTCCTGGATAGGATGGAGGTGTTGGAAAACAATGCGAGACGGAGTAACATCCGTGTCCTCAATGTGCCTGAAGGGTCGGAAGGCTCGGACATTAAACATTTTATTATTTGTCTATTGAAAGACTCACTTTGCTTAGACCAATCATTGGAAGAACTGTCTACCGACATTCATAGGGTGCATAGGGACCCATTCAGACAGAATCCGCAAACGTCTAAACCACGGAAAATTCTTGTTAATTTCCACACCTACGCCCTTAAAGATCAAATTCTTAACCTGGCTTTGAAACAGAAATCTCTATCAGGGAAGGGGTTCTCTTTTCTCATTAGGTCAGATCTTGCCAGGGCTACACTGGAGAAGCAGTGGGAGTTTGGTAGGCGTCTTGATGCCTTTCGGAAATTGGGTGCGACTGCCCAGTTGAAGTTTCCGGCAGCGTTAAAGGTGATGCATAACAACAAGATGTTCAATATCAGGACTGTTCAAGCTGCTGATGAGTTGCTGCTGGATTTGGGCAACAAGGCGTCTGCTAAATAGACTGAGTAATCTGTGGTTATCTCAGTAGTCAGGGTTGCATTATTTCTTCTTGTTTTTGCTTCTTTTCCCCCTTCTTTTCTCTTAATTGAGAATGAGGTTACTGTAGTAAAAATGATTTAGGGGATAAGAGAATAGTGGCATTCAGTAGAGGAGGAATATAATTAATAAAGAAAAAAGTAAAAACAATTAGGAATTGTAAAAAAAAAATGAAAAAGGGGGAAGAATAAGAGAAAAAAAACGAGAAACATTTGCTCTTTTTACGTAGGACACGTGGGTAGTATGCATGGTAGTATACATGGTTCATGTTTTGGGTGGATTGGCGGGAGCTTGTGATGGGGTGCCATCTACTGGATTTGATCCGGTTAGAAACACCGAGGGTTCTCTACGGGAGGGCGAGAGGGTGCAGGGGGGGAAAGGGGGGGGGGTTAGGGGGAGTTAAAAAATAAGAAAATCCTCATTTGCCAGTCTTTTGCTTTTTTTTGTAATGATTAGTTGGCGCTTTATGGTGTTCTGTTGCATTTATTAGGGGTAGGATATCACATAATGATTCTTAGGCTTCTTAGGTTCTGTTTCGGGCTAGGTGGAGTTGGGGTCAGATTGCATGAGTAATCTAAAAGTCATATCCTGGAATGTTAATGGCCTGCGTACCAATCCTAGGGCTGGAAAGCTGTTGCAGTATCTTCGCGATGTGGATGCGCAGGTCATTATCCTTCAGGAGACCCACTTGACCGAGCCCGAAACTGAGGAACTGGTAAAGAAAAATAAGTGGATTGACTTTGCAGTCTCCACTTCTCAAACCATGAATACTAAGGGTTGTCTTTGTTTTTTAAGAGGCAGCTAAAGGCCAGATTGATATCTTATAAGGTAGATCCAGGTGGCAGATGGGTTATTGCCTCACTCATCATTTTCGGGGTACAGCTTACACTGGTAGGCTACTATGGCCCTAATCTGGATGACCCCTTGGTCTTGGAGTCAATCTTTTCCCATCTTTTGTCTTTTCCTGACCCAATTATATTTGCTGGTGACTTTAACATTGTGTTAGATCCAGTTTTAGATAAATCACAAAATAATCGATGTTCGACCCCCTCAAAATCTAGGACCCTTTTGCTAGCTGCAATGAAATAGTTTGGATACGTGGAAATTTGGAGGGTAAGGTCGGGTAGGCAGCAGGGTGTCTCTTTTAGGAATTATAAGTACCAACATCAGTCTCGTATAGACTTCATATTAATTAGTCAGACACTAGTAGAATCCGTAAAAAGAGCATTAGATACCTCCCTCCGCACTTTTCCGACCATTCGGCTGTAGTTATAGAGCTTGTAATGCCTCTTAAAGTACCAGCTAGGAGCTGGTCATTTGACTGCTCCCTACTCTCTCATCCGGAGGATGTCTTGTTTCTTAAAACCGAAGTGCAGTACTTTATGAGGGTAAATGCATGTTCAGCGGACAATGGAGTTGTGTGGGATTCTCTAAAAGCATTTTTGAGAGGTCTCATTACAGGTAAGGTGTTCTATAGAAGGAGGGAATACAGGGAGGCAGTGGTCTCCGTCGAGGTGGAGATAGCTAAGACCCAGTTAGATATTGATGCCAATCAGGTCTCAGCAGACGATATTCTGACGCCTCTCTGTAGCAAGTTACTTGCTCTGAAGGCCCAATTAGGTTCAATTTCAAACCAGCGAATCTTAGAAAGATGGGAGGCTAGTAAGATTGCCCATTTTCAATACGGTGAGGGGGCAGGGAAGTTATTGGCATGGAAAGCCAAAACGAAGCAGGTCCGCAATAACATCATTACTATCACTGTTAATAACGTTTCGTACACCTCTGATGGTGATATTAGACAAGCCTTTAGGGATTTCTTTCAATCCATTTATCAGGAGGATAAGAATCCAGATCATGAGCATATTAAGGAATGGCTAAACCATTACACCCTTCCAGCCCTATCTATTGAACAGAGTGAGATCCTGGATAGTGTAATCACAGAGGATGAAGTCAGGACAGCTATCCAGAATGTCAAGAAGTGGAAGGCGGCGGGGCCAGATGGCTCAAATCTATAGAGTACTGGAGCAGGAACTAGTCTCCTTCCTGGCAGTGTTATTTAACCAAATCCTACAGGTTGGTACACGTCCCCCAGCATCTTGGGACAGTGCCTCTATAACATTGATTTTAAAACCTGGAAAATCACCCTTATCTCCTGGTTCGTGTAGACCTATCTCGATTTTGAATGTCGATTATAAAATCTTTGCAGCTGATCTCGCTAGTAGGTTGGCACTGGTAGCCCCTGAGATCTTGCACTCGGATCAGAAGGGGTTCGTAAAGGGTAGACAGCTGTATGAACTAACTTTTGATCTGATAGGGGCAATTGACATGGCATCATTGGAGTCCCTTCCCTTGGCTTTTTTTACGTTGGACGCCACAAAGGCCTTTGATAGGGTGAATTGGTTGTACCTGTCGGAGGCCTTGGCCAAGTTCAACGTTGGTGGAAGATTCCGTCTGGCTATTAGTCTTTTATATCAGAGTCCCCAGGCGTGTATTTTGGTTAACGGTGCTTTATCTGAGCCTTTAAACATCTCGAGGGGAAGGCGGCAGGGCTGCCCGCTCTCCCCGTTACTATTCGATCTATATATCGAGCCGTTTGCCCAATGCCTAAGGGACACTGTAGACATCAAGTCGTTTGTGTATAGGGGTTGGGAGAAAAGGGTGGCCCTGTACGCAGACGACATCCTCGTTTTTACATCAAAGGCTCATACTGCTTTCCCGGCAATCCTTAAAGAGGCCTCGGAATTTGGGAGTTTGTCCGGCTATGAGATCAATGCCTCAAAGACTGAGTTGATGGCGTGGAACCTGGATTGGAATCCATCTACCACTAATATCCGTCCTGGTACTAAGTTGCGTCATTTGGGCCTTAACATTATTAAGGATATAAACAAGATCGCTGAAATAAACTTTGCAGCTGTCGCAAAGGATTGTCGGAAACTATTGCAGTCGTGGGCACAGCTTCCCTTATCATCATTGGGAAGGTCTAACCTGGTCAAAATGTCGATTTTGCCTAAGATTTCTTTTTTGTTTAATACTATTCCTTTATATTTTGATCCATCCCTAATAAAAAAAATACAGTCCGATATTAGCACGTTTATTTGGAACAAGCAGCTTCCAAGAATTTGCTGGAAGAAGCTTAGGAGGCGTAGAGAAAAGGGAGGCCTGGCAGCCCCAGACCTCCAGATTTATGCATGGGCGTTCCAGCTGACCCACGCCAGGATGTTGTTAAAAATGACGTCAGATTCTGGGGTGGGGACCCTGTATTCAACTTTGCTTAAGGGAGAGGAGGTTAGCCAGTCTGGCTTTCTATTTAAATTTGGGGATCCCAAGTTCTTTAAAAAAAAATCAAATTGAAGATCTTACAGGGGGTAGCAAAAATCTGTTAAAATAAGTTACTCTGGTAATAGGACGCCTCTATGGGATATTCCTGAAAGCCTTTCATGGTTGGGGGATTGTCTTGCAGTTCCAATCAAAGTAGCCGGGCTAGAAGTGTGGGGTGACTTATTTATAGAGGGGGATCTGCTTCCTTGGGAGTGTTTAAAAAATAAAATTGGACCAGATTTGTCGAAGCTTAAGTATATGGAAATATCTAGCTGGTCGCGAGCATACACTTCTCGGCTTACCCGAGTAAACAAACTCCCATTAGGGGGGCACAGCTATCTAATATCTCATTTGGTAGATAAACCCCTTGGCAAGAAGGACATTTCAGTATGGTACAATCTGATCTTGGACTAAATGGATGGCGCATTCCAGTTACCGGGCGAGCTTTGGTCTTCACTTACAAATGACTGTAATTTGCAAGACCTTTGGAGTGCTTCGTGTAAGATGCTATGGGATACTGTCAAACCAGCATGGCTGCATAGGAACCACCTTTTTACAATCCATCGAGCCTATTATTCCCCTCTCAGGCTTTCAAAGTTCGCTCAGGGGAGCGAAGAAGCCTGTCCTAAATGTGGTTTGAAGGCCGCCTCTGACTCCCATATGTTTTTTGAATGTTCCCATCTGTCCTTGTTTTGGGAGGCCATAAGTAAGACTCATCTCTCGGCCTCAATATTGACCTTGACCTCCCTCTTGTAATTTTTGGAATTCTAGAAGGGATTTCAAGTCCGTCAAAGAAGTTAGTTTTTTACTCCATCCTGCTTGCAAGAAGGGAGATATGCAAAAAAAAGGAAAGATCTGCTATCTCCCTCTATTTATGACTGGTATGCCTCGGCTTTACAGGTTTCCAGACTAGATCTGGTTAGGTCTGGAAATCCAAATAAAAGAGCTTTTTGGCAGCTTTTGAATTGGGAACATTGAGTGACCGGGGTTTTTTTTTTTTTCCCCGGGTCCAATGATTAAACCACCAAGACCCAACCCCTGGGCAATGCTAAGCTCCGGTTGTCAAACTGGTCTATTTGGCTGCAACTTCCATTTCTCTGCATGGCCTTAATTGGGATCATTGGTGGTTGAAGCATTAATGCTGAGGGATGTGGTCCGGATATCTCATTTCTGTCCCTACCAGTTGCAAAACTGAGACAGCATATTGCCAATATACCTTCTGATCCCGCCTTAAAGGAGTTAGGTGGCAAATGAGGACAAATGAGGACAAAAAACAAAAGGCGGTCCTTTCCTATCCCTCCAGAGTCACACACAACCATTTGATGTATCACAAATTATCACTGTGGCTCTATTTTTGGGTATAGTTCCATTGTCAGGCGTAGAATTATATGGTTCCCTCATTTTAAAAATTGTGTGATCCTGATACAGAATCAGTATGTGTGCTTGATGGAAGCTCTATAATTCCCA
Organism: Lissotriton helveticus; assembly: GCF_964261635.1. Classification (NCBI taxonomy): domain Eukaryota; kingdom Metazoa; phylum Chordata; class Amphibia; order Caudata; family Salamandridae; genus Lissotriton; species Lissotriton helveticus. Next base: position 1,789,492,430 of record NC_136068.1, read on the forward strand.
GTATGCTAGTTACAAGTTTCAACATCACAGCATGTGATGTCCCTATTACTAAGGGGCGTGATCAGTTTGCAGCCTGGAAACTATTTTGATATCACCAGCAGCCCCACAAAAGTGAATATCTAACATAAAACTGTTTATCCATATCAGTCCATGCCTTTTTCAGTTATATTCCATAGTCCAGTTCACTCAGACAAACAGATTCCAATGATATGAATTTCCATTGGAAGCTTACACTGAATAGCAAAAAAAATCTAAACGAAAGCTCGGGTATGTGATGTCTAACAAATTAATAATATAGTGATAGATCAGAAGGGACTAAGAAACTACTATGAGGTTTTTAGGCTACTCAAATATGAAACATAACCACTATTTGTAGTCGTGACCTCAAAATTCCTCTTTGCAATGTGGACGACCCGTAAAGGAATTTTAAAGGGAAAAGACCAGGGTAATAGTTGATGTCGCTATTTACATAATTTTTCCACTTCCCTTGTCGTTATTTAGTACTGTAAGTGAATGTGATGACAATAATTGTGTCCATTTTATTTGCACAGGAACGTAAATTTTTAACTTTACTCCCTTAATTTATTTTTTTATTGTGTAGTTTAACTGAACTTTGTATTAGAGTGATAGTGTCCTTTTATAGCCCTTAACATTTTTATTCCAATTGTGATTTGGGTTTCTTCGACATCGTTTTTACATGAATATGGGGGTCAGGGTAGTCATTTATCGTGTGTTATGGCTGCAGTATTGATGTAATTTATCTTTGTTTATCATCGAATTTGGTTTTGATAATCTATTTCTAAATGCCTTTTTTGTACATTTTACTATTCTTTCAACTTATTCAACTAATGTACATTTTTTGTGCTTTTATGGCTGAATAAAAACAATATAGTGATAGATAAGAAATAAAGATAATACAAAATAAATAACTTCATCATTCAGGTTTCTGTAAAAAGCAAAGGATGTAGTTGTAAAAAATGACTAAAACTGAAGAAAAATAAAACAAGTTGTTTAATGGAAAAGAAATGAAGGCAGAATACAAATCTCTTAATCCTTTTGGCTACAAATGGAATAAATATTAAGAGAAAATGTTGGAAAGCAATGATTAGAGGAGTATTTTGTTGGAAGACGTTATTTACTTAGAAGGTAAACAGTGGAAAGGCACACTGCCAAAAAAGACAATCTTATCAAAAGTTGCTGCCAAAAGAATTAGGGACAAAGAATATCCAGCAGTGAACTTCTGTCAATGGTGATTAGAGCCATGAAGGTACCCTCTGCTCCACAATCATGACTACTTCTTTGTATTCCCAGTCTCAAGACTCAGTACTCCCCAGCAGTTCAATCACTAACCATACCTAGCACCAGTCCACTTGGGATTGTAACACTTCCATTTAAGTGTAATACTCCACAAGCCAGCAGCTCGCTCTGAAATTAGGATGAAACCACCAAACAAATAGATTGCAGGAACAGAATTAAAAACGTAATACTGTCTAATGACTAGGGTTCCTCATTAAGGCCTGATTGTAATATATGGGATAAAGTACACATTTCCATACATCAGTAGGATATTGCAAGTCACCAAGGAGATCCATGACTATATTGAGGCCTTTATAAGATCATGAAACTCTGAGTTGACCTACAATATCTTTTGAATGTTCCAGAGAAGGTATTTTATAGTCTGCTGTTGCATGCTATACTGGCCATTAGAGGCAGGTGCCAAAGGTAAAGGCCTGAGCCAAAGGCGAGAGCCTTTAACAAGGAAGTGGGCTTTAAATGGCGGTATAGTCCACCACGGTGGGTAATAAGGCTATTAGTCAGGGTAGGATCACAGCTAGTTGCAGCGCCTCCCTATGTCAGAGCAACAAAGTGCTCTGTCATACGCCCCCATCAGCTCAGACCCACTTCTCTAGGGGTCTCAGATTACTGAGCCAAGTTGGACCTGGTTCTCAACTACAAGGCTGGTTACTATAACATCACGCAAATTCTTGAATCAGCATTGCGGTAGTGCTTTAGTATAAGAATACATTTCCCAAAACACGGTCCTGATGAAAAGCAACCAGATCCGCTAGGGGCTACTACTGGCATGAAAAATGTCGACCATATGCATCACACAGGACCTGTGGGATCATCACATCCAGTTGCGGCTATTTTCAGAAAGGGTTGCCCTAGACCTATTTTAATCCGTTTACTCACCGCACTACCCAGCCCACACACCCGCACACACCATACGGCCTCATCAACAAAAGATCTCCGCAAAAGAGCCCCTTTGCAGGTGCCCGAAGAGGAGCAGGCCCAATGATAAAGCATGACATTCTTCGGGTGTGTGAGGGCACTATTTTAGAAAGACCTGACTCTTACCTCACATTTAGGAACTGCATACCCCCTTTTTCACATGTATTACCTAGGAGTCTGTATGCAGGACCTGTTTAAAAAGCTCCTGGTTCCTCTTGTTTAAAAAGAAGAATTAGGCTATTAGAACATTCCACCCGATGTGGGCAGTATGTCCTAATTAAAAAAACGTAGGCCTCTCGTAGCTCAAGGGGGTTGAACCAATGCCCCTATGGCTGCAATACCTTTGTTTTTTAGGATGGCTACCAGATTATCTGCTCTGATCTTGTTCCAGCTTCTTAGGATTTTCCATCCTGATGATGGATTTTCCACTCGCCCTGGGAATATGAGTTGACCCTGCAATAGGTGGTGGTCTGACCATGAACAGGAGGAGATGGTAATTGAACTAGACATCGGGACAGCCGTCCAGATTAAGTCCAATGTGTGACCTTTCTCTTGTGTCGAGCCCACCACCCGTTGACCGAGATCTAGCGATATCATGGCCTCATCTAACTGCTTTGCCTGACAGTCTTTAGGAGTTTTCTCCCAATGGAAGTTAAAGTCTCCCATTACCACCAGTCCTTCATATCGTGATCAAAGGTCATGGACTAGTTCCAGGAAAGTTTCAACAAAGCCTGGTGATGTGTGTGGGGGACGGTAGACTAGGAGTATTACCAGACAATCGGTGGTGGAGCAGAACGTAACCCCTAGTACATCCGCACCCTCCAGACTTTCTAAGCAGATGGTTTCTGTTTTGAGGGAGCAGGTATAGAGGAAGGCGACCCCTCCCCCTTCATACTACCAGTCTGGTTTTTGTGGATGACCGCAAAATTCGATGGCAATGATGCGACCAGATCTGGAGTGGAGGATTCTTCAAGCCAGGTTTCTGTGACCCCTAAAATATCGAGTCCACCTTCCTGGAGTAGCAAGAAGACCTCAAGGTTGTGCTTTTGGAGGGCGCGTGTATTAAGCAGTGCAAAACTGTGCCTATGTGACGTTACCTTTTTTGTCAGGTTTGTGTTGGCCTTGCGTTCGGGTGCGTTAGGTGGTGATTTTAGCAGCCCTTCGTGCCGAAGCCCTGTGGCGGTTTGATGGCTTAGCTGCAGGGCACCCAGGTTCATTGACACACGTTCATGCCTGGTATACGGGATGTGGGGGCCAGGGGTCTTGGCCTCTGGTCCTGGATGGGCGCGGACCGGCGCAGACGGGCTTGCCTTTGGCACGCCTCTGGCGCGCCATCAGCACGCTCGCTGCGCGCTTGCATTGCCCGACTTAAGTAAGCAGCAAATGTGGAACCACCTCGCCACTAGTGCGCTCACAAAGATGGTGCCCGAGAATGGCAAGTCCTCCCCCAAGATGGCGCTAAAGCGAGGAGATTAAGTATGTAGCCCTGCTCAAGCAGCAGGTGAATATCGTTTTTAATGTGCAAGTAAGTGAGAACAGAAATAGCAAACGATTTTAAAAAACAGGTTTAAAACAACAGAATGTGCAAAGGCAGCAGAAGCTTGGTACTAGCGCGATTTCCCAGCAGCTAACACAAATAACAGCCCCGCTGTCCCGCGCCTCCAATCCGACACCAAGCTAGTTAGTACCTTACTCTTAGTCTCCTTCCACGCCCCCAAGAGACACCTCCGATGAGCTGACCTCTCTCTGGCCGCCATCCCACACATCTACAAGACCAGAATGGGAGGAAAGTCCTTATCCCAGCTCGCAGCCATGGCCGGGAATGACCTCCCTATCTACCTCCGACAAGTTCCTACACTGCTCCAGTTCAGGAAGGACCTCAAGACCTGGCTGTTCGGATGACCCCATCACTCATCAAAGCTACCCGCACAACCCCCTAGCACCTTGAGACCCTCACGGGTGAGTTGCTGCGCTTTACAAACCCCTGATTGATTGATTGCTGATTTAAAGTGTGTTGGTTGTTTTATACGAGCAAATTGGAACTCTGCATAAAGTTTTGAAGCAGTTTAGAGGCGTTCAAGCATAAGCGGAAGTGTTACAGAAGAGCGTAAGATATATGCACTGCAGTGTATGCTGGCTCTCTCTCACTTTCTCTCTCTTTATATATGTATATATTTAGGTTTACTATATATGGGTTGCATTTGTTCCTGGTAATATACTCCATAGTAGGTCATCCTGTGAATATTGTCACAGTTGTGGGTGGAGGCAGGGGCCTTACGTCACAGCTGTGGGTGGAGCCAGAGGCGATCCAGTTATTTCCTGGTCCATCTAGCTGAGCCATTTGCTTGCCAGTTTGATTATCCACATTACCAGGTGGCCTCCTTGTTCGTTGGATAAGTGATAACCTATGGTCTACTAAGAATTGTGTCATGTTTTGGGGTAAGGCCAAGTTAGTAATATTGCCTTTCTAAATTTTAGATAACTGTAGATGGAACGTGCAAGCTATTTTACGGTGAAATCTGATAGTTATGAATATTTTCACTAACTTTAGTGCCAGTCTAGTGTTGTGATGGCAGGGCACGGCTGGCTTCCAGGAGGAAGACTGCAATGAAATCCAAAGATTACTCAGAGGCTGGGACTTGTTTCACTCTTGCTACATTTGTGTACAACTTTTTCAAATCTGTCTCTTCCAAGGTGATGTTACACATTGCAAACAAATTTGGTGCCTGAAACCAGCACTGGCCACTGCAGGGAATACTGAAAACACACAAAGCTCACATCTTAAATCACTCAAACCGGACATCTTATAGTACTCAAACCTCACTTCTTAAATGACTCAAACCGGACATCTTAAAGCACTCAATCCTCTCATCTTAAAGCACACAAACCTCACATCTTAAAACGCACAAGCCTCACATCTTAAAGTACTCAAACCTCACATCTTTCAGTACTCAAACCTCACTTCTTAAATCACTCAAACCGGACATCTTAAAGCACACAAACCTCACATCTTCCAGTACACAAGCCGCACATCTTAAAGCACTCAAACCTCACATCTTTAAGAACTCAAACCTCACATCTTAAAGCACACAAACCTTACATCTTTATATCATGCAATATGCTGTTAAATGGGGCATAATGAAAACAGATCCCCAAAGCGACAGAGACAGTACTGTTACAGAAGCAAACCTAACAAGGCTCTTGGATTCTGCACAAAAGAAATAAAAATGCTGCACGAAAGGGAGGCAAACAGGATAGTGGTGGTGTGTTTTATTTTTTTTAACGCAGGACCGTGTGCAGAGACTGAAGTCTTTTATCAGTCAGAGCTTCTCTGCCCTTTGATCCTTCGTATTTTATGGACTTGTTAATGACCGCAGGCTGATTGCAGCCTGTAGATATTAAACATTTATTTACGCTTCAGTTATCCATCGATTTCAGGTATACGGACAGCTCCGCCCTCTCCCCGGCTACGTGTGTAAAACGCGGATCGGAGTTGTGTTGGAACTACTGCAGTTTTACCCTGGCAAATTCCGTCAGGTAAAACCTACCGAAATGTATTAGAAGGAACAGCAAAGTATGCGGAATTTGGTGTGGTTACATCCTATGGCTCGTGAAACCTCGCAGTAGGAGGTATTTACCTTAGGTGGTAAGTACCTTACCCAGGAATACATGTATGTACTTCATGTGATAAATACATCACTCTATTCCGAAATTGTAATGAGGGACAGAAGGTCCCTTTTACATGAAACTTCAAAAAGAAAGGGACGTCTCCTTAGAAATCCAATGAGGGACAAGGAGGAAACTACTAGAAACAAACAGGTCCCTGGGGTCTGGCTAACTGTTATGGTATAGATAGTAAACAAAAGTACTTGCATCCGTGTAAAGCTTAAAAAAAGAGAGAGAACCACTGGTGCCACAGGTATCAATATACAATCATAAAAATACTAAAAAAACAAATGATAAAAATACATGATTTATTAAGTGCAATGAATGGTTGTGAGAACAGGTTAAAAACACATCATTTTCTTGATCACATAAAAAAAGGAAAAACAAGTTGTCGATGAAGCGTTTCGGTTTGTGAAATTTACACCTTCTTCATTACAGTTTTTCTATATAATAGAAAACATACAATTAATTCACCACATTTTAGCACTTTATTCAGAATTTAATTTACACGGCCGGGAATGACCTCCCTATCTACCTCCGACAAGTTCCTACACTGCTCCAGTTCAGGAAGGACCTCAAGACCTGGCTCTTCGGATGACCCCATCACTCATCAAAGCTACCCGCACAACCCCCTAGCACCTTGAGACCCTCACGGGTGAGTTGCTGCGCTTTACAAACCCCTGATTGATTGATTGCTGATTTAAAGTGTGTTGGTTGTTTTATACGAGCAAATTGGAACTCTGCATAAAGTTTTGAAGCAGTTTAGAGGCGTTCAAGCATAAGCGGAAGTGTTACAGAAGAGCGTAAGATATATGCACTGCAGTGTATGCTGGCTCTCTCTCACTTTCTCTCTCTTTATATATGTATATATTTAGGTTTACTATATATGGGTTGCATTTGTTCCTGGTAATATACTCCATAGTAGGTCATCCTGTGAATATTGTCACAGTTGTGGGTGGAGGCAGGGGCCTTACGTCACAGCTGTGGGTGGAGCCAGAGGCGATCCAGTTATTTCCTGGTCCATCTAGCTGAGCCATTTGCTTGCCAGTTTGATTATCCACATTACCAGGTGGCCTCCTTGTTCGTTGGATAAGTGATAACCTATGGTCTACTAAGAATTGTGTCATGTTTTGGGGTAAGGCCAAGTTAGTAATATTGCCTTTCTAAATTTTAGATAACTGTAGATGGAACGTGCAAGCTATTTTACGGTGAAATCTGATAGTTATGAATATTTTCACTAACTTTAGTGCCAGTCTAGTGTTGTGATGGCAGGGCACGGCTGGCTTCCAGGAGGAAGACTGCAATGAAATCCAAAGATTACTCAGAGGCTGGGACTTGTTTCACTCTTGCTACATTTGTGTACAACTTTTTCAAATCTGTCTCTTCCAAGGTGATGTTACACATTGCAAACAAATTTGGTGCCTGAAACCAGCACTGGCCACTGCAGGGAATACTGAAAACACACAAAGCTCACATCTTAAATCACTCAAACCGGACATCTTATAGTACTCAAACCTCACTTCTTAAATGACTCAAACCGGACATCTTAAAGCACTCAATCCTCTCATCTTAAAGCACACAAACCTCACATCTTAAAACGCACAAGCCTCACATCTTAAAGTACTCAAACCTCACATCTTTCAGTACTCAAACCTCACTTCTTAAATCACTCAAACCGGACATCTTAAAGCACACAAACCTCACATCTTCCAGTACACAAGCCGCACATCTTAAAGCACTCAAACCTCACATCTTTAAGAACTCAAACCTCACATCTTAAAGCACACAAACCTTACATCTTTATATCATGCAATATGCTGTTAAATGGGGCATAATGAAAACAGATCCCCAAAGCGACAGAGACAGTACTGTTACAGAAGCAAACCTAACAAGGCTCTTGGATTCTGCACAAAAGAAATAAAAATGCTGCACGAAAGGGAGGCAAACAGGATAGTGGTGGTGTGTTTTATTTTTTTTAACGCAGGACCGTGTGCAGAGACTGAAGTCTTTTATCAGTCAGAGCTTCTCTGCCCTTTGATCCTTCGTATTTTATGGACTTGTTAATGACCGCAGGCTGATTGCAGCCTGTAGATATTAAACATTTATTTACGCTTCAGTTATCCATCGATTTCAGGTATACGGACAGCTCCGCCCTCTCCCCGGCTACGTGTGTAAAACGCGGATCGGAGTTGTGTTGGAACTACTGCAGTTTTACCCTGGCAAATTCCGTCAGGTAAAACCTACCGAAATGTATTAGAAGGAACAGCAAAGTATGCGGAATTTGGTGTGGTTACATCCTATGGCTCGTGAAACCTCGCAGTAGGAGGTATTTACCTTAGGTGGTAAGTACCTTACCCAGGAATACATGTATGTACTTCATGTGATAAATACATCACTCTATTCCGAAATTGTAATGAGGGACAGAAGGTCCCTTTTACATGAAACTTCAAAAAGAAAGGGACGTCTCCTTAGAAATCCAATGAGGGACAAGGAGGAAACTACTAGAAACAAACAGGTCCCTGGGGTCTGGCTAACTGTTATGGTATAGATAGTAAACAAAAGTACTTGCATCCGTGTAAAGCTTAAAAAAAGAGAGAGAACCACTGGTGCCACAGGTATCAATATACAATCATAAAAATACTAAAAAAACAAATGATAAAAATACATGATTTATTAAGTGCAATGAATGGTTGTGAGAACAGGTTAAAAACACATCATTTTCTTGATCACATAAAAAAAGGAAAAACAAGTTGTCGATGAAGCGTTTCGGTTTGTGAAATTTACACCTTCTTCATTACAGTTTTTCTATATAATAGAAAACATACAATTAATTCACCACATTTTAGCACTTTATTCAGAATTTAATTTACACACTGGTAACTATCTTAAAAGAGTTCATTTACATTTTACATGAAAAACACAAGTTCCTTCAGTCTCAATGTTTAAGTGCCATGAAAGGAAAAAGTCCTAGCTTTACACGCTTAACGCACTGTAGATGCATAAAAGTAGGTGCTCAGCTGTGCCCTGAGCATGATTCAGATCATAATGGGAAGTAAATCATCATCACAATATTAAGGCCCAGATGTATATAGAAAAGCATACAAAAAGTTATGGATAGAGTGCTTCAATAGTCAGTCATATAACTTTTATTCGGTTGCCATAATTTTTTAGGAACCATAAAAAGTACGTTACAACAAACAATTTATAAAAATAAGAGGGCTGAAAAAATGTAAACAATATACAAACTTTACAGTAAAAAGAGATACATTTGAGGGTAAAATAAGACACGGTTATTAAGCAGAGTGTTGATGAAGTACGAGTGCGCTAGAAGACATATAAGTCATAATTACACCGATATTTTATACACATTTTAAGGTATATATCTCTAATATGTGATGCAGAGTACTTGAATATATATTTTATTGGCTATTGGCATTGTAAATGACAATGCCTTTTATTTAAATTTTGGGTTTTAAAATATAAATCAAAGGCATCGTCATTTACAATACTAATAACTTAAACTCTCGCAAATGCGAGACCTATTGCATTGCAATAAAGGGCCATTTCGCCGGCTTGCTAGATTGTAAATATCAGAGGAAGAGACCGGCCAGCGACGTCTTCAAAGTAGTGATAAATAGTGCAGTGAAGAAGATGTGTAAGTGTTCTAAATTACACAGACACAAAGTGTGAAGTGAGAGTTACATGTGATCCGAGCTATAAACACTAACAAAGTGCTCCAACACCTTTCGCTTTGTGATTACACTGTTACAGCTCAGGAGAAAGAGTGGGAGTGGGGGGGAGTGGGGGGGAATGGGGGCTAGTTCCTGCCCTCTCCATGATTTGAGTGTGCAGTGTGGCATTGCATAATGTCATTGCTATCTTTGGCCTAATAAAAAACACTCCAGCTGTAGTAGGGCCCTGGCTTCACCTCCTGGTGCCGGGTGGGCTGTGCTTTATGGCAGGCATGGAGGGAGGGAGGGATGGTCTCAGCTGCAGCTCCGGCTTCGAACAGTGCCCCTGCTATAACTAGTGAGCAAGAGGCACTGAGTTGGTGGTGTTGGTGGTGGTGGTAGCATTGGTATTGGTGGTGGTGGCGGTGGTATTGGTGGTGGTATTATTGGTGGTGGTGGTATTGGTGGAGGTGGTGGTATTGATGGTGGTGGTATTGGTGGTGGTGGTGTTAATAAAACAGGCTTTTGAAAACAACCGGTCAAGTGGCTTTAGTACAGATGACATGTAACACAGATGTGCTGTTGTCAGCTTCCCACACTTAATATGGAGGGTCGGGCATTTTTTCAAAGTTATGAAATAGAAAACGTATATCATTACATTATGATATACGTTTCTTGGACTTACTGGTTTTCTCCTGCAGTTCATGTGCTCCTCGCCCTCCGCCTGGGACAACTCCTGGTGGCCCCCCGCCCTGGGCACCGCACCCAAACCGACGGACCACGCACGCAACCTAGGCTTCATCCTGGACTCCTCCCTCTCGATGACCAGACAAGTCAACGCCGTCTCCTCGTCATGCTTCAACATCCTGCGCATGCTACGGAAGATCTTCTGGTGGATCCCCACCGAGACCAGGAAGACGGTCACCCAGGCCCTCGTCACCAGCCGCCTGGACTACGGCAACGCCCTCTACGCCGGAACCACCGCCAAGCTCCAGAAGAGACTCCAGCGAATCCAGAACGCCTCAGCCAGACTCATCCTCGACATCCCACGAAACAGCCACATATCCGGACATCTGAGAGACCTGCACTGGCTCCCCGTCAACAAAAGAATAACCTTCCGTCTCCTCACCCACGCACACAAAGCCCTACACGATCAAGGCCCGAGCTACCTCAACAACCGAGTCAACTTCTACGCTCCCAAGCACCACCTCCGATCAACCAGCCACGCCCTCGCCGCCGTCCCCCGCATCCGAAGAGCGACCACAGGAGGAAGGTCCTTCTCCTACCTGGCCGCCAAGACCTCGAACTCCCTCCCGACCGACCTACGCCTGACCCAAGACCACCTCTCCTTCAGGAAGAAGCTCAAGACCTGGCTGTTCGAGCAGTAACGGCACCCCCCCCCCCTAGCGCCTTGAGACCCTACGGGTGAGTAGCGCGCTCAATAAATGTCTTTGATTGATTGATTGATGTGTTGTCCTTGTACAGAAGTCTCTAGAGACTGTGCTTGCAGTTTGAATAGATTACACTTTTAGAAAAACTATCTTTTGTGTTACCGCAAAACTGCAGAAAGGAACCCTTCATGCTCCTTTTACTGCATACTGCTGTACTAGGCATAAGGTGTTTTTGAGCACTTAATGCAGGTGCCTAGACATGCCAGCAGGCTCTGGTCACTAAAGAAATAGAAACTATCTGCCTGCTGGTATTGTGCGGTTTCCTGCGCCTTTCACTCGCAAAGCAACCAGTTCAGGCCCTGAGAGCGTCTGAGGGGGTGGAGGGCAGGTTTATCTCTGCATGTCAGTGCAGCAGCGCCTTTAACTACGGGGGGGGGCAGTGTGTAGGCCAAGGAAGCAACAAGGCACAACAACTGTACTTGCCCCGAAACCCTCTGTACCCTCCACAGTCTGCTGGGTACTGTTTGCTTGGCCCCGCCTGGAGGTCAGGAGGCTGCTGTGAAATAAAAATACATTCTCTAAGACCCATACCTTCTCTCCAGAAGGTGACGGGTCTATTCGTGTGATCTTCTTATTCTGATTTTAAACTGAAAATATTTATATTGACTTAAAATAAAACATATCTTTTGGCACATTGTATTGCTCTACCAAGCTCGTGAACGGGGCTTTCTGTCTTTACAGACTGCCAAACACAGGCAGGCACAGGGAGACAGTTATAGAAACAGACCTGCGTCCAGGCAGAGACAGCCAGCCGCGCAGTGTCCGACCTGCACAAGTGTCTGCAACAACCACAAGATGGCAGTGTGGAAGTTCGGTGCCCATTGGTCAGCGAGAGGTCAAATGCATATTAACCCTGAATCTGCCAACCCGGCAACCTTACGCCGCACCAATAGATAAGAATAATATGAAATATTTGTGAATATATCGCAATATATTACATATTTATAAATTTAAATAGATGAATATAGTTATATAATGTATCCGCACCTGCAGTATATTTACAAGAACAATTTCTAACATTTCAAACAACATTCACATACATGATATGTAATATGAATAGTTGTGGTTGTTGTCATAAATTACATGCATACAAGTAAATGAGCTGTCTGCAGAGAGAGAGTGTGCATGTGTTATCTCGTAAGTGAGCCCGCCTGCTCTTGTCGTTATGTGTGTTTACCATGGAAATATTGACATTGTAAAAAGTAGTAAACTTACACAAAAGTGTACGTTTACCTGTATGAATCGTGCCCGATAATTTTGGAAAAATAACGTTTACGTTCCTGCCTGCTTATCTGTAAAACTACAACGCGCAGCTCACTGAGCAAGATACACCAAGCAAAACACAGCAAACAAACTCAAGATATCGCTGGACAGACATGTACAGTGTAAGGAAATGTAGCAACCCATGTCATGCTGCAGAACTTCTGTCATAATGGCTGAAGCAAGCACAGGAAACTCTCTGGTTAGCTTACACATATTTCCCTGAGCGCTATTTACAAGCCCCCTGTACCTCAGCCTGACAGCTTCCCCATTCAGTTCCCATCTGCTCCCACCTCTCCGGCTCTGTTAGTTCACCCCCTGCCAGATGTTCAGCCAGCAACCTGAATAACCACAACTCTCCCCGCTGAAAAGGCCCGCAAGGCACTGAGGGGCATATTATCAAGGGGGTTTATCTCCGCTTTTTTGGCTTTAAAAGCCAAGAAAGCGGAGATAAAATGATCTCCATATTACCTAGCTGTCGCTAACACCAGTTAGCGACAGCTAGTAGGAGATAGCGACCATCTTGGGCCCCGCTTTGCATGTCAGTGAAATTTATCACTAATGACATGCAAAGTGGGCGTGCCAAGATGTTAGCAACTGGAAACAGTCTCTAACATCGCTATCTCCTATTACCAACTTTTGGAGATATTCGCGCTAAGCGCAAATATCTCCAAAAGCTAACGCCTGCCCAGAGCAGTTCTTAGCCATGTTATCCAATGGGAGGTGGATAACATGGCTAAGAGCATTAGCTCGGTAATGCAAGAATATCGCTGACTTTTCAGCGATATTCATGGATTTCGGCCGATTTTTATCGCTTAGGAGATAAACCTTGATAATAGCAAGGTTCCTAAGCGATAAAAATTGCCGCAGCTCGGCGATAAAAATATTGCTGCTAAGCCAACATAGCGATAATTATCGCTAGTTGTTGGTAATATGCCCCTTAGTTTCGAACTAATCCATCCCTCCCAACATGACTGGAAGACACCATGGAAACAAAAAAATGATTGGTAGTTTAAGCAGCACCTCGGCCCTTCTTGTAAAGTATCCATACGCCTAACATCGCAATAGCACACTTCCAGCACACTTAAGATAGTTAACATGGCGTCTTGTGTTTTCGGCACTGGTGTCTGGCAGGACAACGGCTGCTTTTTAAACCTTCAAACGTGTTTTACTAAAGAGGGGGATTTCTCTTTCCAGCGGTAGCTTGTACGTAGTTAAGAACAGAGACCTTGGTGCGAGGGGACGCGCTGGGACTCTAAACTCCAACAATGAACAGGAGACGTGGGAAGATCGTTGGTAGCTGGAGGGGAAGCAGATGCAGCTTTAAAGCTGCAAATAAAATTAAAATGCGGCGCTTGGATAATCAGCGCCGCTATTGTCCCGGCTGGGCACGTCGTCATGCGTGCAGTAGGAGAAACTCATTCTAAAAAATAGTGCACCCACCGTGTAACAACCAAGTAAAGGGACCAGTAGACATGGGAGTATACAAATGACGACATGGCCATAGTAAGGAGGGACTGATAAGCCTCATATTGAATCAGCCTCCAGCATTTACGAAGAACTAAGACACAAGCCAATCAAAAATAAAGGTGGTGGGAGTGAGCGAAGCTTCTCTCTGTACTGAACTACCACAGATCTTCACAGAGCAGCACTTGCACGCTGGCTCAGGCTTGACCTAAAAAGTATGAGTAGTGGGCTGATGGCTGTGCATTCTTGATTAGTGTATTGTAGCAGGAATATTAATTTCCAATGTTCAGTAGTAGGTTTCCAACATGCTGTGTTTATTCGTATAATCAAGCATAGAACAAAAGACAGCCGACACGTGTTTCGTCCATTTGGCCCATTGGCTGAATACGTGCAGAAGGTACAAAAACAGGAAAAGGGAACTGAAAATCAAAGTAGTGAAAATATGTCATAGTCAGGTGGTGATGAGTGGAGGAAGATAGGGGAAGGGGAAAGAGAGGAAAAGACACGATCAGTGAGGGGGAGAAAGTACTGCACAGGAGACAAGGGAAAGTGAAAAACAATAAGAAATTATTCAAATTACATAATTACATAATGTTCAATAACAGTGATGTTCAAGAATTTTTAAATCAGCTTCTCCATCATAATAATTTTTCTGTCTAGAAGTTTACAAAGATACTCAAATGCAAGTCGGGAAAAGCTTAAGGTACATTCAAAAATACATTTATAAAAAGTACCGGTCACACAGAAATACGGACACTTGATAATATGCTAATATTGTAATTAGCTGCTCAGATGATGAAGACCACTTGTGTCCTGAGGTCCTCAGGACACAAGAGGACCTCATTGCCCCACCAGCAGTGCACCAGAAGCCTTGTTTGCGGAATGGTATAAAAAGGGGCGTGGCCTCGGACCACCTCTCTGCAACACAGCTCTGTGGCGCTTACTGGAGGTACCTGGTGGGCTAGTTGGCCCCCAGGGACCCTCAGGATTCAACGGGACTTAATCCCCCAATTTACAATGCTCCAGGGGGTGTATTTACACACTATTCATATCAGGTCCCGCCCCCTCCCTGCACCACCGTGCAAATACACCCCCTGGTGCACTGTAAGTTGTCGGATTAAGTACCCTTGAATCCTGAGGGTCCCTGGGGGCCAACTAGCCCACCAGGTACCTCCAGTAAGTAAGTAATTTATTTTAAATGTTATGAGTGAATGTGCTTGAGCCATATATTAAAAATGCAGACTGTGATTTGCTAAGAACATAAAATGGTATACCTCTCCTGGCCACTCTATAAAAGATACTTAGAATGAACTAAGCCAAAGGTGCTTGGTTTATCACTCTTGCGAAGATGAAAGGGTGAGTGGACCCGCCTGTTTCAGACTTGTTGCCAAGCAGTGAAACACAGACACAAGCAGGAGTCTACTGAGTGATCCCACCGGGCTATAGTGAGCTTGTGCTGCGGGACTGCCCAGACCCATCACCGGTCTGTTACCTGCTGAGTTTACATGAAATCTGCCCTGATGCTCTGCTTGACAGCCAGGCCACGCCGGAAGTGACCAACCAGAGGAAAGGCCATTTGACAGACTGTCCTGGCTGGGAATGGCCCCATCTGGCACCAGGCCTCCTGCACTGCCTGATAAAGAGAGAAGGGTGGACTACTGCCCCACCCAGGCCCAGCCCCTCCTGCACTGCCTGGACATGTGCAGCTGTTGCAATGGAGACACAGGCACCGGCTCGATGCTCAGCTGTGGCACCTGCCAGCTCTCGCCATTCTGCAAAGGTCATCTACCAAGAGATAGTGCAGGATGGGGGGGTCATGCCAAGGGACAGGGCTGGGTGGAGAGGAAGAGGGCTATGAAGGTGGGGGGAGGGTGTGGAAGGAAGGGAAGGTGGTGAGTGGAATGGACAGAGGACTTGGGAAGACAAGAGGGAGGGGGCTGAAGAACTCAAGAGACGAGGAATGGAGCTTGAATAGAAGTGACAAGAAAAGAGGCTTTAATGGAGAGAGGTCGGCAGCATGATGGGTGAGTGGAGGGATGGAGAAAAGAGAGAGGAAAGGACGTGGAGCAGAAGTGGCGTGTTGGCAGCCAATCACAGCGAATCTCGTGGTCGGGAGGGTTCGGGAACCCCCCGCTGCCCTAGATATCGAAACTTTTATTTTTTTAATTTCTCAGCAACTACTGAAAGGATTTACACCATTTTAAAAAAAGGTAGCTTGCTGAACCAAGCACTACCTTTTTGCCAAATTTAGTGTAATCCCGTTCAGCAGTTCGGGCTGTAGCCTTGGCTAAAGTTTTCTATGGAAAATAACATGGGGACAACGCGTTATGGGACCCCCTTTTTTCTCGCCCTCCGCTTGGCGAATGACCCCAAAACTTTCAGGACAGGAGCTGACTGGAGCTGATCACTAGTTTTGAAAGATTTTGTGAAAATTCGTCAACCGGCGCCAAAGTTATTGGAAAAACAAAAAATGCTTTTGCTATGGAAACTAGGTCCTAACTATAAACTACCTAACTACCTACTGGCGGTCGCTGAAAAAAAAAAATATATATACATATATACACAAACACACACACACACACACACACACACCCACCCACCCACACACTTAGGTCAGCTGTGTCATAATAAAAGTGTATTTTATGTTGCTAATAACTTTGTTGCTGTTTGACGGATCTCCACAAGCCTTTCCAAAAAGGTGCTACTGTTTGTGCATTGAAAGTTTTGGGGTGATCCGTCAAGTGGAGACTGAGACAAAATCGGAGTCCCAAAACCATAAGGGGCTTATTTACAAGCCCCTTGCGTCACTGGTGCATTGCTTTTATTATGGGAAAAAGTGACGTAACAGCAGAGCAAGGGCTTGTAAATACGCCCCTAAATCCCCCTGCATTTTCCAAAAGACTTGTTTAAGAATGGCTACAGCAAAATCTGCTGAACGGATTTGCACCAAATTTAGCAGGAAGCTAGATCTTGGTCTCCAGATTGTGCTTTCTGTTTTTTGAGAAATTAAGGTTAAAAAATAATTTGGTATTTGGACACTTGGGTCTACCAGAGGTTCCAGAGACTCTAGCAGGAGATCCAGTTTAACAAGAGAGTGCTCTGAGTGGCCCAGGGAGCTTTATTTCCTTGGGGCCATCTTGTATCCGCTGGAGTGCGCACTCTGATTAGCTGCAACAAGGAAAATGTTACTGGTAGCCATTACAGGACTCGGAGACTTAATTTAGACCTTGGCGGACGGGTTGCTCCATCACAACGGAGACGGATATCACAGCTGCTGAAATATAAATCCCATTATATCCAAATCCACTTTAATCCCATTATATGCAAAGAAAGATCTAAATCAGGCCCTTAGTACGCTGTCCTGCAGTAAAAAAGAAAAAGTAACATAAGGGGGCAAGGTAGTGATATCCTGACCCCTTAGGCCCCATGGGGGACCCAAAGGAACCCCTTAGCCCAAAACAAAAATAAAACAGCAAAAATTGCTGCTATCCTGCCTGACTACCACAGGTTAAAAAAATGGCAGCCAGGCCGCATTAATTATTTATAAGCCCCAGGAAGCCCACCCACTATCCGTATTTAATAAGGTGAGAGGGCTTCATGGCTGATTGGGTCCAATAGATGTTAAGCATTCTGGGAGGGTTGGGTACCATGTGGGGTGAGGCAATGGTTTGTACGGTTTTCTCAAAGGGCCGTAGAGTTTGGGTCAGTATGATCTTCTAGGTGAAAGTTAAGGTCTCTGAGGAGGATGAAGGCGCTGGTGTTAATGATGAGGGGTGCGACAAAGTCCATGATGTTACTCACAAAATTGATGTGGGTCCTGTTGTTCTGTATACCAGTGTCCCGCCCAGCAAGAAGTTGACTGTGATGCATATCTTGAACGTGTGGTGTTCCATGTAGCCGTTGGGGGTGTCCGTGTAGATTGTGCAGCTGCTGGTATTTTTGAATATGATGGTGACTCCACCTCCAGGTTTGTGATAACTGAAGGTCTTGTCTAGCGATCTTATAACTAGAGGGTATGGCTGTAGCGATGTCCCCTGCAGAGACTGGGTTTAGTCAAGTTTCAGTGAGCAGGTCTAGGGTGTGATTGTGCAGTAGGTCCTATATGTCTGTGGCGTGTTTGAGGAACAAGCGGATGCTTGGGGAGCACGCATGCAAGTATATTGTGTTGTATGGGTTGTATTTAGTCTGTGTGAGAGCATGCATGGGTGGCTGGTTTGTGTGAGCTAGTGAGGTACTGGGTAGGATTAGTGCGGGAGTGGTTGGGGTTAGGTGTGGGAGCATATACGAGAACTTGCAGGAGAAGCATGTGGATGCTCCTTCGGTGTTGCATGTGGGCAGGGTGAGTACCAGACTTCCTGGCACTGAGCGCAGTCAGACAAGGACAGATGTAGACAGGCTTGCCTTGACTACTCCTGTCTACATTTTCACTGCAGCCGCCATTAGGTAGGTCCTGGGAGGGGAGGACAGGGTGCCATGGGAATGAAACCAATGATTTCACTTCCCATGCAGATAGATGATGGGAAATCCAGTGATGTCACTTCCTATGTAGATGAGTGAATGGAAATGATTTATTTTTGCTTGACTTCTTTGATGGATAATGGCGTTCTCTTACCAGACCTCTTCTTTTAAAGACATTTTTGGTGGGAAGCCCAAGATGTCAATTGCTGTGCAGATGGAGGATGGGAAATGCAATGATGTCACTTCCTGTTCAGATAATTATAGGATATGAAATCCTGGGCTTATTCTTTTAAAGACAGTTTTGTCTGGGAACCAGAGATGTCACTTTCTGTGCATATTAGTGATGGGAGATTCAGGTTGAGGTTCACATGTAACTGAGAAACAACACCCAAGTGGTGGTCAGTCACCATTGTGAGCTTGTGCAATTTGGAAAGTGTGAAGGCTCCCCCCCCCACCAGTTTGCATCTCCCACAGCTGTAAGACAATTGTGAATGACCCTCCTTAGTGGCACCTCAAGTAATGGATCCTCACCATTGTGAGCCTATGCAGTAATTCCAGAGCCACTGAGTGAGATCCAACATCCAACCCAAGAAGTGCAGAGAATATATTTTATCTCCCCAGCATATCCACGATCATCTGTCAGAACCAAGTGGAACCTCGGTGACTGCAATCTGTCAGTGTCCCTCCTTCTTGCAGGACATTGTACCATCTGAAGCCTACCTAGCAGGACCAGTCTCTGCATCAACAAGCCCCGGTTGCACCATTGCAGTGACCCTTCACATTGATAAGAGGCTCTAAACATTTGTAAGAGACCCTAAATGAACACAAGACTGTTAGATCTGGGGGTCTCTAGTTGGCAATGGTTATCACCTTTGTCCAAATAGGGACCCTTACTTCTAAATCAGGACAAGGGGATTACTCTCTTTAATAACCCCTGCTCACCCCCTTGGTAGCTTGGCACGAGCAGACAGGCTTATCTCAGAGGCAGTGTGTTAAGCATTTTTGATTATACACAGCAATACAGTGATAACACTACAGATGAACACAACACAGGTTTTATAAAAATAGGTATTCTTTATATAGACTTAAACACAAGACCACAAACGACAAAAATCCACAATACTATACTAAAGGTTACTTAAAAGATGATGAAAGTCTCTTAATTCAAGTTGATGGTAAATGCGACAAAGTTCTCAACAAAGTTCTGGGATAGGGCACGCAAAGTGAACAAAAGGCTCGCAAAAAGGGGAGATGCGTCGGTTCCGTGACCCGGGGGAACGGTTGCGTCCTTCCTCAATGGTTGCGCAGAGTAGGGGGCTCGTCGTGAGCCTTACCGGTGAGGAGGTGATGCGTAGATTCTCGACCTGTTGCGGTGCGCAAGATGGCACTTTGATGTGATGCGATGCCGATGCGATGATCCACTTGCGATGCGAGTAGATGGCGCCCTTGATGCGGCGATGCGATGACGATGCGATGACGCCCTTGAAGCCTTGCGACTACTCTGTACTTTGGAGCCGTGGCAGGCCCTGCGATGCACTTCTCCGGTGATGCGATGACAGCTCTCTCGATGCGTCGCGCTTCTCCGGCGATGCGACAGCAGACAGCTTCGATGAACACACGCTTCCAGGGAGATGCGACGAACTCTCGCTTCTCTGGCGTTGCGATGATTTCAGCTGCGGCGGCGACACGCTTCTTTTCGATGCGTCGCGCTTCCAGCTCCCAGCGGCACGCAAGTGACTGGAGTCAGAATTCCCAGCAAGGAAATTCAGGAGGGAGCTGGAGGTGAAGTATTTTGGCCCTGAGACTTCAGCAGGAGGCAAGCACAGTTCAAGCCCTTGGAGAATATTCTGTAGATGAAAGTCCTTACAAAGTTCCTTCTCCTTTCCCTTGGCAATGAAGCAACCACTGCAGGCCAACCCAGCAAACAGCACACTGGCAGAGGGGCAGTCCAAACTCCTGCAGCTTCCTTGGTTCTTCTCCTTGGCAGAAAGGTTTCTTGTTCCAGAAGTGATCTAAAGTCTGTGGGACTGGGTCTAAAAATGTAAACCAAAAAATCCTTTGTTCTCTGAAGGCAGAGAGGCCTCTGCCTAGTTTAAACCAGTTCCTGAGCACTGTGTTTACATGACTCTTCTCTTCCTTTCACTGTGCAGGGCAGAAACATCAGACGCCCCACAGGAGGTGAAGCCAGCACAGGGGAGGGAAGATGCAGCTCTGGAGTACTCTGTTGACAGGAATCCCCTTCTCCTTTCACTGTGCAGGGCAGAGACATCAGACAAGCCACAGGGGGTGGAGCCAGCATTGTGGAGGGAAGGCCCAGCCCTATTCAGGTCCCAGGTGCACGCTCCCCCTCCCATCTGGATGTAAATCTCACTAATCACCACTGGGCTGTCCCAGACTGTCTCCTGGAATTTCCCCAGCCCTGTCACACACAAACCCAGACAAGGAATACACAAGTCAGCAGAGGCGGGCTCAAATGGTTAGGCAAGCAAATACCTACTTTGTAAAAGTGGTATTTGCAAACACAGAATATTAGAATAAACTTTACTAAAAGATGTATTTTATCATTCTGAGTTCAGGCATACTAAACTCGAATTTCGACCATGTTCCCTGAGTCAGTGAGGATTGTAGGGATGTAACAATCTTCACTGCCCATTCTAATCTATGAGAACAGGTAGCCTTTAATAGTGAAAAACGAAAATGGCTGTCATTCACCACTAGAACATGCTACACACATCAGAGCATGTTCTACCTTATACTTACAATGCACCCTGCCCTTGGGCCTACCACAGGGGTGTCTAATATGAAGTAAAGGGAAGGTTTAGGGACTGGCAAGTGGGTGCACTTGGCCAAGTCGACATGGTAGTCACAGACTACACACAGGCCATGCAATGGCAGGCCTGAGACACATTTTACAAGCTGCTTCTGTGGGTGGCCCAACCAGTGCTGCAAGGCCACCAGCAGCATTTGCTCTACAAGCCCTGGGCACACCTGGTGCACTGTACTAGGCAGTAGATCAAATAAGCCAATCATGGAATCCAATCAGTATATCAATTTAACATAGGGAGCACTTGCACTGTGGCACTGATTAGCAGTGGCACAGGGCCCAAAACATACAACCAGCAAAAATATGTCAAAACAGAGGAGGCAATCCATCAAAAATGGAAGGGAGACTCACGCCAATGATGTCAGGTCTAACACAGACTTTTAACAGAAAGATCTGCAGACTGACCCATGGTCCCTTGGCAAATATGGTACTGTTCTAATTTTAGGTTAGAGACAAGTGTGACTGTAATTCAGTGAGCTTCCAGTAGAATCTTACTACTGTGTTTTCAAAGGACAACAGCAATACTTGACACATGGAAAGGCCTGAGTCCCCTTTGCGCCCTGTTCTTGTGATTGACAAAGAGAGGTCTTGGTAGACTTTGATTAGAGAATGTTCTTTTCCATTTCTCCTTGATTGCTTCTTTTGCTTTTTTGAAATGCGCTCCCTGACTGTCTGTGACCCTAAAAGTACCTACACTGCAACGGAGCTCGGGGAATTCTTCAAGAAGAGGAGGCTTCCAGCAAAGAGGAGCATGGTGAAGCTAGGGATCTAAAAGGCCCTTAGGGCCTGGGTAGAAGCCTGACAGATATTGGCCACAACAGAGGACCAGGATGAGGAAAAGGATATGAAGGAGCAGGCAGAGTACCAAGGCACAGTTCCTGAGCTACAATACCCTGGAGAGGATGAGTCCTACACATCAGGGTGCATTCTGTCTTTCAATAGTCTGTCCACAGAGGAACCCGACAAGGGAATTCCAGCTGCATCTGGCCTAATTAACATTGGAAGCAGGCAAGGAGGAGCCTGCTGCTAAAAGGGCCTTACACAAACTGGCCCTGGAGGAGAAGCTGGCAGAAGAAAACAGGGCTGAGAGAGCTGTGGCAGAAAAAAATATCTTGTTGGCTCATGAAGTGAGTCTTAGGGAGCTGGACCTGAAGGCCAAACAAAGCACAAGGCCTAGCAATAAAAGGGTTACAAAATCACAGTGAACAATAGGAACAAGAGAGTCCACATACTTAAAAAAGGTGTTCTGCTTATGAGATAGCTTTAAGGATGCACAGGGTCACACAAGACGATTGGGTGGTGAGTCTCTGGAAACACATGCCCACGGTGGGTAGGGATACCTTGCTGACACTAGATGGAGTTGAACAGATGAAGTATGAAAGATATTCTTGTCACAAAGTTTGTGGTTCACTCTGACAAGGACTGTGGCTGTTACTTGAGTAGGATTTCACCCCCCTCAAGCAACAACCATATTTCTCAGAGACATGATAATGCTAAAAGTATTTTCAGAGAATAACATTAGTTTGACATTGCATTTAGTTTACCTGGTAGCTCTGCTGCTTGAAAGCGGCATCCAAGCAGCTTTCCCCTGCTCCCATGAGGAAGCCATGTCTGTTCGACTACCCTACCCATGACAGTCAGCGAATGAAGAGGAAGTGCTTGGATCTGAAAGGTGCTCAAATTGTTTATTACACCAGTCCTGAAGGGATTATGGGGCATATCGGTTTGCGAGTCCTTAATAGCAAATTTTAGCGAATCGCTCTAAGGACTCGCAAATTGAAATGTATGTTGGTTTCACAATATTAATGGCATTTCCTACGTATTCCTTAATTGTGAATCGCAAATTGCAATTTTCATAGAAATGAATGGATGAATGAATGGGAAGCCAGTCGCAAATTGCGAGTGCCCATTAGGTGCTTGCAAATTGCGAATGCAATTTCAAGGGTGTGAAAACGACACACTCTTGCACCCCTGAAATATGCATGTGTGCATATGTGGCGCACATACATTCCCTTAGGACATGTATGTGCGCCACATGGCACTTAGAAAAATGCAAAAAAAGTGAATTTTTCGAGGAAATCGCAAATTAATACCAACTTGAATTTGGTGGTACTTTGTGATTTCTTAAGGCAAATTCGCACAACTTGGGAGCTTCCAGAATTGCATTAAGGAATCACAATTTGCAATTCCCTATTTTGCAATTGCCTTTTGGGATGATACATTTCAAAAGGAATTTTCCCTTTTGCAAACGGGCAAATTTTGAGAATTGCCCGTTTGCGAAAGGGAAAAAGGCTTGATACATATGCCCCTATGTGACTGAAAGCAAATACGAAGGTGATTTTTTTGTCCTTTATTCTAGGATGTGCACTTCAATGTCTAACATGCTCTGGAGACTCTCCAAGCAATTGCACTGGGAGCGTGGAGAACTGCACCCACTGGCAAGATGCCTGCATAGCAAAGTACTACACACTAACAAAATGTAAGTATGCATCATATATAGAATTCTAAAACCAGTAAATGATTGTGGAGCAATGGGTGAATGTTTAGCTGACTAACTCTAGTTTCTCAAAAAGTAGAAAAATAGTGCAACATCCACCAAACCTATCCCTTCTAAGCCAGAATTTCTTACTACCTTCTGCTGAATTGCCAAATACCAGTGTCCAGGAAAATTACCATCTCAGAACTGCTAAATCTCTAGGCCTTTACACTTGTTAATATCAAAGGCACTAGCCTCCTCTATATCAGTCACATATGCCCACTAAACTGTGTGCTATTGAGCCCCTTAACCACTAAAAAACTCCCTCCAAGAGTCGCAGTGCTGCTAAATATCGGCCACCTAACCCATCATCTCACACTGGCTAAAACTGCTCTGCATGTGAATAAACCTCTCCAATCCCAGTTATTAAACCCATCAATGTTGAAGTCACTTTCAATATTGAAGTTATTAAAATTTTTAGGTCACAAACAAAAAAAACAACCCCACCTACTCACTACCGCCCTGACACCAAAATGCTCAATATAGGAGTCACCAATTTTCCTCACCTCAGGATCAGAAAATCTTTCATCTCAGAATCACAAAATGTTGTCTCTCACACCAAGTTGCCAAGCATCTCCACATCATAATCATGAAACCATCTATTGCATGGTTAACAAACATTTCTATTTCAGGATGTCCATACCCCTCCATCTCAGAGAGGCCAAACCTTCCTTCATTAAATTCTCAACCTTCTCTATTTGAGCGTTGTTAAAACACCTCAGTATTAGTTAGCAACCCCCTACTGTGGGATCTCTAAGCCCCCCATCTCAAAACTAATCACCTTCTTCTCCTTTCCTGTCCCAAAGCTCTTCTGACTTGGAGTCATTAGCTTCTCCATCTCAGTCACTAAACTGTTCTAAATTAGGATCAGCAAATTTCCTGCTTTGACTCTTTCATACCTCTCTTGGCAGTTCGGGCTGGACTGTACCCATAGGAACAGGGTCAAGACTGATTTGCATATGGCTGGGTTCAGACTGGGGTGGTGTGGTGAGCAAAAGAACGATGTATTAAACCAAGCTACTTTTGACTGGGTGTGAATGTTTGCATTGTCCATCAATTGTTTCTTTTGCATATGTTGCCCTAATTGGGAAGGGTATTCCCTGGCGTGGGTCCCATGCTCACTACACCACTGGAATCAAGCTAGAATGGCGGATGAAGGGTGATGCCCTGAAAATGGTCCCAGGATGCTTGTTCCCAGTCCAGGGAGGACCTGACTTGGAAGTTTGGGCTGGACTGTTCCCATAAGGAACAGTGTCAAGACTGATTTGCATATGGCTCGGTCCAAACTGGAGTGGTGAGCAAAAAAATGATGGATTAAACCCCGATTCTTGTGACTGGGGGTGAATGTTTGCATTGTCCTGCATTCCGTCCATCAATTGTTTTCTTTTGCATATGTTGCCCTAAGTGGGAAGGGTATACTGACGTGAGTCCCGTGCTCAATACACCACTGGATTCAAGCTAGTCTGGCTGATGAAGGGTGATGCCCAGAAATCGGTACCAGGGTGCTTGTTTCCAATCCAGGGAGGACCTGGATTGCCAGCTTGGGATGGACTGTTCCCATAAGGAACAGTGTCAAGACTGACTTGCATATGGCTGGGTGTAAACTGGGGTCATGAGCAAAAGAATGATGGATTAAACCCATATCCTTGAGACTGGGGTGAATGTTTGCATTGTCCAGCATTCCATCCATCAATTGTTTCTTTTGCATTTGTCGCCTTAAGTGGGAAGGGTATGTCCAGACGTGGGTCCCGTGCTCACTACACTACTGGATTCAAGCTAGCCTGGCTGATGAATGGTGATGCCCTGAAACCGGTCTCAGGATGCTTGTTTCCGGTCTAGGGAGGACTGGGCTTGGCAGTTCGGGCTGGATTGTTTCGATAAGGAACAGGGTCAAGACTGATTTGCATATGGCTGGGTCCAAGCTGGGGTGCTGAATGTTTGCATTGTCCAGCATTCCGTCCATCAATTGTTTCTTTTGTGTGCTTCACTCTTTCATACCAGCGGTATGAAAACAGGGATGGTCCTGTATATCTCAATTCTAACCGTCTCAAAATCGGCAATTGAGAGTCGCTATTCTCACTATCTCAGAGTCATAAAGCTGTCCATCTTAGGATCACTAACTCTTCCACCTTAGAATTACTAAACGTCTTCAATCTGGGTCACCAAACTTCACTTTAATTGTCATCAAACACCTGCACTCCACAAGTCATAAAGCATTCTTCTCAGAGTATCTAAATACTTCCTCCTAATATTCACACAGCTCTTCCATCACAGTAACTCAACGTTCCTTTTTTAAAGCCACCCAACACTTCTGCATCAGGATCTCCAACCTCCCTCCACCACAGTTACCAAATGCCACAATGCCACAGTCCATAACAACCTCCATTTTAGGATCACTGACCAAAGCCTTCTAACTCCAGGTCACTAGAACTCTCCACTATTTCAGATTAAATCAGAACTCCACCAATACCAGCAAACCCTCTATCTCAGAGTTCCACAACCTCTTAATCTCGTAGTTTTCACAGAGTGCAGTGTATAATTATCATTATACTACGCAGCATTGCATGATATGGAAATGGCAGGAATGACTGTAACACTTAGTGGTACATTCCTGACTTTTCTCAATGGTGGTGCACAATGTGCTGCCTAGTGCCAATTCAAGGACTCTTGCAAGATGTAGCAAGGGTGGCAACGTTGTTCGCAGGATTTTTTTTGCCGGAAGGGGCACCTTCCAGCACAAAACACAATCCCCTGAGGCATTTTCCTCTTCCTATGTGTGCCCGCGTTTTGCAGCACACATAGTAAGAGGATAAAATGAGAAGAAATTAAGATATTTCCTCTTGTTATGCCTTCCCTGGGAAAGCTTAGCACTTTGGAGCATTCCCAGTCTACCAGAAATGGTAAATCTGGAAATTTCTCAAAATCCATGATTGTTGTGTCCCACCCATGTAACGCCTCCCTGGAGCTTAGTAGCACAATGCAGTGATTTGCGCTGCATTACTCTGGATTTATCAAGTCACTCAGAGCCATGCAAAGGGACCTTGCTTGGCTTGATAAGTGGTATCTAAGGGGTTGCATCGCTTTTGCACCACATTGTGAGGCGCAAAAGTGATGCATCCACTTGATAAATATGGCCCTCGTTTATAAATGCCCAAACCACTCGGTGCCAAGACAAAGGTTTTACTGTTTTGTCGTGCAGTGAGATCCAACCCAGAGGTCAGCCTCTCGAATGTCTTGCGGTTTTGTTTTGGCCATTAAAGCACACCCTAATATAAAAAGGGTAGGTGTTGTTTGGGACTCTGAGATGTCACTAAACCACAGAGCTAATGTCATCAAAAGTTATTTTTAGGCAGTTGTGCCTCTTAAGGAGAGTGATTCATTTTCTGGAACGAAAAAAATGAGGAATTGTGATAAGTACAGCAGTAAATGCCCAATTGGACTTTTACAAATCACTGTACTGCACGGTCTGATCAACCGTGGGGAGATGTTTCCAACTGGTCCAGGAAGTTGACATTGATTTCCCTTGAAAAAACATACGCTATTTTAGATAACTCGACTTTTGGGTCCTCACTGTCTTTTGGACTCTGTCAATAAATGTCTTTTTTGGCAAGCTTTAATCTGCTCTTAGATATAGGGACACCTTTCTATCTATGGTCCTCTTGTTGGCGATGGCCTCCCATCCCTCTTCGCCGCTGTCAATATTTGACCTTTCTCTCTAAGCGTCTCTCTCTCGTGCCTCCTTTGCTAAGATGTTTGCTGCAAATGACACAGGTGAACAATATCTAGAGTCAGTTAAACCTGTTCTGTGCACGCAATCACTAATCACTACATGGATAAATTAACTCAGGGTTTTCAAACTGACAGCTTCAAAGGCTTTTGAATGTATTTATTTATTTTATTTTATTTTTGTAAAGTACATTATACGTTATATGGTTTTTCAGATGTTCTGATGATTCAGTTTAGGTAGGAACACAGGGAATCAGGAATCTGAAAAGAGGCTGAATGAGCATATCAACAATTTATGCCATACGTGAGATAGTTAATACTTCTGCTTGCCATGAAAGAAAATAATGGTAAAACCTTGATCACCCTCATCTTCTAAGTTTGGTTTATATGTAGGTGGCAAGGACAGTCTAATGCAGCTGAGAACCCAAACTCAAAACACGACCAACCCTCAATCTCTTATCCAACCATTGCCAACACCTTACACCCTATTTCCTTCTCAGGTCTGAACTAATGGCTGCTGCCTCTTTTCCAAAACATAATATAAAAATACACACATATATAATGGCTCTCAATCCATAATCTTCCACAATTTGTCTATTTAGATTTCACTAAAAATATGCCCCTACCATCACAACCACAGTGCAAAATAAAGATCAACAACCAGCTCACTCCAGCCATTGGAAGCTATCACCTTGAATGACTGCATTTTGCCATTGCATTTCCATACTCAAATAACAAAAAAAGTAAAAGAAAAGCTGCTCTGAGAATAGAATGTTTTAGCCACAGGTACTTCCTAGTGACTGCTAGTCCCAATGTATGGTAGAGATTTATCAACTATTTCCATCATTCTAAAAAACATTTATTGATTTATTGTAGTTTGCAATGTTGATTCTTCATTATAAACCAGATTTGGTATATTTATTTATCAAGCATAAAATAATCACACATCATTAGAGTAGCTAGAGTGCATACGTAAATTTCTAGATTGAAGCCACACCTTCTCAGGGTTGTGTGCAACATTTCAAGCACTTTTATTGGACTTGAGAGGAACTAATTTTGGAACTGCAGCTTCAGGAACGATTTTCTTCTGCTTTATATTGGTTATTTACACCAGAGCTTATCTCTAACTGCTCCCTTTAACTATTACACTGCTCATCGCCTCCTCCTCCTCCTACTAGAGCATATTTAGCACGCTGGGGGCCTCACACCATGATGCATACGGGGGCTTGTCTCCTGTCTCCTCCTCTCATTAACTTGAGCGGTGATCTAATTCAACTCTCCTGTTGTCTCTGCCTCCGATTAACCTGATTGTATGCACAGACAGCATCTAGAGCAGTGATAGTCAATGATCAGGTAAAGCAACCACTATACACAAAATTACTTAAAGACACTTGTCCTTTTCAGTGAAATGTAGAATTATGGAAGGGTGTCATCACGAAATGTATTGAGATCTGTCATTCAACTCATTATGACAAACCAGCTTTGGCTATTATTTTATCTTATGGGAAGCAAGCACAAATAATCACTATACCAAAAGTGTGCATACAAGTGTATATGTTAAACCCACGCACCCTCAACTTGATGAAGGTCATTTGAATCCGTTGCATCTGACTTGAGAGGGATCATTATTAATGACTTGTGGAATTGCAGCTTCATGAAAGAATTTCAGTGTGTTTGCACTTGGCATGAGAGGGCCACCTAGTAAAGACTAGTGGTACATCAGCATCATGAAAGATTCTCAATGCTTTTTCATTTGACTGGATGAGAGACTTCTAATAACAACCTGTAGGACTGAAGCTTAAGGAAAGAAATTGAGACTATATATATATGGGGAAAATACGTTTTGATGTAATTTTGTTATCTATTGTGTTGCTACTCTGACATTGGCATTGTCTTTCTTCCTACTACAGCGTAGTAGAGTAGGCTTAAATATAAGCGACTGCATGACGACTTAAAAGCCAGTTTGTAAAGAACAATTGTGAAGGCACCTAAATGTACTATTAACTTCTTGAACGATATACTCGATTTCTAGAAGCCTGATAATTTATAAACTATATTAAAAATATGTAAGAACATTTAGTCACTGGCCTGTATCTTATAGGTTGCGCAGCTGCTACTTAAATAATACCCATTCCTCACACTCTACAATCGAATTATTTTGTTGTAAATAAAGGTAGCGTAGTCCTTTTAGTTCATTGTAAGTAAGTACTTTATTCAAGTAAGATGGTAAGTTAAGAAGAAGATAGGAAAACCTGTTTCTTCAAATCCTCTGTTTCTGTTCTGTTCTCTTGGAGATTTCAGTTCCTTTTAAAGTGGCAGTTGTGGATCCCACCCATGTCGCCAAAAATGTTGTAAATAAACGTAGCATAGTCCTTGTAGTTCCTTGTAAGTACTTTATTCAAGTAAGATGGTAAGTTAA
Source organism: Lissotriton helveticus (assembly GCF_964261635.1). Lineage (NCBI taxonomy): Eukaryota > Metazoa > Chordata > Amphibia > Caudata > Salamandridae > Lissotriton > Lissotriton helveticus. Next base: position 1,789,522,140 of record NC_136068.1, read on the forward strand.
GAAGAAGATAGGAAAACCCCACCAGGAGCAACCTCCTGCCGCTCAGCCCTTTATCCAACTGACAGTCTTACACACTCAACATTCTAACAAGCTCTCACACCAAACATTCTAAGCTGAGCAGCAGGAATGAGTACAACAGAATTCACTCTAGAATGCTTGATTACACATCCTCTCACACCCACCTAAACATATACAGTCAAAATTAGTTATTTTAAGGCACTTGCTCTTGATATCTCAAGGAATGCTGATTTCAATATATAGTACGGTCTAATCACTTCACAAAAAATAAAGAGGTTTATTAACATCTGTAATTTTGACTCAAACCAGATTTAGAACATTCATTTATCCTAGTGAAAACAAGCACAAATCATGTAAATGTCAAAAGTGTGTGTGCAAATATATAAGCTAGAGCCACACACCCTCAGGTTGGTGGAGGTCATTTGAAGTAGTTGCATCTGACTTAAGAGGGATCTCTAGTCAATTTGTGGAACTGAAGGTTCATGAAAGAAATGTAATGCTTTTGCCTTGAGAAGTTGAGCTGGATCTATAGTAACGATTTGTGGAACTGCAGATTCAAGAAATCATTTTGAGGGTTTTGTACCTGACTAGAGGGAGACATCTAGTCATTCTTTGAGGAACTGCAGCTCTGTGAACGAATTTTGAAGATTTTGCATCCAACATCAAGCAGACCTCTAGTAGGGGCTTAGGAAACTTAAGCTACATGAAATAATGTGTGCTTTTTCATCTAAATTCAAGAGTGAACAATAGGAAATACTTGATTAAGTACAGCTTTATTCAATAATTTCAATGGTTTTGCTTTTGACCCAAAAGGGACCTCAAGGAACAACTTCATGAACTGCTGGTTTATGTGTAAAATAGCACACATTTGTATGAAATTGTCTATATTAAATCCACCCCTCCACCACCTCAGAACAGGTCATATCAAGTAGTTGCAACTGACTGAACACAGACGTCTAGCAATAAGTTGTGGAACTGCAGGTTAATGAAACAATTCCAGGCCCAAGCCCATATTTGCTATCATTTCTCACAAGTGCAACACAGCAAGGCAACTTGCTTTGCAGCATTGTATAAAAGGGAGAGAGCAGAAATGTGATACATGTACTATAATATGCTACATTTCTGTTCTTTCCTTGTGCTGCCACAGTTGAGGCAGCCTAGCTTCAATGCAGGCACCCTTGTGATATGGTGCAATGGTGCCTGCGTTATGGGCAGAATTTCTTTGTGAAGGTAATGATACCTTCCTGTGCAAAAACAATTCTTAGAGCCTTATTCCTCTTTTAATGTGTGTTTCCGAATGGAGCTAAGATGGGAAGAGGAAGTAATGAGGACAAATTTAGATATTTCCCCTCGTTAAACCTCTCGGGTAGGTGCACCATTTTGGAACCAACCCAATCGTAATACCTGTAGTAAATCTGGGATTGCATCACAATTCATGGGTAACACCTATCCGTGCTCCATTGTGGTTAGCCTTGACCCAATACAGCAGGACCAGGTATCCCCAATAGAGCTTTTAAGGTTTTGTACTGCACAGTGCTAACGCTTGTGAAATCTATTTTACTAAATATATTTTAAAAGGACATACATTCACTTCTTATTGGTCCTTGTGCTTTTCACTGTACTTTTCCTCGTTTCTATTGGTTGTAGACATTCTTCTTTTGTTCTTCGGTGTTTCTTTTATCTGCAAAGTACTGTGTTAATCTGCCTTTGTGGAACTACTTTTCTCAAGCAACGATCGGTAAATAAAATAAAAACAAGAGCTACACCCTTGCTTTAAAGTTACAGCGCTGCCCAACTGCTGTGGGCTCAGCGCACTGTTATTATCTCCCTGGAGATCCTTGACGTGTTTTTTATTCCTTCTCCATGTTTTTATGAAGCACGCACTATCTAGTGCCCCCAGGCCACAAGAGGGACCCACTTGAGTGCGTTCTCATCTGGTGCACTACATGGTCCAAGCAGGCCAATGCTTTAGTACTTTTTACATGTGCAGTGAACATTTATTTAGCACAGGAAACTAACTCCATTGGGGCTTTGCGTAATACCCCGGTTACTTACCGGTAATCTTCATTACTCCGAGTATAGTCTTCCTCGCCACATGACTAACAAAGTGAGCTTCAGCTCCACACCAGAACCCTCCAAAGCAAAAAAGTCAGCCTCCCATGCCTCCCATCCCTTCCCAATATGGCCGACCCATTACACCCTTGACCTCTATAAGAGGCGGGCCGGCCCAACACTTCATCCTGAAACTACCAAGCACAAACATGAAACCAATAGCCAGATAGGGAGGGAGGCATGGGAACTTATATGGCGAGAAGACTATACTCGGAGTAATGAAGATTACCGGTAAGTAACCGGGGCACTACCTCCTCGTTAGTCTTCCTTGCCACATGACTAACAAAGTGAGCACATACCAAAGCCAAGAGGCTTCATGGAAATTCACAAGAAACCAAAAGACCAGAAAGGGATGCCCACGGAGGAGGGCAAACCCAACAGACCAGATGAGTGGAAGGACCACCCAAGAGAGAGGCAACCATGAGCAGGAAGAACCAGCCCGCGACAGAAAGACACTGGAAGGGCCGAAAACTCGGACCTTCGAGACACGAAGAGTCACCAGAAAATCTGTCTCAACCAAAAGCCGAAGGAGGATAGAGAAGACACGGAACCAGACCGTACGGAGCCAAAAGCAACAGCAAACAGGCCCAGAACAGAAAGCAGGACCAAATACACCAAGACCGCCCAATTGACAGCCAAAAATGAGAGGGGAGCAGAAGCCCAGACAGAGGAACCGAGAGCATCCCCACCACAGCGACCCAGCCAAAAGCCATAGCAGAAATGAGACGCAGTCCGGTAGAAACACAGCAAAACCACACGGTGGACCACCAACCGCAGGAGAGCCGAAACCACCAGAGGAACGGGGCAGCGAAACCTGACACAATCAAACAGACTGGCAGGAGCCGCAAGAACGGATAGGGGTGCAAGGAAACCTAAAAAAACGAGGGTCACCACAACCCCACCCGCTCAGTAACAAAAAGGACCCCCCGGAAGGGAGCGCGACCCAGGCAGGCACCCGGCCACCAAGGCAACCCAGCGGCCAACCGTGAAAAAAGGGAAGGCCCAGAAAGCCGCCCACGGAGCTCAAAAGAGTGGAAGGAACCAGGCCCAAGGCCAAGCCACCAGAAAGGAAGCAAACAAGCACCATAGGCCACCATGATTCCACCAATCCCCCAGGCCGACCCATTTTGTCAGGATGTGGTTCTATATTAGAACCTATTGGACAGTATATTGATTTTGTTTAAAGGACTTTGTGCATACTCAAGCAAGTCATGTAAAGGATACCATGCACGTGATAAACCTGGTAGAAGGGAAACACTTTGATGACTCCACAGACTGGTTAGCAACACTTGACATCACATCACTCTACACAAACATCCCCCAGGAGGACAGTATTATTGCTATAGAGAGACTTCTGAACTCAAGACCCAGACCCCAACAAGTCCCTACCTCTTTCATCATTTCACCGTTACGCACCGCTTTACAATGCAACTATTTTGTATCAGGAGGAGAGTATTATCAAAAATGCTCGGGCACGAGTATGGGAGCTATTTTTGCACCGAATTTGGCAAATATATATATGGACTACATAGAGCAAACGTTTGTCCTAAATACCACCAACCCCCAACATGGTAATATTAAATGCTGGCATAGATATTTGGATGACATTTTCCTGATCTGGAGGGGCAGTGAGACTGACTTTCATAATTTTGTACTATACCTCAACACAGTGCAACAACACCTGACCTTTACATCTACTCTACATAGATCTAGTATAGCCTTCCTGGACTTGCACATTAGACATGAGAAAAACCACATTTATACCACCTTACATAGGAAACCAACGTAACGTAACACGTTGCTATCCTATAGAAGCCAACACCCCAGGGCACTGAGAGATGATTACCCTTCGGGCAATTTCTGTGCATTCGTAGAAACTGTTCACTCAAGGAGGACTATATGCATGAAGCTGAAATCCTGAAAAACAAACTAATGTGTAGTGGATATCCAAACAGAGTAGTAAAAAAATCATTAAAATTAGCATGGTACTGCCCCCGGGAGGAACTTTTGAAACCCAAACAAAAGAAACAACACGAGAAAATTGTATGTGTCACCACTTTTGGTGTGCACACAAACGAAATAAAGAAATTAATCACTAAGAACTGGGGCATAATTGAAAGCTATGACCCATAAATGACACCCCCACTTTTTGCATACAAAAGAGGCAAAAATATAAAATACCACCTGATCAGATCCTTCACTGAGATAACTAGACCAAAGGTAAAGACATTGGAATCAACATGGGGCCTACCAGAGATCAAAGGCCATTGTAAATGTGGTAATTGTGTGGTATGCCCCTTTACCACCAATACACAGACTTTCGAACATGGGTCATGGAAGCACATTTTGAATTTCTTTTCAAATTGCAATACCCGATATGTGATCTACTGCGTATGGTGTCCGTGTTATTTACCATATATCGGACAAACTCAGCAGCCCATCAAAGCACGCGTTGGACAACACCGGAGTCGCATACGACGTACGGTGGAAAATGCCCCTCTAGTGACCCACTACAAAGACAAAAAACACATAACAGAGGACATCAGGTGGCAGGTCATTGACATTGGCTTGGTACCCGAAAGAGGAGGTGAAATTGCACAAATCCTACAGACGTGAATGCCATTGGATAGACCGTATCAATTCTATTATTCAGGGTCTAAATACTGCTGAAGAATGGCGGGGTTTTGTGGCAACGCTGGTTTAACTTACTTTACATGTAACAGAGTATCTCTTGTATATAAGCACTAATTGATAAACAAAACTATGTATAATAGGGGATAATTACATCAAATGTCACACATTCACTGATGTATATGGTCCATAAATTGCTCACAGTTTGGATTCCTACTATATAATCCTGTACTGTAATATAATTGTATGACCAGAGGAATTGCATTAATGCAGAGGAGATAAGCTCTATACACTGTGTATATATAAGGCATTTAGAACCTGTGATATGTGGCCATTTGGTCATCTTCCCTTTTCCGAGACTAATCACTTGACTACTGTGTCACCATTGCATCTCTACAGCACCACTTAGATGTAGATTATAACCGCCTAGATTGGACATCCACACATTGAAAAGGTATCGCCACCTGAGTACCTCAGCCAACCTATAGATGGAGAAATATCGCATACCTGAACCGATTACATATGGACTCACTCTCCATATACTTGCCCTATTTTTGATTTTATAAACATGCATAAACATATCCCATAACTCGGGTCACCGTTTTGCCCCTCTGTACAGGCCTACAGATGTAGCATCAATCACATTAGACAGAAACCTATATATCCAATGCATGATCATGCCATATAACCACATCTTATCTTGCACCCAACGATATAGAGCATATAACACACACAGGAACATGTACGATTCTATCAGACACACACTTGTTATGTTATGTTATGTTATGTTAAAAATAATTTGTTAAGCGCACTGCCACCGATTGGTTTCCTGGCGCTGAGATAGACAGAAGACGAAGCCTGAGGTTATGAATATGTTGGGTTTACTGATATGTTTGTCTGAAGAACCAGGTTTTTAAAGCTTTCCTAAATGACATGAGGTCCGGACAAGACCGGATCTCAAGGGGAAAGGTGTTCCACAGACGGGATGCCAGAACAGCAAATCTGCAGCCTCCTGTACGCTTGCGTTTGAAGGCAGGTATTTGGAGGAGGGCTAGATGGGCAGAGCGCAGATTGCGGGAGGGAATATGCCTGGTGATGAGTTTATCAATAAATGTAGGGCTTTTGCAGTGGAGGGATTTGAAAATCATGCATCCGGTTTTGAAGGAGCAGCGTTGGGCCATGGGGATCCAATAAACGTTCCTAAGCAATGGAGTTGCTGAATGCCATCTAGATTGTGTCGTGATTAGTCTGGCCGCGTAGTTCTGGACCATCTGAAGGCGCTTCAGCAAATAAAGGGGTAGGCCTAGGTATATGGAGTTTGCATAATCCAGGTGGGAGAGCACCGTGGCGATCACCACCTGGATGATGGCCTCTGGAGTGAAGAAGCGTCGCACCTTCCGGATTTTCCTGAGCTGGAAAAAGCACTTGGAGGCCACTTGACCCACTTGTGTTTTTAGTGAGAGATCACTATTCAGGGTGACTCCAAGTGTATTTGCTGAGGAGGAGGGGATAGGGACTTGACCCATATCTGATGGCCAATAGTGTGGGCCCCAGTGTTTAACACTGCCTCCTGTGAGCACCACCTCAGTTTTTCCAGGGTTTAGTTTTAGGTGATTTTGGTTCATCCAAGTTTGGATGAACCTCATGGTAGACTGAAAATGAGAGATGGAGGAGGTAGAGTTGTCGATGGTAAAGAGCAATTGCAGGTCGTCTGCATAGTTGAACACCATCACCTGTTTGTCTCTTAAGGCCTGGATTAGAGGAAGAATGTAGATTTAAACAGGTGGGGTGACAACGAGGAGCCCTGTGGGACTCCACAGGTGATGGACTGTTTAGTTCCGGCCAGGGCTCCAAGACGAATCGCCTGGGATCGGTTCTCTAGGAAGGACTTCAGCCAGCAGGCAGCTAAGCCCCCAATGCCGGCCTGGTTGACACGGTCGATCAATATGCTATGGTCGACTGTGTCAAACGCGGCCGACAGATCTAGCAGCACCAAGGCCCAGGGGGAACGTCTGTCAGCGCAGTCCCGGAGCATGTCTAGGACCGCAACTACCACTGCCACTGTTGAATGGGCAGGACGAAAACCTGCCTGGTGGGGATCAAGGCAATTTGATCCCTCCAAAAAATTGGACAGGTATTTCGCGACGTGGGCCTCCATTACCTTAGCCAAGTAAGGGATCAAAGAAATTGGCCGATAGTTTGCCATGCAAGTGGGATCGGCCCCAGGTTTCTTCAAGAGTGGTATGACCGTTGCTTCCTTAAACGCAAGGGGTACTAGGCCAGATGTAAGAGAATCATTCAGCAGAGTGTAAGCCGGAGTCGGAAGAGCAGATAGACACTCTTTAAGGATGTAAGGGGGGCATTTGTCCGAAGGGGCACCAGATTTGACTCTTACCAACAGCTCCAGGAATTGTTCTGGGGTAATAGTAGGAAACCTATTAAGTAGGACCTTGTTGGTAGTGGTATGAGTTTCAGAGGAGGTTTTAATGAGGGATTTTGGGATACTCTCTTTGATGTCCACAATTTTATCGATGAAATAAACATTGAGTGCATCGCAGAAAGTCTGGGTTGGAGTCACCCTAGGACGGACACTGTCTAAATCAGTCAACTCATTTAGAATTGAAAAAATATCCTTGGGTCTATCTGACGAGTTGAGGATGCGGGAGGAAAAATAACCTACATAATGACCACATTAGTTCTGTTTATTAGTACTATTTTTTACTTTAGTTTTCACCGTCTTCAAAACTTGATCGTCATTAATATATATTTCTTCTATATCTCGTCTACTCTTTGGGCATACACATGGGTGAGATAGTAGGTCTTCTCCTTCCTAAAGACCGGGGAACATGACACGTCATTTGTGCCGCTCTCTGTACGGCGGTGCGTGGCGGCCGCTGTGAACACCGTGGGACAACCAGTTAATTCTGGTAATTGAAAACGCTGAAATAGCTTCCAAGCACACTCGGTGGCTGTTACTAATACCACGGAAGACGGACAGATGCGGTTCCTCTGCACAGACCCTTGGAAAAACAGGTATGCTCGCTTACCGACCCTGGGCTGATTAAACTCGCAGACAATAGATAGCGCTAGTTTATCAATCTCTGGCCAAAACGGAAAGACTGCTAATAATTTAACCGGGCTTAACCTGGGAAAAGATTACTCTGCTAGGACCTTAACAAGCAATAACACGAAAAATATGTATCATGTGTTAGTTAAAAGAGCACGCAACCACTTGACTAGAAAGGATGGTAGCCCATAATGTATTATAAATCGTAATTAAAGGGCACCACTCTCAGTAATTTGGCACCAGATTGAAACCACAAAGGGAATAAGCCCTGTGCTTTCACCATTTTCTGTGCAGCTTGAAAATCTTAACTACATAAGACACAACTGAATCTATACACTATAGTAGTTGTGGCGATATATAGGGAGACAGCGAGTAATCACAAAGGGGTCAGCACTCCTATTGCATCCTTAATCTATGAGGTTAATTAACATCTTGGCATTGAGAAATTGGACACTACAATTCTCTGATAGGTAATTTAATTCCTGAATACAGAATCTCATCCAGACAAAACCCTTCAAACCTTGAAGCAAAAATTACAGCTATTGAGCTTTACAATTGGAATTGCGTAACCCACATATTCACTAGGGGTAAGTAACTATATACCTCCCACCCACAGGGATTACCAGTGTATGCCTCTCTATATTTATATAAATCGTTAAAATAAAATAAATATTTTCGCAATGTATCTTCTTTTCCTTAATATGGACTATTTGATTTTGTCTTTTATAGTACCCGACTGGGTTTCTTAGTGAGTATCTTTAATTTTACTTTCACTTGCACATGGTTCCCACGCATTTCATCAACATTGAGCAACTCCAATACCAGGTAAAATCCAGCCCACATTTCTCTAAGACAACGTCTTAAACTACAGTTTGATCTAAGAATCTAAATACACATTTCTATTTTTCCAGATGTCCCCCACATCAAAAGTCCTGAAGAGAGCCGATAGCCATGTTAGGGTCGAAACGCCGTCGACAATTGAGAAAAGCAAACCAATAGAATTAACATTCTATCATTCTATAGATGTTATGTATTTAAAAAAAGAAATTGGTTGCAATTTGTGTATATCAAAGTCTATCTGAAACCTTGCACATATTGTTTCACAAATATATTTTTTCGTATGCCAAAATCGGTTCAAAATTTCACGTGGGACACAAAACACAACTGTAAATATTTATTGTGGAATCTTTCTAATTTAAATGTTTTGTTTTATCCAATATAATCATCATACAACCTAAATCGGTGCTTTTGAGTTTCTTTCTATCTGACATGCCACTTACTCCCTGCTAATACATGCGTTTTTCGCTATTTGTATTATCAATAGGTAATAAGTATTGTTCCACAGGAACCACTGTCCTTTTTCAAAATACCATGCAGAAGAAAGCACAGAGAGCCTAGCAGGGAGAGAAAGGCAGCACGGAGGAGCGAGATCACCCCCACACGGGACTAAGCAATCCCAGCAACGTCAAACAAGAAGGAACCAAAGTCAGCGCCCAGGCAGGCAACAACTAGACCCGGCCCAGCCGAACAATGAAGAGCCGACAGGACCAGGAGCGTACCGGGAGGAACAGCCATAGGCAGAAACACACCCAATGCGAGAAGGACAGAAGAGCTGGGCGAGCGAGCCTGAGCCAAGTCAACACTCCCAGGAAGCCACCCGAGCCAGCAGCCCCAGGGCCCCAAAACCAGGGACAAAGAAGAAAAGGACACAAAGTCCACACCCGCAGTGCAGGGCCCCGCCTGGGAGAGGGGAACCTGGAGACCCAGCACCCCTTGGACACCCCAAAGCACAGCTGGAAACAAAAACCACCACGGGAAAGCAAGTAGCAGGGGCAGGACAAAAGCCAGCGCTCACAAAGGCAAAACATGGACCACCGAGCAATAGCCCTCAAGTCCACCAACAGCAGCAGCAGATGCCACTGGCGAAGCCCCCAGGCAAGCACCACCAAGAGGACAAATGGCCCGGCCAGGCCAAACAAGCCCAGAACCCCTGAAAGAAAAGGGAACCTAGGAAAGCGCAAAGCCGGTAGCCCGGACGAAAAGGCAGAAGAGGCAACACCGGTGGCACAAACAAGAACAAATGGGACCCAGGCAAGGAAAGCACCGTTGCACAAACAAAAAAGGCAACAGTGGTGAATCCCGCAAACTCCCCGGAGCACGAAGCAGGGGAGCAAACGCCCAGGAGAGCAACAAGAAGCCCCCGCTGGGCCGGGGCAAAACTGGGGCAAAGCCCTGACCAGCCAAGGAACGGGTGACAGAAGGCAGAGCACCATCCCAATAAGGAGGCGTTTGAAGACACAGAGCCACAACACACATGACATGGGCCCCATAGGAGAACCAGCCTACAGCACCAGGTAGTCCCATGTGGAAAATGACAATGTATATGTACATAAGCGGCGTTCATTTGTGTTCACCCTCGCCACTGTTGAAGGTAAAGCGAAAGTCACGGCACAGTGGCCCCGCCATCTTGTCCCCTTTTAGGCCCCATCACGAACATAGATAGTAGCCATTTTGTGTGTTATGACCTCTCTGCCCACTGCCAATAGCCTGCATCTCTCCCCCTCTCTCTCTCTCCCCCCCCCCCCAGCCTCGCAAGTTTCCCCCCCCCGCGCCCCGTCAGCCCCCGGTCTCTCCTGTTCGGGCCATAAACGCACCACTAAACACGACCCTGTCTCCGTGCTGAACCCCTGCCCCCTCGCTCTTTCATCCTACCCATAGATCAGGCCCTTTTGGTAACCTCTTCCTCCCTGCCCGATTGCCCGGCCTGATCCCAGGCCATCACCTAGTCCAACAGATGCAGTTTATTGCTCCCTACAGTAGGACCTCGCCTCACATCAGAGGAGCGGTGATTAATCAAGGCCTTCACACCCCTAGATCTGACCGACACCCCTGCATTCCTCCCAGGAACACCCTTCCTCTCTTCTGATGACCCCCCCCTGGCTACACCTGGCCTCTCGACCCAGTCCCATATCATAAAACTAGGTCTCGTGGATGTACCCCCTCCGGCCCCGCATAGCGAAACGTGATCTTATCGCCTGCCCAACCTTAGATCTGACCACCCCCTCCTGCCCTCGTGTCCTGTTGGGACGTCCGGCTGCAGATTACAATCACATGTTACATTTGGGAGGGGAAAACAACATCAGAGCGACCGGTATGGGAATAGGCCTGAAGCTGGGGTTCCAAACATTCCTTTTCGTACTTCAAAGTGTCTTTATTACAATAAGGAATGTTTGTACATCATAAACCTGTGTATAAAAGACGGAGCCGTAGAGAAACTTGTGAGAGCACCTCGAGAAGATACCCTGTTGTCTGATTTGACGTGTTCTGTTCCGTCGGAAATAAACTCCTGTTTCCTGCCTTCCAGTCTCCAGCGCCTGCCTCTTTATTTGGTAATCGTGAGTCGGGTGAGAAGCGGCTAACGCCGGGCAAACCTAGAAAAGGGGTAAAACGACCTGATCTGCCTGAACCCTTTTTCATCACTCAGGCAGACACCGACCAAAATCGGGAACCAGAACTCCTGCACCAGCCCCAGAGGCCGAAAAGGCCACAATCACCCGGGAAAGGCCAGAAAAAGAAGACCACAGGACCTACATGCCGACAGGGAGGAACGGGAACCGAGCGCCCGGCCAGCAACCCAGAAGAAGGGGAAAGAAGCAGGCACCACTAGCTACTTACCCAGACAGGACCAACTCCGCCCCAACAACAACCGAAAGGAAATCGAGGTAACAGGAGACCACCGTGACAACCGAAGGCACCCACAAGGAACATAGAACGACGGAGGCCGGAGACGAACCCTAGACCCGTGTGACCCTGCTCCAAGGAGGCACAAGACCAGCCACAAGTCCACAGTACCTGGCAGCCTAGCGGAGCCACAGGCAGAAGCTGAAAGCAACACCAGAACCCCAAACCATGGGACCCAGACGGGACACGAAACCAACAGGGCAGAGGACAAACCAAGAGGAAGCGCCCAGTACCTGAACAACATGCCTCCACCCCGAAACAGGCCGAGACCACAAGAGGAAGGAGGACAGGATCCAGCCAAACACGGGAGGACCTGAAAGACAGCTAACCACGCCACAGCAAGCACTGGCTAACACCAACCGCAGCAAAGGCGCGAGCCAAAACCCCAACCAGACCCAGCAAATGCCCCCAAAGGGAGCAGCACACTCAAAGAGCAACCGCCCCAGGGCACGAGCAGGCGAGTCCCATAACTGAAAATAGGGGACAACAGGGCGGCAAGGAAGGAGGCAGGATCCATGATCCTGAAACCTAGGCCACCCAGGACGTGAGGAGAGGCAAAAGAAGGTCCCACAACAGCGCCCCCAAATAGGAACCAAAACCACCACGCGAAACCATGAAAGCACACACAGGAGACGAGAGCAGACTTGATCAGGGCTGAAAAGGACACAGGCTGAAAACTACTGACCTCGGGACCCAAAGCAGAACACGACCCTAGCCCAGGGAGAGCCCATGCGTAAGGAGGCACAAGACATAACAGAGACCAAAAAACAGTTACCAGGGCCACACAAGGATGCGGGGCTGAAGACAATAGCTTACTACGCATCCTAGCCTGCCGGAACACAAAACACCCCACCACCCGGAACCCCTGGGGCACCGGGAACCCACGGGGAGGACTACAGGGACCCACTGGCAGGCACCCTGGACGGAGGAACAGTCTCAGGGTGCTGCACGGACCGTTGGAGAGATGGTCAGCCAAGGGGGGGGAGAGGGCCCCCCCGACAACAGCACAGCAGAGGGGCAGTAAACAGGAGAGAGTCCCAAGGGAAACATAAGAGCCAAGAACAGGCACCACCGAGACATCCCGCGACACCAGGAAGGCAAACTGCGGGGGCGGGGACGCTGACCCATCGCCAGCACCGAGACTAGAAAACAATACTCTCAAGCACATAAACTCCACATAAAGAGAAACGGGTAATAAAAAAGTCAGGTGTACCAGGTGCGGCCTGAACTCACAACCTTTGCAAGGCACAGCGCAAGCACCGCAGGAAAAGTACCGCGAGACAACCGATTGCGCCACTAGAGCACTCTCCAGAGTCAAAGCACTGAAACACTGAAATGCAAAACAGGAACAAATACCCAATGGGAACTGAACCCACGTGCCAGAACTGATCGGTAGTACCTCAACTACAACAAACCAACGTAAAGGCAACCCCGAATTAACCAGACCAGCACAGTGTTACATAAGTACACAATGCCACATATATAACGTCATCTGTCCAGAATAAGAGGATGCTTGAGCAGACACAGAGACGTGAACCTGGAATCCCAGTTTCAAAGCCATCCCTTTAGCCATTAAGTCTGAAGACGGTAATTAAAGACATAGAAACCATGCTGGGCACTCAGGTCAAAGACATAAGTGTAAATAAAAACGCTCACAGATCACATTAGGACAGACCTTAAGAACTGCAGGAGCGAGAGGGAGACAGACGTACACCGACAGCGGGACTGGCTGCCATTTAAAACTCAAACAGTCACCAGCCCGACTCCCTAGTCAGTTCAGAGAACTATTAGAGCTGTGTAGCCGTCCAAATCCTCAATCTTTTAGCCATGGTGGAACAGTCATTCCTCCAGGCCTGCTGTGGCCACGCCCCTCGGAGGCAGAGACAGAAAAGGCGATGACAACCGGCACCCACCCCCTAGAAACCCAGACAGCCCAGCGTGAGGAATTCCCACAGGAGAGTGACATGAATGCCATGGGAAGAAGAAGCCGCGTCGGAGAATGCACCCGCCAAGGCCCAAGCCGGTAAGCATGTGCACGGAAAAAGGTAGGGAGCAGCCCCGCCGCCGCCCGCCAGACCCTCGGGACTGAGAACATAGGCCGCATAGAGGTCACTGCGGGCCCAGAATGCACCGACGCAGGGCTCTGTTCACCCGAGCGCCCAGGTGCAGGCTCCGCAAAAGCAAAGGCGCGCCGCATTGAACTCAACCCGAAGGCTGCGCTCACATGAACACCAGTGCGCTTCAGACATCAAACTTCTATCTAGACACGAATGACCAGAATCATGGGATGGTGAGCGTCCCTGGCAAAACATGAACACAGTTCCCCAGCAACCAGATCGACCGCCCTAGCCGTAAGGGCAGGCCGACCAGTGCAAATACAGCAATGGGGGTATGGCCAAGGCAGGCAGAACGTCCCGCCGGGACCCCTAGCTCAACCCTGCCAACAGCCTCTCTCACACAGGGCCCACAGGAGACGTGAAGAGCAGGGCACAGACAAAGTACTAAAACAATATCAACATGGACGGGGGCTAGAAGAGCCGCAAGGCATGGCCCCAACCACCCCGTCCGTCCCCCCTGTAAAGCCTTGGCCCGCTAAGGCAGAGCCTAACTGGGCCTGTAGGCCAGGGGAAGGAAGGGGTAGAGTCCTAGGTCCTACAGGTCCGCTAGAGCAGGACCACTGACAATGGACCCATGCACCTGCTGAAGCAGGAGACACTTACCTGAACACACATCTGGAGAGCAAACGTGCGCAGAACAAACAAAACAGGATGAAGGGTTGGGCCGTAACGCTTCTTATAGAGGTCAAGGGTGTAATGGGTCGGCCATATTGGGAAGGGATGGTAGGAATAGAAGGCTGACTTTTTTGCTTTGGAGGGTTCTGGTGTGGAGCTGAAGCTCATTTTGTTAGTCATGCGGTGAGGAAGACTAACAAGGAGGTAATAAATAATTTCAGGAGAGCATGCGACAAGGGAGCGACTTGTGAGTAGTATTTTTTATTTTGTGTGAGAGCGCTTAGTGGAACTTTTTGTATGACTTTTTATAAACTGTTGCAAAATTAAATGTTCATTGAACCACAAACAATGGAAAAGATTTTGAGTTTAGAAAGCTTTATTGAATCAGATAAGCCAAGTAAAACATCATTACAGGAACACAATCAATAAAAGAAAAAGAAAAGGGAAAATGGGATAATACAATAAGAATGTGGATTATGAAAAAAACAAAACCCCATAAGGGGAAATATAAACAATATACTGAGGGAAAATGCTTTTTTAAATTTTTGGGAGATGGGAAAGGAAAGAAGTGAGGGAAAAAGAAAAGGGAGATAAAAGAGTGAAAGAAAGTCTAGAAGAAGGGGGGACAGAAAGTAGGAATATAGAGAGAAAGGAAGAAAAATAAAGGAAAAAGATGAGGCATATCAGGGTAGGCGTCTGGAAAGAAAATCAGTTAAGGGTAACCATAACAAATCTCTTTTTGAGAGCTTAGGGCATATCCGACAGCGCTAATGTTGGCGGGCTCAGTGGCTGCAACGGGCCGGAGGAGGTTACAGAGCAGCTAACCGGATCGAGGGATGTAGCTGAAGCTGACCGCTCAGAGGCTGCGATGGGGTCGGAGGAGGATGACGTCAATGATGCAAGGAGTGTGGAGCAATCCGGAGAGACAGCCACACTGAGTCAAGTAATAGAACGGGATAATATGGCAGGAGACACTCGCGGCCCACAGAGAGGGTCGACTGAAGACAAGGAGTTGTCTGTGGATTACGTTGCTGCAGTAGAGCATAAGGGAGATCATACTGGACTCAGTTCTTCAGAAGGGGTGTCAGGGTTGGAAAACACGAATATACAGATGGATACAAACACAGAATCACAGGGATGCGCTAGAGTTGAAATGGGTGAAACGGAGCCCCATGATAAGACACCTAAAGAGGATGCGTCATTGTCTACAACATTGCCTACAGCATTTACGGTACAGACTGCACTTGAACTGGGTAAGGAGCAAGAGGGGGATACCCAAGCGACTAAAAGTACTTTTATGACTGAAGTGGCACAACAATTAATTAGTAATAAGGAGATGGTATGCACGCTTGCTGCAGTTTGCTCAAGAGACAACTCTGTAGATACCCTAGCGCGTAAAAGTAATAGGGTTAAAAGTGTCATCAATAATATCCCGGAGGGCATCCCAGATGGTTCTCAAGTAAGTATTGAGGGGGTAGATATAGAGTATGCTGACGACAATGTCAACTGCCTCCCAATAGTAACTGGCTCACCTAGTGATGACTGCTTTTTTACTGGGAATGACGATGATAAGGAGGAGGACGAGACTGAGGGGTCAGATTTAAGTCATAACTCTTCCACCAGCCTGGATGATACACCAATATCCACGGAAAGTGACTCAGAAGCATCGCAGGCAGACACTTCAGAGTTAGAGACTGAGTCAGAGCCAGAACATAACACTATATTAAAACGAAATTTGGAGCCTAAACCAAGCAGGGGAAGGTCTCGCAGAAGAGCAAAGAAAAGGGGGAGCGGAATTCAATCAGGTGTGGCAAAAAAACTGGATTGGGACCATGTAAGCACTTCACAGGTGTACCAGGAGGGTGCAGCCGGTGGCTTAGAGCAACCAAACAACTCGCAAACACAGACCCAGACACAGACACAGACACAGGAAAAAAGCTACGCATCAAACTTTGATCTTCTGCTCACAACCTTAAAACAGATTCAGGGGGAGGCCCGCCAGGAGAGTCAAAAAGCTAAGCATGCAAATAAAAAAATACAAGGGTCTCTCCGTAAGGTTGATAAAATGTATGCAGAAATGGCTGGGCGTTTGGCGGAAGTGGAGGAGAGAACAGGCAAAGTGGAGGACGAAATGGCGAAATTGCAGGAATACAGAGAAGAACAAGAAAAAATATCATCAGATGTCTTGTGGAAACTCGAAGACTTTGAAAATAGGCAAAGGCGCAATAATGTAAGACTGCTTGGGATTGAGGAAGGGAAGGAAGGGTCGGACATACGCGCCTTTGCTGTAGAATTGTTGAAGGGGGCTTTTCCAGAGCTTGATAACTGGGACTGGGACAAGGAGGTGCAGCGCGCACACAGGTTTCCTTTAACGCAGAAAAAAACCACAAATTCGAAATCAAGGGTTATCCTAGTATACATGGGGAATTTTTTGCTGAGAGAGGAAGTAACTAGAAAGGCAAAGCCAACGACTAAGCGCTCTTATAAGGATATAACATTCTTCACTCGCCCAGATTTTTGTCACACTACTGTGGAGAGAAGGTGGCGCATGAGGCAGTTGATAACACCCTTCCAGAATGTGGGATGTGAAGTATACTTAATGTTTCCCTGTCGACTTAAAGTTGGTTTTAATGGCCAGTTCAGAGTCTTTTTTTCGGAAGTAGTAGCACAAGAATACCTGACTTATCTAAAAGAAGGGAAAGCACAAAGAGATGGGAAAGCACAAAGCGAGAGGGCTGCAGCCATAAGGCAAACCGAGTATGTGACACAAAAAAAGAAAAAATGAAATGAAAAAAGACAAAGTAAACGAGGGTGGGGGCAGCGTGGATAAATAGTCCCAGACGATGCAGGTGTAATAAAAAGACATTGACACTTCGGGAGAGTGGGAGTGGTGAAGCCTCCTGGGGGGGGTTCGGCTGTCAGACAGAGGTCAATATTGGCCTGTTTGCCAGTAGGGAGGGGAAGGGTGGGAGGGAGGGAAGGGGCTTGGGGGGGGGAGTGAGGAGACAGGACACGGCACGTCAGCAAAACACAGAATCATACACAGAAGCAAGGGTAGAGGTGGGAGGAAAAAGAGATAAGATGAGAGCTATGAGGCTGAAAAGAAGGAGAAATACACTTGAAAAGGGTGAGAAAAGTAGACATAATGGGAAAAGAAATAAACTGTATAAGTATAAGTATATGAGCACACATAACAGTAACATAATGAATTACTCATGGGGGCTAGATATGTGACATGGAATGTGTGCGGGTTGAACGATGCCCAAAAAAGGCTAAAGGTATCTTTGTTATTAAGGCAAATGAATGTGGATTTTATTTTTATACAGGAAACACATGTTATGACTTCACAAGAATTTTATTTGAAACAGCTGGGCTGTCAGCTATTAGTAACTTCACAGCAAAATGTTAAAAAAAGAGGGGTAGCTATACTATCCAGAGATAAAACTGTACTTTTGCGAAAAAAGGCACATGATCAATGGGGGAGATGGGCAATGGTCGAGTGTATGATAGATGGGGAGTGGACAACTTTGATAAGTGTATACGGGTCAACCGAGGATGACCCGGAGATTTTCCAATTTTTAGATGTGGAACTAGCTACTTGGGCTCCCAGAATTATAATGGCAGGAGATTTGAATATTAATGGTGCTGACGGGCTAGGCTTAGGGTCATTTGGTAAATATTCTGGTAGAAAAAGACGAACATGTCATGCCCTACAGGGATTAGTTGAGAATAATGCTTTATCTGACGTTTGGGGGAAAAGAAGACCAGGGAGTAAGGGCTTTACATATTATTCCGCCCCACATAAAATCTGTGTGAGATTGGACTACTTTTTTGTCTCAAATGAATTACTATCAGATTCAAGGATAGATAGACTCCCCCGGATCCTAAGTGATCATAATCCCCTAATTCTCACATTAAAAAAATCAATAAATACCAGACAGCAAAGACAGTGGACTTTTGAGAGAGGATTATTGCTGGAAGAAAAATATGTGGAACATATGAAAATATGGATTAAAGAATTTTTTGAGAATAATAGAGATAGTTCTACTGTGGGGGTGGTATGGGACGCTTTTAAGGCGGGGGTAAGGGGGGAGACTTTGAGCTTTAGCTCTTATAAGAGAAAACAGGAACAGAGGAGAAACATGGAATTGGTTGAGGCAGTACTTAAAGCTGAAGAGAAACTAGAGGAGTGTATCATGACCGGGACCCCTTCAGATAATGCGAACTTGGAACTACTAAAAGTGAAAGGAGATGCTGAGGGGGACATTGCCAGAAGGGCGGCAAAACTTTATATCACAAAAAGAGAAAAATGTCATGAATTTAGTGAAACAGTGGGAAGAACTTTAGCAATTCGAACAAGACAGCAAGAAGCATTAGGTACTGTAAGGGAGATTAAGGATACCTCGGGTAGGATACACACAGAGTCTGAGGAAATAAGGGAAGTTTTCAGAGCTTTTTATGAGAAGCTATATGAGGAGCCGATAAGGGGAGATGTCAGGAAAATCAGAGACTATCTACACGAAATCCCGGCGACTAGATTTACGGGAGAGGAGGCAGACAGCCTAGAAGAGATTTTTCAGGGGGAAGATATAAAAAATGCTATATTGGATCTCCCCTCTGGAAAAGCCGTAGGCCCAGACCTGATTCCAATAGAATTCTATAAAATATTCTGGGATATTCTAAAAATTGACATAACTAGGACAATGCAACAGGCGCAATCAGGTAATTCAATACCTGGGACATGGGGAGGCACCGAAATAGTGATAATTTAAAAAAAAGGGAAACCCGCAGAAGAACCTGGGTCATATAGGCCTATCACGTTGATGAATACGGACACTAAAATCTTTTCCAAGGCATTAGCGACAAGATACGCTAAGATAATAGATAGGGTGGTGAGCAAAAACCAGCATGGTTTTATACCCGGAAGGGGCACCACCCACCATACGCGTAAAGTGATAACACTATTTGATGCTGCAGCAGTCTCAGGGGACCCGATGGCGATTATGTTATTAGATGCAGAAAAGGCATTCGATCGGGTCTCCTGGGACTACTTGTGGTATACCTTGGAAAGATCAGGAGTTAAACAGGGGTTTATTAAAGCAGTTCAGGTGCTATATGTAAACCCTGTGGCCTCGGTGCGCGTGAATGCGGGGATTACAACACAATTTGGGATAAGGAGAGGCACGAGGCAGGGGTGTCCCTGCTCCCCATTGCTATTTGCAATGTACATGGATCCACTAATCCGGAGAATAGAGATGAATGATCTAATAAAATCATTACCTACACGAACTGGTTATTGTAAGATATTGGCATATGCCGATGATGTTGCTGTAATCACACCAACTACAACGGAGGCTATTGCTCAAGTGGAAATTGAAGCTCTGAAGTTCGGGGAAATCTCAGGTTATAAGCTTAATACCGCTAAGACCCAGATAATTAAAAACTCCTATACTACCTGCACAGATAGCCGAGTTACTAAAGCTGGAACATATCTGGGAGTGATTATATCGGCTGATTTGGATAATCTAGTGGAAACAAATATAGCTCCTTTAATAAACAGAGTAAGAAAGGATCTGGATAGATTAGACAACCTGCACTAATCAATTGTGGGACGAACTAACGTAGTAAAAATGCTGGTTTTACCTAAGTTTCTTTATTTTTTTAGAGCAATTCCTTTATTATTTGAGACTAACCTATTCAAGAAGATAGAAAATATGATTAACAGATTTATATGGGCAAAGGGAAAAACCAGGAGATCACTTAGGTTCATGACATTGCCAAGAGAGAGGGGAGGGTGGGCACTGCCAGATCTAAGGTTCTATTATTGGGCAGCAGCTCTACAAAATATGGTTGGATTGGTGGGAGGGGGGGAATGGGAAGGGGGTAATGAGTTGGGATCACTGGCAATTTATGGCTTACTACTGGGGCCAGAAGCAGAAAATCTCTTTTTAAAATACATTGAACCCAGCTATTACAAAAGGACACGGTTCAAGACGCTTATTGCAGCACATACTGTGTGGAAAGCCTTCACTAAAAGATTCGAGCTGGGGCGATATAACGCATACACTAGATTGAAAGGAAATCCAAATTTGCCTGAGGAAGTTGTTTCCGGGCCCATATTGGCAGAATGGGAAAGAAAAGGACTTAGAAAGGTCGGAGATATTCTGGGGCAGCAAGGTGTTTACCAGTTTTCTGAACTACAAACCAAGTTTGCATTAGACAAAAGTCAATTCTTTAAGTATTTACAAATTAGGAGCTTTCTTTATAGTAAGAAAGGTGGCCCATCAGGATTCAGTAAAAATGCAATCATGGAAATAATACAAGCAGGGGAGGAGTGTACTATTAAGAGATTTTATGCTGAGTTATTGATCTCAAAAGAGGACGATACAGAAAAATGGGCAACTAAGTGGAAAAGTAATTTGGAAATTAGTGAGGATAGCTTTTATATATCTTTAGAAATGGGGTATACACTGTTATGCTCAGCACCTCTTCAGGCACAACACTATAAAACACTGTATCACCTCTACCACACGCCTGCTAAGATAGCCCAATGGGGTGGTGTAACTGGAACTACATGTTTTAGATGTGGAGGTTTAGAAGCAGACTTAACACATATATTTGCAACATGCCCTCATCTGCAGTTACTTATAAAAGATATCAAGGGTTTCATAAACCGAGTATTAGGAATAGATATTCCTCTAACTCCCTCAATTATCCTTCTGGGGGTAAAAGAGGAGGAGGGACAACAGCAGAGCAACATCAGGGCGGAGGGCAGAGGGGAATACTTCCTATTTCTAGCCATGTCGGTTCTGAGACTTTGTACTGCATCAGTATGGCTAGACTCCAAGCCACCAACATTTCATCAATGGCTGGCTAAATTGCTGACAACATATAATTTGGAGGTTGAGATTAATGCAAGGAAGGGGAAAAAGGGAAGGAAAACTGGTAGACAAATTTGGGGCCCTATTACTGGCTGGAAAGAAGAGAGTATGGATTGAAAGACTAGATTAATTTATCTGCTTAATATGGATTGGACTGGCTAGAATGCACTAATATTGCTTGATATCCATGTAACGGGTGTGGGAAACAAAAAAAAAATGCTTCCCTTTTTTTTTTTTCTTTTCTTTTTTTTTTTTTGCTGCTTTGATTGGATTTGAAAAAACTGTATTATTTTTGGTAATATGCCTTGCTATGTGTATTATATAATCCATTGTCGTGCCCTGTATGTAAAAAGTGGGTAAAATCTGTTAATAAAAATATTTAAAAAAAAAAAAAAAAAATCTCTTTTAATTAAAAGGGAGGTAGTCATAGCATGTGCACGATCAAGTCTGTGATGATGACATAATAAATTCCACCAGGCAGTAGAAGAGATCTTTGAGGTATCTTTCCAGTTTGATGTAATAATCTGCAAAGAAATGGCTATAAATAAATCTATAAAATTACGAACATTGCGTGAAACATTCCAAATAGGAGAGGAACCACCTAGAAAAATGTGAACAATATCAAAGGTATGATTGGAATTTAAAATCTCATTCAGCTTGCACCAGATATGCTGCCATAGGGATGCAACCAAGGGACATTGAAAAAACATATGAAACAAAGTGCCATCGGGATGAGAGCATGACCAACAGTGGCTGGAGTCTAGGACCTTGAACTTAAAAAGATCATTTGGGGTAAGAAAAAGTCTATTATAAATGAAATAGAGAGTCAGAGTGGTGCTAGCTGAACGAGAAACAGTGTGAATTTTAGACCAGATGGATTCCCAAATAGGAAGGGAGAAATCCTGTGCTAGATCCTTTTCCCATGCAAGTTCAGGGTTGGATTTGGGGCGGTCAGGAATAGAGCGGGAGAGGTTCTTATAAAGGGTAGCCGCTTTGTGTGGAGAGGTAAAAACTAAGGGAGTGGAGTCAATTGGGACAACATCTGATAGGGTAGAGTGGAACGAGGAGAGTGTAGATAGGGCTATTTTGAAGTCAGGAAACTAGGGAGAATGTGTATTAGATATTCGAAATGAGGAGCAAATAGTGGGGAAATCCAGTAAGGAACCATCAACAAAGAGATCATCTAAATACATAATGCCTTTGTCAATCCATTCCTTTCAGAAGAGGGCCTTGTTATTAATCTTTAGAGATTGATTGTACCATAACGGGGTAAGAGAGTGTAGGTGTGCTTGAGAAAAAGAGGAGCGAAACAATGAAAGGGAAAGTGCCCTAGAGAGCTTTAAAGTGGGAGAAAGAAATCGTTTAGGGGGTTGAGATAAATGGATAGCAGCAAGAAAAGGGAAAGGAGATAGTTGAGCTTGCTCTAAAGCACTCCATGCAGTGGGAAGGGAGGGGGCGAATCTGCAAGAAATGGCCAGATTTGCTTTAAAGTAAAGGAAGAATGAAAACGAACAAGATTGGGAAAATTTACGCCACCTAAATGCTTTGTTTGTTGAAGGCGGGATATGGATATCCTGGGTTTACGGTTATTCCAGAGGAATCGAGTAAGAATACGATTAATCTGAGTGAAAAAATAGGCAGGAAGAGAAATAGGCAACATTGAAAGATAAAAATTAATAATAGGGAGAACCATCCTTTTAACAGTTGCCAATCGACCCCACCAAGATAAGAATAAAGGGGACCATCGCTCTATTAGGGTAGAAAGCTTGGAAAGAATATCTTTATGATTAGTTTTAACAGTGTCTTTAATAGATGAGGAATATAAGACACCTAAACATTTAATACTATTAGGATTCCATGCAAAACCGGAACCATGAAACATATGAGCGAGACAGAACGTATTAAGAGGTAAAACTTCAGACTTATCAATATTTAATTTATAACCAGAGACTGAAGAATATTCGGTAAGTAAAGAAAAAAGTGCCGGTAAGAAGGTAGCGGTGTTTGAGATGTAAAGTAAAATGTCATCAGCATAAGCTGTGAATTTGATGTCTAATGAGTTATAAACAAAACCAGAATAGGAGGTGGAAAGACTAATTCTTTCAAGAAAGGGTTCTAATGCTGAAATAAAAAGAAGGGGAGACAAGGGGCAACCTTGTCTAGTGCCTCTATGTAAAGGAAAATAAGATGACTGAGAACCATTAACTAAGGGTGGGCGTAGTTCGCGAAGTAGCGCTACGCGAAGCTACGCGAAGTGCACTTCGCACTACGCGAACTTCACGTAGCACTGTGCGAGCTGCGTAGTAGCATGTTCGCACAATGCAAGATGCGTTTTCAATGATTGCACAGTGCGGACAAGCATCCGGCACTGTGCAAGCTTTGAAAACGGCATCTTGCACAGTGCGAGCTGTAGTTTTCTGCTGCTCGAGTAGATTATTACTCGAGCGGCAGCTTTCTCAACGTGAACAGGTAGTTTCTCATTGAGAGCGGTCGCGAGCATGCGCAACCACTCACAATGAGAAACCTGACCTCCTCGCGTTGAGAATCTCACCGGGATGTCATTTTGCTTGCTCGCGGTCGCCAACATGACGTTCAGGACCGCGAACAAGCAAAAAATGACCGCTGCACTACGCTACGCTGCACTACGCATGTTCGCACTGTGCTACGTACAGCTCGCGTAGTGCGAAGTTGTGAAAACTTGTCAAACTCCGCGAGCGTAGCGTAGTGCTTCGCCCAGGGTTACCATTAACCCAGATGGAAGTAGAAGGGGACGAATATAATAATTGTATAGGTTTAATGATATGAGGACTAAAACCATGCCAGCGGAGGGCCCCGAACATGAAATCCCAATTAACCCTGTCGAAAGCTTTCTCAGCATCAAGGGTGATAACAGCAAGAGGGGTTGTCATTTTGGAAGCTAGGTGAATAATATTAAGGAGAGCTCTAGAGTTATCTGTGATAGATCTGCCCTTAACATAGCTTGATTGATAAATATTAATGAGGTCTGGAACAAAAGTAGATAAAGCTAAGATTTTGGCATAAATTTTACAATCCTCATTGATTAAGGAAATGGGCAGATAATTCTTACAAAGGGAAGGATCTTTATCTTTTTTGGGAAGTAATCATAACATGGCTTGGGTAAAAGAGCCTTTAGATTCGCCTGCGGAAAGAAAAGAAGATATCAAGGAAGATAGGTGAGGTTTCAGGCAATTTTTGAATTGAAAATAAAAACGAACAGTAAAACCGTCTGGACCTGGAGATTTGTCTTTGGGTAAGAGAGTAACTGCTTTTAATATCTCTTTCTCGGAAATGGGGGCATCCAGAGAAGAGAAATCGAGATTGGCGGAAGAGGATTTGGGTATATTGAGAAAAACTGAATCTATTTGAGAAGGAGTCGGGGTAGATCCGGGTGTGTATAAGGAGGAGTAATACTGAACAAAACAATCAAGGATCTTGTCGTCCGTGCAGTGACGAATCCCAGTAGCATTGGATATAACAGCTATTTTGGATTTTTGTTTCTAAATTTTAAGATAATTTGCAAGAGACCTACCCGCTTTATTACGCCCGCCATTCATCTTGGAATTAAATTTTAAAAGATGGTTGCAGGCAGAGTCACAAGAAAATTTAATAAATTGAAGTTTAGCTTTGATGAGAGAAGAGAGAGCTTCGGGAGAGCTGGACGTATAAAAAAGGTGTTCTAAATCTTTAATTTGTTTGAGAATAAGAGAGGATTTGGAAAGGGCCAATTTCTTTTTACGCGAAACAAAATCAATAATAAAGCCTCTGGCCGAAGCTTTAAATGCATCCCAAACAGAATGGAATTGAGAAGTGGAACTAAGATTAGTATGAAATAAATCATCCATAAAAAGAGTGAATTGATCGACAAACTGAGGGTCCAAAAGAAGAGAATTATTGAAACGCCAACGGCGAGAACTGGGCGTAGGTGAGGGTAAATCAATGTCTAGGATGACTGGGGCATGATCTGAAATTAGAATAGAGCCAATTTCAACATTTGTCATGAATTGAAACGTGTGTTGGGTGAGAAAGATATAATCAATCCGGGAGTGTGAAGCATGGACAGGGGAAAAAAAGAAAAATTCCAAAGTATCAGGGTGAGAGAGTCTCCAGGAGTCAATTAAACCTCTAGAGGAGATTGCACGGAAAAAGGACTTTTGCATTTTATTAGGAATATACCTGGTCTGAGATTTACGATCCAGAAAAGGGTCCATTAACTGATTACAATCACCTCCAACAATTAAATCAACACTAGTATGAGAGGAGAGGAGCATGGAGAAATCAGTCCAAAAAGTAGGGTCAATACCATTTGGACCATAAACATTACAAAAGGATAAATCAGTATCATTAACTTTGACATCTAAGTACAACCATCTACCATCAGAGTCAGAAATCTCATTTTTTAACTGAATAGACAACGATTTATGAAACAAAATAAGAACACCATTCTTATTATTAACTGACGGTGAACAGAAAACATCACCCACCCACTGTTTACGCAGAGAAGAGAGATCTTTTTGTGAGAGGTGGGTTTCTTGTAACAAAGCAACTTGGCATTTCAGTCTGGCTAAATGAGATAAAAACCCGTTGCTTTTTAATCGAGTTACGAAGACCTTTAACGTTCCAAGAAATGACACGAAGAACGTTCATTTATAAATAAAAAAAAGAAAGATAAGCAAAAAATTGAGGAAAGAGAAAATAGGCAAGAGTAGTAAAGAGATACTCTGGAACGGAGAAAAAAAAAAATCTGTACCGTAGTGTAAAGAAATAGAAAAAAAATGGAAAATAGAAGAGAAAAAAGGGAAGCAGAAGAACGTGAAGAATGCCATGAAGAAAGAAAAAGAAAAGGGGAAAGGGACAGTAGAGGAAAAAAGGAGTGGGAGATCACAGCTCCCCTGAGAAAGAGAGAAGAGAGAAGGATGGCAAAAAACCAAAAAAGGCTTCAGCCATACAGGACAAATAACGTGAAGAGCAATAAAGTGAGAGCGGGAGCAACAGGAAAAGACGACCGCACAATAAAATAAGACGTCAGAAGTAAGGTCTCAAAAACATGAAATAAAGAAAATAAAGAGGAGATACAACCGGAAATGGAGAATAAAAACACGGCGATAAAAAATGAAGGAGACTTACCAAACATTTGTGAAGGGAAAGCAGCGAACTGGAAAAATAAAACGTATAACAGCACAGTACAGTGGGGGGAGCAAAAAAACAAAACACTTGGAGAAGAGACCTAGAAAACAAGATAGAAGAACAAAAACATATTATACTGAGGAACACTACAACCAAAAATGATAAAACAGCAAGAAAAGACATTGAAACATTAAGAACTGCTGTGTTCCATGGAATCTTCCTTGTGGGTATTGATGAATTTCCAAAGGTCAGCTGGGTCATTGAAGCTAAAAGTTCATTCTTTATAAGTAACCTTGAAGAAACACAGATGAATGAGGCCATATCTTGCATTCACGGAACGAAGCGTGGGTCTTAAATCCAGAATCTCTTTGCGACAAGCAGCAGTCAATTTGGAAACATCTTGAGTGAAAAAGAGTTTGTGACCGGACCAAAGTAACTGCTTATGTTGCTTGGCAGAGTGAAGGAAATTCATGAGGTCAGAGTAAAGAAGAAAATACACGATGATCCACCTGGGTTTCGAAGAAGTGGAAGAATTTTTAGGACCAAGACGGTGCGCCCTCTGAATGTTCACATCAAGGTGTTTAGGCAGTCCAGTGATAGGTAAAACTGGTTACTTTAAAATTGTATAATGTCAGACCCCTCCGAATTCTCTGGAACACCATAAATGTGCAGATTATTGCGCCTATTACGATTCTCCAAATCCTCAGAAGTTTTCTTGAGCATTTCCACTTCCTTAGTGAGGCTAACAACCTTGGCGGCAACATCTTGAACATCATTAATCTGTTGTTCAACATCTGATACCTTCTTGGCCAAATTGGACCATTTATCGTCCAATCTCTGGAGAGTGGTAGTGGTGTTCGCCATAAAGGGGCGAATAGGGCATAATTCCTTCATGATATCTTCAAGAGTGACAGGAAGTGGAAACTTAGAGGGGGGGGTCTTTTTTGAGGCGCTTACCAGAGGAGGCAGAGTCTTTGCGCATAGCAGAGGCTGGAACAGATGCCTTTGAGTGTTGCGCGTGCTCCATTATGGCAAGTGCTGAGAGGACCAATGTAGAATGAGAGATGAATCAACTCACAGAATAAGTAATCAAAGAAATGCCCCAAAAAGTCACAACAATGAAGCAAAGAGTTCCATAACAAAGGATTTAGGGCATCAGGACGCAGGAAACAGCAGCAAATCAGTAGCGCATAATGATGAGTGGAGAAATAGTCCTCAAAAACCAATGACGCACAAGTAAAGGAGAAAACTGAGGTAAAGAGACAAATTCAGGGAGCCTCCAAGTTGCAATCACAGAAAAAGCCTTAAGGGTCCATCAGTGAAGTGAAAAAAGGAAAAAATAAGGCTAGAGGACCAAATTCAGGCATAGGAGGTCGATTTTGAAAAAAAAACGAGTAAAAGGAAAAAACAAAATGGCAGCCATTATGAAGTACTCAGCGTTTTCGCATTTATCAAAAAGAAAAAAATGCATAATTGAGGTAAAAAGCATACCAAGGAGAAGAGGGGCATTTCTGCCGCCGAAATCAGCCGTTTGTACCAGAATTCGCTATCTGGAGACGGAACCTTCTTCAGGAAAGCGCCGCCAAAATCGCGGAGCTCAGGGGGCAGCGGCCATCTTGTCCGCCGCGTTGCGCGCCCCCTACAATGGAAAAGTTTAAAGATGAGAAAAAAGGTTTAGGTAGTGATGGAAAACAAATGATGCTGTCACTGGAGTAATATCCTGAAGCAGTTGACTCATCAGGAGGCTGGTAAACTGCATACCAGTCTGATTTTTCAGGAGTCCTCCGTGCTGCTCTTTGAAAGTGTGCACAATATCGTGGGCATAATTCAAGAGCCATTCTGTAGTACATAACGCACACTTAAGGCCCAAATTCCTTTTTAGCACCAGTGAATTCAGCAGCGCAGCTTAGGCATAGCAGACATTAACGGAAATGGAAAATCAGTAGAGTAGGCTGCGTGTAATTGTATTTCATGGCCACATCGGTGACAAGAAGTCAAATATCTGGCAGCTGTTTCTGCCAGTTGTCTGCCTTTTCATTGCCCCTCCTGCGAGTACTCTGTCAATAGTACTCTCAAAATAATCACCCCTCTCTCTCTCAGGACTCTTTGCATGCCACCACCTTTTCCTCTGTCAACTGATTTCCACAGTTCCTCTCCTCCATTTCATTTGAGCACCCTGTCTTCTCGTCCCTACCTTTATACTTAGGGGCACATTACAATGCAGGTGGGACCGCCACCGACAGGCCGTCGCTGGCGGTCCCACTGACATGCAGCCCTGTGGGCCAATCTCTGCATTACAATGCAGGCAGTCGGACCCTAAAATCTTGAGGGATGGACCGCCACCTCCGAGAGGATCTTCTGACCCCATTGGGGCAGTGGTCGAAATCATGATTCAGAATGGAGGCGGTGCCTGCTCAAGCACCACCGTCAGGATCATGGTGTCCATTTCCACATGTCTTTTCATGGCGGTCCCACTGTAATGAATTGGCAGATGGAAACAGACTTTGGGGGCCCCACACAGGGGCCCTGTCCCCGGTGGGCCACTGGTAAGTGGTCAGGGGGGCACATGTGCTGCTCCCACACACATCCATGCACTGTGTGCTTGGCACTACTTGGTGCCTGGCATACGTTGCATGGATGTTTTGAAAATGCCTTTTTCTATTGCGGCTTGTGCTGCTGACCTTTTTCGGGCTTCAGCACAAGCCGCAGTAGAAAAATGCATATTCTGACGACCTACACGGTGGTCTGATCAAAACATGGCGATGTCCAACTGCCATCATAGTGTGCCCCTTAATCTACCCCCAATACTACTTATATCCAGAACCACTAAAATTATGATGCAATTGAGTCAGGGTTGACTACGTTATGCTACAAGAATAGGCAAATTATGCGGCACATATTATGAAAGTATTTAATTATTTCGCCATTTTTACACTTATTCACCGTCTGGACATAGGGTGCACCTCATTGGTACTAGTTTAATGCCTGAATATAGCAAAAAGCATCAGAAACATGATCAGTCAACTGTTGCAAAGGACCTTTCACTGCGCAGCAACAATTGTCACTGTGTTTTTAGTAACCTTTGAACCGTTAGACCTAGGAAGACATTTTTATTTTGTTAAAGTCTGCAGATTATGTAGCAGATGATGGATTAGGAGGCAAATGCGGCAAATCCATAAATCTACTAAAAACGCAGCACCCGCACAATTGCATATTTCCAGTGGCCCTGCTTATAGTAGTTAGTACTTCACTGCAGCACAGAGGTGAGCAATATATTTGGTCTGTATGACTTACATTTGACTTCTCCGTGCCATTGCACTCTGTGCCGCTACACTCTATAACACTCTACTCTGCAATGCTGCACTCTCCGCCACTAAATTATATGACACTCTACTCTGTTCCACTGCCCTTTATGCCACAGCACCACTCAACTCTATGGCACTCAACACCACTGCACTCTATGCCACTCTAATCAACTGTGCACCACTGCACTCTGCACCACTTCACTCTACACCTCTCTCCATGCCAATGCACTCTACTTTACCACACACAACTGCGCTTTACACCACTCCAGTCTAGGCCGCTCCACTCTGCACCACGCCACTCTACACCAGTGCTCTGTGCAACACTACTCTATCCCACTCTACTCTAGCCTAAACCATTCCACTCTAGACCACTTCACTCTACTCTGAAACAATCTACTGTGCTCTACATTGTTCCTCTGTACACTAATCTACTCTGCACCACTCTACTCTATGCCACTGTGCTCTACACCACTCTACTCTAAATCACTGCATTACACCCAATGTACTCTACACCACTTTACTGAAAACCAATGCTCTCCACACCAACTACTTTGCAAAACTCTATGCCACTGCACACTATACCACTCTACATCATTGTGATCTATGTACCTGCATTTTATGCTACACTATTCTACTCTGCACCATTGCGCCAATCAACCCAACAGCACTCTATGCCACTGCACTCTACACCACTCTAATCCACTGTGCACCACTGCACTGTACACCACTTCACTCTGCTCCTCTCTACTCTGCACCACTCTATGGTTTACTTTACCATGCACCACTGCACTCTACACCACTCCAGTCTAGGCAGCTCCTCTCTGCACCACTCTACTCAATGCCAATGCACTGTGCAATACTACTCGATGCTACTTAACTCTAGCCTGCTCCAGTCAACTCTATACCACTTCACTCTACTCTGCAACAATCTACTATACACTACTGTACTCTATGTCACTGTACTCTACTCTGTGCTTCTCTGCACCATTCTACTCTGCACCACTCTACTCTACGCCACTACGCCCTATGCCGCCCTTTAAACCACTGCCCTCTGCCCAATGTACTCTACACCACTTTCCTTAAAACCAATGTACTCTACACCAACTACTCTGCAACATTCTACTCTACGCCACTCCACTCTATGCCACAGCATGCTTAGCCACTCTCAAAATTGTGCTCTATGTCAGGGCACTCTACGCCCCTCTATTCTACTCTCCACCACTGTACTGTAAACAACTGCTCTCTTCAGCACTCTACTCTGCAACATTCTACTCTACTCCACGGCACTCTAAGCCAATGTACTCTACACCACTGTACTCTACAGCACTGCGCTCTAAGACCCTTTTCTCTGCAAGACTGCAATCACAGCTGCTGAACTCTACGCTACTCTGCACCACTGCACTCAATGCAACTGCACCACTCAACTCTACCCCACTGCACTCTACGCTACTACAATCTATGCCTCTACACACTTCATCACTCCACTCCATCCACTGCACTCTATTCCGTCTCAGCTTTACACTTCTGTACTCCATCCTACACCACTTCACTTTACCTTCCACCACTTCATACTACTCTGAAACTATGTACTTTATGCCACTGCACTCAGCCCCATTTTACTCCACTCTGATCCACTCCTACCTGTGCCACTCCACTGTATGCGATTGCACTCTATGCCATTGCACTCTATGCCACTGCAATCTCTGGTGCACCACTCTACTCTACCCTGCACCACTACAGCACTCTATTCCAATCTACTCTGCACCATTGTTCTTCATGCCGATTCACTCTACGTCACGGTACTCCACTCTACAACAGTCCATGCAGAAGCCATTAAAGTCTACTTCACTCTATGTTACTCTACAACACTCCACCCTACATCCCTCTACTCCACTCTATGATGCTACTCCACTCTATGACTGTATGCAACTCCCTCTCTGCCACTCCATACCACTGTACTCCACTCTATTTTACAACACACTACTCCACTCTACGCCACCCATGACAATCTACACCACATCACTCTACGACACTTCTCAACTCTGTCTTTACACTCTACTACACTACTTCCCTCTATCCCACTCCACTCTACGACAATCTACTCCACTCCACTCTACGCTACTCTACTCTACAATACTCCAGTCTACGCAACACCCTCTCCGGTACTCCACTCCGCTCCACATCACTCCACAATACTCTATACCACTGCACAACACTATACTCCATTCTCAGTCCTTCTAATCTATGACACTCAACTCCCTTCATGACCCTCCACTGGACACCACTCAATTCTTTGCGCCATTCCATAACACTTCACTCTGCCCAAAGCCACTCTACTTTACGACACTCCATTCCATGCCGATGTAAAACATGGCTAACAAATATTGACAAAGCCAATAGCTCTCGCAAAGGTGAGACCTATGGCATTTGACAATGCTTGTTGCTTATTAGCACTATTTTACTTTAAAACTCTGAAATCTAATATCTCTAGTTCTTATAATTAGATTTTTGTCATTGTGTCTTGTTTTATTTATTAAAATCATTTTGTGTGGTGTTTTCACTGTTTTACTGTTTGAAATGTTTCAAAAATACTTTGCACACAGCCCCTAAAGTTAAGTCTGACTGCTCTGTGCCAAGCTACTAGAGGGTCAGCACAGGTTATTTTAGGGGGTGTCTGTCTCTTAACCTAACTAGGTATGTGGTTGCTGCTTGATCAGGGCACCCACTCCTGTCAACCTACAACCCAATTTTTAACAATGTGATATTGATTAATAGCATATTCCACCACTGGCAGACTTTAGCAAACAAGCACATTTCTTTAGAGTACAAATGTGTGTATGTAAATATTTATGTTGAAGGTACAGTGGAGTGGTGTGGCTCACTGGTTAGAGGCAACAGACCCGGAAGCAGAGAACGACCGGGGACCAGGGTTCAATTCTGACACGGCAGGGTCGTGGACCAGGGTCAGCGGACTCGATAATTCTCGCCTCGGTGCCTACTCTAACCAGGGATCACACTCGGCAACTCTGGGCATTAAGCTTGCCTCATCTCTACAATGGCCCCCCAAAGATGCCGGGGATGCCTGGTTTCACCTTGGAGATACCCAGAAGGGACCATCTCACAGGGAAAGCCAGGACGGGTTCCCCAGCGGTCTCCAGCGCCGGGACGCTTACGGGCAGCTGTGCACTTTACAAGTCCAACACATTTACATTTACACCCTCTCAACTTTGTGAAGAACATCTGAAGCAGTCACATCTGATTTGAGAGGGGCATTTAGTACATCTTGAGTTATTGTAGCTTTGTAACAGATTTGTTAAGCAGTTTCTAGTAAACCTTTGAATAGCTGCAGTCTTGTTAAAGACTTCAAGCTGTTATGTCTAACTCGAGAAGGACATCTAGTCATTACTTAAGGTACTGTAGCCCTGTGAACGGCCAGACTGATTGGCTTTGCCAATAGTTGTTAGTTTTAGAGATTAGTTGAATTCAATTTACAACAAATTTCAAATGATTACAATATACAACTTTTCTAAAAGTATCACACATACAAAATGTCATTTCATTATAGAAACACACTTCTGTTTTAAGGATCCCTCAGAGTCATGACTGGATTATACATCTTTACGTATATTAGGTTATTCAAAGGCTTGTTATTTGTTTCCCACCTGCTTAAAAACCTATTGAATCAATCTAATCAATGCAAACAATGGGACTTGAAAATATTTTGGGCCTCATTTATGAGGTTGTGCGTCACTTTTACGCCACAGGTGCGTCACTTTTTGTGACGCACCAGTGGCGTAAAGAATGCGGCTTGTTGCTCCATATTTACAAAGTGACGCATCTAGGTAGATGCGTCACTTTGTAAACCCCAGTGCCACATTATACCTGCACCAGGTACAATGTATGCAAGGGGGCGTATTGGCGCAAGAAAGGGTCATGGAAGTGACGCAGTGAAATCTCTGAGATTTCACTGCGCCACTTCTATGACTCAAATGCGTCAAAATCTTACGCCTGCCTCACGGCAGGCGTGAGACTGACGCAGGCCCGTTCACATGGGGCTTGCCCCATGTGAAAGGATACATTGCTGGAGTTGCGTCACTTTTGTGACACACTCCAGCAAGCGTCACTTTTGCACCATACAGATACGTCAGAAATACTGACGTATCTGTAACTCCTTGCGCAATGATGCGTCGTACTGTAAATATGACGCATCATTGGTGTCACAAGGAGGGTGAAGTGAAAAGTGACGCATCGCGGTTTTCACGCAGCGGTGCGTCACTTTTCATAAATGAGGCCCTTTAATTTTATCAAACGCCTTGGTAATACAAATGAGGGGGTTTATTTAGTTGCCATTGCCTGTAACCATATAGCAGAGGAGACTGGCTGCTGCTTCTGGCGGCTTTGTTGCCAGAGCGTCCATTTTCTACAGCCATGTGCAGTGCTTCCATTGTACACCGCCTCATGTGAGTCACTGTGCTCGTTCTGGCCTTCCACTGGCTTCTCTAACCTTTCTGTTTTGCCTTTTTCTTCAGCTGGATCTGAAAGTTCAGTCTACACCCTGGGCTGTGGAATGTCGAGCCACTGCAACTTCACCTACAGCATGACGGTCCCCACCATGAGGGAGGAGCTGAACTCAACCTGCTGCATGGCGGACAACTGCGTCCCTGACATACCTGCGGGTACGTCCTTGTAAGGAGAACACAGCCTGTACTTCAACAAGCACTGGCAAAGCAAATAAGTCTTGCCTATGCTACAGCGTTTGGATTTGTCCATGTTTTGTTTAGCCACGTTATACAACAACGTGACTGCTGTGCAGCATGGCAGAAAAGAACAAGCATTTGCAATGCAATAGGTCTCGCATTTACAAGAGTTTAAGCTATTTACATTCTAAATGACAATGCCTTTTATTTATCAGTTTTGATAATTGACATATAAATAAAAGGCATTGTCATTTACAATGCCAATAGCTCAAGCTCTTGTAAATGCGAGGAGACCTTTTTCTTTTCAAAGAACCGACCGCCATTGTCCCGGGCTGCATGGAAAGTGAAAGTGTGCATGGAGCGCTGAATGTTGCAGGAAAGCATGGCGAGCCTGCAGTAGTAGAAACTCATTAAAGAAAATAGTGCTTACAGACTAAATTAGACATACCATGTAACAACAGAAGTAAAAGGGTCCGTCCTCATGGGAGGTTACAAATAAAGACAAGGCTATACTTTGGAGGGATGAACAAGCCTATAATGAATCAGAAGCATTTACAAAGGGCAAATGACACAAGCCAATGAAAAAAATGGGCGGAGAGTGGGCGGAGCTTTAAGTCCATGCTCGAATACAGCATGCCTAGCAGAGCAGCGCATGCTCTGCCCAGGCTTGACCTAAAAACAGGCGCCATGAAGCGGGAAATGCTAACCGCATCAGTGCGCTTTTAATTTTCTTTACTTTTACCCATGCTGAATAGCAGCAGTGCAGCTGTACAACATGGATAAAACACATTAACACATCTCTCATAGGCGAGCTCTATTGGCTTTAACAATGCTCATTACTTCTGTCACTTAATCCAAACACTCCTTAAAATAAAGTATTATTCCTCTAAAAAAATTTAATTCTGAGAAAAGAAACATAACTTTAATCAATTTTTTGTAGATCGGTTAATATAAACCTTTTTTTAAGGGAAGTTGTATATTCTAAGGGACCCCGCCCATAAGGGTTAGATGGTAAGCGAATGTTTATAATTGTAGGACCTTATGGCACAGAGCAGAGTTCAGATGGGAACACATGGATGTTGACAACAGGAAAACTACCTTCACACCACTGTTACTGGAGAGAATATATATATTTAAAAAATGTCTGCAAAGCAAATGTGGGTCATCATAACTGTGTGCCAAAGGGATTCTGAATAGCCCACTGTTTCTCTGGACCCTGAAGCTCGTGTTGACAGAGTGTGATCCTGCAAAGGATGAAGGTATGTTTTATTAGAACCAAAAGAGCGCCCACTCATGGAGGGCACAGGGGGCTGTCTTCTATGTGACTAGCCTCATCAGGGTGTTTCTCAGCACACTGAATGGAACCAAATGCAGAATAGACTTTCCATTTAGAACCACCAGGAAAGACTGGATACGTTTCAACAGCTATATATGTGAAGCAAGTGGGGCAAGCGGTGCTCCAGATAAGATTTTGAGGTAGGTGGCAGTATTAAGCTTCGTACTGTAATAAAAGAGGGTGAAAAGGAGTGGTCTCTTTCACAAACATGAAAGTGAAAAAGTGCCAAAGCCAGGTTTGAAATCCTCATGAGAATCAAAGGTAATTGCTAGATTTTAGATGGTGCCGCAAGAGGGCAGTGAAAGACTATTTTTCTTTACAGTTAACTGCTTCACGAGAAACGCGTGGAAATGTCAAAGTGGGATAACTTCTTACAGCATAAAAACGCATTAAAAAGTTAGAAAAAAAGTACAATTATGTGGCCTGCGCTGACCGCATCACGCGCCTTCTGTTATTATGATGGGTAGGGGTGGCCAACATGGACTACAGGAGGGAGAGTGGGAGGCAAGGGCCAAGATGGAAAACGGGAGGGTGGGAACAAGCAACACAGATAATGGGAGGGTAAAAAAATCACTATGGCATGCCCAGTGCCAGCTGAATGATAGCGCTTTCTTTTGATGATGATGGGTGGGGGGGCAACATAGACAACGGAGTGCGGCAGGTGAGAGCAAAGAAGCAACACAAACAATGGGAGGGTGAGAGGTGGAAGGGAAATATCCATAGGAACAACAGAAGTGTGGAAGGTGGGTGAGAGAGATGAAGAAGCACAAACAACAGGGCATGAAAAATAAGAAGAAACAACACAGAAAACGTTGAAGAAACAGCAACACGGACAATGAGGAAGAAGAAGAAACTCAAACAGAGCATGATCAGTGGAAGGACACTAATCAAGATGAATCAATCAGTACTTGGTCCATGCTCCTCAGGAAAAGGAGATAAAGTGAAGCAGTCAAGCGCTGGCCAATTAGGAGTCAGCAAGTAAGAGTGACAATGAAGCCAATGAATGGTAAACAATTGGCACACTCAAAGCTCCTTGTAGCATACAATATCTGTCTTAGGTGAGATTTAAAAATGTCACTTTGATGATGGTCAATGATGATAATCAACCCAAAAAATCACTTCCTGCTTAAAAACACAGCCTCAGACAGGCCCTTGTCTTTTAAGATGTCTGTTGCCATAGGCATTGAAACAAGCAGCTGAGCTTATGTGTATTTAATGAAGCACGTTTTAAATACTTTCGGCTTCTTATGCCAAACAAACCATGGAGGGAGTCTTAGCCTTAGATTAAGGAGTTGTTCCAATCACCTTAAGGGTGAAAGCCTCAGCCTCGCTTGTAAGTGGTTACGCAACCGCTTTTAGGTTCTGGGAACTCCTGGGCTGCTCATGGTCGAAGTTATGTTGAAGACTGAGCGGCATATTACCAACAAGTAGCGATATTTATCGCTAAATAGGCTTAGCGGCGATTTTTTTATCGCTGCCTATCGCTGGATATGTTAGCGGAAAAAACATGCTATTAGCAACGTTTTTCTCCATTGTGCTAAAATATCCAGCGATAGCGGCAAATGCGCGAATATCGCTGAGAATACAGCGATATTCATGCATTAGCGACGAAATGCTCTTAGCCATGTTATCCACCTCCCATTGGATAACATGGCTAAGAACTGGTCTGAGCAGGCATTCGTTTTTGGCGATAGTAGGAATATTTACATCGCTACGCCTGCCTTGCTAATAGGCGATAGCGATGTTAGCTGATTGGGTACGCCCACTTTGCATGTCATTAGCGATAAATATCGCTGACATGCAAAGCGGGTGCCAAACCGCTCGCTATCGCCTAAAAGCTGTCGCTAACATCAGTTAGCGACAGCTTGCTAATTGAGCGATAGAATTCTTGCCGCTTAGCGCCCGAAAACGGATGCTAAACCTGCAATAATTGCCTATCGCCCCCCTTGGTAATATGCCCCTTATTGTGCGAAAATCAAAGAATGACTTCAGTTGAGGAAAGGTCTGACTTGAGAAGTAAGGCCATTGCCACTGTCAGGAATGTGAGTCTGCTGGGGCTCCTCCCTACGTTTAGTGATTTGTGTGCAGTGGTTTATCTTTCTGGGTTGCTTTACATATATGTTTATTTTATCTGTACATTCATGTTTTGAAGTGTAGTTCCTATATTCCCAATAGGCTCTGCGCATTGGAATAATATAAACAGCAGTGTAGACGTAGGACTGAGGCCGACTAGGTCTCTACTGACTATATTAGACTTAATTAGTTTTGCCAGCTAGCTCAGAGGTCACTAGAAACTTTCTTGAATGTTCAGGAAAGAGTTAACTCTCCGGATTTAGACAAGAAGGGATTCGTTTCTGACAACCGCATAAACATGACAAGTTTGCTATCTCAGAATAAAGAGTGTATCTCTAGAGTCGTGTGAAAACAATAGACAACTTTTTCACTCAGTCAATCGTGCATACTTAGTTTCACCAGAGTGCAGAGAAAGAAAGAGACAGGCGTTTTCAATAAAAGGTGTTATTTATTGAGCAGTCTTCTTTCTCATGCAAGAGAAATGAATTGCCACAATTGCAATACTTATCATAAAGTAAAGTGCGTACAGTAAAAGGAGTATTATAAAATAATACTGTAAAAGCATTGATATGGTTTCTTAGCCATATGATACTTTAAAACGGATAAAATATATACTTACATAAAAACATTGACTAACGTACTCAACTGGTGCTTCTATTATACGCCTACCCCGGTGTACCTGACCTAAGCCTAATAAGTGGGAAGGAGTAAATAAGTTGCAGTTTAAGTTAAGTTGGTTTTTGCCAAGGAATCTGAATCAAGAATTCTCTTAAGGGTTTAGTCAGCTCCGTACCTTGGTAATAGAATGTAGGAGGTCTTGCATCTCTCTCTCCGGACTCGATCTCCCAGCAACCCGCAAGGGTGACTGGAAACACCGGAGCTGGAATTTTCTTGGCTGGAGAAAAAGACAGCGTCTTTCTCAGTGCGTCAAAGGGAGGGGCGGCTTCCTTCGGCTCTTGCATCAGGCTGGGCTTCCGGGCAAGTAGATAGCCGCACTGCTCCAAACCACCGTGTGTTTGCTTAAGGCAACGTTGGTATATTTATACCTGAAAGGTGCCGGGTTTGACGTAAGGTTGGACATAAGACGTCACTAAGAACTAACAGTTCTTTCCGGACTCTAGGAGTTCTTGTGCAAATCAAAACAAGAGCAGGGGGAATGCTGCTGGAGGCTTGGTTGTTTAAAGAACGCGTTGTACTTTCTAGGAGTCTAGGGGAGTAGCCTTGCCGTATTTGGACTGCATGGTAAGGATACTATTTATTATAACCATATAAGGGCATAAATCAGGAATATCGAATTAGGGTCCTAGATAGAAACACAACACCCACTCCACGTACTAATGTCCATCATTACTAAAACCAAGCAATATTAAACATATAACGATGCATGTGTGTTTTCCAACCCACCCCAAAATACATAATTTGCATTTGAAATGGTATATGGTAAATACACGAAAATGAGTATTGGTACTGTACGCTTATTAAGCAGTGTTATCATTCAGTTAAATGCATATATATATCAGCTGAATGAATTGCGAAAATGACACATAAAATGGCTCTTAGTACAGAAAAGAAGGGTCAAGACCATTCCATCACATATTTATACAAAACGCTGTACTTGTACTAGAGGCTGAGGTAAAATATTGTCTCTAGGGTTCTTAAAATAGAAGCTCTGTTCTCTAAGAATAGTTCTACTTTAAGCACAGTACCATGTGCCAGAAAAAGGGTAAATATTTTGGAAGTGAAAAAAATAATTTTGCTTTCAGGGGAAAAAATAGTTCCAAATGTTTTCAGTAGCTTTTGTTTATCAAAACTGAAGGCCGAATTCAGAGTTCAAGGAACGATGCGTGCTCATTGTTTTAAAAAGTTATTCTTTTTGTTCTGGGGAGAAAATCATATCAGACAGGCTTGCAAAAAGTTGGTCTACAACATCAGGTGAAAGTTCGACCAAGTTCGAAAATGCCGAAATTGTGCATATCTGAAAATGATTGCTATCATCGATGTCAGGATCAGCAATGCTCACAGAAGGTTGTACCTGTTTGATGCTGCTTTCCTCTCGTACTTCACCGCCACCTACTCGTAGTGGTGAAGTCTCAACGAATGCCGTCATCAGAATAGGTAGCCGCTGGGGACAACACGATGCATGAGTCATTACCGGACCTAGCAAGGTATCTATATCCATTGGTACTGCTGATGGTAGAGTAAGACAGACGTCCAACACGCATTCTTCTCCGCATAGCAGACATCGAAGCACAGGTAAAATGCAATCTTGCCAGATTGGTCTGAATGAAAGAAACCAGGTTGCACTCAGATCTCTTAGCCGGGCTAATCCGAGGACTTTAGTGATGCGGTCCCAGTAGCGTATAGCTAGGATCATTTCTCCCATCGTTGCTGGAGTCTTTTCTGTGGCTTGGCTTGCCACATCAGAGCAGAAGTATCAAAAATAAAATTCCTGCTACGAGACCCAAAATAAGAGGCAGACCGTCAAATATCGAATGGACAAAATTCGGAAAAATGCCCAGAACTGTTTCAAAGGGTGCTAACAGTCCTGAAAAATTGTCTTAAATACATGTGTGATGCCACTGGTATCAGGCATGTTTAAGATTTGACTTAACATTTCTACAAAATGGACGGGGCAATTTGTTGATAATAGGGAATGTATCTCTGCCGCTGTCCTTGCAACTTGCAGATCATACGTCTCTTTGGACGAGGTTAAAGGCACAGTTGTCTGTAAAAGAATGGAATTCATTCTGCTTAAAGTATCAATTCGAATAGAAGAGATATTCAAAGAAGGCCATAACGCAGCCTCCATGTCTGGATGGGCCTCCCCTCATAGAGACTTTGCAGATCCACGCCTTAATATGATCCTCACTCATCGCAACCCCGCCCCTTGGGCGGCATAAACTCCTTTGGTTTTAACCTTTGTAATTTTGTAACCTTGTATTTTGTTTTAATGTAATGGTTTTGAGTAACCAAACAATAAAAATAATTCATTCATTCATTCACTCCATATCTGGATTGCTGTGTGGATACAATACTTGCATACAGCAAATGACCCTGGAAGTGACAGTTACGAGATAGGGTTTTCCTGGCACCATGCCACAACAGCTGTGGTCACTTATTAGAACATAACTGCCGTTGGAAAGCTGTCTGAAAAATGGCTCTATCTGTTTTGCAGGAGTGCCATGCAGGTGACATGAAAGGTTATTTGAAGACCCTTCGCAGGCTCCATGTAAGTTAATACCTTGACACAGAAGTGTACCACTTAGTGATTTTTTACAATTGTTACCACTAAGGAATACCTCCTTTTTTCCTTCACTATCACATTTGTGTGTGTAAGGTAAATCCCAGGTTGATCTGATGTATCCTTTACCCAACCTTTCATACTGGCCTGCTGGTATACACTCTTGGCAATATTTAAATTGGAAAGTTGTTATCGGAATTAAAATTGTTCTGTGTATTATCCATTCAATGACAGGTCTTTCTGACATTGTCAATGGTAATCTCTCAAGTTTTTCAATGCTCAGAATCGTATAGTCTGCTCCTTTTTGGGCCAAACTGATTTGTATATCAGTAAGGTTAAAGATAGAGAATAATGACGTTATGTTGATTAGACGCATGGCACATAGCCTGAACGCAGATTTTGCAACGTTCAGCCTAGCTGTACAATAGAACGTAATTGGGACTGACCATGTTGTAACATTAGCAAGTCCTGCTCTATTATATCAATAGCAGATGATACAATGCTGTCCAGTGAATATATTCTGGAGGACAGAGTCATTAACCCACTGCCCACTACAGAAAGTGATTTTTCCAAATTAATACGATCAATTTCTCGTATTTTTTCAGCTGTTTCAATTTGTGTTTCTTTCCAAGCTTCGTTGTATGCCGCGTATATACCGGCCGCTATGAAAAGTTTTTGACGCTGTTTGCGTGGTCCCAGTATGAAATCACGCAAGTCAGCACCGTCTTTAAGTAAAGTCAAGTGTTGCTTAATTTCATCCAGTGTGGATTTCTGTATCCATTCAAGGCAAAGTTTCCCTACACTGTATGTTGTAACTATCCCTGGATGTTGTCTCTGGGAGTATCTTGGGTCTGGCCTGGTCTGTTTAATCCCCTGTGTTTTGTTCAGGAATCTATCTTGACAGTTATTTGTGTCTGTGGGCCAGATCAACCATTTTTTCCAATCAGGATGTGTTCTGTTTTGGTATAAAATATGGGATACGTCTATCTCCACATATGTAGTGCTATTACTATCAGGTATGGGCTTTGGAATAGACGGTTTGTTTAAGTCTTTTATCTTGGCTAGACCAAGACAGGTTGTTTGCTGAATCGTGTCATTCAGGAATATTATCTGTTCTGGGATCATGCAGGCTCTAAATAATGCTT
Organism: Lissotriton helveticus; assembly: GCF_964261635.1. Classification (NCBI taxonomy): domain Eukaryota; kingdom Metazoa; phylum Chordata; class Amphibia; order Caudata; family Salamandridae; genus Lissotriton; species Lissotriton helveticus. The sequence goes on from NC_136068.1 coordinate 1,789,564,264, forward strand.
CTAGACCTTGTACCTGCCAGTCTTTTGAACCCCAGATGGTTTTTGTTTCAATGTTGTTTTTCCAAAATTCAAAACCAAATGTAGACATTTTGTCATAAAACTTTTCAGAATAAATCAATTTAGTATTTGTCAACATTGTTTTCATTCCTGTCTTATTTAGCATTTTCAAATAAAACGTTTATGGATTACTGTTGTTAAACCCTGAGAAGTATTGGAATTTCTCATAAAATGTTTTCGAGCTGCCTTTTGGCGGAGTTGGACAATGTTCCCATTGGTTGTAAGTTAAAACATTTCATAGGTTGTGCAGATTTATGCAAATAGTGATCGCCAAAATGATTATAACAATATAATTCTTCATAATTTGATTAACCCTGCAAATAATCATGTTCTGGTAATTTTGCTGACATTACTAAATCTGACATCATATTATTAATGTTTTCAAAGTCCCAATCATCAGAGAAAGTACTTGGTGTCACAAAGTCACTTAAGGAAACCTTGAACTGGTGTGGATATTTCAAGAGCTCAATCGGGCCATATATTTCATAATCCGTTTTGTCCCATGCTACCCCACCGGGTATTGGATTGGCTGTCATGTTCACTGATGACAGTTCTTTTTTCTCGATGTGAGAGGATGTGTGAGGCTTTAGGACCAAGTTGATGTTCTGACTTGCTGTGTCTGTTGTACTATATTTTCCATCAATGAATCTACCCAAACATAAAACCATGATGAGCCAAAGCAGGAGGAAAAGTACACCTAACACAATCCAAAATTCAATCCATGGTGAAATCAGATATGTTTCTTTTAGTTGATGAAAAAGTTCAGTTACTTTGCCTTTGAAAGTTTTTGTTGCTGGCATTTCTTCATGCTCGCTTGTATCATCAGAAAAGTCATCGAAATTGATGAAGTAGCCAGATGCAGTTCTGTCAATTGTTGAAATTGCTTCAGGATTTTCATTTGCCTTTGGATCTTTCTTTGTTTCATTAGCATAGTCTGAGGCTACATTGTTGTAGATTGGTGTTTCTTGACGAACTGTTGTAATTTGGGTTTCAAGAGGCACAAGTTCCATGGCTTTGTTGCATAGTCCTTTTTTATTCGCTGCAGGTTTATCAAATGTGATTAGTCTTTCAGTTTGAACCTCTTGGATTGTAGCAAAATGTGGTCTTCTGCTATTTCTTGGGAGTCCACTGGGCCTACTACTTAATATTGGCCACATGATTGTAGTTTTACCAGGTCGATGGATACAACTCGGTTCTCCTTTTTACCAGCAAGGGGCGGTAGTACTACTGATCTTGTTCCGCTGACAGCTAAGACAGGTACTGCTTTTCTGTAAGAACCCCCAAATTCCTTCTTCACACGCGATCTTTTCTCTGACTAGATCCCCAATCTTTGGAATCCAGATAGGTCTTGCTGGGACAGGTGGATATTCTTCAGTGGCTGTTGGCTTTAACTTTATATTGCTCAGACTTCTTCTTGTTTCATTTAAGTCTTGTAAAACAGCCAAACGGTCTTTGATATCAAAGGCTTTTTCTTCTACCACTGAAGTGAGACAATCTAGATCCTGAATGTGCCTTCTAGTACCACACAATAGTTCATAGGGAGTGAGACCTTTTAGAGAATTTCTTGGCAGATTGTTAAGACTACGTTGGACACTTGTTAAATGTTTGACTCACCCATCACCGGAACCTAATACCCTCGCCGTTATAGATTGCTTTATGTCACGTTTTTGTTCTTTCCACTACCGCATTTCCCTCAGTATGGAATGGAGAAGAGTACCGCAATACAATGTCCATGCTGGCCATGGCCTCCTTGTAAGCTCGAGAGCTAAACGCAGGATCCTGGTCAGAATGTAGCATGCCAATTGCGTATGTGCCGATAAAGACTAGAAAATCTTTTATAACAGTTCTGGCGTCAGATGAGCGCTGGTGTCTACATTTTAAGTGAATCTAGTCTTAAATATTATGGGGACGCATTTCTCCTGCTGGATTTCTGCGTCTAGATAGCCTGATGCTTTCTAATATAGTGGTCCTGGCAATACTCCGGTTGGTTCATGACTGCGATCTCTGTTGCAGTCCGGACAATCCTTTGCAAATTTGTAATGTTGCAGGCTCATCCCCGGCCACCAGCTTTCTGATTGTATTTCTTTTAGAGATTTCACGATCTCTTGGTGCCTTAAACCCAATCCCATTTGTGCCGCTTCAATCAAGAAGACTCTCCTGTTTGTGTTTGGAATTACTCTGTCCCCCACTCCAGTGATTTGAGCAAAAGGAATGGAGTTTGCATAATTTATGTATGTATGATGGAGTGGATAGTTCAGAGGTAATGCTGCATAGTCGCCTTTTAAAGACGCTTTTACCGCCAGCATGGTTTCTCCGTCTATGTGTTTTTTAGAATGCTTTTTTGTGGCTACGGAAGCCAATTGAACCGCTTTCGCTGTGGTTCTGTCAGCCAATGAATTCCCTGCAACGTGAACGCCATCACGTCGATGACTCAGTGTATGTATCACGTGAGTCTTTCGTAGTTCTTTCTGCAAAAGAACTACCTGTTCCCAAAGCTTTTTATGCTTTATTGTGGCACCTGTGTCATCTTTGTAATCATTTTGAACCCAGCTCTGCAAGTCATTATTGTAAGACCTGACGCAGAAATGCGAATCGCACACTATTAGTGTCGGGAATTCACGATCGGCATTTTCAAGCGCCATCTTTAAAGATCTTATTTCAGCTCGCTGAGCTAAACAGTTCTGAGTGATTCAGTTTTGGTGACTATTGGTCTGAATTTACCAAAGCGCCAGCGACCTTTAACAATTGCGCACGCTGCGTTGTAGGATTTTTTCTCTACATCGTAGTGTTGTACAAATCTGTCCATATAGATTACACATGTGTACTGTTCGAGAGGCAGAATTTCGATTGGCAGAGGATATTCTTCTTCATATTCTAGATCTTCTAGTTTTTTCATTTTTGGGTCAAAATAGTATTTCACATCTTCTGCAGCAAGAGAATTTTCCCATTGTATCCATTTTGGATCTAATGCCACTGCATTTAGATTGCGTGGGCTTGTTAATGCCTCAAGTGCGCATTCTGCTGTTAAAACAGTTATCCTTCTGCCTTGGGCTTGGGCTCCTTCTTTTGCTACAGCAGTTTGAACCGTTATTAGAATATTTTCAGTAGAACTGAATTTCATTTCAGCTTGTGTGTACAAGTGTGATTTGTAAGCTATTGGTACAGTTTCTCCCTCATTAGAGGTCAGGTACGTGAATCCGTATCTTCCTGGGATGACTTGGATTACAAGGTTGCGTACATTTTTGCGTGCTCGCAATTTTGTTTTTGCTAACATGTCTGTTTGCAATGATCTTAAAATTTCTGTGTGTTTCTGAGTCCAATTGATTGGTTTGAAATCAGGTTTTATTAATTCATAGAGAGGTTTAACCCTCTCTTTATCATGTAGAATGTATGTTCTTCCGAAATTCAGGAAACCTAGTATTGATTGTAAGTTCTTCAGCGTTTTAGGTGCTTGGAGAACAGCGTACTTCTCTAAGGAGTTATCTGCTAGGCTTTTGCCTTCACTTGATAATTCATATCCTAAAAACAGGACAGTTAGATGGGCAATTTGTGACTTTTTATATGGGTATTCACTCTTTTCAAGTGAGTCTCCAGGTCATCGTCTGTGAGATAGATGTCATCGACATAGGATAATGCCTCATCATCATATATTTGTAGTAACTCTGTTACCCTTGCTGAGAATAATCCTGGGCTATTCTTGAATCCCTGTGGGAGTTGACAGAAGTGTTTTTGTGACCCCATTATTGAGAAAGCGGTCAAATACCTGCTTTCTGGTGCAATGTTTTGACAAAAGAATCCATTAGAGATATCTAATGTCTTTTATACATTTTGCGCACAAAGTTATTCATTAGTGCTGCACTATGTGAGTTTTGTACTGCAAATGTTTTGCAACATGAGTTTAGGTGTCTGTAGTCCAAAACTAGACGATATGAATCGTCTGGCTTGGAGACAGGAAACAAAGGATTGTTCATTTGTGAGGTGCATGTTTCAATCACCGTTTCAATCACCCCCTGATATTCAAGTTGATCTAAGATCTCCCTGACTTGCTTTTTAGCTTCTTGTTTAACTGGGTACTGCCTTTGTGCAGTGGGTTGATTTTTTAACTGGATTTTTTGAGAAGGAAAATCATCATCCCATCCTACATGATTTTTATTTAAAGCAGGAGCTTGGGCCACTGCCCATTTTCTTGCAAAGGTGTATTTTTTATGAATTGGAATATGATTTGAGAAGGCAGGCATAATCATTTCTTCGCCTTGAGGGCGCTCCCTGACAAACTCTGGTGGCCAGTCTTTCTCAGCTAACAGGATATCATAGCCTTTCGAAATGTTATCCCAAAAGAGACCCCTTACTTTCCTAGTCTTGTCTCCCTCTATACATAATGTTATTTCATATAATTTATGGGGTTTGCTAACTCTGGTGTCTGCAGTTTCCACTTGAATGTATTCATTTGTGTCCACTGTCTCCAGAAGATTCATCAAGATCTTGCGAGCTATGGTCACTTCTGCTGCGCTGTCTAGCATTGTCTGGGCCCACTCTCCATTTTTCAGTTGTGTCCTCGGTATCCTTGTCATGTTTTATTTTAATACTGGCTACCTTCTTTCTTGGAAATTGTAATTTTTTACTTTGATGAGCAGGTTGCTTGTCTTTGGACTTGACGTGCTCTTCTTTGTGTTCTGACCGCCCTCTTCTTTCTGATTTCTGTGAGGAAGTCTGAAAAGATTGAGAGGGACGTGTATCAATATCTTGATATCTATCAGGTTTTCCCTATCTCTAAGGTTGTATCTTTTCTCAGAGGGCTCCCTCTGGGGAGACGTGCCACCTCGTTCTGGAGATCTATCTCTCCGTTGAGGAGAACCTCCTTTGGACTGAAATCGTTTTTCTCTGCAAATGGATTGTTTATTTCCATCCCAACTCTTTTTTAAAGTGCGCAGATTATTTTTAATAAATGTTTTTTCAGGATTTTCAGTTAGTTGGGCTTTTACTGGTTTCCCACCCAAACTATCTCTTCCTAGTTCTTCATAGGATTTTTCTATGATTCTGGCAAGTTCAAATGGTTATTCTGCTATATCTGTTTCTTTCAATTTCTGGAGGTATGTTATATCCTCCATTGCCAATTGAACTAATTCTCGATATGCCTTTGTTAATTCTTTTATTTTAACTAAAAGTTCTTCACTTGACATTTTTTCAATGTCTGGATGTGGTGTGTAGCTGGCTGGAACCGGCCACGTGGCTCCTGGTCTATCTAGTGGACCGAGTCTGGTGATGTGATTTTGATGTTTTAGGGCGCCTTTAAACCAGAGCAGGTGCTCTTGGTATGTAAGTGGGATTTCAACGTCCTCGAAAGGAGTGTATTCATCCGGAGGTTCCTCTATTTTGTAATAGTGGAACTCGTGTGTCACAGTGTGTGCTGCTGGAAAATGTATCCATGAATAGAATACCTCTGTCTGCCGATATTCATGGGCCTCTACCACAAATATGACTGTGATACTCCATTTTCAATACGTTTTTTGGTTATAGTTCTTCTTACATTGACCGGAATGAGTGTAACATTCGGGTAATTTTGCTGGATAGTTGTGTCATCCGCTAAGAGTTGAGCTGCTATTTTAGCCCTCTCCCTTTCATCGTCACTTTCCCCCATTTACTGAAAGAAAGTTTTTGTTGCAGATCAAGTTTCAAGGAAACAAAGATTAGGTGCACAATATTTTGGAACACTGTATCCTTCAACTTTGACTAAACCAAAAACTATACATAGGAATCTCTTCCTACTAAGTTTCGGCGGATATTAACCTTTTACCCACTCCAGACGTCTTTTGGAGTTTTTACGGGAAAAAGGGTACTGTGTGAAAAAGCACGACGGAGTTACTCTAATGTCTTGCGTTAGATTATTGCCTTACCAAACATTGGGCGCCATGTAGTGTAGTTCCTATATTCCCAATAGGCTCTGCGCATTGGAACAAGATAAACAGCAGTGTAGACGTAGGACTGAGGTTGACTAGGTCTCTACTGACTATATTAGACTTAATTAGTTTTACCAGCTAGCTCAGAGGTCACTAGAAACTTTCTCGAATGTTCAGGAAAGAGTTAACTCTCTGGATTTAGACAAGAAGGGATTCGTTTCTGACAACCGCATAAACATGACAACTTTGCTCCCTCAGAATAAAGAGTGTATCTCTAGAGTCGTGTGAAAACAATAGACAACTATTTCACTCAGTCAATCATGCATACTTAGTTTCACCAGAGTGCAGAGAAATAGAGAGATGGGCGTTTTCAATAAAAGGTGTTATTTATTGAGCAGTCTCCTTTCTCATGCAAGAGAAATGAATTGCCACAATTGCAATACTTATCATAAAGTAAAGTGCGTACAGTAAAAGGAGTATTATAAAATAATACTGTAAAAGCATTGATATGGTTTCTTAGCCATATGATACTTTAAAACGGATAAAATATATACATACATAAAAACATTGACTAACGTACTCAACTGGTGCTTCTAATATATGCCTACCCCGGTGTACCTGACCTAAGCCTAATACGTGGGAAGGAGTAAATAAGTTGCAGTTTAAGTTAAGTTGGTTTTTGCCAAGGAATCTGAATCAAGAATTCTCTTAAGGGTTTATTCAGCTCCGTACCTTGGTAATAGAATGTAGGAGGTCTTGCATCTCTCTCCCAGGACTCGATCTCCCAGCAACCCGCAAGGGTGACTGGAAACACTGGAGCTGGAATTTTCTCGGCTGGAGAAAAAGACAGCGTCTTTCTCAGTGCGTCAAAGGGAGGGGCGGCTTCCTTTGGCTCTTGCATCAGCTGGGCTTCCGGGCAAGTAGATAGCCGCACTGCTCCAAACCACCGTGTGTTTGCTTAAGGCAACGTTGGTATATTTATACCTGAAAGGTGCCGGGTTTGACTTAAGGTTGGACATAAGACGTCACTAAGAACTAACAGTTCTTTCTGGACTCTAGGAGTTCTTGTGCAAATCAAAAGAAGAGCAGGGGGAATTCCCGGGCTGCTGGAGGCTTGGTTTGTTTAAAGAACGCGTTGTACTTTCTAGGAGTCTAGGAGAGTAGCCTTGCCGTATTTGGACTGCATGGGCTATTACTAAATATGGATATGATTCTTATGCCTTTATAAGGATACTATTTATTATAACGATATAAGGGCATAAATCGGGAATATTGAATTAGGGTCCTAGATAGAAACACAACAGTTTGCCATTGCCTGGGCACGCCCAATCTTAAGTACAATGCAGGATAATCTCCTGCATGGGTTCATATTTGCGTCCCCCTTGGATCGGGGTGACATCTTTAGTTGCATAATTCGTGCTCCCATCACTGTTTTGCGAGCATGTGCGGGACGTGGTTACGGGACGTGGTTAATGGGGGTAGCAGGACTGCTGCACTGCCAGCAGGTGTGTGCCCCCTCCAGGGAGGTCTCGGTTGCTCCTCACTCTTCATCAATGCTTGTTACGGCTTCTGGAACGATAAGATCACAATTCATGACCACAAACCATAGCCTGCATAAGAAATCAGATTGAAGATAAACCACCAATACAATAGAAACCGGCATGGCTAATCAGAGCTGTCAGAATGCCACATATTAGAAGTGTTCATCTATCACATCCTTATCTATCACCAGTAAGAGCTGCATGCCATAACACGATAACCGCATCTCAGTGGTCTTCAAGAATGTCATGGAAACACTTCCCACAAAGGATCAATGCCTACTTCCTACTTCCCAGTGCTATCAGCTCTAGCTGGAGTGAAATATAAGTTTTCAGTTGATTTCTGAAACTGAAAAAGTTGTCATCTATTTTCAAATAGGCACAAAATTCCAGCGTTGTGTGTTGCCAGATATGCTAAGGAGCGACCTCCACTTCTAGCTCTCTTGTCTCTGGGGAGGACTAAAAGAGCGGGGGTATATTTACAAGAAGATAGCACCACCAGAACATCACTTTAGTGATGTTCTGGTGTGGCTATGCCCTTCTTCATATTCGCAAAGCGGAGCTAAGCCACTTAGAGTGGCTTCACGCCACCTTGTAAATATGGCCACTGTACATGCATCACTTTGCATGAAAGGGGCGTCCAATGGGTGCTGCTGCGTGCGTTCCATTGCAAACCCCATTGCATTTTGACGCTGCCCTAGATTTACAAGGATGTGTAAATCTGAGGCGGTGCCAACAACTGATTCCACTGAGTAGAAGGCATTAGAGTGGTGCAATGAGGAGAAACACATTTATTTCTCCTTGGTTTTGCTTTATGTGTGCTATATTCTGCAGCACACATAGAAAAAGCAAAATGCCATTAATGATTGTTTATGTGTAGGAAGGTATCATTTCCTGCACATAAACAATCATTAAAAAGTGATGATTTGCTACTTCTATGTAAAATTAACAAATCCCCATTATTTATTATATACGTGCAGGAAGGTACACCTTCCTGCACAGAAACTGTCATTCCCTATAAAGTAAAAGTAAGGTAAAATATAATTTAGAAAAGCACTTGTTACACCAACTGGTGAGTGACCACGCTAGCAGCAGCTACATACGAGTCTAAGAGAGGGTGTAAGTAATGCAACAATAGCCTACGGGGGCAAATGGAACTCACGACTGGAAAAGCCATGTTTTCAATCCTTTCTGGAAAGCATTTTCTGAAGATTCAGCGCAAAGAGAAGGAGGTAGTGTGTTCTAGTTTATGGATGCCAGATAGCTGAATGAGTGCGCACTCATTCTTGCTCTTTGGATTTTTGAAACTTCGAGCAGGTGGGCTCATGTTTATCTAAGATGACATGTCTGGTTGTTAGGGGGCAAAAGATCATGCAGGTAACTGGGTCCATTGCCCTGCAGACTCCGGTGACAGAAGCACAAGGCTTTAAAGAGGGTTCTGTTTGGCGCCTTGATACCCTTGGGCTAAGTTGGTATAAGTTTCCCTTCATTCATTCATTCATTTTGTCAACAGGCAGCCAATACAGGGAATCAAGGACTTTCACCAAGGAAGCTCTCTTCAGTAGATTGACAACTAGGCATGCTGCAACCTATGGAGACTTTTTTTGTTGCTCCCAGGTGGAGGACATTTCCATAGTCCAGTTGAGATGTAACCAGAGTGTGGACCAGGGTTTTCTTGGCTGAAATGGGGAGGATATCCAAAGTTTTCTTTAATATTTTGAGGATTCCAAAGTATTTCCTTGTAACCTTCCTGGTGTGGATCTCAAAGTATAATTTAGAGAGAGGGGCGGGGCTTGGCTGGCTGCAAAATGGCCGCACTCTAAGTGGACTCTGCCGGGCGAGACGAGAATCCGTTCCTAATCCTGCAGACTTACGTGGTGCTGCCCTTCAGCGACACCCTCCATCGCTCTACCTCACTCTGGGGCACTGCCTGCTTCTGTTCTGGGTCTTCAGCGATATTGTCATCCTGAGATCCGCTGCTGAGGCCGGACGCGGACTCTGGGCCTCTCTGCCAGTGTGGGGCTGGTGCGCGGCCCGTTCCGAGATGGCACTGCTTGCTTGCCGCCTAGCCTGTGCGGCTTCCTCAGGCCTGAGTGGTGCTTGGTGCCACCCTCCACCTGGCTACACTACTCCCGGTGAGTGGCGACACTGTGGGGGTGACTCGCGGTGGGTTAGGGGGTACGCATGCGGTACCCCTGGGCCTTAATTCACTGCAGGCGCCATTTTCTTACTCCTGGTGCCCGTTGCAGCTACTCACCAGACCGGGCCCCGCGTCTCCCTGCTGCTGGCTGTAGCTGCTGGCACACGCTCCCTGGGGTCCAGACCTCCACCCCACCGGGACTGAGGACCACCTTGGTGCCACAGCAGCCAAGCGCATCGCCTCCCTGGCCTGGGGACCGCTCTTTGCTGCAGCTCTCCCTCCACCCGGTCTGCACCGGTGGGGCTTTCCAACCCCCATTTCCCCCGTGGTGGGCGACCTCTCCACTGGACCAGGATCCTTCGGCGGACCTGCCTCGAGGACACCATGCTGCGCTTTGCTGTCCACGCCCTGGACTCTAGGCCCTGAATGTTCTGCTCAGGCCTGGGCCGGTTCCTCTCACTAATGGCCTCCTGTCCTTAGTACCCTATCTGGCGTTTGCTGCTGCCGCTTCCTTCCAGTCCATCTACACTCGCTCCTGGCTCCCTTCCTAACGGGCCCTCCTGCTAACATTGGCCTAGCTCAACCTCTGCTTTCACTTGTTTGACCTGCCAGCTGCCCGACAGCCCTTTTGCTCCAGTGCCCCCTGGGCCCCTCGCCTGTTGTTGTCCCTAGGCTCTCGCTCAGCCACATCCTTTCCTGCTGGCCACGGCCTCCCTCGTTCTCCCGGTGGCCCGGCCTGTGTGGGGGAAGGCGGATCCTAAACAGCCCAAGCTGGCCTTTGACCAAAGTAGGCAGACTTGACAGGAGAGGGCCACTTCGGACACTGGCGAGCTTACTGTTCAGCCCGAGGGATGCTCGGCTCGGGATGACGACCTAAAAGGTAATTATGCTTGACGTGAAATCTGCAGTCATCGGTATCGCAGTCCAGCTGGACCACTTTCTGCCCCCTAGACACTGTCAAGGCCCGAGTGGACACACGTCTAACCCAGGTTGAGGCAAGGATCTTGGACGTTGAAGATACTACGGCTCAGGAGCCCCATAAACTCCTCCAGATGGACAAGGTGTTAGACCTTATAAAGGCCAACGATGAGGATTTGGAGGCTGGCTCCCACAGAACCAACCTCTGCATCACAGACGTGACTGAATCCTCCAACGTCGGCAAAATGGAGGACTTTGTTGAACAACTGATCCAGGACCTGTTCAGTGAGGTCCTCTCCCCTGTCTTCATCATCGAGCGGGCCCACCGCTCTTTGGGACCTCGACTCGCCCCTGGCCTAGCTGTTCGCCCCATCATTACAAAAATACTGAGCTTTCAGGACCGAGATGCGATCCTGTGCTACGCAAGGGACAAGGGTGAAATTCGACATCAAGGGAACTCTTCATCCTTCTACCATGATTATATGGTGGCGGTCCAGGCTGCCCGCCGTAAGGTTCTCACGGCCAAACGAGTCTTGCAAAAACACAAGATCTCCTATTGCCTGGCTTACCCGTCGAAATTACGCATCAGACATGGCTCGCAGGTCCACACCTTCACGGAGATGAAGGCAGCCCTTGCCTCTGCGAAGAAGCTTGACAAGCTGCCGCGTTCCACCCCATCCAACTCTCAGCTGGCTTCAGACGGTGACATGAGTGACAATGACTGAACGCAGCCCTCATTCTTTGATATTTGCGATGCACACCTGTTGACATGTGCTTATTGACTCCGGCGCTGGCACCCTTTGTTCACCCGGGTGCTACTGCATCAGGCCACCTCCGATGCTCTCCGGTCTTCCGGGCTGACGGGCGGTGTGGGTTTTCATGGGGTTTGTTGCCTCGTCTTCGAGGCCTGTTTCGTTGTTTTGACCTAACCTGTGCTGTTCTTTTGACTCCACTGCTCTCTGTGTTGCACATCCCCTCTCCTGCACATCTACCATCTGTGCTGCATCTGTTCCGAACTCACTGTCGCCCCCGAATAGGATATCATGACAGCCACTAGGTTCTGGACCTGGAATGTCCGTGGTCCTAATGACCATCAGACTGCTTGCCTTGTACATGCCCATCTCTCCCGTCACAAGGTCGACATCGGTTTCCTTCAATAAACTCACTTACTGCCTGCCACTTCACTCCAGGCACTGGGGAGAGATCCACTCCTCCTTCTATTCTTGCTACTCCCGCGGGGTGTCCATTCTCATACGGCGAGGGCTTCCCTGGCAAATCACTACAGTTATTGCGGATCCTGAGGGGCGCTACATGCTTGTTCTTGGTACGCTCTTGGCTCGTCCCTTGATCCTTGCTGCAATTTATGGCCCCAACACTGACAATCCCAATTTCTTCGCGCAAGTTTGGCAGCATTTCTAAGCAATCTAACATCTTGACCTCCATTCACGGCATCCTTGAGCGTCTGGAGAGGGAAATAAGGGCTCTCGACTCCTCGCACTTAATCCTGCTTCTGACACCCTCGCGCAGTTTCAGGGTAAACTTTCTGAGGTAGAACAGGAGGCTGATAGAGAACTCTCCTTCTTGAGTAGAGAGGCAAGGGATCACCGTATGGCGATGGCGACCACCAAGGTAAGACTCTAGCTGGTCTACTGTGATGCCCTCAGGCTACCTCCTATATCACGGCACTTCGGTACTGGGGCCCGGCACGCACCACCTCACCTACTAAGGTGATGTCTAGGGTTACTGCCTTTTACACCCACCTCTACACCACAGAGAGCGCTCCTTCACATGACATTCTTGATCAACACTTTGACACCCTGGAGCTCCTCTGGCTAGCTAATGGTCACCAGGAGGAGACAGCCATGACAACGCGGGCTTTACACCGCTCTGCCATTACGACGCTACCATCACAATGCAAGTCGTTACAACGACTTGCACTGGATGGCACTAGATACTAAGGAATAGTAGATTTACTATACCAACACCTTCCCTACTGTTGCATAGGCTGGAGTTGGAATAGTAAATCATACTATTCCAGAATCCTGTGCCTACAGCGCAAGTCGTTGTGACGACTTGCGTTGTAATGGATGCATCGTAATGGCAGCGCGGTGTAAAAGCCCACGTTGTCATGATGTACATCCGTCACCACGAGTACCTAGACAAGCCCTTTTCTAGCGGGGAGATTCTGGCAGCCATCAACAGCTTCCCTGGGGATAAGGCGCGGGCTCCGACGGTCTGCCAGCTTCCTTTTATAAGGCCTACATGTCCCTCCTTATCCGACACCTCGCAGCCATGTATAATGACTCCTTTGAGTCCGGCCTTTTTCCCCCGTCCCTCCGTGAGGCTCTGCTTACACTACTCCTGAAACCGGACAATTCCCCTGAGCGCCTTGATTCCTATCGTCCTCTCTCCCTAATAAACACGGATAATAAAATATTTGCAAAGCTCTTGCCTTCCCGCCTCTTACCCCTCATGCCAATGATTGCTCGACCGGTTCAGTCTGGCTTTATTCCCAGGCATGCCACGTCGCATAACCTCTGGACTATATTCACCGTGCTACACCATTCAACCCTACTCTCCTGGCCGTGGCTGCCCTTTTGGATGCAACCAAGGCTTTTGATACCCTCGAGTGCCCATTCCTTTTATACCTACTCCCTTGCCTTGGCTTCAGCCCCATCTTCCTGCGCAAGGTCCATCTCCTTTACTCTCTTCCCACTGCCTGCCTCCGAATAAATGGTCAGATTTCTGAGCCCTTCCCAAGCTCGTGGGGCATGAGGAAAGGTTGTCTGCTTTCGCCCATGCTTTTTGCTGTGGCTATGGAACCCCTCGCCGCCAGGCTTCTCCAACATCACACTCAGAGTGGTCTTGGATTTGCGGTGCGAGCCCTGGTTGTTTCCAGGTACGCGGACGATGTTGCACTCTATGCCAGACACCCCCAAGAGAATCTTGGTCCCTTGGTTAGGAGGTGGTGAGCTGTGGGGGTCTATCGGGCATTCAAGTCAATTGGAGCAAATCTATCCTTTTCCCTCTAATGGATGCCATGGTCTCCTTTACTCCGGACTATCTGGTTCAGTGAGCTTCCAGGCCACCAGGTATCTGGGCGTTTGGCTCATCCGGAGTGTGAAAGAACTCTGGAGGGCGAACTTTGGTCGCGTCGTTCACTGGCTGGAGACTAAGATTCCCATCTGGCGCCACCTTCCTCTATCCCTGGCTGGGCGCATTGCCATCGCCAAGATGGTCCTGCTCCAAAATTTCCTTATTTGTTCCTTAATGTTCCTATTCCTCTCATGGCCCATTTCTTCCATACACTCCGCTCCCTCATTATCTCTTTAGTATGGGCGGGACGGCAACCTAAAATTGCATTCTTGTTCCCGCTAGACGGCCGCCTGGGGAAGTTGACACAGTAGACAGCCTGCGCTGGGCCTGGGAGGGCCTTCGGAGGAACTCCGGCTCCAGCCTTCTCTCCTCTAACGCTATGCCCATTGCCTACAACCCACCCTTTCCCCCGCTGCACACAGGTGGGATGGTCAAACGCGCAACTAGCTTTGGGCTGGCTGTGTTGTCAGATCTCTACCTTGATGGCAACATTCTTCCTCTCCCAGCGGACTCCGGCCCAATGGACACGCTGCTCTATTATCAACTCAGGGAGTCATGCAGGAAGCTGCATCCCACTTTCCCTCGGCCCTTTCCCTCAATGGTTTCTCTGGACCTGGTTTATACTTCTGTCTCCCCCCGCAAACTGGTCTGCAGACTCTATGCAGCTACGCGGGTGGCATCCTCTGTAACCGCCCACATCGCCTGAAGCGTGGATCTGTGTACCGATCTCTCTTCGGTGGACTGGATGTATTGTTTTTTTTTATTTTTTATTTTTATTTTTTTTATTGAAGTTGTATTCAGATTATATACAGCGTACATAAAAAATAAGAAAACACAGAAAAATAACAATTACATTTAGTTTCGACTCAACAAAATGTTAAACCCATTTACTCAAAATACCATCCCCAAATTTGATCAAATTTTCTAATACCCCCAACTCTTTGAGCATATAAGAGTTCGCTTTTCCTGACCCTTTTCATTTTTTCCAACCATTCCTGCAGCGTCGGGATATAGGATGAAAGCCAATTCTGCAGTAATAAAGATCTAGCCACAGCCATTATAATATAAATCAATTTTGCCAAGTGACTGGAAAATATACAATCAGGGTCATATCCAAATAATAACATTCTTGCATTGCATGGGACAGATAACAAACAATAAGTCTTTAAAAAACTAATAATTTCTTCCCAGAAATGCTTAATTTTAGGACAAGACATAATAATGTGAGACCAATTGGCTTGTTCACAATTGCAATGTCTGAAACAAAAAGCAGACGCATCGTTATACATTTTAGCAATTATTACTGGTGTACGATATAATAGCCACTTGCTAAAATACAACATGCGACGCCAATTGGCCCCACGCAATACGCAGAAATTAAATTGATTAATGGTTTTCCAGATTTCCGGCGACAATATAAAATTTTCTGGATGTATTGTTGTAAGCAGACCAAGCGTCTGTCGCCTAATTATAGCTTGCGCCTCATCCATTTTTAAACATTTACATAGATTATACCGCTTCCCTGCTCAGCTTCATAGAATGAGCCTCACTCGCAGCGACAGTCGTGTCCTGAAGTCTCTGCATACTGGCGCGTGGTATGCACCACCATTACTAAAATCACCTCCACCTCTGTGTCGCCGAACCCGCTGGTCTGCCTTCTGGGCTTCTAACCCTGGGCGAAGCACTACTCCATGCTCGCGTAGTTTGCAAAGTTTGCGCAACTTCGCACTACGCGAGCTTCTTGCACAGTGCGAACACGCGTAGCGGTCATTTTTTGCTTGTTCTCAGTCCTCAACGTCATGTTCGTGACCGCGAGCAAGCAAAATGACATCCCGGCGAGACTCTCAACGCGGGGAGGTCAGGTTTCTCATTGCGAGTGGTCGTGCATGCTCGCGACCACTCGCGATGAGAAACTACCAGTTCGCGTTGAGAAATCTGCAGCTCGAGTAAAAATCTACTTGAGCGGCGGAAAACTACAGCTCGCACTGTGCAAGATGCCGTTTTTGATAATTGCACAGTGCCGGATGCTTGTTGGCACTGTGCAATCATTGAAAATGCATCTTGCACAGTGTGAACATGCTACTACGCAGCTCGCGTAGTGCTTTGTGAAGTTTGCGTAGTGCGAAATGCACTTCGCGTAACTTCGCGTAGCGCTCCTTCGCGAACTACGCCCACCCCTATGAAACACTGTCCGGATGCCTCTCGCCATCTCACCGCTATGCAACTTGTTCTTGCATGTCGCAGGGTCGCCATGCACAGGGTTCGCAGGCCTGCGCCCAAGGTTAGCGCCTGGCTTGAAGATGCTGTGTGCTGTCAGACACACTTGTCCAAGTACTGGGAATTGACATCGGCAGCTGGCCGACCTTGTGATTTATGGGGCCCCCTAGTTTCCTACCTCCTCCGCCAGAGCGCATCACCTTCTGCAACCTCTCCCGTACCCCCTGCCGGCACACGGCCCACGGCCCGCAGTGGCCGCCGGTGCTGGTATGTAGAAATGGGCTGATCCCCAGCTGTACGCTGATTTTTCTTTACAACCCCCTCCTCGCAGGCGCCCTGGCTGCCTCATGCGCCCCATCATGCCCTCTTTACTTCAACTCCTCTCTCCCCCTACTTAATTTGGCTGAATATTATTCATGTACAAGTGCCTCTCCGATGTATGTAACAGATGTGATCTCTCTTTTTCTTGCTGTTCATTGCAGTATATTGCCCTTTTATTATGTAGCATGATGTGCAACTTTCAATAAAGGCCTTTTAAAAAATCCCCCCCCCCAAAAAAAAGTATAATTTGGAGTCAGACCATACTCCCACATTTTTAGATCTCACCTAGGCAGCACGCATGCGCTGCTCTAGGAGGGCCTTTAGCCATCGCTCTTCACTTTTGAAGCACTGCACTTGTGCTTGTGGCGGCATCCACCTTGCGGGAGCGAGCAGCGGGGTGGCCACGTTAATTACAAACAAATGCCCGCTGCTCACTCCCGCAAGGTGGATGCCACCACAAGCACAAGTGCAGTGCTTCAAAAGCCGATCGCGATGCTGCTTGCGTGTACTGCTTGTCTTGGGGCCACTTGCAGATTTGTAGTTGAGTGAGTACTTTAAAGTTAACTTCTGACACTAAAAAACCTCCTAAAAAATATGATTTTGGCAATGTATGCTTCCTCTGTGAGGTCTCACTGTACTAAATACTTTCCGCACTCCCTGTCCCCCCTGCCCTCAAGCTCTTCTGCTTCTCTGCTCTCCCCTACTCTACTCCTCTACCCAGCCCACCCTTTGTTTCTTGCGCAGCACCTGTGTTTATCAGGAAAAGCATGAACTTCAATGGCTGCGCAGGCGTTCTCCTCCAATATTTTCACAACAACTCTTGTTTGCTGTTCAAGGCATGTTGCTAATACCGACAGTGCATATGAGCACATTTTCCTCTTATATGAGCTGTACGTTATTTCACAAGTATTCCCCCATGGTGCTTTGAAAGGAGATCTAATAACAACGTAACACAGCGTGTCTCCTTTGCCTATCATTTTTTTCAAGCAGCATGTTTCCAATAGATGTTTTTTACCACTGTTCTGTATCGCCTGGCTGCAATGCTCACCACACGAGAGGCACTGTTCTCATAGCCATACGATGACAGCACTGCACTCGCTGCAACACATGCCTGCACAACTCACAATGACTGGCCTCTCTGAGATCCAGTGACATCTACACCACCCTGTACATATGGAGGAAGGTGCCACTCTTACCAGCAGGCTTCTGCAGGTCCAGCTAAGATTTCATGCTTGCATGCACTTCACTGTACACCCGAAGTAGCACTGGTCTCACAATGTCACGTAAAAGGCAAGCCCTAATCTTAAACAGATACACACTGGCACACATACTTTGGGGCATGCACTTCGATCACCAGCACATCTAATTAATGGTTGCTGGCTACACCACTACCATGCAGACTCTGGAGGGATGGCTTTTGAACCTATGCAACTGCTTTCTAAGTGCATGCCATTGAATGCCTGCCACATCTCAGCGCCTAGCGTACTCTAAGCACAAAGCTTCTGTGTTAAACAACATTAGATGTTGTAGCACCCACTATAATGTGCTGCATTGCTAAATACTTATAAGGTCCCAAAGGCGAGATTTATAGGCTTTGCCAATGCTTGTTTACTTTTTCTTTGGGGATAGGCCTGGGACCCAGCATCTGGGGCCACCAAGCTAAGCACCAGATAGAAGGGGACTTCCCTACGACCATGACCTCTGTTTTACTGCAGTTAAGCTTAAGGCAATTGTTTGACATCCAGGAGGCAAGGTCTTTTAAGCAGGAAGAAAACTGAGTCACTGCATCATCTGAGTTGTGGGATAGAGGGACAACAAACTGCGTGTCGTCCGCATAGGACACAATGGTGAAATTGTAACTTTCCACAATCTCTGCCAAGGGTCAGATGTAAAGGTTAAAAAGAGCTGTACTAAGAATTGAGCGCTGTGGGACCCCTTGTGAGATTGGCGTGCTTTTGGACATATGTTGGCGCTGCGCAACCTGAATGCTACGATCCTGTAGGAAAGAGGTCATCCATTTTTAAACTGCTGCTCCTTCCAGCTCACCACACCAGAGTTGCTGCAGGAGCAGTTTGTGGGATACCGTGTGAAAGGCTGCGCTGAAGTCCAGCAAGACCATAGCTACAGTTTGACCAGCATCTACACGCCTACGTAATGTCTCCGTAGCGAGGAGTAACGCTGACTCCGTAGAGTCCCCGCTGGGGGACGATAGATCAAAAGGTCATTAACCGTAAAGTCTGTAGCCACCTGTTGTAATGTGCTATTTACTAATACAGTCTCCCCACTGTGGTTCTCTGCCTGTCTGCTCAGCCTGTGGTGAGGTCATCTAGAATGTTAGGGTTAGTTTGTATGAAGCTAGGAATCAGTTGGTATAATGGGCTGAGCAGAGAGGACCTTGCTCCTGGTGGGGCATTTCCAGGTATTACCAGAGATTACCAGATAATCTAAGGATCTTCCTATAATTGTATACCTGTTGATTACTACGTGAATAAACCTACTTATACCTTCTACAAGTGATGTCTGCGCTATTACTTCGTTTTAACACTGGCGACGTTTTAAAAAAAGAACCCATGTGAGCTACCTTGGAAGGATTAGACATTTGAAAATGAAGTAGAAGAAGAAGCGCTTTTAAAAAAGATTAAAAGAAAAACTGGTACAGATTGGAAACCTAAAGACTTTAAGACTTCAAGTAAGTGTTTTGTAATTTATGAAATGAATGAAACTTGGCACCCCTAATGCCCCACCAGTGACCCTGTCAACGGTCGCCCATTTGTCTAGATTGTGCCAGTTTCTGTTTGCCTGCTTACTGCCTTTGAGAAATAACTGAAAGTCTCTGCTACGTTATCCCTGCATTGACTCTGACTGACTTTTCAATGGATTAGCAGCTGTGACATGTGCTAAAGGAAAACTACACTACAACTAAACTGTTTTCATGTGTATGCCTCATCACCCCAGTGGTGGAAAGTAGCGATAGGTGCTGGGTATGGATATCAGGTGGAAAGCAGCGATGCCCCCTGGGTATTGTCAGCAGTGAAAAATGCAGCGATGTGTGCAGAGAAAACTTGCATCCCTCTAAGATTTGGCAGTTTTGGAAACGCATTTTTGGAAATATATAGACTGCAGCCATGTGTTACTTGACTTGCGGAGTGGTGCTCTATAGCATGGATTTTGCCTCTCCACCTTCACAGAGTGTTCTACTATTTAGAAATGTACAGCAAATCGTTAGCGTTGGAGACCTGCTGTGACACCTGTTTGTATTGCACCTCGAGTTTAGATATTGACTGGTAATGCGACCGCCGTATTTGTCCTTGCCTGGGCTTTTCCTGGATTAATTGGCTGACATTTATTTCTGCAACGGCAATTTAGTAACGGGTGTGTTTACCTTCAAAATTGTTGAAGTTCCAGCACGTGTTCCCCTCTCGTGAAAGGAACTGCTGACTTCATCTTTAACTCTCGCTGAAGTCAAGTCAAGTCAAGTCATGGAATTTGTATAGCGCACTACATACCCAGAGGGTTTCAAGGCGCTTAGGAAGGAGAGGAGGGTTACTTGTCAAATATCCATGTTTTAAGTTGCTTTCTGAATGCTAGGTGGTTCTGGGTAAGGCGAAGGTACGCGGGGAGTGAGTTCCATGTTTTGGCAGCCAGGTAAGAAAAGGATCTGCCTCCCATGGTGGTCTTGTTGATGCGAGGTACAGTGGCGAGGGCTTGGCTGGAAGAACGTAGTTGGCGGGGGGGGTGTAGAAGGACAGTCGTGAGTTGAGGCAATCTGGTCCGATGTCGTAGAGTGATTTGTGTGCGTGGGTAAGCAGACGGAAAGTGATCCTCTTATTGACGGGTAGCCAGTGGAGGTCTTTAAGGTGACCGGAGATGTGTTCGTTGCGTGGGATGTCTAATATGAGCCTGGCTGAGGCGTTTTGGATTCGTTGGAGCTTCTTCTGGAGTTTTGCGGTAGTACCTGCGTAGAGGGTGTTTCCGTAGTCCAGTCGGCTCGTGACCAGAGCGTGGGTGACTGTTTTCCTCGTTTCGGAGGGGATCCAGCGAAATGTTTTCCTGAGCATGCGAAGAATGTTGAAGCAAGAAGAGGAAACGGCGCTAACTTGTCTGTTCATTGAGAGTGAAGAATCCAGGATGACGCCTAGGTTTCGTGCGTGGTCTGTCGGGATGGGTGCTTTTCCGAGGGCTTCTGGCCACCAGGAGTCGTCCCAAGCAGAGGGGGATGTACCTAAGATGAGGACTTCTGTTTTGTCCGAGTTCAGTTTCAGACGGCTTTGTTTCATCCATTCGGCAACTTCTTTCATTCCTTCGTGTAGGTTAGTTTTGGCGGTGCTGGGGTCATTGGTGAGGGAGAGGATCAGTTGAGTGTCGTCCGCGTAAGAGATGATGTTGAGGTTGTGTTGGCGTGCGATGGCCGCGAGGGGGCTCATGTATACGTTGAAGAGGGTGGGACTGAGTGAGGATCCTTGTGGTACGCCGCAGATGACTTCAGAGGCCTCGGACTTGAATGGAGGAAGGCGGACTCTCTGGGTTCTTCCGGTGAGGAACGAGGTGATCCATTCAAGTGCTTTTCCTTGGATTCCGATGTTATTGAGGCGTTGTAAAAGGGTGCTGTGGCAGACTGTGTCGAATGCTGCAGAGAGGTCAAGGAGGATGAGGGCGACTGTGTCTCCATTGTCCAGTAGAGTTCGAATGTCGTCTGTTGCTGCGATGAGGGCGGTCTCAGTACTGTGTTTTGCTCGGAAGCCAGATTGTGAGGGGTCGAGGGATTTGTTGGCTTCGAGGAAGGCGGCGAGTTGGTTGTTGACAGCCTTTTCGATGACTTTGGCCGGGAATGGAAGAAGCGAGATGGGGCGGTAATTTTTGAGTTCGGTAGGGTCTGCTGTTGGTTTTTTCAGGAGGGCGGTGAGTTCAGCGTGTTTCCAGTCTTCCGGGAAGGTGGCGGAGTTGAGGGAGCAGTTGATGACGTCTCGGAGGTGTGGTGCTATGACGGAGTCTGCTTTGTTGAATATGTGGTGAGGACATGGGTCTGTGGGGGATCCTGAGTGGATGGAATTCATCAGCCGGATGGTGTCCTCAGTGGAGATTGGGTTCCAGTTGTTAAGGGTGTTCAGGGGGGGAAGATGAACAGCAAATGGTGGGGTGGGTTGGTTGTCAAAGCTGTTGTGGATGTCTGCGATCTTGTTGTGGAAAAATGAGGCTAGGGAGTCGCAGAGGGCTTGAGATGGGGTGATGTCGTTGGAGTTGGCCGAGGGATTGGAAAATTCCTTGACGATGTTGAAAAGTTCCTTGCTGTTGTGGGCGTTGTTGTCAAGTCGATCTTTGAATGCTGTTTTCTTGGCTTTTCGGATCAGTTGGTGGTGAGTGCGGGTGGCGCTTTTGAAGGCGTCCTTGGTGCTGGTGGTTGGGTCTTTTTTCCAAGTCTTTTCAAGGGAACGGCAGAGTTTCTTAGACTTCTTGAGATCATCGTTGAACCATGAGGCCTTTTTGCTGCCAGGTTTGCTTCGACGTTTTTTCAGTGGTGCTAAGGTGTCGGCGGTGTTGGATAACCATAGGGTGAGGTTGGCGGCGGCTTCGTTGGTGTCGGAAGATAGGGCTGGGGGGTTTCGAAGGAGCGATGCGGAAATTTGGTCCGTGGTGATTTTGTTCCAGTTTCTTTGCAGGGTAGGTTGGGGGAGTATGTTGGGTTTTGGTTTGTTGTAGGTGAAGTGAACGCAGCTGTGGTCAGTCCAGAGGAGGTCCGTGGTGTGGCTGAAGGAGACATGGTTGCTGGAGGTGAAGATTGGGTCGAGTGTGTGACCTGCGATGTGGGTGGGGGAAGTGACCAGTTGTTTAAGTCCGAGGTTGGCGAGGTTGTCCAGCAGGGTGGCGGTGTTGCGGTCGTTGCTCTTTTCAAGGTGAAAGTTGAGGTCTCCCAGAAGGATGTAGTCTTTGGAGGGGAGCGCGTGTGGAGTGATGAAGTCCGTGATGTCTTCACTAAATTTAGCTCGGGGTCCTGGTGGTCTGTAGAGGAGGGTGCCTCTGAGTGTGGTCTTGGGGTCGGTGTGTATTTGGAAGTGGAGGTGTTCGGAGTTGGCGAGGTTGGCGTCAGAGCTGGTTGAGATGCGGATTGATTTCTTATGGACGATAGCGATCCCTCCTCCTGTGTGGCTGGTACGGTCTTTGCGAGTGATCTTATAGTCTTCAGGGATGGCAATGGTGATGTCTGGTGCGGAGGAAGCGTTCATCCATGTTTCCGTTAGGAAGGCGACGTCTGGAGAGATGGTGTCTAGTAGATCCATAGGTCAATGGCGTGTCTGTGGACTGATCGGGTGTTGAGAAGGATGCATTGTAGGTGGTTGGGGTCGGGGATCTGTGGTGTGGTCGTAGCAGAGATGTTGACGGTGCCGCTGAATTTGCAGGAGTAGCAGGAGAAAGGTCCATGGGTGTGTCCAGGAGCGGCTTGGACGCAGTTGGTGGAGCGGCCGGGGTTAAGGGCTAGGAGGCTGGCGGCATCATAGGTAATGCGGGGGGGCTGGGAGGGACGGGGGCCAGGGGGTCTGGCGCTGGGCGCGGTCCAGGCGCGGACGGGCGTAGACGGGCTTACCTTTGGCGCACCTTTGGCGCGGATTGGGCGCGGTCGCTGCGCGTGAACGCTGCGCGCTTGGGCTGCTGTCATATATGGATGGTGGGAAGGGGGAGGGGCGAGGGCGTCTCAGCTGGGAGGCGGGGCGGGCACACGAGGACAACAACAAACAAAATGGAGGCGGAGGGGGGGGCAGAGCGGAGCGCTGGAGTCAAACGCGCTAACAGGGCAAAAACAGCAGTGGGGAATTAATTATTTAATTAACGAAGCAGAGCGGAAATGTGCTCCACAGCTGGCGAAATGTGGAAAGCTTAAAATGCACAGTTAGAGCAGTCAAGCAGAACAGCGCTATGATATAAACAACACGTGAAAAGGAAATGAAATTGCACAGTTCGAGCAGTTAAGCAAAGCAGCGCTACGATGAAATACACACAGCAGGCAAATGAAATCCAATTAAAAGGCGCTTTTTAAAAGTAAATGCAGCAATGTAGCCCAACAATACCAGATGTCTGCGAGAGATACTGGGAGCGACCACTCAGCCTGAAGCGAGGAGCGAGTCACGACGAGTGTAGGGAGAAGGAGCGCTATCTCTACTCTGTGGGAGGGCGTCTCAGCTGGGAGGCGGGGCGGGCACACGAGGACAACAACAAACAAAATGGAGGCGGAGGGGGGGGCAGAGCGGAGCGCTGGAGTCAAACGCGCTAACAGGGCAAAAACAGCAGTGGGGAATTAATTATTTAATTAACGAAGCAGAGCGGAAATGTGCTCCACAGCTGGCGAAATGTGGAAAGCTTAAAATGCACAGTTAGAGCAGTCAAGCAGAACAGCGCTATGATATAAACAACACGTGAAAAGGAAATGAAATTGCACAGTTCGAGCAGTTAAGCAAAGCAGCGCTACGATGAAATACACACAGCAGGCAAATGAAACCCAATTAAAAGGCGCTTTTTAAAAGTAAATGCAGCAATGTAGCCCAACAATACCAGATGTCTGCGAGAGACACTGGGAGCGACCACTCAGCCTGAAGCGAGGAGCGAGAGCCTTGACGTTCTGGATGCCTCTGATGTTACGTGCAACCAACGGATGACGTGTGACGCTCGTTCACGTTGTCGGAAGCCGTTTTTTTATTTGTGTTTCTATAGTGACATCACTGAAGTTACAATACAGAAACGGCGAGTGTGTCAGCGTTTTGGTGGAGATTCGTGTTTTCATTTCGACATTATGCCTTACTTCTTCCAAGTCATTACTTATATGGAGATAGATGTATTGGATGCATCTTAATATGGGGAGTACATGAAGTTTCCAAGCCGTCAACAAAGGCTCATCACAGTGTAGATCTCGGGTGAGTCATCGCTCACCGGCGCTAGAGACTTCTTAACACTGTAATCTTGTTGCGAAAAAGGTTGCTCTGTTATCTATTTATAAATAATAGCTGTTATTTATTATTTTTATTTTTCTTCTCTAACATGTTTTGAGTTATAGTAAACTTGTTGGTGTATTGTAGTGTAGGCGTATGTCCTTGTTGTGGCGGTTGGGACAGCATGGTTCTCTCATCTAGTAGCACAGAATGGGAGCATTTGAGATATTGTCTCTTCTAGTTGTGCAGTGTGGTGTAATGTTGTTTAGTGTGTGTCCTCATCTTTATTGGTTGTTTTGTGACTGTCTTGCACAGTAGATGGATATTGTGAATCGGCAATGGGTTTAGGATTACCCAAAGTTTTTGTTTTACCTGGTGTTTTGTATTCATGTTATATAAACTATATATGATGTGATGTTTACGCTTATGGGGTTAAAAGATACCCTAAGTTTTTGGTTTTTGACTTACTTTACGCTTGTGGGGTTAAAGGATACACTAAGTGTTTGGTTTTTGACTTACTTTATGTTATGTATACTTGATGTGTGTGATGGCTACACACATGGGGTTAAGGGATACCCTTGTATGGTGTTACATTTATATATTACATAGACTGTGTGTGAAGGGTACACACTTCTCTTATCTGTTTAGATCTACCCTTAGTTTTTGGGATTTCTGAGTTTTATTGGTACTCAGTGTATGATTCATGAGTGTTTTGGGTTGAAGGTTAACCTAGTTTGTTTTAGGGTTTAAAAGATACCCTAATCTTGTTTTGGCTTAAGGGATACCCTACATTTTCAAGTTTTGTCTTGTGTTTTATACACATTTACTTAGACTGAGTGTGACGGGTACACACGTTGGGAGTTACTTCTGGTGTGTGTAACTTCTCCTATTTGATTTGCTATAGTATTTTACCCTTGGTTTTGGAGATTTGTGTAGCACTTTAGGAAATTGGTGCGGTTTTAGTTTCTTGCTATTTTTGTTTTTGATCATTTTCTAGGAGAAGAGTGTTAAGGATGTATTACATTGTTTTTGTGGTGCGTTCTCTTCATCTCTCTGACAAAAGTGTATTTACCATCTTTATACAATTTTGTGTTTATGATCATTATTAAGGGGGAAGGATGTGTTATATTGTTTTTATGCATTCTTCTTTTCCTGACTTCTAAAATTTCTGTATTTTATTTGCTTCTATTCCTGACTTGTGTATTCTCTTTCCAGACTTAAGCTATTATATTTCCATTCCAGACTCGTGTATTTTATCTTCTTCTATTTCGTGATCTTATCTTCTTCTGTTTCTTTTGAATACTTTCATTATTAAAAAGGGAGATGTGTTGTAATGTGCTATTTACTAATACAGTCTCCCCACTGTGGTTCTCTGCCTGTCTGCTCAGCCTGTGGTGAGGTCATCTAGAATGTTAGGGTTAGTTTGTATGAAGCTAGGAATCAGTTGGTGTAATGGGCTGAGCAGAGAGGACCTTGCTCCTGGTGGGGCATTTCCAGGTATTACCAGAGATTACCAGATAATCTAAGGATCTTCCTATAATTGTATACCTGTTGATTACTACGTGAATAAACCTACTTATACCTTCTACAAGTGATGTCTGCGCTATTACTTCGTTTTAACACCACCCTTCTGGTATAATAAGCTGCTTCACAGTTTTCTATGTTAGCTTTATCCGTAGTCATTTTAAAAACAGGCGATGAATGGCTATTCCTTCTCCGCGCTTAATAGGGCGATCTTGTCTGAGGAGGAGCTTGTAATATATCAGAAGCGGAATCTTCATTCAGCCAAGTTTCTGTGAGAAACATAACGTCTGGGTGATTGTCCAAAATGAAATCATGAATTTCAATCTTGTGTTTGCTAAGTGACCTGCAATTAAGAAGTATGAACTTTAGTTTATGCTCTAGCTTGAGACCTACCATTGGTATTTCTGATTTAAATGAGCAAAGAATGCAGCACAAAGTTTCTGCCTTCGCAGTCAGAGTATGATAACATGGTTCAAGAAATGAAGGGTACAAGTCTTTTAGAGGTTTTGCCGAGTATCTCAAGGGCTGATTGGTCTGAAACGGGCAGTGGGGGTGGCCCCTGGCCTTGGACGGTCATGGACAGGCCCAGATGGGCTTGCCTTTGGTGCAACTCCGCTGTGCCGACAGGGCGTCCTCTGCGTGCATCCACTGCACATCCGGCCCAGCATGCTATTAAAATAGTGGAAATTCAGCCACTAGCCTATCCCCCTGCTGGAAGTAGGTGCAGCCAGGGGGAAGGAGCTATGACCCTCCGCTCAATCGGCATGAAATGCGTGGCGGACAGGGGACGCAGCCCATTATAAGAGGAAAAGTACAACGAACTAAAGGAAATATCAGCAAATTAAAAACTATGCAGACTTCTAAAACTAATGTCAGCCAAGAGGTAAGTCCGAAATTAGATGCTGTCCCTCACCGCGCTGTATGCCGCTTCTATATGCGCAGGAACTCTTGCACTATGGTACAGGGGTCCTGGATTGGTGCAAGGTAGATCCTTTTATTTAATGCCAGCCCTAGAGGAAATGCAAGGGTGCGCCATGGTATTATTGTAAATGCGTTGTTCCCTGCGTTTTGGAACTGTCGGAGCGTGGCGCCTCCAAATTTGGAGCAGCTCCGCACTGAGACATTTCCTTGTAAATATGCCTCCAAGATTGCTAGATCTAATTATTTTGTTCTTGCTCAGGAAGCTCAATCCACAAAAAGATCCCTGTACCTGGGACAGTTAGTAGTGTCTATCTATTTAACATGAGTGTACACTCCTCTGGTTATATTTTTACAAAATACCAGAGAAACCCCCCTTCCCTCTTCACGGTGAGTTGTGTATTCTCTAATGTCTTAATGTCCCCCGTAAATTACTATTCATATGTAAAATTTCAAGGTAGCCCTCAACTCAACCTGTCCAGTAATGTCTGCCCTCACTCTGGCAGTACATCCACCCACACTTAAACAAATATAGAAAAGAATGAAAAAATGTGTGGTGGAAAGGAAGGCACCTCACGGGCGAACAACCCTCGGGGATCTTGGCAGATGTTACCAATTCTATGCCCCTTTCTCATCATCGGTTGCCATTCCAATTCCAAACAAAAACAGTGTGCATAACACAAATATAGTACAACACATAAACTGAAATGCGTGCACAAAGGGGCTAGACAGAGAGTTTACGACAATAACTCACTAGTGTGACCAACATATAAGAGTGATATAAAATCATCAGACACACCCACTCTATAACTTTATTCTTCGTATTAGTGTGTACTGGTGAATTAAAACGGCTGGTAGCTTAATCTTGCATACCAATACCTGATACCGACATGTTTCACTGCCCCAATGCTTTCGGCAGATTCATCAGGGTATTTAACACTCGGTCACTGAACCAATTTTCAACATCTTTTTTTGGACACTGTTGAGTTGAGAAACACACCCATTAAAAACCATCAGAGACCATTCCTGTAACCAATCTGAATATCTTATTCTCAAAAGTATTAATAACAATTTCGAGGACAATTACCCCAGATCAGCACTGTCATCTCATACCGGCAGATCGTTTGGAATTGGAATGGCAACCGATGATGAGAAAGGGGCATAGAATTGGTAACATCTGCCAAGATCCCCGAGGGTTGTTCGCCCGTGAGGTGCCTTCCTTTCCACCACACATTTTTTCATTCTTTTCTATATTTGTTTAAGTGTGGGTGGATTTACTGCCAGAGTGAGGGCAGACATTACTGGACAGGTTGAGTTGAGGGCTACCTTGAAATTTTACATATGAATAGTAATTTACGGGGGACGGTAAGACATTAGAGAATACACACCTCACCGTGAAGAGGGAAGGGGGGTTTCTCTGGTATTTTGTAAAAATATAACCAGAGGAGTGTACACTCATGTTAAATAGATAGACACTACTAACTGTCCCAGGTACAGGGATCTTTTTGTGGATTGATGATTAGAGTGGAGGGCGATCTTTCTGCTCCCTCTTGGCTCCTCTTTGTTTTTGCACTGCTCAGGAAGCTGCCAATCATCTCTTAACAGGTTTAATCTGGCTCAACAGCTTCCTTAAAAGCAGTCAGATGGCTCCAATAAATCTGCATTCTGTAGTATGAGTCTCTCAGGTACATTAATAGGGGTGGCAAGTATAGGTTCTGTCACAGTTAGTTAATATTTAACTGTGTACCTCTGAAAACAGGTAGGAATGACATCAATCATGTTCTGAGTTAGGCAGCAGAACTGGGTGCAGGCAAGAGCCTCAGAGAGGAGATTTACAATAAGCGTGCCTATTGGAGTTCAGTAGTTGAGACAGTCACGTATAAAAAATGCTAAATCCACCTCCAGCATCCAAGATATTGCCTTGCATCGCCGTGGCATGTACTCAGTGCCCAGTTTACAAACCAGGGGGCATATTAGCAATAACCTCGTTAAAATTATCGCCGTTTTAGCAGCAGGAAACTGCCGCTAAAACGGCGATAATGGGCTTGCTAATATGCGTTATAGAATTCCAATAGAATCCCAGGTTAGATGTGCAGGACATCCATCCTGGGCTTCTATTGGAATTCCATAACGCATATTAGCAAGCCCATTATCGCCGTGTTAGCGGCAGTTTCCTGCGGCTAAAACGGCGATAATTTTAACGAGGTTCTTGTAAATATGCCCCCAGTTTCACTTTCTTTTTTAAAAAAAATATTTTTATTTGCATTTTATAATACATAAACATAAAAAGCATGTCAGCATTAAGCAACACACCCCACCCTTTCGCCCCCCTCTCTCCATGATTCATCCTTAGAAACAAGTCACTTTCTGCCACCTCAGCTAGACCCGGGAGGTTTCGTCCCTGACCCTCCCCTAGTATATCACAAAGTCTCGTAGCACCCTCTCTCCTATCCTGTTTGAGATACAGCTGTACCCCTACCGACTCACAGACCTCCATCCAGACCATGATATCTACGCCATTTGCCCTACACTCTTCCAAACTTTTTAGGACATCCCCGTGCTTTGTACGTGACCCTTTCAGCTGCCATGTACAGGTCCATGCCTCTTCTCCATTCCTCCATCTGCGGTAACATGGGTACCCCCCATCTCCTTGACACATCTCTCTTGGCAACCACTAGGGCCAGTGCTAGAAAAATCAACAGTGGGCGGGCCAGGTCTACAACGTTAGTCATGCCCAATAAGACCAGTTTGGGATCTAGTGGCAAAGTGGTCTCCAACACCTCCCCCAGTTCTCTCAGGATCTCAACCCAGTAGGTTTAAATTTCCGAGCAGGACCGGAGGACATGGAAGAAATCTCCACCATCTCTACCACAGCGCAGGCAGTTCGAGTCTCCGGCCCTTCCCATTTTATGTAGGCGCACTCGATCAAAGTAGGTCCTGTGGAGGATATTGTATTGGATAAGCCTTAAGCGGGATTTAATGGCCACCTCTCTCGGGTGCATCAGGACCGTATCCCAATCCACCGCATCAATTTCCCCCACATCGTTCTCCCATTTCCTCTTAAGACTCACTACCCCGTCCGGGATATTATTCATCACAGTTCTGTAGGTCAGTGAGACTGCCCTATTTGGGATTTGCTCCTGTAGGAGGCGGCCCTCCAGTGGTGCATACTCAGGGAGTATGCCTATCAAAGTCTCCTCTGCCCACCAAGCGTGTTTCAGCTGTGTGTACTTGAAATATTGTCTGCAACATAATCCGTATTCTGCCCTAAGGGCCTGGAAGGACTTCAGCGCCCCATTTTTCATCACATCACCTAGTGTTGATATTCCTATAACATCCCATCTCTGGAACCACTTTAGTTTACTCAATTCCCTCAACCAAGCACATTGCCACAGTGGTGTCTGCCTCGTCGGCTTCCGTTCCCAGTCCGTACACCTCATCGCCCGTTCCCAAAGGTCCAGGGTAACTCTAGTGGCAGGAAGCAACCTATCTTTCCCCACACCCTCGTAAAGATAGTGAGTGAATGTGCGTTTCTCCATGCCATGTCGCTCTAGTGCATAGGTAGGATGTGTAGCTGGGGCATGCATCCAGTCATTGATGGGCGTCAAATGTTCTGCCCAATAGTAGGCCTCAATATTAGGTAATGAGATTCCACCATTGTATTGATGCCTTTGGAGGGTCGTCAGTGCTCGGGGTTGCTTACCCAGCCACTGGAAGGCCCTAAGTTCCACATTGATATCTCGGAACACCCGTTGTGAGATGGGGAAATATTCATTTTGGAGAGCATACAAGTATCTGTCTGTCCTAGTCTTAACCCCCAAATGTCCCCATTATGTCTAACCGCACAAGCCAGAACCTCAATCGTAAGGGCAAAAAGCAGGGGGGACAGAGGGCATCCCTTTCTAGTCCCCCGTATCACCGGGAAATCTCTGGATAACTTACCATTGACCTTAACGCGTGCTCTGGAGTCAGTGTAGAGCAACTGTACCCAAGCCCGAAACTTAGGGCCGAAGCCAAAACGCAGTAATACAACATCAAGGAATGGCCAGTGGACAGCATC
Organism: Lissotriton helveticus; assembly: GCF_964261635.1. Lineage (NCBI taxonomy): Eukaryota > Metazoa > Chordata > Amphibia > Caudata > Salamandridae > Lissotriton > Lissotriton helveticus. The sequence continues at coordinate 1,789,594,866 of NC_136068.1, forward strand.
AAACGCTTTTTCTGCTTCTAGTGACAGAAACAAATGAGGGTCGTGCCTCGTGTTCACGTCCTGGAGCCAGTTATGAGTCCGACGGAGATTTAATCTCGTGGCCCTATCGGGCAGAAAAAAGGTATGGTCAAGGTGTACTAGTCCCGGTATCACCCGCCGCAGCCGGGGAGCAAGCTTCACCTCTACATTTAAGAGGGAGATGGGGCGATACGATGCACAGTCGTCTACCGGCTTACCCCCCATTTCCTCTCAAGACTCACCACCCCGTCCGGGATATTATTTATCACAGTTCTGTAACTCAGTGAGACTGCCCTATTTGGGATTTGCTCCTGGAGGAGGCGGCCCTCCAGTGGTGCATACTCAGGGAGTATGCCTATCAAAGTCTCCTCTGCCCACCAAGCGTGTTTCAGCTGTGCGTACTTGAAATATTGTGTGCGACATAATCCGTATTCTGCCCTAAAGGCCTGGAAGGACTTCAGCACCCCATTTTTCATCACATCACCTAGTGTTGATATTCCTATATCATCCCATCTTTGGAACCCCTTTAGTTTACTCAATTCCCTCAACCAGGCACATTGCCACAGTGGTGTCTGCCTCGTCAGCTTCCGTTCCCAGTCCGTACACCTCATCGCCCGTTCCCAAATGTCCAGGGTAACTCTAGTGGCAGGAAGCAACCTATCTTTCCCCACACCCTCGTAAAGATAGTGAGTGAATGTGCGTTTCTCCATGCCATGTCGCTCTAGTGCATAGGTAGGATGTGTAACTGGGGCATGCATCCAGTCATTGATGGGCGCCAAATGTTCTGCCCAATAGTAGGCCTCAATATTAGGTAATGAGATTCCACCATTGTCTTGATGCCTTTGGAGGGTCGTCAGTGCTCGGTGTTGCTTACCCAGCCACTGGAAGGCCCTAAGTTCCACATTGATATCTCGGAACACCCTTTGTGAGATTAGGAAATATTCATTTTGGAGAGCATACAAATATCTTAGGAGCATCATCATTTTGAACACATCCTCTACAAAATTATTTGTTACTCTTTTAATGTTACTGTCATAGGAGCGAGTCCTGTCCAGTGTCACAAATATCCCCAAATATACAAACCCCTCCCCTGTCATCTGCAGGCTTCCCGGTAGATCTGCCCATTCGTCCCGGCCCTTAGAGCCATAGAGGATCGACTTGTGCCAATTTATTTGGTATCCTGCACAAGCCCCGTATCGATCCAGTTCTGCGAATAGAGCCCCTATCGTCGTAGCAGGGGGCGTTATGTACAGGAGGACATTGTCCACGTATAGCGATATTTTCTCCTCTGCAGTATCTGTCTGTCCTAGTCAGAACCCCCAAATGTCCCCATTTTGTCTAACCGCACAAGCCAGAACCTCAATTGTAAGGGCAAAAAGCAGGGGGGACAGAGGGCATCCCTTTCTAGTTCCCCGTCTCACCAGGAAATCTCTGGATAATTTACCATTGACCTTAACGCGTGCTCTGGGGTCAGTGTAGAGCAACTGTACCCAAGCCCGAAACTTAGGGCCAAAGTCAAAACGCAGTAATACAACATCAAGGAATGGCCAGTGGACAGCATCAAACGCTTTTTCTGCTTCTAGTGACAGAAACAAATGAGGGTCGTGCCTCGTGTTCACGTCCTGGAGCCAGTTATGAGTCCGACGGAGATTTAATCTCGTGGCCCTATCGGGCAGAAAAAACGTTTGGTCAAGGTGTACTAGCCCCGGTATCACCCGCCGCAGCCGGAGAGCAAGCTTCACCTCTACATTTAAGAGGGAGATGGGGTGATACGATGCACAGTCGTCTACCGGCTTACCCTCCATTTCCTCTTAAGACTCACCACCCCATCTGGGATATTATTCATCACAGTTCTGTAGGTCAGTGAGACTGCCCTATTTGGGATTTGCTCCTGGAGGAGGCGGCCCTCCAGTGGTGCATACTCAGGGAGTGTGCCTATCAACGTCTCCTCTGCCCACCAAGTGTGTTTCAGCTGTGCATACTTGAAATATTGTGTGCGACATAATCCGTATTCTGCCCTAAGGGCCTGAAGGGCTTCAGCACCCCATTTTTCATCACATCACCTAGTGTTGATATTCCTATATCATCCCATCTCTGGAACCCCTTTAGTTTACTCAATTCCCTCAACCAGGCACATTGCCACAGTGGTGTCTGCCTCGTCGGCTTCCGTTCCCAGTCCGTACACCTCATCGCCCGTTCCCAAATGTCCAGGGTAACTCTAGTGGCAGGAAGCAACCTATCTTTCCCCACACCCTTGTAAAGATAGTGAGTGAATGTGCGTTTCTCCATGCCATGTCACTCTAGTGCATAGGTAGGATGTGTAGCTGGGGCATGCATCCAGTCATTGATGGGCGCCAAATGTTCTGCCCAATTGTAGGCCTCAATATTAGGTAATGAGATTCCACCATTGTATTGATGCCTTTGGAGGGTCGTCAGTGCTCGGTGTTGCTTACCCAGCCACAGGAAGGCCCTAAGTTCCACATTGATATCGCGGAACACCCGTTGTGAGATGGGGAAATATTCATTTTGGAGAACATACAAATATCTTGGGAGCGTCATCATTTTGAACACATCCTCTACAAAATTATTTGTTACTCTTTTAATGTTCCTGTCATAGGAGCGAGTCCTGTCCAGTGTCACAAATATCCCCAAATATACAAACCCCTCCCCTGTCATCTGCAGGCTTCCCGGTAGATCTGCCCATTCGTCCTGGCCCTTAGGGTCATAGAGGATCGACTTGTGCCAATTTATTCGGTATCCTGCACAAGCCCCGTATCGATCCAGTTCTGCGAATAGAGCCCCTATCGTCGTAGCAGGGGGCGTTATGTACAGGAGGACATCGTCCACGTATAGGGATATTTTCTCTTCTGCAGTATCTGTCTGTCCTAGTCGGAACCCCCAAATGTCCCCATTTTGTCTAACCGCACAAGCCAGAACCTCAATCGTAAGGGCAAAAAGCAGAGGGGACAGAGGGCATCCCTTTCTAGTCCCCCGTCTCACCAGGAAATCTCTGGATAACTTATCATTGACCTTAACGCGTGCTCTGGGGTCAGTGTAGAGCAACTGTACCCAAGCCCGAAACTTAGGGCCGAAGCCAAAACGCAGTAATACAACATCAAGGAATGGCCAGTGAATAGCATCAAACGCTTTTTCTGCCTCTAGTGACAGAAACAAATGAGGGTCGTGCCTCGTGTTCACGTCCTGGTGCCAGTTAGGAGTCCGACGGACATTTAATCTCGTGGCCCTATCGGGCAGAAAAAACGTTTGGTCAAGGTGTACTAGCCCCGGTATCACCCGCCGCAGCCGGAGACAAGCTTCACCTCTACATTTAGGAGGGAGATGGGGCAATACGATGCACAGTCGTCTACCGGCTTACCCTCCTTATGTATCGGTATTATTGTAGCCAAACGGAGATCCAATGGTAACTCTCTCTCCTGGGCCGCCTTCTCAAAGAATCCTAGCATATGTCGTAGCAGCAAGTTCGCTGTCTTTTTAAAAAATTCTGCTGGGAATCCGTTGGGACCCGGGGACTTCCCTGCCCGTAGTTTGGCCAGGGCTGTTTTAACTTCGTCTAATGTGAAGCCATCCTCCAGCTCCCTCTGATCCTCATCCGTCAGTCGGGAGCTCAATGTGCTCCATATAGTGGAGCGCGTGTTCCTGCGTCCCCAAGTCCCTAGCTTCGTAAAATGTTTTGTAGTATTCAGCGAAGGTCTCCGCTATCTGTTCATCTGTTCTCATCAAGTTCCCCCGGGCATCCCTAACTAACTCCACCCACCTGGCGTCCCTCTCCTTTCTGCTGAGCAACGCCAACAACTTTCCGGACTTGTCGCCCACATCATATAAGCGATGCAATGTCGCCAGTGCCTGCATCCTAGCCTCCCCTGTAACCAAGTTTCTATACTGGCGCTGCAGATCCTGCAGGCGTCTGAGGGTCCCTTCTGCCTTAGTGTGCTGATGCTCCCGTTCCAGTGTCAGTATCTAGGTTTCCAGGGACCCCCCAGTTTCACTTTCACTTTGTACAGTGTGCATGCAGAACAGCACACTCCGGTGTCCCCTCCATACGAGGAGCTTGCTGGAATACTAGTGGACCACAGATCAATGACGCTTCTCTCAGTTCGAGCCACTCACCTGCCCGCCAATCCCTCTGAACACCGGGATGATAGGGGGGCAGCCATGCCACTTCCAGCATGTGCTTTTAAAAGGCAGTATTCGAGGACAGCCAGTTCCATTTCAAGCCCCAATCTTAAAAACTCAGGAAGTTTTCGCCTCCTTCTCCCTGCAAATATTTGTTCTGTCTGTCTAGTGCCTGGAGACCCTCTCAGAAGAAGCCTTCCACCAACACCCGAGGAAGTAATACACGGAGAAAGGATGTGCAAAATGAAATCACAGTAAGACATTGTAATTGGGTTCAAAGTTTTGCTGTGTGAAAGTTAGGCTTAAGGTTTTTGCAGGACAGAAACCAGCCATGGGTGGTGCTCAGCTAGGGCCTGCACATCACAAGGTCCTGTGATGTGCAGGGCCTTAGAGCTGCTTTAAGGACCAGAAAGCCATGAACAATGTGGAGAAACATCCAGGACTGGAAGTTGTCCATGCCACCAGGGGTAAAACATAGGAATCGCTGATTATGGGCAGAAGGGCAGAAAGGCTCAATGCAAGGCGAGGGCTTATTTTCCACGCCCAGGTATCAGCTCTACCATATTTTCTCTTAGTCATTTCCACTTACAGACAGAATGGAGTTCACCTTTTCTTCTCCTTTTTTATCTCCAGTTCCATCAACAACCGCTGAGCCAAATGGACTGATGTGTTATTCCTGCTTGTCGGAAAAGTCTGGATCCTGCCCGGACCCGGGGACCATGGAGTGCTCTGGGATGGAGGACAAGTGCTTGCAGTTTGTCATAACTGTGACCACAGGTAATGGTGAAGATGGGACTGTGGGTCAGATCCAACCTCAGGCCAAAAGGCACTGTTGCCCCAAGACTAAAAACTGCATCTTTATGTTACCGCTTTATGTAGTGTAGAGCTCGCTTCTAGGCACAGATGGTTGTCTTTTGAGAAATATGGTACCACAATATCATTGTAAAAATATTGTCTGACAGAAATATTGTCCTATTTGAAATAATATTACAAATGTACACGCAATGGGACAATAATATTGTACACAATTTTTAAAATAATCTATGTCAGACGATATTTCTGCATGCAATCTTCTAACATACACCGTACACGAAACAGTTGGGGTGCAGGGTTCAGTTGTGGGAAATGTAATTGGGACAATGCCAAATAGCAGAATACGCAGTTAGCCCTTAGAAATTTCCATCACATATAGCTGCACATTTACACATTCACAGCATTGTCCTGTCCATCTTGTCCTGTCCCTCACTGGGTACCAGCAAGAGCATATCATAGGTTTGTCCCATGTCTTGAGCCACAGTTACCATGCTTTTGATCTGGCACATGCGTGGGTGCCACGTACGGGAAGAGATCTCAGCCAGGCTGAGCAAATCCATACACTGCCATCAAGGATGCCTGTTCGTAAACAGCCTTAATGCGCCCAACACAAAGTGGCACTCTGTCATGTCTAAAGAGAAACATAGATTGATTGAAGAGTACAAGGGTTGAGTGCTCTCAGCTAGTTGTGGGTTTTGGCAGAGAATTGTGGCATCCCTTGCTGAAACAGAAAGAGCCGGAGTAGGTAAGCTGTGGCCTCTGCTGATGTGACGGAAGACCATCCACCATATGTTGAGATCCCCACCTGGCTGATGGTGGGGTAAAGGAGCTGTTTATTACATTGTTGAAATACCATATCTGCATTTCTATTTACAGGTCTGGTGGGCTACAAAGCAGCCTTCTCTGGATGTGCAAGTGAAAGTTACTGCAGGAATTCACCGGTCCTAAAGTCACTGGGACTAACAGTCAAAATTGACATTAACTGCACAAGTGGTGACACTAGCCCAACCTCAAGGCCCAGCACTACTCTTGAAGACAGCACCGATGACAGCATTGGGACTGACATCGCCAGCACCGATAACACCACTGACAACAGCGGTGTGACCAGCAACCCTAACATGCATCACAGCACAGGTTTCACCACAGGAACAAGTTTCATGAGGGACAACAAGACAAGCACAAGTTCCAACATCACCTCCAGCACCAATCCCAGCATGAACATCAGCACCAGCAGTAGCCCCAGCACCAGTCATATGATCACAAGTACCCTCACCAACAGCATGAGTAGCGGATCAACCCAAGAGAACAGCACTGCCAAGAGTGGCACCAACGGCATCAACCAGGGGCATCATCTGCTCTTATTAGCCCTGACTGTGCTGTTTCTGCTTAAACTCTTTACCTAACCTCAGGTAGCATGAGGATGTTCAGAGCTGTTTATATCCTTGCCCAAGCATTCTTGAAGCACTGAAGATTTTAAACAAAATCTTCACTACTCTGTTCACCGGGCGAAATAGACCAGCACCTTCCCCCCACTGAGAGTAGGGTCAAGATAGTAGTTGTGGAAACCAATGTACCTTTTAATGGTTTAGCACACAACATGTTGGTATTAAAATTTATTACACTAGTAAATGCAACATGAATGTCTGAACCACCATCCCAGCAGTGCATCTACTGAGACAGGTGAACAACTTGACACCCCATTGCTCATGACATGTTTCATTGAAGCTCTGGTAAAAATCCATCTGTCCTCCTGCCAAATGCATTATGTACCCTTTCCAGACTTCATTTCTAGTTTCATTGAAAGGCCACCCGAGGCACCATCAACACCTCTGCATTTAATATGACTTAGTAACAGGATTTATGTGGCTGAAGGAGGGGGTGCCTACAAAGCAGTTGCTTTGTTATGCAGTTGTTTCAGCATGTCCTCTTGGACAAAGAGGACATTACTAATGTTTGTATCTGACCATGAGGAGTATGAGGTTATAACTAACATCCCAGTGCACTAAGGATGGGGCTGGTGGTTTCCAGGCAAGTAACAAACATTTAATGATGCAAGTCCTCAATAGCTGCCCTGATACAGATGCTTTAATTCTCAGAAGACTTTGACTCCTTCCCAAGATGGTCCATGGCTGGAACTAGGAACAGCAATTCATAGAAAGACTAGAGTTCAGCCACAGTTGACCATTGTATTCTGGGTATACCGAGCCTCATGCTCTATACATGTCTGTATGTCCTGAACAAATTGTCACTTCGAGTTGTACTTTTTTTTATTAGTGAAGGGACATTAAGTAACTTCTGAAGGTATAGATGTAGCTCTACACCTTTTTCTTATTTGAGTGAGCTATATGTGAATGTTTGTAGCAAAGCAATAAATATGAGAGTTACAAACTTTTTATTTAGTTTTTTTACTTCCTGCAAAACTGTTGAGTACATTTCAGATACTATGAATGATTGTTTGGGATGCAAGAAAAAACGGTTAAAATATTTGAATTGAGTACACACTTTTATCTATTTAAGTTTAAACATACCTTTATGCCTGCAACAATGCAGATTTACTGACATTTACATATTTTTAAACATGTCTTTTAAACATACTAAGTACCACACAAGTATTGTTTCTTGGAGCCCGAGATATAATTAGTTCACAAACAGTGCAGGTCACCTTCCTCGTGTTGACCTTCTTTTCTCCAGGTGGAAAGTAGTAAAGAAGGACCAGATGATACTCTCCTTTCTTGTTTTTCTTTGTTCCTCCAAGTCATCTTCTTCACCAAGGATGTCATCTGGTGGATTTCAAGATGCCATTCTCCTAGGTTTTACCCCCAAAAAACACCAACAAATGTAAAAGGAGCAGTAAACACAAAAGGTGTCTCCTGGCAATGTTGTTGGAGGAATGAGTAATTTGGGTGGGGTGCTATAACTTCTAGAATAAAAAGCTTCTTAACCAATTAAATGCTTTCTTTTGAAGTTACATGGGTTCGCGCTGTAGTGTAGTTCCTATATTCCTAATAGGCTCTGCGCATTGGAATAATATGCCCTTCAGATTAGACATAGGACTGAGGTTGACTACGTCTCTATTGAATATATTAGACTTAATAGTGAGTGCCAGCTAGCCCAGAGGTCACTAGAAACTTTCTCAAATAAACAATTAGGGTTTAGTTTCTGACAACCGCATGAATATGACAACTTTATTTCCCAAGAATAAGAAATGTATCTCTAGAGTCGCGGAAACAATAGATAAGAATTTCACTCAGTCAATCGTGCATGCTTCGTTTCTACAGAGGTGCAGAGAAATAGAGAGACGGTGTCTTTCAATAAAAGGGTTTATTGAATAGTCTTCTTCCTCAAGCACAAGAAATGAACTGCTACAATCGTAATGCAGACTGCAAAGTATAATGTGTACAGCAAGAACAATATTATGATATAATATTGTACGAGCATTGTATGGTTTTCTAAGTCATATAAAATATATACATAAATAACAATGACTAAAAAATACTCAACTGGTGTTTCTAAAATACGCCTACCCCGGTGTACCTAACCTAAGTCTTGTACGAGGGAAGAAGTAAGTATTTGTGTAGCACAGGTGTTGTTTTCTTTGCCAAGAATCTATCCAAGATTTCTCTTAGGTTCTAATCAGCTCCATACCTTCGTTTAGAATGAAGGTGGTCTGGCATCTCTGACTCAGACTTGATTTACCAACACCCCACAAGGGGAGCTTGGAAACAGTGGAGCTGGATTCTCAGCAAGAGAAAGGACAGCTTCTCGATCTGTGCGTCAGCTGGAGGGTCGGCTTCTTTCGGCACTTGCTGTAGCGAGCTGTGTCGGGCAAGTAGATAGTCGAACTGCTCCGAACCGCCATGTCTTGCTAGGGCAAGTGAAGGCATATTTATACCTGGACGATGCCTTGTTTGACATAAAGTCGGGCATATTAACGTCAGTTAAGAACCCCAAGGGAATAGTAGTTCTTTGTCAAGTACATGATTTCTTGGACAAATCAATATTCAAGCAAGGGGTGGTCCCTGACTGCTTAAGCCAATTTTCCTAGAAATCGTTGTGACTTTTTCGGTACGGGTAGAAGTAGCCATGCCTGTATTTGGACTGCATGGGCTATGTCTAAATAAGGGTATGATTTCTATGGCTATATAAGGGCAATGTGATTTGTACCTATATAAGGACATGAATCTGGAATGTTCGCTCGGATCCTAAAACGCCCACTCCGCTTTATTATGTACGACATTACTAAGTTCTAAAACACATAAAACATATCTAAAGCATGATGTGTTAAAATCCCATCCAAAATACAAAAATTGCATTTGAAATGGTTGTATATGAAAAAGGAGCGTTAGTGCTGTACGCATGTTAAAAACAATGTTTTTCAATCAAAGCATATAATATGATATTGGAAAGGTTAGCTGAATAAATCACTAAAATACATTTATGAAATGGCTCTTAAATATAGAAGAAAAAAGGTCGAGACCATTCCATGGCAGAATATATAATACTGTTCAAATGTGGACAAGGTTAAATATTGTCTCTGGAAGTCTTTCAAAGAATCCTTGTTCTCTAAGAATAGTTTTACTTTAAGCAGAAGACTCTGTGCCAAAAGGAAAAAATAACATTTGGAAAAAAAAAGTCTGATCGTAGAGGTTTCAAAGTTAGAACTTTGTTTTGGACAAAATGAAGGTCAAATACAAATTCTCTCAGAACACTGTGTGCTAACTTCAAAAGTCAGTTTCATTGTTTGGAGAAAACATCAAATCTTCTAAGCTGGTAAAGAATTTTTCTACTACTGTAGGTGAAAGTTGTACTACCTCGTTAAGCAGATCAACTGCACATAGATGTGAAGCATCGCCGTCAGCCGTATTAGCAATGCTCGAAGTATATGGTACCTGCGTGCCTGGTGCTCCATGTATCTCACTGTCTGCATTTTGCGTCTGTGAGATCTCAATGAATGCCATCATCAGGATCGGTAGCCGCTGGGGACAACACAGTGCATGAGCCATTACTGGTTGAAGCAAAGTATCAACTTCCTTTGGCATGACTGATGGAAGTGTCAGACAGATGTTTAGCACGCATTCTTCTCCACTGTAGAACAGGTAAGATGCAATCTTGCCAGATTGGTCAAAATGATAGAAACCACGTGGTGTTCAGATCTCTTAAACGGGCCCAGCCCAAGAGTTATACCATGCGCTCACGACACGTCATTGCTAGAAGAGTGTTTTCCAAGGTGATTTGGGTTTCGATGCTGACTTGACTTGCCATATCGGAGCAGAAGAGACAAAAATAGTATTCCTGCTACGAGTCCCAAAATGAGAGGCAGGCCACCAAACACAGAGTGTATGAAGTTTGGAAAAATGCCTAGGACTGCTTCAAAGGGTGCTAACAGTCCCGAAAAAAATACATGTACAATACCACTGGTATCAGACATGTTTAAGATACGACCTAACATTTCTGAAAAATGTACGGGGCAGTTTGTGGATAAAAGGGCATGTATCTCTGCAGAAGTCCTTGCGACTTGCAGATCATACATTTCTCTGGACGAGGTAAGTGGCACAGATTTTTGTAAAAGAATGCCTTTCATTCTGCTTAAAGTATCAATTCATATAGAAGAGATGTTCAGTGAAGGCCATAACGGCGACTCCCCGTCTGTCTTGGTTTGAGGAAATAATACTTGCATACAGAAAGTGACCCTGGCTGACACAGTTACGAGATAGGCTATTCCCGGCAACATGCCACGGCAGCTGTGATCATTTAACGTAATATAGCTTCCATTAGAAAGCAGCTAAAAGTTGGATCAATCACTGCAGCTGGAGAACCTTGCAGGTGACAGGATAAGTTGTTCGAGGAACCATCGCAGGCCCCATGTAAGTTAATACCCTGACATAAGAGTGTCCCGCTTAGTGAGTTTTTGCAGCTTGCACCACTAATAAATACCTCTTTTCCCCCACTCCAACATCTGTTTTGGTAAATCCCAGGTTGACTTGATGTATTCTTTACCCAACCTTTCATTACGCCTGATGGTATATGTTTTAAGCAATACTGAAACTGGGCAATTGTCACAGGCAGAGTGATAGTTCTGTGTATTATCCATTCTGTTGCTGGTTTTTCAGAAATAGTTTCTCAATGCTCAGCACCATATAGTCTCCTCCTCTTTGTGCCAAAGTGATTTGTTTATCTGCGAGGTTAAATTCAGAAAACAATGACGCAGTGTTGATTAGACACCATGGCTCAAAGCCATAACGAAGATTTTGTAACGTCCCGGCTAAAAGCATTATAGAATGCAATTGTGACTGTCCATGCTGGAACATGAGCAAGTCATTTTCCATTATATCAATGGCAGAGTGATGGAGCAAGGATCCGCACGCAATGCGACTTGTCCTCTCGACATAACATTAATGTGCTAACCAATATGTTTGTCTTATTAATATTGCATTTCACAACACATTGGGTGTCTAGAAGAAGCTTGGATATGTACTTTAACTAATGTAATCTGCTTGCAAATAAAATTGCAACTGCTACGCGGGATTTCTTACTGCGCATGCGTCTGTCACACTCATGTGACATGACGTATTCTTTGCTTTGGAGGGAATCTTTTGCTTCTGCGCATTAAAACTAAGATGGCTGCTCTGTGTTACAGCATGCATGAAGCTTGCACTGCTGCTTTTGCTAAGATGTTTGTTCTGCCTAATTTTTAATGCAATAGTTAAAATAAAGTAATGGGAATAGAGTAGAGATAAGTGGTATACAGTACATTCAGTTATTCTTTGTTCTAAAAGTGTTTCTTTTCTATTTCTCATATGTATCAAACTATGGGCCTGACATATTTCTGAACTACATCTTTGGAAGAACTGCGACTGCGCAGAAATGCTAAAGTCCATGAAGCACTGACCTTTGAAACTCGGCCAACTCCTAACTTGCTAGAAGATGTTCATGGGAACGTCAACTCCTGACCCCTGTGAAGGAAGCTAAACATAAATATGGACTACATTGTAATCATTATTGATACATTCACTGCCGGTTGGAATAAAACATACATGGGAAAATAAATTGATGGGCGGGAACGCAAACATTAATATTCATTCAAAAAGTCTCATTTTGCTATGGTGTGATGACCTCTCCTCATTCTTTTGTCCAATCAAAATTGGGGATCCTTACACTTGCAACATTGGGGGGTGGTACACTGACCTTGAAAATAGTATAACTATGGTAGGCTTAGCTAGTTAATTTGCCCGACTTGTCCGAATAGCTGACCTGTCACTGACCCAACACACTCAATAGGTGATCGGGAGTGGAGGTGCTGGGGGAGCCCTCTGTCAGAAGGTTCAAAACCCAGATCGGGGTTTGGGAGTTGAAGTGCTGGCGACGCACTTTGTCAGAGAAAACAATAACTTTTACCGGGTTCTGGCTGTTAACTGCAGAGAGGGAGTAACGCAGGCTTTGCAACTTTAACTGCGGGTGCTGGTCTTAGCCCTTGGTGGTCCTGTCCTGATCCAATTTGGCCTTACCTGTCCTGATTCTGTTCTGCTCCTGCCTACCTTTATGGTGCCTGCACTTTCGGGGTTCTGTCCTTTAAACTGATGGGATGGGACTCCTTAACTGCCGTTCCCTCCCTAAGCACGCAGACAAAATCAACTTATTAATACTAAATCAGGAGTTGGATACACTGTTTCTTACTGAAACGTGGTTATCTGACTACTCTGATGCGGACATCGTCACTGCCCTCCCCCCGGGTTATCTGTGTCAAACTTTTCATAGACCCAGAGGGAGAGGTGGGGGATTGGCTCTAATCCATAGACAACAATTCATCTGTAGAACCTCTGAGGCTCACATTGATGACTGCGAGGGATGCAAATTCTCTATTCAAACCTCCCCGGCCCACACCTTGTCGGGACTCTTGATATATCGCCCCCCAGGTACCCCTGGGAAATTTCTTAATGCCATTACTGAAGCGGTTGCACAACTAGCCTCTTCTGCTTCTGACTTTCTTATAGTAGGCGATCTAAATTTGCATTTCATGGACCCCACCGATCGAATAGCGGTCGAGCTCCTTCAAGACCTGTCGTCTTTTAATATTCGTTTGATTAATAATGAGCCTACCCACGATAAAGGACACCTGCTAGACCCAGTTCTCACCAATGTCGCTAATATCACCACTGGTCCACCTCTGACTTTACCTTGGACCGACCACTTCCTAGTCCCGATCTCCTGGGATGTCCCCATTAAGATCCCTCAAACTAGGAAATCTCAAGTCACTGATAGACGGTGGCACAAACTTGTTTCTACAGAATGGGCTACCACTCTTTCAAACTCCATTCCTGTGTTTTCCTCTGACCTCAATATGGCTAATGAACAGTTTAACACCTGGATTACTTCCTCACTTGACAAATTAATCCCTAAAAAGGTCACTCTTAAACACACCAAAAGAGCGCCCTGTGCTCCATGGTATACCGCAGAACTCAAAGCTATGCGCCAGGAGTGCAAGAGGGCCGAACGCATATGGCGGAAAGATAAATCTATTACAAACAAAGGAGCGTATTCCACCTCCCTTGCAACTTATAAATCATCCATCCGCAAGGAAAAAACCATATTCTTTCAGCAAAGAATAGAAAAAGCATTATGCTCGAGCAAAGAATCTTATGCCATTCTGAAAGAGCTATTGAAACCCCCAGCTCCTGAACCAACAAGCCCCCCAGACCCCACTGTGGATCTGAAAAAATGCCAACAGTTGGCTAACTTCTTTCAAGCAAAGATCCAAAAAATCCTTGCCTCAATCCCCCCCGCCAGCCCATGCGAAGATAGCGGTCTTACGAACACCCAGACACTCAGTTGTCTCCCCTCTTGGGGCCAAGTAACCACCGAAGATGTGGAAAATACTCTAAAATCCATTAAAAGTGGATCTCCCAGAGACCCTGTCCCGCTTCGGACCCTGAAAGAAGTAACCCCCATCATTGTTCCCCCTCTTACCCACCTGATCAATGTTTCTCTCCAACAGGGCATTGTTCCCCTGAACTGGAAGGCTGCAGCTGTGAAGGCTCTACTGAAGAAGCCCTCCCTTGATCCCGAAAACCTGGCCAATTTTAGGCCAATCTCCCTTCTCCCTGGGATAAGCAAGATTGCCGAAAAATTGGTTAATAAAAAACTGTCTCAGTTCCTGGAAGACAATAACAAATTAAAAAACTCTCAGACAGGTTTCCGGCCAGGGCAGGGCACCGACATCGCCCTCCTGGCGGCGGTAGAGGAGGCCAGGACACTCTTAGACGAGGGAGGATCAGTGGCAGTGATCCTCCTCGACCTGAGTGCGGCCTTCGATACCGTCAATCACCAACTCCTCATTAAACGGCTCGAAAGAGTCGGTGTGGTAGGCTCTGCCCTATCCTGGCTCACATCCTTCTTGGACCAGCGTACTTTTCAGATCTGGGAAAACAACACCTGCTCCTCCGAAACTCCCCTCCAATGTGGTGTGCCTCAGGGCTCCTCCCTGAGCCCCACATTATTTAACATCTACATGTCCCCATTGGAGGAGGTTATCACCCCGTTCGGAGTGAGCGTCGTCAGCTATGCTGACGACACACAATTAGTGGTATCACTATCCCATCCCAATCGAAAACCAGCAGATTTACTTAACTGCCTTACGCAGGTTCAAAACTGGATGAACAGCTCAGCCTTGAAACTAAACGGAACAAAGACAGATGTCCTTCTTCTTGGTCAAAAAGGAATCATTCTCCCCCCAGATATCTGGCCTGATTGTTTGGGTCCTATTCCAGAACCAAAACAAGAAGTAAAAAGCTTAGGTGTGTGGCTAGATACTACTTTGTCTTTTTCCACACAAGCAAAAAAAGTAGCCGGGACATGCTTCGGCTTGCTGAAATCAGTGAGAAAGATCCTGCCCCTTTTGCCACCCAATTCCCAAAAACTGCTTATACAAGGCTTGATAATTTCTAGGCTTGATTTCAGCAATGTGATATATCTGGGCGCCCCGGAAGCAACACTGAATAAACTTCAGAGAATCCAAAACATAGCCGCCCGGATTCTCACTAAAACCCCTGCCAGAGACTCGGCCAAACCAGCATTGAAACTCCTCCACTGGCTTCCTATAAGGGAGAGAGTTAAATTTAAAGCCTTGTGTCTAGCCCACAAATTATTACAAAATCAAGGCCCTCCCATTCTTAGGAAATTTATCAAACCTTACAAATCCTGCAGATCCCTCAGATCGGACACGGAGAACTTCATCAGCGCTCCTAGAGTCAGGAGGGTACGCACAGGTGGAAGGCGGTTTACAGTCCAGACCGCAAGCCTCTGGAATGCACTCCCGCACGACCTGAGAACTGAACCACACTACCTCCGCTTCAGGAAGCAGCTGAAGACTTTTCTTTTTCCCTAATGATCCCTTCCTATCCGAACCACTGTATCCCCGTCCCATTCCTCACTCCCCCTCCGTCTGGTCCCCCCATGTCAGGTTTAGGGTAGGGTTCTTAGCGCTGGGATACCTACGGGTGACTACGCGCTCTAGAAGAGTTTTTTAATAATAATAATAAACTGACCCGAGCCCATCCTTAGTTCTTCACACCATTCTAGGTAAATATTAAATGTGGGTATTCAATCAATCAATCATAGCATTTGTATGGCGCACTACTCATCCGGAAGGGTCTCAAGGCACTGGGGGAGAGGGGTCCGCTACTGCTCGAACAGCCAGGTCTTGAGTTGCTTCCTGAAGGAGAGATGGTCCTGGGTCAGCCGAAGGTGGATGGGGAGGGAGTTCCAAGTCTTGGCTGCCAGGTAGGAGAAGGATCTTCCTCCGGCGGTGGCTCTGCGGATGCGTGGTACGGCGGCCAGGGCGAGGCTGGTCGATCGTAGCTGGCGGGTGGGCGTGTAGAAGGTCAGGCGGTCGTTGAGGTACTTGGGGCCGAGGTCATGGAGAGGCTTGGGTGCGTGGGTGAGGAGCCTGAATGTGATCCTCTTGCTGATTGGGAGCCAGTGCAGGTCTCTCAGGTGATAAGTGTGGCACAAATCCACCTGAGCGACTTACCTCACTCATCTATCATTCTCATATAATAAGCCAGCCAGGCAGTGGAGAAGGATTAGAGATATATTTATTAGGATACAAATGTTCATCTATAGATGGGCCCTGTTAGGTCTGCACTCCAGAGAATGCATCGAGAGGACTGACTCATCCTATCATGATAATACATTATAACATAACATGGCAGGGTAAAGACATGCCCAGCCTGGAAAATTACAGAACTAGCGAAATGGTGAACAATGAACTCATACATGAGGCATCTGCGCCTGCGAAGGCAACTCTGTTATCTCCCCTCAAGGACACAGAGCCGAAGCTCTGCCCTGCCAGGGCATGGAAACAATTTCGGCAAAACTAACTCAAGGCAAGAAATGCTGAAATAAGGATTTTCTGCTCATAAGGGAGGGGGGAAACTGTACCATGAGACATTGGAACTGCAGAGCAAATGTCAGCATCAGAAGTCTGTCTGCAATAGACAAGCCTCTCTCTCTTATAGGAAATATCAATAATGGGAACCTAACCAAGGGAACAGGTAATGTACCACATCAGGTTTTCTAACTTAGAAGGCAATAATAGAACAAAAGCTTACACATTACAGAAACAATTCTATCCAACCGAAGCTTGCACATTACAAAAATAGCTCGGTGGGTTTCAGCACCTGAATTTTAAACTGTGACTGCATATTGGTTAGACACATCATGCTAACTCATAAACATAATATATACAGTGGGCGGGGCATCGGAAACTGAAACCTATCACAGGTGGCCGGAGATGTGACAGTGTTGGGGGATGTCCTGACGAATCGTGTGGAGGCGTTCTGGATGCGTGGGAGTCTTTTCTGAAGTTTGGCTGTGGTTCCGGCGTAGAGGGTGTTCCCGTAGTCCAGTCGGCTGGTGACGAGTGCCTGGGTGACGGTCTTCCTGGTTTCGGCGGGGATCCATCGGAAGATCTTACGGAGCATGCGCAGGGTATTGAAGCACGATGAGTAGACAGCGTTGACTTGTCTGGTCATCGAGGATGAAGCCCAGGTTGCGTGCATGGTCCATTGGCTTGGGAATGGTGCCCAGGGCAGGGGGCCACCAGGAGTCGTCTCAGGCGGAGGGCGATGATCCCAGGATATTGTCACTGTATTGTTTTCTTCTCTCTTCCCATCCTCTTGTCAAATGTGTAAAGACTGCTTCACACTCAATGTGTTCAGACTCAATGCCCTGAAAACAGAGTTCCTTCTGATCTCACCTCCAGCGAAGATCTCCACCAATCAAATGTGGCTTAAAAACCTAACCGCACTCAATGTCCAACCCATCATCGTGGACTCAGCAAAATCTCTAGGCATAACACTCAACACCAATCTGAACATGCAGCAACATATCAGCAAGGCAACAAAGGGAGCGAACTTCCAGATCAACACCCTGAGGAAACTTAAACCCTTCCTCCCAGCCAAAGACTTCCAAACGGCAGTACAGGCACTAGTCCTCCCTCGAATTGAATACGGCAGCATCGCCCTCTGCGGACTCCCCCTAACTACAACTGCACCCCTAAGAGCTTCTCTAAACGCTGCAGCGAGACTCATCACTGGGTCAAAAAAGCACTCCCATATTACCCCTGACCTGAAATCCCTGAACTGGCTGCCTTTTGAAGCCAGAATACATCTGAAAATTGCCTGCATGACACAGAAGGCGGTACATCTAAACTCACCCGGATACCTCGCTCAGAAACTGACAATCTCTGGAGGAGCTAGAAACACTAGAGGCACAAACAATCTTCTGTTGAAACCTCGAAGATTCCGGAAGGAAAAAACGTATAAGCGCTCCTTCTCAGGAATGGCGCCCAGAATCTGGAACTCACTCCCGCCCGAAACCAGGCTTATCTCTTCCACTACACTCTTTAAAAAGGAAGTAAAAGCTATCCTCTTGGCTAAATACACCTGAACTACTATCTCGAACACTGTTAGTACTCTGCACCAATATGTGCTACATGTTTGACACTTTTTGATTATTTGTATTAATTGTTTTATTACTCACGTGTTTGGCTTTTTAGCCACCTATCTGTACTGTTTGACCTATTGATTTATCTGTCTGACTATGCTTCCTCATGTACTTCTCTCTGTAAAGCGCTCTGATATCTGCAAGGATCTTGTCCGCGCTATATAAAACTTTCAAAATAAATAAAATAAAAAATAAAAAATCTGCATATTTTCATTCTAATCGTTATTTTCCTAATTGAGAATTTTCTATTATTCAATGCTTGGATTATGACATATTAAACATTTTAGATAAAGAGTTTAAACCTTTCCCAAGTTTTGGTTATTTTATGAGTGCAAATGTCCTATTTCTACCAATTATGATAACACCCTGCTCCATTAGGTTTTTCAGGTACCGGTGACTAGGATTGGTAAGTCCAATGGTATAGGTCCT
Source organism: Lissotriton helveticus (assembly GCF_964261635.1). Taxonomy (NCBI): domain Eukaryota; kingdom Metazoa; phylum Chordata; class Amphibia; order Caudata; family Salamandridae; genus Lissotriton; species Lissotriton helveticus. The sequence goes on from NC_136068.1 coordinate 1,789,613,262, forward strand.
GAAAGGTTAAAACAAAACTTGATAAGAGTGTATGTTTTACATGTTCAAATTGAATATATGTATATATTTTATATGGGTCCAGGTGAGTATGGTAAATAACGGGCAGGTGAACCTGTACTCTATCCGTTTATTTTGGTAGCAGCAGTATGGTTAGGGTTTAGTTAAGATAGGTAGATAGTTGTAGTTAGTTGGTTAATGCAAAAATATTTTTTCGTATTATTGATTGTATTGATTTATGTATTAACAAAAAAAATTGTTCGTACCTTTAATATGTTTTGTCTGGAATCCCCGGGGGCAGAATAGCGGGTGGTAAATGGAAACCACACTGCTGTGAGGTGACTTACCTGTAGGAAATAAGTGCAGGGTTAGGTAAAACCGGAAGCACTATTTAGAGATTTTCTGTATGAATGTGTGAATAAATTATAGCAAAGAGTTCGCCAGCAAAACTTTTTGTGTGATATCACCTAGAAAGGGTCACATGGAAGGAGTGGCAGGTCCGTCTGAGCTTGATTGATAGCAAAGGGGTTCGCTGGGGAAACTTTGGCCTTAGTATATCCCAAAAGTGATAAGTTTAAAGGAGTAGCAGGTTCTCTAATGCTTGCGTGAAGGGTAGACGGAAGGGCCCTACTAGTAATATATGAAGAGTAAGCTGAAAGGTTTTACTCGTAGTGAGTGAAGTATATCTTTCCTCTGATTTAGTCACTCAAGTACAGTGGTGAATGTTTTTACGTTGTTGAATAATAAAATCTGCAATAAAAGTGAAAGAAACTAGGTTTTCGTATTACCTTGGAAAAGAGGGAGTCAGTTGCGGAGCTGCACTGACGTCACTCAGAGCAGCGCTGGTATTGGTTGAGACAGCAGGCGTGTAGCTGAGGTAATAATTGTAAAGGAGGGGTGAGTACAGGAGCGTGAGAACTAGTCTCACGAGAAAAGCCGCGCAATTATTGGTTGGATTTATTTGAATTCTAAATGTTGATTGGTCATTGAAAAATAAAAGACGCACTGGTATTGGAAGTAATTTTGTAAACAAATTGAGAGTTATCCTAAAGATTTGCGTTTAAATTATATGTGGCACATAGGTCCGATTGTAGAAGGTAGACCCGATAAGAAATATCTAGGGTTTGCGCAAGAACATTATATAAGAGGAAGACCTTATATCATAAACGGAGAGAAAAGGAAAATGTCATTCATTAAAAGAATTAGGAATTATTTCAAGAAAGATAAAGCAATTAAAACAAGAGAAAGGATTATTATTCCACCACCAAATACGCTCACATCATATATGATGGTCAAAAGGGGCTATCACACTTGTGTGTGATCAGAGAATTAGATGGGGTACACAAAAGATGATGGGTTTTAGCATTTCCAGAAAATGGTACGTTTAATGGCAGAGCTTTGTACAATTTGAGAACTCACATTAATGAATTAGATCCTAGACCTAGATTAACTCAGTATGAGGCATTGGAGGAATGGGAAACTGAGGCTTTTGAGCGAGACAGACCCAGAAGTAACAGGAATTGGAGTAAGTTTTATCCCAGATTTCCAAAAGAGACAAGAGACAAACAAATGAAACAGTGGAGACAGTCCATGTTAGTGGAAGGATTATATCCTGTATTGACTTTAGAAGAACCCACTGGAAGTAAAAGGACTGAGAAAACGAAACATTTAATGACTAGTGGTGAATCGGATGATGATTATTTGGAGGATTTATTAATGGAAAATCCACCACCTTATAATGAGGAATCAAGCACAGTTAATCCAAATGCTCCGTTTCTGAAACCACCTTTAATTCCGCAAGTGGTACATAAGACTTCGTTAGAAAAAGTACTGCAAGACAGGGAAAGAGAAGCATTAAATAAACAGAGAAGTGAGTTGATTCAGAACATTTCCAAATTAAATACAAGTCCTGAAGCACTAACAATTCCGGTAACTATTGGCCCAGTTGTTCCTTTGTACGGAGATAAGCAGGCTAGTCCTAAAACTCCCGTTCTGACAACACCTGTGGTTCAGCCAAGAAAAGAACCCTTAATAATTGATGATCAAGTCAGTGAATGTGAGTCAGTGATTTCCCTGATGGATTTGCCCATAGGAGAACCAGTGGGTGACTCGGTCAGAAAAAACACTCCTACAAATTTGAGAGAAGTACAAATGGAGACATCCTCAGGTACAAGAAATGCCACAGTAGTAACCCCAGATGAAATAGAGAGATGGACACGAGAAATAGAGAAGCCAAAGTCACAGCCATAGATATTGGATATATTTAAATTAAGAGTAGAATTAGAAGAAATGATGACTGGAAATGTGGAAATGGACAGATTAAATACATTCAGTGAAGATGAATTGTTGTTCATGTGCAAAAGTATTACTAGAAATACAAGAGTGTTTCATGAAAAATGAATGGATATGGCAGCTAACATGGGAATTGACATTGGTAAATCTAAAGTGATACAGAAACCATATTGAGCTGGATTTTCTGACAAAGTTTTGGAAAATATGAATGTGTCAGGTAGAAAGGTACAGATCAGGGAGATTATGACATTATTGCAAAAATGGGGTGACATAGAAAAATGGAAAACTAGGTGGGCAAAGAAAAAAGAAGAGGCCCGATCCAAACAAACTGCATCTGAATATGTGTTAAAAGAAGCAAAGTGGAAATGTTATGTCCCATGAGAGTGGTACCAGGTGGAGGTTATGTACATGTCCCATGGTCCCGACAGGATATTTTGTCATTTACAAATGACTTCCCCAAACTTCGCGAGAAACCTGTAGAGTGGTACAGACAAGTTGAGAGATTTGTGAAGGTTTCAAAATGTCTTTTGAAAGATTTAGATGGACTATTTGACATTGTTGTTCCTGTAGATTTGTGAACAGAATGTAAAATTGCTATTGATTGGCCTAGTGATGAGTATCCTAGAGATCCAAAGACAGGGGCACCTTCTGATGAGGTGATGAAGAAGTACAATCAAGTAATACTGTACCTCAAAGGGAAAGTGCCTGCAAAAGAGTCAGATTGGACTAGGATAGATAGAACCACTCAGAATAAAGATGAATCTGTGCATGCATATTATGAACGTCTGTTACAAGTATTCAAACAGTATAGTGGTTTAGATAATATCGATATGAAAGACATGACGCATTTCATCTATCCGTTTGTGTCAGGATTAAGGCCACAAATTTCGCAATGGATCAAAGACCATAAAATTTGCTTGCAGGCGAAGCCGATTGATGAAATCCTTAAATACGCAAAATTTTGTGAGGATGAACTCGACAATAAATGAAAAGAATTAAAAGAAAAAGTAACGTGGGCACAAGTGAAATTAGCAGAGCAACAGGAACTCCAGTTAAGCCAAATGAACAATAACCAGACTCAGGGTGATGGAAATGGGGGTAAGCCAAGAGGTAAATTCAATAGAGAAGAACCCAAAAAGAGGTTTCCCTGTCATGGGTGTGGCAAGTTGGGGTACTGGAAGAACGAGTGTAAGGCTGTGCAAAATGGTAACATGCAAATTAATGATTTAAATCCACAGACGCAGAATGAGGTGCCACGGAAACAACAGTAGCAGGTAATACAAAACCAGTTACCCCTTGCACCTATGCCAAATTTTAGTAGCAAAGCCCACCAGAGTGTGGATACCACAAATTGGGAGGAAAGTGAGAGGAGAGACACAGCGACATCACAATTTCTCTTGAGTGGTACGTTTTTTTAGTGAGGACACATACTGACGGTGCCTGAGAGGGGAGGACGAGGAGTGCGTACTTGGTGCCTCCTTGCCGGTAGAAGAGTCAGATCCATACATTGAAGGAAAGGTTGACGGAAATGATGTCACCTTTTTATTGGACACTGGTGCTACCCGTTCTACTGTAAGAACAGCAGACGTTCCAAACCTAGCCCTCTCGGGAGAAGCGATCCAAGTAGTGGGCATTTCAAAGAAACAAATTAGTACTCCAGTCACAGAACCAATGGAAATTAGAATAGGCAATTTTGAAGAAATGCATAGATTTGTGGTGTGTGATTCAAGTCTGGATTTCAAGACGAACCTCTGTCCGTGTAACCAAGGCATCTGTAGGAGTCGGACTGCCCCTGTGCCAGTGTGCTGTTTCTGGGGTTGACCCGCAGTGGTAGGTAGAGACTTGTTGTGCAAAATGAATTGCACCATTTTTTGCACCCCAAATGGTGTTGAAATTCAACCACCAGACGAAGACGCAAAACAAGAAACAGGGAATAAAAAGTTAACTATAGAAGACTTACCGAAGAATTACAACAGACTGTAAATCCTAATGTATGGGATTTTACCGTAAAAGATGTAGGATTAATGGCAAATGTCGATCCAATAAAAGTGACAGTAAAAGAAGGTGCAGTTTACTCAAATACCCAACAGCACAAAATGAGTCCAGAAATAAAAGCATGTGTTGCAGCAGAAATAAAGCGTTTGGTTAAAGCAGGCATTGTACAAGAAATAACGAGGAGTGCATGTAATGCGCCCATATTGGCATAAAGAAGCCAAGTGGCAAGTGTAGGCTCGTGCAAGACCTTCGAAAAATCAATAAAATTGTTGTCTCGTTCTGTCCAGTTGTGCCAAATCCTGCAGTGATTCTGTATCAGATACCGTGGGAAGCTGGATGGTTCACCGTAATTGATTTGTGTTACGCATTTTTCTCGATTCCAGTGCATCCAGATAGCAAATATCTTTTTTCTTTTGAATTCGACAGTCATGTATACGTCTGGAACCGCGTTCCTCAGGGGTATACAGAGAGTCCATCGATTTTTAATCAGATTTTGAAAAAGTGCCTTGAGTTTTTGGTGCTGCCGGGACAGTCAGTCCTGGTCCAGTATGTAGACGACCTATTGGTGGTGTCTAAAACTCAAAATGACTGTGTTGTTGATACCATTGCTTTACTGAATCATTTGGGTAGAGGAGGGCATAAAGTGTCACCTGAGAAATTGCAGTTTTGTACCACATCAGTGAAATATCTGGGGCAACAGATAGAAAAGATGTCAGAAGGGTTACCTCAGAATGGATCCGAATAATCAAAAACATGAATTTACCTCAAACTCAAAAAGAGATCAGAATGTTTCTTGGAGTTGTAGGTTACTACAGGCAGTGGATTGTGGGATTTGCAGTTCTAGCAAAGCCATTGAAACAAATGACAAAGAAAAGAGCAAAAGACCCAATAGAATGGGTGCTAAAGAAACATACCCGAAAATCTTGCCTTACACCAAGGTGGGGAAAACCACGACAAGTAATTCTGATTACCACCACAGCTGTAAAGTGCGAAGGAGTTCCACACTGGATCCATGTCAGTCATACAAAAAGAGTGACTGAACCTGATAAAACTGAAGCTGAAGGTTGTGCAGCTGAGCTGAGGGGTCTCAAGATATCGATCCTGAAGTAGCTTAAGAGGAACAACCAAACACAAGTCAAGATGATTGGTTTCTAGTAGTTGACATACCTGCAGAATACGTGAGAACCCGAAGTAAAACTTATCTAGACAGTCAGAGTGATAATGAGGATGAGATTAAGCATGGGCGGATTTTGCGGATCCACGATTCGCGGATTTAGCGGATCCACGGATCGTGGATCCGCAAAATCCGCGGATTTAGCGGATTTGCGGATTTGGGGGCGGGGCTTCATCGAGTGTGTGGGCGGGGCCAAACGGACGGGGCTTCCACGCGAGCGCACATGCCTCTTGTGTGTCTAAAAGGTCAGAGACCGATCAGAGCAGCATCACAGCGGATTTTCGATGATATATTTGGGAAGAAGGCACATCTGCCCAGCCTCCCAACGCTCACGATTTTTTTTGGGCTGATTAATGAGTCACTGCATTTGCGCTTCAACTAGTTCCAGCGACCAAGTGTGTGTTACTATGCAATCGCGCCGAAGTGCGCAGGGGTCCCTTGAGTGAAATGTCCATCATAGTGGGTAAATGGCGGGAAGACGGTGCACACCTCGAGTGTGTGGGCGGGGCCAAACGGACGGGGCGTCCATGCGAGCATGCCTCTTGTGTGTATAAAAGGGCAGAGACCGATCAGAGCAGCAGATTAATTTTTGGGCTGATGAATGAGTCACTGAATTTAAGCTTCAACTAGGGCACATGCTTTATTGATATCTGCAAGTGTTTCTTGTTGAGGTTTATTTTTTTGTGCCAGGACCGTCGTGCCCGAATGAACCCTGCCCTTCATATTTATTCAAGAAGACACCACCGTTGAAATAATTTACGATGGCGCCGGCAAGCTGCCAGCGCCATCCTGCAATAGTTACTTAATTAGCTTCAACAGGAAGCTCCAACTGTTAAAATAAAGCAGGCGCTCGAGCCCCTGCTGTATCTTATCTATTAGAGCTTCCTGTTGAAGCTAATTAAGTAACTATTGCAGGATGGCGCTGGCAGCTTGCCGGCGCCATCGTTAATTAGGCTCGCTTGAACTTTTGACCGCAAAATCCGCTCCGATCGCGGATTGCGGATTTTCGGTAAATCCGCGAGAGTTCGCGGATCGCGGATTCACCGAAAATCCGCAAAATCCGCGATCGGAGCGGATTTTGCGCTCATGCTTAGATGAGATAGGTTTAGAAGAAAGTACTCAGATTACAGAAATCCAAGCCAGTAGCAATTCTGAGGAGGAACAGATAAGGAAAGATCAGAATACTCAGAAAAATGGCACTCCACCAAGAACTCTTGAGTCTGAGGAGGGACAGATAGGTAATAGGGCGAGAACTCAGGCAGAAGAAAATAAAGGGTTCGAAGAGCTTGAGCAGGGCCAGATAGTAGTAGAAAAATGTGTTCAGGAAGAAGAAGGTGAATCAAATCAAAGTCAAATTAAGCAGATACCTGAAGAAGGCCAGATTAGTAACCAGGCAGAAGAAACAGAGATAAGACCTGAACCTAGTCAGATAGTAAGGCATACAGAAGACAGCATTGAAATAGATGTGCCACAACTGACTGAAAATAAGAGAGCACTGGAAGAAGGCCAGAGCACAGTGCCAGCATAATGACTCAGAAAAGGAGACAAGTGGCCTAGGTTTGTCAAAAGACTGAGATTTCGTCTAAAAACAATAAATGAAGAACCAGAACAAGTAAATGAAATAACAAGTCAAACTGAACAATCTACAGTACAACCAAGAAGGAGAAGTCCATGTTTAAAGAGACTAAATAATAAATTCGGAGGCCCTGAATGGACTTACATCGTTCTTGAAGATTTTGAAAACTTAGAAATAAGTGACGAAAGTGATGACAAATTGATTGCTGATCAGAGTGACGGAGAAGTGAGACCCACTTGAAAATTCACAGGATAAAAGACTGTGTGAAAGCTACAAAGAGTGGTTAAGTCTCCTTGGTCAGAAATGGCTGATCATACTGTTAATGGAAGACAGAAAAGAAACTGTTTAAAAACATGCTGTAGAATATGCCCATGTAGTATAGCGCTAGTACTCATAGTATGGTTAGGACTGACAATTACTATTCCTTACATAATGAGTAGAGACATGAGAATAATACTAATGAGCTACAAACGATAGATACACCTAGAAGAATAGATACACAAGAGAAAGCACTTAGCATTAAACAACAGAAGGTAGACTTAGAAGCATCAGATGAGGAAGGATTACATTATACTGGAATTAAAAACAGAACTTACTTAAATGTATTTGCAAGCCTATTAGTACACTATGTAGACGCTATGGAAATAGAAGATTGCTATGTTTGTATGAAGTTACCTACTTCGGTAGCCGAAGGTGTAACTTACCATCATTTACCACTAACATATGGTATTTCATGTAGTATTTTAGCTAGTTTATTCTTTAAGAAAGGACCTTTGCAGTATTATTATTCTAATTCAAATGTGATATTTTCTGCACTTCCTATACGTAGTAACCTGAATCCTGTACATACTAAAAGGGATGTAACACGTTATATGGGAGAATACTTTCTAACTATAGGTACAATAGATATAGCTGAAGCACACAAGAAAAATTTAACATGTTTACTACGAGAGAAAGAGAAAATATTTTTGAATATGGTCGAGAAAAGGAGAGAGAATTTCCAAAGAAAGGCAAATGATAAGAATCATAAAATTCCTAAATGGGCTGAAAATATAGGGTTCACCCCAAATGGCAAGTCTCATGCTGCCATGTTGCTGGATTTCGAAAAGAAGGGGAAACTCTGTCTCCATAAAGAAATAACAAGTTATTATAACAATATATTAATTGGTTCCTGTGAATGTGAACACAATTATAAGGTAATTAGGGGTTGGGGATTCAAAGATGGGACTGAACCTGTGTTTCCTGGAATGTATTTTATATGTGGAAACAAGGCTTATTACAAACTGCCCGATCATTGGTATGGGAGCTGTTATTTTGGAATAGTATTCCCAAAGATATAGCATGTAAACAACATCACTGGAAACAATGAAGAAACTAATGGATTAACACGTAGCAAAAGAGCTAGTTTTGGAGATATAGTAGGTGATATATTTAGTGAATTGCCACCTACAGTGGGAGTGGCTCTGAATATGCAAAGAATTTGGAAATTGTCAACAGTAGTGGATCGGTTATCAACTGATACTGCTGGAGGGTTCTTAATGATCAATACCGAATTGGTTGCGATCAGATCAATGGTTTTACAAAATCGACTTGCTCTTGATACATTATTAGCAAAAGATGGTGGAGTCTGTAGAATGTTAAAAGCGCAACATTGTTGCACTTACTTATCTGACAAAAGTGTTGAAATTAAGGGGTATGTAAGAAATATTACACATTTGAGTAAAGAGCTCAAACCACTGGAGGATGATAGTGCATGGAAGAGACTTACTGACGGTCTCTCCTCTATAGGTAATTGGCTTTCTAAAGTAGGAACAAGTTTTGTAGGTAGAATACTGATGCCAATGGCAGGAATAGGCCTAAATAATTTAGGGATAATATTTTGTTGCAAATGTCGGAAGCACAAAAAGACATATGCAGTAAATAAGACAGGGAAATACAGAAATATTGATGAGCTTGAATTAGAAGAGTTGAATGGAAATATATACAAGAAAGTGAAAAACTTTCACACAAACAATAGAAAGTTTGAAGAAATTGAGCTGGGTGAGATGTGAAAAGTTGGCATCTGTTTCATCAATTAGTGATGATATAAAATATCATCAAAAAGGGGATTGATGGACAAGGATTCGCACGTAATGCGACTTGCCTGAATTCAGTCCGCTCGACATAACATTAATGTGCTAACCAATATTTTTGTCTTATTAATATTGCATTTCACAACACATTGAGTATCTAGTAGAAGCTTGCATATGTGCTTTTACTAATGTTAATCAGCTTGCAAATAAAATGGCCGCTGCTACGCGGGATTTCTTACTGCACATGCATCTGTCACACTCACGTGACATGGCGTACTCTTTGCTTTGGAGGGAATCTTTTGCTTCTGCACATTAAACCTAAGATGGCTGCTCTGTGTTACAGCATGCATGAAGCTTGCACTCCTGCTTTTGCTAAGCTGTTCGTCTGCCTAATTTTTAATGCAATAGTTAAAATAAAATAATGGGAATAGAGTAGAGATAAGTCGTATACAGTATATTCATTTATTCTTTGTTCTATAACTGTTTCTTTTCTATTTCTCGTATGTATCGAACTTTGGGCCTGACATATTTCTGAACTCCATCTTTGGAGGAACTGCGACTGCGCAGAAAAGCTCAAGTCCATGAAGCACTGACCTTTGAAACTCGGCCAACTCCTGACTTGCTAGAAGATGTTCATGGAAACATCAACTCCTGACCCCTGTGAAGGAAGCTGAACTAAAATATGGACCACACTGTAATCATTATTGATACATTCACTGCCGGGTGGAATAAAACATATGTGGAAAAATAAATTGATGGGTGAGAACGCAAACATTAATATTCATTCAAAAAGTCTCATTTTGGTACGGTGAGATGACCTCTCCTCATTCTTTAGTCCAATCAAAATTGGGGATCCTTACACTTGCAACATTGGGGGGCGGTACACTGACCTGGAAAATAATATAACTATGGTAGGCTTAGCTAGTTAATTTGACCGACTTGTCCGAATAGCTGACCTGTCACTGACCCAACGCACTCAATAGGTGATCAGGAGCGGAGGTGCTGGCGGAGCCCTCTGTCAAAAGGTTCAAAACCCAGATCGGGGTTTCAGAGCTGAAGTGCTGGCAAAGCACTTTGTCGGAGAAATCGATAACTTTTACTGGGTTCTGGATGTTAGCTGCAGAGAGGGAGTAATGCAGGCGTTGCAACTTTAACTGCGGGTGCTGGTATTAGCCCTTGGTGGTCCTGTCCTGATCCAATTTGGCTTTACCTGTCCTGATTCTGATCTGCACCTGCCTACCTTTATGGTGCCTGCACTTTAGGGGTTCTGTCTTTTAAACTGACCCATGGCCAGGGTTAGTTCTTCACACCATTCTAGGTAAATATTAAATGTAGGTATTGTCACTGGATTGTTTCCTTCTCTCTTCCCACCCTCTTGTCAAATGCGTAAAGACTGCTTTATTAAACTCTGCATATTTCCATTCTAATCGTTATTTTCCTAATTGAGAATTTTCTATTCAATGCTTGGATTATGACATTTTAAAGATTTTAGATAAAGAGTTTAAACCTTTCCCGAGTTGAGGTTATTTTATGAGTGCAAATGTCCTATTTCTACCAATTATGCTAACACTCTGATCCATTAGGCTTTTCAGGTACCGGTGACTAGGATTGGTAAGTCCAATGGTATAGGTCCTGAAAGGTTAAAACAAAACTTGATAAGGGTATAGGTTTTACCTGTTCAAATTGAATATATATATATATATATATATATATATATATATATATATATATATATATTCACTGAAAAAACCATAGGTTATAGACCATATATAGTTAGGAATTAGCATTTAAAAAACCTTATTTTACTCACACAAAACCATTGAAATTCCATATATAGTTAGTTGCACTAACTATATATCGCGCACCTGCAATCCACTGCTGATGATGTCACATATTACATCATTCATGACATGGTCAGTGACATCACTGATGACATCACTGATGACATCTCAAATGACATCACTGATGACATCACTGATGACATCTCATTTGACATCATTCTTGTGCTAATACGATAAACCTCTTCAGACTCTAATATAACCTTAGATGCACTCAGTGTATACAGACACTCACACACTGTCACTCATCCATGGAGTTACTCACACACCTAGTCAGTCATGCAAAGAAACAATCTCACCTCCATTTCTTCAACTATACAGTTATACACACCTTACTTATTCAAACATATACTAACACATATTTACTCTCTTATACAATCCCTGATACAAGTTCACAATGATCCATACAACCACTCACACATTCAGTGGCTCTCATGCACAGTTATTTATATATGCCAACTCTCACATGTACTGTGTTTTACATATGTACTTACTATGACATGTAGCATTGAGATATCCATTCACTCATCAATACACTCATGCACACAGTCAACTGCCCATGTAGCTGTTTCCACATGCACTCTTGAACTCATACACCTAGTGAATCAACTGCTCACACATCTATGCACAGAGTCACACACCTCCCAGCCACCCCCACACAAACTCAATCTCCCATACAAATACTTGGGCAACCAATCAATAACACATATAGCCTCTCGTATAGCTAATGATCAACACATGCAGCAGTTTACATCACAACAGACATAATGATGCACAAATTAAGACAGTTTAGTCACTAACCCATGCATTCAGTGAGACACATTTAATCACTCACTCATACAGTCAGTCACGCACCTACTAAATCCTTCATCCAGACACTTATACATCCACTCATTCTTCAATATGTAAGACATATTTTAACTTTACAGAAACATACAGTCACTGGATGTTGTCATCAGTGATGTCATCAGTGATGTCATTTGAGATGTCATCAGTGATGTCATCAGTGATGTCACTGACCATGTCATGAATGATGTAATATGTGACATCATCAGCAGTGGATTGCAGGTGCGCGATATATAGTTAGTGCAACTAACTATATATGGAATTTCAATGGTTTTGTGTGAGTAAAATAAGGTTTTTTAAATGCTAATTCCTAACTATATATGGTCTATAACCTATGGTTTTTTCAGTGAATTTTCAAGGTTTTGTAAATGCTAATTCCTAACTATATATGGTCTATAACCTATGGTTTTTTCAGTGAATTTCAATGGTTTTTTAATAGCAAATATCATAAGCTGTCGAATGTCAAGTACGTGGTAAGTGAAAACATTTTCGTGTTTATGCACACTGATCTGCTTTGAATGGTGCCCCCCCCCCTCATTTCTATTAGGAGTACTCTCTCTTTGCAGATAGTGAAAGGTAGTTAACGCAGGTCTTTGCCCCCATTGTAATCCGTCGTGCCTGCTTCTCTCTCCATTTGATTCATTGTTATCCAAGTATTTACTGTTTTAGAATTAGTTCTCTTTGGTTCATTCTCTATTTACAAACAAACACAGAGTCGCAATACTCTGTTTAGTCTTTGCAGATAACGAAAAATCGTGTAAAAAAAAAGAAAAAGAATCGAGCAAAATCAGTAGGCCACTAATGGGATCTCTTTTTGACCTCGCAAAAATAGAAACATTAGGAACAACCCCTCATGACAAATACAAAACTAGTGAGATGAACTGAACTCCACACAATGATGGCTGCAAAACAGCTCGGCTCCGCCACCCACCCCGCCCAAAATAACGATAAAGAACGGCTGCCATGATTGGTTGCGGAATGACCACGACGGAGCTACGAAATGGTGCTGCTCTCATGCTAACCCCAGCTTCAGTCTGAAACATCCAGAAACACTGTAGACTACCAATTCGATCAGTTCCGGTAGCGCCCCAATGTAACCCGGTAGAGAAGAACTAGCCCTCCCCTCTTTGACTGATGGTTCTTGTTGCCTGTCCCTTCTGTTGTCATTTAACAGAACTATTTAGCCTGCTGAAAGGGGTTGTGTTCCGACCGCTGGTTGGTGGAGACATTTTGACTATATTCTGTACCTGCGTTGTCGCGTAATGCGTCATATGACGCGCCGCGTTAGCGCATCCGGAAGTCATCCGGGGCGCGCAGCGCGTAACGTAAGCATAACAAGTCATGTGACTTGTTAATAAAACTTTTCATTGGTTCATTTTACTTTTCTTATTGTAATGATGAAAGGCTTGATCATATGACCTAAAAATTACGCTTTTCATTACTTCCGAACATTATTTTTTCTTAAATATATGTTATAATGTTCCAGGCTAATGTACTTTCCCGGAAATTTTACAACTGTCCTGCAAGTAAAATATATTCTTTTTTCGAGAAAAAGAGCGTTTCTTCGTCCCATGACGGAGCCGTTGAGCAAAAGAGGGTCGACCTGCTGTCTTAGTCGCCGATACGCCTGAATATGAGATTCTTATCGATCACTTTATGTTGCAGGAATAGAAAACACAACAGCCCTTGACCATTTATCTTTACTGCGTTCCTTCGTATTATACCTTTTACCCTTCATGTAATTGGTCTGCTTTATTTCACTTGCCTTTTAATGATTCTAAAACAGTGACTATTATTAAAAACTTTACCAATGTATATACTACTACCATGTTTTCTTTTAAAAACCTTTATTGTGAAAATTTCATTATACAAATACGAGCCTATAACCACGTGGGCCGGCCACGGAGCAAACTGTAATCGTATATGATGAATAGACATTTACACTGTAGAGGAACGTAACGGGCGGGCCATTAGGTTGCAAGAACTAAGGTGTCTAACAGTTACGGAATCGGTGGACGTACATTTTATAATTAAAATACGACAGGGCCAGTTACAATAAAATTATCTAGATATACATTTGCGGGCAAGTACCATGGGTGACGTTAATTCGAACTTTCAACAGTACAGTAATCAATAACACATCAGAACTTAATATCAATAGGGATGTCGAAATATTCAATCAATTCTCGTCCCCGCCCGCCATGTGCTTCAAAACTGCATACGTATCTCGTGATTTCAAGGTTCTGCAACCAGTACACAACAAGGAGTTACGAGTCCCATTTATTCTGGCGCCATTTTGGGCGAGGACGGGCAGGTCCAGGATATAGTCAAAATGTCTCTACCAACCATCGACTATGATGATGTTCATATGCTGTATTTATTAGAGTAACACTCAGATGTCCACATGAAATAAATTTGCCACAATCTAAACATGTCATTTTAATCTTTCCAAAGTTCTTCTAAATATTTGGGACCGTTTCCCTTGCCTCTGAAGCTCTCAGTGCCACTTCTTTGATGAATGTACTAGCAGGTCAGGGGTTCTCCTCCAAATCTCTCTTTTATGCAGCACTATAATTAATTGTTGCCACCTCTCCATATGACGATGCATGGTATAGTTACCACAACTATATTTTTTTTCGGTTCCTCTAGAGAGTTCATCGTGGCAGATGAAGCGTGTAACGTACCGGGCATTTACCTTTTTTTGCATGTACAGGAAAGGAAAAAAAAATCGAGCGTCCGAGTTCTAAGGTGTCCCAGGGCCATTTTAGTGGACCAGGCCCAAATCCAAAGAACAGGCCGCCATTTTGAGAGTCCTGTTGCAGCCGCCTGTCGCTGTAGCATCAAGAGCAGCCGAAACTCAGCTGAATGGCAACTGAAACGGTAAAGGGGCGCCCCACTACAGCAGACGAGCCAGGCCCAAATCCAAAGAACTGCTATCTCACAGGCTAATGGGGCGACCCACGCCGAGTTTCAGCATTGTAGGATGACCACACAAGTACAGCAACTTGCTAGACATCACCTCGGTGCCATCCGGATCTCGGCGCCCCACTGCAGATGAAGTGCCTCTCAACTATGAAACCACCACGGTGACATCCGGATCTTGGCGCGTTGTGCTGCCTTCGGCCTATTCGCACATCGGTCCGCTACTGACGCCATCTCACAGGCTAATGGGGTGACCCACGCCGAGTTTCAGCATTGTAGGATGACCACACCAACTTGCTAGACATCACCTCAGTGCCATCCGAATCTTGGCATCTCAACGCCTAGTGGTATCTTCCATACAAAAAATATTGTTACGCTGCCTTTGGCCCCATTCGCACACCAGTCCGCAACTTAGACATCACCTCGGTGCCATCCGGATCTTGGCATCTCAGCGCCTTGTGGTGTCAGTCAGAAAATATTGTTGTGCTGCCTTCGGCCTATTCGCAAATCCAAAGAACTGCTATCTCACAGGCTAATGGGGCGACCCACGCCGAGTTTCAGCATTGTAGGATGACCACACAAGTACAGCAACTTGCTAGACATCACCTCGGTGCCATCCGGATCTCGGCGCCCCACTGCAGATGAAGTGCCTCTCAACTATGAAACCACCACGGTGACATCCGGATCTTGGCGCGTTGTGCTGCCTTCGGCCTATTCGCACATCGGTCCGCTACTGACGCCATCTCACAGGCTAATGGGGTGACCCACGCCGAGTTTCAGCATTGTAGGATGACCACACCAACTTGCTAGACATCACCTCAGTGCCATCCGAATCTTGGCATCTCAACGCCTAGTGGTATCTTCCATACAAAAAATATTGTTACGCTGCCTTTGGCCCCATTCGCACACCAGTCCGCAACTTAGACATCACCTCGGTGCCATCCGGATCTTGGCATCTCAGCGCCTTGTGGTGTCAGTCAGAAAATATTGTTGTGCTGCCTTCGGCCTATTCGCACATCGGTCCGCTACTGACGCCATCTCACAGGCCAACGGGGCGCCCCACGCCGACTTTCAGCATTGTAGGATGGCCACACCAGTACCACAACTTGCAAGACACCACCTCGGTGCCATCCGGATCTTGGCATCTCAGCGCCTTGTGGTCTCTTCTACACCGGAAATATAGTAGAAAATATTGTTGCGCTGCCTTTAGCCCCATTCACACATCAGTCCGCTACTGACACCATCTCACAGGCCAACGGGGCGCCCCACGCCGACTTTCAACATTGTAGGATGGCCACAGAAGTGCGACAACTTACTAGACACCACCTCGGTGCCATCCGGATCTTGGCGCGTTGTGCTGCCTTCGGCCTATTCGCACATCGGTCCGCTACTGACGCAAACTCACAGGCCAACGGGGCGCCCCACGCCGACTTTCAGCATTGTAGGATGGCCACACCAGTGCGGCAACTTCCTACACACCACCTCGGTGCCATCCGGATCTTCGCGCGTAGTGAAGCTGCAGCAGCTGCAAATAAGCTTCAGACAGTGTTACAACCGCTGCTCAGAACTCTCAACTATGACACCACCTCGATGCCATCCGGATCTTGGCGCGTTGTGTTGCCTTCGGCCTATTCGCACATCGGTCCGCTACTGACACCGCCTCACGTGCCAACGTATTTTCTCCACATTTTATACCCTATGCCGCATAACAGGTCATGTGACTTCTTTATAAAACTTTTCATTGGTTCATTTTACTTTTGGTTTCCTAATGATGGAAGGCTTGATCATATGACCTAAAAACAACACTTTTCATTGGATGAAAACTTTTTTTTCCCCCCAAACGATGAAAGCCCCACCTTGTTTCTGGATGTTTCAGACTGAAGCTGGCGTCACCATGAGAGCACCACCATCTCGTAGCTCCGTCGTGGTCATTCCGCGAGCAATCATGGCAGCCGCTCCCCACCAGAAGCCTGCAGGAGTCGGGGCCCCCAAAACTTTTGATGAATTCTCAAGGCGGAGGGGACGCTTTCGAGAATGGGGTCCAAGACCTAGCAGACAAGCGTCCGATTTCCAAGGTGTCCCAGGGCCATTTCAGTGGACCAGGCCCAAAAAGGAAACAGCCTGCCGCCATTTTGAGAGTCCTGTGGCAGCCGCCTATCGCTGCACCGCAAGAGTGGGCGCAACTCAGCTGAATGGCGGATTTTGACACAGTGGACCAAAAGCGGACGGAATGGCAACTGAAACGGTAAAGGGGCGCCCCACTACAACAGATGACACTCCACCTGGAGAGGCCCGTTCACGCCGCCTCCCCCGGGGCGCCCCACGCCGTTATTCGGAGCAGCATTGTAGGATACCAAAACCAGTGCGGCAACTTACTGGACATCACCTTGGTGCCATCGTTCTGCTGCCTTGGAACTATTCGCACAACAGTTTGCTACTGATGACCCACCCCCCGCGACGCCCCACGCCGTTATTTGCTGGGTGGCAACTTACTAGACATCACTTTTGTGTCATCTAGATTTCGGCGCGTTCTGCTGCCTTGGAACTATTCGCACAACAGTTTGCTACTGATCACCCCCCCCCCGCGACGCCCCACGCCGGAAATCTGGACGTTGTGCTGCGTTGGGACTATTCGCACAGCCGACCGCTACTTCGTTGTTTTTCTCTAAAAATGTTTATATGTTATTACTATTTTTGTTTTCTTGTATATATTTATAAATTATTAAAGTTTTATAATCTTACTACTTTGTCGGAGTGCTATATATTTTTAATGTGACACATAATTGTAAAAACTTTGATGTACAAAGAGTCATCCCTGGAATCTTCCGCTTCACGCTCGGTCCCCTCCCCAATCACAATACAGGATGGTTTTCAGATAATAGCAACGCTT
Organism: Lissotriton helveticus; assembly: GCF_964261635.1. Lineage (NCBI taxonomy): Eukaryota > Metazoa > Chordata > Amphibia > Caudata > Salamandridae > Lissotriton > Lissotriton helveticus. The sequence goes on from NC_136068.1 coordinate 1,789,630,864, forward strand.
CTGCTGTGACGGATCTCATCGAGTGTGGGCCTTGATCTACTATAACTCCTTTGAAGACGGGTGATTCTTTACAGCTGTGGCCATAAACTACATCTGCAGGGCTAGCTGATAGCCTAGGACCGGCCTGGACAATCGGACACAGAGGAAAAGGAGTGTCAGAGGGTGCGGTAGTGAATAGGGCGAAAGGGAGGTGTCGGGCGGGCACAGGGTGTGATTCTCAGGGAAGAACAGCGCAGATGGGGGGAGGTTTATTACCCATGCATAAAACAGAGAGCGGGGGTGACCACTGCCTGGGGGAGATGCTTGCGAGGGTGGGGAGCCATGGTAAGGATCGACAGCGTTCACAGAGTGGATCTGGTCAAGGCATCTAAAATGGCTGCCGTGCACGACAAAAGTGTGGCATTTGAAAAAAGACAAGATGGCGCACACAATGTTTTTCAACAATTCCTGATTTCCTTCGAATCGAACGTTAACAGACGTTGGGGCATATTACCAAAGTTAAGCGATATTTATCCCTAACGATGCATTGCAAAGATTTTTTTACCGTCAGAAATTATCGCAGATAAACCTTGCTATTATCAAGGTTTATCGCAAATACGATAAAAAACGAGCGCAATGCATTAATGTCGCTGAAAACTCCGCGATATTCATGCATTACCGAGCTAATGCTCTTAGCCATGTTATCCACCTCCCATTGGATAACATGGCTAAGAACTGCTCAGGGCAGCTGTTACTTTTTGGAGATATTCGCGCTTATCTCGAATATTTCCAAAAGTTGATAATAGGAGATAGCGATGTTAGCGACTGTTTCCAGTCGCTAACATCTTGGCATGCCCACTTTGCATGTCATTAGTGATAAATATCACTCACATGCAAAGTGGGACCCAAGATGGTCGCTATCTCCTACTAGCCGTCGCTAACTGGTGTTAGCAACAGCTAGGTAATACACATATAATTTTATCTCCGCGAAGCGGAGCGCTGTTACAGATATATATCTTGTTTTTGAACGTTAATTTCTCAAAATGCACTGAAGCACATATATTGAGACATAGCAAAGGCACATCGGGCTACCAGTCCCTAATATTTTACCAAGTTTCGTGCAAATCCATTCAGCCGTTCGATTATTATTATTATTATTTTTTTTTGCCCCGCGGGGCCCTTTTAAAACCTCCACATCAAACCTAGGGGGTCAGCGAGGATCTACTATGCCCCCTTATGGTCATCAGCCGTTCGATTATTATTATTATTTTTTTTTTTGCCCCGCGGGGCCCTTTTAAAACCTCCACATCAAACCTAGGGGGTCAGCGAGGATCTACTATGCCCCCTTATGGTCATTTGCCCCTTCGCTTTGGCCTCCTCTTGTCTCTCGATCCTACCGAGAGACAAGATGGCGGCCGCTACGTACTGTTTGGAATGTTTACAGACACCGGAGAGCCAATCAGCTTCGCTTCGCAAAGCTCCGTAACGCGAAAAGTACGCGAAGCGGTGCGCTGTTACAGATATAAATCTTTTTTTGAACGTTAATTTCTCAAAATCCACTGAAGCACATATATTGAGACCTAGCAAAGGCACATCGGGCTACCAGTCCCTACAATTTTGCCAAGTTTCGTGCAAATCCATTCAGCCGTTCGATTATTATTATTATTATTTTTTTTTGCCCCGCGGGGCCCTTTTAAAACCTCCACATCAAACCTAGGGGGTCAGCGAGGATCTACTATGCCCCCTTATAGTTATTTCCCCCTTTGTTTTGACCTCCTCTTGTCTCTCGATCCTACCGAGAGACAAGATGGCGGCCGCTACGGACTGTTTGGAATGTTGACAGACGCCGGAGAACCAATCAGCTTCGCTTCACAAAGCTCCGTTGCGCGAAAAGTACGCGTCCTGGGCCGCTGCCCAGTCCGCTGTTACAGATATATATCTTTTTTTAAACGTTAATTTCTCAAAATCCACTGGAGCACATATATTGAGACCTACAAAAGGCACATCGGGCTACCAGTCCCTACAATTTTGCCAAGTTTCGTGCAAATCCATTCAGCCGTTCGGGCTAAAAGTGAGGCCAACCGCCCTATGGAAAACTCAATGTTAAAAACACGTTTTGGGACCCCCCTTTTTTCTCGACCCCCCCTGGACGAAACCCCCCCCAATTTTCAGGGGCTGCTCAGAAACAAAATGTGCCATTTTCCTGAAAATTTCAGCCAATTCCGTCCACAAACGCCAAAGTTATTAGACATAGAATTTTCAAAAAACCCATAGAGAAAAAATCCTAACTATATATACCTACTGGCGACCGCCAGTAGGTAATATATGTATATATATATATATATATATATATATTCACTGAAAAAACCATAGGTTATAGACCATATATAGTTAGGAATTAGCATTTACAAAACCTTAAAAATTCACTGAAAAAACCATAGGTTATAGACCATATATAGTTAGGGATTAGCATTTAAAAAACCTTATTTTACTCACACAAAACCATTGAAATTCCATATATAGTTAGTTGTACTAACTATATATCACGCACCCGCAATCCACTGCTGATGATGTCACATATTACATCATTCATGACATGGTCAGTGACATCACTGATGACATCACTGATGACATCTCAAATGACATCACTGATGACATCACTGATGACAACATCCAGTGACTGTATTTTTCTGTAAAGTTAAAATATGTCTTACATATTTATGAATGAGTCGATGTATAAGTGTCTGGACGAAGGATTTAGTAGGTGCATGACTGAATGTATGAGTGAGTGATTAAATGTGTCTCACTGAGTGCATGGGTTAGTGACTAAACTGTCTTAATTTGTGCATCATTATGTCTGTTGTTCTGTAAAGTGCTGCATGTGTTGATCAGTAGCTATATGAGTAACTATATAGGTTATTGATTGGTTGCACAAGCATTTGTATGGGAGACTGAGTGTGTGTGTGGGTGGCTGGGAAGTGTATGACTCTGTGCATAGATGTATGGATTCAAAAGTGCATGTTGGAAACAGCTGTATGGGCGGTTGACTGTGTGCATGACTGTATTGGTGAGTGAATAGATATCTCAGTGCTACATGTCAAATTAAGTACATATGTAAAATACAGTACATGTGAGAGTTGACATATATAAATAACTGTGCATAAGAGCCAGTGAATGTGTGAGTGGCTGTATGGATCATTGTGAACTTGTATCCAGGATTGTATAAGTGAGTAAATATGTTTTAGTATATGTTTGAATAAGTAAGGTGTGTTTAACTGTATAGTTAAGGAAACGGAGGTGTGATTGATTGTTTGCATGACTGTCTAGGTGTGTGTGTAACTTCATGGATGAGTGACAATCTGTGAGTCTGTGTTTACACTGAGTGTATCTAAGGTTATATTAGAGTCTGAAGAGGTTCATCGTATTATCACATGAATGATTTTATCAGTGATGTCATCAGTAATGTCATTTGAGATGTCATCAGTGATGTCATTTGAGATGTCATCAGTGATGTCATCAGTGATGTCACTGACCATGTCATGAATGATGTAATATGTGACATCATCAGCAGTGGATTGCGGGTGCGTGATATATAGTTAGTACAACTAACTATATATGGAATTTCAATGGTTTTGTGTGAGTAAAATAAGGTTTTTTAAATGCTAATCCCTAACTATATATGGTCTATAACCTATGGTTTTTTCAGTGAATTTTTAAGGTTTTGTAAATGCTAATTCCTAACTATATATGGTCTATAACCTATGGTTTTTTCAGTGAATTTCATTGGTTTTTTAATAGCTAATATCAAAACCTTTACAATGTATTATTCTTTAAAAAGAAAAATATTTTTTACATGTTTTTTATACAATTTTTTTTTTATTTTTTTTTGTTTCGCTCCCAGTACGCGTACCGGTTAGCTTCCCGTTAGCTCAATCCGGAGGCGCGACCCGGTACGCGAACTGGTAAACGTTCCTTTAGCGCACCTCTCGCGTTACAAAACAACATCGCGACGCTTCGCGTCAGCATGACGTTTCGCGTTCTCGCGTAATACGTCATATTACGTGCTACGTTCGCGTACCCGGAAGCGCAGCGGTACGCGAACCGGAAGCGATCCGCGGCGCGGCGCCGACCGCGTAATGTAAACATAGCAGGTCATGTGACTCGATAATAACACTTTTCATTGGTTCATTTCACTTTTGGTTTCCTAATGATGTAATACAAGGTCATGTGATCTAAAATGGACACTTTTCATTGGTTTAGAACTTTTGTTTTTCCCAAATGATGAAAACCCCTCCTTCTTTCATCACTCTGACTTTCATCTTGGTGAGAGAAAGACCCTTTATTGAGACTTTGTGATGGCTTCATTAGTAGCTTCAGCTGGTGCTAGCCCACCACCTCCACCAAATCCAAGAAAGAGAGGACCACCTGCAGAAGTAATTCTGCAAGAAGAGGAAGAACAGGAAGAGGAGGAAGAGGAGGAAGAGCATGAGTTTTTGCCAGAGGAGCCCAGGAGGTACAATCGACAGGAGAATTATATCTGGCAATTCTACAGAATTCCTGAGGGGCAAAAGAAAGTGAATGCTCGTTACGTGTTTTGCCGCATATGCGGTGACAGATTGTCAAGGGGCACCGATAAAAAATATAGTTATGGGAATCATACTATGCATCGGCATATGAGTAGGTGGCACCCAAATAACTATAGTGCTGCCCAGCTACGTGACCAACAACAACATCCCCTCCAAATGGCAAGAAGATCGGTGGTTCCAGAGGTGTCGGGACCAGAGGCGAGGGAGGTGATTGCAAACATCCAAATGTTGTTTGGGCACGTAAAACAAGTGTGCGTGGAATGTGGCGCTTTCATCTGCTACAGAGAAAGTAGCATCACTTTGATTTTGCGAGCAATTCAAAATCATATTAATGTTTGCACAAAACGCACCAAAAAATAAATTCTTTTTTTTTTTTTGCTCCTGTTGAGCCCTTTATAATGGATCGTTTTTGTTTCCCCCCCCCCCAAAAAAACCAAAAAAATTTTAAAAACGTTCAGAAAATACAAAAAAAGTAAAAAAATGTTCAAAAAATACTAAAAAAAATATAAAACAACAAAAACATAAAAAAAAAAGTTCTTTTCAGAACTAACTCCCCATTATAAAAAAATTGGTAGAATATTTGGAACTCTGCCAACCTGTATTTCTCTTAGTTCGCTCCCGGAGCGCTACCCGGTACGCGTACCGGAAGCTAACCAAAAAAATATTTTTTAAAAAAGAACAGTAACTATAAGGGAAGGAAATACACAGTTATGTTAAAAGAAAGACAGCTCTAGGGAGTAAAATAAGGATACTGTTACCTACAATCCACTGTTGATGATTTCACATATTACATCATTCATGACATGGTCAGTAACATCAACAGCAGTGGATTGTAGGTAACAGTATCGTTAGTTTACTCCCTATAGCTGTCTTTCTTTTAACATAACTGTCTATTTCCTTCCCTTATAGTTACTGTTCTTTTTTAAAAAACATTTTTTTGATCAGTCATAAACAGTGACATTAATAGAAACAGAGAGAGTGAACAAGAGTGAAGAACTATGGTCCTCCTCAGCCACCCTCAGAAAACCAAGGGGGTCAAGATACATCTACCGTGCCCCCTTCTACCTATTCTGAACATTATTTGCCCTCCATCTTGTATCTTGATTCGAACGAAACACAAAATGGTGGACTGCCATAACGCTGCTGGTTTGCGAACCGGGCAACTTCCCAGGAAGCGGTCCCCAAAAAAAAAAAGTTGGGAAAGTAATTCACAGACACTAAGAGTAATAGAGATGGAGTGAGTGAACAAGACTGAGGAACTATGAGAACAGAGGGACTGAGAAAAAGAGTGGAAGGAGTTGAGTAAATAGGTAATAGAGAAAGGAATGAGGAAAGTAGCAAAGGCAGGAAACTGAGGATTAAAGAAGTGAAGCAGTGGATCTAATAGTAGGTGAATGTGATAGAAATGTAACGAAAAGAGTACAACTATTTACCTTGTAATTGCCGTTAAATTAATCACATTTTATTTCTATACTTTCAATCTGTGAAAGAGAGAACCAACATTTGAAAAAAAATTAAAATATGTATTTAAAAATTACAAAAGACAAGGGAAAATATTGAAGGACAAATAGTTTTTCAACAACTTTGACACTGACAGAAGCTTCTGCTTCTCCAGGTCCTCTACACAATGCTAAAGATATACATTTTAAACTAACAGTATCTTGATGCAGATGAAGTGAGGCCTATCTTAAAACATGGTGCATCTTTTGCATTGCTCTTGTTTCAGAAAAGTGTCGCTTCAGTATGCCAATAACATGTCTCCTATCCAGAGATTTGTTTGAGGTGAGGCCTACTCAGAGTTCAAGATGAGATTTACACTTGTTGAAGTGTACAGAGGAGATAATATCTGTGAAAGTCTACTAATGAAGTGAGTCATGTCCACTGCACTCTTCAACAAAGTAGAAACCTCCTATGTTTCCCTGGACAGACCTAAACTTGATCTGCACAATGTGATTCGTAATGATAGGAAACTCAAGTGATGTAATTGAAATATGTGCAATTTATTTTGCTCATTTCACAATCACATCACTTGTGTTTCCTTTGCTTAGGTATCTCATTGTGCAGATGTAGTCCAGCATATGAAAGAATACGTAGAAGTGCAGCACTGCATACAATAAATTTAACACTTACAGAAAACTCACCTTCTCCATGCCTCCTACACAGTTCTACATATACATCATAAATGCAAACAGTACAGAATTAATTATACATGTTAAATGGTTTATTTTTGCTGTTCTCAGAATGTATCAAAATTCACTAAAAACAGTGACTTGAAGGTATTCATCATGTAACAGCGGGGAAAAAAAAACACAATCAAAATGATTGTGTTTAAAAAACCCATACAACATCAGAAAATAAAATTCAGAACTCCTTAAAGTTAACTTACTTTCCATGACGTCCAAGGATGTCCTATGAACAGCTTACACTCTTTTGTGCTGTTATTACTTTCAGCCCGCCACTTTCTGAAAGAAAACCTCCATCGTTTTTAAAAACACGTTACATGCAATAAATGACTTCTTGCTCTCTACCACTATTTTCCACAAGGCCAAATCTAGTCAGAGATATTTATAACTCTTGGATTTCTTGTAAGCCAATCCCATCATTTGGCATTTCCGCAACTTTCAGAATTAAAATGTTGAAGATCATTTTCACAATCCTGGAATAGTAATATCTTCCCCTTCTTGGTCAGTCATGTTCTACATTTCCTATGACACTGATACTGCTTAATATGAAGCAGACTTACACTACCTCTATGAGTACTACAATTATTTAATTCTCTACATCACTTTTAATCACAAAGCAATGTAAAACAGTAGACAGCATTGCAGACTTACATTCCCTCTACTCCATGTTTTGATTGGCTGCTTCAATTAGCTTATGAAAAGAAACAATTTTTCTGAACTCATTTAAAGTGCACATACATCTCCATGATGTCCAATCCTTTGATTAGAAGTTATGTCTCTGAACTACACTTATCCTCAAGGCCAAATTGTGTAGGAGCCATTAGAACTTCTTGAAATTCCACAGATCATATCCCGAGATTATTTTCCTAAAATTTTGGTTTTAAAAACACCAGGTAAGAGTTTTTAAGGTCATACGGCAATTTTTTTTTGAAAATTAAAACAGAATCATTGCAGAATGACCAGCCATTTCTAGACTTTAAATAAGCTGTGTAATGTCCTGATGATATTGAAGGGCCGTCATGATATATAATTGCTGTAGTTACAAAAGTCCTTCCTGATATTGACAACTGCGAAGCTACAACATTTTTTATTAAAGTTGTCAATTTTGTTCCATCAGGCCTACATCGTTGGAACATTAAAATGACGTACTGGCCATATGTTCGTATAAATAATGTGGACATCATTTCAGATTTACATTGGCTACACTCCATGCTGTGATTAGCAGCTTTTACTAGCTTATTAAAGGAGACTGATTTACTGTCTGGCAAAGTTAAATATATAAATCTTTCTGAGTCTACACTAGTAGTACTTGATACCATACAGTTCTCGCAGTCATGCTGCCATTGATAAGAAAGCCCAAACAGCTGATCTACATCTACACCTTCAGCATGTAATACATCAAGCATATACATTAAAAACTCCTGACAATCTTGCTGAATATTTTGAGAGAATTGTGTTTGCCCTGAACATCTGTCTAACAGGTTTCGAATTTCAGACACACTTTCTATTTTTGTTCTATCTGTGCTACATTTCTCTAACACAGAATTCAACAAACTGCAAAATCTTTGATCAGAATTGACCACAATCTCTTCTTTTACATTTTTTAGAGAAAACAAAACATTCATTACTACATTAGCATAGCAGTTGACACCAGAACTGTTTTCAAACTGAAAACCAACAACATCTTCAACAGAATCCTCTTTGTTTCTGCTTGTAATTTTAGGTTCATTCACTTTTTGTCTTTTTGCTACAACCTCCCCAGTATTGTTCTCATTTCTTCGTTTCCGGCCTACCAGACGTTTCTCAAACAAAGGAAACTGAGGCAAATGTGGCGCATACTCTCTTCTTAACCTATTGTATTCCTTAACACAATCTAGATCTGCACAAATGTTTCTGACATCACACTCAATCAAGTACAATCCCGATAAAGTTCTAACTCGTGACAATGCCACATATGCCATACCCTCCTTGAACACAGAACTGCCAATATTCACCAATGCAGTGTCTACACTTAAACCTTGCGATTTATGAATTGTCACCGCATATGCCAAGCAAACAGGGAACTGCTTACGGCGAACATATAAGTCTTTTACAAGCAAAAATCTAGCAGAACAACGAGCAATTAGCTGTACTTCCTCAATGCCATCAAATTTAATTTTTAAAAATTCAATTCCATCTCTATTTCTGTATTTCACAAAATCAACAACATTACCCATTGATCCATTTACCAGACCTCTTTCAACATGTAAATTCCTTCTTAAAATTATACGGCAGTTCAAGCACACATTCAGAGTCTTTTCAAAACCTGCAGTTTTAGATATAGTCTTCTCTAATGAATCCAATTTTGATTTCAGATTCTCAGACAAAATAATTGTTGATCCCATATGCTCTACTCTATCAATAGCTTCCACTTTCACAATCTCTTGCTTTTCTAAATGCAACATTTTGTTGTTAAATTTGGCACATTCTGCAAGAGTTGGCATCAAACATATTCCAGATTTCTTATCAGTAATTTTCTGAAAAATATTCTCAGGCACAACATCTTGTTCTGGATATAAATTTGACAGTAATCGTGCATGTAAAGCTTCTTTTCCATGCTCGGTCACTTTTCCAATTCTAACATCTTGTAGAATAGTCTTGTAAACTTCATCCTTTGCCTGACGCATATTTTCATGCAGTTCAGCATAATTGAAGTTTAACCATATATTGACGTTGCCAATGCTGCCTAGGCACTTCCTGGTATCTTCATGCGTGAGCATTTTGAACACAGGTTGCCCTTTCACTGGTGTCAGCTGCAGAAGATCTCCGAAAACAATGATGTGTTTGCCACCAAATAACACATCATACTCTGTTTTGAGAACTTCTTGCATCCTCAAATGCACAAAGGCAAGCATGACATTGGAAACCATGCTTACTTCGTCAATGATAAGAAGTTTCATTTTCCTCAAGATTCTTGAAACTTCAAAACAAGCATCTCCAGATAGCTTGTGATATTCTAATTTGTTGTCATGCTCCACTGGCAGCATCAGTAAACGATGTAAAGTAATCCCTTTAATATTATGTGCTGCCAGTCCAGTTGGAGCAGTGACAACACAAGACAGCGATGACTCTGTCCTTTCCTGCAAATAGCATGAAATTGCTTTAATGAGGAAACTTTTTCCAGTTCCCGCTTCTCCACTCACGTACAGTCGGACAGGCTTCAACGACGTACATGAGCACTCTTTCTTATCATGACTTAATCCATGATCAATTTGCATGGTAACTTCGTCATATATTTTCCTCTGCTCAACGTTGAGTTGCCTTTCCAACTCTTCTAAGTTAACCGCATCCTCTTGAGCATGTGCCATGGCTCTTTCCACCTCATTCATAGCAGTGGCAGCTTCATTTTCAATAAGAGGTCCTCCTAGTGGATCCTGACTCAATGAAGCAGAACTCTGACTGTCCTGAGAACTGTCTCTGGCAATCTCGGCTGCAATCGTTGCTTCCTGCTCAATTTCCGCATTCAACATTTCTACATATTTGGGAAAAGCAGGACATTCTATGGTCTCCTTGGCGGCATTGAAAGAGTCTTCATAACAGAGGAAATCTCCAAGCAGTTCCTCTTCTGCACGCCAAGGCTTGAAAAGTTGCAAAAGTGCTAAATAGAAAAACTCCTTTTTTTCAGGAGATTCGCCACTCAATTTTCGATGGTTTATCAAGTGGCATTTTCTTTGCTTCACCAGACATCCCTCACTTCCTATTACAGCATACACTCCTTTCTCAGTATCTTCTTTGATGTTCCTCTTGAACATGTAATTTTGCAGAACCTCATACAGACAAACATTCTCTAGGTGACTGCTTCGATTTGGATAATATGTATCCAACATGTTTGTCTTCAAAATGTCGGTACTGTTTGGCTCCTTTTCCGCCAAATACTCAATTTCCCGCACAGGTTTGAGAACTCGATTACGCGTTGCAGCAAGACCAAGACTCGCCCAAACGATACTCCTGGACTTGGCATAGAGACTTGCTGAAGACAACCGGTCAGAACATTCGTACGCTCCGATTTCTCGATGCGACAACATCTTCAGACTGAAACTGTACAACTTCTTGCTGAGGCTCTTTTCATGGGAAATGTCCTCCCACATATCCTTCAATTCTGTCTTCTCTTTTTTGGTGATGTAAGACGTCACATACCGAGCCACAGCCATACAGTTATCAGCCACAAACTGTATATCCATGTTAGCATTCCACATGGACAAAATCACCGGGTTGTAGTCGTTGATGTACTTGGACTCTTCGTTCCTCTTCAAATTGTAAGTGTTTTTAGGTGATTTCTTCATGACATTGTGTCGCAGCGAAGACATCAAACTGTTTACTCTTCCTTTAGAAATCACCGGTCGTGGAAAGCCGAAACGACATTTAGTGTAGAACTTGTCCTTGTTTCGGAATTTACGACGGCAGTACTTTCCACATCGATGGCTTTGGAAACGCAGAACTTTTTCTCTTAGGCTTTTCTTCTCCTTTGCGTTTGGAACAGCACACGTAGAATACTGTTGGATGAAACTCATCACTGAGTCATCTGGATCCGTTCCAAATTTAGGTGCATCCTTGATCCACAGCAACATATGTATATGAGGAGCACCTCTTGCTTGGTACTCCTTTCTCCAGAAGAAATCCAACACCTCTCCAAGAGGTGGATTCTTCTTATTCATGATGAAAGACATCATAGCTTCAAATCTATGATTGAAGTACCTACATACATTGACTGGATCCAAAGAGCACAGTTCTCCGGGTGTCTTGAATTCGATGTTTTCTACGTTAGCATTTGCCTCTCGTAGAAATTCAAGTAAGTCTTCCCAGCCATACTCGGCACAGCTCAGAGTGAGGAACCATGTGGGAGTACCTAAGTTCCTCAGCATACATTTTAAATCACCATGACGACGGTACCAGTACTCATTAGTACCACGCTGACACGCCATGAGATTAATCAGGTGAGAATCCAAAATACTATCTTGGACATTCACTTTATCCATAAAATCACTTGCCGAGATGTTTTGCATGTGTATACCACTTTTCAAGATGTGGTTCACTGCATATGACAGTCCAGACAGATCGCTTTCAAACAGGAGATGAAACAAATAAGGAATGCATTGTCGAAACCTAGCATCTCCTGCATACAATCGCAAAGTCCGGTATTCAGAAGCAGGAATTTGATGAGGTCGCTCATCATATCTTCCTCCCTGACCTGTTGGAAAAAGCTGTGGGAAACACCGAGCTTCCAAACTTTCCTCCCAAACACTAATGGGACTCCCTTTGGCTTGTTTCATTTGAAACAACTCAATAGCATTCCCCATGACTTCCTTTGAATGCAAAGGATGAACACTATAATGTTCATATATTTCCTCACTAGTAGAGGGTTCTACTTTCTCAATTTGACCAGCACACAAATCGCTATCCTCTTCCTCACTTACTTCCTCTTCTTCAACATATACATTCTTATAGTATTTATTATTTTTTTTCAAATACAATGTTGCCTTTTTAACTTTCCTAACATCTACTAAATCTTGCCATATTTTCTTATTCTTTGTCGGAACCCCATTAACTAAGATAACCAGAGGTTCCTCTTCCACTTTTTCTACTCCAATTGTGTTAATGTTTTTCTTCAAATCTAGAGGCAAATAAACAACTCTTCCCTTTAATCCTCTCTGTAAATCTGATGGAGGCAATTTCCCTGTCTTTGGCTCCATTCTTACAATAGCCTGAAAGGGATGGATACTTTGAATCAAAATAGATTCATAAGTATTTAAATCCTTCAATTCAGAAGGAATCTCAACCAATTCCAGATTATTATGAACTGCTCTAGCAGGCATCTGGTTTTGTTTTAATTTGTTACAACAATAAGTACACACACGTTGATCCAATCCCAAATCAAAACAATTTTCTACCATCAAGTATGTTGCAAAATCCTTCCATTCACTATTATTTTCCCTTTCACTTTTTGCATATAAATCCAGTAACTTAGTCTGATTCTTATAATAAGTGCGTCGACAACACACACAAGTGAAATTAGGCCTCTCACTTGATTTCATGTCAAACGTCGCAATTTCCCTCTGGAAATTATCTGTACTGGAAACATGTACAGTATCTTCCAAATGACCCTCTATTTCTTGCTCAATTTCAACATTCTCCTCTTTACTTCCAAAGTAACAAAACTCAATTTCTTCACATATATTCCTCACATCTATTTCAGAACCATGCAGAAGAGCAGCACATAATTGTTTCAGCATAATTGCTGGACTCTTAGCATAATACAACAGTCTAACTAACTTCCTCACTTTGTTATGATGCACTGCTAGCATCCTGAAATGATGAAAAACACTCTGGCATACTCTCCTGGAAAGACAAGCCAGTGAATGACCATGCAAACCTGTCACTTCTCTCACTCTGCAAGGATCTAATTCTTGCAACAACCTCATTTTCTGCTTCAAACTTTTCTTGTTAAATGACCGTACAAAATCACAAAGCAAATTGATGGAATCCTGTCGCACACTGCAAATACTACTACACTTCCAGGTGTACACAGGACCCTTAGCACGTCTTCCTAAAACCTCATTACCTAACAACTCTTCTGCCTCTGTTGTCACAAGTTTTTCTTTTTCAACTGGACAACCATCTTTCACTTCATAAGCACGACCACTGATGTCAACTGCATGCACCAAATCATTATCCTGGAAATAACTCTCTTCATTAAAAAATGCCTCACAGCTTGAACTATGTATCCATTCTCCAGAAAAAACTTCACAAAAATTACTACGATTAACTATTCTCTTCCATCTACTATTTCTTTTGAAATCAAAAATTGCCTTGTTTAGCTTCCTAATTCTATTGATTATCAAAATAAATAACTTACGTTTAATTTCAAAAGCCTGATCAATAACTTTCTCAACTTTTTTTTTTCTCCTATAAAAAACTAATTTCTGTTGACCTTTCTTAATATTTTTTAACAAATTGCCAATTATCCTGTTACGGAACATTCGTTTACGAATCTCCGTAAACTGTTGTTTCCTTCTACTATCATGCACAGATTTATCTCTTGCTCTAGCAGTAACATTTTCATTTGTCCTTTTCTTTCCATTTGATTTACTTGTGTTGTTATGGATTGAAACATTTTCTGTACTAATATTTTTTTTATTAGAAATATTTTTTATGAAATATTTAGAGCTCTTACCCGGTGCTTTCTTCATCGCTTGAGAAATCTTTTTGTTAGAGGACTGCTGCATTTTTTTTTTCTCCTGCTGTCTTTGACGTTTTGCAGCCTTCATCTCTCTTATTTTTGTAGGCATAGTTGAATCTGAGGAAAAATATAATAAAAATGTTAATAAAAAAATATTATCAAACAGTAAATCAGTAATAGTGATCAAAAACATAACACACTACTTGACATTTTAAATAGAAGATTTTTTAGTCCTTGCAAATTTACAATACAGAAGTAGCAGAAAAGAAATGAGATTTATATTTATGTTACCTATGCTATTTTATATGTGAATCTGATCTAATTTTATGAGCATATTTTAATATTTTATTGAAGACACTACACATAACCTGTTTTTGAAGGTGTCTTTATTTTTAAATTAAACGGTTTACCTTTTTACTTTTTATTGATTATAAATTTTAAAAATAAATGTTTATAATTCCAAAGGCTCAAGCAGGTCAGCTTCCCATCCTATATCATATAATTCGGACAAATCTGCATCCTCATCACGCTCTTCTTCATCCTCAGGATTTAAATCATCCAATGGATCAACATCCACTGATGTTTCAATTACAAGTTCAATGATGAGGTCAAAATCAACTGATTGCAGATTGTCGCTCATGTTGAGGTTGTCTTTATCTTTAAAGAAAGACAACAACAATGAGATGTTGCAGAGTAAGAGACAAATCTCACAGATTATAATAGTAAAATTATTTAACAAGAGTAACATTTTGCAGCTATTATTTAGCCATGTCCAGCGATGCTGAGCAGGTGAAGCCTATGTCTAATTTTTCACTGAACAGGACTCATCTGTTCTTAACCTTGGATAAGCCTCAACGACTCTGTGTCCCCTGCACATACTCAAATGTTAAAGTGCAGATTTATATTAAATGGCACATCCCCAGGCATGCACCAGTTAATGTGCACCACTGCTTTACCACCCATGGTGTGCCGCATTTACAATCAGATAGGAGAAAGCTGCTTCAAAACCCTGCACCTGCTTGAAGCTGGCATAGGTCTTGACGCAGCATTGTATAGATGGGGCACCCCTGATCCTTGCTGGAGCTGCATCGCACTTACGATACAACTCCAGCAATGCGCCACCTTTACAGCACAGATGCGTCACGCATCTGTGCCTTTTTTGCCCCATGCTGCGCCGCATTGTAAATGCAGCACACCATGGGTGGCGGAACAGTGGCGCAGGATGACTGTCACATCCCTGGGGATGCGCCACTCATCATAAATCTATCCCTAAGCTTCTTATCTTGTTACAGATGAACTGCCATATGTATCATCAAAATATTTTACATATTATAAATAGCAAATTTTAAGGAATAAATAGCGATTCTTTACTATTCCTAATTTGCAATGAGCAAATTGCTAATTGCAAATTACCCATTCATTTCCATAGGCTAGGAGGCTCATAGGAATTAATGTTGCAAGTTGTGATTAGCAATTAGCTCATCACAAAATAGGATTTTTTTCAAGCGTGCAGGGGTATCTCAAGAACACCCTGCTGCACCCCTGAAAAAGAAATTTGGGAGCACATGGCACACCTACATGCCCTAATGGCATGTATGGGCGTCATATGGGACCTTTTTTTTTTTAAAAAAAAAATTCTTTTTGAAAAGAATTCGCAAATTACCACAAACTACAAGTTGGTGGTAGTTTCCAAATCCTTAATATCATTTTTTACATATTTTTTTTTTATACATTGCATTTAAGGAATCACAATTTTTGAATTATTGACATTTTAAGTAATTTCCACATGTGCACTGTTTTCTAAATATAATTTGAAAATCGTTTTTGGGGAAAAGTAATGGTTTGCAAATTTATGACAAGGACATAATGGTGTATGCTTCTCTATAAGGCATTTCAGTATCTCTAATGTCATTTTTCCCATATTACATTATAAGACCTTTCCCCATGAAGCACATTCCTTGTAAATATGCTCCCACCAGTGCATTGCAAATTTAGATTTTGACTGTTTCAGACACATAGCCATGTTGAAAGTGACCCAAAAAAATTGCAAACGTTTAAAAAAAACACATTCATGTGTCTTAATGACATTTTAATTCATTTCCCCATGGACAATGTTTTCTAAGTGGCACAAAAGAGGTATACACCTATCATAAATCTGTCCCTAGAATTATAAATGATTAAATCAGGATGACAATAAGATGTGGCCTATCCAGAGGTTTGTTTAAGGTGAGGCCTACTCAGGATTGCAGATTAAAGTTATGCTTGATGAAGAATACAGAGGAGATAATTTATTGTAAAGGCCTACCAATGAAGTAAGTGATTTCTACTTCATTGCACCAGTCATCATAAATGTATCCATAAGCTTCTTATCTTGTTAGACATCAACCGCCATATGTATCATATAACTATTTTGCATTTCCAAAAAAGCGAATTTTAAGGAATAAATAGCGATTCTTTACCATTCCAAATTTGCGATGAGAAAATTGCTAATTGCAAATTACCCATTCATTTCCATGGGCTAGGAGGCTCATATAAATGAAGGTGCAATTTGCGATTAACAATTTGCTCATCACAAATTAGGAATTTATTCCAAAAGTGCAGGGGTGTCTCAAGAACACCCTGCTGCAACCCTGAGAAAGAAATTTGGGGGCATATGGCGAACATAAATTTTAACAACATTCCTTTACCTCAAAAACGATTTTCAAATCATAACTTCAAAACACTACACATGGGAAAATTACTTAAATTGTCCTTAAGACACATAAAAGCGTATTTTGATTGGCTTTCCTGCATGGTAGGGTCACTTTAAACATGGCTATGTAACATAAACATTCAAAATCAAAATTTTCAATGTACAGGTGGGAGCATATTTACAAGCAATTTGCGCCACAAAGAAAGGTCTGACATTAAAATGGGAAAAATAACATCAGGGACAGTCAATTGCCTTATAAAGAACCATACACCATTATGTCCTTCTCATGAATTTAAAAACAATTCCTTTTTCCCAAAAACGATTTTCAGATCATAATTTCAAAAAACTGCACATGAGAAAATGACTTAAAATGTCATTGAAACACATGAAAGCGTTTTTTTATTGGCTTTCCTGCATGGTTGGTTCACTTTTATCATGGCTATGTAACACAAACATTGATAATTAAAATTTTCATGCACATGTAAGAGCATATTTACAAGCAATTTGCGCCACAGAGAAAGGTCTTACAATAAAATGAGAAAAATAACATCAAGGACAGTCAATTGCCTTATAAATAACCATACACCATTATTTCCTTGTCATGATTTTAAAAACAATTCCTTTTCCACAAAAACGATTTTCAAATCATAATTTCTAAACACTGCACATCAGAAAATGACTTAAAATGTCATTAAAATACATGAAATCATTTTTTGATTGACTTTCCAGCATGGTTGAGTCACTTTTAACATGGCTATATAACAGAAACATTCAAAATCAAAAATTTCCATGCACATGTGAGAGCATATTTACTAGCAAATTGCGCCACATAAATCATAATTTTCTCCTTAAAGCACACTATTCTCTATCTAAAGTAAAGAAATATTTTCTCACCTTAGCAAATACTTTGAGTTTGAAAACAGTCTCAGAAACACACCAATTTGTCTTCAGCAGAGCAAAAGGTATGCACTCCAGAGTCTGCAGCTATCAAAAGCACAGAAATGGTGTAATTCTTCACACATATTTCTCATGTCACCCAATCAAAACTCTTCCCTCACTTTTTTTCAAATGAAAACCCTTCCCCCTCTGCCCTTTCTGCCTATTTTCCATAGCAACCACCTCTTGGAGAAACTCTGGTGTTTGCAAATTCACACAACAATGTTGCAATTGAACTCTGAACTCTCAGTGCACCTGCATATCCAGTGCTTTCTTTCATTTAATGATTTTTTATTGACCACTCAAAATACATCTTTCAAAGAACACATCTCTACACCCTAACTTTCTGTTTTCATCAATCAAAATCCACCAATCACTGTTACTACTTCATGAACACAGAAACTCCACAGTTTTTTTCATTTCAAACTCACATTTTTTCAACTGCCATTTCATTGCCACACTTCATCTGACTGCAGGAGAACCTTCTCTCACCATGTTTTCTGTCTGGATTGTTGGTCATAGTTATATTCACTGGGCTCAAAGGTACGTTGAAAGCAGGAATTTACCTAACCTCAATTTACAAGATGTGGAAATTAAGTGGTTTGGCCAGAGAGGATTAAAATGTCACCAATTGATACCATTGGTGAAAACCTTTATGCATTTGCCAAAACCTGACCTGTTAATTGTGCACTGTGGAGGTAATGACTTGGGCACTTTGACTGGTGTAGGTCTGGAAATGCTTTTAAAGGACACCTTTGAGCAATTAATGGCACTTTTTCCTCAGACTGCCTTGGTATATTCAAATATATGCCAAAGACAGAAATGGAGGTGGTCAAACCAATTTTGTCCACAAATTGAGAAGTCGAGGAAGCATGTAAACAAATCTGTTTCAGCTTACATGAGAGACCATGGAATGGGCTCCCTGTACAACAATAACTTGCGTTACTACATGCAAGATATCTACAGAGGAGATGGAGTTCACTTCTCAGATGAGGGCAACAGAGTTTTCACTCTGAATTTAAAAATGTGCATTGGTACCTACTTATAAGTACCTAAATGTACCATAAACCCAAAAGCTCTTCTCAGAGCTACCCTACATCTAATCACTCACAATTATTTTTTTACTCTAACTATTTTCACTAATTTTCAACAAAATACGCTCCCTGGTGCGCTACCCGGTACGCGTACCGGGAGCTAACCTCGCGAAATTTTTTAAAAAAATGTTTCTTTTTCCGCACATATGGGCCTCCTCAGCCACCCTCACAAAACCTAGGGGGTCAAGATAAGTCTACCGTGCCCCCTTCTACCCATTCTGAACATTATTTGCCCTCCATCTTGTATCATAATTCGACCGAAACACAAAATGGTGAACTCCCGTTACGCTTAAGGTTCGCGTACCAGGGCGCTCACCGGTTCGCGTACCGGGTCGCTTCCTGGGAAGCGCACCATCAAAAAAGGTGGGAAAGTAGTTCACAGAAAAGCCACTGGAGACAATTTCACCAAATATAGAATAACTCATACTACATACCAATCCCTACCATTTTCACAAATTTGATTGGAATTCCATTTAGCCATTTAGCCTGTAGTCCTCTCTAAATACCGTGAGGTAAATTACTTCACAAAACACATCTGAAGTGTTGGAATTGACAACCAATTAAAATGTTACTTTCATTTTCTACTTTTTTTACATGATATTTGATTGGTTATGTACCCGAATATATATAAAGGAAGAGAAGGAAACACAGCCATTTTGACTACTACTTCCTGGTGTACATTTCATTTGGATTTTCATTAATAACTTCAACTTCTTTTTAAAGGTAAGTTGTTATTTTTAAAACTGAAGTATATTGTGCACTTTAAGTTAATATGGCAAACTTTTTCTGTTAGTTATATACTATCCCTCTGTAGTACTTATAAATTTAGATACACTTTTTTATATTCCTACTTCCACTCTGATACTATACACTGCCCAAAGATAAATTCTCTGATAAAAACTGCCTATCTAAAATTAATCCCAACAGTGCCCTACCTCTACTAATATATATTTTTTTTATGCAAATTTCAGGAAAAATGGAAAGTGAACAAAACATTTCATTTGAAATTGTCCTTCCAGAGTCCAACACAGAAATCATTGATCCAAATGAGATTGAATTTATGGATGAAACATGGGACCAAGAACTACTGCAATGTGTGCAAGCAGTAGATAACCTCCTTGCAAATGAGGACATTTTACAACCTCAGAGACTACAATCTATATTCCATGATTATGAAATTTCTGACAATGAAATGTTAGAAAGTTTAATAAATTATGAAACACAATAAAAAAAAAAAAAAAAAAAAAAATAATCAACAAAACCAACAATCAATTAACATACAGCATTTGAAAAGTCTATCATTCATTTTTTATTGTGATACGCTCCCCAGTACGCTTCCCGGTTCGCGTACCGGGCGCTAACCACGAAAAAAAACAAAAAAAATATATTTTTTTTTTTGCTTAGCGGGGCCCCTTTAAAGCCTCCACATCAAACCTAGGGGGTCAGGGAGTATCTACTATGCCCCCTTAAGGTCATTTGCCCCTTCGCTTTTGACCTCCTCTTGTCTCTCGATCCTACCGAGAGACAAGATGGCGGCCGCTCCGGACTGTTTAGAATGTTGACAGACACCACAGAGCCAATCAACTTCGCTACGCGAAGTTCCGTTACGCGTCAAGTACGCGTACCGGGGCGCTGCCTGGTCCGCGCTTACAGATATATATCTTTTTTTGAACGTTATTTTCTCAAAATCCACTGCAGCACATATATTGAGACCTACAAAAGGCACATCGGGCTACCAGTCCCTACAAATTTGCCAAGTTTCGTGCAAATCCATTCAGCCGTTCGGGCTAAAAGTGAGGCTAACCGCCCTATGGAAAACTCAATGTTAAAAACACGTTTTGGGACCCCCCTTTTTTCTCGGCCCCCCCTGGACCAACTCCCCCCAAATTTCCAGTGGCTGCTCAGAAACAAAATGTTCCATTTTCCAGAAAATTTCAGCCAATTCCGTCCACAAACGCCAAAGTTATTAGACATAGAATTTTCAAAAAACCCATAGAGAAAAAATCCTAACTATATATACCTACTGGCGACCGCCAGTAGGTAATATATATATATATATATATATTACCTACTGGCGGTCGCCAGTAGGTATATATAGTTAGGATTTTTTCTCTATGGGATTTTTGAAACTTCTATGTCTAATAACTTTGGCGTTTGTGGACGGAATTGGCTGACATTTTCAGGAAAATGGCACATTTTGTTTCTGAGCAGCCCTTGAAAATTTGGGGGGAGTTCGTCAAGGGGGGGCCGAGAAAAAAGGGGGGTCCCAAAACGTGTTTTTAACATTGAGTTTTCCATAGGGCGGTTGGCCTCACTTTTAGCCCGAACGGCTGAATGGATTTGCACGAAACTTGGCAAAATTGTAGGGACTGGTAGCCCGATGTGCCTTTGCTAGGTCTCAATATATGTGCTCCAGTGGATTTTGGGAAATTAACATTCAAAAAAGATATATATCTGTAACAGCGGACCGGGCAGCGCTCCGGTTCGCGGACTTTTCGCGGTACGGAGCTTTGTGAAGCGAAGCTGATTGGTTCTCCGGCGTCTGTGAACATTCCAAACAGTCAGTAGCGGCCGCCATCTTGTCTCTCGGTAGGATCGAGAGACAAGAGGAGGCCAAAGCGAAGGGGCAAATGACCATAAGGGGGCATAGTAGATCCTCGCTGACCCCCTAGGTTTGATGTGGAGGTTTTAAAAGGGCCCCGTGGGGCAAAAAAAATAAATAATAATAATAATCGAACGGCTGAATGGATTTGCACGAAACTTGGTAAAATATTAGTGACTGGTAGCCCGATGTGCCTTTGCTAGGTCTCAATATATGTGCTCCAGTGGATTTTGAGAAATTAACGTTCAAAAAAAGATATATATCTGTAACAGCGCTCCGCTTCGCGTAACGGAGGTTTGCGAAGCTGATTGGTTCTCCGGCGTCTGTAAACATTGCAAACAGTCCGTAGCGGCCGCCATCTTGTCTCTCGGTAGGATCGAGAGACAAGAGGAGGCCAAAGCGAAGGGACAAATGACCATAAGGGGGCATAGTAGATCCTCCTTGACCTCTAAGTTTGATGTGGAGGTTTTAAAAGGGCCCCGCGGGGCAAAAAAAAAATAATAATAATAATCGAACGGCTGAATGGATTTGCACGAAACTTGGCAAAATTGTAGGGACTGGTAGCTCGATGTGCCTTTGCTAGGTCTCAATATATGTGCTTCAGTGGATTTTGAGAAATTAACGTTCAAAAACAAGATATATATCTGTAACAGCGCTCCGCTTCGCGGAGATAAAATTATATCTGTATTACCTAGCTGTTGCTAACACCAGTTAGCGACGGCTAGTAGGAGATAGCGACCATCTTGGGCCCCACTTTGCATGTGAGTGATATTTATCACTAATGACATGCAAAGTGGGCATGCCAAGATGTTAGCGACTGGAAACAGTCGCTAACATCGCTATCTCCTATTATCAACTTTTGGAAATATTCGCGATAAGCGCGAATATCTCCAAAAGCTAGCACCTGCCCTGAGCAGTTCTTAGCCATGTTATCCAATGGGAGGTGGATAACATGGCTAAGAGCATTAGCTCGGTAATGCATGAATATCGCTGAGTTTTCAGCGATATTCATGCATTGCGGTCGTTTTTTATCGTATTTGCGATAAACCTTGATAATAGCAAGGTTTATCTGCGATAATTTCTGACGATGCTTAGCGGTAAAAAAATCGTTGCTAAGCATCGTTAGGGATAAATATCGCTTAACTTTGGTAATATGCCCCAACGTCTGTTAACGTTCGATTCGAAGGAAATCAGGAAGTGTTGAAAAACATTGTCTGCGCCATCTTGCCTTTTTTCAAATGCCACACTTTTGTCGTGCACGGCAGTCATTTTAGATGCCTTGACCAGACCCACTCTGTGCACGCTGTCGATCCTTAGCATGGCTCCCCACCCTCGCAAGCATCTCCCCCAGGCAGTGGTCACCCCCGCTCTCTGTCTTATGCATGGGTAATAAACCACCCCCCATCTGGGCTGCTCTTCCCTGAGAATCACACCCTGTGCCCGCCCGACACCTCCCTTTCGCCCTATTCACTACCGCACCCTCTGACACTCCTTTTCCTCTGTGTCCGATTGTCCAGGCCGGTCCCAGGGTATCAGCTAGCCCTGCAGATGTAGTTTATGGCCCCAGCTGTAAAGAATCACCCCTCTTCAAAGGAGTTATAGTAGATCAAGGCCCACACTCAATGAGATCCGTCACAGCAGACGCCTTCCTATTATCTGAAAACCATCCTGTATTGTGATTGGGGAGGGGACTGAGCCTGAAGTGGAAGATTCCAGGGATGACTCTTTGTACATCAAAGTTTTTACAATTATGTGTCACATTAAAAATATATAGCACTCCAACAAAGTAGTAAGATTATAAAACTTTAATAACTTATAAATATATACAAGAAAACAAAAACAGTAATAACATATAAACATTTTTAGGGAAAAACAACGAAGTAGCGGTCGGCTGTGCGAATAGTCCCAACGCAGCACAACGTCCAGATTTCTGGCGTGGGGCGTCGCGGGGGGTGGGTCATCAGTAGCAAACTGTTGTGCGAATAGTTCCAAGGCAGCAGAACGATGGCACCAAGGTGATGTCCAGTAAGTTGCCGCACTGGTTTTGGTATCCTACA
Organism: Lissotriton helveticus; assembly: GCF_964261635.1. Taxonomy (NCBI): domain Eukaryota; kingdom Metazoa; phylum Chordata; class Amphibia; order Caudata; family Salamandridae; genus Lissotriton; species Lissotriton helveticus. The sequence continues at coordinate 1,789,654,209 of NC_136068.1, forward strand.
ATGCTGCTCCGAATAACGGCGTGGGGCGCCCCGGGGGAGGCGGCGTGAACGGGCCTCTCCAGGTGGAGTCTTGTCTGTTGTAGTGGGGCGCCCCTTTACCGTTTCAGTTGCCATTCCGTCCGCTTTTGGTCCACTGTGTCAAAAGCCGCAATTCAGCTGAGTTGCGCCCACTCTTGCGGTGCAGCGATAGGCGGCTGTCACAGGACTCTCAAAATGGCGGCAGGCTGTTTCCTTTTTGGGCCTGGTCCACTGAAATGGCCTGGGACACCTTGGAAATTGGACGCTTGTCTGCTAGGTCTTGGACCCCATTCTCGAAAGCGTCCCCTCCGCCTTGAGGATTCATCAAAAGTTTTGGGGGCCCCCGACTCCTGTAGGCTTCTGGTGGGGAGCGGCTGCCATGATTGCTCGCGGAATGACCACGACGGAGCCACGAGATGGTGGTGCTTTCATGGTGACGCCAGCTTCAGTCTGAAACATCCAGAAACAAGGTGGGGCTTTCATCGTTTGGGAAAAAAAAAAGTTTTCATCCAATGAAAAGTGTTGTTTTTAGGTCATATGATCAAGCCTTCCATCATTAGGAAACCAAAAGTAAAATGAACCAATGAAAAGTTTTATAAACAAGTCACATGACCTGTTATGCGGCATAGGGTATAAAATGCGGAGAAAATACGTTGGCACGTGAGGCGGCGTCAGTAGCGGACCGATGTGCGAATAGGCCGAAGGCAACACAACGCGCCGATCCGGATGGCACCGAGGTGGTGTCCAGCAAGTTGCAGCACTGGTGTGGCCATCCTACAATGCTGAAAGTCGGCGTGGGGCGCCCCGTTGGCCTGTGAGTTTGCGTCAGTAGCGGACCGATGTGCGAATAGGCCGAAGGCAGCACAACTCGCCAAGATCCGGATGGCACCGAGGTGGTGTCTAGTAAGTTGCCGCACTGGTGTGGCCATCCTACAATGTTGAAAGTCGGCGTGGGGCGCCCCGTTGGCCTGTGAGATGGCGTCAGTAGCGGACCGATGTGTGAATAGGCCGGAACCAGCACAAGGCGCCAAGATCCGGATGTCACCGTGGTGGTTTCATAGTTGAGAGGCACTTCATCTGCAGTGGGGCGCCGAGATCCGGATGGCACCGAGGTGATGTCTAGCAAGTTGCTGTACTGGTGTGGTCATCCCACAATGCTGAAACTCGGCGTGGGGCGCCCCATTAGCCTGTGAGATGGCGTCAGTAGCGGACCGATGTGTGAATGGGGCAAAGGTAGCGCAAGAATATTTTCTGAATAGAAGACACCACAAGGCGCTGAGATGCCAAGATCCGGATGGCACCGAGGTGGTGTCTAGCAAGTTGTGGCACTGGTGTGGCCATCCTACAATGGTAAAAGTCGGCGTGGGGCGCCCTGTTGGCCTGTGAGATGGTGTCAGTAGCGGACCGATGTGCGAATGGGGCCAAAGGCAGCGCAACAATATTTTCTGACTAGAAGACACCACAAGGCGCTGAGATGCCAAGATCCGGATGGCACCGAGGTGATGTCTAGCAAGTTGCTGTACTGGTGTGGCCATCCTACAATGCTGAAACTCGGCGTGGGGCGCTCCATTAGCCTGTGAGATGGCGTCAGTAGCGGACCGATGTGCGAATGGGGCCAAAGGCAGCGCAACAATATTTTCTGAATAGAAGACACCACAAGGCGCTGAGATTCCAAGATCCGGATGGCACCGAGGTGGTGTCTAGTAAGGTGCACTGGTGTGGCCATCCTACAATGCTGAAAGTCGGCGTGGGGCGCCCCGTTGGCCTGTGAGATGGCGGCAGTAGCGGACCGATGTGCGAATGCGGCCAAAGGCAGCGCAACAATATTTTTGGAATAGAAGAGACCACAAGGCGCTGAGATTCGGTTAGCACCGAGGTGGTGTCTAGCAAGCTATGCAGCTGAGTTGCGTGCGCACTTGCGGCGAATAGGTCGAAGGCAGCATAACAATGTTTTCTGAATAGAAGACACCACAAGGCGCTGAGATTCGGTTACCACCGAGGTGATGTCTAGCAAGTTGCCGCACTGGTGTGGCCATCCTACAATACTGCTCCGAATAACGGCGTGGGGTGCCCGAAGGGGGGGGGGAGGCGGCGTGAACGGGCCTTCCTAGGTGGAGGCTCGTCTGCTGTAGTGGGGCGCCCCTTTACCGTTTCAGTTGCCATTCAGCTGAGTTTCGGCGGCTCTTGATGCTACAGCGACAGGCGGCTGCAACAGGACTCTCAAAATGGCGGCCTGTTCTTTGGATTTGGGCCTGGTCCACTAAAATGGCCCTGGGACACCTTAGAACTCGGCCGCTCGATTTTTTTTTCCTTTCCTGTACATGCAAAAAAAGGTAAATGCCCGGTACGTTACACGCTTCATCTGCCACGATGAACTCTCCAGAGGAACCGAAAAAAAAATATAGTTATGGTAACTATACCATGCATCGTCATATGGAGAGGTGGCACCAATTAATTATAGTGCTGCATAAAAGAGAGATTTGGAGGAGAACCCCTGACCTGCTAGTACATTCATCAAAGAAGTGGCACTGACAGCATCAGAGGCAAGGGAAACGGTCCCAAATATTTAGAAGAACTTTGGAAAGATTAAAATGACATGTTTAGATTGTGGCAAATTAATTTCATGTGGACAGATGAGTGTTACTCTAATAAATACAGCATATGAACATCATCATAGTCGATGGTTGGTAGAGACATTTTGACTATATCCTGGACCTGCCCGTCCTCGCCCAAAATGGCGCCGGAATAAATGGGACTCGTAACTCCTTGTTGTGTACTGGTTGCAGAACCTTGAAATCACGAGATACGTATGCAGTTTTGAAGCACATGGCGGGCGGGGACGAGAATTGAGATGTCATCAGTGATGTCATCAGTGATGTCACTGACCATGTCATGAATGATGTAATATGTGACATCATCAGCAGTGGATTGCGGGTGCGCGATATATAGTTAGTGCAACTAACTATATATGGAATTTCAATGGTTTTGTGTGAGTAAAATAAGGTTTTTTAAATGCTAATTCCTAACTATATATGGTCTATAACCTATGGTTTTTTCAGTGAATATATATATATATATATATTTTTTTTTATGGGTCCAGGTGAGTATGGTAAATAACGGGCAGGTGAACCTGCGCTCTATCAAGAGGATACTATGCTGTCCAAAGAATACATTCTGGATGACAGAGTTGTTAACCCATTGTCAGAGAGTGATCTCTCCAAATTAATACGATCAATTTCTTGTATTAGTTCTGTAGTCTCTGCTTGCTTTGCTTTCCAAGCTTCATTATAAATGGCATAGATACCAGCGTATATAAAACGTTTATGACGCCGCTTCACAGGACCTTTTAGGAAGTCCCTTAAATCAACGCCATCTTTAAGTAAAGATAAGTTTTGTTTGACTTCTTTTAGTGTAGATCCTTGTAGCCACTCAAGGCACAGTTTTACTACACTGTATTATGTTACTATCCTTGGATGTTGTCTCTGGACATATCTTGGATCTGGCCTAGTGAATGTGAACCCTTGTGGTTTTTTTAGGAATCTATCTTGACAGTTGTTTGTGTCTGTGGGTCAGAGTAACCATTTTTCCCTATCAGGATCTGCTCTGTTAAGTAGATTAGTCTTTACGTCGATCTCCCCCTCTGAAGTGTTCTTACTATCAGGTGTAGGTGTGGGGATGGACGTTTGTTTAAATCTTTTATCTTAGTTAAGCCAAGACAAGATGTCTGTTGAACAATGTCATTCAAAAATATTTTTAGTTCGGGGGTGCTGCAGGCTCTAAATAAAGCTTCTAGACCATCCACCTGCCAGTCTTTTGTGCCCAAAAGAGTTTTTGTCTCAATGTTGTCTTTCCAAAAGTCATAACCTATGGTAGACAATTGAGCATAAAAGGCAGCAGAATAAATTTGCTTTGTATTTGTCAGCATACTTTTCATTCCTGCCTTATTTGTATTTTTGAAATAAAATGATTCTGTATTTGAAATATTAAAACGTGAAAAGTATGGAAATTTGTCCTAAAATGTTTTTGAGCTACCCTTTGGTGGCGTTGGATAATGTTCCCATTGATTATAAGCATAAACATTTCTAGGATTTGCAGATTTGTGCAAATGATGACCATAGTGATTATAACAGTACATCTGTTCATAGTCTGATGAACCGTCTAAATATTCATGATTTGTAAATTTTGCAGACATTTCGAAGTCTGACATCATATTATTAACAGTCTCAAAGTCCCAATCATCAGAAATGGTATAGATGAAACAAAGTCACTCAAGGAAACCTTGAATTGGTGTGGAACTTTCAACAGCTCTGCAGGACCAAAGATGTCATAATCAGTTCTGTCCCAAGCTATACCACCAGGTATAGGAATGGCTGTGAAGTTCACTGATGACAAGTCTCTCTGTTCACGATGAGATGATTTGTGTGGCTTGAGCAGTAAGTTGATGTTCCTACTTGCTGTGTCCTTTTTACTATATCTTCCACTTATCAGCATTCCCAAAGTTAGTACAAGAGCCAACCAAAGTAGAAGAAGTAGTACACCAATCACAATTCAAAGTTCAATCCATGGTGAGACCAAATAAGTCTTTTCCAGTTGCAGGAAAAGTTCAGTAGCTTTTTCTTCATAAGTTCTTTTAACTGACGTTGTTTCAGGTTCACTGGGATCCTCTGAAAATGTATCAAAGTTTATGAAATAGCCAGAGGCAGTTCTGTCAATTGTAGGGATTGCATCAGGATTATTTGAAATCACTGCAGCTGCTTGATCATTTGTCATGTTAGTATAGTCAGCTTCTATATCATTGTAGACAGGTGTTTCGTGACGAACTGTTATTTGGGTTTCAAGAGGCACAATTTCCATGGCTTTATTGCAAAGTCCTTCTTTTCGCACTGCAGATTCTTCAAGGGTGATGAGTCCCTCAGTTTGAAGCTCTTGGATAGTAGCCAGATTTGTTCATCTGCTACATCTTTGGAGTACACTTGGCCTTCTACTTATGATCGGCCACATGATGTGGTTTTACCAGTGCAATTAATAGGAACTTGTTCTCCTTTCTTCCAGCTAGGGGCAGCAGTAACACTGTTCTTGATCTGTGGATTGCTAGCACAGGTACTGGTTATCTGTAAGAAGGCCCGAATTCCATCTTGTCCGAGATCTTTTCTCTGACTAGATCCCCAATCTTTGGAATCCAGGCAGGCCTTGCTGGGACGGGTGGTTCTCCTTCAGTGGTCGTTTGCTTCTGCAATGTGTTGCTCAGACTTCTCCTTGTTTCATGTAAGTCCTGCAAAAAAGCCAAACGATCTTTGATATCAAAGGGTTTTTGGGTCTACCACTGAAGTGTGACGATCAAGGTCCTGGACAATCATTCTAGTACCAAATAGGATTTCATATGGAGTGATTTCACCCAGAGAACTTCTTGGCAGATTGTTAAGACTACGTTGGACACTTATTAGATGTTTGACCCACCCGTCACCCAAGCCTAATACCCTAGCTGTTATAGATTGCTTTATGTCCCAGTTTTTTCTTTGCACAACCAAATTTCCCTCAGGATGGAATGGACTAGAATACCGCAATGCAACGCCCAGATTGGCCATGGCCTCCTTCTAAGCCTTTGAGCTAAATGCAGGACCCTGGTCAGAAAGGAGCACGCCGACTGCGTGTGTGCCGATAAAGATTCGCAAATCTTTTATAACAGTTCGGGCATCAGACGAGCACTGAGGCCACATCCAAATTAATCTTAAGCATGAATCCACTGCGACCATGATCTAGTTGTAGTTACCATCCCTCTGTAAGGGACCGCAGGGGTCCAGGTAAACACAAGCTAATGGTTTATCTGAAATTAACAGGGGCGTCTGCGCAGGACGTTTCACTGTTGAGACTTTCATCTTTTGGCAGATTTCACATTCCAAAACATAGTTTCTAGTTTGCTTCCTCATGCGTGGCCACAAGTATCTCTGTTTTAATAATGATACTGTGACCCAAAGCAACTTATGCTTGATTGGGCCACCTTTTGCATCTTTGAAACCACTTTAAATCCTGTTCGTGAGTATTCATTGTGAGATTGAATGAAATAATAGGAATTGCACACTATGAGTGTGGGGAATTCGAAATCAGTATTTTCAAGTCCCATCTTAAATTCTTATAGTTCAGCTCTCTGAGCTGTACAATCGCCTAGAGATTGGGTTTTTGTGACTATCGGTCTGAATTTACATCGCGCCAGCGACCTTTAACAATCGCGCACGCAGCACTATAAGCTTGTTTACCCCCAATAGCGGGTTGTGCTGATCCGTCAGTATAAATTATACTTTTGTATTGTTCTAGAGGTAGAATCTCAGCGGGCAGAGAACATTCTTGTTCGTATTGCAGAAAATCTTGTGTTTTCAAGTATGGGTCAAAAACGTATTCAGCGTCTGTTGCAGCAAGAGAATTAACCAATTGGATCCATCTTGGATGTAATGCTTTAGCATTTGGAATGCTTGCTTTTATCACTGCCTCTAAGGCAGGTACAGGAGTAACGACCATAATACGTTTTCCCTGTGCAATAGCTCTCTCTTTTGCTACTGCAGTTTGAACCACTGTTAGCATTTTTTCTGTAGAGGTGAGTTTCATTTCAGCTTGTGTGTACAAGTGCAATTTATAAGCTACTGGTACTTTTTCTCCTTCATTAAGGGTTAAGTAAATGAATCCGCATCTTCCTGGGATGATTCGGATTACAAGGTTGCGTATGTTTACGCAGGTTTGTAAATGATTTGTTGCTAACATATCCGTTTGCGCTGAACACAAAATTTCTGTGTGTTTTTGAGTCCAATTATTTGTCTTAAAATCAGGTTTGATCAGTTCGTAGAGAGATTTGACCCTTTCTGCGTAATTTAGAATGTAAGTTCTTCCGAAATTTAGCAAACCTAGAATTGACTGTACGTTTTTCAGCATCTTTGGAGGCTGGAGCAGCACACATTTCTCTAGAAAGTTTGCTGCCAGGCTTTTGCCTTCACTTGAAAGTATCCTAGAAAAAGGACGTTGAGGTCGGCAATTCTTGTGTTTTTTAAAATTGAATTTATACCCTTGTTGAATAATCATGAAAATCCAATGAAATTATGATGTATTTTATTAGCAGCATGGCAATCCATCCACAGGTAACAGAGTACAGCTATAACTGATTTCTCCAACAGCAACATATCAGTTTCACTAACATGTGGAATTCAGAACACTGTTGAAAGAAAATATGTCGCATGCAGTGGCATGCGGCAATGACCAAGACACTTAAAGAAATATGACATGAAATAAGAATACAACAACCCTTCAGATGCGAAGCCAAGTATTATGGTGTTCACCCTGCTCAAGTGCCTATCCAAATCATCATCTGTTAGATAGATGTCATCAACATAAGATAATGCCTCATTATCGTATGTTTGTAGTAACTCTGTTACTCTGGCTGTAAATAACCCTGGACTATTCTTAAATCCCTGGGGGAGACGACAGAATTGCCCATGTGTCCCCATTATTGAGAAAGAGGACAAATACCTACTTTCTGGTGAAATATTTTGGCAAAAGAAACCGTTAGAAATGTCTAGTGTGGTTTTGTAATTTTTCTGCATAATGTTATTCATTAGTGCTGCACTGTGTGCATTTTGTACTGCAAATGTTTTGCAAAAGGAGTTTAAATGTCTGTAGTCCAAAACTAGACGATATGTATTGTCCGGTTTAGAGACAGGAAACAAAGGATTGCTCATGGACAAGGTGCATGTTTCAATCACCCCTTGGTATTCAAGTTGATCTAGGATCTCCCTGACTTATTTTTTTAGCTTCTTGCTTTACTGGGTACTGCCTTTGTGCAGTTGGTTGAGTTCTTAACTGTATTTTATGGTGAGGGGAACCCTCATCCCATACTACATGATTTTTATATAATGCGGTGGTCTGGGCTACAGCCCATTTTCTGGCATAGGTGTATTTTCAATTAATTGGAATCTGATTGGAGAAGGCTGGCATAATGATGTCTTCGCCATGTGAGCACTCCCTGACAAATTCAGGTGGCCAGTCTTTTTTCAGCTAGGAGAATGTCATAACCCTTAGAGAGCTACTCTAGTTATATCCCCCTCCATCCGGAACGTGTTGATTGTCCTTGGATTTCACACGTTCTTCTTTTTGTTCTGACCGTCCTCTTCTTTCCGATTTCTGCAAGGAAGTCTGAAAGGTACGAGAGGAACGTGTATCAGTATCTCGATATCTATCAGGTTTTCTCAAATTATCCTTATTCCTAAGGTTATACCTTTTTTCAGAGGGCTCGTTTTGAGGAGAACTTTCTCTAGATTCAGAACGTTTCTCTTTAGGAGTCTGTTTAGTGTTCTTCCATTTCTTTTTTGGAAGAGTAAGAGTGTTTTTAACAAAGACCTTTTCAGGGCTTTCAGTTAGTTTGGGTTTAACTGGTTTTCCACCCAAACTATCTTTTCCTAGTTCTTCATATGATTTTTTAATTATTCTCGCCAGTTCATATGGTTGCTCAGTTAAATCAAATTCTCTTAGTTTTTGGCGGATCGCCACGGATGCTGCCTCACCTTTAATATTAGCTAATATTATTGTTGAGACCTGTTTGAAATCTTTCAGTAATTTCATACCCAGATTTAAAGCAGGCTGTGCCCCATATTCATTTTGAATCTGTTTCAGGACGCCTGGTATTACCGCCATAGATGGAACACCATGTGTTTTTGTGTAGAATGCAGCAAAGACTGTACCTCAAGTGTCACAGTCCTCCAGGTGTGAATTCTGTGTTTCTCATGAGGAGTAGTATCAGGAAATACTGCCTCTATTTTCTGAGCTATCCAGAATGGAATTTGTTTCCGTTTTGCGGGTAATTTACCAATGACTAATTGTATAGTCTGTGGTGTAATTTTGATTGTGTTCCCCTGGTAAGGGGTGTGTTGTGGAATCCTTATAGGAGGTTGGGCTGTTAGAGTCCGCATAACATATTGAACCGGCCCTGTTGCTCCTGGTCTACCTAGTGGACCAAGCCTGGTAATGTGATTTTGATGTTGTAGGGCACCTTAACACCAGAGCGCATGCTCTTGGTAAGTTAATGGTATTTCAACATCCTTGAAAGGAGTGTATTCCGTTGGAGGTTCCTCTTCTTTGTAGAAGTGAAACACATGTGTCACAGGATTTGCTTCAGGGAAGACAATCCATGAATAGAATACCTCTCTCTGCCCATATTCATGTGCCTCTATTACAAAAATTACCCTACCACTTCTTGATGATAGGCCATTTGTTATAAGCTTTATAGTAATGGTTTTTCCTAAATCTTCCCGGATGATTATAGCATTCGTGTTGTCTTCATTAAAACCTGTAACGTCTAAGCCTGTTTGTGCTGCAGCTGCTGCAGCTCCATCATTTTTGGGGTTACTCACTTTGTTGACTGAAAGTTTGCAGAGCAAGTTTCAAGGAAACAAAGATAAGGTGCACAATATTTTGGAACACTGTATCCTTCAAGGTTGAATAAACCAAAACTAATACATAGGATTCTCGTCCTGCTCAGTTATGGCGGATATTATCCTTTTACCCACTCCAGCTGTCTATTGCAGTATTTAAAGGAAAAATGGGTCTCTGACGAAAGCACGACTTAGTTACTTTAGTATCTAGCATTAAATTAGTGCCTTACCAAACGTTGGGCGCCATGTAGTGTAGTTCCTATATTCCCAATAATCTCTGCGTATTGGAATAATTTATCCTATAGCATAGACGTAGGACTGAGGTCGACTAGGTCTCTATCGAATATATTAGACTTAATAGTGAGTGCCAGCTAGCTCAGAGGTCACTAGAAACTTTCTCGAATAAACAAGAAGGGATTAGATTCTGACAACCGCATAAACATCACAACTTTGTTTCCCAAGAATAAGAAATGTATTCCTAGACTTGCGGAAACAATAGATAAGAATTTCACTCAGCCAATCTTGCATGCTTTGTTTCTACAGAGGTGCAGAGAAATAGAGAGACGGGCGTCTTTCAATTAAAGGGTTTATTGAACAGTCTTCTTTCTCAAGCACAAGAAATGAACTGCTCAATCATAATGCAGGCTGCAAAGTATAATGCGTACAGCGAGAACAATGTTATAAAATAATATTGTGAGATCATTATATGGTTGTCTAAGCCATATAAAGATACATACATAAATAACAATGTGAGTTCATATATATGCCGCTCGCAGTCGTGTGTGTGTGCTGTAATCGTGGAGGGAATCAACTTGCCATTCAACTGCCCTGAAGACGGGACCCTCGAACATTGAGCCCGTGTGCTCCACCCTACTTGGATTAATTTTGCCTGGAAGACGGAACTCTGCCTGAGCCCGTGTGCTCCATCCCAGGGTTTGCCCAGCAGCTGAGGGAGTTGAGGCAGTCAGCGGGAGCGGGACTGCGAGGCCCAGAGGTGCTTGCGCCAGGTCATCGCGCGCACCTGGTGCCTCTTCCCGCCCCCTCCTCCCTGCAAGCTTTTAACGACTCGCGGCCACCTCTTTGCGGGTGCTGCTCGCAGTCGTGTGTGTGTGCTGTAATCGTGGATGGAATCAACTTGCCATTCAACTGCCCTGAAGACGGGACCCTCGAACATTGAGCCCGTGTGCTCCACCCTACTTGGATTAATTTTGCCTGGAAGACGGAACTCTGCCTGAGCCCGTGTGCTCCATCCCAGGGTTTGCCCAGCAGCTGAGGGAGTTGAGGCAGTCAGCGGGAGCGGTACTGCGAGGCCCAGAGGTGCTTGCGCCAGGTCATCGTGCGCACCTGGTGCCTCTTCCCGCCCCCCTCCTCCTCCTACTTAGTTTAGTCTCCAGACGCGCACGCGGAACGCGCGCGGACAGAAGCGCGGGCGAAGACCGGGCAAAGAGCGGGCCGTTTGAGGCCGTTCGAGGACCTGAGAGACTGGACTGGGCCACTCCCTATGTAAGTAATCTCTTTATCCTCTAAATATCCATTACCCAAGCAAGATTGTCCGAGCCCTAATATTCCCATCGCTATCCTCACTTCTAACCTCTCACTATGGTAGTTACAAGAGGAAAGAAGACATTGGCTCCGGAGAGCGTAGGAAAACTTCTGGGCCCTATGGACGACTTCATTACAAAAGCCAACTCGTTCATTGATCAAAGCATTTCCCTAATGGAGAATAGGGTTTCAATGGACTTAGACTTTGCTAAAAGATCCTCCCTGGGAAAACTCGCCGAAGCAAGAACACCTGTCCCGAGTAACAACAAAAAAGGACCAAGGCTAGCGGGTGAGGGTAGACGTAGCTTGCCAAATAATGTAGACTTGTCTGTATCCAAGCTTGTAGAATCACCCCTAGGCTTAGACCTAGAAAAAACCCCTGAGTTACCCCCTCAATCCCTTACACAAACATCAACCCTGGAGAGAATTCAAGCTAGGGGAAGGAGGGAAGGCGCAATAAGCAAAAATAAGACTATTCAAATAAACTCTAACAGACATATAACGGAATTCCTCTCCAGCGCTCCACTTACACCACTTCTAAGACCAGACCAATATGTTGCCACTGTATTGGTACATCAAGATCACCAGGAAGGTCCCACTCCCATAATATTAGACTCACCAATCCTAGTAACTACAGATAAGGGCCCGACAGAGCATGATAATGCTATTACTCTAAACAAGTTCGCCGAACTCCTGAAACAATTCATACAACCACTAGAAAAAAAACTAGTAAAATTAGAGAGTCAGATCCTGAAGCTTATTATTATCTCACAACACAACCAGGGGCCTGCCCCAAAGAAGAAAGGGGGAGCAAACCCCGCACAGATTTCTCGCCCGAATCCTTTGGGTGCCATTGCAAAATCTACAATTCCCCAAACGATTACTTCACAGACAATAGCAACCATAGCACCGCCCCTCATTCCAACACCTTCAGTAATGTCCACTTCGAGCACATCAAACTCAACTACCACCGTAGTAACCACATCGAAACAAGGCAATACAGCGTCAGTAACAACTATCTCGTCGCAACCAGCGACAAGAAAACCAGTACCTCCCAAAACTCCGGCACATAACTTCTTTTTTCAACCAACTCAAAGAAACACACTAAGAGGCCCTGCAGAGGTTAGAGCTCACTTAGAGCTACCACCCGAGGCTGCACCATATGTAGCGGTCATGACTGGTGTACCCGAGCTAGCTCCCAACACTATGGAACCTCCCTGGTCATTAAAAAATAAAGTACAACATTGGCTACAGACAAACCGCCCCATGCCACCAAATTACCATGGAAGGATTTCCTCATTGTGCAGGACTCCCTAGGTGGGAAGAGGCAGTAAACAGCTCCCAGGGGACTGCATCGTCATCACCTTTGAAGATTCCCGGGTGGCAGACTACGTCAGCTCCTGGGACCAATCATATGTAAACGGAGGAATCAGAATCAAACCGTTGTCATTTTTCTACCCCATAATGCAACCCAATAATAATAACTTCTTTGAGGATCCCGTCTTTCCCTGGGCTGAACCACCCCCCGTCAGGCTACATCCTTTGACAACAGACAATATGGAGCCCCCCGTTTCCGCGAACATGAGAACCCCTGGCAATTAGTAAGACCACGCTATCAGGGAGCGAACTGGGGGGAATGGGGATACCAACAGCAGAGGATGATTCACAGAGAACCGCCCCGATGGGACCCCTGGCACAACATTCCATTAACAAATAGATATAGTGCTCTAGAAATGGTCGATTGACCACCAAGGGATATGGAGCTCACTAGCCCTAATTCACCACACTCCCCCTCCCTAAGTGACAATACGACGCAGGCCCCAGTAATACTTACCCCAAAAGCTGATGTTCGAATCATACCTTTCCTTTTCTGGAACGTGGCGGGTCTACGATCAAAGATTGAGGACGCCACGGCCCTGAATTTTCTAGAACAAGGAGAAATAATCTGCCTCCAAGAGACCTGGATAACATCAGAGTTCCATCTTTTGGGCTACAAAACTTACTCATCTCCAGCCACTCGCAGCACAACAGGTAGACCCAAAGGAGGGCTAATAATATATATTGCTAACACCCTTTCCCTCCTAAAAGTGTCCACCCTATTCACCGACTCTAATTGCCAGATATTATCCCTCTCCCTTGTAAACAAAGACATTATCATTCTAGTTAACCTGTATAATAACTTAAGTGAAAAGGATTTTCTGATCTTTGTCAGCAGTATGCAGGAGAGACTAAGAAGTCTACAGCAGTGGGAGGATCACTCCAGAATGATTCACCTCCTATGGGGAGGCGATTTTAATCTTCACCCATGCCCCATGATAGACTCCCAACGCTGTGGGTTTGTGGATGAACACGAGGCTCCTTTAGCCCATTTCATCCACAATAAATCGGGAAACGCAATGAATAACATACTATCCGATTTCGATTTAGTAATCGCTAATCCCCTAAATTCGGAGAAAAACCTGTTTAATCCAACTTATGTGGGCAGAGGCCATCAAACGACAGTCGACTCCAGGACTTCTCCCGATGGCCAAAGCCTACCACGTGATGGATAACCTATTAAGCGATCACTCTGCACTAAAGATGGAACTCCACATGATAGAAACCAAATCCAAGGTCACTGACATAGCAAACGCTCTCACCCAAGACAGACTGGAATTAGCAAAACATAATGGTTTTTCTATAAAATGGGAGAAGACTAACCCCTATGAACTCACAAAAAAGCTTGTGGATCAGGCATACCCAAACATAATTAAATGCCTGGATCCCGCGCTAAATCACGCAGAGGTACTGAGCAATTTCATAGAAATCCTAGAAATAACTAAGGGATTGCTCACGGGGAAAAAAACAACCATACATCCCACTAAGAAAGGCTGGTTTGACCATAATTGTACGAGAGCCTTATCTGACTTAAAATCTGCCCTTCATAACAAACCAAGAGACGCGGGCCTCATTCAACTCTTGAGACGGAAATACACTCAGGAACGCAAGTTAAGAGTACAACAACTGAAAGAGAAACTCTGGGAAGACCTACATAAGAGCGCTCTCTCGAAAAATAGTAAGGCTTTTTGGAGAACGGTCAGATCTCCCTATCTTACAGATCACAATTCCCCCAAGATAGAGGTGGCCATAGATGAGGATACCTGGGTAGCCCACTTCGAAAACATCTTTAAAGACCATGGGCGCGCAGATTGCCCATTGAACACTCACAATAAGGTACAATACCCAATCCCACTGACCTTTGACATCTCTGAAATCTTGGTGGCTTTGGAAAAAAGCAAGACTGGAAAAGCGCCTGGTCCAGATGGCGTCCCAGTAGACCTTTTTAAACACAACCAGGATCTATGGGCGCCTATTCTCACAAGAGTATGTATTGCCACTGCTAGCGAGGGCGTATTAGATTCTTGGACTAGGTCAATTATGGTCCCCATTTTCAAGAAAGGGGACCGCCAGGATGTGAAGTGTTACCGCCCCATCTCACTCCTGGATTCTCTCGGCAAAGTGGTGGGGAGGGTCATTCTGGAGAGACTTCAGCAGTGGGGCGAGGAAAGAGGCATTATCTCGGACCTGCAATTCGGGTTCCAAGAAGGCTTTGGGACGGTGGAGCAGGCACTTAACCTCAGCCTGATAATGGGCAAATACATGCAGGCAAAGAAGAGCCCGGTATACATGGTCTATGTGGACCTGTCTGCCGCGTTCGACTGTGTCTCGCATTCCAAACTTTGGACAGTCCTAAGACAAATGGATGTGGACCCCTCCCTGCTAGATTTTTTGAGAGAGCTGTATTCAGGGGCATCGGCGAGAGTTCGTTTCGGAAGGAACGGCGAGATGACGGCGTCATTTGGAGTGGAGCGGGGAGTTAGGCAGGGTTGTGTCCTGGCCCCCTTCCTCTTCTCACTCTATACCAATGGTCTGGAGGGGGATATGTTGAGGGGGGCTCAGGACCTCCCAAAAGTAAAACAGCGCCCGATTCCAGCACTGCTCTATGCGGATGGCGCCGTCATCCTGGCGCGAACTCCGCGCGAACTCCAGAGCTCACTAAACAGATACACGACTTTCATGAGCAGCTTAGATCTTAAGGTTAACGTAAAAAAAACGTTTGTCATGATCATGGGGGGGGCGAAGAAAGGTACAAAAAAGATCTACCTTGATAACCAAATACTTGAGACCACCACACAATACCCATACCTCGGGATCATGATAGATGATAGGCTGTCTTGGAAACCGGCAGTGGAATCGAGATGCCACTTATTCAAGCGATCAATAGAGGCCCTACAGACTTTCTCGCAGAAGCTGGGGAGGAGGGCCCCAGTAGAGCTGTTGAAAATCCACAACGCCAAGTGTCAGGCCATTGCCCTTTATGGAGCAGGGGTGTGGGGTCATACAGATGTTAGAGCTCTAAAGACAATTGAAAATACATTTATAAGATTTCTCCTGGCCACACCAAAAGGTACTTCAACTTATGCCTCCACATGGAACTGGGAATTCCCTATCTTCAGGACCTTCTTAAAATTCAGCCATTGATGTTGTGGAGGCGTATTTGGTCATCTGACACAAACATATTAACGCAGTCAATAGTGGCTGATACCATGTCACTTGACTATTCCTCCAGACTGAAGTGGCTTCGCTACATTAGAAACTTCTTCACAGACCTCGGACTTGAGAATTATTATCTTCAACCTGAGACGATAGTCGCCCTGTCAAAAAAGGAGCTCAAGCAACTAGCCCTACAACATCTGGAAACATTGAGATTGACATCTGATGTCGTAAAGCCTTCAGTTACTCACGCGAACATAGTCCAGACAACATATGGCATCCAACCGTACCTAACTTTGCAGCTTAAAACATACGAGAGGATGCTGTTGACTAGGTTTAGACTGGACATTTTTTTCAGACTGGTTGTTTTTCCAATGAACAAGGCCTGGGAAACAAGTTTGCCCCCATGTCCCTGCGATGGGAAATCCATACAATCCAACATGCATGTGATTATGTTCTGCAAATTTTACCATCCCCACAGAAAATGTTGGCTTCTTCCCATACTTAGGCGGTGGGGCTTCAGACAGTGCCGACCAGCATATTACCGACTGCAATTCTTAGAGTCCGAAGAAGTGTGTTACCTAATTTTAAACTTTTTAAAATGTATTATGAATAACAGAAAAAATCTTTAGTACTGTTTTCTATGCAAAAATAACATCCCTGAAATACAATATTATTACAATACGCTTGTTTACATTCATCGTATATTGCTTTTTATGAAATCTTTTTTTTACATAATTCGCATTTTTATTGATTCGTATTTTTGACTGTGTCTTTTATGGTTGTCTTTGTGATAAACCGAATAAAGAGTTGTATATATATATATATGAACACATATTCACAGGATGATGTCATTAGTGATGACATCAGTGATGTCATGTGAGATGTCATCAGTGATGTAATATATATATATATATATATAATATATTCACTGAAAAAACCATAGGTTATAGACCATATATAGTTAGGAATTAGCATTTAAAAAACCTTATTTTACTCACACAAAACCATTGAAATTCCATATATAGTTAGTTGCACTAACTATATATCGCGCACCTGCAATCCACTGCTGATGATGTCACATATTACATCATTCATGACATGGTCAGTGACATCACTGATGACATCACTGATGACATCTCAAATGACATCACTGATGACATCACTGATGACATCTCATTTGACATCATTCTTGTGCTAATACGATAAACCTCTTCAGACTCTAATATAACCTTAGATGCACTCAGTGTATACAGACACTCACACACTGTCACTCATCCATGGAGTTACTCACACACCTAGTCAGTCATGCAAAGAAACAATCTCACCTCCATTTCTTCAACTATACAGTTATACACACCTTACTTATTCAAACATATACTAACACATATTTACTCTCTTATACAATCCCTGATACAAGTTCACAATGATCCATACAACCACTCACACATTCAGTGGCTCTCATGCACAGTTATTTATATATGCCAACTCTCACATGTACTGTGTTTTACATATGTACTTACTATGACATGTAGCATTGAGATATCCATTCACTCATCAATACACTCATGCACACAGTCAACTGCCCATGTAGCTGTTTCCACATGCACTCTTGAACTCATACACCTAGTGAATCAACTGCTCACACATCTATGCACAGAGTCACACACCTCCCAGCCACCCCCACACAAACTCAATCTCCCATACAAATACTTGGGCAACCAATCAATAACACATATAGCCTCTCGTATAGCTAATGATCAACACATGCAGCAGTTTACATCACAACAGACATAATGATGCACAAATTAAGACAGTTTAGTCACTAACCCATGCATTCAGTGAGACACATTTAATCACTCACTCATACAGTCAGTCACGCACCTACTAAATCCTTCATCCAGACACTTATACATCCACTCATTCTTCAATATGTAAGACATATTTTAACTTTACAGAAACATACAGTCACTGGATGTTGTCATCAGTGATGTCATCAGTGATGTCATTTGAGATGTCATCAGTGATGTCATCAGTGATGTCACTGACCATGTCATGAATGATGTAATATGTGACATCATCAGCAGTGGATTGCAGGTGCGCGATATATAGTTAGTGCAACTAACTATATATGGAATTTCAATGGTTTTGTGTGAGTAAAATAAGGTTTTTTAAATGCTAATTCCTAACTATATATGGTCTATAACCTATGGTTTTTTCAGTGAATTTTCAAGGTTTTGTAAATGCTAATTCCTAACTATATATGGTCTATAACCTATGGTTTTTTCAGTGAATTTCAATGGTTTTTTAATAGCAAATATCATAAGCTGTCGAATGTCAAGTACGTGGTAAGTGAAAACATTTTCGTGTTTATGCACACTGATCTGCTTTGAATGGTGCCCCCCCCCCTCATTTCTATTAGGAGTACTCTCTCTTTGCAGATAGTGAAAGGTAGTTAACGCAGGTCTTTGCCCCCATTGTAATCCGTCGTGCCTGCTTCTCTCTCCATTTGATTCATTGTTATCCAAGTATTTACTGTTTTAGAATTAGTTCTCTTTGGTTCATTCTCTATTTACAAACAAACACAGAGTCGCAATACTCTGTTTAGTCTTTGCAGATAACGAAAAATCGTGTAAAAAAAAAGAAAAAGAATCGAGCAAAATCAGTAGGCCACTAATGGGATCTCTTTTTGACCTCGCAAAAATAGAAACATTAGGAACAACCCCTCATGACAAATACAAAACTAGTGAGATGAACTGAACTCCACACAATGATGGCTGCAAAACAGCTCGGCTCCGCCACCCACCCCGCCCAAAATAACGATAAAGAACGGCTGCCATGATTGGTTGCGGAATGACCACGACGGAGCTACGAAATGGTGCTGCTCTCATGCTAACCCCAGCTTCAGTCTGAAACATCCAGAAACACTGTAGACTACCAATTCGATCAGTTCCGGTAGCGCCCCAATGTAACCCGGTAGAGAAGAACTAGCCCTCCCCTCTTTGACTGATGGTTCTTGTTGCCTGTCCCTTCTGTTGTCATTTAACAGAACTATTTAGCCTGCTGAAAGGGGTTGTGTTCCGACCGCTGGTTGGTGGAGACATTTTGACTATATTCTGTACCTGCGTTGTCGCGTAATGCGTCATATGACGCGCCGCGTTAGCGCATCCGGAAGTCATCCGGGGCGCGCAGCGCGTAACGTAAGCATAACAAGTCATGTGACTTGTTAATAAAACTTTTCATTGGTTCATTTTACTTTTCTTATTGTAATGATGAAAGGCTTGATCATATGACCTAAAAATTACGCTTTTCATTACTTCCGAACATTATTTTTTCTTAAATATATGTTATAATGTTCCAGGCTAATGTACTTTCCCGGAAATTTTACAACTGTCCTGCAAGTAAAATATATTCTTTTTTCGAGAAAAAGAGCGTTTCTTCGTCCCATGACGGAGCCGTTGAGCAAAAGAGGGTCGACCTGCTGTCTTAGTCGCCGATACGCCTGAATATGAGATTCTTATCGATCACTTTATGTTGCAGGAATAGAAAACACAACAGCCCTTGACCATTTATCTTTACTGCGTTCCTTCGTATTATACCTTTTACCCTTCATGTAATTGGTCTGCTTTATTTCACTTGCCTTTTAATGATTCTAAAACAGTGACTATTATTAAAAACTTTACCAATGTATATACTACTACCATGTTTTCTTTTAAAAACCTTTATTGTGAAAATTTCATTATACAAATACGAGCCTATAACCACGTGGGCCGGCCACGGAGCAAACTGTAATCGTATATGATGAATAGACATTTACACTGTAGAGGAACGTAACGGGCGGGCCATTAGGTTGCAAGAACTAAGGTGTCTAACAGTTACGGAATCGGTGGACGTACATTTTATAATTAAAATACGACAGGGCCAGTTACAATAAAATTATCTAGATATACATTTGCGGGCAAGTACCATGGGTGACGTTAATTCGAACTTTCAACAGTACAGTAATCAATAACACATCAGAACTTAATATCAATAGGGATGTCGAAATATTCAATCAATTCTCGTCCCCGCCCGCCATGTGCTTCAAAACTGCATACGTATCTCGTGATTTCAAGGTTCTGCAACCAGTACACAACAAGGAGTTACGAGTCCCATTTATTCTGGCGCCATTTTGGGCGAGGACGGGCAGGTCCAGGATATAGTCAAAATGTCTCTACCAACCATCGACTATGATGATGTTCATATGCTGTATTTATTAGAGTAACACTCAGATGTCCACATGAAATAAATTTGCCACAATCTAAACATGTCATTTTAATCTTTCCAAAGTTCTTCTAAATATTTGGGACCGTTTCCCTTGCCTCTGAAGCTCTCAGTGCCACTTCTTTGATGAATGTACTAGCAGGTCAGGGGTTCTCCTCCAAATATCTCTTTTATGCAGCACTATAATTAATTGTTGCCACCTCTCCATATGACGATGCATGGTATAGTTACCACAACTATATTTTTTTTCGGTTCCTCTAGAGAGTTCATCGTGGCAGATGAAGCGTGTAACGTACCGGGCATTTACCTTTTTTTGCATGTACAGGAAAGGAAAAAAAAATCGAGCGTCCGAGTTCTAAGGTGTCCCAGGGCCATTTTAGTGGACCAGGCCCAAATCCAAAGAACAGGCCGCCATTTTGAGAGTCCTGTTGCAGCCGCCTGTCGCTGTAGCATCAAGAGCAGCCGAAACTCAGCTGAATGGCAACTGAAACGGTAAAGGGGCGCCCCACTACAGCAGACGAGCCAGGCCCAAATCCAAAGAACTGCTATCTCACAGGCTAATGGGGCGACCCACGCCGAGTTTCAGCATTGTAGGATGACCACACAAGTACAGCAACTTGCTAGACATCACCTCGGTGCCATCCGGATCTCGGCGCCCCACTGCAGATGAAGTGCCTCTCAACTATGAAACCACCACGGTGACATCCGGATCTTGGCGCGTTGTGCTGCCTTCGGCCTATTCGCACATCGGTCCGCTACTGACGCCATCTCACAGGCTAATGGGGTGACCCACGCCGAGTTTCAGCATTGTAGGATGACCACAGCAACTTGCTAGACATCACCTCAGTGCCATCCGAATCTTGGCATCTCAACGCCTAGTGGTATCTTCCATACAAAAAATATTGTTACGCTGCCTTTGGCCCCATTCGCACACCAGTCCGCAACTTAGACATCACCTCGGTGCCATCCGGATCTTGGCATCTCAGCGCCTTGTGGTGTCAGTCAGAAAATATTGTTGTGCTGCCTTCGGCCTATTCGCAAATCCAAAGAACTGCTATCTCACAGGCTAATGGGGCGACCCACGCCGAGTTTCAGCATTGTAGGATGACCACACAAGTACAGCAACTTGCTAGACATCACCTCGGTGCCATCCGGATCTCGGCGCCCCACTGCAGATGAAGTGCCTCTCAACTATGAAACCACCACGGTGACATCCGGATCTTGGCGCGTTGTGCTGCCTTCGGCCTATTCGCACATCGGTCCGCTACTGACGCCATCTCACAGGCTAATGGGGTGACCCACGCCGAGTTTCAGCATTGTAGGATGACCACACCAACTTGCTAGACATCACCTCAGTGCCATCCGAATCTTGGCATCTCAACGCCTAGTGGTATCTTCCATACAAAAAATATTGTTACGCTGCCTTTGGCCCCATTCGCACACCAGTCCGCAACTTAGACATCACCTCGGTGCCATCCGGATCTTGGCATCTCAGCGCCTTGTGGTGTCAGTCAGAAAATATTGTTGTGCTGCCTTCGGCCTATTCGCACATCGGTCCGCTACTGACGCCATCTCACAGGCCAACGGGGCGCCCCACGCCGACTTTCAGCATTGTAGGATGGCCACACCAGTACCACAACTTGCAAGACACCACCTCGGTGCCATCCGGATCTTGGCATCTCAGCGCCTTGTGGTCTCTTCTACACCGGAAATATAGTAGAAAATATTGTTGCGCTGCCTTTAGCCCCATTCACACATCAGTCCGCTACTGACACCATCTCACAGGCCAACGGGGCGCCCCACGCCGACTTTCAACATTGTAGGATGGCCACAGAAGTGCGACAACTTACTAGACACCACCTCGGTGCCATCCGGATCTTGGCGCGTTGTGCTGCCTTCGGCCTATTCGCACATCGGTCCGCTACTGACGCAAACTCACAGGCCAACGGGGCGCCCCACGCCGACTTTCAGCATTGTAGGATGGCCACACCAGTGCGGCAACTTCCTACACACCACCTCGGTGCCATCCGGATCTTCGCGCGTAGTGAAGCTGCAGCAGCTGCAAATAAGCTTCAGACAGTGTTACAACCGCTGCTCAGAACTCTCAACTATGACACCACCTCGATGCCATCCGGATCTTGGCGCGTTGTGTTGCCTTCGGCCTATTCGCACATCGGTCCGCTACTGACACCGCCTCACGTGCCAACGTATTTTCTCCACATTTTATACCCTATGCCGCATAACAGGTCATGTGACTTCTTTATAAAACTTTTCATTGGTTCATTTTACTTTTGGTTTCCTAATGATGGAAGGCTTGATCATATGACCTAAAAACAACACTTTTCATTGGATGAAAACTTTTTTTTCCCCCCAAACGATGAAAGCCCCACCTTGTTTCTGGATGTTTCAGACTGAAGCTGGCGTCACCATGAGAGCACCACCATCTCGTAGCTCCGTCGTGGTCATTCCGCGAGCAATCATGGCAGCCGCTCCCCACCAGAAGCCTGCAGGAGTCGGGGCCCCCAAAACTTTTGATGAATTCTCAAGGCGGAGGGGACGCTTTCGAGAATGGGGTCCAAGACCTAGCAGACAAGCGTCCGATTTCCAAGGTGTCCCAGGGCCATTTCAGTGGACCAGGCCCAAAAAGGAAACAGCCTGCCGCCATTTTGAGAGTCCTGTGGCAGCCGCCTATCGCTGCACCGCAAGAGTGGGCGCAACTCAGCTGAATGGCGGATTTTGACACAGTGGACCAAAAGCGGACGGAATGGCAACTGAAACGGTAAAGGGGCGCCCCACTACAACAGATGACACTCCACCTGGAGAGGCCCGTTCACGCCGCCTCCCCCGGGGCGCCCCACGCCGTTATTCGGAGCAGCATTGTAGGATACCAAAACCAGTGCGGCAACTTACTGGACATCACCTTGGTGCCATCGTTCTGCTGCCTTGGAACTATTCGCACAACAGTTTGCTACTGATGACCCACCCCCCGCGACGCCCCACGCCGTTATTTGCTGGGTGGCAACTTACTAGACATCACTTTTGTGTCATCTAGATTTCGGCGCGTTCTGCTGCCTTGGAACTATTCGCACAACAGTTTGCTACTGATCACCCACCCCCCGCGACGCCCCACGCCGGAAATCTGGACGTTGTGCTGCGTTGGGACTATTCGCACAGCCGACCGCTACTTCGTTGTTTTTCTCTAAAAATGTTTATATGTTATTACTATTTTTGTTTTCTTGTATATATTTATAAATTATTAAAGTTTTATAATCTTACTACTTTGTCGGAGTGCTATATATTTTTAATGTGACACATAATTGTAAAAACTTTGATGTACAAAGAGTCATCCCTGGAATCTTCCGCTTCACGCTCGGTCCCCTCCCCAATCACAATACAGGATGGTTTTCAGATAATAGCAACGCTTCTGCTGTGACGGATCTCATCGAGTGTGGGCCTTGATCTACTATAACTCCTTTGAAGACGGGTGATTCTTTACAGCTGTGGCCATAAACTACATCTGCAGGGCTAGCTGATAGCCTAGGACCGGCCTGGACAATCGGACACAGAGGAAAAGGAGTGTCAGAGGGTGCGGTAGTGAATAGGGCGAAAGGGAGGTGTCGGGCGGGCACAGGGTGTGATTCTCAGGGAAGAACAGCGCAGATGGGGGGAGGTTTATTACCCATGCATAAAACAGAGAGCGGGGGTGACCACTGCCTGGGGGAGATGCTTGCGAGGGTGGGGAGCCATGGTAAGGATCGACAGCGTTCACAGAGTGGATCTGGTCAAGGCATCTAAAATGGCTGCCGTGCACGACAAAAGTGTGGCATTTGAAAAAAGACAAGATGGCGCACACAATGTTTTTCAACAATTCCTGATTTCCTTCGAATCGAACGTTAACAGACGTTGGGGCATATTACCAAAGTTAAGCGATATTTATCCCTAACGATGCATTGCAAAGATTTTTTTACCGTCAGAAATTATCGCAGATAAACCTTGCTATTATCAAGGTTTATCGCAAATACGATAAAAAACGAGCGCAATGCATTAATGTCGCTGAAAACTCCGCGATATTCATGCATTACCGAGCTAATGCTCTTAGCCATGTTATCCACCTCCCATTGGATAACATGGCTAAGAACTGCTCAGGGCAGCTGTTACTTTTTGGAGATATTCGCGCTTATCTCGAATATTTCCAAAAGTTGATAATAGGAGATAGCGATGTTAGCGACTGTTTCCAGTCGCTAACATCTTGGCATGCCCACTTTGCATGTCATTAGTGATAAATATCACTCACATGCAAAGTGGGACCCAAGATGGTCGCTATCTCCTACTAGCCGTCGCTAACTGGTGTTAGCAACAGCTAGGTAATACACATATAATTTTATCTCCGCGAAGCGGAGCGCTGTTACAGATATATATCTTGTTTTTGAACGTTAATTTCTCAAAATGCACTGAAGCACATATATTGAGACATAGCAAAGGCACATCGGGCTACCAGTCCCTAATATTTTACCAAGTTTCGTGCAAATCCATTCAGCCGTTCGATTATTATTATTATTATTTTTTTTTGCCCCGCGGGGCCCTTTTAAAACCTCCACATCAAACCTAGGGGGTCAGCGAGGATCTACTATGCCCCCTTATGGTCATCAGCCGTTCGATTATTATTATTATTTTTTTTTTTGCCCCGCGGGGCCCTTTTAAAACCTCCACATCAAACCTAGGGGGTCAGCGAGGATCTACTATGCCCCCTTATGGTCATTTGCCCCTTCGCTTTGGCCTCCTCTTGTCTCTCGATCCTACCGAGAGACAAGATGGCGGCCGCTACGTACTGTTTGGAATGTTTACAGACACCGGAGAGCCAATCAGCTTCGCTTCGCAAAGCTCCGTAACGCGAAAAGTACGCGAAGCGGTGCGCTGTTACAGATATATATCTTTTTTTGAACGTTAATTTCTCAAAATCCACTGAAGCACATATATTGAGACCTAGCAAAGGCACATCGGGCTACCAGTCCCTACAATTTTGCCAAGTTTCGTGCAAATCCATTCAGCCGTTCGATTATTATTATTATTATTTTTTTTTGCCCCGCGGGGCCCTTTTAAAACCTCCACATCAAACCTAGGGGGTCAGCGAGGATCTACTATGCCCCCTTATAGTTATTTCCCCCTTTGTTTTGACCTCCTCTTGTCTCTCGATCCTACCGAGAGACAAGATGGCGGCCGCTACGGACTGTTTGGAATGTTGACAGACGCCGGAGAACCAATCAGCTTCGCTTCACAAAGCTCCGTTGCGCGAAAAGTACGCGTCCTGGGCCGCTGCCCAGTCCGCTGTTACAGATATATATCTTTTTTTAAACGTTAATTTCTCAAAATCCACTGGAGCACATATATTGAGACCTACAAAAGGCACATCGGGCTACCAGTCCCTACAATTTTGCCAAGTTTCGTGCAAATCCATTCAGCCGTTCGGGCTAAAAGTGAGGCCAACCGCCCTATGGAAAACTCAATGTTAAAAACACGTTTTGGGACCCCCCTTTTTTCTCGACCCCCCCTGGACGAAACCCCCCCCAATTTTCAGGGGCTGCTCAGAAACAAAATGTTCCATTTTCCAGAAAATTTCAGCCAATTCCGTCCACAAACGCCAAAGTTATTAGACATAGAATTTTCAAAAAACCCATAGAGAAAAAATCCTAACTATATATACCTACTGGCGACCGCCAGTAGGTAATTACCTACTGGCGGTCGCCAGTAGGTATATATAGTTAGGATTTTTTCTCTATGGGATTTTTGAAAATTCTATGTCTAATAACTTTGGCGTTTGTGGACGGAATTGGCTGAAATTTTCAGGAAAATGGCACATTTTGTTTCTGAGAAGCCCCTGAAAATTGGGGGGGGTTCGTCCAGGGGGGGTCGAGAAAAAAGGGGGGTCCCAAAACGTGTTTTTAACATTGAGTTTTCCATAGGGCGGTTGGCCTCACTTTTAGCCCGAACGGCTGAATGGATTTGCACGAAACTTGGCAAAATTGTAGGGACTGGTAGCCCGATGTGCCTTTTGTAGGTCTCAATATATGTGCTCCAGTGGATTTTGAGAAATTAACGTTTAAAAAAAGATATATATCTGTAACAGCGGACCGGGCAGCGCTCCGGTTCGCGTACTTTTCGCGCAACGGAGCTTTGTGAAGCGAAGCTGATTGGTTCTCCGGCATCTGTAAACATTCCAAACAGTCCGTAGCGGCCGCCATCTTGTCTCTCGGTAGGATCGAGAGACAAGAGGAGGCCAAAGCGAAGGGGCAAATGACCATAAGGGGGCATAGTAGATTCTCGCTGACCCCCTAGGTTTGATGTGGAGGTTTTAAAAGGGCCCTGCGGGGCAAAAAAAAATAATAATAATAATAATCGAACGGCTGAATGGATTTGCACGAAACTTGGCAAAATTGTAGGGACTGGTAGCCCGATGTGCCTTTGCTAGGTCTCAATATATGTGCTCCAGTGGATTTTGAGAAATTAACGTTCAAAAAAAGATATATATCTGTAACAGCGCTCCGCTTCGCGTACTTTTCGCGTTACGGAGGTTTGCGAAGCTGATTGGTTCTTCGGCGTCTGTAAACATTCCAAACTGTCCGTAGCGGCCGCCATCTTGTCTCTCGGTAGGATCGAGAGACAAGAGGAGGCCAAAGCGAAGGGGCAAATGACCATAAGGGGGCATAGTAGATCGTCCCTTACCCCCTAGGTTTGATGTGGAGGCTTTAAAAGGGTCTCGCAGGGCAAAAAAAAAATATACCGTTTTTTTAGTTTTTTTGCGTGGAGTGCGCCCGGTTCGCGAACCGGGAAGCGTTCTGGGGAGCGTACTTCTTGAAAATTAGTGAAAAAAGTTAGAGTAAAATAATAATTGTGAGTGATCAGATGTAGGGTAGCTCTGAGAAGAGCTTTTGGGTTTATGGTACATTTAGGTACTTATAAGTAGGTACCAATGCACAGTCTTAAATTCAGAGTGAAAATTCTGTTGCCCTCATCTGAGAAGTGAACTCCATCTCCTCTGTAGATATCTTGCATGTAGTAACGCAAGTTATTGTTGTACAGGGAGCCCATTCCATGGTCTCTCATGTAAGCTGAAACAGATTTGTTTACATGCTTCCTCGATTTCTCAATTTGTGGACAAAATTGGTTCGACCACCTCCATTTTTGTCTTTGGCATATATTTGAATATACCAAGGCAGTCTGAGGAAAAAGTGCCATCAATTGCTCAAAGGTGTCCTTTAAAAGCATTTCCAGACCTACCCCAGTCAAAGTGCCCAAATCATTACCTCCACAGTGCACAATTAACAGGTCAGGTTTTGGCAAATGCATAAAGGTTTTCACCAATGGTATCAATTGGTGACATTTTAATCCTCTGTGGCCAAACCACTTAATTTCCACATCTTGTAAATTGAGGTTAGGTAAATTCCTGTTTTCAGCGTACCTCTGAGCCCAATAGATGCAACTATGTCCAACAATCCAGACAGAAAACATGGCGAGAGAAGGTTCTCCTGCAGTCAGATGAAGTGTGGCAATGAAATGGCAGTTGAAAAAATGAGAGTGTAAAATGAAAAAAACTGAGGAGTTTCTGTGTTAATGAAGCAGTAAGAGTGATTGGTGGATTTTGATTGCTGAAAACAGAAAGTTAGGGTGCATGGATGAGTTCGTTGAAAGATGTATTTTGAGTGGCGAAGAAAAAATCATTAAATGAAAGATTGCACTGGATATGCAGGTGCACTGAGAGTTCAGAGTTCAATTGCAACATTGTTGTGTGAACTTGGAAACACCAGAGGTCTTGCAAGAGGTGGTTGCTATGCAGAAAAAGCAGAGAGGGGGCAGAGGGGGGAAGGGTTTTGCTTTGAAAAAAAGTGAGGGAAGAGTTTTGATTGGGTGACATGAGAGATATGTGTGAGGAATTACAGCATTTCTGTGCTTTTGATAGCTGCAGACTCTGGAGTGCATACCTTTTGCTCTGCTGAAGACAAATTGGTGTGTTTCTGAGACTGTTTTGAAACTCAAAGTACTTGCTAAGGTGAGAAAAGATTTCTTTAATTTAGATAGAAAATAGTGTGCTTTAAGGAGAAAATTATGAAGAAAGTTGTGTTTTTCAAATGTTGCTTTGTCTCAAGTGTTTTACAAATAGATTTTGTTTCTTTGAGAAATTGTAATTGGAGAAAATGTGAAGTATTAGTACTGACAGGGTTTTTATGTGCATAGGAGCTGTGGAGTGTTTTCAAATTATGACTTGTAAATCGTTTTTGAGAAAAAGCAATGGTTTTAATATTGATGAGAAGGACATAATGGTGTCTGCTTCTTTATAAGGTAATTGAGAGTCTCTGATGTTATTTTTCCCATTTCAATGTAAGAAGTTTGTCTGTGGAGCAAATTGCTTGTAAATATGCTCCCACCTGTGCATGGCAAATTTAGATTTTGAATGTTTGCGTTACATAGGCATGTTAAAGGTGACTGAAACATGCTGCAAAGGCAATCAAAAAACGCTTTTATGTGTCTTAAGGACATTTTAAGTCATTTCCCCATGTGCAGTGTTTTCAAATTATGAGTTGAAAATCGTTTTTGAGGTAAAGGAATGTTTTCAAAATTTATGTGCGCCATATGCCCCCAAATTTCTTTTTCAGGGGTGCAGCAGGGTGTTCTTGAGACACTCCTGCACCCTCGGAAAAATTCGTAATTTGCGATGAGGTAATTGCTAATCGCAAATTGCACCTTCATTCCTATGGGCCTCCTGCTGCATGGAAATGAATGGGTAATTTGTAATTAGCAAATAGCTCATCGCAAACTAGGAATGGTAAAGAATCGCTATTTATTCCTTAAAGTTCGCTATTTAGGAAATGCAAAAAACTTTGATGATACATCTGGCGGTTCATCTCTAACAAGATAAGAAGCATAGGGATAGATTTATGATGACTGGCGCATCACCAGGGATGTGTTAGTCATTCTGTGCCGCTGTTCCGTCACCTATGGTGTGCTGCATTTACAATGCGGCGCATCATGGGGCAAAAACAGCACAGATGCGTGACGTATCTGTGCCGTAAAGGTGGCGCATTGCTGGAGTTGTATCGCAAGTGTGATGAAGCTCCAGCAAGGCTCAGGGGTGCCCCTGTCGCAGGGTTTCTGTTCTCACACAGAACTGTGGACAGAGGATTGGAACCTCGGCGAATTAGGGTGCCCCAAAACTCACCTTAGTAATCAAAAACCCCTTAGCAAGCTAGGTACAGTGTCACATTGGATATAACAAACTCCCAATGTTTAGACAATCCAGAATATGAACTTATAGTACCTCAGGATACGTGGAACTCATGAACAGTCGGTCGTTATATATTTCTTAGAAACCAGAACATGGAGTTAAGAAGAACACATGTGTATTTGAAATGTTTATTTACTAATGCCGTCTTCTCAGGCGTAGTATCTTAGATAATACAAGTACACATATTATCAGTAGCAAAATTACCAGCATAGTTACTAGTACATAAAAAGCGAATGGTGACAGTATGTTAACATGCTGTAAATGAATAAGAGTTAGCAACACTTATAAGCAGCCGCGGGCCGTGGAGGGAGTTATGGTGGGGCAGGGAGGCGGGGAGGAGGAGGGGCAGGGTGGAGAGGGCTCCACCCTGCCCCTCCCCCTCCCCGCCTCCCTGCCCCACCGTAACTCCCTCCACGGCCCGCGGCTGCTTATATCTCACCCTCCCTAATACACATATTATATTATTTGCTAAGAAGGTCTCTTTGTGTTGGTTTAGGGCGTGCCCATACTTTAGTGTCTTAGATTTGAAGGAATCACATCAGCATACACCAGCTCTCTCTTCATGTGAACCGCATCAAGTGTTGTGTATGTGTGTTCGGCAAAGCAATATAAAACCCGCCTCATGCCCAGAATTGGCAGAAGCTGCACTTATGTTATGAGTATGAAGTCGTGGAGATCAGACCTCATAACAATTCTGTATCGTGTTGTTCTTGAAACTTCAGCACTCGCTGTACAGATATAGTTTAACAAGTAAAGCAGATAGTAGAGCAATAACATATTATTCTCATGTAAATCACGATGAACTATTAGGTTGAAAGCTAAAGCAACAACTAAGTGTCGTGTGCAGAAGTTGCAAAAAAGGAAAAATGGCGTTTAAACCGGTAATGAGTCCATGCTAACTTAACACGGTGTAAAGATATCCAGGATCTACATGACACCTCCCCATGATCCGGAAACATACTGAATAAGATAATAGAAGTGCCATCTCATGAGAGCAGATTGCAACTTTATATGTGGACGGTCCGCAAGGTAAAACATTAAAAACTAGGAAAATTTAATGCTAAAGAAAAATAAAACAGCCAACTACTTTATCGAGGCAAATTGACAAATAAGTCAATGAATTGTCAATGAAATGCTAGTACTCAGCATATCAAACATGAAAAAGGTCTATGACATAACTGTGTATGCAAAATAAGCTGCAACAGCCTCTAATAGGAAGTCACCGTCTTCATCCGAAAAGAGTTCAGCCATCCAATTTAAAAGCGGAAAAGAACATACGTGCTCTCCCAGCACCGGATCCTCTATCACCATCAGAGGACAGCTCGGTGGGTTTTCAAGAAAGCTCTGTTCCAAGAAAGACTGTGTTGCCGCCAGTAAATTCCAGGGACCAATTAGTCCATGGATCAATGCCACAGCCATAATCCTTTCGCCAGGACAAACCAACTCGTGAGTAATGATAGGACTCATCAGCTGATTAAAGTCGACGTCAGGAGAAACCGGTCCGCAGAGACACAAATCAATGGCCCAATCGAAATCACAGGTCAGGCAGTGAAATACAGGCTGGACACAGGTGAAGTAGGAGAATCGAAAAGATAATCCATATGCCGTGCTTAATATCGCCAACGGCATTGTGCCATAATATTCAAGCATGCGATTGCGGAACAGCGTCAGCAGCTGCAGGGCGGGAGCTTGCACAGGAGGGACATCCATATTTAAAAATGTAAAAAAGCACAAGAGCGTCCGCTGGTAATGCAAGTAAAAATGGGAATCCACCAAGCACAGTGGAAAAAATAGAATGAAAGAAAGCAGGGATGATTCCAAAGATTTTCTCAAATGAAGTCACGAGACCACTGGTAACAACTTTAAAAAAGTGCGCCAGGCCCTTTGTGGAGGACGCGTTAGAGATAGTCCGAACCATCTTGCTGAAATGGAAAGGCGAATCTGTATTTAAAAGGGTCTGCACCTCTGTACGGGTGTTCGCTATGTGAAGCACGAAAGTTTCACGGGCCGAAGTCAAGGCCACCTCTCTCTGAGACAAAAGAGCTCTTATTCTTGCCATGCCGTTGAAATGTGCTCCCAAGGTTGGTATTTGTGGCCAGATTGAAAACTCCCTATGTTCATGTGTGGGAGGAAATAGAACATTTCTGCAGCAAATAACCCGTTCACTTACTGTTACGATAAAAGGAATACTTTTAATTAACCCAGAACAATCTTCATTATTGAGCATCAAATAACTACCATTTTCCAACAACTTGAACGTGGGGATGATAGCAGGAACTGGCGTGCCTTGCAACACGCAAGCCATATTTGGTCGGTGTTTGTTGCATGAACCGTGTAACTGTATGTGCCTACACATTAGTGAATGATCTGGCGTCTCAGTGCATTCCTCTCCATTCAGATAAACTTCTTGATCATCTTTGAAAATCTGTATGTGTATGGAAGCGACCAGACCTCCTGAAGAAAACCACTACCTAAAGGTTAATAACGACCTATTGGTATATATTTCATACAATTTGAAAACTTATATAAAGCAAAAGGCAGCGTTATTAAACCGTGGATAAGGCACGTTGCCAAAGCAGTCAACCTTTTGGATTTATACTGGAAATGTTAAAGGAAGAATTACGGAGTAGGGCCTGTAAATCTTTAATGGACAACGAGTAAAATTACTCCAACCATCATATTCCTGTAACTCCGGGATAGTAGGGGTGTTTAATTTTTTAGAAGTAGCCAATCCAAAGCATTTGGTCTGGGAAATTGTTTCATTCACAAACAACATATGATTTGGGATGAGACATGCACGGTGCAAAGCCTCAGTGCCTTGTACCTGCCAGGTTCGTGAACCCCAAACTGATGTAGATCCTGGATATCTTTACTCTGTGTTAAGTTAGCATGGGCTCATTACTGGTTTAAACGCCATTTTTCCTTTTTTGCAACTTCTGCACACGACACTTAGTTGTTGCTTTAGCTTTCAGCCTACCTGCGTCAAGATCTATGCCTGCTTCAAGCAGGCGCAGGGTTTTGATGTAGCTTTGTCCTATCTGATTGTAAATGCGGCACACCGTGGGTGGCAGAGCAGCGGTGCACGTTAACTGGTGCATCCCTGGGGATGTGCTAGTTAATATAAATCTGCCCCTTTACATTTAATTATGTGCAGGGGACACAGGGTCGGTGAGGTTTATCCAAGGTTAAGAAGAGATGAGTTCTGTTCAGTGAAAAATTGGAGATAGGCTTCACCTCCTCTGCTCCTCAGCATCGTTGGACATGGTTAAATAATAGCTGCAAAATGTTACTCTTGTTAAACAATTTTACTATTATAATCTCTGAGATTTGTCTCTTACTGTGCAACATCTCATTGTTGTTATCTTTCTTTAAAGATAAAGACAACATCAACATGAGCGACAATCAGCAATCAGTTGATTTCGACCTCATCATTGAACTCGTAATTGAAACATCAGTGGATGTTGATCCCTTGGATGATTTCAATCCTGAGGATGAAGAAGAACGTGATGAGGATGCAGATTTGTCAGAATTGTATGACATAGGATGGGAAGCTGACTTGCTTGAGCCTATGGAACTATAAACATTTATTTTATAAATTTATAATAAATAAAAAGTAAATATGTAAACCGTTTAATTTAAAAATAAAGACACCTTCAAAAACAGGTTATGTGTAGTGTCTTCAATAAAATATTAAAATATGGTCATAAAATTAGATCAGATTCATATATAAAACAGGACAGGTAAAATGAATATAAATTCCATTTCTTTTCTGCTATTTCTGTATTCTAAATTTGCCATGTACAAAAAATTCTTCTATGTAAAAATGTTAAGTAGTGTGTTAAGTTTTTGATGACTGTTATTAATTTACTGTTGGGTAATAGTGGTTAATAACATTTTTTATTATATTTTACCACAGATTCAACTGCAGATTATTTCAAGATTTTAGGATGCCAAGCAAAGAAAGAGTGAGAAAGGCTGCAAAACGTCAAAGACAGCAGGTGAATGAAAAAAAGCAGCAGTCCTCTAACAAAAAGATTTGTCAAGTCACCAAGAAAGCACCGGGTAAGAGTACAAAAACATTCATAAGAAATATCTCTAGTAAAAAAAATATTACTACAGAAAATGTTTCAGTCCAGAAAAGGAGAAGCAATTCAAACGGTAAGGAAAAGCCAATGAGAAATGTTACTGCTAGAGTAAGAGATAACTCTATGCATGAAAGTAGAAGGAAACAACAGTTTAGGGACATTCGTAAACGAATGTTCCGCAACAGGATAATTGGCAATTTGTTAAAAAATATTAAGAAAGGTCAACAGAAAGTGGTTTTTTATAAGAGAAAAAAAATAGTTGAGAAAGTTATTGATCAGGCATTTGAAATTAAACGTAAGTTATTTATTTTGACAATCAATAGAATTAGGAAGCTAAACAAGGCAATTTATGATTTCAAAAGAAATAGTAGATGGAAGAGAATAGTTAATCGTAGTAATTTTTGTGAAGTTTTTTCTGGAGAATGGATGCATAGTTCAAGCTCTGAGGCATTTTTTAATGAGGAGAGTTATTTCCAGGATAATGATTTGGTGCATGCAGTTGACACCAGTGGTCGAGCTTATGAAGTGAAAGATGGTTGTCCAGTTGAAAAAGAAAAACTTGTGACAACAGAGATAGAAGAGGTGTTAGGTAATGAGGTTTTAGGGAGACGTCCTAAGGGTCCTGTGTACACCTGGAAGTGTAGTAGTATTTGCAGTGTACGACAGGATTCCATCAATTTGCTTTGTGATTTTATACGGTCATTTAATAAGAAAAGTTTGAAGCAGAAAATGAAGTTGTTGCAAGAATTAGATCCTTGCAGAGTGAGAGAAGTGATAGGTTTGCATGGTCATTCACTGGCTTGTCTTTCCAGGAGAGTATGCCAGAGTGTTTTTCATCATTTCAGGATGCTAGCAGTGCATCATAATAAAGTGAGGAAATTAGTTAGAATGTTGTATTATGCTAAGAGTCCAGCAATTATGCTTAAACAATTATGCGCTGCTCTTTTGCATGGTTCTGAAATAGATGTGAAGAATATATGTGAAGAAATTGAGTTTTGTTACTTTGGAAGTAAAGAGGAGAATGTTGAAATTGACCAAGAAGAAGAGAGTAATGTGGAAGATAGTGTACAGGTTTCCAGTACAGATAATTTCCAGAGGGAAATTGCGACGTTTGAGGTGAAATCAAGTGAGAGGCCAAATTTCACTTGTGTGTGTTGTCGACGCACTTATTATAAGAATCAGACTAAGTTAGTGGATTTATATGCAAAAAGTGAAAGGGAAAATAATAGTGAATGGAAGGATTTTACAACATACTTGATGGTAGAAAATTGTTTTGATTTGGGATTGGATCAACGTGTGTGTACTTATTGTTGTAACAAATTAAATCAAAACCAGATGCCTGCTAGAGCAGTTCATAATAATCTGGAATTGGTTGAGATTCCTTCTGAATTGAAGGATTTAAATACTTATGAATCTATTTTGATTCAAAGTATCCATCCCTTTCAGGCTATTGTAAGAATGGAGCCAAAGACAGGGAAATTGCCTCCATCAGATTTACAGAGAGGATTAAAGGGAAGAGTTGTTTATTTGCCTCTAGATTTGAAGAAAAACATTAACACAATTGGAGTAGAAAAAGTGGAAGAGGAACCTCTTGTTATCTTAGTTAATGGGGTTCCGACAAAGAATAAGAAAATATGGCAAGATTTAGTAGATGTTAGGAAAGTCAAAAGGGCAACATTGTATTTGAAAAAATATAATAAATACTATAAAAATGTATATGTTGCAGAAGAGGAAGTAAGTGAGGAAGAGGATAGCGATTTGTGTGCTGGTCAAATTGAGAAAGTAGAACCCTGTACTAGTGAAGAAATATATGAACATTATAGTGTTCATCCTTTGCATTCCAAGGAAGTCATGGGGAATGCTATTGAGTTGTTTCAAATGAAACAAGGGAAAGGGAGTCCCATTAGTGTTTGGGAGGAAAGTTTGGAAGCTCGGTGTTTCCCACAGCTTTTTCCAACAGGTCAGGGAGGAAGATATGATGAGCGACCTCATCAAATTCCTGCTTCTGAATACCGGACTTTGCGATTGTATGCAGGAGATCCTAGGTTTCGACAATGCATTCCTTATTTGTTTCATCTCCTGTTTGAAAGTGATCTGTCTGGACTGTCATATGCAGTGAACCACATCTTGAAAAGTGGTATACACATGCAAAACATCTCGGCAAGTGACTTTATGGATAAAGTCAATGTCCAAGACAGTATTTTGGATTCTCACCTGATTAATCTCATGGCGTGTCAGCGTGGTACTAATGAGTACTGGTACCATCGTCATGGTGATTTAAAATGTATGCTGAGGAACTTAGGAACTCCCACATGGTTCCTCACTTTGAGCTGTGCTGAGTATGGCTGGGAAGACTTACTTGAATTTCTACGAGAGGCAAATGCTAACGTAGAAAACATCGAATTCAAGACACCCGGAGAACTGTGCTCTTTGGATCCAGTCAATGTATGTAGGTACTTCAATCATAGATTTGAAGGTATGATGTCTTTCATCATGAATAAGAAGAATCCACCTCTTGGAGAGGTGTTGGATTTCTTCTGGAGGAAGGAGTACCAAGCAAGAGGTGCTCCTCATATACATATGTTGCTGTGGATCAAGGATGCACCTAAATTTGGAACGGATGCAGAAGACTCAGTGATGAGTTTCATAGAACAGTATTCTACGTGTGCTGTTCCAAACGCAAAGGAGAAAAAAAGCCTAAGAGAAAAAGTTCTACGTTTCCAAAGCCATCGATGTGGAAAGTACTGTCGTCGTAAATTCCGGAACAAAGACAAGTTCTACACCAAATGTCGTTTCGGCTTTCCACGACCGGTGATTTCTAAAGGAAGAGTGAACAGTTTGATGTCTTCGCTGCGACATAATGTGATGAAGAAATCACCTAAAAACACATACAATTTGAAGAGGAACGAAGAGTCTAAGTACATCAACGACTACAACCCGGTGATTTTGTCCATGTGGAATGCTAACATGGATATACAGTTTGTGGCTGATAACTGTATGGCTGTGGCTCGGTATGTGACATCTTACATCACCAAAAAAGAGAAGGCAGAATTGAAGGATATGTGGGAGGACATTTCCCATGAAAAGAGCCTCAGCAAGAAGTTGTACAGTTTCAGTCTGAAGATGTTGTCGCATCGAGAAATCGGAGCTTACGAATGTTCTGACCGGTTGTCTTCAGCAAGTCTCTATGCCAAGTCCAGGAGTATCGTTTGGGTGAGTGTTGGTCTTGCTGCAACGCGTAATCGAGTTCTGAAACCTGTGCGGGAAATTGAGTATTTGGCGGAAAAGGAGCCAAACAGTACCGACATTTTGAAGAGCAACATGTTGGATACATATTATCCAAATCGAAGCAGTCACCTCGAGAATGTTTGTCTGTATGAGGTTCTGCAAAATTACATATTCAAGAGGAACATCAAAGAAGATACTGAGAAAGGAGTGTATGCTGTAATAGGAAGTGAGGGATGTCTGGTCAAGCAAAGAAAATGCCACTTGATAAACCATCGAAAATTGAGTGGCGAATCTCCTGAAAAAAAGGAGTTTTTCTATTTAGCACTTTTGCAACTTTTTAAGCCTTGGCGTGCAGAAGAGGAACTGCTTGGAGATTTCCTTTGTTACGAAGACTCATTCAATGCTGCCAAGGAGACCATAGAATGTCCTGCTTTTCCCAAATATGTAGAAATGTTGAATGTGGAAATTGAGCAGGAAGCAACGATTGCAGCCGAGATTGCCAGAGACAGTTCTCAGGACAGTCAGAGTTCTGCTTCATTGAGTCAGGATCCACTAGGAGGACCTCTTATCGAAAATGAAGCTGCCACTGCTATGAATGAAGTGGAAAGAGCCATGGCACATGCTCAGGAGGATGCGGTTAACTTAGAAGAGTTGGAAAGACAACTCAACGTTGAGCAGAGGAAAATATATGACGAGATTACCATGCAAATTGATCATGGATTAAGTCATGACAAGAAAGAGTGCTCATGTACGTTGTTGAAGCCTGTCCGACTGTACGTGATTGGAGAAGCGGGAACTGGAAAAAGTTTCCTTATTAAAGCAATTTCATGTTATTTGCAGGAAAGGACAGAGTCATCGCTGTCTTGTGTTGTCACCGCTCCAACTGGACTGGCAGCACATAACATTAAAGGGATTACTTTACATCGTTTACTGATGCTGCCAGTGGAGCATGACAACAAATTAGAATATCACAAGCTATCTGGAGATGCTTGTTTTGAAGTTTCAAGAGTCTTGAGGAAAATGAAACTTCTTATCATTGACGAAGTAAGCATGGTTTCCAATGTCATGCTTGCCTTTGTGCATTTGAGAATGCAAGAAGTTCTC
Source organism: Lissotriton helveticus (assembly GCF_964261635.1). Taxonomy (NCBI): domain Eukaryota; kingdom Metazoa; phylum Chordata; class Amphibia; order Caudata; family Salamandridae; genus Lissotriton; species Lissotriton helveticus. Next base: position 1,789,691,669 of record NC_136068.1, read on the forward strand.
AAAACAGAGTATGATGTGTTATTTGGTGGCAAACACATCATTGTTTTCGGAGATCTTCTGCAGCTGACACCAGTGAAAGGGCAACCTGTGTTCAAAATGCTCACGCATGAAGATACCAGGAAGTGCTTAGGGAGCATTGGCAACGTCAATATATGGTTAAACTTCAATTATGCTGAACTGCATGAAAATATGCGTCAGGCAAAGGATGAAGTTTACAAAACTATTCTACAAGATGTTAGAATTGGAAAAGTGACCGAGCATGGGAAAGAAGCTTTACATGCACGATTACTGACAAATTTATATCCAGACGAAGATGTTGTGCCTGAGAATATTTTTCAGAAAGTTACTGAGAAAAAATCTGGAATATGTTTGATGCCAACTCTTGCAGAATGTGCCAAATTCAACAACAAAATGTTGCATTTAGAAAAGCAAGAGATTGTGAAACTGGAAGCTATTGACAGAGTAGAGCATATGGGATCAACAATTATTTTGTCTGAGAATCTGAAAACAAAATTGGATTCATTAGAGAAGAGCATATCTAAAACTGCGGGTTTTGAAAAGACTCTGAATGTGTGCTTGAACTGCCGTATAATTTTAAGAAGGAATTTACATGTTGAAAGAAGTCTGGTAAATGGATCAATGGGTAATGTTGTTGATTTTGTGAAATACAGAAATAGAGATGGAATTGAATTTTTAAAAATTAAATTTGATGGCATTGAGGAAGTACAGCTAATTGGTCGTTGTTCTGCTAGATTTTTGCTTGTAAAAGACTTATATGTTCGTCGTAAGCAGTTTCCTGTTTGCTTGGCATATGCGGTGACAATCCATAAATCGCAAGGTTTAAGTGTAGACTGTGCATTGGTGAATATTGGCAGTTCTGTGTTCAAGGAGGGTATGGCATATGTGGCATTGTCACGAGTTAGAACTTTATCGGGATTGTACTTGATTGAGTGTGATGTCACAAACATTTGTGCGGATCTAGATTGTGTTAAGGAATACAATAGGTTAAGAAGAGAGTATGCGCCACATTTGCCTCAGTATCCTTTGTTTGAGAAACGTGTGGTAGGCCGGAAACGAAGAAATGTGACCAATACTGGGGAGGTTGTAGCAAAAAGACGAAAAGTTGATGAACCTGAAATTATAAGCAGAAACAAAAAGGATTCTGTTGAAGATGTTGTTGGTTTTCAATTTGAAAACAGTTCTGGTGTCAACTGCTATGCTAATGTAGTGGTTAATGTTTTGTTTTCTCTAGAAAATGTAAAAGAAGAGATTGTGGTCAATTCTGATCAAAGATTTTGCAGTTTGTTAAATTCTGTGTTAGAGAAATGTAGCACTGATAGAACAAACATAGAAAGTGTGTCTGAAATTCGAAATCTGTTAGACAGATGTTCAGGCCAAACACAATTCTCTCAAAATAGTCAGCAAGATTGTCAGGAGTTTTTAATGTTTATGCTTGATGTATTGCATGATGAAGGTGTAGATGTAGATCACCTGTTTGGGCTTTCTTATCAATGGCAGCATGACTGCGAGAACTGTAGGGTATCAAGTACTACTAGTGTAGACTCAGAAAGATTTATATATTTAACTTTGCCAGACAGTAAATCAGTCTCTTTTAATAAGCTAGTAAAAGCAGCTGATCACAACATGGAGTGTAGCCAATGTAAATCTGAAATGATGTCCACATTATTTATACGAACATATGGCCAGTATGTCATTTTAATGTTCCAACGATGTAGGCCTGATGGAACAAAATTGACAACTTTAATTAAAAATGTTGTGGCTTCACAGTTGTCAATATCAGGAAGGACTTTTGTAACTGTAGCAATTATATATCATGATGGTCCTTCAATAACATCAGGACATTATACAGCTTATTTAAAGTGTAGAAATGGCTGGTCATTCTGCAATGATTCTGTTTTAATTTTCAAAAAAAAATTGCAGTATGACCTTAAAAACTCTTACCTGGTGTTTTTAAAACCAAAATTTTAGGGAAAGAATCTCGGGATGTGCTCTGAGGAATTTCAAGAAGTTCTAATGGCTCCTACACGATTTGGCCTTGAGGATAAGTGTAGTATAGAGACATAACTTCTTACCATAACACTGGACGTCATGGAGAAATACGTGCACTTTGAATGAGTTCAGAAAAACTGTTTCTTTTTATAAGCTAATTGAAGCAGCCAATCAAAACATGGAGTAGAGGGAATGTAAGTCTGCAATGCTGTCTACTGTTTTACATTGCTTTGTGATTAAAAGTGATGTAGAGAATTAAATAATTGTACTAGTCATAAAGGTAGTGTAAGTCTGCTTCATAGTAAGCAGTATCAGTGTGATAGGAAATGTAGAACATGATTGAGCAAGAAGGGGAAGATATTACTAGTACAGGATTGTGAAAATGATCTTCAACATTTTAATTGTGAAAGTTGCGGAAATACAACATGACGGGATTGGTTTAAAAGAATTCTAAGAGTTATAAATGGCTCAGACACGATTTGGCCTTGTGGAAACGTGTGGTAGAGAGCGAGAAGTCATTTATTGTATGTAACATGTTTTTGAAAACGATGGAGGTTTTCTTTCAGAAAGTGGCGGGTTGAAAGTAATAACAGCACAACAGAGTGTAAGCTGTTCATAGGACATCCTTGGCCGTCATAGAAAGTAAGTTAACTTTAAGGAGTTCTGAATTCTGATTTGTTGTTGTATGGGTTTTTTAAACACAATCATTTTGATTGTGTTTTTTTTTCCCCGCTGTTATATGATGAATACCTTCAAGTCACTGTTTTAGTGAAATTTGATACATTCTGAGAACAGCAAAAATAAACCATTTAACATGTATAATTAATTCTGTTCTGTTTGCATTTATGATGTACATGTAGAACTGTGTAGGAGGCATGGAGAAGGTGAGGCTTCTGTAAGTGTCAAAGATGTTGCATACAGTGCTCATATTCTACGTAGTCTTTTATATTTCATTACTTTCACTGTTTCTGACTGATCTAAAAAATTTTTTTTAAAAAGAACAGTAAGTATAAGGGAAGGAAACAGACAGTTATGTTAAAAGAAACACAGCTATAGGGAATAAACTAGGGATACTGTTACCCGCAATCCTCTGCTGATGATGTCATTGAGCATGTCATGAATGATGTAATATGTGACATCATCAGCAGTGGATTACGGGTAATAATATCTCTAGTTTACTCCCCTATAGCTGTCTTTCTTTTAACATAACTGTCTGTTTCCTTCCCTTATACTTACTGTTCTTTTTAAAAAAAAAAATGTTGGGGTTCGCTTCCGGTTCGCGTACCGGGGAGCGAACTGGGAAGCGAACTAAGCGAAATAGAGGTTGGCACAGTTCCAAATATTGTACCAATTTTTTAATAACGGGGAGGCAGTTCTGAAAAGAACTGTTTTTTTATTGTTTTTGTTGTTTTATATTTTTTTTATTATTTTTCTGAACATTTTTTTACTTTTTTTGAATTTTTCTGAACAGTTTTATATTTTTTTGGGTTTTTTTTCGGAGGGGGCAACGAAAACGATTCATTGTAAAGGGCTCAACAGGAGCAACAAAACAAAAAAAAAGAATTTATTATTTGGGGCGTTTCATACAAACTTGCATATGATAGTCAATAGCTCTGTTGATCAGAGAGATGCTTCTTTCTCCGTAGCAAATGAATCCACTGCAATGTACGCAGACTTGTTTTACTTCACGAAATCTTGTTTGTATATTTGGCACCATCTCCCTGCCCTCTGGTCCAGTTACTTCCGGTACAACAGATCTTCTGGCCATAATAGGGAGATTATCTAGGTCGTTACGAAACTGTGCAGCACTGTAGTTGTTAGGATGCCACCTAGTCATATGGCGATGCATTGTGTAGTTTCCGAAACTGTATTTTTTGTCGGTCCCTCTGGACAGTCTATCTTGACATATAAGGCAAGTTACGTATCTTGCATTTACTTTTTGCTGACCTTTGGGAATTTTAAAAAATTGCCAAATGAAGTTTTCTTTCCGGTGAGACGTCCTGGGCTCCTCAGGCAAAAAGTGCCTCTCTTCGTGCTCGTCGTCCTGTTCCTCTTCTTCCTCTTCTTGCTGAATTATAACTTGAGCAGGTGGTCCACTCTTCCTTGGATGTGGTGGAGGTGGTAGGGAAGCACCAGCTGAAGCTACTAAAGAAGCCATTGCTCACTGGTAACAAAGGGTCTTTCTCTCACAATGATGAAAGTCAGAGTGAGGAAAGAAGGAGGGATTTTTATCATTTGGGAAAAACAATAGTTCTCAACCAATGAAAAGTGTTCATTTTATATTATATGACCTAGTCTTACATCATTAGGAAACCAAAAGTGAAATGAACCAATGAAAAGTGTTATTACCAAGTCACATGACCTGCTGTGTTTACGTTACGCGCTTTGCAGGGCCTCCCGGTTTGCTTCCAGAAACCTGTGCTTTGCGACTCGGTAAGCGTACCAGTTCGCTAACGTAGCACGTCATATGACGTATCACGCGACAACGCGAAACGTCATGCGGACGGGAGGCGTGATGATGTTGTTTTCTAACGCGGCAGTTGCGGTAAAGAAACGTTTACCGGCTCGCGGTCTATTTCGCGGCATCAAGGTCAGCTAACGGGAAGCTTCCCGATTCGCGAAGCGGGAACGAAGAAAAAAAAATATTTTAAAAAAAAGTTATTAATAAACATATAAAATATATTTTTGGATTTAAAGAAGAATACATTTTACAGCTACAGATATTAGCTGTTAAAAAACCAATGAAATTCACTGAAAAAACCATAGGTTATAGACCATATATAGTTAGGAATTAGCATTTACAAAACCTTGAAAATTCACTGAAAAAACCATAGGTTATAGACCATATATAGTTAGGAATTAGCATTTAGAAAACCTTATTTTACTCACACAAAACCATTGAAATTCCATATATAGTTAGTTGCACTAACTATATATCGCGCACCCGCAATCCACTGCTGATGATGTCACATATTACATCATTCATGACATGGTCAGTGACATCACTGATGACATCACTGATGACATCTCAAATGACATCACTGATGACATCACTGATGACATCTCAAATGACATCACTGATAACATCTCAAATGACATCACTGATGACATCTCAAATGACATCACTGATGACATCACTGATGACATCTCATTTGACATCAATGACCACATCACTGATGATATCATTCATGTGACAATACAATGCATCTCCTCACACTTTAATATAACCTCTGTTACACCCAGTGTTAAATACAGAGTATAATTTTTGAAACCATTGACACACTAATACTAGTTACTACATACGCACTCAGTGATTCCTATGTTTACACACACATTCACTGATTTATCCATACAATCATTCATACATACAATCACTCATCTTTACAACACTATCATATGCACTCATACACCTATACAGACTCTCACACTCTGTCACTCATCCATGGAGTTACTCACACACCTAGTCAGTCCTGTAAATAATCAATCACACTTCCATTTTCTAATCTATACAGTTAAACATAGAGCACCTTACATTTTGAAACATATACTAACACATACTTACTCTCTTATACAATCATTGATACAAGTACACATTGATCTGCACAGAGTCACACACCTCCCAGCCAGCCACACACACACTCAGTCTCCCATACAAATACTTGGGCAATCAATCAATAACCCATATAGTTACTCATATAGCTACTGACCAACACATGCAGCAGTTTACAGAAGAACAGACATAATGATGCACAAATTAAGACAGTTTAGTCACTAACCCATGCACTCAGTGAGACACATTTAATCACTCACTCATACAGTCAGTCACTCACCTAATAAATCCTTCATCCAGACACTTCTACATCTACTCATTCTTCAATATGTAAAACATATTTAAACTTTTCAGAAACACACAGTCACTGGATGATGTCATCAGTGATGTCATTTGAGATGTCATCAGTGATGTCATCAGTGATGTCACTGACCATGTCATGAATGATGTAATATGTGACATCATCAGCAGTGGATTGCGGGTGCGCGATATATAGTTAGTGCAACTAACTATATATGGAATTTCAATGGTTTTGTGTGAGTAAAATAAGGTTTTCTAAATGCTAATTCCTAACTATATATGGTATATAACCTATGGTTTTTTCAGTGAATATATATATATATATATATATATATATATATATATATATATATATATATATATAAATACAATGTTCCTGTTTCGCCACTGCTCGGCGAACACAAACCCAGGTGCGGACCTCAGAGCCAACTCCGTCGTTGCAGCGAACAAGTAAAAAAATGAGTAAAAATCCTCAAATGGATTGCAAAGTAAATAGAATTTATTTAGAACAAAATCAAAGGACTGGTGTCCATCCTAGACACGTTTAACTCCTCTAGGGAGCTTGGTCACTTGAAACGCCCAGAATGGTGTGCAAATATATAGTAAACATAAAGGTGGGACAAATTAGGATAGTACACGCCCTTGACGTGTAAACAATAAAAATAAATGACAGACTAAAGTGCAGAGCGTACTTTTCATGTAGCACAATGGTGCAAACCATAGCACAATTTACAATTAAAAACACAATCTAATGCATTTGTAGTTAAAGACTAGTGTCCAAATGAAAGAGAATTACTAGAAAGATAACACAGTATTTCTGTATATATCCTCAGGCTAGGCATATGTTCAAAATGTGAAAGAAAAAATATTGTAAGTTAAAGACCTAAAATATCGGTCCAATCTTATTTCGCCAAATGAACAATAAATTATTGACAAGTGTCATAAAGATATAAGCCAAATAAAATAAACTTATACAAGTAAATTCTACATCAAAATCACCTGATGATAAAGTGCTCAAGTAAATTCTCTACAATATTTATACAGACCTAATAAACTCATTTCAATTGATTGCGATTCAAAATTGTCAAAAAGGTGCAAAAAAGTGTAGAGCAAATTAAAAAAACATATTCTACATGGTTCAACCCACAAAAGAAAATATGTACAATTTATAGCCGATTAAGCAAATGAGAGAGCCTATCACAGTTTATATATTCTATATACACCGCTAATACCAATCATATTGAAAAAATTTAATGATGTTTTATACAATAAATTCAAGCCAAATATAGCGATGGTATAAAAAAAGCAGCAACATAAATACAACATTAAAGAGACTAGGCGAGATTCATATTCACAAAAAGTTATTAAAATCTTCTGTTAAATTCAAACCATTCAGGGCCTTAGTATCTAAAGCTAGAATAAAGTGTGATTCTTTTTGTCTGAGCAGTTTTTCACGGTCCCCACCCCGTCCGGGCTGGGGTACTGAACATAGAACAGTATATTCCAGGTCTTTCAATAGTTTGTTATGAACAGACCGAAAATGTCTCGCCACAGGATAATTATTATCACTATTGACGATTGCTCTTATATGTTATAGAATGCGCCTGTGCACAGGGAGTTTTGTACTCCCTATATATTCGAGATTGCAAGTGCACTTCAACTTGTAGACAACAAATTCAGACCTGCAGGTTAAATATTCTCGAATTGGGATGGGAACCTCACTGAACGCTGTTACATAGTGGGTACTATTCTTTGCAAATGTGCACGCGCGGCAAGAGGTGCATTTAAAGAATCCTGTTTTGTTCAGCCAGGTTTTTTTAGGAACCACCTCAGGCATTGGTCTATCTAATACATCACGCATTGAAGGCGCCCTTCTGAATGTAATGGCAGGTGTGCTTGGTAAGATCAGACCCAAAATGACATCAGTCAACACAACTGGCCACTCTGTGCAGATAATGCGACGGATTCTCCGTTCTTGCGCACAGAAAGTTGTAATGAGCCTGACTGAGCACTCTGAACCGGTGGTAACCGTGCTTTTAGGTGCAAGAAGGGATGCTCGATCAATAGAGCTAGCTTTAACTAAAGCCTGTTCTAAACTTTTCTTAGAGTATCCCCTGTTAAAAAATTGCTGTACTGATAATATATATATATATTACCTACTGGCGGTCGCCAGTATGTAGTTATAGTTAGGACCTAGTTTCCATGGTAAATCCACAACATTCTATTTGGAATAACTTTGGCGCCGGTAGACGAATCTTCGTGAATTTCTCCCAAAAAAATGGCTTTCTCGGTTCCGCTCATTCCCTGAAAGTTTGGGCATGATTCGTCATGTGGGGGCTGAGAAAGAAGGGGGGTTCCAAAACATGTTTTCCCCATGCAATTTTCCATAGGGACCTTTAGCCAGGGCTACAGCCCGAACGGCTGAACGGAATTACACCAAATTTGGGAGAGAGGTAGAGTTCGGTTTGCAGATTGTGCTTTTTGTTAAATGGTGTAAATCCGTTTAGTAGTTTCTGAGAAAATTGCAAGTAAAATCATAGCGATATCTAGAGTCGGAGTTCAGTACGCGTACTGAAATCTGTTCAATTACGAGCGCGAGCTGCATGCTGATTGGCTGTGAACTGTCTGTCAACACTCGAAACCAGGAAGTGTTGGTGGCCATCTTGTGCCTCGCTAGAACCGAGTCACAAGAAAACAGTTAAACAAAGTTGAGAAATAAGGGAAGGGGGTAGGGTAGAGACATTCTGACCCTCTAGGCTTGCTCAGGGGGTCGTACATGGATGTTTAGGCTCTATTTTTTATTTAATTTTTTTTAAAGAAAAATCTCGGCGTACGCGTATGGAAATACCTACAATTACGAGCAGGAGCTGCATGCTGATTGGCTGTCAATACTCCAAACCAGGCAGTGTTGGCAGCCATGTTGTTTGTCGGGAGAGCAGAGTCATAAGAAAACAGTAAAACAAAGTTGAGAAATAAGGAAAGGGGGCAGGGTAGAAACATTCTGAGCCTATAGTCTTGTTCAGGGGGTGGTACATGGATCTGTAGGCTCAAATGGCGGGGTACTCGTGCAGTACTTGTACGCGGTGGAAAAGGTGAAAAAAAAGTAGAAGTCCGTTTTATTCATTAGGTCCCGGGGGGGCAAATTACGGGGGCAATTTTTCTGCTTAATGGGGGCTTGTAAGGTGCTCCGAGCACTGGGGAACGGCACTCCTCTGGTTTTATTTTGAAGTATGCGGGGGGGCGTTATGGTCCTACTCCCTGCAGTTTCGGGGAGCGGCACCCCTCGGGTCTTTAAAAAAAAAAGTATATGTTTTGAGCACTCCCTCCCTCTCTCCCCGTACACGTCGCGGGGAACGCCACCTTTCTGGGGCAGAAATATATAAAATTACCTTCCAGCTCCGGGTACCTGCACTGTCTGGAGTTTTTTTATTAATGTTGGGACAGTGGGCTCGATAATACATCCTTGTTAATTCCCATAGAAGCCTTTGTTCTGGTGTTAACATGGGCTTCTATGGGAAATAACAAGGCTGTATTATGAAGCTCATTATCGCTGTTTTATCGGCAGTTTCCTGCCAATTTATTTATTTATTTATTTAAAGTATTTATATAGCGCGACTAACACCTTGCAGGTTTCCTGGCGCTGGAGAATACTCTTTAACTGAGGAGGCTGAGAACGAGTAGCAAACTATTAGAATTTAGGGAAACAGCCAGGTTTTAATACGTTTCCGAAAGGGGAGGAGTTGTGAAGTTTGGCGGATGTCAAGTGGCATACTGTTCCACAGTTTAGCCGCTGCGACTCTGAGGGATCTGCCCCCAGTCCTGACTTTATTAAATCTAGGAACTGTTACCAAACAGGCTGAGGCGGATCGAAGCGTTCTGTTGGGGGTGTACCATGAAAACAATGCTTGCAAAGGTCTGGGCCCGACTCCGTGCAGAGCCTTGAAGACAAGGCAAAGGGCTTTGAATGCCACTCGCTGCCTTAGAGGGAGCCAGTGTAGCTCGGCTAAGGCCGCTGTGGCGGAGGACCTCCTGGTCCAGCCAAGAGCTAGCTTGGCGGCGGCCGACTGAATTCTTTGGAGTCGATCCAGCAGCACAGCTGGGGACTCGAGTAACAGTGCGTTGCAGTAGTCAAGGCGACTAAGGATAGTGCACCTGACTATCAGCGCCCGAGCTTGTGCGGGAAGGAGTGGCATGATTTTGCGCAGGGATCGCATTAGGGCCGAGCAAGTCCCCACTGTTTTTGCTACCTGGGTTTCCATACTCAGCTTATTGTTGAGCATGTCCCCCAGGTTGCGTGCCGAGGTGACTGGCAGTGGTTTTTCCGGTGTTTCCGGAGGCCAAAAGTCGCTCGGAAACGGGCGTGGTATTCGGTTACCTGCACAAAACAGAACCTCAGTTTTGGAGGAGTTGAATTGCAGCGAGTTTTTATGCAACCAACCAGCCGTCTCTCTTAGGCAGTCATGAAATGATGTTAAGGGGATGGAGTCTTCTCCCTCCCAAGAGAGAATGAGCTGGGTGTCGTCCGCATAATTGATGGTTTTTAACCTGTGGGTCTTTATTAACGTGATCAGGGGTTTGAGATACACGTTAAAGAGGATGGGGCTGATCGAGGAGCCCTGGGGCACTCCCTGAGACACAGGTGCAAATGCGGATTGGAATGGGGGGAGGGACACAGCCTGACTCCTGTCCCGCAGGTAAGAATGGAACCATAGCAGAGCCGTGCCATCCACCCCAGCCTCAAGAAGTCTCTCCAGCAAAATCCCATGGTTGACCGTGTCGAATGCGGCAGACAGGTCCAGCAAGATCAAAGCTACTGCTTGGCCCCTGTCTGCACGCATACGGAGATCTTCCATGGCTGTCAGGAAAGCTGTTTCGGTGCCATGGGCTGGACGAAATCCAAATTGGAAGTCGTCCAGGATGTGGTTCTGCTCCAGGTGAGTAGAAAGACAGGAGCTTACCCATCGTTCGACAACTTTTGCCGGAAAAGGCAGGAGGGAGACAGGCCGATAGTTCGGCAGAACTTCAGGGTTTAAGGAGGGCTTTTTCAGCAGCGGTGTGACAAGCGCTTGCTTCCAGGGCGTTGGAACATATCCGCAATGTAAGGATTGGTTGCAGATTCTGCGCAGAGTGCTGAAAAGTTCGGTTCCAAAGCTTTTCCAAATTTTAGGAGGCAGAGGATCAAGAGGGGAGCCCGAGGTGATTCCGAGCGCCAACTTTTCAAACTCGGTTTCTGGGATGGGGGGGAATTCCCGCAACCTTACCGTGGGAAGGTGACCTGAATGCATTGAATCAGGGCCAATGGTACTAGCCCCCAAGTTGTTGGGGCTGCCCAGCGGAGGGGAGGTGTTCAGGTTGTGGATAATGGTATCGATTTTATTTTTAAAGAAAGATGCGATATTGTCGCAAAAAGCTTGTGTGGGTGGCATAGTTTTTGTGGCACAGTCGGGGTGGGTGAGGTTTTTAAGAATCTGGAAGATACTTTTCGAGCTGTTGGTGGCGTTGACAATGGTGGAGCAAAAGTAGTTGGCTTTGCTTTGCCCCATAGCAGTTTTATATGCCCGAAGGTTTTCTTTCCAGATGGACTTGTTGGTGTCGGAGTAGCCTTGCCTCCATTTTCTCTCCGATTGTCTACAGGCAAGTTTGAGGACTCTCAAAGAGTCGTCAAACCAGGGAGCTGGTGCTCTGCCCTTGGGTTTGCACTTTTTCTGGGGGGCGAGGTAGTCCGAGGTAGAGGAGATCTTTGTGCAAAGGGCTTTGTAGTTGTCCTCCACCGAATTAGTGGGGGAGAAACTATTTTCCACTTTGAAAACAGGGCCGGCCGCTCTTAATTTGTCCAGAGCTTTCCAGTCTCTGTACAGGAATTCGGGAGAGACACTATGTAGCGGCCTTCTGGCTCTGCTGCTAGCTATGTGGAATTTAATGAGCGAGTGGTCGGTCCAGCACATCGGCAAGATGTCGCTAAGGTGTACTAGCTGGGGGGAGGAGAAGATTAAGTCGAGTTGGTGTCCTGCTGTGTGGGTGGGTTTGTTAACCAGTTGGGAGAGTCCCACGCTTTCACAGGAGAGTACAAGATTGTTCAAAGCAGTGTCCAGGCTGCCGTTAGGCCAGAGATTGAAGTCGCCTAAAATGATCAGCTTGTTGTGGGTGGTGGCCATATTGGTGAGGGTGGTGAGTAACGCTTGTTGCTGTAGGGAGTTAAAGGCTCCCGGGGGGCGGTAACATATAATGGCCGTAAAGGTGGCTCCGGAGAGACAGTTTATGGAGAGGCCGAGAAGTTCCGTTCCGGCCGCTGGGTCCATGTTAAGGATGTTTATGGACCAAGCGGCTCTATAGATAATGCCCACTCCACCACCACGACCCTTAGGTCTAGGAAGATGCAATATTTTGAAATCTGGGGGACAGGCCCCGTCGAGTTCAGTGTTGCAGTCCGCGTGGGTCCATGTCTCTGTAAGAAATAATACGTCGAGGTGGTGATTGTCAATAAGCAATTGAATTTCGTCTGCGTGTTTAGGCAGCGACCTGACATTCAGCAGGCCACCTGATAGTAGACCCTTAGAAGAAAAGTCGTGCAGAGGGTAGGCAGTGTCAGAGAATGACAAATGACCTTCATGTGCGAAGTCTCTGAGACGAAGTAGGGACTCACGAGTTAGGTACGGAAGGTGGGGGGTGAACAACGGGGGGGTCAGGGCATGGGAAGCCGCTTCAGTCGCTTCCGAGGCGCGGACGAGCGCAGACGAGCTTGCCTTATGCGCGCCTTCGGCGCGCAATCGTCGCGCCCGCTGCGCTCGTCCGCTGCGCTTCCGGCCAGGATTCATGTTTTATAGAGGAGCTTGGTGCGTAGGAGGGGTGGGCGTGGCCAGCCGAGGTGGGCGTGTCTGGCGGGTCCCTCGACCAGGAAATGGCGGCAAGACGCGAGACCAGGGCAAAACAACAAGCTATCTGCTGCTGAGTGCTAGTGCAGGTAATGCCAAGAATTAAAGTGCAAAGTAATATTAAAAACACAGTTATACAGTTTTTAAAATTTCCACAAGTTTCTAAAAAGGCTGCTCCCGGCTTTCCGCCTCAGGAGTTTTCTCAGCTTGAAAATGCAGCGCTAGCGATCAGCGCGCATTTATATAGACCTGGGAGGGGGGGCGTGGCCAGCCGAGGTGGGCGTGTCTGGCGGGTCCCTCGATCAGGAAATGGCGGCAAGACGCGAGACCAGGGCAAAACAACAAGCTATCTGCTGCTGAGCGCTAGTGCAGGTAATGCCAAGAATTAAAGTGCAAAGTAATATTAAAAACACAGTTATACAGTTTTAAAAATTTCCACAAGTTTCTAAAAAGGCTGCTCCCGGCTTTCCGCCTCAGGAGTTTTCTCAGCTTGAAAATGCAGCGCTAGCGATCAGCGCGCATTTATATAGACCTGGGAGGGGGGGCGTGGCCAGCCGAGGTGGGCGTGTCTGGCGGGTCCCTCGACCAGGAAATGGCGGCAAGACGCGAGACCAGGGCAAAACAACAAGCTATCTGCTGCTGAGTGCTAGTGCAGGTAATGCCAAGAATTAAAGTGAAAAGTAATATTAAAAACACAGTTATACAGTTTTTAAAATTTCCACAAGTTTCTAAAAAGGCTGCTCCCGGCTTTCCGCCTCAGGAGTTTTCTCAGCTTGAAAATGCAGCGCTAGCGATCAGCGCGCATTTATATAGACCTGGGAGGGGGGGGCGTGGCCAGCCGAGATGGGCGTGTCTGGCGAGTCCCTCGACCAGGAAATGGCGGCAAGACGCGAGACCAGGGCAAAACAACAAGCTATCTGCTGCTGAGCGCTAGTGCAGGTAATGCCAAGAATTAAAGTGCAAAGTAATATTAAAAACACAGTTATACAGTTTTTAAAATTTCCACAAGTTTCTAAAAAGGCTGCTCCCGGCTTTCCGCCTCAGGAGTTTTCTCAGCTTGAAAATGCAGCGCTAGCGATCAGCGCGCATTTATATAGACCTGGGAGGGGGGGGCGTGGCCAGCCGAGGTGGGCGTGTCTGGCGGGTCCCTCGACCAGGAAATGGCGGCAAGACGCGAGACCAGGGCAAAACAACAAGCTATCTGCTGCTGAGCGCTAGTGCAGGTAATGCCAAGAATTAAAGTGCAAAGTAATATTAAAAACACAGTTATACAGTTTTAAAAATTTCAACAAGTTTCTAAAAAGGCTGCTCCCGGCTTTCCGCCTCAGGAGTTTTCTCAGCTTGAAAATGCAGCGCTAGCGATCAGCGCGCATTTATTTAGACCTGGGAGGGGGGCGTGGCCAGCCGAGGTGGGCGTGTCTGGCGGGTCCCTCGACCAGGAAATGGCGGCAAGACGCGAGACCAGGGCAAAACAACAAGCTATCTGCTGCTGAGCGCTAGTGCAGGTAATGCCAAGAATTAAAGTGCAAAGTAATATTAAAAACACAGTTATACAGTTTTTAAAATTTCCACAAGTTTCTAAAAAGGCTGCTCCCGGCTTTCCGCCTCAGGAGTTTTCTCAGCTTGAAAATGCAGCGCTAGCGATCAGCGCGCATTTATATAGACCTGGGAGGGGGGGGCGTGGCCAGCCGAGGTGGGTGTGTCTGGCGGGTCCCTCGACCAGGAAATGGCGGCAAGACGCGAGACCAGGGCAAAACAGCAAGCTATCTGCTGCTGAGCGCTAGAGCAGGTAATGCCAAGAATTAAAGTGCAAAGTAATATTAAAAACACAGTTATACAGTTTTTAAAATGTCCACAAGTTTCTAAAAAGGCTGCTCCCGGCTTTCCGCCTCAGGAGTTTTCTCAGCTTGAAAATGCAGCGCTAGCGATCAGCGCGCATTTATATAGACCTGGGAGGGGGGGGCGTGGCCAGCCGAGATGGGTGTGTCTGGCGGGTCCCTCGACCAGGAAATGGCGGCAAGACGCGAGACCAGGGCAAAACAACAAGCATTCTGCTGCTGAGCGCTAGAGCAGGTAATGCCAAGAATTAAAGTGCAAAGTAATATTAAAAACACAGTTATACAGTTTTTAAAATGTCCACAAGTTTCTAAAAAGGCTGCTCCCGGCTTTCCGCCTCAGGAGTTTACTCAGCTTGAAAATGCAGCGCTAGCGATCAGCGCGCATTTATATAGACCTGGGAGGGGGGGCGTGGCCAGCCGAGGTGTGCGTGTCTGGCGGGTCCCTCGACCAGGAAATGGCGGCAAGACGCGAGACCAGGGCAAAACAACAAGCTATCTGCTGCTGAGCGCTAGTGCAGGTAATGCCAAGAATTAAAGTGAAAAGTAATATTAAAAACACAGTTATACAGTTTTTAAAATTTCCACAAGTTTCTAAAAAGGCTGCTCCCGGCTTTCCGCCTCAGGAGTTTTCTCAGCTTGAAAATGCAGCGCTAGCGATCAGCGCGCATTTATATAGACCTGGGAGGGGGGGCGTGGCCAGCCGAGGTGGGCGTGTCTGGCGGGTCCCTCGACCAGGAAATGGCGGCAAGACGCGAGACCAGGGCAAAACAACAAGCTATCTGCTGCTGAGCGCTAGTGCAGGTAATGCCAAGAATTAAAGTGCAAAGTAATATTAAAAACACAGTTATACAGTTTTTAAAATTTCCACAAGTTTCTAAAAAGGCTGCTCCCGGCTTTCCGCCTCAGGAGTTTTCTCAGCTTGAAAATGCAGCGCTAGCGATCAGCGCGCATTTATATAGACCTGAGAGGGGGGGCGTGGCCAGCCGAGGTGGGCGTGTCTGGCGGGTCCCTCGACCAGGAAATGGCGGCAAGACGCGAGACCAGGGCAAAACAACAAGCTATCTGCTGCTGAGCGCTAGTGCAGGTAATGCCAAGAATTAAAGTGCAAAGTAATATTAAAAACACAGTTATACAGTTTTTAAAATTTCCACAAGTTTCTAAAAAGGCTGCTCCCGGCTTTCCGCCTCAGGAGTTTTCTCAGCTTGAAAAATGAAACGGCGATAATTTTAACACCCGTCCTTGATAATATGTACCTAAGTTTACTGGTCAAAAAAAAGAGCAATGGTCCATATTATCAACAAAAGGCGATACATTATCGTCGCTTTTATCGGCAGGAGACTGCCGATAAAGCGGCGATAATGGGCTTGATGATATATCCTTGTGAATTGCAATAGAAGCCCAGGTTAACACTAGAACCTGGGCTGCTATGGGAATTTACAGGGGCCTATTATCAAGCCCATTATCGCCGCTTTATCGGCAGTTTCCTGCCGATAAAAGCGGCAATATTGTATCGCCCTTTACTGATAATATGGCACTGAAGGGCATATTATCAAGGACCGGTGTTAAAATTATCGATGTTTAATGGGCAGGAAACTGACAATAAAACTGCAAAATTGGTCTTGATAATACGCCCTTGTTAATTCCCATAGAAGCCCATGTTCTGGTGTTAACATGTCAAATGAGAGCACAGAGCGAGCTATGAGAATAGTTAGAAATGGTCACTTATTGGAGATCTGATTCAGCTGTGTGGCTTAGCGTGTGGTTTTCTATAAAAAAAAGTTGTGTTTACTCCTCTGTATGGGAAGCTGGATGTTTCCATCTGGCCGTCAATTTCGACCTTGAAAGCAGAGTTAACCAAATGAATCGTATAAGAGCGCTATTGTCTCAAAAAGAGGTCGCTCTTACATCTGCTAGAGAAACATTTGTCCTTCATGTAGCAAACACCTGCACAGAAGTGTATGCTTTGTTAAATACAGACGTGCCTTGGAATTTTAGAGAGTTAATTTAGACTATCTTTAATGCGTCATCGAGTAGGGGGTTAGCTTACTTTTTTAGAAGTTATAAGAATTGGTCTTGTGACTTCTGTATAAAGTATATTTGGTGTCTTGTCTGTGTTTTTTCATTGCCTTTTTAGCAGCATCTTTGGTGAATTGTGATTAATGGTCACATTAGTTGCCATTGTGCTTGTAATAATTTGTTTACTTAAAAATGGATGCACATCTTGCAGCAGACGACAATATTTCTCGGTTGTTGCTGGTCCGCAACTGAATGCTTAGTTACTATGGCGTGCTGCCCCTTGCAACGTTGAGTGCAGTTTATGGATTATCGTTTCGATTCTCCGTTTTCACATGCGTTCAGCTTCTCTTCCATTGCCTGAGCTGTGATTTCGACTGGACCCTGGATTTGTGTTTCTGCAGTACAGTGTCTCCCAACGCGGATTACGACCAGTTGATGAGTCCTTTAGTGGTTCATGACATGCTCTGTTCTGGCTGCGGGATTATGGCCTTAGCAGCGACACATGGAATAATGGGACGTTGGAATGTTTTTGCAGCGGCGCATGAGTTCTTGGGACGCAGTTACATTGAAGATGACCCGAGTTTACCTCTGATGGTGATAGAGGCTCCGGTCGTTGAAGAACATGTATGTTCATTCTCACTATTGAATTGGATGGCTGAAATGTTTTCAGATGAGAACAATGACTTCCTGTTGGAGGCTGTTGCTACATACTGTGCTTAAACGCTGTTGGATTAAGACTCTGATTTTTGTGCGTATTGTTTACTTTTTAGCTACTGCTTTCTATCAAAAAGCGAATAACTTTTTTTTAAATGTGAACTTGACTCTGGTTTTTAGTCTTGGAGTGTGCGTTTCTAAGTGGCCCACGCTTATATCACGTGCTTTGATGAAGAAAGTGTGCCGTGGCTGAGGCTTGCACTCACACCCTGTTAAGTTAGCATGGGTTTATTAGAAGCTTACACGCTATTTTTGCTTTCCTGCTCTGCTTTGCACATGGCACATACTTGTGATATTGTTTAGAGAAGGCTGAGTATTTTGTTTTATATGAGAATAATTTGGTATGCTATTTTTGTAAAGTGCCTCGCTAGTTTTGTGTGTATAGTGAGAGCATGGAACATCAAAGTTATCTTGAATACTGTGTCTGTGTTTCAGAATGATCCTCGGAAGTTTGAGCCATAATACATATGCAGTTGGGTCCACCTTTGATACTTGAGCTTTTCATAATGCATTGTGAAGGCAAAGTTACACACAGTTGGAGAGCATTCATAACTTGACAGTTTGTGAGGCACTGAATGTGATCTATTACTGCTGAGTACCAGAGGTATGGGTCTGACCATGTAATCCTATGAGACTTTCTGTAGTTATAAACTAATCTGCTAGGTAGAGAGGGTGAAATGTAGGTATATTTTAAATTTGTTTACCTTTAGTATTATAGGATGCTTTTTCCGTTTGTATCTTATAGAATAGTAACAATGCTGACAACCTTGTTTGTGATAATATGTTTGGTTGTATTATCTAAAGTACTGTGCATGAGATTTTGGCGTTAGAAATAAACATTTCAAAGTTGCATGTTTCTTTATTTACATCTTGTATTGGACTGGTGTAAGACTATAATGAAAGAGTGCCATTGTTATCCTCGTTACTTCATGTAATCAAAGTGGCATGTTCTGGGTTGACTAGTCATTGGTGTTTTTGTTGTAGGGCAGTGGTTCCCAAACTTTTGACTCCTGAGGACCCCCCATAGAGTCACCACTGGAAGCTGGGGACCCCCAAGCAATTTGTAGGATTTAAATTTCAAACATTAAATCCGTAATTCGGAAACAATTAACACATATGTGCACCCAAAACAAATACTCAAATTGCTAATGATTTTAGTGGCATATTTACAAACCCCTATCACCATGGGGACATCACTTTCAGAGAGTTTTCTGTGGCGATAGGGGCTTTGCCTTATTTACAAGGCGACGTTAAGCCACTTAACGCGGCTTAACGATCCCTTGTAAATAAGACTCCCTTGACAGAATGCTTAGCGTGAAAGCGGTGGGCAGTGTGTGTTGTGGTGGGCGTTTCCTCTGTGACACCCATTGATTTTGACGCTGCCGCCTATTTACAAGAGCAGCGTAAATGGGAAGCAGCACCAAAATTAAGGCCAGGGAAAACCTGGATTTAACTTGGCGAAACAATGAGAAATGCTTCATTTCTCCTCGTTTTTGTTAAACGCCTTGGATTGTTTATGTTCAGGAAGGCGACCCTTCCTGCACATAAACAATCTTTAAAAAAAAAGACATTTTGTAACTTCCATGTGTGATGCATTAAGCAGTACACGAAGAAGTGACAAAATGACATTTCAATATTGTTTATGTGCAGGAAGGGGGACCTTCCTGCACATAAACAATCTTCCTCTATTAAATGTAAAGCCAGTGCAGGGGAAACGCAGGGCTGCACCATATTCTTGTAAATATGGTGCAGCCTTGCGTTTCTGAAGTAGTAGAGTGTGTTGTTAAGCCAAGGAGGCTGGTCTGGAGAAGCACAAACTTAAGGAGTGCTGGTCTGGAGAAGCACAAACTCAGGATTCAGAACATAACACAGTGGTTAGCATTGACTTTAACAATAAAAATGTATTTCCACCCAAAGAAACCTTTTTAGAAGCATCAGGATACTGAAAGACTGAAAAAAAGCATGTCACTAACTTGTACCTTGCAGTTTGCAAGCAGTTGTTTGATGACAGTTTTTTGGTCACAGTGCTAGATTACGATTGTCACTTATGAACTGCAGTGCAACAAAAGAATCTGTGATACAAAAGCAGTAACCCACTGACCGATGCATATCAAATACTGTTTTTTAACATGTATGGTACACTTCTTTGCAGTAGGCATATTAACCCTCTGTGTTACATTAGTTCAGTCACAGCTGTCACTGGACAAAACTCTCATGTCTCTCCAGCAGGGAAATCAATCACTGTTGTTATCTTGACATTTTTATTGTTCTTTGAAAACTGCTAATTAAACAAGATACTTTGTAGTGCTTTTAAAACTGCTGCCTGAGGACCCCCTGGGAATGTGTGAGGGACTCATGGGGGTCAGCGGACTATAGTTTGGGAAACACTGCTCTAAGGCGAAGAACCAATGAGTCACTGATTGCTAGTCTGGTAGGTTGTTTGTGTAGTAAGGTGCGTTTTGGAACACCGTAATTCACTGAGGTCCTAAGTCTTTATGCACAGTTTTGTCTATGAGCAGAATTCCTGGAACAGTAGTTACAACAAAAAGGCTTGATAAAGGGCTTGCACTTTGAATATGAATATAAAATAGAAGAATAGTTGCTAATCACAGTTAAGGAATGCAGCAATTAGATGTGTGTATGTGTGGATGATGTGTAGATTGAGTGGAAGATGAAATATTAGAGAGATTGTAGAGATGCAAACTTTCCATTTCTTTGTAAAGGAAGTGGGTGTTTAGTTTGCCAGTGCATATATATATTCACTGAAAAAACCATAGGTTTCAGGCAATTTATAGTCAGGAATTAGCATTTAAAACACTTTAGAAATTCACAGAAAAAAACCATAGGATTCAGCCTCGTTATAGTTAGGAATAAACATTTAAAAAACCTTAGAAATTCACTGAAAAACCATAGGTTTCACTCACGTTATAGTTAGGAGTTAGCATTTAAAAAACTTTAGAAATTCACTGAAAAAAACCATAGGTTTCAGCCACGTTATGGTTAGGAATAAGCATTTAAAAAACCTTAGAAATTCACTGGTGCACAAAGAGGGTCTCACGCCGGCCAGGCTTTGCTCCGCTGGGGCGTTGGAGGCTTTCCTTTGCTTGTTGGGAGTAGCGGCCGGGCTTCGCTCTGCCGAGCGACCCACCCCCTCTGTTTTTCCTGTCTGGCCGGGCTTTGCTCGCTGGCCAGGACTACGGTTCCCAGCAGCCCCATCCCAGGATGCCGCCACTGTCATCATCCTGTGCCAGGAGGGGCATAAAGACCTGCGTGCTGTCGAGGACCTTGTGGTGTACATAGAGGGTCTCACGCCGGCCGGGCTTTGCTCCGCTGAGGCGTTGGAGGCTTTCCTTTGGTTGTTGGGAGTAGCAGCCGGGCTTTGCTCTGCCGAGCGACCCACCCCCTCTGTTTTTCCTGTCTGGCCGGGCTTTGCTCCGCTGGCCAGGACTACGGTTCCCAGCAGCCCCATCCCAGGACACCGCCACTGTCATCCTCCTGCGCCAGGAGGCGCATAAAGACCTGCGTGCTATCTCGTCCCGCGAGGACGCGCCGGGAGAAGCCCGGGAAAAGGGCGGGACAGTCTGTGGCAGTTCGGGCAGGACGAGGCTGGGCTGGGCCTCAGACCCTGGCCGTCTGCGGATAAGACATTCCTCAACACTGTGGGACTTTTACGTGTTTTTATTACCGTAATTTGTATGATCATAATTACATCCCCAGTTATCGTAGGTTTTATTCTTTTCGAGTTATTGTTTAACAATGTCCAAACTTAGATCTGCTAAAAACTCCTCAGCGCCCATAACGATGGATAACTACTTGGTTAAAGTAGTAAGTAAGATTAACAAAGACCGGAGCCTTTCATTAAGCCGGGTAAGTCCCCCGGCTTCACCTATGCCTCAGGGCTCCTCTCTGAGTCCCACACTTTTTAATGTTTACATGCGCCCCCTGGCAGAGATTGTCGAGCCATTTGAGGTTAAGATCATTACGTACGCTGACGACACTCAGTTTATTGTGTCCCTCAACCTTTTAGACAACCATAAGTCCATGTTGGCTAATTGTCTGGAAAAGGTTCCGGCATGGATGGACTCTTCTTTCCTAAAGCTGAATGCTGCTAGAACAGAATTGATGTTTCTAGGAAAAACCACCAACTTGGAAATCGGCGCTCTCTGGCCTAAATGTCTGGGGGCCATGCCATTCCCCAAAGACCAAATAATAAGTCTCAGAGTCTGGTTGGACCATAACCTGAACTTTAAGACACAGGCGACCAGGGTAGTAGGCACCTGTTATGGCATTCTCAAAATGATCAGGAGGATTTTGCCCCTTCTGCCTTTTATTGCCAGGAAACTGCTGGTGCAAGCACTGATTCTTTCCAACTTTGTTTATGCCAATGTGCTCTACCTTGGTTCCCCTTGCACAACCATAAAAAAACTACAAACAGTACAAAATTGTGCGGCATGACTCCTTATGCAGGCTCATAACAGGGAATCTGCTAAACCACATATTAACACTTTGCATTGGCTGCCATTGGCCCAAAAAAGTATTCAATTTAAGGCCTTGTGTATTGCCCATAAATCATTGGCAGCTAGTGCTCCACCGATCTCCAATCTATAATTTCTCATTACGTCCCTAAAAGACCACTTCGCTCTGAGAAGAAACATCTTGCTATCATTCCTAAAGTCAATCGAGCTCGTAGCGGGGGACGTCTACTTTCTTCTATCACTGCAAAATGCTGGAATCAGTTGCCAGATTCTATTCGGCTCGAGGCTAATAATCTTTTATTCCGCAAGAGTCTTAAGACTTTGCTGTTTTCTTGATTTTCCCTACTTATGCGGTTTAGGCTTTGTCTTTAGCACTGAGAGGCCTTTGGTAGCCATGCGCTTTATAAATGTCTATTCAATTCAATTATTTATTTATTTATTTATTTATTGTACTTGTAGAGCGCGCTATCACCTCAAGAAGCATCTTGGCGCTGGCAGTCACAAAAGCAGAGAGAAAAGGCAGTTGGAGGCGGCTGAAAATTAAGGCAAGCGTGGAAAAAGCCAAGTTTTCAGCTGCCTTCTAAAAGCAGGCAGGTAGTCAGTCTGCCTTAGTTCCATGGGCAGAGAATTCCACAGCTTAGCCTCAGCCACACTAAATGATCTGCCTCCAGCTCTAGATCCCGCACCGCCCTGGCCAGGGAGGAGCGCAGATTACGGGCTGGTACATACCATGAAAACATCCGTTGAAGGCAAGCCGGACCCAACCCATGAAGGGCTTTGAAGGTCAGACATAAGGACTTAAAAGTCACCCTCTCCCTCACTGGGAGCCAATGTAGCTGCGCCAGAGCCAAAGCAGAGGAGGATCTCGGAGGCCAACCTAAGGCCAGTTTGGCAGCTGCAGACTGAAGTCTCTGAAGCCTATCCAAAAGATAGCTCGGGGACTCCAGCAGAAGGGTGTTGCAGTAGTCTATCCTGCTTAACACAGTGCAACATACCACCTCTATCCGTGCCATAGGTGGTAACAAGGGCAGGATTTTTCTCAGAGGGCGAATGATTGCCATACAGCTAGCTACCACCTTAGAGACCTGCGCCTCCAAGGAGAGGTCACTATTGAACATGACACCCAGGTTCCGAACTACCCTCACCGGCTGGACTAATGAAGTGAAGTCCTTCGGCCAGAAGTTGTCAGGTAGGGAAGAGCTTATCCTAGGCCGAGGGCAATAAAGCACCTCGGTCTTCCCGGAGTTAAATTGCAACGAATTGGCTTTCAGCCATTCTGCCGTGGCTCGCATGCAGCTATGGAATTCCTCCAAGAAGGTAAGATCATTCCCCTCCAAGGACAGAATCAGCTGTGTGTCATCAGCGTAATTGACAATTTCGATCTTAAAATGTTTGATGACCGCTATTAAGGGCCTCATATAGATGTTGAAAAGAACTGGGCTAACTGCCGAGCCCTGTGGAGCGCCATGCGAGACAGTGGAGAAGGCCGATTGAAAAGGCGGAAGGGAAACAGCCTGTTCCCTGCCTTGAAGAAAGGACTCGTAGGGCATTCCCCACAACTCCAACATCTCTCAGCCTGCCCAGTAAAATATCATGGTTCACCGTGTTGAAGGCGGCAGACAGGTCAAGCAGGATCAGAACCCCTGCCTGTCCCCTGTCTGCCCGCCAACGAAGCTCGTCCAGTACGGTCACCAGGGCCGTCTCGGTGCCATGAGCTGGACGAAAGCCAAATTGTGCTTCGTCCAGGAGCTTATGTTGTTCGAGATGTTTAAAGAGTATACCTGCCACCACCCGCTCTACAATCTTAGCTGGATAGGGTAGAAGCGAAATTGGCCTAAAGTTCTTAAGAGAGTCCGGATCAAGGGAGGGCTTTTTTAGTAAAGGGGTCACTATCGCTTGTTTCCATTGTGATGGAACCCTACCCATAGCAAGAGACTGGTTGCATACCCGCCTGAGCGTCGGGAAGAGCCCCGGCTCGTACTCCTTCCAGATTTTTAATGGGAGCGGGTCCAGCGGGGACCCAGATGTTATACCAAGGGCCACTTCCCTAAACTCTTCCACTGACAACTGTGCAAACTCTGCGAGGGGCTCGACTTCTCCCAATGCAGACGAAGTGTCGGGCGTCAGTAGGCTACCACCGTCAGTTGTTATCAGAGATGGTTGAGCTCTCACTCCCAGGTCATCAATAATCATTTTGATTTTATCCTGAAAGAACCTGGCTAGGTTCTCACAGAGCTCCTGCGAAGGGGGGAAATCGTTCTTCACACACTCTGGACTGATAAGATTCTTCAAGATATTAAAGATACTAGGGGAGCTTTTTGGGGCCTCAAGGATCACCCTCGAGAAATGATCCACCTTAGCTCTGTGAATCTCCTTCTTATATTCCCCTCGCTTGAGTTTCCAATTCAGCTTATCCCTATCCAAGTATACATGCCTTCACTTTCTCTCTGCCTGTCTACATTCCTGCTGCAATTTTTTAAGGCTGTCTGTAAACCAAACTGCAAAAGGGCTGCCCCTGCTCAAATGATGTTTAAGAGGAGCAGAGGTATCCAATACTGCAGTGATCTTAGCGCAGAGGGCCGCATAATTCGCCTCTGCCTGTAAGGCGGGAGAAAAGCCTTCCTCGACCATAAATGTCGGTGATGCATCTTTCTTCCGAGCAAGGGCTTTCCAGTCCCTACTCACATATTCCCTTACTTGGCCAACCGACCCTGCTATGAACACATCTGACTTTATAAAGACCTTGATCAAGGAGTGATCAGTCCAAGCCATAGGTAACACATCCCCAACCGTGAGAAGATTGACCTCGGAAAAGATCAAATCCAACCGGTGACCTCCTGTGTGTGTAGCTTGTAGAATACACTGAGAGAGGCCGAGAGCCTCATATGAATGGATTAAGTTGAGAAAGCCTGTGTTCAGGGTACCATGCAGCCAGAGATTGAAATCCCCCAGAATCATCAAATGCATATGACTAACAGCCAGCGTTGAAAATAAATCCAGCAGCGCCTGCTGCTGTGCCAGCGTAAAGACTCCCTGAGGCCTATAGCAGATAATACCAGTCACAGCAGGTCTCTGCGAAATCTTCATAGAAAAAACAAATACCTCACAGCCATTACACTCTTCCAAATTGATAACGTTCAATCTAATAGTATCTTTAAAAATCACGCCCACCCCACCCCCTCTCCCACTCATCCTAGGCTTGTGACACATTTTAAACCCCACTGGGCAGGCAAACCCGGCATCAACGTCTCAGCCGGGTGCCATCCAGGTTTCAGTCATGCATAAGAAGTCTAACTCGTGGGTCTCCAGCAGCAATTGAATGTCCACACAGTGTTTAGAAAGGGACCTCACGTTCAGGAGTCCCCCAACTAAGGAATCACCCTTCAGAATATCTACTAATGGGGAGGCCGTATGGGACAACAGAAGAGTTCCTATGCCACGACCCTTCTCACCAATATTGATAAGTTCCTTGCTGGAATACCTTAGTGGGTCACCCTCAGCACCCGGTACCCATCTTGACCAAATAGGAGCAGCCTCCCCTGCGCTGAGCGCGTCCTTGGCGCAGACGGGCTTGCCTTTGGCGCGCCGTTGGCGCGCCTGCTGCACGCTCGCTCCAGCATCGGCTTTTGTGCCCCCGTGAGCGCCTGAAACTAGACCGCCATTCTGCAGATCGAAACTCCTTCCAAGATGGCGGGTCAGCTCGCACGGACGGACCCCCCACTCGAGGAAGAAGCAGAGTGAGCTGCGGTTGTCCCAGACCCCTTCTGCACTAGGGTAAGTACCACCAGTGCGCGAGATGTTAGGAGCAAGAGTGGTGAATGTCACAAGAGTGGTAAATGTCACAACCGGAATCACTAGCAGCAGAAGACACGGAAGAATGCCCTCGAAATGCGTGTCACACGCAGAGTTAAATATTTTATTTCAATATTTTAAAAGCAATGGAAGCCACAGCCGTAGCTCCAATGAAACTGCCTCCCGACTTCGAGCTGCCCGCAATTCAACTATATAAAAGAGTAAGTATGCGTTAGTATCTGTATGAATATATGAGGTGGTGTGTGTATAACTGTGTAGGTGAGTAAATTAAACTATGATTCAGTCTTTCCATGACTGACTACGATGAGTGCATGACTGACTAGGATGAGTGGTGGTGTGTGTGTGTCTGTATAGGTGTATGAGTGCATATGATAGTGTTGGATTGATCAGTGACTACATGTACGAATGGTTGTATGGGTGAATGAGTGCATGTGTCTGTAGACCTATGAATAAGTGAGTGCGTTTGTAGTAATTGGTATTGGTGTCTCGATAGTTTTGAAAACGATACTCTGTATTTTACAGGGGGTGTATCAAAGGTTATATTAGGGTGTGAGGAGGTGCATCAGATTGTTACGTGGATGATGTAATCAATTATGTCATTTGAGATGTCATCAGTGATGTCACTGACCATGTCATAAATGATGTAATATGTGATGTCATCAGCAGTGCATTGCGGGCGCGTGAGTTATAGTTAGCTCAACTAACTAAAACGGCAGAACTTCTATGGCTTTGTATGGGTGAAATGTCCAACTAACTATGACATCACTGAAACCTATGGTTTTTTCAGTGAATTTCAAAGGTTTTTCAAATGCTAATTTGTAACTATAACGTCCCTGAAACCTGTGGCTTTTTCAGTGAATTTCAATGTTTTTTTAAATGCAAATTTCTAACTATGCCAACAAAGCTAGGACATGTGAAGAAAGAGGAAGAAAAGCACAGAAAGAAGCAAGACAAATGCTGAAAGAGTTAACAGAAGTCAAGAAAGAAGAACAAAAGTGCAGGAAGAAGCAAGAGATGTGCAGAAAGAACCAACAGAGTAGCAGCAAGTCCTCCTATGCCCCCAACATTTTACTGACGGGTACTGGTGGTAACTGTCTCTGACTAACAAGGACCGGAGCCAGTGCTATGCTAAAAGACACTTAGAATACAGTGAAAACACCTACATACACTAGGGAACAATATGCATTTGGGTACCCCTGTGATTAGCATGACCTCCTCTGTATTTGCCATGAGTTGGTGCCTGGGTCATTACATGAGTACATGGGTACTGAGCTCCACCACCTTGCCTCTTTTCCAGCACAGGCAGCACAAGGTTGTTGCTGAGGGCATCAGGATGATTGTCTGCCTACGGCGGTTTGCGTCGGGTGATTTAGATGAGTCAAGTTGTTTCAGATGCCCCTTCTTGTCCTCAAGCGCCCTCTGCTGAAGCTGCCTGGGAAAGAGATGCCTTGTAAGTGGTACTGGTGCCATGCTTTGATCGTCATTTTCAGCTGAGGTACCGGTATTTGGAGTGCACCCTACTAAAGGAGTGGTATTGTACTGACTGCTTGTTCCACTTTATGTGCTTCGCGACAGAAGCTTGTTTGGACACTACAGGGGCAGATGACTCAAAGGCCCAGAGACCAGCGGGGGCCTCAAGCGGACTGGAAGCCCCTCCCCTCATCATCAGGTGCATTTAACTGCCGCGATGCAGGACGCGCGAGGACGGCCGCCGCGCTAAGAACGGGCCAAGGGCGGGCCTGTTTGAGCCCGTTCGAGACTGGAGAGGCTGGGCTGGGCAACCCCCCTAAAAAGCAGATCAACAACCAGTAAGTGGATTTAAGAACTTTATTAGAGTGTAATTTACCTCTGGTAATTTGCCCTGAAAATTGCTGCCTGTTACAGTAACTTTGCTAAAATGGCGGCACGGGAAGGAAGGGGAAGGAAAGTAATGGGTGTTGGGTATATGGCGGGGACACTCGACCAGTTTATAACCAGGGCGTCATCAGTGCTTGCACACGAGATTGCGGTTACAGAGCGCCATCTCTCGATTGAGCCGTTGTTTGCAAAATGCTTGTCCCTGGGGGCATTACAAATGCACGCTCACAGAAAAGACTGTCAATCTGCGCTTGATATGGGCCCCATACCAACCACTATAAGTGCACACCCAATTTTGGAGTGCTCGAGAGTCCACAGATTCTGCTATGTCACAAAGTAGCAGCCTGCCTTATCTGCCGAAGAAAACGGGTGAGTGTGTGGCAAATCCACATACATGGTACTTGTCAAGAATTCCTGACATGCGAGAGGAGGAAAACGGTAACCAGCGGAAACGAACTACATCTCCCAGGATGCTTAGCGGTTGAGAGGTTATGTAAACGGGAGAGCCGTTACATAACTCAAGGAAACCACGCCCTTATGTAATCGGGAAACACGTTACATAACTCAAGGAAACCACGCCCTTATGTAATCGGGAAACACGTTACATAACTCAAGGAAACCACGCCCTTATGTAATTGGGAAACACGTTACATAACTCAAGGAAAACACGCCCTATAAAGGGAGGAACCTGGAGGCACAACGCTGTCGGATATTGTGTTTTCACCGACGTACCTGCTTCGTGAAAGGGCAGCGTTCCGGAGTGGTGCTCCAAACAGACAAGAACGGAGGTAGGTTGAGTCGTTACTCCCTGGGCCGTGTCTTGTCCAACGGCAACCTGTTACTGACCCGGAAGCTCTACCGGACAACCATTGAGCTCCGCGCTGACTCGGCTGAGTCAAGGCGCATTGGTGTTTGAGCTGGTAGAAGCCGTAGCTCCCAGCCCGACCCGAGATACAAGGACTACCAGCTGTAACGCACACCAGGAGGTGTTTGCCGCGTTACAGGCTTGGACGTCCATAGGATCGATCGAGCGGCTGCTCTCGGTTCTGTCCCCTTGTTGTGATTTGGGTATCGGTGACGCATCACCCGGAGGTGAACCCGCGTCCCGGTGCAGTACGAGGAAGAGGTTGAGCGGCTGCTCCCTTCAGGTAGAGACCCCGGCTGGGTGTTTCCCTGTCTCCTCGTTTTCCCCCATCACCCTTCGAGCCCCGCACAGCATACCGAGTGGCATTGCCGGCCATTACGTTTCCTGTCCTCTGTTGGCATACGCCGGGATCGGTGTATTTGCAGAGGACGGTGAGGACCATCATCCGTGTTGTGGGCTGGTAACGTAGATGGACTGGAGACCTCCAGTGACTTTAACTTTTGTTTACTCTTTGTATTATTTGAGCCTTCATTAAAACATCTAAGCATACACAAGTGGTTGCGTCCTCATTATCGTGTTTGTTTAACGATCCTGAGACGTTCAGGACGTTACAAAATATCCGACCTTTATATACACTAACTGTCTCCTGGTCGATAACAAACATGGCAACCCTTGATGATGTGCTGGCTGCATTGGCGGCCGTGCAGGTTGAATTGGCTGCATCTAGACAAGAAACAGCCGATGTTAAGGCCAGACTGGATGCTATACAGTTGGACCCGCTCACGCCCAGCTCCTCCCGCACGAACCAAAACCCTGCGGTAGTAGTGGAAATGCCGGTCGCCATACCCTTGGCAACACCAGAAAGATACAATGGGGACCCCAACACAGTGCAGGTATTCCTCACTCAAGTGGCACTGCATCTGTCGTGCAAACCGAAGGCCTTCCCCACGAGTCAGTCTCGAATGGCTTTCTGTTATTCCTTACTTGGCTGGAAACGCGGCACAGTGGGCCGTACCTCTGGTGAGCAGGGACGACCCCATCTTGTGTGATTGGGGTGCTTTCCGCGAAGAATTCCTGAAGGTTTTTGACCGGAGGGCTGACTCGTACACGGCGGACCGGGAAATGCTTGAGTTAAGACAGGGATCCAACGACCTGGTTCAGTATCTCAACGCGTTCCGTAGGTTGGTTGCGGAAACCAAGTGGCCTGTTGCTAAACAAACGGCGCTCTTCCATCAAGGGCTGTGCGATGAGCTCAAGGACGCCGTGGCTCATATTGACCCTCAACCCAAGACATGTGAAGGCCTTATCAACCTGGTCTTACGGTTGGACCATAGGCTAAGCAAAAGAAAGGGGGATCATGGGTGAAAAGGAAAAGCCCTTCCATCGTATGTGACGGTGGGAAGTCCTGAAACTTCCACCACAGCCAAAGGGGAACCCATGGACATTGGCGCTATATGAGCGAGTCTCACAGCCACAGAGAAAGAATCACGCCGTAAACAAGGATTGTGCCTATATTGTGGCAAAAAAGGCCACTACGTACGTGAATGCCCTGCCAAGCCAAAGACGTCACGTTATCGGACCAACCGGTCGGTAACAGCCGTAGTGGATGTACCGGCGGAAAACTAGAGGACTCCCAGACCAATGAAGGGGCATCTCGGAGTCACTCATCCATCCCTTCTCTTTCCAACTCGGTCACCAAAGGGCAACGACACCTGTTTCTCACAGTGCACGTGGGAGTGCACGACCAGTGGATACCCGTTGTGGCCATGGTGGATTCAGGGGCCACGGGCATGTTTATGGACTACAACGAGGCATGCAGGCTAGGTCTAGTGCTTGTTCCCAAAGCAGTACCCGAAGACGTCTATGCAGTAGACGGAAGGCGATTGGTGACAGGGCCCATCGGGCAGCACACGGGGGCCATCCCGGTGAAATATGGGAGGAACCATTTGGAAAACATTGACTTTAACATCATCCGAGCACCCCAATACGGGGTCATATTGGGATTGCCGTGGCTACAGAAACACAACCCCTCTGTGGATTGGCCAACGCATCGCATAGAAATGACGTCACCATATTGCACCCTGCATTGTGGCATACGACCGGAACCCATTGACGCAGGAAGTAGCGGGAGTCAGACGGTGGCTACAGCGGCAGAGAAAGATGTGACTCTTCCCCAGGCTTATCACAGTTTTGAGGACGTGTTTGATGAGGTGAAGGCCGAAGTGCTACCGCCACATAGACAGTTTGACTGCCAGATCGACCTGGTGCCGGGGGCCAGCGTTCCCAGTGGCAGGCTGTATGCCCTGACAGCCTGAAAACGTGCATCTCCGGGGGTATCTGGATAAACTCCTCAAACTAGGATTCATCCGTCCATCCAAATCTCCGGCCGCCTCGCCGCTCTTCTTCATCCCGAAGGCCAATGGGGAGCTGAGGGCCTGTGTGGACTTTAGGGCGTTAAATGCGATAACAATAAAAAACAGGTACCCCTTACCTCTCATCAGTGTACTTCTGGAACAAGTCAAGAAAGCACGTATCTACACCAAGTTGGATTTGAAAGGGGCATACCATCTGGTGCGCATGAGAGACGGAGACGAGTGGAAGACCGCCTTTAAGACCAGGTTCGGCCTATTTGAGTACCTCGTCATGCCGTTCGGCCTGTGCAACGCCCCGGCTGCCTTTTAGTCCTTCCTGAATGAGGTATTCAGAGAGGTGTTGGATATATACGTGGTCGTATATATCGACGACATCCTCATCTATTCGTCCAGTGTGGAAGAGCACGTACACCACGTCAAGGCAGTGCTCCAAAAACTCAGGGAGAATATGTTGTTTTGTAAACTCAGCAAGTGTGACTTCCACGTCACATCGGTGGAGTTCCTCGGAGTGATGCTGAGTCCGGAGGGTCAGGAGATGGCGGAACGCAAGATCAAGGCGGTGAAAGAGTGGCCGGTGCCTCAAAGCGTGAAAGACGTCCAAAGTTTCATTGGGTTCGCCAACTTTTACAGGCGGTTTATTGATGGATTTTCGGGATTGGTGGCCCCAATCACACAGCTACTGAGGAAGTCTAAGGAGTTTGTCTGGTCCCCTGAAGCGAACACAGCCTTTGAGGCCCTGAAAAGCGCCTTTGGTAAAGCACCGGTGTTGGCTCACCCCGATCCGGATCTTCCCTACGTGGTGGAAGCGGACGCTTCGGATGTGGCACTGGGGGCTATTCTGTCCCAACGCACCCACGACACCGGGGTGCTTCATCCCGTTGCATACATGTCCCGCAAGCTCAACGACGCCGAACGCAATTACCACATTGCAGAGAAGGAGCTTTTTGCAATCAAGGACGCCTTCACCGAATGGAGGCATTGGTTGATGGGGGCACGACATGTGGTTTCGGTGTAAACGGACCATAGGAACCTACAGTTCATGACGGCCGCAAGACACCTGTCTCCCAGGCAGTTGAGGTGGATGATCTTCTTTGCAGGGTTCAACTTCCGCATCACATATCGGCCTGGGACGGAAAACAGGAAGGTGGATGCCCTGTCACGTCAATCGGCAGTTAAGGAACCATTGCCTGCGAACGAGCATTCCATCATTTCCCCGAGAATGGTATTGGGGGTGATCCAGCCGGACACGTTCCTGAGGGGAATAAGGAGAGGGATCAGGTCATTTGCATGGCGGAGGTGGCTCCTCAGTCACAGAGAATGGCAGCTGAAGGACGGGATACCCCTGAAGGGCCGGTGCCTGTTGATACCCACGCCTCGGCTAAGGAAACAAGCATTCATCTGGTGCCATGACTCTCCATGCGCAGGTCATTTGGGCTTTGAAAAGACGGTGGCTAGCATGGGACGGCATTTCTGGTGGCCAACCATGAGAGTGGATGTCAGGAGGTGGGGACAGGAGTGTTCTACGTGTGCTACCATGAAGGCCGATCATGGCCGAACCCAAGGGCTCTTACATCCACTCCCGACCCCGGATAGACCATGGGATAGCATATCACTGGACTTCGTGGTGGGCCTACCGGTAGACCAGGGGATGACGGCGATACTGGTGGTGGTGGACTACTTGACGAAAATGGGGCACTTCATTCCCTGCAAGAGAGTCCCTACGGCCGGGGAATTGGCGTCACTACTCCTAAAGAATGTGGTACGACTGCATGGATTACCTGGGGTGATCGTGTCGGAATGGGGGTCGCAGTTTACTGCGCAATTCTGGAAGACATGGTGCACTGCGCTGCACGTTAAGACCGCCCTGTCCACCAGCTACCACCCTCAAACGGACGGCCAAACCGAGCGCCTGAACCAAACGCTCAAACAGTATCTGCGTTGTTTTGTGGACCAGGGCAGGGAAGAATGGGTCGACTTGCTATGGGTTGCAGAGATAGCCTACAACAACGCCACTCACAGCTCCACACAGTCATCTCCGTTCTATAGCAACTTTGGCCACCATCCCAGGTTCTTGCCGTTTCTACATCCGTTCAGAGAGGACAGGATTCCCGCCACAGCGGACAGGGTGGCACACATTAAAGACACGTTGATGCGCTCAAGGGCTGTCCTGATTGAGGCCAAGAGAAGATACAAGGCTGCGGCAGACAGGAAGAGAAGGCCCGGGCCTCTGTACCGCACTGGAGACTACGTCTGGATATCCACAAGGAACATGAGGTTTTGAAAGAACAGTGTGTTCCATCCCAAGTACATGGGCCCCTATCGAATTACCAAGTGTATGGGTCCGGTGAACGTAAAGGTGTGCTTGCCCCAGTCGTTGCGGATACACCCTGTCTTTCATGTATCACTGCTCAAACCAGCACCCTCCAAGCCGTCTGGGACACCTAGGCCGGTATGCGTGGAGTCGGAGGTGGAGTATGAAGTGTCGGGCATACTGGCGTCCAAATGGCGCAAGGGGAAGCTGTGGTACCTGGTTGCGTGGAAAGGCTATGGCCCGGAGGAGCAATCATGGGAACCGGCTGAAGGGGTTCATGCTCCGCGCTTGGTTTCCTTGTTCCATCGACGTTTTCCTGCCAGCGCTGGCCCCGTGGGGAGCCGCTGAGAGGGAGGATGTACTGTCAAGAATTCCTGACATGCGAGAGGAGGAAAACGGTAACCAGCGGAAACGAACTACATCTCCCAGGATGCTTAGCGGTTGAGAGGTTATGTAAACGGGAGAGCCGTTACATAACTCAAGGAAACCACGCCCTTATGTAATCGGGAAACACGTTACATAACTCAAGGAAACCACGCCCTTATGTAATCGGGAAACACGTTACATAACTCAAGGAAACCACGCCCTTATGTAATCGGGAAACACGTTACATAACTCAAGGAAACCACGCCCTTATGTAATCGGGAAACACGTTACATAACTCAAGGAAAACACGCCCTATAAAGGGAGGAACCTGGAGGCACAACACTGTCGGATATTGTGTTTTCACCGACGTACCTGCTTCGTGAAAGGGCAGCGTTCCGGAGTGGTGCTCCAAACAGACAAGAACGGAGGTAGGTTGAGTCGTTACTCCCTGGGCCGTGTCTTGTCCAACGGCAACCTGTTACTGACCCGGAAGCTCTACCGGACAACCATTGAGCTCCGCGCTGACTCGGCTGAGTCAAGGCGCATTGGTGTTTGAGCTGGTAGAAGCCGTAGCTCCCAGCC
The DNA here is from genome assembly GCF_964261635.1 of Lissotriton helveticus. Taxonomy (NCBI): domain Eukaryota; kingdom Metazoa; phylum Chordata; class Amphibia; order Caudata; family Salamandridae; genus Lissotriton; species Lissotriton helveticus. Next base: position 1,789,725,610 of record NC_136068.1, read on the forward strand.
CGACCCGAGATACAAGGACTACCAGCTGTAACGCACACCAGGAGGTGTTTGCCGCGTTACAGGCTTGGACGTCCATAGGATCAATCGAGCGGCTGCTCTCGGTTCTGTCCCCTTGTTGTGATTTGGGTATCGGTGACGCATCACCCGGAGGTGAATCCGCGTCCCGGTGCAGTACGAGGAAGAGGTTGAGCGGCTGCTCCCTTCAGGTAGAGACCCCGGCTGGGTGTTTCCCTGTCTCCTCGTTTTCCCCCATCACCCTTCGAGCCCCGCACAGCATACCGAGTGGCATTGCCGGCCATTACGTTTCCTGTCCTCTGTTGGCATACGCCGGGATCGGTGTATTTGCAGAGGACGGTGAGGACCATCATCCGTGCTGTGGGCTGGTAACGTAGATGGACTGGAGACCTCCAGTGACTTTAACTTTTGTTTACTCTTTGTATTATTTGAGCCTTCATTAAAACATCTAAGCATACACAAGTGGTTGCGTCCTCATTATCGTGTTTGTTTAACGATCCTGAGACATTCAGGACGTTACAGTACTGATCCTACCTATTCGCAAACTCATATGCAGGGAGGGTCTGCCAAAAGGAAAAACGAGGAGGTACGCGAGGAGGCACCCAGCAAAGGGGAAAGAAGTCTAAAACTGTTGAACAGAGTGGAAATAGAGAACTACCACAAGCAGCGCTGCCAGTTGTTGAAGAATCACACGGGTTAGCTAGCACAATAACCCCCACAAATCTAGACAGAACCACAATGTGACTACCTGTATTGGAGGATTTATATTGGCACAAAATAGGAGCCTTAATATCGGCCTCACTGGAGCCTCTAATGAAAAGACTTTCAGTTATCGAAAATAGACTTGCGGTAACAGAAAGTCGGGTAATGTCCACCTTGAGGGGGATTGAAAACAAAATAGTGAACTCCGGCTTGCCAAATGAAGTAGGGAGGGAGGGAGGAAGGGATTTGCCCACATGCCCCAATTCTGTTGCTACTGTGTCATCAATTGTAAGCCCGACCGCGCCCCGATTACACCTAGAAGATCTCAAGGGCGGGAAAACGAGTGGTGGAAATGCTCCATCAATCCTGGGTGGAGTTAGAAGCAGCAATGAAAGGGGAAGGGATACTAACACAGATAGGAACTCGCACCCCACTCTAGATCTACCTCCAGACTGTACACCGTATGTGGCTGTTTTGACTGGAGTCCCGGTGCTGGAAGACAGTAAAACTGAATCTTATGAGCAGCTGAAAAACAAGGCAATTCACTGGCTAAACAATAATAGACCATTGCCCCGAGATGAAAAATTCTAAATTCTGCATGTAAGGAGAGTTAACTGGGTAGGTGGGAGTACAAAAAATATAGCTGGAGATTGCATTGTTATTAACTTCAATGATCCCAAGGTGGCAGATCACATTTGTAGGGGAAATTGGATACACTCACGATCGCACATCCAGGCACGAGACTTGAATTATTTTTATAGGCCCCATAATTTTTTCACAAACCCAGGTTACTCGCAAAAGGACGAGGATAGGTTTGGTCACTTAGGAATGACAAGAGGGGGGGCGATGGAGGCAAGGAACACGCAATTGTCTGTTGAACTAAGGGGAGGCAATAGGTTTGGCCAACAGCCGATACCATTGAGAGATGGGACAGCGACGGCACTCACTCAATATAGCAGAGATGTAGGACCTCAGTGGGGAAGGCATCTCAGTGAAGTGGTCTGACTACCGATGAGAACACTGGACAAGGACAGGAACAAGTTAAGAGGGTGGTCCCAACAAACCTAAAACCAAGTTGGGAGGAGCAGGTTATGGAAGTGCTATTGGAAGGGAACCAGCTAGCTCAAGATAAGATAACACCCCCGGGAATTGAAGTAGCTCAAGGATGTGAGGGCAATGCCCCAACAAACACAATTGACTTATTATCCTGGAATGTGGCAGGCTTATCAACCAAGTTCCAGAACCAGGAATGGTTAGAATGTATTAGTAAATTTTAAATAATCTGTGTTCAGGAAACTTGGGAGATAGACCATTCTAACTTTCACCTTGTAGGGTATAAATCATTTGGGACCCCGGCAAGCAAATTCGCAGCAGGAAGGGCAAGGGGAGGTCTTCTAGTATTTGTAGATTTATGTATAGAAGGGACTTGGGTCGACCTGAAATGGAACTCGGAAAACATGATGGGCCTAGGTCTTAAATTGAGGGGTGTCTACATAATTCTGGTGCATTTTTATAACTCGGGAGGTCAGAATTCAAAGGAGCTTAAGGACAGACTAAGTGACCTTACCGAGCAGAGGCAGGGATCTATAGTACCCCTGCTTTTATTTGTGGGGGATTTTAACTGTCATTTGTGCCCCAATCTATTACCCATGAAGGTAGACTGGACCTCCTGTAGCTCTGAGGAGTGGCCACATTTTCAGCATACACCAGAGGGTAGGGTGTTGACTCGGGTGATGAAAACCCACAATTTAGAACACACAATGGATCTATTGGAGGTCAATCCTAACAAATTGATTTCCCCGACCTTCAAAGGAAAAGGTTGTAGATCGTTCATTGCTTTCATCATAGTGTCCCAAAAGCTGATGACAAGACTACAGGGTTTTTCTATCGAAACTAGTGGTTTCAGCAACCACAACCCCTTAACATTGTCTTTAGCAGATCCAAATCCATCTAAAATTAAGAAAAAGGGGAGTGAGGTAAACTTAGAGAAGGTCACTGACCAGGGTAGGCGATTAAAATGGAGTCGTATTAATGGTGAGCATTTTTACAGATCATGAGTAGCAGAGGGTAAACATCTTTTGGAGGACTGCCTAGATTTAGCAGTGGAAGGGACAAATTTGGTGGAGGTATTTGAAGGATTAGGCCAGCTTATTGATGGCCTTTTAAAAACCCCAGGGCAGGGCAAGCCCAATAATGACCCCAAATGGTTTGACTAGGCATGTTCCCTCGCACAGAAAAAGCCGAGAAGTGCCCTCAGACTTGCCCCTAGGGATAAGTACAGGATTATGCAGTGCAGAATAAATTACAAGCAGGCAGTTAAGCAAAGGAAGTGTGCTCTCCGAACTCAAACTTGGGGGAACTTAAGAGAATCCTCTGAAAAGAAAGATATGACCACCTTCTGGAAAATAATTAATAATCCTTGCTTTCGAGATGCATCTAGTAATCAGATAGCCTCCAATGTCCTGCCAGAACAGTGGGTGGAGCACTACAGTGGGCTGTATAATCGGGGGAACAGCGAGCAGCTGCATGATGCCATGCAGCTTCATACCGGTGAAGGGAGGGAGGCGTGGAATGCCGCACGGCTCCTCGCAATTGCCCGAGTGTCTGCCCTCTGCCCCGCCACTGCCGAGGGTTCGCCCCTGGTATTCGGTAACTGGGTCTCCCTCTCTGTATTTGCTGTACTCTGCTGTTTTTTCCCCCTGTACTTGCTTTGGACTGTATAGTGTGATTTGTTTTTTATCGTATTGTCAGGCGCTCATCGCGCCACTGCCTTGTGCCCTTGTGCCCCCCGCTCCCCGCTTCCCGCAGCTGCTCCCCCACAGCCCCGTCCCCTTTACTTTTCTGTTTCCCCTGCCCTCGCCCATTGGCTGTCCCGCTCCTGCCTCCCAGCTGCTCCTCCCTCTCACTTCGCCTCTTATGGAGGCCGAGCGCCAAAGGCCCGTCTGTGCCCGTCCGCGCCGGGACCGCGCCGAGCACCAGAACCCCTGGCCCACGCCAGAGCCAGGACGCCCGACTGAGATACGACACAACAACCCTCAACGCACTCAACACCGGACGGCCATCCACCTGCTACCGAACAACCCCGAAGCAAACCCACGGACCCTTCACCTGCCAAGCCTGCAAATTCACCTGCCTTCCAACCTATACCCCACCCGTCGAACCCAGCAACAACAACAACAACCACCTCAAGTGCATCCTCCTCAACACCCGCTCCATCCACAAACACGCCATCAAACTCTGGGACCTCCTCGACACAGCGCCACCAGACGTCGCCTTCCTCTCGGAAACCTTGATGAACTCCTCCTCGGCCCCCCGACATCGACATAGCCCTCCCGAACGGCTACAAGATCACCCGGAAGGACCGCATCAACCAAACCGGAGGAGGAATCACCATCATCTACAGGAACACCATCAACGTCACGACCAACACCGAAAACACACTCTCCACCGCTGAACACCTACACTTTCAGATCTGCACCGACCCCAAAACCACACTCAGAGGAACCCTCATCTACAGACCCCAGGCCCGCGCACACAATTCAGCGAAACCATCGCCGACTTCGTCTGCCCACATGCACTAACCTCACCAGAATACATCCTCCTAGGGGACCTGAACTTCCACCTAAAGAACAACAACGACAGCAACACTACCACCCTACTCGACAACCTTGCCAACCTCGGACTCAAACAACTGGTGAACACCCCCACCCACTATGCCGGCCACACGCTGGACCCCATCTTCTCCGCCAGCGACCATGTCTCCTACAGCCACTCCACCGGACTACACTGGACCGATCACAGCTGCATCCATTTCACCTACAAGAAGACCACAACACACCACTGCTCGCTATAGATCCCCAACAGATGCTGGAGCAAAGTCACAACAGACCAGCTCACCACATCACTGAGCCAGAACCCACCAGCCGACACCCCCGACACCAATGACGCAGCTCACAATCTCACACAATGGATCACCAACTGCGCCAACAACCTCGCGCCGCTGAAGAACCCCCAAACAAGAACACCAACAGAAAAACTACATGGTTCACTGACGCTCTGAAACACTCAAAGAAATCATGCCGCACGCTCGAAAAAACCTGGCGCCACGAACGGACGACAGAAAACATGACAGCCCTCAAGAACGCCACTCGCGAACATCACCTGCTGATCCGCACCACCAAAAGAACATCATTCAAAGAGCGGCTGGACAACAACACCCACAACAGCAAGGAACTCTTCAGCATCGTAAAAGAGCTCTCCAACCCCAACGCCAGCAACAACGACATCACACCATCACAAGACCTCTGCAACTCCCTCGCCACGTTCTTCTACCGCAACATCGCAGACATACACAACAGCTTTGACACCCAGACTCCGCCTCCAGCCGCCACACCAACGATCCCCACCACCACCCTAAGCGACTGGACCCCATCAATACAGAAGGCACCACCCACATCATGAACACCATCCACTCCGGCTCTCCCTCCGACCCATGCCCCCACCACATCTACAACAAAGCAGACGCCATCATCGCACCCCACCTCCGGAAACGTCATAAACAACTCCTTCGCATCAGCCACTTTCCCAGAGAGCTGGAAGCAGGCAGAGATCAACGCCCTTCTGAAAAAACTCACAGCGGACCCTAAGGACCTCAAGAAATTCCGCCCCATCTCTCTTCTCCCCTTCCCGGCCAAAGTCATCAAGAAGACAGTCAACAAACAGCTGACTGCATTCCTCGAGGCAAACAACTCGCTCGACCCATCTCAGTCCGGATTTCGAGCCAACCACAGCACTGAGACAGCCCTCATCGCAGCCACCGACGACATCAGGACCCTGATGGACAATGGGGAGACAGCCGCCCTCATCCTCCTGGACCTCTCAGCCGCCTTTAATACCGTCTGCCACCATACCCTAACAACTTGCCTCTATAACACTGGGATCCAAGGAAAAGCACTTGACTGGATCACGTCGTTCCTCTCCAACAGAACCCAAAGTCTCCGCCTCCCACCGTTCCAATCCACGGCCACCAAGATCATCTGCGGCGTACCCCAAGGCTCCTCGCTCAGCCCAACCCTTTTCAATATCTACATGAGCCCCCTGGCCGCCATCGCACGCAAACACAACCTCAACATCATCTCCTATGCCGACGACACCCAGCTGATACTCTCCCTCACCAAAGACCCAACCACCGCCAAAACCAACCTCAAGGAAGGAATGAAGGAAGTCGCGGATGAAGCTCAGCTGGTTAAAACTGAACTCAGACAAAACGGAGGTCCTCATCCTCGGACAATCCCCTTCCGCCTGGGATGACTCCTGGTGGCCCACTGCGCTGGGAACCGCACAGGCACCCATGGACCACGCACGCAACCTGGGATTCATCCTGGACTCCTCGCTCACGATGACCAAACAAGTCAATGCCATCTCATCCTCCTGCTTCAAAAGCCTGCGCATGCTCCGAAAGATCTTCCGGTGGCTCCCCACAGAAACCAGCCGACTGGACTACGGGAACGCCCTATGCGCAGGAACCACAGCCAAACTTCCGAAACGACTGCGGCTCATCCTCGACGTCCCTCGCCACAACCACATATCGGCCCACCTGATGTGCCTGGACTGGCTCCCCGTCAACAAGAGGATCACGTTCAGGCTCCTCACCCATGCACACAAAGCACTCCACGACATGGGCCCGAATACCTCAACAACCGCCTCTCGTTCTACTCTCCTGCCCGCCAACTCCGCTCCACCAGCCTCGCCCTCGCAACCATCCCACGGATCCACAGAGCCACCGCCGGAGGACGATCATTCTCCTACCTAGCCGCCAAGACATGGAACTCCCTCTCCGCTCACCTACGACTGATCCAGGACCATCTCTCCTTAAGGAAACACCTCAAAACCTGGCTATTCAAGCTGTATTGCCCTCTCCCTCAGCGCCTTGAGACCCTCGCAGGTGAGTAGCGCGTTCTATAAATGTATTGATTGATTGAATGAAAGTTGAATGTACCCTAGAAGAGATCACAGCTGGAATCAGTGGTCTTACTAGAAACAAAGCATCAGGCCCAGACGAGATCCCCCCGGACCTCTTCCTAAGTAAGGTAGATTTATGGGCACCAATTCTAACAAGAATAATAAATGCCTCCATAGCAACAGGACTGCCCTGGTCGTGGTCCACGGTGACGATAGTGCCGTTTTGGTGATTAATTGACTTCTACTGCCGTTCCTGAGTTGAGAGGACACGTGTGGTGACTAGAGGGGCTCTGCTGCTACTGTTCACGGCCCCCGCTCCGCGGGAGCCGTTCACGGGACTCAGGCTTTGTTGTGTTCCCACACGGAGGGACTGCGAGGCCCAGCAGGCAATTCACCATCCTACACCTGCAGCCTCTTCCCTTCGTGTACACGCCCCTGCCTCCCTGGATATCTTCCCCGCTCGGCTCTCGCTCCTCGAGTGCCGTTTTGGTGATTAATTGACTTCTACTGCCGTTCCTGAGTGGAGAGGACACGTGTGGTGACTAGAGGGGCTCTGCTGCTACTGTTCACGGCCCCCGCTCCGCGGGAGCCGTTCACGGGACTCAGTAGTTATGATGGGTTTTTGGACCCACCTAATCGTGCACTGTTCACTTGGTGCTCCGCACTTTAATCATTCATAACACATTTTTGTTGTGCTACTAATTATCTTTTTATTCTTATTTTCAATTTTTGATTATTGCATCTTTTGTTTCAGTAAACATGCTCATTTGTTATTTTCATAATTCATAACACAAGCATACGGTTAATTTTCTCTGTTATACAAACTTTGATACATATTTACATATTCGATTCTTGGATCCATGGAAGTTCCATTCAGTTGTGCGACGTACTCATTTTTCATAAATATCAATGAATCAAAAAATCTTTTTGATACAGTTACTGAAATTTTGTCTTCATAACAGCTACTTCACATGGAAAAATGATAAATATCAATGAATCAAAAAATCTTTTTGATACAGTTACTGAAATTTTGTCTTCATAACAGCTACTTCACATGGAAAAATGAGTACTTCGCACAACTGAATGGAACTTCCATGGGCTTTGCAGGGGCTCCTGCATATGCAAATACCTTTATGGCCCAGTACGAATCGAACAATCTAATGTCATTGAGAGAATGGTCACATGTTAAAATGTACAGCAGATTTATTGATGATGTGTTTTTGATCTGGGATGATACACAAGAAACTCTTGAACATCTAATAATCACTTTGAATCAAGTGGACACCAGGATTCAATTTACCCATAAGATCAGTTCAACAGTCATTGACTATCTTGATGTCAGAATCACCAAAACAGAACATGGTTTCGAAACAGCGTTATACACAAAACCAACAGACCGTAACAGCGCACTGGACTATACAAGTTTTCACCCTAAGAGCGTCATAAAGAACCTACCAGTATCCCAATTCATCAGGATTAAACGCATATGTTCAGACCCACAAGTTTGCCAAAACACTCTAGCGAAACAGATGGACAAATACCAGGCAAGAGGATATCCAACAGAAGTACTTGAATCACAATTAAACAAAGTACAATCAATGAACAGATTGGACTTATTGAAACCAAGAGTAAGAAAAACACATGATAGAATCGTATTTGTCACTAAATACACAACTCTATCCACAAAAATCAAAGACATAATTAATAAAAGATGGGAACTATTATCAGTGGAACCAGACTTTCAAGGCATTTTCAAAGAACTCCCGGTGCATGCGTACACAAGAGGACCAAACTTGAGAGCAAGATTAAAACATAGACAACCTCCCAGCACCCCGGCAATATACAAGGGGACTACACGCTGTTTAAATTGCATTAACTGTAGCAATGTAATAACAGGGAGTACATGCACACATCCAACCACTGGAAAACGTATACAGTTAAAACATACCAGTGACTGCAACACCAACAATGTAGTATACGCAATCAAATGCCCATGCGGGAAAATGTACATTGGTAAAACGGAACGCAAAATAAAAATACGAATAACAGAACATAAGAGTAGACCCGCAACCAGAACTTGACTTCACCACTAGTGCTCCATTGGAGAGACGAGAAACATTCCATCTCGCAATTGAGATTTTTCATCATTGAAAAAGTACCTATGAAGGAAGGTATTGACCACCACCAGAGATTAATGCAAAGAGAATTATTTTGGATTAAATATCTGAAAACTTTATTTCCAGTGGGACTCAATGATAAATATGACCTTACATGTTATCTGTAAACAACCGAACTTTTACTTAATGACATTCATCCTAGGCTATATAAACTGTAACACTATATTAGTAACATCATTATCTTTAAATGGTGACAGTGGCCAAGTATACTTGTTAGTAAACAAATGTCACAGAACACAGGAGTAAAAGGACATAGTTATGTGCCATATTATTATTGTATTACCTTATGATTCATATATGCAAATGTTGAATGGTAAATGTTTGTCATGCTCTCTAACCATTGTTAGAAAGATTATTGACTATTATGCACTGTATGAATATAAATGATTTGTTCAGGTTTGTTTTACATATGAGCACACGGACGTATGTACTTGGACATTGCACACCTCAAGAACTCACACAATATTAGCACCTCTACGTTTTTATTTAGTTATTTGGAGCACGCATTATGGTTGATAACCGGGATACGCCATTAGAATGATTTATTCCAATATAGAGATTACACGCGATAGGCGGGACCTCTTTACTAATCAATCTCTACACAGGATTATTTATCTTTTCATAGAGTATTGAAATAAACGATTGGTCTACGTTTGTGTTATACGTGAGTACACCCTCGTACGTATAGGGATATTGTATACTTCATAAAACAAGCTAGTTGCGTTTTCGTCTCGATTCAGCCAACATAGAGCACGTTTTATATATATTTTTCAAGCGGGACAAGCCCTTTGAATAAAAATTCCAAATTCTATTTTTTTAGATTAGAATGACTTTTCAAAATCAATCCACCATAGAGCTTTTTCGCGAGGCACGGGACCTTGTAACGAAGGTTCCTTTGAGTATTACATTTATCATTTTCTTAATTAATGTTGTAATAGGATTTCATCACTTCCTAGTGTCAACCAACATGTAATGGTCAATTATTTGTAAACAAAGAGAGCGATATAAGGAAGTAAAACTTAAATTCATGAACAACATAAGCAGCAACCCTTGGCACTTAAGCCACTATAACATGGCGGTCACGTTTGACAGCATAACGGCTCATGACATAGTAGTAAGTCCGTCGTTTATGAACTCAACTCCGCGTCTTTGCGGAGTACACAGTATTTTAATGGCGATTAGCTGGCACTCGGAGAACCTTGGCTACCGAGAGGAAGCGGTATCATAGACACGGAGCGAAGTTTTGGCACACCAGGTATGCAACTAGCAAAATACTCTAGTAAATTAGTGTCGATGTCAGCCATTCGAGGGTAACATAGTAAAAATACTGTCTTTTTTCACCATGCAGATAAATATTATTGGTGAAGACAAGGTAAGGGCATTCAAACTAAACGTTTAAGAAACTCATTAATCGAGTGACATAATTTCGTTTCTGATAGGCATCATTTTTTCCTTTCAGAAAGCATTAAACACGGTCACCAGGTATGTTCTAGAAGATCTATAAGTTTTTTGTTAACTAAACTCTCGAGGTTATGTAGATAATCAATGAAGGTCGTTTACCATTAATTACAGTGATCCACATAGAAGCAACCGAGTGAGGCGAACATATAAGCATCACAACAGATACCAGGTATGACCACATGACACAGTCAAATCTACCCCCATGAACCAGTTTAGTAAAGATTCTCACACATTCCCATATGTTTTTTATTACAGAACTGCCCCTGATGAAGGTACCGTTGAGGTGCCGAAATGCATTGGGCTCACTCGTAAACTCATGATGATTGTATGGTGATACACATGTAATGCCAAAGAATCGAATATGTAAATATGTATCAAAGTTTGTATAACAGAGAAAATTAACCATATGCTTGTGTTATGAATTATGAAAATAACAAATGAGCATGTTTACTGAAACAAAAGATGCAATAATCAAAAATTGAAAATAAGAATAAAAAGATAATTAGTAGCACAACAAAAATGTGTTATGAATGATTAAAGTGCGGAGCACCAAGTGAACAGTGCACGATTAGGTGGGTCCAAAAACCCATCATAACTACTTTTCGACAGACAGGATTGACTACCCTGATTAACCGCTGCACCATTAGACAACCAAGAATAATTGTATCAAAAATACCGGAGTGCTCCTCACGCCCTTCATTTTTTCTCGTTCACGGGACTCAGGCTTTGTTGTGTTCCCACACGGAGGGACTGCGAGGCCCAGCAGGCAATTCACCATACTACACCTGCAGCCTCTTCCCTCCGTGTACACGCCCCCGCCTACCTGGTCTTTATATTTGAACTCATATCCCGCGACGCAGGACGCGCGCGGGTCAAAGCGCGGGGCTAAGCCCGGGCTAAGGGCGGGCCCTCTGAGGCCCTCCGAGGCCGGAGTAGGCTGGGCTTGGGCTACCCCCTATAGTTCACTCTATATTATATTATTTTGTTTGGTGTATGTAATAAGTTATTTCCGCAGATTCTAGGCAGCAGAGACGGTGTTGAAAAAGCTGCGTTAGAAACTCCCTTAGTGGTATAACGTAACTAGGTAACACCAAATTGGAGTACGAACGTGGAGTTATTTAACTTGTTTCTTTTATATTATCGGGGTTAGTGCTCCTAGTGGTGTTTTGTACCTGCTAAAATGACTGAAAAAAAATTACGATCTGGGCGAGTATTAGTGCTCTAAGACTAAATCAAATCCCTTACGAAACAAGGACACCTCTGTTTTACAGTTAAAGGGAAAATGTCAATTATATAGCTTATGGGAAAGGGGAAAGGACAAGGCCCAGACTGGAGGTCCAAAGTTAGAAGATATTAATGGTAAAGATAAAGTGGATGGTGAATCTACAATGAAAGGATATAGCAACTATGATGATTCTATTGTTCTGGCACACTCAGAAAAATCTGTCTCTAATGTTGGGGTGGTTGGCTTCCAAAATCCCCCTAATTTACAGAGGCAATTAAAGCATGTTTCTGGAAATTTAAGCCCAGATAACATTGTGCCCATTCACGGTGCTACTACCAAAACAATCGATGTATTAGTGCACAATCCCCCTCTTCCCTTAGAGGAAGGTTTAAATGTCTCTTTTGGCCTCTCTCCCCCTATGGTTACTCCTGACAATGATTTTACTCTCCCTGATATAGATATTGAGCTCCACAAGAGACATACTAACCACGAACACAACAAGGTTTTAGAACAAACAAATACGCTAAATGTATTAGCACCCCCAGGGCTTCAACTATATAGTAGTACTCCCTCTAATAAATCTCTATTTTCCTTATCACAGGCAAATATCTCTTTGAGCCCTGCTTTTAATATTACCGATACTCATCCTAACCCCCTAACCCCCTTACTAGGCTTGATAATCCAATCTCAGATTCTCTAACTTCATTAGAACACCTATTATCTTCTATTTTACTAATATTAGAAAAATTTGTTGGAGGCTCGGATTGTGTGCTAGAAACTGTAACCCAAATACTTAGGGTATTATTAAATAGTAAACAGGGGTTCGAATCTAGCTTACATCTTGAATCTTCCCATTTAGATGCGAAAGCAAGTAAAGACAAGAAGTCTGAGAATAAGCCTGAGACTGTCTTTCAAGTTCTAGATTCAGTCCGAATTTAACAAGATGAGAATCTTCAACATACCGATGGAAAGAAACTAGTTGTCACCTCGGGGAATTCCCCGGTACGTACATTAAAAGCAGCTGCAGCTAATTGCATTGCTGAACTTGACCAAGAAATAGAACTCTTGTCAGATTCCGAAAAAAGGTTGGATAAGGGATTATTTCCTATATTTAAACCCCATATAAACGAAGAGATAGGGGTTGTTCTGGTCTCTCTGCATGTAGGACAGAAGGAAGTAACAGGAAGTCATAAAAAGCATAAAGGGAAAAAGAGGAAACCAATTCGTAGATTTGCAAAAACAGAGGAAAATGAATTTTGATAATAACATAGACACTACCTTAGGAAAAAATTTTCCCCAAGATTCTTTGCTTAATTTACCTCAAGATTTAATTGGGCAAACTAAATTAGATCAAGTACTTATGACTATTGAATCAAGGGGGTCCTCTAATAGCATCCAACCTGCTGAACAGGTAAATTCCTCTAATATCTTATTACTAGCCCTTAATCCTTTAGCCAAGCCCTTTTCCGACACAATTGGAAGTGAAAGGGCTTCCAAAGGCTCAAATGCAGCTCTTGAAAAGGAAAGTATAGATGCCCTCCTTCTAGATTTCGTTCCACTGTTTGATACAGATCTTACCCTAAACAGATCTTCACTCCTCAATAATTGTTTCCGGGAGATTGTAAATTTGAAATTGATTCAAACTAACAATATAGATATAGTCTCCATTTTAAATCTTGAGGTTGGGAAGATAGCAAGGGTTAGATTTTACTCCAAACTTGTCGTAAATCTTATTCTACAATGGTCTGAAAGCTTACAAAGCAGGGGGATTGATGTTATCCCTTTTTTTTGTGGAATCTCGTAATGAAAGACCTGCAAACATGCCCTCAAAAAATGATGAATTAAAAATTTGCATTTCAAAAAATGAACGGCATGTGATTTATAACAATCCCCTTCCCCGCCAACGAAATCCAGTAGAAGAAAGTCTTAAATGGAATTGGCTGCCAGGTGTGCTATCTAGTAAATCTACGCCTATTCTCAAACCTTATTCCTATCTTTAACACCGACTTAAAAATAATATCATGGAATACGGCTGGAATAAAAAACAGTCCAGAAAAATTACTGTACCTGCATACACTAGAAGCTGATGTGATCTGTCTCCAGGAGACCTGGTGTGATGAGAATTTTCTGCGGGAAAGGACTACTATGTGTTGGATGGCAATGCCATTCCTTCTAGGAGAGGCCATGCTAAGGGTGGAGTGGCTTGTCTACTCTCCAATAAGATAAGATGGATTTTGCCAATTATTTAGACTCTAATAGTCTTTCCCAGGCAATAACACTGTAAAATCTCGTAAATGGTGACCCACGAAAATCAATTGTACTGAAAAATGTTTATATTCCTCCAGATGTATGTTTTAATGTAGGTCTACAGAAGGTTTTTTCTTTCATAAAGCCCCCAATTTACAATGTGCCAGGGGGTGCGTATGCACACTTGCTATGTCAGGACCAGCCCCCTCCCTTCACCACTGTGTAAACAAGCTCCATGGTGCGTTTTAAGTTAGGGGATTATTTCCCCTTGAGTCCTGTTGGTCCCTGGGGGCCAACTAGCCCACCAGGTACCTCCGTTTAGCACCACAGAGCTGCGTTGCAGAGAGGTGTAAAAAGGGGCGTAGCCTCTGAACATCTCTCCGTAACACAGCTCCCTGGCGCATACTGGAGGTACCTGGTGTGTTAGTTGACCCACAGAGACCCTCAGGATTCAAGGGGACTTAACCTCCCAACTTAAAATGCGCCACAGGGTGCATTTGTACACTTGTCATATCAGGCCACATACCCTCCCTGGGCCACTACACAAACACACCTGTGGTGCATTGTAAATTGGGTAATTAAGCCCCCTTGAATCCTGAGGATCACTGGAGGCCAACTAGCCCACCAGCTACCTCCAGTAAGCACCACAGAGCTGCTTTGCAGAGAGGTGTAAAAAGGGGCATGGCCTTGGACCACCTCTCTGCAACACAGCTCCCTGGCACATACTGGAAGTACCTGGTGGGTTTCTTGGTCCCCAGGGACCCTCAGGATTGAAGGGGACTTAATCCCCCAATGTACAGTATGCCAGGGGGTGCCTTTGCACACTTGCTAGGTCAGCCCCCCCCCATCCCTTCACCACTGTGCAAACACACTGCCTGTCGGGTTATAAGTTGGGGGATTAATTCCCCTTGAGTCCTGATGGTCCCTGGGGGCCAACTAGGCCACCAGGTACCTCCAGTAAGCACCACAGAGCTGCGTTGAAGAGAGGTGTAAAAAGGGGTGTAGCCTCTAAACACCTCTCTGCAACACAGCTCCCTGGTGCGTACCTGGTGGACTAGTTGGCCCCCAGGGACACTCAGGATTCAAGGGGACTTATTCTCCCAACGTAAAAAGCTCCATAGGGCATGGTTGCACACTTGTCTCATCAGGCCACGCCCCATCCCAGCACCACTGTGCAAATGCACCCCCTGGTGCATTGTAAATTTGGGTATTAAATCCCCTTGAGTCCTGAGGGTCCCTGGGGGCCAGGTAGCCCACAAGCTACCTCCAGTAAGCGCCACAGAGCTGCTTTGCAGAAAGGTGTAAAAAGGGGCGTGGCCTCGGAACACCTCTCTGCAACGCAGCTCACTGGCGCATACTGGAGGTACCTGGTGAGCTAGTTGGCCCCCAGGGACCCTCAGGATTCAAGGGGACTTAATCCACCAATTTAAAACGTGCCACAGTGCTCGTTTGAACACTTGTCACATCAGGCCACGCCCCCTCCCTGCACCACATTGTAAATCCCCCAATTTACAATGTGCCAGGGGGTGTGGTTGCACACTTGCTATGTCAGGCCCCGCCCCCTCCTTTCACCATTGCGCAAACATGACCCCTGGCGCGTTCTAAGTTAGAAGATTAATTCCCCTTGAGTCCTGATGGTCCCTGGGGCCAACTAGCCCACCAGGTATTTCCAGTAAGAGCCACAGAGTCGCATGGCAGAGTGGTGTAAAAAGGGGCATGGCCTCTGAACACCTCTATGCAACGCAGCTCCCTGGCACATACTGGAGGTACCTGGTGGACTAGTTGGTTCCAGGGAACCCTCAGTATTGAAGGGGACTTAAACTCTCAATATACAATGTGCCAGGGGCTGTGTTTGCAGCCTTGCGATGTCAGGCCCCACCCCCTCCCTGCATCACTGGGCAAACGTGCCAAAATTCAAAAGATATATATATTTTTCGGGCCCTGGGGGTCCTTCTGGGACCCCCTGAGTAGGCCTAGGGGGTCAGGGTGTTCCTACCTTGCCCCTTCTCTTGTTTTATACCTTTGTTTATCAGTTTTCTAGTGACTCGCTTCTACCAAGCCACAAGATTGCTGCCAATACTTCCTGGTTTGGAGTGTTGGCAGCCAATCACAGTGAAGCTCGTGCATGGAACTTAGGCTCCGCCCAGATATCAAAACTTTTATTTTTCTAATTTTTCAGCAACTACTGAACGGATTTACATCATTTAAAACAAGCATTTGCAATGCAATCGGTCTTGCCTTTGGGACCTCATATGTATTTAGCTATGCAGCACATTAGCCTGGATGCTGAAACATTTATTGTTCTTAACCCCTTCAACGCTCATGACGAGCTCAGCTCGTCATGAGTTACGCCTCTCGTATGCTCATGTCGAGCTGAGCTCGTCATGAACCGCGGGTTTTCGCAAAAGTCAGCGCACAGCGGGAAAATACGCTGCACACGTGGGGTTAAACATGGAGGAAAGTAAGACTGTGTGACACGCCAGGTATGGGAACACATGGAGAGAAATATTGCCTTTCAACAGGAAATGGTATAGTCCATAGCTCTGTTTTTAATATGAAATCAGGGCCTTCGGTGGTTATATCACTGAAAATACAAGATCTGAAAAAAATATTATTGTCTAAGGGTGCTTGTGGAAGACAATTTCTATGGACTGGAATCTAGAGTATGCTAAAGTGATTCTGGTATTTTACTGACCTCTGCTGGTCATTTTCTTTTAAGAAAGTTAAATGGAGGCAGTTTGCCAGAAATATTAAAAAAAGAAACTCCCTCAGCAGAAAGCAATTCTGGTATTTTACCGACCTTTACTGGTCCCTATTTATTAAGACAGTTAAATAGAGGCAGTTGAACAGGAAAAAAAAGTCCTAAGCGGAAGCAGGCAAGTCCTGGGGCTGCTAGTGCTGTGCAAAGCGGCTCTGAAACACTGCAATAGAAAACAAGAAGATTATGACCTGGCAAACAGTGCAGTAAAGAGGTGGGAAAGGGGAAAGCAACATAACATGGGGGGAGTGTGAGGACAACAACGGAGGATGGCAGGCAGGATCGAGTGCTGAACAGAGGTTTAGCACTCAGACTCTAAAGTTCAAATAGCTGTCATGTTGCATTTATTGCGCATCATTTTATTTTATAATGTACAAATGTTACACCACTGTAGTGTTGCACCAGGCGAATGCAAACAACAAAACACAGGCAGTATATTCATACCAGCCGAGAAAAGTGTGACAACAGAAGTAATGCCAGAGTAGTTTGCACAAAAATAAAGCGACATGAACATAACTACCAGCATTAGACACAGAAAAATGGGTGAAAGGTGCAGTGTTACCTGCAGCAACAGTGTGACAGTGCCAGCATTAACTTTATCTAGCATGCAGAGCACTGCTGCTATAGGAGTATTACCTGTGCCCTGTGTGCAGAACAGTGCAGCAACGACAACACTACGAGACAAAGCAGCATAAGTAATGTAATACAAACCAGAAGAAATGACATAATCTACCCTATGTATTTAGAGACCCGTCCCAGCCATGCTCCATTTTAGGAAGTACATGGTGATGCACTTTTTTAAAGGACAATTCATCAGGATGAAATAGTCACTTCCACCCTCAAAACTCAGCTACTCTTCCATTCACTTGCTGACGGCATCTCTGCCTTTGCCCCTGTACCGCGCTCCAGTGGCTTTTGTCTAGGTTGGTGCTTTACAAATCACATATACGCACAGAGCTAGCAGACAAGGAGGAAAGTGCTCCCCACCAGTAAAACATTTGAATGAGTTTTGGCGTGCTTATATTTACAGCACATCTAATGTGCATTACAGGTTACCTGCAACAAGAGCAGCTCTTGACAACGAAAGTTAAAGGGACCAAGGATCTCACAAGGGACAGGGACTTGGTTAAAGGTGTGATTCAGTGGTATAGTAAATAAAATACAGCCACCTTAAGTTGAAAAGTATTACAAGTTGCCTTGGAGTTCCATGCCTAAGGAAGGAAAGAATTCTTTGAAGGCTTGCAAAATCTTTATAATGTACGGCATGGGTTACATCTTCTCGCATAATATGACATATCACAGGGCAGACTCAAAACCTTGTTGGTTCTGTATCCATCATAGGACAAGCACTGGCTCTAACGCTAGTTAATTTACAACCTTAGAATGATACATGGCTGATAAAGGAATATGAACTTCGCCAAAGACAAGGTGCCTCATTTATGAGGCCGTGCGTCACTTTTACGCCGCCGGTGCATCACTTTTTGTGACGCACCAGCAGCTTAAAAAATGTGCCTTGTTGCACCATATTTATAAAGAGACGCATCTAGGTAGATGCGTCACTTTGTAAACCCCTGCGCTACATTATACCTGCGCCAGGTATAATTTATGCATGGGGGCGGTTTGACGCAAGAAAGGGTCATAGAAGTGACGCAGTGAAATCTATAAGATTTCACTGCGCCACTTCTAGGATTCAAATGCGTCAATTTCTTACGCCTGCCTCACAGCAGGCGTAAGATTAACACAGGCCCTTTCACATGGGGCTTGCCCCATGTGAAAGGACACATTGCTGGAGTTGCGTCACTTTTGTGACACACTCCAGCAATACGTCACTTTTGCGCCATACAGATACGTCAGAAATACTGACGTATCTGTAACTCCTTGCGCAATGATGCGTCATACTGTACATATGACGCATCGTTGGTGTCGCAAGTTTTCACGCAGCGATGCGTCACTTTTCATAAATGAGGCCCAAGGTGTCCAGTCGCCACGTATACATGGCCTCTTCACTTACACCTAGCTTTTTTCCAAGATATGCTGCATCGTGGAACTTGTGACACTGTAAACATGGCCTCAAGAACACAGCATGTCTACTGATGTTGGATACATTGTTACCAATGGCTGCAAATACCAGTAGACATGGAGCCACTTGAGGCTCTGGAGATGGTCCCAGATGTGTCACTATTGCAGAATCATTATCCCACTGCATATTGTAATAGAGTATAGGGCCTACATTAATGCATGTATTGCAATCTCACACATGGACAGTTAAATCTGATACACCAACTGCCATGGAGGAATTGTTTACCAACCTGATTTTGCACACCGGGACTTCTAAACCCAAACTTCTAGTACGTAAACACTAACTACAACACCCAGAAAGCAAACTTATGCTGGCTAGAAAAATATTGCTGGCTAGGAGGGGCCATTTGTCAGAATTGTAAGGCAGGCAGCGTCACTACTCACCTTCACTGTTGAGTGCCAAGCCATAATTTCTTTTCTGAATGCTGGTTTTCCCACTGGTGGGGTGTGGTGCCCTGTGAAGGAAGAGAGAATGGAGGATATCACAGAGCCCTCCCTGCGCAGAGGCGGAAGTGGAGATGATTAATGAGGCTCCTGTCAGCCCTCAGGAGTCGCTGGCGCCCAAAGTGAGCATTTCTCTCACAATCACTATACTCACATTTAGACGTGTTTTCAGTGAAATGTCTAATGAGGTGATAGTTATTTAAATATTATCAGATCGGCAGACCAAAGCTGCGGACTGTGGAAGTGAGGAAGCAGGCTTAAGTCTCGGCGTCGGCTCAGTATCATGTATTCTGGGTAAATTGCTTCATCTCCTCATGCCTACCAAGAATGAATGTGTCCTTGGGCAATGTAATGTAATGTAATGTAACTTGTGCTCAGCTAAAGCGCTCCAATACCTTAGGGGAGAGTTCGGGCTATATGAAACTGCAAAAAAACTATACTTAAGAAAAGATAGGAATTTCTTTAAATTGGGATTCTTTGTAAAGATGCAGGGGAAACCAGTTATATGCATTTTTAATTGAAACCTACATGCTAAATACAATTGTTACCAGTAAACATGGACGGTGTGGTTGCAGTGCTTCAAGGACGTCTGTGGCCTATGGGCGGCCACATTTTGAGACTTTGAAACTAGGAAACGGATTGTCTCGGCATCCTGTGGTGTAGCTAGAGCTTCTGGCGCCCGGGGCTATCCCTCAGAATGCCGCCCATGGCAGGTAGCTGGAGTGGGGGGAATGTGCTGGGGAAAAGGTCGCGAGCACTTGAAAGAGGTCCGAGAGACACATGGCTTCAACCATGCAAGTTACAGGCACATACATGGCATGGTCCAAGGCTACACAGTTCAATACACCGGCAGTATAAAGGAGAACACATAGATTGCATGTGCTGCAAGAAAGTCCATAGATTCAAAACAGCCCATTTTAGAATAGGAATGTGATGAAATGCAAGTTCTAGTTGCACTTGAGATGGATTATAAAAGTGCTTATAACATAAAATAACAACTCATACACAGAGAACAAGGAGTGCAGGAGGCTGTGTTGAGATTAAAGGCCATGCTTGGGCGGAAATGCAATGGTCCATTCTGCTGAATTCTTGTACTTTTCACATCAAGTCAGAACTTTTACAGAAAGTTCTGGGGAGTATATGAGCTGTTTCCCCTGCATGCTAAAATTATTCACAATGTGGAGCTGTAGACTTGTAGGGTGTGTTATCACGCTTCTAGGCGCATCCTTTCCCAGAGCCTGCCGTGATGTTTGAACATATAGTCCCAGACAGGTTTGGCAGATGCATAGGCCAGACCCAGCAAATGGAATGGGCATACAGAGGGTCGCATTAAATGAAAGCAAACTGATAGACGCTTAGAATGCATGGCACTTCCAGAGACGGGGTTCATAGCATTGAGACAGAATGAGGCATAGCAATGGGACAGACAGGGGAAGCTTTGTACTGCAACAGACAGAGACATGCTCCATAGACACAGTAGGGACACTATCAGGGAGACATTATATTGAAACAACAGATTCATAGTACTGATAACAACAGAAGACATTATATTGAAACAAAAGATTCATAGTACTGAGAACAACAGGGAGACAGTAAACTGGTCAGTCATGCTACTGACAAAAACAGAGACAATACTAAGACAGGGGAGTCATAGTACCAAGAACAACAAAGAGCCAAAATACTGAGACTTGGGAGTTATAGTATTGAGAACAAAAGGGTGTACAGAGACACAGATGAGTGGGAAAAATAACACTGAGACCAACAGGGAGACATAGTAGAGAGAGACTAGGAAGCGGGGAGACATAGCACTAAAACCAATAGGAAGGTGTACTACAGAGACCAATAGGGAGATAGAACACAGAAACAGGTGAGTCATGGTACAGAGACCAACATGTCATAAATAGTGCAGATAGGCAAGTGAGAGATCAGAGACTTTGCACTGATATCAACAGACTGGAGTCCAATGAAGTCAACAGTGTAGCTTGGCTCTATCGCGCCAAAGAACAGAGTCCAGCTGATTATTGATATATAGAAGCTCATTTCATACAAGGCCTAGTGACTTAGTGAAATCCCACACTGCTTTTGTACTCTGACATTCTTGGCATGCTTATTTCACACAATAGGTCACTTGTGCTGTGTACAATTTAGAAACATTTGTCTGGGGTGCTGTCTCAGTTTCATTTATGCTGTGCAAAGTCTGGAATCACTGCCTTCTGCACTGTTTCTACTCTAGAGGTCCCGTGTGTGTTCGCTTCTGGAATCATTGTCTTCTGTATTGTCTTTGTCCTGAGGTCACTGAAGCTGTGTGCAGTTTGTAATCATTGTCTTCGGGCGGTCTCTGTTCTGGTAACACTTGTGCTGTGTGCAGTTTGTCTTCAGTACTGTCTCTTATTTTGTTTACAG
Source organism: Lissotriton helveticus (assembly GCF_964261635.1). NCBI lineage: Eukaryota > Metazoa > Chordata > Amphibia > Caudata > Salamandridae > Lissotriton > Lissotriton helveticus. The sequence goes on from NC_136068.1 coordinate 1,789,747,082, forward strand.
TTTGAAATCATTGCTTGTCAGTCTTGGAGGCCATATTTGTTCCTATGTGCAGTATTATATCCCTTTGAGGTAGGGATTTAGTTGTAAACCTCTCCCCACTCTGACCTGTTTGCTTCAGACTGACCACCGCTCCCTCCCACCGCTTGCACCCAATTGGATCATTCAAGTGCAGAAATTGAAGTGTAGTTCCTATTATCCCAATAGGCTCTGCGCATTGGAATAATACCTTCAATAGTATAGGCCTAGACCAGACGTTAACTAGGTCTACTACTGTCGATATTAGACTTAAAGTTTTGGGTTTGCCAGCTAGCTCAGAGTTCACTAGAAACTTTCTCGAATAGGCAAGGAGGAGTTGAACCTCCCTGGATAGACAAGAAGGGATTTAGTTTCTGACAACCATAGAACATGACAACTTTGCTCTCCTCTAATCAAGAGTGTATCTCTAGAGTCGTGTGAAAACAAAAGACGACCTATTTTACTCAGTCAGTACGTGCATTCTTAGTCTCACCAGATTGTAGAGAAAAGTAAGAGACGGGCGTGTTCAATAAAAGATGTTATTTATTGATCAGTCTCTTTTCTCATACAAGAGAAATGGATCGATATTATTGCAATACTTATGGTTAAGTAAAGTGCATACATTAAAAGCAGAAGTATAAAATAATACTGTAAAAACATTGATATGGTTTCTAAGCCATATGATGGTTTAAAATGAATAAAATGAATACATACACATATACATTTGACTAATCGTACTCAACTGGTGTTTCTAACTACGCCTACCCCGTGTACCTGACCTAAGCCTAATACGTGGGCGGGAATAGAAAGTTACAGTTTAAGTTAAGTTTGTTTTGCCAAGTGACTGACTAGAGAATTCTCTGCGAGGGGTTATTCAGTTCTGTACCTGGAATCTAGGATGAATGAGGGATGGTATCTCTCGTCTCTGGTCTCGATATTCCAGGCTGCCTGCGAGGGCTACCCGGAAGCGCCGGAGCTGGATTTCTCGGCAGGAGAAAAAGGCAGCTTCTCGTTCTCAGCGCGTCAGGAAGGCGGGGCTGCGCCAGCGGGGTCTGCTCTGCTCTGGGCTTCGGCAAGTCTGGCTGCTCCGATCTCGTCACCACCGCGTGTGTTTGCATAGGGCAATATCGGTAATATTTATATCTTTAATGTGCCGAGATTGACGTAAGGATGGACATAGATACGTCAATAAGGATGTCATACGACCTGGTCGTTAGCACATTCTTTTGCTGAAGTTCTCGGTGAAATCAAAACAATGGCCGCAGGGTTTTTCCCAGGTCTGTCATAGGTTTGATTTGTTTTGAGAACTCCGTATGCCTTATCAGGGGCTGGAGGAATATCGCTTGTCTAATTAGATGGCAAGCGTTATGACCTAATCAGATAACACGTTCCTGTGCCGTAGTGTGGCTTTATCAGATAACGGTTCCTGCATCATGGGGGTTTTCTGCCTCATGGGATGGCTGCTAGTTAACTTGTTAACCAGAATAGGGTCAGGAATAGGGGGATCGATACAGAACCTATAGGAATACATCACAAAATGACCATCACTATGTCCAGAATCCTGTCCAGATTGTACTTTTCTAGAGAGAGCTTATGTGCGTTGTATCACATGCACCTATTTCAGATATATTAAATAAGGCGTGCTATGTCACATGAGTGCAAATTTACATCCAGTGACCCCAGAGGGCTGTGATGTCTATTTTTTTTCAGAAGACAGAGCCTTGGAGAGCACGAGGTAAAAGGTTCCCTTCTTGTGTCTTTTTATCTCTCAGTTAGACAGACATCTGTGCCATCATGCAATCTACTTAATAATTACATTCTCACGGTGTTCCGAGGAAGCTATTTAGTTTGCAGAGTCCAAAGGACAGGTGGACCGGCTCCAGAGTATGCACAGTTCATGCCAGGAGGCTGCCCCAACCGCAGGTCTTATGCTAGTCTGAGCCCTAGGGCACATCAATTAGTCATATAGTTGCTTGCTCCCGGCAGTGGAAACATTTCTTTTACACATCTAAATACAAAAAAATGCTATTTTCATTTGTTCTGCAAAATACCTTCCTTACTTCCTCATTTTCCTCCTGCTAACATATTTGTCATCTTTTTTAACAATTGTCTTTTCTTGTAGTGCCTTACCAATACTTGTGTCTGAAATGGGAACGATATTTTTATCTTTCCCATTTCATCCGCACAGTATCTGAGGATTTTCTATACAAATAAATTGTGTTGTTGACACAACCGCAAAGGTTACTGAGGTGTGATGAAGGAGGTGCTGGTGGACACTACAGTATTCATCAACAGCGCTAAAAGTATGTACAGACTATGACGTGGCTTACTTACAAGAGTATCATGGCCCAGGAGAAGCTGAGCGGATGGGTTACTGTTTACTACAGACGGTGAGAAAAATAAAAGTGACTAGTCAAGATAGCACACATATGTGCTGTGTAATAATGTGGAATATACACAGTATTGTGTCCAATAGGTTATATTTATTCAGCCCCAACCAACAGTCAGCTCACAACTGACAATCCTGGAATGACCAGTTATGGGAACCTTGGTGTCATGTGGTTCCAAGCACTAGGTTCCAACATGGAACCAGAATACACAGGAAGACAGGTCATCACACTTCTCCCTCTTAAACATTAAACAGGTTTACATGTCCAGCAATGAAGTAGACAACAAAAAGATAAGAAAAACAAAGCAGAAACTACCTAGACATAATCACGTAAGTGAACAGGAGGCTTGCATACTCTCACACTCTTGCGAGAATGATTAGAACGCAGATCAGGAACAGCAACAATATCATCACATTTCCCTTTTCCCCCAAAATGAGAAACACGACTATTGTTCCAGATACGACCATCCTCCGTCTTTACAGCATTTTTGAAAATTTTTACAATGGTTCTAGGAACAGAAAACTTCGACCAGTTTTGACAGCCCACAGGAGCCCTGATCTTAACAACCTCCCCCACCACGAATTTGGAATCCTTTGCAGAATTTCTCCTATCCACATATATTTTCCTTTTCCTCTGCAGTTCCAATTCCCTTTCTCTCCATGCACCCACCTCATTATTTGTTACACCCTTGTCTGCAGCCATCCAGGCAGGACATAAACAAGTGTTAGGTGCCCTACCCTTGAAAAGTTCAAACGGAGTTTTTCCTGTAGTTGAGTGAGGAGAGAATCGATATGCTGAAATTCTATTCTGTAACTCCTTTCTCCAGTCCAAATTGTTGACCCTAGCCAACTGAATGCTTTCCTTCAAAGTTTTGTTGAGTCTCTCCAAAGCACCATTTGCCTCAGGATGATACAAAGAAATCTTCTTGTGAATAATGCCGCACTTACTGAGATACTCCTCAACTTTCCCTGAACAAAATTGTGGCCCATTGTCAGAAAGCATGGAGTTCGGAAAACTCTCACGTTTAAATACAGACTCCAAAAAGGAAATAACAGATTCACTTGTAATCTCCCTTACCAAACTAACCTCAACCCATCTAGAATACAAATCCAATAAAACCAACATAAAAGGAGTTTGATGCTCACCATGTAAAGGCCCCACAATATCAATTGCGATTTCATCCCAGGGGGACCTAGGCAACCTCCTGCAAACCATTGGAGAAGACCTAGTCCTCAAAACTTTATAACTCGCCTGACAAGAAGAACAATCTCTAACAGTGCGTTCCACCAACAAATCGATACCAGGCCACCAGAAATCAATACGTATGCGCTCTTTCGTCTTAGAAATACCCAAGTGTCCCTCATGAGACATGTCCACCAGCACACTTCTGAGATTAACTGGAGGGACTAACCTAGTACCTCTCATGAGTAAACCATCTACCACTGCCAACTCATCAGCAATCAAAGACCAAGGTTTCTTTAAAGAACGAGACCTACCACCTTCCAACAATTTAATGACTTCCTTCAAATCCTCATCCTTACTCAGCTCATCTCTCCAAGCATCTTCCTTCACCGCCCCCAAGGTAACATCACACACCTTTAATTCACTCTCAAAATCGTCTGTTAAAGCTTCCTCAACATTGTCTACAACATCCATCAGCCTAGACAGGCAATCTGCTGAGACATTAGTTTTTCCTGGGATATACTCGAACCTGAACACAAACTCCTGCAAAGAAATTACCCATCTCCTTATTCTTGCCGAGATGGAGTCTAACCCCTTTTTTTCAAACACTTCCTTTAGTGGTTTGTGATCAGACCTGACGGTAAAAGAGGAACCCCAAACAAACTTCCTGAATTTATTCACAGCCCAATATATACCTAGCGCCTCTTTCTCTATGACAGAGTAATTCAACTCTGCTCCCTTCAAACATCTCGAAGCACAAGCTATCAAGACCTCCTTGTCTTTCCTCACCTGTAACAACAAAGCACCCAGACCCTTACTGCTAGCATCTGTTACAATAAACGTCGGATCCCCTGGAACAAACGCCTGTAAATTTGGTGCATTCCTCAGATCCATCTTCACCTGATCAAACTCTCTGCTGCACTCCTCAGTCCAATTAAACACAACATTTTTACACATGATTTTCCTCAGATTGACAGTCTTATCTGCGAAATTTCTGACAAACTTATTGTAAAATTCTGCCATGCCCAAAAATGATGAAACCTCTTCTTTTGAACATGGTTCCTTCAATTTTCCAATGGTTTCCACAAGATCCTTCTTTGGAGATATGCCCTTCCTTGAAATGTGGTGGCCCAAATAATCTAGCTCATTGACACCAAACTTGCACTTGCTCTGACGCAGAGTTAAACCAACTTTCAACATTTTCTTCAACACCAGGCAAACCCTCTCATCATGTTCCTGTTCATTCTTACCAGAAATGAGAACATCATCCTGATAACATCTTACCCCCGGTATTCCTTTGAACAGATCTTCCATAATTCTCTGGAATACCGAGGCAGCTGAAACCAGCCCAAAAGGCATTCTTAAGAACTTGAATGCACCCATAGGTGTAATGAAACTAGTAAGCTCTTGACACTCCTTTTTTAACGGAACTTGGTGATAGGCCGAAGCCATATCTAAGGTGGTGAAATAGCATGCACCATCTAATGTAGAAACCAACTCCTCTATGTTTGGCAAAGGGTACTTGTCAACTATCACCTCTTTATTTAAAGCACGAAGGTCAACACACAGCCGAATCTCATTATTAGGCTTTCTCGCGACCACAATTGGTGCGAGCCACTCAGTAGCTTCTACTGGTTGTATAACCCCAGTCGCCAACAACTTCTCAATTTCTTTACCCACGGCATCCTTTACACAAATTGGAATGCGTCTTACTTTAGCAGCCACAGGCACCGCACCCAACTTCAGTTTGATGTTGTGATTGTACCCCTTTATACATCCCAGTTTTTCACTGAATAACTCTTTGAAGTTCTTTATGAACTTGTTCTCCACATTGTCTACAGCCTGTACTTGAATAACAGGATGAGCATTTGGATTGAGGCTTACACCCAACCTTGCCTGATGAGACCAACTCAACAAGTTGTCTCCCCTGTTTACCACATAAACTTTTGCTTCTGTGTACCTCCCCTTATATTCAATGCAGTCAAAAAAGTAACCCATTATTTTTATGGGATGTTCTTGATAACCTGTTGGTCTTATATCTGGTTTACACAAAGACTTTTCCTTTCCAAACACATTTTCAAACACCTCGTTTGAAATAAAAGTAACATGTGAGCATGAATCAAATTTCATCAACACACTTGCTTTCCCAATCAACACATAATCAGAAGGATGTTCAACGACATCATCATTAATCTGAAAGCTAACTAATTTAGTCTCAGTCTTCGTATCTCTCCCAACTCTTGTTCTGCAATTTCTACCAATGTGTCCCTTTCTACCACACACATTGCAATTGAATTTAAGAGCAGGACACTTTCTCACATTAGCCATATGTCCATATCTCCCACATCTATAACAAGTTCCTTGAAAAGGAGTTGTGAACTTCCTACTTGTCTGTATTTTAGAAGCACCACCATCAACCTCCCCTTTCAACTTTTCCTCCACACACACTTCTTTTTTTTTATTCTCATCCTCTCTCTTCACAGCCTGACACACCACTTCCTGCGTTGAAGAACTACTTGACTTTTCCTCCTTTTTTTCCTTGCTTAGTTCTCCAACGCATTTTAACATGTGTTCAACCCTTTTTGCAATACCTACCACCTCTTCCAATGCAGGTTCATCCTTTAGCCACAACTCTTCCCTTATCTTATCACTCACACATCTCAAAACAAACTGATCTCTAATTCGTTCTTCCACCAAACCCCCAAACTTGCAACTTGAAGCTAACTTTCTTAGTGCAGTAATGTACTCCTCAACACTCTCTTCCTTACCCTGCTCCCGTAACCCGAAATAGTACCTTTCCATGATTGTACTCACTTTAGGAAGATAATGTAAATCCAACTGCCTAGCACACACCTCATACTCATTCAATCCTCTTTGTTCTGCTTGAGGAATGACTGGAAGAGTCTCTAAAATCTCCTGGCCTTCTCCGCCCAAACAATGCATCAATAAAGCATGCTTCCTTTCACCACTCAAATTTGCACCACACACCCTTGCGTAATTTTCAAATATTTTTTTCCATTTTTTCCACCTAATCAGTGGTTCTCCTGGTTCCATCAGAAAGAAGGGGGGTGCATTTACATTCTGCATTTTACTGCCCAAGCTCCACTCAACACTGTTACTCTTATTCTACTTTTTAACCTCAAACAACAAAGATCCACCACCCTTCCCTCAAAGGTGTGCCTATCACCGTCGACAGGCTTCAAGTTCCACAATGTAGAACTTAAAAAAAATGAGTCTGGTTTTCCTTTTCGGCAGTTCTCAGTACTACTCCAAGTTCGAGTCACTTACTCCATCCACCTTGCTCTCACAACTTTTCTCTTCTTTCAATTTTCATTTGTTTTCCTTGCAACAGGTCCTTCTGTCCTCCTTCACCATTGAGATTGTTACCCTTTTAATGTCTCACTCCAAACTGTTGTTTCACCGGATGCAAGCCTCTTGAAATATCAGAAAAACGAAAAAAAAACGATAAAAAAAATCCAAGATGGCCGCCACCAATCCATCACAAACAAACAGTCTTGTTTCTAAAGTGAATTGGGCTTTCTTTTCCTCTTTTTCCCAAACCAAGTCAAAATGGCCGACACAACATTAAATGTTTCTTTCTTTGGCTATTCGAGCTTGTTTTTTTTTTTCCCGACCTAAAATGGCCGCTAAGAAACAATTGCTCCACTTTCTATGGCCAATATCGCTTGTTTTTTCATTCTTAAAACTCGCCCATTCCAAGATGTCCGCCAACTTTTCTTCAAACCAATAGACTTTTTTCTAAGGGAAATCACCCTCGAAAACTGGTGTCAGTTACAAACTTCATTTTTTTTAAATTTCTTCCAAAAATCATTGTAAAAGTCTACCTTTGCCGATTTTCGTCGCGTTTTCGACGTTCTCCACCTCCTTCACCGCGTTTTCTTCGCTGGTTGACAGCTGTACCATGGAGATGTTGATCAATCTTCCTTCATCGACATACCAGTCACGTGAGGTTTTCTCTTAGTATTTAGCTAATCTCCTGTTGTTGAGGCTGTCCTGCACGAGTAGATCCCATCCACAAGCGTCGCCAGTGTAATAATGTGGAATATACACAGTATTGTGTCCAATAGGTTATATTTATTCAGCCCCAACCAACAGTCAGCTCACAACTGACAATCCTGGAATGACCAGTTATGGGAACCTTGGTGTCATGTGGTTCCAAGCACTAGGTTCCAACATGGAACCAGAATACACAGGAAGACAGGTCATCACATGCTGTTATATAGTTATTCAAGAAAGGGGGGAGTGGGAAAACCCAATCAACCCTTGCGGGCTTGGGCGTCTATGAAACATAGGTAACAATGCCAGCAAGGGATTTATTTCTAATAATTGCTTTCCAGTTCAGGATAAGAAAAAAACAATTCCCAATAATCCTGACTGACTAATCAGAAACTGCAATAATAAATGAATATCAAGAGGTGGTCAGAGTTAATCAACTATCTTAAACCAATTAATCATAAAGCTTGAAAGAGACACGGAGTAATATAACTTTTTGTTAAAAATGGTTGATTTAGATATTGCTTATTAAATTCAGAAAACAGGGTAAAGATCAACAATTACAAGTCATTGACACAGTTCAAAATAAATGGAATAAAGAATTGCAAAATCGACCTATATTTCATTCATAAAGAGTCCAGTACATTATAATATAAAGGGATATGAGTATTATCACAATATCATAAATACATCATCTTTTTGTTTTAATCACAATCACAGGAATGGGACTCAGTAGTCGACATTTCGGTCACCAGTAGAATAAATCAGTGAGACCTTCTTCAGGACAAAACAGTAGATCAGCAGTTGTGACCCCTGTTTGCGTACGTTGTCAAATTTGTCACCCAATAGACGGTTAGAAAGTAGTCGTCGTGCACTTTTTGGAACTTGCAATTTGTAAAAAAGTATTTCAATCTGTCTCGACGATCAGAGAAGCACAGCTGTCAGTATCGGCGTCGATACGGACTGCTGGAGACCGAAACGTCGACTACTGAGTCCCATTCCTGTGATTGGGACTGTGCCGCTGCCCCCAATGTAGTGCCGCCTGGGGTGGACCGCCCCCACCGCACCCCCCTAGCTACGCCAAACCACTCAATATCATTGTGCCTTACGTGTGGCTTCTAGTTCTATTATAACGCGCTTTAATGCTGATGTTAAATTCGCACAATTAAATAAATATTTTTTTTAAAAACAGCACAGCCCTATAGGCAGGCACATGACTGGCTCTTTGAGTTTGAACAACTTCAGTTTCATCAAAGAATGTTCTATATTTTGGATACCGGCGTCTTCATTGTACTAAAATGCTAATATTTGTTAAACATACTTCCCAAACCTACAATAAACACGTATTTCACAATTATACACAATTCATGTAGGTAACAAGGACTCCCTGTAAGGGATCTAGAGCTCCTAGGACAGGGTATAACAACAATTGTAAACAAAATTCCTAGGCAGTTCAATCGATTAACATTACATCAACATTTTTTCATCAGAAATAGAGCAACTGATAATGAAGAACTCAGTGTAAAGAGAACGAATTTGTTAAAATGTACAAAGTTTCATTTTATTCATATATTTGTTAAAAGGGGAAGAAAATGCATTTTGATAATACGTTTGTATATTAAATCTGTTACACAGTTAGTGTTATACATTCATGGTTGATAATTTCATTACAAGACCGGAGGCTACATTATGCATTATCCTTTAATAGCAACTCACACAGCCGCACTACATCATAAAGGATAAAGTTCTAGAGTTAACAACACTCAACAAAGGATGTATCCAGGAGATGATCTGCCTCTTTTAAAAGCGGCTCGCCAGCAGATAAGTCACTACTTCTTATCTCTCCTTACTTTTGACAATTTTGGATTATATTTCATTTAAATGATAATTCTAAATGTTTTATTGTCAATATAATGCTTATATTTCACATATAATGATAATTCTAAAGGTTTTATTGCCAATATGATGCTAATGATAATTTCTAAATGTTTTACTGCCAATATGATGCTTTACTTGCTTCTTTCTTCGTCCCTTGAAGATTTGACTCTGCCTTTTTCGAAGTTTTCACACTTCCCTGGTTTCTATCCCTGGCCTGTGCCTCATCGGCTTGATTCTCTACTGGTGGGGGGTGCTGGTTCCTTGTTTCCACTCCAACCACCCTCCCATGGACTTCCAATTTTCGGTTGTCCCTCACCTCCCCAACGATCTCCATTTCCCCAGCGCGATCGCGCAGCAACCTCGTCATTGTCCGCCGCTTTTCTGTCTTGTTCCACGCTCTTATCCATTTCCTCGCATTGCCCCACAATACACCTCGCTTCAAAGGAAAGGGCATTAGCAACACCCGCGTTGCGTGCCTCCTTTCCTAAGCGACTTTCCTTTTCTCCGGTGGCTGAGCTCGAGCACTCCTCGGTAATTTGTCAGTTGCTCTGCTTCAGCCGCCGGAGACACTCTACCATTGCGTTTTTCATTGATTCTTTCCCATATAAACACACTTATTACATTAAACATGCTATTTAGCCGATAATACTGACAAGCTTTTAACCAATAATTTTAATAAGGATTTAAATAAGTATATTAATTCCCCAATAGATACTATACTAATACCCCAACTTCCCTTACCCTTTCATGCTAATGAGAATTTTATAACCTACCCACCCTTACCTTATATAAAAAAAAGGGTAGTTTTAGATTCTAAACCCCCCAAAAAAAAAAACAACAACAACAAAAGAAAAAAAGAGGAGAAAGAGAGGAGAAGTTTTTTATTACCTTACCTTTTAATATCTTTTTCATCTCCTCTTACTACACCATGTCTGACATGGATTCTGATGACGCCACTGCTAGCTCACCTGCCCCTATCGACGATTCACTTAAAAAATTCCTTCAACAGGAAATGAAGTCCTGTATGATGTCCTTTCTCAGAGAAGTCATGCTCTCTAAAAGACCGTGTGATTCCCAGGATCTCCCCTTACACGGTAAGAGACCCAAAAAGACCAAACATTGCGAAAGCACTACAGGCCCTAGCGCCTTTCATAGTACGGGAGGTCCTTGCACCTCACTTTGGATGGGAGGCCACTGCGCCCCACTTGAACCTGATGTCCCTCGGGACACTCCCTTGACCGGTGCCCATGGCGGCACAAATATGTACGGTGTCCCTCGCGGCACACTTTGGAATAGTGCTAATCAAAAAAAGAATATTGGTCTTGACTCCTCTTCCTCCTCCTTTGATGACAACTCCTCCAAAGACCCCTCAGACAAATTCGTCTTTGACCTGGATGAGGTCCAACATGACCTTAACTCCCAACCTTATCCGGAACCTACCTCAAAAAATACTATTTTGAACCCTATTGGAGAAGAGATGTTTTCTCCCCTAAACATCTCTCACCCTAATAGTTCGAAGTGGTTCCCACAGGATCATGTTTCCCAATTTGTGACACGCTGGTTGAGAAACCTTTTGGATAGAAACACTGGAAACACAATGAGATCTGAGTCCCCCAGACCTACCATTGATGAGAGGGTCTGTCAAACTCCAAACCTGGATCCAGACCTTATCAAATTCCTATTTAAATTAGGGCAAGACCCCAGAAAAGGATTGGAGAGAGCCCTTAAAGGCTGCCAAGACCGCCTTTTAGACGTCTTAGGACCCCTTGTTAGAATCCTGGATATGGCCGAACAATCCCACCTCTCCTCTACCCCCTTGAATGTTGATCACATTCGAGGATGGAGCCAAAGGGCCATCGTTCTCCTTGGCAACGCTAATTCAAGTTTGAACGTTGAAAGGAGGAGGTCCATTCTAAACAAAATCAATCCCAAATTAGGTGACATGGCGGAGAAGGAACCCTCCCAGAACCCCAAAGGCCTTCTTTTCGGGGAGGATATAATCAAGGAGATTGGTAAATATGTATCCACCTTCACTGCTCTTGATAGAGCTCAAAATAACCTGAGACGGGTATTCAACACCAACCTTTTTGGTCAGGCCGGTAGAAGGGGTCGCTCTTCCGGCCGAGGCAACCAACAACCCTATTCGTCCTTCAGAGGAACAGGAAGGGGCTTCTACCCCCCTAGACAACCCTTCTTCCCCCAAAGAGGAAGAGGTCCAAGAAACCGTGGTTCGAGAGGTCGGGGTACTCCCAACACCTCCAATTCTACAAGTAAGTACTACTCCTTCTTCTTCTTTCCCTCCCATAGTAGGGGGCAGACTAAAACAGTGTTATCATGTTTGGGATTCAATTACCCAAGATCCATGGGTTTTAGAAACCGTCATGGGCTTCAAGATAGACTTCTTACAGATTCCCCTCCAATCACGCTTACCCCAGCCCTTTGTCCTTTCAGAAGATCAAGAAAAGATCGTGGAGGAAGAAATTATTTCTATGCTCAAAAAAGACGCAATAGTGGAGGTTCCCTGGTCCGATGCAAGATTCATAAGCACACTGTTTCTTGTTCAGAAAAAGGACAAGGGGTGGAGACCCGTAATAAACCTTCGAGAAGTCAACACATTTTTGGTTTATCGTCACTTCAAAATGGAGGGTATCCACCTCCTGAGGGATCTCCTTCTCAAAGGAGATTGGATGGTCAAGTTAGACCTGAAGGACGCCTACTTCACCATCCCTATGTACAAGGAACATCAACCTTTCCTTCAATTTGCTTGGAAAGAACGTCTTTACCAGTTCCAAGCTCTTCCCTTCGGCCTCTCTTCTGCCCCTTGGTGTTTTACCAAGATCATGAAGTGTGTCGTTACAATTCTAAGAGAGAGAGGTATCCGCCTCATCATTTACCTGGACGATATTCTAATCATGTCCCAATCCCATTCAGACCTCCTAAGAGATCTAGAAACTTCCATGAACTTAATAGAGAGCCTAGGATTCATCATCAACAGAGAGAAATACATTCTCTCTCCCTGCCAAATTATAGAATTCCTCGGTTTCACCCTAGACACCTTGAAATGCCTTCTCCTTCTTCCTGCCAAGAAGATTGCCAAGATCCGGAAGGAGATCAGGTCCATCTTGAAACAAGAGTCTTTAACTCTCCGCGAATTAGCCAGACTTCTTGGGCTCCTTTCTTCTTCCATCCAGGCTATTTTTCCCGGCCCTCTGAACTACCGCGCGCTTCAGAGAATAAAGAGAAATGCCCTCAATTCAGGTCTGTGGTATGGGGATCTTGTGTCTCTGGATCCAGATGCGAGAGCAGAGCTCTTTTGGTGGCTGGAGAACTTAGACGCCTGGAACGACAAAGCTATCTTCGGCTCATCCCCGGATTTTGTCCTAGAATCAGAGGCCAGTCTTCATGGCTGGGGTGCTCGTTTGGAAGACCAGAACACCGGTGGGGTTTGGACCCTGTCGGAATCTTCTCAACACATACATTTTCTGGAATTGACGGCTGGTTTGTACGCTCTTATGAGCTTCAAACACTCCATTCAAGGGAGGTCCGTTGTTCTGAAAATAGACAACGTTTCCGCTGTGGCCTATATCAATCGCCTTGGAGGGATGAGATCTGCAGACCTCTCCAATCTTGCCAGGAAACTTTGGATGTTCTGTCTGGAACACAAAATTTCCCTCAGGGCGGAATATCTTCCCGGGAAATCGAACATTTCTGCAGATTGGAATTCAAGATTCCTTATAGACTTCTCGGACTGGAAACTCGATGTGAACGTCTTCAATACCCTCTTCCACTTTTGGGGTCCCATAGACGTGGACTTGTTTGCCAGCAGGCTTACCTTCCAACTTCCCAACTACTTCAGTTGGATGCCAGACCCGGGCGCTCTTGCTGTGAACGCGTTTCTCCAACCTTGGTCTCACTTCCTGGGTTATGCCTTCCCTCCTTTCGCCATGATTCAGAGGGTCCTTCAGAAAGTCAGATCGGAACAATGCCTTCTGATCCTAATAACTCCTTTTTGGCCGTCCCAAGCTTGGTTCCCGACAGCCCTGGAACTAGCATGCGACATTCCCTTTCTGATCCCAGCCTCTCCAGGCCTGGTCTCAAACGCAGATGGGGAAGATCATCATCTTATTCTCGAGGGGAATTTGAACCTTCTTGCCTGGAAAATGTCAGGCAATCTAACGAGTTGTCTGGACTTTCGTCGACAGCTCTCTCTCTTCTCGGAGAATCTTGGGCTCCCGGAACACACCTTAGATATAACAACATTTGGAAGAAATGGTTTCATTGGTGCCTGGAAAGGAGTCTGGATCCCGTGGAGACTCCTGTCGTGAATATCGTAAATTTTCTGGTCGAACAATTTGACAGAGGCCTTTCCTATCGTTCTATTAATTGCTTTAGATCCACAATCTCCGCGGGTCATTCTCCTATCAACGGTAAATCGGTAGGTAAAAATCCTATCATTTGTAGAGTCCTCAAGAGTATAAGGCTAAGAAGACCCCCTAGACCTAAATATCAGACCTTTTGGGATGTCAAGTGCATTCTAGACCTTTTTTGTTCTTGGCCAGATAATTCTTCCCTTAATAGAAAGTTTCTCTCCTTTAAACTCGCCACACTCTTATGTTTAGTCTCCTGTAGCAGAGTATCTGACATCAGAAGCTTAGACATTTCAAATAGATGTTATGACATTTTTGGTGTCAAGTTTGAATTACTAAGAAGAACTAAAACCATGTCAGATTTTATCTTTTATCCTCGTTTTGACAGTTTGCCTAAACTTTGTGTGGTTGCTTGTATGAAAGAATATGACACTAGGATGTCTCTCCTACGCCCTAATGATGCAAATCAACTTTTAGTTTCTTTTGTGAAACCTTTTAAACCTGTTTCTTCCACCTCCATAGCTAGATGGGTTAAGTCTACCATGAACCTTGCTGGTATCGACCTCTCTAAGTTTCAAGCACATTCTATTAGAGGAGCTATGGCCAGTAAATCCTTCTGGTCAGGTGGTAAGTTGGATGATATCCTGAAAGCTGCTGACTGGTCAAATGCTAACACCTTTGCTCGTCATTATTGCAAGCCTATCGAGCATATGTCTGATGTTGTCCTTCGGGGCTACGAACATGCATAATGTAGCCTCCGGTCTTGTAATGAAATTGCGATTCTCCTATTAACATGACCAGAGAATCTGGATTTCATTAAAGACACGGAGGCTGACATTATCCCTCCCTCCTCCCTTATACAATTTTTGGGATGTCTTTTATGAACGTATTACATCTTTTGATATATTGTTCAGGATCTTATTGATTGCTTCAATTGTTTTTAATCTATTATTATGCCTATGTGATGCAATACCTCTTTAGGCTCTTGGTTCTTAATCATTTCTTTCTTTCAGGCAATTCCGTTTAACCGTCTGGCCTTTGACTTGCCGAAGTTTCTTCCATGATGTTTTCAAGCTCTACCTGGATCTCTCAGTTTATGAAGTTCTTTCCTGTTACCCGGATCTCTCAGTTTATGAAGTTCTTTCCTGCTGCGATTCTTTTAAAAGAGGCAGATCATCTCCTGGATACATCCTTTGTTGAGTGTTGTTAACTCTAGAACTTTATCCTTTATGATGTAGTGCGGATGTGTGAGTTGCTATTAAAGGATAATGCATAATGTCAGCCTCCGTGTCTTTAATGAAATCCAGATTCTCTGGTCATGTTAATAGGAGAATCGCAATTGTGGTTTGGAAAACAGTATAATATCAACAATCAAAAATACATATTTATAATACTGGAAACATTAAAACAAGGACTAGTGCAAAAGTGGCTGTGAGATGTCAATGTCAATTTTGTTCTTTCGTTAGCTCCATTCTATAGATCAACATAAAAACTGCAATAAGTACTAACAACGAGAGTTTGTGGCCTTGCAGCCAGAGCTGTTAACTGGGTTTGAGTCTCGGCAATGATGCTGAACACATCCTGTGATTGTGGGCAAACCCCTTTATCTCCCCGTGCCTACCAAAAATGATTGCGTGTCTTTATGTTACGTAACTGGTGCTCATGTAAAGCTCTCCAATCTATATTGGTCGAGTACCTGCAATATAAGACTAAAAAAATAAAAATTGACGTTACGAAAAATTTCTGTGATCGTATTTTAAGGTTATATTTCTAAAAAGTTCCAGCTCATAAGCATATTTTGAGGGCCACTGGAACAATAACTATGGGTCGAGTTCACACTATATAAATCTGCAAAAATAAAAATGATGTTACGAAAGACGTCAAATTAAACTGTATTGTGGACTTTGAAAACACATCCAAACATTCAAAAACTGTACCTGAAATATGAACCCTAGATAACGTCATAAACTCTTCTACAGTACTTCAAAGGGTTTTGGATTATCTGTAGCTTTTTGTTTATAAAAGCTCGGAGCAAATGCACCATAAATCGAAACAGCTTTGCCATCGAATCCAGAATTTTTATTGACTATTATTTTTTTAAATAAATACTTGTGTGTCTTTACATAATAATTATAGCACAGAGCACGCACATGCGTGTGGTCTTTCAGGCACATACGAACGTGCCATGCAGGTGACGCCTTTTTTGGGCCTTCCACAGGTCACTCGATCCCTCGAGTGTCAAACTTCCATATCTGCTTATTATGACTCTTCTCTGCCTAGCAGCCCTTTTATTTTCAATTTCTTTCTGCAATGCCGACCGTTTCTGGGGTCTAGAATTACCCCGGCATTGCAGAATCAGCCCTAATTGCAGCTTTTCAGGAACTGCAGCGGGGAAGGGCAGTGCATGCTGTAAGGGTACCCTGAGGACAGCGATTCGAACGCATCCTGGTGGGAGCCCTGGGTGCTCTGGGAGCGTGGCTTTGCGCGGGTCACATGAGCAGCTGTTTGCTTCAAGGAGATGCTGAGACTCGGCACAGGCACAACGTGAGACAGTCCACAGACAAGACACCTCGATGGACTAACCGAAAACTCTGGGACACAAGAACAATTACCTCTTCTAATACACAGCACCGTGCATGGATGTTGTGAGGCATGGCAGGGAGTGGCTCTGGAAGAGATTCAAGCTTGGAGGCTGTTTACATTGAAAGTGAATGCGCTTCTACACTTCTGTGTAATGAAGGGAACACACTTCCCATGCGCTTGAGGGGGAGCTCAGAGAAAGCAAGAGGGAGGAAGAAGTGACAGGTGCATGGTGGGAGGGTGACTCAGTGAGGGAGACAGCAATAAAGCCCTTTAAGGGGCTTGTCTTTAAGAAAGGAGATGGCTCAGCATATAACAATGCCGACTTTGCCTCCTGAGCCTCCACATGGCCTGTATCACTTAATGATAATCACTTAATGAT
The DNA here is from genome assembly GCF_964261635.1 of Lissotriton helveticus. Taxonomy (NCBI): domain Eukaryota; kingdom Metazoa; phylum Chordata; class Amphibia; order Caudata; family Salamandridae; genus Lissotriton; species Lissotriton helveticus. The sequence continues at coordinate 1,789,763,890 of NC_136068.1, forward strand.
AAATAAATAAACAGAGATGAGGGGGATGGGAAGAGACAAATAAAATTACCACAACAAACGACAAAGAGGGTAGAGAGAAATAAAAACACAGAGCAATTCAATGCACTAAACCAGCCAGGGGAGGTCGGCGCATCAGACTGTGGGAGGGGTGTGGGGGTTGTGGGCATGGGAAGAAATTCGTCTGCACAGAAAAGGGGCCGTGGAAGGACACAAATGATTGACATAGCTATCATGGGGTGGGACTAACAAGCTTAAACACAATCGGAAGGCAGCATTTATAACCTAAGCCAATGAAGAAGATGAGCTGGGCAGTGGGGGGAGCTTCCACAAAGCTTCCGCACTACAGTGTATACTGTATGCCCCGCAAAGCGATGGCAGCACATTCGCGCTGCAATGCTAGCGAGACCTAAAAAAAGGTCGCTTTTTGACCCACGCACTACCTTTGTGCCAAACTTAGGGTTATTCTGTTCAGTAGTTTCGGCTGTAGCCTTTCACAAAGTTTCCCATAGGAAATTGATTTACACCATTTAAAAAAGAAAAAGGTCGCTTTCTGAACCAAGCTCTATCTCTCTGCCAAATGTGGGGTAATTCTGTTCAGCAGCTCGGGCTGTAGCTCATCGCAAAATTTCCTACCGAAATTAACATGGGAAAAATGTGTTTTTAGACCCCCCTTTTTCTCAGCCCCGCCTGACAAATCACCCCTTTTGAGATAGCAGGTGACCTAAGAAGTGCAACTTTTTGGAAAATGTCATAAAGATTCATTAAACAACACCCAAGTTATAAGCAAATTAAAAAATGCTTTTCCTATGGAAACTAGGTTGTTACTATAACTACCTACTGCGGGTAGCCAGTAGGTAAATATATATATATATATATATATATATATATATATATATATATATATATATATATATATATATGTTACCTACTGGCGGTCGCCAGTAGGTATATATAGTTAGGATTTTTTCTCCATGGGATTTTTGAAAATTCTATGTCTAATAACTTTGGCGTTTGTGGACGGAATTGGCTGAAATTTTCAGGAAAATGGAACATTTTGTTTCTGAGCAGCCACTAAAATTTTGGGGGGGGGTCGTCAAAGGGGGGCCGAGAAAAAAGGGGGGTCCCAAAACGCGTTTTTCCCATGTTAATTTCCATAGGGCGGTTGGCCTCACTTTTAGCTCGAACGGCTGAATGGATTTGCACGAAACTTGGCAAAATTGTAGGGACTGGTAGCCCGATGTGCCTTTGCTAGGTCTCAATATATGTGCTCCAGTGGATTTTGAGAAATTAACGTTCAAAAAAACATATATCTGTAAGCGCGCTCCGGGCAGCGCCCCGGTTCGCGTACCTGACGCGTAACGGAACTTCGCGAAGCGAAGCTGATTGGCTCTCCGGTGTCTGTCAACATTCTGAACAGTCCGGAGCGGCCGCCATCTTGTCTCTCGGTATGATCGAGAGACAAGAGGAGGCCAAAACAAAGGGGGAAATGACTATAAGGGGGCATAGTAGATCCTCCCTGACCCCCTAGGTTTGATGTGGAAGCTTTAAAAGGGCCCCGCGGGGCAAAAAAAAAAAAAATGTTTTTGTTTTTTTTGCGTGGGGAGCGCCCGGTACGCGCACCGGGAAGCGGTCCGGGGAGCGTACTATAAGGAAAAAAGAATGATAGACTATGATATTTTGAAATATTGTATGTTTATTGATTGTTTTTTTTATTTTTTATTGAAGTAGCAGTATTAATGATTATTAAATATAAATGTATTTTTGGAATTGTGAACAGTATACTATAAGTATGAATTTACATTATAATCAATTTGGTACTAGTTTATGAATTACATATAAAAATGATTAAAGACTCAAACAATTTTTTAATATTAAATAAAATTTTATTTTTCGGATTGTTTTTCAAAATTTAATAGAACGTCTAACATTTGACTGTCCGATATGTCCTCTTGTTGAGTGAACATAACTTCCCACATTTGACCGTCATCATAATGAAGTAAACAATCCACAGATTCTACACATTGTAGAAGTTCATGGTCTCGTGATTCATCCATGAATTCCAAGTCAATGGGTTCAATTATTTCCTCATTGTTCATGTCTAGGACAATTTCAAAGGAAACGTTCTGTTCTCCTTGCATTTTTGTGCTGAAATTTGAATAAAAAATAAATATATCAGTAGAGATAGGGCACTGTTGAGTTTAAGTTCAGACAGGTACTTTTGAGGCATGAAGTAGTACTATTAAAAAGTGCCTGTTAAAAAGCCTATGTAAATTCATAATTATACCACAGAAACCTAAATCAATCCATAATTATAATAAACAAGCCTTTCTCAATGTCTAACTGTTACAGAGGGATAGTATATAACTATCTGAAAATGTTTTCAAATTTATAAAATAACATCTTACCTTTTAAAAACAAGTTTAAGTTGTGAGTGAAAATGATCTTGCAATGTAGTTCAGGAAGTAGTAGTCAAAATGGCTGTGTTTTTCTCTCTTTTTTTATATATATTCAGGTACATAACCAATCAAATGTCAGGTAAAAAAAGTAGAAAATGAAAGTAACATTTTAATTGGTTGTCAATTCCAACACTTCAGATGTGTTTTGTGAAGTAATTTACCTCAGGGTATTTAGAGAGGTCTACAGGCTAAATGGCTAAATGGAATTCCAACCAAATTTGTGAAAATGGTAGGGATTGGTATGTAGTATGAGTTAATCTATATTTGGTGACATTGTCTCCAGGGTTTCTTCTGTAAATTACTTTCCCACCTTTTTTAATGGAGCGCTTCCCGGTGAGCGCCCCGGTACGCGAACCGGCAGCGTTACGGGAGTCCACCATTTTGTGTTTCGGTCGAATTAAGATACAAGATGGAGGGCAAATAATGTTCAGAATGGGTAGAAGGGGGCACGGTAGACGTATCTTGACCCCCTAGGTTTTCTGAGGGTGGCTGAGGAGGCCCATATGTGCGAAAAAAACATTTTTTTTTAAAATTTCGCACGGTTAGCGTCCAGTGCGCGTACCGGGTAGCGCTCCGGGGAGCGTACTTTGGTGAAAATTAGTGAAAAAAGTTAGAGTAAAATAATAATTGTGAGTGATCAGATGTAGGGTAGCTCTGAAAAGAGCTTTTGGGTCCTGTGGCTGATGTAGGTACCTACAAGTAGGTACCAATGCACAGTCTTAAATTGAGGATGAAAATTCTGTTCCCCTCATCTGAGAAGTGAACTCCATCTCCTCTGTAGATATCTTGCATGTAGTAACGCAAGTTATTGTTGTAGATGGAGCCCATTCCATGGTCTCTCATGTAAGCTGAAACAGACTTATTTACATGCTTCCTCGATTTCTCAATTTGTGGACAAAATTGGTTTGACCACCTCCATTTCTGTCTTTGGCATATATTTGAATATACCAAGGAAGTTTGAGGAAAAAGTGCCATCAATTGCTCAAAGGTGTCCTTTAAAAGCATTTCCAGACCTACCCCAGTCAAAGTGCCCAAGTCATTTCCTCCACAGTGCACAATTAACAGGACAGGTTTTTGCAAATGCAAAAAGGTTTTCACCAATGGTATCAATTGGTGACATTTTAATCCTCTGTGGGCAATCCACTTGATTTCCACATTTTGTAAATTGAGGTTAGGTAAATTTCTGTTATCAGCAAACCTTTGAGCCCAGTGGATATAACTATGTCCAACAATCCAGACAGAAAACATGGTGAGAGGAGGTTCTGCTGCAGTCAGATGAAGTGTGGCAATGAAATGGGAGTTGAAAAAATAAGACTTTAAAATGAAAATAACTGTGGAGTTTCTGTGTTAATGAAGCAGTAGCAGTGATTGGTGGATTTTGATTGCTGAAAACAGAAAGTTAGGGTGCATGGATGAGTTCTTTGAAAGATGTAATTTGAATGGTAAAAAAAAATCATTTTATGAAAGATTGCACTGGATATGCAGGTGTACTGAGAGTTCAGAGTTCAATTGAAACATTGTTGTGTGAACTTGCAAACATGAGAGGTCTTTCAGGAGGTGGTTGCTATGCAAAAAAGGCAGAAAGGCCAGAGGGGGGAAGGGTGTTGATTTGAAAAAAGTGAGGGAAGAGTTTTGATTGGGTGACATGAGAGATATGTGTGATGAATTACAGCTTTTCTGTGCTTTTTATAGCTGCAGACTCTGGAGTGCATACCTTTTGCTCTGCTAAAGACAATTTGGTGTGTTTCTGAGACTGTTTTGAAACTCATAAAGTATTTGCTAAGGTGAGAAAAGATTCATTTAATTTAGATAGAGAATAGTATGGTTTAGGGAGAAAATTATGAAGAAAGTTGTGTATTTAAAATGTTGCTTTGTGTCAAGTGTTTTACAAATAGATTTTGTTTCTTTGTGTTACATAGCCATGTTAAAAGTGACGCAAAAAAAGTGCAAGGGTCTTACAAAAATGCTTTCATGTGTCTTAGGGTATTTTAACTCACTTCCCCATGAATGTATGAATATAATTGCTTTACAAGATGTGTTTAAAAACGTTTTTGAAATCAATTAGGTTTCTTGATATGTACTGCTAGAGTTTCATAGGTTGCTTGGGGCATATTTTCAAGGCTTTTGAGTTCCTTTGATGTAATTTTTCCCATTTTAATTTAAGACCTTTCCCCGTGGTGCAAGGTCCTTGTAAATATGCCCCCATCTGTGCTTGGCAAATTTAGATTTTAATTCTTTGACTAACATAGCCATGTTAAAAGTGACCCAAAAATGTTGCAAGGGCCTTAAAAAAAAACGCTTTCATGTGTCTTAGGCCATTTTAAGTCATTTTCCCTTGAATGTAGGTATATAATTGATTTAGATGATGTGTTTAAAAACGATTTTTGAAAACAATTAGGTTTCTTGATATGTACTGCTAGAGCTTTATAGGTTGCTTGGGGCATATTTATAAGGCCTTTGAGTCTCTCTGATGTTATTTTTCCCATTTTAATTTAAGACCTTTCCCTGTGGTGCAAGGTCCTTGTAAATACGCCCCCATCTGTGCTTGGCAAATTTAGATCTTGATTATTTGACTTACATAGCCATGTTAAAAGTGATCCAAAAATGGAGCAAGGGCTTAAAAAAAACGCTTTCATGTGTCTTAGGGCATTTTAAGTCACTTCCCGATGAATGTAGGTATATAATTGATTTAGATGATGTGTTTTAAAACGTTTTTTGACATCAATTAGGTTTCTGGATATGTAGTGCTAGAGTTTCATAGGTTGCTTGGGGCATATTTATAAGGCATTTGAGTCTCTCTGATGTTATTTTTCCCATTTTAATTTAAGACCTTTCCCCGTGGTGCAAGTTCCTTGTAAATATGCCTCCATCTGTGCTTGGCAAATTTAGATTTTAATTCTTTGACTAACATAGCCATGTTAAAAACGACCCAAAAATGGTGCAAGGGCCTTAAAAAAACGCTTTCATGTGTCTTAGGCCATTTTAAGTCATTTCCCCTTGAATGTAGGTATATAATTGATTTAGATGATGTGTTTAAAAACGATTTTTGAAATCAATTAGGTTTCTTGATATGTAGTGCTAGAGTTTCATAGGTTGCTTGGGGTATATTTAAAAGGCATTTGAGTCCCTTTGATGTTATTTTTCCCATTTTAATTAAAGACATTTCCCCGTGGTGGAAGGTCCTTGTAAATACACCCCCATGTGTGCTTGGCAAATTTAGATTTTGATTATTTGACTTATATAGCCATGTTCCATTCAGTTCTCACTTTCTGCGTAGTCTTTCATATGCTAGACTCCATCTGCACTATGAGATACCTAAGCAAAGTAAACACAGGTGATGTGATTGTGAAATGAGAAAAAGAATCTCCACATTTTTCAATTACATCACCTGTGTTTCCTAAGCTTACGAATGACATTGTGCAGATGAGGTTTAGGCCTGTCCACGGACACAGAAGAGGTCTGGCCTTTGTTCAAGAGTGAAGTGGACATTACTTACTTCATTGGTAGGCCTTCACATGTATTATCTCCTCTGTACTCTTCAACAAGCGTAAATTTCATCTGCAACCCTGAGTAGGCCTCACCTTAAACAAACCTCTGGATAGGCCACACCTTATCGTCACCCTGAATCAATCATTTAAAATGTTAGGGACAGATTTATGATAGATGTATGCCTCTTTTGCGTCACTGTGCGTCACTTTTGTGACGCAGCGGCGGTGCAAAGGATTTGCTATGTGGCGACATATTTACAACTTGATGCATCTACGCTGATGTGTCATGCTGTAAAGTTCCGTGCCACATGAAACCGATGCAGCAGTGATGCAAAAGATGCACCATGTTGTAAGACAGGCCTCACTTCATCTCCAACAAGATAAGAAGCTGAATCTTCTGTAAATGTCAAAATTGTTTTATACACTGCTGAAATTCTGTGTACTCTTTGATATGCTAGACTCCATCTGCACTATGAGATACCTAAGCAAAGGAAACACAGGTGATGTGATTGTGAAATGAGGAAAAGAAACTCCACATTTTTCAATTACATCACCTGTGTTTCCTAAGTTTACGAATGACATTGTGCAGATGAGGTTTAGGCCTGTCCACGGACACAGAAGAGGTCTGGCCTTTGTTCAAGAGTGAAGTGGACATGACTTACTTCATTGGTAGGCCTTCACGTGTATTATCTCCTCTGTACTCTTCAACAAGCGTAAATTTCATCTGCAACCCTGAGTAGGCCTCACCTTAAACAAACCTCTGGATAGGCCACACCTTATCGTCATCCTGAATCAATCATTTAAAATGTTAGGGACAGATTCATGATAGGTGTATGCCTCTTTTGCGTCACTGTGCGTCACTTTTGTGACGCAGCGGCGGTGCAAAAGATTTGCTATGTGGCGACATATTTACAACTTGATGCATCTAGGCAGATGTGTCATGCTGTAAAGTCCTGTGCCACATGAAACCGATGCAGCAGTGATGCAAAAGATGCACCATGTTGCAAGACAGGCCTCACTTCATCTCCAACAAGATAAGAAGCTGAATCTTCTGTAAATGTCAAAATTGTTGTATACACTGCTGAACTTCTGTGTACTCTTTGATATGCTAGACTCCATCTGCACTATGAGATACCTAAGCAAAGGAAACACAGGTGATGTGATTGTGAAATGAGGAAAAGAAACTCCACATTTTTCAATTACATCACCTGTGTTTCCTAAGTTTACGAATGACATTGTGCAGATGAGCTTTGGGCCTGTCCACGGACACAGAAGAGGTCTGGCCTTTGTTCAAGAGTGAAGTGGACATGACTTACTTCATTGGTAGGCCTTCACATGTATTATCTCCTCTGTACTCTTCAACAAGCGTAAATTTCATCTGCAACCCTGAGTAGGGCTCACCTTAAACAAACCTCTGGATAGGCCACACCTTATCGTCATCCTGAATCAATCATTTAAAATGTTAGGGACAGATTTATGATAGGTGTATGCCTCTTTTGCGTCACTGTGCGTCACTTTTGTGACGCAACGGCGGTGCAAAAGATTTTCTATGTGGTGACATATTTACAACTTGATGCATCTAGGCAGATGTGTCATGCTGTAAAGTCCCGTGCCACATGAAACCGATGCAGCAGTGATGCAAAAGATGCACCATGTTGCAAGACAGGCCTCACTTCATCTCCAACAAGATAAGAAGCTGAATCTTCTGTAAATGTCAAAATTGTTGTATACACTGCTGAACTTCTGTGTACTCTTTCATATGCTAGACTCCATGTGCACTATGAGATACCTAACCAAAGGAAACACAGGTAATGTAATTGGGAAATGAGGAAAAGAAACTCCACATTTTCAATTACATCACCTGTGTTTTCTAACTTTACGAATGACATTGTGCAGATGAGCTTTAGGCCTGTCCACAGACACAGAAGAGGTCTGGCCTTTGTTCAAGAGTGAAGTAGACATGACTCACTTCATTGGTAGGGCAGGACATGTATTATCTCCTCTGTATTCTTCAACAAACCTAAATTTCATCTGCAACCCTGAGTAGGCCTCACCTCAAACAAACCTCTGGATAGGCCACACCTTATCGTCATCCTGAATCAATCATTTAAAATGTTAGGGACAGATTTATGATAGGTGTGTGCCTCTTTTCCGCTGCTGTGCGTCACTTTTGTGATGCAACGGCGGTGCAAAAGATTTGCTATGTTGTGACATATTTACAACTTGATGCATCTAGGCAGATGTGTCATGCTGTAAAGTCCTGTGCCACATGAAACCTGCGTCAGATTTCATATAGGTGTTTTGTTGCAGGGTATGCATTTATTTGCATGAAAGCCCTGTAAAACTAACACAGTGAAATTTAGAAGATTTCACTGAGTCAGCTTTATAGCATTGCTGAATCAAATCCTTACGCCTGTTTGAAACAGGCATAAGGAGTGATGCACCATGCAATGTGAGGCTTCCTCCTGTGCATTGCAGTAGACATGTCGCGCTTACGACGTGATTCCTGCAATGTGCTGCTTTTGCAGCACAGATGCGTGACGCATCTGTGCTGTTTTTGCTCAATGGTGCTCCACATTGTAAATGCGGCACACCATGGGTGGCAGAGCAGCGGTGCACATTAACTGGTGCATCCGTGGGGATGCGCCAGTTAACATAAATCTGCCCCTTTACATTTAAGTATTAGCAGGGGACACAGAGTCGGTGAGGCTTATCCAAGGTTAAGAAGAGATGAGTCCTGTTCACTGAAAACTTGGACATAGGCCTCACCTCCTCAGCATCGCTGGACATGGCTAAATAATAGCTGCAAAATGTTACTCTTGTTAAACAATTTCACTATTATAATCTCTGAGATTTGTCTCTTACTCTGCAACATCTCATTGTTGTTCTCTTTCTTTAAAGATAACGACAACATCAAGCATGAGTGATAATGAGCAATCTGTTGATCTCGATATTATCATTGAAATTGTGATTGAAACATCAGTGGAAGTAGATTCCTTGGATGATTTAAATCCTGAGGATGATGAAGAACATGATGAGGATGCCGATTTGTCAGAATTGTATGACATAGGGTGGGAAGCTGACCTGCTCGAGCCTATGGAACTATAAACATTTATTTTTCAAATGTACTTGAAATGAAAAGTAAAAATGTAAACTGTTTCATTTAAAATTAAAATTTAAAAAAAAACAGGTTATGTGTAGTGTCTTTAATGAAATAGTAAAATATGCTCATAAAATTAGATCAGATTCACATATAAAACAGAACAGGTAAAATGTAGAAGCATACCATTTCTTTGCTACTATTTGTGATTTCTAAATTTGCCAATGCACTAAAAATTATTCTATGTAAAAATAACAAGTAGTGTGTTAAATTTTTGATGACTGTTATTGATTTACTGTTTGCTAATAATGGTTAATAACATTTTTTATTATATTTTACCACAGATTCAACTGCAGATCATTTCAAAATTAAAGAATGCCTTCGAAAGACAGAAGGCGAAAGGCTATCAAACATCAAAGACAGCAGCTCCAAAAAATATTGCAGCAGACCTCTACAATAAAAACTTGTCAAGTCACCAAGAAAGGTCCGGGTAAGATAAAGAAATCATTCATAAGAAATATTTGTAGAAAAAAAAGTAGTACTACAGAAAATGTTTTAGTCCAGAAAAAGAGAAGCAATTTAAACGGAAAAGGAAGGCCAATCAAAAATGTTACTGCTAGAGCAGGAGCTAACTCTGTGCATGGTAGTAGAAGGAAAAATCAGTTTAGGGACATTCGTAGACGAATGTTCCGCAACAGGATAATTGGCAATTTGTTAAAAAATATTAAGAAAGGTCAGCAGAAAGTGGTTTTTTATAAGAGAAAAAAAATTGAGAAAGTTATTGATCAGGCATTTGAAATTAAGCGAAAGTTATTTATTTTGATAATCAATAGAATTAGGAAGCTAAACAAGGCAATTTATGATTTCAAAAGAAATAGTAGATGGAAGAGAACAGTTAATCGTAGTAATTTTTGTGAAGTTTTTTCAGGAGAATGGATGCATAGTTCAAGTTGTAAGGCATTTTTTAATGAGGAGAGTTATTTCCAGGATAATGATTTGGTGCATGCAGTTGACATCAGTGGTCGAGCTTATGAGGTGAAAGATGGTTGTCCAGTTGAGAAAGAAAAACTTGTGACAACAGAGGCAGAAGAGGTGTTAGGTAATGAGGTTTTAGGAAGACGTCCTAAGGGACCTGTGTACACCTGGAAGTGTAGTAGTATTTGCAGTGTGCGACAGGATTCCATCAATTTGCTTTGTGATTTTGTACGGACATTTAATAGGAAAAGTTTGAAGCAGAAAATGAAGTTGTTGCAAGAATTAGATCCTTGCAGAGTGAGAGAAGTGACAGGTTTGCATGGTCATTCACTGGCTTGTCTTTCCAGGAGAGTATGCCAGAGTGTTTTTCATCATTTCAGGATGCTAGCAGTGCATCATAATAAAGTGAGGAAATTAGTTAGAATGTTGTATTATGCTAAGAGTCCAGCAGTTATGCTTAAACAATTATGCACTGCTCTTTTGCATGGTTCTGAAATAGATGTGAAGAATATTTGTGAAGAAATTGAGTTTTGTTACTTTGGAAGTAAAGAGGAGAATGTTGAAATTGACCCAGAAGAAGAGGGTAATGTGGAAGATAGTTTACAGGTTTCCAGTACAGATAATTTTCAGAAGGAACTTGCCACGTTTCTGGTGAAATCAAGTGAGAGGCCTAATTTCACTTGTGTGTGTTGTCGACGCACTTATTATAAGAATCAGACTAAGTTAGTGGATTTATATGCAAAAAGTGAAAGGGAAAATAATAGTGAATGGAAGGATTTTGCAACATACTTGATGGTAGAAAATTGTTTTGATTTGGGATTGGATCAACATGTGTGTACTTATTGTTGTAACAAATTAAATCAAAACCAGATGCCTGCTAGAGCGGTTCATAATAATCTGGAATTGGTTGAGATTCCTTCTGAATTGAAGGATTTAAATACTTATGAATCTATTTTGATTCAAAGTATCCATCCCTTTCAGGCTATTGTAAGAATGGAGCCAAAGACAGGGAAATTGCCTCCATCAGATTTACAGAGAGGATTAAAGGGAAGAGTTGTTTTTTTGCCTCTAGATTTGAAGAAAAACATTAATACAATTGGAGTAGAAAAAGTGGAAGAGGAACCTCTGGTTATCTTAGTTAATGGGGTTCCGACAAAGAGTAAGAAAATATGGCAAGATTTAGTGGATGTTAGGAAAGTCAAAAAGGCAACATTGTATTTGAAAAAAACAATAAGTACTATAAGAATGTATATGTTGCAGAAGAGGAAGTAAGTGAAGAAGAGGATAGCGATTTGTGTGCTGGTCAAATTGAGAAAGTAGAACCCTCTAAAAGTGAAGAAATATATGAACATTATAGTGTTCATCCTTTGCATTCCAAGGAAGTCATGGGGAATGCTATTGAGTTGTTTCAAATGAAACAAGCCAAAGGGAGTCCCATTAGTGTTTGGGAGGAAAGTTTGGAAGCTCGGTGTTTCCCACAGCTATTTCCAACAGGTCAAGGAGGAAGATATGATGAGCGACCTCATCAAATTCCTGCTTCTGAATACCGGACTTTACGATTGTATGCAGAAGATCCTAGGTTTCGACAATGCATTCCCTATTTGTTTCATCTCCTGTTTGAAAGCGATCTGTCTGGACTGTCATATGCAGTGAACCACATCTTGAAAAGTGGTATACAGATGCAAAACATCTCGGCAAGTGACTTTATGGATAAAGTCAATGTGCAAGACAGTATTTTGGATTCTCACCTGATTAATCTCATGGCGTGTCAGCGTGGTACTAATGAGTACTGGTACCGTCGTCATGGTGATTTAAAATGTATGCTGAGGAACTTAGGAACTCCCACATGGTTCCTCACTCTCAGCTGTGCCGAGTATGGCTGGGAAGACTTACTTGAATTTCTACGAGAGGCAAATGGAAACATTGAAAATATCGAATTCAAGACACCCGGAGAACTGTGCTCTTTGGATCCAGTGAATGTATGCAGGTACTTCAATCATAGATTTGAAGCTATGATGTCTTTCATCATGAACAAGAGAAATCCACCTCTTGGAGAGGTGTTGGATTTCTTCTGGAGAAAGGAGTACCAAGCAAGAGGTGCTCCTCATATACATATGCTGCTGTGGATCAAGGATGCACCTAAATTTGGAATGGATCCAGAAGACTTAGTGATGAGTTTCATAGAACAGTATTCTACATGTGCTGTTCCAAACACAAAGGAGGACAAAAGCCTAAGAGAACAAGTTCTACGCTTCCAAAGCCATCGTTGCGGAAAGTACTGTCGTCGTAAATTCAGAAACAAGGACAAGTTCTACACCAAATGTCGTTTCGCCTTTCCACGACCGGTGATTTCTAAAGGAAGAGTGAACAGTTTGATGTCTTCGCTGCGACATAATGTGATGAAGAAATCACCTAAAAACACATACAATTTGAAAAGGAACGAAGAGTCCAAGTATATCAACGACTACAACCCAGTGATTTTGTCCATGTGGAATGCTAACATGGATATACAGTTCGTGGCTGATAACTGTATGGCTGTGGCTCGGTATGTGACATCTTACATCACCAAAAAATAAAAGACAGAATTGAAGGATATGTGGGAGGACATTTCCCATGAAAAGAGCCTCAGTAAGAAGTTGTACAGTTTCAGTCTGAAGATGTTGTCACATCGAGAAATCGGAGCTTACGAATGTTCTGACCGGTTGTCTTCAGCAAGTCTCTATGCCAAATCCAGGAGTATCGTTTGGGCGAGTCTTGGTCTTGCTGCAACGCGTAATCGAGTTCTGAAACCTGTGCGGGAAATTGAGTATTTGGCGGAAAAGGAGCCAAACAGTACTGATATTTTGAAGACCAACATGTTGGATACATATTATCCAAATAGAAGCAGACACCTCGAGAATGTTTGTCTGTATGAGGTTCTACAAAATTACATATTCAAGAGGAACATCAAAGAAGATATTGATAAAGGAGTGTATGCTGTAATTGGAAGTGAGGGATGTCTCGTCAAGCAAAGAAAATGCCACTTGGTAAACCTTCGAAAATTGAGTGGCGAATCTCCTGAAAAAAAATAGTTTTTCTATTTAGCACTTTTGCAACTTTTCAAGCTTTGGCGTGCAGAAGAGGAACTGCTTGGAGATTTCCTCTGTTACAAAGACTCTTTCAATGCCGCCAAGGAGACCATAGAATGTCCTGTTTTTCTCAAATATCTAGAAATGTTGAATGCGGAAATTGAGCAGGAAGCAACGATTGCAGCCGAGATTGCTAGAGACAGTTCTCAGGACAGTCAGAGTTCTGTTTCATTGAGTCAGGATCCACTAGGAGGACCAGTTATCGAAAATGAAGCTGCCACTGCCATGATTGAAGTGGAAAGAGCCATGGCACATGCTCAGGAGGATGCAGTTAACTTAGAAGACTTGGAAAGACAACTTAACGTTGAGCAGAGGAAAATATATGACGAAGTTACCAACCAAATTGATCATGGATTAAGTCATGAGAAGAAGGAGTGCTCATGTACGTCGTTGAAACCTGTCCGACTGTACGTGAGTGGAGAAGCGGGAACTGAAAAAAGTTTCCTCATTAAAGCAATTTCATGTTATTTGCAGAAAAGGACTGAGTCATCGCTGTCTTGTGTTGTCACCGCTCCAACTGGACTGGCAGCTCATAACATTAAAGGTATTACTTTGCATCGTCTACTGATGCTGCCAGTGGAGCATGATAACAAATTACAATACCACAAGTTATCTGGAGATGCTTGTTGTGAAGTTTCAAGAGTCTTGAAGAAAATGAAACTTCTTATCATTGACGAAGTAAGCATGGTTTCCAATGTCATGCTTGCCTTTGTGCATTTGAGAATGCAAGAAGTTCTCAAAACAGAGTATGATGTGTTATTTGGTGGCAAACACATCATTGTTTTCGGTGATCTTCTGCAGCTGACACCAGTGAAAGGACAACCTGTGTTCAAAATGCTCACGCATGAAGATACCAGGAAGTGCCTAGGGAGCATTGGCAACGTTAATATATGGTTAAACTTCAATTATGCTGAACTGCATGAAAATATGCGTCAGGCGAAGGATGAAGATTACAAGAATATTCTACAAGATGTTAGAATCAGAAAAGTGACCGAGCATGGAAAAGAAGCTTTACATGCACGATTACTGTCAAATTTGTATCCAGAACAAGACGTTGTGCCTGAGAATATTTTTCAGAAAATTACTGAGAAGAAATCTGGAATATGTTTGATGCCAACTCTTGCAGAATGTGCCATCTTCAACAACAAAATGTTGTATTTAGAAAACCAAGATATTGTGAAACTGGAAGCTATTGACAGAGTAGAGCATATGGGATCAACAATTATTTTGTCTGAGAATTTGAAATCAAAATTGGATTCATTAGAAAAGAGTATATCTAAAACTGCGGGTTTTGAAAAGACTCTGAATGTGTGCTTAAATTGCCGTATAATTTTAAGAAGGAATTTACATGTTGAAAGAGGTCTGGTAAATGGATCAATGGGTAATGTTGTTGATTTTGTGAAATACAGAAATAGGGATGAAATTGAATTTTTAAAAATTAAATTTGATGGCATTGAGGAAGTACAGCTAATTGGTCGTTGCTCTGCTAGGTTTTTGCTTGTGAAAGACTTATATGTTCGCCGTAAGCAGTTTCCTGTTTGCTTGGCATATGCGGTGACAATCCATAAATCGCAAGGTTTGAGTGTAGACAGTGCATTGGTGAATATTGGCAGTTCTGTGTTCAAGGAGGGTATGGCATATGTGGCATTGTCACGAGTCAGAACTTTATCGGGATTGTACTTGATTGAGTGTGATGTCACAAACATTTGTGCGGATCTAGACTGTGTTAAGGAATACAATAGGTTAAGAAGAGAGTATGCACCACATTTGCCTCAATATCCTTTGTTTGAGAAACGTGTGGTAGGCCGGAAACGAAGAAATGTGACCAATAGTAGGGAGGTTGTAGCAAAAAGACGAAAAGTCGATGAACCAGAAATTATAAGCAGAAAGGAAAAGGATTTTGTTGAAGATGTTGTTGGTTTTCAATTTGAAAACAGTTCTGGTGTCAACTGCTATGCTAATGTAGTGGTTAATGTTTTGTTTTCTCTAGAAACTTTAAAACAAGAGATTGTGGTCAATTCGGATCAGAGATTTTGCAGTTTGTTGAATTCAGTGTTAGAGAAATGTAGCACTGATAGAACAAAAATAGAAAGTGTGTCTGAAATTCGAAATCTGATAGACAGATGTTCAGGTCAAACACAATTCTCTCAAAATATTCAGCAAGATTGTCAGGAGTTTTTAATGTATATGCTTGATGTATTGCATGATGAAGGTGTAGATGTAGATCACCTGTTTGGGCTTTCTTATCAATGGCAGCATGACTGCGAGAACTGTATGGTATCAAGTACTACTAGTGTAGACTCAGAAAAATTTATATATTTAACTTTGCCAGACAGTAAATCAGTGTCCTTTAGTAAGCTAGTAAAAGCAGCTGATCACAACATGGAGTGTAGCCAATGTAAGTCTGAAATGTTGTCAACATTATTTATACGAACATATGGCCAGTATGTCATTTTAATGTTCCAACGATGTAGGCCTGATGGAACAAAATTGACAACTTTGATTAAAAATGTTGTGGCTTCACAGTTGTCAATATCAGGAAGGACTTTTATAACTGCAGCAATTATATATCACGACGGTCCTTCAATAACATCAGGACATTACACAGCTTATTTAAAGTCTAGAAATGGCTGGTCATTCTGCAATGATTCTGTTTTAACTTTCAAAATAAAATTGCCTTATGACCCTAAAAATTCTTACCTGGTGTTTTTAAAACTAAAATTTTAGGGAAAGAATCTCGGGATGTGCTCTGAGGAAATTCAAGAGGTTCTAATGGCTCCTACACAATTTGGCCTTGAGGATAAGTGTAGTACAGAGTCAAAAGTTGTTTTTGAGTTTTAAATAGTTCCTGGAAAAAAAGAAGGTTTTCTTACAGAAAGTGGTGGGCACGGATTCGTTAAAGGACAACAGAGTATTTCCCAAAACAAACGGTGTTCTTACCATAACACTTGACGTCATGGAAAAATAACTGCACTTTGAATGAGTTCAGAAAAACTGTTTCTTTTTATAAGCTAATTCAAGCAGCCAATAAAAACATGGAGTAGAGGTAATGTAAGTCTGCAATGATGTCTAGATTATTTGACCAAACTTTTGGTTATAATGTCATTTTAAAATTCCAACTATATAAACCTGATGAAAGTAAGTCTTCAACTTTAATTACAAATGTTGTGGCTACATAGTCGTTTATTTTAGGAAGAACATTTTTAACTGCAGCTATTATATGACAATATGGTCCTTTGACAAGATCCGCTTATTACACAGCTTATTGAAAATGTAAAAAAAGCTGCTGTTTCGTAAATGATTCCTATTTGACTACGATACAATGTTGCCTTTTAACTTAAAAATATTCTTACTTTCTGTTTTCAGAAAAGAGAATTTAGGGTAGGTAACTGGCCTATAATGATTCTAGGGGTTGATATAATTTTATCTACTGTTTTAAATTGCTTTGTCATTAAAAGTGATGTAGAGAATTAAATAATTGAGGTAGTCATAGAGGTAGTGTAAGTCTGCTTCATAGTAAGCAGTATCAGTGTCATAGGAAATGTGGAACATGAGTGAGCAAGAAGGGTGAGATATTACTAGTACAGGATTGTGAAAGTGATCTTGAACGTTTTCTTTCTGAAAGTTGCGGAAATACAAAATGACGGGATTGGCTTAGAAGAATTCCAAGAGTTATAAATGGCTCTTACACGATTTGGCCTTGTGGAAACGTGCGGTAGAGAGCGAGAAGTCATTTATTGTATGTAACATATTTTTCAAAACGATGGAGCTTTTCTTTCAGAAAGTGGCGGGCTGAAAATAATCGCAGCACAACAGAGTGAAAGCTGTTCATAGGATATCCTTCGACGTCATGGAAAGTAAGTTACTTTTCAGGAGTTCTGATTTCTGATTGGTTATGTTATATGGGTTTTTTAAACACAATCATTTTGATTGTGTTTTTTTTTCCCCGCTGTTATATGATGAATACCTTCAAGTCACTATTTTTAGTGAAATTTGATAAATTCTGAGAACAGCAAAAATAAACCATTTAACATGTATAATTAATTCTGTACTTTTTGTATTTATGATATACATTTAGAACTGTGTAGTAGGCATTGAAAAGCTGAGGCTTCTATAAGTGTCAAAGTTGTTGCATACAGTGCTCATATTCTACGTAGTCTTTCATATGATAGACTACATCTAAACAATGAGATACCTAAGCAAAGGAAACACAGGTGATGTGACTGTGGAATGAGCAAAAAAAATTGCAAGTTTTTCAATTAAATTACCTGTGTTTCCTAACATTACACATCACATTGTGTAGATGAGGTTTAGGCCTGTTCCAGGAGACAGAGGGGGTCTCACATTTGTTCAAGAGTGCAGTGGACGTGACTCACTCCGTTGGTAGGCCTGCACATGTATTATCTCCTCTATACTCTTCAACAAGCCTAAATTTCATCTGCAACCCTGAGTAGGACTTACCTGAAACAAATCTCTGGATAGGCCACACCTTATCAGCATCTAGAAACAATCATTTAAAATGTTAAGTGCAGATTTATGATGGCCATACGCCTCTTTTGCGTCGCTGTTCCGTCACTTTTGTGACGCAGCAGCAGTGTAAAAGATGCACCATGTTGCAAGATAGGCCTCAGTTCATCTCCAGCAAGATACCGTCAGTTTAAAATGTATATAATTAGGACTGTGTAGGGGGCATGCAGAAGCTGAGGCTTCAGTAAGTGTCAAAGTTGTTGCATGCAGTGCTGCATTTCTGGGTACTCTTTCATATGCTGGACTACATCTGCACAATGAGATACCTAAGCAAAGGAAACACATTGATGTGATTGTGAAATGAGCAAAAGAAATTGCACGTTTTTCAATTACATCACCTGTGTTTCCTAACATTACACATCACATTGTGCAGATCAAGTTTAGACCTGTCCAAGGAAACAGAGGAGGTCTGGCCTTTGTTCAAGAGTGAAGTGGACATGACTCACTTCATTGGTAGACATGGACATGTATTATCTCCTCTGTACTCTTCAACAAGCCTAAATTTCATCTGCAACCCTGAGTAGGCCTCACCTCAAACAAACCTCTGGATAGGACACACCTTATTGTCATCCTGAAACAATCATTTAAAATGTTAGGGACAGTTTTATGATGGCTGTGCACCTCTTTTGCGCTGCCGTTGCATCACTTTTGTGAGACAGCAGCAGTGCAAAAGATGCACCATGTTGCAAGATAGGCCTCACTTCATCTGCATCAAGATACTGTTAGTTTAAAATGTATATTTTTAGGACTGTGTAGGGGCATGGAGAAGCAGAGGCTTCTGTAAGTGTCAAAGTTGTTGAAAAACTGTTTGTCCTTCAATCTTTTCCCTTGTATTTTCTAATTTTTAAATACATGTTTTAATATTTTTCAAATGTTTGTTCTCTCTTTCACAGATTGAAAGTATAAAAATAACAAGTGACTAAGTTATTGACAATTATAAGGTAAATGTTTTGTACTCTTTTCGTTACATTTCTATCACATTTAACTTCTATTAGTTTCACTACTTCATTTCTTTAACCCTCACTTTCCTGCCTTTGCTACTTATCTCATTCCTTTCTCTATTACTTACTTACTCTACTCCTTCCACTATTTTTCTCAGTCCCTCTCTTCTCATACTTCCTCACTCTTGTTCACTCACTCCGTCTCTATTACTCTCACTGTCTCTGACTGATCACTCTTTCACTACTTGTTCATTATGCTTTCTCTCTGTAGTTCAAGCACACTAAGGGGCATATTATCAACACAGGCAATAAAATTATCGCTGCTTTTATCAGCAGAAAACTGCCGCAAAAGTAGCTTTAGCGGCAGTTTTCTTCCGCAAAAGCGGCTTTAGCACCAGTTTTCTGCCGATAAAAGCAGTCATTATCGGCAGAAAACTGCTGCAAAAGCGCCTTTAGCGTCAGATTTCTGCCGATAAAAGCAGCAAAACTTTTATCGCCTATGTTGATAATATGCCCCTATGTTATTTACATTTCTTTGCTGTTTCAATCATTCCTTTTCTGTTACTTCTTCTTTTCTGCATTGTGTTTTTTCTCTCTGTTATTCCAATGTTTTAATCTTAATTTAATCATTCAGTCACATTCTCTACTCTTCTTTTTTTCTTTCACTTCCTTATCTATTTTGTTTTTCTCAATTATACCCTCTTCCATCTTTTCTTCGGTAAATAGATCTATTAAACAGTATCTTTGGTTTAGTCCCTATAGCTGTCTTTCTTTTAACATTACTCTCTGTTTCCTTCCCTTATACTTACTCTTCTTTTTAAAAAAAAAAATTTTTGGTTCGCTCCCGGTTCGCGTACCGGCGAGCGAACCGGGAAGCGAACCAAACCAAAAGAAATAGAGGTTGGCAGAGTGCTAAATATTCTACCAATTTTTTTATAAAGGGGAGGTAGTTCTGATAAGAACTATTTTTTTTATTGTTTTTGTTGTTTTATATTTTTTTTATTATTTTTCTGAACATTTTTTTACTTTTTTTGTATTTTTTGAACGGTTTTATATTTTTTTGGGGGGGTTTTTTGAGTGGGGGAAACGAAAAAGATTCATTGTAAAGGGCTCAACAGGAGCAACAAAAAAAAAAGAATTTATTCTCTGGGGCGTTTCGGACAATCATGATTGTCGATAGCTCTGTTGATCAGAGTGATGCTACTTTCTCTGTAGCAAATGAATTGGTTACAACGCACGCACACTTGTTTCACTTCCCCGAACCTCATTTGTATATTTGGGACCATCTCCCTCGCCTCTGGTCCCGTCACTTCCTGTACAACTGATCTTCTGGCCATAGAAGGGGGATTATCTTGCTGGTCACGTAACTGCGCAGCACTGTAGTTGATAGGGTGCCACCTCTGCATATGGCGATGCATTGTATAATTCCCGTAACTATATTTTTTATCTGTCCCTCTGGATAGACTTTCTTTACATATAAGGCAAGTTACGTACCGGGCATTGACCTTTTTTTGGCCCCGGGGATATTTAAAAAATTGCCAAATATAATTTTCTTTGACATGAGACCTCCTGGGCTCCTCACGCAAAAACTGCCTCTCTTCCTGCTCTTCCTCTTCTTCCTCTTCTTCCTCCTCTTGCTGAATGATAACTTCAGCAGGTGGTCCTCACTTCCTTGGAGGTGGTGGAGGTGGTGGGGAAGCACCAGCTGAAGCTACTAATGAAGCCATTGCTCAGTGATCACAATAGGTCTTCCTCTCACAAAGATGAAAGTCAGAGTGAGGAAAGAAGGAGGGGTTTTCATCATTTGGGAAAAACAATAGTTCTAAACCAATGAAAAGTGTTACTTTTAGTTCACATGACCTAGTCTTACATCATTATGAAACGAAAAGTGAAATGAACCAATGAAAAGTGTTATTAACAAGTCACATGACCTGTTGTGTTTACGTTACGCGCTTTGGGCCGCGTCCCGTATCGCTTCCGGGAAGCTGCGCTTCGCGCCTCGTTCGCGTACCGGTTCACTTCCGGGTACGCTAACGCGGCGCGTCATATGACGTTTCACGCGACAACGCGATACGTCACGCTGACGCGACGCGTCACGATGTTGTTTTCTAATGCGGCAGTTGCGCAAATGGAACGTTTACCGGTTCGCGGACCGGGTCGCGGCACCATTTTAAGCTAACGGGAAGCGACCCGGTTCGCGGACCGGGAGCGAAACAAAAAAAAATAATTAAAAAAATACATAATTTTTTTTATTAATAAACATATAAAATATATTTTTTGATTTAAAGAAGAATACATTTTAAAGCTTTTGATATTTGCCATTAAAAAACCATTGAAATTCACAGAAAAAAAACATAGGTTATAGACCATATATAGTTAGGAATTAGCATTTACAAAACCTTGAAAATTCACTGAAAAAACCATAGGTTATAGACCATATATAGTTAGGAATTAGCATTTAAGAAACCTTTTTTTTACTCACACAAAACCATTGAAATTCCATATATAGTTAGTTGTACTAACTATATATCGCGCACCCGCAATCCACTGCTGATCATGTCACATATTACATCATTCATGACATGGTCAGTGACATCACTGATGACATCACTGATGACATCTCAAATGACATCACTGATGACATCACTGATGACATCTCAAATGACATCACTGATGACATCACTGATGACATCTCAAATGACATCATTGATGATATCACTGATGACATCACTGATGACATCATTGATGACATCTCAAATGACATCACCGATGACATCACTGATGACATCACTGATCACATCTCAAAAGACATCACTGATGACATCACTGATGACATTATTCATGTGATAATACGATGAATCTCTTCAGACTCTAATAAAAACTTAGATACACTCAGTGTAAACAGACACTCACAGACTGTCACTCATCCATGGAGTTACTCACACACCTAGTCAGTCATGCAAAGAATCAATCTCACATCCATTTCCTCAACTATACAGTTATACACACCTTACTTATTCAAACATATACTAACACATATTTACTCTCTTATACAATCCCTGATACAAGTTCACCATGATCCATACAGCCACTCACACATTCACTGGCTCTTATGCATAGTTATTTATATATGTCAACTCTCACATGTACTGTGTTTTACATATGTACTTACTTTGACATGTAGCACTTAGATATGCATTCACTCACCAATACACTCATGCACACAGTCAACCGCCCATACAGCTGTTTCCACATGCACTTTTGAACCCATACATCTAGTGAATCAACTGCTCACACATCTGTGCACAGAGTTATGCACCTCCCAGCCACCCACACACACACTCAGTCTCCCATACATATACTTAGGTAATCAACCAATAACCCATATAGTTACTCATATAGCTACTGATCAACACATGCAGCAGTTTACAGAACAACAGACATAATGATGCACAAATTAAGACAGTTTAGTCACTAACCCATGCACTCAGTGTGACACATTTAATCAGTCACTCATACAGTCAGTCATGCAACTAATAAATCCTTCATTCAGACACTTATAAATCCACTCATTCTTCAATATGTAAGACATATTTTAACTTTACAGAAACATACAGTCACTGGATGTTGTCATCAGTGATGTCATCAGTGATGTCATTTGAGATGTCATCAGTGATGTCATCAGTGATGTCATTTGAGATGTCATCAGTGATGTCATCAGTGATGTCACTGACCATGTCATGAATGATGTAATATGTGACATGATCAGCAGTGGATTGCGGGTGCGCTATATATAGTTAGTACAACTAACTATATATGGAATTTCAATGGTTTTGTGTGAGTAAAAAAAAGGTTTCTTAAATGCTAATTCCTAACTATATATGGTCTATAACCTATGGTTTTTTCAGTGAATATATATATATATATATATATATATATATATATATATATATATGAGGTATGTAAAGTTCCAAAGAGTCCTCGAGCGCAGCAATTAACCCACACAAGCGAACAGGAACCAGCGAGACCCAGAGCGCGGTGCAAAGTTATTTTATTTGAATTTTAGACCCAGCACCAGTCCGCCATGACGCGTTTCGGCTAGAGATAGCCTTGATCACATGACAACGTCACGAGGGCTAGTCACCCATTTAAAGTGCAAGTATGCCATCACATGCTATGGAAATGGAAGAATTACTATTTCCCATAGTGTTTCTTCCACACAAATTAAATTACAACCTGAATGCTGCAAATTTGCACAATATAACACATAATAAACCAATTTGATTTTGTACACTGTCTATATATATATATATATTTGCAGTTGGATATATACTATAAAAAATACTTATACACCTATATCGACATTAAACAACAGCACACATCCTATTCACATATGAAGTCATCCTACTCACTTATTCAAACAATGGATCATACTTACATATTTACTTAGCAAAACACTTATACAAACACCACTTCATCTATTCATGTAGATAGTAAGTCATACTTAGTGAATTATAAAATCATTATTACAAGTATACAGTTATCCATACAGTCACTCACACAATCATTGAGTCTTATGTATACTTATTTATATACAACAACTGACACATACACTGCCTTTTATTTTTCTAGTTTGTTGGACGTGTACCATTGAGAAATATATTTGCTCATCACCACACCCATAAAGAGATTCACTCACCCAAACTGTTAGAACATGTAGTTTTAACTTCATATATCTACTGAATTAACTATTCACACATCTTTGGACAGTCACACACCCCCCACCGAACCACACACACTTTCACACTCCCATACAAATACTCAGTTAACTAATCAATAACTAATATAGACTTTCACATAGCTAGTAACCAACTGTAGAATCAGTTTACACAACAACTGACAACGTGATACAGATATTCACACAGTTTAGTCACTATCCACTATATTTAGTGAGACATTATAAATTGGTCAAGTAAACAGCCAATTACACTGCTACTAAATCCTCCATCCAAATATTTATTTATATATATCCACTCATTCTTCAATGTAAATTGCTATATATATAATGCATATTTAAATAACGAAGCAAACCACATTCACTGGATGATGTCATCAGTGATGTCATCAGTGATGTCATTTGAGATGTCATCAGTGATATCACTGACCATGTTATGAATGATCTAATATGTGACATCATCAGCAGTGGATTGCGGGTGCGCGAAATATAGTTAGTACAACTAACTATATAGGAGAAATTTCAATGGTTTTGTATGAGTGAAATGTCCAGCTAACTATAACACCCCTAAAACTTATAGTTTTTTTAGTGAATTTCAAAGGTTTTTTAAAAGCTAATTCCTAACTATATAAGGCCTGGAACCTATGTTTTTTTCAGTGAATATATATATATATATATATATATTACCTACTGGCGGTCGCCAGTAGGTATATATAGTTAGGATTTTTTCCCTATGGGATTTTTGAAAATTCTATGTCTAATAACTTTGGCGTTTGTGGACGGAATTGGCTGAAATTTTCTGGAAAATGGAACATTTTGTTTCTGAGCAGCCCCTGGAAATTTGGGGGGGGTTCGTCCAGGGGGGGCCGAGAAAAAAGGGGGGTCCCAAAACGTGTTTTTAACATTGAGTTTTCCATAGGGCGGTTGGCCTCACTTTTAGCCCGAACGGCTGAATGGATTTGCACGAAACTTGGCAAAATTGTAGGGACTGGTAGCCCGATGTGCCTTTTCTAGGTCTCAATATATGTGCTCCAGTGGATTTTGAGAAATTAACGTTTAAAAAAAGATATATATCTGTAAGCGCGCTCTGGGCAGCGCTCCGGTCCGCGGACCTTAAGCGTACCGGAACTTCGCGTAGCTAAGCTGATTGGCTCTCCGGTGTCTGTCAACATTTTTTTTTTTTTGCGTGGGGAGCGCCCGGTCCGCGAACCGGGAAGCGTTCTGGGCAGCGTACTGCAATGAAAAATGAATGATAGACTTTTCAAATGCTGTATGTTAATTGATTGTTGTTTTTGTTGATTATTTTTTATTTTCTTTATTTTTTAAGCATTTTTTTTTAATGTGATTGTGTTTCATAATTTATTAAACTTTCTAACATTTCATTGTCAGAAATTTCATAATTATCATGGAATATACATTGTAGTCTCTGAGGGTGTAAAATGTCCTCATTTGCAAGGAGGTTATCTACTGCTTGTACACATTGCAGTAGTTCATTGTCCCAAGTTTCATCGAAAAATTCAATGTCAATTTGATCAATTGTATCAATCAATTCTTGGCTGCTGTCTTGCAGGTCCATTTCAAAAGAAACTTGGTTTTCGCCTTCCATTTTGCCTGAAATTTGAATTAAAAAAATATATATTAGTAGAGATAGGGCAATGTTGGGAATAATTTTAGATAGGCATTTTTTATCAGTGAATTTATCTTTGGGCAGTGTATAGTATCAGAGTGGAAGTAGGAATATAAAAATGTGTATGTGATTTAACGTAAGTAAATTCATAATTATACAAGAGAAGCCTAACTCCATCCTTAACTATAACAGAGAAGTCTCTCTAAATCTATAACTACTACAGAGGGATAGTATATATCTATCAGAAAAAGTTTACCATATTAACTTATAGTGCACAATATACTTCAGTTTTAAAAATAAAAACTTACCTTTAGAAAGAAGTTGAAGGAATTAGTGAAAATACTATTGAAATGTACAGCAAGAAGTAGTAGTCAAAATGGCTGTGTTTTCTTCTCTTCCTTTATATATATTCAGGTATATAACCAATGAAATGTCAGGTAAAAAAAATAGAAAATGAAAGTAACATTTTCATTGGTTGTCAATTCCAACACTTCAGATGTGTTTTGTGAAGTAATTTACCTCACGGTATTTAGAGAGGTCTACAGGCTAAATGGCTAAATGGAATTCCAATCAAATTTGTGAAAATGGTAGGGATTGGTATGTAGTATGAGCTAATCTATATTTGGTGAAATTGTCTCCAGTGGCTTTTCTGTGAACTACTTTCCCACCTTTTTTGATGGTGCGCTTCCCAGGGAGCGACCCGGTACGCGAACCGTTGAGCGCCCCGGTTCGCGAACCTTAAGCGTTCCGGGAGTCCACCATTTTGTGTTTCGGTCGAATTTAGATACAAGATGGAGGGCAAATAATGTTCAGAATGGGTAGAAGGGGGCACGGTAGACTTATCTTGACCCCCTAGGTTTTGTGAGGGTGGCTGAGGAGGCCCATATGTGCGAAAAAAAAACATTTTTTTAAAAAATTTTGCGAGGTTAGCTCCCGGTTCGCGTACCGGGTAGCGCCCCGGGGAGCGTACTTTGTTGAAAATTAGTGAAAATGTTAGAGTAAAATAATAATTGTGAGTGATTAGATGTAGGGTAGCTCTGAGAAGAGCTTTTGGGTTTATGGTACATTTAGGTACTTATAAGTAGGTACCAATGCACATTCTTAAATTCAGAGTGAAAACTCTGATGCCCTCATCTGAGAAGTGAACTCCATCTCCTCTGTAGATATCTTGCATGTAGTATCGCAAGTTATTGTTGTACAGGGAGCCCATTCCATGGTCTCTCATGTAAGCTGAAACAGATTTGTTTACATGCTTCCTCGACTTCTCAATTTGTGGACAAAATTGGTTTGACCACCTCCATTTCTGTCTTTGGCATATATTTGAATATACCAAGGCAGTCTGAGGAAAAAGTGCCATTAATTGCTCAAAGGTGTCCTTTAAAAGCATTTCCAGACCTACACCAGTCAAAGTGCCCAAGTCATTACCTCCACAGTGCACAATTAACAGGTCAGGTTTGGGCAAATGCATAAAGGTTTTCACCAATGGTATCAATTGGTGACATTTTAATCCTCTGTGGCCAAACCACTTAATTTCCACATCTTGTAAATTGAGGTTAGGTAATTTCCTGTTTTCAACGTACCTTTGAGCCCAGTGAATATAACTATGTCCAACAATCCAGACAGAAAACATGGTGAGAGAAGGTTCTCCTGCAGTCAGATGAAGTGTGGCAATGAAACGGCAGTTGAAAAAATGAGAGTTTAAAATGAAAAAAACTGTGGAGTTTCTGTGTTCATGAAGCAGTAACAGTGATTGGTGGATTTTGATTGCTGAAAACAGAAAGTTAGGGTGCACGGATGTGTTCTTTGAAAGATGTATTTTGAATGGTCAATAAAAAATCATTAAATGAAAGAATGCACTGGATATGCAGGTGCACTGAGAGTTCAGAGTTCAATTGCAACAAAGTTGTGTGAACTTGCAAACACCAGAAGTCTTCCAATGAGGTGGTTGCCATGCAGAAAAGACAGAAAGGGCAGAGGGGGGAAGGGTTTTCATTTGAAAAAAAGTGAGGGAAGAGTTTTGATTGGGTGACATGAGAAATATGTGTGAAGAATTACAGCATTTCTGTGCTTTTGATAGCTGCAGACTCTGGAGTGCATACCTTTTGCTCTGCTGAAGACAAATTGGTGTGTTTCTGAGACTGTTTTCAAACTCAAAGTATTTGCTAAGGTGAGAAATATTTCTTTAAGTTAGATAGAGAATAGTGTGCTTTAAGGAGAAAATTATGAACTATGTGGCGCAAATTGCTTGTAAATATGCTCCCACCTGTGCATGGAAAATTTAGATTTTGAATGTTTGTGTTACATAGCCATGTTAAAAGTGACCCAACCATGCAGGAAAGGCAATCAAAAAACGCTTTTATGTGTCTTAAGGACATTTTAAGTAATTTTCCCATGTGCAGTGTTTTGAAATTATGAATTGAAAATCGTTTTTGAGGTAAAGGAATTGTTTTTAAATTTGTGACAAGGACATAATGGTGTATGCTTCTTTATAAGGCAATTGACTGTCCCTGATGTTATTTTTCCCATTTTAATGTAAGACTTTTCTCTGTGGCGCAAATTGCTTGTAAATATGCTCCCACCTGTGCATGGTAATTTTAAATTTTAAATGTTTGTGTTACATAGCCATGTTAAAAGTGACCCAACCATGCTGGAAAGGCAATCAAAAAACGCTTTCATGTGTCTTAATGACATTTTAAGTCATTTTCCCATGTGCAGTGTTTTGAAATTATGATTTGAAAATCGTTTTTGGGGTAAAGGAATTGTTTTTAAATTCATGACAAGGACATAATGGTGTATGCTTCTTTATAAGGCAATTGACTGTCCCTGATGTTATTTTTCTCATTTTAGTGTAAGACCTTTCTCTGTGGCGCAAATTGCTTGTAAACATGCTCCCACATGTGAATGGAAAATTTAGATTTTGAATGTTTGTGTTACATAGCCATGTTAAAAGTGACCCAACCATGCAGGAAAGGCAATCAAAAAACGCTTTTATGTGTCTTAAGGACATTTTAAGTAATTTTCCCATGTGTAGTGTTTTGAAATTATGATTTGAAAATCGTTTTTGAGGTAAAGGAATGTTGTTAAAATTTATGTGCGCCATATGCCCCCAAATTTATTTTTCAGGGGTGCAGCAGGGTGTTATTGAGACACCCCTGCAGCTTTGGAAAAATTCCTAATTTGTGATGAGCACATTGTTAATCGCAAATTGCACCTTCATTTTTATGAGCCTCCTAGCCCATGGAAATGAATGGGTAATTTGCAATTAGCAATTTTCTCATCGCAAATTTGGAATGGTAAAGAATCGCTATTTATTCCTTAAAATTCGCTTTTTTGGAAATGCAATATAGTTATATGATACATATGGCGGTTGATGTCTAACAAGATAAGAAGCTTAGGCATACATTTATGATGACTGGCGCAATGAAGTAGAAATCACTTACTTCATTGGTAGAGCTTTACATGTATTATCTCCTCTTTATTCTTCATCAAGCGTAACTTTAATCTGCAATCCTGAGTAGGCCTCACTTTAAACAAACCTCTGGATAGGCCACATCTTGTTGTTATCTTGATTTAATCATTTAAAATGCTAGGGACAGATTTATGATAGGTGTATGCCTCTTTTGCGCCACTTAGAAAACATTGTCCATGGGGAAATGACTTAAAATGACCTTAAGACACATGAATGTGTTTTTTTAAAACGTTTGCAATTTTTTTGGGTCACTTTTAACATGGCTATGTGACTCAAACAGTCAAAATCTAAATTCGCCATGCACAGGTGGGAGCAAATTTACAAGGAATGTGCTCCATGGGGAAAGGTCTTATAATGTAATATGGGAAAAATGACATCAGAGACACTGAAATGCCTTATAGAGAAGCATACACCATTATGTCCTTGTCATAAATTTGCAAACCATTACTTTTCCCCAAAAACGATTTTCAAATCATAATTTGAAAACACTGCACATGTGGAAATGACTTAAAATGTCCTTAATTCAAAATGTGCGATTCCTTAAATGCAATGTATCAAACAAAAAATATGTAAAAAATGATATTAAGGATTTGGAAACTACCACCAACTTCTAGTTTGTGGTAATTTGCGAATTCTTTTCAAAAAGCATTTTTTTCCAAAAAACAAAAGGTCCCATATGACGCCCATACATGCCCTTAGGGCATGTAGGTGTGCCATATGCCCCCAAATTTATTTTTCAGGGGTGCAGCAGGGTGTTCTTGAGATACCCCTGCACGCTTGAAAAAATTCCTATTTTGTGATGAGCTAATTGCTAATCGCAAATTGCAACCTTCATTCCTATGAGCCTCCTAGCCCATGGAAATGAATGGGTAATTTGCAATTAGCAATTTGCTCATTGCAAATTAGGAATAGTAAAGAATTCCTATTTATTCCTTAAAATTTGCTATTTAGGAAATGCAAAATAGTTTGATGGTAGATATGGTTGTTGATCTGTAACAAGATAAGAAGCTTAGGGATACATTTATGATGACTGGCGCAATAAAGTGCACATTACTTACTTCATTGGTAGGCCTTTACATGTATTATCTCCTCTGTATTCTTCATCAAGCGTAACTTTAATCTGCAATCCTGAGTAGGCCTCACCTTAAACAAACCTCTGGATAGGCCACACTTTATCGTCATCCTGGATTAATCATTTAAAATGCTAGGGACAGATTTATGATAGGTTTATGCCTCTTTTGTGCCACTGTGCGTCACTTTTATGATGCAGCGGTGGTGCAAAAGATTTGCTATGAGGCGACAACATTACAAATTGATGCATTTAGGCAGATATGTCATGGTGTAAAAAAAACGTACCACATGAAACCGATGCAGCAGTGATGCAAAAGATGCACCATGTCGTAAGACAGGCCTCACTTGGGGCCATATGTATCAAGCTAATTAGCATTCGCAAAGATCAAAATTCTACGAATTTTGGCCTTTGCGAATGTTAATTAGACAAATGGTATGTATCAAACAAGTTTGATGCAAAATAAGGAGTAGCAAAATTTGCTATTCCTTATTTTGCAATTGCACTGAAGGATTTGCAAATTTTGTGACTACTTAAATGCAATGTATCAAACAAAAAATATGTAAAAAATGACATTAAGGATTTGGAAACTATTGTGGTAAATTGGTGGTAATTTGTGAATTCTTTTCAAAAAGCTTTTTTTTAAAAAAACAAAAGGTCCCATATGACGCCAACACATGCCCTTAGGGCATGTATGTGTGCCATATGCCCCCAAATTTCTTTTTCAGGGGTGCAGCAGGGTGTTCTTGAGACACCCCTGCACCCTTGGAAAAATTCCTAATTTGTGATGAGCAAATTGCTAATCGCAAATTAAACCTTCATTCCTATGAGCCTCCTAGCCCATGGAAATGAATGGGTAATTTGCATTTAGCAATTTGCTCATTGCAAATTAGGAATAGTAAAGAATTCCTATTTATTCCTTAAAATTAGCTATTTAGGAAATGCAAAATAGTTTGATGGTAGATATGGTGGTTGATCTGTAACACGATAAGAAGCTTAGGGATACATTTATGATGACTGGCGCAATAAAGTGCACATTACTTACTTCATTGGTAGGCCTTTACATGTATTATCTCCTCTGTATTCTTCATCAAGCGTAACTTTAATCTGCAATCCTGAGTAGGCCTCACCTTAAACAAACCTTTGGATAGGCCACACTTTATCGTCATCCTGGATTAATCATTTAAAATGCTAGGGACAGATTTATGATAGGTTTATGCCTCTTTTGTTCCACTTTGCGTCACTTTTATGATGCAGCGGTGGTGCAAAAGATTTGCTATGAGGCGACAACATTACAAATTGATGCATTTAGGCTGATATGTCATGGTGTAAAAAAAACTTACCACATGAAACCGATGCTGCAGTGATGCAAAAGATGCACCATGTCGTAAGACAGGCCTCACTTGGGGCCATATGTATCAAGCTAATTAGCATTCGCAAAGATCAAAATTCTACGAATTTTGGCCTTTGCGAATGTTAATTAGACAAATGGTATGTATCAAACAAGTTTGATGCAAAATAAGGAGTAGCAAAATTTGCTATTCCTTATTTTGCAATTGCACTGAAGGATTTGCAAATTTTGTGACTACTTAAATGCAATGTATCAAACAAAAAATATGTAAAAAATGACATTAAGGATTTGGAAACTATTGTGGTAAATTGGTGGTAATTTGTGAATTCTTTTCAAAAAGCTTTTTTTAAAAAAAACAAAAGGTCCCATATGACGCCAACACATGCCCTTAGGGCATGTATGTGTGCCATATGCCCCCAAATTTCTTTTTCAGGGGTGCAGCAGGGTGTTCTTGAGACACCCCTGCACCCTTGGAAAAATTCCTAATTTGTGATGAGCAAATTGCTAATCGCAAATTAAACCTTCATTCCTATGAGCCTCCTAGCCCATGGAAATGAATGGGTAACTTGCAATTAGCAATTTGCTCATCGCAAATTAGGAATGGTAAAGAATCGCTATTTATTCCTTAAAATTCGCTATTTAGGAAATGCAAAATATTTTGATGATACATATGGCAGTTCATATCTAACAAGATAAGAAGCTTAGGGATAGATTTATGATGACTGGTGCATCACCAGGGATGTGCCAGTCATCTTGCGCCGCTGTTCCGCCACCCATGGTGTGCTGCATTTACAATGCGGCGCAGCATGGGGCAAAAACGGCACAGATGCTTGACGCATCTGTGCCGTTAAGGTGGCGCATTGCTGGAGTTGTATCGCAAGTGCGATGCAGCTCCAGCAAGGCTCAGGGGTGCACCATCTCCACAATGTTGCGTCAAGACCTATGCCTGCTTCAAGCAGGTGCAGGGTTTTGACACAGGTTTCTCCTATCTGATTGTAAATGCGGCACACCATGGGTGGCAGAGCAGTGGTGCACGTTAACTGGTGCATGCCTGGGGATGTGCCATTTAACATAAATCTGCCCCTTTACATTTAAGTATGTGCAGGGGACACAGAGTCGGTGAGGCTTATCCAAGGTTAAGAACAGATGAGTCCTGTTCAGTGAAAAATTAGACATAGGCTTCACCTGCTCAGCATCGCTGGACATGGCTAAATAATAGCTGCAAAATGTTACTCTTGTTAAACAATTTTACTATTATAATCTGTGAGATTTGCCTCTTACTCTGCAACATCTCATTGTTGTTATCTTTCTTTAAAGATAAAGACAACCTCAACATGAGCGACAATCTGCAATCAGTTGATTTTGACCTCATCATTGAACTTGTAATTGAAACATCAGTGGATGTTGATCCAGTGGATGATTTAAATCCTGAGGATGAAGAAGAGCGTGATGAGGATGCAGATTTGTCCGAATTATATGATATAGGATGGGAAGCTGACCTGCTTGAGCCTTTGGAAATATAAACATTTATTTTTAAAATTTATAATTAATAAAAAGTAAAAAGGAAACCGTTTAATTTAAAAATAAAGACACCTTCAAAAGCAGGTTATGTGTAGTGTCTTCAATAAAATATTAAAATATGCTCATAAAATTAGATCAGATTCACATATAAAATAGCATAGGTAACATAAATATAAATGTCATTTCTTTTCTGGTATTTCTGTATTGTAAATTTGCCAACGACTAAAAAATCTTCTAATTAAAATGTCAAGTAGTGTGTTAAGTTTTTTATCACTGTTACTGATTTACTGTTTGGTAATAATGGTTAATAACATTATTTATTATATTTTTCCACAGATTCAACTGCAGATCATTTCAAGATTTCACCATGCCTACAATAGAAAGACAGAGAAAGGCTGCAAAACGTCAAAGACAGCAGGTGAAAAATAATACGCAGCAGTCCTCTAACAAAAAGATTTGTCAAGTCACGAAGAAAGCACCGGGTAAGAGCACAAAACACTTTATAAGAAATATGTGTAATAAAAAAAATATTACTACAGAAAATGTTTCAGTCCATAAAACGAGAAGGAAATCAAATGGAAAAGAAAGGCCAATGAAAAATGTTACTGCTAGAGCAAGAGATAACTCTGTGCATGATAGTAGAAGGAAACAACAGTTTAGGGAGATTCGTAAACGAATGTTCCGGAACAGGATAATTGGCAATTTGTTAAAAAATATTAAGAAAGGTCAACATAAACTAGTTTTTTATAAGACAAAAAAAAAGTTGAGAAAGTTATTGATCAGGCATTTGAAATTAAACGTAAGTTATTTATTTTGATAATCAATAGAATTAGGAAGCTAAACAAGGCAATTTTTGATTTCAAAAGAAATAGTAGATGGAAGAGAATAGTTAATCGTAGTAATTTTTGTGAATTTTTTTCTGGAGAATGGATGCATAGTTCAAGCTGTGAGGCATTTTTTAATGAGGAGAGTTATTTCCAGGATAATGATTTGGTGCATGCAGTTGACACCAGTGGTCGTGCTTATGAAGTGAAAGATGGTTGTCCAGTTGAAAAAGAAAAACTTGTGACAACAGAGGCAGAAGAGGTGTTAGGTAATGAGGTTTTAGGAAGACGTGCTAAGGGTCCTGTGTACACCTGGAAGTGTAGTAGTATTTGCAGTGTGCGACAGGATTCCATCAATTTGCTTTGTGATTTTGTACGGTCATTTAATAAGAAAAGTTTGAAGCAGAAAATGATGTTGTTGCAAGAATTAGATCCTTGCAGAGTAAGAGAAGTGACAGGTTTGCATGGACATTCACTGGCTTGTCTTTCCAGGAGAGTATGCCAGAGTGTTTTTCATCATTTCAGGATGCTAGCAGTGCATCATAACAAAGTGAGGAAATTAGTTAGAATGTTGTATTATGCTAAGAGTCCAGCAATTATGCTTAAACAATTATGCGCTGCTCTTTTGCATGGTTCTGAAATAGATGTGAAGAATATATGTGAAGAAATTGAGTTTTGTTACTTTGGAAGTAAAGAGGAGAATGTTGAAATTGACCAAGAAGAAGAGGGTCTTGTGGAAGATAGTGTACATGTTTCCAGTACAGATAATTTCCAGAGGGAAATTGCGACGTTTGAGGTGAAATCAAGTGAGAGGCCGAATTTCACTTGTGTGTGTTGTCGACGCACTTATTATAAGAATCAGACTAAGTTAGTGGATTTATATGCAAAAAGTGAAAGGGAAAATAATAGTGAATGGAAGGATTTTGCAACATACTTGATGGTAGAAAATTGTTTTGATTTGGGATTGGATCAACGTGTGTGTACTTATTGTTCTTGCAAATTAAATCAAAACCAGATGCCTGCTAGAGCAGTTCATAATAATCTGGAATTGGTTGAGATTCCTTCTGAATTGAAGGATTTAAATACTTATGAATCTATTTTGATTCAAAGTATCCATCCCTTTCAGGCTATTGTAAGAATGGAGCCAAAGACAGGGAAATTGCCTCCATCAGATTTACAGAGAGGATTAAAGGGAAGAGTTGTTTATTTGCCTCTAGATTTGAAGAAAAACATTAACACAATTGGAGTAGAAAAAGTGGAAGAGGAACCTCTGGTTATCTTACTTAATGGGGTTCCGACAAAGAATAAGAAAATATGGCAAGATTTAGTAGATGTTAGGAAAGTTAAAAAGGCAACATTGTATTTGAAAAAAAATAATAAATACTATAAGAATGTATATGTTGCAGAAGAGGAAGTAAGTGAGGAAGAGGATAGCGATTTGTGTGCTGGTCAAATTGAGAAAGTAGAACCCTCTACTAGTGAAGAAATATATGAACATTATAGTGTTCATCCTTTGCATTCCAAGGAAGTCATGGGGAATGCTATTGAGTTGTTTCAAATGAAACAAGCGAAAGGGAGTCCCATTAGTGTTTGGGAGGAAAGTTTGGAAGCTCGGTGTTTCCCACAGCTTTTTCCAACAGGTCAGGGAGGAAGATATGATGAGCGACCTCATCAAATTCCTGCTTCTGAATACCGGACTTTGCGATTGTATGCAGGAGATGCTAGGTTTCGACAATGCATTCCTTATTTGTTTCATCTCCTGTTTGAAAGCGATCTGTCTGGACTGTCATATGCAGTGAACCACATCTTGAAAAGTGGTATACACATGCAAAACATCTCGGCAAGTGACTTTATGGATAAAGTCAATGTCCAAGACAGTATTTTGGATTCTCACCTGATTAATCTCATGGCGTGTCAGCGTGGTACTAATGAGTACTGGTACCGTCGTCATGGTGATTTAAAATGTATGCTGAGGAACTTAGGTACTCCCACATGGTTCCTCACTCTGAGCTGTGCCGAGTATGGCTGGGAAGACTTACTTGAATTTCTACGAGAGGCAAATGCTAACGTAGATAACATCGAATTCAAGACACCCGGAGAACTGTGCTCTTTGGATCCAGTCAATGTATGTAGGTACTTCAATCATAGATTTGAAGCTATGATGTCTTTCATCATGAATAAGAAGAATCCACCTCTTGGAGAGGTGTTGGATTTCTTCTGGAGAAAAGAGTACCAAGCAAGAGGTGCTCCTCATATACATATGTTGCTGTGGATCAAGGATGCACCTAAATTTGGAACGGATCCAGAAGACTCAGTGATGAGTTTCATCCAACAGTATTCTACGTGTGCTGTTCCAAATGCAAAGGAGAAGAAAAGCCTAAGAGAAAAAGTTCTGCGTTTCCAAAGCCATCGATGTGGAAAGTACTGCCGTCGTAAATTCCGAAACAAGGACAAGTTCTACACTAAATGTCGTTTCGGCTTTCCACGACCGGTGATTTATAAAGGAAGAGTAAACAGTTTGATGTCTTCGCTGCGACACAATGTCATGAAGAAATCACCTAAAAACACTTACAATTTGAAGAGGAACGAAGAGTCCAAGTACATCAACGACTACAACCCGGTGATTTTGTCCATGTGGAATGCTAACATGGATATACAGTTTGTGGCTGATAACTGTATGGCTGTGGCTCGGTATGTGACGTCTTACATCACCAAAAAAGAGAAGACAGAATTGAAGGATATGTGGGAGGACATTTCCCATGAAAAGAGCCTCAGCAAGAAGTTGTACAGTTTCAGTCTGAAGATGTTGTCGCATCGAGAA
The DNA here is from genome assembly GCF_964261635.1 of Lissotriton helveticus. Classification (NCBI taxonomy): domain Eukaryota; kingdom Metazoa; phylum Chordata; class Amphibia; order Caudata; family Salamandridae; genus Lissotriton; species Lissotriton helveticus. The sequence continues at coordinate 1,789,799,922 of NC_136068.1, forward strand.
ATCGGAGCGTACGAATGTTCTGACCGGTTGTCTTCAGCAAGTCTCTATGCCAAGTCCAGGAGTATCGTTTGGGCGAGTCTTGGTCTTGCTGCAACGCGTAATCGAGTTCTCAAACCTGTGCGGGAAATTGAGTATTTGGCGGAAAAGGAGCCAAACAGTACCGACATTTTGAAGACAAACATGTTGGATACATATTATCCAAATCGAAGCAGTCACCTCGAGAATGTTTGTCTGTATGAGGTTCTGCAAAATTACATATTCAAGAGGAACATCAAAGAAGATACTGAGAAAGGAGTGTATGCTGTAATAGGAAGTGAGGGATGTCTGGTCAAGCAAAGAAAATGCCACTTGGTAAACCATCGAAAATTGAGTGGCGAATCTCCTGAAAAAAAGGAGTTTTTCTATTTAGCACTTTTGCAACTTTTCAAGCCTTGGCGTGCAGAAGAGGAACTGCTTGGAGATTTCCTCTGTTACGAAGACTCTTTCAATGCCGCCAAGGAGACCATAGAATGTCCTGCTTTTCCCAAATATGTAGAAATGTTGAATGCGGAAATTGAGCAGGAAGCAACGATTGCAGCCGAGATTGCCAGAGACAGTTCTCAGGACAGTCAGAGTTCTGCTTCATTGAGTCAGGATCCACTAGGAGGACCTGTTATTGAAAATGAAGCTGCCACTGCTATGAATGAAGTGGAAAGAGCCATGGCACATGCTCAGGAGGATGCGGTTAACTTAGAAGAGTTGGAAAGACAACTTAACGTTGAGCAGAGGAAAATATATGACGAAGTTACCATGCAAATTGATCATGGATTAAGTCATGATAAGAAAGAGTGCTCATGTACGTCGTTGAAGCCTGTCCGACTGTACGTGAGTGGAGAAGCGGGAACTGGAAAAAGTTTCCTCATTAAAACAATTTCATGCTATTTGCAGGAAAGGACAGAGTCATCGCTGTCTTGTGTTGTCACTGCTCCAACTGGACTGGCAGCACATAATATTAAAGGGATTACTTTACATCGTTTACTGATGCTGCCAGTGGAGCATGACAACAAATTACAATATCACAAGCTATCTGGAGATGCTTGTTTTGAAGTTTCAAGAATCTTGAGGAAAATGAAACTTCTTATCATTGACGAAGTAAGCATGGTTTCCAATGTCATGCTTGCTTTTGTGCATTTGAGGATGCAAGAAGTTCTCAAAACAGAGTATGATGTGTTATTTGGTGGCAAACACATCATTGTTTTCGGAGATCTTTTGCAGCTGACACCAGTGAAAGGGCAACCTGTGTTCAAAATGCTCACGCATGAAGATACCAGGAAGTGCCTAGGCAGCATTGGCAACGTCAATATATGGTTAAACTTCAATTATGCTGAACTGCATGAAAATATGCGTCAGGCGAAGGATGAAGTTTACAAGACTATTCTACAAGATGTTAGAATTGGAAAAGTGACCGAGCATGGGAAAGAAGCTTTACATGCACGATTACTGTCAAATTTATATCCAGAACAAGATGTTGTGCCTGAGAATATTTTTCAGAAAATTACTGAGAAGAAATCTGGAATATGTTTGATGCCAACTCTTGCAGAATGTGCCAAATTTAACAACAAAATGTTGCATTTAGAAAAGCAAGAGATTGTGAAACTGGAAGCTATTGATAGAGTAGAGCATATGGGATCAACAATTATTTTGTCTGAGAATCTGAAAACAAAATTGGATTCATTAGAGAAGAGTATATCTAAAACTGCAGGTTTTGAAAAGACTCTGAATGTGTGCTTGAACTGCCGTATAATTTTAAGAAGGAATTTACATGTTGAAAGAGGTCTGGTAAATGGATCAATGGGTAATGTTGTTGATTTTGTGAAATACAGAAATAGAGATGGAATTGAATTTTTAAAAATTAAATTTGATGGCATTGAGGAAGTACAGCTAATTGCTCGTTGTTCTGCTAGATTTTTGCTTGTAAAAGACTTATATGTTCGCCGTAAGCAGTTTCCTGTTTGCTTGGCATATGCGGTGACAATTCATAAATCGCAAGGTTTAAGCGTAGACAGTGCATTGGTGAATATTGGCAGTTCTGTGTTCAAGGAGGGTATGGCATATGTGGCATTGTCACGAGTTAGAACTTTATCGGGATTGTACTTGATTGAGTGTGATGTCACAAACATTTGTGCGGATCTAGATTGTGTTAAGGAATACAATAGGTTAAGAAGAGAGTATGCGCCACATTTGCCTCAGTATCCTTTGTTTGAGAAACGTGTGGTAGGCCGGAAACGAAGTAATGAGAACAATACTGGGGAGGTTGTAGCAAAAAGACAAAAAGTCAATGAACCTAAAATTACAAGCAGAAACAAAAAGGATTCTGTTGAAGATGTTGTTGGTTTTCAGTTTGAAAACAGTTCTGGTGTCAACTGCTATGCTAATGTAGTGGTAAATGTTTTATTTTCTCTAAAAAATTTAAAAGAAGAGATTGTGGTCAATTCTGATCAAAGATTTTGCAGTTTGTTAAATTCTGTGTTAGAGAAATGTACCACTGATAGAAGAAACATAGAAAGTGTGTCTGAAATTCGAAATCTGTTAGACAGATGTTCAGGCCAAACACAATTCTCTCAAAATATTCAGCAAGATTGTCAGGAGTTTTTAATGTATATGCTTGATGTATTACATGCTGAAGGTGTAGATGTAGATCAGCTGTTTGGGCTTTCTTATCAATGGCAGCATGACTGCGAGAACTGTATGGTATCAAGTACTACTAGTGTAGACTCAGAAAGATTTATATATTTAACTTTGCCAGACAGTAAATCAGTCTCTTTTAATAAGCTAGTAAAAGCAGCTGATCACAACATGGAGTGTAGCCAATGTAAATCTGAAATGATGTCCACATTATTTATACGAACATATGGCCAGTATGTCATTTTAATGTTCCAACGATGTAGGCCTGATGGAACAAAATTGACAACTTTAATTAAAAATGTTGTGGCTTCACAGTTGTCAATATCAGGAAGGACTTTTGTAACTGCAGCAATTATATATCATGACGGTCCTTCAACAACATCAGGACATTACACAGCTTATTTAAAGTCTAGAAATGGCTGGTCATTTTGCAATGATTCTGTTTTAATTTTCAAAAAAAAATTGCCGTATGACCTTAAAAACTCTTACCTGGTGTTTTTAAAACCAAAATTTTAGGGAAAGAATCTCGGGATGTGCTCTGTGGAATTTCAAGAAGTTCTAATGGCTCCTACACAATTTGGCCTTGAGGATAAGTGTAGTTCAGAGACATAACTTCTAACCATAGGACTGGACATTATGGAGAAATACGTGCACTTTGAATGAGTTCCGAAAAACTGTTTCTTTTTATAAACTAATTGAAGCAGCCAATCAAAACATGGAGTAGAGGGAATGTAAGTCTACAATGCTGTCTACTGTTTTACATTGCTTTGTGATTAAAAGTGATGTAGAGAATTAAATAATTGTAGTAGTCATAGGGGTAGTGTAAGTCTGCTTGTATCAGTGTCATAGGAAAAGTAGAACATGACTGAGCAAGAAGGGGAAGATATTACTATTCCAGGATTGTGAAAATGATCTTCAACATTTTAATTCTGAAAGTTGCGGAAATGCCAAATGACGGGATTGGCTTACAAGAAATCCAAGAGTTATCAATGGCTCTGACAAGATTTGGCCTTGTGGAAAATTGTGGTAGAGAGCAAGAAGTCATTTATTGCATGTAACGTGTTTTTAAAAACGATGGAGATTTTCTTTCAGAAAGTGGTGGGCTGAAAGTAATAACAGCACAAAAGAGTGTAAGCTGTTCATAGGACATCCTTGGACGTCATGGAAAGTAAGTTAACTTTAAGGAGTTCTGAATTTTGATTTCTGATGTTGTATGGGTTTTTTAAACACAATCATTTTGATTGTGTTTTTTTTTCCCCGCTGTTACATGATGAATACCTTCAAGTCACTGTTTTTAGTGAATTTTGATACATTCTGAGAACAGCAAAAATAAACCATTTAACATGTATAATTAATTCTGTACTGTTTGCATTTATGATGTATATGTAGAACTGAGTAGGAGGCATGGAGAAGGTGAGGCTTCTGTAAGTGTCAAAGTTGTTGCATGCAGTGCTGCACTTCTGCGTATTCTTTCATATGCTAGACTACATCTGCACAATGAGATACCTAAGCAAAGGAAACGCAAGTGATGTGATTGAGAAATGAGCAAAATAAATTGCACGTATTTCAATTACATCACCTGTGTTTCCTATCATTACGAATCACATTGTGCAGATCAAGTTTAGGTCTGTCCAGGGAAACATAGGAGGTTTCTACTTTGTTGAAGAGTGCAGTGGACATGACTCACTTCATTGGTAGACTTTCACAGATATTATCTCCTCTGTACACTTCAACAAGTGTAAATCTCATCTTGAACTCTGAGTAGGCCTCACCTCAAACAAACCTCTGGATAGGAGGCATGTTATTGGAATCCTGAAGCGACACTTTTCTGAAACAAGAGCAATGAAAAAGATGCACCATGTTTTAAGATAGGCCTCACTTCATCTGTATCAAGATACTGTTAGTTTAAAATGTATATCTTTAGGACTGTGTAGGGGACCTGGAGAAGCAGAAGCTTCTGTCAGTGTCAAAGTTGTTGAAAAACTATTTGTCCTTCAATCTTTTCCCTTGTCTTTTGTAATTTTTAAATACATGTTTTAATATTTTTCAAATGTTGGTTCTCTCTTTCACAGATTGAAAGTATAAAAATAAAAAGTGAGTAATTTAACGGCAATTATAAGGTAAATAGTTGTACTCTTTTCGTTACATTTCTATCACATTCACCTACTATTAGATCCACTGCTTCACTTCTTTAACCCTCAGTTTCCTGCCTTTGCTACTTTCCTCATTCCTTTCTCTATTACCTACTTACTCAACTCCTTCCACTCTTTTTCTCAGTCCCTCTGTTCTCATAGTTCCTCAGTCTTGTTCACTCACTCCGTCTCTATTACTCTTAGTGTCTGTGAATTACTTTCCCACCTTTTTTTTTGGACCGCTTCCCGGGAAGTGGCCCGGTTCGCAAACCAGCAGCGTTACGGGAGTCCACCATTTTGTGTTTCGGTCGAATCAAGATACAAGATGGAGGGCAAATAATGTTCAGAATGGGTAGAAGGGGGCACGGTAGATGTATCTTGACCCCCTTGGTTTTCTGAGGGTGGCTGAGGAGGACCATAGTTCTTCACTCTTGTTCACTCTCTCTGTTTCTATTAATGTCACTGTTTCTGACTGATCAAAAAAATTTTTTAAAAAAAAGAACAGTAACTATAAGGGAAGGAAACAGACAGTTATGTTAAAAGAAAGACAGCTATAGGGAGTAAACTAAGGATACTGTTACCCGCAATCCACTGCTGATGATGTTACTGACCATGTCATGAATGATGTAATATGTGACATCATCAGCAGTGGATTGTAGGTAACAGTATCTCTTGTTTACTCCCTAGAGCTGTCTTTCTTTTCACATAACTGTCTGTTTGCTTACCTTATACTTACTGTTCTTTTTTTTAAAAAATATTTTTTTTGGTTAGCTTCCGGTACGCGTACCGGGTAGCGCTCCGGGGAGCGAACTAAGAGAAATAGAGGTTGGCAGAGTTCCAAATATTCTACCAATTTTTTTATAACGGGGAGGTAGTTCTGAAAAGAACTTTTTTTTTAATGTTTTTGTTGTTTTATATTTTTTTTAGTATTTTTTGAACATTTTTTTACTTTTTTTGTATTTTCTGAACGTTTTTATATATTTTTTGGGTTTTTTTTGGGGGGGGAAACAAAAACGATCCATTGTAAAGGGCTCAACAGGAGCAACAACAAAAAAAGAATTTATTTTTTGGGGCGTCTCGGACAAACATTAACATGATTCTGAATAGCTCTCATAATCAAAATGATGCTACTTTCCCTGTAGCAGATGAAATCGCTGCAGTGCACGCACACTTGCTTCACGTGCCCAAACAACATTTGAATGTTTGGGATCATCTCCCTCGCCTCTGGTCCCGACACCTCTGGAACAACCGATCTTCTTGCCATTGGGAGGGGATTTTGTTGCTCATCACGTAGCTGGGCAGCACTATAATTATTTGGGTGCCACCTACTCATATGCCGATGCATAGTGTGATTGCCGTAACTGTATTTTTTTTCAGTTCCCCTTGACAATCTATCACCGCATATACGGCAAAACACGTAGCGTGCATTCACTTTTTTTTGCCCCTCAGGAAATCTATAGAATTGCCAAATGTAATTCTCTTTTCGATTGTACCTCCTGGGCTCCTCTGGCAAAAACCTTGGCTCTTCCTCCTCTTCCTCCTCTTCCTGTTCTTCCTCTTCTTGCAAAATTACTTCAGCAGGTGGTCCTCTCTTATTTGGATTTGGTGGAGGTGGTGGGTTAGAACCAGCTGAAGCTACTAATGAAGCCATGTCAAAGTGTAAATAAAGGGTCTTTCTCTCACCAAGATGAAAGTCAGAGTGAGGAAAGAAGGAGGGGTTTTCATCATTTGGGAAAAGCAAAAGTTCTAAACCAATGAAAAGTGTTCATTTTAGATCACATGACCTAGTATTACATCATTAGGAAACCAAAAGTGAAATGAACCAATGAAAAGTGTTATTACCGAGTCACATGACCTGCTGTGTTTACGTTACGCGGTCGGCGCCGCGCCGCGGATCGCTTCCGGTTCGCGTACCGCTGCGCTTCCGGGTACGCGAACGTAGCACGTCATATGACGTATCACGCGAGAACGCGAAACGTCATGCTGACGCGACGCGTCACGATGTTGTTTTCTAACGCGAGAGGTGCGCAAACGGAACGTTTACCGGTTCGCGGACCGGGTCGCGGCTCCGAATTGAGCTAACGGGAAGCTAACCGGTTCGCGTACCGGGAGCGAAACAATAAAAATAATAAAAAAAAATTGTATTAAAAACATGTAAAAAATATTTTTCGATTTAAAGAAGAATACATTGTAAAGGTTTTGATATTTGCTATTAAAAAACCATTGAAATTCACTGAAAAAACCATAGGTTATAGACCATATATAGTTAGGAATTAGCATTTACAAAACCTTGAAAATTCACTGAAAAAACCATAGGTTATAGACCATATATAGTTAGGGATTAGCATTTACAAAACCTTATTTTACTCACACAAAACCATTGAAATTCCATATATAGTTAGTTGTACTAACTATATATCGCGCACCCGCAATCCACTGCTGATCATGTCACATATTACATCATTCATGACATGGTCAGTGACATCACTGATGACATCACTGATGACATCTCAAATGACATCACTGATGACATCACTGATGACATCTCAATGACATGACTGATGACATCACTGATGACATCTCAAATGACATCACTGATGACATCACTGATGACATCTCATTTGACATTACTGATGACATCACTGATGACATCATTCATGTGATAATACGATGAACTTCTTCAGACTCTAAAATAACCTTAGATACACTCAGTGTAAACAGACACTCACAGACTGTCACTCATCCATGGAGTTACTCACACACCTACTCAGTCATGCAAAGAATCAATTACACCTCCATTTCCTCAACTATACAGTTATACATACCTTACTTATTCAAACATATACTAACACATATTTACTCTCTTTTACAATCCCTGATACAAGTTCACAATGATCAATACAGCCACTCACACATTCACGGACTCTTATGCACAGTTATTTATATATGTCAACTCTCACATGTACTGTGTTTTACATATGTTCTTACTTTGACATGTAGCACTCAGATATCCATTCACTCACCAATGCACTCAGTCAACCGCCCATACACCTGTTTCCACATGCACTTTTGAATCCATATATCTAGTGAATCAACTGCTTACACATCTATGCACAGAGTCATACACCTCCCAGCCACCCACACACACACTCAGTCTCCCATACAAATACTTGGGCAACCAATCAATAACCCATATACTTACTCATATAGCTACTGATCAACACATGCAGCAGTTTACAGAACAACAGACATAATGATGCACAAATTAAGACAGTTTACTGACTAACCCATGCACTCAGTGACACACATTTAATCACTCACTCATACAGTCAGTCACACACCTACTAAATCCTTCATCCAGACACTTATACATCCACTCATTCTTCAATATGTAAGACATTTGAGATGTCATCAGTGATGTTAGGTTAGGATCAGTTAGGATTTTTTCCCTATGGGATTTTTGAAAATTCTATGTCTAATAACTTTGGCGTTTGTGGACGGAATTGGCTGAAATTTTCTGGAAAATGGAACATTTTGTTTCTGAGCAGCCCCTGGAAATTTGGGGGGGGGTTCGTCCAGGGGGGGCCGAGAAAAAAGGGGGGTCCCAAAACGTGTTTTTAACATTGAGTTTTCCATAGGGCGGTTGGCCTCACTTTTAGCCCGAACGGCTGAATGGATTTGCACGAAACTTGGCAAAATTGTAGGGACTGGTAGCCCGATGTGCCTTTTCTAGGTCTCAATATATGTGCTCCAGTGGATTTTGAGAAATTAACGTTTAAAAAAAGATATATATCTGTAAGCGCGCTCTGGGCAGCGCTCCGGTCCGCGGACCTTAAGCGTACCGGAACTTCGCGTAGCTAAGCTGATTGGCTCTCCGGTGTCTGTCAACATTCTAAACAGTCCGGAGCGGCCGCCATCTTGTCTCTCGGTAGGATTGAGAGACAAGAGGAGGCCAAAACAAAGGCGAAAATGACCATAAGGGGGCATACTAGATCCTCCCTGACCCCCTAGGTTTAATGTGGAGGTTTTAAAAGGGCCCCGCGGGGCAAAAAAAACAAGTGGGGAGCGCCCGGTCCGCGAACCGGGAAGCGTTCTGGGCAGCGTACTGCAATGAAAAATGAATGATAGACTTTTCAAATGCTGTATGTTAATTGATTGTTGTTTTTGTTGATTATTTTTTATTTTCTTTATTTTTTAAGCATTTTTTTTTAATGTGATTGTGTTTCATAATTTATTAAACTTTCTAACATTTCATTGTCAGAAATTTCATAATTATCATGGAATATACATTGTAGTCTCTGAGGGTGTAAAATGTCCTCATTTGCAAGGAGGTTATCTACTGCTTGTACACATTGCAGTAGTTCATTGTCCCAAGTTTCATCGAAAAATTCAATGTCAATTTGATCAATTGTATCAATCAATTCTTGGCTGCTGTCTTGCAGGTCCATTTCAAAAGAAACTTGGTTTTCGCCTTCCATTTTGCCTGAAATTTGAATTAAAAAAATATATATTAGTAGAGATAGGGCAATGTTGGGAATAATTTTAGATAGGCATTTTTTATCAGTGAATTTATCTTTGGGCAGTGTATAGTATCAGAGTGGAAGTAGGAATATAAAAATGTGTATGTGATTTAACGTAAGTAAATTCATAATTATACAAGAGAAGCCTAACTCCATCCTTAACTATAACAGAGAAGTCTCTCTAAATCTATAACTACTACAGAGGGATAGTATATATCTATCAGAAAAAGTTTACCATATTAACTTATAGTGCACAATATACTTCAGTTTTAAAAATAAAAACTTACCTTTAGAAAGAAGTTGAAGGAATTAGTGAAAATACTATTGAAATGTACAGCAAGAAGTAGTAGTCAAAATGGCTGTGTTTTCTTCTCTTCCTTTATATATATTCAGGTATATAACCAATGAAATGTCAGGTAAAAAAAATAGAAAATGAAAGTAACATTTTCATTGGTTGTCAATTCCAACACTTCAGATGTGTTTTGTGAAGTAATTTACCTCACGGTATTTAGAGAGGTCTACAGGCTAAATGGCTAAATGGAATTCCAATCAAATTTGTGAAAATGGTAGGGATTGGTATGTAGTATGAGCTAATCTATATTTGGTGAAATTGTCTCCAGTGGCTTTTCTGTGAACTACTTTCCCACCTTTTTTGATGGTGCGCTTCCCAGGGAGCGACCCGGTACGCGAACCGTTGAGCGCCCCGGTTCGCGAACCTTAAGCGTTCCGGGAGTCCACCATTTTGTGTTTCGGTCGAATTTAGATACAAGATGGAGGGCAAATAATGTTCAGAATGGGTAGAAGGGGGCACGGTAGACTTATCTTGGCCCCCTAGGTTTTGTGAGGGTGGCTGAGGAGGCCCATATGTGCGAAAAAAAAACATTTTTTTTAAAAATTTCGCGAGGTTAGCTCCCGGTTCGAGTACCGGGTAGCGCCCCGGGGAGCGTACTTTGTTGAAAATTAGTGAAAATGTTAGAGTAAAATAATAATTGTGAGTGATTAGATGTAGGGTAGCTCTGAGAAGAGCTTTTGGGTTTATGGTACATTTAGGTACTTATAAGTAGGTACCAATGCACATTCTTAAATTCAGAGTGAAAACTCTGTTGCCCTCATCTGAGAAGTGAACTCCATCTCCTCTGTAGATATCTTGCATGTAGTATCGCAAGTTATTGTTGTACAGGGAGCCCATTCCATGGTCTCTCATGTAAGCTGAAACAGATTTGTTTACATGCTTCCTCGACTTCTCAATTTGTGGACAAAATTGGTTTGACCACCTCCATTTCTGTCTTTGGCATATATTTGAATATACCAAGGCAGTCTGAGGAAAAAGTGCCATTAATTGCTCAAAGGTGTCCTTTAAAAGCATTTCCAGACCTACACCAGTCAAAGTGCCCAAGTCATTACCTCCACAGTGCACAATTAACAGGTCAGGTTTGGGCAAATGCATAAAGGTTTTCACCAATGGTATCAATTGGTGACATTTTAATCCTCTGTGGCCAAACCACTTAATTTCCACATCTTGTAAATTGAGGTTAGGTAATTTCCTGTTTTCAACGTACCTTTGAGCCCAGTGAATATAACTATGTCCAACAATCCAGACAGAAAACATGGTGAGAGAAGGTTCTCCTGCAGTCAGATGAAGTGTGGCAATGAAATGGCAGTTGAAAAAATGAGAGTTTAAAATGAAAAAAACTGTGGAGTTTCTGTGTTCATGAAGCAGTAACAGTGATTGGTGGATTTTGATTGCTGAAAACAGAAAGTTAGGGTGCACGGATGTGTTCTTTGAAAGATGTATTTTGAATGGTCAATAAAAAATCATTAAATGAAAGAATGCACTGGATATGCAGGTGCACTGAGAGTTCAGAGTTCAATTGCAACAAAGTTGTGTGAACTTGCAAACACCAGAAGTCTTCCAATGAGGTGGTTGCCATGCAGAAAAGACAGAAAGGGCAGAGGGGGGAAGGGTTTTCATTTGAAAAAAAGTGAGGGAAGAGTTTTGATTGGGTGACATGAGAAATATGTGTGAAGAATTACAGCATTTCTGTGCTTTTGATAGCTGCAGACTCTGGAGTGCATACCTTTTGCTCTGCTGAAGACAAATTGGTGTGTTTCTGAGACTGTTTTCAAACTCAAAGTATTTGCTAAGGTGAGAAAATATTTCTTTAAGTTAGATAGAGAATAGTGTGCTTTAAGGAGAAAAATATGAATTATGTGGCGCAAATTGCTTGTAAATATGCTCCCACCTGTGCATGGAAAATTTAGATTTTTAATGTTTGTGTTACATAGCCATGTTAAAAGTGACCCAACCATGCAGGAAAGGCAATCAAAAAACGCTTTTATGTGTCTTAAGGACATTTTAAGTAATTTTCCCATGTGCAGTGTTTTGAAATTATGAATTGAAAATCGTTTTTGAGGTAAAGGAATTGTTTTTAAATTTGTGACAAGGACATAATGGTGTATGCTTCTTTATAAGGCAATTGACTGTCCCTGATGTTATTTTTCCCATTTTAATGTAAGACTTTTCTCTGTGGCACAAATTGCTTGTAAATATGCTCCCACCTGTGCATGGTAATTTTAAATTTTAAATGTTTGTGTTACATAGCCATGTTAAAAGTGACCCAACCATGCTGGAAAGGCAATCAAAAAACGCTTTCATGTGTCTTAATGACATTTTAAGTCATTTTCCCATGTGCAGTGTTTTGAAATTATGATTTGAAAATCGTTTTTGGGGTAAAGGAATTGTTTTTAAATTCATGACAAGGACATAATGGTGTATGCTTCTTTATAAGGCAATTGACTGTCCCTGATGTTATTTTTCTCATTTTAGTGTAAGACCTTTCTCTGTGGCGCAAATTGCTTGTAAACATGCTCCCACATGTGAATGGAAAATTTAGATTTTGAATGTTTGTGTTACATAGCCATGTTAAAAGTGACCCAACCATGCAGGAAAGGCAATCAAAAAACGCTTTTATGTGTCTTAAGGACATTTTAAGTAATTTTCCCATGTGTAGTGTTTTGAAATTATGATTTGAAAATCGTTTTTGAGGTAAAGGAATGTTGTTAAAATTTATGTGCGCCATATGCCCCCAAATTTATTTTTCAGGGGTGCAGCAGGGTGTTATTGAGACACCCCTGCAGCTTTGGAAAAATTCCTAATTTGTGATGAGCACATTGTTAATCGCAAATTGCACCTTCATTTATATGAGCCTCCTAGCCCATGGAAATGAATGGGTAATTTGCAATTAGCAATTTTCTCATCGCAAATTTGGAATGGTAAAGAATCGCTATTTATTCCTTAAAATTCGCTTTTTTGGAAATGCAATATAGTTATATGATACATATGGCGGTTGATGTCTAACAAGATAAGAAGCTTAGGCATACATTTATGATGACTGGCGCAATGAAGTAGAAATCACTTACTTCATTGGTAGAGCTTTACATGTATTATCTCCTCTTTATTCTTCATCAAGCGTAACTTTAATCTGCAATCCTGAGTAGGCCTCACTTTAAACAAACCTCTGGATAGGCCACATCTTGTTGTTATCTTGATTTAATCATTTAAAATGCTAGGGACAGATTTATGATAGGTGTATGCCTCTTTTGCGCCACTTAGAAAACATTGTCCATGGGGAAATGACTTAAAATGTCCTTAAGACACATGAATGTGTTTTTTTAAAACGTTTGCAATTTTTTTGGGTCACTTTTAACATGGCTATGTGACTCAAACAGTCAAAATCTAAATTCGCCATGCACAGGTGGGAGCATATTTACAAGGAATGTGCTCCATGGGGAAAGGTCTTATAATGTAATATGGGAAAAATGACATCAGAGACACTGAAATGCCTTATAGAGAAGCATACACCATTATGTCCTTGTCATAAATTTGCAAACCATTACTTTTCCCCAAAAACGATTTTCAAATCATAATTTGAAAACACTGCACATGTGGAAATGACTTAAAATGTCCTTAATTCAAAATGTGCGATTCCTTAAATGCAATGTATCAAACAAAAAATATGTAAAAAATGATATTAAGGATTTGGAAACTACCACCAACTTCTAGTTTGTGGTAATTTGCGAATTCTTTTCAAAAAGCATTTTTTTCCAAAAAACAAAAGGTCCCATATGACGCCCATACATGCCCTTAGGGCATGTAGGTGTGCCATATGCCCCCAAATTTATTTTTCAGGGGTGCAGCAGGGTGTTCTTGAGATACCCCTGCACGCTTGAAAAAATTCCTATTTTGTGATGAGCTAATTGCTAATCGCAAATTGCAACCTTCATTCCTATGAGCCTCCTAGCCCATGGAAATGAATGGGTAATTTGCAATTAGCAATTTGCTCATTGCAAATTAGGAATAGTAAAGAATTCCTATTTATTCCTTAAAATTTGCTATTTAGGAAATGCAAAATAGTTTGATGGTAGATATGGTGGTTGATCTGTAACAAGATAAGAAGCTTAGGGATACATTTATGATGACAGGCGCAATAAAGTGCACATTACTTACTTCATTGGTAGGCCTTTACATGTATTATCTCCTCTGTATTCTTCATCAAGCGTAACTTTAATCTGCAATCCTGAGTAGGCCTCACCTTAAACAAACCTCTGGATAGGCCACACTTTATCGTCATCCTGGATTAATCATTTAAAATGCTAGGGACAGATTTATGATAGGTTTATGCCTCTTTTGTGCCACTGTGCGTCACTTTTATGATGCAGCGGTGGTGCAAAAGATTTGCTATGAGGCGACAACATTACAAATTGATGCATTTAGGCAGATATGTCATGGTGTAAAAAAAACGTACCACATGAAACCGATGCAGCAGTGATGCAAAAGATGCACCATGTCGTAAGACAGGCCTCACTTGGGGCCATATGTATCAAGCTAATTAGCATTCGCAAAGATCAAAATTCTACGAATTTTGGCCTTTGCGAATGTTAATTAGACAAATGGTATGTATCAAACAAGTTTGATGCAAAATAAGGAGTAGCAAAATTTGCTATTCCTTATTTTGCAATTGCACTGAAGGATTTGCAAATTTTGTGACTACTTAAATGCAATGTATCAAACAAAAAATATGTAAAAAATGACATTAAGGATTTGGAAACTATTGTGGTAAATTGGTGGTAATTTGTGAATTCTTTTCAAAAAGCTTTTTTTTTAAAAAACAAAAGGTCCCATATGACGCCAACACATGCCCTTAGGGCATGTATGTGTGCCATATGCCCCCAAATTTCTTTTTCAGGGGTGCAGCAGGGTGTTCTTGAGACACCCCTGCACCCTTGGAAAAATTCCTAATTTGTGATGAGCAAATTGCTAATCGCAAATGAAACCTTCATTCCTATGAGCCTCCTAGCCCATTGAAATGAATGGGTAATTTGCAATTAGCAATTTGCTCATTGCAAATTAGGAATAGTAAAGAATTCCTATTTATTCCTTAAAATTTGCTATTTAGGAAATGCAAAATAGTTTGATGGTAGATATGGTGGTTGATCTGTAACAAGATAAGAAGCTTAGGGATACATTTATGATGACTGGCGCAATAAAGTGCACATTACTTACTTCATTGGTAGGCCTTTACATGTATTATCTCCTCTGTATTCTTCATCAAGCGTAACTTTAATCTGCAATCCTGAGTAGGCCACACCTTAAACAAACCTTTGGATAGGCCACACTTTATCGTCATCCTGGATTAATCATTTAAAATGCTAGGGACAGATTTATGATAGGTTTATGCCTCTTTTGTTCCACTTTGCGTCACTTTTATGATGCAGCGGTGGTGCAAAAGATTTGCTATGAGGCGACAACATTACAAATTGATGCATTTAGGCTGATATGTCATGGTGTAAAAAAAACTTACCACATGAAACCGATGCTGCAGTGATGCAAAAGATGCACCATGTCGTAAGACAGGCCTCACTTGGGGCCATATGTATCAAGCTAATTAGCATTCGCAAAGATCAAAATTCTACGAATTTTGGCCTTTGCGAATGTTAATTAGACAAATGGTATGTATCAAACAAGTTTGATGCAAAATAAGGAGTAGCAAAATTTGCTATTCCTTATTTTGCAATTGCACTGAAGGATTTGCAAATTTTGTGACTACTTAAATGCAATGTATCAAACAAAAAATATGTAAAAAATGACATTAAGGATTTGGAAACTATTGTGGTAAATTGGTGGTAATTTGTGAATTCTTTTCAAAAAGCTTTTTTTTAAAAAAACAAAAGGTCCCATATGACGCCAACACATGCCCTTAGGGCATGTATGTGTGCCATATGCCCCCAAATTTCTTTTTCAGGGGTGCAGCAGGGTGTTCTTGAGACACCCCTGCACCCTTGGAAAAATTCCTAATTTGTGATGAGCAAATTGCTAATCGCAAATTAAACCTTCATTCCTATGACCCTCCTAGCCCATTGAAATGAATGGGTAATTTGCAATTAGCAATTTGCTCATTGCAAATTAGGAATAGTAAAGAATTCCTATTTATTCCTTAAAATTTGCTATTTAGGAAATGCAAAATAGTTTGATGGTAGATATGGTGGTTGATCTGTAACAAGATAAGAAGCTTAGGGATACATTTATGATGACTGGCGCAATAAAGTGCACATTACTTACTTCATTGGTAGGCCTTTACATGTATTATCTCCTCTGTATTCTTCATCAAGCGTAACTTTAATCTGCAATCCTGAGTAGGCCTCACCTTAAACAAACCTTTGGATAGGCCACACTTTATCGTCATCCTGGATTAATCATTTAAAATGCTAGGGACAGATTTATGATAGGTTTATGCCTCTTTTGTTCCACTTTGCGTCACTTTTATGATGCAGCGGTGGTGCAAAAGATTTGCTATGAGGCGACAACATTACAAATTGATGCATTTAGGCTGATATGTCATGGTGTAAAAAAAACTTACCACATGAAACCGATGCTGCAGTGATGCAAAAGATGCACCATGTCGTAAGACAGGCCTCACTTGGGGCCATATGTATCAAGCTAATTAGCATTCGCAAAGATCAAAATTCTACGAATTTTGGCCTTTGCGAATGTTAATTAGACAAATGGTATGTATCAAACAAGTTTGATGCAAAATAAGGAGTAGCAAAATTTGCTATTCCTTATTTTGCAATTGCACTGAAGGATTTGCAAATTTTGTGACTACTTAAATGCAATGTATCAAACAAAAAATATGTAAAAAATGACATTAAGGATTTGGAAACTATTGTGGTAAATTGGTGGTAATTTGTGAATTCTTTTCAAAAAGCTTTTTTTTAAAAAAACAAAAGGTCCCATATGACGCCAACACATGCCCTTAGGGCATGTATGTGTGCCATATGCCCCCAAATTTCTTTTTCAGGGGTGCAGCAGGGTGTTCTTGAGACACCCCTGCACCCTTGGAAAAATTCCTAATTTGTGATGAGCAAATTGCTAATCGCAAATTAAACCTTCATTCCTATGAGCCTCCTAGCCCATGGAAATGAATGGGTAACTTGCAATTAGCAATTTGCTCATCGCAAATTAGGAATGGTAAAGAATCGCTATTTATTCCTTAAAATTCGCTATTTAGGAAATGCAAAATATTTTGATGATACATATGGCAGTTCATATCTAACAAGATAAGAAGCTTAGGGATAGATTTATGATGACTGGTGCATCACCAGGGATGTGCCAGTCATCTTGCGCCGCTGTTCCGCCACCCATGGTGTGCTGCATTTACAATGCGGCGCAGCATGGGGCAAAAACGGCAGAGATGCTTGACGCATCTGTGCCGTTAAGGTGGCGCATTGCTGGAGTTGTATCGCAAGTGCGATGCAGCTCCAGCAAGGCTCAGGGGTGCACCATCTCCACAATGTTGCGTCAAGACCTATGCCTGCTTCAAGCAGGTGCAGGGTTTTGACACAGGTTTCTCCTATCTGATTGTAAATGCGGCACACCATGGGTGGCAGAGCAGTGGTGCACGTTAACTGGTGCATGCCTGGGGATGTGCCATTTAACATAAATCTGCCCCTTTACATTTAAGTATGTGCAGGGGACACAGAGTCGGTGAGGCTTATCCAAGGTTAAGAACAGATGAGTCCTGTTCAGTGAAAAATTAGACATAGGCTTCACCTGCTCAGCATCGCTGGACATGGCTAAATAATAGCTGCAAAATGTTACTCTTGTTAAACAATTTTACTATTATAATCTGTGAGATTTGTCTCTTACTCTGCAACATCTCATTGTTGTTATCTTTCTTTAAAGATAAAGACAACCTCAACATGAGCGACAATCTGCAATCAGTTGATTTTGACCTCATCATTGAACTTGTAATTGAAACATCAGTGGATGTTGATCCATTGGATGATTTAAATCCTGAGGATGAAGAAGAGCGTGATGAGGATGCAGATTTGTCCGAATTATATGATATAGGATGGGAAGCTGACCTGCTTGAGCCTTTGGAAATATAAACATTTATTTTTAAAATGTATAATTAATAAAAAGTAAAAAGGAAACCGTTTAATTTAAAAATAAAGACACCTTCAAAAGCAGGTTATGTGTAGTGTCTTCAATAAAATATTAAAATATGCTCATAAAATTAGATCAGATTCACATATAAAATAGCATAGGTAACATAAATATAAATGTCATTTCTTTTCTGGTATTTCTGTATTGTAAATTTGCCAACAACTAAAAAATCTTCTAATTAAAATGTCAAGTAGTGTGTTAAGTTTTTTATCACTGTTACTGATTTACTGTTTGGTAATAATGGTTAATAACATTATTTATTATATTTTTCCACAGATTCAACTGCAGATCATTTCAAGATTTCACCATGCCTACAATAGAAAGACAGAGAAAGGCTGCAAAACGTCAAAGACAGCAGGTGAAAAATAATACGCAGCAGTCCTCTAACAAAAAGATTTGTCAAGTCACGAAGAAAGCACCGGGTAAGAGCACAAAACACTTTATAAGAAATATGTGTAATAAAAAAAATATTACTACAGAAAATGTTTCAGTCCATAAAACGAGAAGGAAATCAAATGGAAAAGAAAGGCCAATGAAAAATGTTACTGCTAGAGCAAGAGATAACTCTGTGCATGATAGTAGAAGGAAACAACAGTTTAGGGAGATTCGTAAACGAATGTTCCGGAACAGGATAATTGGCAATTTGTTAAAAAATATTAAGAAAGGTCAACATAAACTAGTTTTTTATAAGACAAAAAAAAAAGTTGAGAAAGTTATTGATCAGGCATTTGAAATTAAACGTAAGTTATTTATTTTGATAATCAATAGAATTAGGAAGCTCAACAAGGCAATTTTTGATTTCAAAAGAAATAGTAGATGGAAGAGAATAGTTAATCGTAGTAATTTTTGTGAATTTTTTTCTGGAGAATGGATGCATAGTTCAAGCTGTGAGGCATTTTTTAATGAGGAGAGTTATTTCCAGGATAATGATTTGGTGCATGCAGTTGACACCAGTGGTCGTGCTTATGAAGTGAAAGATGGTTGTCCAGTTGAAAAAGAAAAACTTGTGACAACAGAGGCAGAAGAGGTGTTAGGTAATGAGGTTTTAGGAAGACGTGCTAAGGGTCCTGTGTACACCTGGAAGTGTAGTAGTATTTGCAGTGTGCGACAGGATTCCATCAATTTGCTTTGTGATTTTGTACGGTCATTTAATAAGAAAAGTTTGAAGCAGAAAATGATGGTGTTGCAAGAATTAGATCCTTGCAGAGTAAGAGAAGTGACAGGTTTGCATGGACATTCACTGGCTTGTCTTTCCAGGAGAGTATGCCAGAGTGTTTTTCATCATTTCAGGATGCTAGCAGTGCATCATAACAAAGTGAGGAAATTAGTTAGAATGTTGTATTATGCTAAGAGTCCAGCAATTATGCTTAAACAATTATGCGCTGCTCTTTTGCAAGGTTCTGAAATAGATGTGAAGAATATATGTGAAGAAATTGAGTTTTGTTACTTTGGAAGTAAAGAGGAGAATGTTGAAATTGACCAAGAAGAAGAGGGTCTTGTGGAAGATAGTGTACATGTTTCCAGTACAGATAATTTCCAGAGGGAAATTGCGACGTTTGAGGTGAAATCAAGTGAGAGGCCGAATTTCACTTGTGTGTGTTGTCGACGCACTTATTATAAGAATCAGACTAAGTTAGTGGATTTATATGCAAAAAGTGAAAGGGAAAATAATAGTGAATGGAAGGATTTTGCAACATACTTGATGGTAGAAAATTGTTTTGATTTGGGATTGGATCAACGTGTGTGTACTTATTGTTCTTGCAAATTAAATCAAAACCAGATGCCTGCTAGAGCAGTTCATAATAATCTGGAATTGGTTGAGATTCCTTCTGAATTGAAGGATTTAAATACTTATGAATCTATTTTGATTCAAAGTATCCATCCCTTTCAGGCTATTGTAAGAATGGAGCCAAAGACAGGGAAATTGCCTCCATCAGATTTACAGAGAGGATTAAAGGGAAGAGTTGTTTATTTGCCTCTAGATTTGAAGAAAAACATTAACACAATTGGAGTAGAAAAAGTGGAAGAGGAACCTCTGGTTATCTTACTTAATGGGGTTCCGACAAAGAATAAGAAAATATGGCAAGATTTAGTAGATGTTAGGAAAGTTAAAAAGGCAACATTGTATTTGAAAAAAAATAATAAATACTATAAGAATGTATATGTTGCAGAAGAGGAAGTAAGTGAGGAAGAGGATAGCGATTTGTGTGCTGGTCAAATTGAGAAAGTAGAACCCTCTACTAGTGAAGAAATATATGAACATTATAGTGTTCATCCTTTGCATTCCAAGGAAGTCATGGGGAATGCTATTGAGTTGTTTCAAATGAAACAAGCGAAAGGGAGTCCCATTAGTGTTTGGGAGGAAAGTTTGGAAGCTCGGTGTTTCCCACAGCTTTTTCCAACAGGTCAGGGAGGAAGATATGATGAGCGACCTCATCAAATTCCTGCTTCTGAATACTGGACTTTGCGATTGTTTGCAGGAGATGCTAGGTTTCGACAATGCATTCCTTATTTGTTTCATCTCCTGTTTGAAAGCGATCTGTCTGGACTGTCATATGCAGTGAACCACATCTTGAAAAGTGGTATACACATGCAAAACATCTCGGCAAGTGACTTTATGGATAAAGTCAATGTCCAAGACAGTATTTTGGATTCTCACCTGATTAATCTCATGGCGTGTCAGCGTGGTACTAATGAGTACTGGTACCGTCGTCATGGTGATTTAAAATGTATGCTGAGGAACTTAGGTACTCCCACATGGTTCCTCACTCTGAGCTGTGCCGAGTATGGCTGGGAAGACTTACTTGAATTTCTACGAGAGGCAAATGCTAACGTAGATAACATCGAATTCAAGACACCCGGAGAACTGTGCTCTTTGGATCCAGTCAATGTATGTAGGTACTTCAATCATAGATTTGAAGCTATGATGTCTTTCATCATGAATAAGAAGAATCCACCTCTTGGAGAGGTGTTGGATTTCTTCTGGAGAAAAGAGTACCAAGCAAGAGGTGCTCCTCATATACATATGTTGCTGTG
The DNA here is from genome assembly GCF_964261635.1 of Lissotriton helveticus. Classification (NCBI taxonomy): domain Eukaryota; kingdom Metazoa; phylum Chordata; class Amphibia; order Caudata; family Salamandridae; genus Lissotriton; species Lissotriton helveticus. The sequence goes on from NC_136068.1 coordinate 1,789,820,780, forward strand.
GATCAAGGATGCACCTAAATTTGGAACGGATCCAGAAGACTCAGTGATGAGTTTCATCCAACAGTATTCTACGTGTGCTGTTCCAAATGCAAAGGAGAAGAAAAGCCTAAGAGAAAAAGTTCTGCGTTTCCAAAGCCATCGATGTGGAAAGTACTGCCGTCGTAAATTCCGAAACAAGGACAAGTTCTACACTAAATGTCGTTTCGGCTTTCCACGACCGGTGATTTATAAAGGAAGAGTAAACAGTTTGATGTCTTCGCTGCGACACAATGTCATGAAGAAATCACCTAAAAACACTTACAATTTGAAGAGGAACGAAGAGTCCAAGTACATCAACGACTACAACCCGGTGATTTTGTCCATGTGGAATGCTAACATGGATATACAGTTTGTGGCTGATAACTGTATGGCTGTGGCTCGGTATGTGACGTCTTACATCACCAAAAAAGAGAAGACAGAATTGAAGGATATGTGGGAGGACATTTCCCATGAAAAGAGCCTCAGCAAGAAGTTGTACAGTTTCAGTCTGAAGATGTTGTCGCATCGAGAAATCGGAGCGTACGAATGTTCTGACCGGTTGTCTTCAGCAAGTCTCTATGCCAAGTCCAGGAGTATCGTTTGGGCGAGTCTTGGTCTTGCTGCAACGCGTAATCGAGTTCTCAAACCTGTGCGGGAAATTGAGTATTTGGCGGAAAAGGAGCCAAACAGTACCGACATTTTGAAGACAAACATGTTGGATACATATTATCCAAATCGAAGCAGTCACCTCGAGAATGTTTGTCTGTATGAGGTTCTGCAAAATTACATATTCAAGAGGAACATCAAAGAAGATACTGAGAAAGGAGTGTATGCTGTAATAGGAAGTGAGGGATGTCTGGTCAAGCAAAGAAAATGCCACTTGGTAAACCATCGAAAATTGAGTGGCGAATCTCCTGAAAAAAAGGAGTTTTTCTATTTAGCACTTTTGCAACTTTTCAAGCCTTGGCGTGCAGAAGAGGAACTGCTTGGAGATTTCCTCTGTTACGAAGACTCTTTCAATGCCGCCAAGGAGACCATAGAATGTCCTGCTTTTCCCAAATATGTAGAAATGTTGAATGCGGAAATTGAGCAGGAAGCAACGATTGCAGCCGAGATTGCCAGAGACAGTTCTCAGGACAGTCAGAGTTCTGCTTCATTGAGTCAGGATCCACTAGGAGGACCTGTTATTGAAAATGAAGCTGCCACTGCTATGAATGAAGTGGAAAGAGCCATGGCACATGCTCAGGAGGATGCGGTTAACTTAGAAGAGTTGGAAAGACAACTTAACGTTGAGCAGAGGAAAATATATGACGAAGTTACCATGCAAATTGATCATGGATTAAGTCATGATAAGAAAGAGTGCTCATGTACGTCGTTGAAGCCTGTCCGACTGTACGTGAGTGGAGAAGCGGGAACTGGAAAAAGTTTCCTCATTAAAGCAATTTCATGCTATTTTCAGGAAAGGACAGAGTCATCGCTGTCTTGTGTTGTCACTGCTCCAACTGGACTGGCAGCACATAATATTAAAGGGATTACTTTACATCGTTTACTGATGCTGCCAGTGGAGCATGACAACAAATTACAATATCACAAGCTATCTGGAGATGCTTGTTTTGAAGTTTCAAGAATCTTGAGGAAAATGAAACTTCTTATCATTGACGAAGTAAGCATGGTTTCCAATGTCATGCTTGCTTTTGTGCATTTGAGGATGCAAGAAGTTCTCAAAACAGAGTATGATGTGTTATTTGGTGGCAAACACATCATTGTTTTCGGAGATCTTTTGCAGCTGACACCAGTGAAAGGGCAACCTGTGTTCAAAATGCTCACGCATGAAGATACCAGGAAGTGCCTAGGCAGCATTGGCAACGTCAATATATGGTTAAACTTCAATTATGCTGAACTGCATGAAAATATGCGTCAGGCGAAGGATGAAGTTTACAAGACTATTCTACAAGATGTTAGAATTGGAAAAGTGACCGAGCATGGGAAAGAAGCTTTACATGCACGATTACTGTCAAATTTATATCCAGAACAAGATGTTGTGCCTGAGAATATTTTTCAGAAAATTACTGAGAAGAAATCTGGAATATGTTTGATGCCAACTCTTGCAGAATGTGCCAAATTTAACAACAAAATGTTGCATTTAGAAAAGCAAGAGATTGTGAAACTGGAAGCTATTGATAGAGTAGAGCATATGGGATCAACAATTATTTTGTCTGAGAATCTGAAAACAAAATTGGATTCATTAGAGAAGAGTATATCTAAAACTGCAGGTTTTGAAAAGACTCTGAATGTGTGCTTGAACTGCCGTATAATTTTAAGAAGGAATTTACATGTTGAAAGAGGTCTGGTAAATGGATCAATGGGTAATGTTGTTGATTTTGTGAAATACAGAAATAGAGATGGAATTGAATTTTTAAAAATTAAATTTGATGGCATTGAAGAAGTACAGCTAATTGCTCGTTGTTCTGCTAGATTTTTGCTTGTAAAAGACTTATATGTTCGCCGTAAGCAGTTTCCTGTTTGCTTGGCATATGCGGTGACAATTCATAAATCGCAAGGTTTAAGCGTAGACAGTGCATTGGTGAATATTGGCAGTTCTGTGTTCAAGGAGGGTATGGCATATGTGGCATTGTCACGAGTTAGAACTTTATCGGGATTGTACTTGATTGAGTGTGATGTCACAAACATTTGTGCGGATCTAGATTGTGTTAAGGAATACAATAGGTTAAGAAGAGAGTATGCGCCACATTTGCCTCAGTATCCTTTGTTTGAGAAACGTGTGGTAGGCCGGAAACGAAGAAATGAGAACAATACTGGGGAGGTTGTAGCAAAAAGACAAAAAGTCAATGAACCTAAAATTACAAGCAGAAACAAAAAGGATTCTGTTGAAGATGTTGTTGGTTTTCAGTTTGAAAACAGTTCTGGTGTCAACTGCTATGCTAATGTAGTGGTAAATGTTTTATTTTCTCTAAAAAATGTAAAAGAAGAGATTGTGGTCAATTCTGATCAAAGATTTTGCAGTTTGTTAAATTCTGTGTTAGAGAAATGTACCACTGATAGAAGAAACATAGAAAGTGTGTCTGAAATTCGAAATCTGTTAGACAGATGTTCAGGCCAAACACAATTCTCTCAAAATATTCAGCAAGATTGTCAGGAGTTTTTAATGTATATGCTTGATGTATTACATGCTGAAGGTGTAGATGTAGATCAGCTGTTTGGGCTTTCTTATCAATGGCAGCATGACTGCGAGAACTGTATGGTATCAAGTACTACTAGTGTAGACTCAGAAAGATTTATATATTTAACTTTGCCAGACAGTAAATCAGTCTCTTTTAATAAGCTAGTAAAAGCAGCTGATCACAACATGGAGTGTAGCCAATGTAAATCTGAAATGATGTCCACATTATTTATACGAACATATGGCCAGTATGTCATTTTAATGTTCCAACGATGTAGGCCTGATGGAACAAAATTGACAACTTTAATTAAAAATTTTGTGGCTTCACAGTTGTCAATATCAGGAAGGACTTTTGTAACTGCAGCAATTATATATCATGACGGTCCTTCAACAACATCAGGACATTACACAGCTTATTTAAAGTCTAGAAATGGCTGGTCATTTTGCAATGATTCTGTTTTAATTTTCAAAAAAAAATTGCCGTATGACCTTAAAAACTCTTACCTGGTGTTTTTAAAACCAAAATTTTAGGGAAAGAATCTCGGGATGTGCTCTGTGGAATTTCAAGAAGTTCTAATGGCTCCTACACAATTTGGCCTTGAGGATAAGTGTAGTTCAGAGACATAACTTCTAACCATAGGACTGGACATTATGGAGAAATACGTGCACTTTGAATGAGTTCAGAAAAACTGTTTCTTTTTATAAACTAATTGAAGCAGCCAATCAAAACATGGAGTAGAGGGAATGTAAGTCTACAATGCTGTCTACTGTTTTACATTGCTTTGTGATTAAAAGTGATGTAGAGAATTAAATAATTGTAGTAGTCATAGGGGTAGTGTAAGTCTGCTTGTATCAGTGTCATAGGAAAAGTAGAACATGACTGAGCAAGAAGGGGAAGATATTACTATTCCAGGATTGTGAAAATGATCTTCAACATTTTAATTCTGAAAGTTGCGGAAATGCCAAATGACGGGATTGGCTTACAAGAAATCCAAGAGTTATCAATGGCTCTGACAAGATTTGGCCTTGTGGAAAATTGTGGTAGAGAGCAAGAAGTCATTTATTGCATGTAACGTGTTTTTAAAAACGATGGAGATTTTCTTTCAGAAAGTGGCGGGCTGAAAGTAATAACAGCACAAAAGAGTGTAAGCTGTTCATAGGACATCCTTGGACGTCATGGAAAGTAAGTTAACTTTAAGGAGTTCTGAATTTTGATTTCTGATGTTGTATGGGTTTTTTAAACACAATCATTTTGATTGTGTTTTTTTTTCCCCGCTGTTACATGATGAATACCTTCAAGTCACTGTTTTTAGTGAATTTTGATACATTCTGAGAACAGCAAAAATAAACCATTTAACATGTATAATTAATTCTGTACTGTTTGCATTTATGATGTATATGTAGAACTGAGTAGGAGGCATGGAGAAGGTGAGGCTTCTGTAAGTGTCAAAGTTGTTGCATGCAGTGCTGCACTTCTGCGTATTCTTTCATATGCTAGACTACATCTGCACAATGAGATACCTAAGCAAAGGAAACGCAAGTGATGTGATTGAGAAATGAGCAAAATAAATTGCACGTATTTCAATTACATCACCTGTGTTTCCTATCATTACGAATCACATTGTGCAGATCAAGTTTAGGTCTGTCCAGGGAAACATAGGAGGTTTCTACTTTGTTGAAGAGTGCAGTGGACATGACTCACTTCATTGGTAGACTTTCACAGATATTATCTCCTCTGTACACTTCAACAAGTGTAAATCTCATCTTGAACTCTGAGTAGGCCTCACCTCAAACAAACCTCTGGATAGGAGACATGTTATTGGAATCCTGAAGCGACACTTTTCTGAAACAAGAGCAATGAAAAAGATGCACCATGTTTTAAGATAGGCCTCACTTCATCTGTATCAAGATACTGTTAGTTTAAAATGTATATCTTTAGGACTGTGTAGGGGACCTGGAGAAGCAGAAGCTTCTGTCAGTGTCAAAGTTGTTGAAAAACTATTTGTCCTTCAATCTTTTCCCTTGTCTTTTGTAATTTTTAAATACATGTTTTAATATTTTTCAAATGTTGGTTCTCTCTTTCACAGATTGAAAGTATAAAAATAAAAAGTGAGTAATTTAACGGCAATTATAAGGTAAATAGTTGTACTCTTTTCGTTACATTTCTATCACATTCACCTACTATTAGATCCACTGCTTCACTTCTTTAACCCTCAGTTTCCTGCCTTTGCTACTTTCCTCATTCCTTTCTCTATTACCTACTTACTCAACTCCTTCCACTCTTTTTCTCAGTCCCTCTGTTCTCATAGTTCCTCAGTCTTGTTCACTCACTCCGTCTCTATTACTCTTAGTGTCTGTGAATTACTTTCCCACCTTTTTTTTTGGACCGCTTCCCGGGAAGTGGCCCGGTTCGCAAACCAGCAGCGTTACGGGAGTCCACCATTTTGTGTTTCGGTCGAATCAAGATACAAGATGGAGGGCAAATAATGTTCAGAATGGGTAGAAGGGGGCACGGTAGATGTATCTTGACCCCCTTGGTTTTCTGAGGGTGGCTGAGGAGGACCATAGTTCTTCACTCTTGTTCACTCTCTCTGTTTCTATTAATGTCACTGTTTCTGACTGATCAAAATTTTTTTTTAAAAAAAGAACAGTAACTATAAGGGAAGGAAACAGACAGTTATGTTAAAAGAAAGACAGCTATAGGGAGTAAACTAAGGATACTGTTACCCGCAATCCACTGCTGATGATGTTACTGACCATGTCATGAATGATGTAATATGTGACATCATCAGCAGTGGATTGTAGGTAACAGTATCTCTTGTTTACTCCCTAGAGCTGTCTTTCTTTTCACATAACTGTCTGTTTGCTTACCTTATACTTACTGTTCTTTTTTTTTTAAAATATTTTTTTTGGTTAGCTTCCGGTACGCGTACCGGGTAGCGCTCCGGGGAGCGAACTAAGAGAAATAGAGGTTGGCAGAGTTCCAAATATTCTACCAATTTTTTTATAACGGGGAGGTAGTTCTGAAAAGAACTTTTTTTTTAATGTTTTTGTTGTTTTATATTTTTTTTAGTATTTTTTGAACATTTTTTTACTTTTTTTGTATTTTCTGAACGTTTTTATATTTTTTTTGGTTTTTTTTGGGGGGGGGGGAACAAAAACGATCCATTGTAAAGGGCTCAACAGGAGCAACAAAAAAAAAAGAATTTATTTTTTGGGGCGTCTCGGACAAACATTAACATGATTCTGAATAGCTCTCATAATCAAAATGATGCTACTTTCCCTGTAGCAGATGAAATCGCTGCAGTGCACGCACACTTGCTTCACGTGCCCAAACAACATTTGAATGTTTGGGATCATCTCCCTCGCCTCTGGTCCCGACACCTCTGGAACAACCGATCTTCTTGCCATTGGGAGGGGATTTTGTTGCTCATCACGTAGCTGGGCAGCACTATAATTATTTGGGTGCCACCTACTCATATGCCGATGCATAGTGTGATTGCCGTAACTGTATTTTTTTTCAGTTCCCCTTGACAATCTATCACCGCATATACGGCAAAACACATAGCGTGCATTCACTTTTTTTTGCCCCTCAGGAAATCTATAGAATTGCCAAATGTAATTCTCTTTTCGATTGTACCTCCTGGGCTCCTCTGGCAAAAACCTTGGCTCTTCCTCCTCTTCCTCCTCTTCCTGTTCTTCCTCTTCTTGCAAAATTACTTCAGCAGGTGGTCCTCTCTTATTTGGATTTGGTGGAGGTGGTGGGTTAGAACCAGCTGAAGCTACTAATGAAGCCATGTCAAAGTGTAAATAAAGGGTCTTTCTCTCACCAAGATGAAAGTCAGAGTGAGGAAAGAAGGAGGGGTTTTCATCATTTGGGAAAAGCAAAAGTTCTAAACCAATGAAAAGTGTTCATTTTAGATCACATGACCTAGTATTACATCATTAGGAAACCAAAAGTGAAATGAACCAATGAAAAGTGTTATTACCGAGTCACATGACCTGCTGTGTTTACGTTACGCGGTCGGCGCCGCGCCGCGGATCGCTTCCGGTTCGCGTACCGCTGCGCTTCCGGGTACGCGAACGTAGCACGTCATATGACGTATCACGCGAGAACGCGAAACGTCATGCTGACGCGACGCGTCACGATGTTGTTTTCTAACGCGAGAGGTGCGCAAACGGAACGTTTACCGGTTCGCGGACCGGGTCGCGGCTCCGAATTGAGCTAACGGGAAGCTAACCGGTTCGCGTACCGGGAGCGAAACAATAAAAATAATTAAAAAAAATTGTATTAAAAACATGTAAAAAATATTTTTCGATTTAAAGAAGAATACATTGTAAAGGTTTTGATATTTGCTATTAAAAAACCATTGAAATTCACTGAAAAAACCATAGGTTATAGACCATATATAGTTAGGAATTAGCATTTACAAAACCTTGAAAATTCACTGAAAAAACCATAGGTTATAGACCATATATAGTTAGCGATTAGCATTTACAAAACCTTATTTTACTCACACAAAACCATTGAAATTCCATATATAGTTAGTTGTACTAACTATATATCGCGCACCCGCAATCCACTGCTGATCATGTCACATATTACATCATTCATGACATGGTCAGTGACATCACTGATGACATCACTGATGACATCTCAAATGACATCACTGATGACATCACTGATGACATCTCAATGACATGACTGATGACATCACTGATGACATCTCAAATGACATCACTGATGACATCACTGATGACATCTCATTTGACATTACTGATGACATCACTGATGACATCATTCATGTGATAATACGATGAACTTCTTCAGACTCTAAAATAACCTTAGATACACTCAGTATAAACAGACACTCACAGACTGTCACTCATCCATGGAGTTACTCACACACCTACTCAGTCATGCAAAGAATCAATTACACCTCCATTTCCTCAACTATACAGTTATACATACCTTACTTATTCAAACATATACTAACACATATTTACTCTCTTTTACAATCCCTGATACAAGTTCACAATGATCAATACAGCCACTCACACATTCACGGACTCTTATGCACAGTTATTTATATATGTCAACTCTCACATGTACTGTGTTTTACATATGTTCTTACTTTGACATGTAGCACTCAGATATCCATTCACTCACCAATGCACTCAGTCAACCGCCCATACACCTGTTTCCACATGCACTTTTGAATCCATATATCTAGTGAATCAACTGCTTACACATCTATGCACAGAGTCATACACCTCCCAGCCACCCACACACACACTCAGTCTCCCATACAAATACTTGGGCAACCAATCAATAACCCATATACTTACTCATATAGCTACTGATCAACACATGCAGCAGTTTACAGAACAACAGACATAATGATGCACAAATTAAGACAGTTTACTGACTAACCCATGCACTCAGTGACACACATTTAATCACTCACTCATACAGTCAGTCACACACCTACTAAATCCTTCATCCAGACACTTATACATCCACTCATTCTTCAATATGTAAGACATTTGAGATGTCATCAGTGATGTCATTTGAGATGTCATCAGTGATGTCATCAGTCATGTCATTGAGATGTCATCAGTGATGTCATCAGTGATGTCATTTGAGATGTCATCAGTGATGTCATCAGTGATGTCACTGACCATGTCATGAATGATGTAATATGTGACATGATCAGCAGTGGATTGCGGGTGCGCGATATATAGTTAGTACAACTAACTATATATGGAATTTCAATGGTTTTGTGTGAGTAAAATAAGGTTTTGTAAATGCTAATCCCTAACTATATATGGTCTATAACCTATGGTTTTTTCAGTGAATATATATATATATATATATATATATATATATATATATATATATATATATTACCTACTGGCGGTCGCCAGTAGGTATATATAGTTAGGATTTTTTCCCTATGGGATTTTTGAAAATTCTATGTCTAATAACTTTGGCGTTTGTGGACGGAATTGGCTGAAATTTTCTGGAAAATGGAACATTTTGTTTCTGAGCAGCCCCTGAAAATTTGGGGGGGGTTCGTCCAGGGGGGGCCGAGAAAAAAGGGGGGTCCCAAAACGTGTTTTTAACATTGAGTTTTCCATAGGGCGGTTAGCCTCACTTTTAGCCCGAACGGCTGAATGGATTTGCACGAAACTTGGCAAAATTGTAGGGACTGGTAGCCCGATGTGCCTTTTGTAGGTCTCAATATATGTGCTGCAGTGGATTTTGAGAAATTAACGTTCAAAAAAAGATATATATCTGTAAGCGCGCTCCGGGCAGCGCCCCGGTTCGCGGACCTTAAGCGTACCAAAACTTCGCGTAGCGAAGCTGATTGGCTCTCCGGTGTCTGTCAACATTCTAAACAGTCCGGAGCGGCCGCCATCTTCTCTCTCGGTAGGATCGAGAGACAAGAGGAGGCCAAAACAAAGGGGGAAATAACCATAAGGGGGCATAGTAGATCCTCGCTGACCCCCTAGGTTTAATGTGGAGGTTTTAAAAGGGTCCCGCGGGGCAAAAAAAAAAAAAAAATTTTTTGTTTTTTTGCGTGGGTAGCGCCCGGTACGCGAACCGGGAAGCGTTCTGGGGAGCGTACTACAATGAAAAACGAATGATAGACTTTTCAAATGCTGTATGTTAATTGATTGTTGGATTTGTTGAATATTTTTTATTTTCTTTATCAGGGAGCGACCCGGTACGCGAACCGTTGAGCGCCTCGGTTCGCGGACCTTAAGCGTTCCGGGAGTCCACCATTTTGTGTTTCAGTCGAATTAAGATACAAGATGGAGGGCAAATAATGTTCAGAATGGGTAGAAGGGGGCACGGTAGAGTTATCTTGACCCCCTAGGTTTTCTGAGGGTGGCTGAGGAGGCTTATATGTGCGAAAAAAAAACATTTTTTTAAAAAAAATTCGCGAGGTTAGCTCCCGGTACGCGTACCGGGTAGCGCCCCAGGGAGCGTACTTTGTTGAAAATTAGTGAAAAAAGTTAGAGTAAAATAATAATTGTGAGTGATTAGATGTAGGGTAGCTCTGAGAAGAGCTTTTGGGTTTATGGTACATTTAGGTACTTATAAGTAGGTACCAATGCACATTCTTAAATTCAGAGTGAAAACTCTGTTGCCCTCATCTGAGAAGTGAACTCCATCTCCTCTGTAGATATCTTGCATGTAGTAACGCAAGTTATTGTTGTACAGGGAGCCCATTCCATGGTCTCTCATGTAAGCTGAAACAGATTTGTTTACATGCTTCCTCGACTTCTCAATTTGTGGACAAAATTGGTTTGACCACCTCCATTTTTGTCTTTGGCATATATTTGAATATACCAAGGCAGTCTGAGGAAAAAGTGCCATTAATTGCTCAAAGGTGTCCTTTAAAAGCATTTCCAGACCTACACCAGTCAAAGTGCCCAAATCATTACCTCCACAGTGCACAATTAACAGGTCAGGTTTTGGCAAATGCATAAAGGTTTTCACCAATGGTATCAATTGGTGACATTTTAATCCTCTGTGGCCAAACCACTTAATTTCCACATCTTGTAAATTGAGGTTAGGTAAATTCCTGCTTTCAACGTACCTTTGAGCCCAGTGAATATAACTATGACCAACAATCCAGACAGAAAACATGGTGAGAGAAGGTTCTCCTGCAGTCAGATGAAGTGTGGCAATGAAATGGCAGTTGAAAAAATGAGAGTGTAAAATGAAAAAAAAACTGTGGAGTTTCTGTGTTCATGAAGCAGTAACAGTGATTGGTGGATTTTGATTGATGAAAACAGAAAGTTAGGGTGCACAGATGTGTTCTTTGAAAGATGTATTTTGAGTGGTCAATAAAAAATCATTAAATGAAAGAATGCACTGGATATGCAGGTGCACTGAGAGTTCAGAGTTCAATTGCAACATTGTTGTGTGAACTTGCAAACACCAGAGGTATTCCAGGAGGTGGTTGCTATGGAAAATAGGCAGAAAGGGCAGAGGGGGAAGGGTTTTCATTTGAAAAAAAGTGAGGGAAGAGTTTTGATTGGGTGACATGAGAAATATGTGTGAAGAATTACAGCATTTCTGTGCTTTTGATAGCTGCAGACTCTGGAGTGCATACCTTTTGCTCTGCTGAAGACAAATTGGTGTGTTTCTGAGACTGTTTTCAAACTCAAAGTATTTGCTAAGGTGAGAAAATATTTCTTTAATTTAGATAGAGAATAGTGTGCTTTAAGGAGAAAATTATGATTTATGTGGCGCAAATTGCTTGTAAATATGCTCTCACATGTGTATGGAAAATTTTGATTTTGAATGTTTGTGTTACATAGCCATGTTAAAAGTGACCCAACCATGCAGGAAAGGCAATCAAAAAATGCTTTCATGTGTTTTAATGACATTTTAAGTCATTTTCCCATGTGCAGTGTTTAGAAATTATGATTTGAAAATCGTTTTTGGGGAAAAGGAATTGTTTTTAAATTCATGACAAGGACATAATGGTGTATGCTTCTTTATAAGGCAATTGACTGTCCCTGATGTTATTTTTCTCATTTTAGTGTAAGACCTTTCTCTGTGGCGCAAATTGCTTGTAAATATGCTTCCACATGTGCATGGAAAATTTTGATTTTGAATGTTTGTGTTACATAGCCATGTTAAAAGTGACCCAACCATGCTCGAAAGGCAATCAAAAAACGCTTTCATGTGTTTTAATGACATTTTAAGTCATTTTCTCATGTGCAGTGTTTTGAAATTATGATTTGAAAATCGTTTTTGGGGAAAAGGAATTGTTTTTAAATTCATGACAAGGACATAATGGTGTACGGTTCTTTATAAGGCAATTGACTGTCCCTGATGTTATTTTTCTCATTTTAGTGTAAGACATTTCTCTGTGGCGCAAATTGCTTGTAAATATGCTCCCACATGTGCATGGAAAATTTAGATTTTGAATGTTTGTGTTACATAGCCATGTTAAGAGTGACCCTACCATGCAGGAAAGCCAATCAAAAAACGCTTTTATGTGTCTTAAGGACAATTTAAGTAATTTTCCCATGTGTAGTGTTTTGAAGTTATGATTTGAAAATCGTTGTTGAGGTAAAGGAATGTTGTTAAAATTTATGTGCGCCATATGCCCCCAAATTTCTTTTTTAGGGGTGCAGCAGGGTGTTCTTGAGACACCCCTGCACCTTTGGAATAAATTCCTAATTTGTGATGAGCAAATTGTTAATCGCAAATTGCACCTTCATTTATATGAGCCTCCTAGCCCATGGAAATGAATGGGTAATTTGCAATTAGCAATTTTCTCATCGCAAATTTGGAATGGTAAAGAATCGCTATTTATTCCTTAAAAATCGCTTTTTTGGAAATGCAAAATAGTTATATGATACATATGGCGGTTGATGTCTAACAAGATAAGAAGCTTATGGATTCATTTATGGTGACTGGCGCAATGAAGTAGACATCACTTACTTCATTGGTAGAGCTTTACATGTATTATCTCCTCTGTATTCTTCATCAAGCGTAACTTTAATCTGCAATCCTGAGTAGGCCTCACTTTAAACAAACCTCTGGATAGGCTACATCTTATTGTTATCCTGTATTAATCATTTAAAATGCTAGGGACAGATTTATGATAGGTGTATGCCTCTTTTGCGCCACTTAGAAAACATTGTCCATGGGGAAATGACTTAAAATGTCCTTAAGACACATGAATGTGTTATTTTAAAACGTTTGCAATTTTTTTGGGTCACTTTTAACATGGCTCTGTGACTCAAACAGTCAAAATCTAAATTCGCAATGCACAGGTGGGAGCATATTTAGAAGGAATGTGCTCCATGGGGAAAGGTCTTATAATGTAATATGGGAAAAATGACATCAGAGACACTGAAATGGCTTATAGAGAAGCATACACCATTATGTCCTTGTCATAAATTTGCAAACCATTACTTTTCCCCAAAAACGATTTTCAAATCATATTTTGAAAACACTGCACATGTGGAAATGACTTAAAATGTCAATAATTCAAAATTTGCGATTCCTTAAATGCAATGTATCAAACAAAAAATATGTAAAAAATGATATTAAGGATTTGGAAACTACCACCAACTTCTAGTTTGTGGTAATTTGCGAATTCTTTTCAAAAAGCATTTTTTTCTAAAAAACAAAAGGTCCCATATGACGCCCATACATGCCCTTAGGGCATGTAGGTGTGCCATATGCTCCCAAATTTCTTTTTCAGGGGTGCAGCAGGGTGTTCTTGAGATACCCCTGCACGCTTGAAAAAAATCCTATTTTGTGATGAGCTAATTGCTAATCACAAATTGCAACCTTCATTCCTATGAGCCTCCTAGCCCATGGAAATGAATGGGTAACTTGCAATTAGCAATTTGCTCATCGCAAATTAGGAATGGTAAAGAATCGCTATTTATTCCTTAAAATTCGCTATTTAGAAAATGTAAAATATTTTGATGATACATATGGCAGTTCATCTGTAACAAGATAAGAAGCTTAGGGATAGATTTATGATGACTGGCGCATCACCAGGGATGTGACAGTCATCCTGCGCCGCTGTTCCGCCACCCATGGTGTGCTGCATTTACAATGCGGCGCAGCATGGGGCAAAAACGGCACAGATGCGTGACGCATCTGTGCCGTAAAGGTGGCGCATTGCTGGAGTTGTATCGCAAGTGCGATGCAGCTCCAGCAAGGCTCAGGGGTGCCCCATCTCCACAATGCTGCATCAAGACCTATGCCACCTTCAAGCAGGCGCAGGGTTTTGACGCAGCTTTCTCCTATCTGATTGTAAATGCGGCACACCATGGGTGGCAGAGCAGTGGTGCACGTTAACTGGTGCATGCCTGGGGATGTGCCATTTAATTTAAATCTGCCCCTTTACATTTAAGTATGTGCAGGGGACACAGAGTCGGTGAGGCTTATCCAAGGTTAAGAAGAGATGAGTCCTGTTCAGTGAAAAATTAGACATAGGCTTCACCTGCTCAGCATTGCTGGACATGGCTAAATAATAGCTGCTAAATGTTAATCTTGTTAAACAATTTTACTATTATAATCTCTGAGATTTGTCTCTTACTCTGCAACATCTCATTGTTGTTATCTTTCTTTAAAGATAAAGACAACCTCAACATGAGCGACAATCTGCAATCAGTTGATTTTGACCTCATCATTGAACTTGTAATTGAAACATCAATGGATGTTGATCCTTTGGATGATTTAAATCCTGAGGATGAAGAAGAGCGTGATGAGGATGCAGATTTGTCCGAATTATATGATATAGGATGGGAAGCTGACCTGCTTGAGCCTTTGGAAATATAAACATTTATTTTTAAAATTTATAATTAATAACAAGTAAAAAGGTAAACCGTTTAATTTAAAAATAAAGACACCTTCAAAAACAGGTTATGTGTAGTGTCTTCAATAAAATATTAAAATATGCTCATAAAATTAGATCAGATTCACATATAAAATAGCATAGGTAACATAAATATAAATGTCATTTCTTTTCTGGTATTTCTGTATTGTAAAATTGCCAATGACTAAAAAATCTTCAAATTAAAATGTCAAGTAGTGTGTTAAGTTTTTGATCACTGTTACTGATTTACTGTTTGGTAATAATGTTTAATAACATTTTTTATTATATTTTTCCACAGATTCAACTGCAGATCATTTCAAGATTTCACCATGCCTACAATACAAAGACAGATAAAGGCTGCAAAACGTCAAAGACAGCAGGTGAAAAAAAAACGCAGCAGTCCTCTAACAAAAAGATTTCTCAAGCCACGAAGAAAGCACCGGGTAAGAGCTCTAAATATTTCATAAGAAATATTTGTATTAAAAAAAATATTACTACAGAAAATGTTTCAGTCCATAAAACGAGAAGGAAATCAAATGGAAAGAAAAGGACAATGAAAAATGTTACTGCTAGAGCAAGAGATAAATCTGTGCATGATAGTAGAAGGAAACAACAGTTTAGGGAGATTCGTAAACGAATGTTCCGCAACAGGATAATTGGCAATTTGTTAAAAAATATTAAGAAAGGTCAACAGAAACTAGTTTTTTATAAGAGAAAAAAAAAAGTTGAGAAAGTTATTGATCAGGCATTTGAAATTAAACGTAAGTTATTTATTTTGATAATCAATAGAATTAGGAAGCTAAACAAGGCAATTTTTGATTTCAAAAGAAATAGTAGATGGAAGAGAATAGTTAATCGTAGTAATTTTTGTGAAGTTTTTTCTGGAGAATGGATGCATAGTTCAAGCTGTGAGGCATTTTTTAATGAGGAGAGTTATTTCCAGGATAATGATTTGGTGCATGCAGTTGACACCAGTGGTCGTGCTTATGAAGTGAAAGATGGTTGTCCAGTTGAAAAAGAAAAACTTGTGACAACAGAGGCAGAAGAGGTGTTAGGTAATGAGGTTTTAGGAAGACGTGCTAAGGGTCCTGTGTACACCTGGAAGTGTAGTAGTATTTGCAGTGTGTGACAGGATTCCATCAATTTGCTTTGTGATTTTGTACGGTCATTTAACAAAAAAAGTTTGAAGCAGAAAATGATGTTGTTGCAAGAATTAGATCCTTGCAGAGTAAGAGAAGTGACAGGTTTGCATGGTCATTCACTGGCTTGTCTTTCCAGGAGAGTATGCCAGAGTGTTTTTCATCATTTCAGGATGCTAGCAGTGCATCATAATAAAGTGAGGAAATTAGTTAGAATGTTGTATTATGCTAAGAGTCCAGCAATTATGCTGAAACAATTATGCGCTGCTCTTTTGCATGGTTCTGAAATAGATGTGAAGAATATATGTGAAGAAATTGAGTTTTGTTACTTTGGAAGTAAAGAGGAGAATGTTGAAATTGAGCAAGAAGTAGAGGGTCATGTGGAAGATAGTGTACAGGTTTCCAGTACAGATAATTTCCAGAGGGAAATTGCGACGTTTGAGGTGAAATCAAGTGAGAGGCCTAATTTCACTTGTTTGTGTTGTCGACGCACTTATTATAAGAATCAGACTAAGTTAGTGGATTTATATGCAAAAAGTGAAAGGGAAAATAATAGTGAATGGAAGGATTTTGCAACATACTTGATGGTAGAAAATTGTTTTGATTTGGGATTGGATCAACGTGTGTGTACTTATTGTTGTAACAAATTAAAACAAAACCAGATGCCTGCTAGAGCAGTTCATAATAATCTGGAATTGGTTGAGATTCCTTCTGAATTGAAGGACTTAAATACTTATGAATCTATTTTGATTCAAAGTATCCATCCCTTTCAGGCTATTGTAAGAATGGAGCCAAAGACAGGGAAATTGCCTCCATCAGATTTACAGAGAGGATTAAAGGGAAGAGTTGTTTATTTGCCTCTAGATTTCAAGAAAAACATTAACACAATTGGAGTAGAAAAAGTGGAAGAGGAACCTCTGGTTATCTTAGTTAATGGGGTTCCGACAAAGAATAAGAAAATATGGCAAGATTTAGTAGATGTTAGGAAAGTCAAAAAGGCAACATTGTATTTGAAAAAAAATAATAAATACTATAAGAATGTATATGTTGCAGAAGAGGAAGTAAGTGAGGAAGAGGATAGCGATTTGTGTGCTGGTCAAATTGAGAAAGTAGAACCCTCTACTAGTGAAGAAATATATGAACATTATAGTGTTCATCCTTTGCATTCCAAGGAAGTCATGGGGAATGCTATTGAGTTGTTTCAAATGAAACAAGCCAAAGGGAGTCCCATTAGTGTTTGGGAGGAAAGTTTGGAAGCTCGGTGTTTCCCACAGCTTTTTCCAACAGGTCAGGGAGGAAGATATGATGAGCGACCTCATCAAATTCCTGCTTCTGAATACCGGACTTTGCGATTGTATGCAGGAGATGCTAGGTTTCGACAATGCATTCCTTATTTGTTTCATCTCCTGTTTGAAAGCGATCTGTCTGGACTGTCATATGCAGTGAACCACATCTTGAAAAGTGGTATACACATGCAAAACATCTCGGCAAGTGACTTTATGGATAAAGTCAATGTCCAAGATAGTATTTTGGATTCTCACCTGATTAATCTCATGGCGTGTCAGCGTGGTACTAATGAGTACTGGTACCGTCGTCATGGTGATTTAAAATGTATGCTGAGGAACTTAGGTACTCCCACATGGTTCCTCACTCTGAGCTGTGCCGAGTATGGCTGGGAAGACTTACTTGAATTTCTACGAGAGGCAAATGCTAACGTAGATAACATCGAATTCAAGACACCCGGAGAACTGTGCTCTTTGGATCCAGTCAATGTATGTAGGTACTTCAATCATAGATTTGAAGCTATGATGTCTTTCATCATGAATAAGAAGAATCCACCTCTTGGAGAGGTGTTGGATTTCTTCTGGAGAAAGGAGTACCAAGCAAGAGGTGCTCCTCATATACATATGTTGCTGTGGATCAAGGATGCACCTAAATTTGGAACGGATCCAGAAGACTCAGTGATGAGTTTCATCCAACAGTATTCTACGTGTGCTGTTCCAAACGCAAAGGAGAAGAAAAGCCTAAGAGAAAAAGTTCTGCGTTTCCAAAGCCATCGATGTGGAAAGTACTGCCGTCGTAAATTCCGAAACAAAGACAAGTTCTACACTAAATGTCGTTTCGGCTTTCCACGACCGGTGATTTCTAAAGGAAGAGTAAACAGTTTGATGTCTTCGTTGCGACACAATGTCATGAAGAAATCACCTAAAAACACTTACAATTTGAAGAGGAACGAAGAGTCCAAGTACATCAACGACTACAACCCGGTGATTTTGTCCATGTGGAATGCTAACATGGATATACAGTTTGTGGCTGATAACTGTATGGCTGTGGCTCGGTATGTGACGTCTTACATCACCAAAAAAGAGAAGACAGAATTGAAGGATATGTGGGAGGACATTTCCCATGAAAAGAGCCTCAGCAAGAAGTTGTACAGTTTCAGTCTGAAGATGTTGTCGCATCGAGAAATCGGAGCGTACGAATGTTCTGACCGGTTGTCTTCAGCAAGTCTCTATGCCAAGTCCAGGAGTATCGTTTGGGCGAGTCTTGGTCTTGCTGCAACGCGTAATCGAGTTCTCAAACCTGTGCGGGAAATTGAGTATTTGGCGGAAAAGGAGCCAAACAGTACCGTCATTTTGAAGACAAACATGTTGGATACATATTATCCAAATCGAAGCAGTCACCTCGAGAATGTTTGTCTGTATGAGGTTCTGCAAAATTACATATTCAAGAGGAACATCAAAGAAGATACTGAGAAAGGAGTGTATGCTGTAATAGGAAGTGAGGGATGTCTGGTCAAGCAAAGAAAATGCCACTTGGTAAACCATCGAAAATTGAGTGGCGAATCTCCTGAAAAAAAGGAGTTTTTCTATTTAGCACTTTTGCAACTTTTCAAGCCTTGGCGTGCAGAAGAGGAACTGCTTGGAGATTTTCTCTGTTACGAAGACTCTTTCAATGCCGCCAAGGAGACCATAGAATGTCCTGCTTTTCCCAAATATGTAGAAATGTTGAATGCGGAAATTGAGCAGGAAGCAACAATTGCAGCCGAGATTGCCAGAGACAGTTCTCAGGACAGTCAGAGTTCTGCTTCATTGAGTCAGGATCCACTAGGAGGACCAGTTATCGAAAATGAAGCTGCCACTGCTATGAATGAAGTGGAAAGAGCCATGGCACATGCTCAAGAGGATGCGGTTAACTTAGAAGAGTTGGAAAGGCAACTCAACGTTGAGCAGAGGAAAATATATGACGAAGTTACCATGCAAATTGATCATGGATTAAGTCATGATAAGAAAGAGTGCTCATGTACGTCGTTGAAGCCTGTCCGACTGTACGTGAGTGGAGAAGCGGGAACTGGAAAGAGTTTCCTCATTAAAGCAATTTCATGCTATTTGCAGGAAAAGACAGAGTCATCGCTGTCTTGTGTTGTCACTGCTCCAACTGGACTGGCAGCACATAATATTAAAGGGATTACTTTACATCGTTTACTGATGCTGCCAGTGGAGCATGACAACAAATTAGAATATCACAAGCTATCTGGAGATGCTTGTTTTGAAGTTTCAAGAATCTTGAGGAAAATGAAACTTCTTATCATTGACGAAGTAAGCATGGTTTCCAATGTCATGCTTGCCTTTGTGCATTTGAGGATGCAAGAAGTTCTCAAAACAGAGTATGATGTGTTATTTGGTGGCAAACACATCATTGTTTTCGGAGATCTTCTGCAGCTGACACCAGTGAAAGGGCAACCTGTGTTCAAAATGCTCACGCATGAAGATACCAGGAAGTGCCTAGGCAGCATTGGCAACGTCAATATATGGTTAAACTTCAATTATGCTGAACTGCATGAAAATATGCGTCAGGCGAAGGATGAAGTTTACAAGACTATTCTACAAGATGTTAGAATTGGAAAAGTGACCGAGCATGGGAAAGAAGCTTTACATGCACGATTACTGTCAAATTTATACCCAGAACAAGATGTTGTGCCTGAGAATATTTTTCAGAAAATTACTGAGAAGAAATCTGGAATATGTTTGATGCCAACTCTTGCAGAATGTGCCAAATTTAACAACAAAATGTTGTATTTAGAAAAGCAAGAGATTGTGAAACTGGAAGCTATTGATAGAGTAGAGCATATGGGATCAACAATTATTTTGTCTGAGAATCTGAAAACAAAATTGGATTCATTAGAGAAGAGTATATCTAAAACTGCAGGTTTTGAAAAGACTCTGAATGTGTGCTTGAACTGCCGTATAATTTTAAGAAGGAATTTACATGTTGAAAGAGGTCTGGTAAATGGATCAATGGGTAATGTTGTTGATTTTGTAAAATACAGAAATAGAGATGGAATTGAATTTTTAAAAATTAAATTTGATGGCATTGAGGAAGTACAGCTAATTGCTCGTTGTTCTGCTAGATTTTTGCTTGTAAAAGACTTATATGTTCGCCGTAAGCAGTTTCCTGTTTGCTTGGCATATGCGGTGACAATCCATAAATCGCAAGGTTTAAGTGTAGACAGTGCATTGGTGAATATTGGCAGTTCTGTGTTCAAGGAGGGTATGGCATATGTGGCATTGTCACGAGTTAGAACTTTATCGGGATTGTACTTGATTGAGTGTGATGTCACAAACATTTGTGCGGATCTAGATTGTGTTAAGGAATACAATAGGTTAAGAAGAGAGTATGCGCCACATTTGCCTCAGTTTCCTTTGTTTGAGAAACGTGTGGTAGGCCGGAAACGAAGAAATGAGAACAATACTGGGGAGGTTGTAGCAAAAAGACAAAAAGTCAATGAACCTAAAATTACAAGCAGAAACAAAAAGGATTCTGTTGAAGATGTTGTTGGTTTTCAGTTTGAAAACAGTTCTGGTGTCAACTGCTATGCTAATGTAATAATTAATGTTTTGTTTTCTCTAAAAAATGTAAAAGAAGAGATTGTGGTCAATTCTGATCAAAGATTTTGCAGTTTGTTAAATTCTGTGTTAGAGAAATGTACCACTGATAGAAGAAACATAGAAAGTGTGTCTGAAATTCGAAATCTGTTAGACAGATGTTCAGGCCAAACACAATTCTCTCAAAATATTCAGCAAGATTGTCAGGAGTTTTTAATGTATATGCTTGATGTATTACATGCTGAAGGTGTAGATGTAGATCAGCTGTTTGGGCTTTCTTATCAATGGCAGCATGACTGCGAGAACTGTATGGTATCAAGTACTACTAGTGTAGACTCAGAAAGATTTATATATTTAACTTTGCCAGACAGTAAATCAGTCTCCTTTAATAAGCTAGTAAAAGCTGCTAATCACAACATGGAGTGTAGCCAATGTAAATCTGAAATGACGTCCACATTATTTATACGAACATATGGCCAGTACGTCATTTTAATGTTCCAACGGTGTAGGCCTGATGGAACAAAATTGACAACTTTAATAAAAAATGTTGTAGCTTCGCAGTTGTCAATATCAGGAAGGACTTTTGTAACTACAGCAATTATATATCATGACGGCCCTTCAATAACATCAGGACATTACACAGCTTATTTAAAGTCTAGAAATGGCTGGTCATTCTGCAATGATTCTGTTTTAATTTTCAAAAAAAAATTGCCGTATGACCTTAAAAACTCTTACCTGGTGTTTTTAAAACCAAAATTTTAGGGAGATAATTTCGGGATGTGTTCTGTGGAATTTCAAGAAGTTCTAATGGCTTCTACACTATTTGGCCTTGAGGATAAGTGTAGTTCAGAGACATAACTTCTAACCACAAGACTGGACATCATGGAGAAATAAGTGCACTTTGAATGAGTTCAGAAAAACTGTTTCTTTTTATAAGCTAATTGAAGCAGCCAATCAAAACATGGAGTAGAGGGAATGTAAGTCTGCAATGCTGTCTACTGTTTTACATTGCTTTGTGATTAAAAGTGATGTAGAGAATTAAATAATTGTAGTAGTCATAGAGGTAGTGTAAGTCTGCTTGTAGCAGTGTCATAGGAAAAGTAGAACATGACTGAGCAAGAAGGGGAAGATATTACTATTCCAGGATTGTGAAAATGATCTTCAACATTTTAATTCTGAAAGTTGCGGAAATGTGAAAAGACGGGATTGGCTAACAAGAAATCCAAGAGTTATACATGGCTCTGACAAGATTTGGCCTTGTGGAATCTTGTGGTAGAGAGCAAGAAGTCATTTATTGTATGTAACATGTTTTTAAAAACGATGGAGATTTTCTTTCAGAAAGTGGCGGGCTGAAAGTAATAACAGCACAAAAGAGTGTAAGCTGTTCATAGGACATCCTTGGACGTCATGGAAAGTAAGTTAACTTTAAGGAGTTCTGATTTTTGATTTCTGATGTTGTATGGGTTTTTTAAACACAATCATTTTGATTGTGTTTTTTTTTCCCCGCTGTTACATGATGAATACCTTCAAGTCAGTGTTTTTAGTGAATTTTGATACATTCTGAGAACAGCAAAAATAAACCATTTAACATGTATAATTAATTCTGTACTGTTTGCATGTATGATGTATATGTAGAACTGTGTAGGAGGCATGGAGAAGGTGAGGCTTCTGTAAGTGTCAAAGTTGTTGCATGCAGTGCTGCACTTCTGCGTATTCTTTCATATGCTACACTACATCTGCACAATGAGATACCTAAGCAAAGGAAACACAAGTGATGTGATTGTGAAATGAGCAAAATAAATTGCATGTATTTCAATTACATCACCTGTGTTTCCTATCATTACGAATCACATTGTGCAGATCAAGTTTAGGTCTGTCCAGGGAAACATAGGAGGTTTGGACTTTGTTGAAGATTGCAGTGGACATGACTCACTTCATTGGTAGACCTTCACATGTATTATGTCCTCTATTCTCTTCAACAACTCGAAATTTTATCTGCAACCCTGAGTAGGCCTCACCTGAAACAAAACTCTGGATAGTAGACATCTTATTGGCATCCTGAAGCAATTATTTAAAATTTTAGTGTCTTGCAACACTTTTCTGAAACAACAGCAATGCAAAATATGCACCATGTTTTAAGATAGGCCTCACTTCATCTGCATCAAGATAGTGTTAGTTTAAAATGTATATCTTTAGGACTGTGTAGCTTCTGTAAGTGTCAAAGTTGTTGAAAAACTGTTTGTCCTTCAATCTTTGCCCTTGTCTTTTGTAATTTTTTAATACATGTTTTTATATTTTTCTAATGTTTGTTCTCTCTTTCACAGATTGAAAGTATAAAAACAAAAAGTGAGTAATTTAACGACAATTATAAGGTAAATATTTTGTACTCTTTTCGTTACATTTCTATCACATTGAACTACTATTAGTTCCACTGCTTCATTTCTTTAATCCTCAGTTTCCTGCCTTTGCTACTTCCCTCATTCCTTTCTCTATTACCTACTTACTCAACTCCGTCCACTCTTTTTCTCAGACCATCTCTTCTCATAGTTCCTCACTCTTGTTCACTCACTCCATCTCTATTACTCTTAGTGTCTTTGACTGATCACTGTATCACTATTTGTTCATAATGCTTTCTCTGTGTAGTTGAAGCACACTAAGTGGCATATTATGAATACAGCCAATAAAATTATTGCTCTTTTTATTGGCAGAAAACTGGTGCAAAAGCGGCTTTAGCGGCAGTTTTCTGCCGCAAAAGCAGCTTTAGCGACACATTTCTGCCGATAAAAGCTGCAAAACTTTTATTGCCTATGTTGATAATATGCCCCTATGTTATTTACATTAGGGCTATATTGTCCAGTATAACAATCAAAATTGCTCTCCAAAGACACCAGGCAAAGCAGACGCTCCCTCAAACAGATCACCAAGCGCAATTTACCCTACTTACAGCCTAGCTTGTTCTCTGTCGAGACTTTAGCAATCTTTAGAGCACAAGATAAGATCTTTTCACATGGAAGAGTCAGACGTATTGCAATTCTACTTAAGAAACAAGCATTGGCATAGACAATAGGTCTCACCTTTGGGACCTTATACGTGTTTAGCCATGCAACAGTTGATGTTGCTGCACCAAGGATATTATGCTGCATAACTAAATACTTAGAAGGTCCCAAAGGCGAGACCTATTGGCTATGCCAATGCTTGTTTTTCTTTCACTTCGTTATCTATTTTGTTTTTCACAATTATACCCTCTTCTGTCTTTTCTTCGGTAAATAGATCTATTAAACAGTATCTCTTCTTTACTCCCTATAGCTGTCTTTCTTTTAACATCACTCTCTGTTTACTTTCCTTATACTTACACTTTTTTAAAAAAAAAAAAAAATTTTTGGTTAGCTCCCGGTCCGCGTACCGGGAAGCTAACCCGGGAGCGAACCAAAAGAAATAGAGTTTGCCAGAGTGCTAAACATTGTATCAATTTTTTTTGAAAGGGAAGGTAGTTCTGAAAAGAACTTTTTTTTTAATATTTTTGTTTTATATTTTTTTTGTATTTTTTGAACATTTTTTGTTTTTTTTGTATTTTTTGAACGATTTTATATTTTTTTTGGTTTTTTTTTGGGGGGGGAAACAACAAAAAACAGGCGTTGAAAAGGGCTCAACAGGAGCAAAAAAAAATTACTGGGGGCGGTTAGGGCAATCATGGTGTTCATATGCAAGGTTGAGTGCATTGATGCTCATGTTGCCACAAGCTAATAATGCACGACAGCGCATACATAAATGTATCATATGCCCAAAATTTGGTTGGATATTTGGCACAGTTTCCCGTGCCTCCTCTGGTGTTAAAGAAACCGATGTTGTTGGTCTCGCCACAGGAGTTGGTCTAGGATTGTCCATCATATCCCTTAATTCCGCCCGGCTGTAATTTAGGGGATGTTTCCTCGTCATGTGCCTATGCATGGTGTGATTACCATAACTGTATTTTTTGTCCGTCCCTCTGGACAATTGTTCCTTGCATATGAGGCATGTTGCGTACCTGGCATTGACCTTTTTTTGGCCAGGAGGGATGGAAAAAAACTGCCAGATGAAACTGGCTTTCTTTCTTGAAACCCGGGGCAACTCTTCCAGGAATTGTGGTTGTTCTCCCTCCTCATCCATTTCTTCATCTTCCTCCTCAGTGTTGGTAACCACCTGGGGAGGTGGTCCTCTCTTCCCATGAGGAGGTGGAGGTGGTGGTGGGGGTGCACCAGCTGCAGCAATCAATGAAGCCAATTTCACACAACCAAAATAGGTCTTCCAAGAAGCAAAATAGGTCTTCCTCTCACAATAATGAAAGTCAGAGTGAGGAAAGAAGGAGGGGTTTTCATCATTTGGAAAAAACAATACTTCTCAACCAATGAAAAGTGTTATTTTTAGGTCACCTGACCTAGCCTTCCATAATTATGAAACTAAAAGTGAAATGAACCAATGAAAAGTTTTATTAACAAGTCACATGACCTCTAACGCTCATGTTACGCGCTGCGGAACGCTCCCCGGTTAGCTTCCGGTTCGCTGCGCTTCGCGCCTCGGTCCGCGCCCCGGGACACTTCCGGGTGCGCTAACGCGATACGTCACAAGACGCATTTCGCGGCAACGCGATACGTCGCGCTTTCGCGCCGCGGATCGCTTCCGGGGAGTTGCGTTTCGCGCCTCGGTCCGCGCCCCGGGGCACTTCCGGGTGCGCTAACGCAGTACGTCATAAGACGCATTACGCGGCAACGCGATACCGTCACTATGTTGATTTCTTACCGGTTCGCGGACCGGATCGCGGAATCAAATTGAGCTAACGGGAAGCTTCCCGGTTCGCGGACCGGGAGCGAAACAAAAAAAATATTAAAAAAATGTTTTAATAAACATATAAAATATATTTTTGGATTTAAAGAAGAATAAATTTTACAGCTATAGATATTAGCTTTTAAAAAACCAATGAAATTCATTGAAAAAACCATAGGTTATAGACCATATATAGTTAGGAATTAGCATTTACAAAACCTTGGAAATTCACTGAAAAAACCATAGGTTATAGACCATATATAGTTAGGAATTAGCATTTAAAAAACCTTATTTTACTCACACAAAACCATTGAAATTCCATATATAGTTAGTTGTACTAACTATATATCGCGCACCCGCAATCCACTGCTGATCATGTCACATATTACATCATTCATGACATGGTCAGTGACATCACTGATGACATCACTGATGACATCTCAAATGACATCACTGATGACATCACTGATGACATCTCAAATGACATCACTGATGACATCACTGATGACATCTCATTTGACATTACTGATCACATCACTGATGACATCATTCATGTGATAATACGATGAACCTCTTCAGACTGTAATATAACCTTAGATACACTCAGTGTAAACAGACACTCACAGACTGTCACTCATCCATGGAGTTACTTACACACCTAGTCAGTCATGCAAAGAATCAATCACACCTCCATTTTCACAACTATACAGTTATACACACCTTACTTATTCAAACATATTTACTCACTTATACAATCCTGGATACAAGTGCACAATGATCCATACAGCCACTCACACTTCACTGGCTCTTATGCACAGTTATTTATATATGTCAACTCTCACATGTACTGTATTTTACATATGTACTTACTTTGACATGTAGCACTGAGATATCTATTCACTCACCAATACAGTCATGCACACAGTCAACCGCCCATACAGCTGTTTCCACATGCACTTTTGAACCCATACATCTATGCACAGAGTCATACACCTCCCAGCCACCCACATACACACTCAGTCTCCCATACAAATGCTTGGGCAACCAATCAATAACCCATATAGTTACTCATATAGCTACTGATCAACACATGCAGCAGTTTACAGAACAACAGACATAATGATGCACAAATTAAGACAGTTTAGTCACTAACCCATGCACTCAGTGAGACACATTTAACCACTCACTCATACAGTCAGTCATGCACCTACTAAATCCTTCATCCAGACACTTATACATCCACTCATTCTTAAATATGTAAGACATATTTTAACTTTACAGAAACATTCAGTCACTGGATGTTGTCATCAGTGATGTCATCAGTGATGTCATTTGAGATGTCATCAGTGATGTCATCAGTGATGTCACTGACCATGTCATGAATGATGTAATATGTGACATGATCAGCAGTGGATTGCGGGTGCGCGATATATAGTTAGTACAACTAACTATATATGGAATTTCAATGGTTTTGTGTGAGTAAAATAAGGTTTTTTAAATGCTAATTCCTAACTATATATGGTCTATAACCTATGGTTTTTTCAGTGAATATATATATATATATATATATATATATGTGTGTGTGTGTGTGTGTGTTAGACCTGGTACGTTCGAGTGGTTCTCCCTTCCATTTTTTGCTATATCCTCATGTGTTTTTGCTCGTTATAGATGTTTTGGGCACTGTGCCACTGCTGTCCAGTGCCACAGTGCAAATGCTCCCTATGGTAAATTGATGTATGGATTAGTGATTCCATGATTGATTGATTTGGTTTACTTGTCAGACCCTAGTACAGTGCATTAAGTGTGCCCAGGGCTTGTAAACCAAATGCTGCTGGTGGGCTTGCAGCACTGGTTGTGCCACCCACAGAAGCAGCCTGCAAAAGTGTGTCTCAGGTCTGCCATTGCAGAGCCTGTGTGTAGTCTGGTACTGCCATGTTGACTGGGCAAGTGCACCCACTGGCCAGTCCCTAAACCTTCAATTTTCTGCATATTAGTCACCCCTATGGTAGGGCCAAGGGCAGGGTGTATTGTAAGTAAACAGTAGGACAAGCCCTGATGTGTGTGGCATGTCCTAATAGTGAATTACAGCCATTTTCATTTTTCACTATGACAAGGCTACCTGTTCCCTATAGGCCAGAATGGGCAGTTTGATTATTACATCTTATAATCCTAACTGACTCAGGGAACTAGGTAGAAATTCGAGTTTAGTATGACTGAACTCAGAATGATAAAATGCATCTTTTAGTAAAGTTGGTTTTAACATTCTGTGTTTGAAAATACCACTTTTAGAAAGTAGGTATTTTCTTGTCTAACTATCCAAGCCTGCCTCTGCTAGGTTGTGTATTCCTTGTCTGGAGTTTGAGTGACAGGGGCTGGGGGATTCCAAGAGACAGGGTGAGTCAGCACAGGGCTGAATAGAGAGATCCAAATGCAGATGGGAGGGAGGAGTTACACCTGGGATCTGAATAGGGCTGTTCCTTTCCTCCACAATGCTGGCTCCACCAGTCATGTAAACAGAGTGCTCCAGGACTGACCAGAACGGTTTGGACTAGGCAAAGGCCTCTCTGCCTTCAGAGAACAAAGATAAACTGTGTATAAAAGAGGGAACTCAGACCCCAGACTTTAGATCACTTTTGGGAAACAAGAAGAAACCGTTGCTTGGAGGATTGGCCTGCAGTGGTTGCCTGATTGCCAAAGAAAGAGAGGAACTTTGTGTGTACTTTCATCAACTTTTGAAGGATATCCAAGGGCTTGAGAAAGAGTTTCCCTCCTGCTGAAGTCTCAGGGACTACATACTTCAACCACCTGCTCCCCAAGAGTTCTTTCGAAGTGCATGCAGTTGTGTTGGGCTTTCTGCGGAACTGCGTGTCGCGGGGAGCTGGAAGCGTGACTCACGAAGGAGAAGCGTGTTGCTGAACTGCAGCAGTTGCTTCACAACGCGAAAGCACCTTGTTTCACCGGAGACGATGATCGACCTCGCACCAGATGCCGCTGCATCATCGGAGAAGTGTGTTGCAGCCGTTGTTGTTGCATCGCTGGGAAAGCGTGTCGCCGCTGCAAGCTGTCGCATCGTTGCTGAAGCGCCTCGCATTGCCGGAGAAGACGATCAACGTCGCATCAGACACCGCCACATCACCGTGAAGTGTGTCACAGGGCCTGTCGCGGCTCAGATGAATCGTCGCACGGCCATCAGGCATGCACGCATTGTGTAGCATCCAAGAGAAGATGCCATCTTTGTTTCATTGGACCGGATCTTCATCACATCACAGCGTTGCGGGCTGCATCGCCTCAGAAGCGCAGTAAGAAACCGACGCATCACCTCCCCTCGCAGAGAAGAACGAACGCATCCCCTAGGCATCAGTAGGGACCATACGCACCACCGTTCTTGCGTGTAAGGAACCGACGCATCACCTTTGCTGCAACACTTTCGTTGTATAACGTTACGCATCTTAAGGTACATTGACTCAAAGTTTCGCATTTTAACATCTAAAGAGAACTAAGCTAATTCTACCATTTTTAAAGTACAGTATTGTGGATTTTTGTTGTTTGTGGTCTTGTATTAAATCTATATAAAGAATACTTTTTTTTAATATACCACTTGTGTGGTGTCAATCTGTAGTGTTGTCACTGCCTCTGAGATAAGCCTGTCTGCTTGTGCCAAGCTACCATGGGTGTGAGCAGGGATTATTTTAGGAGTGTACCCCCTTACCCTGACTAAACACAAGGGTCCCTATTTGGTCAAATGTACCTACCTCTGCCAACTAGAGACCACCCCATCTAACACTGGTGGGCAGCGGTGAGGATTTGGACTTGCATTTGTGACTCATATACAGTGATTGGTTAACACTACTAGTGAGTGCAGACCAAAACGCGACCACATACTTTTGGTAGATTTTGTTTCCTGGAATTTTCTATTTTTGCAAAGAACTGCCAAGTTTAACCACCAAGGAGAAAGCAGCATCCATAACATCTGTTGATTGTGATTGGGAAGAGGAGAAACTAGAATCCTACAATGTAAAACAGCTAAAGCACTTCTGCAGGAAATTTAAAGTTGCAATGACCGGTCTCTCCAAGAAGAATGAGTGCCAAAAGGCGCTGAGGGCCTGAGTCGCAGCAAGGAGTACCCCTGAGAATGAGGAAGGGATTGAGAATGCAGATGAGCAGCAGGAAGGGCCATTGGGTCCAGGGGGGAGGAGAGCAACCTCCCCAACAGTTAGAAGTGTTTCTGCCAAAGGCTGGTCCCCAGAGGAGCTGGAGGGCATGGAAAGGAATAGGATGCATGCGTTGGAGCTAGCCAAAAGTAATGGGCAGTTAGAAATTAAGAAACTGTCCCTAGAGGAAAAATGATGCACTGGATCATGAGAGAAGTTTGAGGGAGTTGGAATTGAAAGCAAGGAGATTAGAGATTACTCCCTCAAAAATGATTGTCCTTATACTTTGAGATTGTATATTATTTCCCTGTGAACTGTGTATCGTGTGTTACCATTTTCACTTATGTTTTCCCTTTTCAAGATGGCCGACCCAAGTTGTACTTTAGTTAATTTGTGCTTCGTGTTTACCGTAGACTATCTGTGTTCGTTATTTCCAACCCAGATTGTCATTTGCCCCCAACATTTATAAACATTCAGGAGCCTTAAGGACATGTGACACGCAGTACTTTCCATTCAGTGCACGTCACTGAATTCACCACACTTTTTTTACACATTGGGTGTATTTACTTGGTCCGTCTTTTATCTCGCACTACATGTTTCCTTAAACACACCTCTTTTCCGTACACCTACGCTTTCCCGCTGAGACCCGTCGTTTGAGCGAGGCTACCTGACTGTTTGGGTAAGATTCACGTTTTCAAACTTTGTTTTATATTTGTTGTTTCACTCTTCTCAGTCACTAGAGTAACGCGCACAAACCGGGTGTTGTCCTCCGGCGATCCCCATGGTTAAGTTCTCGAAATTGCTTGCTCCTAGGCTATACCGTATTCCTCACATATTTTTTCCTTCAACACTTTCGGCTTTCGTTTTTACTTGGTACATCTATTTTGCACCCACGTTTTTTTTGGTCTCCGATTTCACTTCGGTCTGCCCGCCCATTTAATGTTTTTTACTCTATCTTTCAACCCCATTTAATTTAACTTAATTCCAACTTGAATCATTTTAGAGGATAATGTTCCCCCCCCTGAAACAGTGTTTGGTTTCCTTACAGATAATCTACATACCCCTGATGAAGGGACATCTGTTCCGAAATGCATTGGGATTTGGGACAATGAAAAGTTTGTGATGAATCACTTATTGAATATCATTTGAGTCTATATGATTGGAATATACGACCCCTTGGATTAAAACAATTCTTGAACTACTATTTGGTTTTTCGCACCTGATTGATAGCTGGCTGACTAACCCTAGGAAGCTTGCTGAGGAGGCAGACTGTTGGGTGAGCACCGGGGTCCATAGGGGTCACCTGGGAGACTCAGCCAAGAGTGGGCAGGGTCCCCAGCAGAAGAGTGGGGGGACAAGGGTTATTAGAGGGAGTTCCAGAGAGGGCCCCAAAGTAATTCCCAAGAGAACCAGGGGAAAGATTCCCAGCCTCCCCCTGAGAAAAAGCCTGGGGCCCAACAGGTAACCCTGTTCCTAGGGGACCCCTGAGGTGCTACAAGTGTGGGGACCTGGGTCATAACTGGAATGATACCCTGTGCCCCCAGTTTGGAAAGACAGCACCCCCTGATATTCCATCCCAGCAGAGGGTGAGTGTAGACCTGGGGGAGGAGAGGGGTGTCCAAGGTGGGTGGGGTCCCGCAGAGCTGTCCCTTGTCTCTTTAGGAGACTGTGAGGTGGTCCCCAGGACCCAACTGCCTGATAACACTAAGAACTACAGGCAGTGGGTGATCATCAATGGCCATAGATTGGAGGCTCTTAGAGACACAGGAGCCAGTGTGACAGCTGTCAAGCGTCACCTAGTGTCTCAAGAGCAGGTTGTCCCCAATGCATTTTACCCAGTTGTTGCCGCTGACAACCCAGAGAGCCACTGCAAGGTGGCTCAGATTCCCTTTCAGTGGGGGGGGGGGTCTCTGGTACTCTTCAGGTAGCTGTGAGGCCCTCCATGCCTGTTGACTGTTTGTTAGGGAACGGTTTGGAGAGCTCACCTTGAACAAAGGTAGAGCAAAGTGCTCATTTGGAGATGTTGGGTCTGCCTGACAAGGCGTGTGTAACCACATGGTCCATGGCAGCCAGTAAGGGTGTTCAAGAGGACCTGGAGCCTGAGAGGGAGACCCAGGTACCGGCATTAAAGAGAAGAGGCAGAGGGTGTTGGAAACTGGCACCCGAAATTACCATGGTCTAGGAGGAGATAGACCCTGAGGGGATGCCCTGACGCCTACAGCGGAACAGGTAGCTGAACTGGGGGATCTGTCTGAGCTGACCCATTGGCAGCAGGAAGGAGGACCCTCCAGGGAGGAGTTCTGTGAGGTGCAGAACAAGTACCCTTGTCTTGTGGGTTTGCGGCAGCAGGCTGCAAGCCAGGCAGAAGGTGATCAGTCTGGATCACATTGGATCTACTGAGAGAATGGTCTCCTTTATAGTGAGCCTAAGGTTTCTGAGCCTGGGTCAGCTTGTGTACTGGTGGTACCCCACCGCTTCAGAGCCTTCCTACTGGGGCTGGCTCATGATGTGCCGTTGGCAGGATATTCAGGTCAGGACAAGACCTTTGAGAGGCTTGTCACCCACTTTTACTGGCCCCAAAAGCGCAAGAATTGGCGACCCTTGACCCTGCTTGCAGGTCAGGACGCCCCCCACACCGCACAGTTTCGCCTGTGTGTTCCTACCTTTGAGCCAGCTGCTGCCACCTCATGAGTTCGCCGCTCCCCGCCCTCCACTGGTAAAACTGTTTTGTTCCTGTTCTGTTGTTTGCTCTAAAACTGTACTGTGCCATTTTTATTTTTTCACTGTTTACTGGTTCTGTTGCCCTGCGTTGTTGTATAGCTCCCCCTGCACCGCCCCCTTTTGCCTTCTGTATCCCTCTGTCGCGTCCCTTCCCGTCGCTCCCTCCCTGCGGCCCCACACCCCTGCTCTCCCATTCAGCGCTCCCACCTCCCAGCTGCTCCTCGCTCCCACATCCCCTTATATGGCGGCTGCTGCACGGTAGAGGGAGCGACCCTTGACCCTGCTTGCAGGTCAGGCCGCCCCCCACACCGCACAGCTTCGCCTGTGGGTTCCTACCTTTGAGCCAGCTGCTGCCGCCTCGTGAGTTCGCCGCTCCCACACTCCGTTGCTATAACTGTACTGTGTCATTTTGTTCCTGTTCTGTTTTTTGCTCTAAAACTGTACTGTGCCTTTTTTATTGTTTCACTGTTTACTGGTTCTGTCGCCCTGCGTTGTTGTATAGCGCCCCTGCTCCGCCCCCTTTTGTCTTCTGTATCCCTCTGTCCCGTCCCTTCCCGCCGCTTGCTCCCTGCGGCCCCGCCCCCTGCTCTCCCATTTGCCGCCCCGCTCCTACCTCCCAGCTGCTCCTCCCTCCCACATCCCATTATAAAGTGGCTGCTGTGCAGCTGTGCAGCGGGCGCGCCTTAGGCAAGCCTGTCTGCGCCTGTCCACGCCTGGACTGCGCACAGCGCCTGAATCCCTGGACCCCGAAGACACCACGACACCTGACTACAGTACGACTCCAGCACCCTCCACGCACTCAACCCCGGGCAAGAACACACATGCTACCGGGTCACCCCGAAGCGCACCCTAGGGCCCTTCACCTGGAGGAACTGCAGCTTCACCAGTATCCGACCAGTGAAACCACCAACTAACAAACCCAACCATCTGAGGGGCATCCTCCTCAACACCCGCTCCGCCGGCAAACATGCCGTCGAAATCTGGGACCTCCTCGACTCAACCGCCCCAGACGTCATCTTCCTGACGGAGACCTGGTTGACCCCCGCCTCAGCACCGGACATCGCCATAGCCATCCCGGAAGGATACAAGATCGCCCGCAGAGGCCGCACCAACGGAACAGGAGGTGGAATTGCCATCATCCACAAGAACACCCTCAGCGTCTCGACCAGCTCCGACGACCCCCTCAGTACCGCCGAACACCTGCACTTCCAGATTCACATCGACCTGAACACCACCCTCAGAGGAACCCTCATCTACAGACCCCCTGGACCCAGACCACAGTTCAGCTACTCCATCACCGACCTCATCAGCAACCACGCCCTCACCTCCACTGACTACATCCTCCTCGGGGACCTGAATTTCCACCTCGAGAACAACAACGACGTCAACTCCACCATCCTGATCGACAACCTCGCCAACCTCGGACTCAGACAGCTTGTGACAACACACACCCACGCTGCCGGTCACACGCTAGACCCCATCTTCTCCGCAAGCCCCAACAACCACACTGGACCGACCACCGCTGCGTCCACTTCATCTTCAGGAAGCCCACCGCATATCGCCGCACCCAACAGATGCCCCGTCGCTGCTGGGGAAAAGTCACCGAAGAGCAGCTAGCCACCGCCCTCGCCCAGAGCCCACCAGCCTACCCCACCAAACCCGACACCGCCTCCCTCAACTTCCGACAGTGGATCAACGACTGCGCCAACACCCTCGCCCCACTCAAGACACCCTCCAACAGCCACACCAGCAAGAAAGCCACCTGGTTCACTGAAGACCTCCAAGCCTCCAAGCGTACCTGCCGGAAACACAAGAAGAACTGGCTCCATGAACAATCAGCAGAAAACTAAACGGCCCTCTAGAACGCCACCCGCAGACACCATCAACTCATCAGTACCGCCAAGAGGACCGCATTCAAGGACCGCCTGGATAACAAAGCACACAACAGCAAAGAGCTCTCCAGCATCGTGAAGGAACTCTCTAACCCGAGCTCCAACACCAATGACATCCCCCCTTCGCAGGACCTGTGCGACTCACTGGCCACCTATTTCCACGGTAGGATCGCAGACATCCACGACAGCTTCAACGCCACGACCGCCCCGCCAACCACCGAGACCCCACCGCAGCGACCACCTACCGCCTGATCGCATGGTCCAACATCAACGACGATAACTTCATTAAAACCATGAACTCCGTCCACTCTGGATCACCGTCTGACCCATGCCCACACCACGTCTTCAACAAAGCCAGCACAATCATCGCACCCAATCTCTGGAAAGTCATCAACACCTCCTTCGAGACAGCAACCTTCCCAGAGAGCTGGAAGCACGCCCAGATCAACGCCTTACTCAAGAAATCCAAGGCGGACCCCAAGGACCTCAAGAACTTCCGTCCCATCTCCCTGCTCCCGTTCACTGCAAAGGTCACTGAGAAAATCGTCAACAAGTAACTGACCTGCTACCTCGAGGACAACAACATCCTGGACCCATACCAATCAGGTTTCCACAGCAACCACAGCACCGAAACCGCCCTCATCGCCACCACCGACGACATCAGGACCCTGCTCGACAATGGAGAAACAGCAGCCCTCATACTTCTGCACCTGACACGGTCTGCCACCACACACTACGAACACACCTACACGACGCCAGGATCCAAAAGAAAGCCCTGGACTGGACCACATCCTTCCTCTCCGGCAGAACACAGAGCGTCCGCCTCCCCGCCTTCAGCTCCACCGCCACCAAGATCATCTGGGGTGTACCCCAGGGCTCCTCCCTCAGCCCAATGCTGTTCAACATATACATGGCACACCTCGCCTTTGTTGCCCGTCAGCACAACCGCAACATCATCTCCTACGCCGACGACACCCAGATGATCATCTCCATCACCAAAGACCCTCACACCGCAAAGCCAACCTCCATGAAGGAATGAAGGCTGTCGCCGAATGGATGAGGAAGAGCCGACTGAAACTGAACTCAGACAAGATGGAGGTCCTCATCCTCGGCTCTAACCCCTCAGCCTGGGATGACTCCTGGTGGCCGACATCACAAGGAAAAGCCCGACAACCACTGACCACGCACACAACCTGGGGGTCTTCCTTGACTCCACCCTCTCCATGACTAAACAGGTCAACACCGTCTCCTCATCCTGCTTCAACACCCTACGAATGCTCCGCAGGATCTTCAAGTGGATCCCCACCGAAACGAGAAGAACAGTAACCCAGACCCTCATCTCTAGCAGGCTGGACTACGGAAATGCCCTCTACGCAGGAACATCAAACAAGCTCCTGAGATGGCTGCAACGCATCCAGAACACCTCGACACGACTGATCCTCGACAGCCTCCGCCGCAACCACATCACACACCACCTTAGAGACCTACACTGGCTCCCCGTCAACAAGAGGATAACCTTCAAACTCATCATCCACTCACACAAGGCCCTCCACAACGCCGACACAGCGTACCTCAACAAATGACTCAGCTTATACGCCCCTACCCGCAAGCTCTGCTCCACCGCCCTC
The DNA here is from genome assembly GCF_964261635.1 of Lissotriton helveticus. Lineage (NCBI taxonomy): Eukaryota > Metazoa > Chordata > Amphibia > Caudata > Salamandridae > Lissotriton > Lissotriton helveticus. Next base: position 1,789,856,565 of record NC_136068.1, read on the forward strand.
GCCCTCGCCAGAGCGCCGGGGGCAGATCCTTCTTCCACCTCGCCGCCAAGACCTGTAATACCCTCCCCACCAACTTACGGCAGACTCAGGATCTCCTGGCCTTCAGACGTCTTCTCAAGACCTGGCTCTTCCATCAGTAGCAGCACCCCCCACCCCCAGCACCTTGAGACCCTCACTGGTATGTAGCGCGCTTAACAAATGTCCTGATTGATTGATTGAAGAGTTCAGACACTCATTGCAGGACATGTCAGACTTGCCAGGCTAGTGGAAAGAGTGGGAGGAAGCAGAAGGCTTCTCTCCAGCCATTACTTTGGTCAGCACCCCCTTTGAACGGGTGGGAATTGACATTGTGGGGCCACTGGACCCCAAGACAGCCGTGGGCAACAGGTTCATCCTGGTCTTGGTGGACTATGCCACCCAGTACCCGGAAGCCATACCTCTGAGGACAGTGACGGCCCCAGTGGTGAGACGGGCACTGATGGGAATTTTCTCACGAGTAGGATTCCTTAGAAAGGTAGTGTCTGACCAAGATACAAACTTTGGGCTAGATGTAGGTAAATCATTTTTACCGATTCTAAAATACCGAATATTACCGATTCGGTATTTTAGAATTGGTAAATCTGATGTAGGTAATAATTCGGTATTTTTATCGAATCGGTAAAATTCGGTAATTACCGAATCGGTATTTACCGATTCGGTATTTGCCATTGATTCCTATGGGCCTGAAGGCCCATTGGAATGAATGTCAATTACCGTATCGGTAATTACCGATTCGGTAAATACCGAAAAATTCAAGGGTGGCAGGGTGTCACTTTGACACCCTGTTGCACCCCTGATTAGTGCTTGTGTGCCATGTGGCACACATACATGCCCTAAGGGCATGTATGTCTGTCACATGGCACAGGTGTACATGCACAGATTTGCATATAAACATGTATTCCTTATTCCTCGCATTGCCGGAGAAGACGATCAATGTCGCATCAGACACCGCCACATCACCGTGAAGTGTGTCACAGGGCCTGTCGCGGCTCAGATGAATCGTCGCACGGCCATCAGGCATGTACGCATTGTGTAGCATCCAAGAGAAGATGCCATCTTTGTTTCATTGTACCGGATCTTCATCGCATCAAAGCGTTGTGGGCTGCATCGCCTCAGAAGCGCAGTAAGAAACCGACGCATCACCTCCCCTCGCAGAGAAGAACGAACGCATACCCTAGGCATCAGTAGGGACCATACGCACCACCGTTCTTGCGTGTAAGGAACCGACGCATCACCTTTGCTGCAACACTTTCGTTGTATAACGTTACGCATCTTAAGGTACATTGACTCAAAGTTTCGCATTTTAACATCTAAAGAGAACTAAGCTAATTCTACCATTTTTAAAGTACAGTATTGTGGATTTTTGTTGTTTGTAGTCTTGTATTAAATCTATATAAAGAATACTTTTTTTTAATATACCACTTGTGTGGTGTCAATCTGTAGTGTTGTCACTGCCTCTGAGATAAGCCCGTCTGCTTGTGCCAAGCTACCATGGGTGTGAGCAGGGATTATTTGAGGAGTGTACCCCCTTACCCTGACTAAACACAAGGGTCCCTATTTGGTCAAATGTACCTACCTCTGCCAACTAGAGACCACCCCATCTAACACTGGTGGGCAGCGGTGAGGATTTGGACTTGCATTTGTGACTCATATACAGTGATTGGTTAACATTACTAGTGAGTGCAGACCAAAACGCGACCACATACTTTTGGTAGATTTTGTTTCCTGGAATTTTCTATTTTTGCAAAGAACTGCCAAGTTTAACCACCAAGGAGAAAGCAGCATCCATAACATCTGTTGATTGTGATTGGGAAGAGGAGAAACTAGAATCCTACAATGTAAAACAGCTAAAGCACTTCTGCAGGAAATTTAAAGTTGCAATGACCGGTCTCTCCAAGAAGAATGAGTGCCAAAAGGCGCTGAGGGCCTGAGTCGCAGCAAGGAGTACCCCTGAGAATGAGGAAGGGATTGAGAATGCAGATGAGCAGCAGGAAGGGCCATTGGGTCCAGGGGGAGGAGAGCAACCTCCCCAACAGTTAGAAGTGTTTCTGCCAAAGGCTGGTCCCCAGAGGAGCTGGAGGGCAGGGAAAGGAATAGGATGCATGCGTTGGAGCTAGCCAAAATGAATGGGCAGTTAGAAATTAAAAAATTGTCCCTAGAGGAAAAATGATGCACTGGATCATGAGAGAAGTTTGAGGGAGTTGGAATTGAAAGCAAGGAGATTAGAGATTACTCCCTCAAAAATGATTGTCCTTATACTTTGAGATTGTATATTATTTCCCTGTGAACTGTGTATCGTGTGTTACCTTTTTCACTTACGTTTTCCCTTTTCAAGATGGCCGACCCAAGTTGTACTTTAGTTAATTTGTGCTTCGTGTTTACCGTAGACTATCTGTGTTCGTTATTTCCAACCCAGATTGTCATTTGCCCCCAACATTTATAAACATTCAGGAGCCTTAAGGACATGTGACACGCAGTACTTCCCATTCAGTCCACGTCACTGAATTCACCACACTTTTTTTACACATTGGGTGTATTTATTTGGTCCGTCTTTTATCTCGCACTACCTGTTTCCTTAAACACACCTCTTTTCCGCACACCTACGCTTTCCCGCTGAGACCCGTCGTTTGAGCGAGGCTACCTGACTGTTTGGGTAAGATTCACGTTTTCAAACTTTGTTTTATATTAGTTGTTTCACTCTTCTCAGTCACTAGAGTAACGCGCACAAACCGGGTGTTGTCCTACGGCGATCCCCATGGTTAAGTTCTCGAAATTGCTTGCTCCTAGGCTATACCGTATTCCTCACATATTTTTTCCTTCAACACTTTCGGCTTTCGTTTTTACTTGGTACATCTATTTTGCACCCACGTTTTTTTTGGTCTCCGATTTCACTTTGGTCTGCCCGCGCATTTAATGTTTTTTACTCTATCTTTCAACCCCATTTTATTTAACTTAATTCCAACTTGAATTATTTTAGAGGATAATGTCCCCCCCCCTGAAACAGTGTTTGGTTTCCTTACAGATAATCTACATTCCGCTGATGAAGGGACATCTGTCCCGAAATGCATTGGGATTTGGGACGATGAAAAGTTTGTGATGAATCACTTATTGAATATCATTTGAGTCTATATGATTGGAATATACGACCCCTTGGATTAAAACAATTCTTGAACTACTATTTGGTTTTTCGCACCTGATTGATAGCTGGCTGACTAACCCTAGGAAGCTTGCTGAGGAGGCAGACTGTTGGGTGTGCACCGGGGTCCATAGGGGTCACTTGGGAGACTCAGCCAAGAGTGGGCAGGGTCCCCAGCAGAAGAGTGGGGGGACAAGGGTTATTAGAGGGAGTTCCAGAGAGGGCCCCAAAGTAATTCCCAAGAGAACCAGGGGAAATATTCCCAGCCTCCCCCTGAGAAAAAGCCTGGGGCCCAACAGGTAACCCTGTTCCTAGGGGACCCCTGAGGTGCTACAAGTGTGGGGACCTGGGTCATAACTGGAATGATACCCTGTGCCCCCAGTTTGGAAAGACAGCACCCCCTGATATTCCATCCCAGCAGATGGTGAGTGTAGACCTGGGGGAGGAGAGGGGTGTCCAAGGTGGGTGGGGTCCCGCAGAGCTGTCCCTTGTCTCTTTAGGAGACTGTGAGGTGGTCCCCAGGACCCAACTGCCTGATAACACTAAGAACTACAGGCAGTGGTTGATCATCAATGGCCATAGATTGGAGGCTCTTAGAGACATAGGAGCCAGTGTGACAGCTGTCAAGCGTCACCTAGTGTCTCAAGAGCAGGTTGTCCCCAATGCATTTTACCCAGTTGTTGCCGCTGACAACCCAGAGAGCCACTGCAAGGTGGCTCAGATTCCCTTTCAGTGGGGGGGGGGGTCTCTGGTACTCTTCAGGTAGCTGTGAGGCCCTCCATGCCTGTTGACTGTTTGTTAGGGAACGATTTGGAGAGCTCACCTTGAACAAAGGTAGAGCAAAGTGCTCATTTGGAGATGTTGGGTCTGCCTGACAAGGCGTGTGTAACCACATGGTCCATGGCAGCCAGTAAGGGTGTTCAAGAGGACCTGGAGCCTGAGAGGGAGACCCAGGTACCGACAATAAAGAGAAGAGGCAGAGGGTGTTGGAAACTGGCACCCGAAATTCCCATGGTCTAGGAGGAGATAGACCCTGAGGGGATGCCCTGACGCCTACAGCGGAACAGGTAACTGAACTGGGGGATCTGTCTGAGCTGACCCATTGGCAGCAGGAAGGAGGACCCTCCAGGGAGGAGTTCTGTGAGGTGCAGAACAAGTACCCTTGTCTTGTGGGTTTGCGGCAGCAGGCTGCAAGCCAGGCAGAAGGTGATCAGTCTGGATCACATTGGATCTACTGAGAGAATGGTCTCCTTTATAGTGAGCCTAAGGTTTCTGAGCCTGGGTCAGCTCGTGTACTGGTGGTACCCCACCGCTTCAGAGCCTTCCTACTGGGGCTGGCTCATGATGTGCCGTTGGCAGGACATTCAGGTCAGGACAAGACCTTTGAGAGGCTTGTCACCCACTTTTACTGGCCCCAAAAGCGCAAGAATTGGCGACCCTTGACCCTGCTTGCAGGTCAGGACGCCCCCCACACCGCACAGTTTCGCCTGTGTGTTCCTACCTTTGAGCCAGCTGCTGCCACCTCATGAGTTCGCCGCTCCCCCGCCCTCCACTGGTAAAACTGTTTTGTTCCTGTTCTGTTGTTTGCTCTAAAACTGTACTGTGCCATTTTTTTTTTCACTGTTTACTGGTTCTGTTGCCCTGCGTTGTTGTATAGCTCCCCCCTGCACCGCCCCCTTTTGCCTTCTGTATCCCTCTGTCCCGTCCCTTCCCGTCGCTGCCTCCCTGCGGCCCCACCCCCCTGCTCTCCCATTCGGCGCTCCCACCTCCCAGCTGCTCCTCGCTCCCACATCCCCTTATATGGCGGCTGCTGCATGGTAGAGGGAGCGACCCTTGACCCTGCTTGCAGGTCAGGCCGCCCCCCACACCGCACAGCTTCGCCTGTGGGTTCCTACCTTTGAGCCAGCTGCTGCCGCCTCGTGAGTTTGCCGCTCCCACACTCCGTTGCTATAACTGTACTGTGTCATTTTGTTCCTGTTCTGTTTTTTGCTCTAAAACTGTACTGTGCCTTTTTTATTGTTTCACTGTTTACTGGTTCTGTCGCCCTGCGTTGTTGTATAGCGCCCCTGCTCCGCCCCCTTTTGTCTTCTGTATCCCTCTGTCCCGTCCCTTCCCGCCGCTTGCTACCTGCGGCCTCGCCCCCTGCTCTCCCATTCGCCGCCCCGCTCCCACCTCCCAGCTGCTCCTCCCTCCCACATCCCATTATAAAGTGGCTGCTGTGCAGCTGTGCAGCGGGCGCGCCTTAGGCAAGCCTGTCTGCGCCTGTCCACGCCTGGACTGCGCACAGCGCCTGAATCCCTGGACCCCGAAGACACCACGACACCTGACTACACTACGACTCCAGCACCCTCCACGCACTCAACCCCGGGCAAGAACACACATGCTACCGGGTCACCCCGAAGCGCACCCTAGGGCCCTTCACCTGGAGGAACTGCAGCTTCACCAGTATCCGACCAGTGAAACCACCAACTAACAAACCCAACCATCTGAGGGGCATCCTCCTCAACACCCGCTCCGCCGGCAAACATGCCGTCGAAATCTGGGACCTCCTCGACTCAACCGCCCCAGACGTCATCTTCCTGACGGAGACCTGGTTGACCCCCGCCTCAGCACCGGACATCGCCATAGCCATCCCGGAAGGATACAAGATCGCCCGCAGAGGCCGCACCAACGGAACAGGAGGTGGAATTGCCATCATCCACAAGAACACCCTCAGCGTCTCGACCAGCTCCGACGACCCCCTCAGTACCGCCGAACACCTGCACTTCCAGATTCACATCGACCTGAACACCACCCTCAGAGGAACCCTCATCTACAGACCCCCTGGACCCAGACCACAGTTCAGCTACTCCATCACCGACCTCATCAGCAACCACGCCCTCACCTCCACTGACTACATCCTCCTCGGGGACCTGAATTTCCACCTCGAGAACAACAACGACGTCAACTCCACCATCCTGATCGACAACCTCGCCAACCTCGGACTCAGACAGCTTGTGACAACACACACCCACGCTGCCGGTCACACGCTAGACCCCATCTTCTCCGCAAGCCCCAACAACCACACTGGACCGACCACCGCTGCGTCCACTTCATCTTCAGGAAGCCCACCGCATATCGCCGCACCCAACAGATGCCCCGTCGCTGCTGGGGAAAAGTCACCGAAGAGCAGCTATCCACCGCCCTCGCCCAGAGCCCACCAGCCTACCCCACCAAACCCGACACCGCCTCCCTCAACTTCCGACAGTGGATCAACGACTGCGCCAACACCCTCGCCCCACTCAAGACACCCTCCAACAGCCACACCAGCAAGAAAGCCACCTGGTTCACTGAAGACCTCCAAGCCTCCAAGCGTACCTGCCGGAAACACAAGAAGAACTGGCTCCATGAACAATTAGCAGAAAACTAAACGGCCCTCTAGAACGCCACCCGCAGACACCATCAACTCATCAGTACCGCCAAGAGGACCGCATTCAAGGACCACCTGGATAACAAAGCACACAACAGCAAAGAGCTCTCCAGCATCGTGAAGGAACTCTCTAACCCGAGCTCCAACACCAATGACATCCCCCCTTCGCAGGACCTGTGCGACTCACTGGCCACCTATTTCCACGGTAGGATCGCAGACATCCACGACAGCTTCAATGCCACGACCGCCCCGCCAACCACCGAGACCCCACCGCAGCGACCACCTAGCGCCTGATCGCATGGTCCAACGTCAACGACGATAACTCCATTAAAACCATGAACTCCGTCCACTCTGGATCACCGTCTGACCCATGCCCACACCACGTCTTCAACAAAGCCAGCACAATCATCGCACCCAATCTCTGGAAAGTCATCAACACCTCCTTCGAGACAGCAACCTTCCCAGAGAGCTGGAAGCACGCCCAGATCAACGCCTTACTCAAGAAACCCAAGGCGGACCCCAAGGACCTCAAGAACTTCCGTCCCATCTCCCTGCTCCCGTTCACTGCAAAGGTCACTGAGAAAATCGTCAACAAGTAACTGACCTGCTACCTCGAGGACAACAACATCCTGGACCCATACCAATCAGGTTTCCACAGCAACCACAGCACCGAAACCGCCCTCATCGCCACCACCGACGACATCAGGACCCTGCTCGACAATGGAGAAACAGCAGCCCTCATACTTCTGCACCTGACACGGTCTGCCACCACACACTACGAACACGCCTACACGACGCCAGGATCCAAAAGAAAGCCCTGGACTGGACCACATCCTTCCTCTCCGGCAGAACACAGAGCGTCCGCCTCCCCGCCTTCAGCTCCACCGCCACCAAGATCATCTGGGGTGTACCCCAGGGCTCCTCCCTCAGCCCAATGCTGTTCAACATATACATGGCACACCTCGCCTTCGTTGCCCGTCAGCACAACCGCAACATCATCTCCTACGCCGACGACACCCAGCTGATCATCTCCATCACCAAAGACCCTCACACCGGAAAACTAACCTCCATGAAGGAATGAAGGCTGTCGCCGAATGGATGAGGAAGAGCCGACTGAAACTGAACTCAGACAAGATGGAGGTCCTCATCCTCGGCTCTAACCCCTCAGCCTGGGATGACTCCTGGTGGCCGACATCACAAGGAAAAGCCCGACAACCACTGACCACGCACACAACCTGGGGGTCTTCCTTGACTCCACCCTCTCCATGACTAAACAGGTCAACACCGTCTCCTCATCCTGCTTCAACACCCTACGAATGCTCCGCAGGATCTTCAAGTGGATTCCCACCGAAACGAGAAGAACAGTAACCCAGACCCTCATCTCTAGCAGGCTGGACTACGGAAATGCCCTCTACGCAGGAACATCAAACAAGCTCCTGAGATGGCTGCAACGCATCCAGAACACCTCGACACGACTGATCCTCGACAGCCCCAGCCGCAACCACATCACACACCACCTTAGAGACCTACACTGGCTCCCCGTCAACAAGAGGATAACCTTCAAACTCATCATCCACTCACACAAGGCCCTCCACAACGCCGGCACAGCGTACCTCAACAAACGACTCAGCTTATACGCCCCTACCCGCAAGCTCTGCTCCACCGCCCTCGCCCTCGCCAGAGCGCCGGGGGCAGATCCTTCTTCCACCTCGCCGCCAAGACCTGTAATACCCTCCCCACCATCTTACGGCAGACTCAGGATCTCCTGGCCTTCAGACGTCTTCTCAAGACCTGGCTCTTCCATCAGTAGCAGCACCCCCCACCCCCAGCACCTTGAGACCCTCACTGGTATGTAGCGCGCTTAACAAATGTCCTGATTGATTGATTGAAGAGTTCAGACACTCATTGCAGGACATGTCAACTTGCCAGGCTAGTGGAAAGAGTGGGAGGAAGCAGAAGGCTTCTCTACAGCCATTCCTTTGGTCAGCACCCCCTTTGAACGGGTGGGAATTGACATTGTGGGGCCACTGGACCCCAAGACAGCCGTGGGCAACAGGTTCATCCTGGTCTTGGTGGACTATGCCACCCAGTACCCGGAAGCCATACCTCTGAGGACAGTGACGGCCCCAGTGGTGAGACGGGCACTGATGGGAATTTTCTCACGAGTAGGATTCCTTAGAAAGGTAGTGTCTGACCAAGATACAAACTTTGGGCTAGATGTAGGTAAATCATTTTTACCGATTCTAAAATACCGAATTTTACCGATTCGGTATTTTAGAATTGGTAAATCTGATGTAGGTAATAATTCGGTATTTTTTATCAAATCGGTAAAATTCGGTAATTACCGAATTGTATTTACCGATTCGGTATTTGCCATTGATTCCTATGGGCCTGAAGGCCCATTGGAATGAATGTCAATTACCGTATCGGTAATTACCGATTCGGTAAATACCGAAAAATTCAAGGGTGGCAGGGTGTCACTTTGACACCCTGTTGCACCCCTGATTAGTGCTTGTGTGCCATGGGGCACACATACATGCCCTAAGGGCATGTATGTCTGTCACATGGCACAGGTGTACATGCACAGATTTGCATATAAACAGGTATTCCTTATTTACCACCAACTAATAGTTGGTGGTAAATAACGAATCCTTAAAGCCCTGTGGTACAGTGCCACCTACATTTCAACATACAGATTCGGTAATTACGGAATCGGTAATTTTACCGATTCGGTAAACTTACCGATTCAGTAAATTTACCGAATCGGTAAATTTACCGAATCTGTATGTTTTTGGATGCCCTACATCTCAGTATCCAAATTCCGGTCGGTAACCGCCAAAAATCGGTATTTTCGGCCGTTACCGACCGGTATTTGGATACCTACATCTGGCCCCTAATTTCCAAGTGAATGAAGTCCCTGTGGCAGGAGTGTGGGGTAACCTACAACTTTACTACCCCCAAGGAAATGGGTTGGTTAAAGAGATTCAACCGAACCCTATAAGGCATGATTATGGGTCTTGAGGAACCTATGAGGCATAAGTGGGACGTCCTCTTACCATGCCTGCTATTTGCATACCGTGAGGTGCCACAGAAATCTCTAGGGTTCAGTCCATTTTAGCTTCTCTATGGTAACTATGTGAGAGGACCTCTGAGTCTGGTCAAGGAAGGCTGGGAGCAATCTCCCAGGAAACCTCCCCAGGATATATATAGCTACATGCTGGCCTTCAGGAACCTGACTAGGCAATTCAGACAACTGGCTGAGGCGAATCTGGAAGCCAGACAGGAGGAGATGAAGTGGTGGTATGACCAGAATGCCACTCTGGCAGAGCTTCAGCCTGGACAGAAAGTAGGGGCCATGGCCCCCGTGGAGACCTGCGTTCTCCAGAATAAGTGGACCGGACCATTTGAGGTTGTGGAGCGCAAAAGTCCTGTTACCTACTTGGTGGACTTGCGGTCTCCCAGGAACCCCTTGCGGGTCCTGCATGTCAACCGCCTGAAGCTCCACTTGGAGAGGTCCAAAGTGGACATGCTCTTAGCGACAGATAATGGAATGGAGGAGGAGACTGAGCCACTTCCTGACCTTCTGTCGGCAACAGAGCAAGATGGGACTGTGGATGGTGTGAACCTCTCTTCCACCATGACCCCTGATCAACAGAATGACTGCCACCAGTTGCTTGGACAGTTTTCTGATCTGTTCTCCCTGATTCCCAGTATCACAGATTGGTGTATCCATGATGTGTCCTCCTGTGAAGCACAAAACTTACAGGGTGACTGACAGGGTGTGAGCTTGCATCAAAGAGGAGGTCTCAAAGATGCTTGCGTTAGGGGTAATTGAGTCTTCTAACAGTCCTTGGGCAAGCCCAGTGGTTTTGGTTCCAAGGGCTGCCACACCGGGTGTCACACCAGAACTCTGGTTCTGTGTGGACTACTGAGGGCTCAATTCAGTCAGGAGGACTGACACGCACCCCATCCCCTGAGCTGATGAGCTCATCGATTGGTTAGGAGCTGCACGGTACCTCGGAACGTTTGACCTAACTTCTGGGTATTGGCAGATTGCCTTACCCAATGAGGCAAGAAAGAGAGGCCAGCATCCTCCACACCAGATGGGCACTACCAGTTCCGGGTGATGCCATTTGGGATAAGGAATGCCCCTACCACCTTTCAGAGGTTGGTCAACCAGGTGTTGGCTAGACTGGAAGAGTTCAGTGCCGCCTACCTGGGTGACATTGCAGTGTTTAGCGTCAGTTGGAAGAACATCTGCGCCACCTCTGGGAAGTGTTGATGGCGCTGCAGAGAGCAGGCCTCACAATCAAGGCAAGTAAGTTCCAGATCGGGCAGGGTTCTGTGGTGTACTTGGGACACTAGGTTGTGAGCGGCCAGATGGCGCCCCTCCAGCCCAAGATTGAAACCATCCTGGCTTGGGTGCCCACCAAGACCCAGACAGAGGTGAGAGCCTTTTTAGAACTCACTGGGTATTACAAGAGGTTTGTGAATAGGTATGGTAGCATTGTTGCACCCTTGACAGAGCTGACTTCCAAGAAGCAGCTCAAGAGAGTGATTTGGACTGATAACTGTCAGAAAGCTTTTGAGGTCCTGAAAACTGCCATGTGCACGGTGCCCATGCGCCTGGCACCCAACTTCTCCAGAGAGTTTATCATTCAGACAGATGCTTCAGAGCATGGTTGTGGTGTTGGGTTCAAATCAGGCCTACATACTCTGTTAAACTCTTGAACGCTTTAGTATAGAAGTTGGCACGGACACTGGAAAAGGTAAAAGACAAGTTTATTAAGACCCCATGGGGTGGTGATACATTCCTACAGCACCCTTCGGTAATGTAAGAAGTAGCACACCGAACATCGATGCGCGACCCCTTTTATACAGTTTAATAGCAATAAAAAGATAGGCGGGTACAAGTTACACATTTTAGGTACATATAAGGTCATTTTTGGAACACAGCCAACATGTGGGAGGAGTTTCAACAGCACTGGTCAGTTAGTATGAACATTCCTAAAGAGTGACCAATTGGTGCGTAATGCGCATGTGCGCTTGACCAGTACTAAAAATAGCCTGTTGCCGAGCAGACTAGTGACCATGGGTATCGAGAAAGGACGAAAGGGCACACTGACCACGAGGCAGCGTGTTTCATAGGAAACGGAAGTCAGAGGGATTCAAAATGGCCCCCGTTCGTTTTGGTCAAGTTAACAGAAAAGACCGTGTAGTTGTGCTAAACGCTAACTCAGGAGCTGCCAAAACACGACAGACGGCCCTTTTAGCGTTTAGCAAAAGCTACCTCATAGTGGACGTAGTCAGAATGTTCATCCTCAATGTTAATAGCCATTATTTTCAATACTTCATCATTGATCAGTTGCTCTTGCTTAACAAAAGCTCGTTTGGACGGAATACAGGCTGTGATACATACAGAACATAATGTAGGGCCACATTGAATACATAGACAAAGAAAAAATAGTACTCCAATAAAAACACAGAGAATCGTTAATAATTTCCAACCCCAAGTACTAAGCAGGGTCCAGAACCAACCAGAAAAGGTCCATGTTCCATTTTCTGGGTGGATCTCAGCAGCTATTTTATGTAATTTTGTAATCGAATCATATACAGAAGGTGAGTTATCTGGTACGTAAACGCAACAACTACTTCCGATGACGCGGCATGCTCCACCTCTATCAGCTAGTATCACATCTAGAACCATTCGATTCTGGAGCGCCACAATTCTGGTAATTTGCAATTCCTCAGTAATATTCCCTAAAGCGGAGGCAGTTTCATTAGCGACGGCTTCCACCACACGTGTAAGCCGCCTTATCTTCCTGCTATTCAGTGCAGCTCCTACGAATGAAAATAACCCCAAATTGAAATCTTCATATTGTTGTAATGTGGTATCAGTCTGGTCTATTTCATCAAAATCTATTGTTCGCTTGACCCTGTTCAGTATGAAATCATGGTACAGAACGTAATCATTGTGGTACATGGGAGGAGCAATAAATACAGGTGGTAATACAAAAGCTATATAACACGTTCCTAACCAACCCAATGGTAGACGATGATATCCCTTATTTCCACAAATGAAATATGTGTTACGTGAAGCTACAAATGCAATTCCAGTTGGTGTATCAAAGGTAAGTGTAATATTACATTCACTGCGGCCTACAGGGATTGTACCTTTATTTCTAATACACAAATCTGCTTTTGTATCAATGACTGTTATCATATGCGAGCTCGTCACATTTATAAGTCTTTGATTCGTATATACACGAGGTGTAGAAACATTGTCCGGACGGTACTCTTCCCATTCAAATTTAGTTCCTTCAGCATGTGGATAGCCGTCTTTGTCGTTATAACATATTTTATTCAACCGAAAAAGTAGTCCACCTTTCGTTGGCCATCGCAGAGTAAAAAGAAGAGTGTACCAAGCATGACAAGAACCATTATGAGAAAACGGGAGAGGAATGAGTGGTGTTCCTCCCTTCTTCTGATGTCCGGGCAACATCCCACATACCCAACAATTGGACGTGTTGGTCATGTTATGAGTATGATGCAGAATCTTAATAAAGCTGTTATTCAAATAAGTCTGCCTATGTCTTTCTTCGTGAAAAGGCAGAGTGAAATGAAAATGTTCAGACGGACTTGGAGTGGTGGGCAGTAAATGTTCTCGTACAGGAAACAACAGTTCTATAGTCCAGGCTAATACTGCGATCACCACTACGGTCAAGACAAACAAAACAGCACCAAGAATTCTCCCTTTTTGTGTCGAAGGAGATGCCATAGTTCACAAGACAATACTCTTCACAAGCAACACTAAGCGAGAAAAAATAAAACGATGGTTCTGAACCGAGGCTGCCGTTGATTTGTTCTCCGGGATTCAAGACGGGTGTCGCTACACTGGGCAGAACTGATCCCCCCCCCTTGATATTCCCGGCTTCCGTTTCACAAACCTCAGAGCGGTTACCAACCAGTTTCAAAAACACAAAAGGAATCTTATTTCCTGGGGCGTAGATTGTACTTCACTTTATCAGAAACAACGTGGTCCGGGAAGGCTCCCTCCAATTCATCAGGCGTGACAGCTGGGCTCTTTTCTGTATCCAAAATCTTTCTGTAGTCGGATAGCACCACAGGGCTCACCAGATCCGGATAGACACGTCGGCAATGCGTTGAATGTATCCACCGCTTCTTGTTGGTGACTCTGACAGCAGTTCGCGTAGCCAGCAGCACTTGCTCAGGGCCATGCCATCTCGGTTCCAAACTGCTGGATCGCTCAAATACTTTGACCATCACGTGGTCTCCAGGGCGGAGATCGTGAGCCTCACCAGTGGAGTTATCAGGGAGCGCCTCTCGAACCTGTTGATGAATAGAAAGCAAATCATTTGTCAATCGTGCCAGATAATCGTTCATCATTATACAAGGCATATCATGTATCAAACGAGGTTTTGGAACTCCCCAAATATTCATAGGCCTTCCAAACACCACTTCGTAGGGTGTGAGGCCAGATCGAGAATGTGGCACTGATCGAATGGACAGCAATGCCAGAGGCAAAGCGTCCGGCCATTTCAGAGATGTAGATGCCACTATCTTTGCTAACTTCAGCTTCAGAGTTGCATTGTATCGTTCTACTAAACCTGCTGATTGCGGATGAAAGACAGCATGGAATCGTTGTTTGATTCCCAATCCTTTCAGGACATATTCCACTACTTTCCCAATGAAATGAGGGCCATTATCACTCCACATAAGTTTACAAACTCCGTAGCGCGGGAAGTATTCCTTCAGTAACACCTTAGCTGTTGTCAATGCTGTATTGTCTTTCGTAGGGTAAGCCTCAATCCATTTGCTGAAGGCACACACCACTACTAGGACATACTTGAGATTATTACATCGCTCCAGCTGGATGTAATCCATTTGTAGTACTTCGAATGGTGCAGTAGGTGGAACAAACCCACCTTTAGGAGTATGAGTCCCTTGTCCAGGATTGTGCTGCAAGCATATCAGACAGGTCTGCACTACTCTCTTAGCCGTGCTAGCAATGTCAGCATTTTCCCAAACTCGTGTAAGCAATTTAGTAATTGCGAGAGCTCCAATGTGTGCCAGCCCGTGTGTCATTTGCACCATTGTTTGTAAATAGGCCATGGGTAGTTTCCATCTCTCCATATCTTTACTACGCCAGCAACCCTCATCATCTAATACTCCTTCAGTGGCCCATTTCACAAGTTCTGCCTCTGATGCTGACTTCTGTATATCTAGTATTTCTTCTCTAGCATCATGCCACCGCTCAGCTTGTGACTTCACCACATACATGGGGAAATTATTTTGCAGCATAGCGGTCTCTCTCACAATGCGGTCTGCGAAAGCATTGCCTTGCCCTATTTTGTCCGTCACCTTTTTGTGTGCACTGCACTTGACTATTGCAACTTTCTCTGGGCATAACAGTGCATTAAGGAGATCGCGTACCAATTCTCCATGCATGATGTGTACTCCGTGTGAAGTCAGGAATCCTCGTTCCTTCCAAAGTAGGCCAAAATCATGCACTACTCCAAAAGCGTAACGGCTATCCGTGTAAATGTTCACACATAGTCCAGCACTTAACTCACATGCCTTCGTTAAGGCTATCAACTCAGCCGCTTGAGCCGATTTTTGGGGTATCCGTGCTGCTTTGTTGAAAATTAGCACGGTTTGGTGAACATTATCTGCGCCATCTTGCCTCTTCCCCTGATGCCACACTTTTTGTCGTGCGCACCCGCCATTTTAAGATGCCCCGATCAGAACGAACCCTTTTGCATGCCGCTGGCCCCCGACATAGCCCTTCGCCTTCACTAAGCCTGCTCGCTGACCAACCCCCCCCTGCTTGCACCTGCCTTGAATCATAAACCCCTCTTCGGCGCTGCTCTGCCCCAGGCCCTCATCCTGTTCCCAGCGCGACACCTCCCTGCTTCCCTTTCATGATCTCCGGCCCTTAGATGCAAACCCCCTTTTCCCCCGTGTGCCCGTTTTGTCTTCCCCGCTCCCAGGCCGACACCCAGCTCTGCCGATACCATTCCTTGCCCCTCCCCGTACAATAGAAAGCTTCCCCCATCAAAGGATCCCCGGGTTGATCAAAGCCCCCACTCCATGAGACCCGATCAAACCCCCCACATTCTGTGAATCGGCGGACTATCCAGCTGCGTGATACTCATCACCTGTTGTGACTAGGGTAGGGACTTCAACTGTAAATATGTGTGGGAACGGGCCCAAAGGGGATTTCCGGGAATGTCTTTTCCATACATCAAAGCTTTAACATGAATGTGTAATCTACAATAAAGTCATAAACTTGTGTATAAGAGGCCAGGCCTCAGGGATGCAGTTAGAGCACCTCAGAACGATACCTTCTGTCCGTTTCGTTGTGTTCTCCTCCGGAGAGAATAAAAATCCTTGTTTCCTGCTTTTCAGTCTCCAGCGCCTGCCTCTTCATTGACTAAATAACTAGAGGGTCACAGAGGCAATACCGCCGGGCAAATATCGATTGTCCCCGACCCGAATCAGGTTTTTACAATTGGCGTCCCAAGCGTGGGGCCCATCAGCGACTCGTGGATCCAGTGGGAGAGGTCCCGACGACAGAGTGAACGACTGCAACGATCGGGAGAGCTCTTGCCCAATAGACCCTCGTCTGGCAGCCGATCATCCGAACTTCACTAGTTCCGAACAGACCTCTCTCGAGTGATCTACGGTCCTGAATGGGGACCATCAGGAGTGCCGTGAGAAATACGAGAAAAAGAGGACGATCGGGCGCTGGATTCGGAAGACAAGAAACTGTCCATGCGGTCCGGGTAAGGTCGTGTTGCCACGACAAGTTGCGAAAAAAAATTTGTTTGATTGCTTGTTTGTTAAAAATACTAGTATTGCTCTTTTTATTTGTTTGGAGATTCACTGTCTGTAAACGGAGAAACAACGGGCTCTCTCTTTGCAAGCAGTGGAGGATAGGTAGGGCAGCAGCCGTGCTTATTTTTTCTCCCCCACTCAATAATTACTTGAAACTGAACTGTTGTTCGCAAAACTATTGTTTCCTGGAGATTCCCTGTCTGCAAACAGGGAAGAGACCACCCTTTTTGCAGATAGTGAAAAGGGTAGGTAACGCAGATCTTTGCGGACCTACTCATTCTCCCCATTGTTATTTATTGGTCGTTTGGTTTTTATTATTATTATTATTTTTTTTTTGATCCATGAGGTATTCACTGCCTGCAAACAACGTTGAATAGAAATATTCTGTACGGTCTTTGCACCTAGTGATAAGATAGGCAGTGCTGACTTTTTAGTCCCTCGTTACGAGCCGTCATGTCTGTCTTCTCCCCACTGATAAATAGCCTGTTTAGTCCGGACCGCGTATTAGAGGTGGACCATATAGCTCCACTAGAAGGCACCCCTAATAAGGACATGTTCATAAACTATGGATTAGTCACCATAGCCTATAATAAATTGTGGCACAGGTATACCGAAGAGAGTCAAGACAAACAGTGGCCACTGACAGGATCCTTTGACCTTGATAAAATAGAAACATTAGAAATAGCCCTTCGAAATAATAAGACAACGCCAATTATGCTCGACAGTCTCGGTATGTGGCGCAGAGAGGCTATGAAACGACAGAGAAAAGACGAGGACAAACCAAGTAGAGAAATATACCGACAGGACAACCCCAGGACACTGCTACCCACAACTTATCCCCCGACACTATGCAAAAGACGACCAGACTTAGGGCCAGACCAATGCGCTTTTTGTAGGTATGTCGGACACTGGAAAGCCCAATGCCCGACTCTACTGAGCGTGAGTAAAGGCAAAGGGCCGACAGGAACGACAGACCGGCAGTACGGGAAAAAGCGCGAGACAAAGAAGAACCCGACTTACATAGACAGACCAGACAGAACCACCACGTTTGATTATGCCCGATGGCACAGATTTCGCCAGGAAAATCTCAGCGGCATGCTCAAGTTCTCCTAGGTCGGGCAACGTCAAGACGGGAACCCAGCCTCGTTTCAAATTCACAGACAGAAAGAGATAATTATGACCAATAACTGTTTTATATTCGTCTTGAGTCTTTGTATGTCGTACTTGTACTGTCCCCCGTCTGAGTTTGTGTGTATGTAATGTACAAATCTGCGTCATCCCTCTACACGTGTTTCCGTGCTACTCAACCTCTGTTAGCAGAAACTTAGCATAAAAGCAACCTGAAAAGAAAGAAATGGTAAAACAAAATCCGTAGACCATTAATGAACTTGAACTTTTAATTTAACACAACAAACAAGGAATAATAACGATAAACTGTAGAAAATGAAAGTCAAACAGAACATTCGCCCCCCCCCCATTCTGGAACCTTCCAAAGTAGGGCAGGGTTACGGCTACGCCCAACCAACGGCAACCCATATAAGGCGGGCCCGGCCGCCAACTCTTGGTCAGGAAATCTTAACGTATGGGGGAGCCGGAGGAGAGGCAGGAGCCAGCAGCCCGGGCAGTTGTAGGTAGTCCCGCTACATGTCTCCTCAGCCAGCCGCAACGGGCCTGGATAGACTTAAGTAGCCCCGCCACATGTCCGGAGAAGAACGAGGCACCTCTTCCTTTTCTCTTCCGTGACAGCCGTAGCAGCTCCGGACGGCGGGATGTCCTGCACGTACCTCCAGAACAATTTGTCCAAGTTGGGCTGGGAGGGAGAGGCGACGCGGACGAGCCTCTCCCACCTCCACCGATAGGAGGTTTCCCAGCCCCCGGCCCGACGCCGAACACCCCCAGTCAGGCGATGGTGCCAATACTTCCACAGCACCGAACACACCATGGTGGCACCCCAGTACTTGCGCAGCACCGAACGTGCAATGGTGGCCATACTCCCACAGCACCGAGCACAGGGCTTGGGGAACACCGGATGTGGAGAGGCCTTCATGCGGGGCGATGAAAAGGAGCGGCATGGAGTGCACCGGGAGAAGGAGACGATGCGGACGAGTCTCCCTCGCCCCCCAGGTGGGGGCATCACAGCTGCACCCCAGCCGAACGTCCCGCTCTCACAAAACAGGGACCTCTTCCTTTCACTCCGAAGGGTCTCTCCCACTCTTGCAAACTCGACGAGAGTGGCCCCTGTAGGGCCTCAAAATGGCGTCTGGGTCCGCTGGAAGGCGGGCCCCGGCCACTAGAGTAACTTTGACCAGCAATATAACTCGAACGTTTGCCCCCTGGAGCACGAGCCCCCATCTCCGACAGCATCTCCGCAGCCTTGAAGATCATACAAAGGTCCCCGGCGGAACCTTCGGCCTTTGCAGGTTTTCGGTAAGGGACGGCTGCCTTGATCGCCAACGAAACAAACATGACATTGCCACTCCTTCTGTTAGCACGAATTCTAGAACTGCCGAAAAGGACTCTGGTCCAAACTGCCAGTAATGGGAAACATTTCCCCTGATGCTGCTTCCGGACTGAGCCGGCCCCGCCCAAAATGGCGCTGGTATCAATCGGAACTTACGAACACCTCGTGGTGTTCCTTCGCACTAATATAAACTTGATGTTCTGAAATTTTATATGATCCTTTGTAC
The DNA here is from genome assembly GCF_964261635.1 of Lissotriton helveticus. NCBI lineage: Eukaryota > Metazoa > Chordata > Amphibia > Caudata > Salamandridae > Lissotriton > Lissotriton helveticus. Next base: position 1,789,875,694 of record NC_136068.1, read on the forward strand.
ACTTGGCTAGAAAAGACAAGGAGAACTCACTCGACGACCAGTATGAAAGGATCCCCGTTACAAATGTTGATTACAAATGTACAAATGTATTATATTTTTATAACTGATGTAAACCTCATTTACGACGCACACGTACGGTATGCATATAGGAAATCTGATTACAACTATTGTGATTATGCTTCTAATTATGAAAATAAATGCCCCCGAACCCCCAGCCAATTAATAGACGTTTTAGTTTCTTACAAAATGAATGAGTAAAACTTTCCGATGTTTTTATTGCCGCAAACGACACCCCCCACTGTACGCACTTTAGCCATTGCCACGACCGGCCAAATACGACCGCACCCTCATAATCCATATGCTGAAATGATTTTGCAAAATAAAGTTTTTGAAACTATGGACGGGTATTGCATGCTTTATTTTAAAAATGTGGGATCGGTGGGAAGGTTCTTTTCTGTGCACCCTACTCTGCTCTCTCTTTAAGGTTAAAAGAAGATGGTTGCCCAGCCCTGGAGGACGGATCGGATCGACAACACGACACTCCGCCTTCAAAAGTACGCGACTGACCCATGAACTCTCGCGTAGAGGAAGACCTTGACTTCCAAGGATGGGTAAAACGAACGGTGTAAATGAGGGAATGTAAAAGGAGGGTGAAATGAAATAATGTAAATGTTATAAAGTACAACGTTCCAAAGTATCAGGGAACGGAGCTGACCCAAGAACCGAAGAACCTTAGAACGCCACAGCGTTGAAAGAGGTTTAAGGACCCCGATAGTGAGATACACCCTTTGACTAGATACCTCGCACTAGGCACCTCTGGTTTCCTTTTTACGTTTCCCCGCGCACGACCTATATGGACACACTACCCCCCTCGACTCCAGAAACCATATCCCCAGGGACCCTGCCCCGAGGAGGAAAGACGAGTAAGAGGTAAGTAAAGGACTTATGAATCCATGTATTTGAATGCGCGCGAATGCTGTCTCCCCCACCCCCCTTTTTTCCTCCCTCTGCAGGTCACATCAGAAATTACAGCCGAGGTGTGGCGAAGATCTGAAGCCTTGCCATGTCTAATGCACGAAGCGGACTAGCACCGCAAGGTGGTGTCTAAGCACGCCTGCAAACTACTCACGTATCGAACAAACCCGAAAAATTAGCACAACCTGATAAAAAGTGATCACCCTTAAACCTGACCGGACGAATGAACCCATGTCACGTATGATGCGAAACTATGAGGGAATGTGTGTGTGTGACTGAGACGTTGACCCAACTGGTCGAAGGACCGAGAATGCGAAAGTGCGACAAAATGGTACCTCCTTTCTTCTTTCCTTTTTCTCAAGGCACGTCCCCTCTACCCTGTCTAATGCTCAAACTGCATGATTACAAGATTCTAACGCAGACCCGTGAATGCCCTTTTACTGTGTAATGCACTAAATAGCCTTTCTTGAATACACTGCCACCCTCTCTGTTGCACGTGTACTATTTAGCCTGCCGTTGCACTCTCTCTCTCTCTCTCTCTCTCTCTCTCTCTCGCTCTCTCTCTCTCTCTCTCTCTCTCTCTCTATCTCTCTCTCTCTCTCCCTCTATTTTTGCACTCCCACTCTTCCGAGTGATTAGCCCCGAAATTGGCAGACTGCCACCCCTAGCACACCACCTAATTGGCTTCAAATACCGTCAGTATTTGCACAAAAAAAACTTGTCTTTAATACAATCACCCTGAGGCCGCGTCATTACCTCTCCTTTTCCGCTAGAAGTCAGTGAACCGAGGTTGGGCCGTAAGGGAAAGGACAGGTAAGACGACAGAGGTTCCCTAATCTGACCCGAAATAAGGGAACTACATGTCAACGGCTCCTATGGTATAAAACAAGGACCTCAGAATACGCGACCCTCCCCTCCCCGAATTGTCGCAATACCCAAACCGGAAAAATGATCACCCCCGTTACCTCCCCTGTATATGTCCCTGGTTGTTTCCCATAAAACCCCTGTCCTTCCTAATTAAGTAATCGGGCTGTAAAAGGTTACGTAGGACCCAGAATGATGTTTTACAAGGTTAACAGACTAGTCCAAGGTAAAGAAATCATCAAAATGAACCCCGTAGTAGTTGAAAAGCAGGATGCATCAATAGAAAGGAAATGTTTAGCCATGTTCGTCTCTCAGCAAAATACCTGTGTAGTAACTAATTGTAAAGGAAAGTCATAGTAAATCCAACAAACCCGTCACCGGTCATTCATATGCCAGTTGTGAACACTAACACAACGGGCATTTTTCATTCTTTGCCTGGAGCTGGGAGAGAAATAGACTTTTTGATTATCTTCATCTGCAAATTCTCTAAAGACTGTCTTTTCATACTTGTTTAAGGGTACTGCTGTTGGAGGAGAAAAGGACCGGATGTGGGAGCACGAGGCCTGACTGCAGACTAAGGAACACCTGCGACATTAGCCAAGGCGAGACCACGACAGAAAAGAGCTGCAGGACGAGGCACTGTTTTCGACAACATAAGAAGAAAGGGTCGACCTGATGCCCCTGCTCGATGTCCAGTGTCTGTCGACAAGTCCCCGCTCTCTGAATTCGGTCACACGCTCGCCTATTTGAAGTCTCTCGTTCCCCTAGTTTGTTCCTAATTTGGCCTTGCTCCATCCCCCTTTTCCTCTGACCTACCCTATGGACTGTTTTGTACGCTCTTCTTCCATCTGAACTTTCTGACAATCACCTCAAAGGACACAGGGCGAAAAGGACCTTTCCGACCAGAAACGCGAGGAAAGGGTCGTGCTCTGCAACGCAGAACTTAGAACAGAGCTGGACTTGTAGCTCCACCGCCGGTGCTCAACAGCGCCAACGAAAGACCACAAAGAACAATGAGAACTCGTAAACTTCGAACATTTGACATCCTCAATCACCGTTTTTGCTATGCCTCATTTCCCTCCCAGCCGCCATTGTATTGATCCTGCTCCAATCCGAATCTGAAATATGTAATAACCTGCCAGTTCACGTTATGATATGTACTTGCTGCTCTCGCTGCAGAACCGTTTTTGTATTACATTCCTATGACTTTCCTGCTGAACAAGTTTATCAAAGTTTATCAAATAGGCCCACCTCCTAAAAACTAGAAATGTTAAAATGTATTGTTTACAACTCTTTTTCATCTAGGGTTCCTACCGTTTTCTTTCTCATGCTCACCACAGTAGAACCGAATAGAAAATGAACCAGCAAGATGTCTTGAATATGTTAAAGGGAGGACTGTTGAAAATTAGCACGGTTTGGTGAACATTATCTGCGCCATCTTGCCTCTTCCCCTGATGCCACACTTTTTGTCGTGCGCACCCGCCATTTTAAGATGCCCCGATCAGAACGAACCCTTTTGCATGCCGCTGGCCCCCGACATAGCCCTTCGCCTTCACTAAGCCTGCTCGCTGACCAACCCCCCCCTGCTTGCACCTGCCTTGAATCATAAACCCCTCTTCGGCGCTGCTCTGCCCCAGGCCCTCATCCTGTTCCCAGCGCGACACCTCCCTGCTTCCCTTTCATGATCTCCGGCCCTTAGATGCAAACCCCCTTTTCCCCCGTGTGCCCGTTTTGTCTTCCCCGCTCCCAGGCCGACACCCAGCTCTGCCGATACCATTCCTTGCCCCTCCCCGTACAATAGAAAGCTTCCCCCATCAAAGGATCCCCGGGTTGATCAAAGCCCCCACTCCATGAGACCCGATCAAACCCCCCACATTCTGTGAATCGGCGGACTATCCAGCTGCGTGATACTCATCACCTGTTGTGACTAGGGTAGGGACTTCAACTGTAAATATGTGTGGGAACGGGCCCAAAGGGGATTTCCGGGAATGTCTTTTCCATACATCAAAGCTTTAACATGAATGTGTAATCTACAATAAAGTCATAAACTTGTGTATAAGAGGCCAGGCCTCAGGGATGCAGTTAGAGCACCTCAGAACGATACCTTCTGTCCGTTTCGTTGTGTTCTCCTCCGGAGAGAATAAAAATCCTTGTTTCCGGCTTTTCAGTCTCCAGCGCCTGCCTCTTCATTGACTAAATAACTAGAGGGTCACAGAGGCAATACCGCCGGGCAAATATCGATTGTCCCCGACCCGAATCAGGTTTTTACAGCTTCTACCACGGTCTTAAGTGTCGTGATCGCATAAGCTGCGGAAGTCGTACCATCTGGTAACCTCACGCACGATCCATCAACCCACAGTTCCCCATCTACATCTGGAAATGGCGTATCCTGTAAATCGATACGACCCTTTGTCTGTTCCTCAGTCAGAAAAACACAATCATGTTGTTCTTCCTTCTGGGTCTCAGCAACAGGATCCGGCAGTAAAGTAGCAGGATTCAGTGTCGCACATCGCTTTAGTGTGATGTGCGGCGCCAACAACGTTAGCTCATATCCTGTCAAACGGGCACTGGTTAGATGCTGCGTTTTTGTTTGATTCAGTAACGCATCTACCGCATGGGGAACTAGCACCAACAATTTGTGTGACAAAACTATTCCCTCACTTTGTCGTATCGCAACTGCTGTTGCTGCAACTGCTCGAAAACATCCAGGCAACCCTCGAGCCACAGGGTCGAGTACCGCCGAGAAGTATGCACAAGGCCTCTGTTTGTCTCCGTGTGTCTGCACTAACACTGACAATGCACACCCATCCTTCTCGTGTACATATAATGTAAAAATCTTCGTGTAATCAGGTGTACCTAACACTGGTGCAGAACAAAGAGCTTGTCTCAATTGTTCAAAAGCGTTCTGACATTCATCCGTCCATTCAATGGGAATCGGTATATCTTTAGACAACAATGCTAACAATGGTTTAACAATATGCGAAAAACCCAATATCCATTGCCTACAAAAAGATGTCAAACCTATAAAGGCGCGAATATCCTTCTGAGTGCGAGGGACTGGAGTATCTAGGATTGCTTGAATTCGATCTGGTGTCAATGCACGCCCTCCTTAGACAAAAGATGACCGAGGTAGGTCACCTTTGGTCTACAATATTGTAGCTTTTTCTTCGAAACTTTATGATTATGTTTAGCCAGGAAGGAAAGCAAGGAAAAGGTACTCTTCTCACATTGTTCTGGCGTGTCTGCAGCAAGTAAGATATCGTCTACATATTGAATGAGAACCACTCCCTCTTGTAAGTCAAAGGAATCAAGCTGTCTTTTTAATGCCTGACTATAAATGCTAGGACTTTCAGTATAGCCTTGAGGAACTCGACAGAATCTGTACGATTTATTATTTAATGTAAAGCTGAATAGATATCGACTGTCAGGATGTACAGGGATCGAAAAGAAGGCGTTCTTCAAATCGATGACTGTAAAAGTAGTTGCCGTCGATGGAACCAACGTAAGCAACGTGGTGATGTCAGACACCACCGGGTACTGAGGCACTACTATCTTGTTTATTTCCCTCAAATCAATAATGAAACGGTAAACCTTAGCATCTGTATCTCTTTTAAGGATCGGTAAAATTGGGCTATTGCAAACATTGTAGGGGACTTCCTCAACTACTCCTGCCAAAATCAAATCATTCACAATGTGCATCAAAGCAAGTTCTCCTTCTCTGGAAATCTTATACTGTGGGACACGTGGTAGAGACACTCCCTCCTTTACAGTAATACGTACTGGAGGGATTAACATCTGCCCCACATCCGTGTCAGAAGTGGCCCACAATGTTTTTGGTAAGGAGGCCAATACTTCAGATTCATGGAGAAAACACACTCGCTCAAAGTCTGGGTAATTCTCATTCAACACAACTCGCACTCCTTCTGGGGCACAGCGAATAGTAGCTCGAAAGTGTTTTAACATATCGAGTCCAATAATATTATCTGGTGTATTTGGAGACAACAAAAAGGGACAAGGGGCAGCAAATTTATCAACATGAAATGCAACTGGTTGAGACAATGGGCTAGAAGTAGGTGTTCCATCGAACCCTATTGCTGTAATTACCTCGCCAGACAGGGGAGCCCTTGGAACCAAGTATTTGGACAAAGCGCTACGAGTAGCTCCTGTATCGACCAGAAATTGATCAGTAGAACCCAGAACATGTGCTTCTATGTATGGACCCCTCTGATCAACTGGTACCTCAACCGATTCCACACCCCATCCTACGCAATCCTATGCGTAATGCTCATCCCGTGGTTCAGCAGGACCACCCTCATTTATCTGATATTGATTGCGATTATCAAACGTATTATAATCTGACTGACCACGACCCCTTGCTCCATATCCTCCACGATCATTCGTGCCATAACCTCCTCTTGACCCTCCATAATAATTCCTAGATCTCCCACTTCCTCGTCCCCTCAAATTACGCTGCTCTCGAAACACCGGACAGTCTGCAATCCAATGCCCAAACTGTTTGCAGTATGCACATTGATTCACAGAAATGTCAGAACGAGGGGGAGGAGCATTACTGTATGATCCTCGCCCTCCTCTACTGTTTCCTCTCGTAGCCTGAACCTGAGCTAACATTACCTTCGTCTTCAAATCCTTCGCCTTCTTGTCACTACTTTCTTTCGCCTCTAATTCCTGTCTTTCATAATATTGAGCCATAGTCAATAAAGAAGCAGGGGTTGCTGTGGTCCATGAACTTTCACTCGCTTTTAATCGTTTCGCAATCTCCGGTAGGAGATTAGCTACATACTTATCAACGAATAGATGCCTGCCAGTATCTTCTGTCAATAATTGACCACTGTAATCATGGAACGCTTCCTCGAAGCGAGAGAAAAAATCGGAAACTGATTCATCCGCTTTCTGCTTACAAGAGGCTAATATAGTCCAATCAATCTTTTTAGCGGGAGCAAGAGTCTTTAGTTTTGTTAGTATGGCCCCTGGAAGGTCTAATATTAATTGACACGGCTTACATGCTGGTTCTCTATCTAAATCAGCCTGAACAAGATCTTTCCAAGTGGCCCCGAGAGTCGTGAGGTCATCAAACCTACGAATTACTCTCCACATATCAGGGGGCAATATCAACCCGAAAAATAGATCAATATCAACTAACGTCATAATACATGAAGAAATTGCACTTTCAACATTTTCATAAAAAGCCGCAGGGTTTTTACGGGGATCAGGTAAAGCGTTCTTAAGCGCCATGACATCTGCTCTATTCCAAGGCGTATAAACCCAATTATATACAAAATACCCTTTCGCGTCTTTGGATCTTTTATCATCATCTGTGCCATCCCCTTTATGAGGGACATATAAAGGCGCAGCTTCTCGCATAGGTCTAACATTAATCGCAGCGATCTTATCTGTTTCAAAAATAGGGCATTCTTTGGATATCCCCGTCGCTCCGGACGTAGACGAATTCTTCGACTTTTCCAACTCCCGTAGTCGTGTCGCCTCATTACGCAGTTCAATCAAACGCTTGAAGAAGTCGTCCGCATCTGAAAGAACAAAAAGACCTTTACGAAAATACTCACGACCCTTGGATATCTCCTTTGGTTCTAACTCGAGAGAATATTTTCTATACCGCTCAACAACTTCATCTCCAAAATGATCTAAAAAATACAGTCGTTCCTTATCAGGCCACTGTTCCATTTGTTCAGTAACGTCAGAAACAGTAACAGTATTAATATTTAGTTTTCGTGCAAATGAACGTAATTCCGCAGCTCGTTCCGCATGTAACCTGGTACGCTGTGTTCGATCACTATCCTCGTCTGATTCCTCGCTCGGAGCCGTTGGTGCGACGTACGGGGGCGGACAACGATCTAGTAATGAAAAATCATCCGTTTCATTAGTAAGGACTGGATAGAGAGGACGCCTGATAGGGAATTGACCATTAACCTGTAAATTGCGTTCTCGTCTCTCCCTCTCTTTCTTTTCCTGTAATTCCTTCTCCTGTAGCTGTAAAGCTTTGTCATGTGTAGCCTTCCGCTGCACTTTCTCCGCCAAGGCTTCTTCACGCTTCGCTCGTTCACGCACCTCTTTCTCCCACATACGCACACAATCAAACATATCTTGTCTAGACCTTCGCTGAAACAAACACTGCTCTACATATTGTACCTTTCGAAGGTCAAACGACCCATATAGTGGCCACTGTAATTCATGATCAGTTTTAGTATACTTATGCCATAATGTACTATACATTATAGGTGGAATACCGAATTTGACATACATTTCACGATTTGGAGTCCCCTCTGGGGGAGCCGGCTGTTTTTCACTTAATCGATAATTGGTACCATTTTCAGAACAGCACATCCTACGGAGTGTGCTAAAAACAGGCATGTTTCAAAAAGTACCATGAAAGCACGATACTACAAAAATGACACCTAACAAATAAATCAGAGAAATATCCCTACATGCCTGCCTATGTGAGGTGCACTTCACATATTCAAATTCAAATTCAAAGATTCAAAACGTTAGCTAACAAATTCAAATTCAAATTCAAAGTTTCAAAAAGCCACAGTAAGTGTCAGTAGACTACCTCACCAATCAAAAGCTTACCAATTTTCTTTTCAAACGTCCAAAGTCCAACTGCCAAGTTCTGTGGTCAAATCAGCCAAAACGGCACATCACGACAATCCAAGATCAGAATCTCAGTCGAAGACCGGCGCCACCTGGAAGGTCAGATCGGAAGGACGGGAAAACACACCGTGGGTGCCGAGACTCGGGTCACTCAGTGGCAGCGTACGCGTCCATGGCGAGTTTCCTGACCTTCGTCACGACCTCTCCTTCGGGCATCCGAGTCGCCGATGAGTCCCTTCGTGGTCGCCAATTTGTGGTGTTGGGTTCAAATCAGGCCTACATACTCTGTTAAACTCTCGAACGCTTTAGTATAGAAGTTGGCACGGACACTGGAAAAGGTAAAAGACAAGTTTATTAAGACCCCATGGGGTGGTGATACATTCCTACAGCACCCTTCGGTAATGTAAGAAGTAGCACACCGAACATCGATGCGCGACCCCTTTTATACAGTTTAATAGCAATAAAAAGATAGGCGGGTACAAGTTACACATTTTAGGTACATATAAGGTCATTTTTGGAACACAGCCAACATGTGGGAGGAGTTTCAACAGCACTGGTCAGTTAGTATGAACATTCCTAAAGAGTGACCAATTGGTGCGTAATGCGCATGTGCGCTTGACCAGTACTAAAAATAGCCTGTTGCCGAGCAGACTAGTGACCATGGGTATCGAGAAAGGACGAAAGGGCACACTGACCACGAGGCAGCGTGTTTCATAGGAAACGGAAGTCAGAGGGATTCAAAATGGCCCCCGTTCGTTTTGGTCAAGTTAACAGAAAAGACCGTGTAGTTGTGCTAAACGCTAACTCAGGAGCTGCCAAAACACGACATGGTGTGAGGGCTGTTTTGTCATAGATATATGAGGAGGGCCTAGATCAACCTGTAGCCTTCATCAGTAGAAGGCAATTTCCACGGGAACAGAGGTGGAGTGCGCTTTTGCATGAGGCATTTCCTGTGGTCTGGGCACTGAAGAAGCTGAGACCATACCTGTTTGGGACTCACTTCCGGGTTCAGACAGACGACAGGCCCCTCAGATGGCTTATGCAGATGAGGCGTGAGAATCCAAAGCTGTTGAGGTGGTCCATTACCATACAGGGAATGGATTTCACGGTGGAACACCGTCCTGGTACAGAACACGCCAATGCTGATGGTCTGTCCAGATTTTTCCACCTTCGTGATGTGAACTCCCAGGAGGTAGGGTAGTTCTTCCCACATTTCAGCTGGAGGGTACACATGTTAGACCTGGCACCATGGCATCGGTCTCCCTTCCATTTTTTGCTGTTGCGTCATGTGTTTTTGCTGGTTATAGATGCTGTGGGCACTGTGCCACTGCTGTCAAGTGCTACAGTGCATATGCTCTCCCTATTGTAAATTGATGTATGGATTAGTGATTCCATGATTGGTTGATTTGGTTTACTTGTCAGACGCTAGTACAGTGCACTGAGTGTGCCCAGGGCTTGTAAACCAAATGCTGCTGGTGGGCTTGCAGCACAGGTTGTGCCACCCACAGGAGCAACCTATAAAAGTGTGTCTCATGTCTGCCATTGCAGAGCCTGTGTGCAGTCTGGTACTGCCATGTTGACTGGGCAAGTGCACTCACTTGCCGGTCCCTAAACCTTCCATTTTATGCATATTAGTCACCCCTATGGTAGGCCCAAGGGCAGGGTGCATTGTAGGTAAAAGGTAGGACAATCCCTGATGTGTGTGGCATGTCCTAATAGTGAATTACAGCCATTTTTGTTTTCACTATTGCAAGGCTACCTGTTCCTCATAGGCCAGAATGGGCATGTTTGATTATTACATCTTATAATCCTAACTGACTCAGAGAACTAGGTAGAAATTCGAGTTTAGTATGCCTGTACTCAGAATGAGTTGACAAAGGTGGATCAGCAGTCCTGATACTGCTTCATCTGTCAGCAGCCTTTGATAAGGTAGATCACGGCATTTTAATAGATCGACTCGGTGAGGCTGGTGTTGGTGGCACAGCCCTTGCACTACTGAAATCCTGCAGGGTAGAGAGAAATGTGTTGAATCGTGTGGCTTTAAATCGAAATCTTTTAGACTTCCCCGCAGAGTCCCTCAGGGCTCTTCGTAGAGCCACACCCTTTTCACCATTTATGTTGCTCTCCTGGCTCATTTGATAAAAAGCATGGGTTCAAATTGGTGTCATACGCAGATGACACACAGATAATCATTACAATCTCAAGTAATAAGCAGGACACGGCATTAAATCTAAGGGTTGCATGAGAAGTGTCAGTGAATGGATGGCCAAAAACTGCCTCAAATTAAAGTGATACTTTTTGGTAAAGGTCTGCGGATTGGTGGCCTTCAGAACTGGGAGCAGCTCCCTCGCCAGCGACCCAAGTTAAAAATCGCGGAGTTATAATGGACTCCACTCTCTCCTTCTCCCTGCACATAGAGAAGCTCACCTCTTCTATTTTTTTCATCTTAAGGAAATCTTAAAGAAAGTGCTCCCTTTCATTCCAGGAAATTTACATAAAACAGTGATGTCAGCCTTAGTCCTATCAAAACTTGACTATTGTAATGGGCTTTTGGTAGGAGTAAACAAATCCGTGTTGGTTAAGCTTCAGGTACTTCAGAACTCTGCAGCAAGACTGCTATTTGGTTTAACCAAATTTACATCAGTAAAACATGCTCTCAAAACTTTACACTGGTTACCCATGGAAAAACGCATAATGTTCAAGGCCTTGTGTATTGCCTTTAAGTCATTACAAGGCTCTGGACCCTGTTATGTGAGGAAGAGTTTTAAATGGTATACCCCCTGTCGAACCTTGTGTTCGACCTCATTGAAGCTAATGTCTTCAAAGCTGGGGTGGAAAAAGCTTTTTTAGCATGTCCACTAGATGGTGGAACAAGTTACCATTTAACCTGAGAAATGCCGTGATGAGCTATCTTTTAGGAGAGGCCTAAAGACCTGACTCTTTACACTGTAACCTGGAGATGTAGCTTCCTCAAGCGCCTTGACGCCTTCGGGTATATATTGCGCTATATAAATACTTAAATAAATAATGAAATGATAAAATGCATATTTTAGTGAAGTTGATTTTAACATTCTGTGTTTGAAAATACCACTTTTAGAAAGTAGGTATTTTCTTGTCTAACCATCCAAGCCTGCCTCTAGTAGGCTGTGTATTCCTTGTCTAGAGTTTGAGTGACAGTGGCTAGGGGGTTCCTGGAGACAGGTTGAGTGAGTCAGCATAGGGCTGAATAGAGAGATCTGCATGCCGATGGGAGGGAGGAGTTTCACCTGGGACCTGAATAGTCTGTGCCTTCCCTCCACAATGGTGGCTCCACCTCCTGTGGTGCATCTGATGTCCCTCCCCTGCACTGTGAAAGGAAAGAAGGAGTCATGTAAACAGAGTGCTCCAGGACTGACCAGAACTGGTTTGGACTAGGCAAAGGCCTCCCTGCCTTCAGAGAACAAAGATAAACTGTGTATAAAAGAGGGGACCCAGACCCCAGAACTTTAGATCACTTTTGGGAAACAAGAAGAAACCTTTGCTGAGGAGAGGAACCAGAGAGACTGAGGAGAGACTATCCCTAAGCTGAAGTGCTGCTTGGGGGATTGGCCTGCAGTGGTTGCCTGACTGCCAAAGAAAGGAGAGAGGAACTTTGTGGGTACTTTCATCAACTTGTAAAGGATCTCCAAGGGCTTGAGAAATAGTTTGCCTCCTGCTGAAGTCTCACGGACATCATACTTTAACGACCAGCTCCCAAAGTGTTCTTTTGAAGTGCCTGCAGTTGTGTTGGGCTTTCTGAGGGACTGTGTGACGCAAGGAGCTGGAAGTGCGACTCACGAAGGAAGAGTGTCGACGAATTGCCGCAGTCGCTTCACAACACGAAAGCGCCTTGCATCGCCGGAGAAGAGGCTCAACGTTGCACCAGACGCCGCCGCATCATTGGAGAAGCGTGTTGCTGCTGCAGCCGCTGTCGTTGCATCGGTGGGAAAGCGTGTCGACGCTGCAAGCTGTCGCATCATTGCGGAAGCATCTCGCATCGCCGGAGAAGCGGATCAGCGTTGCATCAGACACCGCCGCATCACCAGGAAGCATGTCGCAGGGCTTGTCGCGGCTCGGAAGAATCGTTGAGTTCCTGCACGGCTGTTGGGCGTGCACGCATCGTCTTGCATTCAAGAGAAGAAGTCATCTTTGTTTTATTGCACCGGATCTTCAGCGCATCACGGCGTTACAGGCCTCATCGCCACCGAAGCGCTGTAAGAAACCAATGCATCACCTCCCCTCGCAGAGAAGAACCGACGCATCCCCTACGCATCAGTAGGGACCAGACGCATCACCGTTCTGGCGTGTAAGGAACCGACGCATCACCTTCCCTGCAACACTTTCATTGTATAGCGTTACGCATCCTAAGGTACATTGACTCAAAGTGTTGCATTTTAATATCTAAAGAGAACTAAGCTAATTCTACCATTGTTAAAGTACAGTATTATGGATTTTTGTTGTTTGTGGTCTTGTGTTAAATCTATATAAATAATACTTCTTTTATATACAACTTGTGTGGGGTCCATCTGAAGTGTTGTCACTGGATTACTGTATGTGTTCACAAATGCTTCACACACTGTCTCAGAGATACGCCTGTATGCTCATGCCAAGCTTTTGTTTGATTGTTGCCGCGCTGTCCTCGCTAGCTTGCGCCTGACTGAATGAAAGCTCGCGCCTGTACTTGAACTAAATAGAATTGTTGCACTGCTTTTAGAAATTGTTTTTTAAAAATGTATCACTTACTCGAATCGCGGAGAAATCACTCGCTTGGGAATTGCACTGTTGTCACTGACGCACTCCTAGCTCCCCTCCCATAGGCCTCAGCCAATCGGCCAGTACTGGTTGGAGCGTGGAGGTGGGACCAGGCAGTCAAAACCAGACTCAACGCGGGAAGCGGGCAATTATTTGTGTGTTGCCGCACTGACCTCGCAAGCTTGTGCCTGACTGAATGAAAACTCGCGCTTGTACTTGTACTAAATAGAATTGTTGCACTGCTTTTAGAAATTGTTTTTTAAAAATGTATCACTTACTCGAATTGCCGAGAAATCACTCGCTTGGGAATTGCACTGTTGTCCCTGACGCACTCCTAGCTCCCCTCCCAAAGGCCTCAGCCAATCGTCCGGTACGGGGTGGAGCGTGGAGGCCAACATGCAGGAGCGCAGTGGACGCAAGCAGCGGGTGCGGCACGCCAAAGGCAAGCCCGTCTGCGCCCGTCCGCGCCTGGTCGGGCCCAGGGGCCATGAGCCCTGGCCAAAGCACCATAAATACTTCTAAGGCACATAGAACACTTGAACAACCACCATTCTCGCTAGCAGCGGATGTTCTTGATCGCGTCTCAGCTTATTGTATTCTACGAGATCAAATGGGCCATTCTACTCATCCCTCTTCTACCCCACTCCCCCCTCTCTATCAGCACCATTACAGCTAACTCGACCGCTCTTCAGGTCCTATACCTCAATACGCGCTCCCTGGTGAAGCACCAATTAGATATATTTATGTTGTTAACATCAGAGAAACCGGATGTACTACTAATCACTGAGACCTGGCTTACCCAGGACTCTACACCTGATATTTTAGCGGCTCTCCCCTCAGATTATTACATCCTTAATGTCAACCGGCCCCTGAGGAAAGGGTTAGCTGCCCTTATACACAAAAACCACAAGTTCATCACCACAACCTCTCTAGTTCTACCTGAAGTCGAGAATATTGTCATCAATCTCGAAACTATCACGGGATCTTTAGCACTGGTGCTCATCTACCGCCCCCCTCAGTCCATGCCCTCCTTCCCCCTCTCCCTTAGCGAACAGATGGCAAATCTCATCATCAACCACGCCAGAGACCTACTTATTGGAGACACTAACTATTGGTTCAACGATGCATGCGGTGGGCCATATGCGGCAGAACTCTCTGAACTGCTCTCTAACTTAAACATGACCCAGCAGTTATCTGTCCCTACCCATATCAAGGGTCACGCCCTTGATCAAATTTGGTCTCAAAATGTCACACTGTCAACTCCACTAATCTCCCCCTGCAATTGGTCTGATCACCCCCCGATCGAATTCACAATTACCATCAAAGGCAGGGCTTAGTCTCCCAAGGTGGCAGGAGGTCTGACTCGCAAGTGGAGAACACTTGACTCTCAGGGATTTAGCAACTCCTTAGCCAGAACCCTTCCCACCATCGATTCCAACTCCAATGTTGACTCTATGGAAAAAGACATCGCAAACTGGCTATTGGTGGCCAGTGACAAGCACGCCCCTCTCATTAAATACTCCCGTGCCAGACACTCCAATGCCCACAAATGGTTCACCAGTGAACTAAAGGACCAAAAACTTAAACTCCGTCAACTAGAGAGGAAATGGAGCCGTGGTTACTCCAGGGAAGATACACTGTTGTATTTGTCAGCTCGTAAGGACTACAAGGTATCCATTGTAACCGCCAAAGCCGCGCATTTCTCAGAGAAAATACTTATTTCTCACAACAAATCGAGGGAAATCTTTAAGATTGTAAATGATATGAGCAGTGATGATAGAATTCTACCTAGTCAGGTCCCCACTCAAGAGCTGTGCAGCTCCTTGAACAACTTCTTCGTGGAAAGAATCGCGATTATTAGGGCCAGCATTCCCCCTCCCGCCCACACGGAATCTCTTGATGATATCTCCAGTAACTCATCGACTTTGAATCACTTTACAGATATATGCTACAATACACTTTCAGAACTCCTGACCCATGTCAAGTCGGGCTCTCCGAATGATTACTGCCCTCCCTTTGTTCTCAGGGACATTTTCTCAGGCTTACCCCAAAGTATCCTCCCTTTTCTCAATAAATCGCTTGGCAAGGGCCTAGTACCTAGCGCCCTCAAGGATGCAAAGTTAGTTCGTCTTTTGAAGAAACCCGGGGCAGATCCCTCGAACTCCTCCAACTACCACCCTATTTCCCTTCTTCCCTATTGGGCTAAAATTATCGAGGTCCACGTGGCAAGGTGCCTCTCTAATTTCATTAAAAAATCGGGTTTCTTAGAGCCTGACCAAGCTGGCTTTCGGCCAGCTGACTCAATGGAGTCAGTTATTCTGGCAGTACTGGATACACTGAGAGCAAACGCAGACATGTGGGTCCCTCAGACCCTCGTGCTCCTGGATTTGTCGGCTACGTTCTACACGGTCGACCACAACATCTTGCTGCACCGTGTCGAACAAGCAGGCATACACGGTCCTCCCTCTAAATGGATAAAGTCATTTCTCACAGGCAGAACCCAAGCAGTACGTCTTGGTACCTTCACTGCCCCTAAACTATCTACCTCATGTGGGGTCCCGCAGGGTTTGTCCCTTTCCCCACTGCTGTTCAATCTTTATATCCGGCCATTGATTCACTCACTCAAAGCCAGGAGAATAACGGTCTTTAATGATGACCTTCAGATTGTTTTCCCCTTGGACTCCCCCAACGCCGCCACAGAATTCCAATCGGTGATGCTCCACATCCAGCATTGGATGGATCTCAATCAGCTAAAACTCAACTCAGGCAAGACGGAACTGATGCTGCCTGAGAACAGTGTAGCTTATTGGGGACCACACTTTTGGCCGAGCGAATTAGGACCTCCTCCCACCCCTTCCCTTTCAGTGAAAAGTTTAGGGGTAGTCATCGACTCTGATCTCTCACTTAGAGGACATGTGGGGGCGTGATATCCACTAGCCTCTTCCAACTACGCAAAATCAGGAAGATTTCTCATCTGCTTTCTCACGCAGCCCTTGTAGAGGTAGTGATTGCGTTCGTGCTCTCACGCCTAGAATTCTCTAATTCCCTGTATATTGGGCTACCTCAAGGCTTGCTCAACCGTTTGCAAATGGTTCAGAATCATGCGGCAAGATTAATTCACAAACAGCCGAGATGGCAATCGGCCAGGCCCTCGTTGCAAAAACTCCACTGGCTGCCCATAGTGCAACGAGCTGCCTTCAAGACAGGCTGCCTGGTCTTCAAAGCACTGCATTGTAACAGCCCAAAATTTCTTAGTAGATTGTTCACAAAGCACGTCCCTACTCGTAATCTCCGTTCAGCTCACCTTCACTTACTCACCACTCCGACCATAAAGTTGAAAAGGCAGGGAGGCCGCAGGTTTTCGTTCCAGGAACTCCCTCCCTCTCACTATTAAGACCTGTGACAACTTATTGGGCTTTAGAAAAGCCTTGAAAACTTGGCTATTCGTGCAATCCTGCTAACCCGGTCTACCGCAACAACATCATACATTATCAGCGCCATGAAACTTTTGGTGACAGTGCGCTTTACAAGCTCCTATTAACATAACATAACAACATAACAGGCTACCAAGGGGGCGAGCAGGGGTTATTTTAGGAGTGTACCCCTTTACCCAGACTAGACGCAAGGGTCCCTATTTGGTCAAAGGTACCTACCTCTGCCAACTAGAGACCCCCAAATCTAACAATATATATAAATATGTTGTTCATTTGACATCTGTGAAAACCTTTCTGTTCGAGAGCATTGCAGAAATAAAACCCCAAGCCTTATTCTGAAAAGAGAGTCTTTGATGTGCTTCCCCTTTCTAGGTGATTATGTGTAATGTTTATTGCTTCGTCATGTTTGAGCCACGGTGTGGGAGAGTGGTATTCTGTATTATCTGACTAACTGCGAAGCAAGACAGAGGGGAAGTGTACTGTCAAGGTGGCTGAAACTGGTGCATTGTGTTGAACTTGAAGCCAACTCCCATCAAGGCCCTGTGTCCCGACACCATGCAACAGTTTCAGCCATCTTGCTAGTACACTTCTGTTCACTGACAAATAGGCATTGGCCTCGATGAGCTGTCTGTGCTGGTTGGGAGAAGCAGTGTTTGCTGTCACTATAACTCCCATCAGGCTCTGTCAGACACACACCTTCCTACCCATTCCAAATAGCTTACCTGGGACTCTGCTTTCCCACAGTGACTGCGAATATGCTGCCAAGATGGCTGACAATGGGCACTAGTGTCTGAAGAAGAAGGCCCTGATGGGATTTGTGGTCAACTCTGACAACAGGCACCAGTGTCAGACATATTGACAGTACATTTACACTCACTGTCAGGTAAACAGAGATCCTGGTGGGCTGTTTAGGCTGGGTGGGAGGAGGAGTGCTAGCCCTGACTATATCTCCCAGCAGGCCCTGTTTTACACACACTCTTCCCACCCAGCACACACAGCCCCCCTGGAACTCTGCTTATCTGACAGTGAGAGGAAATGTACTGACAAAATGGCTGACACTGGAGACTGGTGTTTGGAGCACAAGGCCATGATTGGATTTGTGGTCAACTCTGACAACACCTACCAGTGTCAGACATCTTGATAGTACATTGCCACTCACTGTGAGATAGGCATAGGACCAGGTGTGCTGTTTGGGCTGGCTGGGAAGGTGTGTGGAGTCCAGGGCCTAATGGAGGATATACTCAGTGCAAACACTACTCATTCCAAACAGCACAACAATCCCATCTCAAAGTATGCTTATCTGACAGTGAGTGGGAATGTACTAGCAAGATGGCTGACACTGGGGACTGATGTGTGGACAACAAGGCACTTTTGAGATTTGTGGCCAACTCAGATACCAGGCATAAATGTCACACATCCTATAATACATTTACAACACTATCAGGAAACCATACTGCTATGTGGTCAGTTTTCTCAGGGTGGAAAGTGGGTGTGTAGGACAAAGCCTGACGGGAGTTGGCAAACACTCCTACCCCCCCAGCACAACCACTTCTTCTGGGCCTAAGGCGACCTGACAATGAATAAAATCCTCTAGCAAGATGGCTGACGCTGCTGCATGGTGTTTGAGGCCCAAGGTCTTGTTGGAAATGTGGATTCAAGTTTAACACCATGCACCCATGTCAGCCTCCTTGCTGCTACACTTCCCCTCACTGCCAGCAAACAGTTTCAGAGGAATGTTAGGGGTTTATGTTATGTTAGGGGTTTTTGTATAGCGCTTGAATCACCGGGGGCATCTCGGCGCTTCAACCTAGCAAATACAGTGAGGGCATGAAGATAACCATGAGTCAAGAGCAGTTAAAACAGGAACGTTTTCAGGAGTTTTCTGAAAATCAGGTAGGAGGTACATTTTCGCAGGGGTAAGGGGAGCTGATTCCAGTATTTGGGGGCGACATAGGAAAATGCTCTGCCACCGGTGCGCACACGATGAATGCGTGGAATTTTGAGTAGTGCTAGGGAGTTGGACCTAAGATTGCGACCCGAGATCTGTTGGACAAGCAGCTTTTGAAGATATTTAGGACCCCTGCCTTCCAAGGCTTTGAACATCAGACAGCAAATTTTAAAGAACAAACGTTTCTTTATGGGAAGCCAATGTAATTTCTTCAGTAGGGGGAGTGATGGAGAGCCAGGGGGACAATTTATTGTCATCCTGGCGGCCGTGTTCTGAATGACTTGTAGTCTGGCCAGTGCGATCTCACCCACTACCGCCAATAAAGCATTACCATAATCGAGGCGACTGATGACCAGCGCCTGTACCACGTTTCTGCGATGGCATTCTGGCAGAAATGATATTATTCTGCACAGAAGACGTAGGCTGTAGTAACAGGAGCTCAGTGTAGCTGAGATGTGGTCTTTCATTGTTAAGGCTTGGTCTAATTTTAGGCCCAGATTTTTTACTGATAATGATGGAACAGGGTTATTTTTCCAAAAGCTCTGGCCACCATTTCTCATCCCAGAAGGATGATGCTTTGCTCATGAGCATTAGCTCAGTTTTTCCTGGGTTCAGCTGTAAGCGATTTTCGGTCATGAATTGGGAGATGGCCAGCATGCCCTCTGAGAAACGCACTTTCTCTTCTTCTGGTTTAGAACCGATTGGGAACAATAGCTGAGTGTCATCAGCATATGAAATACTTTGGAACCCAAACGGTTCTATGATGGAAGCCAGTGGGGCCATATAAATGTTAAATAGCGTGGGGTTCAGGCACGAGCCCTGGGGTACCCCTTTGTCTAACCGATATTTTTTTGACAGATAAGGCCCTAACATGATGGTTTGCCATCCGTCTGTCAGTAAATCGTTGAGCCATTTTAAGGCCTTACCTCGTATGCTGCATGCATGTGATCTCTCCGCGAGCATTCTATGCAAGATGGTATCGAATGCAATATTTCTGCAATGTCCTGTGCACAGCTTGCGGAAAGGAGGGCCATGATTTTTGGAGGGCAAAGGTCCCCTGTCGAGCCTGATTTTGCTGATAGCAGAAGATTCTCTATCTCATCTGGTGAGATGATGTTGAACTGGTCAAGACACCCAGGGGGAGATTTTGCCCTCTCCGCCTCTGGGCTGGGGGTATTAGCTGTAGTGTCTGGCCGCAAGGGAGAGAAGTTAGCATAGATCAGTTCGATTTTATTATGAAAGAATTCCGCTATTGAGTTGCAGAGTATCTGCGACTCCGCTGGTGTCTCCTTACATACCTGAGGCGCTACAAAGTCTTTGATTATGTTGAATAAGGCTTTAGAGGAATTAGTTGCAAGTTCAATTTGGTTCAGGATATACGAACGTCTAGCTATCTTAATATTTTGATGATAATTGGCAAGTGCCAATTTATAGACTAGTCGGTCTTGATGACTTTTTGTGCTTCTCCAGCGTCTTTCCAGGTGCTTGCACCTGGCTTTTCAATTTTTAGTTCCCCTGAATACCAGGTGGCAGAAGGTCGTTTCTGAATCGTGCTATGATTTGATTGGGGGATCGCTAGGTCAAATGTGGTCGTCAGTGTTGCGTTAATGTAGGCCAACTTATCCGTGACACTTTCATAGGTATTGTCTTTATTATTTGTATTCTTGTTTTCTTCCCTGTTTCGCGACACAGCCATGTTAAAGGCCTCCAGAGTGAGTTTATGCCACGGTCTGCCTCGACGTTTCTTTTCCTGTTGTAAATAATCAGGATAAGACGGGGCGGGCTGAATTTCGTTTGTGAATCCATCCATACTAATATTATAAAGAGAGAGCCGAAACCTTTGAGGCGGGTAATCTCAGTAACCACAGCACCAATTACAACACCCAATACAGCGTTGGAAAGGGCAGTTGCAGCAGAAGGACATAGGCTATGCAGACGGCCACCATTTATATAGCGCTTTACATAGCACCAGTTACGTTACATGAGGACACACATTCATTTTTTTTAGGCACGGGGAGATTAAGTGATTTGCCCAGAATCAAAGGATATTTGGCGTCGTTACCAAGACTCGAACCCAGATCCCCACGTCCGAGGTCAAGCGCCTTAGGCTTTAGGCCAACTCCTCTATACATTTAAAAGGTAAAAGAACCATGCCAGCAAAGTAGTCCCTTGTGGGCGTGTCTGCGCTGTGCTGTGGGCGTGGGCTGGGGGTGTGACTAACGCTGGGGGCGTGTGGTACGGCCGCACATTGTGGGCTGTGGGCGTGCGCTGGGGGCGTGACAAACACTGGGGGCGTGACACACGCTGGGGGCGTGTGTCCGACCTTCATGCAATGTGAGTCGTAAATACAAACGCCAATTACGTTGCTGCGGGGTGGCAGAGTGGGCTAAAGAACGGTGATGGATTAAACCCAGATCTTTTGACTGGGTGTGAGTGTTTGATTGATTCAGATACTCTGTCCATCACCATCCCCTTTTGTACCGCTTTTGGCCGCCATAAGTGAGGCAGGGTATGCTCAGACTTGAGTCCCTTGCTCACTTTGCCACTGGATTCAAGTAAGCCGGGCTAAAGACGGCTGGAATGCCAGAAACCGCTCCTCGGAAGCTTGTTTACGGTCCAGTGAAGACATGGCTTGGCAGTTCGGGCTGGACTGTTCCCATGAGGCACAGGGTCAGACTGATTTGCATATAGCCATGTCTGAACTGGGGTGGCAGAGTGGGCTAAAGAACGGTGATGGATTAAACCCAGATCTTCTGACTGGGTGTGAGTGTTTGATTGATTCAGATACTCCGTCCATCACCACCCCCTTTTGTACCACTTTTGGCCGCCATAAGTGTGGCAGGGTATGCTCAGACGTGAGTCCCTTGCTCACTTTACCACTGGATTCAAGCAAGCCGGGCTGAAGACGGCTGGAATGCCAGAAACCGGTCCTCGGAAGCTTGTTTCCGGTCCAGGGATGACATGGCTTGGCAGTTCGGGCTGGACTGTTCCCATGAGGCACAAGGTCAGACTGATTTGCATATAGCCATGTCTGAACTGGGGTGGCAGAGTGGGCTAAAGAACGGTGATGGATTAAAACCAGATCTTTTGACTGGGTGTGAGTGTTTGATTGATTCAGATACTCCGTCCATCACCACTCCCTTTTGTACCGCTTTTAGCCGCAATAAGTGTGGCTGGGTATGCTCAGACGGGAGTCCCTTGCTCACTTTGCCACTGGATTCAAGCAAGTCGGGATGAAGACGGCTGGAATGCCAGAAACCGGTCCTCTGAAGCTTGTTTCCGGTCCAGGGAAGACATGGCTTGGCAGTTCGGGCTGGACTGTTCCCATGAGGCACAGGGTCAGACTGATTTGCATATAGCCATGTCTGAACTGGGGTGGCAGAGTGGGCTAAAGAACGGTGATGGATTAAACCCAGATCTTTTGACTGTGTGTGAGTGTTTGATTGATTCAGATACTTCGGCCATCACCACCCCCTTTTGTACCGCTTGTAGCCGCCATAAGTGTGACAGGGTATGCTCAGACGGGAGTCCCTTGCTCACTTTGCCACTGGATTCAAGCAAGCCGGGCTGAAGACGGCTGGAATGCCAGAAACCGGTCCTCGGAAGCTTGTTTCTGGTCCAGGGAAGACATGGCTTGGCAGTTAGGGCTGGACTGTTCCCATGAGGCACAGGGTCAGACTGATTTGCATATAGCCATGTCTGAACTGGGGTGGCAGAGTGGGCTAAAGAACGGTGATGGATTAAACCCAGATCCTTTGACTGGGTGTGAGTGTTTGATTGATTCAGATACTCCGTCCATCACCACCCCCTTTTGTACCGCTTTTGGCCGCCATAAGTGTGGCAGGGTATGCTCAGACGTGAGTCCCTTGCTCACTTTACCACTGGATTCAAGCAAGCCGGGCTGAAGACGGCTGGAATGCCAGAAACCGGTCCTCAGAAGCTTGTTTCCGGTCCAGGGAAGACATGGCTTGGCAGTTGGGGCTGGACTGTTCCCATGAGGCACAGGGTCAGACTGATTTGCATATAGCAATGTCTGAACTGGGGTGGCAGAGTGGGCTAAAGAACGGTGATGGATTAAACCCAGATCTTTTGACTGGGTGTGAGTGTTTGATTGATTCAGATACTCCGTCCATCACCACCCCCTTTTGTACCTCTTTTGGCCGCCATAAGTGTGGCAGGGTATGCTCAGACGTGAGTCCCTTGCTCACTTTGCCACTGGATTCAAGCAAGCCGGGCTGAAGACGGCTGGAATGCCAGAAACCGGTCCTCGGAAGCTTGTTTCCGGTCCAGGGAAGACATTGCTTGGCAGTTCGGGCTGGACTGTTCCCATGAGGCACAGGGTCAGACTGATTTGCATATAGCCATGTCTGAACAAGGGTGGCAGAGTGGGCTAAAGAACGGTGATGGATTAAACCCAGATCTTTTGACTGGGTGTGAGTGTTTAATTGATTCAGATACTCCGTCCATCACCACCCCCTTTTGTACCACTTTTGGCCGCCATAAGTGTTGCAGGGTATGCTCAGACGTGAGTCCCTTGCTCACTTTGCCACTGGATTCAAGCAAGCCGGGCTGAAGACGGCTGGAATGCCAGAAACCGGTCCTCGGAAGCTTGTTTCCGGTCCAGGGAAGACATGGCTTGGCATTTCGGGCTGGACTGTTCCCATGAGGCACAGGGTCAGACTGATTTGCATATAGCCATGTCTGAACTGGGGTGGCAGAGTGGGCTAAAGAACGGTGATGGATTAAACCGAGATCTTTTGACTGGGTGTGAGTGTTTGATTGATTCAGATACTTCGGCCATCACCACCCCCTTTTGTACCGCTTGTAGCCGCCATAAGTGTGACAGGGTATGCTCAGACGGGAGTCCCTTGCTCACTTTGCCACTGGATTCAAGCAAGCCGGGCTGAAGACGGCTGGAATGCCAGAAACCGGTCCTCGGAAGCTTGTTTCTGGTCCAGGGAAGACATGGCTTGGCAGTTAGGGCTGGACTGTTCCCATGAGGCACAGGGTCAGACTGATTTGCATATAGCCATGTCTGAACTGGGGTGGCAGAGTGGGCTAAAGAACGGTGATGGATTAAACCCAGATGTTTTGACTGGGTGTGAGTGTTTGATTGATTCAGATACTCCGTCCATCACCACCCCCTTTTGTACCGCTTTTGGCCGCCATAAGTGTGGCAGGGTATGCTCAGACGTGAGTCCCTTGCTCACTTTACCACTGGATTCAAGCAAGCCGGGCTGAAGACGGCTGGAATGCCAGAAACCGGTCCTCAGAAGCTTGTTTCCGGTCCAGGGAAGACATGGCTTGGCAGTTGGGGCTGGACTGTTCCCATGAGGCACAGGGTCAGACTGATTTGCATATAGCCATGTCTGAACTGGGGTGGCAGAGTGGGCTAAAGAACGGTGATGGATTAAACCCAGATCTTTTGACTGGGTGTGAGTGTTTGATTGATTCAGATACTCCGTCCATCACCACCCCCTTTTGTACCTCTTTTGGCCGCCATAAGTGTGGCAGGGTATGCTCAGACGTGAGTCCCTTGCTCACTTTGCCACTGGATTCAAGCAAGCCGGGCTGAAGACGGCTGGAATGCCAGAAACCGGTCCTCGGAAGCTTGTTTCCGGTCCAGGGAAGACATTGCTTGGCAGTTCGGGCTGGACTGTTCCCATGAGGCACAGGGTCAGACTGATTTGCAAATAGCCATGTCTGAACTGGGGTGGCAGAGTGGGCTAAAGAATGGTGATGGATTAAACCCAGATCTTTTGACTGGGTGTGAGTGTATGATTGATTCAGATACTTCGTCCATCACCACCCCCTTTTGTACCGCTTGTAGCCGCCATAAGTGTGCAGGGTATGCTCAGACGGGAGTCCCTTACTCACTTTGCCACTGGATTCAAGCAAGCCGGGCTGAAGACGGCTGGAATGCCAGAAACCGGTCCTCGGAAGCTTGTTTCTGGTCAAGGGAAGACATGGCTTGGCAGTTAGGGCTGGACTGTTCCCATGAGGCACAGGGTCAGACTGATTTGTATATAGCCATGTCTGAACTGGGGTGGCAGAGTAGGCTAAAGAACGGTGATGGATTAAACCCAGATCTTTTGACTGGGTGTGAGTGTTTGATTGATTCAGATACTCCGTCCATCACCACCCCCTTTTGTACCGCTTTTGGCCGCCATAAGTGTGGCAGGGTATGATCAGACGTGAGTCCCTTGCTCACTTTACCACTGGATTCAAGCAAGCCGGGCTGAAGACAGCTGGAATGCCAGAAACCGGTCCTCGGAAGCTTGTTTCTGGTCCAGGGAAGAAATGGCTTGGCAGTTGGGGCTGGACTGTTCCCATGAGGCACAAGGTCAGACTGATTTGCATATAGCCATGTCTGAACTGGGGTGGCAGAGTGGGCTAAAGAACGGTGATGGATTAAACCCAGATCTTTTGACTGGGTGTGAGTGTTTGATTGATTCAGATACTCCGTCCATCACCACCCCCTTTTGTACCTCTTTTGGCCGCCATAAGTGTGGCAGGGCATGCTCAGACGTGAGTCCCTTGCTCACTTTGCCACTGGATTCAAGCAAGCCGGGCTGAAGACGGCTGGAATGCCAGAAACCGGTCCTCGGAAGTTTGTTTCCGGTCCAGGGAAGACATTGCTTGGCAGTTCAGGCTGGACTGTTCCCATGAGGCACAGGGTCAGACTGATTTGCATATAGCCATGTCTGAACAAGGGTGGCAGAGTGGGCTAAAGAACGGTGATGGATTAAACCCAGATCTTTTGACTGGGTGTGAGTGTTTGATTGATTCAGATACTCCGTCCATCACCACCCCCTTTTGTACCGCTTTTGGCCGCCATAAGTTTTGCAGGGTATGCTCAGACGTGAGTCCCTTGCTCACTTTGCCACTGGATTCAAGCAAGCCGGGCTGAAGACGGCTGGAATGCCAGAAACCGGTCCACGGAATCTTGTTTCCGGTCCAGGGAAGACATGGCTTGGCAGTTCGGGCTGGACTGTTCCCATGAGGCACAGGGTCAGACTGATTTGCATACAGCCATGTCTGAACTGGGGTGGCAGAGTGGGCTAAAGAACGGTGATGGATTAAACCCACATCCTTTGACTGGGTGTGAGTGTTTGATTGATTCAGATACTCCGTCCATCACCACCCCCTTTTGTACCGCTTTTGGCCGCCATAAGTGTGGCAGGGTATGCTCAGACGTGAGTCCCTTGCTCATTTTGCCACTGGATTCAAGCAAGCCGGGCTGAAGACGGCTGGAATGCCAGAAACCGGTCCTCGGAAGCTTGTTTCCGGTCCAGGGAAGACATGGCATGGCAGTTCGGGCTGGACTGTTCCCATGAGGCACAGGGTCAGACTGATTTGCATATAGCCATGTTTGA
Organism: Lissotriton helveticus; assembly: GCF_964261635.1. Classification (NCBI taxonomy): domain Eukaryota; kingdom Metazoa; phylum Chordata; class Amphibia; order Caudata; family Salamandridae; genus Lissotriton; species Lissotriton helveticus. The sequence continues at coordinate 1,789,901,688 of NC_136068.1, forward strand.
ACTCGGGTGGCAGAGTTGACTAAAGAACGGTGATGGATTAAACCCAGATCTTTTGACTGGGTGTGAGTGTTTGATTGATTCAGATACTCCGTCCATCACCACCCCCTTTTGTACCGCTTTTAGCCGCCATAAGTGTGGCAGGGTATGCTCAGACGTGAGTCCCTTGCTCACCTTGCCACTGGATTCAAGCAAGCCGGGCTGAAGACGGCTGGAATGCCAGAAACCGGTTCTCGGAAGCTTGTTTCTGGTCCAGGGTAGACATGGCTTGGCAGTTCGGGCTGGACTGTTCCCATGAGGCACAGGGTCAGACTGATTTGCATATAGCCATGTCTGAACTGGGGTGGCAGAGTGGGCTAAAGAACGGTGATGGATTAAACCCAGATCTTTTGACTGGGTGTGAGTGTTTGATTGATTCAGATACTCCGTCCATCACCACCCCATTTTGTACCGCTTTTGGCCGCCATAAGTGTGGCAGGGTATGCTCAGACGTGAGTCCCTTGCTCACCTTGCCACTGGATTCAAGCAAGCCGGGCTGAAGACGGCTGGAATGCCAGAAACCAGTCCTCAGAAGCCTGTTTCCGGTCCAGGGAAGACATGGCTTGGCAGTTCGGGCTGGACTGTTCCCATGAGGCACAGGGTCAGACTGATTTGCATATAGCCATGTCTGAACTGGGGTGTCAGAGTAGGCTAAAGAACGGTGATGGATTAAACCCAGATCTTTTGACTGGGTGTGAGTGTTTGATTGATTCAGATACTCCGTCCATCACCACCCACTTTTGTACCGCTTTTGGCCGCCATAAGTGTGGCAGGGTATGCTCAGACGTGAGTCCCTTGCTCACTTTGCCACTGGATTCATGCAAGCCGGGCTGAAGACGGCTGGAATGCCAGAAACCGGTCCTCGGAAGATTGTTTCCGGTCCAGGGAAGACATGGCTTGGCAGTTCGGGCTGGACTGTTCCCATGAGGCACAGGGTCAGACTGATTTGCAAATAGCCATGTCTGAACTGGGGTGGCAGAGTGGGCTAAAGAACGGTGATGGATTAAACCCAGATCTTTTGACTGGGTGTGAGTGTTTGATTGATTCAGATACTCCGTCCATCACCACCCCCTTTTGTACCGCTTTTAGCCGCCAGAAGTGTGGCAGGGTATGCTCAGACGTGAGTCCCTTGCTCACCTTGCCACTGGATTCAAGCAAGCCGGGCTGAAGACGGCTGGAATGCCAGAAACCGGTCCTCGGAAGCTTGTTTCCGGTCCAGGGAAGACATGGCTTGGCAGTTCGGGCTGGACTGTTCCCATGAGGCACAGGGTCAGACTGATTTGCATATAGCCATGTCTGGACTGGGGTGGCAGAGTGGGCTAAAGAACGGTGATGGATTAAACCCAGATCTTTTGACTGGGTGTGAGTGTTTTATTGATTCAGATACTCCGTCCATCACCACCCCCTTTTGTACCGCTTTTGGCCACCATAAGTGTGGCAGGGTATGCTCAGACGTGAGTCCCTTGCTCACCTTGCCACTGGATTCAAGCAAGCCGGGCTGAAGACGGCTGGAATGCCAGAAACCAGTCCTCGGAAGCCTGTTTCCGGTCCAGGGAAGACATGGCTTGGCAGTTCGGGCTGGACTGTTCCCATGAGGCACAGGGTCAGACTGGTTTGCATATAGCCATGTCTGAACTGGGGTGGCAGAGTAAGCTAAAGAACGGTGATGGATTAAACCCAGATCTTTTGACTGGGTGTGAGTGTTTGATTGATTCAGATACTCCGTCCATCACCACCCCTTTTTGTACCGCTTTTGGCCGCCATAAGTGTGGCAGGGTATGCTCAGACGTGAGTCCCTTGCTCACTTTGCCACTGGATTCAAGCAAGCCGGGCTGAAGACGGCTGAAATGCCAGAAACCGGTCCTCGGAAGCTTGTTACCGGTCCAGGGAAGACATGGCTTGGCAGTTCGGGCTGGACTGTTCCCATGAGGCACAGGGCAGACTGATTTGCAAATAGCCATGTCTGAACTGGGGTGGCAGAGTGGGCTAAAGAACGGTGATGGATTAAACCCAGGTCTTTTGACTGGGTGTGAGTGTTTGATTGATTCAGATACTCCGTCCATCACCACCCCCTTTTGTACCACGCAGCATCAAGGGGCACGCTGCGGGCGTGTGTCCAGCCTTCATGCCATGTGAAAGCAATTGCGCCGCATCAAGGGGCACGCTGGGGGCGTGAGAAACGCTGGGGGCGTGTGCTATGTTCCGCCCTTCATGCCATGTGGGTCGTACATTAATCAGAAGATCGTCTGCTGTGGCCGTGTGCTGGCAGCGTGACAAACGCGTTCACCTGGAGGCCTGGTAAGTAACATTACTGCAGCCTCTCCTGCGCACTGTTACTGAACGCTCTCATTCAACGAAATTACACGCGCCTGCTACCATCAACCAGGGCTCTAGCCAAGCTGAGGCGGCGGATCAGTACACTATTTACACGCACCTGATAACATCAAACAGGCCTGCATCTGGGCCTCAAGCGGGGAAATACGCAAATGAGCGTGTCTGCGGGGACAATTACTGCAGTCTCTCCTACTCGCTGTCACTCAACTCTCTCATTAAACGGATTTACCCGTGGCTGATAACTCTCTCATTTAACGACATTACCCGCGCCTTCTAACATCAACCAGGGCTGTAGCCGGGCTCAGGTGGTGGATCACTACACCAATTGTTGTGAACGTATCTAGGACCCTGATTAAATATTCCCAAATTATGCCCTTGTGTGGTTATAACAAATCATATACTTATAAAGGCATAAGAATCATATCCATATTTAGTCATAGCCAATGCAGTCCAAATACGGCAAGGCTACTCCCATAGACTCCTAGAAAGTACAACGCGTTCTTTAAACAAACCAAGCCTCCAGCAGCCCGGGAATTCCCCCTGCTTCTGTTTTGATTTGTCCAAGAACTTCTGTAGTCCTGAAAGAACAGCAAGTTCTTAGTGACGTCTTATGTCCAACCTTACGTCAAACTCGGCACCTTCCAGGTATATATATACCAGCAGTTGCCCTAACAAACACACGGTGGTTTGGAGCAGATCGGCTATCTACTTACTCAAAGCCCAGCTGTAACGAAAGCCGAAGGAAGCCAACCCTCCCATTTACGCACTGAGAGAGACGCTGTCTTTTCTCCTGCCGAGAAATCCAGCTCCAGTGTTTCCAGTCACCCTTGCGGGTTGCTGGGAGATCGAGTCCTGAGAAAGAGATACAAGACCTCCTACATTCTATTACCAAGGTACAGAGCTGATTAGATCCTCAGATGATTCTTGATTCAGATTCTTGGCAAAAACTATCTTAACTTAAACTGCAACTTACTTACTCCTTCCCACGTATTAGGCTTAGGTTAGGTACACCGGGGTAGGCGTATCTTAAAAGCACCAGTTGAGCACGTTTAGTCAATGATTTTATGTATGTATATATTTTATCCGTTTTAAGCATCATATGGCTCAGAAACCATATCAATGCTTTTACAGTATTATATTATAATACTCCTTTTACTGTACGCACTTTACTTTATAACATGTATTGCAATTGTGGCAATTCACTTCTCTTGCACGAGAAAGAGGACTGCAAAATAAATAACAACTTTTATTGAAAACGCCCGTCTCTCTATTTCTCTGCACTCCTGGTGAAACTAAGCATGCACGATTGACTGAGTGAAATAGCTGTCTATTGTTTTCCGCGACTCTGGAGATATACTCCTTATTCTGGGGGAAGCAAAGTTGTCATGTTTATGCGGTTGTCAGAAACTAATCCCTTCTTGTCTATTCAGGAAAGTTTACCCCTTCCTGTTCACTCGAGAATGTTTCTAGTGACCTCTGAGCTAGATGGCAAACCTAATTAAGTCTAACATATTCAGTAGAGACCTAGATGACCTCAGTCCTAAGTCTAAACTATCGTTTATGTTATTCCAATGTGCAGAGCCTATTGGGAATATAGGAACTACACTACATGGCGCCCAACGTTTGGTAAGTAGATAATCTAACGCTAGATACCAGAGTAACTCAGTCGTGCTTTTCACACAGACCCCTTTTTCCCGTAAAAACTCTAATAGACGTTTGGAGTGGGTGAAAGGTTAATATCCGCCAGAACTTAGTAGGATGAGAATCCTATGTATTAGTTTTTGGTTTAGTCAACGTTGAAGGATACAGTGTTCCAAAATATTATGCACCTAATCTTTGTTTCCTTGAAATTTGCTCTGCAACAAAAAACTTTCTGTCAGAAAGTGACGACAAAAGGGAGAGAGCTAAATTAGCAGCTAAACTCTTAGCGGATGACACAACTCTCCAAAATGATGACCCGAATGCTATAATCATCCCGGTCAATATAAGAAAGACTATAACTATGAAACTTATAAAAAATTGAGTATCACCAAGAGGTGTTACAGTCATATTTGTGGTAGAGGCCCATGTATATCGGCAGACAGAGGTATTCTATTCCTGGATACACTTTCCAGCAGCACATGCTGTGACACGCAAGTTTCACTACTACAAAATAGATGAATCTCCAGAGGAATACGCCCCTTTCAAGGACGTTGAAATTCCACTTACATACCAAGAGCACCAGCTCTGGTTTAATGGCGCCCTAAAACATCAAAATCACATCACCAGGCTCGGTCCACTAGGTAGACCAGGAGGCACATGGCCAGTTCTAGCCGGCTATACACCACATCCTGACATTAAAAAAATGTCAGACCGAGAACTTTTAGTTAAGCTAAAAGAATTAACAAAAGCATATAGAGAATTAGTTCAATTGACAATTGGCGGTACAACGTGCCACCAGAAATTGAAAGAAACAGATATAGCAGAACAACCTTTTGAACTTGCCAGAATAATTGAAAAATCCTATGAAGAACTAGGTAGAGATAGTTTGGGTGGGAAACCACTAAAACCCCAACTAACTGAAAATACTGAAAAAACCTTTATCAAGAATAATCTCAATACTCCAAAAAAGAGGTGGGAGGATAATAAACAAACCACTCCCAGAGAAAAATAGTTTCAGTCCAGAGGAAGGTCTCCTCAACGGAGAGATAGATCTCCAGAAACGAGGAGGCAAGTCGCCACAAAGGGAGCCCTCTGAAAATAGATACAACCTTAGAAATAGGGACAATTTGAGAAAACCTGACAGATATCAAGATATTGATACACGTCCCTCTCGATCTTTTCAGACTTCCTCACAGAAATCGGAAAGAAGAGGACGGTCAGAACACAAAGAAGAGCACGTCAAGTCCAAAGACAAGGAACCTGCTCATCAAAGTAAAAAATTACAATTTCCAAAAAAGAAGGTAGCTAGTATTAAAATAAAACATGCCGAGGATTCTGAGCACACAACTGAAAAACAGAGAATGGGCCCAGACAATGCTAGACAGCGCAGCAGAAGTAATATTAACCCGCAAGATCCTGATGAATCTTCTGGAGACAGTGGACACGAATGAATACATTCAAGTGGAAACTGCAGACACCAGAGTTAGCGTGCCCCATAAATTATACGAAATAACATTGGGGGGACAAAACTAGGAAAATAAGAGGTCTCTTTTGGGATAACCTATCGAAAGGCTATGACATCCTTCTAGCAGAGAAAGACTGGCCACCAGAGTTTGTCAGGGAGTGCCCACATGGCGCAGAAATGATTATGCCTGCCTTCTCAAATCACATCCCAATTCATAAAAAATACACATTTGCTAGAAAATGGACAGTAGCTCAAGCCCCTGCATTATATAAAAATCATGTAGGATGGGATGAGGATTCTCCTCACCACAAAATTCAGTTAAAAAACCAACCTACTGCACAGAGGCAGTATCCTGTAAAGCAAGAAGCTAAAAAACAAGTCAGGGAGATCTTAGATCCACTTGAATATCAGGGGGTAATTGAAACATGCACCTCACAAATGAACAATCCTTTGTTTCCTGTCTCCAAGCCAGATGATTCATATCGTCTAGTTTTGGATTACAGACACCTAAACTCTTGTTGCAAAACATTTGCAGTACAAATTTCACACAGTGCAGCACTAATAAATAACATCGTGCGCAAAAAATATAAAACAACATTAGATATTTCAAATGGTTTCTTCTGCCAAAACATTGCACCAGAAAGCAGGTATTCGACCGCTTTCTCCAGTATGGGGGCACAAAAGCAATTTTGTCGTCTCCCACAGGAATTCAAGAATAGCCCAGGATTCTTCAAAGCCAGGGTAACAGAGTTACTACAAATGTATGATGATGAGGCATTATCTTATGTCGATGACATCTATCTTACAGACGATGACCTGGAGACACACTTGAAAAGAGTGAACACCATCATAGTTCGCATCTGAAGAGTACAAATTCAACTTTAAAAAGTCACGAATTGCCCACCTAACTGTCCTGTTTTCAGGATATAAATTATCAAGTGAAGGCAAAAGCCTAGCAGACAACTTCGTAGAGAAGTGTGCTGTACTCCAAGCACCAAAAATGCTGAAGAACTTACAATCAATACTAGGTTTCCTGAATTTCGGAAGAACATACATTCTAAATTATGCAGAAAGGGTTAAACCTCTCTACGAATTAATGAAACCAGATTTCAAACCAATTAATTGGACTCAGAAACACACAGAAATTTTACGTTCATTACAAACAGACATCTTAACTAAAACAAAACTGCAAACACGCGCAAACGAACGCAACCTTGTAATCCGAGTCATCCCTGGAAGATGCGGATTCACATACCTGACCTCTAATGAGGGAGAAACGGTACCAATAGCTTACAAATCACATTTGTACACACAAGCTGAAATGAAGTTCAGATCCACTGAAAAAAATTCTGACTGCGGTTCAAACTGCTGTAGCAAAAGAAAGAGCCCTCGCACAAGGTAAACGTATAATATTCGTTACACCGGTACCTGCCCTAGAAGCGGTAACAAGAGCAAGCATTCCGAATGCTGAAGCTTTACATCCGAGATGGATACAATGGGTTAATTCTCTTGCTGCATCAGACGTAGTATACGAATTTGATCCTAACTTAAAAACACAAGAATTTCTCCAATACGAATACGAATGTCCTCTGCCTACCGAAATCCTGCCTCTCGAACACTACGGCTGTATAATATATACAGACGGTTCAGCACAACCCGCAGTTGGGGGTAAACAACCATATAGTGCTGCGTGCGCGATTGTTAAATGTCGTTGGCACGAACGAAAATTTTGACCATTGGTCACTAAAACTCAATCACTCGGAGACTGTACAGCTCAGCGAGCTGAACTACAGGCTTTTAAGATGGCGCTTGAAAATACCGATCGCGAATTCCCCACACTAATAGTGTGCGATTCATATTACTGCGTCCAGTCTTACAATGAATACTTGTAGAACTGGGTTCAAAACGGCTTCAAAGATGCAAAAGGTGGCACAATCAAGCATAAAATGATTTGGGAACAAGTAGTTCTTTTACAGAAAGAACTACAAAAGACTCACGTGATACATACACTGAGCCATCAACGTGATGGCGTTCACGTTGCAGGGAATTCATTGGCTGACTGAGCCACAGCGGCAGCTGTTCAATCGGCTTCTGTAGCTACAAAAAAGCATTCTAAAAAACAAATAGATGGAGAAACCATGCTGGCAGTAAAAGCCTCATTAAAAGGCAACTATGCAGCATTACCTCTCAACTATCCACTCGGAAATACATACACAATTGATGCGAACTCCGTTCCTTTTGCTCAAATCCCTGGAGTGGGGATAGAGTAATTCCAAACACTAACCGGAGGGCTTACTTGACTCAAGAAGCACACATGGGAATGGGTCTGAGGCACCAAGAGATCTTGAAATCTCTGATAGAATTACAATCACAATACTGGTGGCTGGGGATGAACGTGCAAATGTATAACTTTGCCATGAATTGTCAGAACTGCAATAGAGATCGCAGTTGTGAACCGGACCAGCTACCAGCCCAGACACCTCTATTAGACGCAGACATCCAGACGGAAAAATGCGATCCCATAATTATTAAGACGAGATTTATTTAGATGTGGCCCCAGCGCTCGGCTGACGCCAAAACTGTTATAAAAGATTTGCGAGTCTTTATCAGCACATACGGAATTGGCATGCTACATTCTGACCAGGGTCCTGCGTTAAGCTCTCAAACTTACAAAGAGGCCATGACCAGCATGGGCATTGCATTGCGGTACTCTAGTCCATTCCATCCACGGGAAATGCGGTAGTGGAGAGAAAAAAACGTGACATAAAGCAATCTATAACAGCGAGGGTATTAGGTTCGGGTGACGGGTGGGTCAAACATCTAATAAGTGTCCAACGTAGTCTTAATAATCTGCCTAGAAATTCTCTAGGAGGTCTCACTCCGTACGAACTTTTGTTTGGTACTAGAATGATCATACATGATCTCGATTGTCAGACTTCAGTGGTGAAACAAAAAACCTTTGATATCAAAGATCGTTTGGCTTTTTTACAGGACTTAAATGAAACAAGAAGAAGTCTAAGTAACACAAAGCTAAAGCCAATGGCCACTGAAGAAAAACCACCTGTCCCAGCAAGACCTGTCTGAATTCCAAAGATTGGGGATCTGGTCAGAGAAAATATCGGGGTGAAGAAGGAATTTGGGCCTTCTTACACAAAAGCAGTACCTGTCTTAGCTGTCAGCGGACCAAGATCAGCAGTACTACCGCCCCTTGCTGGTAAAAAGGAGAACAGAGTTGTATCAATCGACATGGTAAAACCACAATCATGTGTCCAATAATAAGTAGTAGGCCCAGTGGACTCCCAAGAAGTAGCAGAAGACCAAACCTTGCTACAATCCAAGAGGTTCAAACTGAAAGACTAATCACTTTTGATAAACCTGCAGTGAATAAAAAAGGACTATGCAACAAAGCCATGGAACTTGTGCCTCTTGAAACCCAAATTGCAACAGTTCGTCAAGAAACACCTGTCTACAATGATGTAGCCTCTGAACATACAGAATCAAAGATGAATAACAATCCGGAAGCAATTCCAACAATTGTATTTGTATTTGTGTATTTTGTAAAGCGCGCAGCTACCCCAACGGGTTGTCCCGGCGCTAATGCTCAGAATACTAGATCTTGACAGAGGGGGCGATTAACCAAAAAGAAAAGTTTTAATGCCTAGATGCATCAAACAGAATTGCATTCGCAAACGGTGCGAATCGCATTTTTCGGCCGTTTGCGAATGCAATTGACTAATTTGGAATGCATCATGCATTTCGCAATTTTAGGAATCGCACCCATTTTGCGATTTCTAAAATTGCGAATGCATTTAAGAAATTGCAATTAGAGATTTCTTAAATGCAATGCATGATTATTTTTCAATTGCGAATTCGCAGCTTGGAAGGGGTAAAATAGCATGAAATTGAACTTCATGCTATTTTACCTAAAACTATCAAATATGCACAAATTGCATTTTTGGAAGTTTAAATTTACACACACATGTGTAAATTGCATTTAAAGTTACATTTCAGGGGTGCAGGGAGGGGTTCTTTGGACCCCCCCCCCTGCACCCTTGAAATTGCATTCACATTTTGTGAATCGCAATTTGAAATTCGCAAAATGTGATTGCCTTCCCATTCATTCCTATGGGCCTTTTGGCCCATATGAATCAATGGGAAGGGTTTTCCTTAATTGCGATTCGCAAATTGTGAATCGCAGTTAAGGAAAAATACCGAATCGCAAAAAAAAAATGCGAATTGTTCATGCATTGCCATTTGCGATTTCTAAATTGCGATTCATTAATTTTCGCAATTTAGGAATCGCAAACGGCAACAATGATGCATCTAGGGGTAAGCGGTTTACGAAATGGCAGTTCTTCTTGGATCATGTTTATTCCACTGAGAGGAAGCGCATACTTGGAAAGTTCTGTCACCGGAGCAAACTTTTTTAAATCTAAGAATTACAAGTAGGAGCTTGGAATTGGAACAAAGATTTCCGAAATTATTATAGGGGCGAAGACAGGATGAGAGATAGGCCGAGCCACGTCCTTTTGTGGCACGATGAGCCAAAGTCAGTGCTTTGTACCCAACCCTTTTGTGGACTTGCAGCCAGTGTAGCTTACGCAGATGGGGTGTGATATGTTCTCGGAGAGAAATGCCACAGACTAGCAGTGCAGCGGCAGTTTGGACTATTTGCAGTCTGTGGCAAAGGCCTGTGGATAATCCAAGGTATAAACCATTAGCATAATCCAGATGGGAAGTAATTAAAGCCTGGAGGATTGTTTTTCTGGTATCGCTGGGTAAGTAATTGATGACTTTTTTTTCATCCTGATTTTTGAGAAACGGGCTGCAGAGACTGAGTGGACTTGGCTGTGGAAAGAAAGACACGTGTCCCATCTGACGCCCAGATTTGTTACTGATTCCTTGGGAAGGGGAGCGGGGCTTAAATCCACTGGCCACCAGAGGTTCGAATCCAAAGGAGAGGGTTGATTAAAAAAATAGAACCTCGGTCTTTCCAGCATTCAGTCTCAGAAAGTTATCATCCATCCAACGAGCAATGTCTCGGAGACAGTTTTTCAGGGGATCGAAGGTAGTCGGGTTGGAGTCATCATAGGAGAAGAGGAGCTGGATGTCATCTGCGTAAGATGTCATCCTAATTCCTGTCTGGGAGATTAGCGCAGCCAAAGGGGAAAAATAAACATTAAATAGGAGGGAACTCAGTGAGGAGCCCTGCGGCACTCCCCATTTAAGTGGGCGTCTGATAGAGGTATAGGGCGGGGTATGCACTTGTGTGTACGATTGGACAGAAAAGAAGCAATCCAATTAGGTACTGTGCCCTGAAAGCCCAAGGCTCAGAGACGATTGAGCCGAATTGGGTGAGAGATGGTGTCGAATGCTGCGGAAAGATCCAGCAGCACCAACACCGCCCTAGAGCCCCTATCCAGCACCCACCGCACGGAGTCGGCCATCTCAATCAGGGCCGACTCAGTGCTGTAGCCGGATCGGAACCCGTGTTGGGAGTTATGAAGTAGGCCATTAGATTCAATGAAGCCAGCAAGCTGTTGATGCGCCAGTTTTTCAAGAATCTTGGAAATAGGCCTATAGTTCGCAGGGTTATCAGGATCAGCATTGATCTTCTTCAGGATGGGAACCAGGAGGGCATGTTTCCATGAATCCGGATATATGCCGGTGCGCAGAGAGACATTCCAGATGCTATTCAGGTGGGGATTAAGAAATGTTGCAAGGGCTTTATATTGCTTAGCCGGCCACGGGTCATTAGGCGACCCTGACTTACATTTGAGAAGTTCTTGAAGGGAGTGATCTTCGGTAATCTCCTGAAATTCAGTGAAGAGTAGGGTAGGGACAGAGGGAGCTGGTGACATATCTCTAATGTCATGACTATCAGTAGTGGGAAAGGAATCATAGATTAAGGCTATTTTCGCTTCAAAGTAATCGGAGAGCCGGGTGCATAGGGTCTGAGACACTGGAAGTCGGGGATTGACAGCCCGAGGATCAGTGAAAGATTTGACCGTATTAAAAATCTCCCTAGAGGAGCCATGGGCCATATTGATTTTTTCCGATAAGTGGCTTCGTTTATGTTTTATAATCATTTTCCGGCTCTATATTTGAATTTGCTGTCCGCTGAGTAAGAATGTCTCCAGCTGCGTTCAAGAGATTTGCAGACAGATTTATATTTTCGAAGTTCCTCCGAATACCAGGGTGCGGCAGGAGCTGAGCGATAAATTTTTATAGGCCGAAGAGGGGCAATAGAGTCGATGGCAGAGGACACCCAGTTGTTAAAATTATCTAATTGCGAATCCAGATCCAAGGCTCCTAGGGCTCAGCAGAGGGAAGGTGGTCCAGTAGCCGTTCCAAAGAGACCTTGCTCCAGTTTCTGCCAAACTCCTTAGCCAATATCCTAGGTTTGTTCTGATGGAACATAAGAATAGAGAAAGGAATGAAGTAGTGGTCGGACCAGATCACTGGACTGGGGTCACTAACTATAATATCAGAAAGGTTTGAACAAATGAGGTCTAACATATGTCCAGCCCTATGTGTAGGAAGCGTAACCAGTTGAATTAATCTGCAGTTAGTCAAGGTGGAGAGAAAGTTATTGCTGGAAGGACAGAATGCATCCTCAGCATGCAGATTGAAATCTCCGAGTAAGGTGAAATTAGCATAACGAGAGCTAGCTTGAAGAACAAAGTCTAAGAGGCTAGGTAAGTGCGACAAACTGGATTTAGGAGGTCGGTAAACCAGTAAGCCTGAGCATGTGATAAGAGGGGTTAATTTAATACAGAAGGGGAGAGCTTCTATGGAGTCAATTTGTATATAGGGAAATGACGAGCTCATCAAATGCGATTTATAAATGATGGTGACTCCGCCACCATGTCTGCCACTTTGCCGGTTAGCACACAAGATGTTATAGCCCTCCGGGATGGCCAGACACAATGCTGGGTTAGTTTCATTCCCTGGCCACGTTACCGTCAGAAAGAGTAGATCCCAATTGTTATCACTGAGAGTCAGAAAAATGTTGAGGGAGTGTTTCACTAGGGAACGACAGTTAATGAGTCCAGCCTTGAGACTGACGGCATTTTGGCGGATCTGTGGTAGGGGGGAGATCATCAATAATGGGCATTGAAGCACTGAGGAGCTTTTGTCCCTTCTAAAATCACATGCCTTACAAGGGTAATTCCTAACAGACAAATCCGGAGGGATAGAATGTAGGTAAAGGCACTCCTGGGGTCTGAGAGATAGCAATTTCTGCTGGCTATACGTAATGGTATCATGGGGGCCAAAACCGGCAGCATCTCAGGCCCTGGCCGCGGAGAGGTCGCGGACGGGCGCAGACGGGCTTGCCTTAGGCACGCCTTCGGCGTGCCGTCGGCGCGCCCACTGCGCTCGTCCGCTGCGCGGCCGATTGGTAGTGGTCATTTAAAGCGATTGAGGGTGGGAGGGAGCAGGCTGCTGCACCGCTACCCGTCAACTTCCCCCAAGATGGCGGCTATAGTGATGAAGAACCCCGTGGCAGCACCTAAATCAGCAGCGGGGGGGCCAAAAGAGAGGTAGTCACCCAAATACTCCAGCGAGTGTAATGGGTACAAGTAAAGTGCAATTTAAAATTAAACAAAGTTACAAAGTTAAAATCGTCCTCTGGGCTTCCTGGCTTTTCGCCTCAAGAAGGGAGTAACAAGCAAGTGTGGCGCGCTGTGTGATGCGCTTTTTATGCGCGTCTGAGGGCGGGAGGGAGCAGGCTGCTGCACCGCTACCCGTCAACTTCCCCTAAGATGGCGGCTATAGTGATGAAGAACCCCGTGGCAGCACCTAAATCGGCTGCGGGGGGGCCAGAAGAGAGGTAGTCACCCAAATACTCCAGCGAGTGCAATGGGTTAAAGTAAAGTGCAATTTAAAATTAAACGAAGTTACAAAGTTAAAATCATCCTCTGTGCTTCCCGGCTTTTCGCCTCAGGAAGGGAGTAACAAGCAAGTGACAATTGACAGAACTGCATCTGGCTACTTCATAAATTTCGATGACTTTTCTGATGATCCAAGTGAACATGAAGAAACGCCAGCAACAAAAACTTTCAAAGAAAAAAGGACTGAACTCTTTCATCAACTAAAGGAAACATATCTGATTTCACCATGGATTGAATTATGGATTGTGTTAGGTGTACTTTTCCTCCTACTTTAGCTCATCTTGGTTTTAAGTTTGGGTAGATTTATTGATGGAAAATATAGTACAATGGACACAGCAAGTCAGAACATCAACTTGGTCCTAAAGCCTCACAGATCTTCTCACATCGAAAAAATAGAACTGTCATCAGTGAACATCACATCCAATCCTATACCAGGTGGTGTAACATGGGACACAACGGATTACAACATCTATGGCCTGATTGAACTCTTGAAATATCCACATCAGTTCAAGGTTTCATTAAGTGACTTTGTAACACCAAGTACTTTCTCTGATGATTGGGACTATTATGATGTCAGATTTAAAAACTGTCAGCAAAACTTACAGAACATGATTACTTACAGGGTTCATCAAATTATGAAGAAATGTACTGTTTTAATCATTATGTTCATCACTATTTGCATAAATCTGCTAATCCTAGAAATGTTTTTACTTATAATCAATGGGAACATTGTCCAACACCGCCAAAAGGCAGCTCGAAAACATTTTATGAGAAATTCCCATACTTCTCAGGGTTTAACATCACAGATCCAAAAGCGTTTTATTTTAGAATGTTAAATAAGACAGGAATGAAAAACATGTTGACAAATACTAAATTGATTTATTCTGAAAAATTTTATGAAAAAATGTCTACATTTGGTTTTGAATTTTGGAAAACAACATTGAGACAAAAACCATCTGGGGTACAAAAGACTGGCAGGTACAAGGTTTAGAAGCATTATTCAGAGCCTGCATGATCCCAGAACACATAATATTCCTGAATGACACCATTCAACAAACAACATGTCTTGGCTTAGCCAAGATAAAAGACTTAAACTAACCTTCTATTCCAAAGCCCATACCTGATAGTAATAGCACTACACATGTGGAGATAGACGTATCCCATATTTTACACCAAAACATTACAAAATCTGATTGGAAAAAATGGTTGATCTGGCCCACAGACACTAATAACTGTCAAGATAGATTCCTGAAGAAAACACAGGGGTTCAAACAGACCAGGCCAGACCCAAGATATTCCCAGAGACAACATCCAGGGATAGTTACAACATACAGTGTAGGAAAGCTATGTCTCGAATGGCTACAGAAATCCACATTGCCTGAAATTCAGCAACACTTAACTTTACTTAAAGAAGGTGCTGACTTGCGAGATTTCATAATGGGACCTCGCAAACAGCGTAAAAAACGTTTTATATACGCCAGTATATACACTGCTAACAACGAAGCTTGGAAAGTAATGCAAATTGAAACTGCTGAAAAAATACGAGAAATTGATCCAGTGATTTATTCACTGAACAGCATTGTATCATCTGCTATTGATACAATAGAGCAGGACTTGCTAATGTTACAACATGGCCAGTCCCAATTGCGTTCTATTGTGCAGTTAGGCTGGACGTTACAAAACCTCTGTTCAGGCTACGTGCCATGGCGTCTAATCAACACAACGTCATTATTTTCTGTCTTTAACCTTACTGATAAACAAATCTCTTTGGCACAAAAAGGAGCAGACTATACAGTGCTGAGCATTGAAAAACTAGAAAAATTACCATTGATAATGTCAGAACGACCTGTCATTGACTGGATAATACATGGTACAATTACAATTCCGATAACAACTTTTCAGATTCAATATTGCCAAAAGTATATACCAGCAGGCCTGTATGAAAGGTTGGGTAAAGGATACATCAAGTCAACCTGGAATTTACCTTATACACAAAGATGTTATATTGAAGGGAAAAAAGAGATATTTATTAGTGGCAACAACTGTAAAAATTCACTAAGCGGTACACTTCTGTGTCAAGGTATTAACTTGCATGGAGCCTGCGAAGGTTCATCAAATAACCTTTCATGTCACCTGCACGGCACCCCTGCAACACAGATAGAGCCTTTTTTCAGACAGCTTTCTAACGGCAGCTACGTTATAATAAGTGACCACAGCTGTTGTGGCATTGTGCCAGGAATAGCCTATCTCGTGAGCCTTACTTCCAGGGTCATTTGCTGTATGCAAGTATTGTATCCAAACAGCAAACCAGACAAGGAAGCAGCAATATGGCCTTCTCTGAATATCTCTTCTATTCGAATTGATACTTTAAGCAGAATGAAGTCTATTCTTTTACATACAACTGTGCCTTTAACCTCGTCCAAAGAGACGTATGATCTGCAAGTTGCAAGGACAGCGGCAGAGATACAAACACTATTATCGACAAATTGCATTGAACCCTATGAAGCAGTCCTGAACATCTTCCCGAATTTCGTGCACTCTGTGTTCGGTGGCCTGCCTCTTCTCTTGGGACTCATAGCAGGAATTTTATTTTTGCTCCTTCTGCTCCGATATGGCAAGTCAAGTCACAGACAAAACCCAGGCAACTATGGAAGAAACAATCCTAGCGATGAGATACCGAGAAAGGATTAATAAAGTACTCGATTGGCTCGGCTAAGAGATCTGAATACTACCTGGTTTCTATCATTCAGACCAGTCTGGCAAGATTGCATCTTACCTGTTTTACGATGCCTGCTATGCGGAGAAGAATGCGTGTTGGACGTCTGTCTTACACTACCATCAGCAGTACCAATGGATATCGATACTTTGCTTGGTTCGGTAACGGCTCATGCAACGTGTTGTCCCCAGCGGCTACCTATTCTGATGACGGCATTCGTTGAGACCTCACCATTACAATTAGGTGGCGATGAGGTACGAGATGAAAGCGGCACACAGGTACAACCTTCTGTCAACATTGCTGATCCAGACATCGATGATGGCAATGAATCTCACATCTGCACTATTTCTACTTTTTCGGACTTGGTCCAACTTTCACCTACTGTTGTAGACGAATTCTTTGCCAGCCTATCTGAACTTATTTTCTCCCCTAACAACGAGAATAACTTTTGAAACAAAACATGAGCACACAGCGTTACCTGAACTCTGAATTCGGCCTTCAGTTTTTGATAAACAAAACTTCTGAAAACATTTTGAACTATTTTTCTTCCCTGAAAGCGAAATTATTTTTTTCCCGTTCCCAAAATATTTACCTTTTTTGGCACATGGTACTCAGCTTAAAGTAGAACTATTCTTAGGGAACAGAAGTTTCTATTTTTAGAATATCTAGAGGCAATATTTTGCCGTAGCCCCTAGCACATGTACAGTCTTGTATAAATATTTGATGAAATGGTCTGGACCTTCTTTTCTGTATTAAGAGCCATTTCATAAATGTAATTTTCGTAAATCATTCAGCCAACGTACCATATATGCATTATCTGAATGATACCACTGCTTGAAAACGTACAGTATGATACTCATCTTTCGAGTACATACCATATACCATTTCAAATGCATTTTTTTGTATTTTGGGGTCACATGCATCGTTATATGTTTAGTATTGCTTAGTATTTAGTAATGATGGACATTATACGTGGAGTGGGTGTTGTGAACGTATCTAGGACCCTAATTAAATATTCCTGATTTATGCCCTTGTGTGGTTATAACAAATCATATCCTTATAAAGGCATAAGAATCATATCCATATTTAGTCATAGCCAATGCAGTCCAAATACGGCAAGGCTACTCCCATAGACTCCTAGAAAGTACAACGCATTCTTTAAACAAACCAAGCCTCCAGCAGCCCGGGAATTCCCCCTGCTTCTGTTTTGATTTGTCCAAGAACTTCTGGAGTCCTGAAAGAACTGCAAGTTCTTAGTGACGTCTTATGTCCAACATTACGTCAAACTCGGCACCTTCCAGGTATAAATATACCAGCAGCTGCCCTAACAAACACACGGTGGTTTGGAGCAGATCAGCTATCTACTTACCCGAAGCCCAGCTGTAACGAGAGCCGAAGGAAGCCGACTCTCCCATTGACGCACTGAGAGAGACGCTGTCTTTTCTCCTGCCGAGAAATTCAGCTCCAGTGTTTCCAGTCACCCTTGCGGGTTGCTGGGAGATCGAGTCCTGAGAAAGAGATACAAGACCTCCTTCATTCTATAACCAAGGTACGGAGCTGATTAGATCCATAGAGAATTCTTGAATCAGATTCTTGGCACAACTATCTTAACTCAAACTATATCTCACTTACTCCTTCGCACGTACTAGGCTTAGGTTAGGTACACCGGGGTAGGCGTATTTTAGAAACACCAGTTGAGCACGTTTAGTCAACTTTTATCATTGTATGTATTTTATCCGTTTTAAGTATCATATGGCTCAGAAACGATATAAATGCTTTTACAGTATTATTTCATAATACTCCTTTTACTGTACACACTTTACTTTATGACAAGTATTGCAATTGTGGCAATTCACTTCCCGTCTCTCTATTTCTCTGCATTCCTGGTAAAACTAAGCATGCACGATTGACTGAGTGAAATAGCCATCAATTGTTTTCCGTGACTCTGAAGATATATGCCTTATTCTGGGGGGAGCAAAGTTGTCATGTTTATGCGGTTGTCAGAAAATAATCCCTTCCTGTCTATTCAGGAAAGTTAACACCTTCCTGTTCACTCGAGAAAGTTTCTAGTGACCTCTGAGCTAGCTGGCATTTATAATTAAGTCTAACATATTCAGTAGAGACCTAGTTGACCTCAGTCCTACGTCTAAACTATCGTTTATGTTATTCCAATGCGCTGAGCCTATTGGGAATATAGGAACTACACTACACAATTACATGCGCCTGCTAACATCAACCAGGGCTGCAGCTGGGCCTTCTCCGTCCCTCTTCTAATGAAACATAAAATGTTGTCTACCGCGAGATTTTAAAATAAATTGCCCTTGCCAAATACACACATTACACACATTCTATTTCATACCCGGACAACGTCGGGACGGGCTGCTAGTACAATCATAAAGTGATCCGTCCAGGTAAGAGGGGAGATGGAGAGGCAACTGAGACCTTCCATATTGGTAAAGATAAAGTCCAGCGTGTGGCCTGCCTGGTGTGTGGGGTCTTCCACCTTTTGGACTAGTCCCATTTCGTTTAACTGAAGACTAATTTATTAACCTCTGGGTTTGCAGTGTCGTCAGCATGAAAATTAAAATCGCCAAGTAGAAGAGAATTTGTGGAGGCCAGGACTTGCATGGCTATAAGTTTGATCAAATGATTTGCAAAGTTTGATTTTAGGCCAGGTGGACGGTAAACTAAGGTGCCATTCCAGACCTCCGAGGGGGACCAGGTGATTTTAAAGATCCCTAGTTCTAAGGTGTCATTGGTAATTCAGGACATCCATTGAGCCTTTAGATGGTTTTTAAAGGCAATGGCTAGTCCGCCGCACATTTTACCCACTCTATCTAAATGGATAATTTTGTATCCCTCGGGAATAGCCAGGTAGATTGCAAGGAGACTCGTCGCTGTCATCCAGGTTTCCTTGATAAAACAAACATCCGGGGAGTGGGAGACAATCATGTCCCATACCTCTATAGAATGTTGAACAAGTGAGCGTGTGTTGCATAAAATATATTTAGGGAAGTTCGAGCTTTGGGGGGATTTGTTAAAATGGCCATACCGTGCTGTAGTATCAGCGAGTTTTTTATGAAAACAAGGGGGACCCAAAAGGTTGCAAAGGACCATGGGTATAGATTATTTAACGTGAACAGAGGTCCTGAGCTTAATTAGCCATATGAGTAATTTTTAAATATAGAACACCATAGGGACTATATATTTGACCTGTCCAGCCGGACCAGGATTTTTATTGCAATCAAAAACAATCAATGAAATACAAAAGGGGATTACTTGTGGTAGGGCACAATCCTGTACCCAAACATTAAGAAAGAAAGAAAATAGAAAAAAGAATTGGAGCAGAAAAATTCACAGGCAAGGAGAAGAGCAAACTGGACACTTATAAATCAGTGTAAGCAGTGTTCTCCAGAGTGGAGCATACAAACAGATACACAATGGTTACATGTATGTCCACTATAAGAAGTCGACGTTTCGATCCTAGTGCTCAATTAAATAAGGATCATCATCAGGACTGTAAAAACAATTAAGTTGCCTGAGAGAATTATTACACCTGTTTGTGGGAGGAACAGGGAGAAAAAAGAGAAATCAAGTTTTACAATATAGTTTCAAGAAGTCAAAAACTGAGAAGTCAGCATTTAGAGGAGCATGCACACAATTACAGTCCTCGAAACCACAGTGAAATCTTCATGTGCACATGTGGATTAAAAACGTATGAAGTTTCAAAACCATGAGAGGTCAGCATTTAGAAAATGTATGCAATTATTTACAGTTTTCGAAATCGCAGTGAACTCTTCAAGAGTGCCGGTGATTTACGGGCGCGAGAAGTGTTTTCTAGTGCGTTCCGTGGGGCGTCAGCCACGTGAGTGTGTTGCTGGACTGACCCCGAGTTGTTGTGTCCTAAGGTGGCATCCGTGCATATATGGCTGTGAACGGTATCTAAATAAAAGGGACCTTGGTGTGAAGGCATGCGAGCTAAGGGCGGATCGATTAGAACAAATAGTGAGGCTTACCTCGAGTGGGGCGGCTAACCGTACCGATATTAATGCCAGGACCGTGTGAGGTCGACGGGGCTGGAGTTTTAGGGCTTAAGCTGCAAATGGAAATTCGGAGTCAAATCACTTAATAGCGGTATTGTGATTACCATGCATTAAATAACGGCGACGCGAGTGAAGTAGAACCTACCAGGGAGATTGCCCTCTGAGCCGTGGTTTGGGGAACACCGGCCGATTGATAACGGGAGCCCAGGCCCATTTTTTAGGCAGAGGCCAACAAAACACCCCACAGAGGGGCAGGGTAAAGAAACCACAAAGATGGGTCAACCCTCCCGGGGAGCGCAAAACACGGAACAACTTTTACCAATGGTAGTCCCCAATGAGATCCAAAACATTGCAGTCGCCTTCCCCCTAGACTGCACATTAGAAATGATTCCCATCTTTAATCTCTCTAAACATAATTTACTGAACCCCGAGTTGGAACTCCTCAAAAAAGGCTTATCCTTTGTTCCTACAATTCGACCCAACTTCATGGAACTCCAGACTGAGCTATTGAGATTCTTCAGGCTAATCCGCCTCAAAGCCTTTTTCCAATTACACCCGTCTCCTACCATCAACTCGAGTACACCTTTCCGTCCACCCTTGACCTTTTTGCCATCTGCGGGCATGATCCCTCCTGAAATTGTCACATTTGAAAAGTTAGTACAAAAGGACCTCCAGAGCTTGGAAAAGAAAAAACTTTTCATTCCTTATAATATCTCCCGCCAAGAGAAGGAAGCCATAAGTACCCTTAAAAATGAACCTTCCCTAATAATAAAAAGTGCAGACAAGGGAGGTGGGATTGTCCTTCAAGACATTGCTTCCTACAAAGATGAAATCCTGCGCCGACTAGCAAACTTACAGCCTGATTCATGTACATGCCGTTTTGCGTGTCCCTAATAGCGAATCATAGCGACTCGCTATTGAGGACACGCAAAACGGCATTCATGTAGGAATTGCTAATTAAATAGCGATTCCTACATGTTCTTTATTTGCGAGTAGCAATTTGCTACTCGCAAAAACTCCCCATTCATTCCTATGGGCCGAGAGGCCCATAGGAATTTATGGGGAGTATCCCTTATTTGCGAGTAGCAATTTGCTACTCGCAAATAAGATAGCGATTGAAAGGGTGCCAGGGGTGTCCAAAGGACGCCCTGTAGCACCCCTAAAATGCACATTTGGACAGGTGTTGCGCACACACATGTCCAAAGGACATGTGTGTGTGCAACATGCAACTTAGAAAAATGGTTTTAAAAGCATTTTTCTGAGTTTCTGCTATTTACCGACAGGTCTGACCTCTCGGTAAATAGCGGCCCCAAAAGTGCTAAATCGCAATTTCAGGATGTGTCATGAATAGCATTTGAGGAATCTCTAATAGAGATTCCTTAAATGCTATTCCTCGCATATTTGTGACTTCTTAAATAGCGATTTTTGCATTTGGTATCATGAATACCAAATGCAAAAATCGCACTCGCAAAGGGCCAGATTCTCAGAATCTGGCCCTTTGCGAGTGCAATTTACCTACATGAATCAGGCTGATAGACCACTATCAAAGGCTACCAGGGAACCCCACCAAAAGCATTCAGGATACCATACTCAGACTCACGTCTGATGCTTGCGCCGAAGGGTTTCTTAGCAAGGAGGAATTTAATTTCCTCAATGTAAAAACTCCACGCCTACCGGTCATATACACTCTCCCTAAAGTACATAAAAACATCAACAATCCCCCTGGCAGACCAATCGTCTCTGCTTGTGGCTCAGTCCTTGAACCACTGGGCGCTTTTGTGGATTTCTTCATCAAAGAGTTTGTGCCAGGCACCCTATGTTATGTAAGAGACACTATGTCCATGATAAACCTAGTTGAGCATTGTCACTATGATCCATTGATTAACACACTATGCACGATGGACGTAGAGTCGCTGTACACCAACATCCCCCAGACAGCGGCTCTACTAGTCATCAAAAAAAGACTAGACCCTCGGCCACGCCCACACAAAATACCTACTCTCTTCATTCTACAATTACTGGAGCTATGCCTTACGAGGAACTTCTTCATCTTTGATAATGTCTATTATCAACAGATCAAGGGGACCTCCATGGGGGCTATTTTTGCCCCCAACCTAGCGATTCTTTTTATGGATGATTGGAGACTAGTGTCATTCTGTCAGAAAGTAACCCTTTCCATTCAGGGATTGGTCTATGGCGTCGATATATTGACGATATCTTTCTAATATGGAACCTTGACACCAATGCACTAAACCAGTTCTTACACTGGCTTAATAATAACTGTGCTGATTTGAAATTTACACTTGCTCATGACAAAGCAGAAATAGCGTTCCTGGACCTCACAGTTTACCATAAAGAAGGTGAACTGCTCACACGCCTTTTCAGAAAGCCCACAGAGCGCAATACGCTTTTGAGCTATGACAGCAATCATCCTAGGGCGCTAAAAGATTCTTTGCCTTACTCTCAATTTTTGCGGATAAGGCGTAACTGTTCTTGCAAAACAGATTACTTCAGGGAGGCCAAAATCCTATCTGACAAACTCAAAAACCGCGGCTACCCTAGGAGGCTAGTAAAAACGGCTTCCAAAAGGGCTTGGTATTGCTCTTGTTGACACCCAAAGTACGTGATAAAACAGAGAGGTTAATCTGTGTCACGACTTTCTCACCAGTGTCACACAAAATTAGGAAATCTATCCTCAAACATTGGCCCATAATTAATGCTGGCTCCATCACTCTAGAAAGACCCCGTTTTGCTTTCCGTAAGAGTAAAAATCTTAAGGACCACCTGGTTAGAGCGGCCCTTCCAGCTCCCACACCTAGATCCACCATTGAGACCAATTGGAATCTGCCACCAATATTGGGTCATAAAAAGTGCGGGGGCTGTAATGTATGTGGTTATGCAATTGAGACACGCAATTTCTGTCACAATGATGTCACTGTCGAATTGAAATCTTTCTCCAATTGTAATACCAATAATGTTATCTATACAGTACTGTGCCCTTGTCCGAAAATGTATGTAGGTCAGACGACTCAGAAAGCAAAAACGAGAATCTGCCAACATAGGAGCCGCATTAGGTGCAGGACTCCTAATGCACCTTTGGTTGAACATTTCACTGAAAAGAACCACACTGAGGATGACATTCGTTGGACAATCTTAAAAGTGGTCAAATTGCCACAAAGGGGTGGCAACCTGGCACAAATCCTGAATCGGGAGGAACTAAAAAACATAATCCAGTTTGATACAATACGGACTGATCTGAACAGGAGTGAGGACTGGACCACCTTGCTCTAATCTGTTACCCTCAGTTGAACTTGACTGCACCTGAATGAACAGTTTTGGAATACTAATTTGCTCTGGCTTCACCCTCTGGGATGACATCGGAAATTATTTATCTCCTAATATGTGAATTTTTGATAGGCCCACTATGTGAACCCTTACTTGTTTATTGATGGTCACTATTAGTTGCACATCACATGCGCCGTATTTAAATGCACAACTGCTGTTTTTAAGACCCAGCCACCCTCACCATTCACCACTCCAATATGGCCCCCATAGCTACACGGTTCCACTCCACCCACTCCTAGAGATACGAGACCGCCGGCCG
Source organism: Lissotriton helveticus (assembly GCF_964261635.1). Lineage (NCBI taxonomy): Eukaryota > Metazoa > Chordata > Amphibia > Caudata > Salamandridae > Lissotriton > Lissotriton helveticus. Next base: position 1,789,925,422 of record NC_136068.1, read on the forward strand.
TGATCACATGACCACCCTCCCGGGGCTTATCCACAGAGCCGTGTGGAATTTTAGTTCGTGAACTGAACATCATCTGCGCCATCTTGCCCATTCCTCAGACTCACGTATGAACATACACGACAGCCATTTTAGGTACCATGGTCTCCCTGTTCACCATCGATCATCAGCGCACTTCCCTGACCCTGCAAGCATCCCCCATGCACCCTGGCTGCCCCCGCTCTCACATGCACAAGTCACAAGCCCTCCTCTTCCGCATGACTCTGTCTCTGGGAATCACACCCCGCGCCTGACCAACACCTCCTTTCCTTCCATGAATACCCCTCTTTTGATAAACCCTTCCTCTACGCTCGATTGTCCACACCGATCCTTCCTTTCATGAATATCTCTCCTTTGATGACCCCTTCCTCTGAGCCCGATTGTCTGCACGGACCGCTGGTCATCCCTTAGCCTGAGGATACAGTTTATTGCCCACTACTGTATGCACTCGCCCCTCTTCAAAGGAGCTACTATTGATCATGACCTCCCTACCCCCTGAGATTCGATCAGGCGCACACATTCCAAAGGAATCGGCGGAACACTCATCTGCGTGATAGCCCCCTCCTATTGTATGGGGGGTGAGGACCTCTACTGCAGCCACGTGTTGGAATGAGCCGGAACTGGGGGGGTACCGGGGATGTCATTTTTCATTACTTCACAATGTCTTTATTGTAATAAAGAGCGGTCACATGCCGTAAACCAGTGTATAAAAGGCCAGGCCTCAGAGAGGCTGTTAGAGAGCACCTCGAGACGATAACTTGTTGTCCGATCTGATGTGTTCTGCTCCGTCGGAATAAAACTTGTTTCCTGTCTTCCTGTCTCCAGCGCCTGCCTCTTTATTTGATAAACTTCGTATGGTATTAGAGGCGTTTAACGCCGGGCAAAATTACTTAAGAAACATCGACTAAATCGCCTGACCATTTTTTCTGACTTTCCTCAATTGGCGTCCCAAGTGTGGGGCCCATCAGCGACACGTGGATCCAGTAGGAGAGGTCCCGACGACAGAGTGAACGACTGCAACGATCGGGAGAGCTCCTGTCCGATAGACCCTCGTCTGACAGCCGATCATCCGAACTTCACTGGTTCCAAGCAGACCTCTCCCGAGTGATCTACGGTCCTGACTGGGAACCATCAGGAGTGCCGCGGTAGCAGCAGAGAGTAGAGGACCATCGTGCGCTGGAAGCGGAAGACGAGAAACTGTCCATGCGGTCCGGGTAAGGTCGTGACACACGACGAATTACGAATTGATTGATTGTTTGATTGATTGAAATACTAGTATTTGCATTGTCGCTCTTTGAGATATTCGCTGCCTGCAAACGGGGAGGAATAGGAATATTCTATCTCCCTTTGCGGATAGTGAAGGGTAGGTAACGCGGACTTTTGTCCCCCATTGTAATCTGCCGTACCTATTTTTCTCCCCACTGATTGATTGTCCGAACATAGATTGTTTGGAGTATAGTTCTTTTGAGGTTCTCTGCTTGCAAACAACGTAGAATAGCAATATTCTGTCTAGTCTTTGCAAATAGTGAAAGATAGGTAGTGCGGACCTTTGTCCCCCGTTGTAATCTGTCATGCCTGTCTTCTCCCCACTGATTGGTAGTTGGTACAACCCGGACCGCTTATTAGAGATGAACCATCCAGCTCCATTGGAAGGCACCCCTAATAAGGACATGTTCACTAAACAAGGACTAGTCGCTATAGCTTATAGTAAGTTATGGCATAAATATACAAAAAAGGACCCCGAAAGTCAGTGGCCACTGATAGGTTCCTTTGATGATCATAAAATAAAAGCGCTAGAAGCAGCTGTTAGAATAAATAAGGCAACGCCCACCATGCTCGATAGTATCGGCATGTGGCGCAAAGAAGCAGAGCAACGAAGGAAAAGAGAAGAAGCAAGAATAGGGAAAGAGTTACGAAAGGCAGCCCACCTGGCCGCTAAGGAACTAGATGAAGAAATAAGAAGGAGAGAGGAAGTTAGACAAACGCAAGAATCAGGGTCGGCAGGCCAATGCCCTGTTAGGACCCCCTCTACGCTCTACCCGGAGATGCCCTCCAAACAACGGGCAAACGACGAGTTACTGCTAGGTCCTCTGATTATCTACATGCCCCCTCCTTATGCCCCCTGCCAGCCTCTAGCACAGCACCTACCAGTTCTGAGTGCGGGCGAGGGTGACCCTAGCGCTAGTGCCCCGGCTCTTACGGCCTTCGCACCAGCCACATTGGTAACAACATCAGATGAACTCGAGACTAGCAAGCAGCCAACAGCCAGACTAAATAGGTTGAGCAAAGACGAGCGGGATGGGATAGACAAGATAGCAAAGACACTGGTAGAACGGAAAGAGAGCGAAGAATATACGATGGATATGCACAATTCACATGCCGGTAGCCACAGACGGCATTTCATTTTACGGTTCAGCTACCACACCCTGAACGCATATGAGGATAGGTATCAAACTAAGGGTCCTGCTAAGCTGACGGCTCTATATAGAAAGGTCGATGTTGGAGATGGGACTGAGCGCGATGTGACGGACCTCTTCATGCAAACGCTTGAAGTCTTCCGCCACCTCACGGAACAGAAACCAGAGGTTAAGATCACAGTCCCTGAAACGGCTGAGTCCCCATTAGAAGTAGCCAACACTATGATGCCTATCAGAGAAGCCGCCCCCTACTGGGTCCCCCCAAGAGGTCAGGGAACAAACGACGATATCAACCACGCAGATGCAAAAGGGAGGGTTGTGTACAATTGGGTTTACCAACCATGGGATCGACAAGATATTTTAACCTTTAGGCAAACCCTGCCTGATTTAAGGAAGAACCCGACAGGATTTTACACCGAATTAGGCACAGCCTTGGGCTCAACGATAATGACTCTAGCAGACATTGATTTGTTTTTCGGGTTATGTCTGCCGGCTGACGTGTGGAAGCAAATCCGGAAAGCCGAACACACAGATCTGTTCGGACATACCTGGAATCAACTCAGTGAGCTAGATAGACGACGAGAGCCCGGAAGGAAACCGATAAAAGACATACTGGAACTTCCGGACAAAATAGTTCAGAAGCTAAAAACCTTGATCCCAGAAAAAAAGGTAGATTGGTCAATAGTCACGGCTTGCCGTCAGAAACCCCAGGAAGACGTATCAGAATACTTCTCCCGATTTGAAACGGTGTTCTCCGACTATAGTGGCCAAGACATGACCACCGCAACCGGACAACACCTATTTGTGCAAAACTACGTAAAGGGTCTGTCACGAGAGGTTTCCGAAAAGTTACAAACGAGCGAGAGTAGTTGGGGGGCCTCCAAACCCGCCGCTATCCTCCAAATGGCTCAGTACTACGAACACCAAAATAATGAGAATGATAGGGCAACCGAGAGAAAGAAGAAAGATTTGAAAGAAAGGGTGATGATAGCCCAGATACAAGGGGTGGCAGTCGGGAAAGAACTACACAGAGGGAGCTACCAATCAATCGCCCCTAGAAATCCACCCCCAAAGGACCGCACACCCACTCCCTCTTTGGACGTAGGGACATAGAAGATAATCAGTGTGCATTTTGCAAAGGATTCGGGCATTGGAAGCCTCAATGTCCGGCTCTTCTGGAACTAATTAAAAATAAAGAAACGAGGGACATGACGAATGGCCCCAGGACTAGAGGGCAGGGGCGGGGGTACACAAACGACACCAACAGCGACAGACCAGGAAGATCGAACACATTTTACCGTCCCCGACAGAACCAATACCAACTATCTGACAGTGAGAACACTCCCGACTTCGCATAGGACTGCCAGGGGCAAGGGAGTGATCCAGTCGAGTTCTGTGTTGACCAGCAAGGTCCTTACGTCACCGCTAAGGTCCTGGGTACAAAGTCTCCATTCTTGGTAGACACTGGAGCGACACGTAGTGTATTATCAAAGCGACTGATTCCAAGGGCACCCTTGTCTGGCTCACACATTACATCGATAGGTTTCGATGGAACGCCCTCCACTAATCCCCTGTCTGTACCTATCTCCTTTGACCTAGGAAACAACCCCACTGACACAACATTTCTGCTCTCCTCCAACTCCCCTGACGCCATTATGGGTATTGATTTACTAAAACATTTCCGAGCTACTATTAGGTGTTCCCTAGATGGAGTCCGAGTCATCCTGTACGACAACCCGAGCATGTCCAGATCCCGCCCCGCACGACATATGTACTCTATAACTGATGCTGACCTATCCTTGCTCGACACCCTACCCCTGTACCTATGGGCCAGAAACGACTCGGATGTAGGACGAATGATGATCGACCCTGTGCACATAACTGTTCGACCAGACGCAATACTCCCAAAACTCCCACAGTACCGGATATCGCCCGAAGGCGAGAAGGCATTGGTAGCGATTATTCAGTCCCTGGTAGATGCAGGAGTGGTAGAGGAAGTGGTTAGTAATGTCTGCAACAGCCCTATCCTACCCATTGTTAAGAAGCAAGGTGAGGGAGATGAGAAAGCGTACCGCTTCATCATCGACCTGCGAGAAGTCAACAAAGTGGTGGTGCCACAGTACCCCGTAGTCTCAGACATTTACCACCATTTTGACCCTCATCCCGTCCACTGCCACCACCTTCACCGTTATTGATCTCAAGAATGCATTTTTCTCTATCCCCATCCATCCAGACAGCCGTTATCTCTTCGGCTTCACCTTAAAAAACATCCTAGACACCCCCATCCCAAAGACACAGAAGCAAGTCCGTTCATTGGTGGGCCTTACCTCTTTTTGCCGACAATGGTTACCAAATTTCAGTCTCATTATAAAGCCCCTACTTTCCCTGTTGGCCAAAGATGTTCCCTTCCCACTCCCTTGGACCCCCGAATGCCAAGAGTCCTTTAAGGAGTTGCGGGATGCCCTTTGCTCAGCCCCCGTCCTAGGGACACCAGATTACTCCAAGCCCTTCTCCCTCTTCACTCACGAAAGGGAGGGTTGCGCATTGTCTGTTCTAACTCAGCCCATCGGCTCCAAACAACGCCCTTGTGCCTACTTCTCTGCCACTCTTGACCCAGTCGCCAGAGCTTTACCTGCCTGCCTTCGAGCAGTAGCCGCGGCTGCTGTCTCTATCCGTCAGAGTGAGGGAATTGTACTTTCAAACTCTCTCACGGTGTTAGTACCCCACGCAGTTGACACCCTTTTGAACCAGACCAAGACTCAACACCTGACTAGTGCACGACTGACGGGGTACGAATTGACCCTACTTGCACCCCACATCACTCTGAAGAGATGCACAACTTTGAATCCTGCTACATTGTTGCCCTTGCCTGAAAATGACCCCGATGTGCCCCCTATACATGACTGTGTGACCCTCACGGACGAACAGACCAGGAGTAGAATTGACCTCCGAGACATTGCTTTTACAGACCCTGATGGAGAGCTATGGGTAGACGGCTCTTGTATCAAACTCCCAGACGGCACCACTTCAGCTGCCTATGCGGTGACGACAGCCCGAACAGTAGTTGAAACAGCCCGCATCACGCAACGATCCGCACAGGCGGCAGAGCTAATTGCCCTCACACGAGCATGTATCATAGCGGCAGGAACCACGGCGAACATTTACACGGACAGCCAGTATGCCTTCGGGGTGGTTTATCATTTTGGGCTCTTGTGGAGGGAAAGGGGATTCCTGACGTCCCACGGCACGCCCATCCTTCACGGAGATCTAGTCTCCGCCCTGATTGAAGCAGTTCTCCTCCCCAATCGATTAGCAGTGATCAAATGCCAGGCACACAAGAAGGTGACGGACTTAGTTGGACAGGGAAACGCACTGGCCGACATCACTGCCCGAACCACAGCTGAGAATAGGACAACGACACGTATATATGTGACCAGGTCACAAGCAGAAAAATGGACTGACGCTAGGGAAATGATTAGGGACATCCAGTCGGCCAGCACACCTCACGAACTGACTGAGTGGGCACGGGTGGGTCTAAAGGACGATGAAGGCTGCTGGCGGACAAAAGACACAAACAAATGGTTGCTGCCTGACTCATACTTGATTCCCATACTGACTATGGCACACTCCCCTGCACACATAGGTTCTGCCCCCATGATTGAACTCATTTCCAAAGTCTGGCACAACAACAAAATCCCCGACTCAGCCAAACGCCTGGTCCAGCAGTGCCTTATCTGCCTACAACACAACCCCGGGAAAGGAACTGTGGTACCCCGGGGAGGGTTTGGGATCCCCGACCACCCCTTTGAGGTCCTCCAGATGGATTACATCCAGCTGGAGAGATGCCAAGGCTTGAAGTATGTATTAGTCATTGTATGCACCTTCAGCAAATGGGTGGAAGCCTATCCAACCCGTGATAACACTGCCATGACTACTGCCAAAGTACTACTGAAAGAGTTTTTCCCTCGCTACGGCCTTTGTCGAATTTTATGGAGCGACAATGGCCCCCACTTCATTGCTGAAGTTATCCAATTAATCTTAAAGGGGCTGGGGGTAAAGCAAAGATTTCATGCGGTCTTCCACCCCCAATCCATTGGCCTAGTTGAGCGACACAATGCTACACTGAAACTGAAACTGTCAAAAATAGTGGCCACCACAGGACTTAAGTGGCCAGATGCCCTCCCACTGGCATTGCTATCGATGCGCTCCACTCCCACTAAGCACCACTTGACCCCCTACGAGGTTGTGTTTGGGCGACCAATGAACCTCTGGACTGCCCCCAAACCAACCTCCATTCACGACGTCCCTGACGTCCTGCTGTCAGATTATTTGTGCAAATTAACTAAAACGTTGTCTGTCATTCATCAACAGGTGCAGCAGGCCATCCCCGATGCTTCCAGGGGTCCCGGTCACGATATCCAACCGGGAGATTATGTTTTAGTCCGGAATTTTCAACGGGCAAAGAGTCTGGAACCCCGGTGGACGTGCCCCTGGCAAGTACTGAGCACCACTCGGACGGCTCTTCGAGTAGAGGGGAAAAGGCACTGGCTGCACGCCCACCACTGCAAGAAGGGCTCCTCGACCCTGGCCACGACAGAAAACGTCGACACCCACGAAGAGCTCCTGAACAAAGACCGGCCATCACTGAACTGCTATCCTGATACCGAGGCACTTGAACTTGCAAAATTCTCTGATCCCAACGTGCCATCCCGGGAAGGGTATTTCCTGCGTCGAAAGGAGGGAGCTTCGGCTAAGTAGACCACGGACTAAGTTAAAATCTCAGAACGGTGGCCTAAAACAACCAAGGGTTACCCGGAGAGAAGCTAAACAAAGTCTGTGGTTGTGCCCACTACCGAGCACCTTGAAGATGATGGAAGCGCCAGATAAGAAGATGATGGAAGCGCTAGATAAGAAGATGATGGACGCAACCGGAAATACCCACTACAGGAACCCAAAGGCTGACAATTTGCACAAATCAAAGACAATCGCCTTCTTCAGTCTCTTCCTCCTTTGCCTCCTCCTCATGACTTCCTTCTGGATCTTGGAGGACAGCACGCCCGCTCATCAGATATTGCTGACCACTGCACAGCCAACCACCATGAAAGAGCATCACCTGATCTCCCTTTCGCCTCAGCTCCGAGAAAGGCGTAAGGAGTTCTGGAACAATTCCTTCGTGCAACTATTGCACAAGCACAACCTTGCTGCAAATGCCACAAACTGCTGGGTCTGCGGGTTGCTCCCGCATGCCACTGGACACTCCATCCCCTTCATCCCTTCTCCTTTCTCAGTTCACGGCTCCTGCCTCGCCTGGTTGATCCTCTTGCAGGAAAGCCACAAGGACAATGCCGCTTCTGGTCAAACAGTGTCACACTTCTACTATGGGTTCTGGCTGAACAAAACAGGAAGGACGTCTGCCCCCTTTTGTCCTGTGACCTCAGGTTCCGCCTTCCATATGAACATCCCTGCCAAAGAACGAGTTGAAATGCAAGTGCTCCACAATCCAGCTAGACCCACCTTCTCCCAACTGCGGAAGCGAATGGCTGCCACTCTGACTGTGGCCCTGTCTGTCATCAATGTCACAGGTCTCGTGTGCCTCGAAGGCCAGGGAACACAGCTGGTGGGTCACAGTTCCTGCCGCATCACCAGAACATTGGTCTCAGTTGATCCCCCCTCCTTTGTTGCTTCTCCGAATATGTACTTTGTTTGTGGCATCAAAGCTTACACTTGGCTCCCGAAAGGTTGGAGGGGTAGTGCTACATCGCCTTGTTTCTTCCCCCCACGTACGTGGCCCCAGCCTACCATCACCGGCAAAAGCGCGCCGGAGACATTGGACAAGCCGACTCCACCGGAGCACAGTTCCTGGATGCGGTGAAGGGACTCGTTCCTCTGTGGGGCCCAATGGCAAATAGCCGTGCTATCCGACACCTGACTCAGGCAGTAGAAACAACCATTAACATCACGGCTGGCATCCTCGCTAACAACACGGCTGAGCTTCAGGCAGTCCGCCTGGTGGCTCTTCAAAACCGCCTTGTTCTAGATGTGGTTCTGGCCGACCGTGGAGGAGCATGCCGCATCATCGGCTCCAGCTGTTGCACCTACGTGGCAGATAACTCGCCTTCAGTCTACAAAGCAATCGAACACCTCCACAGACTATCCTCAGAGGTTCACCAGGAGCAAGAAGGATGGTCGCTTGGAAGCTGGTTTTGGGACACTTTGAAGGACTGGGGATGGAGGTTGTTTACATTTATACTGATACCAGTCATGATACTGTGTGGGTGTTGCTTAGGTATTCAATGTTTGCCACCTTTGTGTTCACTCATTTCTAATTGTATGTGCCCTAGGACTTTGGACTTTAGAACTGAGCACATGAGTCCCTTCTATGAGATAGAAATACGTGGTCTTATGGGGATAGATCCGAATTGACAAGCTGGCGAGACATGTTAAAAGGGAGGACTGTGGAATTTTAGTTCGTGAACTGAACATCATCTGCTTCATCTTGCCCATTCCTCAGACTCACGTATGAACATACACGACAGCCATTTTAGGTACCATGGTGTGGGCTTTCGGGTGGGTTGTCCAATAAACTCACTGATACGGGGTTGCGAGGCAAAGAGGGTTTTATTATTTTATAGAGCCTCCTCTTTTGAACTGGTACTCGATAGAAAGGCAAAGGAATGTCAATGTCCTCTTTAACTTGTTTGGCGGTTCCCAGTCTCCGACTTTCCCGGTGCCATCTGGGCGTTGTAGTTCTTGCCTCCGCCGTCTTGTCTCTCGTTCCAGATTCGACCACAAAAGAAACAGAAATAAAGAAACCACTATTAGATCGCGGTTTTGGGGTGTTTGTCAGGGAAGGGAAGTGAGGGACCACACGTGCTCGTTGTTCTCAAAGTGCCGGTGAGGTGAAGGGAAGGTAACGGTGCACTGAGGGTCGGTTGCTTGGTCTTACGGTGGTTTACCCCACTTACGTCCCGCCCACCCCGTGAACTTTGACCGTACCTGCTCGAGCCACACTTCGTGTGAAGTGTGGCTGGGCGATGCGCCTCCTCGTTGGCCTCCCGGCTTGTCGCGGTCGTCACGGGTCTTTCTCCCTTCGGTTTCCCCGTTCCGTGGTCCGCTGCCTCCGTTGTCACTGAGCTCCGTCCTCCGATGTTCCTCTAACGCCTCCTCTCTCCGCTGGTCCGCTCTCCAGTCCGCTCCCGGTCTCCTCCTCTGCTCTCCCGCCTCCTGCCGTTGCTGTGCTTCGCTTGCGTCCTCTTCCGTCCTCCACTGCTCACACGCCTCCTCCAGCCGATGTTCCTTGCTTTCTTCGCCTCCCGTCCTCCACTGCTCACACGCCTCCTCCAGCCGATGTTCCTTGCTTTCTTCACCTCCCGTCCTCCACTGCTCACACGCCTCCTCCAGCCGATGTTCCTTGCTTCCGTCGTCTCCCGTCCTCCAATGCTCACACGCCTCCTCCTCGTCTTCGGTTCTCCTCCACTCTGCTCCTCGCTCACGCCACCACTCTCCACTCCCTCCGGGTGTAAAACACACCTGGGATCGATTTGGGCGCACCTTTACCTCCTGTTGGGGGGCGGTCTCCGGCTCCAGCTCCGCCCAGTTAAAGAAACACGGCTCCTCCGGTTCCCGGGACGTTTGGGGCCAGTCCGTTACGGGTTTCCAGACGTCTGCGTGCTGGGTGACAAAAGAGGACACAGGTAAAGGTAAGCCGGGAGGGCCCGGGTCCGGGTCCTCCTCGTCACACATGGTCTCCCTGTTCACGATCGATCATCAGCGCACTTCCCTGACCCTGCAAGCATCCCCCATGCACCCTGGCTGCCCCCGCTCTCACATGCACAAGTCACAAGCCCTCCTCTTCCGCATGACTCTGTCTCTGGGAATCACACCCCGCGCCTGACCAACACCTCCTTTCCTTCCATGAATACCCCTCTTTTGATAAACCCTTCCTCTACGCTCGATTGTCCACACCGATCCTTCCTTTCATGAATATCTCTCCTTTGATGACCCCTTCCTCTGAGCCCGATTGTCTGCACGGACCGCTGGTCATCCCTTAGCCTGAGGATACAGTTTATTGCCCACTACTGTATGCACTCGCCCCTCTTCAAAGGAGCTACTATTGATCATGACCTCCCTACCCCCTGAGATTCGATCAGGCGCACACATTCCAAAGGAATCGGCGGAACACTCAGCTGCGTGATAGCCCCCTCCTATTGTATGGGGGGTGAGGACCTCTACTGTAGCCACGTGTTGGAATGAGCCGGAACTGGGGGGGTACCGGGGATGTCATTTTCCATTACTTCACAATGTCTTTATTGTAATAAAGAGCGGTCACATGCCGTAAACCAGTGTATAAAAGGCCAGGCCTCAGAGAGGCTGTTAGAGAGCACCTCGAGACGATAACTTGTTGTCCGATCTGATGTGTTCTGCTCCGTCGGAATAAAACTTGTTTCCTGTCTTCCTGTCTCCAGCGCCTGCCTCTTTATTTGATAAACTTCGTATGGTATTAGAGGCGTTTAACGCCGGGCAAAATTACTTAAGAAACATCGACTAAATCGCCTGACCATTTTTTCTGACTTTCCTCAATTGGCGTCCCAAGTGTGGGGCCCATCAGCGACACGTGGATCCAGTAGGAGAGGTCCCGACGACAGAGTGAACGACTGCAACGATCGGGAGAGCTCCTGTCCGATAGACCCTCGTCTGACAGCCGATCATCCGAACTTCACTGGTTCCAAGCAGACCTCTCCCGAGTGATCTACGGTCCTGACTGGGAACCATCAGGAGTGCCGCGGTAGCAGCAGAGAGTAGAGGACCATCAGGCGCTGGAAGCGGAAGACGAGAAACTGTCCATGCGGTCCGGGTAAGGTTGTGACACACGACGAATTACGAATTGATTGATTGTTTGATTGATTGAAATACTAGTATTTGCATTGTCGCTCTTTGAGATATTCGCTGCCTGCAAACGGGGAGGAATAGGAATATTCTATCTCCCTTTGCGGATAGTGAAGGGTAGGTAACGCGGACTTTTGTCCCCCATTGTAATCTGCCGTACCTATTTTTCTCCCCACTGATTGATTGTCCGAACATAGATTGTTTGGAGTATAGTTCTTTTGAGGTTCTCTGCTTGCAAACAACGTAGAATAGCAATATTCTGTCTAGTCTTTGCAAATAGTGAAAGATAGGTAGTGCGGACCTTTGTCCCCCGTTGTAATCTGTCATGCCTGTCTTCTCCCCACTGATTGGTAGTTGGTACAACCCGGACCGCTTATTAGAGATGAACCATCCAGCTCCATTGGAAGGCACCCCTAATAAGGACATGTTCACTAAACAAGGACTAGTCGCTATAGCTTATAGTAAGTTATGGCATAAATATACAAAAAAGGACCCCGAAAGTCAGTGGCCACTGATAGGTTCCTTTGATGATCATAAAATAAAAGCGCTAGAAGCAGCTGTTAGAATAAATAAGGCAACGCCCACCATGCTCGATAGTATCGGCATGTGGCGCAAAGAAGCAGAGCAACGAAGGAAAAGAGAAGAAGCAAGAATAGGGAAAGAGTTACGAAAGGCAGCCCACCTGGCCGCTAAGGAACTAGATGAAGAAATAAGAAGGAGAGAGGAAGTTAGACAAACGCAAGAATCAGGGTCGGCAGGCCAATGCCCTGTTAGGACCCCCTCTACGCTCTACCCGGAGATGCCCTCCAAACAACGGGCAAACGACGAGTTACTGCTAGGTCCTCCGATTATCTACATGCCCCCTCCTTATGCCCCCTGCCAGCCTCTAGCACAGCACCTACCAGTTCTGAGTGCGGGCGAGGGTGACCCTAGCGCTAGTGCCCCGGCTCTTACGGCCTTCGCACCAGCCACATTGGTAACAACATCAGATGAACTCGAGACTAGCAAGCAGCCAACAGCCAGACTAAATAGGTTGAGCAAAGACGAGCGGGATGGGATAGACAAGATAGCAAAGACACTGGTAGAACGGAAAGAGAGCGAAGAATATACGATGGATATGCACAATTCACATGCCGGTAGCCACAGACGGCATTTCATTTTACGGTTCAGCTACCACACCCTGAACGCACATGAGGATAGGTATCAAACTAAGGGTCCTGCTAAGCTGACGGCTCTATATAGAAAGGTCGATGTTGGAGATGGGACTGAGCGCGATGTGACGGACCTCTTCATGCAAACGCTTGAAGTCTTTCGCCACCTCACGGAACAGAAACCAGAGGTTAAGATCACAGTCCCTGAAACGGCTGAGTCCCCATTAGAAGTAGCCAACACTATGATGCCTATCAGAGAAGCCGCCCCCTACTGGGTCCCCCCAAGAGGTCAGGGAACAAACGACGATATCAACCACGCAGATGCAAAAGGGAGGGTTGTGTACAATTGGGTTTACCAACCATGGGATCGACAAGATATTTTAACCTTTAGGCAAACCCTGCCTGATTTAAGGAAGAACCCGACAGGATTTTACACCGAATTAGGCACAGCCTTGGGCTCAACGATAATGACTCTAGCAGACATTGATTTGTTTTTCGGGTTATGTCTGCCGGCTGACGTGTGGAAGCAAATCCGGAAAGCCGAACACACAGATCTGTTCGGACATACCTGGAATCAACTCAGTGAGCTAGATAGACGACGAGAGCCCGGAAGGAAACCGATAAAAGACATACTGGAACTTCCGGACAAAATAGTTCAGAAGCTAAAAACCTTGATCCCAGAAAAAAAGGTAGATTGGTCAATAGTCACGGCTTGCCGTCAGAAACCCCAGGAAGACGTATCAGAATACTTCTCCCGATTTGAAACGGTGTTCTCCGACTACAGTGGCCAAGACATGACCACCGCAACCGGACAACACCTATTTGTGCAAAACTACATAAAGGGTCTGTCACGAGAGGTTTCCGAAAAGTTACAAATGAGCGAGAGTAGTTGGGGGGCCTCCAAACCCGCCGCTATCCTCCAAATGGCTCAGTACTACGAACACCAAAAGAATGAGAATGATAGGGCAACCGAGAGAAAGAAGAAAGATTTGAAAGAAAGGGTGATGATAGCCCAGATACAAGGGGTGGCAGTCGGGAAAGAACTACACAGGGGGAGCTACCAATCAATCGCCCCTAGAAATCCACCCCCAAAGGACCGCACACCCACTCCCTACTCTGGACGTAGGGACATAGAAGATAATCAGTGTGCATTTTGCAAAGGATTCGGGCATTGGAAGCCTCAATGTCCGGCTCTTCTGGAACTAAGTAATAATAAAGAAACAAGGGACATGACGAATGGCCCCAGGACTAGAGGGCAGGGGCGGGGGTACACAAACGACACCAACAGCGACAGACCAGGAAGATCGAACACATTTGACCGTCCCCGACAGAACCAATACCAACTATCTGACAGTGAGAACACTCCCGACTTCGCATAGGACTGCCAGGGGCAAGGGAGGGATCCAGTCGAGCTCTGTGTTGACCAGCAAGGTCCTTACGTCACCGCTAAGGTCCTGGGTACAAAGTCTCCATTCTTGGTAGACACTGGAGCGACACGTAGTGTATTATCAAAGCGACTGATTCCAAGGGCACCCTTGTCTGGCTCACACATTACATCGATAGGTTTCGATGGAACGCCCTCCACTAATCCCCTGTCTGTACCTATCTCCTTTGACCTAGGAAACAACCCCACTGACACAACATTTCTGCTCTCCTCCAACTCCCCTGACGCCATTATGGGTATTGATTTACTAAAACATTTCCGAGCTACTATTAGGTGTTCCCTAGATGGAGTCCGAGTCATCCTGTACGACAACCCGAGCATGTCCAGATCCCGCCCCGCACGACATATGTACTCTATAACTGATGCTGACCTATCCTTGTCCGACACCCTACCCCTGTACCTATGGGCCAGAAACGACTCGGATGTAGGACGAATGATGATCGACCCTGTGCACATAACTGTTCGACCAGACGCAATACTCCCGAAACTCCCACAGTACCGGATATCGCCCGAAGGCGAGAAGGCATTGGTAGCGATTATTCAGTCCCTGGTAGATGCAGGAGTGGTAGAGGAAGTGGTTAGTAATGTCTGCAACAGCCCTATCCTACCCATTGTTAAGAAACAAGGTGAGGGAGATGAGAAAGCGTACCGTTTCATCATCGACCTGCGAGAAGTCAACAAAGTGGTGGTGCCACAGTACCCCGTAGTCTCAGACATCACCACCATTTTGACCCTCATCCCGTCCACTGCCACCACCTTCACCGTTATTGATCTCAAGAATGCATTTTTCTCTATCCCCATCCATCCAGACAGCCGTTATCTCTTCGGCTTCACCTTAAAAAACATCCTAGACACCCCCATCCCAAAGACACAGAAGCAAGTCCGTTCATTGGTGGGCCTTACCTCTTTTTGCCGACAATGGTTACCAAATTTCAGTCTCATTATAAAGCCCCTACTTTCCCTGTTGGCCAAAGATGTTCCCTTCCCACTCCCTTGGACCCCCGAATGCCAAGCGTCCTTTAAGGAGTTGCGGGATGCCCTTTGCTCAGCCCCCGTCCTAGGGACACCAGATTACTCCAAGCCCTTCTCCCTCTTCACTCACGAAAGGGAGGGTTGCGCATTGTCTGTTCTAACTCAGCCCATCGGCTCCAAACAACGCCCTTGTGCCTACTTCTCTGCCACTCTTGACCCAGTCGCCAGAGCTTTACCTGCCTGCCTTCGAGCAGTAGCCGCGGCTGCTGTCTCTATCCGTCAGAGTGAGGGAATTGTACTTTCAAACTCTCTCACGGTGTTAGTACCCCACGCAGTTGACACCCTTTTGAACCAAACCAAGACTCAACACCTGACAAGTGCACGACTGACGGGGTACGAATTGACCCTACTTGCACCCCACATCACTCTGAAGAGATGCACAACTTTGAATCCTGCTACATTGTTGCCCTTGCCTGAAAATGACCCCGATGTGCCCCCTATACACGACTGTGTGACCCTCACGGACGAACAGACCAGGAGTAGAATTGACCTCCGAGACATTGCTTTTACAGACCCTGATGGAGAGCTATGGGTAGACGGCTCTTGTATCAAACTCCCAGACGGCACCACTTCAGCTGCCTATGCGGTGACGACAGCCCGAACAGTAGTTGAAACAGCCCGCATCACGCAACGATCCGCACAGGCGGCAGAGCTAATTGCCCTCACACGAGCATGTATCATAGCGGCAGGAACCACGGCGAACATTTACACGGACAGCCAGTATGCCTTCGGGGTGGTTTATCATTTTGGGCTCTTGTGGAGGGAAAGGGGATTCCTGACGTCCCACGGCACGCCCATCCTTCACGGAGATCTAGTCTCGGCCCTGATTGAAGCAGTTCTCCTCCCCAATCGATTAGCAGTGATCAAATGCCAGGCACACAAGAAGGTGACGGACTTAGTTGGACAGGGAAACGCACTGGCCGACATCACTGCCCGAACCACAGCTGAGAATAGGACAACGACACGTATATATGTGACCAGGTCACAAGCAGAAAAATGGACTGACGCTAGGGAAACGATTAGGGACATCCAGTCGGCCAGCACACCTCACGAACTGACTGAGTGGGCACGGGTGGGTCTAAAGGACGATGAAGGCTGCTGGCAGACAAAAGACACAAACAAATGGTTGCTACCTGACTCATACTTGATTCCCATACTGACTATGGCACACTCCCCTGCACACATAGGTTCTGCCCCCATGATTGAACTCATTTCCAAAGTCTGGCACAACAACAAAATCCCCGACTCAGCCAAACGCCTGGTCCAGCAGTGCCTTATCTGCCTACAACACAACCCCGGGAAAGGAACTGTGGTACCCCGGGGAGGGTTTGGGATCCCCGACCACCCCTTTGAGGTCCTCCAGATGGATTACATCCAGCTGGAGAGATGCCAAGGCTTGAAGTATGTATTAGTCATTGTATGCGCCTTCAGCAAATGGGTGGAAGCCTATCCAACCCGTGATAACACTGCCATGACTACTGCCAAAGTACTACTGAAAGAGTTTTTCCCTCGCTACGGCCTTTGTCGAATTTTATGGAGCGACAATTGCCCCCACTTCATTGCTGAAGTTATCCAATTAATCTTGAAGGGGCTGGGGGTAAAGCAAAGGTTTCATGCGGTCTTCCACCCCCAATCCATTGGCCTAGTTGAGCGACACAATGCTACACTGAAACTGAAACTGTCAAAAATAGTGGCCACCACAGGACTTAAGTGGCCAGATGCCCTCCCACTGGCATTGCTATCGATGCGCTCCACTCCCACTAAGCACCACTTGACCCCCTACGAGGTTGTGTTTGGGCGACCAATGAACCTCTGAACTGCCCCCAAACCAACCTCCATTCACGACGTCCCCGACGTCCTGCTGTCAGATTATTTGTGCAAATTAACTAAAACGTTGTCTGTCATTCATCAACAGATGCAGCAGGCCATCCCCGATGCTTCCAGGGGTCCCGGTCACAATATCCAACCGGGAGATTATGTTTTAGTCCGGAATTTTCAACGGGCAAAGAGTCTGGAACCCCGGTGGACGGGCCCCTGGCAAGTACTGATCACCACTCGGACGGCTCTTCGAGTAGAGGGGAAAAGGCACTGGCTGCACGCCCACCACTGCAAGAAGGTCTCCTCGACCCTGGCCACGACAGAAAACGTCGACACCCACGAAGAGCTCCTGAACAAAGACCGGCCATCACTGAACTGCTATCCTGATACCGAGGCACTTGAACTTGCAAAATTCTCTGATCCCACTGTGCCATCCCGGGAAGGGTATTTCCTGCGTCGAAAGGAGGGAGCTTCGGCTAAGTAGACCACGGACTAAGTTAAAATCTCAGAACGGTGGCCTAAAACAACCAAGGGTTACCCGGAGAGAAGCTAAACAAAGTCTGTGGTTCTGCCCACTACCGAGCACCTTGAAGATGATGGAAGCACCAGATAAGAAGATGATGGAAGCGCCAGATAAGAAGATGATGGACGCAACCGGAAATACCCACTACAGGAACCCAAAGGCTGACAATTTGCACAAATCAAAGACAATCGCCTTCTTCATTCTCTTCCTCCTTTGCCTCCTCCTCATGACTTCCTTCTGGATCTTGGAGGACAGCACGCCCGCTCATCAGATATTGCTGACCACTGCACAGCCAACCACCATGAAAGAGCATCACCTGATCTCCCTTTCGCCTCAGCTCCGAGAAAGGCGTAAGGAGTTCTGGAACAATTCCTTCGTGCAACTATTGCACAAGCACAACCTTGCTGCAAATGCCACAAACTGCTGGGTCTGCGGGTTGCTCCCGCATGCCACTGGACACTCCATCCCCTTCATCCCTTCTCCTTTCTCAGTTCACGGCTCCTGCCTCGCCTGGTTGATCCTCTTGCAGGAAATCCACAAGGACAACGCCGCTTCTGGTCAAACAGTGTCACACTTCTACTATGGGTTCTGGCTGAACAAAACAGGAAGGACGTCTGCCCCCTTTTGTCCTGTGACCTCAGGTTCCGCCTTCCATATGAACATCCCTGCCAAAGAACAAGTTGAAATGCAAGTGCTCCACAATCCAGCTAGACCCACCTTCTCCCACCTGCGGAAGCCAACGGCTGCCACTCTGACTGTGGCCCTGTCTGTCATCAATGTCACAGGTCTCGTGTGCCTCGAAGGCCAGGGAACACAACTGGTGGGTCACAGTTCCTGCCGCATCACCAGAACATTGGTCTCAGTTGATCCCCCCTCCTTTGTTGCTTCTCCGAATATGTACTTTGTTTGTGGCATCAAAGCTTACACTTGGCTCCCGAAAGGTTGGAGGGGTACGTGCTACATCGCCTTCATTCTTCCCCCCACGTACGTGGCCCCAGCCTACCATCACCGGCAAAAGCGCGCCGGAGACATTGGACAAGCCGACTCCACCGGAGCACAGTTCCTGGATGCGGTGAAGGGACTTGTTCCTCTGTGGGGCCCAATGGCAAATAGCCGTGCTATCCGACACCTGACTCAGGCAGTAGAAACAACCATTAACATCACGGCTGGCATCCTCGCTAACAACACGGCTGAGCTTCAGGCAGTCCGCCTGGTGGCTCTTCAAAACCGCCTTGTTCTAGATGTGGTTCTGGCCGACCGTGGAGGAGCATGCCGCATCATCGGCTCCAGCTGTTGCACCTACATGCCAGATAACTCGCCTTCAGTCTACAAAGCAATCGAACACCTCCACAGACTATCCTCAGAGGTTCACCAGGAGCAAGAAGGATGGTCGCTTGGAAGCTGGTTTTGGGACACTTTGAAGGACTGGGGATGGAGGTTGTTTACATTTATACTGATACCAGTCATGATACTGTGTGGGTGTTGCTTAGGTATTCAATGTTTGCCACCTTTGTGTTCACTCATTTCTAATTGTGTGTGCCCTAGGACTTTGGACTTTAGAACTGAGCACATGAGTCCCCTCTATGAGATAGAAATACGTGGTCTTATGGGGATAGATCCGAATTGACAAGCTGGCGAGACATGTTAAAAGGGAGGACTGTGGAATTTTAGTTCGTGAACTGAACATCATCTGCTTCTTCTTGCCCATTCCTCAGACTCACGTATGAACATACACGACAGCCATTTTAGGTACCATGGTCTCCCTGTTCACGATCGATCATCAGCGCACTTCCCTGACCCTGCAAGCATCCCCCATGCACCCTGGCTGCCCCCGCTCTCACATGCACAAGTCACGAGCCCTCCTCTTCCGCATGACTCTGTCTCTGGGAATCACACCCCGCGCCTGACCAACACCTCCTTTCCTTCCATGAATACCCCTCTTTTGATAAACCCTTCCTCTACGCTCGATTGTCCACACCGATCCTTCCTTTCATGAATATCTCTCCTTTGATGACCCCTTCCTCTGAGCCCGATTGTCTGCACGGACCGCTGGTTATCCCTTAGCCTGAGGATACAGTTTATTGCCCACTACTGTATGCACTCGCCCCTCTTCAAAGGAGCTACTATTGATCATGACCTCCCTACCCCCTGAGATTCGATCAGGTGCACACATTCCAAAGGAATCGGCGGAACACTCAGCTGCGTGATAGCCCCCTCCTATTGTATGGGGGGTGAGGACCTCTACTGTAGCCACGTGTTGGAATGAGCCGGAACTGGGGGGGTACCGGGGATGTCATTTTCCATTACTTCACAATGTCTTTATTGTAATAAAGAGCGGTCACATGCCGTAAACCAGTGTATAAAAGGCCAGGCCTCAGAGAGACTGTTAGAGAGCACCTCGAGACGATACCTTGTTGTCCGGTCTGATGTGTTCTGCTCCGTCGGAATAAAACTTGCTTTCCTGTCTTCCTGTCTCCAGCGCCTGCCTCTTTATTTGATAAACTTCGTATGGTATTAGAGGCGTTTAACGCCGGGCAAAATTACTTAAGAAACATCGACTAAATCGCCTGACCATTTTTTCTGACTTTCCTCAGCCGCGCCCCTCCCACTAGGTTCGCCGGCTGGCAAGACCGCATCGTCGCCTTCCCGCCGCCTCACTGCCGTGTTTCCTGACATTGTTCAAACACATTGGTAAGAGATATATGAATGTGGCCCCATGATCCTTCCTCCCATTTTCACTCCTTCTAACTCCCACCCCTTCCTTTTAAATAGCGTATCTTCTAACTACGAAGACCGCCAACTGCTCTGAAGGCTCCCGTTATCAATCGGCCGGTGTTCCCCAAACCACGGCTCACAGGGCAATCTCCCTGGTAGGTTCTACTTCACTCGCGTCGCCGTTATTTAATGCAAGGTAATCACAATACCGCTATTAAGTGATTTGACTCCGAATTTCCATTTGCAGCTTAAGCCCAAAACTCCAGCCCCGTCGACCTCACACGGTCCTGGCATTAATATCGGTACGGTTAGCCGCCCCACCCGAGGTAAGCCTCACTATTTGTTCTAATCGATCCGCCCTTAGCTCGCATACCTTCACACCAAGGTCCCTTTTATTTAGATACCGTTCACAGCCATATATGCACGGATGACACAACAACTCGGGGTCAGTCCAGCAACACACTCACGTGGCTGACGCCCCACGGAACGCACTAGAAAACACTTCTCGCGCCCGTAAATCACCGGCACTCTTGAAGAGTTCACTGCGATTCCGAAAACTGTAAATAATTGCATAAATTTTCTAAATGCTGACCTCTCATGGTTTTGAAACTTCATACGTTTTTAATCCACATGTGCACATGAAGATTTCACTGCGGTTTCGAGGACTGTAATTGTGTGCATGCTCCTCTAAATGCTGACTTCTCAGTTTTTGACTTCTTGAAACTATATTGTAAAACTTTATTTCTCTTTTTTCTCCCTGTTCCTCCCACAAACAGGCGTAATAATTCTCTCAGGCAACTTAATTGTTTTTACAGTCCTGATGATGATCCTTATTTAATTGAGCACTAGGATCGAAACGTCGACTTCTTATAGTGGACATACATGTAACCATTGTGTATCTGTTTGTATGCTCCACTCTGGAGAACACTGCTTACACTGATTTATAAGTGTCCAGTTTGCTCTTCTCCTTGCCTGTGAATTTTTCTGCTCCAATTCTTATTTCTATTTTCTTTCTCTCTTAATGTTTGGGTACAGGATTGTGCCCTACCACAAGTAATCCCCTTTTGTATTTCATTGATTGTTTTTGATTGCAATAAAAATCCTGGTCCGGCTGGACAGGTCAAATATATAGTCCCTATGGTGTTCTATCTTTACAAATTACTCATATGGCTAATTAAGCTCAGGACCTCTGTTCACGTTAAGTAGTATCAGCGAGAGTATGAAAGTTTGCAAGAGCTACAAGCTACTGGGCCTTCAAGGGCTGCCGGGAGCTTTCGCGGGCAACAGATACTACCCATGGATTAATTAATTGCTCTGGCTCTGAGGTCCAGTAAAGCAGGGCCAGAGTAAGTTAACCAGGTGGTATCAGGGGCATAAAGACAGTTTTGTGTGGCACCTCTGGGCTCTGGGCCTGTCGTAGCGCGGACGGGCGAAGACGAACTTACCTTTGGCGCGCCATTGGTGCACCCGCTGCGCATACATGCTGACATCGTAGTTTTATGCACCGAGGAGGCAACAACTAGAACGCTGTGTCCCAGTACCTGCCCAATATGGCCACCGCCTCTGCAGCTGCTCTGTGTGTCAAGGTGATTCCCTCAACGCCTAACTCAGCTGACTGGAAATGAGGGGTGATGCATTTTAAAATAAGCAAAGTAAGTAGCAAATGTGGTGCAAATCAAATTTTAAAACAGAGTACTATTTAAAACGGCTTCCCACTCAGGAGTAAAAGTTGCTAGGTCTGAAAGGCTCATGCTGGCTGCCTCGTTTTATGCACCCGAGGAGGCGACAACTAGAGCGCTGAGTCCCAGTACCTGCCCAATATGGCCTTCGCCTCTGCAGCTGCTCCGTGTGTCACGGTGATTCCATCAGCGCCTAATTCGGCTGAGTGGAAATGAGGGGTGATGCATTTTAGAATAAGCAAAGTAAGTAGCAAATGCGGCGCAAATCAAATTTGAAAACAGAGTACAATTTAAAACAGCTCCCGGCTTCCGCCTTTCGTTGCTAGGTCTGGAGTCCACTGGACTGGGTGGGAGAAGGAATATTTGCAATGGCTACAACTCACATCAGGCCCTGTCCAACATACACCTTCCCAACCAGCACAAACAGCCTAACAGGAACTAAGTGTACCCACAGTTTTTAAAAATATACTAGCAAGATGCATGGCACTGGCCATTGGTCTCTGACCTTTCCTCAACTACCAACAGGGCCTTGTGCTACAAACACCTGGCACCAGTGTCATCTAGCTATGTCAGTGCATATCCACTTACTCTCAGGAAAGCATAGTTCCAGGGGTGCTGTTGTGCACGGTAGAAAGAGTGTGTGTAGTACAGAGCATGATGGGAGATCGGGTCATTGAAAACACTCCTCCTCCCACCCAGCTCTGCAGGCCCACTATGAAGCATGCTTACCTGACAATGAGTGAAACTGTAACAACAAAATTCCTGAGACTGGAGACTGTTTTGTGGAGCACAAAGCCATGAGTGGACTTGTTGTAAAGTCAGAGGGGATGTATACTAGCAAGATAGCAGAAACTGGGGACTGATATCTGAACCTCTCACAACTACCACATTTGCCCCTGGGCTACAAACACCAGCCACTAGTAACAAATATCTTGCAAGTACCCTTACCAACATTGTTTGGACAACACGCTTCCTGGTGGCATGTTGGGGCTGAGTAGGAGGAAGGGTGTAAGTTTCACAATTAGAGCACAAGCACACAAAAAACAGTTTTTCAAAGTTCTTTGCCATAAAATGGCAGAAATCAGAGTGAACTCATCTGACTATGGGACCAATATACAAAATACACGATCTGTGCAGGCACAAAGCTAATCAGTCACACATTTTGATACTCACTGACAATTATCATGTGTATAATAAGATGAGAACTTGAAGCACCTCACTCACACCATTCCATAAAATATCTGGGAAGATTAACAGACTGTGAATGTGTAGGCAGCAACACCAATGTGACTGCCAAAGACATGCACTAAGCCCAGAACACAGTCCTCAAAAATGCCTACATTGAGAGAGAAAGAGTACTTATGTCACTGTGAAAGGAAAGATGTGGACAACACCAGCCCACCTTTCCATTCACAGGGTATCACAAACCTGCCAATGTCTTTGGACACGTAATGTCAACTAAATACAACATGTCCATTTATGTACACACCTGGACATGTCCATCAATCCACAACTTTTCCGAAATACATTGTACTAAAAAAAACCTAGGCCATGGATGAAGGAGGCCAATCTACCTACATAAACTCATCATTAGGTTCAGTAGCCTATGTAATGGCTATGATTCCAGGGGCAGTGGACATTCACATCAATCACTGTGTCATTTATGTACCCACAGGGCGTGCTGGGAACAACACTGGAAGCAACCAGGAAAGCCAGTCCTAGACTCTGGTTCACCCGGAGCTCTCTGGCATAGAGGTCTCTCAACCATTTTCGGATGATAAGGAACGACATGGCCCATCAGGTTTGGGTCAGCCCAGAGCACCAACAGCGGATACAGCAGGATCCTCTGCGACCACTCCTGCCTCAGCTGACAATACCCAACTGACCCCTACCCTCACGCACACAGCATCCCAGGACACAACCAACAGCACAACAACACAGAGCACTGTGGAGTTGGCAGATAACAACATCCCTGCCAATGAGGAAGGAGGTTCAGTGTTGACTGTGCCAACAACAACTGGTCCTGGTTGGGTGGGTAGGGGTGGTGGGAGGGGCGGTGGGGACTTGGGCCATCATGCAGCTGATGCTGCTGATGAGGGGCATCCAAACCTCTACAGATTCCTCCATGCCTATGAGGGTTGCCAAGGAGATTTTGGCCAGGTCGTTGGGATCCTCAGGACTATTCAACAGCAGCAGGTGGCCCAAAATGACGAACTGGACATGTTCATGAGCAAAATTAATGACATGACTGCAGTGCACAGGGACATTGTCACCTGCCTCTACCAGATTTCTAACAACAAGTCCACACCTCTCTGTGTGCCCACAACGTCCAGTGCATCAACATCTGCACAAGCCACAAGGAGTGACGTGGACTCTGGTGGAGTCCCCAGCACTGCCACTGCCTGCACTTCAGTGTGCCCCAAAAAATATAAAGAGGGTAATCGGAAGAAGAATCCTTGATGGCTATGCATCACCCCCAGGAAGTGACAAATTGCTCCTGATATACTCCATTGTGTGCCAAGTGGTCACTTTGTTCGCTGTCATTGAAATGTTCCACATTGACTGGAGGGTCAACGTTGGACTTTGGACTCAAGTAATGTGGATTTACTTTTGGAGACTTCATCTACAAACACTACCAACTCCTCTCTGCACTTTGTTTTTTGTAGATTGTTATCATTAAGTCATGCACTAAAAGAATTCACTTTGCACAAAAATACTTGCTCATGTCCTGACTTTTAATCCCAAATGTACAGATTGAAATGACGTACAAAATCACAACGATTAGAGTATCAACAACATCGAAGGGACAGCTGTGATAACATAAATAGTAAACTGGGCATCATGTGTAGAAGGATAGAAGAATGTCCAAACAAACTTGACCTTACAGTGACATATTGACAGTGTATTCTAATATAGCAATTATACACACACACAGTGATATGTCATACACACAGACTTAGCATGCTGATGCATCCGTGACCAGATTGATACACTCATTCATTGAGTATTGGGTTCTGGTGATCTAATTTCTGTAAGGTGTCAATATAATTGTATTGTTCTCAATCATTCCTAGCCAGGAACAACGGGGTAGATTAACTCTGTGATTAAAAACCAAAAAAGAACAAGTCTGAGCCTGTTTTTTCATTAATGATTCGACACAGTGAAAATGGAGGTATTGTTTAAAAAAACTTGTAGTTATACAATCTAAAATAGAAACGATCAGGAAAAAACGGGATATCACGGAAAGAGAGAAAAAAACTACTCTTCCCATTAGGCAATGGTGGATCAACGCACCCGCACGGAGGGATGGCGTTAAACGCGGACCACCTCTGGTACATAGAGTCTCATGCTGCTGACTCTGTTCACTCGACGGCGGGCAGGGATAGACAGACAGGTACCCTTATGGTGACTGTACTTTGATGAAGTAAGTGGTATGTGTGAGTCGACTGCTGGGTGCTGAGACACGAGCATGAGTGCAAGAATGTTCAAGGAAAAGAGAGGCTGTGAATACGGATTTGAGACACTGATTACGGGTGACATGATAGCATAGTGCATGAAAATATTGATCCACCCCATACTAAACAATATAACTTGATGTGATGCAATTGAGTAAATGGCAAAGGCACAATGTAAATAAAGGTATGACCAAAAAGGAACAATGAGTAAGAATATATAACCCCGGTTTCAGGTATTTCACTGTTAGTTGGGCAAATGATATCAGGAGACTGTGTATCATTGATTTGCACTCCTCTTTGGAGAATAGACAGACAAGCAACAGCATGAGAGCGCATAGAGGAGATGTCATTTCTAGTACATTATTTTAAACTCGTGATTATAGAGAACAAACACGATCTCCCTCTAAATGTCACTTGCGATATACTTTGTTTTATCCTCTAGTGTGTGACAATAAGACAGCACCAACTGCCTGACCCGCATGGTGTGAATTACACATCCCAGTAGGTAAGCATATCAACCAACAAAATAGTGAAAGCCACTGTCACGAATGTGGTCACACTTGATATTCAGGGACATGTGTTAGACGACCACTGTGCCTGCACCTGTGGCCTGGTCGCCCCCACTCTTCTCCTACTGCTGCTCCTGAGCCCCACTGTTTTGCCGCCTTATTTTCCTGCTGCTGCCCGGGAGACCCAGCCGTCGCTGAGCCACCCGCCCGCCCGCACCAGACTTTCCCACTGCTGCCTCCCTGTGGCCACGCCCCCCGCCAGCCCATTCGCCGCCCCGCCGCTGACCCTCCTCCCGGCTGCCTACTTATGACAACCCCATGCACGCGCAGCGGCGCGCCGATTGTGCGCCGAAGGTGCGCCAAAGGCAAGCCCGTCTGTGCCTGTCCGTGCCTGGACCGCGCCCAGGGCCAGGACCCGTGGCCCCCGACGATGCCAGCCCACACGACGGACCTACGACGCCGCCACCCTCATCGCACTCAAACCGGACCGAACAAGAGCCTGCCACCGAGCCACCCCGAGACGCACCCACTGACCCTTCACCTGTCAAGCCTGCAAGTTCACCTGCCTCCGGACCTGCACCACAGCTACCAAGCCGAGCACCCACAACAGCCACCTCAAGTCATCCTGCTCAACACCTGCTCCATCCACAGACACGCCATTGAACTTTGGAACCTGCTCGACACAACCTCACCAGACGTCGCCTTCCTCACAGAAACCTGGATGAACGCCTCCTCAGCACCCGACATCGCCATCGCCATCCCAGACGGATACAAGATCATCTGGAGAGACCGCGTCAACCAGACTGGAGGAGGCATCGCCATCGTACACAAGAACACCATCCGCATCACGACCGACGCCACCGACACCTTCGCCGCCGCCGAGTATCTCCACTTCCAGATACACACCGACCCAAAGATGACCCTCAGAGGCACCCTCGTCTACAGACCCCCGGGACCACGTACACAATTCAGCAAAGACATCACGGACTTCGTCAGCCCGCACGCCCTCCGCTTCGCTGACTACATCCTCCTAGGGGACCTCAACTTCCACCCGGAGAACAACAAGGACCGCAACACCGCCGCCCTGCTGGACAACCTCGCCAACCTCGGACTCAAGCAACTGGTCAACACCCCAACCCACTACGCCGGCCACACGCTTGATGCCGTCTTCTCATCCAGCAAACACATCACCTTCAGCCACTCCACCGGACTTCACTGGACCGACCACAGCTGTGTCCACTTCAGCTTCAGAAAAACCACGACCCACCACCACCACCCGCAACAGGTTCCTCGCAGGAGCTGGAGCAAGATCACCGCCGAGCAGCTCACCACCTCCCTCAGCCAGAACCCACCCGCCAGCACAACAAACCCCAATGTAGCAGCACGCAACCTCACGCAGTGGCTGACCGCCTGCGCCGACGACCTCGTGCCACTAAAGAACCCGCCCAGCAGACCCAGAAGCAAGAAAGCCTCCTGGTTCACCGACGAACTCAAGGACTCCAAGAAGAACTGCCGCACCCTCGAGAAAGCCTGGCTCCTCGACCAGACCACAGACAACATGACCGCCCTCAAAGACGCCACCCGCAAGCACCACCAGCTCATCCGCACCACTAAGAAGAAATCACTGACGGAACGACTGCACAACAACGCCCACGACAGCAAGGAACTCTTCAGCATCGTCAAGGAGTTCTCCAATCCCAGCACCAGCAACAACGACATCACTCCTTCACAAGATCTCTGCGACTCTCTCGCCTCGTACTTCCACCGCAAGATCGCCGACATATACAACAGCTTCGGCGCACCTTCCACTCACTCGACCGTCGAACCAATGCCCCCCACCGCCATCTTCCGCACCTGGACCACAATGACCACCGAAGACACAGCCCGCACGATGAACACCATCCACTCCGGATCTCCGACCAACCCCTGCCCCCACCTCGTCTTCAACAAGGCCGACTCCATCATCGCACCCCAACTCCGGGACGTCATCAACTCCTCCTTCAACACCGCCACCTTCCCGGAGAGCTGGAAGCATGCCGAGCTCAACGCCCTACTGAAGAAACCAACAGTGGACCCCACCGACCTCAAGAACTTCCGCCCCATCTCGCTCCTCCCTTTTCCTGCCAAAGTCATCGAGAAGACCGTCAACAGACAGCTCGCAGCCTTCCTCAAGACGAACGGATCCCTCGACCCCTCGCAGTCCGGTTTCCAAGCCAACCACAGCACCGAGACCGCCCTCATCGCAGCCACCGACGACATCCGAGCCCTGCTCGACAACAGGGAAACAGCGGCCCTCATCCTCCTGGACCTCTCTGCAGCGTTCGACACCGTCTGCCACCGCACCCTAGTTCAACGCCTCAGCAACATCGGTATCCAAGAAAAGGCACTGGAGTAGATCATCTCGTTCCTCGCCGGAAGAACACAAAGAGTCCGCCTCCCCCCGTTCCGATCCGAGGCCACCGAAGTCATCTGCAGCGTACCGCAAGGATCATCGCTCAGCCCAACCCTCTTCAACGTCTACATGAGCCCTCTCACAGCCATCGCACGCCAACACAGCCTCAACATCATCTCCTACACCGACGACACCCAGCTGATCCTCTCCCTCACCAACGACCCCGCCACCGCCAGAACGAGCCTACACAAAGGGATGAAAGACGTCGCCGAGTGGATGAAGAACAGCCGCCTGAAACTGAACTCAGACAAGACGGAAGTCCTCATCCTGGGACCATCGCCCTCCGCCTGGGACGACTCCTGGTGGCCTCCCGCCCTGGGCACCACTCCCAAGCCAACAGACCACGCACGCAACCTGGGCTTCATCCTGGACTCTTCCCTCTCGATGACCAGACAAGTCAACGCCGTCTCCTCATCGTGCTTCAACACCCTGCGTATGCTCCGCTGGATCCCGACCGAAACCAGGAAGACGGTCACCCAGGCACTCGTCACCAGCCGACTGGACTACGGGAACACCCTCTACGCAGGAACCACAGCCAAACTACAGAAAAGACTCCAGCGCATACAGAACGCCTCCGCCCGACTCATCTTGGACATCTCCCGACGCAGCCACATCTCTGGCCACCTGAGGGACCTGCACTGGCTCCCCGTCAGCAAAAGGATTACGTTCAGGATCCTTACCCACGCACACAAGTCTCTCCCCAAGTACCTCAACGACCGCCTGACCTTCTACACACCCACCCGCCAGCTACGTTCTACAAGCCTCGCCCCCGCCGCCGTACCACGCATCCGAAGAGCCACCGCCGGAGGAAGATCCTTCTCCTACCTGGCAGCCAAGACATGGAACTCCCTCCCCATCCACCTCCGGCTGACACAGGACCATCTCGCCTTCAGGAAACAACTCAAGACCTGGCTGTTCGAGCAGTAGCGGACCCCTCCCCCAAGCGCCTTGAGACCCTTCCCGGTGAGTAGCGCGCTATACAAATGCTATGATTGATTGATTATCTCACGTTATTTAAAGGTGACTGGCATGGGAACACACATTGAAGAGATCCTCATTGAAGCACAAATTATTATAGTGCACAGAAAAAAATTTTATGTGTCAAACCAACACTATAGTTCTTTATAAAATTTCACGGATATCACCACGGTATAGATATAGTATGGTGGAAATTCCACACACTTTATCACATTATGTAGGATAACTGGAGTTATTAGTATACAAAATATTTTCCAGTATACAATAGTGAAGAAAATCACAATGAGAGGAGCTTGCCTATCCACAAACCTGGTTTAATGTCCCAGCAATATGTGTTTTCTTATTTCTCCTTTCCATAGAAAAACTACTAGAGAAAAGAGAAACACAGGTGAGTGCATTAGGCTTCATATTTGTTGCATGGAATTTGTGGTACTTTTTAGAGCAGGGATACATAAGAGTAGATATTTGAGCCCTGAAGAAGGCCCCAGACCCAGATGCGCTAAGGTTGTGGGCCAAAACATGTTGGCACTTTGAGGGTACAGCTGAATCCAAATAT
This sequence comes from Lissotriton helveticus, assembly GCF_964261635.1. Lineage (NCBI taxonomy): Eukaryota > Metazoa > Chordata > Amphibia > Caudata > Salamandridae > Lissotriton > Lissotriton helveticus. The sequence goes on from NC_136068.1 coordinate 1,789,955,073, forward strand.
TCAGATACCATCTGTTTTTTTCATATTTTTATCCCATACCCCAGGTAACCACCAAATAAACATACTGTTTGGGTATAACAGTAGGTATTTTTAAGATCACTAATCTGGTTCTCTGCATGGCCAGTTTTTGCTTTATATAAGAACTCCCATACCATCTTTGGTTAAGTCCGCCCAGTTAGTACCATCTTACCTGGGTGTGGAAAGACTCCTATGATGAAGCATGGCACGATAAGTGAGTAAAGCGTCTTCTCCAATATCTTTGGATATACCAGCACCCAAAGATTGAGTGGAGGGAAAGCATACTACCCTGACAAAACCACTTTCACTTTCTCTTTTTCTTTTCTTCTCCTTCTTGATAGTCTGGATATCATTAGGGATAGAAAGACAGCAGCAGTTGCCTTTTTGTGATGCAATTGAACCCGGGAGATTGCAACTGAACTGCTTCTGTCACTCTCTCTTGTGAATAAGATGCTAAGGGAAGTGACAGTAGTGTAATGTTCATGCGATCAGCACAAATTACAACAACATGTGCATGGAGGTAACCTTTTAGAGTAATGCAATTGCCAAACATGTGCCAGCACATTGACTAATGCATCACCTGTTCTCGGTGTGGTTTAAACAATTCTGCGAAGTATGTTGTTCTTGGAGCACACAAGTGTAAAGAGGCCATGCTATACATCCCACAGCAAGTGACATCAATAAAGAGGCCTTGGTGAGGTTTTTTTGCTCATTGTGCCAATTGTAGGTTCCAGCTGTGGTGCTCAAGGTAATCAAATGTATCCCATGGGCCAATTACAGGTATGCTAACTCTGGTCATCTGTCACGCTGTTCCGTCACATGATTGTGTAGAAGAATCCATTCTCTCCATTCAAAAGAGTGAGTCCATGAGTCTGACTCTGTGATAGTGACAACACATGCCATTAATTGACAAAAACAAGTGGTCACTGGTTGGAACATGGCTGAAAATGTGAGGTATGATGTTAGATCCACATTCCCAACAGTTGATATGTGTGTAAATGCTGTTGACTATACATACTTGGGGCTTTGTAAACCATGTGTATGATGCATCAGTGTCAGCCTGAGAGGTGTACAATATACCTGAATAGTAAAAAAAATAAGATGGGAAAGAAGAGCAATGTAAGCTGTTGAAAGTGTGCAATATGTCTGATAGAAGTGAGGGACATTTAGACTTGAGCCATACAAATGTGGACCTCGGTAGTCGAGACAGATTTGGGACACAGTGTTGACTGGACTCATGTAGAATGGCGGTTCAGTACTGATAGTCTGTACAGACAATGCACCCTGACAGGCCTGTGGCAAGGTGTTCCACCAGAATCATTGTGAAGATGCAGTTATCGAACTTGGAAGTGTGTTGACCATTGTTCACATGTGAAAATGGTGAGCTGTTTACAATGTGCACAACATTCTGATTCATCTTCATGATACTGTGCATAGATGACACAAGACAGTGGGCCACGTGTCTCCCACACTAGCTATGCCTATTACCTTGGTGTGAGAAGTTCCCCTGGTATATGCTCTCCACTAATTGGTTAAATGAAAGGAGAACCACAGAGTAGTTATAACAAGCATTTGCAATGCAATCGGTCTCTCCTTTGGGACCTTATATGTATTTAGCTTTGCAGCACATTAGCCTGAGTGCTGAAACATCTACTGTTGTTTAACATGGAGGGAAAGTAAGCCCAAACTGCGTGATACACCAGGTATGGGAACACATGGAGAGAAATATTGCCTTTCAGTGGGAATTGGTATAGTCCAAAGCTCTGTTTTTAATATAAAATCAGGGCCTTCAGTGGTCGTATCACTGAAAATGCAAAATTTGAAAAAAATGTTGTCTATGGGTGCGCATGGAAGACAATTCTATGGACTGGAATCTAGAGAATGCTAAAGTGATTCTGGTAATTTACTGACCTCTGCTGGTCGTCTTCTATCAAGAAAGTTAAATAGAGGCAGTTGCCAGAAAAAAAGTCCCTCAAAAGAAAGCAATTCTGGTATTTTACTGACCTTTACTGCTCATTTTCTATCAAGACAGTTAAATAGAGGCAGTTGAACAGAAAAAAGTCCCTAAGCGGAAGCAGGCAAGTCTGAGGGCTGTTCTCCATAGCCCACAAATTGCATACACATATAAGTATATACTAAAGTATAAACAAGAGGTCTGAAATGCTCAACCTAAAAAGGGAAGAAAAAAAGCAATACTGAAACGCAGAAGACCAATCAATGTGCAATCAAGTCTACAAAGTCTGAATCTATAGACGGCTTGCAGAAAACTTGTCAATGCAAAGAGTGTGAGTTCATTTGGCAACAGTGTAGGAAAGCTATGTCTCGAATGGCTACAGAAATCCACACTGCCTGAAATTCAGAAACACTTAACTTTACTTAAAGAAGGTGCTGACTTGCGAGATTTCATAATGGGACCTCGCGAACAGCGTAAAAAACGTTTCATATACGCCAGTATATACGCTGCTTACAACGAAGCTTGGAAAGTAATGCAAATTGAAACTGCTGAAAAAATACGAGAAATTGATCCAGTGATTTATTCACTGAACAGCATTGTATCATCTGCTATTGATACAATAGAGCAGGACTTGCTAATGTTACAACATGGCCAGTCCTAATTGCGTTCTATTGTGCAGTTAGGCTGGACGTTACAAAACCCCTGTTCAGGCTACGTGCCATGGCGTCTAATCAACACAACGTCATTATTTTCTGTCTTTAACCTTACTGATAAACAAATCTCTTTGGCACAAAAAGGAGCAGACTATACAGTGCTGAGCATTGAAAAACTAGAAAAATTACCATTGATAATGTCTGAACGACCTGTCATTGAATGGATAATACATGGTACAATTACAATTCCGATAACAACTTTTCAGATTCAATATTGCCAAAAGTATATGCCAGCAGGCCTGTATGAAAGGTTGGGTAAAGGATACATCAAGTCAACCTGGAATTTACCTTATACACAAAGATGTTATATTGAAGGGAAAAAAGAGGTATTTCTTAGTGCTAACAACTGTAAAAATTCATTAAGCGGTACACTTCTGTGTCAAGGTATTAACTTGCATGGAGCCTGCGAAGGTTCATCAAATAACCTTTCATGTCACCTGCACGGCACCTCTGCAACACAGATAGAGCATTTTTTCAGACAGCTTTCCAACGGCAGCTACATTATAATAAGTGATCACAGCTGTTGTGGCATTGTGCCAGGAATAGCCTATCTCGTGAACCTTACTTCCAGGGTCATTTGCTGTATGCAAGTATTGTATCCAAACAGCAAACCAGACAAGGAGGCAGCAATATGGCCTTCTCTGAATATCTCTTCTATTTGAATTGATACTTTAAGCAGAATGAAGTCTATTCTTTTACAGACAACTGTGCCTTTAACCTCGTCCAAAGAGACGTATGATCTGCAAGTTGCAAGGACAGCGGCAGAGATACAAACACTATTATCGACAAATTGCATTGAACCCTTTGAAGCAGTCCTGAACATCTTCCCGAATTTCATGCACTCTGTGTTCGGTGGCCTGCCTCTTCTCTTGGGACTCGTAGCAGGAATTTTATTTTTGCTCCTTCTGCTCCGATATGGCAAGTCAAGTCACAGACAAAACCCAGGCAACTATGGAAGAAACGATCCTAGCGATGAGATACCGAGAAATGATTAATAAAGTACTCGATTGGCTCGGCTAAGAGATCTGAATACTACCTGGTTTCTTTCATTCAGACCAATCTGGCAAGATTGCATCGTACCTGTTTTACGATGCCTGCCATGCGGAGAAGAATGCGTATTGGACGTCTGTCTTACACTACCATCAGCAGTACCAATGGATATCGATACTTTGCTTGGTTCGGTAACGGCTCATGCAACGTGTTGTCCCCAGCAGCTACCTATTCTGATGACGGCATTCGTTGAGACCTCACCATTACAATTAGGTGGCGGTGAGGTACGAGATGAAAGCGGCACACAGGTACAACCTTCTGTGAACATTGCTGATCCAGACATCGATGATGGCAATAAATATCACATCTGCACTATTTCTACTTTTTCGGACTTGGTCCAACTTTCACCTACTGTTGTAGACGAATTCTTTGCCAGCCTATCTGAACTTATTTTCTCCCCTAACAACGAGAATAACTTTTGAAACAAAACATGAGCACACAGCGTTCCCTGAACTCTGAATTCGGCCTTCAGTTTTTGATAAACAAAACTTCTGAAAACATTTTGAACTATTTTTCTTCCCTGAAAGCGAAATTATTTTTTTCCCGTTCCCAAAATATTTACCTTTTTTGGCACATGGTACTCAGCTTAAAGTAGAACTATTCTTAGAGAACAGAAGTTTCTATTTTTAGAATATCTAGAGGCAATATTTTGCCTTAGCCCCTAGCACATGTACAGTCTTGTATAAATATTTGATGAAATGGTCTCGACCTTCTTTTCTGTATTAAGAGCCATTTCATAAATGTAATTTTCGTAAATCATTCAGCCAACGTACCATATATGCATTATCTGAATGATACCACTGCTTGAAAACGTACAGTATGATACTCATCTTTCGTGTATATACCATATACCATTTCAAATGCATTTTTTTGTATTTTGGGGTCACATGTATCATTATATGTTTAGTATTGCTTAGTATTTAGTAATGATGGACATTATACGTGGAGTGGGTGTTGTGAACGTATCTAGGACCCTAATTAAATATTCCCGATTTATGCCCTTGTGTGGTTATAACAAATCATATCCTTATAAAGGCATAAGAATCATATCCATATTTAGTCATAGCCAATGCAGTCCAAATACGGCAAGGCTACTCCCATAGACTCCTAGAAAGTACAACGCATTCTTAAAACAAACCAAGCCTCCAGCAGCCCGGGAATTCCCCCTGCTTCTGTTTTGATTTGTCCAAGAACTTCTGGAGTCCTGAAAGAACTGCAAGTTCTTAGTGACGTCTTATGTCCAACATTACGTCAAACTCGGCACCTTCCAGGTATAAATATACCAGCCGCTGCCCTAACAAACATACGGTGGTTTGGAGCAGATCGGCTATCTACTTACCCGAAGCCCAGCTGTAACGAGAGCCGAAGGAAGCCGACTCTCCCATTGACGCACTGAGAGAGATGCTGTCTTTTCTCCTGCCGAGAAATTCAGCTCCAGTGTTTCCTCCTTGCGGGTTGCTGGGAGATCGAGTCCTGAGAAAGAGATACAAGACTGTTAGACTTGGGCCTTAGGGCAGGTTCACCCCGAATCTTTTTGCCTTTATTTATGACCCTGTGTAGTGATTTTTGGGTCTTGGCGCACTTTTTCCCTGTGTCCCAGAGTGAAAGTGCGTGCGTGTAGTATGGCTGGCCTGCTCTCCCATAGGAATGCATGGGGAATGTGTGTGCCCTGGTAGTTCCTGATGTGTGGGGAGTGCAGGCTCGAGTTTAGTATGTATGAACTCGTGAGAGTGAATGCTGCGCAATGGTATGTGCGGCTTGTATGTGTCTAGAAGGGAAGTGCTACTTCTGGACATTGATGTATGTGTGCAGTGAGGATACTGGAGCGTGATTGGCTGGAGCTGGCTGGCATGCCAGGCTCCAGGAAGTCTGGATGGGTCTGCCCGGTGGTGAGTGAGAGATCAGCATGAGTGATGTGTGGGAGGAGTAGATCTGTGTCCTGGATGGGCTGGGTTTTCCCCACACAATGCTGGCTCCGCCCCCCTGCGGTTTGTCTAATGACCCTAGCCTCCCCAGTGAATGAAAGGGGTGGTTGGGCCATCAAGGGTACTCCCAAGCCAGCTGCAACTGGTTTCCCCCCACCCTGCACCTCCTAACAAAGGAATTCGCTGTATAAAAATGGGGCTGTGTCCCCACAGAAATTGTTCTACTTGTGGATCCTTGCCAGAGGGGGCTGTTGCTGCTGCAGGGGCCAAGAGGACCGCCACTTGGCTTGTCTCCCTGCCTGGAGACCCAGTGTGCTGGCTCTGGCCCTGCCTTGCCCCTCTGCCTGCTTCCAGACCTTGCTGGAAGCTTTGCTGTGCTGGGGGAGCGCTCTCCCCTGTCCCCAGCGCTGGGAGCGCTTCGTTTTGCTTTTAGCGCTGATGAGCGCTTTATTTTCCCCCTAAGCGCTGGGTGCGCTTTATTCTGATTATAGCGCTTTGGCGCGCTTTGTCAGGCATAGCGAGTGCCTACCTCGCTTTATATTTTGATTTGAGCGCCGGTGCCCACCCGGCATTGCCCGTTGTTGGATTTTATAATTACCTCGAGGGAGCCCACTCCTCGGGTACTGGGAGCCCGCCTGCCTGTCTACAACGAGCCGCCGCGCTGCCCGCGGCGACCCGGAAGTATCTGGCCGTCCGGCCAATCACAGCGCGGCCCCTCAGAGGCCGACCGGAAGTCCCGCCTCGCCGGCGAGAGAGAGAAGCAGCGCGAGGCGAGCCGGCAGTGTTCCTGCCCCCGCGATGTGCCGGTGAGTGAGGGACAGGGTTCTTTGTTTCTCCAGAGCGGCCCCGGTTGGCAGCGGGCCGCTCCAACGATCCGGCCCACATTTGTTCTTGAGCCCTAGAGGCTCCGCCCGCATTGGTTCCCGAGAGCCCCGAGTGGCTCAGGGCACTTTCTGTTCTTCGAGCCCAGCGAGGCTCCCGGCCACATTGTCTTTGAGCCCACGAGGCTCTCGCCCCTATTTAGTTAGAGCCCACAGGAGGCTCTGGGGGCATTTCATTGGTTTAGAGCGCAGGAGCTCTACATTGCCTACTTTGTTTTGCGAGCTCAGAGAAGCTCGAGGGGGCAGTTGATTTATTTAGAGCCAGAAAGGCTCACAGCGCCCACAGTTGTTCTAGAGCCCCAGAGAGGCTCTTGGGTGCCATTCATTGTTCTTGAGCCCACCTGGCTCCAACGTTGCCTACTCGCTATTCACAACTGTCCAGCACTTAGTGGACAGTTGCTACGTTTAGGCTTTTGTGTCTGTGCTGCCTGCGCAGACCCCCTGACACTGAGACTCAGGGCATTCCGCCCCTTTCGAGGCCAGTTGGCCTGAGGGACATTTTGAGTGTTGTGCTACATGCACCCTGCGCATTGTGATTTCTTTGCTATATGATTCTTGCGCAAAAGTTCTAACCTGCACCTCTGAATGTGTTTTAATGTTACATGTGCAATTCTTGTTTATTATTATCTTTGCTAAAAGTGACCTGCTTAGGTAATTCTTTATGTGTTTATCCCCTTTGCTAAAAGTGACCTGCTTAGAGGATTGTTGATGTTTAATTGCCTTTGCTAAATGTTACTTGCCTAGGTGATTATTTTAGGTTTCCTTCCCCCTGCGTGATTTCCCTACAGAGACTAGGGTGGCGTAGGAGGTGATAGGTTTTCCTTCCATAGGTCCTGATGATAAGGTCCTAGCTCCCTGCGTGATTTCCCTACAGAGACTAGGGTGGCGTAGTAGGTGATAGGTTTTCCTTCCATAGGTCCTAGCTCCCTGCGTGATTTCCCTACAGAGACTAGGGTGGCGTAGGAGGTATTTTCCCTTTACCAGTTGTTACTGGTTGTATGCTACATTTTCTATTTCTGTGTTACAGTCATTGTATGTTTATGTGCTAAAGTGTTATACCTACAAGTATTATTTCTAACAAGTGCATACCCCTGACAGTGGTCCAGGTGGCCCTGTCCTGTACATAATCCCTTGTAAATCTTGCCCGTGCCTGTTGGCACATTGTAAAGTGTGTGTGTTATCTAATGTGTTTTTATTATTATAATACAAAGGCTATTTTTGATATAACCTTGTGTGGAGTTTCCTTTGTGGTGGGCCTTTGGTTGTTGTCGCTGGGGTGCACGCGCAAACGCTTTACACATCGCCTCTGAGATTAGCCTTGCTGCTCGCGCCACGTTACCTAGAGGGTGAGCGGGGGTTATCTTGGTGTGTGACTCCCTTGCCCTGACCTTAGAAATGGTGATCCCTGACTGACCTCGACGCGAGTCTTGGCCGGCCAGGGTCCCGTTTCTAACATTGGTGGCTAGCGGTGCGGATTGGACTTGCGTTTGCGTTGTACCACAGTGGCGACGGGCCACACTTCAAAACTCTGCAATTTTAGATAACCACATTTTTGGGATTATTGTTTTTTAGGGAAGTTCAGTTTTGCTTCTCCTGAAAGGTGTCATTTGTATTTTGTCCAGTACCTTGTTCCCCGCCCTGCTCCCAGAGTTTGGTACCTGTGTCGCTAGTGGTCAGGTTGAGATAATCAGGGGTGGTAGAAACTGCCTTACCGGTCCGAGGGGAGGGTGTGTGTGAATGAGTGGTGTGTTACACTGGACAGTGGAGTGCAAGTTCTGAGATAGGAATCTTGCTGAATTTTGTTGATTGTATACTCCTGTTTAGCTCAGACCCCCAGGTTCCCTGTGTGATCTCGTCTCTAGAACGTCTGCCAAAATGGAGCCTGTTTTTGATCTCAGTGATCTAGTTTGGTACAGTATGCAGGAGTTGGAAAGGTTCTGTAGAGAGAGAGACATAGGGGTGGATGAGTCAGATACTGAGAACCAACTTAGGAACCACCTGATCCAATGGTATAAGGATCAAAGGGATCTTGAGCGCAGCGAGGAAAGGGACCAGGCCACATGCCATGAGGGTGGTGAGTCTGTGGGGAGCCCTGAAGATTCTGATGAAGAATGTGAGTTGGATGATGACAGTGGTTGGGCCCCAGCAGATAGTGAGGACCCCATAGGTAGGGAGTCCCTTGCTGGGCCCAGTGTCAGTACCAGCGCCCCATCCCTTGTCCTGTCCCCAGAAGAGTGGGAAGATAGGGAGAAAGAAAGGGAGCACCAGTTAGCGATGGAACAGCTCATGTTAGAGCATGCCCAGGCTATGGCGCAGCTAGAGATCGAAAGACTCTTAGCGCAGGAGAGGATAGAGGTGGAGAGAAGGGCCATCATCCGTGAGAGAGCAGCCCTAGAGGATAGACTCTCCCCTGCGCACAGTTGTAATTGTCTGGATTCCCCAGAGAGGGTGGAGTCCAGTGGTGGCAGCTTTTTAAATATAAGTGTAGACAGTCCCACTCTCAGTTCCCCGAGTATGGTGCCTGTTTTCCCAGAAGAGGAGTTAAGGTTGAGATTCAGGAATCTTAGAAAACTGCCTCACCAGTCTTGGGAAGATTTTGAGGACGAATGTTGTGGGACACTGTTTGATTGGGTAAAGGTTCACACGGAAGATGATTTTGACATCTTTTTTGATTTGATTGTCAAAGAGCACCTGCTCAGTTGTTGTTCACCAGGGTTGCGCACACACCTGTTGGGGTGTGGATTGTCTGGCGCATGTGAGCTGGCAGCGGAAGCAGAGCGATGGGACAGTGCGAGAGGTTCTTCTGAGTCACTAGTGAGTGATTCCAACAATAGTGGGTCAGGTGTCTTCCAGCCCAGTGTGGTGGAGGAGGGTGAGAGTAGCCCAGCTAGGTCCTTGGTTAGTGAGGAGGGTGTAGGGGCTGACTGCCTGTCTCAGTGGAGCGGGAGTGAGTGTGTGACCGAGAGTCCCCAAACGCCCGAAGCCTTGTCACAGAGTCTGGATGGTTCCTTTAGGGAACACCAGGAAGGGAACCTAGACTTGCCTGTTAGTTCACTTGAGGGAGATCTCCTAGTGGGTAGAGAACCTGGAGCATCTGTAAGCGGAGCTTCCATGGTTATAGAGTCTGGCAGTACTGCTCCAGTAGGGAGAGTACCGGAGTCCAGCGTGAGGAGTGATTGGGGGAGTTCCCCAGTGGAAGAACCAGTGGGTCAGGGACTACCCAGTGGGGCTAGGATCCCGTGTAGTGACCATGGTGACACCACTTCTGTGCTGGGGGATCTTTGCGCACTGTCAGGTGGACAGGAGGCGGGAGATCTGCGCCAGGCAGACAGTCACCCAACATATGTGTCATTTGCTAGCCTCAGGGGGATGGTGTGTGAATCCCCAGAAGTCCTGGAGTGCCAGGCAGTGATTCCACCAAAGGTTGTAGACCGGAGGTTGGATGGCCAGGTTCAGGATCAGCCTGACCTGAAGGGTGGGACTACTGTAATCAGTGTCCTAACCAGTTCTTTCTCCAGAGGTACCGCCCCGGTTGGGAGGGAGCAGGACTCTGGAAGGGGATGCAGAGGGTGGGAGAGCCCACCTCTGACCCCGTTACCACCTGAGGGGTTAAACCCTAGGTTGGGAGACTGGTGTTTAGAGGGTACCCCTCGCAGGAGGAGGAGGAACCCTAGGAGAAGAGGTAAGGGGAGGAGAGCCTTCCCTGAGACTCCTGGTCCGCCTGAGGTTGTAGACCCTAGGTTGGAGAACCAGTGGAAGTCTAGCCCTGTCTTACAGACAGGAAGAGTGGAGCATGGCTATTATGTGCCAGGGGTTACTACCCCCCACTTTGTGAGTATACAGGATCCAGTGGTACCTGGGTGGCCTAGGGCCTGGTCCTGGCCGAGGGCAGCTGGAGAGTATCAGTGGGGTGCCCCAGTTAGTCCCTACAGTAGTTTTAGAAGGAACCCTAGGGGTTCACCGTGGCGTAAAACAGGAGGGTGTCCCTGCAGTTGTGGGCCCGCGTCCTTGTTTTATCGCCCCAAGCAGGGAAGCCCATCACGGTGGTGATCTGTCTGCCCTGCGTTTTGGCTGGAAGGGGGTCGTGTTAGACTTGGGCCTTAGGGCAGGTTCACCCCGAATCTTTTTGCCTTTATTTATGACCCTGTGTAGTGATTTTTGGGTCTTGGCGCACTTTTTCCCTGTGTCCCAGAGTGAAAGTGCGTGCGTGTAGTATGGCTGGCCTGCTCTCCCATAGGAATGCATGGGGAATGTGTGTGCCCTGGTAGTTCCTGATGTGTGGGGAGTGCAGGCTCGAGTTTAGTATGTATGAACTCGTGAGAGTGAATGCTGCGCAATGGTATGTGCGGCTTGTATGTGTCTAGAAGGGAAGTGCTACTTCTGGACATTGATGTATGTGTGCAGTGAGGATACTGGAGCGTGATTGGCTGGAGCTGGCTGGCATGCCAGGCTCCAGGAAGTCTGGATGGGTCTGCCCGGTGGTGAGTGAGAGATCAGCATGAGTGATGTGTGGGAGGAGTAGATCTGTGTCCTGGATGGGCTGGGTTTTCCCCACACAATGCTGGCTCCGCCCCCCTGCGGTTTGTCTAATGACCCTAGCCTCCCCAGTGAATGAAAGGGGTGGTTGGGCCATCAAGGGTACTCCCAAGCCAGCTGCAACTGGTTTCCCCCCACCCTGCACCTCCTAACAAAGGAATTCGCTGTATAAAAATGGGGCTGTGTCCCCACAGAAATTGTTCTACTTGTGGATCCTTGCCAGAGGGGGCTGTTGCTGCTGCAGGGGCCAAGAGGACCGCCACTTGGCTTGTCTCCCTGCCTGGAGACCCAGTGTGCTGGCTCTGGCCCTGCCTTGCCCCTCTGCCTGCTTCCAGACCTTGCTGGAAGCTTTGCTGTGCTGGGGGAGCGCTCTCCCCTGTCCCCAGCGCTGGGAGCGCTTCGTTTTGCTTTTAGCGCTGATGAGCGCTTTATTTTCCCCCTAAGCGCTGGGTGCGCTTTATTCTGATTATAGCGCTTTGGCGCGCTTTGTCAGGCATAGCGAGTGCCTACCTCGCTTTATATTTTGATTTGAGCGCCGGTGCCCACCCGGCATTGCCCGTTGTTGGATTTTATAATTACCTCGAGGGAGCCCACTCCTCGGGTACTGGGAGCCCGCCTGCCTGTCTACAACGAGCCGCCGCGCTGCCCGCGGCGACCCGGAAGTATCTGGCCGTCCGGCCAATCACAGCGCGGCCCCTCAGAGGCCGACCGGAAGTCCCGCCTCGCCGGCGAGAGAGAGAAGCAGCGCGAGGCGAGCCGGCAGTGTTCCTGCCCCCGCGATGTGCCGGTGAGTGAGGGACAGGGTTCTTTGTTTCTCCAGAGCGGCCCCGGTTGGCAGCGGGCCGCTCCAACGATCCGGCCCACATTTGTTCTTGAGCCCTAGAGGCTCCGCCCGCATTGGTTCCCGAGAGCCCCGAGTGGCTCAGGGCACTTTCTGTTCTTCGAGCCCAGCGAGGCTCCCGGCCACATTGTCTTTGAGCCCACGAGGCTCTCGCCCCTATTTAGTTAGAGCCCACAGGAGGCTCTGGGGGCATTTCATTGGTTTAGAGCGCAGGAGCTCTACATTGCCTACTTTGTTTTGCGAGCTCAGAGAAGCTCGAGGGGGCAGTTGATTTATTTAGAGCCAGAAAGGCTCACAGCGCCCACAGTTGTTCTAGAGCCCCAGAGAGGCTCTTGGGTGCCATTCATTGTTCTTGAGCCCACCTGGCTCCAACGTTGCCTACTCGCTATTCACAACTGTCCAGCACTTAGTGGACAGTTGCTACGTTTAGGCTTTTGTGTCTGTGCTGCCTGCGCAGACCCCCTGACACTGAGACTCAGGGCATTCCGCCCCTTTCGAGGCCAGTTGGCCTGAGGGACATTTTGAGTGTTGTGCTACATGCACCCTGCGCATTGTGATTTCTTTGCTATATGATTCTTGCGCAAAAGTTCTAACCTGCACCTCTGAATGTGTTTTAATGTTACATGTGCAATTCTTGTTTATTATTATCTTTGCTAAAAGTGACCTGCTTAGGTAATTCTTTATGTGTTTATCCCCTTTGCTAAAAGTGACCTGCTTAGAGGATTGTTGATGTTTAATTGCCTTTGCTAAATGTTACTTGCCTAGGTGATTATTTTAGGTTTCCTTCCCCCTGCGTGATTTCCCTACAGAGACTAGGGTGGCGTAGGAGGTGATAGGTTTTCCTTCCATAGGTTTCCTTCTCCCTGCGTGATTTCCCTACAGAGACTAGGGTGGCGTAGGAGGTGATAGGTTTTCCTTCCATAGGTCCTGATGATAAGGTCCTAGCTCCCTGCGTGATTTCCCTACAGAGACTAGGGTGGCGTAGTAGGTGATAGGTTTTCCTTCCATAGGTCCTAGCTCCCTGCGTGATTTCCCTACAGAGACTAGGGTGGCGTAGGAGGTATTTTCCCTTTACCAGTTGTTACTGGTTGTATGCTACATTTTCTATTTCTGTGTTACAGTCATTGTATGTTTATGTGCTAAAGTGTTATACCTACAAGTATTATTTCTAACAAGTGCATACCCCTGACAGTGGTCCAGGTGGCCCTGTCCTGTACATAATCCCTTGTAAATCTTGCCCGTGCCTGTTGGCACATTGTAAAGTGTGTGTGTTATCTAATGTGTTTTTATTATTATAATACAAAGGCTATTTTTGATATAACCTTGTGTGGAGTTTCCTTTGTGGTGGGCCTTTGGTTGTTGTCGCTGGGGTGCACGCGCAAACGCTTTACACATCGCCTCTGAGATTAGCCTTGCTGCTCGCGCCACGTTACCTAGAGGGTGAGCGGGGGTTATCTTGGTGTGTGACTCCCTTGCCCTGACCTTAGAAATGGTGATCCCTGACTGACCTCGACGCGAGTCTTGGCCGGCCAGGGTCCCGTTTCTAACAAAGACCTCCTACATTCTATAACCAAGGTAGCTGATTAGATCCTTAGAGAATTCTTGAATCAGATTCTTGGCAAAACTATCTCAACTCAAACTACATCTCACTTACTCCTTCCCACGTACTAGGCTTAGGTTAGGTACACCGGGGTAGGCGTATTTTAGAAACACCAGTTGAGCACGTTTAGTCAACTTTTATCATTGTATGTATTTTATCCGTTTTAAGTATCATATGGCTCAGAAACGATATAAATGCTTTTACAGTATTATTTCATAATACTCCTTTTACTGTACGCACTTTACTTTATGACAAGTATTGCAATTGTGGCAATTCACTTCCCGTCTCTCTATTTCTCTGCATTCCTGGTAAAACTAAGCATGCACGATTGACTGAGTGAAATAGCCATCAATTGTTTTCCGTGACTCTGAAGATATACGCCTTATTCTGGGGGGAGCAAAGTTGTCATGTTTATGCGGTTGTCAGAAAATCCCTTCCTGTCTATTCAGGAAAGTTAACACCTTCCTGTTCACTCGAGAAAGTTTCTAGTGACCTCTGAGCTAGCTGGCATTCATAATTAAGTCTAACATATTCAGTAGAAACCTAGTTGACCTCAGTCCTACGTCTAAACTATCGTTTATGTTATTCCAATGCGCAGAGCCTATTGGGAATATAGGAACTACACTACACAATTACATGCGCCTGCTAACATCAACCAGGGCTGCAGCTGGGCCTTCTCCGTCCCTCTTCTAATTAAACAAAAAATGTTGTCTACCGCGAGATTTTAAAATAAATTGCCCTTGCCAAATACACACATTACACACATTCTATTTCATACCCGGACAACGTCGGGACGGGCTGCTAGTACAATCATAAAGTGATCCGTCCAGGTAAGAGGGGAGATGGAGAGGCAACTGAGACCTTCCATATTGGTAAAGATAAGGTCCAGCGTGTGGCCTGCCTGGTGTGTGGGGTCTTCCACCTTTTGGACTAGTACCATTTGGTTTAACTGAAGACGACTTTATTAACCTCTGGGTTTGCAGTGTCGTCAGCATGAAAATTAAAATCGCCAAGTAGAAGAGAATTTGTGGAGGCCAGGACTTGCATGGCTATAAGTTTGATCAAATGATTTTCAAAGTTTGATTTTAGGCCAGGTGGACGGTAAACTAAGGCGCCTTTCCAGACCTCCGAGGGGGACCAGGTGATTTTAAAGATCCCTAGTTCTAAGGTGTCATTGGTAATGGAGGACATCCATTGAGCCTTTAGATGGTTTTTAATGGCAATGGCTATTCCGCCGCACATTTTACCCACTCTATCTAAATGGATAATTGTGTATCCCTCGGGAATAGCCAGGTAGATTGCAAGGAGACTCGACGCTGTCATCCAGGTTTCCTTGATAAAACAAACATCCGGGGAGTGGGAGACAATCATGTCCCATACCTCTATAGAATGTTGAACAAGTGAGCGTGTGTTGCATAAAATATATTTAGGGAAGTTCGAGCTTCGTGGGGATTTGTTAAAATGGCCGTACCGTGCTGTAGTATCAGCGAGAGTATGAAAGTTGCAAGAGCTACAAGCTACTGGGCCTTCAAGGGCTGCCGGGAGCTTTAGCGGGCAACAGATACTACCCATGGATTCATTAATTGCTCTGGCTCTGAGGTCCAGTAAAGCAGGGCCAGAGTAAGTTAACCAGGTGGTATCAGGGGCATAAAGACAGTTTTGTGTGGCACCTCTGGGCTCTGGGTCTGTCGTAGCGCGGACGGGCGAAGACGAACTTACCTTTGGCGCGTCATCGGTGCACCCGCTGCGCATACATGCTGACATCGTAGTTTTACGCACCCGAGGAGGCAACAACTAGAGCGCTGTGTCCCAGTACCTGCCCAATATGGCCACCGCCTCTGCAGCTGCTCTGTGTGTCAAGGTGATTCCCTCAGCGCCTAACTCAGCTGAGTGGAAATGAGGGGTGATGCGTTTTAGAATAAGCAAAGTAAGTAGAAAATGCGGCGCAAATCAAATTTGAAAACAGAGTACCATTTAAAACAGCTCCCGGCTTCCGCCTTTCGTTGCTAGGTCTGGAGTCCACTGGACTGGGTGGGAGAAGGAATATTTGTAATGGCTATAACTCACATCAGGCCCTGTCCAACATACACCTTCCCAACCATCACAAACAGCCTAACAGGAACTAAGTGTACCCACAGTTTTTAAAAATATACTAGCAAGATGCATGGCACTGGCCATTGGTCTCTGACTTTTCCTCAACTACCAACAGGGCCTTGTGCTACAAACACCTGGCACCAGTGTCATCAAGCTATGTCAGTGCATATCCACTTACTCTCAGGAAAGCATAGTTCCAGGGGTGCTGTTGTGCACGGTAGAAAGAGTGTGTGTAGTACAGAGCATGATGGGAGATCGGGTCATTGAAAACACTCCTCCTCCCACCCAGCTCTGCAGGCCCACTATGAAGCATGCTTACCTGACAATGAGTGAAACTGTAACAACAAAATTCCTGAGACTGGAGACTGTTGTGTGGAGCACAAGGCCATGAGTGGACTTGTTGTAAAGTCAGAGGGGATGTATATTAGCAAGATAGCAGAAACTGGGGACTGATATCTGAACCTCTCACAACTACCACATTTGCCCCTGGGCTACAAACACCAGCCACCAGTAACAAATATCTTGCAAGTACCCTTACCAACATTGTTTGGACAACACGCTTCCTGGTGGCATGTTGGGGCTGAGTAGGAGGAAGGGTGTAAGAATTACACAATTAGAGCACACGCACACAAAAAACTGTTTTTCAAAGTTCTTTGCCACAAAATGGCAGAAATCCGAGTGAACTCATCTGACTATGGGACCAATGTACAAAATACACGATCTGTGCAGGCACAAAGCTAATCAGTCACACATTTTGATACTCACTGACAATTATCATGTGTATAATAAGATGAGAACTTGAAGCACCTCACTCACACCATTCCATAAAGCACTGCTTAGAGGGACCTCTTGGGATTGCTCCAGGCTTTAGTTGAACCTCGTGCATGTTTTGCACGGTTTCCTATTAGTACTGCATGTATGGCGTTTACCTCGCGGGAGCCAGCAACAGCGCCATCTGTTAGTAATTATCGCGCTGGCTCCCGCGAGGTAAACGCCATACATGGACTTCGGGCTGCGCGTGCCACTTACAATCCTTGCCGTCTGTGGTATCCGGGTCATCTTTACACCCTCATCGTCGCTTTAACTTTCGCAGCTGCGGGCCACCCTTGGTCTTAAAATGTTCTCTCATCCTTAAATCGCTTAAGCTTTTCGCTAAAAAACATGCTTGTTTTGATTGAATTTCCTCTACTCCAGCTGGCATTGCATGCTGTTTTGATAGCCATTGCCTCCTTTCTCGCTGTACTGCAGATTGACAATATTTTATGTCTGTTTACTTTGGGCCTAAATTCATCACTAAAACTAAAAACGTCAAATGAAAGCGATAACACGAGAGTGAAGACAAACGCACAGGAGTATAGATACAGAGCAAGACAAGCAAACCGACACTCTGTAGAGCTGCGTAGGATCTGCTGCATTAGTCGGCGCCCAGATTTTCACGCTGGTTTGTCGGCGCCCAGGTTTTCACATGAACAGTTGTCTGTTCTGACCATTACAACCTGTAACTCTTCTGTCATATGGAGAACGGATTCGCACCCAAGGGCCTCCTGATTGCTTGACCAGTCAGTCCATGTATTTACAACAGACCACCCTCCTCTCTATTCATCACAGGAGCATGTCTGCAAGACATGGAAATTCCAGTGAACTTCAGTTGATTTTGAACATAAAAGAACAGAATCCGCCGAGTTTAATACACATACTCTGTTTGGTGAAGATGAAAAATGTCTATGCGTAACTGCAGACTGTAGAATAAAACACAGGGAGGCCACAAGTCTGGCTTGCGTTTTTGCAAAAATAGCGAGCAGCTAACAAAAATAGGAAACTACTTTTATCAATGCAGTAGACCCGAGCAGCCACTGAAAATCAGTTTGGAGCTTGTAATGCTATTTTTTATTCCATTTAGATTTAATTCAGTTTAGGTTTCTGCACACTTCACTCCCATACAAGTCAAATGTAGCTTGAACATGTTACATCACCTCTCGCTGCCTGGCCCAGCCTACTTCTCCAACATTGGTCACAGTCTGGCTCATCCTGCCTCTCTATTACTGCCTGGCACATTATGCCTCTCCATCACTGCCTCGCCCATCCTGCCTCACCGTCACTGGCCACTGTCTGTCCCATCCTACCTCTCCGTCACTGCCCACTGCCTGTCCCATCCTACCTATCCGTCACTGGCCACTGCCTGGTCCAACCTGTCTCTCCATCACTGGCCACTGCCTGACTCACCCTACCTCTCCATCACTCTCCATTACTGGTCACAGTCTGGCCTCTCCGTCACTGTCTGGCCCATCCTGCCTCTCAGTCACCAGTCACTGCCTGGCCCATCCTGCCTCTACTTCACTAGTCACTGCCTGACTCATCTGCCTCTCTGTGTCTCTGCTTGGCCCATCCTGCCTTTCCATCAATAACTGGCACGCTATGCCTCTCTGTCACCAGTCCCTGCCTGGCCCATCCTGCCTCTACATCACTGCCTGGCCCATCCTGCCTCTCAGGCACCAGTCACTGCCTGGCTCATCCTGCCTCTCAGTCACCAGGCACTGCCTGGCCCATCCTGCCTCTCCTTGACTAGTCACTGCCTGACTCATCTGCCTCTCTGTGTCTCTGCTTGGCCCATCCTGCCTTTCACAACGTCCACCACCACCCCGACCACCACCATGTCCACACCACCACCATGTCCACCACTACCACGTCCACCACCACCATGTCCACCACCACCACATCCACCACCACCGCATCCACCACCACCACGTCCACCACCACCACCATGTCCACCACCAACACCACCACATCCACCATCAAATCCACCACATCCACCACCCACACCACGTCCATCACCACTGTGTCCACCACCACCAACACCACGTCCACCACCACCACCACCACCACGTGCACCACCCCACCACGTCCATCAACCCACCACCATCACGTCCACCACCACATCCACCACCATGTCCACCACCACCATGTCCACCACCACATCTACCACCACCACGTCCACCAACACATCCACCACCACTACGTCCACCACCTACACCACATTCACCACCACCACCATGTCCACCACCCCCATGACCACCACCACCACCACCCATGGCGTGGGTAAACTGTCACTGGTGGGCAGGGGTAATAGGAGTGTCAACCCTGGCTGTACATGGGACATTTAAGGATGCATTAGGTGCCACCACGTCCACCACCACCATGACCACCACCACCATGTCCACCACCATGTCCACCACAAGGCCACCACCACGTCCACCCCCACCACCACGTCCACCACCACCACTTCCACTACCACCACCACGTCCACCACCACGTCCACCACCACACCCACCACCACCACGTCCACCACCATCACATCCACCACCACCATGTCCACCACCACCACCACGTCCACCACTGCGTCCAACACCACCACGTCCAACACCACCATGTCCAACGCCAACACCACCACGTCCACAACCACCACGTCCACAACCACCACGTCCACCACCACCATGTCCACCACCACAACATCCACCACCACACCGTCCACCACCATGTCCATCACTACCACATCCACCACCACCACCATGTCCACCACTACCACTACCACCACGTCCACCACCACCACCATGTCCACCACCACCATGTCCACCACCACCACGTCCACCACCACCACCACGTCCACCACTACCATGTCCACCACCACCACTACCATGTCCACCACCAACACCACACCATCCACCACCACCACATCCTCCACATGCACCATCACCATGTCCACCACCACAGTGTCCAGCACCACCACGACCACCACCCCCACCACGTCCACCATCACGTCCACCATCACGTCCACCACCATGTCCACCACCACATCCACCACCACCACATCCACCACCACCACATCCAACAATACGTCCACCACCACGTCCACCACCACCGCGTCCACCACATCCACCACCACCACCACATCCACCACCACCACATCCACCACCACCACATCCACCACCACCACATCCACCACCACCACATCCACCACCACCACATCCACCACCACGTTCACCACCAACACCACGTCCACCACCACCAGCATGTCCACAACCACCACCCGTGATGGGTAAACTGTCTCTGGTGGGCAGGGGTAATAGGAGTGTCAACTCCGGCTGTATATGGGACATTTAAGGATGCATTATGTGCTAGAAGGTGGGAATAGGGGCTAGAAGTATTACACCAGCCCCAAGATACATTTTGAAGAGGCACAATGTCACATGGGCTCCTGTAAAATCACTCACAGAATCTCTACCTCACAGTGACATACCTGCATGAGCCACTCACTCAAAACAAGCATTGACATAGCCAATAGGTCTAGCCTTTGAGACCTTATAAGTGTTTAGCCATGCAACACTTGTTATAAACTGGAATGATAGTGGTGGTAGACCAGGAGGGCAACGTCCCTTTCAATGCTGCAGCGTTCAATATCAGTGGCAGTACCGGAGCCCAGACTTCAATGTTGTCCTGGAAGAGATCTGGGGGAATCCCATCAGGGCCCTGGGCCTTGTTTCGAGACAAGGACTCAATGCTCCTGTAAACATCCTTCAACGAGCAGGTAACTGGTGTGGCTGCTGGACTAGGTACTATATCTATTCGAGACCCTTCAAGAAGGGCAGCATTATATACCCTTTCAAAATGGGAAACCCACTGATCTGGGGTGATGTGATTACACAGGATAGGTTTCGATGGCAAGAAAGTTAGGACAGACTAGAGTAACTAAAGTGTTTCGGAACTTGGGAAAAATGTACTGTAGAGATGCTGTAACAATTAATACCAATTTTCTATCTGTAAATAAAAGTGTCAACCTCAATACATAGATAATGAAAAACAATCACCTCTTCATAAACAACTTAAACAGTACCATGCACTCAGGCTTTTGCATGCTACTCTCTACCAAGCCTGATCTCGCTTGCGACCAGTATTCTTACCACTGTCCACCAGAACAGTCTGTCCTCTAGTCTCATCCTCTTCTTGGACGCCTTTTAGTCCAAATAACAATAACATATGCCTTCTTAATATATCTAAGAGTCAGCGGTACAAGCAACTCAACTCATTTATACAGTTCTGGACTGAATCACCGACACGCTCTGTTCGTCCATGGTCTCCAGCTTGGTACAGAGCATGCATCCTTGATCAGCCACAGCCACCACCCTGACCAGTCTCGCCTCTCTTCAGGGTAGGAAAATCGCTCGGGTAACGTAGGGTGCCGCAGAAACAGGTGAAAAGCTGGTCTGTCAGGTCACCCCGCCCAGACCTGCAGCAACCCAGCTCTGCCGCAGTCAGGGTGTCAGTAATGCTCTTTCTCAACGGCTCACCAACGTTCTCTTAGAGTATGTCGCCATGTTACTGGACCGCTACTTGTATTAGAAACTTGGGAATGTACCCAAGAGTGCAATGGGTATTCTTGGAGGAACTTCAACAGATCAATGTCGGTTCCATTTCTGGTGGACACTGGGCTCCCCCCTCACCTAACATGGCTGAATCTGCTCTACCCATAGCGCCATCTATCACTCTCTCTGCCTCTTCATTGAGAAGACTTAAGGGTTTCCGTCATTTGATAAAATTAAAAAAAGATGCTGTTCCAGTTAAACAAAAACTTAGGAATGTTCCTTTAAATGTAAGAGAAGAACTAGGGAAACTGTTAAAAGACATGCTTCAGGAAGGAGTGATTGAGAAAGTGGAGTCGTCGGAGTGGGTTTCTCCGATTGTTTTAGCACGGAAATCCGATAATTCTTTAAGGTTATGTGTTGATCTTCGTGCTTTGAATGCTAATATCCTCATGGATTGTCATCCTCTACCCAATATAAATGAAGTTGTTAGCATCCTGGGTGGGGCAATGATTTTCTCCACTTTAGACCTAAGATCAGCCTATCATCAGGTGGAGTTATCTGAAGAATCTTATCATATGACAGCGTTTATCATACCTTTTGGGCTTTTCCAATTGAAGAGAATGCCGTTCGGACTAGCATCCGCGGCCTCTGTTTTTCAAGGATCTATCTGTCATTTGTTTGATGGGGTAGGATCTTTTGTGAAATGTTTTCAGGACGATATATTGATTTTTTCTCCAGACAAACTGCTGCACTCAGGACATCTTGAAAAAGTGTGTGAAATTCTGAAAGATCATGGACTGACTTTAAAGGGAAAAGAATGTAAATTATTTCAGAATTCAGTTGAATATTTGGGGCATACATTGTCTAAGGAAGGAGTAATTCCTAAGAAATCGTTAGTAGATGCCATACTTAAAGCACCATCACCTGATTCCAAAGACAAAACTACTTTCATTCTCAGGGTTATGTGAATATTACAGTAAATTTATAAAACATTTTGCCGAGAAAATGGAACCTTTGAGAGAATTGTCGAGGAAAAATGTAGAATTTGTTTGGAGTACAAGGCAGCAGGTTGCTTTTGAGAATATTAAAAAAGATATGGTGGAGGCTCCATCTCTCAAACCGTTTTGTATTGGTAAAATTTGTGTGCTTACGGTTGATGCTAGTCAGTATGGTCTGGGTTGTGTTTTGTCTCAAGTACCTGGCAAAGAAACGTGGAATGTAGCATTTGCTTCACGAACTTTGAATGCCACAGGAGTTGTTGGCGTGTGTGTGGAGTGTAGAACATTTCAGAAACTATATTTGGGGTGCGAGATTTGTTATCAAAAGTGATCATAAACCTTTGATTAGCATATTATCACCAGGTGGAGGATTACATGCTACAGCCAGGATAGCAAGGTTAATGTCAAGGTTGCAGGAATATTCTTTTACTATTGAATATGTTCCGGGGAAGTGTAATGTTGTTGCGGACTGCTTGTCAAGACTACCTTGCGTGGCTCCAATATCACTGAAGTGTTGTCTGAGAATTTTGGGTCTATTTCTGAGGATCTCTGGATTAGAGCAATGAATGATGATGGGTTGTTACAAGATGTCATTAGATTTACTTTGGAAGGTTGGCCACAAAAGAATGACATTTCAGAGGAATTACATCCATTTTGGAAAATTTCTGAAGAGATTGTAGTGGAAGGTGACATAGTATATAAGGATGGTAAATGTATTCCTCCTAGTTCTTTACGTGAAACTATTTTGTCTCTGAGTCATGAGACATATTTGCGTATGTCATCTATGAAGAGACTTATCAGATCTACTTTTTGGTGGCCAGGGATTGATAGATTTGTGGATAGAGTTGTGAGAGAATGCGCTGAGTGTGTGAATAGTGAGAAATCTCGTAAGTGTTTCCCTGCTCCTCTAGTTCCAGTTAAATGGCCTAGTTTTCCTTGGCAAAAAGTAGGGTTGGACATTGCTGGTCCGTTCAATTTCTTGCCACATGATTGTAGGTTTGCCATTGTTATGGTAGATTATCATTCAAAATGGCCAGAAGTAAAATTGGTTCCACGTGTTGATACATGTAGTGTTATTTTGTTTCTAAAAGAAGTTTTTGCTCGAGAAGGAACACCAGAGGTAATTATATCTGATAATGGGGTACAACTGAAATATTATGAAATGGAAGAATTCTTAAAGTGTCATAGTATTACTCATGTCACTACTCCTCTTTATGAACCACAAGGTAATGGCCAGGTAGAGAGGTTTAACAGGGTGCTCAAACAGGATGTTATGTGGGCACGAGGTTTTGGAGCTGAGTGGAAAGATAAATTGAGGGAAAGGTTATGGATGTACCGCATAACACCACATTCAACAACGGGGGTCTCGCCTTTCCATTTACTTAAGGGGCGAGATCCAATTTCTAAATTGTGTCCATGGTGGTTGAAGAAGAATGTGGGGCCTCATTCTTCTGTTGTTGACAATGAAGTGTTGGCTGGCAGTATTGAGAAAAAACAACAAAAAAGTAAGGATTTATATGATATCCGTATGAAAGTCAGGACACCTGACTTTATGGTTGGTGAGTTTGTTAGAATTAAAAAAAACGGGATTTATTCTTAAGGGTAACAACAAATTTGGTAAACCGGTGAATGTTGTTAAAGTTAATCGCAATAGTATTGTTACACAAGATGGTCATGTTTGGAATGTTAGACGTGTTTCCAAATGTAGAAATTTAGTTTCTTTAATTGTTTCTTAATATAGTAATGTATTTCCTTTATTTTCTAAGAGGGAAAATGTGTTACATTTCTCTTTTACATGTATTGCCCTTTTAATATTAGAATCTGTATTCTTTCAATTAGTGGCACATGCCATGCAGTTTATGTGATGTCATTTTGGAATCTGCGCAAGGCATACAGAACTGCTTTTCTGCCTGGATGGATGTACCGTGCTCCCTTTAATAAACTAAGGATTTTTTCTAAAATAATCTTATATTTCTTGGATTCTTACAAATATCTGTTGGGTTGCTCTTTGCTACATGTGGTAAGCCGAGTGGGCAGTGAGTGCACAGAAGTGCTGTGTCGGTCTGCCATGCAGATGACACTGGAGCCAGTGTAACATCCATGCTCTTTGTTGCCACATAGGGGAGAATGAGGAAATATGAATATGAGGCCTAACTGCAGGTGTGTTTTGCAAGGTTAATGTTGCATGTGCTAAGCTAGCTCAAACAATGGTAGAGGTGAGAACGACTAGTGAGTGGAGAAACCTACGTGATGGGGCAGGACACATTTAGATATTGTCAGAGAGTATACAGTATGAGTTTAATTCATAGGCAGTTCTTGTGTAGGAGACATGAATTATACATTGTCCCAATGTGAGTGGTTTTAAGATGCGGCGGTGTGAATCAGAGTATGCCAGCTCGTTAGACTGGTTACATCCTGTGCAAGGTATGGTAGGAATAGGTAGATGTGATAGGGGTATAACCAGCTAGGCAAGGTTTGATTTTGGAAGGTGATGAGAGCTCTAGTCTGTGGCACTATTGTGAGAAATTACTGTAACAGGGCATTTTCAATGTGTGAGGATAGTTGTTAATGTGCATAAGTCAATGGGGTTATTGAGCATGGAAGTCAAATGTGGATGTGACAGGGCCACAGTGAGACAAGGTTAAACTTGTCATATGTAACAAAGTGAATAAATGTATGTAAAGAGTATACATCAGTTGTGCAATTTAGGGTGCTGAACAGTGAAATATCAGGTGTTGTCTAGTTGATGTATGTTGTGTTTGAATCTGTGGATGCATCTGTTTTAGAAATGACAATCTGTAGAACTTGAGCAGAGTAAGGTGGGTATATGGTGATATGCAAATGACTGAGTGCATGTTCACTGAGCAATGTAAGCATCTTGTTGTGAGATGTAGTGATGTGTACATGTCAGAGTGGACTATGATGCTTCACGTTGTGACATGAGTGCAGTCCGAGACATTACTGAGGGTGCAACTGGTAATGAGAGTGGTCCATTTGACATGTTACGTTTGACGTCTGCTGAGGAGGGGATGAGTACAGTACATTGTGTGCATGTCATGTATGCAAGAGGTGTTGTGTACATAGTGATGAGTGTTGCTGTGAATGTAGGTGTGGATGAGAGAAGGGCAGCGCCAAAGTGAGATTGTTGGAAAAGTTTGCTACCAAGGCTGGAGCTTGTGGGGCAGATATGCTTTTCAAGCTCGCTGCACCAGAGGGGGCTTATACGTGCTTGTATGTATGATAATTTTGAGAGATGATCATGTATTTTGAAGTGGATGTGAGAGGGGTCATACCCGCCAAGTAGAGTTCATGCAGGGCATGTGGTTATGTTGAAATTTACATATGTGTAGATTATGTGTATGTAAGTGGTCATACAGAGTAGCCAGAGTAAATATGAAGATGTGAAATGTGTTTGCTTCAGCTTGCTGTCTGCCAATGGATGTGCATGACTGATTGCTGTAATGGCCACTTTGAGTACACAGTCATGAGCAAGTCCTATTGACATCACAGGACAAGTAGCCTCCACCTAGCCTAGCCTTATCTTGTCTGAGTTGTGTGGGCATATGTGGCCTGTCACCCTTTGATGGTAGTTATAGTCAGTTATTGGTCATTCCTGTCCTTGGATACTGTCCTGGAATGGTGCTGGTGATTGTGTATATTGTAATGTCATGATGCGGGAACATTGGATAGCTGTCCATTGCTTAGAGGGCTATAGCCCTGTCATGTGAAAAGTTAAGGATGTGTGTTGTTGTGCTGCATGGGGTCCAACTACTCCAGAAACGCTTCCCCATATATCCCACGCATGGGTATTCATGGCATTCTGACTTTGAAAGTCCAAGGAATGGGGGCACCAAGGGACTGGATTAATTGTGATGACATCACTGGTTGTGCTGAGGACAACACATTGCACTGTAAGCAAACTCACATGTGACACTGGAACAGTACACCCAGTTCCATAACTGTGAGCATTGTCAATATTTTGGAAAGTCTAATCTGGTTTGGCAAGGGTAGCCCTTGTGTATATCCATGAGGGCTCCCATTTTGCCAATTAAACACTGCCTTAGAGCCTGAGGGCAATATGTCTTGGTCTCCTTGATGTTTTCATAGATTTTGAGACAGTATCTCAGTGCCAAATGTGGACAAAGCACACTTCATTCTGCATATATCCCTCCTCCTCACAAGATGTACCCCTATCCACAGTCTTGAGGATGGCTATGTTGATTTTGTGTTTGGGAGCCACAAATTGAGCCACCCCCCTGGCATCCTCACCAGTGCTGGAAGCTTATCTCACACAATAGGCTGTGCACTAGAGCCTCCAACAGTTGTTGGTGGATCCTAAGCTCTGAGACTCATGCATAATCCTACTACTCTGCAGGACACAATTAGCACATTCAAAATGGGTTTATGATTTTACGGCACACACTACAGCCTGAGGAGCTAGATGCAGATTTGCTGTGAATGACATTCTCCGAAGATGACCGTGTATACGTACAGATTGGGAGTTGTGTTCAGCGCCCCCAGTCCGCACATGGTGACTGCATCCTACATTGCTGTTGGTCCATGCTTCTCTCCAAGCCAAGATGGATTTTGTCCACAAATGTTTAGATGACGACTATGACACAACCACTTCTAGGTTTTTGTAGTGGAAGGCCAAGCAAACAGTACTGAGTAGCTGGGTCTGTGGAATAGTGTGTAGTCTGGGCCAATATACTCTGGGCTTCACTGTACACTGACTCATCACAATGTCATACTTTTGTGAGTACATTGGAGTTCTGTTGCCCTGCAGTGTTTCAGTGTGTGTTGTGGTGGACTCATGCATTCACTTTGTGATACATACATATGTGTGGTTATGGCAATTCCTGTTCCACCGTCAAATGTGTGTTTCTCCTAGTGTTTAGCGGGCTAAGTGTACTTACCTGATGATGTCATTCCCTCATTGGTCAGAAACAACATGCTATGGACCCATGGTGGGATTGGGATCACAATAATGGCTCGGCACTCTGAGAGTAATTGTCACACATTCTGTAACCATCGCTTTCATTGTTGCCTCTGTGTTTTTACCTTTACCTTTAAAGGGAGGTTTAAAAAAGGTACACTGCTGCTGATCATGGGGGGGTCAAGAGGGGAGGGGGTAGTTTAGACTTGCCAAATGAGACTTGCCTCCTGCAAGGGACCTACATGCTAGGCAACCTCCCGGCACTTGCCATACCCTGAAAGTCATGGCGGGTATGGGAGAGTGAGGCAGCGAGCCAGCCTCGATTTGCAGCACAGCTGGTGAGCAGACAAAATACTGCAGTACCCCTTCTTCCTAACAAGCGGTATACTGCAAGTCACTCTGCCTTCGATGCTCTCTTAGTGTAGCACATAGAAGTAGATGTTAGGGGGTTAGGTTCTAGATGACATTTTAGCCATCTTAGAAATGTACATTTTTTTCTCATTATTTGTAATATGCCTTCTTACTGTTTTTATAATATGTTGTGTAGCTGTTTTAGACCTACCGAGAAACAGGTTGTTCCTGTAGTAATACACACTTTCACTTAAAAGTGTGCATTATATTTTTAAAATTTTTTTTTGTAGAGCAGAGCAGGAAGGCAATACAAACATTATAATATAATTGATCGTCAAGAGTAAAAATCGACAATATACAATAAAACACATTCTTATTCATTTGTCAGATGGAACCTATATTTTCTTAAAAAGACAAAAGGAGTCTGGCTGAACCATACAATGATTTAAAAATACAACATGATCCTACTACCTAGATTTTTTCTAAAGTGTTAAAGTGTAAAAAAATATCTCAGAGTGAGCATGGCTACAAACATTATGTACATTATTACATAACGTCAAGATAGTCAATAATTGATTACCTTTGTTCGCTTCTACCCTTGATTTTAAAGTGCTAGCAAGCAAACAATCAGATAGATCCCTAAATGAGTGGTGAAAACCTTATATCCATGCTCAAACAGGGACATTAAAGTACAAACGTGCCTTCCCTTAAATATGGAAACATAAAGTGCAGTGTTCTAAAGTGCTTAGTTTCTATCACGGTTTCTATCAAAGTGCGCATTTTTCTCGTGCAGTGTGTGTGTGATATAAATAAAATAATAGGTTTGTTACTGTTACCACAATTTCCCTAATAAATTCATATGGATTGTTAGCAACCCAAAAAGCAATAACTCTATGTCAATCCCACATTGAGTACTTTTCTACGGACTGTATGAACCTGTGTTTTACATTCATTGTTGGTGCATTAAACCCAGTTCCCCTGTGTCACCCGTGGGTGGGGAAACACACCTTGTAGAACTATACCAGAGTCGTAGTTTACGCAACGGAGTCTGACTTGGGAGCTCATTACACACACCAGATGAGCTTTCCTGTATTGAAGGGTCCGTGACAAATATTCAATGAAAAATAATTCATTGGCATTACCATAACAGACGCAGCTGTGAACAAGGTCAGGACTGGTAGCTGGCTGGACCATAGAACTGAATCTGCTGGTTTGTCATGTGGACCTGGAAGCTACTTTGAGTCCTGCAATTGGACTTGAGGCTGAGCAAGGGTGAACTCTAAACTTCAATTTTTCACCTAAAGCATACTGAAAGCTGCCACTGAGGCAAAAAAGTAGCCTAATCAGAGAGGCGCATGGAGGTGATTATAGATGCTTGAATCCAATCTGTATGCAGGTAAGTCTACAATTCTTGTGGTAGCATTTTTAGCAGGACTCCTGAGTGGATAGACCATGGTAATTAGACAGGCTGTGACAAAACAAATGGTACCTACTTCTAGGAAGAGAAACAACAGAGAAGGAAGAATGGCACATATCCCTTTGTGTTGTCATGTGTTCAGTGTGGCAAGCACAGTTATCAATGGTGTATATCAGCTTCTACTTTTGCCTGTAGGAAAGGCTGGATTAAAGGCTGATATGCATAAGTGCTGGAAAAGGGCTATCACCTCTTTTTTTCTTTTGCTAATGCTCTGGGACCGCAGACTGTGTGACACTCTCTTCCTCAACTTCCACCTTCACAGTGTGAGTGGTGGACTGAAGCACATGAGTGGAACAGTCAGGACAGGGCCTGATGAGACTGGAAATGCAGCACAGGCTGCCCACAGGAGGAGATGCTGAGCTCAGCTCCCCAGTGCTACTCTTGGGTGTAACTGACGTGTACTGTGACCTTACATGCTGACCTGCACCAGGAATGGAGCTATTCTACAATGCCATTTCCATAAGAAGAAACTTGCAGTTCACATTCTATCCTTGGACTGTGAGAATAGGATCACACATCAGGTTTTCTGACAATGGGAAAATAGTCTTGCAAATAGGTTTCTTCCCTATTCTGTTGTATTCCGTTTTAGGAGCCTAGTGTAATTTTCCCGATTCATGTCCTAATATAGCTATAACATATTGTATCCTTATATAGTCATAGAAATCATAACCATATTAAGACATAAATCAAGTAGTCCTAATACGGCTTGGCTACTTCCACCAATTCCGAAAATCTACAACGATTTCTTGGAATAACTCGCCTTCACTAGTCAGGGACTTCCCCCTGCAGAATATTAATTTATCCAAGAAATCATGGAGTTTTCAGAGAATTAAGTCTCTAATGACGTTATTATGTCCACTCTTACGTCAAACTTCAAGCACTTCAAGGTATAAATATTTCCGCACTTATCCAAACAAACACACGGTGGTTTGGAGCAGTTCGACTATCTTCTTGCCCGACGCGCCCTGCTGCTGCAAGTCCCAAAGGAAGCCAACCCTCCGACTGACGTACTGAGAGAGGCTGTACTTTTCTCCTACCGAGAAATGCAGCTCCAGTGTTTCCAGGCTACCCATGCGAGTTGCTGGGAAATCGAGTCCTGATAGCAGACCTTCTGCATTCTAAAACCAAAGTACAGTGCTGATTAGACCCAAAGAGAATTCTTGGATTAGATTCTTGGCAAACAAATACTAAAACTAGGCTACAACTTACTTACTCCCTCCCTTGTGCTAAGCCTAGGTTAGGTACACTGGGGTAGGCGTATTTTAGAAGCACCAGTTGAGTACTTTAAGTCATTATTTATCACTGTATGTATTTTATGCATTTTAGATATCTTATGGCTTAAAAACCATATCATGCTTTTTCAATATTATTTTATAATACTCTTCGTACTGTACGCTTTGTACTTTACCGCAAGTATTACAATTGCAGCAGTTCATTTCTTATGCTTGAGAAAGAAGACTGTTCAATAAATATTTTATTGAAAACGCCTGTCTCTTTATTTCTCTGCACCTCTGGTGAAACGAAGCATGCACGATTGACTGAGTGAAATAACTATCAATTGTTTCCGCGACTCTAGAGATATATTTCTTATTCTTGGGAAACAAAGTTGTCATGTTTTGAGCGGTTGTCAGAAACGAAATCCCTTCTTGTTTATTCGAGAAATTTTCTAGTGACCTCTGAGCTAGCTGGCATACACACATTTAAGTTTAGTATATTCTGTAGAGACTTAGTAAACCTCAGTCCTACGTCTAAACTACAGGATACACTATTCCAATGCGCAGAGCCTATTGGAAATATAGGAACTACACTACATGGCGCCCAACGTTTGGTAAGGTGATAATTTAACGCTAGATACTAGAGTAACTCATTTGTGCTTTTCACACAGACCCCTTTTTCCCATAAAATACTCCAATAGACGTCTGGAGTGGGTTAAAGGATAAAATATACGCTTTAAACTGAGTAGGATGAAAAAATCCTATGCATTAATTTTCAGTTTGTTCAACGTTGAAGGATACAGTGTTCCAAAATATTGTGCACCTAATCTTTGTTTCCTTGAAACTTGCTCTGCACACTTTCGATCAACAAAAATGACGGATAGTGAAGAAGTGAGAGTTGCACTAGCAGCTCAGGCAGTTTTGGATGACACAAATCTCCAACAAAATTACCGGGATGCAATACTCATTCCGGCAAATATAAGGAAAATAGTTACTATAAACCTTATAGAAAATGGAATATCACCAAGAGGTGGTAAAGTAATATTTGTTATAGAGGCACATGAATATCGTCAGACAGAGGTATTCTATTCATGGATTCTGTTTCCTGCAGCAAATTCAGCAACACACGAGTTCCAGTTCTATAAATTAGAGGAACCACCAGCGGAATACGTTCCTTTCGAGGACGTTAAAATCACATTACCAGGCTCGGTCCACTAGGTAGACCAGGAGCCACATGGCCGGTATTAGCCAGCTATACACCACATCCTGATATTGAAAGAATGACAGCTCCTGAACTGTTTGCTCAGCTAAAACAGCTGATTAAAATACACAGGCAGTTGGTTCAATATGTCATGCAGACTTTAACAGTCCAACCAGCTGTAAGAATTTCACAGCACATCCCATATCAAGGGAACACAAACAAAATTACACCACAGACTATACAGCCAGTAATTGGTAAATTACCCGCAAAACGTGAACAAATTCCGTTCTGGTTAGCTCAAAAGATTACTCAAACAGAGGCAGTATTCCCTTATAGTACACCTCATGAGAAACACAGGATTCTAACAACCTGTTTACCAATGGGGATTGTACCACACGTAGAGGACTGCGACACATGGGGTACAGTCTTTGCTTCAATCTACACAAAAACACATGGTGTTCCGTCAGATGTTCTGAGACAGATTCAAAATGAATATGGTCCAGAGACGGCTTTAAATCTAGTTATGACATTACTGAAAGATTTCAAACAGGTCTCGGCTATACTTTTAGCCAACATAAAAGGTGAAGCAGCTACAGTGGCAATCCGCCAAAAATTAAAAGAAGCAGACATAACAGAGCAACCATTTGAACTTGCAAGAATTATTGAAAAATCATATGAAGAACTAGGTAGAGATAGTTTGAGTGGTAAACCGGTAAAGCCCCAACTAACTGACAATTCTGAAAAAGTTTTTATTAAAAATAATCTGACCACTACCAAAAAGAAGTGGTAACAGACACTTCCAAGAGAGAAGCGTTCTGAGTCCAGAGGAAGGTCTCCTCAACAGGAGCCCTCTGAAAAAAGATACAACCTTAGAAATAGGGATAATTTGAGAAAAACAGATATATATTAAGATAATGATACACGTTCCTCTCGTACCTTTCAGACTTCATCGCAGAAATCTGAAAGAAGAGGACGATCAGAACAAAAAGAAGAACAAGTGAAGTCCAAGGACGAACAACACGTTCCAAAAAATAAGAAAGCTCAATTTACCAAAAAGAAGGTAGCAAGTCTAAAAACCTGACATGCCGAGGATCTTGAGGACACAACTCAAGAACGGCGAGTGGGCCCAAACAATGCTACAAGTGCAGCAGAGGTAACCATAGCTCCCAAGATCCTGAAGGATCATCTGAAGACAGTGGACTTGAATGAAAGCATCCAAGTTGAAACTGCAGATACCAGGGTTAGTGTACCACTTAAGTTATATGAAGTAACACTCCGGATGGAGGGGGACAAACCAAGAAAAATTAGAGCACTCTCTTGGGAGAAGCTCTCTAAGGGTTATGACATCCTACTAGCTGAACAAGACTGGCCACCTGAATTTGTCAGGAAGTGCCCACATGGCGAAGATATAATTATCAACTATCCCAAACAGAACCTGTTTGCAGAGAGACGCACTTTACACTTGCCCCGAAGGTGCTAAATTTTAAATATTTTCTAACGTGTAATCCAAATGAATTTTACCAACGTAATCCAACATGTGAAATTGTTGTATCACTTTTGTGTAAACATGTTATTCAATGACAAACAATATTTTTCCACAAACAATATGCGAATGATTCTTCATAATTTCTTCTTTATTTTTCTTTTCTTTTCTTTTGCATGTGGTTCTTTTCTTGATTCATGACATCATGAATTGCATGCAAGCTGATTCCCAATGCATTTCGGTAATTGTACCTTCTTCAGGGGAATACTACAATAAAATACATAATAAATCTCATCAATTTGTATGTAAAGCTACCTTATGCTTACATCATGACAAACCAGTGCCAATTCCATTTATATCTTGGGATTAGTGTAGTGAGCTTATGCCAAACTTGTGAGTCAAATAGTGAACCTATTTAACCATCCAGAAAGAAACATTACAAAATAATAAAGTGAATTAGTCCTTGCCTACCAACACCCTTGTGGTATATCAACAGCTCATCAACCAACATGCCTCACTGACCTGTTGCGCACTCGTTAAGACATCTGCCCAAAAATAAACACGTAGTCAGACTCACGGTAATACTTGATATGCCATCTCACCTCCATCTGCTGATTCCTACACATACCTTGCGCTTATGAAACGTGGCTCACTGTTGAATGCTGATTTCGATATCGTTCTAGTTTAGCCTTTGTGAAAAGACTCATCCAGCCCTGATGAGAGTCCCGCAATACAAAAAACCAGGACTTTAAACGCGTCGGCCACTATATTAAGTATAGTTTGATCTTTGGCTAATAGGAGTCTTTGTATACATTCGTCATTACACTTCAGGAACATGATGTATCGTTCACATACCACAACTGTTTGTTTTTTATCTTTGTGATTGATTGTCATTATACTTGCTTTTTTGTCAGTATTGTAAATGATTTATTTGATAAAAATGTTTGTTGCATTACTATGTTTATTGTTTATGAGATTGCACATAATGTGATTGTCTGTTCAGTAGATTATGTGTTCTTTTTTGGAATTTATTGCAATATGAAGAATATTTAAAATTAATCAGCCAAAATTGACGGCTAGGATAAACGCATTTATTTTCGTTTATTTCCTCATAATAGTAACAACTTCTTAAAAAATTGGAGGAGAGGGTACACATTCAGTTTTGTTCTCGTTAATAGGCCTTACCTTCCCTCCCTTATCCTGTTGGGCCAAACCCCTTCTTTGTATAAACATGTCTATATAAGGGCATGAATCGGGGAAATTACACTAGGCTCCTACAACGGAATACAACACCCACTCCACGTATTATGTCTAATATTACTAAAATAATACATAAAAAACATAACTAAAGCATGTGTGTCGTAAGCTCACCCAAAATACATGAAATGCATCAAAATTGGTCTATACACATACATGAGTATTCGTCCTGCACGCATTACACCAGCAATAGCTTGTCATTAAATAATGCTATCTGTCGGTAGGTAAATCACACGTCGAGAACCGTGAATGGAATTGACCAGTCAGGGAAGATCCTGTCCTTGAGATTCAGAACAAGATTGACAAACTGACTAAGGTGGCTCTTGAAGAAGGTTTCCTAGGTCCAAAAGAGTTCGAGTTCTTAAAAAAAAAACAACCGAGAACACCGGTTTTGTATTTTTTACCCAAAATACATAAGAACAACCTGGAACCACCCGGAAGACCCACAGTCTCGGGTTGTGATTCAGTATTAGAACCAGCCTCTAAGTATATTGATTTCTTTTTGAAACCGTTTCTCCAAAATGTAACATCATATCTTAGAGACACACCTGATTTCATAACGAAGGTGGAGAGCCTCGATTTTAATAAGGATACACAGATTATGGCCACACTGGACGTAACATCACTGTATACCCAAATCCCTCAGGACGAAGCTCTTGAGGTGATTGAAGTATACTTAGAGTCTAGGCAAAGACCACATAGGGTCCCCACATCCTTCATAATTTCATTGGCTGAAATTTCACTTCGAATGAACTATTTCAAGTTTGAAAATGACTTTTTTGTACAGGTCAAGGGTACGGCCATGGGCTGTCCTTATGCACCAGAAATGGCTGTATTGTATATGGCTCAATATGAGGAAAGATTCATTTTCAACAATAATCCCTTTTCAGGTAACATACTACAATGGTGGAGGTACATAGACGACGTCTGGCTCCTGTGGCAGGGGAGCCAGACCGAG
The DNA here is from genome assembly GCF_964261635.1 of Lissotriton helveticus. Taxonomy (NCBI): domain Eukaryota; kingdom Metazoa; phylum Chordata; class Amphibia; order Caudata; family Salamandridae; genus Lissotriton; species Lissotriton helveticus. The sequence continues at coordinate 1,789,989,917 of NC_136068.1, forward strand.
TTGGACCAATTCCATGATTGGGTTAATTCACGACACACTGATATAAAATTTTCCATACAATCAAGCAAAAGCAAAATGACATTTTTAGATGTCTCAATCAGTTGTCAAGATGATAAACTTTCTACATCACTGTACAAAAAAGAGACAGACAGAAATACTATTCTGCACTATAAAAGTTCGCACCCACAGTGTTTAAAAGAAAATCTGCCGTATGGACAACTATTACGGATCAGGAGGAATTGAACTGAGTTGGTGGACTTTGACATGCATGCTGATTCTTTCTGTAAGGAAATGGAAGGGAGGGGGTACCCTAGAAAACTATTAAAACATTCTAAGAAAAGAGCGAGGTTCACCCCTAGGGAGACTTTATTGGAGAAGAAGATTAAATCTGATTTGGAAAAACTTGTTTGCGTGACAACCTTTGGGCCTCACACAAACAAGTTTAGACAAATTGTTTTAAAAAACTGGCATTTATTGGAAAACCTTGACTCCCCCATGTCAAAACCTATTTTCGCAATGAAAAAGAACATGAGTGTTGGTCAGCAGCTAATACGCGCTGATAGCTACATTCCGAAACCAATAAGCAATTTGACAACACAATGGAACCTACCACCTATTACTGGACACCACAGATGTGGTAATTGTATTGCATGTCCATCAACGCTGGAGGGAGAGGTTTTTGACCAAAATGGAATTACATGGAAGCAGACAATTTTTACAAATTGTAAAACAAAAAATTTAGTTTATGCAGTGCTCTGCCCTTGTAATAAAGTTTATATCGGCAAAACAAGTCAACAAATAAATATAAGAATAACACAACACAGATCGAGAATAAAGAAAAAGGTTCAATATGCACCCATGGTCGAACACTTTTTGACCTTAAATCACAATGAGAACCAATTTAAATGGACCATCTTGTCCGCAATTGATGCGAAACATCGTTCTCCCAGTGTCGAAAGTGCCTTGTTACGCAAAGAAGCGTATTTGATTATGAAATTTGACAGCATAAATCGAGGACTAAACTGCATGAGTGAGCTTAATAGAGTTTAACTTTCAGTTTAACTCTCTGTCTTCATAATACTGTGGATAATCAATATGGGTTCCATTGGTGCAGACCAAATGCGTGAACCTCAGATATTGTTTCTGGGCGAGGAACAACTTTGTTCATTAAAATACAAATCCCATAATTCATTGCTTTGAATAGTTGGGTAGCTCCGCCCCCTTCACGATCATGTGTTGTTTCAACTCGGTAAAGAAGACAGGAGAATGGAGGCAAGCTCTCGCTCCTACCAAGTTTGAGTTATTCACTTTAAACGGACATGAGGCGTTGATAAATGGTAAGCGTGACTCCGTGTTTCAAGAAGAGGTTCGCGCACACGCATAACTTTAAAGCATGTTAGGTTCATTATTGGTAACGTACTGCATTTGTCCTCCGTTTTCAGAACTTGAAATCGGCAGAGAATTGAACACTTTAAAGTCGTGGCTCCCTGCCTGAATTGAAATCGACCTTAGTGTAAGTACAAGCAACGCGATCGCCGGTTGCGTTTGTGTAATATCAAAGGGACAAGTGATTGATGTATTCTTTCGAACCGCTTTCACTCGTTTAGATTTTATGAACCCATGCGCCACGACCTCAGTCATTGAACTTGAAGTCTTGAGACCAGTACGCCCCAAAGAATATTTCAAAGGTAATTCCTTCATCTTGAGAAATAAGAATACAAGTGGTTGTTAGTTTTTTTTATATATAAAACGACTTAGCCTTTGCTACTTTGTTGCAGAGTGGCGAGCACTGCATGAATTTACATCGCAAAGCCTTAAATTGCGCTGGTGAAGGCCAGGTAGCCAGGTATGTTGGTATTTACTTAGGAAAATGTGTAATCATTTTGAATATTAAGTGGGAAGCGCGTCACAATTCAGCTTTTGTTTTTTATCATAAACAGTTGGCCTTTATGAAAAGACTCATCCAGCCCTGATGAGAGTCCGGCAATACAAAAAACCAGGACTTGAAACGCGTCAGCCACTATATTAAGTATAGTTTGATCTTTGGATAATAGGAGTCTTTGTATAAATTCGTCATTGCACTTCAGGAACATGATGTATCGTTTATGTGTGTAAAAGTGATTCTAGTTCACATACCACAACTGTTTGTTTTTTATCTTTGTGATTGATTGTCATTATACTTGCTTTTTTGTCAGTATTGTAAATGATTTATTTGATGAAATGTTTGTTGCATTACTATGTTTATTGTTTATGAGATTGCACATAATGTGATTGTCTGTTCAGTAGATTATGTGTTCTTTTTTGGAATTTATTGCAATATGAAGAATAATTAAAATTAATCAGCCAAAATTGACGGCTAGGATAAACGCATTTATTTTCGTTTATTTCCTCATAATAGTAATAACTTCTTAAAAAATTGGAGGAGAGGGTACACATTCAGTTTTGTTCTTATATAGACATAACATATTGTATCCTTATATCGGCATAGAAATCATAACCATATTAAGACAGAAATCAAGTATTCCTAATATGGCTTGGCTACTTCCACTAGTTCCGAAAATCTACAACGATTTCTTAGAATAACCCGCCTTCAGCAGTCAGGGACTTCCCCCTGCATGAATATTAATTTATCCAAGAAATAATGGAGTTTTCAGAGAATTAAGTCTCTAATGACGTTATTATGTCCACTCTTACGTCAAACTCGGCACCTTCAAGGTATAAATAATTCCGCACTTATCCAATCAAACACACGATGGTTTGGAGCAGTTCGACTATCTACTTGCTGAATGCACCCTGCTGCTGCAAGTGCCGAAGGAAGCCGACCCTCCGACTGACGCACTGAGAGAGGCTGTACTTTTCTCCTGTCGAGAAATCCAGCTCCAGTGTTTCCAGGCTACCCTTGCGGGTTACTGGGAAATCGAGTCCTGAGAGAGAGATACCAGACCTCCTGCATTCTAAAACCAAGGTACGGAGCTGTTTAGACCCTAAGAGAGTTCTAGGATTAGATTCTTGGCAAACAAATACTAAAACTAGGCTACAACTTACTTACTCCCTCCCTTGTACTAAGCCTAGGTTAGGTACACTGGGGTAGGCGCATTTTAGAAGCACCAGTTGAGTACTTTTAGTCATTATTTATCACTGTATGTATTTAATACATTTTAGATATCTTATGGCTTAAAAACCATATCATGATTTTGCAATATTATTTTATAATACTCTTCGTACTGTACCCTTTGTACTTTACCGCAAGTATTACAATTGCAGCAGTTCATTTCTTATGCTTGAGAAAGACGACTGTTCAATCAATATTTTATTGAAATCGCCCGTCTCTCTATTTCCCTGCACCTCTGGTGAAACTAAGCATGCATGATTGACTGAGTGAAATAACTATTTATTGTTTCTGCGACTCTAGAGATATATTTCTTATTCTTGGGATACAAAGTTGTCATGTTTTGAGCGGTTGTCAGAAACTGAATCCCTTCTTGTTTATTTGAGAACGTTTCTAGTGACCTCTGAGCTAGCTGGCACACACACAATTAAGTTTAGTATATTCTGTAGAGACTTAGTAGACCTCAGTCCTACGTCTAAACTACAGGATACACTATTCCAATGCTCAGAGTCTATTGAGAATATAGGAACTACACTACAATCCTTATGTTAGCACCTCACTTGCATAGGGCCAAAGATGGAAATTGGTGCATGCGATAAGGAAAGTCACTAGGTGCCAACGCCCAATATTTATCACCTGATTCTCCAAATGCTCTCTATAGCAATCACCACAGCCTTACCCCTTATGTAATTTAAGTGGTTCAGGAGAAACCTTTTACCAATGATAGCATACAGGGCACATTTCACTGGAGTATTTTTCCCCAAGCATAAGATTATATGAACTACATGTGGCAATAGCCAATGACAATGCCCATGGCCTAAAGCATGTAACACTCTACCTCTCCACCTCCGTCAGACACCTTCACTCGCCATGTTTATGAGGGGAGTCAACACCTGGCTCTTCGACGAAGCACCGTAACATCCTAGAGCCGCACATCTGCCTCCGCCTCCCGTGCTTTGGGACCCTTTCGGGTGAGCAGTTGCACTTTACAAACCCTTGATTGATTGATTGATTGATTGATTGATTGATTGAAAGCCTGCCTGGTGAAACATAAGCTATCTTAGCAAGAAGAGGATGAAGGGAACATATTTTACAAAAAGAATCCTACAATTATAGGAAATAGGTCTGACAAACTAAATTTGCTCATGAGAAGCAAGTTTTGAACTTCACCATCCAGTGGCAAAAAGGAGGCTATTGAAGGCTGGAGTGCGTAGAGGCAATAATGGGGTGTGCTGTATATTAGCAATGCATCCATGCCAATGCTCTGTATTTAACAGCTTTATAAGTAGGTTAGCGGGGCGTGGCTGAGCAGCTCATGGAATAGAACGCACCTTGCGGTGTCTTTGCTTCCCCGCCGCCGGCCTATACTTGTCTGATGGAATCGGGACCTGGGAGTAGATAGCGGACCAAGTGCTGACGAGCTGCTTGTTGCCTGCTGCGCCTTGTGAGTACCCAGGACCCCTGGGGGGAATCACCTAAATGTAGCACCGAGGGCTGGGAGCATGAAACAGCTGGGTTCGCCATCTTGTAACCAGGAGAAGGCAGAGGCGACAAGTTCCCGAGGGCCGGGAGCTGATCTTGGAAGTGCATTGGACCCTCCACCCAGAGCGTAGATGTCTGTCCGGGCTTGGATAGGGCCTGTACTGCTGCTGCCATCCTGAGATGCAGATGCGGCCCACGTGGCAGAGAGTGAGACCGCCATATTGGGGGCCTATTGCTTGATGGTAACCTCGGCTGCCTGGCTCCACGGGGGCTGGGAGTCTCATTCCCCTGGCCTTGGCAGGATATTGCGGGCTGGGTCGGGCCCAGGAGGCGCCACTATGGCCTGAATCAGACCGTACATCAGACCCCCTGTTGCTTGCCTACGTGCACCCTGGGGGGGTGGTCCATACTCGGCTTCCCCCGCGGTGTCCTGGCCTGGCTGCATGGTGCGGCAGGGGAGTGTCAGTGAGCCTGCAGGCCTCCTGAGGGTGCCTGTGTCAGGGTTTGTGGATGGCCTACATACCCCACATCTGAGGCTGATACTGGGACCAAGGGGGTTCGGCATAACGATGAGAGACCCTATTGGCATTTCAAGTCTGACACTGTTTGCAGCATGGGAATGCCGGTGCCTGGGGGTATCAGATGCATTATCAGGCGGTGAGTGTTCCCCCGGCCACCCACTGAGTGACTGAGGGTGCTGAGGTCTGCTACTTGGGCCAATATGCCACTCTCGATGATCGGGCCTACCCTGGGCTGCCACCCATTGGAGAGACTGTCTTGCTTCTTCTTTGTCTCTACCCCTGCGCCGTAACTGGTAATTCTCTGCCTTGTCTTGCTGTTGGGCCCTCCTGGATTGACTTGGCAGTCAGCAAAGGCGAGCACTTTGTGGAGGATTCTTTGCAGTTTGGCTGCTGGTGGGGGTTACCTGGAGTGGGGCGGGGTTGATTAGCCATGCTGTCATGCGGCAAATGCTCACCCCCACTGCCTAGACGCAGATGGAGGACCACTTCTTGACCCCTGAACCGTAGTGGAGAGACAGGTCTTCTCGTAGCCCACACACATGTACCGAAAAGACCAACCTGGAGCCTGTCTCCCACTTTCATCCCTCATCTGGCCAGTGGTTCTAGCTGCTCTGCTTCCCCTTTCGAGGAGCCCTTGGCATACTAGTCTATCCTTTGGCCAGACCTGGACCACCCGGTGAGACCTCTCACCTACCTTCCACCCACCTTGATACCTGGGGTGCCGCTGGGACTCACTCTTGGACTGCTTTTGGGTGCTCCAAGACTTCTCGCTCCTGAGGAGAGTGACCTCTGGGAAGTGGTGGACCCCCCTACTCCTTGGCTCCAAGATAGGATCTGTCGCCTCCTAGCACTCCGGTGGTGGAATGGTGACACCTGCCCCGGCCCCTGCCACTCATCGCTGGTGTCTCTGTGTGGGAGGGGATATCCCATAGGAACATGCCCCGCACCAAGGCCAGAAAGGAGACATCTGCTGCTTCCTCCTGAGCTGCTACTGTTCCATCCTTGTGGATGATATCTGGCCCCTCTAACTCATCTCTGCTGTACCCCCTGCTGGCCTCCTCCCTGGGGACCCAGGTTTGAATCCTCTCACACAGGCCTTGATGACTAACTTTCTACAGGAAAGAAAGACGGAGATTGTCTTACTTAAGTCAGACTTTCAAGCCTTCCTTCATGGCCCTCAAGCATGATGTGGTGGAAATCAGGGGCAGGGTTGAGGATCTCAAATGTACTCTGGACTCACAGTCGTAGGACCAGAAGGACCTTCAGCGCAGGATGAATGCCTTGGAGGGGCAACATATAGAGCAAATCAAGCAGGAAGACCTGGAAAACAGGAGCAGGAGGAACAACCTTAATATCCGTGGATCCCAAGGGGTGCGGAGGGGTCAGATATTATGACGTGCACGGTGGACCTCCTCCATGCAATTAGGGGAGATGCCACCAGCCCTAGACAGGACCCACAGGGTTGCAGCTCCATGGGGCAACCCGGACCTCATGCGGGACATTCTCACCCAGTTGCACTTCTTCATGGAGAAGGAGGCAATCTGTGCTGCCAGAGACAAGGCAGAGCTGACCTACAACGGGCATCGTATTTAGATCTCAATGCAGTAAACACAATGAAATCACCCTGCCACAGACAGCTAAAAGCGGTCAGGCTTGCTCTTCAATGGGACAAATGTTCCCACACGTAGGCCAAACCACCCTAGTGCTTGAAAAATAAACTAATATGCGTAGATATATAAAAATATGCTGAATTAATACAAAATATTTTCAATACATATAATATCCTTTAAATAAATACAATATAGTCTAAAGCTAATACTGAATCAATAATATGAAAAGAAAACAAAAGAAACAACAATTTTTAACCTCTACTCAAACAACATTTATACCTCCTCAGTCATTCCTACACGTGTATTTAATCTTTCACACCATGCATTCATTCATTCATTCATGCATTCACTTCTTAGTGCAGAGCACTCTTGTGACTTAACTTTTTTTTTAGAAATACTTTTAACCTTTTTCTAAAATATCTTGTGTGTACCTGCTAATTTGCACTTCTTGTCGGACACAGCTCCCCGGTCCACCGCGATTTATCCCCTTTGTAGTGGAGGGAGTACCGGCAACTTTCACTTCCCTCTTCCTGGTTGCAGACCGGAGGGGGGGAGCTTACGAAATATTTAAACCCATGCCCATTCTCCCGCGCAGTGGACGCACGCGGCTGGCCAGGCAAGCTAGGTGATATCACTCCTTAGTGCAGAACACTCTTGTGACTTTAATTTTTAAAAAATATTTTTAACCTTTTTAAAAATATCCTGTGTGTACCTGCTAATTTGCACTTCTTGTCCAGCACTGCTTTCCCGGTCCTCCGCGGGTTATCCCGTTTGTAGTGGAGGGAGTACCAGCAACTTTCACTTCCCTCTTCCAGATTGCAGACCGAAGTGGGAGGCGCTCTAGAAATATTTCAACCCATTCCCATTCTTCAGTGCAGCGGGCGCACCTGCGGCGCGCCAAAGGCAAGCCTGTTTTCTCCCATCCGCACCCGGCCTGGACCAGGGGCCATGACCCCTGCTAATTTTCAGATAAAGTCTATAACTTACAGCGCCCAGTAACTTTTCTCACTTAGTAAAGAACCCAATAATCCATGCCGGCACTCTTTAAATCCTATCAAGGGCGACTCCCACTGCCACTACTGCGGTTTCTTGCTGCAGCCATATGCAAAAACGGCAACCTCTTCAGACACATCATCGCCACTAAAACGTTTCTTTTAAACTGAAGATCGCTTTCAAAACATTCAACAGAATTGTCAATATTATTGCAATATTTAAAACCTGATGCACTGTTTTTGACGGAAACGTGGCTCCACAACGATTCTGACCCTATTCTTATCCAAACTCTCCCACCCGACTATCTAAAACACAGGGTAGATCAAAAAAGGGTAGTGGTGGAGGAATAGCTGTTATTGTCAATAATAAAGTCAATTGCGGTATCACAGCAGACCGTTTCCCGGACTGCGAACGTCTCATTTTTGCGATTGATGTCTCACTGACTAGCACCTTTTCAAGCCTCCTAATCTACCGCCCTTCAGGCGCTCCTAAACATTTCCTTGATGCCCTCCCTATCACCGTCGCTAATCTAGCCTTTGATCCTTCCAATTTCACGGTGCTCGGAGACCTTAATCTCCATCTAGATGATCCATCTAATAAAACGGCCAATGAACTGTTCGAGAACCTCCTGGCATTTCTGTTTAGTGAGAAAGTGAGAAAACACACTCATGCTAAAGGCCATTTATTGGACCCTGTTTTCAGACACTGTAACAAACTAATCGCTGGTATTTCTGTCCCTCTCATTTTTTGATCCTGTTAATCTGGGAAATGCCCGGACCATCTCCTCCCCGTAGTACAATCTTAGTTCAGGAACGGAACTGGCCCAAACTTCCCACGGATCAGTGGAAACACGTCCTGGAAGTCACTAGACCAGCCAATGACCCTAATCTCCACCAGGCCATCGAGAAGTTTAACCACTGGATTCAGGGCTCATTGGATGCAGTTCTTCTAAAAACACCATAAAATTAATTAAGCAGGCAGAATGTTGCACCATGGTTCTCCCCTGAGTTGAGAGATGTGAAACAGTACTTCAGAAGGCTTGAAAGGAAATGGAGAAGAGACTATTCAGACCTCGCTAAATCAGAATACAGGGAGCCAATTAGATCCTATCAACTTGAAATAAAAATTGCCCAAGCTGTCTTTTATCAAGGAAAGATTAACCTAGTCGGTAACTCTCCCAAAGAAATTTTCCTTTTTGCCAAAATCCTCAACAAAATGCCCAAGAAACAGCCCTCGCCGGATGGTGCTCTCTAACGTTGTAATAGCCTGGCTGAATTCTTTTCTCAGAAAGTCCAAAACATTTATTCATCATTTCCAACCTCAAAGAACCCTCCTGCTGTGCTATCTATGAAAGATCCACAACCTGGACAGATCCACAACCAAATTTCTCTTGAACAATTCCCTCCCCTTGATCTTGCACTGCTGAGTCCAATTATGACCAAACTCAAATCTGGCTCCCCGACAGACCCTGCCCCCCGCAGATCCTTACTTTAGCCACCGATATCGTTTGGCCGGTTATTCTTGACCTTGTGAATGCCTCCATCTCATCGGGCATAGTTCCCCCAGCCTGAAAATGTGCCATGGTCAAAGTCCTCCCAAAGAAACCTAATTTAAATAAGGAATATCTTTCCAACTACCGGCCCAGTTCTCTGCTCCCCTGGGTGAGCAAGATTCTCGAGAAACACATTAATACTACCTTTGTGGACTTCCTTGAATCAAACAATCTACTCCATTCCTCCCAGACCGGCTTTCGCCCCCAATTTGGGACTGAAACCGCCCTTCTCGCAGCAACTGAAGAGGCCAGGAAGATCTTGGATGGCATAGGTAATGCTTTGATTATCCTCCTCAACCTCAGTGCCGCTGTTGACACTGTAAATTATAACACCCTCATCCTCCGACTCAAAAACCTGGGAGTACCCAGCACTGCTCTGACCTGGGTACAATCCTTTTTGAACGAGCGATCATTTAAGGTCTTCGAAGGTGATGTTGTCTCCAATCAATAGCCCCTTAGTTGTGGGGTGCATCAGGGCTCCTCCTTGAGCCCCACATTGTTTAACGTGTATATGAGGCCCCTGGCAGAGATTGTCCATCCATTTGGCATGAAAATCATCAACTATGCAGATGACACTCAGCTCGTGGTGGCGCTAAACCACAACGAGTAGTCAGCTATCACCCTAGGCTGCTGCCTAGAGCAGGTTGCCAGATGGATGGAGCTCTCTTGCCTTAAACTTAATGGGGATAAGATGGAGCTCATGCTCCTGGAAAATTCCTCCTCATTCAACTCTGCCTTGCTTTGGCCCAACTGCCTTGGACCCGCACCAGCCCCAAAAGACAAGATTAAAAGCCTGGGCATATGGCTTGACTGTTCCCTTACATTCAATCATCAGGCAGCGAAACTTTCAGCCACATGCTTTGGCCTACTTAGGATGCTGCGAAAGATACTTCCACTCCTCTGTTTTTAGCCAGAAGAATCATGATCCAGGCTCTCATTCTCTCCCGCCTGGACTATGGGAATGCTCTCTATATGGGTGCCCAACAATATAACATCAGGATACTCCAGATTATCCAAAATTGTGCCGGCTGTCTCCTCTTGCAGATCCCCCACCAACAGTCTGCAAAGCCAGCCTTGGAGATCCTGCACTGGCTGCTGATTAGGGAAAGGATCCAGTTTAAAGCCATGTGTCTGGCCCACAAGGCTTTGTTGGAGAATGGTCCTGCCGTTATCCAATCCCTTATCACCCCCATACCAACCTGGGAGGAACCTCCGCTCAACTACTGCCTATCTTCTCCTACCACCTAAAATAAGAAGAGCCAGATGTGGTGGACGATCCTTCACCTATAACTCGGCCACCCTCTGGAACATTCTCCCACTTTCTCTTCACCAGGAGCCCAATCTGCTGGCTTTCCGAAGACTTCTGAAAACATGGCTCTTTAGGAACCACATCTAATCCCTCTTGCTGACCACTGCTTGTTGCCATCAGTAGCACTTGGAAGCCTCAGGGTAGCCATCACGCTTTATACATTTAATTTAATTAATTCATTCATTCATAACCAACTATCATCACTTACATCCTTCATAATATTCTTTTAAGTGTCCACAGTGTAAATACAAAGAAACAAGTAACATACAGCCGGAGCAGCATGAAGATAGTAAATCCAAGTATTATAGTGTAGTGAAGACTATGTACATCAGTATACATTCTCCAATACATTCAAAATATTTATATTAATCCAGGCGCCTTAATAAGTCACTATAATGTCCATAATTATAACCATTTGGCAAAGGTTTCTTAGTACATCATTGGCATCCTGATGCTCCTGTTGTGATCTGCGCCAACACGTGTTTCAGTTACTCCATGAAGAGGGGCTACACCTTCATCAGGGTGCCCAGATAAGATGATCCCAAAAAACAATGGCGGAATAAGGTGGGGGTAAAGCTGAAAGCACGTATATATAAGCTCAAGAGGGAACCGCAAAAATATCAATGAGCATGGGGAAGGCACACCCCTTTGGTCCTTCTGGGTGAAGGCACCCACCCTCTCAGGACTAACACTTGCTTTCCTAGTCCACAGGGGCTATGTTAGCAACATTGAAGAGGGACATTATGGCCCTAGGCCTGGTAAATGCATTGCGCTATAAGTCCCCTGATGCACAGGACTACCCTTTCTTATCCCATGTCCCCCACTTGTATGCACGCTTTGACTAGATTCTCCTATTCCATTCCCTTGTCCGATCCCTTGAAGCGGTGAGCATTCACGATATCCTTATCTCTGACCATGCACACCTTGAGATCACCCTGTCAGGTGCTGGGGCGGCACGCCATTTTGCACAGCACTGGCGGCTCCCCCCCACATTCTACACGACCGGGTAAATATCATAGAAATCCAGCAAGAGATCCAAACTTATTTTGAGACAAATGATCTCCCTGACACTAATGGGTATGCCTTATGGGATGCCTTTAAAGGTGGCCATCTGCTGCACTATCACCTCAATCGTAATCGCCAGTACCTGGGAGGCCCAGCTGGTAGAAACCAGGCTATCTAGGGAGATCTGGGCCCTGTAATGCTGGGAACATGCCGTACCTTTGCAAAGGCACAAGAAGCAGCTGGTCTTGCTACGTGGCCAGTTTCAGGCATTGAGGGTAAACAAAGCGGAGAGCTCACTCCTGGCACGTTGGTAGCCTCCAAAAATGACAAACAGCGGGCATTCCATGGATTCTATTCTGCCCTATATAGCTAAGAGGATACCTCCCAGGGAAAGGCGAGCTCCTTCTTGCTTTGTGTCCATGGCTGCCTCTGGACCGGGCCCACACTTCCAGTCTCGAGGAAATGTTTACACTGAAAGACCTTCCGGTGGGCAGAGTCCCAGGCCCAGATGGTCTTATGGTGTCTTTCTACTGCTTGTTTCTGCCCCAAATACAAAACCACCTCCTTAACATCTACAAATCCTTCTCCGATACCAGTAGCCTGATGCCTACAATGACCATGGCTGAGATAGTTCTAATACACAAGCCGGGGAAGGACCCATTGATCTGCGCATCATACAGCTCTATCTCCCTCCTTAATACGGTTGCCAAAATATACACCAAGCTGGAGCCATATCTACTGGGTTTAGTCGACCCGGACCATGTCAGGTTCATTCGGCAGCGCCAGGTGGCATAGAACATCCGGCGCCTGGCCCACTTGATGGAAAAGGTCCAGTAACGAGACATCCTGACATGCCTCCTCTCCCTGGATGCTGAGAAAGCTTTTGATAGGGTGAAATGGGCCTTTCTCAGAGCGGTCCTGATGAAAATTGGGCTCTGACAAATTAATGATATCCCGCATAATGGCAGCCTATTTTGCTACTACAGTGCAGATCCAGGTCAACAGTCTTCTCTCCCCCATAGTGCACATCTGTAGAGGCACCTGACAGGGATGCCCACTATCCCCCCTACTCTTTGCCCTAGCAGTGGAACCTCTGGCGATAGCCATTCGTTGGGTGCCCAACATTAAAGGCATCCCTTTAGGAGGCGACGTGCCCAAAGTTGCGTTATTTGCGGATGATATTTTGCTCACTTTGACCAACCCCAGTGATTCATTTACTGTCCTGCTCTTGATCCTTCTTACATTCAAACAAATCTCCGGCCTCAAGATCAACACAAACAAATAGCAAGCACTGAATTTAACACTTCCGTGACAGGGGGCTCTGCAGTTGCAGTCACTCACCCCGTTCCAATGGCCAATCCACTTGATCCGATATCTGGGCATTAACGTGACTCCTAAGCTAGGCAATTTGTCCCAAGCTAACTGGCCGAAAATGTTGGCGCTCTGTCTTAGAGAACCTGAGACGATGGAGAACCTCCCCTATGTCGTGTCTTAACACAGTAAAGATGTCACTACCGACGAAAGTGCTTTCTCTTTTTCAAACACATCCTATGCCCATTCCCCAAACAGCTATCACAGGCCTCCAGAGGGAAGTGGACATCTTTATTTGGGGAAAAAGGTCATCCACGGTTCTCCATCAAGATACTCATGCTACTAAAAGATCGCGGGGACTTGCGTGCCCCAATCTACTTGTTTACTACTGGGTGGTACACCTTTGCTATATCTCGGAATGGGTGGTTCATGAAAGCGAAAAACATTGGTTTCATATGGACAGGGCGGTGGCATGCAGACCTCTGGCCAGATCTTGCCTGGTTCCCGAAAAGGCTAGGACAATGCAGTGCTTACATTGCCACCCACACAAAAATTGTTCTGGACATATGAGACAAACTTGATTTTGCCAGGGGCCTCACTTCTTTATCTCCCCGCAACAGCCAGTTGCTTCAGAATACTGACTTCCCTCTGGCATTGCAACCCCACTCCTTCTTAGACTGGGGGAATGGGGAATGTTGCATAATCAGCGATCTTTTTGAGTGAGAAACCTTTAAGACTTTCAGCCAATGCACATGAGACTTCCACCTCCCCGCCACAATAGGGCTACAATTTCTCCAGCTCAGACATTGGCCATCATCGATAAAACAGCTGGGGAACATGGCGGCGGCAGGCTAGCGGCTGCTGCGAGGTTCCGTCCCTGATGCCCTAGTTAAGAAGTTACTATGGGTCTCTTCTCTTCTCTTCGTTCGTTTTCCCAAGCTGGATTATAAACGGAGCATGTTGATTGAGTAGGTGAGTGAGAAGTCGTATTTTGTCATCGTCCTTTCAGGGTACGGCAACTCAGTTTCTCTCACCTTTTTCCCCGACGTCCACGGAACGAGAGCGACAGCGGATGCAAACGCCGAACAGGGAGACGGAAGTAAGGAGAAGGCACTAGGACCTACGCGGACCGCTTGGTAGGACGGATGAGAGAGCAACACGGCGCGACTCACGAACGGCGGTATGCCAGGGAGTCGGCTACTGGTCAGTTGTTTCGTGTCTATGGTGAGGCGCTACCGTTAGCACTTGGAGTGGGTCCTCAGCGTTCTGTGAACGGGCACTGTGGCTGCAATGTACGATCCCAGGCAGAGCAGATCGCAGTCAGTATAAAACCCTGGGTAAGCTGTAATATCATTGGCCCTCAAAAGAAAGCTGCTCTATGGTATCGGTTAACAGGAATTGCAAGCCGCGAGAACTACCCTCATTTTCCAGTGTTTGCATCTTGTTGGAACTCCACAGTTTGTATGGATGCAGATAGGAGGATTCCTGCTACACAGCTAATTAACTTGGGAAACATAAGCCCCTCTAGGAAGGAAGACACAACGAAAGGGCTCCTTACAGCTAGAGCACCTGAACAATGTTCCAAAGTGGGAGTAGTTAGCGCCGAGCAGAAAAGTGCCATCAAAAATAGATATCAGCTTCGCTCACGAAGGGAGCTTAAGATAAAGGGGGTACTAAATACTGCAGATTTGGCCGAAGCTACTAGTAAGGGTCCGGAGCCAATTTCACCAGGTAGACAGAGTAGAAAGGGGGGAGCGAAGAGGGGTAAGGCTAAAGGCTCAAATCACTCTAAATCTAACTCGTTTAAAAGTACTCCGTCACTTAAGAGTTACTTTAAGATAATGGAGCATACACTGTCTTCTAAAACAGACAGCACCGGTATGGAGAGAGGTGGTGGAGGGGAGCCAAGTTTAAATAGTCCGACTCAGGTAGCAGTTTCCCCTCTTCTAGCCTCCTTTCCCCTGAGTAATAAATTTGGGGCTCTGGAATCAGCTAACACTCCAGCGATAGCAGTTGAAGAAGTCTCAGCTACTAAGGCAAGTGAAGCAATTGCCCAACCTTCAGTTAGTTTCTCAAAGACTGCTAATCAAGAAATAAGCCATGGGAGTGAGCTGCCAGAATACATTACGCAGGAGGTTGAACTCCAGCCTCTCCATACAGAGGAAGAAGGAGCTTGCGGTGGCAGTGACTCTTCAGATAAAAGTCTAGAATTCCTACTACAGTCCTTAAGAGGGGATCTACTAGGTAGATTTGAGACTTCTGAAAAAAATCAACAGCGTCTGCATGATAGATTTGACCTATTAGAGGCAAAAATTGACGGTATAAATACTAGAACTAGCACACTGGAAGGAAAGGTTTCTACACTCTCAGAGTCCTCAAATACCAATTCTAAAGAAATAAAAGCGTTGAAGGCCCAGAATAGATCGCTAGCTATGGATTTGGAGAGGCTGGAAACTCAATCTCGCAGGAACAACCTGAGGATTCTAAAAATTCCGGAAGGGACAGAGGTGGAGGACTTAAAGGGTTTTGTTTGCAGATTATTGCGTGAAGATATCCTCAAGGATCGTCCTGATATAGATCTAGAAGCGGAAATTCAGAGGGTACACAGAGACCCATATAGGTTGCACCCGGACAGGAAGGCACCTAGGAAGATTTTGGTGAACTTCCAGACATATAGCGTGAAAGAACTGATTCTAAACAGATGCTTATCACGCACTTCCCTACACTTCCGAGCTAATCCATATCATATTAGATCTGATATAGGTGGTAAAACTGCTCAAAGACAGTGGGAGTTAGGGTCTAGAATGCCAGAATTACGTTCCATGGGGGCAAATGTACAGATGAAGTTTCCAGCACTTCTTAAAATTATGTGGAATAATAAGATGTACACGTGCCAATTTCCAGAAGAGGTAGATGCTGTTCTAGAGAGGATGAAGGCCCAGGAAGAATAGCATATGTAGAGGCGATCTTGAGGTTCCATGTCTCAAATCTAATTACTCTGTATTTCACTATAGGGTAGAGTATGTTAGTGAACAGGTGAAGGGAAAAAAAAAAAAAAAATAAGAGAAAAGGGATTTAAAAAAAAAAAAAAAAAAAAAATGTGTGCAGGTGTACACATATGTATATATACAGATACATATAGATAAACATTACAGAATATACAAAGGGGAAGAGGGGGGAAAAAAAAAAAAAATAAAAAAAAATAAATAAATAAAAAAAAAAAAAAAAAAAAATTAGTAAGTATGTATATATATATATAAAATATATATAAAAGAAAGATTAAGAGTTTTTTTTTTTTTTTTTTTTTTTGCATGTAATGGTCAATAAAGATAGGGGAATGTGACCTGTTTATATGTTTGTCTTTCATTAGAGTAGGGTAATCAGGAAACGGGGCCTTCTAGGGCGTTTTCGCCAATCCGGAGGGAAGGGTTCCCCGCAGGGTGGGTGGGTGGGCGCTACAGGGGAAGGGGTAAAAAAAAACAAAAAATGTCCTCAGACACCATAAAAAAGTTTTTTTTCTTTCTGTTAATTAATTTTTACTTTTATAAGGTACCAAGTTATGCTACTAGCCACATTCAAAATTTAAAATTAGAGTATGCAAGCTAGCCAAACTATAATCCTCTCCTGGAATGTGAACGGTTTAGGGAGTTATAAGAAACAATTTAATGTTTCTCATTTTTTAGAAAATGTTGGAGCATCACTAATCCTTCTGCAGGAGACTCATCTGGAAGCAAATAAATGCAGTGAAGTCTTTAGAAAACATAAATGGGTTCAGGAAATCTTCTGCTCAAACCAAATAGGTACTACTAGGGGGGTGGCAATCATTATTCGTGCCAATAAAGGAATAGTTGTCCATGATTGGGCTACAGATCAGTCAGGGCGGTGGTTGGTGGTGGTGGTATCAGTGGGTACTGTTAAATTCTTATGTGGGGTTTATTATGGCCCAAATGAAGATAATCCATGTTTTCTCCATAAACTAGCAAGTTATTTACTACAATTTTCTATCCCTATAGTGCTAGGGGGAGACTTTAACTTACTACTGGATGCAGAACTTGACCGCACCTCAAAGGCTAGATACAATTGCCCAAAAAAATCGATATGTACGCTACAAAACATCATTAAGGAGTATGCGCTGTGCGATGCCTGGAGAGTCAAATATGGCTCGCAGAGAGAGTATTCGTTTTATAGTAAAAAAAACCATCAGTTCTCCAGGATAGATTATTTTTTGTTAGATAGAGCGATGTTACCAAATATTCATTCTATTGTATATATACCGAACGGATTATCAGATCACTCTGTGGTTAAGTTGTGTATTAGCATTCAAAAAAAAAACCCATCAGAGTACAGGTGGACTCTCGATAGGACTATTTTATTGAAAGCTGACTTCAATACTAGCACCAAGAAAAACATAAGAGAGTTCTTCTTATTTAATAATGATTCAGCCCCGAACCGAATCATATGGGACGCCTTTAAATCCTTTTTAAGAGGTATATACGGCTCCCAAATGGCCCTAAATAGAAAGTTAATTAAAGAAAAAGAAGCAAACAATCTCAATCTGATTAAAATAAAAGAGCAGCAACTTCTTCATGCCATCTCTAATGATCGAACAGAAATATTGAGGCTGGAAAAAGAATTAAATGACTTACAAACTAATTACAGATTATGTTCTGAAAAAATACTAAGAGACAAGTGGGAGGTAAGCAAGTTGAGTAATTTTGAATATGGGGAGAAATGTGGATCATTACTTGCCTGGAAAGCGAGAGCGGAAAGGTCCAGAAACAGCATCAAAACTTTAATACAACGTGGAACTGGGGCTGTTCTATCTGAGGATGAAGACATCAAGGAGGAGGCCAGATCTTTTTATGAGGATCTTTATCGTGAAAGAGTGAATACTGCACCGGAAGAAATAGAAAACCTAGAAATTCTGAGAAACCTAACTTGTTTGAGGAATGAAGAAATAGCGTTCTTAGGAAGTGAAATCACGGAGGGGGAAATAAGATCTCAAGTCGAGAAAATGTCAAGAAAGAAAGCTGCGGGTCCGGATGGGCTCCCAACAGAAATCTACAAGGATAATTTGGATGAATTTATTGTTCCAATGCTTAAACTCTTTAACGAAATTTTCATCCAAGGTCAACAAATCCCATCTTCTTGGTTGGACGCAACCATCTCATTAATTGCGAAGCCAAACAAAGACCCACAAAGGATAGAATCATATAGACCTATATCTTTACTGAACTCCGATTTAAAAGTTTATTCAGGTATTTTGGCAAATAGGCTCGCTAAGGTTATCAAATCCATTATACATCCGGACCAACGCGGATTTATCCCGGGCAGACAATTGAATGAACTCACATTTCAGGCAATTGGAGCTATTGACTATGCAGTCCAAAACAGTAAACCTTTGGCTATAGTTGCAATAGATGCTGCGAAAGCGTTTGACCAAGTAAACTGGAAATATCTATGGTCAACGATGAAGAAATTTGGTTTTCCTGAAATTTATATTAAAAGTGTGGTGTCTTTATATAGAAGTCCCAGGGCTAAGATTTTGGTCAACGGAGGACTGTCAGAATGGTTCAGTGTTAGTAGAGGAACGAGGCAAGGATGTCCCTTGTCTCCGTTATTGTTTGATGTTTACATAGAGCCTTTTGTTTGTTCTTTAAGACAGGATTCTGTCATTTCTTCGTTTAAAATTGGGGAATTATCAATTAGGACAGCGCTATACGCAGATGATCTTTTGTTGTATACTTCAAACCCTCTCGAAGCAATTCCTAGGTTATTTTTGCTTGCGGAGAACTTTGGCTTGGTCTCAGGTTATACTATTAACAAGGAGAAAACCGAGGTAATGTGCTGGAATAATCCACTCCCTATTCCAGAAGCCAAATGCAAGATGAGATATCTAGGTATTTACTTAACCCAGAATATAGACGACACCCCGAAGGTTAGTTGGGAAATTGTGATAAAGGAGATCAAAAAACTTCTCTCTAGGTGGAATACTTTACCTTTAAATATCTACGGCAGAGTGAATCTTGTTAAAATGATCATTCTGCCTAAGGTTACGTTTTTGTTTAATTCTATTCCTTTAGTTTTCAGTAGAAAAGATATTCTTAACCTTCAAGGTAGAATAGGGTCTTTTATTTGGGCGACAAAATCGCCAAGGATAGCTTGGAAGAAGCTGAGGAGAGGTTTAAAATTAGGTGGTTTAGCTCTCCCGGACTTATTATTTTATTGTTATGCTTTCCAGCTTAAAAACTTTAGGATATTAGCTAATAGATTGGATTTTACTTCAAACAGTTTACTATTCCAGGCTATGCTACAGGATCTCCCTTTTGGTACTGACTATTTTCTCTTTAAATTTGGTGACAAAAAATTCTTCAAAAAAGTCAGGCTGAAAATGTTAAAAGCGGCTTTATATTATTGGTCGCAGGTGTGCAGATTGCTGTGTATTCAATATTACCATCAATATTCCCCACTATGGGACTCACCAGGCACTCCGGAGTGTTTATTGGATCAACTGGCTCTCCCTTTAAGAAGAGCAGGTCTCCTGAAATGGGGGGACTTATGTGACGAATCGAAAGTTCTAAAGTGGGAATTCCTTGTGGGTGTAACTGGAGGGACTTTAACGAGGTTTAAGTTTTATCAACTATCGGCCTGGTGGGGAAGTCAAAATTGGGCCACAAATGACGAGAATTTGTTCTTAGAGTTATATAGTAATTCCAGAAAAATGAAAAGGGAAACGGCACAATGGTATAATATATTACTGAACAATAAAGACAACCTAGAAGTAGAGATTGCAAAAATATGGGACCCCTCCTCAGTTCAGATAGCTGAGGATGTTGAGAAATTGTGGGTTGACTCTTTTTCTTTAGCCCAAAAGATAATTAAACCTTCTAATTTAAGAAGAAATCATTTATACACGTTACACAGAGTGTATTGGACCCCGGCTAAACTTTCTAGGATCTCTGGGGCGCAATACTTCTGTCCTAGGTGTAATCTAATGAGCGCAAATGATATTCATATGTTCTTTGAATGTCCGAATATAGCAAATTTTTGGGAACAACTGTGTAACTTCTTGGAAGAGGTTCTGTCGGTTTCAATTCAATGTACACCTAGATTGGTGTTTTTTGGCCTATTGTCAGATTATGTGTTTAACAGTAACTTGTCACAGTTTATTTTTTATGTTATGACCATTGCTAGAAGAGAGATCTGTAAAGCATGGAAATCTGCTTCCCCCCCGAAATTTGCAGACTGTCTTAAATACATCGTGGCGGTGAGTAAATTTGATGTTCTATGTGGGGGTGATAAAGCTGTTAGGTTGTGGTCTGCACTGAATGCCTGGATTGAAAGGTAACAATAGTCCAATGATTATGCCAGAGGTAAGTGGTCCTGTCCTTCCTTGCTGCATGAATCAATTCGAAAGGAAGTTGGACGGGTAACGACCATTCCTCTGGGCAATCTTCTACAGCTATCCACAAACATGAGGGCTGGAAAGGATAGTTTGTGACAGTGGCTTGAAGAGCGCCTATTTTAGAGCAGATATTAACTGGTGGCATATATGAGGACAAAAAAAAAAAAAAAAAAAAAAGACATTGGCTGTACAAACCCAATAATACACAAGGGGCCATCTTACAGTTCACCTCCTGTGATACACTTGTGCGTTCCTTTGATGGCTTGCGAGGGCTTATTTCGTGTACGTATCAGGCCTTACAACACTCCAACCCTGCGCCCCTCCATACTTACCAGACGCAGTGGCATTCAGACATTCCAGATACCATCACCATGGAGCAGGCAGTGGGAACAGCTCTGGCGCGAAATCCGTAGGATCTATCGAAGTATTTCTCAGCGTGAAACTGCCTATAAAGTTATGACCCGCTGGGACTATAGGCTTGTCTGGTTTCAGATAATGTTTCCTACATCCTCACCTTTGTGATGGCGATGCAGCTCTGCTACAGGCCCCTTCCTCCATATTTGGTGGTCCTGTCTACTTGTTACTCTTTTTTGGAAGGAGGTACTGAGTAACATCAAAAACATAATGGGGTTTCCCATATCAAGTATGCCACAGGTATCCATTCTAGAGACCCGGCCTCAATCTCTCAAAGCTATGACACACATTAACTGGGGCCTGATCCTACAAATGCTGGGGGCAGCAAAACAAACTATTGAATTGCAGTGGAAAAAGCCCCCAACCCTACCTACCTCACTATGGTTCACCCATCTATGGCACATTATGGCAATGGAGCTCCTAACCTGTTGTATCATGCACTCTGAAATCAAATTTACACATGTACGGAAACCACTGCTTGACCACCTTTCCAAACTAGAAAACTGCCACGTTATCCCCCGGCCTCCGAGCTCACTAGCTATTTGAAGATATCCTCCTGCCACGAGGGTTCGATCCCTCATAATGCACCGGCCCTCCCTAACAGAAAAAAGGATCCTCTTTCTTTAAGTGATAACCTCCTTGGGCCCCTCCCCTTATTTTCCCTCTTTCCCCCTTTTCTTCTCCCTAGTTTTCTGTATTATTCTGTTCTATGTGGCACAATCAGAATGCGATCTCTAGATTGCAGCCCCCTCTTTAGCCAAGGTGGTGCGACCACAATATATGCTGTATACTGTGTAACGCTTTGATTTATATTCAGCGGTACAAAAGGGGGTGGTGATGGATGGAGCATCCGAACCAATCAAACACTCACACCCAGTCAACAGATCTGGGTTTAATCCATCACCGTTCTTTAGCCCACTTTGCCACCCCAGTTCAGATATGGCCATATGCAGTCTGACCCTGTGCCTCATGGGAACAGTCCAGCCCGAACTGCTAAGCCATGCTTTCCCTGGACCGGATTCAAGCTGTAGTGTAGTTCCTATTATCCCAATAGGCTCTGCGCATTGGAATAATATCTTCAATAGTATAGACGTAGGACAGAGGTTAACTAGGTCTTCTACTGACGATATTAGACTTAAAGTTTAGTGTTTGCCAGCTAGCTCAGAGTTCACTAGAAACTTTCTCGAATAGAATAGTTTAACCTCCCTGGATAGACAAGAAGGGATTTAGTTTCTGAAAACCATAGAACATGACAACTTTGCTCTCCCCTAATCAAGAGTGTATCTCTAGAGTCGTGTGAAAACAAAAGACAACTTATTTTACTCAGTCAGTTCAGTGCATTCTTAGTTTCACCAGATTGTAGAGAAAAGGAAGATACGGGCGTGTTCAATAAAAAGATGTTATTTATTGATCAGTCTCTTTTCTCATACAAGAGAAATGTATTGCTATTATTGCAATACTTATCGTGAAGTAAAGTGCATACAGTAATAACAGAATTATAAAATAATACTGTAAAAGCATTGATATGGTTTCTTAGCCATATGATACTTAAAATGGATAAAATAGATACATACATATATACATTGAATAATCGTTCTCAACTGGTGCTTCTAACTACGCCTACCCCAATGTACCTGACCTAAGCCTAATACGTGGGCGGGAGTAGATAAGTAGCAGTTTAAGTTAAGTTTGCTTTGCCAAGGGTCTGCTTCAAGAATTCTCTGCAAAGGGTTATTCAGTTCAGTACCTGGGATTTAGAAGGCTGGAGGGCTGGTATCTCTATCTCAGGGCTTGATATCCCAGCTGCCTGCAAGGGCGGCTGGAAGCGCCGGAGCTGGATTTCTCGGCAGGAGAAAAGGCAGCGTCTCTCTCTCAGCGCGTCAGAAAGGAGGGGCAGCGTCTGTGGGCTTCGCTGTCAGCTGGGCTCCTCGGAAAGTCTCGCTGCTCCAATCTTGTCACCACCTCGTGTGTTTGCTTAAGACAATGTCGGTATTATTTATACCTGAAAGGTGCCGAGATTGACGTAAGGATGGACATAAATACGTCAATAAGGATGTCATACGAACTGGTCGTTCGCACATTCTTTACTGAAGTTCTCGGCTAAATCAAAACAATGGCTGCGGGGATTTCCCAGGTCATGGTAGGTTTGATTTGTTTTGAGAACACCGTATGCCTATTAGGGGGCTGGAGAAATAGTGCTTGCCTAATGAGATGGCATGCGCTATGACCTAATCAGATAACGGGCTTCTGTGCCGGTGTATGGCTAATCAGATAACGGCTTTCTGTGCAGTTGAATGGCTGCTAGTTAATTATTAACCAGACAAGGGTCAGAAATAGGGGGATCGATACAGTACCCATAGTAAAAACATCACACCCACTCCACGTAATCTATGTCCATATTTACAAATCTAGGCATAGTAAACAAAACTAGTAGTGCATGTGTATACCGAACCACCCCAAAATACAATCAAATGCATTCTGTAAATTGGAAATGCGAAATACACGAAAAGATGAGTATAGTTACTATGTGCACTGTAAGCAGTATAATAATGCTAAATCTAATACGCATATTTTGAAATCAGCATGAAATTACACATGAAATGGCTCTTAATACAGAAGAAAAAAATTCGAGACCATCTCATCACAAAATCATAAATACTTGTGAACATGCTAGAGGGTAGCTAATGTCTCTAGAGTAGTTAAAAATAGAAATGTTGTTCTCTAGGAATAGTTTTACTTTAAGCAGAAGATAAGTGTCCCAAAAAATCATAAATATTTATGGAAATGGATGGGAAAAAAAACAAAATGTCTCGCTCTCCGTAAAAACTGGTGAGAAAATTTCTTATTGCTTTATTTTCAAAGTGGAAGGCCAAATTCAGGGTGTAGGGAACGCCGTGTGCTAGTTTCCTCAAAGTCATTCTTTCTGCTCTGGTGAAAACATCATATTGTTGAGACTTTTGAAAAAACTGTAAACTGCTTCTTGCGAAAGTTCCACTAACTCGGAAAATTTTTGTAACATGCATTCATGAGCATGATTGCCTTCATTGATGTTTCGATCAGCATAGCTGACAGAAGGTCGTACCTGATCGATGCTGCTTTGATCTTGTACTTCACTACTCTTCAATCGTAGTGGTGAAGTCTCCACGAATGCCGTCATCAGGATTGGTAGCCGCTGGGGACAGTACAATGCATGAGCCGTTACCGGACCCAACAAAGTCTCTGCGTCCATTGGCACATCCGATTGTAGTGTCAGACAGGTGTCCAACACGCATTCTTCGCCGCATAGCAAGCACCTTAATACAGGCATAACACAACTTTGCCACATCGGTCTAAATGAAAGAAACCAAGTCATGTTCAGGTCTCTAAGCCGGGCTATTCCAAGGACTTTAGTTATGCGGTCCCTGTAGCGTATGGCTAGGATCGTTTCTTCCCTTGTCGCTTGTGTCTTTTCTGTGACGTGGTTTGCCATAGCGAAGTAACAGGATCAAAAATAGGATGCCTGCCACTAGTCCCAAAAGGAGAGGAAGTCCGCCAAAGATGGAATGGACAAAATCAGGAAAAATACCCAGGATGGCTTTGAATGGGGTTAAAGCTCCCGAAAACACTGTCTTAAATACACTCGAGATTCCACTTGTATCAGAAATATTTAAGATTTCGCTCGGTATTTCTGCGAAATGTATGGGGGAATTGGTTGATAACAGTGAATGAATTTCTGCAGTTGTCCTTGCAACTTGGAGATCATACGTTTCTTTTGATGACGTTAACCGGGTTGGCGTCTGTAGGAGCACAGTCTTCATTCTGCTTAAAGTATCAATTCGAATAGAAGAAATTTTCAAACTGGGCCATAACCTTGCCTCCCTGTCTCGAGCATCGTTTGGGAACAATACTCGTTCACAGCACATGACCTTCGTAGTCACGGTTATGAGATAAGGTTTTCCGGGCAGCAGACCGCAACATCTGCGATCTACAATTAGAATGTAACTCCCGTTCGAGAGTCTCCTAAAGAATGGTTCTATTTGTGTTGTAGGTGTGCCTAGCTGGTGACATGAAAGGTTATTTGTAGTCCCTTCACAGGCTCCATGCAAATTAATACCCTGACACAGAAGTGTACCGCTTAGTGATCTTGCACAATTATTGCCACTAAGAAACACATTCTGGCCTTTATTACTAACACATGTGTGTGTATAGGGCAGGTTCCATGTTGACTTAATGTACCCTTTACCCAACCTTTCATACTGGCCTGCCTGTATATATTTTTGGCAGTATTGAAACTGGAAAGTTGTTATCGGAATATTTATTATCCCATGTATTATCCATTCAATGATAGGTCGTTCTGACATTGTCAATGGTAATCTCTCAAGTTTTTCAATGCTAAGAATTGTATAGTCAGCACCCTTCTGTGCCAAACTGATTTGTTTATCAGTAAGGTTAAAGATATTAAATAGTGACGTTGTGTTGATTAAACGCCAAGGCACATAGCCTGAACGCAGATTCTGTAACGTCCAGCCAAGTTGTACAATAGAACGCAATTGGGACTGACCGTGTTGTAACATCAGTAAGTCTTGCGATATTATATCGATTGTTGAAGACACAATACTGTCCAGTGAATACATTCTGGAGGACAGAGTCATTAACCCATTGTCCACAACAGAAAGTAATTTTTCCAAATTAATACGGTCAATTTCCCGTATTTTTTCTGCTGTCTCAATTTGAGTTACTTTCCAAGCTTCATTGTAAGCTGCATATATAGAGGCCGCTATGAAACGTTTTTGACGCTGTTTGCGTGGTCCCATAATGAAATCACGCAAGTCAGCACCCTCTTGAAGTAAAGTTAGGTGTTGCTTAATTTCTGCCAGTGTGGATGTTTGTAGCCATTGAAGGCAGAGCTTGCCCACACTGTAAGTAGTTACTATCCCTGGATGTTGTCTTTGGGAATATCTAGGGTCTGGCCTGGTCAATTTGAACCCATGTATTTTGTTCAGGAATCTGTCTTGACAGTTATTTGTGTCTGTGGGCCAGATCAACCATTGTTTCCAATCAGGATGTGTTCTGTTTTGGTTTAAAATATGGTTCACGTCTATCTCAACATCTATAGAGCTATTACTGTTCGTTGTTGGCTTTGGAATAGACGGTTTGTTTAAGTCTTTGATTTTGGCTAAGCCAAGACAGGTAGTTTGTTGAATAGTGTCATTCAAAAATATAATTTGTTCTGGGATCATGCAGGCTCTGAACAATGATTCTATACCTTGTACTTGCCAATCTTTTGTACCCCAAACAGTTTTTGTTTCAATGTTATTGTTCCAGAAATCAAAACCAAATGTATTCATTTACTCAAAAAATTAATCTGAATATATCAATTTCGTGTTTGTAAGCATGGTCTTCATACCTGTCTTATTCGACAATTTAAAATAAAATGTTTCTGCATTACTTGTGTTAAACCCTGAAAAATATGAATATTTATCAGAAAATGTTTTAGAACTACCCTTTGGAGGAGTAGCACAATGTTCCCATTGGTTATAATTTAAAACATTTCTAGGTTGTGCAGATTTATGGAGATAATGGTTACCATAGTGGTTGTAGCAGAACATTTGATCATAATTAGACGAACCCTGCAAATAATCATGTTCTGTAAATTTAGCAGACATTACTAGGTCAGACATCATATCATTAATACTTTCAAAGTCCCAATCATCAGCAAATGTACTAGGTTTTACAAAGTCACTTAACGAGATCTTAAATTGATGTAGATACTTCAGGATTTCAACCGGGCCATAGATTTCATAATCAGTATTGTCCCATGCTACACCGCCTGGTATAGGATTGGCTGTGAAGTTTACTGAAGAAAGTTCTCTTTTCTTGACGTGTGAAGATGTGTGTGGTTTAAGGACCAAGTTGATTTTCTGGCTTGCTGTGTCCATTTTAGCATATTTTCCCTCAATGAAATGTCCCAAGCATAGTACCATGATGAGCCAAAGTATGAGGACAAATGCACCTAATGTCACCCAAATTTCAATCCATGGAGAGGTCAGATAGGTCCCCTTTAGTTGATGAAAAAGTTCCTTTGCTTTGTCTTTAAAAGTTTTTGTTGATGGCTGTACTTCTGGTTCACTTGGATCTTCAGAAAAATCATCGAAGTTGATGAAGTAGCCGGATGCCGTTCTGTCAATTGTTCCAATTGCTTCTGGATTACTTTTTGCTTTTGGCTTTTGCTTTGTTTCATTAGAAAAGTCTGTAGTAACATCATCGTAGGTCGGTGTTTCTTGATGAAAAGCTTTGATTTGGGTTTTAAGAGGTTTAAGTTCCATTGCTTCATTGCATAGTCCTTGTTGTTTCACTGTAGATTGTTCAAATGTGATCAGTCTTTCAGTTTGAACCTCTGTTGATGTAGCAAACGTTGGTGTTCTGCTACTTCTTGGGAGTCCACTTGGCCTACTATTTGTTATCGGCCACATGATTGTGGTTTAACCAGGTCGATGGATATGACTCGGTTCTCCTTTTTACCAGCAAGGGGCGGTAGTACTACTGATCTTGTCCCGTTGATAGACAAGACAGGAACTGCTTTTCTGTAAGAAGGCCCAAATTCCTTCTTTACCACGATCTTCTCTCTGACCAGATCCCCGACTTTTGGAATCCAGACAGGCCTTGCTGGGACAGGTGGTTTTTCTTCAGTGGTTGTTGGCTGCTGTTTCAACTTTATGTTGCTCAGGTCTTTTCTTGTTTCATTTAAGTCCTGTAAAATAGCCAAGCGATCTTTGATATCAAAGCATTTTTCTTTAACCACTGAAGTCTGACTATCTAAGTCCTGGATTAACATTCTAGTCCCAAACAATAGTTCGTACGGACTGAGTCCTTTCAGAGAATTTCTTGGCAGGTTATTTAGACTACGTTGGACACTTATTAAATGTTTGACCCACCCAGCTCCTGAACCTAATACCTTTCCTGTTATAGATTGCTTTATGCCTTGGTTTTTTCTTTACACCATCCCGTTTCCCTCAGGAAGGAAGTGAGAAGAGTCCCGCAATGCTATGTTCATTCTGGCCAGGCACCCCCCATAAGCTGTTTTAGAGCTAAAGGAAAGATTTTGGTCAGAACGTAACATGCTTCTAGCGTATATGCCATTCTAGACTCGCAAATCTTTGTATAACAGTTCCGACGTCAGCGGAAAGTTGGGGTCTACTATATAAGTGAAAATAGTCTTTACATGTTAATGTGACGCATTATTCATACTGGGTTTTTATTCTTTTTGTTGATTTGATACATTCTGGAGTGAAACTCCATGGTATTAAACCGTTTCTCTCGCCGCTGCGATCTCTATTGCAGTCTGGGCAGTTTTTTACAAAAATGTGATGATGCAGGCTCATGCCTGGCCACCAGTACACTGATTGTAATTCTTCCAGAGAATCTTTTAGCTTAAGGTGTCTGAGACCCTCACCCATATGTGCGTCTGCTATTAACAAGCCTCTCCTGTTCATGTTTGGAATTACTCTATCCCCCACTCCAGGGATTCGAGCAAAAGGAACGGAGTTTACATCGATTATGTATGTATAATTGAGTGGATAATTGATCGGTAGCGCTGAGCAGTCGCCTTTTGATGACGTTTTTACTGCCAGCACAGTTTCACCGTCAATGTATTTTACTGCACGCTTTTTTGTAGCTACGGAAGCCGATTTAGTTGCTACCGCTGTGGCTGTCTCAGCCAATGAATTCCCTGCAACGTGAACGCCATCACGCTGATGACTCAGTGAGTGTATCACGTGAGTTTTTGGTAGTTCTTTCTGTAAAAGAACTACTTGTTCCCAAAGCACTTTTTGCTTTATTGTTGCACCTGTGTCATCTTTGTAACCGTTTTGAATCCATTTCTGTAAATCGTTATTGTATGATTTGACGCAGTAATACGAATCGCACACTATAAGTGTCGGGAATTCGCGATCGGCATTATCTAGCGCCATTTTTAATGCTATTATTTCAGTTTGTTGTTCTGAATTATTTTCCACTGAGTGTGTTTTTGTAAGTAGAGGTCTTAATTTACCTCCGCGCCATACGTCTTTTACAATTTCGCATGTGGCGTTGTAAGCCAGTTCTCCCCAAACTGAGGGTTGAGCATGACCGTCTGTATATATTACAGAGGCGTACTGTCGTAAAGGCAGAATGTCGATTGGCAGAGGGTATTCTTTCTCATATTCTAGATATTTTAATTCTTTCATTTCCGGGTCAAAATAGTATTTTACTTTGTCTGTAGCAACAGAATTTACCCATTGTATCCATTCTGGATTCAGTGCCGTTGTCGGTAAATTACATGGTGTTGTTAATGCCTCAAAAGCTGATTCTGCTGTTCTGACTGTAACCTGTCTACCGTCGGCTTGGTATTTTTCTTTTGCTACGGCTGTTTGAACCGCATGAACAATGTTTTCCTTAATGCTGAAGCTTTTTTCAGCTTCTGTGTACAAATGTGATTTGTATGCTATCGGTACCTTTTCTCCCTCATTAGAGGTCAGGTATTTCAATCCGTATCTTCCTGCGATGACTCGAATCACAAGGTTGCGTGTGTTGTCACGTGTTTGTAATTTTGTTTTAACTAACATATCTGTTTGTAAAGATCTCAAAATTTCTGTGTGTTTTTGAGTCCAATTGATTCTTTTAAAATCTGGTTTGATAAGATCATAGAGAGGTTTAACTCTCTCCGCATAATTTATAATTTAAGTTCTTCCGAAATTTAGGAAACCTAGAATTGATTGTAAGTTTTTTAGTGTTCTAGGTGCTTGGATTACAGCACATTTCTCTAGGAAATTGTCAGCCAGCTTTTGCCTTCACTTGATAGTTCATATCCTAAAACCAGGACAGTTAGATGGGCAATTCTTGACTTTTTAAAGTTGAATTTGTAACCCTCTGCTGCGAACCCAAGTATTATGGTGTTCACTCTCTTCAAGTGAGTATCCAAGTCATCATCTGTTAGATAGATGTCATCGACATAAGATAATGCCTCATCATCATATATTTGTAGTAACTCTGTTACTCTTGCTGAGAATAATCCTGGGCTGTTCTTGAACCCCTGGGGCAAACGACAGAAATTATTTTGCGCGCCATTTATTGAGAACGCGGTCAAATATCTGCTCTCTGGTGCTATATTTTGACAGAAGAATCCATTAGAGATGTCTAATGTTGTTTTGTATTTTTTGCGCACTATGTTATTCATCAGTGCAGCACTATGCGAGTTTTGTACTGCAAAGGTTTTGCAACATGAGTTAAGGTGTCTGTAGTCCAAAACAAGACGATATGAATTGTCTGGTTTGGAGACAGGAAACAAAGGATTATTCATTTGTGAGGTGCAAGTTTCAATCACCCCCTGGTATTCAAGTTGATCTAGGAACTCTTTTACCCGTTTTTTTGCTTCTTGCTTAATTGGGTACTGCCTCTGAGCAGTAGGTTGTGATTTTAACTGGATTTTGTGAGGAGGAGAGTCCTCATCCCATCCCACATGGTTTTTATATAATGCAGGAGCTTGGGCTACTGCCCACTTTCTTGCAAGTGTATATTTTTTATGAATTGGAATATGATTTGAGAAGGCAGGCATAATTATTTCTTCACCATGAGGGCACTCCCTGACAAACTCTGGTGGCCAGTCTCTTTCAGCTAGAAGGATGTCATAGCCCTTGGAGAGATTATCCCAAAAGAGACCCCTTATTTTCCTAGTCTTATCCCCCTCTATACGCAATGTTATTTCATATATTTTATGAGGTTTGCTAACTCTGGTATCTGCAGTTTCCACCTGAATGTATTCATTCGTGTCCACTGCAAGTTTCATTCACCCCCTGGTATTCAAGTTGATCTAGGATCTCTTTTACCCGTTTTTTTGCTTCTTGCTTAATTGGGTACTGCCTCTGAGCAGTAGGTTGTGATTTTAACTGGATTTTGTGAGGAGGAGAGTCCTCATCCCATCCCACATGGTTTTTATATAATGCAGGAGCTTGGGCTACTGCCCACTTTCTTGCAAGTGTATATTTTTTATGAATTGGAATATGATTTGAGAAGGCAGGCATAATTATTTCTTCACCATGAGGGCACTCCCTGACAATACGCAATGTTATTTCATATTTTATGAGGTTTGCTAACTCTGGTATCTGCAGTTTCCACCTGAATGTATTCATTCGTGTCTCCAGATGATTCATAAGGATCTTGCGAGCTATGCTCACTTCTGCTGCGCTGTCTAGCATTGTCTGAGACCATTCTCCGTTTTTCAGCTGTGTCCTCAGTATTCTCGGCATGGTTGATTACTTTAATACTGGCTACCTTCTTTTTTGGAAACTGTAATTTTTTATTTTGATGAGCAGGTTCCTTGTCTTTGGACTTGACGTGCTCTTCCCTGTGTTCTGATCGTCCTCTTCTTTCCGATTTCTGCGAGGAAGTCTGAAAAGATTGAGAGGGACGTGTATCAATATCTTGATATCTATCAGGTTTCTTAAGATTATCCCTATTTCTAAGGTTGTATTTTTTCTCAGAGGGCTCGCTTTGGGGAGACTTTTGTCCTTGGTCCGGAGATCTTTCTCTCCGTCGAGGAGACCTTCCTCTGGACTGGAATCTTTTTTCTTTAGGAGTGGATTGTTTATTTCCATCCCAGATCTTCTTTGAAGTGTTTAGATTATTTTTAATAAATACCTTTTCAGGTTTTTCAATAAGTTGGGCTTTCACCGGTTTTCCACCCAAACTATCTCTTCCTAGTTCTTCATAGGATTTTTCTATGATTCTGGCAATTTCAAATGGTTCGTCTGCTATATCTGTCTCTTTTAACCTCTGGCGGATCGCCACATTTGCTGCTTCTCCCTTTATATTGGCTAATAATATTGCCGAGACCTGCTTGAAGTCTTTTAGTAATTTCATACCAAGAGTTAAAGCAGGTTCTGGACCGTATTCATCTTGAATTTGTTTTAGCACATCTGGTATTACTGACATGGATGGAACACCATATGTTTTTGTGTAAATGGAAGCAAAGACTGTACCCCAAGTGTCACAGTCCTCCACATGTGGTGCGATTCCCATTGGAAGACAGATAGTCAGAATCCTGTGTTTCTCAACCGGGGTGGTATCTGGAAACACCACCTCTATTTGAGTGATTTTTTGTGCTAACCAGAATGGAATTTGTTCCCGTTTTGCGGGTACTTTACCTAGACATGACTGTATGTTCTGTGGTGTAATTTTATTTGTGTTCCCCTGATGAGGGATCAGCTGTGGAATTTTAATAGCTGGTTGGACTGTTGAAGTCCGCATTACATATTGGACTAATTGTCTGTGTATTTTAATTAATTGTTTTAGCTGTGCTAAAAGATCTGGTGCAGACATTTCTTCAATGTCTGGATGTGGTGTGTATCCCGATAGGACCGGCCACGTTGCTCCTGGTCTACCTAGTGGACCGAGCCTGGTGATGTGATTATTATGTTTTAGGGCGCCATTAAACCAGAGCAGGTGCTCTTGGTATTTGAGTGGTATTTCCACCTCCTAGAAAGGAGTGTACTCATTTGGAGGTTCCTCTATTTTGTAATAGTGGAAGTCCTTTGTTACAGCGTTTGCTGCTGGAAAGTTTATCCATGAATAGAATACCTCTGTCTGCCGATATTCGTGTGCCTCAATTACGAATATGACTGTACCACCTCTCGGTGTCAGACCATTTTCTATAAGTTTTAAAGTTATAGATTTCCTTATGTTGACCGGGATGACTATTGCATCCGGGTCTTGCTGTAGGAGACTATTGTCAGCCGCTAGGAGTTGAGCTGCTAATCTAGCTGTCTCCCTTTCCACTTCATTGTTTGACATTTTATTGACAAGAAGATTTTGTTTATTTGCAGATCAGGTTTCTATGGAAACAAAGATTAGATGCACAATATTTTGGAACAGTGTATCCTTCAACGTTGAATAAACCAAGAACCATACATATGAGTCTCCTCCTACTAAGTTTGGCGGATTTAACCTTTCACCCACTCCAGACGTCTTTGGAGTATTATGGGGAAAAAGGGGTCTGTGTGAAAAAGCACGACTGAGTTACTCTAATGTCTTACGTATCCATTCTAGAGACCCGGCCTCAATCTCTCAAAGCTATGACACACATTAACTGGGGCCTGATCCTACAAATGCTGGGGGCAGCAAAACAAACTATTGAATTGCAGTGGAAAAAGCCCCCAACCCTACCTACCTCACTATGGTTCACCCATCTATGGCACATTATGGCAATGGAGCTCCTAACCTGTTGTATCATGCACTCTGAAATCAAATTTACACATGTACGGAAACCACTGCTTGACCACCTTTCCAAACTAGAAAACTGCCACGTTATCCCCCGGCCTCCGAGCTCACTAGCTATTTGAAGATATCCTCCTGCCACGAGGGTTCGATCCCTCATAATGCACCGGCCCTCCCTAACAGAAAAAAGGATCCTCTTTCTTTAAGTGATAACCTCCTTGGGCCCCTCCCCTTATTTTCCCTCTTTCCCCCTTTTCTTCTCCCTAGTTTTCTGTATTATTCTGTTCTATGTGGCACAATCAGAATGCGATCTCTAGATTGCAGCCCCCTCTTTAGCCAAGGTGGTGCGACCACAATATATGCTGTATACTGTGTAACGCTTTGATTTATATTCAGCGGTACAAAAGGGGGTGGTGATGGACGGAGCATCCGAACCAATCAAACACTCACACCCAGTCAACAGATCTGGGTTTAATCCATCACCGTTCTTTAGCCCACTCTGCCACCCCAGTTCAGATATGGCCATATGCAGTCTGACCCTGTGCCTCATGGGAACAGTCCAGCCCGAACTGCTAAGCCATGCTTTCCCTGGACCGGATTCAAGCTGTAGTGTAGTTCCTATTATCCCAATAGGCTCTGCGCATTGGAATAATATCTTCAATAGTATAGACGTAGGACAGAGGTTAACTAGGTCTTCTACTGACGATATTAGACTTAAAGTTTAGTGTTTGCCAGCTAGCTCAGAGTTCACTAGAAACTTTCTCGAATAGACAAGGAGGAGTTTAACCTCCCTGGATAGACAAGGAGGGATTTAGTTTCTGACAACCATAGAACATGACAACTTTGCTCTCCCCTAATCAAGAGTGTATCTCTAGAGTCCTGTGAAAACAAAAGACAACTTATTTTACTCAGTCAGTTCAGTGCATTCTTAGTTTCACCAGATTGTAGAGAAAAGGAAGAGACGGGCGTGTTCAATAAAAAGATGTTATTTATTGATCAGTCTCTTTTCTCATACAAGAGAAATGAATTGCTATTATTGCAATACTTATCGTGAAGTAAAGTGCATACAGTAATAACAGAATTATAAAATAATACTGTAAAAGCATTGATATGGTTTCTTAGCCATATGATACTTAAAATGGATAAAATAGATACATACATATATACATTGACTAATCGTACTCAACTGGTGCTTCTAACTACGCCTACCCCAATGTACCTGACCTAAGCCTAATACGTGGGCGGGAGTAGATAAGTAGCAGTTTAAGTTAAGTTTGCTTTGCCAAGGGTCTGCTTCAAGAATTCTCTGCAAAGGGTTATTCAGTTCAGTACCTGGGATTTAGAAGGCTGGAGGGCTGGTATCTCTATCTCAGGGCTTGATATCCCAGCTGCCTGCAAGGGCGGCTGGAAGCGCCGGAGCTGGATTTCTCGGCAGGAGAAAAGGCAGCGTCTCTCTCTCAGTGCGTCAGAAAGGAGGGGCAGCGTCTGTGGGCTTCGCTGTCAGCTGGGCTCCTCGGCAAGTCTCGCTGCTCCAATCTTGTCACCACCTCGTGTGTTTGCTTAAGGCAATGTCGGTATTATTTATATCTGAAAGGTGCCGAGATTGACGTAAGGATGGACATAAATACGTCAATAAGGATGTCATACGAACTGGTCGTTCGCACATTCTTTACTGAAGTTCTCGGCTAAATCAAAACAATGGCTGCGGGGATTTCCCAGGTCGTGGTAGGTTTGATTTGTTTTGAGAACACCGTATGCCTATTAGGGGGCTGGAGAAATAGTGCTTGCCTAATGAGATGGCATGCGCTATGACCTAATCAGATAACGGGCTTCTGTGCCATTGTATGGCTAATCAGATAACGGGTTTCTGTGCAGTTGAATGGCTGCTAGTTAATTATTAACCAGACGAGGGTCAGAAATAGGGGGATCGATACAGTACCCATAGTAAATACATCACAAAGCTTCCTAGGATCGGTTTCTGGCATTCCAGCCGTCTTCAGCCAGGCTTGCTTGCCATTCAGTACAAAAAGATATGGCTATACATATCAGTATGGAAGTAGAAGTAACAAAGTAAAAGCAATGATAATTAGGAACTATTTAAAAATTAATTCAGTGGTGTTGTGCTGCCGCCTGGTCTTCCACGATTGACTTAAAAAGGACGCCACTGATAAGCAAACCAAGGGGTTAGGCAGGGATTGTAAAAAGAACATTGCTACACGACATTGTTTGAAACGAAATTTGCACATCAGGGGGAGAATACATCTTTTAGGGTCCCTATAAAATATGCAGAAGAAAAAAATATGTAAATGTGATTGTGCAGAAGAACTGTCACAGGGACAGAAGGGCAAGTCATTTATAGAATAGATACCTGCAGGGTGTGCCAAAATGCACAGTATAAGATTCAGTCGGAATCTAATTAGAAAGAATATATGACACACGTTTGGCACAGTAAATAGGTATGACTTTATCCCTTCCTGGGGCTTCGGACCTTCGAGATACAGTTTTACCAATACCTTTGACAGTGATGGCCTCCCCTTCTTTTCCCTGTTTCCCCTTTTCTTCTACCTAGTTTTCTTTATTATTCTGTTCTATGTAGCACAATCAGAATCCTATCTCTAGATTGCAGCCCCCTCTTTAGCCAAGGTGGTGCGACCACAATATATCCTGTATACTGTGTAACGCTTTGATTTATATTCATAACTCTTTGTAACATGGAGCACTTGTATGAGTCCAAGAGAAAATATTATATATCTATAAGCACTGCACTGTGATAAGACCACTCTGGGGCATTTGGGGCAGCCAGAGGCATGTTCATAGGATCCGCCAAGTTATTAACTTACTGCACAATTAATAAAAATGTATGTGTGAAAAAAGTGCTCATGGTCATTTGATGATAATAAAACAGATTTCAACACAAACGCAGGTTACCGTCCTGACAGCAGGTGAGAGGGATACCCATAGGTTAAGAAAGAATAGAAAAGAGTCAGAAAAAAAGAGTAAGAAGGCTCCTTTGTTATGTAATTATAAAACAAAAGGGATGGTATATTGCGAGGTGGAGACAAAGATAAACAAGTTACTTTCAGGTGGATACTCTGTCTAGCTGCAGGTGCCTCATCTCCAGAATCGCTTAGATGTGCAAGAACTAGATCTAGAGAATAATAATAGCTAAAAACAGGACTAGGAACATCTTTCTTGGGAACAAGTAAGCAGTGGAAGTAGAGACCCTGCTTGAGCTTGTTCTCTGTGACCAATTCCATGTCTCCTTTGCTCCACAAAGTGATAACGTCCTACTACAAAATGTGGCAAGGTGGTCTGATGTGACCAAGTTAAAAGGGAGGGAGTTTGAGGAAGAAAGTCCTGGAAGGGAAGGACTCAGCCTTGCTCAATAATCTGAAGGATCACACTTTCCTATGTGATGGACTGCTAGCGTTTCAAGTGAAAAGCCACCCTCTCCTAAAAGACCTACATGTTCTCCCCTGGATGAATTAGAGCAATGTTATAGAGGGGTTTGGAAGAAGAGGAGGAAGACTGTGGCTCTAGTTGATGACACCTCAGGAACAATCTCAACCTCCATAGTTGCAAAAGAGCTTGTTCTGCTGCTGAACAGAGTGTGAGGGTTGGGGAGGGTAAGGGGGTAAAAAGGCAGTCCCTTGGAATAGCTCAAGCAATACTGCTGATGAGGATGGTGATGGAAAGGATGTACATGGGTAATCAGTCCTAAGGATTAGGTGCAACAGGGCTGAAAAGATAAACTCTGCCAAAGGCCATATCTTCACAGCTGCAAACAAACAAATGTATGTCTAAAACAGCTACACAGAAGATTATAAAAACAATAGGAAGGCATGTTAGAATTAATGAGAGAAAATGAGCATTTCTAACATGGTTGAAATGTAATCTAAAACCTAACATCTACACATCTACTTCTATGTGCTACACTAAGAGAGCATGGAAGGCAGAGCAACTTGGAGTGCAGAGTTTCTTAAGGAGAAGGGGTACTGCATAACTTGTTGATAGTAAAGGCTGTGTTTATCAGCGGGGGTGTGGAGACAGTGTTTCCTGCGGAGGGCAAGCACACTCTGGAGTAGCAGTCTCCTTCCAGGACTCAGCTTTATCTACTTGAGTCGAGATGTAGCATCTGCGAAGTGTGTTGTCAGTAGGTCAGACATCCCTGGCAGAATCTTGCACAATAATCACCACACACAGCAACACAATACAATGACATTATTAATGACATTTTTAATTATGCATGCACTCTACACTGCACTCTATTAATATTTCCTCCACATCCGCTGTGTAAGAATACAACACAGTATTAAATCACAAACATAGTGAAAGAGCAGTACTCCAAGGAAGGCATAAACAGTGGAGCGACAAACAAGCAACACATGGTAAGCAGAGGATTCCAAATACATCGACAACGCAGCCAGCCAATAGGAAATGAGAATGTGGCTGGCAAAGTATAAAATACATTGAAGCCTGCAACGGTGAACAAAAAGCTGTCTGTGACAAAATCTTCATAAAATGGGGTCTGCTGGGCAGGTTTTTCCATACATTTCTACTGAGTATCGCTCCCAAACCAGGGAAGGATACTCAGCAAGTCTGTTGCAGTAGAACTATGGAGGTGGTGTTTTTCCATATGCAAACAAGCGACCACTCATAAGTCTTCTTCTGTGCTTTCTATATCACTAAAAGGTTCATCTCTCTCCACTGAATGTGACTTGACATCAGTTTTCAAACAATTTATTTAAGTACAGATATGGACATAACTAAAGGAATTCACAGTACTAAGCCCGCTGTAGCAAAACAAAACCTATACAACTGGGTACAAATGGAAAAATTGAAAAGTACTTTACAAAGGTAAGACTCTAAAATGCTAAAATGAGGGACCATCATCAGTTGTATACAATCCAATTTAAAAGATAAAATTGCAGTAGGATTGAGACTTATATGAGGGTGTACACAAGAAGGTGAGTGGAGGCTCAAGGATGCATGGCCAAGGTAGAGTGTTTGACAACCCCCGGCACAACATAGGGTATATTTCTGAGGCTTATTTATAAAGTACAACAATGACACTACAGCAGTCTTCTCGATCTGGTGTAATTCTCGCTGCTTCGTTTAGTTCTC
Source organism: Lissotriton helveticus (assembly GCF_964261635.1). Lineage (NCBI taxonomy): Eukaryota > Metazoa > Chordata > Amphibia > Caudata > Salamandridae > Lissotriton > Lissotriton helveticus. Next base: position 1,790,027,980 of record NC_136068.1, read on the forward strand.
TTGATAGAACGGATTTAAGTCAATCACTGTCACTCTACCACAGCAACGCCCGCCACAAGAAGTTAATGGAACAGCCAAAAACACGTTGTGTAATGCTTTTTTTCTTTACTATCCGATTATCTTGTGCATCTTGAAGTCAGATTTTCTGGAGGCTGTTTTTTGGCATACAGTTCAGTGTGTTCTTGACTCCAGTTGACTCTTCTATGGCAGTCATGCTCTGACTGGCGGTGGTCAGGATAGACTACCACATTCCGACTGCAGAAACTCTTCTCTAGTTCATGCACAGGCAGGGATTAAGAGTAGAGGACTGAACATATGATTATCAGGGTCAATCACAGCAGGGCCGGCCTTAGGCATGTGCAAGCTGTGCACCTGCACAGGGCCGCCCAACCCCAGGGTCCGCTACGCCAATATATATCCTTAATATAATAATCCTCTGAAAATGGATACATATTTACGTGGCGGCCCCAGTGGCAGGGATTTGGCGGCCTCCAGCTCTGTTCCACTTCCAAACACCCTGACCCCTTTCCTGACCTCCAGGGGACTCCGCCCCGCCATGACCCCCTCTTCCAGGGCCCCCTACCTACGCTCCCTGCCCAGGGCCGCCATGAGCCTAGAGCCACCCCAGATCACAGTATGGCTGAGTTACAGGAACAACATAAGCTAGGTATGCTCCTTCCTTTCTCTGAGCAATACCAGTGGTTAATTTACTCTGCTTAGAGTTGGTGGAAGGGCTGTTCTTCCAACAGTGGCGCCTTAGCTGGATCTGCTATATGAAACCTCTGACGTTGCAGGCCCGTCTGCAAATGGGCTGCCTGGTCACAGTTGTCCTTGTCTCCCCTATAAATAGACGTGCAGCTGTCACGCGTTTTACATGCCCATATCTGTCATAAGAAGTCTGATGGAATGTTTTACTTGTATATAAACTTGCCTCACAAGCAGGGAAAAAACTCATTGCACGTCAGGGCCATTTACTTTTTGTACTAAAGAAAGACACTCCCACTTCAGGAGTTTGATTTCTCAATACAAAAATGTTTTCAGAGTGGATGCTGAACATGGCATCTACAGCGCAAACCTTCACTGCTGTCTACTGCAGCAGTGACTCTCTTCACTGCCCAGGGATACCATGCCAGACAGGCAGGCAGGGACCTCTCACAAGGGCGGACGGTCCTCCGCCAGGGTCACGAAAGCCACAGTCTCCACCACCCTAGTGGGCCGTCAGGCCTCTGGCCCAAATGCATGCTGCTGGATATGGAATCACTTGGCCACTTGCACACTATGTGATCCTGAACAAATCTGTATCTGGTTATACTTTACTTTCTCCACAGAAAGCAGTGAGAAGGCTTTGAAACCTTCAAATAAGAGCTGTACTGACAAACAAACTGCATCACTGTGTAAACTTTCTTCAATTTATCTGAAGTTTTTTATTTGGCACAACTATGCCTTGCCAGAGATACTGGAACAACTATGTTCCCCCCACAGGAACTACTGCTGAAGAAAAATCAATGGGCCTGATTCACAAAGGTAACCTGAGATGAAAGTCTAACTTTACGACGTTCAGTGTTCACAAAGGGCATTTACGAGTAGTAAAGTTAGACTTTAGTCTCAGTTTACCTTACGTTTGGGTCTTAAGTCTAAGTGAGTGCAAATTTAAGTTACACTGAGACAAAAGTCTTACTTTACTACTCGTAAATGCCCTTTGTGCATTCCAAAAGTGGTAAAGTTAGACTTTTGTCGTAGTGTAACTTTGGTTTTGGTCTTAAGTCTAACTGAGACCAAAACTTAAGTTAAACTGAATGAAACTGAGACAAAAGTCTAGGGGCCTCATTTATGAGAAGTGACGCTTTGCTGCGTGAAAGCAGCGATGCATCACTTCTCAGTGCGCTCTCCTTGCTACATGATTGATGCGTCATATTTAGAATATGACGCATCATGTCGCAAGGAGCTACAGACTCGTCAGTATTTCTGATGTATCTGTATGGCACAAAATTGACGCATTGCTGGAGTGTGTCACAAATGTGATGCAACTCCAGCAATGTGGCCTGCGTCAGCCTTACGCCTGCTGTGAGGCAGGCGTAAGATATTGACGCATTTGCATCCTAGAAGTGGCGCAATCTTATAGATTTCACTGAGTCACTTTTATGATCCTTTCTTGCCCCGGAACGCTATCCTGCATACATCATACCTAGAGCAGGTATAATGTGGCGCAGGGGTTTCCTCAGTGATGCATCTACCTAGATGCGTCACTTTGTAAATATGGTGCAACAAGGCACATTTTTTACGCCGCTGGTGCGTCACAAAAAGTGACGCACCGGTGGTGTAAAAGTGACGCACGGCCTCATAAATAGGGCCCTAAATTTAAATGAAACTAGTAGGAGATCTTCAACAGAATGAGTGTGATAAATGTGTGGCTAAGGCAGTAGACCAAGCGGAGGGCATAGGATTTAGCGAGTAATATCTCTGTAACAACACTCAAGTGGGGCTGTTTAGTAGGAGTGTGTAGACCATTAATGCTGCACTCCATGGAAATGGTACTGGGTATTGATAGTTCGGCCACTTTGTCTATTGTCAACGTTTTAGAAGAAGGAGAGCTACATTGGAATACGTTTATGGACCTAGGGATAGAGCTGACTGAGGTGACCTCTATCACTATCACTGGATTATAATGAAGGAGTTTTAACAGGAAGAGTCTGAAGACTATGATGAACAGCTGCGGATGCAAATGGTTCTGACCATGATGAGTTTGTTGCAAGATTCAACTTAGGAAGTTTCAGAGTGGGTATGAGTATTGTGAGGATAATGCTCCATGTGAATGATGCTGAGAATAGGGGGGTCCTGGCACCATCGCAAGAGTGTAGTGGCGGAGTGTCAGCAGGAGGAGGGAGAGGACTATGAAACAATAGCTGTTTTCAAGATGGTTGGCTTTATCACTGCAGGACCTGCTGATCTCCTTGACTGCGTCACTTAAATACACTGTGATGACTTCATTTAAATACATATCTGGACTCCCACAGCCGCGATAGGCGAATGTAATATCTGGTTTATCTGCAAATAAAAAAATACATGTTATATGTTTAGTTATATACTGTATGCTGCCTCAGTAGCCTACAAATTGCAAAGTCTATTTAATTAGTTGGTGGCAAAAATAATGTTAAAATTCACGTTTCTGTTTGTCAAGAAGCTCAATATGTATTTTTAAAAACTAATTATTTTTTATAACGATATTAATATTCTAGATACAAACAATTTCAAATATGCATATTCGTAAAAATATTTTAAAAAGAGAAAAAAGAGCAGAGGGCTCTTTGGAACTAGTAAAGTAGAGCTATGTAGATATGAGTAGATTGGAAGCAGTTTGTACACTGATATTGCTGGTAACATTAAATGTATCTTAGAAATAAAATGACTGACGGAGTTTTACTCTTGAGTTATTAACTTGAGTTCACTTCTATACTGTGTTTGCGGTACAGTTATCTGCCAAAAATGAAGGTGCTTTTTAATATCCATCTGGCCTCAAGTAACAATTCATTGTAATCCCCAACAAGAACCCGGTGAACGCATAGTCGTAAAGGCTGCGATGACACTCCAGATGCTATATCTCCCTTCGTCATGATGCCTCTAATCCCTGTTTTTTTTATTATTAAAGGAGTATCCAGCCAGATCCAATACATATAAAGCAAGCATCATTACATGTAAAAGTTTACATACACATCTCAGTTCATCTAAACATTGGAAACTGAGTCATTTGCCCAAAAGGAACTTCATTGATTGTTGCATTCTCAAGTAGTACCTTAATATAGTTACCCTATCAAACAGATCTTCAAAGGTAACTGACACCTCCAAAGTCCATTCTCGCAATCCATTCGACTACTGGTGCCAAAACCCGAGCCCCATGCTTTCTTGGTTTCCCCCCTTTGCATAGAACATGTTTTCCACATGGTGCATGGAAAGGCCAAGGCAATACATATGCGAGCCGCTGCCGTAGCCACAACATATTGTTTTCCCTTGTCTTTTAATGATCTCTTGGCGGTGCCGAACAACATCAGCTGTGGCGTCAGCAAAACGTTATATTAAACAACGATCCCAGGCAGAGCCGCACTAGGAACAGAAACCAGCCCTGGCAATTCCACTTGACTGGCCCCGGTGGTGCTGGGGTGCTACTGAGAGAAGTGCCTTCCATGGGGGCAGAGGTTTGGGGGTGCTAGTGTCAAGCACCGCTGCTGCTTTTGTTACAGGGGGGCGATGCTGCAGCATTGCTGCAAAACTGCCCTAAGTAGCAAAACTGGCCCACACCCTACTGGCCTATCGGGACAACGCCTGGTACCCGCTAAGGCCAGTCCGGCCCTGATCCCAGGTACTGGTGGATTACATCCTTGACGGCATCCAACTTTACCCAATTACAAAGCATATGTAATACGTCAACATCGTGACTACAGTGACAAAGGCAGCTAGGTTCTGGTCTTTTCCCTAGAGATTTTAGTTGGTCTATAACAGAAGCTAAATAGAGTTTTGTAAAGTTGGGCCAACAATTCTGCAGCAAATAGCACCTCCTGGCCCATCTACAACGATTTCCAAAGGCCACTATTCGCCCATTTCAGCTTACTACTTGCCTATCGGGAAAACTTTATAAATGTGCCTTATCTTTGACTCCCCATTCAGCCCAGCTGATCCAGTAACAGTACCCGCTCTATAGTCATTTTATCTCTGCCTATTTTCAATACAAAATCCCTTACATGGAAATTCTTAAAGAAGTCTCATTTTGTCAGCCCAAATTTACCTTGCAATTCCTCAAATGAATACAATTGATCTAGCTTAAAGAGATCCCCTAGTCACTCTAGTCCTACTTTTTTCCCAGGTGGAGCATCTTTTATCCTGGAATACAAGGAAAATCGATGAGTGCACAGAGACGGGTATATTAACTATACCGCCCTATTTTCAACTTCTGTTTTATCTTCAGCCAAATCCTATGTACAACCTTTAACACTTGAAACTGCGCCTCGGATTCCTATCACCAATGCTTGTAGAGATTGAAAAGGAGTGAGGCCACCACATAGCCTTGCCATACTTCAGTCGCTGAAGTACATAGATGACTCAGCTAGTCTTAGATAACAAAAGGGCAATGGTCATGAAGGCACGGCCTAACTATTCTTCAGAAGACACCCCTAAATAGACAGAGGCACTGGAACAAAGACTTGCTTATATACAGGTGAAAAGAGACCATCATCAGGGAGCCTAAGTTAGCAAGACACTGTTCCACCAGAGCAATGACTTTATTGAAGCCCGTTCAAGTCACCTGTGTCACCCACCTGTGAAACTTTTTCAATATAACCTTACTGTGGATACAGAATGGGTATCCATCAGTGAGATCGAGAGGTGGAGGGTGTGATCAGCCCTACAAGCTTTTTAAATATATTGATGATAATAGGCAATTGACGGACAAAGTCATTCAGTATAAGACTGATGGTGCCATAATGACTTTAATGCTGCTTCATGTCCCTTTGAAGGTGAGTCCCTCTGTACCATGCTTGATGAACTCTTCTGCATTATTATTCATGAAGCGCAGAACCAAAGTGAGCAGAACAGCAGAGTGTTAAGTCCTCTTTTAAAAGCAGAGCTATTATGCTGGCCGAGGAGAGACAGAGAAGGCTGTTCCAAAGCTTACGACCTAGGAATCAAAAGGATCAGCAACATATGAAGTCTATCTTTTATTTTCAATTACTTGATATCATGAGAATACAAAAAGTTCCCTTTCTTATTTTTTTCTTCGCGAAAATATGACACAAAATTCTTTGATTGGCCTTACTTAAAGCAGGACCCTCTCCCCCCTTTTTGGTACCTACAGAGGTCTATGCTAGAGGACCAAGCCGTCTGCTGTAGCCTCACAGATAGAATCAGAGGATATTTCCGAGAAAGCGAGGGCCCCATTTCTTCTCGGACGTCCGATTCGGAAGCTTTCAATAAAGGAACTAGGGAGAATTGTGTCAATAAAGGAACTAGGGAGAATTGTGTAAATGAGGTCGGGCCCGATTCACAGAACTAACTTAAGACAAAATCCTAAACTTACTACTTTTGGTATTCACAGAAGTTAGGATTTTGTCTTAAGTTTGTCTTAAGACAGACTTCAGACAGACTTAAGACGAAATCCTAACTTAAGTCTGTCTTAAGTCTGTCTTAAGACAAACTTAAGACAAAATCCTAACTTCTGTGAATAACAAAAGTAGTAAGTTTTGGATTTTGTCTTAAGTTAGTTCTGTGAATCAGGCCCGTTGCCTCCAAGTGTAAAACTCTGGAGAGGAAACTGATCAGAGTTGAGGTCTCCTGCCTTACACTCCTTACACTCAATAGTCAGCTAATTCCATAAAAACGTCTGGAATCACTGGAGCTTAAGGCCTCCCTCACTGAGAAACAGCAATGCCTTGACCATTTTGCCTACATAGCCAGAACCCACAGAGAGGAGTACACGGCTGGGTGCCTTTTGGCTTGGCTAGCATTCTGTGACATGTGACACGTCCCATGTACGTCATGGCTCTGAGGGTCAATGGGGAACCTGGTCTACACTCAGCATGAGATATTCACGAGGTTCCAATATTAGTGCCAGCAATTATGTGAGGGCCACAACCCTCCCTCATAGGCTAAAGCCCCTTTCTTGGCCAATATCTCCCTACCTCTGCATCCCGCAAGAATTGTAGGAAGAGACAAGGCATCCCATCACTCTCCAGACCTCAAAGAAGCAGTTCGAGAGGTATCTGCAGGGAAAAACCTAGGCACAGGTGGCTTACTTGTAGAATTCTACTTAACGTACACAGACTCTCTGCCCACCAGACATTCCTCCCTATACAAGGCAGCTACCCTTCCATGTTCCCTTAGTGAAGCACTGAGCATTGCACTGCTTTACTCATGCCAGTCCTTCTTCGTGAATTCAAGCCTCTTACAGGCCAGTGTCCATCCTCAATTCATACTATAAAATCCTACGGAAAATGTTACGATCCCATATCTTTGGGGTCTTACCTCTGTTGATCCTCACTAATCAGAACGGCTTTATCTCACCACAGAATACTTTGTTGAACCTGCTGTGACTTTATTGACTGCTGTAGACAGCCTGACACCGCTGCCTTGCTCCACGGCCCGGGGGGGGGGGGCTTGCTGCCAGGGCCGGTCCTAGGCCTTCTGAGGCCCCGGGCGAAAGGGAAGATGCGAGGCCCCCCTAATTGCATATTGCGTCACAAGAAGTGACATCACAGAAAGCGACATCGTAGTACTATTGATCTTATTTGGCATCACGGAAGCTAACTAATGTGGATATCAGTAACATTGACAAAAAGTGGCATCGTCATTTACATTGCCATTAGCTTAATATCTGTAGTCACTCTGCAGTCCCTAGCACTCCATAGCACTCCCTAGTCACTCTGCACTCCCTAGTCACTCTGCACTCCCTAGCCCTCCCTTGCACTCTGCACTCCCTTGCACTCTGCACTCCCTAGCACTCCCTAGTCCCTCTGCACTCCCTAGCACTCCCTAGCCACTCTGCACTCCCTAGTCACTCTGCAGTCACTCTGCCCTCCCTAGCACTCCCTAGTCACTCTGCACTCCCTAGCACTCCCTAGTCACTCTGCACTCCCTAGTACTCCCTAGTCACTCTGCACTCCCTAGACACTCTGCACTCCCTAGCACTCCCTAGCTCCCCCTAGCACTCTGCAGTCACTCTGCACTCCCTAGCACTCCCTAGTCACTCTGTACTCCCTAGTTATCCTGTGAGTTTCAGCCCTTCCAATGAACAATGGGCCAGGAAAGGCAGGGCGAGGGTAAAAAAACAGAGCTTGCTATGACAAACACTTGGCAGAGGTGAATGTGTTCCAGAGGCATGCTCGGTACCTTTCTCCAATCTACACAAAGTATCTTACAGTCTCCTACTTCCACAAAACCAGTCCTTACCACTCCTTTTTTAGTTATATAGCATAGCCATGCTAGCTTTACCTTTAAGAGGTCAACATCAATAGTTATGGCACTTGTCACTATTGGGGCTTTTTTTTGCTCAATCTTGTGATGTATTGTAAGAACTGCCTGATTTGCAATAAGCAGCTATTCCTGATCCACATTTTAGGGCGATTCCTCTCTGGTTGTGAAAGACTTATTGTGAGATTACAAGGAGCATAGAAGGACTTGCAGCCCACCCATTTATTTCCATTGGCCAGCTTTACTGTCACTCTTGTTTACCTGCTTCCGTTTGAATGGCTTGCCTTGCCCATCTTATGTCTATCACTCCCCTGGAACATATGCAATTTACTTTTACCCTTCCACTTCTACTTTTAAGGAATTTCTTTCTTCTTTTTTCTCAAGCCCTCCAAAAGAATGCATGTGTTTTCAAGCTGTCTCCCTAGTGTGCTTCTCTTCCCCTGTCATGCTCGATGTTGCTCTTTCAATCCCAATTGCTTCTCTCCCTCATCCTTTTGTGATGCACTCACAATTGTGCTCTTCTCCTCCCTTGTTGCTTTTCAGCCGTGTGCTTCTCTCCCCATCTCGCTGTTCCTCTCTCTCTCTCTCGCATGTTTGCTTTCCTCCTTCCATTACCCATGCCCTCCCTGTTCCAACTCGGATTGCAAAATAAAAGTATTAAAAAAATGTTCCTGAGTCATTTTGTAGGTGTGCAAAAGCATGGTGCACCTACATTCAAAATGACGGAGCCGTCATAGGAATTTTATTATTAATATTCTTTAGCTATGCTGCACTGTAGAGCCGGGTTAAAAGCCATTGGCAATAACAAATAAGTCACAAAATGCAAGACCTGTTGGCTTTGCCATTAAATCGGTAATACCGAGCACAAATCTGGAGTGGATGGGATACTTAACGCATTGACTAGGGAAACTTGAGGGCTTTGCGGAAAACCGTGGGACAGCGAGCAGATGCGAGCAGGAGTGTGTATGAACTTTGGGAGGGGGGAGTGGCAACTATTCAGAGACCATCTCCACATTCTGAAGTGAAGCCCTCACAAATAAAGTAACATTTTTTTTCAAATTCATGGGGTAGAAAGAGGTTTAAGTCTCGCCCTATGAAACGTAAGCGCTTTGCCCGACCCGTATGGACTCCTTAAACCAGACATTTCTCTATAAATTAAAGCTTTTTGCTTGCCAGAATTTGTTGGCACACATACAAAAACAAAACACACGTTTCAGAATGCAAACGTTGATATCTACAACATAAACGTGTTTATGGTGGGGCTACTGGGTAAACAGGGTGCCACCTTCTTGACTTGTTAAATATGTCAGGCATTTATTCCACATGCGCGGAAACAAACTGCAAGATGAGACCTTTCTTCCTGTTGTACAAAAGGAAATTACAGCCATGCCTGCTGTCAAGGATAACAAATGACTTAACGCCAGTTGATCTGGCTGCTCCCTCCTCCCTTCACCCACCTCCTCTTACCTGTGTCCGGCTGGTGCTGCCAAGAAACAAAGGGGCCTCCGTTGCCTGGAAACAAAATGCAGAAACAGAGCCTAGAATGGCCGGTACTTATCCGAGGCGCTGCCCCACCCCTGACATTGTGAGCCAACATAATTGCTGGCCCAGCTGTTATGCCGCCCCCAATCCGTTTGCACCTTCCCCCACCTGCAATGTGATGTGATCAGGTGAGGCAGGGGGCCCTGTAGTGAGCTGTGAATGTGTGCCTTTCACGGGGGCGCGATCAGGCGAGGCAGGGGGCCCTGTAGTGAGCTGTGAATGTGTGCCTTTCACGGGGGCGCGATCAGGCGAGGCAGGGGGCCCTGTAGTGAGCTGTGAATGTGTGCCTTTCACGGGGGCGCGATCAGGCGAGGCAGGGGGCCCTGTAGTGAGCTGTGAATGTGTGTCTTTCACGGGGGCGCGATCAGGTGAGGCAGGGGGCCCTGTAGCTGTGAACGTGTGACCTTTCACGGGGGCGCGAGGCCCCCTGAGCGCGAGGCCCTGGGCGGCTGCCCACACTGCCCATGCCTAGCGCCGGCCCTGCTTGCTGCTGCCTGTTGTTGCTGCGGGCGGGCTCTTGCGTCGGTGCTGGGGTGAAACTACAACTCACAGCACCCAGAGCGCTGCCACTACTGACGCCAGACACCGCGCCAGGAGGCGCATAAGTAGAGGCGAGGGCCTGCGTCACGCTGGACGCACATGGGAGAAGCCCGGGACAAGGACGGGCCGTCTTAGGCCGGAGGAGGCCACGCTGGGCCACACCCCCCCTTAACTTTTTCACTTGAAAGCCCCAGTGCATTGCTGAATTGAAAGTCAGCGAGAAGAAGATTGACGGACCAGCCTAATACCACCAACCAGCTGCCCGGTACCATATTTAACGACAGGAGGAGGCCAAAAACAACAAGAGTCACCCCCGATTGCAAGAACCCAGGACATTACAGTGTACACGGGAGCAAGTCATTTAAGAACCTTGCCAGCCCTAAGATATAGATCGCTGCTGTTTATAATTGGTCCTTTTTGTAACATCCTCATCAAATCAACCACATACTCCGACTTTCGCATGATGAGTAAGCGGAAGGCCATCAGTTCGGCGGTGGGGAGGGGTGACTCTGGACGCATTTCTATCAAGGGCAGAGTCTCTCCTAAAACACGAAATCCAGCTAACGGAGAAGAGGCTCTTGCTGGACACGATCATAGACCATAAACTATCCTCCATGGGCGCTTTAGCTAGTTGTAAATCACCTGATGTGGGGATCCCCTAGGCCAAATGAATAAAACAACTGGCAACACCACCAAGGTTCTAATTCATACTCATTCATTCATTATTCCTTTATTTCGATCAATTAGATCATAAAAGGTAGCACCAAAACAGTACGAAAGGTTATTACAGTTCTATCATCAATGATTAAAAAAGAATTTACAATTTCCATCCTGACGGACAAAACAGACAATAGCAGAAGTTTACCTATCGTACATCACACATTGAGTATTTTTTTTTTTTAAATGACAAAGAATTGCATATACTAAGTGTCAATTTAAAAATCAGAAATACATATTACAATTTTTAAAACTGTAGCAATTCTATATCAATGCATACAGCGGGTACGAATATGCCACATCGCAGTTAAAAATGTTGCTACCGCAAACACAATTGGGGGCGATAGGTCAGTTTTTAGTATTCTGTAGGCAGACAAGTAGTGCCGGAACCCCAGATTTTTAAGTAGGGGTACAAGCCAATACTTTCTTGGTTTGTGGTAAGCCTTACAGAAGAAGATGACATGCAAGTCAGTTTCCTGTTGAAGCGAGCATGCTGGACATAAGTCTGAGGTGGGGGGGTGGGACCAGGTACAGCTAAATACTTTGAGGGGAAGTGTGCCATACCTCCACTGTAAAAATAATTTCCTTGTCTGAGCAGAACTAATTTTGTCAAGGACAAGTTCCCGTTGATAGGAGTCTTTAATTTTGATGAATGAATGTGTTAGGGACCCCATACGTGTATTCTGTAATAACGATGTTATTTTGAAATTCATACTACTCCATCATCACAGGGGGTGGGAGTGGCTCCAGAAGATCCATAATTAATCATTGTTGATCGGAGTCAGATGTAGATTTCTACAGTTGAAACGGAGTGCCACGCAGGGTGTACTTCTATGACACCTGACCTGATAGGGCGAGGGGAAGGCGAGAATGAGACATCTATAGATGTGTCAGAAACAGGGATCTCCCCAGGGGATGGGGTGAGGTGGCCACCCGCTCAAAAAAGGCCCTGAAAGCCAAGGCCACACCACCCATGGCCCCTTCTTTAATCGATTCCAAGGCCCCAGGCAATTGATCGAGGGGTGTGGGGCATCATATGCCAAAATCAAAATCAAAACAGATGGTGTCAAAACTGCAAGGACGCAGAGACTAACCAGGGGGTGGACAAAGTACAGTGGTCAAAGCTGGAAACAATGTTAATCACCCAGCTGGGGCCCCTGTACAAGAGACTGAATGTGATAGAGGGGAAGTTTTCTTTGCTACTCGCACAGGGTAGCCCCGTATCCTCCACGACCAGGGGGTTAATGCCCAATGGGGCAGGCGATTCTGAGATCACCGAAGGCCACAAGCTAGCCCACATGAAAGAAAGTTTAGGGGGAACTAACCATGGGGGGAACATCCTTTACAACGCAACCTTTACAATGAAGTACCTTTACGACGCAACCATTACAACACAACTTTTACAATGACTTGCGCTGGGGGTGCTCTAGGATAGGGAATAGTTTCCAACAGCTTCCCTACTATCCACGGGGACTGGAGTTGGAATAGTAAATTAAACTATTCACTATCCAGCGCCCCCCAACGCAAGTCGTTGTAACGACTTGCATTGTAAAATATGCGTCGTAAAGGCATGCGTTGTAATAGCATGCGTTGTAACGTCATACATCCAACCATGGGCATGATCTGCCTAATGGAAGAAAGGAGGCTGCAACTAAGGGCCCAATGGGGGGAAATAACAAAGGTAATGCCCCAGGACCATCAAGTATTAGGGGAGACATTGGGAAGACAAGGGAGGATAGGGTATAACATTGACCCAACACAAATGTAGCCCCCAGAACCACTGAGGGTAGACTGGTTACACCCAAAAACGTAGGGCTACCCAGCGTAGACCACGCACAGAATACCCGGGGTCTCCCGATACTTGACCTACCACCAGCATCAAGCCCCTACACGGTGGTCCTGACAGGGGTCCCTTCATGTAGTGACAAGAGGGAAGAAACCCCGCACACCCTGATAAATAAGGCGGCCCACTGGTTGATGAATAATGCAGGTTTTATTATCACACACCACAGGCATATCCCAATGGCAAGAAGGGGTTCCTGGATTGGAAACAGTAGGACGGGTTTCCCGGGAGACTGTGTCCTTTTAAATTCTAGGTACCCAGAGCTGGTAAGAGAACTTCTTGATAATCAATGGAAGGGGTCGAATCAGGGAGGGAGTGGTACAAGTATTAGAATGCTCCCTCTTAGTTTTTTCTACAGGGTTTCGAAGCACTAAACAAACTGCGACGATCCCAGACGACATCTAGCCAGACCAGAGTGGGGTGGGGGGCAGGTTAGTCCCATTAATGAATAGGTACACCCCACTTCTTAGTGTCTCTGCCCTAAGCGAGTTGGACTGACTGACTGGGGGATCATTGCCAGGTCATGGGGTTGCAAGGGAGTGCGTGCCCCCTGCTAGAGTGAATGGAGGGATAGCTATGCCTAAGTTCAACGCACTTACCCCCTCTATAGGACAGGAAGATCTCAGTGGGTCAGGTCTAGTGGAGAATACCGTTATACCCCTTGCACCCTCAAGTACGTATATCTGTCACAGGTCTGAACTCCTAGTTGCAGTAAGGCACGGAAACATTGATATAATCTCCTGGAATGTAGCCGGACTGTCCAATAAATTAGAAAATCATGACTGGCTTGCCCACATAAAGAGATTTCATATCATATGCCTGCAGGAAATGTGGGAGGAAAGCAGCAGTCCAACAGCTCTGGAAGGCTACAAAATGAATTGTGTTCCGCCACGCAAGTCCACATCAGAACGAGCTAAGGGCGGACTGATTACTTACGTAGACCTGAAGCTTCAAGAGAGATGGGAGGATCTAGGCTGGAACTTAGACTGTATGCAGGGGATTCTGTACCAGAATAAGGGTTTAAAATTAATAAATCTTCATTAACTTTTACAATGTCATCACAGTGGGACAGACCTTAAAAAGATTGATTGAGTTGGAACAAAGGCTGGCAGGAATAGAAGTGTCTGGGGCATTGAGCGCTCCAGTTGATATTAATGAGAGACTTTAACTGCCACCTGATCACTAGCAAGGGGGAATGGTCGCCGTGCCCATTGGAAGATGGCTTGCATATGGAACACACCAGGGAGGGAAACGAGCAAAGTAAGGTCCTAGGTACATACACTTTTGTATATACCATGGACCTGATTTGTGTGGGCAAGGGAAACCTAATTCACCCACCTTTTAAAGAGAGAGGAAGGGGCACTTTCATTGATTTTATCGTTGTTCCCAACACACTAAAGTGTTGGATCACAAGTTTTACTATAGAACCCAGTGTTTTTAGCGACCATAACACCCTAGTATTGACCCTTACCCAGTCAAGCACCCACCCCGAATGCAGCCCGGGGGCACAATTACAGCCGTTGATCAGGGAAGGAGACTGAGATGGGTCAATATTAATGGTGAAACTTTTTATAGGGAGTTACTTACAGAGAACGAACAGCAGGTTTGGAAGTTCCTAGACCCAGCAGTGGAGGGGGCAGACCTAATAATAGCATTTGAAGGTGTTGCACAATGCATTGATGGTCTGCTCAGGTGCAGAACACCAAGAAAGGAACAGGATGTCATGCCCGAGTTTTCCCTACACACTGCCCCTTTAATTGAGACCGCTATTTAAGTCACTAAGACTCTTGGAGCGACGCTTTACGTTCTTGCGTCTAGCTCCATTGGTTCTGGTGTTCCGTCCTGCTCCTGTTTGCCTGACTTCCTGTTTTGCTTTTTCGATTCGTTACCTCGGTGGGAGTGTTTCCGGCCCTCGCGCTCGTGTGCGGGCTCCGGCTTTCCTTCCCCCCACTGAGTCTCAGAGGTTAACGGATGTCTCTGTCCCTGACGTCCACTTGTGTCTCGGTGCTATTGTCCGGTAACGAGTACGCTACCCTATTCCTGGAGTTCCGCCCGGCGGCCCGGTTCTTCCCCGCCATCCGGCTGGGCTCAGCCTTTGTCCCTCTTCATTTGTATTGCTTCGCCCGGCGGCCGGGCTTAGTCTCCGCTGCCCGGCTGGGCTCCTTACTCATTCTTCCCTCCCTACCTGTGTTGCTACGCCCGGCGGCCGGGCTTGTTCTCCGCCGTCCGGCTGGGCACACTGGGGCCTCCTAGTTAGTTAGGTTCCCTCCCTGCTCCGCTTTATTTCTCCTTAAATCAGGTTATTATTATTATTATTATTATTTAAGGATTTGTAAAGCGCCTGGTGACCCGAAGGCATCCCCGCGCTGTGAGAGCTTGAAATGGCCAAGAGGGGAGAAACAAGATTTTATTTAGGGAAAAGCAGAGTTTTAAGCTGCTTGCGGAAGCGCAGGTAGCAGGGTTCTAACCGCACACTGCGGGGAAGCGAGTTCCAGCGAGTGGCT
Organism: Lissotriton helveticus; assembly: GCF_964261635.1. NCBI lineage: Eukaryota > Metazoa > Chordata > Amphibia > Caudata > Salamandridae > Lissotriton > Lissotriton helveticus. The sequence continues at coordinate 1,790,043,079 of NC_136068.1, forward strand.
GCCTTTAAGGAGAAGCGACGGCCTCCAGTACGTACCCTCCTATACTTGGGGACATTAGCCAGCCGCTCATTGTCCGAGCGCAGAGATCTAGGGGCTTTGTATGGGGTAACCATATCTCCTAGGATCGAAGGGCCTTGTCCATTAAGGAGCTTGTGAGTGATGCACATTGCCTTAAACTTGATCCTCTCTCGCACTGGCAACCAGTGGAGAGTCTTATGCGCTGGTCTGGCAGAGGATCTGGAGGGAAGACCCATCAGCATCCGGGCAGCCGCATTTTGGGTTCGTTGTAGCTTGCTCAGAGTAGCTTCAGGGGCTCCTAAATAGACAGCATTGCTGTAGTCCAAACGTGCAAGGACCAGTCCTTGAACCAGGAGTTTCCTAGATTGAGGGGGAAGGAGAGGAAGGATCTTGCGGACTGACCGCATAAGTCCAAAGCAGGTTCCAGCTGTTTTAGTAGCCTGGGTTTTCATTGACAAGTCCGGTTCGAGCCAGACCCCCAGACTCTTAATTTCTTTCTTGGGGGCGGGCACCTTACCCATAGTATAGGGCCAAACATATGATGGAATTGCTGACCACTTCTTGCCCATCAGCATAACTTCCGTTTTGGACCCATTGAGTTTGAGTGAGGACTCGCACATCCAGAGATGGATTTTCTGGAGGCAGTGCAGGAGATTATCTGGGCATTGATAGAGATGTGAGAGAGAGACGATCAATTGCGTGTCGTCTGCATAACTCACAATCTTGATGCCGAAGGGGGCAACTACATCCTCCAGGGGGGCCATATAGGCGTTAAAAAGAGTGGGACTAAGTGAGGAACCCTGGGGGACCCCACTTGTCAAAGAAAAAGAGTCAGAACGGGAGTTGCCATCCCAGACCTGGAACGAACGGCCCGTCAGGAATGACTCTATCCAGGCCAATGCAGTGCCCCCTAGTCCCGCCCTGGCCAGCCGGTGGAGCAGGACACGGTGATTCACCGTGTCAAAGGCTGCACTAAGGTCCAGGAGGATCACTGCCACTGACCCCCCCAAATCCAAAATGCACCTTGCCTCCTCGATGACGGCAAGGAGGGCAGTGTCCGTGCCTTAGCCAGGGCGAAACCCCGTTTGGGAGCGTCGCAGCAGGTTGTTAGATTCCAGGAACTGGGACAGCTGGACGTTAACCAGTTTTTCAGCAATTTTGCTGATGCCCGGGAGGAGCGAGATCGGCCTGTAGTTGGCCAGATCAGCGGGGTCCAATTGTTTTTTTTTTAGGAGGGCTTTAACTACCGCCCCCTTCCAGCTAGGAGGGACGGAGCCTTGGGACAGTGAGGCATTGATTAGCTCCAGAATTGGAGGGACAATCGCAGAGGCGACTGCTTTCAAAAACCTCATGGGAGCAGGGTCACGGGGAGAGCCACTTTTCATCTTGGCCAGAGTCTTTTCAATTTCATCCGGTGAGACCGCCCTAAAGGCATTAAGCTGCGGGCGAGGGTCGCCTACTGGACAAGTGTCAGGCGTCACTTTGTCCCAGCAGGGTAGCTGGCTAGGCTGCGGAAGTGAAGCTAAGATGTGGAAGATTTTGGAGTCAAAGTATTTTGCAAGCTCATTACTCCTGTCCGGTAGGGCCCTGGTCAGTGAAGGGGGTTGTGGTACCTTTAGGAGTTCTTTGACGATGAGATATGATTCTCTCGCGGAGTTTGTGGCCTTTTTTATCCTATTATCATAGTAAGAGGCCTTAGAGAGTTTTAAAGCCGTTTTGTATTCTCTCACAGTCCTCCGGTAGGAATCTTTATTAGAGTGGAGCCAGTCCTTCCTCCACAGTCGCTCCGCTTTTTTACATTCCTTGCGGAGGGCTGTGAGGTCCAGGCTAAACCAGGGGGCCGAGCCAGTCTTTCCGCTCTTGTCTTCGCAGGTTTTTATAGGTATAATAGAGTCGAGTGAGTCGGAAATCCACTTCCTGAAATTGCTATCAGCTACGACGGGGTACCCCGAGGGAGCGGGGGTCATCGATTCTAGTGCTCTGGCCCAGTCCTCAGTTGAGAGTCTGGACCATGCCCTGTCTATGGTGTACGAGACGGGCTTGGGGGGCTTCCTGAATTCTCCTGGCCAGAAAAGAGGAACCAAAAAATGGTCTGTCCAGGGAAGGGGGCAGGAAGGTTTGGCCTGGAGGGTATGGACATTTGTAAAGACTGGGTCTAGCATGTTGGAGGCCATAGGCAGCCAAGTCTAGTATCAGGTCAGCAGCCCCTGTGTCTAAGGGATCATCAAAGTGAATATTGAGGTCCCCTAGTACAGTGAAGTTAGGTGTAGAGTGGGTAAGTGTTGAAATAGATTCTAGTAGGGCGCTAGCAAAGGGACCAACATGGCCGGGGGGGCGATACACCAGAAGACCTGCCAGAGAGGTTGTCGGGGCCAGATGGATGGTAAAATGGCAGCTCTCTGAGTCCGTGATGTGAGCATCGCTAATTCTGCATGAGAAGTGATCTCTGTGTAAAATGGCCAGCCCGCCCCCTCTACCAGAGGGACGTACTTGGGACTGGATAAGGAAGCCCGGGGCCAGAGCCAAGACCACATCCGAGTCCGAGTGTGTTGTGAGCCACGTTTCCGTAAGAAACAGGATGTCTAGCTCATGGTCCACGAGCAGGTGGTTAATAAGCAGGGCGTGCATGGGGAGCGACCTACAGTTCAATTCTGCTAGTTTCAGGCCAGAGTGTGAAATAGGTGCCTGAGTCAGATGTAAATTGACCGGGTGACAGAGTACACAGTTTATGAAATGTCCGTCTGAATCGTGTACATAGTTACACTGTGGGTTCTTTGTGGGTCTGAGACTTAGTAGGTCGCGACGCGAATAACTCACCCTATCGGTTCCCACGCCCGGCATGGGTTCTGGCCCTACGCCCGTTAGTGCGCGGACGGGCGCAGACGGGCTTGCCTTAGGCGCGCCTTCGGCGCGCAATCGTCACGCCCGCTGCGCGCGTCCCCTGCGCGTTTGTGGAGGGCACATTTCTATTGAGGTGGGAGGGGGCGTGGCCTGCGTCGGCGGCCGGGCTTGGTCTCCGCCATCCGGCTGGGCATCTATTTCCCTCCATGTCATCCTTCACTTTATGCTAAATCTCCCATTGAGCATATCGTCGTTTTTGCTTATTCCTTGGCAAGCCTCACATGTGTTCTGGGGTTCTTGCGTGGACCAGAGTGGGGTGCAGAATTCAGCCTTCACGACTTAGAATCACGGTAACAGCGCTATGCGCTGCCTACATATATGTTGACTAATGTTATGATCCTAATAGAAACCTGAGTGTGAGTTTTGTTTCATAGATTTCCATGCAACGATCATTGGTGTTGGCATCAGCTCATTGTTATCAGAATAGTGGATGTTGTCCAGTAGTCTTCTATCACACACAGAGTGAGAATTTAACAAGTCAGATATTTAACACTTATGTGTACAAGGTCAGAAGACAGTGCTTACTGTAATTTTCTTTGTAACAGCTCAAGACGAATTCCTACCATCATCCCACATATCAGTTCTGCGACATAGACAAAACAAATGTGGTATGTAGTAGTCATATACATAATATAGACAGGGTGTATTTGTGTATTGTGTTTAACCTAGATAGATTGTATATTTACCTTTCTTTACAGCCCACCTGTTGCCAAGTATCCATTCTGAGTTGCCACGCATCCACTCTGAAGACTTCCATCAAGCTCTTGTTTTTTCCCCCAACCTTTCCTTGTTTTGTCTCCCTGTTTTCCACTGGAGAGCCTTTTGTTACTCTAGTGTTTGATAGAGTCGGAAGGCCGTAGGGGGCTGTGGAATATTCTTCGGATTCCTGACGCTCCTGCGGAATCTGCTTGGAAATCATTACACAGGACACCCCACGGTGGTTTGACCGGCAATGTTCCACTGCTTTGAGAGAACTGAAGTCAGCTTTAAAGGCAGTCCCTAAAGGTAAAACAAGGGTGTCCACTTGTAGAGCACGGTATAAACAGGCAGTTAAACTTCACAAAACATCCTTACAGCACCAGGCATGGGAGCATTTAAGAGAAGCAGCCGAGGCAAAGGACTCGACTGCTTTCTGGAAAATTATTAACGATCGCTATTTCCAGGATACAAATAAACCCAAACTTGCATGTCACGTTCTACCAGAGTCTTGGTTGGAGCATTTTCAAGGCCTTTATAATCATGGTAGTACTAGTGACCCAGTCATACTAGCAGAGGAGGGAAATCTGAGCCCATCCTAGATACTTTTTTCCTTGGGAGAGATAAAAGCGAGTTTTGAGGGACTGTCACAGAATAAGGCCCCAGGCCCTGACAGGATTCCTCCAGATCTTCTAATGAGCCAGGTTGAACTTTGAGCGCCCATTCTAACAAGAGTTATAAATGCAGCAGTGGAGTCAGGTATGCCTGCGTCCTGGTCCTCTGTGACAATAGTGCTGATTTTTAATAAGGGTAACAGGTAACCATGGGTGAATTTTGCGAATTCGCAACCTGCGAAATTGCGTATTTACGGATTCGCAATCCGCAAAATTCGCGAACTCACGCAATTTTTTTTGTGTTCGCAAGTGTTTCTGCCATTTCGCAAGGGTTTTTTACCAGTTCGCAAACGCAAACTTACTTGTCGGGTAGCAACGGTCGTGACCATGTTGTTTCTACGTCTGGTTCATCACAGCACCCTCTGTTTTCACCACTGCCACCCTCTGTTTCACCACTGCCACCCTCTGGCTCACCCATACCACCCTCTGGTTCATCACTGTAGATTATGGGGGGAAAAGCACACCTGCCCTGCCTCAACTGACATGAATTAATTTGGGGCTGATGAATGTGTCACTGAATTTGAGCTGGCACCTGCTTCCTTAGCTGTAAGTGCTTCCTCATTAATGATGAGCTTGAACTTTTGCACCTGCTAAGTGCTTTCAGTTTTGTAAAATTCGTTAGCACACCTGCTCTGCCTCAACTGACATGAATGAATTAGGGGCTGATTAATGTGTCACTGAATTTGAACTTCCAGTCTGGCACCTGCTTCCTTATCTGTAATTGCTTTCTGTTGCAGTGTAATTTTTTTAACAGGACCTTTGTGGCATACTTGTAGCTATTCTCTGAGCCTGCTGTGAGTAGGCAACTGAACTCTGGAGGGGCCCCTCAGGAAGCACTAGAGGGAATGGTTACTAATGATAAGATTGAACTTTTGCACCTCCTGAGTGCTTTCAGTTTTGCAAAAATCGTTTTCGTGTTTGCGGGGCGCAAATTCGCACGAGATCGAATTCGGAAGCCGCGAATTCGTGCGAATATACGATTTGTTTCTTTTGCGGCATTTTAGTTCGCGTGATGTTTTGCGTTTTTGCAAGCCGCTTGTAGCGCAACGTTGCGAAGTTACCCTAGGGGTCGTAATGGGGCGCGGCCATCTTGTTTGCGTGACGTATTTCCGTTTCCGGCGCTATGTGTAATCTCGCAAAGTGTGCGACTCGCTAGTACAAGTTCGCGTGTGATCGCGAGGGAAATCTCGCGCAAACTTACCCACGCGGTCGTGAACGGGTGCGGCCATCTTGTTTTTCATTCATTGCTATGGTTCTGGGCATGTTTTCTGTATCCTCTGTCAATCTCTGCCATCCTTTGCTTGTTTGAAGTTTTGTTTGATCTATTTTACGTATTATCTATCCCTCTATTTTTCTAGCTCTATATTTTTGTGTTTTCTGCTACTTTTGGTTAATTTTAAACTACTTTTTTAAACTCTTTTCTTTTCTTCTTCCCTATTCTATTTATTTTTTATTATTTACCTTCCTTTCTGCCCAGACCATGGTAAAGGGAGACGGGAAGCAGCCGGAGAAGGGGAAGGGTCCCGCACCCCGTGCCCGGCTCCCGTGCGGGCGTTTGAGGGGGGAGCTAGTGATGCCACGGGAGATTTTTAGCGCGGAGGAGGTGGCCGCACTAGTGTTTTATGTCCAGCGCCGCCTCCCCAGGGCCATCATGGCAGGAGGCAAGATCGCAAGCGGCTCCGGGCTCCGGGAGCACCGGAAGTGGTGGGAGAAGGTGTGCCGGGCCATGCATCAACACTCTCGGGTCCGGCGCACCTACAACCAGGCCACCCACCGTTGAACGGATCTCCTGGACCGGGAACGCGACTTGCTCGACCTGACGAGATCCCCGGGCTTGGTGAGTAGTAGTAGCTATTTCATCACTACTCTGTTTTCTCCTGCTCTGTGTGTTATTATATTGCAAATTTTAGTTTTTTACCAAGAGCAATAATGCTGCCGATTACATTGTAGGTAAATTATATTTCAAAATCTTCTGTGCATTTCAGGTGCACTGCTGTCCTTCTCAGGAGCATTGCTACTATGCTTATTTGTTTTCGATTTTGTGTTCATTTCATTGTAGTTTAAAGAACTGCGTAATGCTAGACACTAAGGGTCAGATTTTCAATTACCGGCGCATCCCTGCAAAGTAGCAGGGATGCGCCAGTAATTGTGCGCCACAATGCGGCGCACCATGGGCCCAAAACATCACCGAAGCGTTACGCATCTGAGCTGTAAAGACGGCGCATTGCTGGAGTTGCGTCGCAACGATGGCGCAGCTCCAGCAATGCTCTGGGGTGCCCTATCTCCCCAATGCTGCGTCAAGCCGTACGTCTGCTTCAAGCAGGCGCAGGGTTTGAGTCACGCATCATTGTCCTAAAAGTGACTGATTGAAATCTTGTAGATTTCCCTCAGCCACTTTTAGGATGCGTTCCTGCGCAGGAACGCCCTCCCTTGCGCCGGAACGCCCCCTGATGGCGTAGGGTTTTACAACGTGAGGCATCTCCCATATGCATCATGTTGTTAATATACGCCGCACCATGGCGCCACTTTTGTTCTGCCGCTGCGTCACAAAAGTCACGCAACAATGGAGCAAAAGAGCCGCAAGGGGCTTGTAAATCTGCCCCTACAGACTCAAGTCCAGTCCTTCCTTTGTACACCTGGCAATAAGAAGAAATAGTGGTGGTGGATTGATAGTTTGAGTATTGTAATGACTGGTTAATGTAGTAGGAAACTTTTTAGTGTTGTCGCTGATCTGCAATCACGATGGAGTTTGTCTGTCACTTCGCGTGCTGCGGACTGCTGCCTGCCAGTCCTAGGCGAACCTTTTTAGTAGTTTGTTTAGTGAGCTACATAACTTTCCAAGTCGACGGTCCACAAATCAAGCAATACTAATATCGTAGTAGACCACATGAGATAGGTCAATATATCCCGTGGAATAGTTGTCTATTTGCTATTTCGCCAAAATATTTTGTTCTTTTGAAATGTTTGATTTGGTTGACAACAATCATCCATGTTTTCGGGTCTTTCTTTCTTTCATGTTGTACATCAGCTCCCCCCAGGGGCAAGAGGACAGAGGAGGAGGGGTTATCGGCTGCTGCTGCTGTTCAAGGCCAGGATCGGTCAGGCGAGGGCTCCTTTGCTGGCCCCGGTAAGTTTTAATTTTAATATAGAGTACCTATTTTTTCCTAGCATTCCTCATTCTATTTTTTCTAAATCGTCTTTGATCTTCTTGTAGACTGTATCTAAATTCTCATCCTGCCTCTACTATGACTCCCTGTGGTATTACTAGATTATTCTTAGTTATTAGTATGTCTGTGTAGCTAACTAAGATTGCACATTTGACAAAAGGTGTTAAACAAAACTCCCATTCTAGTCAGCAATCGCTCTATGCAGTCCTCTGGGATTGTCCATAATGTCTTTTCAAGTCTTCTAAATGTTTATGCTTTGACAATTACCACCAATAAAAAGGTGAATGACCACCAAGAAAGAATAAGATACTACTTTACTTTTGGTTTGGATAGGAGGACAATCCATACTACTACTGTTTCAGGGACAAATCTGCACAAACAGAACTATGGACACTAAATAGGGCATTGTTTATCAATTATAATAGGCGCAGGTAGACTTTCCACATACCTCAGTGATATCACACTTTGAAGAACCCCCAATCTCCTTACTGACTAGATAGTGTGGCAGAGTCATTTAGCTCCCGAATTCATCGATGATTGATCCCCAATGATGATTATCCAACGCTGGACAAGAGTACGGAGTCAGAGTCCAGAAGTGTCAGAGGCATGGACTCATGCTTGAAAATTGCAAAACCTTTTGCTAATTCACTCTTGACCAAAAACCACAGAGTCTATTTAAGTTTTAAAGCTTTATGAAATGTAAAAATATTTATTAAAATCAAGCTTGTCATAAAACATAAACGGTTGATTAAAAATGGAAAAGTGCTTAGTGATTTATTTCACACATTTATTGTGGGCGAGCCGAGCCCTCACCTGGTTTGAACTTTAATTTTTCTTTTTGGTGCTGAATCGTTGGTCACTCCGTCCTAGTGATGATGATTTGTTCTTAGAAGTGAAGCTTCTGTCTGTTATGAGAAAAATGGTGCGTGTTAAAAAGCAAGCATTCATCAGTTGTGCCAAAAAGTGCAGCAAGACAACACCCTTCCCTGGAGAAAGGGACATTTTTACTTTAGAGTAGACAGTCACAAATTATTAGATTGGTTTCTGTATTCACATTTCTTCATTCCTAGACAAAATACTAGTGAGTGGTGTATGTCTATGACATCTAACATTCTTAAATGTACTTTGTAGGTGGAACATCTGGTGCTGGGCCCAGCGCGGAGGTGGAGGACGACACTTCTGGGGAGGAGGTGGTGCAAGTGCCGGACGAAACTGCTGTGCGGGTTGCCACGGTAGTGGCGGGCAGTGGTAAGCTCTTATATTCCTTACTTATTGAGATTGCAGACTGCATAGTGTGGTCTCTGCACGGGTATAGTATATATGTTCTACAGTTAAGTTACTATACTGTTAAGCAGACTTTCAAATTTAGAACAAAGTTTTTATCAACCAGGTAGTAGCCTCCTCTAAATTTACTTCAACTCAGCGGCGAATTTTTTTTCGAGAGTCCAAATCAGATCTGAGATGAACTTGATGGATGGGATGAACAAAAAGCGAAAGAAGGGTGTAAGTAAGTGTGGAAGGACGAGCAAGTTAAAAGTAATGATGACTGACAAAGAAGATGATACGTGTTTGATTGGTGCCCGAGGTGGCTGGGAAGGAATATGATGCATGGCTGGGTGAAGGATGAAGCAAGGATGAGTGGAAGGAGAACAGCCTGGGTGGGTGAAACAGAAACTGTATGTGTGCGCAATATATGCTTTGGTTGAAATTCAAATGCAAATCAAGCACGGATGTATGGCTTGCGGTTTCCCAAATAAAATGAAAAGGTTGTTTTCCCGTGAGAAAACGTAAGGTTTGTCCAGATGAGAGACATGAAGAAGAATGATTGACATATAGTTTGAATGGATGGATGCCTGGATCATGGTACTATCTGACTCTTAGATAGCATATGTGTATCTAGAGAGAGTAGACGGTCACTGGATGAACTAAGTGTTACTTTGAAGAGCATGTAACACCGCACCCGCACGTCCGTCCCAGTGTAGGAAAGGCAAGGAAAAGAAGTTGTAATTTTGTCCGAATACTACCATGAATAGTAGCAGTAGTTTGTATTGCAAGCACAGCATATATACGGCTATTACGATGGCCAGTCACTACCTCTGTTAATAAGTTTAGTAGAACTCGGTCATTCATGTGTGGATGTATCTCTGTTCACTCAATAAAAAGGAAAGCACCTAAAGTCATCCCATATGTAAGCAAATACAAACCATGTGCAGTGATAGATAATCAGATTATTTATCTTCTTCATTTTCCTTTTCTAGTATTCATTGGCACTGTAGGGTGAAAGTTAAATTAATTAAGCAGTAGCCCTTGTAACAGAGTATTCTCAGTGCCACCCGTAATAGAAAAATAAGAGCATCACCACCTGCATGTACTGGACTGGTACAGTAACGCAAGTCTGTCTCACTCATCATGGCGGGCGTCTGTTTTTCTCGGGTGCAAGTTGACTGCGCTGGCATTATGCCGGCTTGCAGAAGTTAACGTACCAATTTTGCTAAACAAGAGAGAAGAAGAAGAATAAGACTGGTGCACTGTCATAGTCGACACTAATGGAGTGAGTCCATAGTGCTCGTAGAATTGATTCCTTAAACTCCCACTAATGTTAGAGCAAGGATGAAGAAGTGGGAGGTTAGATAGATACTGGCCACAATAGTTATGTACTGCGCTTGCAAGTTGCTAGTTCTACTGTGACACAACTTTCTGCTGAATCATTTTGTGTTAATCTTAAAGAGCATTGGTTACAGACTATGTCTTTCTTTCTTCATATAGATGCTCCTTCCAAACCAACACTGAAGGAGCTGGCTAAAAGGGCCCGGCAACGGAGGCTGGAGGCCACTGTCGCTGAATATCGGCGGCTGGTGGCCCAGGAGGAGGGGGACACGCAGAGTACGTCGACAACATCCACGGCGACACCTGCATCCTCCTCCGCGCTCCCTGGGTCAGCCAGTCAGCGCAGTAGGTCTCCAGCGGTACGGAGCCGGGGTACCGCAGCCACCCCCCACCGCCGAGTAGCAAAGAAATCAGCTGCCCCCCACAGCAGGTGCAAGGCACGTGTGCACCGCCTTTCACTTAGGGTGTCCTACCTCGAGCAGGAGCTCCTCAACACCAAAACCCTGCTCGAGACCCTCCGCAAGGAGCATGCCGACCTGGCCCAAAAAGTCAACAGCAGCCAGCAGTAGGAGGAGACTGTCTCTTGCCCCTTTTTTAAAGACTTCTGGGGGGTGAGAATTGGGAGTTGGGTTTTCTTCTTTTTTGGACTTAGTTTTCATGGACATTCGTTGGGGTTCGGGAGGGGGGTGGGTTGGGTCTTGCGGGAGATTATTTAGGTTAGGGATATATAAATATACTTTAAACTTTATCTTAGCATACGTGTTTTTTACTGCTTTTGAGGCTGGTGGGTGGGGGTTTAACAGTAAGTTTGTTTTCCTGAAACTTAAGTGGCATCATGATTCAAGATGTGTAAGTACTAGTAATTGCCCAAATGTTTTCAAAACTAAGTGCCTGTCACAGCTTAATTGAATTCAATAGTCCTAGGACCGTCAGTCTCTCGTCTCTCCTAATACTCCATTATACTACCTCCCCCCAAACGCTTATCTTATCTGTAATTTGTGTTTGGAAATAGGGCTAGGCACAGGGCTGGCTGCACGGGAAATGGCGATTAAGGTTGGCAATCCTGGGCGGATGAAATGTCATCATTGCGGTGGTACTTGTGGTGTTACACAGTGGCAGTTGCAGCATCTGAAAAAAAAGAAAATGAAACCTTGTTTGTCCTTGCCGTAGCGTTAGAACGGTACGATAGAGAATATAGCAGGTGACATTACACTAGAACAGTGCCACAATGTAGCCGAACAAATGGTAAAGTATTGAAAGTATAACTAGTACTTGCGTTGAATTTCTTTGACATTGGCTATTACTACAAGAAATAGTACTGAAGGTGAAGGACACAGCAGCGTAATAATTTGCCACGTCTAGGAGGAGGATGTTCTTGATGACCAATCAAGTTGATGGCGCACATGAAAATCTGCTTTCATTTGCCAATAGTGACTCAGTGTCAAGCTGAGTAAGAATATATCCTCGGATTCCTTCACCAGCCTGTTGCTATGATCCTATCCTCCCCAGCAAGTGTGTGGAATTATTGCTGTCATTTAGTCACACATCAATCAAAACCACACAGCCCGGGGGAAGAGGGTTAGGGTTTGGAAAATGGATGGGAATGGGGGTTTTTGGGAAAGTTTTGTTGAGAGAAGAAAAAAAAGCACAGCATGGACAAACAATAATTGAAGATAAACAAATCTTTGGGTACAAAGCTATCCATAAATCTTTTAAGTGACATAAAGGAAGTGCATGCACTACTGCATGCATGGTTACTGAAAAGTAAGTGGTACTTTCGACAACCGTGAATGACAGAATGCGACAGTACAGGGCTGCAGTAATAATTATGCGTTTTCACTTGCCTATCTCTGGACTCAGAGAAACACTTCTTACATTAAATTAGGTTTAAAAAATAGCAGAAGTAAAACCTATAGAATGGCTGTAGGGATGAATTTAGAAGCAGAGATCAAAGAAATGCAGAGTCATACTCATAGAAGTTCAAAGCAATCACATTACTTAAAAGATAATTAGAAAAGAACGGATACTGTATCTGTATGTTGTTGTAGTTGTCCTGTTGAATTTGGTAAGTTGCATGCATCCAACCATTCCTCTTATTAGCGGGACTCCTCCATTCCATCTGACGCTCCGTCCATCAATGTTGGTGACCAGAAGACACCCTGTCCACTGCCTGCCTGGCGGATGCTAAATTGCGGCTCGCTAATGTGAAGCCTGACTTCATCCTTTTTTTCCCATTGCACAGGCTGAAACCCGGCCTGTAATTATTGATGGAAAAACAGGAAGTGATATTAGAACACCACTGACAAATAAATATAAGGTATGTACGCTGTGTAGTGCAAAAAGTCACACTTTGAGTTTCCTAATAGACAGTACAATATTTTTGAAAGTGCCTACTCTGTCTGAGTCTCCTTTTGAAGGATAAATAAGTATGGGTGAATTAATTTAGCGATCTTTCCCCTCAAGCTAGGTGTACTGTAAACTGTGTTTTAGAACAAAATTAGACCTTCCCAGCAGTGATCCCAGACCCTTACTAAACGCAGTTTCAAAAATGTAGAAGACCCCCAATCAGATCTCCAAAAACGAGGCCTAGTAGAAAATGGTGACAAAACGTACTTTGAAAGTAAAGTAGGCCCAAATTCCCCCTTACAAGCAAAAGTATCCATACCCAGCATTGCTCCAAGACTCGCAAACCCCCCAACAAACACCAGGAACACCCACAAACAGCCCCCTGAAAACTGTAGAGTGAGCGAAATCTCAGAAAATGCAAAATCTTTTTCCCCAGGGATTGTCTCCAAAACACTTTCTTTCGGGTATTAGACCTTCCCAGCAATGGCCCCAGAACTGTCAACTCGGGCGAAAACAAGTTTAACCCCGCCAACAAGCCAAAAGGCAAAACCCGGGAAAAGCCACACTTAAAAAACTTTGGGCCTACCTTGAATTCAGTCCAAATGTGCTCTGCAGCTAGGCCCCACCTCCCCTTTTCCACCATGGATTTCCCAAAAAAACAAATGCAATCAACATTAGACTGTGCCACCTGTGAGCACCTTAAAGACTAGCAAGTCAGAAAAAACGCAAAAATATTTTCACCTCCGATTTTGTCCAAACCACTTTTATCCAGTTTTAGACATTCCCAGCAATGGCCCCAGACCCCTGCAGCCACCCGCAAAAAAGCAGAACACCCCCAAACAGGCAAAAAGCAAAAATGGGCCTACTACCTTCAATTCTGTCCAAATACGCTGTGCAGCAAGGCCCTAACTCCCCTTTTCCACCATGGATTTCCTGAAAAACAAATGCAATCAACATTAGACTGTGCCAGCAGTGTTCCCAGACCAAAAAACCCACCCACAACAACCTAAAAGCCCGCCAAACAGCACCCCAAAGACAGGCAAGTGATCAAAAGCGCAAAATCTTTTTCTGCTCTGATTTTCTCCAAACCACTTTTATCCGGTATTAGACCTTCACAGCAATGCCCCAGACCCATCAACTCACCCGCAAAGAAGTAGAACACCCCCACAAGTGCTTCTTCATTGGGCATAATCCAGCCAACTGCTTTGAGGGAAATAGGAGTCTGGAGGAGGAGGATAGAGGAGCATTTTATATAGATTTTGTAAAACAAAGAAAGACAGACACACAGGAATAAAAGTGAATAAGGACGAAAAAGAAAGTTAGTGATTCATTGACTCATTTTCAGGGCTCTGTGTCAGGGAGGAAGAGCTCGTCCTCAAACTCAGCTAATTCAGACGGGAGTAGGTCAGTTAACAGGGAAGAACTTCCCTCATCTAAGTTGGTGTCCTCCTCATCTTCTTCCTGCGTGCATTCCCGTATTTTGTAATTTGGTGGTATGAAGTGCTGATTCATCTTGATCATTGTTAACCTCTCCACATTTTTGGGCGAGAGGCGGGTCCTTTTGAAGTTACAATGCCACCAGCAGCACTGAAAACACGTTCAGAAGACACGCTTGTGAGTGGGCAAGACAAGTAATTTATAGCCAGGTTGGTGATCTTTGGCCACACATCTGTTTTCCCATGCCAATACTCCAATGGGTCATGAGAAACATGGACCTCTGTTGAGTCATTCAGATAGGCCTGCACCATCGACTCAAGGTTCTCCAGGGTTCCTCCACTTTTCTTACTTTTTTCTGGGACCCTTTGAGAAGCAAACCCAAGCTGAGTTAACCAATCCTCTTCTTCACACAATATTACTGTTGTGTCTGGTGCAGATGATACGGTTGCTGGTGTCGTTAACGGCTGAGAGGGAAAATCACTCACTTCTGCCCCAGCCACACCTGCAGAAGTGGATTTTTTTGACTGCGGATGGCCTGCTGATGCTGATGTACTACCTTTTCCTTCAATTTCCTGCCGTTCTCTTTCAAACCGAGTGGCTGACACAGCTAGCCAATGTTTGTACTTTGTAACATCTGTGTCATCAAAAGGAAAGAATACTCTGCCTGCCACTGCCTTTTTGTACCGTGGATCCAGAATAGTAGCACAAATGTAATGCTGTTCTGTGTGGATATTTTCAAGACGATCATCGCGAAGTAGGCGGTGTAATAACTTGTCCGCCAACTCAAATGCTTCTTCCTTTCCATCTTTTTCAAACTTAGAACACACCGCCTTCAGTCGGTGCTCTAGCATGCGCAACAATGGGATAGCTTTTCCCAAATTACAGTCCTCCCTGCTGACTGCACGCGTGAAGACCTCAAAAGGACGAAGCATGTCTGTCAGGCTTTTAACTAGCTCCCATTGCTCCACCTGTATCCTCATGTCTCTCATAGGTGTACCCAGTTAAAATAAATACTGATTGACTACCGCATACTGCTCATACAGACGCTCAAGCATGTAGAAGGTTGAGTTCCAACGTGTTGCCACCTCCTGGATGAGCGCTTTCACTGGCAATTTACGTTCATGTTGCAGGCACCTCAGCTGCTTCCGGGCCTTAAAAGAATGGTTGAAATGTGTGCACATTCTTCGGCAGGTGGTCAGTAAGTCGGAGACTAGACTTACTTCACTCAAGAATTTTTTAACAACCAGGTTTATACAGTGCACCAAACACGGCACTCTGAAATAGTTACCCATATCCATGGCCTTAACTACATTGGCGCCATTATCCGTGGAAACATAACCAATCGTGCGTTTTCTTGGGGACAGCCATTCAAAGACCTTTGTGTTAAACTTTTTGCAAAATGTTTTCTCCTGTATGACTTTTCTCCATGGCAAACATGGCTATTGTTGCATGTTTCCGAGCAGCTTTATAAACTTTGTCCGAGTCAACACCTGCGTGTATCTTTGCTTTAACCCCTGAAAAAGAGACCCAGTGTGCAGTGATGCACATGTAATCAGTGGCTGCGCAACTGGTCCACATGTCTTTTGGCAGATGTATAGTGTGAACAGCACTCTTCTGCAAAGCTGCCCCAATCACCTCCAGCACATCTTCATGTAGTGCTGGAACCGCAACTCTGGCAAAATAGAACTGGCTAGGAACCTTCCATTTAGGGCAGAGCGTTGCCACCATTTCAAGAAAAACCCACCCCTTCCACAAAATAAAAAGGGAGAAGGTCCAGCGCTAGCATTTTAGCCAGCTTAGTGTTATACAGACACGCCGTTGGGTGGTTGCGTTCAAATGGCGCATCTGAAAACAACATGCTTCTAATGGTGGGCTGGACCATTGTACGGAATGATGATGACTTCTTCGACCCAGTTACGCTCAGTGATGATGAACTTTTTCGCATTGGTGTCTCACTCTCTCCCACACTCTTAGTTTGGCTCATATATCTTGCAGGGGGTGTGCTGTTGACAGGGGTACTGGGTGTAACTGAAGAAATGTTTGACGCTTCTTCCTCCTCGTCATCAGCAGATGAAACATCAACGGATACAATTTGTTGACTTGCAATTCGGGCATCCTTGATCTCCCTTAGGTGCGCATGCCATTTGACAGTGTGCTGTCTCTCAAGATGACCTCTCTGGCCTCCGGTACCATAGTTGGTACCAAGCTTACCACGACTAACTCGAAGCTTAATAATGGTACAGAGGGCTATGTTTTCCCTTGTTGGGCTAACACTAAAGAAGTCCCAAACTGCAGACTTCAAATGTGTGTGGGGGCGGAGGAGGCAATACTGGGAATGCTGCTTATGCCAGATGAACTGGAGGATGTGTGTTGCCGAAATTTAGTACGTTGTGCACTTACAGCACCACTAATTGAGGAAATGGAGGTCGAGGTGGAAGGAGGTCACTTGTGGCGAGAAAATATGTAAGCTGTAGGCGGTGGTGTACTAGTTAACTGCATTCGTGGTGGTCCCATTCCCACGTCGCTATCATCACGCTCAGCAGCATTTCGGGATAGGGTATAAATGTTTGTTTGCTGCATGCCTGCTGAGGCTGGAGTGGCGTGTATGATGACTGCGTTGTCGTCGTGAGAGTCTTCATCAGCAGGAGTATACGCCACGTCTTGTTCAGCGTCATCATCACACTCCATAACTCTGAGACTTTCGGGGACCTTCCTTTTACGCTCAGCTACCTTTGTCAGATCATGGTGTGCCTCACTCTCAGGCAGCACTGGTGGTTCCCAATTGTCATCCATATCATCAGAAGCAAGGGGGCTTGAAGAAGAAGTAGACACCATCCTTGATCTTTTCCCTGCTGGGGATCTGGAAGACAATGAATCATCAGGAGTGGCTTCCTCATGTGATACCTCGGCTTGAATGTCGATTTCCTGATGTGCCCCTACTTCGGGAGGAACAACTATTGTGGGCACTTGTGCCGCTCCATGCACCTCTGCTTGCGCCTCTCCTTGCGCCGCCTCTCCTTCCACATGTACTTGGGCTTGTATTGCACATGTGGTTGTTGTTGCGGCTGTGGTTGTTGAACACTCGTCAGATGAGTTACAACAGGCAAAAAAGAAAGAGAAACCCTGCCCCTGAAATAAGTATAGGTCCAACACAAGGATCCTTTTAATACAAGGCGACCATCGCGTAGGAGTTGGAGCTACACATACACATCACTAGTTTTTATGATTTCAAGATTTCATTTTAACTTGCTAAACAATTAGTTATTTTTTGGGATATTTTGAAGGGGATAAAAACACATCACATATATTTAAACATTAGAAAAAAGATTAAATAAATCACATTAAGGGTCCCACACATATCATACCTATCAACACTCAAAACCCATTCATTACATGCAACAAACATTCATACCCTCCACAATGCAGTACATCAATGCCAGTTGGTATACAGGGGGGTGGTTTTTGACCGAGGGGACACAAGTTCAAACTGGTCCAAATGTCACAGTCAGGTGGAATTTCATCCCTCCCTAGGATCACGCCGACGCGCGTTTCGGTGTATGGTCCGAAAGGACCACACCTTCATCATGGCAGAGAGGTACCAATATGTGGGGGACACACCTCTGTGGATATAAAACACAGACATATATATATATATACATATACATTCATATGTTTATACATGAATCCTCAAATGTGCCCTACATTGTTATACTTTATACGTAGTACATCTGATGTAGCACTATACATATTACATTTCTCTCTCATAGTGTAGCTATATATTTTTTTAAAAGAAACAAAACAGTTGTATGACCTTGCTGAGTGACAACAACCTTTGTTGATTGAGGGATGCTGCTACTTTCTTGCGATGAGCCAACATCACTGCTCGATGGTGATTGAACAACTATACTGGCTGCCTCTGCAGCACTCAAGGGCTTGGAACTAAGTTGGCGTGGTGGTGGTGGCACTGAGCCCAATGGAGCGAAGGCGCTGCTCCCAGCTTGGTCCCCGGCAGACCCCGCTGCTGCTGCAGGCGTACTTTTTTCCCCCAAAAAATGCGGTGGTCGGCACACCAGTCTCCTTGGTAAGTGGCGCCACTTGCTTCTTCTGCTCCTTACTGGCAAATTTCTTGCTAGAGGAGTTACGGGCAACTTTTTTTGGGGCCATCTTCTTCAGATGTCAGAACAGCAGGACGCAGTTGCACAAGTTGCAGAGTTGTCTGTGGCCACACGTGACGTTGTGCTGCACACACCGCAGCAGGACTTCTTCCTGGCACTGATGAGGAACGATGAGGCTGATGATTCGTCTTTCTGCACCTAAAAGCAAACAAAGCCAGAGGAACAACAGTTAAATAAATGTTGCATATTTAGCGCTTCAATTAATAGTTTGCAAGTAAGCATTTTTATTATACCCACCCCCCCAAAATGGAAAGACCAATAAAATGCACCAGTGACAGAGTACCCCATGGCATAATGGATGAAAGCATGTCAGACTGGGTGCAGGCCTATGGCACAACAAAGCATACTGCCTGGCTTCAAAATGGCCCCTAGACCCCCACCACATGGCCATGCCCTGCCTGTACCAGTCCTCAAAATGGCCCCCACCCACATGGCCATGCCCCACCAACACCCCAAAAAAATAAAAAAACACATAAAAATCACCACAATCCAATGCCATCCATGCCCTCAATGATGTTTACATTCAAGACACCACACAGAAAGACTAGGCCCATGCACCACTGAGTAACCCTGGGCATAGTGGATGAAAGCAAGGCACATTGGATGCAGGCCTATGGCACAAAGCACACTGCCTGGATTCAAAATGGCCCCTTGACCCCCACCACATGGCCAGGCCCTGCCTGTACCAGTCCTCAAAATGGCCCCCACCCACATGGCCATGCCCCACCAACACCCCAAAAAATCGAAAAACACAAAAATATCACCACAATCCAATGCCATCCATGCCCTCCATGATGTTTACATTAAAGAGACCACACAGAAAGACTCAGTCCATGCACCACTGAGTACCTCTGGGCAAAAGGCCCCAACAACAGCCCAAAATTCGAAAAACACACAAAAATCACCACAATCCCATGCCATCCATGCCCTCAATGATGTTTACATTCAAGATACCCCACAGAAAGACTAGGCCCATGCACCCCTGAGTAACCCTGGGAATAATGGATGAAAGCAAGGCACATTGGATGCAGGCCTATGGCACAAAGCACACTGCCTGGATTCAAAATGGCCCCTAGACCCCCACCACATGGCCAGGTCCTGCCTGTACCAGTCTTCAAAATGGCCCCCACCCACATGGCCATGCCCCACCAACACACCAAAAAATCAAAAAACACACAAAAATCATCACAATCCAATGCCATCCATGCCCTCCATGATGTTTACATTAAAGAGACCCCACAGAAAGACTCAGTCCATGCACCACTGAGTACCTCTGGGCAAAAGGCCCCAACAACAGCCCAAAATTCGAAAAACACACAAAAATCACCACAATCCCATGCCATCCATGCCCTCAATGATGTTTACATTCAAGACACCCCACAGAAAGACTAGGCCCATGCACCCCTGAGTAACCCTGGGCATAATGGATGAAAGCAAGGCACATTGGATGAAGGCCTATGGCACAAAGCACACTGCCTGGATTCAAAATGGCCCCTAGACCCCCACCAAATGGCCAGGCCCTGACTGTACCAGTCCTAAAAATGGCCCCCACCCACATGGCCATGCCCCACCAACACCCCAATAAATGGAAAAACACACAAAAATCACCACAATCCAATGCCATCCATGCCCTCCATGATGTTTACATTAAAGAGACCCCACAGAAAGACTCAGTCCATGCACCACTGAGTACCTCTGGGCAAAAGGCCCCAACAACAGCCCAAAATTCGAAAAACACACAAAGATCACCACAATCCCATGCCATCCATGCCCTCAATGATGTTTACATTCAAGGCACCCCACAGAAAGACTAGGCCCATGCATCCCTGAGTAACCATGGGCATAATGGAAGAAAACAAGGCACATTGGATGCAGGCCTATGGCACAAAGCACACTGCCTGGATTCAAAATGGCCCCTAGACCCCCACCAAATGGCCAGGCCCTGCCTGTACCAGTCCTCACAATGGCCCCCACCCACATGGCCATGCCCCACCAACACCCCAAAAAATCGAAAAACACACATAAATCACCACAATCAAATGCCATCCATGCCCTCCATGATGTTTACATTAAAGAGACCCCACAGAAAGACTCAGTCCATGCACCACTGAGTACCCCTGGGCAAAAGGCCCCAACAACAGCCCAACATTCAAAAAACACATAAAAATCACCACAATCCAATGCCATCCATGCCCTCCATGATGTTTACATTAAAGAGACCCCACAGAAAAACTCAGTCCATGCACCACTGAGTACCCCTGGGCAAAAGGCCCCAACAACAGCCAAAAAATCGAAAAACACACAAAAATCACCACAATCCAATGCCACCCATGCCCTAAATGATGTTGAAATTCAACAAAACAGTTGTATCATGCACCCATAACTAACCCTGGTCCTACTATATCTATTGCAGCGTCTCTGCCTTCCTGCAGCGCTTGTCTGGCGAAGCTCTTCATTTTTAATTACCCGTTTTACCTGTCAGCTTATTTTTTTAGGTTGGACACTTAATCCCTGTTTTTAATCCTGTGGCCTCGCACACTTGCACTGTTGTCACCCTTATTTGCATATAAATGATTTAAACTCACCACACTTTATGGGTCCCTGCCCCTGACTCGGTTCGGCCATATTGAGTGGGGTCATCTTGCGTGCTGTAGTCCTTCCTCTACCTCTTTAGGCGGACATAAAGGTAGGCAAATTTGGGGCAGCTCGCTCTATTGCAGCGTCTCTGCCTTCCTGCAGCGCTTGTCTGGCGAAGCTCTTCATTTTTAATTACCCGTTTTACCTGTCAGCTTAATTTTTTAGGTTGGACACTTAATCCCTGTTTTTAATCCTGTGGCCTCGCACACTTGCACTGTTGTCACCCTTATTTGCATATAAATGATTTAAACTCACCACACTTTGTGGGTCCCTGCCCCTGACTCGGTTCGGCCATATTGAGTGGGGTCATCTTGCGTGCTGTAGTCCTTCCTCTACCTCTTTAGGCGGACATAAAGGTAGGCAAATTTGGGGCAGCTCGCTCTATTGCAGCGTCTCTGCCTTCCTGCAGCGCTTGTCTGGCGAAGCTCTTCATTTTTAATTACCCGTTTTACCTGTCAGCTTATTTTTTTAGGTTGGACACTTAATCCCTGTTTTTAATCCTGTGGCCTCGCACACTTGCACTGTTGTCACCCTTATTTGCATATAAATGATTTAAACTCACCACACTTTGTGGGTCCCTGGCCCTGACTCGGTTCGGCCATATTGAGTGGGGTCATCTTGCGTGCTGTAGTCCTTCCTCTACCTCTTTAGGCGGACATAAAGGTAGTTATGCTGACGCGCAGCGGCCACGCGCAGCGGAGACGCCAGACTGACGCCGGAGTTACGCCAGAGTTCAGCCCGTCTGCGCCCGTCCGCGCTAAGGACGTGCTGCGGGCTGGGCTGGACTCTGTTTCATCTCCTCTCCATTCGTCTGCTGTAAGATATTCAAGATCGGATTTATTGGCACTTAGACCGGCCTTATTGCCCTGCTTTCATCGCTATGCACCTGAGGGGATTTTGCACACCTACAGGTGTAGGGCCTGTTCGGCCTCTTTTGCTTTGTCCCGTACTGGCACTTTAATTCCTGATGCCTCGCCAATACATTCCGATGTACTCGTGAGAGTGGGCCTCTTGGTTAATGCCCGCTCGCTCATCAAACACAACATCGCTTTTCACGATTTTGTTGATGAGCGACAGCCAGATTGGGTCTTCATTACAGAGACGTGGGCCTCTGACACCTCAGGACATGACCTGATCTTGGCCATTCCTGATGGATACTCCCTTTACAGGCAGGACAGACCTCTACGTAGAGGAGGAGGTATTGCCATTCTTACTAAAACCTCCTTTCCCTGTGTGATAAAATCTCTTTCTATGCCCTCAGATGGGGTTGAAGCCCTATATTATTGTATTACCCTCTCTCCTTCGGTCTCTTTTTCGGGGATCTTGCTATATAGGCCCCCTGGTCTCAGAGCCAGTTTCCCTGCAAAACTGTTGACGCTATTGGAACCCTATTTTGGAAAATCCGCCTTCACCATTTTGGGTGATTTTAATTTTCATCTGGATGAGGCTAACTCAAAGGACACTATATCTCTTGTTGATTCGTTAGGTGCATGTGATTTTGCCCAGCTTGTTAATAGTTCCACCCACAAGGCTGGGCACATTCTTGATGGGGTGTTTTCCAACGACCCCAGGCTTTCCACTGGCCCCCCGTTTCCTCTGGTATGGACTTATCATTTTGCCGTCCCACTGGAATTTTCTATTCCCGTTACATGCCCTATCAACTTGGAAACCTCTCCATTCATTCCTAGACGAAACTTTAGGAATATCTCGGATCAGGCCCTGGCTCCCTTTGTCCCTTCTTCCGAATTATTATCTCTCAAAGATGCAGCTGCTGCAGCTCAAGATCTTACAGACACTATTGCTAATGCAGTGGAACAACTTGCCCCATCATCTTTACGCTATGTTGCTCGCCGAAAACCTACAGCACCGTGGTTTTCTGACCAGTTGCGACTCTTGAGGCGGGGTTGTAGGAGTAGTGAGAGAATCTGGAGGAAATCATGGGACTCAAAAGATCGTGAGGCCCACAAGTCTGCACTGCGGGAATACAAACAGAGAGTGGTGATAGAGAAGCAGGAGTACTTCTCCAATCTCACAAGATCTCTCTCCTCTCCTAGAGAGCTCTTTAAGATCGCAGACACCCTATGCTCCCTGCAACTACCAGATCCCGTAGTCAGTTCGCAAGAACTCTGTAATAACATCTCCGACTTCTTCCACAAGAAAATTCTCGATATTCATACCTTTTTGGAAGCTCAGTGCCAAGCGTTGGATCAAACTGTTCCCTCTGTTATTTCCAGCCTGGACTCCCTAGTTACAGATTCCTCTTGTTCCCTTGCTCAATTTCCCTCTCTATCTTTAGAGGGACTTAATCTGTTGCTAGACAAGACTAAATCTGCTTCCCCCCTGGATCCCATACCTTTGAAAAAACTTAAAGAATGTAGAAACTGCCTTCTTCCTCCCATGCTTGAGGTAATGAATAAGGCTATTATCCAGGGCTCATTTCCATCGGTATGGAAGAAGGCGATTGTGAAGCCTCTCCTCAAGAAGCCATCCCTCGATCCGGCCCTCCTGAACAACTTCCGGCCGATCTCCCTCCTGCCTGCCCCCGCCAAGATGCTTGAGGCACATCTTAATCTGCATTTGTCCTCTTTCCATGAGTCATCCGGATACCTTGACAACACGCAACATGGTTTTAGAAAACACCATAGTACTGAGTCCGCCCTCACCTATGTAGTCGACAACATCAGACGCAAAGTGGACTCTGGCCTTACTACGGTCTTGGTTCTGTTGGACCTCACGGCCGCCTTTGACACCCTATCCCCGGCCATTCTTACATCTCGGCTTAGGGAAGCGGGTGTCACGGGGTCGGCCCTGAGTCTGCTCAACTCTTTCCTGTTGGAAAGAGAACAGAGAGTGATGCTTGGGAACCTCCTCTCCCCTGCTAAGTCTTTGCAATGTGGGGTGCCACAAGGGTCGGCGCTAAGTCCGACCCTATTCAACATCTATGTGGCTCCCCTGGCAAGACTAGTAAGATCGCAGGGGATGGAGGTGGTGTCCTACGCAGACGACACCCAGATAATGGTGTCACTGGCTCACTCCTCCGTCAGGTCATCGGCTGCCAGCTTCAGGGTATGCATGCAGTATGTGGCAGACTGGATGACTGTAAATTCCCTGAAGCTGAACG
Source organism: Lissotriton helveticus (assembly GCF_964261635.1). Classification (NCBI taxonomy): domain Eukaryota; kingdom Metazoa; phylum Chordata; class Amphibia; order Caudata; family Salamandridae; genus Lissotriton; species Lissotriton helveticus. Next base: position 1,790,066,858 of record NC_136068.1, read on the forward strand.
GCGAAAAGACGGAGGTGTTGATTTTTGGGAAGGACCAAGATGTTTGGTCTGATGAGTGGTGGCCATCTTCGCTTGGTATCTGCCCCACCCCCTCCCAATCCGCCAGGAATCTGGGTGTAATATTTGACATCTCGCTCTCTATGACCCTCCAAGCCAATAGAACCGTGGCTACTTGCTGGGGTGTGATCAGGATACTCAACAAAATCCGAGGATATCTCTCCCCCCAAGCTCGTAAACAGGTCGCAGTTGCCTTGGTAGGATCAAGGTTAGATTACTGCAACTCCCTCTATGCGGAAGCTAATAAAAGTCTTGTTCACCGACTGCAGATAGTGCAGAATGCGGCAGCTCGGTTTGTTCTGGCTCTCCCTAAATCCTCCTCCGCCACTGCAGCCAGGAAAGAACTTCATTGGCTCCCTGTTCACTACAGAATTTCTTTTAAAATTCTGTGTCTGGCCTATAGAGCTTTGGTAGAAGGCCCCTCGAGCGCCATTGGTTCCCTGCTTACATGTTATGTCCCTACACGAGATCTTCGTTCTTCGGGACTGTGCCAGCTGGTCGTTCCTCGGGCTAAATCAGTCAGATGGGGAGAAAGAGCTTTCTCTGTGGTCGCTCCGAAGCTTTGGAACTCTATCCCTATCCTAATAAAAACCCTTCCCTCAATTCAAACCTTTAAAAAGGCTCTTAAAACCTGCCTCTTCAAGAGGGCATACCAATGAGAGAAGGCTGTTTAAGGTGGGACACTGCTGCTATATTTGATTTAGGCGCCTTGACGCCCATTGGGCTAAGTTTGCGCGCGATAAGATCCGATTCATTCATACTGGATACTGTGGCTACCCACAATATATTTTATTTAATGTTCTGAAAAAGTTCCAAAATTGTAGTTGCAGCAACTGTAATGCCCCAAACAAACTTACTTGTGAAATTTCTAATCCAAAAGTGATCCAAAGAAAGTCAAAAGGCCTCAAATTCCAATATCCAGCAGCATCCACAGAAAGTAATCCTTTCCAGGTCAAGATCCAAATCAACGTGACCAGGACATGAACAAAGCACTGGGAGGAGCCTGCTGGACAGGAACAGGAAGTTGGAGACTGTGGGGCACTTCCTTCCTCCCCCCCCCCCCCCCAAAATGGACTCCTTGCAAAAAAAAGTGCAGGCAAATGTCAACCTGAGGAGTTATTCTGATAAAAAATAATTTTCAAGAGGTTTATGCTGACTGCTGGTGTATTTCTTGTGCGAAATTGCAAATTTTGCAATTTCGCAATAGCGAGATTGTCGCTGCCCGCCGCATCTACGTGTTCGCAAGTGTTTACTCCCGCGATGCGTGATCACGGGCCTTTATGACGTACTCGCATTGACAAACTCTCGCTGTGCAAGGTGGCAAGCCGCGATGACGTAATTGCGGTCGACAAACTCCCGCGGGATCCCGCAGCAAGATCCAAAATGGCGCAGCACACGCAAACATGGAGAAAAATAACTCTTCAAACGCTGAATGACGGTAAGTGAACGCCGCGCGCCGCAAAATTGTATAGTATTCTATTTGGCAAGTGCGACCAAGCAAAAAAATCCGTTTCGTGCGAACTTGCGAATTTTCGGGAAATACGCGAGAGTTCGCGGATTGCGAATTTGCCAAAAATCCATAAAATCCGCAAGCGGAACGGATTTTACGCCCATGCTTAGTAACAGGCATATTCCACAATGTTACAGGCCAATCTCTCTTATTGATGTAACCGTGAAAGTTTTAAGAAGGGCCATTCTTAATCGGCTAATATACTGGGCGGAAGAACATGATATAATCTCTGATACCCAGTATGGGTTCAGGCCTGGCCGCTCAACCTCAGATCAAAGCGGTACAAAAGCGGGTGGTGATGGACGAAGCATCTGAACCATTCAAACACTCACAGCCAGTCAAAATATCTGGGTTTAATCCATCACCATTCTTTAGCCCACTCTGCCACCCCAGTTCAGACATGGCCATATGCAAATCAGTCTGACCCTGTGCCTCATGGGAACAGTCCAGCCCGAACTGCCAAGCCATGCCTTCCCTGGACCGGAAACAAGCTTCCTAAGACCGGTTTCTGGCATTTGCTTGAATCCAGTGGCAAAGTGAGCAAGGGACTCACGTTTGAGCATACCCTGCCAACTTATGGCGAACAAAGCGGTACAAAAGGGGGTGGTGATGGACAGAGCATTTGAACTAATCAAACACTCACACCCAGTCAAAAGATCTGGGTTTAATCCATCACCGTTCTTTAGCCCACTCTGCCACCCCAGTTCAGACATGGCCATTTGCAAATCAGTCTGACCCTGTGCCTCATGGCAGTTCGGGCTGGACTGTTCCCATGAGGCACATAGACAACAAATGCAGAACACTAATCAGCTCTGCTGGTTCAATTATGAGTTTTGCACATAGGATGGGTCGCTAGTCCCCGGAACACATACTGAAATTATACAGTTCCATATGTAATGCCAAAGCTCTATATGGTAGCGAGGTTTGGGGCTTCATTGATCCTCAGAAGATCCAAATTGAAGTAAATAAATACCTGTGGCGGCTGCTTAGAGTCCCCAGAGTGCACCCTCTTATATCATCCATGAGGAAGTGGGTCTTACTCACATCAGTGACAGGTTCCAACTAAAACCCCTCACCTGTTGGATTAAAATATGGACAAACCTTGAAGCTGTATTAACCCAACAGCTAAACATGGACTGTATTACCCGGGAGCGAGGGGGGAACATCCCCTGGCTTAAATATGTGAGGGAGACTCTCGCAGGCCTGGGCTATGTTGATTACTTTAATCATCCTACAAAACTGTTAGCCCGGGACAAGGCCCTCATCAAGATGGAATTTTTAAAGAAAATGGCATCCATTAGGGAAGATAGCGAGTTGATTAAACCATCAGTGAGAGCCCACCTTTTGACCAAATCCTGTATGGTCATGGAAACTTATCTTTCCTATTTTTGTAACGCACAGGACAGATTTCTAATGACCCGGTTCAGGTTGAACCTATTGCATCACACACTGGGTGATCCTGCAGGGTACTTAACATCTACAGAGTTGAGGGGTCCGTGCGGCTGCGACCAACGGTCTCCGCAGGACACACTTCACTTTGTTCTGTTGTGCCCCTATTACGCACATCCCAGGAAGTTATTTTTAAAACACGTCCTAAAAATTGCTAGGTTCAAACAGGCAAAGGTGGCCCTACTGTTTCTAAAATTGTCTGCAGAGGTTTTTACACTTTTTTGTACTGTTAATTTGCTAAGGATGGCTGCGAGACTCAGAAACACAAAAGGAGATGGATGACTGAACCTGATGTTATCTCCCTTGCACTAGCCCACATGCTGATTAAAGAATGTGCTATGTGGGAGGTGGTTTCACTTTTATTATGTTGGTATTATATATCATTGCCCCTATTTTGACAGATTTTAAATGTAACTGTTCATAAGCGTTTGATCGCCCACTGTCATTGAGGATAATTTATATAAGTCTAAGGATGAATTTTATAGATATTTGTTAAATATTTCTGAAGTGTGTGTACAAGTATTTTGAACAAGGCCAAAATTATTGTTGTTTTTTAACCTTATTCTACTTTTATGGTATTTTTGTATACCGAATAAAGTAATTTTGATGATGATGATGATGACTGCTGTAGACAGCGCTACTGTTCAGGCAGAGATCGGCTTCTCTAGGTCGGGATCTAGAGAAAGTGTTTGACATTCTATCCTGGGGTTACCTATTTAAGGTCTTGCGGTGATTTGGATTTTGGAACACACCATCATTACATTAATCTATATAGATCCAAGCACACAGGTTAGGTTTGACAAGCTCATCTGTCCTCCATTCTTGATCGCAGAGGGGCCCATTAGGGTTGTCCCCTCTCTCCCTGCTCTTTGACTGAGACCAAGATGGAACTCATACAGTTCATTTTTATGTGGATAATTTTCTGCTCCATGCAAAAGACCTCCTGGAAGACCACTCAGAAAGTGCCCAGTTTCTGAGAGACTTTGCAGCAATCTCCAGCCTGCAGGTCGGCCTGCAGAAATCAGGCAGCTTACCCTCACCCTCTCTCCAAGATGCCGCTGAGGCTTGTTTAGACCTAGGAGATGCAACTAAAATGGAAAAGGACTTCCTTTTCATCGTAATCTCTATTGAAAACTTATCAGATCAACATCAGCTCTCAAACCTTTGGTTACATTCTGATGGCAACTTCACCTAGCGCTTACACAGTTATTTGCCCTCTCCTATATGGTGGGCGGTCTGCCCTGGCTCCGATAAAACTTAAACAATCTACCACAATGCTGCCCTGTAATATTTTGTGTGGCTTTGATAAGCTATTGGGTGAACTGTTTTGGATTACTGAAAAGGCTATCCTCTATACCCCAGCTATTCCCGTTTCTGTTTCCCAAGACAATTGACCCCATCTGTGCTGGGTATTTGAGGCAATTGAACAACATTAATCTTTCCATGGCTGGCAAACTGTTTCAAGATGGCACCCTTTTACCATTTAGCCTATTACAAAATAACTTCACTATCCACAAGTGTCAAATCCTACTACATCACGTCCTCCATCAAATTTTACTGGCTAGAGACTGTGAGGAAATGTGGTTAATTATATGGTGTGATTGTGCACCCTCATCATGGAATACACTCATGAAACCAACTTGGGTCCAAGCACATTTATTTGCTGAACATTATGGTAGTTGTGGCTTTCAGCAGTAAGGTGTAAATCAATGAGAGGTACAAAAAAATTAACTAAGAAAGTCACGCAATACTAAATAAATAGATGCCAATTGATAAAAAAGAGATCTTATTTTCATCAATTCATGGTCTCCAAAATGAACAAATTCCACCACTGGGTTCCAGCGATATAAATCTAAGCTTTTCATTTTAAATCATGAACAAGCATTAATGACCGCAAAATTTGGAAACTTTGTAAAACTTTTAAAGATTTATGTTCCGCTACTAAGGCCCACTTTTGGTGATGAAATCTGACTGGTGGAAGGCAGGGGGTCCAATGAGAAGTAGTAAGCGAGTTACCTTGGCACCAAAGCAGTCTCAAGGCCGGTTCCAGGCTCTATGGGTGACCTGCCATGAACTTTACAGGAGTGGTCCTGATGCAAGGAATATAAGGATGCAGAAGATGCTGAGGATTCTGTGTGGTCGACTGGGTTCTTCCTGGGGCTACTGCTTTGTTCTTGGTCTATGGTCGATGTCCCTAAAATTTCTTATTGGTCCAGCAAAAGTGCAGTGGACAGTAGCTTCTTTTTTTGAAGGCTAGTGTCGGTCTTAGGTGATCAGAAGCCATCCCGATGACTCTCCCAGGTTTGGCATACACAGGTGCAACTTTGTGAGCATCGTAAACTGGTTGTCTGGGCTGTGTCATTCGGGCAATTGTGCCACTAACTGGCCAGAATAAGCTTCTTCAGCCTTTGTGGTCCTGCTGGCTTAACAAGAAGTCAATCAACTGATTCTTGGGGTTCACCTCTTCTGTCTGTGGCTTGGGGTGACATTTTAATGTGCCAGGCACCACAGGCACAGGTTTCTCTTTGCTAGCCTGAGGATTCGTTCACTAGATACACCCCCAAAATATTGTGATACAAAACTATCGCAACTAAAATATCGATGACAAAAATATCATAATCATATCTCTATAATGGTAAGTACAAAAATATCAACAACAAAAAATATCAATGTAATTAATATTGTATTAAATATTGTTTGTTTGATATATATATAACATACATATTAAATATTACATAATATCAATAATCACATTAATTCAAACAATAAAATACATATAATAAATATTTCAACAATTAAAACAAGTTAACTCAATTTTAAAATGGTTAAACACACATATATAACAATGTTATATATAAATGTATATATATCTACTTAAAAAGGAGTGTTAAACTATTAATTTAATTTATTTTACAATTTCATAATTGTTAAATAATGTAATATTATTAAAATATATATATATATATATATATATATATATATATATATATATATATATATATATATATATATATATATATATATATATATATATATATATATATATATATATTACCTACTGGCGGTCGCCAGTAGGTATATATAGTTAGGATTTTTTCTCTATGGGTTTTTTGAAAATTCTATGTCTAATAACTTTGGCGTTTGTGGACGGAATTGGCTGAAATTTTCAGGAAAATGGCACATTTTGTTTCTGAGCAGCCCCTGAAAATTGGGGGGGGTTTCGTCCAGGGGGGGTCGAGAAAAAAGGGGGGTCCCAAAACGTGTTTTTAACATTGAGTTTTCCATAGGGCGGTTGGCCTCACTTTTAGCCCGAACGGCTGAATGGATTTGCACGAAACTTGGCAAAATTGTAGGGACTGGTAGCCCGATGTGCCTTTTGTAGGTCTCAATATATGTGCTCCAGTGGATTTTGAGAAATTAACGTTTAAAAAAAGATATATATCTGTAACAGCGGACTGGGCAGCGGCCCAGGACGCGTACTTTTCGCGCAACGGAGCTTTGTGAAGCGAAGCTGATTGGTTCTCCGGCGTCTGTCAACATTCCAAACAGTCCGTAGCGGCCGCCATCTTGTCTCTCGGTAGGATCGAGAGACAAGAGGAGGTCAAAACAAAGGGGGAAATAACTATAAGGGGGCATAGTAGATCCTCGCTGACCCCCTAGGTTTGATGTGGAGGTTTTAAAAGGGCCCCGCGGGGCAAAAAAAAAAAATAATAATAATAATCGAACGGCTGAATGGATTTGCACGAAACTTGGCAAAATTGTAGGGACTGGTAGCCCGATGTGCCTTTGCTAGGTCTCAATATATGTGCTTCAGTGGATTTTGAGAAATTAACGTTCAAAAAAAGATATATATCTGTAACAGCGCACCGCTTCGCGTACTTTTCGCGTTACGGAGCTTTGCGAAGCGAAGCTGATTGGCTCTCCGGTGTCTGTAAACATTCCAAACAGTACGTAGCGGCCGCCATCTTGTCTCTCGGTAGGATCGAGAGACAAGAGGAGGCCAAAGCGAAGGGGCAAATGACCATAAGGGGGCATAGTAGATCCTCGCTGACCCCCTAGGTTTGATGTGGAGGTTTTAAAAGGGCCCCGCGGGGCAAAAAAAAAAATAATAATAATAATCGAACGGCTGATGACCATAAGGGGGCATAGTAGATCCTCGCTGACCCCCTAGGTTTGATGTGGAGGTTTTAAAAGGGCCCCGCGGGGCAAAAAAAAATAATAATAATAATAATCGAACGGCTGAATGGATTTGCACGAAACTTGGTAAAATATTAGGGACTGGTAGCCCGATGTGCCTTTGCTATGTCTCAATATATGTGCTTCAGTGCATTTTGAGAAATTAACGTTCAAAAACAAGATATATATCTGTAACAGCGCTCCGCTTCGCGGAGATAAAATTATATGTGTATTACCTAGCTGTTGCTAACACCAGTTAGCGACGGCTAGTAGGAGATAGCGACCATCTTGGGTCCCACTTTGCATGTGAGTGATATTTATCACTAATGACATGCAAAGTGGGCATGCCAAGATGTTAGCGACTGGAAACAGTCGCTAACATCGCTATCTCCTATTATCAACTTTTGGAAATATTCGAGATAAGCGCGAATATCTCCAAAAAGTAACAGCTGCCCTGAGCAGTTCTTAGCCATGTTATCCAATGGGAGGTGGATAACATGGCTAAGAGCATTAGCTCGGTAATGCATGAATATCGCGGAGTTTTCAGCGACATTAATGCATTGCGCTCGTTTTTTATCGTATTTGCGATAAACCTTGATAATAGCAAGGTTTATCTGCGATAATTTCTGACGGTAAAAAAATCTTTGCAATGCATCGTTAGGGATAAATATCGCTTAACTTTGGTAATATGCCCCAACGTCTGTTAACGTTCGATTCGAAGGAAATCAGGAATTGTTGAAAAACATTGTGTGCGCCATCTTGTCTTTTTTCAAATGCCACACTTTTGTCGTGCACGGCAGCCATTTTAGATGCCTTGACCAGATCCACTCTGTGAACGCTGTCGATCCTTACCATGGCTCCCCACCCTCGCAAGCATCTCCCCCAGGCAGTGGTCACCCCCGCTCTCTGTTTTATGCATGGGTAATAAACCTCCCCCCATCTGCGCTGTTCTTCCCTGAGAATCACACCCTGTGCCCGCCCGACACCTCCCTTTCGCCCTATTCACTACCGCACCCTCTGACACTCCTTTTCCTCTGTGTCCGATTGTCCAGGCCGGTCCTAGGCTATCAGCTAGCCCTGCAGATGTAGTTTATGGCCACAGCTGTAAAGAATCACCCGTCTTCAAAGGAGTTATAGTAGATCAAGGCCCACACTCGATGAGATCCGTCACAGCAGAAGCGTTGCTATTATCTGAAAACCATCCTGTATTGTGATTGGGGAGGGGACCGAGCGTGAAGCGGAAGATTCCAGGGATGACTCTTTGTACATCAAAGTTTTTACAATTATGTGTCACATTAAAAATATATAGCACTCCGACAAAGTAGTAAGATTATAAAACTTTAATAATTTATAAATATATACAAGAAAACAAAAATAGTAATAACATATAAACATTTTTAGAGAAAAACAACGAAGTAGCGGTCGGCTGTGCGAATAGTCCCAACGCAGCACAACGTCCAGATTTCCGGCGTGGGGCGTCGCGGGGGGTGGGTGATCAGTAGCAAACTGTTGTGCGAATAGTTCCAAGGCAGCAGAACGCGCCGAAATCTAGATGACACAAAAGTGATGTCTAGTAAGTTGCCACCCAGCAAATAACGGCGTGGGGCGTCGCGGGGGGTGGGTCATCAGTAGCAAACTGTTGTGCGAATAGTTCCAAGGCAGCAGAACGATGGCACCAAGGTGATGTCCAGTAAGTTGCCGCACTGGTTTTGGTATCCTACAATGCTGCTCCGAATAACGGCGTGGGGCGCCCCGGGGGAGGCGGCGTGAACGGGCCTCTCCAGGTGGAGTGTCATCTGTTGTAGTGGGGCGCCCCTTTACCGTTTCAGTTGCCATTCCGTCCGCTTTTGGTCCACTGTGTCAAAATCCGCCATTCAGCTGAGTTGCGCCCACTCTTGCGGTGCAGCGATAGGCGGCTGCCACAGGACTCTCAAAATGGCGGCAGGCTGTTTCCTTTTTGGGCCTGGTCCACTGAAATGGCCCTGGGACACCTTGGAAATCGGACGCTTGTCTGCTAGGTCTTGGACCCCATTCTCGAAAGCGTCCCCTCCGCCTTGAGAATTCATCAAAAGTTTTGGGGGCCCCGACTCCTGCAGGCTTCTGGTGGGGAGCGGCTGCCATGATTGCTCGCGGAATGACCACGACGGAGCTACGAGATGGTGGTGCTCTCATGGTGACGCCAGCTTCAGTCTGAAACATCCAGAAACAAGGTGGGGCTTTCATCGTTTGGGGGGAAAAAAAAGTTTTCATCCAATGAAAAGTGTTGTTTTTAGGTCATATGATCAAGCCTTCCATCATTAGGAAACCAAAAGTAAAATGAACCAATGAAAAGTTTTATAAAGAAGTCACATGACCTGTTATGCGGCATAGGGTATAAAATGTGGAGAAAATACGTTGGCACGTGAGGCGGTGTCAGTAGCGGACCGATGTGCGAATAGGCCGAAGGCAACACAACGCGCCAAGATCCGGATGGCATCGAGGTGGTGTCATAGTTGAGAGTTCTGAGCAGCGGTTGTAACACTGTCTGAAGCTTATTTGCAGCTGCTGCAGCTTCACTACGCGCGAAGATCCGGATGGCACCGAGGTGGTGTGTAGGAAGTTGCCGCACTGGTGTGGCCATCCTACAATGCTGAAAGTCGGCGTGGGGCGCCCCGTTGGTCTGTGAGTTTGCGTCAGTAGCGGACCGATGTGCGAATAGGCCGAAGGCAGCACAACGCGCCAAGATCCGGATGGCACCGAGGTGGTGTCTAGTAAGTTGTCGCACTTCTGTGGCCATCGTACAATGTTGAAAGTCGGCGTGGGGCGCCCCGTTGGCCTGTGAGATGGTGTCAGTAGCGGACTGATGTGTGAATGGGGCTAAAGGCAGCGCAACAATATTTTCTACTATATTTCCGGTGTAGAAGAGACCACAAGGCGCTGAGATGCCAAGATCCGGATGGCACCGAGGTGGTGTCTTGCAAGTTGTGGTACTGGTGTGGCCATCCTACAATGCTGAAAGTCGGCGTGGGGCGCCCCGTTGGCCTGTGAGATGGCGTCAGTAGCGGACCGATGTGCGAATAGGCCGAAGGCAGCACAACAATATTTTCTGACTGACACCACAAGGCGCTGAGATGCCAAGATCCGGATGGCACCGAGGTGATGTCTAAGTTGCGGACTGGTGTGCGAATGGGGCCAAAGGCAGCGTAACAATATTTTTTGTATGGAAGATACCACTAGGCGTTGAGATGCCAAGATTCGGATGGCACTGAGGTGATGTCTAGCAAGTTGGTGTGGTCATCCTACAATGCTGAAACTCGGCGTGGGTCACCCCATTAGCCTGTGAGATGGCGTCAGTAGCGGACCGATGTGCGAATAGGCCGAAGGCAGCACAACGCGCCAAGATCCGGATGTCACCGTGGTGGTTTCATAGTTGAGAGGCACTTCATCTGCAGTGGGGCGCCGAGATCCGGATGGCACCGAGGTGATGTCTAGCAAGTTGCTGTACTTGTGTGGTCATCCTACAATGCTGAAACTCGTAATGGGTCGCCCCATTAGCTTGTGAGATAGCAGTTCTTTGGATTTGCGAATAGGCCGAAGGCAGCACAACAATATTTTCTGACTGACACCACAAGGCGCTGAGATGCCAAGATCCGGATGGCACCGAGGTGATGTCTAAGTTGCGGACTGGTGTGCGAATGGGGCCAAAGGCAGCGTAACAATATTTTTTGTATGGAAGATACCACTAGGCGTTGAGATGCCAAGATTCGGATGGCACTGAGGTGATGTCTAGCAAGTTGCTGTGGTCATCCTACAATGCTGAAACTCGGCGTGGGTCACCCCATTAGCCTGTGAGATGGCGTCAGTAGCGGACCGATGTGCGAATAGGCCGAAGGCAGCACAACGCGCCAAGATCCGGATGTCACCGTGGTGGTTTCATAGTTGAGAGGCACTTCATCTGCAGTGGGGCGCCGAGATCCGGATGGCACCGAGGTGATGTCTAGCAAGTTGCTGTACTTGTGTGGTCATCCTACAATGCTGAAACTCGGCGTGGGTCGCCCCATTAGCCTGTGAGATAGCAGTTCTTTGGATTTGGGCCTGGCTCGTCTGCTGTAGTGGGGCGCCCCTTTACCGTTTCAGTTGCCATTCAGCTGAGTTTCGGCTGCTCTTGATGCTACAGCGACAGGCGGCTGCAACAGGACTCTCAAAATGGCGGCCTGTTCTTTGGATTTGGGCCTGGTCCACTAAAATGGCCCTGGGACACCTTAGAACTCGGACGCTCGATTTTTTTTTCCTTTCCTGTACATGCAAAAAAAGGTAAATGCCCGGTACGTTACACGCTTCATCTGCCACGATGAACTCTCTAGAGGAACCGAAAAAAAATATAGTTGTGGTAACTATACCATGCATCGTCATATGGAGAGGTGGCAACAATTAATTATAGTGCTGCATAAAAGAGAGATTTGGAGGAGAACCCCTGACCTGCTAGTACATTCATCAAAGAAGTGGCACTGAGAGCTTCAGAGGCAAGGGAAACGGTCCCAAATATTTAGAAGAACTTTGGAAAGATTAAAATGACATGTTTAGATTGTGGCAAATTTATTTCATGTGGACATCTGAGTGTTACTCTAATAAATACAGCATATGAACATCATCATAGTCGATGGTTGGTAGAGACATTTTGACTATATCCTGGACCTGCCCGTCCTCGCCCAAAATGGCGCCAGAATAAATGGGACTCGTAACTCCTTGTTGTGTACTGGTTGCAGAACCTTGAAATCACGAGATACGTATGCAGTTTTGAAGCACATGGCGGGCGGGGACGAGAATTGATTGAATATTTCGACATCCCTATTGATATTAAGTTCTGATGTGTTATTGATTACTGTACTGTTGAAAGTTCGAATTAACGTCACCCATGGTACTTGCCCGCAAATGTATATCTAGATAATTTTATTGTAACTGGCCCTGTCGTATTTTAATTATAAAATGTACGTCCACCGATTCCGTAACTGTTAGACACCTTAGTTCTTGCAACCTAATGGCCCGCCCGTTACGTTCCTCTACAGTGTAAATGTCTATTCATCATATACGATTACAGTTTGCTCCGTGGCCGGCCCACGTGGTTATAGGCTCGTATTTGTATAATGAAATTTTCACAATAAAGGTTTTTAAAAGAAAACATGGTAGTAGTATATACATTGGTAAAGTTTTTAATAATAGTCACTGTTTTAGAATCATTAAAAGGCAAGTGAAATAAAGCAGACCAATTACATGAAGGGTAAAAGGTATAATACGAAGGAACGCAGTAAAGATAAATGGTCAAGGGCTGTTGTGTTTTCTATTCCTGCAACATAAAGTGATCGATAAGAATCTCATATTCAGGCGTATCGGCGACTAAGACAGCAGGTCGACCCTCTTTTGCTCAACGGCTCCGTCATGGGACGAAGAAACGCTCTTTTTCTCGAAAAAAGAATATATTTTACTTGCAGGACAGTTGTAAAATTTCCGGGAAAGTACATTAGCCTGGAACATTATAACATATATTTAAGAAAAAATAATGTTCGGAAGTAATGAAAAGCGTAATTTTTAGGTCATATGATCAAGCCTTTCATCATTACAATAAGAAAAGTAAAATGAACCAATGAAAAGTTTTATTAACAAGTCACATGACTTGTTATGCTTACGTTACGCGCTGCGCGCCCCGGATGACTTCCGGATGCGCTAACGCGGCGCGTCATATGACGCATTACGCGACAACGCAGGTACAGAATATAGTCAAAATGTCTCCACCAACCAGCGGTCGGAACACAACCCCTTTCAGCAGGCTAAATAGTTCTGTTAAATGACAACAGAAGGGACAGGCAACAAGAACCATCAGTCAAAGAGGGGAGGGCTAGTTCTTCTCTACCGGGTTACATTGGGGCGCTACCGGAACTGATCGAATTGGTAGTCTACAGTGTTTCTGGATGTTTCAGACTGAAGCTGGGGTTAGCATGAGAGCAGCACCATTTCGTAGCTCCGTCGTGGTCATTCCGCAACCAATCATGGCAGCCGTTCTTTATCGTTATTTTGGGCGGGGTGGGTGGCGGAGCCGAGCTGTTTTGCAGCCATCATTGTGTGGAGTTCAGTTCATCTCACTAGTTTTGTATTTGTCATGAGGGGTTGTTCCTAATGTTTCTATTTTTGCGAGGTCAAAAAGAGATCCCATTAGTGGCCTACTGATTTTGCTCGATTCTTTTTCTTTTTTTTTACACGATTTTTCGTTATCTGCAAAGACTAAACAGAGTATTGCGACTCTGTGTTTGTTTGTAAATAGAGAATGAACCAAAGAGAACTAATTCTAAAACAGTAAATACTTGGATAACAATGAATCAAATGGAGAGAGAAGCAGGCACGACGGATTACAATGGGGGCAAAGACCTGCGTTAACTACCTTTCACTATCTGCAAAGAGAGAGTACTCCTAATAGAAATGAGGGGGGGGGGCACCATTCAAAGCAGATCAGTGTGCATAAACACGAAAATGTTTTCACTTACCACGTACTTGACATTCGACAGCTTATGATATTTGCTATTAAAAAACCATTGAAATTCACTGAAAAAACCATAGGTTATAGACCATATATAGTTAGGAATTAGCATTTACAAAACCTTGAAAATTCACTGAAAAAACCATAGGTTATAGACCATATATAGTTAGGAATTAGCATTTAAAAAACCTTATTTTACTCACACAAAACCATTGAAATTCCATATATAGTTAGTTGCACTAACTATATATCGCGCACCTGCAATCCACTGCTGATGATGTCACATATTACATCATTCATGACATGGTCAGTGACATCACTGATGACATCACTGATGACATCTCAAATGACATCACTGATGACATCACTGATGACAACATCCAGTGACTGTATGTTTCTGTAAAGTTAAAATGTGTCTTACATATTGAAGAATGAGTGGAAGTATAAGTGTCTGGACAAAGGATTTAGTAGGTGCATGACTGAATGCATGAGTGAGTGATTAAATGTGTCTCACTGAGTGCATGGGTTAGTGACTAAAGTGTCTTAATTTGTGCATCATTATGTCTGTTGTTCTGTAAACTGCTGCATGTTTTGATCAGTAGCTATATGATTAACTATATGGGTTACTGATTGATTGTCCAAGTATTTGTATGGGAGACTGAGTGTGTGTGTGGCTGGCTGGGAGGTGTGTGACTCTGTGCAGATCAATGTGTACTTGTATCAATGATTGTATAACAAGGTAAGTATGTGTTAGTATATGTTTGAAAATGTAAGGTGCTCTATGTTTAACTGTATAGACAAGAAAATGGAAGTGTCATTGATTCTTTACAGGACTGACTAGGTGTGTGAGTAACTCCATGGATGAGTGGCAGACTGTGAGTGTCTGTATAGGTGTATGAGTGCATATGATAGTGTTGTAAAGATGAGTGATTGTATGTATGAATGATAGTATGGGTGAATGAGTGAAGGTGTGTGTAGACGTAGGAATCAGTGAGTGCGTATGTAGTAACTAGTATTGGTGTGTCAATGGTTTCAAAAATTATATTCTGTATTTAACACTGGGTGAAACAGAGGTTATATTAAAATGTGAGGAGATGCATTGTATTGTCACATGAATGATATCATCAGTGATGTGGTCATTGATGTCAAATGAGATGTCATCAGTGATGTCATCAGTGATGTCATTTGAGATGTCATCAGTGATGTCATCAGTGATGTCACTGACCATGTCATGAATGATGTAATATGTGACATCATCAGCAGTGGATTGCAGGTGCGCGATATATAGTTAGTGCAACTAACTATATATGGAATTTCAATGGTTTTGTGTGAGTAAAATAAGGTTTTTTAAATGCTAATTCCTAACTATATATGGTCTATAACCTATGGTTTTTTCAGTGAATTTTCAAGGTTTTGTAAATGCTAATTCCTAACTATATATGGTCTATAACCTATGGTTTTTTCAGTGAATATATATATATATATTCACTGAAAAAACCATAGGTTATAGACCATATATAGTTAGGAATTAGCATTTAAAAAACCTTATTTTACTCACACAAAACCATTGAAATTCCATATATAGTTAGTTGCACTAACTATATATCGCGCAATCGCAATCCACTGCTGATCATGTCACATATTACATCATTCATGACATGGTCAGTGACATCACTGATGACATCACTGATGACATCTCAAATGACATCACTGATGAGATCACTGATGACGTCATCCAGTGACTGTGTGTTTCTGTAAAGTTTACATATGTTTTACATATTGAAGAATGAGTAGATGTATAAGTGTCTGGACGAAGGATTTAGTAGGTGCATGACTGAATGTATGAGTGAGTGATTAAATGTGTCTCACTGAGTGCATGGGTTAGTGACTAAACTGTCTTAATTTGTGCATCATTATGTCTGTTGTTCTGTAAACTGCTGCATGTGTTGATCATTAGCTATACGAGAGGCTATATGTGTTATTAATTGGTTGCCCAAGTATTTCTATGGCAGATTGAGTTTGTGTGGGGGTGGCTGGAAGGTGTGTGACTCTATGCATAGATGTGTGAGCAGTTTATTCACTAGGTGTATGAGTTCAAGAGTGCATGTGGACACAGCTACATGGGCAGTTGTATGTGTGCATGAGTGTATTGATGAGTGAATGGATATCTCAATGCTACATGTCATAGTAAGTACATATGTAAAACACAGTACATGTGAGAGTTGGCATATATAAATAACTGTGCATGAGAGCCACTGAATGAGTGAGTGGTTGTATCGATCATTGTGAACTTGTATCAGGGATTGTATAAGAGAGTAAATATGTGTTAGTATATGTTTCAATAAGTAAGGTGTGTTTAACTGTATAGTTGAAGAAATGGAGGTGAGATTGTTTCTTTGCATGACTGACTGGGTGTGTGAGTAACTCCATGGATGAGTGGCAGTGTGTGAGTGTCTGTATACACTGAGTGTATCTAAGGTTATATTAGAGTCTGAAGAGGTTTATCGTATTAGCACAAGAATGATGTCAAATGAGATGTCATCAGTGATGTCATCAGTGATGTCATTTGAGATGTCATCAGTGATGTCATCAGTGATGTCACTGACCATGTCATGAATGATGTAATATGTGACATGATCAGCAGTGGATTGCGGGTGCGCGATATATAGTTAGTGCAACTAACTATATATGGAATTTCAATGGTTTTGTGTGAGTAAAATAAGGTTTTTTAAATGCTAATTCCTAACTATATATGGTCTATAACCTATGGTTTTTTCAGTGAATATATATATATATATATATATATATATATATATATATATATATATCAACAACACGAAGGGTAGCCCTGATGAAAGGAAGCCTCGGACAGTTATAATAAATCCATTTTATTAGAGGCTCGACTTGCCAGCAAAGTTCAACGTGAACAAGGAACTTCCAAGTGTCTCTTATCCCTCTTGCCAAACGCGTTTCAGGAACAACGGTTCCCTTTCTCAATGGCTTGGAACTGCATCAAGTTCGTAATGCTGCCTCGCACTATTTTATCTTCACGGGCCCTGCTCCAGTGGGCGTGGCCACAACAGCCTTCTGGGACCTGTAGTGCGAAGAAATTAAACTCAAGTGAGTGCCTCGAACTTTGCAGGAAAAATTACATAGTCTTAAAACCCCAGTGGGTTGAAGTCAATGGCACGTTGAAAACTGCCCTGCTTTGTAGTAGAGTCTCAGGACACTGTCTCCCATGTGCGCCATCACCCACACGGCGATAGCACAGGTCCGCTTTTCGAGCAGCGAGCTTCCTTTCGCGGCTGGCAAAGCCGCTAATTTAACAACAACACGAAGTTTCTTCGCACTACAGGTCCCAGAAGGCTGTTGTGGCCACGCCCACTGGAGGAGGGCCCGTGAAGATAAAATAGTGCGAGGCAACATTACGAACTTGATGCAGTTCCAAGCCATTGAGAAAGGGAACCGTTGTTCCTGAAACGCGTTTGGCAAGAGGGATAAGAGACACTTGGAAGTTCCTTGTTCACGTTGAACTTTGCTGGCAAGTCGAGCCTCTAATAAAATGGATTTATTATAACTGTCTGAGGCTTCCTTTCATCAGGGCTACCCTTCGTGTTGTTGATAAATTAGCGGCTTTGCCAGCCGCGAAAGGAAGCTCGCTGCTCGAAAAGCGGACCTGTGCTATCGCCGTGTGGGTGATGGCGCACATGGGAGACAGTGTCCTGAGACTCTACTACATAGCAGGGCAGTTTTCAACGTGCCATTGACTTCAACCCACTGGGGTTTTAAGACTATGTAATTTTTCCTGCAAAGTTCGAGGCACTCACTTGAGTTTAATTTCTTCGCACTACAGGTCCCAGAAGGCTGTTGTGGCCACGCCCACTGGAGCAGGGCCCGTGAAGATAAAATAGTGCGAGGCAGCATTACGAACTTGATGCAGTTCCAAGCCATTGAGAAAGGGAACCGTTGTTCCTGAAACGCGTTTGGCAAGAGGGATAAGAGACACTTGGAAGTTCCTTGTTCACGTTGAACTTTGCTGGCAAGTCGAGCCTCTAATAAAATGGATTTATTATAACTGTCTGAGGCTTCCTTTCATCAGGGCTACCCTTCGTGTTGTTGATAAATTAGCGGCTTTGCCAGCCGCGAAAGGAAGCTCGCTGCTCGAAAAGTGGACCTGTGCTATCGCCGTGTGGGTGATGGCGCACATGGGAGACAGTGTCCTGAGACTCTACTACAAAGCAGGGCAGTTTTCAACGTGCCATTGACTTCAACCCACTGGGGTTTTAAGACTATGTAATTTTTCCTGCAAAGTTCGAGGCACTCACTTGAGTTTAATTTCTTCGCACTACAGGTCCCAGAAGGCTGTTGTGGCCACGCCCACTGGAGCAGGGCCCGTGAAGATAAAATAGTGCGAGGCAGCATTACGAACTTGATGCAGTTCCAAGCCATTGAGAAAGGGAACCGTTGTTCCTGAAACGCGTTTGGCAAGAGGAATAAGAGACACTTGGAAGTTCCTTGTTCACGTTGAACTTTGCTGGCAAGTCGAGCCTCTAATAAAATGGATTTATTATAACTGTCTGAGGCTTCCTTTCATCAGGGCTACCCTTCGTGTTGTTGATAAATTAGCGGCTTTGCCAGCCGCGAAAGAAAGCTCGCTGCTCGAAAAGCGGACCTGTGCTATCGCCGTGTGGGTGATGGCGCACATGGGAGACAGTGTCCTGAGACTCTACTACAAAGCAGGGCAGTTTTCAACGTGCCATTGACTTCAACCCACTGGGGTTTTAAGACTATGTAAATTTTCCTGCAAAGTTCGAGGCACTCACTTGAGTTTAATTTCTTCGCACTACAGGTCCCAGAAGGCTGTTGTGGCCACGCCCACTGGAGTAGGGCCCGTGAAGATAAAATAGTGCGAGGCAGCATTACGAACTTGATGCAGTTCCAAGCCATTGAGAAAGGGAACCGTTGTTCCTGAAACACGTTTGGCAAGAGGGATAAGAGACACTTGGAAGTTCCTTGTTCACGTTGAACTTTGCTGGCAAGTCGAGCCTCTAATAAAATGGATTTATTATAACTGTCTGAGGCTTCCTTTCATCAGGGCTACCCTTCGTGTTGTTGATAAATTAGCGGCTTTGCCAGCCGCGAAAGGAAGCTCGCTGCTCGAAAAGCGGACCTGTGCTATCGCCGTGTGGGGGATGGCGCACATGGGAGACAGTGTCCTGAGACTCTACTACAAAGCAGGGCAGTTTTCAACGTGCCATTGACTTCAACCCACTGGGGTTTTAAGACTATGTAATTTTTCCTGCAAAGTTCGAGGCACTCACTTGAGTTTAATTTCTTCGCACTACAGGTCCCAGAAGGCTGTTGTGGCCACGCCCACTGGAGCAGGGCCCGTGAAGATAAAATAGTGCGAGGCAGCATTACGAACTTGATGCAGTTCCAAGCCATTGAGAAAGGGAACCGTTGTTCCTGAAACGCGTTTGGCAAGAGGGATAAGAGACACTTGGAAGTTCCTTGTTCACGTTGAACTTTGCTGGCAAGTCGAGCCTCTAATAAAATGGATTTATTATAACTGTCTGAGGCTTCCTTTCATCAGGGCTACCCTTCGTGTTGTTGATAAATTAGCGGCTTTGCCAGCCACGAAAGGAAGCTCGCTGCTCGAAAAGCGGACCTGTGCTATCGCCGTGTGGGTGATGGCGCACATGGGAGACAGTGTCCTGAGACTCTACTACAAAGCAGGGCAGTTTTCAACGTGCCATTGACTTCAACCCACTGGGGTTTTAAGACTATGTAATTTTTCCTGCAAAGTTCGAGGCACTCACTTGAGTTTAATTTCTTCGCACTACTGGTCCCAGAAGGCTGTTGTGGCCACGCCCACTGGAGCAGGGCCCGTGAAGATAAAATAGTGCGAGGCAGCATTACGAACTTGATGCAGTTCCAAGCCATTGAGAAAGGGAACCGTTGTTCCTGAAACGCGTTTGGCAAGAGGGATAAGAGACACTTGGAAGTTCCTTGTTCACGTTGAACTTTGTTGGCAAGTCGAGCCTCTAATAAAATGGATTTATTATAACTGTCTGAGGCTTCCTTTCATCAGGGCTACCCTTCGTGTTGTTGATAAATTAGCAGCTTTGCCAGCCGTGAAAGGAAGCTCGCTGCTCGAAAAGCGGACCTGTGCTATCGCCGTGTGGGTGATGGCGCACATGGGAGACAGTGTCCTGAGACTCTACTACAAAGCAGGGCAGTTTTCAACGTGCCATTGACTTCAACCCACTGGGGTTTTAAGACTATGTAATTTTTCCTGCAAAGTTCGAGGCACTCACTTGAGTTTAATTTCTTCGCACTACAGGTCCCAGAAGGCTGTTGTGGCCACGCCCACTGGAGCAGGGCCCATGAAGATAAAATAGTGCGAGGCAGCATTACGAACTTGATGCAGTTCCAAGCCATTGAGAAAGGGAACCGTTGTTCCTGAAACGCGTTTGGCAAGAGGGATAAGAGACACTTGGAAGTTCCTTGTTCACGTTGAACTTTGCTGGCAAGTCGAGCCTCTAATAAAATGGATTTATTATAACTGTCTGAGGCTTCCTTTCATCAGGGCTACCCTTCGTGTTGTTGATCTATATATATATATATTCACTGAAAAAACCATAGGTTATAGACCATATATAGTTAGGAATTAGCATTTAAAAAACCTTATTTTACTCACACAAAACCATTGAAATTCCATATATAGTTAGTTGCACTAACTATATATCGCGCACCCGTAATCCACTGCTGATGATGTCACATATTACATCATTCATGACATGGTCAGTGACATCACTGATGACATCACTGATGACATCTCAAATGACATCACTGATGACAACATCCAGTGATTATGTGTTTCTGTAAAGTTTAAATATGTTTTACATATTGAAGAATGAGTGGATGTATAAGTGTCTGAATGAAGGTTTTAGTAGGTGCGTGATTGACTGTATGAGTGAGTGATTAAATGCGTCTTACTAAATGCACGGGTTAGTGACTAAACTGTCTGAAAGTGTGCATCAGCATGTCTGTTGTTGTGCAAGCTGCTGCATGTGTTGATCAGTAGCTATATAAGTAGCTATATGGGTTATTGATTGGTTGCACAAGTATTTGTATGGGAGACTGAGTGTGTGTATGACTGGCTGGGAGTTGTGTGACTCTGTGCAGATCAATGTTGTTAGACCTGGCATCATTGGCATGAGTCTCTCCTCCATTTTTTCTGTTTGCCTCCTCTGTTTACGATGTTTTTGCTGGTATATGCTTTGGGCACTGTGCCACTGCTGATCAGTGCCACAGTGCAAGTGCTCCCTATGTGAAATTGCTGTATTGATTGACTTCCATGTTTGGCTTATTTGGTTTACTATCAGTCCCTAGTAGAGTGCACCAGGAGTGCCAGGGCTTGTAAATACAAATGCTGCTAGTGGGCTTGCAGCACATGTTGTGCCACCCACAAGAGCGGCCTAGTAAAAGTATGTCTGAAGGTCTGCCATTGCCAGACCACGTGCAGTCTGACTGTCACGAGGACTGCGCAGGTACACCTACTTGCCAGTCCCTAAACCTTCCCTTAACTTCATGTTAGTCACCCCTATGGTAGGCCCACGGGCAGGGTGCATTGTAAGCATAAGGTAGGACAAGCCTGACAAGGTTGGCATGTCCTAATAGTGAATTACATCCATAGTCGTTTTTCACTATTGTAAGGTAGCCTGCTCTCCATCAGTTAGAATGGGCTGCCAGGATTATTAATGCTATAATCCTAGCGGGCTCGGGGAGCATGGTGCAATGTCGAGTTTGGTATCCCTGAACTCAGGGTTTAATAATGCATCCGTTTGTGTGGATGGTTTTTGGACTCTGTGTTTGAAAATAGCACTTTTAGAAAGTAGCTATTTTCTTGTCTAACTGTCTACCGGTCTCTGCTGGTTCTGGTGTGTGTGTGACAGGAGCTGGGTGGCTCCAGAGAGTCTGAATGAGTCAGTGTAGGATGAGTGGGGCATTTGCATTGAGAGTAGGGGAGAGTAGCTCTTGATAGCCTGCCCTGCCTGATACAATGTTGGCTCCGCCCCCCTGCCAGGCGACTGATGACTCTGTGCTGGCCTGGGACTTCCCTGGCCCGCCTCCTGCCGGGCAGCTGATGGCCCTGCCCCTGCCAGTGACAATGCTGGCTCCGCTCCTGCTGAGCGGCTGAGGACTCTGCCCTGCCCAGTGAATAGGCCAGGTGCTCTGGCCTGGCAACACCCACAACAAACCCAGGATGGGGGGAAATTCCCCTGCATGGACAAAGGGATCAAAGCCAAAAAGGGGTATAAGAGAAGGACCCCTGAACCAAGAATTCAGATCACTTCTGACAAGGAAACCTGAACCAAGGACAAGAAGCCTGCTGATCTAAGGACTGCCTACCCCTTCTGCCAGAGTGCTGTTTGTTGGGGGAATCCTGCATTGCTTCTTTATTTTTGCCAAGGAACCAGGAGAGAGGAACTTTGTGTGTACTCTCACTCTTTGCTGAGAAAATCTCCAAGGGCTGGAAGAGTGCCAGTCTCCTGTTGAAGTCACAGGGCTAAAGGACTTCATCTGCTTAAAGCGCTATTTGCTGGAGTTTGTGAATCCAGCACCTCTGAAAGAATCCAGCAATCTCGACGCCGACGGACGCCGCCGAATCCAGCTCGACATCGTGAGTAACGGCTCCAGTGTCCCGCTTCCTCGACGCCGGCCGCCGGGCCCGATCGACGCCAGCAGCAACGCTAGTGAGTAGTGAGTTCGGCTCCAGCTCCAAGTGACCCCGTGTCTGCACCGCTGCTGATCGCATCGACTTCGAGCCCTCTCGACGCCGTGAGCGCTGCTCACTCTTGCAACATCGACATCGACGACGCCGTATCCTGCTTCATCCCGTGAGCGCTGCTCCCGCCTGACTTCGGTCGACGCCGCTGCAGATCGCCCCGACTCCGAGGCCCGATCGACGCCGAAGACGCGACGCCGGACATCTCGACGCCGCTGATCATCGAGTGCTTCACTTTTCCAAGGTACTGTGTTGTTGGGGTCTGTGCGACTCCGGGCTCGACGTAGCGCTCCTCGCGGTCGACGCCGAACCTTTGGATTAACTTTGCCTCGACGTCGTGTGACTCCCGTGTGGGTTACATTGTTGCCAAGAACTGTGTTTTAGAGAAGAAGAGTTGCTTTTGATACTAAAGACTTTGTGCTAAGAAGAAACCGTGCTTGAACTATTATTTTTCCTTCCAAGAGTATTTATTAAGACTGTGGTATATTTTTGTCGTTATTTGGTCTTGTGCTAAACCTTATATAAAAATACTTATTTTTATAATACTACTGTGTCGTGTCCATTTGTAGTGTATTCACTTTATTACTGTATGTGGTCATAAATGCTTAACGCACTGCCTCTGAGATAAGCCTGTCTGCTTTGCCAAGCTACCAAGGGGGTGAGCAGGGGTTATCTAAGTGTGTGATCTCCTTGCCCTGACTAGAAAAGGTGTGTCCCTATTTGTCAGAAGTGTATACCTCTGCCAACTAGAGACAGCCGCTTCTAACATTGGTGGGTCAGCGGTGGGATTTTGAACTTTGCATTTATGACCCATGTGCAGTGATTAGTGTGCGCTACATAGTGAAAGCAGACCATAGCGCAGCCACAATCTGTTTTGGTAGGATATTCTATTTTTGTTCTCCAATTTCCTGAAGCTTGATTTTTGAAACTGCCAGTTTTGACCATGAGTGACGCCGGAGTCACTGCCCCTGTTGTTGCTGTTGTGGAGGAATTTGATAGAAGTAAGATAAATGATTATTCCTTAAAGGAGCTGAAACACTTTTGCAAGCAATTGAAAGTCCCTACTCCAGGCCTCTCCAAGAAAGCAGAATATTTCAAAGCATTGGAAGCCTGGTTAGAGGCCAGAGACCCCTCTGCCCCGGTGGTGGTACCGACAGAGGAAGGGGAGGAGGAAGTGCCCGTGACTGGGCCTGTATCCCCTCCTGGCAGCAGTGTTTCCTCCAAAGGTCTTTCCCCTGAAGAAAGAGAAGAAAGGGCGAAGGAGCGAGCCTACAACGTGGAAATGGCAAAACTTAAGATAAATGGGCAGTTGGAGATAGAGAATGCAAGAGGCAGGAGAGAAGCTGATTTGGAGATCAAAAGATTAGAGTTTGAAAGAGAGAAGTTAGCTTTTGAGCGTGAGAAAATGGTGAGGGACATGGAGCTCAAAGCTAAGGAGTTAGAATTGAATCCCTCTGGTGGCAGCGTCCCATCTGTGCCTGCAGAAAGTAGGTTTTATTTTCCCAAAGATGTGATCAAAGATTTTCAGAAGAATGAGGATATTGGTCAGTGGTTTAAAGCATATGAGTTAGCATTGTTGGCCCACCGGGTCCCTGAGAAGGATTGGGGAGCGGGGTTGTGGGGTCGCTTTGTGAATGAGGGAAGAGATACCCTGTTAGACATGCCTGTTGAGAATAGGACGTCTTATGCTCATATGAAAGATGCTTTAATGTTAAGGTATGGCCTAACCCCAGAAAAGTACAGACAGGCCTTTAGAGAATGTAAGAAGTTGCCTGGTACCACGTGGGTGGAGTATGTGTCATATTTTTGCAGAGCCATGGATGGTTGGGTAAAGGGCAGCAAAGTGGAAAGTTATGATGCTCTTTATGATTTGTTTGCTTGGGAGCACTTGTCTAATAACTGTTTTCCAGAGCTGCGCCAGCACCTTATTGATAGCAAGATATCTAACCCTAGAAAACTTGCTGAAGAGGCGGACCGCTGGGTCAGTACCAGGGTCCACAAGGGTCCAGTGGGAGACTCAGCCAAAGGTGGGCAGGGTCCCCAGCAGAAGAGTGGGGGGGACAAGGGTAAACAGAAGGAGTCCCAGAAAGGGCCCCAAAGTAATCCCCAAGGGAACCAAGGGAAAGGTTCCCAGCCTCCCCCTGTGAAGAAATCAGAGGCCCCGCCAGGTAAACCTGGTCATAGGGGCCCACTGACCTGCTTCGTTTGTAAGCAGGTAGGACACCGTTTTTATGACCCTCAGTGTCCCTTGAAGAAGTCTGGTGCACTACCCAGTGCACCACCCCGTCAGTTGGCTAGTGTAGCTCTGGGAGGGGAGGAGATGGTTGCCCATGGTGGGGAGGGTCCCGCGGAGATGTCCCTGGTCTCTCTAGGAGACATGGAATTGGTCCCTCCACCCCCTCTGCCTAGTAACACTAAGAAATATAGGCAGTGGGTGACCATTAATGGCCATAGAGTTGAGGCTCTCAGAGACACCGGAGCGAGTGTGACAGCTGTCAAGTGTCACTTGGTGTCCAGAGAGCAGGTTGTTCCCCACGCATTCTACCCTGTGATAGCTGCTGACAACTCCCAGAAAGAGTGTGAGGTAGCTCAAGTTTCCTTTGAATGGGGGGGAGTTTCGGGTACTCTTCAGGTTGCTGTGAGGCCCGCCATGCCTGTTGATTGTCTCCTGGGCAATGATTTGGAAGACTCCCCTTGGGCTAAGGTGGAGAGGGAGACACATTTGAAAATGTTGGGTGTGCCAGAGTGGGTGTGTGCAACCACTCGATCCATGACAGCAAGTAAGGGTGTTGATGGGGTTCTGGAGCCTGAAAGTATGGCCCAGAACCCAGCTGTGAAGAGAAGAGGCAGGGGGCGCGGGAAACCGTCCCCCGTAGTTCCCGTGGTCCAGGAGGAGGCAGACCTCGAGGGGGATGCCCTGGAACCCACAGGTGAACAAGTTGCCGAACTGGGAGACCTGCCCGAGCTGACCCATTGGCAGCAGGATGGTGGTCCCTCCAGGGAGGAATTCTGTGCAGAACAGAAAGTGTGCCCTTCTCTTGTGGGTATGAGGCAGCAGGCCTCAGCCCAAACCTCAGGTGATCAGTCAGGGTCACATTTTGTGTACTGGGAGAACGACCTCCTGTATAGCGAGCCTAAGGCTGCTGAGCCTGGGTCAGCCCGTGTGCTGGTGGTACCCCAGCGCTTCAGAGCCTTCCTACTGGGTTTGGCTCATGACGTTCCTTTAGCTGGACATCTGGGGCAGGACAAGACCTATGACAGGCTTGTCACCCATTTCTATTGGCCTCAGATGCGAAGGGACACAGATGTCCATTGCAAGACCTGTCAGACTTGCCAGGCAAGTGGGAAAAGCGGGCGGAAGCAGAAGGCTCCCCTCCAACCTTTTCCCGTGGTCAGTACCCCCTTTGACCGGGTGGGGATTGACATTGTTGGGCCACTGGACCCCAAGACAGCCCTGGGCAACAGGTTCATCCTGGTCTTGGTGGACCATGCCACACGGTACCCGGAAGCCATCCCTCTCAGAACAGTGACTGCCCCCGTGGTGGGACGGGCACTGATGGGTGTTTTCTCCCGAATGGGGTTCCCCAGAGAGGTGGTGTCAGACCGGGGCACCAACTTCATTTCCAACTATATGAAGTCTCTGTGGAAAGAGTGTGGGGTAACTTATAAGTTCACCACTCCTTACCACCCTCAAGGTAATGGGTTGGTTGAAAGGTTCAACCGTACCCTTAAAGGCATGATCATGGGTCTTGAAGAACCAATGAGGCGTAAATGGGACGTCCTCTTGCCATGCCTGTTGTTTGCTTACCGTGAGGTGCCACAGAAGTCTCTAGGGTTCAGCCCCTTTGAGCTTTTGTATGGTCACCCGGTAAGAGGACCTTTAAGTCTGGTCAAAGAAGGCTGGGAGCAATCTCCCAGGAAACCTCCCCAGGATGTATACAGTTACATGCTGGCCTTTAGGAACCAGACTAGGCGCTTCAGGGATCTTGCTCAGGCAAATCTGGAGGCCAGCCAGGAGGAGATGAAGCGGTGGTACGACCAGAGGGCCACTCTGGTAGAGCTTCAGCCTGGACAGAAAGTTTGGGTCATGTCCCCTGTGGAACCTTGTGCGCTCAAGGACAGGTGGACTGGACCATTCGAGGTTGTGGAGAAGAAGAGCGATGTCACCTACCTGGTGGATTTAAAGTCTCCCAGGAACCCCTTGCGGGTCCTGCATGTCAACCGTTTGAAGCCCCACTTAGAAAGGTCCGAAGTGGGCATGCTCCTAGCTACAGATGCTGGAATGGAGGAGGAGAGTGAGCCTCTTCCTGACCTCCTGTATGCAAAAGAGCAAGATGGGTCAGTGGATGGTGTTGTCCTCTCTGACACACTGACCCCTGAACAGCAGCAGGATTGTCGCCATTTGTTGGGGCAATTCCCTGATCTGTTCTCCTTGATTCCTGGTGTTACTCAGTGGTGTGTCCATGATGTAGACACCGGGGACAGCACTCCTGTCAAGCACAAGGCTTACAGAGTGACTGACAAGGTCAGAGCATACATCAAGGAGGAGGTCTCCAAGATGTTTGCCCTAGGGGTGGTTGAGTCCTCTAGCAGTCCTTGGGCCAGCCCCGTGGTCTTGGTTCCAAAGGCTGCAGCGCCTGGTGCTTCACCGGAACTTCGGTTCTGTGTGGATTACCGAGGACTCAATTCAGTCACCAAGACTGACGCGCACCCCATCCCCAGAGCTGATGAGCTCATCGATCGGTTAGGGGCTGCCCAGTACCTTAGTACGTTTGATCTAACGTCTGGGTACTGGCAGATCGCCTTGACCGATGGGGCAAAAGAGAGGTCAGCATTCTCCACACCAGATGGGCACTACCAGTTCCGGGTTATGCCCTTTGGGATGAAGAATGCCCCTGCCACCTTCCAGAGGTTGGTCAACCAGGTCTTGGCTGGGCTGGAGGATTTCAGTGCCGCCTACCTGGACGACATCGCAGTGTTCAGCGCCAGCTGGGAAGAACACTTGTGCCACCTCCAGGAAGTGTTGTTGGCCCTGCGCAGAGCAGGCCTCACAATCAAGGCCAGTAAGTGCCAGATTGGGCAGGGTTCAGTGGTGTACTTGGGGCACCAAGTAGGGAGCGGCAAGGTGGCCCCCCTGCAACCCAAGATTGATACCATCCTGGCATGGGCACCGCCCAAAACCCAGACTCAGGTGAGAGCCTTCCTGGGTCTCACGGGTTACTACAGGAGGTTTGTCAAGGATTATGGTAACATTGTGCACCCCTTGACTTCGCTGACTTCCAGGAAGCAGCCACGACTTGTGAACTGGACTGACACCTGTCAGACGGCCTTTGACACCCTGAAAACTGCAATGTGCACAGCACCCATACTCCAGGCACCCGACTTTTCTAAAGAATTTGTTGTCCAGACGGACGCTTCAGAGCATGGCGTGGGGGCTGTTCTAGCTCAGGTGAATGAAGAGGGCCGAGACTTACCTGTAGCCTTCATCAGCAGGAGGTTACTTCCCAGGGAACAGAGGTGGAGTGCGATAGAAAGAGAAGCATTTGCTGTGGTCTGGGCACTGAAAAAGCTGAGACCCTACCTGTTTGGGACTCACTTCCGGGTGCAGACAGACCACAGGCCCCTCAGATGGTTGATGCAGATGAGGGGTGAGAATCCAAAGCTGTTGAGGTGGTCCATTTCCCTACAGGGGATGGACTTCACGGTGGAACACCGCCCTGGCACAGATCACGCCAATGCTGATGGTCTGTCCAGATTTTTCCGCCTTAGTGATGAGGACTCCCTAGGGTAAGGGTAGTTCTCCCCACATTTCAGCTGGAGGGGACACGTGTTAGACCTGGCATCATTGGCATGAGTCTCTCCTCCATTTTTTCTGTTTGCCTCCTCTGTTTACGATGTTTTTGCTGGTATATGCTTTGGGCACTGTGCCACTGCTGATCAGTGCCACAGTGCAAGTGCTCCCTATGTGAAATTGCTGTATTGATTGACTTCCATGTTTGGCTTATTTGGTTTACTATCAGTCCCTAGTAGAGTGCACCAGGAGTGCCAGTGCTTGTAAATACAAATGCTGCTAGTGGGCTTGCAGCACATGTTGTGCCACCCACAAGAGCGGCCTAGTAAAAGTATGTCTGAAGGTCTGCCATTGCCAGACCACGTGCAGTCTGACTGTCACGAGGACTGCGCAGGTACACCTACTTGCCAGTCCCTAAACCTTCCCTTAACTTCATGTTAGTCACCCCTATGGTAGGCCCACGGGCAGGGTGCATTGTAAGCATAAGGTAGGACAAGCCTGACAAGGTTGGCATGTCCTAATAGTGAATTACATCCATAGTCGTTTTTCACTATTGTAAGGTAGCCTGCTCTCCATCAGTTAGAATGGGCTGCCAGGATTATTAATGCTATAATCCTAGCGGGCTCGGGGAGCATGGTGCAATGTCGAGTTTGGTATCCCTGAACTCAGGGTTTAATAATGCATCCGTTTGTGTGGATGGTTTTTGGACTCTGTGTTTGAAAATAGCACTTTTAGAAAGTAGCTATTTTCTTGTCTAACTGTCTACCGGTCTCTGCTGGTTCTGGTGTGTGTGTGACAGGAGCTGGGTGGCTCCAGAGAGTCTGAATGAGTCAGTGTAGGATGAGTGGGGCATTTGCATTGAGAGTAGGGGAGAGTAGCTCTTGATAGCCTGCCCTGCCTGATACAATGTTGGCTCCGCCCCCCTGCCAGGCGACTGATGACTCTGTGCTTGCCTGGGACTTCCCTGGCCCGCCTCCTGCCGGGCAGCTGATGGCCCTGCCCCTGCCAGTGACAATGCTGGCTCCGCTCCTGCTGAGCGGCTGAGGACTCTGCCCTGCCCAGTGAATAGGCCAGGTGCTCTGGCCTGGCAACACCCACAACAAACCCAGGATGGGGGGAAATTCCCCTGCATGGACAAAGGGATCAAAGCCAAAAAGGGGTATAAGAGAAGGACCCCTGAACCAAGAATTCAGATCACTTCTGACAAGGAAACCTGAACCAAGGACAAGAAGCCTGCTGATCTAAGGACTGCCTACCCCTTCTGCCAGAGTGCTGTTTGTTGGGGGAATCCTGCATTGCTTCTTTATTTTTGCCAAGGAACCAGGAGAGAGGAACTTTGTGTGTACTCTCACTCTTTGCTGAGAAAATCTCCAAGGGCTGGAAGAGTGCCAGTCTCCTGTTGAAGTCACAGGGCTAAAGGACTTCATCTGCTTAAAGCGCTATTTGCTGGAGTTTGTGAATCCAGCACCTCTGAAAGAATCCAGCAATCTCGACGCCGACGGACGCCGCCGAATCCAGCTCGACATCGTGAGTAACGGCTCCAGTGTCCCGCTTCCTCGACGCCGGCCGCCGGGCCCGATCGACGCCAGCAGCAACGCTAGTGAGTAGTGAGTTCGGCTCCAGCTCCAAGTGACCCCGTGTCTGCACCGCTGCTGATCGCATCGACTTCGAGCCCTCTCGACGCCGTGAGCGCTGCTCACTCTTGCAACATCGACATCGACGACGCCGTATCCTGCTTCATCCCGTGAGCGCTGCTCCCGCCTGACTTCGGTCGACGCCGCTGCAGATCGCCCCGACTCCGAGGCCCGATCGACGCCGAAGACGCGACGCCGGACATCTCGACGCCGCTGATCATCGAGTGCTTCACTTTTCCAAGGTACTGTGTTGTTGGGGTCTGTGCGACTCCGGGCTCGACGTAGCGCTCCTCGCGGTCGACGCCGAACCTTTGGATTAACTTTGCCTCGACGTCGTGTGACTCCCGTGTGGGTTACATTGTTGCCAAGAACTGTGTTTTAGAGAAGAAGAGTTGCTTTTGATACTAAAGACTTTGTGCTAAGAAGAAACCGTGCTTGAACTATTATTTTTCCTTCCAAGAGTATTTATTAAGACTGTGGTATATTTTTGTCGTTATTTGGTCTTGTGCTAAACCTTATATAAAAATACTTATTTTTATAATACTACTGTGTCGTGTCCATTTGTAGTGTATTCACTTTATTACTGTATGTGGTCATAAATGCTTAACGCACTGCCTCTGAGATAAGCCTGTCTGCTTTGCCAAGCTACCAAGGGGGTGAGCAGGGGTTATCTAAGTGTGTGATCTCCTTGCCCTGACTAGAAAAGGTGTGTCCCTATTTGTCAGAAGTGTATACCTCTGCCAACTAGAGACAGCCGCTTCTAACAAATGTGTACTTGTATCAGTGATTCTATAAGAGAGTAAGTATGTGTTAGTATATGTTTTAAAATGTAAGGTACTCTATGTTTAACTGTGTAGATTAGAAAATGGAACTGTGATTGATTCTTTACAGGACTGACTAGGTGTGTGAGTAACTCCATGGATGAGTGGCAGAGTGTGAGTGTCTGTATAGGTGTATGAGTGCATATGATAGTGTTGTAAAGATGAGTGATTGTATGTATGAATGATTGTATGGGTGAATGAGTGAATGTGTGTGTAGACGTAGGAATCAGTGAGTGGGTATGTAGTAACTAGTATTGGTGTGTCAATGGTTTCAAAAATTATACTCTGTATTTAACACTGGGTGTAACAGAGGTTATATTAAAGTGTGAGGAGATGCATTGTATTGTCACATTAATGATATCATCATTGATGTGACCATTGATGTCAAATGAGATATCATCAGTGATGTCATTTGAGATGTCATCAGTGATGTCATCAGTGATGTCACTGACCATGTCATGAATGATGTAATATGTGACATCATCAGCAGTGGATTACGGGTGCGCGATATATAGTTAGTGCAACTAACTATATATGGAATTTCAATGGTTTTGTGTGAGTAAAATAAGGTTTTTTAAATGCTAATTCCTAACTATATATGGTCTATAACCTATGGTTTTTTCAGTGAATTTTCAAGGTTTTGTAAATGCTAATTCCTAACTATATATGGTCTATAACCTATGGTTTTTTCTGTGAATTTCATTGGTTTTTTAACAGCTAATATCTGTAGCTGTAAAATGTATTCTTCTTTAAATCCAAAAATATATTTTATATGTTTATGAATAATTTTTTTTTTTAAATATTTTTTTTTCTTCGTTCCCGCTTCGCGAATCGGGAAGCTTCCCATTAGCTGACCTTGATGCCGCGAAATAGACCGCGAGCCGGTAAACGTTTCTTTACCGCAACTGCCGCGTTAGAAAACAACATCGTGACGCCTCCCGTCCGCATGACGTTTCGTGTTGTCGCGTGATACGTCATATGACGTGCTACGTTAGCGAACTCGTACGCTTACCGAGTCGCAAAGCACAGGTTTCTGGAAGCAAACCGGGAGGCCCTGCAAAGCGCGTAACGTAAACACAGCAGGTCATGTGACTTGGTAATAACACTTTTCATTGGTTCATTTCACTTTCGGTTTCCTAATGATGTAAGACTAGGTCATATGATCTAAAATGAACACTTTTCATTGGTTGAGAACTATTTTTTTTCCCAAATGGTGAAAATCCCTCCTTCTTTCCTCACTCTGACTTTCATCATTGTGAGAGAAAGACCCTTTGTTACCAGTGAGCAATGGCTTCTTTACTAGCTTCAGCTGGTGCTTCCCCACCACCTCCACCACATCCAAGGAAGAGTGGACCACCTGCTAAAGTTATAATTCAGCAAGAAGAGGAAGAAGAGGAACAGGACGACCTAGATAATCTACCTATTATGGCCAGAAGATCTGTTGTACCGGAAGTAACGGGACCAGAGGGCAGGGAGATGGTGCCAAATATACAAACGAGATTTCGTGAAGTAAAACAAGTCTGCGTACATTGCAGTGGAATCATTTGCTACGCAGAAAGTAGCATCACTCTGATCAACAGAGCTATTAATAATCATGCTCATGTTTGTCCGAAACTCCCCAAACAATAAATTCTTTTTTTTGTTTTCTTCCTCCTGTTGAGCCCTTTACAATGAATCGTTTTCGTTGCCCCCTCCGAAAAAAAAACAAAAAAAATATAAAACTGTTCAGAAAAATTCAAAAAAAGTAAAAAAATGTTCAGAAAAATAATAAAAAAAATATAAAACAACAAAAACAATTTAAAAAAAAGTTCTTTTCAGAACTACCTCCCCGTTATAAAAAAATTGGTACAATATTTGCAACTGTGCCAACCTCTATTTCTCTTAGTTCGCTTCCCAGTTCGCTCCCCGGTACGCGAACCGGAAGCGAACCAAAAAAATGTTTTTATAAAAAAGAACAGTAAGTATAAGGGAAGGAAACAGACAGTTATGTTAAAAGAAAGACAGCTATAGGGGAGTAAACTAGAGATACTATTACCCGTAATCCACTGCTGATGATGTCACATATTACATCATTCATGAC
This sequence comes from Lissotriton helveticus, assembly GCF_964261635.1. Lineage (NCBI taxonomy): Eukaryota > Metazoa > Chordata > Amphibia > Caudata > Salamandridae > Lissotriton > Lissotriton helveticus. Next base: position 1,790,099,675 of record NC_136068.1, read on the forward strand.
ATGCTCAGTGACATCATCAGCAGAGGATTGCGGGTAACAGTATCCCTAGTTTATTCCCTATAGCTGTGTTTCTTTTAACATAACTGTCTGTTTCCTTCCCTTATACTTACTGTTCTTTTAAAAAAAAATTTTTTAGATCTGTCAGAAACAGTGAAAGTAATGAAATATAAAAGACTACGTAGAATATGAGCACTGTATGCAACAACTTTGACACTGACAGAAGCCTCACCTTCTCCATGCCTCCTACACAGTTCTACATGTACATCATAAATGCAAACAGAACAGAATTAATTATACATGTTAAATGGTTTATTTTTGCTGTTCTCAGAATGTATCAAATTTCACTAAAACAGTGACTTGAAGGTATTCATCATATAACAGCGGGGAAAAAAAACCACAATCAAAATGATTGTGTTTAAAAAACCCATACATTACAAATCAGAATTCAGAACTCCTTAAAGTTAACTTACTTTCCATGACGGCCAAGGATGTCCTATGAACAGCTTACACTCTGTTGTGCTGTTATTACTTTCAACGATACAGAAAAGGGGGTGGTGATGAACAGAGTGTCTGAATTAAGCAGACCACTCTTACCCAGTCCAAAGATCAGGGCTTGATCCATCACCGTTATTTATCTCACTGCCCCATCCCAGCTCAGAACCTGGCTATATGCAAATTAGTCTGTCCCTGGCCCAGTGCATCATGGGAACAGGGCAGACCAAACTACCAAGCCAATTCTTCACCAGAAAGGAGACAAGCTACCGGGGACCGGTTTCTGGCATTTCAGCCTCTTCGGCCCGGCTTGCTTGAATCCTGATGGAGCAGTGAGAAAGGGACTCATGTCTGAGTATACCCTGCCACACCTATAGTGGCCAAAAACGATACAGAAAAGGGGGTGGTGATGAACAGAGTGTCTGAATTAAGCAGACCACTCTTACCCAGTCCAAAGATCAGGGCTTGATCCATCACCGTTATTTATCTCACTGCCCCATCCCAGCTCAGAACCTGGCTATATGCAAATTAGTCTGTCCCTGCACCATCAGGATTCAAGCAAGCCGGGCCGAAGACGCCTGAAATGGCAGAAACCGGTCCCCGGAAGCTTGTTTCCTTCCCAGTGTAAGAATTGGCTTTTGTAGTCTGGTCTGCCCTGTTCCCATGATGCACTGGGCCAGGGACAGACTAATTTGCATACAGCCAGGTTCTGAAACTGGGATGGTGCAATGAGCTAAAAAACGGTGTTGGATCTAGCCCTGATCTCTTGACTGGGTTAGAGTACTCTGCTTAATTCAGAGACTCTGTCCATCACCACCCCTTGTTGTAAATAATTTTGTCCACCCTAAGCGTGGAAGGGTATACTCAGATGTGAGTCCCTTGCTCATTGCACCATCAGGATTCAAGCAAGCCGGGCCGAAGACGCCTGAAATGGCAGAAACCGGTCCCCGGAAGCTTGTTTCCTTCCCAGTGTAAGAATTGGCTTTTGTAGTCTGGTCTGCCCTGTTCCCATGATGCACTGGGCCAGGGACAGACTAATTTGCATACAGCCAGGTTCTGAAACTGGGATGGTGCAATGAGCTAAAAAACGGTGTTGGATCTAGCCCTGATCTCTTGACTGGGTTAGAGTACTCTGCTTAATTCAGAGACTCTGTCCATCACCACCCCTTGTTGTAAATAATTTTGTCCACCCTAAGCGTGGAAGGGTATACTCAGATGTGAGTCCCTTGCTCATTGCACCATCAGGATTCAAGCAAGCCGGGCCGAAGACGCCTGAAATGGCAGAAACCGGTCCCCGGAAGCTTGTTTCCTTCCCAGTGTAAGAATTGGCTTTTGTAGTCTGGTCTGCCCTGTTCCCATGATGCACTGGGCCAGGGACAGACTAATTTGCATACAGCCAGGTTCTGAAACTGGGATGGTGCAATGAGCTAAAAAACGGTGTTGGATCTAGCCCTGATCTCTTGACTGGGTTAGAGTACTCTGCTTAATTCAGAGACTCTGTCCATCACCACCCCTTGTTGTAAATAATTTTGTCCACCCTAAGCGTGGAAGGGTATACTCAGATGTGAGTCCCTTGCTCATTGCACCATCAGGATTCAAGCAAGCCGGGCCGAAGACGCCTGAAATGGCAGAAACCGGTCCCCGGAAGCTTGTTTCCTTCCCAGTGTAAGAATTGGCTTTTGTAGTCTGGTCTGCCCTGTTCCCATGATGCACTGGGCCAGGGACAGACTAATTTGCATACAGCCAGGTTCTGAAACTGGGATGGTGCAATGAGCTAAAAAACGGTGTTGGATCTAGCCCTGATCTCTTGACTGGGTTAGAGTACTCTGCTTAATTCAGAGACTCTGTCCATCACCACCCCTTGTTGTAAATAATTTTGTCCACCCTAAGCGTGGAAGGGTATACTCAGATGTGAGTCCCTTGCTCATTGCACCATCAGGATTCAAGCAAGCCGGGCCGAAGACGCCTGAAATGGCAGAAACCGGTCCCCGGAAGCTTGTTTCCTTCCCAGTGTAAGAATTGGCTTTTGTAGTCTGGTCTGCCCTGTTCCCATGATGCACTGGGCCAGGGACAGACTAATTTGCATACAGCCAGGTTCTGAAACTGGGATGGTGCAATGAGCTAAAAAACGGTGTTGGATCTAGCCCTGATCTCTTGACTGGGTTAGAGTACTCTGCTTAATTCAGAGACTCTGTCCATCACCACCCCTTGTTGTAAATAGTTATTACTTTCAACCCGCCACTTTCTGAAAGAAAACCTCCATCGTTTTCAAAAACATGTTACATACAATAAATGACTTCTCGCTCTCTACCACACGATTCCACAAGGCCAAATCGTGTCAGAGCCATGTATAACTCTTGGATTTCTTGTAAGCCAATCCCGTCTTTTCGCATTTCCGCAACTTTCAGAATTAAAATGTTGAAGATCATTTACACAATCCTGGACTAGTAATATCTTCCCCTTCTTGCTCAATCATGTTCTACATTTCCTATCACACTGATACTGCTTACTATGAAGCAGACTTACACTACCTTTATGACTAGTACAATTATTTAATTCTCTACATCACTTTTAATCACAAAGCAATGTAAAACAGTAGACAGCATTGCAGACTTACATTCCCTCTACTCCATGTTTTGATTCGCTGCTTCAATTAGCTTATAAAAAGAAATAGTTTTTCTGAACTCATTCAAAGTGCACGTATTTCTCAATAACGTCCAGTGTTATGGTAAAAAGTTATGTCTCTGTACTACACTTATCCTCAAGGCCAAATAGTGTAGGAGCCATGAGAACTTCTTGAAATTCCTCAGAGCACATCCCGAGATTCTTTCCCTAAAATTTTGGTTTTAAAAACACCAGGTAAGAGTTTTTAAGGTCATATGGCAATTTTTTTTTGAAAATTAAAACAGAATCATTGCAGAATGACCAGCCATTTCTACACTTTAAATAAGCTGTATAATGTCCTGATGTTATTGAAGGACCATCATGATATATAATTGCTACAGTTACAAAAGTCCTTCCTGATATTGACAACTGTGAAGCCACAAAATTTTTAATTAAAGTTGTCAATTTTGTTCCATCAGGCCTACATCGTTGGAACATTAAAATGACATACTGGCCATATGTTCGTATAAATAAAGTGGACATCATTTCAGATTTACATTGGCTACACTCCATGTTGTGATCAGCTGCTTTTACTAGCTTATTAAAAGAGACTGATTTACTGTCTGGCAAAGTTAAATATATAAATCTTTCTGAGTCTACACTAGTAGTAGCTGATACCCTACAGTTCTCGCAGTCATGCTGCCATTGATAAGAAAGCCCAAACAGGTGATCTACATCTACACCTTCATCATGCAATACATCAAGCATATACATTAAAAACTCCTGACAATCTTGCTGACTATTTTGAGAGAATTGTGTTTGGCCTGAACATCTGTCTAACAGATTTCGAATTTCAGACACACTTTCTATGTTTGTTCTATCAGTGCTACATTTCTCTAACACAGAATTTAACAAACTGCAAAATCTTTGATCCGAATTGACCACAATCTGTTCTTTTAAAGTTTCTAGAGAAAAGACAACATTAACCACTACATTAGCATAGCAGTTGACACCAGAACTGTTTTCAAATTGAAAACCAACAACATCTTCAACAGAATCCTTTTTGTTTCTGCTTATAATTTCAGGTTCATCAACTTTTCGTCTTTTTGCTACAACCTCCCCAGTATTGGTCACATTTCTTCGTTTCCGGCCTACCACACGTTTCTCAAACAAAGGATACTGAGGCAAATGTGGCGCATACTCTCTTCTCAACCTATTGTATTCCTTAACACAATCTAGATCCGCACAAATGTTTGTGACATCACACTCAATCAAGTACAATCCCGATAAAGTCCTAACTCGTGACAATGCCACATATGCCATACCCTCCTTGAACACAGAACTGCCAATATTCACCAATGCACAGTCTACACTTAAACCTTGCGATTTATGGATTGTCACCGCATATGCCAAGCAAACAGGAAACTGCTTACGACGAACATATAAGTCTTTTACAAGCAAAAATCTAGCAGAACAACGAGCAATTAGCTGTACTTCCTCAATGCCATCAAATTTAATTTTTAAAAATTCAATTCCATCTCTATTTCTGTATTTCACAAAATCAACAACATTACCCATTGATCCATTTACCAGACCTCTTTCAACATGTAAATTCCTTCTTAAAATTATACGGCAGTTCAAGCACACATTCAGAGTCTTTTCAAAACCCGCAGTTTTAGATATACTCTTCTCTAATGAATCCAATTTTGTTTTCAGATTCTCAGACAAAATAATTGTTGATCCCATATGCTCTACTCTGTCAATAGCTTCCAATTTCACAATCTCTTGCTTTTCTAAATGCAACATTTTGTTGTTGAATTTGGCACATTCTGCAAGAGTTGGCATCAAACATATTCCAGATTTTTTCTCAGTAACTTTCTGAAAAATATTCTCAGGCACAACATCTTCGTCTGGATATAAATTTGTCAGTAATCGTGCATGTAAAGCTTCTTTCCCATGCTCGGTCACTTTTCCAGTTCTAACATCTTGTAGAATAGTCTTGTAAACTTCATCCTTTGCCTGACGCATATTTTCATGCAGTTCAGCATAATTGAAGTTTAACCATATATTGACGTTGCCAATACTCCCTAAGCACTTCCTGGTATCTTCATGCGTGAGCATTTTGAACACAGGTTGCCCTTTCACTGGTGTCAGCTGCAGAAGATCTCCAAAAACAATGATGTGTTTGCCACCAAATAACACATCATACTCTGTTTTGAGAACTTCTTGCATTCTCAAATGCACAAAGGCAAGCATGACATTGGAAACCATGCTTACTTCGTCAATGATAAGAAGTTTCATTTTCCTCAAGACTCTTGAAACTTCAAAACAAGCATCTCCAGATAGCTTGTGATATTCTAATTTGTTGTCATGCTCCACTGGCAGCATCAGTAAACGATGTAAAGTAATCCCTTTAATGTTATGTGCTGCCAGTCCAGTTGGAGCGGTGACAACACAAGACAGCGATGACTCTGTCCTTTCCTGCAAATAACATGAAATTGCTTTAATAAGGAAACTTTTTCCAGTTCCCGCTTCTCCACTCACGTACAGTCGGACAGGCTTCAACGACGTACATGAGCACTCTTTCTTATCATGACTTAATCCATGATCAATTTGCATGGTAAGTTCGTCATATATTTTCCTCTGCTCAACGTTGAGTTGTCTTTCCAACTCTTCTAAGTTAACCGCATCCTCCTGAGCATGTGCCATGGCTCTTTCCACTTCATTCATAGCAGTGGCAGCTTCATTTTCGATAAGAGGTCCTCCTAGTGGATCCTGACTCAATGAAGCAGAACTCTGACTGTCCTGAGAACTGTCTCTGGCAATCTCGGCTGCAATCGTTGCTTCCTGCTCAATTTCCACATTCAACATTTCTACATATTTGGAAAAAGCAGGACATTCTATGGTCTCCTTGGCAGCATTGAAAGAGTCTTCGTAACAGAGGAAATCTCCAAGCAGTTCCTCTTCTAAATTAAACCCTTACACTATCCATCACTTTCCCTACTGCTGCACCTTCCTGGAGTTAGACTAGTAAATTGAACCCCTACAATATCCATCACTTTCCCTATTGCTGCACCTTCCTGGAGTTAGAATAGTATATTATACCGCTACACTATCCTACACTTTCCTTTGTGCTGCACCTTCCTGGACTTAGAACAGTAAATAGAACCCCTATACTATCCATCACTTTCCCTACTGCTGCACCTTCCTGGAGTTAGAATAGTAAATTATAGCCCTACACTATCCATCATGTTCCTTATTGCTGCACCTTCCTGGAGTTAGAATAGTAAATTAAACCCTTACACTATCCATCACTTTCCCTACTGCTGCACCTTCCTGGAGTTAGAATAGTAAATTGAACCCCTACACTATCCATCACTTTCCCTACTGCTGCACCTTCCTGGAGTTAGAATAGTATATTATACCCCTACACTATCCTACACTTTCCTTTGTGCTGCACCTTCCTCGACTTAGAATAGTAAATAGAACCCCTACACTATCCATCACTTTCCCTACTGGTGCACCTTCCTGGAGTTAGAATAGTAATTTATACCCCTACACTATCCATCACTTACCCATCTGCAACACCTTCCTGGAGTTAGAATAGTAAATTATACCCCTACACTATCCATCACTTTCCTTACTGCTGCACCTTCCTGGAGTTCGAATAGTAAATCATACTCCTACACTATCCATCACTTTCCCTACTGCTGCACCTTCCTGGAGTTAGAGTAGTAAATTGAACCCCTACACTATCCATCACTTTCCTTACTGCTGCACCTTCCTTGAGTTAGAATAGTAAATTATACCCCTACACTATCCATCACTTTCCCTATTGCTTCACCTTCCTGGAGTTAGAATAGTAAATTAAACCCTTACACTATCCATCACTTTCCCTACTGCTGCACCATCCTGGAGTTAGACTAGTAAATTGAACCCCTACAATATCCATCACTTTCCCTACTGCTGCACCTTCCTGGAGTTAGAATAGTATATTATACCCCTACACTATCCTACACTTTCCTTTGTGCTGCACCTTCCTGGACTTAGAATAGTAAATAGAACCCCTACACTATCCTACACTTTCCTTCGTGCTGCACCTTCCTGGACTTAGAATAGTAAATAGAACCCCTATACTATCCATCACTTTCCCTACTGCTGCACCTTCCTGGAGTTAGAATAGTAAATTATAGCCCTACACTATCCATCATGTTCCTTATTGCTGCACCTTCCTGGAGTTAGAATAGTAAATTAAACCCTTACACTATCCATCACTTTCCCTACTGCTGCACCATCCTGGAGTTAGACTAGTAAATTGAACCCCTACAATATCCATCACTTTCCCTACTGCTGCACCTTCCTGGAGTTAGAATAGTATATTATACCCCTACACTATCCTACACTTTCCTTTGTGCTGCACCTTCCTGGACTTAGAATAGTAAATAGAATCCCTACACTATCCATCACTTTCCCTATTGCTGCACCTTCCTGGAGTTAGAATAGTAAATTAAACCCTTACACTATCCATCACTTTCCCTACTGCTGCACCTTCCTGGAGTTAGACTAGTAAATTGAACCCCTACAATATCCATCACTTTCCCTATTGCTGCACCTTCCTGGAGTTAGAATAGTATATTATACCGCTACACTATCCTACACTTTCCTTTGTGCTGCACCTTCCTGGACTTAGAACAGTAAATAGAACCCCTATACTATCCATCACTTTCCCTACTGCTGCACCTTCCTGGAGTTAGAATAGTAAATTATAGCCCTACACTATCCATCATGTTCCTTATTGCTGCACCTTCCTGGAGTTAGAATAGTAAATTAAACCCTTACACTATCCATCACTTTCCCTACTGCTGCACCTTCCTGGAGTTAGAATAGTAAATTGAACCCCTACACTATCCATCACTTTCCCTACTGCTGCACCTTCCTGGAGTTAGAATAGTATATTATACCCCTACACTATCCTACACTTTCCTTTGTGCTGCACCTTCCTCGACTTAGAATAGTAAATAGAACCCCTACACTATCCATCACTTTCCCTACTGGTGCACCTTCCTGGAGTTAGAATAGTAATTTATACCCCTACACTATCCATCACTTACCCATCTGCAACACCTTCCTGGAGTTAGAATAGTAAATTATACCCCTACACTATCCATCACTTTCCTTACTGCTGCACCTTCCTGGAGTTCGAATAGTAAATCATACTCCTACACTATCCATCACTTTCCCTACTGCTGCACCTTCCTGGAGTTAGAGTAGTAAATTGAACCCCTACACTATCCATCACTTTCCTTACTGCTGCACCTTCCTTGAGTTAGAATAGTAAATTATACCCCTACACTATCCATCACTTTCCCTATTGCTTCACCTTCCTGGAGTTAGAATAGTAAATTAAACCCTTACACTATCCATCACTTTCCCTACTGCTGCACCATCCTGGAGTTAGACTAGTAAATTGAACCCCTACAATATCCATCACTTTCCCTACTGCTGCACCTTCCTGGAGTTAGAATAGTATATTATACCCCTACACTATCCTACACTTTCCTTTGTGCTGCACCTTCCTGGACTTAGAATAGTAAATAGAACCCCTACACTATCCATCACTTTCCCTACTGCTGCACCTTCCTGGAGTTAGACTAGTAATTTGAACCCCTACAATATCCATCACTTTCCCTACTGCTGCACCTTCCTGGAGTTAGATTAGTATATTATACCCCTACACTATCCTACACTTTCCTTTGTGCTGCACCTTACTGGACTTAGAATAGTAAATAGAACCCCTACACTATCCATCACTTTCCCTACTTCTGCACCTTCCTGGAGTTAGAATAGTAAATTATAGCCCTACACTAGCCATCACGTTCTTTATTGCTGCACCTTCCTGGAGTTAGAATAGTAAATTAAACCCTTACACTATCCATGACTTTCCCTACTGCTGCACCTTCCTGGAGTTAGAATAGTAAATTGAACCCCTACACTATCCATCACTTTCCCTACTGCTGCACCTTCCTGGAGTTAGAGTAGTAAATTGAACCCCTACACTATCCATCACTTTCAATACTGCTGCACCTTCCTTGAGTTAGAATAGTAAATTATACCCCTACACTATCCATCACTTTCCCTATTGCTGCACCTTCCTGGAGTTAGAATAGTAAATAAACCCTTACACTATCCATCACTTTCCCTACTGCTGCACCATCCTGGAGTTAGAATAGTAAATTAAACCCTTACACTATCCATCACTTTCCCTACTGCTGCACCATCCTGGAGTTAGACTAGTTAATTGAACCCCTACAATATCCATCACTTTCCCTACTGCTGCACCTTCCTGGAGTTAGAATAGTATATTATACCCCTACACTATCCTACACTTTCCTTTGTGCTGCACCTTCCTGGACTTAGAATAGTAAATAGAACCCCTACACTATCCATCACTTTCCCTACTTCTGCACCTTCCTGGAGTTAGAATAGTAAATTATAGCCCTACACTAGCCATCACGTTCCTTATTGCTGCACCTTCCTGGAGTTAGAATAGTAAATTAAACCCTTACACTATCCATGACTTTCCCTACTGCTGCACCTTCCTGGAGTTAGAATAGTAAATTGAACCCCTACACTATCCATCACTTTCCCTACTGCTGCACCTTCCTGGAGTTAGAGTAGTAAATTGAACCCCTACACTATCCATCACTTTCAATACTGCTGCACCTTCCTTGAGTTAGAATAGTAAATTATACCCCTACACTATCCATCACTTTCCCTATTGCTGCACCTTCCTGGAGTTAGAATAGTAAATTAAACCCTTACACTATCCATCACTTTCCCTACTGCTGCACCATCCTGGAGTTAGACTAGTAAATTGAACCCCTACAATATCCATCACTTTCCCTATTGCTGCACCTTCCTGGAGTTAGAATAGTATATTATACCGCTACACTACCCTACACTTTCCTTTGTGCTGCACCTTCCTGGACTTAGAACAGTAAATAGAACCCCTATACTATCCATCACTTTCCCTACTGCTGCACCTTCCTGGAGTTAGAATAGTAATTTATACCCCTACACTATCCATCACTTACCCATCTGCAACACCTTCCTGGAGTTAGAATAGTAAATTATACCCCTACACTATCCATCACTTTCCTTACTGCTGCACCTTCCTGGAGTTCGAATAGTAAATCATACTCCTACACTATCCATCACTTTCCCTACTGCTGCACCTTCCTGGAGTTAGAGTAGTAAATTGAACCCCTACACTATCCATCACTTTCCTTACTGCTGCACCTTCCTTGAGTTAGAATAGTAAATTATACCCCTACACTATCCATCACTTTCCCTATTGCTTCACCTTCCTGGAGTTAGAATAGTAAATTAAACCCTTACACTATCCATCACTTTCCCTACTGCTGCACCATCCTGGAGTTAGACTAGTAAATTGAACCCCTACAATATCCATCACTTTCCCTACTGCTGCACCTTCCTGGAGTTAGAATAGTATATTATACCCCTACACTATCCTACACTTTCCTTTGTGCTGCACCTTCCTGGACTTAGAATAGTAAATAGAACCCCTACACTATCCATCACTTTCCCTACTGCTGCACCTTCCTGGAGTTAGACTAGTAATTTGAACCCCTACAATATCCATCACTTTCCCTACTGCTGCACCTTCCTGGAGTTAGATTAGTATATTATACCCCTACACTATCCATCACTTTCCCTACTTCTGCACCTTCCTGGAGTTAGAATAGTAAATTATAGCCCTACACTAGCCATCACGTTCCTTATTGCTGCACCTTCCTGGAGTTAGAATAGTAAATTAAACCCTTACACTATCCATGACTTTCCCTACTGCTGCACCTTCCTGGAGTTAGAATAGTAAATTGAACCCCTACACTATCCATCACTTTCCCTACTGCTGCACCTTCCTGGAGTTAGAGTAGTAAATTGAACCCCTACACTATCCATCACTTTCAATACTGCTGCACCTTCCTTGAGTTAGAATAGTAAATTATACCCCTACACTATCCATCACTTTCCCTATTGCTGCACCTTCCTGGAGTTAGAATAGTAAATTAAACCCTTACACTATCCATCACTTTCCCTACTGCTGCACCATCCTGGAGTTAGAATAGTAAATTAAACCCTTACACTATCCATCACTTTCCCTACTGCTGCACCATCCTGGAGTTAGACTAGTTAATTGAACCCCTACAATATCCATCACTTTCCCTACTGCTGCACCTTCCTGGAGTTAGAATAGTATATTATACCCCTACACTATCCTACACTTTCCTTTGTGCTGCACCTTCCTAGACTTAGAATAGTAAATAGAACCCCTACACTATCCATCACTTTCCCTACTTCTGCACCTTCCTGGAGTTAGAATAGTAAATTATAGCCCTACACTAGCCATCACGTTCCTTATTGCTGCACCTTCCTGGAGTTAGAATAGTAAATTAAACCCTTACACTATCCATGACTTTCCCTACTGCTGCACCTTCCTGGAGTTAGAATAGTAAATTGAACCCCTACACTATCCATCACTTTCCCTACTGCTGCACCTTCCTGGAGTTAGAGTAGTAAATTGAACCCCTACACTATCCATCACTTTCAATACTGCTGCACCTTCCTTGAGTTAGAATAGTAAATTATACCCCTACACTATCCATCACTTTCCCTATTGCTGCACCTTCCTGGAGTTAGAATAGTAAATTAAACCCTTACACTATCCATCACTTTCCCTACTGCTGCACCATCCTGGAGTTAGACTAGTAAATTGAACCCCTACAATATCCATCACTTTCCCTACTGCTGCACCTTCCTGGAGTTAGAATAGTATATTATACCCCTACACTATCCTACACGTTCCTTTGTGCTGCACCTTCCTGGACTTAGAATAGTAAATAGAACCCCTACACTATCCATCACTTTCCCTACTTCTGCACCTTCCTGGAGTTAGAATAGTAAATTATAGCCCTACACTAGCCATCACGTTCCTTATTGCTGCACCTTCCTGGAGTTAGAATAGTAACTTAAACCCTTACACTATCCATGACTTTCCCTACTGCTGCACCTTCCTGGAGGTAGAATAGTAAATTGAACCCCTACACTATCCATCACTTTCCCTACTGGTGCACCTTCCTGGAGTTAGAATAGTAATGTATACCCCCACACTATCCATCACTTACCCTTCTGCAATACCTTCCTGTAGTTAGAACAGTAAATTATACCCCTACACTGTCCATCACTTTCCCTACTGCTGCACCTTCCTGGACTTAGAATATTAAATTATATCTCTACACTATCCTACACTTTCCCTACTGCTGCACCTTTCTGGAGTTAGAATAGTAAATTATATCCCTACACTATCCATCATTTTCCCTACTGCTGCACCTTCCTGGAGTTAGAGTAGTAAATTGAACCCCTACACTATCCATCACTTTCCCTACTGCTGCACCTTCCTGGACATAGAATAGTAAATAGAACCCCTACACTATCCTTCACTTTCCCTACTGCTGCACCTTCCTGGAGTTAGAATTGTAAATTATACTCCTACACTATCCATCACTTACCCTACTGCAAAACCTTCCTGGAGTTAGAATAGTAAATTATATCCCTACACTATCCATCACTTTCCCTACTGCTGCACCTTCCTGGAGTTAGAGTAGTAAATTGAACCCCTACACTATCCATCACTTTCCCTACTGCTGCACCTTCCTTGAGTTAGAATAGTAAATTATACCCCTACACTATCCATCACTTTCCCTATTGCTGCACCTTCCTGGAGTTAGAATAGTAAATTAAACCCTTACACTATCCATCACTTTCCCTACTGCTGCACCTTCCTGGAGTTAGACTAGTAAATTGAACCCCTACAATATCCATCACTTTCCCTACTGCTGCACCTTCCTGGAAATAGAATAGTATATTATACCGCTACACTATCCTACACTTTCCTTCGTGCTGCACCTTCCTGGACTTAGAATAGTAAATAGAACCCCTATACTATCCATCACTTTCCCTACTGCTGCACCTTCCTGGAGTTAGAATAGTAAATTATAGCCCTACACTATCCATCATGTTCTTTATTGCTGCACCTTCCTGGAGTTAGAATAGTAAATTAAACCCTTACACTATCCATCACTTTCCCTACTGCTGCACCATCCTGGAGTTAGACTAGTAAATTGAACCCCTACAATATCCATCACTTTCCCTACTGCTGCACCTTCCTGGAGTTAGAATAGTATATTATACCCCTACACTATCCTACACTTTCCTTTGTGCTGCACCTTCCTGGACTTAGAATAGTAAATAGAATCCCTACACTATCCATCACTTTCCCTATTGCTGCACCTTCCTGGAGTTAGAATAGTAAATTAAACCCTTACACTATCCATCACTTTCCCTACTGCTGCACCTTCCTGGAGTTAGACTAGTAAATTGAACCCCTACAATATCCATCACTTTCCCTAATGCTGCACCTTCCTGGAGTTAGAATAGTATATTATACCGCTACACTATCCTACACTTTCCTTTGTGCTGCACCTTCCTGGACTTAGAACAGTAAATAGAACCCCTATACTATCCATCACTTTCCCTACTGCTGCACCTTCCTGGAGTTAGAATAGTAAATTATAGCCCTACACTATCCATCATGTTCCTTATTGCTGCACCTTCCTGGAGTTAGAATAGTAAATTAAACCCTTACACTATCCATCACTTTCCCTACTGCTGCACCTTCCTGGAGTTAGAATAGTAAATTGAACCCCTACACTATCCATCACTTTCCCTACTGCTGCACCTTCCTGGAGTTAGAATAGTATATTATACCCCTACACTATCCTACACTTTCCTTTGTGCTGCACCTTCCTCGACTTAGAATAGTAAATAGAACCCCTACACTATCCATCACTTTCCCTACTGGTGCACCTTCCTGGAGTTAGAATAGTAATGTATACCCCTACACTATCCATCACTTACCCATCTGCAACACCTTCCTGGAGTTAGAATAGTAAATTATACCCCTACACTATCCATCACTTTCCTTACTGCTGCACCTTCCTGGAGTTCGAATAGTAAATCATACTCCTACACTATCCATCACTTTCCCTACTGCTGCACCTTCCTGGAGTTAGAGTAGTAAATTGAACCCCTACACTATCCATCACTTTCCTTACTGCTGCACCTTCCTTGAGTTAGAATAGTAAATTATACCCCTACACTATCCATCACTTTCCCTATTGCTTCACCTTCCTGGAGTTAGAATAGTAAATTAAACCCTTACACTATCCATCACTTTCCCTACTGCTGCACCATCCTGGAGTTAGACTAGTAAATTGAACCCCTACAATATCCATCACTTTCCCTACTGCTGCACCTTCCTGGAGTTAGAATAGTATATTATACCCCTACACTATCCTACACTTTCCTTTGTGCTGCACCTTCCTGGACTTAGAATAGTAAATAGAACCCCTACACTATCCATCACTTTCCCTACTGCTGCACCTTCCTGGAGTTAGACTAGTAATTTGAACCCCTACAATATCCATCACTTTCCCTACTGCTGCACCTTCCTGGAGTTAGATTAGTATATTATACCCCTACACTATCCTACACTTTCCTTTGTGCTGCACCTTACTGGACTTAGAATAGTAAATAGAACCCCTACACTATCCATCACTTTCCCTACTTCTGCACCTTCCTGGAGTTAGAATAGTAAATTATAGCCCTACACTAGCCATCACGTTCCTTATTGCTGCACCTTCCTGGAGTTAGAATAGTAAATTAAACCCTTACACTATCCATGACTTTCCCTACTGCTGCACCTTCCTGGAGTTAGAATAGTAAATTGAACCCCTACACTATCCATCACTTACCCTACTGCTGCACCTTCCTTTAGTTAGAGTAGTAAATTGAACCCCTACACTATCCATCACTTTCAATACTGCTGCACCTTCCTTGAGTTAGAATAGTAAATTATACCCCTACACTATCCATCACTTTCCCTATTGCTGCACCTTCCTGGAGTTAGAATAGTAAATTAAACCCTTACACTATCCATCACTTTCCCTACTGCTGCACCATCCTGGAGTTAGACTAGTAAATTGAACCCCTACAATATCCATCACTTTCCCTACTGCTGCACCTTCCTGGAGTTAGAATAGTATATTATACCCCTACACTATCCTACACGTTCCTTTGTGCTGCACCTTCCTGGACTTAGAATAGTAAATAGAACCCCTACACTATCCATCACTTTCCCTTCTTCTGCACCTTCCTGGAGTTAGAATAGTAAATTATAGCCCTACACTAGCCATCACGTTCCTTATTGCTGCACCTTCCTGGAGTTAGAATAGTAACTTAAACCCTTACACTATCCATGACTTTCCCTACTGCTGCACCTTCCTGGAGGTAGAATAGTAAATTGAACCCCTACACTATCCATCACTTTCCCTACTGGTGCACCTTCCTGGAGTTAGAATAGTAATGTATACCCCCACACTATCCATCACTTACCCTTCTGCAATACCTTCCTGTAGTTAGAACAGTAAATTATACCCCTACACTGTCCATCACTTTCCCTACTGCTGCACCTTCCTGGACTTAGAATATTAAATTATATCTCTACACTATCCTACACTTTCCCTACTGCTGCACCTTTCTGGAGTTAGAATAGTAAATTATATCCCTACACTATCCATCATTTTCCCTACTGCTGCACCTTCCTGGAGTTAGAGTAGTAAATTGAACCCCTACACTATCCATCACTTTCCCTACTGCTGCACCTTCCTGGACATAGAATAGTAAATAGAACCCCTACACTATCCTTCACTTTCCCTACTGCTGCACCTTCCTGGAGTTAGAATTGTAAATTATACTCCTACACTATCCATCACTTACCCTACTGCAAAACCTTCCTGGAGTTAGAATAGTAAATTATATCCCTACACTATCCATCACTTTCCCTACTGCTGCACCTTCCTGGAGTTAGAGTAGTAAATTGAACCCCTACACTATCCATCACTTTCCCTACTGCTGCACCTTCCTTGAGTTAGAATAGTAAATTATACCCCTACACTATCCATCACTTTCCCTATTGCTGCACCTTCCTGGAGTTAGAATAGTAAATTAAACCCTTACACTATCCATCACTTTCCCTACTGCTGCACCTTCCTGGAGTTAGACTAGTAAATTGAACCCCTACAATATCCATCACTTTCCCTACTGCTGCACCTTCCTGGAAATAGAATAGTATATTATACCGCTACACTATCCTACACTTTCCTTCGTGCTGCACCTTCCTGGACTTAGAATAGTAAATAGAACCCCTATACTATCCATCACTTTCCCTACTGCTGCACCTTCCTGGAGTTAGAATAGTAAATTATAGCCCTACACTATCCATCATGTTCCTTATTGCTGCACCTTCCTGGAGTTAGAATAGTAAATTAAACCCTTACACTATCCATCACTTTCCCTACTGCTGCACCATCCTGGAGTTAGACTAGTAAATTGAACCCCTACAATATCCATCACTTTCCCTACTGCTGCACCTTCCTGGAGTTAGAATAGTATATTATACCCCTACACTATCCTACACTTTCCTTTGTGCTGCACCTTCCTGGACTTAGAATAGTAAATAGAATCCCTACACTATCCATCACTTTCCCTATTGCTGCACCTTCCTGGAGTTAGAATAGTAAATTAAACCCTTACACTATCCATCACTTTCCCTACTGCTGCACCTTCCTGGAGTTAGACTAGTAAATTGAACCCCTACAATATCCATCACTTTCCCTATTGCTGCACCTTCCTGGAGTTAGAATAGTATATTATACCGCTACACTATCCTACACTTTCCTTTGTGCTGCACCTTCCTGGACTTAGAACAGTAAATAGAACCCCTATACTATCCATCACTTTCCCTACTGCTGCACCTTCCTGGAGTTAGAATAGTAAATTATAGCCCTACACTATCCATCATGTTCCTTATTGCTGCACCTTCCTGGAGTTAGAATAGTAAATTAAACCCTTACACTATCCATCACTTTCCCTACTGCTGCACCTTCCTGGAGTTAGAATAGTAAATTGAACCCCTACACTATCCATCACTTTCCCTACTGCTGCACCTTCCTGGAGTTAGAATAGTATATTATACCCCTACACTATCCTACACTTTCCTTTGTGCTGCACCTTCCTCGACTTAGAATAGTAAATAGAACCCCTACACTATCCATCACTTTCCCTACTGGTGCACCTTCCTGGAGTTAGAATAGTAATTTATACCCCTACACTATCCATCACTTACCCATCTGCAACACCTTCCTGGAGTTAGAATAGTAAATTATACCCCTACACTATCCATCACTTTCCTTACTGCTGCACCTTCCTGGAGTTCGAATAGTAAATCATACTCCTACACTATCCATCACTTTCCCTACTGCTGCACCTTCTTGGAGTTAGAGTAGTAAATTGAACCCCTACACTATCCATCACTTTCCTTACTGCTGCACCTTCCTTGAGTTAGAATAGTAAATTATACCCCTACACTATCCATCACTTTCCCTATTGCTTCACCTTCCTGGAGTTAGAATAGTAAATTAAACCCTTACACTATCCATCACTTTCCCTACTGCTGCACCATCCTGGAGTTAGACTAGTAAATTGAACCCCTACAATATCCATCACTTTCCCTACTGCTGCACCTTCCTGGAGTTAGAATAGTATATTATACCCCTACACTATCCTACACTTTCCTTTGTGCTGCACCTTCCTGGACTTAGAATAGTAAATAGAACCCCTACACTATCCATCACTTTCCCTACTGCTGCACCTTCCTGGAGTTAGACTAGTAATTTGAACCCCTACAATATCCATCACTTTCCCTACTGCTGCACCTTCCTGGAGTTAGATTAGTATATTATACCCCTACACTATCCTACACTTTCCTTTGTGCTGCACCTTACTGGACTTAGAATAATAAATAGAACCCCTATACTATCCATCACTTTCCCTGCTGCTGCACCTTCCTGGAGTTAGAATAGTAAATTATAGCCCTACACTATCCTTCATGTTCCTTATTGCTGCACCTTCCTGGAGTTAGAATAGTAAATTAAACCCTTACACTATCCTTCACTTTCCCTACTGCTGCACCTTCCTGGAGTTAGAATAGTAAATTGAACCCCTACACTATCCATCACTTTCCCTACTCCTGCACCTTCCTGGAGTTAGAATAGTATATTATACCCCTACACTATCCTACACTTTCCTTTGTGCTGCACCTTCCTCGACTTAGAATAGTAAATAGAACCCCTACACTATCCATCATTTTCCCTACTGGTGCACCTTCCTGGAGTTAGAATAGTAATTCATACCCCTACACTATCCATCACTTACCCATCTGCAACTCCTTCCTGGAGTTAGAATAGTAAATTATACCCCTACACTATCCATCACTTTCCTTACTGCTGCACCTTCCTGGAGTTCGAATAGTAAATTATACTCCTACACTATCCATCACTTTCCCTACTGCTGCACCTTCCTGGAGTTAGAGTAGTAAATTGAACCCCTACACTATCCATCACTTTCCTTACTGCTGCACCTTCCTTGAGTTAGAATAGTAAATTATACCCCTACACTATCCATCACTTTCCCTATTGCTGCACCTTCCTGGAGTTAGAATAGTAAATTAAACCCTGACACTATCCATCACTTTCCCTACTGCTGCACCATCCTGGAGTTAAACTAGTAAATTGAACCCCTACAATATCCATCACTTTCCCTACTGCTGCACCTTCCTGGAGTTAGAATAGTATATTATACCCCTACACTATCCTACACTTTCCTTTGTGCTGCACCTTCCTGGACTTAGAATAGTAAATAGAACCCCTACACTATCCATCACTTTCCCTACTTCTGCACCTTCCTGGAGTTAGAATAGTAAATTATAGCCCTACACTAGCCATCACGTTCCTTATTGCTGCACCTTCCTGGAGTTAGAATAGTAAATTAAACCCTTACACTATCCATGACTTTCCCTACTGCTGCACCTTCCTGGAGTTAGAATAGTAAATTGAACCCCTACACTATCCATCACTTTCCCTACTGCTGCACCTTCCTGGAGTTAGAGTAGTAAATTGAACCCCTACACTATCCATCACTTTCCTTACTGCTGCACCTTCCTTGAGTTAGAATAGTAAATTATACCCCTGCACTATCCATCACTTTCCCTATTGCTGCACCTTCCTGGAGTTAGAATAGTAAATTAAACCCTTACACTATCCATCACTTTCCCTACTGCTGCACCATCCTGGAGTTAGACTCGTAAATTGAACCCCTACATTATCCATCACTTTCCCTACTGCTGCACCTTCCTGGAGTTAGAATAGTATATTATACCCCTACACTATCCTACACTTTCCTTTGTGCTGCACCTTCCTGGACTTAGAATAGTAAATAGAACCCCTACACTATCCATCACTTTCCCTACTTCTGCACCTTCCTGGAGTTAGAATAGTAAATTATAGCCCTACACTAGCCATCACGTTCCTTATTGCTGCACCTTCCTGGAGTTAGAATAGTAACTTAAACCCTTACACTATCCATGACTTTCCCTACTGCTGCACCTTCCTGGAGGTAGAATAGTAAATTGAACCCCTACACTATCCATCACTTTCCCTACTGGTGCACCTTCCTGGAGTTAGAATAGTAATTTATACCCCCACACTATCCATCACTTACCCTTCTGCAATACCTTCCTGTAGTTAGAATAGTAAATTATACCCTACACTGTCCATCACTTTCCCTACTGCTGCACCTTCCTGGACTTAGAATATTAAATTATATCTCTACACTATCCTACACTTTCCCTACTGCTGCACCTTTCTGGAGTTAGAATAGTAAATTATATCCCTACACTATCCATCATTTTCCCTACTGCTGCACCTTCCTGGAGTTAGAGTAGTAAATTGAACCCCTACACTATCCATCACTTTCCCTACTGCTGCACCTTCCTGGACTTAGAATAGTAAATAGAACCCCTACACTATCCTTCACTTTCCCTACTGCTGCCCCTTCCTGGAGTTAGAATTGTAAATTATACTCCTACACTATCCATCACTTACCCTACTGCAAAACCTTCCTGGAGTTAGAATAGTAAATTATATCCCTACACTATCCATCACTTTCCCTACTGCTGCACCTTCCTGGAGTTAGAGTAGTAAATTGAACCCCTACACTATCCATCACTTTCCCTACTGCTGCACCTTCCTTGAGTTAGAATAGTAAATTATACCCCTACACTATCCATCACTTTCCCTATTGCTGCACCTTCCTGGAGTTAGAATAGTAAATTAAACCCTTACACTATCCATCACTTTCCCTACTGCTGCACCTTCCTGGAGTTAGACTAGTAAATTGAACCCCTACAATATCCATCACTTTCCCTACTGCTGCACCTTCCTGGAAATAGAATAGTATATTATACCGCTACACTATCCTACACTTTCCTTCGTGCTGCACCTTCCTGGACTTAGAATAGTAAATAGAACCCCTATACTATCCATCACTTTCCCTACTGCTGCACCTTCCTGGAGTTAGAATAGTAAATTATAGCCCTACACTATCCATCATGTTCCTTATTGCTGCACCTTCCTGGAGTTAGAATAGTAAATTAAACCCTTACACTATCCATCACTTTCCCTACTGGTGCACCTTCCTGGAGTTAGAATAGTAAATTAAACCCTTACACTATCCATGACTTTCCCTACTGCTGCACCTTCCTGGAGTTAGAATAGTAAATTGAACCCCTACACTATCCATCACTTTCCCTACTGCTGCACCTTCCTGGAGTTAGAGTTGTAAATTGAACCCCTACACTATCCATCACTTTCCTTACTGCTGCACCTTCCTTGAGTTAGAATAGTAAATTATACCCCTACACTATCCATCACTTTCCCTATTGCTGCACCTTCCTGGAGTTAGAATAGTAAATTAAACCCTTACACTATCCATCACTTTCCCTACTGCTGCACCATCCTGGAGTTAGACTAGTAAATTGAACCCCTACAATATCCATCACTTTCCCTACTGCTGCACCTTCCTGGAGTTAGAATAGTATATTATACCCCTACACTATCCTACACTTTCCTTTGTGCTGCACCTTCCTGGACTTAGAATAGTAAATAGAACCCCTACACTATCCATCACTTTCCCTACTTCTGCACCTTCCTGGAGTTAGAATAGTAAATTATAGCCCTACACTAGCCATCACGTTCCTTATTGCTGCACCTTCCTGGAGTTAGAATATTAACTTAAACCCTTACACTATCCATGACTTTCCCTACTGCTGCACCTTCCTGGAGGTAGAATAGTAAATTGAACCCCTACACTATCCATCACTTTCCCTACTGGTGCACCTTCCTGGAGTTAGAATAGTAATTTATACCCCCACACTATCCATCACTTACCCTTCTGCAATACCTTCCTGTAGTTAGAATAGTAAATTATACCCCTACACTGTCCATCACTTTCCCTACTGCTGCACCTTCCTGGACTTAGAATATTAAATTATATCTCTACACTATCCTACACTTTCCCTACTGCTGCACCTTTCTGGAGTTAGAATAGTAAATTATATCCCTACACTATCCATCATTTTCCCTACTGCTGCACCTTCCTGGAGTTAGAGTAGTAAATTGAACCCCTACACTATCCATCACTTTCCCTACTGCTGCACCTTCCTGGACTTAGAATAGTAAATAGAACCCCTACACTATCCTTCACTTTCCCTACTGCTGCACCTTCCTGGAGTTAGAATTGTAAATTATACTCCTACACTATCCATCACTTACCCTACTGCAAAACCTTCCTGTGTGGTATAAGGTTCAAGTCAGGCCTACATACTCTGCTAAACTCTCGAACACCTTAGTATAGAAGTTGGCACGGACACTGGAAAAGGTAAAAGACAAGTTTATTAAGACCCCATGGGGTGGTGATACATTCCTACAGCACCCTTCGGCAATGTAAGAAGTAGCACACCGAACATCGATGCGCGACCTCTTTTATACAGTTTAATAGCAATAAAAGGATAGGCGGGTACAAGTTACACATTTTAGGTACATATAAGGTCATTTTTGGAACACAGCCAACATGTGGGAGGAGTTTCAACAGCACTGGTCAGTTAGTGTGAACATTCCTAAAGAGTGACCAATTGGTGCGTAGTGCGCATGTGCGCTTGACCAGTACTAAAAATAGCCTGTTGCCGAGCAGACTAGTGACCATGGGTATCGAGAAAGGACGAAAGGGCACACTGACCACGAGGCAGCGTTCATAGGAAACGGAAGTCAGAGGGATTCAAAATGGCCCCCGTTCGTTTTGGTCAAGTTAACAGAAAAAACCGTGTAGCTGTGCTAAACGCTAACTCAGGAGCTGCCAAAACACGACACACGGCCCTTTTAGCGTTTAGCAAAAGCTACCTCATAGTGAACGTAGTCGGAATGTTCATCCTCAATGTCAATAGCCATTATTTTCAATACTTCATCATTGATCATTTTCTCTTGCTTGACAATAGCTCGTTTGGACGGAATACAGGCTGTGATACATACAGAACATAATGTAGGGCCACATTGAATACATAAACAAAGGAAAAATAGTACTCCAATAAAAACACAGAGAATCGTTAATAATTTCCAACCCCAAGTACTAAGCAGGGTCCAGAACCAACCAGAAAAGGTCCATGTTCCATTTTCTGGGTGGATCTCAGCAGCTATCTTATGTAATTTTGTAATCAAATCATATA
The DNA here is from genome assembly GCF_964261635.1 of Lissotriton helveticus. Classification (NCBI taxonomy): domain Eukaryota; kingdom Metazoa; phylum Chordata; class Amphibia; order Caudata; family Salamandridae; genus Lissotriton; species Lissotriton helveticus. The sequence continues at coordinate 1,790,122,587 of NC_136068.1, forward strand.
CAGAAGGTGAGTTATCTGGTACGTAAACGCAACAACTACTTCCGATGACGCGGCATGCTCCACCCCTATCAGCTAGTATCACATCTAGAACCATTCGATTCTGGAGCGCCACAATTCTGGTAATTTGTAATTCCTCAGTAATATTCCCTAAAGCAGAGGCAGTTTCATTAGCGACGGCTTCCACCACACGTGTAAGCCGCCTTATCTTCCTGCTATTCAGTGCAGCTCCTACGAATGAAAATAACCCCAAATTGAAATCTACATATTGTTGTAATGTGGTATCAGTCTGGTCTATTTCATCAAGATCTATTGTTCGTTTTACTCTGTTCAGTATGAAATCATGGTACAGAACATAATCATTGTGATACATGGGAGGAGCAATAAATACAGGTGGTAATACAAAAGCTGTATAACACGTTCCTAACCATCCCAACGGTAGACGATGGTATCCTTATTTCCACAAATGAAATATGTGTTACGTGAAGCTACAAATGCGATTCCAGTTGGTGTATCAAAGGTAAGTGTAATATTACATTCACTGCGGCCTACAGGGATTGTACCTTTATTTCTAATACACAAATCTGCTTTTGTATCGATAACGGTTATTATATGCATGCTCGTCACATTTATAAGTCTTTGATTTGTATATACACGAGGTGTAGAAACATTGTCCGGACGATATTCTTCCCATTCGAATTTAGTTTCTTCAGCGTGTGGATAGCCATCTTTATCGTTATAGCATATTTTATTCAACCGAAAAAGTAATCCACCTTTCGTTGGCCATCGCAGAGTAAAAAGAAGAGTGTACCAAGCATGACAAGAACCATTATGAGAAAACGGGAGAGGAATGAGTGGTGTTCCTCCCTTCTTCTGGTGTCCGGGCAACATTCCACATACCCAACAATTGGACGTGTTGGTCATATTATGAGTATGATGCAAAATCTTAATAAAGCTGTTGTTCAAATAAGTCTGCCTATGTCTTTCTTCGTGAAAAGGCAGAGTGAAATGAAAATGTTCAGATGGACTTGGAGTGGTGGGCAGCAAATGTTCTCGTACAGGAAACAATAGTTCTATAGTCCAGGCTAATACTGCGATCACCACTACGGTCAAGACAAACAAAACAGCACCAAGAATTCTTCCTTTTTGTGTCGAAGGAGATGCCATAGTTCACAAAACAATACTCTTCACAAGCAACACTAAGCGAGAAAAAATAAAACGATGGTTCTGAACCGAGGCTGCCGTTGATTTGTTCTCCGGGATTCAAGACGGGTGTCGCTACACTGGGCAGAACTGATCCCCCCCCCTTGATATTCCCGGCTTCCGTTTCACAAACCTCAGAGCGGTTACCAACCAGTTTCAAAACCACAAAAGGAATCTTATTTCCTGGGGCGTAGATTGTACTTCACTTTATCTGAAACAACGTGGTCCGGGAAGGCTCCCTCCAATTCATCAGGCGTGACAGTTGGGCTCTTTTCTGTATCCAAAATCTTTCTGTAGTCGGATAGCACCACAGGGCTCACCAGATCCGGAGAGACACGTCGGCAATGCGTTGAATGTATCCACCGCTTCTTGTTGGTGACTCTCACAGCAGTTCGCGTAGCCAGCAGCACTTGCTCAGGGCCATGCCATCTCGGTTCCAAACTGCTGGATCGCTCAAATACTTTGACCATCACGTGGTCTCCAGGGCGGAGATCGTGAGCCTCACCAGTGGAGTTATCAGGGAGCGCCTCTCGAACCTGTTGATGAATAGAAAGCAAATCATTTGTTAATCGTGCCAGATAATCGTTCATCATTATACAAGGCATATCATGTATCAAACGAGGCTTTGGAACCCCCCAAATATTCATAGGCCTTCCAAACACCACTTCGTAGGGTGTGAGGCCAGATCGAGAATGTGGCACTGACCGAATGGACAGCAATGCCAGAGGCAAAGCGTCCGGCCATTTCAGAGATGTCGATGCCACTATCTTTGCTAACTTCAGCTTCAGAGTTGCATTGTATCGTTCTACTAAACCTGCTGATTGCGGATGAAAGACAGCATGGAATCGTTGCTTGATTCCCAATCCCTTCAGGACATATTCCACTACTTTTCCAATGAAATGAGGGCCATTATCACTCCACATAAGTTTACAAACTCCGTAGCGCGGGAAGTATTCCTTGAGTAACACCTTAGCTGTTGTCAATGCTGTATTGTCTTTCGTAGGGTAAGCCTCAATCCATTTGCTGAAGGCACACACCACTACTAGGACATACTTGAGATTATTACAGCGCTCCAGCTGGATGTAATCCATTTGTAGTACTTCGAATGGTGCAGTAGGTGGAACAAACCCACCTTTAGGAGTATGAGTCCCTTGTCCAGGATTGTGCTGCAAACATATCAGACAGGTCTGCACTACTCTCTTAGCCGTGCTAGCAATGTCAGCATTTTCCCAAACTCGTGTAAGCAATTTAGTAATTGCGAGAGCTCCAATGTGTGCCAGCCCGTGTGTCATTTGCACCATTGTTTGTAAATAGGCCATGGGTAGTTTCCATCTCTCCATATCTTTACTACGCCAGCAACCCTCATCATCCAATACTCCTTCAGTGGCCCATTTCAGAAGTTCTGCCTCTGATGCTGACTTCTGTATATCTAATATTTCTTCTCTAGCATCATGCCACCGTTCAACTTGTGACTTCACCACATACATGGGGAAATTATTTTGCAGCATAGCGGTCTCTCTTGCAATACGGTCTGCAAAAGCATTGCCTTGTCCTATTTTGTCCGTCACCTTTTTGTGTGCACTGCACTTGACTATTGCAACTTTTTCTGGGCATAACAGTGCATTAAGGAGATCGCGTACCAATTCTCCATGCATGATGTGTACTCCGTGTGAAGTCAGGAATCCTCGTTCCTTCCAAAGTAGGCCAAAATCATGCACTACTCCAAAAGCGTAACGACTATCCGTGTAAATGTTCACACATAGTCCAGCACTTAACTCACATGCCTTCGTTAAGGCTATCAACTCAGCTGCTTGAGCCGATTTTTGGGGTATCCGTGCTGCTTCTACCACAGTCTTAAGTGTCGTGATCGCATAAGCTGCGGAAGTCGTACCATCTGGTAACCTCACGCACGATCCATCAACCCACAGTTCCCCATCTACATCTGGAAATGGCGTATCCTGTAAGTCGATACGACCCTTTGTCTGTTCCTCAGTCAGAAAAACACAATCATGTTGTTCTTCCTTCTGGGTCTCAGCAACAGGGTCCGGCAATAAAGTAGCAGGATTTAGCGTTGCACATCGTTTTAGTGTGATGTGAGGCGCCAACAACGTTAGCTCATATCCTGTGAGACGGGCACTGGTTAGATGCTGCGTTTTCGTTTGATTCAGTAACGCATCTACCGCATGGGGAACTAGCACCAACAATTTGTGCGACAAAACTATTCCCTCACTTTGTCGTATCGCAACTGCTGTTGCTGCAACTGGTCGAAAACATCCAGGCAATCCTCGAGCCACAGGGTCGAGTACCGCCGAGAAGTATGCACAAGGCCTCTGTTTGTCTCCGTGTGTCTGCACTAAGACTGACAATGCGCACCCATCCTTCTCGTGTACATATAATGTGAAAACCTTCGTGTAATCAGGTGTACCTAACACTGGTGCAGAACAAAGAGCTTGTCTCAATTGTTCAAAAGCATTCTGACATTCATCCATCCATTCAATGGGAATCGGTGTATCGTTAGACAACAATGCTAACAATGGTTTAACAATATGTAAAAAACCCAATATCCATTGCCTACAAAAAGACGTCAAACCTATAAAGGCGCGAACATCCTTCTGAGTGCGAGGGACTGGAGTATCTAGAATTGCTTGAATTCGATCTGGTGTCAATGCACGGCCCTCCTTAGACAAAAGATGACCGAGGTAGGTCACCTTTGGTCTACAATATTGCAGCTTTTTCTTCGAAACTTTATGATTATGTTTGGCCAGGAAGGAAAGCAAGGAAAAGGTACTCTTCTCACATTGTTCTGGCGTGTCTGCAGCAAGTAAGATATCATCTACATATTGAATGAGAACCACTCCCTCCTGTAAGTCAAAGGAATCAAGCTGTCTTTTTAATGCCTGACTATAAATGCTAGGACTTTCAGTATAGCCTTGAGGAACTCGACAGAATCTGTACGATTTATTATTTAATGTAAAGCCGAATAGATATCGACTGTCAGGATGTACAGGGATCGAAAAGAAGGCATTCTTCAAATCGATGACTGTAAAAGTAGTTGCCGTCGGTGGAACCAACGTAAGCAATGTGGTGATGTCAGACACCACCGGATACTGAGGCACTACTATCTTGTTTATTTCCCTCAAATCAATAATGAAACGGTAAACCTTAGCATCTGTATCTCTTTTAAGGATTGGTAAAATTGGGCTATTACAAACATTGTAGGGGACTTCCTCAACTACTCCTGCCGAAATTAAATCATCTACAATGTGTATCAAAGCAAGTTCACCTTCTCTAGAAATCTTATATTGTGGGACACGTGGCAGAGATACTCCCTCCTTTACAGTAATACGCACTGGAGGAATTATCATCTGCCCTACATCCGTATCGGAAGTGGCCCACAACGTTTTCGGTAAGGAGGCCAGAACTTCAGATTCATGGAGAAAACACACTCGCTCTAATTCCGGGTAATTCTCATTCAACACAACTCGCACTCCTTCTAGGGCACAGCGAATAGTAGCTCGAAAGTGTTTTAACATATCGAGTCCAATAATATTATCTGGTGTATTTGGAGACAACAAAAAGGGACAAGGGGCAGCAAATTTATCAACATGAAATGTAACTGTTTGAGACAGTGGGCTAGAAGTAGGTGTTCCATCGAACCCTATTGCTGTAATTACCTCGCCAGACAGGGGAGCCCTTGGAACCAAGTATTTGGACAAAGCGCTACGAGTAGCTCCTGTATCGACCAGAAATTGATCAGTGGAACCCAGAACATGTGCTTCTATGTATGGACCCCTTTGATCAACTGGTACCTCAACCGATTCCACACCCCATCCTACGCAATCCTATGCGTAATGCTCATCCCGTAGTTCAGCAGGACCACCCTCATTTATCTGATATTGATTGCGATTATCAAACGTATTATAATCTGACTGACCACGACCCCTTGCTCCATATCCCCCACGATCATTCGTGCCATAACCTCCTCTTGACCCTCCATAATAGCTTCTAGACCTTCCACTTCCTCGTCCCCTCAAATTACGCTGCTCTCGCAACACCGGACAGTCTGCAATCCAATGCCCGAACTGTTTGCAGTATGCACATTGATTCACAGAAATGTCAGAACGAGGGGGAGGAGCATTACTGTACGATCCTCGCCCCCCTCTATTGTTCCCTCTCGTAGCCTGAACCTGAGCTAACATTACCTTCGTTTTCAATTCCTTCGCCTTCTTTTCACTACTTTCTTTCGCCTCCAATTCCTGTCTTTCATAATATTGAGCCATAGTCAATAAAGAAGCAGGGGTTGCTGTGGTCCATGAACTTTCAGTCGCTTTTAATCATTTCGCAATCTCCGGTAGGAGATTAGCTACATACTTATCAACGAATAGATGCCTGCCAGTATCTTCTGTCAATAATTGACCACTGTAATCATGGAACGCTTCCTCGAAGCGAGAGAAAAAATCGGAATCTGATTCATCCGCTTTCTGCTTACAAGAGGCTAATATAGTCCAATCAATCTTTTTAGCGGGGGCAAGAGTTTTTAGTTTTGTCAGTATGGCCCCTGGAAGGTCTAATATTAATTGACACGGCTTACATGCTGGTTCTCTATCTAAATCAGCCTGAACAAGATCTTTCCAAGTGGCCCCGAGAGTCGTGAGGTCATCAAACCTACGAATCGCTCTCCACATATCAGGGGGCAATATCAACCCGAAAAATAGATCAATATCAACTAACGTCATGATACACGAAGAAATTGCACTTTCCACATTTTCATAAAAAGCCGCAGGGTTTTTACGGGGATCAGGTAAAGCATTCTTAAGCGCCATGACATCTGCTCTATTCCAAGGCGTATAAACCCAATTATATACAAAATACCCTTTCGCGTCTTTGGATCTTTTATCATCATCTGTGCCATCCCCTTTATGAGGGACATATAAAGGCGCAGCTTCTCGCATAGGTCTAACATTAATCGCAGCGATCTTATCTGTTTCAAAGATAGGGCATTCTTTGGATATCCCCGTCGCTCCGGACGCAGACGAATTCTTCGACTTTGCCACCTCCCGTAGTCGTGTCGCCTCATTACGTAGTTCAATCAAACGCTTGAAGAAGTCGTCCGCATCTGAAAGAACAAAAAGACCTTTACGAAAATTCTCACGACTCTTGGATATCTCCTTTGGTTCTAACTCGAGAGAATATTTTCTATACCGCTCAACAACTTCATCTCCAAAATGATCTAAAAAATACAGTCGTTCCTTATCAGGCCACTGTTCCATTTGTTTAGTAACATCAGAAACAGTAACAGTATTAATATTTAGCTTTCGTGCAACTGAGCGTAATTCCGCAGCTCGTTCCGCATGTAACCTGGTACGCTGTGTTCGATCACTATCCTCGTCCGAGTCCTCGTTCGGAGCCGTAGGTACGACGTACGGAGGCGGACAACGATCTAGTAAGGAAAAATCATCTATTTCATTAGTAAGGACCGGATAAAGAGGACGCCTGATAGGGAATTGACCATTAACCTGTAAATTTCGTTCTCGTCTCTCCCTCTCTTTCTTTTCCTGTAATTCCTTCTCCTGCAGCTGTAAAGCTTTGTCATGTGCAGCCTTCTGCTGCACTTTCTCCGCCAAGGCTACCTCACGCTTCGCTCGTTCACGCACCTCTTTCTCCCACATACGCACACAATCAAACATATCTTGCCTAGACCTTCGCTGAAACAAACACTGTTCTACATACTGTACCTTTCGAAGGTCAAACGACCCATATAGTGGCCACTGTAATTCACGATCAGTTTTAGTATACTTATGCCATAATGTACTATACATTATTGGTGGAATACCGAATTTGACATACATTTCACGATTTGGAGTCCCCTCTGGGGGAGCCGGCTGTTTTGCACTTAATCGATAATTGGTACCATTTTCAGAACAGCACATCCTACGGAGTGTGCTAAAAACAGGCATGTTTCAAAAAGTACCACGAAAACGCGATACTACAAAAATGCCACCTAACACGGTGCACTGTTCAAATCAAATAAATCAGAGAAATATCCCTACATGCCTGCCTATGTGAGGTGCACTTCACATATTCAAATTCAAAATCAAAGATTCAAAACGTTAGCTAACAAATTCAAATTCAAATTCAAAGTTTCAAAAAGCCACAGTAAGCGTCAGTAGACTACCTCACCAATCAAAAGCTTACCAATTTTCTTTTCAATTGTCCAAAGTCCAACTGCCAAGTTCTGTGGTCAAATCAGCCAAAACGGCACATCACGACAATCCAAGATCAGAATCTCAGTCGAAGACCGGCGCCACCTGGAAGGTCAGATCGGAAGGACGAGAAAACACACCGTGGGTGCCGAGACTCGGGTCACTCAGTGGCAGCGTACGCGTCCATGGCGAGTTTTCCTGACCTTCGTCACGACCTCTCCTTCGGGCATCCGAGTCGCCGATGAGTCCCTTCGTGGTCGCCAATTGTGGTATAAGGTTCAAGTCAGGCCTACATACTCTGCTAAACTCTCGAACACCTTAGTATAGAAGTTGGCACGGACACTGGAAAAGGTAAAAGACAAGTTTATTAAGACCCCATGGGGTGGTGATACATTCCTACAGCACCCTTCGGCAATGTAAGAAGTAGCACACCGAACATCGATGCGCGACCTCTTTTATACAGTTTAATAGCAATAAAAGGATAGGCGGGTACAAGTTACACATTTTAGGTACATATAAGCTCATTTTTGGAACACAGCCAACATGTGGGAGGAGTTTCAACAGCACTGGTCAGTTAGTGTGAACATTCCTAAAGAGTGACCAATTGGTGCGTAGTGCGCATGTGCGCTTGACCAGTACTAAAAATAGCCTGTTGCCGAGCAGACTAGTGACCATGGGTATCGAGAAAGGACAAAAGGGCACAATGACCACGAGGCAGCGTTCATAGGAAACGGAAGTCAGAGGGATTCAAAATGGCCCCCGTTCGTTTTGGTCAAGTTAACAGAAAAGACCGTGTAGCTGTGCTAAACGCTAACTCAGGAGCTGCCAAAACACGACACCTGGAGTTAGAATAGTAAATTATATCCCTACACTATCCATCTCTTTCCCTACTGCTGCACCTTCCTGGAGTTAGAGTAGTAAATTGAACCCCTACACTATCCATCACTTTCCCTACTGCTGCACCTTCCTTGAGTTAGAATAGTAAATTATACCCCTACACTATCCATCACTTTCCCTATTGCTGCACCTTCCTGGAGTTAGAATAGTAAATTAAACCCTTACACTATCCATCACTTTCCCTACTGCTGCACCTTCCTGGAGTTAGCATAGTAAATTAAACCCTTACACTATCCATCACTTTCCCTACTGCTGCACCATCCTGGAGTTAGACTAGTAAATTGAACCCCTGCAATATCCATCACTTTCCCTACTGCTGCACCTTCCTGGAGTTAGAATAGTATATTCTACCCCTACACTATCCTACACTTTCCTTTGTGCTGCACCTTCCTGGACTTAAAATAGTAAATAGAACCCCTACACTATCCATCACTTTCCCTACTTCTGCACCTTCCTGGAGTTAGAATAGTAAATTATAGCCCTACACTAGCCATCACGTTCCTTATTGCTGCACCTTCCTGGAGTTAGAATAGTAACTTAAACCCTTACACTATCCATGACTTTCCCTACTGCTGCACCTTCCTGGAGGTAGAATAGTAAATTGAACCCCTACACTATCCATCACTTTCCCTACTGGTGCACCTTCCTGGAGTTAGAATAGTAATTTATACCCCCACACTATCCATCACTTACCCTTCTGCAATACCTTCCTGTAGTTAGAATAGTAAATTATACCCCTACACTGTCCATCACTTTCCCTACTGCTGCACCTTCCTGGACTTAGAATATTAAATTATATCTCTACACTATCCTACACTTTCCCTACTGCTGCACCTTTCTGGAGTTAGAATAGTAAATTATATCCCTACACTATCCATCATTTTCCCTACTGCTGCACCTTCCTGGAGTTAGAGTACTAAATTGAACCCCTACACTATCCATCACTTTCCCTACTGCTGCACCTTCCTGGACTTAGAATAGTAAATAGAACCCCTACACTATCCTTCACTTTCCCTACTGCTGCACCTTCCTGGAGTTAGAATTGTAAATTATACTCCTACACTATCCATCACTTACCCTACTGCAAAACCTTCCTGGAGTTAGAATAGTAAATTATATCCCTACACTATCCATCACTTTCCCTACTGCTGCACCTTCCTGGAGTTAGAGTAGTAAATTGAACCCCTACACTATCCATCACTTTCCCTACTGCTGCACCTTCCTTGAGTTAGAATAGTAAATTATACCCCTACACTATCCATCACTTTCCCTATTGCTGCACCTTCCTGGAGTTAGAATAGTAAATTGAACCCCTACAATATCCATCACTTTCCCTACTGCTGCACCTTCCTGGAGTTAGAATAGTATATTATACCGCTACACTATCCTACACTTTCCTTCGTGCTGCACCTTCCTGGACTTAGAACAGTAAATAGAACCCCTATACTATCCATCACTTTCCCTACTGCTGCACCTTCCTGGAGTTAGAATAGTAAATTATAGCCATACACTATCCATCATGTTCCTTATTGCTGCACCTTCCTGGAGTTAGAATAGTAAATTAAACCCTTACACTATCCATCACTTTCCCTACTGCTGCACCTTCCTTGAGTTAGAATAGTAAATTGAACCCCTACACTATCCATCACTTTCCCTACTGCTGCACCTTCCTGGAGTTAGAATAGTATATTATACCCCTACACTATCCTACACTTTCCTTTGTGCTGCACCTTCCTCAACTTAGAATAGTAAATAGAACCCCTACACTATCCATCACTTTCCCTACTGGTGCACCTTCCTGGAGTTAGAATAGTAATTTATACCCCTACACTATCCATCACTTACCCATCTGCAACACCTTCCTGGAGTTAGAATAGTAAATTATACCCCTACACTATCCATCACTTTCCTTACTGCTGCACCTTCCTGGAGTTCGAATAGTAAATCATACTCCTACACTATCCATCACTTTCCCTACTGCTGCACCTTCCTGGAGTTAGAGTAGTAAATTGAACCCCTACACTATCCATCACTTTCCTTACTGCTGCACCTTCCTTGAGTTAGAATAGTAAATTATACCCCTACACTATCCATCACTTTCCCTATTTCTTCACCTTCCTGGAGTTAGAATAGTAAATTAAACCCTTACACTATCCATCACTTTCCCTACTGCTGCACCATCCTGGAGTTAGACCAGTAAATTGAACCCCTACAATATCCATCACTTTCCCTACTGCTGCACCTTCCTGGAGTTAGAATAGTATATTATACCCCTACACTATCCTACACTTTCCTTTGTGCTGCACCTTCCTGGACTTAGAATAGTAAATAGAACCCCTACACTATCCATCACTTTCCCTACTGCTGCACCTTCCTGGAGTTAGACTAGTAAATTGAACCCCTACAATATCCATCACTTTCCCTACTGCTGCACCTTCCTGGAGTTAGATTAGTATATTATACCCCTACACTATCCTACACTTTCCTTTGTGCTGCACCTTCCTGGACTTAGAATAGTAAATAGAACCCCTATACTATCCATCACTTGCCCTGCTGCTGTACCTTCCTGGAGTTAGAATAGTAAATTATAGCCCTACACTATCCATCATGTTCCTTATTGCTGCACCTTCCTGGAGTTAGAATAGTAAATTAAACCCTTACACTATCCATCACTTTCCCTACTGCTGCACCTTCCTGGAGTTAGAATAGTAAATTGAACCCCTACACTATCCATCACTTTCAATACTCCTGCACCTTCCTGGAGTTAGAATAGTATATTATACCCCTACACTATCCTACACTTTCCTTTGTGCTGCACCTTCCTCGACTTAGAATAGTAAATAGAACCCCTACACTATCCATCATTTTCCCTACTGGTGCACCTTCCTGGAGTTAGAATAGTAATTTATACCCCTACACTATCCATCACTTACCCATCTGCAACTCCTTCCTGGAGTTAGAATAGTAAATTATACCCCTACACTATCCATCACTTTCCTTACTGCTGCACCTTCCTGGAGTTCGAATAGTAAATTATACTCCTACACTATCCATCACTTTCCCTACTGCTGCACCTTCCTGGAGTTAGAGTAGTAAATTGAACCCCTACACTATCCATCACTTTCCTTACTGCTGCACCTTCCTTGAGTTAGAATAGTAAATTATACCCCTACACTATCCATCACTTTCCCTATTGCTGCACCTTCCTGGAGTTAGAATAGTAAATTAAACCCTTACACTATCCATCACTTTCCCTACTGCTGCACCATCCTGGAGTTAGACTAGTAAATTGAACCCCTACAATATCCATCACTTTCCCTACTGCTGCACCTTCCTGGAGTTAGAATAGTATATTATACCCCTACACTATCCTACACTTTCCTTTGTGCTGCACCTTCCTGGACTTAGAATAGTAAATAGAACCCCTACACTATCCATCACTTTCCCTACTTCTGCACCTTCCTGGAGTTAGAATAGTAAATTATAGCCCTACACTAGCCATCACGTTCCTTATTGCTGCACCTTCCTGGAGTTAGAATAATAAATTAAACCCTTACACTATCCATGACTTTCCCTACTGCTGCACCTTCCTGGAGTTAGAATAGTAAATTGAACCCCTACACTATCCATCACTTTCCCTACTGCTGCACCTTCCTGGAGTTAGAGTAGTAAATTGAACCCCTACACTATCCATCACTTTCCTTACTGTTGCACCTTCCTTGAGTTAGAATAGTAAATTATACCCCTACACTATCCATCACTTTCCCTATTGCTGCACCTTCCTGGAGTTAGAATAGTAAATTAAACCCTTACACTATCCATCACTTTCCCTACTGCTGCACCATCCTGGAGTTAGACTAGTAAATTCAACCCCTGCAATATCCATCACTTTCCCTACTGCTGCACCTTCCTGGAGTTAGAATAGTATATTCTACCCCTACACTATCCTACACTTTCCTTTGTGCTGCACCTTCCTGGACTTAAAATAGTAAATAGAACCCCTACACTATCCATCACTTTCCCTACTTCTGCACCTTCCTGGAGTTAGAATAGTAAATTATAGCCCTACACTAGCCATCACGTTCCTTATTGCTGCACCTTCCTGGAGTTAGAATAGTAACTTAAACCCTTACACTATCCATGACTTTCCCTACTGCTGCACCTTCCTGGAGGTAGAATAGTAAATTGAACCCCTACACTATCCATCACTTTCCCTACTGGTGCACCTTCCTGGAGTTAGAATAGTAATTTATACCCCCACACTATCCATCACTTACCCTTCTGCAATACCTTCCTGTAGTTAGAATAGTAAATTATACCCCTACACTGTCCATCACTTTCCCTACTGCTGCACCTTCCTGGACTTAGAATATTAAATTATATCTCTACACTATCCTACACTTTCCCTACTGCTGCACCTTTCTGGAGTTAGACTAGTAAATTATATCCCTACACTATCCATCATTTTCCCTACTGCTGCACCTTCCTGGAGTTAGAGTACTAAATTGAACCCCTACACTATCCATCACTTTCCCTACTGCTGCACCTTCCTGGACTTAGAATAGTAAATAGAACCCCTACACTATCCTTCACTTTCCCTACTGCTGCACCTTCCTGGAGTTAGAATTGTAAATTATACTCCTACACTATCCATCACTTACCCTACTGCAAAACCTTCCTGGAGTTAGAATAGTAAATTATATCCCTACACTATCCATCACTTTCCCTACTGCTGCACCTTCCTGGAGTTAGAGTAGTAAATTGAACCCCTACACTATCCATCACTTTCCCTACTGCTGCACCTTCCTTGAGTTAGAATAGTAAATTATACCCCTACACTATCCATCACTTTCCCTATTGCTGCACCTTCCTGGAGTTAGAATAGTAAATTGAACCCCTACAATATCCATCACTTTCCCTACTGCTGCACCTTCCTGGAGTTAGAATAGTATATTATACCGCTACACTATCCTACACTTTCCTTCGTGCTGCACCTTCCTGGACTTAGAATAGTAAATAGAACCCCTATACTATCCATCACTTTCCCTACTGCTGCACCTTCCTGGAGTTAGAATAGTAAATTATAGCCCTACACTATCCATCATGTTCCTTATTGCTGCACCTTCCTGGAGTTAGAATAGTAAATTAAACCCTTACACTATCCATCACTTTCCCTACTGCTGCACCTTCCTTGAGTTAGAATAGTAAATTGAACCCCTACACTATCCATCACTTTCCCTACTGCTGCACCTTCCTGGAGTTAGAATAGTATATTATACCCCTACACTATCCTACACTTTCCTTTGTGCTGCACCTTCCTCGACTTAGAATAGTAAATAGAACCCCTACACTATCCATCACTTTCCCTACTGGTGCACCTTCCTGGAGTTAGAATAGTAATTTATACCCCTACACTATCCATCACTTACCCATCTGCAACACCTTCCTGGAGTTAGAATAGTAAATTATACCCCTACACTATCCATCACTTTCCTTACTGCTGCACCTTCCTGGAGTTCGAATAGTAAATCATACTCCTACACTATCCATCACTTTCCCTACTACTGCACCTTCCTGGAGTTAGAGTAGTAAATTGAACCCCTACACTATCCATCACTTTCCTTACTGCTGCACCTTCCTTGAGTTAGAATAGTAAATTATACCCCTACACTATCCATCACTTTCCCTATTGCTTCACCTTCCTGGAGTTAGAATAGTAAATGAAACCCTTACACTATCCATCACTTTCCCTACTGCTGCACCATCCTGGAGTTAGACTAGTAAATTGAACCCCTACAATATCCATCACTTTCCCTACTGCTGCACCTTCCTGGAGTTAGAATAGTATAGTATACCCCTACACTATCCTACACTTTCCTTTGTGCTGCACCTTCCTGGACTTAGAATAGTAAATAGAACCCCTATACTATCCATCACTTTCCCTACTGCTGCACCTTCCTGGAGTTAGAATAGTAAATTATAGCCCTACACTATCCATCATGTTCCTTATTGCTGCACCTTCCTGGAGTTAGAATAGTAAATTAAACCCTTACACTATCCATCACTTTCCCTACTGCTGCACCTTCCTTGAGTTAGAATAGTAAATTGAACCCCTACACTATCCATCACTTTCCCTACTGCTGCACCTTCCTGGAGTTAGAATAGTATATTATACCCCTACACTATCCTACACTTTCCTTTGTGCTGCACCTTCCTCGACTTAGAATAGTAAATAGAACCCCTACACTATCCATCACTTTCCCTACTGGTGCACCTTCCTGGAGTTAGAATAGTAATTTATACCCCTACACTATCCATCACTTACCCATCTGCAACACCTTCCTGGAGTTAGAATAGTAAATTATACCCCTACACTATCCATCACTTTCCTTACTGCTGCACCTTCCTGGAGTTCGAATAGTAAATCATACTCCTACACTATCCATCACTTTCCCTACTACTGCACCTTCCTGGAGTTAGAGTAGTAAATTGAACCCCTACACTATCCATCACTTTCCTTACTGCTGCACCTTCCTTGAGTTAGAATAGTAAATTATACCCCTACACTATCCATCACTTTCCCTATTGCTTCACCTTCCTGGAGTTAGAATAGTAAATGAAACCCTTACACTATCCATCACTTTCCCTACTGCTGCACCATCCTGGAGTTAGACTAGTAAATTGAACCCCTACAATATCCATCACTTTCCCTACTGCTGCACCTTCCTGGAGTTAGAATAGTATAGTATACCCCTACACTATCCTACACTTTCCTTTGTGCTGCACCTTCCTGGACTTAGAATAGTAAATAGAACCCCTACACTATCCATCACTTTCCCTACTGCTGCACCTTCCTGGAGTTAGACTAGTAAATTGAACCCCTACAATATCCATCACTTTCCATACTGCTGCACCTTCCTGGAGTTAGAATAGTATATTATACCCTACACTATCCTACACTTTCCTTTGTGCTGCACCTTCCTAGACTTAGAATAGTAAATAGAACCCCTATACTATCCATCACTTTCCCTACTGCTGCACCTTCCTGGAGTTAGAATAGTAAATGATAGCCCTACACTATCCATCATGTTCCTCATTGCTGCACCTTCCTGGAGTTAGAATAGTAAATTAAACCCTTACACTATCCATCACTTTCCCTACTGCTGCACCTTCCTGGAGTTAGAATAGTAAATTGAACCCCTACAGTATCCATCACTTTCCCTACTGCTGCACCTTCCTGGAGTTAGAATAGTATATTATACCCCTACACTATCCTACACTTTCCTTTGTGCTGGACCTTCCTCGACTTAGAATAGTAAATAGAACCCCTACACTATCCATCACTTTCCCTACTGGTGCACCTTCCTGGAGTTAGAATAGTAATTTATACCCCTACACTATCCATCACTTACCCATCTGCAACACCTTCCTAGAGTTAGAATAGTAAATTATACTCCTACACTATCCATCACTTTCCTTACTGCTGCACCTTCCTGGAGTTAGAGTAGTAAATTGAACCCCTACACTATCCATCACTTTCCTTACTGCTGCACCTTCCTTGAGTTAGAATAGTAAATTATACCCCTACACTATCCATCACTTTCCCTATTGCTGCACCTTCCTGGAGTTAGAATAGTAAATTAAACCCTTACACTATCCATCACTTTCCCTGCAGCTGCACCATCCTGGAGGTAGACTAGTAAATTGAACCCCTACAATATCCATCACTTTCCCTACTGCTGCACCTTCCTGGAGTTAGAATAGTATATTATACCCCTACACTATCCTACACTTTCCTTTGTGCTGCACCTTCCTGGACTTAGAATAGTAAATAGAACCCCTACACTATCCATCACTTTCCGTACTGCTGCACCTTCCTGGAGTTAGAATAGTAAATTATAGCCCTACACTAGCCATCACGTTCCTTATTGCTGCACCTTCCTGGAGTTAGAATAGTAAATTAAACCCTTACACTATCCATGACTTTCCCTACTGCTGCACCTTCCTGGAGTTAGAATAGTAAATTGAACCCCTACACTATCCATCACTTTCCCTACTGTGCACCTTCCTGGAGTTAGAATAGTAATTTATACCCCTACACTATCCATCACTTACCCTTCTGCAACACCTTCCTGTAGTTAGAATAGTAAATTATACCCCTACACTGTCCATCACTTTCCCTACTGCTGCACCTTCCTGGACTTAGAATATTAAATTATATCTCTACACTATCCTACACTTTCCCTACTGCTGCACCTTTCTGGAGTTAGAATAGTAAATTATATCCCTACACTATCCATCATTTTCCCTACTGCTGCACCTTCCTGGAGTTAGAGTAGTAAATTGAACCCCTACACTATCCATAACTTTCCCTACTGCTGCACCTTCCTTGAGTTAGAATAGTAAATTATACCCCCACACTATCCATCACTTTCCTTATTGTGTAGTGTAGTTCCTATTTTCCCAATAGGCTCTGCACATTGGAATAATATCTTCAATAGTATAGACGTAGGACAGAGGTTAACTAGGTCTTCTACTGACGATATTAGACTTAAAGTTATGTGTGCCAGCTAGCTCAGTGTTCACTAGAAACTTTCTCGAATAGGCAAGGAGGAGTTTAACCTCCCTGGATAGACAAGAAGGGATTTAGTTTCTGACAACCATAGAACATGACAACTTTGCTCTCCCTAATCAAGAGTATATCTCTAGAGTCGTGTAAAAACAAAAGACAATTATTTTACTCAATCAGTACGTGCATACTTAGTTTCACCAGATTGTAGAGAAAAGGAAGAGACGGGCGTGTTCAATAAAAAGGTGTTATTTATTGATCAGTCTCTTTTCTCATACAAGAGAAATGAATCGCTACAATTGCAATACTTAAGGTTAAGTAAAGCGCATACAGTAAAAGCAGGATTATAAAATAATACTGTAAAAGCATTGATATGGTTTCTTAGCCATATGATACTTTAAAATGGATAAAAGATATACATACATATATACATTGACTAATCGTACTCAACTGGTGCTTCTACCTACGCCTACCCCGGTGTACCTGACCTAAGCCTAATACGTGGACGGGAGTAAATAAGTAGCAGTTTAAGTTAAGTTGCGTTGCCAATAATCTGACTCAAGAATTCTCTGTAAGGGGTTAGTCAGTTCAGTACCTGGGATTTAGAAGGCTGGAGGGTTGGTATCTCTGTCTCAGGACTCGGTATCCCAGTTACCCGCGAGGGCGGCTGGAAACGCCGGAGGCTGGATTTCTCGGCAGGAGAAAAAGCAGCGTCTCTCTCAGCGCGTCAAAAGGAGGGGCAGCGTCCGTGGGCTTCCTGCATCAGCTGGGCTCTTCGGCAAGTAGCGCTGCCCCAAGCTCATCACCACCGTGTCTTTGCTTAGGGCAGCGTCGGTATATTTATACCTGAAAGGTGCCGAGTTTGACGTAAGGATGGACATAAGACGTCATTAAGGATGTCATAAGAACTGGTCGTTCTTACATTCTTTACAGGAGTTCTCGAACTAAATCAAAACAATAGCTGCGGGGGATTTCCCAGGTCTGCTGGAGGTTTGGTTTGTTTTGAGAACTCGGTGTGCTTTCTAGGGGGGCTGGAGGAATAGTGCTTGCCTAATGTGATAGCATGCGCTATGACCTAATCTGAAAACGGGTTTCTGTGCCGTTGTATGGCTACTAGTGATTTATTAACCGGACAAGGGTCAGAAATAGGAATATCGATACAGGTCCCTAGATAAACATACTACACCCACTCCACAATTTTATGTACATATTTACCAACCTAAGCAACAGTAAACAAAACGAATAGTGCATGTGTATACCGAACCACCCAAAAATAAAACATTTTTTTCTTTGCATTTCAAAATGGTATCGCGAAATACATGAAGATGAGTATAGGTACTGTATGCAATCAAGCAGTATAATCATTCAAAAAATTATGCATATTTTAAATCAGCATGAATGATTTGTGAAAATTACACATGAAATGGCTCTTAATACAGAAGAAAAGTGCGAGACCACTTCATCACATATAAATACATTTACTTGTAAATAAGCTAGAGGTTGAGGTAATGTAATGTCTCTAGAGTTTCCTAAAAATAGAAGCTCTGTTCTCTAGGAATGGTTTTACTTTAAGCAGAAGATAAGTGCCAAAAAGGTAAATATTTTGGATTTGGAGAAAAAGTTTTCGTTGTCAGGGGAAGACGGAAAAAAGTTCTCAGTGGCTTTGTTTTTAAAGCTGAAGTCCAAATGCAGAGTTCAGGGAACACTGTGTGCACGCTGCTTAAAGTCACTCTCTCTGTTCTGGTGAGAACATCATTTCAGACAGACTCTCGAAAAAACAGTCTACAGCTTCTGGTGAAAGTTCGACTAGTTTGGAAAATGTCGCTACCATGCAGTCATGCGCATGCTCGCTTTCAGTGATGGTTTGATCAGCATAGCTAACAGAAGGTCGTACCTGATCGATGCTGCTTTCATCTTGTACTTCACTACCCTTCAATCGTAGTGGTGAAGTCTCCACGAATGCCGTCATCAGGATAGGTAGCCGCTGGGGACAGCACAATGCATGAGCCTTTACTGGACCCAACAAAGTATCTGCATCCAATGGTACTTCTGATTGTAGTGTAAGACAGGTGTCCAACACGCATTCTTCGCCGCATAGCATGCACCTTAATACAGGCATAGCACAATTCTGCCACATGGGTCTGAACGAAAGAAACCAGGTCATATTTAGATCTCTTAGCCGGGCTAGTCCAAGGACTTTAGTTATGCGGTCCCGGTAGCGGATAGCTAGGATCGTTTCTTCCATTGTTGCTGGAGTCTTGTCTGTGACATGGCTTGCCATAGCGGAGCAGGAGTAGCAAAAATAAAATGCCTGCTACGAGTCCCAACAGGAGTGGAAGTCCGCCAAAGATGGAATGGACGAAATTTGGAAAAATACCCAGGACTGCTTTGAATGGGGATAACAGTCCCGAAAAAACTGTCTTAAATACACTTGCGATACCACTTGTATCAGAAATATTTAAGATTTCGTTTAGCATTTCTGCGAAGTGTAGGGGGCAATTTGTTGATAACAATGCATGTATCTCATCCGTTGTCCTTTCAACTTGGAGATCATACGTTTCTTTTGATGACGTCAAATGGGTTGGCGTCTGTAGGAGCACAGTCTTCATTCTGCTTAAAGTATCAATTCGAATAGAAGAGATTTTCAAACTGGGCCATAACCTTCCCTCCCTGTCTGGAGCATCATTCGGGAACAATACTCGCACACAGCAAATGACCCTGGTAGTCACGCTTACCAGATAAGGTTTTCCTGGCAGCAAGCCACAACATCTGTGATCTACAATTAGAATGTAACTCCCGTTCGAAAGTCTTTTAAAGAATGGTTCTATTTGTGTTGCAGGTGTGCCGAGTTGGTGACATGAAAGGTTATTTGAAGTTCCTTCACAGGCCCCATGTAAACTTATACCTTGACACAGAAGTATACCACTTAGTGATTTTTCACAATTATTACCACTAAGAAATACACTCTGTCCTTTATTACTGACACATGTTTGTGTATAGGGTAAGTTCCATGTTGACTTAATATATCCTTTACCCAACCTTTCATACTGGCCTGCCTGTATATATTTTTGGCAGTATCGAAACTGGAAAGTCGTTATCGGAATAGTTATTATCCCATGTATTATCCATTCAATGACAGGTCGTTCTGACATTGTCAATGGTAATCTCTCAAGTTTTTCAATGATCAGAATTGTATACTCTGCACCCTTCTGTGCCAAACTGATTTGTGTATCAGTAAGGTTAAAGATACCGAATAGTGACGTTGTGTTGATTAAACGCCAAGGCACATAGCCTGAACGCAGATTTTGTAACGTCCAGCTAAGCTGTACAATAGAACGTAATTGGGACTGACCGTGATGCAACATCAGTAAGTCTTGCTCTATTATATCGATTGCAGAAGATACAATACTGTCCAGTGAATATATTTTGGAAGACAGAGTCATTAACCCATTGTCCACAACAGAAAGTGATTTTTCCAAATTAACACGGTCAATTTCCCGTATTTTCTCTGCTGTCTCAATTTGAGTTTCTTTCCAAGCTTCGTTGTAAGCTGCATATATAGAGGCCGCTATGAAACGTTTTTGACGCTGTTTGCGTGGTCCCATAATGAAATCACGCAAGACAGCACCTTCTTTAAGTAAAGTTAAGTGTTGCTTAATTTCAACCAGTGTGGATGTATGTAGCCATTCGAGGCAGAGTTTCCCTACACTGTAAGTAGTAACTAACCCTGGATGTTGTCTCTGGGAGTATCTAGGGTGTGGCATGGTCATTGTGAACCCTTGAATTTTGTTCAGGAATCTATCTTGACAGTTATTTGTGTCTATGGGCCAGATCAACCATTTTTTCCAATCAGGATGTGTTCTGTTTTGGTTCAAAATATGGGATACGTCTATCTCAACATCCGTAGTGCTATTACTGTCAGGAGTTGGTTTTGGAATAGACGGTTTGTTCAAGTCTTTAATTTTGGCTAGGCCAAGACAGGTTGTCTGTTGAATTGTATCATTCAAGAATATAATTTGTTCTGGGATCATGCAGGCTCTAAATAATGATTCTATACCTTGCACTTGCCAATCTCTTGTACCCCAGCTTGTCTTCGTTTCAATATTTTTGTTCCAGAAATCAAAACCAAATGTTTTCATTTTTTCAAAAAATGATTCTGAATATATCAATTTTGTGTTTGTAAGCATGGTTTTCATACCTGTCCTATTTAACAATTTGAAATAAAATGTTTCTGCATTGCTTGTGTTGAACCCTGAGAAATAAGAGAATTTTTCATAAAATGTTTTTGAACTGCCTTTTGGAGGAGTTGCACAATGTTCCCATTGGTTATAATTTAAAACATTTCTAGGTTGAGCAGATTTATGCAGATAATGGTTACCATAGTGGTTGTAACAAAACATCTGGTCATAATTAGATGAAACCTGTAAATAATCATGTTCTGTAAATTTAGCTGACATCACTAGATCTGACATCATATCATTAATACTTTCAAAGTCCCAATCATCAGCGAATGTGCTTGGTTTTACAAAGTCACTCAATGAAATCTTGAATTGATGAGGATACTTCAGGAGCTCAACCGGACCATAGATTTCGTAATCAGTTTTGTCCCATGCTACCCCACCGGGTATAGGATTGGCTGTGAATTTACTGAAGAAAGTTCTCTTTTCTCGATGTGTGAAGACTTGTGTGGTTTCAGGACCAAGTTGATATTCTGACTTGCTGTGTCCATTGTAGCATATTTTCCCTCAATGAAATGTCCCAAGCATAGTACCATGATGAGCCAAAGTATGAGGACAAATACACCTAGTGCCACCCAAAGTTCAATCCATGGAGAAATCAGATAGGTTTCTTTTAGTTGATGAAAAAGTTCCCTTGCTTTGTCTTTAAAAGTTCTTGTTGTTGGCTGTTCCTCAGGTTCACTCGGATCCTCAGAGAAATCATCGAAGTTGATGAAGTAGCCTGATGCTGTTCTGTCAATTGTTTCAATTGCTTCTGGATTCCTTTTTGCTTTAAGAATTTGCTTTGTTTCATTAGCATAGTCAATGGTTACATCACTGTAGAATGGTGTTTCTTGGTGTAAAATTTATATTTGGGTTTCAAGAGGTTTAAGTTCCATGGCTTTGTTGCATAGTCCTTGTTGATTCACTGTAGGTTTATCAGATGTGATTAGTCTCTCAGTTTGAACCTCTGTAGTTGTAGCAAACTTTGGTGTTCTACTACTTTTTGGGAGTCCACTTGGCCTACTACTTGTTATCGGCCACATGATTGTGGTTTAACCAGGTCGATGGATACAACTCGGTTCTCCTTTTTACCAGCAAGGGGCGGTAGTACTACTGATCTTGTCCCGTTGACAGACAAGACAGGAACTGCTTTTCTGTAAGAAGGCCCAAATTCCTTCTTTACCGCGATCTTCTCTCTGACCAGATCCCCGATTTTTGGAATCCAGACAGGCCTTGCTGGGACAGGTGGTTTCTCTTCAGTGGTTGTTGGCTGCTGTTTCAACTTTATGTTGCTCAGGTCTTTTCTTGTTTCATTTAAGTCCTGTAAAATAGCCAAACGATCTTTGATATCAAAGCATTTTTCTTTAACCACTGAAGTTTGACTATCGAGGTCCTGGATTAACATTCTAGTCCCAAACAATAGTTCGTACGGACTGAGACCTCTCAGAGAATTTCTTGGCAGATTATTAAGACTACGTTGGACACTTATTAAATGTTTGACCCACCCAGCTCCTGAACCTAATACCTTTGCCGTTATAGATTGCTCTATGCCTTGATTTTTTCTTTACACCATCCCGTGTCCCTCAGGAAGGAAGTGAGAAGAGTCCCGCAATGTAATGCTCATGCTGGCCATGCCCCCCCTATAAGCTCGAGAGCTAAAGGGAAGATATTGATCAGAACGTAGCACGCTCCTAGCGTATATGCCATTATAGACTCGCAAATCTTTTTATAACAGGTCAGACGTCAGCCGAGTGCTGGGGTCTACATTTATAAGTGAAAATAGTCTCTACATGTTAATATGACGCATTATTCACACTGTTTTAAAAAAAATTTTTTATTGTTTGATCCAATCTGGAGCGAAACGCCATGGTAATATACCGTCTCGGTCGCCACTGCGATCTCTGTTGCAGTCTGGGCAGTTTTTTTACAAATATGTGATGTTCCAAGCTCATTCCTGGCCACCAGTATATTGATTGTAATTCTTCCAGAGAATTCTTAAGCTTAAGGTGTCTAAGACCCTCACCCATATGTGCGTCTGCTATTAACAAGCCTCTCCTGTTCGTGTTTGGAATTACTCTATCCCCCACTCCAGGGATTACAGAAAAAGGAACGGAGTTTGCTTCGATTATGTATGTATAATCTGGTGGATAGTTGATGGGTAGCGCTGAGCAGTCGCCTTTTGATGACGTTTTTACCGCCAGCATTGTTTCCCCGTCAATGTATTTTTCCCCAAGTACTAAGCAGGGTCCAGAACCAACCAGAAAAGGTCCATGTTCCATTTTCTGGGTGGATCTCAGCAGCTATCTTATGTAATTTTGTAATCGAATCATATACAGAAGGTGAGTTATCTGGTACGTACACGCAACAACTACTTCCGATGACGCGGCATGCTCCACCTCTATCAGCTAGTATCACATCTAGAACCATTCGATTCTGGAGCGCCACAATTTTGGTAATTTGTAATTCCTCAGTAATATTCCCTAAAGCGGAGGCAGTTTCGTTAGCGACTGCTTCCACCACACGCGTAAGCCGCCTTATCTTCCTGCTATTCAGTGCAGCTCCTACGAATGAGAATAACCCCAAATTGAAATCTACATATTGTTGTAAAGTGGTATCAGTCTGGTCTATTTCATCAAGATCTACTGTTCGTTTGACCCTGTTTAGTATGAAATCATGGTACAGAACGTAATCATTGTGGTACATGGGAGGAGCAATAAATACAGGTGGTAATACAAAAGCTATATAACACGTTCCCAACCATCCCAATGGTAGACGATGGTATCCCTTATTTCCACAAATGAAATACGTGTTATGTGAAGCTACAAATGCAATTCCAATTGGTGTATCAAAGGTAAGTGTAATATTACATTCACTGCGGCCTACAGGGATTGTACCTTTATTTCTAATACACAAATCTGCTTTTGTATCAATGACTGTTATCATATGCGAGCTCGTCACATTTATAAGTCTTTGATTCGTATATACACGAGGTGTAGAAACATTGTCCGGACGGTACTCTTCCCATTCAAACTTAGTTCCTTCAGCGTGTGGATAGCCGTCTTTGTCGTTATAACATATTTTATTCAACCGAAAAAGTAGTCCACCTTTCGTTGGCCATCGCAGAGTAAAAAGAAGAGTGTACCAAGCATGACAAGAACCATTATGAGAAAACGGGAGAGGAATGAGTGGTGTTCCTCCCTTCTTCTGATGTCCGGGCAACATTCCACATACCCAACAATTGGACGTGTTGGTCATGTTATGAGTATGATGCAAAATCTTAATAAAGCTGTTATTCAAATAAGTCTGCCTATGTCTTTCTTCGTGAAAAGGCAGAGTGAAATGAAAATGTTCAGATGGACTTGGAGTGGTGGGCAGCAAATGTTCTCGTGCAGGAAACAACAGTTCTATAGTCCAAGCTAATACTGCGATCACCACTACGGTCAAGACAAACAAAACAACACCAAGAATTCTCCCTCTTCGTGTCGAAGGAGATGCCATAGCTCACAAACAATACTCTTCAAGAAAACAACACTAAGCGGGAAAAATAAAAACTATGGTTCTGAACCGAGGCTGCCGTTGATTTGTTCTCCGGGATTCAAGACGGGTGTCGCTACACTGGGCAGAACTGATCCCCCCCCCTTGATATTCCCGGCTTCCGTTTCACAAACCTCAGAGCGGTTACCAACCAGTTTCAAAAACACAAAAGGAATCTTATTTCCTGGGGCGTAGATTGTACTTCACTTTATCAGAAACAACGTGGTCCGGGAAGGCTCCCTCCAATTCATCAGGCGTGACAGCTGGGCTCTTTTCTGTATCCAAAATCTTTCTGTAGTCGGATAGCACCACAGGGCTCACCAGATCCGGAGAGACACGTCGGCAGTGCGTTGAATGTATCCACCGCTTCTTGTTAGTGACTCTCACAGCAGTTCGCGTAGCCAGCAGCACTTGCTCAGGGCCATGCCATCTCGGTTCCAAACTGCTGGATCGTTCAAATACTTTGACCATCACGTGGTCCCCAGGGCGGAGATCGTGAGCCTCACCAGTGGAGTTATCAGGGAGCGCCTCTCGAACCTGTTGATGGATAGAAAGCAAATCATTTGTTAATCGTGCCAGATAATCGTTCATCATTATACAAGGCATATCATGTATCAAACGAGGTTTTGGAACTCCCCAAATATTCATAGGCCTTCCAAACACCACTTCGTAGGGTGTGAGGCCAGATCGAGAATGTGGCACTGACCGAATGGACAGTAATGCCAGAGGCAAAGCGTCCGGCCATTTCAGAGATGTAGATGCCACTATCTTTGCTAGCTTCAGCTTCAGAGTTGCATTGTATCGTTCTACTAACCCTGCTGATTGCGGATGAAAGACAGCATGGAATCGTTGCTTGATTCCCAATCCTTTCAGGACGTATTCCACTACTTTTCCAATGAAATGAGGGCCATTATCACTCCACATAAGTTTACAAACACCGTAGCGCGGGAAGTACTCCTTGAGTAACACCTTAGCTGTTGTCAATGCTGTATTGTCTTTCGTAGGGTAAGCCTCAATCCATTTGCTGAAGGCACACACCACTACTAGGACATACTTGAGATTATTACAGCGTTCCAGCTGGATGTAATCCATTTGTAGTACTTCGAATGGTGCAGTAGGTGGAACAAACCCTCCTTTAGGAGTATGAGTCCCTTGTCCAGGATTGTGCTGCAAACATATCAGACAGGTCTGCACTACTCTCTTAGCCGTGCTAGCAATGTCAGCATTTTCCCAAACTCGTGTAAGCAATTTAGTAATTGCGAGAGCTCCAATGTGTGCCAGCCCGTGTGTCATTTGCACCATTGTTTGTAAATAGGCCATGGGTAGTTTCCATCTCTCCATATCTTTACTACGCCAGCAACCCTCATCATCCAATACTCCTTCAGTGGCCCATTTCATACGTTCTGCCTCAGATGCTGACTTCTGTATATCTAGTATTTCTTCTCTAGCATCATGCCACCGCTCAGCTTGTGACTTCACCACATACATGGGGAAATTATTTTGCAGCATAGCGGTCTCTCTCGCAATGCGGTCTGCGAAAACATTGCCTTGCCCTATTTTGTCCGTCACCTTTTTGTGTGCACTACACTTGACTATTGCAACTTTCTTTGGGCATAACAGTGCATTCAGGAGATCGCGTACCAACTCTCCATGCATGATGTGTACTCCGTGTGAAGTCAGGAATCCTCGTTCCTTCCAAAGTAGGCCAAAATCATGCACTACTCCAAAAGCGTAACGACTATCCGTGTAAATGTTCACACATAGCTCAGCACTTAACTCACATGCTTTCGTTAAGGCTATCAATTCAGCTGCTTGAGCCGATTTCTGGGGTATTCGTGCTGCTTCTACCACGGTCTTAAGTGTCGTGATCGCATAAGCTGCGGAAGTCGTACCATCTGGTAACCTCACACACGATCCATCAACCCACAGTTCCCCATCTACATCTGGAAATGTCGTATCCTGTAAATCGATACGACCCTTTGTCTGTTCCTCAGTCAGAAAAACACAATCATGTTGTTCTTCCTTCTGGGTCTCAGCAACAGGATCCGGCAGTAAAGTAGCAGGATTTAGTGTCGCATGTTAGCTCATATCCTGTCAAACGGGCACTGGTTAGATGCTGCGTTTTTGTTTGATTCAGTAACGCATCTACCGCATGGGGAACTAGCACCAACAATTTGTGTGACAAAACTATTCCCTCACTTTGTCGTATCGCAACTGCTGTTGCTGCAACTGCTCGAAAACATCCAGGCAATCCTCGAGCCACAGGGTCGAGTACCGCCGAGAAGTATGCACAAGGCCTCTGTTTGTCTCTGTGTGTCTGCACTAACATTGACAATGCGCACCCATCCTTCTCGTGTACATATAATGTAAAGATCTTCGTGTAATCAGGTGTACCCAACACTGGTGCAGAACAAAGAGCTTGTCTCAATTGCTCAAAAGCATTCTGACATTCATCCGTCCATTCAATGGGAATCGGTGTATCTTTAGACAACAATGCCAACAATGGTTTAACGATATGTGAAAAACCCAATATCCATTGCCTACAAAAAGACGTCAAACCTATAAAGGCGCGAACATCCTTCTGAGTGCGAGGGACTGGAGTATCTAGGATTGCTTGAATTCGATCTGGTGTCAATGCACGGCCCTCCTTAGACAAAAGATGACCGAGGTAGGTCACCTTTGGTCTACAATATTGTAGCTTTTTCTTCGAAACTTTATGATTATGTTTGGCCAGGAAGGAAAGCAAAGAAAAGGTACTCTTCTCACATTGTTCTGGCGTGTCTGCAGCAAGTAAGATATCGTCTACATATTGAATGAGAACCACTCCCTCTTGTAAGTCAAAGGAATCAAGCTGTCTTTTTAATGCCTGACTATAAATGCTAGGACTTTCAGTATAGCCTTGAGGAATTCGACAGAATCTGTACGATTTATTATTTAATGTAAAGCCGAATAGATATCGACTGTCAGGATGTACAGGGATCGAAAAGAAGGCATTCTTCAAATCGATAACTGTAAAAGTAGTTGCCGTCGATGGAACCAACGTAAGCAACGTGGTGATGTCAGACACCACCGGGTACTGAGGCACTACTATCTTGTTTATTTCCCTCAAATCAATAATGAAACGGTAAACCTTAGCATCTGTATCTCTTTTAAGAATCGGTAAAATTGGGCTATTGCAAACATTGTAGGGGACTTCCTCAACTACTCCTGCCAAAATCAAATCGTTCACAATGTGCATCAAAGCAAGTTCTCCTTCTCTGGAAATCTTATATTGTGGGACACGTGGTAGAGATACTCCCTCCTTTACAGTAATACGTACTGGAGGGATTAACATCTGCCCCACATCCGTGTCTGAAGTGGCCCACAACGTGTTTGGTAAGGAGGCCAATACTTCAGATTCATGGAGAAAACACACTCGCTCAAAGTCTGGGTAATTCTCATTCAACACAACTCGCACTCCTTCTGGGGCACAGCGAATAG
This sequence comes from Lissotriton helveticus, assembly GCF_964261635.1. NCBI lineage: Eukaryota > Metazoa > Chordata > Amphibia > Caudata > Salamandridae > Lissotriton > Lissotriton helveticus. The sequence goes on from NC_136068.1 coordinate 1,790,150,690, forward strand.
TAGCTCGAAAGTGTTTTAACATATCGAGTCCAATAATATTATCTGGTGTATTTGGAGACAACAAAAAGGGACATGGGGCAGCAAATTTATCAACATGAAATGCAACTGGTTGAGACAATGGGCTAGAAGTAGGTGTTCCATCGAACCCTATTGCTGTAATTACCTCGCCAGACAGGGGAGCCCTTGGAACCAAGTATTTGGACAAAGTGTACGAGTAGCTCCTGTATCGACCAGAAATTGATCAGTGGAACCCAGAACATGTGCTTCTATGTATGGACCCCTTTGATCAACTGGTACCTCAACCGATTCCACACCCCATCCTACGCAATCCTATGCATAATGCTCATCCCGTGGTTCAGCAGGACCACCCTCATTTATCTGATATTGATTGCGGTTATCAAACGTATTATAATCAGACTGACCACGACCCCTTGCTCCATATCCTCCACGATCATTCGTACCATAGCCTCCTCGATCATTCGTGCCATAACCTCCTCTTGACCCTCCATAATAATTCCTAGACCTTCCACTTCCTCGTCCCCTCAAATTACGCTGCTCTCGAAACACCGGACAGTCTGCAATCCAATGCCCAAACTGTTTGCAGTATGCACATTGATTCACAGAAATGTCAGAACGAGGGGGAGGAGCATTACTGTATGATCCTCGCCCTCCTCTGTTATTTCCTCTCGTAGCCTGAACCTGGGCTAACATTACCTTCGTCTTCAAATCCTTTGCTTTCTTTTCACTACTTTCTTTTGCCTCTAATTCCTGTCTTTCATAATATTGAGCCATAGTCAATAAAGAAGCAGGGGTTGCTGTGGTCCATGAACTTTCACTCGCTTTCAATCGTTTCGCAATCTCCGGTAGGAGATTAGCCACATACTTATCAACGAATAAATGCCTGCCAGTATCTTCTGTCAATAATTGACCACTGTAATCATGGAACGCTTCCTCGAAGCGAGAGAAAAAATCGGAAACTGATTCATCCGCTTTCTGCTTACAAGAGGCTAATATAGTCCAATCAATCTTTTTAGCGGGAGCAAGAGTCTTTAGTTTTGTTAGTATGGCCCCTGGAAGGTCTAATATTAATTGACACGGCTTACATGCTGGTTCTCTATCTAAATCAGCCTGAACAAGATCTTTCCAAGTGGCCCCGAGAATCGTGAGGTCATCAAACCTACGAATCGCTCTCCACATATCAGGGGGCAATATCAACCCGAAAAATAGATCAATATCAACTAACATCATGATACATGAAGAAATTGCACTTTCAACATTTTCATAAAAAGCCGCAGGGTTTTTACGGGGATCAGGTAAAGCATTCTTAAGCGCCATGACATCTGCTCTATTCCAAGGCGTATAAACCCAATTATATACAAAATACCCTTTCGCGTCTTTGGATCTTTTATCATCATCTGTGCCATCCCCTTTATGAGGGACATATAAAGGCGCAGCTTCTCGCATAGGTCTAACATTAATCGCAGCGATCTTATCTGTTTCAAAGATAGGGCATTCTTTGGATATCCCCGTCGCTCCGGACGTAGACGAATTCTTCGACTTTTCCAACTCCCGTAGTCGTGTCGCCTCATTACGCAGTTCAATCAAACGCTTGAAGAAGTCGTCCGCATCTGAAAGAACAAAAAGACCTTTACGAAAATTCTCACGATCCTTGGATATCTCCTTTGGTTCTAACTCGAGAGAATATTTTCTATACCGCTCAACAACTTCATCTCCAAAATGATCTAAAAAATACAGTCGTTCCTTATCAGGCCACTGTTCCATTTGTTCAGTAACGTCAGAAACAGTAACAGTATTAATATTTAGTTTTCGTGCAAATGAACGTAATTCCGCAGCTCGTTCCGCATGTAACCTGGTACGCTGTGTTCGATCACTATCCTCGTCCGAGTCCTCGTTCGGAGCCGTAGGTACAACGTACGGAGGCGGACAACGATCTAGTAATGAAAAATCATCTGTTTCATTAGTAAGGACTGGATAAAAAGGACGCCTGATAGGGAATTGACCATTAACCTGTAAATTGCATTCTCGTCTCTCCCTCACTTTCTTTTCCTGTAATTCCTTCTCCTGTAGCTGTAAAGCTTTGTCATGTGCAGCCTTCCGCTGCACTTTCTCCGCCAAGGCTTCCTCACGCTTCGCTCGTTCACGCACCTCTTTCTCCCACATACGCACACAATCAAACATATCTTGTCTAGACCTTCGCTGAAACAAACACTGCTCTACATACTGTACCTTTCGAAGGTCAAACGACCCATATAGCGGCCACTGTAATTCACGATCAGTCTTAGTATACTTATGCCATAATGTACTATACATTATAGGTGGAATACCGAATTTGACATACATTTCACGATTTGGAGTCCCCTCTGGGGGAGCCGGCTGCTTTTCACTTAATCGATAATTGGTACCATTTTCAGAACAGCACATCCTACGGAGTGTGCTAAAAACAGGCATGTTCCAAAAAGTACCACGAAAATGTGATACTACAAAAATGTCACCTAACGCGGTGTACCGTTCAAATCAAATAAATCAGAGAAATATCCCTACATGCCTGCCTATGTGAGGTGCACTTCACATATTCAAATTCAAATTCAAAGATTCAAAACGTTAGCTAACAAATTCAAATTCAAATTCAAAGTTTCAAAAAGCCACAGTAAGTGTCAGTAGACTACCTCACCGTTCAAAAGCTTACCAAATATTTTCAACCGTCCAAAGTCCAACTGCCAAGTTCTGTGGTCAAATCAGCCAAAACGGCACATCACGACAATCCAAGATCAGAATCTCAGTCGAGGACCGGCGCCACCTGGGAGGTCAGATCGGAAGGAAGGGAAAACACACCGTGGGTGCCAAGACTCGGGTCACTCAGTGGCAGCGTACGCGTCCATGGCGAGTTTCCTGACCTTCGTCACGACCTCTCCTTCGGGCATCCGAGTCACCGATGAGTCCCTTCGTGGTCGCCAATTGTGGTGTCGGGTTCAAATCAGGCCTACATACTCTGCTAAACTCTCGAACGCCTTAGTATAGAAGTTGGCACGGACACTGGAAAAGGTAAAAGACAAGTTTATTAAGACCCCATGGGGTGGTGGTACATTCCTACAGCACCCTTCGGCAATGTAAGAAGTAGCACACCGAACATCGGTGCGCGACCTCTTTTATATAGTTTAATAGCAATAAAAAGATAGGCGGTTACAAGTTACACATTTTAGGTACATATAAGGTAATTTTTGGAACACAGCCAGCACGTGGGAGGAGTTCAACGGCACTGGTCAGTTAGTGTGAACATTCCTAAAGAGTGACCAGTTGATGCATAGTGCGCATGTGCGCTTGACCAGTACTAAAAATAGCCTGTTGCCGAGCAGAATAGTGACCATGGGTATCGAGAAAGGACGAAAGGGCACACTGACCACGAGGCAGCGTGTTCATAGGAAACGGAAGTCAGAGGGATTCAAAATGGCCCCCGTTCGTTTTGGTCAAGTTAACAGAAAAGACCGTGTAGCTGTGCTAAACGCTAACTCAGGAGCTGCCAAAACACGACATCATGTTCCTTATTGCTGCACCTTCCTGGAGTTAGAATAGTAAATTAAACCCTTACACTATCCATCACTTTCCCTACTGCTGCACCTTCCTGGAGTTAGAATAGTAAATTGAACCCCTACACTATCCATCACTTTCCCTACTGCTGCACTTTCCTGGAGTTAGAATAGTATATTATACCCCTACATTATCCTACACTTTCCTTTGTGCTGCACCTTCCTCGACTTAGAATAGTAAATAGAACCCCTACACTATCCATCACTTTTCCTACTGGTGCACCTTCCTGGAGTTAGAATAGTAATTTATACCTCTACACTATCCATCACTTACCCTTCTGCAACACCTTCCTGGAGTTCGAATAGTAAATTATACTCCTACACTATCCATCACTTTCCCTACTGCTGCACCTTCCTGGAGTTAGAATAGTAAATTATACCCCTACACTATCCATCACTTTCCCTATTGCTGCACCTTCCTGGAGTTAGAATAGTAAATTAAACCCTTACACTATCCATCACTTTCCCTACTGCTGCACCATCCTGGAGTTAGACTAGTAAATTGAACCCCTACAATATCCATCACTTTCCCTACTGCTGCACCTTCCTGGAGTTAGAATAGTATATTATACCCCTACACTATCCTACACTTTCCTTTGTGCTGCACCTTCCTGGACTTAGAATAGTAAATAGAACCCCTACACTATCCATCACTTTCCCTACTGCTGCACCTTCCTGGAGTTAGAATAGTAATGTATACCCCTACACTATCCATCACTTACCCTTCTGCAAACACCTTCCTGGAGTTAGAATAGTAAATTATACCCCTACACTATCCATCACTTTCCTTACTGCTGCACCTTCCTGGAGTTCGAATAGTAAATTATACCCCTACACTATCCATCACTTTCCCTACTGCTGCACCTTCCTGGACTTAGAATATTAAATTATATCTCTACACCATCTTACACTTTCCCTACTGCTGCACCTTTCTGGAGTTAGAATAGTAAATTATATCCCTACACTATCCATCACTTTCCCTACTGCTGCACCTTCCCGGAGTTAGAGTAGTAAATTGAACCCCTACACTATGCATCGCTTTCCCTACTGCTGCACCTTCCTTGAGTTAGAATAGTAAATTTGACCCCTACACTATCCATCACTTTCCCTATTGCTGCACCTTCCTGGAGTTAGAATAGTAAATTAAACCCTTACACTATCCATCACTTTCCCTACTGCTGCACCTTCCTGGAGTTAGACTAGTAAATTGAACCCCTACAATATCCATCACTTTCCCTACTGCTGCACCTTCCTGGAGTTAGAATAGTATATTATACCCCTACACTATCCTACACTTTACTTTGTGCTGCACCTTCCTGGACTTAGAATAGTATATAGAACCCCTACACTATCCATCACTTTCCCTACTGCTGCACCTTCCTGGAGTTAGAATAGTATATTATACCCCTACACTATCCTACACTTTCCTTTGTGCTGCACCTTCCTGGACTTAGAATAGTAAATAGAACCCCTATACTATCCATCACTTTCCCTACTGCTGCACCTTCCTGGAGTAAGAATAGTAAATTATAGCCCTACACTATCCATCATGTTCCTTATTGCTGCACCTTCCTGGAGTTAGAATAGTAAATTAAACCCTTACACTATCCATCACTTTCTATACTGCTGCACCTTCCTGGATTTAAAATAGTAAATCGTACCCCTACACTATCCATCACTTACCCTTATGCAACACCTTCCTGGAGTTAGAATAGTAAATTGAACCCCTACACTATCCATCACTTTCCCTACTGCTGCACCTTCCTGGAGTTAGAATAGTATATTATACCCCTACACTATCCATCATGTTCCTTATTGCTGCACCTTCCTGGAGTTAGAATAGTAAATTAAACCCTTACACTATCCATCACTTTCCCTACTGCTGCACCTTCCTGGAGTTAGAATAGTAAATTGAACCCCTACACTATCCATCACTTTCCCTACTGCTGCACTTTCCTGGAGTTAGAATAGTATATTATACCCCTACATTATCCTACACTTTCCTTTGTGCTGCACCTTCCTCGACTTAGAATAGTAAATAGAACCCCTACACTATCCATCACTTTTCCTACTGGTGCACCTTCCTGGAGTTAGAATAGTAATTTATACCTCTACACTATCCATCACTTACCCTTCTGCAACACCTTCCTGGAGTTCGAATAGTAAATTATACCCCTACACTATCCATCACTTTCCCTATTGCTGCACCTTCCTGGAGTTAGAATAGTAAATTAAACCCTTACACTATCCATCACTTTCCCTACTGCTGCACCATCCTGGAGTTAGACTAGTAAATTGAACCCCTACAATATTCCATCACTTTCCCTACTGCTGCACCTTCCTGGAGTAAGAATAGTATATTATACCCCTACACTATCCTACACTTTCCTTTGTGCTGCACCTTCCTGGACTTAGAATAGTAAATAGAACCCCTACACTATCCATCACTTTCCCTACTGCTGCACCTTCAATCAATCAATCAATCAGGAGTTTGTTAAAGCGCGACTACTCACCCGTAAGGGTCTCAAGGCGCTAGGGGTGGGGGGGGTTGGAGGGGTGCAGGTTCCATTCCATCAAGGAGGGGGTCTGTCGAAGAGCCAGGTTTTGAGGTTTCTTGCGAAGATGGGGAGCGATGTTGACTGTCTGAGGTGGAGCGGAAGGGCGTTCCATGCTTTGGCCGCGAGGAAGGAGAAGGAGCGGCCTCCCGATCTGGTCTTTCTGGTGCGGGGGACCACAGCGTAGGAAAGCTGGGCTGATCGTAGGGTCCTTTGGGGTGCGTGGAATTTGAGTCGGCTGTTCAGGTATGCTGGTCCGGTGCCGTGGAGGGCCTTGTGTGCGTGGGTGAGCATCTTAAAGGTGATTCTCGCCTCGACGGGGAGCCAGTGGAGTGTGCGCAGGTGCTGGGATATGTGGCAGTGTTTTGGCAGGTTGAGGACCAGTCTTGCGGCGGCGTTCTGGATGTTCTGTAGCTTGCGGATGAGGTTTTTGTTTATTCCGGCGTAGAGTGCGTTGCCGTAGTCGAGTCTGCTGGTGACCAGGGCGTGAGTGACTGTCTTTCGGTGTTCGAGGGGGATCCATTTGAAGGTCTTACGAAGGAGGCGGAGGGTGTGGAAGCAGGAAGATGAGACAGAGTTGATCTGGCGGTCCATTTTGAGCTCGGAGTCCAGGATGATTCCCAGGTTGCGTGCGTGGTCTGTGGGGGTTGGCGGGTTTCCGAGGGCGGTGGGCCACCAGGTGTCACTCCAGGCGTCGGGGTTTGGGCCCATGATGAGTACTTCTGTTTTGTTGGTGTTTAGTTGTAGGCAGCTGTTTTTCATCCATTTGGCGACGGCTTCCATGCCTTCTCGAAAGTTGCGTCTGGCGGTGTTGGGCTCGTTGGATAGGGAGAGGATGAGCTGGATGTCGTCTTCATATGACACGATGTTGAGTCCGTAGGTTCTGACGATGGGGGCAAGTGGAGCCATGTAGACGTTGAAGAGCGTCGGGCTGAGGGAGGAGCCCTGGGGGACTCCGCAGGTGATAGGTGTGGGGTCCGAGAGGAAAGGGGGGAGTCTGACCCGCTGCGTCCTGCTGGAGAGGAAGGAGCAGATCCAGTCGAGGGCCTTGTCCTGGATTCCTGCATCGTAGAGTCTGCGTATTAGGGTGCGGTGGGAGACTGTGTCGAACGCCGCTGATAGGTCGAGGAGGATGAGGGCTACTGTTTCTCCTTTGTCCAGTAAGGTGCGGATGTCGTCTGTTGCGGCGAGGAGGGCGGTTTCCGTACTGTGGTTTTTTCTGAAGCCGGATTGGGAGGAGTCGAGGATGTTGTGTTCTTCAATGAATGTGGCGAGTTGGCTGTTGATGGCTTTCTCGATCACTTTCGCTGGGAACGGGAGCAGGGAGATGGGTCTGTAGTTTTTGAGGTCGGTGGGATCCGCTGAGGGTTTCTTTAGGAGGGGGTTGACCTCGACGTGTTTCCAGTCGTCGGGGAATGAGGCAGTCGCCAGGGAGCGGTTGATGGTCTGGCTGAGCATGGGTGCGATGGTGTTGGCGGCTCTGTTGAAGATGTGGTGGGGGCAGGGGTCCGTGGGGGCCCCTGAGTGGATTGACTTCATTGTCTTCAGTGTGTCTTCGGTGGTGAGTGCTGTCCAGTCATCAATCGCTGGTTTCCGGGTGTCGGGGGTGGTTGGTGAGGGTTCAGTGTGTTGGTTGTCTTCGTCGAAGTTGTCGTAGATGCTCTTGATTTTGTGGTGGAAAAAGATGCTGAGTTTGTCGCAGAGGTCTTGTGAGGGAGGGATGTCGGTAGACTCGCTGGTGGGTTGGGCGAACTCCTTGATGATGCTGAAGAGTTCTTTGCTGTTGTGTGCGTGGGTGGAGATTCTGTCTTCAATCGCTTTTTTCCTCGTTTCTCTGATGAGTTGATGGTGGGCGTTGGTGGCGGCTCTGAAGTTGTTGTGGGCTTCTGTGGATTTGGTGTTTCTCCAGGCCTTTTCGAGGCGGCGGCATGTGCGCCTGGACTCTCGAAGTTCGGTGGTAAACCATCTGGCTTTCTTGGCACGGGTATTGTTGTTCCTGGAGTTAGAATAGTAAATTATAGCCCTACACTAGCCATCACGTTCCTTATTGCTGCACCTTCCTGGAGTTAGAAAAGTAAATTAAACCCTTACACTATCCATCACTTTCCCTACTGCTGCACCTTCCTGGAGTTAGAATAGTAAATTGAACCCCTACACTATCCATCACTTTCCCTACTGGTGCACCTTCCTGGAGTTAGAATAGTAATTTATACCCCTACACTATCCATCACTTACCCTTCTGCAACACCTTCCTGTAGTTAGAATAGTAAATTATACCCCTACACTATCCATCACTTTCCCTACTGCTGCACCTTCCTAGACTTAGAATATTAAATTATATCTCTACACTATCCTACAATTTCCCTACTGCTGCACCTTTCTGGAGTTAGAATAGTAAATTATATCCCTACACTATCCATCATTTTCCCTACTGCTGCACCTTCCTGGAGTTAGAGTAGTAAATTGAACCCCTACACTATCCATCACTTTCCCTACTGCTGCACCTTCCTGGAGTTAGAATAGTAAATTATACCCCCACACTATCCATCACTTTCCTTATTGATGCCCCTTTCTGGAGTTAGAATAGTCAATTATATCCCTACACTATCCATCATTTTCCCTTCGTGCTGCACCTTCCTGGAGTTAGAATAGTAAATTATAGCCCTACACTATCCATCACGTTCCTTATTGCTGCACCTTCCTGGAGTTAGAATAGTAAATTAAACACTTACACTATCCATCATTTTCCCTACTGCTGCACCTTCCTGGAGTTAGAATAGTAAATTGAACAACCTACACTATCCATCACTTTCCCTACTGCTGCACCTTCCTGGAGTTAGAATAGTATATTATACCCCTACACTATCCTACACTTTCCTTTGTGCTGCACCTTCCTCGACTTAGAATAGTAAATAGAACCCTTACACTATCCATCACTTTCCCTACTGGTGCACCTTCCTGGAGTTAGAATAGTAATTTCTACCCCTACACTATCCATCACTTACCCTTGTGCAACACCTTCCTGGAGTTAGAATAGTAAATTATACCCCTACACTATCCATCACTTTCCTTACTGGTGCACCTTCCTGGAGTTCGAATAGTAAATTATACCCCTACACTATCCATCACTTTCCCTACTGTTGAACCTTCCTGGACTTAGAATATTAAATTATATCTCTACACTATCTTACACTTTCCCTACTGCTGCACCTTTCTGGAGTTAGAATAGTAAATTATATCCCTACACTATCCATCACTTTCCCTACTGCTGCACCTTCCTGGAGTTAAAGTAGTAAATTGAACCCCTACACTATCCATCGCTTTCCCTACTGCTGCACCTTCCTTGAGTTAGAATAGTAAATTATACCCCTACACTATCCATCACTTTCCCTATTGCTGCACCTTCCTGGAGTTAGAATAGTAAATTAAACCCTTACACTATCCATCACTTTCCCTACTGCTGCACCTTCCTGGAGTTAGACTAGTAAATTGAACCCCTACAATATCCATCACTTTCCCTACTGCTGCACCTTCCTGGAGTTAGAATAGTATATTATACCCCTACACTATCCTACATTTTCCTTTGTGCTGCACCTTCCTGGACTTACAATAGTATATAGAACCCCTACACTATCCATCACTTTCCCTACTGCTGCACCTTCCTGGAGTTAGAATAGTAAATTATAGCCCTACACTATCCATCACGTTCCTTATTGCTGCACCTTCCTGGAGTTAGAATAGTAAATTAAACCCTTACACTATCCATCACTTTCCCTACTGCTGCACCTTCCTTGAGTTAGAATAGTAAATTATACCCCTACACTATCCATCAATTTCCCTATTGCTGCACCTTCCTGGAGTTAGAATAGTAAATTAAACCCTTACACTATCCATCACTTTCCCTACTGCTGCACCTTCCTGAAGTTAGACTAGTAAATTGAACCCCTACAATATCCATCACTTTCCCTACTGCTGCACCTTCCTGGAGTTAGAATAGTATATTATACCCCTACACTATCCTACACTTTCCTTTGTGCTGCACCTTCCTGGACTTAGAATAGTATATAGAACCCCTACACTATCCATCACTTTCCCTACTGCTGCACCTTCCTGGAGTTAGAATAGTAAATTATAGCCCTACACTATCCATCACGTTCCTTATTGCTGCACCTTCCTGGAGTTAGAATAGTAAATTAAACCCTTACACTATCCATCACTTTCCCTACTGCTGCACCTTCCTGGAGTTAGAATAGTAATTCGAACCCCTACACTGTCCATCACTTTCCCTACTGCTGCACCTTCCTGGAGTTAGAATAGTAAATTATACTCCTACACTATCCATCACTTACCCTACTGCAAAACCTTCCTGGAGTTAGAATAGTAAATTATACCCCTACACTATCCATCACTTTCCTTATTGCTGTACCTTCCTGGAGTTAGAATAGTAAATCAAACCCGTACACTATCCATCACTTTCCCTACTACTGCACCTTCCTGGAGTTAGAATAGTAAATTGAACCCCCTACACTATCCTACACTTTTCTTTGTGCTGCACCTTCCTGGACTTAGAATAGTAAAAAGAACCCCTATATTATCCATCACTTTCCCTACTGCTGCACCTTCCTGGAGTTAGAATAGTAATGTATACCCCTGCACTATCCATCATTTACCCTTCTGCAACACCTTCCTGGAGTTAGAATAGTCAATTATACCCCTACACTATCCATCACTTTCCCTACTGCTGCACCTTCCTGGACTTAGAATATTAAATTATATCTCTACACTATCCTACACTTTCCCTACTGCTGCACCTTCCTGGAGTTAGAATAGTAAATTATATCCCTACACTATCCATCACTTTCCATACTGCTGCACCTTCCTGGAGTTAGAGTAGTAAATCGAACCCCTACACTATCCATCACGTTCCTTATTGCTGCACCTTCCTGGAGTTAGAATAGTAAATTAAACCCTTACACTATCCATCACTCTCCCTACTGCTGCACCTTCCTGGAGTTAGAATAGTATATTATACCCCTACACTATCCTACACTTTCATTTGTGCTGCACCTTCCTCGACTTAGAATAGTAAATAGAACCCCTACACTATCCATCACTTTCCCTACTAGTGCACCTTCCTGGAGTTAGAATAGTAATTTATACCTCTACACTATCCATCACTTACCCTTCTGCAACACCTTCCTGGAGTTCGAATAGTAAATTATACTCCTACACTATCCATCACTTTCCCTACTGCTGCACCTTCCTGGAGTTAGAATAGTAAATTATACCCCTACACTATCCATCACTTTTCCTATTGCTGCACCTTCCTGGAGTTAGAATAGTAAATTAAACCCTTACACTATCCATCACTTTCCCTACTGCTGCACCATCCTGGAGTTAGACTAGTAAATTGAACCCCTACAATATCCATCACTTTCCCTACTGCTGCACCTTCCTGGAGTTAGAATAGTATATTATACCCCTACACTATCCTACACTTTCCTTTGTGCTGCACCTTCCTGGACTTAGAATAGTAAATAGAACCCCTACACTATCCATCACTTTCCCTACTGCTGCACCTTCAATCAATCAATCAATCAGGAGTTTGTTAAAGCGCGACTACTCACCCGTAAGGGTCTCAAGGCGCTAGGGGTGGGGGGGGGTTGGAGGGGTGCAGGTTCCATTCCATCAAGGAGGGGGTCTGTCGAAGAGCCAGGTTTTGAGGTTTCTTGCGAAGATGGGGAGCGATGTTGACTGTCTGAGGTGGAGCAGAAGGGCGTTCCATGCTTTGGCCGTGAGGAAGGAGAAGGAGCGGCCTCCCGATCTGGTCTTTCTGGTGCGGGGGACCACAGCGTAGGAAAGCTGGGCTGATCGTAGGGTCCTTTGGGTGCGTGGAATTTGAGTCGGCTGTTCAGGTATGCTGGTCCGGTGCCGTGGAGGGCCTTGTGTGCGTGGGTGAGCATCTTAAAGGTGATTCTCGCCTCGACGGGGAGCCAGTGGAGTGTGCGCAGGTGCTGGGATATGTGGCAGTGTTTTGGCGGGTTGAGGAGCAGTCTTGCGGCGGCGTTCTGGATGTTCTGTAGCTTGCGGATGAGGTTTTTGTTTATTCCGGCGTAGAGTGCGTTGCCGTAGTCGAGTCTGCTGGTGACCAGGGCGTGAGTGACTGTCTTTCGGTGTTCGAGGGGGATCCATTTGAAGGTCTTACGAAGGAGGCGGAGGGTGTGGAAGCAGGAAGATGAGACAGAGTTGATCTGGCGGTCCATTTTGAGCTCGGAGTCCAGGATGATTCCCAGGTTGCGTGCGTGGTCTGTGGGGGTTGGCGGGTTTCCGAGGGCGGTGGGCCACCAGGTGTCACTCCAGGCGTCGGGGTTTGGGCCCATGATGAGTACTTCTGTTTTGTTGGTGTTTAGTTGTAGGCAGCTGTTTTTCATCCATTTGGCGACGGCTTCCATGCCTTCTCGAAAGTTGCGTCTGGCGGTGTTGGGCTCGTTGGATAGGGAGAGGATGAGCTGGGTGTCGTCTTCATATGACACGATGTTGAGTCCGTAGGTTCTGACGATGGGGGCAAGTGGAGCCATGTAGACGTTGAAGAGCGTCGGGCTGAGGGAGGAGCCCTGGGGGACTCCGCAGGTGATAGGTGTGGGGTCCGAGAGGAAAGGGGGGAGTCTGACCCGCTGCGTCCTGCTGGAGAGGAAGGAGCAGATCCAGTCGAGGGCCTTGTCCTGGATTCCTGCATCGTAGAGTCTGCGTATTAGGGTGCGGTGGGAGACTGTGTCGAACGCCGCTGATAGGTCGAGGAGGATGAGGGCTACTGTTTCTCCTTTGTCCAGTAAGGTGCGGATGTCGTCTGTTGCGGCGAGGAGGGCGGTTTCCGTACTGTGGTTTTTTCTGAAGCCGGATTGGGAGGAGTCGAGGATGTTGTGTTCTTCAATGAATGTGGCGAGTTGGCTGTTGATGGCTTTCTCGATGACTTTCGCTGGGAACGGGAGCAGGGAGATGGGTCTGTAGTTTTTGAGGTCGGTGGGATCCGCTGAGGGTTTCTTTAGGAGGGGGTTGACCTCGACGTGTTTCCAGTCGTCGGGGAATGAGGCAGTCGCCAGGGAGCGGTTGATGGTCTGGCGGAGCATGGGTGCGATGGTGTTGGCGGCTCTGTTGAAGATGTGGTGGGGGCAGGGGTCCGTGGGGGCCCCTGAGTGGATTGACTTCATTGTCTTCAGTGTGTCTTCGGTGGTGAGTGCTGTCCAGTCATCAATCGCTGGTTTCCGGGTGTCGGGGGTGGTTGGTGAGGGTTCAGTGTGTTGGTTGTCTTCGTCGAAGTTGTCGTAGATGCTCTTGATTTTGTGGTGGAAAAAGATGCTGAGTTTGTCGCAGAGGTCTTGTGAGGGAGGGATGTCGATAGACTCGCTGGTGGGTTGGGCGAACTCCTTGATGATGCTGAAGAGTTCTTTGCTGTTGTGTGCGTGGGTGGAGATTCTGTCTTCAATCGTTTTTTTCCTCGTTTCTCTGATGAGTTGATGGTGGGCGTTGGTGGCGGCTCTGAAGTTGTTGTGGGCTTCTGTGGATTTGGTGTTTCTCCAGGCCTTTTCGAGGCGGTGGCATGTGCGCCTGGACTCTCGAAGTTCGGTGGTAAACCATCTGGCTTTCTTGGCACGGGTATTGTTGTTCCTGGAGTTAGAATAGTAAATTATAGCCCTACACTAGCCATCACGTTCCTTATTGCTGTACCTTCCTGGAGTTAGAAAAGTAAATTAAACCCTTACACTATCCATCACTTTCCCTACTGCTGCACCTTCCTGGAGTTAGAATAGTAAATTGAACCCCTACACTATCCATCACTTTCCCTACTGGTGCACCTTCCTGGAGTTAGAATAGTAATTTATACCCCTACACTATCCATCACTTACCCTTCTGCAACACCTTCCTGTAGTTAGAATAGTAAATTATACCCCTACACTATCCATCACTTTCCTTACTGCTGCACCTTCCTGGAGTTTGAATAGTAAACTATACCCCTACACTATCCATCACTTTCCCTACTGCTGCACCTTCCTGGACTTAGAATATTAAATTATATCTCTACACTATCCTACAATTTCCCTACTGCTGCACCTTTCTGGAGTTAGAATAGTAAATTATATCCCTACACTATCCATCATTTTCCCTACTGCTGCACCTTCCTGGAGTTAGAGTAGTAAATTGAACCCCTACACTATCCATCACTTTCCCTACTGCTGCACCTTCCTTGAGTTAGAATAGTAAATTATACCCCCACACTATCCATCACTTTCCTTATTGATGCCCCTTTCTGGAGTTAGAATAGTCAATTATATCCCTACACTATCCATCATTTTCCCTTCGTGCTGCACCTTCCTGGAGTTAGAATAGTAAATTATAGCCCTACACTATCCATCACGTTCCTTATTGCTGCACCTTCCTGGAGTTAGAATAGTAAATTAAACACTTACACTATCCATCATTTTCCCTACTGCTGCACCTTCCTGGAGTTAGAATAGTAAATTGAACCCCTACACTATCCATCACTTTCCCTACTGCTGCACCTTCCTGGAGTTAGAATAGTATATTATACCCCTACACTATCCTACACTTTCCTTTGTGCTGCACCTTCCTCGACTTAGAATAGTAAATAGAACCCCTACACTATCCATCACTTTCCCTACTGGTGCACCTTCCTGGAGTTAGAATAGTAATTTCTACCCCTACACTATCCATCACTTACCCTTGTGCAACACCTTCCTGGAGTTAGAATAGTAAATTATACCCCTACACTATCCATCACTTTCCTTACTGCTGCACCTTCCTGGAGTTCGAATAGTAAATTATACCCCTACACTATCCATCACTTTCCCTACTGCTGAACCTTCCTGGACTTAGAATATTAAATTATATCTCTACACTATCTTACACTTTCCCTACTGCTGCACCTTTCTGGAGTTAGAATAGTAAATTATATCCCTACACTATCCATCACTTTCCCTACTGATGCACCTTCCTGGAGTTAAAGTAGTAAATTGAACCCCTACACTATCCATCGCTTTCCCTACTGCTGCACCTTCCTTGAGTTAGAATAGTAAATTATACCCCTACACTATCCATCACTTTCCCTATTGCTGCACCTTCCTGGAGTTAGAATAGTAAATTAAACCCTTACACTATCCATCACTTTCCCTACTGCTGCACCTTCCTGGAGTTAGACTAGTAAATTGAACCCCTACAATATCCATCACTTTCCCTACTGCTGCACCTTCCTGGAGTTAGAATAGTATATTATACCCCTACACTATCCTACACTTTCCTTTGTGCTGCACCTTCCTGGACTTAGAATAGTATATAGAACCCCTACACTATCCATCACTTTCCCTACTGCTGTACCTTCCTGGAGTTAGAATAGTAAATTATAGCCCTACACTATCCATCACGTTCCTTATTGCTGCACCTTCCTGGAGTTAGAATAGTAAATTAAACCCTTACACTATCCATCACTTTCCCTACTGCTGCACCTTCCTGGAGTTAGAATAGTAATTCGAACCCCTACACTGTCCATCACTTTCCCTACTGCTGCACCTTCCTGGAGTTAGAATAGTAAATTATACTCCTACACTATCCATCACTTACCCTACTGCAAAACCTTCCTGGAGTTAGAATAGTAAATTATACCCCTACACTATCCATCACTTTCCTTATTGCTGTACCTTCCTAGAGTTAGAATAGTAAATCAAACCCGTACACTATCCATCACTTTCCCTACTACTGCACCTTCCTGGAGTTAGAATAGTAAATTGAACCCCCTACACTATCCTACACTTTTCTTTGTGCTGCACCTTCCTGGACTTAGAATAGTAAAAAGAACCCCTATATTATCCATCACTTTCCCTACTGCTGCACCTTCCTGGAGTTAGAATAGTAATGTATACCCGTGCACTATCCATCACTTACCCTTCTGCAACACCTTCCTGGAGTTAGAATAGTAAATTATACCCCTACACTATCCATCACTTTCCCTACTGCTGCACCTTCCTGGACTTAGAATATTAAATTATATCTCTACACTATCCTACACTTTCCCTACTGCTGCACCTTCCTGGAGTTAGAATAGTAAATTATATCCCTACACTATCCATCACTTTCCATACTGCTGCACCTTCCTGGAGTTAGAGTAGTAAATCGAACCCCTACACTATCCATCACGTTCCTTATTGCTGCACCTTCCTGGAGTTAGAATAGTAAATTAAACCCTTACACTATCCATCACTCTCCCTACTGCTGCACCTTCCTGGAGTTAGAATAGTATATTATACCCCTACACTATCCTACACTTTCATTTGTGCTGCACCTTCCTCGACTTAGAATAGTAAATAGAACCCCTACACTATCCATCACTTTCCCTACTAGTGCACCTTCCTGGAGTTAGAATACTAATTTATACCCCTACACTATCCATCACTTACCCTTCTGCAACACCTTCCTGGAGTTAGAATAGTAAATTATACCCCTACACTGTTCATCACTTTCCTTACTGATGCACCTTCCTGGAGTTCGAATAGTAAATTATACCCCTACACTATCCATCACTTTCCCTACTGCTGCACCTTCCTGGACTTAGAATATTAAATTATATCTCTACACTATCCTACACTTTCCCTACTGCTGCACCTTTCTGGAGTTAGAATAGTAAATTATATCCCTACACTATCCATCACTTTCCCTACTGCTGCACCTTCCTGGAGTTAGAGTAGTAAATTGAACCCCTAAACTATCCATCACTTTCCCTACTGCTGCACCTTCTTGGAGTTAGAATAGTAAATTATAGCCCTACACTATCCATCACGTTCCTTATTGCTGCACCTTCCAGGAGATAGAATAGTAAATTAAACCCTTACACTATCCATCCCTTTCCCTACTGCTGCACCTTCCCGGAGTTAGAATAGTAAATTGAACCCCTACACTATCCATCACTTTCCCTACTGGTGCACCTTCCTGGAGTTAGAATAGTAATTTATACCCCTACACTATCCATCCCTTACCCTTCTGCAACACCTTCCTGGAGTTAGAATAGTAAATTATACCCCTGCACTATCCATCACTTTCCTTACTGCTGCACCTTCCTGGAGTTCGAATAGTAAATTATACCCCTACACTATCCATCACTTTCCCTACTGCTGCACCTTCCTGGAGTTAGAATAGTAAATCGTACCCCTACACTATCCATCACTTACCCTTATGCAACACCTTCCTGGAGTTAGAATAGTAAATTATACCCCTACACTATCCATCACTTACCTTACTGCTGCACCTTCCTGGAGTTAGAATAGTAAATTATACCCCTACACTATCCTACACTTTCCGTTGTGCTGCACCTTCCTGGACTTAGAATAGTAAATAGAACCCCTACACTATCCATCACTTTCCCTACTGCTGCACCTTCCTGGAGTTAGAATTGTATATTATACTCCTACACTATCCATCACTTACCCTACTGCAAAACCTTCCTGGAGTTAGAATAGTAAATTATATCCCTACACTATCCATCACTTTCCCTACTGCTGCACCTTCCTGTAGTTAGAGTAGTAAATTGAACCCCTACACTATCCATCACTTTCCCTACTGCTGCACCTTCCTTTAGTTAGAATAGTAAATTATACCCCTACACTACCCATCACTTTCCTATTGCTACACCTTCCTGGAGTTAGAATAGTAAATTAAACCCTTACACTAGCCATCACTTTCCCTACTGCTGCACCTTCCTGGAATTAGACTAGTAAATTGAACCCCTACAATATCCATCACTTTCCCTACTGCTGCACCTTCCTGGAGTTAGAATAGTATATTATACCCCTACACTATCCTACACTTTCCTTTGTGCTGCACCTTCCTGGACTTAGAATAGTAAATAGAACCCCTATACTATCCATCACTTTCCCTACTGCTGCACCTTCCTGGAGTAAGAATAGTAAATTATAGCCCTACACTATCCATCATGTTCCTTATTGCTGCACCTTCCTGGAGTTAGAATAGTAAATTAAACCCTTACACTATCCATCACTTTCCCTACTGCTGCACCTTCCTGGAGTTAGAATAGTAAATTGAACCCCTACACTATCCATCACTTTCCCTACTGCTGCACCTTCCTGGAGTTAGAATAGTATATTATACCCCTACACTATCCTACACTTTCCTTTGTGCTGCACCTTCCTCGACTTAGAATAGTAAATAGAACCCCTACACTATCCATCACTTTCCCTACTGCTGCACCTTCCTTGAGTTAGAATAGTAATTTATACACCTACACTATCCATCACTTACCCTTCTGCAACACCTTCCTGGAGTTAAAGTAGTAAATTGAACCCCTACACTATCCATCGCTTTCCCTACTGCTGCACCTTCCTTGAGTTAGAATAGTAAATTATACCCCTACACTATCCATCACTTTCCCTATTGCTGCACCTTCCTGGAGTTAGAATAGTAAATTAAACCCTTACACTATCCATCACTTTCCCTACTGCTGCACCTTCCTGGAGTTAGACTAGTAAATTGAACCCCTACAATATCCATCACTTTCCCTACTGCTGCACCTTCCTGGAGTTAGAATAGTATATTATACCCCTACACTATCCTACATTTTCCTTTGTGCTGCACCTTCCTGGACTTAGAATAGTATATAGAACCCCTACACTATCCATCACTTTCCCTACTGCTGCACCTTCCTGGAGTTAGAATAGTAAATTATAGCCCTACACTATCCATCACGTTCCTTATTGCTGCACCTTCCTGGAGTTAGAATAGTAAATTAAACCCTTACACTATCCATCACTTTCCCTACTGCTGCACCTTCCTTGAGTTAGAATAGTAAATTATACCCCTACACTATCCATCACTTTCCCTATTGCTGCACCTTCCTGGAGTTAGAATAGTAAATTAAACCCTTACACTATCCATCACTTTCCCTACTGCTGCACCTTCCTGAAGTTAGACTAGTAAATTGAACCCCTACAATATCCATCACTTTCCCTACTGCTGCACCTTCCTGGAGTTAGAATAGTATATTATACCCCTACACTATCCTACACTTTCCTTTGTGCTGCACCTTCCTGGACTTAGAATAGTATATAGAACCCCTACACTATCCATCACTTTCCCTACTGCTACACCTTCCTGGAGTTAGAATAGTAAATTATAGCCCTACACTATCCATCACGTTCCTTATTGCTGCACCTTCCTGGAGTTAGAATAGTAAATTAAACCCTTACACTATCCATCACTTTCCCTACTGCTGCACCTTCCTGGAGTTAGAATAGTAATTCGAACCCCTACACTGTCCATCACTTTCCCTACTGCTGCACTTTCCTGGAGTTAGAATAGTAAATTATACTCCTACACTATCCATCACTTACCCTACTGCAAAACCTTCCTGGAGTTAGAATAGTAAATTATACCCCTACACTATCCATCACTTTCCTTATTGCTGTACCTTCCTGGAGTTAGAATAGTAAATCAAACCCGTACACTATCCATCACTTTCCCTACTACTATACCTTCCTGGACTTAGAATAGTAAAAAGAACCCCTATATTATCCATCACTTTCCCTACTGCTGCACCTTCCTGGAGTTAGAATAGTAATGTATACCCCTACACTATCCATCACTTACCCTTCTGCAACACCTTCCTGTAGTTAGAATAGTAAATTATACCCCTACACTATCCATCACTTTCCCTACTGCTGCACCTTCCTGGAGTTAGAATAGTAAATTGAACCCCTACACTATCCATCACTTTCCCTACTGGTGCACCTTCCTGGAGTAAGAATAGTAATTTATACCCCTACACTATCCATCCCTTACCCTTCTGCAACACCTTCCTGGAGTTAGAATAGTAAATTATACCCCTGCACTATCCATCACTTTCCTTACTGCTGCACCTTCCTGGAGTTCGTATAGTAAATTATACCCCTACACTATCCATCACTTTCCCTACTGCTGCACCTTCCTGGAGTTAGAATAGTAAATCGTACCCCTACACTATCCATCACTTACCCTTATGCAACACCTTCCTGGAGTTAGAATAGTAAATTATACCCCTACACTATCCATCACTTTCCTTACTGCTGCACCTTCCTGGAGTTAGAATAGTAAATTATACCCCTACACTATCCTACACTTTCCGTTGTGCTGCAACTTCCTGGACTTAGAATAGTAAATATAACCCCTACACTATCCATCACTTTCCCTACTGCTGCACCTTCCTTGAGTTAGAATAGTAAATTATACCCCCACACTATCCATCACTTTCCTTATTGATGCCCCTTTCTGGAGTTAGAATAGTCAATTATATCCCTACACTATCCATCATTTTCCCTACTGCTGCACCTTCCTGGAGTTAGAATAGTAAATTATAGCCCTACACTATCCATCACGTTCCTTATTGCTGCACCTTCCTGGAGTTAGAATAGTAAATTAAACACTTACACTATCCATCATTTTCCCTACTGCTGCACCTTCCTGGAGTTAGAATAGTAAATTAAACCCTTACACTATCCATCACTTTCCCTACTGCTGCACCTTCATGAAGTTAGACTAGTAAATTGAACCCCTACAATATCCATCACTTTCCCTACTGCTGCACCTTCCTGGAGTTGGAATAGTATATTATACCCCTACACTATCCTACACTTTCCTTTGTGCTGCACCTTCCTGGAGTTAGAATAGTAATTTATACCCCTACACTATCCATCACTTACCCTTCTGCAACACCTTCCTGGAGTTAGAATAGTAAATTATACCCCTACACTATCCATCACTTTCCTTACTGCTGCACCTTCCTGGAGTTCGAATAGTAAATCATACCCCTACACTATCCATCACTTTCCCTACTGCTGCACCTTCCTGGAGTTAGAATAGTAAATTGAACCCCTACACTATCCATCACTTTCCCTACTGCTGCACCTTCCTGGAATTAGAATAGTATATTATACCCCTACACTATCCTACACTTTCCTTTGTGCTGCACCTTCCTCGACTTAGAATAGTAAATAGAACCCCTACACTATCCATCACTTTCCCTACTAGTGCACCTTCCTGGAGTTAGAATACTAATTATTACCCCTACACTATCCATCACTTACCCTTCTGCAACACCTTCCTGGAGTTAGAATAGTAAATTATACCCCTACACTATTCATCACTTTCCTTACTGATGCACCTTCCTGGAGTTCGAATAGTAAATTATACCCCTACACTATCCATCACTTTCCCTACTGCTGCACCTTCCTGAACTTAGAATATTAAATTATATCTCTACACTATCCTACACTTTCCCTACTGCTGCACCTTTCTGGAGTTAGAATAGTAAATTATATCCCTACACTATCCATCACTTTCCCTACTGCTGCACCTTCCTGGAGTTAGAGTAGTAAATTGAACCCCTACACTATCCATCACTTTCCCTACTGATGCACCTTCCTTGAGTTGGAAAAGTAAATTATACCCCTACACTATCCATCACTTTCCCTATTGCTGCACCTTCCTGGAGTTAGAATAGTAAATTAAACCCTTACACTATCCATCACTTTCCCCACTGCTGCACCTTCCTGGAGTTAGACTAGTAAATTGAACCCCTACAATATCCATCACTTTCCCTACTGCTGCACCTTCCTGGAGTTAGAATAGTATATTATACCCCTACACTATCCTACACTTTCCTTTGTGCTGCACCTTCCTGGAGTTAGAATAGTAATTTATACCCCTACACTATCCATCACTTACCCTTCTGCAACACCTTCCTGGAGTTAGAATAGTAAATTATACCCCTACACTATCCATCACTTTCCTTACTGCTGCACCTTCCTGGAGTTCGAATAGTAAATCATACCCCTACACTATCCATCACTTTCCCTACTGCTGCACCTTCCTGGAGTTAGAATAGTAAATTGAACCCCTACACTATCCATCACTTTCCCTACTGCTGCACCTTCCTGGAGTTAGAATAGTAAATTGAACCCCTACACTATCCATCACTTTCCTTACTGCTGCACCTTCCTGGAGTTCGAATAGTAAATTATACCCCTACACTATCCATCACTTTCCCTACTGCTGCACCTTGATGGAGTTAGAATAGTAAATTGAACCCCTACACTATCCATCACTTTCCCTACTGCTGCACCTTCCTGGAGTTAGAATAGTATATTATACCCCTACACTATCCTACACTTTCCTTTGTGCTGCACCTTCCTCGACTTAGAATAGTAAATAGAACCCCTACACTATCCATCACTTTCCCTACTGCTGCACCTTCCTTGAGTTAGAATAGTAAATTATACCCCCACACTATCCATCACGTTCCTTATTGCTGCACCTTCCTGGAGTTAGAATAGTAAATTAAACACTTACACTATCCATCATTTTCCCTACTGCTGCACCTTCCTGGAGTTAGAATAGTAAATTAAACCCTTACACTATCCATCACTTTCCCTACTGCTGCACCTTCATGAAGTTAGACTAGTAAATTGAACCCCTACAATATCCATCACTTTCCCTACTGCTGCACCTTCCTGGAGTTAGAATAGTATATTATACCCCTACACTATCCTACACTTTCCTTTGTGCTGCACCTTCCTGGAGTTAGAATAGTAATTTATACCACTACACTATCCATCACTTACCCTTCTGCAACACCTTCCTGGAGTTAGAATAGTAAATTATTCCCCTACACTATCCATCACTTTCCTTACTGCTGCACCTTCCTGGAGTTCGAATAGTAAATTATACCCCTACACTATCCATCACTTTCCCTACTGCTGCACCTTCCTGGACTTAGAATATTAAATTATATCTCTACACTATCCTACACTTTCCCTACTGCTGCACCTTTCTGGAGGTAGAATAGTAAATTATATCCCTACACTATCCATCACTTTCCTACTGCTGCATCTTCCTTGAGTTAGAGTAGTAAATTGAACCCCTACACTATCCATCACTTTCCCTACTGCTGCACCTTCCTTGAGTTAGAATATTAAATTATATCTCTA
The DNA here is from genome assembly GCF_964261635.1 of Lissotriton helveticus. Classification (NCBI taxonomy): domain Eukaryota; kingdom Metazoa; phylum Chordata; class Amphibia; order Caudata; family Salamandridae; genus Lissotriton; species Lissotriton helveticus. The sequence goes on from NC_136068.1 coordinate 1,790,173,889, forward strand.
CACTATCTTACATCACTTTCCCTATTGCTCCACCTTCCTGGAGTTAGAATAGTAAATTAAACCCTTACACTATCCATCACGTTCCCTACTGCTGCACCTTCCTGGAGTTAGACTGGTAAATTGAACCCCTACACTATCCATCACTTTCCCTACTGCTGCACCTTCCTGGAGTTAGAATAGTATATTATACCCCTACACTATCCTACACTTTCCTTTGTGCTGCACCTTCCTGGACTTAGAATAGTAAATAGAACCCCTACACTATCCATCACTTTCCCTACTGCTGCACCTTCCTGGAGTTAGAATAGTAAATTATACTCCTACACTATCCAACACTTACCCTACTGCAAAACCTTCCTGGAGTTAGAATAGTAAATTATACCCCTACACTATCCAACACTTTCCCTACTGCTGCACCTTCCTGGACTTAGAATATTAAATTATATCTCTACACTATCCTACACTTTCCCTACTGCTGCACCTTCCTGGAGTTAGAATAGTAAATTATATCCCTACACTATCCATCACTTTCCATACTGCTGCACCTTCCTGGAGTTAGAGTAGTAAATTGAACCCCTACACTATCCATCACGTTCCTTATTGCTGCACCTTCCTGGAGTTAGAATAGTAAATTAAACCCTTACACTATCCATCACTCCCCCTACTGCTGCACCTTCCTGGAGTTAGAATAGTATATTATACCCCTACACTATCCTACACTTTCGTTTGTGCTGCACCTTCCTCGACTTAGAATAGTAAATAGAACCCCTACACTATCCATCACTTTCCCTACTAGTGCACCTTCCTGGAGTTAGAATACTAATTTATACCCCTACACTATCCATCACTTACCCTTCTGCAACACCTTCCTGGAGTTAGAATAGTAAATTATACCCCGACACTATTCATCACTTTCCTTACTGATGCACCTTCCTGGAGTTCGAATAGTAAATTATACCCCTACACTATCCATCACTTTCCCTACTGCTGCACCTTCCTGGACTTAGAATATTAAATTATATCTCTACACTATCCTACACTTTCCCTACTGCTGCACCTTTCTGGAGTTAGAATAGTAAATTATATCCCTACACTATCCATCACTTTCCCTACTGCTGCACCTTCCTGGAGTTAGAGTAGTAAATTGAACCCCTACACTATCCATCACTTTCCCTACTGCTGCACCTTCCTTGAGTTGGAAAAGTAAATTATACCCCTACACTATCCATCACTTTCCCTATTGCTGCACCTTCCTGGAGTTAGAATAGTAAATTAAACCCTTACACTATCCATCACTTTCCCCACTGCTGCACCTTCCTGGAGTTAGACTAGTAAATTGAACCCCTACAATATCCATCACTTTCCCTACTGCTGCACCTTCCTGGAGTTAGAATAGTATATTATACCCCTACACTATCCTACACTTTCCTTTGTGCTGCACCTTCCTGGACTTAGAATAGTAAATAGAACCCCTAAACTATCCATCACTTTCCCTACTGCTGCACCTTCTTGGAGTTAGAATAGTAAATTATAGCCCTACACTATCCATCACGTTCCTTATTGCTGCACCTTCCAGGAGATAGAATAGTAAATTAAACCCTTACACTATCCATCACTTTCCCTACTGCTGCACCTTCCTGGAGTTAGAATAGTAAATTGAACCCCTACACAATCCATCACTTTCCCTACTGGTGCACCTTCCTGGAGTAAGAATAGTAATTTATACCCCTACACTATCCATCCCTTACCCTTCTGCAACACCTTCCTGGAGTTAGAATAGTAAATTATACCCCTGCACTATCCATCACTTTCCTTACTGCTGCACCTTCCTGGAGTTCGTATAGTAAATTATACCCCTACACTATCCATCACTTTCCCTACTGCTGCACCTTCCTGGAGTTAGAATAGTAAATCGTACCCCTACACTATCCATCACTTACCCTTATGCAACACCTTCCTGGAGTTAGAATAGTAAATTATACCCCTACACTATCCATCACTTTCCTTACTGCTGCACCTTCCTGGAGTTAGAATAGTAAATTATACCCCTACACTATCCTACACTTTCCGTTGTGCTGCAACTTCCTGGACTTAGAATAGTAAATATAACCCCTACACTATCCATCACTTTCCCTACTGCTGCACCTTCCTTGAGTTAGAATAGTAAATTATACCCCCACACTATCCATCACTTTCCTTATTGATGCCCCTTTCTGGAGTTAGAATAGTCAATTATATCCCTACACTATCCATCATTTTCCCTACTGCTGCACCTTCCTGGAGTTAGAATAGTAAATTATAGCCCTACACTATCCATCACGTTCCTTATTGCTGCACCTTCCTGGAGTTAGAATAGTAAATTAAACACTTACACTATCCATCATTTTCCCTACTGCTGCACCTTCCTGGAGTTAGAATAGTAAATTAAACCCTTACACTATCCATCACTTTCCCTACTGCTGCACCTTCATGAAGTTAGACTAGTAAATTGAACCCCTACAATATCCATCACTTTCCCTACTGCTGCACCTTCCTGGAGTTAGAATAGTATATTATACCCCTACACTATCCTACACTTTCCTTTGTGCTGCACCTTCCTGGAGTTAGAATAGTAATTTATACCCCTACACTATCCATCACTTACCCTTCTGCAACACCTTCCTGGAGTTAGAATAGTAAATTATACCCCTACACTATCCATCACTTTCCTTACTGCTGCACCTTCCTGGAGTTCGAATAGTAAATCATACCCCTACACTATCCATCACTTTCCCTACTGCTGCACCTTCCTGGAGTTAGAATAGTAAATTGAACCCCTACACTATCCATCACTTTCCCTACTGCTGCACCTTCCTGGAATTAGAATAGTATATTATACCCCTACACTATCCTACACTTTCCTTTGTGCTGCACCTTCCTCGACTTAGAATAGTAAATAGAACCCCTACACTATCCATCACTTTCCCTACTAGTGCACCTTCCTGGAGTTAGAATACTAATTTATACCCCTACACTATCCATCACTTACCCTTCTGCAACACCTTCCTGGAGTTAGAATAGTAAATTATACCCCTACACTATTCATCACTTTCCTTACTGATGCACCTTCCTGGAGTTCGAATAGTAAATTATACCCCTACACTATCCATCACTTTCCCTACTGCTGCACCTTCCTGAACTTAGAATATTAAATTATATCTCTACACTATCCTACACTTTCCCTACTGCTGCACCTTTCTGGAGTTAGAATAGTAAATTATATCCCTACACTATCCATCACTTTCCCTACTGCTGCACCTTCCTGGAGTTAGAGTAGTAAATTGAACCCCTACACTATCCATCACTTTCCCTACTGATGCACCTTCCTTGAGTTGGAAAAGTAAATTATACCCCTACACTATCCATCACTTTCCCTATTGCTGCACCTTCCTGGAGTTAGAATAGTAAATTAAACCCTTACACTATCCATCACTTTCCCCACTGCTGCACCTTCCTGGAGTTAGACTAGTAAATTGAACCCCTACAATATCCATCACTTTCCCTACTGCTGCACCTTCCTGGAGTTAGAATAGTATATTATACCCCTACACTATCCTACACTTTCCTTTGTGCTGCACCTTCCTGGAGCTAGAATAGTAATTTATACCCCTACACTATCCATCACTTACCCTTCTGCAACACCTTCCTGGAGTTAGAATAGTAAATTATACCCCTACACTATCCATCACTTTCCTTACTGCTGCACCTTCCTGGAGTTCGAATAGTAAATCATACCCCTACACTATCCATCACTTTCCCTACTGCTGCACCTTCCTGGAGTTAGAATAGTAAATTGAACCCCTACACTATCCATCACTTTCCCTACTGCTGCACCTTCCTGGAGTTAGAATAGTATATTATACCCCTACACCATCCTACACTTTCCTTTGTGCTGCACCTTCCTTGACTTAGAATAGTAAATAGAACCCCTACACTATCCATCACTTTCCCTACTAGTGCACCTTCCTGGAGTTAGAATACTAATTTATACCCCTACACTATCCATCACTTACCCTTCTGCAACACCTTCCTGGAGTTAGAATAGTAAATTATACCCCTACACTATTCATCTCTTTCCTTACTGATGCACCTTCCTGGAGTTCGAATAGTAAATTATACCCCTACACTATCCATCACTTTCCCTACTGCTGCACCTTCCTGAACTTAGAATATTAAATTATATCTCTACACTATCCTACACTTTCCCTACTGCTGCACCTTTCTGGAGTTAGAATAGTAAATTATATCCCTACACTATCCATCCCTTTCCCTACTGCTGCACCTTCCTGGAGTTAGAGTAGTAAATTGAACGCCTACACTATCCATCACTTTCCCTACTGCTGCACCTTCCTTGAGTTGGAAAAGTAAATTATACCCCTACACTATCCATCACTTTCCCTATTGCTGCACCTTCCTGGAGTTAGAATAGTAAATTAAACCCTTACACTATCCATCACTTTCCCCACTGCTGCACCTTCCTGGAGGTAGACTAGTAAATTGAACCCCTACAATATCCATCACTTTCCCTACTGCTGCACCTTCCTGGAGTTAGAATAGTATATTATACCCCTACACTATCCTACACTTTCCTTTGTGCTGCACCTTCCTGGACTTAGAATAGTAAATAGAACCCCTACACTATCCATCACTTACCCTTCTGCAACACCTTCCTGGAGTTAGAATAGTAAATTATAGCCCTACATTATCCATCATGTTCCTTATTGCTGCACCTTCCAGGAGATAGAATAGTAAATTAAACCCTTACACTATCCACCACTTTCCCTACTGCTGCACCTTCCTGGAGTTAGAATAGTAAATTGAACCCCTACACTATCCATCACTTTCCCTACTGGTGCACCTTCCTGGAGTTAGAATAGTAATTTATACCCCTACACTATCCATCCCTTACCCTTCTGCAACACCTTCCTGGAGTTAGAATAGTAAATTATACCCCTGCACTATCCATCACTTTCCTTACTGCTGCACCTTCCTGGAGTTCGAATAGTAAATTATACCCCTACACTATCCATCACTTTCCCTACTGCTGCACCTTCCTGGAGTTAGAATAGTAAATCGTACCCCTACACTATCCATCACTTACCCTTATGCAACACCTTCCTGGAGTTAGAATAGTAAATTATACCCCTACACTATCCATCACTTTCCTTACTGCTGCACCTTCCTGGAGTTAGAATAGTAAATTATACCCCTACACTATCCTACACTTTCCGTTGTGCTGCACCTTCCTGGACTTAGAATAGTAAATAGAACCCCTACACTATCCATCACTTTCCCTACTGCTGCACCTTCCTTGAGTTAGAATAGTAAATTATACCCCCACACTATCCATCACTTTCCTTATTGATGCCCCTTTCTGGAGTTAGAATAGTCAACTATATCCCTACACTATCCATCATTTACCTACTGCTGCACCTTCCTGGAGTTAGAATAGTAAATTATAGCCCTACACTATCCATCACGTTCCTTATTGCTGCACCTTCCTGGAGTTAGAATAGTAAATTAAACACTTACACTATCCATCATTTTCCCTACTGTTGCACCTTCCTAGAGGTAGAATAGTAAATTAAACCCTTACACTATCCATCACTTTCCCTACTGCTGCACCTTCATGAAGTTAGACTAGTAAATTTAACCCCTACAATATCCATCACTTTCCCTACTGCTGCACCTTCCTGGAGTTAGAATAGTATATTATACCCCTACACTATCCTACACTTTCCTTTGTGCTGCACCTTCCTGGAGTTAGAATAGTAATTTATACCCCTACACTATCCATCACTTACCCTTCTGCAACACCTTCTTGGAGTTAGAATAGTAAATTATACCCCTACACTATCCATCACTTTCCTTACTGCTGCACCTTCCTGGAGTTCGAATAGTAAATTATACCCCTACACTATCCATCACTTTCCCTACTGCTGCACCTTCCTGGAGTTAGAATAGTAAATTGAACCCCTACACTATCCATCACTTTCCCTACTGCTGCACCTTCCTGGAGTTAGAATAGTATATTATACCCCTACACTATCCTACACTTTCCTTTGTGCTGCACCTTCCTCGACTTAGAATAGTAAATAGAACCCCTACACTATCCATCACTTTCCCTACTGCTGCACCTTCCTTGAGTTAGAATAGTAAATTATACCCCCACACTATCCATCACTTTCCTTATTGATGCCCCTTTCTGGAGTTAGAATAGTCAATTATATCCCTACACTATCCATCATTTTCCCTACTGCTGCACCTTCCTGGAGTTAGAATAGTAAATTATAGCCCTACACTATCCATCACGTTCCTTATTGCTGCACCTTCCTGGAGTTAGAATAGTAAATTAAACACTTACACTATCCATCATTTTCCCTACTGCTGCACCTTCCTGGAGTTAGAATAGTAAATTAAACCCTTACACTATCCATCACTTTCCCTACTGCTGCACCTTCATGAAGTTAGACTAGTAAATTGAACCCCTACAATATCCATCACGTTCCCTACTGCTGCACCTTCCAGGAGTTAGAATAGTATATTATACCCCTACACTATCCTACACTTTCCTTTGTGCTCCACCTTCCTGGAGTTAGAATAGTAATTTATACCACTACACTATCCATCACTTACCCTTCTGCAACACCTTCCTGGAGTTAGAATAGTAAATTATTCCCCTACACTATCCATCACTTTCCTTACTGCTGCACCTTCCTGGAGTTCGAATAGTAAATTATACCCCTACACTATCCATCACTTTCCCTACTGCTGCATCTTCCTGGACTTAGAATATTAAATTATATCTCTACACTATCCTACACTTTCCCTACTGCTGCACCTTTCTGGAGGTAGAATAGTAAATTATATCCCTACACTATCCATCACTTTCCCTACTGCTGTACCTTCCTGGAGTTAGAGTAGTAAATTGAACCCCTACACTATCCATCACTTTCCCTACTGCTGCACCTTCCTTGAGTTAGAATATTAAATTATATCTCTACACTATCTTACATCACTTTCCCTATTGCTCCACCTTCCTGGAGTTAGAATAGTAAATTAGACCCTTACACTATCCATCACTTTCCCTACTGCTGCACCTTCCTGGAGTTAGACTAGTAAATTGAACCCCTACACTATCCATCACTTTCCCTACTGCTGCACCTTCCTGGAGTTAGAATAGTATATTATACCCCTACACTATCCTACACTTTCCTTTGTGCTGCACCTTCCTGGACTTAGAATAGTAAATAGAACCCCTACACTATCCATCACTTTCCCTACTGCTGCACCTTCCTGGAGTTAGAATAGTAAATTATAGCCCTACACTATCCATCACGTTCCTTATTGCTGCACCTTCCTGGAGTTAGAATAGTAAATTAAACACTTACACTATCCATCATTTTCCCTACTGCTGCACCTTCCTGGAGTTAGAATAGTAAATTAAACCCTTACACTATCCACCACTTTCCCTACTGCTGCACCTTCCTGGAGTTAGACTAGTAAATTGAACCCCTACAATATCCATCACTTTCCCTACTGCTGCACCTTCCTAGAGTTAGAATAGTAATTTATACCCCTACACTATCCTACACTTTCCTTTGTGCTGCACCTTCCTGGACTTAGAATAGTAAATAGAACCCCTACACTATCCATCACTTTCCCTACTGCTGCACCTTCCTGGAGTTAGAATAGTAAATTATAGCCCTACACTATCCATCACGTTCCTTATTGCTGCACCTTCCTGGAGTTAGAATAGTAAATTAAACCCTTACACTATCCATCACTTTCCCTACTGCTGCACCTTCCTGGAGTTAGAATAGTAAATTGAACCCCTACACTATTCATCACTTTCCCTACTGCTGCACCTTCCTGGAGTTAGAATAGTATATTATACCCCTACACTATCCTACACTTTCCTTTGTGCTGCACCTTCCTGGACTTAGAATAGTAAATAGAACCCCTACTATCCATCACTTTCCCTACTGGTGCACCTTCCTGGAGTTATAATAGTAATTTATACCTCTACACTATCCATCACTTTCCCTACTGCTGCACCTTCCTGGACTTAGAATAGTAAATTATATCTCTACACTATCCATCACTTTCCCTACTGCTGCACCTTCCTGGACTTAGAATAGTAAATAGAACCCCTACACTATCCATCACTTTCCCTACTGCTGCATCTTCCTGGAGTTAGAATAGTAAATTATACTCCTACACTATCCATCACTTACCCTACTGCAAAACCTTCCTGGAGTTGGAATAGTAAATTATACCCCTGCACTATCCATCACTTTCCTTATTGCTGTACCTTCCTGGAGTTAGAATAGTAAATCCAACCCGTACACTATCCATCACTTTCCCTACTGCTGCACCTTCCTGGAGTTAGAATAGTAAATTGAACCCCCTACACTATCCTACACTTTTCTTTGTGCTGCACCTTCCTGGACTTAGAATAGTAAAAAGAACCCCTATATTATCCATCACTTTCCCTACTGCTGCACCTTCCTGGAGTTAGAATAGTAAATTATACCCCTACACTATCCATCACTTTCCCTACTGCTGCACCTTCCTGGACTCAGAATATAAAATTATATCTCTACACTATCCTACACTTTCCCTACTGCTGCACCTTCCTGGAGTTAGAATAGTAAATTATATCTCTACACTATCCATCACTTTCCCTACTGCTGCACATTCCTGGAGTTAGAGTAGTAAATTGAACCCCTACACTATCCATCACTTTCCCTACTGCTGCACCTTCCTTGAGTTAGAATAGTAAAGTATACCCCTACACTATCCATCACTTTCCCTATTGCTGCACCTTCCTGGAGTTAGAATAGTAAATTAAACCCTTACACTATCCACCAATTTCCCTACTGCTCCACCTTCCTGGAGTTAGACTAGTAAATTGAACCCCTACAATATCCATCACTTTCCCTACTGCTGCACCTTCTTGGAGTTAGAATAGTAATTTATACCCCTACACTATCCTACACTTTCCTTTGTGCTGCACCTTCCTGGACTTAGAATAGTAAATAGAACCCCTACACTATCCGTCACTTTCCCTACTGCTGCACCTTCCTGGAGTTAGAATAGTAAATTATAGCCCTACACTATCCATCACGTTCCTTATTGCTGCACACACTATCCATCCCTTACCCTTCTGCAACACCTTCCTGGAGTTAGAATAGTAAATTATACCCCTGCACTATCCATCACTTTCCTTACTGCTGCACCTTCCTGGAGTTCGAATAGTAAATTATACCCCTACACTATCCATCACTTTCCCTACTGCTGCACCTTCCTGGAGTTAGAATAGTAAATCGTACCCCTACACTATCCATCACTTACCCTTATGCAACACCTTCCTGGAGTTAGAATAGTAAATTATACCCCTACACTATCCATCACTTTCCTTACTGCTGCACCTTCCTGGAGTTAGAATAGTAAATTATACCCCTACACTATCCTACACTTTCCGTTGTGCTGCACCTTCCTGGACTTAGAATAGTAAATAGAACCCCTACACTATCCATCACTTTCCCTACTGCTGCACCTTCCTTGAGTTAGAATAGTAAATTATACCCCCACACTATCCATCACTTTCCTTATTGATGCCCCTTTCTGGAGTTAGAATAGTCAACTATATCCCTACACTATCCATCATTTACCTACTGCTGCACCTTCCTGGAGTTAGAATAGTAAATTATAGCCCTACACTATCCATCACGTTCCTTATTGCTGCACCTTCCTGGAGTTAGAATAGTAAATTAAACACTTACACTATCCATCATTTTCCCTACTGTTGCACCTTCCTAGAGGTAGAATAGTAAATTAAACCCTTACACTATCCATCACTTTCCCTACTGCTGCACCTTCATGAAGTTAGACTAGTAAATTGAACCCCTACAATATCCATCACTTTCCCTACTGCTGCACCTTCCTGGAGTTAGAATAGTATATTATACCTCTACACTATCCTACACTTTCCCTACTGCTGCACCTTCCTGGACTTAGAATAGTAAATTATATCTCTACACTATCCATCACTTTCCCTACTGCTGCACCTTCCTGGACTTAGAATAGTAAATAGAACCCCTACACTATCCATCACTTTCCCTACTGCTGCATCTTCCTGGAGTTAGAATAGTAAATTATACTCCTACACTATCCATCACTTACCCTACTGCAAAACCTTCCTGGAGTTGGAATAGTAAATTATACCCCTGCACTATCCATCACTTTCCTTATTGCTGTACCTTCCTGGAGTTAGAATAGTAAATCCAACCCGTACACTATCCATCACTTTCCCTACTGCTGCACCTTCCTGGAGTTAGAATAGTAAATTGAACCCCCTACACTATCCTACACTTTTCTTTGTGCTGCACCTTCCTGGACTTAGAATAGTAAAAAGAACCCCTATATTATCCATCACTTTCCCTACTGCTGCACCTTCCTGGAGTTAGAATAGTAAATTATACCCCTACACTATCCATCACTTTCCCTACTGCTGCACCTTCCTGGACTCAGAATATAAAATTATATCTCTACACTATCCTACACTTTCCCTACTGCTGCACCTTCCTGGAGTTAGAATAGTAAATTATATCTCTACACTATCCATCACTTTCCCTACTGCTGCACATTCCTGGAGTTAGAGTAGTAAATTGAACCCCTACACTATCCATCACTTTCCCTACTGCTGCACCTTCCTTGAGTTAGAATAGTAAAGTATACCCCTACACTATCCATCACTTTCCCTACTGCTGCACCTTCCTGGAGTTAGACTAGTAAATTGAACCCCTACAATATCCATCACTTTCCTTTGTGCTGCACCTTCCTGGACTTAGAATAGTAAATAGAACCCCTACACTATCCATCACTTACCCTTCTGCAACACCTTCCTGGAGTTAGAATAGTAAATTATAGCCCTACATTATCCATCATGTTCCTTATTGCTGCACCTTCCAGGAGATAGAATAGTAAATTAAACCCTTACACTATCCACCACTTTCCCTACTGCTGCACCTTCCTGGAGTTAGAATAGTAAATTGAACCCCTACACTATCCATCACTTTCCCTACTGGTGCACCTTCCTGGAGTTAGAATAGTAATTTATACCCCTACACTATCCATCCCTTACCCTTCTGCAACACCTTCCTGGAGTTAGAATAGTAAATTATACCCCTGCACTATCCATCACTTTCCTTACTGCTGCACCTTCCTGGAGTTCGAATAGTAAATTATACCCCTACACTATCCATCACTTTCCCTACTGCTGCACCTTCCTGGAGTTAGAATAGTAAATCGTACCCCTACACTATCCATCACTTACCCTTATGCAACACCTTCCTGGAGTTAGAATAGTAAATTATACCCCTACACTATCCATCACTTTCCTTACTGCTGCACCTTCCTGGAGTTAGAATAGTAAATTATAGCCCTACACTATCCATCATGTTCCTTATTGCTGCACCTTCCTGGAGTTAGAATAGTAAATTAAACACTTACACTATCCATCATTTTCCCTACTGCTGCACCTTCCTGGAGTTAGAATAGTAAATTAAACCCTTACACTATCCACCACTTTCCCTACTGCTGCACCTTCCTGGAGTTAGACTAGTAAATTGAACCCCTACAATATCCATCACTTTCCCTACTGCTGCACCTTCCTAGAGTTAGAATAGTAATTTATACCCCTACACTATCCTACACTTTCCTTTGTGCTGCACCTTCCTGGACTTAGAATAGTAAATAGAACCCCTACACTATCCATCACTTTCCCTACTGCTGCACCTTCCTGGAGTTAGAATAGTAAATTATAGCCCTACACTATCCATCACGTTCCTTATTGCTGCACCTTCCTGGAGTTAGAATAGTAAATTAAACCCTTACACTATCCATCACTTTCCCTACTGCTGCACCTTCCTGGAGTTAGAATAGTAAATTATACCCCTACACTATCCATCACTTTCCCTACTGCTTCACCTTCCTGAACTTAGAATATTAAATTATATCTCTACACTATACTACACTTTCCCTACTGCTGCACCTTTCTGGAGTTAGAATAGTAAATTATATCCCTACACTATCCATCACTTTCCCTACTGCTGCACCTTCCTGGAGTTAGAGTAGTAAATTGAACCCCTACACTATCCATCACTTTCCCTACTGATGCACCTTCCTTGAGTTGGAAAAGTAAATTATACCCCTACACTATCCATCACTTTCCCTATTGCTGCACCTTCCTGGAGTTAGAATAGTAAATTAAACCCTTACACTATCCATCACTTTCCCCACTGCTGCACCTTCCTGGAGTTAGACTAGTAAATTGAACCCCTACAATATCCATCACTTTCCCTACTGCTGCACCTTCCTGGAGTTAGAATAGTATATTATACCCCTACACTATCCTACACTTTCCTTTGTGCTGCACCTTCCTGGAGTTAGAATAGTAATTTATACCCCTACACTATCCATCACTTACCCTTCTGCAACACCTTCCTGGAGTTAGAATAGTAAATTATACCCCTACACTATCCATCACTTTCCTTACTGCTGCACCTTCCTGGAGTTCGAATAGTAAATCATACCCCTACACTATCCATCACTTTCCCTACTGCTGCACCTTCCTGGAGTTAGAATAGTAAATTGAACCCCTACACTATCCATCACTTTCCCTACTGCTGCACCTTCCTGGAGTTAGAATAGTATATTATACCCCTACACCATCCTACACTTTCCTTTGTGCTGCACCTTCCTCGACTTAGAATAGTAAATAGAACCCCTACACTATCCATCACTTTCCCTACTAGTGCACCTTCCTGGAGTTAGAATACTAATTTATACCCCTACACTATCCATCACTTACCCTTCTGCAACACCTTCCTGGAGTTAGAATAGTAAATTATACCCCTACACTATTCATCACTTTCCTTACTGCTGCACCTTCCTGGACTTAGAATAGTAAATAGAACCCCTACACTATCCATCACTTACCCTTCTGCAACACCTTCCTGGAGTTAGAATAGTAAATTATAGCCCTACATTATCCATCATGTTCCTTATTGCTGCACCTTCCAGGAGATAGAATAGTAAATTAAACCCTTACACTATCCACCACTTTCCCTACTGCTGCACCTTCCTGGAGTTAGAATAGTAAATTGAACCCCTACACTATCCATCACTTTCCCTACTGGTGCACCTTCCTGGAGTTAGAATAGTAATTTATACCCCTACACTATCCATCCCTTACCCTTCTGCAACACCTTCCTGGAGTTAGAATAGTAAATTATACCCCTGCACTATCCATCACTTTCCTTACTGCTGCACCTTCCTGGAGTTCGAATAGTAAATTATACCCCTACACTATCCATCACTTTCCCTACTGCTGCACCTTCCTGGAGTTAGAATAGTAAATCGTACCCCTACACTATCCATCACTTACCCTTATGCAACACCTTCCTGGAGTTAGAATAGTAAATTATACCCCTACACTATCCATCACTTTCCTTACTGCTGCACCTTCCTGGAGTTAGAATAGTAAATTATAGCCCTACACTATCCATCATGTTCCTTATTGCTGCACCTTCCTGGAGTTAGAATAGTAAATTAAACACTTACACTATCCATCATTTTCCCTACTGCTGCACCTTCCTGGAGTTAGAATAGTAAATTAAACCCTTACACTATCCACCACTTTCCCTACTGCTGCACCTTCCTGGAGTTAGACTAGTAAATTGAACCCCTACAATATCCATCACTTTCCCTACTGCTGCACCTTCCTAGAGTTAGAATAGTAATTTATACCCCTACACTATCCTACACTTTCCTTTGTGCTGCACCTTCCTGGACTTAGAATAGTAAATAGAACCCCTACACTATCCATCACTTTCCCTACTGCTGCACCTTCCTGGAGTTAGAATAGTAAATTATAGCCCTACACTATCCATCACGTTCCTTATTGCTGCACCTTCCTGGAGTTAGAATAGTAAATTAAACCCTTACACTATCCATCACTTTCCCTACTGCTGCACCTTCCTGGAGTTAGAATAGTAAATTATACCCCTACACTATCCATCACTTTCCCTACTGCTTCACCTTCCCGAACTTAGAATATTAAATTATATCTCTACACTATCCTACACTTTCCCTACTGCTGCACCTTTCTGGAGTTAGAATAGTAAATTATATCCCTACACTATCCATCACTTTCCCTACTGCTGCACCTTCCTGGAGTTAGAGTAGTAAATTGAACCCCTACACTATCCATCACTTTCCCTACTGATGCACCTTCCTTGAGTTGGAAAAGTAAATTATACCCCTACACTATCCATCACTTTCCCTATTGCTGCACCTTCCTGGAGTTAGAATAGTAAATTAAACCCTTACACTATCCATCACTTTCCCCACTGCTGCACCTTCCTGGAGTTAGACTAGTAAATTGAACCCCTACAATATCCATCACTTTCCCTACTGCTGCACCTTCCTGGAGTTAGAATAGTATATTATACCCCTACACTATCCTACACTTTCCTTTGTGCTGCACCTTCCTGGAGTTAGAATAGTAATTTATACCCCTACACTATCCATCACTTACCCTTCTGCAACACCTTCCTGGAGTTAGAATAGTAAATTATACCCCTACACTATCCATCACTTTCCTTACTGCTGCACCTTCCTGGAGTTCGAATAGTAAATCATACCCCTACACTATCCATCACTTTCCCTACTGCTGCACCTTCCTGGAGTTAGAATAGTAAATTGAACCCCTACACTATCCATCACTTTCCCTACTGCTGCACCTTCCTGGAGTTAGAATAGTATATTATACCCCTACACCATCCTACACTTTCCTTTGTGCTGCACCTTCCTCGACTTAGAATAGTAAATAGAACCCCTACACTATCCATCACTTTCCCTACTAGTGCACCTTCCTGGAGTTAGAATACTAATTTATACCCCTACACTATCCATCACTTACCCTTCTGCAACACCTTCCTGGAGTTAGAATAGTAAATTATACCCCTACACTATTCATCACTTTCCTTACTGCTGCACCTTCCTGAACTTAGAATATTAAATTATATCTCTACACTATCCTACACTTTCCCTACTGCTGCACCTTTCTGGAGTTAGAATAGTAAATTATATCCCTACACTATCCATCACTTTCCCTACTGCTGCACCTTCCTGGAGTTAGAGTAGTAAATTGAACGCCTACACTATCCATCACTTTCCCTACTGCTGCACCTTCCTTGAGTTGGAAAAGTAAATTATACCCCTACACTATCCATCACTTTCCCTATTGCTGCACCTTCCTGGAGTTAGAATAGTAAATTAAACCCTTACACTATCCATCACTTTCCCCACTGCTGCACCTTCCTGGAGGTAGACTAGTAAATTGAACCCCTACAATATCCATCACTTTCCCTACTGCTGCACCTTCCTGGAGTTAGAATAGTATATTATACCCCTACACTATCCTACACTTTCCTTTGTGCTGCACCTTCCTGGACTTAGAATAGTAAATAGAACCCCTACACTATCCATCACTTACCCTTCTGCAACACCTTCCTGGAGTTAGAATAGTACATTATAGCCCTACATTATCCATCATGTTCCTTATTGCTGCACCTTCCAGGAGATAGAATAGTAAATTAAACCCTTACACTATCCATCACTTTCCCTACTGCTGCACCTTCCTGGAGTTAGAATAGTAAATTGAACCCCTACACTATCCATCACTTTCCCTACTGGTGCACCTTCCTGGAGCTAGAATAGTAATTTATACCCCTACACTATCCATCCCTTACCCTTCTGCAACACCTTCCTGGAGTTAGAATAGTAAATTATACCCCTGCACTATCCATCACTTTCCTTACTGCTGCACCTTCCTGGAGTTCGAATAGTAAATTATACCCCTACACTATCCATCACTTTCCCTACTGCTGCACCTTCCTGGAGTTAGAATAGTAAATCGTACCCCTACACTATCCATCACTTACCCTTATGCAACACCTTCCTGGAGTTAGAATAGTAAATTATACCCCTACACTATCCATCACTTTCCTTACTGCTGCACCTTCCTGGAGTTAGAATAGTAAATTATACCCCTACACTATCCTACACTTTCCGTTGTGCTGCACCTTCCTGGACTTAGAATAGTAAATAGAACCCCTACACTATCCATCACTTTCCCTACTGCTGCACCTTCCTTGAGTTAGAATAGTAAATTATACCCCCACACTATCCATCACTTTCCTTATTGATGCCCCTTTCTGGAGTTAGAATAGTCAACTATATCCCTACACTATCCATCATTTACCTACTGCTGCACCTTCCTGGAGTTAGAATAGTAAATTATAGCCCTACACTATCCATCACGTTTCTTATTGCTGCACCTTCCTGGAGTTAGAATAGTAAATTAAACACTTACACTATCCATCATTTTCCCTACTGTTGCACCTTCCTAGAGGTAGAATAGTAAATTAAACCCTTACGGTGTGTATCACTTACAACGCAACTTTTACGTCGTAATGCTGTTACAACGCAGCTATTACAACGCAGGATCCATTACATCGGATGCCATTACAACGCATGGCATTACATCGCAGATGCTATTACAACGCATACCATTACATCGTAAGTATTGGTAAGTATATAATTTTTTTAAATTTTATTTAATATTATATAATTGATTTAATTAATATTAATTATAAATAAAAATAAATAAAAATATTTATTTATGTTTTTAAATATTATAAATTAAATTTATTAATTTAAGTAATTTTTTAAATAAGTATGAGTATAGGAGTATATGTTTTGGTGTACTGAGGTTTCAGGGCAGGGTTTGGGTTTTGGGGTACAGGGGTGTTTTTAGGTTTCAGGGTAGGGTTTGGGTTTTGGGGTACAGGGGTGTTTTTAGGTTTCAGGGTAGGGTTTGGGTTTTGGGGTACAGGGGTGTTTTTAGGTTTCAGGGTAGGGTTTGGGTTTTGGGGTACAGGGGTGTTTTTAGGTTTCAGGGTAGGGTTTGGGTTTTGGGGTACAGGGGTGTTTTTAGGGTTCAGGGTTGGGTTTGTGCTTAGGGCTAATTAAATTATATTTACCATTTATAAATTAATTAAAATATATTTATTAAATTAAATTAATTATATTATATTAATTACATTTTTAATTAAATTAATTAAATTAAATAAATTATTTTAATTAATTTAATTTCATTACAATTTTAAACATATTTAAATTAAAATAATTTCATTATATTAATGAATTAAAATTAATTACAATTTTTACTAAAATTAAATTAAATAAATAGATTTAAATTTATTAAATTAAATTAATTACTATTTTAAAATGTATTTTAATTAAATTAAATAAATTAAATTAACTAAATTAACTTAATTACATTTTTTTTAAAAAGTATACTTACCTATACTTACGATGTAATGCCATGCGTTGTAATAGCATCTGCGATGTAATGCCATGCGTTGTAATGGCATCCGATGTAATGGATCCAGCGTTGTAAAAATTACGATGTAAAGGAATGCGTTGTGAAAATCTGCGTTATAGTGACACCAATCCAACCCTTACACTATCCATCACTTTCCCTACTGCTGCACCTTCATGAAGTTAGACTAGTAAATTGAACCCCTACAATATCCATCACTTTCCCTACTGCTGCACCTTCCTGGAGTTAGAATAGTATATTATACCCCTACACTATCCTTTGTGCTGCACCTTCCTGGAGTTAGAATAGTAATTTATACCCCTACACTATCCATCACTTACCCTTCTGCAACACCTTCTTGGAGTTAGAATAGTAAATTATACCCCTACACTATCCATCACTTTCCTTACGGCTGCACCTTCCTGGAGTTCGAATAGTAAATTATACCCCTACACTATCCATCACTTTCCCTACTGCTGCACCTTCCTGGAGTTAGAATAGTAAATTGAACCCCTACACTATCCATCACTTTCCCTACTGCTGCACCTTCCTGGAGTTAGAATAGTATATTATACCCCTACACTATCCTACACTTTCCTTTGTGCTGCACCTTCCTCGACTTAGAATAGTAAATAGAACCCCTACACTATCCATCACTTTCCCTACTGCTGCACCTTCCTTGAGTTAGAATAGTAAATTATACCCCCACACTATCCATCACTTTCCTTATTGATGCCCCTTTCTGGAGTTAGAATAGTCAATTATATCCCTACACTATCCATCATTTTCCCTACTGCTGCACCTTCCTGGAGTTAGAATAGTAAATTATAGCCCTACACTATCCATCACGTTCCTTATTGCTGCACCTTCCTGGAGTTAGAATACTAATTTATACCCCTACACTATCCATCACTTACCCTTCTGCAACACCTTCCTGGAGTTAGAATAGTAAATTATACCCCTACACTATTCATCACTTTCCTTACTGCTGCACCTTCCTGAACTTAGAATATTAAATTATATCTCTACACTATCCTACACTTTCCCTACTGCTGCACCTTTCTGGAGTTAGAATAGTAAATTATATCCCTACACTATCCATCACTTTCCCTACTGCTGCACCTTCCTGGAGTTAGAGTAGTAAATTGAACGCCTACACTATCCATCACTTTCCCTACTGCTGCACCTTCCTTGAGTTGGAAAAGTAAATTATACCCCTACACTATCCATCACTTTCCCTATTGCTGCACCTTCCTGGAGTTAGAATAGTAAATTAAACCCTTACACTATCCATCACTTTCCCCACTGCTGCACCTTCCTGGAGGTAGACTAGTAAATTGAACCCCTACAATATCCATCACTTTCCCTACTGCTGCACCTTCCTGGAGTTAGAATAGTATATTATACCCCTACACTATCCTACACTTTCCTTTGTGCTGCACCTTCCTGGACTTAGAATAGTAAATAGAACCCCTACACTATCCATCACTTACCCTTCTGCAACACCTTCCTGGAGTTAGAATAGTACATTATAGCCCTACATTATCCATCATGTTCCTTATTGCTGCACCTTCCAGGAGATAGAATAGTAAATTAAACCCTTACACTATCCATCACTTTCCCTACTGCTGCACCTTCCTGGAGTTAGAATAGTAAATTGAACCCCTACACTATCCATCACTTTCCCTACTGGTGCACCTTCCTGGAGCTAGAATAGTAATTTATACCCCTACACTATCCATCCCTTACCCTTCTGCAACACCTTCCTGGAGTTAGAATAGTAAATTATACCCCTGCACTATCCATCACTTTCCTTACTGCTGCACCTTCCTGGAGTTCGAATAGTAAATTATACCCCTACACTATCCATCACTTTCCCTACTGCTGCACCTTCCTGGAGTTAGAATAGTAAATCGTACCCCTACACTATCCATCACTTACCCTTATGCAACACCTTCCTGGAGTTAGAATAGTAAATTATACCCCTACACTATCCATCACTTTCCTTACTGCTGCACCTTCCTGGAGTTAGAATAGTAAATTATACCCCTACACTATCCTACACTTTCCGTTGTGCTGCACCTTCCTGGACTTAGAATAGTAAATAGAACCCCTACACTATCCATCACTTTCCCTACTGCTGCACCTTCCTTGAGTTAGAATAGTAAATTATACCCCCACACTATCCATCACTTTCCTTATTGATGCCCCTTTCTGGAGTTAGAATAGTCAACTATATCCCTACACTATCCATCATTTACCTACTGCTGCACCTTCCTGGAGTTAGAATAGTAAATTATAGCCCTACACTATCCATCACGTTTCTTATTGCTGCACCTTCCTGGAGTTAGAATAGTAAATTAAACACTTACACTATCCATCATTTTCCCTACTGTTGCACCTTCCTAGAGGTAGAATAGTAAATTAAACCCTTACGGTGTGTATCACTTACAACGCAACTTTTACGTCGTAATGCTGTTACAACGCAGCTATTACAACGCAGGATCCATTACATCGGATGCCATTACAACGCATGGCATTACATCGCAGATGCTATTACAACGCATACCATTACATCGTAAGTATTGGTAAGTATATAATTTTTTTAAATTTTATTTAATATTATATAATTGATTTAATTAATATTAATTATAAATAAAAATAAATAAAAATATTTATTTATGTTTTTAAATATTATAAATTAAATTTATTAATTTAAGTAATTTTTTAAATAAGTATGAGTATAGGAGTATATGTTTTGGTGTACTGAGGTTTCAGGGCAGGGTTTGGGTTTTGGGGTACAGGGGTGTTTTTAGGTTTCAGGGTAGGGTTTGGGTTTTGGGGTACAGGGGTGTTTTTAGGTTTCAGGGTAGGGTTTGGGTTTTGGGGTACAGGGGTGTTTTTAGGTTTCAGGGTAGGGTTTGGGTTTTGGGGTACAGGGGTGTTTTTAGGTTTCAGGGTAGGGTTTGGGTTTTGGGGTACAGGGGTGTTTTTAGGGTTCAGGGTTGGGTTTGTGCTTAGGGCTAATTAAATTATATTTACCATTTATAAATTAATTAAAATATATTTATTAAATTAAATTAATTATATTATATTAATTACATTTTTAATTAAATTAATTAAATTAAATAAATTATTTTAATTAATTTAATTTCATTACAATTTTAAACATATTTAAATTAAAATAATTTCATTATATTAATGAATTAAAATTAATTACAATTTTTACTAAAATTAAATTAAATAAATAGATTTAAATTTATTAAATTAAATTAATTACTATTTTAAAATGTATTTTAATTAAATTAAATAAATTAAATTAACTAAATTAACTTAATTACATTTTTTTTAAAAAGTATACTTACCTATACTTACGATGTAATGCCATGCGTTGTAATAGCATCTGCGATGTAATGCCATGCGTTGTAATGGCATCCGATGTAATGGATCCAGCGTTGTAAAAATTACGATGTAAAGGAATGCGTTGTGAAAATCTGCGTTATAGTGACACCAATCCAACCCTTACACTATCCATCACTTTCCCTACTGCTGCACCTTCATGAAGTTAGACTAGTAAATTGAACCCCTACAATATCCATCACTTTCCCTACTGCTGCACCTTCCTGGAGTTAGAATAGTATATTATACCCCTACACTATCCTTTGTGCTGCACCTTCCTGGAGTTAGAATAGTAATTTATACCCCTACACTATCCATCACTTACCCTTCTGCAACACCTTCTTGGAGTTAGAATAGTAAATTATACCCCTACACTATCCATCACTTTCCTTACGGCTGCACCTTCCTGGAGTTCGAATAGTAAATTATACCCCTACACTATCCATCACTTTCCCTACTGCTGCACCTTCCTGGAGTTAGAATAGTAAATTGAACCCCTACACTATCCATCACTTTCCCTACTGCTGCACCTTCCTGGAGTTAGAATAGTATATTATACCCCTACACTATCCTACACTTTCCTTTGTGCTGCACCTTCCTCGACTTAGAATAGTAAATAGAACCCCTACACTATCCATCACTTTCCCTACTGCTGCACCTTCCTTGAGTTAGAATAGTAAATTATACCCCCACACTATCCATCACTTTCCTTATTGATGCCCCTTTCTGGAGTTAGAATAGTCAATTATATCCCTACACTATCCATCATTTTCCCTACTGCTGCACCTTCCTGGAGTTAGAATAGTAAATTATAGCCCTACACTATCCATCACGTTCCTTATTGCTGCACCTTCCTGGAGTTAGAATAGTAAATTAAACACTTACACTATCCATCATTTTCCCTACTGCTGCACCTTCCTGGAGTTAGAATAGTAAATTAAACCCTTACACTATCCATCACTTTCCCTACTGCTGCACCTTCATGAAGTTAGACTAGTAAATTGAACCCCTACAATATCCATCACTTTCCCTACTGCTGCAACTTCCTGGAGTTAGAATAGTATATTATACCCCTACACTATCCTACACTTTCCTTTGTGCTCCACCTTCCTGGAGTTAGAATAGTAATTTATACCACTACACTATCCATCACTTACCCTTCTGCAACACCTTCCTGGAGTTAGAATAGTAAATTATTCCCCTACACTATCCATCACTTTCCTTACTGCTGCACCTTCCTGGAGTTCGAATAGTAAATTATACCCCTACACTATCCATCACTTTCCCTACTGCTGCATCTTCCTGGACTTAGAATATTAAATTATATCTCTACACTATCCTACACTTTCCCTACTGCTGCACCTTTCTGGAGGTAGAATAGTAAATTATATCCCTACACTATCCATCACTTTCCCTACTGCTGCACCTTCCTGGAGTTAGAGTAGTAAATTGAACCCCTACACTATCCATCACTTTCCCTACTGCTGCACCTTCCTTGAGTTAGAATATTAAATTATATCTCTACACTATCTTACATCACTTTCCCTATTGCTCCACCTTCCTGGAGTTAGAATAGTAAATTAGACCCTTACACTATCCATCACTTTCCCTACTGCTGCACCTTCCTGGAGTTAGACTAGTAAATTGAACCCCTACACTATCCATCACTTTCCCTACTGCTGCACCTTCCTGGAGTTAGAATAGTATATTATACCCCTACACTATCCTACACTTTCCTTTGTGCTGCACCTTCCTGGACTTAGAATAGTAAATAGAACCCCTACACTATCCATCACTTTCCCTACTGCTGCACCTTCCTGGAGTTAGAATAGTAAATTATAGCCCTACACTATCCATCACGTTCCTTATTGCTGCACCTTCCTGGAGTTAGAATAGTAAATTAAACACTTACACTATCCATCATTTTCCCTACTGCTGCACCTTCCTGGAGTTAGAATAGTAAATTAAACCCTTACACTATCCACCACTTTCCCTACTGCTGCACCTTCCTGGAGTTAGACTAGTAAATTGAACCCCTACAATATCCATCACTTTCCCTACTGCTGCACCTTCCTAGAGTTAGAATAGTAATTTATACCCCTACACTATCCTACACTTTCCTTTGTGCTGCACCTTCCTGGACTTAGAATAGTAAATAGAACCCCTACACTATCCATCACTTTCCCTAATGCTGCACCTTCCTGGAGTTAGAATAGTAAATTATAGCCCTACACTATCCATCACGTTCCTTATTGCTGCACCTTCCTGGAGTTAAAATAGTAAATTAAACCCTTACACTATCCATCACTTTCCCTACTGCTGCACCTTCCTGGAGTTAGAATAGTAAATTGAACCCCTACACTATTCATCACTTTCCCTACTGCTGCACCTTCCTGGAGTTAGAATAGTATATTATACCCCTACACTATCCTACACTTTCCTTTGTGCTGCACCTTCCTGGACTTAGAATAGTAAATAGAACCCCTACACTATCCATCACTTTCCCTACTGGTGCACCTTCCTGGAGTTATAATAGTAATTTATACCTCTACACTATCCATCACTTTCCCTACTGCTGCACCTTCCTGGACTTAGAATAGTAAATTATATCTCTACACTATCCATCACTTTCCCTACTGCTGCACCTTCCTGGACTTAGAATAGTAAATAGAACCCCTACACTATCCATCACTTTCCCTACTGCTGCATCTTCCTGGAGTTAGAATAGTAAATTATACTCCTACACTATCCATCACTTACCCTACTGCAAAACCTTCCTGGAGTTGGAATAGTAAATTATACCCCTGCACTATCCATCACTTTCCTTATTGCTGTACCTTCCTGGAGTTAGAATAGTAAATCCAACCCGTACACTATCCATCACTTTCCCTACTGCTGCACCTTCCTGGAGTTAGAATAGTAAATTGAACCCCCTACACTATCCTACACTTTTCTTTGTGCTGCACCTTCCTGGACTTAGAATAGTAAAAAGAACCCCTATATTATCCATCACTTTCCCTACTGCTGCACCTTCCTGGAGTTAGAATAGTAAATTATACCCCTACACTATCCATCACTTTCCCTACTGCTGCACCTTCCTGGACTCAGAATATAAAATTATATCTCTACACTATCCTACACTTTCCCTACTGCTGCACCTTCCTGGAGTTAGAATAGTAAATTATATCTCTACACTATCCATCACTTTCCCTACTGCTGCACATTCCTGGAGTTAGAGTAGTAAATTGAACCCCTACACTATCCATCACTTTCCCTACTGCTGCACCTTCCTTGAGTTAGAATAGTAAAGTATACCCCTACACTATCCATCACTTTCCCTATTGCTGCACCTTCCTGGAGTTAGAATAGTAAATTAAACCCTTACACTATCCACCACTTTCCCTACTGCTGCACCTTCCTGGAGTTAGACTAGTAAATTGAACCCCTACAATATCCATCACTTTCCCTACTGCTGCACCTTCCTGGAGTTAGAATAGTAATTTATACCCCTACACTATCCTACACTTTCCTTTGTGCTGCACCTTCCTGGACTTAGAATAGTAAATAGAACCCCTACACTATCCGTCACTTTCCCTACTGCTGCACCTTCCTGGAGTTAGAATAGTAAATTATAGCCCTACACTATCCATCACGTTCCTTATTGCTGCACCTTCCTGGAGTTAGAATAGTAAATTAAACCCTTACACTATCCATCACGTTCCCTACTGCTGCACCTTCCTGGAGTAAGAATAGTAAATTGAACCCCTACACTATTCATCACTTTCCCTACTGCTGCACCTTCCTGGAGTTAGAATAGTATATTATACCCCTACACTATCCTACACTTTCCTTTGTGCTGCACCTTCCTGGACTTAGAATAGTAAATAGAACCCCTACACTATCCATCACTTTCCCTACTGGTGCACCTTCCTGGAGTTATAATAGTAATTTATACCCCTACACTATCCATCACTTACCCTTCTGCAACACCTTCCTGGAGTTAAAATAGTAAATTATACCCCTACACTATCCATCACTTTCCTTATTGCTGCACCTTCCTGGAGTTCGAATAGTAAATTATACCCCTACACTATCCACCACTTTCCCTACTGCTGCACCTTCCTGGACTTAGAATAGTAAATTATATCTCTACACTATCCATCACTTTCCCTACTGCTGCACCTTCCTGGAGTTAGAGTAGTAAATTGAACATATTCATCACTTTCCCTACTGCTGCACCTTCCTTGAGTTAGAATAGTAAATTATACCCCCACACTATCCATCACTTTCCCTACTGCTGTACCTTCCTGGAGTTAGAATAGTATATTATACCCCTACACTATCCTACACTTTCCTTTGTGCTGCACCTTCCTCGACTTAGAATAGTAAATAGAACCCCTACACTATCCATCACTTTCCCTACTGGTGCACCTTCCTGGAGTTAGAATAGTAATTTATACCCCTACACTATCCATCACTTACCCTTCTGCAACACCTTCCTGGAGTTAGAATAGTAAATTATACCCCTACACTATCCATCACTTTCCTTACTGCTGCACCTTCCTGGAGTTCGAATAGTAAATTATACTCCTACACTATCCATCACTTTCCCTACTGCTGCACCTTCCTGGAGTTAGAGTAGTAAATTGAACCCTTACACTATCCATCACTTTTCTACTGCTGCACCATCCTGGAGTTAGACTAGTAAATTGAACCCCTACAATATCCATCACTTTCCCTACTGCTGCACCTTCCTGGAGTTAGAATAGTATATTATACCCCTACACTATCCTACACTTTCCTTTGTGCTGCACCTTCCTGGACTTAGAATAGTAAATAGAACCCCTACACTATCCATCACTTTCCCTACTGCTGCACCTTCCTGGAGTTTTAATAGTAAATTATAGCCCTACACTAGCCATCACGTTCCTTATTGCTGCACCTTCCTGGAGTTAGAATAGTAAATTAAACCCTTACACTGTTCATCACTTTCCCTACTGCTGCACCTTCCTGTAGTTAGAATAGTCATTTATACCCCTACACTATCCATCACTTACCCTTCTGCAACACCTTCCTGGAGTTAGAATAGTAAATCGAATCCCTACACTATCCATCACTTTCCCTACTGCTGCACCTTCCTGGAGTTAGAATAGCAAATTAAACCCCTACACTATCCATCACTTTCTCTACTGCTGCACCTTCCTGGAGTTAGAATAGTAAATTATACTCCTACACTATCCATCACTTACCCTAGTGCAACACCTTCCTGGAGTTAGAATAGTAAATTATACCCCTACACTATCCATCACTTTCCTTATTGCTGTACCTTCCTTGAGTTAGAATAGTAAATCAAACCCCTACACTATCCATCACTTTCCCTACTGCTGCACCTTCCTGGAGTTAGAATAGTAAATCATACCCCTACACTATCCATCACTTACCCTTATGCAACACCTTCCTGGAGTTAGAATAGTAAATTATACCCCTACACTATCCATCACTTTCCTTACTGCTGCACCTTCCTGGAGTTAGAATAGTAAATAGAACCCCTACACTATCCATCACTGTTCCTACTGCTGCACCTTCCTGTAGTTAGAATAGTAAATTATACTCCTACACTATCCATCACTTACCCTACTGCAAAACCTTCCTGGAGTTAGAATAGTAAATTATACCCCTACACTATCCATCACTTTCCTTATTGCTGTACCTTCTTGGAGTTAGAATAGTAAATGAAACCCATACACTATCCATCACTTTCCCTACTGCTGCACCTTCCTGGAGTTAGAATAGTAAATCGAACCCCTACACTATCCATCACTTTCCCTACTGCTGCACCTTCCTGGAGTTAGAATAGTAAATTAAACCCCTACACTATCCATCACTTTCCCTACTGCTGCACCTTCCTGGAGTTAGAATAGTAAATTATACTCCTACACTATCCATCACTTTCCCTACTGCTGCACCTTCCTTGAGTTAGAATAGTAAATTATACCCCCACACTATCCATCACTTTCCCTACTGCTGCACCTTCCTGGAGTTAGAATAGTATATTATACCCCTACACTATCCATCACTTACCCTTCTGCAACACCTTCCTGGAGTTAGAATAGTAAATTATACCCCTACACTATCCATCACTTTCCTTACTGCTGCACCTTCCTGGAGTTCGAATAGTAAATTATACTCCTACACTATCCATCACTTTCCCTACTGCTGCACCTTCCTGGAGTTAGAGTAGTAAATTGAACCCCTACACTATCCATCACTTTCCTTACTGCTGCACCTTCCTTGAGTTAGAATAGTAAATTATACCCCTACACTATCCATCACTTTCCCTATTGCTGCACCTTCCTGGAGTTAGAATAGTAAATGAAACCCTTACACTATCCATCACTTTCCCTACTGCTGCACCATCCTGGAGTTAGACTAGTAAATTGAACCCCTACAATATCCATCACTTTCCCTACTGCTGCACCTTCCTGGAGTTAGAATAGTATATTATACCCCTACACTATCCTACACTTTCCTTTGTGCTGCACCTTCCTGGACTTAGAATAGTAAATAGAACCCCTACACTATGCATCACTTTCCCTACTGCTGCACCTTCCTGGAGTTAGAATAGTAATTTATAGCCCTACACTAGCCATCACGTTCCTTATTGCTGCACCTTCCTGGAGTTAGAATAGTAAATTAAACCCTTACACTATCCATCACTTTCCCTACTGCTGCACCTTCCTGTAGTTAGAATAGTAATTTATACCCCTACACCATCCATCACTTACCCTTCTGCAACACCTTCCTGTAGTTAGAATAGTAAATTATACCCCTACACTATCCATCACTTTCCTTACTGCTGCACCTTCCTGGAGTTTGAATAGTAAATTATACCCTTACACTATCCATCACTTTCCCTACTGCTGCACCTTCCTGGACTTAGAATATTAAATTATATCTCTACACTATCCTACACTTTCCCTACTGCTGCACCTTTCATGGAGTTAGAATAGTAAATTATATCCCTACACTATCCATCATTTTCCCTACTGCTGCACCTTCCTGGAGTTAGAATAGTATATTATACCCCTACACTATCCTACACTTTCCTTTGTGCTGCACCTTCCTTGACTTAGAATAGGAAATAGAACCCCTACACTATCCATCACTTTCCCTACTGGTGCACCTTTCTAGAGTTAGAATAGTAATTTATACCCCTACACTATCCATCACTTACCCTTCTGCAACACCTTCCTGGAGTTAGAATAGTAAATTATACCCGTACACTATCCATCACTTTCCTTACTGCTGCACCTTCCTGGAGTTCGAATAGTAAATTATACACCTACACTATCCATCACTTTCCCTACTGCTGCACCTTCCTGGACTTAGAATATTAAATTATATCTCTACACTATCCTACACTTTCCCTACTGCTGCACCTTTCTGGAGTTAGAATAGTAAATTATATCCCTACACTATCCATCACTTTTCCTACTGCTGCACCTTCCTGGAGTTAGAGTAGTAAATTGAACCCCTACACTATCCATCACTTTCCCTACTGCTGCACCTTCCTTGAGTTAGAATAGTAAATTATACCCCTACACTATCCATCACTTTCCCTATTGCTGCACCTTCCTGGAGTTAGAATAGTAAATTAAACCCTTACACTATCCATCACTTTCCCTACTGCTGCACCTTCCTGGAGTTAGACTAGTAAATTGAACCCCTACAATATCCATCCCTTTCCCTACTGCTGCACCTTCCTGGAGTTAGAATAGTATATTATACCCCTACACTATCCTACACTTTCCTTTGTGCTGCACCTTCCTGGACTTAGAATAGTATATAGAACCCCTACACTATCCATCACTTTCCCTACTGCTGCACCTTCCTGGAGTTAGAATAGCAAATTATAGCCCTACACTATCCATCACTTTCCCTACTGCTGCACCTTCCTGGAGTTAGAATAGTAAGTTATACCCCTACACTATCCATCACTTTCCTTACTGCTGCACCTTCCTGGAGTTAGAATAGTAAATGATACCCCTACACTATCCTACACTTTCCTTTGTACTGCACCTTCCTGGACTTAGAATAGTAAATAGAACCCCTACACTATCCATCACTTTCCCTACTGCTGCACCTTCCTGGAGTTAGAATAGTAAGTTATACCCCTACACTATCCATCACTTTCCTTACTGCTGCACCTTCCTGGAGTTAGAATAGTAAATTAAACCCTTACACTATCCATCACTTTCCCTACTGCTGCACCTTCCTGGAGTTAGAATAGTAAATTGAACCCCTACACTATTCATCACTTTCCCTACTGCTGCACCTTCCTGGAGTTAGAATAGTATATTATACCCCTACACTATCCTACACTTTCCTTTGTGCTGCACCTTCCTGGACTTAGAATAGTAAATAGAACCCCTACACTATCCATCACTTTCCCTACTGGTGCACCTTCCTGGAGTTATAATAGTAATTTATACCTCTACACTATCCATCACTTTCCCTACTGCTGCACCTTCCTGGACTTAGAATAGTAAATTATATCTCTACACTATCCATCACTTTCCCTACTGCTGCACCTTCCTGGACTTAGAATAGTAAATAGAACCCCTACACTATCCATCACTTTCCCTACTGCTGCATCTTCCTGGAGTTAGAATAGTAAATTATACTCCTACACTATCCATCACTTACCCTACTGCAAAACCTTCCTGGAGTTGGAATAGTAAATTATACCCCTGCACTATCCATCACTTTCCTTATTGCTGTACCTTCCTGGAGTTAGAATAGTAAATCCAACCCGTACACTATCCATCACTTTCCCTACTGCTGCACCTTCCTGGAGTTAGAATAGTAAATTGAACCCCCTACACTATCCTACACTTTTCTTTGTGCTGCACCTTCCTGGACTTAGAATAGTAAAAAGAACCCCTATATTATCCATCACTTTCCCTACTGCTGCACCTTCCTGGAGTTAGAATAGTAAATTATACCCCTACACTATCCATCACTTTCCCTACTGCTGCACCTTCCTGGACTCAGAATATAAAATTATATCTCTACACTATCCTACACTTTCCCTACTGCTGCACCTTCCTGGAGTTAGAATAGTAAATTATATCTCTACACTATCCATCACTTTCCCTACTGCTGCACATTCCTGGAGTTAGAGTAGTAAATTGAACCCCTACACTATCCATCACTTTCCCTACTGCTGCACCTTCCTTGAGTTAGAATAGTAAAGTATACCCCTACACTATCCATCACTTTCCCTATTGCTGCACCTTCCTGGAGTTAGAATAGTAAATTAAACCCTTACACTATCCACCACTTTCCCTACTGCTGCACCTTCCTGGAGTTAGACTAGTAAATTGAACCCCTACAATATCCATCGCTTTCCCTACTGCTGCACCTTCCTGGAGTTAGAATAGTAATTTATACCCCTACACTATCCTACACTTTCCTTTGTGCTGCACCTTCCTGGACTTAGAATAGTAAATAGAACCCCTACACTATCCGTCACTTTCCCTACTGCTGCACCTTCCTGGAGTTAGAATAGTAAATTATAGCCCTACACTATCCATCACGTTCCTTATTGCTGCACCTTCCTGGAGTTAGAATAGTAAATTAAACCCTTACACTATCCATCACGTTCCCTACTGCTGCACCTTCCTGGAGTAAGAATAGTAAATTGAACCCCTACACTATTCATCACTTTCCCTACTGCTGCACCTTCCTGGAGTTAGAATAGTATATTATACCCCTACACTATCCTACACTTTCCTTTGTGCTGCACCTTCCTGGACTTAGAATAGTAAATAGAACCCCTACACTATCCATCACTTTCCCTACTGGTGCACCTTCCTGGAGTTATAATAGTAATTTATACCCCTACACTATCCATCACTTACCCTTCTGCAACACCTTCCTGGAGTTAAAATAGTAAATTATACCCCTACACTATCCATCACTTTCCTTATTGCTGCACCTTCCTGGAGTTCGAATAGTAAATTATACCCCTACACTATCCACCACTTTCCCTACTGCTGCACCTTCCTGGACTTAGAATAGTAAATTATATCTCTACACTATCCATCACTTTCCCTACTGCTGCACCTTCCTGGAGTTAGAGTAGTAAATTGAACATATTCATCACTTTCCCTACTGCTGCACCTTCCTTGAGTTAGAATAGTAAATTATACCCCCACACTATCCATCACTTTCCCTACTGCTGTACCTTCCTGGAGTTAGAATAGTATATTATACCCCTACACTATCCTACACTTTCCTTTGTGCTGCACCTTCCTCGACTTAGAATAGTAAATAGAACCCCTACACTATCCATCACTTTCCCTACTGGTGCACCTTCCTGGAGTTAGAATAGTAATTTATACCCCTACACTATCCATCACTTACCCTTCTGCAACACCTTCCTGGAGTTAGAATAGTAAATTATACCCCTACACTATCCATCACTTTCCTTACTGCTGCACCTTCCTGGAGTTCGAATAGTAAATTATACTCCTACACTATCCATCACTTTCCCTACTGCTGCACCTTCCTGGAGTTAGAGTAGTAAATTGAACCCTTACACTATCCATCACTTTCCCTACTGCTGCACCATCCTGGAGTTAGACTAGTAAATTGAACCCCTACAATATCCATCACTTTCCCTACTGCTGCACCTTCCTGGAGTTAGAATAGTATATTATACCCCTACACTATCCTACACTTTCCTTTGTGCTGCACCTTCCTGGACTTAGAATAGTAAATAGAACCCCTACACTATCCATCACTTTCCCTACTGCTGCACCTTCCTGGAGTTTTAATAGTAAATTATAGCCCTACACTAGCCATCACGTTCCTTATTGCTGCACCTTCCTGGAGTTAGAATAGTAAATTAAACCCTTACACTGTTCATCACTTTCCCTACTGCTGCACCTTCCTGTAGTTAGAATAGTAATTTATACCCCTACACTATCCATCACTTACCCTTCTGCAACACCTTCCTGGAGTTAGAATAGTAAATCGAATCCCTACACTATCCATCACTTTCCCTACTGCTGCACCTTCCTGGAGTTAGAATAGCAAATTAAACCCCTACACTATCCATCACTTTCTCTACTGCTGCACCTTCCTGGAGTTAGAATAGTAAATTATACTCCTACACTATCCATCACTTACCCTAGTGCAACACCTTCCTGGAGTTAGAATAGTAAATTATACCCCTACACTATCCATCACTTTCCTTATTGCTGTACCTTCCTTGAGTTAGAATAGTAAATCAAACCCCTACACTATCCATCACTTTCCCTACTGCTGCACCTTCCTGGAGTTAGAATAGTATATTATACCCCTACACTATCCATCACTTACCCTTCTGCAACACCTTCCTGGAGTTAGAATAGTAAATTATACCCCTACACTATCCATCACTTTCCTTACTGCTGCACCTTCCTGGAGTTCGAATAGTAAATTATACTCCTACACTATCCATCACTTTCCCTACTGCTGCACCTTCCTGGAGTTAGAGTAGTAAATTGAACCCCTACACTATCCATCACTTTCCTTACTGCTGCACCTTCCTTGAGTTAGAATAGTAAATTATACCCCTACACTATCCATCACTTTCCCTATTGCTGCACCTTCCTGGAGTTAGAATAGTAAATGAAACCCTTACACTATCCATCACTTTCCCTACTGCTGCACCATCCTGGAGTTAGACTAGTAAATTGAACCCCTACAATATCCATCACTTTCCCTACTGCTGCACCTTCCTGGAGTTAGAATAGTATATTATACCCCTACACTATCCTACACTTTCCTTTGTGCTGCACCTTCCTGGACTTAGAATAGTAAATAGAACCCCTACACTATGCATCACTTTCCCTACTGCTGCACCTTCCTGGAGTTAGAATAGTAATTTATAGCCCTACACTAGCCATCACGTTCCTTATTGCTGCACCTTCCTGGAGTTAGAATAGTAAATTAAACCCTTACACTATCCATCACTTTCCCTACTGCTGCACCTTCCTGTAGTTAGAATAGTAATTTATACCCCTACACCATCCATCACTTACCCTTCTGCAACACCTTCCTGTAGTTAGAATAGTAAATTATACCCCTACACTATCCATCACTTTCCTTACTGCTGCACCTTCCTGGAGTTTGAATAGTAAATTATACCCTTACACTATCCATCACTTTCCCTACTGCTGCACCTTCCTGGACTTAGAATATTAAATTATATCTCTACACTATCCTACACTTTCCCTACTGCTGCACCTTTCATGGAGTTAGAATAGTAAATTATATCCCTACACTATCCATCATTTTCCCTACTGCTGCACCTTCCTGGAGTTAGAATAGTATATTATACCCCTACACTATCCTACACTTTCCTTTGTGCTGCACCTTCCTTGACTTAGAATAGGAAATAGAACCCCTACACTATCCATCACTTTCCCTACTGGTGCACCTTTCTAGAGTTAGAATAGTAATTTATACCCCTACACTATCCATCACTTACCCTTCTGCAACACCTTCCTGGAGTTAGAATAGTAAATTATACCCGTACACTATCCATCACTTTCCTTACTGCTGCACCTTCCTGGAGTTCGAATAGTAAATTATACACCTACACTATCCATCACTTTCCCTACTGCTGCACCTTCCTGGACTTAGAATATTAAATTATATCTCTACACTATCCTACACTTTCCCTACTGCTGCACCTTTCTGGAGTTAGAATAGTAAATTATATCCCTACACTATCCATCACTTTTCCTACTGCTGCACCTTCCTGGAGTTAGAGTAGTAAATTGAACCCCTACACTATCCATCACTTTCCCTACTGCTGCACCTTCCTTGAGTTAGAATAGTAAATTATACCCCTACACTATCCATCACTTTCCCTATTGCTGCACCTTCCTGGAGTTAGAATAGTAAATTAAACCCTTACACTATCCATCACTTTCCCTACTGCTGCACCTTCCTGGAGTTAGACTAGTAAATTGAACCCCTACAATATCCATCCCTTTCCCTACTGCTGCACCTTCCTGGAGTTAGAATAGTATATTATACCCCTACACTATCCTACACTTTCCTTTGTGCTGCACCTTCCTGGACTTAGAATAGTATATAGAACCCCTACACTATCCATCACTTTCCCTACTGCTGCACCTTCCTGGAGTTAGAATAGCAAATTATAGCCCTACACTATCCATCACTTTCCCTACTGCTGCACCTTCCTGGAGTTAGAATAGTAAGTTATACCCCTACACTATCCATCACTTTCCTTACTGCTGCACCTTCCTGGAGTTAGAATAGTAAATGATACCCCTACACTATCCTACACTTTCCTTTGTACTGCACCTTCCTGGACTTAGAATAGTAAATAGAACCCCTACACTATCCATCACTTTCCCTACTGCTGCACCTTCCTGGAGTTAGAATAGTAAGTTATACCCCTACACTATCCATCACTTTCCTTACTGCTGCACCTTCCTGGAGTTAGAATAGTAAATTAAACCCTTACACTATCCATCACTTTCCCTACTGCTGCACCTTCCTGGAGTTAGAATAGTAAATTGAACCCCTACACTATTCATCACTTTCCCTACTGCTGCACCTTCCTGGAGTTAGAATAGTATATTATACCCCTACACTATCCTACACTTTCCTTTGTGCTGCACCTTCCTGGACTTAGAATAGTAAATAGAACCCCTACACTATCCATCACTTTCCCTACTGGTGCACCTTCCTGGAGTTATAATAGTAATTTATACCTCTACACTATCCATCACTTTCCCTACTGCTGCACCTTCCTGGACTTAGAATAGTAAATTATATCTCTACACTATCCATCACTTTCCCTACTGCTGCACCTTCCTGGACTTAGAATAGTAAATAGAACCCCTACACTATCCATCACTTTCCCTACTGCTGCATCTTCCTGGAGTTAGAATAGTAAATTATACTCCTACACTATCCATCACTTACCCTACTGCAAAACCTTCCTGGAGTTGGAATAGTAAATTATACCCCTGCACTATCCATCACTTTCCTTATTGCTGTACCTTCCTGGAGTTAGAATAGTAAATCCAACCCGTACACTATCCATCACTTTCCCTACTGCTGCACCTTCCTGGAGTTAGAATAGTAAATTGAACCCCCTACACTATCCTACACTTTTCTTTGTGCTGCACCTTCCTGGACTTAGAATAGTAAAAAGAACCCCTATATTATCCATCACTTTCCCTACTGCTGCACCTTCCTGGAGTTAGAATAGTAAATTATACCCCTACACTATCCATCACTTTCCCTACTGCTGCACCTTCCTGGACTCAGAATATAAAATTATATCTCTACACTATCCTACACTTTCCCTACTGCTGCACCTTCCTGGAGTTAGAATAGTAAATTATATCTCTACACTATCCATCACTTTCCCTACTGCTGCACATTCCTGGAGTTAGAGTAGTAAATTGAACCCCTACACTATCCATCACTTTCCCTACTGCTGCACCTTCCTTGAGTTAGAATAGTAAAGTATACCCCTACACTATCCATCACTTTCCCTATTGCTGCACCTTCCTGGAGTTAGAATAGTAAATTAAACCCTTACACTATCCACCACTTTCCCTACTGCTGCACCTTCCTGGAGTTAGACTAGTAAATTGAACCCCTACAATATCCATCGCTTTCCCTACTGCTGCACCTTCCTGGAGTTAGAATAGTAATTTATACCCCTACACTATCCTACACTTTCCTTTGTGCTGCACCTTCCTGGACTTAGAATAGTAAATAGAACCCCTACACTATCCGTCACTTTCCCTACTGCTGCACCTTTCTGGAGTTAGAATAGTAAATTATAGCCCTACACTATCCATCACGTTCCTTATTGCTGCACCTTCCTGGAGTTAGAATAGTAAATTAAACCCTTACACTATCCATCACGTTCCCTACTGCTGCACCTTCCTGGAGTAAGAATAGTAAATTGAACCCCTACACTATTCATCACTTTCCCTACTGCTGCACCTTCCTGGAGTTAGAATAGTATATTATACCCCTACACTATCCTACACTTTCCTTTGTGCTGCACCTTCCTGGACTTAGAATAGTAAATAGAACCCCTACACTATCCATCACTTTCCCTACTGGTGCACCTTCCTGGAGTTATAATAGTAATTTATACCCCTACACTATCCATCACTTACCCTTCTGCAACACCTTCCTGGAGTTAAAATAGTAAATTATACCCCTACACTATCCATCACTTTCCTTATTGCTGCACCTTCCTGGAGTTCGAATAGTAAATTATACCCCTACACTATCCACCACTTTCCCTACTGCTGCACCTTCCTGGACTTAGAATAGTAAATTATATCTCTACACTATCCATCACTTTCCCTACTGCTGCACCTTCCTGGAGTTAGAGTAGTAAATTGAACATATTCATCACTTTCCCTACTGCTGCACCTTCCTTGAGTTAGAATAGTAAATTATACCCCCACACTATCCATCACTTTCCCTACTGCTGTACCTTCCTGGAGTTAGAATAGTATATTATACCCCTACACTATCCTACACTTTCCTTTGTGCTGCACC
Organism: Lissotriton helveticus; assembly: GCF_964261635.1. NCBI lineage: Eukaryota > Metazoa > Chordata > Amphibia > Caudata > Salamandridae > Lissotriton > Lissotriton helveticus. Next base: position 1,790,210,403 of record NC_136068.1, read on the forward strand.
TTCCTCGACTTAGAATAGTAAATAGAACCCCTACACTATCCATCACTTTCCCTACTGGTGCACCTTCCTGGAGTTAGAATAGTAATTTATACCCCTACACTATCCATCACTTACCCTTCTGCAACACCTTCCTGGAGTTAGAATAGTAAATTATACCCCTACACTATCCATCACTTTCCTTACTGCTGCACCTTCCTGGAGTTCGAATAGTAAATTATACTCCTACACTATCCATCACTTTCCCTACTGCTGCACCTTCCTGGAGTTAGAGTAGTAAATTGAACCCTTACACTATCCATCACTTTCCCTACTGCTGCACCATCCTGGAGTTAGACTAGTAAATTGAACCCCTACAATATCCATCACTTTCCCTACTGCTGCACCTTCCTGGAGTTAGAATAGTATATTATACCCCTACACTATCCTACACTTTCCTTTGTGCTGCACCTTCCTGGACTTAGAATAGTAAATAGAACCCCTACACTATCCATCACTTTCCCTACTGCTGCACCTTCCTGGAGTTTTAATAGTAAATTATAGCCCTACACTAGCCATCACGTTCCTTATTGCTGCACCTTCCTGGAGTTAGAATAGTAAATTAAACCCTTACACTGTTCATCACTTTCCCTACTGCTGCACCTTCCTGTAGTTAGAATAGTAATTTATACCCCTACACTATCCATCACTTACCCTTCTGCAACACCTTCCTGGAGTTAGAATAGTAAATCGAATCCCTACACTATCCATCACTTTCCCTACTGCTGCACCTTCCTGGAGTTAGAATAGCAAATTAAACCCCTACACTATCCATCACTTTCTCTACTGCTGCACCTTCCTGGAGTTAGAATAGTAAATTATACTCCTACACTATCCATCACTTACCCTAGTGCAACACCTTCCTGGAGTTAGAATAGTAAATTATACCCCTACACTATCCATCACTTTCCTTATTGCTGTACCTTCCTTGAGTTAGAATAGTAAATCAAACCCCTACACTATCCATCACTTTCCCTACTGCTGCACCTTCCTGGAGTTAGAATAGTAAATCATACCCCTACACTATCCATCACTTACCCTTATGCAACACCTTCCTGGAGTTAGAATAGTAAATTATACCCCTACACTATCCATCACTTTCCTTACTGCTGCACCTTCCTGGAGTTAGAATAGTAAATAGAACCCCTACACTATCCATCACTGTTCCTACTGCTGCACCTTCCTGTAGTTAGAATAGTAAATTATACTCCTACACTATCCATCACTTACCCTACTGCAAAACCTTCCTGGAGTTAGAATAGTAAATTATACCCCTACACTATCCATCACTTTCCTTATTGCTGTACCTTCTTGGAGTTAGAATAGTAAATGAAACCCATACACTATCCATCACTTTCCCTACTGCTGCACCTTCCTGGAGTTAGAATAGTAAATCGAACCCCTACACTATCCATCACTTTCCCTACTGCTGCACCTTCCTGGAGTTAGAATAGTAAATTAAACCCCTACACTATCCATCACTTTCCCTACTGCTGCACCTTCCTGGAGTTAGAATAGTAAATTATACTCCTACACTATCCATCACTTTCCCTACTGCTGCACCTTCCTTGAGTTAGAATAGTAAATTATACCCCCACACTATCCATCACTTTCCCTACTGCTGCACCTTCCTGGAGTTAGAATAGTATATTATACCCCTACACTATCCATCACTTACCCTTCTGCAACACCTTCCTGGAGTTAGAATAGTAAATTATACCCCTACACTATCCATCACTTTCCTTACTGCTGCACCTTCCTGGAGTTCGAATAGTAAATTATACTCCTACACTATCCATCACTTTCCCTACTGCTGCACCTTCCTGGAGTTAGAGTAGTAAATTGAACCCCTACACTATCCATCACTTTCCTTACTGCTGCACCTTCCTTGAGTTAGAATAGTAAATTATACCCCTACACTATCCATCACTTTCCCTATTGCTGCACCTTCCTGGAGTTAGAATAGTAAATGAAACCCTTACACTATCCATCACTTTCCCTACTGCTGCACCATCCTGGAGTTAGACTAGTAAATTGAACCCCTACAATATCCATCACTTTCCCTACTGCTGCACCTTCCTGGAGTTAGAATAGTATATTATACCCCTACACTATCCTACACTTTCCTTTGTGCTGCACCTTCCTGGACTTAGAATAGTAAATAGAACCCCTACACTATGCATCACTTTCCCTACTGCTGCACCTTCCTGGAGTTAGAATAGTAATTTATAGCCCTACACTAGCCATCACGTTCCTTATTGCTGCACCTTCCTGGAGTTAGAATAGTAAATTAAACCCTTACACTATCCATCACTTTCCCTACTGCTGTACCTTCCTGTAGTTAGAATAGTAATTTATACCCCTACACCATCCATCACTTACCCTTCTGCAACACCTTCCTGTAGTTAGAATAGTAAATTATACCCCTACACTATCCATCACTTTCCTTACTGCTGCACCTTCCTGGAGTTTGAATAGTAAATTATACCCTTACACTATCCATCACTTTCCCTACTGCTGCACCTTCCTGGACTTAGAATATTAAATTATATCTCTACACTATCCTACACTTTCCCTACTGCTGCACCTTTCATGGAGTTAGAATAGTAAATTATATCCCTACACTATCCATCATTTTCCCTACTGCTGCACCTTCCTGGAGTTAGAATAGTATATTATACCCCTACACTATCCTACACTTTCCTTTGTGCTGCACCTTCCTTGACTTAGAATAGGAAATAGAACCCCTACACTATCCATCACTTTCCCTACTGGTGCACCTTTCTAGAGTTAGAATAGTAATTTATACCCCTACACTATCCATCACTTACCCTTCTGCAACACCTTCCTGGAGTTAGAATAGTAAATTATACCCGTACACTATCCATCACTTTCCTTACTGCTGCACCTTCCTGGAGTTCGAATCGTAAATTATACACCTACACTATCCATCACTTTCCCTACTGCTGCACCTTCCTGGACTTAGAATATTAAATTATATCTCTACACTATCCTACACTTTCCCTACTGCTGCACCTTTCTGGAGTTAGAATAGTAAATTATATCCCTACACTATCCATCACTTTTCCTACTGCTGCACCTTCCTGGAGTTAGAGTAGTAAATTGAACCCCTACACTATCCATCACTTTCCCTACTGCTGCACCTTCCTTGAGTTAGAATAGTAAATTATACCCCTACACTATCCATCACTTTCCCTATTGCTGCACCTTCCTGAAATTAGAATAGTAAATTAAACCCTTACACTATCCATCACTTTCCCTACTGCTGCACCTTCCTGGAGTTAGAATAGCAAATTATAGCCCTACACTATCCATCACTTTCCCTACTGCTGCACCTTCCTGGAGTTAGAATAGTAAGTTATACCCCTACACTATCCATCACTTTCCTTACTGCTGCACCTTCCTGGAGTTAGAATAGTAAATTATACCCCTACACTATCCTACACTTTCCTTTGTACTGCACCTTTCTGGACTTAGAATAGTAAATAGAACCCCTACACTATCCATCACTTTCCCTACTGCTGCACCTTCCTGGAGTTAGAATAGTAAATTATACTCCTACACTATCCATCACTTACCCTACTGCAAAACCTTCCTGGAGTTAGAATAGTAAATTATACCCCTACACTATCCATCACTTTCCTTATTGCTGTACATTCCTGGAGTTAGAATAGTAAATCAAACCTGTACACTATCCATCACTTTCCCTACTGCTGCACCTTCCTGGAGTTAGACTAGTAAATTGAACGCCTACAATATCCATCACTTTCCCTACTGCTGCACCTTCCTGGAGTTAGAATAGTATATTATACCCCTACACTATCCTACACTTTCCTTTGTGCTGCACCTTCCTGGACTTAGAATAGTAAATAGAACCCCTACACTATCCGTCACTTTCCCTACTGCTGCACCTTCCTGGAGTTAGAATAGTAAATTATAGCCCTACACTATCCATCACTTTCCTTATTGCTGCACCTTCCTGGAGTTAGAATAGTAAATGAAACCCTTACACTATCCATCACTTTCCCTACTGCTGCACCTTCCTGGAGTTAGAATAGTAAATCAAACCCCTACACTATCCATCACTTACCCTACTGCTGCACCTTCCTGGAGTTAGAATAGTAAATTTCACCCCTACACTATCCATCACTTTCCCTACTGCTGCACCTTCCTGGAGTTAGAATAGTAAATTATACTCCTACACTATCCATCACTTACCCTACTGCAAAACCTTCCTGGAGTTAGAATAGTAAATTATACCCCTACACTATCCATCACTTTCCTTATTGCTGTACATTCCTGGAGTTAGAATGGTAAATCAAACCCGTACACTATCCATCACTTTCCCTACTGCTGCACCTTCCTGGAGTTAGACTAGTAAATTGAACCCCTACAATATCCATCACTTTCCCTACTGCTGCACCTTCCTGGAGTTAGAATAGTATATTATACCCCTACACTATCCTACACTTTCCTTTGTGCTGCACCTTCCTGGACTTAGAATAGTAAATAGAACCCCTACACTATCCGTCACTTTCCCTACTGCTGCACCTTCCTGGAGTTAGAATAGTAAATTATAGCCCTACACTATCCATCACTTTCCTTATTGCTGCACCTTCCTGGAGTTAGAATAGTAAATGAAACCCTTACACTATCCATCACTTTCCCTACTGCTGCACCTTCCTGGAATTAGAATAGTAAATCGAACCCCTACACTATCCATCACTTTCCCTACTGCTGCACCTTCCTGGAGTTAGAATAGTAAATTTCACCCCTACACTATCCATCACTTTCCCTACTGCTGCACCTTCCTGGAGTTAGAATAGTAAATTATACTCCTACACTATCCATCACTTACCCTACTGCAACACCTTCCTGGAGTTAGAATAGTAAATTATACCCCTACACTATCCATCATTTTCCTTATTGCAGTACCTTCCTGGAGTTAGAATAGTAAATCAAACCCCTACACTATCCATCACTTTCCCTACTGCTGCACCTTCCTGGAGTTAGAATAGTAAATCGTACCCCTACACTATCCATCACTTTCCTTACTGCTGCACCTTTCTGGAGTTAGAATAGTAAATTATACCCCTACACTATCCTACACTTTCCTTTGTGCTGCACCTTCCTGGACTTAGAATAGTAAATAGAACCCCTACACTATCCATCACTTTCCCTACTGCTGCATCTTCCTTGAGTTAGAATAGTAAATTATACTCCTACACAATCCATCACTTACCCTACTGCAAAACCTTCCTGGAGTTAGAATAGTAAATTATACCCCTGCACTATCCATCACTTTCCTTATTGCTGTACCTTCCTGGAGTTAGAATAGTAAATCAAACCCGTACACTATCCATCACTTTCCCTACTGCTGCACCTTCCTGGAGTTAGAATAGTAAATTGAACCCCCTACACTATCCTACACTTTTCTTTGTGCTGCACCTTCCTGGACTTAGAATAGTAAAAAGAACCCCTATATTATCCATCACTTTCCCTACTGCTGCACCTTCCTGGAGTTAGAATAGTAATGTATACCCCTACACTATCCATCACTTACCCTTCTGCAACACCTTCCTGGAGTTAGAATAGTAAATTTCACCCCTACACTATCCATCACTTTCCCTACTGCTGCACCTTCCTGGAGTTAGAATAGTAAATTATACTCCTACACTATCCATCACTTACCCTACTGCAACACCTTCCTGGAGTTAGAATAGTAAATTATACCCCTACACTATCCATCATTTTCCTTATTGCAGTACCTTCCTGGAGTTAGAATAGTAATGTATACCCCTACACTATCCATCACTTACCCTTCTGCAACACCTTCCTGGAGTTAGAATAGTAAATTATACCCCTACACTATCCATCACTTTCCTTACTGCTGCACCTTCCTGGAGTTCAAATAGTAAATTATACTCCTACACTATCCATCACTTTCCCTACTGCTGCACCTTCCTGGAGTTAGAGTAGTAAATTGAACCCCTACACTATCCATCACTTTCCTTACTGCTGCACCTTCCTTGAGTTAGAATAGTAAATTATACCCCTACACTATCCATCACTTTCCCTATTGCTGCACCTTCCTGGAGTTAGAATAGTAAATTAAACCCTTACACTATCCATCACTTTCCCTACTGCTACACCATCCTGGAGTTAGACTAGTAAATTGAACCCCAACAATATCCATCACTTTCCCTACTGCTGCACCTTCCTGGAGTTAGAATAGTATAATATACCCCTACACTATCCTACACTTTCCTTTGTGCTGCACCTTCCTGGACTTAGAATAGTAAATAGAACCCCTACACTATCCATCACTTTCCCTACTGCTGCACCTTCCTGGAGTTAGAATAGTGAATTATAGCCCTACACTTGCCATCACGTTCCTTATTGCTGCACCTTCCTGGAGTTAGAATAGTAAATTAAACCCTTACACTATCCATCACTTTCCCTACTGCTGCACCTTCCTGGAGTTAGAGTAGTAAATTGAACCCCTACACTATCCATCACTTTCCTTACTGCTGCACCTTCCTTGAGTTAGAATAGTAAATTATACCCCTACACTATCCATCACTTTCCCTATTGCTGCACCTTCCTGGAGTTAGAATAGTAAATTAAACCCTTACACTATCCATCACTTTCCCTACTGCTGCACCATCCTGGAGTTAGACTAGTAAATTGAACCCCTACAATATCCATCACTTTCCCTACTGCTGCACCTTCCTGGAGTTAGAATAGTATATTATACCCCTACACTATCCTACACTTTCCTTTGTGCTGCACCTTCCTGGACTTAGAATAGTAAATAGAACCCCTACACTATGCATCACTTTCCCTACTGCTGCACCTTCCTGGAGTTAGAATAGTAAATTATAGCCCTACACTATCCATCACGTTCCTTATTGCTGCACCTTCCTGGAGTTAAAATAGTAAATTAAACCCTTACACTATCCATCACTTTCCCTACTGCTGCACCTTCCTGGAGTTAGAATAGTAAATTGAACCCCTACACTATTCATCACTTTCCCTACTGCTGCACCTTCCTGGAGTTAGAATAGTATATTATACCCCTACACTATCCTACACTTTCCTTTGTGCTGCACCTTCCTGGACTTAGAATAGTAAATAGAACCCCTACACTATCCATCACTTTCCCTACTGGTGCACCTTCCTGGAGTTATAATAGTAATTTATACCTCTACACTATCCATCACTTTCCCTACTGCTGCACCTTCCTGGACTTAGAATAGTAAATTATATCTCTACACTATCCATCACTTTCCCTACTGCTGCACCTTCCTGGACTTTGAATAGTAAATAGAACCCCTACACTATCCATCACTTTCCCTACTGCTGCATCTTCCTGGAGTTAGAATAGTAAATTATACTCCTACACTATCCATCACTTACCCTACTGCAAAACCTTCCTGGAGTTGGAATAGTAAATTATACCCCTGCACTATCCATCACTTTCCTTATTGCTGTACCTTCCTGGAGTTAGAATAGTAAATCCAACCCGTACACTATCCATCACTTTCCCTACTGCTGCACCTTCCTGGAGTTAGAATAGTAAATTGAACCCCCTACACTATCCTACACTTTTCTTTGTGCTGCACCTTCCTGGACTTAGAATAGTAAAAAGAACCCCTATATTATCCATCACTTTCCCTACTGCTGCACCTTCCTGGAGTTAGAATAGTAAATTATACCCCTACACTATCCATCACTTTCCCTACTGCTGCACCTTCCTGGACTCAGAATATAAAATTATATCTCTACACTATCCTACACTTTCCCTACTGCTGCACCTTCCTGGAGTTAGAATAGTAAATTATATCTCTACACTATCCATCACTTTCCCTACTGCTGCACATTCCTGGAGTTAGAGTAGTAAATTGAACCCCTACACTATCCATCACTTTCCCTACTGCTGCACCTTCCTTGAGTTAGAATAGTAAAGTATACCCCTACACTATCCATCACTTTCCCTATTGCTGCACCTTCCTGGAGTTAGAATAGTAAATTAAACCCTTACACTATCCACCACTTTCCCTACTGCTGCACCTTCCTGGAGTTAGACTAGTAAATTGAACCCCTACAATATCCATCACTTTCCCTACTGCTGCACCTTCCTGGAGTTAGAATAGTAATTTATACCCCTACACTATCCTACACTTTCCTTTGTGCTGCACCTTCCTGGACTTAGAATAGTAAATAGAACCCCTACACTATCCGTCACTTTCCCTACTGCTGCACCTTCCTGGAGTTAGAATAGTAAATTATAGCCCTACACTATCCATCACGTTCCTTATTGCTGCACCTTCCTGGAGTTAGAATAGTAAATTAAACCCTTACACTATCCATCACGTTCCCTACTGCTGCACCTTCCTGGAGTAAGAATAGTAAATTGAACCCCTACACTATTCATCACTTTCCCTACTGCTGCACCTTCCTGGAGTTAGAATAGTAAATTATACCCCTACACTATCCACCACTTTCCCTACTGCTGCACCTTCCTGGACTTAGAATAGTAAATTATATCTCTACACTATCCATCACTTTCCCTACTGCTGCACCTTCCTGGAGTTAGAGTAGTAAATTGAACATATTCATCACTTTCCCTACTGCTGCACCTTCCTTGAGTTAGAATAGTAAATTATACCCCCACACTATCCATCACTTTCCCTACTGCTGTACCTTCCTGGAGTTAGAATAGTATATTATACCCCTACACTATCCTACACTTTCCTTTGTGCTGCACCTTCCTCGACTTAGAATAGTAAATAGAACCCCTACACTATCCATCACTTTCCCTACTGGTGCACCTTCCTGGAGTTAGAATAGTAATTTATACCCCTACACTATCCATCACTTACCCTTCTGCAACACCTTCCTGGAGTTAGAATAGTAAATTATACCCCTACACTATCCATCACTTTCCTTACTGCTGCACCTTCCTGGAGTTCGAATAGTAAATTATACTCCTACACTATCCATCACTTTCCCTACTGCTGCACCTTCCTGGAGTTAGAGTAGTAAATTGAACCCTTACACTATCCATCACTTTCCCTACTGCTGCACCATCCTGGAGTTAGACTAGTAAATTGAACCCCTACAATATCCATCACTTTCCCTACTGCTGCACCTTCCTGGAGTTAGAATAGTATATTATACCCCTACACTATCCTACACTTTCCTTTGTGCTGCACCTTCCTGGACTTAGAATAGTAAATAGAACCCCTACACTATCCATCACTTTCCCTACTGCTGCACCTTCCTGGAGTTTTAATAGTAAATTATAGCCCTACACTAGCCATCACGTTCCTTATTGCTGCACCTTCCTGGAGTTAGAATAGTAAATTAAACCCTTACACTGTTCATCACTTTCCCTACTGCTGCACCTTCCTGTAGTTAGAATAGTAATTTATACCCCTACACTATCCATCACTTACCCTTCTGCAACACCTTCCTGGAGTTAGAATAGTAAATCGAATCCCTACACTATCCATCACTTTCCCTACTGCTGCACCTTCCTGGAGTTAGAATAGCAAATTAAACCCCTACACTATCCATCACTTTCTCTACTGCTGCACCTTCCTGGAGTTAGAATAGTAAATTATACTCCTACACTATCCATCACTTACCCTAGTGCAACACCTTCCTGGAGTTAGAATAGTAAATTATACCCCTACACTATCCATCACTTTCCTTATTGCTGTACCTTCCTTGAGTTAGAATAGTAAATCAAACCCCTACACTATCCATCACTTTCCCTACTGCTGCACCTTCCTGGAGTTAGAATAGTAAATCATACCCCTACACTATCCATCACTTACCCTTATGCAACACCTTCCTGGAGTTAGAATAGTAAATTATACCCCTACACTATCCATCACTTTCCTTACTGCTGCACCTTCCTGGAGTTAGAATAGTAAATAGAACCCCTACACTATCCATCACTGTTCCTACTGCTGCACCTTCCTGTAGTTAGAATAGTAAATTATACTCCTACACTATCCATCACTTACCCTACTGCAAAACCTTCCTGGAGTTAGAATAGTAAATTATACCCCTACACTATCCATCACTTTCCTTATTGCTGTACCTTCTTGGAGTTAGAATAGTAAATGAAACCCATACACTATCCATCACTTTCCCTACTGCTGCACCTTCCTGGAGTTAGAATAGTAAATCGAACCCCTACACTATCCATCACTTTCCCTACTGCTGCACCTTCCTGGAGTTAGAATAGTAAATTAAACCCCTACACTATCCATCACTTTCCCTACTGCTGCACCTTCCTGGAGTTAGAATAGTAAATTATACTCCTACACTATCCATCACTTTCCCTACTGCTGCACCTTCCTTGAGTTAGAATAGTAAATTATACCCCCACACTATCCATCACTTTCCCTACTGCTGCACCTTCCTGGAGTTAGAATAGTATATTATACCCCTACACTATCCATCACTTACCCTTCTGCAACACCTTCCTGGAGTTAGAATAGTAAATTATACCCCTACACTATCCATCACTTTCCTTACTGCTGCACCTTCCTGGAGTTCGAATAGTAAATTATACTCCTACACTATCCATCACTTTCCCTACTGCTGCACCTTCCTGGAGTTAGAGTAGTAAATTGAACCCCTACACTATCCATCACTTTCCTTACTGCTGCACCTTCCTTGAGTTAGAATAGTAAATTATACCCCTACACTATCCATCACTTTCCCTATTGCTGCACCTTCCTGGAGTTAGAATAGTAAATGAAACCCTTACACTATCCATCACTTTCCCTACTGCTGCACCATCCCTGAGTTAGACTAGTAAATTGAACCCCTACAATATCCATCACTTTCCCTACTGCTGCACCTTCCTGGAGTTAGAATAGTATATTATACCCCTACACTATCCTACACTTTCCTTTGTGCTGCACCTTCCTGGACTTAGAATAGTAAATAGAACCCCTACACTATGCATCACTTTCCCTACTGCTGCACCTTCCTGGAGTTAGAATAGTAATTTATAGCCCTACACTAGCCATCACGTTCCTTATTGCTGCACCTTCCTGGAGTTAGAATAGTAAATTAAACCCTTACACTATCCATCACTTTCCCTACTGCTGCACCTTCCTGTAGTTAGAATAGTAATTTATACCCCTACACCATCCATCACTTACCCTTCTGCAACACCTTCCTGTAGTTAGAATAGTAAATTATACCCCTACACTATCCATCACTTTCCTTACTGCTGCACCTTCCTGGAGTTTGAATAGTAAATTATACCCTTACACTATCCATCACTTTCCCTACTGCTGCACCTTCCTGGACTTAGAATATTAAATTATATCTCTACACTATCCTACACTTTCCCTACTGCTGCACCTTTCATGGAGTTAGAATAGTAAATTATATCCCTACACTATCCATCATTTTCCCTACTGCTGCACCTTCCTGGAGTTAGAATAGTATATTATACCCCTACACTATCCTACACTTTCCTTTGTGCTGCACCTTCCTTGACTTAGAATAGGAAATAGAACCCCTACACTATCCATCACTTTCCCTACTGGTGCACCTTTCTAGAGTTAGAATAGTAATTTATACCCCTACACTATCCATCACTTACCCTTCTGCAACACCTTCCTGGAGTTAGAATAGTAAATTATACCCGTACACTATCCATCACTTTCCTTACTGCTGCACCTTCCTGGAGTTCGAATCGTAAATTATACACCTACACTATCCATCACTTTCCCTACTGCTGCACCTTCCTGGACTTAGAATATTAAATTATATCTCTACACTATCCTACACTTTCCCTACTGCTGCACCTTTCTGGAGTTAGAATAGTAAATTATATCCCTACACTATCCATCACTTTTCCTACTGCTGCACCTTCCTGGAGTTAGAGTAGTAAATTGAACCCCTACACTATCCATCACTTTCCCTACTGCTGCACCTTCCTTGAGTTAGAATAGTAAATTATACCCCTACACTATCCATCACTTTCCCTATTGCTGCACCTTCCTGAAATTAGAATAGTAAATTAAACCCTTACACTATCCATCACTTTCCCTACTGCTGCACCTTCCTGGAGTTAGAATAGCAAATTATAGCCCTACACTATCCATCACTTTCCCTACTGCTGCACCTTCCTGGAGTTAGAATAGTAAGTTATACCCCTACACTATCCATCACTTTCCTTACTGCTGCACCTTCCTGGAGTTAGAATAGTAAATTATACCCCTACACTATCCTACACTTTCCTTTGTACTGCACCTTTCTGGACTTAGAATAGTAAATAGAACCCCTACACTATCCATCACTTTCCCTACTGCTGCACCTTCCTGGAGTTAGAATAGTAAATTATACTCCTACACTATCCATCACTTACCCTACTGCAAAACCTTCCTGGAGTTAGAATAGTAAATTATACCCCTACACTATCCATCACTTTCCTTATTGCTGTACATTCCTGGAGTTAGAATAGTAAATCAAACCTGTACACTATCCATCACTTTCCCTACTGCTGCACCTTCCTGGAGTTAGACTAGTAAATTGAACGCCTACAATATCCATCACTTTCCCTACTGCTGCACCTTCCTGGAGTTAGAATAGTATATTATACCCCTACACTATCCTACACTTTCCTTTGTGCTGCACCTTCCTGGACTTAGAATAGTAAATAGAACCCCTACACTATCCGTCACTTTCCCTACTGCTGCACCTTCCTGGAGTTAGAATAGTAAATTATAGCCCTACACTATCCATCACTTTCCTTATTGCTGCACCTTCCTGGAGTTAGAATAGTAAATGAAACCCTTACACTATCCATCACTTTCCCTACTGCTGCACCTTCCTGGAGTTAGAATAGTAAATCGAACCCCTACACTATCCATCACTTACCCTACTGCTGCACCTTCCTGGAGTTAGAATAGTAAATTTCACCCCTACACTATCCATCACTTTCCCTACTGCTGCACCTTCCTGGAGTTAGAATAGTAAATTATACTCCTACACTATCCATCACTTACCCTACTGCAAAACCTTCCTGGAGTTAGAATAGTAAATTATACCCCTACACTATCCATCACTTTCCTTATTGCTGTACATTCCTGGAGTTAGAATGGTAAATCAAACCCGTACACTATCCATCACTTTCCCTACTGCTGCACCTTCCTGGAGTTAGACTAGTAAATTGAACCCCTACAATATCCATCACTTTCCCTACTGCTGCACCTTCCTGGAGTTAGAATAGTATATTATACCCCTACACTATCCTACACTTTCCTTTGTGCTGCACCTTCCTGGACTTAGAATAGTAAATAGAACCCCTACACTATCCGTCACTTTCCCTACTGCTGCACCTTCCTGGAGTTAGAATAGTAAATTATAGCCCTACACTATCCATCACTTTCCTTATTGCTGCACCTTCCTGGAGTTAGAATAGTAAATGAAACCCTTACACTATCCATCACTTTCCCTACTGCTGCACCTTCCTGGAATTAGAATAGTAAATCGAACCCCTACACTATCCATCACTTTCCCTACTGCTGCACCTTCCTGGAGTTAGAATAGTAAATTTCACCCCTACACTATCCATCACTTTCCCTACTGCTGCACCTTCCTGGAGTTAGAATAGTAAATTATACTCCTACACTATCCATCACTTACCCTACTGCAACACCTTCCTGGAGTTAGAATAGTAAATTATACCCCTACACTATCCATCATTTTCCTTATTGCAGTACCTTCCTGGAGTTAGAATAGTAAATCAAACCCCTACACTATCCATCACTTTCCCTACTGCTGCACCTTCCTGGAGTTAGAATAGTAAATCGTACCCCTACACTATCCATCACTTTCCTTACTGCTGCACCTTCCTGGAGTTAGAATAGTAAATTATACCCCTACACTATCCTACACTTTCCTTTGTGCTGCACCTTCCTGGACTTAGAATAGTAAATAGAACCCCTACACTATCCATCACTTTCCCTACTGCTGCATCTTCCTTGAGTTAGAATAGTAAATTATACTCCTACACAATCCATCACTTACCCTACTGCAAAACCTTCCTGGAGTTAGAATAGTAAATTATACCCCTGCACTATCCATCACTTTCCTTATTGCTGTACCTTCCTGGAGTTAGAATAGTAAATCAAACCCGTACACTATCCATCACTTTCCCTACTGCTGCACCTTCCTGGAGTTAGAATAGTAAATTGAACCCCCTACACTATCCTACACTTTTCTTTGTGCTGCACCTTCCTGGACTTAGAATAGTAAAAAGAACCCCTATATTATCCATCACTTTCCCTACTGCTGCACCTTCCTGGAGTTAGAATAGTAATGTATACCCCTACACTATCCATCACTTACCCTTCTGCAACACCTTCCTGGAGTTAGAATAGTAAATTTCACCCCTACACTATCCATCACTTTCCCTACTGCTGCACCTTCCTGGAGTTAGAATAGTAAATTATACTCCTACACTATCCATCACTTACCCTACTGCAACACCTTCCTGGAGTTAGAATAGTAAATTATACCCCTACACTATCCATCATTTTCCTTATTGCAGTACCTTCCTGGAGTTAGAATAGTAATGTATACCCCTACACTATCCATCACTTACCCTTCTGCAACACCTTCCTGGAGTTAGAATAGTAAATTATACCCCTACACTATCCATCACTTTCCTTACTGCTGCACCTTCCTGGAGTTCAAATAGTAAATTATACTCCTACACTATCCATCACTTTCCCTACTGCTGCACCTTCCTGGAGTTAGAGTAGTAAATTGAACCCCTACACTATCCATCACTTTCCTTACTGCTGCACCTTCCTTGAGTTAGAATAGTAAATTATACCCCTACACTATCCATCACTTTCCCTATTGCTGCACCTTCCTGGAGTTAGAATAGTAAATTAAACCCTTACACTATCCATCACTTTCCCTACTGCTACACCATCCTGGAGTTAGACTAGTAAATTGAACCCCAACAATATCCATCACTTTCCCTACTGCTGCACCTTCCTGGAGTTAGAATAGTATAATATACCCCTACACTATCCTACACTTTCCTTTGTGCTGCACCTTCCTGGACTTAGAATAGTAAATAGAACCCCTACACTATCCATCACTTTCCCTACTGCTGCACCTTCCTGGAGTTAGAATAGTGAATTATAGCCCTACACTTGCCATCACGTTCCTTATTGCTGCACCTTCCTGGAGTTAGAATAGTAAATTAAACCCTTACACTATCCATCACTTTCCCTACTGCTGCACCTTCCTGGAGTTAGAGTAGTAAATTGAACCCCTACACTATCCATCACTTTCCTTACTGCTGCACCTTCCTTGAGTTAGAATAGTAAATTATACCCCTACACTATCCATCACTTTCCCTATTGCTGCACCTTCCTGGAGTTAGAATAGTAAATTAAACCCTTACACTATCCATCACTTTCCCTACTGCTGCACCATCCTGGAGTTAGACTAGTAAATTGAACCCCTACAATATCCATCACTTTCCCTACTGCTGCACCTTCCTGGAGTTAGAATAGTATATTATACCCCTACACTATCCTACACTTTCCTTTGTGCTGCACCTTCCTGGACTTAGAATAGTAAATAGAACCCCTACACTATGCATCACTTTCCCTACTGCTGCACCTTCCTGGAGTTAGAATAGTAAATTATAGCCCTACACTATCCATCACGTTCCTTATTGCTGCACCTTCCTGGAGTTAAAATAGTAAATTAAACCCTTACACTATCCATCACTTTCCCTACTGCTGCACCTTCCTGGAGTTAGAATAGTAAATTGAACCCCTACACTATTCATCACTTTCCCTACTGCTGCACCTTCCTGGAGTTAGAATAGTATATTATACCCCTACACTATCCTACACTTTCCTTTGTGCTGCACTTTCCTGGACTTAGAATAGTAAATAGAACCCCTACACTATCCATCACTTTCCCTACTGGTGCACCTTCCTGGAGTTATAATAGTAATTTATACCTCTACACTATCCATCACTTTCCCTACTGCTGCACCTTCCTGGACTTAGAATAGTAAATTATATCTCTACACTATCCATCACTTTCCCTACTGCTGCACCTTCCTGGACTTAGAATAGTAAATAGAACCCCTACACTATCCATCACTTTCCCTACTGCTGCATCTTCCTGGAGTTAGAATAGTAAATTATACTCCTACACTATCCATCACTTACCCTACTGCAAAACCTTCCTGGAGTTGGAATAGTAAATTATACCCCTGCACTATCCATCACTTTCCTTATTGCTGTACCTTCCTGGAGTTAGAATAGTAAATCCAACCCGTACACTATCCATCACTTTCCCTACTGCTGCACCTTCCTGGAGTTAGAATAGTAAATTGAACCCCCTACACTATCCTACACTTTTCTTTGTGCTGCACCTTCCTGGACTTAGAATAGTAAAAAGAACCCCTATATTATCCATCACTTTCCCTACTGCTGCACCTTCCTGGAGTTAGAATAGTAAATTATACCCCTACACTATCCATCACTTTCCCTACTGCTGCACCTTCCTGGACTCAGAATATAAAATTATATCTCTACACTATCCTACACTTTCCCTACTGCTGCACCTTCCTGGAGTTAGAATAGTAAATTATATCTCTACACTATCCATCACTTTCCCTACTGCTGCACATTCCTGGAGTTAGAGTAGTAAATTGAACCCCTATACTATCCATCACTTTCCCTACTGCTGCACCTTCCTTGAGTTAGAATAGTAAAGTATACCCCTACACTATCCATCACTTTCCCTATTGCTGCACCTTCCTGGAGTTAGAATAGTAAATTAAACCCTTACACTATCCACCACTTTCCCTACTGCTGCACCTTCCTGGAGTTAGACTAGTAAATTGAACCCCTACAATATCCATCACTTTCCCTACTGCTGCACCTTCCTGGAGTTAGAATAGTATATTATACCCCTACACTATCCTACACTTTCCTTTGTGCTGCACCTTCCTGGACTTAGAATAGTAAATAAAACCCCTACACTATCCGTCACTTTCCCTACTGCTGCACCTTCCTGGAGTTAGAATAGTAAATTATAGCCCTACACTATCCATCACGTTCCTTATTGCTGCACCTTCCTGGAGTTAGAATAGTAAATTAAACCCTTACACTATCCATCACGTTCCCTACTGCTGCACCTTCCTGGAGTAAGAATAGTAAATTGAACCCCTACACTATTCATCACTTTCCCTACTGCTGCACCTTCCTGGAGTTAGAATAGTATATTATACCCCTACACTATCCTACACTTTCCTTTGTGCTGCACCTTCCTGGACTTAGAATAGTAAATAGAACCCCTACACTATCCATCACTTTCCCTACTGGTGCACCTTCCTGGAGTTATAATAGTAATTTATACCCCTACACTATCCATCACTTACCCTTCTGCAACACCTTCCTGGAGTTAAAATAGTAAATTATACCCTTACACTATCCATCACTTTCCTTATTGCTGCACCTTCCTGGAGTTCGAATAGTAAATTATACCCCTACACTATCCACCACTTTCCCTACTGCTGCACCTTCCTGGACTTAGAATAGTAAATTATATCTCTACACTATCCATCACTTTCCCTACTGCTGCACCTTCCTGGAGTTAGAGTAGTAAATTGAACATATTCATCACTTTCCCTACTGCTGCACCTTCCTTGAGTTAGAATAGTAAATTATACCCCCACACTATCCATCACTTTCCCTACTGCTGTACCTTCCTGGAGTTAGAATAGTATATTATACCCCTACACTATCCTACACTTTCCTTTGTGCTGCACCTTCCTCGACTTAGAATAGTAAATAGAACCCCTACACTATCCATCACTTTCCCTACTGGTGCACCTTCCTGGAGTTAGAATAGTAATTTATACCCCTACACTATCCATCACTTACCCGTCTGCAACACCTTCCTGGAGTTAGAATAGTAAATTATACCCCTACACTATCCATCACTTTCCTTACTGCTGCACCTTCCTGGAGTTCGAATAGTAAATTATACTCCTACACTATCCATCACTTTCCCTACTGCTGCACCTTCCTGGAGTTAGAGTAGTAAATTGAACCCTTACACTATCCATCACTTTCCCTACTGCTGCACCATCCTGGAGTTAGACTAGTAAATTGAACCCCTACAATATCCATCACTTTCCCTACTGCTGCACCTTCCTGGAGTTAGAATAGTATATTATACCCCTACACTATCCTACACTTTCCTTTGTGCTGCACCTTCCTGGACTTAGAATAGTAAATAGAACCCCTACACTATCCATCACTTTCCCTACTGCTGCACCTTCCTGGAGTTTTAATAGTAAATTATAGCCCTACACTAGCCATCACGTTCCTTATTGCTGCACCTTCCTGGAGTTAGAATAGTAAATTAAACCCTTACACTGTTCATCACTTTCCCTACTGCTGCACCTTCCTGTAGTTAGAATAGTAATTTATACCCCTACACTATCCATCACTTACCCTTCTGCAACACCTTCCTGGAGTTAGAATAGTAAATCGAATCCCTACACTATCCATCACTTTCCCTACTGCTGCACCTTCCTGGAGTTAGAATAGCAAATTAAACCCCTACACTATCCATCACTTTCTCTACTGCTGCACCTTCCTGGAGTTAGAATAGTAAATTATACTCCTACACTATCCATCACTTACCCTAGTGCAACACCTTCCTGGAGTTAGAATAGTAAATTATACCCCTACACTATCCATCACTTTCCTTATTGCTGTACCTTCCTTGAGTTAGAATAGTAAATCAAACCCCTACACTATCCATCACTTTCCCTACTGCTGCACCTTCCTGGAGTTAGAATAGTAAATCATACCCCTACACTATCCATCACTTTCCCTACTGCTGCACCTTCCTTGAGTTAGAATAGTAAATTATACCCCCACACTATCCATCACTTTCCCTACTGCTGCACCTTCCTGGAGTTAGAATAGTATATTATACCCCTACACTATCCATCACTTACCCTTCTGCAACACCTTCCTGGAGTTAGAATAGTAAATTATACCCCTACACTATCCATCACTTTCCTTACTGCTGCACCTTCCTGGAGTTAGAATAGTAAATAGAACCCCTACACTATCCATCACTGTTCCTACTGCTGCACCTTCCTGTAGTTAGAATAGTAAATTATACTCCTACACTATCCATCACTTACCCTACTGCAAAACCTTCCTGGAGTTAGAATAGTAAATTATACCCCTACACTATCCATCACTTTCCTTATTGCTGTACCTTCTTGGAGTTAGAATAGTAAATGAAACCCATACACTATCCATCACTTTCCCTACTGCTGCACCTTCCTGGAGTTAGAATAGTAAATCGAACCCCTACACTATCCATCACTTTCCCTACTGCTGCACCTTCCTGGAGTTAGAATAGTAAATTAAACCCCTACACTATCCATCACTTTCCCTACTGCTGCACCTTCCTGGAGTTAGAATAGTAAATTATACTCCTACACTATCCATCACTTTCCCTACTGCTGCACCTTCCTTGAGTTAGAATAGTAAATTATACCCCCACACTATCCATCACTTTCCCTACTGCTGCACCTTCCTGGAGTTAGAATAGTATATTATACCCCTACACTATCCATCACTTACCCTTCTGCAACACCTTCCTGGAGTTAGAATAGTAAATTATACCCCTACACTATCCATCACTTTCCTTACTGCTGCACCTTCCTGGAGTTCGAATAGTAAATTATACTCCTACACTATCCATCACTTTCCCTACTGCTGCACCTTCCTGGAGTTAGAGTAGTAAATTGAACCCCTACACTATCCATCACTTTCCTTACTGCTGCACCTTCCTTGAGTTAGAATAGTAAATTATACCCCTACACTATCCATCACTTTCCCTATTGCTGCACCTTCCTGGAGTTAGAATAGTAAATGAAACCCTTACACTATCCATCACTTTCCCTACTGCTGCACCATCCCTGAGTTAGACTAGTAAATTGAACCCCTACAATATCCATCACTTTCCCTACTGCTGCACCTTCCTGGAGTTAGAATAGTATATTATACCCCTACACTATCCTACACTTTCCTTTGTGCTGCACCTTCCTGGACTTAGAATAGTAAATAGAACCCCTACACTATGCATCACTTTCCCTACTGCTGCACCTTCCTGGAGTTAGAATAGTAATTTATAGCCCTACACTAGCCATCACGTTCCTTATTGCTGCACCTTCCTGGAGTTAGAATAGTAAATTAAACCCTTACACTATCCATCACTTTCCCTACTGCTGCACCTTCCTGTAGTTAGAATAGTAATTTATACCCCTACACCATCCATCACTTACCCTTCTGCAACACCTTCCTGTAGTTAGAATAGTAAATTATACCCCTACACTATCCATCACTTTCCTTACTGCTGCACCTTCCTGGAGTTTGAATAGTAAATTATACCCTTACACTATCCATCACTTTCCCTACTGCTGCACCTTCCTGGACTTAGAATATTAAATTATATCTCTACACTATCCTACACTTTCCCTACTGCTGCACCTTTCATGGAGTTAGAATAGTAAATTATATCCCTACACTATCCATCATTTTCCCTACTGCTGCACCTTCCTGGAGTTAGAATAGTATATTATACCCCTACACTATCCTACACTTTCCTTTGTGCTGCACCTTCCTTGACTTAGAATAGGAAATAGAACCCCTACACTATCCATCACTTTCCCTACTGGTGCACCTTTCTAGAGTTAGAATAGTAATTTATACCCCTACACTATCCATCACTTACCCTTCTGCAACACCTTCCTGGAGTTAGAATAGTAAATTATACCCGTACACTATCCATCACTTTCCTTACTGCTGCACCTTCCTGGAGTTCGAATCGTAAATTATACACCTACACTATCCATCACTTTCCCTACTGCTGCACCTTCCTGGACTTAGAATATTAAATTATATCTCTACACTATCCTACACTTTCCCTACTGCTGCACCTTTCTGGAGTTAGAATAGTAAATTATATCCCTACACTATCCATCACTTTTCCTACTGCTGCACCTTCCTGGAGTTAGAGTAGTAAATTGAACCCCTACACTATCCATCACTTTCCCTACTGCTGCACCTTCCTTGAGTTAGAATAGTAAATTATACCCCTACACTATCCATCACTTTCCCTATTGCTGCACCTTCCTGAAATTAGAATAGTAAATTAAACCCTTACACTATCCATCACTTTCCCTACTGCTGCACCTTCCTGGAGTTAGAATAGCAAATTATAGCCCTACACTATCCATCACTTTCCCTACTGCTGCACCTTCCTGGAGTTAGAATAGTAAGTTATACCCCTACACTATCCATCACTTTCCTTACTGCTGCACCTTCCTGGAGTTAGAATAGTAAATTATACCCCTACACTATCCTACACTTTCCTTTGTACTGCACCTTTCTGGACTTAGAATAGTAAATAGAACCCCTACACTATCCATCACTTTCCCTACTGCTGCACCTTCCTGGAGTTAGAATAGTAAATTATACTCCTACACTATCCATCACTTACCCTACTGCAAAACCTTCCTGGAGTTAGAATAGTAAATTATACCCCTACACTATCCATCACTTTCCTTATTGCTGTACATTCCTGGAGTTAGAATAGTAAATCAAACCTGTACACTATCCATCACTTTCCCTACTGCTGCACCTTCCTGGAGTTAGACTAGTAAATTGAACGCCTACAATATCCATCACTTTCCCTACTGCTGCACCTTCCTGGAGTTAGAATAGTATATTATACCCCTACACTATCCTACACTTTCCTTTGTGCTGCACCTTCCTGGACTTAGAATAGTAAATAGAACCCCTACACTATCCGTCACTTTCCCTACTGCTGCACCTTCCTGGAGTTAGAATAGTAAATTATAGCCCTACACTATCCATCACTTTCCTTATTGCTGCACCTTCCTGGAGTTAGAATAGTAAATGAAACCCTTACACTATCCATCACTTTCCCTACTGCTGCACCTTCCTGGAGTTAGAATAGTAAATCGAACCCCTACACTATCCATCACTTACCCTACTGCTGCACCTTCCTGGAGTTAGAATAGTAAATTTCACCCCTACACTATCCATCACTTTCCCTACTGCTGCACCTTCCTGGAGTTAGAATAGTAAATTATACTCCTACACTATCCATCACTTACCCTACTGCAAAACCTTCCTGGAGTTAGAATAGTAAATTATACCCCTACACTATCCAT
Organism: Lissotriton helveticus; assembly: GCF_964261635.1. Taxonomy (NCBI): domain Eukaryota; kingdom Metazoa; phylum Chordata; class Amphibia; order Caudata; family Salamandridae; genus Lissotriton; species Lissotriton helveticus. The sequence goes on from NC_136068.1 coordinate 1,790,232,775, forward strand.
CACTTTCCTTATTGCTGTACATTCCTGGAGTTAGAATGGTAAATCAAACCCGTACACTATCCATCACTTTCCCTACTGCTGCACCTTCCTGGAGTTAGACTAGTAAATTGAACCCCTACAATATCCATCACTTTCCCTACTGCTGCACCTTCCTGGAGTTAGAATAGTATATTATACCCCTACACTATCCTACACTTTCCTTTGTGCTGCACCTTCCTGGACTTAGAATAGTAAATAGAACCCCTACACTATCCGTCACTTTCCCTACTGCTGCACCTTCCTGGAGTTAGAATAGTAAATTATAGCCCTACACTATCCATCACTTTCCCTACTGCTGCACCTTCCTGGAGTTAGAATAGTAAATTATACTCCTACACTATCCATCACTTACCCTACTGCAACACCTTCCTGGAGTTAGAATAGTAAATTATACCCCTACACTATCCATCATTTTCCTTATTGCAGTACCTTTCTGGAGTTAGAATAGTAAATCAAACCCCTACACTATCCATCACTTTCCCTACTGCTGCACCTTCCTGGAGTTAGAATAGTAAATCGTACCCCTACACTATCCATCACTTTCCTTACTGCTGCACCTTCCTGGAGTTAGAATAGTAAATTATACCCCTACACTATCCTACACTTTCCTTTGTGCTGCACCTTCCTGGACTTAGAATAGTAAATAGAACCCCTACACTATCCATCACTTTCCCTACTGCTGCATCTTCCTTGAGTTAGAATAGTAAATTATACTCCTACACAATCCATCACTTACCCTACTGCAAAACCTTCCTGGAGTTAGAATAGTAAATTATACCCCTGCACTATCCATCACTTTCCTTATTGCTGTACCTTCCTGGAGTTAGAATAGTAAATCAAACCCGTACACTATCCATCACTTTCCCTACTGCTGCACCTTCCTGGAGTTAGAATAGTAAATTGAACCCCCTACACTATCCTACACTTTTCTTTGTGCTGCACCTTCCTGGACTTAGAATAGTAAAAAGAACCCCTATATTATCCATCACTTTCCCTACTGCTGCACCTTCCTGGAGTTAGAATAGTAATGTATACCCCTACACTATCCATCACTTACCCTTCTGCAACACCTTCCTGGAGTTAGAATAGTAAATTTCACCCCTACACTATCCATCACTTTCCCTACTGCTGCACCTTCCTGGAGTTAGAATAGTAAATTATACTCCTACACTATCCATCACTTACCCTACTGCAACACCTTCCTGGAGTTAGAATAGTAAATTATACCCCTACACTATCCATCATTTTCCTTATTGCAGTACCTTCCTGGAGTTAGAATAGTAATGTATACCCCTACACTATCCATCACTTACCCTTCTGCAACACCTTCCTGGAGTTAGAATAGTAAATTATACCCCTACACTATCCATCACTTTCCTTACTGCTGCACCTTCCTGGAGTTCAAATAGTAAATTATACTCCTACACTATCCATCACTTTCCCTACTGCTGCACCTTCCTGGAGTTAGAGTAGTAAATTGAACCCCTACACTATCCATCACTTTCCTTACTGCTGCACCTTCCTTGAGTTAGAATAGTAAATTATACCCCTACACTATCCATCACTTTCCCTATTGCTGCACCTTCCTGGAGTTAGAATAGTAAATTAAACCCTTACACTATCCATCACTTTCCCTACTGCTACACCATCCTGGAGTTAGACTAGTAAATTGAACCCCAACAATATCCATCACTTTCCCTACTGCTGCACCTTCCTGGAGTTAGAATAGTATAATATACCCCTACACTATCCTACACTTTCCTTTGTGCTGCACCTTCCTGGACTTAGAATAGTAAATAGAACCCCTACACTATCCATCACTTTCCCTACTGCTGCACCTTCCTGGAGTTAGAATAGTGAATTATAGCCCTACACTTGCCATCACGTTCCTTATTGCTGCACCTTCCTGGAGTTAGAATAGTAAATTAAACCCTTACACTATCCATCACTTTCCCTACTGCTGCACCTTCCTGGAGTTAGAGTAGTAAATTGAACCCCTACACTATCCATCACTTTCCTTACTGCTGCACCTTCCTTGAGTTAGAATAGTAAATTATACCCCTACACTATCCATCACTTTCCCTATTGCTGCACCTTCCTGGAGTTAGAATAGTAAATTAAACCCTTACACTATCCATCACTTTCCCTACTGCTGCACCATCCTGGAGTTAGACTAGTAAATTGAACCCCTACAATATCCATCACTTTCCCTACTGCTGCACCTTCCTGGAGTTAGAATAGTATATTATACCCCTACACTATCCTACACTTTCCTTTGTGCTGCACCTTCCTGGACTTAGAATAGTAAATAGAACCCCTACACTATGCATCACTTTCCCTACTGCTGCACCTTCCTGGAGTTAGAATAGTAAATTATAGCCCTACACTATCCATCACGTTCCTTATTGCTGCACCTTCCTGGAGTTAAAATAGTAAATTAAACCCTTACACTATCCATCACTTTCCCTACTGCTGCACCTTCCTGGAGTTAGAATAGTAAATTGAACCCCTACACTATTCATCACTTTCCCTACTGCTGCACCTTCCTGGAGTTAGAATAGTATATTATACCCCTACACTATCCTACACTTTCCTTTGTGCTGCACCTTCCTGGACTTAGAATAGTAAATAGAACCCCTACACTATCCATCACTTTCCCTACTGGTGCACCTTCCTGGAGTTATAATAGTAATTTATACCTCTACACTATCCATCACTTTCCCTACTGCTGCACCTTCCTGGACTTAGAATAGTAAATTATATCTCTACACTATCCATCACTTTCCCTACTGCTGCACCTTCCTGGACTTAGAATAGTAAATAGAACCCCTACACTATCCATCACTTTCCCTACTGCTGCATCTTCCTGGAGTTAGAATAGTAAATTATACTCCTACACTATCCATCACTTACCCTACTGCAAAACCTTCCTGGAGTTGGAATAGTTAATTATACCCCTGCACTATCCATCACTTTCCTTATTGCTGTACCTTCCTGGAGTTAGAATAGTAAATCCAACCCGTACACTATCCATCACTTTCCCTACTGCTGCACCTTCCTGGAGTTAGAATAGTAAATTGAACCCCCTACACTATCCTACACTTTTCTTTGTGCTGCACCTTCCTGGACTTAGAATAGTAAAAAGAACCCCTATATTATCCATCACTTTCCCTACTGCTGCACCTTCCTGGAGTTAGAATAGTAAATTATACCCCTACACTATCCATCACTTTCCCTACTGCTGCACCTTCCTGGACTCAGAATATAAAATTATATCTCTACACTATCCTACACTTTCCCTACTGCTGCACCTTCCTGGAGTTAGAATAGTAAATTATATCTCTACACTATCCATCACTTTCCCTACTGCTGCACATTCCTGGAGTTAGAGTAGTAAATTGAACCCCTACACTATCCATCACTTTCCCTACTGCTGCACCTTCCTTGAGTTAGAATAGTAAAGTATACCCCTACACTATCCATCACTTTCCCTATTGCTGCACCTTCCTGGAGTTAGAATAGTAAATTAAACCCTTACACTATCCACCACTTTCCCTACTGCTGCACCTTCCTGGAGTTAGACTAGTAAATTGAACCCCTACAATATCCATCACTTTCCCTACTGCTGCACCTTCCTGGAGTTAGAATAGTAATTTATACCCCTACACTATCCTACACTTTCCTTTGTGCTGCACCTTCCTGGACTTAGAATAGTAAATAAAACCCCTACACTATCCGTCACTTTCCCTACTGCTGCACCTTCCTGGAGTTAGAATAGTAAATTATAGCCCTACACTATCCATCACGTTCCTTATTGCTGCACCTTCCTGGAGTTAGAATAGTAAATTAAACCCTTACACTATCCATCACGTTCCCTACTGCTGCACCTTCCTGGAGTAAGAATAGTAAATTGAACCCCTACACTATTCATCACTTTCCCTACTGCTGCACCTTCCTGGAGTTAGAATAGTATATTATACCCCTACACTATCCTACACTTTCCTTTGTGCTGCACCTTCCTGGACTTAGAATAGTAAATAGAACCCCTACACTATCCATCACTTACCCTTCTGCAACACCTTCCTGGAGTTAAAATAGTAAATTATACCCCTACACTATCCATCACTTTCCTTATTGCTGCACCTTCCTGGAGTTCGAATAGTAAATTATACCCCTACACTATCCACCACTTTCCCTACTGCTGCACCTTCCTGGACTTAGAATAGTAAATTATATCTCTACACTATCCATCACTTTCCCTACTGCTGCACCTTCCTGGAGTTAGAGTAGTAAATTGAACATATTCATCACTTTCCCTACTGCTGCACCTTCCTTGAGTTAGAATAGTAAATTATACCCCCACACTATCCATCACTTTCCCTACTGCTGTACCTTCCTGGAGTTAGAATAGTATATTATACCCCTACACTATCCTACACTTTCCTTTGTGCTGCACCTTCCTCGACTTAGAATAGTAAATAGAACCCCTACACTATCCATCACTTTCCCTACTGGTGCACCTTCCTGGAGTTAGAATAGTAATTTATACCCCTACACTATCCATCACTTACCCTTCTGCAACACCTTCCTGGAGTTAGAATAGTAAATTATACCCCTACACTATCCATCACTTTCCTTACTGCTGCACCTTCCTGGAGTTCGAATAGTAAATTATACTCCTACACTATCCATCACTTTCCCTACTGCTGCACCTTCCTGGAGTTAGAGTAGTAAATTGAACCCTTACACTATCCATCACTTTCCCTACTGCTGCACCATCCTGGAGTTAGACTAGTAAATTGAACCCCTACAATATCCATCACTTTCCCTACTGCTGCACCTTCCTGGAGTTAGAATAGTATATTATACCCCTACACTATCCTACACTTTCCTTTGTGCTGCACCTTCCTGGACTTAGAATAGTAAATAGAACCCCTACACTATCCATCACTTTCCCTACTGCTGCACCTTCCTGGAGTTTTAATAGTAAATTATAGCCCTACACTAGCCATCACGTTCCTTATTGCTGCACCTTCCTGGAGTTAGAATAGTAAATTAAACCCTTACACTGTTCATCACTTTCCCTACTGCTGCACCTTCCTGTAGTTAGAATAGTAATTTATACCCCTACACTATCCATCACTTACCCTTCTGCAACACCTTCCTGGAGTTAGAATAGTAAATCGAATCCCTACACTATCCATCACTTTCCCTACTGCTGCACCTTCCTGGAGTTAGAATAGCAAATTAAACCCCTACACTATCCATCACTTTCTCTACTGCTGCACCTTCCTGGAGTTAGAATAGTAAATTATACTCCTACACTATCCATCACTTACCCTAGTGCAACACCTTCCTGGAGTTAGAATAGTAAATTATACCCCTACACTATCCATCACTTTCCTTATTGCTGTACCTTCCTTGAGTTAGAATAGTAAATCAAACCCCTACACTATCCATCACTTTCCCTACTGCTGCACCTTCCTGGAGTTAGAATAGTAAATCATACCCCTACACTATCCATCACTTACCCTTATGCAACACCTTCCTGGAGTTAGAATAGTAAATTATACCCCTACACTATCCATCACTTTCCTTACTGCTGCACCTTCCTGGAGTTAGAATAGTAAATAGAACCCCTACACTATCCATCACTGTTCCTACTGCTGCACCTTCCTGTAGTTAGAATAGTAAATTATACTCCTACACTATCCATCACTTACCCTACTGCAAAACCTTCCTGGAGTTAGAATAGTAAATTATACCCCTACACTATCCATCACTTTCCTTATTGCTGTACCTTCTTGGAGTTAGAATAGTAAATGAAACCCATACACTATCCATCACTTTCCCTACTGCTGCACCTTCCTGGAGTTAGAATAGTAAATCGAACCCCTACACTATCCATCACTTTCCCTACTGCTGCACCTTCCTAGAGTTAGAATAGTAAATTAAACCCCTACACTATCCATCACTTTCCCTACTGCTGCACCTTCCTGGAGTTAGAATAGTAAATTATACTCCTACACTATCCATCACTTTCCCTACTGCTGCACCTTCCTTGAGTTAGAATAGTAAATTATACCCCCACACTATCCATCACTTTCCCTACTGCTGCACCTTCCTGGAGTTAGAATAGTATATTATACCCCTACACTATCCATCACTTACCCTTCTGCAACACCTTCCTGGAGTTAGAATAGTAAATTATACCCCTACACTATCCATCACTTTCCTTACTGCTGCACCTTCCTGGAGTTCGAATAGTAAATTATACTCCTACACTATCCATCACTTTCCCTACTGCTGCACCTTCCTGGAGTTAGAGTAGTAAATTGAACCCCTACACTATCCATCACTTTCCTTACTGCTGCACCTTCCTTGAGTTAGAATAGTAAATTATACCCCTACACTATCCATCACTTTCCCTATTGCTGCACCTTCCTGGAGTTAGAATAGTAAATGAAACCCTTACACTATCCATCACTTTCCCTACTGCTGCACCATCCCTGAGTTAGACTAGTAAATTGAACCCCTACAATATCCATCACTTTCCCTACTGCTGCACCTTCCTGGAGTTAGAATAGTATATTATACCCCTACACTATCCTACACTTTCCTTTGTGCTGCACCTTCCTGGACTTAGAATAGTAAATAGAACCCCTACACTATGCATCACTTTCCCTACTGCTGCACCTTCCTGGAGTTAGAATAGTAATTTATAGCCCTACACTAGCCATCACGTTCCTTATTGCTGCACCTTCCTGGAGTTAGAATAGTAAATTAAACCCTTACACTATCCATCACTTTCCCTACTGCTGCACCTTCCTGTAGTTAGAATAGTAATTTATACCCCTACACCATCCATCACTTACCCTTCTGCAACACCTTCCTGTAGTTAGAATAGTAAATTATACCCCTACACTATCCATCACTTTCCTTACTGCTGCACCTTCCTGGAGTTTGAATAGTAAATTATACCCTTACACTATCCATCACTTTCCCTACTGCTGCACCTTCCTGGACTTAGAATATTAAATTATATCTCTACACTATCCTACACTTTCCCTACTGCTGCACCTTTCATGGAGTTAGAATAGTAAATTATATCCCTACACTATCCATCATTTTCCCTACTGCTGCACCTTCCTGGAGTTAGAATAGTATATTATACCCCTACACTATCCTACACTTTCCTTTGTGCTGCACCTTCCTTGACTTAGAATAGGAAATAGAACCCCTACACTATCCATCACTTTCCCTACTGGTGCACCTTTCTAGAGTTAGAATAGTAATTTATACCCCTACACTATCCATCACTTACCCTTCTGCAACACCTTCCTGGAGTTAGAATAGTAAATTATACCCGTACACTATCCATCACTTTCCTTACTGCTGCACCTTCCTGGAGTTCGAATAGTAAATTATACACCTACACTATCCATCACTTTCCCTACTGCTGCACCTTCCTGGAGTTAGAATAGTAAATCGAACCCCTACACTATCCATCACTTTCCCTACTGCTGCACCTTCCTGGAGTTAGAATAGTAAATTAAACCCCTACACTATCCATCACTTTCCCTACTGCTGCACCTTCCTGGAGTTAGAATAGTAAATTATACTCCTACACTATCCATCACTTTCCCTACTGCTGCACCTTCCTTGAGTTAGAATAGTAAATTATACCCCCACACTATCCATCACTTTCCCTACTGCTGCACCTTCCTGGAGTTAGAATAGTATATTATACCCCTACACTATCCATCACTTACCCTTCTGCAACACCTTCCTGGAGTTAGAATAGTAAATTATACCCCTACACTATCCATCACTTTCCTTACTGCTGCACCTTCCTGGAGTTCGAATAGTAAATTATACTCCTACACTATCCATCACTTTCCCTACTGCTGCACCTTCCTGGAGTTAGAGTAGTAAATTGAACCCCTACACTATCCATCACTTTCCTTACTGCTGCACCTTCCTTGAGTTAGAATAGTAAATTATACCCCTACACTATCCATCACTTTCCCTATTGCTGCACCTTCCTGGAGTTAGAATAGTAAATGAAACCCTTACACTATCCATCACTTTCCCTACTGCTGCACCATCCCTGAGTTAGACTAGTAAATTGAACCCCTACAATATCCATCACTTTCCCTACTGCTGCACCTTCCTGGAGTTAGAATAGTATATTATACCCCTACACTATCCTACACTTTCCTTTGTGCTGCACCTTCCTGGACTTAGAATAGTAAATAGAACCCCTACACTATGCATCACTTTCCCTACTGCTGCACCTTCCTGGAGTTAGAATAGTAATTTATAGCCCTACACTAGCCATCACGTTCCTTATTGCTGCACCTTCCTGGAGTTAGAATAGTAAATTAAACCCTTACACTATCCATCACTTTCCCTACTGCTGCACCTTCCTGTAGTTAGAATAGTAATTTATACCCCTACACCATCCATCACTTACCCTTCTGCAACACCTTCCTGTAGTTAGAATAGTAAATTATACCCCTACACTATCCATCACTTTCCTTACTGCTGCACCTTCCTGGAGTTTGAATAGTAAATTATACCCTTACACTATCCATCACTTTCCCTACTGCTGCACCTTCCTGGACTTAGAATATTAAATTATATCTCTACACTATCCTACACTTTCCCTACTGCTGCACCTTTCATGGAGTTAGAATAGTAAATTATATCCCTACACTATCCATCATTTTCCCTACTGCTGCACCTTCCTGGAGTTAGAATAGTATATTATACCCCTACACTATCCTACACTTTCCTTTGTGCTGCACCTTCCTTGACTTAGAATAGGAAATAGAACCCCTACACTATCCATCACTTTCCCTACTGGTGCACCTTTCTAGAGTTAGAATAGTAATTTATACCCCTACACTATCCATCACTTACCCTTCTGCAACACCTTCCTGGAGTTAGAATAGTAAATTATACCCGTACACTATCCATCACTTTCCTTACTGCTGCACCTTCCTGGAGTTCGAATAGTAAATTATACACCTACACTATCCATCACTTTCCCTACTGCTGCACCTTCCTGGACTTAGAATATTAAATTATATCTCTACACTATCCTACACTTTCCCTACTGCTGCACCTTTCTGGAGTTAGAATAGTAAATTATATCCCTACACTATCCATCACTTTTCCTACTGCTGCACCTTCCTGGAGTTAGAGTAGTAAATTGAACCCCTACACTATCCATCACTTTCCCTACTGCTGCACCTTCCTTGAGTTAGAATAGTAAATTATACCCCTACACTATCCATCACTTTCCCTATTGCTGCACCTTCCTGGAGTTAGAATAGTAAATTAAACCCTTACACTATCCATCACTTTCCCTACTGCTGCACCTTCCTGGAGTTAGACTAGTAAATTGAACCCCTACAATATCCATCCCTTTCCCTACTGCTGCACCTTCCTGGAGTTAGAATAGTATATTATACCCCTACACTATCCTACACTTTCCTTTGTGCTGCACCTTCCTGGACTTAGAATAGTATATAGAACCCCTACACTATCCATCACTTTCCCTACTGCTGCACCTTCCTGGAGTTAGAATAGCAAATTATAGCCCTACACTATCCATCACTTTCCCTACTGCTGCACCTTCCTGGAGTTAGAATAGTAAGTTATACCCCTACACTATCCATCACTTTCCTTACTGCTGCACCTTCCTGGAGTTAGAATAGTAAATGATACCCCTACACTATCCTACACTTTCCTTTGTACTGCACCTTCCTGGACTTAGAATAGTAAATAGAACCCCTACACTATCCATCACTTTCCCTACTGCTGCACCTTCCTGGAGTTAGAATAGTAAGTTATACCCCTACACTATCCATCACTTTCCTTACTGCTGCACCTTCCTGGAGTTAGAATAGTAAATTAAACCCTTACACTATCCATCACTTTCCCTACTGCTGCACCTTCCTGGAGTTAGAATAGTAAATTGAACCCCTACACTATTCATCACTTTCCCTACTGCTGCACCTTCCTGGAGTTAGAATAGTATATTATACCCCTACACTATCCTACACTTTCCTTTGTGCTGCACCTTCCTGGACTTAGAATAGTAAATAGAACCCCTACACTATCCATCACTTTCCCTACTGGTGCACCTTCCTGGAGTTATAATAGTAATTTATACCTCTACACTATCCATCACTTTCCCTACTGCTGCACCTTCCTGGACTTAGAATAGTAAATTATATCTCTACACTATCCATCACTTTCCCTACTGCTGCACCTTCCTGGACTTAGAATAGTAAATAGAACCCCTACACTATCCATCACTTTCCCTACTGCTGCATCTTCCTGGAGTTAGAATAGTAAATTATACTCCTACACTATCCATCACTTACCCTACTGCAAAACCTTCCTGGAGTTGGAATAGTAAATTATACCCCTGCACTATCCATCACTTTCCTTATTGCTGTACCTTCCTGGAGTTAGAATAGTAAATCCAACCCGTACACTATCCATCACTTTCCCTACTGCTGCACCTTCCTGGAGTTAGAATAGTAAATTGAACCCCCTACACTATCCTACACTTTTCTTTGTGCTGCACCTTCCTGGACTTAGAATAGTAAAAAGAACCCCTATATTATCCATCACTTTCCCTACTGCTGCACCTTCCTGGAGTTAGAATAGTAAATTATACCCCTACACTATCCATCACTTTCCCTACTGCTGCACCTTCCTGGACTCAGAATATAAAATTATATCTCTACACTATCCTACACTTTCCCTACTGCTGCACCTTCCTGGAGTTAGAATAGTAAATTATATCTCTACACTATCCATCACTTTCCCTACTGCTGCACATTCCTGGAGTTAGAGTAGTAAATTGAACCCCTACACTATCCATCACTTTCCCTACTGCTGCACCTTCCTTGAGTTAGAATAGTAAAGTATACCCCTACACTATCCATCACTTTCCCTATTGCTGCACCTTCCTGGAGTTAGAATAGTAAATTAAACCCTTACACTATCCACCACTTTCCCTACTGCTGCACCTTCCTGGAGTTAGACTAGTAAATTGAACCCCTACAATATCCATCGCTTTCCCTACTGCTGCACCTTCCTGGAGTTAGAATAGTAATTTATACCCCTACACTATCCTACACTTTCCTTTGTGCTGCACCTTCCTGGACTTAGAATAGTAAATAGAACCCCTACACTATCCGTCACTTTCCCTACTGCTGCACCTTCCTGGAGTTAGAATAGTAAATTATAGCCCTACACTATCCATCACGTTCCTTATTGCTGCACCTTCCTGGAGTTAGAATAGTAAATTAAACCCTTACACTATCCATCACGTTCCCTACTGCTGCACCTTCCTGGAGTAAGAATAGTAAATTGAACCCCTACACTATTCATCACTTTCCCTACTGCTGCACCTTCCTGGAGTTAGAATAGTATATTATACCCCTACACTATCCTACACTTTCCTTTGTGCTGCACCTTCCTGGACTTAGAATAGTAAATAGAACCCCTACACTATCCATCACTTTCCCTACTGGTGCACCTTCCTGGAGTTATAATAGTAATTTATACCCCTACACTATCCGTCACTTACCCTTCTGCAACACCTTCCTGGAGTTAAAATAGTAAATTATACCCCTACACTATCCATCACTTTCCTTATTGCTGCACCTTCCTGGAGTTCGAATAGTAAATTATACCCCTACACTATCCACCACTTTCCCTACTGCTGCACCTTCCTGGACTTAGAATAGTAAATTATATCTCTACACTATCCATCACTTTCCCTACTGCTGCACCTTCCTGGAGTTAGAGTAGTAAATTGAACATATTCATCACTTTCCCTACTGCTGCACCTTCCTTGAGTTAGAATAGTAAATTATACCCCCACACTATCCATCACTTTCCCTACTGCTGTACCTTCCTGGAGTTAGAATAGTATATTATACCCCTACACTATCCTACACTTTCCTTTGTGCTGCACCTTCCTCGACTTAGAATAGTAAATAGAACCCCTACACTATCCATCACTTTCCCTACTGGTGCACCTTCCTGGAGTTAGAATAGTAATTTATACCCCTACACTATCCATCACTTACCCTTCTGCAACACCTTCCTGGAGTTAGAATAGTAAATTATACCCCTACACTATCCATCACTTTCCTTACTGCTGCACCTTCCTGGAGTTCGAATAGTAAATTATACTCCTACACTATCCATCACTTTCCCTACTGCTACACCTTCCTGGAGTTAGAGTAGTAAATTGAACCCTTACACTATCCATCACTTTCCCTACTGCTGCACCATCCTGGAGTTAGACTAGTAAATTGAACCCCTACAATATCCATCACTTTCCCTACTGCTGCACCTTCCTGGAGTTAGAATAGTATATTATACCCCTACACTATCCTACACTTTCCTTTGTGCTGCACCTTCCTGGACTTAGAATAGTAAATAGAACCCCTACACTATCCATCACTTTCCCTACTGCTGCACCTTCCTGGAGTTTTAATAGTAAATTATAGCCCTACACTAGCCATCACGTTCCTTATTGCTGCACCTTCCTGGAGTTAGAATAGTAAATTAAACCCTTACACTGTTCATCACTTTCCCTACTGCTGCACCTTCCTGTAGTTAGAATAGTAATTTATACCCCTACACTATCCATCACTTACCCTTCTGCAACACCTTCCTGGAGTTAGAATAGTAAATCGAATCCCTACACTATCCATCACTTTCCCTACTGCTGCACCTTCCTGGAGTTAGAATAGCAAATTAAACCCCTACACTATCCATCACTTTCTCTACTGCTGCACCTTCCTGGAGTTAGAATAGTAAATTATACTCCTACACTATCCATCACTTACCCTAGTGCAACACCTTCCTGGAGTTAGAATAGTAAATTATACCCCTACACTATCCATCACTTTCCTTATTGCTGTACCTTCCTTGAGTTAGAATAGTAAATCAAACCCCTACACTATCCATCACTTTCCCTACTGCTGCACCTTCCTGGAGTTAGAATAGTAAATCATACCCCTACACTATCCATCACTTACCCTTATGCAACACCTTCCTGGAGTTAGAATAGTAAATTATACCCCTACACTATCCATCACTTTCCTTACTGCTGCACCTTCCTGGAGTTAGAATAGTAAATAGAACCCCTACACTATCCATCACTGTTCCTACTGCTGCACCTTCCTGTAGTTAGAATAGTAAATTATACTCCTACACTATCCATCACTTACCCTACTGCAAAACCTTCCTGGAGTTAGAATAGTAAATTATACCCCTACACTATCCATCACTTTCCTTATTGCTGTACCTTCTTGGAGTTAGAATAGTAAATGAAACCCATACACTATCCATCACTTTCCCTACTGCTGCACCTTCCTGGAGTTAGAATAGTAAATCGAACCCCTACACTATCCATCACTTTCCCTACTGCTGCACCTTCCTGGAGTTAGAATAGTAAATTAAACCCCTACACTATCCATCACTTTCCCTACTGCTGCACCTTCCTGGAGTTAGAATAGTAAATTATACTCCTACACTATCCATCACTTTCCCTACTGCTGCACCTTCCTTGAGTTAGAATAGTAAATTATACCCCCACACTATCCATCACTTTCCCTACTGCTGCACCTTCCTGGAGTTAGAATAGTATATTATACCCCTACACTATCCATCACTTACCCTTCTGCAACACCTTCCTGGAGTTAGAATAGTAAATTATACCCCTACACTATCCATCACTTTCCTTACTGCTGCACCTTCCTGGAGTTCGAATAGTAAATTATACTCCTACACTATCCATCACTTTCCCTACTGCTGCACCTTCCTGGAGTTAGAGTAGTAAATTGAACCCCTACACTATCCATCACTTTCCTTACTGCTGCACCTTCCTTGAGTTAGAATAGTAAATTATACCCCTACACTATCCATCACTTTCCCTATTGCTGCACCTTCCTGGAGTTAGAATAGTAAATGAAACCCTTACACTATCCATCACTTTCCCTACTGCTGCACCATCCTGGAGTTAGACTAGTAAATTGAACCCCTACAATATCCATCACTTTCCCTACTGCTGCACCTTCCTGGAGTTAGAATAGTATATTATACCCCTACACTATCCTACACTTTCCTTTGTGCTGCACCTTCCTGGACTTAGAATAGTAAATAGAACCCCTACACTATGCATCACTTTCCCTAATGCTGCACCTTCCTGGAGTTAGAATAGTAATTTATAGCCCTACACTAGCCATCACGTTCCTTATTGCTGCACCTTCCTGGAGTTAGAATAGTAAATTAAACCCTTACACTATCCATCACTTTCCCTACTGCTGCACCTTCCTGTAGTTAGAATAGTAATTTATACCCCTACACCATCCATCACTTACCCTTCTGCAACACCTTCCTGTAGTTAGAATAGTAAATTATACCCCTACACTATCCATCACTTTCCTTACTGCTGCACCTTCCTGGAGTTTGAATAGTAAATTATACCCTTACACTATCCATCACTTTCCCTACTGCTGCACCTTCCTGGACTTAGAATATTAAATTATATCTCTACACTATCCTACACTTTCCCTACTGCTGCACCTTTCATGGAGTTAGAATAGTAAATTATATCCCTACACTATCCATCATTTTCCCTACTGCTGCACCTTCCTGGAGTTAGAATAGTATATTATACCCCTACACTATCCTACACTTTCCTTTGTGCTGCACCTTCCTTGACTTAGAATAGGAAATAGAACCCCTACACTATCCATCACTTTCCCTACTGGTGCACCTTTCTAGAGTTAGAATAGTAATTTATACCCCTACACTATCCATCACTTACCCTTCTGCAACACCTTCCTGGAGTTAGAATAGTAAATTATACCCGTACACTATCCATCACTTTCCTTACTGCTGCACCTTCCTGGAGTTCGAATAGTAAATTATACACCTACACTATCCATCACTTTCCCTACTGCTGCACCTTCCTGGACTTAGAATATTAAATTATATCTCTACACTATCCTACACTTTCCCTACTGCTGCACCTTTCTGGAGTTAGAATAGTAAATTATATCCCTACACTATCCATCACTTTTCCTACTGCTGCACCTTCCTGGAGTTAGAGTAGTAAATTGAACCCCTACACTATCCATCACTTTCCCTACTGCTGCACCTTCCTTGAGTTAGAATAGTAAATTATACCCCTACACTATCCATCACTTTCCCTATTGCTGCACCTTCCTGAAATTAGAATAGTAAATTAAACCCTTACACTATCCATCACTTTCCCTACTGCTGCACCTTCCTGGAGTTAGACTAGTAAATTGAACCCCTACAATATCCATCCCTTTCCCTACTGCTGCACCTTCCTGGAGTTAGAATAGTATATTATACCCCTACACTATCCTACACTTTCCTTTGTGCTGCACCTTCCTGGACTTAGAATAGTATATAGAACCCCTACACTATCCATCACTTTCCCTACTGCTGCACCTTCCTGGAGTTAGAATAGCAAATTATAGCCCTACACTATCCATCACTTTCCCTACTGCTGCACCTTCCTGGAGTTAGAATAGTAAGTTATACCCCTACACTATCCATCACTTTCCTTACTGCTGCACCTTCCTGGAGTTAGAATAGTAAATTATACCCCTACACTATCCTACACTTTCCTTTGTACTGCACCTTCCTGGACTTAGAATAGTAAATAGAACCCCTACACTATCCATCACTTTCCCTACTGCTGCACCTTCCTGGAGTTAGAATAGTAAATTATACTCCTACACTATCCATCACTTACCCTACTGCAAAACCTTCCTGGAGTTAGAATAGTAAATTATACCCCTACACTATCCATCACTTTCCTTATTGCTGTACATTCCTGGAGTTAGAATAGTAAATCAAACCTGTACACTATCCATCACTTTCCCTACTGCTGCACCTTCCTGGAGTTAGACTAGTAAATTGAACGCCTACAATATCCATCACTTTCCCTACTGCTGCACCTTCCTGGAGTTAGAATAGTATATTATACCCCTACACTATCCTACACTTTCCTTTGTGCTGCACCTTCCTGGACTTAGAATAGTAAATAGAACCCCTACACTATCCGTCACTTTCCCTACTGCTGCACCTTCCTGGAGTTAGAATAGTAAATTATAGCCCTACACTATCCATCACTTTCCTTATTGCTGCACCTTCCTGGAGTTAGAATAGTAAATGAAACCCTTACACTATCCATCACTTTCCCTACTGCTGCACCTTCCTGGAGTTAGAATAGTAAATCGAACCCCTACACTATCCATCACTTACCCTACTGCTGCACCTTCCTGGAGTTAGAATAGTAAATTTCACCCCTACACTATCCATCACTTTCCCTACTGCTGCACCTTCCTGGAGTTAGAATAGTAAATTATACTCCTACACTATCCATCACTTACCCTACTGCAAAACCTTCCTGGAGTTAGAATAGTAAATTATACCCCTACACTATCCATCACTTTCCTTATTGCTGTACATTCCTGGAGTTAGAATGGTAAATCAAACCCGTACACTATCCATCACTTTCCCTACTGCTGCACCTTCCTGGAGTTAGACTAGTAAATTGAACCCCTACAATATCCATCACTTTCCCTACTGCTGCACCTTCCTGGAGTTAGAATAGTATATTATACCCCTACACTATCCTACACTTTCCTTTGTGCTGCACCTTCCTGGACTTAGAATAGTAAATAGAACCCCTACACTATCCGTCACTTTCCCTACTGCTGCACCTTCCTGGAGTTAGAATAGTAAATTATAGCCCTACACTATCCATCACTTTCCTTATTGCTGCACCTTCCTGGAGTTAGAATAGTAAATGAAACCCTTACACTATCCATCACTTTCCCTACTGCTGCACCTTCCTGGAATTAGAATAGTAAATCGAACCCCTACACTATCCATCACTTTCCCTACTGCTGCACCTTCCTGGAGTTAGAATAGTAAATTTCACCCCTACACTATCCATCACTTTCCCTACTGCTGCACCTTCCTGGAGTTAGAATAGTAAATTATACTCCTACACTATACATCACTTACCCTACTGCAACACCTTCCTGGAGTTAGAATAGTAAATTATACCCCTACACTATCCATCATTTTCCTTATTGCAGTACCTTCCTGGAGTTAGAATAGTAAATCAAACCCCTACACTATCCATCACTTTCCCTACTGCTGCACCTTCCTGGAGTTAGAATAGTAAATCGTACCCCTACACTATCCATCACTTTCCTTACTGCTGCACCTTCCTGGAGTTAGAATAGTAAATTATACCCCTACACTATCCTACACTTTCCTTTGTGCTGCACCTTCCTGGACTTAGAATAGTAAATAGAACCCCTACACTATCCATCACTTTCCCTACTGCTGCATCTTCCTTGAGTTAGAATAGTAAATTATACTCCTACACAATCCATCACTTACCCTACTGCAAAACCTTCCTGGAGTTAGAATAGTAAATTATACCCCTGCACTATCCATCACTTTCCTTATTGCTGTACCTTCCTGGAGTTAGAATAGTAAATCAAACCCGTACACTATCCATCACTTTCCCTACTGCTGCACCTTCCTGGAGTTAGAATAGTAAATTGAACCCCCTACACTATCCTACACTTTTCTTTGTGCTGCACCTTCCTGGACTTAGAATAGTAAAAAGAACCCCTATATTATCCATCACTTTCCCTACTGCTGCACCTTCCTGGAGTTAGAATAGTAATGTATACCCCTACACTATCCATCACTTACCCTTCTGCAACACCTTCCTGGAGTTAGAATAGTAAATTTCACCCCTACACTATCCATCACTTTCCCTACTGCTGCACCTTCCTGGAGTTAGAATAGTAAATTATACTCCTACACTATCCATCACTTACCCTACTGCAACACCTTCCTGGAGTTAGAATAGTAAATTATACCCCTACACTATCCATCATTTTCCTTATTGCAGTACCTTCCTGGAGTTAGAATAGTAATGTATACCCCTACACTATCCATCACTTACCCTTCTGCAACACCTTCCTGGAGTTAGAATAGTAAATTATACCCCTACACTATCCATCACTTTCCTTACTGCTGCACCTTCCTGGAGTTCAAATAGTAAATTATACTCCTACACTATCCATCACTTTCCCTACTGCTGCACCTTCCTGGAGTTAGAGTAGTAAATTGAACCCCTACACTATCCATCACTTTCCTTACTGCTGCACCTTCCTTGAGTTAGAATAGTAAATTATACCCCTACACTATCCATCACTTTCCCTATTGCTGCACCTTCCTGGAGTTAGAATAGTAAATTAAACCCTTACACTATCCATCACTTTCCCTACTGCTACACCATCCTGGAGTTAGACTAGTAAATTGAACCCCAACAATATCCATCACTTTCCCTACTGCTGCACCTTCCTGGAGTTAGAATAGTATATTATACCCCTACACTATCCTACACTTTCCTTTGTGCTGCACCTTCCTGGACTTAGAATAGTAAATAGAACCCCTACACTATCCATCACTTTCCCTACTGCTGCACCTTCCTGGAGTTAGAATAGTGAATTATAGCCCTACACTTGCCATCACGTTCCTTATTGCTGCACCTTCCTGGAGTTAGAATAGTAAATTAAACCCTTACACTATCCATCACTTTCCCTACTGCTGCACCTTCCTGGAGTTAGAGTAGTAAATTGAACCCCTACACTATCCATCACTTTCCTTACTGCTGCACCTTCCTTGAGTTAGAATAGTAAATTATACCCCTACACTATCCATCACTTTCCCTATTGCTGCACCTTCCTGGAGTTAGAATAGTAAATTAAACCCTTACACTATCCATCACTTTCCCTACTGCTGCACCATCCTGGAGTTAGACTAGTAAATTGAACCCCTACAATATCCATCACTTTCCCTACTGCTGCACCTTCCTGGAGTTAGAATAGTATATTATACCCCTACACTATCCTACACTTTCCTTTGTGCTGCACCTTCCTGGACTTAGAATAGTAAATAGAACCCCTACACTATGCATCACTTTCCCTACTGCTGCACCTTCCTGGAGTTAGAATAGTAAATTATAGCCCTACACTAGCCATCACGTTCCTTATTGCTGCACCTTCCTGGAGTTAGAATAGTAAATTAAACCCTTACACTATCCATCACTTTCCCTACTGCTGCACCTTCCTGTAGTTAGAATAGTAATTTATACCCCTACACCATCCATCACTTACCCTTCTGCAACACCTTCCTGTAGTTAGAATAGTAAATTATACCCCTACACTATCCATCACTTTCCTTACTGCTGCACCTTCCTGGAGTTTGAATAGTAAATTATACCCCTACACTATCCATCACTTTCCCTACTGCTGCACCTTCCTGGACTTAGAATATTAAATTATATCTCTACACTATCCTACACTTTCCCTAATGCTGCACCATTTAATGAAGTTAGAATAGTAAATTATATCCCTACACTATCCATCATTTTCCCTACTGCTGCACCTTCCTGGAGTTAGAATAGTATATTATACCCCTACACTATCCTACACTTTCCTTTGTGCTGCACCTTCCTTGACTTAGAATAGGAAATAGAACCCCTACACTATCCATCACTTTCCCTACTGGTGCACCTTTCTAGAGTTAGAATAGTAATTTATACCCCTACACTATCCATCACTTACCCTTCTGCAACACCTTCCTGGAGTTAGAATAGTAAATTATACCCGTACACTATCCATCACTTTCCTTACTGCTGCACCTTCCTGGAGTTCGAATAGTAAATTATACACCTACACTATCCATCACTTTCCCTACTGCTGCACCTTCCTGGACTTAGAATATTAAATTATATCTCTACACCATCCTACACTTTCCCTACTGCTGCACCTTTCTGGAGTTAGAATAGTAAATTATATCCCTACACTATCCATCACTTTTCCTACTGCTGCACCTTCCTGGAGTTAGAGTAGTAAATTGAACCCCTACACTATCCATCACTTTCCCTACTGCTGCACCTTCCTTGAGTTAGAATAGTAAATTATACCCCTACACTATCCATCACTTTCCCTATTGCTGCACCTTCCTGGAGTTAGAATAGTAAATTAAACCCTTACACTATCCATCACTTTCCCTACTGCTGCACCTTCCTGGAGTTAGACTAGTAAATTGAACCCCTACAATATCCATCCCTTTCCCTACTGCTGCACCTTCCTGGAGTTAGAATAGTATATTATACCCCTACACTATCCTACACTTTCCTTTGTGCTGCACCTTCCTGGACTTAGAATAGTATATAGAACCCCTACACTATCCATCACTTTCCCTACTGCTGCACCTTCCTGGAGTTAGAATAGCAAATTATAGCCCTACACTATCCATCACTTTCCCTACTGCTGCACCTTCCTGGAGTTAGAATAGTAAGTTATACCCCTACACTATCCATCACTTTCCTTACTGCTGCACCTTCCTGGAGTTAGAATAGTAAATTATACCCCTACACTATCCTACACTTTCCTTTGTACTGCACCTTCCTGGACTTAGAATAGTAAATAGAACCACTACACTATCCATCACTTTCCCTACTGCTGCACCTTCCTGGAGTTAGAATAGTAAATTATACTCCTACACTATCCATCACTTACCCTACTGCAAAACCTTCCTGGAGTTAGAATAGTAAATTATACCCCTACACTATCCATCACTTTCCTTATTGCTGTACATTCCTGGAGTTAGAATAGTAAATCAAACCCGTACACTATCCATCACTTTCCCTACTGCTGCACCTTCCTGGAGTTAGACTAGTAAATTGAACCCCTACAATATCCATCACTTTCCCTACTGCTGCACCTTCCTGGAGTTAGAATAGTATATTATACCCCTACACTATCCTACACTTTCCTTTGTGCTGCACCTTCCTGGACTTAGAATAGTAAATAGAACCCCTACACTATTCGTCACTTTCCCTACTGCTGCACCTTCCTGGAGTTAGAATAGTAAATTATAGCCCTACACTATCCATCACTTTCCTTATTGCTGCACCTTCCTGGAGTTAGAATAGTAAATGAAACCCTTACACTATCCATCACTTTCCCTACTGCTGCACCTTCCTGGAGTTAGAATAGTAAATCGAACCCCTACACTATCCATCACTTACCCTACTGCTGCACCTTCCTGGAGTTAGAATAGTAAATTTCACCCCTACACTATCCATCACTTTCCCTACTGCTGCACCTTCCTGGAGTTAGAATAGTAAATTATACTCCTACACTATCCATCACTTACCCTACTGCAAAACCTTCCTGGAGTTAGAATAGTAAATTATACCCCTACACTATCCATCACTTTCCTTATTGCTGTACATTCCTGGAGTTAGAATAGTAAATCAAACCCGTACACTATCCATCACTTTCCCTACTGCTGCACCTTCCTGGAGTTAGACTAGTAAATTGAACCCCTACAATATCCATCACTTTCCCTACTGCTGCACCTTCCTGGAGTTAGAATAGTATATTATACCCCTACACTATCCTACACTTTCCTTTGTGCTGCACCTTCCTGGACTTAGAATAGTAAATAGAACCCCTACACTATCCGTCACTTTCCCTACTGCTGCACCTTCCTGGAGTTAGAATAGTAAATTATAGCCCTACACTATCCATCACTTTCCTTATTGCTGCACCTTCCTGGAGTTAGAATAGTAAATGAAACCCTTACACTATCCATCACTTTCCCTACTGCTGCACCTTCCTGGAATTAGAATAGTAAATCGAACCCCTACACTATCCATCACTTTCCCTACTGCTGCACCTTCCTGGAGTTAGAATAGTAAATTTCACCCCTACACTATCCATCACTTTCCCTACTGCTGCACCTTTCTGGAGTTAGAATAGTAAATTATACTCCTACACTATCCATCACTTACCCTACTGCAACACCTTCCTGGAGTTAGAATAGTAAATTATACCCCTACACTATCCATCATTTTCCTTATTGCAGTACCTTCCTGGAGTTAGAATAGTAAATCAAACCCCTACACTATCCATCACTTTCCCTACTGCTGCACCTTCCTGGTATTAGAATAGTAAATCGTACCCCTACACTATCCATCACTTTCCTTACTGCTGCACCTTCCTGGAGTTAGAATAGTAAATTATACCCCTACACTATCCTACACTTTCCTTTGTGCTGCACCTTCCTGGACTTAGAATAGTAAATAGAACCCCTACACTATCCATCACTTTCCCTACTGCTGCATCTTCCTTGAGTTAGAATAGTAAATTATACTCCTACACAATCCATCACTTACCCTACTGCAAAACCTTCCTGGAGTTAGAATAGTAAATTATACCCCTGCACTATCCATCACTTTCCTTATTGCTGTACCTTCCTGGAGTTAGAATAGTAAATCAAACCCGTACACTATCCATCACTTTCCCTACTGCTGCACCTTCCTGGAGTTAGAATAGTAAATTGAACCCCCTACACTATCCTACACTTTTCTTTGCGCTGCACCTTCCTGGACTTAGAATAGTAAAAAGAACCCCTATATTATCCATCACTTTCCCTACTGCTGCACCTTCCTGGAGTTAGAATAGTAATGTATACCCCTACACTATCCATCACTTACCCTTCTGCAACACCTTCCTGGAGTTAGAATAGTAAATTTCACCCCTACACTATCCATCACTTTCCCTACTGCTGCACCTTCCTGGAGTTAGAATAGTAAATTATACTCCTACACTATCCATCACTTACCCTACTGCAACACCTTCCTGGAGTTAGAATAGTAAATTATACCCCTACACTATCCATCATTTTCCTTATTGCAGTACCTTCCTGGAGTTAGAATAGTAATGTATACCCCTACACTATCCATCACTTACCCTTCTGCAACACCTTCCTGGAGTTAGAATAGTAAATTATACCCCTACACTATCCATCACTTTCCTTACTGCTGCACCTTCCTGGAGTTCAAATAGTAAATTATACTCCTACACTATCCATCACTTTCCCTACTGCTGCACCTTCCTGGAGTTAGAGTAGTAAATTGAACCCCTACACTATCCATCACTTTCCTTACTGCTGCACCTTCCTTGAGTTAGAATAGTAAATTATACCCCTACACTATCCATCACTTTCCCTATTGCTGCACCTTCCTGGAGTTAGAATAGTAAATTAAACCCTTACACTATCCATCACTTTCCCTACTGCTACACCATCCTGGAGTTAGACTAGTAAATTGAACCCCAACAATATCCATCACTTTCCCTACTGCTGCACCTTCCTGGAGTTAGAATAGTATATTATACCCCTACACTATCCTACACTTTCCTTTGTGCTGCACCTTCCTGGACTTAGAATAGTAAATAGAACCCCTACACTATCCATCACTTTCCCTACTGCTGCACCTTCCTGGAGTTAGAATAGTGAATTATAGCCCTACACTAGCCATCACGTTCCTTATTGCTGCACCTTCCTGGAGTTAGAATAGTAAATTAAACCCTTACACTATCCATCACTTTCCCTACTGCTGCACCTTCCTGTAGTTAGAATAGTAATTTATACCCCTACACTATCCATCACTTACCCTTCTGCAACACCTTCCTGTAGTTAGAATAGTAAATTATACCCCTACACTATCCATCACTTTCCTTACTGCTGCACCTTCCTGGAGTTTGAATAGTAAATTATACCCCTACACTATCCATCACTTTCCCTACTGCTGCACCTTCCTGGACTTAGAATATTAAATTATATCTCTACACTATCCTACACTTTCCCTACTGCTGCACCTTTCTGGAGTTAGAATAGTAAATTATATCCCTCCACTATCCATCATTTTCCCTACTGCTGCATCTTCCTGGAGTTAGAATAGTATATTATACCCCTACACTATCCTACACTTTCCTTTGTGCTGCACCTTCCTTGACTTAAAATAGTAAATAGAACCCCTACACTATCCATCACTTTCCCTACTGGTGCACCTTCCTGGAATTAGAATAGTAATTTATACCCCTACACTATCCATCACTTACCCTACTGCAACACCTTCCTGGAGTTAGAATAGTAAATTATACCCGTACACTATCCATCACTTTCCTTACTGCTGCACCTTCCTGGAGTTCGAATAGTAAATTATACACCTACACTATCCATCACTTTCCCTACTGCTGCACCTTCCTGGACTTAGAATATTAAATTATATCTCTACACTATCCTACACTTTCCCTACTGCTGCACCTTTCTGGAGTTAGAATAGTAAATTATATCCCTACACTATCCATCACTTTTCCTACTGCTGCACCTTCCTGGAGTTAGAGTAGTAAATTGAACCCCTACACTATCCATCACTTTCCCTACTGCTGCACCTTCCTTGAGTTAGAATAGTAAATTATACCCCTACACTATCCATCACTTTCCCTATTGCTGCACCTTCCTGGAGTTAGAATAGTAAATTAAACCCTTACACTATCCATCACTTTCCCTACTGCTGCACCTTCCTGGAGTTAGACTAGTAAATTG
The DNA here is from genome assembly GCF_964261635.1 of Lissotriton helveticus. Classification (NCBI taxonomy): domain Eukaryota; kingdom Metazoa; phylum Chordata; class Amphibia; order Caudata; family Salamandridae; genus Lissotriton; species Lissotriton helveticus. The sequence continues at coordinate 1,790,257,393 of NC_136068.1, forward strand.
AACCCCTACAATATCCATCACTTTCCCTACTGCTGCACCTTCCTGGAGTTAGAATAGTATTCTATACCCCTACACTATCCTACACTTTCCTTTGTGCTGCACCTTCCTGGACTTAGAATAGTATATAGAACCCCTACACTATCCATCACTTTCCCTACTGCTGCACCTTCCTGGAGTTAGAATAGCAAATTATAGCCCTACACTATCCATCACTTTCCCTACTGCTGCACCTTCCTGGAGTTAGAATAGCAAATGAAACCCCTACACTATCCATCACTTTCCCTACTGCTGCACCTTCCTGGAGTTAGAATAGTAAATTGTACCCCTACACTATCCATCACTTACCCTTATGCAACACCTTCCTGGAGTTAGAATAGTAAGTTATACCCCTACACTATCCATCACTTTCCTTACTGCTGCACCTTCCTGGAGTTAGAATAGTAAATTATACCCCTACACTATCCTACACTTTCCTTTGTGCTGCACCTTCCTGGACTTAGAATAGTAAATAGAACCCCTATACTATCCATCACTTTCCCTACTGCTGCACCTTCCTGGAGTTAGAATAGTAAATTATACTCCTACACTATCCATCACTTACCCTACTGCAAAACCTTCCTGGAGTTAGAATAGTAAATTATACCCCTACACTATCCATCACTTTCCTTATTGCTGTACATTCCTGGAGTTAGAATAGTAAATCAAACCCGTACACTATCCATCACTTTCCCTACTGCTGCACCTTCCTGGAGTTAGACTAGTAAATTGAACCCCTACAATATCCTTCACTTTCCCCACTGCTGCACCTTCCTGGAGTTAGAATAGTATATTATACCCCTACACTATCCTACACTTTCCTTTGTGCTGCAACTTCCTGGAGTTAGAATAGTAATTTATACCACTACACTATCCATCACTTTCCCTACTGCTGCACCTTCCTGGACTTAGAATATTAAATTATATCTCTACACTATCCTACACTTTCCCTACTGCTGCACCTTTCTGGAGTTAGAATAGTAAATTATATCCCTCCACTATCCATCATTTTCCCTACTGCTGCACCTTCCTGGAGTTAGAATAGTATATTATACCCCTACACTATCCTACACTTTCCTTTGTGCTGCACCTTCCTTGACTTAGAATAGTAAATAGAACCCCTACACTATCCATCACTTTCCCTACTGCTGCACCTTCCTGGAGTTAGAATAGCAAATGAAACCCCTACACTATCCATCACTTTCCCTACTGCTGCACCTTCCTGGAGTTAGAATAGTAAATTGTACCCCTACACTATCCATCACTTACCCTTATGCAACACCTTCCTGGAGTTAGAATAGTAAATTATACTCCTACACTATCCATCACTTACCCTACTGCAACACCTTCCTGGAGTTAGAATAGTAAATTATACCCCTACACTATCCATCATTTTCCTTATTGCAGTACCTTCCTGGAGTTAGAATAGTAAATCAAACCCCTACACTATCCATCACTTTCCCTACTGCTGCACCTTCCTGGAGTTAGAATAGTAAATCGTACCCCTACACTATCCATCACTTTCCTTACTGCTGCACCTTCCTGGAGTTAGAATAGTAAATTATACCCCTACACTATCCTACACTTTCCTTTGTGCTGCACCTTCCTGGACTTAGAATAGTAAATAGAACCCCTACACTATCCATCACTTTCCCTACTGCTGCATCTTCCTTGAGTTAGAATAGTAAATTATACTCCTACACAATCCATCACTTACCCTACTGCAAAACCTTCCTGGAGTTAGAATAGTAAATTATACCCCTGCACTATCCATCACTTTCCTTATTGCTGTACCTTCCTGGAGTTAGAATAGTAAATCAAACCCGTACACTATCCATCACTTTCCCTACTGCTGCACCTTCCTGGAGTTAGAATAGTAAATTGAACCCCCTACACTATCCTACACTTTTCTTTGTGCTGCACCTTCCTGGACTTAGAATAGTAAAAAGAACCCCTATATTATCCATCACTTTCCCTACTGCTGCACCTTCCTGGAGTTAGAATAGTAATGTATACCCCTACACTATCCATCACTTACCCTTCTGCAACACCTTCCTGGAGTTAGAATAGTAAATTTCACCCCTACACTATCCATCACTTTCCCTACTGCTGCACCTTCCTGGAGTTAGAATAGTAAATTATACTCCTACACTATCCATCACTTACCCTACTGCAACACCTTCCTGGAGTTAGAATAGTAAATTATACCCCTACACTATCCATCATTTTCCTTATTGCAGTACCTTCCTGGAGTTAGAATAGTAATGTATACCCCTACACTATCCATCACTTACCCTTCTGCAACACCTTCCTGGAGTTAGAATAGTAAATTATACCCCTACACTATCCATCACTTTCCTTACTGCTGCACCTTCCTGGAGTTCAAATAGTAAATTATACTCCTACACTATCCATCACTTTCCCTACTGCTGCACCTTCCTGGAGTTAGAGTAGTAAATTGAACCCCTACACTATCCATCACTTTCCTTACTGCTGCACCTTCCTTGAGTTAGAATAGTAAATTATACCCATACACTATCCATCACTTTCCCTATTGCTGCACCTTCCTGGAGTTAGAATAGTAAATTAAACCCTTACACTATCCATCACTTTCCCTACTGCTACACCATCCTGGAGTTAGACTAGTAAATTGAACCCCAACAATATCCATCACTTTCCCTACTGCTGCACCTTCCTGGAGTTAGAATAGTATATTATACCCCTACACTATCCTACACTTTCCTTTGTGCTGCACCTTCCTGGACTTAGAATAGTAAATAGAACCCCTACACTATCCATCACTTTCCCTACTGCTGCACCTTCCTGGAGTTAGAATAGTGAATTATAGCCCTACACTTGCCATCACGTTCCTTATTGCTGCACCTTCCTGGAGTTAGAATAGTAAATTAAACCCTTACACTATCCATCACTTTCCCTACTGCTGCACCTTCCTGGAGTTAGAGTAGTAAATTGAACCCCTACACTATCCATCACTTTCCTTACTGCTGCACCTTCCTTGAGTTAGAATAGTAAATTATACCCCTACACTATCCATCACTTTCCCTATTGCTGCACCTTCCTGGAGTTAGAATAGTAAATTAAACCCTTACACTATCCATCACTTTCCCTACTGCTGCACCATCCTGGAGTTAGACTAGTAAATTGAACCCCTACAATATCCATCACTTTCCCTACTGCTGCACCTTCCTGGAGTTAGAATAGTATATTATACCCCTACACTATCCTACACTTTCCTTTGTGCTGCACCTTCCTGGACTTAGAATAGTAAATAGAACCCCTACACTATGCATCACTTTCCCTACTGCTGCACCTTCCTGGAGTTAGAATAGTAAATTATAGCCCTACACTAGCCATCACGTTCCTTATTGCTGCACCTTCCTGGAGTTAGAATAGTAAATTAAACCCTTACACTATCCATCACTTTCCCTACTGCTGCACCTTCCTGTAGTTAGAATAGTAATTTATACCCCTACACCATCCATCACTTACCCTTCTGCAACACCTTCCTGTAGTTAGAATAGTAAATTATACCCCTACACTATCCATCACTTTCCTTACTGCTGCACCTTCCTGGAGTTTGAATAGTAAATTATACCCCTACACTATCCATCACTTTCCCTACTGCTGCACCTTCCTGGACTTAGAATATTAAATTATATCTCTACACTATCCTACACTTTCCCTAATGCTGCACCATTTAATGAAGTTAGAATAGTAAATTATATCCCTACACTATCCATCATTTTCCCTACTGCTGCACCTTCCTGGAGTTAGAATAGTATATTATACCCCTACACTATCCTACACTTTCCTTTGTGCTGCACCTTCCTTGACTTAGAATAGGAAATAGAACCCCTACACTATCCATCACTTTCCCTACTGGTGCACCTTTCTAGAGTTAGAATAGTAATTTATACCCCTACACTATCCATCACTTACCCTTCTGCAACACCTTCCTGGAGTTAGAATAGTAAATTATACCCGTACACTATCCATCACTTTCCTTACTGCTGCACCTTCCTGGAGTTCGAATAGTAAATTATACACCTACACTATCCATCACTTTCCCTACTGCTGCACCTTCCTGGACTTAGAATATTAAATTATATCTCTACACCATCCTACACTTTCCCTACTGCTGCACCTTTCTGGAGTTAGAATAGTAAATTATATCCCTACACTATCCATCACTTTTCCTACTGCTGCACCTTCCTGGAGTTAGAGTAGTAAATTGAACCCCTACACTATCCATCACTTTCCCTACTGCTGCACCTTCCTTGAGTTAGAATAGTAAATTATACCCCTACACTATCCATCACTTTCCCTATTGCTGCACCTTCCTGGAGTTAGAATAGTAAATTAAACCCTTACACTATCCATCACTTTCCCTACTGCTGCACCTTCCTGGAGTTAGACTAGTAAATTGAACCCCTACAATATCCATCCCTTTCCCTACTGCTGCACCTTCCTGGAGTTAGAATAGTATATTATACCCCTACACTATCCTACACTTTCCTTTGTGCTGCACCTTCCTGGACTTAGAATAGTATATAGAACCCCTACACTATCCATCACTTTCCCTACTGCTGCACCTTCCTGGAGTTAGAATAGCAAATTATAGCCCTACACTATCCATCACTTTCCCTACTGCTGCACCTTCCTGGAGTTAGAATAGTAAGTTATACCCCTACACTATCCATCACTTTCCTTACTGCTGCACCTTCCTGGAGTTAGAATAGTAAATTATACCCCTACACTATCCTACACTTTCCTTTGTACTGCACCTTCCTGGACTTAGAATAGTAAATAGAACCCCTACACTATCCATCACTTTCCCTACTGCTGCACCTTCCTGGAGTTAGAATAGTAAATTATACTCCTACACTATCCATCACTTACCCTACTGCAAAACCTTCCTGGAGTTAGAATAGTAAATTATACCCCTACACTATCCATCACTTTCCTTATTGCTGTACATTCCTGGAGTTAGAATAGTAAATCAAACCCGTACACTATCCATCACTTTCCCTACTGCTGCACCTTCCTGGAGTTAGACTAGTAAATTGAACCCCTACAATATCCATCACTTTCCCTACTGCTGCACCTTCCTGGAGTTAGAATAGTAAATTATAGCCCTACACTATCCATCACTTTCCTTATTGCTGCACCTTCCTGGAGTTAGAATAGTAAATGAAACCCTTACACTATCCATCACTTTCCCTACTGCTGCACCTTCCTGGAATTAGAATAGTAAATCGAACCCCTACACTATCCATCACTTTCCCTACTGCTGCACCTTCCTGGAGTTAGAATAGTAAATTTCACCCCTACACTATCCATCACTTTCCCTACTGCTGCACCTTTCTGGAGTTAGAATAGTAAATTATACTCCTACACTATCCATCACTTACCCTACTGCAACACCTTCCTGGAGTTAGAATAGTAAATTATACCCCTACACTATCCATCATTTTCCTTATTGCAGTACCTTCCTGGAGTTAGAATAGTAAATCAAACCCCTACACTATCCATCACTTTCCCTACTGCTGCACCTTCCTGGAGTTAGAATAGTAAATCGTACCCCTACACTATCCATCACTTTCCTTACTGCTGCACCTTCCTGGAGTTAGAATAGTAAATTATACCCCTACACTATCCTACACTTTCCTTTGTGCTGCACCTTCCTGGACTTAGAATAGTAAATAGAACCCCTACACTATCCATCACTTTCCCTACTGCTGCATCTTCCTTGAGTTAGAATAGTAAATTATACTCCTACACAATCCATCACTTACCCTACTGCAAAACCTTCCTGGAGTTAGAATAGTAAATTATACCCCTGCACTATCCATCACTTTCCTTATTGCTGTACCTTCCTGGAGTTAGAATAGTAAATCAAACCCGTACACTATCCATCACTTTCCCTACTGCTGCACCTTCCTGGAGTTAGAATAGTAAATTGAACCCCCTACACTATCCTACACTTTTCTTTGCGCTGCACCTTCCTGGACTTAGAATAGTAAAAAGAACCCCTATATTATCCATCACTTTCCCTACTGCTGCACCTTCCTGGAGTTAGAATAGTAATGTATACCCCTACACTATCCATCACTTACCCTTCTGCAACACCTTCCTGGAGTTAGAATAGTAAATTTCACCCCTACACTATCCATCACTTTCCCTACTGCTGCACCTTCCTGGAGTTAGAATAGTAAATTATACTCCTACACTATCCATCACTTACCCTACTGCAACACCTTCCTGGAGTTAGAATAGTAAATTATACCCCTACACTATCCATCATTTTCCTTATTGCAGTACCTTCCTGGAGTTAGAATAGTAATGTATACCCCTACACTATCCATCACTTACCCTTCTGCAACACCTTCCTGGAGTTAGAATAGTAAATTATACCCCTACACTATCCATCACTTTCCTTACTGCTGCACCTTCCTGGAGTTCAAATAGTAAATTATACTCCTACACTATCCATCACTTTCCCTACTGCTGCACCTTCCTGGAGTTAGAGTAGTAAATTGAACCCCTACACTATCCATCACTTTCCTTACTGCTGCACCTTCCTTGAGTTAGAATAGTAAATTATACCCCTACACTATCCATCACTTTCCCTATTGCTGCACCTTCCTGGAGTTAGAATAGTAAATTAAACCCTTACACTATCCATCACTTTCCCTACTGCTACACCATCCTGGAGTTAGACTAGTAAATTGAACCCCAACAATATCCATCACTTTCCCTACTGCTGCACCTTCCTGGAGTTAGAATAGTATATTATACCCCTACACTATCCTACACTTTCCTTTGTGCTGCACCTTCCTGGACTTAGAATAGTAAATAGAACCCCTACACTATCCATCACTTTCCCTACTGCTGCACCTTCCTGGAGTTAGAATAGTGAATTATAGCCCTACACTAGCCATCACGTTCCTTATTGCTGCACCTTCCTGGAGTTAGAATAGTAAATTAAACCCTTACACTATCCATCACTTTCCCTACTGCTGCACCTTCCTGTAGTTAGAATAGTAATTTATACCCCTACACTATCCATCACTTACCCTTCTGCAACACCTTCCTGTAGTTAGAATAGTAAATTATACCCCTACACTATCCATCACTTTCCTTACTGCTGCACCTTCCTGGAGTTTGAATAGTAAATTATACCCCTACACTATCCATCACTTTCCCTACTGCTGCACCTTCCTGGACTTAGAATATTAAATTATATCTCTACACTATCCTACACTTTCCCTACTGCTGCACCTTTCTGGAGTTAGAATAGTAAATTATATCCCTCCACTATCCATCATTTTCCCTACTGCTGCATCTTCCTGGAGTTAGAATAGTATATTATACCCCTACACTATCCTACACTTTCCTTTGTGCTGCACCTTCCTTGACTTAAAATAGTAAATAGAACCCCTACACTATCCATCACTTTCCCTACTGGTGCACCTTCCTGGAATTAGAATAGTAATTTATACCCCTACACTATCCATCACTTACCCTACTGCAACACCTTCCTGGAGTTAGAATAGTAAATTATACCCGTACACTATCCATCACTTTCCTTACTGCTGCACCTTCCTGGAGTTCGAATAGTAAATTATACACCTACACTATCCATCACTTTCCCTACTGCTGCACCTTCCTGGACTTAGAATATTAAATTATATCTCTACACTATCCTACACTTTCCCTACTGCTGCACCTTTCTGGAGTTAGAATAGTAAATTATATCCCTACACTATCCATCACTTTTCCTACTGCTGCACCTTCCTGGAGTTAGAGTAGTAAATTGAACCCCTACACTATCCATCACTTTCCCTACTGCTGCACCTTCCTTGAGTTAGAATAGTAAATTATACCCCTACACTATCCATCACTTTCCCTATTGCTGCACCTTCCTGGAGTTAGAATAGTAAATTAAACCCTTACACTATCCATCACTTTCCCTACTGCTGCACCTTCCTGGAGTTAGACTAGTAAATTGAACCCCTACAATATCCATCACTTTCCCTACTGCTGCACCTTCCTGGAGTTAGAATAGTATTCTATACCCCTACACTATCCTACACTTTCCTTTGTGCTGCACCTTCCTGGACTTAGAATAGTATATAGAACCCCTACACTATCCATCACTTTCCCTACTGCTGCACCTTCTTGGAGTTAGAATAGCAAATTATAGCCCTACACTATCCATCACTTTCCCTACTGCTGCACCTTCCTGGAGTTAGAATAGCAAATGAAACCCCTACACTATCCATCACTTTCCCTACTGCTGCACCTTCCTGGAGTTAGAATAGTAAATTGTACCCCTACACTATCCATCACTTACCCTTATGCAACACCTTCCTGGAGTTAGAATAGTAAGTTATACCCCTACACTATCCATCACTTTCCTTACTGCTGCACCTTCCTGGAGTTAGAATAGTAAATTATACCCCTACACTATCCTACACTTTCCTTTGTGCTGCACCTTCCTGGACTTAGAATAGTAAATAGAACCCCTACACTATCCATCACTTTCCCTACTGCTGCACCTTCCTGGAGTTAGAATAGTAAATTATACTCCTACACTATCCATCACTTACCCTACTGCAAAACCTTCCTGGAGTTAGAATAGTAAATTATACCCCTACACTATCCATCACTTTCCTTATTGCTGTACATTCCTGGAGTTAGAATAGTAAATCAAACCCGTACACTATCCATCACTTTCCCTACTGCTGCACCTTCCTGGAGTTAGACTAGTAAATTGAACCCCTACAATATCCTTCACTTTCCCTACTGCTGCACCTTCCTGGAGTTAGAATAGTATATTATACCCCTACACTATCCTACACTTTCCTTTGTGCTGCAACTTCCTGGAGTTAGAATAGTAATTTATACCACTACACTATCCATCACTTTCCCTACTGCTGCACCTTCCTGGACTTAGAATATTAAATTATATCTCTACACTATCCTACACTTTCCCTACTGCTGCACCTTTCTGGAGTTAGAATAGTAAATTATATCCCTCCACTATCCATCATTTTCCCTACTGCTGCACCTTCCTGGAGTTAGAATAGTATATTATACCCCTACACTATCCTACACTTTCCTTTGTGCTGCACCTTCCTTGACTTAGAATAGTAAATAGAACCCCTACACTATCCATCACTTTCCCTACTGGTGCACCTTCCTGGAGTTAGAATAGTAATTTATACCCCTACACTATTCATCACTTACCCTACTGCAACACCTTCCTGGAGTTAGAATAGTAAATTATACCCGTACACTATCCATCACTTTCCTTACTGCTGCACCTTCCTGGAGTTCGAATAGTAAATTATACACCTACACTATCCATCACTTTCCCTACTGCTGCACCTTCCTGGACTTAGAATTTTAAATTATATCTCTACACTATCCTACACTTTCCCTACTGCTGCACCTTTCTGGAGTTAGAATAGTAAATTATATCCCTACACTATCCATCACTTTTCCTACTGCTGCACCTTCCTGGAGTTAGAGTAGTAAATTGAACCCCTACACTATCCATCACTTTCCCTACTGCTGCACCTTCCTTGAGTTAGAATAGTAAATTATACCCCTACACTATCCATCACTTTCCCTATTGCTGCACCTTCCTGGAGTTAGAATAGTAAATTAAACCCTTACACTATCCATCACTTTCCCTACTGCTGCACCTTCCTGGAGTTAGACTAGTAAATTGAAACCCTACAATATCCATCACTTTCCCTACTGCTGCACCTTCCTGGAGTTAGAATAGTATATTATACCCCTACACTATCCTACACTTTCCTTTGTGCTGCACCTTCCTGGACTTAGAATAGTATATAGAACCCCTACACTATCCATCACTTTCCCTACTGCTGCACCTTCCTGGAGTTAGAATAGCAAATTATAGCCCTACACTATCCATCACTTTCCCTACTGCTGCACCTTCCTGGAGTTAGAATAGCAAATGAAACCCCTACACTATCCATCACTTTCCCTACTGCTGCACCTTCCTGGAGTTAGAATAGTAAATCGTACCCCTACACTATCCATCACTTACCCTTACGCAACACCTTCCTGGAGTTAGAATAGTAAGTTATACCCCTACACTATCCATCACTTTCCTTACTGCTGCACCTTCCTGGAGTTAGAATAGTAAATTATACCCCTACACTATCCTACACTTTCCTTTGTGCTGCACCTTCCTGGACTTAGAATAGTAAATAGAACCCCTACACTATCCATCACTTTCCCTACTGCTGCACCTTCCTGGAGTTAGAATAGTAAATCGAACCCCTACACTATCCATCACTTTCCCTACTGCTGCACCTTCCTGGAGTTAGAATAGTATATTATACCCCTACACTATCCTATACTTTCCTTTGTGCTGCACCTTCCTGGACTTAGAATAGTAAATAGAACCCCTACACTATCCATCACTTTCCCTACTGCTGCACCTTTCTGGAGTTAGAATAGTAAATCGAACCCCTACACTATCCATCACTTTCCCTACTGCTGCACCTTCCTGGAGTTAGAATAGTATATTATACCCCTACACTATCCTATACTTTCCTTTGTGCTGCACCTTCCTGGACTTAGAATAGTAAATAGAACCCCTACACTATCCATCACTTTCCCTACTGCTGCACCTTCCTAGAGTTAGAGTAGTAAATTGAACCCCTACACTATACATCACTTTCCCTACTGCTGCAACTTCCTTGAGTTAGAATAGTAAATTATACCCCTACACTATCCATCACTTTCCCTATTGCTGCACCTTCCTGGAGTTAGAATAGTAAATTGAACCCCATACACTATCCATCATTTTCCCTACTGCTGCACCTTCCTGGAGTTAGACTACTAAATTGAAACCCAACACTATCCATCACTTTCCTTATTGCTGTACCTTCCTGGAGTTAGAATAGTAAATCAAACCCCTACACTATCCATCACTTTCCCTACTGCTGCACCTTCCTGGAGTTAGAATAGTATATTATACCCCTACATTATCCTACACTTTCCTTTGTGCTGCACCTTCCCGGACTTAGAATAGTAAATAGAACCCCTACACTATCCATCACTTTCCCTACTGCTGCACCTTCCTGGAGTTAGAATACTAAATTATACTCCTACACTATCCATCACTTACCCTACTGCAAAACCTTCCTGGAGTTAGAATAGTAAATTATACCCCTACACTATCCATCACTTTCCTTATTGCTGTACATTCCTGGAGTTAGAATAGTAAATCAAACCCGTACACTATCCATCACTTTCCCTACTGCTGCACCTTCCTGGAGTTAGAATACTAAATTATACTCCTACACTATCCATCACTTACCCTACTGCAAAACCTTCCTGGAGTTAGAATAGTAAATTATACCCCTGCACTATCCATCACTTTCCTTATTGCTGTACCTTCCTGGAGTTAGAATAGTAAATCAAACTCGTACACTATCCATCACTTTCCCTACTGCTGCACCTTCCTGGAGTTAGAATAGTAAATTGAACCCCCTACACTATCCTACACTTTTCTTTGTACTGCACCTTCCTGGACTTAGAATAGTAAAAAGAACCCCTATATTATCCATCACTTTCCCTACTGCTGCACCTTCCTGGAGTTAGAATAGTAATGTATACTCCTACACTATCCATCACTTACCCTTCTGCAACACCTTCCTGGAGTTAGAATAGTAAATTATACCCCTACACTATCCATCACTTTCCCTACTGCTGCACCTACCTGGACTTAGAATATAAAATTATATCTCTACACTATCCTACACTTTCCCTACTGCTGCACCTTCCTGGAGTTAGAATAGTAAATTATATCTCTACACTATCCATCACTTTCCCTACTGCTGCACCTTCCTGGAGTTAGAGTAGTAAATTGAACCCCTACACTATCCATCACTATCCATACTGCTGCACCTTCCTTGAGTTAGAATAGTAGATTATAGCCCTACACTATCCATCAAGTTCCTTATTGCTGCACCTTCCTGGAGTTAGAATAGTAAATTAAACCCTTACACTATCCATCACTTTCCCTACTGCTGCACCTTCCTGGAGTTAGAATAGTAAATTGAACCCCTACACTATCCATCACTTTTTCTACTGCTGCACCTTCCTGGAGTTAGAATAGTATATTATACTCCTACACTATCCTACACTTTCCTTTGTGCTGCACCTTCCTGGACTTAGAATAGTTAATAGAACCCCTACACTATCCATCACTTTCCCTACTGGTGCACCTTCCTGGAGTTATAATAGTAATTTATACCCCTACACTATCCATCACTTACCCTTCTGCAACACCTTCCTGGAGTTAGAATAGTATATTATACCCTACACTATCCATCACTTTCCTTACTGCTGCACCTTCTTGGAGTTAGAATAGTAAATGAAACCCATACACTATCCATCACGTTCCCTACTGCTGCACCTTCCTGGAGTTAGAATAGTAAATCGAACCCCTACACTATCCATCACTTTCCCTACTGCTGGCTGCACCTTCCTGGAGTTAGAATAGTAAATTAAACCCCTACCCTATCCATCACTTTCCCTACTGCTGCACCTTCCTGGAGTTAGAATAGTAAATTATACTCCTACACTATCCATCACTTTCCCTACTGCTGCACCTTCCTTGAGTTAGAATTGTAAATTATACCCCCACACTATCCATCACTTTCCCTACTGCTGCACCTTCCTGGAGTTAGAATAGTATATTATATCCCTACACTATCCATCACTTACCCTTCTGCAACACCTTCCTGGAGTTAGAATAGTAAATTATACCCCTACACTATCCATCACTTTCCTTACTGCTGCACCTTCCTGGAGTTCGAATAGTAAATTATACTCCTACACTATCCATCACTTTCTCTACTGCTGCACCTTCCTGGAGTTAGAGTAGCAAATTGAACCCCTACACTATCCATCACTTTCTTTACTGCTGTACCTTCCTTGAGTTAGAATAGTAAATTATACCCCTACACTATCCATCACTTTCCCTATTGCTGCACCTTCCTGGAGTTAGAATAGTAAATTAAACCCTTACACTATCCATCACTTTCCCTACTGCTGCACCATCCTGGAGTTAGACTAGTAAATTGAACCCCTACAATATCCATCACTTTCCCTACTGCTGCACCTTCCTGGAGTTAGAGTAGTAAATTGAACCCCTACACTATCCATCACTTTCCCTACTGCTGCACCTTCCTTGAGTTAGAATAGTAAACTATACCCCTACACTATCCTACACTTTCCTTTTTGCTGCACCTTCCTGGACTTAGAATAGTAAATAGAACCCCTACACTATCCATCACTGTCCCTACTGCTGCTCCTTCCTGGAGTTAGAATAGTAAATTATAGCCCTACACTAGCCATCACGTTCCTTATTGCTGCATCTTCCTGGAGTTAGAATAGTAAATTAAACCCTTACACTATCCATCACTTTCCCTACTGCTGCACCTTCCTGTAGTTAGAATAGTAATTCATACCCCTACACTATCCATCATTTACCCTTCTGCAACACCTTACTGTAGTTAGAATAGTAAATTATACCCCTACACTATCCATCACTTTCCTTACTTCTGCACCTTCCTGGAGTTTGAATAGTAAATTATACCCCTACACTATCCATCACTTTCCCTACTGCTGCACCTTCCTGGACTTAGAATATTAAATTATATCTCTACACTATCCTACACTTTCCCTACTGCAGCACCTTTCTGGAGTTAGAATAGTAAATTGTATCCCTACACTATCCATCATTTTCCCTACTGCTGCACCTTCCTGGAGTTAGAATAGTATATTATACCCCTACACTATCCTACACTTTCCTTTGTGCTGCACCTTCCTTGACTTAGAATAGTAAATAGAACCCCTACATTATCCATCACTTTCCCTACTGGTGCACCTTCCTGGAGTTAGAATAGTAATTTATACCCCTACACTATCCATCACTTACTCTTCTGCAACACCTTCCTGGAGTTAGAATAGTAAATTATACCCGTACACTATCAATCACTTTCCTTACTGCTGCACCTTCCTGGAGTTCGAATAGTAAATTATACCCCTACACTATCCATCACTTTCCCTACTGCTGCACCTTCCTGGACTTAGAATATTAAATTATATCTCTACACTATCCTACACTTTCCCTACTGCTGCACCTTTCTGGAGTTAGAATAGTAAATTATATCCCTACACTATCCATCACTTTCCCTACTGCTGCACATTCCTGGAGTTAGAGTAGTAAATTGAACCCCTACACTATCCATCACTTTCCCTACTGCTGCACCTTCCTTGAGTTAGAATAGTAAATTATACCCCTACACTATCCATCACTTTCCCTACTGCTGCACCTTCTTGGAGTTAGACTAGTAAATTGAACCCCTACAATATCCATCACTTTCCCTACTGCTGCACCTTCCTGGAGTTAGAATAGTATATTATACCCCTACACTATCCTACACTTTCCTTTGTGCTGCACCTTCCTGGACTTAGAATAGTATATAGAACCCCTACACTATCCATCACTTTCCCTACTGCTGCACCTTCCTGGAGTTAGAATAGTAAATTATAGCCCTACACTATCCATCACTTTCCCTACTGCTGCACCTTCCTGGAGTTAGAATAGCAAATGAAACCCCTACACTATCCATCACTTTCCCTACTACTGCACCTTCCTGGAGTTAGAATAGTAAATCGTACCCCTACACTATTCATCACTTACCCTTATGCAACACCTTCCTGGAGTTAGAATAATAAGTTATACCCCTACACTATCCATCACTTTCCTTACTGCTGCACCTTCCTGGAGTTAGAATAGTAAATTATACCCCTACACTATCCTACACTTTCCTTTGTGCTGCACCTTCCTGGACTTAGAATAGTAAATAGAACCCCTACACTATCCATCACTTTCCCTACTGCTGTACCTTCCTGGAGTTAGAAACGTAAATTATACTCCTACACTATCCATCACTTACCCTACTGCAAAACCTTCCTGGAGTTAGAATAGTAAATTATACCCCTACACTATCCATCACTTTCCTTATTGCTGTACATTCCTGGAGTTAGAATAGTAAATGAAACCCGTACACTATCCATCACTTTCCCTACTGCTGCACCTTCCTGGAGTTAGAATAGTAAATTGAACCCCTACACTATCCATCACTTTCCCTACTGCTGCACCTTCCTGGAGTTAGAATAGTAAATTATACTCCTACACTATCCAACACTTACCCTACTGCAAAACCTTCCTGGAGTTAGAATAGTAAATTATACCCCTACACTATCCATCACTTTCCTTATTGCTGTACCTTCTTGGAGTTAGAATAGTAAATGAAACCCATACACTATCCATCACTTTCCCTACTGCTGCACCTTCCTGGAGTTAGAATAGTAAATCGAACCCCTACACTATCCATCACTTTCCCTACTGCTGCACCTTCCTGGAGTTAGAATAGTGAATTATAGCCCTACACTAGCCATCACGTTCCTTATTGCTGCACCTTCCTGGAGTTAGAATAGTAAATTAAACCCTTACACTATCCATCACTTTCCCTACTGCTGCACCTTCCTGTAGTTAGAATAGTAATTTATACCCCTACACTATCCATCACTTACCCTTCTGCAACACCTTCCTGTAGTTAGAATAGTAAATTATACCCCTACACTATCCATCACTTTCCTTACTGCTGCACCTTCCTGGAGTTTGAATAGTAAATTATACCCCTACACTATCCATCACTTTCCCTACTGCTGCACCTTCCTGGACTTAGAATATTAAATTATATCTCTACACTATCCTACACTTTCCCTACTGCTGCACCTTTCTGGAGTTAGAATAGTAAATTATATCCCTCCACTATCCATCATTTTCCCTACTGCTGCACCTTCCTGGAGTTAGAATAGTATATTATACCCCTACACTATCCTACACTTTCCTTTGTGCTGCACCTTCCTTGACTTAAAATAGTAAATAGAACCCCTACACTATCCATCACTTTCCCTACTGGTGCACCTTCCTGGAGTTAGAATAGTAATTTATACCCCTACACTATCCATCACTTACCCTACTGCAACACCTTCCTGGAGTTAGAATAGTAAATTATACCCGTACACTATCCATCACTTTCCTTACTGCTGCACCTTCCTGGAGTTCGAATAGTAAATTATACACCTACACTATCCATCACTTTCCCTACTGCTGCACCTTCCTGGACTTAGAATATTAAATTATATCTCTACACTATCCTACACTTTCCCTACTGCTGCACCTTTCTGGAGTTAGAATAGTAAATTATATCCCTACACTATCCATCACTTTTCCTACTGCTGCACCTTCCTGGAGTTAGAGTAGTAAATTGAACCCCTACACTATCCATCACTTTCCCTACTGCTGCACCTTCCTTGAGTTAGAATAGTAAACTATACCCCTACACTATCCATCACTTTCCCTATTGCTGCACCTTCCTGGAGTTAGAATAGTAAATTAAACCCTTACACTATCCATCACTTTCCCTACTGCTGCACCTTCCTGGAGTTAGACTAGTAAATTGAACCCCTACAATATCCATCACTTTCCCTACTGCTGCACCTTCCTGGAGTTAGAATAGTATTCTATACCCCTACACTATCCTACACTTTCCTTTGTGCTGCACCTTCCTGGACTTAGAATAGTATATAGAACCCCTACACTATCCATCACTTTCCCTACTGCTGCACCTTCCTGGAGTTAGAATAGCACATTATAGCCCTACACTATCCATCACTTTCCCTACTGCTGCACCTTCCTGGAGTTAGAATAGCAAATGAAACCCCTACACTATCCATCACTTTCTTTACTGCTGTACCTTCCTTGAGTTAGAATAGTAAATTATACCCCTACACTATCCATCACTTTCCCTATTGCTGCACCTTCCTGGAGTTAGAATAGTAAATTAAACCCTTACACTATCCATCACTTTCCCTACTGCTGCACCATCCTGGAGTTAGACTAGTAAATTGAACCCCTACAATATTCATCACTTTCCCTACTGCTGCACCTTCCTGGAGTTAGAATAGTATATTATACCCCTACACTATCCTACACTTTCCTTTTTGCTGCACCTTCCTGGACTTAGAATAGTAAATAGAACCCCTACACTATCCATCACTGTCCCTACTGCTGCTCCTTCCTGGAGTTAGAATAGTAAATTATAGCCCTACACTAGCCATCACGTTCCTTATTGCTGCATCTTCCTGGAGTTAGAATAGTAAATTAAACCCTTACACTATCCATCACTTTCCCTACTGCTGCACCTTCCTGTAGTTAGAATAGTAATTCATACCCCTACACTATCCATCATTTACCCTTCTGCAACACCTTACTGTAGTTAGAATAGTAAATTATACCCCTACACTATCCATCACTTTCCTTACTTCTGCACCTTCCTGGAGTTTGAATAGTAAATTATACCCCTACACTATCCATCACTTTCCCTACTGCTGCACCTTCCTGGACTTAGAATATTAAATTATATCTCTACACTATCCTACACTTTCCCTACTGCAGCACCTTTCTGGAGTTAGAATAGTAAATTGTATCCCTACACTATCCATCATTTTCCCTACTGCTGCACCTTCCTGGAGTTAGAATAGTATATTATACCCCTACACTATCCTACACTTTCCTTTGTGCTGCACCTTCCTTGACTTAGAATAGTAAATAGAACCCCTACATTATCCATCACTTTCCCTACTGGTGCACCTTCCTGGAGTTAGAATAGTAATTTATACCCCTACACTATCCATCACTTACTCTTCTGCAACACCTTCCTGGAGTTAGAATAGTAAATTATACCCGTACACTATCAATCACTTTCCTTACTGCTGCACCTTCCTGGAGTTCGAATAGTAAATTATACCCCTACACTATCCATCACTTTCCCTACTGCTGCACCTTCCTGGACTTAGAATATTAAATTATATCTCTACACTATCCTACACTTTCCCTACTGCTGCACCTTTCTGGAGTTAGAATAGTAAATTATATCCCTACACTATCCATCACTTTCCCTACTGCTGCACATTCCTGGAGTTAGAGTAGTAAATTGAACCCCTACACTATCCATCACTTTCCCTACTGCTGCACCTTCCTTGAGTTAGAATAGTAAATTATACCCCTACACTATCCATCACTTTCCCTACTGCTGCACCTTCTTGGAGTTAGACTAGTAAATTGAACCCCTACAATATCCATCACTTTCCCTACTGCTGCACCTTCCTGGAGTTAGAATAGTATATTATACCCCTACACTATCCTACACTTTCCTTTGTGCTGCACCTTCCTGGACTTAGAATAGTATATAGAACCCCTACACTATCCATCACTTTCCCTACTGCTGCACCTTCCTGGAGTTAGAATAGTAAATTATAGCCCTACACTATCCATCACTTTCCCTACTGCTGCACCTTCCTGGAGTTAGAATAGCAAATGAAACCCCTACACTATCCATCACTTTCCCTACTACTGCACCTTCCTGGAGTTAGAATAGTAAATCGTACCCCTACACAATTCATCACTTACCCTTATGCAACACCTTCCTGGAGTTAGAATATTAAGTTATACCCCTACACTATCCATCACTTTCCTTACTGCTGCACCTTCCTGGAGTTAGAATAGTAAATTATACCCCTACACTATCCTACACTTTCCTTTGTGCTGCACCTTCCTGGACTTAGAATAGTAAATAGAACCCCTACACTATCCATCACTTTCCCTACTGCTGTACCTTCCTGGAGTTAGAAACGTAAATTATACTCCTACACTATCCATCACTTACCCTACTGCAAAACCTTCCTGGAGTTAGAATAGTAAATTATACCCCTACACTATCCATCACTTTCCTTATTGCTGTACATTCCTGGAGTTAGAATAGTAAATGAAACCCGTACACTATCCATCACTTTCCCTACTGCTGCACCTTCCTGGAGTTAGAATAGTAAATTGAACCCCTACACTATCCATCACTTTCCCTACTGCTGCACCTTCCTGGAGTTAGAATAGTAAATTATACTCCTACACTATCCAACACTTACCCTACTGCAAAACCTTCCTGGAGTTAGAATAGTAAATTATACCCCTACACTATCCATCACTTTCCTTATTGCTGTACCTTCTTGGAGTTAGAATAGTAAATGAAACCCATACACTATCCATCACTTTCCCTACTGCTGCACCTTCCTGGAGTTAGAATAGTAAATCGAACCCCTACACTATCCATCACTTTCCCTACTGCTGCACCTTCCTGGAGTTAGAATAGTGAATTATAGCCCTACACTAGCCATCACGTTCCTTATTGCTGCACCTTCCTGGAGTTAGAATAGTAAATTAAACCCTTACACTATCCATCACTTTCCCTACTGCTGCACCTTCCTGTAGTTAGAATAGTAATTTATACCCCTACACTATCCATCACTTACCCTTCTGCAACACCTTCCTGTAGTTAGAATAGTAAATTATACCCCTACACTATCCATCACTTTCCTTACTGCTGCACCTTCCTGGAGTTTGAATAGTAAATTATACCCCTACACTATCCATCACTTTCCCTACTGCTGCACCTTCCTGGACTTAGAATATTAAATTATATCTCTACACTATCCTACACTTTCCCTACTGCTGCACCTTTCTGGAGTTAGAATAGTAAATTATATCCCTCCACTATCCATCATTTTCCCTACTGCTGCACCTTCCTGGAGTTAGAATAGTATATTATACCCCTACACTATCCTACACTTTCCTTTGTGCTGCACCTTCCTTGACTTAAAATAGTAAATAGAACCCCTACACTATCCATCACTTTCCCTACTGGTGCACCTTCCTGGAGTTAGAATAGTAATTTATACCCCTACACTATCCATCACTTACCCTACTGCAACACCTTCCTGGAGTTAGAATAGTAAATTATACCCGTACACTATCCATCACTTTCCTTACTGCTGCACCTTCCTGGAGTTCGAATAGTAAATTATACACCTACACTATCCATCACTTTCCCTACTGCTGCACCTTCCTGGACTTAGAATATTAAATTATATCTCTACACTATCCTACACTTTCCCTACTGCTGCACCTTTCTGGAGTTAGAATAGTAAATTATATCCCTACACTATCCATCACTTTTCCTACTGCTGCACCTTCCTGGAGTTAGAGTAGTAAATTGAACCCCTACACTATCCATCACTTTCCCTACTGCTGCACCTTCCTTGAGTTAGAATAGTAAACTATACCCCTACACTATCCATCACTTTCCCTATTGCTGCACCTTCCTGGAGTTAGAATAGTAAATTAAACCCTTACACTATCCATCACTTTCCCTACTGCTGCACCTTCCTGGAGTTAGACTAGTAAATTGAACCCCTACAATATCCATCACTTTCCCTACTGCTGCACCTTCCTGGAGTTAGAATAGTATTCTATACCCCTACACTATCCTACACTTTCCTTTGTGCTGCACCTTCCTGGACTTAGAATAGTATATAGAACCCCTACACTATCCATCACTTTCCCTACTGCTGCACCTTCCTGGAGTTAGAATAGCAAATTATAGCCCTACACTATCCATCACTTTCCCTACTGCTGCACCTTCCTGGAGTTAGAATAGCAAATGAAACCCCTACACTATCCATCACTTTCCCTACTGCTGCACCTTCCTGGAGTTAGAATAGTAAATCGTACCCCTACACTATCCATCACTTACCCTTATGCAACACCTTCCTGGAGTTAGAATAGTAAGTTATACCCCTACACTATCCATCACTTTCCTTACTGCTGCACCTTCCTGGAGTTAGAATAGTAAATTATACCCCTACACTATCCTACACTTTCCTTTGTGCTGCACCTTCCTGGACTTAGAATAGTAAATAGAACCCCTACACTATCCATCACTTTCCCTACTGCTGCACCTTCCTGCAGTTAGAATAGTAAATTATACTCCTACACTATCCATCACTTACCCTACTGCAAAACCTTCCTGGAGTTAGAATAGTAAATTATACCCCTACACTATCCATCACTTTCCTTATTGCTGTACATTCCTGGAGTTAGAATAGTAAATCAAACCTGTACACTATCCATCACTTTCCCTACTGCTGCACCTTCCTGGAGTTAGACTAGTAAATTGAACCCCTACAATATCCATCACTTTCCCTACTGCTGCACCTTCCTGGAGTTAGAATAGTATATTATACCCCTACACTATCCTACACTTTCCTTTGTGCTGCACCTTCCTGGAGTTAGAATAGTAATTTATACCACTACACTATCCATCACTTTCCCTACTGCTGCACCTTCCTGGACTTAGAATATTAAATTATATCTCTACACTATCCTACACTTTCCCTACTGCTGCACCTTTCTGGAGTTAGAATAGTAAATTATATCCCTCGACTATCCATCATTTTCCCTACTGCTGCACCTTCCTGGAGTTAGAATAGTATATTATACCCCTACACTATCCTACACTTTCCTTTGTGCTGCACCTTCCTTGACTTAGAATAGTAAATAGAACCCCTACACTATCCATCACTTTCCCTACTGGTGCACCTTCCTGGAGTTAGAATAGTAATTTATACCCCTACACTATCCATCACTTACCCTACTGCAACACCTTCCTGGAGTTAGAATAGTAAATTATACCCGTACACTATCCATCACTTTCCTTACTGCTGCACCTTCCTGGAGTTCGAATAGTAAATTATACACCTACACTATCCATCACTTTCCCTACTGCTGCACCTTCCTGGACTTAGAATATTAAATTATATCTCTACACTATCCTACACTTTCCCTACTTCTGCACCTTTCTGGAGTTAGAATAGTAAATTATATCCCTACACTATCCATCACTTTTCCTACTGCTGCACTTTCCTGGAGTTAGAGTAGTAAATTGAACCCCTACACTATCCATCCCTTTCCCTACTGCTGCACCTTCCTTGAGTTAGAATAGTAAATTATACCCCTACACTATCCATCACTTTCCCTATTGCTGCACCTTCCTGGAGTTAGAATAGTAAATTAAACCCTTACACTATCCATCACTTTCCCTACTGCTGCACCTTCCTGGAGTTAGACTAGTAAATTGAAACCCTACAATATCCATCACTTTCCCTACTGCTGCACCTTCCTGGAGTTAGAATAGTATATTATACCCCTACACTATCCTACACTTTCCTTTGTGCTGCACCTTCCTGGACTTAGAATAGTATATAGAACCCCTACACTATCCATCACTTTCCCTACTGCTGCACCTTCCTGGAGTTAGAATAGCAAATTATAGCCCTACACTATCCATCACTTTCCCTACTGCTGCACCTTCCTGGAGTTAGAATAGCAAATGAAACCCCTACACTATCCATCACTTTCCCTACTGCTGCACCTTCCTGGAGTTAGAATAGTAAATCGTACCCCTACACTATCCATCACTTACCCTTATGCAACACCTTCCTGGAGTTAGAATAGTAAGTTATACCCCTACACTATCCATCACTTTCCTTACTGCTGCACCTTCCTGGAGTTAGAATAGTAAATTATACCCCTACACTATCCTACACTTTCCTTTGTGCTGCACCTTCCTGGACTTAGAATAGTAAATAGAACCCCTACACTATCCATCACTTTCCCTACTGCTGCACCTTCCTGGAGTTAGAATAGTAAATCAAACCCCTACACTATCCATCACTTTCCCTACTGCTGCACCTTCCTGGAGTTAGAATAGTATATTATACCCCTACACTATCCTACACTTTCCTTTGTGCTGCACCTTCCTGGACTTAGAATAGTAAATAGAACCCCTACACTATCCATCACTTTCCCTACTGCTGCACCTTCCTAGAGTTAGAGTAGTAAATTGAACCCCTACACTATACATCACTTTCCCTACTGCTGCAACTTCCTTGAGTTAGAATAGTAAATTATACCCCTACACTATCCATCACTTTCCCTATTGCTGCACCTTCCTGGAGTTAGAATAGTAAATTGAACCCCATACACTATCCATCATTTTCCCTACTGCTGCACCTTCCTGGAGTTAGACTAGTAAATTGAAACCCTACACTATCCATCACTTTCCTTATTGCTGTACCTTCCTGGAGTTAGAATAGTAAATCAAACCCCTACACTATCCATCACTTTCCCTACTGCTGCACCTTCCTGGAGTTAGAATAGTATATTACACCCCTACATTATCCTACACTTTCCTTTGTGCTGCACCTTCCCGGACTTAGAATAGTAAATAGAACCCCTACACTATCCATCACTTTCCCTACTGCTGCACCTTCCTGGAGTTAGAATACTAAATTATACTCCTACACTATCCATCACTTACCCTACTGCTGCACCTTCCTGGAGTTAGAATAGTAAATTAAACCCTTACACTATCCATCACTTTCCCTACTGCTGCACCTTCCTGGAGTTAGAATAGTAAATTGAACCCCTACACTATCCATCACTTTTTCTACTGCTGCACCTTCCTGGAGTTAGAATAGTATATTATACTCCTACACTATCCTACACTTTCCTTTGTGCTGCACCTTCCTGGACTTAGAATAGTAAATGAAACCCATACACTATCAATCACGTTCCCTACTGCTGCACCTTCCTGGAGTTAGAATAGTAAATCGAACCCCTACACTATCCATCACTTTCCCTACTGCTGCACCTTCCTGGAGTTAGAATAGTATATTATACCCCTACACTATCCATCACTTACCCTTCTGCAACACCTTCCTGGAGTTAGAATAGTAAATTATACCCCTACACTATCCATCACTTTCCTTACTGCTGCACCTTCCTGGAGTTCGAATAGTAAATTATACTCCTACACTATCCATCACTTTCTCTACTGCTGCACCTTCCTGGAGTTAGAGTAGCAAATTGAACCCCTACACTATCCATCACTTTCTTCACTGCTGTACCTTCCTTGAGTTAGAATAGTAAATTATACCCCTACACTATCCATCACTTTCCCTATTGCTGCACCTTCCTGGAGTTAGAATAGTAAATTAAACCCTTACACTATCCATCACTTTCCCTACTGCTGCACCATCCTGGAGTTAGACTAGTAAATTGAACCCCTACAATATCCATCACTTTCCCTACTGCTGCACCTTCCTGGAGTTAGAATAGTATATTATACCCCTACACTATCCTACACTTTCCTTTGTGCTGCACCTTCCTGGACTTAGAATAGTAAATAGAACCCCTACACTATCCATCACTGTCCCTACTGCTGCTCCTTCCTGGAGTTAGAATAGTAAATTATAGCCCTACACTAGCCATCACGTTCCTTATTGCTGCATCTTCCTGGAGTTAGAATAGTAAATTAAACCCTTACACTATCCATCACTTTCCCTACTGCTGCACCTTCCTGTAGTTAGAATAGTAATTCATACCCCTACACTATCCATCATTTACCCTTCTGCAACACCTTCCTGTAGTTAGAATAGTAAATTATACCCCTACACTATCCATCACTTTCCTTACTTCTGCACCTTCCTGGAGTTTGAATAGTAAATTATACCCCTACACTATCCATCACTTTCCCTACTGCTGCACCTTCCTGGACTTAGAATATTAAATTATATCTCTACACTATCCTACACTTTCCCTACTGCTGCACCTTTCTGGAGTTAGAATAGTAAATTATATCCCTACACTATCCATCATTTTCCCTACTGCTGCACCTTCCTGGAGTTAGAATAGTATATTATACCCCTACACTATCCTACACTTTCCTTTGTGCTGCACCTTCCTTGACTTAGAATAGTAAATAGAACCCCTACATTATCCATCACTTTCCCTACTGGTGCACCTTCCTGGAGTTAGAATAGTAATTTATACCCCTACACTATCCATCACTTACTCTTCTGCAACACCTTCCTGGAGTTAGAATAGTAAATTATACCCGTACACTATCCATCACTTTCCTTACTGCTGCACCTTCCTGGAGTTCGAATAGTAAATTATACCCCTACACTATCCATCACTTTCCCTACTGCTGCACCTTCCTGGACTTAGAATATTAAATTATATCTCTACACTATCCTACACTTTCCCTACTGCTGCACCTTTCTGGAGTTAGAATAGTAAATTATATCCCTACACTATCCATCACTTTCCCTACTGCTGCACATTCCTGGAGTTAGAGTAGTAAATTGAACCCCTACACTATCCATCACTTTCCCTACTGCTGCACCTTCCTTGAGTTAGAATAGTAAATTATACCCCTACACTATCCATCACTTTCCCTATTGCTGCACCTTCCTGGAGTTAGAATAGTAAATTAAACCCTTACACTATCCATCACTTTCCCTACTGCTGCACCTTCTTGGAGTTAGACTAGTAAATTGAACCCCTACAATATCCATCACTTTCCCTACTGCTGCACCTTCCTGGAGTTAGAATAGTATATTATACCCCTACACTATCCTACACTTTCCTTTGTGCTGCACCTTCCTGGACTTAGAATAGTATATAGAACCCCTACACTATCCATCACTTTCCCTACTGCTGCACCTTCCTGGAGTTAGAATAGTAAATTATAGCCCTACACTATCCATCACTTTCCCTACTGCTGCACCTTCCTGGAGTTAGAATAGCAAATGAAACCCCTACACTATCCATCACTTTCCCTACTACTGCACCTTCCTGGAGTTAGAATAGTAAATCGTACCCCTACACTATTCATCACTTACCCTTATGCAACACCTTCCTGGAGTTAGAATAATAAGTTATACCCCTACACTATCCATCACTTTCCTTACTGCTGCACCTTCCTGGAGTTAGAATAGTAAATTATACCCCTACACTATCCTACACTTTCCTTTGTGCTGCACCTTCCTGGACTTAGAATAGTAAATAGAACCCCTACACTATCCATCACTTTCCCTACTGCTGTACCTTCCTGGAGTTAGAAACGTAAATTATACTCCTACACTATCCATCACTTACCCTACTGCAAAACCTTCCTGGAGTTAGAATAGTAAATTATACCCCTACACTATCCGTCACTTTCCTTATTGCTGTACATTCCTGGAGTTAGAATAGTAAATGAAACCCGTACACTATCCATCACTTTCCCTACTGCTGCACCTTCCTGGAGTTAGAATAGTAAATTGAACCCCTACACTATCCATCACTTTCCCTACTGCTGCACCTTCCTGGAGTTAGAATAGTAAATTATACTCCTACACTATCCAACACTTACCCTACTGCAAAACCTTCCTGGAGTTAGAATAGTAAATTATACCCCTACACTATCCATCACTTTCCTTATTGCTGTACCTTCTTGGAGTTAGAATAGTAAATGAAACCCATACACTATCCATCACTTTCCCTACTGCTGCACCTTCCTGGAGTTAGAATAGTAAATCGAACCCCTACACTATCCATCACTTTCCCTACTGCTGCACCTTCCTGGAGTTAGAATAGTAAATTAAACCCCTACACTATCCATCACTTTCCCTACTGCTGCACCTTCCTGGAGTTAGAATAGTAAATTATACCCCTACACTATCCATCACTTTCCCTACTGCTGCACCTTCCTGGACTTAGAATATTAAATTATATCTCTACACTATCCTACACTTTCCCTACTGCTGCACCTTTCTGGAGTTAGAATAGTAAATTATATCCCTACACTATCCATCATTTTCCCTACTGCTGCACCTTCCTGGAGTTAGAATAGTATATTATACCCCTACACTATCCTACACTTTCCTTTGTGCTGCACCTTCCTTGACTTAGAATAGTAAATAGAACCCCTACATTATCCATCACTTTCCCTACTGGTGCACCTTCCTGGAGTTAGAATAGTAATTTATACCCCTACACTATCCATCACTTACTCTTCTGCAACACCTTCCTGGAGTTAGAATAGTAAATTATACCCGTACACTATCCATCACTTTCCTTACTGCTGCACCTTCCTGGAGTTCGAATAGTAAATTATACCCCTACACTATCCATCACTTTCCCTACTGCTGCACCTTCCTGGACTTAGAATATTAAATTATATCTCTACACTATCCTACACTTTCCCTACTGCTGCACCTTTCTGGAGTTAGAATAGTAAATTATATCCCTACACTATCCATCACTTTCCCTACTGCTGCACATTCCTGGAGTTAGAGTAGTAAATTGAACCCCTACACTATCCATCACTTTCCCTACTGCTGCACCTTCCTTGAGTTAGAATAGTAAATTATACCCCTACACTATCCATCACTTTCCCTATTGCTGCACCTTCCTGGAGTTAGAATAGTAAATTAAACCCTTACACTATCCATCACTTTCCCTACTGCTGCACCTTCTTGGAGTTAGACTAGTAAATTGAACCCCTACAATATCCATCACTTTCCCTACTGCTGCACCTTCCTGGAGTTAGAATAGTATATTATACCCCTACACTATCCTACACTTTCCTTTGTGCTGCACCTTCCTGGACTTAGAATAGTATATAGAACCCCTACACTATCCATCACTTTCCCTACTGCTGCACCTTCCTGGAGTTAGAATAGTAAATTATAGCCCTACACTATCCATCACTTTCCCTACTGCTGCACCTTCCTGGAGTTAGAATAGCAAATGAAACCCCTACACTATCCATCACTTTCCCTACTACTGCACCTTCCTGGAGTTAGAATAGTAAATCGTACCCCTACACTATTCATCACTTACCCTTATGCAACACCTTCCTGGAGTTAGAATAATAAGTTATACCCCTACACTATCCATCACTTTCCTTACTGCTGCACCTTCCTGGAGTTAGAATAGTAAATTATACCCCTACACTATCCTACACTTTCCTTTGTGCTGCACCTTCCTGGACTTAGAATAGTAAATAGAACCCCTACACTATCCATCACTTTCCCTACTGCTGTACCTTCCTGGAGTTAGAAACGTAAATTATACTCCTACACTATCCATCACTTACCCTACTGCAAAACCTTCCTGGAGTTAGAATAGTAAATTATACCCCTACACTATCCGTCACTTTCCTTATTGCTGTACATTCCTGGAGTTAGAATAGTAAATGAAACCCGTACACTATCCATCACTTTCCCTACTGCTGCACCTTCCTGGAGTTAGAATAGTAAATTGAACCCCTACACTATCCATCACTTTCCCTACTGCTGCACCTTCCTGGAGTTAGAATAGTAAATTATACTCCTACACTATCCAACACTTACCCTACTGCAAAACCTTCCTGGAGTTAGAATAGTAAATTATACCCCTACACTATCCATCACTTTCCTTATTGCTGTACCTTCTTGGAGTTAGAATAGTAAATGAAACCCATACACTATCCATCACTTTCCCTACTGCTGCACCTTCCTGGAGTTAGAATAGTAAATCGAACCCCTACACTATCCATCACTTTCCCTACTGCTGCACCTTCCTGGAGTTAGAATAGTAAATTAAACCCCTACACTATCCATCACTTTCCCTACTGCTGCACCTTCCTGGAGTTAGAATAGTACATTATACTCCTACACTATCCATCACTTACCCTACTGCAACACCTTCCTGGAGTTAGAATAGTAAATTATACCCCTACACTATCCATCACTTTCCTTATTGCTTTACCTTCCTGGAGTTAGAATAGTAAATCAAACCCCTACACTATCCATCACTTGCCCTTATGCAACACCTTCCTGGAGTTAGAATAGTAAATTATACCCCTACACTATCCATCACTTTCCTTACTGCTGCACCTTCCTGGAGTTAGAATAGTAAATTATACCCCTACACTATCCTACACGTTCCTTTGTGCTGCACCTTCCTGGACTTAGAATAGTAATTAGAACCCCTACACTATCCATCACTTTCCCTACTGCTGCATCTTCCTGGAGTTAGAATAGTAAATTATACTCCTACACTATCCATCACTTACCCTACTGCAAAACCTTCCTGGAGTTAGAATAGTAAATTATACCCCTGCACTATCCATCACTTTCCTTATTGCTGTACCTTCCTGGAGTTAGAATAGTAAATCAAACCCGTACACTATCCATCACTTTCCCTACTGCTGCACCTTCCTGGAGTTAGAATAGTAAATTGAACCCCCTACACTATCCTACACTTTTCTTTGTGCTGCACCTTCCTGGACTTAGAATAGTAAAAAAAACCCTATATTATCCATCAGTTTCCCTACTTCTGCACCTTCCTGGAGTTAGAATAGTAATGTATACCCCTACACTATCCATCACTTACCCTTCTGCAACACCTTCCTGGAGTTAGAATAGTAAATTATACCCCTACACTATCCATCACTTTCCCTACTGCTGCACCTACCTGGACTTAGAATATAAAATTATATCTCTACACTATCCTACACTTTCCCTACTGCTGCACCTTCCTGGAGTTAGAATAGTAAATTATATCTCTACACTATCCATCACTTTCCCTACTGCTGCACCTTCCTGGAGTTAGAGTAGTAAATTGAACCCCTACACTATCCATCACTATCCCTACTGCTGCACCTTCCTTGAGTTAGAATAGTAAAGTATACCCCTACACTATCCATCACTTTCCCTATTGCTGCACCTTCCTGGAGTTAGAATAGTAAATTAAACCCTTACACTATCCATCTCTTTCCCTACTGCTTCACCTTCCTGGAGTTAGACTAGTAAATTGACCCCCTAAAATATCAATCACTTTCCCTACTGCTGCACCTTCCTGGAGTTAGAATAGTATATTATACCCCTACACTATCCTACACTTTCCTTTGTGCTGCACCTTCCTGTACTTAGAATAGTAAATAGAACCCCTACACTATCCATCACTTTCCCTACTGGTGCACCTTCCTGGAGTTATAATAGTAATTTATACCCCTACACTATCCATCACTTACCCTTCTGCAACACCTTCCTGGAGTTAGAATAGTAAATTATACCCCTACACTATCCATCACTTTCCTTACTGCTGCACCTTCCTGGAGTTCGAATAGTAAATTATACCCCTACACTATCCATCACTTTCCCTACTGCTGCACCCTCCTGGAGTCAGAATAGTAAATCAAACCCCTACACTATCCATCACTTTCCCTACTGCTGCACCTTCCTGGAGTTAGAATAGTAAATTAAACCCCTACACTATCCATCACTTTCCTTACTGCTGCACCTTCCTGGAGTTAGAATAGTAAATTATACCCCTACACTATCCTATACTTTCCTTTGTGCTGCACCTTCCTGGACTTAGAATAGTAAATAGAACCCCTACACTATCCATCACTTTCCCTACTGCTGCATCTTCCTTGAGTTAGAATAGTAAATTATACTCCTACACTATCCATCACTTACCCTACTGCAAAACCTTCCTGGAGTTAGAATAGTAAATTATACCCCTGCACTATCCATCACTTTCCTTATTGCTGTACCTTCCTGGAGTTAGAATAGTAAATCAAACCTGTACACTATCCATCACTTTCCCTACTGCTGCACCTTCCTGGAGTTAGAATAGTAAATTGAACCCCCTACACTTTTCTTTGTGCTGCACCTTCCTGGACTTAGAATAGTAAAAAGAACCCCTATATTATCCATCAGTTTCCCTACTTCTGCACCTTCCTGGAGTTAGAATAGTAATGTATACCCCTACACTATCCATCACTTACCCTTCTGCAACACCTTCCTGGAGTTAGAATAGTAAATTATACCCCTACACTATCCATCACTTTCCCTACTGCTGCACCTACCTGGACTTAGAATATAAAATTATATCTCTACACTATCCTACACTTTCCCTACTGCTGCACCTTCCTGGAGTTAGAATAGTAAATTATATCTCTACACTATCCATCACTTTCCCTACTGCTGCACCTTCCTGGAGTTAGAGTAGTAAATTGAACCCCTACACTATCCATCACTATCCCTACTGCTGCACCTTCCTTGAGTTAGAATAGTAAAGTATACCCCTACACTTTCCATCACTTTCCCTATTGCTGCACCTTCGTGGAGTTAGAATAGTAAATTAAACCCTTACACTATCCATCTCTTTCCCTACTGCTTCACCTTCCTGGAGTTAGACTAGTAAATTGACCCCCTAAAATATCAATCACTTTCCCTACTGCTGCACCTTCCTGGAGTTAGAATAGTATATTATACCCCTACACTATCCTACACTTTCCTTTGTGCTGCACCTTCCTGGACTTAGAATAGTAAATAGAACCCCTACACTATCCGTCACTTTCCCTACTGCTGCACCTTCCTGGAGTTAGAATAGTAGATTATAGCCCTACACTATCCATCACGTTCCTTATTGCTGCACCTTCCTGGAGTTAGAATAGTAAATTAAACCCTTACACTATCCATCACTTTCCCTACTGCTGCACCTTCCTGGAGTTAGAATAGTAAATTGAACCCCTACACTATCCATCACTTTCCCTACTGCTGCACCTTCCTGGAGTTAGAATAGTATATTATACCCCTACACTATCCTACACTTTCCTTTGTGCT
Source organism: Lissotriton helveticus (assembly GCF_964261635.1). NCBI lineage: Eukaryota > Metazoa > Chordata > Amphibia > Caudata > Salamandridae > Lissotriton > Lissotriton helveticus. The sequence goes on from NC_136068.1 coordinate 1,790,288,980, forward strand.
GCACCTTCCTGGACTTAGAATAGTAAATAGAACCCCTACACTATCCATCACTTTCCCTACTGGTGCACCTTCCTGGAGTTATAATAGTAATTTATACCCCTACACTATCCATCACTTACCCTTCTGAAACACCTTCCTGGAGTTAGAATAGTAAATTATACCCCTACACTATCCATCACTTTCCTTACTGCTGCACCTTCCTGGAGTTCGAATAGTAAATTATACCCCTACACTATCCATCACTTTCCCTACTGCTGCACCCTCCTGGAGTTAGAATAGTAAATCGAACCCCTACACTATCCATCACTTTCCCTACTGCTGCACCTTCCTGGAGTTAGAATAGTAAATTAAACCCCTACACTATCCATCACTTTCCCTACTGCTGCACCTTCCTGGAGTTAGAATAGTAAATTGAACCCCTATACTATCCATCACTTTCTCTACTGCTGCACCTTCCTTGAGTTAGAATAGTAAATTATAACCCCACACTATCCATCACTTTCCTTATTGATGCACCTTTCTGGAGTTAGAATAGCAAATTGAACCTCTACACTATCCATCATTTTCCCTACTGCTGCACCTTCCTGGAGTTAGAATAGTATATTATACCCCTACACTATCCTACACTTTCCTTTGTGCTGCACCTTCCTGGACTTAGAATAGTAAATAGAACCCCTACACTATCCATCACTTTCCCTACTGCTGCACCTTCCTGGAGTTAGAATAGTAAATTATACTCCTACACTATCCAACACTTACCCTACTGCAAAACCTTCCTGGAGTTAGAATAGTAAATTATATACCCCTACACTATCCATCACTTTCCTTATTGCTGTACCTTCCTGGAGTTAGAATAGTAAATCAAACCTGTACACTATCCATCACTTTCCCTACTGCCGCACCCTCCTGGAGTTAGAATAGTAAATCGAACCCCTACACTATCCATCACTTTTCCTACCGCTGCACCTTCCTGGAGTTAGAATAGTAAATTAAACCCCCTACACTATCCTACACTTTTTTTTGTGCTGCACCTTCCTGGACTCAGAATAGTAAATAGAACCCCTATATTACCCATCACTTTCCCTACTGCTGCACCTTCCTGGAGTTAGAATAGTAATTTATACCCCTATACTATCCATCACTTACCCTTCTGCAACACCTTCCTGGAGTTAGAATAGTAAATTAAACCCCCTACACTATCCTACACTTTTCTTTGTGCTGCATCTTCCTGGACTTAGAATAGTAAAAAGAACCCCTATATTATCCATCACTTTCCCTACTGCTGCACCTTCCTGGAGTTAGAATAGTAAATTATACCCCTGCACTATCCATCACTTTCCCTACTGCTGCACCTACCTGGACTTAGAATATAAAATTATATCTCTACACTATCCTACACTTTCCCTACTGCTGCACCTTCCTGGAGTTAGAATAGTAAATTATATCTCTACACTATCCATCACTTTCCCTACTGCTGCACCTTCCTGGAGTTAGAGTAGTAAATTGAACCCCTACACTATCCATCACTATCCCTACTGCTGCACCTTCCTTGAGTTAGAATAGTAAAGTATACCCCTACACTATCCATCACTTTCCCTATTGCTGCACCTTCCTGGAGTTAGAAAAGTAAATTAAACCCTTACACTATCCATCACTTTCCCTACTGCTGCACCTTCCTGGAGTTAGACTAGTAAATGTAACCCCTAAAATATCAATCACTTTCCCTACTGCTGCACCTTCCTGGAGTTAGAATAGTATATTATACCCCTACACTATCCTACACTTTCCTTTGTGCTGCACCTTCCTGGACTTAGAATAGTAAATAGAACCCCTACACTATCCGTAACTTTCCCTACTGCTGCACCTTCCTGGAGTTAGAATAGTAGATTATAGCCTTACACTATCCATCACGTTCCTTATTGCTGCACCTTCCTGGAGTTAGAATAGTACATTAAACCCTTACACTATCCATCACTTTCCCTACTGCTGCACCTTCCTGGAGTTAGAATAGTAAATTGAACCCCTACACTATCCATCACTTTCCCTACTGCTGCACCTTCCTGGAGTTAGAATAGTATATTATACCCCTACACTATCCTACACTTTCCTTTGTGCTGCACCTTCCTGGACTTAGAATAGTAAATAGAACCCCTACACTATCCATCACTTTCCCTACTGGTGCACCTTCCTGGAGTTATAATAGTAATTTATACCCCAACACTATCCATCACTTACCCTTCTGCAACACCTTCCTGGAGTTAGAATAGTAAATTATACCCCTACACTATCCATCACTTTCCTTACTGCTGCACCTTCTTGGAGTTAGAATAGTAAATGAAACCCATACACTATCCATCACTTTCCCTACTGCTGCACCTTCCTGGAGTTAGAATAGTAAATCGAACCCCTACACTATCCATCACTTTCCCTACTGCTGCACCTTCCTGGAGTTAGAATAGTAAATTAAACCCCTACACTATCCATCACTTTCCCTACTGCTGCACCTTCCTGGAGTTAGAATAGTAAATTATACTCCTACACTATCCATCACTTTCCCTACTGCTGCACCTTCCTTGAGTTAGAATAGTAAATTATACCCCCACCCTATCCATCACTTTCCCTACTGCTGCACCTTCCTGGAGTTAGAATAGTATATTATACCCCTACACTATCCATCACTTACCCTTCTGCAACACCTTCCTGGAGTTAGAATAGTAAATTATACCCCTACACTATCCATCACTTTCCTTACTGCTGTACCTTCCTGGAGTTCGAATAGTACATTATACTCCTACACTATCCATCACTTTCCCTACTGCTGCACCTTCCTGGAGTTAGAGTAGTAAATTGAACCCCAACACTATCCATCACTTTCCTTACTGCTGTACCTTCCTTGAGTTAGAATAGTAAATTATACCCCTACACTATCCATCACTTTCCCTATTGCTGCACCTTCCTGGAGTTAGAATAGTAAATTAAACCCTTACACAATCCATCACTTTCCCTACTGCTGCACCATCCTGGAGTTAGACTAGTAAATTGAACCTCTACAATATCCATCACTTTCCCTACTGCTGCACCTTCCTGGAGTTAGAATAGTATATTATACCCCTACACTATCCTACACTTTCCTTTGTGCTGCACCTTCCTGGACTTAGAAAAGTAAATAGAACCCCTACACTATCCGTCACTTTCCCTACTGCTGCACCTTCCTGGAGTTAGAATAGTAAATTATAGCCCTACACTATCCATCACGTTCCTTATTGCTGCACCTTCCTGGAGTTAGAATAGTAAATGAAACCCTTACACTATCCATCACTTTCCCTACTGCTGCACCTTCCTGGACTTTGAATAGTAAATAGAACCCCTACACTATCCATCACTTTCCCTACTGCTGCATCTTCCTTGAGTTAGAATAGTAAATTATACTCCTACACTATCCATCACTTACCCTACTGCAAAACCTTCCTGGAGTTAGAATAGTAAATCGTACCCCTACACTATTCATCACTTACCCTTATGCAACACCTTCCTGGAGTTAGAATAATAAGTTATACCCCTACACTATCCATCACTTTCCTTACTGCTGCACCTTCCTGGAGTTAGAATAGTAAATTATACCCCTACACTATCCTACACTTTCCTTTGTGCTGCACCTTCCTGGACTTAGAATAGTAAATAGAACCCCTACACTATCCATCACTTTCCCTACTGCTGTACCTTCCTGGAGTTAGAAACGTAAATTATACTCCTACACTATCCATCACTTACCCTACTGCAAAACCTTCCTGGAGTTAGAATAGTAAATTATACCCCTACACTATCCGTCACTTTCCTTATTGCTGTACATTCCTGGAGTTAGAATAGTAAATGAAACCCGTACACTATCCATCACTTTCCCTACTGCTGCACCTTCCTGGAGTTAGAATAGTAAATTGAACCCCTACACTATCCATCACTTTCCCTACTGCTGCACCTTCCTGGAGTTAGAATAGTAAATTATACTCCTACACTATCCAACACTTACCCTACTGCAAAACCTTCCTGGAGTTAGAATAGTAAATTATACCCCTACACTATCCATCACTTTCCTTATTGCTGTACCTTCTTGGAGTTAGAATAGTAAATGAAACCCATACACTATCCATCACTTTCCCTACTGCTGCACCTTCCTGGAGTTAGAATAGTAAATCGAACCCCTACACTATCCATCACTTTCCCTACTGCTGCACCTTCCTGGAGTTAGAATAGTAAATTAAACCCCTACACTATCCATCACTTTCCCTACTGCTGCACCTTCCTGGAGTTAGAATAGTACATTATACTCCTACACTATCCATCACTTACCCTACTGCAACACCTTCCTGGAGTTAGAATAGTAAATTATACCCCTACACTATCCATCACTTTCCTTATTGCTGTACCTTCCTGGAGTTAGAATAGTAAATCAAACCCCTACACTATCCATCACTTGCCCTTATGCAACACCTTCCTGGAGTTAGAATAGTAAATTATACCCCTACACTATCCATCACTTTCCTTACTGCTGCACCTTCCTGGAGTTAGAATAGTAAATTATACCCCTACACTATCCTACACGTTCCTTTGTGCTGCACCTTCCTGGACTTAGAATAGTAATTAGAACCCCTACACTATCCATCACTTTCCCTACTGCTGCATCTTCCTGGAGTTAGAATAGTAAATTATACTCCTACACTATCCATCACTTACCCTACTGCAAAACCTTCCTGGAGTTAGAATAGTAAATTATACCCCTGCACTATCCATCACTTTCCTTATTGCTGTACCTTCCTGGAGTTAGAATAGTAAATCAAACCCATACACTATCCATCACTTTCCCTACTGCTGCACCTTCCTGGAGTTAGAATAGTAAATTGAACCCCCTACACTATCCTACACTTTTCTTTGTGCTGCACCTACCTGGACTTAGAATATAAAATTATATCTCTACACTATCCTACACTTTCCCTACTGCTGCACCTTCCTGGAGTTAGAATAGTAAATTATATCTCTACACTATCCATCACTTTCCCTACTGCTGCACCTTCCTGGAGTTAGAGTAGTAAATTGAACCCCTACACTATCCATCACTATCCCTACTGCTGCACCTTCCTTGAGTTAGAATAGTAAAGTATACCCCTACACTATCCATCACTTTCCCTATTGCTGCACCTTCCTGGAGTTAGAATAGTAAATTAAACCCTTACACTATCCATCTCTTTCCCTACTGCTTCACCTTCCTGGAGTTAGACTAGTAAATTGACCCCCTAAAATATCAATCACTTTCCCTACTGCTGCACCTTCCTGGAGTTAGAATAGTATATTATACCCCTACACTATCCTACACTTTCCTTTGTGCTGCACCTTCCTGTACTTAGAATAGTAAATAGAACCCCTACACTATCCATCACTTTCCCTACTGGTGCACCTTCCTGGAGTTATAATAGTAATTTATACCCCTACACTATCCATCACTTACCCTTCTGCAACACCTTCCTGGAGTTAGAATAGTAAATTATACCCCTACACTATCCATCACTTTCCTTACTGCTGCACCTTCCTGGAGTTCGAATAGTAAATTATACCCCTACACTATCCATCACTTTCCCTACTGCTGCACCCTCCTGGAGTCAGAATAGTAAATCAAACCCCTACACTATCCATCACTTTCCCTACTGCTGCACCTTCCTGGAGTTAGAATAGTAAATTAAACCCCTACACTATCCATCCCTTTCCTTACTGCTGCACCTTCCTGGAGTTAGAATAGTAAATTATACCCCTACACTATCCTATACTTTCCTTTGTGCTGCACCTTCCTGGACTTAGAATAGTAAATAGAACCCCTACACTATCCATCACTTTCCCTACTGCTGCATCTTCCTTGAGTTAGAATAGTAAATTATACTCCTACACTATCCATCACTTACCCTACTGCAAAACCTTCCTGGAGTTAGAATAGTAAATTATACCCCTGCACTATCCATCACTTTCCTTATTGCTGTACCTTCCTGGAGTTAGAATAGTAAATCAAACCTGTACACTATCCATCACTTTCCCTACTGCTGCACCTTCCTGGAGTTAGAATAGTAAATTGAACCCCCTACACTTTTCTTTGTGCTGCACCTTCCTGGACTTAGAATAGTAAAAAGAACCCCTATATTATCCATCAGTTTCCCTACTTCTGCACCTTCCTGGAGTTAGAATAGTAATGTATACCCCTACACTATCCATCACTTACCCTTCTGCAACACCTTCCTGGAGTTAGAATAGTAAATTATACCCCTACACTATCCATCACTTTCCCTACTGCTGCACCTACCTGGACTTAGAATATAAAATTATATCTCTACACTATCCTACACTTTCCCTACTGCTGCACCTTCCTGGAGTTAGAATAGTAAATTATATCTCTACACTATCCATCACTTTCCCTACTGCTGCACCTTCCTGGAGTTAGAGTAGTAAATTGAACCCCTACACTATCCATCACTATCCCTACTGCTGCACCTTCCTTGAGTTAGAATAGTAAAGTATACCCCTACACTTTCCATCACTTTCCCTATTGCTGCACCTTCGTGGAGTTAGAATAGTAAATTAAACCCTTACACTATCCATCTCTTTCCCTACTGCTTCACCTTCCTGGAGTTAGACTAGTAAATTGACCCCCTAAAATATCAATCACTTTCCCTACTGCTGCACCTTCCTGGAGTTAGAATAGTATATTATACCCCTACACTATCCTACACTTTCCTTTGTGCTGCACCTTCCTGGACTTAGAATAGTAAATAGAACCCCTACACTATCCGTCACTTTCCCTACTGCTGCACCTTCCTGGAGTTAGAATAGTAGATTATAGCCCTACACTATCCATCACGTTCCTTATTGCTGCACCTTCCTGGAGTTAGAATAGTAAATTAAACCCTTACACTATCCATCACTTTCCCTACTGCTGCACCTTCCTGGAGTTAGAATAGTAAATTGAACCCCTACACTATCCATCACTTTCCCTACTGCTGCACCTTCCTGTAGTTAGAATAGTATATTATACCCCTACACTATCCTACACTTTCCTTTGTGCTGCACCTTCCTGGACTTAGAATAGTAAATAGAACCCCTACACTATCCATCACTTTCCCTACTGGTGCACCTTCCTGGAGTTATAATAGTAATTTATACCCCTACACTATCCATCACTTACCCTTCTGAAACACCTTCCTGGAGTTAGAATAGTAAATTATACCCCTACACTATCCATCACTTTCCTTACTGCTGCACCTTCCTGGAGTTCGAATAGTAAATTATACCCCTACACTATCCATCACTTTCCCTACTGCTGCACCCTCCTGGAGTTAGAATAGTAAATCGAACCCCTACACTATCCATCACTTTCCCTACTGCTGCACCTTCCTGGAGTTAGAATAGTAAATTAAACCCCTACACTATCCATCACTTTCCCTACTGCTGCACCTTCCTGGAGTTAGAATAGTAAATTGAACCCCTATACTATCCATCACTTTCTCTACTGCTGCACCTTCCTTGAGTTAGAATAGTAAATTATAACCCCACACTATCCATCACTTTCCTTATTGATGCACCTTTCTGGAGTTAGAATAGCAAATTGAACCTCTACACTATCCATCATTTTCCCTACTGCTGCACCTTCCTGGAGTTAGAATAGTATATTATACCCCTACACTATCCTACACTTTCCTTTGTGCTGCACCTTCCTGGACTTAGAATAGTAAATAGAACCCCTACACTATCCATCACTTTCCCTACTGCTGCACCTTCCTGGAGTTAGAATAGTAAATTATACTCCTACACTATCCAACACTTACCCTACTGCAAAACCTTCCTGGAGTTAGAATAGTAAATTATATACCCCTACACTATCCATCACTTTCCTTATTGCTGTACCTTCCTGGAGTTAGAATAGTAAATCAAACCTGTACACTATCCATCACTTTCCCTACTGCCGCACCCTCCTGGAGTTAGAATAGTAAATCGAACCCCTACACTATCCATCACTTTCCCTACCGCTGCACCTTCCTGGAGTTAGAATAGTAAATTAAACCCCCTACACTATCCTACACTTTTTTTTGTGCTGCACCTTCCTGGACTCAGAATAGTAAATAGAACCCCTATATTACCCATCACTTTCCCTACTGCTGCACCTTCCTGGAGTTAGAATAGTAATTTATACCCCTACACTATCCATCACTTACCCTTCTGCAACACCTTCCTGGAGTTAGAATAGTAAATTAAACCCCCTACACTATCCTACACTTTTCTTTGTGCTGCATCTTCCTGGACTTAGAATAGTAAAAAGAACCCCTATATTATCCATCACTTTCCCTACTGCTGCACCTTCCTGGAGTTAGAATAGTAATGTATACTCCTAAACTATCCATCACTTACCCTTCTGCAACACCTTCCTGGAGTTAGAATAGTAAATTATACCCCTGCACTATCCATCACTTTCCCTACTGCTGCACCTACCTGGACTTAGAATATAAAATTATATCTCTACACTATCCTACACTTTCCCTACTGCTGCACCTTCCTGGAGTTAGAATAGTAAATTATATCTCTACACTATCCATCACTTTCCCTACTGCTGCACCTTCCTGGAGTTAGAGTAGTAAATTGAACCCCTACACTATCCATCACTATCCCTACTGCTGCACCTTCCTTGAGTTAGAATAGTAAAGTATACCCCTACACTATCCATCACTTTCCCTATTGCTGCACCTTCCTGGAGTTAGAAAAGTAAATTAAACCCTTACACTATCCATCACTTTCCCTACTGCTGCACCTTCCTGGAGTTAGACTAGTAAATGTAACCCCTAAAATATCAATCACTTTCCCTACTGCTGCACCTTCCTGGAGTTAGAATAGTATATTATACCCCTACACTATCCTACACTTTCCTTTGTGCTGCACCTTCCTGGACTTAGAATAGTAAATAGAACCCCTACACTATCCGTAACTTTCCCTACTGCTGCACCTTCCTGGAGTTAGAATAGTAGATTATAGCCTTACACTATCCATCACGTTCCTTATTGCTGCACCTTCCTGGAGTTAGAATAGTACATTAAACCCTTACACTATCCATCACTTTCCCTACTGCTGCACCTTCCTGGAGTTAGAATAGTAAATTGAACCCCTACACTATCCATCACTTTCCCTACTGCTGCACCTTCCTGGAGTTAGAATAGTATATTATACCCCTACACTATCCTACACTTTCCTTTGTGCTGCACCTTCCTGGACTTAGAATAGTAAATAGAACCCCTACACTATCCATCACTTTCCCTACTGGTGCACCTTCCTGGAGTTATAATAGTAATTTATACCCCAACACTATCCATCACTTACCCTTCTGCAACACCTTCCTGGAGTTAGAATAGTAAATTATACCCCTACACTATCCATCACTTTCCTTACTGCTGCACCTTCTTGGAGTTAGAATAGTAAATGAAACCCATACACTATCCATCACTTTCCCTACTGCTGCACCTTCCTGGAGTTAGAATAGTAAATCGAACCCCTACACTATCCATCACTTTCCCTACTGCTGCACCTTCCTGGAGTTAGAATAGTAAATTAAACCCCTACACTATCCATCACTTTCCCTACTGCTGCACCTTCCTGGAGTTAGAATAGTAAATTATACTCCTACACTATCCATCACTTTCCCTACTGCTGCACCTTCCTTGAGTTAGAATAGTAAATTATACCCCCACCCTATCCATCACTTTCCCTACTGCTGCACCTTCCTGGAGTTAGAATAGTATATTATACCCCTACACTATCCATCACTTACCCTTCTGCAACACCTTCCTGGAGTTAGAATAGTAAATTATACCCCTACACTATCCATCACTTTCCTTACTGCTGTACCTTCCTGGAGTTCGAATAGTAAATTATACTCCTACACTATCCATCACTTTCCCTACTGCTGCACCTTCCTGGAGTTAGAGTAGTAAATTGAACCCCAACACTATCCATCACTTTCCTTACTGCTGTACCTTCCTTGAGTTAGAATAGTAAATTATACCCCTACACTATCCATCACTTTCCCTATTGCTGCACCTTCCTGGAGTTAGAATAGTAAATTAAACCCTTACACTATCCATCACTTTCCCTACTGCTGCACCATCCTGGAGTTAGACTAGTAAATTGAACCTCTACAATATCCATCACTTTCCCTACTGCTGCACCTTCCTGGAGTTAGAATAGTATATTATACCCCTACACTATCCTACACTTTCCTTTGTGCTGCACCTTCCTGGACTTAGAATAGTAAATAGAACCCCTACACTATCCGTCACTTTCCCTACTGCTGCACCTTCCTGGAGTTAGAATAGTAAATTATAGCCCTACACTATCCATCACGTTCCTTATTGCTGCACCTTCCTGGAGTTAGAATAGTAAATGAAACCCTTACACTATCCATCACTTTCCCTACTGCTGCACCTTCCTGGACTTTGAATAGTAAATAGAACCCCTACACTATCCATCACTTTCCCTACTGCTGCATCTTCCTTGAGTTAGAATAGTAAATTATACTCCTACACTATCCATCACTTACCCTACTGCAAAACCTTCCTGGAGTTAGAATAGTAAATTATACCCCTGTACTATCCATCACTTTCCTTATTGCTGTACCTTCCTGGAGTTAGAATAGTAAATCAAACCCATACACTATCCATCACTTTCCCTACTGCTGCATCTTCCTTGAGTTAGAATAGTAAATTATACTCCTACACTATCCATCACTTACCCTACTGCAAAACCTTCCTGGAGTTAGAATAGTAAATTATACCCCTGCACTATCCATCACTTTCCTTATTGCTGTACCTTCCTGGAGTTAGAATAGTAAATCAAACCCGTACACTATCCATCACTTTCCCTACTGCTGCACCTTCCTGGAGTTAGAATAGTAAATTGAGCCCCCTACACTATCCTACACTTTTCTTTGTGCTGCACCTTCCTGGACTTAGAATAGTAAATAGAACCCCTACACTATCCGTCACTTTCCCTACTGCTGCACCTTCCTGGAGTTAGAATAGTAGATTATAGCCCTACACTATCCATCACGTTCCTTATTGCTGCACCTTCCTGGAGTTAGAATAGTAAATTAAACCCTTACACTATCCATCACTTTCCCTACTGCTGCACCTTCCTGGAGTTAGAATAGTAAATTGAACCCCTACACTATCCATCACTTTCCCTACTGCTGCACCTTCCTGGAGTTAGAATAGTATATTATACCCCTACACTATCCTACACTTTCCTTTGTGCTGCACCTTCCTGGACTTAGAATAGTAAATACAACCCCTACACTATCCATCACTTTCCCTACTGGTGCACCTTCCTGGAGTTATAATAGTAATTTATACCCCTACACTATCCATCACTTACCCTTCTGCAACACCTTCCTTGAGTTAGAATAGTAAATTATACCCCTACACTATCCATCACTTTCCTTACTGCTGCACCTTCCTGGAGTTCGAATAGTTAATTATACCCCTACACTACCCATCACTTTCCCTACTGCTGCACCTTCCTGGACTTAGAATATTAAATTATATCTCTACACTATCCTACACTTTCCCTACTGCTGCACCTTCCTGGAGTTAGAGTAGTAAATTGAACCCCTACCCTATCCATCACTTTTTCTACTGCTGCACCTTCCTTGAGTTAGAATAGTAAATTATAACCCCACACTTCCATCACTTTCCTTATTGATGCACCTTTCTGGAGTTAGAATAGCAAATTGAACCTCTACACTATCCATCATTTTCCCTACTGCTGCACCTTCCTGGAGTTAGAATAGTATAATATAACCCTACACTATCCTACACTTTCCTTTGTGCTGCACCTTCCTGGACTTAGAATAGTAAATAGAACCCCTACACTATCCATCACTTTCCCTACTGCTGCACCTTCCTGGAGTTAGAATAGTAAATTATACCCCTACACTATCCATCACTTACCCTTCTGCAACACCTTCCTTGAGTTAGAATAGTAAATTATACCCCTACACTATCCATCACTTTCCTTACTGCTGCACCTTCCTGGAGTTCGAATAGTAAATTATACCCCTACACTATCCATCACTTTCCCTACTGCTGCACCTTCCTGGACTTAGAATATTAAATTATATCTCTACACTATCCTACACTTTCCCTACTGCTGCACCTTCCTGGAGTTAGAGTAGTAAATTGAACCCCTACCCTATCCATCACTTTCTCTACTGCTGCACCTTCCTTGAGTTAGAATAGTAAATTATAACCCCACACTATCCATCACTTTCCTTATTGATGCACCTTTCTGGAGTTAGAATAGCAAATTGAACCTCTACACTATCCATCATGTTCCCTACTGCTGCACCTTCCTGGAGTTAGAATAGTATATTATACCCCTACACTATCCTACACTTTCCATGTGTTGCACCTTCCTGGACTTAGAATAGTAAATAGAACCCCTACACTATCCATCACTTTCCCCACTGCTGCACCTTCCTGGAGTTAGAATAGTAAATTATACTACTACACTATCCAACACTTACCCTACTGCAAAACCTTCCTGGAGTTAGAATAGTAAATTATATACCCCTACACTATCCATCACTTTCCTTATTGCTGTACCTTCCTGGAGCTAGAAAAGTAAATCAAACCTGTACACTATCCATCACTTTCCCTACTGCTGCACCCTCCTGGAGTTAGAATAGTAAATCGAACCCCTACACTATCCATCACTTTCCCTACTGCTGCACCTTCCTGGAGTTAGAATAGTAAATTAAACCCCCTACACTATCCTACACTTTTCTTTGTGCTGCACCTTCCTGGACTCAGAATAGTAAATAGAACCCCTATATTACCCATCCCTTTCCCTACTGCTGCACCTTCCTGGAGTTAGAATAGTAATTTATACCCCTACACTATCCATCACTTACCCTTCTGCAACACCTTCCTGGAGTTAGAATAGTAAATTAAACCCCCTACACTATCCTACACTTTTCTTTGTGCTGCACCTTCCTGGACTCAGAATAGTAAATAGAACCCCTATATTACCCATCACTTTCCCTACTGCTGCACCTTCCTGGAGTTAGAATAGTAAATTATACCCCTACATTATCCATCACTTTCCTTATTGCTGTATCTTCCTGGAGTTAGAATAGTAAATCAAACCTGTACACTATCCATCACTTTCCCTACTGCTGCACCTTCCTGGAGTTAGAATAGTAAATCGAACCCCTACACTATCCATCACTTTCCCTACTGCTGCACCTTCCTGGAGTTAGAACAGTAAATTAAACCCCCTACACTATCCTACACTTTTCTTTGTGCTGCACCTTCCTGGACTCAGAATAGTAAATAGAACCCCTATATTATCCATCACTTTCCCTACTGCTGCACCTTCCTGGAGTTAGAATAGTAATTTATACCCCTACACTATCCATCACTTACCCTTCTGCAACACCTTCCTGGAGTTAGAATAGTAAATTATACCCCTACACTATCCATCACTTTCCCTACTGCTGCACCTTCCTGGAGTTAGAATAGTAAATTAAACCCCTACACTATCCATCACTTTCCCTACTGCTGCACCTTCCTGGAGTTAGAATAGTAAATTATACTCCTACACTATCCATCACTTTCCCTACTGCTGCACCTTCCTTGAGTTAAAATAGTAAATTATACCCCCACCCTATCCATCACTTTCCCTACTGCTGCACCTTCCTGGAGTTAGAATAGTATATTATACCCCTACACTATCCATCACTTACCCTTCTGCAACACCTTCCTGGAGTTAGAATAGTAAATTATACCCCTACACTATCCATCACTTTCCTTACTGCTGCACCTTCCTGGAGTTCGAATAGTAAATTATACTCCTACACTATCCATCACTTTCCCTACTGCTGCACCTTCCTGGAGTTAGAGTAGTAAATTGAACCCCAACACTATCCATCACTTTCCTTACTGCTGTACCTTCCTTGAGTTAGAATAGTAAATTATACCCCTACACTATCCATCACTTTCCCTATTGCTGCACCTTCCTGGAGTTAGAATAGTAAATTAAACCCTTACACTATCCATCACTTTCCCTACTGCTGCACCATCCTGGAGTTAGACTAGTAAATTGAACCTCTACAATATCCATCACTTTCCCTACTGCTGCACCTTCCTGGAGTTAGAATATTATATTATACCCCTACACTATCCTACACTTTCCTTTGTGCTGCACCTTCCTGGACTTAGAATAGTAAATAGAACCCCTACACTATCCGTCACTTTCCCTACTGCTGCACCTTCCTGGAGTTAGAATAGTAAATTATAGCCCTACACTATCCATCACGTTCCTTATTGCTGCACCTTCCTGGAGTTAGAATAGTAAATGAAACCCTTACACTATCCATCACTTTCCCTACTGCTGCACCTTCCTGGAGTTAGAATAGTAAATCGAACCCCTACACTATCCATCACTTTCCCTACTGCTGCACCTTCCTGGAGTTAGAATAGTAAATTACACCCCTACACTATCCATCACTTTCCCTACTGCTGCACCTTCCTGGAGTTAGAATAGTAAATTATACTCCTACACTATCCATCACTTACCCTACTGCAACACCTTCCTGGAGTTAGAATAGTAAATTATACCCCTACACTATCCATCACTTTCCTTATTGCAGTACCTTCCTGGAGTTAGAATAGTAAATCGTACCCCTACACTATCCATCACTTGCCCTTATGCAACACCTTCCTGGAGTTAGAATAGTAAATTATACCCCTACACTATCCATCACTTTCCTTACTGCTGCACCTTCCTGGAGTTAGAATAGTAAATTATACCCCTACACTATCCTACACTTTCCTTTGTGCTGCACCTTCCTGGACTTAGAATAGTAAATAGAACCCCTACACTATCCATCACTTTCCCTACTGCTGCATCTTCCTTGAGTTAGAATAGTAAATTATACTCCTACACTATCCATCACTTACCCTACTGCAAAACCTTCCTGGAGTTAGAATAGTAAATTATACCCCTGCACTATCCATCACTTTCCTTATTGCTGTACCTTCCTGGAGTTAGAATAGTAAATCAAACCCATACACTATCCATCACTTTCCCTACTGCTGCATCTTCCTTGAGTTAGAATAGTAAATTATACTCCTACACTATCCATCACTTACCCTACTGCAAAACCTTCCTGGAGTTAGAATAGTAAATTATACCCCTGCACTATCCATCACTTTCCTTATTGCTGTACCTTCCTGGAGTTAGAATAGTAAATCAAACCCGTACACTATCCATCACTTTCCCTACTGCTGCACCTTTCTGGAGTTAGAATAGTAAATTGAACCCCCTACACTATCCTACACTTTTCTTTGTGCTGCACCTTCCTGGACTTAGAATAGTAAATAGAACCCCTACACTATCCGTCACTTTCCCTACTGCTGCACCTTCCTGGAGTTAGAATAGTAGATTATAGCCCTACACTATCCATCACGTTCCTTATTGCTGCACCTTCCTGGAGTTAGAATAGTAAATTAAACCCTTACACTATCCATCACTTTCCCTACTGCTGCACCTTCCTGGAGTTAGAATAGTAAATTGAACCCCTACACTATCCATCACTTTCCCTACTGCTGCACCTTCCTGGAGTTAGAATAGTATATTATACCCCTACACTATCCTACACTTTCCTTTGTGCTGCACCTTCCTGGACTTAGAATAGTAAATACAACCCCTACACTATCCATCACTTTCCCTACTGGTGCACCTTCCTGGAGTTATAATAGTAATTTATACCCCTACACTATCCATCACTTACCCTTCTGCAACACCTTCCTTGAGTTAGAATAGTAAATTATACCCCTACACTATCCATCACTTTCCTCACTGCTGCACCTTCCTGGAGTTCGAATAGTTAATTATACCCCTACACTACCCATCACTTTCCCTACTGCTGCACCTTCCTGGACTTAGAATATTAAATTATATCTCTACACTATCCTACGCTTTCCCTACTGCTGCACCTTCCTGGAGTTAGAGTAGTAAATTGAACCCATACCCTATCCATCACTTTTTCTACTGCTGCACCTTCCTTGAGTTAGAATAGTAAATTATAACCCCACACTTCCATCACTTTCCTTATTGATGCACCTTTCTGGAGTTAGAATAGCAAATTGAACCTCTACACTATCCATCATTTTCCCTACTGCTGCACCTTCCTGGAGTTAGAATAGTATAATATAACCCTACACTATCCTACACTTTCCTTTGTGCTGCACCTTCCTGGACTTAGAATAGTAAATAGAACCCCTACACTATCCATCACTTTCCCTACTGCTGCACCTTCCTGGAGTTAGAATAGTAAATTATACCCCTACACTATCCATCACTTACCCTTCTGCAACACCTTCCTTGAGTTAGAATAGTAAATTATACCCCTACACTATCCATCACTTTCCTTACTGCTGCACCTTCCTGGAGTTCGAATAGTAAATTATACCCCTACACTATCCATCACTTTCCCTACTGCTGCACCTTCCTGGACTTAGAATATTAAATTATATCTCTACACTATCCTACACTTTCCCTACTGCTGCACCTTCCTGGAGTTAGAGTAGTAAATTGAACCCCTACCCTATCCATCACTTTCTCTACTGCTGCACCTTCCTTGAGTTAGAATAGTAAATTATAACCCCACACTATCCATCACTTTCCTTATTGATGCACCTTTCTGGAGTTAGAATAGCAAATTGAACCTCTACACTATCCATCATGTTCCCTACTGCTGCACCTTCCTGGAGTTAGAATAGTATATTATACCCCTACACTATCCTACACTTTCCATGTGTTGCACCTTCCTGGACTTAGAATAGTAAATAGAACCCCTACACTATCCATCACTTTCCCCACTGCTGCACCTTCCTGGAGTTAGAATAGTAAATTATACTACTACACTATCCAACACTTACCCTACTGCAAAACCTTCCTGGAGTTAGAATAGTAAATTATACCCCTACACTATCCATCACTTTCCTTATTGCTGTACCTTCCTGGAGTTAGAATAGTAAATCAAACCCCTACACTATCCATCACTTGCCCTTATGCAACACCTTCCTGGAGTTAGAATAGTAAATTATACCCCTACACTATCCATCACTTTCCTTACTGCTGCACCTTCCTGGAGTTAGAATAGTAAATTATACCCCTACACTATCCTACACGTTCCTTTGTGCTGCACCTTCCTGGACTTAGAATAGTAATTAGAACCCCTACACTATCCATCACTTTCCCTACTGCTGCATCTTCCTGGAGTTAGAATAGTAAATTATACTCCTACACTATCCATCACTTACCCTACTGCAAAACCTTCCTGGAGTTAGAATAGTAAATTATACCCCTGCACTATCCATCACTTTCCTTATTGCTGTACCTTCCTGGAGTTAGAATAGTAAATCAAACCCGTACACTATCCATCACTTTCCCTACTGCTGCACCTTCCTGGAGTTAGAATAGTAAATTGAACCCCCTACACTATCCTACACTTTTCTTTGTGCTGCACCTTCCTGGACTTAGAATAGTAAAAAAAAAACTATATTATCCATCAGTTTCCCTACTTCTGCACCTTCCTGGAGTTAGAATAGTAATGTATACCCCTACACTATCCATCACTTACCCTTCTGCAACACCTTCCTGGAGTTAGAATAGTAAATTATACCCCTACACTATCCATCACTTTCCCTACTGCTGCACCTACCTGGACTTAGAATATAAAATTATATCTCTACACTATCCTACACTTTCCCTACTGCTGCACCTTCCTGGAGTTAGAATAGTAAATTATATCTCTACACTATCCATCACTTTCCCTACTGCTGCACCTTCCTGGAGTTAGAGTAGTAAATTGAACCCCTACACTATCCATCACTATCCCTACTGCTGCACCTTCCATGAGTTAGAATAGTAAAGTATACCCCTACACTATCCATCACTTTCCCTATTGCTGCACCTTCCTGGAGTTAGAATAGTAAATTAAACCCTTACACTATCCATCTCTTTCCCTACTGCTTCACCTTCCTGGAGTTAGACTAGTAAATTGACCCCCTAAAATATCAATCACTTTCCCTACTGCTGCACCTTCCTGGAGTTAGAATAGTATATTATACCCCTACACTATCCTACACTTTCCTTTGTGCTGCACCTTCCTGTACTTAGAATAGTAAATAGAACCCCTACACTATCCATCACTTTCCCTACTGGTGCACCTTCCTGGAGTTATAATAGTAATTTATACCCCTACACTATCCATCACTTACCCTTCTGCAACACCTTCCTGGAGTTAGAATAGTAAATTATACCCCTACACTATCCATCACTTTCCTTACTGCTGCACCTTCCTGGAGTTCGAATAGTAAATTATACCCCTACACTATCCATCACTTTCCCTACTGCTGCACCCTCCTGGAGTCAGAATAGTAAATCAAACCCCTACACTATCCATCACTTTCCCTACTGCTGCACCTTCCTGGAGTTAGAATAGTAAATTAAACCCCTACACTATCCATCACTTTCCTTACTGCTGCACCTTCCTGGAGTTAGAATAGTAAATTATACCCCTACACTATCCTATACTTTCCTTTGTGCTGCACCTTCCTGGACTTAGAATAGTAAATAGAACCCCTACACTATCCATCACTTTCCCTACTGCTGCATCTTCCTTGAGTTAGAATAGTAAATTATACTCCTACACTATCCATCACTTACCCTACTGCAAAACCTTCCTGGAGTTAGAATAGTAAATTATACCCCTGCACTATCCATCACTTTCCTTATTGCTGTACCTTCCTGGAGTTAGAATAGTAAATCAAACCTGTACACTATCCATCACTTTCCCTACTGCTGCACCTTCCTGGAGTTAGAATAGTAAATTGAACCCCCTACACTATCCTACACTTTTCTTTGTGCTGCACCTTCCTGGACTTAGAATAGTAAAAAGAACCCCTATATTATCCATCAGTTTCCCTACTTCTGCACCTTCCTGGAGTTAGAATAGTAATGTATACCCCTACACTATCCATCACTTACACTTCTGCAACACCTTCCTGGAGTTAGAATAGTAAATTATACCCCTACACTATCCATCACTTTCCCTACTGCTGCACCTACCTGGACTTAGAATATAAAATTATATCTCTACACTATCCTACACTTTCCCTACTGCTGCACCTTCCTGGAGTTAGAATAGTAAATTATATCTCTACACTATCCATCACTTTCCCTACTGCTGCACCTTCCTGGATTTAGAGTAGTAAATTGAACCCCTACACTATCCATCACTATCCCTACTGCTGCACCTTCCTTGAGTTAGAATAGTAAAGTATACCCCTACACTTTCCATCACTTTCCCTATTGCTGCACCTTCGTGGAGTTAGAATAGTAAATTAAACCCTTACACTATCCATCTCTTTCCCTACTGCTTCACCTTCCTGGAGTTAGACTAGTAAATTGACCCCCTAAAATATCAATCACTTTCCCTACTGCTGCACCTTCCTGGAGTTAGAATAGTATATTATACCCCTACACTATCCTACACTTTCCTTTGTGCTGCACCTTCCTGGACTTAGAATAGTAAATAGAACCCCTACACTATCCGTCACTTTCCCTACTGCTGCACCTTCCTGGAGTTAGAATAGTAGATTATAGCCCTACACTATCCATCACGTTCCTTATTGCTGCACCTTCCTGGAGTTAGAATAGTAAATTAAACCCTTACACTATCCATCACTTTCCCTACTGCTGCACCTTCCTGGAGTTAGAATAGTAAATTGAACCCCTACACTATCCATCACTTTCCCTACTGCTGCACCTTCCTGGAGTTAGAATAGTATATTATACCCCTACACTATCCTACACTTTCCTTTGTGCTGCACCTTCCTGGACTTAGAATAGTAAATAGAACCCCTACACTATCCATCACTTTCCCTACTGGTGCACCTTCCTGGAGTTATAATAGTAATTTATACCCCTACACTATCCATCACTTACCCTTCTGAAACACCTTCCTGGAGTTAGAATAGTAAATTATACCCCTACACTATCCATCACTTTCCTTACTGCTGCACCTTCCTGGAGTTTGAATAGTAAATTATACCCCTACACTATCCATCACTTTCCCTACTGCTGCACCCTCCTGGAGTTAGAATAGTAAATCGAACCCCTACACTATCCATCACTTTCCCTACTGCTGCACCTTCCTGGAGTTAGAATAGTAAATTAAACCCCTACACTATCCATCACTTTCCCTACTGCTGCACCTTCCTGGAGTTAGAATAGTAAATTGAACCCCTATACTATCCATCACTTTCTCTACTGCTGCACCTTCCTTGAGTTAGAATAGTAAATTATAACCCCACACTATCCATCACTTTCCTTATTGATGCACCTTTCTGGAGTTAGAATAGCAAATTGAACCTCTACACTATCCATCATTTTCCCTACTGCTGCACCTTCCTGGAGTTAGAATAGTATATTATACCCCTACACTATCCTACACTTTCCTTTGTGCTGCACCTTCCTGGACTTAGAATAGTAAATAGAACCCCTACACTATCCATCACTTTCCCTACTGCTGCACCTTCCTGGAGTTAGAATAGTAAATTATACTCCTACACTATCCAACACTTACCCTACTGCAAAACCTTCCTGGAGTTAGAATAGTAAATTATATACCCCTACACTATCCATCACTTTCCTTATTGCTGTACCTTCCTGGAGTTAGAATAGTAAATCAAACCTGTACACTATCCATCACTTTCCCTACTGCCGCACCCTCCTGGAGTTAGAATAGTAAATCGAACCCCTACACTATCCATCACTTTCCCTACCGCTGCACCTTCCTGGAGTTAGAATAGTAAATTAAACCCCCTACACTATCCTACACTTTTTTTTGTGCTGCACCTTCCTGGACTCAGAATAGTAAATAGAACCCCTATATTACCCATCACTTTCCCTACTGCTGCACCTTCCTGGAGTTAGAATAGTAATTTATACCCCTACACTATCCATCACTTACCGTTCTGCAACACCTTCCTGGAGTTAGAATAGTAAATTAAACCCCCTACACTATCCTACACTTTTCTTTGTGCTGCATCTTCCTGGACTTAGAATAGTAAAAAGAACCCCTATATTATCCATCACTTTCCCTACTGCTGCACCTTCCTGGAGTTAGAATAGTAATGTATACTCCTACACTATCCATCACTTACCCTTCTGCAACACCTTCCTGGAGTTAGAATAGTAAATTATACCCCTGCACTATCCATCACTTTCCCTACTGCTGCACCTACCTGGACTTAGAATATAAAATTATATCTCTACACTATCCTACACTTTCCCTACTGCTGCACCTTCCTGGAGTTAGAATAGTAAATTATATCTCTACACTATCCATCACTTTCCCTACTGCTGCACCTTCCTGGAGTTAGAGTAGTAAATTGAACCCCTACACTATCCATCACTATCCCTACTGCTGCACCTTCCTTGAGTTAGAATAGTAAAGTATACCCCTACACTATCCATCACTTTCCCTATTGCTGCACCTTCCTGGAGTTAGAAAAGTAAATTAAACCCTTATACTATCCATCACTTTCCCTACTGCTGCACCTTCCTGGAGTTAGACTAGTAAATTTAACCCCTAAAATATCAATCACTTTCCCTACTGCTGCACCTTCCTGGAGTTAGAATAGTATATTATACCCCTACACTATCCTACACTTTCCTTTGTGCTGCACCTTCCTGGACTTAGAATAGTAAATAGAACCCCTACACTATCCGTAACTTTCCCTACTGCTGCACCTTCCTGGAGTTAGAATAGTAGATTATAGCCTTACACTATCCATCACGTTCCTTATTGCTGCACCTTCCTGGAGTTAGAATAGTACATTAAACCCTTACACTATCCATCACTTTCCCTACTGCTGCACCTTCCTGGAGTTAGAATAGTAAATTGAACCCCTACACTATCCATCACTTTCCCTACTGCTGCACCTTCCTGGAGTTAGAATAGTATATTATACCCCTACACTATCCTACACTTTCCTTTGTGCTGCACCTTCCTGGACTTAGAATAGTAAATAGAACCCCTACACTATCCATCACTTTCCCTACTGGTGCACCTTCCTGGAGTTATAATAGTAATTTATACCCCAACACTATCCATCACTTACCCTTCTGCAACACCTTCCTGGAGTTAGAATAGTAAATTATACCCCTACACTATCCATCACTTTCCTTACTGCTGCACCTTCTTGGAGTTAGAATAGTAAATGAAACCCATACACTATCCATCACTTTCCCTACTGCTGCACCTTCCTGGAGTTAGAATAGTAAATCGAACCCCTACACTATCCATCACTTTCCCTACTGCTGCACCTTCCTGGAGTTAGAATAGTAAATTAAACCCCTACACTATCCATCACTTTCCCTACTGCTGCACCTTCCTGGAGTTAGAATAGTAAATTATACTCCTACACTATCCATCACTTTCCCTACTGCTGCACCTTCCTTGAGTTAGAATAGTAAATTATATCCCCACCCTATCCATCACTTTCCCTACTGCTGCACCTTCCTGGAGTTAGAATAGTATATTATACCCCTACACTATCCATCACTTACCCTTCTGCAACACCTTCCTGGAGTTAGAATAGTAAATTATACCCCTACACTATCCATCACTTTCCTTACTGCTGTACCTTCCTGGAGTTCGAATAGTAAATTATACTCCTACACTATCCATCACTTTCCCTACTGCTGCACCTTCCTGGAGTTAGAGTAGTAAATTGAACCCCAACACTATCCATCACTTTCCTTACTGCTGTACCTTCCTTGAGTTAGAATAGTAAATTATACCCCTACACTATCCATCACTTTCCCTATTGCTGCACCTTCCTGGAGTTAGAATAGTAAATTAAACCCTTACACTATCCATCACTTTCCCTACTGCTGCACCATCCTGGAGTTAGACTAGTAAATTGAACCTCTACAATATCCATCACTTTCCCTACTGCTGCACCTTCCTGGAGTTAGAATAGTATATTATACCCCTACACTATCCTACACTTTCCTTTGTGCTGCACCTTCCTGGAGTTAGAATAGTAAATTATAGCCCTACACTATCCATCACGTTCCTTATTGCTGCACCTTCCTGGAGTTAGAATAGTAAATGAAACCCTTACACTATCCATCACTTTCCCTACTGCTGCACCTTCCTGGACTTTGAATAGTAAATAGAACCCCTACACTATCCATCACTTTCCCTACTGCTGCATCTTCCTTGAGTTAGAATAGTAAATTATACTCCTACACTATCCATCACTTACCCTACTGCAAAACCTTCCTGGAGTTAGAACAGTAAATTATACCCCTGCACTATCCATCACTTTCCTTATTGCTGTACCTTCCTGGAGTTAGAATAGTAAATCAAACCCGTACACTATCCATCACTTTCCCTACTGCTGCACCTTCCTGGAGTTAGAATAGTAAATTGAACCCCCTACACTATCCTACACTTTTCTTTGTGCTGCACCTTCCTGGACTTAGAATAGTAAATAGAACCCCTACACTATCCGTCACTTTCCCTACTGCTGCACCTTCCTGGAGTTAGAATAGTAGATTATAGCCCTACACTATCCATCACGTTCCTTATTGCTGCACCTTCCTGGAGTTAGAATAGTAAATTAAACCCTTACACTATCCATCACTTTCCCTACTGCTGCACCTTCCTGGAGTTAGAATAGTAAATTGAACCCCTACACTATCCATCACTTTCCCTACTGCTGCACCTTCCTGGAGTTAGAATAGTATATTATACCCCTACACTATCCTACACTTTCCTTTGTGCTGCACCTTCCTGGACTTAGAATAGTAAATACAACCCCTACACTATCCATCACTTTCCCTACTGGTGCACCTTCCTGGAGTTATAATAGTAATTTATACCCCTACACTATCCATCACTTACCCTTCTGCAACACCTTCCTTGAGTTAGAATAGTAAATTATACCCCTACACTATCCATCACTTTCCTTACTGCTGCACCTTCCTGGAGTTCGAATAGTTAATTATACCCCTACACTACCCATCACTTTCCCTACTGCTGCACCTTCCTGGACTTAGAATATTAAATTATATCTCTACACTATCCTACACTTTCCCTACTGCTGCACCTTCCTGGAGTTAGAGTAGTAAATTGAACCCCTACCCTATCCATCACTTTTTCTACTGCTGCACCTTCCTTGAGTTAGAATAGTAAATTATAACCCCACACTTCCATCACTTTCCTTATTGATGCACCTTTCTGGAGTTAGAATAGCAAATTGAACCTCTACACTATCCATCATTTTCCCTACTGCTGCACCTTCCTGGAGTTAGAATAGTATAATATAACCCTACACTATCCTACACTTTCCTTTGTGCTGCACCTTCCTGGACTTAGAATAGTAAATAGAACCCCTACACTATCCATCACTTTCCCTACTGCTGCACCTTCCTGGAGTTAGAATAGTAAATTATACCCCTACACTATCCATCACTTACCCTTCTGCAACACCTTCCTTGAGTTAGAATAGTAAATTATACCCCTACACTATCCATCACTTTCCTTACTGCTGCACCTTCCTGGAGTTCGAATAGTAAATTATACCCCTACACTATCCATCACTTTCCCTACTGCTGCACCTTCCTGGACTTAGAATATTAAATTATATCTCTACACTATCCTACACTTTCCCTACTGCTGCACCTTCCTGGAGTTAGAGTAGTAAATTGAACCCCTACCCTATCCATCACTTTCTCTACTGCTGCACCTTCCTTGAGTTAGAATAGTAAATTATAACCCCACACTATCCATCACTTTCCTTATTGATGCACCTTTCTGGAGTTAGAATAGCAAATTGAACCTCTACACTATCCATCATGTTCCCTACTGCTGCACCTTCCTGGAGTTAGAATAGTATATTATACCCCTACACTATCCTACACTTTCCATGTGTTGCACCTTCCTGGACTTAGAATAGTAAATAGAACCCCTACACTATCCATCACTTTCCCCACTGCTGCACCTTCCTGGAGTTAGAATAGTAAATTATACTACTACACTATCCAACACTTACCCTACTGCAAAACCTTCCTGGAGTTAGAATAGTAAATTATATACCCCTACACTATCCATCACTTTCCTTATTGCTGTACCTTTCTGGAGCTAGAAAAGTAAATCAAACCTGTACACTATCCATCACTTTCCCTACTGCTGCACCCTCCTGGAGTTAGAATAGTAAATCGAACCCCTACACTATCCATCACTTTCCCTACTGCTGCACCTTCCTGGAGTTAGAATAGTAAATTAAACCCCCTACACTATCCTACACTTTTCTTTGTGCTGCACCTTCCTGGACTCAGAATAGTAAATAGAACCCCTATATTACCCATCCCTTTCCCTACTGCTGCACCTTCCTGGAGTTAGAATAGTAATTTATACCCCTACACTATCCATCACTTACCCTTCTGCAACACCTTCCTGGAGTTAGAATAGTAAATTAAACCCCCTACACTATCCTACACTTTTCTTTGTGCTGCACCTTCCTGGACTCAGAATAGTAAATAGAACCCCTATATTACCCATCACTTTCCCTACTGCTGCACCTTCCTGGAGTTAGAATAGTAAATTATACCCCTACATTATCCATCACTTTCCTTATTGCTGTATCTTCCTGGAGTTAGAATAGTAAATCAAACCTGTACACTATCCATCACTTTCCCTACTGCTGCACCTTCCTGGAGTTAGAATAGTAAATCGAACCCCTACACTATCCATCACTTTCCCTACTGCTGCACCTTCCTGGAGTTAGAACAGTAAATTAAACCCCCTACACTATCCTACACTTTTCTTTGTGCTGCACCTTCCTGGACTCAGAATAGTAAATAGAACCCCTATATTATCCATCACTTTCCCTACTGCTGCACCTTCCTGGAGTTAGAATAGTAATTTATACCCCTACACTATCCATCACTTACCCTTCTGCAACACCTTCCTGGAGTTAGAATAGTAAATTATACCCCTACACTATCCATCACTTTCCCTACTGCTGCACCTTCCTGGAGTTAGAATAGTAAATTAAACCCCTACACTATCCATCACTTTCCCTACTGCTGCACCTTCCTGGAGTTAGAATAGTAAATTATACTCCTACACTATCCATCACTTTCCCTACTGCTGCACCTTCCTTGAGTTAAAATAGTAAATTATACCCCCACCCTATCCATCACTTTCCCTACTGCTGCACCTTCCTGGAGTTAGAATAGTATATTATACCCCTACACTATCCATCACTTACCCTTCTGCAACACCTTCCTGGAGTTAGAATAGTAAATTATACCCCTACACTATCCATCACTTTCCTTACTGCTGCACCTTCCTGGAGTTCGAATAGTAAATTATACTCCTACACTATCCATCACTTTCCCTACTGCTGCACCTTCCTGGAGTTAGAGTAGTAAATTGAACCCCAACACTATCCATCACTTTCCTTACTGCTGTACCTTCCTTGAGTTAGAATAGTAAATTATACCCCTACACTATCCATCACTTTCCCTATTGCTGCACCTTCCTGGAGTTAGAATAGTAAATTAAACCCTTACACTATCCATCACTTTCCCTACTGCTGCACCATCCTGGAGTTAGACTAGTAAATTGAACCTCTACAATATCCATCACTTTCCCTACTGCTGCACCTTCCTGGAGTTAGAATAGTATATTATACCCCTACACTATCCTACACTTTCCTTTGTGCTGCACCTTCCTGGACTTAGAATAGTAAATAGAACCCCTACACTATCCGTCACTTTCCCTACTGCTGCACCTTCCTGGAGTTAGAATAGTAAATTATAGCCCTACACTATCCATCACGTTCCTTATTGCTGCACCTTCCTGGAGTTAGAATAGTAAATGAAACCCTTACACTATCCATCACTTTCCCTACTGCTGCACCTTCCTGGAGTTAGAATAGTAAATCGAACCCCTACACTATCCATCACTTTCCCTACTGCTGCACCTTCCTGGAGTTAGAATAGTAAATTACACCCCTACACTATCCATCACTTTCCCTACTGCTGCACCTTCCTGGAGTTAGAATAGTAAATTATACTCCTACACTATCCATCACTTACCCTACTGCAACACCTTCCTGGAGTTAGAATAGTAAATTATACCCCTACACTATACATCACTTTCCTTATTGCAGTACCTTCCTGGAGTTAGAATAGTAAATCGTACCCCTACACTATCCATCACTTGCCCTTATGCAACACCTTCCTGGAGTTAGAATAGTAAATTATACCCCTACACTATCCATCACTTTCCTTACTGCTGCACCTTCCTGGAGTTAGAATAGTAAATTATACCCCTACACTATCCTACACTTTCCTTTGTGCTGCACCTTCCTGGACTTAGAATAGTAAATAGAACCCCTACACTATCCATCACTTTCCCTACTGCTGCATCTTCCTTGAGTTAGAATAGTAAATTATACTCCTACACTATCCATCACTTACCCTACTGCAAAACCTTCCTGGAGTTAGAATAGTAAATTATACCCCTGCACTATCCATCACTTTCCTTATTGCTGTACCTTCCTGGAGTTAGAATAGTAAATCAAACCCATACACTATCCATCACTTTCCCTACTGCTGCATCTTCCTTGAGTTAGAATAGTAAATTATACTCCTACACTATCCATCACTTACCCTACTGCAAAACCTTCCTGGAGTTAGAATAGTAAATTATACCCCTGCACTATCCATCACTTTCCTTATTGCTGTACCTTCCTGGAGTTAGAATAGTAAATCAAACCCGTACACTATCCATCACTTTCCCTACTGCTGCACCTTCCTGGAGTTAGAATAGTAAATTGAACCCCCTACACTATCCTACACTTTTCTTTGTGCTGCACCTTCCTGGACTTAGAATAGTAAATAGAACCCCTACACTATCCGTCACTTTCCCTACTGCTGCACCTTCCTGGAGTTAGAATAGTAGATTATAGCCCTACACTATCCATCACGTTCCTTATTGCTGCACCTTCCTGGAGTTAGAATAGTAAATTAAACCCTTACACTATCCATCACTTTCCCTACTGCTGCACCTTCCTGGA
This sequence comes from Lissotriton helveticus, assembly GCF_964261635.1. NCBI lineage: Eukaryota > Metazoa > Chordata > Amphibia > Caudata > Salamandridae > Lissotriton > Lissotriton helveticus. Next base: position 1,790,317,230 of record NC_136068.1, read on the forward strand.
GTTAGAATAGTAAATTGAACCCCTACACTATCCATCACTTTCCCTACTGCTGCACCTTCCTGGAGTTAGAATAGTATATTATACCCCTACACTATCCTACACTTTCCTTTGTGCTGCACCTTCCTGGACTTAGAATAGTAAATACAACCCCTACACTATCCATCACTTTCCCTACTGGTGCACCTTCCTGGAGTTATAATAGTAATTTATACCCCTACACTATCCATCACTTACCCTTCTGCAACACCTTCCTTGAGTTAGAATAGTAAATTATACCCCTACACTATCCATCACTTTCCTTACTGCTGCACCTTCCTGGAGTTCGAATAGTTAATTATACCCCTACACTACCCATCACTTTCCCTACTGCTGCACCTTCCTGGACTTAGAATATTAAATTATATCTCTACACTATCCTACACTTTCCCTACTGCTGCACCTTCCTGGAGTTAGAGTAGTAAATTGAACCCCTACCCTATCCATCACTTTTTCTACTGCTGCACCTTCCTTGAGTTAGAATAGTAAATTATAACCCCACACTTCCATCACTTTCCTTATTGATGCACCTTTCTGGAGTTAGAATAGCAAATTGAACCTCTACACTATCCATCATTTTCCCTACTGCTGCACCTTCCTGGAGTTAGAATAGTATAATATAACCCTACACTATCCTACACTTTCCTTTGTGCTGCACCTTCCTGGACTTAGAATAGTAAATAGAACCCCTACACTATCCATCACTTTCCCTACTGCTGCACCTTCCTGCAGTTAGAATAGTAAATTATACCCCTACACTATCCATCACTTACCCTTCTGCAACACCTTCCTTGAGTTAGAATAGTAAATTATACCCCTACACTATCCATCACTTTCCTTACTGCTGCACCTTCCTGGAGTTCGAATAGTAAATTATACCCCTACACTATCCATCACTTTCCCTACTGCTGCACCTTCCTGGACTTAGAATATTAAATTATATCTCTACACTATCCTACACTTTCCCTACTGCTGCACCTTCCTGGAGTTAGAGTAGTAAATTGAACCCCTACCCTATCCATCACTTTCTCTACTGCTGCACCTTCCTTGAGTTAGAATAGTAAATTATAACCCCACACTATCCATCACTTTCCTTATTGATGCACCTTTCTGGAGTTAGAATAGCAAATTGAACCTCTACACTATCCATCATGTTCCCTACTGCTGCACCTTCCTGGAGTTAGAATAGTATATTATACCCCTACACTATCCTACACTTTCCATGTGTTGCACCTTCCTGGACTTAGAATAGTAAATAGAACCCCTACACTATCCATCACTTTCCCCACTGCTGCACCTTCCTGGAGTTAGAATAGTAAATTATACTACTACACTATCCAACACTTACCCTACTGCAAAACCTTCCTGGAGTTAGAATAGTAAATTATATACCCCTACACTATCCATCACTTTCCTTATTGCTGTACCTTCCTGGAGTTAGAAAAGTAAATCAAACCTGTACACTATCCATCACTTTCCCTACTGCTGCACCCTCCTGGAGTTAGAATAGTAAATCGAACCCCTACACTATCCATCACTTTCCCTACTGCTGCACCTTCCTGGAGTTAGAATAGTAAATTAAACCCCCTACACTATCCTACACTTTTCTTTGTGCTGCACCTTCCTGGACTCAGAATAGTAAATAGAACCCCTATATTACCCATCCCTTTCCCTACTGCTGCACCTTCCTGGAGTTAGAATAGTAATTTATACCCCTACACTATCCATCACTTACCCTTCTGCAACACCTTCCTGGAGTTAGAATAGTAAATTAAACCCCCTACACTATCCTACACTTTTCTTTGTGCTGCACCTTCCTGGACTCAGCATAGTAAATAGAACCCCTATATTACCCATCACTTTCCCTACTGCTGCACCTTCCTGGAGTTAGAATAGTAAATTATACCCCTACATTATCCATCACTTTCCTTATTGCTGTATCTTCCTGGAGTTAGAATAGTAAATCAAACCTGTACACTATCCATCACTTTCCCTACTGCTGCACCTTCCTGGAGTTAGAATAGTAAATCGAACCCCTACACTATCCATCACTTTCCCTACTGCTGCACCTTCCTGGAGTTAGAACAGTAAATTAAACCCCCTACACTATCCTACACTTTTCTTTGTGCTGCACCTTCCTGGACTCAGAATAGTAAATAGAACCCCTATATTATCCATCACTTTCCCTACTGCTGCACCTTCCTGGAGTTAGAATAGTAATTTATACCCCTACACTATCCATCACTTACCCTTCTGCAACACCTTCCTGGAGTTAGAATAGTAAATTATACCCCTACACTATCCATCACTTTCCCTACTGCTGCACCTTCCTGGACTTAGAATATTAAATTATATCTCTACACTATCCTACACTTTTCCTACTGCTGCACCTTCCTGGAGTTAGAATAGTAAATTGAACCCCTACACTATCCATCACTTTCCCTACTGCTGCACCTTCCTGGAGTTCGAATAGTAAATTATACCCCTACACTATCCATCACTTTCCCTACTGCTGCACCTTCCTGGACTTAGAATATTAAATTATATCTCTACACTATCCTACACTTTCCCTACTGCTGCACCTTCCTGGAGTTAGAGTAGTAAATTGAACCCCTACCCTATCCATCACTTTCTCTACTGCTGCACCTTCCTTGAGTTAGAATAGTAAATTATAACCCCACACTATCCATCACTTTCCTTATTGATGCACCTTTCTGGAGTTAGAATAGCAAATTGAACCTCTACACTATCCATCATGTTCCCTACTGCTGCACCTTCCTGGAGTTAGAATAGTATATTATACCCCTACACTATCCTACACTTTCCATGTGTTGCACCTTCCTGGACTTAGAATAGTAAATAGAACCCCTACACTATCCATCACTTTCCCCACTGCTGCACCTTCCTGGAGTTAGAATAGTAAATTATACTACTACACTATCCAACACTTACCCTACTGCAAAACCTTCCTGGAGTTAGAATAGTAAATTATATACCCCTACACTATCCATCACTTTCCTTATTGCTGTACCTTCCTGGAGTTAGAAAAGTAAATCAAACCTGTACACTATCCATCACTTTCCCTACTGCTGCACCCTCCTGGAGTTAGAATAGTAAATCGAACCCCTACACTATCCATCACTTTCCCTACTGCTGCACCTTCCTGGAGTTAGAATAGTAAATTAAACCCCCTACACTATCCTACACTTTTCTTTGTGCTGCACCTTCCTGGACTCAGAATAGTAAATAGAACCCCTATATTACCCATCCCTTTCCCTACTGCTGCACCTTCCTGGAGTTAGAATAGTAATTTATACCCCTACACTATCCATCACTTACCCTTCTGCAACACCTTCCTGGAGTTAGAATAGTAAATTAAACCCCCTACACTATCCTACACTTTTCTTTGTGCTGCACCTTCCTGGACTCAGCATAGTAAATAGAACCCCTATATTACCCATCACTTTCCCTACTGCTGCACCTTCCTGGAGTTAGAATAGTAAATTATACCCCTACATTATCCATCACTTTCCTTATTGCTGTATCTTCCTGGAGTTAGAATAGTAAATCAAACCTGTACACTATCCATCACTTTCCCTACTGCTGCACCTTCCTGGAGTTAGAATAGTAAATCGAACCCCTACACTATCCATCACTTTCCCTACTGCTGCACCTTCCTGGAGTTAGAACAGTAAATTAAACCCCCTACACTATCCTACACTTTTCTTTGTGCTGCACCTTCCTGGACTCAGAATAGTAAATAGAACCCCTATATTATCCATCACTTTCCCTACTGCTGCACCTTCCTGGAGTTAGAATAGTAATTTATACCCCTACACTATCCATCACTTACCCTTCTGCAACACCTTCCTGGAGTTAGAATAGTAAATTATACCCCTACACTATCCATCACTTTCCCTACTGCTGCACCTTCCTGGACTTAGAATATTAAATTATATCTCTACACTATCCTACACTTTTCCTACTGCTGCACCTTCCTGGAGTTAGAATAGTAAATTGAACCCCTACACTATCCATCACTTTCCCTACTGCTGCTCCTTCCTGGAGTTAGAATAGTATATTATACCCCTACACTATCCTACACTTTCCTTTGTGCTGCACCTTCCTGGACTTAGAATAGTAAATACAACCCCTACACTATCCATCACTTTCCATACTGGTGCACCTTCCTGGAGTTATAATAGTAATTTATACCCCTACACTATCCATCACTTACCCTTCTGCAACACCTTCCTGGAGTTAGAATAGTAAATTATACCCCTACACTATCCATCACTTTCCCTACTGCTGCACCTTCCTGGACTTAGAATATTAAATTATATCTCTACACTATCCTACACTTTTCCTACTGCTGCACCTTCCTGGAGTTAGAATAGTAAATTGAACCCCTACACTATCCATCACTTTCCCTACTGCTGCTCCTTCCTGGAGTTAGAATAGTAAATTATACCCCTACACTACCCATCACTTTCCCTACTGCTGCACCTTCCTGGACTTAGAATATTAAATTATATCTCTACACTATCCTACACTTTCCCTACTGCTGCACCTTCCTGGAGTTAGAGTAGTAAATTGAACCCCTACCCTATCCATCACTTTCTCTACTGCTGCACCTTCCTTGAGTTAGAATAGTAAATTATAACCCCACACTATCCATCACTTTCCTTATTGATGCACCTTTCTGGAGTTAGAATAGCAAATTGAACCTCTACACTATCCATCATTTTCCCTACTGCTGCACCTTCCTGGAGTTAGAATAGTATATTATACCCCTACACTATCCTACACTTTCCTTTGTGCTGCACCTTCCTGGACTTAGAATAGTAAATTATACCCCTACACTATCCATCACTTACCCTTCTGCAACACCTTCCTTGAGTTAGAATAGTAAATTATACCCCTACACTATCCATCACTTTCCTTACTGCTGCACCTTCCTGAAGTTCGAATAGTAAATTATACCCCTACACTATCCATCACTTTACCTACTGCTGCACCTTCCTGGACTTAGAATATTAAATTATATCTCTACACTATCCTACACTTTCCCTACTGCTGCACCTTTCTGGAGTTAGAGTAGTAAATTGAACCCCTACCCTATCCATCACTTTCTCTACTGCTGCACCTTCCTTGAGTTAGAATAGTAAATTATAACCCCACACTATCCATCACTTTCCTTATTGATGCACCTTTCTGGAGTTAGAATAGCAAATTGAACCTCTACACTATCCATCATTTTCCCTACTGCTGCACCTTCCTGGAGTTAGAATAGTATATTATACCCCTACACTATCCTACACTTTCCTTTGTGTTGCACCTTCCTGGACTTAGAATAGTAAATAGAACCCCTACACTATCCATCACTTTCCCTACTGCTGCACCTTCCTGGAGTTAGAATAGTAAATTATACTACTACACTATCCAACACTTACCCTACTGCAAAACCTTCCTGGAGTTAGAATAGTAAATTATATACCCCTACACTATCATTCACTTTCCTTATTGCTGTACCTTCCTGGAGTTAGAATAGTAAATCAAACCTGTACACTATCCATCACTTTCCCTACTGCTGCACCCTCCTGGAGTTAGAATAGTAAATCGAACCCCTACACTATCCATCACTTTCCCTACTGCTGCACCTTCCTGGAGTTAGAATAGTAAATTAAACCCCCTACACTATCCTACACTTTTCTTTGTGCTGCACCTTCCTGGACTCAGAATAGTAAATAGAACCCCTATATTACCCATCCCTTTCCCTACTGCTGCACCTTCCTGGAGTTAGAATAGTAATTTATACCCCTACACTATCCATCACTTACCCTTCTGCAACACCTTCCTGGAGTTAGAATAGTAAATTAAACCCCCTACACTATCCTACACTTTTCTTTGTGCTGCACCTTCCTGGACTCAGAATAGTAAATAGAACCCCTATATTACTCATCACTTTCCCTACTGCTGCACCTTCCTGGAGTTAGAATAGTAAATTATACCCCTACACTATCCATCACTTTCCTTATTGCTGTATCTTCCTGGAGTTAGAATAGTAAATCAAACCTGTACACTATCCATCACTTTCCCTACTGCTGCACCTTCCTGGAGTTAGAATAGTAAATTAAACCCCCTACACTATCCTACACTTTTCTTTGTGCTGCACCTTCCTGGACTCAGAATAGTAAATAGAACCCCTATATTATCCATCACTTTCCCTACTGCTGCACCTTCCTGGAGTTAGAATAGTAAATTATACCCCTACACCATCCATCACTTTCCCTACTGCTGCACCTTCCTGGACTTAGAATATTAAATTATATCTCTACACTATCCTACACTTTTCCTACTGCTGCACCTTCCTGGAATTAGACTAGTAAATTGAACCCCTACAATGTCCATCACTTTCCCTACTGCTGCACCTTCCTGGAGTTAGAATAGTATATTATACCCCTACACTATCCTACACTTTCCTTTGTGCTGCACCCTCCTGGACTTAGAATAGTAAATAGAACCCCTACACTATCCATCACTTTCCCTACTACTGCACCTTCCTGGAGTTAGAATAGTAAATTATAGCCCTACCCTGTCCATCACGTTCCTTATTGCTGCACCTTCCTGGAGTTAGAATAGTAAATAGAACCCCTACACTATCCGTCACTTTACCTACTGCTGCACCTTCCTGGAGTTAGAATAGTAGATTATAGCCCTACACTATCCATCACGTTCCTTATTGCTGCACCTTCCTGGAGTTAGAATAGTAAATTGAACCCCTACACTATCCATCACTTACCCTTCTGCAACACCATCCTGGAGTTAGAATAGTAAATTATACCCCTACACTATCCATCACTTTCCTTACTGCTGCACCTTCCTGGAGTTCGAATAGTAAATTATACCCCTACACTATCCATCACTTTCCTTATTGCTGTATCTTCCTGGAGTTAGAATAGTAAATCAAACCTGTACACTATCCATCACTTTCCCTACTGCTGCACCTTCCTGGAGTTAGAATAGTAAATCAAACCCCTACACTATCCATCACTTTCCCTACTGCTGCACCTTCCTGGAGTTAGAATAGTAAATTAAACCCCCTACACTATCCTACACTTTTCTTTGTGCTGCACCTTCCTGGACTCAGAATAGTAAATAGAACCCCTATATTATCCATCACTTTCCCTACTGCTGCACCTTCCTGGAGTTAGAATAGTAATTTATACCCCTACACTATCCATCACTTACCCTTCTGCAACACCTTCCTGGAGTTAGAATAGTAAATTATACCCCTACACTATCCATCACTTTCCCTACTGCTGCACCTTCCTGGAATTAGACTAGTAAATTGAACCCCTACAATGTCCATCACTTTCCCTACTGCTGCACCTTCCTGGAGTTAGAATAGTATATTATACCCCTACACTATCCTACACTTTCCTTTGTGCTGCACCCTCCTGGACTTAGAATAGTAAATAGAACCCCTACACTATCCATCACTTTCCCTACTACTGCACCTTCCTGGAGTTAGAATAGTAAATTATAGCCCTACCCTGTCCATCACAATCCTTATTGCTGCACCTTCCTGGAGTTAGAATAGTAAATAGAACCCCTACACTATCCGTCACTTTCCCTACTGCTGCACCTTCCTGGAGTTAGAATAGTAATTTATAACCCTACACTATCCATCACTTACCCTTCTGCAACACCTTCCTGGAGTTAGAATAGTAAATTAAACCCCCTACACTATCCTACACTTTTCTTTGTGCTGCACCTTCCTGGACTCAGAATAGTAAATAGAACCCCTATATTACCCATCACTTTCCCTACTGCTGCACCTTCCTGGAGTTAGAATAGTAAATTATACCCCTACACTATCCATCACTTTCCTTATTGCTGTATTTTCCTGGAGTTAGAATAGTAAATCAAACCTGTACACTATCCATCACTTTCCCTACTGCTGCACCTTCCTGGAGTTAGAATAGTAAATCGAACCCCTACACTATCCATCACTTTCCCTACTGCTGCACCTTCCTGGAGTTAGAACAGTAAATTAAACCCCCTACACTATCCTACACTTTTCTTTGTGCTGCACCTTCCTGGACTCAGAATAGTAAATAGAACCCCTATATTATCCATCACTTTCCCTACTGCTGCACCTTCCTGGAGTTAGAATAGTAATTTATACCCCTACACTATCCATCACTTACCCTTCTGCAACACCTTCCTGGAGTTAGAATAGTAAAATATACCCCTACACTATCCATCACTTTCCCTACTGCTGCACCTTCCTGGACTTAGAATATTAAATTATATCTCTACACTATCCTACACTTTTCCTACTGCTGCACCTTCCTGGAGTTAGAATAGTAAATTGAACCCCTACACTATCCATCACTTTCCCTACTGCTGCTCCTTCCTGGAGTTAGAATAGTATATTATACCCCTACACTATCCTACACTTTCCTTTGTGCTGCACCTTCCTGGACTTAGAATAGTAAATACAACCCCTACACTATCCATCACTTTCCATACTGGTGCACCTTCCTGGAGTTATAATAGTAATTTATACCCCTACACTATCCATCACTTACCCTTCTGCAACACCTTCCTTGAGTTAGAATAGTAAATTATACCCCTACACTATCCATCACTTTCCTTACTGCTGCACCTTCCTGGAGTTTGAATAGTAAATTATACCCCTACACTACCCATCACTTTCCCTACTGCTGCACCTTCCTGGACTTAGAATATTAAATTATATCTCTACACTATCCTACACTTTCCCTACTGCTGCACCTTCCTGGAGTTAGAGTAGTAAATTGAACCCCTACCCTATCCATCACTTTCTCTACTGCTGCACCTTCCTTGAGTTAGAATAGTAAATTATAACCCCACACTATCCATCACTTTCCTTATTGATGCACCTTTCTGGAGTTAGAATAGCAAATTGAACCTCTACACTATCCATCATTTTCCCTACTGCTGCACCTTCCTGGAGTTAGAATAGTATATTATACCCCTACACTATCCTACACTTTCCTTTGTGCTGCACCTTCCTGGACTTAGAATAGTAAATAGAACCCCTACACTATCCATCACTTTCCCTACTGCTGCACCTTCCTGGAGTTAGAATAGTAAATTATACCCCTACACTATCCATCACTTACCCTTCTGCAACACCTTCCTTGAGTTAGAATAGTAAATTATACCCCTACACTATCCATCACTTTCCTTACTGCTGCACCTTCCTGGAGTTTGAATAGTAAATTATACCCCTACACTATCCATCACTTTCCCTACTGCTGCACCTTCCTGGACTTAGAATATTAAATTATATCTCTACACTATCCTACACTTTCCCTACTGCTGCACCTTCCTGGAGTTAGAGTAGTAAATTGAACCCCTACCCTATCCATCACTTTCTCTACTGCTGCACCTTCCTTGAGTTAGAATAGTAAATTATAACCCCACACTATCCATCACTTTCCTTATTGATGCACCTTTCTGGAGTTAGAATAGCAAATTGAACCTCTACACTATCCATCATTTTCCCTACTGCTGCACCTTCCTGGAGTTAGAATAGTATATTATACCCCTACACTATCCTACACTTTCCTTTGTGTTGCACCTTCCTGGACTTAGAATAGTAAATAGAACCCCTACACTATTCATCACTTTCCCTACTGCTGCACCTTCCTGGAGTTAGAATAGTAAATTATACTACTATACTATCCAACACTTACCCTACTGCAAAACCTTCCTGGAGTTAGAATAGTAAATTATATACCCCTACACTATCATTCACTTTCCTTATTGCTGTACCTTCCTGGAGTTAGAATAGTAAATCAAACCTGTACACTATCCATCACTTTCCCTACTGCTGCACCCTCCTGGAGTTAGAATAGTAAATCGAACCCCTACACTATCCATCACTTTCCCTACTGCTGCACCTTCCTGGAGTTAGAATAGTAAATTAAATCCCCTACACTATCCTACACTTTTCTTTGTGCTGCACCTTCCTGGACTCAGAATAGTAAATAGAACCCCTATATTACCCATCCCTTTCCCTACTGCTGCACCTTCCTGGAGTTAGAATAGTAATTTATACCCCTACACTATCCATCACTTTCCTTATTGCTGTATCTTCCTGGAGTTAGAATAGTAAATCAAACCTGTACACTATCCATCACTTTCCCTACTGCTGCACCTTCCTGGAGTTAGAATAGTAAATCGAACCCCTACACTATCCATCACTTTCCCTACTGCTGCACCTTCCTGGAGTTAGAATAGTAAATTAAACCCCCTACACTATCCTACACTTTTCTTTGTGCTGCACCTTCCTGGACTCAGAATAGTAAATAGAACCCCTATATTATCCATCACTTTCCCTACTGCTGCACCTTCCTGGAGTTAGAATAGTAATTTATACCCCTACACTATCCATCACTTACCCTTCTGCAACACCTTCCTGGAGTTAGAATAGTAAATTATACCCCTACACTATCCATCACTTTCCCTACTGCTGCACCTTCCTGGACTTAGAATATTAAATTATATCTCTACACTATCCTACACTTTTCCTACTGCTGCACCTTCCTGGAATTAGACTAGTAAATTGAACCCCTACAATGTCCATCACTTTCCCTACTGCTGCACCTTCCTGGAGTTAGAATAGTATATTATACCCCTACACTATCCTACACTTTCCTTTGTGCTGCACCCTCCTGGACTTAGAATAGTAAATAGAACCCCTACACTATCCATCACTTTCCCTACTACTGCACCTTCCTGGAGTTAGAATAGTAAATTATAGCCCTACCCTGTCCATCACGTTCCTTATTGCTGCACCTTCCTGGAGTTAGAATAGTAAATAGAACCCCTACACTATCCGTCACTTTCCCTACTGCTGCACCTTCCTGGAGTTCGAATAGTAGATTATAGCCCTACACTATCCATCACGTTCCTTATTGCTGCACCTTCCTGGAGTTAGAATAGTAAATTAAACCCTTACACTATCCATCACTTTCCCTACTGCTGCACCTTCCTGGAGTTAGAATAGTAAATTGAACCCCTACACTATCCATCACTTACCCTTCTGCAACACCTTCCTGGAGTTAGAATAGTAAATTATACCCCTACACTATCCATCACTTTCCTTACTGCTGCACCTTCCTGGAGTTCGAATAGTAAATTATACCCCTACACTATCCATCACTTTCCCTACTGCTGCACCTTCCTGGACTTAGAATATTAAATTATATCTCTACACTATCCTACACTTTCCCTACTGCTGCACCTTTCTGGAGTTAGAGTAGAAAATTGAACCCCTACACTATCCATCACTTTCCCTACTGCTGCACCTTCCTTGAGTTAGAATAGTAAATAGAACCCCTACACTATCCATCACTTTCCCTACTGGTGCACCTTCCTGGAGTTATAATAGTAATTTATTCCACTACACTATCCATCACTTTCCTTATGGATGCACCTTTCTGGAGTTAGAATAGCAAATTGAACCTCTACACTATCCATCATTTTCCCTACTGCTGCACCTTCCTGGAGTTAGAATAGTATATTATACCCCTACACTATCATACACTTTCCTTTGTGCTGCACCTTCCTGGACTTAGAATAGTAAATAGAACCCCTACACTATCCATCACTTTCCCTACTGGTGCACCTTCCTGGAGTTATAATAGTAATTTATTCCCCTACACTATCCATCACTTACCCTTCTGCAACACCTTCCTGGAGTTAGAATAGTAAATTATACCCCTACACTATCCATCACTTTCCTTACTGCTGCACCTTCCTGGAGTTCGAATAGTAAATTATACCCCTACACTATCCATCACTTTCCCTACTGCTGCACCTTCCTGGACTTAGAATATTAAATTATATCTCTACACTATCCTACACTTTCCCTACTGCTGCACCTTTCTGGAGTTAGAGTAGTAAATTGAACCCCTACACTATCCATCACTTTCCCTACTGCTGCACCTTCCTTGAGTTAGAATAGTAAATTATACCCCCACACTATCCATCACTTTCCTTATGGATGCACCTTTCTGGAGTTAGAATAGCAAATTGAACCTCTACACTATCCATCATTTTCCCTACTGCTGCACCTTCCTGGAGTTAGAATAGTATATTATACCCCTACACTATCCTACACTTTCCTTTGTGTTGCACCTTCCTGGACTTAGAATAGTAAATAGAACCCCTACACTATCCATCACTTTCCCTACTGCTGCACCTTCCTGGAGTTAGAATAGTAAATTATACTACTACACTATCCAACACTTACCCTACTGCAAAACCTTCCTGGAGTTAGAATAGTAAATTATATACCCCTACACTATCATTCACTTTCCTTATTGCTGTACCTTCCTGGAGTTAGAATAGTAAATCAAACCTGTACACTATCCATCACTTTCCCTACTGCTGCACCCTCCTGGAGTTAGAATAGTAAATTGAACCCCTACACTATCCATCACTTTCCCTACTGCTGCACCTTCCTGGAGTTAGAATAGTAAATTAAACCCCCTACACTATCCTACACTTTTCTTTGTGCTGCACCTTCCTGGACTCAGAATAGTAAATAGAACCCCTATATTATCCATCACTTTCCCTACTGCTGCACCTTCCTGGAGTTAGAATAGTAATTTATACCCCTACACTATCCATCACTTACCCTTCTGCAACACCTTCCTGGAGTTAGAATAGTAAATTATACCCCTACACTATCCATCACTTTCCCTACTGCTGCACCTTCCTGGACTTAGAATATTAAATTATATCTCTACACTATCCTACACTTTTCCTACTGCTGCACCTTCCTGGAATTAGACTAGTAAATTGAACCCCTACAATGTCCATCACTTTCCCTACTGCTGCACCTTCCTGGAGTTAGAATAGTATATTATACCCCTACACTATCCTACACTTTCCTTTGTGCTGCACCCTCCTGGACTTAGAATAGTAAATAGAACCCCTACACTATCCATCACTTTCCCTACTACTGCACCTTCCTGGAGTTAGAATAGTAAATTATAGCCCTACCCTGTCCATCACAATCCTTATTGCTGCACCTTCCTGGAGTTAGAATAGTAAATAGAACCCCTACACTATCCGTCACTTTCCCTACTGCTGCACCTTCCTGGAGTTAGAATAGTAATTTATACCCCTACACTATCCATCACTTACCCTTCTGCAACACCTTCCTGGAGTTAGAATAGTAAATTAAACCCCCTACACTATCCTACACTTTTCTTTGTGCTGCACCTTCCTGGACTCAGAATAGTAAATAGAACCCCTATATTACCCATCACTTTCCCTACTGCTGCACCTTCCTGGAGTTAGAATAGTAAATTATACCCCTACACTATCCATCACTTTCCTTATTGCTGTATTTTCCTGGAGTTAGAATAGTAAATCAAACCTGTACACTATCCATCACTTTCCCTACTGCTGCACCTTCCTGGAGTTAGAATAGTAAATCGAACCCCTACACTATCCATCACTTTCCCTACTGCTGCACCTTCCTGGAGTTAGAACAGTAAATTAAACCCCCTACATTATCCTACACTTTTCTTTGTGCTGCACCTTCCTGGACTCAGAATAGTAAATAGAACCCCTATATTATCCATCACTTTCCCTACTGCTGCACCTTCCTGGAGTTAGAATAGTAAATTAAACCCCCTACACTATCCTACACTTTTCTTTGTGCTGCACCTTCCTGGACTCAGAATAGTAAATAGAACCCCTATATTACCCATCCCTTTCCCTACTGCTGCACCTTCCTGGAGTTAGAATAGTAATTTATACCCCTACACTATCCATCACTTACCCTTCTGCAACACCTTCCTGGAGTTAGAATAGTAAATTAAACCCCCTACACTATCCTACACTTTTCTTTGTGCTGCACCTTCCTGGACTCAGAATAGTAAATAGAACCCCTATATTACCCATCACTTTCCCTACTGCTGCACCTTCCTGGAGTTAGAATAGTAAATTATACCCCTACACTATCCATCACTTTCCTTATTGCTGTATTTTCCTGGAGTTAGAATAGTAAATCAAACCTGTACACTATCCATCACTTTCCCTACTGCTGCACCTTCCTGGAGTTAGAATAGTAAATCGAACCCCTACACTATCCATCACTTTCCCTACTGCTGCACCTTCCTGGAGTTAGAACAGTAAATTAAACCCCCTACACTATCCTACACTTTTCTTTGTGCTGCACCTTCCTGGACTCAGAATAGTAAATAGAACCCCTATATTATCCATCACTTTCCCTACTGCTGCACCTTCCTGGAGTTAGAATAGTAAATTAAACCCCCTACACTATCCTACACTTTTCTTTGTGCTGCACCTTCCTGGACTCAGAATAGTAAATAGAACCCCTATATTACCCATCCCTTTCCCTACTGCTGCACCTTCCTGGAGTTAGAATAGTAATTTATACCCCTACACTATCCATCACTTACCCTTCTGCAACACCTTCCTGGAGTTAGAATAGTAAATTAAACCCCCTACACTATCCTACACTTTTCTTTGTGCTGCACCTTCCTGGACTCAGAATAGTAAATAGAACCCCTATATTACCCATCACTTTCCCTACTGCTGCACCTTCCTGGAGTTAGAATAGTAAATTATACCCCTACATTATCCATCACTTTCCTTATTGCTGTATCTTCCTGGAGTTAGAATAGTAAATCAAACCTGTACACTATCCATCACTTTCCCTACTGCTGCACCTTCCTGGAGTTAGAATAGTAAATCGAACCCCTACACTATCCATCACTTTCCCTACTGCTGCACCTTCCTGGAGTTAGAACAGTAAATTAAACCCCCTACACTATCCTACACTTTTCTTTGTGCTGCACCTTCCTGGACTCAGAATAGTAAATAGAACCCCTATATTATCCATCACTTTCCCTACTGCTGCACCTTCCTGGAGTTAGAATAGTAATTTATACCCCTACACTATCCATCACTTACCCTTCTGCAACACCTTCCTGGAGTTAGAATAGTAAATTATACCCCTACACTATCCATCACTTTCCCTACTGCTGCACCTTCCTGGACTTAGAATATTAAATTATATCTCTACACTATCCTACACTTTTCCTACTGCTGCACCTTCCTGGAATTAGACTAGTAAATTGAACCCCTACAATGTCCATCACTTTCCCTACTGCTGCAACTTCCTGGAGTTAGAATAGTATATTATACCCCTACACTATCCTACACTTTCCTTTGTGCTGCACCCTCCTGGACTTAGAATAGTAAATAGAACCCCTACACTATCCATCACTTTCCCTACTACTGCACCTTCCTGGAGTTAGAATAGTAAATTATAGCCCTACCCTGTCCATCACGTTCCTTATTGCTGCACCTTCCTGGAGTTAGAATAGTAAATAGAACCCCTACACTATCCGTCACTTTCCCTACTGCTGCACCTTCCTGGAGTTCGAATAGTAGATTATAGCCCTACACTATCCATCACGTTCCTTATTGCTGCACCTTCCTGGAGTTAGAATAGTAAATTAAACCCTTACACTATCCATCACTTTCCCTACTGCTGCACCTTCCTGGAGTTAGAATAGTAAATTGAACCCCTACACTATCCATCACTTACCCTTCTGCAACACCTTCCTGGAGTTAGAATAGTAAATTATACCCCTACACTATCCATCACTTTCCTTACTGCTGCACCTTCCTGGAGTTCGAATAGTAAATTATACCCCTACACTATCCATCACTTTCCCTACTGCTGCACCTTCCTGGACTTAGAATATTAAATTATATCTCTACACTATCCTACACTTTCCCTACTGCTGCACCTTTCTGGAGTTAGAGTAGAAAATTGAACCCCTACACTATCCATCACTTTCCCTACTGCTGCACCTTCCTTGAGTTAGAATAGTAAATAGAACCCCTACACTATCCATCACTTTCCCTACTGGTGCACCTTCCTGGAGTTATAATAGTAATTTATTCCACTACACTATCCATCACGTTCCTTATTGCTGCACCTTCCTGGAGTTAGAATAGTAAATTAAACCCTTACACTATCCATCACTTTCCCTACTGCTGCACCTTCCTGGAGTTAGAATAGTAAATTGAACCCCTACACTATCCATCACTTTCCCTACTGCTGCACCTTCCTGGAGTTAGAATAGTATATTATACCCCTACACTATCATACACTTTCCTTTGTGCTGCACCTTCCTGGACTTAGAATAGTAAATAGAACCCCTACACTATCCATCACTTTCCCTACTGGTGCACCTTCCTGGAGTTATAATAGTAATTTATTCCCCTACACTATCCATCACTTACCCTTCTGCAACACCTTCCTGGAGTTAGAATAGTAAATTATACCCCTACACTATCCATCACTTTCCTTACTGCTGCACCTTCCTGGAGTTCGAATAGTAAATTATACCCCTACACTATCCATCACTTTCCCTACTGCTGCACCTTCCTGGACTTAGAATATTAAATTATATCTCTACACTATCCATCACTTACCCTTCTGCAACACCTTCCTGGAGTTAGAATAGTAAATTATACCCCTACACTATCCATCACTTTCCCTACTGCTGCACCTTCCTGGACTTAGAATATTAAATTATATCTCTACACTATCCTACACTTTTCCTACTGCTGTACCTTCCTGGAATTAGACTAGTAAATTGAACCCCTACAATGTCCATCACTTTCCCTACTGCTGCACCTTCCTGGAGTTAGAATAGTATATTATACCCCTACACTATCCTACACTTTCCTTTGTGCTGCACCCTCCTGGACTTAGAATAGTAAATAGAACCCCTACACTATCCATCACTTTCCCTACTACTGCACCTTCCTGGAGTTAGAATAGTAAATTATAGCCCTACCCTGTCCATCACAATCCTTATTGCTGCACCTTCCTGGAGTTAGAATAGTAAATAGAACCCCTACACTATCCGTCACTTTCCCTACTGCTGCACCTTCCTGGAGTTAGAATAGTAATTTATACCCCTACACTATCCATCACTTACCCTTCTGCAACACCTTCCTGGAGTTAGAATAGTAAATTAAACCCCCTACACTATACTACACTTTTCTTTGTGCTGCACCTTCCTGGACTCAGAATAGTAAATAGAACCCCTATATTACCCATCACTTTCCCTACTGCTGCACCTTCCTGGAGTTAGAATAGTAAATTATACCCCTACACTATCCATCACTTTCCTTATTGCTGTATTTTCCTGGAGTTAGAATAGTAAATCAAACCTGTACACTATCCATCACTTTCCCTACTGCTGCACCTTCCTGGAGTTAGAATAGTAAATCGAACCCCTACATTATCCATCACTTTCCCTACTGCTGCACCTTCCTGGAGTTAGAACAGTAAATTAAACCCCCTACACTATCCTACACTTTTCTTTGTGCTGCACCTTCCTGGACTCAGAATAGTAAATAGAACCCCTATATTATCCATCACTTTCCCTACTGCTGCACCTTCCTGGAGTTAGAATAGTAATTTATACCCCTACACTATCCATCACTTACCCTTCTGCAACACCTTCCTGGAGTTAGAATAGTAAATTATACCCCTACACTATCCATCACTTTCCCTACTGCTGCACCTTCCTGGACTTAGAATATTAAATTATATCTCTACACTATCCTACACTTTTCCTACTGCTGCACCTTCCTGGAGTTAGAATAGTAAATTGAACCCCTACACTATCCATCACTTTCCCTACTGCTGCTCCTTCCTGGAGTTAGAATAGTATATTATACCCCTACACTATCCTACACTTTCCTTTGTGCTGCACCTTCCTGGACTTAGAATAGTAAATACAACCCCTACACTATCCATCACTTTCCATACTGGTGCACCTTCCTGGAGTTATAATAGTAATTTATACCCCTACACTATCCATCACTTACCCTTCTGCAACACCTTCCTTGAGTTAGAATAGTAAATTATACCCCTACACTATCCATCACTTTCCTTACTGCTGCACCTTCCTGGAGTTTGAATAGTAAATTATACCCCTACACTACCCATCACT
The DNA here is from genome assembly GCF_964261635.1 of Lissotriton helveticus. Classification (NCBI taxonomy): domain Eukaryota; kingdom Metazoa; phylum Chordata; class Amphibia; order Caudata; family Salamandridae; genus Lissotriton; species Lissotriton helveticus. Next base: position 1,790,335,349 of record NC_136068.1, read on the forward strand.
TTCCCTACTGCTGCACCTTCCTGGACTTAGAATATTAAATTATATCTCTACACTATCCTACACTTTCCCTACTGCTGCACCTTCCTGGAGTTAGAGTAGTAAATTGAACCCCTACCCTATCCATCACTTTCTCTACTGCTGCACCTTCCTTGAGTTAGAATAGTAAATTATAACCCCACACTATCCATCACTTTCCTTATTGATGCACCTTTCTGGAGTTAGAATAGCAAATTGAACTTCTACACTATCCATCATTTTCCCTACTGCTGCACCTTCCTGGAGTTAGAATAGTATATTATACCCCTACACTATCCTACACTTTCCTTTGTGCTGCACCTTCCTGGACTTAGAAAAGTAAATAGAACCCCTACACTATCCATCACTTTCCCTACTGCTGCACCTTCCTGGAGTTAGAATAGTAAATTATACCCCTACACTATCCATCACTTACCCTTCTGCAACACCTTCCTTGAGTTAGAATAGTAAATTATAACCCTACACTATCCATCACTTTCCTTACTGCTGCACCTTCCTGGAGTTCGAATAGTAAATTATACCCCTACACTATCCATCACTTTCCCTACTGCTGCACCTTCCTGGACTTAGAATATTAAATTATATCTCTACACTATCCTACACTTTCCCTACTGCTGCACCTTCCTGGAGTTAGAGTAGTAAATTGAACCCCTACCCTATCCATCACTTTCTCTACTGCTGCACCTTCCTTGAGTTAGAATAGTAAATTATAACCCCACACTATCCATCACTTTCCTTATTGATGCACCTTTCTGGAGTTAGAATAGCAAATTGAACCTCTACACTATCCATCATTTTCCCTACTGCTGCACCTTCCTGGAGTTAGAATAGTATATTATACCCCTACACTATCATTCACTTTCCTTATTGCTGTACCTTCCTGGAGTTAGAATAGTAAATCAAACCTGTACACTATCCATCACTTTCCCTACTGCTGCACCCTCCTGGAGTTAGAATAGTAAATCGAACCCCTACACTATCCATCACTTTCCCTACTGCTGCACCTTCCTGGAGTTAGAATAGTAAATTAAACCCCCTACACTATCCTACACTTTTCTTTGTGCTGCACCTTCCTGGACTCAGAATAGTAAATAGAACCCCTATATTACCCATCCCTTTCCCTACTGCTGCACCTTCCTGGAATTAGAATAGTAATTTATACCCCTACACTATCCATCACTTACCCTTCTGCAACACCTTCCTGGAGTTAGAATAGTAAATTAAACCCCCTACACTATCCTACACTTTTATTTGTGCTGCACCTTCCTGGACTCAGAATAGTAAATAGAACCCCTATATTACCCATCACTTTCCCTACTGCTGCACCTTCCTGGAGTTAGAATAGTAAATTATACCCCTACACTATCCATCACTTTCCTTATTGCTGTATCTTCCTGGAGTTAGAATAGTAAATCAAACCTGTACACTATCCATCACTTTCCCTACTGCTGCACCTTCCTGGAGTTAGAATAGTAAATCGAACCCCTACACTATCCATCACTTTCCCTACTGCTGCACCTTCCTGGAGTTAGAATAGTAAATTAAACCCCCTACACTATCCTACACTTTTCTTTGTGCTGCACCTTCCTGGAGTTAGAATAGTAAATTAAACCCCCTACACTATCCTACACTTTTCTTTGTGCTGCACCTTCCTGGACTCAGAATAGTAAATAGAACCCCTATATTACCCATCCCTTTCCCTACTGCTGCACCTTCCTGGAGTTAGAATAGTAATTTATACCCCTACACTATCCATCACTTACCCTTCTGCAACACCTTCCTGGAGTTAGAATAGTAAATTAAACCCCCTACACTATCCTACACTTTTATTTGTGCTGCACCTTCCTGGACTCAGAATAGTAAATAGAACCCCTATATTACCCATCACTTTCCCTACTGCTGCACCTTCCTGGAGTTAGAATAGTAAATTATACCCCTACACTATCCATCACTTTCCTTATTGCTGTATCTTCCTGGAGTTAGAATAGTAAATCAAACCTGTACACTATCCATCACTTTCCCTACTGCTGCACCTTCCTGGAGTTAGAATAGTAAATCGAACCCCTACACTATCCATCACTTTCCCTACTGCTGCACCTTCCTGGAGTTAGAATAGTAAATTAAACCCCCTACACTATCCTACACTTTTCTTTGTGCTGCACCTTCCTGGACTCAGAATAGTAAATAGAACCCCTACACTATCCATCACTTTCCCTACTACTGCACCTTCCTGGAGTTAGAATAGTAAATTATAGCCCTACCCTGTCCATCACGTTCCTTATTGCTGCACCTTCCTGGAGTTAGAATAGTAAATAGAACCCCTACACTATCCGTCACTTTCCCTACAGCTGCACCTTCCTGGAGTTAGAATAGTAGATTATAGCCCTACACTATCCATCACGTTCCTTATTGCTGCACCTTCCTGGAGTTAGAATAGTAAATTAAACCCTTACACTATCCATCACTTTCCCTACTGCTGCACCTTCCTGGAGTTAGAATAGTAAATTGAACCCCTACACTATCCATCACTTACCCTTCTGCAACACCTTCCTGGAGTTAGAATAGTAAATTATACCCCTACACTATCCATCACTTTCCTTACTGCTGCACCTTCCTGGAGTTCGAATAGTAAATTATACCCCTACACTATCCATCACTTTCCCTACTGCTGCACCTTCATGGACTTAGAATATTAAATTATATATCTACACTATCCTACACTTTCCCTACTGCTGCACCTTTCTGGAGTTAGAGTAGTAAATTGAACCCCTACACTATCCATCACTTTCCCTACTGCTGCACCTTCCTTGAGTTAGAATAGTAAATAGAACCCCTACACTATCCATCACTTTCCCTACTGGTGCACCTTCCTGGAGTTATAATAGTAATTTATTCCCCTACACTATCCATCACTTTCCTTATGGATGCACCTTTCTGGAGTTAGAATAGCAAATTGAACCTCTACACTATCCATCATTTTCCCTACTGCTGCACCTTCCTGGAGTTAGAATAGTATATTATACCCCTACACTATCATACACTTTCCTTTGTGCTGCACCTTCCTGGACTTAGAATAGTAAATAGAACCCCTACACTATCCATCACTTTCCCTACTGGTGCACCTTCCTGGAGTTATAATAGTAATTTATTCCCCTACACTATCCATCACTTACCCTTCTGCAACACCTTCCTGGAGTTAGAATAGTAAATTATACCCCTACACTATCCATCACTTTCCTTACTGCTGCACCTTCCTGGAGTTCGAATAGTAAATTATACCCCTACACTATCCATCACTTTCCCTACTGCTGCACCTTCCTGGACTTAGAATATTAAATTATATCTCTACACTATCCTACACTTTCCCTACTGCTGCACCTTTCTGGAGTTAGAGTAGTAAATTGAACCCCTACACTATCCATCACTTTCCCTACTGCTGCACCTTCCTTGAGTTAGAATAGTAAATTATACCCCCACACTATCCATCACTTTCCTTATGGATGCACCTTTCTGGAGTTAGAATAGCAAATTGAACCTCTACACTATCCATCATTTTCCCTACTGCTGCACCTTCCTGGAGTTAGAATAGTATATTATATCCCTATACTATCCTACACTTTCCTTTGTGCTGCACCTTCCTGGACTTAGAATAGTAAATAGAACCCCTACACTATCCATCACTTTCCCTACTGCTGCACCTTCCTGGAGTTAGAATAGTGAATTATACTCCTACACTATCCATCACTTACCCTTCTGCAACACCTTCCTGGAGTTAGAATAGTAAATTATATACCCCTACACTATCCATCACTATCCTTATTGCTGTACCTTCCTGGAGTTAGAATAGTAAATCAAACCTGTACACTATCCATCACTTTCCCTACTGCTGCACCCTCCTGGAGTTAGAATAGTAATTTATACCCCTACACTATCCATCATTTACCCTTCTGCAACACCTTCCTGGAGTTAGAATAGTAAATTATACCCGTACACTATCCATCACTTTCCTTACTGCTACACCTTCCTGGAGTTCGAATAGTAAATTATACCCCTACACTATCCATCACTTTCCCTACTGCTGCACCTTCCTGGACTTAGAATATTAAATTATATCTCTACACTATCCTACACTTTCCCTACTGCTGCACCTTTCTGGAGTTAGAATAGTAAATTATATCCCTACACTATCCATCACTTTCCCTACTGCTGCACCTTCCTGGAGTTAGAGTAGTAAATTGAACCCCTACACTATCCATCACTTTCCCTACTGCTGCACCTTCCTTGAGTTAGAATAGTAAATTATACCCCTACACTATCCATCACTTTCCCTATTGCTGCACCTTCCTGGAGTTAGAATAGTAAATTAAACCCTTACACTATCCATCACTTTCCCTACTGCTGCACCTTCCTGGAGTTAGACTAGTAAATTGAACCCCTACAATATCCATCACTTTCCCTACTGCTGCACCTTCCTGGAGTTAGAATAGTATATTATACCCCTACACTATCCTACACTTTCCTTTGTGCTGCACCTTCCTGGACTTAGAATAGTATATAGAACCCCTACACTATCCATCACTTTCCCTACTGCTGCACCTTCCTGGAGTTAGAATAGTAAATTATAGCCCTACACTATCCATCACTTTCCCTACTGCTGCACCTTCCTGGAGTAAGAATAGCAAATGAAACCCCTACACTATCCATCACTTTCCCTACTGCTGCACCATCCTGGAGTTAGAATAGTAAATCGTACCCCTACACTATCCATCACTTACCCTTATGCAACACCTTCCTGGAGTTAGAATAGTAAGTTATACCCCTACACTATCCATCACTTTCCTTACTGCTGCACCTTCCTGGAGTTAGAATAGTAAATTATACCCCTACACTATCCTACACTTTCCTTTGTGCTGCACCTTCCTGGACTTCGAATAGTAAATAGAACCCCTACACTATCCATCACTTTCCCTACTGCTGCACCTTCCTGGAGTTAGAATAGTAAATTATACTCCTACACTATCCATCACTTACCCTACTGCAAAACCTTCCTGGAGTTAGAATAGTAAATTATACCCCTACACTATCCATCACTTTCCTTATTGCTGTACATTCCTGGAGTTAGAATAGTAAATCAAACCCGTACACTATCCATCACTTTCCCTACTGCTGCACGTTCCTGGAGTTAGAATAGTAAATCGAACCCCTACACTATCCATCACTTTCCCTACTGCTGCACCTTCCTGGAGTTAGAATAGTAAATTATACTCCTACACTATCCAACACTTACCCTACTGCAAAACCTTCCTGGAGTTAGAATAGTAAATTATACCCCTACACTATCCATCACTTTCCTTATTGCTGTACCTTCTTGGAGTTAGAATAGTAAATGAAACCCATACACTATCCATCACTTTCCCTACTGCTGCACCTTCCTGGAGTTAGAATAGTAAATCGAACTCCTACACTATCCATCACTTTCCCTACTGCTGCACCTTCCTGGAGTTAGAATAGTAAATTAAACCCCTACACTATCCATCACTTTCCCTACTGCTGCACCTTCCTGGAGTTAGAATAGTACATTATACTCCTACACTATCCATTACTTACCCTACTGCAACACCTTCCTGGAGTTAGAATAGTAAATTATACCCCTACACTATCCATCACTTTCCTTATTGCTGTACCTTCCTGGAGTTAGAATAGTAAATCAAACCCCTACACTATCCATCACTTTCCCTACTGCTGCACCTTCCTGGAGTTAGAATAGTAAATCGTACCCCTACACTATCCATCACTTGCCCTTATGCAACACCTTCCTGGAGTTAGAATAGTAAATTATACCCCTACACTATCCATCACTTTCCTTACTGCTGCACCTTCCTGGAGTTAGAATAGTAAATTATACCCCTACACTATCCTACACGTTCCTTTGTGCTGCACCTTCCTGGAATTAGAATAGTAAATAGAACCCCTACACTATCCATCACTTTCCCTACTGCTGCATCTTCCTGGAGTTAGAATAGTAAATTATACTCCTACACTATCCATCACTTACCCTTCTGCAACACCTTCCTGGAGATAGAATAGTAAATTATACCCCTACACTATTCATCACTTTCCCTACTGCTGCACCTTCCTGGACTTAGAATATAAAATTATATCTCTACACTATCCTACACTTTCCCTACTGCTGCACCTTCCTGGAGTTAGAATAGTAAATTATATCTCTACACTATCCATCACTTTCCCTACTGCTGCACCTTCCTGGAGTTAGAGTAGTAAATTGAACCCCTACACTATCCATCACTTTCCCTACTGCTGCACCTTCCTTGAGTTAGAATAGTAAAGTATACCCCTACACTATCCATCACTTTCCCTACTGCTGCACCTTCCTGGAGTTAGACTAGTAAATTGAACCCATACAATATCCATTACTTTCCCTACTGCTGCACCTTCCTGGAGTTAGAATAGTATATTATACCCCTACACTATCCTACACTTTCCTTTGTGCTGCACCTTCCTGGACTTAGAATAGTAAATAGAACCCCTACACTATCCGTCACTTTCCCTACTGCTGCACCTTCCTGGAGTTAGAATAGTAAATTATAGCCCTACACTATCCATCACGTTCCTTATTGCTGCACCTTCCTGGAGTTAGAATAGTAAATCAAACCTGTACACTATCCATCACTTTCCCTACTGCTGCACCTTCCTGGAGTTAGAATAGTAAATCGAACCCCTACACTATCCATCACTTTCCCTACTGCTGCACCTTCCTGGAGTTAGAATAGTAAATTACACCCCTACACTATCCATCACTTTCCCTACTGCTGCACCTTCCTGGAGTTAGAATAGTAAATTATACTCCTACACTATCCATCACTTACCCTACTGCAACACCTTCCTGGAGTTAGAATAGTAAATTATACCCCTACACTATCCATCACTTTCCTTATTGCAGTACCTTCCTGGAGTTAGAATAGTAAATTGTACCCCTACACTATCCATCACTTGCCCTTATGCAACACCTTCCTGGAGTTAGAATAGTAAATTATACCCCTACACTATCCATCACTTTCCTTACTGCTGCACCTTCCTGGAGTTAGAATAGTAAATTATACCCCTACACTATCCTACACTTTCCTTTGTGCTGCACCTTCCTGGACTTAGAATAGTAAATAGAACCCCTACACTATCCATCACTTTCCCTACTGCTGCATCTTCCTTGAGTTAGAATAGTAAATTATACTCCTACACTATCCATCACTTACCCTACTGCAAAACCTTCCTGGAGTTAGAATAGTAAATTATACCCCTGCACTATCCATCACTTTCCTTATTGCTGTACATTCCTGGAGTTAGAATAGTAAATCAAACCCATACACTATCCATCACTTTCCCTACTGCTGCATCTTCCTTGAGTTAGAATAGTAAATTATACTCCTACACTATCCATCACTTACCCTACTGCAAAACCTTCCTGGAGTTAGAATAGTAAATTATACCCCTGCACTATCCTTCACTTTCCTTATTGCTGTACCTTCCTGGAGTTAGAATAGTAAATCAAACCCGTACACTATCCATCACTTTCCCTACTGCTGCACCTTCCTGGAGTTAGAATAGTAAATTGAACCCCCTACACTATCCTACACTTTTCTTTGTGCTGCACCTTCCTGGACTTAGAATAGTAAAAAGAACCCCTATATTATCCATCACTTTCCCTACTGCTGCACCTTCCTGGAGTTAGAATAGTAATGTATACCCCTACACTATCTATCACTTAGCCTTCTGCAACACCTTCCTGGAGTTATAATAGTAAATTATACCCCTACACTATCCATCACTTACCCTTCTGCAACACCTTCCTGGAGTTAGAATAGTAAATTAAACCCCCTACACTATCCTACACTTTTCTTTGTGCTGCACCTTCCTGGACTCAGAATAGTAAATAGAACCCCTATATTACCCATCACTTTCCCTACTGCTGCACCTTCCTGGAGTTAGAATAGTAAATTATACCCCTACACTATCCATCACTTTCCTTATTGCTGTATTTTCCTGGAGTTAGAATAGTAAATCAAACCTGTACACTATCCATCACTTTCCCTACTGCTGCACCTTCCTGGAGTTAGAATAGTAAATCGAACCCCTACACTATCCATCACTTTCCCTACTGCTGCACCTTCCTGGAGTTAGAACAGTAAATTAAACCCCCTACACTATCCTACACTTTTCTTTGTGCTGCACCTTCCTGGACTTTGAATAGTAAATAGAACCCCTACACTATCCATCACTTTCTCTACTGCTGCATCTTCCTTGAGTTAGAATAGTAAATTATACTCCTACACTATCCATCACTTACCCTACTGCAAAACCTTCCTGGAGTTAGAATAGTAAATTATACCCCTGCACTATCCATCACTTTCCTTATTGCTGTACATTCCTGGAGTTAGAATAGTAAATCAAACCCATACACTATCCATCACTTTCCCTACTGCTGCATCTTCCTTGAGTTAGAATAGTAAATTATACTCCTACACTATCCATCACTTACCCTACTGCAAAACCTTCCTGGAGTTAGAATAGTAAATTATACCCCTGCACTATCCATCACTTTCCTTATTGCTGTACCTTCCTGGAGTTAGAATAGTAAATCAAACCCGTACACTATCCATCACTTTCCCTACTGCTGCACCTTCCTGGAGTTAGAATAGTAAATTGAACCCCCTACACTATCCTACACTTTTCTTTGTGCTGCACCTTCCTGGACTTAGAATAGTAAAAAGAACCCCTATATTATCCATCACTTTCCCTACTGCTGCACCTTCCTGGAGTTAGAATAGTAATGTATACCCCTACACTATCTATCACTTAGCCTTCTGCAACACCTTCCTGGAGTTATAATAGTAAATTATACCCCTACACTATCCATCACTTACCCTTCTGCAACACCTTCCTGGAGTTAGAATAGTAAATTAAACCCCCTACACTATCCTACACTTTTCTTTGTGCTGCACCTTCCTGGACTCAGAATAGTAAATAGAACCCCTATATTACCCATCACTTTCCCTACTGCTGCACCTTCCTGGAGTTAGAATAGTAAATTATACCCCTACACTATCCATCACTTTCCTTATTGCTGTATTTTCCTGGAGTTAGAATAGTAAATCAAACCTGTACACTATCCATCACTTTCCCTACTGCTGCACCTTCCTGGAGTTAGAATAGTAAATCGAACCCCTACACTATCCATCACTTTCCCTACTGCTGCACCTTCCTGGAGTTAGAACAGTAAATTAAACCCCCTACACTATCCTACACTTTTCTTTGTGCTGCACATTCCTGGACTCAGAATAGTAAATAGAACCCCTATATTATCCATCACTTTCCCTACTGCTGCACCTTCCTGGAGTTAGAATAGTAATTTATACCCCTACACTATCCATCACTTACCCTTCTGCAACACCTTCCTGGAGTTAGAATAGTAAATTATACCCCTACACTATCCATCACTTTCCCTACTGCTGCACCTTCCTGGACTTAGAATATTAAATTATATCTCTACACTATCCTACACTTTTCCTACTGCTGCACCTTCCTGGAGTTAGAATAGTAAATTGAACCCCTACACTATCCATCACTTTCCCTACTGCTGCTCCTTCCTGGAGTTAGAATAGTATATTATACCCCTACACTATCCTACACTTTCCTTTGTGCTGCACCTTCCTGGACTTAGAATAGTAAATACAACCCCTACACTATCCATCACTTTCCATACTGGTGCACCTTCCTGGAGTTATAATAGTAATTTATACCCCTACACTATCCATCACTTACCCTTCTGCAACACCTTCCTTGAGTTAGAATAGTAAATTATACCCCTACACTATCCATCACTTTCCTTACTGCTGCACCTTCCTGGAGTTTGAATAGTAAATTATACCCCTACACTACCCATCACTTTCCCTACTGCTGCACCTTCCTGGACTTAGAATATTAAATTATATCTCTACACTATCCTACACTTTCCCTACTGCTGCACCTTCCTGGAGTTAGAGTAGTAAATTGAACCCCTACCCTATCCATCACTTTCTCTACTGCTGCACCTTCCTTGAGTTAGAATAGTAAATTATAACCCCACACTATCCATCACTTTCCTTATTGATGCACCTTTCTGGAGTTAGAATAGCAAATTGAACTTCTACACTATCCATCATTTTCCCTACTGCTGCACCTTCCTGGAGTTAGAATAGTATATTATACCCCTACACTATCATTCACTTTCCTTATTGCTGTACCTTCCTGGAGTTAGAATAGTAAATCAAACCTGTACACTATCCATCACTTTCCCTACTGCTGCACCCTCCTGGAGTTAGAATAGTAAATCGAACCCCTACACTATCCATCACTTTCCCTACTGCTGCACCTTCCTGGAGTTAGAATAGTAAATTAAACCCCCTACACTATCCTACACTTTTCTTTGTGCTGCACCTTCCTGGACTCAGAATAGTAAATAGAACCCCTATATTACCCATCCCTTTCCCTACTGCTGCACCTTCCTGGAGTTAGAATAGTAATTTATACCCCTACACTATCCATCACTTACCCTTCTGCAACACCTTCCTGGAGTTAGAATAGTAAATTAAACCCCCTAAACTATCCTACACTTTTCTTTGTGCTGCACCTTCCTGGACTCAGAATAGTAAATAGAACCCCTATATTACCCATCACTTTCCCTACTGCTGCACCTTCCTGGAGTTAGAATAGTAAATTATACCCCTACACTATCCATCACTTTCCTTATTGCTGTATCTTCCTGGAGTTAGAATAGTAAATCAAACCTGTACACTATCCATCACTTTCCCTACTGCTGCACCTTCCTGGAGTTAGAATAGTAAATCGAACCCCTACACTATCCATCACTTTCCCTACTGCTGCACCTTCCTGGAGTTAGAATAGTAAATTAAACCCCCTACACTATCCTACACTTTTCTTTGTGCTGCACCTTCCTGGACTCAGAATAGTAAATAGAACCCCTATATTATCCATCACTTTCCCTACTGCTGCACCTTCCTGGAGTTAGAATAGTAATTTATACCCCTACACTATCCATCACTTACCCTTCTGCAACACCTTCCTGGAGTTAGAATAGTAAATTAAACCCCCTACACTATCCTACACTTTTCTTTGTGCTGCACCTTCCTGGACTCAGAATAGTAAATAGAACCCCTATATTACCCATCACTTTCCCTACTGCTGCACCTTCCTGGAGTTAGAATAGTAAATTATACCCCTACACTATCCATCACTTTCCTTATTGCTGTATCTTCCTGGAGTTAGAATAGTAAATCAAACCTGTACACTATCCATCACTTTCCCTACTGCTGCACCTTCCTGGAGTTAGAATAGTAAATTAAACCCCCTACACTATCCTACACTTTTCTTTGTGCTGCACCTTCCTGGACTCAGAATAGTAAATAGAACCCCTATATTATCCATCACTTTCCCTACTGCTGCACCTTCCTGGAGTTAGAATAGTAATTTATACCCCTACACTATCCATCACTTACCCTTCTGCAACACCTTCCTGGAGTTAGAATAGTAAATTAAACCCCCTACACTATCCTACACTTTTCTTTGTGCTGCACCTTCCTGGACTCAGAATAGTAAATAGAACCCCTATATTACCCATCACTTTCCCTACTGCTGCACCTTCCTGGAGTTAGAATAGTAAATTATACCCCTACACTATCCATCACTTTCCTTATTGCTGTATCTTCCTGGAGTTAGAATAGTAAATCAAACCTGTACACTATCCATCACTTTCCCTACTGCTGCACCTTCCTGGAGTTAGAATAGTAAATCGAACCCCTACACTATCCATCACTTTCCCTACTGCTGCACCTTCCTGGAGTTAGAATAGTAAATTAAACCCCCTACACTATCCTACACTTTTCTTTGTGCTGCACCTTCCTGGACTCAGAATAGTAAATAGAACCCCTACACTATCCATCACTTTCCCTACTACTGCACCTTCCTGGAGTTAGAATAGTAAATTATAGCCCTACCCTGTCCATCACGTTCCTTATTGCTGCACCTTCCTGGAGTTAGAATAGTAAATAGAACCCCTACACTATCCGTCACTTTCCCTACTGCTGCACCTTCCTGGAGTTAGAATAGTAGATTATAGCCCTACACTATCCATCACGTTCCTTATTGCTGCACCTTCCTGGAGTTAGAATAGTAAATTAAACCATTACACTATCCATCACTTTCCCTACTGCTGCACCTTCCTGGAGTTAGAATAGTAAATTGAACCCCTACACTATCTATCACTTACCCTTCTGCAACACCTTCCTGGAGTTAGAATAGTAAATTATACCCCTACACTATCCATCACTTTCCTTACTGCTGCACCTTCCTGGAGTTCGAATAGTAAATTATACCCCTACACTATCCATCACTTTCCCTACTGCTGCACCTTCATGGACTTAGAATATTAAATTATATATCTACACTATCCTACACTTTCCCTACTGCTGCACCTTTCTGGAGTTAGAGTAGTAAATTGAACCCCTACACTATCCATCACTTTCCCTACTGCTGCACCTTCCTTGAGTTAGAATAGTAAATAGAACCCCTACACTATCCATCACTTTCCCTACTGGTGCACCTTCCTGGAGTTATAATAGTAATTTATTCCCCTACACTATCCATCACTTTCCTTATGGATGCACCTTTCTGGAGTTAGAATAGCAAATTGAACCTCTACACTATCCATCATTTTCCCTACTGCTGCACCTTCCTGGAGTTAGAATAGTATATTATACCCCTACACTATCATACACTTTCCTTTGTGCTGCACCTTCCTGGACTTAGAATAGTAAATAGAACCCCTACACTATCCATCACTTTCCCTACTGGTGCACCTTCCTGGAGTTATAATAGTAATTTATTCCCCTACACTATCCATCACTTACCCTTCTGCAACACCTTCCTGGAGTTAGAATAGTAAATTATACCCCTACACTATCCATCACTTTCCTTACTGCTGCACCTTCCTGGAGTTCGAATAGTAAATTATACCCCTACACTATTCATCACTTTCCCTACTGCTGCACCTTCCTGGACTTAGAATATTAAATTATATCTCTACACTATCCTACACTTTCCCTACTGCTGCACCTTTCTGGAGTTAGAGTAGTAAATTGAACCCCTACACTATCCATCACTTTCCCTACTGCTGCACCTTCCTTGAGTTAGAATAGTAAATTATACCCCCACACTATCCATCACTTTCCTTATGGATGCACCTTTCTGGAGTTAGAATAGCAAATTGAACCTCTACACTATCCATCATTTTCCCTACTGCTGCACCTTCCTGGAGTTAGAATAGTATATTATATCCCTATACTATCCTACACTTTCCTTTGTGCTGCACCTTCCTGGACTTAGAATAGTAAATAGAACCCCTACACTATCCATCACTTTCCCTACTGCTGCACCTTCCTGGAGTTAGAATAGTGAATTATACTCCTACACTATCCATCACTTACCCTTCTGCAACACCTTCCTGGAGTTAGAATAGTAAATTATATACCCCTACACTATCCATCACTATCCTTATTGCTGTACCTTCCTGGAGTTAGAATAGTAACTCAAACCTGTACACTATCCATCACTTTCCCTACTGCTGCACCCTCCTGGAGTTAGAATAGTAATTTATACCCCTACACTATCCATCATTTACCCTTCTGCAACACCTTCCTGGAGTTAGAATAGTAAATTATACCCGTACACTATCCATCACTTTCCTTACTGCTACACCTTCCTGGAGTTCGAATAGTAAATTATACCCCTACACTATCCATCACTTTCCCTACTGCTGCACCTTCCTGGACTTAGAATATTAAATTATATCTCTACACTATCCTACACTTTCCCTACTGCTGCACCTTTCTGGAGTTAGAATAGTAAATTATATCCCTACACTATCCATCACTTTCCCTACTGCTGCACCTTCCTGGAGTTAGAGTAGTAAATTGAACCCCTACACTATCCATCACTTTCCCTACTGCTGCACCTTCCTTGAGTTAGAATAGTAAATTATACCCCTACACTATCCATCACTTTCCCTATTGCTGCACCTTCCTGGAGTTAGAATAGTAAATTAAACCCTTACACTATCCATCACTTTCCCTACTGCTGCACCTTCCTGGAGTTAGACTAGTAAATTGAACCCCTACAATATCCATCACTTTCCCTACTGCTGCACCTTCCTGGAGTTAGAATAGTATATTATACCCCTACACTATCCTACACTTTCCTTTGTGCTGCACCTTCCTGGACTTAGAATAGTATATAGAACCCCTACACTATCCATCACTTTCCCTACTGCTGCACCTTCCTGGAGTTAGAATAGTAAATTATAGCCCTACACTATCCATCACTTTCCCTACTGCTGCACCTTCCTGGAGTAAGAATAGCAAATGAAACCCCTACACTATCCATCACTTTCCCTACTGCTGCACCATCCTGGAGTTAGAATAGTAAATCGTACCCCTACACTATCCATCACTTACCCTTATGCAACACCTTCCTGGAGTTAGAATAGTAAGTTATACCCCTACACTATCCATCACTTTCCTTACTGCTGCACCTTCCTGGAGTTAGAATAGTAAATTATACCCCTACACTATCCTACACTTTCCTTTGTGCTGCACCTTCCTGGACTTCGAATAGTAAATAGAACCCCTACACTATCCATCACTTTCCCTACTGCTGCACCTTCCTGGAGTTAGAATAGTAAATTATACTCCTACACTATCCATCACTTACCCTACTGCAAAACCTTCCTGGAGTTAGAATAGTAAATTATACCCCTACACTATCCATCACTTTCCTTATTGCTGTACATTCCTGGAGTTAGAATAGTAAATCAAACCCGTACACTATCCATCACTTTCCCTACTGCTGCACGTTCCTGGAGTTAGAATAGTAAATCGAACCCCTACACTATCCATCACTTTCCCTACTGCTGCACCTTCCTGGAGTTAGAATAGTAAATTATACTCCTACACTATCCAACACTTACCCTACTGCAAAACCTTCCTGGAGTTAGAATAGTAAATTATACCCCTACACTATCCATCACTTTCCTTATTGCTGTACCTTCTTGGAGTTAGAATAGTAAATGAAACCCATACACTATCCATCACTTTCCCTACTGCTGCACCTTCCTGGAGTTAGAATAGTAAATCGAACTCCTACACTATCCATCACTTTCCCTACTGCTGCACCTTCCTGGAGTTAGAATAGTAAATTAAACCCCTACACTATCCATCACTTTCCCTACTGCTGCACCTTCCTGGAGTTAGAATAGTACATTATACTCCTACACTATCCATCACTTGCCCTTATGCAACACCTTCCTGGAGTTAGAATAGTAAATTATACCCCTACACTATCCATCACTTTCCTTACTGCTGCACCTTCCTGGAGTTAGAATAGTAAATTATACCCCTACACTATCCTACACGTTCCTTTGTGCTGCACCTTCCTGGACTTAGAATAGTAAATAGAACCCCTACACTATCCATCACTTTCCCTACTGCTGCATCTTCCTGGAGTTAGAATAGTAAATTATACTCCTACACTATCCATCACTTACCCTTCTGCAACACCTTCCTGGAGATAGAATAGTAAATTATACCCCTACACTATTCATCACTTTCCCTACTGCTGCACCTTCCTGGACTTAGAATATAAAATTATATCTCTACACTATCCTACACTTTCCCTACTGCTGCACCTTCCTGGAGTTAGAATAGTAAATTATATCTCTACACTATCCATCACTTTCCCTACTGCTGCACCTTCCTGGAGTTAGAATAGTAAAGTATACCCCTACACTATCCATCACTTTCCCTACTGCTGCACCTTCCTGGAGTTAGACTAGTAAATTGAACCCATACAATATCCATCACTTTCCCTACTGCTGCACCTTCCTGGAGTTAGAATAGTATATTATACCCCTACACTATCCTACACTTTCCTTTGTGCTGCACCTTCCTGGACTTAGAATAGTAAATAGAACCCCTACACTATCCGTCACTTTCCCTACTGCTGCACCTTCCTGGAGTTAGAATAGTAAATTATAGCCCTACACTATCCATCACGTTCCTTATTGCTGCACCTTCCTGGAGTTAGAATAGTAAATCAAACCTGTACACTATCCATCACTTTCCCTACTGCTGCACCTTCCTGGAGTTAGAATAGTAAATCGAACCCCTACACTATCCATCACTTTCCCTACTGCTGCACCTTCCTGGAGTTAGAATAGTAAATTACACCCCTACACTATCCATCACTTTCCCTACTGCTGCACCTTCCTGGAGTTAGAATAGTAAATTATACTCCTACACTATCCATCACTTACCCTACTGCAACACCTTCCTGGAGTTAGAATAGTAAATTATACCCCTACACTATCCATCACTTTCCTTATTGCAGTACCTTCCTGGAGTTAGAATAGTAAATCGTACCCCTACACTATCCATCACTTGCCCTTATGCAACACCTTCCTGGAGTTAGAATAGTAAATTATACCCCTACACTATCCATCACTTTCCTTACTGCTGCACCTTCCTGGAGTTAGAATAGTAAATTATACCCCTACACTATCCTACACTTTCCTTTGTGCTGCACCTTCCTGGACTTAGAATAGTAAATAGAACCCCTACACTATCCATCACTTTCCCTACTGCTGCATCTTCCTTGAGTTAGAATAGTAAATTATACTCCTACACTATCCATCACTTACCCTACTGCAAAACCTTCCTGGAGTTAGAATAGTAAATTATACCCCTGCACTATCCATCACTTTCCTTATTGCTGTACATTCCTGGAGTTAGAATAGTAAATCAAACCCATACACTATCCATCACTTTCCCTACTGCTGCATCTTCCTTGAGTTAGAATAGTAAATTATACTCCTACACTATCCATCACTTACCCTACTGCAAAACCTTCCTGGAGTTAGAATAGTAAATTATACCCCTGCACTATCCTACACGTTCCTTTGTGCTGCACCTTCCTGGACTTAGAATAGTAAATAGAACCCCTACACTATCCATCACTTTCCCTACTGCTGCATCTTCCTGGAGTTAGAATAGTAAATTATACTCCTACACTATCCATCACTTACCCTTCTGCAACACCTTCCTGGAGATAGAATAGTAAATTATACCCCTACACTATTCATCACTTTCCCTACTGCTGCACCTTCCTGGACTTAGAATATAAAATTATATCTCTACACTATCCTACACTTTCCCTACTGCTGCACCTTCCTGGAGTTAGAATAGTAAATTATATCTCTACACTATCCATCACTTTCCCTACTGCTGCACCTTCCTGGAGTTAGAATAGTAAAGTATACCCCTACACTATCCATCACTTTCCCTACTGCTGCACCTTCCTGGAGTTAGACTAGTAAATTGAACCCATACAATATCCATCACTTTCCCTACTGCTGCACCTTCCTGGAGTTAGAATAGTATATTATACCCCTACACTATCCTACACTTTCCTTTGTGCTGCACCTTCCTGGACTTAGAATAGTAAATAGAACCCCTACACTATCCGTCACTTTCCCTACTGCTGCACCTTCCTGGAGTTAGAATAGTAAATTATAGCCCTACACTATCCATCACGTTCCTTATTGCTGCACCTTCCTGGAGTTAGAATAGTAAATCAAACCTGTACACTATCCATCACTTTCCCTACTGCTGCACCTTCCTGGAGTTAGAATAGTAAATCGAACCCCTACACTATCCATCACTTTCCCTACTGCTGCACCTTCCTGGAGTTAGAGTAGTAAATTGAACCCCTACCCTATCCATCACTTTCTCTACTGCTGCACCTTCCTTGAGTTAGAATAGTAAATTATAACCCCACACTATCCATCACTTTCCTTATTGATGCACCTTTCTGGAGTTAGAATAGCAAATTGAACCTCTACACTATCCATCATTTTCCCTACTGCTGCACCTTCCTGGAGTTAGAATAGTATATTATACCCCTACACTATCCTACACTTTCCTTTGTGCTGCACCTTCCTGGACTTAGAATAGTAAATTATACCCCTACACTATCCATCACTTACCCTTCTGCAACACCTTCCTTGAGTTAGAATAGTAAATTATACCCCTACACTATCCATCACTTTCCTTACTGCTGCACCTTCCTGAAGTTCGAATAGTAAATTATACCCCTACACTATCCATCACTTTACCTACTGCTGCACCTTCCTGGACTTAGAATATTAAATTATATCTCTACACTATCCTACACTTTCCCTACTGCTGCACCTTTCTGGAGTTAGAGTAGTAAATTGAACCCCTACCCTATCCATCACTTTCTCTACTGCTGCACCTTCCTTGAGTTAGAATAGTAAATTATAACCCCACACTATCCATCACTTTCCTTATTGATGCACCTTTCTGGAGTTAGAATAGCAAATTGAACCTCTACACTATCCATCATTTTCCCTACTGCTGCACCTTCCTGGAGTTAGAATAGTATATTATACCCCTACACTATCCTACACTTTCCTTTGTGTTGCACCTTCCTGGACTTAGAATAGTAAATAGAACCCCTACACTATCCATCACTTTCCCTACTGCTGCACCTTCCTGGAGTTAGAATAGTAAATTATACTACTACACTATCCAACACTTACCCTACTGCAAAACCTTCCTGGAGTTAGAATAGTAAATTATATACCCCTACACTATCATTCACTTTCCTTATTGCTGTACCTTCCTGGAGTTAGAATAGTAAATCAAACCTGTACACTATCCATCACTTTCCCTACTGCTGCACCCTCCTGGAGTTAGAATAGTAAATCGAACCCCTACACTATCCATCACTTTCCCTACTGCTGCACCTTCCTGGAGTTAGAATAGTAAATTAAACCCCCTACACTATCCTACACTTTTCTTTGTGCTGCACCTTCCTGGACTCAGAATAGTAAATAGAACCCCTATATTACCCATCCCTTTCCCTACTGCTGCACCTTCCTGGAGTTAGAATAGTAATTTATACCCCTACACTATCCATCACTTACCCTTCTGCAACACCTTCCTGGAGTTAGAATAGTAAATTAAACCCCCTACACTATCCTACACTTTTCTTTGTGCTGCACCTTCCTGGACTCAGAATAGTAAATAGAACCCCTATATTACTCATCACTTTCCCTACTGCTGCACCTTCCTGGAGTTAGAATAGTAAATTATACCCCTACACTATCCATCACTTTCCTTATTGCTGTATCTTCCTGGAGTTAGAATAGTAAATCAAACCTGTACACTATCCATCACTTTCCCTACTGCTGCACCTTCCTGGAGTTAGAATAGTAAATTAAACCCCCTACACTATCCTACACTTTTCTTTGTGCTGCACCTTCCTGGACTCAGAATAGTAAATAGAACCCCTATATTATCCATCACTTTCCCTACTGCTGCACCTTCCTGGAGTTAGAATAGTAAATTATACCCCTACACCATCCATCACTTTCCCTACTGCTGCACCTTCCTGGACTTAGAATATTAAATTATATCTCTACACTATCCTACACTTTTCCTACTGCTGCACCTTCCTGGAATTAGACTAGTAAATTGAACCCCTACAATGTCCATCACTTTCCCTACTGCTGCACCTTCCTGGAGTTAGAATAGTATATTATACCCCTACACTATCCTACACTTTCCTTTGTGCTGCACCCTCCTGGACTTAGAATAGTAAATAGAACCCCTACACTATCCATCACTTTCCCTACTACTGCACCTTCCTGGAGTTAGAATAGTAAATTATAGCCCTACCCTGTCCATCACGTTCCTTATTGCTGCACCTTCCTGGAGTTAGAATAGTAAATTAAACCCTTACACTATCCATCACTTTCCCTACTGCTGCACCTTCCTTGAGTTAGAATAGTAAATTATACCCCCACACTATCCATCACTTTCCTTATGGATGCACCTTTCTGGAGTTAGAATAGCAAATTGAACCTCTACACTATCCATCATTTTCCCTACTGCTGCACCTTCCTGGAGTTAGAATAGTATATTATACCCCTACACTATCCTACACTTTCCTTTGTGTTGCACCTTCCTGGACTTAGAATAGTAAATAGAACCCCTACACTATCCATCACTTTCCCTACTGCTGCACCTTCCTGGAGTTAGAATAGTAAATTATACTACTACACTATCCAACACTTACCCTACTGCAAAACCTTCCTGGAGTTAGAATAGTAAATTATATACCCCTACACTATCATTCACTTTCCTTATTGCTGTACCTTCCTGGAGTTAGAATAGTAAATCAAACCTGTACACTATCCATCACTTTCCCTACTGATGCACCCTCCTGGAGTTAGAATAGTAAATTGAACCCCTACACTATCCATCACTTTCCCTACTGCTGCACCTTCCTGGAGTTAGAATAGTAAATTAAACCCCCTACACTATCCTACACTTTTCTTTGTGCTGCACCTTCCTGGACTCAGAATAGTAAATAGAACCCCTATATTATCCATCACTTTCCCTACTGCTGCACCTTCCTGGAGTTAGAATAGTAATTTATACCCCTACACTATCCATCACTTACCCTTCTGCAACACCTTCCTGGAGTTAGAATAGTAAATTATACCCCTACACTATCCATCACTTTCCCTACTGCTGCACCTTCCTGGACTTAGAATATTAAATTATATCTCTACACTATCCTACACTTTTCCTACTGCTGCACCTTCCTGGAATTAGACTAGTAAATTGAACCCCTACAATGTCCATCACTTTCCCTACTGCTGCACCTTCCTGGAGTTAGAATAGTATATTATACCCCTACACTATCCTACACTTTCCTTTGTGCTGCACCCTCCTGGACTTAGAATAGTAAATAGAACCCCTACACTATCCATCACTTTCCCTACTACTGCACCTTCCTGGAGTTAGAATAGTAAATTATAGCCCTACCCTGTCCATCACAATCCTTATTGCTGCACCTTCCTGGAGTTAGAATAGTAAATAGAACCCCTACACTATCCGTCACTTTCCCTACTGCTGCACCTTCCTGGAGTTAGAATAGTAATTTATACCCCTACACTATCCATCACTTACCCTTCTGCAACACCTTCCTGGAGTTAGAATAGTAAATTAAACCCCCTACACTATCCTACACTTTTCTTTGTGCTGCACCTTCCTGGACTCAGAATAGTAAATAGAACCCCTATATTACCCATCACTTTCCCTACTGCTGCACCTTCCTGGAGTTAGAATAGTAAATTATACCCCTACACTATCCATCACTTTCCTTATTGCTGTATTTTCCTGGAGTTAGAATAGTAAATCAAACCTGTACACTATCCATCACTTTCCCTACTGCTGCACCTTCCTGGAGTTAGAATAGTAAATCGAACCCCTACACTATCCATCACTTTCCCTACTGCTGCACCTTCCTGGAGTTAGAACAGTAAATTAAACCCCCTACATTATCCTACACTTTTCTTTGTGCTGCACCTTCCTGGACTCAGAATAGTAAATAGAACCCCTATATTATCCATCACTTTCCCTACTGCTGCACCTTCCTGGAGTTAGAATAGTAAATTAAACCCCCTACACTATCCTACACTTTTCTTTGTGCTGCACCTTCCTGGACTCAGAATAGTAAATAGAACCCCTATATTACCCATCCCTTTCCCTACTGCTGCACCTTCCTGGAGTTAGAATAGTAATTTATACCCCTACACTATCCATCACTTACCCTTCTGCAACACCTTCCTGGAGTTAGAATAGTAAATTAAACCCCCTACACTATCCTACACTTTTCTTTGTGCTGCACCTTCCTGGACTCAGAATAGTAAATAGAACCCCTATATTACCCATCACTTTCCCTACTGCTGCACCTTCCTGGAGTTAGAATAGTAAATTATACCCCTACACTATCCATCACTTTCCTTATTGCTGTATTTTCCTGGAGTTAGAATAGTAAATCAAACCTGTACACTATCCATCACTTTCCCTACTGCTGCACCTTCCTGGAGTTAGAATAGTAAATCGAACCCCTACACTATCCATCACTTTCCCTACTGCTGCACCTTCCTGGAGTTAGAACAGTAAATTAAACCCCCTACACTATCCTACACTTTTCTTTGTGCTGCACCTTCCTGGACTCAGAATAGTAAATAGAACCCCTATATTATCCATCACTTTCCCTACTGCTGCACCTTCCTGGAGTTAGAATAGTAAATTAAACCCCCTACACTATCCTACACTTTTCTTTGTGCTGCACCTTCCTGGACTCAGAATAGTAAATAGAACCCCTATATTACCCATCCCTTTCCCTACTGCTGCACCTTCCTGGAGTTAGAATAGTAATTTATACCCCTACACTATCCATCACTTACCCTTCTGCAACACCTTCCTGGAGTTAGAATAGTAAATTAAACCCCCTACACTATCCTACACTTTTCTTTGTGCTGCACCTTCCTGGACTCAGAATAGTAAATAGAACCCCTATATTACCCATCACTTTCCCTACTGCTGCACCTTCCTGGAGTTAGAATAGTAAATTATACCCCTACATTATCCATCACTTTCCTTATTGCTGTATCTTCCTGGAGTTAGAATAGTAAATCAAACCTGTACACTATCCATCACTTTCCCTACTGCTGCACCTTCCTGGAGTTAGAATAGTAAATCGAACCCCTACACTATCCATCACTTTCCCTACTGCTGCACCTTCCTGGAGTTAGAACAGTAAATTAAACCCCCTACACTATCCTACACTTTTCTTTGTGCTGCACCTTCCTGGACTCAGAATAGTAAATAGAACCCCTATATTATCCATCACTTTCCCTACTGCTGCACCTTCCTGGAGTTAGAATAGTAATTTATACCCCTACACTATCCATCACTTACCCTTCTGCAACACCTTCCTGGAGTTAGAATAGTAAATTATACCCCTACACTATCCATCACTTTCCCTACTGCTGCACCTTCCTGGACTTAGAATATTAAATTATATCTCTACACTATCCTACACTTTTCCTACTGCTGCACCTTCCTGGAATTAGACTAGTAAATTGAACCCCTACAATGTCCATCACTTTCCCTACTGCTGCACCTTCCTGGAGTTAGAATAGTATATTATACCCCTACACTATCCTACACTTTCCTTTGTGCTGCACCCTCCTGGACTTAGAATAGTAAATAGAACCCCTACACTATCCATCACTTTCCCTACTACTGCACCTTCCTGGAGTTAGAATAGTAAATTATAGCCCTACCCTGTCCATCACGTTCCTTATTGCTGCACCTTCCTGGAGTTAGAATAGTAAATAGAACCCCTACACTATCCGTCACTTTCCCTACTGCTGCACCTTCCTGGAGTTCGAATAGTAGATTATAGCCCTACACTATCCATCACGTTCCTTATTGCTGCACCTTCCTGGAGTTAGAATAGTAAATTAAACCCTTACACTATCCATCACTTTCCCTACTGCTGCACCTTCCTGGAGTTAGAATAGTAAATTGAACCCCTACACTATCCATCACTTACCCTTCTGCAACACCTTCCTGGAGTTAGAATAGTAAATTATACCCCTACACTATCCATCACTTTCCTTACTGCTGCACCTTCCTGGAGTTCGAATAGTAAATTATACCCCTACACTATCCATCACTTTCCCTACTGCTGCACCTTCCTGGACTTAGAATATTAAATTATATCTCTACACTATCCTACACTTTCCCTACTGCTGCACCTTTCTGGAGTTAGAGTAGAAAATTGAACCCCTACACTATCCATCACTTTCCCTACTGCTGCACCTTCCTTGAGTTAGAATAGTAAATAGAACCCCTACACTATCCATCACTTTCCCTACTGGTGCACCTTCCTGGAGTTATAATAGTAATTTATTCCACTACACTATCCATCACGTTCCTTATTGCTGCACCTTCCTGGAGTTAGAATAGTAAATTAAACCCTTACACTATCCATCACTTTCCCTACTGCTGCACCTTCCTGGAGTTAGAATAGTAAATTGAACCCCTACACTATCCATCACTTTCCCTACTGCTGCACCTTCCTGGAGTTAGAATAGTATATTATACCCCTACACTATCATACACTTTCCTTTGTGCTGCACCTTCCTGGACTTAGAATAGTAAATAGAACCCCTACACTATCCATCACTTTCCCTACTGGTGCACCTTCCTGGAGTTATAATAGTAATTTATTCCCCTACACTATCCATCACTTACCCTTCTGCAACACCTTCCTGGAGTTAGAATAGTAAATTATACCCCTACACTATCCATCACTTTCCTTACTGCTGCACCTTCCTGGAGTTCGAATAGTAAATTATACCCCTACACTATCCATCACTTTCCCTACTGCTGCACCTTCCTGGACTTAGAATATTAAATTATATCTCTACACTATCCATCACTTACCCTTCTGCAACACCTTCCTGGAGTTAGAATAGTAAATTATACCCCTACACTATCCATCACTTTCCCTACTGCTGCACCTTCCTGGACTTAGAATATTAAATTATATCTCTACACTATCCTACACTTTTCCTACTGCTGTACCTTCCTGGAATTAGACTAGTAAATTGAACCCCTACAATGTCCATCACTTTCCCTACTGCTGCACCTTCCTGGAGTTAGAATAGTATATTATACCCCTACACTATCCTACACTTTCCTTTGTGCTGCACCCTCCTGGACTTAGAATAGTAAATAGAACCCCTACACTATCCATCACTTTCCCTACTACTGCACCTTCCTGGAGTTAGAATAGTAAATTATAGCCCTACCCTGTCCATCACAATCCTTATTGCTGCACCTTCCTGGAGTTAGAATAGTAAATAGAACCCCTACACTATCCGTCACTTTCCCTACTGCTGCACCTTCCTGGAGTTAGAATAGTAATTTATACCCCTACACTATCCATCACTTACCCTTCTGCAACACCTTCCTGGAGTTAGAATAGTAAATTAAACCCCCTACACTATACTACACTTTTCTTTGTGCTGCACCTTCCTGGACTCAGAATAGTAAATAGAACCCCTATATTACCCATCACTTTCCCTACTGCTGCACCTTCCTGGAGTTAGAATAGTAAATTATACCCCTACACTATCCATCACTTTCCTTATTGCTGTATTTTCCTGGAGTTAGAATAGTAAATCAAACCTGTACACTATCCATCACTTTCCCTACTGCTGCACCTTCCTGGAGTTAGAATAGTAAATCGAACCCCTACATTATCCATCACTTTCCCTACTGCTGCACCTTCCTGGAGTTAGAACAGTAAATTAAACCCCCTACACTATCCTACACTTTTCTTTGTGCTGCACCTTCCTGGACTCAGAATAGTAAATAGAACCCCTATATTATCCATCACTTTCCCTACTGCTGCACCTTCCTGGAGTTAGAATAGTAATTTATACCCCTACACTATCCATCACTTACCCTTCTGCAACACCTTCCTGGAGTTAGAATAGTAAATTATACCCCTACACTATCCATCACTTTCCCTACTGCTGCACCTTCCTGGACTTAGAATATTAAATTATATCTCTACACTATCCTACACTTTTCCTACTGCTGCACCTTCCTGGAGTTAGAATAGTAAATTGAACCCCTACACTATCCATCACTTTCCCTACTGCTGCTCCTTCCTGGAGTTAGAATAGTATATTATACCCCTACACTATCCTACACTTTCCTTTGTGCTGCACCTTCCTGGACTTAGAATAGTAAATACAACCCCTACACTATCCATCACTTTCCATACTGGTGCACCTTCCTGGAGTTATAATAGTAATTTATACCCCTACACTATCCATCACTTACCCTTCTGCAACACCTTCCTTGAGTTAGAATAGTAAATTATACCCCTACACTATCCATCACTTTCCTTACTGCTGCACCTTCCTGGAGTTTGAATAGTAAATTATACCCCTACACTACCCATCACTTTCCCTACTGCTGCACCTTCCTGGACTTAGAATATTAAATTATATCTCTACACTATCCTACACTTTCCCTACTGCTGCACCTTCCTGGAGTTAGAGTAGTAAATTGAACCCCTACCCTATCCATCACTTTCTCTACTGCTGCACCTTCCTTGAGTTAGAATAGTAAATTATAACCCCACACTATCCATCACTTTCCTTATTGATGCACCTTTCTGGAGTTAGAATAGCAAATTGAACTTCTACACTATCCATCATTTTCCCTACTGCTGCACCTTCCTGGAGTTAGAATAGTATATTATACCCCTACACTATCCTACACTTTCCTTTGTGCTGCACCTTCCTGGACTTAGAAAAGTAAATAGAACCCCTACACTATCCATCACTTTCCCTACTGCTGCACCTTCCTGGAGTTAGAATAGTAAATTATACCCCTACACTATCCATCACTTACCCTTCTGCAACACCTTCCTTGAGTTAGAATAGTAAATTATAACCCTACACTATCCATCACTTTCCTTACTGCTGCACCTTCCTGGAGTTCGAATAGTAAATTATACCCCTACACTATCCATCACTTTCCCTACTGCTGCACCTTCCTGGACTTAGAATATTAAATTATATCTCTACACTATCCTACACTTTCCCTACTGCTGCACCTTCCTGGAGTTAGAGTAGTAAATTGAACCCCTACCCTATCCATCACTTTCTCTACTGCTGCACCTTCCTTGAGTTAGAATAGTAAATTATAACCCCACACTATCCATCACTTTCCTTATTGATGCACCTTTCTGGAGTTAGAATAGCAAATTGAACCTCTACACTATCCATCATTTTCCCTACTGCTGCACCTTCCTGGAGTTAGAATAGTATATTATACCCCTACACTATCATTCACTTTCCTTATTGCTGTACCTTCCTGGAGTTAGAATAGTAAATCAAACCTGTACACTATCCATCACTTTCCCTACTGCTGCACCCTCCTGGAGTTAGAATAGTAAATCGAACCCCTACACTATCCATCACTTTCCCTACTGCTGCACCTTCCTGGAGTTAGAATAGTAAATTAAACCCCCTACACTATCCTACACTTTTCTTTGTGCTGCACCTTCCTGGACTCAGAATAGTAAATAGAACCCCTATATTACCCATCCCTTTCCCTACTGCTGCACCTTCCTGGAATTAGAATAGTAATTTATACCCCTACACTATCCATCACTTACCCTTCTGCAACACCTTCCTGGAGTTAGAATAGTAAATTAAACCCCCTACACTATCCTACACTTTTATTTGTGCTGCACCTTCCTGGACTCAGAATAGTAAATAGAACCCCTATATTACCCATCACTTTCCCTACTGCTGCACCTTCCTGGAGTTAGAATAGTAAATTATACCCCTACACTATCCATCACTTTCCTTATTGCTGTATCTTCCTGGAGTTAGAATAGTAAATCAAACCTGTACACTATCCATCACTTTCCCTACTGCTGCACCTTCCTGGAGTTAGAATAGTAAATCGAACCCCTACACTATCCATCACTTTCCCTACTGCTGCACCTTCCTGGAGTTAGAATAGTAAATTAAACCCCCTACACTATCCTACACTTTTCTTTGTGCTGCACCTTCCTGGAGTTAGAATAGTAAATTAAACCCCCTACACTATCCTACACTTTTCTTTGTGCTGCACCTTCCTGGACTCAGAATAGTAAATAGAACCCCTATATTACCCATCCCTTTCCCTACTGCTGCACCTTCCTGGAGTTAGAATAGTAATTTATACCCCTACACTATCCATCACTTACCCTTCTGCAACACCTTCCTGGAGTTAGAATAGTAAATTAAACCCCCTACACTATCCTACACTTTTATTTGTGCTGCACCTTCCTGGACTCAGAATAGTAAATAGAACCCCTATATTACCCATCACTTTCCCTACTGCTGCACCTTCCTGGAGTTAGAATAGTAAATTATACCCCTACACTATCCATCACTTTCCTTATTGCTGTATCTTCCTGGAGTTAGAATAGTAAATCAAACCTGTACACTATCCATCACTTTCCCTACTGCTGCACCTTCCTGGAGTTAGAATAGTAAATCGAACCCCTACACTATCCATCACTTTCCCTACTGCTGCACCTTCCTGGAGTTAGAATAGTAAATTAAACCCCCTACACTATCCTACACTTTTCTTTGTGCTGCACCTTCCTGGACTCAGAATAGTAAATAGAACCCCTACACTATCCATCACTTTCCCTACTACTGCACCTTCCTGGAGTTAGAATAGTAAATTATAGCCCTACCCTGTCCATCACGTTCCTTATTGCTGCACCTTCCTGGAGTTAGAATAGTAAATAGAACCCCTACACTATCCGTCACTTTCCCTACAGCTGCACCTTCCTGGAGTTAGAATAGTAGATTATAGCCCTACACTATCCATCACGTTCCTTATTGCTGCACCTTCCTGGAGTTAGAATAGTAAATTAAACCCTTACACTATCCATCACTTTCCCTACTGCTGCACCTTCCTGGAGTTAGAATAGTAAATTGAACCCCTACACTATCCATCACTTACCCTTCTGCAACACCTTCCTGGAGTTAGAATAGTAAATTATACCCCTACACTATCCATCACTTTCCTTACTGCTGCACCTTCCTGGAGTTCGAATAGTAAATTATACCCCTACACTATCCATCACTTTCCCTACTGCTGCACCTTCATGGACTTAGAATATTAAATTATATATCTACACTATCCTACACTTTCCCTACTGCTGCACCTTTCTGGAGTTAGAGTAGTAAATTGAACCCCTACACTATCCATCACTTTCCCTACTGCTGCACCTTCCTTGAGTTAGAATAGTAAATAGAACCCCTACACTATCCATCACTTTCCCTACTGGTGCACCTTCCTGGAGTTATAATAGTAATTTATTCCCCTACACTATCCATCACTTTCCTTATGGATGCACCTTTCTGGAGTTAGAATAGCAAATTGAACCTCTACACTATCCATCATTTTCCCTACTGCTGCACCTTCCTGGAGTTAGAATAGTATATTATACCCCTACACTATCATACACTTTCCTTTGTGCTGCACCTTCCTGGACTTAGAATAGTAAATAGAACCCCTACACTATCCATCACTTTCCCTACTGGTGCACCTTCCTGGAGTTATAATAGTAATTTATTCCCCTACACTATCCATCACTTACCCTTCTGCAACACCTTCCTGGAGTTAGAATAGTAAATTATACCCCTACACTATCCATCACTTTCCTTACTGCTGCACCTTCCTGGAGTTCGAATAGTAAATTATACCCCTACACTATCCATCACTTTCCCTACTGCTGCACCTTCCTGGACTTAGAATATTAAATTATATCTCTACACTATCCTACACTTTCCCTACTGCTGCACCTTTCTGGAGTTAGAGTAGTAAATTGAACCCCTACACTATCCATCACTTTCCCTACTGCTGCACCTTCCTTGAGTTAGAATAGTAAATTATACCCCCACACTATCCATCACTTTCCTTATGGATGCACCTTTCTGGAGTTAGAATAGCAAATTGAACCTCTACACTATCCATCATTTTCCCTACTGCTGCACCTTCCTGGAGTTAGAATAGTATATTATATCCCTATACTATCCTACACTTTCCTTTGTGCTGCACCTTCCTGGACTTAGAATAGTAAATAGAACCCCTACACTATCCATCACTTTCCCTACTGCTGCACCTTCCTGGAGTTAGAATAGTGAATTATACTCCTACACTATCCATCACTTACCCTTCTGCAACACCTTCCTGGAGTTAGAATAGTAAATTATATACCCCTACACTATCCATCACTATCCTTATTGCTGTACCTTCCTGGAGTTAGAATAGTAAATCAAACCTGTACACTATCCATCACTTTCCCTACTGCTGCACCCTCCTGGAGTTAGAATAGTAATTTATACCCCTACACTATCCATCATTTACCCTTCTGCAACACCTTCCTGGAGTTAGAATAGTAAATTATACCCGTACACTATCCATCACTTTCCTTACTGCTACACCTTCCTGGAGTTCGAATAGTAAATTATACCCCTACACTATCCATCACTTTCCCTACTGCTGCACCTTCCTGGACTTAGAATATTAAATTATATCTCTACACTATCCTACACTTTCCCTACTGCTGCACCTTTCTGGAGTTAGAATAGTAAATTATATCCCTACACTATCCATCACTTTCCCTACTGCTGCACCTTCCTGGAGTTAGAGTAGTAAATTGAACCCCTACACTATCCATCACTTTCCCTACTGCTGCACCTTCCTTGAGTTAGAATAGTAAATTATACCCCTACACTATCCATCACTTTCCCTATTGCTGCACCTTCCTGGAGTTAGAATAGTAAATTAAACCCTTACACTATCCATCACTTTCCCTACTGCTGCACCTTCCTGGAGTTAGACTAGTAAATTGAACCCCTACAATATCCATCACTTTCCCTACTGCTGCACCTTCCTGGAGTTAGAATAGTATATTATACCCCTACACTATCCTACACTTTCCTTTGTGCTGCACCTTCCTGGACTTAGAATAGTATATAGAACCCCTACACTATCCATCACTTTCCCTACTGCTGCACCTTCCTGGAGTTAGAATAGTAAATTATAGCCCTACACTATCCATCACTTTCCCTACTGCTGCACCTTCCTGGAGTAAGAATAGCAAATGAAACCCCTACACTATCCATCACTTTCCCTACTGCTGCACCATCCTGGAGTTAGAATAGTAAATCGTACCCCTACACTATCCATCACTTACCCTTATGCAACACCTTCCTGGAGTTAGAATAGTAAGTTATACCCCTACACTATCCATCACTTTCCTTACTGCTGCACCTTCCTGGAGTTAGAATAGTAAATTATACCCCTACACTATCCTACACTTTCCTTTGTGCTGCACCTTCCTGGACTTCGAATAGTAAATAGAACCCCTACACTATCCATCACTTTCCCTACTGCTGCACCTTCCTGGAGTTAGAATAGTAAATTATACTCCTACACTATCCATCACTTACCCTACTGCAAAACCTTCCTGGAGTTAGAATAGTAAATTATACCCCTACACTATCCATCACTTTCCTTATTGCTGTACATTCCTGGAGTTAGAATAGTAAATCAAACCCGTACACTATCCATCACTTTCCCTACTGCTGCACGTTCCTGGAGTTAGAATAGTAAATCGAACCCCTACACTATCCATCACTTTCCCTACTGCTGCACCTTCCTGGAGTTAGAATAGTAAATTATACTCCTACACTATCCAACACTTACCCTACTGCAAAACCTTCCTGGAGTTAGAATAGTAAATTATACCCCTACACTATCCATCACTTTCCTTATTGCTGTACCTTCTTGGAGTTAGAATAGTAAATGAAACCCATACACTATCCATCACTTTCCCTACTGCTGCACCTTCCTGGAGTTAGAATAGTAAATCGAACTCCTACACTATCCATCACTTTCCCTACTGCTGCACCTTCCTGGAGTTAGAATAGTAAATTAAACCCCTACACTATCCATCACTTTCCCTACTGCTGCACCTTCCTGGAGTTAGAATAGTACATTATACTCCTACACTATCCATTACTTACCCTACTGCAACACCTTCCTGGAGTTAGAATAGTAAATTATACCCCTACACTATCCATCACTTTCCTTATTGCTGTACCTTCCTGGAGTTAGAATAGTAAATCAAACCCCTACACTATCCATCACTTTCCCTACTGCTGCACCTTCCTGGAGTTAGAATAGTAAATCGTACCCCTACACTATCCATCACTTGCCCTTATGCAACACCTTCCTGGAGTTAGAATAGTAAATTATACCCCTACACTATCCATCACTTTCCTTACTGCTGCACCTTCCTGGAGTTAGAATAGTAAATTATACCCCTACACTATCCTACACGTTCCTTTGTGCTGCACCTTCCTGGAATTAGAATAGTAAATAGAACCCCTACACTATCCATCACTTTCCCTACTGCTGCATCTTCCTGGAGTTAGAATAGTAAATTATACTCCTACACTATCCATCACTTACCCTTCTGCAACACCTTCCTGGAGATAGAATAGTAAATTATACCCCTACACTATTCATCACTTTCCCTACTGCTGCACCTTCCTGGACTTAGAATATAAAATTATATCTCTACACTATCCTACACTTTCCCTACTGCTGCACCTTCCTGGAGTTAGAATAGTAAATTATATCTCTACACTATCCATCACTTTCCCTACTGCTGCACCTTCCTGGAGTTAGAGTAGTAAATTGAACCCCTACACTATCCATCACTTTCCCTACTGCTGCACCTTCCTTGAGTTAGAATAGTAAAGTATACCCCTACACTATCCATCACTTTCCCTACTGCTGCACCTTCCTGGAGTTAGACTAGTAAATTGAACCCATACAATATCCATTACTTTCCCTACTGCTGCACCTTCCTGGAGTTAGAATAGTATATTATACCCCTACACTATCCTACACTTTCCTTTGTGCTGCACCTTCCTGGACTTAGAATAGTAAATAGAACCCCTACACTATCCGTCACTTTCCCTACTGCTGCACCTTCCTGGAGTTAGAATAGTAAATTATAGCCCTACACTATCCATCACGTTCCTTATTGCTGCACCTTCCTGGAGTTAGAATAGTAAATCAAACCTGTACACTATCCATCACTTTCCCTACTGCTGCACCTTCCTGGAGTTAGAATAGTAAATCGAACCCCTACACTATCCATCACTTTCCCTACTGCTGCACCTTCCTGGAGTTAGAATAGTAAATTACACCCCTACACTATCCATCACTTTCCCTACTGCTGCACCTTCCTGGAGTTAGAATAGTAAATTATACTCCTACACTATCCATCACTTACCCTACTGCAACACCTTCCTGGAGTTAGAATAGTAAATTATACCCCTACACTATCCATCACTTTCCTTATTGCAGTACCTTCCTGGAGTTAGAATAGTAAATCGTACCCCTACACTATCCATCACTTGCCCTTATGCAACACCTTCCTGGAGTTAGAATAGTAAATTATACCCCTACACTATCCATCACTTTCCTTACTGCTGCACCTTCCTGGAGTTAGAATAGTAAATTATACCCCTACACTATCCTACACTTTCCTTTGTGCTGCACCTTCCTGGACTTAGAATAGTAAATAGAACCCCTACACTATCCATCACTTTCCCTACTGCTGCATCTTCCTTGAGTTAGAATAGTAAATTATACTCCTACACTATCCATCACTTACCCTACTGCAAAACCTTCCTGGAGTTAGAATAGTAAATTATACCCCTGCACTATCCATCACTTTCCTTATTGCTGTACATTCCTGGAGTTAGAATAGTAAATCAAACCCATACACTATCCATCACTTTCCCTACTGCTGCATCTTCCTTGAGTTAGAATAGTAAATTATACTCCTACACTATCCATCACTTACCCTACTGCAAAACCTTCCTGGAGTTAGAATAGTAAATTATACCCCTGCACTATCCTTCACTTTCCTTATTGCTGTACCTTCCTGGAGTTAGAATAGTAAATCAAACCCGTACACTATCCATCACTTTCCCTACTGCTGCACCTTCCTGGAGTTAGAATAGTAAATTGAACCCCCTACACTATCCTACACTTTTCTTTGTGCTGCACCTTCCTGGACTTAGAATAGTAAAAAGAACCCCTATATTATCCATCACTTTCCCTACTGCTGCACCTTCCTGGAGTTAGAATAGTAATGTATACCCCTACACTATCTATCACTTAGCCTTCTGCAACACCTTCCTGGAGTTATAATAGTAAATTATACCCCTACACTATCCATCACTTACCCTTCTGCAACACCTTCCTGGAGTTAGAATAGTAAATTAAACCCCCTACACTATCCTACACTTTTCTTTGTGCTGCACCTTCCTGGACTCAGAATAGTAAATAGAACCCCTATATTACCCATCACTTTCCCTACTGCTGCACCTTCCTGGAGTTAGAATAGTAAATTATACCCCTACACTATCCATCACTTTCCTTATTGCTGTATTTTCCTGGAGTTAGAATAGTAAATCAAACCTGTACACTATCCATCACTTTCCCTACTGCTGCACCTTCCTGGAGTTAGAATAGTAAATCGAACCCCTACACTATCCATCACTTTCCCTACTGCTGCACCTTCCTGGAGTTAGAACAGTAAATTAAACCCCCTACACTATCCTACACTTTTCTTTGTGCTGCACCTTCCTGGACTTTGAATAGTAAATAGAACCCCTACACTATCCATCACTTTCTCTACTGCTGCATCTTCCTTGAGTTAGAATAGTAAATTATACTCCTACACTATCCATCACTTACCCTACTGCAAAACCTTCCTGGAGTTAGAATAGTAAATTATACCCCTGCACTATCCATCACTTTCCTTATTGCTGTACATTCCTGGAGTTAGAATAGTAAATCAAACCCATACACTATCCATCACTTTCCCTACTGCTGCATCTTCCTTGAGTTAGAATAGTAAATTATACTCCTACACTATCCATCACTTACCCTACTGCAAAACCTTCCTGGAGTTAGAATAGTACATTATACCCCTGCACTATCCATCACTTTCCTTATTGCTGTACCTTCCTGGAGTTAGAATAGTAAATCAAACCCGTACACTATCCATCACTTTCCCTACTGCTGCACCTTCCTGGAGTTAGAATAGTAAATTGAACCCCCTACACTATCCTACACTTTTCTTTGTGCTGCACCTTCCTGGACTTAGAATAGTAAAAAGAACCCCTATATTATCCATCACTTTCCCTACTGCTGCACCTTCCTGGAGTTAGAATAGTAATGTATACCCCTACACTATCTATCACTTAGCCTTCTGCAACACCTTCCTGGAGTTATAATAGTAAATTATACCCCTACACTATCCATCACTTACCCTTCTGCAACACCTTCCTGGAGTTAGAATAGTAAATTAAACCCCCTACACTATCCTACACTTTTCTTTGTGCTGCACCTTCCTGGACTCAGAATAGTAAATAGAACCCCTATATTACCCATCACTTTCCCTACTGCTGCACCTTCCTGGAGTTAGAATAGTAAATTATACCCCTACACTATCCATCACTTTCCTTATTGCTGTATTTTCCTGGAGTTAGAATAGTAAATCAAACCTGTACACTATCCATCACTTTCCCTACTGCTGCACCTTCCTGGAGTTAGAATAGTAAATCGAACCCCTACACTATCCATCACTTTCCCTACTGCTGCACCTTCCTGGAGTTAGAACAGTAAATTAAACCCCCTACACTATCCTACACTTTTCTTTGTGCTGCACATTCCTGGACTCAGAATAGTAAATAGAACCCCTATATTATCCATCACTTTCCCTACTGCTGCACCTTCCTGGAGTTAGAATAGTAATTTATACCCCTACACTATCCATCACTTACCCTTCTGCAACACCTTCCTGGAGTTAGAATAGTAAATTATACCCCTACACTATCCATCACTTTCCCTACTGCTGCACCTTCCTGGACTTAGAATATTAAATTATATCTCTACACTATCCTACACTTTTCCTACTGCTGCACCTTCCTGGAGTTAGAATAGTAAATTGAACCCCTACACTATCCATCACTTTCCCTACTGCTGCTCCTTCCTGGAGTTAGAATAGTATATTATACCCCTACACTATCCTACACTTTCCTTTGTGCTGCACCTTCCTGGACTTAGAATAGTAAATACAACCCCTACACTATCCATCACTTTCCATACTGGTGCACCTTCCTGGAGTTATAATAGTAATTTATACCCCTACACTATCCATCACTTACCCTTCTGCAACACCTTCCTTGAGTTAGAATAGTAAATTATACCCCTACACTATCCATCACTTTCCTTACTGCTGCACCTTCCTGGAGTTTGAATAGTAAATTATACCCCTACACTACCCATCACTTTCCCTACTGCTGCACCTTCCTGGACTTAGAATATTAAATTATATCTCTACACTATCCTACACTTTCCCTACTGCTGCACCTTCCTGGAGTTAGAGTAGTAAATTGAACCCCTACCCTATCCATCACTTTCTCTACTGCTGCACCTTCCTTGAGTTAGAATAGTAAATTATAACCCCACACTATCCATCACTTTCCTTATTGATGCACCTTTCTGGAGTTAGAATAGCAAATTGAACTTCTACACTATCCATCATTTTCCCTACTGCTGCACCTTCCTGGAGTTAGAATAGTATATTATACCCCTACACTATCATTCACTTTCCTTATTGCTGTACCTTCCTGGAGTTAGAATAGTAAATCAAACCTGTACACTATCCATCACTTTCCCTACTGCTGCACCCTCCTGGAGTTAGAATAGTAAATCGAACCCCTACACTATCCATCACTTTCCCTACTGCTGCACCTTCCTGGAGTTAGAATAGTAAATTAAACCCCCTACACTATCCTACACTTTTCTTTGTGCTGCACCTTCCTGGACTCAGAATAGTAAATAGAACCCCTATATTACCCATCCCTTTCCCTACTGCTGCACCTTCCTGGAGTTAGAATAGTAATTTATACCCCTACACTATCCATCACTTACCCTTCTGCAACACCTTCCTGGAGTTAGAATAGTAAATTAAACCCCCTAAACTATCCTACACTTTTCTTTGTGCTGCACCTTCCTGGACTCAGAATAGTAAATAGAACCCCTATATTACCCATCACTTTCCCTACTGCTGCACCTTCCTGGAGTTAGAATAGTAAATTATACCCCTACACTATCCATCACTTTCCTTATTGCTGTATCTTCCTGGAGTTAGAATAGTAA
Source organism: Lissotriton helveticus (assembly GCF_964261635.1). NCBI lineage: Eukaryota > Metazoa > Chordata > Amphibia > Caudata > Salamandridae > Lissotriton > Lissotriton helveticus. The sequence continues at coordinate 1,790,372,308 of NC_136068.1, forward strand.
ATCAAACCTGTACACTATCCATCACTTTCCCTACTGCTGCACCTTCCTGGAGTTAGAATAGTAAATCGAACCCCTACACTATCCATCACTTTCCCTACTGCTGCACCTTCCTGGAGTTAGAATAGTAAATTAAACCCCCTACACTATCCTACACTTTTCTTTGTGCTGCACCTTCCTGGACTCAGAATAGTAAATAGAACCCCTATATTATCCATCACTTTCCCTACTGCTGCACCTTCCTGGAGTTAGAATAGTAATTTATACCCCTACACTATCCATCACTTACCCTTCTGCAACACCTTCCTGGAGTTAGAATAGTAAATTAAACCCCCTACACTATCCTACACTTTTCTTTGTGCTGCACCTTCCTGGACTCAGAATAGTAAATAGAACCCCTATATTACCCATCACTTTCCCTACTGCTGCACCTTCCTGGAGTTAGAATAGTAAATTATACCCCTACACTATCCATCACTTTCCTTATTGCTGTATCTTCCTGGAGTTAGAATAGTAAATCAAACCTGTACACTATCCATCACTTTCCCTACTGCTGCACCTTCCTGGAGTTAGAATAGTAAATTAAACCCCCTACACTATCCTACACTTTTCTTTGTGCTGCACCTTCCTGGACTCAGAATAGTAAATAGAACCCCTATATTATCCATCACTTTCCCTACTGCTGCACCTTCCTGGAGTTAGAATAGTAATTTATACCCCTACACTATCCATCACTTACCCTTCTGCAACACCTTCCTGGAGTTAGAATAGTAAATTAAACCCCCTACACTATCCTACACTTTTCTTTGTGCTGCACCTTCCTGGACTCAGAATAGTAAATAGAACCCCTATATTACCCATCACTTTCCCTACTGCTGCACCTTCCTGGAGTTAGAATAGTAAATTATACCCCTACACTATCCATCACTTTCCTTATTGCTGTATCTTCCTGGAGTTAGAATAGTAAATCAAACCTGTACACTATCCATCACTTTCCCTACTGCTGCACCTTCCTGGAGTTAGAATAGTAAATCGAACCCCTACACTATCCATCACTTTCCCTACTGCTGCACCTTCCTGGAGTTAGAATAGTAAATTAAACCCCCTACACTATCCTACACTTTTCTTTGTGCTGCACCTTCCTGGACTCAGAATAGTAAATAGAACCCCTACACTATCCATCACTTTCCCTACTACTGCACCTTCCTGGAGTTAGAATAGTAAATTATAGCCCTACCCTGTCCATCACGTTCCTTATTGCTGCACCTTCCTGGAGTTAGAATAGTAAATAGAACCCCTACACTATCCGTCACTTTCCCTACTGCTGCACCTTCCTGGAGTTAGAATAGTAGATTATAGCCCTACACTATCCATCACGTTCCTTATTGCTGCACCTTCCTGGAGTTAGAATAGTAAATTAAACCCTTACACTATCCATCACTTTCCCTACTGCTGCACCTTCCTGGAGTTAGAATAGTAAATTGAACCCCTACACTATCTATCACTTACCCTTCTGCAACACCTTCCTGGAGTTAGAATAGTAAATTATACCCCTACACTATCCATCACTTTCCTTACTGCTGCACCTTCCTGGAGTTCGAATAGTAAATTATACCCCTACACTATCCATCACTTTCCCTACTGCTGCACCTTCATGGACTTAGAATATTAAATTATATATCTACACTATCCTACACTTTCCCTACTGCTGCACCTTTCTGGAGTTAGAGTAGTAAATTGAACCCCTACACTATCCATCACTTTCCCTACTGCTGCACCTTCCTTGAGTTAGAATAGTAAATAGAACCCCTACACTATCCATCACTTTCCCTACTGGTGCACCTTCCTGGAGTTATAATAGTAATTTATTCCCCTACACTATCCATCACTTTCCTTATGGATGCACCTTTCTGGAGTTAGAATAGCAAATTGAACCTCTACACTATCCATCATTTTCCCTACTGCTGCACCTTCCTGGAGTTAGAATAGTATATTATACCCCTACACTATCATACACTTTCCTTTGTGCTGCACCTTCCTGGACTTAGAATAGTAAATAGAACCCCTACACTATCCATCACTTTCCCTACTGGTGCACCTTCCTGGAGTTATAATAGTAATTTATTCCCCTACACTATCCATCACTTACCCTTCTGCAACACCTTCCTGGAGTTAGAATAGTAAATTATACCCCTACACTATCCATCACTTTCCTTACTGCTGCACCTTCCTGGAGTTCGAATAGTAAATTATACCCCTACACTATTCATCACTTTCCCTACTGCTGCACCTTCCTGGACTTAGAATATTAAATTATATCTCTACACTATCCTACACTTTCCCTACTGCTGCACCTTTCTGGAGTTAGAGTAGTAAATTGAACCCCTACACTATCCATCACTTTCCCTACTGCTGCACCTTCCTTGAGTTAGAATAGTAAATTATACCCCCACACTATCCATCACTTTCCTTATGGATGCACCTTTCTGGAGTTAGAATAGCAAATTGAACCTCTACACTATCCATCATTTTCCCTACTGCTGCACCTTCCTGGAGTTAGAATAGTATATTATATCCCTATACTATCCTACACTTTCCTTTGTGCTGCACCTTCCTGGACTTAGAATAGTAAATAGAACCCCTACACTATCCATCACTTTCCCTACTGCTGCACCTTCCTGGAGTTAGAATAGTGAATTATACTCCTACACTATCCATCACTTACCCTTCTGCAACACCTTCCTGGAGTTAGAATAGTAAATTATATACCCCTACACTATCCATCACTATCCTTATTGCTGTACCTTCCTGGAGTTAGAATAGTAACTCAAACCTGTACACTATCCATCACTTTCCCTACTGCTGCACCCTCCTGGAGTTAGAATAGTAATTTATACCCCTACACTATCCATCATTTACCCTTCTGCAACACCTTCCTGGAGTTAGAATAGTAAATTATACCCGTACACTATCCATCACTTTCCTTACTGCTACACCTTCCTGGAGTTCGAATAGTAAATTATACCCCTACACTATCCATCACTTTCCCTACTGCTGCACCTTCCTGGACTTAGAATATTAAATTATATCTCTACACTATCCTACACTTTCCCTACTGCTGCACCTTTCTGGAGTTAGAATAGTAAATTATATCCCTACACTATCCATCACTTTCCCTACTGCTGCACCTTCCTGGAGTTAGAGTAGTAAATTGAACCCCTACACTATCCATCACTTTCCCTACTGCTGCACCTTCCTTGAGTTAGAATAGTAAATTATACCCCTACACTATCCATCACTTTCCCTATTGCTGCACCTTCCTGGAGTTAGAATAGTAAATTAAACCCTTACACTATCCATCACTTTCCCTACTGCTGCACCTTCCTGGAGTTAGACTAGTAAATTGAACCCCTACAATATCCATCACTTTCCCTACTGCTGCACCTTCCTGGAGTTAGAATAGTATATTATACCCCTACACTATCCTACACTTTCCTTTGTGCTGCACCTTCCTGGACTTAGAATAGTATATAGAACCCCTACACTATCCATCACTTTCCCTACTGCTGCACCTTCCTGGAGTTAGAATAGTAAATTATAGCCCTACACTATCCATCACTTTCCCTACTGCTGCACCTTCCTGGAGTAAGAATAGCAAATGAAACCCCTACACTATCCATCACTTTCCCTACTGCTGCACCATCCTGGAGTTAGAATAGTAAATCGTACCCCTACACTATCCATCACTTACCCTTATGCAACACCTTCCTGGAGTTAGAATAGTAAGTTATACCCCTACACTATCCATCACTTTCCTTACTGCTGCACCTTCCTGGAGTTAGAATAGTAAATTATACCCCTACACTATCCTACACTTTCCTTTGTGCTGCACCTTCCTGGACTTCGAATAGTAAATAGAACCCCTACACTATCCATCACTTTCCCTACTGCTGCACCTTCCTGGAGTTAGAATAGTAAATTATACTCCTACACTATCCATCACTTACCCTACTGCAAAACCTTCCTGGAGTTAGAATAGTAAATTATACCCCTACACTATCCATCACTTTCCTTATTGCTGTACATTCCTGGAGTTAGAATAGTAAATCAAACCCGTACACTATCCATCACTTTCCCTACTGCTGCACGTTCCTGGAGTTAGAATAGTAAATCGAACCCCTACACTATCCATCACTTTCCCTACTGCTGCACCTTCCTGGAGTTAGAATAGTAAATTATACTCCTACACTATCCAACACTTACCCTACTGCAAAACCTTCCTGGAGTTAGAATAGTAAATTATACCCCTACACTATCCATCACTTTCCTTATTGCTGTACCTTCTTGGAGTTAGAATAGTAAATGAAACCCATACACTATCCATCACTTTCCCTACTGCTGCACCTTCCTGGAGTTAGAATAGTAAATCGAACTCCTACACTATCCATCACTTTCCCTACTGCTGCACCTTCCTGGAGTTAGAATAGTAAATTAAACCCCTACACTATCCATCACTTTCCCTACTGCTGCACCTTCCTGGAGTTAGAATAGTACATTATACTCCTACACTATCCATCACTTGCCCTTATGCAACACCTTCCTGGAGTTAGAATAGTAAATTATACCCCTACACTATCCTACACGTTCCTTTGTGCTGCACCTTCCTGGACTTAGAATAGTAAATAGAACCCCTACACTATCCATCACTTTCCCTACTGCTGCATCTTCCTGGAGTTAGAATAGTAAATTATACTCCTACACTATCCATCACTTACCCTTCTGCAACACCTTCCTGGAGATAGAATAGTAAATTATACCCCTACACTATTCATCACTTTCCCTACTGCTGCACCTTCCTGGACTTAGAATATAAAATTATATCTCTACACTATCCTACACTTTCCCTACTGCTGCACCTTCCTGGAGTTAGAATAGTAAATTATATCTCTACACTATCCATCACTTTCCCTACTGCTGCACCTTCCTGGAGTTAGAATAGTAAAGTATACCCCTACACTATCCATCACTTTCCCTACTGCTGCACCTTCCTGGAGTTAGACTAGTAAATTGAACCCATACAATATCCATCACTTTCCCTACTGCTGCACCTTCCTGGAGTTAGAATAGTATATTATACCCCTACACTATCCTACACTTTCCTTTGTGCTGCACCTTCCTGGACTTAGAATAGTAAATAGAACCCCTACACTATCCGTCACTTTCCCTACTGCTGCACCTTCCTGGAGTTAGAATAGTAAATTATAGCCCTACACTATCCATCACGTTCCTTATTGCTGCACCTTCCTGGAGTTAGAATAGTAAATCAAACCTGTACACTATCCATCACTTTCCCTACTGCTGCACCTTCCTGGAGTTAGAATAGTAAATCGAACCCCTACACTATCCATCACTTTCCCTACTGCTGCACCTTCCTGGAGTTAGAATAGTAAATTACACCCCTACACTATCCATCACTTTCCCTACTGCTGCACCTTCCTGGAGTTAGAATAGTAAATTATACTCCTACACTATCCATCACTTACCCTACTGCAACACCTTCCTGGAGTTAGAATAGTAAATTATACCCCTACACTATCCATCACTTTCCTTATTGCAGTACCTTCCTGGAGTTAGAATAGTAAATCGTACCCCTACACTATCCATCACTTGCCCTTATGCAACACCTTCCTGGAGTTAGAATAGTAAATTATACCCCTACACTATCCATCACTTTCCTTACTGCTGCACCTTCCTGGAGTTAGAATAGTAAATTATACCCCTACACTATCCTACACTTTCCTTTGTGCTGCACCTTCCTGGACTTAGAATAGTAAATAGAACCCCTACACTATCCATCACTTTCCCTACTGCTGCATCTTCCTTGAGTTAGAATAGTAAATTATACTCCTACACTATCCATCACTTACCCTACTGCAAAACCTTCCTGGAGTTAGAATAGTAAATTATACCCCTGCACTATCCATCACTTTCCTTATTGCTGTACATTCCTGGAGTTAGAATAGTAAATCAAACCCATACACTATCCATCACTTTCCCTACTGCTGCATCTTCCTTGAGTTAGAATAGTAAATTATACTCCTACACTATCCATCACTTACCCTACTGCAAAACCTTCCTGGAGTTAGAATAGTAAATTATACCCCTGCACTATCCTACACGTTCCTTTGTGCTGCACCTTCCTGGACTTAGAATAGTAAATAGAACCCCTACACTATCCATCACTTTCCCTACTGCTGCATCTTCCTGGAGTTAGAATAGTAAATTATACTCCTACACTATCCATCACTTACCCTTCTGCAACACCTTCCTGGAGATAGAATAGTAAATTATACCCCTACACTATTCATCACTTTCCCTACTGCTGCACCTTCCTGGACTTAGAATATAAAATTATATCTCTACACTATCCTACACTTTCCCTACTGCTGCACCTTCCTGGAGTTAGAATAGTAAATTATATCTCTACACTATCCATCACTTTCCCTACTGCTGCACCTTCCTGGAGTTAGAATAGTAAAGTATACCCCTACACTATCCATCACTTTCCCTACTGCTGCACCTTCCTGGAGTTAGACTAGTAAATTGAACCCATACAATATCCATCACTTTCCCTACTGCTGCACCTTCCTGGAGTTAGAATAGTATATTATACCCCTACACTATCCTACAGTTTCCTTTGTGCTGCACCTTCCTGGACTTAGAATAGTAAATAGAACCCCTACACTATCCGTCACTTTCCCTACTGCTGCACCTTCCTGGAGTTAGAATAGTAAATTATAGCCCTACACTATCCATCACGTTCCTTATTGCTGCACCTTCCTGGAGTTAGAATAGTAAATCAAACCTGTACACTATCCATCACTTTCCCTACTGCTGCACCTTCCTGGAGTTAGAATAGTAAATCGAACCCCTACACTATCCATCACTTTCCCTACTGCTGCACCTTCCTGGAGTTAGAATAGTAAATTACACCCCTACACTATCCATCACTTTCCCTACTGCTGCACCTTCCTGGAGTTAGAATAGTAAATTATACTCCTACACTATCCATCACTTACCCTACTGCAACACCTTCCTGGAGTTAGAATAGTAAATTATACCCCTACACTATCCATCACTTTCCTTATTGCAGTACCTTCCTGGAGTTAGAATAGTAAATCGTACCCCTACACTATCCATCACTTGCCCTTATGCAACACCTTCCTGGAGTTAGAATAGTAAATTATACCCCTACACTATCCATCACTTTCCTTACTGCTGCACCTTCCTGGAGTTAGAATAGTAAATTATACCCCTACACTATCCTACACTTTCCTTTGTGCTGCACCTTCCTGGACTTAGAATAGTAAATAGAACCCCTACACTATCCATCACTTTCCCTACTGCTGCATCTTCCTTGAGTTAGAATAGTAAATTATACTCCTACACTATCCATCACTTACCCTACTGCAAAACCTTCCTGGAGTTAGAATAGTAAATTATACCCCTGCACTATCCATCACTTTCCTTATTGCTGTACATTCCTGGAGTTAGAATAGTAAATCAAACCCATACACTATCCATCACTTTCCCTACTGCTGCATCTTCCTTGAGTTAGAATAGTAAATTATACTCCTACACTATCCATCACTTACCCTACTGCAAAACCTTCCTGGAGTTAGAATAGTAAATTATACCCCTGCACTATCCTTCACTTTCCTTATTGCTGTACCTTCCTGGAGTTAGAATAGTAAATCAAACCCGTACACTATCCATCACTTTCCCTACTGCTGCACCTTCCTGGAGTTAGAATAGTAAATTGAACCCCCTACACTATCCTACACTTTTCTTTGTGCTGCACCTTCCTGGACTTAGAATAGTAAAAAGAACCCCTATATTATCCATCACTTTCCCTACTGCTGCACCTTCCTGGAGTTAGAATAGTAATGTATACCCCTACACTATCTATCACTTAGCCTTCTGCAACACCTTCCTGGAGTTATAATAGTAAATTATACCCCTACACTATCCATCACTTACCCTTCTGCAACACCTTCCTGGAGTTAGAATAGTAAATTAAACCCCCTACACTATCCTACACTTTTCTTTGTGCTGCACCTTCCTGGACTCAGAATAGTAAATAGAACCCCTATATTACCCATCACTTTCCCTACTGCTGCACCTTCCTGGAGTTAGAATAGTAAATTATACCCCTACACTATCCATCACTTTCCTTATTGCTGTATTTTCCTGGAGTTAGAATAGTAAATCAAACCTGTACACTATCCATCACTTTCCCTACTGCTGCACCTTCCTGGAGTTAGAATAGTAAATCGAACCCCTACACTATCCATCACTTTCCCTACTGCTGCACCTTCCTGGAGTTAGAACAGTAAATTAAACCCCCTACACTATCCTACACTTTTCTTTGTGCTGCACCTTCCTGGACTTAGAATAGTAAATAGAACCCCTACACTATCCATCACTTTCCCTACTGCTGCATCTTCCTTGAGTTAGAATAGTAAATTATACTCCTACACTATCCATCACTTACCCTACTGCAAAACCTTCCTGGAGTTAGAATAGTAAATTATACCCCTGCACTATCCATCACTTTCCTTATTGCTGTACATTCCTGGAGTTAGAATAGTAAATCAAACCCATACACTATCCATCACTTTCCCTACTGCTGCATCTTCCTTGAGTTAGAATAGTAAATTATACTCCTACACTATCCATCACTTACCCTACTGCAAAACCTTCCTGGAGTTAGAATAGTAAATTATACCCCTGCACTATCCATCACTTTCCTTATTGCTGCACCTTCCTGGAGTTAGAATAGTAAATCAAACCCGTACACTATCCATCACTTTCCCTACTGCTGCACCTTCCTGGAGTTAGAATAGTAAATTGAACCCCCTACACTATCCTACACTTTTCTTTGTGCTGCACCTTCCTGGACTTAGAATAGTAAAAAGAACCCCTATATTATCCATCACTTTCCCTACTGCTGCACCTTCCTGGAGTTAGAATAGTAATGTATACCCCTACACTATCTAACACTTAGCCTTCTGCAACACCTTCCTGGAGTTATAATAGTAAATTATACCCCTACACTATCCATCACTTACCCTTCTGCAACACCTTCCTGGAGTTAGAATAGTAAATTAAACCCCCTACACTATCCTACACTTTTCTTTGTGCTGCACCTTCCTGGACTCAGAATAGTAAATAGAACCCCTATATTACCCATCACTTTCCCTACTGCTGCACCTTCCTGGAGTTAGAATAGTAAATTATACCCCTACACTATCCATCACTTTCCTTATTGCTGTATTTTCCTGGAGTTAGAATAGTAAATCAAACCTGTACACTATCCATCACTTTCCCTACTGCTGCACCTTCCTGGAGTTAGAATAGTAAATCGAACCCCTACACTATCCATCACTTTCCCTACTGCTGCACCTTCCTGGAGTTAGAACAGTAAATTAAACCCCCTACACTATCCTACACTTTTCTTTGTGCTGCACATTCCTGGACTCAGAATAGTAAATAGAACCCCTATATTATCCATCACTTTCCCTACTGCTGCACCTTCCTGGAGTTAGAATAGTAATTTATACCCCTACACTATCCATCACTTACCCTTCTGCAACACCTTCCTGGAGTTAGAATAGTAAATTATACCCCTACACTATCCATCACTTTCCCTACTGCTGCACCTTCCTGGACTTAGAATATTAAATTATATCTCTACACTATCCTACACTTTTCCTACTGCTGCACCTTCCTGGAGTTAGAATAGTAAATTGAACCCCTACACTATCCATCACTTTCCCTACTGCTGCTCCTTCCTGGAGTTAGAATAGTATATTATACCCCTACACTATCCTACACTTTCCTTTGTGCTGCACCTTCCTGGACTTAGAATAGTAAATACAACCCCTACACTATCCATCACTTTCCATACTGGTGCACCTTCCTGGAGTTATAATAGTAATTTATACCCCTACACTATCCATCACTTACCCTTCTGCAACACCTTCCTTGAGTTAGAATAGTAAATTATACCCCTACACTATCCATCACTTTCCTTACTGCTGCACCTTCCTGGAGTTTGAATAGTAAATTATACCCCTACACTACCCATCACTTTCCCTACTGCTGCACCTTCCTGGACTTAGAATATTAAATTATATCTCTACACTATCCTACACTTTCCCTACTGCTGCACCTTCCTGGAGTTAGAGTAGTAAATTGAACCCCTACCCTATCCATCACTTTCTCTACTGCTGCACCTTCCTTGAGTTAGAATAGTAAATTATAACCCCACACTATCCATCACTTTCCTTATTGATGCACCTTTCTGGAGTTAGAATAGCAAATTGAACTTCTACACTATCCATCATTTTCCCTACTGCTGCACCTTCCTGGAGTTAGAATAGTATATTATACCCCTACACTATCCTACACTTTCCTTTGTGCTGCACCTTCCTGGACTTAGAATAGTAAATAGAACCCCTACACTATCCATCACTTTCCCTACTGCTGCACCTTCCTGGAGTTAGAATAGTAAATTATACCCCTACACTATCCATCACTTACCCTTCTGCAACACCTTCCTTGAGTTAGAATAGTAAATTATAACCCTACACTATCCATCACTTTCCTTACTGCTGCTCCTTCCTGGAGTTCGAATAGTAAATTATACCCCTACACTATCCATCACTTTCCCTACTGCTGCACCTTCCTGGACTTAGAATATTAAATTATATCTCTACACTATCCTACACTTTCCCTACTGCTGCACCTTCCTGGAGTTAGAGTAGTAAATTGAACCCCTACCCTATCCATCACTTTCTCTACTGCTGCACCTTCCTTGAGTTAGAATAGTAAATTATAACCCCACACTATCCATCACTTTCCTTATTGATGCACCTTTCTGGAGTTAGAATAGCAAATTGAACCTCTACACTATCCATCATTTTCCCTACTGCTGCACCTTCCTGGAGTTAGAATAGTATATTATACCCCTACACTATCATTCACTTTCCTTATTGCTGTACCTTCCTGGAGTTAGAATAGTAAATCAAACCTGTACACTATCCATCACTTTCCCCACTGCTGCACCCTCCTGGAGTTAGAATAGTAAATCGAACCCCTACACTATCCATCACTTTCCCTACTGCTGCACCTTCCTGGAGTTAGAATAGTAAATTAAACCCCCTACACTATCCTACACTTTTCTTTGTGCTGCACCTTCCTGGACTCAGAATAGTAAATAGAACCCCTATATTACCCATCCCTTTCCCTACTGCTGCACCTTCCTGGAGTTAGAATAGTAATTTATACCCCTACACTATCCATCACTTACCCTTCTGCAACACCTTCCTGGACTTAGAATAGTAAATTATACCCCTACACTATCCATCACTTTCCCTACTGCTGCACCTTCCTGGACTTAGAATATTAAATTATATCTCTACACTATCCTACACTTTTCCTACTGCTGCACCTTCCTGGAATTAGACTAGTAAATTGAACCCCTACAATGTCCATCACTTTCCCTACTGCTGCACCTTCCTAGAGTTAGAATAGTATATTATACCCCTACACTATCCTACACTTTCCTTTGTGCTGCACCCTCCTGGACTTAGAATAGTAAATAGAACCCCTACACTATCCATCACTTTCCCTACTACTGTACCTTCCTGGAGTTAGAATAGTAAATTATAGCCCTACCCTGTCCATCACGTTCCTTATTGCTGCACCTTCCTGGAGTTAGAATAGTAAATAGAACCCCTACACTATCCGTCACTTTCCCTACTGCTGCACCTTCCTGGAGTTAGAATAGTAGATTATAGCCCTACACTATCCATCACGTTCCTTATTGCTGCACCTTCCTGGAGTTAGAATAGTAAATTAAACCCTTACACTATCCATCACTTTCCCTACTGCTGCACCTTCCTGGAGTTAGAATAGTAAATTGAACCCCTACACTATCCATCACTTACCCTTCTGCAACACCTTCCTGGAGTTAGAATAGTAAATTATACCCCTACACTATCCATCACTTTCCTTACTGCTGCACCTTCCTGGAGTTCGAATAGTAAATTATACCCCTACACTATCCATCACTTTCCCTACTGCTGCACCTTCCTGGACTTAGAATATTAAATTATATCTCTACACTATCCTACACTTTCCCTACTGCTGCACCTTTCTGGAGTTAGAGTAGTAAATTGAACCCCTACACTATCCATCACTTTCCCTACTGCTGCACCTTCCTTGAGTTAGAATAGTAAATAGAACCCCTACACTATCCATCACTTTCCCTACTGGTGCACCTTCCTGGAGTTATAATAGTAATTTATTCCCCTACACTATCCATCACTTTCCTTATGGATGCACCTTTCTGGAGTTAGAATAGCAAATTGAACCTCTACACTATCCAACATTTTCCCTACTGCTGCACCTTCCTGGAGTTAGAATAGTATATTATACCCCTACACTATCATACACTTTCCTTTGTGCTGCACCTTCCTGGACTTAGAATAGTAAATAGAACCCCTACACTATCCATCACTTTCCCTACTGGTGCACCTTCCTGGAGTTATAATAGTAATTTATTCCCCTACACTATCCATCACTTACCCTTCTGCAACACCTTCCTGGAGTTAGAATAGTAAATTATACCCCTACACTATCCATCACTTTCCTTACTGCTGCACCTTCCTGGAGTTCGAATAGTAAATTATACCCCTACACTATCCATCACTTTCCCTACTGCTGCACCTTCCTGGACTTAGAATATTAAATTATATCTCTACACTATCCTACACTTTCCCTACTGCTGCACCTTTCTGGAGTTAGAGTAGTAAATTGAACCCCTACACTATCCATCACTTTCCCTACTGCTGCACCTTCCTTGAGTTAGAATAGTAAATTATACCCCCACACTATCCATCACTTTCCTTATGGATGCACCTTTCTGGAGTTAGAATAGCAAATTGAACCTCTACACTATCCATCATTTTCCCTACTGCTGCACCTTCCTGGAGTTAGAATAGTAAATTAAACCCTTACACTATCCATCACTTTCCCTACTGCTGCACCTTCCTGGAGTTAGAATAGTATATTATATCCCTATACTATCCTACACTTTCCTTTGTGCTGCACCTTCCTGGACTTAGAATAGTAAATAGAACCCCTACACTATCCATCACTTTCCCTACTGCTGCACCTTCCTGGAGTTAGAATAGTAAAGTATACCCCTACACTATCCATCACTTTCCCTATTGCTGCACCTTCCTGGAGTTAGAATAGTAAATTAAACCCTTACACTATCCATCACTTTCCCTACTGCTGCACCTTCCTGGAGTTAGACTAGTAAATTAAACCCATACAATATCCATCACTTTCCATACTGCTGCACCTTCCTGGAGTTAGAATAGTATATTATACCCCTACACTATCCTACACTTTCCTTTGTGCTGCACCTTCCTGGACTTAGAATAGTAAATAGAACCCCTACACTATCCGTCACTTTCCCTACTGCTGCACCTTCCTGGAGTTAGAATAGTAAATTATAGCCCTACACTATCCATCACGTTCCTTATTGCTGCACCTTCCTGGAGTTAGAATAGTAAATCAAACCTGTACACTATCCATCACTTTCCCTACTGCTGCACCTTCCTGGAGTTAGAATAGTAAATCGAACCCCTACACTATCCATCACTTTCCCTACTGCTGCACCTTCCTGGAGTTAGAATAGTAAATTACACCCCTACACTATCCATCACTTTCCCTACTGCTGCACCTTCCTGGAGTTAGAATAGTAAATTATACTCCTACACTATCCATCACTTACCCTACTGCAACACCTTCCTGGAGTTAGAATAGTAAATTATACCCCTACACTATCCATCACTTTCCTTATTGCAGTACCTTCCTGGAGTTAGAATAGTAAATCGTACCCCTACACTATCCATCACTTGCCCTTATGCAACACCTTCCTGGAGTTAGAATAGTTAATTATACCCCTACACTATCCATCACTTTCCTTACTGCTGCACCTTCCTGGAGTTAGAATAGTAAATTATACCCCTACACTATCCTACACTTTCCTTTGTGCTGCACCTTCCTGGACTTAGAATAGTAAATAGAACCCCTACACTATCCATCACTTTCCCTACTGCTGCATCTTCCTTGAGTTAGAATAGTAAATTATACTCCTACACTATCCATCACTTACCCTACTGCAAAACCTTCCTGGAGTTAGAATAGTAAATTATACCCCTACACTATCATACACTTTCCTTTGTGCTGCACCTTCCTGGACTTAGAATAGTAAATAGAACCCCTACACTATCCATCACTTTCCCTACTGGTGCACCTTCCTGGAGTTATAATAGTAATTTATTCCCCTACACTATCCATCACTTACCCTTCTGCAACACCTTCCTGGAGTTAGAATAGTAAATTATACCCCTACACTATCCATCACTTTCCCTACTGCTGCACCTTCCTGGAGTTCGAATAGTAAATTATACCCCTACACTATCCATCACTTTCCCTACTGCTGCACCTTCCTGGACTTAGAATATTAAATTATATCTCTACACTATCCTACACTTTCCCTACTGCTGCACCTTTCTGGAGTTAGAGTAGTAAATTGAACCCCTACACTATCCATCACTTTCCCTACTGCTGCACCTTCCTTGAGTTAGAATAGTAAATTATACCCCCACACTATCCATCACTTTCCTTATGGATGCACCTTTCTGGAGTTAGAATAGCAAATTGAACCTCTACACTATCCATCATTTTCCCTACTGCTGCACCTTCCTGGAGTTAGAATAGTATATTATATCCCTATACTATCCTACACTTTCCTTTGTGCTGCACCTTCCTGGACTTAGAATAGTAAATAGAACCCCTACACTATCCATCACTTTCCCTACTGCTGCACCTTCCTGGAGTTAGAATAGTAAAGTATACCCCTACACTATCCATCACTTTCCCTATTGCTGCACCTTCCTGGAGTTAGAATAGTAAATTAAACCCTTACACTATCCATCACTTTCCCTACTGCTGCACCTTCCTGGAGTTAGACTAGTAAATTAAACCCATACAATATCCATCACTTTCCCTACTGCTGCACCTTCCTGGAGTTAGAATAGTATATTATACCCCTACACTATCCTACACGTTCCTTTGTGCTGCACCTTCCTGGACTTAGAATAGTAAATAGAACCCCTACACTATCCGTCACTTTCCCTACTGCTGCACCTTCCTGGAGTTAGAATAGTAAATTATAGCCCTACACTATCCATCACGTTCCTTATTGCTGCACCTTCCTGGAGTTAGAATAGTAAATCAAACCTGTACACTATCCATCACTTTCCCTACTGCTGCACCTTCCTGGAGTTAGAATAGTAAATCGAACCCCTACACTATCCATCACTTTCCCTACTGCTGCACCTTCCTGGAGTTAGAATAGTAAATTACACCCCTACACTATCCATCACTTTCCCTACTGCTGCACCTTCCTGGAGTTAGAATAGTAAATTATACTCCTACACTATCCATCACTTACCCTACTGCAACACCTTCCTGGAGTTAGAATAGTAAATTATACCCCTACACTATCCATCACTTTCCTTATTGCAGTACCTTCCTGGAGTTAGAATAGTAAATCGTACCCTTACACTATCCATCACTTGCCCTTATGCAACACCTTCCTGGAGTTAGAATAGTAAATTATACCCCTACACTATCCATCACTTTCCTTACTGCTGCACCTTCCTGGAGTTAGAATAGTAAATTATACCCCTACACTATCCTACACTTTCCTTTGTGCTGCACCTTCCTGGACTTAGAATAGTAAATAGAACCCCTACACTATCCATCACTTTCCCTACTGCTGCATCTTCCTTGAGTTAGAATAGTAAATTATACTCCTACACTATCCATCACTTACCCTACTGCAAAACCTTCCTGGAGTTAGAATAGTAAATTATACCCCTGCACTATCCATCACTTTCCTTATTGCTGTACCTTCCTGGAGTTAGAATAGTAAATCAAACCCATACACTATCCATCACCTTCCCTACTGCTGCATCTTCCTTGAGTTAGAATAGTAAATTATACTCCTACACTATCCATCACTTACCCTACTGCAAAACCTTCCTGGAGTTAGAATAGTAAATTATACCCCTGCACTATCCATCACTTTCCTTATTGCTGTACCTTCCTGGAGTTAGAATAGTAAATCAAACCCGTACACTATCCATCACTTTCCCTACTGCTGCACCTTCCTGGAGTTAGAATAGTAAATTGAACCCCCTACACTATCCTACACTTTTCTTTGTGCTGCACCTTCCTGGACTTAGAATAGTAAAAAGAACCCCTATATTATCCATCACTTTCCCTACTGCTGCATCTTCCTGGAGTTAGAATAGTAATGTATACCCCTACACTATCTATCACTTAGCCTTCTGCAACACCTTCCTGGAGTTATAATAGTAAATTATACCCCTACACTATCCATCACTTTCCCTACTGCTGCACCTACCTGGACTTAGAATATAAAATTATATCTCTACACTATCCTACACTTTCCCTACTGCTGCACCTTCCTGGAGTTAGAATAGTAAATTATATCTCCACACTATCCATCACTTTCCCTACTGCTGCACCTTCCTGGAGTTAGAGTAGTAAATTGAACCCCTACACTATCCATCACTATCCCTACTGCTGCACCTTCCTTGAGTTAGAATAGTAAAGTATACCCCTACACTATCCATCACTTTCCCTATTGCTGCACCTTCCTGGAGTTAGAATAGTAAATTAAACCCTTACACTATCCATCACTTTCCCTACTGCTGCACCTTCCTGGAGTTAGACTAGTAAATTGAACCCCTAAAATATCAATCACTTTCCCTACTGCTGCACCTTCCTGGAGTTAGAATAGTATATTATACCCCTACACTATCCTACACTTTCCTTTGTGCTGCACCTTCCTGGACTTAGAATAGTAAATAGAACCCCTACACTATCCGTCACTTTCCCTACTGCTGCACCTTCCTGGAGTTAGAATAGTAGATTATAGCCCTACACTATCCATCACGTTCCTTATTGCTGCACCTTCCTGGAGTTAGAATAGTAAATTAAACCCTTACACTATCCATCACTTTCCCTACTGCTGCACCTTCCTGGAGTTAGAATAGTAAATTGAACCCCTACACTATCCATCATTTTCCCTACTGCTGCACCTTCCTGGAGTTAGAATAGTATATTATACCCCTACACTATCCTACACTTTCCTTTGTGCTGCACCTTCCTGGACTTAGAATAGTAAATACAACCCCTACACTATCCATCACTTTCCCTACTGGTGCACCTTCCTGGAGTTATAATAGTAATTTATACCCCTACACTATCCATCACTTACCCTTCTGCAACACCTTCCTTGAGTTAGAATAGTAAATTATACCCCTACACTATCCATCACTTTCCTTACTGCTGCACCTTCCTGGAGTTCGAATAGTTAATTATACCCCTATACTACCCATCACTTTCCCTACTGCTGCACCTTCCTGGACTTAGAATATTAAATTATATCTCTACACTATCCTACACTTTCCCTACTGCTGCACCTTCCTGGAGTTAGAGTAGTAAATTGAACCCCTACCCTATCCATCACTTTCTCTACTGCTGCACCTTCCTTGAGTTAGAATAGTAAATTATAACCCCACACTTCCATCACTTTCCTTATTGATGCACCTTTCTGGAGTTAGAATAGCAAATTGAACCTCTACACTATCCATCATTTTCCCTACTGCTGCACCTTCCTGGAGTTAGAATAGTATATTATACCCCTACCTATCCTACACTATCCTTTGTGCTGCACCTTCCTGGACTTAGAATAGTAAATAGAACCCCTACACTATCCATCACTTTCCCTACAGCTGCACCTTCCTGGAGTTAGAATAGTAAATTATACCCCTACACTATCCATCACTTACCCTTCTGCAACACCTTCCTTGAGTTAGAATAGTAAATTATACCCCTACACTATCCATCACTTTCCTTACTGCTGCACCTTCCTGGAGTTCGAATAGTAAATTATACCCCTACACTATCCATCACTTTCCCTACTGCTGCACCTTCCTGGACTTAGAATATTAAATTATATCTCTACACTATCCTACACTTTCCCTACTGCTGCATCTTCCTGGAGTTAGAGTAGTAAATTGAACCCCTACCCTATCCATCACTTTCTCTACTGCTGCACCTTCCTTTAGTTAGAATAGTAAATTATAACCCCACACTATCCATCACTTTCCTTATTGATGCACCTTTCTGGAGTTAGAATAGCAAATTGAACCTCTACACTATCCATCATGTTCCCTACTGCTGCACCTTCCTGGAGTTAGAATAGTATATTATACCCCTACACTATCCTACACTTTCCATGTGTTGCACCTTCCTGGACTTAGAATAGTAAATAGAACCCCTACACTATCCATCACTTTCCCCACTGCTGCACCTTCCTGGAGTTAGAATAGTAAATTATACTACTACACTATCCAACACTTACCCTACTGCAAAACCTTCCTGGAGTTAGAATAGTAAATTATATACCCCTACACTATCCATCACTTTCCTTATTGCTGTACCTTCCTGGAGTTAGAATAGTAAATCAAACCTGTACACTATCCATCACTTTCCCTACTGCTGCACCCTCCTGGAGTTAGAATAGTAAATCGAACCCCTACACTATCCATCACTTTCCCTACTGCTGCACCTTCCTGGAGTTAGAATAGTAAATTAAACCCCCTACACTATCCTACACTTTTCTTTGTGCTGCACCTTCCTGGACTCAGAATAGTAAATAGAACCCCTATATTACCCATCCCTTTCCCTACTGCTGCACCTTCCTGGAGTTAGAATAGTAATTTATACCCCTACACTATCCATCACTTACCCTTCTGCAACACCTTCCTGGAGTTAGAATAGTAAATTAAACCCCCTACACTATCCTACACTCTTCTTTGTGCTGCACCTTCCTGGAATCAGAATAGTAAATAGAACCCCTATATTACCCATCACTTTCCCTACTGCTGCACCTTCCTGGAGTTAGAATAATAAATTATACCCCTACACTATCCATCACTTTCCTTATTGCTGTATCTTCCTGGAGTTAGAATAGTAAATCAAACCTGTACACTATCCATCACTTTCCCTACTGCTGCACCTTCCTGGAGTTAGAATAGTAAATCGAACCCCTACACTATCCATCACTTTCCCTACTGCTGCACCTTCCTGGAGTTAGAACAGTAAATTAAACCCCCTACACTATCCTACACTTTTCTTTGTGCTGCACCTTCCTGGACTCAGAATAGTAAATAGAACCCCTATATTATCCATCACTTTCCCTACTGCTGCACCTTCCTGGAGTTAGAATAGTAATTTATACCCCTACACTATCCATCACTTACCCTTCTGCAACACCTTCCTGGAGTTAGAATAGTAAATTATACCCCTACACTATCCATCACTTTCCCTACTGCTGCACCTTCCTGGACTTAGAATATTAAATTATATCTCTACACTATCCTACACTTTTCCTACTGCTGCACCTTCCTGGAGTTAGAATAGTAAATTGAACCCCTACACTATCCATCACTTTCCCTACTGCTGTTCCTTCCTGGAGTTAGAATAGTATATTATACCCCTACACTATCCTACACTTTCCTTTGTGCTGCACCTTCCTGGACTTAGAATAGTAAATACAACCCCTACACTATCCATCACTTTCCATACTGGTGCACCTTCCTGGAGTTATAATAGTAATTTATACCCCTACACTATCCATCACTTACCCTTCTGCAACACCTTCCTTGAGTTAGAATAGTAAATTATACCCCTACACTATCCATCACTTTCCTTACTGCTGCACCTTCCTGGAGTTTGAATAGTAAATTATACCCCTACACTACCCATCACTTTCCCTACTGCTGCACCTTCCTGGACTTAGAATATTAAATTATATCTCTACACTATCCTACACTTTCCCTACTGCTGCACCTTCCTGGAGTTAGAGTAGTAAATTGAACCCCTACCCTATCCATCACTTTCTCTACTGCTGCACCTTCCTTGAGTTAGAATAGTAAATTATAACCCCACACTATCCATCACTTTCCTTATTGATGCACCTTTCTGGAGTTAGAATAGCAAATTGAACCTCTACACTATCCATCATTTTCCCTACTGCTGCACCTTCCTGGAGTTAGAATAGTATATTATACCCCTACACTATCCTACACTTTCCTTTGTGCTGCACCTTCCTGGACTTAGAATAGTAAATAGAACCCCTACACTATCCATCACTTTCCCTACTGCTGCACCTTCCTGGAGTTAGAATAGTAAATTATACCCCTACACTATCCATCACTTACCCTTCTGCAACACCTTCCTTGAGTTAGAATAGTAAATTATACCCCTACACTATCCATCACTTTCCTTACTGCTGCACCTTCCTGGAGTTCGAATAGTAAATTATACCCCTACACTATCCATCATTTTACCTACTGCTGCACCTTCCTGGACTTAGAATATTAAATTATATCTCTACACTATCCTACACTTTCCCTACTGCTGCACCTTCCTGGAGTTAGAGTAGTAAATTGAACCCCTACCCTATCCATCACTTTCTCTACTGCTGCACCTTCCTTGAGTTAGAATAGTAAATTATAACCCCACACTATCCATCACTTTCCTTATTGATGCACCTTTCTGGAGTTAGAATAGCAAATTGAACCTATACACTATCCATCATTTTCCCTACTGCTGCACCTTCCTGGAGTTAGAATAGTATATTATACCCCTACACTATCCTACACTTTCCTTTGTGTTGCACCTTCCTGGAATTAGAATAGTAAATAGAACCCCTACACTATCCATCACTTTCCCTACTGCTGCACCTTCCTGGAGTTAGAATAGTAAATTATACTACTACACTATCCAACACTTACCCTACTGCAAAACCTTCCTGGAGTTAGAATAGTAAATTATATACCCCTACACTATCATTCACTTTCCTTATTGCTGTACCTTCCTGGAGTTAGAATAGTAAATCAAACCTGTACACTATCCATCACTTTCCCTACTGCTTCACCCTCCTGGAGTTAGAATAGTAAATCGAACCCCTACACTATCCATCACTTTCCCTACTGCTGCACCTTCCTGGAGTTAGAATAGTAAATTAAACCCCCTACACTATCCTACACTTTTCTTTGTGCTGCACCTTCCTGGACTCAGAATAGTAAATAGAACCCCTATATTACCCATCCCTTTCCCTACTGCTGCACCTTCCTGGAGTTAGAATAGTAATTTATACCCCTACACTATCCATCACTTACCCTTCTGCAACACCTTCCTGGAGTTAGAATAGTAAATTAAACCCCCTACACTATCCTACTCTTTTCTTTGTGCTGCACCTTCCTGGACTCAGAATAGTAAATAGAACCCCTATATTACCCATCACTTTTCCTACTGCTGCACCTTCCTGGAGTTAGAATAGTAAATTATACCCCTACACTATCCATCACTTTCCTTATTGCTGTATCTTCCTGGAGTTAGAATAGTAAATCAAACCTGTACACTATCAATCACTTTCCCTACTGCTGCACCTTCCTGGAGTTAGAATAGTAAATCGAACCCCTACACTATCCATCACTTTCCCTACTGCTGCACCTTCCTGGAGTTAGAATAGTAAATTAAACCCCCTACACTATCCTACACTTTTCTTTGTGCTGCACCTTCCTGGACTCAGAATAGTAAATAGAACCCCTATATTATCCATCACTTTCCCTACTGCTGCACCTTCCTGGAGTTAGAATAGTAATTTATACCCCTACACTATCCATCACTTACCCTTATGCAACACCTTCCTGGAGTTAGAATAGTAAATTATACCCCTACACTATCCATCACTTTCCCTACTGCTGCACCTTCCTGGACTTAGAATATTAAATTATATCTCTACACTATCCTACACTTTTCTTACTGCTGCACCTTCCTGGAATTAGACTAGTAAATTGAACCCCTACAATGTCCATCACTTTCCCTACTGCTGCACCTTCCTGGAGTTAGAATAGTATATTATACCCCTACACTATCCTACACTTTCCTTTGTGCTGCACCCTCCTGGACTTAGAATAGTAAATAGAACCCCTACACTATCCATCACTTTCCCTACTACTGCACCTTCCTGGAGTTAGAATAGTAAATTATAGCCCTACCCTGTCCATCACGTTCCTTATTGCTGCACCTTCCTGGAGTTAGAATAGTAAATAGAACCCCTACACTATCCGTCACTTTCCCTACTGCTGCACCTTCCTGGAGTTAGAATAGTAGATTATAGCCCTACACTATCCATCACGTTCCTTATTGCTGCACCTTCCTGGAGTTAGAATAGTAAATTAAACCCTATACACTATCCATCATTTTCCCTACTGCTGCACCTTCCTGGAGTTAGAATAGTATATTATACCCCTACACTATCCTACACTTTCCTTTGTTTTGCACCTTCCTGGACTTAGAATAGTAAATAGAACCCCTACACTATCCATCACTTTCCCTACTGCTGCACCTTCCTGGAGTTAGAATAGTAAATTATACTACTACACTATCCAACACTTACCCTACTGCAAAACCTTCCTGGAGTTAGAATAGTAAATTATATACCCCTACACTATCATTCACTTTCCTTATTGCTGTACCTTCCTGGAGTTAGAATAGTAAATCAAACATGTACACTATCCATCACTTTCCCTACTGCTGCACCCTCCTGGAGTTAGAATAGTAAATCGAACCCCTACACTATCCATCACTTTCCCTACTGCTGCACCTTCCTGGAGTTAGAATAGTAAATTAAACCCCCTACACTATCCTACACTTTTCTTTGTGCTGCACCTTCCTGGACTCAGAATAGTAAATAGAACCCCTATATTACCCATCCCTTTCCCTACTGCTGCAGCTTCCTGGAGTTAGAATAGTAATTTATACCCCTACACTATCCATCACTTACCCTTCTGCAACACCTTCCTGGAGTTAGAATAGTAAATTAAACCCCCTACACTATCCTACACTTTCCTTTGTGCTGCACCCTCCTGGACTTAGAATAGTAAATAGAACCCCTACACTATCCATCACTTTCCCTACTACTGTACCTTCCTGGAGTTAGAATAGTAAATTATAGCCCTACCCTGTCCATCACGTTCCTTATTGCTGCACCTTCCTGGAGTTAGAATAGTAAATAGAACCCCTACACTATCCATCACTTTCCCTACTGCTGCACCTTCCTGGAGTTAGAATAGTAGATTATAGCCCTACACTATCCATCACGTTCCTTATTGCTGCACCTTCCTGGAGTTAGAATAGTAAATTAAACCCTTACACTATCCATCACTTTCCCTACTGCTGCACCTTCCTGGAGTTAGAATAGTAAATTGAACCCCTACACTATCCATCACTTACCCTTCTGCAACACCTTCCTGGAGTTAGAATAGTAAATTATACCCCTACACTATCCATCACTTTCCTTACTGCTGCACCTTCCTGGAGTTCGAATAGTAAATTATACCCCTACACTATCCATCACTTTCCCTACTGCTGCACCTTCCTGGACTTAGAATATTAAATTATATCTCTACACTATCCTACACTTTCCCTACTGCTGCACCTTTCTGGAGTTAGAGTAGTAAATTGAACCCCTACACTATCCATCACTTTCCCTACTGCTGCACCTTCCTTGAGTTAGAATAGTAAATAGAACCCCTACACTATCCATCACTTTCCCTACTGGTGCACCTTCCTGGAGTTATAATAGTAATTTATTCCCCTACACTATCCATCACTTTCCTTATGGATGCACCTTTCTGGAGTTAGAATAGCAAATTGAACCTCTACACTATCCAACATTTTCCCTACTGCTGCACCTTCCTGGAGTTAGAATAGTATATTATACCCCTACACTATCATACACTTTCCTTTGTGCTGCACCTTCCTGGACTTAGAATAGTAAATAGAACCCCTACACTATCCATCACTTTCCCTACTGGTGCACCTTCCTGGAGTTATAATAGTAATTTATTCCCCTACACTATCCATCACTTACCCTTCTGCAACACCTTCCTGGAGTTAGAATAGTAAATTATACCCCTACACTATCAATCACTTTCCTTACTGCTGCACCTTCCTGGAGTTCGAATAGTAAATTATACCCCTACACTATCCATCACTTTCCCTACTGCTGCACCTTCCTGGACTTAGAATATTAAATTATATCTCTACACTATCCTACACTTTCCCTACTGCTGCACCTTTCTGGAGTTAGAGTAGTAAATTGAACCCCTACACTATCCATCACTTTCCCTACTGCTGCACCTTCCTTGAGTTAGAATAGTAAATTATACCCCCACACTATCCATCACTTTCCTTATGGATGCACCTTTCTGGAGTTAGAATAGCAAATTGAACCTCTACACTATCCATCATTTTCCCTACTGCTGCACCTTCCTGGAGTTAGAATAGTAAATTAAACCCTTACACTATCCATCACTTTCCCTACTGCTGCACCTTCCTGGAGTTAGAATAGTATATTATATCCCTATACTATCCTACACTTTCCTTTGTGCTGCACCTTCCTGGACTTAGAATAGTAAATAGAACCCCTACACTATCCATCACTTTCCCTACTGCTGCACCTTCCTGGAGTTAGAATAGTAAAGTATACCCCTACACTATCCATCACTTTCCCTATTGCTGCACCTTCCTGGAGTTAGAATAGTAAATTAAACCCTTACACTATCCATCACTTTCCCTACTGCTGCACCTTCCTGGAGTTAGACTAGTAAATTAAACCCATACAATATCCATCACTTTCCCTACTGCTGCACCTTCCTGGAGTTAGAATAGTATATTATACCCCTACACTATCCTACACTTTCCTTTGTGCTGCACCTTCCTGGACTTAGAATAGTAAATAGAACCCCTACACTATCCGTCACTTTCCCTACTGCTGCACCTTCCTGGAGTTAGAATAGTAAATTATAGCCCTACACTATCCATCACGTTCCTTATTGCTGCACCTTCCTGGAGTTAGAATAGTAAATCAAACCTGTACACTATCCATCACTTTCCCTACTGCTGCACCTTCCTGGAGTTAGAATAGTAAATCGAACCCCTACACTATCCATCACTTTCCCTACTGCTGCACCTTCCTGGAGTTAGAATAGTAAATTACACCCCTACACTATCCATCACTTTCCCTACTGCTGCACCTTCCTGGAGTTAGAATAGTAAATTATACTCCTACACTATCCATCACTTACCCTACTGCAACACCTTCCTGGAGTTAGAATAGTAAATTATACCCCTACACTATCCATCACTTTCCTTATTGCAGTACCTTCCTGGAGTTAGAATAGTAAATCGTACCCCTACACTATCCATCACTTGCCCTTATGCAACACCTTCCTGGAGTTAGAATAGTAAATTATACCCCTACACTATCCATCACTTTCCTTACTGCTGCACCTTCCTGTAGTTAGAATAGTAAATTATACCCCTACACTATCCTACACTTTCCTTTGTGCTGCACCTTCCTGGACTTAGAATAGTAAATAGAACCCCTACACTATCCATCACTTTCCCTACTGCTGCATCTTCCTTGAGTTAGAATAGTAAATTATACTCCTACACTATCCATCACTTACCCTACTGCAAAACCTTCCTGGAGTTAGAATAGTAAATTATACCCCTACACTATCATACACTTTCCTTTGTGCTGCACCTTCCTGGACTTAGAATAGTAAATAGAACCCCTACACTATCCATCACTTTCCCTACTGCTGCATCTTCCTTGAGTTAGAATAGTAAATTATACTCCTACACTATCCATCACTTACCCTACTGCAAAACCTTCCTGGAGTTAGAATAGTAAATTATACCCCTGCACTATCCATCACTTTCCTTATTGCTGTACCTTCCTGGAGTTAGAATAGTAAATCAAAACCATACACTATCCATCACTTTCCCTACTGCTGCATCTTCCTTGAGTTAGAATAGTAAATTATACTCCTACACTATCCATCACTTACCCTACTGCAAAACCTTCCTGGAGTTAGAATAGTAAATTATACCCCTGCACTATCCATCACTTTCCTTATTGCTGTACCTTCCTGGAGTTAGAATAGTAAATCAAACCCGTACACTATCCATCACTTTCCCTACTGCTGCACCTTCCTGGAGTTAGAATAGTAAATTGAACCCCCTACACTATCCTGCACTTTTCTTTGTGCTGCACCTTCCTGGACTTAGAATAGTAAAAAGAACCCCTATATTATCCATCACTTTCCCTACTGCTGCATCTTCCTGGAGTTAGAATAGTAATGTATACCCCTACACTATCTATCACTTAGCCTTCTGCAACACCTTCCTGGAGTTATAATAGTAAATTATACCCCTACACTATCCATCACTTTCCCTACTGCTGCACCTACCTGGACTTAGAATATAAAATTATATCTCTACACTATCCTACACTTTCCCTACTGCTGCACCTTCCTGGAGTTAGAATAGTAAATTATATCTCCACACTATCCATCACTTTCCCTACTGCTGCACCTTCCTGGAGTTAGAGTAGTAAATTGAACCCCTACACTATCCATCACTATCCCTACTGCTGCACCTTCCTTGAGTTAGAATAGTAAAGTATACCCCTACACTATCCATCACTTTCCCTATTGCTGCACCTTCCTGGAGTTAGAATAGTAAATTAAACCCTTACACTATCCATCACTTTCCCTACTGCTGCACCTTCCTGGAGTTAGACTAGTAAATTGAACCCCTAAAATATCAATCACTTTCCCTACTGCTGCACCTTCCTGGAGTTAGAATAGTATATTATACCCCTACACTATCCTACACTTTCTTTTGTGCTGCACCTTCCTGGACTTAGAATAGTAAATAGAACCCCTACACTATCCGTCACTTTCCCTACTGCTGCACCTTCCTGGAGTTAGAATAGTAGATTATAGCCCTACACTATCCATCACGTTCCTTATTGCTGCACCTTCCTGGAGTTAGAATAGTAAATTAAACCCTTACACTATCCATCACTTTCCCTACTGCTGCACCTTCCTGGAGTTAGAATAGTAAATTGAAACCCTACACTATCCATCATTTTCCCTACTGCTGCACCTTCCTGGAGTTAGAATAGTATATTATACCCCTACACTATCCTACACTTTCCTTTGTGCTGCACCTTCCTGGACTTAGAATAGTAAATACAACCCCTACACTATCCATCACTTTCCCTACTGGTGCACCTTCCTGGAGTTATAATAGTAATTTATACCCCTACACTATCCATCACTTACCCTTCTGCAACACCTTCCTTGAGTTAGAATAGTAAATTATACCCCTACACTATCCATCACTTTCCTTACTGCTGCACCTTCCTGGAGTTCGAATAGTTAATTATACCCCTATACTACCCATCACTTTCCCTACTGCTGCACCTTCCTGGACTTAGAATATTAAATTATATCTCTACACTATCCTACACTTTCCCTACTGCTGCACCTTCCTGGAGTTAGAGTAGTAAATTGAACCCCTACCCTATCCATCACTTTCTCTACTGCTGCACCTTCCTTGAGTTAGAATAGTAAATTATAACCCCACACTTCCATCACTTTCCTTATTGATGCACCTTTCTGGAGTTAGAATAGCAAATTGAACCTCTACACTATCCATCATTTTCCCTACTGCTGCACCTTCCTGGAGTTAGAATAGTATATTATACCCCTACCTATCCTACACTATCCTTTGTGCTGCACCTTCCTGGACTTAGAATAGTAAATAGAACCCCTACACTATCCATCACTTTCCCTACTGCTGCACCTTCCTGGAGTTAGAATAGTAAATTATACCCCTACACTATCCATCACTTACCCTTCTGCAACACCTTCCTTGAGTTAGAATAGTAAATTATACCCCTACACTATCCATCACTTTCCTTACTGCTGCACCTTCCTGGAGTTCGAATAGTAAATTATACCCCTACACTATCCATCACTTTCCCTACTGCTGCACCTTCCTGGACTTAGAATATTAAATTATATCTCTACACTATCCTACACTTTCCCTACTGCTGCACCTTCCTGGAGTTAGAGTAGTAAATTGAACCCCTACCCTATCCATCACTTTCTCTACTGCTGCACCTTCCTTGAGTTAGAATAGTAAATTATAACCCCACACTATCCATCACTTTCCTTATTGATGCACCTTTCTGGAGTTAGAATAGCAAATTGAACCTCTACACTATCCATCATGTTCCCTACTGCTGCACCTTCCTGGAGTTAGAATAGTATATTATACCCCTACACTATCCTACACTTTCCATGTGTTGCACCTTCCTGGACTTAGAATAGTAAATAGAACCCCTACACTATCCATCACTTTCCCCACTGCTGCACCTTCCTGGAGTTAGAATAGTAAATTATACTACTACACTATCCAACACTTACCCTACTGCAAAACCTTCCTGGAGTTAGAATAGTAAATTATATACCCCTACACTATCCATCACTTTCCTTATTGCTGTACCTTCCTGGAGTTAGAATAGTAAATCAAACCTGTACACTATCCATCACTTTCCCTACTGCTGCACCCTCCTGGAGTTAGAATAGTAAATCGAACCCCTACACTATCCATCACTTTCCCTACTGCTGCACCTTCCTGGAGTTAGAATAGTAAATTAAACCCCCTACACTATCCTACACTTTTCTTTGTGCTGCACCTTCCTGGACTCAGAATAGTAAATAGAACCCCTATATTACCCATCCCTTTCCCTACTGCTGCACCTTCCTGGAGTTAGAATAGTAATTTATACCCCTACACTATCCATCACTTACCCTTCTGCAACACCTTCCTGGAGTTAGAATAGTAAATTAAACCCCCTACACTATCCTACACTTTTCTTTGTGCTGCACCTTCCTGGACTCAGAATAGTAAATAGAACCCCTATATTACCCATCACTTTCCCTACTGCTGCACCTTCCTGGAGTTAGAATAATAAATTATACCCCTACACTATCCATCACTTTCCTTATTGCTGTATCTTCCTGGAGTTAGAATAGTAAATCAAACCTGTACACTATCCATCACTTTCCCTACTGCTGCACCTTCCTGGAGTTAGAATAGTAAATCGAACCCCTACACTATCCATCAGTTTCCCTACTGCTGCACCTTCCTGGAGTTAGAACAGTAAATTAAACCCCCTACACTATCCTACACTTTTCTTTGTGCTGCACCTTCCTGGACTCAGAATAGTAAATAGAACCCCTATATTATCCATCACTTTCCCTACTGCTGCACCTTCCTGGAGTTAGAATAGTAATTTATACCCCTACACTATCCATCACTTACCCTTCTGCAACACCTTCCTGGAGTTAGAATAGTAAATTATACCCCTACACTATCCATCACTTTCCCTACTGCTGCACCTTCCTGGACTTAGAATATTAAATTATATCTCTACACTATCCTACACTTTTCCTACTGCTGCACCTTCCTGGAGTTAGAATAGTAAATTGAACCCCTACACTATCCATCACTTTCCCTACTGCTGCTCCTTCCTGGAGTTAGAATAGTATATTATACCCCTACACTATCCTACACTTTCCTTTGTGCTGCACCTTCCTGGACTTAGAATAGTAAATACAACCTCTACACTATCCATCACTTTCCATACTGGTGCACCTTCCTGGAGTTATAATAGTAATTTATACCCCTACACTATCCATCACTTACCCTTCTGCAACACCTTCCTTGAGTTAGAATAGTAAATTATACCCCTACACTATCCATCACTTTCCTTACTGCTGCACCTTCCTGGAGTTTGAATAGTAAATTATACCCCTACACTACCCATCACTTTCCCTACTGCTGCACCTTCCTGGACTTAGAATATTAAATTATATCTCTACACTATCCTACACTTTCCCTACTGCTGCACCTTCCTGGAGTTAGAGTAGTAAATTGAACCCCTACCCTATCCATCACTTTCTCTACTGCTGCACCTTCCTTGAGTTAGAATAGTAAATTATAACCACACACTATCCATCACTTTCCTTATTGATGCACCTTTCTGGAGTTAGAATAGCAAATTGAACCTCTACACTATCCATCATTTTCCCTACTGCTGCACCTTCCTGGAGTTAGAATAGTATATTATACCCCTACACTATCCTACACTTTCCTTTGTGCTGCACCTTCCTGGACTTAGAATAGTAAATAGAACCCCTACACTATCCATCACTTTCCCTACTGCTGCACCTTCCTGGAGTTAGAATAGTAAATTATACCCCTACACTATCCATCACTTACCCTTCTGCAACACCTTCCTTGAGTTAGAATAGTAAATTATACCCCTACACTATCCATCACTTTCCTTACTGCTGCACCTTCCTGGAGTTCGAATAGTAAATTATACCCCTACACTATCCATCATTTTACCTACTGCTGCACCTTCCTGGACTTAGAATATTAAATTATATCTCTACACTATCCTACACTTTCCCTACTGCTGCACCTTCCTGGAGTTAGAGTAGTAAATTGAACCCCTACCCTATCCATCACTTTCTCTACTGCTGCACCTTCCTTGAGTTAGAATAGTAAATTATAACCCCACACTATCCATCACTTTCCTTATTGATGCACCTTTCTGGAGTTAGAATAGCAAATTGAACCTATACACTATCCATCATTTTCCCTACTGCTGCACCTTCCTGGAGTTAGAATAGTATATTATACCCCTACACTATCCTACACTTTCCTTTGTGTTGCACCTTCCTGGAATTAGAATAGTAAATAGAACCCCTACACTATCCATCACTTTCCCTACTGCTGCACCTTCCTGGAGTTAGAATAGTAAATTATACTACTACACTATCCAACACTTACCCTACTGCAAAACCTTCCTGGAGTTAGAATAGTAAATTATATACCCCTACACTATCATTCACTTTCCTTATTGCTGTACCTTCCTGGAGTTAGAATAGTAAATCAAACCTGTACACTATCCATCACTTTCCCTACTGCTGCACCCTCCTGGAGTTAGAATAGTAAATCGAACCCCTACACTATCCATCACTTTCCCTACTGCTGCACCTTCCTGGAGTTAGAATAGTAAATTAAACCCCCTACACTATCCTACACTTTTCTTTGTGCTGCACCTTCCTGGACTCAGAATAGTAAATAGAACCCCTATATTACCCATCCCTTTCCCTACTGCTGCACCTTCCTGGAGTTAGAATAGTAATTTATACCCCTACACTATCCATCACTTACCCTTCTGCAACACCTTCCTGGAGTTAGAATAGTAAATTAAACCCCCTACACTATCCTACTCTTTTCTTTGTGCTGCACCTTCCTGGACTCAGAATAGTAAATAGAACCCCTATATTACCCATCACTTTTCCTACTGCTGCACCTTCCTGGAGTTAGAATAGTAAATTATACCCCTACACTATCCATCACTTTCCTTATTGCTGTATCTTCCTGGAGTTAGAATAGTAAATCAAACCTGTACACTATCAATCACTTTCCCTACTGCTGCACCTTCCTGGAGTTAGAATAGTAAATCGAACCCCTACACTATCCATCACTTTCCCTACTGCTGCACCTTCCTGGAGTTAGAATAGTAAATTAAACCCCCTACACTATCCTACACTTTTCTTTGTGCTGCACCTTCCTGGACTCAGAATAGTAAATAGAACCCCTATATTATCCATCACTTTCCCTACTGCTGCACCTTCCTGGAGTTAGAATAGTAATTTATACCCCTACACTATCCATCACTTACCCTTCTGCAACACCTTCCTGGAGTTAGAATAGTAAATTATACCCCTACACTATCCATCACTTTCCCTACTGCTGCACCTTCCTGGACTTAGAATATTAAATTATATCTCTACACTATCCTACACTTTTCTTACTGCTGCACCTTCCTGGAATTAGACTAGTAAATTGAACCCCTACAATGTCCATCACTTTACCTACTGCTGCACCTTCATGGAGTTAGAATAGTATATTATACCCCTACACTATCCTACACTTTCCTTTGTGCTGCACCCTCCTGGACTTAGAATAGTAAATAGAACCCCTACACTATCCATCACTTTCCCTACTACTGCACCTTCCTGGAGTTAGAATAGTAAATTATAGCCCTACCCTGTCCATCACGTTCCTTATTGCTGCACCTTCCTGGAGTTAGAATAGTAAATAGAACCCCTACACTATCCGTCACTTTCCCTACTGCTGCACCTTCCTGGAGTTAGAATAGTAGATTATAGCCCTACACTATCCATCACGTTCCTTATTGCTGCACCTTCCTGGAGTTAGAATAGTAAATTAAACCCTTACACTATCCATCACTTTCCCTACTGCTGCACCTTCCTGGAGTTAGAATAGTAAATTGAACCCCTACACTATCCATCACTTACCCTTCTGCAACACCTTCCTGGAGTTAGAATAGTAAATTATACCCCTACACTATCCATCACTTTCCTTACTGCTGCACCTTCCTGGAGTTCGAATAGTAAATTATACCCCTACACTATCCATCACTTTCCCTACTGCTGCACCTTCCTGGACTTAGAATATTAAATTATATCTCTACACTATCCTACACTTTCCCTACTGCTGCACCTTTCTGGAGTTAGAGTAGTAAATTGAACCCCTACACTATCCATCACTTTCCCTACTGCTGCACCTTCCTTGAGTTAGAATAGTAAATAGAACCTCTACACTATCCATCACTTTCCCTACTGGTGCACCTTCCTGGAGTTATAATAGTAATTTATTCCCCTACACTATCCATCACTTTCCTTATGGATGCACCTTTCTGGAGTTAGAATAGCAAATTGAACCTCTACACTATCCATCATTTTCCCTACTGCTGCACCTTCCTGGAGTTAGAATAGTATATTATACCCCTACACTATCATACACTTTCCTTTGTGCTGCACCTTCCTGGACTTAGAATAGTAAATAGAACCCCTACACTATCCATCACTTTCCCTACTGGTGCAGCTTCCTGGAGTTATAATAGTAATTTATTCCCCTACACTATCCATCACTTACCCTTCTGCAACACCTTCCTGGAGTTAGAATAGTAAATTATACCCCTACACTATCCATCACTTTCCTTACTGCTGCACCTTCCTGGAGTTCGAATAGTAAATTATACCCCTACACTATCCATCACTTTCCCTACTGCTGCACCTTCCTGGACTTAGAATATTAAATTATATCTCTACACTATCCTACACTTTCCCTACTGCTGCACCTTTCTGGAGTTAGAGTAGTAAACTGAACCCCTACACTATCCATCACTTTCCCTACTGCTGCACCTTCCTTGAGTTAGAATAGTAAATTATACCCCCACACTATCCATCACTTTCCTTATGGATGCACCTTTCTGGAGTTAGAATAGCAAATTGAACCTCTACACTATCCATCATTTTCCCTACTGCTGCACCTTCCTGGAGTTAGAATAGTATATTATATCCCTATACTATCCTACACTTTCCTTTGTGCTGCACCTTCCTGGACTTAGAATAGTAAATAGAACCCCTACACTATCCATCACTTTCCCTACTGCTGCACCTTCCTGGAGTTAGAATAGTAAATTATACTCCTACACTATCCATCACTTACCCTTCTGCAACACCTTCCTGGAGTTAGAATAGTAAATTATATACCCCTACACTATCCATCACTATCCTTATTGCTGTACCTTCCTGGAGTTAGAATAGTAAATCAAACCTGTACACTATCCATCACTTTCCCTACTGCTGCACCCTCCTGGAGTTAGAATAGTAAATCGAACCCCTACACTATCCATCACTTTCCCTACTGCTGCTCCTTCCTGGAGTTAGAATAGTATATTATACCCCTACACTATCCTACACTTTCCTTTGTGCTGCACCTTCCTGGACTTAGAATAGTAAATACAACCCCTACACTATCCATCACTTTCCATACTGGTGCACCTTCCTGGAGTTATAATAGTAATTTATACCCCTACACTATCCATCACTTACCCTTCTGCAACACCTTCCTTGAGTTAGAATAGTAAATTATACCCCTACACTATCCATCACTTTCCTTACTGCTGCACCTTCCTGGAGTTTGAATAGTAAATTATACCCCTACACTACCCATCACTTTCCCTACTGCTGCACCTTCCTGGACTTAGAATATTAAATTATATCTCTACACTATCCTACACTTTCCCTACTGCTGCACCTTCCTGGAGTTAGAGTAGTAAATTGAACCCCTACCCTATCCATCACTTTCTCTACTGCTGCACCTTCCTTGAGTTAGAATAGTAAATTATAACCCCACACTATCCATCACTTTCCTTATTGATGCACCTTTCTGGAGTTAGAATAGCAAATTGAACCTCTACACTATCCATCATTTTCCCTACTGCTGCACCTTCCTGGAGTTAGAATAGTATATTATACCCCTACACTATCCTACACTTTCCTTTGTGCTGCACCTTCCTGGACTTAGAATAGTAAATAGAACCCCTACACTATCCATCACTTTCCCTACTGCTGCACCTTCCTGGAGTTAGAATAGTAAATTATACCCCTACACTATCCATCACTTACCCTTCTGCAACACCTTCCTTGAGTTAGAATAGTAAATTATACCCCTACACTATCCATCACTTTCCTTACTGCTGCACCTTCCTGGAGTTCGAATAGTAAATTATACCCCTACACTATCCATCATTTTACCTACTGCTGCACCTTCCTGGACTTAGAATATTAAATTATATCTCTACACTATCCTACACTTTCCCTACTGCTGCACCTTCCTGGAGTTAGAGTAGTAAATTGAACCCCTACCCTATCCATCACTTTCTCTACTGCTGCACCTTCCTTGAGTTAGAATAGTAAATTATAACCCCACACTATCCATCACTTTCCTTATTGATGCACCTTTCTGGAGTTAGAATAGCAAATTGAACCTATACACTATCCATCATTTTCCCTACTGCTGCACCTTCCTGGAGTTAGAATAGTATATTATACCCCTACACTATCCTACACTTTCCTTTGTGTTGCACCTTCCTGGAATTAGAATAGTAAATAGAACCCCTACACTATCCATCACTTTCCCTACTGCTGCACCTTCCTGGAGTTAGAATAGTAAATTATACTACTACACTATCCAACACTTACCCTACTGCAAAACCTTCCTGGAGTTAGAATAGTAAATTATATACCCCTACACTATCATTCACTTTCCTTATTGCTGTACCTTCCTGGAGTTAGAATAGTAAATCAAACCTGTACACTATCCATCACTTTCCCTACTGCTGCACCCTCCTGGAGTTAGAATAGTAAATCGAACCCCTACACTATCCATCACTTTCCCTACTGCTGCACCTTCCTGGAGTTAGAATAGTAAATTAAACCCCCTACACTATCCTACACTTTTCTTTGTGCTGCACCTTCCTGGACTCAGAATAGTAAATAGAACCCCTATATTACCCATCCCTTTCCCTACTGCTGCACCTTCCTGGAGTTAGAATAGTAATTTATACCCCTACACTATCCATCACTTACCCTTCTGCAACACCTTCCTGGAGTTAGAATAGTAAATTAAACCCCCTACACTATCCTACTCTTTTCTTTGTGCTGCACCTTCCTGGACTCAGAATAGTAAATAGAACCCCTATATTACCCATCACTTTTCCTACTGCTGCACCTTCCTGGAGTTAGAATAGTAAATTATACCCCTACACTATCCATCACTTTCCTTATTGCTGTATCTTCCTGGAGTTAGAATAGTAAATCAAACCTGTACACTATCAATCACTTTCCCTACTGCTGCACCTTCCTGGAGTTAGAATAGTAAATCGAACCCCTACACTATCCATCACTTTCCCTACTGCTGCACCTTCCTGGAGTTAGAATAGTAAATTAAACCCCCTACACTATCCTACACTTTTCTTTGTGCTGCACCTTCCTGGACTCAGAATAGTAAATAGAACCCCTATATTATCCATCACTTTCCCTACTGCTGCACCTTCCTGGAGTTAGAATAGTAATTTATACCCCTACACTATCCATCACTTACCCTTCTGCAACACCTTCCTGGAGTTAGAATAGTAAATTATACCCCTACACTATCCATCACTTTCCCTACTGCTGCACCTTCCTGGACTTAGAATATTAAATTATATCTCTACACTATCCTACACTTTTCTTACTGCTGCACCTTCCTGGAATTAGACTAGTAAATTGAACCCCTACAATGTCCATCACTTTCCCTACTGCTGCACCTTCCTGGAGTTAGAATAGTATATTATACCCCTACACTATCCTACACTTTCCTTTGTGCTGCACCCTCCTGGACTTAGAATAGTAAATAGAACCCCTACACTATCCATCACTTTCCCTACTACTGCACCTTCCTGGAGTTAGAATAGTAAATTATAGCCCTACCCTGTCCATCACGTTCCTTATTGCTGCACCTTCCTGGAGTTAGAATAGTAAATAGAACCCCTACACTATCCGTCACTTTCCCTACTGCTGCACCTTCCTGGAGTTAGAATAGTAGATTATAGCCCTACACTATCCATCACGTTCCTTATTGCTGCACCTTCCTGGAGTTAGAATAGTAAATTAAACCCTTACACTATCCATCACTTTCCCTACTGCTGCACCTTCCTGGAGTTAGAATAGTAAATTGAACCCCTACACTATCCATCACTTACCCTTCTGCAACACCTTCCTGGAGTTAGAATAGTAAATTATACCCCTACACTATCCATCACTTTCCTTACTGCTGCACCTTCCTGGAGTTCGAATAGTAAATTATACCCCTACACTATCCATCACTTTCCCTACTGCTGCACCTTCCTGGACTTAGAATATTAAATTATATCTCTACACTATCCTACACTTTCCCTACTGCTGCACCTTTCTGGAGTTAGAGTAGTAAATTGAACCCCTACACTATCCATCACTTTCCCTACTGCTGCACCTTCCTTGAGTTAGAATAGTAAATAGAACCCCTACACTATCCATCACTTTCCCTACTGGTGCACCTTCCTGGAGTTATAATAGTAATTTATTCCCCTACACTATCCATCACTTTCCTTATGGATGCACCTTTCTGGAGTTAGAATAGCAAATTGAACCTCTACACTATCCATCATTTTCCCTACTGCTGCACCTTCCTGGAGTTAGAATAGTATATTATACCCCTACACTATCATACACTTTCCTTTGTGCTGCACCTTCCTGGACTTAGAATAGTAAATAGAACCCCTACACTATCCATCACTTTCCCTACTGGTGCAGCTTCCTGGAGTTATAATAGTAATTTATTCCCCTACACTATCCATCACTTACCCTTCTGCAACACCTTCCTGGAGTTAGAATAGTAAATTATACCCCTACACTATCCATCACTTTCCTTACTGCTGCACCTTCCTGGAGTTCGAATAGTAAATTATACCCCTACACTATCCATCACTTTCCCTACTGCTGCACCTTCCTGGACTTAGAATATTAAATTATATCTCTACACTATCCTACACTTTCCCTACTGCTGCACCTTTCTGGAGTTAGAGTAGTAAACTGAACCCCTACACTATCCATCACTTTCCCTACTGCTGCACCTTCCTTGAGTTAGAATAGTAAATTATACCCCCACACTATCCATCACTTTCCTTATGGATGCACCTTTCTGGAGTTAGAATAGCAAATTGAACCTCTACACTATCCATCATTTTCCCTACTGCTGCACCTTCCTGGAGTTAGAATAGTATATTATATCCCTATACTATCCTACACTTTCCTTTGTGCTGCACCTTCCTGGACTTAGAATAGTAAATAGAACCCCTACACTATCCATCACTTTCCCTACTGCTGCACCTTCCTGGAGTTAGAATAGTAAATTATACTCCTACACTATCCATCACTTACCCTTCTGCAACACCTTCCTGGAGTTAGAATAGTAAATTATATACCCCTACACTATCCATCACTATCCTTATTGCTGTACCTTCCTGGAGTTAGAATAGTAAATCAAACCTGTACACTATCCATCACTTTCCCTACTGCTGCACCCTCCTGGAGTTAGAATAGTAAATCGAACCCCTACACTATCCATCACTTTCCCTACTGCTGCACCTTCCTGGAGTTAGAATAGTAAATTAAACCCCCTACACTATCCTACACTTTTCTTTGTGCTGCACCTTCCTGGACTCAGAATAGTAAATTGAACCCCTATATTATCCATCACTTTCCCTACTGCTGCACCTTCCTGGAGTTAGAATAGTAAATTATACCCCTACACTATCCATCACTTTCCCTACTGCTGCACCTTCCTGGACTTAGAATATTAAATTATATCTCTACACTATCCTACACTTTTCCTACTGCTGCACCTTCCTGGAATTAGACTAGTAAATTGAACCCCTACAATATCCATCACTTTCCCTACTGCTGCCCCTTCCTGGAGTTAGAATAGTATATTATACCCCTACACTATCCTACACTTTCCTTTGTGCTGCACCCTCCTGGACTTAGAATAGTAAATAGAACCCCTACACTATCCATCACTTTCCCTACTACTGCACCTTCCTGGAGTTAGAATAGTAAATTATAGCCCTACCCTGTCCATCACGTTCCTTATTGCTGCACCTTCCTGGAGTTAGAATAGTAAATAGAACCCCTACACTATCCGTCACTTTCCC
Organism: Lissotriton helveticus; assembly: GCF_964261635.1. Taxonomy (NCBI): domain Eukaryota; kingdom Metazoa; phylum Chordata; class Amphibia; order Caudata; family Salamandridae; genus Lissotriton; species Lissotriton helveticus. The sequence goes on from NC_136068.1 coordinate 1,790,411,168, forward strand.
TACTGCTGCACCTTCCTGGAGTTAGAATAGTAGATTATAGCCCTACACTATCCATCACGTTCCTTATTGCTGCACCTTCCTGGAGTTAGAATAGTAAATTAAACCCTTACACTATCCATCACTTTCCCTACTGCTGCACCTTCCTGGAGTTAGAATAGTAAATTGAACCCCTACACTATCCATCACTTACCCTTCTGCAACACCTTCCTGGAGTTAGAATAGTAAATTATACCCCTACACTATCCATCACTTTCCTTACTGCTGCACCTTCCTGGAGTTCGAATAGTAAATTATACCCCTACACTATCCATCACTTTCCCTACTGCTGCACCTTCCTGGACTTAGAATATTAAAATATATCTCTACACTATCCTACACTTTCCCTACTGCTGCACCTTTCTGGAGTTAGAGTAGTAAATTGAACCCCTACACTATCCATCACTTTCCCTACTGCTGCACCTTCCTTGAGTTAGAATAGTAAATAGAACCCCTACACTATCCATCACTTTCCCTACTGGTGCACCTTCCTGGAGTTATAATAGTAATTTATTCCCCTACACTATCCATCACTTTCCTTATGGATGCACCTTTCTGGAGTTAGAATAGCAAATTGAACCTCTACACTATCCATCATTTTCCCTACTGCTGCACCTTCCTGGAGTTAGAATAGTATATTATACCCCTACACTATCATACACTTTCCTTTGTGCTGCACCTTCCTGGACTTAGAATAGTAAATAGAACCCCTACACTATCCATCACTTTCCCTACTGGTGCAGCTTCCTGGAGTTATAATAGTAATTTATTCCCCTACACTATCCATCACTTACCCTTCTGCAACACCTTCCTGGAGTTAGAATAGTAAATTATACCCCTACACTATCCATCACTTTCCTTACTGCTGCACCTTCCTGGAGTTCGAATAGTAAATTATACCCCTACACTATCCATCACTTTCCCTACTGCTGCACCTTCCTGGACTTAGAATATTAAATTATATCTCTACACTATCCTACACTTTCCCTACTGCTGCACCTTTCTGGAGTTAGAGTAGTAAACTGAACCCCTACACTATCCATCACTTTCCCTACTGCTGCACCTTCCTTGAGTTAGAATAGTAAATTATACCCCCACACTATCCATCACTTTCCTTATGGATGCACCTTTCTGGAGTTAGAATAGCAAATTGAACCTCTACACTATCCATCATTTTCCCTACTGCTGCACCTTCCTGGAGTTAGAATAGTATATTATATCCCTATACTATCCTACACTTTCCTTTGTGCTGCACCTTCCTGGACTTAGAATAGTAAATAGAACCCCTACACTATCCATCACTTTCCCTACTGCTGCACCTTCCTGGAGTTAGAATAGTAAATTATACTCCTACACTATCCATCACTTACCCTTCTGCAACACCTTCCTGGAGTTAGAATAGTAAATTATATACCCCTACACTATCCATCGCTATCCTTATTGCTGTACCTTCCTGGAGTTAGAATAGTAAATCAAACCTGTACACTATCCATCACTTTCCCTACTGCTGCACCCTCCTGGAGTTAGAATAGTAAATCGAACCCCTACACTATCCATCACTTTCCCTACTGCTGCACCTTCCTGGAGTTAGAATAGTAAATTAAACCCCCTACACTATCCTACACTTTTCTTTGTGCTGCACCTTCCTGGACTCAGAATAGTAAATTGAACCCCTATATTATCCATCACTTTCCCTACTGCTGCACCTTCCTGGAGTTAGAATAGTAAATTATACCCCTACACTATCCATCACTTTCCCTACTGCTGCACCTTCCTGGACTTAGAATATTAAATTATATCTCTACACTATCCTACACTTTTCCTACTGCTGCACCTTCCTGGAATTAGACTAGTAAATTGAACCCCTACAATATCCATCACTTTCCCTACTGCTGCCCCTTCCTGGAGTTAGAATAGTATATTATACCCCTACACTATCCTATACTTTCCTTTGTGCTGCACCCTCCTGGACTTAGAATAGTAAATAGAACCCCTACACTATCCATCACCTTCCCTACTACTGCACCTTCCTGGAGTTAGAATAGTAAATTATAGCCCTACCCTATCCATCACGTTCCTTATTGCTGCACCTTCCTGGAGTTAGAATAGTAAATTATACCCCTACACATTCCATCACTTTCCCTACTGCTGCACCTTCCTGGACTTAGAATATTAAATTATATCTCTACACTATCCTACACTTTTCCTACTGCTGCACCTTCCTGGAATTAGACTAGTAAATTGAACCCCTACAATATCCATCACTTTCCCTACTGCTGCACCTTCCTGGAGTTAGAATAGTATATTATACCCCTACACTATCCTACACTTTCCTTTGTGCTGCAACCTCCTGGACTTAGAATAGTAAATAGAACCCCTACACTATCCATCACTTTCCCTACTGCTGCACCTTCCTGGAGTTAGAATAGTAAATTAAACCCCCTACACTATCCTACACTTTTCTTTGTGCTGCACCTTCCTGGACTCAGAATAGTAAATAGAACCCCTATATTACCCATCACTTTCCCTACTGCTGCACCTTCCTGGAGTTAGAATAGTAATTTATACCCCTACACTATCCATCACTTACCCTTCTGCAACACCTTCCTGGAGTTAGAATAGTAAATTAAACCCCCCACACTATCCTACACTTTTCTTTGTGCTGCACCTTCCTGGACTCAGAATAGTAAATAGAACCCCTATATTACCCATCACTTTCCCTACTGCTGCACCTTCCTGGAGTTAGAATAGTAAATTATACCCCTACACTATCCATCACTTTCCCTACTGCTGCACCTTCCTGGAGTTAGAATAGTAAATTAAACCCCCTACACTATCCTACACTTTTCTTTGTGCTGCACCTTCCTGGACTCAGAATAGTAAATAGAACCCCTATATTATCCATCACTTTCCCTACTGCTGCACCTTCCTGGAGTTAGAATAGTAATTTATACCCCTACACTATCCATCACTTACCCTTCTGCAACACCTTCCTGGAGTTAGAATAGTAAATTATACCCCTACACTATCCATCACTTTCCCTACTGCTGCACCTTCCTGGACTTAGAATATTAAATTATATCTCTACACTATCCTACACTTTTCCTACTGCTGCACCTTCCTGGAATTAGACTAGTAAATTGAACCCCTACAATGTCCATCACTTTCCCTACTGCTGCACCTTCCTGGAGTTAGAATAGTATATTATACCCCTACACTATCCTACACTTTCCTTTGTGCTGCACCCTCCTGGACTTAGAATAGTAAATAGAACCCCTACACTATCCATCACTTTCCCTACTACTGCACCTTCCTGGAGTTAGAATAGTAAATTATAGCCCTACCCTGTCCATCACAATCCTTATTGCTGCACCTTCCTGGAGTTAGAATAGTAAATAGAACCCCTACACTATCCGTCACTTTCCCTACTGCTGCACCTTCCTGGAGTTAGAATAGTAATTTATACCCCTACACTATCCATCACTTACCCTTCTGCAACACCTTCCTGGAGTTAGAATAGTAAATTAAACCCCCTACACTATCCTACACTTTCCCTACTGCTGCACCTTCCTGGAGTTAGAATAGTATATTATACCCCTACACTATCCTACACTTTCCTTTGTGCTGCACCCTCCTGGACTTAGAATAGTAAATAGAACCCCTACACTATCCATCACTTTCCCTACTACTGCACCTTCCTGGAGTTAGAATAGTAAATTATAGCCCTACCCTGTCCATCACAATCCTTATTGCTGCACCTTCCTGGACTCAGAATAGTAAATAGAACCCCTATATTACCCATCACTTTCCCTACTGCTGCACCTTCCTGGAGTTAGAATAGTAAATTATACCCCTACACTTTCCATCACTTTCCTTATTGCTGTATCTTCCTGGAGTTAGAATAGTAAATCAAACCTGTACACTATCCATCACTTTCCCTACTGCTGCACCTTCCTGGAGTTAGAATAGTAAATCGAACCCCTACACTATCCATCACTTTCCCTACTGCTGCACCTTCCTGGAGTTAGAACAGTAAATTAAACCCCCTACACTATCCTACACTTTTCTTTGTGCTGCACCTTCCTGGACTCAGAATAGTAAATAGAACCCCTATATTATCCATCACTTTCCCTACTGCTGCACCTTCCTGGAGTTAGAATAGTAATTTATACCCCTACACTATCCATCACTTACCCTTCTGCAACACCTTCCTGGAGTTAGAATAGTAAATTATACCCCTACACTATCCATCACTTTCCCTACTGCTGCACCTTCCTGGACTTAGAATATTAAATTATATCTCTACACTATCCTACACTTTTCCTACTGCTGCACCTTCCTGGAGTTAGAATAGTAAATTGAACCCCTACACTATCCATCACTTTCCCTACTGCTGCACCTTCCTGGAGTTAGAATAGTAATTTATACCCCTACACTATCCATCACTTACCCTTCTGCAACACCTTCCTGGAGTTAGAATAGTAAATTAAACCCCCTACACTATCCTACACTTTTCTTTGTGCTGCACCTTCCTGGACTCAGAATAGTAAATAGAACCCCTATATTACCCATCACTTTCCCTACTGCTGCACCTTCCTTGAGTTAGAATAGTAAATTATACCCCTACACTAGCCATCACTTTCCTTATTGCTGTATCTTCCTGGAGTTAGAATAGTAAATCAAACCTGTACACTATCCATCACTTTCCCTACTGCTGCACCTTCCTGGAGTTAGAATAGTAAATCGAACCCCTACACTATCCATCACTTTCCCTACTGCTGCACCTTCCTGGAGTTAGAACAGTAAATTAAACCCCCTACACTATCCTACACTTTTCTTTGTGCTGCACCTTCCTGGACTCAGAATAGTAAATAGAACCCCTATATTATCCAACACTTTCCCTACTGCTGCACCTTCCTGGAGTTAGAATAGTAATTTATACCCCTACACTATCCATCACTTACCCTTCTGCAACACCTTCCTGGAGTTAGAATAGTAAATTATACCCCTACACTATCCATCACTTTCCCTACTGCTGCACCTTCCTGGACTTAGAATATTAAATTATATCTCTACACTATCCTACACTTTTCCTACTGCTGCACCTTCCTGGAGTTAGAATAGTAAATTGAACCCCTACACTATCCATCACTTTCCCTACTGCTGCTCCTTCCTGGAGTTAGAATAGTATATTATACCCCTACACTATCCTACACTTTCCTTTGTGCTGCACCTTCCTGGACTTAGAATAGTAAATACAACCCCTACACTATCCATCACTTTCCATACTGGTGCACCTTCCTGGAGTTATAATAGTAATTTATACCCCTACACTATCCATCACTTACCCTTCTGCAACACCTTCCTTGAGTTAGAATAGTAAATTATACCCCTACACTATCCATCACTTTCCTTACTGCTGCACCTTCCTGGAGTTTGAATAGTAAATTATACCCCTACACTACCCATCACTTTCCCTACTGCTGCACCTTCCTGGACTTAGAATATTAAATTATATCTCTACACTATCCTACACTTTCCCTACTGCTGCACCTTCCTGGAATTAGAGTAGTAAATTGAACCCCTACCCTATCCATCACTTTCTCTACTGCTGCACCTTCCTTGAGTTAGAATAGTAAATTATAACCCCACACTATCCATCACTTTCCTTATTGATGCACCTTTCTGGAGTTAGAATAGCAAATTGAACCTCTACACTATCCATCATTTTCCCTACTGCTGCACCTTCCTGGAGTTAGAATAGTATATTATACCCCTACACTATCCTACACTTTCCTTTGTGCTGCAACTTCCTGGACTTAGAATAGTAAATAGAACCCCTACACTATCCATCACTTTCCCTACTGCTGCACCTTCCTGGAGTTAGAATAGTAAATTATACCCCTACACTATCCATCACTTACCCTTCTGCAACACCTTCCTTGAGTTAGAATAGTAAATTATACCCCTACACTATCCATCACTTTCCTTACTGCTGCACCTTCCTGGAGTTCGAATAGTAAATTATACCCCTACACTATCCATCACTTTCCCTACTGCTGCACCTTCCTGGACTTAGAATATTAAATTATATCTCTACACTATCCTACACTTTCCCTACTGCTGCACCTTCCTGGAGTTAGAGTAGTAAATTGAACCCCTACCCTATCCATCACTTTCTCTACTGCTGCACCTTCCTTGAGTTAGAATAGTAAATTATAACCCCACACTATCCATCACTTTCCTTATTGATGCACCTTTCTGGAGTTAGAATAGCAAATTGAACCTCTACACTATCCATCATTTTCCCTACTGCTGCACCTTCCTGGAGTTAGAATAGTATATTATACCCCTACACTATCCTACACTTTCCTTTGTGTTGCACCTTCCTGGACTTAGAATAGTAAATAGAACCCCTACACTATCCATCACTTTCCCTACTGCTGCACCTTCCTGGAGTTAGAATAGTAAATTATACTACTACACTATCCAACACTTACCCTACTGCAAAACCTTCCTGGAGTTAGAATAGTAAATTATATACCCCTACACTATCATTCACTTTCCTTATTGCTGTACCTTCCTGGAGTTAGAATAGTAAATCAAACCTGTACACTATCCATCACTTTCCCTACTGCTGCACCCTCCTGGAGTCAGAATAGTAAATCGAACCCCTACACTATCCATCACTTTCCCTACTGCTGCACCTTCCTGGAGTTAGAATAGTAAATTAAACCCCCTACACTATCCTACACTTTTCTTTGTGCTGCACCTTCCTGGACTCAGAATAGTAAATAGAACCCCTATATTACCCATCCCTTTCCCTACTGCTGCACCTTCCTGGAGTTAGAATAGTAATTTATACCCCTACACTATCCATCACTTACCCTTCTGCAACACCTTCCTGGAGTTAGAATAGTAAATTAAACCCCCTACACTATCCTACACTTTTCTTTGTGCTGCACCTTCCTGGACTCAGAATAGTAAATAGAACCCCTATATTACCCATCACTTTCCCTACTGCTGCACTTTCCTGGAGTTAGAATAGTAAATTATACCCCTACACTATCCATCACTTTCCTTATTGCTGTATCTTCCTGGAGTTAGAATAGTAAATCAAACCTGTACACTATCCATCACTTTCCCTACTGCTGCACCTTCCTGGAGTTAGAATAGTAAATCGAACCCCTACACTATCCATCACTTTCCCTACTGCTGCACCTTCCTGGAGTTAGAACAGTAAATTAAACCCCCTACACTATCCTACACTTTTCTTTGTGCTGCACCTTCCTGGACTCAGAATAGTTAATAGAACCCCTATATTATCCATCACTTTCCCTACTGCTGCACCTTCCTGGAGTTAGAATAGTAATTTATACCCCTACACTATCCATCACTTACCCTTCTGCAACACCTTCCTGGAGTTAGAATAGTAAATTATACCCCTACACTATCCATCACTTTCCCTACTGCTGCACCTTCCTGGACTTAGAATATTAAATTATATCTCTACACTATCCTACACTTTTCCTACTGCTGCACCTTCCTGGAATTAGACTAGTAAATTGAACCCCTACAATGTCCATCACTTTCCCTACTGCTGCACCTTCCTGGAGTTAGAATAGTATATTATACCCCTACACTATCCTACACTTTCCTTTGTGCTGCACCTTCCTGGAGTTAGAATAGTAGATTATAGCCCTACACTATCCATCACTTACCCTTCTGCAACACCTTCCTGGAGTTAGAATAGTAAATTATACCCCTACACTATCCATCACTTTCCTTACTGCTGCACCTTCCTGGAGTTCGAATAGTAAATTATACCCCTACACTATCCATCACTTTCCCTACTGTTGCACCTTCCTGGACTTAGAATATTAAATTATATATCTACACTATCCTACACTTTCCCTACTGCTGCACCTTTCTGGAGTTAGAGTAGTAAATTGAACCCCTACACTATCCATCACTTTCCCTACTGCTGCACCTTCCTTGAGTTAGAATAGTAAATAGAACCCCTACACTATCCATCACTTTCCCTACTGGTGCACCTTCCTGGAGTTATAATAGTAATTTATTCCCCTACACTATCCATCACTTTCCTTATGGATGCACCTTTCTGGAGTTAGAATAGCAAATTGAACCTCTACACTATCCATCATTTTCCCTACTGCTGCACCTTCCTGGAGTTAGAATAGTATATTATACCCCTACACTATCATACACTTTCCTTTGTGCTGCACCTTCCTGGACTTAGAATAGTAAATAGAACCCCTACACTATCCATCACTTTCCCTACTGGTGCACCTTCCTGGAGTTATAATAATAATTTATTCCCCTACACTATCCATCACTTACCCTTCTGCAACACCTTCCTGGAGTTAGAATAGTAAATTATACCCCTACACTATCCATCACTTTCCTTACTGCTGCACCTTCCTGGAGTTCGAATAGTAAATTATACCCCTACACTATCCATCACTTTCCCTACTGCTGCACCTTCCTGGACTTAGAATATTAAATTATATCTCTACACTATCCTACACTTTCCCTACTGCTGCACCTTTCTGGAGTTAGAGTAGTAAATTGAACCCCTACACTATCCATCACTTTCCCTACTGCTGCACCTTCCTTGAGTTAGAATAGTAAATTATACCCCCACACTATCCATCACTTTCCTTATGGATGCACCTTTCTGGAGTTAGAATAGCAAATTGAACCTCTACACTATCCATCATTTTCCCTACTGCTGCACCTTCCTGGAGTTAGAATAGTATATTATATCCCTATACTATCCTACACTTTCCTTTGTGCTGCACCTTCCTGGACTTAGAATAGTAAATAGAACCCCTACACTATCCATCACTTTCCCTACTGCTGCACCTTCCTGGAGTTAGAATAGTAAATTATACCCCTACACTATCCATCACTTTCCTTACTGCTGCACCTTCCTGGAGTTTGAATAGTAAATTATACCCCTACACTACCCATCACTTTCCCTACTGCTGCACCTTCCTGGACTTAGAATATTAAATTATATCTCTACACTATCCTACACTTTCCCTACTGCTGCACCTTCCTGGAGTTAGAGTAGTAAATTGAACCCCTACCCTATCCATCACTTTCTCTACTGCTGCACCTTCCTTGAGTTAGAATAGTAAATTATAACCCCACACTATCTATCACTTTCCTTATTGATGCACCTTTCTGGAGTTAGAATAGCAAATTGAACCTCTACACTATCCATCATTTTCCCTACTGCTGCACCTTCCTGGAGTTAGAATAGTATATTATACCCCTACACTATCCTACACTTTCCTTTGTGCTGCAACTTCCTGGACTTAGAATAGTAAATTATACTACTACACTATCCAACACTTACCCTACTGCAAAACCTTCCTGGAGTTAGAATAGTAAATTATATACCCCTACACTATCATTCACTTTCCTTATTGCTGTACCTTCCTGGAGTTAGAATAGTAAATCAAACCTGTACACTATCCATCACTTTCCCTACTGCTGCACCCTCCTGGAGTTAGAATAGTAAATCGAACCCCTACACTATCCATCACTTTCCCTACTGCTGCACCTTCCTGGAGTTAGAATAGTAAATTAAACCCCCTACACTATCCTACACTTTTCTTTGTGCTGCACCTTCCTGGACTCAGAATAGTAAATAGAACCCCTATATTACCCATCCCTTTCCCTACTGCTGCACCTTCCTGGAGTTAGAATAGTAATTTATACCCCTACACTATCCATCACTTACCCTTCTGCAACACCTTCCTGGAGTTAGAATAGTAAATTAAACCCCCTACACTATCCTACACTTTTCTTTGTGCTGCACCTTCCTGGACTCAGAATAGTAAATAGAACCCCTATATTACCCATCACTTTCCCTACTGCTGCACTTTCCTGGAGTTAGAATAGTAAATTATACCCCTACACTATCCATCACTTTCCTTATTGCTGTATCTTCCTGGAGTTAGAATAGTAAATCAAACCTGTACACTATCCATCACTTTCCCTACTGCTGCACCTTCCTGGAGTTAGAATAGTAAATCGAACCCCTACACTATCCATCACTTTCCCTACTGCTGCACCTTCCTGGAGTTAGAACAGTAAATTAAACCCCCTACACTATCCTACACTTTTCTTTGTGCTGCACCTTCCTGGACTCAGAATAGTTAATAGAACCCCTATATTATCCATCACTTTCCCTACTGCTGCACCTTCCTGGAGTTAGAATAGTAATTTATACCCCTACACTATCCATCACTTACCCTTCTGCAACACCTTCCTGGAGTTAGAATAGTAAATTATACCCCTACACTATCCATCACTTTCCCTACTGCTGCACCTTCCTGGACTTAGAATATTAAATTATATCTCTACACTATCCTACACTTTTCCTACTGCTGCACCTTCCTGGAATTAGACTAGTAAATTGAACCCCTACAATGTCCATCACTTTCCCTACTGCTGCACCTTCCTGGAGTTAGAATAGTATATTATACCCCTACACTATCCTACACTTTCCTTTGTGCTGCACCCTCCTGGACTTAGAATAGTAAATAGAACCCCTACACTATCCATCACTTTCCCTACTACTGCACCTTCCTGGAGTTAGAATAGTAAATTATAGCCCTACCCTGTCCATCACGTTCCTTATTGCTGCACCTTCCTGGAGTTAGAATAGTAAATAGAACCCCTACACTATCCGTCACTTTCCCTACTGCTGCACCTTCCTGGAGTTAGAATAGTAGATTATAGCCCTACACTATCCATCACGTTCCTTATTGCTGCACCTTCCTGGAGTTAGAATAGTAAATTAAACCCTTACACTATCCAACACTTTCCCTACTGCTGCACCTTCCTGGAGTTAGAATAGTAAATTGAACCCCTACACTATCCATCACTTACCCTTCTGCAACACCTTCCTGGAGTTAGAATAGTAAATTATACCCCTACACTATCCATCACTTTCCTTACTGCTGCACCTTCCTGGAGTTCGAATAGTAAATTATACCCCTACACTATCCATCACTTTCCCTACTGTTGCACCTTCCTGGACTTAGAATATTAAATTATATATCTACACTATCCTACACTTTCCCTACTGCTGCACCTTTCTGGAGTTAGAGTAGTAAATTGAACCCCTACACTATCCATCACTTTCCCTACTGCTGCACCTTCCTTGAGTTAGAATAGTAAATAGAACCCCTACACTATCCATCACTTTCCCTACTGGTGCACCTTCCTGGAGTTATAATAGTAATTTATTCCCCTACACTATCCATCACTTTCCTTATGGATGCACCTTTCTGGAGTTAGAATAGCAAATTGAACCTCTACACTATCCATCATTTTCCCTACTGCTGCACCTTCCTGGAGTTAGAATAGTATATTATACCCCTACACTATCATACACTTTCCTTTGTGCTGCACCTTCCTGGACTTAGAATAGTAAATAGAACCCCTACACTATCCATCACTTTCCCTACTGGTGCACCTTCCTGGAGTTATAATAATAATTTATTCCCCTACACTATCCATCACTTACCCTTCTGCAACACCTTCCTGGAGTTAGAATAGTAAATTATACCCCTACACTATCCATCACTTTCCTTACTGCTGCACCTTCCTGGAGTTCGAATAGTAAATTATACCCCTACACTATCCATCACTTTCCCTACTGCTGCACCTTCCTGGACTTAGAATATTAAATTATATCTCTACACTATCCTACACTTTCCCTACTGCTGCACCTTTCTGGAGTTAGAGTAGTAAATTGAACCCCTACACTATCCATCACTTTCCCTACTGCTGCACCTTCCTTGAGTTAGAATAGTAAATTATACCCCCACACTATCCATCACTTTCCTTATGGATGCACCTTTCTGGAGTTAGAATAGCAAATTGAACCTCTACACTATCCATCATTTTCCCTACTGCTGCACCTTCCTGGAGTTAGAATAGTATATTATATCCCTATACTATCCTACACTTTCCTTTGTGCTGCACCTTCCTGGACTTAGAATAGTAAATAGAACCCCTACACTATCCATCACTTTCCCTACTGCTGCACCTTCCTGGAGTTAGAATAGTAAATTATACCCCTACACTATCCATCACTTTCCTTACTGCTGCACCTTCCTGGAGTTTGAATAGTAAATTATACCCCTACACTACCCATCACTTTCCCTACTGCTGCACCTTCCTGGAGTTAGAGTAGTAAATTGAACCCCTACCCTATCCATCACTTTCTCTACTGCTGCACCTTCCTTGAGTTAGAATAGTAAATTATAACCCCACACTATCCATCACTTTCCTTATTGATGCACCTTTCTGGAGTTAGAATAGCAAATTGAACCTCTACACTATCCATCATTTTCCCTACTGCTGCACCTTCCTGGAGTTAGAATAGTATATTATACCCCTACACTATCCTACACTTTCCTTTGTGTTGCACCTTCCTGGACTTAGAATAGTAAATAGAACCCCTACACTATCCATCACTTTCCCTACTGCTGCACCTTCCTGGAGTTAGAATAGTAAATTATACTACTACACTATCCAACACTTACCCTACTGCAAAACCTTCCTGGAGTTAGAATAGTAAATTATATACCCCTACACTATCATTCACTTTCCTTATTGCTGTACCTTCCTGGAGTTAGAATAGTAAATCAAACCTGTACACTATCCATCACTTTCCCTACTGCTGCACCCTCCTGGAGTCAGAATAGTAAATCGAACCCCTACACTATCCATCACTTTCCCTACTGCTGCACCTTCCTGGAGTTAGAATAGTAAATTAAACCCCCTACACTATCCTACACTTTTCTTTGTGCTGCACCTTCCTGGACTCAGAATAGTAAATAGAACCCCTATATTACCCATCCCTTTCCCTACTGCTGCACCTTCCTGGAGTTAGAATAGTAATTTATACCCCTACACTATCCATCACTTACCCTTCTGCAACACCTTCCTGGAGTTAGAATAGTAAATTAAACCCCCTACACTATCCTACACTTTTCTTTGTGCTGCACCTTCCTGGACTCAGAATAGTAAATAGAACCCCTATATTACCCATCACTTTCCCTACTGCTGCACTTTCCTGGAGTTAGAATAGTAAATTATACCCCTACACTATCCATCACTTTCCTTATTGCTGTATCTTCCTGGAGTTAGAATAGTAAATCAAACCTGTACACTATCCATCACTTTCCCTACTGCTGCACCTTCCTGGAGTTAGAATAGTAAATCGAACCCCTACACTATCCATCACTTTCCCTACTGCTGCACCTTCCTGGAGTTAGAACAGTAAATTAAACCCCCTACACTATCCTACACTTTTCTTTGTGCTGCACCTTCCTGGACTCAGAATAGTTAATAGAACCCCTATATTATCCATCACTTTCCCTACTGCTGCACCTTCCTGGAGTTAGAATAGTAATTTATACCCCTACACTATCCATCACTTACCCTTCTGCAACACCTTCCTGGAGTTAGAATAGTAAATTATACCCCTACACTATCCATCACTTTCCCTACTGCTGCACCTTCCTGGACTTAGAATATTAAATTATATCTCTACACTATCCTACACTTTTCCTACTGCTGCACCTTCCTGGAATTAGACTAGTAAATTGAACCCCTACAATGTCCATCACTTTCCCTACTGCTGCACCTTCCTGGAGTTAGAATAGTATATTATACCCCTACACTATCCTACACTTTCCTTTGTGCTGCACCTTCCTGGAGTTAGAATAGTAGATTATAGCCCTACACTATCCATCACTTACCCTTCTGCAACACCTTCCTGGAGTTAGAATAGTAAATTATACCCCTACACTATCCATCACTTTCCTTACTGCTGCACCTTCCTGGAGTTCGAATAGTAAATTATACCCCTACACTATCCATCACTTTCCCTACTGTTGCACCTTCCTGGACTTAGAATATTAAATTATATATCTACACTATCCTACACTTTCCCTACTGCTGCACCTTTCTGGAGTTAGAGTAGTAAATTGAACCCCTACACTATCCATCACTTTCCCTACTGCTGCACCTTCCTTGAGTTAGAATAGTAAATAGAACCCCTACACTATCCATCACTTTCCCTACTGGTGCACCTTCCTGGAGTTATAATAGTAATTTATTCCCCTACACTATCCATCACTTTCCTTATGGATGCACCTTTCTGGAGTTAGAATAGCAAATTGAACCTCTACACTATCCATCATTTTCCCTACTGCTGCACCTTCCTGGAGTTAGAATAGTATATTATACCCCTACACTATCATACACTTTCCTTTGTGCTGCACCTTCCTGGACTTAGAATAGTAAATAGAACCCCTACACTATCCATCACTTTCCCTACTGGTGCACCTTCCTGGAGTTATAATAATAATTTATTCCCCTACACTATCCATCACTTACCCTTCTGCAACACCTTCCTGGAGTTAGAATAGTAAATTATACCCCTACACTATCCATCACTTTCCTTACTGCTGCACCTTCCTGGAGTTCGAATAGTAAATTATACCCCTACACTATCCATCACTTTCCCTACTGCTGCACCTTCCTGGACTTAGAATATTAAATTATATCTCTACACTATCCTACACTTTCCCTACTGCTGCACCTTTCTGGAGTTAGAGTAGTAAATTGAACCCCTACACTATCCATCACTTTCCCTACTGCTGCACCTTCCTTGAGTTAGAATAGTAAATTATACCCCCACACTATCCATCACTTTCCTTATGGATGCACCTTTCTGGAGTTAGAATAGCAAATTGAACCTCTACACTATCCATCATTTTCCCTACTGCTGCACCTTCCTGGAGTTAGAATAGTATATTATATCCCTATACTATCCTACACTTTCCTTTGTGCTGCACCTTCCTGGACTTAGAATAGTAAATAGAACCCCTACACTATCCATCACTTTCCCTACTGCTGCACCTTCCTGGAGTTAGAATAGTAAATTATACCCCTACACTATCCATCACTTTCCTTACTGCTGCACCTTCCTGGAGTTTGAATAGTAAATTATACCCCTACACTACCCATCACTTTCCCTACTGCTGCACCTTCCTGGACTTAGAATATTAAATTATATCTCTACACTATCCTACACTTTCCCTACTGCTGCACCTTCCTGGAGTTAGAGTAGTAAATTGAACCCCTACCCTATCCATCACTTTCTCTACTGCTGCACCTTCCTTGAGTTAGAATAGTAAATTATAACCCCACACTATCTATCACTTTCCTTATTGATGCACCTTTCTGGAGTTAGAATAGCAAATTGAACCTCTACACTATCCATCATTTTCCCTACTGCTGCACCTTCCTGGAGTTAGAATAGTATATTATACCCCTACACTATCCTACACTTTCCTTTGTGCTGCAACTTCCTGGACTTAGAATAGTAAATTATACTACTACACTATCCAACACTTACCCTACTGCAAAACCTTCCTGGAGTTAGAATAGTAAATTATATACCCCTACACTATCATTCACTTTCCTTATTGCTGTACCTTCCTGGAGTTAGAATAGTAAATCAAACCTGTACACTATCCATCACTTTCCCTACTGCTGCACCCTCCTGGAGTTAGAATAGTAAATCGAACCCCTACACTATCCATCACTTTCCCTACTGCTGCACCTTCCTGGAGTTAGAATAGTAAATTAAACCCCCTACACTATCCTACACTTTTCTTTGTGCTGCACCTTCCTGGACTCAGAATAGTAAATAGAACCCCTATATTACCCATCCCTTTCCCTACTGCTGCACCTTCCTGGAGTTAGAATAGTAATTTATACCCCTACACTATCCATCACTTACCCTTCTGCAACACCTTCCTGGAGTTAGAATAGTAAATTAAACCCCCTACACTATCCTACACTTTTCTTTGTGCTGCACCTTCCTGGACTCAGAATAGTAAATAGAACCCCTATATTACCCATCACTTTCCCTACTGCTGCACTTTCCTGGAGTTAGAATAGTAAATTATACCCCTACACTATCCATCACTTTCCTTATTGCTGTATCTTCCTGGAGTTA
The DNA here is from genome assembly GCF_964261635.1 of Lissotriton helveticus. Classification (NCBI taxonomy): domain Eukaryota; kingdom Metazoa; phylum Chordata; class Amphibia; order Caudata; family Salamandridae; genus Lissotriton; species Lissotriton helveticus. The sequence continues at coordinate 1,790,427,285 of NC_136068.1, forward strand.
GAATAGTAAATCAAACCTGTACACTATCCATCACTTTCCCTACTGCTGCACCTTCCTGGAGTTAGAATAGTAAATCGAACCCCTACACTATCCATCACTTTCCCTACTGCTGCACCTTCCTGGAGTTAGAACAGTAAATTAAACCCCCTACACTATCCTACACTTTTCTTTGTGCTGCACCTTCCTGGACTCAGAATAGTTAATAGAACCCCTATATTATCCATCACTTTCCCTACTGCTGCACCTTCCTGGAGTTAGAATAGTAATTTATACCCCTACACTATCCATCACTTACCCTTCTGCAACACCTTCCTGGAGTTAGAATAGTAAATTATACCCCTACACTATCCATCACTTTCCCTACTGCTGCACCTTCCTGGACTTAGAATATTAAATTATATCTCTACACTATCCTACACTTTTCCTACTGCTGCACCTTCCTGGAATTAGACTAGTAAATTGAACCCCTACAATGTCCATCACTTTCCCTACTGCTGCACCTTCCTGGAGTTAGAATAGTATATTATACCCCTACACTATCCTACACTTTCCTTTGTGCTGCACCCTCCTGGACTTAGAATAGTAAATAGAACCCCTACACTATCCATCACTTTCCCTACTACTGCACCTTCCTGGAGTTAGAATAGTAAATTATAGCCCTACCCTGTCCATCACGTTCCTTATTGCTGCACCTTCCTGGAGTTAGAATAGTAAATAGAACCCCTACACTATCCGTCACTTTCCCTACTGCTGCACCTTCCTGGAGTTAGAATAGTAGATTATAGCCCTACACTATCCATCACGTTCCTTATTGCTGCACCTTCCTGGAGTTAGAATAGTAAATTAAACCCTTACACTATCCAACACTTTCCCTACTGCTGCACCTTCCTGGAGTTAGAATAGTAAATTGAACCCCTACACTATCCATCACTTACCCTTCTGCAACACCTTCCTGGAGTTAGAATAGTAAATTATACCCCTACACTATCCATCACTTTCCTTACTGCTGCACCTTCCTGGAGTTCGAATAGTAAATTATACCCCTACACTATCCATCACTTTCCCTACTGTTGCACCTTCCTGGACTTAGAATATTAAATTATATATCTACACTATCCTACACTTTCCCTACTGCTGCACCTTTCTGGAGTTAGAGTAGTAAATTGAACCCCTACACTATCCATCACTTTCCCTACTGCTGCACCTTCCTTGAGTTAGAATAGTAAATAGAACCCCTACACTATCCATCACTTTCCCTACTGGTGCACCTTCCTGGAGTTATAATAGTAATTTATTCCCCTACACTATCCATCACTTTCCTTATGGATGCACCTTTCTGGAGTTAGAATAGCAAATTGAACCTCTACACTATCCATCATTTTCCCTACTGCTGCACCTTCCTGGAGTTAGAATAGTATATTATACCCCTACACTATCATACACTTTCCTTTGTGCTGCACCTTCCTGGACTTAGAATAGTAAATAGAACCCCTACACTATCCATCACTTTCCCTACTGGTGCACCTTCCTGGAGTTATAATAATAATTTATTCCCCTACACTATCCATCACTTACCCTTCTGCAACACCTTCCTGGAGTTAGAATAGTAAATTATACCCCTACACTATCCATCACTTTCCTTACTGCTGCACCTTCCTGGAGTTCGAATAGTAAATTATACCCCTACACTATCCATCACTTTCCCTACTGCTGCACCTTCCTGGACTTAGAATATTAAATTATATCTCTACACTATCCTACACTTTCCCTACTGCTGCACCTTTCTGGAGTTAGAGTAGTAAATTGAACCCCTACACTATCCATCACTTTCCCTACTGCTGCACCTTCCTTGAGTTAGAATAGTAAATTATACCCCCACACTATCCATCACTTTCCTTATGGATGCACCTTTCTGGAGTTAGAATAGCAAATTGAACCTCTACACTATCCATCATTTTCCCTACTGCTGCACCTTCCTGGAGTTAGAATAGTATATTATATCCCTATACTATCCTACACTTTCCTTTGTGCTGCACCTTCCTGGACTTAGAATAGTAAATAGAACCCCTACACTATCCATCACTTTCCCTACTGCTGCACCTTCCTGGAGTTAGAATAGTAAATTATACCCCTACACTATCCATCACTTTCCTTACTGCTGCACCTTCCTGGAGTTTGAATAGTAAATTATACCCCTACACTACCCATCACTTTCCCTACTGCTGCACCTTCCTGGACTTAGAATATTAAATTATATCTCTACACTATCCTACACTTTCCCTACTGCTGCACCTTCCTGGAGTTAGAGTAGTAAATTGAACCCCTACCCTATCCATCACTTTCTCTACTGCTGCACCTTCCTTGAGTTAGAATAGTAAATTATAACCCCACACTATCCATCACTTTCCTTATTGATGCACCTTTCTGGAGTTAGAATAGCAAATTGAACCTCTACACTATCCATCATTTTCCCTACTGCTGCACCTTCCTGGAGTTAGAATAGTATATTATACCCCTACACTATCCTACACTTTCCTTTGTGCTGCAACTTCCTGGACTTAGAATAGTAAATTATACTACTACACTATCCAACACTTACCCTACTGCAAAACCTTCCTGGAGTTAGAATAGTAAATTATATACCCCTACACTATCATTCACTTTCCTTATTGCTGTACCTTCCTGGAGTTAGAATAGTAAATCAAACCTGTACACTATCCATCACTTTCCCTACTGCTGCACCCTCCTGGAGTTAGAATAGTAAATCGAACCCCTACACTATCCATCACTTTCCCTACTGCTGCACCTTCCTGGAGTTAGAATAGTAAATTAAACCCCCTACACTATCCTACACTTTTCTTTGTGCTGCACCTTCCTGGACTCATAATAGTAAATAGAACCCCTATATTACCCATCCCTTTCCCTACTGCTGCACCTTCCTGGAGTTAGAATAGTAATTTATACCCCTACACTATCCATCACTTACCCTTCTGCAACACCTTCCTGGAGTTAGAATAGTAAATTAAACCCCCTACACTATCCTACACTTTTCTTTGTGCTGCACCTTCCTGGACTCAGAATAGTAAATAGAACCCCTATATTACCCATCACTTTCCCTACTGCTGCACTTTCCTGGAGTTAGAATAGTAAATTATACCCCTACACTATCCATCACTTTCCTTATTGCTGTATCTTCCTGGAGTTAGAATAGTAAATCAAACCTGTACACTATCCATCACTTTCCCTACTGCTGCACCTTCCTGGAGTTAGAATAGTAAATCGAACCCCTACACTATCCATCACTTTCCCTACTGCTGCACCTTCCTGGAGTTAGAACAGTAAATTAAACCCCCTACACTATCCTACACTTTTCTTTGTGCTGCACCTTCCTGGACTCAGAATAGTTAATAGAACCCCTATATTATCCATCACTTTCCCTACTGCTGCACCTTCCTGGAGTTAGAATAGTAATTTATACCCCTACACTATCCATCACTTACCCTTCTGCAACACCTTCCTGGAGTTAGAATAGTAAATTATACCCCTACACTATCCATCACTTTCCCTACTGCTGCACCTTCCTGGACTTAGAATATTAAATTATATCTCTACACTATCCTACACTTTTCCTACTGCTGCACCTTCCTGGAATTAGACTAGTAAATTGAACCCCTACAATGTCCATCACTTTCCCTACTGCTGCACCTTCCTGGAGTTAGAATAGTATATTATACCCCTACACTATCCTACACTTTCCTTTGTGCTGCACCCTCCTGGACTTAGAATAGTAAATAGAACCCCTACACTATCCATCACTTTCCCTACTACTGCACCTTCCTGGAGTTAGAATAGTAAATTATAGCCCTACCCTGTCCATCACGTTCCTTATTGCTGCACCTTCCTGGAGTTAGAATAGTAAATAGAACCCCTACACTATCCGTCACTTTCCCTACTGCTGCACCTTCCTGGAGTTAGAATAGTAGATTATAGCCCTACACTATCCATCACGTTCCTTATTGCTGTACCTTCCTGGAGTCAGAATAGTAAATTAAACCCTTACACTATCCAACACTTTCCCTACTGCTGCACCTTCCTGGAGTTAGAATAGTAAATTGAACCCCTACACTATCCATCACTTACCCTTCTGCAACACCTTCCTGGAGTTAGAATAGTAAATTATACCCCTACACTATCCATCACTTTCCTTACTGCTGCACCTTCCTGGAGTTCGAATAGTAAATTATACCCCTACACTATCCATCACTTTCCCTACTGTTGCACCTTCCTGGACTTAGAATATTAAATTATATATCTACACTATCCTACACTTTCCCTACTGCTGCACCTTTCTGGAGTTAGAGTAGTAAATTGAACCCCTACACTATCCATCACTTTCCCTACTGCTGCACCTTCCTTGAGTTAGAATAGTAAATAGAACCCCTACACTATCCATCACTTTCCCTACTGGTGCACCTTCCTGGAGTTATAATAGTAATTTATTCCCCTACACTATCCATCACTTTCCTTATGGATGCACCTTTCTGGAGTTAGAATAGCAAATTGAACCTCTACACTATCCATCATTTTCCCTACTGCTGCACCTTCCTGGAGTTAGAATAGTATATTATACCCCTACACTATCATACACTTTCCTTTGTGCTGCACCTTCCTGGACTTAGAATAGTAAATAGAACCCCTACACTATCCATCACTTTCCCTACTGGTGCACCTTCCTGGAGTTATAATAATAATTTATTCCCCTACACTATCCATCACTTACCCTTCTGCAACACCTTCCTGGAGTTAGAATAGTAAATTATACCCCTACACTATCCATCACTTTCCTTACTGCTGCACCTTCCTGGAGTTCGAATAGTAAATTATACCCCTACACTATCCATCACTTTCCCTACTGCTGCACCTTCCTGGACTTAGAATATTAAATTATATCTCTACACTATCCTACACTTTCCCTACTGCTGCACCTTTCTGGAGTTAGAGTAGTAAATTGAACCCCTACACTATCCATCACTTTCCCTACTGCTGCACCTTCCTTGAGTTAGAATAGTAAATTATACCCCCACACTATCCATCACTTTCCTTATGAATGCACCTTTCTGGAGTTAGAATAGCAAATTGAACCTCTACACTATCCATCATTTTCCCTACTGCTGCACCTTCCTGGAGTTAGAATAGTATATTATATCCCTATACTATCCTACACTTTCCTTTGTGCTGCACCTTCCTGGACTTAGAATAGTAAATAGAACCCCTACACTATCCATCACTTTCCCTACTGCTGCACCTTCCTGGAGTTAGAATAGTAAATTATACTCCTACACTATCCATCACTTACCCTTCTGCAACACCTTCCTGGAGTTAGAATAGTAAATTATATACCCCTACACTATCCATCACTATCCTTATTGCTGTACCTTCCTGGAGTTAGAATAGTAAATCAAACCTGTACACTATCCATCACTTTCCCTACTGCTGCACCCTCCTGGAGTTAGAATAGTAAATCGAACCCCTACACTATCCATCACTTTCCCTACTGCTGCACCTTCCTGGAGTTAGAATAGTAAATTAAACCCCCTACACTATCCTACACTTTTCTTTGTGCTGCACCTTCCTGGACTCAGAATAGTAAATAGAACCCCTATATTATCCATCACTTTCCCTACTGCTGCACCTTCCTGAAGTTAGAATAGTAAATTATACCCCTACACTATCCATCACTTTCGCTACTGCTGCACCTTCCTGGACTTAGAATATTAAATGATATCTCTACACTATCCTACACTTTTCCTACTGCTGCACCTTCCTGGAATTAGACTAGTAAATTGAACCCCTACAATATCCATCACTTTCCCTACTGCTGCCCCTTCCTGGAGTTAGAATAGTATATTATACCCCTACACTATCCTACACTTTCCTTTGTGCTGCACCCTCCTGGACTTAGAATAGTAAATAGAACCCCTACACTATCCATCACCTTCCCTACTACTGCACCTTCCTGGAGTTAGAATAGTAAATTATAGCCCTACCCTATCCATCACATTCCTTATTGCTGCACCTTCCTGGAGTTAGAATAGTAAATTATACCCCTACACATTCCATCACTTTCCCTACTGCTGCACCTTCCTGGACTTAGAATATTAAATTATATCTCTACACTATCCTACACTTTTCCTACTGCTGCACCTTCCTGGAATTAGACTAGTAAATTGAACCCCTACAATATCCATCACTTTCCCTACTGCTGCACCTTCCTGGAGTTAGAATAGTATATTATACCCCTACACTATCCTACACTTTCCTTTGTGCTGCAACCTCCTGGACTTAGAATAGTAAATAGAACCCCTACACTATCCATCACTTTCCCTACTGCTGCACCTTCCTGGAGTTAGAATAGTAAATTAAACCCCCTACACTATCCTACACTTTTCTTTGTGCTGCACCTTCCTGGACTCAGAATAGTAAATAGAACCCCTATATTACCCATCACTTTCCCTACTGCTGCACCTTCCTGGAGTTAGAATAGTAATTTATACCCCTACACTATCCATCACTTACCCTTCTGCAACACCTTCCTGGAGTTAGAATAGTAAATTAAACCCCCCACACTATCCTACACTTTTCTTTGTGCTGCACCTTCCTGGACTCAGAATAGTAAATAGAACCCCTATATTACCCATCACTTTCCCTACTGCTGCACCTTCCTGGAGTTAGAATAGTAAATTATACCCCTACACTATCCATCACTTTCCTTATTGCTGTATCTTCCTGGAGTTAGAATAGTAAATCAAACCTGTACACTATCCATCACTTTCCCTACTGCTGCACCTTCCTGGAGTTAGAATAGTAAATCGAACCCCTACACTATCCATCACTTTCCCTACTGCTGCACCTTCCTGGAGTTAGAATAGTAAATTAAACGCCCTACACTATCCTACACTTTTCTTTGTGCTGCACCTTCCTGGACTCAGAATACTAAATAGAACCCCTATATTATCCATCACTTTCCCTACTGCTGCACCTTCCTGGAGTTAGAATAGTAATTAATACCCCTACACTATCCATCACTTACCCTTCTGCAACACCTTCCTGGAGTTAGAATAGTAAATTATACCCCTACACTATCCATCACTTTCCCTACTGCTGCACCTTCCTGGACTTAGAATATTAAATTATATCTCTACACTATCCTACACTTTTCCTACTGCTGCACCTTCCTGGAATTAGACTAGTAAATTGAACCCCTACAATGTCCATCACTTTCCCTACTGCTGCACCTTCCTGGAGTTGGAATAGTATATTATACCCCTACACTCTCCTACACTTTCCTTTGTGCTGCACCCTCCTGGACTTAGAATAGTAAATAGAACCCCTACACTATCCATCACTTTCCCTACTGCTGCACCTTCCTGGAGTTAGAATCGTAAATTAAACCCCCTACACTATCCTACACTTTTCTTTGTGCTGCACCTTCCTGGACTCAGAATAGTAAATAGAACCCCTATATTACCCATCACTTTCCCTACTGCTGCACCTTCCTGGAGTTAGAATAGTAATGTATACCCCTACACTATCCATCACTTACCCTTCTGCAACACCTTCCTGGAGTTAGAATAGTAAATTAAACCCCCCACACTATCCTACACTTTTCTTTGTGCTGCACCTTCCTGGACTCAGAATAGTAAATAGAACCCCTATATTACCCATCACTTTCCCTACTGCTGCACCTTCCTGGAGTTAGAATAGTAAATTATACCCCTACACTATCCATCACTTTCCTTATTGCTGTATCTTCCTGGAGTTAGAATAGTAAATCAAACCTGTAGACTATCCATCACTTTCCCTACTGCTGCACCTTCCTGGAGTTAGAATAGTAAATCGAACCCCTACACTATCCATCACTTTCCCTACTGCTGCACCTTCCTGGAGTTAGAATAGTAAATTAAACGCCCTACACTAGCCTACACTTTTCTTTGTGCTGCACCTTCCTGGACTCAGAATACTAAATAGAACCCCTATATTATCCATCACTTTCCCTACTGCTGCACCTTCCTGGAGTTAGAATAGTAATTAATACCCCTACACTATCCATCACTTACCCTTCTGCAACACCTTCCTGGAGTTAGAATAGTAAATTATACCCCTACACTATCCATCACTTTCCCTACTGCTGCACCTTCCTGGACTTAGAATATTAAATTATATCTCTACACTATCCTACACTTTTCCTACTGCTGCACCTTCCTGGAATTAGACTAGTAAATTGAACCCCTACAATGTCCATCACTTTCCCTATTGCTGCACCTTCCTGGAGTTAGAATAGTATATTATACCCCTACACTATCCTACACTTTCCTTTGTGCTGCACCCTCCTGGACTTAGAATAGTAAATAGAACCCCTACACTATCCATCACTTTCCCTACTGCTGCACCTTCCTGGAGTTAGAATCGTAAATTAAACCCCCTACACTATCCTACACTTTTCTTTGTGCTGCACCTTCCTGGACTCAGAATAGTAAATAGAACCCCTATATTACCCATCACTTTCCCTACTGCTGCACCTTCCTGGAGTTAGAATAGTAATTTATACCCCTACACTATCCATCACTTACCCTTCTGCAACACCTTCCTGGAGTTAGAATAGTAAATTAAACCCCCCACACTATCCTACACTTTTCTTTGTGCTGCACCTTCCTGGACTCAGAATAGTAAATAGAACCCCTATATTACCCATCACTTTCCCTACTGCTGCACCTTCCTGGAGTTAGAATAGTAAATTATACCCCTACACCATCCATCACTTTCCTTATTGCTTTATCTTCCTGGAGTTAGAATAGTAAATCAAACCTGTACACTATCCATCACTTTCCCTACTGCTGCACCTTCCTGGAGTTAGAATAGTAAATCGAACCCCTACACTATCCATCACTTTCCCTACTGCTGCACCTTCCTGGAGTTAGAATAGTAAATTAAACGCCCTACACTATCCTACACTTTTCTTTGTGCTGCACCTTCCTGGACTCAGAATACTAAATAGAACCCCTATATTATCCATCACTTTCCCTACTGCTGCACCTTCCTGGAGTTAGAATAGTAATTAATACCCCTACACTATCCATCACTTACCCTTCTGCAACACCTTCCTGGAGTTAGAATAGTAAATTATACCCCTACACTATCCTACACTTTTCCTACTGCTGCACCTTCCTGGAATTAGACTATTAAATTGAACCCCTACAATGTCCATCACTTTCCCTACTGCTGCACCTTCCTGGAGTTAGAATAGTATATTATACCCCTACACTATCCTACACTTTCCTTTGTGCTGCACCCTCCTGGACTTAGAATAGTAAATAGAACCCCTACACTATCCATCACTTTCCCTACTACTGCACCTTCCTGGAGTTAGAATAGTAAATTATAGCCCTACCCTGTCCATCACGATCCTTATTGCTGCACCTTCCTGGAGTTAGAATAGTAAATAGAACCCCTACACTATCCGTCATTTTCCCTACTGCTGCACCTTCCTGGAGTTAGAATAGTAGATTATAGCCCTACACTATCCATCATGTTCCTTATTGCTGCACCTTCCTGGAGTTAGAATTGTAAATTAAACCCTTACACTATGCATCACTTTCCCTACTGCTGCACCTTCCTGGAGTTAGAATAGTAAATTGAACCCCTACACTATCCATCACTTTCCCTACTGCTGCACCTTCCTGGAGTTAGAATAGTATATTATACCCCTACACTATCATACACTTTCCTTTGTGCTGCACCTTCCTGGACTTAGAATAGTAAATAGAACCCCTACACTATCCATCACTTTCCCTACTGGTGCACCTTCCTGGAGTTATAATAGTAATTTATTCCCCTACACTATCCATCACTTACCCTTCTGCAATACCTTCCTGGAGTTAGAATAGTAAATTATACCCCTACACTATCCATCACTTTCCTTAATGCTGCACCTTCCTGGAGTTCGAATAGTAAATTATACCCCTACACTATCCATCACTTTCCCTACTGCTGCACCCTCCTGGAGTTAGAATAGTAAATCGAACCCCTACACTATCCATCACTTTCCCTATTCCTGCACCTTCCTGGAGTTAGAATAGTAAATTAAACCCTTACACTATCCATCACTTTCCCTACTGCTGCACCTTCCTGGAGTTAGAATAGTAAATTAAACCCCCTACACTATCCTACACTTTTCTTTGTGCTGCACCTTCCTGGACTCAGAATAGTAAATAGAACCCCTATATTATCCATCACTTTCCCTACTGCTGCACCTTCCTGGAGTTAGAATAGTAAATTATACCCCTACACTATCCATCACTTTCGCTACTGCTGCACCTTCCTGGAATTAGAATATTAAATTATATCTCTACACTATCCTACACTTTTCCTACTGCTGCACCTTCCTGGAATTAGACTAGTAAATAATTGAACCCCTACAATATCCATCACTTTCCCTACTGCTGCCCCTTCCTGGAGTTAGAATAGTATATTATACCCCTACACTATCCTACACTTTCCTTTGTGCTGCACCCTCCTGGACTTAGAATAGTAAATAGAACCCCTATACTATCCATCACCTTCCCTGCTACTGCACCTTCCTGGAGTTAGAATAGTAAATTATAGCCCTACCCTATCCATCATGTTCCTTATTGCTGCACCTTCCTGGAGTTAGAATAGTAAATTATACCCCTACACATTCCATCACTTTCCCTACTGCTGCACCTTCTGTCGTGTTTTGGCAGCTCCTGAGTTAGCGTTTAGCACAGCTACACGGTCTTTTCTGTTAACTTGACCAAAACGAACGGGGGCCATTTTGAATCCCTCTGACTTCCGTTTCCTATGAACACGCTGCCTCGTGGTCAGTGTGCCCTTTCGTCCTTTCTCGATACCCATGGTCACTATTCTGCTCGGCAACAGGCTATTTTTAGTACTGGTCAAGCGCACATGCGCACTATGCATCAATTGGTCACTCTTTAGGAATGTTCACACTAACTGACCAGTGCCGTTGAACTCCTCCCACGTGCTGGCTGTGTTCCAAAAATGACCTTATATGTACCTAAAATGTGTAACTTGTAACCGCCTATCTTTTTATTGCTATTAAACTGTATAAAAGAGGTCGCACACCAATGTTCGGTGTGCTACTTCTTACATTGCCGAAGGGTGCTGTAGGAATGTATCACCACCCCATGGGGTCTTAATAAACTTGTCTTTTACCTTTTCCAGTGTCCGTGCCAACTTCTATACTAAGGCGTTCGAGAGTTTAGCAGAGTATGTAGGCCTGATTTGAACCCAACACCACAATTGGCGACCACGAAGGGACTCATCGGCGACTCGGATGCCCGAAGGAGAGGTCGTGACGAAGGTCAGGAAACTCGCCATGGACGCGTACGCTGCCACTGAGTGACCCGAGTCTTGGCACCCACGGTGTGTTTTCCCTTCCTTCCGATCTGACCTTCCAGGTGGCGCCGGTCCTCGACTGAGATTCTGATCTTGGATTGTCGTGATGTGCCGTTTTGGCTGATTTGACCACAGAACTTGGCAGTTGGACTTTGGACGTTTGAAAATATTTGGTAAGCTTTTGAGCGGTGAGGTAGTCTACTGACACTTACTGTGGCTTTTTGAAACTTTGAATTTGAATTTGAATTTGTTAGCTGACGTTTTGAATCTTTGAATTTGAATTTGAATATGTGAAGTGCACCTCACATAGGCAGGCATGTAGGGATATTTCTCTGATTTATTTGATTTGAACGGTACACCGCGTTAGGTGACATTTTTGTAGTATCACATTTTCGTGGTACTTTTTGGAACATGCCTGTTTTTAGCACACTCCGTAGGATGTGCTGTTCTGAAAATGGTACCAATTATCGATTAAGTGAAAAGCAGCCGGCTCCCCCAGAGGGGACTCCAAATCGTGAAATGTATGTCAAATTCGGTATTCCACCTATAATGTATAGTACATTATGGCATAAGTATACTAAGACTGATCGTGAGTTACAGTGGCCGCTATATGGGTCGTTTGACCTTCGAAAGGTACAGTATGTAGAGCAGTGTTTGTTTCAGCGAAGGTCTAGACAAGATATGTTTGATTGTGTGCGTATGTGGGAGAAAGAGGTGCGTGAACGAGCGAAGCGTGAGGAAGCCTTGGCGGAGAAAGTGCAGCAGAAGGCTGCACATGACAAAGCTTTACAGCTACAGGAGAAGGAATTACAGGAAAAGAAAGTGAGGGAGAGACGAGAACGCAATTTACAGGTTAATGGTCAATTCCCTATCAGGCGTCCTCTTTATCCAGTCCTTACTAATGAAACAGATGATTTTTCATTACTAGATCGTTGTCCGCCTCCGTACGTCGTACCTACGGCTCCGAACGAGGACTCGGACGAGGATAGTGATCGAACACAGCGTACCAGGTTACATGCGGAACGAGCTGCGGAATTACGTTCATTTGCACGAAAACTAAATATTAATACTGTTACTGTTTCTGACGTTACTGAACAAATGGAACAGTGGCCTGATAAGGAACGACTGTATTTTTTAGATCATTTTGGAGATGAAGTTGTTGAGCGGTATAGAAAATATTCTCTCGAGTTAGAACCAAAGGAGATATCCAAGGGTCGTGAGAATTTTCGTAAAGGTCTTTTTGTTCTTTCAGATGCGGACGACTTCTTCAAGCGTTTGATTGAACTGCGTAATGAGGCGACACGACTACGGGAGTTGGAAAAGTCGAAGAATTCGTCTACGTCCGGAGCGACGGGGATATCCAAAGAATGCCCTATCTTTGAAACAGATAAGATCGCTGCGATTAATGTTAGACCTATGCGAGAAGCTGCGCCTTTATATGTCCCTCATAAAGGGGATGGCACAGATGATGATAAAAGATCCAAAGACGCGAAAGGGTATTTTGTATATAATTGGGTTTATACGCCTTGGAATGGAGCAGATGTCATGGCGCTTAAGAATGCTTTACCTGATCCCCGTAAAAACCCTGCGGCTTTTTATGAAAATGTTGAAAGTGCAATTTCTTCATGTATCATGACGTTAGTTGATATTGATCTATTTTTCGGGTTGATATTGCCCCCTGATATGTGGAGAGCGATTCGTAGGTTTGATGATCTCACGACTCTCGGGGCCACTTGGAAAGATCTTGTTCAGGCTGATTTAGATAGAGAACCAGCATGTAAACCGTGTCAATTAATATTAGACCTTCCAGGGGCCATACTAACAAAACTAAAGACTCTTGCTCCCGCTAAAAAGATTGATTGGACTATATTAGCCTCTTGTAAGCAGAAAGCGGATGAATCAGTTTCCGATTTTTTCTCTCGCTTCGAGGAAGCGTTCCATGATTACAGTGGTCAATTATTGACAGAAGATACTGGCAGGCATTTATTCGTTGATAAGTATGTGGCTAATCTCCTACCGGAGATTGCGAAACGATTGAAAGCGAGTGAAAGTTCATGGACCACAGCAACCCCTGCTTCTTTATTGACTATGGCTCAATATTATGAAAGACAGGAATTAGAGGCAAAAGAAAGTAGTGAAAAGAAAGCAAAGGATTTGAAGACGAAGGTAATGTTAGCCCAGGTTCAGGCTATGAGAGGAAATAACAGAGGAGGACGAGGATCATACAGTAATGCTCCTCCCCCTCGTTCTGACATTTCTGTGAATCAATGTGCATACTGCAAACAGTTTGGGCATTGGATTGCAGACTGTCCGGTGTTTCGAGAGCAGCGTAATTTGAGGGGACGAGGAAGTGGAAGGTCTAGGAATTATTATGGAGGGTCAAGAGGAGGTTATGGCACGAATGATCGAGGAGGCTATGGTACGAATGATCGTGGAGGATATGGAGCAAGGGGTCATGGTCAGTCTGATTATAATACGTTTGATAACCGCAATCAATATCAGATAAATGAGGGTGGTCCTGCTGAACCACGGGATGAGCATTATGCATAGGATTGCGTAGGATGGGGTGTGGAATCGGTTGAGGTACCAGTTGATCAAAGGGGTCCATACATAGAAGCACATGTTCTGGGTTCCACTGATCAATTTCTGGTCGATACAGGAGCTACTCGTAGCGCTTTGTCCAAATACTTGGTTCCAAGGGCTCCCCTGTCTGGCGAGGTAATTACAGCAATAGGGTTCGATGGAACACCTACTTCTAGCCCATTGTCTCAACCAGTTGCATTTCATGTTGATAAATTTGCTGCCCCATGTCCCTTTTTGTTGTCTCCAAATACACCAGATAATATTATTGGACTCGATATGTTAAAACACTTTCGAGCTACTATTCGCTGTGCCCCAGAAGGAGTGCGAGTTGTGTTGAATGAGAATTACCCAGACTTTGAACGAGTGTGTTTTCTCCATGAATCTGAAGTATTGGCCTCCTTACCAAACACGTTGTGGGCCACTTCTGACACGGATGTGGGGCAGATGTTAATCCCTCCAGTACGTATTACTGTAAAGGAGGGAGTATCTCTACCACGTGTCCCACAATATAAGATTTCCAGAGAAGGAGAACTTGCTTTGATGCACATTGTGAACGATTTGATTTTGGCAGGAGTAGTTGAGGAAGTCCCCTACAATGTTTGCAATAGCCCAATTTTACCGATTCTTAAAAGAGATACAGATGCTAAGGTTTACCGTTTCATTATTGATTTGAGGGAAATAAACAAGATAGTAGTGCCTCAGTACCCGGTGGTGTCTGACATCACCACGTTGCTTACGTTGGTTCCATCGACGGCAACTACTTTTACAGTCATCGATTTGAAGAATGCCTTCTTTTCGATCCCTGTACATCCTGACAGTCGATATCTATTCGGCTTTACATTAAATAATAAATCGTACAGATTCTGTCGAATTCCTCAAGGCTATACTGAAAGTCCTAGCATTTATAGTCAGGCATTAAAAAGACAGCTTGATTCCTTTGACTTACAAGAGGGAGTGGTTCTCATTCAATATGTAGACGATATCTTACTTGCTGCAGACACGCCAGAACAATGTGAGAAGAGTACCTTTTCTTTGCTTTCCTTCCTGGCCAAACATAATCATAAAGTTTCGAAGAAAAAGCTACAATATTGTAGACCAAAGGTGACCTACCTCGGTCATCTTTTGTCTAAGGAGGGCCGTGCATTGACACCAGATCGAATTCAAGCAATCCTAGATACTCCAGTCCCTCGCACTCAGAAGGATGTTCGCGCCTTTATAGGTTTGACGTCTTTTTGTAGGCAATGGATATTGGGTTTTTCACATATCGTTAAACCATTGTTGGCATTATTGTCTAAAGATACACCGATTCCCATTGAATGGACGGATGAATGTCAGAATGCTTTTGAGCAATTGAGACAAGCTCTTTGTTCTGCACCAGTGTTGGGTACACCTGATTACACGAAGATCTTTACATTATATGTACACGAGAAGGATGGGTGCGCATTGTCAATGTTAGTGCAGACACACGGAGACAAACAGAGGCCTTGTGCATACTTCTCGGCGGTACTCGACCCTGTGGCTCGAGGATTGCCTGGATGTTTTCGAGCAGTTGCAGCAACAGCAGTTGCGATACGACAAAGTGAGGGAATAGTTTTGTCACACAAATTGTTGGTGCTAGTTCCCCATGCGGTAGATGCGTTACTGAATCAAACAAAAACGCAGCACCTAACCAGTGCCCGTTTGACAGGATATGAGCTAACATTGTTGGCGCCGCACATCACACTAAAGCGATGTGCGACACTAAATCATGCTACTTTACTGCCGGATCCTGTTGCTGAGACCCAGAAGGAAGAACAACATGATTGTGTTTTTCTGACTGAGGAACAGACAAAGGGTCGTATCGATTTACAGGATACGCCATTTCCAGATGTAGATGGGGAACTGTGGGTTGATGGATCGTGTGTGAGGTTACCAGATGGTACGACTTCCGCAGCTTATGCGATCACGACACTTAAGACCGTGGTAGAAGCAGCACGAATACCCCAGAAATCGGCTCAAGCAGCTGAATTGATAGCCTTAACGAAAGCATGTGAGTTAAGTGCTGAGCTATGTGTGAACATTTACACGGATAGTCGTTACGCTTTTGGAGTAGTGCATGATTTTGGCCTACTTTGGAAGGAACGAGGATTCCTGACTTCACACGGAGTACACATCATGCATGGAGAGTTGGTACGCGATCTCCTGAATGCACTGTTATGCCCAAAGAAAGTTGCAATAGTCAAGTGTAGTGCACACAAAAAGGTGACGGACAAAATAGGGCAAGGCAATGCTTTCGCAGACCGCATTGCGAGAGAGACCGCTATGCTGCAAAATAATTTCCCCATGTATGTGGTGAAGTCACAAGCTGAGCGGTGGCATGATGCTAGAGAAGAAATACTAGATATACAGAAGTCAGCATCTGAGGCAGAACGTATGAAATGGGCCACTGAAGGAGTATTGGATGATGAGGGTTGCTGGCGTAGTAAAGATATGGAGAGATGGAAACTACCCATGGCCTATTTACAAACAATGGTGCAAATGACACACAGGCTGGCACACATTGGAGCACTCGCAATTACTAAATTGCTTACACGAGTTTGGGAAAATGCTGACATTGCTAGCACGGCTAAGAGAGTAGTGCAGACCTGTCTGATATGTTTGCAGCACAATCCTGGACAAGGGACTCATACTCCTAAAGGAGGGTTTGTTCCACCTACTGCACCATTCGAAGTACTACAAATGGATTACATCCAGCTGGAACGCTGTAATAATCTCAAGTATGTCCTAGTAGTGGTGTGTGCCTTCAGCAAATGGATTGAGGCTTACCCTACGAAAGACAATACAGCATTGACAACAGCTAAGGTGTTACTCAAGGAGTACTTCCCGCGCTACGGTGTTTGTAAACTTATGTGGAGTGATAATGGCCCTCATTTCATTGGAAAAGTAGTGGAATACGTCCTGAAGGGATTGGGAATCAAGCAAAGATTCCATGCTGTCTTTCATCCGCAATCAGCAGGTTTAGTAGAGAGATATAATGCAACTCTGAAGCTGAAGCTAGCAAAGATAGTGGCATCGACATCTCTGAAATGGCCGGACGCTTTGCCTCTGGCATTGCTGTCCATTCGGTCAGTGCCACATTCTCGATCTGGCCTCACACCCTACGAAGTGGTGTTTGGAAGGCCTATGAATATTTGGGGAGTTCCAAAACCTCGTTTGATACATGATATGCCTTGTATAATGATGAACGATTATCTGGCACGATTAACAAATGATTTGCTTTCTATCCATCAACAGGTTCGAGAGGCGCTCCCTGATAACTCCACTGGTGAGGCTCACGATCTCCGCCCTGGGGACCACGTGATGGTCAAAGTATTTGAACGATCCAGCAGTTTGGAACCGAGATGGCATGGCCCTGAGCAAGTGCTGCTGGCTACGCGAACTGCTGTGAGAGTCACTAACAAGAAGCGGTGGATACATTCAACGCACTGCCGACGTGTCTCTCCGGATCTGGTGAGCCCTGTGGTGCTATCCGACTACAGAAAGATTTTGGATACAGAAAAGAGCCCAGCTGTCACGCCTGATGAATTGGAGGGAGCCTTCCCGGACCACGTTGTTTCTGATAAAGTGAAGTACAATCTACGCCCCAGGAAATAAGATTCCTTTTGTGTTTTTGAAACTGGTTGGTAACCGCTCTGAGGTTTGTGAAACGGAAGCCGGGAATATCAAGGGGGGGGGATCAGTTCTGCCCAGTGTAGCGACACCCGTCTTGAATCCCGGAGAACAAATCAACGGCAGCCTCGGTTCAGAACCATCGTTTTTATTTTTCCCGCTTAGATTTGTTTTCTTGAAGAGTATTGTTTTGTGAACTATGGCATCTCCTTCGACACGAAGAGGGAGAATTCTTGGTGTTGTTTTGTTTGTCTTGACCGTAGTGGTGATCGCAGTATTAGCTTGGACTATAGAACTGTTGTTTCCTGTACGAGAACATTTGCTGCCCACCACTCCAAGTCCATCTGAACATTTTCATTTCACTCTGCCTTTTCACGAAGAAAGACATAGGCAGACTTATTTGAATAACAGCTTTATTAAGATTTTGCATCATACTCATAACATGACCAACACGTCCAATTGTTGGGTATGTGGAATGTTGCCCGGACATCAGAAGAAGGGAGGAACACCACTCATTCCTCTCCCGTTTTCTCATAATGGTTCTTGTCATGCTTGGTACACTCTTCTTTTTACTCTGCGATGGCCAACGAAAGGTGGACTACTTTTTCGGTTGAATAAAATATGTTATAACGACAAAGACGGCTATCCACACGCTGAAGGAATTAAGTTTGAATGGGAAGAGTACCGTCCGGACAATGTTTCTACACCTCGTGTATATACGAATCAAAGACTTATAAATGTGACGAGCTCGCATATGATAACAGTCATTGATACAAAAGCAGATTTGTGTATTAGAAATAAAGGTACAATCCCTGTAGGCCGCAGTGAATGTAATATTACACTTACCTTTGATACACCAATTGGAATTGCATTTGTAGCTTCACATAACACATATTTCATTTGTGGAAATAAGGGATACCATCGTCTACCATTGGGATGGTTGGGAACGTGTTATATAGCTTTTGTATTACCACCTGTATTTATTGCTCCTCCCATGTACCACAATGATTACGTTCTGTACCATGATTTCATACTAAACAGGGTCAAACGAACAGTAGATCTTGATGAAATAGACCAGACTGATACCACTTTACAACAATATGTAGATTTCAATTTGGGGTTATTCTCATTCGTAGGAGCTGCACTGAATAGCAGGAAGATAAGGCGGCTTACGCGTGTGGTGGAAGCAGTCGCTAACGAAACTGCCTCCGCTTTAGGGAATATTACTGAGGAATTGCAAATTACCAGAATTGTGGCGCTCCAGAATCGAATGGTTCTAGATGTGATACTAGCTGATAGAGGTGGAGCATGCCGCGTCATCGGAAGTAGTTGTTGCGTGTACGTACCAGATAACTCACCTTCTGTATATGATTCGATTACAAAATTACATAAGATAGCTGCTGAGATCCACCCAGAAAATGGAACATGGACCTTTTCTGGTTGGTTCTGGACGCTGCTTAGTACTTGGGGTTGGAAATTATTAACGATTCTCTGTGTTTTTATTGGAGTACTATTTTTCCTTTGTCTATGTATTCAATGTGGCCCTACATTATGTTCTGTATGTATCACAGCCTGTATTCCGTCCAAACGAGCTATTGATAAGCAAGAGAAACTGATCAATGATGAAGTATTGAAAATAATGGCTATTAACATTGAGGATGAACATTCTGACTACGTCCACTATGAGGTAGCTTTTGCTAAACGCTAAAAGGGCCGTCTGTCGTGTTTTGGCAGCTCCTGAGTTAGCGTTTAGCACAGCTACACGGTCTTTTCTGTTAACTTGACCAAAACGAACGGGGGCCATTTTGAATCCCTCTGACTTCCGTTTCCTATGAACACGCTGCCTCGTGGTCAGTGTGCCCTTTCGTCCTTTCTCGATACCCATGGTCACTATTCTGCTCGGCAACAGGCTATTTTTAGTACTGGTCAAGCGCACATGCGCACTATGCATCAATTGGTCACTCTTTAGGAATGTTCACACTAACTGACCAGTGCCGTTGAACTCCTCCCACGTGCTGGCTGTGTTCCAAAAATGACCTTATATGTACCTAAAATGTGTAACTTGTAACCGCCTATCTTTTTATTGCTATTAAACTGTATAAAAGAGGTCGCACACCAATGTTCGGTGTGCTACTTCTTACATTGCCGAAGGGTGCTGTAGGAATGTATCACCACCCCATGGGGTCTTAATAAACTTGTCTTTTACCTTTTCCAGTGTCCGTGCCAACTTCTATACTAAGGCGTTTGAGAGTTTAGCAGAGTATGTAGGCCTGATTTGAACCCAACACCACACTTCCTGGACTTAGAATATTAAATTATATCTCTACACTATCCTACCCTTTTCCTACTGCTGCACCTTCCTGGAATTAGACTAGTAAATTGAACCCCTACAATATCCATCACTTTCCCTACTGCTGCACCTTCCTGGAGTTAGAATAGTATATTATACCCCTACACTATCCTACACTTTCCTTTGTGCTGCAACCTCCTGGACTTAGAATAGTAAATTGAACCCCTACACTATCCATCACTTTCCCTACTGCTGCACCTTCCTGGAGTTAGAATAGTAAATTAAACCCCCTAAACTATCCTACACTTTTCTTTGTGCTGCACCTTCCTGGACTCAGAATAGTAAATAGAACCCCTATATTACCCATCACTTTCCCTACTGCTGCGCCTTCCTGGAGTTAGAATAGTAATTTATACCCCTACACTATCCATCACTTACCCTTCTGCAACACCTTCCTGGAGTTAGAACAGTAAATTAAACCCCCCACACTATCCTACACTTTTCTTTGTGCTGCACCTTCCTGGACTCAGAATAGTAAATAGAACCCCTATATTACCCATCACTTTCCCTACTGCTGCACCTTCCTGGAGTTAGAATAGTAAATTATACCCCTACACTATCCATCACTTTCCTTATTGCTGTATCTTCCTGGAGTTAGAATAGTAAATCAAACCTGTACACTATCCATCACTTTCCCTACTGCTGCACCTTCCTGGAGTTAGAATAGTAAATCGAACCCCTACACTATCCATCACTTTCCCTACTGCTGCACCTTCCTGGAGTTAGAATAGTAAATTAAACCCCCTACACTATCCTACACTTTTCTTTGTGCTGCACCTTCCTGGACTCAGAATAGTAAATAGAACCCCTATATTATCCATCACTTTCCATACTGCTGCACCTTCCTGGAGTTAGAATAGTAATTTATACCCCTACACTATCCATCACTTACCCTTCTGCAACACCTTCCTGGAGTTAGAATAGTAAATTATACCCCTACACTATCCATCACTTTCCCTACTGCTGCACCTTCCTGGAATTAGACTAGTAAATTGAACCCCTACAATGTCCATCACTTTCCCTACTGCTGCACCTTCCTGGAGTTAGAATAGTATATTATACCCCTACACTATCCTACACTTTCCTTTGTGCTGCACCCTCCTGGACTTAGAATAGTAAATAGAACCCCTACACTATCCATCACTTTCCCTACTACTGCACCTTCCTGGAGTTAGAATAGTAAATTATAGCCCTACCCTGTCCATCACGATCCTTATTGCTGCACCTTCCTGGAGTTAGAATAGTAAATAGAACCCCTACACTATCCGTCACTTTCCCTACTGCTGCACCTTCCTGGAGTTAGAATAGTAGATTATAGCCCTGCACTATCCATCACGTTCCTTATTGCTGCACCTTCCTGGAGTTAGAATTGTAAATTAAACCCTTACACTATGCATCACTTTCCCTACTGCTGCACCTTCCTGGAGTTAGAATAGTAAATTGAACCCCTACACTATCCATCACTTTCCCTACTGCTGCACCTTCCTGGAGTTAGAATAGTATATTATACCCCTACACTATCATACACTTTCCTTTGTGCTGCACCTTCCTGGACTTAGAATAGTAAATAGAACCCCTACACTATCCATCACTTTCCCTACTGGTGCACCTTCCTGGAGTTATAATAGTAATTTATTCCCCTACACTATCCATCACTTACCCTTCTGCAACACCTTCCTGGAGTTAGAATAGTAAATTATACCCCTACACTATCCATCACTTTCCTTACTGCTGCACCTTCCTGGAGTTCGAATAGTAAATTATACCCCTACACTATCCATCACTTTCCCTACTGCTGCACCTTCCTGGACTTAGAATATTAAATTATAACTCTACACTATCCTACACTTTCCCTACTGCTGCACCTTTCTGGAGTTAGAGTAGTAAATTGAACCCCTACACTATCCATCACTTTCCCTACTGCTGCACCTTCCTTGAGTTAGAATAGTAAATTATACCCCCACACTATCCATCACTTTCCTTATGGATGCACCTTTCTGGAGTTAGAATAGCAAATTGAACCTCTACACTATCCATCATTTTCCCTACTGCTGCACCTTCCTGGAGTTAGAATAGTAAATTAAACCCTTACACTATCCATCACTTTCCCTACTGCTGCACCTTCCTGGAGTTAGAATAGTAAATTGAACCCCTACACTATCCATCACTTTCCTTATTGCTGTACCTTCTTGGAATTAGAATAGTATATTATACCCCTACACTATCCTACACTTTCCTTTGTGCTGCACCTTCCTGGACTTAGAATAGTAAATAGAACCCCTACACTATCCGTCACTTTCCCTACTGCTGCACCTTCCTGGCGTTAGAATAGCAAATTATAGCCCTACACTATCCATCACTTTCCCTACTGCTGCACCTTCCTGGAGTCAGAGTAGTAAATTGAACCACTACACTATCCATTACTTTCCTTATTGCTGCACCTTCCTGGAGTTAGAATAGTAAATTAAACCCTTACACTATCCATCACTTTCCCTACTGCTGCACCTTCCTGGAATTAGAATAGTATATTATACCCCTACACTATCCTACACTTTCCTTTGTGCTGCACCTTCCTGGACTTAGAATAGTAAATAGAACCCCTACACTATCCGTCACTTTCCCTACTGCTGCACCTTCCTGGCGTTAGAATAGTAAATTATAGCCCTACACTATCCATCACGTTCCTTATTGCTGCACATTCCTTGAGTTAGAATAGTAAATTAAACCCTTACACTATCCATCACTTTCCCGACTGCTGCACCTTCCCGGAGTTAGAATAGTAAATTTAACCCCTACACTATCCATCACTTTCCCTACTGCTGCACCTTCCTGGAGTTAGAATAGTATATTATACCCCTACACTATCCTACACTTTCCTTTGTGCTGCCCCTTCCTGGACTTAGAATAGTAAATAGAACCCCTAAACTATCCATCACTTTCCCTACTGGTGCACCTTCCTGGAGTTATAATAGTAATTTATACCCCTACACTATCCCTCACTTACCCTTCTGCAACACCTTCCTGGAGTTAGAGTAGTAAATTGAACCACTACACTATCCATCACTTTCCCTATTGCTGCACCTTCCTGGAGTTAGAATAGTAAATTGAACCCCTACACTATCCATCATTTTCCCTACTGCTGCACCTTCCTGGAGTTAGACTAGTAAATTGAAACCCTACACTATCCATCACTTTCCTTATTGCTGTACCTTCCTGGAGTTAGAATAGTAAATCAAACCCCTACACTATCCATCACTTTCCCTACTGCTGCACCTTCCTGGAGTTAGAATAGTATATTATACCCCTACACTATCCTACACTTTCCTTTGTGCTGCACCTTCCCGGACTTAGAATAGTAAATAGAACCCCTACACTATCCTTCACTTTCCCTACTACTGCACCTTCCTGGAGTTAGAATAGTAAATTATATCCCTACACTATCCATCACTATCCCTACTGCTGCATCTTCCTGGAGTTAGAGTAGTAAATTGAACCACTACACTATCCATCACTTTCCTTATTGCTGCACCTTCCTGGAGTTAGAATAGTAAATTAAACCCTTACACTATCCATCACTTTCCCTACTGCTGCACCTTCCTGGAGTTAGAATAGTAAATTGAACCCCTACACTATCCATCACTTTCCTTATTGCTGTACATTCCTGGAGTTAGAATAGTAAATCAAACCCGTACACTATCCATCACTTTCCCTACTGGTGCACCTTCCTGGAGTTAGAATAGTAAATCGAACCCCTACACTATCCATCACTTTCCCTACTGCTGCACCTTCCTGGAGTTAGAATAGTAAATTATACTCCTACACTATCCAACACTTACCCTACTGCAAAACCTTCCTGGAGTTAGAATAGTAAATTATACCCCTACAGTATCCATCCCTTTCCTTATTGCTGTACCTTCTTGGAGTTAGAATAGTAAATCAAACCCATACACTATCCATCACTTTCCCTACTGCTGCACCTTCCTGGAGTTAGAATAGTAAATCGAACCCCTACACTAACCATCACTTTCCTTATTGCTGTACCTTCCTGGAGTTAGAATAGTAAATCAAACCCCTACACTATCCATCACTTTCCCTACTACTGCACCTTCTTGGAGTTAGAATAGTAAATCGTACCCCTACACTATCCATCACTTACCCTTATGCAACACCTTCCTGGAGTTAGAATAGTAAATTATACCCCTACACTATCCATCACTTTCCTTACTGCTGCACCTTCCTGGAGTTAGAATAGTAAATTATACCCCTACACTATCCTACACTTTCCTTTGTGCTGCACCTTCCTGGACTTAGAATAGTAAATAGAACCCCTACACTATCCATCACTTTCCCTACTGTTGCATCTTCCTGGAGTTAGAATAGTAAATTATACTCCTACACTATCCATCACTTACCCTACTGCAAAACCTTCCTGGAGTTAGAATAGTAAATTATACCCCTGCACTATCCATCACTTTCCTTATTGCTGTACCTACCTGGAGTTAGAATAGTAAATCAAACCCTTACACTATCCATCACTTTCCCTACTGGTGCACCTTCTTGGAGTTAGAATAGTAAATCGTACCCCTACACTATCCATCACTTACCCTTATGCAACACCTTCCTGGAGTTAGAATAGTAAATTATACCCCTACACTATCCATCACTTTCCTTACTGCTGCACCTTCCTGGAGTTAGAATAGTAAATTATACCTCTACACTATCCTACACTTTCCTTTGTGCTGCACCTTCCTGGACTTAGAATAGTAAATAGAACCCCTACACTATCCATCACTTTCCCTACTGCTGCATCTTCCTGGAGTTAGAATAGTAAATTATACTCCTACACTATCCATCACTTACCCTACTGCAAAACCTTCCTGGAGTTAGAATAGTAAATTATACCCCTACACTATCCATCACTTTCCCTACTGCTGCACCTTCCTGGACTTAGAATATAAAATTATATCTCTACACTATCCTACACTTTCCCTACTGCTGCACCTTCCTGGAGTTAGAATAGTAAATTATATCTCTACACTATCCATCACTTTCCCTACTGCTGCACCTTCCTGGAGTTAGAGTAGTAAATTGAACCCCTACACTATCCATCACTTTCCCTACTGCTGCACCTTCCTGGAGTAAGAATAGTAAATTGAACCCCTACACTATATATCACTTTCCCTACTGCTGCACCTTCCTGGAGTTAGAATAGTATATTATACCCCTACACTATCCTACACTTTCCTTTGTGCTGCACCTTCCTGGACTTAGAATAGTAAATAGAACCCCTACACTATCCATCACTTTCCTTTGTGCTGCACCTTCCTAGACTTAGAATAGTAAATAGAACCCCTACACTATCCATCACTTTCCCTACTGCTGCACCTTCCTGGAGTTAGAGTAGTAAATTGAACCCCTACACTATACATCACTTTCCCTACTGCTGCAACTACCTTGAGTTAGAATAGTAAATTATACCCCTACACTATCCATCACTTTCCCTATTGCTGCACCTTCCTGGAGTTAGAATAGTACATTTAACCCCTACACTATCCATCATTTTCCCTACTGCTGCACCTTCCTGGAGTTAGACTAGTAAATTGAAAACCTACACTATCCATCACTTTCCTTATTGCTGTACCTTCCTGGAGTTAGAATAGTAAATCAAACCCCTACACTATCTATCACTTTCCCTACTGCTGCACCTTCCTGGAGTTAGAATAGTATATTATACCCCTACACTATCCTACACTTTCCTTTGTGCTGCACCTTCCCGGACTTAGAATAGTAAATAGAACCCCTACACTATCCATCACTTTCCCTACTGCTGCACCTTCCTGGATTTAGAATAGTAAATTATATCCCTACACTATCCATCACTTTCCCTACTGCTGCACCTTCCTGGAGTCAGAGTAGTAAATTGAACCACTACACTATCCATTACTTTCCTTATTGCTGCACCTTCCTGGAGTTAGAATAGTAAATTAAACCCTTACACTATCCATCACTTTCCCTACTGCTGCACCTTCCTGGAATTAGAATAGTAAATTGAACCCCTACACTATCCATCACTTTCCTTATTGCTGTACATTCCTGGAGTTAGAATAGTAACTCAAACCCGTACACTATCCATCACTTTCCCTACTGGTGCACCTTCCTGGAGTTAGAATAGTAAATCAAACCCCTACACTATCCATCACTTTCCCTACTGCTGCACCTTCCTGGAGTTAGAATAGTAAATTATACTCCTACACTATCCAACACTTACCCTACTGCAAAACCTTCCTGGAGTTAGAATAGTAAATTATACCCCTACAGTATCCATCCCTTTCCTTATTGCTGTACCTTCTTGGAGTTAGAATAGTAAATCAAACCCATACACTATCCATCACTTTCCCTACTGCTGCACCTTCCTGGAGTTAGAATAGTAAATCGAACCCCTACACTATCCATCACTTTCCCTACTGCTGCTCCTTCCTGGAGTTAGAATAGTAAATTAAACCCCTACACTATCCATCACTTTCCCTACTGCTGCACCTTCCTGGAGTTAGAATAGTAAATTATACTCCTACACTATCCATCACTTACCCTACTGCAACACCTTCCTGGAGTTAGAATAGTAAATTATACCCCTACACTATCCACCACTTTCCTTATTGCTGTACCTTCCTGGAGTTAGAATAGTAAATCAAACCCCTAAACTATCCATCACTTTCCCTACTGCTGCACCTTCTTGGAGTTAGAATAGTAAATTGTATCCCTACACTATCCATCACTTACCCTTATGCAACACCTTCCTGGAGTTAGAATAGTAAATTATACCCCTACACTATCCATCACTTTCCTTACTGCTGCACCTTCCTTGAGTTAGAATTGTAAATTATACCCCTACACTATCCTACACTTTCCTTTGTGCTGCACCTTCCTGGACTTAGAATAGTAAATAGAACCCCTACACTATCCATCACTTTCCCTACTGTTGCATCTTCCTGGAGTTAGAATAGTAAATTATACTCCTACACTATCCATCACTTACCCTACTGCAAAACCTTCCTGGAGTTAGAATAGTAAATTATACCCCTGCACTATCCATCACTTTCCGTATTGCTGTACCTTCCTGGAGTTAGAATAGTAAATCAAACCCGTACACTATCCATCACTTTCCCTACTTCTGCATCTTCCTGGAGTTAGAATAGTAAATTATACTCCTACACTATCCATCACTTACCCTACTGCAAAACCTTCCTGGAGTTAGAATAGTAAATTATACCCCTACACTATCCATCACTTTCCCTACTGCTGCACCTTCCTGGACTTAGAATATAAAATTATATCTCTACACTATCCTACACTTTCCCTACTGCTGCACCTTCTTGGAGTTAGAATAGTAAATTATATCTCTACACTATCCATCACTTTCCCTACTGCTCCACCTTCCTGGAGTTAGAATAGTAAATTGAACCCCTATACTATCCATCACTTTCCCTACTGCTGCATCTTCCTTGAGTTAGAATAGTAAAGTATACCCCTACACTATCCATCACTTTCCCTATTGCTGCACCTTCCTGGAGTTAGAATTGTAAATTAAACCCTTACACTATTCATCACGTTCCCTACTGCTGCACCTTCCTGGAGTTAGAATAGTAAATTATACTCCTACACTATTCATTACTTACCCTACTGCAACACCTTCCTGGAGTTAGAATAGTAAATTATATCTCTACACTATCCTTCACTTTCCCTACTGCTCCACCTTCCTTTAGTTAGAGTAGTAAATTGAACCCCTATACTATCCATCACTTTCCCTACTGCTGCACCTTCCTTGAGTTAGAATAGTAAAGTATACCCCTACACTATCCATCACTTTCCCTATTGCTGCACCTTCCTGGAGTTCGAATAGTAAATTAAACCCTTACACTATCCATTACTTTCCCTACTGCTGCAACCTCCTGGAGTTAGAATTGTATATTATACACCTACACTATCGTACACTTTCCTTTGTGCTGCACCTTCCTGGACTTAGAATAGTAAATAGAACCCCTACACTATCCGTCACTTTCCCTACTGCTGCACCTTCCTGGCGTTAGAATAGTAAATTATAGCCCTACACTATCCATCACGTTCCTTATTGCTGCACATTCCTTGAGTTAGAATAGTAAATTAAACCCTTACACTATCCATCACTTTCCCTACTGCTGCACCTTCCTGGAGTTAGAATAGTAAATTGAACCCCTACACTATCCATCACTTTCCCTACTGCTGCACCTTCCTGGAGTTAGAATAGTATATTATACCCCTACACTATCCTACACTTTCCTTTGTGCTGCCCCTTCCTGGACTTAGAATAGTAAATAGAACCCCTAAACTATCCATCACTTTCCCTACTGGTGCACCTTCCTGGAGTTATAATAGTAATTTATACCCCTACACTATCCCTCACTTACCTTTCTGCAACACCTTCCTGGAGTTAGAGTAGTAAATTGAACCACTACACTATCCATCACTTTCCCTATTGCTGCACCTTCCTGGAGTTAGAATAGTAAATTGAACCCCTACACTATCCATCATTTTCCCTACTGCTGCACCTTCCTGGAATTAGAATAGTATATTATACCCCTACACTATCCTACACTTTCCTTTGTGCTGCACCTTCCTGGACTTAGAATAGTAAATAGAACCCCTACACTATCCGTCACTTTCCCTACTGCTGCACCTTCCTGGCGTTAGAATAGCAAATTATAGCCCTACACTATCCATCACTTTCCCTACTGCTGCACCTTCCTGGAGTCAGAGTAGTAAATTGAACCACTACACTATCCATTACTTTCCTTATTGCTGCACCTTCCTGGAGTTAGAATAGTAAATTAAACCCTTACACTATCCATCACTTTCCCTACTGCTGCACCTTCCTGGAATTAGAATAGTATATTATACCCCTACACTATCCTACACTTTCCTTTGTGCTGCACCTTCCTGGACTTAGAATAGTAAATAGAACCCCTACACTATCCGTCACTTTCCCTACTGCTGCACCTTCCTGGCGTTAGAATAGTAAATTATAGCCCTACACTATCCATCACGTTCCTTATTGCTGCACATTCCTTGAGTTAGAATAGTAAATTAAACCCTTACACTATCCATCACTTTCCCGACTGCTGCACCTTCCCGGAGTTAGAATAGTAAATTTAACCCCTACACTATCCATCACTTTCCCTACTGCTGCACCTTCCTGGAGTTAGAATAGTATATTATACCCCTACACTATCCTACACTTTCCTTTGTGCTGCCCCTTCCTGGACTTAGAATAGTAAATAGAACCCCTAAACTATCCATCACTTTCCCTACTGGTGCACCTTCCTGGAGTTATAATAGTAATTTATACCCCTACACTATCCCTCACTTACCCTTCTGCAACACCTTCCTGGAGTTAGAGTAGTAAATTGAACCACTACACTATCCATCACTTTCCCTATTGCTGCACCTTCCTGGAGTTAGAATAGTAAATTGAACCCCTACACTATCCATCATTTTCCCTACTGCTGCACCTTCCTGGAGTTAGACTAGTAAATTGAAACCCTACACTATCCATCACTTTCCTTATTGCTGTACCTTCCTGGAGTTAGAATAGTAAATCAAACCCCTACACTATCCATCACTTTCCCTACTGCTGCACCTTCCTGGAGTTAGAATAGTATATTATACCCCTACACTATCCTACACTTTCCTTTGTGCTGCACCTTCCCGGACTTAGAATAGTAAATAGAACCCCTACACTATCCTTCACTTTCCCTACTACTGCACCTTCCTGGAGTTAGAATAGTAAATTATATCCCTACACTATCCATCACTATCCCTACTGCTGCATCTTCCTGGAGTTAGAGTAGTAAATTGAACCACTACACTATCCATCACTTTCCTTATTGCTGCACCTTCCTGGAGTTAGAATAGTAAATTAAACCCTTACACTATCCATCACTTTCCCTACTGCTGCACCTTCCTGGAGTTAGAATAGTAAATTGAACCCCTACACTATCCATCACTTTCCTTATTGCTGTACATTCCTGGAGTTAGAATAGTAAATCAAACCCGTACACTATCCATCACTTTCCCTACTGGTGCACCTTCCTGGAGTTAGAATAGTAAATCGAACCCCTACACTATCCATCACTTTCCCTACTGCTGCACCTTCCTGGAGTTAGAATAGTAAATTATACTCCTACACTATCCAACACTTACCCTACTGCAAAACCTTCCTGGAGTTAGAATAGTAAATTATACCCCTACAGTATCCATCCCTTTCCTTATTGCTGTACCTTCTTGGAGTTAGAATAGTAAATCAAACCCATACACTATCCATCACTTTCCCTACTGCTGCACCTTCCTGGAGTTAGAATAGTAAATCGAACCCCTACACTAACCATCACTTTCCTTATTGCTGTACCTTCCTGGAGTTAGAATAGTAAATCAAACCCCTACACTATCC
This sequence comes from Lissotriton helveticus, assembly GCF_964261635.1. Taxonomy (NCBI): domain Eukaryota; kingdom Metazoa; phylum Chordata; class Amphibia; order Caudata; family Salamandridae; genus Lissotriton; species Lissotriton helveticus. The sequence continues at coordinate 1,790,457,785 of NC_136068.1, forward strand.
ATCACTTTCCCTACTACTGCACCTTCTTGGAGTTAGAATAGTAAATCGTACCCCTACACTATCCATCACTTACCCTTATGCAACACCTTCCTGGAGTTAGAATAGTAAATTATACCCCTACACTATCCATCACTTTCCTTACTGCTGCACCTTCCTGGAGTTAGAATAGTAAATTATACCCCTACACTATCCTACACTTTCCTTTGTGCTGCACCTTCCTGGACTTAGAATAGTAAATAGAACCCCTACACTATCCATCACTTTCCCTACTGTTGCATCTTCCTGGAGTTAGAATAGTAAATTATACTCCTACACTATCCATCACTTACCCTACTGCAAAACCTTCCTGGAGTTAGAATAGTAAATTATACCCCTGCACTATCCATCACTTTCCTTATTGCTGTACCTACCTGGAGTTAGAATAGTAAATCAAACCCTTACACTATCCATCACTTTCCCTACTGGTGCACCTTCTTGGAGTTAGAATAGTAAATCGTACCCCTACACTATCCATCACTTACCCTTATGCAACACCTTCCTGGAGTTAGAATAGTAAATTATACCCCTACACTATCCATCACTTTCCTTACTGCTGCACCTTCCTGGAGTTAGAATAGTAAATTATACCTCTACACTATCCTACACTTTCCTTTGTGCTGCACCTTCCTGGACTTAGAATAGTAAATAGAACCCCTACACTATCCATCACTTTCCCTACTGCTGCATCTTCCTGGAGTTAGAATAGTAAATTATACTCCTACACTATCCATCACTTACCCTACTGCAAAACCTTCCTGGAGTTAGAATAGTAAATTATACCCCTACACTATCCATCACTTTCCCTACTGCTGCACCTTCCTGGACTTAGAATATAAAATTATATCTCTACACTATCCTACACTTTCCCTACTGCTGCACCTTCCTGGAGTTAGAATAGTAAATTATATCTCTACACTATCCATCACTTTCCCTACTGCTGCACCTTCCTGGAGTTAGAGTAGTAAATTGAACCCCTACACTATCCATCACTTTCCCTACTGCTGCACCTTCCTGGAGTAAGAATAGTAAATTGAACCCCTACACTATATATCACTTTCCCTACTGCTGCACCTTCCTGGAGTTAGAATAGTATATTATACCCCTACACTATCCTACACTTTCCTTTGTGCTGCACCTTCCTGGACTTAGAATAGTAAATAGAACCCCTACACTATCCATCACTTTCCTTTGTGCTGCACCTTCCTAGACTTAGAATAGTAAATAGAACCCCTACACTATCCATCACTTTCCCTACTGCTGCACCTTCCTGGAGTTAGAGTAGTAAATTGAACCCCTACACTATACATCACTTTCCCTACTGCTGCAACTACCTTGAGTTAGAATAGTAAATTATACCCCTACACTATCCATCACTTTCCCTATTGCTGCACCTTCCTGGAGTTAGAATAGTACATTTAACCCCTACACTATCCATCATTTTCCCTACTGCTGCACCTTCCTGGAGTTAGACTAGTAAATTGAAAACCTACACTATCCATCACTTTCCTTATTGCTGTACCTTCCTGGAGTTAGAATAGTAAATCAAACCCCTACACTATCTATCACTTTCCCTACTGCTGCACCTTCCTGGAGTTAGAATAGTATATTATACCCCTACACTATCCTACACTTTCCTTTGTGCTGCACCTTCCCGGACTTAGAATAGTAAATAGAACCCCTACACTATCCATCACTTTCCCTACTGCTGCACCTTCCTGGATTTAGAATAGTAAATTATATCCCTACACTATCCATCACTTTCCCTACTGCTGCACCTTCCTGGAGTCAGAGTAGTAAATTGAACCACTACACTATCCATTACTTTCCTTATTGCTGCACCTTCCTGGAGTTAGAATAGTAAATTAAACCCTTACACTATCCATCACTTTCCCTACTGCTGCACCTTCCTGGAATTAGAATAGTAAATTGAACCCCTACACTATCCATCACTTTCCTTATTGCTGTACATTCCTGGAGTTAGAATAGTAACTCAAACCCGTACACTATCCATCACTTTCCCTACTGGTGCACCTTCCTGGAGTTAGAATAGTAAATCAAACCCCTACACTATCCATCACTTTCCCTACTGCTGCACCTTCCTGGAGTTAGAATAGTAAATTATACTCCTACACTATCCAACACTTACCCTACTGCAAAACCTTCCTGGAGTTAGAATAGTAAATTATACCCCTACAGTATCCATCCCTTTCCTTATTGCTGTACCTTCTTGGAGTTAGAATAGTAAATCAAACCCATACACTATCCATCACTTTCCCTACTGCTGCACCTTCCTGGAGTTAGAATAGTAAATCGAACCCCTACACTATCCATCACTTTCCCTACTGCTGCTCCTTCCTGGAGTTAGAATAGTAAATTAAACCCCTACACTATCCATCACTTTCCCTACTGCTGCACCTTCCTGGAGTTAGAATAGTAAATTATACTCCTACACTATCCATCACTTACCCTACTGCAACACCTTCCTGGAGTTAGAATAGTAAATTATACCCCTACACTATCCATCACTTTCCTTATTGCTGTACCTTCCTGGAGTTAGAATAGTAAATCAAACCCCTAAACTATCCATCACTTTCCCTACTGCTGCACCTTCTTGGAGTTAGAATAGTAAATTGTATCCCTACACTATCCATCACTTACCCTTATGCAACACCTTCCTGGAGTTAGAATAGTAAATTATACCCCTACACTATCCATCACTTTCCTTACTGCTGCACCTTCCTTGAGTTAGAATTGTAAATTATACCCCTACACTATCCTACACTTTCCTTTGTGCTGCACCTTCCTGGACTTAGAATAGTAAATAGAACCCCTACACTATCCATCACTTTCCCTACTGTTGCATCTTCCTGGAGTTAGAATAGTAAATTATACTCCTACACTATCCATCACTTACCCTACTGCAAAACCTTCCTGGAGTTAGAATAGTAAATTATACCCCTGCACTATCCATCACTTTCCGTATTGCTGTACCTTCCTGGAGTTAGAATAGTAAATCAAACCCGTACACTATCCATCACTTTCCCTACTTCTGCATCTTCCTGGAGTTAGAATAGTAAATTATACTCCTACACTATCCATCACTTACCCTACTGCAAAACCTTCCTGGAGTTAGAATAGTAAATTATACCCCTACACTATCCATCACTTTCCCTACTGCTGCACCTTCCTGGACTTAGAATATAAAATTATATCTCTACACTATCCTACACTTTCCCTACTGCTGCACCTTCTTGGAGTTAGAATAGTAAATTATATCTCTACACTATCCATCACTTTCCCTACTGCTCCACCTTCCTGGAGTTAGAATAGTAAATTGAACCCCTATACTATCCATCACTTTCCCTACTGCTGCATCTTCCTTGAGTTAGAATAGTAAAGTATACCCCTACACTATCCATCACTTTCCCTATTGCTGCACCTTCCTGGAGTTAGAATTGTAAATTAAACCCTTACACTATTCATCACGTTCCCTACTGCTGCACCTTCCTGGAGTTAGAATAGTAAATTATACTCCTACACTATTCATTACTTACCCTACTGCAACACCTTCCTGGAGTTAGAATAGTAAATTATATCTCTACACTATCCTTCACTTTCCCTACTGCTCCACCTTCCTTTAGTTAGAGTAGTAAATTGAACCCCTATACTATCCATCACTTTCCCTACTGCTGCACCTTCCTTGAGTTAGAATAGTAAAGTATACCCCTACACTATCCATCACTTTCCCTATTGCTGCACCTTCCTGGAGTTCGAATAGTAAATTAAACCCTTACACTATCCATTACTTTCCCTACTGCTGCAACCTCCTGGAGTTAGAATTGTATATTATACACCTACACTATCGTACACTTTCCTTTGTGCTGCACCTTCCTGGACTTAGAATAGTAAATAGAACCCCTACACTATCCGTCACTTTCCCTACTGCTGCACCTTCCTGGCGTTAGAATAGTAAATTATAGCCCTACACTATCCATCACGTTCCTTATTGCTGCACATTCCTTGAGTTAGAATAGTAAATTAAACCCTTACACTATCCATCACTTTCCCTACTGCTGCACCTTCCTGGAGTTAGAATAGTAAATTGAACCCCTACACTATCCATCACTTTCCCTACTGCTGCACCTTCCTGGAGTTAGAATAGTATATTATACCCCTACACTATCCTACACTTTCCTTTGTGCTGCCCCTTCCTGGACTTAGAATAGTAAATAGAACCCCTAAACTATCCATCACTTTCCCTACTGGTGCACCTTCCTGGAGTTATAATAGTAATTTATACCCCTACACTATCCCTCACTTACCTTTCTGCAACACCTTCCTGGAGTTAGAGTAGTAAATTGAACCACTACACTATCCATCACTTTCCCTATTGCTGCACCTTCCTGGAGTTAGAATAGTAAATTGAACCCCTACACTATCCATCATTTTCCCTACTGCTGCACCTTCCTGGAGTTAGACTAGTAAATTGAAACCCTACACTATCCATCACTTTCCTTATTGCTGTACCTTCCTGGAGTTAGAATAGTAAATCAAACCCCTACACTATCCATCACTTTCCCTACTGCTGCACCTTCCTGGAGTTAGAATAGCATATTATACCCCTACACTATCCTACACTTTCCTTTGTGCTGCACCTTCCCGGACTTAGAATAGTAAATAGAACCCCTACACTATCCATCACTTTCCCTACTGCTGCGCCTTCCTGGAGTTAGAATAGTAAATTATATCCCTACACTATCCATCACTTTCCCTACTGCTGCACCTTCCTGGAGTTAGAGTAGTAAATTGAACCACTACACTATCCATCACTTTCCTTATTGCTGCACCTTCCTGGAGTTAGAATAGTAAATTAAACCCTTACACTATCCATCACTTTCCCTACTGCTGCACCTTCCTGGAGTTAGAATAGTAAATTGAACCCCTACACTATCCATCACTTTCCTTATTGCTGTACATTCCTGGAGTTAGAATAGTAAATCAAACCCGTACACTATCCATCACTTTCCCTACTGGTGCACCTTCCTGGAGTTAGAATAGTAAATTATACTCCTACACTATCCAACACTTACCCTACTGCAAAACCTTCCTGGAGTTAGAATAGTAAATTATACCCCTACAGTATCAATCCCTTTCCTTATTGCTGTACCTTCTTGGAGTTAGAATAGTAAATCAAACCCATACACTATCCATCACTTTCCCTACTGCTGCACCTTCCTGGAGTTAGAATAGTAAATCGAACCCCTACACTATCCATCACTTTCCCTACTGCTGCACCTTCCTGCAGTTAGAATAGTATATTATACCCCTACACTATCCTACAATTTCCTTTGTGCTGCCCCTTCCTGGACTTAGAATAGTAAATAGAACCCCTAAACTATCCATCACTTTCCCTACTGGTGCACCTTCCTGGAGTTATAATAGTAATTTATACCCCTACACTATCCCTCACTTACCTTTCTGCAACACCTTCCTGGAGTTAGAGTAGTAAATTGAACCACTACACTATCCATCACTTTCCCTATTGCTGCACCTTCCTGGAGTTAGAATAGTAAATTGAACCCCTACACTATCCATCATTTTCCCTACTGCTGCACCTTCCTGGAGTTAGACTAGTAAATTCAAACCCTACACTATCCATCACTTTCCTTATTGCTGTACCTTCCTGGAGTTAGAATAGTAAATCAAACCCCTACACTATCCATCACTTTCCCTACTGCTGCACCTTCCTGGAGTTAGAATAGTATATTATACCCCTAAATTATCCTACACTTTCCTTTGTGCTGCACCTTCCCGGACTTAGAATAGTAAATAGAACCCCTACACTATCCATCACTTTCCCTACTGCTGCGCCTTCCTGGAGTTAGAATAGTAAATTATATCCCTACACTATCCATCACTTTCCCTACTGCTGCACCTTCCTGGAGTTAGAGTAGTAAATTGAACCACTACACTATCCATCACTTTCCTTATTGCTGCACCTTCCTGGAGTTAGAATAGTAAATTAAACCCTTACACTATCCATCACTTTCCCTACTGCTGCACGTTCCTGGAGTTAGAATAGTAAATTGAACCCCTACACTATCCATCACTTTCCTTATTGCTGTACATTCCTGGAGTTAGAATAGTAAATCAAACCCGTACACTATCCATCACTTTCCCTACTGGTGCACCTTCCTGGAGTTAGAATAGTAAATCGAACCCCTACACTATCCATCACTTTCCCTACTGCTGCACCTTCCTGGAGTTAGAATAGTAAATTATACTCCTACACTATCCAACACTTACCCTACTGCAAAACCTTCCTGGAGTTAGAATAGTAAATTATACCCCTACAGTATCCATCCCTTTCCTTATTGCTGTACCTTCTTGGAGTTAGAATAGTAAATCAAACCCATACACTATCTATCACTTTCCCTACTGCTGCACCTTCCTGGAGTTAGAATAGTAAATCGAACCCCTACACTATCCATCACTTTCCCTACTGCTGCACCTTCCTGGAGTTAGAATAGTAAATTAAACCCCTACACTATCCATCACTTTCCCTACTGCTGCACCTTCCTGGAGTTAGAATAGTAATTTATACTCCTACACTATCCATCACTTACCCTACTGCTGCACCTTCCTGGAGTTAGAATAGTAAATCGAACCCCTACACTATCCATCACTTACCCTACTGCAACACCTTCCTGGAGTTAGAATAGTAAATTATACCTCTACACTAACCATCACTTTCCTTATTGCTGTACCTTCCTGGAGTTAGAATAGTAAATCAAACCCCTACACTATCCATCACTTTCCCTACTGCTGCACCTTCTTGGAGTTAGAATAGTAAATCATACCCCTACACTATCCATCACTTACCCTTATGCAACACCTTCCTGGAGTTAGAATAGTAAATTATACCCCTACACTATCCATCACTTTCCTAACTGCTGCACCTTCCTGGAGTTAGAATAGTAAATTATACCCCTACACTGTCCTACACTTTCCTTTGTGCTGCACCTTCCTGGACTTAGAATAGTAAATAGAACCCCTACACTATCCATCACTTTCCCTACTGTTGCATCTTCCTGGAGTTAGAATAGTAAATTATACTCCTACACTATCCATCACTTACCCTACTGCAAAACCTTCCTGGAGTTAGAATAGTAAATTATACCCCTGCACTATCCATCACGTTCCTTATTGCTGTACCTTCCTGGAGTTAGAATAGTAAATCAAACCCGTACACTATCCATCACTCTCCCTACTGCTGCATCTTCCTGGAGTTAGAATAGTAAATCATACTCCTACACTATCCATCACTTACCCTACTGCAAAACCTTCCTGGAGTTAGAATAGTAAATTATACCCCTACACTATCCATCACTTTCCCTACTGCTGCACCTTCCTGGACTTAGAATATAAAATTATATCTCTACACCATCCTGCACTTTCCCTACTGCTGCACCTTCCTGGAGTTAGAATAGTAAATTATATCTCTACACTATCCATCACTTTCCCTACTGCTGCACCTTCCTGGAGTTAGAGTAGTAAATTGAACCCCTACACTATCCATCACTTTCCCTACTGCTGCACCTTCCTGGAGTAAGAATAGTAAATTGAACTCCTACACTATATATCACTTTCCCCACTGCTGCACCTTCCTGGAGTTAGAATAGTATATTATACCCCTACACTATCCTACACTTTCCTTTGTGCTGCACCTTCCTGGACTTAGAATAGTAAATAGAACCCCTACACTATCCATCACTTTCCTCTGTGCTGCACCTTCCTGGACTTAGAATAGTAAATAGAACCCCTACACTGTCCATCACTTTCCCTACTGCTGCATCTTCCTGGAGTTAGAATAGTAAATTAAACCCCTACACTATCCATCACTTTCCCTACTGCTGCACCTTCCTGGAGTTAGAATAGTAATTTATACTCCTACACTATCCATCACTTACCCTACTGCTGCACCTTCCTGGAGTTAGAATAGTAAATCGAACCCCTACACTATCCATCACTTACCCTACTGCAACACCTTCCTGGAGTTAGAATAGTAAATTATACCTCTACACTAACCATCACTTTCCTTATTGCTGTACCTTCCTGGAGTTAGAATAGTAAATCAAACCCCTACACTATCCATCACTTTCCCTACTGCTGCACCTTCTTGGAGTTAGAATAGTAAATCATACCCCTACACTATCCATCACTTACCCTTATGCAACACCTTCCTGGAGTTAGAATAGTAAATTATACCCCTACACTATCCATCACTTTCCTAACTGCTGCACCTTCCTGGAGTTAGAATAGTAAATTATACCCCTACACTGTCCTACACTTTCCTTTGTGCTGCACCTTCCTGGACTTAGAATAGTAAATAGAACCCCTACACTATCCATCACTTTCCCTACTGTTGCATCTTCCTGGAGTTAGAATAGTAAATTATACTCCTACACTATCCATCACTTACCCTACTGCAAAACCTTCCTGGAGTTAGAATAGTAAATTATACCCCTGCACTATCCATCACTTTCCTTATTGCTGTACCTTCCTGGAGTTAGAATAGTAAATCAAACCCGTACACTATCCATCACTCTCCCTACTGCTGCATCTTCCTGGAGTTAGAATAGTAAATCATACTCCTACACTATCCATCACTTACCCTACTGCTAAACCTTCCTGGAGTTAGAATAGTAAATTATACCCCTACACTATCCATCACTTTCCCTACTGCTGCACCTTCCTGGACTTAGAATATAAAATTATATCTCTACACCATCCTGCACTTTCCCTACTGCTGCACCTTCCTGGAGTTAGAATAGTAAATTATATCTCTACACTATCCATCACTTTCCCTACTGCTGCACCTTCCTGGAGTTAGAGTAGTAAATTGAACCCCTACACTATCCATCACTTTCCCTACTGCTGCACCTTCCTGGAGTAAGAATAGTAAATTGAACTCCTACACTATATATCACTTTCCCCACTGCTGCACCTTCCTGGAGTTAGAATAGTATATTATACCCCTACACTATCCTACACTTTCCTTTGTGCTGCACCTTCCTGGACTTAGAATAGTAAATAGAACCCCTACACTATCCATCACTTTCCTCTGTGCTGCACCTTCCTGGACTTAGAATAGTAAATAGAACCCCTACACTGTCCATCACTTTCCCTACTGCTGCATCTTCCTGGAGTTAGAATAGTAAATTATACTCCTACACTATCCATCACTTACCCTACTGCAAAACCTTCCTGGAGTTAGAATAGTAAATTATACCCCTGCACTATCCATCACTTTCCTTTTTGCTGTACCTTCCTGGAGTTAGAATAGTAAATCAAACCCGTACACTATCCATCACTTTCCCTACTGCTGCATCTTCCTGGAGTTAGAATAGTAAATTATACTCCTACACTATCCATCACTTACCCTACTGCAAAACCTTCCTGGAGTTAGAATAGTAAATTATACCCCTACACTATCCATCACTTTCCCTACTGCTGCACCTTTTTGGACTTAGAATATAAAATTATATCTCTACACTATCCTACACTTTCCCTACTGCTGCACCTTCCTGGAGTTAGAATAGTAAATTATATCTCTACACTATCCATCACTTTCCCTACTGCTCCACCTTCCTGGAGTTAGAATAATAAATTGAACCCCTATACTATCCATCACTTTCCCTACTGCTGCACCTTCCTTGAGTTAGAATAGTAAAGTATACCCCTACACTATCCATCACTTTCCCTATTGCTGCACCTTCCTGGAGTTAGAATTGTAAATTAAACCCTTACACTATCCATCACTTTCCCTACTGCTGCACCTTCCTGGAGTTAGAATAGTATATTATACCCCTACACTATCCTACACTTTCCTTTGTGCTGCACCGTCCTGGACTTAGAATAGTAAATAGAACCCCTACACTATCCGTCACTTTCCCTACTGCTGCACCTTCCTGGAGTTAGAATAGTAAATTATAGCCCTACACTATCCATCACTTACCTTATTGCTGCACCTTCCTTGAGTTAGAATAGTAAATTAAACCCTTACACTATCCATCACTTTCCCTACTGCTGCACCTTCCTGGAGTTAGAATAGTAAATTGAACCCCTACACTATCCATCACGTTCCCTACTGCTGCACCTTCCTGGAGTTAGAATAGTATATTATACCCCTACACTATCCTACACTTTCCTTTGTGCTGCACCTTCCTGGACTTAGAATAGGAAATAGAACCCCTAAACTATCCATCACTTTCCCTACTGGTGCACCTTCCTGGAGTTATAATAGTAATTTATACCCCTACACTATCCCTCACTTACCCTTCTGCAACACCTTCCTGGAGTTAGAATAGTAAATTAAACCCCTACACTATTCATCACGTTCCCTACTGCTGCACCTTCCTGGAGTTAGAATAGTAAATTATACTCCTACACTATTCATTACTTACCCTACTACAACACCTTCCTGGAGTTAGAATAGTAAATTATATCTCTACACTATCCTTCACTTTCCCTACTGCTCCACCTTCCTTTAGTTAGAGTAGTAAATTGAACCCCTATACTATCCATCACTTTCCCTACTGCTGCACCTTCCTTGAGTTAGAATAGTAAAGTATACCCCTACACTATCCATCACTTTCCCTATTGCTGCACCTTCCTGGAGTTCGAATAGTAAATTAAACCCTTACACTATCCATTACTTTCCCTACTGCTGCAACCTCCTGGAGTTAGAATTGTATATTATACACCTACACTATCCTACACTTTCCTTTGTGCTGCACCTTCCTGGACTTAGAATAGTAAATAGAACCCCTACACTATCCGTCACTTTCCCTACTGCTGCACCTTCCTGGCGTTAGAATAGTAAATTATAGCCCTACACTATCCATCACTTTCCCTACTGCTGCACCTTCCTGGAGTTAGAATAGTATATTATACCCCTACACTATCCTACACTTTCCTTTGTGCTGCCCCTTCCTGGACTTAGAATAGTAAATAGAACCCCTAAACTATCCATCACTTTCCCTACTGGTGCACCTTCCTGGAGTTATAATAGTAATTTATACCCCTACACTATCCCTCACTTACCTTTCTGCAACACCTTCCTGGAGTTAGAGTAGTAAATTGAACCACTACACTATCCATCACTTTCCCTATTGCTGCACCTTCCTTGAGTTAGAATAGTAAATTGAACCCCTACACTATCCATCATTTTCCCTACTGCTGCACCTTCCTGGAGTTAGACTAGTAAATTGAAACCCTACACTATCCATCACTTTCCTTATTGCTGTACCTTCCTGGAGTTAGAATAGTAAATCAAACCCCTACACTATCCATCACTTTCCCTACTGCTGCACCTTCCTGGAGTTAGAATAGCATATTATACCCCTACACTATCCTACACTTTCCTTTGTGCTGCACCTTCCTGGACTTAGAATAGTAAATAGAACCCCTACACTATCCATCACTTTCCCTACTGCTGCGCCTTCCTGGAGTTAGAATAGTAAATTATATCCCTACACTATCCATCACTTTCCCTACTGCTGCACCTTCCTGTAGTTAGAGTAGTAAATTGAACCACTACACTATCCATCACTTTCCTTATTGCTGCACCTTCCTGGAGTTAGAATAGTAAATTAAACCCTTACACTATCCATCACTTTCCCTACTGCTGCACCTTCCTGGAGTTAGAATAGTAAATTGAACCCCTACACTATCCATCACTTTCCTTATTGCTGTACATTCCTGGAGTTAGAATAGTAAATCAAACCCGTACACTATCCATCACTTTCCCTACTGGTGCACCTTCCTGGAGTTAGAATAGTAAATTATACTCCTACACTATCCAACACTTACCCTACTGCAAAACCTTCCTGGAGTTAGAATAGTAAATTATACCCCTACAGTATCAATCCCTTTCCTTATTGCTGTACCTTCTTGGAGTTAGAATAGTAAATCAAACCCATACACTATCCATCACTTTCCCTACTGCTGCACCTTCCTGGAGTTAGAATAGTAAATCGAACCCCTACACTATCCATCACTTTCCCTACTGCTGCACCTTCCTGCAGTTAGAATAGTATATTATACCCCTACACTATCCTACAATTTCCTTTGTGCTGCCCCTTCCTGGACTTAGAATAGTAAATAGAACCCCTAAACTATCCATCACTTTCCCTACTGGTGCACCTTCCTGGAGTTATAATAGTAATTTATACCCCTACACTATCCCTCACTTACCTTTCTGCAACACCTTCCTGGAGTTAGAGTAGTAAATTGAACCACTACACTATCCATCACTTTCCCTATTGCTGCACCTTCCTGGAGTTAGAATAGTAAATTGAACCCCTACACTATCCATCATTTTCCCTACTGCTGCACCTTCCTGGAGTTAGACTAGTAAATTCAAACCCTACACTATCCATCACTTTCCTTATTGCTGTACCTTCCTGGAGTTAGAATAGTAAATCAAACCCCTACACTATCCATCACTTTCCCTACTGCTGCACCTTCCTGGAGTTAGAATAGTATATTATACCCCTAAATTATCCTACACTTTCCTTTGTGCTGCACCTTCCCGGACTTAGAATAGTAAATAGAACCCCTACACTATCCATCACTTTCCCTACTGCTGCGCCTTCCTGGAGTTAGAATAGTAAATTATATCCCTACACTATCCATCACTTTCCCTACTGCTGCACCTTCCTGGAGTTAGAGTAGTAAATTGAACCACTACACTATCCATCACTTTCCTTATTGCTGCACCTTCCTGGAGTTAGAATAGTAAATTAAACCCTTACACTATCCATCACTTTCCCTACTGCTGCACGTTCCTGGAGTTAGAATAGTAAATTGAACCCCTACACTATCCATCACTTTCCTTATTGCTGTACATTCCTGGAGTTAGAATAGTAAATCAAACCCGTACACTATCCATCACTTTCCCTACTGGTGCACCTTCCTGGAGTTAGAATAGTAAATCGAACCCCTACACTATCCATCACTTTCCTTATGAAAATGTTGAAAGCGCAATTTCTTGGTGTATTATGACGTTAGTTGATATTGACCTATTTTTTGGGTTGATATTGCCTCCTGATATGTGGAGAGCGATTCGTAAGTTTGATGACCTCACGACTCTTGGGGCCACTTGGAAAGATCTTGTTCAGGCTGATTTAGATAGAGAACCAGCATGTAAGCCGTGTCAATTAATATTAGACCTTCCAGGGGCCATACTAACAAAACTAAAGACTCTTGCTCCCGCTAAAAAGATTGATTGGACTATATTAGCCTCTTGTAAGCAGAAAGCGGATGAATCAGTTTCCGATTTTTTCTCTCGCTTCGAGGAAGCGTTCCATGATTACAGTGGTCAATTATTGACGGAAGATACTGGCAGGCATTTATTCGTTGATAAGTATGTGGCTAATCTCCTACCGGAGATTGCGAAACGATTGAAAACGAGTGAAAGTTCATGGACCACAGCAACCCCTGCTTCTTTATTGACTATGGCTCAATATTATGAAAGACAGGAATTAGAGGCAAAAGAAAGTAGTGAAAAGAAAGCAAAGGATTTGAAGACGAAGGTAATGTTAGCCCAGGTTCAGGCTACGAGAGGAAATAACAGAGGAGGGCGAGGATCATACAGTAATGCTCCTCCCCCTCGTTCTGACATTTCTGTGAATCAATGTGCATACTGCAAACAGTTTGGGCATTGGATTGCAGACTGTCCGGTGTTTCGAGAGCAGCGTAATTTGAGGGGACGAGGAAGTGGAAGGTCTAGGAATTATTATGGAGGGTCAAGAGGAGGTTATGGCACGAATGATCGAGGAGGCTATGGTACGAATGATCGTGGAGGATATGGAGCAAGGGGTCGTGGTCAGTCTGATTATAATACGTTTGATAACCGCAATCAATATCAGATAAATGAGGGTGGTCCTGCTGAACCACGGGATGAGCATTATGCATAGGATTGCGTAGGATGGGGTGTGGAATCGGTTGAGGTACCAGTTGATCAAAGGGGTCCATACATAGAAGCACATGTTCTGGGTTCCACTGATCAATTTCTGGTCGATACAGGAGCTACTCGTAGCGCTTTGTCCAAATACTTGGTTCCAAGGGCTCCCCTGTCTGGCGAGGTAATTACAGCAATAGGGTTCGATGGAACACCTACTTCTAGCCCATTGTCTCAACCAGTTGCATTTCATGTTGATAAATTTGCTGCCCCATGTCCCTTTTTGTTGTCTCCAAATACACCAGATAATATTATTGGACTTGATATGTTAAAACACTTTCGAGCTACTATTCGCTGTGCCCCAGAAGGAGTGCGAGTTGTGTTGAATGAGAATTACCCAGACTTTGAGCGAATGTGTTTTCTCCATGAATCTGAAGTATTGGCCTCCTTACCAAACACGTTGTGGGCCACTTCTGACACGGATGTGGGGCAGATGTTAATCCCTCCAGTACGTATTACTGTAAAGGAGGGAGTATCTCTACCACGTGTCCCACAATATAAGATTTCCAGAGAAGGAGAACTTGTTTTGATGCACATTGTGAACGATTTGATTTTGGCAGGAGTAGTTGAGGAAGTCCCCTACAATGTTTGCAATAGCCCAATTTTACCGATCCTTAAAAGAGATACAGATGCTAAGGTTTACCGTTTCATTATTGATTTGAGGGAAATAAACAAGATAGTAGTGCCTCAGTACCCGGTGGTGTCTGACATCACCACGTTGCTTACGTTGGTTCCATCGACGGCAACTACTTTTACAGTCATCGATTTGAAGAATGCCTTCTTTTCGATCCCTGTACATCCTGACAGTCGATATCTATTCGGCTTTACATTAAATAATAAATCGTACAGATTCTGTCGAGTTCCTCAAGGCTATACTGAAAGTCCTTGCATTTATAGTCAGGCATTAAAAAGACAGCTTGATTCCTTTGACTTACAAGAGGGAGTGGTTCTCATTCAATATGTATACGATATCTTACTTGCTGCAGACACGCCAGAACAATGTGAGAAGAGTACCTTTTCCTTGCTTTCCTTCCTGGCCAAACATAATCATAAAGTTTCGAAGAAAAAGCTACAATATTGTAGACCAAAGGTGACCTACCTCGGTCATCTTTTGTCTAAGGAGGGCCGTGCATTGACATCAGATCGAATTCAAGCAATCCTAGATACTCCAGTCCCTCGCACTCAGAAGGATGTTCGCGCCTTTATAGGTTTGACGTCTTTTTGTAGGCAATGGATATTGGGTTTTTCACATATCGTTAAACCATTGTTAGCATTGTTGTCTAAAGATACACCGATTCCCATTGAATGGACGGATGAATGTCAGAACGCTTTTGAACAATTGAGACAAGCTCTTTGTTCTGCACCAGTGTTAGGTACACCTGATTACATGAAGATTTTTACATTATATGTACACGAGAAGGATGGGTGTGCATTGTCAGTGTTAGTGCAGACACACGGAGACAAACAGAGGCCTTGTGCATACTTCTCGGCGGTACTCGACCCTGTGGCTCGAGGATTGCCTGGATGTTTTCGAGCAGTTGCAGCAACAGCAGTTGCGATACGACAAAGTGAGGGAATAGTTTTGTCACACAAATTGTTGGTGCTAGTTCCCCATGCGGTAGATGCGTTACTGAATCAAACAAAAACGCAGCATCTAACCAGTGCCCGTTTGACAGGATATGAGCTAACGTTGTTGGCGCCGCACATCACACTAAAGCGATGTGCGACACTGAATCCTGCTACTTTATTGCCGGATCCTGTTGCTGAGACCCAGAAGGAAGAACAACATGATTGTGTTTTTCTGACTGAGGAACAGACAAAGGGTCGTATCGATTTACAGGATATACCGTTTCCAGATGTAGATGGGGAACTGTGGGTTGATGGATCGTGCGTGAGGTTACCAGATGGTACGACTTCTGCAGCTTATGCGATCACGACACTTAAGACCGTGGTAGAAGCAGCACAAATACCCCAGAAATCGGCTCAAGCAGCTGAATTGATAGCCTTAACGAAAGCATGTGAGTTAAGTGCTGGGCTATGTGTGAACATTTACACGGATAGTCGTTACGCTTTTGGAGTAGTGCATGATTTTGGCCTACTTTGGAAGGAACGAGGATTCCTGACTTCACACGGAGTACACATCATGCATGGAGAATTGGTACGCGATCTCCTGAATGCACTGTTATGCCCAAAGAAAGTTGCAATAGTCAAGTGCAGTGCACACAAAAAGGTGACGGACAAAATAGGGCAAGGCAATGCTTTCGCAGACCGCATTGCGAGAGAGACCGCTATGCTGCAAAATAATTTCCCCATGTATGTGGTGAAGTCACAAGCTGAGCGGTGGCATGATGCTAGAGAAGAAATACTAGATATACAGAAGTCAGCATCTGAGGCAGAACCTATGAAATGGGCCACTGAAGGAGTATTGGATGATGAGGGTTGCTGGCGTAGTAAAGATATGGAGAGATGGAAACTACCCATGGCCTATTTACAAACAATGGTGCAAATGACACACGGGCTGGCACACATTGGAGCTCTCGCAATTACTAAATTGCTTACACGAGTTTGGGAAAATGCTGACATTGCTAGCACGGCTAAGAGAGTAGTGCAGACCTGTCTGATATGTTTGCAGCACAATCCTGGACAAGGGACTCATACTCCTAAAGGAGGGTTTGTTCCACCTACTGCACCATTCGAAGTACTACAAATGGATTACATCCAGCTGGAACGCTGTAATAATCTCAAGTATGTCCTAGTAGTGGTGTGTGCCTTCAGCAAATGGATTGAGGCTTACCCTACGAAAGACAATACAGCATTGACAACAGCTAAGGTGTTACTCAAGGAGTACTTCCCGCGCTACGGTGTTTGTAAACTTATGTGGAGTGATAATGGCCCTCATTTCATTGGAAAAGTAGTGGAATACGTCCTGAAAGGATTGGGAATCAAGCAACGATTCCATGCTGTTTTTCATCCTCAATCAGCAGGTTTAGTAGAACGATACAATGCAACTCTGAAGCTGAAGTTAGCAAAGATAGTGGCATCTACATCTCTGAAATGGCCGGACGCTTTGCCTCTGGCATTGCTGTCCAGTCGGTCAGTGCCACATTCTCGATCTGGCCTCACACCCTACGAAGTGGTGTTTGGAAGGCCTATGAATATTTGGGGAGTTCCAAAACCTCGTTTGATACATGATATGCCTTGTATAATGATGAACGATTATCTGGCACGATTAACAAATGATTTGCTTTCTATTCATCAACAGGTTCGAGAGGCGCTCCCTGATAACTTCACTGGTGAGGCTCACGATCTCCGCCCTGGGGACCACGTGATGGTCAAAGTATTTGAACGATCCAGCAGTTTGGAACCGAGATGGCATGGCCCTGAGCAAGTGCTGCTGGCTACGCGAACTGCTGTGAGAGTCACTAACAAGAAGCGGTGGATACATTCAACGCACTGCCGACGTGTCTCTCCGGATCTGGTGAGCCCTGTGGTACTATCCGACTACAGAAAGATTTTGGATACAGAAAAGAGCCCAGCTGTCACGCCTGATGAATTGGAAGGAGCCTTCCCGGACCACGTTGTTTCTGATAAAGTGAAGTACAATCTACGCCCCAGGAAATAAGATTCCTTTTGTGTTTTTGAAACTGGTTGGTAACCGCTCTGAGGTTTGTGAAACGGAAGCCGGGAATATCAAGGGGGGAATAGTAAAAAGAACCCCTACACTATCCGTCACTTTCCCTACTGCTGCACCTTCCTGGAGTTAGAATAGTAAATTATAGCCCTACACTATCCATCACGTACCTTATTGCTGCACCTTCCTGGAGTTAGAATAGTAAATTAAACCCTTACACTATCCATCACTTTCCCTACTGCTGCACCTTCCTGGAGTTAGAATGGTAAATTGAACCCCTACACTATCCATCACTTTCCCTACTGCTGCACCTTCCTGGAGTTAGAATAGTATATTATACCCCTACACTATCCTACACTTTCCTTTGTGCTGCACCTTCCTGGACTTAGAATAGTAAATAGAACCCCTAAACTATCCATCACTTTCCCTACTGGTGCACCTTTCTGGAGTTATAATAGTAATTTATACCCCTACACTATCCCTCACTTACCCTTCTGCAACACCTTCCTGGAGTAAGAATAGTAAATTAAACCCCTACAATATCCATCACGTTCCCTACTGCTGCACCTTCCTGGAGTTAGAATAGTAAATTATACTCCTACACTATCCATCACTTACCCTACTGCAACACCTTCCTGAAGTTAGAATAGTAAATTATATCTCCACACTATCCTTCACTTTCCCTACTGCTCCACCTTCCTGGAGTTAGAGTAGTAAATTGAACCCCTATACTATCCATCACTTTCCCTACTGCTGCACCTTCCTTGAGTTAGAATAGTAAAGTATACCCCTACACTATCCATCACTTTCCCTATTGCTGCACCTTCCTGGAGTTAGAATAGTAAATTAAACCCTTACACTATCCATTACTTTCCGTACTGCTGCACCTTCCTGGAGTTAGAATAGTATATTATACCCCTACACTATCCTACACTTTCCTTTGTGCTGCACCTTCCTGGACTTAGAATAGTAAATAGAACCCCTACACTATCCGTCACTTTCCCTACTGCTGCACCTTCCTGGCATTAGAATAGTAAATTATAGCCCTACACTATCCATCACGTTCCTTATTGCTGCACATTCCTTGAGTTAGAATAGTAAATTAAACCCTTACACTATCCATCACTTTCCCTACTGCTGCACCTTCCTGGAGTTAGAATAGTAAATTGAACCTCTACACTATCCATCACTTTCCCTACTGCTGCACCTTCCTGGAGTTAGATTAGTATATTATACCCCTACACTATCCTACACTTTCCTTTGTGCTGCCCCTTCCTGGACTTAGAATAGTAAATAGAACCCCTAAACTATCCATCACTTTCCCTACTGGTGCACCTTCCTGGAGTTATAATAGTAATTTATACCCCTACACTATCCCTCACTTACCCTTCTGCAACACCTTCCTGGAGTTAGAGTAGTAAATAGAACCACTACACTATCCATCACTTTCCCTATTGCTGCACCTTCCTGGAGTTAGAATAGTAAATTGAACCCCTACACTATCCATCATTTTCCCTACTGCTGCACCTTCCTGGAGTTAGACTAGTAAATTGAAACCCTACACTATCCATCACTTTCCTTATTGCTGTACCTTCCTGGAGTTAGAATAGTAAATCAAACCCCTACACTATCCATCACTTTCCCTACTGCTGCACCTTCCTGGAGTTAGAATAGTATATTATACCCCTACACTATCCTACACTTTCCTTTGTGCTGCACCTTCCCGGACTTAGAATAGTAAATAGAACCCCTACACTATCCATCACTTTCCCTACTGCTGCACCTTCCTGGAGTTAGAATAGTTAATTATATCCCTACACTATCCATCACTTTCCCTACTGCTGCATCTTCTTGGAGTTAGAGTAGTAAATTGAACCACTACACTATCCATCACTTTCCTTATTGCTGCACCTTCCTGGAGTTAGAATAGTAAATTAAACCCTTACACTATCCATCACTTTCCCTACTGCTGCACCTTCCTGGAGTTAGAATAGTAAATTGAACCCCTACACTATCCATCACTTTCCCTACTGCTGCACCTTCCTGGAGTTAGAATAGTATATTATACCCCTACACTATCCTACACTTTCCTTTGTGCTGCACCTTCCCGGACTTAGAATAGTAAATAGAACCCCTACACTATCCATCACTTTCCCTACTGCTGCACCTTCCTGGAGTTAGAATAGTTAATTATATCCCTACACTATCCATCACTTTCCCTACTGCTGCATCTTCTTGGAGTTAGAGTAGTAAATTGAACCACTACACCATCCATCACTTTCCTTATTGCTGCACCTTCCTGGAGTTAGAATAGTAAATTATACCCCTACAGTATCCATCCCTTTCCTTATTGCTGTACCTTCTTGGAGTTAGAATAGTAAATCAAACCCATACACTATCTATCACTTTCCCTACTGCTGCACCTTCCTGGAGTTAGAATAGTAAATCGAACCCCTACACTATCCATCACTTTCCCTACTGCTGCACCTTCCTGGAGTTAGAATAGTAAATTAAACCCCTACACTATCCATCACTTTCCCTACTGCTGCACCTTCCTGGAGTTAGAATAGTAATTTATACTCCTACACTATCCATCACTTACCCTACTGCTGCACCTTCCTGGAGTTAGAATAGTAAATCGAACCCCTACACTATCCATCACTTACCCTACTGCAACACCTTCCTGGAGTTAGAATAGTAAATTATACCTCTACACTAACCATCACTTTCCTTATTGCTGTACCTTCCTGGAGTTAGAATAGTAAATCAAACCCCTACACTATCCATCACTTTCCCTACTGCTGCACCTTCTTGGAGTTAGAATAGTAAATCATACCCCTACACTATCCATCACTTACCCTTATGCAACACCTTCCTGGAGTTAGAATAGTAAATTATACCCCTACACTATCCATCACTTTCCTTACTGCTGCACCTTCCTGGAGTTAGAATAGTAAATTATACCCCTACACTATCCTACACTTTCCTTTGTGCTGCACCTTCCTGGACTTAGAATAGTAAATAGAACCCCTACACTATCCATCACTTTCCCTACTGTTGCATCTTCCTGGAGTTAGAATAGTAAATTATATTCCTACACTATCCATCACTTACCCTACTGCAAAACCTTCCTGGAGTTAGAATAGTAAATTATACCCCTGCACTATCCATCACTTTCCTTATTGCTGTACCTTCCTGGAGTTAGAATAGTAAATCAAACCCGTACACTATCCATCACTTTCCCTACTGCTGCATCTTCCTGGAGTTAGAATAGTAAATCATACTCCTACACTATCCATCACTTACCCTACTGCAAAACCTTCCTGGAGTTAGAATAGTAAATTATACCCCTACACTATCCATCACTTTCCCTACTGCTGCACCTTCCTGGACTTAGAATATAAAATTATATCTCTACACTATCCTACACTTTACCTACTGCTGCACCTTCCTGGAGTTAGAATAGTAAATTATATCTCTACTCTATCCATCACTTTCCCTACTGCTGCACCTTCCTGGAGTTAGAGTAGTAAATTGAACCCCTACACTATCCATCACTTTCCCTACTGCTGCACCTTCCTGGAGTAAGAATAGTAAATTGAACTCCTACACTATATATCACTTTCCCTACTGCTGCACCTTCCTGGAGTTAGAATAGTATATTATACCCCTACACTATCCTACACTTTCCTTTGTGCTGCACCTTCCTGGACTTAGAATAGTAAATAGAACCCCTACACTATCCATCACTTTCCTTTGTGCTGCACCTTCCTGGACTTAGAATAGTAAATAGAACCCCTACACTGTCCATCACTTTCCCTACTGCTGCACCTTCCTGGAGTTAGAGTAGTAAATTGAACCCCTACACTATACATCACTTTCCCTACTGCTGCAACTACCTTGAATTGAATAGTAAATTATAGGCCCTACACTATCCATCACTTTCCCTATTGCTGCACCTTCCTGGAGTTAGAATAGTAAATTGAACCCCTACACTATCCATCATTTTCCCTACTGCTGCACCTTCCTTTAGTTAGACTAGTAAATTGAAACCCTACACTATCCATCACTTTCCTTATTGCTGTACCTTCCTGGAGTTAGAATAGTAAATCAAACCCCTACACTATCTATCACTTTCCCTACTGCTGCACCTTCCTGGAGTTAGAATAGTATATTATACCCCTACACTATCCTACACTTTCCTTTGTGCTGCACCTTCCCGGACTTAGAAAAGTAAATAGAACCCCTACACTATCCATCACTTTACCTACTGCTGCACCTTCCTGGAGTTAGAATAGTAAATTATATCCCTACACAATCCATCACTTTCTCTACTGCTGCACCTTCCTGGAGTTAGAGTAGTAAATTGAACCACTACACCATCCATCACTTTCCTTATTGCTGCACCTTCCTGGAGTTAGAATAGTAAATTAAACCCTTACACTATCCATCACTTTCCCTACTGCCGCACCTTCCTGGAGTTAGAATAGTAAATTGAACCCCTACACTATCCATCACTTTCCTTATTGCTGTACATTCCTGGAGTTAGAATAGTAAATCAAACCCGTACACTATCCATCACTTTCCCTACTGGTGCACCTTCCTGGAGTTAGAATAGTAAATCGAACCCCTACACTATCCATCACTTTCCCTACTGCTGCACCTTCCTGGAGTTAGAATAGTAAATTATACTCCTACACTATCCTACACTTACCCTACTGCAAAACCTTCCTGGAGTTAGAATAGTAAATCGAACCCCTACACTATCCATCACTTTCCCTACTGCTGCACCTTCCTGGAGTTAGAATAGTAAATTAGACCCCTACACTATCCATCACTTTCCCTACTGCTGCACCTTCCTGGAGTTAGAATAGTAAATTATACTCCCACACTATCCATCACTTACCCTACTGCAACACCTTCCTGGAGTTAGAATAGTAAATTATACCCCTACACTATCCATCACTTTCCTTATTGCTGTACCTTCCTGGAGTTAGAATAGTAAATCAAACCCCTACACTATCCATCACTTTCCCTACTGCTGCACCTTCTTGGAGTTAGAATAGTAAATCGTACCCCTACACTATACATCACTTACACTTATGCAACACCTTCCTGGAGTTAGAATAGTAAATTATACCCCTACACTATCCATCACTTTCCTTACTGCTGCACCTTCCTGGAGTTAGAATAGTAAATTATACCCCTACACTATCCTACACTTTCCTTTGTGCTGCACCTTCCTGGACTTAGAATAGTAAATCGAACCCAGACACTATCCATCACTTTCCCTACTGCTGCACCTTCCTGGAGTTAGAATAGTAAATCGAACCCCTACACTAGCCATCAATTTCCCTACTGCTGCACCTTCCTGGAGTTAGAATAGTAAATTAAACCCCTACACTATCCATCACTTTCCCTACTGCTGCACCTTCCTGGAGTTAGAATAGTAAATTATACTCCTACACTATCCATCACTTACCCTGCTGCAACACCTTCCTGGAGTTAGAATAGTAAATTATACCCCTACACTATCCATCACTTTCCTTATTGCTGTACCTTCCTGGAGTTAGAATAGTAAATCAAACCCCTACACTATCCATCACTTTCCCTACTGCTGCACCTTCTTGGAGTTAGAATGGTAAATCATACCCCTACACTATCCATCACTTACCCTTATGCAACACCTTCCTGGAGTTAGAATAGTAAATTATAGCCCTACACTATCCATCACTTTCCTTACTGCTGCACCTTCCTGGATTTAGAATAGTAAATTATACCCCTACACTATCCTACACTTTCCTTTGTGCTGCACCTTCCTGGACTTAGAATAGTAAATAGAACC
Organism: Lissotriton helveticus; assembly: GCF_964261635.1. Classification (NCBI taxonomy): domain Eukaryota; kingdom Metazoa; phylum Chordata; class Amphibia; order Caudata; family Salamandridae; genus Lissotriton; species Lissotriton helveticus. The sequence goes on from NC_136068.1 coordinate 1,790,481,326, forward strand.
CCTACACTATCCATCACTTTCCCTACTGTTGCATCTTCCTGGAGTTAGAATAGTAAATTATACTCCTACACTATCCATCACTTACCCTACTGCAAAACCTTCCTGGAGTTAGAATAGTAAATTATACCCCTGCACTATCCATCACTTTCCTTATTGCTGTACCTTCCTGGAGTTAGAATAGTAAATCAAACCCGTACACTATCCATCACTTTCCCTACTGCTGCATCTTCCTGGAGTTAGAATAGTAAATTATACTCCTACACTATCCATCACTTACCCTACTGCAAAACCTTCCTGGAGTTAGAATAGTAAATTATACCCCTACACTATCCATCACTTTCCCTACTGCTGCACCTTCCTGGACTTAGAATATAAAATTATATCTCTACACTATCCTACACTTTCCCTACTGCTGCACCTTCCTGGAGTTAGAATAGTAAATGATATCTCTACACTATCCATCACTTTCCCTACTGCTCCACCTTCCTGGAGTTAGAATAGTAAATTGAACCCCTATACTATCCATCACTTTCCCTACTGCTGCACCTTCCTTGAGTTAGAATAGTAAAGTATACCCCTACACTATCCATCACTTTCCCTATTGCTGCACCTTCCTGGAGTTAGAATTGTAAATTAAACCCTTACACTATCCATCACTTTCCCTACTGCTGCACCTTCCTGGAGTTAGAATAGTATATTATACCCCTACACTATCCTACACTTTCCTTTGTGCTGCACCTTCCTGGACTTAGAATAGTAAATAGAACCCCTACACTATCCGTCACTTTCCCTACTGCTGCACCTTCCTGGAGTTAGAATAGTAAATTAGAGCCCTACACTATCCATCACGTACCTTATTGCTGCACCTTCCTGGAGTTAGAATAGTAAATTAAACCCTTACACTATCCATCACTTTCCCTACTGCTGCACCTTCCTGGAGTTAGAATAGTAAATTGAACCCCTACACTATCCATCACTTTCCCTACTGCTGCACCTTCCTGGAGTTAGAATAGTATATTATACCCCTACCCTATCCTACACTTTCCTTTGTGCTGCACCTTCCTGGACTTAGAATAGTAAATAGAACCCCTAAACTATCCATCACTTTCCCTACTGGTGCACCTTCCTGGAGTTATAATAGTAATTTATACCCCTACACTATCCCTCACTTACACTTCTGCAACACCTTCCTGGAGTTAGAATAGTAAATTAAACCCCTACACTATCCATCACGTTCCCTACTGCTGCACCTTCCTGGAGTTAGAATAGTAAATTATACTCCTACACTATCCATCACTTACCCTACTGCAACACCTTCCTGAAGTTAGAATAGTAAATTATATCTCCACACTATCCTTCACTTTCCCTACTGCTCCACCTTCCTGGAGTTAGAGTAGTAAATTGAACCCCTATACTATCCATCACTTTCCCTACTGCTGCACCTTCCTTGAGTTAGAATAGTAAAGTATACCCCTATACTATCCATCACTTTCCCTATTGCTGCACCTTCCTGGAGTTAGAATAGTAAATTAAACCCTTACACTATCCATTACTTTCCCTACTGCTGCACCTTCCTGGAGTTAGAATATTATATTATACCCCTACACTATCCTACACTTTCCTTTGTGCTGCACCTTCCTGGACTTAGAATAGTAAATAGAACCCCTACACTATCCGTCACTTTCCCTACTGCTGCACCTTCCTGGCGTTAGAATAGTAAATTATAGCCCTACACTATCCATCACGTTCCTTATTGCTGCACATTCCTTGAGTTAGAATAGTAAATTAAACCCTTACACTATCCATCACTTTCCCTACTGCTGCACCTTCCTGGAGTTAGAATAGTAAATTGAACCCCTACACTATCCATCACTTTCCCTACTGCTGCACCTTCCTGGAGTTAGATTAGTATATTATACCCCTACACTATCCTACACTTTCCTTTGTGCTGCCCCTTCCTGGACTTAGAATAGTAAATAAAACCCCTAAACTATCCATCACTTTCCCTACTGGTGCACCTTCCTGGAGTTATAATAGTAATGTATACCCCTACACTATCCCTCAGTTACCCTTCTGCAACACCTTCCTGGAGTTAGAGTAGTAAATTGAACCACTACACTATCCATCACTTTCCCTATTGCTGCACCTTCCTGGAGTTAGAATAGTAAATTGAACCCCTACACTATCCATCATTTTCCCTACTGCTGCACCTACCTGGAGTTAGACTAGTAAATTGAAACCCTACACTATCCATCACTTTCCTTATTGCTGTACCTTCCTGGAGTTAGAATAGTAAATCAAACCCCTACACTATCCATCACTTTCCCTACTGCTGCACCTTCCTGGAGTTAGAATAGTATATTATACCCCTACACTATCCTACACTTTCCTTTGTGCTGCACCTTCCCGGACTTAGAATAGTAAATAGAACCCCTACACTATCCATCACTTTCAATACTGCTGCACCTTCCTGGAGTTAGAATAGTTAATTATATCCCTACACTATCCATCACTTTCCCTACTGCTGCATCTTCCTGGAGTTAGAGTAGTAAATTGAACCACTACACTATCCATCACTTTCCTTATTGCTGCACCTTCCTGGAGTTAGAATAGTAAATTAAACCCTTACACTATCCATCAATTTCCCTACTGCTGCACCTTCCTGGAGTTAGAATAGTAAATTGAACCCCTACACTATCCATCACTTTCCTTATTGCTGTACATTCCTGGAGTTAGAATAGTAAATCAAACCTGTACACTATCCATCACTTTCCCTACTGGTGCACCTTCCTGGAGTTAGAATAGTAAATTGAACCCCTACACTATCCATCACTTTCCTTATTGCTGTACATTCCTGGAGTTAGAATAGTAAATCAAACCTGTACACTATCCATCACTTTCCCTACTGGTGCACCTTCCTGGAGTTAGAATAGTAAATCGAACCCCTACACTATCCATCACTTTCCCTATTGCTGCACCTTCCTGGAGTTAGAATTGTAAATTAAACCCTTACACTATCCATCACTTTCCCTACTGCTGCACCTTCCTGGAGTTAGAATAGTATATTATACCCCTACACTATCCTACACTTTCCTTTGTGCTGCAACTTCCTGGACTTAGAATAGTAAATAGAACCCCTACACTATCCGTCACTTTCCCTACTGCTGCACCTTCCTGGAGTTAGAATAGTAAATTATAGCCCTACACTATCCATCACGTACCTTATTGCTGCACCTTCCTGGAGTTAGAATAGTAAATTAAACCCTTACACTATCCATCACTTTCCCTACTGCTGCACCTTCCTGGAGTTAGAATAGTAAATTGAACCCCTACACTATCCATCACTTTCCCTACTGCTGCACCTTCCTGGAGTTAGAATAGTATATTATACCCCTACACTATCCTACACTTTCCTTTGTGCCTCACCTTCCTGGACTTAGAATAGTAAATAGAACCCCTAAACTATCCATCACTTTCCCTACTGGTGCACCTTCCTGGAGTTATAATAGTAATTTATACCCCTACACTATCCCTCACTTACCCTTCTGCAACACCTTCCTGGAGTTAGAATAGTAAATTGAAACCCTACACTATCCATCACTTTCCCTATTGCTGTACCTTCCTGGAGTTAGAATAGTAAATCAAACCCCTACACTATCCATCACTTTCCCTACTACTGCACCTTCCTGGAGTTAGAATAGTATATTATACCCCTACACTATCCTACACTTTCCTTTGTGCTGCACCTTCCCGGACTTAGAATAGTAAATAGAACCCCTACACTATCCATCACTTTCAATACTGCTGCACCTTCCTGGAGTTAGAATAGTTAATTATATCCCTACACTATCCATCACTTTCCCTACTGCTGCATCTTCCTGGAGTTAGAGTAGTAAATTGAACCACTACACTATCCATCACTTTCCTTATTGCTGCACCTTCCTGGAGTTAGAATAGTAAATTAAACCCTTACACTATCCATCACTTTCCCTACTGCTGCACCTTCCTGGAGTTAGAATAGTAAATTGAACCCCTACACTATCCATCACTTTCCTTATTGCTGTACATTCCTGGAGTTAGAATAGTAAATCAAACCCGTACACTATCCATCACTTTCCCTACTGGTGCACCTTCCTGGAGTTAGAATAGTAAATCGAACACCTACACTATCCATCACTTTCCCTACTGCTGCACCTTCCTGGAGTTAGAATAGTAAATTTTACCCCTACAGTATCCATCCCTTTCCTTATTGCTGTACCTTCTTGGAGTTAGAATAGTAAATCAAATCCATACACTATCCATCACTTTCCCTACTGCTGCACCTTCCTGGAGTTAGAATAGTAAATCGAACCCCTACACTATCCATCACTTTCCCTACTGCTGCACCTTCCTGGAGTTAGAATAGTAAATTAAACCCCTACACTATCCATCACTTTCCCTACTGCTGCACCTTCCTGGAGTTAGAATAGTAATTTATACTCCTACACTATCCATCACTTACCCTACTTGCTGCACCTTCCTGGAGTTAGAATAGTAAATCGAACCCCTACACTATCCATCACTTACCCTACAGCAACACCTTCCTGGAGTTAGAATAGTAAATTATACCTCTACACTAACCATCACTTTCCTTATTGCTGTACCTTCCTGGAGTTAGAATAGTAAATCAAACCCCTACACTATCCATCACTTTCCCTACTGCTGCACCTTCTTGGAGTTAGAATAGTAAATCGTACCCCTAAACTATCCATCACTTACCCTTATGCAACACCTTCCTGGAGTTAGAATAGTAAATTATACCCCTACACTATCCATCACTTTCCGTACTGCTGCACCTTCCTGGAGTTAGAATAGTAAATTATACCCCTACACTATCCTACACTTTCCTTTGTGCTGCACCTTCCTGGACTTAGAATAGTAAATAGAACCCCTATACTATCCATCACTTTCCCTACTGTAGCATCTTCCTGGAGTTAGACTAGTAAATTATACTCCTACACTATCCATCACTTACCCTACTGCAAAACCTTCCTGGAGTTAGAATAGTAAATTATACCCCTGCACTATCCATCACTTTCCTTATTGCTGTACCAACCTGGAGTTAGAATAGTAAATCAAACCCGTACACTATCCATCACTTTCCTTACTGCTGCATCTTCCTGGAGTTAGAATAGTAAATTATACTCCTACACTATCCATCACTTACCCTACTGCAAAACCTTCCTGGAGTTAGAATAGTAAATTATACCCCTACACTATCCATCACTTTCCCTACTGCTGCACCTTCCTGGACTTAGAATATAAAATTATATCTCTACACTATCCTACACTTTCCCTACTGCTGCACCTTCCTGGAGTTAGAATAGTAAATTATATCTCTACACTATCCATCACTTTCCCTACTGCTGCACCTTCCTGGAGTTAGAGTAGTAAATTGAACCCCTACACTATCCATCACTTTCCCTACTGCTGCACCTTCCTGGAGTAAGAATAGTAAATTGAACCCCTACACTATATATCACTTTCCCTACTGCTGCACCTTCCTGGAGTTAGAATAGTAAATTATATCTCTACACCATCCATCACTTTCCTTATTGCTGCACCTTCCTGGAGTTAGAATAGTAAATTGAACCCCTACACTATCCATCACTTTCCTTATTGCTGTACATTCCTGGAGTTAGAATAGTAAATCAAACCTGTACACTATCCATCACTTTCCCTACTGGTGCACCTTCCTGGAGTTAGAATAGTAAATCGAACCCCTACACTATCCATCACTTTCCCTACTGCTGCACCTTCTTGGAGTTAGAATAGTAAATTATACTCCTACACTATCCAACACTGACCCTACTGCAAAACCTTCCTGGAGTTAGAATAGTAAATTATACCCCTACAGTATCCATCCCTTTCCTTATTGCTGTACCTTCTTGGAGTTAGAATAGTAAATCAAACCCATACACTATCCATCACTTTCCCTACTGCTGCACCTTCCTGGAGTTAGAATAGTAAATCGAACCCCTACACTATCCATCACTTTCCCTACTGCTGCTCCTTCCTGGAGTTAGAATAGTAAATTAAACCCCTACACTATCCATCACTTTCCCTACTGCTGCACCTTCCTGGAGTTAGAATAGTAAATTATACTCCTACACTATCCATCACTTACCCTACTGCAATACCTTCCTGGAGTTAGAATAGTAAATTATACCCCTACACTATCCATCACTTTCCTTATTGCTGTACCTTCCTGGAGTTAGAATAGTAAATCAAACCCCTACACTATCCATCACTTTCCCTACTGCTGCACCTTCTTGGAGTTAGAATAGTAAATCGTACCCCTACACTATCCATCACTTACCCTTATGCAACACCTTCCTGGAGTTAGAATAGTAACTTATACCCCTACACTATCCATCACTTTCCTTACTGCTGCACCTTCCTGGAGTTAGAATAGTAAATTATACCCCTACACTATCCTACACTTTCCTTTGTGCTGCACCTTCCTGGACTTAGAATAGTAAATAGAACCCCTACACTATCCATCACTTTCCCTACTGTTGCATCTTCCTGGAGTTAGAATAGTAAATTATACTCCTACACTATCCATCACTTACCCTACTGCAAAACCTTCCTGGAGTTAGAATAGTAAATTATACCCCTGCACTATCCATCACTTTCCTTATTGCTGTACCTTCCTGGAGTTAGAATAGTAAATCAAACCCGTACACTATCCATCACTTTCCCTACTGCTGCATCCTCCTGGAGTTAGAATAGTAAATTATACTCCTACACTATCCATCACTTACCCTACTGCAAAACCTTCCTGGAGAAAGAATAGTAAATTATACCCCTACACTATCCATCACTTTCCCTACTGCTGCACCTTCCTGGACTTAGAATATAAAATTATATCTCTACACTATCCTACACTTTCCCTACTGCTGCACCTTCCTGGAGTTAGAATGGTAAATTATATCTCTACACTATCCATCACTTTCCCTACTGCTCCACCTTCCTGGAGTTAGAATAGTAAATTGAACCCCTATACTATCCATCACTTTCCCTACTGCTGCACCTTCCTTGAGTTAGAATAGTAAAGTATACCCCTACACTATCCATCACTTTCCCTATTGCTGCACCTTCCTGGAGTTAGAATTGTAAATTAAACCCTTACACTATCCATCACTTTCCCTACTGCTGCACCTTCCTGGAGTTAGAATAGTATATTATACCCCTACACTATCCTACACTTTCCTTTGTGCTGCACCTTCCTGGACTTAGAATAGTAAATAGAACCCCTACACTATCCGTCACTTTCCCTACTGCTGCACCTTCCTGGAGTTAGAATAGTAAATTATAGCCCTACACTATCCATCACGTACCTTATTGCTGCACCTTCCTGGAGTTAGAATAGTAAATTAAACCCTTACACTATCCATCACTTTCCCTACTGCTGCACCTTCCTGGAGTTAGAATAGTAAATTGAACCCCTACACTATCCATCACTTTCCCTACTGCTGTACCTTCCTGGAGTTAGAATAGTATATTATACCCCTACACTATCCTACACTTTCCTTTGTGCTGCACCTTCCTGGACTTAGAATAGGAAATAGAACCCCTAAACTATCCATCACTTTCCCTACTGGTGCACCTTCCTGGAGTTATAATAGTAATTTATACCCCTACACTATCCCTCACTTACCCTTCTGCAACACCTTCCTGGAGTTAGAATAGTAAATTAAACCCCTACACTATCCATCACGTTCCCTACTGCTGCACCTTCCTGGAGTTAGAATAGTAAATTATACTCCTACACTATTCATCACTTACCCTACTGCAACACCTTCCTGGAGTTAGAATAGTAAATTATATCTCTACACTATCCTTCACTTTCCCTACTGCTCCACCTTCCTGGAGTTAGAGTAGTACATTGAACCCCTATACTATCCATCACATTCCCTACTGCTGCACCTTCCTTGAGTTAAAATAGTAAAGTATACCCCTACACTATCCATCACTTTCCCTATTCCTGCACCTTCCTGGAGTTAGAATAGTAAATTAAACCCTTACACTATCCATTACTTTCCCTACTGCTGCACCTTCCTGGAGTTAGAATAGTATATTATACCCCTACACTATCCTACACTTTCCTTTGTGCTGCACCTTCCTGGACTTAGAATAGTAAATAGAACCCCTACACTATCCGTCACTTTCCCTACTGCTGCACCTTCCTGGCGTTAGAATAGTAAATTATAGCCCTACACTATCCATCACGTTCCTTATTGCTGCACATTCCTTGAGTTAGAATAGTAAATTAAACCCTTACACTATCCATCACTTTCCCTACTGCTGCACCTTCCTGGAGTTAGAATAGTAAATTGAACCCCTACACTATCCATCACTTTCCCTACTGCTGCACCTTCCTGGAGTTAGAATAGTATATTATACCCCTACACTATCCTACACTTTCCTTTGTGCTGCCCCTTCCTGGACTTAGAATAGTAAATAGAACCCCTAAACTATCCATCACTTTCCCTACTGGTGCACCTTCCTGGAGTTATAATAGTAATTTATACCCCTACACTATCCCTCACTTACCCTTCTGCAACACCTTCCTGGAGTTAGAGTAGTACATTGAACCACTACACTATCCATCACTTTCCCTATTGCTGCACCTTCCTGGAGTTAGAATAGTAAATTGAACCCCTACACTATCCATCATTTTCCCTACTGCTGCACCTTCCTGGAGTTAGACTAGTAAATTGAAACCCTACACTATCCATCACTTTCCTTATTGCTGTACCTTCCTGGAGTTAGAATAGTAAATCAAACCCCTATACTATCCATCACTTTCCCTACTGCTGCACCTTCCTGGAGTTAGAATAGTATATTATACCCCTACACTATCCTACACTTTCCTTTGTGCTGCACCTTCCCGGACTTAGAATAGTAAATAGAACCCCTACACTATCAATCACTTTCCCTACTGCTGCACCTTCCTGGAGTTAGAATAGTAAATTATATCCCTACACTATCCATCACTTTCCCTACTGCTGCACCTTCCTGGAGTTAGAGTAGTAAATTGAACCACTACACTATCCATCACTTTCCTTATTGCTGCACCTTCCTGGAGTTAGAATAGTAAATTAAACCCTTACACTATCCATCACTTTCCCTACTGCTGCACCTTCCTGGAGTTAGAATAGTAAATTGAACCCCTACACTATCCATCACTTTCCTTATTGCTGTACATTCCTGGAGTTAGAATAGTAAATCAAACCTGTACACTATTCATCACTTTCCCTACTGGTGCACCTTCCTGGAGTTAGAATAGTAAATCGAACCCCTACACTATCCATCACTTTCCCTACTGCTGCACCTTCCTGGAGTTAGAATAGTAAATTAAACCCCTACACTATCCATCACTTTCCCTACTGCTGCACCTTCCTAGAGTTAGAATAGTAATTTATACTCCTACAGTATCCATCACTTACCCTACTGCTGCACCTTCCTGGAGTTAGAATAGTAAATTGAACCCCTACACTATCCATCACTTACCCTACTGCAACACCTTCCTGGAGTTAGAATAGTAAATTATACCTCTACACTAACCATCACTTTCCTTATTGCTGTACCTTCCTGGAGTTAGAATAGTAAAACAAACCCCTACACTATCCATCACTTTCCCTACTGCTGCACCTTCTTGGAGTTAGAATAGTAAATCATACCCCTACACTATCCATCACTTACCCTTATGCAACACCTTCCTGGAGTTAGAATAGTAAATTATACCCCTACACTATCCATCACTTTCCCTACTGCTGCACCTTCCTGGAGTTAGATTAGTATATTATACCCCTACACTATCCTACACTTTCCTTTGTGCTGCCCCTTCCTGGACTTAGAATAGTAAATAAAACCCCTAAACTATCCATCACTTTCCCTACTGGTGCACCTTCCTGGAGTTATAATAGTAATGTATACCCCTACACTATCCCTCACTTACCCTTCTGCAACACCTTCCTGGAGTTAGAGTAGTAAATTGAACCACTACACTATCCATCACTGTCCCTATTGCTGCACCTTCCTGGAGTTAGAATAGTAAATTTAACCCCTACACTATCCATCATTTTCCCTACTGCTGCACCTTCCTGGAGTTAGACTAGTAAATTGAAACCCTACACTATCCATCACTTTCCTTATTGCTGTACCTTCCTGGAGTTAGAATAGTAAATCAAACCCCTACACTATCCATCACTTTCCCTACTGCTGCACCTTCCTGGAGTTAGAATAGTATATTATACCCCTACACTATCCTACACTTTCCTTTGTGCTGCACCTTCCCGGACTTAGAATAGTAAATAGAACCCCTACACTATCCATCACTTTCAATACTGCTGCACCTTCCTGGAGTTAGAATAGTTAATTATATCCCTACACTATCCATCACTTTCCCTACTGCTGCATCTTCCTGGAGTTAGAATAGTAAATTGAACCCCTACACTGTCCATCACTTTCCCTACTGCTGCACCTTCCTGGAGTTAGATTAGTATATTATACCCCTACACTATCCTACACTTTCCTTTGTGCTGCCCCTTCCTGGACTTAGAATAGTAAATAAAACCCCTAAACTATCCATCACTTTCCCTACTGGTGCACCTTCCTGGAGTTATAATAGTAATGTATACCCCTACACTATCCCTCACTTACCCTTCTGCAACACCTTCCTGGAGTTAGAGTAGTAAATTGAACCACTACACTATCCATCACTTTCCCTATTGCTGCACCTTCCTGGAGTTAGAATAGTAAATTTAACCCCTACACTATCCATCATTTTCCCTACTGCTGCACCTTCCTGGAGTTAGACTAGTAAATTGAAACCCTACACTATCCATCACTTTCCTTATTGCTGTACCTTCCTGGAGTTAGAATAGTAAATCAAACCCCTACACTATCCATCACTTTCCCTACTGCTGCACCTTCCTGGAGTTAGAATAGTATATTATACCCCTACACTATCCTACACTTTCCTTTGTGCTGCACCTTCCCGGACTTAGAATAGTAAATAGAACCCCTACACTATCCATCACTTTCAATACTGCTGCACCTTCCTGGAGTTAGAATAGTTAATTATATCCCTACACTATCCATCACTTTCCCTACTGCTGCATCTTCCTGGAGTTAGAGTAGTAAATTGAACCACTACACTATCCATCACTTTCCTTATTGCTGCACCTTCCTGGAGTTAGAATAGTAAATTAAACCCTAACACTATCCATCACTTTCCCTACTGCTGCCCCTTCCTGGAGTTAGAATAGTAAATTGAACCCCTACACTATCCATCACTTTCCTTATTGCTGTACATTCCTGGAGTTAGAATAGTAAATCAAACCCGTACACTATCCATCACTTTCCCTACTGGTGCACCTTCCTGGAGTTAGAATAGTAAATCGAACCCCTACACTATCCATCACTTTCCCTACTGCTGCACCTTCCTGGAGTTAGAATAGTAAATTATACTCCTACACTATCCAACACTTACCCTACTGCAAAACCTTCCTGGAGTTAGAATAGTAAATTTTACCCCTACAGTATCCATCCCTTTCCTTATTGCTGTACCTTCTTGGAGTTAGAATAGTAAATCAAACCCATACACTATCCATCACTTTCCCTACTGCTGCACCTTCCTGGAGTTAGAATAGTAAATCGAACCCCTACACTATCCATCACTTTCCCTACTGCTGCACCTTCCTGGAGTTAGAATAGTAAATTAAACCCCTACACTATCCATCACTTTCCCTACTGCTGCACCTTCCTGGAGTTAGAATAGTAATTTATACTCCTACACTATCCATCACTTACCCTACTTGCTGCACCTTCCTGGAGTTAGAATAGTAAATCGAACCCCTACACTATCCATCACTTACCCTACAGCAACACCTTCCTGGAGTTAGAATAGTAAATTATACCTCTACACTAACCATCACTTTCCTTATTGCTGTACCTTCCTGGAGTTAGAATAGTAAATCAAACCCCTACACTATCCATCACTTTCCCTACTGCTGCACCTTCTTGGAGTTAGAATAGTAAATCGTACCCCTAAACTATCCATCACTTACCCTTATGCAACACCTTCCTGGAGTTAGAATAGTAAATTATACCCCTACACTATCCATCACGTTCCTTACTGCTGCACCTTCCTGGAGTTAGAATAGTAAATTATACCCCTACACTATCCTACACTTTCCTTTGTGCTGCACCTTCCTGGACTTAGAATAGTAAATAGAACCCCTATACTATCCATCACTTTCCCTACTGTAGCATCTTCCTGGAGTTAGAATAGTAAATTATACTCCTACACTATCCATCACTTACCCTACTGCAAAACCTTCCTGGAGTTAGAATAGTAAATTATACCCATGCACTATCCATCACTTTCCTTATTGCTGTACCAACCTGGAGTTAGAATAGTAAATCAAACCCGTACACTATCCATCACTTTCCTTACTGCTGCATCTTCCTGGAGTTAGAATAGTAAATTATACTCCTACACTATCCATCACTTACCCTACTGCAAAACCTTCCTGGAGTTAGAATAGTAAATTATACCCCTACACTATCCATCACTTTCCCTACTGCTGCACCTTCCTGGACTTAGAATATAAAATTATATCTCTACACTATCCTACACTTTCCCTACTCCTGCACCTTCCTGGAGTTAGAATAGTAAATTATATCTCTACACTATCCATCACTTTCCCTACTGCTGCACCTTCCTGGAGTTAGAGTAGTAAATTGAACCCCTACACTATCCATCACTTTCCCTACTGCTGCACCTTCCTGGAGTAAGAATAGTAAATTGAACCCCTACACTATATATCACTTTCCCTACTGCTGCACCTTCCTGGAGTTAGAATAGTATATTATACCCCTACACTATCCTACACTTTCCTTTGTGCTGCACCTTCCTGGACTTAGAATAGTAAATAGAACCCCTACACTATCCATCACTTTCCTTTGTGCTGCACCTTCCTGGACTTAGAATAGTAAATAGAACCCCTACACTATCCATCACTTTCCCTACTGCTGCACCTTCCTGGAGTTAGAGTAATAAATTGAACCCCTACACTATACATCACTTTCCCTACTGCTGCAACTACCTTGAGTTAGAATAGTAAATTATACCCCTACACTATCCTACACTTTCCTTTGTGCTGCACCTTCCTGGATTAGAATAGTAAATAGAACCCCTACACTATCCATCACTTTCCCTACTGCTGCACCTTCCTGGAGTTAGAATAGTAAATTATATCCCTACACTATCCATCACTTTCCCTACTGCTGCACCTTCCTGGAGTTAGAGTAGTAAATTGAACCACTACACTATCCATCACTTTCCTTATTGCTGCACCTTCCTGGAGTTAGAATAGTAAATTAAACCCTTACACTATCCATCACTTTCCCTACTGCTGCACCTTCCTGGAGTTAGAATAGTAAATTGAACCCCTACACTATCCATCACTTTCCTTATTGCTGTACATTCCTGGAGTTAGAATAGTAAATCAAACCCGTACACTATCCATCACTTTCCCTACTGGTGCACCTTCCTGGAGTTAGAATAGTAAATCGAACCCCTACACTATCCATCACTTTCCCTACTGCTGCACCTTCTTGGAGTTAGAATAGTAAATTATACTCCTACACTATCCAACACTGACCCTACTGCAAAACCTTCCTGGAGTTAGAATAGTAAATTATACCCCTACAGTATCCATCCCTTTCCTTATTGCTGTACCTTCTTGGAGTTAGAATAGTAAATCAAACCCATACACTATCCATCACTTTCCCTACTGCTGCACCTTCCTGGAGTTAGAATAGTAAATCGAACCCCTACACTATCCATCACTTTCCCTACTGCTGCTCCTTCCTGGAGTTAGAATAGTAAATTAAACCCCTACACTATCCATCACTTTCCCTACTGCTGCACCTTCCTGGAGTTAGAATAGTAAATTATACTCCTACACTATCCATCACTTACCCTACTGCAATACCTTCCTGGAGTTAGAATAGTAAATTATACCCCTACACTATCCATCACTTTCCTTATTGCTGTACCTTCCTGGAGTTAGAATAGTAAATCAAACCCCTACACTATCCATCACTTTCCCTACTGCTGCACCTTCTTGGAGTTAGAATAGTAAATCGTACCCCTACACTATCCATCTCTTACCCTTATGCAACACCTTCCTGGAGTTAGAATAGTAACTTATACCCCTACACTATCCATCACTTTCCTTACTGCTGCACCTTCCTGGAGTTAGAATAGTAAATTATACCCCTACACTATCCTACACTTTCCTTTGTGCTGCACCTTCCTGGATTAGAATAGTAAATAGAACCCCTACACTATCCATCACTTTCCCTACTGCTGCACCTTCCTGGAGTTAGAATAGTAAATTATATCCCTACACTATCCATCACTTTCCCTACTGCTGCACCTTCCTGGAGTTAGAGTAGTAAATTGAACCACTACACTATCCATCACTTTCCTTATTGCTGCACCTTCCTGGAGTTAGAATAGTAAACTAAACCCTTACACTATCCATCACTTTCCCTACTGCTGCACCTTCCTGGAGTTAGAATAGTAAATTGAACCCCTACACTATCCATCACTTTCCTTATTGCTGTACATTCCTGGAGTTAGAATAGTAAATCAAACCCGTACACTATCCATCACTTTCCCTACTGGTGCACCTTCCTGGAGTTAGAATAGTAAATCGAACCCCTACACTATCCATCACTTTCCCTACTGCTGCACCTTCTTGGAGTTAGAATAGTAAATTATACTCCTACACTATCCAACACTGACCCTACTGCTAAACCTTCCTGGAGTTAGAATAGTAAATTATACCCCTACAGTATCCATCCCTTTCCTTATTGCTGTACCTTCTTGGAGTTAGAATAGTAAATCAAACCCATACACTATCCATCACTTTCCCTACTGCTGTACCTTCCTGGAGTTAGAATAGTAAATCGAACCCCTACACTATCCATCACTTTCCCTACTGCTGCTCCTTCCTGGAGTTAGAATAGTAAATTAAACCCCTACACTATCCATCACTTTCCCTACTGCTGCACCTTCCTGGAGTTAGAATAGTAAATTATACTCCTACACTATCCATCACTTACCCTACTGCAATACCTTCCTGGAGTTAGAATAGTAAATTATACCCCTACACTATCCATCACTTTCCTTATTGCTGTACCTTCCTGGAGTTAGAATAGTAAATCAAACCCCTACACTATCCATCACTTTCCCTACTGCTGCACCTTCTTGGAGTTAGAATAGTAAATCGTACCACTACACTATCCATCACTTACCCTTATGCAACACCTTCCTGGAGTTAGAATAGTAACTTATACCCCTACACTATCCATCACTTTCCTTACTGCTGCACCTTCCTGGAGTTAGAATAGTAAATTATACCACTACACTATCCTACACTTTCCTTTGTGCTGCACCTTCCTGGACTTAGAATAGTAAATAGAACCCCTACACTATCCATCACTTTCCCTACTGTTGCATCTTCCTGGAGTTAGAATAGTAAATTATACTCCTACACTATCCATCACTTACCCTACTGCAAAACCTTCCTGGAGTTAGAATAGTAAATTATACCCCTGCACTATCCATCACTTTCCTTATTGCTGTACCTTCCTGGAGTTAGAATAGTAAATCAAACCCGTACACTATCCATCACTTTCCCTACTGCTGCATCTTCCTGGAGTTAGAATAGTAAATTATACTCCTACACTATCCATCACTTACCCTACTGCAAAACCTTCCTGGAGAAAGAATAGTAAATTATACCCCTACACTATCCATCACTTTCCCTACTGCTGCACCTTCCTGGACTTAGAATATAAAATTATATCTCTACACTATCCTACACTTTCCCTACTGCTGCACCTTCCTGGAGTTAGAATGGTAAATTATATCTCTACACTATCCATCACTTTCCCTACTGCTCCACCTTCCTGGAGTTAGAATAGTAAATTGAACCCCTATACTATCCATCACTTTCCCTACTGCTGCACCTTCCTTGAGTTAGAATAGTAAAGTATACCCCTACACTATCCATCACTTTCCCTATTGCTGCACCTTCCTGGAGTTAGAATTGTAAATTAAACCCTTACACTATCCATCACTTTCCCTACTGCTGCACCTTCCTGGAGTTAGAATAGTATATTATACCCCTACACTATCCTACACTTTCCTTTGTGCTGCACCTTCTTGGACTTAGAATAGTAAATAGAACCCCTACACTATCCGTCACTTTCCCTACTGCTGCACCTTCCTGGAGTTAGAATAGTAAATTATAGCCCTACACTATCCATCACGTACCTTATTGCTGCACCTTCCTGGAGTTAGAATAGTAAATTAAACCCTTACACTATCCATCACTTTCCCTACTGCTGCACCTTCCTGGAGTTAGAATAGTAAATTGAACCCCTACACTATCCATCACTTTCCCTACTGCTGTACCTTCCTGGAGTTAGAATAGTATATTATACCCCTACACTATCCTACACTTTCCTTTGTGCTGCACCTTCCTGGACTTAGAATAGGAAATAGAACCCCTAAACTATCCATCACTTTCCCTACTGGTGCACCTTCCTGGAGTTATAATAGTAATTTATACCCCTACACTATCCCTCACTTACCCTTCTGCAACACCTTCCTGGAGTTAGAATAGTAAATTAAACCCCTACACTATCCATCACGTTCCCTACTGCTGCACCTTCCTGGAGTTAGAATAGTAAATTATACTCCTACACTATTCATCACTTACCCTACTGCAACACCTTCCTGGAGTTAGAGTAGTACATTGAACCCCTATACTATCCATCACATTCCCTACTGCTGCACCTTCCTTGAGTTAAAATAGTAAAGTATACCCCTACACTATCCATCACTTTCCCTATTCCTGCACCTTCCTGGAGTTAGAATAGTAAATTAAACCCTTACACTATCCATTACTTTCCCTACTGCTGCACCTTCCTGGAGTTAGAATAGTATATTATACCCCTACACTATCCTACACTTTCCTTTGTGCTGCACCTTCCTGGACTTAGAATAGTAAATAGAACCCCTACACTATCCGTCACTTTCCCTACTGCTGCACCTTCCTGGCGTTAGAATAGTAAATTATAGCCCTACACTATCCATCACGTTCCTTATTGCTGCACATTCCTTGAGTTAGAATAGTAAATTAAACCCTTACACTATCCATCACTTTCCCTACTGCTGCACCTTCCTCGAGTTAGAATAGTAAATTGAACCCCTACACTATCCATCACTTTCCCTACTGCTGCACCTTCCTGGAGTTAGAATAGTATATTATACCCCTACACTATCCTACACTTTCCTTTGTGCTGCCCCTTGCTGGACTTAGAATAGTAAATAGAACCCCTAAACTATCCATCACTTTCCCTACTGGTGCACCTTCCTGGAGTTATAATAGTAATTTATACCCCTACACTATCCCTCACTTACCCTTCTGCAACACCTTCCTGGAGTTAGAGTAGTACATTGAACCACTACACTATCCATCACTTTCCCTATTGCTGCACCTTCCTGGAGTTAGAATAGTAAATTGAACCCCTACACTATCCATCATTTTCCCTACTGCTGCACCTTCCTGGAGTTAGACTAGTAAATTGAAACCCTACACTATCCATCACTTTCCTTATTGCTGTACCTTCCTGGAGTTAGAATAGTAAATCAAACCCCTATACTATCCATCACTTTCCCTACTGCTGCACCTTCCTGGAGTTAGAATAGTATATTATACCCCTACACTATCCTACACTTTCCTTTGTGCTGCACCTTCCCGGACTTAGAATAGTAAATAGAACCCCTACACTATCAATCACTTTCCCTACTGCTGCACCTTCCTGGAGTTAGAATAGTAAATTATATACCTACACTATCCATCACTTTCCCTACTGCTGCACCTTCCTGGAGTTAGAGTAGTAAATTGAACCACTACACTATCCATCACTTTCCTTATTGCTGCACCTTCCTGGAGTTAGAATAGTAAATTAAACCCTTACACTATCCATCACTTTCCCTACTGCTGCACCTTCCTGGAGTTAGAATAGTAAATTGAACCCCTACACTATCCATCACTTTCCTTATTGCTGTACATTCCTGGAGTTAGAATAGTAAATCAAACCCGTACACTATTCATCACTTTCCCTACTGGTGCACCTTCCTGGAGTTAGAATAGTAAATCGAACCCCTACACTATCCATCACTTTCCCTACTGCTGCACCTTCCTGGAGTTAGAATAGTAAATTAAACCCCTACACTATCCATCACTTTCCCTACTGCTGCACCTTCCTAGAGTTAGAATAGTAATTTATACTCCTACAGTATCCATCACTTACCCTACTGCTGCACCTTCCTGGAGTTAGAATAGTAAATTGAACCCCTACACTATCCATCACTTACCCTACTGCAACACCTTCCTGGAGTTAGAATAGTAAATTATACCTCTACACTAACCATCACTTTCCTTATTGCTGTACCTTCCTGGAGTTCAAATAGTAAATCAAACCCCTACACTATCCATCATTTTCCCTACTGCTGCACCTTCTTGGAGTTAGAATAGTAAATCATACCCCTACACTATCCATCACTTACCCTTATGCAACACCTTCCTGGAGTTAGAATAGTAAATTATACCCCTACACTATCCATCACTTTCCCTACTGCTGCACCTTCCTGGAGTTAGATTAGTATATTATACCCCTACACTATCCTACACTTTCCTTTGTGCTGCCCCTTCCTGGACTTAGAATAGTAAATAAAACCCCTAAACTATCCATCACTTTCCCTACTGGTGCACCTTCCTGGAGTTATAATAGTAATGTATACCCCTACACTATCCCTCACTTACCCTTCTGCAACACCTTCCTGGAGTTAGAGTAGTAAATTGAACCACTACACTATCCATCACTTTCCCTATTGCTGCACCTTCCTGGAGTTAGAATAGTAAATGTAACCCCTACACTATCCATCATTTTCCCTACTGCTGCACCTTCCTGGAGTTAGACTAGTAAATTGAAACCCTACACTATCCATCACTTTCCTTATTGCTGTACCTTCCTGGAGTTAGAATAGTAAATCAAACCCCTACACTATCCATCACTTTCCCTACTGCTGCACCTTCCTGGAGTTAGAATAGTATATTATACCCCTACACTATCCTACACTTTCCTTTGTGCTGCACCTTCCCGGACTTAGAATAGTAAATAGAACCCCTACACTATCCATCACTTTCAATACTGCTGCACCTTCCTGGAGTTAGAATAGTTAATTATATCCCTACACTATCCATCACTTTCCCTACTGCTGCATCTTCCTGGAGTTAGAATAGTAAATTGAACCCCTACACTATCCATCACTTTCCCTACTGCTGCACCTTCCTGGAGTTAGATTAGTATATTATACCCCTACACTATCCTAAACTTTCCTTTGTGCTGCCCCTTCCTGGACTTAGAATAGTAAATAAAACCCCTAAACTATCCATCACTTTCCCTACTGGTGCACCTTCCTGGAGTTATAATAGTAATGTATACCCCTACACTATCCCTCACTTACCCTTCTGCAACACCTTCCTGGAGTTAGAGTAGTAAATTGAACCACTACACTATCCATCACTTTCCCTATTGCTGCACCTTCCTGGAGTTAGAATAGTAAATTTAACCCCTACACTATCCATCATTTTCCCTACTGCTGCACCTTCCTGGAGTTAGACTAGTAAATTGAAACCCTACACTATCCATCACTTTCCTTATTGCTGTACCTTCCTGGAGTTAGAATAGTAAATCAAACCCCTACACTATCCATCACTTTCCCTACTGCTGCACCTTCCTGGAGTTAGAATAGTATATTATACCCCTACACTATCCTACACTTTCCTTTGTGCTGCACCTTCCCGGACTTAGAATAGTAAATAGAACCCCTACACTATCCATCACTTTCAATACTGCTGCACCTTCCTGGAGTTAGAATAGTTAATTATATCCCTACACTATCCATCACTTTCCCTACTGCTGCATCTTCCTGGAGTTAGAGTAGTAAATTGAACCACTACACTATCCATCACTTTCCTTATTGCTGCACCTTCCTGGAGTTAGAATAGTAAATTAAACCCTAACACTATCCATCACTTTCCCTACTGCTGCCCCTTCCTGGAGTTAGAATAGTAAATTGAACCCCTACACTATCCATCACTTTCCTTATTGCTGTACATTCCTGGAGTTAGAATAGTAAATCAAACCCGTACACTATCCATCACTTTCCCTACTGGTGCACCTTCCTGGAGTTAGAATAGTAAATCGAACCCCTACACTATCCATCACTTTCCCTACTGCTGCACCTTCCTGGAGTTAGAATAGTAAATTATACTCCTACACTATCCAACACTTACCCTACTGCAAAACCTTCCTGGAGTTAGAATAGTAAATTTTACCCCTACAGTATCCATCCCTTTCCTTATTGCTGTACCTTCTTGGAGTTAGAATAGTAAATCAAACCCATACACTATCCATCACTTTCCCTACTGCTGCACCTTCCTGGAGTTAGAATAGTAAATCGAACCCCTACACTATCCATCACTTTCCCTACTGCTGCACCTTCCTGGAGTTAGAATAGTAAATTAAACCCCTACACTATCCATCACTTTCCCTACTGCTGCACCTTCCTGGAGTTAGAATAGTAATTTATACTCCTACACTATCCATCACTTACCCTACTTGCTGCACCTTCCTGGAGTTAGAATAGTAAATCGAACCCCTACACTATCCATCACTTACCCTACAGCAACACCTTCCTGGAGTTAGAATAGTAAATTATACCTCTACACTAACCATCACTTTCCTTATTGCTGTACCTTCCTGGAGTTAGAATAGTAAATCAAAACCCTACACTATCCATCACTTTCCCTACTGCTGCACCTTCTTGGAGTTAGAATAGTAAATCGTACCCCTAAACTATCCATCACTTACCCTTATGCAACACCTTCCTGGAGTTAGAATAGTAAATTATACCCCTACACTATCCATCACTTTCCTTACTGCTGCACCTTCCTGGAGTTAGAATAGTAAATTATACCCCTACACTATCCTACACTTTCCTTTGTGCTGCACCTTCCTGGACTTAGAATAGTAAATAGAACCCCTATACTATCCATCACTTTCCCTACTGTAGCATCTTCCTGGAGTTAGAATAGTAAATTATACTCCTACACTATCCATCACTTACCCTACTGCAAAACCTTCCTGGAGTTAGAATAGTAAATTATACCCCTGCACTATCCATCACTTTCCTTATTGCTGTACCAACCTGGAGTTAGAATAGTAAATCAAACCCGTACACTATCCATCACTTTCCTTACTGCTGCATCTTCCTGGAGTTAGAATAGTAAATTATACTCCTACACTATCCATCACTTACCCTACTGCAAAACCTTCCTGGAGTTAGAATAGTAAATTATACCCCTACACTATCCATCACTTTCCCTACTGCTGCACCTTCCTGGACTTAGAATATAAAATTATATCTCTACACTATCCTACACTTTCCCTACTGCTGCACCTTCCTGGAGTTAGAATAGTAACTTATACCCCTACACTATCCATCACTTTCCTTACTGCTGCACCTTCCTGGAGTTAGAATAGTAAATTATACCCCTACACTATCCTACACTTTCCTTTGTGCTGCACCTTCCTGGACTTAGAATAGTAAATAGAACCCCTACACTATCCATCACTTTCCCTACTGTTGCATCTTCCTGGAGTTAGAATAGTAAATTATACCCCTACACTATCCTACACTTTCCTTTGTGCTGCACCTTCCTGGATTAGAATAGTAAATAGAACCCCTACACTATCCATCACTTTCCCTACTGCTGCACCTTCCTGGAGTTAGAATAGTAAATTATATCCCTACACTATCCATCACTTTCCCTACTGCTGCACCTTCCTGGAGTTAGAGTAGTAAATTGAACCACTACACTATCCATCACTTTCCTTATTGCTGCACCTTCCTGGAGTTAGAATAGTAAACTAAACCCTTACACTATCCATCACTTTCCCTACTGCTGCACCTTCCTGGAGTTAGAATAGTAAATTGAACCCCTACACTATCCATCACTTTCCTTATTGCTGTACATTCCTGGAGTTAGAATAGTAAATCAAACCCGTACACTATCCATCACTTTCCCTACTGGTGCACCTTCCTGGAGTTAGAATAGTAAATCGAACCCCTACACTATCCATCACTTTCCCTACTGCTGCACCTTCTTGGAGTTAGAATAGTAAATTATACTCCTACACTATCCAACACTGACCCTACTGTAAAACCTTCCTGGAGTTAGAATAGTAAATTATACCCCTACAGTATCCATCCCTATCCTTATTGCTGTACCTTCTTGGAGTTAGAATAGTAAATCAAACCCATACACTATCCATCACTTTCCCTACTGCTGCACCTTCCTGGAGTTAGAATAGTAAATCGAACCCCTACACTATCCATCACTTTCCCTACTGCTGCTCCTTCCTGGAGTTAGAATAGTAAATTAAACCCCTACACTATCCATCACTTTCCCTACTGCTGCACCTTCCTGGAGTTAGAATAGTAAATTATACTCCTACACTATCCATCACTTACCCTACTGCAATACCTTCCTGGAGTTAGAATAGTAAATTATACCCATACACTATCCATCACTTTCCTTATTGCTGTACCTTCCTGGAGTTAGAATAGTAAATCAAACCCCTACACTATCCATCACTTTCCCTACTGCTGCACCTTCTTGGAGTTAGAATAGTAAATCGTACCCCTACACTATCCAGCACTTACCCTTATGCAACACCTTCCTGGAGTTAGAATAGTAACTTATACCCCTACACTATCCATCACTTTCCTTACTGCTGCACCTTCCTGGAGTTAGAATAGTAAATTATACCCCTACACTATCCTACACTTTCCTTTGTGCTGCACCTTCCTGGACTTAGAATAGTAAATAGAACCCCTACACTATCCATCACTTTCCCTACTGTTGCATCTTCCTGGAGTTAGAATAGTAAATTATACTCCTACACTATCCATCACTTACCCTACTGCAAAACCTTCCTGGAGTTAGAATAGTAAATTATACCCCTGCACTATCCATCACTTTCCTTATTGCTGTACCTTCCTGGAGTTAGAATAGTAAATCAAACCCGTACACTATCCATCACTTTCCCTACTGCTGCATCTTCCTGGAGTTAGAATAGTAAATTATACTCCTACACTATCCATCACTTACCCTACTGCAAAACCTTCCTGGAGAAAGAATAGTAAATTATACCCCTACACTATCCATCACTTTCCCTACTGCTGCACCTTCCTGGACTTAGAATATAAAATTATATCTCTACACTATCCTACACTTTCCCTACTGCTGCACCTTCCTGGAGTTAGAATGGTAAATTATATCTCTACACTATCCATCACTTTCCCTACTGCTCCACCTTCCTGGAGTTAGAATAGTAAATTGAACCCCTATACTATCCATCACTTTCCCTACTGCTGCACCTTCCTTGAGTTAGAATAGTAAAGTATACCCCTACACTATCCATCACTTTCCCTATTGCTGCACCTTCCTGGAGTTAGAATTGTAAATTAAACCCTTACACTATCCATCACTTTCCCTACTGCTGCACCTTCCTGGAGTTAGAATAGTATATTATACCCCTACACTATCCTACACTTTCCTTTGTGCTGCACCTTCCTGGACTTAGAATAGTAAATAGAACCCCTACACTATCCGTCACTTTCCCTACTGCTGCACCTTCCTGGAGTTAGAATAGTAAATTATAGCCCTACACTATCCATCACGTACCTTATTGCTGCACCTTCCTGGAGTTAGAATAGTAAATTAAACCCTTACACTATCCATCACTTTCCCTACTGCTGTACCTTCCTGGAGTTAGAATAGTAAATTGAACCCCTACACTATCCATCACTTTCCCTACTGCTGTACCTTCCTGGAGTTAGAATAGTATATTATACCCCTACACTATCCTACACTTTCCTTTGTGCTGCACCTTCCTGGACTTAGAATAGGAAATAGAACCCCTAAACTATCCATCACTTTCCCTACTGGTGCACCTTCCTGGAGTTATAATAGTAATTTATACCCCTACACCATCCCTCACTTACCCTTCTGCAACACCTTCCTGGAGTTAGAATAGTAAATTAAACCCCTACACTATCCATCACGTTCCCTACTGCTGCACCTTCCTGGAGTTAGAATAGTAAATTATACTCCTACACTATTCATCACTTACCCTACTGCAACACCTTCCTGGAGTTAGAATAGTAAATTATATCTCTACACTATCCTTCACTTTCCCTACTGCTCCACCTTCCTGGAGTTAGAGTAGTACATTGAACCCCTATACTATCCATCACATTCCCTACTGCTGCACCTTCCTTGAGTTAAAATAGTAAAGTATACCCCTACACTATCCATCACTTTCCCTATTCCTGCACCTTCCTGGAGTTAGAATAGTAAATTAAACCCTTACACTATCCATTACTTTCCCTACTGCTGCACCTTCCTGGAGTTAGAATAGTATATTATACCCCTACACTATCCTACACTTTCCTTTGTGCTGCACCTTCCTGGACTTAGAATAGTAAATAGAACCCCTACACTATCCGTCACTTTCCCTACTGCTGCACCTTCCTGGCGTTAGAATAGTAAATTATAGCCCTACACTATCCATCACGTTCCTTATTGCTGCACATTCCTTGAGTTAGAATAGTAAATTAAACCCTTACACTATCCATCACTTTCCCTACTGCTGCACCTTCCTGGAGTTAGAATAGTAAATTGAACCCCTACACTATCCATCACTTTCCCTACTGCTGCACCTTCCTGGAGTTAGAATAGTATATTATACCCCTACACTATCCTACACTTTCCTTTGTGCTGCCCCTTCCTGGACTTAGAATAGTAAATAGAACCCCTAAACTATCCATCACTTTCCCTACTGGTGCACCTTCCTGGAGTTATAATAGTAATTTATACCCCTACACTATCCCTCACATACCCTTCTGCAACACCTTCCTGGAGTTAGAGTAGTACATTGAACCACTACACTATCCATCACTTTCCCTATTGCTGCACCTTCCTGGAGTTAGAATAGTAAATTGAACCCCTACACTATCCATCATTTTCCCTACTGCTGCACCTTCCTGGAGTTAGACTAGTAAATTGAAACCCTACACTATCCATCACTTTCCTTATTGCTGTACCTTCCTGGAGTTAGAATAGTAAATCAAACCCCTATACTATCCATCACTTTCCCTACTGCTGCACCTTCCTGGAGTTAGAATAGTATATTATACCCCTACACTATCCTACACTTTCCTTTGTGCTGCACCTTCCCGGACTTAGAATAGTAAATAGAACCCCTACACTATCAATCACTTTCCCTACTGCTGCACCTTCCTGGAGTTAGAATAGTAAATTATATCCCTACACTATCCATCACTTTCCCTACTGCTGCACCTTCCTGGAGTTAGAGTAGTAAATTGAACCACTACACTATCCATCACTTTCCTTATTGCTGCACCTTCCTGGAGTTAGAATAGTAAATTAAACCCTTACACTATCCATCACTTTCCCTACTGCTGCACCTTCCTGGAGTTAGAATAGTAAATTGAACCCCTACACTATCCATCACTTTCCTTATTGCTGTACATTCCTGGAGTTAGAATAGTAAATCAAACCCGTACACTATTCATCACTTTCCCTACTGGTGCACCTTCCTGGAGTTAGAATAGTAAATCGAACCCCTACACTATCCATCACTTTCCCTACTGCTGCACCTTCCTGGAGTTAGAATAGTAAATTAAACCCCTACACTATCCATCACTTTCCCTACTGCTGCACCTTCCTAGAGTTAGAATAGTAATTTATACTCCTACAGTATCCATCACTTACCCTACTGCTGCACCTTCCTGGAGTTAGAATAGTAAATTGAACCCCTACACTATCCATCACTTACCCTACTGCAACACCTTCCTGGAGTTAGAATAGTAAATTATACCTCTACACTAACCATCACTTTCCTTATTGCTGTACCTTCCTGGAGTTAGAATAGTAAATCAAACCCCTACACTATCCATCACTTTCCCTACTGCTGCACCTTCTTGGAGTTAGAATAGTAAATCATACCCCTACACTATCCATCACTTACCCTTATGCAACACCTTCCTGGAGTTAGAATAGTAAATTATACCCCTACACTATCCATCACTTTCCCTACTGCTGCACCTTCCTGGAGTTAGATTAGTATATTATACCCCTACACTATACTACACTTTCCTTTGTGCTGCCCCTTCCTGGACTTAGAATAGTAAATAAAACCCCTAAACTATCCATCACTTTCCCTACTGGTGCACCTTCCTGGAGTTATAATAGTAATGTATACCCCTACACTATCCCTCACTTACCCTTCTGCAACACCTTCCTGGAGTTAGAGTAGTAAATTGAACCACTACACTATCCATCACTTTCCCTATTGCTGCACCTTCCTGGAGTTAGAATAGTAAATTTAACCCCTACACTATCCATCATTTTCCCTACTGCTGCACCTTCCTGGAGTTAGACTAGTAAATTGAAACCCTACACTATCCATCACTTTCCTTATTGCTCTACCTTCCTGGAGTTAGAATAGTAAATCAAACCCCTACACTATCCATCACTTTCCCTACTGCTGCACCTTCCTGGAGTTAGAATAGTATATTATACCCCTACACTATCCTACACTTTCCTTTGTGCTGCACCTTCCCGGACTTAGAATAGTAAATAGAACCCCTACACTATCCATCACTTTCAATACTGCTGCACCTTCCTGGAGTTAGAATAGTTAATTATATCCCTACACTATCCATCACTTCCCTACTGCTGCATCTTCCTGGAGTTAGAATAGTAAATTGAACCCCTACACTATCCATCACTTTCCCTACTGCTGCACCTTCCTGGAGTTAGATTAGTATATTATACCCCTACACTATCCTACACTTTCCTTTGTGCTGCCCCTTCCTGGACTTAGAATAGTAAATAAAACCCCTAAACTATCCATCACTTTCCCTACTGGTGCACCTTCCTGGAGTTATAATAGTAATGTATACCCCTACACTATCCCTCACTTACCCTTCTGCAACACCTTCCTGGAGTTAGAGTAGTAAATTGAACCACTACACTATCCATCACTTTCCCTATTGCTGCACCTTCCTGGAGTTAGAATAGTAAATTTAACCCCTACACTATCCATCATGTTCCCTACTGCTGCACCTTCCTGGAGTTAGACTAGTAAATTGAAACCCTACACTATCCATCACTTTCCTTATTGCTGTACCTTCCTGGAGTTAGAATAGTAAATCAAACCCCTACACTATCCATCACTTTCCCTACTGCTGCACCTTCCTGGAGTTAGAATAGTATATTATACCCCTACACTATCCTACACTTTCCTTTGTGCTGCACCTTCCCGGACTTAGAATAGTAAATAGAACCCCTACACTATCAATCACTTTCCCTACTGCTGCACCTTCCTGGAGTTAGAATAATAAATTATATCCCTACACTATCCATCACTTTCCTTATTGCTGTACATTCCTGGAGTTAGAATAGTAAATTGAACCCCTACACTATCCATCACTTTCCCTACTGCTGCACCTTCCTGGAGTTAGAATAGTATATTATACCCCTACACTATCCTACACTTTCCTTTGTGCTGCACCTTCCCGGACTTAGAATAGTAAATAGAACCCCTACACTATCCATCACTTTCAATACTGCTGCACCTTCCTGGAGTTAGAATAGTAAATTATACCCCTACACTATCCATCACTTTCCTTACTGCTGCACCTTCCTGGAGTTAGAATAGTAAATTATACCCCTACACTATCCTACACTTTCCTTTGTGCTGCACCTTCCTGGACTTAGAATAGTAAATAGAACCCCTATACTATCCATCACTTTCCCTACTGTAGCATCTTCCTGGAGTTAGAATAGTAAATTATACTCCTACACTATCCATCACTTACCCTACTGCAAAACCTTCCTGGAGTTAGAATAGTAAATTATACCCCTGCACTATCCATCACTTTCCTTATTGCTGTACCAACCTGGAGTTAGAATAGTAAATCAAACCCGTACACTATCCATCACTTTCCTTACTGCTGCATCTTCCTGGAGTTAGAATAGTAAATTATACTCCTACACTATCCATCACTTACCCTACTGCAAAACCTTCCTGGAGTTAGAACAGTAAATTATACCCCTACACTATCCATCACTTTCCCTACTGCTGCACCTTCCTGGACTTAGAATATAAAATTATATCTCTACACTATCCTACACTTTCCCTACTGCTGCACCTTCCTGGAGTTAGAATAGTAAATTATATCTCTACACTATCCATCACTTTCCCTACTGCTGCACCTTCCTGGAGTTAGAGTAGTAAATTGAACCCCTACACTATCCATCACTTTCCCTACTGCTGCACCTTCCTGGAGTAAGAATAGTAAATTGAACCCCTACACTATATATCACTTTCCCTACTGCTGCACCTTCCTGGAGTTAGAATAGTATATTATACCCCTACACTATCCTACACTTTCCTTTGTGCTGCACCTTCCTGGACTTAGAATAGTAAATAGAACCCCTACACTATCCATCACTTTCCTTTGTGCTGCACCTTCCTGGACTTAGAATAGTAAATAGAACCCCTACACTATCCATCACTTTCCCTACTGCTGCACCTTCCTGGAGTTAGAGTAGTAAATTGAACCCCTACACTATACATCACTTTCCCTACTGCTGCAACTACCTTGAGTTAGAATAGTAAATTATACCCCTACACTATCCTACACTTTCCTTTGTGCTGCACCTTCCTGGATTAGAATAGTAAATAGAACCCCTACACTATCCATCACTTTCCCTACTGCTGCACCTTCCTGGAGTTAGAGTAGTAAATTGAACCACTACACTATCCATCACTTTCCTTATTGCTGCACCTTCCTGGAGTTAGAATAGTAAATTAAACCCCTACACTATCCATCACTTTCCTTTGTGCTGCACCTTCCTGGACTTAGAATAGTAAATAGAACCCCTACACTATCCATCACTTTCCCTACTGCTGCACCTTCCTGGAGTTAGAGTAGTAAATTGAACCCCTACACTATACATCACTTTCCCTACTGCTGCAACTACCTTGAGTTAGAATAGTAAATTATACCCCTACACTATCCTACACTTTCCTTTGTGCTGCACCTTCCTGGATTAGAATAGTAAATAGAACCCCTACACTATCCATCACTTTCCCTACTGCTGCACCTTCCTGGAGTTAGAGTAGTAAATTGAACCACTACACTATCCATCACTTTCCTTATTGCTGCACCTTCCTGGAGTTAGAATAGTAAATTAAACCCTTACACTATCCATCACTTTCCCTACTGCTGCACCTTCCTGGAGTTAGAATAGTAAATTGAACCCCTACACTATCCATCACTTTCCTTATTGCTGTACATTCCTGGAGTTAGAATAGTAAATCAAACCCGTACACTATCCATCACTTTCCCTACTGATGCACCTTCCTGGAGTTAGAATAGTAAATCGAACCCCTACACTATCCATCACTTTCCCTACTGCTGCACCTTCTTGGAGTTAGAATAGTAAATTATACTCCTACACTACCCAACACTGACCCTACTGCAAAACCTTCCTGGAGTTAGAATAGTAAATTATACCCCTACAGTATCCATCCCTTTCCTTATTGCTGTACCTTCTTGGAGTTAGAATAGTAAATCAAACCCATACACTATCCATCACTTTCCCTACTGCTGCACCTTCCTGGAGTTAGAATAGTAAATCGAACCCCTACACTATCCATCACTTTCCCTACTGCTGCTCCTTCCTGGAGTTAGAATAGTAAATTAAACCCCTACACTATCCATCACTTTCCCTACTGCTGCACCTTCCTGGAGTTAGAATAGTAAATTATACTCCTACACTATCCATCACTTACCCTACTGCAATACCTTCCTGGAGTTAGAATAGTAAATTATACCCCTACACTATCCATCACTTTCCTTATTGCTGTACCTTCCTGGAGTTAGAATAGTAAATCAAACCCCTACACTATCCATCACTTTCCCTACTGCTGCACCTTCTTGGAGTTAGAATAGTAAATCGTACCCCTACACTATCCATCACTTACCCTTATGCAACACCTTCCTGGAGTTAGAATAGTAACTTATACCCCTACACTATCCATCACTTTCCTTACTGCTGCACCTTCCTGGAGTTAGAATAGTAAATTATACCCCTACACTATCCTACACTTTCCTTTGTGCTGCACCTTCCTGGACTTAGAATAGTAAATAGAACCCCTACACTATCCATCACTTTCCCTACTGTTGCATCTTCCTGGAGTTAGAATAGTAAATTATACCCCTACACTATCCTACACTTTCCTTTGTGCTGCACCTTCCTGGATTAGAATAGTAAATAGAACCCCTACACTATCCATCACTTTCCCTACTGCTGCACCTTCCTGGAGTTAGAATAGTAAATTATATCCCTACACTATCCATCACTTTCCCTACTGCTGCACCTTCCTGGAGTTAGAGTAGTAAATTGAACCACTACACTATCCATCACTTTCCTTATTGCTGCACCTTCCTGGAGTTAGAATAGTAAACTAAACCCTTACACTATCCATCACTTTCCCTACTGCTGCACCTTCCTGGAGTTAGAATAGTAAATTGAACCCCTACACTATCCATCACTTTCCTTATTGCTGTACATTCCTGGAGTTAGAATAGTAAATCAAACCCGTACACTATCCATCACTTTCCCTACTGGTGCACCTTCCTGGAGTTAGAATAGTAAATCGAACCCCTACACTATCCATCACTTTCCCTACTGCTGCACCTTCTTGGAGTTAGAATAGTAAATTATACTCCTACACTATCCAACACTGACCCTACTGCAAAACCTTCCTGGAGTTAGAATAGTAAATTATACCCCTACAGTATCGATCCCTTTCCTTATTGCTGTACCTTCTTGGAGTTAGAATAGTAAATCAAACCCATACACTATCCATCACTTTCCCTACTGCTGCACCTTCCTGGAGTTAGAATAGTAAATCGAACCCCTACACTATCCATCACTTTCCCTACTGCTGCTCCTTCCTGGAGTTAGAATAGTAAATTAAACCCCTACACTATCCATCACTTTCCCTACTGCTGCACCTTCCTGGAGTTAGAATAGTAAATTATACTCCTACACTATCCATCACTTACCCTACTGCAATACCTTCCTGGAGTTAGAATAGTAAATTATACCCCTACACTATCCATCACTTTCCTTATTGCTGTACCTTCCTGGAGTTAGAATAGTAAATCAAACCCCTACACTATCCATCACTTTCCCTACTGCTGCACCTTCTTGGAGTTAGAATAGTAAATCGTACCCCTACACTATCCATCACTTACCCTTATGCAACACCTTCCTGGAGTTAGAATAGTAACTTATACCCCTACACTATCCATCACTTTCCTTACTGCTGCACCTTCCTGGAGTTAGAATAGTAAATTATACCCCTACACTATCCTACACTTTCCTTTGTGCTGCACCTTCCTGGACTTAGAATAGTAAATAGAACCCCTACACTATCCATCACTTTCCCTACTGTTGCATCTTCCTGGAGTTAGAATAGTAAATTATACCCCTACACTATCCTACACTTTCCTTTGTGCTGCACCTTCCTGGATTAGAATAGTAAATAGAACCCCTACACTATCCATCACTTTCCCTACTGCTGCACCTTCCTGGAGTTAGAATAGTAAATTATATCCCTACACTATCCATCACTTTCCCTACTGCTGCACCTTCCTGGAGTTAGAGTAGTAAATTGAACCACTACACTATCCATCACTTTCCTTATTGCTGCACCTTCCTGGAGTTAGAATAGTAAACTAAACCCTTACACTATCCATCACTTTCCCTACTGCTGCACCTTCCTGGAGTTAGAATAGTAAATTGAACCCCTACACTATCCATCACTTTCCTTATTGCTGTACATTCCTGGAGTTAGAATAGTAAATCAAACCCGTACACTATCCATCACTTTCCCTACTGGTGCACCTTCCTGGAGTTAGAATAGTAAATCGAACCCCTACACTATCCATCACTTTCCCTACTGCTGCACCTTCTTGGAGTTAGAATAGTAAATTATACTCCTACACTATCCAACACTGACCCTACTGCAAAACCTTCCTGGAGTTAGAATAGTAAATTATACCCCTACAGTATCGATCCCTTTCCTTATTGCTGTACCTTCTTGGAGTTAGAATAGTAAATCAAACCCATACACTATCCATCACTTTCCCTACTGCTGCACCTTCCTGGAGTTAGAATAGTAAATCGAACCCCTACACTATCCATCACTTTCCCTACTGCTGTTCCTTCCTGGAGTTAGAATAGTAAATTAAACCCCTACACTATCCATCACTTTCCCTACTGCTGCACCTTCCTGGAGTTAGAATAGTAAATTATACTCCTACACTATCCATCACTTACCCTACTGCAATACCTTCCTGGAGTTAGAATAGTAAATTATACCCATACACTATCCATCACTTTCCTTATTGCTGTACCTTCCTGGAGTTAGAATAGTAAATCAAACCCCTACACTATCCATCACTTTCCCTACTGCTGCACCTTCTTGGAGTTAGAATAGTAAATCGTACCCCTACACTATCCATCACTTACCCTTATGCAACACCTTCCTGGAGTTAGAATAGTAACTTATACCCCTACACTATCCATCACTTTCCTTACTGCTGCACCTTCCTGGAGTTAGAATAGTAAATTATACCCCTACACTATCCTACACTTTCCTTTGTGCTGCACCTTCCTGGACTTAGAATAGTAAATAGAACCCCTACACTATCCATCACTTTCCCTACTGTTGCATCTTCCTGGAGTTAGAATAGTAAATTATACTCCTACACTATCCATCACTTACCCTACTGCAAAACCTTCCTGGAGTTAGAATAGTAAATTATACCCCTGCACTATCCATCACTTTCCTTATTGCTGTACCTTCCTGGAGTTAGAATAGTAAATCAAACCCGTACACTATCCATCACTTTCCCTACTGCTGCATCTTCCTGGAGTTAGAATAGTAAATTATACTCCTACACTATCCATCACTTACCCTACTGCAAAACCTTCCTGGAGAAAGAATAGTAAATTATACCCCTACACTATCCATCACTTTCCCTACTGCTGCACCTTCCTGGACTTAGAATATAAAATTATATCTCTACACTATCCTACACTTTCCCTACTGCTGCACCTTCCTGGAGTTAGAATGGTAAATTATATCTCTACACTATCCATCACTTTCCCTACTGCTCCACCTTCCTGGAGTTAGAATAGTAAATTGAACCCCTATACTATCCATCACTTTCCCTACTGCTGCACCTTCCTTGAGTTAAAATAGTAAAGTATACCCCTACACTATCCATCACTTTCCCTATTGCTGCACCTTCCTGGAGTTAGAATTGTAAATTAAACCCTTACACTATCCCTCACTTTCCCTACTGCTGCACCTTCCTGGAGTTAGAATAGTATATTATACCCCTACACTATCCTACACTTTCCTTTGTGCTGCACCTTCCTGGACTTAGAATAGTAAATAGAACCCCTACACTATCCGTCACTTTCCCTACTGCTGCACCTTCCTGGAGTTAGAATAGTAAATTATAGCCCTACACTATCCATCACGTACCTTATTGCTGCACCTTCCTGGAGTTAGAATAGTAAATTAAACCCTTACACTATCCATCACTTTCCCTACTGCTGCACCTTCCTGGAGTTAGAATAGTAAATTGAACCCCTACACTATCCATCACTTTCCCTACTGCTGTACCTTCCTGGAGTTAGAATAGTATATTATACCCCTACACTATCCTACACTTTCCTTTGTGCTGCACCTTCCTGGACTTAGAATAGGAAATAGAACCCCTAAACTATCCATCACTTTCCCTACTGGTGCACCTTCCTGGAGTTATAATAGTAATTTATACCCCTACACTATCCCTCACTTACCCTTCTGCAACACCTTCCTGGAGTTAGAATAGTAAATTAAACCCCTACACTATCCATCACGTTCCCTACTGCTGCACCTTCCTGGAGTTAGAATAGTAAATTATACTCCTACACTATTCATCACTTACCCTACTGCAACACCTTCCTGGAGTTAGAATAGTAAAATTATATCTCTACACTATCCTTCACTTTCCCTACTGCTCCACCTTCCTGGAGTTAGAGTAGTATATTGAACCCCTATACTATCCATCACATTCCCTACTGCTGCACCTTCCTTGAGTTAAAATAGTAAAGTATACCCCTACACTATCCATCACTTTCCCTATTCCTGCACCTTCCTGGAGTTAGAATAGTAAATTAAACCCTTACACTATCCATTACTTTCCCTACTGCTGCACCTTCCTGGAGTTAGAATAGTATATTATACCCCTACACTATCCTACACTTTCCTTTGTGCTGCACCTTCCTGGACTTAGAATAGTAAATAGAACCCCTACACTATCCGTCACTTTCCCTACTGCTGCACCTTCCTGGCGTTAGAATAGTAAATTATAGCCCTACACTATCCATCACGTTCCTTATTGCTGCACATTCCTTGAGTTAGAATAGTAAATTAAACCCTTACACTATCCATCACTTTCCCTACTGCTGCACCTTCCTGGAGTTAGAATAGTAAATTGAACCCCTACACTATCCATCACTTTCCCTACTGCTGCACCTTCCTGGAGTTAGAATAGTATATTATACCCCTACACTATCCTACACTTTCCTTTGTGCTGCCCCTTCCTGGACTTAGAATAGTAAATAGAACCCCTAAACTATCCATCACTTTCCCTACTGGTGCACCTTCCTGGAGTTATAATAGTAATTTATACCCCTACACTATCCCTCACTTACCCTTCTGCAACACCTTCCTGGAGTTAGAGTAGTACATTGAACCACTACACTATCCATCACTTTCCCTATTGCTGCACCTTCCTGGAGTTAGAATAGTAAATTGAACCCCTACACTATCCATCATTTTCCCTACTGCTGCACCTTCCTGGAGTTAGACTAGTAAATTGAAACCCTACACTATCCATCACTTTCCTTATTGCTGTACCTTCCTGGAGTTAGAATAGTAAATCAAACCCCTATACTATCCATCACTTTCCCTACTGCTGCACCTTCCTGGAGTTAGAATAGTATATTATACCCCTACACTATCCTACACTTTCCTTTGTGCTGCACCTTCCCGGACTTAGAATAGTAAATAGAACCCCTACACTATCAATCACTTTCCCTACTGCTGCACCTTCCTGGAGTTAGAATAGTAAATTATATCCCTACACTATCCATCACTTTCCCTACTGCTGCACCTTCCTGGAGTTAGAGTAGTAAATTGAACCACTACACTATCCATCACTTTCCTTATTGCTGCACCTTCCTGGAGTTAGAATAGTAAATTAAACCCTTACACTATCCATCACTTTCCCTACTGCTGCACCTTCCTGGAGTTAGAATAGTAAATTGAACCCCTACACTATCCATCACTTTCCTTATTGCTGTACATTCCTGGAGTTAGAATAGTAAATCAAACCTGTACACTATTCATCACTTTCCCTACTGGTGCACCTTCCTGGAGTTAGAATAGTAAATCGAACCCCTACACTATCCATCACTTTCCCTACTGCTGCACCTTCCTGGAGTTAGAATAGTAAATTAAACCCCTACACTATCCATCACTTTCCCTACTGCTGCACCTTCCTAGAGTTAGAATAGTAATTTATACTCCTACAGTATCCATCACTTACCCTACTGCTGCACCTTCCTGGAGTTAGAATAGTAAATTGAACCCCTACACTATCCATCACTTACCCTACTGCAACACCTTCCTGGAGTTAGAATAGTAAATTATACCTCTACACTAACCATCACTTTCCTTATTGCTGTACCTTCCTGGAGTTAGAATAGTAAATCAAACCCCTACACTATCCATCACTTTCCCTACTGCTGCACCTTCTTGGAGTTAGAATAGTAAATCATACCCCTACACTATCCATCACTTACCCTTATGCAACACCTTCCTGGAGTTAGAATAGTAAATTATACCCCTACACTATCCATCACTTTCCCTACTGCTGCACCTTCCTGGAGTTAGATTAGTATATTATACCCCTACACTATCCTACACTTTCCTTTGTGCTGCCCCTTCCTGGACTTAGAATAGTAAATAAAACCCCTAAACTATCCATCACTTTCCCTACTGGTGCACCTTCCTGGAGTTATAATAGTAATGTATACCCCTACACTATCCCTCACTTACCCTTCTGCAACACCTTCCTGGAGTTAGAGTAGTAAATTGAACCACTACACTATCCATCACTTTCCCTATTGCTGCACCTTCCTGGAGTTAGAATAGTAAATTTAACCCCTACACTATCCATCATTTTCCCTACTGCTGCACCTTCCTGGAGTTAGACTAGTAAATTGAAACCCTACACTATCCATCACTTTCCTTATTGCTGTACCTTCCTGGAGTTAGAATAGTAAATCAAACCCCTACACTATCCATCACTTTCCCTACTGCTGCACCTTCCTGGAGTTAGAATAGTATATTATACCCCTACACTATCCTACACTTTCCTTTGTGCTGCACCTTCCCGGACTTAGAATAGTAAATAGAACCCCTACACTATCCATCACTTTCAATACTGCTGCACCTTCCTGGAGTTAGAATAGTTAATTATATCCCTACACTATCCATCACTTTCCCTACTGCTGCATCTTCCTGGAGTTAGAATAGTAAATTGAACCCCTACACTATCCATCACTTTCCCTACTGCTGCACCTTCCTGGAGTTAGATTAGTATATTATACCCCTACACTATCCTACACTTTCCTTTGTGCTGCCCCTTCCTGGACTTAGAATAGTAAATAAAACCCCTAAACTATCCATCACTTTCCCTACTGGTGCACCTTCCTGGAGTTATAATAGTAATGTATACCCCTACACTATCCCTCACTTACCCTTCTGCAACACCTTCCTGGAGTTAGAGTAGTAAATTGAACCACTACACTATCCATCACTTTCCCTATTGCTGCACCTTCCTGGAGTTAGAATAGTAAATTTAACCCCTACACTATCCATCATTTTCCCTACTGCTGCACCTTCCTGGAGTTAGACTAGTAAATTGAAACCCTACACTATCCATCACTTTCCTTATTGCTGTACCTTCCTGGAGTTAGAATAGTAAATCAAACCCCTACACTATCCATCACTTTCCCTACTGCTGCACCTTCCTGGAGTTAGAATAGTTAATTATATCCCTACACTATCCATCACTTTCCCTACTGCTGCATCTTCCTGGAGTTAGAGTAGTAAATTGAACCACTACACTATCCATCACTTTCCTTATTGCTGCACCTTCCTGGAGTTAGAATAGTAAATTAAACCCTAACACTATCCATCACTTTCCCTACTGCTGCACCTTCCTGGAGTTAGAATAGTAAATTGAACCCCTACACTATCCATCACTTTCCTTATTGCTGTACATTCCTGGAGTTAGAATAGTAAATCAAACCCGTACACTATCCATCACTTTCCCTACTGGTGCACCTTCCTGGAGTTAGAATAGTAAATCGAACCCCTACACTATCCATCACTTTCCCTACTGCTGCACCTTCCTGGAGTTAGAATAGTAAATTATACTCCTACACTATCCAACACTTACCCTACTGCAAAACCTTCCTGGAGTTAGAATAGTAAATTTTACCCCTACAGTATCCATCCCTTTCCTTATTGCTGTACCTTCTTGGAGTTAGAATAGTAAATCAAACCCATACACTATCCATCACTTTCCCTACTGCTGCACCTTCCTGGAGTTAGAATAGTAAATCGAACCCCTACACTATCCATCACTTTCCCTACTGCTGCACCTTCCTGGAGTTAGAATAGTAAATTAAACCCCTACACTATCCATCACTTTCCCTACTGCTGCACCTTCCTGGAGTTAGAATAGTAATTTATACTCCTACACTATCCATCACTTACCCTACTTGCTGCACCTTCCTGGAGTTAGAATAGTAAATCGAACCCCTACACTATCCATCACTTACCCTACAGCAACACCTTCCTGGAGTTAGAATAGTAAATTATACCTCTACACTAACCATCACTTTCCTTATTGCTGTACCTTCCTGGAGTTAGAATAGTAAATCAAACCCCTACACTATCCATCACTTTCCCTACTGCTGCACCTTCTTGGAGTTAGAATAGTAAATCGTACCCCTAAACTATCCATCACTTACCCTTATGCAACACCACCCTGGAGTTAGAATAGTAAATTATACCCCTACACTATCCATCACTTTCCTTACTGCTGCACCTTCCTGGAGTTAGAATAGTAAATTTTACCCCTACACTATCCTACACTTTCCTTTGTGCTGCACCTTCCTGGACTTAGAATAGTAAATAGAACCCCTATACTATCCATCACTTTCCCTACTGTAGCATCTTCCTGGAGTTAGAATAGTAAATTATACTCCTACACTATCCATCACTTACCCTACTGCAAAACCTTCCTGGAGTTAGAATAGTAAATTATACCCCTGCACTATCCATCACTTTCCTTATTGCTGTACCAACCTGGAGTTAGAATAGTAAATCAAACCCGTACACTATCCATCACTTTCCTTACTGCTGCATCTTCCTGGAGTTAGAATAGTAAATTATACTCCTACACTATCCATCACTTACCCTACTGCAAAACCTTCCTGGAGTTAGAATAGTAAATTATACCCCTACACTATCCATCACTTTCCCTACTGCTGCACCTTCCTGGACTTAGAATATAAAATTATATCTCTACACTATCCTACACTTTCCCTACTGCTGCACCTTCCTGGAGTTAGAATAGTAAATTATATCTCTACACTATCCATCACTTTCCCTACTGCTGCACCTTCCTGGAGTTAGAGTAGTAAATTGAACCCATACACTATCCATCACTTTCCCTACTGCTGCACCTTCCTGGAGTAAGAATAGTAAATTGAACCCCTACACTATATATCACTTTCCCTACTGCTGCACCTTCCTGGAGTTAGAATAGTATATTATACCCCTACACTATCCTACACTTTCCTTTGTGCTGCACCTTCCTGGACTTAGAATAGTAAATAGAACCCCTACACTATCCATCACTTTCCTTTGTGCTGCACCTTCCTGGACTTAGAATAGTAAATAGAACCCCTACACTATCCATCACTTTCCCTACTGCTGCACCTTCCTGGAGTTAGAGTAGTAAATTGAACCCCTACACTATACATCACTTTCCCTACTGCTGCAACTACCTTGAGTTAGAATAGTAAATTATACCCCTACACTATCCTACACTTTCCTTTGTG
Source organism: Lissotriton helveticus (assembly GCF_964261635.1). Classification (NCBI taxonomy): domain Eukaryota; kingdom Metazoa; phylum Chordata; class Amphibia; order Caudata; family Salamandridae; genus Lissotriton; species Lissotriton helveticus. The sequence continues at coordinate 1,790,520,967 of NC_136068.1, forward strand.
CTGCACCTTCCTGGATTAGAATAGTAAATAGAACCCCTACACTATCCATCACTTTCCCTACTGCTGCACCTTCCTGGAGTTAGAATAGTAAATTATATCCCTACACTATCCATCACTTTCCCTACTGCTGCACCTTCCTGGAGTTAGAGTAGTAAATTGAACCACTACACTATCCATCACTTTCCTTATTGCTGCACCTTCCTGGAGTTAGAATAGTAAATTAAACCCTTACACTATCCATCACTTTCCCTACTGCTGCACCTTCCTGGAGTTAGAATAGTAAATTGAACCCCTACACTATCCATCACTTTCCTTATTGCTGTACATTCCTGGAGTTAGAATAGTAAATCAAACCCCTACACTATCCATCACTTTCCCTACTGCTGCTCCTTCCTGGAGTTAGAATAGTAAATTAAACCCCTACACTATCCATCACTTTCCCTACTGCTGCACCTTCCTGGAGTTAGAATAGTAAATTATACTCCTACACTATCCATCACTTACCCTACTGCAATACCTTCCTGGAGTTAGAATAGTAAATTATACCCCTACACTATCCATCACTTTCCTTATTGCTGTACCTTCCTGGAGTTAGAATAGTAAATCAAACCCCTACACTATCCATCACTTTCCCTACTGCTGCACCTTCTTGGAGTTAGAATAGTAAATCGTACCCCTACACTATCCATCACTTACCCTTATGCAACACCTTCCTGGAGTTAGAATAGTAACTTATACCCCTACACTATCCATCACTTTCCTTACTGCTGCACCTTCCTGGAGTTAGAATAGTAAATTATACCCCTACACTATCCTACACTTTCCTTTGTGCTGCACCTTCCTGGACTTAGAATAGTAAATAGAACCCCTACACTATCCATCACTTTCCCTACTGTTGCATCTTCCTGGAGTTAGAATAGTAAATTATACTCCTACACTATCCATCACTTACCCTACTGCAAAACCTTCCTGGAGTTAGAATAGTAAATTATACCCCTGCACTATCCATCACTTTCCTTATTGCTGTACCTTCCTGGAGTTAGAATAGTAAATCAAACCCGTACACTATCCATCACTTTCCCTACTGCTGCATCTTCCTGGAGTTAGAATAGTAAATTATACTCCTACACTATCCATCACTTACCCTACTGCAAAACCTTCCTGGAGAAAGAATAGTAAATTATACCCCTACACTATCCATCACTTTCCCTACTGCTGCACCTTCCTGGACTTAGAATATAAAATTATATCTCTACACTATCCTACACTTTCCTTTGTGCTGCACCTTCCTGGACTTAGAATAGTAAATAGAACCCCTATACTATCCATCACTTTCCCTACTGTAGCATCTTCCTGGAGTTAGAATAGTAAATTATACTCCTACACTATCCATCACTTACCCTACTGCAAAACCTTCCTGGAGTTAGAATAGTAAATTATACCCCTGCACTATCCATCACTTTCCTTATTGCTGTACCAACCTGGAGTTAGAATAGTAAATCAAACCCGTACACTATCCATCACTTTCCTTACTGCTGCATCTTCCTGGAGTTAGAATAGTAAATTATACTCCTACACTATCCATCACTTACCCTACTGCAAAACCTTCCTGGAGTTAGAATAGTAAATTATACCCCTACACTATCCATCACTTTCCCTACTGCTGCACCTTCCTGGACTTAGAATATAAAATTATATCTCTACACTATCCTACACTTTCCCTACTGCTGCACCTTCCTGGAGTTAGAATAGTAAATTATATCTCTACACTATCCATCACTTTCCCTACTGCTGCACCTTCCTGGAGTTAGAGTAGTAAATTGAACCCATACACTATCCATCACTTTCCCTACTGCTGCACCTTCCTGGAGTAAGAATAGTAAATTGAACCCCTACACTATATATCACTTTCCCTACTGCTGCACCTTCCTGGAGTTAGAATAGTATATTATACCCCTACACTATCCTACACTTTCCTTTGTGCTGCACCTTCCTGGACTTAGAATAGTAAATAGAACCCCTACACTATCCATCACTTTCCTTTGTGCTGCACCTTCCTGGACTTAGAATAGTAAATAGAACCCCTACACTATCCATCACTTTCCCTACTGCTGCACCTTCCTGGAGTTAGAGTAGTAAATTGAACCCCTACACTATACATCACTTTCCCTACTGCTGCAACTACCTTGAGTTAGAATAGTAAATTATACCCCTACACTATCCTACACTTTCCTTTGTGCTGCACCTTCCTGGATTAGAATAGTAAATAGAACCCCTACACTATCCATCACTTTCCCTACTGCTGCACCTTCCTGGAGTTAGAATAGTAAATTATATCCCTACACTATCCATCACTTTCCCTACTGCTGCACCTTCCTGGAGTTAGAGTAGTAAATTGAACCACTACACTATCCATCACTTTCCTTATTGCTGCACCTTCCTGGAGTTAGAATAGTAAATTAAACCCTTACACTATCCATCACTTTCCCTACTGCTGCACCTTCCTGGAGTTAGAATAGTAAATTGAACCCCTACACTATCCATCACTTTCCTTATTGCTGTACATTCCTGGAGTTAGAATAGTAAATCAAACCCCTACACTATCCATCACTTTCCCTACTGCTGCTCCTTCCTGGAGTTAGAATAGTAAATTAAACCCCTACACTATCCATCACTTTCCCTACTGCTGCACCTTCCTGGAGTTAGAATAGTAAATTATACTCCTACACTATCCATCACTTACCCTACTGCAATACCTTCCTGGAGTTAGAATAGTAAATTATACCCCTACACTATCCATCACTTTCCTTATTGCTGTACCTTCCTGGAGTTAGAATAGTAAATCAAACCCCTACACTATCCATCACTTTCCCTACTGCTGCACCTTCTTGGAGTTAGAATAGTAAATCGTACCCCTACACTATCCATCACTTACCCTTATGCAACACCTTCCTGGAGTTAGAATAGTAACTTATACCCCTACACTATCCATCACTTTCCTTACTGCTGCACCTTCCTGGAGTTAGAATAGTAAATTATACCCCTACACTATCCTACACTTTCCTTTGTGCTGCACCTTCCTGGACTTAGAATAGTAAATAGAACCCCTACACTATCCATCACTTTCCCTACTGTTGCATCTTCCTGGAGTTAGAATAGTAAATTATACTCCTACACTATCCATCACTTACCCTACTGCAAAACCTTCCTGGAGTTAGAATAGTAAATTATACCCCTGCACTATCCATCACTTTCCTTATTGCTGTACCTTCCTGGAGTTAGAATAGTAAATCAAACCCGTACACTATCCATCACTTTCCCTACTGCTGCATCTTCCTGGAGTTAGAATAGTAAATTATACTCCTACACTATCCATCACTTACCCTACTGCAAAACCTTCCTGGAGAAAGAATAGTAAATTATACCCCTACACTATCCATCACTTTCCCTACTGCTGCACCTTCCTGGACTTAGAATATAAAATTATATCTCTACACTATCCTACACTTTCCCTACTGCTGCACCTTCCTGGAGTTAGAATGGTAAATTATATCTCTACACTATCCATCACTTTCCCTACTGCTCCACCTTCCTGGAGTTAGAATAGTAAATTGAACCCCTATACTATCCATCACTTTCCCTACTGCTGCACCTTCCTTGAGTTAGAATAGTAAAGTATACCCCTACACTATCCATCACTTTCCCTATTGCTGCACCTTCCTGTTGTTAGAATTGTAAATTAAACCCTTACACTATCCATCACTTTCCCTACTGCTGCACCTTCCTGGAGTTAGAATAGTATATTATACCCCTACACTATCCTACACTTTCCTTTGTGCTGCACCTTCCTGGACTTAGAATAGTAAATAGAACCCCTACACTATCCGTCACTTTCCCTACTGCTGCACCTTCCTGGAGTTAGAATAGTAAATTATAGCCCTACACTATCCATCAAGTACCTTATTGCTGCACCTTCCTGGAGTTAGAATAGTAAATTAAACCCTTACACTATCCATCACTTTCCCTACTGCTGCACCTTCCTGGAGTTAGAATAGTAAATTGAACCCCTACACTATCCATCACTTTCCCTACTGCTGTACCTTCCTGGAGTTAGAATAGTATATTATACCCCTACACTATCCTACACTTTCCTTTGTGCTGCACCTTCCTGGACTTAGAATAGGAAATAGAACCCCTAAACTATCCATCACTTTCCCTACTGGTGCACCTTCCTGGAGTTATAATAGTAATTTATACCCCTACACTATCCCTCACTTACCCTTCTGCAACACCTTCCTGGAGTTAGAATAGTAAATTAAACCCCTACACTATCCATCACGTTCCCTACTGCTGCACCTTCCTGGAGTTAGAATAGTAAATTATACTCCTACACTATTCATCACTTACCCTACTGCAACACCTTCCTGGAGTTAGAATAGTAAATTATATCTCTACACTATCCTTCACTTTCCCTACTGCTCCACCTTCCTGGAGTTAGAGTAGTACATTGAACCCCTATACTATCCATCACTTTCCCTACTGCTGCACCTTCCTTGAGTTAAAATAGTAAAGTATACCCCTACACTATCCATCACTTTCCCTATTCCTGCACCTTCCTGGAGTTAGAATAGTAAATTAAACCCTTACACTATCCATTACTTTCCCTACTGCTGCACCTTCCTGGAGTTAGAATAGTATATTATACCCCTACACTATCCTACACTTTCCTTTGTGCTGCACCTTCCTGGACTTAGAATAGTAAATAGAACCCCTACACTATCCGTCACTTTCCCTACTGCTGCACCTTCCTGGCGTTAGAATAGTAAATTATAGCCCTACACTATCCATCACGTTCCTTATTGCTGCACATTCCTTGAGTTAGAATAGTAAAATAAACCCTTACACTATCCATCACTTTCCCTACTGCTGCACCTTCCTGGAGTTAGAATAGTAAATTGAACCCCTACACTATCCATCACTTTCCCTACTGCTGCACCTTCCTGGAGTTAGAATAGTATATTATACCCCTACACTATCCTACACTTTCCTTTGTGCTGCCCCTTCCTGGACTTAGAATAGTAAATAGAACCCCTAAACTATCCATCACTTTCCCTACTGGTGCACCTTCCTGGAGTTATAATAGTAATTTATACCCCTACACTATCCCTCACTTACCCTTCTGCAACACCTTCCTGGAGTTAGAGTAGTACATTGAACCACTACACTATCCATCACTTTCCCTATTGCTGCACCTTCCTGGAGTTAGAATAGTAAATCAAACCCCTATACTATCCATCACTTTCCCTACTGCTGCACCTTCCTGGAGTTAGAATAGTATATTATACCCCTACACTATCCTACACTTTCCTTTGTGCTGCACCTTCCCGGACTTAGAATAGTAAATAGAACCCCTACACTATCAATCACTTTCCCTACTGCTGCACCTTCCTGGAGTTAGAATAGTAAATTATATCCCTACACTATCCATCACTTTCCCTACTGCTGCACCTTCCTGGAGTTAGAGTAGTAAATTGAACCACTACACTATCCATCACTTTCCTTATTGCTGCACCTTCCTGGAGTTAGAATAGTAAATTAAACCCTTACACTATCCATCACTTTCCCTACTGCTGCACCTTCCTGGAGTTAGAATAGTAAATTGAACCCCTACACTATCCATCACTTTCCTTATTGCTGTACATTCCTGGAGTTAGAATAGTAAATCAAACCCGTACACTATTCATCACTTTCCCTACTGGTGCACCTTCCTGGAGTTAGAATAGTAAATCGAACCCCTACACTATCCATCACTTTCCCTACTGCTGCACCTTCCTGGAGTTAGAATAGTAAATTAAACCCCTACACTATCCATCACTTTCCCTACGGCTGCACCTTCCTAGAGTTAGAATAGTAATTTATACTCCTACAGTATCCATCACTTACCCTACTGCTGCACCTTCCTGGAGTTAGAATAGTAAATTGAACCCCTACACTATCCATCACTTACCCTACTGCAACACCTTCCTGGAGTTAGAATAGTAAATTATACCTCTACACTAACCATCACTTTCCTTATTGCTGCACCTTCCTGGAGTTAGAATAGTAAATTAAACCCTTACACTATCCATCACTTTCCCTACTGCTGCACCTTCCTGGAGTTAGAATAGTAAATTGAACCCCTACACTATCCATCACTTTCCTTATTGCTGTACATTCCTGGAGTTAGAATAGTAAATCAAACCCCTACACTATCCATCACTTTCCCTACTGCTGCTCCTTCCTGGAGTTAGAATAGTAAATTAAACCCCTACACTATCCATCACTTTCCCTACTGCTGCACCTTCCTGGAGTTAGAATAGTAAATTATACTCCTACACTATCCATCACTTACCCTACTGCAATACCTTCCTGGAGTTAGAATAGTAAATTATACCCCTACACTATCCATCACTTTCCTTATTGCTGTACCTTCCTGGAGTTAGAATAGTAAATCAAACCCCTACACTATCCATCACTTTCCCTACTGCTGCACCTTCTTGGAGTTAGAATAGTAAATCATACCCCTACACTATCCATCACTTACCCTTATGCAACACCTTCCTGGAGTTAGAATAGTAAATTATACCCCTACACTATCCATCACTTTCCTTACTGCTGCACCTTCCTGGAGTTAGTATAGTAAATTATACCCCTACACTATCCTACACTTTCCTTTGTGCTGCACCTTCCTGGACTTAGAATAGTAAATAGAACCCCTACACTATCCATCACTTTCCCTACTGTTGCATCTTCCTGGAGTTAGAATAGTAAATTATACTCCTACACTATCCATCACTTACCCTACTGCAAAACCTTCCTGGTGTTAGAATAGTAAATTATACCCCTGCACTATCCATCACTTTCCTTATTGCTGTACCTTCCTGGAGTTAGAATATTAAATCAAACCCGTACACTATCCATCACTTTCCCTACTGCTGCATCTTCCTGGAGTTAGAATAGTAAATTATACTCCTACACTATCCATCACTTACCCTACTGCAAAACCTTCCTGGAGTTAGAATAGTAAATTATACCCCTACACTATCCATCACTTTCCCTACTGCTGCACCTTCCTGGACTTAGAATATAAAATTATATCTCTACACTATCCTACACTTTCCCTACTGCTGCACCTTCCTGGAGTTAGAATAGTAAATTATATCTCTACACTATGCATCACTTTCCCTACTGCTGCACCTTCCTGGAGTTAGAGTAGTAAATTGAACCCCTACACTATCCATCACTTTCCCTACTGCTGCACCTTCCTAGAGTAAGAATAGTAAATTGAACTCCTACACTATATATCACTTTCCCTACTGCTGCACCTTCCTGGAGTTAGAATAGTATATTTACCCCTACACTATCCTACACTTTCCTTTGTGCTGCACCTTCCTGGACTTAGAATAGTAAATAGAACCCCTACACTATCCATCACTTTCCTTTGTGCTGCACCTTCCTGGACTTAGAATAGTAAATAGAACCCCTACACTATCCATCACTTTCCCTACTGCTGCACCTTCCTGGAGTTAGAGTAGTAAATTGAACCCCTACACTATACATCACTTTCCCTACTGCTGCAACTACCTTGAGTTGGAATAGTAAATGATACCCCTACACTATCCATCACTTTCCCTATTGCTGCACCTTCCTGGAGTTAGAATAGTAAATTGAATCCCTACACTATCCATCATTTTCCCTACTGCTGCACCTTCCTTTAGTTAGACTAGTAAATTGAAACCCTACACTGTCCATCACTTTCCTTATTGCTGTACCTTCCTGGAGTTAGAATAGTAAATCAAACCCCTACACTATCTATCACTTTTCCTACTGCTGCACCTTCCTGGAGTTAGAATAGTATATTATACCCCTACACTATCCTACACTTTCCTTTGTGCTGCACCTTCCCGGACTTAGAATAGTAAATAGAACCCCTACACTATCCATCACTTTCCCTACTGCTGCACCTTCCTGGAGTTAGAATAGTAAATTATATCCCTACACAATCCATCACTTTCCCTACTGCTGCACCTTCCTGGAGTTAGAGTAGTAAATTGAACCACTACACTATCCATCACTTTCCTTATTGTGCACCTTCCTGGAGTTAGAATAGTAAATTAAACCCTTACACTATCCATCACTTTCCCTACTGCTGCACCTTCCTGGAGTTAGAATAGTAAATCGAACCCCTACACTATCCATCACTTTCCCTACTGCTGCACCTTCCTGGAGTTAGAATAGTAAATTATACTCCTACACTATCCAACACTTACCCTACTGCAAAACCTTCCTGGAGTTAGAATAGTAAATCGAACCCCTACACTATCCATCACTTTCCCTACTGCTGCACCTTCCTGGAGTTAGAATAGTAAATTAAACCCCTACACTATCCATCACTTTCCCTACTGCTGCACCTTCCTGGAGTTAGAATAGTAAATTATACTCCTACACTATCCATCACTTACCCTACTGCAACACCTTCCTGGAGTTAGAATAGTAAATTATACCCCTACACTATCCATCACTTTCCTTATTGCTGTACCTTCCTGGAGTTAGAATAGTAAATCGAACCCCTACACTATCCATCACTTTCCCTACTGCTGCACCTTCCTGGAGTTAGAATAGTAAATTAAACCCCTACACCATCCATCACTTTCCCTACTGCTGCACCTTCCTGGAGTTAGAATAGTAAATTATACTCCTACACTATCCATCACTTACCCTACTGCAACACCTTCCTGGAGTTAGAATAGTAAATTATACCCCTACACTATCCATCACTTTCCTTATTGCTGTACCTTCCTGGAGTTAGAATAGTAAATCAAACCCCTACACTATCCATCACTTTCCCTACTGCTGCACCTTCTTGGAGTTAGAATAGTAAATCGTACCCCTACACTATCCATCACTTACCCTTATACAACACCTTCCTGGAGTTAGAATAGTAAATTATACCCCTACACTATCCATCACTTTCCTTACTGCTGCACCTTCCTGGAGTTAGAATAGTAAATTATACCCCTACACTATCCTACACTTTCCTTTGTGCTGCACCTTCCTGGACCTAGAATAGTAAATAGAACCCCTACACTATCCATCACTTTCCCTACTGTTGCATCTTCCTGGAGTTAGAATAGTAAATTATACTCCTACACTATCCATCACTTACCCTACTGCAAAACCTTCCTGGAGTTAGAATAGTAAATTATACCCCTGCACTATCCATCACTTTCCTTATTGCTGTACCTTCCTGGAGTTAGAATAGTAAATCAAACCCGTACACTATCCATCACTTTCCCTACTGCTGCATCTTCCTGGAGTTAGAATAGTAAATTATACTCCTACACTATCCATCACTTACCCTACTGCAAAACCTTCCTGGAGTTAGAATAGTAAATTATACCCCTACACTATCCATCACTTTCCCTACTGCTGCACCTTCCTGGACTTAGAATATAAAGTTATATCTCTACACTATCCTACACTTTCCCTACTGCTGCACCTTCCTGGAGTTAGAATAGTAAATTATATCTCTACACTATCCATCACTTTCCCTACTGCTCCACCTTCCTGGAGTTAGAATAGTAAAGTATACCCCTACACTATCCATCACTTTCCCTATTGCTGCACCTTCCTGTTGTTAGAATTGTAAATTAAACCCTTATACTATCCATCACTTTCCCTACTGCTGCACCTTCCTGGAGTTAGAATAGTATATTATACCCCTACACTATCCTACACTTTCCTTTGTGCTGCACCTTCCTGGACTTAGAATAGTAAATAGAACCCCTACACTATCCGTCACTTTCCCTACTGCTGCACCTTCCTGGAGTTAGAATAGTAAATTATAGCCCTACACTATACATCATGTACCTTATTGCTGCACCTTCCTGGAGTTAGAATAGTAAATTAAACCCTTACACTATCCATCACTTTCCCTACTGCTGCACCTTCCTGGAGTTAGAATAGTAAATTGAACCCCTACACTATCCCTCACTTTCCCTACTGCTGCACCTTCCTGGAGTTAGAATAGTATATTATACCCCTACACTATCCTACACTTTCCTTTGTGCTGCACCTTCCTGGACTTAGAATAGTAAATAGAACCCCTAAACTATCCATCACTTTCCCTACTGGTGCACCTTCCTGGAGTTATAATAGTAATTTATACCCCTACACTATCCCTCACTTACCCTTCTGCAACACCTTCCTGGAGTTAGAATAGTAAATTAAACCCCTACACTATCCATCACGTTCCCTACTGCTGCACCTTCCTGGAGTTAGAATAGTAAATTATACTCCTACACTATCCATCACTTACCCTACTGCAACACCTTCCTGGAGTTAGAATAGTAAATTATATCTCTACACTATCCTTCACTTTCCCTACTGCTCCACCTTCCTGGAGTTAGAGTAGTAAATTGAACCCCTATACTATCCATCACTTTCCCTACTGCTGCACCTTCCTTGAGTTAGAATAGTAAAGGATACCCCTACACTATCCATCACTTTCCCTACTGCTGCACCTTCCTGGAGTTAGAATAGTAAATTATATCCCTACACAATCCATCACTTTCCCTACTGCTGCACCTTCCTGGAGTTAGAGTAGTAAATTGAACCACTACACTATCCATCACTTTCCTTATTGCTGCACCTTCCTGGAGTTAGAATAGTAAATTAAACCCTTACACTATCCATCACTTTCCCTACTGCTTCACCTTCATGGAGTTAGATTAGTAAATTGAACCCCTACACTATCCATCACTTTCCTTATTGCTGTACATTCCTGGAGTTAGAATAGTAAATCAAACCCGTACACTATCCATCACTTTCCCTACTGGTGCACCTTCCTGGAGTTAGAATAGTAAATCGAACCCCTACACTATCCATCACTTTCCCTACTGCTGCACCTTCCTGGAGTTAGAATAGTAAATTATACTCCTACACTATCCAACACTTACCCTACTGCAAAACCTTCCTGGAGTTAGAATAGTAAATCGAACCCCTACACTATCCATCACTTTCCCTACTGCTGCACCTTCCTGGAGTTAGAATAGTAAATTAAACCCCTACACTATCCATCACTTTCCCTACTGCTGCACCTTCCTGGAGTTAGAATAGTAAATTATACTACTACACTATCCATCACTTACCCTACTGCAACACCTTCCTGGAGTTAGAATAGTAAATTATACCCCTACACTATCCATCACTTTCCTTATTGCTGTACCTTCCTGGAGTTAGAATAGTAAATCAAACCCCTACACTATCCATCACTTTCCCTACTGCTGCACCTTCTTGGAGTTAGAATAGTAAATTGTACCCCTACACTATCCATCACTTACCCTTATGCAACACCTTCCTGGAGTTAGAATAGTAAATTATACCCCTACACTATCCATCACTTTCCTTACTGCTGCACCTTCCTGGAGTTAGAACAGTAAATTATACCCCTACACTATCCTACACTTTCCTTTGTGCTGCACCTTCCTGGACTTAGAATAGTAAATCAAACCCATACACTATCCATCACTTTCCCTACTGCTAACCTTCCTGGAGTTAGAATAGTAAATCGAACCCCTACACTATCCATCACTTTCCCTACTGCTGCACCTTCCTGGAGTTAGAATAGTAAATTAAACCCCTACACTATCCATCACTTTCCCTACTGCTGTACCTTCCTGGAGTTAGAATAGTAAATTATACTCCTACACTATCCATCACTTAACCTACTGCAACACCTTCCTGGAGTTAGAATAGTAAATTATACCCCTACACTATCCATCACTTTCCTTATTGCTTTACCTTCCTGGAGTTAGAATAGTAAATCAAACCCCTACACTATCCATCACTTTCCCTACTGCTGCACCTTCTTGGAGTTAGAATAGTAAATCGTACCCCTACACTATCCATCACTTACCCTTATGCAACACCTTCCTGGAGTTAGAATAGTAAATTATACCCCTACACTATCCATCACTTTCCTTACTGCTGCACCTTCCTGGAGTTAGAATAGTAAATTATACCCCTACACTATCCTACACTTTCCTTTGTGCTGCACCTTCCTGGACTTAGAATAGTAAATAGAACCCCTACACTATCCATCACTTTCCCTACTGTTGCATCTTCCTGGAGTTAGAATAGTAAATTATACTCCTACACTATCCATCACTTACCCTACTGCAAAACCTTCCTGGAGTTAGAATAGTAAATTATACCCCTGCACTATCCATCACTTTCCTTATTGCTGTACCTTCCTGGAGTTAGAATAGTAAATCAAACCCGTACACTATCCATCACTTTCCCTACTGCTGCATCTTCCTGGAGTTAGAATAGTAAATTATACTCCTACACTATCCATCACTTACCCTACTGCAAAACCTTCCTGGAGTTAGAATAGTAAATTATACCCCTACACTATCCATCACTTTCCCTACTGCTGCACCTTCCTGGACTTAGAATATAAAATTATATCTCTACACTATCCTACACTTTCCCTACTGCTGCACCTTCCTGGAGTTAGAATAGTAAATTATATCTCTACACTATCCATCACTTTCCCTACTGCTCCACCTTCCTGGAGTTAGAATAGTAAATTGAACCCCTATACTATCCATCACTTTCCCTACTGCTGCACCTTCCTTGAGTTAGAATAGTAAAGTATACCCCTACACTATCCATCACTTTCCCTATTGCTGCACCTTCCTGGTGTTAGAATTGTAAATTAAACCCTTATACTATCCATCACTTTCCCTACTGCTGCACCTTCCTGGAGTTAGAATAGTATATTATACCCCTACACTATCCTACACTTTCCTTTGTGCTGCACCTTCCTGGACTTAGAATAGTAAATAGAACCCCTACACTATCCGTCACTTTCCCTACTGCTGCACCTTCCTGGAGTTAGAATAGTAAATTATAGCCCTACACTATACATCACGTACCTTATTGCTGCACCTTCCTGGAGTTAGAATAGTAAATTAAACCCTTACACTATCCATCACTTTCCCTACTGCTGCACCTTCCTGGAGTTAGAATAGTAAATTGAACCCCTACACTATCCATCACTTTCCCTACTGCTGCACTGTGGTGTTGGGTTCAAATCAGGCCTACATACTCTGCTAAGCTCTCGAACGCCTTAGTATAGAAGTTGGCACGGACACTGGAAAATGCAAAAGACAAGTTTATTAAGACCCCATGGGGTGGTGGTACATTCCTACAGCACCCTTCGGCAATGTAAGAAGTAGCACACCGAACATCGGTGCGCGACCTCTTTTATACAGTTTAATAGCAACAAAAAGGTAGGCGGTTACAAGTTACACATTTTAGGTACGTATAAGGTCAATTTTGGAACACAGCCAGCATGTGGGAGGAGTTCAGTAGCACTGGTCAGTCAGTGCTAACAATCCTAAAGAATGACCAGTTGATGCATAGTGCGCATGTGCGCTTGACCAGTACTAAAAATAGTCTGTTGCCGAGGAGAATAGATGATCATGGGTATCGAGAAAGGACGAAAGGGCACACTGACCACGAGGCAGCGTGTTCATAGCAAATGGAAGCCAGAAGGATTCAAGATGGCCCCCGTTTGTTTTGGTCAAGTTAACGAAAAAGACCGTGTAGCTGTGCTAAACGCTAACTCAGGAGCTGCCAAAACACGACAGACGGCCCTTTTAGCGTTTAGCAAAAGCTACCTCATAATGAACATAATCAGGACTCTCATCATCAATGTTGATGGCCATTATTTTCAGCACTTCATCATTGATCAGTTTTTCTTGCTTAATAATAGCTCGTTTGGACGGAATACAGGCTGTGATACATACAGAACATAATGTTGGGCCACATTGAATACATAGACAAAGGGAAAATAATACTCCAATAAAAATACATAGAATTGTTAATAATTTCCAACCCCAAGTACTGAGTAGGGTCCAGAACCAACCAGAAAAGGTCCATGTTCCATTTTCTGGGTGGATCTCAGCAGCTATTTTATGTAGTTTCGTGATTGAATCATACACGGAAGGTGAATTATCTGGCACATACACACAGCAACTACTTCCGATAATGCGGCATGCCGCGCCCCGATCAGCTAGTATTACGTCTAGAACCATCCGGTTCTGGAGCGTCACAATTCGGGTGATTTGCAATTCTTCAGTTATATTCCCTAAAGCAGAGGCAGTTTCATTAGCGACAGCTTCCACTATACATGTAAGCCGCCTTATCTTTCTGCTATTCAGTGCAGCTCCTACAAATGAAAATAAGCCCAAATTGAAATCTACATATTGCTGTAAAGTTGTATCAGTTTGGTCTATTTCATCAAGATCTAATGTTCGTTTAACTTGGTTTAGTACGAAATCATGATACAGAACGTAGTCATTGTGATACATAGGAGGAGCAATAAATACAGGTGGTAATACAAAAGCTATGTAACATGTTCCTAACCATCCCAATGGCAGACGATGGTATCCCTTATTTCCACAAATGAAATATGTATTACGTGAAGCTACAAATGCAATTCCATTTGGCGTATCAAAGGTAAGTGTAATATTGCATTCACTGCGGCCTACAGGGATTATACCTTTATTTCTAATACACAGATCTGCTTTTGTATCAATAACTGTTATCACATGTAAGCTCGTTACATTTATAAGTCTTTGATTCGTATAGATACGAGGTGCAGAAACATTGTCCGGACGATACTCTTCCCATTCAAATTTAGTTCCTTCAGCTTGTGGATAACCATCTTTGTCATTATAGCATATCTTGTTCAATCGAAAAAGTAGTCCACCTTTCGTTGGCCATCGTAAGGTAAAAAGAAGAGTGTACCAAGCATTGCAAGAACCATTATGAGAAAACGGGAGAGGAATGAGTGGAGTTCCTCCCCTCTTCTGATGTCCGGGCAACATTCCACATACCCAACAATTGGAAGTATTGGTCATGTTGTGAGCATGATGCAAGATCTGAATAAAACTGTTATTCAAATAAGTCTGTCTATGTCTCTCTTCATGATAAGGCAAAGTAAAATGAAAATGTTCAGATGGGCTTGGAGTGGTGGGCAGTAGGTGTTCTCGTGCAGGAAACAATTGTTCTATAGTCCAAGCTACTACTGCGATCACCACTATGGTCAAGACAAACTAAGCAGCACCAATAATTCTCCCCTTTCGTGTCGAAGGAGATGCCATAGTTCGCAAAACAATACTCTTCAAGAGCAACACTAAACGAGAAAACAAAAACGATGGTTCTGGACCGAGGCTGCCGTTGATTTGTTCTCCGAGATTCAAGACGGGTGTCGCTACACTGGGCAGAACTGATCCCCCCCCCTTGATATTCCCGGCTTCCGTTTCACAAACCTCAGAGCGGTTACCAACCAGTTTCAAAAATGCAAAAAGAAATCTTATTTCCTGGGACGTAGATTGTACTTCACTTCATCAGAAACAGTGTGGTCCGGGAAGGCTCCCTCCAATTCATCGGGCGTGACAGCTGGGCTCTTTTCTGCATCCAAAATCTTTCTGTAGTCGGATAGCACCACAGGGCTCACCAGATCCGGAGAAACGCGTCGGCAATGCGTTGAATGTATCCACCGCTTCTTATTGGTGACTCTTACAGCGGTCCGAGTCGCCAGCAGAACTTGCTCAGGGCCATGCCATCTCGGTTCCAAACTGCTGGATCGCTCGAACACGCGGACCATCACGTGGTCCCCAGGATGAAGATCGTGAGCCTCACCAGTGGAGTTATCAGGGAGTGCTTCTCGAACCTGTTGATGAATAGAAAGCAAATCATTTGTTAATCGTGCCAGATAATCGTTCATCATTATACAAGGCACATCATGTATCAAACGAGGTTTAGGAACTCCCCAAATATTCATCGGCCTTCCAAACACCACTTCATAGGGTGTGAGACCAGATCGAGAATGTGGCACTGATCGAATAGACAGCAATGCCAAAGGCAAAGCGTCCGGCCATTTCAGAGATGTGGATGCCACAATCTTTGCTAGCTTCAGCTTCAGAGTTGCATTGTACCTTTCTACCAAACCTGCTGATTGCGGATGAAAGACAGCGTGGAATCGTTGCTTGATTCCCAATCCTTTCAGGACGTACTCCACTACTTTCCCAATAAAATGAGGACCGTTATCATTCCACATAAATTTACAAACACCATAGCGCGGGAAGTACTCTTTGAGTAACACCTTAGCTGTTGTCAGTGCTGTATTGTCTTTCGTAGGGTAAGCCTCAATCCATTTGCTGAAGGCACACACCACCACTAAGACATACTTGAGGTTATTACAGCGTTCCAGCTGGATGTAGTCCATTTGCAGTACTTCGAATGGTGCAGTAGGTGGAACAAACCCTCCTTTAGGAGTATGAGTCCCTTGTCAAGGATTGTGCTGTAAACATATCAGACAGGTCTGCACTACTCTCTTAGCCGTACTAGTAATTTCAGGATTCTCCCAAACTCGTGTAAGCAATTTAGTAATTGCGAGAGCTCCAATATGTGCCAGCCCATGCGTCATTTGAACCATTGCTTGTAAATAGGCCATGGGTAGTTACCATCTTTCCATATCTTTACTGCGCCAGCAACCCTCATCATCCAATACTCCTTCAGTGGCCCATTTCGTAAGTTCTGCCTCAGATGCAGACTTCTGTATATCTAATACTTCTTCTCTAGCATTATGCCACCGCTCGGCTTGTGATTTTACCACGTACATGGGGGAATTATTTTGTAGCATAGCGGTCTCTCTCGCAATGCGATCTGCGAAAGCATTGCCTTGTCCTATTTTGTCCGTCACCTTTTTGTGTGCACTGCATTTGACTATTGCTACTTTCTTTGGACATAATAGTGCATTCAGGAGATCGCGTACCAATTCTCCATGCATGATGTGTACTCCGTGTGAAGTCAAGAATCCTCGTTCCTTCCAGAGTAGGCCAAAATCATGTACTACCCCAAAAGCGTAACGACTATCCGTATAAATGTTCACACATAGCCCAGCACTTAACTCACATGCTTTCGTTAAGGCTATTAATTCAGCTGCTTGAGCCGATTTCTGGGGTATTCGTGCTGCTTCTACCACTGTCTTAAGTGTCGTGATCGCATAAGCTGCGGAAGTCGTACCATCTGATAACCTCACACACGATCCATCGACCCACAGTTCCCCATCTACATCTGGAAATGGTGTATCCTGTAAGTCGATACGACCCTTTGTCTGTTCCTCAGTCAGAAAAACACAGTCATGTTGTTCTTCCTTCTGGGTCTCAGCAACAGGATCTGGCAGTAAAGTAGCAGGGTTCAATGTAGCACATCGTTTTAGTGTGATGTGCGGCGCCAACAACGTTAGCTCATATCCTGTCAGACGGGCACTGGTTAGATGCTGTGTTTTCGTTTGATTCAATAACGCATCTACCGCATGGGGAACTAACACCAACAATTTGTGTGACAAAACTATTCCCTCACTTTGTCGTATCGCTACTGCTGTTGCTGCAACTGCTCGAAAACATCCAGGCAATCCTTGAGCCACAGGGTCGAGTACCGCCGAGAAGTATGCACAAGGCCTCTGTTTGTCTCCGTGTGTCTGCACTAAGACTGACAATGCGCACCCATCCTTCTCGTGTACATACAATGTAAAGATCTTCGTGTAATCAGGTGTACCTAACACTGGTGCAGAACAAAGAGCTTGTCTCAATTGCTCAAAAGCATTCTGACATTCATCCGTCCATTCAATGGGGATCGGTGTATCTTTGGACAACAATGCCAACAACGGTTTAACAATGTGTGAAAAACCCAATATCCATTGCCTACAAAAAGACGTCAAACCTATAAAGGCACGAACATCTTTCTGAGTGCGGGGGACTGATGTGTCTAAAACTGCTTGAATTCGATCTGGTGTCAATGCACGGCCCTCCTTAGACAAAAGATGACCGAGGTAGGTCACCTTGGGTCTACAATATTGCAGCTTTTTCTTTGAAACCTTATGATTGTTTTTGGCTAGGAAGGAA
The DNA here is from genome assembly GCF_964261635.1 of Lissotriton helveticus. Taxonomy (NCBI): domain Eukaryota; kingdom Metazoa; phylum Chordata; class Amphibia; order Caudata; family Salamandridae; genus Lissotriton; species Lissotriton helveticus. The sequence goes on from NC_136068.1 coordinate 1,790,538,990, forward strand.
AGCAAGGAAAAGGTACTTTTCTCACATTGTTCTTGTGTGTCTGCTGCAAGTAAGATGTCATCCACATACTGAATAAGAGCCACTCCATCTTGTAATTCGAAGGAATCAAGCTGCCTTTTCAAAGCCTGACTATAGATGCTAGGACTTTCAGTATAACCTTGAGGAACTCGACAAAATCTGTACGATTTATTGTTTAATGTAAAGCCGAATAAATATCGACTATCAGGATGTACAGGAATCGAGAAGAAGGCATTCTTCAAATCGATGACTGTAAAAGTAGTTGCCGTCGGTGGAACCAACGTAAGCAACGTGGTGATGTCAGACACCACCGAGTACTGAGGCACCACTATCTTGTTGATTTCCCTCAAATCAATAATAAAACGATAAACCTTAGCATCTGTATCTCTTTTAAGGATCGGTAAAATTGGGCTGTTGCAAACATTGTAGGGAACTTCCTCAACTACTCCTGCCAAAATCAAATCATTCACAATGTGAATCAAAGCAATTTCACCTTCTCTCGAAATTTTATATTGTGGGACACGTGGCAGAGATACTCCCTCCTTTACAGTAATACGTACTGGAGGAATTTTCATTTGCCCTACATCAGTATCAGAAGTGGCCCACAACGTTTTTGGTAGGGAGGCTAATACGTCAGATTCATGGAGAAGACACACTCGCTCAATTTCTGGATAATTTTCATTCAACACAACTCGTACTCCTTCTGGGGCACAGCGAATAGTAGCTCGAAAATGTTTTAACATATCGAGTACCATAATATTATCTGGTGTATTTGGAGACAGCAAAAAGGGACAAGGGGCAGCGAATTTATCAACATGAAATGCAACGGGTTGAGACAGTGGGCTAGAAGTAGGTGTTCCATCGAACCCTATAGCTGTAATTACCTTGCCAGACAGGGGAGCCCTTGGAACCAAGTGTTTGGACAAAGCGCTACGAGTAGCTCCTGTATCGACCAGAAATTGATCAGTGGAACCCAAAACATGTGCTTCTATATATGGACCCCTTTGATCAACTGGTACCTCAACCGATTCCACACCCCATCCTACGCAATCCTATGCATAGCGCTCATCGCGTGGCTCAGCAGGGCCACCCTCATTTATCTGATATTGATTGCGATTATCAAACGTATTATAATCTGTCTGACCACGACCCCTTGCTCCATATCCTCCACGATCAGTTGCTCCATAACCTCCGCGATCATTTGCTCCATAACCTCCGCGATCATTTGCTCCCCATCCTCTTGGCCCTCCATAATTATTCCTAGACCTTCCACTTCCTCGTCCCCTCAAATTACACTGTTCTCGAAACACCGGACAGTCTGCAATCCAATGTCCAAACTGTTTACAGTATGCACACTGATTCACAGAAATGTCAGAACGAGGGGGAGGAGCATTATTATACGATCCTCGTCCCCCTCTATTGTTTCCCCTCATAGCCTGAACCTGAGCCAACATTACCTTCGTCTTCAAATCCTTCGCTTTCTTCTCACTACTTTCCTTTGCCTCCAATTCCTGTCGTTCATAATATTGAGCCATAGTCAATAAAGAAGCAGGGGTTGCTGTGGTCCACGAGCTTTCACTCGCCTTTAATCGTTTTGCAATCTCCGGTAGGAGATTAGCCACGTACTTATCAACGAATAAATGCCTGCCTGTATCTTCTGTTAATGATTGTCCACTGTAATCATGGAACGCTTCCTCAAAGCGAGAGAAGAAATCGGAAACCGATTCATCCGTTTTCTGCTTACAAGAGGCTAATATAGTCCAATCAATCTTTTTAGCGGGAGCAAGAGTCTTCAATTTTGTTAGTATGGCCCCTGGAAGGTCTAATATTAATTGACAAGGCTTACATGCTGGTTCCCGATCCAAATCAGCTTGAACTAGATCTTTCCAAGTGGCCCCGAGAGTCGTGTGGTCATCAAACTTACGAATCGCTCTCCACATATCAGGGGGCAATATTAACCCAAAAAACAGATCAATATCAACTAACGTCATAATACACGATGAAATTGCACTTTCAACACTTTCATAGAAAGCCGCTGGATTTTTACGGGGATCAGGCAAAGCATTCTTAAGCGCCATAACATCTGCTCTATTCCAAGGTGTATAAACCCAGTTATATACAAAATACCCTTTCGCGTCTTTGGATCTTTTATCATCATCTGTGCCATCCCCTTTATGAGGGACATATAAAGGCGCAGCTTCTCGCATAGGTCTAACATTAATCGCAGCGATCTTATCTGTTCCAAAGATGGAGCATTCTTTGGATATTTCCGTTGATCCGGACGCAGGCGGACCCTTTGACTTTTCTAACTCTCGTAGCTGTGTCGCCTCATTCCGTAGCTGAACCAAACGTTTGAAAAATTCATCCGCATCTGAAAGAACAAAAAGACCTTTACGAAAGTTCTCACGACCCTTGGATATATCCTTGGGTTCTAACTCTGAGGAATATTTTCTGAATCGTTCAACAACCTCATCTCCAAAATGATCTAAGAAATACAGTCGCTCCTGATCAGACCATTGTTCCATTTGCTTACTAATTTCAGAAACAGCAACAGTATTAATATTTAGCTTTCGTGCAAACGAACGCAATTCCGCAGTTCGTTCTGCATGTAACCTTGTACGCTGTGTACGATCATTATCCTCATCTGATTCCTCGTTCGGAGCCGTAGGTGCGACGTACGGAGGCGGACAGTGATCTAGTAATGAAAAATCATCTGTTTCATTAGTAAGGACCGGATAAAGAGGACGCCTGATAGGGAACTGACCGTTAACCTGCAAATTATGTTCTCGCGTCTCCCTCTCTTTCTTTTCCTGTAACTCCTTCTCCTGTAGCTGTAAAGCTTTATCACGTGCAGCCTTTCGCTGCACCTTCTCCGCCAAGGCTTCCTCACGCTTCACTCGTTCACGCACCTCTTTCTCCCACATACGCACACAATCAAACATATCTTGCCTAGACCTTCGCTGAAACAAACACTGCTCTACATATTGAACCTTTCGAAGATCGAATGACCCATGTAGTGGCCACTGTAATCCACGATCGGTTTTAGTATACTTATGCCATAACGTGCTGTACATTATTGGTGGAATACCAAATTTTACATACATCTCGCAATTTGGAGTCCCCTCTGGGGGAGCCGGCTGTGCTTTATTTAATCGATAATTGGTACCAGTCTCAAAGCAGCATATTCTTCGGAGCGTGCTGAAAACAGGCATGTTCAAAAAAAGTACCACAAAACGCGATACTACACAAAATGGCACTTAATGTGCTTCATACACGGTGTGCCGTTCAAATCAAATAAATCAGAGAAATATCCCTACATGCCTGCCTATGTGAGGTGCACTTCACATATTCAAATTCAAATTCAAAGATTCAAACGTTAGCTAACTACAAACAAATTCAAATTCAAATTCAAAATTCAAAAAGCCATAGTAAGTGTCAGTAGACTACCTCACCAGTCAAAAGCTTACCAAATATCTTCAAAACGTCCAAAGTCCAACTGCCAAGTTCTGTAATCGAATTAGCCAAAACGGCACATCACGACAATCCAAGATCAGAATCTCAGTCGAAGACCGGCGCCACCTGGAAGGTCAGATCAGAAGGAAGGAAAGAAACACCGTGGATGCCAAGACTTGGGTCACTCAATGGCAGCGATCGCTTCCATGGCGAGTTTCCAACCCTTCGTCGCGACCTCTCCTTCGGGCATCCGAGTCGCCGATGAGTCCCTTCGTGGTCGCCAATTGTGGTGTTGGGTTCAAATCAGGCCTACATACTCTGCTAAGCTCTCGAACGCCTTAGTATAGAAGTTGGCACGGACACTGGAAAATGCAAAAGACAAGTTTATTAAGACCCCATGGGGTGGTGGTACATTCCTACAGCACCCTTCGGCAATGTAAGAAGTAGCACACCGAACATCGGTGCGCGACCTCTTTTATACAGTTTAATAGCAATAAAAAGGTAGGCGGTTACAAGTTACACATTTTAGGTACATATAAGGTCAATTTTGGAACACAGCCAGCATGTGGGAGGAGTTCAGTAGCACTGGTCAGTCAGTGCTAACATTCCTAAAGAATGACCAGTTGATGCATAGTGCGCATGTGCGCTTGACCAGTACTAAAAATAGCCTGTTGCCGAGGAGAATAGATGATCATGGGTATCGAGAAAGGACGAAAGGGCACACTGACCACGAGGCAGCGTGTTCATAGCAAATGGAAGCCAGAAGGATTCAAGATGGCCCCCGTTCGTTTTGGTCAAGTTAACGAAAAAGACCTGGTAGCTGTGCTAAACGCTAACTCAGGAGCTGCCAAAACACGACAGCACCTTCCTGGAGTTAGAATAGTATATTATACCCCTACACTATCCTACACTTTCCTTTGTGCTGCACCTTCCTGGACTTAGAATAGTAAATAGAACCCCTAAACTATCCATCACTTTCCCTACTGGTGCACCTTCCTGGAGTTATAATAATAATTTATACCCCTACACTATCCCTCACTTACCCTTCTGCAACACCTTCCTGGAGTTAGAATAGTAAATTAAACCCCTACACTATCCATCACGTTCCCTACTGCTGCACCTTCCTGGAGTTAGAATAGTAAATTATACTCCTACACTATCCATCACTTACCCTACTGCAACACCTTCCTGGAGTTAGAATAGTAAATTATATCTCTACACTATCCTTCACTTTCCCTACTGCTCCACCTTCCTGGAGTTAGAGTAGTAAATTGAACCCCTATACTATCCATCACTTTCCCTACTGCTGCACCTTCCTTGAGTTAGAATAGTAAAGGATACCCCTACACTATCCATCACTTTCCCTATTGCTGCACCTTCCTGGAGTTAGAATAGTAAATTAAACCCTTACACTATCCATTACTTTCCCTACTGCTGCACCTTCCTGGAGTTAGAATAGTATATTATACCCCTACACTATCCTACACTTTCCTTTGTGCTGCACCTTCCTGGACTTAGAATAGTAAATAGAACCCCTACACTATCCGTCACTTTCCCTACTGCTGCACCTTCCTGGCGTTAGAATAGTAAATTATAGCCCTACACTATCCATCACGTTCCTTATTGCTGCACATTCCTTGAGTTAGAATAGTAAATTAAACCCTTACACTATCCATCACTTTCCCTACTGCTGCACCTTCCTGGAGTTAGAATAGTAAATTGAACCCCTACACTATCCATCACTTTCCCTACTGCTGCACCTTCCTGGAGTTAGAATAGTATATTATACCCCTACACTATCCTACACTTTCCTTTGTGCTGCCCCTTCCTGGACTTAGAATAGTAAATAGAACCCCTAAACTATCCATCACTTTCCCTACTGGTGCACCTTCCTGGAGTTATAATAGTAATTTATACCCCTACACTATCCCCCACTTACCCTTCTGCAACACCTTCCTGGAGTTAGAATAGTTAATTAAACCCCTACACTATCCATCACGTTCCCTACTGCTGCACCTTCCTGGAGTTAGAATAGTAAATTATACTCCTACACAATCCATCACTTACCCTACTGCAACACCTTCCTGGAGTTAGAATAGTAAATTATACCCCTACACTATCCATCACTTTCCTTATTGCTGTACCTTCCTGGAGTTAGAATAGTAAATCAAACCCCTACACTATCCATCACTTTCCCTACTGCTGCACCTTCCTGGAGTTAGAATAGTAAATCGTACCCCTACACTATCCATCACTTACCCTTATGCAACACCTTCCTGGAGTTAGAATAGTAAATTATACCCCTACACTATCCATCACTTTCCCTATTGCTGCATCTTCCTGCAGTTAGAATAGTAAATTATACTCCTACACTATCCATCACTTACCCTACTGCAAAACCTTCCTGGAGTTAGAATAGTAAATTATACCCCTACACTATCCATAACTTTCCCTACTGCTGCACCTTCCTGGACTTAGAATATAAAATTATATCTCTACACTATCCTACACTTTCCCTACTGCTGCACCTTCCTGGAGTTAGAATAGTAAATTATATCTCTACACTATCCATCACTTTCCCTACTGCTGCACCTTCCTGGAGTTAGAATAGTAAATTGAACCCCTACACTATCCATCACTTTCCCTACTGCTGCACCTTCCTGGAGTTAGAATAGTATATTATACCCCTACACTATCCTACACTTTCCTTTGTGCTGCACCTTCCTGGACTTAGAATAGTAAATAGAACCCCTAAACTATCCATCACTTTCCCTACTGGTGCACCTTCCTGGAGTTATAATAGTAATTTATACCCCTACACTATCCCTCACTTACCCTTCTGCAACACCTTCCTGGAGTTAGAATAGTAAATTAAACCCCTACACTATCCATCACGTTCCCTACTGCTGCACCTTCCTGGAGTTAGAATAGTAAATTATAATCCTACACTATCCATCACTTACCCTACTGCAACACCTTCCTGGAGTTAGAATAGTAAATTATATCTCTACACTATCCTTCACTTTCCCTACTGCTCCACCTTCCTGGAGTTAGAGTAGTAAATTGAACCCCTATACTATCCATCACTTTCCCTACTGCTGCACCTTCCTTGAGTTAGAATAGTAAAGTATACCCCTACACTATCCATCACTTTCCCTATTGCTGCACCTTCCTGGAGTTAGAATAGTAAATTAAACCCTTACACTATCCTACACTTTCCTTTGTGCTGCACCTTCCTGGACTTAGAATAGTAAATAGAACCCCTACACTATCCATCACTTTCCCTACTGCTGCACCTTCCTGGAGTTAGAATTGTATATTATACCCCTACACTATCCTACACTTTCCTTTGTGCTGCACCTTCCTGGACTTAGAATAGTAAATAGAACCCCTACACTATCCGTCACTTTCCCTACTGCTGCACCTTCATGGTGTTAGAATAGTAAATTATAGCCCTACACTATCCATCACGTTCCTTATTGCTGCACATTCCTTGAGTTAGAATAGTAAATTAAACCCTTACACTATCCATCACTTTCCCTACTGCTGCACCTTCCTGGAGTTAGAATAGTAAATTGAACCCCTACACTATCCATCACTTTCCCTACTGCTGCACCTTCCTGGAGTTAGAATAGTAAATAGAACCCCTAAACTATCCATCACTTTCCCTACTGGTGCACCTTCCTGGAGTTATAATAGTAATTTATACCCCTACACTATCCCTAACTTACCCTTCTGCAACACCTTCCTGGAGTTAGAATAGTAAATTAAACCCCTACACTATCCATCACGTTCCCTACTGCTGCACCTTCCTTGAGTTAGAATAGTAAATTATACTCCTACACTATCCATCACTTACCCTACTGCAACACCTTCCTGGAGTTAGAATAGTAAATTATACCCCTACACTATCCATCACTTTCCTTATTGCTGTACCTTCCTGGAGTTAGAATAGTAAATCAAACCCCTACACTATCCATCACTTTCCCTACTGCTGCACCTTCCTGGAGTTAGAATAGTAAATCGTACCCCTACACTATCCATCACTTACCCTTATGCAACACCTTCCTGGAGTTAGAATAGTAAATTATACCCCTACACTATCCATCACTTTCCCTATTGCTGCATCTTCCTGCAGTTAGAATAGTAAATTATACTCCTACACTATCCATCACTTACCCTACTGCAAAACCTTCCTGGAGTTAGAATAGTAAATTATACCCCTACACTATCCATACCTTTCCCTACTGCTGCACCTTCCTGGACTTAGAATATAAAATTATATCTCTACACTATCCTACACTTTCCCTACTGCTGCACCTTCCTGGAGTTAGAATAGTAAATTATATCTCTACACTATCCATCACTTTCCCTACTGCTCCACCTTCCTGGAGTTAGAGTAGTAAATTGAACTCCTACACTATCCATCACTTTCCCTACTGCTGCACCTTCCTTGAGTTAGAATAGTAAAGTATACCCCTACACTATCCATCATTTTCCCTATTGTTGTACCTTCCTGGAGTTAGAATAGTAAATTAAGCCCTTACACTATCCATCACTTTCCCTACTGCTGCACCTTCCTGGAGTTAGAATAGTATATTATACCCCTACACTATCCTACACTTTCCTTTGTGCTGCACCTTTCTGGACTTAGAATAGTAAATAGAACCCCTACACTATCCATCACTTTCCCTACTGGTGCACCTTCCTGGAGTTATAATAGTAATTTATACCCCTACACTATCCATCACTTACCCTTCTGCAACACCTTCCTGGAGTTAGAATAGTAAATTAAACCCCTACACTATCCATCACTTTCCCTACTGCTGCACCTTCCTGGAGTTAGAATAGTAAATTGAACCCCTACACTATCCATCACTTTCCCTACTGCTGCACCTTCCTGGAGTTAGAATAGTATATTATACCCCTACACTATCCTACACTTTCCTTTGTGCTGCCCCTTCCTGGACTTAGAATAGTAAATAGAACCCCTAAACTATCCATCACTTTCCCTACTGGTGCACCTTCCTGGAGTTATAATAGTAATTTATACCCCTACACTATCCCTCACTTACCCTTCTGCAACACCTTCCTGGAGTTAGAATAGTAAATTAAACCCCTACACTATCCATCACGTTCCCTACTGCTGCACCTTCCTTGAGTTAGAATAGTAAATTATACTCCTACACTATCCATCACTTACCCTACTGCAACACCTTCCTGGAGTTAGAATAGTAAATTATACCCCTACACTATCCATCACTTTCCTTATTGCTGTACCTTCCTGGAGTTAGAATAGTAAATCAAACCCCTACACTATCCATCACTTTCCCTACTGCTGCACCTTCCTGGAATTAGAATAGTAAATCGTACCCCTACACAATCCATCACTTACCCTTATGCAACACCTTCCTGGAGTTAGAATAGTAAATTATACCCCTACACTATCCATCACTTTCCCTATTGCTGCATCTTCCTGCAGTTAGAATAGTAAATTATACTCCTACACTATCCATCACTTACCCTACTGCAAAACCTTCCTGGAGTTAGAATAGTAAATTATACCCCTACACTATCCATAACTTTCCCTACTGCTGCACCTTCCTGGACTTAGAATATAAAATTATATCTCTACACTATCCTACACTTTCCCTACTGCTGCACCTTCCTGGAGTTAGAATAGTAAATTATATCTCTACACTATCCATCACTTTCCCTACTGCTCCACCTTCCTGGAGTTAGAGTAGTAAATTGAACCCCTACACTATCCATCACTTTCCCTACTGCTGCACCTTCCTTGAGTTAGAATAGTAAAGTATACTCCTACACTATCCATCATTTTCCCTATTGTTGTACCTTCCTGGAGTTAGAATAGTAAATTAAGCCCATACACTATCCATCACTTTCCCTACTGCTGCACCTTCCTGGAGTTAGAATAGTATATTATACCCCTACACTATCCTACACTTTCCTTTGTGCTGCACCTTTCTGGACTTAGAATAGTAAATAGAACCCCTACACTATGTTATGTTATGTTATGTTATTTGTACACTTCTATAGCGCACGGCCACTCCACTGGAGTATCCCGGCGCTTTAACGAAGACTCCCAAACCGAAGATGGGGAAAAACATAACACCAAAAAGGCGTACAAACACAAAAACAGCATCAAGATTACGGGAAGAGCCAAGTCTTAAGAGCCTTGCGGAAAGACAGAAGACTAGAGGTCTGTCTTAAAGAGATTGGAAGATCATTCCAGGCATGAGGAGCTAAGTAGCGAAAAGACCACTGGTGCACCTTCCTGGAGTTATAATAGTAATTTATACCCCTACACTATCCATCACTTACCCTTCTGCAACACCTTCCTGGAGTTAGAATAGTAAATAAAACCCCTACACTATCCATCACTTTCCCTACTGCTGCACCTTCCTGGAGTTAGAATAGTAAATTATACTCCTACACTATCCATCACTTACCCTACTGCAACACCTTCCTGGAGTTAGAATAGTAAATTATACCCCTACACTATCCATCACTTTCCCTACTGCTGCATCTTCCTGGAGTTAGAATAGTAAATTATACTCCTACACTATCCATCACTTACCCTACTGCAAAACCTTCCTGGAGTTAGAATAGTAAATTATACCCCTGCACTATCCATCACTTTCCTTATTGCTGTACCTTCCTGGAGTTAGAATAGTAAATCAAACCCGTACACTATCCATCATTTTCCCTACTGCTGCATCTTCCTGGAGTTAGAATAGTAAATTATACTCCTACACTATCCATCACTTACCCTACTGTAAAACCTTCCTGGAGTTAAAATAGTAATTTATACCCCTACACTATCCATTACTTTCCCTACTGCTGCACCTTCCTGGACTTAGAATATAAAATTATATCTCTACACTATCCTACACTTTCCCTACTGCTGCACCTTCCTGGAGTTAGAATAGTAAATTATATCTCTACACTATCCATCACTTTCCCTACTGCTGCACCTTCCTGGAGTTAGAGTAGTAAATTGAACCACTACACTATCCATCACTTTCCCTACTGCTGCACCTTCCTGAAGTTAGAATAGTAAATCGAACCCCTACACTATCCATCACTTTCCCTACTGCTGCACCTTCCTGGAGTTAGAATAGTACATTAAACCCCCTACACTATCCTACACTTTTCTTTGTGCTGCACCTTCCTGGACTCAGAATAGTAAATAGAACCCCTATATTATCCATCACTTTCCCTACTGCTGCACCTTCCTGGAGTTAGAATAGTAATTTATACCCCTACACTATCCCCCACTTACCCTTCTGCAACACCTTCCTGGAGTTAGAATAGTTAATTAAACCCCTACACTATCCATCACGTTCCCTACTGCTGCACCTTCCTGGAGTTAGAATAGTAAATTATACTCCTACACTATCCATCACTTACCCTACTGCAACACCTTCCTGGAGTTAGAATAGTAAATTATACCCCTACACTATCCATCACTTTCCTTATTGCTGTACCTTCCTGGAGTTAGAATAGTAAATCAAACCCCTACACTATCCATCACTTTCCCTACTGCTGCACCTTCCTGGAGTTAGAATAGTAAATCGTACCCCTACACTATCCATCACTTACCCTTATGCAACACCTTCCTGGAGTTAGAATAGTAAATTATACCCCTACACTATCCATCACTTTCCCTATTGCTGCATCTTCCTGCAGTTAGAATAGTAAATTATACTCCTACACTATCCATCACTTACCCTACTGCAAAACCTTCCTGGAGTTAGAATAGTAAATTATACCCCTACACTATCCATAACTTTCCCTACTGCTGCACCTTCCTGGACTTAGAATATAAAATTATATCTCTACACTATCCTACACTTTCCCTACTGCTGCACCTTCCTGGAGTTAGAATAGTAAATTATATCTCTACACTATCCATCACTTTCCCTACTGCTGCACCTTCCTGGAGTTAGAATAGTAAATTGAACCCCTACACTATCCATCACTTTCCCTACTGCTGCACCTTCCTGGAGTTAGAATAGTATATTATACCCCTACACTATCCTACACTTTCCTTTGTGCTGCACCTTCCTGGACTTAGAATAGTAAATAGAACCCCTAAACTATCCATCACTTTCCCTACTGGTGCACCTTCCTGGAGTTATAATAGTAATTTATACCCCTACACTATCCCTCACTTACCCTTCTGCAACACCTTCCTGGAGTTAGAATAGTAAATTAAACCCCTACACTATCCATCACGTTCCCTACTGCTGCACCTTCCTGGAGTTAGAATAGTAAATTATAATCCTACACTATCCATCACTTACCCTACTGCAACACCTTCCTGGAGTTAGAATAGTAAATTATATCTCTACACTATCCTTCACTTTCCCTACTGCTCCACCTTCCTGGAGTTAGAGTAGTAAATTGAACCCCTATACTATCCATCACTTTCCCTACTGCTGCACCTTCCTTGAGTTAGAATAGTAAAGTATACCCCTACACTATCCATCACTTTCCCTATTGCTGCACCTTCCTGGAGTTAGAATAGTAAATTAAACCCTTACACTATCCTACACTTTCCTTTGTGCTGCACCTTCCTGGACTTAGAATAGTAAATAGAACCCCTACACTATCCATCACTTTCCCTACTGCTGCACCTTCCTGGAGTTAGAATTGTATATTATACCCCTACACTATCCTACACTTTCCTTTGTGCTGCACCTTCCTGGACTTAGAATAGTAAATAGAACCCCTACACTATCCGTCACTTTCCCTACTGCTGCACCTTCATGGTGTTAGAATAGTAAATTATAGCCCTACACTATCCATCACGTTCCTTATTGCTGCACATTCCTTGAGTTAGAATAGTAAATTAAACCCTTACACTATCCATCACTTTCCCTACTGCTGCACCTTCCTGGAGTTAGAATAGTAAATTGAACCCCTACACTATCCATCACTTTCCCTACTGCTGCACCTTCCTGGAGTTAGAATAGTAAATAGAACCCCTAAACTATCCATCACTTTCCCTACTGGTGCACCTTCCTGGAGTTATAATAGTAATTTATACCCCTACACTATCCCTAACTTACCCTTCTGCAACACCTTCCTGGAGTTAGAATAGTAAATTAAACCCCTACACTATCCATCACGTTCCCTACTGCTGCACCTTCCTTGAGTTAGAATAGTAAATTATACTCCTACACTATCCATCACTTACCCTACTGCAACACCTTCCTGGAGTTAGAATAGTAAATTATACCCCTACACTATCCATCACTTTCCTTATTGCTGTACCTTCCTGGAGTTAGAATAGTAAATCAAACCCCTACACTATCCATCACTTTCCCTACTGCTGCACCTTCCTGGAGTTAGAATAGTAAATCGTACCCCTACACTATCCATCACTTACCCTTATGCAACACCTTCCTGGAGTTAGAATAGTAAATTATACCCCTACACTATCCATCACTTTCCCTATTGCTGCATCTTCCTGCAGTTAGAATAGTAAATTATACTCCTACACTATCCATCACTTACCCTACTGCAAAACCTTCCTGGAGTTAGAATAGTAAATTATACCCCTACACTATCCATACCTTTCCCTACTGCTGCACCTTCCTGGACTTAGAATATAAAATTATATCTCTACACTATCCTACACTTTCCCTACTGCTGCACCTTCCTGGAGTTAGAATAGTAAATTATATCTCTACACTATCCATCACTTTCCCTACTGCTCCACCTTCCTGGAGTTAGAGTAGTAAATTGAACTCCTACACTATCCATCACTTTCCCTACTGCTGCACCTTCCTTGAGTTAGAATAGTAAAGTATACCCCTACACTATCCATCATTTTCCCTATTGTTGTACCTTCCTGGAGTTAGAATAGTAAATTAAGCCCTTACACTATCCATCACTTTCCCTACTGCTGCACCTTCCTGGAGTTAGAATAGTATATTATACCCCTACACTATCCTACACTTTCCTTTGTGCTGCACCTTTCTGGACTTAGAATAGTAAATAGAACCCCTACACTATCCATCACTTTCCCTACTGGTGCACCTTCCTGGAGTTATAATAGTAATTTATACCCCTACACTATCCATCACTTACCCTTCTGCAACACCTTCCTGGAGTTAGAATAGTAAATTAAACCCCTACACTATCCATCACTTTCCCTACTGCTGCACCTTCCTGGAGTTAGAATAGTAAATTGAACCCCTACACTATCCATCACTTTCCCTACTGCTGCACCTTCCTGGAGTTAGAATAGTATATTATACCCCTACACTATCCTACACTTTCCTTTGTGCTGCCCCTTCCTGGACTTAGAATAGTAAATAGAACCCCTAAACTATCCATCACTTTCCCTACTGGTGCACCTTCCTGGAGTTATAATAGTAATTTATACCCCTACACTATCCCTCACTTACCCTTCTGCAACACCTTCCTGGAGTTAGAATAGTAAATTAAACCCCTACACTATCCATCACGTTCCCTACTGCTGCACCTTCCTTGAGTTAGAATAGTAAATTATACTCCTACACTATCCATCACTTACCCTACTGCAACACCTTCCTGGAGTTAGAATAGTAAATTATACCCCTACACTATCCATCACTTTCCTTATTGCTGTACCTTCCTGGAGTTAGAATAGTAAATCAAACCCCTACACTATCCATCACTTTCCCTACTGCTGCACCTTCCTGGAATTAGAATAGTAAATCGTACCCCTACACAATCCATCACTTACCCTTATGCAACACCTTCCTGGAGTTAGAATAGTAAATTATACCCCTACACTATCCATCACTTTCCCTATTGCTGCATCTTTCTGCAGTTAGAATAGTAAATTATACTCCTACACTATCCATCACTTACCCTACTGCAAAACCTTCCTGGAGTTAGAATAGTAAATTATACCCCTACACTATCCATAACTTTCCCTACTGCTGCACCTTCCTGGACTTAGAATATAAAATTATATCTCTACACTATCCTACACTTTCCCTACTGCTGCACCTTCCTGGAGTTAGAATAGTAAATTATATCTCTACACTATCCATCACTTTCCCTACTGCTCCACCTTCCTGGAGTTAGAGTAGTAAATTGAACCCCTACACTATCCATCACTTTCCCTACTGCTGCACCTTCCTTGAGTTAGAATAGTAAAGTATACTCCTACACTATCCATCATTTTCCCTATTGTTGTACCTTCCTGGAGTTAGAATAGTAAATTAAGCCCATACACTATCCATCACTTTCCCTACTGCTGCACCTTCCTGGAGTTGGAATAGTATATTATACCCCTACACTATCCTACACTTTCCTTTGTGCTGCACCTTTCTGGACTTAGAATAGTAAATAGAACCCCTACACTATGTTATGTTATGTTATGTTATGTTATTTGTACACTTCTATAGCGCACGGCCACTCCACTGGAGTATCCCGGCGCTTTAACGAAGACTCCCAAACCGAAGATGGGGAAAAACATAACACCAAAAAGGCGTACAAACACAAAAACAGCATCAAGATTACGGGAAGAGCCAAGTCTTAAGAGCCTTGCGGAAAGACAGAAGACTAGAGGTCTGTCTTAAAGAGATTGGAAGATCATTCCAGGCATGAGGAGCTAAGTAGCGAAAAGACCACTGGTGCACCTTCCTGGAGTTATAATAGTAATTTATACCCCTACACTATCCATCACTTACCCTTCTGCAACACCTTCCTGGAGTTAGAATAGTAAATAAAACCCCTACACTATCCATCACTTTCCCTACTGCTGCACCTTCCTGGAGTTAGAATAGTAAATTATACTCCTACACTATCCATCACTTACCCTACTGCAACACCTTCCTGGAGTTAGAATAGTAAATTATACCCCTACACTATCCATCACTTTCCCTACTGCTGCATCTTCCTGGAGTTAGAATAGTAAATTATACTCCTACACTATCCATCACTTACCCTACTGCAAAACCTTCCTGGAGTTAGAATAGTAAATTATACCCCTGCACTATCCATCACTTTCCTTATTGCTGTACCTTCCTGGAGTTAGAATAGTAAATCAAACCCGTACACTATCCATCATTTTCCCTACTGCTGCATCTTCCTGGAGTTAGAATAGTAAATTATACTCCTACACTATCCATCACTTACCCTACTGTAAAACCTTCCTGGAGTTAAAATAGTAATTTATACCCCTACACTATCCATTACTTTCCCTACTGCTGCACCTTCCTGGACTTAGAATATAAAATTATATCTCTACACTATCCTACACTTTCCCTACTGCTGCACCTTCCTGGAGTTAGAATAGTAAATTATATCTCTACACTATCCATCACTTTCCCTACTGCTGCACCTTCCTGGAGTTAGAGTAGTAAATTGAACCACTACACTATCCATCACTTTCCCTACTGCTGCACCTTCCTGAAGTTAGAATAGTAAATCGAACCCCTACACTATCCATCACTTTCCCTACTGCTGCACCTTCCTGGAGTTAGAATAGTACATTAAACCCCCTACACTATCCTACACTTTTCTTTGTGCTGCACCTTCCTGGACTCAGAATAGTAAATAGAACCCCTATATTATCCATCACTTTCCCTACTGCTGCACCTTCCTGGAGTTAGAATAGTAATTTATACCCCTACACTATCCATCACTTACCCTTCTGCAACACCTTCCTGGAGTTAGAATAGTAAATTATACCCCTCCACTATCCATCACTTTCCCTACTGCTGCACCTTCCTGGACTTAGAATATTAAATTATATCTCTACACTATCCTACACTTTCCCTACTGCTGCACCTTCCTGGAGTTAGACTAGTAAATTGAACCCCTACAATATCCATCACTTTCCCTACTGCTACACCTTTCTGGAGTTAGAATAGTATATTATACCCCTACACTATCCTACACTTTCCTTTGTGCTGCACCCTCCTGGACTTAGAATAGTAAATAGAACCCCTACACTATCCATCACTTTCCCTACTACTGCACCTTCCTGGAGTTAGAATAGTAAATTATAGCCCTACCCTATCCTTCACGTTCCTTATTGCTGCACCTTCCTGGAGTTAGAATAGTAAATTAAACCCTTACATTATCCATCACTTTCCCTACTGCTGCACCTTC
This sequence comes from Lissotriton helveticus, assembly GCF_964261635.1. Lineage (NCBI taxonomy): Eukaryota > Metazoa > Chordata > Amphibia > Caudata > Salamandridae > Lissotriton > Lissotriton helveticus. Next base: position 1,790,555,604 of record NC_136068.1, read on the forward strand.
CTGGAGTTAGAATAGTAAATTGAACCCCTACACTATATATCACTTTCCCTACTGCTGCACCTTCCTGGGGTTAGAATAGTATATTATACCCCTACACTATCCTACACTTTCCTTTGTGCTGCACCTTCCTGGACTTAGAATAGTAAATAGAACCCCTACACTATCCATCACTTTCCTTTGTGCTGCACCTTCCTGGACTTAGAATAGTAAATGGAACCCCTACACTATCCATCACTTTCCCTACTGCTGCACCTTCCTGGAGTTAGAGTAGTACATTGAACCCCTACACTATCCATCATGTTCCCTACTGCTGCACCTTCCTTGAGTTAGAATAGTAAAGTATATCCCTACACTATCCATCACTTTCCCTATTGCTGCACCTTCCTGGAGTTAGAATAGTAAATTAAACCCTTACACTATCCATCACGTTCCCTATTGCTGCACCTTCCTGGAGTTAGAATAGTATATTATACACCTACACTATCCTACACTTTCCTTTGTGCTGCACCTTCCTGGACTTAGAATAGTAAATAGAACCCCTACACTATCCATCACTTTCCCTTCTGGTGCACCTTCCTGGAGTTATAATAGTAATTTATACCCCTACACTATCCATCACTTACCCTTCTGCAACACCTTCCTGGAGTTAGAATAGTAAATTACACCCCTACACTATCCATCACTTTCCCTACTGCTGCACCTTCCTGGAGTTAGAATAGTAAATTATACTCCTACACTATCCATCACTTACCCTACTGCAACACCTTCCTGGAGTTAGAATAGTAAATTATACCCCTACACTATCCATCACTTTCCTTATTGCTGTACCTTCCTGGAGTTAGAATAGTAAATCAAACCCCATACACTATCCATCACTTTCCCTACTGCTGCACCTTCCTGGAGTTAGAATAGTAAATCGTACCCCTACACTATCCATCACTTACCCTTATGCAACACCTTCCTGGAGTTAGAATAGTAAATTATACCCTTACACTATCCATCACTTTCCTTACTGCTGCACCTTCCTGGAGTTAGAATAGTAAATTATACCCCTACACTATCGTACACTTTCCTTTGTGCTGCACCTTCCTGGACTTAGAATAGTAAATAGAACCCCTACACTATCCATCACTTTCCCTACTGCTGAATCTTCCTGGAGTTAGAATAGTAAATTATACTCCTACACTATCCATCACTTACCCTACTGCAAAACCTTCCTGGAGTTAGAATAGTAAATTATACCCCTGCACTATCCATCACTTTCCTTATTGCTGTACCTTCCTGGAGTTAGAATAGTAAATCAAACCCATACACTATCCATCACTTTCCCTACTGCTGCATCTTCCTGGAGTTAGAATAGTAAATTATACTCCTACACTATCCATCACTTACCCTACTGCAAAACCTTCCTGGAGTTAGAATAGTAAATTATACCCCTACACTATCCATCACTTTCCCTACTGCTGCACCTTCCTGAACTTAGAATATAAAATTATATCTCTACACTATCCTACACTTTCCCTACTGCTGCACCTTCCTGGAGTTAGAATAGTAAATTATATCTCTACACTATCCATCACTTTCCCTACTGCTGCACCTTCCTGAAGTTAGAATAGTAAATCGAACCCCTACACTATCCATCACTTTCCCTACTGCTGCACCTTCCTGGAGTTAGAATAGTAAATTAAACCCCCTACACTATCCATCACTTTCCCTACTGCTGCACCTTCCTGGAGTTAGAATAGTAAATTAAACCCCCTACACCATCCTACACTTTTCTTTGTGCTGCACCTTCCTGGACTCAGAATAGTAAATAGAACCCCTATATTATCCATCACTTTCCCTACTGCTGCACCTTCCTGGAGTTAGAATAGCAATTTATACCCCTACACTATCCATCACTTACCCTTCTGCAACACCTTCCTGGAGTTAGAATAGTAAATTATACCCCTACACTATCCATCACTTTCCCTACTGCTGCACCTTCCTGGACTTAGAATATTAAATTATATCTCTACACTATCCTACACTTTCCCTACTGCTGCACCTTCCTGGAGTTAGACTAGTAAATTGAACCCCTACAATATCCATCACTTTCCCTACTGCTACACCTTTCTGGAGTTAGAATAGTATATTATACCCCTACACTATCCTACACTTTCCTTTGTGCTGCACCCTCCTGGACTTAGAATAGTAAATAGAACCCCTACACTATCCATCACTTTCCCTACTACTGCACCTTCCTGGAGTTAGAATAGTAAATTTTAGCCCTACCCTATCCATCACGTTCCTTATTGCTGCACCTTCCTGGAGTTAGAATAGTAAATTAAACCCTTACATTATCCATCACTTTCCCTACTGCTGCACCTTCCTGGAGTTAGAATAGTAAATTGAACCCCTACACTATATATCACTTTCCCTACTGCTGCACCTTCCTGGAGTTAGAATAGTATATTATACCCCTACACTATCCATCACTTTCCTTTGTGCTGCACCTTCCTGGACTTAGAATAGTAAATAGAACCCCTACACTATCCATCACTTTCCTTTGTGCTGCACCTTCCGAGACTTAGAATAGTAAATAGAACCCCTACACTATCCATCACTTTCCCTACTGCTGCACCTTCCTGGAGTTAGAGTAGTAAATTGTACCCCTACACTATACATCACTTTCCCTACTGCTGCAACTACCTCGAGTTAGAATAGTAAATTATACCCCTACACTATCCATCACTTTCCCTATTGCTGCACCTTCCTGGAGTTAGAATAGTAAATTGAACCCCTACACTATCCATCATTTTCCCTACTGCTGCACCTTCCTGGAGTTAGACTAGTAAATTGAAACCCTACACTATCCATCACTTTCCTTATTGCTGTACCTTCCTGGAATTAGAATAGTAAATCAAACCCCTACACTATCCATCACTTTCCCTACTGCTGCACCTTCCTGGAGTTAGAATAGTATATTATACCCCTACACTAGCCTACACTTTCCTTTGTGCTGCACCTTCCCGGACTTAGAATAGTAAATAGAACCCCTACACTATCCATCACTTTCCCTACTGCTGCACCTTCCTGGAGTTAGAATAGTAAATTATATCCCTACACTATCCATCACTTTCCCTACTGCTGCACCTTCCTGGAGTTAGAGTAGTAAATTGAACCACTACATTATCCATCACTTTCCTTATTGCTGCACCTTCCTGGAGTTAGAATAGTAAATTAAACCCTTACACTATCCATCACTTTCCCTACTGCTGCACCTTCCTGGAGTTAGAATAGTAAATTGAACCCCTACACTATCCATCACTTTCCCTACTGCTGCACCTTCCTGGAGTTAGAATTGTAAATTAAACCCCTACTCTATCCATCACTTTCCCTACTGCTGCACCTTCCTGGAGTTAGAATAGTAAATTAAAACCTCTACACTATCCTACACTTTTCTTCGTGATGCACCTTCCTGGACTTAGAATAGTAAATAGAACCCCTACACTATCCATCAATTCCCTACTGCTGCACTGTAGTGTAGTTCCTATATTCCCAATAGGCTCTGCGCATTGGAATAATATAAACAGCAGTGTAGACGTAGGACTGAGGTCGATTAGGTCTCTACTGACTATATTAGACTTAATTAGTTTTGCCAGCTAGCTCAGAGGTCACTAGAAACTTTCTCGAATAAACAAGGAGGAGTTTACCTTCCCTGGATAGACAAGAAGGGATTAGCTTCTGACAACCATAAACATGACAACTTTGCTCCCTCAGAATAAGAGTGTATCTCTAGAGTCGTGTGAAAACAATAGACAGCTATTTCACTCAGTCAATTGTGCATACTTAGTTTCACCAGAGTGCAGAGAATAGAGAGACGGGCATTTTCAATAAAAGGTGTTATTTATTGAGCAGTCTTCTTTCTCATGCAAGAGAAATGAATTGCCACAATTGCAATACTTATAGTAAAGTAAAGTGCGTACAGTAAAAGTAGTATTATGAAATAATACTGTAAAAGCATTGATATGGTTTCTTAGCCATATGATACTTTAAAATAGATAAAATATATACATACATAACCACATTGACTAACGTACTCAACTGGTGCTTCTAAATACGCCTACCCCGGTGTAGCTGACCTAAGCCCAATACGTGGGAGGGAGTAAGTAAGTAGCAGTTTAAGTTAAGTTGGTTTTGCCAAGAATCTGAATCAAGAATTCTCTTTAAGGGTTTAGTCAGCTCCGTACCTGGGTAATAGAATGCTTGAGGTCTGGTATCTCTCTCTCAGGACTCAATATCCCAGCAACCCATAAGGGTGGCTGGAAACACCGGAGTTGGATTTTCTCGGCTGGAGAAAAAGACAGCGTCTTTCTCAGTGCGTCAAAAGGGAGGGGCGGCGTCCGTTGGCTCTCGCATCAGCTGGGCTCTCGGGCAAGTAGATTACAGCTCTGCTCCAGACCACTGTGTCTTTGCTTAAGGCAACGTTGGTATATTTATACCTGAAAGGTGCTGGGTTTGACGTAAGGTTGGACATAAGACGTCAAGAAAAGATGTGACTAAGAACTGGCCGTTCTTTCTGTGCTCGCAGGAGTTCTAGGACAAATCAAAACAGACGCATGGGGAATTCCCAGGTTGCTTGAGGTTTGGTTTGTTTAAAGAACTCGTTGTACTCTCTAGGAGTCTGGGGAAGTAGTCTTGCTTAATTTGGACTGCATGGGCTATGAGTAAATATGGATATGATTCTTATGCCTTTATAAGGATATTATTTATTATAGCCATACAAGGGCATAAATTGGGAATATCGATTTAGGGTCCTATATAGAAATACAACACCCACTCCACGATCTAATGTCTATCATTAATAAAACTAAGCAATAGTAAACATATAACGATGCATGTGTGTTTTCCAATCCACCCCAAAATACATAAATCGCATTTGAAATGGTATTTGATAAATACATGAAAATGAGTATTGGTACTGTACACTTTTCAAGCAGTGGTATCATTCAGTGAAAATGCATATATATCTGCTGAATGAATTGCGAAAATTACACATGAAATGGCTCTGAATACAGAAAAGAAGGTCGAGACCAATTCATCACATATTTATACAGATTCTGTACATATGCTAGAGGCTGAGGTAAAATATTGTCTCTAGAGTTCCTAAAATAGAAGCTCTGTTCTCTAAGAATAGTTCTACTTTAAGCAGAGTACATGTGCCAAAAAAAAGGTAAATATTTTGGAAGTGAAAAAAAATAATTTCGCTTTTGGGGGAAAAATAGTTCCAATTGTTTTCAGTAGCTGTGTTTATCAAAAACTGAAGGCCGAATTCAGAGTTAGGGAATGCTGTGTGCTCGTTGCTTTAAAAGTTATTCTCGTTGTTCAGGGGAGAACATCATATCAGACAGACTCGCAAAAAATTGGTCTACAACATCAGGTGAAAGTTCGACCAAGTTTGAAAATGCCGAAACAGTGCATGTATGAGAATGATTGCTATCATCGATGTCAGGATCAGCAATGCTCACAGAAGGTTGTACCTGTGTGATGTTGATCTCATCTCGTACTCCACTGCCACATACTCGTAGTGTTGAAGTCTCAATGAATGCCGTCATCAGAATGGGTAGCCGCTGGGGACAACATGATGCATGAGCCGTTACAGGACCTAGCAAGGTATCTGTATCCATTGGTACTGCTGATGGTAGTGTAAGACAGACGTCCAACACGCATTCTTCTCCGCATAGCATACATCGAAGCACAGGTAAGATGCAATTTTGCCAGATTGGTCTGAAGGAAAGAAACCAGGTCATATTCAGATCTCTTAGCCGGGCTAATCCGAGGACTTTAGTGATGCGGTCCCGGTAGCGTATAGCTAGGATCGTTTCTCCCATCGTTGCTGGAGTCTTGTCTGCGGCTTGGCTTGCCATATCGAAGCAGAAGGATCAAAAAAAAATCCTGCCACGAGTCCCAAAAGTAGAGGTAGGCCGCCAAAGACAGAATGGACAAAATTAGGAAAAATGCCCAGAACTGTTTCAAAGGGTGTTAACCGTCCCGAAAAAATTGTCTTAAATACATGTGCGATGCCACTGGTATCTGACATGTTTAAAATTTGGCTTAACATTTCTACGAAATGCACGGGGCAATTTGTTGATAATAAGGAATGTATCTCTGCCATTGTCCTTGCAACTTGCAGATCATACGTTTCTTTGGACGAGGTCAAAGGCACAGTTGTCTGTAAAAGAATAGACTTCATTCTGCTTAAAGTATCAATTCGAATAGAAAAAATATTCAAATAAGGCGATATTGCCGCCTCCATGTCTGGAGTGCTGTTTGGATACAAAACTTGCATACAGCAAGTGACCATGAAACTAACGCTCACGAGATAGGCTTTTCCTGGCACCATGCCACAACAGCTGTGGTCATTTATTAGAACATAGCTGCCGTTGGAAAGCTGTCTAAAGAATGGCTCTATCTGTGTTGCAGGAGTGCCGTGCAGGTGACATGAAAGGTTATTCGAAGACCCTTCGCAGGCTCCATGCAAGTTAATACCTTGACACAGAAGTGTACCGCTTAGTGATTTTTTTACAATTGTTACCACTAAGAAATACCTCCTTTTTCTTTTCACTATAACATTTGTGTGTATAAGATAATTTCCATGTTGACTTGATGTACCCTTTACACAACCTTTCATACTGGCCAGCTGGTATATACTCTTGGCAGTATTTAAACTGGAAAGTTGTTATCGGAATTGTAATTATTCTGTGTATTATCCATTCAATGACAGGTCTTTCTGACATTGTCAATGGTAATCTCTCAAGTTTTTCAATGCTCAGAATCATATAGTCTGCTCCTTTTTGTGCCAAACTAATCTGCTTATCAGTAAGGTTAAAGATAGAGAATAATGACGTAGTGTTGATTAAACGCCATGGCACGTAGCCTGAACGCAGATTTTGCAACGTCCATCCAAGCTGTACAATAGAATGAAATTGGGACTGACCATGTTATAACATTAGCAAGTCCTGCTCTATTATATCAATAGCAGATGATACAATACTGTCCAGTGAATATATTCTGGAGGACAGAGTCATTAACCCATTGTCCATAACAGAAAGTGATTTTTCCAAATTAATACGATCAATTTCTCGTATTTTTTCTGCTGTTTAAATTTGTGTTACTTTCCAAGTCTCGTTGTATGCAGCGTATATACCGGCCGCTATGAAACATTTTTTACGCTGTTTGCGTGGTCCCAGTATGAAATCACGCAAGTCAGCACCGTCTTTAAGTAAAGTCAAGTGTTGCTTAATTTCAGCCAGGGTGGATTTCTGTAGCCATTCAAGACATAGTTTCCCTACACTGTATGTTGTAACTATCCCTGGATGTGAGTATCTTGGGTCTGGCCTGGTCATTTTGAACCCCTGTGTTTTGTTCAGGAATCTATCTTGACAGTTATTTGTGTCTGTGGGCCAGATCAACCATTTTTTCCAATCAGGATGTGTTCTGTTTTGGTATAAAATATGGGATACGTCTATCTCCACATCTGTAGTGTTATTACTATCAGGTATGGGCTTCGGAATAGACGGTTTGTTTAAGTCTTTTATCTTAGCTAGGCCAAGACAAGTAGTCTGTTGAATGGTGTCATTTAAGAATATTAGTTGTTCTGGGATCATGCAGACTCTAAATAATGCTTCTAAACCTTGGACCAGCCATGCTTTTGTACCCCAGATGTTTTTTGTTTCAATGTTGTTTTTCCAGAATTCAAAACCAAATGTAGTCATTTTTTCATAAAATGTTTCAGAATAAATCAATTTAGTATTTGTCCAAAAAATGTAATTCCTGTCTTATTTAACATTTTAAAATAAAACGTTTCTGCATCACTTGTGTTAAACCCTGAGAAGTATGGGAATTTCTCATAAAATGTTTTCGAGCTGCTTTTAGGCGGTGTTGCACAATGTTCCCATTGGTTCTAATTAAAAACATTTCTAGGTTGAGCAGATTTATGCAAATAGTGATGACCAAAATGATTATAGCAATACAATTCTTCATAATTTGATGAACCCTGTAAATAATCATGTTCTGTAAATTTTTACTGACATTACTAAATCTGACATCATATTATTAATATTTTCAAAGTCCCAATCATCAGAAAAGGTACTTGGTGGTACAAAGTCACTTAAGGAAACCTTGAACTGGTGTGGATATTTCAAGAGCTCAATCGGGCCAAAAATGTCATAATCAGTTCTGTCCCATGCTACCCCACCGGGTATTGGATTGGCTGTGATGTTCACTGACGACAGTTCTCTTTTCTCGATGTGAGTTGACTTGTGAGGTTTTAGGACCAAGTTGATGTTCTGACTTGCTGTGTCCATTGTACTGTATTTTCCTTCAATGAATTGTCCTAAACAAAGAACCATGATGAGCCAAAGTAGGAGGAAAAGTACACCTAACACAATCCAAAATTCAATCCATGTAGAAATCAGATAGGTTTCTTTTAGTTGATGAAAGAGTTCAGTCACTTTGTCTTTGAAAGTTTTTGTTGCTGGTGTTTCTTCAGGGTCTCTTGGATCTTCAGAAAAGTCATCGAAATTGATGAAGTAGCCAGATGCAGTTCTGTCAATTGTTGGAATTGCTTCTGAATTTTCATTTGCTTTTGGATCTTTCTTTGTTTCATTAGCATAGTCTGAGGCTACATCGTGGTAGATTGGTGTTTCTTGGTGAAAAACTGTTGCAATTTGGGTTTCAAGAGGCACTAGTTCCATGGCTTTGTTGCATAGTCCTTTTTTATTCACTGCAGGTTTATCAAATGTGATTAGCCTCGCAGTTTGAACCTCTTGGATTGTAGCAAATTTTGGTATTCTGCTATTTCTTGGGAGTTCACTGGGCCTACTACTTATTATTGGCCACATGATTGTGGTTTTACCAGGTCGATGGATACAACTCGGTTCTCCTTTTTACCAGCATGGGTCGGTAGTACAACTGATCTTGTTCCGCTGACAGCTAAGACAGGTACCGCTTTTCTGTAAGAAGGCCCAAATTCCTTCTTCACCGCGATCTTCTCTCTGACCAGATCCCCAATCTTTGGAATCCAGACAGGTCTTGCTGGGACAGGTGGTTTTTCTTCAGTGGCTGTTGCTTTAACTTTATGTTGCTCAGGATTTTTCTTGTTTCATTTAAGTCCTGTAAAACAGCCAAACGGTCTTTGATATCAAAGGATTTTTCTTCTACCACTGAAGTGTGAGTATCAACATCCTGAAGGTGCATTCTAGTACCGAACAGTAGTTTGTACGGACTGAGACCTTCTAGATAATTTCTTGGCAGATTATTAAGACTACGTTGGACACTTGTTAAATGTTGGACACACCCATCACCCAAACCTGATACCCTCGCCATTATAGATTGCTTTATGTCCCGTTTATTTCTTTCCACTACCGCATTTCCCTCAGGATGGAAGGGACAAGATTACCGCAATGCAATGCCCATGCTGGCCATGGCCTCCTTGTAAGCCCTAGAGCTAAAGACAGGACCCTGGTCAGAATGTAGCATGCCAATTGCGTATGTGCCGATTAAGACTCGCAAATCTTTGTATAACAGTTCTGGCGTCAGCAGAGCGCTGGTGTCAACATTTTAAGTGAATCTAGTCTTAAATATTATGGGAACGCAGTTCTCCTGCTGGATTTTTGCGTATAGATAGCCTTGTGCTTTCTAATAAAAAGGTCCTGGCAATACTCCTCCGGTCGGTTCACGACTGCGATCTCTGTTGCAGTTTGGACAGCCCATTGCAAATTTGTAATGTTGCAGGCTTATCCCCGGCCACCAGTATTCTGATTGTAATTCTTTAAGAGATTCCTTGATTTCTTGGTGCCTTAGACCTTCACCCATGTGTGCGTTTGCTATTAATAAGACTCTTCTGTTCGTGTTTGGAATTACTCTATCCCCCACTCCAGGGATTTGAGCAAAAGGAACGGAGTTTGCATCAATTATGTATGTATTATTGAGTGGATAGTTTACAGGTAATGCTGCATAGTCGCCTTTTGAAGACGCTTTTACCGCTAGCATGGTTTCCCCGTCTATGTATTTTTCTGAACGCTTTTTTGTGGCTACGGAAGCCAGTTGAACCGCTTCCGCTGTGGCTGTGTCAGCCAATGAATTCCCTGCAACGTGAACGCAATTACGTTGATGACTCAGTGTATGTATCACGTGAGTCTTTTGTAGATCTTTCTGCAAAAGAACTACTTGTTCCCAAAGCTTTTTATGCTTTATTGTGGCACCTGTGTCATCTTTGTAATCGTTTTGAACCCAGTTCTGCAAGTCATTATTGTAAGACCTGACACAGAAATGCGAATCGCACACTATTAGTGTCGGGAATTCACGATCAGCATTTTCAATCGCCATCTTTAAAGACCTGATTTCAGCTCGCTGAGCTGAACAGTTTCTGAGTGATTCAGTTTTGGTGACTATTGTTCTGAATTTACCAAAGCGCCAGCGACCTTTAACAATCGCGCACGCTGCGTTGTAGAATTTTTTCTCTAAATCATAATGTTGTGCAAATCTGTCCATGTCGATTACACATGTGTACTGTTCGAGAGGCAGAATTTCGATTGGCAGAGGATATTCTTCTTCATATTCTAGATTTTCTAGTTTTTTCAATTTTGGGTCAAAATAATATTTCACGTCTTCTGTAGCAAGAGAATTTTCCCATTGTATCCATTTCGGATCTAATGCCACAGCATTCAAATTGCGTGGGCTTGTTAATGCCTCAAGGGCTGATTCTGCTGTTAAAACAGTTATCCTTCTGCCTTGGGCTTGGGCTCTTTCTTTTGCTACAGTAGTTTGAACCGCTATTAGAATTTTTTCAGTAGAACTGAATTTCATTTCAGCTTGTGTGTACAAGTGTGATTTGTAAGCTATTGGTACAGTTTCTCCCTCATTAGAGGTTAGGTACGTGAATCCGCATCTTCCTGGGATGGCTCGGATTACAAGGTTGCGTACGTTTTCGCGAGTTTGTAATTTTGTTTTAGCTAACATGTCTGTTTGCAATGATCTTAACATTTCTGTGTGTTTCTGAGTCCAATTAATTGGTTTGAAATCAGGTGTTATTCATTCATAGAGAGGTTTAACCCTCTCTGCATAATTTAGAATGTATGTTCTTCCGAAATTCAGGAAACCTAGTAATGATTGTAAGTTCTTCAGCGTTTTTGGTGCTTGGAGTACAGCGCACTTCTTTAAGAAGTTGTCTTCTAGGCTCTTGCCTTCACTTGATAATTCATATCCTAAAAACAGGACAGTTAAATGGGCAATTCGTGACTTTTTAAAGTTGAATTTGTAACCCTCAGCTGCAAACCCAAGTATTATGGTGTTTACTCTTTTCAAGTGAGTCTCCAGGTCATCGTCTGTGAGATAGATGTCATCGACATAGGATAATGCCTCATCATCATATATTTGTAGTAACTCTGTTACCCTTGCTGAGAATAATCCTGGGCTATTCTTGAATCCCTGTGGGAGTCGACAGAAGTGTTAATGCGACCCCATTATTGAGAACGCGGTCAAATACCTGCTCTCCGGTGCAATGTTTTGACAAAAGAATCCATTAGAGATGTCTAATGTCGTTTTATATTTTTTGCACACAATGGTATTCATTGGTGCTGCATTATTCATTAGTGCTGCACTGTGTGAGTTTTGTACTGCAAATGTTTTGCAACAGGAGTTTAAGTGTCTGTAGTCCAAAACTAGACGATATGAATCGTCTGGCTTGGAGACAGGAAACAAAGGATTGTTCATTTGTGAGGTGCATGTTTCAATCACCCCCTGGTATTCAAGTTGATCTCAGATCTCCCTGACTTGCTTTTTATTCTTTGTATAGCGCAACGGTGACTCAAAAAGAGTATCCCGGAGCTTTAGGTAAGGAGAACTACTTCACCATAACATAACACAGTAAAAGGAGAAAAAAAAACAAGACAGAACACAGTAAAAAGGCTACTGAGATGCCTACTGGGTGAACAACCAGGTTTTAAGGTTTTTAGCTTCTTGTTTAACTGGGTACTGCCTTTGTGCAGTGGGTTGACTTTTTAACTTTATTTTGTGAGGAGGAGAATCCTCATCTCATTCTATATGAATTTTATATAATGCAGGAGCTTGGGCCACTGCCCATTTTCTTGCATATATGGATTTTTTAGGAATTGAAATATGATTTGAGAAGGCAGGCATAATCATTTCTTCGCCATGAGGGCACTCCCTGACAAACTCTGGTGGCCAGTCTTTCTCAGCTAAAAGGATGCCATAGCCTTTTGAAAGGTTATCCCAAAAGAGACCCCTTACTTTCCTAGTCTTATCTCCCTCTATACGCAATGTTATTTCGTATATTTTCTGAGGTTTGCTAACTCTGGTATCTGCAGTTTCCACCTGAATGTATTCATTCGTGTCCACTGTCTCCAGAAGATTCATCAGGATCTTGCGAGCTATGGTCACTTCTGCTGCGCTGTCTAGCATTGTCTGGGCCCACTCTCCATTTTTCAGTTGTGTCCTCAGTATCCTCGGCATGTTTAATTATTTTAATACTGGCTACCTTCTTTCTTGGAAATTGTAATTTTTTACTTTGATGAGCAGGTTCCTTGTCTTTGGACTTTACGTTCTCTTCCCTGTGTTCTGACCGTCCTCTTCTTTCCGATTTCTGCGAGGAAGTCTGAAAAGATCGAGAGGGACGTATATCAATATCTTGATATCTATCAGGTTTTTTCAAATTATCCCTATTTTTAAGGTTGTATCTTTTCTCAGAGGGCTCCCTATGGGGAGACTTGTTTCCTCGTTCTGGAGATATTTCTCTCCGTTGAGGAGACCTTCCTCTGGAGTGGAATCGTTTTTCTTTGGGAGTGGATTGTTTATTACCATCCCAACTCTTTTTTGGAGTATTTAGATTATTTTTAATAAATGATTTTTCAGGATTTTCAGTTAGTTGGGGTTTTACTGGTTTCCCACCCAAACTATCTCTTCCTAGTTCTTCGTAGGATTTTTCTATGATTCTGGCAAGTTCAAATGGTTGTTCTGCTATATCTGTTTCTTTTAATTTCTGGAGGTAAGTTATATCCTCCATTGCCAATTGGAGCATTGGCCTTTGTTAATTCTTTTAGTTTAACTAAGAGTTCTTCGCTTGACATTTTATAAATGTCTGGATGTGGTGTGTAGCTGGCTAGAACCGACCACGTTGCTCCTGGTCTACCTAGTGGACCGAGCCTGGTGATGTGATTTTGATGTTTTAGGGCGCCTTTAAACTAGAGCAGGTGCTCGTGGTAATTTAGTGGGATTCCAACATCCTCGAAAGGAGTGTATTCATCCAGAGGTTCCTCTATTTTGTAATAGTGGAATTCTTTTGTTACAGCGTTTGCTGCTGGAAAGTGTCTCCATGAATAGAATACCTCTGTCTGCCGATATTCATGGGCCTCTACCACGAATATGACTGTACCACCTCGTGATGTCAGTCCATTTTCTATAAGTTTAAGAGTTATAGTTCTTCTTATATTTGCCGGGATGATAATTGCACCTGGTTCATTTTCATTAAACCCTGTAACATCGAAACCCCGTTGATTCGCATCTACTGCAGCTTCACCGGTTTCGTTGCTGTCGCCGTTAGTTGACATAGTTTTAATGAAAGTTTGCAGAGCAGGATTCCAAGGAGACAAAGATTAGGTGCACAATATTTCGGAACACTGTATCCTTCAACGTTGATTAAACCAAAAACTATACATAGGAATCTCTTCCTACTAAGTTCCGGCGGATTTTTAACCTTTTACCCACTCCAGACGTCTATTGGAGTTTTTACGGGAAAAAGGGTCTGTGTGAAAAAGCACGACTGAGTTACTCTAACATCTTACGTTAGATTTATCGCCTTACCAAACATTGGGCACCATGTAGTGTAGTTCCTATATTCCCAATAGGCTCTGCGCATTGGAATAATATAAACAGCAGTGTAGACGTAGGACTGAGGTCGACTGGGTCTCTACTGACTATATTAGACTTAATTAGTTTTGCCAGCTAGCTCAGAGGTCACTAGAAACGTTCTCGAATAAACAAGGAGGAGTTTAACTTCCCTGGATAGACAAGAAGGGATTAGCTTCTGACAACCATAAAACATGACAACTTTGCTCCCTCAGAATAAGAGTGTATCTCTAGAGTCGTGTGAAAACAATAGACAGCTATTTCACTTGTGCATACTTAGTTTCACCAGAGTGCAGAGAATAGAGAGACGGGCGTTTTCAATAATAGGTGTTATTTATTGAGCAGACTTCTTTCTCTTGCAAGAGAAATGAATTGCCACAATTGCAATACATATAGTAAAGTAAAGTGCGTACAGTAAAAGTAGTATTATGAAATAATAATGTAAAAGCATTGATATGGTTTCTTAACCATATGATACTTTAAAATAGATAAAAGATATACATACATAAAAACATTGACTAACGTACTCAACTGGTGCTTCTAAATACGCCTACCCCGGTGTACCTGACCTAAGCCTAATACGTGGGAGGGAGTAAGTAAGTAGCAGTTTAAGTTAAGTTGATTTTGCCAAGAATCTGAATCAAGAATTCTCTTTAAGGGTTTAGCCAGCTCCGTACCTGGGTAATAGAATGCAGGAGGTCTGGTATCTCTCTCTCAGGACTCGATATCCCAGCAACCCGCAAGGGCAGCTGTAAACACCGGACCTGGATTTTCTCGGCTGGAGAAAAAGACTGCGTCTTTCTCAGTGCGTCAAAAGGAATGGGCGGCGTCCGTGAGCTCTCGCATCAGCTCGGCTCTCGGGCAAGTAGATAGCCACTCTGCTCCAAACCACTGTGTCTTTGCTTAAGGCAACGTTGGTATATTTATACCTGAAAGGTGCTGGGTTTGACGTAAGGTTGGACATAAGACGTCAATAAAAGATGTCACTAAGAACTGGCTGTTCTTTCAGTGCTCGCAGGAGTTCTAGGACAAATCAAAACAGAAGCATGGGGAATTACCAGGTTGCTGGAGGTTTGGTTTGTTTAAAGAACGCGTTGTACTCTCTAGGAGTCTGGGGAAGTAGTCTTGCTTAATTTGAACTGCATGGGCTATGACTAAATATGGATATGATTCTTATGCCTTTATAAGGATATTATTTATTATAACCATACAAGGGCATAAATTGGGAATATCGAATTAGGGTCCTAGATAGAAATACAACAGCACCTTCCTGGAGTTACATTAGTAAATTAAACCTCTACATTATGTAAATGTAAATGTAAATGTATTGCGACTTATATAGTGCACGTATCACCCGAAGGCATCAAGGCGCTTGCCTTGGGAACCCGTCCTGGCTTTTTCCCTGTGAGATAACCCCTACTGGGTATCCCCAGGGTGAAAGCCAGGCATCCCGCCCCGGGTGGGCCGCTGTAGTGGAGATTAAGCAACTATTGCCCAGAGTTGCAGCGTGGGACCCCATGATTAGAATAGGCACCGAGGCAAGAATTATCGAGTCCGTGGACATTTTTGGGCTCAGGACCCTGCCGCGTCGGGAATTGAACCCTGGTCCCGGGCCAGACCTCTGCATCAGAGTCTGCCGCTCTAATCAGTGAGCCACACTCCTCCACTCTCAAATCAAATCAAATCAGGGACATTTGTATCGCACTCAAATCACATCAGAGGAGTCTCATGGCCCTGGCAGACAACTCCGACATAGAAGATAAAAAGGTAGGTAACTAATTAGCAAAAATCCAGGTCTTCAAACCTTTTCGAAAGAGGCTGTGTTCAGAAATGGTGCGGAGATGGAGAGGCATTTTATTCCAGAAGGCGGAGGCAAGAAAAGAGAAGGCACGACCGCCATTTCTCGAGGTTTGTATTCTCAAGGGTGTCAACCGAAACTCATTGCTGAATCTAAGTTCTCTTTGAGGCTTATACCATCTCAGTTTCTTGGACCAATACTTTGGACCACATTTGTACATATGTTTATGCACCAAGCATAGGGTTTTAAAGAGAATTCGCTTCCTTACTGGAAGCCAATGAAGATTTTTCAAACAGACGGTGGCTGAAGATCGTCGTGGGAGGCCTAGACCAGCCGTGCGGCGGTGTTCTGGAGAACTTGGAGTCTGTTTAGGTAATGCTTGTTTATAGAGAGTTAAAGTGCATTCCAATAGACCATTCTGTTAATAATTCGAATCTGTACTAGGGGTTTCCTAGCCTCTGCGGGAATCCACTTCCCCGACTGCTGCACCTTCCTGGAGTTAGAATAGTAAATTATACCCCTACACTACCCATCACTTACCCTACTGCAACACCTTCCTGGAGTTAGAATAGTAAATTATACCCCTACACTATCCATCACTTTCCCTACTGCTGCACCTTCCTGGAGTTAGAATAGTGAATTATATCCCTACACTATCCATCACTTTCCCTAATGTTGCACCGTCCTGGAGTTAGAATTGTAAATGAAACCCCTACTCTATCCATCATTTTCCCTACTGCTGCACCTTCCTGGAGTTAGAATAGTAAATTAAACCCCCTACACTATCCATCACTTTCCCTACTGCTGCACTTTCCTGGAGTTAGAATAGTAAATTATACCCCAATACTATCCATCACTTACCCTACTGTAACACCTTCCTGGAGTTAGAATAGTAAATTATACGCCTAGACTATCCATCACTTTCCTTATTGCTTTACCTTCCTAGAGTTAGAATAGTAAATTATACCCCTACACTATCCATCACTTTCCCTAATGCTGCACCTTCCTGGAGTTAGAATTGTAAATTAAACCCCTACTCTATCCATCATTTCCCTACTGCTGCACCTTAGTGTTGCACCTTCCTGGAGTTAGAATAGTAAATTATACCCCTAAACTATCTTACACTTTCCCTACTGCTACACCATACTGGAGTTAAAATAATAAATTAAACACGTTCACTATCCTTTATGTAATTGCAGGGCACACTACAGTGGTTTTTTGAGCACATATTAATTTAATTGTCATAGAATTACCTTTTTTATTTGGATTTGTAGACACCGTGAAAGAAAATGTATTTTCTTTTGTTCTTCTTTGCAGAGCTTTGTTTTTCAAATGTTGGTCTGTTTAGAATGTAAAGATGAACATTTTTTTTTTCGTGCTGCTTTTTTAACATTCTTTTGATGATGTTGATAAAAAACATGCTTTTTTTTACTTAATTGTTCTGCTTATTGATTAACTTACGTTTCTGTTTACATAATATGCAGTTGCATTTTAAACATTTTCAAAGCATTTATCAATTTAAAAACATATTTGCATTGCTTTTCTCTGAAGTTCATTTTTCTGGAGAAGTCTAATGATTAAAAGGTTTTTAAAGGTATTTCACATGTCTTAACTTTGGTACTTTAGTTTTGGCTGGTTGATAACTTTTCTTGATTTTCTTTGTGGTTTCTATATGTTGGGTTGGGTTTTCACAATCTATTAAAAAATAGAGTTAAAGCATTTTTTAGTATACTGTGGTTTTTAAAGGTGCGGTCGATGTTTGTTGATTAAAAAGAGGTTAATTAAAAACAGGTTACTGGTGCTTTTAGAAATTTATTTACCTTATTTGATTTAGTGCTTTGGTTTTTGGTTTGTTGAGTCTTTGAAAGGTCGATTAATTATGGTCTTTTTTTCTTTTTTCTAAGTTTATAAAACTGTCGTTTTATCTGTTGAGGGATATAAAGATAATTTACATGTTATTTCCTATTCTAAAAACCCTACTATTATTAATGAAAAATCTCTTCGTTACTATAAACATTTAGTCATATGTAAAAATAGTGTTTCAAAATATGAAAAACATTTCAACATATTTCTTTTTCCCATAAACATGTGTTTACAGTTTTTGAAGATAAGGAACAGCATCCCTGAAAAAAACGATATAATGAATAATATTTTGAATTGGTTACCTTTGTTTATGAAGATATTATCACTTGTGTTCGTATTTCTTTTAATCTTTAAAGGATATGATGTTTTGGCCTTAAAAATTATTCAGTAAGCTGGAAAAATGGAAATGCAAAAATGTTTAGTTTACTAAATATTTTTATTTGGTTTAGTCATAACACAATTATTTTGAAAGAGAGAAATACTATTCACATTTTTTTTAAAGAAAAAATAATGTGAACATTGTTACATGTGAAAATATAAAAATTCATTTTCAATATTTTTTTTATTATAAACGTAATTACATCTCGTACCACTTGTTTCAAATGTAGCGACTGGTCTCTCTGGTAGTTGAATAACTACTGTATTCAAAATGGTGTCTTACTCGTATTTATAGGTTTTTGTGAGTGTCATCTTAATTTTTGTGAAAAGCATCGTTAAAATGTGTTTTTTTTTTTAAAGATATATTTGCTGTGAAAACGTCTAATTTAAATTACCTCTTTAAAAGTGTGTGTTTTGTGCTTTGAATTGCGTTTTGTCCTCCATTTTGTTTTGAGTGCCTTGGTGTTTGTTTGATGAAAAGAGTTTTAGGACTCATTTTTGGCTTTATTTCTAAAATGGCGGCTATGTGTTTGTTTCGCAGTTTATATTAATAATACTTACGTTTTTGCGTTTACCACATATTAATTTTTAATTAATATGTTTTTAAAATCGTTTGAAGTGCCTTTATTTAAAATGAATTTTACAATTGTAATATTCGTTTAATGCGCGAGTACTTATTTTAATACTCGAGTATTTATTGTAATACTCGAGTATTAATTTTTGAAAATAACATGCTATTTTTCATAATTTATGTTCAGTTCTTTACTATATTTTAATACACTTCCCCACCCAAAACCCCTATTTTCCCTGCATCCCGTCCCAGGAGTTATTTTACAAAAAAAACGAAAATATTTAATATTGATTTTATATGCGTTGTAATGGTATGCGTTATATATTTGTTTTAGTTGTAATGGTAGTTTTCCATTACTAATATTATTTTGCGTTGTAATGGTATGCGTTGTAAAAACCTTTGTTGTAATGGTACTTGCGTTGTAAAAAATGTGTTGTAAAAGCATGCGTTGTAATAGCATGTGTTGTAGTGACATACATCCCACTGTGTAGGCATGATCACACACTTGGAGAACATTCGCAAGCAGAGACCTGGTGCAGAAACTGATGTGATCCATTTCTGCCAGGACCAGAGGTATGGGGCCACCCTTGAAATCCCAAGAGACCTTTGGTAGATGTAAAATAACCTACTAGCAAGGCAGGGTGAGATATAGGTGTATTCTAACCTGATTTCCAGTTAGCATTTTAACATGCTTTCTCCCTTTGTATTTTATGGAATAGTATCTTGTTGCTTATAATATGTCTGCTTGTATTAGCTAAGATACTGCGCCTGAGAACCGCATTAGAAATAAATATTTCAAACTTGCACGTGTCTCCATTTACTCGCCGTTTTGGACTGGTATGAGAGTGTATCGGAAGAGTGTTCATGTGTTCCACATTGCCTGAGGTATTCTAAGTTGCATGTTCTGGGTTGTCTAATCATTGGGGTTATGGAAGAACCAATGAGACATTGATTGCTAGTCTGGTAGGGGATTTTGGCTACAAAAGTGAGTTTTGGCACACCCTAATTCACTGAGGTTCCACGTCTCTATGCACAGCTTAATTGTGCCACCTTTTGGGTCTTTGAACCCAGTATTGCAAGTATTCATTGTAAGACTGTACACAGTAAGGGAGACACGCGTGCGCGCGATCCATGATGGCCGACCCCGGAGCTCTAGCGTGTTTTTCGATGATTCCTGTCAGAAAATCATCTCTAAGGAGGTCGGTACATATATAAAGTGCCTACCTGTGTTGTGGAGCAAATTCCTGCCTTTTTGGGCAGTGGAAACTGTTCTTTTCGCCACCTGGTTCCTACACCCAGTTCAGCTCTCCGGTACAGCCGAGTTTCTCTGTCAAGGGGGTGGAGTGGACTTGAAAGAGAGGGCCTGGCTTGGGCCTAGATACTCCCACAGCCCATTTTAGCTGCTGCACAAGCTATTTTTCAGTCATCTCCACAGCATTTTGCTTCATTTGATAATATATTGCTTCTGCTATTTGAATTCTTTTTTCAAGAAAATGGAAAACAAAGCTTCAATTAATAATAAAAGGAGATAGCAAGTTTCCCCTCCTCCTATTAAATCAAAAGTTGTAGAGTTATCTGAACCTGCCAGTTTGTCAATAAAATGAAAATTTTGGACATTTCAATCAAAATTCTAGATAATAAGGCAAAAATTGACACCTTTAATCCTCTGGTGGCAAAAATCTCTCCCATGTGCTCATTATTGTTGGATATGGAAAATCGCAACAGGCAATACAATCTTCGTATATTTAATTTACCTGAAGATATTGAGAGAGCTAACTGTAGATCTTATTTGGAAAATCTGATTCCTGGTCTTTTGCAAATCGAATTTCCTGAAAATTTTGAAATTGATAAGGCCCACAGGATTCCCTCCCATTGTAGCCTTCATCACACCAAACCGCGACAAATGATGTTTAAAGTTCTCCGTCACCATCATTTGGTTTAAATCAGAAAAGCAGCACGAGAAATTTTCATTCATCAAGATTTTGCCAAAGAAACTGTCTCAATTTGCAAGGAATTCACGGCTCTTCGTCCTCAACTACGAAGTCTTGGCTACAAATATGGACTTTTTGATCCATTGACGATGGGCATTTGGAAAGATAATTTCTCTAAATCTTTTCAGTGTCCTGAAGATTTGAAGCATTTTATAGATCAACAGTCTCAACACTTAATGGATACTAATGACTCTACTACTTGAGTTATACCTGTTATGCCCTTTCTGACATGTTACTGATATTTTCTTATATTGGACTCCAGCGGTTCCGGCCATGCGTTTCACGTTTCACATTTATGTCTTCTGTTTGTTGTTTTTTCCATGTTTTTTCTTTTCTTCTTCCCTTTTCCTTGTTCTGGAGCTACCTTTCTCTTATCCTATTTCTCATTTGCTTTCCCTTCTCTTACCTTTCTCTTCTTGATTTCTTTTATCATTCTCCTCTACTATGGCTAATGTTCATAATCTTAAAGTTGTGTCATTAAATGTTAAAGCTTTGTGCCATCCAGTTAAACGTACAAAAATGTTAGATTATTTAGGAAGTTGCCAAGCTGACATTTGTTTTATTCAAGAGACTCATATAGATGACAACATTTTAGATTATATGAAAAAGAAATAGGTAGTTATGATTGTCTCTTCTCTTGCTAATGGTAAGAAAAAGGGTGTGGCTATTCTTTTTGCAAGAAAATTACACTGTCAAATTTTAAGTAAAAATTCAGGTGAAGATGGCAGATATATATTCGTTAAAATTCAAGTTCATGACTCATTCTTATTTTTACTAAATGTTTATGGTCCTACTGTAGATCATCCTATTTTTTTGTCTACTCTCACAACAGAGCTTTTAAAAGCTGGAAATGTTCCTTTAATTGTTGGAAGTGCTTTTAATGTTATTTCTGACCCTTTATTAGATAAAACTATCTCCTACTAAATTTCACCATTCTAAAGTGTATTTTGCATTCAAAACATTTATTCAAACCATTAAATTAGTAGATATTTGGAGATTACATTTCCCCACATTAAACAAAAGTGTTTCTTTTATTTCCAATCCTCAGAACTCCCATTCTAGAATTGATTGTTTATTAATTTCCAGGCAATTAATTAATTCAGTAAATGATCCTCAAATTGGTAACATTGATGTCTCAGACCATGCACCTATTTCCTTGTTTTTTTTTTGACAACAGATTTTATTAGTTGCATGGTAGAAATACATCAAGTAATTCTCTGAACTCCAGAGACAATCACCAGAGCAAATGTTTCCTTGGTTTTGAATTTAGAATCAACTTATACTAAACAGTCTAGATTGCGAATGAACACTGGTATAGTGATTAATGAACAGAACAAACCAAAACTTTTAACACCCATTAAAGAATATTTTTATTTAACCCAGTAGGTTCTACCTCTAAATGTAATAGATGGGATGCTTTTAAAGCTTATATTAGGGGGATAACGATCTCCATTAAGGCACACAATAACAAAACCTTTAATGCAAATACTAAACACCTACAAAAACAAATTGCGAAAAATGAACGACTTTTTTATTACCTATTATCCTCAGTATAAATTTAAACTGCAAAAATTGCGGTATGAATTTAACTCTAACCTTAGTAAAAGCGCAGGCATTCAAATCACTAATGCTAAAGCCAGATTTAGTTTTAATGCCAATAGATCTGGAAGACTCTTAGCTTATTATCTATGCATAAAAAAGGACAAAACTCAAATCAATTTAATTCATGGTCCTCATGGTAAAATTGCTTTTCTCACAATGAAATCGTCAATGAATTTTTGAATTTCTATTCTAAATTATATAATAAGCCCGATTTTCATGATACTTCTTTAACTGATTCCTTTTTAGCTTCCTGTGGATTACCAAAAAAATCACAATCTGAAATGAAATTTTATAAGCCATAAAATCCCTAAACAAAAATAAGTCTCCTGGTTCTGATGGGATACCAGAATAATTTTACTAAGAATTTCAATCACACCTTTTACCTTTTTTATTTCAACTTTTTGAGTTTTTTGGATCTACCTATGGTCCTTTTACTGAAGGTAATATTTTAATTCCAAAGCCAGATAAAGATCCCACTCTTGTATCTAACTATCGTCCTATATCTTTAATTAATCAAAGATTGTAAATTATATGCAAAAATACTCGTTACTAGATTAGGCCCTATTTGACATTCTATTACCCACCCTGATCAATCTGGCTTTATGAATGTTAGACCTGGCATCGTTGGCGTAGTTCCCCTATCTTTTTGCCTCTACCTCCTGTATTTTTGACGCTGTGCTGGATTTAGTTTTTGCTCGTTAAGATGCTTTGGGCACATTGCCACTGCTGTTCAGTCTCAAAGTGCAAGTGCTCCCTGTGTAAATTGTTATGATGATTGGTTATCCATGATTGGCATATTTGTGTCACCAAGAAGTCCCTAGTAAAGTGCACAGAGGGTGCCAGGGCTGGTGATAACAAATGCTACTATTGGGCTGTTTAGCATTGTCAGAGCCCATTCCCCGTTCAGTAGTCGACTTCTCAGAATTCTGGGCATGTCTGATCTTTAGACCAGCGACCTTCTTCTTTTTGAACTATGAACTTTTCTTCTTTTTTGGAAGTATAATCTTGAGCGTGCTGTTTGTCTCTGGACTTTGTACGCTCTACTTGTCTTTCTGACTGTCCTTCTCTCTTGGAGTTTTTCGATGAACCCTGAAAGCAACGAGAGGAACGTGTATCAGTATCCTGATACTTGTCATGTTTACTAATATTATCCCTATTCCTGAGATTATACCTCTTTTCAGGAGGGCTCCTGTGGAGGATATCTGCCTCGGGATTAAGATCTGTTTCCTTTAAAGTTTTGTTGTTTTTCATTATCTCACTTCCTTTTAGAAGAAGTAGGTGTCGGCTTTGAAGTGTCCTTTTCAGGACTGCCCATCAATTGTGGTTTTAAAGCTTTCCCACCCAAACTGTCTTTGCCTAATTCTGCATACGCAGTTTCAATTATTTTGGGTAGTTTCTGTTGTTGATCCATGGGACTGAACTCCCTTAGGTGCTGACAGTTTGCCACTTAAGCTGCTTCCCCTTTCACATTAGCTAGTATTATGGCTGATACCTGGTCATAGTTACCTAGTAACATCATCCCTAAGTTCAGAGCCGGTACTGCTCCGTACATGTTTTGTATTTGTCTTAATACGTCTGGTACCACCGCTAACGTAGGAATAACATGAGTCCTGGTATATATGGCAGCAAAGACTGTACCCCAAGTAGTACAATCCTCTACTTGTAATGTTATCCCCATGGGCAAGCAGAATAGCAGCATTCTTTCTTTTTCATATGGAGTAGTATTCAGGAATGCTGCCTCTTGTTGTGTTATTTTCTGAGCTACACAGAATGGCGTTTGTTCACGTTTCATGGGCATTTTGTTGCCCATTACTGCGTGTAACGTTTGTGGTGTGATTTTAGTTGCTGTACCCTGTGATTGAGTTCAATTTGTTGCAACTGTTGATGGCTGGACTGTGAAAGTCCTCATGACAAATTGTGTTAAGTTTCTATAGATTTTAATTAAATCTTGTGTTGTATGAGTATGAGTAAGTCTGCCTGTGGCATTGTGTCAATGTCAGGATGCGGTGTTTAGGAAGCTAATATCGGCCTTGTTGCCCTGTCTCCTCCGAGCGGGCCTTATTTTACTCTTCTTCTTATGTGGGGTAAGGCGCCTTTCAACCAGAATAGGTGTCCTTGGTACATGAGTAGAATCTCTATATCCTCGAACGGGTCATATTCCAATGGTGCATCTCCCTCTGTGTAAAAGTGAAATGTCTATATTCTCACATCTGCTGCCGGGAATGCAACCCACAAATAAAATACTTCTGTTTTGTTTGATTCATGTGCCTAAATCACGAAAGCTACTAAGCTACCCCTAGACGATAATCCATTTCCTAACAGTTTCATGGTGACTGCATGTCTGAATTTTAGTGCAATTGTATAGCATCCACATCTTCTCCGGGTGAGATGTAGAAATTCACTTTTGTGTTATTTCCTATCTCAATAATTTTTTTAAAGAAGAAGTTTTTTCAAGGAAACTAAGATAAGGTTTTATTTCACAATTTTAATAAACACTGTGTCCTTCAAGCTTGATTAACCAACAGCCAATACATTTTTCGCCTACTCAGCTTTGGCGGAGTTTGTGGCCACCCACTCCAGATGTCTCTGGTGTTTTGTGAGTAGGGGTCTATGAGAATAGCACGACTGAACTACTCAGATTCTACTGTTAAATAAGTACCCAACCAACATTGGCGTGGCCATGTCGTGCAGTTCCCTTTATTACCTATACAGGATCTACACGTTTCAGATGACATACACTGGGTTTGGTGGTAGACTGGTTCCGAGCATCCCCACCGGATACGTTAGTCTGTTTGCGTTAGCTAGCTCACAGTGCCGCTAGGATCTCCTCGGGGAGAGAATAAATTCTGGCAAACTCAGAACATCCTCCAGGATCGTAGAAACAATGTACTACTTTTCGCTAAGTCACTCGTGCTCACTTAGTTTGTCCAGAAATTCTCAGAATAAACAGGCTGGGCGTTTCAATAAGTATTTAATAAACAGTTGATATTCTAGTCTAGAATATATGACCTGCAACAGCCATTAGATAGTCGCAGAGATATATGGAGCGGCCACTGAGCCTTGCCTAGGCCTGGTCGCCCCCACGCTCCTCCTGCTACCGCTCCTGCGAGTTACCAGATTCGCTGCAGGTGACCCAGCCGCCACTGAGCCGCCCGGCCACCCGCACCCGACTTTTCCGCCGCTGCCTCCCTGCGCCTCTGCCCCCTGCCAGCCGATTGGACCCCCCACTCCCGCCACCCAGCAGACCCTCCCTCCCGGCTCCCTTCTTATGACGCCCCCACGCACGCGCAGCGTTGACGTGCAGCGGGCGCGCCGAAGGTGCGCCGAAAGCGCGCCAAAGGCAAGCCCGTCTGCGCCTGGAACGCGCCCAGTGCCAGAACCCCTGGCCCCCGCAGATGCCATCCCACCCACCGGAAGTACGACGCCGCCACACGCAACGCACTCAACACCGGCCGGATCCCCTGATGCTACCGAGCCACCCCGCGACGCACCCACGGACCCTTCGCTGCCGATCCTGCAACTTTTCCAGCATCCGGTCCTGCACCGCACCCGCCAAGCCGAGCACCAGCAGCAACCACCTGAAGTGCATCCTGCTCAACACCCGCTCCGTCCACAGACACGCCATGGAACTCTGGAACCTGCTCGACACCACATCTCCAGATGTAGCCTTCCTCACGGAAACATGGATGAACGCCTCCTCAGCGCCCGACATCGCCATCGCCATCCCAGACGGATACAAGATCACCCGGAGGGACCGCGTCAACCAGACTGGAGGAGGCATCGCCATCGTCCACAAGAACACCATCCGCATCACGACCAACTCCGATGACACCCTCACAGCCGCCGAACATCTCCACTTCCAGATACACACCGACCCCAAGACCACACTCAGAGGCACCCTCATCTACAGACCCCCAGGACCTCGCACACAATTCAGCGAAGACATTGCAGACTTCATCAGCCCGCACGCCCTCTCCTCCGCTGACTACATCCTCCTAGGGGACCTCAACTTCCACCTAGAGAACAACAAGGACAGCAACACCACCACCCTGCTGGACAACCTCGCCAACCTCGGACTCAAGCAACTGGTAAACACCCCCACCCACTACGCCAGACACACGCTCGACCCCGTCTTCTCCTCCAGCAAGGACGTCTCCTTCAGCCACTCCACCGGACTCCACTGGACAGACCACAGCTGCGTCCACTTCAGCTTCAGAAGGACCACGACCCACCACCACCCGCAACAGGTTCCCCGCAGGAGCTGGAACAAGATCACCTCCGACCAGACCTCCACATCCCTGAACCTAAATCCTCCCACCAGCTCAACGGACCCCAACCAGGCAGCCAACAACCTCACACAGTGGATCACCAACTGCGCTGACGACCTCGCACCCCTGAAAAACCATCTCAGAAGGCTTTCTGGTTCAACGCTGATCTCATGAACTCCAAGAAGAACTGCCGCACCCTCGAGAAAGCCTGGTGCAAAGACCCGACTACAGACAACATGACTGCCCTCAAGCACGCCACCCGCAAACACCACCAGCTTATCCACGCCACCAAGAAGACAACATTCAAGGAACGACTAGACAACAACGCACACAACAGCAAAGAACTCTTCAGCATCGTCAAAGAGCTCTCGAACCCCAGCGCCAGAACCAACAACATCACCCCCTCGCAAGAACTCTGCGACTCACTCGCCTCGTTCTTGCACAGCATGATCGCCGACATACACAACAGCTGCGGCACACAGCCCACGCACCCAACCACCAAACCGATGCCCCCCACCACCACCCTCCGCGCCTGGACCCCGGTCAGCACCGAAGACACCATCCACACAATGAGCATCATCCACGCCGGAACACCAACCGACCCATGCCCCCACCATGTCTTCAACAAGGCCGCCTCTGTCATCGCATCCCAACTCCGAGACATCATCAACTGCTCCTTCAACACCGCCACCTTCCCGGAGAGCTGGAAGCATGCCGAAATCAGCGCCCTCCTGATGAAACCTTCAGCAGACCCCACCGACCTCAAGAACTACCGCCCCATCTCGCTCCTCCCGTTTCCTGCTAAAGTCATCGAGAAGACCGTCAACCGACAGCTTGCCGCCTTCCTCGAGACGAACGGATCCCTCGACCCCTCGCAGTCCGGCTTCCGAGCCAACCACAGCACCGAGACCGGCCTCATCGCAGCCACTGAGGACGTCCGAGCCCTGCTCGACAACGGGGAAACAGCGGCCCTCATCCTCCTGGACCTCTCCGCAGCGTTCAACACTGTCTGCCACTGCACCCTAGTACACCGCCTCAGCAACATCGGATTCCAAGAGAAGGCACTGGAGTGGATCATCTCGTTCCTCGCCGGAAGAACCCAGAGAGTCCGCCTGCCCCCGTTCAGATCCGAGGCCACCGAAGTCATCTGCGGCGTACCATAAGGATCATCACTCAGCCCCACCCTCTTCAACATCTACATGAGCCCCCTCGCGGCCATCGCACGCCAACACAACCTCAACACCATCTCCTACGCCGACGACACTCAGCTGATCCTCTCCCACACCAACGACCCAGCGACCGCCAGAACCAACCTACACGAAGGGATGAAAGAAGTAGCAGAGTGGATGAAGAACAGCCGTTTAAAACTCAACTCAGACAAGACGGAAGTCCTCATCCTGGGACCATCTTCCTCCGCCTGGGACTATTCATGGTGGCCCCCTGCCCTGGGCAGCGCACCCAAACCAACGGACCACGCACGCAACCTGGGCTTCATCCTGGACTCCTCCCTCTCGATGACCAGACAAGTCAACACCGTCTCGTCCTCGTGCTTCAACATCCTACGCATGCCCTGGAAGATCTTCCGATGGATCCCCACTGAAACCAGGAAGACGGTCACACAGGCACTCGTCACCAAACATCCTCTACACCGGAACCACAGCCAAACTACAGAAGAGACTCCAACGCATCCAGAACGCCTCCGCACGACTCATCCTGGACATCCCCCGTCACAGCCACATCTCCGGACACCTGAGAGACCTGCACTGGCTCCCCATCAACAAGAGAATCATGTTCCGACTCCTCACCCACGCACACAAGGCCCTCCACAACCTGGGCCCCAGGTACCTCAACAACCGCCTGACCTTCTGCACTCCCACCTGCCAGCTTCGTTCGACCAGCCACGCCCTCGCCGCCGTTCCACGCATCCGAAGAGACACAATGGGAGGAAGATCCTTCTCCTACCTGGCAGCCAAGACATGGAACTCCCTCCCCATCCACCTCCGTCAGACCCAAGACCACCTCTCCTTCAGGAAGCAACTCAAGACCTGGCTGTTCGAGCAGTAGCAGACCCCCCTCCCCCCAGCGCCTCGAGACCCTCCGGGTGAGTAGCGCGCTATATAAATTTCTTGATTGATTGATTGATTGATTGGTTAGCAATACTATGAAAGTGAAAGGATGGTACAGTGCTGCCATTTTACAGTAGAAAACAATACCACTGGGTCTGGGCTCCCAACGACAGAGCTTGCCACAAGCTTGTAACGAACAAAAATAAGTGCCAATGCCGCTATTTTATGAATATGACAATTGTTTAGTCAAAACATACGGATGAAACAGTATGTTTGTTGATTTTAATTACAATTCTTTTTATTTCTTTTTAGTTTTTTCACTACTTCTATTTGAATGATTACTTTTCAAATTGTTGTACAAATGTTAAAACCTGGTGTACACAACACAGAAAGATAAGTATTATATCAAAAAACACAATTTTCTTATTTACAAAGATTACATACTGTTAGCCATTCAATCCACATTCATTCATCACTCGAACCACTACTCTCCCACACCTCACTTTCTCTCTACAGCCCTCTTTGTACATGGCTATTACTCACATCTCTGTCTTTACTTCTTTCCTTATCACACAACATACTCTATTTCTCCACCTCTGTTTTTCTCTCGCTCTCTTCCTATCACAATATCAACCTTCTTCATTCTTCTGTGCCTCACCTATGTCTCCCTACTTTAACTCTTTTAGCTCAACAGCACATCCCATTTTCTATCCTTCACACTTTTCCTTTCTTCCCTTCTCCCACTCACCACTTTCTTTACCTGACCTTATGCTCTAGCTCCCTACACTTGGCTGCCACCAAGAAAATAAGAAAGGTAAGATGGGGCGGACGCTCCTTCTCATTTACTGCTGCAAAAAGCTGGAACTCCCTTCCCCAGACCCTGCGAGGGAACAACTATCTTTTGGCCTTTTGTAAAAATTTAAAAACCCATCTGTTTGGAACGCTCGCTTAGCACCGCGGACTAACCCTACTCTGTTTTTCATTTCACTCAGAGCTACGAGGCCTCCGGGTAATTAGGCGCTATAGAAATACATTTCCATTTTTCCATTCATTCATTCATTCATTCATTCATTCATTCATTCATTCATATGCCTCTTCTCATTTGCCCCTCTCTCTTTCTCACAGCTCTATTTACCTTGAATTTCTTTATACACCTCTCACTACACATCTATTATCTACCTTTATCTCTCTCTTTCTTTATGTCTCGTTCACTTTTCCTTTCTTACTTCAGTCACTGTATTGTCCTACAAGGGAAAGCATGCATTTAATAGTAAAAGTGTGCATATTTTTTTATAAACTGTACAATTGAGGTTTGGGGACAAAATGTTAGCATTGTCAATGATATATTTAAAGCTAATGTTTAAATGACAATCACTGCTGCAGTCTGAGTAAATAGGCTGACGGATTGATGTAACCTTTATGTATGTGTGCGTATGATATTTTTGTAGCATTGTCAGGGACCAAAGACAAGCATAAAGTCAAAGAGTGATCGAAGTTGTCTTCAACTCCTTCCTAAATTGAAGCAGCTTTGCAGAGTTTTGGGAGGGAAGGACAACCTCTTTCCAGGTCCTGGGCACAACAGAACCTAGTGAGAGCCACACAAGTCACCCAATACTAGATTCCTCTGGGTGTCTAGTTTAAAAAAATTTACATTTTGGTTTCCCAATGCACCGGCTGAGCTAAGGCCCAAAATCCACTTTGCAAAAAAAAGAGTAATTTTTTAGTGGAAAAATGTGATGTATCCATGTTGAGTTTTTGGCTGTTTCCTGTCTCGGGCTCTAGGCCTACTCACACAAGTGAGGTACCGTTTTTATCTGACGACTTGGGGGATTGCTGGGTGGATGGATGTTTGTGGCTCAACACATATTCCAGAACTTTCCATTTCAGAAATTTGAGGGAAATGTGTTTTTTTAACAAAATGTAAGGTTTGCAAGGTGTTCTGGGTAACATACCCTGGTGAGAGCCACACAGGTCAACCCATCCTGGATTTCCTTGAGTGTTTATTTTAGAAAATGTAAAAGTTTGCTAAGTTTCCTTAGGTGCTGGTTAAGCTAAGGTCCAAAATCAGCGGCTACGTACATTGCTAAAAAAGGATCAGTTTACAGTGGAAAAGTGTGATATGTCCATGTTGAGTTTTGGGCTGTTTCCTATGGCTGCCATATGAGCCTACCCATACAAGTGAGGTATCATTTTTATCAGGATACTTAGGGAATTACTAGGTGGGTGGAAGTTTGTGGCTCCCTTCAGATTTCAGAACTTTTCATCACAGAAATGTGACATAAATATG
This sequence comes from Lissotriton helveticus, assembly GCF_964261635.1. NCBI lineage: Eukaryota > Metazoa > Chordata > Amphibia > Caudata > Salamandridae > Lissotriton > Lissotriton helveticus. The sequence continues at coordinate 1,790,586,336 of NC_136068.1, forward strand.
TTTTTTACTTTTACAAAGTTTGAGGTTTGCAAGGGATTCTGGGTAACAGACCCTGATGACATCGACACAAACCACCCTAATTATAAAAAAGGTACAGGTTTGCTAGGTTTCCCTAGGAGCCAACTAAGCTAGAGTCCAAAATCACAGCTAGGCACATATTAAAAAAAAGATATATGGGATCTCACCTGCGCTCCAAAATATGTATATAAACAGAGTTAACTAGTAATCCACTATAGTCTCTTAAGTATTGAAACACTGATGCTATATCACAAATTATATATATATATATATATATATTACCTACTGGCGGTCGCCAGTAGGTATATATAGTTAGGATTTTTTCCCTATGGGATTTTTGAAAATTCTATGTCTAATAACTTTGGCGTTTGTGGACGGAATTGGCTGAAATTTTCAGGAAAATGGAACATTTTGTTTCTGAGCAGCCCCTGAAAATTTTGGGGGGGTTCGTCCAGGGGGGGCCGAGAAAAAAGGGGGGTCCCAAAACGTGTTTTTAACATTGAGTTTTCCATAGGGCGGTTAGCCTCACTTTTAGCCCGAACGGCTGAATGGATTTGCACGAAACTTGGCAAAATTGTAGGGACTGGTAGCCCGATGTGCCTTTTGTAGGTCTCAATATATGTGCTCCAGTGGATTTTGAGAAATTAACGTTTAAAAAAAGATATATATCTGTAAGCGCGCTCTGGGCAGCGCTCCGGTCCGCGGACCTTAAGCGTACCGGAACTTCGCGTAGCTAAGCTGATTGGCTCTCCGGTGTCTGTCAACATTCTAAACAGTCCGGAGCGGCCGCCATCTTGTCTCTCGGTAGGATTGAGAGACAAGAGGAGGCCAAAACAAAGGGGGAAATAACCATAAGGGGGCATACTAGCTCCTCCCTGACCCCCTAGGTTTGATGTGGAGGCTTTAAAGGGGCCCCGCTAAGCAAAAAAAAAAAATTTTTTTTTTTATTTTTTTTCGTGGTTAGCGCCCGGTACGCGAACCGGGAAGCGTTCTGGGGAGCGTATCACAATGAAAAATGAATGATAGACTTTTCAAATGCTGTATGTTAATTGATTGTTGGTTTTGTTGATTATTTTTTTTTTTTTTTTTTTAAGTTTTTTTTATTGTGTTTCATAATTTATTAAACTTTCTAACATTTCATTGTCAGACATTTCATAATCATGGAATATAGATTGTAGTCTCTGAGGTTGTAAAATGTCCTCATTTGCAAGGAGGTTATCTACTGCTTGTACACATTGCAGTAGTTCTTGGTCCCAAGATTCATCCATAAATTCAATCTCATTTGGATCAATGATTTCTGTGTTGGACTCTGGAAGGACAATTTCAAATGAAATGTTTTGTTCACTTTCCATTTTTCCTGAAATTTGCATAAAAAAAATATATATTAGTAGAGGTAGGGCACTGTTGGGATTAATTTTAGATAGGCAGTTTTTAACAGAGAATTTATCTTTGGGCAGTGTATAGTATCAGAGTGGAAGTAGGAATATAAAAAAGTGTATCTAAATTTATAAGTACTACAGAGGGATAGTATATAACTAACAGAAAAAGTTTGCCATATTAACTTAAAGTGCTCAATATACTTCAGTTTTAAAAATAACAACTTACCTTTAAAAAGAAGTTAAAGTTATTAATGAAAATTCTAATAGAAATGTACACCAGGAAGTAGTAGTCAAAATGGCTGTGTTTCCTTCTCTTCCTTTATATATATTCGGGTACATAACCAATCAAATGTCAGGTAAAAAAAGTAGAAAATGAAAGTAACATTTTAATTGGTTGTCAATTCCAACACTTCAGATGTGTTTTGTGAAGTAATTTACCTCACGGTATTTAGTGAGTTCTATAGGCTAAATGGCTAAATGGAATTCCAATCAAATTTGTGAAAATGGTAGGGATTGGTATGTAGTATGAGCTAATCTATATTTGGTGAAATTGTCTCAAGTGGCTTTTGTGTGAACTACTTTCCCACCTTTTTTGATGGTGCGCTTCCCAGGAAGCGACCCGGTACGCGAACCGGTGAGCGCCCTGGTACGCGAACCTTAAGCGTAACGGGAGTCCACCATTTTGTGTTTCGGTCGAATTATGATACAAGATGGAGGGCACATAATGTTCAGAATAGGTAGAAGGGGGCATGGTAGACTTATCTTGACCCCCTAGGTTTTGTGAGGGTGGCTGAGGAGGCCCATATGTGCGAAAAAAAAACATTTTTTTTTAAAATTTCGCGAGGTTAGCTCCCGGTACGCGTACCGGGTAGCGCCCCAGGGAGCGTACTTTGTTGAAAATTAGTAAAAAAAGTTAGAGTAAAATAATAATTGTGAGTGATTAGATGTAGGGTAGCTCTGAGAAGAGCTTTTGGGTTTATGGTACATTTTGGTACTTATAAGTAGGTACCAATGCACATTTTTAAATTCAGAGTGAAAACTCTGTTGCCCTCATCTGAGAAGTGAACTCCATCTCCTCTGTAGATATCTTGCATGTAGTAACGCAAGTTATTGTTGTACAGGGAGCCCATTCCATGGTCTCTCATGTAAGCTGAAACAGATTTGTTTACATGCTTCCTCGACTTCTCAATTTGTGGACAAAATTGGTTTGACCACCTCCATTTCTGTCTTTGGCATATATTTGAATATACCAAGGCAGTCTGAGGAAAAAGTGCCATTAATTGCTCAAAGGTGTCCTTTAAAAGCATTTCCAGACCTACACCAGTCAAAGTGCCCAAGTCATTACCTCCACAGTGCACAATTAACAGGTCAGGTTTGGGCAAATGCATAAAGGTTTTCACCAATGGTATCAATTGGTGACATTTTAATCCTCTGTGGCCAAACCACTTAATTTCCACATCTTGTAAATTGAGGTTAGGTAAATTCCTGCTTTCAACGTACCTTTGAGCCCAGTGAATATAACTATGACCAACAATCCAGACAGAAAACATGGTGAGAGAAGGTTCTCCTGCAGTCAGATGAAGTGTGGCAATGAAATGGCAGTTGAAAAAATGTGAGTTTGAAATGAAAAAAACTGTGGAGTTTCTGTGTTCATGAAGTAGTAACAGTGATTGGTGGATTTTGATTGATGAAAACAGAAAGTTAGGGTGTAGAGATGTGTTCTTTGAAAGATGTATTTTGAGTGGTCAATAAAAAATCATTAAATGAAAGAAAGCACTGGATATGCAGGTGCACTGAGAGTTCAGAGTTCAATTGCAACATTGTTGTGTGAATTTGCAAACACCAGAGTTTCTCCAAGAGGTGGTTGCTATGGAAAATAGGCAGAAAGGGCAGAGGGGGAAGGGTTTTCATTTGAAAAAAAGTGAGGGAAGAGTTTTGATTGGGTGACATGAGAAATATGTGTGAAGAATTACACCATTTCTGTGCTTTTGATAGCTGCAGACTCTGGAGTGCATACCTTTTGCTCTGCTGAAGACAAATTGGTGTGTTTCTGAGACTGTTTTCAAACTCAAAGTATTTGCTAAGGTGAGAAAATATTTCTTTACTTTAGATAGAGAATAGTGTGCTTTAAGGAGAAAATTATGATTTATGTGGCGCAAATTGCTTGTAAATATGCTCTCACATGTGCATGGAAAATTTAGATTTTGAATGTTTGTGTTAAATAGCTATGTTAAAAGTGACCAAACCATGCTGGGAAGGCAATCAAAAAACGCTTTCATGTGTTTTAATGACATTTTAAGTCATTTTCTGATGTGCAGTGTTTAGAAATTATGATTTTAAAATCGTTTTTGGGGAAAAGGAATTGTTTATAAAATCATGACAAGGACATAATGGTGTATGGTTCTTTATAAGGCAATTGACTGTTCCTGATGTTATTTTTCTCATTTTAGTGTAAGACCTTTCTCTGTGGCGCAAATTGCTTGTAAATATGCTCTTACATGTGCATGAAAATTTTAATTATCAATGTTTGTGTTACATAGCCATGATAAAAATGAATCAACAATGCAGGAAAACCAATCAAAAAATGCTTTAATGTGTTTCAATGACATTTTAAGTCATTTTCTCATGTGCAGTTTTTTGAAATTATGATTTGAAAATCGTTTTTGGGAAAAAGGAATTGTTTTTAAATGCATGAGAAGGACATAATGGTGTATGGTTTTTTATAAGGCAATTGACTGTCCCTGATGTTATTTTTGCCATTTTAATGTCAGACCTTTCTTTGTGGCGCAAATTGCTTGTAAATATGCTCCCACCTGTACATGGAAAATTTTGATTTTGAATGTTTATGTTACATAGCCATGTTAAAAGTGACCCTACCATGCAGGAAAGCCAATCAAAAAACGCTTTTATGTGTCTTAAGGACAATTTAAGTAAGGTTATGGATACATTTATGATGACTGGTGCAATGAAGTAGAAATCACTTACTTCATTGGTAGGCATTTACAATAAAATTTTCTCCTCTGTTTTGTTCATCAAGCGTAACTTTAATCTGCAATCCTGAGTAGGCCTCACCTTAAACAAACCTCTGGATAGGCCACATATTATTGTCATCCTGATTTAATCATTTATAATGCTAGGGATAGATTTATGATAGGTGTATACCTCTTTTGTGCCACTTAGAAAACATTCTCCATGGGGAAATGACTTAAAATGTCATTAAGACACATGAATGTTTTTTTTTTTTAAACGTTTGCAAATTTTTTGGGTCACTTTCAACATGGCTATGTGTCTGCAACAGTCAAAATCTAAATTTGCAATGTACAGGTGGGAGCATATTTACAAGGAATGTGCTTCATGGGGAAACGTTTGCAATTTTTTTGGGTCACTTTCAACATGGCTATGTGTCTGAAACAGTGAAAATCTAAATTTGCAATGCACAGGTGGGAGCATATTTACAAGGAATGTGCTTCATGGGGAAAGGTCTTATAATGTAATATGGGAAAAATGACATTAGAGATACTGAAATGCTTTATAGAGAAGCATACACCATTATGTAATTGTCATAATTTTGCAAACCATTACTTTTCCCCAAAAACGATTTTCAAATTATATTTTGAAAACACTGCACATGTGGAAATTACTTAAAATGTCATGTACATATGGTGGTTCATCTGTAACAAGATAAGAAGCTTAGGGATACATTTATGATGACTGGTGCAATAAAGTGGACATTACTTACTTCATTGGTAGGCCTTTACATGTATTATCTCCTCTGTATTCTTCATCAAGCGTAACTTTGATCTGCAACCCTGAGTAGGCCTCACCTTAAACAAACCTCTGCATAGGCCACACCTTATCGTCATCCTGAATTAATCATTTAAAATGCTAGGGACAGATTTATGATAGGTGTATGCATCTTTTGCGCCACTGTGCGTCACTTTTGTGACGCAGTGGCGGTGCAAAAGATTTGCTATGAGGCGAGAAAATTACAAATTGATGCATTTAGGCAGATGTGTCATGGTGTAAAAAAAAGTGCCACATGAAACCGATGCAGCAGTGGATGTGCCAGTCATTTTGCGCCGCTGTTCCGCCACCCATGGTGTGCTGCATTTACAATGCGGCGCAGCATGGGGCAAAAATGGCACAGATGCGTGACGTATCTGTGCTGTAAAGGTGGCACATTGCTGGAGTTGTATCGTAAGTGCGATGCAGCTCCAGCAAGGCTCAGGGGTGCCCCATCTATACAATGCTGCGTCAAGACCTATGCAAGCTTCAAGCAGGCGCAGGGTTTTGAAGCAGCTTTCTCCTATCTGATTGTAAATGCGGCACACCATGGGTGGTAAAACAGTGGTGCACATTAACTGGTGCATGCCTGGGGATGTGCCATTTAATATAAATCTGCACTTTAACATTTGAGTATGTGCAGGGGACACAGAGTCGTTGAGGCTTATCCAAGGTTAAGAACAGATGAGTCCTGTTCAGTGAAAAATTAGACATAGGCTTCACCTGCTCAGCATCGCTGGACATTGTTAAATAATAGCTGCAAAATGTTACTCTTGTTAAATAATTTTACTATTATAATCTGTGAGATTTGTCTCTTACTCTGCAACATCTCATTGTTGTTATCTTTCTTTAAAGATAAAGACAACCTCAACATGAGCGACAATCTGCAATCAGTTGATTTTGACCTCATCATTGAACTTGTAATTGAAACATCAGTGGATGTTGATCCATTGGATGATTTAAATCCTGAGGATGAAGAAGAGCGTGATGAGGATGCAGATTTGTCTGAATTATATGATATCGGATGGGAAGCTGACTTGCTTCAGCCTTTGGAATTATAAACATTTATTTTTAAAATTTATAATCAATAAAAAGTAAAAAGGTAAACCGTTTAATTTAAAAATAAAAACACCTTCAAAAACAGGTTATGTGTAGTGTTTTCAATAAAATATTAAAATATGCTCATAAAATTAGATCAGATTCACATATAAAATAGCATAGGTAACATAAATATAAATGTCATTTCTTTTCTGGTATTTCTGTATTGTAAAAATGGCAATGACTAAAAAATCTTCAAAATAAAATGTCAAGTAGTGTGTTATGTTTTTGATCACTATTACTGATTTACTGTTTGATAATAATGTTTAATAACATTTTTTATTATCTTTTTCCTCAGATTCAACTGCAGATCATTTCAAGATGCCTACAAAAATAAGAGAGATAAAGGCTGCAAAACGTCAAAGACAGCAGGAGAAAAAAAAAACGCAGCAGTCCTCTAACAAAAAGATTTCTCAAGCCATGAAGAAAGCACCGGGTAAGAGCTCTAAATATTTCATAAGAAATATTTGTAATAAAAAAAATATTAGTACAGAAAATGTTTCAATCCATAATATGACAAGTAAATCAAATGGAAAGAAAAGGACAAATGAAAATGTTACTGCTAGAGCAAGAGATAAATCTGTGCATGATAGTAGAAGGAAACAACAGTTTTGGGAGATTCGTAAACGAATGTTCCGCAACAGGATAATTGGCAATTTGTTAAAAAATATTAAGAAAGGTCAACAGAAATTCGTTTTTTATAGGAGAAAAAAAAAAGTTGAGAAAGTTATTGATCAGGCTTTTGAAATTAAACGCAAGTTATTTATTTTGATAATCAATAGAATTAGGAAGCTAAACAAGGAAATTTTTGATTTCAAAAGAAATAGTAGATGGAAGAGAATAGTTAATCGTAGTAATTTTTGTGAAGTTTTTTCTGGAGAATGGATACATAGTTCAAGCTGTGAGGCATTTTTTAATGAAGAGAGTTATTTCCAGGATAATGATTTGGTGCATGCAGTTGACATCAGTGGTCGTGCTTATGAAATGAAAGATGGTTGTCCAGTTGAAAAAGAAAAACTTGTGACAACAGAGGCAGAAGAGTTGTTAGGTAATGAGGTTTTAGGAAGACGTGCTAAGGGTCCTGTGTACACCTGGAAGTGTAGTAGTATTTGCAGTGTGCGACAGGATTCCATCAATTTGCTTTGTGATTTTGTACGGACATTTAACAAGAAAAGTTTAAAGCAGAAAATAAGGTTGTTGCAAGAATTAGATCCTTGCAGAGTGAGAGAAGTGACAGGTTTGCATGGTCATTCACTGGCTTGTCTTTCCAGGAGAGTATGCCAGAGTGTTTTTCATCATTTCAGGATGCTAGCAGTGCATCATAACAAAGTGAGGAAGTTAGTTAGAATGTTGTATTATGCTAAGAGTCCAGCAATTATGCTGAAACAATTATGCGCTGCTCTTTTGCATGGTTCTGAAATAGATGTGAGGAATATATGTGAAGAAATTGAGTTTTGTTACTTTGGAAGTAAAGAGGAGAATGTTGAAATTGAGCAAGAAATAGAGGGTCATTTGGAAGATACTGTACATGTTTCCAGTACAGATAATTTCCAGAGGGAAATTGCGACGTTTGACATGAAATCAAGTGAGAGGCCTAATTACACTTGTGTGTGTTGTCGACGCACTTATTATAAGAATCAGACTAAGTTAGTGGATTTATATGCAAAAAGTGAAAGGGAAAATAATAGTGAATGGAAGGATTTTGCAACATACTTGATGGTAGAAAATTGTTTTGATTTGGGATTGGATCAACGTGTGTGTACTTATTGTTGTAACAAATTAAAACAAAACCAGATGCCTGCTAGAGCAGTTCATAATAATCTGGAATTGGTTGAGATTCCTTCTGAATTGAAGGATTTAAATACTTATGAATCTATTTTGATTCAAAGTATCCATCCCTTTCAGGCTATTGTAAGAATGGAGCCAAAGACAGGGAAATTGCCTCCATCAGATTTACAGAGAGGATTAAAGGGAAGAGTTGTTTATTTGCCTCTAGATTTGAAGAAAAACATTAACACAATTGGAGTAGAAAAAGTGGAAGAGGAACCTCTGGTTATCTTAGTTAATGGGGTTCCGACAAAGAATAAGAAAATATGGCAAGATTTAGTAGATGTTAGGAAAGTTAAAAAGGCAACATTGTATTTGAAAAAAAATAATAAATACTATAAGAATGTATATGTTGCAGAAGAGGAAGTAAGTGAGGAAGAGGATAGCGATTTGTGTGCTGGTCAAATTGAGAAAGTAGAACCCTCTACTAGTGAGGAAATATATGAACATTATAGTGTTCATCCTTTGCATTCAAAGGAAGTCATGGGGAATGCTATTGAGTTGTTTCAAATGAAACAAGCCAAAGGGAGTCCCATTAGTGTTTGGGAGGAAAGTTTGGAAGCTCGGTGTTTCCCACAGCTTTTTCCAACAGGTCAGGGAGGAAGATATGATGAGCGACCTCATCAAATTCCTGCTTCTGAATACCGGACTTTGCGATTGTATGCAGGAGATGCTAGGTTTCGACAATGCATTCCTTATTTGTTTCATCTCCTGTTTGAAAGCGATCTGTCTGGACTGTCATATGCAGTGAACCACATCTTGAAAAGTGGTATACACATGCAAAACATCTCGGCAAGTGATTTTATGGATAAAGTGAATGTCCAAGATAGTATTTTGGAATCTCACCTGATTAATCTCATGGCGTGTCAGCGTGGTACTAATGAGTACTGGTACCGTCGTCATGGTGATTTAAAATGTATGCTGAGGAACTTAGGTACTCCCACATGGTTCCTCACTCTGAGTTGTGCCGAGTATGGCTGGGAAGACTTACTTCAATTTCTACGAGAGGCAAATGCTAACGTAGAAAACATCGAATTCAAGACACCCGGAGAACTGTGCTCTTTGGATCCAGTCAATGTATGTAGGTACTTCAATCATAGATTTGAAGCTATGATGTCTTTCATCATGAATAAGAAGAATCCACCTCTTGGAGAGGTGTTGGATTTCTTCTGGAGAAAGGAGTACCAAGCAAGAGGAGCTCCTCATATACATATGTTGCTGTGGATCAAGGATGCACCTAAATTTGGAACGGATCCAGAAGACTCAGTGATGAGTTTCATCCAACAGTATTCTACGTGTGCTGTTCCAAACGCAAAGGAGAAGAAAAGCCTAAGAGAAAAAGTTCTGCGTTTCCAAAGCCATCGATGTGGAAAGTACTGCCGTCGTAAATTCCGAAACAAAGACAAGTTCTACACCAAATGTCGTTTCGGCTTCCCACGACCGGTGATTTCTAAAGGAAGAGTAAACAGTTTGATGTCTTCGCTGCGACATAATGTGATGAAGAAATCACCTAAAAACACTTACAATTTGAAGAGGAACGAAGAGTCCAAGTATATCAACGACTACAACCCGGTGATTTTGTCCATGTGGAATGCTAACATGGATATACAGTTTGTGGCTGATAACTGTATGGCTGTGGCTCGGTATGTGACGTCGTATATCACCAAAAAAGAGAAGACAGAATTGAAGGATATGTGGGAGGACATTTCCCATGAAAAGAGCCTCAGCAAGAAGTTGTACAGTTTCAGTCTGAAGATGTTGTCGCATCGAGAAATCGGAGCGTACGAATGTTCTGACCGGTTGTCTTCAGCAAGTCTCTATGCCAAGTCCAGGAGTATCGTTTGGGCGAGTCTTGGTCTTGCTGCAACGCGTAATCGAGTTCTCAAACCTGTGCGGGAAATTGAGTATTTGGCGGAAAAGGAGCCAAACAGTACCGACATTTTGAAGACAAACATGTTGGATACATATTATCCAAATCGAAGCAGTCACCTAGAGAATGTTTGTCTGTATGAGGTTCTGCAAAATTACATGTTCAAGAGGAACATCAAAGAAGATACTGAGAAAGGAGTGTATGCTGTAATAGGAAGTGAGGGATGTCTGGTCAAGCAAAGAAAATGCCACTTGATAAACCATCGAAAATTGAGTGGCGAATCTCCTGAAAAAAAGGAGTTTTTCTATTTAGCACTTTTGCAACTTTTCAAGCCTTGGCGTGCAGAAGAGGAACTGCTTGGAGATTTCCTCTGTTACGAAGACTCTTTCAATGCCGCCAAGGAGACCATAGAATGTCCTGCTTTTCCCAAATATGTAGAAATGTTGAATGCGGAAATTGAGCAGGAAGCAACGATTGCAGCCGAGATTGCCAGAGACAGTTCTCAGGACAGTCAGAGTTCTGCTTCATTGAGTCAGGATCCACTAGGAGGACCTCTTATTGAAAATGAAGCTGCCACTGCTATGAATGAGGTGGAAAGAGCCATGGCACATGCTCAAGAGGATGCGGTTAACTTAGAAGAGTTGGAAAGGCAACTCAACGTTGAGCAGAGGAAAATATATGATGAAGTTACCATGCAAATTGATCATGGATTAAGTCATGATAAGAAAGAGTGCTCATGTACGTCGTTGAAGCCTGTCCGACTGTACGTGAGTGGAGAAGCGGGAACTGGAAAAAGTTTCCTCATTAAAGCAATTTCATGCTATTTGCAGGAAAGGACAGAGTCATCACTGTCTTGTGTTGTCACTGCTCCAACTGGACTGGCAGCACATAATATTAAAGGGATTACTTTACATCGTTTACTGATGCTGCCAGTGGAGCATGACAACAAATTAGAATATCACAAGCTATCTGGAGATGCTTGTTTTGAAGTTTCAAGAATCTTGAGGAAAATGAAACTTCTTATCATTGACGAAGTAAGCATGGTTTCCAATGTCATGCTTGCCTTTGTGCATTTGAGGATGCAAGAAGTTCTCAAAACAGAGTATGATGTGTTATTCGGTGGCAAACACATCATTGTTTTTGGAGATCTTCTGCAGCTGACACCAGTGAAAGGGCAACCTGTGTTCAAAATGCTCACGCATGAAGATACCAGGAAGTGCCTAGGCAGCATTGGCAACGTCAATATATGGTTAAACTTCAATTATGCTGAACTGCATGAAAATATGCGTCAGGCGAAGGATGAAGTTTACAAGACTATTCTACAAGATGTTAGAATTGGAAAAGTGACCGAGCATGGGAAAGAAGCTTTACATGCACGATTACTGTCAAATTTATATCCAGAACAAGATGTTGTGCCTGAGAATATTTTTCAGAAAATTACTGATAAGAAATCTGGAATATGTTTGATGCCAACTCTTGCAGAATGTGCCAAATTTAACAACAAAATGTTGCATTTAGAAAAGCAAGAGATTGTGAAAGTGGAAGCTATTGATAGAGTAGAGCATATGGGATCAACAATTATTTTGTCTGAGAATCTGAAAACAAAATTGGATTCATTAGAGAAGAGTATATCTAAAACTGCAGGTTTTGAAAAGACTCTGAATGTGTGCTTGAACTGCCGTATAATTTTAAGAAGGAATTTACATGTTGAAAGAGGTCTGGTAAATGGATCAATGGGTAATGTTGTTGATTTTGTGAAATACAGAAATAGAGATGGAATTGAATTTTTAAAAATTAAATTTGATGGCATTGAGGAAGTACAGCTAATTGCTCGTTGTTCTGCTAGATTTTTGCTTGTAAAAGACTTATATGTTCGCCGTAAGCAGTTCCCTGTTTGCTTGGCATATGCGGTGACAATTCATAAATCGCAAGGTTTAAGTGTAGACACTGCATTGGTGAATATTGGCAGTTCTGTGTTCAAGGAGGGTATGGCATATGTGGCATTGTCACGAGTTAGAACTTTATCGGGATTGTACTTGATTGACTGTGATGTCAGAAACATTTGTGCAGATCTAGATTGTGTTAAGGAATACAATAGGTTAAGAAGAGAGTATGCGCCACATTTGCCTCAGTTTCCTTTGTTTGAGAAACGTCTGGTAGGCCGGAAACGAAGAAATGAGAACAATACTGGGCAGGTTGTAGCAAAAAGACAAAAAGTGAATGAACCTAAAATTACAAGCAGAAACAAAGAGGATTCTGTTGAAGATGTTGTTGGTTTTCAGTTTGAAAACAGTTCTGGTGTCAACTGCTATGCTAATGTAGTAATTAATGTTTTGTTTTCTCTAAAAAATGTAAAAGAAGAGATTGTGGTCAATTCTGATCAAAGATTTTGCAGTTTGTTAAATTCTGTGTTAGAGAAATGTACCACTGATAGAAGAAACATAGAAAGTGTGTCTGAAATTAGAAATCTGTTAGATAGATGTTCAGGCCAAACACAATTCTCTCAAAATATTCAGCAAGATTGTCAGGAGTTTTTAATGTATATGCTTCATGTATTACATGCTGAAGGTGTAGATGTAGATCAGCTGTTTGGGCTTTCTTATCAATGGCAGCATGACTGCGAGAACTGTATGGTATCAAGTACTACTAGTGTAGACTCAGAAAGATTTGTATATTTAACTTTGCCAGACAGTAAATCAGTCTCCTTTAATAAGCTAGTAAAAGCTGCTAATCACAACATGGAGTGTAGCCAATGTAAATCTGAAATGATGTCCACATTATTTATACGAACATATGGCCAGTACATCATTTTAATGTTCCAACGATGTAGGCCTGATGGAACAAAATTGACAACTTTAATAAAAAAATTTGTAGCTTCGCAGTTGTCAATATCAGGAAGGACTTTTGTAACTACAGCAATTATATATCATGACGGCCCTTCAATATCATCAGGACATTACACAGCTTATTTAAAGTCTAGAAATGGCTGGTCATTCTGTAATGATTCTGTTGTAATTTTCAAAAAAAAATTGCCGTATGACCTTAAAAACTCTTACCTGGTGTTTTTAAAACCAAAATTTTAGGAAAATAATCTCGGGATATGATCTGTGGAATTTCAAGAAGTTCTAATGGCTCCTACACAATTTGGCCTTGAGGATAAGTGTAGTTCAGAGACATAACTTCTAATCATAGGATTGGACATCATGGACATGTATGTGCAGTTTAAATGAGTTCAGAAAAACTGTTTCTTTTCATAAGCTAATTAAAGCAGCCAATCAAAACATGGAGTAGAGGGAATGTAAGTCTGCAATGCTGTCTACTGTTTTACATTACTTTGTGATTAAAAGTGATGTAGAGAATTAAATAATTGTAGTACTCATAGAGGTAGTGTAAGTCTGCTTCATATTAAGCAGTATCAGTGTCATACGAAATGTAGAACATGACTGAGCAAGAAGGGGAAGATATTACTATTCCAGGATTGTGAAAATGATCTTCAACATTTTAATTCTGAAAGTTGCGGGAATGCCAAATGATGGGATTGGCTAACAAGAAATCCAAGAGTTATACATGGCTCTGACAAAATTTGGCCTTGTGGAATCTTGTGGTAGAGAGCAAGAAGTCATTTATTGTATGTAACATGTTTTTAAAAACGATGGAGATTTTCTTTCAGAAACTGGTGGGCTGAAAGTAATAACAGCACAAAAGAGTATAAGCTATTCATAGGACATCCTTGGACGTCATGGAAAGTAAGTTAACTTTAAGGAGTTCTGATTTTTGATTTCTGATCTTGTATGGGTTTTTTAAACACAATCATTTTGATTGTGTTTTTTTTTCCCCGCTGTTACATGATGAATACCTTCAAGTCACTGTTTTTAGTGAATTTTGATACATTCTGAGAACAGCAAAAATAAACCATTTAACATGTATAATTAATTCTGTAATGTTTCCATTTATGATGTATATGTAGAACTGTGTAGAAGGCATGGAGAAGGTGAGGCTTCTGTAAGTGTCAAAGTTGTTGCATGCAGTGCTGCACTTCTGCGTATTCTTTGATATGCTAGACTACATCTGCACAATGAGATACCTAAGCAAAGGAAACAGAAGTGATGTGATTGTGAAATGAGCAAAATAAATTGCATGTATTTCAATTACATCACCTGTGTTTCCTATCATTACGAATCACATTGTGCAGATCAAGTTTAGGTCTGTCCAGGGAAACATAGGAGGTTTGGACTTTGTTGAAGATTGCAGTGGACATGACTCACTTCATTGGTAGACCTTCACATGTATTATGTCTTCTATTCTCTTCAACAACTCGAAATTTCATCTGCAACCCTGAGTAGGCCTCACCTGAAACAAAACTCTGGATAGTAGACATCTTATTGGCATCCTGAAGCAATTATTTTAAATTTTAGTGTCTTGCGACACTTTTCTGAGACAACAGCAATGCAAAAGATGCACCATGTTTTAAGATAGGCCTCACTTCATCTGCATCAAGATAGTGTTACTTTAAAATGTATATCTTTAGGACTGTGTAGCTTCTGTAAGTGTCAAAGTTATTGAAAAACTGTTTGTCCTTCAAACTTTGCCCTTGTCTTTTGTAATTTTTCAATACATGTTTTTATATTTTTCAAATGTTTGTTCTCTCTTTCACAGATTGAAAGTATAAAAATAAAAAGTGAGGAATTTAACGACAATTATAAGGTAAGTATTTTGTACTCTTTTCGTTACATTTCTATCACATTGAACTACTATTAGTTCCACTGCTTCATTTCTTTAATCCTCAGTTTCCTGCCTTTGCTACTTCCCTCATTCCTTTCTCTATTACCTACTTACTCAACTCCTTCCACTTTTTTTCTCAGTCCCTCTCTTCTCATAGTTCCTCACTCTTGTTCACTCACTCCGTCTCTATTACTCTTAGTGTCTTTGACTGATCACGGTATCACTATTTGTTCATAATGCTTTCTCTGTGTAGTTGAAGCACACTAAGGGGCATATTATGAATGCAGCCAATAAAATTATTGCTCTTTTTATTGGCAGAAAACTGGTGCAAAAGCGGCTTTAGCGGCAGTTTTCTGCCGCAAAAGCAGCTTTAGCGACACATTTCTGCCTATAAAAGCTGCAAAACTTTTATTGCCTATGTTGATAATATGCCCCTATGTTATTTACATTAGGGCTATATTGTCCAGTATAACAATCAAAATTGCTCTCCAAAGACACCAGGCAAAGCAGACGCTCCCTCAAACAGATCACCAAGCGCAATTTACCCTACTTACAATCTAGCCTGTTCTCTGTCGAGACTTTAGCAATCTTTAGAGCACAAGATAAGATTTTTTTACATGGAAGAGCCATACGTATTGCAATTCTACTTAAGAAACAAGCATTGGCATAGACAATAGGTCTCGCCTTTGGGACCTTATACGTGTTTAGCCATGCAACAGTTGATGTTGCTGCACCAAGGATATTATGCTGCATAACTAAAGACTTAGAAGGTCCAAAAGTCGATACCTATTGGCTATGCCAATGCTTGTTTTTCTTTCACTTCGTTATCTATTTTGTTTTTCACAATTATACCATCTTCTGTCTGTTCTTTGGTAAATAGATCTATTAAATAGTATCTCTTCTTTACTCCCTATAGCTGTCTTTCTTGAAACATCACTCTCTGTTTACTTTCCTTATACTTACTCTTTTTTTTTAAAAAGTTTTTTTTTTGGTTAGCTCCCGGTACGCGTACCGGGAAGCTAAACCGGAAGCGAACCAAAAGAAATAGAGCTTGCCAGAGTGCTAAACATTCTAGCAATTTTTTTGGAAAGGGAAGGTAGTTCTGAAAAGAACTTTTTTTTTTATATTTTTGTTGTTTTATATTTTTTTTGTATTTTTTGAACATTTTTTGTTTTTTTTGTATTTTTTGAACGATTTTATATTTTTTTGGGGTTTTTTGGGGGGGGGGGAACAACAAAAAACAGGCGTTGAAAAGGGCTCAACAGGAGCAAAAAAAAATTACTGGGGGCGGTTAGGGCAATTATGATTGTCATAAGCCAGGTTGATGGCATTAATACTCATGTTACCACATGATATCAACGCACCACAGTGCATACAAGTATGTTTCATGTGCCCAAAATTCTCTTGGATGTTTGGCACAGTTTCCCGTGCCTCTGCTGGTGTCAATGATATTGACGATGTTGACCTGGCCACAGGAGTTGCTGTTGGGTTTTGTTCCATATCCCGTATTTCCGCCCGGCTGTAATTAAGTGGATGCTTCCTGGTCATGTGCCGATGCATGGTATAGTTCCCATAGCTATACTTTTTATCAGTCCCTCTTGATAATTTCTCTTTGCAGATGAGGCAGGTCACATACCTCGCATTCACTTTCTTTTGCCCTGGAGGGATTGAATAAAACTGCCAGATGAAACTGGCTTTCCTATGGGAAACCCGGGGCACCTCTTCCAAGAACTGTGGTTCTTCTCTCTCCTCTTCCTCTAGTTCTTCCTCTTCCTCCTCTGTGTTGGTGATCACCTGGGGAGGTGGTCCTCTCTTCCCATGAGGAGGTGGAGGTGGTGGTGGGGGTCCACCAGCTGAAGCAAGTACTGAAGTCATTTCTCAAGTATTAATAAAGGTCTTCCTCTCACAATGATGAAAGTCAGAGTGAGGAAAGAAGGAGGGGTTTTCATCATTTGGAAAAAACAATACTTCTCAACCAATGAAAAGTGTTATTTTTAGGTCACCTGACCTAGCCTTCCATAATTATGAAACTAAAAGTGAAATGAACCAATGAAAAGCTTTATTAACAAGTCACATGACTCTAACTTTCATGTTACGCGCTGCGGAACGCTCCCCGGTTAGCTTCCGGTTCGCTGCGCTTCGCGCCTCGGTCCGCGCCCGGGGACACTTCTGGGTGCGCTAACGCAGTACGTCACAAGACGCATTTCGCGGCAACGCGATACGTCGCGCTTTCGCGCCGCGGATCGCTTCCGGGGAGTTGCGTTTCGCGCCTCGGTCCGCGCCCCGGGGCACTTCCGGGTGCGCTAACGCAGTACGTCATAAGACGCATTACGCGGCAACGCGATACCGTAACTATGTTGATTTGTTACCGGTTCGCGGACCGGATCGCGGAATCGAATTGAGCTAACGGGAAGCTTCCCGGTTCGCGGACCGGGAGCGAAACAAAAAAAATATTTAAAAAAAATTATTAATAAACATATAAAATATATTTTTGGATTTAAAGAAGAATACATTTTACAGCTATAGATATTAGCTTTTAAAAAACCAATGAAATTCACTGAAAAAACCATAGGTTATAGACCATATATAGTTAGGAATTAGCATTTACAAAACCTTGAAAATTCACTGAAAAAACCATAGGTTATAGACCATATATAGTTAGGAATTAGCATTTAAAAAACCTTATTTTACTCACACAAAACCATTGAAATTCCATATATAGTTAGTTGCACTAACTATATATCGCGCACCCGCAATCCACTGCTGATCATGTCACATATTACATCATTCATGACATGGTCAGTGACATCACTGATGACATCACTGATGACATCTCAAATGACATCACTGATGACATCACTGATGACATCTCAAATGACATCACTGATTACATCACTGATGACATCTCATTTGACATTACTGATCACATCACTGATGACATCATTCATGTGATAATACGATGAACCTCTTCAGACTCTAATATAACCTTAGATACACTCAGTGTAAACAGACACTCATAGACTGTCACTCATCCATGGAGTTACTCAGACACTTAGTCAGTCATGCAAAGAATCAATCACACCTCCATTTCCTCAACTATACAGTTATACACACCTTACTTATTCAAACATATACTAAAACATATTTACTCTGTTATACAATCCCTGATACAAGTTCACAATAATCCATACAGCCACTCACACATTCACTGGCTCTTATGCACAGTTATTTATATATGTCAACTTTCACATGTACTGTGTTTTACATATGTACTTACTTTGACATGTAGCACTGAGATATCCATTCACTCACCAATACACTCATGCACACAGTCAACCGCCCATACAGCTGTTTCCACATGCACTTTTGAACCCATACATCTAGTCAATCAACTGCTCACACATCTATGCAGAGAGTCATACACCTCCCAGCCACCCACACACACACTCAGTCTCCCATACAAATGCTTTGACAACCAATCAATAACCCATACAGTTAATCATATAGCTAATGATCAACACATGCAGCAGTTTACAGAACAACAGACATAATGATGCACAAATTAAGACAGTTTAGTCACTAACCCATGCACTCAGTGAGACACATTTAATCAGTCACTCATACAGTCAGCCATGCCCCTACTAAATCCTTCATCAAGACACTTATACATCCACTCATTCTTCAATATGTAAGACATATTTTAACTTTACAGAATTATACAGTCACTGGATGTAGTCATCAGTGATGTCATTTGAGATGTCATCAGTGATGTCATCAGTGATGTCATTTGAGATGTCATCAGTGATGTCATCAGTGATGTCACTGACCATGTCATGAATGATGTAATATGTGACATGATCAGCAGTGGATTGCGGGTGCGCGATATATAGTTAGTGCAACTAACTATATATGGAATTTCAATGGTTTTGTGTGAGTAAAATAAGGTTTTTTAAATGCTAATTCCTAACTATATATGGTCTATAACCTATGGTTTTTTCAGTGAATATATATATAAATGTAATGATGTAACCATAAATCATTGGTCACAAATGCACCAAATCCATTTCTCAAGTCCAAGAATATTAATAACTCTGGCAAATATAAGTGTCCACAAGTAGTTGATTCCAGTAGAATTGTCCTTTATTTTCTTGACACAACTTCAGTATATATTCAACACACAGCTACGGTATATTTCCAGAAAACAGCCAACACGAGTTTCGTCTGGCATATCACATTTGCCAATGACTTCATCAGGGCTGTGTATAAAACATCAAAGAAAAGATGGTATCAAAAACTAAGTAATATAACAGAAATTATTCTTAATAAGACAATCTAAAAGTAAAAAGCAAGTAGATTCGTAAGATTTAAGACATGAGTGGTTACAAGAGAAATGGAAAAGAAAACAGGAATGAAGATAAAGTGTCACCGAGGTCCAAGGTTCTCCATTGTGTACACCTTATAACCCAAAATATTAAGAGTAAGGCGATATTCACCTTGTCTAATTGGGATTAATATTTGGTCTTTCCAAATCTTCCTTTCAAAGAAAAAATCAAACCTTCATAGAATCTAAATAACAAGAGTTCATTCGATTAGTAAACGTTCTGACAATATCTCCTACCTCCTCTGATAGTAATGATAATTTCATACATCCTTGCCATGAGAAGCATGGTAGATATATTATGGTGTTGTACACCTCTGTTCTAACATTCATATGGCTAGTACAGCACCGACTGAAAACTCACCACTAAAATATATATCCTCTTCACCTCCAATAATAGGTCGAGATAGCACCCATCCGGGTCGCACGCAAGAGGATCACAAAGTAATCATATCTGTGATGAATAAGTTATACCGTCAGATACATAACATTATCATCATGATCATTGAAGTATCAACTACCACTATATCTTACCCTATATATTCATTAATTCCTTGTTTCAATATAGTACTCTTATTAATACTGGGGTATTATGTCTAGAGTCACTTCGTATTCACCAATGTCTATAAATAAACCACAGGTGGTAAAACAGTATCCACTAAACCAGTCTAAACTACTATATAATGCTCACAACATATTCCTGATGTCGCTTACCTCATAATTTTCCACAAGTTATCACAGTCCTATAAGAGTTTAAGGAAAACAACACTTATAAATAAAGCATTAAAGGTTATAAGCCCGATTATAGTCACCTACAATACCAGTTCTCAGCTCACCTCGCTATTTCTCTTTATCCACGTATCCTATCAAAAAATAAACAGAGTGGAAAAATAGAGAAAAGCGCATATTAATATGCTTTAAGTATCTTTTATTACAAGTCTGTTTTTATTTTGGAACAAGACCCCCGAGAGGGCACAAAAACACAGCGTTAAGCCCACAACCTCTATCCGAGGCCGGCCGCGAAGAGCGCGCAACAGAATTCGTTAAGTCAGAGTAATTAACACAGCGCCTTGCCTACAACCCCGAGGGGCCGGCCGCGTGGCTGAGAAGAAGCTGTTGAAGTTGCTCAGCGCTGAGAGAACCCCAATTACAGTACAGGGGGAGTCGATGAGAGAGCAACAATCCCAGTAATTACTAACTAAGGGTGGGCGTAGTTCGCGAAGTAGCGCTACGCGAAGCTACGCGAAGTGCACTTCGCACTACGCGAACTTGACGTAGCACTACGCGAGCTACGTAGTAGCATTTTCGCATTGTGCAAGATGCGTTTTCAATGATTGCACAGTGCGGACAAGCATCCGGCACTGTGCAAGCATTGAAAACGGCATCTTGCACAGTGCCAGCTGCAGTTTTCTGCTGCTCGAGTAGATTATTACTCGAGCGGCAGCTTTCTCAACGCGAACAGGTAGTTTCTCATTGAGAGCGGTCGCGAGCATGCGCAACCACTCAAAAATGAGAAACCTGACCTCCTCGCGTTGAGAATCCTGCCGGGATGTCATTTTGCTTGCTCGCGGTCGCGAACATGACGTTCAGGACCGCAAACAAGCAAAAAATGACCGCTGCACTACGCTACGCTGCACTACACATGTTCGCACTGTGCTACGTGCAGCTCGCGTAGTGCGAAGTTGCGAAAACTTCGCAAACTCCGCGAGCGTAGCGTAGTGCTTCGCCCAGGGTCGTTAGTAATACTAACGACCCAACAGGGGTCCATGAGAACATAAAAGAGCTACAGAGGAGAGATAGAAGAGGAAAGTGAAGGGGAAGTAAGCCAGAGACAGAAAATAGAAGGGTGATCACGCTAGCAGGTGTGGCGGGCAGGCCAGCGTATGGGGAACAGCACTAGGTAGCAGGGGTCTGCCTCCGGAGCTCAGCTGGTACAGGAATCGTCTACGGGAGCAACCTAGTAGGATCTGTAGGGGCGATGGCATCCTCAAAGAGATGTAGGGTCCTGAGTCTAGTGGGCATGTGTCGTGCATGCTCTGTGGAGCACAAATAGCGCACCAGGGGCTTCCAAACTGTCTCAAAGCGGGTGGGGCGCATCTTGAGTCGCGCCGTTAGAAGCTCCATTGCCAGGACGTGCCACAGCCGCACAAACCAGGAAGCTATTGGAGGCGCATCAGTCTTCTTCCAGTACAAGGCTATGAGTTGCATCTGTAGTGTTACAATCCAGTCGCTACGGGTTAGGGCCTTAAGGTTTGATGGTCTAATACCCAACAGAATCGTACCTATGGCTTCAGGCAAAGGGAATCCCAGCACCCCCCTGATGTGGCTAAGGACTTCCTTCCAGAAAACAGTGAGGAGCGGACACGCCCACCATATGTGCACGAAATCCCCCGTCGCAGCCCGACACCTCCAGCACAGCAACGAAGCATTGGGGAACATCTTGTGGAGTCGCAGGGGAGTGTAATACCATTGAGTTAAAAGTTTATAGGCATTTTCCCGTTGCGGAATGCTCCGATACACCTTAGGGATATCTCTCCACACCGCCTTCCACTGTGAAGGCGTAATATCCGTATCGACCACCATCTGCCATTGACGCTGATACGGGTGAGCGTGAAGGAGTGGTGGGTGCTGTAGAATGTGGTAGATCTGGGAGACCAACCGTTTCAAGCCCCCTAAAGTGCATGCCAAGCGTTCGAAGGGGGTGAAGGCATGCGTAGCAGCCCTGTACACATTATCACCAGAGGCCCAGTGTCGCAGTTGGACGTATTGTAGCCGCGCAGCAGGCTGCAGGTGAAACTCCTCACAACATTGGTCGAACGACTTGAAGGAACCCCCATCGAACAGGTCGCAAAGCACCCTACAATCCCCCTGCACCCAGTTCTCAAAAGCCCGGGTTCGATGGGCCGGCGGGAAATTAGGGTTTGCCGCAATGGGGGTATGCGGGGACGGGAACGTTGTTAGACCCCTGGAAACAGCGACAGCATTCCAAATGTCCAGATCCGTTTTCGTAGCCACTGCAAGGTACGCACTTCTGGATCGGGCCGCTCGATGAAGCCATGGCAGGTCCCAAATGGTGTGTACCTTCACCACCCTGTCCATGTGCAGCCATCCTTTTTCACTCTCATGTAACCCCACTCTACCACAAATCGGAGGTGCGCATCCCAGTAGTAGTGGACCAAGTTAGGACAGGCCAGCCCCCCCCTATCGCGTGGGGCCATGAGGATTGTCTGGGAGAAACGGGGGCGCTTGCCACCCCAGATAAAGGATGTGAGGTCGCGCTGTAAGCTCCGTATGCAGTGTAGCGGAATGGGAGTGGAGAGGCATTGGAACACATATAGAATTTTGGAGAGGATCGACATTTTGACTGCATGGAGGCGGCCTAACCAGGACAGCATTAGGGGTTTCCACCGCCGCAACTCTTCTAAGACCTCCCTCGGGCAGACCCGCCAATTAACAGAGCTCCAGTCTTCAAGGGAGGGGGTCAAGGTGAGACCCAGGTACTTGATGTGACGCTCGGCCCAGTGGTAGGGCACAACCTCTCTCAGGGTGTCAGGACTTGTCGTGATTAATCTTGAGGCCAGAGGCCCTTTCGAAGAGGCAGAGCGCTCTATGGACTGCCGGCAGAGAGTCCCGCGGGCGCGTGAGAGTAAGCATCAGGTCGTCCGCGAACAGCGCCACCTTGTTGTCTCGCCCCCGTGTGCTATCCCGTGTATGTCCGAGTCTCGCCGTATGAGCTCCGCGAGGGACTCCACTGCAAGAGCAAATAGGAGGGGTGAGAGGGGGCACCCCTGTCTAGTGCCCCTGTGGATCGCTAGGGCCGGTGTTAGGTCCCCATTAACTCGAAGTCGAGCGTGGGGCCCTATGTATGGAGCCATAGTCCTAGCAATCATCTTCGGGCCCAGTCCGAGTTTGCGAAGCACCGCCCTGAGGAAGGCCCATTGCACCCGATCGAACGCCTTCTCTGCGTCCAGGGAGAGGAGGCAGGCCGGGATTTTCCAATGTCGCACCTTCCTCAC
This sequence comes from Lissotriton helveticus, assembly GCF_964261635.1. NCBI lineage: Eukaryota > Metazoa > Chordata > Amphibia > Caudata > Salamandridae > Lissotriton > Lissotriton helveticus. Next base: position 1,790,609,427 of record NC_136068.1, read on the forward strand.
AAGGTGCGCAAGCTTGCGTACGTTGTCTGCCCCCTGGCGATCGTGGATAAATCCAACCTGGTTGGGGTCCACAAGCCACTGCATGTACGGATCTAGGCGTTGGGCGAGGAGCTTAGTGTATATTTTGAGATCCGTATTAAGCAGGGCGATAGGGCGGTAGGACGCACACAACGCAGGATCTTTTACGGGCTTCGTTATTAGCACAATCTCTGCCATGCCCATGTCACGAGATGGACCCATCTACTCCGAGAAAGAGTTGAACAGCCTGAGGAGGTGAGGCCGAAGCTGGGCCTGAAATGTGTAATAGAAAGACCCCGGAAGCGTTGGAGGTAGCACGCATCGATCCAGGTCCGATTCCCACACCAGGTTGAAGTCCCCACCCAGTATCGTGTGCGGATCTCCACAGGGTACCTGCTCCCTCAAGAGTGTCTGGAGATAGCGGTCTTGTAGCTGGTTAGGAGCGTACACATTGCATAAGGTGAACCTGCGTCGTCCCGCACACACCGTAGTCCTGAGGAAGCGCCCATCCCCACTCTTAAAGGGCCGGGAGTCCCCTCGCCTGAAGCCAGTCCTGCATAGAATGGCCACCCCCGCAGTCTTGGTGTCCGCTGTCGCCCAGAACTGGAGAGAGTATTTGGGGTGGGCCATGCGGTGCGTATCCCCCTGCAGTAAGTTGGTTTCCTGGAGATAAATGATGTCAGGGTTTTGTTGAAGGAGATAGCGCCAAACCTGCTTGCGCTTATTAGTGGAGTTCAGGACCTTGACATTAAGTGAAATAACCTTCAGGGTACTAGGTATAGTCGCAGCCATAGCAAACATCGGACAGGGGCCGCCTATATGCCCCGTTCCCACCAGCGCAGGAGAAGGAGACCAGAGGAAAGTGCCAAAGAGCCCGCTCCCACCACCCAGATAACGGGCGCCACCCCAACCCTACCTCACCACCCGCCAGACCAGAGAAGAGGAATAGAGGGGAAGGCCAGAGAAGGGAAAGCAAAGAAGAGAAGAGGAAACGGAAGAGAAAGAGAGAGGAAACAGCCGGAGGCCAATAACGCCCCAGACATACCAAGAACAGAAGAGGCCAACAGGGCCATATCGGACTACCCCAGTCACCGGGCATCCTCTACCCGAGGGTTTAGACGCACTCAGGAATGTCACTCCCTATGGGATAGTAGAGGGGGAACCCGCAGGCAGAAGAAAAGACCTCGGCCCCGGCATCCCCGCTGCTCGAACCAGGATCAGGGGCATCGCCTATCTAAGTGGAGCAGTCGGGCATATCAATTGTCATCGCTCAGCCCCTGGTGGCAGACCAGGTTGTGTAAGTCAAATAGAGCCCCACTGGGACCAGGGCCATCCCGCAAGCAGCTCCGGGGGGGCCCACACGTTGGAGTCAGGAACAGTGAAGTCGCCAGGCGCAGGTCAGGACGAGGCGCCATGGGAGCGAATGCTGCCTGTGATTCAAGGGCACCGGAGATCCGGCTGGCTACCTCAGCAAGGTGCAAGAGTCCAGGTATCTATTAGGGCGTTGGTGGAGGCAGCTTGCCAGGACAGGATCTTGAAGTGAAGATCAGTGGAGCTTCCCAGAGCACCGGAGGGGACCACCAGAAAGGACGGTGCAACACGCCCCAGAATATGGGGTGGGCGGAAGAGAGGTCCGGCCATCTCGGTCACCCTCTAGGGAGCGGATGTGCGCTATGATGTCCTGCTTAGCCAGTGACGCGGTCTTCTCATCCACTGGGGGGGAGCGACGTCGTCGCCGAACCTGGGTCCAGTCCAGGCGGGCAGGGACCCTCTCCTTGTGCCGGGATCTTGAGTGGCTGTGGGCCGGCGAGTCTGGCATCTTAAGAAGCTGCGCCGCCTCCCGGTAGGATCTAAGGACCCTGCGTTTGTCCTCCCAGAGAAAGATGAGGGTAAAGGGGTGGCCTCATTGGTAGGCTATGTTGAGGGCCCTCAACTTCTCCGTCACTGGACGAAAAGCTCTTCGCCATCGCATGGTGTTAGGAGCCAAGTCTTGGAAAATCTGTATTTTGTGGCCTCCGTAGGTGAGGTTGGGTTTGTCCCGGGCCGCTTTCAGGATGGCCTCCTTCTCCGCAAAGTAGTGCACCTGTGTCAGGATGTCCGGGAGGGGGCCCGCTCTACCCGCCGGTCCATACATCCGATGGGCACGATCCAGAGTCGGGGGGAGGCATCCTCGTCCCCCCACACCTCGTGCAGGAGTTGTGCCACGTAGGTCAGAATGTCTGTCCCTTCTTCATCAAGCGGCAAGCCACGGATTCGGAGGTTGTTCCGGCGGCTCCTGTTCTCAAGATCCTCCTTCTTGACCTGCAGTTCAATGTTTTGCTCTTCCAGGGCCGCCACCCTCTGCCACAGCTGTTCCTGGTCCTCCGTGCGCGCATCAACTATCTTCTCCAAGCCGTCCACTCTATCACCCAGTTCAGTGACCTCCTTGCGCAGCTCCTTAACGCAAGTTTGGACTTCCGTGCGCAAGGAGCCTATCTCCGTCTTGAGATCAGACATGAAGGAGGCCATGAAAGCTTGAGTCACCGGCGGTGAGTCCGCAGTCATCGACGAGGGGACTTCAGTTGGTGCCACAGCTCCAGTCTTGCCCCACATAGCCATCACGGACGTGTCCTTGGCCGACGCCGCCGGTTCCTGCTTGCCCCCTTTGGATCTCGTCATCGTCTGGCCTGCAGCGAAGAGCTAAGTGTCCGTGTCTCCAGGCCCAGAGGAGAGGGCGCCCCCAGTCAGTGCCGTCAGACGACAGGGTCCAACAGGTCAGGGCGGAGGTCAGTGCGTCGCACCCGGGGCAAAGCAGCAGGCCGTCAGGGGACCAGAAGCCAGCGCACACACAGTCCAAGAAGTCAAGGCCCCAGGCGACGCAACGCCCCCAGCACCGCAGTGGGAAGAAGCAGTCCACTCAAGGAGACCGGGGCAAGGTCCCCTTCACCCCCTAGGGCCCAAAGCCCGCGGCTCCAACAAACCCTCTAACCGGCTCCTCCACCTAAGCAGTCCAGGAGCACCCCACCGCACCCAGAGCAAAGCCTGCAAGAGTCGAGGGGCAGGGCAATGCCCAGCGGCGGGCAGCACCCCACCCACCACCAGATCGCACCCAGCAACAGTCCCAGGCGGCTGTAGGGCCTCGTACCCCCTGCTAAATGCACGCCACCAGACGGGGAGGACAGGCCCCAGACAAGCGAGACCAGCACAAGTTCCAGAGGCCCTGGGCCAAGGTGTATCCCACACAGGGAGGGTTCGCTTCCCTAGGGACTCGCAGGTAGGAGGGAAGCAGGTGACAAGGGCTCAGGGGTGCTCAGCATCCCCCGCCGCAGAGGCTCGCAGTGTTCAGTTCTCCCTCGCCGGGCACAGCTGCCAAAGTAGGCCCCTATTCGTGGGCGGGGGGAGGGACGCAGGGTAGCAGTCCATGTCGGGGTCCTCCAGAGGCACCAGGAGTGAGGGGGCACCCCTCGCATGCATCCGCTCCCCCCGTAGCCCCCAATGGATACACCTCACCTCCGTTCGTTCTCCAGTGTCCCAGGGCTCCACAGCCACATGATGATGCCACCGCCAGTCGTGGCTCACACGAGGTTCAGGGACAAATATGGTGGCTGCAACGTCAACCCGGGCCCGTCTCGTCGCTGTAGCGCTCCTGCGTCCCCAGACAATCCAGCTCGCAGGGTCTCCGCGCTCACAGGCCTCTCCGCTCGCCACCAGAAGCCTCCGGCGCCGGTCTCGGTGCACAGCCACACCGCGGCCCCCCGGCAGGTCAGCACCAGGACTCCTCACCGCCTCAGGCCACTCCACCACTTCCAGGGGGCGCCCGCCTCCAGACCCGGCGCCCTTCTCAGCTCCGGAGCGCGTGGCTCACCACGTCCAGGAGCGCCGTCGGTCACACCAATTCAGGGCCCCCCACAAAGGCAGTCCACCGGCGCTACTGCGCTCTCCGCTGTTGCGCCTCCCGAGCTCCTCGCAGACACAGCCAACCCTCCAACTCCGGGGCATCAAAATGGCGGGCACAGCTCTGCACCGGGGCACCGGCGCACAGGGTGGGGTCTGGCGTGCACAGCTCTGCACCGGGGTGCCGGCGCACAGGGTGGGGTCTCTCTCACCTTGCCAGCAGTCGTAGGCCGTCCGATCAGGCCTCTCCACACTCCAGGGGCTCCTCAATCGCCCCGAGCGGACCCAGCCGCAGGCTCGTTTCACAACCCACCTCCGGTTGCGGCAGTCCGAGGCTCTCGCTCTTTCTGTCGGGTCTCGGGGCTGCCGCCCAGGCCCCTGCCTCTGCCGGGCTACACCGATGCCTCCGCCAGCAGGGTCACACCCCGGCTCTCTCCTCCGCCCGTCCAGGCCCCAGCCGGGACCCACAGACAGCCCACAGCCGAGTCCAGAACGCAGGGGCCTGTCGCCGGTTAGGGAGCCAAAATGGCGGGTCCGGGTCGCCCGCGGGACTGCACGGATCCCTTTCAGCGCTCCCAGCAAGGCGTTCCGCCGTGCCGTCACGTTGCCAGTGATTACTCTCTCCGGGGGTCCCCCTAGTACTCGGGGTCCCTGCACAGCCCCCAAAATCCGCTAATAATTGCTAAAACAGGCAGCAGAACGCCGGAGCTCTCAGAGTGCACGTCTTAGCTAATCGCCGCCTAAGCTACGCCCCCGCTAAGTATCTTTTAATCAAAATTTCTAACAGCATAACCTCCCCATTTCACTCTTAAAGTATCCCGTTCTCACCGTGTCAAGAAGTCTCTCTAATCGTCAATTTCGTCGTGCAAATTCGTCGCCATATTGGTACAGCCTTTTATAGTGATCTGTAAGGTAGCGCCATCTTGTAGTGTGCAAAAGCCCAATAGATTCTCAAATTCCGATCATTAAACCCCTAAAAATTTTACTTCCTACCAAAAAGTCTCATGTAGTTCTAATGTCACAACCTACGTAAGTCTAAAACAATTGTTCTCTATTCCTACTTGCATTCAAAGTGGCCTAGAGAATCACTAGGGCTACACTATCTGGCCCTTAGGTTAGGAGTAGGAGGCCCACAGGCGGCGCGTGCAGTGTCTTTACACATACGCGAGAGGCAATGTTAAGTCAATGGGAACTTTAGAAAAAGAAGGATTTAGGACACTTCCGGTCTAGCTAGAAGGAAACAACTAAAAATCTAGACACTTGGATAGTCAATACCCTTGGGAGCACCGAAGTACTCGCGTTACCTCACCCACAGGAAGTGGTTGCATAGGTGTGAAGATGTGTCGGGTTTCGCCGTTGAAGTCTATGGAGCCTGTGAAGAAAGATCCTGCAGGCGACCAGGAGGAAGATGTCCAGGTGGATCCAAGGGTGGATCGAGGATGAAGAAGACCTGAAAGCAGAAGGGACAGAGTCTGGGTCACTAGCCAGTGACCGGGTGGAACCAGGAAGGAACCAGACGATGTCGAGGAGCAATCAGGTGCTGTCATGAAGCTGTCTCTTCAATTACGCGGACAAGGAGGCATCGAGGATGACCAGATGCTGGAGAGGAGCTGTCCCACAAAGGTTCTCGCAGATGGAGGGGTCGACTGCTGGATTGGAGTCAACAAGCCTTGGCAAAGGCAAACCACGCAGGATTCAAAGAAGGCTTTTGATGCAGACCAGCAAGGTCTGAGGTGCATCACCTTTGCAGGGAGGCAAGGGCCAGTCTGGAGCAACCAGACCAGCAAGTTGGTTCAAAAGGTTTGTCATCACAGAGGCTACTAGCCAGCGGGCCAGCCACCGGACAACGCGTCGAGCAGGACACAAGCAGAAGGGCCCCATGCAGAACTTGTGGAGTGTGGAGGGCTGATCTTCAGTGCAGGTGGAGCTCGGATTCGGGGCTTCTCAATCCCCAGTGCACAGGTTCGAGGATACCTCAGGAGCTCCACAGTTAGCAAGTCGTGGACTTTTCAAGATGGCTGGTCCCACGTGTCTCGTCGCCTCCACAGATCTCAGCTATGCTGCAGACGTGAAGAGATTGTCAGAGAGGTCTGGAAGTCTGGGTCTTGTCAGGCTCTGTGCTCGGGTTCCGTGGGGAAGCGTCGACAAATAAAGCCGTTGATCTGCTGGATGGTGCCTGGTTGCCCAGGGTGGGCACTCCTTGGCCACAAGGGAGAACGTCGAAGGTTCAGAGTTTCGTTTCAAGTTTTAGTTCAGGATCAAAATCTAAAGTCATGGGGCTCAGCTCCTACCTTTATACAACTAAAAGGGGCTGGGTTACTTTCTAGGTCCCTCCTGTGGGTGGGACCAGGAAGGGGGGTGGTTACACCCCCACTCCTTTGTCCAGTTTCACGCCAGAGCTGGGGCTGGAGTGCCCCAGCAACCGGTTTGAACTGGGGTATGCATGGAGCACCTAGTGTGCCCCAGGCAGTGTCTCATTCTATTCAGTCCTCCCTGTCCCAATACACAAAGTCCTGTCTGGGGTGGTGCTCGCACCTCTCCAGGCAGGAAACCTATTGTCCAAACCTCCGTGACTGAAAGGACTCCCAGCAGCAGGAGGTCAGACTTGTGTCAGTGGCAGCAGCATCCATTTTGTGATGCTGGGGCTCGGGTAAACTTTGACCGGGATAGTCAGTACTAACATGTCTTCTCCCTCTAGAAGGGGGGAATGCTACCCCCGTCGCCAGAATTGGCGAGGGGGTAGTATTCCAAAGCGTATGACACCTTACACGACATGTTTAGATAAAGCCAAACCAAAGTTAGCATTCAACCACGAGGATTATAATGCACTTAAGAGTATATGGTATGGCAATATCATAGAACAGCTATAAGGACATTGTTCCGTAAGCTGCAGACAGGCTCAGCTCATGCTAGAGCACCATCTCACACATAACCAAGCACTCTGCCTCCAGGATTGTTAAAGCCTGCCATAGGAGTGACTTATAGGTTACTGTGTGTCTATATATAATGGTAGATATAGGAATACTATACCTAAGCAAGGGGTGATTACACGACCTTGCCCCAGCTGAGTGATCAGCCAGTTGTGTCAGTTTGAGTGGCCAGCCAGGGGTGGCATAATACATGCTGCAGCCCCTGGTAGGCCTTGGTTACATCTATGCCCTGAGTACCTAAGGTACACTTCTACAGGGGCTGACAAGGTGAGCCAATTCCCAATTGTGTATGTACCTAAAGTACATAGTTAGAATTTAGAGAGAGTGCATCTGGGCTGTGGGTCTGATTAGCAGGCCCACAGCCACATCTAAGTCGAAAACCAGTAAAGCAAAAGCAAAAAGTGGGGGTGACCATAGGAAGCAGACCCTACTCTCCTACAGCCACATTGCAAAAAAGGGTCTATTATCAGTGGAAAAATGTGATGTGTCCACGTTGCGTTTTTGGCCATTTCCTGTGGCGGACACTAGGGCTACCCACACAAATGAGGTACCATTTATATTGGGAGACTTGAGGGTATGCTGGGTGGGTGGAAGTTTGTGGCACCCTGCACATTCCAGAATAGTTCATCACAGCAATGTGAAGAACATGTGTTTTTTTATAAAGTCTGAGGTTTGCAAGGGATTCTGGGTACCAGAACATGGTTAGGAGACCCACACAAGCCACACAATCCTGGGCTTCCCTTGGTGTCTAGTCTTCAAAAATGTGCAGGGTTGCTTTGTTTCCCTAAGTGCTGTATGAGCTAGGGCCTAAAATCCACAGCTAGGCACTTTGCAAAAAAGGGATCAGTTTTCAGTTGGAAATGTGAAATGTCTGCGTTACGTTTTGGGCACTAGGCCTATCCACACGTGTAAGGTACCATTTTTATCAGGAGGCTTCAAGGAACACAGAATAGTAGTACAAGTGTTATTACCAATTGTCTATCTATGCGTTTCTGCCTTCCAAATGTAAGACATTTTGAAAAATGCCCTTGAATTCACATGCTTGTATCGGTACCCATAATTTTGGAGATGTACAAATTACCACTGCTTCTAAACTCTATATTCTGTTCCCATTTCAGAAATGTATAGGTGTCCTTCATTCAAATTTTTCACTCTTTGTATTTTACCAAATGAATAACCATTCCATGACACAGATCAGTTATTTGCTCTGGGTTCCCACATCTAGAAGGATCCAGCGGATGTAATGGTATATAGTTGTCATAAGTCTGTCATACTAGAAAAAAGTTACAGGTGAAAACTTTGGCACAAATGGCATCTTTTTTCAACTCAATTTCAATATTTTTTATTTTCAACTGTTAGTTTTTAAAGGAAACCGTGAAGGATCTAGACAAATGACCCACTTTTTAGAATGTATAGCTTTCCGGGATCCAGTATTGGTTTCACACCCATTCTACCACTAACTGGAAGGCGGTTGAAAACAAAAAATCAGAAAAATAGGCTATGTCCCTGTAAACTGCCAAAACTGTGTAGAAAATGTTGGTTTACTTACAAAAGTTTTGCTGTTCCTGAAAGCTGGGAATATGGTGATTTTAGCACTAGAACCCCCTTTTTGATACCATTTGCAGGGGGAAAAACAGATGATGTCTTTTGCAGCACATTTTTCCTATTTTTGCTAAAACAACAAAATGTAGCAATAGTTTGCATATTTTCTTGAAGCCCTCTATCAACAAAGAAAATCAACAAACCCCGGGTCCCTTTAAAAACCTCAGGATGTTGGAAGAAAAGGACACAAATTTGGCATGGATACCTCAAGTGGACAAAAAGTTGTGGGGGCCTAAGTGCGAACTACCCAAAATAGCCAAATAAATGCATGGCACGGGGAGGCCTGACAGCAAAAGGGTTCATTGTAAAATACCACCCGAGGCATCTCAGATTACAGCAAACTCGCAGCTAAAGTGAATCGAGCAAGAAATGGTTACTGATAGCTACTAGATGTCAGGGGTTTCAAAATTTACATCACGAAATCCAAGGGCTGAGTTTGACTGTGGAACTTTCAACCCTGGAGCACAGGTCTCTTTAAATGTTCCAGGGTTTCTAGCCACTATTGCGGGCTAGAGCTGGTAACAAAACAAAACTAACAGAGACAATAATTAAGAATTGAATGTATTTCTATACATTGGTATTCCATTAATGGCTGCCGTCACCACAAGATCTCCTGCAAGTAGAGGATAATTGTAGTCAAGTTGTTCATATTGCCCAATGTCCTTTACTTTTTCCAGATACTGGCTTTCTGGCTGTGAAATGATGCAAACTGCAAATGTTGTATAACTCCTATGTATGGCCTACAGAAGAGGGCAAGAATAAGTAAAGCTCAGTGTGCTATGAATCATAGGGTGGGGATCTGAGGTCCAAGATATTCGAACTATTGTATGATTGTCCCTTGTAAGCTCCTGATAGAATGGATGAAACAAAGAGATTGAAAAGTCTTGGTACTTCATGGATCATGCCCTATTTCTGCAAACATTAAAGATTAAAGTTTCCTAGGGTCCTCAGGGCCCAAAGGGCCAGGGACATTTACACCTTTGTATGACTATCCACACCAGAATGAGAACTGGGCAGTCTCTGGGCAAGGGCTGAATCTCACAAGCTACCCGTCCCCATTCACCCTGTTATGGGGCAATCAGAAGCAAGTTTACTTAATATTGGGGGCTTGTTCCTTAAGTGGATTCTCAAATCCTCCATGGACCTCCAGGAAGAATGTATTCTTCCAGAAGTGGAACGCTTTCACTATATGAAAGTTCATTACCGAGTATTACGTTCACAAATACAATAAGGAACAACTAAGGGGTTAACCCAGTTTAAAAGATGCTTAAAGCAGCAGGGTGATACAACACATGCAATCTCATGCATTTACAAAGTCCTCTGAACACCAAGAGAGGTCCACACACTAGTTGACATAGACTAAGGAGTTAGGATAGTTGGATTAGAATCAAAATCTTGGTCATTGATGGGAAACGCTGTCCTAGATCTTCTAAATGTGGCCTCTATTGCCTGCAGATGTATTATCAGTAGAGAATGCCAGACTGAATAGGTGCTGGAGGTGGTGCACTAGTGGTGGACTAGTCTACACATGCTATAGCAGGGGTGTGGAATGTAATAACATATCTACTTGTCCATGAGGTAGGTTGCTTCATTAATCTACTTGTCCTTTAACAAAATCCATGTGTCCCTTTGGTGCCATGTAGTGCAGCGACAAATTATGGCTGCAATCTCATTATATAAGAACTCTGATATAGTTTCTCTGATTATGTCAGGGCATAAACCTTGGTAGTGTTTGAATACTTGGAATCCCTTTATGTTGCCACGTTTCCACAGATCTGCATACCGGGGCTGAAGGTGGTGGTAAGCGGTGATGCACCGTTACATCGCAACTTTTACAACGGGAGGCTTTTACAACGGAACTTTTGCAACGCAGGATCCATTACATCGGATGCCATTACAACGCATGGCATTACATAGCAGATGCTATTACAACGCATGGCATTACATCGTAAGTATAGGTAAGTATTTAATTTTTTTTAATTTTATTAATATTAATTATAATTAAATATATTTATTTATGTTTTTTAATATTATTAATTTATTATTTATTATATTAATTAAAGTAATTTTTAAAATAAGTACAGGTGTACAGGGGTGTTTTTAGGTTTCAGGGTAGGGTTTGGGTTTTGGGATACAGGGGTGTTTTTAGGTTTCAGGGTAGGGTTTGGGTTTTGGGGTACAGGGGTGTTTTTAGGTTTCAGGGTAGGGTTTGGGTTTTGGGGTACAGGGGTGTTTTTAGGTTTCAGGGTAGGGTTTGGGTTTTGGGGTACAGGGGTGTTTTTAGGTTTCAGGGTAGGGTTTGGGTTTTGGGGTACAGGGGTGTTTTAGGGTTCAGGGTTGGGTTTGTGCTTAGGGCTAATTAAATTATATTTACCATTTATAAATTAATTAAAATATATTTATTAAATTAAATTAATTATATTATATTAATTACATTTTTTAATTAAATTAATTAAATTAAATAAAATATTTTAATTAATTTATTTTAATTATAATGTTTAAAAATATTTAAATTAAATTAATTTCATTATATTAATTAATTAAAATTAATTAAAAATTTTATTAAAATTAAATTAAATAAATAGATTCAAATTTATTAAATTAAATTAATTACTATTTTAAAATGTATTTTAATTAAATTAATTAAATTAAATTAATTAAATTAACTTAATTAAATTTTTTTTAAAAAGATATACTTACCTATACTTACGATGTAATGCCATGCGTTGTAATGGCATCCGATGTAATGGATCCTGCGTTGTAAAAATTCCGATGTAACGGAATGCGTTGTAAAAAACCGCGTTGTAGTGACACCAATCCCTGGTAAGCAATAGTTACAGGGTTAGAATGCCCTTTTGAGTCTGTGCAAATCTACTAACTCACATGTTTTAAGGGTTTTCAACAATTCTTCCATAATCTTTTCCCATACTGAGAACTGCTGGAAATTTACTCCTGACAAGGGCAGGCGTAAACCTTCTTCCAGAGTTAGGGAAAAAAGTGGTTGGAGGGAAAGTGAATTTGCAAACACTCAGATTTTCGCATGAGCAAATCTACACAGGCATATTTGCTCATGATAAAATGCAGTTCACAAATGTTTTCTAGGCGTACTATTTCTTGTCCTACTTCTGTAAATCCTTGGGTATTCTTGAAAGCCGTATAGTTGCACGGAAATACACCATGGGTGTACTTTTGAGACTATCTTTAATAATTGGGCACCTAATTTGGTCTGTCGTTGACCGTGAACTTTTCCGTTTATTAAATTTCTCTCTCTCTCTCTCTCTCTCTCTCTGTATTGGCTGGCTTCACTGTGAGTGACAGCATTCTGCTCTTTCATAAGAAGCATATTGGCACACACAGTAGTTTTTATTCAGCCGCAGTAACTACTGCGACAGTGTGTGATTTTTGAGACCAAAAACAATTGTGCTTTTGCCAGTGTTTGTTACAATGGTGAGGGCCCAGCAGCTCCCGCACCAATAGGGTTTTACAAAAACCGTGCCAAAACAAGTCACACATTGGCAAAACTAAAAAGCTGACCACCAATCTCAGACCTACTGGCTTTGCCAATGCTTGTTTTTTTTGTTTCCCATAATCTTATTGAAACTGGTTACACTAATTTTCCATTATGAATATTTTTGGGAAACACTAGCATGCATCAACACATGTTACTAAACGATGCTGCAAAGAAATGGTACCTTACATTTTACAGTAGTTCAGCTAAATGTTTTTTTTCCTGCTTTCATTTTTTTCATGATTATTTTATTTCGAAAGCAAAAAATGATCAATCTTGCTTTCAAGCTCCTGCAAACATTGCCATCAAATCAAAGAGTATTACTGGGGCATTATACATATCCTGATGTTGCTTAACTTTGAAAGTATGTGTACACGTTTTTATACTGGAACACTGTCAGTAGTGCAGTTAGAGCTTACAACATTTACTTGGGGTGCTCATCCTAATAATGAAGGCTTTCTATTAATGAACTGTTAATATAAGTTTGAACATTATTAAATATTTTGACAAAAATATTACCTTAACTGCAGAGGGCGCCCTTCCCTGATCCATAATGTGGTACTGCAAACTGGCAGCTAAAAGGTTTGAGCTGCAGAGGGTTGGACCTACTTGTCCCAAAGTCAAAATACTCATGAAAACTTGGTGCCCTTGACACCAAACAATATGTCCTGGGTGTTGTGCTATAGGAATTTCACATCATTATACAGACTTGTTCTGTAGCTGAATGTGTTTAGAGGGCAGTATTAAGACAGTGCCCAGAGCGAGTACTGCTAGGCTGCCCTTTTGAATCAGTTTACCCTCTACACTCAGCAATCAGTAAAACCGTCTTTCAAATGCTCCTGGGGCAGTATAATACATTGTGCTCGAGGGTGTAACAGCCGTGTGCGCCCACTTTGTGCGTCCAGGGGCACAGTGGCATTAAAGAAAGGGCCACATTTCTGCGTCCCCTCTTTAGTACCGATAGCTCTGTGCACATGTTGCTCCAGCGCTATCATAAGAGTGTGTTTCCTCATTTGCATTGGGGTGCTCCCTCATTTGAATAGGGGCTTGACCCCATGCAAATAAGTGAATCAATTTGCCTTTGCTCCCGTGCCATATTATGGACATAGGCATAGAGGCAAACATACCTTTAGAAGGCACACTGAAAGTGCGCCACAAACAAGTGGCACACTTTCAGCGCACCTCCTAAATGCAGGCCTCTGGAGGGTAGAATGGGGGTCCCTGGAGGCAGCGAATTCGGGTGAACAACAGAGCGGCTGCTTTTAAGTAAATCTGTGTTTTCACAGTGCAGATGGCAACCCGCCTGCACTTAGAGATCCCCTTCCAGGCGGGTGCAGTGAGTGACTGCACCAGCAGCAAGAGGATGTCTGGGAAGTCATGGGACCCCCCACCAGAGGGCTTTAATCAGGGAGCACACTGACAGTGCGCCACCTGAAAGCTTCTTTGCCTCTGCACCCGTGTCTGTAATGCTACACGGAAGCAGAGGCAAAGGGATTCCCTCATTTGCATGGGCCCACTCCCCCATGAGGGAATGCCCTCTGATGATAGCGCTATGTGCGCCAACGTTATCAGTATTACAGAAGGGGACACACAAGCGTCTGGGGCCCGTGCTGTAATAGAAAAGTACCTGGGGCCATGCAAAGCGGGCGCAAATGCTCATTGCGCTGCAGTGGCACTTCTATAATACACCTCTAAGTTGGTAGGGATTTAGAGTCTGATCTAGAGTTTGCCAGATGGTTTAATGTCCGTCCGGGTGACGGAGTTCTTCACTCCGTCGCCTTGATGGACATCCAGTCTACCAAATTCATAGATATCCGTCAGTCCCACAGACATTCCATTATGTTAACAGAAACCAATGTCATGGTTCTACCTGGAGGTGACAGAGTGGGGTCCCCCGACATACTGTTGGCCTGCCCAGCCACAAATAGGACAGGCAGATAAAGAGCTTGGTGGAGACGGTACTCTGTCACTGTTGTGAGGGAGTATCTTCTGCGCCAAATTGTAAATTGGGCACAAAGAGTGCCTCGTGTTGGGGGGAGCACTGTGTAGGTGAAAAATAGACTGAGAGTTGTCATGGGAGAGGACTTGAGTTTGGCATTCTCGTGCTTGGGATAATCAAGAAATTCAGGCTGTGGAAGTCTGTAAAGGAGTGACTGTTGGGGCACAAAATCATTGTAGGGGCAAGAGGAACTGGCGGGGAGTAGTGCGTTTTTTTTCAATGCTGTAAAACATCAGTAAAAGTGAGTGGAACCCACAAGTGAATTAAACAAGGAGACAGATTGATATCTGATACCTGTGATTTCCAGCGGGAAAATATAGGGAAAAAATATTTATTTTTTAGTAATTGTTCTAGTTGTTTATATAAGGACTGTAGGTGGGTGTGTTTTATATTTAAATGTTTCTGCCATTGTTGCGCATTAAAAAAAGAACAAATTCAGATTCATAAATAAATACAGCAGTAGGAAGAAGCATGACTGGCAGCAAGCAAGCTTCTTTCTGCCAGGTGTTCCATTGGCTGCTTATTATCCCATCTGATGGGATCCTGCGCTTTCTGGTGTTGACGATCTCAAAGTTATAGGTAACTGCTTTGTAATCTGCCCTTTTGCCCTGGCTCTTAGGATGAGACTAACAGAACCCATGGCCTCATTTTCTTTCAGGCAATGCCCTCTCCTGCATAAGCTGCTCCAGCCGCACAGGCCCCAGTTGCACAGGACAGGCAGTGATGTGCAACAAGTTGTATGATGTTTGTTTTGCTAAATACTCTGTCACGAGGTCCAGTAAGTCATTGTTTCTTAATTATATTTTCTACCATAATCCATTCAAGTCCCTCTCAAGAAGAAACATATTATCATAACGATGAAGTGGATAATACCGAATAGCTTGATGCCATTGCTCTGATGTTGGCATGAACAGTCATGCCAAAACAGTTTTTTTTCGTTTGATGAGTATATATACGAACACATACATAAAAAATGTTTTTACTTTGATTCCTTCAGTTAACAGTATAGCATAAGTGCATATCGTAGTGTGTCTAAAAAGTAGGATTTCCTATCATTTGATAGAATATTATGTGAGATAAAATATTGATCGATTGAGAAGCAAAATAAGTAAAATACTTCAATATAGATTGGGGTTCTCAGGTAACATTCTGAAATGTTTCACCTCTTTTATTCATAATCACTTGCAGTGACTCAAAGTGGGAAGTTGGCTATTCAACACGTACCCAGTGAGATTGGATGTGCCTTACGGATCCGCCATCTCTCCTACACGCTTCAACCTTTACATGACGCTGCTGATGGAGATCCTTGAAACGGAGAGCATCATGTACCACATGCTCACAATGACATACAGCTTTACTTAACCACTTCGCCGCGGCACGAATTTGGTCACGGCGCAAGGGGG
This sequence comes from Lissotriton helveticus, assembly GCF_964261635.1. Classification (NCBI taxonomy): domain Eukaryota; kingdom Metazoa; phylum Chordata; class Amphibia; order Caudata; family Salamandridae; genus Lissotriton; species Lissotriton helveticus. The sequence continues at coordinate 1,790,624,760 of NC_136068.1, forward strand.
GGACGGGTGCGAGCGCGGCGCTCCGTTACTCATGACGGACCCACGCCGTCATGAGTCACAGGCAGCGTGTGCTTACTCCCTATTTTGCCCGCGGGGAATTAGTGACGTTTGGGCCAGGGCCGGCTCTAGGCTCATGGTGGCCCTGGGCAAGGAGCGTAGGTAGGGGGCCCGGAAGAGGGGGTCCGGGCGGGGCGGAGCGCGCAGGCCAGTAAAGAGGGGAGGGGGTCAGGGTGTTTAGAAGTGGTACAGAGCCGGAGGCCGCCAAATCCCTGACAGGGGCCACCACGCAAATATGTATCCATCCTCAGAGGATTAATATATTAAGGATATATATTGGCGTGGTGCCCCCTGGGGTTTGGTGGCCCTGTGCAGGTGCACAGCTTGCACATGCCTAAAGCCGGCCCTGTTTGGGCAGAGCGGCAGTTGGATGATGGCTCCATGCCATCATGAGCACACGCCCCCCGTGGCTTATGACGGCGTGGAGCTGTAATGAGCGGTTAAACACTTCACCTGGCTCAATGACGAAACCAAACTTGGCTGTCACAGAACCACCAGAAATTAATCTCTATGAAAACATAATTCTTGCTCTTCTCGCCGCCCCACTGCCCCCGCTCAGGACATGCATGGCTGACATACTTGGAGACGTTCAGTTGCATGCATGCAGCAGTCAAAGCAACAACATATCCTGGGATCACACTGGACAAAAAAAAACTTAACAGGCAAGCACCGATCAACACAAATAGTCTCAGTGAGTTTCACAAACTCAGCCTGCTTAGGAATCTAAAATCTTTTGTGCCACCATAAGACTTCCTACTTGTAAGTCAATCTTGGTTGTGTCCAGATCAGACTATGGGAGTGCAACCTTAACAATCCAACCAAAACATGCCCTAAATGCCGCAGCGAGGTTCATAACCGGAATGAGGATTTTTTATCATATCACACTCTCTCCGAAGCTTCCACAGTGTATCCCAATAGATGCCAGGATCCAATTAAAGTAAGTGTGCATGACGCAGAGTCCTGCACAATAAGATACCCAGGTATGCAACAAATAAGCTCAAGTTCTTAGGAGCTAGCGGCTCATTACATAGCTCAAACTCCTGCTTGCTAGAACCTTCCAAACTATGCATGCACCTTCTCTGGATCAATCAATCAATCAATCATATCATTTGTAAAGGGCACTACTCCCCTGTGAGGGTCTCAAGGCGCTGGGGAGGGGAATGCTGCTCCTGCTCGAAAAGCCAGGTATTGAGGAATTTTCTGTAGGTCAGCAGGTCTTGGGTTTGCCGTAGGCGGATGGGTAGGGTGTTCCAGGTCTTGGCGGCGAGGTAGGAGAACGTACTGTCGCCGGAGGTCACTCTTCGGAGGCGGGGGACTGTGGCGAGGGTGAGGTCGGCGGAGCAGAGCTGGGGGTGCGGGTGTAGAAGCTGAGTCGTCTGTTGAGGTACGTTGGTCTGGTGTTGTGGAGTGCCTAGTGTGCGTGGGTGAGGAGCTTGATGGTTATCCTCTTGTTGACCGGGAGCCAGTGCAGGTTTCTCAGGTGGAGTGTGATGTGGCTGCGGCGAGGGATGGCAAGGATCAGGTGTGCAGAGGCGTTCTGGATGCGTTGGAGCCGTATCAGGAGTTTGGCTGAGGCTCCTGCATAGAGGGCGTTTCCATAGTCCAACCTGCTGCTGACGAGGGCCTTGGTGACCATTCTTCTCGTTTCAGTGGGGATCCACTTGTAGATCCTGCGGAGCATGCGGAGGGTGTTGAAGCAGGAGGAGGAGACGGCGTTGACCTGTTTAGTCATGGAGAGGGTGGAGTCGAGGATGACCCCTAGGTTGCATGCGTGGTCGGTGGGTGCTGGAGCGGTTCCCAGTGCGGTCGGCCACCAGGAGTCATCCCAGGCCAAAGGGGTGGATCGGAGGATGAGGACCTCCATCTTGTCCAAGTTCAGCTTTAGTCAGCTGTTCCTCATCCATTCAGCGACGGCCTTCATTCCTTTGTGAAGGTTGGTTTTGGTGGTTTGGGCGTCCTTGGAGAGGGAGAGGATCAGCTGGGTGTCATTGGCGTAGTAGATGATGTTGAGGTCGTGCCGACGGGCAACGTGGGCGAGTGGTGCCATGTAGATGTTAAACAGAGTTGGGCTGAGGGATGATCTCGGTGGCTTCAGAATGGAAGGGGGGAAGGGGGATGCTCTGTATTCTGCCGGAGAGGAAGGATGTGATCCAGTCCAGGGCCTTCTCTTGGATCCCGGCGTTGTGGAGGCGTGTTCGTAGTGTGTGGTGGCAGACCGTGTCGAAGGCGGCTGACAGGTCCAGGAGGATGAGGACGGCCGTTTCTCTGTTGTCCAGCAGGGACTTGATGTCATCGGTGGCGGTGATGAGTGCCATCTCGGTGCTGAGGTTGCTGCGGAACCCAGACTGGGAAGGGTCCAGGATGTTGTTAGTTTACTGTCTTCTCGATGACCTTTGCCAGAAACCAGAGCAGGGAGATGGCCTGGAAGTTCTTGAGGTCCTTGGGTTGCACCATGGGTTTCTTGAGAAAGGCATTGATCTCGGGGTGCTTCCAGCTCTCGGGGAAGGTTGCTGTCTCAAAGGAGGTGTTGATGAGAGATAGGGTGCAATGAATGTGCTGGCTTTGTTGAACATGTGGTGTGGGCATGGGACTGACGGAGATCCAGGGTGGATGGTGTTCATGATCTTGAGGGAGTCGTTGATGTTGGTCCAGGAGAGCAGGCGGTTGGTGCGGATGGTGGTCGTGGGGGTGGAGGAGGTCTCAGTGGTTGTCGGGGCGGTAGTGGCATTGAAGCTGTTGTGGATGTCTACGGTCTTGCGGTGGAAGAAGGTGGCCAGCGAGTTGCACAGCTCTTGCGAGGGTGGGACGTCATTGGTGTTGGAGCTGGGGTTGGAGAGTTCATTCACGATGTTGAAGAGCTATTTGCTCTTGTGCTCGTTGTTGTCTAGGCCGTCTTTGAAGGAGGCCCTTTTGGCGGATCTGATGAGGTGAGGGTGTCTGCGGGTGGGGTTCTTGTGGGCTCTGTGGCTGTCCGGTGTTCGTTCAAGGAGCCAGATCTTCTCTAGCTTTTGCCAGGTTTACTTGGAGGCCTGGAGGTCTTCAGTGAACCAGCTGGCTTTCTTGTTGGTGTGGCTGTTTGAGGGTTTCTTGATCGGGGCGAGGGTGTTGGTGCAGTCGTTGATCCACTGTCTGAGGTTGCGGGTGGGGGTGTCGCTGTCGGTGGGGTCGGCGGGTAGGCTCTGGGCGAGGGTGTTGGTAAGCTGGTCTTTAGTGACTTTCGTCCAGCAGCGGCGAGGCATCTGTTGGGTGCGGTGGTGCGTGGTGGGTTTCTTGAAGGTGAAGTGGATGCAGCGATGGTCGGTCCAGTGGAGTTCGGTAGTGTGGTTGAAGGAGACGTGGGGTCTTGTGGAGAAGATGGGGTCAAGGGTGTGACTGGCGGAGTGGGAGGGTGTTGTGACGAGTTGTCTGAGTCTGAGATTGGCTAGATTGTCGATCTAGGGTGGTGGAGTTGGTGTCCTTGTTGTTCTGGAGGTGGAAGTTCAGGTCCCTGAGGAGGATGTAGTCCGTGGAGGCGAGGGCATGTGTGCTGACGAAGTCGGCGATGGAGTCGCTGAACTGTGGTCGAGGTCCTGGGGGTCTGTAGATGAGGGTTCCTCTGAGGGTGGTGTTGGGGTTGGTGTAGATCTGGAAGTGAGGTGTTCGGCGGGGCTGAGGGTGTCGTCGGTGTTGGTCGAAACTCTGGTAGTGTTCCTGTGGACGATGACGATTCCTCCTCCTGCTCCATTGGTGCCGTCCCTGCGGGTGATCTTGTAGCCTTCCAGGGCGGCTATGGCTATTTCGGGTTTCAGCCAGGTCTCCGTCAGGAAGGCGACGTCTGGGGAGGTTGAGTCGAATAGGTCCCAGAGTACAACGGCATGTTTGTGGGCAGAGCGGGTGTTGAGAAGGATGCATCTGAGGTGGTTGGGTTCTTTCCTGGTCGGCAGCATGGTGGGGCGGATGCTTGTGAAGCTGCATTCCGGCAGGTGAAAGCTCCGTGGGTGCGCTTCGGGGCAGCCAGCAAGCAGGTGTGTGATCGTCCGGTGTTGAGTGCATTTAGGGTTCTGGCATCGTAGCGGTGTCGGGCGTTGTGGTGTTCGCGGGGTCCTGACGTTAGGCGCCGTCCAGGCGCGGATGGGCGCAGACGGGCTTGCCTTAGCCGTGGCTGCAGCGCGCGGCCGCTGCGCGGCCTCCATATGAGGGGATATGGGAGGGAGGAGTAGCTGGAAGGCGGGAGCGAGTTGGCAAATGGGATTGTAAGGGTGCAGGCCACAGGGGCGCAGCGGTGGGAAAAATGGGCAGGCCGCGGGAGAACTGAGCACAGGAAGGAAAAACAAGTTTAGGCAAGAAAACAAGTACAGGCACAGAGGAATAAAAACAAGTCTGGGCAAGAAAGCAAGTACAGGTACAGGGGAATAAAAATAAGCCTGGGCAAGAAAATAAGTTTGGCACAGGGGTATAAAAACAAGTCAATCAATCATAGTATTTATATAGCGCACTACTCACCCGGAGGGTCTCAAGGCGCTGGGGGGGGGGGGTCCGCTACTGCTCGAACAGCCAGGTCTTGAGCAGTTTCCTGAAGGCGAGGTGGTCTTGGGTCAGGCGGAGGTGGGTCGGAAGGGAGTTCCAGGTCTTGGCGGCCAGGTAGGAGAAGGACCTTCCTCCTGTGGTGGCTCTTCGGATGCGGGGGACGGCGGCGAGGGCGTGGCTGGTCGATCGAAGCTGGGGTTTGGGAGCGTAGAAGTTGAGGCGGCTGTTGAGGTATCCTGGGCCTTGGTTGTGTAGGGCTTTGTGTGCGTGGGTGAGGAGCCGGAAGGTGATTCTCTTGTTGACCGGGAGCCAGTGCAGGTCTCTTAGGTGTCCGGAGATGTGGCTTCGGCGGGGGATGTCCAGGATGAGTCGTGCTGAGGTGTTCTGGATCCGCTGGAGTCTCTTCTGGAGTTTGGCGGTGGTTCCGGCGTAGAGGGAGTTGCCGTAGTCCAGACGGCTGGTGACGTGGGCCTGGGTGACCGTCTTCCTGGTCTCGGTGGGGATCCATCGGAAGATCTTACGAAGCATGCGCAGGATGTTGAAGCATGACGAGGAGACGGCATTGACTTGTCTGGTCATGGAGAGGGAGGAGTCCAGGATGAAGCCCAGGTTGCGTGCGTGGTCTGTTGGTTTGGGTGCGCTGCCCAGGGCGGGGGGCCACCAGGAGTCGTCCCAGGCGGAGGGTGAGGATCCCAGGATGAGGACTTCCGTCTTGTCCGAGTTCAGTTTCAGGCGCTGTTCGACATCCATTTGGCTACGTCTGTCATCCCTTCGTGCAGGTTGGCTCTGGCGGTGGCGGGGTCATTGGTGAGGGAGAGGATCAGCTGGGTGTCATCGGCGTAGGAGATGATGTTGAGGTTGTGCTGGCGTGCGATGGCTGCGAGGGGGCTCATGTATACGTTGAAGAGTGTTGGGCTGAGCGAGGATCCTTGAGGAACGCCGCAGATGACTTTGGTGGCCTCCGATCTGAACGGGGGGAGGCGGACTCTCTGTGTCCTTCCGGCGAGGAAGGAGATGATCCACTCAAGTGCCTTCTCCTGGATTCCGACGTTGCTGAGGCGCTGTACTAGGGTATGGTGGCAGACAGTGTCGAAGGCCGCGGAGAGGTCCAGGAGGATGAGGGCCGCTGTTTCTCCGTTGTCGAGCAGGGCTCGGATGTCATCGGTAGCTGCGATCAGGGCGGTCTCGGTGCTGTGGTTGGCCCGCAAGCCAGACTGCGAGAGGTCGAGGGAACCGTTCGTCTCGAGGAAGGTGGCCAGTTGCTTGTTGACGGTCTTCGCGATGACTTTTGCCGGAAACGGGAGTAGTGAGATGGGGCGGTAATTCTTGAGGTCGGTGGGGTCGGCTGATGGTTTCTTTAGTAGAGCGCTGAGTTCGGCGTGCTTCCAGCTCTCCGGGAAGGTGGCTATGTCGAAGGAGGTGTTGATGATGTCCCGCAGGTGGGGTGCGATGACAGCGTCGGCTTTGTTGAAGACGTGGTGAGGGCAGGGGTCTGTCGGGGATCCAGAGTGGATGGAGTTCATCGTGCGGATGGTGTCTTTGGTGCTGATCGGGGTCCAGGCGCGGAGGGTGGTGGTGGGGGGCGGTGGTTCGGTCGCGGCGTGCGTTGGTTGAGTGCTGAAGCTGTTGTGTATGTCCGCGATCTTGTTTTGGAAGTAGGAGGCGAGGGAGTTGCAGAGGTCTTGCGAAGGGGTGATGTCGTTGTTTCCGGCGTTGGGGTTGGAGAGCTCTTTGACGATGTTGAAGAGTTCCTTGCTGTTGTGTGCGTTGTTGTCCAGTTGTTTCTTGAATGCGGTTTTCTTGGTGGCGCGGATCAGTTGGTGGTGTTTTTGGGTGGCGAGCTTGAGGGCAGTCATGTTGTCCGGTGTTGGGTCTCTGCGCCAGGTTTTCTCGAGTGCTCTGCAGTTCTTCTTGGAGCTCTTGAGTTCGTCGTTAAACCATGGGGCTTTCTTGCTGCCGGGTCTGCTCGGCTGGGTCTTCAGAGGGGCGAGGTCGTCTGCGCAGTCGCTGATCCATTTCGTGAGGTTGGTGGCTGCTTGGCTGGGGTTCGTTGTGCTGGTGGGAGGGTTCTTGCTCAGGGAGGTAACGAGCTGGTCTGCAGTGATCTTGTTCCAGCTTCTGCGGGGAACCTGTTGCTGGTGATGGTGGAGCGTGGTCCTTCTGAAGCTGAAGTGGACGCACCTGTGGTCCGTCCAGTGGAGTCCCGTGGCGTGGCTGAAGGCGATGTCCTTGCTGGATGAGAAGACGGGGTCGAGTGTGTGTCCGGCGTAGTGGGTGGGGGTGGTCACCAGCTGCTTGAGTCCGAGGTTGGCGAAGTTGTCCAGCAGGGTGGTGGTGTTGCGGTCGTTGTTGTTCTCCATGTGGAATTTGAGGTCCCCGAGGAGGATGTAGTCAGTGGAGGGGAGGGCGTGTGGACTGACGAAGTCGGCGATGTCCTCGCTGAATTGTGTGCGTGGTCCCGGGGGTCTGTAGATGAGGGTGCCTCTGAGGGTGGTCTTGGGATTGACGTGGATCTGGAAGTGCAGGTGTTCGGCGGGTGCGAGGGTGTCGTCGGTGTTGGTCGTGATGCGGATGGTGTTCCTGTGGATGATGGCGATGCCTCCTCCTGTCTGGTTGACGCGGTCCCTCCGGATGATCTTGTAGCCATCCGGGATGGCGATGGAGATGTCGGGCGCTGAGGAGGCGTTCATCCAGGTTTCCGTGAGGAAGTCGACGTCTGGGGCTGTGGTGTCGAGCAGGTTCCAGAGCTCGACGGCGTGTCTGTGGACGGAGCGGGTGTTGAGCAGGATGCACTTCAGGTGGGTGCTGCTGGAGTTCGGCTTGGTGGGTGCTGGTGTGGCGTGGGTCCGGTTGCAGGTGAACTTGCAAGAGTGGCAGCTGAAGGGTCCGTGGGTGCATCTCGGTGTGGCTCGGTAGCAACCCGGGGTTCGGCCGGTGTTGAGAGCGATGAGTTTGGTGGTGTCATACGTCTGTCGGGTCGGCTTCTGTCGGTGGGGGCCAGGGGTCCTGGCACTGGGCGCGGGCCAGGCGCGGACGGGCGCAGACGGGCTTACCTTTGGCGCACCTTCGGCGCTCAATCGGCGCGCCCGCTGCGCGTCAACGCTGCGCGTTTGCCACTCTGCCATATGTGGATCGTGGGGGGGCGGAGCGAGGGAGGGTCAGCTGGGAGGCGGGAGCGGGGTGGCGAATGGGAAGGACGAGCGAGGGAAGGGGGCGGGGCCGCAGGGGTGTCAGCGGCGGGGAGGTGGCGGGAAACGCGGCAGGGGCTGGGCACAGCAAAACAAGGGGTAAACAGCGGACGGAGGAAGAAGGAAACTAAGTACACACGGTGGAGAGGCAAAGTAGGCGGAAGTACAAAATGCGCAGGGGGATGACGCGGTGGGGCCAGGCACAATACCAGTAACAATAACAAGGGGGGAGCAGGAGGAGAGTCCCAGAGAGCAAGGCGGAGAAAAACACGGAGGTAAATGCAGCACAATGAAAGGGGAGAGCAGGAGGAGTCACAGAGAGCAAGCAAAGGTTGCACGGGGCAAAATGCAGCACAACAGGAGGGGAGAGCAAAGCACAGATACACGGAGGCAAGATGCGAGGTTAGCAGGAGAACAAGAATACAAATAGGGCGGGAGCAGCTCCGGCGGGCGGGGCCGATCACAGCTGCGAGCAGTGGCGGCACTAGGCGGGAACGGGCTCACTCACGGGGAGTGTGCACGGTGCGTGGGGTGACCGGCCCAGAGGGACGATGGTCACTGCTCACCACCGTGTTCCCTCTCCCATTTATGGTCCAGTGGGAGGGAGGGTCAGCTGGGAGGCGGGAGCGGGGTGGCGAATGGGAAGGACGAGCGAGGAAAGGGGGCAGGGCCGCAGGGGGGTCAGCGGCGGGGAGGTGGCGGGAAACGCGGCAGGGGCTGGGCACAGCAAAACAAGGGGTAAACAGCGGACAGAGGAAGAAGGAAACTAAGTACACACGGTGGAGAGGCAAAGTAGGCGGAAGTACAAAATGCGCAGGGGGATGACGCAGTGGGGCCAGGCACAATACCAGTAACAATAACAAGGGGGGAGCAGGAGGAGAGTCACAGAGAGCAAGGCGAAGAAAAACACGGAGGTAAATGCAGCACAATGAAAGGGGAGAGCAGGAGGAGTCACAGAGAGCAAGCAAAGGTTGCACGGGGCAAAATGCAGCACAACAGGAGGGGAGAGCAAAGCACAGATACACGGAGGCAAGATGCGAGGTTAGCAGGAGAACAAGAATACAAATAGGGCGGGAGCAGCTCCGACGGGCGGGGCCGATCACAGCTGCGAGCAGTGGCGGCACTAGGCGGGAACGGGCTCACTCACGGGGAGTGCGCACGGTGCGTGGGGTGACCGGCCCAGAGGGACGATGGTCTGGGCAAGAAAGCAAGTACAGGCACAGGGGAAAAAAAACAAGTCTGGACAAGAAAGCAAGTTAGGCACAGGGGAATAAAAACAAGTCTGGACAGGGGGAGGAGCCAAGCAGGCGACCAAGATGGCCGTGTAGGGACTCGGCTCTGCCGACCTCCGTTCCCTGGTATCATATCCTGAGGCCCATCCTGTGCCAGAGCCCGCTCTCTGATTCGGGAGCAGAAGCGATGCCCGTCGGAGTTTTCCCGGGCTGTCTCGGTGGTTTGGCGGCAAAGATACACCACCTGAAAAGACGGGCCTTGTCTGGTGACGCGGCTGGGACCTCGAGTGATTCTGAGGCCGCCCGGATAGCGTCAACAGCGGGGACGCGGCCTGGCCGACATCGGTCCGGACCGAAGTACATACAGGCCTTCCCGGGACCATAGGTGAGCCCACATCGTAGGCACAGGCAGAGGTGCTGGTTATTGTGGGCTGGGCACTGGAGACACGCCAGCCCAGCCTGAAGAACTGGATATCAGAGCTGTGCAGCGTCGCAGCTGCCCTTGGCTTGCATTGCTGGGGCCGTGGGGAGCCCTGTGCTGGCTTGATATGTGGCTGGACGCGCCCCCGGGGCAATTTGAGAGCCCACTGTGAGCGGGGGAGCGGCGCAGGGGTGCTGGAGGGGACAGGTGCCCAGCACTGAGTCTGCCTGACACAGGTTATTATGAGAGGTGGTGCCTGGGGAGAAAAGGAGGCTGTTTCGGCTCATCGGGGCCAGCAAGTGGGAGATGACATGTTGGTGCATGCTTGAAGAATGGTCTGCCTAGACTGACGTGAGACAGCCCCTCTGTGGACTTCCTGTACTGCTAGTGGCTGGGACCAGGCTGCGGGGGGTGTCTGCTGAATGCTCACCTGCGGCGCTGTAACTGAGAGGAAGAGGGGACACCCAAGACATGGCGCGAATGGTGCTGTCATGACGCATTATTCAGATCGAAGAGAGGAAACTGAGGACAATATCTGCTGGGCACGACCCTAGCGGAGGAGAGCCCCGAGGGGCGTCGGCCATAGTCCATGGGAGTGGAGACGTCGGAGATGCGCTCCGACACGGTCGGATCACGCCGGAGTCGGATAGGCACCGCAACCAGAGGAGTGGCTCAGGGAGAAAAGTGGAGCCCTTGGACTGCTGGTCACCTTCCTTGGAAGCTGTGAGGTTGACTGGGTGTGCTTTTGACAGGCTGACTAGACTTGCCCTTGAGGAGGCCCTGAGGAGACGAGACTGGAGGTGGACGGTCGGTGGACACCGGGGGCAGGTGGCTGGTCTGTGACCCTGACTGCAGGTGTGGGGACCAGCTGGGTTCGGCCTTGTGGTGTGGGGTTGCGAATTGGCGACAAAAACGGATTTGGACAAGCCTGTGCCTCGGTCCTCCAAAGGGTCCCGGTCCATCCAGTCGAACAAGCTGGATCACTACACCTTACCTAAATGTTCCCCGGCAGACTCGAAAAAGGCCCCGTCAGGGGCTGAGGAGGTCACCCTTGCCCCTACTGAACCAACGTTGACAGACCTTATGGCAGCCATCAACGGCGTTCAGGCCTCCCTGGGCCAAAAGATGGAAACCCTGGATAACAAACTAGACACTGTCACCATAGAGATGGGGCTGATACGCGCGGATCTCGCAAAGGCCAATGAGAAGGTAAAGTCACTGGAGGTTAAGACGGCCAGCCTGGTCGACGATGTGAACCTGTTACAACTGAATCTTCAAGAGTCCTTACGGATCGCAAGCTGAACGATTATGAAGGGCGGGCCAGACGTAATACCCTTCATATTCTTGGGGTGCCCGAGAAATCAGAAGGCCAAACGCCGGATCTGTTTGTCGAAAATATTGTCCTCAACCACCTCAGGCCTAAAGGCCTTAGTAATTTTTTCACGGTCAAGCGTGCGCACAGAGTCCCCGGGGGCAGGCCAAGACCTGGGGCGCCCCCCCGCCCAATGATTGCAAGAGTCCTGAACTTTTGCGACAGGGATGTGATCTTACAGATGGCTCATACTGGGCCCCCTCTGAAATTTGAAAATGCAACTCTCTCCTTTTTCCCCGGACTTTTCTCAAATGGTACAAAAGCAGCAACAGGGCTTTTTATCAGTGAAGAAGAAATTGAGAGACAAGGGACTTAAATATGCCATGATGTTCCCTGCGCGCCTCCGGGTGGAGCTCAATGGGAGGGCCCGGTTCTTCGACAATCCTGAGCTGGCGGCGGACTGGTTGGTCAGTGCACATGCGACTAAGGTGGAGAGCCGAGATCGAGACGAAGCGGAAGAACAATAGACTTGAGCCAAATGGTGTCCATAGCACTTGAACAGTAATTTGTTGTGGGCGAGGGGCGGGGCGGGTACGTAACAGTTCTCCTGTTTTGCCGCGGAAGTAGAGATATTACTATAGTTTGACCTGAAAAGGAGTAGCGGCGCAGGACGGGGGACGGGGTGTTGGCGGGGTTGTACAGGCCCTCCCTCTATCTTCTAACTTTAGTTTAGTAGATTAGGGCGACAGGCACACTGCTGGTTGGGGATGAGCGTAAGCTACATGGAGGGGTGCAGCGTGGGGGGAGGGGGGCCGAGGATAGGGGGTCTTTCTGGGATCGTGATTTTAATATGTGCTACATTATTAGCAATTTGTTACTTTTTTTTACAGCATCAGGTGACCTTGATATGATTTACCATTACAATGTCTTCTGGTAGACAGGGACTGGGGATATCCGCGCTCAGCTGGAATGTAAATGGACTGGTGGACAAGATAAAGAGGGGGATGGTTAGTCAATTGATCAGGAGTCATTCCCCGGACGTGGTGTTGTTGCAAGAGACGCATCTGGTCGGTAATCGCTGTATGGCGCTACATAGGGGGGGGCTATAAGTTGGTAGCACACGTCGGTTTCACTACAGGGTTAGCAGGATGGGCATCCTAGTGAAAAATTCCTTCCTACTGACTGTTCAGGCCACGTGGGCTGATAAACGGGGCAGATATATTGGCATTTTGGGGTTGTGGGAGGGGAAATCTGTTACTTTTTTGTCTGTGTATGTTCCGCTGGCCTGCAGGCCGACACCTTCCGGGACCTGTGCGTAATTTTTTTAACTCTACCTCTGGGGTTGCTGATTGTGGGAGTAGATTTCAATGCGGTAAAGGATGGTGGAATGGATAAACACCCAGCTCAAACTCTGCCGCCGTCCCAGAGGTGGCTATCAGACTTTGTAAAAACAACTGGGCTCACGGCTGGGTGGAGATTGAAGAACCCTGGCGGAACGCACTACACACACGCCTCAGCTGCGCATCACTCATTGTCGAGGATAGACTATGTTTTAGTACCACAGTGGCAAGCAGCATGGGTCCGAGAGGTGTGGCATGTGGGAAGGGGGTTCTCCGACCACTCCCCAGTATGGTTAAGGGTGGAGGTGGGGCAGAAGGATGTAGGCAGGATCGCCCCCATAAATGCCTGGCACTTAAGAGACCCCGACACTAAAAAGGAGGTGACACAGGCCACGGTACGGTACTTCCCAAAAAATGTGGGAACACTTCAGTCAGCGCAATCCCTATGGGAGGCGTACAAGACAGTCATCAGAGGGGAAGTTTTATCACTGGTCTCAGGGAAGAAGAGAAAAGGTCGGGCAGAGGTGGACAGGATAGAGGCGGAATTGGCAAATATGGAGGGGGAAATGGCGAGAGTTGCCACTCCCGATGGGTCGCACCGTTTGAATCTCCTTAGAGATGAATACAGGAGCATGGCTAGAGAGAGAGCTAAAGTGCAGCAGCAGACACCCAGAGCAGGGTCTATGAGCATAGCGACAAGGCAGGGAAACTGATCGCGTGGTTGGAGGAAGGGGAGTGGGGATCAAGGTTGGTACCGGAGTTGCAAGTAGGAGGCTCAGGTAGAGTGACGGATCCACAAATGATTGTCGATGAGTTCTTGGCTTAATATAAATCGGTTTACACGTCTGCAAGCACTTATTCAGAGGCAGACAATGCGGCTATGGTTCAAGATATTCCAATGCCCGTCCTGTCGGAGGAGGATAGAGGTTACCTAGATTCCCCCCTCACGAACGATGCGGTAGCGCAGGCTATAAGAGGGGTTCATTCCAATAGAGCTGTATAAGCTCAACGCGAACACGTTAGCACCGTTTCTCCGGGCATGTTTGTTGAGAGTAAGGAAAAGGGCCAGCTCCCGTACGATCAACGAGTCGCAAATATTATTGTCATTCATAAAGAGGGCAAGCCCAAGACGTCGTGCTCTTCCTACCGGCCAATTTCGCTCCTAAACGCTGAACCCAGGTACTGGTAAAACTCCTGGCGACCAGGCTGGTCAAAGTCATTACCACCCTGATCCTTCCAGATCAGTGTGGCTTTATGCTGCACCAAAACACAGCCCTTAATTTACGGAGGCTGCACGGGATTTTGGGAGGCGCATCATATATTCATGAACCAGCGGTTCTGTTATCACTTGATGTGACTATGGCCTTTGATAGGGTAGAATGGCCCTATTTATTTGCAGTTTTGAGGAAGATGGGTATCGGCCCGAGTTTATAGGTTGGGTTTGTCTCTTGTATACGGGTCCCCTAGCCAGGGTTGTGGTGAATAACCATAAATCCGCTGTCTTCACTTTGGACAGGGGCACACGTCAGGGGTGTCCTCTGTCCCAATTAATATTTGCACAGGCGCTAGAACCGCTGGCGGCGTGGGTCCGTTGGGACCGATCGATCAGGGGTCTACGTTGGACGCCAGAGTGGGAAGATAAGATCTCGCTCTACGCAGACGACATTCTGCTTTATCTCACTACCCCAAGGGAATCACTGATTAGTTTTCTGGATGTTCTGGTCATATTCGGGAGGTACTCGGGTCTCGCCATTAATTGGGCAAAGTCTGGGCTTTTTGTCTTAAGCGGGGACCCCCCGGTCATTCCGAGTTCCTGCCCGGTTCGAGTTGAGCCGGTGGGTTTTCGGTATCTAGGTATATACGTAACCATGGCCCCGAAATTGAGATATGATAATAATCTGGGGCCTCCTCTGGCCAGATTCCGTCGAGATGTGTTGAGGTGGAAGTCGCTGCCGCTCACCCTGCTGGATCGAGCGGTGCTGTTTAAAATGATGGCCCTTCCCCGCTTCTTATATGCGCTCCAAAACACAGTGGACTCGGTACCCGCCACATATTTTATGGAAATAGAGCCCCTCCAACGACAACTTCTCTGGAAGGGCAGACCCCGTATAGTTTTCTCTAAGCTTATTCTTCCCTGGTACGACGGAGAGATCAGCTTACCGGATCTCCGGAAATATTACTGGGCCTCCCAGCTGGCGGCGGTAAACCACGCTGTCTACGTGTCTCCTCTAGACCCCGGATATGCGATGGATCACGGTCAGATGCCTCGGGGGGACTTTACTAGGGCACTCTTTGCTAGGACCCGCGACTTCCCCTTGTCGGGCCAGCGGCGCTTGCGGTCCATGTGTGGCATGCAGCTACCCGATTCCTTAATTGAGAGGGGAGACTTACACTGGCGACCCCGTTGAGGAGTTTAGAGAAACTGGGCAGTTTGTGGAAATCAAAGGGCTTTGACAAATGGGATCTCATCCGGATCTCACAGATTAAGAATATCTGGGGGAAAGACGGGATCCTTACATTCGAAGCCATGCAGGGAAAAAACCAGCTGCAGGAGAGTCAGCGTTACCGATACCTCCAGGTTAGACACGACCTATCTACAAATATTCCCCGGGGCGCCATGCTCCCAGAGGCCTCCCGGTTGGAAGACCGGGTCTTGGATGGCCATGTCCCAGAAAAAACTATCTCACTAATATACAAAAAACTGATCAACCATATGGGGGATCCGCAGGCGACTCTTAGGGAGAAGTCCGGCGCCAATGGCCTAGTACTGGATGATGAGGACTGGAGAGAGGCAGTCGCATCCCCGAAGGTTGTGGCCATCCAAATGAGACTCAGATTGGTGCAACTGAAGATTCTCCATTGGTCTTACACCACAGGACCTTGGCTAGTGAGGATGGGGCTGGCGGCGAATTGGAAGTGTCAGCGGGGTTGTGGGGAGATTAGGACTTTCATGCACATCTTGTGGCACTGCGTAGAAATACAGGACTACCGGGGCAAAATTCACGATAAGCTACAAGAAGTGATGGGGTGGAGTTAGCGTTGGAGACCCGACGATGTCTTCTGAATGTCTGGGAACCTACAGACCTGACCTCATATGGGAAACAATGGGTGGCCCTGGTGTGCATGATTGCTAAGCGTAACAAAGCCCAGCTGTGGGGTGCCAGTCAGACACCTCAGATTGGGAAGTGGATGGAGGATCTAGACTAGCATGTCAGGGAGAGATCAGTATATGTTGCCAGGGGGTGCCCCCCGGAAGTGGGGGAAGGTGTGGGGCGCTTGGAATTGCCACAGGGGGGATATGTGTACTCCTCCGGTTATTAGAGTGGCCTCAGCGGAGCTGGAGTCCCCGTGATCCCGTAAAGTTATTCTAAAGTATTATTCTGAACATGGTACTGCATTTTGACCACTGTGAAACTAAGCTTGTCACCTGATGCTTTTATTTTGCTTATGTTTAATAAAAAGATTTTAAAAAAAACAAAAAACAAGTCTGGACAAGAAAGCAAATACAGGCACAGGGGAATAAAAACAAGTCTGGGCAAGAAGCAAGTACAGGCACAGGGGAATAAAAACAAGTCTGGGCAAGAAAGCAAGTTAGTTATAGGGGAAAATTACAAGATTAGGCAAAATCAATGCAGGCAGAGACGTGCAGGGTCAGAGGATCTGCAATGAGAATACAGAATTAACTCCTGCCAGAGATTAGGTCTAAGTCTTCGACCCAGGTCTACCAGAAGGAAGTTAAAACTTTTTTCTTGACAAATTCCTAAGGTTCTGGACCTCATGCTTTCAACCCAGAGGGCACCATGTCAAGAAAACAATGTCACTCCAGCAGTCCTGCATTTACAGGCCGCCACAAGGGGTGATGGGAGTTTGAATATCTTCTCCTATCTACTCATTTCTTATGTACAGTAATTTTGAGTGTTTTTGAACGGATTCTCTTGCAAAACCTGATGCTGAATGTCATGACATAAAACCTGGTGTTTACGTACGGCACTATGATATCAATGAGTCATGTTTGTGCTTAACCCTTTAAGTGCTGCCGTCGACCAACGGTCGTCACGAGCACTACCTCCCCAGTGCTGCGCACGACCGTTGGCGGACAGGCCAGCATTCGTTATTCGAACGTTCAGCACTGGGCGCTGAACCTTCGACGCTGCGAAGGTGTTAAGGAAACTCTAAATCAATACAATACAATAAAAAAATTAAAGGATACCGAAGCAATAATAGATATAAAACAAGTCTCTGACTGTTCTGAGGACAATATGTGATATGTGCAGGTGTGAGGCTGGCATACCTCCAAAATCTGTGTCAAGTAAACAAAATGAAACAAATGAATTTATTTAGGTTACAATTATATATTGCTCACTTGCTCAAAATTGTTCCAGGATGCTTATTAGATAACGCAATTCATCCCAGTGCACATACGAGGGAAGAACATTTTGAATAACAACGAGTCTTGCTACTATCCACAGCGTACATACACGCAATCAACAGGTACACGGGATGTAAATTGGAGGGTTTGGCTGTTACATCAAAGTGGGAATTGATATCAGTGGGCCGGTGAGCCTCACTTCTCCTGAAACAGAAAAACATTCTGATCAGTACTATAAATCCACAAAAATATCAGCAGGTGTTAACACCGCAACATGCCAGCAACACAGGACATGAACAGGAGTCCCATGTCAGTAAAGAGTGCGCAAAACAGCTTCTGGACCTCGTGATCACCCTCGATAGTCCTTGGCAACAGCCTGTAGCCCAGATTAGAGTATCAACTGGGGGTTGCTAAACCCAGGACTCATGCCATGCTGTTAGCAGGTGTTCCTTGGCAATATTGCCAGTGATCTGCATGCATTTCTCAATGTCTTCCCTTACCTTAGGGAGGGAGGAGACTGGATGAAAGTTGAACAATAGATCTGGATCAAGATTGGCATTTTTGAGGATGCGCTAATTATCCATTCTTTAAACAGCACGGGAAAAAAAACATTGGGTGAGAGTGTTGCACCATGTGTATTAAAAATGTGAAGGTTTGTTTTGATCGTAGGTACTTAGGCTTCCTCCCTAAAAACAGCAGAGGGACATTGGTAGTAGAGGTGTCTGAATACATCAAACTGACAATCAATCAAGGAGGCAAGGCAGCATTGGTGTTAATCAATCTTTATGCAGATTTAATAACGTATCTCATGTGATGTTCCTGAAGTGCCTCCCTGACATTGAGGTTAGGGCCAAGCCCTCAAATTAATTCAATCTTTTCTGGAGAATAGAGGACAATCATTTTGTCTGCTTCCTTTCTCCTCAGGCAGCAAGCCCCTCTTAGTTGGGGTGCCACAGGGCAAACGCTGCAGCCATACATTATTTAACATTTATATGGCCCTGCTGGAACCTTTGGTTGAATCACATGGATTTAAAAAAGGGGTCTGCCGCCGTGGCAGGATCCTTGAAAGCCTGTTTCCAATTGATCTTTTATCAGCTGCGCTCTAGTCACTTGAAGTGCAACACGGTTAAAACTGAGATGTTATAGTTTGGGGCTTTCCAGTCCCATTGGGGGGAGAGCTGCTGGCCCCAAGCATCTGCTGTTGTTATGAACCTGGGGGGTAACCCCTTAAGCGATGCCGTCGGCCAACGGTCGTCGCGTGCACTACCTCCCCAGTGCTGCGCACGACCATTGGCCGACGGGCCAGCATTCGTTATTTGAATGTTCAGCACTGGGCGCTGAATGTTCGACGCTCTGAGGTTAAGTTTGGCGCCCAGCTTTCCTTTCAATCCCATGTGTCTTTGATGGTTAGCACATGCTTTGGACTCCTTCAAGCTTTAAACAAGTTCTTTTTCCTTCTCCCTGGACATTACTGCAAAACTGTAGTTACTATGCTTATAAGTTAAAGACCAGACTGCGCGTAGGCTCTGTACCTTGGTCTCCCTGACTATTTAAAAGGAAGGCTGTCGTCATGCAGCGGAACATCTGATCCTTAACCTCCCCTGGCTGCCAGTAAAAACTACTTGCGATCGTCCCCAAAGACAAGAAGTGGGGCTGCTCCTTTTCTTATCTGGTTTCACAAGCATGGAACCATCTACCAGCCAAGGTCCGTACTCAGTTCTGACCTGCACTTCAGGAAGAACCGTAAAGCAAAGGATGGAGATAATGACTTTATGGTTTTGTGAACTAATAGTGAAGGTCAGATACTCATTGTTGATGGAAAGGAAGGAGATCCATCTGTTTACTCCTTGTTAAGGGTTTATTAGAACATATCTTCAGTGCTATAGTGTAGTAATTCCTTGGGTTTTGCGAGTATGTGTGAGAATATGGATATGTGAGTGAAGGGTATCACTGGATCAAATGTGCCAGAAAAGGGACTGCAAAGGGATTTGTGTGGTGATATTTTCTTGCTGTATAAAGTGTGCTTAAGATAAACAAATGTTTCATTTGTAATCCTTGCTCATCTTGTTCGTTTTGATGTCAAGTTTAAGGAATTCTAATATTTTCCATTAATTTTCCACATTTGTGATCAGCCTAGTTGTATTTCCAACAGGCCAACCATGGAGGGCCTGTTCTTTTTTTGAGATTAGCTTTAGTTGGAGAGGGTCCATTGAGTTGACAAAGTGATGGATTATATTATTGTAGTTACTCAAATATAATTGATGCTAGCATGCTAAGTGGCTTTACTTTAGGAGTGATGAGGTCTTGGAGTCAGGAAATACACATTTTCATGACAAGGATATCATTGTTCAAGCTGGGTGTGTAGGCAAGAATATGGAAGAGAATATGAAAGCAGTCTGTCTAGTCAGCTACAATAGGAGATAGGCAAATGATAAAGTCAGGATCAGTGAAGTTGGGATTGAGAAGTTCGCATTTGAAGTGTACAAACTGGGACCAAAGCTGGTTCACCAGCTGGATCAATGCTAAGTCATCTAGTGCAATTTAAGATTTGGATCCACGTTAAATCAGTTGAGACTGAACATCCCTTGAAAGAGACTTTTGATGGACGTCATTTGATTAAGGTAAAATATTCTGAGAACTGGTCTGTGAAATCGGATTTTAGTTTGGGCTTTGATAGGTGTGGTATTGGTATAAGGTGTTGCATAGGTATTAATGGGGCAGCAGCTTAACTGTATCATAGAATGTAGTATGTATATATATATATGTGTGTGTGTGTATATATATATATATATATATATATATATATATATACACAAACACGAGTAGCTCCTTCTGAAGTACAGGGACCCGAGAAGGGTGGCGTACACGCCGGCAGGGCGTGCCGGCAATATCAATTCCAAACAACAACAATGAACAATGAAGTACGCTCCCAGGATACGAGGCAGGACACCAGTCTAGTTAATCCAACTTTTAAAAAAATGTTTTTTAGTTAATCCAAGTTTAATCCACAACGCGTTTCGACTGTAAACAGTCTTGATCACGTCAACATAGCACATGAGAAGCGGTAGCTAATAAAGTTTTACACGAGTACAGACAGTCAAAATAGAGATAGGACAAGTCCACATTGATGGCGGCCATGATGTAATGGTAAAGAGGCTAAGTCAATGCATTTACAAATACATACCAATACATTAGAAATTCTTGCACTGGTACACGTAAAAGAAAAGAAGCACAGTGCTGGATTGAAACAAAATAATACTGAAGTTATGCTTACTCCGCTCATACAGTTGTTTAGTGTCATTGCTTCATGCGTTAGCCTGTTCTAGCAAGGTAATACTATGTCCAGTGAAACCGTGGGCCGACAATCGGCACATATCGCTAGAGGCTAAAAACAGTGTCCAACAGTTATTGAACATGAAACACTTGTTCGATAAATGCGCTAACTAGGGTTCCATCCTGAGAACCTGGAGTGAGTGCCTCCCATAATGGTGAACTGCTGCTCGTAGTACAGCGGTTCTGGATGTCAATGGGGCCTAATAGGATACTCTATCGCAATGGCAGTTCAGATAACTGTCAAGAAATATATATCTGTAAAATACCTAAAGTGCAAGTCGTGGGCAAGTGCCCAACCTAAGTACTACGTATGGTCACCTAAAATGTAAATGTCTGGGATTTCAGGCAAGTATCCATACTAACATACAAATGACGGGCAAGTGCCCTCACTGACATAGCACCGTGATCGGTTAGGCCATGGGTCTTGTTAGAGTCACTGTGACAAACTCATAGTGCTCAAAAACCCTGTGATGTATGATAAGGACATATCTATCTGTGACTCGTGCAATAGACACTAAACTGCTACCTTGACATCTACTCAGTGAAGATTCCAAAGTGAGGGGTGAAGTGACAGGAACACAAACAGTGAAAAGGGTAGGTCGCCCATGAGGGTCTATACCAGTGAGAGGGAATCTTCCTTTTCGCCTGCAAAGGAAACAAAAGAAAAGAACATGTTAAGGTCAAGTGACTACAGTGTTAAACAAACATTATCATAGAATATATTTGCAACATTAAAAACAATCATCCAATGCACACCCGTACTTTAGAGGAAGCGGATAAGTAAATAACATTTCTCTTGTCCAGAACCATTAGATGAGACAATGGATGCATTGTAATAACATGGCAGATCTACATCAAATAGGCACTCAACAGTTACCCTTTAGATGTATGTTATGTTATGTTATGTTACTTTGGTTTATATAGCGCCAACTCACCAACAGGTCTCGAGGCGCTCCAGACCAAAGGAAACACACTATATTCTTACTCGCAGAAAAGGTAAAGTAGTATACAGGTTAACCTGTGGATCCGAAAGCCTCCCTAAACAGGATAGTTTCAACTGCTTTCTGAAGCAAAGATTAGACTCTTTGTGCAAGGAAACTGGCAGCTTATTCCATAACAGTGGAGTAAGTATGGAAAAGGACCTTCCACCTTTTGTGGCCATTTTAAAACGAGGACAAATCAGCAGCTGAGCATCGGACGATCTTAAAGATCGTTTCGGGTTGTAAGGCATTAAACGATCCTTGATATAGACAGGAGCCTGCCCATAAATTGCCTTATGTGCAATGCACAGGCTCTTGAATTCTACCCTCTGTTTCACAGGGAGCCAATGAAGCTTAAACAATAGAGGGGATGCATGAGATCTTCTCGGAAGCTTGAAGATTAGACGTGCAGCGCCATTCAGAACAACCTGCAATCTACTTATCAAGTTCTTTGGCAGGCCTAAATAAAGGACATTGACATAGTCCAGTCTTGATAGTATGGTGGCCGAAACCACTGTCCGAAGCATAGATTCGGATAATAGGGGGACTAATCTACGCAATTGCCTGATTAGGCCAGTGCAGGTACCTACGACAGCAGAAATCTGGGTAGTCATAGACAAATCCTTGTCAATTTTTATACCCAGACTTTTCACATTTGGCACTGGTGTTGGCCCAAGTTCTTTTGGCCAAAACAAATCCCCCCATGGTGATATGCCAGTTGTCTAACCCAGGGTTGTCTAACCCAGGGTGGCGTGGAGTGCAAAAAAAAGATGGATTTAGGCCCAGATCCTTGTACTGGGGTGAATGTATGACATTGTTCTACATTCTGTCCATCAACTGTGTTTTTTGCAATTTTCACCCCGAGTGGGCTGGGTATGCTCAGACGTGAGTCCCAGGCTCTCCACACCACTGGAGTCAAGCTATCCAGGCTGAATGAAGGCTGATAGCCAGAAACCGGTCCTTGGATGCTTGATTCCGGTCTGGGAAAGACATGGCTTGGTAGTTCGGACTGGACTGTTCCCATGAGGCACAGGGTCAGAGCTGATTTGCATATAGCCAGTGTCTAACCCAGGGTGGTGTGGAGTGCAAAAAAACGATGGATTTAGGCCCAGATCCTTGTACTGGGGTGAATGTATGACATTGTTCTACATTCTGTCCATCAACTGTGTTTTTTGCAATTTTCACCCCGAGTGGGCTGGGTATGCTCAGACGTGAGTCCCAGGCTCTCCACACCACTGAAGTCAAGCTATCCAGGCTGAATGAAGGCTGATAGCCAGAAACCGGTCCTTGGATGCTTGATTCCGGTCTGGGAAAGACATGGCTTGGTAGTTTGGACTGGACTGTTCCCATGAGGCACAGGGTCAGAGCTGATTTGCATATAGCCAGTGTCTAACCCAGGGTGGTGTGGAGTGCAAAAAAACGATGGATTTAGGCCCAGATCCTTGTACTGGGGTGAATGTATGACATTGTTCTACATTCTGTCCATCAACTGTGTTTTTTGCAATTTTCACCCCGAGTGGGCTGGGTATGCTCAGACGTGAGTCCCAGGCTCTCCACACCACTGGAGTCAAGCTATCCAGGCTGAATGAAGGCTGATAGCCAGAAACCGGTCCTTGGATGCTTGATTCCGGTCTGGGAAAGACATAGCTTGGTAGTTCGGACTGGACTGTTCCCATGAGGCACAGGGTCAGAGCTGATTTGCATATAGCCAGTGTCTAACCCAGGGTGGTGTGGAGTGCAAAAAAATGATGGATTTAGGCCCAGATCCTTGTACTGGGGTGAATGTATGACATTGTTCTACATTCTGTCCATCAACTGTGTTTTTTGCAATTTTCACCCCGAGTGGGCTGGGTATGCTCAGACGTGAGTCCCAGGCTCTCCACACCACTGGAGTCAAGCTATCCAGGCTGAATGAAGGCTGATAGCCAGAAACCGGTCCTTGGATGCTTGATTCCGGTCTGAGAAAGACATGGCTTGGTAGTTCGGACTGGACTGTTCCCATGAGGCACAGGGTCAGAGCTGATTTGCATATAGCCAGTGTCTAACCCAGGGTGGTGTGGAGTGCAAATAAACGATGGATTTAGGCCCAGATCCTTGTACTGGGGTGAATGTATGACATTGTTCTACATTCTGTCCATCAACTGTGTTTTTTGCAATTTCACCCCGAGTGGGCTGGGTATGCTCAGACGTGAGTCCCAGGCTCTCCACACCACTGGAGTCAAGCTATCCAGGCTGAATGAAGGCTGATAGACAGAAACCGGTCCTTGGATGCTTGATTCCGGTCTGGGAAAGACATGGCTTGGTAGTTCGGACTGGACTGTTCCCATGAGGCACAGGGTCAGAGCTGATTTGCATATAGCCAATGTCTAACCCAGGGTGGTGTGGAGTGCAAAAAAACGATGGATTTAGGCCCAGATCCTTGTACTGGGGTGAATGTATGACATTGTTCTACATTCTGTCCATCAACTGTGTTTTTTGCGATATGCCAGTTGACACCACCAGAACCTCCGTATTCTCGGGGTTAACTTTCAGCAGATTGTCACTCATCCAGCTGACTGTATACCTAAGAACCTCCTGCATATGTAACTGTGCTCCTTTGGAGTTCTCAATGCTAAAAAGCAGTTGGGTGTCGTCAGCGTAATTAAACACCCGACAACCCATCTGTACTAAGGACTCAATAAGGGGTTGCAGGTAAAGGTTAAAAAGTAGCGGTGATAACGCAGATCCCTGCGGAACCCCACAGTCCACACTGCCCACCTCAGAAATCTCCTCTCCCAGTTGGATCCTCTGCTGCCTCCCTGTCAAAAAGGACTCTAGCCATTTATAGGCTGTGTCCTTTATTCCAAACCTCGCCAGTCTGTCCAGGAGCAGATCATGGCTGACAGTGTCGAATGCTGCTGATAGATCTAAAAGTATCAGGGCACTCGGTTTCCTACTGTCAGCCATGTCCCTGATCTCATCCAACACCGAGAGCATCACCAACTCGGTGCTGTGATGTGCCCGAAATCCTGCTTGACGACCCGGGAGAAGATTGTGTGACTCCAGGAAAGCAGACATCGACTGTAGCATATGCTGTTCCAGAATTTTGGACATAAACGGCAGCTGAGAAATTGGTCGATAATTTTTCAGATTTGCTGGTTCGGCTCCTGGTTTTTTCAGCAGGGGTCGTACCCGGGCTTCTTTGAGCCTCATTGGGAGATAGCCACTCTGCAGTGAGCTATTTAACCCCATGGATGCTCAGCATATTCCCCTCCTGTGCTGAGAATTTGTAAATCCCATTATTCATGACGAGCTGGGCTCGTCATGAGCGTGCGAGGAGGCTACTTCATGACGAGCCCAGCTCGTCATGAGTGTGGAAGGGGTTAAGAAGGTATTCAACCCTTCAGGATGTTTGGTTTGGAAATCAATAATGTATTTCGATTCCCGTTGTCTCAATGTGAGCACCCTTACCCTCCTTTTTGGGGATTTGTTCAAGGATTAAATACATTAACTCAGAAGTGTTTGAGAAATGTTTGTCATAAAAGTGACGTGCCACTGGATATTTGGGGTCATTGATGGTGAAGGCCCTCAGGTGTTCGAGGACCCTTTTCTTTGCAGTGCAAGTGGTGCTCCCAATGTGCCAAAGTTTACAACTACACTCAATGGCATACATGACGTAGCTAGTGCTGCAGGTAAGGAGTTGTGTGATTCTCCTGGTGACACCCCCATATTCCACCGTATCCCTGAATTTACTGTGTCTGCACGCTATGCAATGGCCTTAGGGAAAGAACCCTTCGAGGCCAATGTTAGCGGCACTGGGGTAGTTGGTGATGTCATTCTCGACTACCAGGTCATGGATATTTCTATCCCGTCTGTAAGTTACATTGGGTCTCCTAGTCAAGATATTCCCTATAACTCCGTCATTTTCTTTAAAAATAAAATAAAATAAATAAGGTCTTTGTTCTTTCTACCTCGTCAGCTCTGTCCCTAGCTTTCTTCAGGACCCAACTGGGATAGCCTCTAGTTTTGAACCTGCTAATGATGATCTGACTCTCCGCAACATAGGCTTCAGCAGTGTTGCAGTTCCTTTCCGCCCTCAGCAGTTCTCCATATGGTATACTCCATTTGAGTGCCTCAGGGTGACTCCTGAGGGCATGCAGGATGCTGTTCCCTGTCGTTGCCTTCTGAAACAGACGTACAGACTTTCCATTCTTTGATAGTAAGGCACACATCAAGGTATTCTGCCTCAGTGGCACTAATGTCACCTGCCAGAAAGATGTTGTACTTGTTCATGTTCAGTTTCTCAATGAAATCCTCAGCCTCACCCTTAGTGCCCCGCCAGATTATGAACAGGTCATCTATGTGGCGTAGCCACATGATGACTTTCTGGAGGTCCTCCCTGAGGGTGAGGCTGGCAAAGATCTCTTCCTCCCAGTAGCCCATGAAATGATTTGCAAAGCAGGTTCCCATTGCTGTGCCTGTAGAGGGCGCTATTGAATGTAAAAATGTTATTTTTGAGCCCGAATTCAGTCATTTCAATAATCATACAGCTGTGTTCCCTATATCTGAGCGGCCTCTGTTGTAAAAAATGCTCGCACGCCACCAGACCCTGTTGATGATCAAATATGTTGTAAAGGGACTGTACTTCAAGGACAATGATGTAATAGTCTGTATTCCAAGTCAGAGTGACAAGAAATCCTTAGTGTCCCTTATGTAACTGGGTAGTTTCATGACAAAATCTCTTAAAATATGGTCAACATATTTGGAGATATGTTCAGTAACACTCCCTATCGAGGATACAATAGGGTGCCCTGGAGGACTGAGACTGTCTTTATGGATTTTGGGCAAAAGGTATAAAATGGGCAGTCTAGGATGATCATTCTTCAAATAACAGAACTCCTCCCACTCTAACAGGCCCTCCATGTGATCAGTTTGTCCCAAATGTCTGTGATACTGTCATTGTGTGTTTCATAGGTGACATGCATGTAAAACCTCTTGTCCTAGAGTTGTGCTGAGGCCTCTGTGATATAGTCATCTCTTTTGAGGATAACCACATTGCCTCCCTTGTCCGCTGGACGGATGACAATACCGGGATCCTCAGTGGGAGCCTTCAATGCCAGTCGCTGCAAGAGAGACACATTGTGGTTGGTATGCCCTTGTTGGTTAGTGGTTTTGTGCCTCAAGTCCCTAAGTGCCTTGACAGTGCAGTTGTGAAACTTGTTGATGTTATCGTGTGGGAGTAGCGGTACAAATGTGGACTTGACTCTGAAGTTAGTGCGTGCTGCTGTATCGTGTTCCACGTCCATGTCTGTAAGGATTTTTGTGATGCCCACAGTGTCGCTACTCTCTTCTGTGTTTTCATCCAATTGAACCATATTGATTAGTGTATCTACATCACTGATCAAGAGATTACTATCAGCCCCCCTGGTGTGATTACTTCTTAGGTGGCTGTGTCCCAGTCTCTTAAGTGTGTGCCATTTCCTAAGTTTGAGCTTTCTCACAAACTTAAATAAATCAATGCAAGCGTTGGTATAATTAAAAGGGGAGGAAGGACAGAAAGAGAGCCCAAACAGAGAGTCCATTTCTCTTCATAACTCATAGGTCTGTTCGAGTGATTGACAATGGTTTTGTTTACCAAGTTCATATCCATCAATAGTTCTTGTTGGAGCGTGTTCTGCGATTTCCCATAGCGCCCCTTCCTCTGCCTGTATTGCTAGCGTTGTTGCAATCTCTTTTTTCTGTTTCGGTGTTTCTTTGGCCTCATCCCCGTCCCCGTCCCCGTCCTCATCCCGTTCCTCTCGGCGGTGGATTGTCCCTCAATATTTGTCGGCCCTTCCGTAGGACCCGGAATTCGTCTAAGAAAATTCACTTGCCTGGGGTTGCGTTCTTCACTTGAGGTGTTGCCACCAGAAAAGTCAGATTCTGTGTCACTTATCGTTGAGTTGGCTGTGGCCTCAAGAGTTCTTATGTCTACAGGTACCCCAGTTTGAGTGTCTTGATTTAGATATAAATGATCGTATTTTTTACTAGAAGTTAGTATCCTTCCAGATTCATAGTCTGCATAGTCCCGGTTTAATTTCCTTTGTTTTCTCGCCATGATTTTATCTTCGTTTTTTCAGTCATTTTTTCATGGACTCAAGATGTTTTGTTGAGAGTTTCTGTGTCCATCATTGGTTTTAATTCAGCCATGATTTCTTTGATCTGTTTCAAAATCTCCTCCCTATCTGACCAGGCATATTTGATGAGTATTTCCAGCATTTTTCTGGAGCTCATTACCGAATTCTCGGACCATTCTTCAAGCATCCGGGGATTCAGTGCCCCATATGTTGGAGTGATGAATATCCTGAGACCTCTTGGTGCCATGGACTGGTCTGCATAGTTCTATAGGGAGATGGCTTCCCAACATTTTGACGTTTGTGTTCTCTTCAGTTTCTCAAGTTTTCTCATTTTCTCCTCCACTGAGTTGGCAGTCGGGTTGGATTTGTCTGCTTTGTCAGTTCTATTAGTGATTCCAGGTTTTCGACTAAATAGCGTAAGAGCTGCTGCTCTTCTTTCCGCTTCCTTCTCCATGATGTGCTGTACTCGGAAACGTTGTACGGTGTCGATTGCCTCAAATCCCCCTCAAATGCCCTTTCCCATAAATTGGAAAGTTCCCTCTGCCTTACAAGCTGTTGCCATTAAATTCCCAGCTGGAGAGTATTGTGAACACCGTAGGGTCTGTATACGAAAGATAGATTCAAGATATATATAATATTTGCACTTCTAAAGCTCACAGCTACCCCTAATGGAAGTGTTCCGGCGCTAGCGGAGACAGGAAAAGAAGAGGGCCGATCGAGTTTTCGAGCTACTGTATTCTAGGATAGACTAAAAAGTCAGGTCTTCAAGGCCTTATGGAAAATGGATTCCGATTTCGCCTTTCTAATGTGTTCAGGCAAAGAGTTCCACAAGGTCGCAGTTTTAAAGTAGAAGGGCCATCCTCCTATTCTGGACCTAGAAAAACGAGGGATGCAAGGCGTTCAAGATAGTTTGATCTTAGAGTCCTTGATTGATGGTTTTTACAAACTCTCTTCCTCAGGTATTGAGGGCCGATATCATTAAGTGCACTGTAGGTCAGAATTAGTGCCTTGAATTCAGTTCTCCTTCTAACAGGCAGCCAATGGAGGCTGCATAGATGAGGAGAAATGGGATGCCTCA
Source organism: Lissotriton helveticus (assembly GCF_964261635.1). NCBI lineage: Eukaryota > Metazoa > Chordata > Amphibia > Caudata > Salamandridae > Lissotriton > Lissotriton helveticus. Next base: position 1,790,652,671 of record NC_136068.1, read on the forward strand.
TCGGAACATTTCTGATAAGCCTAGTCTGCAGTTTCCTGACCCTATATGCTGGCAAACCCACATACAGACTGTTTGCGTAGTCAAGTTGTGACGTGATCAGCGCATGGACTATTGTTTTCCTGCTGTCCATGGGTAGGAAGTGAAGGAATCTCCGTAAGGCCCTCATCTTTAAAAAACAGGACGAGGAGACATGGGCTATCTGGGTCTTACATGACAGAGTGGTATCCATTTTGAAACCCAGATTCCTTGCCGACGGCACTGGGAGGGGAGGGGGATTGAGCTCTGCAGGCCACCAGAGGGCAGATAAAGGGGGAGGGCTGATTAAAAAACAGTACCTCTGTTTTTCTGTGTTTAACTGTAGGCAATTAGCTGTCATCCATTCTGAAATGTCCATAAGACATTGCCTAAAGTTTGTAAAAGTGGTCTCAGATTGATCTTGGAAAGAAAACACAAGCTGCGTGTCATCAGCATAGGAGATAACATCAACACTGTATTGCTTTACCAGAGGGGCGAGGGGCACCAGTTAAACATTAAAGAGGGTCAGGCTAAGAGCCAAACGCTGAGGTACTCCACAAATCAGAGGGCGAGAAGTGGAAGTATGTGGTATAATCTAAATTCTCTGGGAGCGCCCTTCAAGAAAAGAACTAAACCAGGCTAAGGTGTTCCCATTCACTCCCAAATGTATGAGCCTGTCTAAGAGGATCTTGTGAGACACAGTGTTGAATGCTGCCAACAAGTCTAATAGCACCAGCATTGCGTAACTCCCCCTATCCATTGTCTCCTGGAAAGTTTCTGCTACTTTGAGTAGTGCTGTCTCAGTGCTGTATCCTGCTCTGAATCCAGACTGAGTATCGTGAAGTAGTTTATTAGCTTCCAGAACTTCAATAGTTGTTCCTGCACTTCTTTTTGAAAAATCTTAGCAGGTGCTGGCAGGAGGGAGATCGGTCTGAGATTTTTCCAAATTGCATGGTCTTCATTCTCCTTCTTGAGGATTGGTTGAACCACAGCAGTTTTCCAAATGCTTGGATAGATGCCCGTTTCCAGTGAGGTATTCCATATTTGGTGTAGAGCAGGATTGACCAGGGTTGCTAGCATTTTAAAAAACCTGGCCAGGCATGGGTGAAGTGGAGACCCGGATTTAATCATTTCCAGATGCTTAAATAAATGTATCTGGGTCAAGAGGACCTGGGGCCAGATGTAGGAGAGCAAATACCGGTCGGTAACGGCCGATTTCGGCCGTTACCGACCGGTATTTGGTGTTTGACATGTAGGGGGCTTGAGATTTACAGAATCGGTACATTTACCGATTCTGTAAATTTACCGAATCGGTAAAATACAGAATCGGTAAATTTACCGATTCTGTAAATCCATATGTAGGTGGCACTTCAAAGAGTGCCACAGGCCCTTTAGGAGTCGGTATTTACCACCAATACTATTGGGTGGTAAAATACCGAATTCCAGTGTACATGCACATCTGTGCATGTACACCTATGCCATGTGTCACACAGACACATGGCACAAGCCTGCAATTGGGGTGCTACAGGGTGTCAAAGTGACACCCCTTTACCCCTGCCAGGATTCGGTATTTACCGATTCGGTGAATACCGAATCGGTATTTCCCATTGATTCCTATGGGCTTCAAGGCCCATAGGAATCAATGGGAAATACCGATTCGGTATTTACCGATTCGGTAAATACCGAATCTTACAGAATCAGTAATTATGAAATACAAATTACCTACATATGCCTACTTCCAATTTACCTACTCTTAAATATCGAATCGGTATGATTCGGTATTTAAGAGTAGGTAAATCGGAATTACCTACATCTGGCCCTAAATTCTGACCATGTATTTGTTGAGGAGGGGAAAGACGATGGAGTGTTTGATAGGTCTGTCTCAGGAAATGTCTTGGATCCTTTCCTGGAAAAGACCGAAAGATCCTCGCAGAGAGTGGCAGAAGGGACTATAGTGCTTTTCATAGTTTCTGGTTAATATTAAAAACTTCCTTGGTAGAATTGTCCAATGCTTTGATTTGATTAGCTATGTGGTCCCTAATAGTATTACGTATTACGTTTTAATTTGTGAAATTGTTTTATTGCTTTCCTGTATATACTTTTTTCCTCCGGATTATAGGTTTGGCGCCAAACCCGCTCATATTTTTCACATTTTATATAGATGCTTATGAAGTTATGTTGATGGTTTTGTATCCTTGAGGAGTCAATAATGACTGGAACTGTGTGTTAACCCAGAAATTATTTATTCAGTGAATATCAAAATCATGATCCCAAATGAGGCTGGAAATGTCAGGGTGATAAGCATTGGCTGACCTGATGTTTGGTGGCATGCATCTTCGATAGGAGTAGTGCTTGGGCCAGAAAAAGTGTTGGTGTGTTTATGCATCATGGAAACACAGGGTCGTCACACAGGCTTATGTCGAAGGCAGAGCCCTACACAGGGAAGAAGCATGGGGCATGCGCCATAAAATTGGATCATTTGGTTGAAAATTTTAAGAAGGGTCCCAAAGAGGATGCATTGCCCCCATAGGTCTTTTACCTGCCCCCGTTTGTCTTGGCATTCCCACCCACCCACGCCCTATAGAAGCATTGGTGTTATTAGTAAAGACCCTTTATCTCAAATACAAATAGATAACAGTACGTTTGCTTTATTGTTCTCTGCACAATAGCCTTTCCAGACTCCTAAATCTATCTGAATTTCTATTAGATCAAAAAAGCATCTGATATGTAATCAATAATTATAGATGTGTAGTGCCCAAATATATGCTTAGATGCACAGTACTTGACTGTTGTGGGGTACTACAATTGCCTGGAGACAAATTGCTATACTTCTTTCTTGTCGTTTCATTCTGTATGATTCACACTAAACGAAAAACCCAATGGAAATGGGTTGAAAAATGACCCTTTATAGCCCAAAGTTGAAAGGTAGTTTCCCCAAGGCTATGATGAGGCAGTGTTTCTTACTCCCACAGACTCCACATTGCACTGTTTTAGACGATAATATATTACTGCCCTCTGAAACATCTTATAAAGGAGCCCAAAAAAAAACTGGGACGTTGGGGACTAAAGGCAGGTTGAGAAAAAAGTTTAGAATTAATTTTTAGAAAAAGTGACTATCTTGGTGTAAGGTTTGCAAGTTCAACAGCGCAGGCTTCACTGGATGATTACGCTGGCCTTGCATTGTCGCAAGTTACAATGAAGCACACTAAATATAGTATGGTTGTCCATTTAGAACAATTGGTGATCGAGGTTTATAAATCCAAAGCTATTACCACAGCACTTTATGGTACACATTATTGTGGGCATCGCAAAGTGAATAAAACCCAAATCTTAGGGAGTACATTTTAAAGAGGGTTCCTACCTTGGTTCCTAGGTCCTAATTCAAACCATGAAAGGTAAGAGCTATGTATTACAATCTCAGTTACTTTCTGGTAAGCACATTGCTTTAAATTATTTTCCCCGGCCAAACAAAGAGAAAATACAGCATATAAAAATCCTTCCCCTGAGATACCTCCTGTATTAACTAAGCACCAGAATATAACTTGTTACGGCAACCTGGACCGAGAGGGTGGGAGGAGAAAGAGAATGAAACCAGAGAAAATGACTCTGAGTAATGTAATTACCATCAACCAAATGAGACATTAAGGGCCCGATGTAGGTCACCAAATACCGGTCGGTAACGGCCGAATTCGTCCGTTACCGACCGGTATTTGGTGATTGAGATGTAGGGGGCTATATTTTACAGAATCGGTAAATTTACAGATTAGGTAAATTTACAGATTCTGTAAAATACCGAATCAGTAATTTTTCCGATTCGGAAAATTCCTGATGTAGGTAGCACTGTTTCCAGTGCTACATGCCTTTCAGATTCGGTATTTTACCACCCAATCCAATTGGGTGGTAAAATACCGAATCCAGGTGTGCATGCACCTCCCATGCACCTCCCAGAAGTATACACTACTAAAAGAAAATTCAAATATTTAAGGTCCACAAACTCCAGAGTTTTAAAAGTGGGGTTTTCAAGCCCTCAAGGACTAAAAAAGTCTTTAATCTTCGAGGATTGATGTCTAAAACCTTTTATTTTTAAAAGCAGACCATCAGCATGAACAATTAATCCCCATGTTTCACTAAAGGCCTTAGTCTTTGCCCACTGGATCGTGAGTGTAGTAGCCTTAAGACCCAAATGAAAACCATGTTGAAGAAAGGATCAAATCTGGACACCTTCTGCTGACAATAGATCTAAATTCTTCAAACTACACCATTTTGTTAAGGACCCATTCAATCATGTAAGCAAGAGTTCAAAACAGAACTATATATAGTGGACTGCGTAGTAAAGGCTGACCGTTAAAAAACCATACACATTCAACCGCCAAGCCACAAACAAGTCTATCCAGAGTATACTAAAATAATATTGTAAAGTGAAGAGATGAAGTAACCATTGGAAGTAGCAACTCTGAACCTATCTTCATCAGAATTAGGAGAGGACACCAGGATGAGTGGAGCTAAGCTGGAGCCATCTTCACTACAGATGCCCCCTCTCTTTGCTTTCTTTCCAGAGACTCAAACTTGAAGGGAAAGGGGAACAAGATAAAAGAGCCCATGGTACAATGGAAAGATCAGTACATCTTCTCCCCTGTCTTCATGCTCCTTTACCCTTAAGCAAAGGTTGTCAGAATAGCATTCTCTCAACTAGCAAAAAGATTCAGAATAGAGTCACCCTTAGAATTGACAATGATGATCAAAAACAATGGGACTCGGGCAAAAATTCTAGGACGAGGGAATGTATCTGCTTAGAGTATCTACAACTGTATCTATCACCTTGTGAATATGAACTGCTGAAAGGGAGATTAATTCTTTGACAGGGATCTTGACTAATTCCTCCATGCTTGATTAAGTGAGTCTTTACTGTGATGTTGTCTGTCATAATCAGCACAGCCTTTCCAATCAGATGAGCAGAATCTCCATCAGAGCTATAATGTTGGGTGTATGGGAGATTTCAAGCGCTCATATAGAAAATGCACTTATTTTAGATCTTAGATGCTATTCCCTTGGGTGCTTACAATCCAAATTGGAGAAGAGAACACCCTACTTCTCTCTATACAATCCTAAGATTGAGCAGTATTTCAAGTAATGTTCGCAGCACACCACTTATCATAATCTGTATCACACAATAATCTTTACAAAAACATAAAACAATCCATTGGGCTCTTGATGATCGCTTCTTTCTCCCTTATTCCAACGTGTTTTGCCCTGGTAAAGGTAACTCACCGGCAAGTATAAATCCTCCTCACCCGAGTACAGGTCGCCTGTACTCAGGTGAGGAGGAACGCTGAATTCAAGGGGAAGATTGATTGTGTAGCAGGCGGCGGTGGAAGAACTTCAATTTATAATCAGGATTGGAACTTTACGGATGAATCGGAGTGGCTTTTAGCTATTCAGTGATCTTTACTGCGGAAGCTTTAAAAAAACTCACATCGCACGCTATCATTTATACTTTCAGCACGGATGTAGACGAATACAGTTTCATTTGTGCAAAACTTCAAAGATCCTTGACTGGAAGTTAACATTTATTCACAAGGAGGTACCACGAAATAACGCAAATTTAAGCCCTGAGGAAGTTGGTGGGTTACCTTAACCACGGCGAAACGCGTTGGCATAAGGTATTGGAGTTGAGAAAATAAAAAAGAGAAAGAAACGACCATCAAGAGCCCAATGGATTGTTTTATGTTTTTGTAAAGATAATTGTGTGATACAGATTATGATAAGTGGTGGGCTGCGAACATTACTTGAAATTCTCCATCAGAGCTAACCGGATCGCCTCCAACTCCCTCCACTTGGAAGAGAGGGATGTCTGTTGATGAAACCAAATCTCCTGAACTGTGGCGGATCATGCTTTAGCGTGTGGGGTGTCCGCCCCTCACATCTTCAGGCCCTTAAATACTTTTCATCTTTTACAAACACATTCCTTCTGCAATCATCCTCCAGTGGCGGTCTGCCTGATCTGCCATTGGACTGAGGAGTAGACAGCCCAACACTAACAGGCCAACTCTGTGAATTAGCGACATATGTACATACCGAGTCTCCGACAGGTTGACATAATTGTGCAGGGCTTACCTCTTTTGAGCCCTTGCTTGCTATTAGGAGAGATGGCGCCATAATGGTGAGTAGAAACAACAAGCATTGGCAAATGCAATATGCCTATGTGATTAATAATATGGTTTTGTTTGTAAGTTTTAGCTTGATGAGCAGTACAAGTTAAAGAAATTCCATTAAAGTATTATGACTTGCTTATTGAGAAAGGCAATATATTGTGCAGTAGTAACTGGTGGTAATATAAAGCACTCCTGTACCTTTGGATGATGTTAGCGCTATATAAAACTAACCCTAAAATGAAATGGTGCAAAGCAGGTTTAAATGCAAAGGTGATTAGTTGCGTGTATGCTTGTAGGAAGTAATAATGATCAGAGCTCTTAAGTAGCCTCGGAACAGGTAGCGCTAAATAAAAGTACCCAAATAATGAAATGCATATATATATATATTCACTGAAAAAACCATAGGTTATAGACCATATATAGTTAGGAATTAGCATTTAAAAAACCTTATTTTACTCACACAAAACCATTGAAATTCCATATATAGTTAGTTGCACTAACTATATATCGCGCACCCGCAATCCACTGCTGATGATGTCACATATTACATCATTCATGACATGGTCAGTGACATCACTGATGACATCACTGATGACAACATCCAGTGATGATGTGTTTCTGTAAAGTTTAAATATGTTTTACATATTGAAGAATGAGTGGATGTATAAGTGTCTGAATGAAGGTTTTAGTAGGTGCGTGATTGACTGTATGAGTGAGTGATTAAATGCGTCTTACTGAATGCACGGGTTAGTGACTAAACTGTCTGAAAGTGTGCATCAGTATGTCTGTTGTTGTGCAAGCTGCTGCATGTGTTGATCAGTAGCTATATAAGTAGCTATATGGGTTATTGATTGGTTGCACAAGTATTTGTATGGGAGACTGAGTGTGTGTATGGCTGGCTGGGAGGTGTGTGACTCTGTGCAGATCAATGTGTACTTGTATCAGTGATTCTATAAGAGAGTAACTATGTGTTAGTATATATTTCAAAAATGTAAGGTGTTCTGTGTTTAACTGTATAGATGAGAAAATGGAAGTGTGATTGATTCTTTTCAGGACTGACTAGGTGTGTGAGTAACTCCATGGATGAGTGGCAGAGTGTGAGTGTCTGTATAGGTGTATGAGTGCATATGATAGTGTTGTAAAGATGAGTGATTGTATGTATGAATGATTGTATGAGTGAATGTGTGTGTAGACATAGGAATCAGTGAGTGCGTATGTAGTAACTAGTATTGGTGTGTCAATGGTTTCAAAAATGATACTCTCTATTTAACACTGGGTGTAACGGAGGTTATATTACAGTGTGAGGAGATGCATTGTATTATCACATGAATGATATCATCAGTGATGTGATTATTGATGTCAAGTGAGATGTCATCAGTGATGTCATTTGAGATGTCATCGGTGATGTCATCAGTGATGTCACTGACCATGTCATGAATGATGTAATATGTGACATCATCAGCAGTGGATTGCGGGTGCGCGATATATAGTTAGTGCAACTAACTATATATGGAATTTCAATGGTTTTGTGTGAGTAAAATAAGGTTTTTTAAATGCTAATTCCTAACTATATATGGTCTATAACCTATGGTTTTTTCAGTGAATTTTCAAGGTTTTGTAAATGCTAATTCCTAACTATATATGGTCTATAACCTATGGTTTTTTCAGTGAATTTCAATGGTTTTTTTAATAGCAAATATCATAAGCTGTCGAATGTCAAGTACGTGGTAAGTAAAAACATTTTCGTGTTTATGCACACTGATCTGCTTTGAATGCTGCCCCCCACCCCTCATTTCTATTAGGAGTACTCTCTCTTTGCAGATAGTGAAGGGTAGTTAACGCAGCCCTTTGCCCCCTTTGTAATCCGTCGTGCCTGCTTCTCTCTCCATTTGATTGATTGTTCTCTTTGGTTCATTCTCTATTTACAAACAAGCACAGAGTCAAAATACTCTGTTTAGTCTTTGCAGATAGCGAAAAACCGTGTAAAAAAACAAAAGGAATCGAGCAAAATCAGTAGGCCACTAATGGGATCTCTTTTTGACCTCGCTAAAATAGAAACATTAGGAACAACCTGTTGAAAATAGCAATGCGTATGTACATAAGCGGCGTTCATTTGTGTTCACAGTACCCCTTGTTGATTGTTTGAATCGAGCATTGAATTGTTCGAAGTTGGTTCTCTTAAGGATCTTCTCTGCCTGCAAACGAGGAAGAATAGGAATATTCTCTCTCCCTTTGCAGATAGTGAAGGGTAGGTAACGCAAGCCTTTAACACGTCGTACCTATTTCATTCCTCATTGATTGATTGATTGTCCGAACATTGACTGTTTGGGAATTAGTTCTTTTTGGAGGTATTCCCTGTTTGCAAATAAACGTAGGAAAATCTTTGCAAGTAGTGAAAGGGTACGTAATGCGGACCTTTCTCCCCCGTTGTAATCTGTCATGCCTATCTACTCCCCACTGATTGATGCACCTGTTTCACCCGGACCATTTACTAGACATACGTCATCTGGCCCGACCAGAGAGCACCCCTAGTGAAAAGGACATATGCAATAATAACGAAGTGATCACTGTATCCTGTTAACAGAAACTTTAGCATGAAACAACCTGGAAAGAAAAGAAAAGGAAATCGAAAATCAGTAGGCCACTGATGAACATGAACTTTTATTAAACAACGAACAAAGAAACGATAACATAACGTAATGATAAAACCTATTAATGTCCTAGAAACAAGAAAACGTTAGAAATATGCCAGTGGTGAGAGACCAGAAAAACAGTAAGAGAAACCAAATCACCCCTCGCTGTCCCACCGCCTGCCACGCCAAAAAAATCGATAGACTAGGGAAAATGCAAGTCAGTAGAACATCCGCCCCCACTCTGGAAACTTCCAAGGTGGGGCAGGGTTCCGGCTACGCCCAGCCGGGAGCAGCCCATATAAGGCAGGTCCTGCTGCCACGCCTCGGCCAGGAGATCCTAACGTAGGGTGTAGCCGGAGGAGAGGCCGAGACCAGCGGGACCCGGCCAGGGGATTGCCTTTACAACGCTGAACAGTTGCAGGGGGGGGGAATGTCTCCTCGACCCTCCCCTCTCTCTCCCAGTCCGGCCGCGGTGGCCCTTGAGAGTTGCAGGTAGTCCCGCCACATGCTCTTCCGGTCCGGCCACCAACGGTCGGGGGGGCCGAGGCCGACGGGATCCGGCTGCAGCCAATAAACCAAGAAACCCGTTCATGGGGCCAGAGCCAGGGGCGTCCGGCCGACATCTACCGGAAGCCCGGCCCGAAGACGGACGGGACACTTCTTCTTTCTTGTATAATTGCTGCAACAACCCTGGGGGGGGATGTCTTGCACATGCCTCCGACCCCCCCCCCTCGTCCTCATCGCCTGGTCCGGCCATAACAAATCTCAAGCGAGACGCCGTGGGGTGCACTGGGAGGGAGAGACGGTGCGAACAGGCCTCTCCCGCCTCCCCAGGTGGAGGCTTCCCAGCTGCACCCTCAGCGCTCCAGGCGCCCGGAAAAGGGTTCTTCCACTGTGGCCATGCTGCAACGTCTCGCCCGGCAGGGTGGAGCCCGTCCGCTCATTTGACCCCGCGATCGCCAGTAGCTACCGAACTCTCAAAATGGCGGTCGACCTGGCAAGAGCGGGCCCAGCATAAAGAAATGGCCCGGTCACTGGTTGACTCCACCACCGTAGTCCTCCACGACCTTGAAGATTCTAGAGGAGCCGCGGGAGTCTCCGACCCCCGATGGGGAATGACTGCCATGATCACCCGTGGAGTGACGAAACTGTATCCGCGGGACGTCGGCGCCAGCCTCACTTTGAATTACTAGAATCCTGCAGACCTCACTTCCGGTGAAAGCACAGTGTGACCCGGTAGGAAAAATTGTTGCACCCCCTCCCCTTTTTGACTGATAGTTCAAACCACCGATCCTTTCCTTTGCCCTTTTAACGGAACTTTGGACTGCCTCCCCCTCTTTTACATTTTCTAGAGAAAACAAAACATTAACCACTACAATAACATAGCAGTTGACACCAGAACTGTTTTCAAATTGAAAACCAACAACATCTTCAACAGAATCCTTTTTGTTTCTGCTGTGACCCTGCTACAGCACAGGCATTGTCCCCAGCAGTAATTCTGCAATGCCGGTAAGAATAGCTGTGGTGCCTACTGGACTCACTCACCCCCGCGGCGCCCCACGCCGTTATTTGCTGGGCGGCAACTTGCTAGACATCACTTTCGTGCCATCTAGATTTCAGCGCGTTCTGCTGCCTTGGAACTATTCGCACAACAGACCGCTACTGACAAGAATATTTCATTATTGGTGCTGTCAATTTCAATAAATCTATTGGATAATTCAAAAGAAATTGCCACGGTCTCTTCGTTGTTTAAATGTTTTTACTGTTTTTGTTTTGTTGTATATATTTATATGTTATTAAAGTTTTATATTCCTACTACTTTGTTGGAGTGCTATATATTTTTAATGTGACACATAATTGTAAAAACTTTGATGTACAAAGAGTGATTCCTGGAATCTTCCGCTTCAGGCTCGGTCCCCTCCCCAATCACAATACAGGATAGTTTTCAGATAGTAGGAACACGTGTGGTGTGACGGATCTCATCGGGTGTGGGCCTTGATCTACTATAACTCCTTTGAAGAGGGGTGATTCTTTACAGCTGGGGCCATAAACTACATCTGCAGGGCTAGCTGATAGCCTGGACAATCGGACACAGAGGAAGAGGAGTGTCAGAGGGTGCGGTAGTGAATAGGGCGAAAGGGAGGTGTCGGGCGGGCACAGTGTGATTCTCAGGGAAGAGCAGCGCAGATGGGGGGAGGTTTATTGCCCATGCATAAGACAGAGAGCGGGGGTGACCAGTGCCTGGGGAAGATGCTTGCGAGGGTGAGGAGCCATGCTACGAATCGACAGCGTGCAGAGAGTGGGTCTGGTCAAGACATCTAAAATGGCTGCCGTGCACGACAAAAGTGTGGCATTTCAAAAAAGGCAAGATGGCGCAGACAATGTTTTTCAACACTTCCTCATTTCCTTCGAATCGAACGTTAACAGACGTTGGGGCATATTACTAAAGTTAAGCGATATTTATCGCTAACGATGCTTACCAACGAATTTTTTACCGCTAAGCATCATCAGAAATTATCGAAGATAAACCTTGCTATTATCAAGGTTTATCACAAATGCGATAATAAACGGCCGCAATGCATGAATATCGCTAAAAACTCAGCGATATTCATACATTACCGAGCTAATGCTCTTAGCCATGTTATCCACCTCCAATTGGATAACATGGCTAAGAACTGCTCAGGGCAGGTGTTACTTTTTGGAGATATTCGCGCTTAGCGCGAATATCTCCAAAAGTTGGTAATAGGAGATAGATATCTTGCATGTTGTAATGCAAGTTATTGTGGTATATGGAACTCATACCATAATCTCTCAGGAAAGCAGAAACTGATCCTTTTGGGACCGCCTAAAAAGGCCTAGGGGGTGAGGAGTACTCTACTTTGCCCCCTTTTCACGTTCCGAACTATTTTATTTTACTCTCTTCTGTAATTACACAAAATAGCAGCGATAAGATGCATCGGAGACACACAGTGAGAGAAAGGAGGCCGGAGATGAAGAAGAGATGTCAAATACACATTGGAGATAATATAGTGGCAGAAGGGAAGTAAATATGAGTAAACTTACCATGTAACATAAAAATGTTGCACTCTATACTATAAGTCTCATTTTATACTACAATCACTTCGCTACAACCTCATAAATTAAAAATAAAAATGAATAATGTCTCAAACAATTTTTGATTTCTAAATATAAATTTATTCTTCAGAATTTTCTAAATTTGAAAGAACTAGTAACATGTCCTCATCAGCAATGTCCTCATGAAAAGTCTCCAATAATGATTCTTGTAACTCTATGGTCTCCAAACACTCGATAAATTCGCCATCAAGAGATTGATCAAAAAAATCATTCAAGTCATCTCCTCCTTCTGACAATATTTCATTATTGGTGCTGTCAATTTCAATCAATGTAGTGGAATCATTCAAGTCATCTCCTCGTGACAATATTTCATTATTGGTGCTCTCAATTTCAATCAATGTAGTGGAATCATTCAAGTCATCTCCTCCTTGTGACAATATTTCATTATTGGTGCTGTCCATTTCAATCAATCTAATGGAATCATACAAGTCATCTCCTCCTTGTGACAATATTTCATTATTGCTGCTCTCAATTTCAATCAACGTAGTGGAATCATTCAAGTCATCTCCTTGTGACAATATTTCATTCTTGGTGCTGTCCATTTCAATCAATCTAATGGAATCATACAAGTCATGTCCTCCTTGTGACAATATTTCATTATTGGTGCTCTCAATTTCAATCAATGTAGTGGACAATTCAAAAGAAATTGCCACGGTCTCTTCATTGTGAGCCATTTTATTTTGAAATTGCTTGCTGTAAATTGCAGAAAAAAATAATCACTTTCATTTATCGTTTTTAGTAATACATAATATAAAACTAACTTTATCAAGTATTTAGTATAACAGAAGGACTGCAAATAAATAACAGAAAACATTTTTCAAATTATCTTCAAGTGTACAACATAGTTCCCCTTACAAATTAACAACTCACCTTTTTAAAAGTAGGAAAAGTGTTAGTACTGTGTAAATCAAACACCAGAAATTCACCACCAAAAATTCCTCACAAATGTACCTCAGACAGTAGTATCACAAAATGGCTGTGGTTTCCTCTCATTTGACATATATACATAACCAATTAACTTTCATCACACACAAATACAAAACCAAAGTAACATTTTAATTGGTTCTAAATTTCAACACTTTCAAATGTGTTTTCCCCGTGCATATTTTCCATAGGACATTTACATACGTCTACAGCCTGAATGGCTGAACGGAATTACACCAAACTTGGCAAAATGGTACATCAAACCTAAGAGGTCAGGAAGGATCTACTATGCCCCCTTATGGTCATTTCCCCCTTCGCTTTGACCTCCTCTTGTCTCTCAATCCTACCGAGAGACAAGATGGCGGCCGCTACGGACTGTTTGGAATGTTGACAGACGCCGGAGAACCAATCAGCTTCGCAAAGCTCCGTAACGCGAAAAGTACGCGAAGCGGAGCGCTGTTACAGATATATATCTTTTTTTGAACGTTAATTTCTCAAAATCCACTGGAGCACATATATTGAGACCTAGCAAAGGCACATCGGGCTACCAGTCCCTAATATTTTACCAAGTTTCGTGCAAATCCATTCAGCCGTTCGATTATTATTATTATTTTTTTTTTTGCTCCGCGGGGCCCTTTTAAAACCTCCACATCAAACCTAGGGGGTCAGCGAGGATCTACTATTCCCCCTTAGGGTCATTTGCCCCTTCGCTTTGGCCTCCTCTTGTCTCTCGATCCTACCAAGAGACAAGATGGCGGCCGCTACGGACTGTTTGGAATGTTGACAGACGCCAGAGAACCAATCAGCTTCGCTTCACAAAGCTCCGTTGCGCGAAAAGTACGCGTCCTGGGCCGCTGCCCGGTCCGCTGTTACAGATATATATCTTTTTTTAAACGTTAATTTCTCAAAATCCACTGGAGCACATATATTGAGACCTACAAAAGGCACATCGGGCTACCAGTCCCTACAATTTTGCCAAGTTTCGTGCAAATCCATTCAGCCGTTCGGGCTAAAAGTGAGGCCAACCGCCCTATGGAAAACTCAATGTTAAAAACACGTTTTGGGACCCCCCTTTTTTCTCGGCCCCCACTGGACGAACCCCCCCAAATTTTCAAGGGCTGCTCAGAAACAAAATGTGCCATTTTCCTGAAAATTTCAGCCAATTCCGTCCACAAACGCCAAAGTTATTAGACATAGAATTTTCAAAAAACCCATAGAGAAAAAATCCTACCTATATATACCTACTGGCGACCGCCAGTAGGTAATTCACTGAAAAAACCATAGGTTAGAGACCATATATAGTTAGCTGGACATTTTATTGACATAAAACCAATGAAATTCCATATATAGTTAGTTGCACTAACTATATATCGCGCACCCGCAATCCACTGCTAATGATGTCACATATTACATCATTCCTGACATGGTCAGTGACATCACTGATGACATCACTGATGACATCTCAAATGACATCACTGATGACATCACTGATGACATCTCAAATGACATCACTGATGACATCATCTAGTGTCTGTGTGTTTTTGTAAAGTTTAAATATGTTTTACATATTGAAGAATGAGTGGATGTATGGAAGACTGAGTGTGTGTGTGGCTGGCTGGGAGGTGTGTGACTGTGCATATCAATGTGTACTTGTATCAGTGATTGTATAAGAGAGTAAGTATGTGTTAGTATATGTGTGAAAAAGTATGGTGTTCTGTGTTTAACTGTATAGATGAGGAAATCGAAGTGTGATTGATTCTTCACAGGACTGACTAGGTGTATGAGTGCATATGATAGTGTTGTAATAATGAGTGACTGTATGTATGAGTGATTGTATGGGTGAATGAGTGAATGTGTGTGTAGACGTAGGAATCAGTGAGTGCGTATGTAGTAACTGGTATTGGTGTGTCATGATGTCATCAGTGATGTCATTTGAGATGTCATCAGTGATGTCATTTGAGATGTCATCAGTGATGTCATCAGTGATGTCACTGAAGTATGGTGTTCTGTGTTTAACTGTATAGATGAGGAAATGGAAGTGTGATTGATTCTTTACAGGACTGACTAGGTGTGTGAGTAACTCCATGGATGAGTGGCAGTGTGTGAGTGTCTGCATAGGTGTATGAGTGCATATGATAGTGTTGTAATAATGAGTGACTGTATGTATGAGTGATTGTATGGGTGAATGAGTGAATGTGTGTGTAGACGTAGGAATCAGTGAGTGCGTATGTAGTAACTGGTATTGGTGTGTCATGATGTCATCAGTGATGTCATTGGAGATGTCATCAGTGATGTCATCAGTGATGTCATTTGAGATGTCATCAGTGATGTCATCAGTGATGTCACTGACCATGTCATGAATGATGTAATATGTGACATCATCAGCAGTGGATTGCGGGTGCGCGATATATAGTTAGTGCAACTAACTATATATGGAATTTCATTGGTTTTATGTCAATAAAATGTCCAGCTAACTATATATGGTCTCTAACCTATGGTTTTTTCAGTGAATTTTCAAGGTTTTGTAAATGCAAATTCCTAACTATATATGGTCTATAACCTATGGTTTTTTCAGTGAATTTCATTGGTTTTTTAAAAGCTAATATCTATAGCTGTAAAATATATTCTTTATTACGTGACCTATCACGTAGCCACGTGAGACGCCTCATGACGCGTCGCATAACCGTGACGTATCGGCTCTGCAGCGCAAACAAAACCCGTAACGTAAGCGTGCCGGAGCACGCTTACAGATATATATATATTTTTTTAACCTTAATTAGACAAAATCCACACGTGCACATATCTTGAGGCCTTGCAAAGGCACATCAAACAAACAGTCCCTACAATTTTGCCAAGTTTGCTGGAAATCTATTCCCTTCATTTTTTTTTACTGTTTCTCTTGGTTTTCCCCTTGTTACGCTTACCGGGACGCTACCCGGTACGCGAACCGGACGCTCCAAAAACACAAGATGGCGGACTCCCGTTACGCTTCCGGTTAGCTGCCCGGTTCGCGTACCGGGAAGCGCCTCTACCGCGAAAAATCGCGGGGGACTTTAATATCCCCCTCATCAATCCTAGGGGGTCAGGAGGGGTTTACCTTGCCCCCTTTCCTTCATTTCCCCCTTCTTTTTTCACCACATCTTGTCTCTCGAACCTACCGAGAGACAAGATGGCGGCCGCTCCGGACTGTTTACAATGTTGACAGCTACGCTGCCGGTTAGCTGCCCGGTTAGCTGCCCGGTGACCTGCCCAGTTCGCGTACCGGGAAGCGCCTCTACGGCGTAAAATCGCAAAAAATTTTTTTTTTTATTTTTTGCCCCGCGGGGCACTTTAATATCCCCCTCATCAATCCTAGGGGGTCAGGAGGGGTCTACCTTGCCCCCTTTCCTTCATTTCCCCCTTTGTTTTTCACCACATCTTGTCTCTCGATCCTACCGAGAGACAAGATGGCGGCCGCTCCGGACTGTTTAGAATGTTGACAGACACCGGAGAGCCAATCAGCTTCGCTTCGCGAAGTTCCGTTACGCGTCAGGTACGCGAACCGGGGCGCTAACCGGAGCGCTGTCACAGATATATTTTTTTTTAAACGTTAATTTCTCAAAATCCACTGGATCACATATATTGAGACATAGCAAAGGCACGTCGGGCAAACCATATCTACAATTTTGCCAAGTTTCATGTAAATCTATTCAGCCGTTCGAGCTAAAAGTGAGTCCAACCGCCCTATGGAAAAATGAATGGGAAAAACGCGTTTTGGGACCCCCCTTTTTTCTCGGCCCCCACTTGACGAAACCCCCCCAAATTGTCGGGGGCTGATCAGAAACACAATGTGCCATTTTCCTGCAAATGTCAGTCAATTCCGTCCACAAACGCCAAAGTTATTAGACATAGAATTTTCAGAAATCCCATAGAGAAAAAATCCTAACTATATATACCCACTGGCTATCGCCAGTAGGTAATATACATATATAAACATATATAATCTGCATATCTATATAAATATAAATGCATGCATACATATACATATATGCATACATATGCATGTTATTTACATGAAAGTTTTAAAAACACTAATAAAAGCAAAGCTAAAAAGCCACCTCATTACAAACAGAATGGCTTTAACTTAAACGAGGGCGAGATCTATTGCATTTTCAATGCTTGTATACTTTGGTTCTATCAAGAAGGCATTCAGATGTGTCACACATTTGCCATAAATTCTGAATGTTAGCACTCTAGTTGCTCATTAGATCACTGTAGTAAAGCTAGTGCTCACCAGGGAAGTCTGCTGCTAATGATGGTTTGCAGCCATTTTCCCGCATTTTTTATCCCGCAGACTTTCAGTCCGCATACCATTATCCCGCAAGGTCATTCACCTCGCATACCATTATCCCGCATTTTTTCAAAACGCATTTGCATTTATCGCGCATGCCTTTACAAAGAATTACGTTTTAAAGGCATGTATGGTAAATGCATTTGCGTTGTGAAAACCACGATGACGAGAGAGGTAAGTGGGTTTGTGTTAATTTTTTCGTGGGTTAGTGATTGTGTAGTGTAGTGTTGTGTAGTGTAGTGTTGTGTTAGTGTAGTGTAGAGTTGTGGTGGTTGTTTAGTGTAGGGTCATGCTGGGGGTAGTGTTTTAGGGTTTAGGGTTGTGTTGTAGTGTTTGCGTAGTGTAGGGTCATGCTGGGGCTAGTGTTTTAGGGTTTAGGGTAGTGTTGTAGTGTTTGCGTAGTGTAGGGTCATGCTGCGGGTAGTGTTTTAGGGTGTAGGGTAGTGTTGTAGTGTTTGCGTAGTGTAGGGTCATGCTGGGGGTAGTGTTTTAGGGTTTTGGGTAGTGTTGTAGTGTTTTCGTAGTGTAGGGTCATGCTGGGGGTAGTGTTTTAGGGTTTAGGGTAGTGTTGTAGTGTTTGCGTAGTGTAGGGTCATGCTGGGGGGTAGTGTTTTAGGGTTTAGGGTAGTGTTGTAGTGTTTGCGTAGTGTAGGGTCATGCTGGGTGTAGTGTTTTAGGTTTTAGGGTAGTGTTGTAGTGTTTACGTAGTGTAGGGTCATGCTGGGGGTAGTGTTTTAGGGTTTAGGGTAGTGTTGTAGTGTTTGCGTAGTGTAGGGTCATGCTGGGGTGTAGTGTTTTAGGGTTTAGGGTAGTGTTGTAGTGTTTGCGTAGTGTAGGGTCATGCTGGGGGTAGTGTTTTAGGGTTTAGGGTAGTGTTGTAGTGTTTGCGTAGTGTAGGGTCATGCTGGGGGTTGTGTTTTAGGGTTTAGGGTAGTGTTGTAGTGTTTGCGTAGTGTAGGGTCATGCTGGGGGTAGTGTTTTAGGGTTTAGGGTAGTGTTGTAGTGTTTGCGTAGTGTAGGGTCATGCTGGGGGTAGTGTTTTAGGGTTTAGGGTAGTGTTGTAGTGTTTGCGTAGTGTAGGGTCATGCTGGGGTGTAGTGTTTTAGGGTTTTGGGTAGTGTTGTAGTGTTTGCGTAGTGTAGGCTCATGCTGGGGGTAGTGTTTTAGGGTTTAGGGTAGTGTTGTAGTGTTTGCGTACTGTAGGGTCATGCTGGGGGTAGTGTTTTAGGGTTTAGGGTAGTGTTGTAGTGTTTGCGTAGTGTAGGGTCATGCTGGGGGTAGTGTTTTAGGGTTTAGGGTAGTGTTGTAGTGTTTGCGTAGTGTAGGGTCATGCTGGGGTGTAGTGTTTTAGGGTTTTGGGTAGTGTTGTAGTGTTTGCGTAGTGTAGGGTCATGCTGGGGGTAGTGTTTTAGGGTTTAGGGTAGTGTTGTAATGTTTGCGTAGTGTAGGGTCATGCTGGGGGTAGTGTTTTAGCGTTTAGGGTAGTGTTGTAGTGTTTGCGTAGTGTAGGGTCATGCTGGGGTGTAGTGTTTTAGGGTTTTGGGTAGTGTTGTAGTGTTTGCGTAGTGTAGGGTCATGCTGGGGTTAGTGTTTTAGGGTTTAGGGTAGTGTTGTAGTGTTTGCGTAGTGTAGGGTCATGCTGGGGGTAGTGTTTTAGGGTTTAGGGTAGTGTTGTAGTGTTTGTGTAGTGTAGGGTCATGCTGGGGGTAGTGTTTTAGGGTTTAGGGTAGTGTTGTAGTGTTTGCGTAGTGTAGGGTCATGCTGGGGTGTAGTGTTTTAGGGTTTTGCGTAGTGTTGTAGTGTTTGCCTAGTGTAGGGTCATGCTGGGGGTAGTGTTTTAGGGTTTAGGGTAGTGTTGTAGTGTTTGCGTAGTGTAGGGTCATGCTGGGGTGTAGTGTTTTAGGGTTTAGGGTTGTGTTGTAGTGTTTGTGTAGTGTAGGGTCATGCTGGGGGTAGTGTTTTAGGGTTTAGGGTAGTGTTGTAGTGTTTGTGTAGAGTAGGGTCATGCTGGGGGTAGTGTTTTAGGGTTTAGGGTTGTGTTGTAGTGTTTGTGTAGTGTAGGGTCATGCTGGGGGTAGTGTTTTAGGGTTTAGGGTAGTGTTGTAGTGTTTGCGTAGTGTAGGGTCATGCTGGGGTGTAGTGTTTTAGGGTTATGGGTAGTGTTGTAGTGTTTGCGTAGTGTAGGGTCATGCTGGGGTTAGTGTTTTAGGGTTTAGGGTAGTGTTGTAGTGTTTGTGTAGTGTAGGGTCATGCTGGGGGTAGTGTTTTAGGGTTTAGGGTAGTGTTGTACTGTTTGTGTAGTGTAGGGTCATGCTGGGGGTAGTGTTTTAGGGTTTAGGGTAGTTTAGTTGTTTAGTGTATGCTAAAGGCATATTCGTTCTAAAAGTTTTCGTTATTTTAATTTGCGGCCTAATAGTACATGCAGGATTTTTTTTGCGGACTGATGGTATGCAGGATTTCGTCATATATTCGCTAATCATACTTTCTATGGCAAAATAAACCCCCTCATTTTGTTCCTTTTTAAATTAAATGTTTTAAGAGTTACAACTTTATTCCAATCAAGATGGCTTCAGGTGTGCCATACCTTTGTAATAAGTAGGACTGTTAGCACTCTAGTTGTTCTTTAGAACACTCTGGGACATTCTGTCATTGGGCTATAGTTGGGCTACATCTGGCTGATATTTGGGCTACATTTGTTTTTTTTGTCTCTGGTGGCCATCTTTGGGCTACATTGGGCTACATTGGGCTACATTGGGCTACATTTGGGCTCCAACATATATATAGCCCAATGTAGCCCAATATATATTTTTCAAAGTTAATTTTCGTAAAAACCACTGGAGCCTATATCTTGAGACATAGCAAAGGCACATCGGGCTACCATTCCCTACAATTTTGCCAAGTTTGGTGTAAATCCATTCAGCCGTTCGGGCTAAAAGTGAGGCCAACCGCCCTATGGAAAATTGCATGGGAAAAACATGTTTTGGGACCCCCCTTTTTTCTCGGCCCCCCCTTGACGAAACCCCCCAAAATTTTCAGGGGCTGCTCAGAAACAAAATGTTCCATTTTCCTGAAAATTTCAGCCAATTCTGTCCTCAAACGCCAAAGTTATTCGACATAGAATTTTCAAAAATCCCATAGGAAAAAAATCCTAACTATATATACCTACTGGCTATCGCCAGTAGGTAATATATATAATTTTTTTTTCAAATTATTTTGATTGGATTTGCAAGGAAAAGAACATTATAAATGACAATAATAATGATAATAAAAATAATAATAATAATTATACTGACAATTATAACGAAATAGAAAGCAAGGAATAACTACAAAGATAAAAGGATAGCATTTAAGTGGCAGTTGGAATTGCAGTTATGTTAGAGATACAGGTGGTCTATACAAATCACATTCGGAAGTCAGTCTATGATAAAGTTACCGTGCAGGTGTACAATCAAAACCAACTTTATTCGGTTTTTCATAATTGTAGAAATACCATAATAGTTCATAAAATACATTTTTTGTACTTTCTCGGTTAAAAATCAATTAAAATTAGTTGTTACTATACAATAAAAACACAATTTATACATAATACACAGTTCGTAGAAGATATGACCATGGCGTAACATACAATTTTACGATAATGTCATCATTCCTCCAATATATAAGCAAAATAGCTCATTTTTGTCAGAGATTCAGACGATGGCGAATACAGAATTTAAGAAAACACGCCAATGCTTTTGCTATTATTTCATTTTCGAGGTACTGAAGTGCCAGATATGCTGGACGACATTGGCGCAGGCCCCAGTTTCTTAATATGGGCAATATCCAGCGCCTTCGTGGTATGATGTAAAATTTACAAAAGAGTGTTACGTGTATAGTCGATTGTATCGAAACAGAATCGCAGGGGCACGGGAACATTTTTGGGGACCAATCGTTTTGAGAGGGAAAATATACCATTTGGTGAAACATGTTAAGTCTGAAGCGTGTCAACAACAGTTTTTCAAACTGACTTAGTTTGTACAACAAATACGGTTCAATAGAAAACACAGTCTGAGCTAGTAAACCCTGTTGGGCAGAGGGTTTCCCTATCTCTTTTAGAAAGGCATGAGGGCAGTCTCCAGATGGATGGCAAATAACTGCTTGCAGTGCAACGTGACCAAAACAGAGGTTGTACTCTATGGGGAAGCAGTAACACTATGGTCCAATGAGTGGTGGCCGCTTGAACTAGGACCTGCCCCTATTCCCAAACAGACCATAAGAAATCTGGGAGTGCTGTTTGATCAGTCTCTGACCTTTAAAGAACACGTCAACCAGGTTGCTGGCACCTGTTTCGGGGTCATTTCTTTGCTGAGAAGGGTGTTTCCTTTTCTCCCAGATCACCACAGAAAGACCTTGGTCCAGGCTCTGATCGTTAGTAGACTGGACTACTGTAATGGCCTTCTTTTGTCAGCTAATGAAGGCCAATTTAACAAACTTCAGGTGGTCCAGAATACGGCCGCGAGGTTAGTCATGAATGCTCCATCTAGGACCCCCTCCCGGCCATTACTGACAGAACTTCACTGGCTGCCAGTGCGACTGCGGACCAAATTCAAAATCCTGTGTACAATTCACAAGTGCCTGATGGGGAAAGGACCGAAATTTCTCACCTCAGCCTTCCTCCCTTATGTTCCTGGACGTTCACTACGATCAAGCAACCTCCAGCTCCTTAAGGTTCCAAAAATTAAAAAAACTCGGCAAGGAGGCAGGGCCTTAGCGTACACAGGGCCAGTTCTTTGGAACACCCTGCCCCTCGCATTAAAACTTAGTACTGATCACCTGTCTTTCCGAAAAACCCTGAAAACGTACCTTTTTTCCAGCATCTAATTCACCCCCCTCCCACCACTCACTATAAATGTCTATGGGCAGAGTAGCTGGTCTCCTTTGTATGGCAAAGCGCGGAGATACCCCTTCGGGGGTCTATTCAGGCGCTATAGAAGCATATAAATAAATAAATAAAGCGAAGCTGCCCCAGATCTGCCAGGCATGCTTTTTTCAACTCTGCCTTTGAGATCTCTACTATTGTTAATGGTTCACCAAAGAATTTTTCATATCCTAGGTCTGCCAACAGAGCCTTGACATATGCCAGCCACTTTATCTTCCCACAGTGGTCGAGAGTCTTAATATCTTGGACAATTGCTCTTGTTAGATGACATTGTTCCGTTGCCCAGATTCGACGCCACAACATTACTGGTTGGATTTTAATAATGTCTGATATATAGTCTATGCCCAGCTCTAAATGGCATCCAAATGTGGAGGAGCTCCTTGGTACTGCAAGTAAGTATCTGACAAAGGAATTTTCAAATTTTTGCAGATCGTCCATGTTAGACCTGTCTGGCTTTTTGCGTAGTCCCTCCAACTTATTATTTATTTTGCCCCTTTTTGCCCCCCATACTTTTACTAATTTTTTGTGTCCACTAGCTTTTCTAGGTGTTGGTGAAGGGGATAGGTGTTCTTTCCCCCCCTCATAGTTTTTCACCTCAGGCCTAGAGGCCTGTTCTGACAGGAATAAAGTTGGAGCCACAAAATGGTGGCTACCAACTGCCCTAACTGCCAAACCCGGAACGTGTCCCATAGAGTAGAATAGGGCGTTCTAGAACCTTCTGGTCCCTTCTGGACTCCTGAGGGTCAGCCTATAAAAGGCGGAATGCTGGACAGCTATTTTGTCTTACTGGAGAGAGTCAGCTGGAGGACAGGCTGTAGCTTAAGGTGGGGGTAGGATAGTCAGAGGATTGACCTATTGATTCACCACCCTTCCTCCCTGGGTTATTTGTCCTGACCCTGCTGCTTTGGATGACTGGAGACCCTGGGCGCCTGGTTAACCCCTAGTCTAGTAATACAAGGGGGTGTAAAAAGGAGAAGGAGACTGCAGCGCTGCGGAGCGCAGTCCTCTGCCCAGTAAAGAGACTGTTTCTGAGGGAAGCCTAATCCCCTCCTTACCCAGTAGGAACAGAGGCTTAGGGCGGAAGCTGAGGGAAGTGACCCTTAGATACTTCTCTTATCAGCTAAAAGGGTCTGTGAGCAGGAGAGGAGTCACACGCCATAAAACTCAAGTTAAATCCCCCTTTCCCTGTTACCTGGGGCAGCCTTGCCAGGGAGGAATTGAGGTGACTGTGGTGGGGCTGGAAACGTGTCCTCAGCGGACACCACGGAGTGCACTGGCCGCCTGAATCAGCCCACCGACGTTGTCCTGTACCCGGTGACTGCGGCGGTAGAATTGTGAGGAGAAGTGCCCTTCCTCTTTCCTGGGTTTGAGAGAGAGTGCTGGCCCTGCCGAAGGAGCGTGACTGCTGGTGCGTGGGGGCGGGACCGGAGGAGGCAGTCCCAGTGAGCCGAGCAGACTCGGTCCTGAGCCGCTGTACTCCCGCGCATGCCCGGTCGCGCCGCGCTCCGTCAGGAAGGTGGAGGCGGGACCAGACGGGGAAGCGCCGGGAGCCCAGCAGCGGCTAGGAAGCGTTGAATCATCTCTTCCCCGCTCAAGCGCCTCACGGGAGAGCCGGCGCGAGCAGGAGGGGAGAGCTGAGGAGCCCATAAGCGGCCTGTAAGCATTGTAGAGATCTCTTTTCCCCGCTCGAGCGCCACACGGAGGAGCTGGCTCGAGCGGGAGAGGGGAGCTGAGGTGCCCTGGAGGCTGGTGGGCCTTGCCAGCGCTTGGCTCCTTTGTCCTGTCAAGCGGTTACCCCCACCCTCTGGCGTTTCAAGACTACAACTGGAAAACCCTATCACAAGTAAGGAGAATAACACGAGGGCAGGGGAGCGAGACTTAACAAGTAGGGGAATAAAGAGTCTATTCCAGAGTGTGAAGTGCCCTTGGGGAATCCCTGACTGGAATACATGAAACGTTACTCTAATTGGAATAGTCACATTTCCAGTTGTCAGTAGTGAGGAGGAAGGAAAGGAGTCCCCTTTGCTAGAGGAGTACAGGCTCTACTTCAAGGAAACTACTGTGCTTTGATGGGAAGGTGACAAGCCAAAAAGGGGAATTGTAAGGTTGATAATGAAATGGTTATTGCATATCTGGCTAAATGTAAAGTGCTGACTCTGCCTCTTCTAAAGTAATGTTTGTGATGAAAGTTACAGAAAGTCATAATAGCAAAATTTAATCAATTCTAGAGTTTAATGAGATGTACTGTTAATACTGATTAATGTGATAAGTTGATACTTCTGAAAGTGCTATTACTAATTTTTCATGACATCCGTATGTACTGAGTTATGATTTCCAGAGGTATAAAACAGAGAATATTTTTATAAAGCAGCTCTTATTTTTCCATAATTTGGTGTAGTGTCATTTTTGTGTGTGTTATTGCGTGGAGTTACTGCTGGGTGGTTTGCAACCTTCACACTTGTGCCTCTAGCAATTGTGCCCTACCCTAGGCCAGGCTACCCTAGGTGACCTGTCATCCCAGGTTCCAACAAATTGGTGGCAGGGGTGGGATGTTACGGGATACTACCATATTTACTGGGAGGATGGACTCCTCTACAGTGAACCCAAGGTACCCTTACCTGGCTCATCAAGGGCCTTGGTAGTCCCGCAACAATACCGAGCCTTTCTGTTGGAATTGGCTCATGCTATACCCTTGGCAGGACACTTAGGTCAGTACAAGACCTTTGCTCGGCTTGTCCTCCACTTTTACTGGCCTCAAATGAAAGTGGCGTCCAACACTTACTGTCGGACATGTGTATCCTGCCAGGCCAGTGGGAAAACAGGGGTGAAGCTGAAGGCTCCCCTGGAACCACTTCCAGTCGTTAGCACCCCCTTTGAAAGGGTGGGCATCGACATTGTAGGGCCATTGGATCCACCAACAACAGCTGGTCACAGGTTTATCCTGGTTCTGGTGGATCATGCCACATGGTATCCAGAGGCCATTCCTCTGAGGACTGTCACTGCACCTGTGGTGGCTAGGGCCCTGATGGGGATCTTTACCCGAGTGGGATTCCCCAAGGAAGTTGTGTCCGACAGGGGGACCAACTTTATGTCAGCTTACATGCGGGCGATGTGGAAGGAGTGTGGAGTGACTTACCGGTTCACCACTCCTTATCACCCCCAGTCGAATGGACTGGTAGAGAGGTTCAATAAGACCCTGAAGGGCATGATAAGAAGTCTGCCTGAGAGCCTACGGAGGAAATGGGACGTCCTCCTGCCCTGTTTGCTGTTTTCCTACCGAGAAGTGCCGCAGAAGGGAGTGGGCTTCAGCCCTTTTGAACTGTTGTACGGGCACCCTGTGCGTGGACCTCTCAGCCTGGTGAAGGATGGATGGGAAAAGTCTCCCAGAAAACCTCCTCAGGATGTGGTGAGCTACATGCTGGCCTTTCGGAGCCAAATGGCAAAGTTGTGGAAGCAAGCTTCTGACAACTTGGAGGCCAGCCAGGCAGTAATGAAGGAATGGTACGACCACAATGCTCACCCGGTGGAGTTGGAGCCTGGCCAGAAAGTGTGGGTGATGAAACCTGGAGAGCTAAGTGCCCTTCAAGATCGTTGGACAGGCCCATTTTAGGTTTTGGAAAAGAAGGGTAAAGCCACTTACTTGGTGGATCTTAAGACCCCTCGACAGCCCCTACGGGTGCTGCATGCCTATCGCCTCAAACCCCACCATGAGAGGCCAGAGGTCATCCTGATGATGGTGACTGATGGTGCCGAGGAAGCAGAAAGCGAGCCTCTCCCTGATCTCTTCTTGTCTCAAGAGAAGGATGGGTCGGTGGAGGGAGTGATTCTCTCCCCATCCCTAACTCCTGAGCAGCGAGAGGATTGCCGCCAGGTATTGGAGCAGTACTCTTCGTTGTTCTCCCTTGTCCCGGGATGAACTCACCTGTGTACCCATGATGTGGACACAGGAGACAGCCCCCCAGTGAAATCAAAGACCTACCGGCTGTCAGACAAGGTGAAGGATAGCATCCATGGAGAGGTTGCCAAGATGCTAGAGCTAGGAGTGATAGAACCTTCCAACAGCCCTTGGTCCAGTCCGGTGGTGTTAGTGCCAAATGCCGCTCCACCGGGCACCACGCCAGAACTGAGGTTCTGTGTGGATTACTGGGGACTGAACTCAGTTACAAAGACTGATGCTCATCCGATCCCTAGGGGGGATGAATTAATTGACCGGCTAGGAGCTGCCCAATATCTAAGTACCTTTGACCTCACTTCAGGGTACTGGCAGATCTCCTTGACAGATGGAGCAAAGGAAAGGTCAGCCTTCTCCACGCCTGAGGGACACTTCCAATTTTGTGTGATGCCCTTTGGGCTCAAAAATGCCCCTGCCACATTTCAGCGGTTGGTGAATCAGGTCCTCTCTGGAATGGAGAGTTTCTCTGCTGCTTACCTGGATGACATTGCTGTCTTCAGTAGCAGTTGGGAGGACCATTTGCAACATTTGCAAGCAGTTCTCCAGGCCCTGAAACAAGCTGGATTGACCATCAAGGCCAGCAAATGTCAGATTGGGCAGGGGTCGGTTGTGTACCTTGGACACTTGGTGGGTAGGGGGTCAGTGCAGCCCCTGCAGGCAAAGATTGAGGCAATCATGGCCTGGGAACCCCCCAAGACACAGACTGAGGTCCGAGCTTTCCTGGGCCTCACAGGCTACTACCGACGCTTTGTGAAGGGATATGGCACTATTGTAGCGCCCCTCACAGAGCTCACCTCAAAGAAACAACCTCGACGGGTAGTTTGGACGAAAGCTTGTTAGCAAGCTTTTGGGAAACTGAAGCAGGCAATGTGTGCAGCACCGGTCCTGAGGGCCCCAGACTTCTCCAAGGAGTTCATTGTCCAGACAGATGCATCAGAACATGGCATTGGGGCAGTGTTATCGCAACTAAATGAAGAGGGCCTGGATCAGCCTGTGGTCTTCTTATCCAGGAGACTGCTTCCCCGGGAACAGAAGTGGAGTGCAATTGAGAGGGAAGCTTTTGCGGTGGTGTGGGCTCTGAAGAAGCTGCGACCATACCTCTTTGGCTCGCACTTCCTGGTTCAGACTGACCACCGACCCCTTCGTTGGCTGATGCAAATGAAGGGGGGAAATCCCAAGCTGTTGAGGTGGTCCATCTCCCTACAGGGAATGGACTTCCGGGTGGAACATCGGCCTGGAGTGGACCACGCCAATGCAGACGGTCTCTCCAGGTATTTCCGCCTTAGTGATGAGGACTCCCAAGGGGTTGGGTAGTTCTCCCCACTTTCAGCTGGGGGGGACGCGTGTTAGACCTGTCTGGCTTTTTGCGTAGTCCCTCCAACTTATTATTTATTTTGCCCCTTTTTGCCCCCCATACTTTTACACATTTTTTGTGTCCACTAGCTTTTCTAGGTGTTGGTGAAGGGGATAGGTGTTCTTTCCCCCCCTCGTAGTTTTTCACCTCAGGCCTAGAGGCCTGTTCTGACAGGAATAAAGTTGGAGTCACAAAATGGTGGCTACCAACTGCCCTAACTACCAAACCCGGAACCTGTCCCATAGAGTAGAATAGGGCGTTCTAGAACCTTCTGGTCCCTTCTGGACTCCTGAGGGTCAGCCTATAAAAGGCGGAATGCTGGACAGCCATTTTGTCTTACTGGAGAGAGTCAGCTGGAGGACAGGCTGTAGCTTAAGGTGGGGGTAGGATAGTCAGAGGATTGACCTATTGATTCACCACCCTTCCTCCCTTGGGTTATTTGTCCTGACCCTGCTGCTTTAAATGACTGGAGACCCTGGGCGCCTGGTTAACCCCTAGTCTAGTAATACAATGGGGTGTAAAAAGGAGAAGGAGACTGCAGCGCTGCGGAGCGCAGTCCTCTGCCCAGTAAAGAGACTGTTTCTGAGGGAAGCCTAATCCCCTCCTTACCCAGTAGGAACAGAGGCTTAGGGCGGAACCTGAGGGAAGTGACCCTTAGATACTTCTCTTATCAGCTAAAAGGGTCTGTGAGCAGGAGAGGAGTCACTCGCCATAAAACTCAAGTTTATTCCCCCTTTCCCTGTTACCTGGGGCAGCCTTGCCAGGGAGGAATTGAGGTGACTGTGGTGGGGCTGGAAACGTGTCCTCAGCGAACACCACGGAGTGCACTGGCCGCCTGAATCAGCCCACCGACGTTGTCCTGTATCCGGTGACTGCGGCGGTAGAATTGTGAGGAGAAGTGCCCTTCCTCTTTCCTGGGTTTGAGAGAGAGTGCTGGCCCTGCCGAAGGAGCGTGACTGCTGGCGCGTGGGGGCGGGACCGGAGGAGGCAGTCCCAGTGAGCCGAGCAGACTCCGTCCTGAGCCGCTGTACTCCCGCGCATGCCCGGTCGCGCCGCGCTCCGTCAGGAAGGTGGAGGCGGGACCAGACGGGGAAGCGCCGGGAGCCCAGCAGCGGCTAGGAAGCATTGAATCATCTCTTCCCCGCTCAAGCGCCTCACGGGAGAGCCGGCGCGAGCGGGAGGGGAGAGCTGAGGAGCCCAGAAGCGGCCTGTAAGCATTGTAGAGATCTCTTTTCCCCGCTCGAGCGCCACACGGAGGAGCTGGCTCGAGCGGGGGAGGGGAGCTGAGGTGCCCTGGAGGCTGGTGGGCCTTGCCAGCGCTTGGCTCCTTTGTCCTGTCAAGCGGTTACCCCCACCCTCTGGCGTTTCAATACTACAACTGGAAAACCATACCACAAGTAAGGAGAATAACACGAGGGCAGGGGAGCGAGACTTAACAAGTAGGGGAATAAAGAGTCTATTCCAGAGTGTGAAGTGCCCTTGGGGAATCCCTGAATGGAATACATGAAACGTTACTCTAATTGGAATAGTCACATTTCCAGTTGTCAGTAGTGAGGAGGAAGGAAAGGAGTCCCCTTTGCTAGAGGAGTACAGGCTCTACTTCAAGGAAACTACTGTGCTTTGATGGGAAGGTGACAAGCCAAAAAGGGGAATTGTAAGGTTGACAATGAAATGGTTATTGCATATCTGGCTAAATGTAAAGTGCTGCCTCTGCCTCTTCTAAAGTAATGTTTGTGATGAAAGTTACAGAAAGTCATAATAGCAAAATTTAATCAATTCTAGAGTTTAATGAGATGTACTGTTAATACTGATTAATGTGATAAGTTGATACTTCTGAAAGTGCTATTACTAATTTTTCATGACATCCGTATGTACTGAGTTATGATTTCCAGAGGTATAAAACAGAGAATATTTTTATAAAGCAGCTCTTATTTTTCCATAATTTGGTGTAGTGTCATTTTTGTGTGTGTTATTGCGTGGAGTTACTGCTGGGTGGTTTGCAACCTTCACACTTGTGCCTCTAGCAATTGTGCCCTACCCTAGGCCAGGCTACCCTAGGTGACCTGTCATCCCAGGTTCCAACAGTCCACATTTGCCAGACCCCATAACCCAGCCCCGTACGTGGCAGTGCTGACACATTTCACATTACATATTTTTAGCAGTTCTAATGGAGGTCTCTTTCCTAATTTTTGTGCGAACAATTTTAATGCTGAGGTAGCTCTTAGAAAGGACAGCTTTCTTGCATTAATTGCTGCCTTCCATTTAAATTTGTCATTGATTACGATGCCCAGATATGGATATGTAGCAGTTCTATTCAGTGCCTCCCCATTCACATATATAGTTTTGATCTTTGCTGTTTTTTTCCCCGCATGCATTGTATACGTTTTTTTTAACGTTTAGGGTGAGGTTTAAACTTGTCATAAAGGCACAGTATCTGTCTAATGCTCGCTGTAACTCAACCGGTGTTCTTGCTAGAATAACCGCATGCGCGCTAGCGGAATTCTGCTCCTGTGCTGAGTTTTTTAAAACCGCACTTTACATGACGAGCTGGGCTCGTCATGAGCGTGCGAGGAGGCTACCTCATGACGAGCCCAGCTCGTCATGAGCGTCGAAGGGGATAAATGCGTCGTCGGCATATAGCAAAGCTGGTATCTGCCGACGACCGATTAAAGGGAGATCTTTACTTCCCTCGAGCATAGCAATCTCTAGCCCATTTGTGTATAGCGTGAATAAGAAGGGGGCCAGCACACATCCTTGTCTGACCCCCTTTTCCACCCTAAAGCTTTCCGTAAGTTGCCCTTTAGTCCCAAATCTTACTCTTCTCGTTGTTCCTGTATATAGCTCTCATAGGAAGTCCACACCCAGATTTAAAATGATTTTTCACAGCCTTGAGTGTACTACACAGTCAAAGGCAGCGGATAAATCAACGTACACCATGTGCAACGCATTCCCCTTGGCCTCCATGTATTTCCCTGCCAATAAGGACAAGTTTAGTGCTTGGTCTACTGTGCCCAGCCCCTCTCGGAACCCGTATTGTATATCAGAGATGATGTTCCGACTAGTTGTCCACTCCTGGAGTCGCTCGAGAAGAATCCGACCTGCCAACTTCCCGAGCGAATCCAGGAGCGAAATGGGTCGGTAACAAGATTGACTGTTTCGGTCCCCTTTTTTGAATATAGGGACCAATATCGAAGTAGTCCAAGTTTCTATTATACCCTCATCTATGGTAGCATTTAGGACGTTTGTCAATAGCGGGGACCAGAGATCTGCTTCGTATTTGAATATATCCACTGGAACCCCGTCCGGGCCTGGGGCTTTACCTGACTTTGAGGATTTTATAGCATTTTGTACCTCGTCATGCGTAAATTGTAATGATATTGGGTAGGTAACCTGGGTCAGGGGTTACGTATAATCAGTACCCCGTACGTTTTCGTTGCTGAAGACGTTGGAAAAATAATTCACCCAATCTCTTTCACTGATCGCTACATCTATGGATGGTAGGTCCTCTCTGTCTGTTAGAAAAGGAGATCTGACTATTTGCCAAAAGGCTGCGCTGTCTTTTAGTTCTGAGCTTCTAAATTGAGGTCATAAAAGTTTGTTTACGATGCATTATAAGGATATCATGTTATCATGTGCAAAACTAATGTCAAAACATCAATGAACAAGAAACTCATGCATGTCTACCCAAATCTAATCCGACTGAGTACTATAAAGATGTAAAGGGGCAGCATGAGGCAATTCCTATGTGGAACGATCTTTATGTCGAGGGACCGGCCAGAGGACACATGTTCGTGGTCGAGATCCATAGGAAGGGTGTTAGTGCAATGGTAGTCACCAAGAGGTTCTGTAAAGCGAGTGTGCTAGTTTGTTGGGACTTATGAGTTTCACGGATGGTCGTATTTAAATGAAAAGGCATCAAGGAACCTCCATAACTTCCAATGTGGGGGGCACCATGGTGATTAGTGTAGAAAGATATTATCAGACTTCTTTAGCGTTCTTCCATTTATTAAGCAATATTTTGCAGGCAAGTGTAAGCATTAGATCTAACAAATAGCGGTCATTCTCATCCGGTAGAATTGGGTCTAGAAATCCAAGAATGATATAGGAGAATTCCCTGGGAGGGTCGATATTGAATGTTTTGTTTATACACTTGTATATTTTTTCCCAGTATGTTAGTATGATGGGGCATTGGAAGAGCATGTGAGCTAAATCACCAACATGTGCATTACAATTCCAGCATATAGGGCTCTGGCTGAGGTTAAGCTTAAAGATCCTTTCAGAGTTCCAATATTTTCTGTTTATTACCATAAGTTTCGTTTGGGATAGTATTGGAGAGATTTTATTTGAGAAGGAAGTTTTATGTATCTTGTCCTAGTCGAAGGGGATGTTTCTAGTATTAGATTCAGATTCCCATTTCATATCGCTTTTCAAGTGCGATTTGCGTGGTTTTGGGGATAAGAGTTTGTAGATTTTAGATACAGTATGTCCTGACTTCAGTAGCTGGAGAATCCTTGGGCGGATCGATGGGTCGGTGGGTATTATTGAATGTGGAGTGAGCTGTGCCTTTAGTTTCAGAAATTTATAAAATTCTATGGAGTGTAAGCCCAACCGTGTTTGTAAATTTGAGAAAGGAGAAGGGAGTTTCCTGTAAAGAGATCTTTGACTAAGTTTATGCAGTTTGTTGACCATTTGTCCCACAATAACATTTCTTCAGGTAAGGGTCATGCCATAGAGAGGCTTAGTTGAATTTCTTGATTTTTACCGCTGACATTTGATACAGGCGAAGTAGGGCTCTTTTAGTATTTTGAATGATATATTTAGAGGGAGGGATGGGATAGATATCCATGGTTAGGAGAGCAGGTAAAGGGATTTTGTTGATGATTGACCTTTCTATGTCCACTCATACAGGGATGTAGTCAGGGTTGGTTAATATCCAGTTAGATCCTTGTTTGCAAAGATACGCAGTTTGATAGTTCCTAAAGTTTGAGAGGCCCAAACCCCCTTTTTCTTTGGATAGTTGAAGTTTATTCGTGGAAATTCTGGATCTCTTTCATTGCCAGAGGAACGTGTTGAGCATCTTGTAAATCTTGGTCAAGAAATTATTAGAGAGTGTCTTAGGCAACATACTGGACATGTAGCTTACTAATGGGATGATAATCATTTTTAATGTCTCTGCTTTTCCCCAAAAGGATAGAAATGTTGGTGACCAACTGTCTAGTAAAGTGGAAATTCTCTTGATTAGGGCATTCTCATTAGCCTGCAGAGTAATGATTAGGTCTCTGGTGAAGTCTAAGACTATGTCTTTGATACTATTTGGTTGCCATGTAAGGTCTGAGCTGCCAATAAAGTTTTTGTCGCCAAGATTGTTGAGCAGTTTCACCTCAGTCTTATCTCTATTGAGCTTATAACCAGATACCGTTGAGAAGTCTTATATTGAGGACATTAGGCTAGTGATATCAGACTCCGCATTCTCGGAGATGACTAACACATCATCTGCGTTAGCTGTTATTTTGACAGTGTTGTTGTTGAAGCGTATTTCTGTGATCTGATTGTTGTTCCATAGCTGATAAAGGAACGGCTCTATTGCTAATAGGAAAAAGGAGGGTGAGAGTGGGCATCCTTGCCTAGTTCCCTGCTCTAGCCTAAAAGATGAGGAGAGGCTCCCACCTGTTCTAACTATGGCGGACGGGTACAGTGACATTGCCCAGAATCTCTATGAAAAACTCAAGCTGCCCAAGGCTAAAGGGGGTACCTCACTTCCCATTTTCAGAAACTTCCAAACAGCCTTCTTTTGCAAGCAGGGTGCAAATTGATTTATGGACAATCCACCATATGTACCACCCTGGGTGGCGATAGAGAAGTCCCTCAAACAGAATATTCCTTTAGTGGCATTAGTTATGATACAACACGCTCAAAAAACATCATACAGAATACCAAAAAAGCCATCCTACTCCTTGACTCCTGCATAGAGGTGAAGATAAAACAATCTTACCTATCATCCTTATGGTACAACCATACACTCAGAATTGACGGTGCGCCATTCTTCTGGGCAGACTGGTCCCACAAGGGCATTAACCCATTGCATGCTCAGGACCGCCCCCGGCCCTCATGCGTCACAGTGGACGTGTGCGGAGGACGGCCGGGGGACCGTCCGAATCGCACCCACTATTCAAATCGCCCGCCCAGCATGAAAATGTGTGCCGCATGCCAAAGGGTTAATCTAGTACAAGACATCTACGAAAACACTTCACCTATGCCATTTTCAACCCTGCAAAATCAGTTCAATCTTACTAACCTAGATTTCTATAAATTCTTTCCGCTTAAGGTAGGGCTTACCAAATTGAATCTATCAGGGAATAAGCCCACGATCACCACCCTCCTGTCTCACCTATCCAAACTGGTCTCATGCATATACAAACTTCTCCTACAGGACCAAAACAATTACCCTCTCTCTTAATCAACGGAAGTGGGAAGATGACTCTACTAAATCAAATATTGCTTGAAATTGGCACGCCATCAACAAGTCTCCCTTTTCACACAAAATGTTGCCTACCCTTTTGCAAACTAAATTCATTTGAATTAATAGGACCTATTGGACGCCTGCTAGACTCTTCAAGGTAGGCCTTACAGAAGACCCCAACTGCTGGTGTTGCGGCAAACACGAGGGATCCCTCGCACATATATTATGTTATGTTATGGTATGTTATATAGCTTATAGAGTGCCCAGCTACCCTAGCAAAGAGGTGTCCCGGCACTAATAACAGTCAAATGACAAGGCCACCAGAAAAGGCAAAGGGACCTACAATGAAGGGAAAATATGAGTCTACGGAATGCCAAGTAATTATTTAGGCTGCAAATGGACAGTGGGAGGGAGTTCCAAAGTTTGGCTGCCAGTGTGCGGAAGGCGCGCCCCCCAGCTCGTGCTCTCCTTACCCTAAGAACAAACGTCATGTGTTGGCCCATAGAACGAAGTTGGCTGAAGGTAATGTAGGGCAAGTTGTGGGTGGCCAGAATGCCAGGGAAAGAAGATATGCTGTTCGAGTGCCCCCTGCTCCAACGCTATTGGGATAAAGTGTTCGAATTCATCACACAGACCGTACAAATCATCCCCATGAAAGACTTCTCATACATTATACTGGGCCCCTTGGACCCCCAAATCAAGAACGACAATGATTGGTTCCTCCTGGACCTAATGGTTACTCTAGCCTGCAAACTAATCTTAAACAGCTGGAAAAAGTTTAAACTAGTTTCTTTGTCTAAGTGGCGTGAGTGGCTAACTTACCTTAGAGGAGTTGACAACATTGCTCTCCAATCCTCCCCGTGGAGACACTCACGGTGCTCCATCTGGAACGCCCTAGACACAAACGCCTTTGCCTATAAACCACCATGACCAACTCAATGGTAAACTCGC
Source organism: Lissotriton helveticus (assembly GCF_964261635.1). Lineage (NCBI taxonomy): Eukaryota > Metazoa > Chordata > Amphibia > Caudata > Salamandridae > Lissotriton > Lissotriton helveticus. Next base: position 1,790,687,495 of record NC_136068.1, read on the forward strand.
CTCCCCCCTCAAATTACTCCGTTCTCCCTGTAGATGATTGCCTAAGCTCCGTCAGCCACCCTTATACTAAGCCCTACTACCATACGCGCCACTATCTTCCCTCACTCATATGAGACATATCCATTATATTCACCCCGGTGCACTCTATTATATCATAGATGATAAGGTAAATAACTCTAATTGACTTGTAACTTCCCGGTTTCTAATACTCATGTCTGTATAAAGGTTAATGTATAAGATGTATGTACGGTATTGTAGTTCACTCAATGCAACATTATATGACATGCTGTAACCCTGCAATATTCATCTACACATGCCTATGTATTAATCAATTTATACAGTACTGTTCTATTCCTAACGTAGAATGTTTGAGATAATTCTGCATGCCTCTGTATTATCCGGATGTATGATGTTACAACGTGATCAAAATGATCGCTGTACATTACATCGCTGTTTTTACAACGCAAGTCGTTAACACAACTTGCACTGTAGGGTGCTGGAATTAGGAATAGTATGATTTACTATTCCAACTCCAGCCTACGTACAGTAGGGAAGGTGTTGGAATAGTAAATCACACTATTCCTTAGTGTAGAGCGCCCTCCAGTGCAAGTCGTGGTAAAGACTTGCGTTGTAAAAGCAACTATGTAAATCTATTGCGGTGTTTTGACCGTGTTGTTAACGTTATTTCCCGTATTATCCCCTAAACAATGTACCATTCAACCTTTGTTGTAGAGCTCTTACTATTTCATCTTATGCACAGCCTCCTCCCCCTTCTTTTGGTACTACTTTCCTTTCCTACTGTAAAATGTACTAAAATATTTTGAACTTGAAATACAGTAAATTACCATGCGAATAAAATTGTCTCCCAAATTGAATTTTTCGAGTGTCGCTTTAAGGTAGGACCAATTTATTTAGATGAAAGCCTTTTTGGCATCTATCGTGATTACTACTGTGGGGGAGTCTGTTAGTTTGGCTTTCTCCAAGGTGTGACATAAAGTTTGTGTATTATCACTAGAAAGTCTGTTCTTTAGAAATCCCACCTGTGAAGGGTGAGTACGTTTGTATAAATATTTTTGGAGACGTTTAGCCAGGCTCATGGCATATATTTTGCAATCTGTGTTAATCAGGGATTTAGGCCTGTAATTTTTATGTTGTGATCGGTCTTTCCCTTCCTTAGGTATTACCGCTATGATAGCCTCTGCAGGTGTCCCATTTATCTGGCCGGATTTACAAAATTTGTTGAACAAGTTTAGAAGAGGGGAATCAGAACGGATGCAAATCACTTGTAAAATTTTTCAATGAACCCGTCAGGTCCAGGCGCCTTCCCTACTTTAAGGGATTTTTTTCTGTCCCCAATTTCTGTGGTGGATATTGTGCCATTGATTTCATCCTTGTCTTGTTCTGAGAGAACAGGTAGATCGCATTTGCTCAAATAGTTTTGGGCTTTAGCAGTGCATAGGTCGTGGGTTTTGCTTAACAATGTACTGTAAAAATTCTTAAATATTTCTGCTATTTTGTCAGGATCAGAGTGAGTGTCTCCCTTCTGGTCCAGTAGGGTCTTAATCGTATTTCTCTGGAGCTTTAATTTTAGGTAGGAAGATAAGCTCTTCCCCGCCTTTTTGGATTCACAGAACCTAATGCTCGTATGTTTATTAATCCACACCCCTGCCCTCTTACTTATTATTTTATTATACTCATATTTCTTTTTCACCGATTCATTCAAGACAGAGGTTTCTCTGGATGGAATGTGTTTCCCTTCCAGTATAGATATCTCCTTTTCTAGTTTTTGAAGATTGCTGTTGATGTCCCTGTTCATTGCGGACCTAATTTTAATGATCTCACCCCAAGAGTGCTTTTTTGGGCTTCTCATATTGTGAGATCCGAAGTGTCTCCTATTTTATTTACCATGAGGTAGTTATGGATCGCACATTCAATGTTTTGTTTGTTTGAATCTATATCTAATACCTCAATATTGAATATTCATAGGGATTGTTTTTTTAAAAGATTTCAGGTCAGTAATGGATAAACTGATACATGAGTGATCTGAGATCACTCTTGGCTCAATGGAAGTTTGATCTATTCTGCTTACAGCATTGTCGGAGATAACCTGGTAATCAATGTTGAGTAAGAATAATGGGATTCTGTAACCTCCAAGTATCAGTCATGTTAAAACGTTTACATAAATTGTTAAGAGCTTTGTGAGACTTGTTTATTTATTTATTTATTTATATGTTTGTATAGTGTTGGAATCGACTCCCGAAGGAGTATCTCTGCGCTCAACTCAACTGACAGATAGAAGGCAGGTGCTCTTAAGATCGAGAAGGGGTGCTAAGTTTGAACCAGGAACGTTTTTAGCATTTTCCTAAATATGAGATGATCTGTACAAAGCCTAAGGGTGGAAGGGAGTTTGTTCCAGAGACAGGGGCCCAGGTAGGAAAGAGCCTTTCCATCCAGTCTAGCCCTTCTGATGGAGGGAATTTTAAGTAGGGACTGATTATTGGAACGGAGGGCACGTACAGGGTTATATGGAACAAACTTCTCTGCCAGATATGTGGGGCCACGGTTGTGTAAGCCCTTATGGATGACACAGCAGGTTTTGAATTTGATCCGTTGGCGAATCGGCAGCCAATGGAGTCTTTCCAGCAGAGGGCGTGAAGGGGATCTAGGTGGGGCATTCAAAACTAACCTTGCGGCAGTGTTTTGAACCACCTGGAGCCTACTAAGTATGGTATCGTTTGCTGATATCAGTAGCCCATTGCAATATTCCAAGCGACTGAGCACCAGGCCTGAACGAGGGTTTTCCTAGTGGAGTCCGGTAATAAAGGAAACACTCTACGTAGTAGTCCGATTACATGAAAACAGGACCCGGCTGTTTGATTTACGTGCTCTTTTAAGGATTTACCTTGATCTAGGCGGACACCCACCATCTGCTTGGGGCTGGGGGTGGGGCCCAGGTCCAATGGCCACCAGTCCAGGGTCCACAACAGTGTGGCCTCCCCAAAGAGCATTACCTTTGTTTTCCTACATTACACTGTAGGAAATTCGAGGCCATCCATTGTGATACCGCCCTCATACCCTCTGAGAAGGACTGTTTAACCGCCCTGGTCAATGTCTTGAATGGAAACAGCAGCTGAGTGTCGTCAGCGTACAACACTGGGATGAATCCGTAGAACCTCATGAGTCCGGCCAGGGAGGCCTTGTATATGTTAAAGAGTGTGGTACTCAGACACGAGCCCTGTGGCACCCCCTTTGTAAAGCTCCACAGGTGCAGAACGGAATGAGCCCATACTGACACTCTGTGTATGGCCTGATAGAAAGCTCCTCATCCAGGACAGCGCCGAACCCCCGAGCCCCGCCTCCCTCAAACGACTGAGCAGGATTTCATGGGATATCGTGTCGAATGCTGCGGACAGATCCAATAGCACCAGAATCATAGAGTTTCCCTTGTCCCCTTACCCTTATTGTTGACACGAAAAGGACAGCATGAGTCCCTATCTAAGGCTGGGTCTAAAGGAAGATTGAAGTCTCCCACGAGTATGTGCATGGCGGTGTCTGGGATTGTTTTAATTTGTCTACTGAGATCTTCCCAGAAGGCGAAGTCGTCCCTGTTGGGGGCATACATGTTTGTGATGTAGAATTCAGTGTTATTTGTTACCAATTTCGTTGTGACCCACCTACCCTGTGTGTCAGTTGAGCTTGCAACAAGGTCTATGTTGGCTTTTTTGGCTACCAAAGTCAGGACACTGTTTTTTTTTACCTATTTCATCTGAACCTGCAACATCGCTGTAAAACCTATTTCTAAGTGAGTTGAATTGTTTGGACTTGATTTTAGTTTCTTGTAGCAAGATGACATCACCCCTCTGTTTGTGGAGATAGTCAAGAATCTTTCTTCTTTTGATTGGAGAAGTGGAGAAGTGTGGCTCACTGGTTAGAGGAGGCAGACCTGGAAGCAGAGGTCAGCCCGGGACCAGAGTTCAATTCCCGGCTTGGCGGGGTCTTGAGTCCTAAAATGTCCATGGACTCGACAATTCTCTCTCCGGTGCCTACTTGATTCACGGGTTCACACTCTGTGACTCTGGGCAATAGCTTGCTTAATCTCCACAACGGCCCCTCGCGGTGGGATGCCTGGCTTTCACCTTGCGGATACCATGCCGGGGTTATCTCACAGGGGAATACCAGGACAGGTTCCCTAAGCAAGAGCTTAGAAACCGCTCGGTGATTTGCGCTATATAAATTCCTGTACATTTACATTTACATTGAGTGGTTTATGCCTTTAACATTCAGTGAGACTATCTTGATGTTGTGTTGGGCCATAGTCATCGGTAAGAACTGAGACATGAAAGGTGTGTTATGGTCGTAGTGTGCTTTTCTCTTCCTAGGGGAATACTTTTGGATTGTTTTCTCACTGTATGTGTTATGGTACCTATATTTATAACACGCACAGATACTCTTAAGTGTCCCGGCGCGGTGCGTGAGGGGGGAGGAGGGGAACTAGCAGATAAAGAGGTAGGTCTTTTATTTCCTCTTAAAGACCAATTGGTCCTGAATGGATCGCAGGGCAAAAGGAAGTGCATTCCAGTCCACTGTAGCCTTCAAAGCAATGGAGCTGCCCCCAAGCCTCTGATACTTAAAACGGGGGACCAGGGCAAGACGCAGGGTCATGGATCGGAGAGTTTGCGAAGGAACATAAAAAGAAAACCCACTCTGCAGATAGCGAGGACCGAGCCCACAGAGAGCATGATGCGCCATGACCAAAGATTTTTATTTAACTCTATCCACCACGGGCAGCCAATGGAGAGAACACAGCTGATGGTGAATGCTGCTCCTAGCTGAAATGCCCAAAAACAATCTAGCTGTCGCATTCTGAACCACCTAAAGCCTCCTCAGCAGATAGCTTGGAACACCAGCAAAAAGGGCATTGGCATAAACCAACTGTGACAGAATTTGAGCGCATGTGACCGTTGTCCTTGCTGCCAGTGGCAAAAGAGGAAAGAATTTTCTAAAAGTTTTAAGAAGACCGAAACAGCATCCTGCCAACTTCTTAATATGTGTTGTGAAGGAAAGGCTCTCATAAAACCAGACCCTCAGATTTTTAACTGGCTTCCCGGAGGAGGAAGGCAGCAAAAGATTAGGCGGCCAGAGCCTCTCTCGAAAGTTATGAGGAAATTTGCCAAAAAGCAAGATCTCAGAATTCTGGTCATTACACTTAAGTTCTGCATCCGCCAGCCATTTGAAGACAGAGGCTAAGCAGTGTTGGACCATGAAACAGAATCTGTATCTTTGTCCCAAGTGAAGAGCAGCTGCGTAGAATCCGCATAAGCCATCACCTTATCCCCCAATTCCTCTGCCAGATAAAGCAGTGGAGTGACATAGATATTAAAAAGAAGAGGGCTAAGTGAGGATCCCTGAGGGACACCCGTTGTTACAGGCCAAGGGGAGGAGGAAGATGGTAGGAGCCTAATCTGCTCAGCACGCCCTTCCAAAAAAGAGCTAAGCCAACCCCAGACGGTTCCTGACACCTCAAGACCGGCCAAGCGGGCTAAGAGAAGAGCATGCTGGACCGTGTCAAATGCTGCCGAGAGGTCCAGCAAAATCAATTTGGCTCTACCACCGGCGTCAAGACACTCTCAGGTGGCCTCAGACACCTCCACCAGAACTGACTCAGTACTGTGCGATGCCCGGAACCCTGATTGAGAAGGGTGCAAAAGTGTCACTCTTTACACAAATTCTGTAAGCTGTTTATTAACCACCTTAGACGCATCTTAGCAAGAGCCGGAAGGCAGGAGATAGGCTGGTAATTCCCTGGGTTAAGAGGGTCCAAATATGTTTTTTTAAGAGAGGCAGTCTCATAGCCTGCCTCCAGACCGGTGGTACCACAGCTTTCTGGAGCGACATATTAATAATGGAATTGACTTTCATGTTCATGCTGTTGGCCGTTGCCGTCAGAAACCTGGCAGAACAGGGGTCCGAGGGTGAACCAGACTTGAGACACCTAAGGATTTTAAGAGAGTGAGAAAGATCAACCGGAGTAAAGTTCGACAATGAGCGAGCCGAAACCACATGCTGGGACGCTGGAAGAACCCCACTGCTATCGTCGTAGGGTGTAAATGTCACCTGAATACTCCAAATCGTATCCCTGAAGAAGCAGGAGAGGGTATTACACCAGTCAGGAGAGGAGGGAGTAACACTCGCTTGGGCCGGAGGAGACATGAAGCTCTTCACGATGCAAACATTTCTCTAGAATTATTACTGGCAGATTCAATGCAGGCAGCGTAGAATTGCCCTTTATCCAATGAGATAGCCTCGTAATATCTTTTTTTTCTTATCTCTGAGCTTCCGCTTGGCTGTTGGGCAGTATCCACTCCGGCGGCAAGCCCGCTCAAGAATCTTGCATTCATGCTTTGCAGCCTTAAGGGCCAAATTAAACCAGGGTTTTGAGGGAGTGTAGGGAGTGGGCCTACCTTTTGTATGAACCATAGAATCAATGTACGCTCTGATGCTACCCTGAGTCGGACTGTGGACATATAGGGCACCCATCCCGTTTTGGGACCACCTGAATGAACAAAGGTATCACTGCAATTCCTGACATCTGAAGGATGAAAACAATAATGATAATAAAAATTATAATAGCAACAGATAAAGATAAACAAAACAAGTACATAAAAGAAAAAAAGATCTAAAACCCTTCCCCCTCCCTCCCATACCCCAATCCCACCCTCCCAACTTCAAGTAGTGAACTTGCATGGTGACAGGGAAAGAGAGCTCCCCTCCCATGGAGAACCAGATTAGTATAAGTTGAACGTGTGAGATCAACATATGCCCTGACGCGTGAACAACAATAGTCGGATTGAGATAAAGGTCTCCGTAAGAAATAAACTGACTGCTCGTTTAAACGTATGAGCAAATTGGAACAGGCTGGAACAAGAGTATATATTCAGACAATGAGTTGTCTGCTACAGTGGACTAACAGTGGACTATTAGTGGACTACAGTGGACTAACAATATTGACCAACAGCGTGACTGAGATTAGACGTGCCATGTCATCACATTAACAGGCAAGTTTAGTACAAATGTATACTTACTCCAGAGCTGTGTTTCGACGGGATTGCAATTACATACATTTTGCAGCCATTTAACTTAGTAAGCATGTCACTAAGCAATATTACACTAGTACACCTAGCTGGATTACGCCAGAGAAATCTAGTGAGGCAATTGGACACTAAGCAATTTAGGTGATGTTATCTTACCTTGCTAACCAGTGGTCGAAGTGGGCGGGATCAGAGGGGCTCGGCGTGCCCCTACTTTATAAATTTACTAAAGTCCGTTCCCCTACTTCTTGATTTTTAGATTGCGTCCCAGGACGGCAGGAATGGTCCAAACTTGAAAAATATTATCTACGAGCCCTGTGTGGTGCTAAATGAGGAAGGCCTCTGCAGTTGCGTGACCTCCTCCCCCTTTCCCTCTGTATCTGTGGGAAGGGGCCTGCCCAGCAACTCTGTAGGAGCCGTTTTTCCACTATAGGAGCAATCAAGCAGCAAGAGAAAGTGGCTTCCTATGATGGCCCTCCTGCTGCAATGATTTACATATCATTTACTGACCAATGCTACCTGCCTGCCCCCCACTGAGACCAAATAAAATGTTTCACATCAGGCTGCAATGACGGCCCTCCCTTGACCTCATCTGACCTTTGTTCTTGGGCTTACCCAGACTGATGACGCCACAAGAAAAGGAAGAGGACTCCAGTGTGGAATTTGTGGCAGAGTGTGCCCAAACCTTGGCGCTTAGAAAAGAAAAACTGTAGAAAACTTTAACGTCTTCCTTACTTCCTTATTCTATTTTCTTAAATTGTGTACTGCTGCTATGTCTTGTGTTCAGGGATGTGGTATTTTTAAAAATAATGTTCACCTATTTTAAGGTATTAACATAAAAGCAGCCCGAGGTGTCCAGTTATGTGACTCCCAAGCACCAGAGCCCCTTGTGGACCCCATCCGGGGTCGGACTGTGAAAACAAATAGGCCCAGGCACCAAGGCCTGACTGGCTTAATGCCAGTACTGATAACACCGCAGTAACATAAATTCAAACACAGTACTTGAGAAAATATTCAAGACTGAATGCTAGTTAATAGCCTTTATTCTTATTTATGATTTCATCAAAAGATACTTTTTCATTTTGTGAGAACAAACATGTAAAAAAACAATTTACTGACCAAAATCACAACTGGGGATGAACATTCATCATATCACTCATATCACAACCATACGAAAAACAATCATTCAAGGGGAGAAGGGGAGCACTGAATAAGAGAGCTACGACATTTAACAAAACATACAATATTTACAATATAATACAATACCATACAAAAACCAGAAAAGCCAATGTCTGCAAACACTTAGAAAATACTTTCTTCTGATACACAATTAATTTATAACGTACATTCCTCTAGTTAAGTATAAAAAATACTTCTTGGGTGTTTTTAGAGCAAGGGATAATGTACAGAAATTAGTGATAAGCAACAATTATCAAGACATTCAGGCTTATCACTGAAGCAGACAGTAAGATGGCTGGGGCCTACGCGTTTCGAATCCCAATGACTTGTGGGGATTCTCTTCAGGGCCTTTGGGATTTTCTACAAGATTGAAAAAAGAAAAAGAAAGGGAAACAAAATTAGACACAACTCAGACAGGTAAGACTAATTAGAGTCACAAGATCGACATCAGTCACCTACACTCAGTGTCCACCCAGAATTCCTCAGACAAGGCTATACACCAACAACTGACTAAAGCAAGGTGTTTTAAAGAGTCTTAAAGCTACCGCAAGCGGAGTATTACTCACATTCTGTATTTTGGAGAATGGATAATCTTGCGGTGGAGATTGGTTGACACCGTTGAATGGTGGTGAACCTATAAGCGAAATTGAAATTTATTAAGGGAAAAGCGGGTTTGTATATTGAATTTTTGAAGTGCTGCCCGTTTAGTAGAGAATCTCACCCAGTGAAATGATCGGAGAATGCGTCTCTAAAGGCTGTCCGTTTATTGTCACTGGACGTGTCTTGGGAAAAATAAAGGAACACAACACTCAGTGTAACCTTATCAAGCCTTAGCATGATCTCAAAATATGGTCGAAAAACATCAGATATCACTCATTACCAAAAAGCGTTGTTCTACGAAGAGATAAAGTAGCACTTGTTCGCGGAAACCGTCTGAAAACAGGGGGGCTTTCAACGCGTTGCTTATCTAAAAAAACAGTGAATACCATTAACCGCTAGCACACTTTCTCCGTGGGGAAGTAAATTAAAGCAGGGACAGCAGCTTACCGGCACAACAAGTCAGCTACGTGTGGCCACAAGAGGTACGGCACACGGTTGTTTTGAGTTCAAGACGCCTGCGGGCTGAAGTAAGAAAAGAGGCGTGTAGGAGTCAATTACATTTAACAGAGCCGCAGTAGACAAATGCGTAGAACGCATTAGTTAGTTTGTGCTCAGACATAGCGCCACACGTAGCTGACTTGTTGTGCCGGTAAGCTGCTGTCCCTGCTTTAATTTACTTCCCCACGGAGAAAGTGTGCTAGCGGTTAATGGTATTCACTGTTTTTTTAGATAAGCAACGCGTTGAAATGTGATTTTCTTTAGGGACGCTTTTCAGCATCGCTAATATACTATTGTGTCACCCCAAAAAATAAAGTTGGATGTATCCTTTATTTCCCAAATGAAAAGATAATTTGGGACTTTTACTCTCAAGAGCTCGCTCAAGTTTTTTGTAGGCCGGAGAGTTATCCAAGCAGGTCACTTGAATACATAATGTTGATGTTTGAGCAGCTAGCTGGCTGACATGAATGTGGAGAAGCCCTTTTGGGATTCTGTGAGTCAGATCAAATTTTCCTGAAGAGTCCCTGTATCTTCTGAGCCATGCTTAACCCCTTACTTGCTGTCCACAAATGCAAAAAAGGCACACCGGTATACAGGAGGAGCCCTGTATTCATGTCCTCAATGTTTGAGGCAAAAAACACTCATTAATTTCTGAACAGTGAGTGTTAAAGCGTTAAGATAACCATGTTGTTCCTTTTTATATTTTGCATGCTTCCCATAATCTTGCATTGCCTGTGAGTGTTTGCTTTTTCGAGTATGTTAATATTTTTTTCCAGGCAGTGCATAGTATGAATTGAGTCATATCTAGGTGTTTATAACAGGGCACACTTGGGTTGTTGCTGAAGGCAGTGCATGTTTCTCTCAGTGGGGTAGAAAGGTAATCAAGGGGGAGAGGGTGTGGCACTGTGGCCAGAGCTACCAAATTTGGAACTGCAGAACCAGGATTAGGCTTCATGACCAGTCCAACAGACCACTATCCTGAGGGAACACATGTCCATACTGGACCTTAGAAGGCCCCACTAGATCATAGAACGCCTGGTCTCTTAGCACCAGCAGGTGGACCCTACCAGTGGCCAGTGTGGGTTAACCTTTAAGCCCTGTCCACCACAATCCATACTGAAGTTCACCTCCAGTCTTGCAGGCAGGCCTACAAAGCAGCACACCATAGATCAAAAGAGATATTGTCATTGAGGTTACAGGACCCTTGAGGCCAGTCTGCCTCAACCATTGGTGACTCCATTGCCTTGTTCCAGCAGTAGTAGTGCAATTCACCAGGGATCGGAAATGCATGGTTTGCATGCACACCAATCTAATGCACATATTTACGAGGGTCTTGCATCATGCTTGCACCATGGAATATGGTAAATGCATGACACAAATCTCCAAGTCATATTTATAAAGCCACGCAAAGCCATTTTGCATGGCATTGAATGGTTTCATAAATATAAAGTCATGCAACACAGTGCAAATCGCTGCTTTGCCTTACTCTGCACAAGGATGGCATTGCAGTGGGTATTCCCACTCAACTTCCATGGTTTTTGATGCATTCCCAGATCGACAAGGACTTGTAAACCTGGGAATGCAACGAAATCTTACGCCTCCCCAAGGGAGGCACTACAAGGAGAAATATCTTTATTTCTCACGAAGTTTTCCTCTTTCTATATGTGCAGCAGACATAGGATTATTTTTGTGCAGAAAGGTACACTGATGCTAGTGTGGGATTTATTCTAGATTGCACTCAGAGGGCATCATAGAGATGCCACCTGAAAAACAACTAGCCTCTTGTGGTTTCCCTGACTGGTAGACAACATCCTGCTACCACAAGACACGTTTCTGGGCCCCTGGGGTGGGATTCTTCACTCTTTGAGGCCAGACACAAAGCTATTCCTGGGTGAGGTGTTCACACCTCCCCCAGGTCAGGAAGAGCCATCTGTGGCAGGGGAGCTTCAAAGGCCTTGACTGCTTTGCTACGCCCTCCCCAGCCTCTCCTGGTATCAGGAGCAGGCCCCCTTCCTTCCTCACCTCCTTTTCAGCTGGAAGACAGGCAGTAAAATTAGGACAGCCTAGCCCACAGATTAGGTGGGGGAGGCAAGGTGAAGCCCACGCTTCAGTGCCCGCCATCTTGCAGATGCAAGGCACTCTCCAATCAGGGTTAGGGATTGTGCCCACTCCCCCACGTAGGGTGAGCGCACTCCTACTGTGGCGTCCAGATGCGACGCCACAGTAGGAGTGGTTCGATTTTTGTGAGGTCCTCGATATGGGGGATCCCCAGTTCAGTGTGGCTTGCAAAGGTGGACACTCGTTTGGGGACTGCCAAAAGAAATCTCAAAAAGATGTTTTCTGCCACCTGGAGGGAGTTAGTGTTTTTGTGCCCCCAGAGACCAGCTCCGTAGAGTGCTGTCGAAAGGCATTTCGCTTTATAAATTCGGAGGAGCTCTACAGATGGCCTTTTATCCAGCTTTTGTGCAAATTTTATTAGGGCCGCGTTTGCCCTCAGAAGCTGATGTTTACGGGCCTCTATCGCTGGTTTCCAGTTTAGCTTCGAGTCCATCATTACACCAAGAAAGTTGTTCTTTTCCTGACCTTACTGAGGGGGGGCTGCTGCTGTAGCTGGGCACCAGGAGAGACCGCCACTTGGGATCACCTCCCTGCCTGGAGGGACCAGTGAGCAGGACCCTGGGCCCAGTTTTGACCCCCCCCCCATCTTGCTGCATTTTCCAGGAGGACTTGTGCTGGCCTTTATTGCTCATAGCACTTGGGAGCGCTGTATTTCCCCCTAAGCGCCTGGAAGCGCTTGATTTTCACATTCAGCAGGAAGCGCCGTAATTGCGGATATAGCGCTTGGGAGCGCTGCTTTATTGTCCTCAAAGCTCCTGGAAGCGCTGGGCCCTTGTTCGGCGCTTGGGAGCGCTCTGTGGTCTTCAGCCGGTGCCCACCCGGCTTTGCCCCGCTCCTTGACGCATTTTTCTGTGCCAAGTATCGTCGCCGCCGCCCGGCCGGAAGTCAGGCAGGCCGGGGGCGGGACATTAAGACAACCGGAAGTGGACGGGAGGCCACCCCGCGCTCCGGTGAGAGGAGAAGCCGGTACCTTGAGTCCCCCCCCCCCCGGGCTCGCAAAGCGAGGGAGAGCCCCGGAGAGAGAGAGGGAGAAGAAGCACAGAGAGCCCCGAGGAGCGGGAGCTCTCGTGAAGCCACAACTGCCGGCTCGCTTGCAGGAAAGGCGGGAGTGAGGGGGAGCCTTGGAGGCTCCAGAAGAAGACAGCCGTCGCAGCCTCCGTCCCCGCCGCCAGCCGGAGAAGAGAGAAGCTGGTAAGTGCTGGGGCGGGGGAGAGCACAGCGAGCGGCAGAGTCCCCCAATAGGGACTTCAACGTAGGGGAGACCCTTTGAGCGGCCCCGGTTGGCAGAGGGCCGCTCCGACGAGCAGGGCATTTCCTCAGAGCCCGAGGGCTCAGACAGCATTTGCGGCATCTCGAGTCCCCCAGAGGGGGGACTCCCAACAAAGGTGCCCCACGTGTTCGCGGGTCCCCCGTGAGGGACCCCACCACCCCAGCGAGGCTCGAGGGCCAGTTAGATTTCCGAGTCCCCAGAGGGGGGACTCCTGCATCTGGGGCCACATTTGTGTAGAGCCTGCAAGGCTCTTGGCGGCATTTTTGTTTATGCGAGTCCGGGAGGGACTCCAACAAACCGCATCTTTGTTTGTTCAGAGCCACGGAGGCTCAGGGGCATTTCTTTGGTTTATGAGCCCTGAGAGGCTCGGGGGCAGAGTGGAGGAAGGAGCCCAGAGAGGCTCAGGGGCCCATGTGTGTATTTCGAGTCCCCCCCCCACGAGGGATTCCAACACCGGGGGCATTGGTTCTCTTGAGTCCAGGAGGGACTCCAACGACGCCCCCCCTTTGTGCTTTTCAGCCCTGAGAGAGGCTCAGCAGCGCCCCATTTGTTTTAAGAGCCCAGAGAGGTTCTTGAGGGCCACATTAATTTCTTAGAAGCCCACGAGGGGCTCAGGCGCATTATTGTTGGTTGAGCCAGAGAAGCTCAGGAGATAGTCAGTTGGGCAGAGCCTTCGAGGCTCCAGCGTTGGCCCCAGCCTTGTCTCACACAGCTGCCCAGCACTTCATGGGCAGCTGCCACGTTTAGGCCCCTGACACTGGGACACAGGGCGTCCTAGCCCTAGAGAGGCCAGTTGGCCTAGGGACTGCCACAGGTGGTGGCTTATGGGATTTTTGCGCAATTGTGTGCTCCTGCACCTCTGAATGTGTTTTAATGCATCATGTGCCATGTTCTTACACCGCTGAATGTTTTTAGGCATCATGTGTTTTCCTTCCCTGCACCTCTGAATGTGTTGTTAATGCGTCATGTGCCTTGTTCCTTACACCTCTGAATGTATGTTATGCATCATGTGTTATGTGCTTACACCCCTACAGGTATTGTGATACTTAGGTGGTTTTTCTCCTAGTGCAGGTGGTGCTAGTGAGGTCCTGGTTACCAGTGATTACTGGTTGTGTACTTTATGTTCTAATTTGTGCTACAGTGATTTATATTCCATGTTCTGAGTGCTAATTCTACCTAGTGCTAAGTTCTAAAAGTGCTGATTCCTGACAGTGGTCCAGGTGGCCCTGTCTTGTACATATCCCCTGTAAATTCTGCCCGTGCCTGTTGGCACATTGTAAAGTGTGTGTTTTTATCTAATATGTTTTGGTGTAATACAAAGGCTATTTTTATATAACCTTGTGTGGAGTTTCCTTTGTGGTGGGCCTTGGGTGTTGTTGCTGGGGTGCGTGCGCAAATACTTAACTCACATCGCCTCCACGTTTAGCCTTGCTGCTCGCGCCACGTTACCTAGAGGGTGAGAAGGGGTTATCTTGCCGTGTAACTCCCTTGCCCTGACTTGGGAGTGGTGGTCTCTGACTGACTTTGGCGAAAGCCCTGGCCAGCCAGGGATCCCATTTCTAACAATTACCAAGTCCTGCTTGGTTCTAAATATAAAATACAATAAAAGAAGTGTACAAACAATTAGTCTGAGTTCATTCTTTGAGTGTGTGCTATCATTTCTTGCTTGAGTGTGTATAATAAATGCTCACCACTACCCTCTGATAAAGCATTACTGCTCACCCACACTACCACAAATAGAGAGTAAGGTATTATCTACTTTTACCTTTGTAAGCCTTTGGGGATCCACTGGACTCTGTGCACACTATACCTTACTTTGGGATAGTATATACAGAGCCAACTTCCTGCACTCATAATTTCAGAGTTGATACATTTGCAATTCTCATTGTTAACTACCTTGAGTAGTAATTTCACAAATTACTAACTTAATAGTTGTATCTCAATCATGTGATACTGCTTAAAGCATCTGCAAAACCAACATGTCTGGGTTTTTCTGCTTTACATTTAAATTAATGTAATGAAAAAGTGGATATATGAACCATTACTGGGTACGTTCTGGCGGCTGCTCATTATATATCTTGTGTTTTTATAGTAACACACATTACAATATAAGCTAAGATATTACACCACTACAGGGTCAATTTAAGGAACAGGCATGGCAGCGTCATCCTGACACCTTGCCTGCCTCTGCTCTTGCTACAGTACTCATGTCCTAGGCTCAGCAGCTTGTCCTACCTCTTACTGTGTAATGTGCCAGTGGAGTGCTTGAGGGCAGTACCGGCCCGGAACCTAAGGCACCACTTAAGCTGTGCATTGATTTCCATACACTCTGTGTGCATCTAATTAGGCGGACTGAAAGTGGCCTTTCACTCCCTGCTGCAATGGAAGTGCTGTGCTTGTTCACGGTGGTGGGCAGAAAATGAGAAGCATGTTCTGTTCGATGTTCACAGAATAATGACGTATGCTGTGATCTCTTCGCACAAGCCTTCCATTTCCAATGCAGGGAATAAAACGTATCAAGTGCCAGACTTACTCCAATACCTGTAGGTTAGTCGGACGTCATCTGTGTGATCAGCAAGGAGGAGATGGCAAGTTCTGATCCAAGTGGCGGCTGGTGACATTTGTAAGGCGTAAAAGTTCTGGATGAGTGACCTATGGGAGTGTGCACAGCAAGCTATCCGATCTTGATCAGGAGGATTTGAGGGCGTTCTCCCCTGGGAAAATTTTGAAAAAAGAGTTGAAAAATGGTGCATTTTCAAGCAAATTTGAGAAAGCAAGAAGGCTAATAATGCAGTTGTGAAAGTGTAGTTATGATGTCAATAAAGAGATTTCATATGATCATGATGTAGATAGCTCCTTATTCAGTATCACCAAAGAACTTCTAACAGACTTTGAGATAATAATGCAGTGAGTACCTCACAGATTTCTATATATATTGATACACATTTAGAAATCAAATCTACAGAGGCAATACAAGTTATTGTGACTTGTCTGACTGGACACAATGAGACAGCAAGCAACATACATTAAAAGGCAGGAGAGCACCCTACAAAGAACTTTACATCTAATACAGGCTATAAAGAAGTATGATAATATTACCTCCACCCTGATTAAACTCTCTGGGCTCCCCTTGCCTGTACACCACATCATCAAAACCTTCTTCATACACAATTGCACAGAGTCAGAATTGCAACTGGAATAAGTGACCATTTCTCTGTTCAGAAGAGAGGCCAATGGTTGAATGACCAAGTATTCTGAACACCTTTTGACCCACTGGCAGGCACGGTGAGAAATTCGCACTGCGATCAGCCTTTGCTCCAGATTTCTCAATGGTGGCCCGATATAAATGCACTGTACAAGAGATTGCATGGCAAGCCAATGTCTGCAACTGACAGATTCTGGCGACAGAAACACCATGTTTTATAATCAGGTAAACAAAACCTTAATGTATAAATGCATGCTGACATCCATGAAGGGAGCTGGGATGAAACTTAATATTTTCCCTTGATGTCGCTAATGGGTATTGCTTTATGCTGCTGCCCAGTGGTATGAATAGGACACACATGTTTGAGACTTTTGGGTGGGTATGGTCATCTGAGTTTCGAGGTAGAGGCGAGAGATAACTGTGCAAAGTTAAGGCTCCAAGCAGGGCTGTCCTTTAGCAAGGGTGAGCTGGGCCCAGGTCCAGGGCACCAATTTTCTTATGGGCACATGGAGCTGTGTGCATTAAGGTTATTCTAACAGCCTTGTCCCTCCCTGCTTGTGCGTTTCAGTCTGATTTGCCTGTTTAAAGTGGTGTTAAGGGCAGCAGTGTTTTTAACACCCCTTTAGCCCACTTCCTTCAGCCTTTGACCCTCATGACACACATCAACAAAACCATCATCTCCCTAAGGCAGCTAGGCTATTGGTGATTGAGGTGAGCTGGGGAAGGTACTGGGATTTTTGTGTTCAGGGACCAGTCTCTGCTCATCCAGGTACTGACAGGTGAACACAAAAGGGAGCCCCTGTGTAGTGTATTTCGCATGAATAAATTGATGAAGTCAATGTAAGCAAAGGAGTTCAGTTTATTCGCCTCATCCACAACCAGCTTCAGGTCCCAACTGACCTGGAATATTCAGTACATTCTTATTCATAGAACATTACCAGTATTCTTATTCTAACCCAGTGACGTAAGCTCCACATAAGAGAGATGTAAGACAACATAATACATCTCCCTTCTTTACAATAAGCAATAACATAAATAATGAACCTAAAAGAGATATAAGAAAGTTAGTCAATTAGAAGAAGAATTGAACATCATTTACACATAATCCTTCATGTACATTGGAGCACTGCGTAACCTTTGACTCCTCACACGAGTGTTGAGAGAAGAGTCAACACTTGGGCGAGGAGGATTTCTTATACTAAAGAGATTAGATTTGATATCAGAGTCAGACTGAGTAATGTTTTTTGATTTAACAACTACCACTCGACTCTTATTCCAAATCCTCCCATCTTGTGTCTTGATAGCATTCCCAAAAACTTTAATGACAGGCCTAACATTGGTATATTTTGACCAAGGCCTTCTCCCTACAGGTGCCTTTATTCTTATAAGGTCACCTACCTTTATCTCCTGAAATTTAACACACTTAACTTTGTCAAAATGTGCTTTCCTGCAAGCCTGTTTTTCCAATTCTCTCTCTCTCCAAGCACCAACATGATTGTCCACAAACCCTTTCTTCAAATTCATCCAACCCGGACACCACATCGTGTTTGGAACTCTACCTCTGAATAACTCAAAGGGAGATTTTCCAGTGGTTGAGTGAGGAGAGCAACGATACGCATCTATTCTTTCCCTTAATGTATCTTTCCAACTTAAGCCACTAGCTCTTGCGAGTTGTATGCTTTCTTTCAATGTACGATTGACCCTCTCAACAGCACCATTCGTTTCAGGGTGATATAAAGATGCTTTTTTGTGTAATATTCCACATTTTTTAAGATAATCCTCAAAGAAACTAGAACAGAATTGTGGACCGTTATCTGATAATAAGCTATTCGGGAAACTCTCTCTCACAAATATTTCAGATAAAAACTTGATGACAGAAGTTGACGTAATCTCACTAACAGCGCAAACCTCAATCCACCGTGAATATAAATCAATTAAAACTATCAGATAGGGAGTGTCAGCAACTCCAGGAAGAGGCCCTAAGATATCAATGGCTATTTCATCCCAAGGGTGATTGGGTAACGCTCTACACACCATCGGCATTTGCCTGACTTTTAGGATCTTGTCACTTGCACAGCATTCAACACATTCTCTAACCATGCGTTCTATTTCTAAGTCCATTCCTGGCCACCAAAACTGAGTACGAACCATCTCTTTGGTTTTTACTATTCCCAAATGTCCAGAATGTGCATGTGACAATAACTTTTTCCTTAAAGTGAAAGGAGGTATAAGCCTCAACCCACGAGTTAGCATGTCATCAGAAATTGATAGCTCCTGAGAAACTAAGGACCAAGGTTTATCCAAACCTTTGTTGTCTTTTAATAACGACATTACCTTAACTAACTCCTCATCTTTTAACAATTCCTCTTTCCACTCTTCTTTACCTAACACACCCTCTGTAACCTCACAAACATTGAGATAATCATCTTCATCAACATAATCATCCTCACACCCTATATCATCACTTTTTACCAATCTGGAAAAACAATCAGCTGCCTTGTTAGATACACCAGGTAAATATTGTACCTCAAAGTCAAATTCTTGTAGGGATATGATCCACCTTCTAATCCGAGAAGAGATAGAATCCAACCCCTTCTTACAAAAAACTTCCTTTAATGGTTTATGATCGGATTTGACAACAAACTTAGTCCCCCAAACTAAATTTTTGAACTTTTTTAGAGCCCAATATATCGCTAATGACTCTTTTTCAATTACTGAATAGTTTAATTCAGGACCACGAAGACACCTGGATGCACATGCAATTAAAGAGTCATGGTCATGTTTATTTTGTACTAACACTGCTCCTAAGCCTTTATCACTTGCATCAGTGAATATAAAAGTTGGTAAGCCAGGAACAAATGCTTGTAGACATGGAGCTTTCTTCAATTCCTCTTTTATACTCTCAAATTCCTTTTTACAGTCCTCTGACCAGACAAAAGTGACACTTTTCCCAGTGAGTCTCCTCATGTTCTTTGTCTTGTCCGCAAAATGTATGATAAATTTCCCATAAAATTCTACCATCCCAAGAAAGGATAACAATTCCTCTCTATTAACAGGTTCTGCCACTTTACCAATGGAAGCAACTAGATCAGATTTTGGAAACACCCCTTGGCTCCTGATACAGTGACCCAGGTAGTTCACTTCCTCTAAGCCAAATTTACATTTCTCCCTTTTAAGAGTCAAACCAGAATCAGTCAATCTTCTCAACACGTGACACACACGTTCATTGTGTTCTTGTAAGTCTGACCCATATATTAGAAGATCGTCCTGGTAACATTTTACCCCTTGAAGACCTTTCAGTATATGTGTCATGATACGTTGAAACACCGAAGCAGCCGATATCAATCCAAAGGGCATTCTTCGGAATTTAAACGTACCCATTGGAGTGACAAAAGCAGTCAGGTCTTGACAAGAAATATCTAGCTCGACCTGGTGGTAGGCGGATGCTAGATCTAATGTGGTAAAGTACTTTGCTCCTTCCAATGTACCTACAATTTCATCTATGTTGGGTAACGGAAATCTGTCTACCACAACCTCTTTGTTTAATGCTCTTAGATCAATGCACAAACGAATCTCTCCAGTTGGTTTTTTCGCTACTACAATTGGAGCTAACCATTCTGTGGCCTCTACGGGTTCTATTATTTTATTTGTAATCAATTTCTCTATTTCTTCTTGTACCTTTATTTGTTCCGCAAGTGGTATCCTTCTAACTTTTGCCACTGTGGGAATTACATTTTTCTTAAGCTTAATACAGTGTTTATATCCAATCAAACATCCTAACTTATCTTTAAACACAGAGGGAAACTTTTCTGCAAACATTTCAGACAGGTTTTCTATCTCATGAATTCTCACCTGAGGTGTGGCATTCGGATCAAGTGTAACCCCTAGATCACGTTGATCCCTCCAACTAATTAGAGCATCCCCAAAATTGGTAACATAAATTTTGCCTGGAATAATTCTGCATCCCAATTCCATGCTGGCCATAAAATAACCTAAAATCTTAATGGGTTTACTGCCATATCCTAAGGGTAAGATATCACTCTTAAACAATTTTACATTTTTCCCAAAAGTTTTGTGTAACAACCCTTCATCTATCATGGTGATTTGGGAACATGAATCAAATTTAAATTCTATCATGGCGTCATCTACCTTAACCAGGTGTGTGGGATGTTCTAATACTCCACTACTAATCTGAAACGTAACTGTCTTTACTTGTGGTTGTGTCCACTTTTTGTACATATTGTCCCTTTTATTACATTTTGTCTTACAACATTTCGAAAAGTGACCCCTCCTCCCACACTCATTGCAAATAGATTTCAGTGCAGGACAATTTGAAGAATTTGCTAAATGACCGGGGTTGCCACATCTGAAACAAGAAAATCTGTTTGACATATTAAAGCTCGGATTAAATCTATTTATCCCCGTATCATTTCTTTCATTGTCTTCTTTTCTCTCTTTTTGAACTTGACAAACTACTTCTTCTACTTTGGGCTCAGATTTCTTTTCAGGTTCCACCGTCTTCTCTTTTTCACTTTTCAGTTCATCTACACATTTAGTCATGTGTTCCACTTGTTTCGCTATTACTAGTACTTCCTCTAAGGGTGGTTCATCTTTTAGCCATAACTCCTTTCGAATGCTATCATGGGCACATTTTAAAACAAACTGATCTCTTATTCTTTCCTCTAACGTTTGTCCAAATTTACACGAAGAAGCCAGTTTTCTTAGAGCAGATACATAGTCTTCGACAGACTCATCCCTCTTCTGTCCTCTTAGCCCAAAATGATATCTCTCCATTATTGTGCTCAATCTTGGGAGATAATGTTGATCTAATTGTTCTATGGCTATATCATATTCATTCAGGTTCCTTTGTTCTGCCGCTGTGAGCTCTGGTAAATGTTCCAATACATCTTGCCCTTCTCCTCCCAAACAGTGTAATAGCAAAGAATGTTTTCTCTCTGCACTTAAGTTCGTGCCGCAAACTCTCGCATAATTTGCGAAAATTTTCTTCCATTTCTGCCATTTCACACTTGGTTCACCTGGGCTTATCAAAAAAAATGCTGGCTGGGTCACATTCTGCATGTTTATTATCTTCGTTATTTTTTTTTTTTTTCTTTCTTTTATATTATACACACTGTGTTCTGTCAACCTTCTTTTTTTTTTTTTTTTTTTTTTTTAACCAAGAAAAATTTCAGCTTCAGAAAGAATTATTTCGTATTGTGAGCTTAATTCTCCTTTAGTCTTCTTAACAAAATCACATTCTAGAATATTCACTCTCTTTCTATTCCTTACAATTGTGGCCTCAAACAATGGGCTTTCTGAGTCTCAATCGAATGCGCTTTATTTCTGCTGCGCAGCGAGGCTTGGAACGCAGTAGAACTTCCTGCTCTCACCACGTGACGTACACAAAGCCTTCTTGTGACATGCGCTGTTAAGCGCGAGCGTCCTCCAATGACACGCGCTGTTTAGTGCGAGCTCCCTTCAATGACGCGCTCTGTTTACTGATGACACGCGTGCAGCGCGAGCGCATTTACCGGCTCTCTGCCTAACGCGCCGCGATGTCTATTTATTTTCACTTGAGTCCCTTTCCTTAATTTAAATAGCCTCCCGCCGTACTCCTCACCGCTCTACGGAGTTCCCTTCCTTCTTGTGGAATCGAGGACATCAGCCGCTGGGAAGACTTCGCTTCCTTCCTTTGAAGTGCAGCCGCTGGGGAGGCAGAAAGAGTTGAGGATTGCTGTGTGTTGAGGCTTCTTGAGGTAGGATCGTCGCCAAATAAATGTAGTGTATTTCGCATGAATAAATTGATGAAGTCAATGTAAGCAAAGGAGTTCAGTTTATTCGCCTCATCCACAACCAGCTTCAGGTCCCAACTGACCTGGAATATTCAGTACATTCTTATTCATAGAACATTACCAGTATTCTTATTCTAACCCAGTGACGTAAGCTCCACATAAGAGAAATGTAAGACAACATAATACCCTGCTGCCTCATTGAATTCATTAATATCAGTAAGGGCTCCACATTTCTCTCCGTCCACGCCCAGGGCACTATCTTAGCAAAGGCCAGCTCTGTCCATAAGCTGCACGTGCATAATTATTTGTCCACCGGCTGCATGCTGCTGAGTTTGAATGGTGCCTGGGGATTCTTGGTGTGCTCATGGCTCGTGCCCCCCCACCTCTTGATTTTAATGGTGGAAGACTTGAGAAGGGGGTGAGGCAGGACCAGTCCTACAGGTAATGGAAGAATTAGGTCAACGAGATCTTGCGCTGGCCTGCCCCTGTTGAATTGGATGGAAGCATCACCTAACAGTGATGGCCTGATTAAGCCACTAGACAGCGCAACATAACTATTACTTAAACTGCGCCTTATTGCTGACCCCCATGATGCACATTGTTGTGTTCACATTCAAAAGTCTCCAGAGGCTATTCCATCACAATGGAAACACTCCAGCAGTCCCACTCGTTCACTGTAAGATGTCCCTTAGACCTAGGCTAAACCCCTGAGTTTGTTTTTGAAGACTTTACCGTGACTGCACTTCCAAAGAAGGTAAGCTTTGAGCTGTTGTATGAACGTTATCTCTCTACATACAATGTATGTTTTTTTTCCTTATTTACATATAATTTTGGTATTATCTATCTGCCATGCTCACCTTCACGCATTGAAACCCTGAGCAAAACTTTATTGCGTCAGGAGATAGGACAAGAATACAAACTCGTTTTTTGGAAAATTCGAATGCCTGGGAGATTTTTCCGCAACAGAAGACCTACCTTTTTATTTTCGATTAAAGAAAATGCTCTTGTTTTCAGTGGCAGTCTTTCTTAAATCAACCACTCCAAACTTTCCTTAACTACCAATCTGCAAAGCTTTGATTGAATGCATGACATGCAGGGGACAGAGGTTATCACTCATTGAAAATAAGCACATACCAAGAGCTGTGACTTTACCCCAACGCACTCTGGCTGCTGAAGAGTAGAATCCGCTTTTGTTACACTAATTAGAACATCCACTCTTGATACTGACATTCAAGAGATGGATGACAAGATAGACTGCTTTCTAACAGACCGACCTAAATAATGTATATTCAACTTCAAAGACAATAGGCTTCAGTTTATATATGCACATGGAAAATGATTTTCTTCTTTTAATGCCGTGTTTAGTGAAGTACTGTGATGGAAGCAGGCACGGGCCATTAGACAACCTGCAGAGGCATTTCAGACAATTTTACAGATGTCTGTCTGGCTTTGAGCTATTTAATGGTTTTACCTAGCTATAAAAAACATGCAGAATCACCACCCATTATCACAGCACCTTTCCACGAGTGACTCTCACCGTCCAAGAACACTCGTGACTTTGAGGGCGTGCATGGAAGCTGTGACCAGCTCAGCCCTGCAGCCCTACCCCGTCTCCTCAGCCAGTCATGACCCTGCTCCCTTGCTGTTTCTGTTGGTAAACACTAAAAGACCAGCGCACTGATTGGCTCGCTCGGGAGCTGACAAAGCTCCTTTGGAGACTTGGGGGCTGTAACTGTAATCCCCCAGGTCTCCTAACAATGCTTCAGCAGCAAGGGTACAAGTGTGCATGTTGGGTTGGGGTAGGGCAAGGCATCTGTCCAACCTAGCATGCGCACTTTTCACCCCAGGCCCACCTGTGTGTTAATCATGATTGAAGCTCCTCCCACCACCCACGTCCCCCGCGCCCGCCCTCACTCACAAGGCAAGCTCTCCCGGCCCGGGCCATGCTAAAATAAAAGCAGTGTGCTCAGCGCCAGCACCGCTGCTTAATCATTTAATAAGGGGAACGGCAGGTCCGGAGCCGGTAAAGCAAACAGGTGGGCACGCCCAAATACAGAAACAACCACTATCTGACCCACTGTGGAGCAGCAGGCTGTGTGTGAAAAACACTGGCGTTAGACCGCTGCCCTCTGTCAAAAACGTTTTATAATGGAGGCTAATAATGGGGTAAGAGAGCGCTAAGGGCCATAATCTTTAGTGAAGGAAATGACACATCAGCTCTCCAGCGCAAATGGCATGCTCATTCGTAATTAAAATAAAGACGTTTGAAGCGGATGAAAGGAGTACTTTGGCATCGGAACACTGATAAGATGAACGCTGCTACAACCATTAGAAATGGAGGAAAAGTAAGTGGCAAGCACACAAACGACTAAAACGCAACAGCTGTATGTAAGCTCCTTTTAAAATGTATATTAAATACAATAGATTTCACCACACATCGCAAGTGCTGTGCAGGCACAACCTAAAAAAGTAAGTATTGGTGGGCGTTCTGCATTAAAGCCCAGTGTGGTAGCCCACATAATGAATGTTCCAGCACTTCATCCTTTCGCACTTGTCAGAATAGAAGATTGTCTGTTTACACTGTCCGTCAGTCTATTTCAAACAGACTGCGCAGGCCGCCACAACAACTGTCTTATTTGTGCTGCATGCTGTCTCCTGATAGGCGATGGTGAGTGGCTTTCCCCAGAGGGACCTTTACAATCAGGGAAGAATGGCTTGTGGATACAAGTCTTTGCTGATATTGAGAGGGCATAAAAGAACAAGTTGATTCTAGCAGCATGCAGGGAGTCAGTTGGGTTTTTGGTGCACAAGAGGAGTTAGGTGTTGTCTGACGCCTTTGTGGTCTCACACTCGTAAGTTGCCTCAGTTCAGTCTCTTTTGTTCTTGTATCTAATTGTAACTTCTCCAGTCTGAAAGCAACGTCTCTAAAGGTAGTTGTTGGGGCCAACATTATTATGCTCACACTTTCTGTTGCACCCTCTGCATTCATCAGGCCCTTAGAAGTAGACATGCAGCATGCTTAAGAATATTTTACAGCCACTGTCAGAAAATCTAATGTTTTTACTGTGCCCCTTGGTCATAAATCACTTTTGGGGACAGGGAATAGAAGAACCATAACATTTAATGACAGCGGCTGTGAAGTGGTTTTTAGTATGCTGTAGGTCTGCTTCTAAGTGCTTGATGGCCTGCCTTGCTTGTATTGCTTTTGAACACGCTCACGATGTTAAGAAAAGAAACGTTGTTTGAGTTAATCATGTCACTGTGTTAATCACTATGACTTCCTAGCCCTTCATAATGTGTGCCCTTTATGGGGCAAGAGTTTAATTGAGCGTATATTTCGATTGTTTCAAGATTTTCTTACATTTAAATTTACCTGTTTTTACGTATTCTTTCATGGCCTGAGATTCGCATGTCTGCTGTTGGAATTTTGGGCTAATTCTGCATTAGAGGTTAACTCATGCCGAGCTGTTTGTTAAATATTATTACATGTGAGTGAATGTAATATATGACAGTTCGAGAGTGTGCAGCGAATAGAAAAGAAAACTGGAAACAATCCTTTAACTCATAGAGCTGGGTTACAATAAGATAGATGAATACGTTAGTGCTTGTGTGAGAAAACTGTGCAAGCAACAGGTTCAAATGTCAATATTAAAACAAATTCTGAGACAAAAGCCTTCCATTGGTAGGATCAATAGCAGGATCTGTACTAGGTGACTGGGTGAGGCCTGTACCAACAACATGTTTGGTGACTAATGGTAAAAGAGGAAGGTTGGTGGCCTTGCAATTTGCCTCTTGACTGGAGAGCAAGATCCTAGTTTTGAAAACAAACTTTACAAAAGGGTGCAAGGTCAATTGTCCTATCTATTTTCAAAATACATATAGCATTCCTTTCACTTTATCTTCCCATTATTATTATTTTTTTAAATAGGGTTTTATATAGCACAAACTGGACCTGAAGGCATCGGGTGTCAGAGAACTTTACATGAGCACCAGTTACGTTACATGAGGACACAATAATTTTTGTTAGGCACGGGGAGATTAAGTGATTTGCCCAGAATTACAGGATGTTGCGCGTCCTTGCCGAGACTCATAACCATGTTTAGTGTACGGCCTGTTATTCATAAAGATCTAACCAACTTTTAGCGGACTTTACATTGCAAAATTTTCACTATTTTACCACCATTTTGGCTGTGAAAATTGTGATGTAAAATGTAACCTTTTTCCCCACTTTGATTCCAAAATCTTTTCAAGGAAAGAAAGAATTTTAAAATGTCCTACCTCTTGTGAAGGAAATTTGAAATTCCATTAAGGATGCGGAAGCCAGGATTATGTTATACTCTTCCTTGATATTCCCGCTCAGCAGCCTTATAACATAACACTGTACTAGAAACAACAGCAACAACCACAGAGGCAGTCCCATATAAACAGTTGCAAAGAACAGCACTTCCTCTTTCTCTGGGCGAAACAGATGTGGAGTCTGAGTACTAATCTGCTGCTCTAAGGATGTCTTCAAGACGACCCCCAGTGCAAAAACTTTAGAAGTCATGGCACCCCTGGTGGAGTGTGCTCCAAAGGTTGAGGTATCCACCCCTGCAGTATCCATCTCATCCATTGGGCGAACGTAGTGGACAAGACCTGTTTGAAAGGTTTCTTTCATGACAGTAAAAGTTGCGAGGTACCAGGGGGAAGATATTGTTCCATCATTGACTCATACGCCCTGAGACAACATTCCATACACAACTTTGGGTGATCCGGGAATGCCGGATAATGAAATACCTTGGTATTGGATTTCGTCTGCTGGGCAATCGTAAAAGACACATCTCCCGGCGTAAATATACAAGAAGATATTTCCAGTAGTCATACTCCTGATACTCGTTTACAAGAGATCAGGCACAAAAGCATGACTAGTGTCCCTGTTAGCTCCTTACGAGAAGGGTAACAGCTATCTTGCCAGTATTGAAGCTGTCTTATGACAACGTTTTCATACCATAAAGAAGAATATTTTGAATGCGGGGGAAAAGACAACCGAATACCCCATATCAATCTACAAACCAGGAGATGTTCTACCACTGGTACCTCATGAAGGGGAACATGTCCTGCCGAGATTGCAGAACAACTGGCATTAATTGATGGGTATGCTAGGCTTTATCAACCAATTCCAATATGTAATTCACTATGTGAACTACATCTGATACCACAGAATCCAAACCCCAGCACAGACACCAACGTGACCACCTTTGCCACGTGATTTGTAATGTTTGACTGTAGAATCTGCCCTTCCCTCTCTGTTAAGAGAGGACGCCGCCGCCGAAAGGCCCGTGATTTCCCAACGACCCCTGTAACCCTCCACTCCGTGAGTGTCCCCTCTTGAACCAGAGGGTACAACTTGCAGCTCAAGTTTGTCAACAGTTGAGGAGTCTGGGGTAGTCGGATAGGAAAACCTGTGGAAAGTTCCAGCATAACTGGAAACCAGACTTGTGACTTCCAGAGGGACATTACCAAGAGCACTTCCGCCTTCTGCCGCCTGATTAATGCTACAAGCCAGGGAATCATGGAAAAGAGAGAAAGGCATACCCCCGAAATGGAGGCCCATCCTGCAGGAATGCATCCATTCCTTCTGTGAGCAGATCTGATTCCCAGCTGAATAAACAAGGTAGTTGGTGATTTAGATGCGAGGCGAAGAGGTCCACCTAATAGGGACCCAAATGCACCATGAGGCTCTGAAAGATCAAGAGAGACCAACTTCCAGGCACTGAAATCCTACAGGTTTCTGGAGTGCCAGTCCGCCCTCTGATTCAGACTCCCCGGAAGATATTCCACTGCGACTGACAGGTTGTGACTGAGGCAATAGTTCCAGAAGTCTTTGGCTAAGTCTGTCAGAACCTTGGATCTCGTGCCCTCCAGACGACTGATCTATCTCACTGCGGAGATATTGTTCATCTGCAGTAGGATGGCGCAGGACACTTTGTTGCCCGCCAGGCTCCGAATCATTAAAGAACCGGCAAGGAGCTCCACACAATTGACATGAAGAGAATCCTCATGCTTTGACCAGTGCCCGTCCGTTGTAATGTCCCTGCAACGAGCGTCCTAGCCGAGGTGACTGGCACCTGACTGGATCACTAGTTCCGGAGCCGAACCGAAAATTTCTCTCCCGTTCTAGGCTTGCATGTTCTCTAGCCAACAAAGCCATTCTGGGCGTGCCTCCGGAGAGAGGGCAATTTGATGGGTATACTTCAGACCCCGATGTAGGTGCTGCGGTTTCTGTTGTTGTAGAGCTCAATAATGAAGAAGGTGGGGATAATCACTGGGATCGAGGACGACAAGACGCCAACAATCTGAGCCAAGTGCTGCAGGGAGAGCATTTCCTTCGTCAACGTACAGTGCAGTTTCTTGCAAATCAAGCGTATTTTCCCAGGCATTGCTGCATAGTGTCCAACTGAAACCCTAGGAATGTAATGCGCTGCGCTGGTCTGTACACCGATTTCAGGTCGTTCAAGATAAACCCTAGGGCTTGCATAACAATTAGAGTAATTTGAGGTTGGGTAGGTAACACCTCCTTTTCGTTGTGCATCAGAAGGTTTTCATCCAGTACACTATGAGGCAGACACCCCGTGCTAAGAGGCATTCCATGACTGGTCTCAACAGTTGTAAAGCAACAGGGTGCTGAGGACGGTAGACATATGAACTCGTAAAAGAGATTGTTCCTCTGAAATTGAAGAAAGCATCTGTGGAGGGGAAAGATTGGTACTGTCAGGTAGGCGTCTTTCAGGTTGAGCCGTACCATCCAGTCACCTGGTAGTAGGACATCTCTGAGAAGATGTACATCCTCCATTTTGAAGTAGTGGTAAACTACCCATTGATTTAAATCCCAAAGGTTGATCACTGACCTGAATCTTTTGTCTTTCTTTTCGAGCAGGAAGAGGTTGCTGATGAAGCCTCTGGGATGAAGAGATGCAGGTGTGATGGCCCCTTTTTAGAAGAGGTCTGCTACCTCCCTGTCTACCACCTGTGCTCCTTCCTTTGAGAAGACCAGAGGGCGTGGTCGGGACAGTTGATGCAGTGTAACGTGAAATCCTATATGAAACCCAGTGACCGTCGATAGTACACAAGCTTCCTATGTAACCGTTGCCCACCTGTGCTTGTACTGTAGTGTAGTTCCTATATTCCCAATAGGCTCTGCGCATTGGAATAACATAAACAGCAGTTTAGACGTAGGACTGAGGTCATTTAGGTTTCTACTGACTATGTTAGACTTAATTAGGTTTGCCAGCTAACTCAGAGGTCACTAGAAACTTTCTCGAATGATCAGGAAGGAGTTAACTTTCCTGATTAGACAAGAAGGGATTAGTTTCTGACAACTGCTTAAACATGACAACTTTGCTCCCTCAGAATCTAGAGTCGTGTGAAAACAATAGACAGCTATCTCACTCAGTCAATCGTGCATGCTTAATTTCACCAGAGTGCAGAGAAATAGAGAGACGGGCGTTTTCAATAAAAGTTGTTATTTATTGAGCAGTCTTCTTTCTCATGCAAGAGAAATGAGTTGCCACAATTGCAATACTTATTGTAAAGTAAAGTGCGTACAGTAAAAGGAGTATTATAAAATAAATCTGTAAAAGCATTGATATGGTTTCTGAGCCATATGGTACTTTAAAACGGATAAAATATATACATACATAAAAACATTGACTAACGTACTCAACTGGTGCTTCTAAGATACGCCTACCCCGGTGTTTCCTGACCTAAGCCTAATACGTGGGAAGGAGTAAGTAAGTTGCAGTTTAAGTTAAGTTGGTTTTTGCCAAGAATCTGAATCTGAATCAAGAATTCTCTTAAGGTTTTAATCAGCTCCGTACCTTGGTTCTAGAAAGAAGGAGGTCTTGTATCTCTCTCTCAGGACTCGATCTCCCAGCAACCCGCAAGGGTGACTGGAAACACCGGAGCAGGAATTTCTCGGCAAGAGAAAAGACAGCGTCTCTCTCAGTGCGTCAAATGGGAGGGTCGGCTTCCTTTGGCTCTCGCATCAGCTGGGCATCGGGCAAGTAGATAGCCGCTCTGCTCCAAACCACCGTGTGTTTGCTTAAGGCAACGTTGGTATATTTATACCTGAAAGGTGCCGGGTTTGACGTAAGGTTGGGCATAAGACATCACTAAGAACTAACAGTTCTTTCTGGTCTCCAGGAGTTCTTGTGCAAATCAAAACAAAAGCAGGGGGAATTCCTGGGCTGCTGGAGGCTTGGTTAGTTTAAAGAATGCGTTGTACTTTCTAGGAGTCTATGGGAGTAGCCTTGCCGTATTTGGACTGCATTGGCTATGACTAAATATGGACTTGATTCTTATGCCTTTATAAGGATATGTTTTGTTATAACCACATAAGGGCATGAATCGGGGATAACTTATTAAGGTCCTAGATAGATTCACCACACCCACACCACGTATTAATGTCCATCATTACTAAATACTAAGTAATACTAAACATATAACGATGCATGTGATGTTTTCCAACCCACCCCCAAATACATAAATTGCATTTGAAATGGTATATGGTAAATACACAAATATGCAGTGTTATCATTCAGGAAATGCATATATAAATATCGGCTGAATGAATTGCGAAAATTACATTTATGAAATGGCTCTGAATACAGAAAAAAAGGTCAAGACCATTTCATCACATATTTATACAATATTGTACATGTGCTAGAGGCTGAGGTAAAATATTGTCTCTAGTGTCTCTAAAATCGAAGCTCTGTTCTCTAACAATAGTTCTACTTTAAGCAGAGTGCCATGTTCCAAAAATAGTTAAATATTTTCTAAGTGGAAAAAATAATTTCGCTTTCAGGGGAAAAAATAGTTCCAAATGTTTTCAGTAGTGTTGTTTATCAAAAACTGAAGGCCGAATTCAGAGTTCAGGGAATGCTGTGTGCTCGTTGTTTTAAAAGTTATTCTCGTTGTTGGGAGAGAACATCATATCAGACAGGCTTGCGAAAAATTGGTCTACAACAGTAGGTGAAAGTTCGACCAAGTTCGAAAAAGCTGAAATAGAGCAAATGTGAGAATCATTGTCATTATCGATTTCTACATCAGCAATGCTCACAGAAGGTTGTACCTGTGTGGTGCTGCTTTCATCTCGTACTTCACCGCCACCTAATCGTAATGGTGAAGTCTCAACGAATGCCGTCATCAGAATAGGTAGCTGCTGGTGACAACACGTTGCATGAGCCGTTACCGAACCAAGCAAAGTATCGATATCCATAGGTACTGCTGATGGTAGTGTAAGATAGACCTCCAACACGCATTCTTCTCCGCATAGCAGACATCGAAGCACAGGTAAGATGCAATCTTGCCAGATTGGTCTGAATGAAAGAAACCAAGTTGTATTCAGATCTCTTAGCCGGGCTAATCCGAGGACTCTAGTGATTCGGTCTCGGTAGCGTATTGCTAGGATCGTTTCTTCCATCGTAGCTGGAGTTTTGTCTGTGGCTTGGCTTGCCATATCGGAGCAGAAGGATCAAAAATAAAATTCCTGCTACGAGTCCCAAAAGAAGAGGCAGGCCACCGAATAACGAATGCACAAAATTCGGGAAAATGCCCAGAACTGTTTCAAAGGGTGCTAACAGTCCGAAAAAATTGTCTTAAATACATGTGCGATGCCACTGGTATCAGACATGTTTAAGATTTGACCTAACATTTCTACGAAATGCACGGGGCACTTTGTCGATAATAGGGAATGTATCTCTGCCGCTGTCCTTGCAACTTGCAGATCATGCGTCTCTTTGGACGAGGTTAAAGGCACAGTTGTCTGTAAAAGAGTAGACTTCATTCTGCTTAAAGTAACAATTCGAATAGAAGAGATATTCAAAGAAGGCCATATTGCCGCCTCCATGTCTGGATTGCTGTTTGGATACAATACTTGCATACAGCAAATGACCCTGGAAGTAACAGTTACGAGATAGGCTTTTCCTGGTACCATGCCACAACAGCTGTGGTCACTTATTAGAACGTAGCTGCCGTTGGAAAACTGTCTGAAAAATGGCTCTATCTGTTTTGCAGGAGTGCCGTGCAGGTGACATGAAAGGTTATTTGATGAACCCTCGCAGGCTCCATGCAAGTTAATACCTTGACACAGAAGTGTACCGCTTAGTGATTTTTTACAATTGTTACCACTAAGAAATACCTATTTTTTCCCTTCACTATAACATTTGTGTGTATAAGGTAAATTCCAGGTCGATTTGATGTATCCTTTACCCAACCTTTCATACAGGCCTGCTGGTATATATTTTTGGCAATACTTTTTTTTGTATAAAAACAATTTTTATTGGCAGAAGGACATATATTCAGGTAACAGTGGAGAGAACATATCTCAATTATAAGTGAACCAGGATGAAAGTCCTTCTTGAAGTGCCTTTATCCAGCAAACTCCCTATCAAACCACCCTCCCTCCCTCCCTCCCACCCCTGTCAGTGCGCTCTAGTGCAATTAACAAACATTTATATCATTAAGATCTCGTCCTGCTTGTTTCTTGTTGCTTAGTAATGTTGTTACTCCTAGCGGGCCCACCTGCAACCTACAATCCCACAGTAGAAGCGTCCACAACGTGCATCTTGGTAACTAGTCACCCTCCCTCTCATCGACCCTACACTATACTCTCCTCATCTTCTTCGCTGGAACTATCTTCAGACCTTTGAAGCGCTGTTAACAGGGCTTCCCATGCCCTGGCCGCATCCAAGGCCTTGTCATTGTCTAGCTGCTTAGCCTGCCACATGCGCAGTGTGGATTCAGCCCTCGCCCATCGCTGAAGAGTTGCCTTCCACCTGAGATAGCTGGGGCCCTGGCTGGATTTCCAGTGCATGGTAATCTCCCGTTTAGCCCAAATCAAACCCAAATCAAAAAATGTGCTAGTGACCTTGGTACGAGAAGTGTGAGGGAACCATAATAGTAAGCAAGTACCCACATCCAACGTTATCTGCAGATCCGTGACAGCATTCAGGCAAGCCAGCACCCCTCCCCAGTATTCAGCCAACCTCACACAAGACCAGAACATATGGGCAAAATCAGCCTCGGCCCTTCCGCAACGTGGACATAGCGACGGTGCACCCTCAAAGTACTGTGAAATCTTGACAGGTGTCAGGTACGCGCGGTGAAGGGTGAAAAACGGAACCATCTGGAACCTGGCATTCCTAGTGCCCTTCCAGGCACGGCGGACCAGCTGTGGCCAGAGTCGCTTCCAGTATTGGTCGGCCAATATCTTGTTCCCATTTAATTCGCAGTCCGTCCATAGGCTGGAGAGTAGCGGTCGACAGTCTGCCATAGAGACAGGTAATGACTTTGAATGTACCAGCCGCCATGACCACATATTGGCAGCTCGCCGATGTCGGTGGCTCTGTGAGCCCTCCCCTCCAATGCTTCTGGATGCTGGCCACCAGTGCGGCATGCAGCAGATAATCTCCCCGCGGGAGATCATAAGTGTCCCGCAGGTCCTGGAAAGGAAGCAATGCGCCATCATTGTAGAAGTCGCCAACCATGTGCAATCCCAGTTCCTCCCAGGATGCCAGTGCTGACCAATCACCCCCATGAGGGAGTGCCGTGCACACCCCCAGTGGGATTTCAGGGGCATACGGGCGAATGTCAGCCAAATGTCTATGGCAACGAAGCCAGCAGCTACGAAAGGTACGCTCCTCCAGTGTGAGCTGAGTGAGGTCCAACTTCTAGTTCAGAATTATAAAGGAGATAACATGCCTGGGAATCAGTCGGTCCTGTTGCCCCTCCGGCCCAGGGAACTCCCGAGCCACCGGCTGGGTGAGCCATTGCAGCTGTGCCGCAATATAGTACCATTCGAAATCCAGAACCGCAAGCCCCCCGTCAGTGCAACCCGACGCCTGCCCAACCCCCAAATAAACCCCGACGTAAGAGAGCGGAGTCTGCGAAAAATCGCCGCCAGAACCCATACCGGCAGAGTGCGGAACAAATACAAGAGACGGGGGAGTGCTACCATCTTCAGCAACGCCACCCGTCCCGCGATTGACAGCGGCAGCGTACGCCAAAATCCCATGGACCCCTGCAAGGCTCTAATGGCCCGATTAATGTTGCCCTCCAAGAGATCCAGTGGGGAATGATAGATATACGTGCCCAGGTAGGGGAGACAACTACCTTCCCACCGCAGGTTCCCTTCCAACTGCGGCCCTTCCTGTCGAGGGGTCACCGGGAAAAGGCAAGACTTCCCCCAATTAACCCGTAGCCCCGAAAGATAGCCAAAGTTACGGAGCAGGCTCTTAGCGCCATGGAGCGAATCGCCCGTGTTCGCTAAAAACATCAGTAAATCGTCCGCATAGAGGGAGATGTAATGAGGGTCACCCCGCAGCAACAGGCCTTCATAAGCCTGGCCCAACCGAGCGTGAGCCGCTACCGGTTCAATGGCCAGCGCAAACAACAGGGGCGACAAGGAACATCCCTGCCCCTGATATGCAGCTGAAATCGTGGCCCCCGTCTTGACTCGAGCCGTGGCCGCCGCGTAGAGCAAAGCCGTCCACCTTACAAACCGTTCACCCAGCCCAAATGCCTCCAAGACGCGGAGCAGGTATGGCCACTCCACACTGTCAAAGGCTTTCTCAATATCAATTGAGAGTACCGCAGCCTCCGGGAGCTCACCAGCCTCTCCCCCTAGAACCCGAAGCAGTCGGCGCACACAGGTGGCGGGAGCGCGTTGAGGGATGAAACCTGCCTGGTCGGAATGTACCAGTGTCCGCATATGAGCCAGGAGTCGCGTCGCAAGCACTTTACTCAGGATCTTGTAGTCAGTCATGAGCATGGAGAGTGGGCGATAAGCCGTGCGAGAGCTGGCATCTCCACCGCGCTTCAACAGAGGTATCACTAGGGCTTCGCGTGCAGTTGCAGGTGAAGCCCCAGTCTTCCAGGCCTCCCGGTAAATAATACACAACCTCGGGAGCAACACATCCGCGTAAGCTGAATAGAATTCGATCGGTAAGCCATCCACCCCCGGGGTCTTGTTACGAGCCATGTGCTTAATAGTGACGCGTATCTCGGCTTCCGAGATTTCCCCACCCAAGCGGTCCACCTGGTCTGGATCAAGCAAGAAGTCTTTGAGCTCTGCAGGCGCATCTACCATCGTGCTCCGATAAAGGCGTTCATAGTACGCACATAACTCGGTATTAATTTCCGACTGAGTATAGACCAGGCGTCCCTCCTCCGAAGCCAAGGCCACAATCGGAGCGCCACGAGTCTCAGAGTTGGCCAGCCAGGCCAGCAGCGTGCCCACCTTATCGCGCTCAGCTTGAGCCCTGACGAGAAACTCCTTATGATCAAAGCAGCGGAGCTTCTCCATCTGCGAAGCAACCTCCTCACGAGCCTACAGCCCCGTGAGCATCAGAATCCTCATGGCTGGCGCGCTCAGCTGCGCGCAGTCGACCCTCACTCAGCTCGAGTTCCCGCAAGAGAGTCCTACGAGCCCCCGCGGTGGCCGAAATACAGACTCCCCTAATTGCCGCCTTAAAGGCATCCCACTCTAAGGCCCTGCTCGACGCCGTGCCCTCGTTAGCCGCAAAGTAGTTCTCCACTCCGGTTCCCACATCCGCTTTAAAAGGTGCATCCTCCAGCGCCAGCGGGTTCAGTCTCCATGTGGGAATAGCCTGTCGTAGCCTGGTCCATTGGACCACCGCCAGGCAGGGGTTATGGTCGGATATCATTTTGGCTAAATACTCGCTGTGTCGGATCAGACACTGAACATCAGGAGAGCAAAGAATGCTGTCAAGCCGGACATGCAGAGCGTACGGAGTGGAATAAAAGGGAAAATCCCTCTCAACTGGGTGTTGTGTACGCCATGCATCAACCAGGCCCCATCTATCTTGCCATTCTCGTCTACTCTTCGCTAACCTATGGACCGCAGACTGCGCTAATGGAGGGTGAGATCTGTCTAGCCCCACATCCAGCACTGAGTTAAAATCACCTCCCAACAATACTGCGTTCGCTAAGACTGCCGCTAACTTCCCAGATAGCCGTGAAAAGAAGGCTGATTGCTCTACATTGGGGGCATATACACTACAGAGTGTCAAGTCCCTCCCGTCCAGTCTGCCCTGTACCGCCACAAACCTCCCTTCAGGATCCACCACTGACATCAAGGGTTGAAACGGGATCCCAGCCCTCACCCAAATCCGAACCCCCCGCGCAAAGGCCGAGCATGTCGTGTAAAATAGTTGACCTCGCCACCTGCGCTGTAAGGCCCGCCCCTCTGTCTGGTCTAAATGTGTTTCCTGTAGGAAAGCTATCTGGATCCCTCTACGAACTAGGTAAGCATGTAATTTATGACGTTTCACCATGGAGTTCAGACCCCGTACTTTCCAAGTCACACACCTCAATTCAGGTAGGGTCCTCATTCAAGTAACATATACAGTTCGAATCATCAGAGATCCCCAAGCGCACTGACAGTACCACAATAACGGAGTCCCAAAAAAAAACCCAACAAGCCCTCTTCCCGCCCACCCCCAGAATAGCCACTAAACTGCAGAAACCCATCCAAATACAACACCCCATGAACCTAGTCTCTGGCAACAACCAGAGTCTCACAGTAAGTGTGAGAGCGAGGGGGCTCGGCACTTTACTACATGGACAGTGAGCTCCCTTAGTTCGTCAGCCCCACTTCCCATAGTACACCCCTGGTGTCCTTTATCCGAGCCATTGTTCGCAGCAAGAATCACAATGCACCCGAGGTAGTAGTGCAATAGCTCTCAAACAGTCCGGTGGAGACAAGCCCA
The DNA here is from genome assembly GCF_964261635.1 of Lissotriton helveticus. NCBI lineage: Eukaryota > Metazoa > Chordata > Amphibia > Caudata > Salamandridae > Lissotriton > Lissotriton helveticus. The sequence continues at coordinate 1,790,724,013 of NC_136068.1, forward strand.
CTCGAGTCCCATAGCATAAACCACAGACCCAGATACAATACCACAGTGATGGAGATACAGGGGTTATTCATCCAGCAGGCCATCTGCAGTCCCTGGGGTGACATGAGGTAGCGCAGGATCGCCACCACCCAAACCCTCTGACGTCCCATCTTCCGAGCCCTTACGGGAGCCCGATTCCAACGCCGATGTCGACCCCGCTGCACTCGAGATAGTAGAGACCGCCTTGAGGGCCTCTCTGCGCTCCAGCTCAGTCTGCGACACGGAGGTGGTCCGTGCAGTCGTCGGTTGTCGTCTGTGTCTCCTGCTGCGTCGAGGCTTCGGCGCTTCCTTCCGTTCCACCTTAGTTGGCGAGCGTGTGTCTGCTCCCGCTCTGTACAGTTCAAGCCAGTCCCAAATGTCTGCAGGAGAGTCATAGAAGGAGGACCTATCATCCACCACGATCCGGAGTCGGGCCGGGAACAAAAGGGAGTAACGAATACCCTCCTCACGGAGAGCCTTCTTGACCGCTAGGAATGTAGAGCGCAGCCTCTGGACCTCGAGGGAATAATCCGGATAGATGGAGACTCGGGCATTATCCACTTTATATGGCCCTAGTGCCCACGCCCTCTGTAAAATAATATCCCGGTCTCGGAAATGCAAGAGACGCGCAACAACCGTCCGAGGGGGATGGCCAGCGGCAGGAGGGCGGGCCGGCACACGGTGAGCCCGCTCCAGTGTGTAAAATTGCGTCAGGCCCTCCGGGACCACCACATCTCGGAGCCAAGCTTCGAGGTAGCCCACCATGTCCGCACCTTCGATTTTTTCCGGCAGGCCCACCACGCGTATATTGTTACGGCGATTGCGCCCTTCTGCATCCTCCGCTCTTCTTTCAAGCAACTGTACCCGCTGCTGCAGGTCTCCCAGGGAAGCCTCCACTGCCTTGTGGGTAAGCTCGAGTGTATCCAACCGTGCCTCCGTCTGTTTGACCCGGTCCGCTAGTTTGCCGTGATCCGCCCTTAGGAGCCCCAGGCTCGTGGATACTTGAGTGATGTTGTGATGTAAGGCTTCCCTCGTGTCCGTGATTGCTTTCAGGATTTGATCCAGTTGGCTTTGCGGGAGGCCCGTCGCCAAATCAGTAGGTACGGTAGAGTCTTGACTGCCCGACAAGTCTTCCCCTGCATCAGGCGGCGGTTTCTGGCGCGCCTTCCCCATGGCAGCAGTTCTCTCACGCTTGACCAGTGGGCGCGGGGCTAGCCCTTGAAACAGCACCACCAAGGGTATACACCAATCCAGCCAATAGGAACTCAATCGCAGAGACCAAAGTGCGCCCCCAGGGTCGCGCAGGCAGCAATATCTCCACAAGCCCACAGCGCAGGCCGTCGTTGCCCAGCTCCAACCAACAGGACCGCCCCACCGGGAAGGCTCAACTAGAGAGGTCCACTGCCGGGCCACCCCCAGCGTGGGTTCCGTGGCCCATCAGACGCAGCCACGGGTGAGTGTTTCAATAGTGGGTGACACACGCCCCAGCTAATAGCGCCAACAATGTTCCCGGCCGTCAATCAACTGCCTCCAGCACCCGGCCCAAACAGTTTCCCAGGTACCTCTGTTGGGCTCCAGACCTCCTCACCGCCAATGGTTGATGAGCCACGCCGCAGAACAAGAGCAGATAAGTCCCAGTCCGGGGGCGAGTGTAACCCCTCCAGTCTCCGCCGCCAGTTCCTCAGCTGGGCACTCACAGCGTCGTCTCCCCCAGACCTCTCGCGGTTTTAGGGGTCCACCAGCGCTTCACGCCAGCAAGCCAGGCGTCCAAGTGGCCAGCAGAGCAGGGTATGGCCGGGGGGAAGATCCCAGGCTCAAGCACCCGGTGGCGGTCTGCCCACGGGTCCGGACCGCAGCAGCCGCAGCCCGCAGTCTTGTCGCAATTGCCCCCGGGGGTGCGAGGCCCCCTCCGCTGGTTCAGCTCCTCTCCACATACCACCGGTGGGGGATGCAGGCCTCACAGCTCTCCCCTGTTAATCACGGCTGCTCGGGGGCACCTCCGGAGCCCGAAACCGATCCGCGATCAGAGCGCAGATAGTCCCTGCAATCGAGGCCGGGGATGAGGCTGACCGCGTAGGCCGCGGGAAGATGGCCGGCACCGCCCACAGAGGCTCCGCCGAGACTTGCCGTATCGTCGCTGCGAATCAGCTCCAGTCGGACCCCGCTGTAGGAGCTTGCAGCGTCAGGTCCCCGGGGACACCAGGATGGCAGCAAACAGGATAAATGGGGAAGACGGGCACGGAGCACAGTGCTCACGCGTCCATTACCGTTGGTGGCCAAGCCACGCCCCCTATTTTTGGCAATACTTAAACTGGAAAGTTGTTATTGGAATTGTAATTGTTCCGTGTATTATCCATTCAATGACAGGTCTCTCTGACATTGTCAATGGTAATCTCTCAAGTTTTTCAATGCTCAGAATCGTATAGTCTGCTCCTTTTTGTGCCAAACTGATTTGTTTATCAGTAAGGTTAAAGATAGAAAATAATGACGTTATGTTGATTAGACGCCATGGCACGTAGCCTGAACGCATGTTTTGTAATGTCCAGCCTAGCTGTACAATAGAACGTAATTGGGACTGACCATGTTGTAACATTAGCAAGTCCTTCTCTATTATATCAATAGCAGATGATACAATGCTGTCCAGTGAATATATTCTGGAGGACAGAGTCGTTAACTCATTGTCCACTACAGAAAGTGATTTTTCCAAATGAATACGATAAATTTCTCATAATTTTTTAGCAGTTTCAACTTGCGTTACTTTCCAAGCTTCGTTGTAAGCAGCATAAATACCGGCGTATATGAAACGTTTTTGACGCTGTTTGCGAGGTCCCAGTATGAAATCTCGCAAGTCAGCACCGTCCTTAAGTAAAGTCAAGTGTTGCTTAATTTCAGCCAGTGTGGATTTTTGTAGCCACTCAAGGCATAGTTTCCCTACACTATCCCTGGATGTTGTCTCTGGGAATATCTTGGGTCTGGCCTGTTCTGTTTAAACCCCTGTGTTTTGTTCAGGAATCTATCTTGACAGTTATTTGTGTCTGTGAGCCAGATCAACCATTTTTTCCAATCAGGATTTGTTCTGTTTTGGTGTAAAATATGGGATACGTCTATCTCCACATCTGTAGTGTTATTACTATCAGGTATTGGCTTTGGAATAGACGGTTTATTTAAGTCTTTTATCTTGGCTAAACCAAGACAGGTTGTTTGTTGAATGGTGTCATTCAGGAATATTATATGTTTGGTGTTCATGCAGGCTCTATATAATGCTTCTAGACATTGTACCTGCCAGTCTTTTGTACCCCAGATGGTTTTTGTTTCAATGTTGTTTTTCCAAAATTCAAAACCAAATGTAGACATTTTATCATAACATTTTTCAGAATAAATCAATTTAGTATTTGTCAACATTGTTTTCATTCCTGTCTTATTTAACATTTTAAAATAAAATGTTTCTGGATCACTGTTGTTAAACCCTGAGAAGTATTGGAATTTCTCATAAAATGTTTTCGAGCTGCCTTTTGGCGGAGTTGGACAATGTTCCCATTGGTTATAAGTAAAAACATTTCTAGGTTGAGCAGATTTATGCAAATAGTGATGACCAAAATGATTATAGCAATACAACTCTTCATAATTTGATGAACGCTGTAAATAATCATGTTCTGTGAATTTAGCTGACATTACTAAATCTGACATCATATTATTAATATTTTCAAAGTCCCAATCATCAGAGAAAGTACTTGGTGTCACAAAGTCACTTAATGAAACCTTGAACTGATGTGGATATTTCAATAGCTCAATCGGGCCATAGATTTCATAATACGTTCTGTCCCATACTACCCCACCGGGTATTGGATTGGCTGTGATGTTCACTGATGACAGTTCTCTTTTTTTTCCGATGTGAGAGGATCTGTGAGGCTTTAGGACCAAGTTGATGTTCTGACTTACTGTATCCATTATACTATATTTTCCTTCAATTAATTTTCCCAAACATAAAACCATGATGAGCCAAAGCAGGAGGAAAAGTACACCTAACACAATCCAAAATTCAATCCATGGTGAAATCAGATATGTTTCTTTTAGTTGATGAAAAAGTTCAGTCATTTTTTCTTTGAAAGTTTTTGTTGCTGGCGTTTCTTCATGCTCGCTTGGATCATCAGAAAAGTTATCGAAATTGATGAAGTAGCCAGATGCAGTTCTGTCAATTGTTGGAATTGCTCCCGGATTTTTATTAGTCTTTGGATCTTTCTTTGTTTTATTAGCATAGTCTGATGCTACATCATTGTAGACTGGTGTTTCTTGACGAACTGTTGCAATTTGGATTCAAGAGGCACAAGTTCCATGGCTTTGTTGCATAGTCATTTTTAATTGACTGCAGGTTTATCAAATGTGATTAGTCTTTCAGTTTGAACCTCTTGGATTGTAGCAAGATTTGGTCTTCTGCTATTTCTTGGGAGTCCACTGGGCCTACTACTTATTATTGGCCACATGATTGTGGTTTTACCAGGTCGATTGATACAACTCTGTTCTCCTTTTTACCAGCAAGGGGCGGTAGTGCTACTGATCTTGTTCTGCTGTTAGCTAAGACAGGTACTGCTTTTCTGTAAGAAGGCCCAAATTCCTTCTTCACCGCGATCTTTTCTCTGACCAGATCCCCAATCTTTGGAATCCAGACAGGTCTTGCTGGGACAGGTGGTTTATCTTCAGTGGTTGTTGGCTTTAACTTTGTGTTACTTAGACTTCTTCTTGTTTCATTTAAGTCCTGTAAAACAGCCAAACGATCTTTGATATCAAAGGCTTTTTCTTTTACCACTGAAGTCTGACAATCTAAGTCCTGGATTTTCATTCTAGTACCGAACAATAGTTCGTATGAAGTGATACCTCTTAGAGAATTTCTTGGCAGATTGTTAAGACTACGTTGGACACTTGTGAGATGTTTGACCCACCCATCAGCCGAACCCAATACCCTCGCCGTTATAGATTGCTTTATGTCACGGTTTTTTCTTTCCACTACCGCATTTCGCTCAGAATGGAAGGGAGAAGAGTACCGCAATGCAATGCCCATGCTGGCCATGGCCTCTTTGTAAGCTTGAGAGCTAAACGCAGGACCCTGGTTAGAATGTAGCATGCCAATTGCGTATGTGCCGATAAAGACTCGCAAATCTTTTATAATAGTTCTGGCGTCAGCCGACCGCTGGGGCCTACATTTTTAGTGAATCTAGTCTTAATAATTATGGGAACGCATTTCTCCGGCTGGATTTCTGCGTATAGATAGCCTGATGCTTTCTAAACCCGGTGTCCTGGCAATAGTCTGGTCCGGTTCACAACTGCGATCTCTATTGCAGTCCTGACAATCCATTGCAAAGTTATAAATTTGCAAGCTCATCCCCGGCCACCAGTATTCCAATTGTAATTCTATTAGAGATTTCAAGATCTCTTGGTGCCTCAGACCCATTCCCATGTGTGCTTCTTGAATCAAGTAAGCCCTCCGGTTCGTGTTTGGAATTACTCTATCCCCCACTCCAGGGATTTGAGCAAAAGGAACGGAGTTCGCATCAATTATGTATTTATTTCCGAGTGGATAATTTACAGGTAACGCCGCATAGTTGCCTTTCATTGAGGCTTTTACTTCTAGTAGCGTTTCACCGTCTATTTGTTTTTTAGTATGCTTTTTTGTGACTACAGAAGCCGGTTGAACCGCTGCTGCTGTGGCTCTGTTAGCCAATGAATTTCCTGCAACGTGAACGCCACGACGTTGATGACTCAGTGTATGTATCACGTGAGTCTTTCGTAGTTCTTTCTGCAAAAGAACTACTTGTTCCCATAGATTTTTATGTTTTATTGTGGCACCTGTGTCATCTTTGTAACCGTTTTGAATCCAGGTCTGAATGCTCTTATTGTAAGACTGGACGCAGTAATGCGAATCGCACACTATTAGTGTGGGGAATTCGCGATCGGCATTTTCAAGCGCCATCTTTAAAGATCTTATTTCAGCTCGCTGAGCTGTACAGTGTCTGAGTGATTCAGTTTTGGTGAATATCGGTCTGAATTTACCTAAGCTCCAGCGACCTTTAACAATCGCGCACGCTGCATTGTGGGATTTTTTATCCACATCGTAGTGTTGTGCAAATCTGTCCGCGTAGATCACACAGGTGTACTGTTCGAGAGGCAGAATTTCGATTGACAGAGGATACTCATGTTCGTATTCTAGATTTTCTAGTTTTTTCATTTTCCGATCAAATGCGTGTTTCACATCTTCTGCAGCAAGAGAATTTTCCCATTGTATCCATTTTGGATCTAATGCCACTGCATTCGGAATGCGTGGTCTTGTTACTGCCTCAAGGGCTGGTACTGATGTAACGATTATTATTCATTTACCTTGTGCGAGGGCTCTTTCTTTTGCTACAGCAGTTTGAACTGCAGTCAGAATTTTTTCAGTAGAACTGAATATCATTTCAGCTTGTGTGTACAAGTGTGATTTGTAAGCTATTGGTATCGTTTCTCCCTCATTAGAGGTCAGGTACGTGTATCCGCATCTTCCTGGGAAGACTCGGATTACAAGGTTGCGTACGTTTTCACGTGTTTGCAATTTTCTTTTGGTTAACATGTCTGTTTGTAATGATCTCAAAATTTCTGTGTGTTTCTGAGTCCAATTAATTGGTTTGAAATTAGGTTTTATTAATTCATAGAGTGGTTTAACCCTCTCTGCATAATTTAGAATGTATGTTCTTCCGAAATTCAGGAAACCTAGTATTGATTGTAAATTCTTCAGCGTTTTTGGTGCTTGGAGTACAGCACACTTCTCTAAGAAGTTGTCTGCTAGGCTTTTGCCTTCACTTGATAATTCATATCCTAAAAACAGGACAGTTAGATGAGCAATTCGTGACTTTTTAAAGTTGGATTTGTACCCTTCAGCTGCGAACCCAAGTATTATGGTGTTCACTCTTTTTAAGTGAGTCTTCAGGTCATCATTTGTGAGATAGATGTCATCGACATAAGATAATGCCTCATCATCATATATTTGTAGTAACTCTGTTACCCTTGCTGAGAATAATCCTGGGCTATTCTTGAATCCCTGTGGGAGTCGACAGAATTGTTTTGTGACCCCATTGTTGAGAAAGCGGTCAAATACCTGCTTTCAGGTGCAATGTTTTGACAAAAAAAGCCATTTGAGATATCTAATGTCGTTTTATATTTTTTGCGCACAATGTTATTCATTAGTGCTGCACTGTGTGAGTTTTGTACTGCAAATGTTTGGCAACAGGAGTTTAAGTGTCTGTAGTCCAAAACTAGACGATATGAATCGTCTGGCTTGGAGACAGGAAACAAAGGATTGTTCATTTGTGAGGTGCATGTTTCAATCACCCCCTGATATTCAAGTTGATCTAACATCTCCCTGACTTGTTTTTTAGCTTCTTGCTTAACTGGGTACTGCCTTTGTGCAGTGGGTTGATTTTTTAACTGGATTTTATGATGAGGAGAATCCTCATCCCATCCTACATGATTTTTATATAATGCAGGAGCTTGGGCCACTGCCCATTTTCTTGCAAATGTGTATTTTTTATGAATTGGAATATGATTTGAGAAGGCAGGCATAATCATTTCTTCACCATGAGGGCACTCCCTGACAAATTCTGGTGGCCAGTCTTTCTCAGCTAACAGGATATCATAGCCTTTAGATAAGTTGTCCCAAAAGAGACCTCTTATTTTCCTAGTTTTATCCCCCTCTATACGCAATGTTATTTCGTATATTTTATGGGGTTTGCTAACTCTGGTATCTACAGTTTCCACTTGAATGTATTCATTCGTGTCCACTGTCTCCAGAAGATTCATCAGGATCTTGCGAGCTATGGTTACTTCTGCCGCACTGTCTAGCATTGTCTGGGCCCTCTCTCCGTTTTTCAGTTGTGTCCTTCTTTGGACATTGTAATTTTTTACTTTGATGAGCAGGTTTTTTGTCTTTGGACTTGGCGTGCTCTTCTTTGTGTTCTGACCGTCCTCTTCTTTCCGATTTCTGTGAGGAAGTCTGAAAAGATCGAGAGGGACGTGTATCAATATCTTGATATCGGTCAGGTTTTCTCAATTTATCCCTATCTCTTAGGTTGTATCTTTTTTCAGAGGGTTCCCTTTGGGGACACTTGCTTCCTCTATCTCTCCGTTGAGGAGACCTTCCTCTGGACTTAAACCGGTTTTCTCTGGGAGTGGATTGTTTATTACCCTCCCAACTCTTTTTTGGAGTGGTGAGATTATTTTTAATAAAGGTTTTTTCAGGATTTTCAGTTAGTTGGGGTTTTAGTGGTTTCCCACCCAAACTATCTCCACCTAGTTTTTCATAGGATTTTTCTATGATTCTGGCAAGTTCAAATGGTTGTTCTGCTATATCTGTTTCTTTCAATTTCTGGCGGATCCCCACAGATGCTGCTTCTCCTTTTATGTTGGCCAGTAGTATAGCCGAGACTTGCTTAAAGTCTTTCAGTAATTTCATACCAATAGTTAAAGCAGGTTCTGGACCGTATTCATTTTGAATCTGTCTTAGTACGTCTGGTATAACCGCCATATACGGAACACCATGTGTTTATGTGTATATCGAAGCAAAGACTGTGCCCCAAGTGTCACAGTCCTCCACATGTGGTGCGATCCCCATTGGGAGCCAGATAGTCAGAATTCTGTGTTTCTCATGAGGTGTAGTATCAGGAAATACTGCCTCTATTTGAGTGATTTTTTGTGCTATCCAGAATGGAATTTGTTCCCGTTTTGCGGGTATTTTGCCAATGGCTGATTGTATATTCTGTGGTGTGATTTTATTTGTGTTCCCCTGGTGAGGGGTGTGCTGTGGAATTTTTATTGCTGGTTGGACTGTTGAAGTCCGCATGACATACTGGACCAATTGTCTATGTATTTTAATTAGTAGTTTTAGCTGAGCTAAAAGTTCCCGGTCTGACATTTTTTCTATGTCGGGATGTGGTGTGTAGCTGGCTAGAACCGGCCATGTGGCTCCTGGTCTACCTAGAGGACCGAGCCTGGTGATGTGATTTTGATGTTTTAGGGCGCCATTAAACCAGAGCAGGTGCTCTTGGTATGTTAGTGGAATTTCAACGTCCTCGAACGGAGCGTATTCATCTGGAGGTTCCTCTATTTTGTAATAGTGGAAATCTTGTGTCACAGCGTGTGCTGCTGGAAAATGTATCCATGAATAGAATACCTCTGTCTGCCGATATTCATGGGCCTCTACCACAAATATGACTGTACCACCTCTTGGTGATAGTCCATTTTCTATAAGTTTAAGAGTTATAGTTCTTCTTACATTGACCGGAATGATTATAGCATTCGGGTCTTCATCTCGGAGACTTGTGTCATCCGCTAGAAGTTGAGCTGCTATTCTAACTCTCTCCCTTTCATCGTCACTTTCCGTCATTTTTACTAACAGAATGTTTTGTTGTAGATCAAGTTTCAAGGAAACAAAGATTAGGTGCACAATATTTTGGAACACTGTATCCTTCAACGTTGAATAAACCAAAAACTAATACATAGGAATCTCTTCCTACTAAGTTCTGGCGGATATTAACCTTTTACCCACTCCAGACGTCTTTTGGAGTTTTTACGGGAAAAAGGGATCTGTGTGAAAAGCACGACTGAGTTACTCTAATGGCTTGCGTTAGATTATCGCCTTACCAAACGTTGGGCGCCATGTAGTGTAGTTCCTATATTCCCAATAGGCTATGCGCATTGGAATAACATAAACAGCAGTTTAGACGTAGGACTGAGGTAGGACTGAGGTCAATTAGACTTAATTAGGTTTGCCAGCTAGCTCATTGGTCAGAACCGTTCTCGAATGTTCAGGAAGGAGTTAACTTTCCTGATTAGACAATAAGGGATTAGTTTCTGACAACCGCATAAACATGACAACTTTGCTCCCTCAGAATAAAGAGTATATCTCTAGGGTTGTGTGAAAACAATAGACAGCTATTTCACTCAGTCAATCGTGCATGCTTAATTTCACCAGAGTGCAGAGAAATAGAGAGACGGGCGGTTTCAATAAAAGTTATTTATTGAGCAGTCTTCTTTCTCATGCAAGAGAAATGAGTTGCCACAATTGCAATACTTATTGTAAAGAAAAGTGCATACAGTAAAAGGAGTATTATAAAATAATACTGTAAAAGCATTGATATGGTTTCTGAGCCATATGATACTTTAAACGGATAAAATATATACATACATAAAAACATTGATTAACGTACTCAACTGGTGCTTCTAAGATATGCCTACCCCGGTGCACCTAACCTAAGCCTAATACGTGGGAAGGAGTAAGTAAGTTGCAGTTTAAGTTATGTTGGTTTTTGCCAATAATCTGCAACAAGAATTCTCTTAAGGTTTTAATCAGCTCAGTACCTTGGTTCTAGAATGAAGGAGGTCTTGTATCTCTCTCTCAGGACTCCAAGGGTGACTGGAAACACTGGAGCTGGAATTTCTCGGTAAGAGAAAAGACAGCTTCTCTCTCAGTGCGTCAAATGGGAGGGTCGGCTTCCTTCGGCTCTCGCATCAGCTGGGTGTCGGGCAAGTAGATAGCCGCTCTGCTCCAAACCACCGTGTGTTTGCTTAAGGCAACGTTGGTATATTTATACCTGAAAGGTGCCGGGTTTGACATAAGGTTGGACACAAGACGTCACTAAGAACTAACAGTTCTTTCTGGACTCCATGAGTTCTTGTGCAAATCAAAACAAAAGCAGGGGGAATTCCCGGGCTGCTGGAGGCTTGGTTTGTTTAAAGATCGCGTTGTACTTTCTAGGAGTCTATGGGAGTAGCCTTGCCGTATTTGGACTGCATTGGCTATGACTAAATATGGACATGATTCTTATGCCTTTATAAGGATATGTTTTGTTATAACCACATAAGGGCATGAATCGGGGATATCTAATTAAGGTCCTAGATAGATTCACAACAGAACCACCGCAACCTTTCCCCCACCTCTGGTAGGAAAGAAGGGGTAATCCTTACCGGTAACACCACCTGGTGCATTGTTGGCTCTGCGTAAGCAACCCTTTCCGCCACGTCCCTTGCCGCGGCTTATCGACGGGTAGAAGCCCCAAGCTTCTTTTGAACCTGCCACTGCATGAAACATTTAGTCTGGAGTCTGTGGGGGTTGGAATTGAATGCACGGCTGGAGGAGTACCCCCTACCTCTACAGGCCCCTCCAAACAATTGTTGGCTGATAACCTTTTTGATATAAAGGCATCTTACTGGAATATAAGCTCCAGTTAAGAAACGCCAATGCCAAATTCTTGGAAGAGACATTGGCAAAAGCATCGAACAAATCACAGACCCTGTTCAAATTGGTAAAGAGCTTATCCAACCCTACATGCGCCATACCATCTCCACCGGTGTCACAGGAGCTTTGTGATTCTCTAGCCACAGCTTTTGATGACAAAATTAGGAACATTCTGAAGGGCCTTGAGGTTTCTACGCAGCCTATGCCATTTGGGTCTTGTCCCTCTGTGTCTCCCGGCCACCCGGCTTCTGAGGCAAGTAAGAACAAGGAGTTTGCCTGTCAGCTGCCGTGCCTTCCAATACCCTCATTGGAGGAGTTTTGTGCTCTGGCTAACTGTGTATCATCTGGCTCTCCTCTTGATCCCATGCCGCACAAGATCTGGAAGGCCTTCCAAGGCGAGCTGTTTCCCCCGCTCCATTCAATCTGTTGCCAATCGTTAGCTACTGCATCTGTACCAGACTGCTGGAAGTTAGCAATTGTAACACCTTTGCTAAAAAAGGCTACTTTGGACCCCCTCTGTCCAGCCAATTATAGGCCTATTTCGCTGTTACCATTCGCGATAAAGATCTTAGAGAAGTGGGTTACGAGAGCCTTGGCCAACTTCCTGGAATCCAACTTCAGTCTGGATGTAGCTCAATTTGGCTTCAGACCGGGCCACGGTACTGAGACTGCTTTGGTCACCGTGTTGAATGATCTGCGAACGCGTGTCGACAGGGGCAAGTCAGCATTTTTAGTACTGCTTGACATGTCGGCCGCGTTCGACACGGTGAACCATGAGGTCCTTTTGGGCCGTCTCTGTAATGCGGGAATAACGGGCTCGGCACTAGCCTGGTTATCATCATATCTGGATAATAGACAACAGGCAGTAACACTACCACCTTTCCGCTCTGCCATACGCCAGGTGAACCAGGGTGTCCCCCAGGGGTCGGCGATAAGTCCGATTCTCTTTAATTTGTACCTCCAGCCCCTGATACAACTTATAAGGTCTTTCGGTATTCAAGTCATCAATTATGCCGATGATACCCAACTGATTTTCTCTTTTGAGGGTTCAGAGGCAGTGTTGAGGGACACTTTCCATCAGTGTATGTCGGCCACAGCAGAGTGGTTGCAAGCCAATTCACTCCAATTCAATGGCGCAAAGACGGAGATATTGCACTGCTCTTCAGACCGACTCCCTCGCCCATTGCCGGAAGACTTTTGGCCTATTTCCATTCCAGGCTCGGTGGAGGCGGCAGACTCGGCCCGCAATCTGGGAGTCATGTTTGAATCGAACCTGCAATTGGACGTCTCGGTGAATAGGACTGTTGGGACATGTATGGGTCTGCTCCGTGCTCTACGGAAGATACTGTGGCTTCTCCCGCGGGAAGCCAGAGTAGAAGTAGTGCGTAGTACCATTCTCAGTAGGTTAGACTACTGCAACGCACTACTTCTAGGAGCCCCAAAGGTCTTGATCCTTAAATTACAAAGGGTCCAAAATATGGCGGCTAAACTAGCTCTGTCCTTGCCTCGCTCGGCCTCTTCTGCCGGAGCTCTGGCAGTATTACATTGGTTACCGGTCCAGCAGAGGATCTCCTATAAGGCTCTATGCCTGATTTTTGGAGCTCTGCATGGTCAAGGACCAATACCACTGCAAAACCTCTTTTCGTGGTATCAGGCTGCCAGACCTCTGAGATCCGCCTCAGCTTTCTTAGTGAAAATCCCAAGAATAAACAGAGTGAGAATGGGCGGCCGCGCCTTCAGTTTTACGGCCGCCACAATGTGGAACACTCTACCTTTAACACTGAGGAGCAGACAAAATTTGATTTTATTTAAAAGGGACCTTCAAACCTATCTCTTCCCTAGAGCAGAATAAATTGTAGACCAGATGGTGGAACTGATCTCAGCGCCAGGATACCCGCTGGGTGACAGCTGCGCTTAATAAGCATTAAAATACATACATACATACATACATAGACAACTGCGCCTTACCGAGAGAGGAGAAAGTGTTAACGAACTGGGACAGTTGTTTTATGAAAGGTTCTCTGAAGAGACCTCCATTCACCACTGGGCCAGCTTCCGTAGTGGCTAGTTCACCAAGTCTGTGCTCAATCTTTATCAACAGAGAACGCCTATGCTCTGTAGATAGTGCACAGTTTGCATTTCCAAGGAAACAAAGGGCTCTTTTGGCCCAACCCGATAGAATAACTGGATCAATCAAGTGGCCAGTCTCTCAGGTGTCCTCTGCCATGTCCAGAATTTTAATGTGTGGCAGCAGGATGTCTAGCACTTTTTCTGGGCAAGATCGCCAAGATGGGTCTAGACCCTTTTTAGGGTCTTTGATAAACTTCGAAATAAATTGCGCCATTCTGGTGTCAATTTATGGGGTGTGAACCACTTTATTAACGAGGGCGGGTCGAGGACACTCTGCCTTCAGTCGGCCACAGATCTCTTGGTCCATAGGCTGTCTGATGTGGTTAATCACTGAAGCAAGACAAAAGAGACATCCCGCACCCTCTATGGGCAAGCATGCCCCTGAATCAATGATGAACCCATTCCTCGATCAAATGCTGTGTTGCTCCAGGCGGTTGATTTTGGCTCACCCAGCAGAAGGAGGACTGCGATGAGGGTTTCCCTGAGGAAGCGGGCAGGCCCGCTTAAGAAAACACCGGCTTCTCGACATATACATATACTGCGATAACACAGAGAGTACTTATGTGCAAAAACGGCACCAATTAACAACACCCAACAAAGTAGGGTAAGAAATACACGCAAACAGAAATAAGCAATAGCAAGGAAAGGTACTTAACTGGATGCTGAGCAGTGAAGAAAGAGGAAGTGCTGTTCCTTGCTATTGCTTATATGGGATTGCCTCTATGGTTATTGCTGTTGTATCTAGTACAAAGACTCATGGGATTTGTAGTTTTTTGTATCTGTTATGTTGTAAGGCTGCTGAGCTGGAAAATAAAGGAAGAGTAAAACATAATCTGAGCCTGTGGTCCTGACATAGAATCCCCTTTCCACAGGTAGTTCAAGCTCTCTCACTTCAGGTGCATATTTGCTCCAATTCAAGAAAAGGGCTTATGCAATACTATTTTTAGGGTTCACCAGCCATTACTGTCCCTGAAGTACATGATCCTTCATTCAGGCATGGATCCTGTGCGCTGACATCTGTTGTGACAGTGGTCCATACTAGCTAGTCAAGTAATCAATTTCAACAAGTTAAAGTGCTACATCATCCACTCTAGTTCCTTTGTTATTAAATGTGTTAAAGTAAGATCCATCTCGTAGTCCTGAGACGTTGAATTTCAATGATGGAGAATGTGCCTTATGATTTGTGCTAACAAAATCTGGCCCAAGGGACTACAAATATGTTCTGATAAAGGCTTCTAACCTCAGACACCTCACCTTGTTAATTTCCCCAGCGCCAGATAGAATTCGAAAGATCATACCAATTCTCCCTTATGTGCTGGGTGGTTGTGTTATGCGGCTCTATATCAGGTCTGTCCAGCCCCAGATGTGTTGTTGAGACTACTATATCTGTGCCACCTCAACCCACTGACATTTCTTTCTTGCTGTCCTTCTGCTGCAGATCCAGAGCTAGCTCCCTTGAATCTTCAGACTTGACCGAGTTTTTCTATATAAATATTACAGAGTGCTACGGTCCTGTCACCTTCTAAGACCAGAGGTTCTATCCGTGTAAGGATTGCCACTGCTGTCAGTGACGAACCCCCACGAGGTCTGTCTATGGTGTTAAGGCTATAAACATGGCACAACAATGTGTGATCAGTGTACCAACATGAATCTCAAGGTCATTTTGTAAAGGCAAAGCCAAACTTTGCATTGCGAAGCATCGATGGAAGCCATGGATGGTCTGTCGAAGTCATGAGTGCAGATACGCTCTAGTGGCTGATCTAGTGACCATTATTCGTTAAAATCTTCATGAGAGTCAAAAAGAAGCAAAAAATAAAAAAATAAAAATAGGGCTTCCCTTCGTCCAGTCACTCTCATCATTCGGAGTTGTGCAGTGCCCCAAGAACCGTGAGGCCGCAAACTCCGTCTTCAAGTCCGGAACCTATTTGACTCTTCAACCTATTGACACCATGTAGGCACCTGGGCAAAGCTAGGATTTTGCCCTCCAGTCAACAGGCATATTGTAAGGCGACATAGGCTGGCCCAGGGAGACCCAACCTTGCTCCTTTAACAGTAGTTACCAGAAAACATTTTGTTATAGGCCTCCAACAGTGGTTCAAACCTGAATGCATTTCAGACTACTCCACCAGATTACAAGTCGACGTGCATGGAGGCATTTGCCAAAGGGAGGCTGTTCTCTGCTATCCTTGCCCTTAGGTCCATCAATACGAGCTACCTCCTAGGGAGTTACACCTAAGTGTTTTGGGACATGGTGGTGGATATCTTTCCCATTTCCCAGATTATGTACAGCTAAATCTCCAATGCCTCATCTAGGATGACCAAGATGCATTGAGTTACTCAATCAGATCAGGCCTGAACACTACTGACTGGCTGGGTAGAGCAGTCAGTACTAGTGTGGTGCTTAGATGCCATGCATTGATCCGATTCACTGGATTCTTGAGTGACATTCCCATTGTTTGCCGCCACTTGCTGCTACTGTGAGGGACTCTTGGACTCTTGGTCCCACAAACCACCACCTGCCGGGAGGAGCCATCATCGCAGCTTTGCTCTAAAAGCGCGCCGCGTCACCCACGATGCGGGAATTCCCATTGTTTGCCGCCACTTGCTGCCACCGTGAGGGTCTCTTGGACTCTTGGTCCCACAAACCACCGCCTGCAGGGAGGAGCCAGCATCGCAGCCTCACACTAAAAGCGTGCCGTGTCACCTGCGACGCTGGAATTCCCATTGTTTGCCGACACTTGCTGCCACCGTGAGGGACTCTTGGACTCTTGATCCCACAAACCATCGCCTGCAGGGAGGAACCAGCATTGCAGCCTCGCGCTAAAAGCACGCCGCGTCACCAGCGGCGCGGGAATTCCCATTGTTTGCCGCCACTTGCTGCCACCGTGAGGAACTCTTGGACTCTTGGTCCCACAAACCATCGCCTGCAGGGAGGAGCCAGCATCGCAGCCTCGCGCTAAAAGCGCGCCGCGTCACCTGCCACGCAGGAATTCCCATTGTTTGCCACCACTTGCTGCCACCGTGAGGGACTCTTGGACTCTTGGTCCCACAAACCACCGCCTGCAGGGAGAAGCCAGCATCGCAGCCTCGCGCTAAAAGTGCACCGCGAAGCCCGGGCCAAGGGCGGGCCCGTCCGCGCCCATCTTAGGTCGGAAAATGCCAGGCTGGGCCACCCCCTTGCGCCCTCAGTTGGGGAACCACGTGTTGTACCAACAGATACAGGAAAGTAATCCTGTGGATCCTGTGGATCAGCCCACAAACAATGACCAGCCTCTCTGTATCTTAGCACCAAGAGACAAAAGGATCGCTGTTTATCACAAGGAACTCCCATGGACAAAGGGACAGAACCACATCTGGATCGCAGTTAACCTCAAGGTACTGACCCCCGTTGTTTTTTCTCCTGAATCCATCTCACTTTATCCTTGTGCTATATAAATTAATAACAAGATTCTAATCCCTCACTCTTTAGAATGAGCAAACGCAAGACCACAACCTCTGTGGTGGGGGTGGGGTAAAAGGGACCCTGGATGCATTCCTGACAAGAGCAGAGTCGGTTCTAATTCGTGAAATCCAGCTGACAGCGAAGAGACTATCGTTGGACACTATTCTAGAACAGAAACGATCTTCTATGGGACCCTTAGCCACCTGTAAATCACCCAATGTCGGGACTCCCTCAGGTTTACCCAATCAAGAACACTATATCAGTACAAAGGCCCTGGTCCATGCCACCACATTGTCACAACCCATTGATCTGTTAACCGTTGATTTAAGCCAGTCACAGATTACTCTAGAAGAGATAGAGACGCAACTCAACCCAATTTCTTCATCAATTGATGGAGCAGGGCTGGGGAAGACGAACTGGATCCAGTGGTGGATCCATCAGGTGTAGGTACCACGCCAAGGGTATGCAGGGAGGTGGTCACACGATCTAAAGGAGCCCTGAAAACTAGGGATACTGCAACTATGGCCGCTCCTTTAGCTGACCCTATGGCCTCAGGTAATCAAAGCAGGGGGGGACAGCAAATGGTAAAACCCAATTCAAAGCAGGGGGGCAAGGGCAAATCCGGCAGGGCTAAAGAGGTAGCGGGCTCCGCACTCAGTTCACAGTGCCAAAGTTGCGGGAAGGCGGATTTGAATCAGGGAGCAGAAAATGCATTATGGTCAAAGTTGGAATCCATGCTAATCACCCACCTGGGGCCTGTGTATGAGAAATTGAATGTGATAGAAGGGAAACTTTCCCAGTTACTGGAACAGGGCAGCACAGTGTCCCCCGTGACGGTGGGGCTGGGAACGGGGGAAGCAAAGGATGCTCCACGCCCCAAGTTAGATCTGAGCATGGGGGGGAACAGTGGGGGGAAATCATGACTGTGGACAGCTTGAAGGGACAAAAGAGGTCTCACTTGAGGGACCATTGGTAGGAACTAATCAAGGAGGTGCCCAAGATCTAACCCGTGTCAGGCCAGCCGATTTATGTAACCCTAATATTCCCCCCAAGCATCCTGAAGGAGGAGTAGCTGCTTCTAATGAACCAGAGTCAACCCTAGTCGACCATGCACAGAGCACCTAGAGTCTGCTGATCCTAGATTTGCCAACGGCATTATGCCCCTACACAGTGGTCCTGACAGGGGTCCCGGCCAGCAGTGATGGTAGAGAAGAATCCTCGAGAACCCTGATTAACAAGGCTGCCCAATGGCTCGCTCATAATACAGGTTTTAATATCTCACATCACAGGCATATTCGCATGGCAAGGAGGGTGTCCTGGATTGCAAATAGTAGTAAGAGATTCCCAGGAAATTGTGTGATCTTAAACTTCAGGCACCCAGAGTTGGCAAGTGACCTCATCGCAAACCAACGTAGGGACCTATATCAGGCCAAGGCCAAGGGTGGGTCAGGCATCAGAATGCTGCCTCTGGGCTTTTTCTACAGGGACACGATGTGCGCGAAAACCAAAGAGGCTTTTAGGCAGAATTTAGCTGGACCACTCTGGGAGGGATGGATGGTCAGTTGCCCTTACTAACCAGTATGCACCCCTTCATAATGTTTCAACACTGAATGAAATAGACTGACTGGACGGGGTGTTGCATTCTGAGAAGGTTCTCATACGGGGGGATCGCCCCGTAATTAAGCGATCCCATCGCTCATGTTGGACAAGGAGATTATAGCGGGTTGGGCCCAGAGGGAATTTTGGGAAAACCCGGTGACTTATCAAGGCCGCACACCTGTCCTAGGTCTGAAAGCCTTGGCAGTGCCTTAGATAGTGATATTAAGATAATCTCCTGGAATGTAGCTGGACTGGCCTCTAAATTAAAAAACCATGACCGACTAGCCTATATAAAGAATTTTCACATCATCTGCCTACAGGAAACGTGGGAGGTAAATAGCAATGTATCTGCTTTAGATGGTTATAAAATGTTTTTTGTCCCGGCGTGCAAGGCAGCTTCGGGACGAGCCAAGGGTGGTGTGATCACCTATGTGGATCTGAGGCTTCAAGGGACCTGGGATGGGACTCGGAATCTATGCAAGGGATCAGGTATCGTAACAATGGCCTAAAATTAATTTTTATTAACTTTTACAATGCTATCACATCGGTACGGACCCTGTTGAGACTTATTAAACTGGAAGACCGCCTGACAAGTATACAAGAGCAAGGGCCATGAGCTCACAGTTGGTATTAGTGGGCGACTTTAACTGCCATCCATGCCCTGCCCTGAAAAGCATTAGGGGGTAATGGTCCATTGACAGTGGGCTGGCATTTGGAACATTCAAGGGAAGGAAGGGAGTTAAGCAAGGTATTGGGCACACACGCCCTTACGCACACTATGGACTTGATTAGGACGGGGAAGAATAGCCAGGTAAACACCACCTTTAAAGGTAGGGTAAGTGACGCTTTTATTGATTTTATTTTTGTCACCAACACGTTAAAGAGTTGGGTTACAAGTTTTAATATAGAGTCCAGCATTTTTAGTGATCATAACCCCCTGGTTTTATCTCTCAGGGACCCTAACCCGCACACGCATCTGTCCCGTAGGGAGGACGGTGGCTCAATTAAAGCCGCTGACCAGGGCAGGAGACTACGTTGGGTGAACATCGATGGTGATGCATTTTATAGAGCCTTATTGGCACAGAGTAATCAACAAGTCTGGAAGTGTTTAGACATAGCAGTAGAGGGGGCAGACTTGATCAAGGCATTTGAGGGTGTCACCCATCAAACTGATGGCTTGCTGAGGAGCAGTAAGATGAAAAGGGATCTTGACACCCCCAGGTGGTTTGATCATGAATGCTCTACCGCCCTGCGGGAGCTGAAGTCAGCCCTAAAAATTTCCCCAAAAAACAAGTTGAAGATATCCCGATGTAGGGTGCAGTACAAAAAGGCAGTAAAGGGGCGTAAAACTTTATTGCAGAAGCAGGCATGGGAGAATATAAGAGAAGCTGCAGAGTCGAATGCTTTCTGGAGAGTCATTAATAACCCCTGTTTTCGAGATATAGATAAACCCAAGATAGCATGTCACATCCTACCAGAGTCTTGGTTTGAGCACCTTCAAGGCCTTTATAATCACGGTAGTAATGACGATCTGACTGCAGCAGAGGTAGGAAATGTGAGCCAGACTGAGATAACCTTCTCTCTGGTAGAGATAAAGGCGGGTATAGGGGGGCTGACATGGAATAAGTCTCCGGGGCCCGTCGGGATTCCGCCAGACCTTTCTCTGAGCCAAGTTGAACTCTGGGCGCCCATATTAACCAGAGTAATAAATGCAGCAGTGGACTCAGGGGTGCCAGCGTCCTGGTCAACGACCACAATAGTCCCCATATTCAAAAAGGGCAATAGGAATAACCCACAGTGCTATTGGCCCATCTCACTTATTGATGTGACTGTGAAAGTCCTAGGCAGGGCCATTCTCAATCGGCTAATGGAATGGGCGGACGAACATGAGAAATTACTGATACCCAGTACGGGTTCAGGTACGGCCGCTCTACGTCCGATCAATGCCTCAATTTATATCTCCTGGTAGCCAAGTATACAGTGGCCAGTGAGGGGACAGTGTACTTGGGTTTTATGGACTTGACGAGAGCATTCGATCGGGTAAACCGAAGGAAACTGTGGGAATTATTGGGGGCTCTCGGTGTTGACCCGGGTCTGGTAAACATCTTAAGAGTACTGCACCAGAACATCTCAGCTCAGGTTAGATATAATGAGGAGGGAAGGACCACCGACCATTTCCCATGCTCCAGAGGGGTGAGGCCGGGTTGTATCCTGGCGCCTTTTCTATTCACCCTATACATAAATGGTCTAGGCACTAGGAGCACTAGGGGTGGATTGCCCATGGTTAGGAAGAAGAGGGATACCCGTCTTGCTATATGCGGATGATGCTGTGCTTTTGGCACGTACTCCCCGTGGTCTCCAGTGCCTTATAGATGGTTTTGTCTGTTTTATGGAGAGTTTAGATCTGTCACCCAACCTCACTAAATCTTGCGTCATGGAAATGGGAAAAACGCCAAACAAGAAATTCAGTTACACAATTGGCTCTAACAGGCTGAAAAAGTGCAGGCATTCTCTTATCTTGGGAGTCTATTTGACAGCTGCCTTAGCTTTAAAAACCTGGCAGTTGAGAAACACAGCACACTAACTAGCTCAGTGGGGGCAATTACGAATTTTGCAAAAAGGTTAGGTCGCTGGTCCCCTGAGCAAATACAGAACTTGTATAGCTCTGTAAGTTGTGCTAAAGTTCTGTACGGTAGTGAAGTTTGGGGCAGTACACCATCTTACATTGTTCACGAGGAATAGGGTCTCATCTACATCACTGACCGGCTGCAACTCAAACCCCTCACATGTTGGATTAATATATGGACAAACGCGGAAGCATCACTTTGCAATTAGATAATAATGGACTGCATTGCCCGGGACTGGGGACGAAACATCCCCTGGCTCAAATATGTGAGGGAAACTCTGACGGCTTTGGGTTATGCCGAATATTTTAACAATCCAACCAAACTGTTACCTTGGGACAAGGAACGTATTAAGGCAGAATTTCTAAAGCAAGTGGCTTCATTAAGGGAAGACAGGGAACTGACCAAATCATCAGTGAGAGCCCATGTGTTAGCCAAATCATGCCAGGGCATGGAACCGTATCTGTCCTATACTCATAATCCACAGTATAGATTCCTCATGACCCGATTTAGGCTGAACATGCTTCATCACATCCTGGCAGTTCCCGCAGGATATACAGCATTAATAGAGACGAAGGGTCCTTGTGGCTGCGGCCAATGGTCTCCACAGGACACGCTTCACTTTGTCTTACTCTGCCCTTTTTATGCCTATCTTAGGAAATTATATTTAAAAAGTATTCTAAAGAATGGCAGTTTAAACAGGCAAAGGTGGCCCTACTGTTTTTTAAAGTTTCCGCAGAGGTTTTAACACTTTTTTGTACTGTAAATTTTTTAAGATCAGCAGCGAGACTCAGGAATACTAGAGGGGAGGGGTAAATGATTTTGTTTTTATTACCCCTCTATGAGGAAAAGGTTAGGTATTATCCCTGTACTATGAAATATTGATCTGTATTCCAATTTGCGATATTTTAATGTAACTTGTTATTGAATTTGTCCAGACCTACTCTAACCCCGAACATTCCATGCTAGTCATCCTGATTATCCTTTTGGTGAATCAGTCCCACTCTATGAATTGATTGTATATAGATTTTTAGCTTGGATTTTTAAAAATTGTTTTATGATGCTTTTTAACACTGTACTTTTTATGGTATATTTGTATGCCGAATAAAGTAATATTGATGATGATGATGATGATGATGATGAGGAGTGACATCAAGCAGTCATTTATGGACATGCTCTTCAATGGGACCCGTCTCTTCAGAGTCACTTGGCCCTTGACCAGTTCAAAGAAGGTAGAGTGACTGCGTCTTGGGCTTGCTGCGCTTGTGCAGAAGTATCCTCAACAGTTTTGATCCTTTCAGGGAGTCAGGAGGGGATTCCAGGGGAGCACACCACAAGTGCCCGGTGCGAGGTCACATCTATTTTCACTTCCCTGGGTGCCAAGAACAGATGTCCGTCCAGCATCAAAACGCACTTTTCTTCCTGGATAAACTGGCCCTGTAGACAAAAGTGGCTTTCTTGCCCTAAGTTAGAACTGTCCTTCCATCTTTGTACACTATTCCTTCAAGGAAGAGGTTTAGCTCCACTATTTTGATTCTAAGAGGACCCTCGGTTATTACAATGATTGAGCCACAGACTATCGAATGGGCCATCAATTTTTTGTGGGCTTCTCTGGATCTAAAAGGGGAAAATAAAGTGGTATAAAAGAGAACTCTCTACCAATGCATAAGGATCTGCCATGGACTAGCCAAGAAAATGCCCCCAAAAGATTGCATGTTCATTCCAACAAAGGTAAGGCTGCTTCCACAGTGCTGGTGCTCGTACCAGTCTTGGGCACATGCCATGGTGTGATGTGGGCATCCTTCCACAAGGTTTCGAAGCACTATTGTGTTTACAGCCAATTCTGGTGGGACAGGAATTCGACCTGAATTGTCCTTCAGAATTATGTAATTCCACAGACTTAACACCTGTGTAAATACTGCTTTGGTATTTAGTCACAATGCAATGAATCATTGTTATAAATCTCTACAAGAAGAACAAGTTGCTTGCCCTCAGTAATGCCTTTTCTGGTGGAGACTTTATCTAATGGCAGATTCCTCACCAAACCACATTTCTCCCTTTTCTGTGGAATGGACTCATAGAGCCCAATAATAAGATTATAAGATTAGAGATTGGCTCACTGGCATATTCTGATAACTATAGGCTCTACGTCCAATGGCACGAGCAGCAATCAGAAAGAATCCATGTCAGAGCATCGAGGTGGTATGGATACAGTGGCCCTGCACACGATCTATGCAGGCACCAGCACCAAACTCATGGAAAGGCTCCAGACAATCTAGAACGCAGCAGCCAGACTGATCTGCACCCTACTCAAGAGGACCCACATCACCCAGCACCTGAAAGGCCTCCACTTGCTTCCTATTCAGACGAGATGCCAATTCAAGCTTCTGTCCCACACCTACAATGTCATCCACAACCAAGGACTCTTGTACATAAATCCCCCCCTTAATTTTCACCGACCTCCCAGAAACCACATCTCCACTCATCTCGCACACATATCAAGCATCTGCTGCTGCCACTCTGGAGGACACTCCTTTTCCCATCTAGCTGCTAAGCCTTGTACACCCTCCTGTTCCACCTCTACACCTCACCCTTGCTGACCCATTTCATGAAGGGATTCAAGATGTGGCTTTTTGGCTGAGACCGCATCACAGAAACTGGATACCCTCACAGGCGATAAGCCACGCTATATATATAAAACGTCTGATTAATTGATTGATATTAAATCCAGGGCGGGGCGGACCAATGTGGAGTTGCATGGTGGGTGCTATGAAAATCTTCTGAATCTTGTCTGGCACCAGCAGAAATTCACTGACCAGAAAAGGCATTACCCAAGGTAAGTACCTTGTTTTTTGCCACTGTATGTCGGTGTACTTGCAACCAAACACCTGCTTTTGGACAGGCCATAGAGAGCAGAATCCTGATATGACTTTATATCTTGACCACCCTCCTTTCTGAAAGAGTTACCCTATTTCATTTTGTCCCAGTGAAATCCAGTTCCTGAGAAAGAAATCTTTGTGGGACTTTTTCAATTTTATCCGAGGCCTGTGGTCTCTAGCATTAGTATAAAAAAGCCAGTCATCTAGCTGGGAATGGAGGAGAATTCCTTTCTGGTAGAGTAATTCTGACAGGTGAGGAAGAACTTTGGTGAATCCACTGGGAGCCTTTTTATCCTAAAGTGTTGGACCAGGACCTGGAAAATGAGATTATTTACTTCAACTTCAGGAATCTTTGGTGCTCTGGATATATGAGCTATATATACATACTTGCATCCTGTAAATCTAGTATCACCAGATACTCTTGGTGTACAAGCAGTGGGATTATCATCTGCAGACCCTTCATTTTAAAATGAATAGTTTACACCTGTGCATTTACTCATTTCAAATTCAGTGCTCATCAAAACCCAAAAGATTTTTCAACCAACAAATAAGGTAGAATAACCTGCTTTCCAGCTTTTTCCAGAGACATCAAAATGATGGCTCCTTCCTTTAGTAATGAGGGAATTCCTTCCCAGATAGCTTGGAGCCTTGATGGATCTCGCGGATGGGAGTAGGGATGACCCTTGAATCTTGAGTAAAGAGGCCAAAGGCACTGAAATAGCCTCTCCTGTCAATGTTCAATGTCCAAAGATGTTGGTGCTGAACTTCTGAATCCTTCCTACTACCCCATCAGCATCTTGTGGCCAATAGTTAGGACTTCTTTTTGGGTGCTTCTTTCTGTCCCACAGAAACCATCTTCTGTGATGATATGTTAGGCTGAACTCTTTTATGACATGAATAAGTGAAAGATTTCCTTTCAGATTTGTTAGAGTCCCAGCTGGACTGATTCCAAATATTCGAAGGGTTTCCTTTATAGTGCAGGCCATGATCATTAAATGCTGTAGTAATGATCACATTAAAGTTGATCTCCAGACTCTTTTCTTCCCTCAGAGAGGATTTTAAGGAGGGAATATTTTTCAGATGTCTCAACCTTCCAGTCTCTCATCCAGTGATTCCTCCTGGCTATCTTTGATGCACCTCAATTATAATCAGATAAGTGATTCTCTTTTTTCCACCGCCTATACCCCTGTATATCTGCCCTCTCTCACATGGGTACAAGTATGAGTGATATTTAGAACTGATAACACCTTCTCCCAAAAGCATGAACTGAACTCTAGGATTGAGTAGAGCTTATTACCTGGAATGCACCTGCACTTATATACATTAGGACCTCCTTGGATTTTACACATTGAGACATGTGTTTTGTCTCTATAGCTATTAGTGCCACTTCTTTCCCCTTTTTATTTTGCTTCTTTTACTTTTCTTCTATCACTTAATTTTACGCCACATCACACTTTCAATGGGTTTATCTAATCTCCCTATGTGGTTTTGCTCTCACTTACCATCTGCTGCCAGGATTTCACTCTGTATTCTAGACCCTCAGGTCATGATCAACCCTCCAGGACTCTACGCAACTGAAGTGTATACCTTAAATTGGACCCTTGTATCCTCTGATTGTTTATTTTTCCTCTGTTCGTTTGTTTATGAAAAATTTGCTCAATAAAATTCGCATGAAATTAAAAAGTATAAGCAGCTGTTCTCAACACATTACAGGTGATTCCTGAAAGAAACTGGACTTGTTGTTCTGATTTACGAGAGCACCAGCTTCTATCTTCTGATAGATTTAGCAGCTTAAGTAATGATTTTCTGTGTTTCTGAAGTAGAAGAAGCAACATACTGATTACATATTTTAAGCTTAGAGCAGGTACTCCTCTAGCTGCCTTCTGTTTGTCTGAATTTCATGGGCTGTCCTAATGCCAGGCCCTCAGGGAATGGCAAATACCAATAAATACTGGAGACATGCTTCCTCTGCCATTTCCTATCTATATCGCTAACACAAATCCACTTCTGGTAAAAGAAAGGTTTATGTAGAAAAAACTTAGAAATTTAAAAGGACCAGGAACATAATAGAAGTTCCTACCAAATATCTTCAGTAATTTCATCTCTTTTGTTTTTTGTGTTAGCACAAACAATAACTATCTCAATCTTCATGCTCTGCTTCAAGAAAAATGGCATTCTAAGTTAAGAGGAAGTATGGGAAAGAGTAGTAGGAAAGAGTGTCTGTATGAACGAGACAGCCCAACATCATTGCTGTTAAAACTCATCTTTAAGTACTTATGTATTATTCCACATCTATTCTGCCACTGCCATTCTTTTGTAAGATCATTCCATTACTCGCTCCTCATATGCTACCAAAATGCTTCTTAGCTTTACTCTTCCTTACTGACATGCAGAGCTCCCCAAATATTAATCAAAGGTGTATCCTTCCCTTCCTTCATCAGGAATGCGTATCCTGCTTGAGGGTTTGCTCTCAGTGCCATTTGTGCTTCTTGCACCTACTTCTGGTTCTGCACAGGCTTCGGTGCCAATTTCGGATCGGACGCCACTACCTGCACTGGTATATTTTCCATCAAAGCTAGTGGGGAGTACGATGTAAGAGGACTCCAAGCAGGCTACATATAGACTTTGACAGACATCATTCTCTGATACTATAGAAACAAGAAGAGAGTCACCCTTACTTAACCACAAGGGAACAGGGTCGGTCAACAAGTCAAAAAAACAAGGGGTTCCCTTGGTCGTGTAGCACAATTTCATACACTAACTCCTTTCTTACTCAGGTCTAGTAATCTCGGCCTATGGGACTCATCAAGCTTTCAAATATTTCAAACACAAGTGTGAGAGTTGTTTTAAAAGTGACACCACAAAAGGCACTTACAATCTACTGGAGGTCATTGTGTAACTGAGATGAAATCTCAAACTTTTATTTTCGTAAAAACATAGAACCGCATATAATTCATACTTGGTCAGTACATCAACCTATTATGCAGATATCAAACAGATTAAAAACAATATGACCACTATGCAAATAATGCTGGACTCAACTGCATATTCTATTCAGCCATATACGGACAAAGCAAACATATTATAATCAAGCAATATTCATAACAATAAATGAAGATACATAAAAACTGTTGACGCATTTCGGTGGATCTTGCTGTGCGCACCACCTTCTTCAGGACAATTAAAAACAATCTGTTGGAATAAATTAAACATAAAACATAATCACTAGTTGATCTTAGTGCGGTTTGATCCATACATTTCTTATTGCCATCTTCCATGTATTTAGGTTCTATATTTCAATTGAACACAGCCTTTGGTTTCAGACTCCTATCATGTTGCTTTGCTCAATTTATGCATCTACAGCCTGTGCATTTATTTTGTGGAACCCACTTTACACTCATACCATTCTTACTTGCAGTTATATCTTGCATAGAGCTACCCCACTGTCTCATTCTAGCTTTTTCTCACTCATCAAGTAGTGAGACATCCATTCTCACATTTGCCTCACTTATCCATGGAGTACGCAGAATTTATTCTGCACACACCTTATTTTTCATTTTTAGCTGCTCCACTTCTCGCTGTTTGAGATGATAACATGGGTTGTTCACTGCAGCTCTTGTTTAAAAGTTCTAATACGGGAGAGAAATGCTTTATTAATCTTCAAAGTCCCCACCCATGTTTTACTTTGCATAGAGTAGTTGCGAGTCTTAATACTTACTACTCAATGAGAGATGTACCCCTTCCTTATTTGCTTTCTTTCGATTTGCAGTATTTGGTTAAAATGAGGGGGCATCCATTTCTTATCAGCTCCTCATTATGGTCTATCTAGCCTAGGTTAAAACATCATTAAGTTATTATCAGGTCTATTCACATGGAGGATGTCAGTTGTTCAGGGCCATTATAAATTGCCTCCCTTCTTATTATCAGAAGATACATTCACTTACCCCTTCCTCCTCAATATAGGCTCCACCTTTGTGGCTGTTTTTCCTTTTTCTTAGTTACTCCTTCTTATCAGTATTGGGGTTTGTTCAATTGCCCCTCTTACCGATTACCTATGTACAAGGAAATTACTAATTACTACCATGTTCTGCGGTGCATCCATGGTTATCATAATCATTAACATTATTAAATTGTTGATATTAGAGATTCTCAGTGTGTTTGGGATATCCATAGCTCTTTAATAGGCTGGCCCCACTTATGGCTTGCGCATTGGTCTGCGCTTTGCCTATGTTGCTAATTCCCTTGTGTGGTGGAAAGTCTCGCTGCCTCCTCTCGGCTTTTCCCTTTATAAAACATATTATTGAATGTCCCATGATATCTCCTGTTCTATCCTGCACCCTACTTCCATTATAGCTTCAGTTTTGATAGGCCTTACCTCGCGGTATTGTGTGGTTCGCCGCATCGGTTTCGAAACGCGTCGACAGTTTTTATGTATCTTCATTTATTGTTATGAATATTGCTTGATTATAATATGTTTGCTTTGTCCGTATATGGCTGAATAGAATATGCAGTTTAGTCCAGCATTATTTGCATAGTGGTCATATTGTTTTTAATCTGTTTGATATCTGCATAATAGGTTGATGTACTGACCAAGTATAAATTATATGCGGTTCTATGTTTTTATGAAAATAAAAGTTTGAGATTTCATCTCAGTTACACAATGACCTCCAGTAGATTGTAAGTGCCTTTTGTGGTGTCACTTATAAAACAACTCTCACACTTGTGTTTGAAAGATTTGAATGCTTGATGAGTCCCATAGGCCGAGATTAATAGACCTGAGTAAGAAAGGAGTTAGTGTATGAAATTGTGTTACACGACCAAGGGAACCCCTTGTTTTTTTTAATCATTCTCTGATACTACTAGAGCGCAGCCTATAGCCAACTACTCCAATATCTTGCCTTTACCAGACAGCAGAGCTCATACTTTACATTATTTCTTTTGTTCAGATTCTAACAATAATGATTATGTTGAGGAGGAGGAATTTGCCCCACAATACAATGAGAACAATTGACATTCCAAATCATAGGATACTCGGGGTCTGGACACCTCCCCAGACACTGGATTTACCCGTCTCTCTGGTCCTGTTGCGAAAGAGAGTACCTCTTCTGCTATGGTCATGAGGTGGGTTGCAGAGTTCATTAACTGATGATGATCGAAAATGGAGTACAAAATTAACATTTGACTGAGGTACTTCAGCCTGGCCAGGCATCCAGTGAACCTCTCTTGCCATTTAACAAAGTCTTCACAAATACACTCCTAGGTAATTTATCAAAGCCATGCCCTGGGCCTCCAGTCACATGAAAGTAGCTCGCGGCCACAGACGATCCTGACTTCTTACACCAAAGAGTCTGGTGGTTCAGGCATCCACAGGCAGAGTCAACCCTAACACCTTTTAGATAAATCCTTCTGACTGTAAATCTAGAGGCAAGTGCATGTTTTCAGCGGTTTGTCTTGTTTTGTGCTCAGTCAGTGCCTGCTACATCCACGGCCACTACTGTCATGCTATATAGAAGGTGGTTGGTCACATTCTGCTGTAATTTCCAGAAGAGCTACAAGAGTCTTTATCATAAACCATACAGGATGCTGTAAAATTAGTTATAAGGTCTGCCCTTGACACGACTAACATCTTGGGTTTATCAATGAACATGAGTGTGGTTCTTCGGCACCATGCGTGGATGTGGTCTACAAGCTTCTCCAGAGATGTGCAGGTGTAAGAAATTGGATTATTGGTTGAGAGGAGAGTAAGCCCCACACAGGCAACACCCTCAATCTTTGTTAGGGTGAACCCCAAAGATCACAAAATTAACCTGTGCTTAACCCTCAGGTAGCTTGACACATAGGAGTTTGGCTTAACTCAGAGGCAATTACTAAACTATTTATGCAGCACATAAGCAGCATTAAAATAAAAACATAACACAAGACAAATCCCAAAACAATTTAGAAAAATAGAATGCATTTAAATAAATAAAATGAGACCAGGACAGAAAACATCTAATTAGTATAACTGATGTATTTAGTTTTAAAGTCCGGCGAGGTAGAGGATTCCGCGAATAGCAGGTAGAGTGTTGTGGATGGTCATCGCTGTAGCTCAAAGACCAGGCCAGGGGTCTCAGGCTTTCATTGCCGTAGCGTGAAGAACCTGTCGGGTGTCGTGGACAGTATTTGCTGTCACTGCCGGCTGTGTTGCCCTTTCTAGCTTGCCTTCATTATAGTGCGAAGAGCAGGTCTCATGTTGCCATTCGTCGATGGCGGACACCGAAGCGTGAAGAGTTGGGTTTCATTTTGATGGTCATAGTGGGCAGCAGAGTTGTGGTGCGCTCAGGCTCTTTCAATGTCCCAAAAAGCCCCAAACCTCAGGATTTCACCTTTCTTCTTAGGACCTGGAGAGTGATCTCCTGGCCTGCAATGTCCAAAGATCCAGGAGTGTACGGACAAGTTTCTTTGAGGCACCAATAGTTGTACCTGGTGTCAGCCTTTGAATTGAGGGATTTTCTATACTAACCCACATCTGGTTGTAGGAAGGTCTTCTATTCCCCTGTCAAGGCTCCAAAACGTCTGTGGTTAGAAAAGGCAGGGCAGATCTGGTAGTTTGCGTGTATGTGTGTGGCAGAGTCATTTGAAGTGCAAGTGGGGCTGGGTGCAGCCCCACCTAGTCATCCTATCAGGATGACCAATGCTCTCCACACCTAAGCCCCATTTGGACACAGTGTGGTAGGAATACACAAATCCCAACACAGAGATCCATTCAAGTCATGTGACCCAGAAGGCACAAATAGTTAGGACAAGTAAACTCCAACTTTCCAAAAGTGGCATTTTCAGAATTATGATTTAAAATCCCAGTTTACAGTTAAAGAGGATTTTAAATTGAGTGTAAATACCAACAGGCACATGCATCAAGCAAAAAAAAGCCTTGGCAGCGCAATTCAGCCCTTTCCAATGCGGGAACACTTTTACCGAAAATCAAACAAAAACGCAAAAATAAGGACTCACACATATTTTGAGAAGCAAATATGTGAATCCTTACTTGCGATTCCCTTAACAGCGATTGTGAATTGCGATTCACAAAAAAAGTCTCAAACCAATGAATGTAAACTCGCAAATAGCGATTAGCATGAAAATTGCAGTTTTGCATGTGCAGAATAAGGGGACTCATAATCAGGTGGTTAAGTTGTGAAAAATAAATCACACAGGTGTAATCACTCAGAATCCTATTTAAACTGACCCAGAAGGCCCCTGAAGCTATTCACAATGGCAGCGCTCTACTTGATGGTGAGGAGGAGGAGGATCTATGCAGCAGCACAGCGCAGAGGGAGAATACAGGAGCGGATTTTCAGAGTGTGCACCACCTTGCTGGGACAAACAGACAATGAAATCTATGATATGTACAGACTGAAGAGTGCAGTGATCCTACACCTAATAGCAGAATTGGGACCCTTAATGCAGCTCCAGCCCTGTAGGACCCATGCCATCCCACCTCATGTTCAGGTCCTATGTTGCCTGCACCTACTTGCCTGAGGCAGTTTACAGGGGGTAGTAGCTGTAGCTGGATGGGTATCGCAAAGCTCCCTTTCACGTTTCTTCAAATCCTTCCTGGACGCCATGATGAAAAGGATTCACACCCACATCACCTTCCCCACAACCCAACAGGATTTGAACAAGACAAAACTGGACTTCTACCAGGTCACACAGTTCCACCATGTGATCAGGTGCATAGATTGTATGGATGTCCGCATTTGTCCACCAGCAGCTAATGAATACATTTTCAGGAACAGGAAATTCTATAATTCAATCAATGTGCAAGTAGTGTGCAATGCAAACCATATCATAACAGACATTGTGGCGCAATACCCTGGAAGCACCCACGACTCCTACATATTTCGACACAGTGGCATCCACACCCGTCTGCTCAGGTGAATTTGGCGAAGGACATCTGCTCGATAAACACATATAATTATAATATACACAAACAGACAAAATGGAAATGCATAACAGTCGCTAACCCTTTGCTTACTACCCTCTAGGGGACAGTGCATACGCCGTGCTGAACTACATATTGATGCCGTACCTCAACACAGCCACACCACATGAGAATGGTGTATGTATAATGCAGCACACATCAGCACATCAGCACAAGTAATGTAATTGAACGTACGTTTGGACTACTGAAACGTCGCTTTTGCATCCTACACAAAACTGGTGGAGCGTTGCAGTACCGTCCAGAGACCTGCTACTGTATTGTGGCTGCATGTGCCATGTTGCACAATATTGCCACCAGGAGAGGTATACCCATTGAGGTGTCCGACAGCGAGTCTGAGGGGGACAACCAGCCACTGGTACAACTCCGACAAGCGCATGGGTCAAGCTCAGCAGAAGGGCAAAGGAGACGTGCAGACATCACACAACATTATTTCTGAGGTATGTAATGACGAGACAAGGCACTTGAATTTCGAAAAGGAAAGGTTTTACTAACATGAGCCAATGTAGTATTGTGTAGCCACACAGAGAATGGTGCAAAATAAAACAGTGATTGTATTCTGTAAAAATTAAACTATTCCAGGTCCTGGAATTCAATCACTATCATGGTTTGTCCATGGTTATGTGGGCAAATGAATAAGGAGATGTCATCCTAGCGCTTCCTGCCATTCACCCCCAGATGCCTTTCGCCCGCATCTGCAACATTCACCTGGTGTGCACCGAAGGTAATGTGTGGGTACTGCGCCTCCTGGCAGTGGACACTGGCACCGACAGGCTGCTAAGGCTGTATGCCTCCTCACTACCCTCCCCCCCGTACATTGCTGCCACCAACAGTAGCAGCCTGGATCTGTTCCACTGCAGTGGTCACTTGTCCAAGCGCCCTGGCCACATCCCCACAACAGTGGCCCATATCTTTTTGCATGGAAACGGAGTGGCATACGAGCAGCGCAGTGGTGTTGCAAAGGTTGTTGTTGGACATGGTATAGCAGGCCAAGCGCCTCATGAACTGCCGATGCCATCTCTGCTGTGTCTCGTGGCCCGCAATCATTGCCCTGGTCAGCTCCTGCACGCTTGAGTTGGTCTGCCTATTTCTCTCCACCACAGCTGCAGTTAGTTCCTGCACACTATCTGTCATGACTGTGACGTTCCTGGCCAATTTGGTTAGTTTCAGCTGAAGTGTCTTGCTTGCAGGCGCTGCACCCTCAACATCTGGGACTCCACATCACCCCACACATTTGGAACCTGGTCATCCTGAGCAGCAATGTGGGCCCTTGAACTGAACCTCCGTCGTCGTCGGACCTGTGCCTGGGGTGTAGGTGTGTTCACAGGTGGCTGGCTAGTCACAGGGGCAGGTGCAAGAGCCAGCTCAGCAATGGCTGCAGCGATGGAACTTGGGCCCTGCATTTGGTTTGTGCAGGGTGTGCTTGCTGGGCAACAGGTGTCTCCACATCAGTCTCTGCAGGAGTCTCAGAGATGTGTAGACAATCACTGTCTTCTGAGTCTGCCTCTGCTGCATCTGTGATGTGAAACAATGCTATGTTAATTTGTGTTAAGATTACTGTTGTGTGACATTCAGTATACTTGGCTCACATTAAATCACTGGCTGCCATGTATTGTTGGCGTGTTTAACTTGCCATTGTTGTGTTTGACTACCCACTTGCCTGACATGCCTACAACTCCCATATTGCATTTTGCATATGAGTTAAAACGAGGACTGGAATGTGACCTGTACACTGGGGTTGGACTGAGGGGATGTGCATGATTGACCAGTACTTTGAAGTGTTTGGTTGCATGCATCTTACCTTGTGTGGTACTGGCCACTCCGGATGTGTCCAGCTGGGTCACTCCCACCACTGCCTCTGGCTGGTTTGTGGACCCCACCAGGTCCTCCAGAGCTGTATTGTCGGGGACTGTGGATGTGCCCCCTCCAGTACTCCTTGCCTCTTTCAGCCTTTCTGCTTTTCCCTCCTTGGCACTGCTGCGAAGGTCGAAACCATCTCTTCTTGAGATCATCTATGCTGCGGTGTGTGACCCCCACATCATTCACCTTGCTCTTGATAGTAGCCATATCCTGTGTTTTTCTGCCTCTGGCGCTTTCAGTGAGAGTTTCCCAAAGAGCTTGTCATTGCTCTTGTGCACCTCCTCTACAAAGTTTTCAAGTTCCCTCTCACTGAATTTTAACTTGCGCTTCCTGAGCTTGGCACTCCCCACTTATGTTGTAGGATCCATTCTGGTGCACAGAAAGTAACTGCAGAAAAAGGTGGATGGTGAATCTGCTCAGCTCCAGCACTCTGCTTCCTCCTCTCACTTTCTCTAGGCACTGACTGAAGCATGGACTGAATGACTTCCTGGTTGTGATGTCATCAGCATGCTTCCAATGCGACACGCATTTTGCGATTTCAAAAATTGAGGAATTGCTATTCGCGATTGCGAAAATTACTGATTTGGTGATTTTGCGCAAGGGGGTTCATGAATTGCAGATAGCGATTTCTAAATACCGATTCCTTATTAATCGCTATTTAGGAATCCCTAAATGTGATTTTGATGCATGTGCCCGTTTATATCTTACTGCTCCCAATCAAGTGTTATCACTTATTAAATATAATAAGGTAACCCAGTGTAAGTCAATCAGAGAGATAGACCCTACAGCAGTGAAAAAAAACTTTGAGAGTTTTGACCACCAAGACGTGTAAAATGTAAGTACACATGTCCTATTTTAAATACAATGTGTACTGCCCTATGAGCCCTACCTTAAGGGTATTAGTAAGGACGTTTGAAGACCGTGCAAAAGGGTTATTTAGAAGACCCAGCCACATATCCCTTCACAGATTGTATCTCCCCAGCACCTTGCCTCATGAGACTTTATGGCACAGGGTAACTGATAAATATTTAAAAGGAAGGTTTGGCCTGGCAAAATGTTTATTTTGGTAGTGCGACTTGGCAGTTTAATACTGCACTAAAGGCTGCAGTTTCTGGCCTGAGACATATTTTAAAAGACTACTTTAGTGGGTAGCACATTGAGTGCTGCAAGCCCACTAAAATAATTTAATTTAAATGCCCTGAGGACATGCAGTACCAATCAGTAATGACATACAAGTATATTACATGCACTAATCAGGTATATTCCACTTTTAAAATGCTTCAGAGAGAGAGCACAAGCACTTTACCATTGGCTGGCAGAAACAATAGTGCACAGATTCTTAATGCCAACAAAAAAGCGAGTTCAACAGAAGGCAAAACATCTGGGGGAGACCCTGCAAAAAGAATCAGGTCCAATTCCAGGTATGTTTAATGGACATGGGAATTTGATGGCTCTCTTGAAGGTTCGTTCCCTGCCCCTCTGGTAACCACAGCATAAAACCACTAGAGTGTGCTGTTTTCAACATTCCTTACCCTGTAGGAGACAGGATGAGACATTTCCTCAAAGGACAACAAGAAACTACTTTGGACGCATGTGTCATCTAACTTCTCAAGTGGACCACGCCTTCCCAATTCTAGGTACTTCACTACACCTTCCGCTTTCGTCAGCATGGATGGCTGAGGAACACTTCCATTTTGCAAAACTTTGCTGCTCCTTTTAGCCAAAGGAATAATAGAGAAAGGATTGAGCCTCAGAAATTGGAACTCCTATTTTTTCGGTGTCCCGAAAGTTGGGATTTTTCATTCTATTTTAGATCCCAGTCATTTCAACGCCTTCCTGAGGATGGGGAAGGCCAAGATGTCAATGCTGGGCAAGGTGTTTTTGCCCTGGATCCCAGCCTGGATAGTGGCATTGGACCTGCTGGACACCATTTCTATATTCCTGTTGTTAGAAAGTCGTCCTTTTGCCCTGTTCACACCCATTTGTTTGCAGAATCATACTATTGGCAACTGATTCTGGGCTCTGCTAACTGGGCTTAGGATCAGTGCTATGTGTATAAAGGTACATGTAATAGGGTATGCGTAGTAATCCACGCAAATACTTTATATATTTAAAGTAATGTAACTTTAATGGAATACCACATACATTCAGCAACCATCAGCAAACCCATCAAGTACTGGTTTTCATTAGAACATTCACTGTGATGCAGTTCCACTGCATCATGACTGCATCATATAATTCTAAACATTACCACATATCTTCCCCCCAATGGAATCTAAAGGAAAAAATAAGAAAAACATTAGGAAATATACAATCCTTATATATAAAAGAAAACATATTACCAGAAAACACATTTTTTTTCCTTTACACAATGCAATACATATAAAAACATGTCATTACAAATGAGATATTTTACACAAACTACCAAAACTCTATTTCCTGCCATCATCTAACTCAGCCACAGAACCCTTAACTGAAACAACCTTATGCGGCTGAGAAAAAGTACTTTCTCCCTTCCTTACAAAACCAATTTTTCTCACAACAACCCAATCACCTTCCTCAAAAACTAAATCCTTAGCACATGTCCTACTATCAAATTCCATCTTATTGCGCCACTGACAATCAACAACTCTTGACCTCATCCTCTCTCTATCAACCCAAACCTGTTTTTTTTCCTTCAACCACATTGGAGACTCCTTAGTACCTGGTTCTCTTCCTTTCAAGGCCACAAATACAGAAACTCCAGTTACTGAATGAGGCGTAATCCTGTGACCCCACATCATTCTTCTCAATTCATCTTTCCATGATAAACCATTAGCCAAACAAAGCTGAATACAATCCATTACAATTCTGTTTACCCTTTCTACAAGTCCATTGGCTTGCGGACGGAACAAGGCCACTCTCTCATGACTAATCCCAAGACTGACAAGGAACCTAGACATCTCTGAAGAAACTAACTGAACACCATTATCAGTTATAAGAGTTTTCGGCACCCCTTCTTCCAAGAAAACCTCCTTTAAAAATGCAATCAGGGGGGCGTGGCTACGAGCCGACCGCGATGGCTGCGTAGTGAGAGAGCTCTAACACCGAGGCAGCTCCTTCGACATTAATCCGATACAAAATCCGCCTCCAGTGTACCACCGGCGACGGATTCGGAGTGAGGCAATCCAGCGACGCCGGCTGGCGCTTCCCCGGTCGAAATTGGACTCGAATAACCGGTGGGACGTGTGTGGTTCGGTGGCGGCCCTGCCGGGTGAGAAAGCACCGGCCTGCCGTGACGCTGCCCCCCGCCCGGAAGTGGCCGCGAGACGGGCGGCTATACCGGAAGGAGGTGCTGACGGCGGCGATCCTCCCCAGAAGTGTTTGCTGTTCC
The DNA here is from genome assembly GCF_964261635.1 of Lissotriton helveticus. Lineage (NCBI taxonomy): Eukaryota > Metazoa > Chordata > Amphibia > Caudata > Salamandridae > Lissotriton > Lissotriton helveticus. Next base: position 1,790,761,170 of record NC_136068.1, read on the forward strand.
CCCACCGGAGCTGAGCCATAGCGAACGAGGGTTCCCCGACGGAGTGACCCTCCTACTAGTCCGGACTGCCCTGGAGCGTGGAGGCTCCGCGTGTGCACTGTGACCAGCTCTGCGGGAGGTACGAGGCCAGGACGGGGAGAGCGGGAGCGGAGTGCGCCATTGACTGTTGGAGCTGTGGGGCTGAGTACTCGGCGGGCATTGGGTGCATTGCTGCACCTGCACAACAGACTACCGGGTAGCGGGTAGAGCGTCCTACGATGGAGGGTGCAATAAACTGGCAGTGCAGGGGAGCGTGGGGTGCCCCTGACCCCCAGGGCTGAGAGTGGCGACAATTCCTGGCACTGAGCCGGAGTCCCGGACTTTTGGGCGCGAGAGCAGCACCCCCTGGCCTGCGCCATAAGACTTGGTGCTTCTCTGAAGCCTCCGCGCCTGCAGCTGCCCGGCTCTGATTCTGGCCGTGATAGGGAGGAGGCTGTGGCAACAGCTGCCGACTGGAGCGACACAGGAGCCTGAGTTTCGGGGTCCACCAGAGGCCCTCGCACGCCGGAAGAGTTCACTCTGACCGCTCCCCCCTGCCCCACGACATTCTCGTGCAGCATACCCGGAGGAGTGGGGGAGCTTTCACGTTTGGCGCCATTTTTCTGTCACGAAGGTCCTCTGAAGCGTCCCCTCACGTGCTGACGACCTACAGTCATGGCAAACAGAGGTCACAGAGGCGCTGCTGCTCAGGCGAAGCTAGAAAAATATGCCTTCGAAAAAAGTGCCGCAAATCTCTCAGAGAGTCGTCCCTCGGGGGGCAAGAGTCCGGTAGGTGAGGGCACCAAGAAAGTGACTTTGGAGGACCTGATGAAAATGCTTACGAGCGTGCAAGCGACCGTGGGAGCAATCTCTACTGATGTTGGGCTGCTGAGGGCGGATTTCCACAAAATGACGGAGCTGGTGGCCCAGGTGGAAGTGGTCACTAAATCGCTGGTGGAGGACACCTCTGAACTACAGCTGGCCACTGAGCGATTGGAAGCGATTGCCAAGAAGCTACAAGACCGCCTGGATGATCAAGAAGGGAGGTCACGAAGAAACAACATCCGCATCCTGGGCATTCCGGAATCTGAAGGCAAACGCTCGATGGATTTGTATGTGGAGGAGCTAATCACGACAAAACTGCAGCCGAAGGGTCTCTCCCGATTCTTCTCTGTCGAAAGGGCGCATAGAGTCCCGGGGGGGACGCCAAAACCTGGGGCGGCGCCACGGCCGGTGCTAGCTAGACTCTTTAACTTCAGGGATAGGAATGCCATACTCCAATCGGCCAGGAATTCCGCCCCAATCAAGGTGCTGAACTCCACTATAGCGTTCTTCCCTGATTACACAGCTGAGGTGGCCCGAAGACGTAAGACTTTTATAGACGTCAAGAAAAGCCTGCGGGACAAGGACATACCATACTCTATGTTATTTCCGGCACGACTGAGGGTCGTGGACAATCACAGGGCATGGTTCTTCGACACACCGGAAGCGGCGAGGGAATGGCTGGACGGATGGAGGCGAGTGGAGGCACCTAGGCGAGATGGTAGATTTCAACGCGACAGAGGCTCCCTGCAACAATCGGACCAGGACCCTTCCCAGGGCCATAGCCAAGACCTGTTTGCAGAGCTGGGTCTGGAGGAGAGAGAGTATTCCGAGGAGTGAGGGCCGACGATCGTGTGTCATGCATTGCCTGTGGACACTTGGGCCCTGTACTGGGCCGGGCGGCTGAGGTCGCTTGGAGCTGCCGTCGGGTTGAAGAGCTTCGCACCCCCGACAAGCAAGTACAATGGGTTGGGATGGGGCAAAGCGCTCTGCTAAGTTGGGGGAGGCGGGCGGTTTCAGACCCGTACAGCAGGGAGGCAGGGAGGGGGGTGGGGGGGGGGTTGGATGGTTGTTTTAGCTCTAGGTTTTTTGTTTAACTGTTGTATTGTTTGGCACAGCACAAGCTACACTGCACCGAATGAGGGCGACCTGTTCATAGGTGACGTTGCTCCACTAAGTTCATTCCTCCTGGACTCATACCACACCCTGATAGATGGCGACACACTCGCAGGGTACACCTGAGTTCCATATGACACGCCCCTCCCGCTCTCTATCACTGACGGCACTCACATGGAATGTTCGAGGATTGGGTGATAGAGTGAAGCGAGGCCTAGTGTTACAATATTTGAAACTCTGTAAACCGGCGATAGTTATGCTGCAGGAGACCCATTTAGTGGGCATGGCCTCGAGAGCGATGGACAGGTGGGGGTACAAATTCGTCACTCATGCGGACTTCTCGTCCGGTTCTAGGGGGACTGGAATCCTTATAAGGAAAAATTTCCCATTGATATGCAAACAAACTAAGGTAGACACTCAGGGCCGCTTCGCAGCGGTAACAGTACAGTGGGAAGGCCAGCTCTTTAATTTCGTGTCTGTGTACATCCCGCCTAACCTGCACACCGAAGCTCACACTGCACTAGCCTCCTTTCTCCTGGCATTACCGACAGCGACTCTGGTTTTAGGGGGAGATTTCAATGACGTGGTGGACCATACCCTTGATAGGCACCCACAGGCTGTGACGGTACGGGGAGGCGGGCGACTCTCCGGTCTGTTAGACGCCTTAGGACTGACGGACTGCTGGCGATACAAACACCCCCACGACAGACACTACACATACTACTCAGCAACACACAATTGCCTCTCGCGAATTGACCATGTGTTCATGTCAGGTGAAGGGCTTTGTGGGGTCGAAGAAGTGGCCATCTGCCCCAGAGGTATCTCCGACCACTCCCCTCTCCTGCTCACGTACACGAGTCACCGCGCACACAGGTGCCGTACGTTTCCGATTCATGCGAGTTATCTGCAACATGCCCCTTTAAAAAAATCACTCACCACGACTGCCGAGCGCTACTTTCGGGAGAATGTGGGCTCGGTGGACTCCCAGAGTACTCTATGGGAAGCGTTTAAAACGGTGCTGCGGGGGCAAGCGATTGCATCGGTAACGGCCCACAGGAGAACACAACAGCAAGAACTCAGCGCCCTGGAGGAGGCCCTTACAGTGGCCATCTCTAGACAGGATTCCAATCCGTCACTGGGAGCCGCCCAGGCGGTCCGGCTGTGCCGCATAGAATGGTTGGCGTACCAGAGGGAATCGGTTAGGACATCAATCCAGGCCACCCGCCATAGAGTCTATGAACTGGGCGATTAAGCGGGAAAGATGCTGGCCTGGCTCGATAAAAAGGAAAGGGCATTCAGGGTTATTGCTCGACTGACGCTGCCTGACGGACGGTCGACCTCTGACCCCGGGGTTATTGTCGACCTGCTGGCAGATCATTACAAAGCGGTCTACGCTCCTCAGGCAGGGTTCTCGACGGAGGAGGCATATGACTACATTAAGGATCTGACGATCCCCTGTCTCTCTCCAGAGGCGGCACTTTTATTGGAGGCCGAGGTTACCGTGCAGGAAGTAAGGGACGCGACCGAGGCGTTGGCGTCTGGGAAGGCCCTGGGACCCAACGGCATCCCGGTGGAATTGTACAAACAAACGTCCCAGACGACAGCCCCCCATCTTCTTAACATGCTCGTGGACAGCCTAGAATTGGGTATGCTGCCGAGTGACCAGCGCCTGGCCGCTATCATCCCGATCCACAAACCTGGTAAAGTGGCAGAGGAATGCACTTCCTACCGCCCCATCTCCCTGCTCAACGCGGAGCCAAAGATCCTCGCCAAGTTGCTGGCGTTGCGGTTGACCCCCCACCTTGCCACTCTAATACACCCGGACCAGTCCGGCTTCATGCAGACTCGTAATACCTCGCATAATTTGCGGTGTTTACAGGCGGTCCTGGCTCGCAGGGAGAGTATACGGGAACCAGCGGTACTGCTCTCCCTGGACGCCTCTATGGCGTTCGACGCGGTGGAGTGGCCTTATCTCTTCGCGGTGCTCCGACGCATGGGCTTTGGGCCCCGCTTTTGTGCGTGGGTCCGACTGCTGTACGCTGGCCCCCTGGCGCAGGTTGTGGCGAATGGCCACATCTCTAGGACCTTCCCGCTTGGGCGTGGTACGAGACAGGGTTGTCCGTTGTCTCCTCTACTGTTTTCATTAATCCTTGAGCCGTTGGCAATTTGGGTGAGATGGGAACCATCAATTAAGGGTATCCGGTGGTCACCAACGTGGGAAGACCGGATATCGCTGTACGCCGATGATGTCCTGCTCTACCTCACCGCCCCGCGGAAATCGGTCCCGGAGCTGCTCAATGTCTGCGAGAAGTTCGGGAGAGTATCCGGCTATAGAATTAACTGGACGAAGTCAGTTCTATTCGTTCTTGTTGGCCACCCCCCCCACTTCCGAGGGGCTGTCCGTTAGCATACACTGCTGCCCCCTTTAAATATCTAGGGATTTACGTTACTCCTAGTCCGGACGTATTCCACGCTTTGAACCTAAGACCCCCCCTGGAGCGGTTTGTTCGGGATGTCAAGGTGTGGCGCTCCCTTCCACTCACTCTTCTGGGCAAAGCCGCCCTGTTCAAAATGATGGCTCTGCCTCGTTTTTTGTACCTCCTGGAGAATACGCCGTTTCCGGTGCCCCCTCCTACTTTAAGGCCATCACGGCGGCAATTTCTAATCTGCTCTGGGATGGGAAACCGGCCCGCATTGCGCAGAACAAGCTGGTGAGGGACTGGTACGATGGGGGGATAGCACTCCCTAGTATTGAACTATATTACTGGGCTGCCCACCTTAAACAGATCAACTACTGGTTACATGTCCCACACACGGACCCAGCCTACATGGCGGACAGGCAGAATATCGAACCCAGAGGTCTGCTGAGAAACCTATATAGTCGCACCGTCCCGTCTGAGCTACAGGGCCCGACACGTCATACGATCCAAATCTGGTATAAGGCACACAGGCACCTGCACTGCGCGCACACTGTTACACAGATGACACCCCTATGGGACTCACACAGGTTGGGTTACATGGGCAATACCAAAGGGTTTAAGGCATGGGACGACATTGGAATTTCAGTGGTGGGGGACCTCTGGAAAAATCACAGAATCGTGGATTTTGGGTTTTTACAGACCAAATATGGTATGGGAGAGTCTGAACGGTACAGATTCATGCAGATACGGCACGCGCTGGGGGCAGCCATTCCGGCGGGTGCGACTTTGCAGGAGTCTACCCCTCTTGAGGACCGACTGCTGACCGAGCACATGCCCCAAAAAGCCACCTCATACACGTACCGGAAACTAGTTAACAATCTCCCTGACATGTTGTCCAAGTTGCGCTCCAATTGGGTGGCGGAAATAGGTGACCTTGATGACTCGGAGTGGCAGGAGGCTCTCTCGTCACCTTGCGAGTCGGCGATTCCCTCCAGACTTAAGCTGGTGCAACTGAAAGTCCTGCACCGTACATACTATACCCGGACGGTGCTGTACAAAATAGGAAAGGCTGATCAGGAGTACTGCCTCCGCGGATGCGGAGAAAGGGGGACGTTCTACCACACCATTTGGGATTGCGGGAGGCTGGCAGGGTATTGGACAGCGGTGCTACGCACTATCTCACAGACTGTGAATGTTTCCCTGCGGTTAGACCCGCGCTGCTGCTTGCTGAACATATGGGAGGCCACGGACTTGACCCATCGACAGCAGGACTGGGTGGTGTTGGGCCTGATGGTTGCGAAGCGCAATGTGGCTAAACTGTGGGGGTCACCTGTAGTGCCCAGACTGAGAGAATGGTGCAATGATATGGATGACGCAATGGTGGCAGAGAAGGCGGTGTTTGTCCGGAGGGGTTGCCCCAAGAAATGGGGTCTGATCTGGGGGGCATGGAACGTATACAGAGGAGACATCTGTGAACCACCGAGAGAGGATTTGGATGAGGGTTTGTCGGATTGAGATTTAGAATGTTACTGAGGGAATGTGTGCTGATGAGATCTGCAGCCTTGGTGGACGCCTGAATATTGTAGGAGAGGGAGGAGCCGGGAGGGGTCCTGGACTACGTCACTATTGTTACGATGATTCGATGATGGATACAAGTCTATTTGCCCTCTGGAAACGCTTTGTGGTTTTATTCAACGGCTGTGCTCTTGTTGTTTGGTACTGTTTGGTTCTACGGTTAAAAGCGGACCTTTATATCTTCCGACAAGATTGGCAAAGTAATGCTGCACGCTAGGAATGGTTGCCGCCGGGCCTCAGGGATGCCGGCTAAACGGCTGTGTAAACTTCCACATTCCAACTTTATCACTGAAATGTTTGAGGTCGGCCCCAGAGGTTGTAGGCATTCAACTGTGTCTTGATTTATGTGTGCAATAAAGGTCTTTTAAAAAAAAAAAAAAAAAAAAAAAATGCAATCACATTCGCAGTACAAACTTGTCCCACTGATTTGCAAGTAAACCATTTGCTATGGTAATCAACCAAGACAAGTAAAACCCGGTTATTGCTTCCCAACCTGTCAATCGGACCCAAAACATCCAAGCCTAATTTCTCCCAAGGTCTCATAGGTAGATCTACACATCTCAATGGTGGTTCTCTTGTAACTTTTACCTTATCACTATTTTTGCAAGCATGACAATCTCGCACAAGATCTTCCACATTCCTGTCCATCTCTGGCCACCAATAAGATTCTCTTAGTCTACGCTTTGTTAAACTCCTACCTACGTGCCATTCATGTACAATTCTCAACAACTTTGATCTCAACAAAACCGGTGGAACTATCCTATTTCTTCTAAAAACTTTGTCACCTTGCAAGCTAAGTTCATCCTTAACCGATGTGTATTGTCTGTGTACTGTTCCTTCACTAGATCCATTCCAAGAATTCATAATCCATTCTTTCACCTTCTTGTATTCCTCATCTTTCTCCATAGCTTCCCTCCACTCTTCCTGGCTGACAGCAAATTCACAATCTACACTAACAACAAAATCTTCCAAAATTTCACCACAAGAATCGTCATCCACCGGCATTCTAGAGAGACAATCGGCAATAACATTTCTATTGCCTCACACATACTCAACTACAAAATTGTAGTCTAAAACAGATAGCAACCACCTCAATATACGGGGAGTCACACTTCCATCTAAACCCCGTCCTCCTTTAAAAACATGAACTAACTGTTTATGATCCGTTTTCACAACAAAAGGCAACCCCCACTGGTAGTACTTAACCACATCGCTGCTTCAGAGATTCCTCTCCTGTGCTGGGCCCTAATAGAACTGGGTGTGGTCATGACGAGCTCAGCTTGTCATGAGCACAGGAGCACTGTACTGCATGACGAGCTGAGCTCGTCATGAGCATGGAAGGGGTTACAATGTAATAGGCAATGCTACGTTTTCTATAGTAGAATATTATTTTTCTGCTCCCTGTAATCTGCGTGAAGCAATCCCAATGATAGTTTCACTACCATCTGACACTTGTATCAACACTGCCCCTAGACCAACATTACTCGCATCTATAACCAAAATAGATTTTTTTTAAAGTCAAAATGACCTAATGACGGAGCATTGGAAAGACTATCTTTCACTTTAACAAATGCATCCTCACATTCAACATTCCATTCAAATATCACTCCTTTTTTTAAAAGAAGCCTCATAGGTTCCACTAAATCAGCGAATTTAGGCACAAACTTAAAACAATATTCAGCCAGACCTAAAAATGACTTAAATTGTTCCTTATTAATGGGAGGTGGAGCATCCCTCACAGCTTTCTCAATACTGCTCTTTGGTGTTATACCATCTGCTGATATCTGATGACCCAAATAGTTGACCTGATTCAATCTTATTTGATATTTCTATTTTTTTAATGTCAAACCATACTCTGAAATTCTATGCAGCACTTCATCCATCTTCTGATCATGTTCCTCAAATGAACTTCCGACAATCATAATGTCGCCTTGAAAACACAACACTCTGTCCATACCCTTAAAAATATTCTGCATAATACGTTGGAACACAGCTGAGGCTGACGCCAACCCAAACGGCATTCTACGATATCTAAATGCACCCAGAGGTGTCACAAATGATGTTAATGGACGTGAATCGGGATGTAAGTTCACCTGATGGTAAGCTGAGGAGATGTCAAGGACACTGAAAACACAACCCTCACCCATTCTACTTAGCATTTCTCCAATATTAGGTAAAGGTTGTCTATCTACCCAGATGTTCTGATTTAAATCTCTTAAATCAATACATAAACGAATTTTGTTTCCTTCCTTAGGTGCGACAACAATCGGAGATAACCATTCCGATGATTCAATTGGTTCTATAACTTTAGCCTCCAACAATTTTTCTTATTCTTTGCTAAGTGGCTCTCTCATCATATGTGGTATTGTCCTAACTCTATGTACAATTGGTTTAGCATTTTATTTCAATATAATACGATGTGAAAATCCCTTCAACATACCCAACTTATCTGAAAAAACATCGAAAGATTTCTCCATTAACATATTCCCCCATTCATTGTTCATCTCCCCACCAGAAGACACGTTTTCCACGTTTTGTTCAATAACCATTACAGGTTCCACAGCATTCGGATTGAGTACAATGTTTAAATCTTTCTGATTACGCCATCCAAGCAAATTAGATCCTTCCTGGGTAATATACACACTTCCATAAACCCCATTATTTGTAAAAACGATATTCATCCATTGCATCCCAAGAATATTGATTCTTGATCCACCATATCCTACAGCTCTCACATCTGTTGGTAACAGATATTTCATTTCACCATCTAATTTTTCTTGAAAAGTCTCTTTTGAAACCAAAGTAAAAAGGCTACCAGAATCAGCCAAAAGACGTACAGTTCCTTTTCCCAGAAAAATTTCACAATGAGGTTTCTCCAACTTTTCTGTACTTTATCTCTTTAGATTTGTGCAAACATTAGCAGAATCATATTGTTCCATTGACATGGGAAGGATTTTTCAGCATTTCAACAGATAGGAATAATTCTTCATTTTGTTCTTCCGCATTTTCTATTTCTTTAATACTAGCATTTCTAGTGTATCCCTTTGATCTACATGCCTTTGCCAGATGACCTCTTTTACCACATATTCTGCATGTCGCATTCCTTGCACCGCATGCAAAACTTGAACTTAGATGTCCTGGACATCCACATCTATACCAAATTATGGGTCTTTTATCATTTGTTTTGGACGATACATTTTCATTACTTTTATTTTGAGCTTTTTTAAACATTTCTTTTTTGTACTTCTTTGACTTCCACAGCAGTCTCTTTACTTGATACTACCATTGGATTTCCAGGAATTCCTTTACTTTACTCTTATCAATTTCTTTGTCCCACATGTCAGTATTTTCCATGCTTCCAGCAATTTGAATAGCTTGTTCCAAAGTAGGATCTTTTGATAATAATTTCTCTCTTATCCTTTTGTTATTTGTGCATCTCACAATATGATCCCTTATCAAGGAATCACACAAAGCTTGAAATTCGCATGTGACAGCAAGACCACGTAAAGCTGCAGCATAAGATATAATGCTTTCATCAAACTTCTGTGCTCTACAAAAAAATGTATGTCTTTCAAAAACGATATTTACCTTTGGAGTAAAATGATTTTCTAATATTTGCAAAGACATCTCATAAATATTCACTGGTTGACCATCTCCCGCACCCAAAGATATCTCAGTAAGTCATCATATATTCCTCTACCTTCTACTCCAAGGTGATTCAAAAGTATGGCTTGTCTTCTCACAGGACCATATTTATCCCCTCCAAAGGCCAATAAATATGTTAAAAATATATTTTTCCAACGTTTCCAAGGGATAGAAGGTTCTCCAGGGATTGGCAAACATTTTGGAGGTGCCGACCTGGATTCATCAGTCAGACCTGCAATTTAAACTTAAAATAACAAACCAAAATAATAATTTTACACAATAGATTAAAATAACAATCTAAAATAATTAACCAAAACAATGGTTTGTGTCTATGACTTGAGTCTGTTGTATATTTCAATTAACAATTTGGTAAAGTCCTCTTTTTGTTTCAAACAGCAGGCAGGTTGCGTCAGACCGACTTGAAGGACAGTAGAGAAATTACAAGGCACAATATTGGTAAGTATTACCTACAAGTTCAATTATATATAAATAATGTGCTCCACCAAACCGCTTTCATGTATTTAGATTGTGTGCTTAATTTGTTTTAAGCCTTTCACATTGATACTTCACTCCTTTTTTCTTTAAACACACGCGCTCAGTCACGCGCGGTGTTTACTTTCCAATTGGTCTCTTCTCGTTTTTCACCATTCGATTACTCGAGCTGAAACACATGCGGTGTTTACTTTCAATTAACAGCACAGGTAGGCAGTCGGCAATATCTTCTCTCTCGTGCAGCCCCAGTTTACTCTCAAAGTTGAACAACAATTAAAATCCATTACTTGCTGGCGCAGACACACAGCAGCTTCTATTTCTTAAATGCTTTTATCTTTAAACTTAGCTGCAAGAATACTTTTTAAACGACAGGCTTCCTCCATGCTCGACAACACTGGAGGTTTGATTGATTTATGAAGAGGATTCTTTCACAGTTGACTACACTTGCGCCAAGCCACATGAAGTGTTTATTTAATTATTGCTCTTTCATACTTGATGGCACAAACTGACTAAAAGAAGATTTGTTCTTTTTACGATCTATTTCTTTTCTGATAATTGCAGTTCAAGGTTAAATACATTTAACAGCAGGCATTCTTCTCACGCTTGGGTTCTTTGCCAATATTTAAACACTGAAGATTTTGATAAGTAAATAACGTTGAAATAGCCTTGCTTCTTTTGAATAAATAAAGAATGTTGAAGAAAAACAGCACACTTACAGTTAAAACTTGGCAATTTTCTTCTTCAGTGTAGATTCTTTTCTTCAAAAGTGCTAAATTAGTTTAGCATCGTTCCAGAGGTGATGGTTGAGTTACTTCCTGTCCTCTGCCAGGTCCTCGTCGCCAAATTATGTAGTAATCCACGCAAATACTTTATATATTTAAAGTAATGTAACTTTAATGGAATACCAGATACATGCAGCAACCATCAGCAAACCCATCAAGTACTGGTTTTCATTAGAACATTCACTGTTTGCTGTTCCACTGCATAATGACTGCATCATATAATTCTAAACATTACCACAGTATGCTTACAATTGGCCATGACAGACCCTATAAGTCCCTAGTAGATATGAGGGCAGGGGATGCAATCTACCTTTAAGTCCCTAGTATATAATAGGGCAAACAGGTTTAGAGGCTCCTCATATTACTTGCACTTGCATGTGTGCAATGCTGTGTGCCTGTTGTCTTTTTAAGAACAGTCCTGCCTTGCAGCCAGTCTTTAAAAGTAAATTCTCCCCGCTGGTATTGACAGATCCTATAAGTTCCTCATATATAATAGGACTAGGAGTTTCAAACTAACTATAAGTCCCAAGTATATAAGAGGCTATGGAGGTTTAGAGGCCCAGCAGATTTCCTGCACTTCATGTGTGCATTACTGAGTAACTGCTGTCATTTCAAAGGCAGTCTGTCTTTGTAGACTTCTTTAAAAGCGAATGGTGTTCAAATTCAACTTTGGTGGTATGGGCTCTTGAAAAACGATAGTCTACCTTATTTTGATATAATTAGACACCCTCAAAGTCTCCCCGAGGTGGAGGCCACTTAACTATAAGCAGGGGCCTTATAAAAGATGTTTTATATGCCCTGATGAGGGAAACACTGCCCTTTTTATGTTCCCCATTGTAGATACTTAGCTCCCAACAATGCAATATTTTATTTAGGTATAATTATTGCTAGTAAATGAGTGAAATATCATTCAATGACTTAAAAGATTGATAAAGCCAACAAATTGACACTGTTGAATTTATCATAACTAGTACAGAAGAAAAGGTATAGAACGTTCTTTTGTGTAAGCCAAAATCCAGCATTTTAGTGGCCTCTGCTGATTGGTTAGCCTTAACAGGCTTAACTAGGCTGTTTTGATTAGGTGATAAGTGGCCTGGCCAGAACAGAGGTTGTTTGATGAAAAGAGCTCTGAAGCTGAGGAGGATGCCACACTTTGGAGGATGTTGCCATGCTTTTGGGTGCCATGCAGTTTCTCATTGGGCAGAGGTGCCCCCTGCTTGTCACCCCAGAACACTGAATAAATATGTGAACGCTGCATAGTCTCTCAGATCTGCTGCCTGAAACTACATGAAGGAAAAGGACTTCTCTGCTAGAATCTGGATCTACACCCAAAGGCCTGTACTCGGAATGACTGCGCCTGCTGCACAATTTGGTAATACAGCCCTGGGGACTGTATCTTGCTTCAAGAAGGATTAAGGAAGGGACTCCTTGGAAGATACAGGTTTACAGAACCCACATGCATCATCTCCACCAAGAGTCCTCATCCTGTAGTGCGTCCAGTAGGCCTGGGCATGAAATTCCACTCCACTTGCGAAGTTTGCTGAGTTTTTCCCACTCTGTGCCCCACTTAGTGCACAGAGTTCTGAAAAAAAACTATGCATAGTAGATTTTTTTCCTTGCTCATCAACGTTAAGTTGGCCAGCGCTTGTGAGGAAAATCTTACTCTTAACAACTACTCAGCGCGATTTTTCAAAGTGGGCTGTCTCTGATGGTTGCTACCATCCGCATTGACAAACCTTTTGTTCACATTGAGGAAGCTGCAGCTCGAGTACAACATTTACTCAAGCAGCATATAGAAGCAGTACCCTCTTGTGCTGTGCGTGGTGGTGTTCTTGCTAGTTTTACAGTGCAGGACAAACACCCAGTGCCAAAAATCAGCATGACCTAATGCACTCCGCTGCCTGCCGAACTCCATGTGACGCAACTGAGTTTTTTTGGTCACATATGATTCACATCGCGTAACTCTGTGAATTCCGCCTAGGCTTAGCGTCCAGTGGACTTTAAAGGATTTGGCAAGGTGCATTGTGGGAGTTGTAAATCAGAAATCCCAGAGACCCTCTAGGAGATTCCATACGTTTATATTGGTGATTTGAACACTTTGAACCTACAAGCAGATGTTCAACAAGCACTTCCTGAAGTTTGGAGAACGTTGAGGAGCTTTTGTGATAAAGGTCTGTGAGGTGACCAACCCGACGGTGAGAGTCAAGCAGACTACCTTCAACCGTGACTCGGCCTGGATTTCAGGTTCAATCAGCTCAAACTCTGGAGCTCCAGACTTCCAGGATTTGACCAGGGCCTCGTAAGCCGGCAAACCTTCATCGAATCTCGCCTCTTGTGGAGGGTCAAGATACGTCGTGAGAAAAAGCTCTAGAAAGTTTCTAAGTGTGAAGGTAAAATATGGACAGGGGCCGCGCCCTTGATATAGTCGACCAAGGCTCCATCGCAGTTGGCCTCAAACTTTGACTTTGTCCCGGAAAAGCACGACCAGATGTTCCAGAGTCATGCTGAATGTTTTTAAGCTCTGTAAAGGGATTCATCTTTAAAAAAAAATATAACTGGTTCCCTGCATTGGAGGTTTATTTCACTTTGGTATTTGTGCATACAAATATTTCCTATTTTTATAAATTGGTGTGGGATTTTTATTTTGTGTTGTGTCTTACTCATTTGAGGTATTTTTGTTTTTAAATGCTTTACATTCCTGTCTCCTAAGTTAGGTCTGACTGCTTGTTGTCAACTACCAAGGGTTGAGCAAGGAGCTAATTTACTGAACCCTTTACTGGACACTATACCGTGTTGCTGGCCTTGTCATGAGTGTTAAGTGCATACTTACCATTACCAATGACCCCCTTTCCAACATTTGTTGTTCAGCTGTGTGGGTACAGACTTGTGTTTAAAGTACACCATACAATAATTAAGAAATATCTTTAAAAATCTTCTAAATTGTCTTAGAACAGAATATTAACTGTTGAACCTTTTAAATTTGGACTACAATATTTTTTTTTATTTCAAAAGTTTTTATTGGTTGTTTCCAAATAAAACAATACATACAATACTTCAAATGAGGGACATACAAAACAGACATACGGAAATAAACAATAATAATAAGAAGAATAAAATAATAATTAAATGGCAAGTATCTGTCACTCGTAGCAGAATGGTATGGCAGTAAATCACAGGTTAAACACATGCAGTATCAGTGTATTATCGTCCAGGCGACTAAAACTATAATCGATGTCATGAGAAGTGTCTAAAAGGTCAGCAGAGAGAGCCCCTGGCATATAGAACAGACTACGTAGGAATCGTAGGTTTCTGCCTCAAATTAGTAGCCCTAAGTATTGGCACAAATCCGGAGGAGCGAACAGCATGTAAGTAGGTCGTGGTGGAGATAGGTTGTTACACATGGTGTCGTTCATGGTGGTTTGTGTGAGCTAAAGTAGAGGTCAAGAGTGTTCCACATATGTCTTGTAGAAGATTTCCACTGTGAGTTCTGGAGAGTTACATTATCAGCTCCTCTTAATTTGGTGACCCAGTTTAGCCAGCAATTGAAGGAAGCTTTCCGAGTGTCCTTCCAAATGCTGAGTATAATCTTGACTGCAGCTGTTTGAAGTACATATAGTAGCGACCTATCATTTTCATTGAGTGAATAAGCTCTCAGGAAACCGAACACTAGTGTTGGTAAATCCCTAGTAGGAGAATATGAAAAGAGTTTAGATATGAATTCGAAAATCTTATCCCAGAAGGGTATTACGCATTCACACTGGACTAATAAATGTTCTAGGTCACCCACTTTGTCAATGCAGTTCCAACAGATGGGGTCCTCCCGGATTTTGTGTAAGTGGAGCCGGGCAGGTGTCCAAAAGGCCTTATGTAGCAACCAGAACTTCTTCTGGGAGAGTGCTGGGCTAATCTTATGTCTCATGGTTGACTTCCAAGTCTTGGTCCAGTCTAACTCCAAGATCAGAGAAGAGGAGTGTGATTCCCAGAAGGATGTTAGCTTCATGTTGAGGGTAGAATGTAGTGGGCGTATGTATTTATAAATCCAGGAAACCTGGTGACCTAACTTATGTAGTTTTGAAAATCAGGAGGGAAGGAGGTATAGGTGATAACTTCACTTTTGTTATTGCCAACTTTATTTTTAAGAAGTTATAAAATTCAAGTGAGTCCAGGTTGTATTTAGACTCTATTTCTTTGAAGGAAAGAGGGTAGGCGCCGTTGAAAAGTTGCTGGGGGAAAATAGATACCATTATTAATCCATGAGTTGTTGTGTAAAGCTTTCCCTTTATAGCTTATTTTATGATTGTTGCAAAGGGACTCAAGGTTAGACTGTTTAATGCTATTATCTAAGAGTTTGTCAATTTTCAGTAGAGCGGACTTTGTGTTTTTGAACAGGGGTTTTGAGCAGGTGACCACATTAATGTTGGCGGTTAGAAGGGCCGCAGGGGTAAGATTCATAAGGATTGTCTTCTCAATGTCTAGCCATACAGGGGTGTAGTCGTCGGGTGGCACTAGCCAGTATTAGCCTTACTTTGCTAAAAATGCTGTCTGATAGACATTAAAGTCAGCCAGGTTAACCCCTAGTCTGAGTTTGTTCATGCTAATTCTTGCCTTTTTCCCCTTCCATAAGACTTTTGAGAGTAAAATGTCTAGTTTATGGTGGAAGTCCTCAGACAGTATAACGGGCAGCATAGTAATTAGGTAGTTCCCTAGTGGAGAGATCATCATCTTGATGGCTTCGATACTTCCCCACCATGTTATAAATCTTGGTGACCATGCGTCTAGAAGGGTTTTAATTTTCTCTAGGGTGTTGGTCTCGTTACGTTGGAGCGTCTCTAATATTGAGCTGCCGAATTCCATTCCTAGGTACTTCATGAATCCTGGTTGCCATGTAAGGCCAGAGTCACCTAGCATTTCCCGAGTGCCGAGAATATTGAGTGGTTTTACTTCGGACTTATCCCGGTTTAGTTTATATCCGAAGTGTCTAGAATATCTTTCAATGGGGTTCATAAGTGCCTTGATGGAGTCGCCCGGGTTCTCCATAACCACTAGGATATCATCCGTGTATGCAGCTAGTGTCACACGAGTTTCCCAAATTTCACTCCCATAATTCCATTATTACGCTTAATATCCGTAATTAGTGGTTGTAAGGCCAAGAGAAACAGCACAGGAGAGAGAGGGCAGCCCTGTCTGGTGCCTTGTTCTAAATGGAATGACTCTGACAGGGTACTATTAATAGCAATTCAAGCAGTAGGGTTTGAGTAAAGTGCCAGTACCATATTGAAGAATGTTTCAACCAGATTAAAAGATAACATGCATTGTTTTAAAAATGACCACGAGACCCTGTCGAACGCTTTCTCTGTGTCCCGAGTAATGGCGATAGAGGGGGTGGGCGTTATTTTAGTTTTCTCTAAAATATGACACAGCAGTCTAGTGTTGTCATTAGACATGCAATATTTGAGGAACCCCCCCCTGTGAGTTACGGATCAATTTTGGAAGGACAGCGTTCAGTCTATTGGCTAGGATTTTTGCATAGATCTTGCAGTCCAAGTTGATTAGCGAGATTGTTCTATAGTTTTTTGTTAAGAGGGGGTCTTTCCCTTCTTTCAGAATGACAATAATATTGGCTTCTCCCATCGATTTGGTGACACAGCCCTCTTTAGCTATAGAGTTAAATAACTTTAGCAGGGTAAGTTTTAAAGCTTAAGACAAACTTAAGATAAAATCCTAACTTAAGTCCGTCTTAAGTCTGTCTTAAGTTTGTCTTAGACTTAAGACAGACTTAAGACAGACTTAAGACAAACTTGTCTTAAGTTTGTCTTAAGTTTGTCTTAAATTTGTCCCAAGTCTGTCTCAAGCCTGTCTTAAGTCTGTCTTAACTTTGGCTTAAGTTTGTCCTAAGTCTGTCTTAAGTTTGTCTTAAGTCAAACTTAAGACAAAGTCCCAACTTTACTACTACTAAATGCCCTCTGTGAATACCAAAAGTAGTAAGTTTATTATTTAGTCTTAAGTTAGTTCTGTGAATCGGGCTCGTAGTCTTTAGTCAATAAGAGTGTGTGAACGAGCTTGAGAGTAGGATGTAGTTGATCCTAGAGAAGGAGTTATGTGGTGCCGAATAAAATGTGTAATCCCTCATGTCTGGGTGTTGGAGGCGCCATGAGTCTCTTAGATTAAACTTGGATCATATTCTTTTGAGGACCTCGTGTGAACCGGGGGGTTGATATTTGCATTTAGATTGCCGGTTTATATGGCGGTCCAGCGGTAGGTTGAAGTCACCGCCAACTATAATGAGGTCTTCCTGGGGGAGGCTCTCTAGGGTGTTGGTCTCGTTACATTGGAGCGTCTCTAATATTGAGCTGCCGAATTCCATTCCTAGGTACTTCATGAATCCTGGTTGCCATGTAAGGCCAGAGTCACCTAGCATTTCCCGAGTGCCGAGAATATTGAGTGGTTTTACTTCGGACTTATCCCGGTTTAGTTTATATCCGAAGTGTCTAGAATATCTTTCAATGGGATTCATGAGTGCCTTGATGGAGTCGCCCGGGTTCTCCATAACCACTAGGATATCATCCGTGTATGCGGCTTGTGTCAAACGAGTTTCCCAAATTTCACTCCCATAATTCCATTATTACGCTTAATATCCGTAATTAGTGGTTGTAAGGCCAAGAGAAACAGCACAGGAGAGAGAGGGCAGCCCTGTCTGGTGCCTTGTTCTAAATGGAATGACTCTGACAGGGTACTATTAATAGCAATTCAAGCAGTAGGGTTTGAGTAAAGTGCCAGTACCATATTGAAGAATGCATAGACGACAGTTAGTTGTAGCTTTACCCCTCTGTCATGGTGGTAGATGCTGGATAGATGGTAATTTCCCTAATCGGCGTTTGAGAAGTCTTTCTTTTATGCACCGTGCATACCTCAAGCTGAAATAGGTATGTGGGCTTAAGTGTTTTGGAATCAATCATCTTTTATTACGTGGTATAGGATCAAAAACACAGCTCAACTGCCTACTTCCACCGGCCGGCAGAGTGTAACGGTATGGTCAGTATACAGCCAACAGGTCTACAGCCCAGAGGGCGACCCCGCGTAGAGAAGCTTCAGTCCATAGCATTCATGGCAGACGACTGCTAGGATACCACTTTTATAGAAAGAAAAGAATAAGAAAACAGATAAACACCCACCCCATCCATCCCCCACAAGCCCCCTCACCCCCTCCGCATCAGTCTCTAGATTCCTATCCTACTACCCCATGGCCGTCGGTCACCCCTTAGAGTAGTTCAGACCATGTTTGTGGCCCCAACTGGTTCCAGAGGAATACGCTGCAGAATTTGCAGGTATTTTGGACATGTTACTTCCCTCATTTCCTTGGAGAGGAGCCGGAGAAATGGACCCCATAGCTTTGCATATTCTAACCCCTCTCCATCCATGCGAGAGTGGCT
Organism: Lissotriton helveticus; assembly: GCF_964261635.1. Lineage (NCBI taxonomy): Eukaryota > Metazoa > Chordata > Amphibia > Caudata > Salamandridae > Lissotriton > Lissotriton helveticus. The sequence continues at coordinate 1,790,779,470 of NC_136068.1, forward strand.
CCATTACTAGAAAATGCCAAAGTCTCCGGATCCAGTCCCACGGATCAGGTGTAGCCGAGGAGCCCCATTGCGCTAAAAGGACCTGTCGCGCCGCGAGCAATGATTACGCAAGCTGTCTGCCCCTCAACGAGCGCAAAGGGAAAGATTTAGGGTGGGGGAGTCCCAACAGTGTGTGTTCAGGGGCCCGGGGAAACCTAATTTGGAATGCTTCATTAAGGTAATCAAGAACCCCAGTCCAATATCGCACCAGTTTCGGGCAGTGCCATAACAGGTGTATCAGGGTGCCAGGAAGGCCACACCCCCGCCAGCAGAGGCCTGACTTAGTTCCATACCAGGACTTGATACGCGCTGGCGTATAGTGCCAATAAGTGAGTACCTTTTAGTCAGATTCCGCACCCGCGGTATTAGAGGTCGTGTGATGGGCTCGGTAAAAGATATGTTCCCATTCTTTGGGCGTCAGAGGATGCCCCAATTCAGTCTCCCGCCGAATCTGCACTTCTGTGCGCTGATTCTTAGGGCGCATAAGGATCATTGCATACAGTTCAGATATGAGCTTACGGTCATCCTTTTTGCAAACTAACTATTTTTCGAAAGCGGTCAAGGGGCGGGACATCAAAGCGAAATTGAGGGGCTGGGTCACCCAGTGTGCCAGCTGCGAGTGTTGAAAAGTGTCTGACTCCTGCAAATTTATATATTCCTTGCTTAATTGAAAGAAGGGGATCAAGCCACCTAGATCAAAAAGGGAGCCCACTCTTTTACAACCTTCCTCTCTCCAGCGATGAAAGATTGGGGACGCGCACCACTGTGGGAAATCAGGATTATCTACAATAGGAGTCATAGGGGAGGGAAACGTGTCCAGCCCCTGCGCAGCGCTAATTAATCCCACACTTTGAGAGCCGGCGAGGCTACAGGCGAAGAGTAGAGGCCCCATGCTCTGTGCTTGCGTGGAAGCCATAGTTCTTGCCAAATATTACAGCCAGCCACTGTCTGATCCATACATTTCCAGTGCTTGCTAGACAAAGGACTATTCCACTCTGTGATATAGCGGAGACAGAACGCTAGATGATAAGCACTCAATAGGGGGAAGCCCAGCCCTCCCACTGCCTTTGGCGCGGTGATAAGTGACAGCACGAGCCTCGGTCTCTTGTTGCTCCACAAGAATTTATTAAGAAGCCCTTGCAGTTTTGGGAGGGCGCCCGGCGGTGGGCTCACCGGGAGCATCTGAAACGAGTAAAGGATACGCGGCAGCACAGTCATCTTCACCGCCGCTAGCCTCCCATACCAGGCCAAGTTGAGGCGGAACTAGTCGGAGACCGCTTTGGCAGTTTGGTCCACCAATAGCTTATAATTGATGGAGACCATTTTAGCAATAAAAGATGTCAGCCGGATTCCCAAATATGTAATGTCGGAATGCGCCCACTGAAAGGCAAAGTCCTGCTGCAGATCCTGGACCTCATCATCGGGGACAGAGATATTAAGAATTTGCGATTTCGCAAAGTTTACCTTAAACCCTGCCACCTTTCCGAACTCAAGGAGCTCTGCCGCCAAGCACCGCAAGGTAGAGTGAAGGTGGGGAAGCGTTAGGATAACATCATCTCCATATATAATAATTTTGTGGGTGTCCGCGCCAATCCGCGATATCCAAGTTCGATCGAATGCGCTGGGCAAAAGGCTCCATGTAGAGCCCAAAAAGCAGTGGGGATAAGGGACACCCCTGTCGCGTCCCTCTGGAAATGGGGAAAAGGGCAGATTTACACCTGTTCACTCTCACCGCAGCCTTAGGGGCATCGTAGAGACATCGAACCCACCGAACAAAGTTATCGCCAAGACCAAAGGCTCGCAAGACTGTGAACAAATACTCCCAATCAACCCGATCAAAGGCCTGCTCTGCGTCGATAGAAAGGAGAAAAGCCTTGGCCCGAGATCGGTGAACTAGGTCCATTAGATGAAGAATTTGCTTTGTATTATCCCCTCCCTGCCGCGTTGGAATAAAGCCGGCCTGGTCCGGATCAATGATACCATCCATCAGGGGGCTGAGTCACGCCACCAGAATACTCGCGAAGAGCTTTGCATCAATGTTTAAAAGAGAAATCGGCCGGTAAGAGCCACAGTCTTTAGGATCTTTCCCAGGTTTAAGGAGGACCCTGATCGCTGTCTCTGACATGGAGGGTGTTACCTCCCCAGTATCAAGGAAGGAGTTGAAGAGTCGCGTTAAAAGAAGAGCCAGCTCCACACAAAAAGTTTTTAAAAACAAGGTGGAGAAGCTACCTTCAGCCGAGCTATTGGTGATATGACATCCTCCATGCGAATAGTGGCATCCAAAGCATCGGCCGACGATTTAAACAGGGGCGTAAGATTACAGGACGATAGATATTCTGCTATTCCTCTCGAACTTGACGCCTCCCCCTTGTACAGGTTCTGATAGAACTGACGGAAGGAATCTACAATAAGGGTGTCCGTGGTATGCTCAACCGCCTGGGGATCTCTATTGGCCTGAATCGCTGACATCTGCGCCCTCACCCCTAGCCTATGCACCAACATCCTCGCCCCTTTATCCCTGCTAAGGTAAAATTTATGTCGCAAACGCAGGAGGGCATGCTCAGCCCTATCTAAATCCAAGTGTTTCAGCATGCACTGCTTTGTTTCCAGCTCCCTCCAAACCCTTGGAGCCCCCCTCCGTTTGTGCACGGCCTCCAGGGCTCCTACCTCCTCCTCCAACTCCACGTGCTTAGCTTTGCTTAGCAGCGCAAATGATGCCGCAAGTGCGATGAACTCCCCTCGTACAACCAATTTCAAGGCTTTCCACACTGACGTTAAGGATGTACCCTCCTGATCATTATCTGCAAGGTAGTTGATTATCGTGCCCCGTATTCGGGTAACAACCGTTTCCTAGTGGAACAAGGAGTCACAGAGGCACCAGCCGGGGGCTGGCGGGCGTTTGCCGTGTGAAGTGAGTTGGACCAAGATGAGGGCATGGTCTAAAAGGGAGCGGGGGTAATATTTGCTGCAGGTAGGTGAGGCAGAAGAGAGGTTGTGGCCAAAAAGTGGTTGAGGCGTGCGTAGGTTTTGTGTGCTGCAGAGTAATAGGTATAATCGCACTCAGCAGGGTGTTGGACACGCCACACATCATTCAAACCACCATCACTCAACCATTGCTTCCCTCCCTGTGACATCGCTCCTATCTGATGAGACCACTGTTCAGACCGGTCTATCCCCGGATCCATCACTATATTTAGGTCTCCACCCACCAGGATCGACGCATCTGGAGATGCCAGAACCTCAGAGAGGGCTGTGCGCAGAAAGAGTTCCTGCCGCTCGTTTGGAGCATATTACGACCCTACTGTCAGCTGTGTATCCCCCCATTGGACGCGGACGGCCAGGAGTCTACCCTTAATTTCAGCTACTTGGGAAAGTACTTTGCAGTGTGCGTGTGCACTAAAAAAGATTGCCACCTCCATGCTTCTTAGCCGGGCCTAAGGACCATAGTTGGAACGGGAAACGCTTGTCTCTCATCCGTTTTGTATCCTTGGAGAACAAATGGGTCTCCTGGAGCAAGCAAATATCCCCCTCAGCATTTTCCAAAAGGGAAAGGATGGCCGAGCGCTTTGACAGGGCTATTCAGTCCCCGTACATTCAGGCTCACAATCTTCAACTCTCTACCCATAGTAGCCAGGAAATAAGTAGCAGCTACCTAGCCACTTGATGTCAATGGCAGTAGGCGAGTGAGCATGCAGTGACCTGTGACCATATTGCAGCCATGCCTGTCTGAGAACTGATGCGGAGCCACCAAAGTAATCCCAACACCCCATACCCTAAACCGCAATGTAAGCAAACAGAATGAAGAAAGAAACTCAAATGCCATGCACAGGGACAACAGTCTGTCTTTTACATCAAACAATTAGGGGAACATAGCACCATTCTGGGTAATGTAATGCGCCTGATACAGGACAGATCCACCATACAGGGGTTGAGTGATGGTGCCAGTCTCAACAGGATGTCTCCCGCCTCCGGCGCCAAGGAATAAAGAGCCCACCTGATGCCATTCGTCGGTATCTCAAGGGACGCCGGCATTATTGCCACAGATGTAACAGCCACCACTCTCTCCAACATACTAGTAGACATATCTGGTTTCGAAGGCTGGGGGGGATTTCCTGACACGTTGCCATTCGGTGGTTCGTCTGCGTCGTCGTGAAGGGGATCCGGTGTTTCCAAGCTGAGCTCCAGCCCTAGGACATTGTAGGCAGCTTCTAGAGAACGGATCTGCAGCAGTTTCCCATTTAATTTGATGATGAGTCGAAACGGGGGCCCCATGAGTAGGGGATGTCTTGTTCACACAGATGGCTAATGATGGGTTTAAATTCCCTACGTTTGACAAGAGTGGAGTCCGCCAAATCCTGGCAAAGTGCCGGTTGAAGGCCCCAAAATTTCACAGGGTTGAGGTTGCAGGCCTTGCAAAGGATTTGTTTTTTAAGTTGGAAGTCATGGACACACACCAGTATGTCCGGTGGGGGAGCCTTAGCGCCTCTGGGTAAGCCCACCCAAGGGACACGGTCCATCTGTATTTCACGTTCCTCACCTTCCCCCAAGATCTGACGGAACAGCTCGCTGATGTATTTGCGCAGGCTATCTCCATCCCCCTTCCATGGCACCGCCCGGATTCTGATATTGTTGCGGCAGGAGCGATTCTCTAAATCCTCGGCGTGGGCTTGGAGATCCAGATTTTGCTCCTTAAGGTGAATGACATCTTGCTGGAGCTGGTGGCGATCGTCCTCACATCCCAGGTCGTGTTCCTCTAAAGTTGCCACCCGTTCCCCGATGGCGTCTACATCCCGCTGCACCTCCCCGAGATTGGAGGATAGCTGATTACGGAGCTCCTGGATGTCCTCCTTTATGGCGGAAAAGAGTTCTATCATAAAAGCTTTGGTCGGCAGCATTTCATTGTCCTCGGGCTGTGGCGATTTGGCGTCTGATTTAGAGGTAGATTGACACGCCGCTTTCTGTAGTAGATCCTTCAAAGGCTTGTCCTTCCTATTCCTGGAGGAAGACATGTTGTCTAGAGGAAAGGCCTACTCGTAAGTATGTGGTACAAAAGGGGGGTTTTGTATCGCTGTACTAGTAGGTATGGGCAAGCAAGTCAGAGATTAGGCCAGATCCCAGGAAGCACTGTCGAGGGCCGCTCCCGGCGAGCTCAGCCCCAGGGCAAAGGCCAACCAGCAAATTACCAGTGTTCAAAACAATTCAGTCTATAGGGCTATCACAGTGTGCAGTAGTCAGGGCCCTATTCTCGTTGTAGGGTAAAGAACCCGTGCAGGGAAGAGCCCCACGCAGTCTGCCGCACCCGGGCTCCTCTCCGCCGAAACACCGCCACGTGTGAAAGGGGCAGCTGAATTGGGCTTCCCCTAGTACTTCAAGGCCCCACCACCCTCAGTTCATGAGCCACTCTGCAGCAGTTGGGAGAAGTCATCAAGATGTCGGACCACAAGATGCTCTGGCATGGGGGAGGGTACCCCACACTCAAAGAACACCCCCCACCGCGCGCACCAGAGAGCTCTGCTCACCGTCATAGTCACCGTCACCGCCTCCCAGCTGCTGTGCCCCTCAACACCTCACCGAGGCGCGGTCAGAGTATCTCCACCGGGGGGAGGGGAGGTGGGCGCCCGTCCACTACCCCTGCTGCTCCCCCCTGCACATATATGAGAGCCGGCCACCGGGCTCCGCTCATCCATTACTTGCTGGCGCAGACACACAGCAGCTTCTATTTCTTAAATGCTTTTATCTTTAAACTTAGCTGCAAGAATACTTTTTAAACGACTTCCTCCATGCTCGACAACACTGGAGGTTTGATTGATTTATGAAGAGGATTCTTTCACAGTTGACTACACTTGTGCCAAGCCACATGAAGTGTTTATTTAATTATTGTTCTTTCATACTTGATGGCACAAACTGACTAAAAGAAGATATGTTCTTTTTACGATCTATTTCTTTTCTGATAATTGCAGTTCAAGGTTAAATACATTTAACAGCAGGCATTCTTCTCACGCTTGGGTTCTTTGCCAATATTTAAACACTGAAGATTTTGATGATAAGTAAATAACGTTGAAATAGCCTTGCTTCTTTTGAATAAAGAAATAATGTTGAAGAAAAACAGCACACTTACAGTTAAAACTTGGCAATTTTCTTCTTCAGTGTAGATTCTTTTCTTCAAAAGTGCTAAATTAGTTTAGCATCGTTCCAGAGGTGATGGTTGAGTTACTTCCTGTCCTCTGCCAGGTCCTCGTCGCCAAATTATGTAGTAATCCACGCAAATACTTTATATATTTAAAGTAATGTAACTTTAATGGAATACCAGATACATGCAGCAACCATCAGCAAACCCATCAAGTACTGGTTTTCATTAGAACATTCACTGTTTGCTGTTCCACTGCATAATGACTGCATCATATAATTCTAAACATTACCACAGTATGCTTACAATTGGCCATGACAGACCCTATAAGTCCCTAGTTGATATGAGGGCAGGGGATGCAATCTACCTTTAAGTCCCTAGTATATAATAGGGCAAACAGGTTTAGAGGCTCCTCATATTACTTGCACTTGCATGTGTGCAATGCTGTGTGCCTGTTGTCTTTTTAAGAACAGTCCTGCCTTGCAGCCAGTCTTTAAAAGTAAATTCTCACCGCTGGTATTGACAGATCCTATAAGTTCCTCATATATAATAGGACTAGGAGTTTCAAACTAACTATAAGTCCCAAGTATATAAGAGGCTATGGAGGTTTAGAGGCCCAGCAGATTTCCTGCACTTCATGTGTGCTTTACTGAGTAACTGCTGTCATTTCAAAGGCAGTCTGGCTTTGTAGACTTCTTTAAAAGCGAATGGTGTTCAAATTCAACTTTGGTGGTATGGGCTCTTGAAAAACGATAGTCTACCTTATTTTGATATAATTAGACACCCTCAAAGTCTCCCCGAGGTGGAGGCCACTTAACTATAAGCAGGGGCCTTATAAAAGATGTTTTATATGCCCTGATGAGGGAAACACTGCCCTTTTTATGTTCCCCATTGTAGATACTTAGCTCCCAACATTGCAATATTTTATTTAGGTATAATTATTGCTAGTAAATGAGTGAAATATCATTCAATGACTTAAAAGATTGATAAAGCCAACAAATTGACACTGTTGAATTTATCATAACTAGTACAGAAGAAAAGGTATAGAACGTTCTTTTGTGTAAGCCAAAATCCAGCATTTTAGTGGCCTCTGCTGATTGGTTAGCCTTAACAGGCTTAACTAGGCTGTTTTGATTAGGTGATAAGTGGCCTGGCCAGAACAGAGGTTGTTTGATGGAAAGAGTTCTGAAGCTGAGGAGGATGCCACACTTTGGAGGATGTTGCCATGCTTTTGGGTGCCATGCAGTTTCTCATTGGGCAGAGGTGCCCCCTGCTTGTCACCCCAGAACACTGAATACATATGTGAACGCTGCATAGTCTCTCAGATCTGCTGCCTGAAACTACAAGAAGGAAAAGGACTTCTCTGCTAGAATCTGGATCTACACCCAAAGGCCTGTACTCGGAATGACTTCGCCTGCTGCACAATTTGGTAATACAGCCCTGGGGACTGTATCTTGCTTCAAGACGGATTAAGGGAGGGACTCCTTGGAAGATACAGGTTTACAGAACCCACATGCATCATCTCCACCAAGAGTCCTCATCCTGTAGTGCGTCCAGTAGGCCTGGGCATGAAATTCCACTCCACTTGCGAAGTTTGCTGAGGTTTTCCCACTCTGTGCCCCACTTAGTGCACAGAGTTCTGAAAAAAACTATGCATAGTAGATTTTTTTCCTTGCTCATCAACGTTAAGTTGGCCAGCGCTTGTGAGGAAAATCTTACTCTTAACAACTACTCAGCGCGATTTTTCAAAGTGGGCTGTCTCTGATGGTTGCTACCATCCGCATTGACAAACCTTTTGTTCACATTGAGGAAGCTGCAGCTCGAGTACAACATTTACTCAAGCAGCATATAGAAGCAGTACCCTCTTGTGCTGTGCGTGGTGGTGTTCTTGCTAGTTTTACAGTGCAGGACAAACACCCAGTGCCAAAAATCAGCATGACCTAATGCACTCCGCTGCCTGCCGAACTCCATGTGACGCAACAGAGTTTTTTTGGTCACATATGATTCACATCGCGTAACTCTGTGAATTCCGCCTAGGCTTAGCGTCCAGTGGACTTTAAAGGATTTGGCAAGGTGCATTGTGGGAGTTGTAAATCAGAAATCCCAGAGACCCTCTAGGAGATTCCATACCTTTATATTGGTGATTTGAACACTTTGAACCTACAAGCAGATGTTCAACAAGCACTTCCTGAAGTTTGGAGAACATTGAGGAGCTTTTGTGATAAAGGTCTGTGAGGTGACCAACCCGACGGTGAGAGTCAAGCCGACTACCTTCAACCGTGACTCGGCCTGGATTTCAGGTTCATTCAGCTCAAACTCTGGAGCTCCAGACTTCCAGGATTTGACCAGGGCCTCGTAAGCCGGCAAACCTTCATCGAATCTCGCCTCTTGTGGAGGGTCAAGATACGTCGTGAGAAAAAGCTCTAGAAAGTTTCTAAGTGTGAAGGTAAAATATGGACAGGGGCCGCGCCCTTGGTATAGTCGACCAAGGCTCCATCGCAGTTGGCCTCAAACTTTGACTTTGTCCCGGAAAAGCACGACCAGATGTTCCAGAGTCACGCTGAATGTTTTTAAGCTCTGTAAAGGGATTCATCTTTAAAAAATAATATAACTGGTTCCCTGCATTGGAGGTTTATTTCACTTTGGTATTTGTGCATACAAATATTTCCTATTTTTATAAATTGGTGTGGGATTTTTATTTTGTGTTGTGTCTTACTCATTTGAGGTATTTTTGTTTTTAAATGCTTTACATACCTGTCTCCTAAGTTAGGTCTGACTGCTTGTTGTCAACTACCAAGTGTTGAGCAAGGAGCTAATTTACTGAACCCTTTACTGGACACTATACCGTGTTGCTGGCCTTGTCATGAGTGTTAAGTGCATACTTACCATTACCAATGACCCCCTTTCCAACATTTGTTGTTCAGCTGTGTGGGTACAGCCTTGTGTTTAAAGTACACCATACAATAATTAAGAAATATCTTTAAAAATCTTCTAAATTGTCTTAGAACAGAATATTAATTGTTGAACCTTTTAAATTTGGACTACAATATTTTTTTTTATTTCAAAAGTTTTTATTGGTTGTTTCCAAATAAAACAATACATACAATACTTCAAATGAGGGACATACAAAACAGACATACGGAAATAAACAATAATAATAAGAAGAATAAAATAATAATTAAATGGCAAGTATCTGTCACTCGTAGCAGAATGGTATGGCAGTAAATCACAGGTTAAACACATGCAGTATCAGTGTATTATCGTCCAGGCGACTAAAACTATAATCGATGTCATGAGAAGTGTCTAAAAGGTCAGCAGAGAGAGCCCCTGGCATATAGAACAGACTACGTAGGAGTCGTAGGTTTCTGCCTCAAATTAGTAGCCCTAAGTATTGGCACAAATCCGGAGGAGCGAACAGCATGTAAGTAGGTCGTGGTGGAGATAGGTTGTTACACATGGTGTCGTTCATGGTGGTTTGTGTGAGCTAAAGTAGAGGTCAAGAGTGTTCCACATATGTCTTGTAGAAGATTTCCACGGTGAGTTCTGGAGAGTTACATTATCAGCTCCTCTTAATTTGGTGACCCAGTTTAGCCAGCAATTGAAGGAAGCTTTCCGAGTGTCCTTCCAAATGCTGAGTATAATCTTGACTGCAGCTGTTTGAAGTACATATAGTAGCGACCTATCATTTTCATTGAGTGAATAAGCTCTCAGGAAACCGAACACTAGTGTTGGTAAATCCCTAGTAGGAGAATATGAAAAGAGTTTAGATATGAATTCGAAAATCTTATCCCAGAAGGGTATTACGCATTCACACTGGACTAATAAATGTTCTAGGTCACCCACTTTGTCAATGCAGTTCCAACAGATGGGGTCCTCCCTGATTTTGTGTAAGTGGAGCCGGGCAGGTGTCCAAAAGGCCTTATGTAGCAACCAGAACTTCTTCTGGGAGAGTGCTGGGCTAATCTTATGTCTCATGGTTGACTTCCAAGTCTTGGTCCTGTCTAACTCCAAGATCAGAGAAGAGGAGTGTGATTCCCAGAAGGATGTTAGCTTCATGTTGAGGGTAGAATGTAGTGGGCGTATGTATTTATAAATCCAGGAAACCTGGTGACCTAACTTATGTAGTTTTGAAAATCAGGAGGGAAGGAGGTATAGGTGATAACTTCACTTTTGTTATTGCCAACTTTATTTTTAAGAAGTTATAAAATTCAAGTGAGTCCAGGTTGTATTTAGACTCTATTTCTTTGAAGGAAAGAGGGTAGGCGCCGTTGAAAAGTTGCTGGGGGAAAATAGATACCATTATTAATCCATGAGTTGTTGTGTAAAGCTTTCCCTTTATAGCTTATTTTATGATTGTTGCAAAGGGACTCAAGGTTAGACTGTTTAATGCTATTATCTAAGAGTTTGTCAATTTTCAGTAGAGCGGACTTTGTGTTTTTGAACAGGGGTTTTGAGCAGGTGACCACATTAAGGTTTGCGGTTAGAAGGGCCGCTGGGGTAAGATTCATAAGGATTGTCTTCTCAATGTCTAGCCATACAGGGGTGTAGTCGTCGGGTGCCACTAGCCAGTATTAGCCTTACTTTGCTAAAAATGCTGTCTGATAGACATTAAAGTCAGCCAGGTTAACCCCAAGTCTGAGTTTGTTCATGCTAATTCTTGCCTTTTTCCCCTTCCATAAGACTTTTGAGAGTAAAATGTCTAGTTTATGGTGGAAGTCCTCAGACAGTATAACGGGCAGCATAGTAATTAGGTAGTTCCCTAGTGGAGAGATCATCATCTTGATGGCTTCGATACTTCCCCCACCATGTTATAAATCTTGGTGACCATGCGTCTAGAAGGGTTTTAATTTTCTCTAGGGTGTTGGTCTCGTTACGTTGGAGCGTCTCTAATATTGAGCTGCCGAATTCCATTCCTAGGTACTTCATGAATCCTGGTTGCCATGTAAGGCCAGAGTCACCTAGCATTTCCCGAGTGCCGAGAATATTGAGTGGTTTTACTTCGGACTTATCCCGGTTTAGTTTATATCCGAAGTGTCTAGAATATCTTTCAATGGGGTTCATGAGTGCCTTGATGGAGTCGCCCGGGTTCTCCATAACCACTAGGATATCATCCGTGTATGCAGCTAGTGTCACACGAGTTTCCCAAATTTCACTCCCATAATTCCATTATTACGCTTAATATCCGTAATTAGTGGTTGTAAGGCCAAGAGAAACAGCACAGGAGAGAGAGGGCAGCCCTGTCTGGTGCCTTGTTCTAAATGGAATGACTCTGCCAGGGTACTATTAATAGCAATTCAAGCAGTAGGGTTTGAGTAAAGTGCCAGTACCATATTGAAGAATGTTTCAACCAGATTAAAAGATAACATGCATTGTTTTAAAAATGACCACGAGACCCTGTCGAACGCTTTCTCTGTGTCCCGAGTAATGGCGATAGAGGGGGTGGGCATTATTTTAGTTTTCTCTAAAATATGACACAGCAGTCTAGTGTTGTCATTAGACACGCAATATTTGAGGAACCCCCCCCTGTGAGTTACGGATCAATTTTGGAAGGACAGCGTTCAGTCTATTGGCTAGGATTTTTGCATAGATCTTGCAGTCCAAGTTGATTAGCGAGATTGTTCTATAGTTTTTTGTTAAGAGGGGGTCTTTCCCTTCTTTCAGAATGACAATAATATTGGCTTCTCCCATCGATTTGGTGACACAGCCCTCTTTAGCTATAGAGTTAAATAACTTTAGCAGGGTAAGTTTTAGTGCTTAAGACAAACTTAAGATAAAATCCTAACTTAAGTCCGTCTTAAGTCTGTCTTAAGTTTGTCTTAGACTTAAGACAGACTTAAGACAGACTTAAGACAAACTTGTCTTAAGTTTGTCTTAAGTTTGTCTTAAATTTGTCCCAAGTCTGTCTCAAGCCTGTCTTAAGTCTGTCTTAACTTTGGCTTAAGTTTGTCATAAGTCTGTCTTAAGTTTGTCTTAAGTCAAACTTAAGACAAAGTCCCAACTTTACTACTACTAAATGCCCTCTGTGAATACCAAAAGTAGTAAGTTTATTATTTAGTCATAAGTTAGTTCTGTGAATCGGGCTCGTAGTCTTTAGTCAATAAGAGTGTGTGAACGAGCTTGAGAGTAGGATGTAGTTGATCCTAGAGAAGGAGTTATGTGGTGCCGAATAAAATGTGTAATCCCTCATGTCTGGGTGTTGGAGGCGCCATGAGTCTCTTAGATTAAACTTGGATCATATTCTTTTGAGGACCTCGTGTGAACCGGAGGGTTGATATTTGCATTTAGATTGCCGGTTTATATGGAGGTTCAGCGGTAGGTTGAAGTCACCGCCAACTATAATGAGGTCTTCCTGGGGGAGGCTCTCTAGGGTGTTGGTCTCGTTACGTTGGAGCGTCTCTAATATTGAGCTGCCGAATTCCATTCCTAGGTACTTCATGAATCCTGGTTGCCATGTAAGGCCAGAGTCACCTAGCATTTCCCGAGTGCCGAGAATATTGAGTGGTTTTACTTCGGACTTATCCCGGTTTAGTTTATATCCGAAGTGTCTAGAATATCTTTCAATGGGGTTCATGAGTGCCTTGATGGAGTCGCCCGGGTTCTCCATAACCACTAGGATATCATCCGTGTATGCGGCTAGTGTCAAACGAGTTTCCCAAATTTCACTCCCATAATTCCATTATTACGCTTAATATCCGTAATTAGTGGTTGTAATGTGGTATTGGGTTCAAATCAGGCCTACATACTCTGCTAAACTCTCGAACACCTTAGTATAGAAGTTGGCACGGACACTGGAAAAGGTAAAAGACAAGTTTATTAAGACCCCATGGGGTGGTGATACATTCCAACAGCACCCTTCGGTAATGTAAGAAGTAGCACACCGAACATCGGTGCGCGACCTCTTTTATATAGTTTAATAGCAATAAAAAGATAGGCGGTTACAAGTTACACATTTTAGGTACATATAAGGTCATTTTTGGAACACAGCCAACATGTGGGAGGAGTTTCAACAGCACTGGTCAGTTAGCATGAGCATTCCTGAAGAGTGACCAATTGGTGCGTAATGCGCATGTGCGCTTGACCAGTACTAAAAATAGCTTGTTGCCGAGCAGACTAGTGACCATGGGTATCGAGAAAGGACAAAAGGGCACACTGACCACGAGGCAGCGTGTTCATTGAAACGGAAGTCAGAGGGATTCAAAATGGCCCCCGTTCGTTTTGGTCAAGTTAACAGAAAAGACCGTGTAGCTGTGCTAAACGCTAACTCAGGAGCTGCCAAAACACGACAGACGGCCCTTTTAGCGTTTAGCAAAAGCTACCTCATAGTGGACATAGTCAGAACGTTCATCCTCAATGTTAATAGCCATAATTTTCAATACTTCATCATTGCTCAGTTTCTCTTGCTTGACAATAGTTCGTTTGGACGGAATGCAGGCTGTGATACATATAGAACATAATGTAGGGCCACATTGAATACATAGACAAAGGAAAAATAGTACTCCAATAAAAACACAGAGAATCGTTAACAATTTCCAGCCCCAAGTACTAAGCAGGGTCCAGAACCAACCAGAAAAGGTCCATGTTCCATTCTCTGGGTGGATCTCAGCAGCTATCTTGTGTAATTTTGTAATCGAATCATATACAGAAGGTGAGTTATCTGGTACGTATACGCAACAACTACTTCCGATGACGCGGCATGCTCCACCTCTATCAGCTAGTATCACATCTAGAACCATTCTATTCTGGAGCGCTACAATTCTGGTAATTTGCAATTCCTCAGTAATGTTCCCTAAAGCAGAAGCAGTTTCGTTGGTAACGGCTTCCACCACACGTGTAAGCCGCCTTATCTTTCTACTATTTAATGCAGCTCCTACGAATGAAAATAACCCCAAATTGAAATCTACATATTGTTGTAAAGTGGTATCAGTCTGGTCTATTTCATCAAGGTCTATTGATCGTTTCACTCTATTCAATATGAAATCATGGTACAAAACATAATCATTGTGATACATGGGAGGAGCGATAAACACAGGTGGTAATACAAATGCTACATAACATGTTCCTAACCAACCCAATGGTAGACGATGGTATCCCTTATTTCCACAAATGAAATATGTGTTATGCGAAGCTACAAATGCAATTCCAGTTGGTGTATCAAAGGTAAGTGTAATATTACATTCACTGCGACCTACGGGGATTGTACCTTTATTTCTAATACACAAATCTGCTTTTGTATCGATGACGGTTATTATATGCATGTTCGTAACATTTATAAATCTTTGATTCGTATACACACGAGGTGTAGAAACATTGTCCGGACGATATTCTTCCCATTCAAATTTAGTTCCTTCAGCGTGTGGATAGCCATCTTTATCGTTATAGCATATTTTATTCAACCGAAAAAGTAATCCACCTTTCGTTGGCCATCGCAAAGTAAAAAGAAGAGTGTACCAAGCATGACAAGAACCATTATGAGAAAACGGGAGAGGAATGAGTGGTGTTCCTCCCTTCTTCTGGTGTCCGGGCAACATTCCACATACCCAACAATTGGACGTGTTGGTCATGTTATGAGTATGATGCAGAATCTTAATAAAACTGTTATTCAAATAAGTCTGCCTATGTCTTTCTTCGTGAAAAGGCAGAGTGAAATGAAAATGTTCAGACGGACTTGGAGTGGTGGGCAGTAAATGTTCTCGTGCAGGAAACAACAGTTCTATAGTCCAAGCTAATACTGCGATCACCACTACGGTCAAGACAAACAAAACAGCACCAAGAATTCTCCCTTTTCGTGTCGAAGGAGATGCCATAGTTCATAAAACAATACTCTTCAAAAAGCAACACTAAGCGAGAAAAAATAAAACGATGGTTCTGAACCGAGGCTGCCGTTGATTTGTTCTCCGGGATTCAAGACGGGTGTCGCTACACTGGGCAGAACTGATCCCCCCCCCTTGATATTCCCGGCTTCCGTTTCACAAACCTCAGAGCGGTTACCAACCAGTTTCAAAAACACAAAAGGAATCTTATTTCCTGGGTCGTAGATTGTACTTTACTTTATCCGAAACAACGTGGTCCGGGAAGGCTCCCTCCAATTCATCAGGCGTGACAGCTGGGTTCTTTTCTGTATCCAAAATCTTTCTGTAGTCGGATAGCACCACAGGGCTCACCAGATCCGGAGAGACACGTCGGCAGTGCGTTGAATGAATCCACCGCTTCTTATTGGTGACTCTCACAGCAGTTCGCGTAGCCAGCAGCACTTGCTCAGGGCCATGCCATCTCGGTTCCAAACTGCTGGATCGCTCAAAGATTTTGACCATCACGTGGTCCCCAGGACGGAGATCGTGAGCCTCACCAGCGGAGTTATCAGGGAGCGCCTCTCGAACCTGTTGATGAATAGAAAGCAAATCATTTGTTAATCGTGCCAGATAATCGTTCATCATTATACAAGGCATATCATGTATCAAACGAGGTTTTGGAACTCCCCAAATATTCATAGGCCTTCCAAACACTACTTCATAGGGTGTGAGGCCAGACCGAGAATGTGGCACTGATCGAATGGACAGCAATGCCAGAGGCAAAGCGTCCGGCCATTTCAGAGATGTAGATGCCACTATCTTTGCCAGCTTCAGCTTCAGAGTTGCATTGTATCGTTCTACTAAACCTGCTGATTGCGGATGAAAGACAGCATGGAATCGTTGTTTGGTTCCCAATCCTTTCAGGACATATTCCACTACTTTTCCAATGAAATGAGGGCCATTATCACTCCACATAAGTTTACAAACACCGTAGCGCGGGAAGTACTCCTTCAGTAACACCTTAGCTGTTGTCAACGCTGTATTGTCTTTCGTAGGGTAAGCCTCAATCCATTTGCTGAAGGCACACACCACTACTAGGACATACTTGAGATTATTACAGCGTTCCAGCTGGATGTAATCCATTTGTAGTACTTCGAATGGTGCAGTAGGTGGAACAAACCCACCTTTAGGAGTATAAGTCCCTTGTCCAGGATTGTGCTGCAAACATATCAGACAGGTCTGCACTACTCTCTTAGCCGTGCTAGCAATGTCAGCATTTTCCCAAACTCGTGTAAGCAATTTAGTAATTGCGAGAGCTCCAATGTGTGCCAGTCCATGTGTCATTTGCACCATTGTTTGTAAATAGGCCATGGGTAGTTTCCATCTCTCCATATCTTTACTACGCCAGCAACCCTCATCATCCAATACTCCCTCGGTGGCCCATTTCACAAGTTCTGCCTCTGATGCTGACTTCTGTATATCGAGTATTTCTTCTCTAGCATCATGCCACCGCTCAGCTTGTGACTTCACCACATACATGGGGAAATTATTTTGCAGCATAGCGGTCTCTCTCGCAATGCGGTCTGCAAAGGCATTGCCTTGCCCTATTTTGTCCGTCACCTTTTTATGTGCACTGCACTTGACTATTGCAACTTTCTTTGGGCATAACAGTGCATTCAGGAGATCGCGCACCAACTCTCCATGCATGATGTGTACTCCGTGTGAAGTCAGGAATCCTCGTTCCTTCCAAAGTAGGCCAAAATCATGCACTACTCCAAAAGCGTAACGACTATCCGTGTAAATGTTCACACATAACCCAGCACTTAACTCACATGCCTTCGTTAAGGCTATCAACTCAGCCGCTTGAGCCGATTTTTGGGGTATCCGTGCTGCTTCTACCACAGTCTTAAGTGTCGTGATCGCATAAGCTGCGGAAGTCATACCATCTGGTAGCCTCACACACGACCCATCAACCCACAGTTCCCCATCCACATCTGGAAATGGCGTATCCTGTAAATCGATACGACCCTTTGTCTGTTCCTCAGTCAGAAAAACACAATCATGTTGTTCTTCCTTCTGGGTCTCAGCAACAGGATCCGGCAGTAAAGTAGCAGGATTTAGTGCTGCACATCGTTTTAGTGTGATGTGCGGCGCCAACAACGTTAGCTCATATCCTGTCAGACGGGCACTGGTTAGATGCTGTGTTTTCGTTTGATTTAGTAACGCATCTACCGCATGGGGAACTAGCACCAACAATTTGTGTGACAAAACTATTCCCTCACTTTGTCGTATCGCAACTGCTGTTGCTGCAACTGCTCGAAAACATCCAGGCAACCCTCGAGCCACAGGGTCGAGTACCGCCGAGAAGTATGCACAAGGCCTCTGCTTGTCTCCGTGTGTCTGCACTAACATTGACAATGCGCACCCATCCTTCTCGTGTACATATAATGTAAAAATCTTCATGTAATCAGGTGTACCTAACACTGGTGCAGAACAAAGAGCTTGTCTCAATTGCTCAAAAGCATTCTGACATTCATCCGTCCATTCAATGGGAATCGGTGTATCTTTAGACAACAATGCTAACAATGGTTTAACGACATGTGAAAAACCCAGTATCCATTGCCTACAAAAAGACGTCAGACCTATAAAGGCGCGAACATCCTTCTGAGTGCGAGGGACTGGAGTATCTAGGATTGCTTGAATTCGATCTGGTGTCAATGCACGGCCCTCCTTAGACAAAAGATGACCGAGGTAGGTCACCTTTGGTCTACAATATTGCAGCTTTTTCTTCGAAACTTTATGATTATGTTTGGCCAGGAAGGAAAGCAAGGAAAAGGTACTCTTCTCACATTGTTCTGGCGTGTCTGCAGCAAGTAAGATATCGTCTACATATTGAATGAGAACCACTCCCTCTTGTAGGTCAAAGGAATCAAGCTGCCTTTTTAATGCCTGACTATAAATGCTAGGACTTTCAGTATAGCCTTGAGGAATTCGACAGAATCTGTACGATTTATTATTTAATGTAAAGCCGAATAGATATCGACTGTCAGGATGTACAGGGATCGAAAAGAAGGCGTTCTTCAAATCAATGACCGTAAAAGTAGTCGCCGTCGGTGGAACCAACGTAAGCAATGTGGTGATGTCAGATACCACTGGATACTGAGGCACTACTATCTTGTTTATTTCCCTCAAATCAATAATGAAACGGTAAACTTTAGTATCGGTATCTCTCTTAAGGATCGGTAAAATTGGACTATTACAAACATTGTAAGGAACTTCCTCGACTACTCCTGCCGAAATCAAATCATTTACAATGTGTATTAAAGCAAGTTCACCTTCTCTAGAAATCTTATATTGCGGGACACGTGGTAGAGATACTCCCTCCTTTACAGTAATATGTACTGGAGGGATTAACATCTGCCCCACATCCGTGTCTGAAGTGGCCCACAACGTGTTTGGTAAGGAGGCCAATACTTCAGATTCATGGAGAAAACACACTCGCTCAAAGTCTGGGTAATTCTCATTCAGCACAACTCGCACTCCTTCTGGGGCACAGCGAATGGTAGCTCGAAAGTGTTTCAACATATCGAGTCCAATAATATTATCGGGTGTATTTGGAGACAACAAAAAGGGACAAGGGGCAGCAAATTTATCAACATGAAATGCAACAGGTTGAGACAGTGGGCTAGAAGTAGGTGTTCCATCGAACCCTATTGCTGTAATTACCTCGCCAGACAGGGGAGCCCTTGGAACCAAGTGTTTGGACAAAGCGCTACGAGTAGCTCCTGTATCGACCAGAAATTGGTCAGTAGAACCCAAAACATGTGCTTCTATGTATGGACCCCTCTGATCAACTGGTACCTCAACCGATTCCACACCCCATCCTACGCAATCCTATGCGTAATGCTCATCCCGTGGTTCAGCAGGATCACCCTCATTTATCTGATATTGATTGCGGTTATCAAACGTATTATAATCTGACTGACCACGACCCCTTGCTCCATATCCTCCACGGTCATTCATGCCATAACCTCCTCGATCATTCGTGCCATAACCTCCTCTTGACCCTCCATAATAATTCCTAGATCTCCCACTTCCTCGTCCCCTCAAATTACGCTGCTCTCGAAACACCGGACAGTCTGCAATCCAATGCCCAAACTGTTTGCAGTATGCACATTGATTCACAGAAATGTCAGAACGAGGGGGAGGAGCATTACTGTATGATCCTC
This sequence comes from Lissotriton helveticus, assembly GCF_964261635.1. Taxonomy (NCBI): domain Eukaryota; kingdom Metazoa; phylum Chordata; class Amphibia; order Caudata; family Salamandridae; genus Lissotriton; species Lissotriton helveticus. Next base: position 1,790,798,654 of record NC_136068.1, read on the forward strand.
GCCCTCCTCTATTGTTCCCTCTCGTAGCCTGAACCTGAGCTAACATTACCTTCGTCTTCAATTCCTTCGCCTTCTTTTCACTACTTTCTTTCGCCTCCAATTCCTGTCTTTCATAATATTGAGCCATAGTCAATAAAGAAGCAGGGGTTGCTGTGGTCCATGAACTTTCACTCGCTTTTAATCGTTTCGCAATCTCCGGTAGGAGATTAGCTACATACTTATCAACGAATAGATGCCTGCCAGTATCTTCTGTCAATAATTGACCACTGTAATCATGGAACGCTTCCTCGAAGCGAGAGAAAAAATCAGAAACTGATTCATCCGCTTTCTGCTTACACGAGGCTAATATAGTCCAATCAATCTTTTTAGCGGGAGCAAGAGTCTTTAATTTTGTTAGTATGGCACCTGGAAGGTCTAATATTAATTTACACGGTTTACATGCTGGTTCTCTATCTAAATCAGCCTGAACAATATCTTTCCAAGTGGCCCCGAGAGTCGTCTGGTCATCAAACCTACGAATTACTCTCCACATATCAGGGGGCAATATCAACCCGAAAAATAGATCAATATCAACTAACGTCATGATACATGAAGAGATTGCACTTTCAACATTTTCATAAAAAGCCGCAGGGTTTTTACGGGGATCAGGTAACGCATTCTTAAGCGCCATAACATCTGCTCTATTCCAAGGTGTATAAACCCAATTATATACAAAATACCCTTTCGCGTCTTTGGAGCTTTTATCATCATCTGTGCCATCCCCTTTATGAGGGACATATAAAGGCGCAGCTTCTCGCATAGGTCTAACATTAATCGCAGCGATCTTATCTGTTTCAAAGATAGGGCATTCTTTGGATATCCCCGTTGCTCCGGACGTAGACGAATTCTTCGACTTTTCCAACTCCCGTAGCCGTGTCGTCTCATTACGCAGTTCAAGCAAACGCTTGAAGAAGTCGTCCGCATCTGAAAGAACAAAAAGACCTTTACGAAAATTCTCACGATCCTTGGATATCTCCTTAGGTTCTAACTCGAGAGAATATTTTCTATATCGCTCAACAACTTCATCTCCAAAATGATCTAAAAAATACAGTCGTTCCTTATCAGACCACTGTTCCATTTGTTTAGTAACATCAGAAACAGTAACAGTATTACTATTTAGCTTTCGCGCAATCGAGCGCAATTCCGTAGCTCGTTCCGTATATAACCTGGTACGCTGTGTTCGATCACTATCCTCGTCCGAGTCCTCGTTCGGAGCCGTAGGTGCGACGTACGGAGGCGGACAACGATCTAGTAATGAAAAATCATCCGTTTCATTAGTAAGGACTGGATAGAGAGGACGCCTGATAGGGAATTGACCATTAACCTGTAGATTACGTTCTCGTCTCTCCCTCTCTTTCTTTTCCTGTAATTCCTTCTCCTGTAGCTGTAAAGCTTTGTCATGTGCAGCCTTCCGCTGCACTTTCTCCGCCAAGGCTTCCTCACGCTTCGCTCGTTCACGCACCTCTTTCTCCCACGTACGCACACAATCAAACATATCTTGTCTAGACCTTCGCTGAAACAAGCACTGCTCTACATATTGTACCTTTCGAAGGTCAAACGACCCATATAGTGGCCACTGTAATTCAGGATCAGTCTTAGTATACTTATGCCATAATGCACTATACATTATAGGTGGAATACCGTATTTAACATACATTTCACGATTTGGAGTCCCCTCTGGGGGAGCCGGCTGTTTTTCACTTAATCGATAATTGGTACCATTTTCAGAACAGCACATCCTACGGAGTGTGCTAAAAACAGGCATGTTTCAAAAAGTACCACGAAACCGCGATACTACAAAATGACACCTAACACGGTGCACTATTCAAATCAAATAAATCAGAGAAATATCCCTACATGCCTGCCTATGTGAGGTGCACTTCACATATTCAAATTCAAATTCATAGATTCAAAACGTTAGCTAACAAATTCAAATTCAAAATCAAAGTTTCAAAAAGCCACAGTAAGTGTCAGTAGACTACCTCACCACTCAAAAGCTTACCAATTTTCTTTTCAAACGTCCAAAGTCCAACTGCCAAGTTCTGTGGTCGAATCAGCCAAAACGGCACATCACGACAATCCAAGATCAGAATCTCAGTCGAGGACCGGCGCCACCTGGAAGGTCAGATCGGAAGGACGGGAAAACGCACCGTGGGTGCCGAGACTCGGGTCACTCAATGGCAGCGATCGCGTCCATGGCGAGTTTCCTAACCTTCGTCACGACCTTTCCTTCGGGCATCCGAGTCGCCGATGAGTCCCTTCGTGGTCGCCAATTGTGGTATTGGGTTCAAATCAGGCCTACATACTCTGCTAAACTCTCGAACACCTTAGTATAGAAGTTGGCACGGACACTGGAAAAGGTAAAAGACAAGTTTATTAAGACCCCATGGGGTGGTGATACATTCCAACAGCACCCTTCGGTAATGTAAGAAGTAGCACACCGAACATCGGTGCGCGACCTCTTTTATATAGTTTAATAGCAATAAAAAGATAGGCGGTTACAAGTTACACATTTTAGGTACATATAAGGTCATTTTTGGAACACAGCCAACATGTGGGAGGAGTTTCAACAGCACTGGTCAGTTAGCATGAGCATTCCTGAAGAGTGACCAATTGGTGCGTAATGCGCATGTGCGCTTGACCAGTACTAAAAATAGCTTGTTGCCGAGCAGACTAGTGACCATGGGTATCGAGAAAGGACAAAAGGGCACACTGACCACGAGGCAGCGTGTTCATTGAAACGGAAGTCAGAGGGATTCAAAATGGCCCCCGTTCGTTTTGGTCAAGTTAACAGAAAAGACCGTGTAGCTGTGCTAAACGCTAACTCAGGAGCTGCCAAAACACGACAGTAAGGCCAAGAGAAACAGCACAGGAGAGAGAGGGCAGCCCTGTCTGGTGCCTTGTTCTAAATGGAATGACTCTGACAGGGTACTATTAATAGCAATTCAAGCAGTAGGGTTTGAGTAAAGTGCCAGTACCATATTGAAGAATGCATAGACGACAGTTAGTTGTAGCTTTACCCCTCTGTCATGGTGGTAGATGCTGGATAGATGGTAATTTCCCTAATCGGCGTTTGAGAAGTCTTTCTTTTATGCACCGTGCATACCTCAAGCTGAAATAGGTATGTGGGCTTAGTGTTTTAGAATCAATCATCTTTTATTACGTGGTATAGGATCAAAAACACAGCTCAACTGCCTACTTCCACCGGCCGGCAGAGTGTAACGGTATGGTCAGTATACAGCGAACAGGTCTACAGCCCAGAGGGCGACCCCGCGTAGAGATGCTTCAGTCCTTTGCATTCATGGCAGACGACTGCTAGGATACCACTTTTATAGAAAGAAAAGAATAAGAAAACAGATAAACACCCACCCCATCCATCCCCCACAAGCCCCCTCACCCCCTCCACATCAGTCTCTAGATTCCTATCCTACTACCCCATGGCCGTCGGTCACCCCTTAGAGTAGTTCAGACCATGTTTGTGACCCCAACTGGTTCCAGAGGAATACGCTGCAGAATTTGCAGGTATTTTGGGCATGTTACTTCCCTCATTTCCTTGGAGAGGAGCCGGAGAAATGGACCCCATAGCTTTGCATATTCTAACCCCTCTCCATCCATGCGAGAGGGGCTCCATTACTAGAAGATGCCAAAGTCTCCGGATCCAGTCCCACGGATCAGGTGTAGCCGAGGAGCCCCATTGCGCTAAAAGGACCTGTCGCGCCGCGAGCAATGATTACGCAAGCTGTCTGCCCCTCAGCGAGCGCAAAGGGAAAGATTTAGGGTGGGGGAGTCCCAACAGTGTGTGTTCAGGGGCCCGGGGAAACCTAATTTGGAATGCTTCATTAAGGTAATCAAGAACCCCAGTCCAATATCGCACCAGTTTCGGGCAGTGCCATAACAGGTGTATCAGGGTGCCAGGAAGGCCACACCCCCGCCAGCAGAGGCCTGACTTAGTTCCATACCAGGACTTGATACGCGCTGGCGTATAGTGCCAATAAGTGACTACCATTTAGTCAGATTCCGCACCCGCGGTATTAGAGGCCGTGTGATGGGCTCGGTAAAAGATATGTTCCCATTCTTTGGGCGTCAGAGGATGCCCCAATTCAGTCTCCCGCCGAATCTGCACTTCCGTGCGCTGATTCTTAGGGCACATAAGGATCATTGCATACAGTTCAGATATGAGCTTACGGTCATCCTTTTTGCAAACTAACTATTTTTAGAAAGCGGTCAAGGGGCGGGACATCAAAGCGAAATTGAGGGGCTGGGTCACCCAGTGTGCCAGCTGCGAGTGTTGAAAAGTGTCTGACTCCTGCAAATTTAAATATTCCTTGCTTAATTGAAAGAAGGGGATCAAGCCACCTAGATCAAAAAGGGAGCCCACTCTTTTACAACCTTCCTCTCTCCAGCGATGAAAGATTGGGGACGCGCACCACTGTGGGTAATCAGGATTATCTACAATAGGAGTCATAGGGGAGGGAAACGTGTCCAGCCCCTGCGCAGCGCTAATTGATCCCACACCTTGAGAGCCGGCGAGGCTACAGGCGAAGAGTAGAGGCCCCATGCTCTGTGCTTGCGTGGAAGCCATAGTTCTTGCCAAATATTACAGCCAGCCACTGTCTGATCCATACATTTCCAGTGCTTGCTAGACAAAGGACTATTCCACTCTGTGATATAGCGGAGACAGAACGCTAGATGATAAGCACTCAATAGGGGGAAGCCCAGCCCTCCCACTGCCTTTGGCGCGGTGATAAGTGACAGCACGAGCCTCGGTCTCTTGTTGCTCCACAAGAATTTATTAAGAAGTCCTTGCAGTTTTGGGAGGGCGCCCGGCGGTGGGCTCACCGGGAGCATCTGAAACAAGTAAAGGATACGCGGCAGCACAGTCATCTTCACCGCCACTAGCCTCCCATACCAGGCCAAGTTGAGGCGGGACTAGTCGGAGAGCGCTTTGGCAGTTTGGTCCACCAATAGCTTATAATTGATGGAGACCATTTTAGCAATAGAAGATGTCAGCCGGATTCCCAAATATGTAATGTCGGAATGCGCCCACTGAAAGGCAAAGTCCTGCTGCAGATCCTGGACCTCATCGTCGGGGACAGAGATATTAAGAATTTGTGATTTCGCAAAGTTTACCTTAAACCCTGCCACCTTTCCGAACTCAAGGAGCTCTGCCGCCAAGCACCGCAAGGTAGAGTGAAGGTGGGGAAGCGTTAGGATAACATCATCTCCATATATAATAATTTTGTGGGTGTCCGCGCCAATCCGCGATATCCAAGTTCGATCGAATGCGCTGGGCAAAAGGCTCCATATAGAGCCCAAAAAGCAGTGGGGATAAGGGACACCCCTGTCGCGTCCCTCTGGAAATGGGGAAAAGGGCAGATTTAGACCTGTTCACTCTCACCGCAGCCTTAGGGGCATCGTAGAGACATCGAACCCACCGAACAAAGTTATCGCCAAGACCAAAGGCTCGCAAGACTGTGAACAAATACTCCCAATCAACCCGGTCAAAGGCCTTCTCTGCGTCGATAGAAAGGAGAAAAGCCTTGGCCCGAGATCGGTGAACTAGGTCCATTAGATGAAGAATTTGCTTTGTATTATCCCCTCCCTGCCGCGTTGGAATAAAGCCGGCCTGGTCCGGATCAATGATACCATCCATCAGGGGGCTGAGTCACGCCACCAGAATACTCGCGAAGAGCTTTGCATCAATGTTTAAAAGAGAAATCGGCCGGTAAGAGCCACAGTCTTTAGGATCTTTACCAGGTTTAAGGAGGACCCTGATCGCTGTCTCTGACATGGAGGGTGTTACCTCCCCAGTATCAAGGAAGGAGTTGAAGAGTCGCGTTAAAAGAAGAGCCAGCTCCACACAAAAAGTTTTTAAAAACAAGGTGGAGAAGCTACCTTCAGCCGAGCTATTGGTGATATGACATCCTCCATGCGAATAGTGGCATCCAAAGCGTCGGCCGACGATTTAAACAGGGGCGTAAGATTACAGGACAATAGATATTCTGCTATTCCTCTCGAACTTGACGCCTCCCCCTTGTACAGGTTCTGATAGAACTGACGGAAGGAATCTACAATAAGGGTGTCCGTGGTATGCTCAACCGCCTGGGGATCTCTATTGGCCTGAATCGCTGACATCTGCGCCCTCACCCTTAGCCTATGCACCAACATCCTCGCCCCTTTATCCCTGCTAAGGTAAAATTTATGTCGCAAACGCAGGAGGGCATGCTCGGCACTATCTAAATCCAAGTGTTTCAGCATGCACTGCTTTGTTTCCAGCTCCCTCCAAACCCTTGGAGCCCCCCTCCGTTTGTGCACGGCCTCCAGGGCTCCTACCTCCTCCTCCAACTCCACATGCTTAGCTTTGCTTAGCAGCGCAAATGATGCCGCAAGTGCGATGAACTCCCCTCGTACAACCAATTTCAAGGCTTTCCACACCGACGTTAAGGATGTACCCTCCTGATCATTATCTGCAAGGTAGTTGATTATAGTGCCCCGTATTCGGGTAACAACCGTTTCCTAGTGGAACAGGGAGTCACAGAGGCACCAGCCGGGGGCTGGCGGGCGTTTGCCGTGTGAAGTGAGTTGGACCAAGATGAGGGCATGGTCTAAAAGGGAGCGGGGGGTAATATTTGCTGCAGGTAGGTGAGGCAGAAGAGAGGTTGTGGCCAAAAAGTGGTTGAGGGGTGCGTAGGTTTTGTGTGCTACAGAGTAATAGGTATAATCGCACTCAGCAGGGTGTTGGACACGCCACACATCATTCAAACCACCATCACTCAACCATTGCTTCCCTCCCTGTGACATCGCTCCTATCTGATGAGACCACTGTTCAGACCGGTCTATCCCCGGATCCATCACTATATTTAGGTCTCCACCCACCAGGATCGACGCATCTGGAGATGTCAGAACCTCAGAGAGGGCTGTGCGCAGAAAGAGTTCCTGCCGCTCGTTTGGAGCATATTACGACCCTACTGTCAGCTGTGTATCCCCCCATTGGACGCGGACGGCCAGGAGTCTACCCTTAATTTCAGCTACTTGGGAAAGTACTTTGCAGTGTGCGTGTGCACTAAAAAAGATTGCCACCTCCATGCTTCTTAGCCGGGCCTAAGGACCATAGTTGGAACGGGAAACGTTTGTCTCTCATCCGTTTAGTATCCTTGGAGAACAAATGGGTCTCCTGGAGCAAGCAAATATCCCCCTCAGCATTTTCCAAAAGGGAAAGGATGGCCGAGCGCTTTGACAGGGCTATTCAGTCCCCGTACATTCAGGCTCACAATCTTCAACTCTCTACCCATAGTAGCCAGGAAATAAGTAGCAGCTACCTAGCCGCTTGATGTCAATGGCAGTAGGCGAGTGAGCATGCAGTGACCTGTGACCATATTGCAGCCATGCCTGTCTGAGAACTGATGCAGAGCCACCAAAGTAATCCCAACACCCCATACCCTAAACCGCAATGTAAGCAAACAGAATGAAGAAAGAAACTCAAATGCCATGCACAGGGACAACAGTCTGTCTTTTACATCAAACAATTAGGGGAACATAGCACCATTCTGGGTAATGTAATGCGCCTGATACAGGACAGATCCACCATACAGGGGTTGAGTGATGGTGCCAGTCTCAACAGGATGTCTCCCGCCTCCGGCGCCAAGGAATAAAGAGCCCACCTGATGCCATTCGTCGGTATCTCAAGGGACGCCGGCATTATTGCCACAGATGTAACAGCCGCCACTCTCTCCAACATACTAGTAGACATATCTGGTTTCGAAGGCTGGGGGGATTTCCTGACACGTTGCCATTCGGTGGTTCGTCTGCGTCGTCGTGAAGGGGATCTGGTGTTTCCAAGCTGAGCTCCAGTCCTAGGACATTGTAGGCAGCTTCTAGAGAACAGATCTGCAGCAGTTTCCCATTTAATTTGATGATGAGTCGAAACGGGGGCCCCATGCGTAGGGGATGTCTTGTTCACACAGATGGCTAATGATGGGTTTAAATTCCCTACGTTTGACAAGAGTGGAGTCCGCCAAATCCTGGCAAAGTGCCGGTTGAAGGCCCCAAAATTTCACAGGGTTGAGGTTGCAGGCCTTGCAAAGGATTTGTTTTTTAAGTTGGAAGTCATGGACACACACCAGTATGTCCGGTGGGGGAGCCTTAGCGCCTCTGGGTAAGCCCATCCAAGGGACACGGTCCATCTGTATTTCACGTTCCTCACCTTCCCCCAAGATCTGACGGAACACCTCGCTGATGTATTTGCGCAGGCTATCTCCATCCCCCTTCCATGGCACCGCCCGGATTCTGATATTGTTGCGGCAGGAGCGATTCTCTAAATCCTCGGCGTGGGCTTGGAGATCCAGATTTTGCTCCTTAAGGTGAATGACATCTTGCTGGAGCTGGTGGCGATCGTCCTCACGTCCCAGGTCGTGTTCCTCTAAAGTTGCCACCCGTTCCCCGATGGCGTCTACATCCCGCTACACCTCCCCGAGATTGGAGGATAGCTGATTACGGAGCTCCTGGATGTCCTCCTTTATGGCGTAAAAGAGTTCTATCATAAAAGCTTTGGTCGGCAGCATTTCATTGTCCTCGGGCTGTGGTGATTTGGCGTCTGATTGAGAGGTAGATTGACACGCCGCTTTCTGTAGTAGATCCTTCAAAGGCTTGTCCTTCCTATTCCTGGAGGAAGACATGTTGTCTAGAGGAAAGGCCTACTCGTAAGTATGTGGTACAAAAGGGGGGTTTTGTATCGCTGTACTCGTAGGTATGGGCAAGCAAGTCAGAGATTAGGCCAGATCCCAGGAAGCACTGTCGAGGGCCGCTCCTGGCGAGCTCAGCCCCAGGGCAAAGGCCAACCAGCAAATTACCAGTGTTCAAAACAATTCAGTCTATAGGGCTATCACAGTGTGCAGTAGTCAGGGCCCTATTCTCGTTGTAGGGTAAAGAACCCGTGCAGGGAAGAGCCCCACGCAGTCCGCCGCACCCGGGCTCCTCTCCGCCGAAACACCGCCATGTGTGAAAGGGGCAGCTGAGTTGGGCTTCCCCTAGTACTTCAAGGCCCCACCACCCTCAGTTCATGAGCCACTCTGCAGCAATTGGGAGAAGTCATCAAGATGTCGGACCACAAGATGCTCCGGCATGGGGGGAGGGTACCCCACACCCAAAGAACACCCCCCACCGCGCGCACCAGAGAGCTCTGCTCACCGTCATAGTCACCGTCACCGCCTCCCAGCTGCTGTGCCCCTCAACACCTCACCGAGGCGCGGTCAGAGTATCTCCACCGGGGGGAGGGGAGGTGGGCGCCCGTCCACTACCCCTGCTGCTCCCCCCTGCACATATATGAGAGCCGGCCACCGGGCTCCGCTCAGGGCTGAGGGCCGAAGTAAAACTCTCCCCTAAGCTCACAGGCAAGATACAGCTCCAGACAGGGCACTCTCGCCCGCCGGCTTGTGGACCGCAGGGAGGCCCTCCACACCCGATGATGTGGCCTCCCAGACTTCAGCCTCCTATCAAGGCCCAGATATTTACCACACCAGGGCGGCACCCCGACCGCCACAGTCCTTCAGAGTTCGTTTCTGCAGAGGGTGTCCTCGGCGCTGGCCCCACTCTCTTCACGCAATTCTAGGCACCGTTGCACAGCCAGGCGGAGGGTGGCACAGAGGCCGCCGCGTACAGCACAGTCAATTCCGGGCACCTACCAAGGCCCCATGCCCCATCCGTCAACAGGCAACACCCTGTCCGCCGACCGAGATCCACGTCCCGGTGCCTCTGCCCCTCTGCTCCTCACCTTGGATACTCCGGGCCGCATACACCTCAGACCCTCTCAGCCGCAGCCCAGGAGCACTCCCTTGCTCATCAGGGGTCCAATTGTCGCCGTCCCACAGCGAGGTACATATGGCCCATACACCGCTGAGCCGCTCGCGTGGAGGGCCTCCGCTGCTCCCGCTCAGACTGGGCCTTCCGTGTATGCAAATGTCAGCCACAGCACGGGCCCTGCCGCCGTCCTCACTCTGTCGTCTCTCTGTATCGTGGGGAGCCGACAGCTGGGAATATCATGACCACAGCCGAGTCATCAGGCACCCCCCGGATCACTCGGGGCATTGCAGGAATGGGGGTGCCACAACAGAGACCCGCTTCGCCAGGTCAGCAAGGCCACCCAGAAGAAGCAGGAAACCTTCCTACAACGTGGAAATAAGGGCACCGCCGGCACCAGGGGGGTCAGTATGCACGGCAGAGCCTAGCGTCCAGCTTGGATGGGCACCAGGCAGAATGATACACAAAGATAAAGTCGGGCGCCGCCGGAGGGACAGGAAAGCACCTCCTACTCCGCCAATATCTTGGCCACGCCCCCCCCCTGGGCTTAGTGTTTTATAGCTATTAATAGCCATCCATGCATGACTCAGTTTTGCAAAGGTAGCTTTCTCATCTATTAGTGAAAGGGTCCTGATTGTCTTTCGTACTGCTTTAAAAATATATATATATATATGCGAGGTTCGTGTCTCCTAAAGCACGGAAAGCCCTGTATTTGCTTGACTGGTCTTTAAATAGTTCCTGCCAGCTGCTGTGAGCTGAGCTCCGGCTCCTTCCATAATAGATGGTTTAAAGTACTCTCAGTGTATGCAAAAAAGAGGGGGTATCCCCGACTAGAGTTCCTAATACGGGATAAATACAATATTTGAAAGAAAGAAATTAGGAACTAGTGTTTAGAAACCATGGACATAGACGGACTAGTGACAGCACAAACTATAGTAAGACAGAAAGCATGATACAAAATTATTTTATTGAATTTTCATTGTAATAAAAAGCACAGTTGTCATTTGAATATACATAATTATTATGTGCATGCCTTCATTATATATGTGACTTATTGTCTACATATACAGACTAATGTTGTCTGATCCTATACAGTTTTCATAATGATGTAGCTAGAGTTAGGATCTAACAAAGGCTAATTGTAGGGATATTTATACATCAAAACATGGCTGAATGTATCAACTACGCGCGTTTCGGCTGGAGGCCTTCATCAGGGAGCCATGTAGATATCCAAGTGGACCTGAACATGTGATTGGTGTTGATTCTCACATAGGTGGAGTAAAGTTAGTTGTACTGGATGAAGAATGGTCTATCTTGACGATTTAAGCTGTGCAGTGTATCATTAGTCTGTGTTCTGCACTTCAGTTTTCACATTTGGGGGTGGCCTCTGATGTTTAAACTATGGAGTAGAAAATGACCACTGTGTGGGTGCTCTTATAGGACAAGAGACTACACGCTGTAGGTATTAAGTAGCTGATGAATAAATAACCTGATGCATCGATCTGGTAGTTCTATGAGTAGGGGTCTGTTGGCGGCTCTGGTTACATAAGCAATCTGAGAAGCGCGTCAACGAAGTATCGAGGAGGGGGTCTGGGAGCTACAGAACGAACGCCGACGGTTGCCTTCCCAATATTGATAGTACGTCGTCGCACTAGCGCTGTTACTTAGTTGTATATCAACGCGGTATTATGCGGGGGGTCTGTCGGTTTCACAGTGTTGGCCGATGATTGCCGTCCTCTTATCAGCAGATTGCTTGCAGACGGACGCCGACCAGACCCCACGATTGAAACACGTTCAAAACACAATTACCAGTCATTTCACACGTCCACGCTCTGCTGATAAGAGGACGGCAATCATCGGCCAACACTGTGAAACCGACAGACCCCCCGCATAATACCGCGTTGATATACAACTAAGTAACAGCGCTAGTGCGACGACGTACTATCAATATTGGGAAGGCAACCGTCGGCGTTCGTTCTGTAGCTCCCAGACCCCCTCCTCGATACTTCGTTGACGCGCTTCTCAGATTGCTTATGTAACCAGAGCCGCCAACAGACCCCTACTCATAGAACTACCAGATCGATGCATCAGGTTATTTATTCATCAGCTACTTAATACCTACAGCGTGTAGTCTCTTGTCCTATAAGAGCACCCACACAGTGGTCATTTTCTACTCCATAGTTTAAACATCAGAGGCCACCCCCAAATGTGAAAACTGAAGTGCAGAACACAGACTAATGATACACTGCACAGCTTAAATCGTCAAGATAGACCATTCTTCATCCAGTACAACTAACTTTACTCCACCTATGTGAGAATCAACACCAATCACATGTTCAGGTCCACTTGGATATCTACATGGCTCCCTGATGAAGGCCTCCAGCCGAAACGCGCGTAGTTGATACATTCAGCCATGTTTTAATGTATAAATATCCCTACAATTAGCCTTTGTTAGATCCTAACTCTAGCTACATCATTATGAAAACTGTATAGGATCAGACAACATTAGTCTGTATATGTAGACAATAAGTCACATATATAATGAAGGCATGCACATAATAATTATGTATATTCAAATGACAACTGTGCTTTTTATTACAATGAAAATTCAATAAAATAATTTTGTATCATGCTTTCTGTCTTACTATAGTTTGTGCTGTCACTAGTCCGTCTATGTCCATGGTTTCTAAACACTAGTTCCTAATTTCTTTCTTTCAAATATTAAAGTACTCTCAGTGCCATCCTTAATCTTATGCCAACTCATTAGATAAGCCCCTTGTCTTGCAAGGTGTTGATTGGTGAGCCTAAATTCCAGTCTGATCTGAGCTGCCAAGGCATAAGTAGGTATATTGAAAAGGATCCTATGAGCTCTAATCATAATGCTGTCAGGAGTCTTAGAGTCCCTCCAACTCAGAGCAATGCTTCCATATGAGTTGGTTGGTAGAATTTTTGCTGGAGCCACCTGAAGCACTGGGATCTGTCAGCGTAGTTTAAAATTGTTCTTTTTTTATTAAACATACATCAGTTGCCGTGTACAGTATAACATCAATGGACGTCTGGAGGTATAAATACAGTAGCCTTCATATCTAAGTCTATAATCCATTTTTACAACAATGGTTCTGGATCTCGTCTCCCTAACCCTATTAATCTTGCACGACCCTTCCCCACCCATCATCAAGGGCGTGTCCTCCCTTCCCCTTACTCCCTCACAAGTTCCTGTATTTCTCCTATTGGTGCCACACTTTCTCCCATTTTTGCTGCAAACCCTGCTCTCGTATACTATGTTTTCTGCTGCGCCACACCAATCAAGATCGTCCTTCCAATGACCCACCGTTGGGGTAAGGGCTGCCCCCTCACACTCTGGTAATGTTCCTCTTGGCCACCATTGTTACCACTAATAGCCAGCTTTTCTGATATTTCGGCCATGTCTGCTCCCCTGTTACACATAGTATGTGCCATCTGGCCTCTATAGGAATTTCCTACACAAGGACCCCTGACATTACTTGAATCACCTTTCCCCAGTATTATTGTATGGCTGGACCCTCCCAGATCATGTGGAAAAAGGTACCTCTTTCATCACAGCCCCGTATACATCGATCCGTGTGAGGGTGCCCTAACGTATGCATGATTGTACTTCTGGGTTAGGACCTATGGAGAATTGTATTAGCAACATCTCACTCTGATTGCTACCTCTCTTGGGCTCTGTATGGCCTCTGCCAATCATCTACTTCTAGTAGGCCAATATCTGCCTCCCAGGCCTCACAGAAGGTCCTCAGTGGATCAAGCAAGTGATTGATAATCTTCCTGTACGTGTAGAATAATGCCTTTTCTAGGATTGGGTATAATATGAATCGATATTCCAATGGGCTTCCCTCTCTAATGTGCCTACAGAGTGCATGCCCCAGCGGCATATATCTGTATCTTTCTGTGTCGGCTAACTGGTACTCCTTCTGCAGATCTGTGAACGCGATTATCACCGGGTCCCTCCACATGTCACCTAGATGTGCTTTATCTAGCAGTTTCCACTTATTAAAGCCCTGTAGCCTGCCTACCTCCTATAACATATCACTATCCCATAACTGAGTTTGTTCAGTCAGCCTATTATCCCACCTGAGGAATTTGTTGGCCCTCTTCCACATCTTCAGCACAGTCTTCGTGTGCAGGGGTATATACCTCCCTGCCACCCTCCGGTATAGTGCTCCTGGATATCCTCTTGGCCTTATCACCCAGTGGTCGACCTGGTAGGCCGGATCACTCCTGTCCGCCAATATCCAGTAATTAATCATTATCAGTTGTGAATCCCAACAATAGTTTTGGAGATTCGATAAAGTAAGACCACCCTCTTATACCCCTCTCAGAAGTTTGGCCAGTGCAATTCTTGCTCCTCCCCCATCCCACAGTAATTTCCCCAGTTCACTATCCACTTCCCTGAAGAACCTATTGAGTACTTGATACGAGGTGTTTTAAAGGACATATTGCATACGCTCAAATGTCATCATTTTGAATAAGACTGCTCTCCCCATTAGGGTGATTGTGAGTTTCCTCCAATGAGTGATGTCTTGTCTCAGATGTTCCAATTGGGGCAACAGGTTTCCATCCATAAATTTTGTTTCTGTCTTAGCGATGATAATACCCAGGTATTTAAAACTATCATTGGCTTGGAGCTTTATCTCTCCAGGGAGAGTGGGTGCCGGTCCATCTGAATGCATAAACATAAGAGACGTATCCGAATTGCTTTGGTACCCTGAGTACCCCCCCTGAATAACTGAAACATTTGTAGTAAACTGCTTATAGTAAAGTGAGGCCTTGTCTCATACAAGAGGACATTGTCTGCATATATGGATATTAGTTCTTCCCTGTGTCCACCCCATGTTATTCCGAACATCACGGTGTCCCCTCTCACCCATGCCTGCGAGTGACTCTAGCGCTAGCGCAAACTGTACTGGGAGAGTGGGCACCACTGTCTTGTCCCTTTGTGAGCCATTTACCTGCACCCTAGCCAGTGGGTTCTTATACAGCAACCTGATCCAGGATTGAAATTGGGGACCAAAACCTAATCTTTACAGAACTGCAAATAGGTAGTGCCATTCGATGCTGTCGAATGCCGTACATGTGTCTAATGAGAGCGACCCCGCTTCCTCCCCATGGCGGGATTTTGTCAAGTGCATCACACCACATAGGCATCTAAGGCCCCTAGCGTAGCCTCTTCTGTTTCTAGTGTGTCCCACTGTATCGGTTTTTGCTTTTTGCAGCTCCCAATGTGAGCTTTAGATGTGACCCTTTTTACTGACTTAAATGCTTCCCATAGGGTGCATGTCAAATCCACTGTTCACTCATTTTCCTGAAAGTAGAATTGTGCTCTTTCTCTTGCTTGGTTGGCTACATCTTCATTCTTAAAGACCGAGGAGTTTATTCTAGGCAGCAGTATGTTGGTTCTTGTCGGACCCCGTGTGGCCACCTTCTACCGGTGAGTGATACAAGATACCCGTGGCCCGATTCGGGGGTTACAAAACCACGCTTCACTCCCCTTATGTGTTAAGACATGATCTAGGCAAGAATAACTATCATGCACTGCTTAATAAAATGTGTATTGCTGGGCACGGGGATTATGCAGCCACCATAAATCTGTCAGGCCCATAGCCTTTGCAAATGCTCGAAGTGGCTCCGTCCTCCGCCCCCTGTTAGCCGTACTTCATTAATCTCTTTCTGGGCCCATGGTGGAGTTCATCTCACCCCCTAACATCAAGATCCTTGGAGGGAGGTCCACCAGCAGGGCCCCCAGTGCCCAAAGTGCCTCAGAGTGTGTAGCCGGTGGTATATAGCACAAGACACTATTAATAGTCTCTCCCTCCCATGTCCCTATGAGTGCCACATATCGTCCCAGGGAGTCATGCCAAATCTTCCCCACTACCAGCATCCCTACTCCTCTTGATCCTTTTGTGTTGCCTGCATGGGTGACAAGTTTGTACCCATACCAATCCAATGCTATATACTTATTAACCTTCAGGTGTGTTTCTTGGAGCAGCACCAGGTCAGGGGAATGTCTATGCAGGTATAGTAAGACTATTGTGCGATAAAGGCGGTTGCCCAGAACGTTCGTGTTCCAAGACATGACTCTAAGGCTAGTGGTGCTCTGGTGTTCCCCTACGGTACAAAAGGGGGTGGTGATGGACGGAGCATCTGAACCAATCAAACACTCACACCCAGTCAAAAGATCTGGGTTTGATCCATCACCGTTCTTTAGCCCACTCTGCCACCCCAGTTCGGACATGGCTATATGCAAATCAGTCTGGCCCTGTGCCTCATGGGAACAGTCCAGCCCGAACTGCCAAGCCATGCCTTCACTGGACCGGAAACAAGCTTCCGAGGACCGGTCTCTGGCATTACAGCCGTCTTCAGCCCGGCTTGCTTGAATCCAGTGGCAAAGTGGTGTTCCCCTAGGCACTACCCCCTTACACTCTGTACTTCCTTTTGAGCTACAACAACATCTGTAATAGCCATTTGTGCATCAGCCCCATTGCTTCATAACCAGTGTACTGTACTATTACCGCAATCTGACATTTCAATAACAAGTAAAAACATTTCTAGAATAAAAAGAATAAGAACACATCTTACCCCAACTATATCTATCCCCCTCCCTGCTACCCTGCTGGTGGGTTTAACAACCACCATTCTCCCTAACTCGTACAGTGCCTGTCACCCTGAAATTTGATAACTAAGCAGGGTTGGCAGGTGCCGAACAGATTGGAGCACCGCTCTCAACCTCCCACGTACCCCAAGCTTCCTCAGTGTCAGATTTAGTCCTGCCGACAACATGTCTGGCTCTTGGCCGGTTATCTGTCCCTGTGGGTAAAGACCCATTCCCACAATCAGATTTCCCCCCTCCCACCTATATCAGGATGTCCAGCCTCATGTACTCAGTTACCAGTGTAGCACAGTCGCAGTGCCCTCGTATTCCAGACCCTCCTTTTGAACATGTCCTATTCAGAGGTTTGTGTTCCTTCCTTCACTGATCTCCTTGGTTGTTTTTACGTGGTCCCGTCTTCTCTCTAGTTGAGAATTGTGGCCCATTGTGCACCGGCCTCCCAGTCACTCCCAGGCTACCTCTGCTGTGTTAAAGTACCATGTTTTCCCCTCTACCACCACTCTCAGATTTTCTGGAAACAGTGTTGAATATTTGATCTCTTTGGTAAGCAGTTCTCTCTTGACGCCCTCAAAAGTTTGTCGCTGCCTTTGGACCTGTAATGTAAAGTCCGGGAAAAAACGGATCACTGCGTTTTTGTGATGTAGGTCTCCGTGTAAGCGTGTGGTCTGCAAAATAGCATCTCTATTGTAAATGTAAATATAAATGTAAATGTCGGAATTTATAAAGTGCACAGCTACCTCCACCGGAGGTGTCCCGGCGCTGTCCGTATACCGCTTAGGAACCCTTCCTGGCTTTCCTGGGAAATGTCCACTCCTGGGCACCCCCCAGGTGCAGCCAGGCATCCCAGCGCTTTTGGGGCCGTTGTGGAGACTAAGCAAGCTATTGCCCAGAGTTGCAGCGTGGGACCCATGATCAGCACAGGTACTGAGGCGAGAATATCCAGTCAGGGGAATTAATGAGTCGGAAACCCGCCGAGGCGGGAATCGAACCCTGGTCAGAGCTCTGCATCAAGGTCTGCCTGCTCTAACCATTGAGCCACACTTCTCCACGAGAATGGATTGTGGATTTTAGGAATCCGTGCCATGATTGAACTGGGTGGGGCACCGGCTTTGGCTTGGGGAAGGGTGCACTGTGAGCACGCTCTATAGTGAAGTACAACAACAACAAGGGTAACGGCTAGTTAGAGCGCACAGCACAGTCAAGGTGTATGTAATCAGAGAGTCCAAGTAAAAGAGGTGCTCAGGAAGAGATGGGAGGTTGGTTACCACAACCTCCAAAGCAAACCAATGGTCCAAATCTTTTGATATTCCTCCGAGCACTCAATATAACACAGTCTTTATGCAGTTTTCACTTTCATTTATTGTCCAATCTTCAATCCAATTAAAAAAAAGGGGGGTTCTTCAATCATATCCAAATAAACGATAATGCGCAGCCAACACGTGTTTCGTCTGTCAGTAAGACAATGACTTCTTCAGGGCTGCAACCCAAATATTTACAATAAATCTTGATTGAATTTAAATAATAATCTCAAAATCAGTACATGCTCTGCAGCGTATACTCAACAGAGGCAATTAAAGGGGATACACCCTCAAACCATAGTCTAAATTACAGTAGATTGATCTCACATTGTGACTTACGAAAGAAGAAACATATATACCAAATTCGTGCTCCTATTTACTTAATATAGGTGACATTCATTAATAAACCTATAGAACTGTGGTGCTATATTAGTCAAAATTAAGGGGCTGTGATCACCGTAAGGCCCACAGGTACCAGGTTCACGCATCATATAAATTAACTAGTCGTATCAAATTAATAACTCACCAGTTGGCAAGGTAGTTGTCTCCAAAATTAGAGGTTAATTTCAGTGGATATATTCCAGTTTAGTCATCAAATCAAGCAATCTTCATATCCAAATCGGGCATTAACGTATCTATTCTTACAAATAAGTCAGTGTTGCTATCAGTAACGAAAGTGAATTCCATGTCTACAAACAGTTCCATTCACTTGTGCATAGACAGGTCTTTATAAATTAGTAATAACTCACCAAAGTCTAGTTTAAGTATCCATTTCCAATAGCCAAAGTCACGCTATTAGATTCCAATATGATCCTTAGATCCAGATTTTTTAATATCCACTGGCGGGTGTAGTGCGTATATATTCCTACAAGTAAGTCATTGGTACTATCAGTAACACGTATTAAATGCAGGGCTGCAAAGTATCAACTCTTGAAATAACTCGTAACAAGTCTTATCCAACTCGTAATCTGTGTCCTCACCTTAAGTACGATATAACGCGGCGTATATTCTTCAGATTTATCTTGAATATGTATCTATGTCACGATAGCGCTCCACACGAGTACGTGTCTAAAATAAAATATACAATCATAAGTTATGTGCCTTCTTGCTTATGCCCTCACTCTGCTCACTAGGTTTCCGCATTCACCGTTCTGTGTATATCAATTCTCGTATGTTGGCGTTCTGCACCCGCGCCATCTTGTAGTGGCTATATATAGGGTGCCAAACATCGTGTTCCTTGATGCTAGATTCGCCGTTTCTATGAGCGCCATCTTGTAATGGCTATATAAGCGCGATTATGACCCGTAATTACAACAATATGTAGCAGAAAAAATATATGATTAACGAAAGCCACGAGGTGTTTTCAAATTATAAAGGCCCCCACCTTGTACATATGGTGGGTTACAATTTACGTGTATCTGACCATATTGGTTGCCTCCTTCTCTAACCATATATGAATACACGACAGCGTAACGCTGTTTCAGTAATGTTGTGAGGTCTTGATAATGTATAGCGTTCTCTCGTATAATAAATAAATGAATGCAGCAAAATAAATACATCCATTTTATCTTTGTCAGATAACAGATTTAATGCCTTAATTTTAGTACTACTTACGTAGTATTATATTTATATGATATTAATATTATTCTCATCATTATAGTTTATTTTATGATTCAAGATTCTATTTTCATCAACAACACGTGAACCTGGTAATCCACGGAACCTCCAAGTTCCACACAGCCATTGTTTGTATATTCACATCGTCATTTGCAAAAACAATTATGAGGGGTAGTGGGACAGTCGATGTCTATATTGCCTCCATCAATTTACTAGAATATTTCTATAAACACATATGTAATATTAATAGACATCTAAACATCAGAATAGTTTCTTACGTATAACATTGTATATCGTATATAAATAAATAAAAAGAAGGAGTATAATGAACATTGTCTCACCATTGAGGGAACTAGATAACAGCATGATGCAATATATTTACAACCTTCCTGATCTCTTCATTTACTGTTTCACGGTTGTAGAATATATGTTGATTATTGTTTTAATTACCCAAGTAAAACTCATACTCATGATCAACATTGAGACCACATTCAACAGCTTTCAATTTTATCAGCCAGAGTACTTCACGTCTTCTTAACGCTAAAAGTCTATTCCCACCACGTGGGTCAGGTTTTATATGGTCAATACCATGGTAAGAAAAAATATGTTGATCTTTGTTTTCAAAATTTTGTACCAGGTGGGATGCAATCGGATAGCGTGTGTCACCATTTTTAAGGGCTCTGAAGTGTTCTGCAATCCTGTCCTTAAGCCTCCTAATCGTGCTCCCCACATAAATCTTTCCACAGGAGCACACTATCACATATACTACAAATGTAGTATCACAATTAATAAACGTTGGTATATTCTCCAGAATTATTGTATTCAAAACACAGTACCTTCTTTTTTGCCCATCTACAATAGATGCACCTTCCACATTTGTAAAAACCTTTGAAACTATTCAACCAGTCAGTTTTATTTAATTTGCTAGGATAGCTGGGACTCAGTAAATTCCTCAAAGTTGTTCCTCTCCTAAATGTCAAACTCGGTCTGTCATAAAGATACGGTCTCAAATCATGATCCATAACAAGAAGGTGCCAATGCTTATTCAAAATCGTGAATAGTTTAGAACTATCCAAACCATAATTCGTTATTAATCTGACTTTCTGATCGATAGCTTTGCCATCTTTATTCTGTCTCTTTAAAGTAGATTCCCTTTTCACTCTCTTAGCTCTTGATACCGCTATTTTAATTGTCTCCTCTTTATATCCTCGGCTCTGAAATCTATTTAGCAAATGCAACAAGACCTAGACTATAGAAGCACATGTAGCGATTTACCCTTATTCAGAATATTTCGTTTGTTGCTCTTTCATTAGCAAACATTACTCCCCTTCTTCTATATTACATGGGGTAGCCGAAATATCTCGGGTAGTGCTAAATTCACACAATTGCCTGATTCTCATTCATCAGTAAAAACCACAGTTGAGAGACCGATCATACCACACTCAATCTCGTGTCCAACATATATAGTGCTAAACCGAAAAAAAGTGTGTAGAAGCGAGATGGCACCTCACGGGCGCACCACCAAACGGGGACCTGACTGGTACTCGCCAGGACAGCCCTGTTGTCATCATCGGTATCATCAAGCTTAGAACAGAAAACAGTGTCCAAATACACAAAAGATTTGTGAAAAAGTGCAGTGGAAATTTAGAAGAAAAGAACACAATACAGTGTCAAAAAACGTATAAAACACTCATAACACAACACAAACACTCTAATTTTATTCACTTTCTTGTGTTGTGTATGGAAGAAATAAAAAAGAAAAGTAGATGTGGTTGTCACCTATTTAACCACTCATACTTTTACTTGCCGACATGTTTCATTGCCTGGTAACTTGTAGGCAATTTCATCAGGGCATCATATATATTAAAGCCACTGCAGATGGACCCACACGTCTTCACAACCTCATATGGCCATAGGTGCTCCTACCAGCCGGATGGAACACAGGATGTCATAAAAATGCAAGAAAAATCGCATAAAGTCGATTGTTCACTTCTTCCATTCAGATTTCTGACATATGAGAAGCGGCGCTGTATCTCAGCCCGTGCCTGTATCTCAGCCCGTGCCTTTGAGGCACGGGCTGAGATACAGCGGCCGCTTCTCATATGTCAGAAATCTGAATGGGAGAAGTGAACAATCGACTTTATGCGATTTTTCTTGCATTTTTATGACATCCTGTGTTCCATCCGGCTGGTAGGAGCACCTATGGCCATATGAGGTTGTGAAGACGTGTGGGTCCATCTGCAGTGGCTTTAATATATATGATGCCCTGATGAAATTGCCTACAAGTTACCAGGCAATGAAACATGTCGGCAAGTAAAAGTATGAGTGGTTAAATAGGGGACAACCACATCTACTTTTCTTTTTTATTTCTTCCATACACAACACAAGAAAGTGAATAAAATTAGAGTGTTTGTGTTGTGTTATGAGTGTTTTATACGTTTTTTGACACTGTATTGTGTTCTTTTCTTCTAAATTTCCACTGCACTTTTTCACAAATCTTTTGTGTATTTGGACACTGTTTTCTGTTCTAAGCTTGATGATACCAATGATGACAACAGGGCTGTCCTGGCGAGTACCAGTCAGGTCCCCGTTTGGTGGTGCGCCCGTGAGGTGCCATCTCGCTTCTACACACTTTTTTCGGTTTAGCACTATATATGTTGGACACGAGATTGAGTGTGGTATGATCGGTCTCTCAACTGTGGTTTTTACTGATGAATGAGAATCAGGCAATTGTGTGAATTTAGCACTACCCGAGATATTTCGGCTACCCCATGTAATATAGAAGAAGGGGAGTAATGTGTGCTAATGAAAGAGCAACAAACGAAATATTCTGAATAAGGGTAATTCGCTACATGTGCTTCTATAGTCTAGGTCTTATTGCATTTGCTGTATACTGAGTGGAGGGCGACCTATTGACTAGCTTTTCCCTCTAAAGCTCCTTTTTTCTGAATCTGAA
The DNA here is from genome assembly GCF_964261635.1 of Lissotriton helveticus. Lineage (NCBI taxonomy): Eukaryota > Metazoa > Chordata > Amphibia > Caudata > Salamandridae > Lissotriton > Lissotriton helveticus. Next base: position 1,790,821,005 of record NC_136068.1, read on the forward strand.
ATCTATTTGACATGTCAATAAGGTTGCTCTCAAAATCATTGTCCATTGCACAATTACGACGGGCCCTAATTAGCTCACCATAGGGTATGGCACTTTTCTGACAGTTAGGGTGACAGCTTTCTGCATGCAGAATCGCATTACAACTAGTGGGTTTCCTGTACATCCTGCTCCTTATCTTGTCTCCCTCAATGAACAGTTCCAAATCCAAAAAGGTAATGCTTTGTTTGTCATATGAAGTAGTAAATCTCAAATTGTATATATTATCATTGAGATATTCAAAGAAGCCTTTCAGTCTCTCTACTGTACCGGTCCATATTAAAAGGCAGTCGTCAATAAATCGACCCCAATAGTGTATATATTGAGTCCATTCTCTTCCTCCGGAGCCCCAGATTCGCTCCGCCTCGAACCAACCCATGAACAGGTTGGCGAAAGACGGAGCAAATCGTGAGCCCATTGCAGTCCCAAGGCGCTGCCTGAACCACTGTCCATCAAATAGAAACACATTGTTTTCTAATACCAATTGGGTCATTCGTAGTAACATTTGAGTATGATCATACATTTCAGCCGATCTTCGGCTAAGAAAGTGATCCAAGGCACATATACCTAGACTGTGATCAATAATAGTATATAAAGATACTACGTCTAATGTAACTAACAACATACCATCTTCCCATACTATGTCTTCTAGTAAATTTAAAACATGTTTAGTATCTTCAATGAAAGACGGTAAATTATATACATGCTGTCTCAAAAAACAATCAATAAACTCTGATAACCGTTCCGTTGGACCACCTATGCCGGAGACAATAGGCCGCCCGGGCGGTTTGTCCCGGCATTTGTGGACCTTAGGAAGTGTATACAGGCACGGTGATCTAGGTGTACTTAAGGTTAGGTAAAGGTATTCATCATGATCAAGCAGTCCTTGGTCATACCATATTTTAATTTCCCCATTGATTTTGGCAATTAAATCTGTCATTGGGTTAGAGGTAAGTTTTTCATAATAAACAGTATCATTAAGTTGGGAGTAGACCTCATTATTGTACTCCTTGGTATCTAGTACAACAACATTCCCACCCTTGTCGGCACTACGTATCGTGATAAATTTGTTATTGATGAGTTCATGTAGGGCCTCTCTTTCATCAAAGGTGAGGTTATCATGAAATCCTTTAGTACCCATCCGACATGATATATCAATTTCTTTATCAATATCAGTACTGACCATCTTAAAGAACACATCTATAGTGTTGCCTGGTATGAGTTGTGGGGTCCACTTTGATCTAGCTTTAAGTCCACTCCCTTCCCTCTGAAATCTGGCAATTTCCAAATCCTCCGTAAGTTTCAACATTGTTACAGGGTCATCCTCTCTCTCTGTTAATGACAAAAGAAGTTGGGTATCTTTCAATTCTTGTATTGTCAAATCACTTAATATTTTATTAGAGGATTGTTTATCTTTCTCTGTTACATTAGCAAAGAATTGTTTCAGCTTAAGGGTTCTAACAAATTTAAAAAGATCTATTTTAGTCATACACCAATCCATTTTTGTTGCAGGGCAAAAACCTAAACCTTTTTTAAGTACAGATATCATGTTGTTAGACAAATCACATGAAGATAAATTGATCACCTCTATGTCACATGCTATGGTATCACCACTTGTCATTGCTGTTTCCATGACATTAGGCTCCTTATTCTTGCGCCTGGATCTCCTGCCGCCCCTGCTACCTCTCCTTGTCTTTTTGCAGTTAAATCTCGACTTCTCATCTCTGAGTCCCGATTCCCCCTCCTCAGTCTCTGAACCTCCTCTAAAAAATTGTTGTTATCTGTAATCGGGACCAACTCAGGTGCATCTTCATTCTCACTGCTAGACATTACTGAAGATGCATCTGTATCACTCATTAGGGGTGTGCTGCCACTATTTACATTAGAGGGACCTTTCTTTATTAAGTAATCAAATCTTTTGGCGAATGTATATACTCTTCCTGTGCTGTAATCCTTCTCATCTCGTCTTAGTGTATGTGCCTTTCTCCTTTTAATTTCCATTTGTAGGTCATTCAACTTATCATCAAGAATGGTATAATTCTTGATCGTAAGCTCTGGTAAATTCATTTCTTTGATCTCATCTTCTATTTTGTTTATCTCAATAAGTAATTTGGCTATCTTCCTTTCTGCATTGTCAATTAGGATCTGTATAAGATTACGCGAGCTATTATTTAGTTCTTTTTCCCATATATTGTACAAGTCAGGTTCCAGATCTTCATATGTTGGTATTATGTGGGATCTCAATCCACGTGGTATCCTATTCAGGGTTAGATATTGCTTAAGAGTGGCAGCATCCCACCATTTATTCAATTCAGTACGTTTCAGTAATTCTAATTTCACGAATTTGTCTCTAAGGCCTTCTTTCTTAGTATAAAAAATATATAAAAAAACAGAGTACCTTCTCCTGGGTTCACTATGACACAAATAGTATTCTTATGCCATTCATTGGGGCATTAAATAACGGCGCAAGGGGTTGCAGTGTTACACCAGTTACCAAATTTACACATTTATGCATATGGTGCCTAAAAGTATCAACAATGACATGAAACAGTAGTGATTTTTATAAAAATATTGATCAATCATTTATTACAAAACAGATTAAAAATAAATAGTGACATGTACAGGGTAGATGCCCAATTTATCATAAGATTTTTAAACAAAAACATACATCATATTTAAAAGGTTGCTATTATAGCAATGTATTACGCAAACATTATACCATCATCTTTACAAGAATTTTTTTTTTATCTTAAAAGAAGTATGTCATGGGAACGAAAAAGTGTCGACGCGGCGTTTCGGTGCCTCTTTATTCTGCACCTTCTTCAAGGACTCGTTCGCAGTTCAATTTTAATCTATAAAAACATATAGTGATACATAACATTAGGCCCATGTTTTCGTACATTTGCACTTAGATAGTAATAACATTTTTACTTCTATCCTAATATTTGGTAACTCTGAACACCATTACAACCACCCTTAGATTCCTAAGCATTCGTTTTGTTAGAGAATGCCGGGGATGGGATAATACAGAAATTCTATAGGGGGGTCTAGTTCTTTGTTTTATAGACACCTCATGTTCTACTACCAACAGATTTTTAGTGGAAAAAGTGACAGACTAGGTTCTCTTTTAATTTTAACCTACTGCTTGTTTATTTAACTTACCCAGGTTCGTTTTTCCTGGTTGTATTTCTTATAGTGTGGCTGAGCACGTTTTTCATCCGCTCACTTTATTCATCCTTTTTCTCTTTTTTTCTAAAAGGGATTGTACCATATATCAGATAACTATGTTTGTGTTACATTCGTCTAGGTTTTGGTTGGCAGTTATAGATTTTTATATACATTTTTACCTTGTAAAAACACCTTTGATGAGGCGTCACTTGTTTTAATAAAAATGGGGGTCACGCTTCAATCCTGTTAGAGGGATGTATTTTAGTTATAGCGTTGGTTTTCTGGTAGGCTTGCTACAGCATTTAACACTTTTTAACTACAGTACCTAATCTCAGCCCACTATGGACTGCGTCATTATAAAGGCAAAATTATATGTCTCACCATTCCACCTTTTCTTGATCTTATATGAGGTTGGGAGGACGCCTCTGGGAGCTACCTTCTGCTGGTTTCGTCCACCACTTGCTCTGCGGAGTAATTTATTATCTTCATTGCTCTTGCTGAATTTGATATGGAACTAAATGCATTTTTTAGAAAGAAGTTCTTACCTTTATGGTAAAAACTAAATGGCTTGTGTTTATTTCCTTTTCCTCATAGATTCATCTTAGTGGGGCTTTTTTGACACATTAGCGGTCCACTCTAAGTGAGGGAATGAGATATCATAACATGAAAATGCAACGTGGTATTTACTCCTTTTTACTTTGTTTTAAGTTTTACTTTACTAAGTGTAAATCTGTCTCTACTTAGTATTAAATTCTTAAGGTGTGCCTATGCCTAGCCAGAAAAACGAGGGTAAAAAGAACACTCTCACTTGCTCACCTATAAATGGTAGCTGAACTGCACGGCGTCCTCCTCCTTCCCGGGCTCATTTGGAATGGATTCTTACGTCCCTATACCTTCGTATTTATACTCCCTTCAATTGGGCAATTACTATCACCTGTGTTTCATTACTACACCGGTAATGTTAGGTAGATGGTTTTTATGAGGTACACTCGTCGCCATCTTGTAGTGTATATCATATTACGGATACACTATCTGTTATTTCCCCTCATTTCATATCTAGGTGTCCTCAGTGTTTTAATCGTATTCATTGCGTTTTCCTAATTTTTATCCGTTTATCTCGAGTGTTTAAACGAAAAAACGGGAAAGCGGAAAAAAAAAATTGTAAACCTATTTTACTTTTTAAAACTTCTATAACCTTCGCACATTCACAATATTTGAGATCACGACAGCTCCCTCATCTATGAAGTTGATCTATTTATGCCCAGGTTATGGACTTCAGTATTTACGATGTTTTTTTGAGCGGAATCTCTTTATGGCCGCCATTTTGGAGTGGGAAAGCTTCAGAGCTACGTTTCATGAAATGAAACATTTTATCTGGGACTTACTAAGGTATTGTTCCAGATCCTTTATTTCCTAATGTATAACCTCTTACCGCTCTTGCGTGTTACACGCTCCGAGTGTAATTATTTACTGCAGTCCCCGTGATATGTTGTTTATTCGGCGGCCATCTTAGATCGGGAAGAACTACTTCTTGCACAGACTGGTGTGTAGATTACATTGGTCTTCCTTTGATGTATCTTTTACATCCTATCTCGTTATCAGTCAATATCGATTTGGGTATCTAGTCACAAATTTCATAAATAATAAGAAGAATGTAAAATTATTCGAGTTTATAAAATTAATTACTAAGAAAGGAACTATGTGTAAATAATTATTTGCGTTAGTATTTGAGGTTTAATTCATAGGGGTGTATGGTAACATACGAAGGGGCACTACTTTGCCTCTTCGATCATTGATGCCTTAATGTTTATTCTATCTATGCAGTTTTTCTAATTACCCTTCTATTCAAACAAGTAATCACTACTGAAACCTGTTTACAAGATTCTTTCCCACTCTTCTCTATTGTTCAGTCCTATTTTGTAGGTGTTGAACTTTGACATATAGAACTGTTCCCTTAATTTGCGTTTTCTGGTTACATCTCCCCCTCTTTTATTTATAGTTATTGCTTCTAGGACACACCAGCTCAGATCTTCCACTTTGTGGTTCTGTTCTAACCAATGCATCACTAAGGGAGCAGTTATTTTCTTTGTACGGATTGCTGATCTGTGTTCATTTATCCTCAGTCTAACTTCTCGTTGTGTCTCCCCTATATACACTTTCTCACATGGGCATTTTATCATATATATGACATTTTGCGTCTTGCAGTTAGAGATTTATGTGTATGGGTCGTTTTGCCATATTTTATACTAGTGCCTGTTATTATTAGAGGACAATTTGTGCAGTTACCACAGGCAACATTTCCAATAGGTTTCGAGCCATCTATAGTCCTAATCATGTTTCTGTTATTTTTGTTTGGATATGTTTGTACAAGGCAGTTTCTAACTGTTCTGTTCCTCCTAAAGGCAAAGATTGGCTTGGGCATAGGTACTTCTCCTGAGTCATTAATTAGTTTCCAATTGCTGTTGATACAATTTTTTATTTTATTTGATATACAGGAGAAATTGGATACAAATACAATGGGTTTTGTTGTTCTGTCCTGATTTGTTTTTTGTTCAAAGAGGCTCTCCCTATTATAATATTTAGCCCGCTTGTAGGCTTTTTTCACCATCGATCTCGGGTATCCTCTCTCTAAAAATTTATTGAACATGATTCCCGCATGTTTTTCATATTCTGTTTTTGTGGTGCAGTTGCGTCGTATTCTAAGAAATTGACCAAATGGTATATTATTCTTTTGGGTCGCAGGGTGATGGCTGTTGAAGTGGAGCATAGTGTTACGGTCAGATGGCTTAGTATATAACTCCACTGCAAGAGTCCCTTCCACATTCTTTATTTTTATATCCAGGAAGTTACACATCTCATTGCTATATGAGGAGGTGAATTTTAAATTTTCGTCCCCTAAATTGAGCCACATGATAAACTCATTTAGATTTTCTTCACTACCATCCCAAATAAAGAATATATCGTCTATAAACCAAGACCATCTGGATATATTTTCGTAGAAGGGTGCTAGTGTATTAAAAATATGTTTCTGCTCAAAATCCGCTACATATAGACATGCCAGGCTTGGGGCACTGGTGGCCCCCATGCTGGTGCCCTTTGTTTGTTTATACATGGTTTCTTTGCATAGGAAGATGTTATTTTTCAAGATCAGTTCCAAGCAGTCTATCATAAATATAGAATGCTCAGATAGGTCTTCCCCTTCTTTAGCTAGCATCTTTTTAATCACTTTGATGGTATAATTTTGTGGAATGTTGGTATACAATGCTTCTATATCAAGCGTAACCAACCATTGTGTACAGGAGTTAAATTCAATACCCTCCACTTTCCTTATCATATCTGTGGTGTCTTTTATATATGCCGGTTGTTCCGTCACCAATGGTTGGATAAACTTGTCCACATATTTACTTAAGGGCTCCGTTAATGAGGTGAGACTTGAAACTATTGGACGCATAGGTGGGTCATTGATGTCTTTATTTACTTTCGGCAGTCCATATATTGCTGGGATTGTGGGTGTCTCGTTATGGAGGAAATTAAATTCCTCTTGGTTGATGACCCCATCTTCCTTGGCTAATAGAAGTAAGTTCTTAATCCGTTTACCTAGGTCTTGCCATTCTTGTATGTTGGATTTAACATAATGATTTGGGTTGTCAAGAAGAAGATTCATTCTCCTATCGTAGTCCGATGACTCTAGTACCACTATGCTCCCGCCTTTATCTCCTGGTTTGATAGTGATTGTGTTATCCTCTTCCAGACTTTTTAGGGCTTCTTTTTCCTTAGTAACCATGGGAGGACCCACAGCTTTCCCTATGGTACCTCCTGCAGCTAAATTACCAAACAATAATTCGGCCTCTTTGTCTCTATTCATCTTATAACCTCGGCGGCTGCTCTCTTAACCTAATATTACAACAACAACAAGGGTAACGGCTAGTTAGAGCGCACAGCACAGTCAAGGTGTATGTAATCAGAGAGTCCAAGTAAAAGAGGTGCTCAGGAAGAGATGGGAGGTTGGTTACCACAACCTCCAAAGCAAACCAATGGTCCAAATCTTTTGATATTCCTCCGAGCACTCAATATAACACAGTCTTTATGCAGTTTTCACTTTCATTTATTGTCCAATCTTCAATCCAATTCAAAAAAAGGGGGGTTCTTCAATCATATCCAAATAAACGATAATGCGCAGCCAACACGTGTTTCGTCTGTCAGTAAGACAATGACTTCTTCAGGGCTGCAACCCAAATATTTACAATAAATCTTGATTGAATTTAAATAATAATCTCAAAATCAGTACATGCTCTGCAGCGTATACTCAACAGAGGCAATTAAAGGGGATACACCCTCAAACCATAGTCTAAATTACAGTAGATTGATCTCACATTGTGACTTACGAAAGAAGAAACATATATACCAAATTCGTGCTCCTATTTACTTAATATAGGTGACATTCATTAATAAACCTATAGAACTGTGGTGCTATATTAGTCAAAATTAAGGGGCTGTGATCACCGTAAGGCCCACAGGTACCAGGTTCACGCATCATATAAATTAACTAGTCGTATCAAATTAATAACTCACCAGTTGGCAAGGTAGTTGTCTCCAAAATTAGAGGTTAATTTCAGTGGATATATTCCAGTTTAGTCATCAAATCAAGCAATCTTCATATCCAAAACGGGCATTAACGTATCTATTCCTACAAATAAGTCAGTGTTGCTATCAGTAACGAAAGTGAATTCCATGTCTACAAACAGTTCCATTCACTTGTGCATAGACAGGTCTTTATAAATTAGTAATAACTCACCAAAGTCTAGTTTAAGTATCCATTTCCAATAGCCAAAGTCACGCTATTAGATTCCAATATGATCCTTAGATCCAGATATTTTAATATCCACTGGCGGGTGTAGTGCGTATATATTCCTACAAGTAAGTCATTGGTACTATCAGTAACACGTATTAAATGCAGGGCTGCAAAGTATCAACTCTTGAAATAACTCGTAACAAGTCTTATCCAACTCGTAATCTGTGTCCTCACCTTAAGTACGATATAATGCGGCGTATATTCTTCAGATTTATCTTGAATATGTATCTATGTCACGATAGCGTTCCACACGAGTACGTGTCTAAAATAAAATATATAATCAGAAGTTATGTGCCTTCTTGCTTATGCCCTCACTCTGCTCACTAGGTTTCCGCACTCACCGTTCTGTGTATATCAATTCTCGTATGTTGGCGTTCTGCACCCGTGCCATCTTGTAGTGGCTATATATAGGGTGCCAAACATCGTGTTCCTTGATGCTAGATTCGCCGTTTCTATCAGCGCCATCTTGTAATGGCTATATAAGCGCGATTATGACCCGTAATTACAACAATATGTAGCAGAAAAAATATATGATTAACGAAAGCCACGAGGTGTTTTCAAATTATAAAGGCCCCCACCTTGTACATATGGTGGGTTACAATTTACGTGTATCTGACCATATTGGTTGCCTCCTTCTCTAACCATATATGAATACACGACAGCGTAACGCTGTTTCAGTAATGTTGTGAGGTCTTGATAATGTATAGCGTTCTCTCGTATAATAAATAAATGAATGTAGCAAAAATAAATACATCCATTTTATCTTTGTCAGATAACAGATTTAATGCCTTAATTTTAGTACTACTTACGTAGTATTATATTTATATGATATTAATATTATTCTCATCATTATAGTTTATTTTACGATTCAAGATTCTATTTTCATCAACAACACGTGAACCTGGTAATCCACGGAACCTCCAAGTTCCACACAGCCATTGTTTGTATATTCACATCGTCATTTGCAAAAACAATTATGAGGGGTAGTGGGACAGTCGATGTCTATATTGCCTCCATCAATTTACTAGAATATTTCTATAAACACATATGTAATATTAATAGACATCTAAACATCAGAATAGTTTCTTACCTATAACATTGTATATCGTATATAAATAAATAAAAAGGAGTATAATGAACATTGTCGCACCATTGAGGGAACTAGATAACAGCATGATGCAATATATTTACAACCTTCCTGATCTCTTCATTTACTGTTTCACGGTTGTAGAATATATGTTGATTATTGTTTTAATTACCCAAGTAAAACTCATACTCATGATCAACATTGAGACCACATTCAACAGCTTTCAATTTTATCAGCCAGAGTACTTCACGTCTTCTTAACGCTAAAAGTCTATTCCCACCACGTGGGTCAGGTTTTATATGGTCAATACCAAGGTAAGAAAAAATATGTTGATCTTTGTTTTCAAAATTTTGTACCAGGTGGGATGCAATCGGATAGCGTGTGTCACCATTTTTAAGGGCTCTGAAGTGTTCTGCAATCCTGTCCTTAAGCCTCCTAATCGTGCTCCCCACATAAATCTTTCCACAGGAGCACACTATCACATATACTACAAATGTAGTATCACAATTAATAAACGTTCCAATGGTATATTCTCCAGAATTATTGTATTCAAAACACAGTACCTTCTTTTTTGCCCATCTACAAGAGATGCACCTCCCACATTTGTAAAAACCTTTGAAACTATTCAACCAGTCAGTTTTATTTAATTTGCTAGGATAGCTGGGACTCAGTAAATTCCTCAAAGTTGTTCCTCTCCTAAATGTCAAACTCGGTCTGTCATAAAGATACGGTCTCAAATCATGATCCATAACAAGAAGGTGCCAATGCTTATTCAAAATCGTGAATAGTTTAGAACTATCCAAACTGTAATTCGTTATTAATCTGACTTTCTGATCGATAGCTTTGCCATCTTTATTCTGTCTCTTTAAAGTAGATTCCCTTTTCACTCTCTTAGCTCTTGATACCGCTATTTTAATTGTCTCCTCTTTATATCCTCGGCTCTGAAATCTATTTGACATGTCAATAAGGTTGCTCTCAAAATCATTGTCCATTGCACAATTACGACGGGCCCTAATTAGCTCACCATAGGGTATGGCCCTTTTCTGACAGTTAGGGTGACAGCTCTCTGCATGCAGAATCGCATTACAACTAGTGGGTTTCCTGTGTATCCTGCTCCTTATCTTGTCTCCCTCAATGAAAAGTTCCACAACCAAAAAGGTAATGCTTTGTTTGTCATATGAAGTAGTAAATCTCAAATTGTATATATTATCATTGAGATATTCAAAGAAGCCTTTCAGTCTCTCTACTGTACCGGTCCATATTAAAAGGCATTCGTCAATAAATCGACCCCAATAGTGTATATATTGGGTCCATTCTCTTCCTCCGGAGCCCCAGATTCGCTCCGCCTCGAACCAACCCATGAACAGGTTGGCGAAAGACGGAGCAAATCGTGAGCCCATTGCAGTCCCAAGGCGCTGCCTGAACCACTGTCCATCGAATAGAAACACATTGTTTTCTAATACCAATTGGGTCATTCGTAGTAACATTTGAGTATGATCATACATTTCAGCCGATCATCGGCTAAGAAAGTGATCCAAGGCACGTATACCTAGACTGTGATCAATAATAGTATATAAAGATACTACGTCTAATGTAACTAACAACATACCATCTTCCCATACTATGTCTTCTAGTAAATTTAAAACATGTTTAGTATCTTCAATGAAAGACGGTAAATTATATACATGCTGTCTCAAAAAACAATCAATAAACTCTGATAACCGTTCCGTTGGACCACCTATGCCGGAGACAATAGGCCGCCCGGGCGGTTTGTCCCGGCATTTGTGGACCTTAGGAAGTGTATACAGGCACGGTGATCTAGGTGTACTTAAGGTTAGGTAAAGGTATTCATCATGATCAAGCAGTCCTTGGTCATATCATATTTTAATTTCCCCATTGATTTTGGCAATTAAATCTGTCATTGGGTTAGAGGTAAGTTTTTCATAATAAACAGTATCATTAAGTTGGGAGTAGACCTCATTATTGTACTCCTTGGTATCTAGTACAACAACATTCCCACCCTTGTCGGCACTACGTTTCGTGATCAATTTGTTATTGATGAGTTCATGTAGGGCCTCTCTTTCACCAAAGGTGAGGTTATCATGAAATCCTTTAGTACCCATCCGACGTGATATATCAATTTCTTTATCAATATCAGTACTGACCATCTTAAAGAACACATCTATAGTGTTGCCTGGTATGAGTTGTGGGGTCCACTTTGATCTAGCTCTAAGTCCACTCCCTTCCCTCTGAAATCTGGCAATTTCCAAATCCTCCATAAGTTTCAACATTGTTACAGGGTCATCCTCTCTCTCTGTTAATGACAAAAGAAGTTGGGTATCTTTCAATTCTTGTATTGTCAAATCACTTAATATTTTATTAGAGGATTGTTTATCTTTCTCTGTTACATTAGCAAAGAATGTTTTCAGCTTAAGGGTTCTAACAAATTTTAAAAGATCTATTTTAGTCATACACCAATCCATTTTTGTTGCAGGGCAAAAACCTAAACCTTTTTTAAGTACAGATATCATGCTGTTAGACAAATCACATGAAGATAAATTGATCACCTCTATGTCACATGCTATGGTATCACCACTTGTCATTGCTGTTTCCATGACCTTAGGCTCCTTATTCTTGCGCCTGGATCTCCTGCCACCCCTGCTACCTCTCCTTGTCTTTTTGCAGTTAAATCTCAACTTCTCATCTCTGAGTCCCGATTCCCCCTCCTCAGTCTCTGAACCTCCTCTAAAAAATTGTTGTTATCTGTAATCGGGACCAACTCAGGTGCATCTTCATTCTCACTGCTCGACATTACTGAAGATGCATCTGTATCACTCATTAGGGGTGTGCTGCCACTATTTACATTAGAGGGACCTTTCTTTATTAAGTAATCAAATCTTTTGGCGAATGTATATACTCTTCCTGTGCTGTAATCCTTCTCATCTCGTCTAAGTTTATGTGCCTTTCTTCTTTTAATTTCCATTTGTAGGTCATTCAACTTATCATCAAGAATGGTATAATTCTTGATCGTAAGCTCTGGTAAATTCATTTCTTTGATCTCATCTTCTATTTTGTTTATCTCAATAAGTAATTTGGCTATCTTCCTTTCTGCATTGTCAATTAGGATCTGTATAAGATTACGCGAGCTATTATTTAGTTCTTTTTCCCATATATTGTACAAGTCAGGTTCCAGATCTTCATATGTTGGTATTATGTGGGATCTCAATCCACGTGGTATCCTATTCAGGGTTAGACATTGCTTAAGAGTGGCAGCATCCCACCATTTATTCAATTCAGTACGTTTCAGTAATTCTAATTTCACGAATTTGGCTCTAAGGCCTTCTTTCTTAGTAACCATGGGAGGACCCACAGCTTTCCCTATGGTACCTCCTGCAGCTAAATTACCAAACAATAATTCGGCCTCTTTGCCTCTATTCATCTTATAACCTCAGCGGCTGCTCTCTTAACCTAATATTACAACAACAACAAGGGTAACGGCTAGTTAGAGCGCACAGCACAGTCAAGGTGTATGTAATCAGAGAGTCCAAGTAAAAGAGGTGCTCAGGAAGAGATGGGAGGTTGGTTACCACAACCTCCAAAGCAAACCAATGGTCCAAATCTTTTGATATTCCTCCGAGCACTCAATATAACACAGTCTTTATGCAGTTTTCACTTTCATTTATTGTCCAATCTTCAATCCAATTAAAAAAAAGGGGGGTTCTTCAATCATATCCAAATAAACGATAATGCGCAGCCAACACGTGTTTCGTCTGTCAGTAAGACAATGACTTCTTCAGGGCTGCAACCCAAATATTTACAATAAATCTTGATTGAATTTAAATAATAATCTCAAAATCAGTACATGCTCTGCAGCGTATACTCAACAGAGGCAATTAAAGGGGATACACCCTCAAACCATAGTCTAAATTACAGTAGATTGATCTCACATTGTGACTTACGAAAGAAGAAACATATATACCAAATTCGTGCTCCTATTTACTTAATATAGGTGACATTCATTAATAAACCTATAGAACTGTGGTGCTATATTAGTCAAAATTAAGGGGCTGTGATCACCGTAAGGCCCACAGGTACCAGGTTCACGCATCATATAAATTAACTAGTCGTATCAAATTAATAACTCACCAGTTGGCAAGGTAGTTGTCTCCAAAATTAGAGGTTAATTTCAGTGGATATTTTCCAGTTTAGTCATCAAATCAAGCAATCTTGTAGGAATATATACGCACTACACCCGCCAGTGGATATTAAAATATCTGGATCTAAGGATCATATTGGAATCTAATAGCGTGACTATGGCTATTGGAAATGGATACTTAAACTAGACTTTGGTGAGTTATTACTAATTTATAAAGACCTGTATATACACAAGTGAATGGAACTGTTTGTAGACATGGAATTCACTTTCGTTACTGATAGCAACACTGACTTATTTGTAGGAATAGATACGTTAATGCCCGTTTTGGATATGAAGATTGCTTGATTTGATGACTAAACTGGAATATATCCACTGAAATTAACCTCTAATTTTGGAGACAACTACCTTGCCAACTGGTGAGTTATTAATTTGATACGACTAGTTAATTTATATGATGCGTGAACCTGGTACCTGTGGGCCTTATGGTGATCACAGCCTCTATAGTGAAGTAGTCGGAGAGTCGGTTCTGCTTTAGGTGATTTAGGATTAAGTCCTCCAGTAACAATTCAACACTTGGTCCCTGCTTGCCCTCCGGGACCCCCAACACTCTAATATTGTTCCTGCATGCCTGCCCTTCTTGATATTCGAGTTTAGCAGTCATTGCCTCTTGTTGCTTTTTGAGGGACTGAACTTGTTCTTCAAGACTTTTTGTGCTGGTTTGTAAGTGTGCCACCTCCGTCTCCGTAGCTGCGACTTCGTCAGCCATTTTGTGGAGATCAGCTCATAAAAGGTTCACATCTAGAATCACAGCATCTATTTTAGGTTCTAACGTGCCTTTCAAATCCGGGATTGCTGCCACAATAGGGCTCAGTGAGGGTCCTGAAGTCTCCTCCGGCCACTGTTCGTGGGCCGCTGCCATTTGTTTCGGGGCCACGTATTTATCCATTTTAATGGTCTGCATCCCGGGTTACCCCTTGGGCCTCATCCGAGAACACAGCATTGTAGTCGATATCTCTTCCGCTGCCTCTAGTTTCGGGCCCCTGGGGTGCTTCACCAAGTGGTTCCAACCAGTCCCTTCCTAATAAGGCTTTACAGGTTCAGTTTTGCTGCCTAAAATTGTGTCCATCAGTGAACATGTGCCGCGGCAGGGACCGAAGTCTCCAGCGGCGCCTCGGGTGGTCCCAACCACCTTCCCTTGAAAGTACCTCTTCATATTGGATCCATATGCACAGCCATATAGCTCCCTCGGCGTTCCCTGGGTCCTGGATGTAGCGCTCATCTTCGCCCACGGCAGTGTGCGCACTATATTAGTGCGTCAGTTCTCCTCCCCTATCTATGACACGCACTCCTGCACTTCGGTACTCTCAGCCACCTCGGTTGTTTACCACAACGTATTTCCTTTGGGGTCAGCCCCGCCAATACCACTGTTCCTTTCTGGAGCTAATACCATCAGAGCTGGGTCCTTGGAGTTTACTGTGGCTGCCAGCCTGTGTGCCCTGGGACTACTGCTGATGGTCTAGACCCCCTCTCCGTTTGATCTTAGCTTGTGGTGTCCAGGTACAGGGCGAGTGGTGATGTCTCTCTCGTCCACGGCCCAGCCGCTGTCTACATCTCACCCCATGGTGAGAATTTGTCACAAGTATTCGAAGTATACACAATAGTGATAATTTGCACTCCTCTTTTGAATCAGTTTTAACTAATATTAAACAGTTACACCTGGTGCAAACCCATATCTTGACTAGCCCCAGTCAAGTTAGTATGAATGCATAAACCACAGACGCCTGTGTTATGGGGTGCACTATCCACTTGCTCACTATTACGTGATGCGTTTTCCTTTCAATGTTGTATATGGTTTTCAATCCAATCGTATCAAAAAATATATTCACAATAAATTATTCCTCAAAAACTAAGAACATGATTGTTAATCATCATTATAATCACAAAAAAACTACACAAGGGCAGAAATGCCATAAAACAGTTGTTGAGTTTTCATTCTTCAAAACACTTTTATTCTTCTTTTTCCATCATCAGATGTGTTCGTTTGAAATCTTCAAACACCACTCCACAAATCAACATATGAAGACATATCCCAATGCATTTCGGTATACACCTTCGTCAGGGGAATATTCTTCACAGATCACAATCGAGCAGATAAGCGTAAAAAAATAAGCACTAATGTTCTACCGATTTTTTGTCCTTATGACGATATCCAAATGTTTTATATCAGTGATGTCGGTTTGATTCAATTTCGTGCCTTTTCCTATATCCTCATGTACTCGACCAAAACGATTCGCGCTCGCTCTCTCAGTTGTTCGGAACGGTCATAGAATGCCGGCATTCTATGACCGTTCCGAACAACTGAGAGAGCGAGCACGAAATTGAATCAAACCGACATCACTGATATAAAAACATTTGGATATCGTCATAAGGACAAAAAAATCGGTAGAACATTAGTGCTTATTTTTTTACGCTTATCTGCTCGATTGTGATCTGTGAAGAATATTCCCCTGACGAAGGTGTATACCGAAATGCATTGGGATATGTCTTCATATGTTGATTTGTGGAGAGTTGTTTGAAGATTTCAAACGAACACATCTGATGATGGAAAAAGAAGAATAAAAGTGTTTTGAAGAATGAAAACTCAACAACTGTTTTATGACATTTCTGCCCTTGTGTAGTTTTTTTGTGATTATAATGATGATTAACAATCATGTTCTTAGTTTTTGAGGAATAATTTATTGTGAATATATTTTTTGATACGATTGGATTGAAAAGCATATACAACATTGAAAGGAAAACGCATCACGTAATAGTGAGCAAGTGGATAGTGCACCCCATAACACAGGCGTCTGTGGTTTATGAGAATTTGTCATAGCCACCTAAGTTCACGCTACTGTGGGCGTTATAACTTAGGGCTCTGACGCAGCCCTCCTGTTGTCTCCGTCGCCGGAGCTGCGACACCCACGGCGTCTTTTGCCTTCTAGCACAGCTCACATTATTCACCGCCACGCAGGTCTTTCCTCGGGGAAGGGGGAGGTCCACGCAATCTAGACCGCGGTCTCGCTCCGGGTCCAGTGCAACCACGAGCTGGTCACACCGCAGCCACAAGCCTCTGCTCTGGGCTTCTAATGGCTGGTATAGCCACCCACTCCGCTTGCCTTGGGCTCGTGGCATCTTGGCTGGCCACAAGTGAGGGGTCACCGACGACCACTGTCTGACTCCTGTGTGCCTCCTCTGCTCACTGGAAGTGCACGGTGGGCGTCACCTATCACGCCTCCCGCTCGGCATTGCGCTTGGTGCACTGGCGTTCGTCTTGCAGGACCCGCTTTTGCCGGAGTTCAAAACTTGTCAATGGGCTGTGGTTCGCGGGTGGTACATTGTCCATTACTGACCCTCTGTGTTCCACAACACGTCATTGGTTCCTGGGTTGCGGCAGGATTGGATAGATGTACGGATGTTGGTGTATCACGGACTGGAGAGCCCGAGCTCCGCCAGAGATCCGCCATCTCGATTGGCTCCCAGGCTTTGCCCCGCCTCCTTAGCTTTTGGTTGTTTGAGTGATATAGCTAGCCCCACACCCCTCCTTCCGATTGATTTGAGCTGGTTAGAAAATAACCCACTGTCATGGTTATGCCTAGATATTTATAGTTTGTGACATTCTGAGTTCCGACATTGCCCAGGTGCCATACGTGGGAGCCTTTTGCGCATTTTTTTATTGACATACTTTTTGTTTTGTCAAGATTTACTTCCAATAAGTTTTCTATAGCATAGCTCTCTAGTGCATTCTGGAGGTGCTGCAATGCTACTTTCGTGTGGCTGATCAGGACCACATCGTCTGCATATAGAATGCTAGACAAGACCTTGCCGCCTATCTTGGGGGCGTGAGGTTTGGGTAAATTTAGAATTTGTGTCAGATCTGCAACATACAATTTAAATAGAGTTGGGGCGATCACACAGCCGTTTGATCCCAGTAGTCATAGGGATACCCCTTGATACAAGTGTATCATTACCAAACTTGTCCTGCACCCAGGTATCTGTGTGTAGTTGTATTATCATTTCAAAGAGAGATTTCAGAATGTTTCAGCCGGCTAGTTTTTTCCACAGCCTTGCTCGATCAACATTATCAAAAGCAGCTTTAAAATCTATAAAACAGAAATGCAAAGCCTGTTTTTTCGCTTTAGCTTGGTCAATAAGAAGTGACATTGTTAGGATGTTAGTGGTTGGGTTGGTTGCTTTGCAGAACCCTGTCTGGTTATATGGAATAATACCATGGTCCTCGGCATGTGGAATCTGAAATAAAGAATAAGAAATAATACCACAAGTCCAACTCTCTGTCAGCACATAAGATTAACAGAATTTATTGGAGACCAACAAATATTGCAAATACATGCAGCACAGACACAGTCAGCATAGTCACTGAGTGATCGAACACCTGATGTTTCTGACAGCTTTTATTGACAAAAACCACAACAAAACAGCGTCATAATGCACAGCGCACAAATTAAGCATATGAATATTTGTCCAATCAAGAAAGGCCTAGACTGGTATAACATTTTTGGTCTGAGATATACTGTTGCTGACCACGTGTCTTGAGTATGTGCATACGAGGCAATCTCGGGACTTTCCACTGTAATGCAATGTATTAGCCGTGGTACTATTCCATGCACTAATTAGCAATATCATAGCATGTACCAGAATTATTTCAAGATGGCTTCCATAGGCCCATTCCTGTAACTCTACTAGTAGGGTGCCCAAAAAGTATTTAGCTTCTACATCAAGTAAGGGGATAATACGGTACTTTTGTGTATAGGCATTGTCGCCTGATTTAAGAATTGGTGAAATAGTGGAGCCTTTCCATGAAAGTGACACCTGACTCGTTTGCCTGATATAGCAAAAGATTGGGTCTAACGTATCTGCCCAAAATGTTGCATCCTATTTAAAAAGGGCTGGTGGAATTCCTTTAGGTCCCAGGGCTCCCTCTTTCCTTACTTTTGATATTTGCCATTTAATTCTATCTAAGTGGGTTGCATTTCCACCCTACTGCTGATGCAAAGTAGAAGTTTGCTAGATGTAGTGGGGCCCAGAGGAGTGGTCACCCGTGGGTTGGCCAGTGGGAGACTAAAATGAAAGTCCTGGTACTGTGCCCATATCTTCTCAGGAATGTATGATGACACTCCACCATGTAAGGGGCACATTACTTTGTTCCCAAGCAACCAAAAGCTTTTGCTGTTATTAGTTTTGTGGTCGTGGAGTAGCCTGGCCCAAAGATCTTCTTCCCTGGCTCTCTTAATGTCCAATGACGCCAGCTTTAATCCATGCTGGCATCGTGAGAGGATTAGAGTTGAACCTCCAGGGTTATATCTCAGTAATCTGAGGGTCTTGTTGATTGCTTTTTTTGTTGTCCTTAAGGAACTCTGATCTCAAGTTTTTATCCTTCCTATTGCACACCCTTCATTGATCAATCTCTTTGTGATGAAGTCTTCCCATTCGAGGCCCAGGCTCTTATGTTGACAAATTACATTCATGTAGGAGAAACTTTGCCAACTCCAGAAATTCCTCAGTGTATGCCGGTGAAAATGTAACTCTTTTAAGGATAGTTGTGTAAACGGAACTGCATCCCCCTGGTACAGATTCAAAAAGGGGATCGCTAGCCTGCAGGAGCACTTCTTATGGTCGATGATCAGTATCCCCCTTATCACCCAAAGCAAACGAGATCACGTAATGAAACAAGGGAAAAGAAACCAGAGTATAGTCAAGAGTCGATGCTGTAGTCTCTGGGCCCAATTCACAGAACTAACTTAAGACAAAATCCTAAACTTACTACTTTTGGTATTCAAAGAAGGCATTTAGTAGTATTAAAGTTAGGATTTTGTCTTAAGTCTGTCTTAAGTCTGCCCTACGTTTGTCTTAAGTCTATCCGAAGTCTTTCCTACTACTTATGGTATTCACAGAAGGCATTTAGTAGTAGTAAAGTTAGGATTTTTTCTTAAGTTTGACTTAAGACAAACTCAAGACAGACTCAGGACAGACTTTAGACAGACTTTAGACAGACTTTAGATAGACTTAAGACAGATTTAAGATAGACTTAAGACAAACTTAAAACAGTCTTAAAACAGACTTAAAACAGACTTAAGACAGACTTAAGACTTAGGACAGACTTAAGACAGACTTAAGACAAAATCCTAACTTTACTACTACTAAATGCCTTCTGTGAATACCAAAAGTAGTAAGTTTAGTATTTTGTCTTAAGTTAGTTCTGTGAATCGGGTCCGTAGTGTAAAATGAGGCTGGTGGTGGTGAGTCTTCTGCAAACCTGCCGTTTAATTCTCGCAGGTTGATGTGCGCTAGGTCCTGCAAGAAACCCCTGGAGATTTTACTTGCTCTGCCTTGTAGGCTGTTCTTCTGGTCGGAGATGCTCCAAGCCAATCACTGAGCAAGGCTTTCTTCTGATACCGGATATCCCAAAATGTGTAGATTTAAATCCCCTGAGAGAATATAGGTGGAAGTATCTTATTCCCCTCATAATTCCCAAGAGGTGGTACAGCAAGTGCTTGGTATCTCTGGTTTTGTACTACGGGTTTAATTATCACTTGACGATTATAGCTTCCTCATTTTTTCCTTTAATGCAAAGTGAGAGTTTGATTGTCTTGACCGTCGAGGAAGTTGACGGAATTTCCACAGTGTTAAATGATCTTGTAACATAAAGATAGGTTACCAACCCACCTGAAGGCCACCTTTTTGCTGGAGAATGAAACCCTATGTACCCCTGTACATAGTGAGGTTCAGACGCCCACGTTTCCTGAAACAGCACTATGTCATAAGATCTTATAAATGATAAGAAATCCTGGTCCATTATTTTGCTACTAACGCTGCTGATGTTCCAGGAGTAGAGGCGACAGGTGGTATTGGTGAAGGAGATTGTTCCATCCTGAAGATTTATATGTCAAAATGTGTCAATATGTAATCCTACTGAAAGTTCTGTAAATCTGTTGGTCAGTTGAAGATGCCAGCTGTTAACGTAATGGTTGCCTGGAGTGAACGGAATAGGCTGTGTCTCTCTGTTCCCTGATCAGTGACTGAATGCGAGCTCCCCTTAGGACTGAGTTGGTGGTGCCTCAAATGCTGCTTGTGTTTGCTTTTATGGTTCCTGTTGCTGAGAATATGTATGTATTGCGACTTATACAGCGCACGTATCACCCGAAGGCATCAAGGCGCTTGCTTAGGGAACCCGTCCTGGTATTCCCCTGTGAGATACCCCGGCAGGGTATCCACAAGGTGAAAGCCAGGCATCCCGCCGCGAGGGGCCGTAGTGGAGATTAAGCAAGCTATTGCCCAGAGTCGCAGAGTGTGACCCCGTGAGTCGAGTAGGCACCGGAGCGAGAATTGTCGAGTCCGTGGAATTTTTGAGCCCGAGACCCGCCGAGGCGGGGAATCGAACCCTGGTCCACAGCCGATCTCAGCTTCCGGGTCTGCCGCCTCTACCCACTGAGCCACGCTTCTCCACTAGGATGGGGGGTATCTTTCTTAACTTGAGACGATATAGTTATCCCCCAAGACTTGAATGTTTCACTTTCCTTTCGTTAATAGGGAGGACTGCCATGTTGCTTTGGTGACTTCTATTCCTAAATGTGAGACTGGCCTGATGAGTTCTGTCAGGTGATTTGATATCCCTTAGAGCTGGGATTGAAGCAACTAGATGAAGAATGTTACCTCTATTTAGATATATGAGGCAAGATGGCCGCCTGGTAGGAGCTGCCTGAAGGAGCTCCCCGTGCTTGGGATCCCTTAACCGGGTATATCCCTGTTAGCAGCAGCCATCGATCGTCTCTGGAACAAGAAGATCAAGAGTACCTGGATGTGCTAACTTCCACCCCGTGATCACCGGTGTGTCCAGCCAGGAACACAGCAGAGGAGTCCCGGAGCAGTCTCAGCAGCGTCGGAGAGCGGAGAGAGGCTCGGGTCGCGGATCAGCGCTGTGACCGGCCCGCACCACAGCAGAGGAGCCACACCGGCGTGGAGGGCTGAAAGAGGCTCGGGTCAGTGGTAGTGGCTGCCTCGAAACCTCAAACCGCAACAGCCGGCACCGGGACGAACACCGGACCCCTCCCCCCACTCCTAGTCAAAGCAGATGCTGGCTGCTACACCGGGTCCGGGGGTCGAGGCACCGACAACGGATCCCCTCCTATCGGCAGCAGAGGGCACTGGCTGCAGCACCGGGACCAGCGCGGATCATTGGGGACAAAGGAAGTCTCCCGCCCGCTACGCAACAGAGGAATAGAGGGCAGCCGGCACTGAAAATAAGGGCGAGACGAACACCGGACTCCCCCACTCCCGATCAGCAACAGCTGTGGATACTATCCCGGGACTGAAGGGGGTCGAAGTCCCCAACCACAACGGGCTGCGGGAACAGACTGCGAGCGGGAGTGCTACACTGCTGCACAGAGACCTGCATGAATAGCGTGGTAAGCGGAAGGAACATGACATCGCATAGGGAGGTGGGAAAGGCTGCAGCCCAGGAGCTCTGACGGATGGCGGACGGGACTCCCGGTGCCCCCCCCTTCGTGCTGTTTGTCGGGACCCTAGGAGCGGTCCTCCTGCGGAGCAGACCGGCGGATCTACTGCCTTCTTGCGGTGCTGGCGGGATTCGAGGCTCCCAGG
Organism: Lissotriton helveticus; assembly: GCF_964261635.1. NCBI lineage: Eukaryota > Metazoa > Chordata > Amphibia > Caudata > Salamandridae > Lissotriton > Lissotriton helveticus. The sequence goes on from NC_136068.1 coordinate 1,790,842,962, forward strand.
TCGTGCATGGGGTCTAAGATGCAGCCTGCCAGCAGGTCACCGCATACTGAATAATTCACATTTTGCCTGGACCCTCATCGATTGCAAAATACGATGGCGGCAAAACTGCACTCTCAGCAATAAGGTACAGACTGAACTGGCAACAACAATAAGGTATTTCATTACTTTCATTTACTTCACTCGCTTCAAATTTTTAAACCGCCTTTGTTCAAAAGGGCAGGGGTCACTAACTGAATCTATAAATCTACGCCTGTACCTCCAGATGCCTACGAGGCTCCTCGACATAATTCCCCCACATAGGTCATCGACACAGAGATAAGACTCCCAGAAGGCTAAGAGCTGGGCTTACTCAACTAGGATGTGAATCAGCCCTTCCCTGCTCTCAAAGCAAGAACAACAACAAACAGAGGACTACTGGCTCTAACTACCATACTTGGCGGCCATTTTAAACTGGTCTCTCTCAGTGGCTGCCATCATGGACTAGTCAATTTCACTACTGGATCATGACCTAAGAACTGGCCTCATAGACTAATTTCAACTACTGCGCACTTTACTTTACTTAGCCGATACTGACACTTTCTTGTGATAGGATCTGCCTTCCACACTATCTCTACATTAGTCTTTTTATGTAATTGTGTTCTTTACATGTAATGCACCGACTGCTACCTCATATATTTTTGGATGTGCACAGTCTACACTGTCTTGTGATAGCGTCTGCCTTTTATAGCAGTATTTTTACATTAGTCGTCTTTTATGTAATTGTGTTTTTAACATGTAATGCACCGACTGCTACCTCATATATTTTTAGATGAGAAAGTCTGCCTTCTATTGCAGTAGCTTTACATTAGGCATTTCCCATATATTTTGAGATGAGAAAGTCTGCCTTCTATTGCAGTAGCTTTACATTAGGCATTTCCTATGTAATTTGTGTTTTTTACCTGTAACGCACCGACCGACTGCTACCTCAAAGTGAAATGAAAGAGGTCAGGCAAGACAGTGGAAAGAGTAAAGAGATCACAGCTATAATCTAAGAAAGATAATAATGTGGTCTCAGTGAAACCTGGAAGGATAGAAACGAGAAACACTTACAGATCGACACGAACTAAAGAACCATTATGTCGGTCAGGTACACAGAGCGTGAAGACATGAACGCGCAAGTCATAACATACCCACCCAAGATTTCTAAGAACGCGGCAAAAAAGGTCAAACACAACCTATTGAAGAAAAATCCGGAACATCTGTTCTTGGACCCCTCGTTTATCACAGATAGGGGCATTATCATAAATGACCTGATATTTTTCACCAGAAGAACGGCGACCTGGCGTAATGTCGTGACAAAAAGGCTAAATATTGAAAATATAACCAACATCCCACACGGCACAAAAATTAGGAGCAAACCTTCAGCATGGTGCAGAGCTGTCCTAAACATAACTATATACAAAAATGGAATTGTACTCATCCAAGCAGCTGACAGAGAGTTGGTAAAATTTGATAAAGTATTCTCAACCTTAAAAATAGAAGTAGAAAACACAAGATCCCAGACACCTCGAACCCAACAAGTAGTCAATATAGTCCAGAACAGTTCTTCCAATACTGGTGGCATACCAAACATAAACCTTCAAGATCCACCACAACCAACACGCCAAGGAGAAAGACCTAATCATCAACAAAACATGACCCCTCCAGATACCACAAATGACATAAACAACTCTGTCACCAGAGAAGCCAACCAAACGGGCTGCCGGAACGATCATATCCCTAACGCCGGAGATTTACCTGAAACTGTGATGGCCATACCGGAGAAGGAGATTATAAGGATAACGGTATCTCCTAACCCTCGAAACAAAGAGAAGAACCAGGCACCAATAGAAGTGCCGTTGCTGATACCGCACGACGCCACAACACCTGGAGAGGGTGGCTCAGCTCCGAGTGAGACCGCCTATGAAGATAATTACAAAAAGAACAGGGTAGAGGGTATCGACCTTCCCCAATCTCCCTCGAATGCGAGTCTGGAGTCCCTTAGATCTGTATCCACAAAACACCCTCTACACATAACAACATAGGAAGCAATGGAGACACCCCTAATAAAGTCGAGAATCATAACAAAACTAAGGATACAACGGTAAGATCGGTGGCAATGAGAACAGACCTTTCACGGAGGAGGGGAAAACGTAGAACTCAGACAGCCAGGTCTATCTCACACAAGAAATCTACCCAAACATTGAAAGAAGTCAATGAGCTCAAGAAACTAATAGGCAACCTGGCACAAGACTCGATGAATGTCGCAAAGACAATTGAGAAAATCTGGGAGATGACGATAAATACGCACACGAAGGTCGCACAAATCCAGAATCTTGTACTCCGACCCAACAGACCAAACAGGACCAATCCCTTATCAAATGAAGAAGCCCTGGCCTTACTCCGATCCTATGAACAACCGGCTCAGGGAAAGGAGGAGTATATCGAAATTGTACCTATTGACTCTAATAGAACGTCCAGAAAGAATGACAGGAAAGCAATCCACCACAACTTACAACATATTCAGGTAACTACAACCGACACTGAAAATGAAAACCCCGTGAACTCACAGAAAGCCCTGAAATGCCTACTTCTTAACTGTCGTTCGGCAACTAAACATGCATCAGATATAGCCGCCCTCATCATCAACAAGGAAATTGACTTGGCCATCCTCACGGAAACATGGCTCAGTGAATCATCATCTCCTACCATTGATCTCCTAGTACCACCTCAATATAACATTGTCAGGTTAGACAGACCAAGGAAAGTGGGAGGAGGTATAGCGTGCATTCACCGTTCCGAGATTAAGGTCAACCAATTCCAATCTGATCCCATAGAATCCTGTGAATACCTTGGTCTTAACATAAGATCAATAAATAATCAAAGCTATAACCTGCACGCGTTCTACCACCCACCGGGAGAGAACACAAAGTTCACAGAGCAACTAATAGAGATCATAACTGCCAATTCTAACTCGGATGCCAACAACATATTCCTAGGTGACTTTAACCTCCACTGGGATGACGGCAATGACAAAATGGTTAACTCGATTAAAGACTTCCTCAATGAGCTAAACCTTACGCAAGCATGCACCCAGCCCACTCACTCACAAGGAGCGACTCTAGACTGGATTATTTCAAGAAACAAAGAGACTTCAATCCTTGCTATAGACCCGTGTGATTGGTCTGACCATCATGCCATAACATTCGCGATACCCACAATGAAAAAGGGCAGGACCGTGCAACCCCGCAAGTGCAAAAAACTGGTTCGAGATACAAAAGAAGCCAATATTGAATTACTGGTGGAAAGATGTGAGAAAGACTTGAAGCCTCGTAACAACAGGCAGAATGTCAATGTCAATGAGCTGACGGATCACTACATAACCTCGATCGGTAATATAGTCAATGACACCCTGCCTCAAAAACTGAAAAATGTCTCAGAAAAGCCAAAAAATCCTTGGTTTAATGAGGCATTGAACGAAGACAGGCGAAAACTGAGAATGGCAGAAAGGAAATGGAGACAACATCCCTCCTCCCCTGAGCTGAAAGACCTCAGAAAAACTAGAAAATAATATAACAAAAAGATAATCAACACCAAAAAAGAATTTATAAGGGCTGAACTCGACAATGCCACAAACAGACCAAGAAAACTCTTCGAGATCTTAAAACAACAGTCAAATAAACTAGCCAAAACGACTCAAGAGAGCTCAAAAACTCCCATAAGCTGCGAGGAATTCTCTTCATTTTTCACGGAAAAAAACAAACTACTAGAAGCTGAGCTCACAAGTGCAGCAGCTAACCTCATGACCCTAAATGAGGCTAAGGCGACAACTGAAGGTCTTCAAACAAAAAATAAGGCAAATTGGGACACATTTGAACTATTTGACCAGGGAAAGATCGCCAAAACGCTAGCAGAACTCAGACCGAACAACCACTATCAAGACCCTCTACCGGCAAAGTGTGTAAGAGAAATCAGTCACACCCTAATTCCTATCTGGACTGAGATAATAAATGCTTCACTTGCACAAGGAACCCTCCCTGACTGCCTAAAAACTGGGCAGGTAGTTCCCATCATCAAAAAACCGACAGCGGATGCAACAGACCCGAAGAACTATCGACCAGTGACCAACATCCCTCTACTTGCCAAACTTATTGAGAAATGCGTGCAGGGCCAACTGAGTCAGCACATCGCTAAGTTCTCATTACTAGATGAATGCCAATCAGGCTTCAGAACTGGACATAGTACTGAAACGGCGATCCTGCATATTGTTGATGATGCCTTACAAGCCCTAGACCAAAATCATGCGTGCCTACTGATCTTACTAGACTTGTCATCAGCATTTGACACTGTAAATCACGAATTATTGTTGACCAGGCTACGAGATAGGATGGGTTTATCTGGAAACGTACTGAAATGGTTTAACTCCTTCCTACAGAACAGGTCACAACTATTCCTGGTCAACCAAGTAATCTCCTCCCCATGCCCTAACGCATTAGGGGTCCCACAAGGCTCAACGTTATCCCCAGATCTATTCAACTTGTATGTAGAACCCCTCACGGAGATTCTTCGAAAATCACAGATCTCCTATCACATGTACGCAGACGACACGCAAATATATATGAAGATCACCTGTCGGGATGACATTGACCTAATGAATGAAACATTAAAGCGAGCGCTACAATGGCTAACAGCCAATCATCTAAAACTTAATGCCGTCAAAACAGAATTCCTACTAATATCACCAGCAAGGAGTCAACCAGAGGTAAAAGAATGGACTAAATTGGTGACTGCACTAAACTGTACTCCGACCCTAATTAACTCAGCTAAATCACTAGGAATTACGTTAGATGAGAACCTCGACATGAAATACCACATCAACACAATGGCCAAGAGCGCCCGTTTCCACCTGAACTATCTAAGAAAACTGAAACCCTTTATCTCAGAAGCAGATCTAAAACTGGCTATCCAATCACTAGTGATCTCGAGAATTGAATATGGCTGCACCACGTTAGCTGGCCTACCGAAAACATCCACTGCACCACTAAAAGCCAGTCTCAACGCTGCGGCAAGACTCATCACGGGAACGAGGAAATTCGATCACATATCTCCCCACCTAAAGTCACTAAACTGGCTACCCTACGAAGCTAGAATTAAAATGAAGATGGCCTGCATTACCCACAAAGCGGTTCACCACAACACGCCTATATATCTAGCCAAGAAAATTAAGCTATCAGGAGGTAACAGACCAACTAGAAGCGCTAAGGAGCTGCTATTACGACCGGCCTTCTTCCGGAAGAAAAAGACCTATGACCGAGCATTCTCCGGAGCCGCCCCCAGAGTCTGGAATTCCCTCCCCCCTAACATCAGGGTGATTCAAAACACTGTAAAATTCAAACGGGAACTGAAGAACCACTTGATGAGTAAATACCCTACATAGAGATCCCCACCGACCATTAATATGAACACTCAAGACAAAGAAGGTCGGACTCATCATGAATAATTTGAAGATCAATTAGACAATGACTGATTCCCGATCAAACAGCGGCTATACACTTCAAGGCTACCTCATATATATGTGATCTCTACACTGTATCTCACACCCATAATGATATAATTCTATACCCTACTTGGTTTATCTATTTAATCCTGCCACAAGCTAAACCTATTCAACTCTTATTGCTAATTACTCATGGAATTGCACTGATAATACTATGTAACCCTACCTCACCGAGCCTGACGATATGACTATGACACAAACCAAGACTATGCACCTCCTAAGGCTAATGTTACAGGCGTTAGGAATATATTTATCTAATCACCCCTGATAGCATATCGCCTACTACCTCATATATGTTTGTTGTTATAATTGCTACTATAATGTCAATCTGTAATTTGTAATCTTTTTATGTTAAGCGCTCTGATACCCTATGGGTCTTGTCCGCGCTATATAAAACACTATAAATAAATAAATAGAGTGTCAGAATTCCCCTTTGATTCATTCTCTGGTGTGAAGAGGAGAGCACAGGACTCAGGCTTCCCTCCAGAGAGATTTCTCTGTTGATGTACTTCCTTGTTTTGGTGCCAATTAGATGTTTGAAGATTCTGCAGTCTGTCGTCTCTAATTGGTTGGACAGGAGCTGGGCTGTAATTCTTGGCCTGCTGTGAACTGATAAACCTCCAGCTAGGGTATTCTAAGCTGTATTCTCCTTGTTTTTGTCTTAGTACAGTGTCACACCAATGTGGCAGGCTGGAGTTGGTGGCTGGGATGTCTGCTAGGTTGTCTGCCTTCAAGGTGGCAAAGTTCCTTTGTTTTAACACCTGCAGGTTTGTGACTGAATTCCTTATGTCTGCGGTGATATTATCAGATGCCTGGATTCTATTTTGATCCTTTGATAAAGGTTGTTCTTGTGATAGAGCGAATTCGATTGGGGAAGTATTTTTTAGGCTTGGCCGGATCTGCGGAATGTTTGGGCTTGAGTGAAACCTTCTTCCCTTATGGGATTGATGAGTTCTTCTGCATTGGTGATTGTTGTTTTCAGAGCTCCCTTTAATGCATTGTTTGGTGCTCTATCTTCCTGACCATTTTTCTGTTCGCAAGGGTAGACTTTTGTACTGTTTGAATAGTTGAACTATGTTGGGCTGCATCTGCTTCCCCCAGTTTTGTCAACACAGGGTACAGACTCCGGCCAGACCAGCTACTGATTTTTTATGACGCCCCTTCCTCTTCAGTTCGCATTTTTGTTTGGCATTCTGGGTTTGAACATCCTCTTTCAAAGCCCCTATTTGCAGAGGGATGAGAGCGGCACCGTTTGTGATGGATGTATGACATTACAACACATGCTTTTACATCGCATGCCTTTACAACGCGGTTTTTACAACGCATACCATTGCACCGCATAGTGCTTTTAGGCTCTGGATAGTGAATTGTTTAATTTACTATTCCAACTCCAGTCCCCGTGGATAGTAGGGAAGGTGTTGGATAGTACATTAAACCCATTCCATATCCTTACGCGCCCCCCAGCGCAATGCGTTGTAATGGTTTGCGTTGTAAAAGTTGCGTCATAAAGGCATTGCGTGGTAAAAGTTGCGTTGTAAAGGTTGTTTACCTTTGTGATGCTATTCTCTTTTTTTTTATAGTTTTGTTCTTGGCTTCTATTTCCCTGTGGCTTGTCCTTATATTTAACTCACTCTTTACAGTTGCTGGAGTCTCCTACCTACTCACTACAACCTCCTTTTTCAAACCGTTAAGTAGGGTAGACAGCATTGAAGAGCGGGAAGACAGCTTCTCCACTAAGGGGTCATAAGTGCACTTCAGGTCGGCCTTTGTTTGGACTGAAATTATTAAGGAGTTTAGGTCCCCCAGTTTTTCTTCGATCCCACCGACGTACAGGGCCAGGTGTTAAAAAGATCCAGCTGTAAATACATCTTTTGGGACTGTATTGAAGCGTGTCGACCGCCCGTTGCCTGGTGCTTAACAGAGTGCCACACATTCGTGGATCCCGACATAACTTGTGCGTGTTTGACATGTCGGTGAGCCCTGCCGGATAAATCCTTCACCATCATCTCTCCTGATACTCAATGGGGTGGGCACGTGGTTGGCATCCGAAGTGTAGGAAGCTACTTGCTCTGCTCATCCTTGTGAGTCTAGATATGAGGAATTCCTCTGGTTATCTTTGTCTTTGCACATTTGGACATTTCCAGCAGGTCCCGAGATTCCACCCACCTAGCCTTGTGCTTTTGGTCCAGCATATTCGCCTGGATTTTTGGTAAAGCCTGAAAGATTCGAGGTATGCAGTTGGGGACTGAGTTAGTAGTCCGGGTCTTCTCCCCCTCCTGAGAGGCATGTGTGTCTTGAGTTAGTAGTGCGGGCCTCTCCCACTCCGGAGAGGGATTCATGTTTTGAGCTCCCAGACCTCTTGGTGCCAAAGAGTAAATAAGAATGTTCTCAAGTTCCAGATCTGCACAAAGTTCTAGATTGTGTGGGCTAGGCTCTGGTTGGGGAGGCCCACCGCCCTGAAATTGTTTTTGTTCTTGGTTGCTTTTCAGAGGCGAACATGGCTGTTGCACACTATTTCTCCTGGATTGGGTGTGTGAAGCATTTGTAGTATTAGGAGCAAACCTTGGCGAGGGGGTGATTGTACCAGACGAAATTCTGATTTTTCATAACCTTTTTAACACCACTCATTGCAGTCTGACAACCGACCTCTTCAGAATATGCTTCCACTGCCTGCGTTAGCTCCTTGGGTGATGTTTTTGTAGACCAGATAGGCTGAATTGACAAGGATGTGGGCTTGATGGGGTCATGTAACCCACATGCCCGCTGGTTGAAGAGAAGATGATAGCACCTGGATCTTTAAGAAAGAAAAATTTGGAAAACATTTTCGGCTTTAAGAGATTGGTGCCCGGACTCTTAGGTAGGGACAATACGCCACCAAAGTCCACGTCAGCAGAGCTCTGTTCACAATGTTTGTGATGGACTGGTAGAGTATCTTCCTTTGGGTTCTATCCAGTTGGTTTTGTTTTCCTCTTAACGCGCTTAGCCACCCTTGAGTTGGCGAGTGGCTATCCCCTAACTGTTCCTGATCTGATGTTATTTTCAAATTTGCAGCCTAGTGTTTCCGGTCAGGCCAGTTCCGAACTTTCCCTACCGATTACTGCGTCTTTTGTATTGATATGCAATAGTATGTTTAGTTGCTCTGTTGTTATTCCTGGGCACCTGATGTTGCTTCACTGTTTATTATTTTATCCCTGCTGCCTGTTGACCTCAGACTTATTTCTTCCCGCTTCCTTTAGCCACTGTGCTCCTCCCAGCTGCCTCTGCATGGTGACTTCCGTTTGTCCTAAGTGGCCCAAGTGGCAATCGACTCCTCTTTGTGTTAAAGAGGAGGCTGGTTGGGTGCCAGGGTCCTAAATAGGACCATATACAACTGTGGATCACTAGATCTAGCAGCAGGGTTATGGTTAGCACTTAGCAGTTAGGGTGCTATGAGTGCTACAGTTGCTTCCCAGGTCAGCTGTGAGCTTCCTGTTGCCGTGCCCGGTGGTCGCAGGCGAGGGGCAAGCAGGGCTGCAAGTGCTACTCAGACTGGTGCAGGGGGAACATGAAGGCGAGTAGCTGGCAGGCAGACTGGGGTGCAGGTGGCAGAAGACAGGGGGATGGTGGGTCTCCTGCTTACTAGATACACACCATGCCACCCAAACCCACCCCACAACTTCTCCTGCACTTATCACTCTTACTGGATGTTCTCCCCACTGCCACTCCACATCTACCTCAGACTCAGACCTCTGGATCTAGCTCCTTAGCCATAGTCCAGTTGCAGTCCCAGTGTCGTCCACCTGCTTCCCCCACTTTCCCTCAACTGCGGCACTGGCTCTGGAACTGGCTCCAGCCCTGTACTGCCCAACCGCGGGGGAAATGACAAAAGAACGACCACAGCTTTGCTGTGAGGGCCAGCTGATGAGTAAGTCGAGTGGGGCCTCCTGGTGTCATACAAACCACGCCAGGGACTAATGAGACTACCTCCACGGGACACCAGGACGCTCATAGCAGCCTCCGACTGTTAGCATCTGCACGCTCTTCGCCGGTGTAATCGGTCGATACTGAGGGCAGGTTCCTGGCAGTCAATGGCCAGGAAGGCAGGGGGGTCGGAATCGGGTTGAGCAGAGCAGAGTCCTCGATACGCAATGTGTAATGCAGCCCTCCAACTCTCCTCCTGCATCGATGCGTCAGCCGTCAGCTGTTTAAGGGTTCACCATCACTGATTCTGACTGTACCCTGGGTTCTGCTAACCATATTCAGGGCCACTGCTACGTTTAAAAAGGTAGATGTAACAGAGAACACTTACAATTGGCAATGACAGACCGTATAAGTCCATAGTAGATAATCAGGCCAGGGGGGTGCAATATATTTATAAGCCCTTTGTATGTAGTATGGCACAGAGTTTTAGACACCTAGCAGATTTCCTGCACTTGCATGTTTATGTTGCTGTGTGCTTGCTGTCCTTTTAAAAGCAGTCCTGCCTTGCAGCCTATCTTTAAAAGTAAATGCTCATAATTGGTATTGATAGACCCTACACGTCCCTCATATATAATAGGACTAGGGGGTTCAAACTGCTTATAAATCCCTAGTATATAATAGGGCATGGATGTTTAGAGGCCCAGCAGAGTTCATGCAATATGTGTGCACTACTGAGTGCCTGCTGTCATTTTAAAGGCATCCTGGCTTTGCACACTGTCTTTAAAAGTAAATGGTGTGCACATTTGACTTTGGTGCAATGGACACATTAAAAGTGATAATCTACCTTATGTTTTCGTATTAGGCAACCCCAATTTCACCCCTAGGTGAGCCAGGGATGAAGTGGCATGTAACTATATGCAGGGACATTATAAAAGATGTTGTATATGCCCTGGTGAGGGTAAAACTGTCCATTTCATTTTCTCCCATTGTAGATACTTAGTTCCATAGGTTAACATTGCAACATTTTATTTAGGTATACGTATTGCTAACAAAGGAGGAAAATATCATTCAAGGACTTAAAGTTTGGTATTGATAAAATCAACTACTTGTCACTTTTGGATTTATCATAACTAGTACAGAAGAGTAGTTATAGAACTTTCCACCAAGTCCAGCCTTCTGGTGGTCTCTGCTGATTGGTCTGCCTTAACAGGCTTAGCCAGGCTAATTTGAATAGGTGATAAGTGGCCTGGCTGGAGCAGAGCTCTGAATATGTGTAGGATAAGCCATAAAGTGGTGGCTGGGTAAATCAAACCGAGCTCAAAGAGAGAGCAGATCAGTAAGGAATGCCAGATGTACCTTCCCCCATATCCTGTACCCCAGCCAGACGGCAGGCGTAGAACAGGAATTTGCTGAGGTCATGGGGAGGAGAGCTGATGGAAATGAGGCACACTGTGGGTTGGTATAGCCAGCTCTTACTCTTCTGGAGAGAAAGTGCAGTACTTTGCGGGACAAGAAGATGTCATACTTTGGAGGAAGTTGTCATGCTATTGGGTGGCACCCAGCCATGGGCGGCTCCTCCGCAATGGCGGAGTAGCATCGCTCCACTGGCTCAGAGCAGGCAGGTAAAAAATAAAATGCTATACTATAATCATTTTATTTTTCATTTGCTAGCTCTGAGCCACTGTGTGCAGGGAGGGACGGGCCAGGAATAGGAGGGGGAGGAGGACTGGTTTGTGCACTTATAAGTGTGCATGTGTGTTTGGCCTACCATATTAGGCCAACCAAACATACATGTGCACTTAGGGCGTTCCAGCCGGGCTGTATTGAACAGCCGGGTTGGAGAAAGAGCACAGACTCCTTGTCCTGAGCAGAGCAATAAACTAGCCTGCTCATTTTAATCCCTGTGCTGCTCTCATTGTGCAGGGACTGCACAGGGAGTCTCTGCTGCTGTTCCAATGTCTGCTGGCACCAGAAAGCAGCAGAACACCATGGCGGGAGGAGCGATGCAGCCAGCAGCTTCCTGAAAGCGTTTTTCATTATTCTTACCCCCCGCATATCCCCCCTGCGCTCCCCCATACCTCCTCCATCTGCCACATCACCTACTCGATGTGCCGCCTGCCACTTCATCGAGCATCTCAATGAACTGAGGTGCCCACCTGCGTGTCGCCCAAATATGTGAGAGATGCATTTTCTCTCAGATCTGCTGCCTGAAACTACAAGTAGATAGACTGCCGGCTCGGCTCAGGATCTGCACCCAAAGGCCTGCACTCTGAATGACAGCACCCGCTGAAAAATCTGGTAATACAGCCCTGGGAACTGTACCTTGCTTTAAGGATTAAGTAGTGGGCTTACTGCAAGCTACGTGGAGTAGTGTGGCTCACTGGTTAGAGGCGGCAGGCCCGAGAGCAGAAGTCGGCCCGGGACCAGGGTTCAATTCCCGACGCGGCAGGGTCGTGGACCTTGGTCAGCGGACTCGATAATTTTCGCTTCGGTGCTTACTCTAATCAGGGGTTCCACTCGGCAACTCTGGGCATTAGCTTGCCTAATCTCCACAACGGCCCCACCAATTCCGGGGATGCCTGGCTCCACCTTGGGGACTCCCAGCAAGGGACCATCCCACAGGGAAAGCCAGGATGGGTTCCCCAGAGTTATACAGTGCCAGGAGACCTATGGACGGGTAGCAGTGCGTTTTACAAGCTCAAAAACATTTACATTTACATTACAGGTCAACAGAGTCCACCTGCATCATCTCCACCAAGAGTCCCCATCCTGGAGTGTGCCCAGTGAACCCCTTTAAGGATTGGCCAGGTGCACTGTGAAAATTGTAGTCCGACATCCCAGAGACCATCTAGGAGATTCAAGACCTTTGAATTGGTGATTTTGTACAATTTAACATTCAAGTATAACCTTCAGGAACACCTCCTGAAGTTTGGGGAAATTTGGAGAACTTGTGTGAAAAAGCTCCATGAGGTGACCAACTAGACGGCAAGAGTCGGACTATCACCAACTGCGACCCGGCCAGGGTTTCAGGTTCGTCCCACTGAAAGCTCTGGTACTCCAGACTTTCAGGATTTGACCAGGCCTCGCCCGAAGTCATACCGGCGAACCCTCACCAAATCTGGCCAGCTGTGGAGGGTTAAGCGGCGTCGGAAAAAAAAGCTCCAGAACAGTGTGAAGGTTCTATTTTGATCAGGGCCTCCCACTTAGTGTATCCAACATGGGCTCCATCACTGGTTACCTCGAACATTGACTTTGTGGCGGTCAAGCACAACCAGATGTCCCAGAGTGGCGCTATATGTTTTTATGCACAATAAAGTGGTTAATCTTTTAAAAAATCATATCTCTGGTTCCCTACATTGTTTGTTGTGTTGGTGTCTATTTGTTCATACAAACATTTTCTAGTTTTATGAATTGGTGTGGTATTTTTATTGTTTACTGTGCCTTATTTATTTGATGTATTCTTTTTTTTCAAAGCTTTACACTCTTGTCTCCTAAATTATACATGACTGCTCGTTGTCAGCTGCCAAAGGCAAGAGGCTAATTTATTGAACCCTGTTGTGTGTTGGTGGCCTTATTGGTAGGTGCATACTTACCCCTACCAATAACCCGCATTCCAACATTCATCCTTCATGCCACTTCTGGGGATGGGCATCCATCCTCCTATCAAGCTGTTGCTAAGGGAGGATCTACAGCAATAGGGGCAGGACCCTATACTTGGGCATCCTCACTCTGCACCTCCATGATCTCCAAGTGGACATTGAGCTGCAGTCGCTAGTCTCCTTCGATCTTCCTCCCGAACTCGATGTTGTGATTCTGGACAATTTGTAGCTTGCTGTAGCATCCATCAGATTGACCTGCTACAAGCTAAGATGCCGGAAGTGTTGTTGTTTGTTTTGTCATTGCAAGATCCTGCACAGGTGTCTACTGTATCTCTTGACACTGAAAATGGTCTTTTCTGGTTGTGATGACTTCAGCTCCTTGCATTAGTGAGCTGCTGGAAATTTCGTTCCCGCCACCATGCACAACATTCTTTCAAGATAACCTTATGTTGAGAACTCGAGCTTCATTTTTGTGGAAGATAGTAGCACCTTTCCACGTCAGGCAGGCTATCACTCTTCTGAATATCTTTGCTCCACCTAACCCCTTCAAAGAGGAGGCTGTTATCTGGACCACTAGAGAGCCGTCAGTTTCTATATTGATCGCACCACATCATCCAGTGAACAATACATTCTTTGTGTGCTTCTTGAAAGTTAAGAAGGGCGAGGCAGTGCAGAAAAGAGCCATCTTTGGGTGTATAGTCTTCCGCATAGAAATCTGCGATGTGCTAGCTATGAAACAGACATTTGAAGGATTGAATGTTTGTTCCACTCGTGCCAAAGCTACTACTGTAGTGCTAGCATGTGTAGTGCCTGTCCTGGATATCTGTCAAGCTGCTACGTGAGGATCAGTGCACATGCTCAGAAAGCATTATTACCTTGAAAGTCATGTCTGTCAGAATGGGTAATTTGCCTGTTTGGTTCTGCAGGACTTTTTGGTTTGCGCCACTCACCAGATCCACCACCAGAGGAGGTACTGTATTGTTATCTATTCACAAGGTGAGCAATTTGAGGCTTGAGGTATCCATCAGAAGATGTTACTTACCTTTGGTAACACTCTTTCTGGTGGTTACTCTTAACTGCAGATTTCTCACTGAACCCCACCTCCCTATTCTGTTGAATGGGTTCTTTGTTCATCTAAAAAGGTTCCAAACTGGAGATCTTCACAAACACTAAACTGCTGATGGGCTGTGGGCTGAGGGTACAGGCAATCCTTAGAAAGCAACTGATGTCCTCACGCCTGGGTGGTGCTTTTATGCAACCTGCTTCTCACTTTCTTAGTGTAAAAATATCAGTGCAGAGCCATGCAGTGCCATCTCCAGGGGTGGAAGAGTGCTGATTTGAGTTTGTGGATCCAGTCTGCACCTGGGGGATATTCACAAGATGAGGAATCTGTGGTTAGATGGAGTATCCACCAGAAAGGCTGTTACCGAAGATAAGTAACTTGCTGGTTGGGCAAGCTCTATGGCTGGGGACTTGCACTACTTAGCATATACCGGCATCAAAAGACTGTGTGTGAAATTGATAGCTTCCCTCACTCACTGGAGGAGAGGGCAGCCGATAAACTGAATTGAAGCTGGGTATGCTTGAGAGGGAGATAGCAGATAATGTACCAGGGGGCCTTACAGAAGATATCCAGGGAGTGGCAATGGCAGAGGGACCATGCAGCAACATGACTAATTACAGCAAGTGTGAACTCTATTCCTCTTTTACTGATTGAGTGCCAAATGAAGCTCTTAGAGCCCTTTATTACTGAAAAGCCCAGTAAATGAGGCTATGTGTCCATTAGGGGATGCTTTCGAGTAAAATACGGTGTGCTTCAGTGGAACCTAGATAGACTTACTGAATTCCCTTGGCCAGTCCTTATTTTTAAAAGGACACTTAAACACTGACAATTAATACATGTAAACTCCGACCCACAAACCAATGCACTCCCTCTGAAGGTACTGATGCCTTCCAATATACCTGGAGGTGGCTGTAGGTACAGGGTAGAGCTCCTGGGCTCTGGTAAGTTAATGCTTTGTCTAATTGGGAACACCTCTTCATTAGACCCCGCAACGTATCCTGTTTTCTGTGATGTATGAATAAATGGGCTGCCAGCTGAACACTACTAGACTTATTAAAATATGAAATACAACCACATGGGGGTGTTAGACCCCCTATAGGCCTCCCATGTGCCACGAACACCTTCTAATACTTACTAGTAGAAACATTTCACATCTTTCCCAGGAACAGCCATAACAGAACGATAGAGTCTATGCCGCTTGCAAGCCTAGTCAACGACTGTGATGACTCCAAAGTAAAAATGTGAGAGTTTGTTTATATATTTGAAACACCCCCGAAATAATGTCCAGCGAGAGTTGCTTTGAACCTCATCAAAATTACACCCAGGCCAAAAGAAGGGTTTTTGATCAGCTCTTTCCCCATGAAACAAATGAGCCTCTCAAAACATATTTTAGAGTTTTAGAAGCACTGCTTTCCAGAATGTCTATAGGGGCCAGATGTAGGTAAATCTTATTTTCCGATTCTTAAATACCGAGTCATACCGACTCGGTATTTCAGAATCGGAAAATGAGATGTAGATAAAAAATCGGTAACAATTACCGATTCGGAACCAGTCGGTAATCGTAATCGGTATTTACTGAGTCAGAATATACCTACTCGGTAAAATCCGAGTCGGTAAAACCCAAACTCACCAACGGTTCCATGGCCCATAGGAATGAATGGGAAGTCCCGACTCGGAAAATACAGAGTCGGAAAAAACCGACTCTGTATTTACCGAGTCGGTAATATCCGACTCAGATTTTGAAACTGACAAACATGTGAGCCTGTGAACCAATCAGGTACTCCAACCACACCCAAATCCAAAGCCACTGGGGAACTAACCAATCAGATCCAAGCACCACACCCCAGTACCTGGGACAGGCCACGCCCATGCAGGTGCAGAAACCAACAGTCAGGAGAGCAGGAGGACAGAGTGTGGAGCTTCCTTCCCTGAGTCAAACAACACTGCAAGATGGAGAGTCAGGAGGCACAGAGAGATGCTGCAGAGCGCAAAAGGAAGCAGAAGTTCAGCCAGGAAGAACTGCAGGTGCTAATTTCCGAGATTGTAAGACATTACAGCAAAATATTCGGGAAACAATCTCAGCATGTAGCAGAATCTATCAAACGCAGCACCTGGTTGGAAATACAAGGCAAGGTAAATGCCATTGGTGTCACCCACCGTGACCTTGAAGATCTGAAAAAACGGTGGTATGACATCCGCATTATCACAAAGAAAAAACTTGCTGCCCACCGCAAGGAAAGTGCTGCAACAGGGGGAGGAAGAAACAGAGCGCCTAGACTCAGCGACATCGAGGAGATGGTGGCATCCACCCTTGAGAAGGAATGCATTCACGGCATCGGAGACGCTGACAGCTCTGCAAGAGGCGCAAAGAAACCAGGTAAGATGCAAGTACATTGTCATTTACCCACTTACCTATTCCCCTCACAGGACAAATCAGACTCCACAACAGGTTTAACTAATGTCCTGCAATGCATCCTGGGAAATGTAGTCATGTGTAGATACCTCAGAGCAGTCAGCGTGCATTGCAGCAAGGGGAGCAACAGACAACTAGCATAGGCAAATGAGAGACAGGCAAAAGTGCAATAGAAGTGTGTTTTATCATTAGACACAGGTGAACAACTCCACTGACACAATGTCCATGTCTGTCCACAGGAGAGTCAATGCGCAGCACAGCAGAGGTTAGAGAGAAGAGGAGGGAAGGAGCCGGACCAAGCACATCACATGGAGGGAAGGACCAAGAGCAGGCAGCCCTCATACCTGAGGAGGCAACAGCACAAAATCCACAATCCCCTCTCCTATTTGGTAGTCAGGACACAGGAGCGGCTGAACAATCACCCACCCCCACAACACCATCCCCAGTGCTGGGAAGGGTAAGGTGCCATGATGTGCCCCCTCGCAGAATACTGGAAACATCGGAGGAGGAGGAGGGTGACACACAGGACAGAGGCAACACCGAGCAGCAGCCCACTCCCAGAGTAACGCGGGCCAGTGTCCGAGGGCGACGGCAACGGGAGGCAGAGGATGTGCGTGCAGTTCAGGGTGTCTTCTGCGGACTGGAGGCCACCATGGTGAAAGTGCAGCGCCTGCAGGCAAAAGCGATGATGGGGGTTCAGAGGCAGGCACGCACAACAAATAACAAACTGGATGCAGTAGGCAAGGGCATAGGGGAAATGGCAGAAAGCATGCAATCTATGGCGTCAGGAATATCTGATATTACACAGTGCATGACTGTCCTGTGTGACAAGTTGGACAGGGACCATTTAGAGAGACGCAAGGCCCGTGTGGATGTGCGTCAGCAAACAAAGGCCCTGAACAGGTTTGCCACTGCTACCACTGTGCTGTGCAGCCGGTCAGTGTCGATGCAGGACGCCATAGTGCAGTGCTGCAACAATTTATCTGAAGGTATGGCCAGGATGACCTCTGCTATGGAGCTCGTGCTCGCGCATCAGACTGGCACTGGAGGTGACACTTGTGCTTTGGAAAGCGAGGGGTCCACCAGCAGGAGTGGTGCAAGCACTCCTGTGCAAGACTTACGGAGGAGTGGCAGGCGTCGGGGAAGTGTGACAGGTCACAGTGAGAACATTGAATCACAGCCACCTCAGCCCCGCCCTGTGGTCCGTGGCCACAAACAATGACTTTGCCCTCCACCCTAGGCTGTAGTCACGGTGGTGTTAACCGTGACAACACACTCATGGAGTGTCTGATATTGTGAGCCCAATGTGAGCTATCAATGCTGTGGCGTAGTGAAAATTAAACTACTTACACAAAGTTACATTCATGCCTGTGTCTCTTTACTCACTCAGAAATATTGTTGTGTAACCTCTTCCCGTCTCAGTCTCCCATCTGTAGCTGCTGCTGCCACCGTAGCATGGGGCTCTGGCTCCTCTGGGTCGTCATCAATTTCCTCATGATATGTGATCTCCACCTCTGTGCCTTCCTTGGTGGCGAGATTATGTAACATTGCACAGGTCGCTATGATTTTGTAGCAGATGATTGGGGTGTACTGCCGTGCACCTCCACTCTTGTGGAGGCAGCGAAACCTGCTCTTAAGGAGTCCAAATGTGCGCTCAACAACGTTTCGTGTAGTTCTGTGAGCCACATTGTATCGCCTTTCACTCCTGGTGGATGGGTTGAGGTAGGGAGTGAGCACAAAGGACCGCAGGGCATATGCACTGTCGCCTAGGGGGGAGAAAGATAGACATTAATTGCAAGTACATGAGACGTAGATCTGATGTGAGTGTCATGGTGTGTCATTGTGATTTACCTAGCAGGTATCCATTTCCAAATTCTCCGGCAAGTAGGCGTGTGTATATTCCACTATTCTGGAATATATAAGAATCATGGGTACTTCCAGGGAACTTGGCTACGATGTCTGTGATGAGGTTCCCTGCATTACATATGACCTGGACGTTGATGGAGTGCGTCGATTTGCGATTCCTGTAAATGTGCTCTGTGGCTGCAGGTGGACAGAGTGGGACGTGGGTGCCATCGATGCAGCCTATCACGTGAGGGAAGTGTGCCAGTTGATAGAAGTCTGTCTTGGTTTTTGCTAATTCTGCTGGTGTAGCAGGGAATGAAATGTAATGCCCCATCCTCTGCATCATGGCGTCAAGAAACCTCCTGAAGAAGCAGGACAGGCAGCCCTGGGACACACCACCCACTGCAGCTATCACACGCTGGTAGCTCCCTGAGGCCAGCAGGTGTAAGCTACATAGCACCTGGACATGGGGTGGGATGGCATGGGCCCTGGGTGTTGGGTGGTCCAGGAGTGGGTGTAGGTCCCTGATCAAGTCCTTGATGGTGTCTGGGTGTAGCCTGTACCTCTGCAGTATTTCAGGCTCTGTCAGTTGGAACAGTGTTATCCTTTGCCTGTAAACTTGTTCCTCCCTTTGCCATTGTTATTGTTATTGTTGTTATTGTTATTTGTGATTTGTAACGCGCCCAATCACCTGCAGGTCTCTAAGCGCTCGGGAATCGATGGTACAAACAACAACTTTAGCAACACAGAGAAAAGCGTCCACTATCCTAGTTGGCACTCAAGGACTTCCTGAACAACAGCGTTTTTAACCCCCTTCTAAAGCGTAGGAGGTTCTCTTCCCTGCGCAGCGACTCAGGTAGTGAGTTCCATAACTGAGGAACTAACACCGAGAAGGCTCTTCCTCCCTTGGTAACAAGTTTGTACCGCGGGCAGACCAGTAGTTGAGAGTCGGAGGATCTGAGAGTTCTCATTGGGCTGTACACCGCCACACGATCTTTAATGTATGCGGGCGCCATGCCATAAATGGCTTTGTGAGCAATGCACAAACTTTTAAAATCCACTCGCTCCTTAATAGGGAGCCAATGAAGGCTCTGTAACAGGGGAGATGCTTTGGCTCGTCTTGGCAGTCTAAAAATAAGACGAGCCGCATCATTCATCACAACCTGTAGCCTATTTGTCAAGGTTTTTGGCAGGCCAAGGTAGAGGGCATTGCCGTAATCTATCCTTGAGATCACGGTGGCTGCGACAATCGAGCGCAGCATGGATTGGGAGATGACGGGTACTAGCTTTCGTAGCTGCCGGATGATGTTAGTGCAGCTACCCACCACTGAAAGGATCTGATTGGCCATTGATAGGTCGCAGTCTAATTTAATCCCCAAGCTCTTCACGTTCAGACTGGGTTTTGGGGCCGGGCCTAACTCTGCGGGCCAGTAGAGGTCACACCATGGTGAGGTGGCGGATGGAATCACCAGTACCTCAGTCTTGTCTGGGTTGATTTTTAAAAGATTTCCTGTCATCCATTGGACTGTGTATCTCAAGATGTTCTGAGTTTGAAGTTGTGCAGCACTTGTGTTGTCGACACTCAGCAACAGCTGCGTGTCGTCCGCGTAGTTGAATACTGTGCAGCCCATGTGCGCCAGAGAGGCAATCAGAGGTTGCAAGTATAGGTTAAATAGAAGTGGGGACAGGGCCGAGCCCTGGGGCACCCCACATTCTAATTTCCCCACTGCGGAAGTTTCTTCCCCCAGTTGTATTCTTTGGGTCCTTCCTAACAGAAAGGACTGCAACCAACTGAAGGCCAGGCCTTTGATGCCAAAATCCCTCATTCTTTCCAGAAGCAGAGCATGGCTGACGGTATCGAACGCCGCTGAGAGGTCTAACAAGATCAGGGCGCTCGGTTTTTTACCGTCAGCCAGGCCTCTCAGTTCATCCAGCACCGAGAGCATCACCAACTCGGTGCTGTGATGTGCTCGGAACCCTGCCTGTCGTTCATGAAGTAGATGATGAGACTCCAGATACATAGACAGGGATTTAAGTACGTGTTGTTCCAGTACTTTAGAGAGGAATGGTAGCTGAGAGATTGGCCTGTAGTTTTTTAGTACTGCGGGGTCTGCGCCTGGCTTTTTCAGCAAAGGTCTTACACGCGCTTCTTTAAGTTCTGCTGGTTCTCTCTCTCCTGCTGCCTGTAGTCTCTGCCGTCTTGCTATGATGTAAAAAGCCGCCATCATGGGTCCTGAGGTGCATTTTGGGACTATTTTTATAGCCCTCCCCTGGTTACCACCTGCATTCAATCCATGGTAAATACCGACTCATAAATACCGATTTTCAGCAGAATCGGTATTTTTGGGCTTACCTACATCTCCATGGCCAATTTTTACCGTTTCTTATTTTCCGAGTCGGAAAATACGAACTCGGTATTTATGAATTCGGTAGATTCCGCCACGGTAATTTTACCGTTTCATATTTACCGAGTCGGTATGTTTCCGACTCGTGTTTTCCGACTCGGAATTTTTTCTCCTCCTACATCTCATTTCATGGATTCCGGTCGGTAACGGCCGATTTTACCGATTTTCGGCCGTTACCGACCGGTAAACGCCTACCTACATCTGGCCCTAAATGTTTTAAAAAGACTTGCAGTTTGATTTACACACCACCAACTTTCTTCAGTAGTTGCTCTGAATTAGCCAAATGCATTTTCAAATTCTTGGGTTTCTGCTTACTGTGCAGGGGTTGGAAAAACAACAGCTATATTCATCAGGAATTGTGGCACCAGAAGCCGAAGGTGTGATAAAATTGAAACTGTGACTGCCACATATGTGAAAGTAAGAGGTAACACTACCTGCTGCAACACTGACAACTGCGAACCCGCCATACCCACAGGTACGTGAGAATGCTACTACTACATCTTCTGCAGTACAAACACTTTGATGTCTGCTCACCCACATATGTAAGGACTCTGCATGACCATGGGACTTTCCCTTGCTCAGCCATACATTCTCACCATTTCGCTGTTGTTTTCCTAGGCAGTGCCTAGGGCCTTCCTTCTTGTAGTTTGTATTTTCTTTTCCTACATTAGTTGTGACAGGCAGGTCTCCAACCTTATAAATTTAAGCCATGAGTACAGTGCCACAAGCAGTTTGCAACAACTGGCCCAAATTTCAAATGCCTTGCTTGGCCAATAGCCATCCTTTCGGACAAGACTTTTGAAGAATAACCAGAAATGTACACAGGGCAAGATAGACCATAGTAGATGCTTAATTTCATTTGTAAGAAGATAAGACAGGATGAATGCGCAGGCACTCAAAAACACTGTGAGGAATTGCACTTGTCAGTGGGAGAATATGGTACCATACCTAAGTGCCTCTCACTCCTGTGTGGTTAAACTGACTAACCAGCAAAATGTGGTACTAATTCTCATCTTAAACATTCCTCCACCATGGACATAATGGTCATCCTATTTTATACTTACAGATTACCCTACTCTTTATTTGCGTCTGATGACCCCATTTGACCACATTTTGCTCTTGGAAGTATCATTTGGGAGCAGAGCAATCCTCAATTCTTTGGTTTGTCACAACTTGAGAAGGCCTGCCCTGTTCCATAATCCATATTTATATATATTTAGTTAAAGATTTGTGCTGTGCACAGCTGTACCCAGGGCTTTCTTGGCACAGAAGCAGTAAGGTTAAGAATTTAAGACGTTGCAGATTAAAAATGCCAGGTCTTCAAACCATTATGAAATCCAAGCAACGACGCACAGGTTCTCAGTGTTCAGGAAGCAATTTCCATAATTTTGGGCCTAAGTAAGAGAAAGAGCGCCCTTCCATATTGGACAGGCCGACGCTGGGCACATTAAAGAATGCCTGATTCAGAGATCGCAAAGCTCGAGTAACGTGATAGGGCACCAACAGGTCCTGAATATAACGAGGTTCCAGTCAAGATTTGGCCTTGAACATGTAACATAAGGCTTTAAATGTAATGTGTTTAGAGATTGTGAGCCAGTGCAGCTCGTGGAGAAGATGAGAGACTGATGTCAATTTTTTAAGTCAGTACCACAGTCTAGCAGCCACATTCTTTACTAACTGTAATCTGTGAATTGTTGCCTTGTCGAAGCCCAGGTATAACAAATTGCCATACTCCAGTTTGTATCCAGTTAATGCCTGGTTCTCAGTCCTTTGAGCTGGAGTGGGGATTGTTAGAAATGGGATTTCTGGTTGGCTAAGGCTTGGGCCAAAGCCAGGCAGAAACCACCACTCTAGTCAGGGCAAGGAAGTTACACGCCAAAGATAACCCCTGCTCACCCCCTTGGTAGCTTGGCATGAGCAGTCAGGCTTATCCCGGAGGCGATGTGTAAAGCATTTGCGCACGCACACAGCAACAACAACCCAGGCACACCACAAAAAGAACTCCACACAAGGTTATATAAAAATAGCCTTTGTATTCTCATAACACATCAGATAGTAATCACACAATATACATTGTGCCAACTGGCATGGGCAATATTCACAGGGGATTATTTACACAGGACAGGGCCACGTGGGCCACTGTCAGGATTAACACTTAGCATAAATCGGTACAAGTAAATATAGATCATAAAGATACAACCAGTAACCACTGTAATCACTGTACTCCACCTCAACCTGTAACATAAACTATATTATGCACAGTCATATCAGGCGCGAATTACATCCTGCGCCAACCTCACCAGCATGAACACATTATGCAATCTCTCACTAATCTAAACACATTAGACCCTACCTCCTAAGTATAACTCACATTAGGGGCGTAAATCACAGGGTGAAACATAATCTCACTAGCATAACCACATGGAATGCAAGATAACCTCATAATCATAAACCACAGTTTAGAGGTATCAGCTACAGGGTGCGCAAAACATACTATACACAATACATTTCCTAGCACCACATCACTTTAGGGCATAATCACATTAGGGCCATGCGCCCTATACATTTACCAGCCCCCCCCTGCCAACTGGCCACCCAAGAAGGGCTCAAATGCCCTATGTCCAGAATGTCAGGGCGCACTGCTAAGGCAGCGCCAGTCAGGGGTGAGCCATCTGCGCAAACCTAAACGTTGCAGCTGCCCACTACTTGCTGGGCAGCTGAGAACACTCACTGGAGGCCTAAACGCTGCACCTGGAACTAACTACTGTGCAGCTGTGTAGGCCAAGGTAGGGGGAAGGAGTGTGTCTCACTCCTGGGTTCACAAGTACCGGTCTCTTGAAAGAAAGAACCTAAACGGTGCGGCTGCCCACTACTTGCTGGGTAGCTGGGGATCAGCAAAACTGCGGCATGGGCTCTCATGGGCCCTAGGAACAAAACTACCACAAGTGGGAGCCTTCTAGGCTCTGAGATCAACTGTCCCCGGGGAGCACACTGGCTCCATCAATACTGAGGCCCGTTGAAGGGAAAGAACTGGCCCTTGGGCATGAAGGCATTGGCCCCTCAGGGCCTGGGGCACAAGTATACAACGGTGGAAGCCCCTCGGGCTCTAGGAATCATTAGGCCAGTGGTGGAGCCATCTGGCTCTTAAAATAAACTAAGCGGGGCGTAAAATCTGTTTAGTTCGTGGAATTTGCGGATTTTTGGCAAATTTGCGGTCTGCGAATCGCGTGAATTTGCCCCAAAATCTGCAAATTCGCAAGCTGCGGATTTTTTTGCTTGGTCGCGCTTGAAAAATACAATATCGCGTGTGCTGGGTTGACTTACCGTGATTCTGAGTACGCAGAGTTGTTTTTCTCCCGGTTTGCGTGTGCTGCTCCATTTTGGATCTTGCTGCATGATCGCGCGTGAGTTTTTCGACCGCAATTACGTCATCGCGGTCCACCATCTTGCACAGCGAGAGTTTGACAACGCGAATACGTCATAAGGGCCCGCGATCACGCATCGCGGGAGTAAACAATGCCGAACACGTGGATGCGGCGCGCAGCTGACATCCGGCGGGAGATTTGAACAGCTCGCTTTCCTGAAATTGTAAAAATTGCAATTCTGCACAAGAAATCCACCGCAGGCAGCATAAACCTTCTGGAAATCATGATTTTGATCAGATTGAGATTTGGCTGCACTTTTTTGTGGAAGGAGTCCATTTTTAGGGGGGGTGGGAGGAAGGAAGTGCCCCAGAGTCTCCAACTTCCTGTTCCTGTCCAGCAGGCACCTCCCAGTGCTTTGTCCATCTCCTGGTCACTTTTCATTTGGATCTGGAGCTGGAAGGATTACTTTTTGTGTCTGTTGCTGGATATTTGTATTTGAGGACTTTTTGGTCTTTGGAGTTTTTGTTTAACTTTTGGATTTGAGATTTTACAAGTAAGTTTGTGTTGTTTGTTTGGGGCATTGCAGTTGCTGCAACTACAATTTTAAAACTTTTTCACAACTTTAAAAAAAATATATTGTGGGTAGCCACAGCATCCAGTAGGCCCAGGGTTAGTCAAGGGTGCATGATACAATTGTTTCTGTGAGTTTTGTTGAAATAAATCTCATTTATGTCATTGAATTTTAGCTCACTATATGTTGATTTTTGTTTTGATTTTGGGGTGCCTGTAAAGCCTCACTAGCCAGTAGGCCCAGGGGTAGTGAGTGGTGCATGCATGGACCAAGTCTTTCTGTGGGGTGTCTTGATTTTAAACATCATTGAGGGCATGGATGGCATTGGATTGTGGTGATTTATGTGTGTTTTTCGACTTTTTGGGGTGGTCTTGGGGCCTGGCCATGTGGGTGAGGGCCATTTTGAGGCCCAGTCCATTCAGGGCCTGGCCATGTGGCTGGGGGACAAGGGGCCATTTTGAAGCCAGGCAGTGTGCTCAGGCCTGCACCCAGTTTGCCTTGCTTTCAACCATTATGCCCAGGGGTAGTCAGTGGTGCATGGACCTAGTCTTTCTGTGGGGTGTCTTGAATTTAAACATCATTGAGGGCATGGATGGCATTGGATTGTGGTGATTTTTGTGTGTTTTTCGACTTTTTGGGGTGGTGTTGGGGCCTAGCCATGTGGGTGGGGGCCATTTTGAGGCCTGGTCCAGGCAGGGCCTGGCCATGTGACTGGGGGACAAGGGGCCATTTTGAAGCCAGGCAGTGTGCTCAGGCCTGCACCCAGTTTGCCCTGCTTTCAACCATTATGCCCAGGGGTAGTCAGTGGTGCATGGACCTAGTCTTTCTGTGGGGTGTCTTGAATTTAAACATCCTTGAGGGCACGGATGGCATTCGAATGTGGTGATTTCTGTGTGTTTTTCGACTTTTTAGGGTGGTGTTGGGGCCTGGCCATGTGGGTGGGGGCCATTTTGAGGCATGGTACAGGCAGGGCCTGGCCATGTGGTGGGGTTGAAGGGGCCATTTTGAAGCCAGGCAGTGTGCTCAGGCCTTCACCCAGTTTGCATTGCTTTCAACCATTATGCCCAGGGGTAGTCAGTGGTGCATGGACCTAGTCTTTCTGTGGTGTGTCTCTTGAATTCAAACATCATTGAGGGCATGGATGGCATTGGATTGTGGTGATTTGTGTGTTTTTTGACTTTTTGGGGTGGTGTTGGGGCCTGGCCAGGTGGGTGGGGGCCATTTTGAGGCCTGGTACAGGCAGGGCCTGGCCATGTGGTGGGGGTCAAGGGGCCATTTTGAAGCCAGGCAGTGTGCTCAGGCCTGCACCCAGTTTGCCTTGCTTTCAACCATTAAGCCCAGGGCTAGTCAGTGGTGCATGGACCTAGTCTTTCTGTGGGGTGTCTCTTGAATTTGAACATCATTGAGGGCATGGATCGCATTGGATTGTGGTAATTTTTGTGTGTTTTTGACTTTTTGGGGTGGTGTTGGGGTCTGGCATGTGGGTGGGGGCCATTTTGAGGCCTGGTACAGGCAGGGCCTGGCCTTGTGGGGGGGTGGGGGTCAAGGGGCCATTTTGAAGCCAGACAGTCTGCTCAGGCCTGCACCCAGTTTGCCTTGCTTTCAACCATTATGCCCAGGGGTAGTCAGTGGTGCATGGACCTAGTGTTTCTGTGGGGTGTATCTTGAATTTAAACATCATTGAGGGCATGGATGGCATTGGATTGTGGTGATTTCTGTGTGCTTTTTTACTTTTTGGGGTGGTGTTGGGGCCTGGCCATGTGGGTGGGGGCCATTTTGAGGCCTGGTATAGGCAGGGCCTGGCCATGTGGTGGGGGTCGAGGGGCCATTTTGAAGCCAGACAGTGTGCTCAGGCCTGTACCCAGTTTGTCTTGCTTTCAACCATTATGCCCAGGGGTAGTCAGTGTTGCATGAACCTAGTCTTTCTGTGCGGTGTCTTGAATTTAAACATCATTGAGGGCATGGATGGCATTGGATTGTGGTGATTTATGTGTGTTTTTCGACTTTTTGGGGTGGTCTTGGGGCCTGGCCATGTGGGTGAGGGCCATTTTGAGGCCCAGTCCATTCAGGGCCTGGCCATGTGGCTGGGGGACAAGGGGCCATTTTGAAGCCAGGCAGTGTGCTCAGGCCTGCACCCAGTTTGCCTTGCTTTCAACCATTATGCCCAGGGGTAGTCAGTGGTGCATGGACCTAGTCTTTCTGTGGGGTGTCTTGAATTTAAACATCATTGAGGGCATGGATGGCATTGGATTGTGGTGATTTTTGTGTGTTTTTCGACTTTTTGGGGTGGTGTTGGGGCCTAGCCATGTGGGTGGGGGCCATTTTGAGGCCTGGTCCAGGCAGGGCCTGGCCATGTGACTGGGGGACAAGGGGCCATTTTGAAGCCAGGCAGTGTGCTCAGGCCTGCACCCAGTTTGCCCTGCTTTCAACCATTATGCCCAGGGGTAGTCAGTGGTGCATGGACCTAGTCTTTCTGTGGGGTGTCTTGAATTTAAACATCCTTGAGGGCACGGATGGCATTCGAATGTGGTGATTTCTGTGTGTTTTTCGACTTTTTAGGGTGGTGTTGGGGCCTGGCCATGTGGGTGGGGGCCATTTTGAGGCATGGTACAGGCAGGGCCTGGCCATGTGGTGGGGTTGAAGGGGCCATTTTGAAGCCAGGCAGTGTGCTCAGGCCTTCACCCAGTTTGCATTGCTTTCAACCATTATGCCCAGGGGTAGTCAGTGGTGCATGGACCTAGTCTTTCTGTGGTGTGTCTCTTGAATTCAAACATCATTGAGGGCATGGATGGCATTGGATTGTGGTGATTTGTGTGTTTTTTGACTTTTTGGGGTGGTGTTGGGGCCTGGCCAGGTGGGTGGGGGCCATTTTGAGGCCTGGTACAGGCAGGGCCTGGCCATGTGGTGGGGGTCAAGGGGCCATTTTGAAGCCAGGCAGTGTGCTCAGGCCTGCACCCAGTTTGCCTTGCTTTCAACCATTAAGCCCAGGGCTAGTCAGTGGTGCATGGACCTAGTCTTTCTGTGGGGTGTCTCTTGAATTTGAACATCATTGAGGGCATGGATCGCATTGGATTGTGGTAATTTTTGTGTGTTTTTGACTTTTTGGGGTGGTGTTGGGGTCTGGCATGTGGGTGGGGGCCATTTTGAGGCCTGGTACAGGCAGGGCCTGGCCTTGTGGGGGGGTGGGGGTCAAGGGGCCATTTTGAAGCCAGACAGTCTGCTCAGGCCTGCACCCAGTTTGCCTTGCTTTCAACCATTATGCCCAGGGGTAGTCAGTGGTGCATGGACCTAGTGTTTCTGTGGGGTGTATCTTGAATTTAAACATCATTGAGGGCATGGATGGCATTGGATTGTGGTGATTTCTGTGTGCTTTTTTACTTTTTGGGGTGGTGTTGGGGCCTGGCCATGTGGGTGGGGGCCATTTTGAGGCCTGGTATAGGCAGGGCCTGGCCATGTGGTGGGGGTCGAGGGGCCATTTTGAAGCCAGACAGTGTGCTCAGGCCTGTACCCAGTTTGTCTTGCTTTCAACCATTATGCCCAGGGGTAGTCAGTGTTGCATGAACCTAGTCTTTCTGTGCGGTGTCTTGAATTTAAACATCATTGAGGGCATGGATGGCATTGGATTGTGGTGATTTGTGTGTGTTTTTCGACTTTTGGGGCGGTGTTGGGGCCTGGCCATGTGGGTGGGGGCCATTTTGAGGCCTGGTACAGGCAGGGCCTGGCCATGTGGTGTTGGTCAAGGGGCCATTTGGAAGCCAGGCAGTGTGCTCAGACCTGCACCCAGTTTGCCTTGCTTTCAACCATTATGCCCAGGGGTAGTCAGTGATGCATGGTCCTAGTCTTTCTGTGGGGTGTGTTGAATTTAAACATCATTGAGGGCATGGATGGCATTGGATTGTGGTGATTTTTGTGTGTTTTTCGACTTTTTGGGGTGTTTAACTGATGTTCCTCTGGCTTCCATTGCTTTTAGGTGCACAAGAGAACCACCAGTGCCAGGAACAAGTCCTTCAGCGGTGTGTGCAGCACAACATCACGTCACGTCACGTCACGTGTGGCCACAGACAAGACAACTCTGCAACTCATGCAACTGCGGCCTGCTGTTCTTCTGAAATCTGAAGAAGATGGGCCCAAAGAAAGGTGGCTGTAGCGCCTCAGCGAAAAAAGTTGCAAGTGCCACTGCCAGTAAGAAGGAGCAGAAGAAGCAAGTGGCACCACCTACCAAGGAGACTGGTGTGTTCACCTACACCTGTTTTGGGAAAAAACATATGCCTGCAGCAGCAGCGGTGTCCATCGGGGACCAAGCTGGAAGCAGCACCTCCACTTCATTGGGCTCACTGCCACCACGCCACGTTAGGTCCAAGACCATGAGTGCTGCTGCGGCAGCCACTTTGGTTGTTCCATCACCATCGACCAGTGATGTTGGCTTATCACAAGAAAGTACCATCCAATCAACACCGGGTGTAACTCAGCTGACGCGTGTTCAACAACCACAGCCGCAACGACAACCACAGGTGCAACTAGTACAAGCGCAAGTACATGGGCAAGGACAGGCACAAGGAGAGGCGCAAGGAGAGGCGCATGGAGAGGTGCAACTAGAGGTTCATGGAGCGGCACAACTGCCTACAACGCTTGTTCCTCCAGAATTAGGGGCACATCAGGAAATTGATATTCAAGCGGAGGTATTATCCGAGGAAGCCACTCCTCCTAAGGATGATCCAATATCTTCCAGATCTCCAGCAAGAAAAAGGTCAAGGAGGGCTACTACTACTACAAGTTCTTCTTCAAGCCCCCTTCATTCTGATGACCTTGATCCTGATTGGAACCCACAAATGCAGTCTGAGAGTGAGGCACGCCATGAGCCGACAAAGGTAGCTAAGCCTAAAAGGAAGGTTCCCGCAAGGCTTCGACTTATGTGTGATGACGACGAACAAGAAGTGGTGTCTTCTGCTGCTGATGAACAGTCTGACGATGACCCAGTCATCACAGACGTCACTCCAGCCCCAGCGGGCATGCAGCAGACTGACATTTTCACTCTATCCTGAATGGCTGCTGAGCGGGATGTGTGCGGCATGGCACTGGTACCACCACCAACGCAGTTAACTACAACACCAACACGACCTAGAGCTTCCATCTTTTTTAGTCAGAAGGGCCGGCAGGGACCTCCATCCAGCTCGATCTCCATTACCTCAAGTAGTGGTGCTGTAAGTGAACAACAGAAACAAATTCAGCCACGCCCATCCTCCACTTCATCTGGCATTGAAAGTCAAAGTAGCACCTCTACCACCAGCATACATCTCCAGTCCCCAGTTTGGGACTTCTTTGCTGTTAGCCAAAAGGCAAAAACATGGTCGTTTGTTCGATTTGTAAAGTATTAGTTAGTCGGGGTAAGCTTGGTACCAACTATGGTAACGGAGGCCAGTGTGGAGAAGTGTGGCTCACTGGTTAGAGGAGGCAGACCTGGAAGCAGAGGTCAGCCCGGGACCAGGGTTCAATTCCCGGCTCGGCGGGGTCTTGAGTCCTAAAATGTCCATGCACTCGACAATTCTCGCTCCGGTGCCTACTCGATTCACGGGTTCACACTCTGCGACTCTGGGCAATAGCTTGCTTAATCTCCACAGCGGCCTCTCACGGCGGGATGCCTGGCTTTCACCTTGCGGATACCCTGCTGGGGTTATCTCACAGGGGAATACCAGGACGGGTTCCCTAAGTAAGCGCTTAGAAACCGCTCGGTGATTTGCGCTATATAAATTCCTGTACATTTACATTTACATTACATCTCAAAAAACACCACCCTATCCAGTGGTATGCGCACCTAAGTAAGATCCAGGAAGTCCAAAGTAGAACTGATCCAAATATATCCATTCACATTGCATCTGATGCTGATAAGGGGCTGATTGTGCAGGAGGGAAGTCAAGAACCGACTGACATTTTTTCTGGTACACCCAGGACCCCTGGCAGCAGCACTGCAGTGGTAGCGCCCACACCCTCTACCCCTGCAACATGTATGAGGCACACTAAGAGTGTGGGACAGACACCAATGCAAACAACTACATCAATGAGCCTAACTGGTTTCAAGTCTGCATCATCATCATCATCATCATCACGTAAAACGATCCAGCCCACCATTAGAAGCATGTTTTGGTCGGAGGCGCCATTTGAACGCAACCACCCAACGGTACATCTGTATAACGCAAAGCTGGCTAAAATGCTAGCGCTGGACCTTCTCCCTTTTTCTTTCGTGGAAGGGGCGGGTTTTCTAGAATTTGTGGCAACAGTCTGCTCTAAATGGAAGGTTCCTAGCTGGTCCTATTTTGCCAGAGTTGCGGTTGCAGCACTACATCAAGATGTGCTGGAGGTGATTGGGGCAGCTTTGCAGAAGAGTGCTGTTCACACTATCCACTTGACAACAGACATGTGGACCAGTTGCCAAGCCCTTGATTACATTTGCATAACTGCACACTGGGTCTCTTTTGCAGGGGTTTGTGACAAGACAAATACAGGTGTTGACCCGGACACAGTTTTTCAAGCTACTCGGAAACATGCAACATTAGCCATGTTTGCCATGGAGAAAACTCATACTGCACCTAACCTTTTGGACAAGTTTGATAGGAAGGTCTCTGAATGGCTGAATACAAGAAATCGCACAGTTGATTATGTTTCCACTGATAATTGCAGTAATATAGTTAAGCCATGCATCAAGGTGGCTATTTCAGAGTGCCGTGTTTGGCGCACAGTATTAACATTGTGGTGCAAGATTTCTTGAAAAGAGAAAACACAGTCATCAAGTTACTGACCACCTGCCGAAGAATCTGCACACATTTCAGCCATTCTTTTAAGGCCCAGAAGCAGCTGAGGAGCATTCAACATGAACGTAGACTGCCAGCAAAGGACTCATCCAGGAGGTGGCAACACGTTGGAACTCAACCTTTTACATGCTTGAGCGTCTGTCTGAGCAGTGGGGGGTAATAAATGATTATGTCTATAAACTGGGTTCTACTATGAAAGACATGAGGCTAGAGTTGGCGGAATGGAAGCTAATTGCAAGCCTGACAGACATGCTTCGTCCTTTTGAGCTCTTCACGCGTGAAGTCAGCAGGGAGGACTGTTCTTTGGGCAAAGCTATCCCATTGTTGATCATGCTAGAGCACCAAGTGAAGGCGGTGTCTTTAACGTTCCGAGATGATGCTGAAAAACAAGACGCATATAATTTGGCGGAGAGGTTATTACACTGCCTAGTTGACAATGAAAGGCTTAAAAACATACATACAGAACAACATTACATTTGTGCCACTATTCTGGATCCAGGGTACAGAAAGGCAGTGGCCAGCAAAGTATTCATTCCTTTTGATGAAGCAGATGTTTCAAAGTACAAACATTGGCTAGCTGTGTCAGCCACTCGATTCGAAAAAGAGTGGCAGAAAATTCAAGGAGCCGCCAGAAGTACAACTGAATCAGCAGGCCATCCCGCGTCAAGTTCCACTTCTGAATCTGTGGACGAAGGGAGTCACTTTCCCTCACAGCCGTTAACTACACCAGCAGCAACCGTATCATCACCCTCACCTGCACCAGGCCGAGCCAAAATATTGTCAGAAGAGGATTGGCTAACTCATCAAGGGTTTGCTCGTTACAATTCTGCAAAGGCCACAGATGGTACGCAAAGTGGAACAACCATGGAGAACCTTGAGTAGATGGTGCAGGCATATCTGGATGACCCAACAGAGGTCTTTGTTAATCATAACCCATTGCTGTATTGGAATAGTAAAAGGGCTCTATGGCCACTGATCACCAACCTGGCTCTAAATTAATTATCTTGCCCACTCGCAAGCGTGTCTTCTGAACGTGTTTTCAGTGCTGCTGGTGCCATTGGAACTTCAAAAAGGACCCGCCTCTCAACCAAAAATGTGGAGAGGTTAACACTGAACAAGATGAATCAGCACTTCATACCACCAGATTACAAAATACGTGAATGCACGCAGGAAGAAGAGGACACGATTTAGGTGACAGAAGTTCTTCTCTGTTACCTGACCTACTTCCGTCTCAATTCATAGAGTTTGATGACGAGCTCTACTTCCCTGACACTGAGGCCTGAAAATGACTTCCTTTTTTTCGTCCTTGTTCGCTTTTATTCCTGTGTGTCTTTCTTTGTTTTGCAACTTTTACCACAACAAAACTCTAATCACCTAATCACAACAAGTCCATCAGCAGCACTGTCTTCATCTTATTTTCCTTATTGATTTGAAGGTGTCGCAGTCTGCATTCCTGAGGTTCACAAGTTCACAACTCAATCATGCTCCTCTATCCTCCTCCTCCAGACTCCCCCTATCCATTTCCCTCAAGGCAGATGGATGGATTATGAAGAATAAAGAAACTTTGTCTTCGTAGACGAGTCCTCTCAAGTGGGACTGAAATTACTGACTGACTACATGCTTGCTGATTGCTGACAGAGTTACTTCTGATATTGACAGGAGAGGCTGTCCTGTGGGCCCTCACTTTCCGAAGAAGATGCGGACAAAAAGTAGAACAGGTAATGAATAATTGAGAAGATGGCATGCATAAGTGTCACATTTTGCATTTTTGCTTTTTGCCTGTTTGGGGGTGTTCTACTTTTTTGCGGGTGGGTTGGCGGGTCTGGGGGCGTTGCTGGGAAGGTCTAATACCGGGCGCAAGTTGTTTGGAGAAAATCCATGGTGAAAAAGTTTTTCAGTTTTTGCTCACTTGCCTGTTTTTTGGGGGCTGTTTGGCGGGGTTCTAGGTTTTTTATGGGGGGGGGTTTGGGGTCTGGGAGCACTGCTGGTACAGTCTAATTTTGATTGCATTTGTTTTTAAGGAAATCCATGGTGGAAAAGGGGAGTTATGGCCTAGCTGCAGAGCGCGTTTGGACTGAATCGAAGGAAAGCCCTAAATTTTCTAAGTGTGAGATCTTGCATTTTTGCTTTTTGCCTGTTTGTGGGTGTTCTACTTTTTCCGGGTGAGTTGGCGGGTCTGGGGGCATTGCTGGGAAGGTCTAATATCGGGTGCAAGTGGTTTGGAGAAAATCCATGGTGAAAATTTTTTTCTGTTTTTGCTCACTTGCCTGTTTTTGGGGGGCTATTTGGGGGGGTTCGAGGGTGTTCTACTTTTTTGCGGGTGGGTTGACGGGTCTGGGGATATTGCTGGGAAGGTCTAATATCGGGCGCAAGTGGTTTGGAGAAAATCCGTGGTGAAAAAGAGGGGTTAGGGCCTAGGGTTAGGGTTAGGGTTCTAAAATCGCAGTTTACACTCTACACCTAGCTTGAGGGGAAAGATCTGCAAATTTCACCCACACTTATTTATCCTTGGAAAGGGGACTCAGAGTACGCACTTTCAAAATGATGCTTGTATGTTTTGTAATA
Source organism: Lissotriton helveticus (assembly GCF_964261635.1). Classification (NCBI taxonomy): domain Eukaryota; kingdom Metazoa; phylum Chordata; class Amphibia; order Caudata; family Salamandridae; genus Lissotriton; species Lissotriton helveticus. The sequence goes on from NC_136068.1 coordinate 1,790,877,069, forward strand.
CTGTCGACTCTGAAACTGAAAGTGTTATTTTTGCACGACACAGCGTACCTTATATTTTTTTCTCCGTGGTGTTTTAATATCACTTCCTGTTTTTCCATCAACAATTACAGGCCGGCTTTTACCCTGTGCAATGGCAAAAAGGATGCCCTCAGGCTTAGCAACCCACAATTCAGCATCCACCAGGCAGGCAGTGGACAAGGTGTCTTCTGGTCCCCAACATTGATCGGCGAAGTGTCAGATGGAATGGAGGAGTACCGCGAAAAAGAGGAATGGCTGGATGCATGCAACTTCCCAAATTCAGCAGGACAACTACAACAACATACAGTTACAGTATCCATCTTAATTTCTACTTATCTATTATGTAATGTTACTTATTGCTGTGAACTTCTGTGAGTGTGACTCTGTGCATTTGTTTGCTCTGTGCTTCAATTCTTCCCTCCAGCCATTGTATATTTTTTTCTTTGCTATTTTTTAAACTAATTTAATGTACTAAGTGGTTCTTCTCTCTGAGGGCAGATAGGCAAGTGAAATTGCGTAATTACTGCAGCCCTGTACTGTCACATTGTTTCTTCATAGTTAGTACATTGTAGAAAGTACTACTTACTTTACAGTAACCTATCCATTTAGCAAACAACTTCATGCATGCCGTAGTGCATGCACATCCTTTATGTCCCTTAAAAGATTTATGGATAGCGTTGTATCCAAAGATTTGTTTATCTTCATTTGTGGTTTCCTCTCTCCACAAAACTTTCCCCACAAACCGCATTCCCATCCAAGTTTCAAACCCTAACCCTCTTCCCCCGGGCTGTGTGGTTTTCATTGAGGTGTGAGTAAATTACAACAATAATTCCACTCACTTGCTGGGGAGGATAAGGTCAAAGCAACAAAAAACATCCTCCTCCTACACGTGGAAATGATTACGCTGCTGTGCCCTTCACCTTCAGTACTATTTCTTGTAGTAGCCAAAGCCAAACTCCACGCAACTAGTATACTTTGGAAATGTTAGCATTTGTTAGGCTAAATTATGGCACTGTTCTTGAGTACTATGCTATCTATCGTACTGTTGTAATGACCTGCTCAGGCCACTCAAGGTTTTATTTTCTTTTTTTTCATATGCTGCTACTGCCACTGTGTACCACCACAACGATACCATTTCATCCGCCCAGGATTGCCAACATTCATCGCCAGTTGCCATGCAGCCAGCCCTGTGCCTAGCCCTAGGCCTATTCTCAAACATGAATCACAGGTAAGATAAGCGTTTGGGGGGGAGGAAGAATAATGGAGGAGGGAGGAGAGACTGTCGGTAGTACTACTAAAGTAGTGGGGCAATTGAATTCACTAACTCTGTAAGTGGCACTTACTTTTGTAGACATTTGGGCGATTACTTAGACAATTTGAATCAAGCAGCCAGTTAAGTTTCAGGAAAACAAACAAACAGTTACCCCCCACCTCCCCTGCAAAACTGTAAAAACGCGTATGCAATGTTTAACCTCTTCAGTGCTACGCGAATTTCGCTGCAGTGCTGAAGGGTCATAAATCACATTGACTCATGACGGAAATGTTCCGTCATCAGCACCGGAGCACCGACGCTGATGACGGAACCGTTCCGTCATGAGCATGGAAGGGGTTAACTTGAAAGTAAATAATTATTTAAATCCATAACAAAAATAAACTATCCCGCAAGACCCGACCCACCCCCCTCCCTAACCCCAAAGAATGTCCGTGAAAAAGCCCCCAAAGTCCAAGAAAAAACCCAACTCCCAATTCCCACCCCCCAAAACAGTCTTAGGGTTTCGGCTAACACATTCCAATCTAGGGCTAATCGCTAACAGATGTGGACCCTAACGGCCAGCGGCAAAACAAGGGGATGTTAATAATAGCCTGTTGCTGGGCAGATTCAAGTGCCATGGGCAGGAAGATAGGACAAAGCACATGGTCGACACGAGGTAGCGTTTGGCAGACAAAATGGCTGCCATGAATGTAAAATGGAGTTCGCTAAATGCCAAGATAACAGCTAGAACTCAGATGTCTTTGGCTAACGCTCAACCTAATCACTGTTAAATTACAACAGACGACCCTTTTAGCGTTAGCTAAAGACATATGCCCTTTTAGGGTAATCTAAACATTCATCTCGTATATATATACTCATTATGTTAGTCACTTCCTTATCCAACATGCGTTGTGCTTTCACGGCATTTCTTTTGGACGGTATACAAGCAGTTATGCACATAGAACATAGCATTGGGCCAAGGTGGATACACATACAACAGGTGAAAATCACTGCAATTGCAATACATAGTACAGTCAGTAATTTCCAACCCCAAGCAGAAACCAAAGCCCAAAACCATCACGCAAAAGTACAGGTACCATTTTTGGTATGAATATCTGTAGCTTTCTTATGCAATTTAAGAATTGCTTCATACACTGGAGGCGAATTGTCCGGGATAAAAACACAACTACTACCAATAACTTTACATGCTCCTCCTCTATCTGCTAACATAACATCTAGAACCATCCTGTTTTGGAGAGTTACAATTCTAGCTTTTTGCAACTCCTCTGTAATATTGCCAAGAGCTATAGCAGTTTCATTAGTGACAGCTTCCACAACTCTAGTCAATCGTCGTATTTTCCTGCTATTTAATGCAGCACCCACAAAAGGAAACAGACCCAAATTAAAATCAACATTTTGCTGCAGACTAGTATCAGTTTGATCCACGTCATCAATTCTTATTGTCCTTTTATAACGATTCATTGAAATGTTTCTAAACAGTTTAAAATCTCGATGGTATGAAGCAGGTGCCAGAAAAACAGGAGGCAATAGGAAAAAAACATAACATATACCTGACCACCCTACTAGTAGTCTATGATACCCATGACTTCCACATACTAGATATGTATTATGTGAAGCCAAGAACGAACTATCATTTATTCCATCTATATTTAATACAGTAACACAATCACTAGTCCCAACTGGAATTCGTCCAGCACTTTGCACACACAGGTCTGCCTTAGTCCTCGTAACAGTGATTACAGACTGGTTGCTTGTGGTAGAGTTTCTCGTATGGGTGAAAACATGTGGTGTAGAAGCATTGTCCGGTCGGTATTCCTCCCATTCCCATATAGTTCCATTTGCTTGAGGATACCCATGTTTATCTTGATAACACTCAGATGGAAAAGAAGTCCACCTACTGCAGGTTTCCTAGTTGCAAAAAGAAGAGTGTACCAGGCTCGACAAGAACCATTATGTGAAAAAGGAAGTGGAATAAACGGTGTTCCACCTTTCTTTTGATGTGCTGGAAGCATACCACATATCCAACAATTTGTGGCATTCGTTGCATTGTGAGTATGGTGGGGCATCTGAACAAACGTATTATTGAGATAAGATTCTCGATGCTTTTGCTCATGATAAGGAAGAGTAAAATGCTGATGTTCTTCGAGATTGGAGTAGTAGGCACCACAAAAAACTCACGAGCAGGAATCATCATTTCAATAGACCAAGTAATCACTGCTATAATTGTCAAAACAGCAAAAACACCTAACACTCCTAAAATCTTTTTCTTAGTGGTTATCATAGCAGCAGAGTCAACTCTCTCAAAGATACTGCAAGAACTAAAACAAAAATAGTCAATGAGCTCTTCTCTGTGGGTAGACGTTATTTTCTTTGCCACAGATCAAGACGGGTGTCACTACACTACGCAGGGCTGATCCCCCCCCCTTGTCATATTGGCATTCCGTTTCCACTACCCAAGGCGGTTGCTCAACCAGTCTCTCTAAAAAAAAAAAAAACTGTAGATCACTTCCTCGGTCTCAAGTTGTATCGCGTTGCTCCAGAAGTCGTCTGGTCCGGGAAGAACTCTGCAGATCCGTCAAGTGATACAGCAGGGTCTTTCTCCGTGGTCAAGATCTCTCGATGATCGGTCAGCACAGCAGGTTCCACCAAGGTCGACAATACCTTCAGACAATGGGTGCTATGCACCCAATTCTTCTTGTTGGTAACCCGAACCGCTGTCCTCGCGGCAAGGAGCACTTGTTCTGGTCCACGCCATCTCGGCTCCAAGCTGCTTGACCTCTCAAATACTTTCACCATAACGAAATCACCAGGACGGAGTTCATGGCCTTCACCTTCAGATTTATCGGGGAGTGCTTCTCGAACCTGTTGATGAATGGAAACCAAACTGTCAGTTAATTGTGCCAAATAGTCACTCATTAAGACACAAGGTACATCATACACAGAACTCGGTTTCGGAATTCCCCAAATATTTATCGGCCTTCCAAATACCACTTCGTATGGGGTGAGACCTGTCCTAGAATGTGGTACTGATCTGATGGACAACAATGCCAATGGCAACGCATCTGGCCAAATCAAGTGCGTAGAAGCTTGAATTTCCGCAATTTTCATCTTCAGAGTAGCATTATACCTCTCCACCAATCCTGCTGATTGTGGATGGAAATGAGGTCCGTTATCATTCCATAGGAGTCTACAAACACCGATCCTCGGGAAGAACTCCTTCAATAGCACCTTAACAGTAGTAATAGCAGTATTATCTTTAGTGGGGTATGCCTCAATCCATTTACTGAAAGCACAAACCACCACTAGAACATACTTCAGGTTATTACAATGCTCAAACTGAATGTAGTCCATTTGCAGGACTTCGAAAGATGCAGTCGGCCTAACAAAACCTCCAGATGGAACTCGCGTTCCCTTTCCAGGATTGTATTGCAAACAAATCAAGCAAGACTGTACTACTCTTTTAGCTGTGGTAGCAATTTCTGGATGCTCCCAAACTTGCGTAAGCATTTTCGTTATTGCGGAAGCTCCAACATGTGCTAGCCCATGTGCCATCTGAACCATAGGTTGTACGAAAGCTATCGGCAGCTTCCATCTATCCATCTGTTTATTTCTCCAACAACCTTCGTCATCTAGCTCTCCTTCTTCAGACCACTGCTCACGTTCTTTATCAGAGGCTGTCCTCTGTATCTCTCGTACCTCTTGCCTAGCATCATGCCATCTCTCAGCTTGTGACTTCACTACATACATGTGAGTAGTGTTTCTCTGCACCGCGGTTTCACGTGCCACATGGTCTGCAAAGGCATTTCCTTATCCAATCTTGTCTATTACTTTCTTATGCGCGCTACATTTCACTATGGCTACTTTCTTTGGGCATGTCAATGCAATCAAGAGATTATGCACTAATTCTCTGTGCATTATCTGCATTCCGTGAGATGTAAGAAAGCCTCTTTCCTTCCAGAGTAGGCCAAAATCATGCGCTACTCCAAAAGCATAGCGGCTATCTGTATAAATATTCATACATAAATCAGTACTAAGCTCACATGCTCGTGTCAAAGCTATCAGTTCAGCTGCTTGAGCCGATTTCTGTGGTATGCGAGCTGCCTCCACTATTGTTTCAAGCGTGGTGATTGCATACGCGGCTGAGGTCGTGCCGTATGGTAATTTCAAGCAAGACCCATCAACCCACAATTCACCATCCACATCTGGAAGGGGCGCATCCTGCAGATCAATGCGACCCTTTGTCTGTTCCTCAGTCAGGAATATACAATCATGCGTTTCTTGTGACTGAGGCTGAGTCACCGGATACGGCAACAAAGTAGCTGGATTCAAAGTTGCATATCTCTTCAATGTAATGTGAGGTGCTAGCAATGTCAGTTCGTATCCTGTCAGACGCGGGCTAGTTAAATGCTGCGTCTTTGTTTGATTCAAAAGGGCATCAACAGCATGGGGTACCAGCAATAACAGCTTGTGTGACAAAACTATTCCCTCACTCTGCCGTATTGACACAGCTGTTGCCGCAACTGAGCGAAAACACCCAGGTAATGCTCTAGCAACAGGATCAAGTACTGCTGAAAAATAAGCACAAGGACGTTGCTTATCGCTATGTAACTGGACTAAAACTGACAATGCACACCCATTCTTCTCATGTACGTAAAGTGTAAAAAGCTTCGTATAATCTGGTGTGCTGAACACTAGTACTGAACAAAGAGCTTGTCGTAACTGTCGAAAAGCACTTTCACATTCATCTGTCCATGGAAGAGGTATGGGGGTATCTTTCGTCAAAAGTGCTAACAAAGGCTTTACAATGTGTGAAAATCCCAAAATCCACTGTCTATAATACGAAGTAAGACCCAAAAATGCACGTACTCCTTTCTGTGTAGTGGGAACTGGCGTATCAAAAATGGCTTGTATGCGATCTGATGTCAATGCACGTCCCTCCTTAGACAAAAGGTGACCTAAGTAGGTTACCTTTGGTCTACAATATTGCAATTTCTTTCTAGACACTTTATGATGACGTGAAGCCAGAAAAGAAAGCAAAGTTAGCGTACATTTTTCACACTGTTCTGGGGTGTCGGCTGCCAACAAGATGTCATCGACATATTGTATGAGAGCCACATCTTCGGGCAAAGCAAAAGAATTGAGTTCTCTTTTTAATGCTTGACTGTAAATACTCGGACTCTCAGTATAGCCTTGAGGAACTCTACAAAATCGATAGATCGATTATTCAAAGTGAAACCGAACAGATATTGGCTGTCAGGATGAATAGGGATCGAAAAGAAAGCGTTCTTCAAGTCTATTACAGAAAATATAGTAGCAGTTGGGGGAACCAAAGTAAGACGTGTTGTGATGTCAGAAACCACAGGATACTGTGGTACGACAATCTTATTCACTTCCCTCAAACTATTATGTACCTATAAACTCGTGTCTCTCTTCAGTATTGGAAGGATCGGACTGTTACAAACATTAAATGGAACTTCCTCAACAACCCCAACTTGGATGAGATCATGTACAATACGTATGAGTGCTTCCTCACCCTCATGTGAGATCCTGTATTGTGGCAAACGAGGTAACACAGCTCCCTCCTTGACACTAATCTGAACCGGTGGGATAACCATTTGACCCACATCAGTGTCTGAGGTAGCCCACAACGTTTTGGGAAGTGAAGCTAATGCAATATCTTCTTTAACAAAACAAATTCTTTCAGGCTCGGAGTAATTATCATTCAAAATGACACGCACTCCTTCAGGGAAGCATCGTATCGTGGCTCTAAAATACTTCAACATGTCAAGACCCACAATGTTATCTGGTGTATTTGGGGAAAGCAAAAATGGACATGGAGCACTAAATTTATCAACATGGAATGCAAGTGGTTGTGACAATGGGCTAAGGGAAGGTGTTCCATCGAAACTTATCAAAGTAATAGTCGTGCCAGACAGGGGAGCCCTCGGAACCAATTGTTTAGATAAAGCGCTACGAGTAGCTCCTGTATCAACCAGAAACCGATCAGTAGAACCCAAAACATGTGCTGTAACATAGGGACCCGTCTGATCTACTGGGACTTCAACTGATTCCTTACCCCATCCTAGGCAATCCTATGCATGAGCGGAATCGTAAAGATCAGGCTGGACATAATCCGACACTTGATATTGATTTCGTCTATCAAAAGTATTTCTATTATCCTGCGTTCGCACATTCGTATCAGATCGGGCGCGATCATTCGTAGTTCCCCATGGCCCCGAAAACCCTGAACGATTTCTCGTCTGTCCACGCCCTCGTGGATTCTGCTGGGCGCGCAACACTGGACAATCAGACATCCAATGGTCAAGCTCCTTACAATACGCACATTGATCATTAGCCAAATTCGAATGAGTGTAGGAGGGATTAGGAAATCGCCGTCCGCCTCTATCGTAACTCCTATCATAACCTCTATCAGAGCCCCTAGAGGGCGGTCCGTAAACCTGAGCCAACATAACCTTCGTTTTTAATTCTTTAGATTTCTTATCCTCACTACCCTTTGCTTCTAACTCTTGACGCTCATAATATTGAGCCATTGTTAAAACGGATGCTGGAGAGGAGGTAGTCCAAGAACTTTCACTAGCTTTTAAGCGGCTAGCTATCTGTGGTAACATATTCGTGACGTATTTATCGACAAATATCTACCGGGATCATCCGTTAAAGACTGACCGCTAAAGTCGTGAAAGGTTTCTTCAAAACGTGTAAAGAAATCAGAAACCGATTCATCTACCTTTTGTTTACATAATGCTAAAACAGTCCAATCAATCTTTTTAGGGGGAATAACTGTTTTAAGTTTAGTTAAAATTGCTGCAGGAAGATCTAGTATTAGCCGATGTGGCTTTTGGGCGGGCTCTCTTTCCGCGTCTATTCGTTCCAAATCTTTCCATTCGGCACCAAAAGTACCACGGTCATCAATTTTACAAACAGTCCGCCACATATCTGGGGGCAAAATTAGGCCGAAAAATAAATCTATATCACATAGGGTCATAGTACAAGAATTTAAAGCGCCTTCAACTTCCTCATAAAAGGCGGCTGGATTTTTACGCGGATCAGGCAACGCTAATTTAAGCGCCATTACATCTGCTCTATTCCAAGGAGTGTACACCCAATTATAAATAAAGTATCCCTTAGCATTAACAAAAGTTTTATCATCACTTTCCCCCGTTCCTTTAGGAGGAACATACAAGGGCGCGGCTTCCCGCATAGGTCTCATTTCGGCTGGTGTTCTCTTATCTGTCACGAGGATGGGGGACTGCGTCTCTCCAGGCGGATTGGGCTGTGGAGCGACGTCCGCATTCTTTTTCTGCTCCTTCAGATGGAACGCCTTGTTTCGTAATTTAACCAGCCGTCTAATCACGTCTTCTATCTGGGAAAAAACAAAAGAGCCATCACGTAACTGTTTACGATCATTTGCTATATCATTAGGTTATAATACTGGAGAGTGTTTTCGAAACATTTCTACAACTTCGTCTGCAAATGTCGCAGAAAAATATATCTGCTCCTTTTCCGACCGATCCTTCATAATAGCTAAAAGATCGGGAGCAGAATCAATATTACGTAATGCTTTACGAGCTGCTTGTCTGATATCGGACGAACGCTCAGTAGATAACATAGATCGAGTGTTCCGCGCTTTCTGTTGATCTGTGTCAGAATCCTCGTCATGTTCGGCTGGAGAGGACGGAACGGCACACGGAGGTGGAGGTCGATCTAATAACAAAAAATCATCTTGCGGTTTATTAAGGACAGGATAGAGAGGCTGTCGGACAGGATATTGGCCAGATACCTGCAACCTATGTTCTTTCTCCTCTCGCTCCTTTTACTCTTTCACTTCTTTCTTTCTCAACTCCAGCACTTTCTCATACACATTCTTTCTCAATCAACGCTTGATCACGCTTCTCTTGCTGTCGTACTTCTTTCTCCCACATATGCAAACATTCAAACATATCACGTCTAGACCTTTGCTCAAACATACATTGTTCCACATACTCAATCATTCCCGCATCAAATGACCCATACAGTGGCCATCGTAACTCAGGATCCTTTTTGGTATATTTGTGCCACAACGTGCTGTACATTATGGCAGAAAGACCAAACTTCACGTACATATCCCTATTAGGCGTCCCTTCCGGGGGAGGCGGCTGTGATTCCTCAAGTCTCAAATTGGTACCCTTACAAAAGCAGCACAACCTTCGAAGTGCGCTGAAAACAGGCATGCCAAAAATATTGCAAAATATACAATATTATACGCAAAGTAGCGCTTAAGGTACTTTCTTAGTACGTTGCGCCGTTCCAATCAACTAGTTGAAGAAAAGTCTTCTCATTGCCTGCCTATATGAGTTGCAACACATATATTCATACAAATTCCAAATTCCAAGTACAAATTAGACTAGTCTATTCCAAGTACAAATATGCCACAGCAAGTGTTCCTAAAAACTACCTTACCATACAGGCATCCAAGAACCTACAATAGGTGCCGAGATACGGCTCTTACCAATCATAGGCTGTCCAGATTCCAACTGCCAAGTTCTAAATTTGACCAAACGGTCACTGCACGGCAGACCAACAGAAGAGATCTAAGTCGAGGACCGGCGCCGCCTGGATGGTCGGATCGGAAAGGAGGGAAGAAACGCCTCGGGTGCCAAGACTCGGGTCTCCTCTGGCAGTGATCGCGTCCTTGCGAGGTTCCGAACCTTCGTCACGACCAATCCTTCTGGCATCCGAGTCGCCAATGAGCCCCACGTGCCGGCGCCAATTTGTCGTAACAGGCCTCAGCCAGGCCCGCTAGTGCAAGGGGTTTGCCCTTCTCTGCACAAAGTCCTCAGACAAGATGAAAGAAGTTGGCACAAGAACTGGAAATACAAAACATAACGTTTATTACACCTCATGAGGTGGTGCTACAATTCAAACAGCACCCTGCGGTATTGCAAGAAGTAGCACACCGAACTGGGGGTGCGTGGTTTATTTATTCCCACACAGGGGCTCAAAAGAAGGCGGTACAAAGCACAAGAGCACATTTTATGTACATATAAGGTAATATCGAGAAGCACGATCGATCAGTGGGTGGAGCTAACAGTCTTAGGGTTTCGGCTAACATATTCCAATCTAGGGCTAATCGCTAACAGATGTGGACCCTAACGGTCAGCAGCAAAACAAGGGGATGCTAATAATAGCCTGTTGCTGGGCAGATTCAAGTGCCATGGGCAGGAAGATAGGACAAAGTACATGGTCGACACGAGGTAGCGTGTGGCAGACAAAATGGCTGCCAGGAATGTAAAATGGAGTTCGCTAAATGCCAAGATAACGGCTAGAACTCAGATGTCTTTTGCTAACGTTCAACCTAATCGCTGTTAAATTACAACAAGAGGAGGCTACTACCTGGTTGATAAAAACTTAGTTCTAAATTTGTAAGTCTTCTAAACAGTAAAGTATACTTGTACTGTACAGCATGTACACCTGTGCAGAGAGGACACTCTGCAGTCTGCAATCTCAATAAGTAAGGAATATAATAGCTTACCACTGCCCGCCACTCCCGTGGCATCCCCCCACAGCAGTTCCCGCTGGCAGTTGCACCGCCTCCGCCCCAGGAGTGCCCACCTCCGCGCTGGCCCCGGCACCGGTGGATGGCTGTGCCAATGTTCCGCCTAGAAAATACATTTCAGATTCTTAGATGCCATATACACCACTCCCTAGTATTTTTGTCTAGGAATGAAAAAATGTTACCACGACTACACAAACAAATTTAGTAACTACAAATTTCCCTTTTTTCAGGGAAGGGTGTTTTTTAGTTATGCTTAGCCGTAACATGTCTTGCTACACTTTTTGGCACAACTGATGAATGCTTGCTTTTTAACACACACCATTTTTCTCATAACAGACAGAAGCTTCCCTTCTATGAACAAGAGCAAGATCAGCTCATCATCACTTAGACGGAGTCAGCAACGATTCAGCACCACAAAGATGACTTGAAGTTCCAACCTGGTGAGGGCTCGCCCACAATTAATGTGTGAAATCACTAAGCACTTTTCAATTTTCAATCCACCGTTTGTTATATGAGGAACTTGATTTTAATAAATGTTTTTACTTTCAATAAAGCTTTAAAACTTACATAGACTCTATGGTTTTTGGTCATGAGTGAGTGAGCGAAAGGGTTTGCAATTTGCAAGCATGAGTCCGTGGCTCTGAGAGGTCGGGACTCTGACTCCGTAGTCTTATGTCCTGGGTTGTATAATCATTGGGGATCAATCATCGATGAATTCGGGAGCTAAATGACTCTGACACACTAGCTAGTCAGTAAGGAGATTGGGGGTTTAAATTCTGTTATGACTGAGGCATGTGGAAAGTCTAACTGCGCCTATTATAATTGATAAACTATGCACTATTTCGTGTCCATAGTTCTGTTTGTGCAGAATAGTCCCTGCAGCAGTAGTAGTATGGATTGTCCTCCTATCCAATCAAAAAGTGAACTAATATCTTATTCTCTCTTGGTGGCCAGTGACATTTTATTGTTGGGAATTGTCAAAGCATAAACATTTAGAAGACTTCGAAAGACATTATGGACAACCCAGAGGACTGCACTTAGTGCATAAAGCTATTGCTGAATAGAATGGGAGTTTTGGTTAACACCTTTTGCCAACTGTGCAAGCTTAGTTAGCTACACAGACAGACTAATAATAATCTAGTAGTACCACAGGGAGTCATAGTAGAGGCAGGATAAGAATTTAGAAACAGTCTACAAGAAGATCAAAGACGATTTAGAAAAAATCGAATGAGGAACATTAGGAAAAAATAGGTGCTGTAAAAGATAGGGAAGTATTATTATTAATATTAACAGGAAAACTTACTGGGGCCAGCAGAGGATCCCTTGCCGGACCTATCCTGGCCTTCCTGATCTTGTCCCTTCTCCTCCGGCGCCGCTACCTCCTCCTCTGTCCGCTTGCCCCTGGGGGAAGCTGATGTACAACATGAAAGAAAGACACAAACATGGATGATTGTTGTCAACCAAATCAAACATTTAAAAAAAAAATAACAAATTATTTCGGGGAAATAGACAACAATTGCACTAAATTTATTGACCTATCTGATGTGGTCTACTAGGATATTAGTATTGCTGGATTCGGGGAGCCCCTACTTGGAAAGTTATGTAACTCACTAAACCAACTACAAAAAGGTTCGACAAGGACTGGCAGGCAGCACTCCGCAGCATGCGAAGTGACAGACACAGTCCATCGTGATTGCAGACCAGTGAGAAGTTGAACACTAAAAAGTTTCCTACTAAATAACCAGTCATACTATACTCAAACTATCAATCCACCAACACTATCTCTTCTTAGTGGCAGGAGTACAAAGGAAGGACTGGACTTGAGTCTCTAGGGGCAGATTTACAAGCCCCTTGTGGCTCTTTTGCTCCGTCGTTGCGTGACTTTTGTGACACAGCGGCAGCGCAAAAGAGGCGCCATGGTTCGGGGTATATTAACAACGTGACGCATCTGGGAGATGCATCACGTTGTAAAGCCCTGTGCCATCAGGGGGCGTTCCGGCGCAAGGGAGGGCTTTCCTGCGCAGGAACGCCTCCCAAAAGTGGCTGAGTGAAATCTACAAGATTTCACTCAGTCACTTTTAGGCCAATACTGCGTCAAAAGTAAGCCCTGTGCCTGCTTGAAGCAGACGTACGGCTTGACGCAGCATTGGGGAGATAGGGCACCCCAGAGCATTGCTGGAGCTGCGTCGTGCTTGCGACGCAACTCCAGCATTGCGCCGCCTTTACGGCATAGATGCGTGACGCATCTGAGTCATTTTTGCCCCATGGTGCGCCGCATTGTAAATGCGGCGCACCATGGGTGGTGGAGGCGTGGCGCACAATTACTGGCGCACCCCTGGTAATTTGCAGGGATGCGCCAGTAATTGTAAATCTGCCCCTTAGTGTCTAGCATTACGCAGGTCTGTAAAGTACACTCATACATAATCACTCAGGCCAATGAAATGAGCACAAAATTGAAAACAAGTAAGCATAGTAGCACCGCCACTGAGCAGGCGAGCAGTGCACCTGCAATGCAATCACAGAAGATTTTGAAACATAATTCACCTACAATGTAATCGGCAGCATTATTGCTCTTTGGAAAAAACAAACATTTGCAATATGATAACATAGAGCAGGAGAAATCAGACTAGTGAATAAATAGCTACTACTACTCACCAAGCCCAGGGATCTCGACGCCTAGCAGGTCGAGCAGGTCGTGTTCACGGTCCAGGATATCAGAGCACCGGTGCGTGGCCTGGCTGTAGGTGCGCCAGACCCGAGACTGCCGATACATGGCCCGGCACCCCTTCCCCCACAGCTGCCGACGCTCCCGGAGCCCGTACCCGCCAGCGATCCTGCCGCTTGCCGCGATGGTCTTGGGGAGGTGGTGCTGGACATAAAAAATCAGTGCGGCCACCTCCTCCGCACTAAAGATCTACCGGGCTATGACTTGCTCCCCCCTCAATCGCCCGCATGGGAGCCGGGTACGGGGTGCGGGACCCTTGTCCTTGTCCTTCCCAGCTCCCTTTGCCATGGTCCTGGACAGGAATGGAAATAATAAACAGGAAAGAGAATAGGGAAAAAGTAAATAAAACAAGAGGTAAAAAAAGTAGTTTTAAAGTAACCAAAAGTAGAAGAAAAGACAAAATATAGATCTAGAAAAATAGAGAGATAGATAATAAGTAAAAAAGATTTTAAAAACTTCAAACAAACAAAGGATGGCAAAGATTGAAGCTGGATAGAAAAGGCATGCCCAGAACCATAGCAATGAATGAAAAACAAGATGACCGCGCCCATTGAGGACCGCGTGGGAAAGCTCGCGCGATATTTCCCCCGTGACACGCAAAAACACACGCAAACTTGTAATAGCGCGCCGCACACAACGCGAGATTGCCAATAGCGCCCGGAAATGGAAATACGCAACACGCACAAGATGACCGCCCCCATGTACGACCGCATGGGTAACTTCGCGGTCGGTGCGCTGCAAGCGGCCCGCAAATACGCAAAAAACCCAGCAAACACGGCCCAAAAAAATCCGCAAATTCGCGAATTTTGCAGATCGCAAATTCGATTTTGCGTGAATTCGAGGCTCGCGAATTCGCAAATTTCACCCACACAGCTGGTGACCACCCCCACCCACTACGCCGGACACACACTCGACCCCGTCTTCTCATCCAGCAAGGACATCGCCTTCATCCACGCCACCGGACTCCACTGGACGGACCACAGCTGCGTCCACTACAGCTTCAGAAGGACCACGATCCACCACCACCAGCAACAGGTTGCACGCAGAAGCTGGAACAAGATCACAGCCGACCAGCTCGCGACTTCCCTGAGCAAGAACCCACCCACCAGCGCAATGAGCCCCAGCCAAGCGGCCACCAACCTCACGAAGTGGATCAGCGACTGCGCAGACGACCTCGCCCCTCTGAATACCCCGCCTAGCAGACCCGGCAGCAAGAAAGCCCCATGGTTCACCGACGAACTCAAGAGCTCCAAGAAGAACTGCAGAGCCCTCGAGAAAGCCTGGCGCAGAGACCCAACACCAGACAACATGACCGCCCTCAAGCTCGCCACCCGAAAACACCACCAACTGATCCACGCCACCAAGAAGACTGCATTCAAGGAATGACTATTCAACAACGCACACAACAGCAAGGAACTCTTCAACATTTTTAAGGAGCTCTCCAACCCCAACGCCGGAAACAACGACATCACCCCTTCGCAAGACCTCTGCAACTCCCTCGCCTCCTACTTCCACAACAAGATCGCGGACATACACAACAGCTTCAGCACTCAACCGACGCACGCCACGACTGAACCACCGCCCCCCACCACCACCCTCCGCGACTGGACCCCGATCAGCACCGAAGACACCATCCACACGATGAACTTCATCCACTCTGGATCTCCGATGGACCCGTGCCCCCACCACGTCTTCAACAAGGCCGACGCTGTCATCGCACCCCACCTGCGGGACATCATCAACACCTCCTTCGACACCGCTACCTTCCCGGAGAGTTGGAAGCACGCCGAACTCAGCGCTCTACTAAAGAAGCCATCAGCCGACCCCACCGACCTCAAAAACTACCGCCCCATCTCGCTGCTCCCGTTTCCTGCAAAAGTCATCGAGAAGACCGTCAACAAGCAGCTGGCCGCCTTCCTCGAGACGAACGGATCCCTCGACCTCTCGCAGTTTAGCTTCTGGGCCAACCACAGTACCGAGACCGCCCTGATCGCAGCAACCGACGACATCCGAGTCCTGCTCGACAACGGAGAAACAGCGGCCCTCATCCTCCTAGACCTCTCCACGGCCTTCGACACTGTCTGCCACCGTACCCTTGTACAGCGCCTCAGCAACGTCGGAATCCAGGAGAAGGCACTGCAGTGGATCATCTCCTTCCTCGCCGGAAGGACACAGAGAGTCCGCCTCCCCCCGTTCAGATCAGAAGCCACCGAAGTCATCTGCGGCGTTCCTCAAGGCTCCTCGCTCAGCCCAACCCTCTTCAACGTCTACATGAGCCCCCTCGCAGCCATCGCACGCCAGAACAACCTCAACATCATCTCCTACGCTGACGACACCCAGCTGATCCTCTCCCTCACCAACGACCCCGCCAGAGCCAACCTACACGAAGGGATGAAAGAGGTAGCCGAATGGATGAAGAACAGCTGCCTGAAACTGAACTCGGACAAGACGGAAGTCCTCATCCTGGGACGACTCCTGGTGGCCCCCCGCCCTGGGCACCACTCCCAAGCCAACGGACCACGCACGCAATCTGGGCTTCATCCTGGACTCCTCCCTCTCCATGAACAGACAAGTCAACGCCGTCTCCTCGTCGTGCTTCAACATCCAGCGCATGCTACATAAGATCTTCCGGTGGATCCCCACCGAGACCAGGAAGACGGTCACCCAGGCCCTCGTCACCAGCCGCCTGGACTACGGCAACTCCCTCTACGCCGGAACCACCGCCAAACTCCAGAAGAGACTCCAGCGGATCCAGAACGCGTCAGCACGTCTCATACTGGACATCCCCCGTCGCGACCACATCTCCGGACACCTGAGAGACCTGCACTGGCTCCCGGTCAACAAGAGAATCACCTTCCGTCTCCTCACCCACGCACACAAAGCCCTACACAACCAGGGTCCAGGATACCTCAACAGCCGCCTCAACTTCTACGCTCCCAAACGCCAGCTTCAATCGACCGGCCACGCCCTCGCCACCGTCCCCCGTATCCGAAGAGCCACCACAGGGGGAAGGTCCTTCTCCCACCTCGCCGCAAAGATTTGGAACTCCCTCCCGACCCACCTCCGCCTGACCCAGGACCACCTCGCCTTCAGGAAGCAGCTCAAGACCTGGCTGTTCGAGCAGTAGCGGACCCCCCCTCCCCTAGCGCCTTGAGACCCTCCGGGTGAGTAGTGCGCTATATAAATGCTTTGATTGATTGATTGATTAAAATAAACATGCCCATCGTTGGAGCCCGCATGCTCTACAAATAACTTTGCCCCCAAGGGAGCACACTGGCTCCTAAAACAACGAGCATGGGTCCCTCTGGGCACAGAAAACGGGTATGGCCCGATGTTGGAGTCTTCGGGCTTGGGAAATCATTAATAAAACATTGGGGCGGCCCACTGCCATCCGGGGCCACCCTATATGCACCCTTGCCACTATGTCAGGCACCACAACACATGCCCGGAGCTTCCCCCCCAGCACTTCAACACTCACTGGGCTTTTGTGTGGGCGGGGACTCCTCCGGTCTCCTCCTCGCTGGGACCGGCATGCTGCTCTTTTGGTGCGTGGCTTCCCTGTCCATCCTGGGAACCCAACGCTGCCATCGGCAGCCGCTGCCACCTCTTTACTTCACCTGGGCACCCTCCTGGGACCCAGTACTTTTTAATGGAGCCGGCGAGGCTCCGGGGCAGCTCTAGGGTGGCGAGTGGGACTTCCTGGCTGCAAGCGGATGTACCGCCCCGCTCCAGGCATCGGCTGCCTGACTTCCACCCCAGCTGCACGGGCTGCGGCGGTGATCGTTTCTAGGCACAAAACTAGGGGTAGGCTCCCTCGTGGCGAAATATAAAACGGGGTAGGCACCCGTAATTAGAAATATAAATGCAGGCATAATGCAGGGTAGGTTCCTGCCAATACAAATATCGCAATAAGCGCGGTGGGCACACTCGCTGGGACCAAAAGGGGCAGGAGCGCTTCCCTCTGGGAAAACGACAGCGCTTTGCCCATCAATGAAAATAAAACGTTCTCGAGGCGCTGGGGAGCACAACAACCCCAAAGGCCCCAGAAATGGTCCCTTAAGGCAAAGGGTCCCAGCATCAAGCAGGGAAACACAGGCAAAGGTTTCCAGGGAAAGTTCATTGGGCATCCAGGGCCTGGGCAGGGCCCAGGAGGCAAGCCTTCCCCTGGGCCCCAGCAGCAGCACACCCCTGGTAGATTCCAGTCAAGGAACAGGAACAAAATCATGGGGTCACAACCCCCCCTTTATACACATCATTCCTTTGTTTTCAAAGGTGCGGGCAAGGGGCAAACCAGACGCAACTGGTTCTTGAGCACTTTGTTTTGCTCAGCCCCTCTGCTTATTCACAAGGTGGGTCAGGGACATCAGACACACCACAGGGGGTGGAGCCAGCATTGTGGAGGGAAGGCCCAGCCCTATTCAGGTCCCAGGTGCACTCCTCCCTCCTATCAACATGCAGATCTCTCCATTCACCACCGGGGCAGACCCATTGTGACTCCTGGAGCCAGGCACACCAGCCAGCTCCAGCCAATCACAAGCCAGACAGTCAATTCACATTCAGTGCACAGACATGCCAACTTCTAGGCAATTGTTTCTTTTTCATATTAGTGTGGCCCTGCCTACCCTCCTTCCCGTTTGGGCCCAGCCACCCCTGTCTTTTTTTGTTTAATTGTGCGGGCAGTTGCCCGAGTGGCTTGGGAACGACACTTAAGAGGTGTCCTTGGATTTTCTCTGTGAGCATTAACTGCTCGGCAAGAGTATCTACTCTTGCAAAGTATGGCAGAGAAAGACACACTGTCCTTCACGGAAAGCCATATTGAAAAACTTATTGCGTCCTCGCCATTCTCTTCGATCACTCTAAGTGCCTCAGCAAAACAACAAAACGAGGCAGACAAACTAACTAGGCTTCAAAAGAAGCATATTAGAACGGAACTCCACGGCCACTTTCTACTCAGGCATTTAAAAGCAGGCACTATCCCTTGGGGCCTACAGGTTAAGAACATTCCGGTTATTTTTATAGAGGACAACGAGTACAAGAAAGGGTTCAGTCAAATCAATACCAAATGCAGTAGAGACCTAATGGTACATACTATTGAAACTGCCCAACGCATTTGCAGCCAGGAAGAAAAGGAGATAGAAGATCTGATTAAAACTATTAATGATAACCAGACCACGACTGAAGCTAAGGCATTACTTGATAAAATTGAAAAGGAAATTGCCACTTTTAAGGATTATACTTTAAATACAAAATCAGCTCAGTTTGATAAAGATTCTAAATCCTTCCAGTTAGATCGGGTTTACCCTTTTTTAAAAGAGGATTTCTACACTTCTGGTGAGTCACGAGGGGCCCTCAATACGTTCCAGGGCAGATCTAAAAACAGGTTTCTGACTTTTTCAGACACCACTTCCTCTGATTCTTCCTCAGACTCTAGGCAGTCCAACTTTAATAAACGAGGCGGTACTAGTGGTCCGGCTCCTTTTTTGTCCAGGGGCGGCCAAACACGACCTCGCTTCAAGCAACCATGGCAAATGCGAACTCGCAACAAAAATTACAACAACAACTAAATCGATCCACCATAGTAAACCTCTCAAATAAGGAATTATCTAGGGATGAAGAGATGCTTCTTGGCCTGGGCCTCAAGTTTGTCCCCGCTGCAAGAACTGATTTCACGAAACTAAAACTAGAAGCACTCGACTTCTGCCGCAAGGTCAGGTTGAAAGCTTACTTCGCAGGTGCAGAAATGACGTCACAGGAAACTACTGGACTCAGAGTGAAGTCACGTTTCACTCCAACCTCAAATATCCCCAAACAGATCATTGCTTTTGAGCAAGCTGTACTGTCTTCCCTGACTAAACTTGAGAAGAAAAATAATTTTGTCAAAAACAACATCAGCAAAGGTGTACAAAAAGCCATTGGTGATCTGAAATCTGACACTTCAATAGTAATAAAACAAGCAGATAAGGGCGGGGCAGTGGTCCTTTGGCCACGCCCTATGTACCTTGCTGAAGGTCAAGTACATGTAAACAACAGGGATTGGTACAGACCATCAAAAGAGGATCCCATCCATGCAATTCAGGACAAAATTTCCAGAATTACAAAGGAAGGGTTGGAAAAAGGTTTTTTAGGGCCTAAAGAGCATGAATTCTTGAATAAAAAAATGCCAAGAACTCCAATTCTTTACTTCTTGCCGAAGATTCATAAGAACGAAAAGGCACCCCCCGGCAGACCCATTGTCTCGGGGTGCGATTCGGTGCTTGAACCAATATCGAAATACATCGATTTCTTCCTAAAACCATGCATAGCACAAGTCCGATCGCACCTCAGTGATACAACAGCCTTCATCAAACTGATCGAGGGGCACACATTCAATGATCAGACAGAGCTGATGGTGACATTGGATGTTGCCTCGCTCTATACTCAAATACCACAGGATGAAGCCTTAGAGGTCATTGAACTCTACCTGGAACAAAGGGAGAGACCGCATCGGGTGCCAACAAACTTCATTGTGGCATTGGCCGACATTACTCTTCGTAGCAACTATTTCAAATTTGAGAACAACTTTTTTATTCAAATCAAAGGGACAGCCATGGGTTGTCCCTATGCGCCGGAGCTGGCAGTGCTTTATATGGCACAATATGAGGAGAGATTTGTCCTGAATGCCAACCCCTTCTCATGCCATATCATTCAGTGGCTGAGATATATCGATGACGTCTGGCTCCTGTGGCAGGGGAGCCAGGCGGAACTCGAGCAGTTCCACTTATGGTTGAACTCTAGGCACCCAGACATCCAATTCACGCTCAATCATAGTCCAAAAGAAATGACTTTCCTTGACGTCACTGTAGGCACCAGTGAGGCTAGGTTGACAACCTCCTTGCATAAGAAGGAAACCGATCGGAATACAATTCTGCACTACACTAGTTCGCATCCCCAATCATTAAAAAACAACCTGCCCTATGGGCAATTATTGAGGATCAGGCGAAATTGCACTAATGTATGCGATTTTGACTGCCACGCTGCAAGATTTTGCAGTGAGATGGCAGAGAGAGGCTACCCAAAGAAACTGTTGAAACACTCGAGAAACAGGGCCAAATTCACTCCAAGAGAGACTTTATTCACAAAGAAAGAAAAGAAAGGTTTGGAACAATTAGTTTGTGTTACAACATTTGGCCAACATACGAACCAATTCAAGAACATAATTCGGAAGAATTGGCATTTACTTGAGACCTTGGAGCACCCCCTCTCTAAACCCATCTTCGCTATGCGCAAGAACAGGAGCATAGGGCAACAACTGATCAAAGCGGACAGTCACATCCCAGTACCCAAGAGTGACCTCGTTGCACAGTGGAAGCTGAAACCAATATGCGGGCACCACAAATGTGGCAACTGTGTGTCGTGTGCGAGCACACTAGAAGGCGACACTTTTACGAATAATGGCATCAGATGGAAGCATGAATGCTTTACGAATTGCAAAACCCGCAATGTCGTCTATGCGGTGGTTTGCCCTTGCAACAGAGTTTATATAGGCAAAACAAATCAGCCTATCAATGTTCGGATCACCCAGCACCGATCCCGTCTCAAGAAAAAAGTCTTGACCGCCCCAATGGTGGAACATTTCACCAGTAATGGCCATTCGGAGAATGACTTTAAATGGACCACGTTGGCATGGATTGACCCTAAGCACTATCAAGATGTAGACGCAATGCTGTTGCGCAAGGAGGCATACTTAATCCTGAAGTTTGATAGCGTCAACAAGGGCCTAAATAGTCTGAGCGAAATAAACAGGGCGTAAAAGAACTCCATGTCCCAGAATGCATTATAAATTTTTTCCAAAAATAGACATCTCGATTCTGGAAATACAGGTCCCAGAATGCAGCATAATTTGTGTGCAATTCTGATTGGCCGTGTGGAATCACATGACCCAAACTGGCGATTGCCAGGGTCACTCACAACGCTGTGGCTGGTGGTCTAGAGCGAGCGGATCGTGTGGAGGAATTTTACAAGTTTGTGGTAAGATTGAATTCTGCTTGCGTTTGGAATCACAACCAGTGCAAACTGAAGAAATACATGACAGCGCTTTAACGCGCTCTTGTCCCGCTTTTTTATAGATTATCTCAACGTCTTACTGTGCGAGCAATTTGGCCCCAGAGACAGAACCCCCTCTTTTGTGGCCTTCGCGGACAAGCGTCTAAGTAAGTGAAGTTCTTGTGGGCTCGCCACTAGCGGTGCACGAAAGTGCAACCAAAGTAGAAGCTTATGCCTTTGTGCTTTGTCTAATTGTTCCAGGAAATTGAAAGAGCTGAATATCAAGCGCCCTTAGATACCGCTTAGGCGGCTTCATTTGGATAGGAGCCAGACCCCCCCTCTGTGGCCACCGCGGACCGGTGGTGAAGTAAGTCAATTACTTATTGGGACAATCAGCATCAGTATGTCACCATTTTACCAATTTACTAAATCACGCTTTGTCCACTCATTTTCAGAAAATAAATGAACAGATTTTCGAGTGTTTCAATACACTGCACAGGTTGGCAACGATTCCACGTAGAACGCAGGTAACCAATACCAGCCCAATCACGATGCCCCAATAAGGTTCCCCCCTTCCACCGTGCTGGATTTGATTTAGTCTTTACTCTGTTGCAGCGTAAACTTCACAGCCTAGACGACATTCACATGGAATGCAAGAATAACTGTGGGCAGGATTTGCACAAGGTACACATTATTCCGTAACTTGTATTGGTCAAAGAGTAGTGGCTTGAGGACCCTCGTTGAAAATATCATGTTTTTTTCTTTTCAAACAGTTCCCATGGACTAGATTCACACTGCCCTGATGAGAATCCTGCAAGCCTTAATTCAGGATTCGAAACGCGTCGGCAAAAAAAAACCCCCCTCTTTTATTGTCACGTCATTATTAATACTGAAATGGGCACTGCTCCTGACATTTAATTGATTTTTCTTGTTCAGGCTATGGTAGTTGAATCAGTTTTGAAAATACGTTTTTCTTTGAAAACACGCTTTTCTTTCCCAGTAATAATGGTTGGTTAAGTCATTTTCAAATGTGTAAAATCTGTTGGTCCATGCTTTGTAAATATGTGTATAGTGATTTTCTCTTATGGTAAAAGTTTTCTTTTTTCGTCATAATGTCCAATACATGTTGGTAAAAGTTTTTTTGTTGTTATAATGTCCAATATATGTTTTTTCACTGAACATGTACATACACTGTTTGTTTGAAACTGTATATGGCTCAGACATGAGGTTGATAGTGGCCTTATTTCTGTCTTTTTGAAATTCCTCCTTTTTGTAAATTGAGCAAAAATTGAAAATATTAACTGTTTTTGGGTAAACTAATAAATTGTGGTTTACTTGTACATAAATCAGTGTGTACTTTAATTAGCCCGGAGGCATAGGCAATTGTTTCTTTTTCATATTAGTGTGGCCCTGCCTACCCTCCTTCCCGTTTGGGCCCAGCCACCCCTGTCTTTTTTTGTTTAACTTCTAGAAGTGGCACTTCCACACTAGTCACATTAAATCTGCTCACATCATCGTGCAGCATTTAATCTCACGAATTCGCACATACCAATTTCGCCCCTGCACTCCCCACACATCAGGAACTACCATGGACACACATATCCCCATGCATTCCTATGGGAGGGCAGGCCACTCTCACCACACATACACAGAGAGCGCACACACTTTATACTGGACCATAGTGAAAAAGTGCGCAGAGGCCTAAAATCACCAACACCAGGTTACAGAAACAGGCTAGGAAAATGCAAAAAGTTTCGGAGTGAACCTGCCAAAAGGGCCAAGTCCAACAGGGATATTCCAAATGATCTTTCTTAGCCACTTAAACAAAGCAAGTTGCAGTTACCTTGCTCACCTGAGGTTTCATAGAAAGTGTCTCATCCAGCAGGAATCCCAAGTTTTTGACCTACGGAGATGGAGTTGGCAGAGCCCCAAGAGAGCTCGGCCAATGTTGTGGACCCCAGAGAGAGGAGTGCCTGCCCAGAATTATGATCTTCATTTCATCCCCATTTAGCTTGAGCAAATTTGTATTCATTCATGAGATGCGACTCAAGTTCAAGTTCAGATTAAGTACAGAGGGTATATGATTATGTGCAGATGACAATGTAAAGATGATCTGTGTGTCATCTACATAAGAAAATAAGTTCATGCCACAAGTCATCACTACATCTTGCAGATGTTAAACAACAGCAGATGTTGAACAACAGGGGACTCAAGAGGTTACGGTGTGCGATTCAGACCTGGCAGTAGATGAAAACACTTGGAATGTACGATCTTTTAAGAACGATACAAGCCACGCCAGTGCTGAGCATTCCAGACCTTGGGACAACAATCTGTCTGTCAGGATGGAGTGACACACGGTGTCAAAGTTGCGCTAAGATCTAATAGAATAAGCGTGTCAGTTCATCCCTCATCAATGTGTAGTCTCAAGTGCTCATTCATGCACAGAAGGATGGACTCTGTGTTGTGTTTGGATCTAAAGCCCGAGTGGGAGGGGTGCAAAAATTGCTGAGCTACCACAAATGATGTAAGCTGAGCATTAAAGTGTTTCTCCAAAGTTTTGGAGAACATAGGTAACAGGAAAATAAGGGAAAAAAATTTGACAGAATGGTCAGATCCAATTTAGCTTTTTTCATAGGCGGTAAAACTATTGCGTGTTTCCACCTCAAAAGGATATATTCCTCAGGTAAGGAGGAATTAAGAAGTACCATTATCATTAGTAACAAAGTGGCATCTGGTAACCAAAGATTGCTGGGCGACAAAGGATCAAGCGGATATCCTGTGTTCATAAACTTTAGAATGGCCCTAAAGATCGCCATATCTAAAAGAGACCATGACAGTATTGTAGAAGTGAATGCAGGACTAGCCAGAATATCATTATTAGGTCTTGCCTATGCAGCGTGCATGTGCTACATAGGAAAATGTCCTTAGGCCATCAATTCCCTTTTCAGGCAAAAATTTGCATGTGTTGCATCGCTTTGAATGGCAACGCGTGCACGTTTGACGATTCCCTTGCGGGAGCGAGCTGCGCCATCTGGTAGCAATTATCGTGCTTGCTCCCGCAAGGGAAACGCTGCACGTCCCTGCTCTCGGCCGCACTCCCCCCACTTGTGAGCGTGAGGAGCGCGCGCTGGTTCTTATAATTAGGGAACCCTGTGCTGAAATGCAGCTTTGCTTGCCCTGTGCCTCTGCTCTGACAGGACGGACCTGTGGCTCACAAGGGGCTGTCGCGAGCTGTTTGCTGACAGGTGATGGATGGAGTCGGAGGGGGTGTTTGACCCCGGAGCTGTGCCCTTTGAACTCTCGTTTCAAAGGGAAAGAGACCCCCTCTCAGGTTCACAGGGACATCTGCTCGTATCCACCTCCCTGGGGTGATTAGAAGCCCTTAGAAGTCCTGGAGGACCCCATGACTCCCCCCGGGGTATTCTCTATGCAGTCTATTTGCATCCTTCCCGTCTACTTTTATTTTCATGGGGTCCCACTCTCCATGTGTAGCTGCCAGGCTGTCACGTGTCTTGTATGACACATTCTGCAAATCACCATCGTTCCAGATCTGCTAGCTGGGTCTGTGTTGTGACAGGGCACAGAGCCATACCCCCTTTTCAGCTAACAGCACTATGCATGCTGGGAGTTGTGGTTTCATTGTTACTACTTTTTGCTCATGATCCTAGAAGTCCCAACATACTTAGATGCTGTTATATGGAGAAATAAAATGACATGGCTCACAGAAAGGCCTACTCATCAAAGTTCAGATTTCATAAGATGTCATATATGCTCTGTGCTCACATTGAGAATTACCAACTCTTAGACCATCATCAATCTGGTTTCAGAAGGGGTCACAGCACTGAATCGGCCCTCGTACACATTTTTGATGACATCCTGAAAGTGCGGACAAAACCGAATCCTGCCTCTTGATCCTCCTTGACCTCTCCTCTGTATTCAATACGGTCTCTCATGACATTCTCCTATCCATCCTACAAAACAGAATGGGTTTCTCGGATCTGGTGCCCTGCTGGTTCTCAACCTTCCTTCTCCACAGATCTCACAGATTCAAGTCAATTCACTCAATTATCCACCCTTTCTTCTATCCTCTTCAATCTTTTCTTGGAACCTCTTACTAACCTACTTAACTCTATGAATATTCTCTTCCACATGTATGCAGACGACACACAACTCTATCTTAAAATGTCATCCCGGGAAAACATCAACTACGCGAGCGTAGCGTAGTGCTTTGCCCAGGGTTACATCTCACTAACTTCTATCCTCACGTCAACCCAAATTTGGTTAACAGAGAATCATCCCCTGCTCAACGCTTCTAAAACGGAATTCTTGATCATCTCCCCGCCGAACCACACCCCCAAGATCGATCTCTGGTTACCTCACCTCACGACTCTCAACTGCACTCCGATCATCATAGATTCAGCCAAATCGCTTGGAGTCACAGTGGACAAGCACCTGAGTATGAAGGCTCATATCAGCAACGTTTGTAAGGGAGCAAACCACCTGATGAAGACACTCAGAATTATCAAACCCTTCTTGCCACAAAAGGATTTCAAGCAGGTGGTACAAGCCCTTGTCTTATCAAGGTTAGACTATGGCAGTGCAACTCTCTGTGGCCTTCCTAAATACGCCTTGGCTACACGTAGGGCCTCACTAAACTATGCAGCAATATTGATTACAGGCTCCAAACGAAACGAGCACATCTCCCCAGTCCTGAAATCTCTCAACTGGCTACCCTTTGAAGCACAAATCCAGCTAAAGATTGCAATCCTGACGCACAAAGACCTGCACTTCGGTGCAGAGTAGGAATATCGACGGAGAAATATCGTGTGACATTAATATCTCTGCAGAAATATCGAGTGGAAGAAATATCGACAACAAAAATATAGTTTGACCAGAATATCGACTGACAGGTAAGTAATATCGATAACAATAATATAGTTGTAATAAATATCGTTTACAAAAATTTAGTTTACAAAAATATCGATTTATTAATAATGTTATGTATTTTAGTGTGTTTAATGAGAATTGATTGTCATTTTATTATATGTTTTGGAATTGTATTCGTTATTAATGTATTTTATGTTTAATTTTGTGTTATTAGTTCCGTAGCAGGGTGTGGGTTTATAGGGGAATAGGGTGAGAAGTAATTTAATTATATAAAATTAATTGAATAATTAATGTGTTAATTTATTAATAATTGTTTATTAATTAGTAGTTAATTAATTTCAATTAGTCAATTAATAATTAATTATGTTAATTGTTTAATTTTAGGTGTGTGTTGTGGAGTTTATATGTGTAAATGGTGTGATGGGTGGTAAGTAATTAATTTTTTATTGATTAATTATAAAATACTTTTTAAATAATTACCATTAATTAATTAGTAATTATTAATTGTAAATGTGTGAATAATTTTAGGTTTGTGTTGTGGTGTTTATAAGTGTATATGGTGTGAAAGCTGGTAATGAATGAATTAATTAAAAAATACATTAATTTTCATTAATTATTTAGTAAATATTAAATGTTAATTGTTTAATTAATTTTAGGTGTGTGTTGTGGAGTTTATTTGTGTAAATGGTGTGAAGGGTGGTAAGTAATGACTTTTTTATTGATGAATTATTAAATACTTTTTAAATTAATTACCATTTATTAATTAGTAATTAGTAATTGTAAATGTGTAATTAATTTTAGGTTTGTGTTGTGGTGTTTATAAGTGTATATGGTGTGAAAGCTGGTAATTAATTAATTAATTAATTAATAAAATCATTAATTATTTAGTAAATATTAAATGTAATTGTGTAATTAATTTTAGGTGTGTGTGGTGAATATTATAGTGTTAAATTATGTGTAATTAATTATTTTTTATTATCTTTGTTAATAATAATATATTTAAATGTATATATTAATTATGTTTATATTTGAAATTAAATGTAATAAAAATGTTGATAGTTTGTTTGTTTATTGTTTTGGGTTCCAGCGCTTTCCCTACTATTGCACTCACTGGAGTGGGAATAGTTATTTTTACCCCTACGCTATCCAGCGCTTTCCCTACTGTTGCACTCTCTGGAGTGGGAATAGTAATTTTCACCCCTACGCTATCCAACGCTTACCCAACTGTTGCACTCACTGGAGTGGGAATAGTAATTTTTACCCCTATGCTATCCAACGCTTTCCCTACTGTTGCACCCTCTGGAGTGGGAATAGTAATTTTTACCCCTACGCTATTCAGCGCTTTCCCTACTGTTGCACTCACTGGAGTGGGAATAGTAATTTTTAGCCCTACGCTATCCAACGCTTTCCCTACTGTTGGACCCTTTGGAGTGGGAATAGTAATGTTTACCCCTACGCTATCCAACACTTTCCCTACTGTTGCACTCACTGGAGTGGGAATAGTAATTTTTACCCCTACGCTATCCAACGCTTTCCCTACTGTTGCACTCTCTGGAGTGGGAATAGTAATTTTTACCCCTACGCTATCCAACGCTTTCCCTACTGTTGCACTCTCTGGAGTTGGAATAGTAATTTTTACCCCTACGCTATCCAGCTCTTTCCCTACTGTTGCACCCTTTGGAGTGGGAATAGTAATGTTTACCCCTACGCAATCCAACGCTTTCCCTACTGTTGCACCCTTTGGAGTAGGAATAGTAATTTTTACCCCTACGCTATCCAGCGCTTTCCCTGCTGTTGCACTCACTGGAGTGGGAATAGTAATTTTTACCCCTACGCTATCCAACGCTTTCCCTACTGTTGCACTCTCTGGAGTGGGAATAGTAATTTTTACCCCTACGCTATCCAACGCTTTCCTTACTGTTGCACTCTCTGGAGTGGGAATAGTAATTTTTACCCCTACGCTATCAAACGCTTTCCCTACTGTTTCACCCTTTGGAGTGTGAATAGTAATTTTTACCCCTACGCTACCCAACGCTTTCCCTACTGTTGCACCCTCTGGAGTGGGAATAGTAATTTTTACCCCTACGCTATCCAGCGCTTTCGCTACTGTTGCACTCACTGGAGTGTGAATAGTAATTTTTGCCTCTTCGTTATCAAATGTTTTAACTACTAAAGTTTTTATTTTGTTATTAAATGTATGTATTATTATTTTTTAATACTTTAATGTGTTAATTAAATATAGAATATTTTATTTTATTTAAAATGTTTTATATATGTGTTTATTTTATTTTTATATAATTATTAAAGTTCATAAATTAAATAAAGATAATAATAAAATGTATTTAAGAAAATATATGTATATGTACACATTTATTGTGTTTATATTGTTATAAATATTTAAAATATAAATGTAATTTAATTTATTTTGTTAATATTAATATTATTTAATCATTTAATTTAAGTTATATTATTTTTTAAAGTCGATATTTTTTACATCTATATTTTCTATATCTATATTTTTGAGTCGATATTATTGTACTTACCTGTTTAAGTATAGGGAGTTGATATTTTTGTAATCGATATTTTTACATCTATATTTTTGTTAACTATATTTTTGTTATCGATATTTAAACATGGAACCCTGCACTTCAATATTCCCACTTATCTAGCTTAAAAACTTGAATTATCCTGCGGGGAGAAGGCTTCCAGAAGTGCCTCTACTCTCCTTCTGAAACTTATCATCCTTAGCAAAAAGAGAACTTGTCACCAAGCCTTTTCTGGTGCTGCCCCAAAATATGGAACTCTCTTCCTCCGGATGTACGCAGACTCGCCTCGACGGCGGCTTTCAAACTGGAAGCCAAGAGATTCTTAATGAGCAAATTCCTACCATAAGGGGCTGTGATACTCATTAGGTGGCTATCTCTTGGTTCCTAGCTCAATAGCACAACTAACAATTACGGTCCATATCGTCTGCTTAATGTTGGACCCTCTATGTGTACCATTGTTTACTGTTTATCATTGTGTTTTGTTTTTTTTCCGTTTTTTTTCTCACAATTGCTGTGTATATTTTATTTTGTCCTCTCCACCAACTTATTGTAAAGCGCTCTGATATCCTTCGGGATCTTGTTCGCGCTATATAAAACTTTATAAATAAAATACATAAAATAAATATATCCCCCTTAGAATGATGTCTGCTTGGCCCATACATACAACGGGACAAGTAAACCTACAAACCCACAATGCAATTTGCGGTTGGCTAAAAATGATGCATTTACATGCAGGCTAGTTTTTTAACAAGAATGTTCACCACATTATGTAGTTCTTACCATAAACAAATATACATATACAATTGTTGTAAAGTTTTTCTCCCTTTCGGGTAGACTATATGAAGGTGAAATTCTTTTACCAGTGCTATGGTCTCTGTGTCTTGTACATGTATCTGTGTAACATGTCTTGTAAAGCGCTAATACCCTCGGGTCCAGCCAGCACTATATAAAAGTCTGAAAATAAATAATGAAAGCGTCTGTTGGCACTTAAATAACATATTTTATTATCAGCTGTAAAACAATAGGTGTATCTTCTGCTGGGACTGAAAGTTGTGGCTTGCCCACTACACCGGAGGCTCTCTGTATTCGATCACCAACAAAGTTATCTTACCAGTTTCTTAGTTTTTCCCTGAGTAGCATAATGAGTATAGTGAACCGTGCCAGCAGGGCCTTGGGCCTAGCACGCCAGACCTGAGAAACCACCTGTGGGTGATCCTCCAATGTGTAAACAAAGGAATGCATAGTGTAGCTGCAGATAGAGGATGGCAGGTGAAAGCTCAGACCGCAGGAAAAAACGAAAGACTCTAAAACACAGATTGAAAACACCATGCCCTTACATGAGCGGTAGGAGGACGTGTCTAGAGCTGCCGATTATGGGACCTTTGGAATTCGGCGCTTAACGCAACATCGTACAATCACATCAATTTGGGCTAAATGATAAATCACTTCATCAGCCTGTGCCTAAAATTATTTGAAAAGTAAGTTTGTAATTCCCATTTGGTGTTCCCAGTGTGGTGATGTGAGGGCCCTAGGCCCACATTGCTAGGAATGAACACACACACAGGAGACAGTAGTGGGATGGTACAACTGGCCATGAGCACGTGCGCTCAGCCCTTTTTCCTCTGACTGATGACGCCTGTGGTGGGTGGGTGTTCAGTGTGGGTTACACAATACTGCAACACTAGAATGCTGACTCTCCATCACTACATTCCTCCCAAACTTGCTGAAAAATCAAACCAAAGAAAAGTCTGAAACCTGTGGGAGAAAACTCAGTTATCAATTAAACTTATAACCCAAAATGATGACTCCCACGTAGTCTTTTCCGCTGCTGGTCAATCACTGACAATGGTGTCTTTTCTTGTCTTTGGAGACTTGCAGCTCGGAGGTGGGCTGTACAGTCTCTCTTTTCCTGTTCCACATCCTGTGAAATTGCAGATGGAATTATAGGAGACATTTGTGTGTTACCTTCCGCGTATCGTCCTGGTTGAGGTGGTCTGTTCAACTGGTGTCTGTTGCTGACAGGATCTGCAGTCGCAGAATATCCCTCTCACGGATACCCCTCTCTCGTTGGTGTCCCCTCTCACTGAACGACCCAGAGTCTCGAACCGCATGGTCGGGATGCCTTAGCTCGCCTTAGCAATGTTCTGTAGACCAGTCTGGTCTTGCGGTGTCGATGCATCTGGAGCTGTGGTGAGATCCACTTTGGATTCGGAGACGGTCTCCTTACGTGAGGCTTTCTTGTGGGATGACGTGTTTGGCGACCTTCCTTACTCCAGACTGCTGAGCGACGGGGTGTGGTGTTATTGTCTGGGCGTCGTCGCCGTCTGGACTCAGGTTCTGTGCCTTCCTCTAGTGATCTTGTGGGTGACCAGTCTTCAACCATAACCTCCGTGCTTCCTGCGCCTGACGTGGAGCTACGGTCGACACATCTCTCCTATTCGGAACTCCGTTAAGGCCCTTGTCCCCTGGACTGCCACGTGACTGCATGGGCTGTGCGGGCCTTTGTGTAGGCCACGCTTAGGGGTCTCTGTGGAACTCCCAACAGGGCCACGGCCAAGTCTTGTGTAGTCCCCAAGGGTGGAATTTCCAATGGCCGGATGTGCTTGACTTCGGCAGGTTGTAGGTTCACGGGGGTGCACGGAAGGTTCCTGGGTAATTCGCCTCTTTGACCTCTGGTTGTCTGGGGCATGTGTGGATTCACTCGGGTGGTGAGATGCTCCTTGGCGATGATGCGCCTGAATAGTGATGGCAGAGTGCTGGATTTCTTCTGTGGGTAAACAGGCAGTGATGCACCTCTTCACCTTCTCCATCAGGTGTTCCCCTTCTGGCGTGTGCTGTGGTGTCTTGTCACTCACACCTCTTTGCTAGGCTCCTTTTCCTCCTTCTTTCTTAGTCGTGGCGCCGTGCCACTCAGAATGGGTCATTGTTTCTCTCCTTCCCTTTTGCGACGCTGTCCAGTCTCCTCGCTTTCCTTCTCATCCTGACCAGGCTTCTCCGAGCAGCGGGCCCTTTGCTGGTTCCCCTCTGGTCTTGTCCCAGTACTAGGACACTGTTGTTACTTCTCTCGTGACTGGACCTGTCGTCGCGACCTTCTGTCACCTGAAACTTCGGATGTCAAGGTGGTGTTGTGGGACTTCGCGTCCGTCACATTCTGGTCCTCTTCGCGGACCTCTCTCAGGGTCTTCTTTTTCCGACGTCCCTACGATCTTCCTCTTCCCATTTGCTCTGACCTCTTGGTGGGTAAGCATCCTCCATTGCGACCGTCTGACGGGTCGGCTTCATTGTTGCGACCAACTGGGTGGTCAGATTCGCCCTTGCGACCAACAGGGTGGTCGGCTTCTTCCTCCATGCGACCAGACTGGGTGGTCGGCTTCTTTTCCCTTGCAACCAGACTGGGTGGTCGGCTTCTTCTCCCTTGCGACCAGACTAGGTGGTCGGCTTCTTCTCCCTTGCAATCAGACTGGGTGGTCGGCTTCTTCCTGTGAATCTCCATGCTTCTGGTTGTCTGCACAATCATTTCTTCCTTTCTGTCGCAGGCCGCTTGCTTCAGTGACTTGCTGCTTTGGGCTACTGTCTTGGCTTCTGCCCAGTGTTTGTATAGTGCTTCACTGTCATCGGTACTGCTGCACATTTGCTTAATGCGCCTTCGCACTTGCCTGTTGCTGAGTTCCCGAACCACCGTCGGTTCGTGTTGTGGTGCTCATGTCTTCGCCATACTGCTGCAGCGATAGCCTGTGGCCACCAGGCATCGCTTCAATTTCTCCCGGCGTGGCTTAAGTGCTTCTGGAGGGTTGCACCACTGCTCCGTCGACCTTCTCCTGGTCACTCCCTTTTGCGCGCTGATGGCTGCGCTCCTTGTTTGCTTCCTTGGGCACACTTGCTGCGCGCTCTCTTGTGTATTTTGTGTGGAGTTGCTGCACTCCTGGCACGTTCCTTGCGCTTTGTCAGTTTCCCTTTTTGCATCTGGGTAGTATCTTGGCACCACTGTAGTCAGTGTTGCTGTGCATTCACCTTCATGCTTGGCAGTCCTCACTGTGCTTTTGTGTCCAGTGTTGCTGTTCTGTATTTGCTTTGCACTGGTGCTCTTTACCTTCAGTCAAGTACTGAAAAACAGCCTGTCCTGTGCTGCTGGCATTTCGTTCTCTTAGACCGCCTTGCTCTGCCTCACTTATGCAGTCCTGGGATTTGTTGCACAATGTCTTTTATTCCTGAGGCAGTACTTGAAATCGGCCACTAAATGGCAGTGTTGCTTTTCTTTTCTCATCCATGGAAGCTTCCACATGGTGCCTGCTTCCTTTAGGGGACCTTGCTACTTTGCTCCCGGTCCTCTTTGTAGGATTGCTGAGATTCCTGGCCTGCCTCACCTGGGAACCCTTTCTAATCTGATTGCAGTTCTTTACCCGTGCTCACACGCACCCTGGACACTGATGCTGTGGGGCAAACTGTGGCAGACCACGGCCGTTTTCCGTGATTCCCGGGACCTCTTCTCATTGTTCTGCCTATCTGGGCATCACAGAGGCAGGGGAAAAGAATGCTCCATCGGCGATTTCTGCACCGCTCTGCCTCCCTCGCACCGCTTCTCTAAGGCTGTCACCTCAATCACGGTAAGCCTTCTTAGAACACTTGCGCCCCTCACAGCAGGCCTCTTCTCTCCCGGGCTGCGCAGGAGGGGGAGAAGGGAGGGGGGGTTTTGTGCTGGCACTTCTCACAGCGTCCACAGGTGGCTCGCTTTCTTTAATCTGCTCACCTTTCCACCCGCAGCAGTTTCTTTAAGTCTGCACGCTGCGCGGAGTGGGGTCGGCCTTGACGGTCAATGTTCACTTGGTGGCATTCACAGTAGGGGGAGGAAGGGTGTGCTCGCTTGACACTTCGCCGCTTTTACGGGCGCTTTGCATCGGGCTCTTGATCATGAGTCGGGCTGCCTCGCTTCGTTCTCGCAGACGCTCCTGCCGCTTTCTTTCCAACTCGTGTCACTTCACGTTCGGCGCAGCGGCCAGCCATTTACTTTGAAAGTTTCCTGCCCCTCGCAGCAGACCTTTTCACACCGCAGGGTTGGGGGGTGCTGGCGCCGCTCTAATCAGCCGCGGGTGGGCTCCGCCTTGGCTCTCACACTCCTCCGGGGCATTCGGCGCATTACGAGGCTTACAAAAGAGGGTGGGGGGGCACCAGCTGGCCTTGCTTCACTCAGGGGCGCTTTACGCCTCGTTGTCGGGGCTGAAGGAGCGGGGTGGCCTCCCGCTGGGTGCCTGATTGCGCAGGGCACTTCTCTTCACCATTCCTCACCTTCGGCTGGCGGATCCTTCTTCCACGCGGGTGGGTCTCGCGTGGTTACATCACGGTAGGGGCACTCCGTCGCGGGTGGGCTCCGCTCAGCCTGCACTTCACCCCCGGGGCACTTCGTCGCAGGGCGGCTCACTGCAGGCTGAAGAGGTGCGGGATAGGCTCCCGGTCACCTCCTCATCAGCATACAGGCCCGGGGCCCAACACAGGTCCCGCGGGCCTCTCGGCGGCCGGCGCCTTTCAAAAGGGGTGCCCTCTAAAAAGGCAGCTCCCTCCCCTTTTCTCCATGATTTTTTGAGCTGTGGCACGCGTGGCACAGCTTCCGCCTCGTCGCCATTGTGGTGATGTGTGGGCCATAGTAGGTAAAATACCTCAAATGACAGACGAATGGCTGTTGAATGGGGAGGTTATTGGTGGATTAATGCTCGTTACATGCTTTGCAAAGGTTTTATGTGTGTAATGCCCAGCACAAGTCAGCAGTCTAGTACTGAAGCATGTATCTACACTGAACACCCACCCACCACTGATGTCACTGGTCAGGTGACACAGTACTAATAAAAGAGGCCGAGCCCACGTGCTCTGGGCCAGTTGCACCAGACCTCCAGTGTGTCCTGTGTCAGTGATTGTGTGCCTGCCAGCATGTGGGCCTAGGGCCCATCACAGCCCTTTACATTGGCGACGAGGCGGAGCTGTGCCCATGCGTGCCAGCTACATAAATTAAAACTTTGCGGAAAAGGGGAAGAGAGAGCTGCCAGCAGTGTAGGCACCCCCCCCGAAGAAAGCAGTCGGCCGTCGCGAGGCCCACGAGGCGTGTCAAGAGCCTCGGGCCCTGAGGAGAAGGAAGAGGTGATCTCACCCCGTGCCCAGCGTGTGTGCCCCCTGCCTGGAGTAAAGAGTGGGACAGGCGGTGCCCACCCGCGTCGAGGTTGCCATCAGCCGAGCCGGAGGTGAGCCCGGGCGTTGTGAATGCCTGGGAGGGGGCCGCGCTAGCCTGAAGCGACCCCCTGTGACTGTAATGATAAGCGGAGCCCACCCGCATGGTCAGACGCCCCGCCGGGCGTAATGCGGCCGAAAAATTTTTTTACTTTGAAATGAAAGCAGGACCAGCGGAGCCCACCCGCGGCCTGCCTGTAGCGTCTGCTGTCCCCTGCCGCACCGCGTGTGACGAGAGGCGGCCGCGGCGAGGGTGAAAGATATTGAATGGAAGCAGCGCCAGCGGAGCCCACCCGCGGCCTGCCTGAAGTGTCCCCCATCCCCCGCAGCAGCGTGCGAGGTGAAGAGCGGCCGGGAGGGGAAAGTGAAAGTAAATCAAGCGGAGCCCACCTGCGATCGCAAGGGCGCCAAAAGAAATAAACTGAATGGTCAGCGGAGCCCACCCGCAGTGGAGCGCTAATCGCTCCCCACCCCGCGCCGCGTATGAAGTGTGGCTGCGGCGGTGGGGGAGGGGAGGCGACAATGTCGGCACCCGGCCGCAGCCGGTGAAAAGGAGTTCCAGCCGCCCCCGCGGCCTGCAGCAGCGTTTGTCTGTCCCCCGCCGCGCAGCGTGTATGCCCTGAGGCTGCGGGGGCGGGGTGAGGGTAAGGAGAGATCCAGCGCCCGGACGGCAGCCGGGAGGCAAGGCGTCTGGCCCCCTGCGCAGCAGGGCCAAACACTCGCCGCGGAGGGGAAGTCATCAAGCACAGCGACCGGCAGAACTCAATCCCCACATGAGCAGAGACTGCCCCGGCCGAGAGAGGAAGGCGCGCCCGCAGCGTGTGGTGAGCTGCTAGGCGGTGGAATGCTACACAGAGCCCAAGCACAAGTGTCTAAAGCGGAGCCCACCCGCTAATTCTGAACCGGTGTCTATGCCTCAATCTTCGCCCGTTTCCCCAGCACAGCCCATGGGGGAGAGGAGCGAGACAGCAAGGGAGAATCAGGAGCCCCGGCGCATGTATACTCACCCCCACCCCAGCTAAAATAAGGCTTGCAGAAGGGTGGGAAGGCTTAAAAGACAAGTGACACTTACCATTAGTGCAGGGAGAAGTCTCGTGTCCCAGGAGGTAGCTGTGGGCATTGGTGCGGCCGAGGAGAAGGTGCGGCTCGCAGTGAGGCTGCTCTGGCCAATAGACAAGCTACAGTGCCTGTGATAGTTATCAGCCATCGAGAACAGAGGCCGTCCACGTGGAAGAGACACGGTCCTTAGTGCCCCATTCCCCATCTACTGCATGAAAACCCAGCACAGGC
This sequence comes from Lissotriton helveticus, assembly GCF_964261635.1. Taxonomy (NCBI): domain Eukaryota; kingdom Metazoa; phylum Chordata; class Amphibia; order Caudata; family Salamandridae; genus Lissotriton; species Lissotriton helveticus. Next base: position 1,790,913,596 of record NC_136068.1, read on the forward strand.
CATAGAAGAGGAAGGCACACGACGAAAGGAAAGACTGCCAGTGCCTGCCAAGAAACTCCACGGCCAACTAGTGACCATTTTGAGTACCTGCACCCATTAAAGAAAGGAACTATCACAGAGCTAATTTACAACGAACAAGAAACCAAGGCATCTATACAGAAGCACAGCAGTGCACAAAGAACAGAGAAGCAGGAGGAGGCCGCAAAGTCTGCACAAAGCATACTGGAGGAATGTGCAGGAAAGCGTCAAGAGGTAACACTGCACATGCAAAGAGGCTTCAAAGGGCAGCAACCTGCCTGCCGTCATGTCCAAAGAAGTTTACAGAAAGTCATGCAACCAAAGCAAGACGCAAATGGAATGGTGCGCAGATGTAACCCGGACGCGTGAGGTACATGTAAGTGCATGGAATGGAGGAAGACACTGAGGAAAGGTGTGTAGCAAGCATCCGAAGAAACAGAAGTGCAAAGAACACCCCAGGAGCTGCGCAAAGGAAAAGATGACAGTAGTCAAGCGCAGGAACGCGACAGGAACTCTCCAGAAAGCGCAAGGAAGACGCCAGGAGACAGCGCAGGTACTCTCCAGAAAGCGTGAGGAAGACGCCAGGAGATCGCGCAGGAATGCGACAAGAGTGCAAGAATTCCACATCCCGCACGACAGGACCGCGCAGCAATGCGCCGGAACGTGCCAGGAGTGCCAGGAATCTGGAGCGCCAAAATGACGCTACACAGCGACGCGCCAACGCCAAGACACCGGGACGGTGAATAGCGTCCAGGAAAAGATAGCACAGCATGACGACTCATGCCGAAGGTGAAAGCCGACCACCAAGTATGGTCGCCAAGGAATGAAAAGAAGCAACTGAGGAGATGGCGACAACCGGTCCAGTCACTAGAAGAAAAGACCAATGTCTGAGAGCCATGCCCAGAACAGAGAGAAACAGGTGGAGTGCATGCTACCTGGAGAAGACTGGCTGGGAAGGCCAAGGCAGTACAGTGACCAGATCACGTCGCAAGAAGGAACAAGGAGAAGAAGGGCGTGACGCCAAAATGAAAAGGAAGAAGGAACAGTAGACAAGGTCGCGGCGCTAACCCTGGAAGTGAGTGACAAGAAGACAGTGTCCTAGGACAAGACCAGGATGACACGTGCAGAGTGCGCGCACTGCATGGGGAAGCCTGGCCAGAGAAGATGAAGAAGAGGGGACCAGGGTACGTCGTGAGAAGAAGAGAAGAGAAGAAGGAAGATCGGAGTGGCACACCGCCACCCAGGAAAGGAAGAAAGGAGAAATCGGAATGGCACGCTGCCACTGCAAGAAGAAGCCACCCCTGCGGAAAGAAGCAAGGTGACAAGCACTGGAACACCTGAGTGCAAGGGAAGACCAGCCTGGCAAGAGCACCGGCAGCGCAGACCAAAGACAACCACCTACGAGCCATCCATCCACATGGCAATCGCAGAAGAGAGCAAGTTAGACGGTTGGCGACATCTCCCTCTGGGGTTTGAGCAGAAGATTGGACGGCGAGACTACTCAGGACTCCGGAAGCTGAGGACCTGACCACCTCGCACCAGCCCATGGCAAACCAGAATCGGAGGCCTCGAGGGACTCTGGTGGCAGCAAGTCCCGCACGGGAGACAGGTCTACCGATGCACGTCTGCAGGACCCAAGAGGATGAAAGCCTCGCGAGCAATGAAGAGAGTCGACAACTCAACCTTCAGGTGGAACTAGGACACGACGGTGAGGCTCGTGGAGCGCCCCGCTCACGGCCCGAAGGCTATGGTGGAGCAACACGACCAGATACACCAGTCCAGTGGAAGCCTGGCAAAGAGGTCCTCCCGGATATCTGGTGAGAGAGGAATACCGGAGAGAGGGACATCCTAGTGAGAGGGATGTGTGCACCTACTCTATTAACCTGCCAAGAGTCAACCCTAACGCCTGCCCAGAAAATATCACGAAGCTAGAAGAGAGAACAAAACCAGAAGACTGTTGACACCCGTGTCATCCATCTATCTCTCATCACCAACGGAGCGAAGCAAAGGCAGGGCCGAGAACAGCAGACAGACAGCACAGCCAAAGAAAGAACCCGCCGAACAACTGCGGACCGTGCCTCTGAGAACTGCAAGTCCAGAATACAAGAACTATACTGCCTGCGGTTTGCAAGCAGCCAAAGAAACTCATTTTGAAAACGCAAGTCCAATGTTATTTTCTGTGTTTTCTGTCCCCCACAGGTTCTTGGACTTTTTCGGTTTGGTTTATTTTTTTAACCAATTTGGAAAGGGATGTAATGCCCAGCACAAGTCAGCAGTCTAGTGCTGAAGCATGTATCTATACTGAACACCCACCCACCACTGATGTCACTGGTCAGGTGACACAGTACTAATAAAAGAGGCCGAGCCCACGTGCTCTGGGCCAGTTGCACCAGACCTCCAGTGTGTCCTGTGTCAGTGATTGTGTGCCTGCCAGCATGTGGGCCTAGGGCCCATCACAGCCCTTTACAATGTAGGGAGCCATTTTCTGCTTAGAGCCCCTTTGAAAAGAATCCTCTGAAGTGGTCTGCTTTGTGTCATGAGCCATCCAAGCGCACTTCATCAGTGACCCACTCGGTCCTAGGATGCTTGTTTCCAGTCCAGGGAGAACCTGGCTTGGCAGTTCGGGCTGGACTGTTCCCATGGGGCACAGGCTCAAGACTGATTTGCATATGAATGAGTTCAAACTGGAATGGTATGGTGAGCAAAGAAACGATGGATTTAGGCCCAGATCTCTGTGCGGGGGGAATGTATGACATTGTTCTGCATTCTGTCCATCAACTGTTGTTTTTGCAACTGCACACATGGGGCTGGCAGAAAAAGAGGGGTAGTCATGCAAAGCAAGGTTTCAGTAGGCGACTAAGATCAAACAGCTCATCCTATCATCACAACCTTCCTGCATAAGTACCTCAAGCATAACCTGATATCCAGCTATTAAGTGATGAGCCTAGAATCAGATTATGGGGATCGGACCCTAGGACTCGAACCCAGGCACCCAGCTTCAAAGTCAGTAGTTGTGGCTGTAAGACCATGCCATTGATGGTACGGCGATACAAACTCCCCACATTCAATCGCTACCACGAATGATTTGTATTAAGAGCATGCAATTCATCTGAGCATGAAGCGCCAATGTTGAGAGGGGATCTCTGACACCTGGCTTCAAATGGAAGTCCCCCATTGAATGCCCTTCAGCGTCCTAAAAGCATACAAATAATGGGATCCAACGTAGCTGCCAAAGTTTCGGATTGCTTATGTAAAATTTTCTGAATTTCAGTGCAATTATGAGTGACATTTCCATGACTATGAGTGACACTTTCTTGCGAGCAAAATCAAGCAATGAAGATGAGGGAAACATAGAAATTTCAGAAATTACAGCCATTTAAGCAACAAGAAACTATAAGATCATCTTAAAACTGCTGCAAAGCACCTGAAATGACAGAGCATGACTTCAGGGTTTTAAGTGGGATGAAGAAAAACATGTGTCTCTAAAAAGGGCATGCATGGCCGAAGTAATTAAGCGTATGGCTTAAACATAAACTGAATTTCTTTTGTGGCAGCACCTTGCAGAAAGAATTACTTCTAAAGCAACTTTTATTGCCAGCTTATATCACACTCCATAACTGGGGCAAAATGTGCATGGTGTAATCACACCATAATGCCCAATCTTCCGTCTAAGTGAGGTGGAAGGGAACCTGCAGAGTCTGTGTTTACCCAGCAGCTGCTGAATGGCGCTCTGGCACTGCGCCACCTGGCGAGGGTGCGCTGTAATGCAGCCCCTCTGACCCCCAACCTGCAGGAAGACCCCAGAGTGCACCGTAATACATCTGAAGACGAAGGTTGCACCTGGAGCCATTGGCTAGGAAAATACTTTTATTCTGCGGATAATCTCACTTCTATGTTGGGGAGAGCGGTGCAGAGGAACGTCCCCAAGGAATACAATGATTTTGCAGAAGTGTTTCTCAAAGTGTTTGCTGTTGGTGTTCGGCAGGTAGGAATACATCCAATTTTAGAAGCTTTCTCTCCTTATCTTGCATTGGAATTTTCAAAGCTATTGAATTGGGAATGTCCTTTCTACCATACCAGTTAGATTAAGAAAGTCATTCTAGATAGTTTAGCTTATTTTTTGTTTCAATATTAGAATTTTTCACACTTGAGTGACCCTCTGGCCAGATCTCTCCATCAGATTTTACAACTCGTGTTGCGAGTTACTGTCCTTGTGTGCTTGTACCCCCATCACGCTCGCCACCTCGAGTCCTGCTTTACTCTAAGCACTTTCTGGCCATTGTCGAGCAATCTTGTAAAGAAACCCATAAAACCAGTCAACAATGTGCAGACTGGAGTTGTGCTTCATTGAAAAATGACCTTTAGTTGCATTGCATCAAATCCGCATGTAGTTTCATTTTCTGGGAAATGCCTATTCCTACACTATAGTGTAGACCATTTGTCGTGCAACAGTGAGTATTGTGAGCTGATTTTGATCTTTTGGATCCAAGGGGGGAATGATCTCCTTGCTTGAGCCATTTCCGTATTTAGTCCCTTGCAGCATTTTGTTGCCTTTAACAAGTTGGCAATTGGCACATCTGCTGCAGTGCCTTATGCTCAATGTCAAGGAGATCCACTGTACATAAAGTGTATCTTTTCTGTAAAGGTTTCTTACATTTGGGTCTTCTGCTACCATGCTTGTCAAGACATTGCTAATCAAAGGCTGGGAAAAGGCTAATATTGAGTATACCAGATAATTAGAAATACTAATATTGAGGGTGCCTTTTTTGCATGGTTAGCCTCTCACTTTTTTCCTGGTTTTGATATAGTTTCAGTTGTGGAGCACAAGGTCCCTGCCAAACTGGTATCCTGTGTTTCTTTTCTAAAAACGGGTTCATTTTGCCATAGAAAGTATAATTAGTGCTGCAGAAAGACAAATTAGTGCACATTTTGAGTGACTTCTCAAATCCTCTCCTATTTCAATTCAATTCAATTCAAATAATCTTTATTCGGATAAGAATATACATAACAGGAAAAATACAGTACAATTCTAAAAACACATAAATACACATTATGATTCAATACAAATATGATATTGCAATAATAAATTCCACAATAAAATAATAAAATCACATTAAAAAAAGTTGGACGGACATACGAAATCTAGCAGCATTAGTGACATAGTGCAAATATGAGAATTATGCCAATGTGCAAAAGCAGTAGCATGTTACAGATAAAGTGCAGTGACGTGCAATGGATCTGAAAGAAATTAGCAAGAAGGTACAGGTATGATTATAACCCCATTCCTAGTTGTACCAATACTAGCAGCGACATAATCAAATAAAATACTTTGTTTGCGGGCAGTATTAATGACCACTATCGGAAGAGAAACGATAATGAATGCATTTCACTAAGCAGTATTACAGGGTTTTTGTCACGTTAAGATTCACTCATGGAAGCACGTGAGCATACCGCAACTTGTAAAAACGCGCTTACGCGAAAAATCAAATCATCACTTCCAAGCTGTAAGATTTCAACATATGCTAGTTCAAAAACCAAAATAGCCCATGCCTAAAAGTACGGAATTAAATACTGTTTTGTATATCTTGCATAGAACTTACAAAAGAGTAAAAACTGTAACACCGTTTGTTTGCTACCAGTGCGCAAGGGCAGCACAACCGCTCAAGGTTGCTGTTAAATCCTATCGGGAAACAGAGTAGATATTTTATACTGCCATCCCTAAGGCGGAAAAGTAAACTCCGTTTCCATCTCGCTATATTTTTCCTGAGATATTTGTGTGGCATATGATGTTGAATGCCCGTTACATCCAAAAGGGGCATATACCTGACAACCGATGATTTAAGGTGCTCAGTGTTGTATCTTTCTTTATAGGACAAATCATGCAGTGCCCCCCTAAGTGATTTTATGCTTATGCCCTCTAGTGCTAGTGGACCTAAAAAAATATGTTCCAACTTTACACTGGCTAAACTTTTTTTAACTGCAGCAAGCCAAGCTATACTACCGCCCTTGTCGCACTTAAGAGAATCTATGATTATCTCTCTCGTTAAAATTGCAGCAGGATTCTGCCATATTTTTTGCCAAAATATAGCTGGACGGGACCTGATAAAATCCTCTACATAGGGCAGGTTCAATTCCTTATGACATATATAAGTTGAAGATGAAAATTGGGCCCGAGAACTTTTCTGCAAAATCTATTTTCTTCTATTTGGATCCCTCTGCAATTTATATATCCCCAGACATCCGCGCCATAAGTGGCCGTTGGGACACATTGCGATTTGTAAATCTGAGTTAGGGGTAACACCACCTCTGCTTGGAATTGACCGCTTTAGAGAATTTACTTCTACTATGGGCCGCATGGGCTTGCCAGGATCCTGTTTCTGAGAAGGCTAGGCCCAAATAGGAAAAAGTGCTTGTGCATGTTAAGGATTCACAGCCCGATGTTATAAAATTAATGCAGTATTTTTTAGAGCCGCAGGTCATTATATAAGATTTCTTAAAATTAGTGCAGCTCCAGGTCGGCCATGAAAGTCACAAACCCCGTGACTAAAGTGCGAAGTGCATTAGGCGTGCGGCCAATGAGAACCGCATCGTCTGCGTATAAAAGTGCGGGGAGTAATTTACCATTGATTATGGGGACATCATTGGTCAATTTAGACAGGAAATTGTGTAGTTCATTTATATATAGAATAAAAAGTAGAGGGGCTAGAACGCAACCCTGTCTAACCCCTGTACCAATGACAATATCCCCAGAGACGTCCCCATCGTTACTAATCCGCACCCGTGCCTTCAGATCCCTGTGCAAATGTGCCAAAAAATAAACCAAAGCCTCCTCCAACCCATAATTTAAAAGGACCTCCCACAAACGCGATCTATTAACAAAATCAAAAGCTGATGTGAGGTCCATAAAACCCAAATAAACTGGTGATTTATGAGCAATCGTGTATTTGCCCAGGATGAGGTTTAAATTCAAACACTGTTCAACAGGTCCAACATTACTTCTAAAACCCAGCTGACAGCAATTTAAAATGTGGTTGTCTTCACCCCAAGTCCTAATCTTATTAAAAACAACCCTGCCCAAGATCTTCAGGGTATTGTCTATCAAGGAAATTGGGCGATAAAAGCTGGGTTGGATCTGTCTCCTTTTTTAAAAATGGGCACAATAATGCTAGTCGACCAAGTGCTCGGGATAGCTGTATTAGTCTGATTATTAAAAACATTACATAAAAGAGGAGCCCAAAAATCAGGTTTGTGTTTTATAAGATCGATTGGTAGCCCAACCGAAGCTGGGGCTTTATTCCCTATACTTTGATGTATGGCATCCTCAACTTCAGTTACTGTTATAGCGACATTTATGGCTGGCAGGCTGATGTTAATATTAGTGGTCGTTATAGGTACCGTATAGATTCTGGCAAAGTGCGCCTCCCATAATTCACTTGTTATATTACAACTTATGGGAGTAATATCCAGATCAACCCACTCCCTGGAATTTAGCTTGGCTGCTAATCCTGCAATATTCCAACTAAGCACACTTAAATTAGGATCTTGGAATCTATGTTCAATGACAACGGGACAAGCTATTGAAAATTCCATGGGCTCAGGTGCAATAATCGATAATCGATTTGATAGTCAGTCCAGACTCTCCAGGCTGGACAGAACAGCAAACCGATTCTGCGAAGTGTGTGTAGGAATAGTAAAGTTACGTGGGACCAGGGGAGGTTTGTAGTAAAAGCCCTGGGGTAGTAGAGTAGTAGAGAGTGAGTAGTAGATAGAGAGTAGTAGAGAGTGAGTAGTAGAGAGTGAGTAGTAGAGAGTAGTGGAGTAGTAGAGTGAATAGTAGAGTGAGTACTAGAGAGTAGTAAAGAGTAGGAGAGAGAGTAGCAGAGAGTGAGTAGTAGAGAGTGAGTAGTAGAGAGTGAGTAGTGGAGGGTGAGTAGTAGAGTGAGTAGTATAGAGTAGTCGAGAGTGAGTAGTAGAGAGTAGTAGAGAGTGAGTAAGTGAGAGAGTAGTAGATAGTGAGTAGTAGAGAGTAGAATAGAGAGAGTAGTAGTGAGTGAGTAGTAGAGAGTAGTAGAGAGTGAGTAGTAGAGAGTGAGTTGTAGAGTGAATAGTAGAGTAGTAGAGTAGTAGGGGGTGAGTAGTAGAGAGTAGTAGAGGGTAGTAGAGAGAGATTAGTAGAGAGTGAGTAGTTAAGAGTGAGTAGTAGACAGTGAGTAGTAGAGAGAGAGTAGTAGAGAGTGAGTAATTAAGAGTGAGTAGTAGACAGTGAGTAGTAGAGAGAGAGTAGTAGAGAGTGAGTAGTAGAGAGTAGTAGAGATTAAGTAGTAGAGAGTGAGTAGTAGAGAGAGCAGTAGAGTAGTAGAGAGTGAGTAGTAGAGATTAGTAGAGTAGTAGAGTGAGTAGTAGAGAGTGAATAGTAGAGTGAAAAGTAGAGAGTAGTAGAGAGCGAGTAGTATGGAGAAAGTAGTAGAGAGTGAGTAGTAGAGAGTAGTATGGAGTGAGTAGTAGAGAGAGTATTGTATTGTATTGTGGTATACTTGTATAGCGCAAACCTGTCACCACCAAGGGCATCCTGGCGCTTCGACCCATGATCCAGCAAATTCAGCAGCCTAGCCTGTTCTAGGGAAGAGGTAGGTTTTCAGCGCCTTCCTAAAGGCTAAAAGATCCTCAAGACTTCTCAGGGATATTGGCAGGGAGTTCCAGAGTTTGGCCGCCGCTACTCTGAACGATCGGCCACCCATCCTCACTCTCTGGAAACGCGGAACTATTAGTAGCCTGGATGAAGAGGAGCGTAAGGCTCGGGATGGAAGGTACCAGGCAAACATTCTCCGCAGAGGGATTGGGCCCAGGCCATGGATAGCCCTGAACACAATGCACGCTGCTTTGTAGCGAACGCGTAGATGGACCGGCAACCAGTGGAGTTCCTGTAACGCTGCCGTGGCAGAGCTGTAATAGGGGCGGGAGAGGGCAAGTTTGGCAGCCATATTTTGCACCCTTTGGAGCTTGCCCAGAAGTGTTACCGGGGCCTCCAGAAGTAGTGCGTTACAATAGTCGAGTCGACTTAGGATGGTACTTCGCACTACTTCGGGCCTGGCTTGCTCAGGGAGGAGGGGTAAGACCTTGCGCAGCATGCGGATCAACATCATGCACGTTGAGGTGGTCTTATTTACGTGCAGATCCAGCTGCAGGTTGGGCCCAAAAATGACACCCAGATTACGTGCCGATTGTGCGGCTGACAGCGTCTCTGAAAATGACGGGGGCCAAAAATCGTCTGGGAGATCTCGGGGAACTCGGTCGTTAGAGCAGTACAAGACCTCTGTCTTAGTTCCATTGAACTGTAATGAGTTCAAACGGAGCCATTCCGCTGTAGCCTGCATGCACCGGTGGAAGGTCTCCAATGGGACTGCATCCTGTCCCTCCAGTGAAAAGACCAGCTGGGTATCATCCGCATAGTTAAATGCGGAGATCCCAAATGATTTGATGAGCTGGACTAGAGGGCGGAGGTAAATATTAAAGATTATAGGGCTGATGGCTGAGCCCTGAGGTACTCCTTGTCCTACTCTCCGCTCCTCTGAACTGAAGGGGGGGAGCGAAACCCGTTGCTGACGGTTGTCCAGATAGGAGATTAACCAGTCCCTGGCCTTATCTTTGACCCCGCACTCTTCCAGCCTCGAAATCAAGGTAGGATGGCTGACCGTGTTGAATGCGGCCGACATGTCGAGCAGCACCAAAAAGGCTGCCCGACCACTGTCGACTCGCGCCCGCAGATTGTCTAACACGGTCACCAACGCGGATTCCGTCCCATGAGCTGGGCGAAAACCGAATTGCGTCTCGTCCAGCCAGGTGTTCCCTTCTAAGAAGCCGGACAGAGTGCGGGTAACCAATTTTTCCATGATTTTGACTGGAAAAGGAAGCAGGGAGATTGGTCGGTAGTTGGAAAGGCAAACAGGGTCAAGCGTAGGTTTTTTAAGAGCGGAGATACCACTGCCTTCTTCCAGCAGCCCGGTACCGTCCCTATTTCAAACGACTGGCAACAGATGGAATGCAAGGGCTGGAAGAGATCCTCCTGAAACACCTTCCAGAGTTTTGGAGGAAGAGGATCAAGAGGCGAGCCGGATGAAATCGTAAGGGCAAGGCTGCCAAACTCCTCCAAGGAGGGAAGGGGAAAGCTACTCAGCTGGGGTCGACTGGCCGCAATCGCCGGAGCTCCCAGGCTGAGGGCCGGGTCCAAGGAGGGAGGGGAAAAGCTACTCAGCTGGGGTCGACTGGCCACAATCGCCGGAGCTCCCAGGCTGAGGGCCGGGTCCAAGGAGGGAGGGGAGAGGCTACTCAGCTGGGGTCGACTGGCCTCAATCGCCGGAGCTCCCAGGCTGAGGGCCTGGTCCTCTGGTCGGGGTCGACTGGAAGGCGTGGCCGGAGCTTCCAAACAGAGGTGAGCAGCCCTCTGCAGGGGTCGACTGGCCACCTCCTCCGGAGCTCCCAGACCAGTAGTGGACTTAACTGGGTCCTGCAAACCCTCCAGGATTTTACGGGTTTTCTCCTCGAAGGCATCAGCAAGTGAGTCACAGAGAGCTTGCGATGAGGGGATGGCGCAAGCCACACACGTAGGGTGGGCAAGGTCCCTGACGATTTTAAAGAGGGCCTGTGCCTTGTTAGGGGCCTGATTCAAGGTAGATTCAAGATAGGTCACTTTGGCCATCTTGATCTGAGCCTTGTATTTTTGTATAGCGGACCTGAATACAGTTTTCTCCGAGTCTAAGTACTGTTTCCTCCAGGCCCTTTCTGCGCGTTTACAGTCAAGTTTAAGCTGGCGTAATTCGCTCGTGTACCAAGGGCTAGCTCGATTCACCCCCCCTCGTGACTTCCGAAGGGGTGCAAACTTATCCAGCGAGCTCGATACGGACTGGCAGAAGAGAGTATAACTCTCTTCAGCTGTGTTGCCAAGCTTAAAGTCCTTACCTAAGATGTTCGGCAGTGGAGAGGTTTTAAGAATTCGGGACCAAGGTCTCTCTAGCTTGGCTAGAGATAGTCCAGCCTTTCGTGAGATATGGTCTTCTGAACAAAGAGAGAACGTAATCAGAAAGTGGTCTGTCCAGAACTGGCACTTAATATCATCTAATGATACCCATAGTGGATCCGCAAATACTAGATCCAGAATATGACCCTTCTGATGCGTGGAGGCATTCACCAACTGTTCCAGGTTGATATCCGTGCATGCTTGACTAAGGGAAGAGAATGCATTGTCCAGTGAACCGCCTGCCCACAGATTAAAATCACCAAGAATCAATAACTTGGAGTGGGAGCTAGAGAGTTCGTAGATCAGGTCAATGAGGAGTGATATGGAAGGTGCCGGTCCCGGGGGACGGTAGCATAGGACACCCGAGCAAAGTATCAGCTCCTGCTGTTTGACTGTGAAACCCATCAGTTCATATCCCGGTACTTCTCGAATCTTTAGCTGGGAAAGGGTCAGCGAGTCTCTATAAATGAACCCGATTCCCCCTCCTCGATTGAGTGGGCGTGGGGTGTGACTGATTTTATAGCCTGAGGGACAGGCTAGGCCCAACTCAACCTCACAGTCCTCCCGAGTCCACGTTTCTGTGAGAAACAGGACATCGAGTTTTTCTGATTCGATGAGGAAGGCAATTTCCGTATAGTGCTTGCAAAGGGATCGGACATTAAGCAGCCCACAGGAAATTCGCCTCATAGTTGGTTGCCTGACCGGGTTCTGACAGGGTCTGAGTCTGAGTAGCTCAGCCCGAGAGTAGGCTATGCGAAGTGGGCCAGAGGGGCCCGAGGTAGCGGCCCTAAGCACGTCCGTTGCGCGAACGGGCACAAACGGGCTTACCTCTGGCGCACCTCCGGCGCCCCTACGGCGCACACGCTGCGCACCGTCGCTGCGCACTTGTCTAGCGGCCATCTTATATGGCCGGCGGGGTGTCGCGTGGGTCCTGGCAGGGCGAGTGGCTCTCCCTCACCCAAGATGGCGCCCAGTGAGAAAAGACCTTCTCCCCACTCCAAAATGGCGCTCGAAACCGGCGCGATGCTTCTACAGTGCCCCCGAGTCCCTTCTATCCCACAAATGTGGGTGTACAGCGATTAGAGTGCGGGTAAGAGCTCCCTTAATTCCCCCTAAGCGGCGCAGGCAATTTAAAATTAAAAGCGTGATCGCTCGGCGCAAAACAAGATAAAGCGAAGTAAAGTAATAATTTTTAGAATTACAGAGCAGGAGGAGCGTTATACACGCAGCGCTAATGCAGGAGTTAAAGTCAGACTGAGACGGGGTAGGAGGTCCTACTTTAATAACCTCCTCATCCAATGCGTGGGTCCTGGCAGGGCGAGTGGCTCTCCCTCACCCAAGATGGCGCCCAGTGAGGAAAGACCTTCTCCCCACTCCAAAATGGCGCTCGAAACCGGCGCGATGCTTCTACAGTGCCCCCGAGTCCCTTCTATCCCACAAATGTGGGTGTACAGCGATTAGAGTGCGGGTAAGAGCTCCCTTAATTCCCCCTAAGCGGCGCAGGCAATTTAAAATTAAAAGCGCGATCGCTCGGCGCAAAACAAGATAAAGCGAAGTAAAGTAATCATTTTTAAAATTACAGAGCAGGAGGAGCGTTATACACGCAGCGCTAATGCAGGAGTTAAAGTCAGCGTGTAGTAGAGAGTAGTAGACTAGTAGAGAGTGAGTAGTAGAGTGAGTAGTGGAGAGTACTAGAGAGCGAGTAGTAGAGAGTGAGTAGTTGAGAGTGAGTAGTAGAGAGTAGAAGAGAGTGAGTAGTAGACAGTGAGTAGTAGAGAGTAGTAAAGAGTGAGTAGTAGAGAGTGAGTACTAGAGAGTGAGTAGTAGAGTGAGTAGTAGAGAGAGAGAGATTAGTAGAGAGTGAGTAGTAAAGAGTGAGTAGTAGAGAATGAGTGGTAGAGAGTAGTAAAGTGAGTAGTAGAGAGTGAGTAGTAGAGAGTACTAGTAGAGAGTAGTAGAAAGTGAGTAGTAGAGAGTAGTAGCGCGTGAGTAGTAGAGAGTGAGTAGTAGAGAGTGAATAGTAGAGAGTAGTAGAGAGTGAGTTGTAGAGAGATAGTAGAGAGTGGGTAGTAGAGAGTGAGTAGTTGAGAGTAGTAGAGAGTGAGTAGGAGAGAATAGTAGAGGAGTAGAGAGTCAGTAGTAGAGAGAGTAGTAGAGAGTGAGTAGTAGAGAGTAGTCAGTCAGTGTCAGTCAGTGTCAGTCAATCAGTGTCAGTCAGTGTCAGTCAGTGTCAGTCAATCAGTGTCAGTCAGAGTCAGTCAGTCAGTGTCAGTCAATCAGTGTCAGTCAGTGTCATTCAGTCTGTCAGTGTCAGTCAAGTTTCAAGTTTCAAAGCTTTATTCAATTATTTAAAAAGACAATCATAAAAGCTTACAAAATATATACATATACATTCATATTATTAAGCTCTGATAGAATTACCCCATAAAAATTAACAAGATAAATCGTTAGAGATTAAAAAGTTACAGAATTGATGCAGCTCAATAATAAAATAAGACAGAATGATTAAAAAACCATACTTTTCCTTGCAGCCATAGATTTCAGGATATACATAGCTGTATAAAAACAAATATCAGGATCATCTAAGGAGAACAGCAACCTCATTGCCGAATTTACCGTTGTAATTGCCCTTTTTATAAATAAAGGTTTTAAATAGGCAATGCGAAGGTGCTTGTAAAGGTCACACAGAAATAAAAAGTTCACAGTACTCTGTTTAGTGACCCCATCGCATGGACATGGTATAGAGGGATGATTTTTCATAAGAGGAAACGCCACCAAATGGTAGACAATTCCAAATCTTAGTCTGATAAGAACAAAACGATGAGATGGTCTGGTGACTACCTTTAAATATTTGGAAAAGCCGGATGTGCCCCTATTGGAGTAGTAGCGTCTCTACGCACTTGGGCTTTCTTATGTAGATAGAAGCACTTAAGCGCTTTCTTGGAATATCAGAAAAGCTCTCCGGGTCGTCCAGGAGATTGAAGTTAAATAAATCCCTGGCAGTTGTCACAACGTAATTAATCCATGGGATCAGTGAGCTTTTATCTAGGCGGAGACAATCACTAATAATACTCCTCGTAAAACTAGTTTCTTTCTTATGCCAGATTGCTTTCCACACCATCAATGGTCTTAGACAAATTAAATCTGATAAGAACTCCAGGCCCAATTCCTGGTGTATTATCACAGTGGAAGTTGACATAGGCAAACATAACAATCTTTTTATAAAGCTGTTTTCTTCTATTTGCAAATCCCCATGTCGACAGTACCCCCAAACACCGGATCCGTAGGGCGCAATTGCAACACATCTACAGCGATATATGTGTAGCATGTCATATAAACGACGGTCGCCAAGCTTATTTGCAAATTTGAAAACTCCATAGGCACTTTTAGACATCTTAGCTTTTACATTGGATATCTCCTGTGACCACATACCGTTACTACTAAATGTTATACGCAGATAACAAAATTTGTTTACAGTTTCTATTTTTTGTCCCTCTATATGGAAAGATTTCAACTTCCTCATTTTCTTTCCACATGGCATGATGAATGTTTTGGTATTTTTAATTTTTTTTCCTTAATGAAACCCGCAAACTTATCCATCAATCTCTGTAAACCTCGAGGAGCTCTGGATAGGAGCACTGAGTCATCGGCATAAAGCAAAATGGGAACGGCCTAACCATCTACTAGCGGAGCATCGGAGTTAACCTGCTTGAGCTCAGTGTCTATTGCATTAATAAAGAGGGAGAAAAGAGGGGGCGCAAGGACACAGCCTTGTCTTATACCTAAATTAACACTAATACAATCAGTGCATTCCCCCCCTTGGCCATATCTTATGCGGGCAGAAAGTTTAGAATATAATCTGGCCAGGAAATAAATGATCCCTCCTGGGGCACCTTGTTCTAATAGGGTTGACCATAGCAGCACGTGGTCAACAAGATCGAACGCGCTGCTTAGATCAGCGAAGCAGAGAAAAAGCGAGCCCTGCTTAGCACGTGTATACTGCCCTATTAGAAGGTCTAAATTTATACATTGTTCTACGGTTCCCAGGCCCTTTCGGAATCCAAATTGGGACCGCACAAGGATACCACTACCCTCGGCCCACTCTTCTAGCCTGGCCAACAGCACCCGGCTCATGGTTTTAAGTGATGAATCTAAAAGGGAGATAGGACGGTAGTTTTTAGCATCCGACCTATCCCCCTTTTTATATATCGGAATAATTACAGATTCACCCCAAGTAGGCGGTGTGCTTTCCATGACTGCCGCGTTAAAGACCTTAGTCAGGACAGGGCCCCACAATGATGTATCTGCCTTATACAGGTCGATGGGCACCCCATCAGGACCAGGAGCTTTCGCTCCCTTACTAATTCTAATGGCAAGATCTACCTCCGGTACAGTAATGCTTAGGGGGACAATTGGCCATAAAATCGGCCTCTGCCAAAGGTAAATCCACTGCCCTCTCTGGATTGAAAATACTAGCAAAGTGGGTAACCCAGCAATCCTCACTAACTTGGGCAGTCAGGACTGGTGTGTTATCACTCTTAAGAAGGGGACAATTAACCGTATCCCAGAATAGTTTGCTGTCTGATAGTTCAACAGCCTTGGTCAAATTATCCCATGCTTCCTCCTGCAATTCCAACTTCCGACGTTTTAAATGCCCCTTATAAGCGGCCCTGAGGTTTATGATAATCGACCTATCTCTGGGCCTACTAGATAGAGCCTTCTTGAGCTTCTGCAGTGACTCTCTGCACAAGGAGTCAAACCAACCTATCCTTGGTTTCCAATTAGTATGCTTGGAGGAGGTCATGGTGTTTTCAACTATAGCGTTAATCCTGTTAAAGCTAGTCAATATGCCCCGAGAATCTGTGCTTTCATCCAAACAGAGATGCAAATCGGGCAGGCAAGCCACCACGATTTTAACCAACAACTTTTCAGAGTTATCACCCTTACACTTTATCCTGTGGCCATTTGGTCTACATGGGACAATGTCGGTAACAACAGTTTTGACTGCTGGTACTTTATTACCCCAGATAAGTAATGTTACTGTGACACAATTATGGTCGCTGATCGCAAGATCCAATACGACCGGAGTGTCACAATACTTACAAATATCATCTGAGACCAGCAAGTAGTCAATGACCGTGGCAGCATTCCTCCCTGTAAAGGTAGGGACGGGATTTCCATCTCTGTCCCCTGCAGTTTGTAACACAACCAGGTCATATTTTGCGAGGACGGAGTGGAGTGACTCTCCATAGGTGATATGTATAAAATGAGTATAAACTTCTCCTCTATCATCATAAATCCCACACACCTTAGTTAATGATAAGGGACACTTGGGGAAACTTTGCTGGAACGGACCCTGCCTGGAGGCATCCTTACCTTGCTCGTTGGTGTTGTTTGTGAAACCCACAGCTTGCCGGACCCGCTGCGCGGGTCCCGCTGCGTGTGCAGCCTCCGTGGGGCTTTGGGAGGCGGCCAGCTCATCTTCAAATCCCAAGTGTACCGGCAGGGCTGCGAGCATTCTAGCAGGGACTCCATTGCCCAGGAGTCCCTGCGTGTTCCACCTGTGGACGCTCTCCCTGCCGGCCACGCCCCCTGTCCCTGGACTTGGTTAAAGCTGCACCCTCCGCGTTCACTTGCGGGAAACTTTGCTGGAACGGACCCTGCCTGGAGGCATCCTTACCTTGCTCGTTGGTGTTGTTTGTGAAACCCACAGCTTGCCGGACCCGCTGCGCGGGTCCCGCTGCGTGTGCAGCCTCCGTGGGGCTTTGGGAGGCGGCCAGCTCATCTTCAAATCCCAAGTGTACCGGCAGGGCTGCGAGCGTTCTAGCAGGGACTCCATTGCCCAGGAGTCCCTGCGTGTTCCACCTGTGGACGCTCTCCCTGCCGGCCACGCCCCCTGTCCCTGGACTTGGTTAAAGCTGCACCCCCCGCGTTCACTTGCGGTAAACTTTGCTGGAACGGACCCTGCCTGGAGGCATCCTTACCTTGCTCGTTGGTGTTGTTTGTGAAACCCACAGCTTGCCGGACCCGCTGCGCGGGTCCCGCTGCGTGTGCAGCCTCCGTGGGGCTTTGGGAGGTGGCGAGCTCATCTTCAAATCCCAAGTGTACCGGCAGGGCTGAGAGCGTTCTAGCAGGGACTCCATTGCCCAGGAGTCCCTGCGTGTTCCACCTGTGGACGCTCTCCCTGCCGGCCACGCCCCCTGTCCCTGGACTTGGTTAAAGCTGCACCCTCCGCGTTCACTTGCAGGAAACTTTGCTGGAACGGACCCTGCCTGGAGGCATCCTTACCTTGCTCGTTGGTGTTGTTTGTGAAACCCACAGCTTGCCGGACCCGCTGCGCGGGTCCCGCTGCGTGTGCAGCCTCCGTGGGGCTTTGGGAGGCGGCCAGCTCATCTTCAAATCCCAAGTGTACCGGCAGGGCTGCGAGCGTTCTAGCAGGGACTCCATTGCCCAGGAGTCCCTGCGTGTTCCACCTTTGGACGCTCTCCCTGCCGGCCACGCCCCCTTGACATTTCCTGCTTATTTAAGAGGGTGGAGCTACCCCATTTTAATTAGTACTGACCACAGATATTCCCACCCCACTCGGTCAAATGCTTTTTCAGCATCTAGCATTATCATACCGAGTGGGGTGTTAGTCGTTTCGGCTACATCCAAAGCAGTTATAGAAGTATTAACATGCAATGTAGTATCTCTGCCGATCACATAAATGGTTTTTATTTAGACTGGGTTAAATCTCTTTATGATGATCCACGGGCCGTGATCAGCTATGGAGGTATAGATTCTGACGATTTCAAGATTGCAAGAGGTACAAGACAGGGATGCCCTCTTTCCCCTTTATTATTTGCTCTATCTCTAGAACCCTTTTTAAATGCTCTAAATGATCAAATTAATATAATTCCAGCTCAACATGGGGATATAACTCTTAAATTAACTGCCTTTGCGGATGATATCGCAATATATACATCGGATGTTTGTAAATCTATGCCCGCAATTATAGAAGAAGCACATAAGTATGGGAAAATCTCCGGGTATAAGTTAAATGTTAACAAAACCCAAATTATACTCAACTATACTCCGGCTACATGTAGCTACAAAACCTGTAATGAAGCCGTATACTTAGGTATTAAAATTACTGCCAAAGTGGAGAAAATTGTGGAAATTAACTATGGGTCATTCCTTAAAGATACGGCTGCGAGTTTTAAAAAATGGCACAAGATACCTTTGAGTTTGTTAGGGAGATTAAACTTGATAAAGATGAAAATTTTACCTAAGTTCCTTTATTTGTGCAGATCCATACCGCTTCAACCAAACAAGATTTTTTTTAGGAAATTGGATGGCATCTGTAGTAGCTTTATCTGGGGGTATAAGAAAGCACGAAGGGCGGTAAAATTTCTGACACTTCCAGTCTCTAAAGGGGGTCTAACGCTGCCGGATTTTAACCGTTATTTTTTAGCTACTTTTCTTTTACGCACCAGGAGCCTATTAAAAAATACCCCTTCTCTATTTTTTCATCAATACATGTTGGGGGCAGATGCTAATCAATTTCTACTACGGGTCCATGATCCAAATTATTTCAAAAGAGTAAAGTTTAAGATTGCAAAACATGCTATACGAATTTGGGATAAAATTCTGCACACTAGTAATAGTTCATTTTTCAACACTGAACTTAGATTATGGAATAATCCGGGCCTTCCCGACATATTTTCGGACGGTTTGGGTAATCGATGGATTAGACAGGATGTAACTACACTAGGAGATCTTTACTGTACTACTGGGTTGAGGGACTTCGAGAATCTAAAAATTACTAACGGGCTTACGGATGACATGCATTTTAAATATAGACAACTAAGAGATTTTTTCTGTAATAAACTGAAAATAACGCAAGTTAAACAATCTGATATTATTGAAGGTATCTACTCAGAAAAAACTAAATCATTAATCAGGTTGGGATATCAATGGCTTATTAAGGAGAAGGGCGATAACACAACTCAAATCGCAGCCAAATGGTCTCGGAGATTAAATCAAAACATAAATTCTGCACAGATTGGAAATGCCCTAACTCATTTAAGTGAAATAGTTCACTCCTCTAAGTTGAAAATGCAGCTATATAGGACAATTACGGAATTGTACTATACGCCGCAAAGAATATCTAGCTGGACACATGGTAACTCGCTGATAGAGAAATCTAGGTGTGCTAAATGCAACACTGAGGCGGCTGGAATTGAACACATGTTATTCTCATGCCCTGTGCTCTCCAATTTTTGGAATCGCATATCTTACCATCTTCAATTCAATCAGATAAACGCATCGGATCTTACAATACAAATGGTTTTATTAGACATCCAAGAAAAGAACTACCCTCATAAGGATCTCTTAACGATTTTGTTAGCATGTGCTAGATTAACAATAGCTAGGGGCTGGATTTCTAAAGAACCCCCTAGTGTAGCGGATTGGCTAGCTCTGGTTTACGAAATTAGAACTATGGAATTGGCTTTAGCTAAACTTAGGGGCCCTAAAGCTTTTCGGAGAAAAGAAAGGATATGGATGCACTTTTTCGAAGGTTAAGATGTATGATTTAGATTAGTTTAAATTTTGTCTATCTGCTTTTGTAGTTTATTACTGTAATAGTAGAGCTAATGTGGAATATAGGCTTAACAATTAAGTATATGTTGTTGGCACTCCTCAGTCTTTGTTGTTGCTTTTATTAATTGTATTTGTATGTTGAATACCGAATGGAATTGTAATGAATGATATCATTTCTTGCACTCAATAAAAATGTTAAAAAAAAAAAAAAAAATAAGAGGGTGGAGCTACCACAGCGCGGTAGCGCGCGGGAGCGACCGGGGCGAAGACCGGGCAAAGAGCGGGCCGTTTGAGGCCGTTCGAGGTCTAGGAGGTCTGGTCTGGGCCCCTTCTCTTTCGCCCAAGCCCTGCCATTATCCAAACCTGTACTGTCCTATCCCACTGTTTGCGCTGGTTGTCTACATTTTTTACATATGTGCACACGAGCTAGTCGCAGCAGGGCTGCCTAGGGGCGGTTGGTTCACAATGGTCCCATGGATGATTTTATCACACGCACAAATATTGCTATAGACCAAGAGATTACTAAACTTCAAACTCGAGTTTCCCTTGACTTGGCGGCTGCTAGGAAATTGTCGCTAGAGTTTGCTATCTCCAAGAAATCTTCTTTAGGGCACATAGCATCAGCCATTACTCCGAAGCGTCTGAACAATCAACACTGTGTAACTACGCTGGCGGATGTTCATGACACTCCGGTTTTGCCTATCTCTCTACCACCCCTGTGTCCCCCACCTTTGTCCGTAAGCCCGTCTCCATCTGTGGTCAGCCCTCACCATCAACTTACCCCCATTCTTCATTCTCCAGATATTTCCGACGTGTCCACCTGTTATGGCACACTCGATAGTATTAAGGACAATCTGCACAAAAGGAAGCGCACCCCAAGGTCGGCTTTCTCACGCAAGAAGGCCAAAATTGTTGGGGCACACCTAATCAATGTTGCTAACATCCCGGTGAATGGCGGTATAGGAGGGCATGTCACCCCGTTACAGGCTTCTCAGTGTATTCTTACAGATGGCGCAGCACCCGTAGCCACTAAAGTAACACACCTAAAGAGAAAGCAGATCTTTACTTAAAGGACCAGGAGGGGAGGGAAGGAGAATTTATAGGAGTAGTTTGGGAGACCCTAAAAAGACTCCTCTCTCCCCTGGATTTAAGACTCTCTCGAATTGAGAACCATCTATTAGAGATGGATAAAAGTATTATAGCCTTGGCTACTCTTGTCTTACGAGGTCTTGAAAACCAAGGTCTGATAGAGAATAATACAGCACCACAGATTCTAATCCCTTCCCCTACAGCCCCGCAGAGTTCAACTTCTCACCCCACTGTGCCAAGCCGTATACAGCCTATCCCTAAACCTCGTACCAAGGGAGTCGCTATCAAAAACCCTGCACTCCTGTCTGGGGCAAATACCCCAAAGGCATCCACCTCTCAAACCCACACCCGTACAAATATGGCTGTTCCTAGGAGGCAGAATACTACCAGTTCCTCCCATCTTCCTACTCAGGGCTTACAGAACAATACTACCTCCCGTTCCACCTTGGGCTCACATAACAAGAGCAATTTTCGAGGGGGGTATATTGATCTCCCTCCAGAAGCCAATGACTACGTGGTGGTATTGACGGGTGTGCCGGAGGCAGCGAATGGCCACCATGAAAATCATTGGTCCTTAAAGAACAAGGTCATGCATTG
Organism: Lissotriton helveticus; assembly: GCF_964261635.1. Classification (NCBI taxonomy): domain Eukaryota; kingdom Metazoa; phylum Chordata; class Amphibia; order Caudata; family Salamandridae; genus Lissotriton; species Lissotriton helveticus. The sequence goes on from NC_136068.1 coordinate 1,790,934,897, forward strand.
GCTCAATACGCACAGACCGATCTCTAATGGCCGGACAAGTAGAGTCAAAATGGTACGTAGAGTTTCCTGGGTGGGTTCCTCACGGAAATCTTTACCCGGCGACTGTATAGTCGTGACGTTTGAAGACTCATATACGGCTAACTATATCTGTTCATGGGTTGTTGAGGATGAGGGTTTATTCATTACCCCGAGGCCATTGTCTTTCTTCTACCCACCTCGAGATGTACAATCTTATGGGGGCAATTGGTCTATGGTTCACCATCAGCCCAGAAGGGGTTACATTACCAAAGAGCACAATCCAACTAGAACCTGGTTCGGGATATCAACCTCGAACAGGTACAACTGTCTCGAGGATGTGGATTGACTGCCCAAGCCCCCTGATCCGGCATTGCCTTCTACGACTTCCGCACCTCAGGTGGAAGTTGGCTTTCCTCCCTTGTTGACTACCCTTGTTGGGACTAGCCCTGCCCCCCTTACCCAACCTAGGGCACAGGCCCTGTCAGTACAGGGTGCGCTGCATTCGCTTAATACCTATAGTGTCAATGCAATTGTGTGCGAAACAGTTGCTGTTTCGACGTCCCATACAATTCCTCCCCAGCTCTCCCTACTTGTCGGCCCTAACAGTGATCCCCCTGCCCTTGCCCCTTCGACCTGCCAGAGTCCCATAGATAATTCCCTGCTGAAGATCTTAAGCTGGAATGTGGCAGGGCTCGCACGAAACATCAATAAGCCAGATTGGAACTCCTTTGTTGATCCTTATGGGATCTGTCTCCTTCAAGAAACCTGGTGCTTGGAGCCCCTCCACAGGGTAGGTTTCACGACCTACTCTGTGCCAGCAACCAAACCACAGGGCAGCAAAGGCCGCCCATCGGGTGGCCTTCTTATTTGGGTCAGTATTGCATTGGGATTATCCATAAGGCACATAAACACCCAATCTCCTGATCTTTTGAGACTCGCTATACAGTGTCCCGGGGGCAGGAAGTTAGAAGTGTTTAATCTGTATTTAAGGGGGGCCAGGGGGGGGAATTCATTGCTATCCTCAACTGGTGTAGAAGAGGAGCTCAGAGCCTGCAACATTGACTCCCTTGTTGTCCTGGCTGGAGACCTTAACTGTTGCTTTGAACCGTTAGCCAGCGAGGACATCCTGGACACCTGGGAAGATTACACTAAGAGAGGTATTCCTTTGCTTGTTTTGGACCCGATTAAAAAATGGACTCAGAATGTCATTGATCTCAACTCACTCTGTCTAGAATACGATCTCAGAGCCACCAATGGTCGATCGAAATCAGATTCTAGGGGAGTGCACACCTATAACAGGGTGGGTCACACCTCTAGAATTGATTATATATTGTTAAACCATAATCTATGGCAGCACTTCCGTGACATGGAAGTTCTACAAACATCCGATAGCGACCATAATCCCTTGGTCCTGACCCTCACCCTCCCGTGGGAAGATGGGAATCCAACTTCGCCTCGATCCATCTGGAAATCTTCCCATGAAGTTGTCCCATCTAATTGCGGTAGGAGATTAAAATGGGCTAAAGTTGTTGCGGACGAGGGGAGAATGGCTCAAGCTGAGACCATAATGACAAACGTAAAGTACCACCTAGGTGCATCGGATCCCATTAACGATGTCCTTACGGTATTCACAGAGACTGTCTCAGCCCTGAGTAATTTGTTTATAGTCCCTCAGGGTAGGGTTAAGGCTTTGGGGAGAACGTCAACCAAGGGTAGAGACAAATGGTACTCCTCTGCTTGCCGTGCTGCTAAAAGTGAACTTATCCGGGCGGTTGATATTAAAGACCCAGATCAAATCAGACTTGCTAGGAAAAGTTACAAAAAAATTCAAGCTGTGGCAAGGGAAGCACATGAAACCAATTTTTGGAGAGATCTAATGGACGCTAGCTCCAAAAAGGATACGAAGGGTTTTTGGGATTTGCTCAGAGGTAGGGATAGGCCTGTCGATTCACAACTGACTTGTAACATCACTGGGGAGGCCTGGTTTGCACATTTTTCCAAGCTCTACTCCATCCCATTAGGGGTTCCAGGTCAGGACAGGGGTCCCAGGTATAGAGTGTCGGCCGGTAACACAGACAATGACCACACCTTTGCAGCCAAGGAAGTTGAAGGAGTAAATAGGTGCCTTGTTGCCAACAAGGCCGCAGGTCCAGATGGCGTCCCGGGTGAATTGCTACGGGTCAACACAGAGGTGTGGAGCACACTCATTGCCCTACTTCTGAATGCGGCCATGTCTGGTGGATGCCTCCCGGACTCCTGGATGGGTGCGGAAGTCGTCCCGATTTTTAAGAAGGGCTGTAGGGATGACCCTGCTAACTATCGACCTATTAGCCTGCTCGATTGCACCCAGAAGGTAGCAGGCAAAGTAGTCTTAGGAAGGATTTTGCAGTGGGCCGAAGAAAATCAGGTCCTGTCTGACTTCCAGGCCGGTTTTAGATCAGGAACTGGAACTATTGAACAGACATTCCGATTTTTAATGCTCTATTGGAAAGTGGTCGTACTGGGCAAAGGCAGTCTGTATCTCGCATTCATAGACCTGCGGACTGCCTTTGACCTAGTCCCACGTGACCAATTGTGGGATGTCTTAGAGGGTTTGGGTATTCCCCCGTATTTGCTGGCTTTGCTTATTAAGTTCCATGAAAGCAACTTTGCACAAATCAGATGGGGCGAACAGGGCCAAAAAACATCTCGTATCACTGCAGATAGGGGCGCCCGCCAGGGATGTGTGCTAGCCCCCACTCTGTTTTCACTCTACCTAAACGGAGTGGTGGAGCATCTTCTTAAACAACCATCAGACGCACCCTCCCTGGCGGGCAGGAAGATACCAACTCTCCTATTTGCAGATGATACCCTGTTGATTTCGAAAACTCTGGTAGGCCTCCAAATGTTGCTTACTAGGTTCAAGGACTTTTGTGACTCCAGGGGTTTAGTCATTAACATAAGCAAAACCAAATTCCTGGTCTTGAACCCCCCTAGGAAGCCAGTCCATCCTCCAACCTTAGACTCAGTCCCACTTGAAAGGTTAAGGGAATTTGACTACCTAGGCATCCGACTCTGCGACTCTATGAGTTGGAAGGCTCACCACCAAAAAATCATTCTGACTCATAGGAGGGTTACAGGGGCATTGCTAAAAGAACATTGCGCCTCTCCCCTTAAACCCATTGGGGTGATATTAGATATTTATAGGGCCAAGGTGGTGAGTGCGGCGCTGTATGGGGCTGAATTGTGGGGTACGCAGAAAACTGATACCTTGACCCACCTTGAGAATAAATTTCATAAAGAGCTAATGAGGCTACCCCACAGCACTCCCACTCTCCCACTTTTATTCGATGCAGGTACACGCCCCATATCCGAGCAAGCAAAGCTACGTCCCCTCTTATTGTGGGCTCGAATATGGAATGTACCAGAACTCTCAAGCTATGCAGAAGCCCTGCGTGAACTCCTCTCAACCCCGGGCTGGCACAAGGTCGGTTGGCTCATGGAAGTAAAGCGGCTCCTTTGCGAATTGGGCCTGGGAGACGCTTGGGCCAACAGAACATCTCCACCTAAACTGTTGTTAAAGAAAATATTTTGGGCTTGGGTGGCAAATGAGAGAGTGAGCAATTCCAAACTATGCAGATCTGCCGCTGAGTTCTTGCTAATTAAAGATCTCCCCTCTAGAGAACCTTACCAGGACTTGATCTCCAACCCGATGGATAGGTCATTGTATTTTAAATTTAGGGTGGGAGTTCTGCCTTTAGGGCAGTGGACAGCAAGCTGGAAACCACCTTGGCAAACCATACCGTTCTGTCCTTTTTGTATTGACAGGGTCGAGTCTATTGCCCATCTTATGTTTGAGTGCCCAGCGTATGTAGCACCTCGCCGGAGATGGCTGAAACCCCTTTGCATGAGTCTGGGCACTCGGTCACACTTGGAGGCCCTACAGATCCTAAGATCGGACGCCCGTCCTTTGTTTGCTTGCTGCCTGGCAACATTTTTGGGCTGGGTATGGAGGATAAGATCTGTGAGGAAATCGCTCCTCCAGTAAGGTTATCCCCGCAGACTCAATTTGTTTTAGCCACCTGATGCTTTGTTTCCCCTCCCTCATCATTTTACCAACGATTGTATATTATTGCTCTTTGTACAAAGTGTTAGGGGTTCGATTTGCTAAACTGTTTTATATTTTTATCTGTTTTTTTACTGTAATGCTTTTATGAAATGATAAATATTTCGAAATAAAGCTATTCAATGACAACGATAAGGGACACAGCGGAATATTAAAATCCCCACCCCAGATGAATACAAAATTAACAAGGTTAGCCCGGACGATCCCATCCAGAGCCTTCTCGACTTCGATAACTGCAGTCGATCGCATAGAATCAGGCAGATTATTATAAAAGTTCATCAGCAAAACATTACGACCATTCTTGTGTCGCAACCATAACAGTTGGGAGTGACTTCCGACCATTACGTATCTTATAACTTGCACTGGGAAATTAACGGAAAGCAAAATGAGTAGGCCCCCTTTGGCTCTGCCCATATTCGAACCCTGTGCTGGTAGGTTAAAAGAGACATAACCCTCATAGCTGATATCATCTACACTCCATGTCTCTTGGAGGCATAAAATGTCATATTTTTCCACAATTTCTCTCCAACCCAGAACGCCCAATTTGCTATTCCAGCCCGCAATATTCCAACTTGCTAAGTTGTACCCTTGTCTTTCTTTTTCTGTCCCTACCTCGGGGATAACACCCTTGTCCCTGTATATAACATCTACGGCCCCTATATTTACTAGATTGGGGGTCAGACTACTACATCCTTGCTTATGAGATGGACATGTACTATTTGTGTTTCCCTGGTCCACATACCCGTGCAACTCTGGGTCCTTATCTCCGGTACGGCCACAGTCCTCAATGGTGTTAGATTGCACACAGTCTAGCAGCTTTACAATGTCCAGGGGTACTTCTTCTGCTCCCCCCTCCTGGCCCTTATCTCCGGCAGGACCACAATCCTCGATGATGTTAGATTGCACACAGTCTAGCGGCTTTAAGGTGTCCAGGGGTACTTCTTATGCTCCCTCCTTGTCCTTGGGAATTCCTGGTTCATAAATAGGAAGATGCAGTCAATCTACTGCTTCTAGGCAACTGAAACGGTTATAGTTAAAGAAGTGATCCGGGATGTGCATATGGACCGGTCTACCCCATATCCCCCTATTCCCGCCCCTCCTTTCCACTCTTGTCCATTCATTAGTCCTCTCCTCAGCTTCCCCTGCATAGTATGGCGGATAAAAATAAGTTAATGTTAACACCTTAGGAGCTTCGTAAACATACCTCCCCAGTGCTGCGCTGTCCATTATCCAGTGCTGAACTGGACGTCCAACGGTCGCACGCAGCACTGGGGAGGTAGTGCCCGTGACGACCGTTGGCCGACGGCAGCACTGAAAGGGTTAATGACTGGATAGTTGCATCCAATACTTGGTTGGGGCATGCACATATATGGGAGACAGTGCTAGGGTCTCTAAAGGTGACCACTATACAATCCCCGTCTATATTTTTAATCGTTCTACCTATCCATGGGACCCTCCTTACCATTAAAATCTCGCTCGAACTTTGAGGGAGCAGGGGTCTATTTAAGGTACGCCAGTTGGTTACCTTATTTTTTAGAGCAGCAAAGGGTTCCTTCGCATGCTCTCTCAAGACTGGGACTCCCGCTAATATAACCACTAAGGGGTTAGCTTCTGGGGGCAGGTGCGGTGTAAATATTCTACCCTTCACATTGTTATCCGCTTGCACCTTTACCTTATGTAGGTCATCTGGCTTCGTAGGATTAACCTGAGCTGCCAAAGGAGGCACGGCAACTGTTTCCCCACAAAGCTGGGGTACGGCGGCGGCTGGGATTATTTTTACAGGTTTATCAGCTGGGGCGGGTAAGGCTACGTGTACATCACTGTGAGTCCTCTGGGTCTGGCTAACAATCGGTGGTACCTCGTTGGGCTTCCTAGTTGCCACTAATCTATCCAGAGTACTGGAGTTGGCTTTCACCAGATTTTCCAACTGATCTAATTTGTTGTTAATCATTCTGGTTCGTTCTAATAGAGGGAGCATTAAATATTTCGATAGGATTTCCATTTTACCCAAGAATTCATTTTTGCGCTAAAATCTGAGGTGGGGTTGATGTTTATGGGGAGCCCCATGGGTGGGCTATCATACTGAGTACTCGATTCTAGCACTGGGCGAGTGGTTTTAGAGATTTTAGCCATATTCCCCTTCTGGGAAGCACCCTCTCTTTTCCTTTTACCGTTATTATTGTTTATTTTGGACCTAGAATTGTTATTATCTTTTACAACCAAATTAAGGTTTTTTACAAGGGGACTAAGTGTAGCAGGGATAGGTAAGGAGATGCTATGTAAAGGAGGTGACCCAAAAGTCCGCTAATCGTGGTGGAATTTAGAGTAGCCTCTACCATATCTACTGAGTCTGGCTCTACCGATATAGAGCCTGTTTCGGGGCGTTGGGCAGCTGTTAAATCTGGGTTAGGAGAGACGGCAGCCCCTATAGCGCCCAATGACAAGCGCTTTCCTGTTACTAGGTCTAAGGAAAATCTTTTTTCTGTCAGGGCCATTTCTTTCTCTAGAATAGCCGTTGCATGCGTTAGAAATTGGTCGATCGTCCCTGTGACTACCCCATCGGTGGTTGTGACTGTCACCTTTCTCCCCTTTCCTGAGCGGAGAACCATAGTACCAAGAATAGACAGTACAACAATATCCTTCTAACTACAAGACACGATACCAACCCAAACTTTAAAAATACGGGGCCCGGCCCGGCCTCTACCGTCCTCAGACTGCCTCAGACGGCCCGCCCTTCGCCCAGGCTTAGCCCGGCAAACGCCCGCGCGCGTCCCGTGTGCGCGTTGGTGGGTGTGGCTGAAATAGGGAGGTGAAAGCGGGAAGAGGACCCAGGTGCGGCCGGTCTCTCGCCGCAAAGCAGCCTGGTTCTCGCAGTTCCGCAGTTAGGTCGGGTCTTCTGCCTCCAATCGGCGTTGAACCTCTCTTCTCCCTCGTTGATGGTAGGTCGTGCAAAGAGCCCCACGGCGACAGGCAGCCAGGAAATACGCCTGCAAACAGGGTTCAGCAAGTCTTTTAGCCTCGAGCGCCCCCAGCGAAGGGGGGGCCGCGAGGCGCTTTGTAGTGCAGGGAGGCGGGGCAGGAAGAGGACCCAGGTGCGGCCGGTCTCTGGCCGCAGAGCAGCCTGGTCCTCACAGTCCCGCAGTTAGGTCGGGTCTTCTGCCCCCAATCGGCATTGAACCTCTCTTCTCCCTCGTTGATGGTAGGTCGTACAAAGAGCCCCACGGCGACTGGCAGCCAGGAAATACGCCTGCAAACTGGGTTCAGCAAGTCTTTCAGCCTCAAGCGGCTCCCGCGAAGCGAGGGCCGCGAGGCGCTTTGTAGTGCAGGGAGGCAGGGCGGGAAGAGGACCCAGGTGCGGCCGGTCTCTTGCCGCAAAGCAGCCTGGTCCTCGCAGTCCCGCAGTTGAACCTCTCTTCTCCCTCGTTGATGGTAGGTCGTGCTAAGAGCCCCACGGCGACAGGCAGCCAGGAAATAAGCCTGCAAACAGGGTTCAGCAAGTCTTTTAGCCTCGAGCGGCACAGAGTGTCAGTCAATCCGTGTCAGTCAGTGTCAGTCAATTAGTATCAGTCAGTATGAATTAGTCAGTGTCAGTCAGTCAGTGTCAACTAGAACAGCTCTGCTGACCTGGTTCTCTAGCTCTAAAGCACCTCTGCTTACCTGGTTCTCTGGCTCTAAAGCAGCTCTGCTGACCTAGTTCTTAGGCTATAGAGCAGCTTTGCTGATCTGGTTCTCTGGCTCTACAACAGCTCTGCTGACCTGGTTCTCCGGCTCTAGAGAAGCTCTGCTGACCTGGTTCTTAGGCTCTACAGCAGCTCTGCTGACCTGGTTCTCTGGCTCTAAAGCAGCTCTGCTGACATGGTTCTACGGCTCTAAAGCAGCTCCGCTGACTTGGTTCTCTGGCTCTAGAGCAGCTCTGCTGACCTGGTTCTCTCGCTCCTCTGGCTCTAATGCAACTCTACTGACCTGGTTCTCTGGCTCTAAAGCAGCTCTGCTGGCCTGGTTCTCTGGCTCTAAAGCAGCAGTGCTGACCTGGTTTTCTCCCTCTAAAGCAGCTCTGCTGACCTGGTTTCTCTGGCTCTACAGCAGCTCTGCTGACCTGGTTCTCTGGCTCTGGAGCAATCAATCAATCATGCCATTTGTATAGCGCACTACTCACCCGGGAGGGTCTCAAGGCGCTTGGGGGGAGGGGTATGCTACTGCTCGAACAGCCAGGTCTTGAGTTGTTTCCTGAAGGCGAGATGGTCCTGGGTCAGCCGAAGGTGGATGGGGAGGGAGTTCCAAGTCTTGGCAGCCAGGTAAGAGAAGGATCTTCCTCCGGCGGTGGCTCTTCGGATGCGTGGTACGGCTGCAAGGGCGAGGCTGGTGGACCGTAGCTGGCGGGGAGGTCGTGGAGAGACTTGTGTGCGTGGGTGAGGAGCCGGAACGTGATCCTCTTGTCGACGGGGAGCCAGTGCAGGTTCCTCAGGTGGCTGGAGATGTGGCTGTGTCGGGGGACATCCAGGATGAGTCGGGCGGAGGCGTTCTGGATGCGCTGGAGTCTTTTCTGTAGCTTGGCTGTGGTTCCGGCGTAGAGGGCGTTTCCGTAGTCCAGTCGGCTGGTGACGAGTGCCTGGGTGACAGTCTTCCTGGTCTCGGTCGGGATCCAGCGGAAGATCTTGCGAAGCATACGCAGGGTGTTGAAGCACGATGAGGAGACGGCGTTGACTTGTCTGGTCATCGAGAGGGAGGGGTCCAGGATGAAGCCCAGGTTGCGTGCGTGGTCGGTTGGCTTGGGTGCAGTGCCCAGGGCTGGGTGCCACCAGGAGTCGTCCCAGGCGGAGGGCGAAGATCCCAGGATGAGGACTTCCGTCTTGTCCGAGTTCAGTTTCAGGCGGCTGTCCTTCATCCACTCGGAGATGTCTTTCATCCCTTCGTGTAGGCAGGTTCTGGCGGTGTCGGGGTCTCTGGTGAGGGAGAGGATCAGCTGGGTGTGGTCGGCGTAAGAGATGATGTTGAGGTTGTGCTGGCGTGCGATGGCTGCGAGAGGTTTCATGTGGATGTTGAAGAGGGTGGGGCTGAGTGAAGATCCTTGCGGGACGCCGCAGATGACTTCGGTGGCCTCGGAGCGAAATGGGGGGAGGCGGACTCTTTGTGTTCTTCCGGCGAGGAACGAGATGATCCACTCCAGTGCCTTCTCTTGGATACCGATGTTGCTGAGGCGCTGGACTAGGGTGCGGTGGCAGACCGTGTCGAACGCAGCGGAGAGGTCCAGGAGGATGAGGGCCACTGTTTCCTCCTTGTCGAGCAGGGTCCGGATGTCGTCGGTGGCTGCGATGAGGGCGGTCTCGGTGCTGTGGTTGGCTCTGAAGCAGGACTGCGAGGGGTCGAGGGATCCGTTTGTCTCGAGGAAGGCGGTCAGCTGCCTGTTGACGATCTTCTCGATGACTTTAGCAGGAAAAGGGAGGAGCGAGATGGGGCGGAAGTTTTTGAGATCGGTGGGGTCCGCTGTAGGTTTCTTCAGGAGGGCGCTGATCTCGGCGTGCTTCCAGCTCTCCGGGAAGGTGGCGGTGTTGAAGGAGGCGTTGATGATGTTCCGGAGTTGGGGTGCGATGGTGGAGTCGGCCTTGTTGAAGACGTGGTGTGGGCAGGGGTCGGTCGGTGAACCGGAGTGGATGGTGTTCATCGTGCGGGCTGTGTCTTCGGTGGTCACCGTGGTCCAGGTGTGAAGGGTGGCGGTGGGGGGCGTTGGTTCGACGGTTGGGTGCGTGGGTGAGGCGCCGAAGCTGTTGTGGATGTCGGCGATCTTGGGGTGGAAGAACGAGGCGAGGGAGTCGCAGAGGTCTTGTGACGGAGTGATGTCGTTGGTGCCGGTACTGGGGTTGGAGAACTCCTTGATGATAGTGAAGAGCTCTTTGCTGTCGTGGGCGTTGTTGTCCAGTCGTTCCTTCAGGGATTTCTTCTTGGTGCTCTGCTCTGCTCTGCTCTGCTGACCTAGTTCTTGGGCTCTCACACCACCCTGCTGACCTAGTTCTCTGGCTCTACAACATCTCTGCTGACATTGGTTCTTTGGCTCTAAAGCAGCTCTGCTGACCCGGTTCTATGGTTCTAAAGCAGTTCTGCTGACCTGGTTCTTTGGCTCTAGAGCAGCTCTGCTGACCTGGTCCCTTGGCTCTAAAGCAGCTCTGCTGACCTGGTCCTCTCCCTCTAAAGCAGCTCTACTGACCTGGTTCTCTCGCTCTAAAGCAGCTCTACTGACCTGGTTTCTCTGGGTCTACAGCAGCTCTGCTGACCTGGTTTTCTGGCTCTAGAGAAGCTCTGCTGACCTGGTTCTTAGGCTCTAGAGCAGCTCTGCTGATCTGGTTCTCTGGCTCTACAGCAGCTCTGCTGACCTGGTTCTCCGGCTCTACAGCAGCTCTGCTGACCTGGTTCTCTGGCTGTAGAGCAGCTCTCCTGACCTGATTCCTAGGCTCTACAGCAGCTCTGCTGACCTGGTTCTCTGGCTCTAAAGCAGCTCTGCTGACCTGGTTCTATGGCTGTAAAGCAGCTCCGCTGACTTGGTTCTCTGGCTCTAGAGCAGCTCTGCTGACCTGGTTCTCCGGCTCTAAGCAGCTCTACTGACCTGGTTCTCTGGCTAAAGCAGCTGTGCTGACCTGGTTCTCTCCCTCTAAAGCACCTCTGCTGACCTGGTTTCTCTGGCTCTACAGCAGCTCTGCTGACCTTGTTCTCTGGCTCTGGAGCAGCTCTGCTGACCTAGTTCTTGGGCTCTCGCGCCGCCCTGCTGACCTGGTTCTCTGGCTCTACAACAGCTCTTCTGACCCGGTTCTATGGCTCTAAAGCAGTTCTGCTTACCTGGTCCCTTGGCTCTAAAGCAGCTCTGCTGACCTGGTTCTCTCGCACTAAAGCAGCTCTACTGACCTGGTTCTCTCCCTCTAAAGCAGCTCTATTGACCTGGTTCTCTCACTCTAAAGCAGATCTACTGACCTGGTTTCTCTGGCTCTACAGCAGCTCTGCTGACCTGGTTCTATGGCTCTAGAGAAGCTCTGCTGACCTGGTTCTTAGGCTCTAGAGCAGCTCTGCTGAACTGGTTCTCTGGCTCCAAAGCAGCTTGGCTGACCTGTTTCTATGGCTCTAAAGCCGCTCTGTTGACCTGGTTCTCTGGCCCTAGAGTAGCTCGGCTGACCTGGTTTTCTGGCTCTAAAGCAGCTCTGCTGACCTGGTCCTCTCCCTCTAAATCAGCTCTGCTGACCTGGTTCTCTGCCTCTAGAGCAGCTCTTCTGAACTGGTTCTATGGCTCTAAAGCCGCTCTGCTGACCTGGTTCTCTGGCTCTGGAACAGCTCTGCTGACCTGGTGCTCTGGCTCTAAAGCAGCTCTGCTGACTTGGTTCTCTGGCTCTAAAGCAGCTCTGCTGACTTGGTCCCTTGGCTCTAAAGCAGCTCTGCTGACCTGGTCCTCTCCCTCTAAAGCAGCTCTACTGACCTGGTTCTCTCGCTCTAAAGCAGCTCTACTGACCTGGTTTCTCTGGGTCTACAGCAGCTCTGCTGACCTGGTTTTCTGGCTCTAGAGAAGCTCTGCTGACCTGGTTCTTAGGCTCTAGAGCAGCTCTGCTGATCTGGTTCTCTGGCTCTACAGCAGCTCTGCTGACCTGGTTCTCCGGCTCTACAGCAGCTCTGCTGACCTGGTTCTCTGGCTGTAGAGCAGCTCTCCTGACCTGGTTCCTAGGCTCTACAGAGGGTCTGCTGATCTGGTTCTCTGGCTCTAAAGCAGCTCTGCTGACCTGGTTCTATGGCTGTAAAGCAGTTCCGCTGACTTGGTTCTCTGGCTCTAGAGCAGCTCTGCTGACCTGGTTCTCTGGCTCTAGAGCAGCTCTGCTGACCTGGTCCCTTGGTTCTAAAGCAGCTCTGCTGACCTGGTTCTCTCGCACTAAAGCAGCTCTACTGACCTGGTTCTCTCCATGTAAAGCAGCTCTATTGACCTGGTTCTCTCACTCTAAAGCAGATCTACTGACCTGGTTTCTCTGGCTCTACAGCAGCTCTGCTGACCTGGTTCTATGGCTCTAGAGAAGCTCTGCTGACCTGGTTCTTAGGCTCTGGAGCAGCTCTGCTGAACTGGTTCTATGGCTCCAAAGCAGCTTGGCTGACCTGTTTCTATGGCTCTAAAGCTGCTCTGTTGACCTGGTTCTCTGGCCGTAGAGTAGCTCGGCTGACCTGGTTTTCTGGCTCTAAAGCAGCTCTGCTGACCTGGTCCTCTCCCTCTAAATCAGCTGTGCTGACCTGGTTTTCTGCCTCTAGAGCAGCTCTTCTGAACTGGTTCTATGGCTCTAAAGCCGCTCTGCTGACCTGGTTTTCTGGCTCTAGAACAGCTCTGCTGACCTGGTGCTCTGGCTCTAAAGCAGCTCTGCTGATTTGGTTCTCTGGCTCTAAAGCAGCTCTGCTGACCTGGTCCCTTGGCTCTAAAGCAGCTCTGCTGACCTGGTCCTCTCCCTCTAAAGCAGCTCTACTGACCTGGTTCTCTCGCTCTAAAGCAGCTCTACTGACCTGGTTTCTCTGGGTCTACAGCAGCTCTGCTGACCTGGTTTTCTGTCTCTAGAGAAGCTCTGCTGACCTGGTTCTTAGGCTCTAGAGCAGCTCTGCTGATCTGGTTCTCTGGCTCTACAGCAGCTCTGCTGACCTAGTTCTCCGGCTCTACAGCAGCTCTGCTGACCTGGTTCTCTGGCTATAGAGAAGCTCTCCTGACCTGGTTCCTAGGCTCTACAGCAGCTCTGCTGACCTGGTTCTCTGGCTCTAAAGCAGCTCTGCTGACCTGGTTCTATGGCTGTAACGCAGCTCCGCTGACTTGGTTCTCTGGCTCTAGAGCAGCTCTGCTGACCTGGTTCTCCGGCTCTAAAGCAGCTCTACTGACCTGGTTCTCAGGTTAAAGCAGCTGTGCTGACCTGGTTCTCTCCCTCTAAAGCAGCTCTGCTGACCTGGTTTCTCTGGCTCTGCAGCAGCTCTGCTGACCTGGTTCTCTGGCTCTGGAGCAGCTCTGCTGACCTAGTTCCTGGGCTCTCGTGCCACCCTGCTGACCTGGTTCTCTGGCTCTACAACAGCTCTTCTGACCCGGTTCTATGGCTCTAAAGCAGTTCTGCTTACCTGGTTCTCTGGCTCTAGAGCAGCTCTGCTGACCTGGTTCTCTGGCTATAGAGAAGCTCTCCTGACCTGGTTCCTAGGCTCTACAGCAGCTCTGCTGACCTGGTTGTCTGGCTCTAAAGCAGCTCTGCTGACCTGGTTCTATGGCTGTAAAGCAGCTCCGCTGACTTGGTTCTCTGGCTCTAGAGCAGCTCTGCTGACCTGGTTCTCCGGCTCTAAAGCAGCTCTGCTGACCTGGTTCTCTGGTTAAAGCAGCTGTGCTGACCTGGTTCTCTCCCTCTAAAGCAGCTCTGCTGACCTGGTTTCTCTGGCTCTACAGCAGCTCTGCTGACCTGGTTCTCTGGCTCTGGAGCAGCTCTGCTGACCTAGTTCTCTGGCTTTACAACAGCTCTTCTGACCCGGTTCTATGGCTCTAAAGCAGTTCTGCTTACGTGGTTCTCTGGGTCTAGAGCAGCTCTGCTGACCTGGTCCCTTGGCTCTAAAGCAGCTCTGCTGACCTGGTTCTCTCGCACTAAAGCAGCTCTACTGACCTGGTTCTCTCCCTCTAAAGCAGCTCTATTGACCTGGTTCTCTCACTCTAAAGCATATCTACTGACCTGGTTTCTCTGGCTCTACAGCAGCTCTGCTGACCTGGTTCTATGGCTCTAGAGAAGCTCTGCTGACCTGGTTCCTAGGCTCTAGAGCAGCTCTGCTGAACTGGTTCTCTGGCTCCAAAGCAGCTTGGCTGACCTGTTTCTATGGCTCTAAAGCCCTCTGTTGACCTGGTTCTCTGGCCCTAGAGTAGCTCGGCTGACCTGGTTTTCTGGCTCTAAAGCAGCTCTGCTGACCTGGTCCTCTCCCTCTAAATCAGCTCTGCTGACCTGGTTCTCTGCCTCTAGAGCAGCTCTTCTGAACTGGTTCTATGGCTCTAAAGCCGCTCTGCTGACCTGGTTCTCTGGCTCTAGAACAGCTCTGCTGACCTGGTGCTCTGGCTCTAGAGCAGCTCGGCTGACTTGGTTCTCTGGCTCTAAAGCAGCTCTGCTGACCTGGTTCTCTGGCTCTAAAGAAGATCTACTGACCTGGTTCTCTGGCTCTAAAGCAGCTGTGCTGACCTGGCTCTCTCCCTCTAAAGCAGCTCTGCTGACCTGGTTTCCCTGGCTCTACAGCAGCTCTGCTGACCTGGTTCTCTGGCTCTAGAGCAGCTCTGCTGACCTAGTTCTTGGGCCCTCGCACTGCCCTGCTGACCTGGTTCTATGGCTCTACAACAGCTCTGCTGACCTGGTTCTTTGACTCTAAAGCAGCTCTGCTGACCCGGTTCTATGGCTCTAAAGCATTTCTGCTTACCTGGTTCTCTGGCTCTGGAGCAGCTCTGCTGACCTGGTCCCTTGGCTCTAAAGCAGCTCTGCTGACCTGGTTCTCTCCCTCTAAAGCAGCTCTACTGACCTGGTTCTCTCCCTCTAAAGCAGCTCTACTGACCTGTTTCTCTCCCTCTAAAGCAGCTATATTGACCTGCTTCATTCACTCTAAGTATGTACAAAAAACAGGAGTATGAACCCATCAACCTATTGGGATTGGGGTAAAAGGAAATGTATACAAGACAGTATCCCAAACGGTATAATTAAATAAAGCAATAAACAATATCTAATAAGGATATCTATACAGTATTATCCTAAAAGGAGGATCAAGGAGTCAATTATTTTGTACATGATTGTGCTGAAAAGCATCAGTTTATAATTTACAAAAATTATGGAAGGAAAGGACAATTAAATACAGATAGTTGCAGCACTGTATAGACAAATAAACAAATGACATATATCAGCCCAAAGGGTATGTACAAGGTGCACGAGTGCAGTGGGTTGTGACACTACGGCAGCGCAAGTGACAAAAAGTACAGCGTGAACGGCGCAAAGTGCAAGGTGCAAATATATACAGTGAAAATACACAATGGTTTCCAATTTAATAGTATCCTGGTTCAATGTTCATAAGGAGAACCACTGTGGGGGGCGCCTAGAGTCTGTTTAGTGACTAAACAGCCAGACTCTAGGCGCCCCCCACAGTGGTTCTCCTTATGAACATTGAACCAGGATACTATTAAATTGGAAACCATTGTGTATTTTCACTGTATATATTTGCACCTTGCACTTTGCGCCGTTCACGCTGTACTTTTTGTCACTTGCGCTGCCGTAGTGTCACAACCCACTGCACTCGTGCACCTTGTACATACCCTTTGGGCTGATATATGTCATTTGTTTATTTGTCTATACAGTGCTGCAACTATCTGTATTTAATTGTCCTTTCCTTCCATAATTTTTGTAAATTATAAACTGATGCTTTTCCGCACAATCATGTACAAAATAATTGACTCCTTGATCCTCCTTTTAGGATAATACTGTATAGATATCCTTATTAGATATTGTTTATTGCTTTATTTAATTATACCGTTTGGGATACTGTCTTGTATACATTTCATTCACTCTAAAGCTGCTGTACTGACCTGGTTTCTCTGGCTCTACAGCAGCTCTGCTGACCTGGTTCTTTGGCTCTAGAGAAGCTCGGCTGACCTGGTTCTTAGGCTCTACAGCAGCTCTACTGACCTGGTTCTCTGGCTCTACAGCAGCTCTGCTGACCTGGTTCTTAGGCTCTAGAGAAGCTCTGCTGACCTGGTTCTCTGGCTCTAAAGCAGCTCTGCTGACCTGGTTCTACGGCCCTAAAGCAGCTCTGCTGAGTAGGTTCTACGGCTCTGGAGCAGCTTTGCTGATCTGGTTCTCTGGCTCTACAACAGTTCGGCTGACCTGGTTCTCCGGCTCTACAGCAGTTCTACTGACCTGGTTCTCTGGCTCTACAGCAGCTCTGCTGACCTGGTTCTTAGGCTCCAGAGAAGCTCTGCTGACCTGGTTCTCTGGCTCTAAAGCAGCTCCGCTGACCTGGTTCTACGGCTCCAAAGCAGCTCTGCTGACTTGGCTCTACGGCTCTGGAGCAGCTCTGCTGACCTGGTTCTCTGGCTCTAAATCAGCTCTGCTGACCTGGTTCTCTGGCTCTAAAGCAGCTCTGCTGGCCTGGTTCCCTGGCTCTAAAACAGCTCTGCTGACCTGGTTCTCTGGCTCTGGAGCAGCTCTGCTGACCTGGTTCTCTGGCTCTAAAGCAGCTCTGCTGACATAGTTCTATGGCTCTAAAGCAGCTCCGCTGACTTGGTTCTCTGGCTCTAGAGTAACTCTGCTGACCTGGATCTCTGGCTCTAACGCACCTCTACTAACCTGGTTCTCTGGCTCTAAAGCAGCTCTGCTGGCCTGGTTCTCTGGCTCTGAAGCAGCTGTGCTGACCTGGTTCTCTCCCTCTAAAGCAGCCCTGCTGACCTGGTTTCTCTGGCTCTACAGCAGCTCTGCTGACCTAGTTCTTGGGCTCTCACGCCGCCCTGCAGACCTGGTTCTTTGGCTCTACAACATCTCTACTGACCTGGTTCTTTGGCTCTAAAGCAGCTCTGCTGACCCGGTTCTATGGCTCTAAAGCAGTTCTGCTAACCTGGTTCTCTGGCTCTAGAGCAGCTCTGCTGACCTGGTTCCTTGGCTCTAAAGCAGCTCTGCTGACCTGGTTCCCTCCCTCTAAAGCAGCTCTGCTGCCCTGGTTCTTAGGCTCTAGAGCAGCTCTGCTGAACTGGTTCTCTGGCTCCAAAGCAGCTTGGCTGACCTGTTTCTATGGCTCTAAAGCCGCTCTGTTGACCTGGTTCTCTGGCCCTAGAGTAGCTCGGCTGACCTGGTTTTCTGGCTCTAAAGCAGCTCTGCTGACCTGGTCCTCTCCCTCTAAATCAGCTCTGCTGACCTGGTTCTCTGCCTCTAGAGCAGCTCTTCTGAACTTGTTCTATGGCTCTAAAGCCGCTCTGCTGACCTGGTTCTCTGGCTCTAGAACAGCTCTGCTGACCTGGTGCTCTGTCTCTAAAGCAGCTCGGCTGACTTGGTTCTCTGGCTCTAAAGCAGCTCTGCTGACTTGGTTCTCTGGCTCTAAAGAAGCTCTACTGTACTGGTTCTCTCCCTCTAAAGCAGCTCTGCTGACTTGGTTTCCCTGGCTCTACAGCAGCTCTGCTGACCTGGTTCATAGGCTATAGAGCAGCTCTGCTGATCTGGTTCTCTGGCTCTACAACAGCTCTGCTGAGCTGGTTCTCAGGCTCTACAGCAGCTCTGCTAACCTGGTTCTCTGGCTCTAAAGCAGCTCTGCTGACATAGTTCTATGGCTCTAAAGCAGCTCCGCTGACTTGGTTCTCTGGCTCTAGAGTAACTCTGCTGACCTGGATCTCTGGCTCTAACGCAGCTCTACTAACCTGGTTCTCTGGCTCTAAAGCAGCTCTGCTGGCCTGGTTCTCTGGCTCTGAAGCAGCTGTGCTGACCTGGTTCTCTCCCTCTAAAGCAGCCCTGCTGACCTGGTTTCTCTGGCTCTACAGCAGCTCTGCTGACCTGGTTCTCTGGCTCTAGAGCAGCTCTGATGACCTAGTTCTTGGGCTCTCACGCCGCCCTGCAGACCTGGTTCTTTGGCTCTAAAGCAGCTCTGCTGACCCGGTTCTATGGCTCTAAAGCAGTTCTGCTGACCTGGTTCTCTGGCTCTAGAGCAGCTCTTCTGACCTGGTCCCTTGGCTCTAAAGCAGCTCTGCTGACCTGGTTCCCTCCCTCTAAAGCAGCTCTGCTGACCTGGTTCTTAGGCTCTAGAGCAGCTCTGCTGAACTGGTTCTCTGGCTCCAAAGCAGCTTGGCTGACCTGTTTCTATGGCTCTAAAGCCGCTCTGTTGACCTGGTTCTCTGGCCCTAGAGTAGCTCGGCTGACCTGGTTTTCTGGCTCTAAAGCAGCTCTGCTGACCTGGTCCTCTCCCTCTAAATCAGCTCTGCTGACCTGGTTCTCTGCCTCTAGAGCAGCTCTTCTGAACTTGTTCTATGGCTCTAAAGCCGCTCTGCTGACCTGGTTCTCTGGCTCTAGAACAGCTCTGCTGACCTGGTGCTCTGGCTCTAAAGCAGCTCGGCTGACTTGGTTCTCTGGCTCTAAAGCAGCTCTGCTGACCTGGTTCTCTGGCTCTAAAGAAGCTCTACTGACCTGGTTCTCTTGCTCTAAAGCAGCTGTGCTGACCTGGCTCTCTCCCTCTAAAGCAGCTCTGCTGACCTGGTTTCCCTGGCTCTACAGCAGCTCTGCTGACCTGGTTCTCTGGCTCTAGAGCAGCTCTGCTGACCTAGTTCTTGGGCTCTCGCACTGCCCTGCTGACCTGGTTCTATGGCTCTACAACAGCTCTGCTGACCCGGTTCTATGGCCCTAAAGCAGTTCTGCTTAACTGGTTCTCTGGCTCTGGAGCAGCTCTGCTGACCTGGTCCCTTGGCTCTAAAGCAGCTCTGCTGACCTGGTTCTCTCCCTCTAAAGCAGCTCTACTGACCTGGTTCTCTTGCTCTAAAGCAGCTCTACTGACCTGTTTCTCTCCCTCTAAAGCAGCTCTATTGACCTGCTTCATTCACTCTAAAGCAGCTGTACTGACCTGGTTCTTTGGCTCTAGAGAAGCTCGGCTGACCTGGTTCTTAGGCTCTACAGCAGCTCTACTGACCTGGTTCTCTGGCTCTACAGCAGCTCTGCTGACCTGGTTCTTAGGCTCTAGAGAAGCTCTGCTGACCTGGTTCTCTGGCTCTAAAGCAGCTCTGCTGACCTGGTTCTACGGCCCTAAAGCAGCTCTGCTGAGTAGGTTCTACGGCTCTGGAGCAGCTTTGCTGATCTGGTTCTCTGGCTCTACAACAGTTCGGCTGACCTGGTTCTCCGGCTCTACAGCAGTTCTACTGACCTGGTTCTCTGGCTCTACAGCAGCTCTGCTGACCTGGTTCTTAGGCTCCGGAGAAGTTCTGCTGACCTGGTTCTCTGGCTCTAAAGCAGCTCTGCTGACCTGGTTCTACGGCTCTAAAGCAGCTCTGCTGACTTGGCTCTACGGCTCTGGAGCAGCTCTGCTGACCTGGTTCTCTGGCTCTAAATCAGCTCTGCTGACCTGGTTCTCTGGCTCTAAAGCAGCTCTGCTGGCCTGGTTCCCTGGCTCTAAAACAGCTCTGCTGACCTGGTTCTCTGGCTCTGGAGCAGCTCTGCTGACCGAGTTCATAGGCTATAGAGCAGCTCTGCTGATCTGGTTCTCTGGCTCTACAACAGCTCTAATGAGATGGTTCTCAGGCTCTACAGCAGCTCTGCTAACCTGGTTCTCTGGCTCTAAAGCAGCTCTGCTGACATAGTTCTACGGCTCTAAAGCAGCTCCACTGACTTGGTTCTCTGGCTCTAGAGTAACTCTGCTGACCTGGATCTCTGGCTCTAACGCAGCTCTACTAACCTGGTTCTCTGGCTCTAAAGCAGCTCTGCTGGCCTGGTTCTCTGGCTCTGAAGCAGCTGTGCTGACCTGGTTCTCTCCCTCCAAAGCAGCCCTGCTGACCTGGTTTCTCTGGCTCTACAGCAGCTCTGCTGACCTGGTTCTCTGGCTCTAGAGCAGCTCTGACGACCTAGTTCTTGGGCTCTCGCGCCGCCCTGCTGACCTGGTTCTTTGGCTCTACAACATCTCTGCTGGCCTGGTTCTTTGGCTCTAAAGCAGCTCTGCTGACCCGGTTCTATGGCTCTAAAGCAGTTCTGCTGACCTGGTTCTCTGGCTCTAGAGCAGCTCTGCTGACCTGGTCCTTTGGCTCTAAAGCAGCTCTGCTGACCTGGTTCCCTCCCTCTAAAGCAGCTCTGCTGACCTGGTTCTCTGGCTCTTGAGAAGCTCTGCTGACCTGGTTCTTATGCTCTAGAGCAGCTCTGCTGATCTAGTTCTCTGGCTCTACAGCAGCTCTGCTGACCTGGTTCTCTGGCTGTAGAGCAGCTCTGCTGACCTGGTTCTTAGGCTCTACAGCAGCTCTGCTGACCTGGTTCTCTGGCTGTAGAGCAGCTCTGCTGACCTGGTTCTACGCCTCTAAAGCAGCTGTGCTGACCTGGCTCTCTCCCTCTAAAGCAGCTCTGCTGACCTGGTTTCTCTGGCTCTACAGCAGCTCTGCTGACCTGGTTCTCTGGCTCTCGAGCAGCTCTTCTAACCTAGTTCTTGGGCTCTCGCACCACCCTGCTGACCTGGTTCTCTGGCTCTACAACAGCTCTGCTGACCTGGTTCTTTGGCTCTAAAGCAGCTCTGCTGACCCGGTTCTATGGCTCTAAAGCAGTTCTGCTTACCTGGTTCTCTGGCTCTAGAGCAGCTCTGCTGACCTGGTCCCTTGGCTCTAAAGCAGCTCTGCTGACCTGGTTCTCTCCCTCTAAAGCAGCTCTACTGACCTGGTTCTCTTGCTCCAAAGCAGCTCGACTGACCTGGTTCTCTCCCTCTAAAGCAGCTCTATTGACCTGGTTCTCTCACTCTAAAGCAGCTCTACTGACCTGGTTTCTCTGGCTCTACAGCAGCTCTGCTGACCTGGTTCTCTGGCTCTAGAGAAGCTCTGCTGACCTGGTTCTTAGGCTCTAGAGCAGCTCTGCTGAACTGGTTCTCTGGCTCCAAAGCAGCTCTGCTGTACTGGTTCTCTGGCTCCAAAGCAGCTCTGCTGACCTGGTTCTGTCCCTCTAAATCAGCTCTGCTGACCTGGTTCTCTGCTCCTAGAGCAGCTCTTCTGAACTGGTTCTATGGCTCTAAAGCAGCTCTGCTGACTTCGTTCTCTGGCTCTAGAGCAGCTCTGCTGACCTGGTGCTCTGGCTCTAAAGCACAATAAAATAAGTCGTCCATATTCTGCATTATTATGTCTTGCAGGAGTGAATCCCACTCGGCTTACTAAGGAGGTATACCTTGTTGGCCTTGCACCCTAGGGTAAGCACACTGCCCATTCGGGTTTTAGCTACTTGTCTTGCTATATATCACTACAACAGGGTAATTCCATTTTATTCTTTATAGGGTCATGTGTAACCCTTGGTTGCCCTGCTAATGTTTGTCCTGATGAAGACTCGCAGGGTCCAGGTCTAACTTACCGGATGACCATAAGACAAGTCGAAACGTCGACGATATTATTCCTACCTTGGGCCCATACCTGCAATATAAAAAGTGCACACATTTGACATGGATGTCTTTGCCTAGATTATTCTGACAACAGGGGTTATTAATTATTATTTTGTGTGGCCAGGTAGTTTTGTTACGGAAAACTGTGAAACCATGATTGTATAATACTAATGTGAATACTTTGTTTATTATCATTCTGAATGTTCCTTTTTCTTTATTCACTGTACACACTCTGATCACTTTCTTTTTGCACGCTCCTTTGGGCAACCTTCTACTCTAAATCAATGAGAAACCTTGTGGATTATCAATTATTTGACCAGAGACGATGAATTAAATATTGTACTCTGCTTTGATGTACTGTTGTTGTAGTGATATTTCTTTTCTTTGAAGTAACTTAGTTCATATATGTGTTTGAGCGGATTCAATAGGAACGCCCATGAACAAATAACTGTATGAATATGGACTGCTTGGATCAGATCATAAAGAAATAGGTTCTGGACTACTGTTTAATTTTTATCGACCTTGTTCTCTGGCTCTAAAGCCGCTCTGCTGACCGCATTCTCTGGCTCTAGAGCAGCTCTGCTGACATGCTGCTCTGGCTCTAAAGCAGCTCTGCTGACCTGGTTCTCTCCCTCTTAAGAAGCTCTGCTGACCTGGTTTCTCTAGCTCTAGAGTAGCTCTGCTGACCTGGTTTCTCTAGCTCTAGAGTAGCTCTGCTGACCTGGTTCCCTGGCTCTAAAGCCGCTCTGCTGACCTGGTTCTATGACTCTAAAGCAGCTCTGCTGGCCTGGTTCTCTGGCTCTAGAGCAGCTCTGCTGACTTGGTTCTCTGGCTCTAAAGCAGCTCTGCTGACCTGGTTCTCTCCCTCTAAAGAGCTCTGCTGACCTGGTTCTCTGTCTCTAAAGTACTTCTGCTGACCTGGTTCTCTCCGTCTAAAGCAGCTCTGCTGACCTGTTTTCTCTGGCTCTACAGCAGTTTTGTTGACCTTGTTCTTGGCTTCTAGAGCCGCTCTGTTGACCTGGGTGTCTAGCTCTAGAGCAGCTCTGCTGACCTTGTTCTCTGGCTCTAAAGCCGCTCTGCTGACTGCGTTCTATGACTCTAAAGCAGCTCTGCTGGCCTGGTTCTCTGGCTCTAGAGCAGCTCAGCTGACATGCTGCTCTGGCTCTATAGCAGCTCTGCTGACCTTGTTCTCTCCCTCTGAAGAAGTTCTGCTGACCTGGTTTCTCTAACTCTAGCGTATCTCTGCTGACCTGGTTCCCTGGCTCTAAAGCCGTTCTGCTGACCTGGTTCTATGGCTCTAAAGCAGCTCTGCTGGCCTGGTTCTCTGGCTCTAGATCAGCTCTGCTGACCTGGTTCTCTGGCTCTAAAGCAGCTCTGCTGACCTGGTTCTCTCCCTCTAAAGAGGGAGACCTGCTTACCTGGTTTTCTGGCTCTAAAGCAGTTCTGCTGACCTGGTTCTCTCCGTCTAAAGCAGCTCTGCTGACCTGTTTTCTCTGGCTCTACAGTAGTTCTGCTGACCTTGTTCTTGGCCTCTAGAGCAGCTCTGTTGACCTGGGTCTCTGGCTCTAGAGCAGCTCTGCTGACCTGGGTCTCTGGTCTAGAGCAGCTCTGCTGACCTGCTTCTTAGGCTCTAGAGCAGCTCTGCTGACGGGGTTCTCTGACTTTACAACCGCTCTGCTGACCTGGTTCTCTGGCCCTGAAGCAGCTCTGCTGACATGGTTTCTCTGGCTTTACAGCAGTTCTGCTGACCTGGTTCTCTGGCTCTAAAGCAGCTCTGCTGACCCGATTCCCTGGCTCCACAGCAGCTCTGCTGACCTGGGTCTCTGGCTCTACAACGGCTCTGCTGACCTGTTCTATAGCTCTAAAGCAGCTCTGTCCACTCCTACAATCATCCAGACAGAAGCGTGTTCTTATCTAATCACTCTGCTGAAACATAAGTGCTTATAAACCTATCCTGTTGCCAACTACTAGCACTCTAGGAACCCAGTCACTGTCTATGCACTTGCAGAATGACTCAGGCATTGAGACAAGCAGTGGTACAGTGAAATGTGCACAATGTAGGCGGCCCCTTAACTCCTTGCAGGCTACTGAGTCAGTCCTGCAAAAGTCCAGGTAATAGTCATGCTTGTCTGGAATCACACTGTGAGTCTGTGCCAACTCCTATAATCATCCTGACATAAGCATGTCCTTATCTAATCACTCTGCTGAAACATAAGCACTTATAAACGTATCCTGCTGCCAACTACCAGCACTCTAGGAACACAGTCACTGTCTATGCACTTGCAGAATGACTCAGGCGTTGAGTCAAGCAGTGGTACAGTCAAATGTGCACAATGTATGCGGTGCCTTAATCCCTTACAGACTACTGAGTCAGTCCTGCAAAATTCCAGGTAATAGTCATGCTTGTCTGGAATTACACTGTGAGTCTGTGTCCACTCCTACAATCATTCTGACAGAAGCATGTCCTTATCTAATCACTCTGCTGAAACATAAGCGCTTATAAACTTATCCTGCTGTCAACTGCTAGCACTCTAGGAACCCAGTCTCTGTCTATGCACTTGCAGAATGACTCAGGCATTGAGACAAGCAGTGGTACAGTAAAATCTGCACAATGTATGCGGTCCCTTAACCCCTTGCAGACTACTAAGTCAGTCCTGCAAAAGTCCAGGTAATAGTCATCCTTGTCTGGAATCACAGTGTGAGTCCGTGTCCATTCCTACAATCATCACGACAGAAGCATATTCTTATCTGATCACTCTACTGAAACATAAGCGCTTATAAACTTATGGTAATGTTAACTACTAGCACTCTAGGAACCCAGTCACTGTCAATGCACTTGCAGAATGACTCAGGCATTGAGACAAGCAGTGGTACAGTGAAATGTGCCCAATGTATGCTGTCCCTTAACCCCTTGCAGACTACTGAGTCAGTCCTGCAAAAGTCCAGGTAATAGTCATGCGTGTCTGGAATCACACTGTGAGTCTGTGTCTACTCCTAAAATCATCCTGACAGAAACACGTCCTTATCTAATCACTCTGCTGAAACATAAGCGCTAATAAACATATCCTGCTGTCAACTACTAGCACTCTAGGAACCCAGTCACTGTCCATGCACTTGCAGAATGACTCAGGAATTGAGACACGCAGTGGTACAGTCAAATATGCACAATGTATGCGGTCCCTTAACCCCTTGCAGACTACTGAATCAGTCCTGCAAAAGTCCAGGTAATAGTCATGCTTGTCTGGAATGACACTGTGAGTCTGTGTCCACTCCTACAATCATCCTGACAGAAGCATGTCCTTATTTAATCACTCTGCTGAAACATATGCGCTTATAAACGTATCCTGCTGTCAACTACTAGCACTCTAGGAACCCAGTCACTGTCTATGCACTTGCAGAATGACTCAGGCATTGAGCAAGCAGTGGTAAGTCAAATGTGCACAATGTATGCGGTCCCTTAACCCCTTAGCAGACTACTGAGTCAGTACTGCAAACGTTCAGGTAATAGTCATGCTTGTCTGGAATCAGACTGTGAGTCTGTGTCCACTCCTACAATCATCCTGCCAGCATGTCTTTATCTAATCACTCTGCTGAAACATAAGGGCTTATAAACGTATCCTTCTGTCAACTACTAGCACGCTAGGAACCCAGTCACTGTATATGCCCTTGCAGAATGATTCAGGCATTGAGACAATACCTAAGCACTTATAAATTAACTGAGAACTTTGTTTGCAGCACTGTCATCATTTTAGTTACTATTGATGTTATAGAATGACAAAGGCACCAACAGAAGTACACGTACAATATTCTGTGCACAATCCCTACAAATCTCTAAGCAGATACATACTATTGGTACACTCCACTAAATACTGAAGTAGTACTCATGCAGCCTAGGATACCTCTTGTCAGTCTTATGCAGTTGTTCAATCACCCATCCAGCACTATTTTCTGATTGTATCACTCTGCCAATACCTAAGCAGTTATGGGGCAGATTTACTAGCCCCCTTCGCCACCAGTACGTCACTTTCTGTAGCGTAGTGATGGCGCTGGGGACTCCTCGATATTTACAATGAGAGGAAAAGCCACCCTGCTTGGCTTTTCCTCTCCTTGGAAATACGACCCATTCAAACACAGCACATTGCGTTGAAGGGGCGTTTCATGGGCCTTGCTGTGTCTGTTCCCACACAACACCCATGGAATAACACATCTCAAGATTTGTGAGAAAGTGGAAATCTGTACATACGTGTGAATGGTGCGCCACCCTAGAGGTGGTCTAGCGAGGCACAACAAGGAGAAATGTTTTCATTTCTCCTTGTTTTTTCCTCTTTCAATGCATGCTGCATTCCACAGCACACATTGAAGGAGGAAAATGGCTTTAGTGATTGTTTTTGTGCAGGAAGTAGTCCCTTCCTGCACAAAAACAATCTCCCCACGACACAGATATCCTTGCACCATGGTGCAAGGGTGCCTGCATCACTGCATGGCTGCAGTTTGTGTGCTAGTGCAGAGAGAGCACAGAATTGCGACATATGCATGTAAATATGTCACATCCCTGTGCTTCAGTAGTGCAGCAGCGCAGTGTAGCTAAAGCACTTGCAGTGTCACGCTGCAGCACTTCCTCATAGATCTGCCCCTATAAATTCACCATACAGTACTAATGCATTCTTTCAGTCAATCATGCTCTACACATACATTCAACAAAACTTTCAGACATTACCATGCAATTATAGTTCTTGTTTTAAGCCAGATAAGGTAGTGCGTTCATTTTTTTTCTTCTTATATTTTTTGTTTTCTTTTTTTTGTAGTTTTTTTAAACAATTTTGTACTTTTTTGGTGTTTTTTTAAATATTGAACAAAAAAGGAACTAAGTAAGCAGTTAGCTTTTGGAATTCAACATCATTCCGTTGAGCTGCATAAATAGCGTCCACTGACTGTTCACCAAAACAGATTATGGTTTTGCACTTAGTGCGGTGCTGCTGCAGAAAAGCAAATTCTGGGTGATTGTCTGCTGGTGGTGCTAAAGTGGACGCTCCGGAGGTGCTAGCAATGCCTGGTGGTGGATTTTTTGCTGCACGACTAATTTCTTCTCGTGCCGGATTCTTTGGGTGAATGGTCCGCAGATGTTTATACATACTCGCTGTTCCACAGGAGTATTTCTTGTCACTGTCTCGTGATAGGATCATGTCACACAGCAAGCATGTGACTTTTCTTTTGTTGACCTTTTTTTCTCTGGCAGGAAAGGTGAACATTTTCCATACCACTGATTCAGGCCTCTGCTTGGGTGGATCTTCCTCCAAGATATCTCCATCTGAATAATGATGAGGAGCTTGCGAACCAGCTCCCATTTTTCCAATTCAATTTTTTAAAAATACCCAAAAAATTCCAAAACCAGCTCTGGAAGAAAAAGAGATGTCTCTCATCAACTACTCCAAACAGAATAATTAAAATGCGTGGGGTCCTTCAATAGTTACAGCGGGAAGTGTTATGAACCAATCAAATTTTTTTGGGGGATCCGCGCACCGTGCGCTCACGAAGCGCGCACCCGACGCGACTTCGCGAAAATATATTTAAAAATAATATACGTGTATTACAAGTAGAAATATATTATTTTAATGAATACCTTAGATAATCTTATGCCCTAATATGTACATTATAAGACGTACATATCATTTTAGAACATAACATTTTTGGGGGGAGTCACGCACCCAGCGTGCCCTAGCACGTATATATGACGTCACGTGGGGCCCGCCACCGCGCAAAGGTCGTGTACTGTAATACCGAATGCACTGGAGCAGGAATCGCGGACAGGTCGCACACTGGTCACGCACACCATGTAACATTGTACATATATGACGTAACTGGAAAAAAACACGCACTTGTCGCTCACCATACGCGGATCCTTCATGACTTTTCCAAAATGGCAGCTAGAATACGTGGACCCGCTGTGGTAGGTACACTTTCGGTGCGCAACACCCCCCAAAAATTTGAAGAAAAAAAATTAAAAAAGAAAATTATATAAATATATTAAAATACAAACAAAACTAAATAGTTACAAATATTTCTGTTTACATTTATTTTATTTTTTTTGTTGCAATTTTCAGAAACATATATAATGCTGTTTAATAAATAAAATATTTATGAAGAAACAGTTAAAAAACTAGAAATTCAGTACAAAAAATTAGGTATAACTACTATTGCAGTTAAAAATTAGCATTTAAAAAACCTTTGAAATTCACTGAAAAAAACATAGGTTTCAGAGAAGTTATAGTTAGAAATTAGCATTTAAAAAAACCTTTGAAATTCACTGAAAAAAAATACGTTTCAGAAACTTTATAATTAGGAATTAGCATTTAAAAAACCGTTGAAATTCACTGAAAAAACCATAGTGTTATAGTTATCTGGACATTTCACTTGTATAAAACCATAGAAATTCCTCCGTTATAGTTAGTTGTGCTAACTATAACTCACGCGCCCGCAATGCAATGCAGATGATGTCACATATTACATCATTCATGACATGGTCAGTGACATCACTGATGACATCTCAAATGACATCACTGATGACATCACTGATGACATCATCCACTTGACAATCTGATACACCTCATCACACACTAGTATAACCTTTGATCACTCACTGTTAAATACAGAGTACCATATATGAAAGCATTGACACACACATTCCAGTTACTACATCTGCACTCACTGATTCCTAAATCTACACACACAATTGTCCATTCACCCACAGAATCACTTATACATGCAGTCACTGATCGATGGTAACACTATCAAATGTACTGATACACCTATAATAGACATTGACACATCAGCAGTCATCCTAGTCGGTTATGCAGTGATGCTACCTCACTCATGAAAAGAATCAATCACACTTACATTTACTCACCTACACATTTATACACGGAAAACCTGATTTATATATACACATAGTAAATTATAGTTACTATGTTAAAAAATCACTATTACAATTAAACACTCATTCATACAGTTACTCTCACAATCACTGACTCCTATGTATACTTATTTATATACACCAACTCTCATATACAATGCCTTTTATTTTTCTACTTTATTGGAGATGTACCACTGACACATATACTGACACATATATCCACTTACCAACACACAAATAAAGACACTCAGCCACCCAAACAACTGTTTCCATAAACACTCCTAAACCCATATGCCTAGACAATCAACCAATCACACATCTATGCATATCAATCAATCAATCAACAAATTTGTATAGCGCGCTACTCACCCGTAAGTGTCTCAAGGAGCTGAGGGGGGGGGGGGTCGCTACTACTCGAACAGCCAGGTCTTGAGTTGTTTCCTGAAGGAGAGATGGTCCAGGGTCAGTTGTAGGTGGGTGGGGAGGGAGTTCCATGTCTTGGCTGCCAGGTAGGAGAAGGATCTTCCCCTGACGGTGGATTTCCGAAATCGTGGGACGGAGGCGAGGGCGAGGCTGGCCGATCGGAGCTGGTGGGCGGGTGTGTAGAATGTGAGGCGGCTGTTGAGGTACTTCGGGCCCATGTCGTGGAGAGCCTTGTGTGCGTGGGTGAGGAGTTTGAACGTGATCCTCTTGTTGACGGGGAGCCATTGCAGGTCGTTCAGGTGGGCAGAGATGTGGCTGCGGTGAGGGATGTCCAGGATGAGCCGTGCTGAGGCGTTCTGAATGCGCTGGAGTCTTTTCTGGAGTTTGGCTGTGGTTCCAGCGTAGAGGGTGTTCCCGTAGTCCAGACGGCTGGTGACGAGGGCCTGGGTGACCGTCTTCCTGGTTTCGGTGGGGATCCATCGGAAGATCTTTCGGAGCATGCGCAGGGTGTTGAAGCAGGATGACGAGACGGCGTTCACTTGCTTGGTCAGGGAGGAGTCCAGGATGAAGCCCAGGTCGCGTGCGTGGTCCGTTGGTTTGGGTGCGATGCCCAGGGCAGGGGGCCAACAGGAGTCGTCCCAGGCGGAGGGAGATGGTCCGAGGATGAGGACTCCCGTCTTGTCTGTGTTCAGTTTCAGACTGCTGATCTTCATCCATTCATCCATTCTGCGACGTCTCTCATTCCTTCCTGGAGGTTGGCTTTGGCAGTGGCGGGGTCGTCGGTGAGGGAGAGTATCAGCTGGGTGTCGTCGGCGTAGGAGATGATGTTGAGGTTGTGTTGGCGGGCAATGGCTGCGAGAGGGCTCATGTAGATGTTGAAGAGGGTGGGGCTGAGTGAGGATCCTTGCGGAATGCCACAGATGACTTCGGTGGCCGCGGATCGGAATGGGGAGAGGCGGACTCTCTGGGTTCTTCCGGCGAGGAACGAGATGAACCACTCCAGTGCCGCTCCTTGGATTCCGGTGTTGCTGAGGCGCTGTATCAGGGTGCGGTGGCATACGGTGTCGAAGGCTGCTGAGAGGTCCAGGAGGATGAGGGCAGCAGTTTCCCCGTTGTCGAAAAGCGACCTGATGTCGTCGGTGGCTACGATGAGGGCGGTCTGGGTGCTGTGGTTTGCTCGGAATCCGGACTGTGAGGGGTCGAGGGATCCGTTGGTCTCAAGGAAGGTGTAGAGTTGTCTGTTGGCGGTCTTCTCGATGGCTTTGGCTGGCAAGGGGAGGAGCGCGATGGGGCGGAAGTTCTTGAGGTCCGTGGGGTCCGTGGTGTTTTTTTTTAGGAGGGCACTCAGCTCGGCATGTTTCCATCTCTCCCGGAATGTGGCGGATGCGAAGGAGCTGTTGATGATGTTCCGGAGTTGGGGTGCGATGACGGAGTCGGCTTTGTTGAAGACGTGGTGTGGGCAGGGGTCGGTAGGGGAGCCGGAGTGGATGGAGTTCATCAGGCGGGTGGTGTCTTCGGTGCTGACAGGGGTCCAGGTGCAGAGGGTGGTGGTGGGGGGCGCTGGTTCGGTGGTTGGGTGCGTGGTCAGTGCGCCAAAGCTGTTGTGTATGTCGGCGATCTTGTGGTGGAACAACAAGGCGAGTGAGTCGCAGAGGTCTTGCGAGGGAGTGATGTCGGTGTTGCAGGCGCTGGGGTTGGAGAGCTCTTTAACGATGCTGAAGAGCTCCTTGCTGTTGTCGGTGTTGTTGTCCAGTCGTTCTTTGAATGCTGTCTTCTTGGTGGTGCGGTTTAGCTGGTGGTGTTTGCGGGTGGCGTTCTTGAGGGCTGTCAGGTTTTCTGCTGTCTGGTCGTGGCGCCAGGCTTTCTCGAGGGTGCTGATTCAGAAAAGGGGGTGGTGATGAACAGAGTGTCTGAATTAAGCAGACCACTCTTACCCAGTCCAAAGATCAGGGCTTGATCCATCACCATTTAGCTCACTGCCCCATCCCAGCTCGGAACCTGGCTATATGCAAATTAGTCTGTCCCTGGCCCAGTGCATCATGGGAACAGGGCAGACCAAACTACCAAGCCAATTCTTCACCAGAAAGGAGACAAGCTTCCGGGGACCGGTTTCTGCCATTTCAGGCGTCGTCGGCCCGGCTTGATTGAATCCTGATGGAGCAGTGAGCAAGGGACTCATGTCTGAGTATACCCTTCCACGCTTATGGTGGACAAAATGATTCAGAAAAGGGGGTGGTGATGAACAGAGTGTCTGAATTAAGCAGACCACTCTTACCCAGTCCAAAGATCAGGGCTTGATCCATCACCGTTATTTAGCTCACTGCCCCATCCCAGCTCAGAACCTGGCTATATGCAAATTAGTCTGTCCCTGGCCCAGTGCATCATGGGAACAGGGCAGACCAAACTACCAAGCCAATTCTTCACCAGAAAGGAGACAAGCTTGTTGTTAAATATTTCTCGAGGGTGCGGCAGATTTTCTTGGAGTTTTTTTGGTCGTTGGTAAACCACGAGGCTTTCCTGCTGCCGGATCTGCTGGAGTGGTGCGAGTTCGTCGGCGCAGTTGGTGAGCCACTGTGTGAGGTTGTGGGCTGCTTCGTCGGGGTCCGTCGTGTTGGTGGGCGGGTTCTGGCTTAGGGTGGTGGAGAGCTGGTTGGTGGTGATCTTGCTCCAGCTTCTGCGGGGAACCTGTTGCGGGTGGTGGTGGGTCGTGATTCTCCTGAAGTTGAAGTGGACGCAGCTGTGATCAGTCCAATGAAGTCCGGTGGAGTGGCTGAAGGAGATGTGCTTGCTGGAGGAGAAGACGGGGTCAAGCGTGTGGCCGGCGTAGTGGGTGGGGGGTGTTCACCAGTTGCTTGAGTCCAAGGTTGGCGAGTTTGTCCAGCAGGGCGGCGGTGTTGCAGTCCTTGTTGGCCTCCAGGTGGAAGTTGAGGTCCCCTAGGAGGATGTATGCATAGAGTTACATCTCCCCCACCCAACCACAGATACACTCAGTCTCCCTTACAAATAGTCAGCCAATCAATAACTAATATAGACGCTCATGTAGTTAGTGACTGTTAGACCTGTCTGACTTTTTGCGTAGTCCCTCCAAATTATTATTTATTTTGTCCCCTTTTTGCCCCTCATACCTTTATTAATTTTTGTGGCCACTAGCTTTTTCAAGGTGTTGGTCAAGGGGATAGGCGCTCTTTCACCCTCATAGTTTTTCACCTCAGGCCTAGAGGCCTTTTCTGACAAGAATATAGTTGGAGTCACAAAATGGTGGCTACCAACTGTCCCATCTGACAAACCTAGAATCTGCCCCATAGGATAGAGTAGGGCATTCCAGAACCTTCTGGTCCCTTCTGGACCTCTGAAGGTCAGCCTATAAAAGGCTGAATGCTGGGCAACCATTTTGTCTTGTTAGTGAGGAGCAGCTGGAGTATAGGCGAAGGGTCTGGTAGAGGGTAGAATCTTCACTGGGAAGCTTGCCTTTTAAGGGTTGCCCCTTTTATGATTCCCCCCTTTTTCCCTCTTTAAGTCTGATCCAGTTAGCCCCCTCCTGCTGACCCTGGACAGGGGGACTCCAGCCTAGGAGGGTGTGAGGTGTATAACCAAACCTCGACCCACTCTTGTCCAGTAGAGGGGAATTGAGAAATTGGCAGGAGCTAGAGGACTGGTGCTTTGGAGCGTGGAACTTCAACCTTGATTAGCTCCTCCTCGGTGTAACACCAGGACCCCATTGTCAGTGAGAGTGAGCGCAGACAGTGTCACCTCCTCTCACCTGTGGACCCTAAGGCGGAAGATCCGGCGCTGCCATGAAGTCCATGTGAAGCGGAAGTGTAGCGCTAGTTGTTTTGGGCGGCGCACTTCTGCACGGACTCTCGGCGGTGATCACTGTGTGGCGCTGACCAAATTTGGGCGACGCGCCTCTGCGCAGACTCTTGGCGGGGACCACTGTTCTGACAGGAGGGGCGTAGGACCGAGCAGGCCCAGAGGTGAGCCACTACCCGCGCTGACAAGGGGAGTAGCCGCCGGTCGGAGCCGCATCTCCCTCGCGCGTGCGCTGGAGCGCTGCCAGCAAGGGAATCCACGGAGAGCGGGCTCCTCACAGAGCGCGAGTTAGCGCGATCTCCTCACGGGGCTGGCGGGTGCAATCTGGAGCCCAGCCCTGTGATTCACGTTGGGAGAGATCGACTGAGGCCCCAGAGAGAAAGTGTGGGCTTAAGAGTGAGGCCGACTTTCATCACAAGTAAGGGGAGTGGGGGAAAAGCGCGAGGTGCTTAGACTTCCCCCCTTATTTCAGTCTTCAGGGTGTCTGGAAGCACTAAAGTGCGGAGTGAGGGGTCGATTCTGATAACTTGAAGGATTTCCCTCACAGAGATTCGAAAGAGACAGAGTAAGTAGGAGTTTCAGAGCTGAGGAAGGTCAACTACAGAACACTGTACAATTTACAAGGGAGCAGCCTGGGTAGAATGCCTGTGGTACTCTAGAGGATTGCCAAAACGTTCTTGTTTCACTGAAGGCTCACTCAGCTTTGGGAAGGAGGGGTTGCTATGATATCTGAAAGAGTTGGCTTTGTTAAACTGGAAATCCTATAACTAGGGTATCTGGGGGCTGAACAGGAAAGTAATCTCTATTAATGTTTCTGTGCTAAAATTTGAGACACTGCTCCCTGGAGACCAATGTGATGTATTAGTAAGTTGGGAAAATGAAAAGTGTAATATTTTAATAACTTTGAAAATCTTAATAATTCCATGAGTAAATGTAATGTACTGAACTGAGATTTCTAAAGTCAATAGAGCAAATATTAATTTTATAAACAAGCTCGTATTTTTCCAAACATTGGTGTAGCGTAATTTTTGAGTGAAATTGCGTTGATTTACTGTTGGGTGGTTCTGCAACCTTTACACATGTGCCTTTAGTGATTGTGTCTTACCCTAGGCCAGGCTACCCTAGGTGACCTGTCATCTCAGGTTCCAACAAGTTGGTGTCTAGCGGTGGGATCCTGACTGTGGTTGCAACTACTCAGTAGTAATTGAGCGTAATTCACTAGACTACACCAGGAGTTTTCTCCTAGCGGCCCTCCTAATTTGTGCTTTTGTTTTTCCAAATTTGTTCCTGGTGGTGGGGTGGAGATAGCTTCAGGTTGCCCTTGCAACTCAAATTTCCTTGTGTGTATAACTTGGTATTGCCTATTGTAAAATGGAGTTTGCACTAGAAAACCTAGACACCTATTCTGTGGCTCAGCTGAAAGATTTCTGCCAGAAAATGGGGGTATTTTTTAAGCATGGTGCCAAGAAGGGGGAACTCCAGACCAGTCTAAGGGCTTGGGTGGAGTCACACAAAGAAGGGAAGGAGGAGGATGAAGGGACAGACCGGGACACGGTTGTGGAGATAGGATTATTCCACTCTGAGGGGGAAAACCTACTCCCAGGACGAGTGTCCTACTCCAGGAAGGGCAGTAGCGCCTCTGGGGGAAGCTTAACTGAAGCAGAGCTCGCTGACAGGAGGGAAAAGAGGCAAATAAAATGGGAGTTGGCTAAGCTGGAGCAGGAGAAGGAAGAGAGAAGGATGGCTCACGAGTTCAGGTTGAAAGAGTTGGAACTCCAGGCCCTACAACGGGGGCCCTCTCCTGTAATGAATGGTGGCAGCGAATCTAAAGAGACAGCCAGGGAGTCCAGACCCTATTTACCAAAAGATCTCATTGCTAGCTTTAGTCAGGGAGATGACATAGCCAAGTGGTTGGCTGCCTATGAGGTCTCCTTAAGAGCCCATGGGGTGCAGGAGAAGCACTGGGGGGGTGGTTTGTATAGGTACATGCCTCCCGCTGGTCGGGACACCTTGCTGGCCCTGGAACCAGAGGAGCAAACCAACTACCCCATCATGAAGCTAGCATTGGTAAGGAAGTTTTGGCTTACCCCAGAAAGGTACCGTCAGAAGTTCAGGGGGAGCCACAAGTTGAGCACCCAGAACTGGGTTGACTTCCTTGATTACGCAAGAAAGGCGTTAGAGGGCTGGGTCAAGGGCAGTGAGGTGAAGGATTATCAGGGGTTGTATGATCTATTTTTGAAAGAGCACCTTCTCGAGAAATGTTTTCCAGAGCTGCGCCAACACCTGGTGGACAGCAAGCTGACTAATCCCCGGAAGCTTGCAGAGGAGGCGGACATCTGGGCAAGTACCCGGGTGTCCTCAAAGGGGACTGGAGGGGATTCCCAAAAGGCTGGACAGGGCGCCCCCCAGAAGAAGGAG
Source organism: Lissotriton helveticus (assembly GCF_964261635.1). Classification (NCBI taxonomy): domain Eukaryota; kingdom Metazoa; phylum Chordata; class Amphibia; order Caudata; family Salamandridae; genus Lissotriton; species Lissotriton helveticus. The sequence goes on from NC_136068.1 coordinate 1,790,969,657, forward strand.
GGGGGAGACAAAAAGAGGGAGTTCTCTAAAGGTCCCCAAAACAATTTCCAAGGAAAGGGAACAGGTTCCACCCCTAAGGCAAACCCGCCCAGAAACCCTAATCCTGGCCAAAGCCAGCAGCCAAGGGTTCTCCACTGTTTTGAGTGTGGTGGTGTTGGACATTATAAGGGAGATGTCAGATGCCCAAAGAGACCACCCCCTCCCACCGGAGGAAAACCACCGGGAGTAGCTAGTGTAGCGCTCGGGGAGGAGTTGCCCTTAGATAAGGGAGGTGAGTGGGCGGGTGTCACCTTAGTGTCCCTGGGAGAACGGGAGATGGTTCCTAAGATCCAGGTGCCCCCAAATACTGTTAAGTATGGGCAATGGATCACCATCAATGGCCAAAGAGGGGAGGCTCTGAGAGATACAGGAGCCAGTATGACTATGGTGAGAAGTCGACTGGTGTCTCCAGAGCAGGTGATTCCCAATATACTCCACCCCGTCGCGATGGCTGACGGCAGAATGGGCCACTATCCAGTGGCTGAGGTTCCCTTTGAGTGGGAAGGGGTTGCAGGTTCACTTCGAGTTGCCGTAAGCCCTGCCGTGCCAGTTGATTGTCTGCTGGGGAATGACATGGAGCACAACACTTGGAGAGAGGTGGAATACCGGACGCACTCTGCGATGCTGGGTACACCTGACTGGGCCTGTGTGAGCACAAGGTCTGCGACTGCCCAGAGAGGGAGTTCGCCTGGGTTGGAGCCTGGAACAATGGCCCAACCCGCTGCCAAAAAGGGACAGACCCGAAGACAGGAAGAGCCTGCTTCGGCTTCCACACCCCATGTGACAGATCGGCCACTTGCGGTGGTGGACAAGGAGTCCGTGGAGGGGGAAGTAGACTCTCTGGAGGATTTACCCATCCCTGCTGAGTGGCATGTGGAGGGAGGACCTACCAGAGAGGAATTCTGTAAGGGGCAGAGGGAGTGCCCTACCCTTGAGGGACTGAGGCGACAGGCTGAAGCCCAGGCAGCAGGTGATGCTACGGGACACTACCATATTTACTGGGAGGATGGACTCCTCTACAGTGAACCCAAGGTACCCTTACCTAGTTCATCAAGGGCCTTGGTAGTCCTGCAGCAATACCGAGCATTTCTGCTGGAATTGGCTCATGCTATACCCTTGGCAGGACAATTAGGTCAGAACAAGACCTTTGCTCGGCTTGTCCTCCACTTTTACTGGCCTCAGATGAAAGTGGCGTCCAACACTTACTGTCGGACGTGTGTATCCTTCCAGGCCAGTGGGAAAACAGGGGTGAAGCTGAAGGCTCCCCTGGAACCACTTCCAGTCGTTAGCACCCCCTTTGAAAGGGTGGGCATCGACATTGTAGGGCCTTTAGATCCACCAACAACAGCTGGTCACAGGTTCATCCTGGTTCTGGTGGATCATGCCACACGGTACCCAGAGGCAATTCCTCTGAGGACAGTCACTGCACCTGTGCTGGCTAGAGCCCTAATGGGGATCTTTACCTGAGTGGGTTTCCCCAAAGAAGTTGTGTCTGACAGGGGGACCAACTTTATGTCAGCTTACATGCGGGCAATGTGGAAGGAGTGTGGAGTGACCTACCGGTTCACCACTCCTTATCACCCCCAGTCAAATGGACTGGTTGAGAGGTTCAACAAAACCTTGAAGGGCATGATCAGAAGTCTGCCCGAAAGCCTGCGGAGGAAATGGGACGTCCTCCTACCCTGTTTGCTATTCTCTTACAGGGAAGTGCCACAGAAGGGAGTGGGCTTCAGCCCCTTTGAACTTCTGTATGGGCACCCTGTACGCGGACCTCTCAGCCTGGTGAAGGATGGTTGGGATAAGTCTCCCAGGAAACCCCCCCAGGATGTGGTGAGCTACATGCTGGCCTTCAGGAGCCAAATGGCGAAGTTGTGGAAGCAAGCTTCTGACAACTTGGAGGCCAGCCAGGCAGTCATGAAAGAGTGGTATGACCACAATGCTTACCAGGTGGAATTGGAGAATGGCCAGAAAGTGTGGGTGATGGAGCCTGGAGAGCTTAGTGCCCTCCAGGATCGCTGGACAGGCCCCTTTGAGGTGTTGGAGAAGAAGGGTAAGGCCACCTACCTGGTGGACCTTAAGACCCCACGACAGCCCCTACGGGTGCTTCATGCCAACCGACTCAAACCCCACCATGAGAGGCCCGAGGTCATTTTAATGATGGTGACTGATGGGGAAGAGGAAGCGGAAAGCGAACCTCTTCCAGACTTGTTCTCGTCTCAAGAGAAGGATGGGTCAGTGGAGGGAGTGATTCTCTCTCCCACTCTAACTCCTGAACAGCGGGAGGACTGCCGCCAGATACTAGAGCAGTACTCTATGTTGTTCTCCCTTGTCCCGGGAAGGACTCACCTGTGTACCCATGATGTGGACACAGGGGACAGCCCACCAGTGAAGTCGAAGACCTACCGGCTGTCCAACAAGGTGAAGGCTAGCATCCATGGAGAGGTTGCCAAGATGCTAGAGCTGGGAGTTATAGAACCTTCCAACAGCCCTTGGTCCAGTCCGGTGGTGCTAGTGCCAAAAGCCGCTCCACCAGGTACCACGCCAGAACTGAGGTTCTGTGTGGATTACCGGGGACTGAACTCAGTTACAAAGACTGATGCTCATCCGATCCCTAGGGCGGATGAATTGATTGACCGGCTAGGAGCTGCCCAATATCTAAGTACCTTTGACCTCACTTCAGGGTACTGGCAGATCTCCTTGACAGATGGAGCAAAGGAAAGGTCAGCCTTCTCCACGCCTGAGGCACACTTCCAATTTTGTGTAATGCCCTTTGGGCTAAAAAATGCCCCTGCCACATTTCAGCGGCTGGTGAATCAGGTTCTCTCTGGAATGGAGAGTTTCTCTGCTGCTTACCTGGATGACATTGCTGTCTTCAGTAGCAGTTGGGAGGACCATTTGCAACATTTGCAAGCAGTTCTCCAGGCCCTGAAACAAGCTGGATTGACAATCAAGGCCAGCAAATGCCAGATTGGGCAGGGGTCGGTTGTGTACCTTGGACACTTGGTGGGTAGGGGGACAGTGCAGCCCCTGCAGGCAAAGATTGAGGCAATCATGGCCTGGGAACCCCCCAAGACACAGACTGAGGTCCGAGCTTTCCTGGGTCTCACAGGTTACTACCGTCGCTTTGTGAAGGGGTATGGCACTATTGTAGCGCCCCTCACAGAGCTCACCTCTAAGAAACAACCTCGACGGGTAGTTTGGACGAACGCTTGTCAGCAAGCTTTTGAGAAACTGAAGCAGGCAATGTGTGCAGCACCGGTCCTGAGGGCCCCAGACTTCTCCAAGGTGTTCATTGTCCAGACAGATGCATCAGAACATGGCATTGGGGCAGTGTTATCGCAACTGAATGAAGAGGGCCTGGATCAGCCTGTGGTCTTCTTATCCAGGAGACTGCTTCCCCGGGAACAGAAGTGGAGTGCAATTGAGAGGGAAGCTTTTGCGGTGGTGTGGGCTCTGAAGAAGCTGCGGCCATACCTGTTTGGCTCGCACTTCCTGGTTCAGACTGACCACCGACCCCTTTGTTGGCTGATGCAAATGAAGGGGGAGAATCCCAAGCTATTGAGGTGGTCCATCTCCCTACAGGGAATGGACTTCCGGGTGGAACATCGGCCTGGAGTGGACCACGCCAATGCAGACGGTCTCTCTAGGTATTTCCGCCTTAGTGATGAGGACTCCCAAGGGGTTGGGTAGCTCTCCCCACTTTCAGCTGGGGGGGACACGTGTTAGACCTGTCTGACTTTTTGCGTAGTCCCTCCAAATTATTATTTATTTTGTCCCCTTTTTGCCCCTCATACCTTTATTAATTTTTGTGTCCACTAGCTTTTTCAAGGTGTTGGTCAAGGGGATAGGCGCTCTTTCACCCTCATAGTTTTTCACCTCAGGCCTAGAGGCCTTTTCTGACAAGAATATAGTTGGAGTCACAAAATGGTGGCTACCAACTGTCCCATCTGACAAACCTAGAATCTGTCCCATAGGATAGAGTAGGGCATTCCAGAACCTTCTGGTCCCTTCTGGACCTCTGAGGGTCAGCCTATAGAAGGCGGAATGCTGGGCAACCATTTTGTCTTGTTAGTGAGGAGCAGCTGGAGTATAGGCGAAGGGTCTGGTAGAGGGTAGAATCTTCACTGGAAAGCTTGCCTTTTAAGGGTTGCCCCTTTTATGATTCCCCCCTTTTTCCCTCTTTAAGTCTGACCCAGTTAGCCCCCTCCTGCTGACCCTGGACAGGGGGACTCCAGCCTAGGAGGGTGTGAGGTGTATAACCAAACCTCGACCCACTCTTGTCCAGTAGAGGGGAATTGAGAAATTGGCAGGAGCTAGAGGACTGGTGCTTTGGAGCGTGGAACTTCAACCTTGATTAGCTCCTCCTCGGTGTAACACCAGGACCCCATTGTCAGTGAGAGTGAGCGCAGACAGTGTCACATCCTCTCACCTGTGGACCCTAAGGCGGAAGATCCGGCGCTGCCATGAAGTCCATGTGAAGCGGAAGTGTAGCGCTAGTTGTTTTGGGCGGCGCACTTCTGCACGGACTCTCGGCGGTGATCACTGTGTGGCGCTGACCGAATTTGGGCGACGCGCCTCTGCGCAGACTCTTGGCGGGGACCACTGTTCTGACAGGAGGGGCCTAGGACCGAGCAGGCCCAGAGGTGAGCCACTACCCACGCTGACAAGGGGAGTAGCCGCCGGTCGGAGCCGCATCTCCCTCGCGCGTGCGCTGGAGCACTGCCAGCAAGGGAATCCACGGAGAGCGGGCTCCTCACAGAGCGCGAGTTAGCGCGATCTCCTCACGGGGCTGGCGGGTGCAATCTGGAGCCCAGCCCTGTGATTCACGTTGGGAGAGATCGACTGAGGCACCAGAGAGAAAGTGTGGGCTGAAGAGTGAGGCCGACTTTCATCACAAGTAAGGGGAGTGGGGGGAAAGCGCGAGGTGCTTAGACTTCCCCCCTTATTTCAGTCTTCAGGGTGTCTGGAAGCTCTAAACTGCGGAGTGAGGGGTCGATTCTGATAACTTGAAGGATTTCCCTCACAGAGATTCGAAAGAGACAGAGTAAGTAGGAGTTTCAGAGCTGAGGAAGGTCAACTACAGAACACTGTACAATTTACAAGGGAGCAGCCTGGGTAGAATGCCTGTGGTACTCTAGATGATTGCCAAAACGTTCTTGTTTCACTGAAGGCTCACTCAGTAGATATGGTGTTCACCTGCTAAAAACTCAGCTTTGGGAAGGAGGGGTTGCTATGATATCTGAAAGAGTTGGCTTTGTTAAACTGGAGATCCTATAACTAGGGTATCTGGGGGCTGAACAGGAAAGTAATCTCTATTAATGTTTCTGTGCTAAAATTTGAGACACTGCTCCCTGGAGACCAATGTGATGTATTAGTAAGTTGGGAAAATGAAAAGTATAATATTTTAATAACTTTGAAAATCTTAATAATTCCATGAGTAAATGTAATGTACTGAACTGAGATTTCTAAAGTCAATAGAGCAAATATTATTTTTATAAACAAGCTCGTATTTTTCCAAACATTGGTGTAGCGTCATTTTTGAGTGAAATTGCGTTGATTTACTGGGACTCACGTCCGGCCTGGGAAAGACATGGCTTGGTAGTTCGGACTGGACTGTTCCCATGAGGCACAGGGTCAGAGCTGATTTGCATATAGCCAGTGTCTAACCCAGGGTGGTGTGGAGTGCAAAAAAACGATGGATTTAGGCCCAGATCCTTGTACTGGGGTGAATGTATGACATTGTTCTACATTCTGTCCATCAACTGTGTTTTTTGCAATTTTCACCCCGAGTGTGCTGGGGATGCTCAGATGTGAGTCCCAGGCTCTCCACACCACTGGAGTCAAGCTATCCATGCTGATGAAGGCTGATAGCCAGAAACCGGTCCTTGGATGCTTGATTCCGTCCTGGGAAAGACATGGCTTGGTAGTTCGGACTGGACTGTTCCCATGAGGTACAGGGTCAGAGCTGATTTGCATATAGCCAGTGTCTAACCCAGGGTGGTGTGGAGTGCAAAAAAACGATGGATTTAGGCCCAGATCCTTGTACTGGGGTGAATGTATGACATTGTTCTACATTCTGTCCATCAACTGTGTTTTTTGCTAGATACCAGGGTGTCATCTGCTAGGGATGTATAGGTAAGTTAACCATTTCCAAATGGGTACATCTGATTCGATATACACTATAGGGTCAGGGCACTGGAACTGAGGTCTGATTGGCAACCTTCAGTGTACTCCCAAAGTTGAAAAACCAGCAGCATCGATTTAAAAGCAAGGGGGGTGCTCATACAACTACTTGGAAAATAAGGCACATGTTTACACATTGCTACTGCCTGGACTCAACAGTGCACAGAGATGCAGCAGTGGCCAAGCAGTATTGTATCATTTATTCCAATACGGTTAGCCTTTGTTTATTCTATCATCCCGCCATCCGCTACTTTGTCTTCATGATCGATATTGTGCATTGTTTTAACGGCTAGCTATACTGATTCAAGCATGTGAATCTATGAAAGATCCAATGCGGGAGAATCAAAAAAGTTATTTACCTGAAATCCAGTATTTGCATCTTTCACAGATTTACATGCGGCCCATCCTCCTCCTGTGAGAGGAACCCCTTATCCTTATGGGATTATTTCTTCTCAATAGTGCATACAAATTGGGGAGAGTAAAGCATCTGTGGGAAGTGTTCTATAGAGTATTGTCTCCTGATTGGCTGGAGTTCTTATGTAACGATGTGGATAGGTTGGTATATGGTCAAAATATCGAGTCCAAAATATCGAATTACACAAATATCGACTCCAAAATATAGAATGGACAAAATATCGAATGGACAGAATATAGTCATCAAAAATATCGTTTTTAAGGTAAGTAATGTAATATCGATTTAAAAAATATAGAAAATCAAAATATCGAAGTATATAATATAGGTTATTAAAATTATCGAATTTGTAATAATATCGAATTTTTTAAGTGTTTTGTATGTTAGTATATGTGTGAAAAGTGTATATGTTTTGAAATTTATTTTAAGTATTTAATTTTATGTGTTTTAATTTTTGCGTAATTTAATTCTGTAGTGGGTTGTGGGTTTATAGGGGAATAGGGTGGGAAGTAATTTAATTATAGTTAATTAAATATGGTAATGAATTTATTGGTATTTATTTTGAATAAATTGTTAATTAATTTTTAATTGGTAAATAATTAATTTTTAATTGGTAATTAATTTTTATTAATTGATAATTATGTGAATTATATTAATTTATTTTCTGTATCGGGTTGTGGGTTTATAGGGGAATAGGGTGGGAAGTAATTTAATTATAATTAATTAAATATGTTTATTTATTAGTATTTATTTTGAATAAATTGTTAATGAATTTTTAGTTGGTAATTAATTCTTAATTGGTCATTAATTTTTATTATTTGATTGATTGTTAAGTATGTGAATTTTATTAATTTATTTTCTGAAGCGGGTTGTGGATTTATAGGGGAATAGGGTGGGAAGTAATTTATTTATAATTAATTAAATATGTTAATTTATTTATTGGTAATTATTTTGAATACATTGTTGATTAATTTGTAAGAAACTGGTGTGGGAGAACACTGCTTCACCTCCCAGCAAAGTCGCCCCTGGGCATCATGGTAGATGCAGTTCAGATCGACAAGCGAGTACACTTGGAAAGTCTTAAGTGTTTCACCAGGTGGGTGCAGATTAGTGCTGGCCATCTCTGGACACGTGTTTCTGGATTATTATCCGTCATCAGCAGAGATTAGGCAAAATTATTTGGGGTTGCTGAGCAGGCTGCCGTATTCTTGAAACGCAGTATCTCTCTAGGCGCGCAGGTTCCTCTCCACGAGCTCGTCAGCTCAAAGCGGCTCGAGGGAGCCTTTAAGTAAGAAACTGGTGTGGGAGCACACTGCTTCACCTCCCAGCAAAGTCGCCCCTGGGCATCATGGTAGATGCAGTTCAGATCGACAAGCGAGTACACTTGGAAAGTCTTGAGTGTTTCACCAGGTGGGTGCAGATTAGTGCTGGCCATCTCTGGAAACGTGTTTCTGGATTATTATCCGTCATCAGCAGAGATTTGGCAAAATTATTTGGGGTAATTAATTTGTAATTGGTAATTAATTTGTATTAAGTTACTGAATTTTAATAATTAATATTTATTTTAAATTGATTAATTATTATATTGTATTAAATTGGTATTTACTTTAATTAATTTTTTATTGGTATTGACATTTAATTTCTATTTATTAATATATTAAATATTTACTTTCTCTACTGTTAAGCTCACTAGAGTGGGAATAGGACATTTTACCCCTCTGCTATCCAACGCTTTCCCTACTGTTGCACTCATTGGAGTGGGAATAGTAATTTTTACCCCTACGCTATCCAACGCTTTCCCTACTGTTGCACTCACTGGAATGTGAATAGTAATTTTTACCCCTACTCTATCCAACGCTTTCCCTACTGTTGCACTCTCTGGAGTGGGAATAGTAATTTTTACCCCCACGCTATCCAACACTTTCCCTACTGTGCACTCACTGGAGTGGGAATAGTAATTTTTACCCCTACGCTATCCAACGCTTTTCCTACTGTTGCACTCTCTGGAGTGGGAATAGTAATTTTTACCCCTACGCTATCCAACGCTTTCTCTACTGTTACACTCACTGGAGTGGGAATAGTAATTTTTACCCCTACGCTATCCAACGCTTTCCCTACTGTTGCACTCTCTGGAGTGGGAATAGTAATTTTCACCCCTACGCTATCCAACACTTTCCCTACTGTTGCACTCACTGGAGTGGGAATAGTAATTTTTACCCCTACGCTATCCAATGCTTTTCCTACTGTTGCACTCTCAGGAGTGGGAATAGTAATTTTTACCCCTACGCTATCCAACGCTTTCCCTACTGTTGCACTCACTGGAGTGGGAATAGTAATGTTTACCCCTACGCTATCCAAAATTTCCCTACTGTTGCACTCTCTGGAGTGGGAATAGTAATTTTTACCCCTACGCTATCCAACGCTTTCCCTACTGTTGCACTCTCTGGAGTGGGAATAGTAATTTTTACCCCTACGCTATCCAACGCTTTCCCTACTGTTGTACTCTCTGGAGTGGGAATAGTAATTTTTACACTCCCGCTATCCTACGGTAATAATATTGTATATTTTTTATTAATATTATGTTAATATATATATGTTTTAACAAATATGATTGTATGTTTTTTATAACTTAAATTAATTATTTAATAATTTTAAGGTAATTTAAGTATTTTTAAGTATGTTTAAGTTATTTATTTTTAATATTTTTTATTATTAAGAAATTCAATAATTTTACAAAGTATATATTTTTAAACGATATTTTGGATTCAATATTTTAGTACTTACCTGTTTGTAGATAGGAATTCGATATTTTGTCTGTCGATATTTTGGCATTGATATTTTTGGTAGTCTATATTTTGTCCCGCGATATTAAGTCAGTGATCTGGATAGGTTACTGTAGTGAATGTTTTATACACCTTCTAAGCTATGTATAACCTGTATTGTTTTTTTTTTCTTTTTAAAAAAAAATATTTTTATTGAAAAGTTGTATGACAGACAAAACAGTCATTTAAAAAAAATCTTTTTCTTAACAAAAGAAAAAGAAACAACATTACACAATGACTTAAACAAGCATCAAGTGAGTTACATTTTCCCATCACGTTGGTCTGAATGTCACATTAGCATAATTAATTACATACTTTGGGAACTCGCGCCTCCGAAACCGATCGTGGTGTCGGTGGTTCAAAGATATCTCCCAGGTGGCTATTCCACGCCCCCCAGACCCTCCCCCATTTCTCAGGGCACCCCCTGGCCACATATACAGATTTTTCCCTGAACATGCACCAGTCTAAATCTTCGGCCCATCTAGATACCCGAGGCGACTGTTTCACCCCCCACAGCTGAGCAATATTACGTTTCGCCACCATATATGCAAGTGTAGCCCATTGCTTCTGGCTCTCATTCAGATCTGTAGGTTCCCACACATTCAACAGACACCTACTAGCCTCCAAACGCATGTCTCCCCCATACCTCTTTCATCACGTCATGGATTTTCCTCCAGTATGTCTGGATAACCCCACAATGCCAAAGAATATGTATGAAAGTTCTCCACATTCCCTCCTGCAATCTCCACTCTCCGCTCGCCCCATACGCACCAGCCGGGGTCCTGTAATATATGTTCTATGCAAGATCTTTAGTTGCACTAAGCGAAGCCTCATCTGGATCGCCGCCACCCTCGGGGAGGAAATAGCCGCAACCCAATCCTCATCGTCCAACTCCTACCCGTCTTCATTCCATTGCCCTCTGATTCGACCAAGAGGGTCCTCCATTTTATAAACTAATTTCTTGTATATTAAGGAAATAGTCTTCTCAGGAAGGGAATGTCTCACCTGTAGATACCTATAGTGTTCAGTGTCATGCATACTATACTGTTTCTTAAGAAAGTCAAACGTACATATCCCCCCTCCTCCCCACATGTCCTTTATCTGGGCAATCCCTATAAGTTCCCACTTGTCAAATACCTTGGTTTTCCATGAGCTACCAAGTTTCTCCAAGCTAAACAGCGGAGTTACTAGAGTCAGTTTACCCTCCCAAATCCAGATACCTATTAACTGCGTGCCACACCTGCACCGCATGTGTCGTTGGGCCTGTCAACTCAAATCGCCCTGGCTTGGCGTATAAAGCTCTGTTAATATCTCCGCCCAAAGCCAGCCCGCGATCCATAGCGTACCCCGGGTCTCCCGGGGGACCACAGACCACATGGTTCACCGCCACCAACTGCGACACCCAATAATACTTTCGTATAAACCGGAGTCCAATTCCCCCGTCATACCACGGGAGAGTTAGTTTCGCAAATGCAATTCGGGGCCTGCCATCCCAGAGAAGTCCTCTCTGGAGCATTCCGATCTGTTTAAAATAGGAGATTGGCACCGGGTCCATCAAGTTCTGTAGTGCGTATAAAAATCTAGGCAAGGCCATCATTTTAAATAATGTTGCCCTTCCAAGCAATGAGAGGGGCAGGGCTTTCCAACGCTACACATCGCTCTGGAATTTCCTCAAGGGAGGAACCAAATTATTAATGTTCCTACGTTTTGGGTCCAGTGTTATGTAGATACCCAGGTACTTAAACCCAGTCGATTCTATCTGGATGGGACACGACTGTGGTACTACAGGGGGCTTACCCGCAATGACAAAAAGCACCGACTTCGACCAATTAATGGTGAAACCGGAATATCTCCCACAAATGCCAAGCACATCCAGGAAACAAATCAAAGACGCTCCGGGGTTGGTAAGGTATAGCAAAATATCATCGGTATATAAAGAGATTTTATCCTCCCAGCCTGGCGTCCACCCGAAGCCCCGTATCGACCTGTCTCATCTAACCCATGCCGCGAGCGGCTCCAGCGCAAACAGCAGCGGGGACAACGGGCAACCCTGCCTCGTGCCCCGCTCCAATGTAAAATTGTTCGATCTGCAGTTATTAACCACCACTCTGGCTAGGGGAGTAGCATATAGTAGTCACACCCACCCAATAAATTCTTATCCGAAACCCAGCTTCGCCAGGGCCACAAAAAGATAATTCCATTCAATCCGTGAGCGCCAGGATACCTGTAGGGTGACAGATGCGCTATATAAAAGCTCAATTCATTCATTCATTCAATCCGGTCAAACGCCATAGTGGCATCTAAGGACACCAATGCTGCCAGCTCCAGTATTTCCGAGGCACCCCCGAGAATTCCATGTAACCTTTTCAGGTTCAATGCCGTATTTTGGGGCGGCATAAAGCCGGATTGATCTGGGTGTATGAGGGTAGTGACCACCTTAACCAATCGAGTAGCCAGCAGTTTTGCCAATATTTTGGGCTATGTGTTCAGAAGAGAGATGGGCCTATAGGAAGAGCACTGTGTCTTGGGTTTACCCGCCTTGTGTATGACCACTATATTTGCTACCCGCTGATCGTATGGAAGTAGGCCTTTCTCTTTGCTCTCAAGGAACATAGCACGGACATACGGGGCAAGTTTATGAGCATTCAGTTTATACAACTCTATCGGTATCCCGTTAGAGCCGGTCGCTTTACCCTTTTTTATCGCCCTGATCACCTGTGCCACTACATTATCCGTAAGGGGGGAGTCTAAATAATCATTATCATCAGCGGCTAATTCTGGCATGACAACATCTTTAAGCATTTCGCTGTTTTCGGCTTCCGTAAATCCATTTCCAGAGGTGTACACGCTCTTGTAATATTCTAAAAAGGTGTCAGCGACCGCCTGTTGGCCCGTCACTTTGCCCATGCTCATATACTCTACTTTGGGTAGCTTTGTTTTGAGCTATAGCTCTATCTCTGGCCAGGCTCCTATATTCTTCCTGACATAGCTTCATGCGGTGAATATCTTCCGGTGTCGACCTTCTGGCCACCTTCTCTTCTAATCTCAACACTTCGCCTTCCATCCTGGTCATCTCAGCCCTACGCTTCCTCTTCCTAGCCGCAACCAATAATAAGACCTCACCCCTTGCCACTACCTTGTATGCTTCCCAAAGAGTCTGCGCCGATTTGACCGTGCCCACGTTTTCCCGGAAATAGAGATCTGACATCTTAATAATCTACTTTTTTATGGTCGGGTCCTACAGCTGCCATGCACTGATAGGGGCCACCTTGCCCACCGCCTCCAGTCCAAATTAAAGTCGCAGCCATACTGGAGTATGATCGGATATACCTCTACCCAGGTATCGCACATCTTGGATAGTGGCTGCCATAGCCGCTGGCAGTAGTATGTAGTCTAATCTAGACAAACTCTTGTGTGCAGCTGACATATGGGTGAAATGCGTATCTGTCAAGTTGCGTACTCGCCAGCTATCCACTAGTCCCAGAGTTTCCAGGAAATTTGAGAGCCATCTCTGCGATGGCAGAAGCGGTCGCGGCGGATTCCTATTGATCTCTCTATCTAGTACCGCATTAAAATCAACCCCAGTATCAAGACGCCCATGGGCAGGGTGAGAAACACCTTGCTTAGGTCTCGAAAGGTATCGGACTGCAGGCCAGGCGGGACATAGATTGACAAAATGGTGACCGTCCTTTCACCTACTTGTCCCGACACCCCAGCATATCGACCCCTCTGATCCAACCAGGTTGACTGTATTGCCATAGGAAAGGAGTTCTTAATCAACACACCCACCCCTCTGGAGCCCGTAGTTAATCCAGTATGCGCCACTAACTTATAGCCTCCTTTATGAAGGGCCAGGCAGCGGTTGCCAACAAGGTGTATTTCTTGCAGTAAAACCACATCTGGGGAGTGTCTTCTAATGAGCTGATTAACCATCCCTTGCTTGATCCTATCTCCTAGGCCATTCACGTTCCATCTTAGCACCTTTATCCCCCCTCCCTGATTAACCTCGCTATCGGACCCAAAAACCAGACCTCTGATCATCTCACTCTCACCTGATGCAAAAGGAAAGGGGAAAATAAGGAAGATGTACAATAAGATCACTGCTTCATCTCCAAAGGAAAGAAAATTTAGAACAAAAAAAACAATCATTCAACAACTTTCCCCACCCCCCTCCCGCCACCCTGCACCCCTACTCACGGTCTTCGCCAACCCCCAACTCGCAGTGTGCCTGTCGCCCCATACTCTAACTAACCGACTATCTAAAGGTAGATCTGAGGAGGAAATCGGCATCCCGCATTCCCGCACCGCCCAGAGGATATTCTTGCCCCTATTATTGAAAAACATCTCCGTAGAAGTGTCTCATACATGGACACCCCCTCTCAACAAAACCATAATTTCACGGACAACGGTGTTACTCATCATTCCTGTTCTTGCGAGCCCTCTTCATCTTCACCGCTTCGTCTCTGGGGCTCCTCCTGCAATTTCGACTTGCAACTTAGCAGGAAACAACATGGCATATTTAATTCCTTTGCCTCTGAGTTTCCTCTTAACTCCCAGGAAACTTTGCCGTTGTCTCTGAACCGTCTGGGTAAAGTCCAGAAAAAAGTTGAGGGTGTTGTTTTCGTATTTCAGAGGGCCCCCTGATCTGGAGGCTTGCAGGATAGAGTCTCTGTCTCTGAAGTTGAGCATCCTCATAATCATCGGCCGAGGTGGGGCCCCCAGACGCGGCCGTCCTCCTGGAACTCGGTGTGCCCGCTCTATCGTAAAGAAGTTCCCTAACCCTTTCGGTTTCAGATGATGAAGGTCAGGGGTCAGACCTTTGGCCTTCTCCGGGACTCCAATTATACGCACGTTGTTTCTTCGGTCCCTCCCTTCATAGTCGTCCAGCTTGCGGCTTGCCAAGTCACTCGAGGCCTGAAGATTCAGAACCTCTTGCTGCGACTGCACCACGCCATCCGTCAAACTCGCCGTTTTAAAATCCAATGATTTCCACCTCTCACTTGTTTTGGTGAGATCAGCTCGGATTAGATTGACCTCTATACTGACAGTCTCGAACTTGTGGTCCAGCGACTCCATCTTCTGTCCAAGTGAGATCTTGTAGTGTAGGATCTAACGTAGGACTCGAGGCCTCTCCACCTCCATCTTGTGGTCTACCAGGCCCAGAAGGCGTGCCCTTGGGTAGCGTATATCTGTCCAACTTGTTGGTTTGAACGTAGCGAGACCCCCTGGCCGATCTGGTCTGCTGTTTCTCCCCTTCGTGTTTATCCGCCATCTTGGGTCCGTGCTCAGAACGAACCCCGACTGCCCTGTGGCGATACCAAAAATCAACGTCGACCACAGGCCGGTGCCCCCACACTCTCAGTCGACCACCAGTATCTTTCACCGTCGATGTTTCCTTCTGATGACCCAGAGAACCAACCGGGTCTAGGACAGTCTCTCCGCCCGCTCACCGGTCTTCTATCACCTCGTATGGCACCATCATCAGCGCTTCAAAACAGTCTCCCCGCCAACCGCACCATCCTCGGGCAATCAGCCACTCTCCTTTACGCGGGTCCCTCCGGTCATCGGGGCATCCCCACTCCGAACGTCTTGCCAATGCCAACCAGTGGGGCCTCCACACTCAAGGGCCGCTCTTCTCTGCCCTGTCCTCCGTCAGCAATCTGGGTGCACCCGGGCCCCACGAGCAGATCTATGGCCCCGGGAGCCCCGCCGCCCTCAGCAGCTCACTGGTCCCTCATCTGTCTCCTTAAGCGGCCTGTTTCACGGTGCTGCGTCCGGGTGCCGCGTCCGGTGGTGTCATGGGCACGGGCCTCCCTACGTAGTAAGATGGTTAGCGCAGCCGGGGCGGCCACACGCAGGCCAACGTCGATCCGCGCTGAACGCAGGGTCGGACCGGCGACTTCCGGTCAACAGCCCCGCTGTTGTTGCACTTCGGCCCGGGCTGGAGAATGATCCGAGGCCCCGGCTCCACCTGCGCTTAGGCCGCAAACTTGCCGTCGATGCCGCTTGGGCCTCTTGAAGAATCAGACGCGGATCCCAGCATCCGGCGCCACTTTCTCTCCGCCTTAAGTTTCCACTTTTGGGGAATAGGACAAAGATCAGGATGTGACCGTAGGCGGCGGGGGTCTCAAGAGCCTAAAGCTCACGCAGCCATCTTGGACTCGCGCGAAGTTCCTCCCTCCCAAAACAGTTTACACAGAACACTTGCAAGTTACATTTAGCACCGCACTTAGGAGCAAGGGTGAAACAACAAACGTAATAAACATTTGTTTCCCCTTCTTCGTATTTCCAATTCCACCACAGGTGATACACATATCTCCCCCCTATAGGAATTCCACCGGGACCATTTCTTATGCCACTTCTTCGGGCACACCCTAGCTTTAAACACTTCTTTCTCAGCTACCATACATCTGTCCAGTTCTTTCTGCCGTACCGCCACTGCCGGTGGTGCCACTCCGCCCCATCCTCTCGCTATTTCCCTCTTGATTAGCGTGAAGCCCAGCGTCGCCAACTGCTGCTCTGTCTCAGTAATGTCTGTATCCTCCAATATATCAAGCAAGCCCAATCGGGGCGTCAGACTGAACGTCTTCCCCAGTGCAGATTGCACATGAGTTGTGGCCCTGTCCCATAGTCTCTGCACTAACGAGCAGTCACACGCCATATGATAAAAGGTAGCCGACTGTCGGCAACCCTTCAAACACAGGTCATTACGTCGAGACCCAATTTTTGCTAGTGTATTCGCCGTCAGATAGGAGCGGTGTAGGATACGTAGCTGGATTAGTCGAAATGTGAGTGTGATAGCAACCTCTCTAGACGACATCAGCGCCTCTCTCCAATCCTCCTCTTCAATCGGCCCAAGGTCCCCCTCCCAGCACTCCTTAAGCTTTCCAAAGGAATTAGGCATATTATTACTAATTCTATAAGTCAGGGAGATCCCCTTGGATTGCAGCGGCTCATCTAGCAAGTGGTCTTCAAGGGGTGGCAATTCCGGTATGTCCTCACAACTGGGGAAAGCCACCTGCAAAGCATGTTGAATTTGTAGATACCTAAAGACCTCAACCGGGGCCAATCAGTAGGTCTTTTATAACTCCTGAATTCTAAGAATCTTTCCCTTTTTTACCAGGTCTTTGACTGTCAAAATACCCATTACATCCCATCTGTCGAACCCCGAGTGATGGCAGAGCATGCCGAGTTTTTGCGAAGACCATAATGGTGTCGCCTTAGTAAGCCCAGACATGAATTAGCTAACCACCAGATCTGTACCGTATGTTGAGTGGGGCCGATATATCGCTGCTTCCTAGTGCGGGAATAAAGTGCCCGAACATAACCTGAACGATCAAATGATACCTGTCCAGGGCATATGCCGGGTCATCCAGCGGGGTGTATCGCCATCTATTTACAGCCACCAATTGCGAGGCCCAATAATACAACCGTACATCAGGCAGCGCGATGTCCCCATAATACCGTCCTTTCATTCATTTCTGAAGCGCGATCCTCGGGGCTTTACCATCCCAGAGTAGTGTGCGCAGCTCCTCTTCCACTGCAACAAAGTATGTATTCGGAATTCTGTGTGGGCAGATCTGGAGAATGTACAAATATCGTGGGAGAGCCAGCATTTTAAAAAGAGCTGCACGGCCCACCAGCGACAGAGGCAGTGATCTCCAATGCTTAACATCAGCGCACAGCCTGGCCAACGGGGGTGCCAAATTGCAGCTATAAAAGAGAATAATACTAACGAAAAGGGGGTCAAAGGGAATGTTTAACGACCACAATGCTACAACCCTACAAACTATTGAAAACCAACACAATAGTAACACTCGGTCGAGACCTCTGGAGAGGAATGAATTAATGTGTGTGAGCTAATAGCGAAATCGTTCACTGGGCACTCTCAAAGTGTTTGTAGTGTTCCCATCAGAATTCCAACCTGTACCACCCTGCATCATTTGGGAGTATGACAGATAGCACACAGGGAGTGACCCAGTGCACGATTTGGCACAATGGTGCCCTAGTCATCTTCTGTGTCCCAATGTGTCTAGTTGCTTAGTGAGTATCAGGAGGTATCTAACAAGCTGTGCTAAATAGTGAAATAAACAAACTATATCAAAAAGAAGTGGTGTTGATAAAATGGGGTAAAGGAAGGAAAAAAGTTTAATGGAGACCTTCCATTCCCACTATTAAAAACAGTGAAAGAGGTAGTGTCAACAAATAACTACCTTGACAATCGTAATGGTCATGGTCGACATGTTTCTGCAGTTTTACCTTGGGCCCATAGGTCACCTACTGCTTCATCAGGACCTTCTTTACTACTGCTTAGTTACGTGAGTAAACATAAGGGGGAGTGAACAAATAAATATCACCCGAAATTCTCCTGGTTAGCAGATCCCCGGATTTCACAATGTGACACACACATCAATATGTAAAAAAGAAAAGACAAGAGAGAGAAAAAAAACGTATTAGCTAATTTCTCACATATAGCCGAGGTGATTCAAGGTACTTCACACTAGCCGCTAATTTAATTATAACACTCACAAATCATGTTCCCTCAAAGCGAGTAACATGAGAGCAGAGTTACCTGTGGTAAAGTACACTCACCCAAAGTTCTGGAGAATGTCGCCCCACCTCACCCGGCATTAGCGCAGGTATGACGGAGCCCCGCTCTGTGTAGGTAAACATAAGCAAAAAAAGGGGGGGTCAGGGGAAGCACTGTTAGGCTGAGACAAGCCACTCAATCCTTTGTTATTATTCTCAAGTAAAATCAGCCACGCAAGTTGACTCATGTTGTTATAGTTTAATTTTAGATTGAGCTTTTAAACTTTAGTGCCAAGATCATATGCACCAAAAGTCGCGCAACCATTTATGATCAAAACCGATCTGTTTGGCACCTTGTTGTAAAATTAGGCACTGTGAAACGCGAGCGAGGAGCATGTTCCAGGCTGGGCAATTCTAAGACATGCAATTGCACGCGCTGAAGGCAACGACCCTCAGGGGGACCGTGAATAAAAATCGTTGCCTGTTTGTCAAATTACTCACCTATCCGTCGGTACTCCAGACGTCCTACTGGGCTGTCTGTGGGAGGTACCGGCTGGACAGGTAAGCGTGTTTTTACAGGTTCCGGTTTCCCACGAGAACAGCGGGCGCCGCGCTCTGACGTCACGGCGCCGCGCACAGGCTCATGGGTGATGTAGTTTATTATACCGTCAATCCAGCCGATAATACGATCGGTCCTGTGTTAATAAAGTCTTAATTTTAATTGAGTCCCTCTACCTACATATTGAAAGTTCAAAAGCAATTTATTCGTAGCTACATATGTTAGAAAATCCATAGCCTCTCGAGAGCGGTGAGCACGGCGCCCTGATGTCCTCGCGCGCGCTTTGGCTCATGGGCAATGTAGTATTTGCCTATTTAAGGACCGCTGACATTAAGTTTTAGTCCTATCTCATTCGGTATAGATGGTAGTACACCATTAATCAAGTTTCCCTTGGTCTGGATCACTAAGGACAATGACCCATTTTATCTTGAAACTTTGACTGATAAAGGAGATGTAATGTTCCCTTCTAGAAAAGGAATGTAGACTCCATGTGACATCATAGCGACATCCAAGGAATGTCTTCATTCAATCCTTGTTTGTCCGTTTGGAGTTTATATACCCATTTCTGTTCGCGACTGAATAAGAAACTCTTAGTATCTGTAATGTGTGTGGGTATCAGAGGCTGCTCTAACACAGTCCAGTGCAGGTCAGTAGGAGTGTGCCTTGCCTGTAAGAAATGATTGGTGAGTCTAGTTGATTGTCTAGAACACCGAATAGAACTTTTATGTTCTGTGATGCGTGTCTTAACCTTTCGGGTTGTCATTCCCACATATCTTTTTTTGCATGGGCAAGTGATTAAATACACTAGATTAGAGCTGTTACAATTAGTAAATCTGCGCTGTTCCCACGGACGACCAGTTCCAATATCTATCGTCTGTGATTTAGTGGTGTTCGGACACACTGCACAGTTGCCACAAGGATGATGTCCCGTGGCTGCTGGCATGTCCCACAATGTGCCCAATGCTCGTGGTATTTCACACTTAGGACGGGTATGGACTAGTTTGTCCTTCAGATTTTGTCCTCTTTTAAAAGCGAATAGTGGAGCCTGTATGGAATCAGTTCCAGTGTTTAGGATGCTCCAATGTTTCTTCACTATTCTTTGAATGTGATTGGACTGTGTGGTGAAGGTACTCACAAATGTGACCCGATCTTGTTTGGGTTTGGGCGGCAGAATCTCTAATAGCCCCTCACGGTTATTATTGGAGGCTCGCTTTTTGGATCTGCGAACTAGATGTTTGGGGTACTCCTTTTGTAAGAGATCCTTTTCTAGACCTCCTGCATGATGTTCAAACCTGTTTCTAGTAGAGCAATTCCTCTGAATGCGCAAAAATTGCCTATGGCAAGTTGTCACGGAGGGACTTAGGGTGACAACTGTGATAATTCAGTAACGAATTCCGCGCCATCGGCTTGCGGAATAGTTCAGACGCCAAACCTGTGGACGTGGGTGTTATAAGGAGGTCAAGGAATGCCAGCTGTGATCTGCTCTGTTCCATTGTGAACCGCAGGAAACGATTCCTTTCATTCAACCACTCATGAAATGTACTGAGTTCAGCTTCGCTACCCCTCCATATCACTAGAATATCATCTATATATCGCTTCCACAGACGCAGATTGTCTGTGAAAGGATTGGTGTCGGAAAGAATGTGATCTACTTCGAATCTATGGACATATAGATTTGCTAGGGACGGAGCAAAAATGCTGCCCATACTTGTCCCACTCACTTGTAAGTAGAGGGAATCTTCATACTGAAAAAAGTTCTCAGTCATTGCTATGTTGGCCAAGGTCATTATTAGTCTTACCGGGGTAATCGAGTCTAAATCTCTCTCTGTCAGAAGCGCCTCTACTACCTCTAGAGTTTCTAATTGTGGAATCGAGGTGTATAAACTCTCCACGTCAAATGATACCAAAATGTCCGTTCTTCTGTCGTATTCAATGTCTGGAAGAAGTCTCAGTACATCTTTGGTATCTTTGAGGTAGGTAGGCATTTCGCTCACCATTGGTTTCAAGAAGACATCAACAAAAGTTGATAACGGCTCTAGTAAGGAGCCGATCCCTGAGATGATAGGGCGACCTGGAGGTGGACGTTGAGGTTTGTGTATTTTTGGTAAATGATAGAAATATGGAACTCTGGGATTCATCGTGCACAGGTATTGCCCTTCTTTTGCTGTTACCCAACCCTCACTGAGCGCTTCCTCCACGATCTGACTTATTTCTCTAGTCAGTCTATCAGTGGGATCTGAGGTTAATTTTCGGTATGCCCTGGTGTCATTTAATTGGCGGAGGCACTCTTGCCGATAGGCCTCTGAATCAAGTAACACAATCGCCCGCCTTTATCCGCCGGTTTAATGACCACGGATAGATTATTCGCCAAGTTGGTGATAGCATCTTGTTCTCTTCGCGAGAGATTGTTGAAAGGTCTGTGCTCTTCACGAAAAAGTTCTTTCAAATCATGATCCACGGCTTCTTCAAAAGTAAGTACTTTTGCTGGGAGTCCTATCATGGTGGGATTAAAAGTTGAAGGTCTTTTTAGACCGGTGTTAACAACTCTAGTTGTAATCTCTCCAGGAGCTTGTTGCTTGTGGGCAAAAAGGTAATGGAGTCTTATTTTTCTGTAGAACTTTCCCATTTCTATCTGAGTGACAAATGGGTCACTTCTGTTAGTGGAAACGAATCCAATGCCTTTATTTAAAACCTGTTCTTCCATCTCAGTCAGTTGGTGGGAACTGAGATTAATCACGATATTGGACCGGTTGACGTCTCTGGTTGGTCCTGACCGATCACCTTCCCACTCCTCAGACCCATCGTTTGGGGGGGTAGGTTCCAATGTACCTGGCCTTGTTGTGCCGTCCGTTGGCAGCCTCGTGTTCTCCGGCCAGGCCCTAAAAAAGGCTGCTGATTATAGGCTTGAAAGGATTGGTGTGGGTCAAAGTCCCATCATAGGGGGGGTACGTGGGGGGTCCCCAAGGAGAGGGTTGCCACCAGGGAGGGGGGCCAGGTGGTGGCCCAAATTGTTGGCCATAGCCTCTCCAATTCCTCCTGTTATTGCCTCTACCTCTTTGCTTCATGGGAGTCCCTCCTTGATTCGATGCATCAGAGTCGCTCGAGCCGTTCTCTGAGCTGGAGGTGCCATAGTTAGAACCTCCTCTTTGATTGTTTCTATTGTAAACTGGTGGAGAGTAGTCATCACTCGTATATGGATACATTTTTGCCAAGCTAAAGTTCGCTAGGTCTGTCTTGAACTTCTCCAATTTGGTGAACAAGGTGGAATCCCGGAATTCCTTACTAGTCTTGTTCCCTTCATCCTGTTTCTTAGAGAATACTTTGCTTGAGGAGATCGTTGTCTTGATCTGACCTTCTAAGGTTTGGATCTCCACTAGAATCTTATCGGCTGTTTTTTTCGCCGTCTTGATGATCAACACCAACCAGTCGCGTGTGCACCTCCACGCTATAAGGTACCAATCTCTTAGGAAGTCCTTGTCATCCAAGAATAAACGTGGCGCGTTGTTTACCATGAGCCCAGTAGGGGCGCAATTACCACGCAAATACTCTGCCATTATGGTTCCATGCACACATACCAAAATTGGTAGCCATTGTATTAGAAAAAAGAGAATAATTCGTGACGTGATATCTCAACCACTAACGTGCCTCGACTCTAACCGAATCTGCCTATGTTGTCAACTAACTTTATTTAGTAGTCATGAAGAAATCATGTACTATTATGGAAAAGACCCGCAGCCAAACGGCTGCTCTAACAACAATACTAACGAAAAGGGGGTCAAAGGGAATGTTTAGCTACCAATTTTGGTCTAGCTTTTGATGAAGATGAGGTACAAAGCATATTATCAGAAAATCCAAGCATTTTGGATCTTTTACCTGCAGTACAGGTTAACACGGATGAAGGGTGGACAAAAGTCCTTGTGCTAAAAAAGAATCAGGCTAGGGTATGTGTGCATGGAACTATAATGGCAGAGTATTTGCGTGGTAATTGCGCCCCTACTGGGCTCATAGTAAACAACGCGCCACGTTTATTCTTGGATGACAAGGACTTCCTAAGAGATTGGTACCTTATGGCGTGGAGGTGCACACGCGACTGGTTGGTGTTGATCATCAAGACGGCGAAAAAAACAGCCGATAAGATTCTAGTGGAGATCCAAACCTTAGAAGGTCAGATCAAGACAACGATCTCCTCAAGCAAAGTATTCTCTAAGAAACAGGATGAAGGGAACAAGACTAGTAAGGAATTCCGGGATTCCACCTTGTTCACCAAATTGGAGAAGTTCAAGAAAGACCTAGCGAACTTTAGCTTGGCAAAAATTTATCCATATACGAGTGATGACTACTCTCCACCAGTTTACAATAGAAACAATCAAAGAGGAGGTTCTAACTATGGCACCTCCAGCTCAGAGAACGGCTCGAGCGACTCTGATGCATCGAATCAAGGAGGGACTCCCATGAAGCAAAGAGGTAGAGGCAATAACAGGAGGAATTGGAGAGGCTATGGCCAACAATTTGGGCCACCACCTGGCCCCCCTCCCTGGTGGCAACCCTCTCCTTGGGGACCCCCCACGAACCCGCCTATGATGGGACTTTATGACCCACACCAATCCTTTCAAGCCTATAATCAGCAGCCTTTTTTAGGGCCTGGCCAGAGGACACGAGGCCGCCAACGGACGGCACAACAAGGCCAGGTACGTTGGAACCTACCCCCCCCCAAATGATGGGTCTGAGGAGTGGGAAGGTGATCGGTCAGGACCAAGCAGAGACGTCAACCGGTCCAATATCGTGATTTATCTCAGTTCCCACCAACTGACTGAGATGGAAGAACAGGTTTTAAATAAAGGCCTTGGATTCGTTTCCACTAACAGAAGTGACCCATTTGTCACTCAGATAGAAATGGGAAAGTTCTACAGAAAAATAAGACTCCATTACCTTTTTGCCCACAAGCAACAAGCTCCTGGAGAGATTACAACTAGAGTTGTTAACACCGGTCTAAAAAGACCATCAACTTTTAATCCCACCACGATAGGACTCCCAGCAAAAGTACTTACTTTTGAAGAAGCCGTGGATCATGATTTGAAAGAACTTTTTCGTGAAGAGCACAGACCTTTCAACAATCTCTCGCGAAGAGAACAAGATGCTATCACCAACTTGGCGAATAATCTATCCGTGGTCATTAAACCGGTGGATAAAGGCGGGGCGATTGTGTTACTTGATTCAGAGGCCTATCGGCAAGAGTGCCTCCGCCAATTAAATGACACCAGGGCATACCGAAAATTAACCTCAGATCCCACTGATAGACTGACTGGAGAAATAAGTCAGATCGTGGAGGAAGCGCTCAGTGAGGGTTGGGTAACAGCAAAAGAAGGGCAATACCTGTGCACGATGAATCCCAGAGTTCCATATTTCTATCATTTACCAAAAATACACAAACCTCAACGTCCACCTCCAGGTCGCCCTATCATCTCAGGGATCGGCTCCTTACTAGAGCCGTTATCAACTTTTGTTGATGACTTCTTGAAACCAATGGTGAGCGAAATGCCTACCTACCTCAAAGATACCAAAGATGTACTGAGACTTCTTCCAGACATTGAATACGACAGAAGAACGGACATTTTGGTATCATTTGACGTGGAGAGTTTATACACCTCGTTTATACACCTCGATTCCACAATTAGAAACTCTAGAGGCACAGGGTCAGAGCAGATCTGATACCCGCCAAACTAATCTCCCCTTTAAATGAGATATTAGGACCTCCTATTCAGAAATTGCTTAATCTCTCCTATGCTGAGGGTCAACTCCCACTAGCCTGGAAGGAAGCGGTAGTGAACCCCATACGTAAAAATTCCACCTTGCCCTGGTCAGAGCTCTCCAACCTCCGCCCGATTTCTCTCCTTCCTTTCATCAGCAAACTGGCAGAGAAACACGTCAATACCATCCTCTCCAGCTTTATCGAGGCGACAGGGGGCCTGGACCAATCACAATCTGGGTTCAGGCCCAACCACAGCACTGAATAGGCCCTTCTTTCTGTGACAGATCAGATCAAAATGTCACAGGATAGAGGTGGCTCCATGATTCTAGTGCTGTTGGACCTGTCAGCAGCCTTTGA
Organism: Lissotriton helveticus; assembly: GCF_964261635.1. NCBI lineage: Eukaryota > Metazoa > Chordata > Amphibia > Caudata > Salamandridae > Lissotriton > Lissotriton helveticus. The sequence goes on from NC_136068.1 coordinate 1,790,994,307, forward strand.
TACCGTGTCTCACAACATCCTTCTCAGCCGTTTGCAGGGAGTAGGAATCGGAGGCTTAGCACTATCATGGTTGGAGAGTTTCCTTTCCGGAAGATCGCAATCTATCAGCCTGGGCCCCTTTCGTTCCATCTCAAGGGGGCTCACGAAGGGGGTGCCACAGGGCTCATGCCTTAGCCCTACATTGTTCAATGTATATGTGGCCCCCCTTGCTGAGATTGTGCAGAAATATGGGTTCATACCGGTTTCCTACGCCGATGACACCCAGCTCCTCTACCCTTTCAGCTCCCTTGGCCCCAAAGTCAAGGAGAACTTCGCTGAGGGTATGAGGGCGGTGTCACATTGGATGATGATGAACTGCCTCCAATGCAATGTGACAAAAACAGAGGTCATGCTCTTTGGCAAGGCAAGCATCCTTTGGTCTCCTGACTGGTGGCCAATAGATCTCGGCCCAGTACCCACATCCAAACCTCATGTAAAGAACCTTGGGGTGAAGTTGGACCAAAAGCTGACCCTGAAGGAACACACCAACTACATCGCAGGGTTGTGTTTCCACACCATTGGCCTACTGAGACGGGTTTTCCCATATCTTCCTGCCACCTATAGAAAGACACTTGTACAGGCCTTGGTGACCAGCCGCCTGGACTACTGTAACGGCCTGCTGACACTAGCAAATGCTGATGTAGTAGGTCGTTTGCAGGTAGTCCAGAACACGGCAGCTAGACTGGTCATGGGTGCACCAGCCAGGACCCCCTCTAAGCCCTTGCTGAAAGAACTGCTCTGGCTTCCCATACGACAGCGCATTAACTTCAAAATCTGCTGCACGGTTCATAAATGCCTTTATGGAGCAAGTCCTAAATATCTATCTCAATCCTTGGAGCTGTATCAGCCCAGCAGGTCTCTTCGCTCAAGCAACCTAGCCCTTTTAAAACCCCCGGCCACAAAGAAGTCTAGACAAGGAGACCGGGCCTTCTCCTCAGTTGGACCTGCCCTGTGGAACAAACTTCCCTTTGATGTAAGAACAACCACCAATCACCTATCCTTCAGAAAGACATTAAAAACCCTTCTTTATCAAGTAGCATTTCTCTCCATGTAACTTCCAGGGATGCACTACCTGACAACTCTATAGCTGGCAAAGCGCGGAGATACCCTTACGGGAGTGATTCCTGCGCTATTGAAGAAACTAAAATAAAATAAAATAAGAGGTAGTAGAGGCGCTTCTGACAGAGAGAGATTTAGACTCGATTACCCCGGTAAGACTAATAATGACCTTGGCCAACATAGCAATGACTGAGAACTTTTTTCAGTATGAAGATTCCCTCTACTTACAAGTGAGTGGGACAAGTATGGGCAGCATTTTTGCTCCGTCCCTAGCAAATCTATATGTCCATAGATTCGAAGTAGATCACATTCTTTCCGACACCAATCCTTTCACAGACAATCTGCGTCTGTGGAAGCGATATATAGATGATATTCTAGTGATATGGAGGGGTAGCGAAGCTGAACTCAGTACATTTCATGAGTGGTTGAATGAAAGGAATCGTTTCCTGCGGTTCACAATGGAACAGAGCAGATCACAGCTGGCATTCCTTGACCTCCTTATAACACCCACGTCCACAGGTTTGGCGTCTGAACTATTACGCAAGCCGATGGCGCGGAATTCGTTACTGAATTATCATAGTTGTCACCCTAAGTCCCTCCGCAACAACTTGCCCTACGGGCAATTTTTGCGCATTCAGAGGAATTGCTCTACTAGAAACAGGTTTGAACATCATGCAGGAGGTCTAGAAAAGGATCTCTTACAAAAGGAGTACCCCAAATATCTAGTTCGCAGATCCAAAAAGCGAGCCTCCAATAATAACCGTGAGGGGCTATTAGAGATTCTGCCGCCCAAACCCAAACAAGATCGGGTCACCTTTGTGAGTACCTTCACCACACAGTCCAATCACATTCAAAGAATAGTGAAGAAACATTGGAGCATCCTAAACACTGGAACTGATTCCATACAGGCTCCACTATTCGCCTTTAAAAGAGGACAAAATCTGAAGGACAAACTAGTCCATACCCGTCCTAAGTGTGAAATACCACGAGCATTGGGCACATTGTGGGACATGCCAGCAGCCACGGGACATCATCCTTGTGGCAACTGTGCAGTGTGTCCGAACACCACTAAATCACAGACGATAGATATTGGAACTGGTCGTCCGTGGGAACAGCACAGATTTACTAATTGTAACAGCTCTAATCTAGTGTATTTAATCACTTGCCCATGCAAAAAAAGATATGTGGGAATGACAACCCGAAAGGTTAAGACACGCATCACAGAACATAAAAGTTCTATTCGGTGTTCTAGACAATCAACTAGACTCACCAATCATTTCTTACAGGCAAGGCACACTCCTACTGACCTGCACTGGGCTGTGTTAGAGCAGCCTCTGATACCCACACACATTACAGATACTAAGAGTTTCTTATTCAGGCGCGAACAGAAATGGGTATATAAACTCCAAACGGACAAACAAGGAGTGAATGAAGACATTCCTTGGATGTCGCTATGATGTCACATGGAGTCTACATTCCTTTTCTAGAAGGGAACATTACATCTCCTTTATCAGTCAAAGTTTCAAGATAAAATGGGTCATTGTCCTTAGTGATCCAGACCAAGGGAAACTTGATTAATGGTGTACTACCATCTATACCGAATGAGATAGGACTAAAACTTAATGTCAGCGGTCCTTAAATAGGCAAATACTACATTGCCCATGAGCCAAAGCGCGGCGCGATGACATCAGGGCGCCGTGCTCACCGCTCTCGAGAGGCTATGGATATTCTAACATATGTAGCTACGAATAAATTGCTTTTGAACTTTCAATATGTAGGTAGAGGGACTCAATTAAAATTAAGACTTTATTAACACAGGACCGATCGTATTATCGGCTGGATTGACGGTATAATAAACTACATCACCCATGAGCCTGTGCGCGGCGCCGTGACGACAGAGCGCGGTGCCCGCTGTTCTCGTGGGAAACCGGAACCTGTAAAAACACGCTTACCTGTCCAGCCGGTACCTCCCACAGACAGCCCAGTAGGACGTCTGGAGTACCGACGGATAGGTGAGTAATTTAACAAACAGGCAACGATTTTGATTCACGGTCCCCCTGAGGGTCGTTGCCTTCAGCGCGTGCAATTGCATGACTTAGAATTGCCCAGCCTGGAACATGCTCCTCGCTCGTGTTTCACAGTGCCTAATTTTACAACAAGGTGCCAAACAGATCGGTTTTGATCATAAATGGTTGCGCGACTTTTGGTGCATATGATCTTGGCACTAAAGTTTAAAAGCTCAATCTAAAATTAAACTATAACAACATGAGTCAACTTGCGTGGCTGATTTTACTTGAGAATAATAACAAAGGATTGAGTGGCTTGTCTCAGCCTAACAGTGCTTCCCCTGACCCCCCCCTTTTTTGCTTATGTTTGCCTACACAGAGCGGGGCTCCGTCATACCTGCGCTAATGCCGGGTGAGGTGGGGCGACATTCTCCAGAACTTTGGGTGAGTGTACTTTACCACAGGTAACTCTGCTCTCATGTTACTGGCTTTGAGGGAACATGATTTGTGAGTGTTATAATTAAATTAGCGGCTAGAGTGAAGTACCTTGAATCACCTCGGCTATATGTGAGAAATTAGCTAATAAGTTTTTTTTCTCTCTCTTGTCTTTTCTTTTTTACATATTGATGTGTGTGTCACATTGTGAAATCCGGGGATCTGCTAACCAGGAGAATTTCGGGTGATATTTATTTGTTCACTCCCCCTTATGTTTACTTACGTAACTAAGCAGTAGTAAAGAAGGTCCTGATGAAGCAGTAGGTGACCTATGGGCCCAAGGTAAAACTGCAGAAACATGTCGACCATGACCATTACGATTGTCAAGGTAGTTATTTGTTGACACTACCTCTTTCACTGTTTTTAATAGTGGGAATGGAAGGTCTCCATTAAACTTTTTTCCTTCCTTTACCCCATTTTATCAACACCACTTCTTTTTGATATTTTTTATTTTTTATTTTTATTTTAGTGATTTATAGAGCGCCTGGTGACCCGGAGGCATGCCCGCGCTGTGATAACTTGTGATGACCAGGGGGGGGGGGAGGGCCTATTTGGGAAACAGGAGGGTGTTTAATTTTTTGCGTAAAAGAAGGTGGCAGGGTTCCAGCCGCAGGCTCCGTGGGAGTGAGTTCCAGCCTGAGGATGCTTTCACTGTAAAGCGACGACCGCCAGTGCGGACCTTCCTAAATTTTTGAACATTTGCCAAACGCTCATTGTCCGAGCGCAGGAGTCTAGGGGCTTTATAGGGAGTGACCATGTCGCTCAAGATCGAAGGGCCTAGGCCATTGAGGAGTTTGTGGGCGATACACATGGCCTTAAATTCTATCCTCTGTCGCATTGGAAGCCAATGAAGGGCCTTGAGTGCTGGCCTGGCAGAAGTTCTGTAGGGAAGGTTCATTAGTAGCCGGGCAGCCGCGTTTTGAGTGCGCTGGAGTTTTGCCAGGGTAGACTCGGGGGCTCCTAGATAGACAGCGTTACTGTAGTCCAGACGCGAGAGGATCAGGCCTTGGACCAGAAGCTTCCTTGATGGAGGGGGAAGTAGCAGAAGGATCTTCCTGATGGAGCGCATGAGGCCGAAGCAGATCCCTGCTGTTTTGGCTGCCTGGGTCTTCATGGTTAGTTCGGGTTCGAGCCAGACTCCTAGAGTCTTAATTTCCTTCTTGGGGATGGGGATCTCGCCAAAAACATCAGGCCAGACCGAGGGAGGAATAGTCGACCATTTCTTTCCCATCAGCATGACTTCGGTTTTAGAGCCGTTGAGCTTTAGCGACGAATCACTCATCCAGTGGTGGATTTCCTGGAGACATTTAAACAGATTGTCTGGGCGGTGGTCAAGATGTGAGAGTGAGACGACCAATTGCGTGTCGTCCGCGTAGCTCACTATCTTGATCCCGAATGGGGCAACTACATCCTCCAGCGGGGCCATGTAGGCATTAAACAGAGTGGGGCTTAGCGAGGACCCCTGGGGAACTCCGCTAGAAAGAGGGAGTGAGGTTGAGTGGGAGTTGCCGTCCCAGGCCTGGAAAGAGCGGCCTGATAGGAAAGAATCTATCCAGGCAAGTGCGGTGCCCCCGAGTCCTGCCCTGGCCAACCGATGGATCAAAACACGGTGGTTCACCGTATCAAAGGCTGCACTGAGGTCCAGGAGGATCACTGCCACTGACCCTCCTGAATCTAAAATGCACCTTGCCTCCTCGATGACTGCGAGGAGGGCGGTGTCCGTGCCGTGGCCAGGACGAAACCCAGTCTGGGATCTACGCAGGAGGTTGTTAGATTCAAGAAACTGGGACAGTTGGACATTGACTAGTTTTTCGGCCATTTTGCTAATGCCCGGGAGGAGCGAGATTGGCCTGTAGTTTGACAGATCGGAGGGGTCCAGTTGAGGTTTTTTAAGGAGCGCTTTGACTACTGCACCCTTCCAGCTCGGGGGAACAGAGCCTTTGGACAGCGAGGTGTTGATCAGCTCTGTAATAGGGGCCAAGATAGCAGGAGCCACTGTTTTCAAGAATCTCATGGGGGCGGGATCGCCGGGGGAACCGCTTTTCATTCCGGCCAGAGTCTTTCCTACTTCCTCCAGAGATACGGTTCTAAATGCCGTAAGCTGTGGATGGGGGAGGATTCCTGTGTGGGTCGCGGACGCATCCATGTTGCAGAGGTTTGACTCGCTGGGCGGGGGGAGTGAGGCCAGGATGCCAGAGATTTTTGAGTCGAAGTAAGTTGCCAATTCCTCACTTCTGCCTGAAGGGGACTTATTGGAGGAAGGGGGAGCTGGTATTTTCAGGAGCTCTTTGGCTATAAGGTAGGACTCTCTTGCCGAGTTAGTGGCCTTTTTTATTCTATCATCGTAGTATGATGTTTTGGTAGTTTTGAGGGTGACTTTATAGATTCTCACCGCACTACGGTAGGCATCCTTACTGGAATGGAGCCAGTTTTTCCTCCACAGTCGTTCCGCTTTTTTGCATTCTTTGCGGAGAATTCTCAGTTCCGGGCTGAACCAGGGGGCTGATCCTGTCTTTCCATTTTTATCCTCTCGAGATTTTATGGGGAGGATGGAATCAAGGGAGGTGGTGATCCAGTCTCTGAAGTTTCTGTCCGCAATGACAGGGTCTTCTGCGGGAGAGGGGGTCGTGGTCCAGTCCTCCGTGGAGAGTCTGGACCATGCCCTGTCCCTGGTGAAAGTGGCGGGTTTGTGAGGCTTCCTGAAGACTCCTGGTAGAAAGAAAGGGACCAGGAAATGGTCTGTCCAAGGGAGGGGAAGGGACGCTTTGGTTTGAAGGGAATGGACGTTGGTAAAGACTGGGTCAAGGAGGTGGCCCTTGATGTGGGTGGCTCCAGAATTGGTCAGTTGAAGACCGTAGGCTGCCAGGTCTTGAATCAATTCGACGGCCCCTGTGTCTAGGGGGTTGTCGAAGTGAATATTGAGGTCACCTAGTATAGTAAAGTTGGAGTTGGAATGGGCCAGTGAAGATATTGATTCCAGGAGAGCGCTAGCAAATGGGCCAAAGTGACCAGGGGGGCGATATACTAGGAGGCCTGACAGTGAGCTTGTCGGGGCTAGTTGGATGGAGAAGTGGCAGCTTTCAGAGTCCGAGATGTGGGCATCAATAATTCTACAAGAGAAGTGATCCCGGTGGAGGATGGCAAGTCCACCTCCTCTGCCGGAGGAACGTGGTTGGGACTGGATGAGGAAGCTTGGGGGTAAGGCTAAGACCACATCCGAGTCTGAGTGATCAGTGAGCCACGTTTCCGTAAGGAATAAAATGTGGAGGTCGTGGTCAACAAGTAGGAGATTGATGAGCAGCGCGTGCATGGGGAGCGATCTACAATTCAGTACGGCTAGTTTGAGGCCGGGCAGTGTAAAGGGGGGGTCGACAAGGTATAGCTGGGCTGGATGGCAAAGTGCACAGCTGATGAAGGGTCCGTCTGAATCATGGAGATAGTAGCACTTAGTATTCTTGGTGGGTCTGAGGCTTAAGAGGTCCCGGCGAGAGTAGCTTACCCTGTTGGAAGCTGTCCCCGGCATAGATTCTGGCCCTGTGCCCGATCGTGCGCGGACTGGCTCAGACGGGCTTGCCTTAGGCGCGCCTTCAGCGCGCAAACGGCGCTCCCGCTGCGCTCGTCCGCTGCGCTTCCTGGCCAGGCACATTTTAATGTGATGTTTAGAAGGGGCGTGTCCTGGGGGCATAGCCTAAAGGGGGTGTGGCCTCCGTCGACGCGGTGCCGAGGTTGTTGTGGGCGTAGGAGGGGGTCGAGACAGCGTGGACGCGCTGAGGGCTGCTGCCCGAGCCAAGCGCTGCTCTAAGGTGCCCAGGTGAGAGTGAGTGAACTTAAAAGCACAGGGTTCGTTTCACACACAAAATACAGTTTTAAAAATCAGGAGCAAAAGTCCCGGCTTTCCGCCTCAGGACACAGCAAATCTGAGCGCCTGACGCTTGTATTCAGCGTTAAGTACTGGCGCGAAGGGGGCGTGGCCTAAAGGGGGCATGGCCACCGTCGACGCGGTGCCGAGGTTGTTGTGGGCGTAGGAGGGGGTCGAGACAGCGTGGACGCGCTGAGGGCTGCTGCCCGAGCCAAGCGCTGCTCTAAGGTGCCCAGGTGAGAGTGAGTGAATTTAAAAGCACAGGGTTCGTTTCACACACAAAATACAGTTTTAAAAATCAGGAGCAAAAGTCCCGGCTTTCCGCCTCAGGACACAACAAATCTGAGCGCCTGACGCTTGTATTCAGCGTTAAGTACTGGCGCGAAGGGGGCGTGGCCTAATGGGGGCGTGGCCACTGTCGACGCGGTGCTGAGGTTGTTGAGGGCGTAGGAGGGGGTCGAGACAGCGTGGACGCGCTGAGGGCTGCTGCCCGAGCCAAGCGCTGCTCTAAGGTGCCCAGGTGAGAGTGAGTGAATTTAAAAGCACAGGGTTCGTTTCACACACAAAATACAGTTTTAAAAATCAGGAGCAAAAGTCCCGGCTTTCCGCCTCAGGACACAACAAATTTGTTTATTTCACTATTTAGCACTGCTTGTTAGATACCTCCTGATACTCACTAAGCAACTAGACACATTGGGACACAGAAGATGACTAGGGCACCATTGTGCCAAATCATGCACTGGGTCACTCCCTGTGTGCTATCTGTCATACTCCCAAATGATGCATGGTGGTACAGGTTGGAATTCTGATGGGAACACTACAAACACTTTGAGAGTGCCCAGTGAACGATTTCGCTATTAGCTCACACACATTAATTCATTCCTCTCCAGAGGTCTCGACCGAGTGTTACTATTGTGTTGGCTATAAAAGAGAGCCGGGTCCGGCGTGACGAAGACCCCCAAGTACTTAAAGCCGTCTGCTGAGACTACCAGCGCACAATATTTTGGGAGGCGGGGGACTGCCCATTGAGCACATGCAGCACGGACTTACTCCAATTAATAGAGTACCCCGAATATTTCGTGAAAATGTTAAGAACAGTGTGGATGGATCTGTACGGATAAGTAAGATATAGCAATATAAAGAAATATTCTATCTTCACATTCTAGTGACCATCGTAAACCCTTTACCATTACGTCAAGCCAAATCAATGCTGCCAAGGGCTCGAACATGAGGGAGAATAGCAACGGCGACACCCCTGCTTGGTGCCTCTCTTTAGGGTGAAAGTACTGGACGTATAGTTGTTGACTCTAACCTAGTTGTTGACTCTAACCTGCCCCTGGATATCGGTATATAGCAGCCTCACCCGCCGTATCAACTTGAGGCCCAACCCTGCTCTCACAAGAACCTCAAAAAAATATGGCCATTCAATTGAATCGAATGCCATGGATGCATCAAGTGACAGTATGACTGCGTCCTCATCCAGTTATTACCAACGCGCCAGCACATTATGGAGCCTGCGGATGTTCAGAGCTGTGCTTCTCCCAGGCATGAAGCCGGACTGGTCCGGGTGCACTAGAGAAGAGATCACTGTTCCCAGCCGCGTGGCGAGGACTTTTGCCAAAACCTTTGCCTCAACATTGATCAAGATCGGCCTATATGAGCGACAATCGTCCACCGGCTTACGGCCTTATGGATAACCACAATACTGGTTAGACGCTGGTCAGGTGGCAGAATCCCCTTCTCCCAGCTTTCCTGATACATTGCCCGCAGGTGTGGAACCACTTGGGAGGCCACAGCCTTGAGGAACTCCACCGGGGTACCGTTGGGCCCCATCGCCTTCCCAGACTTAATTTGACCGATAGCCTTTTGGATCTCCTCATTGGATAAATCAGCATCCAATAGCTCCCTATCTATATCCGAAAGCGTCATTACGTTACTATCTGCCAGCAGTTGACGCGACTTTTCTGATGTATATGTCGTGGAGGGAGAATACACTGTCTCAAAGTAGTCTGCAAACGCCTCCGCTATCTCGCCGGGGCATTGAAGAACCGCACCACTTGACAGCGTTAGTCGAGGCACACACCGCGCACCCTGCTCCTTCCTCTCTAGCCACGCTAGCGTCTTTCCTGCCCTGTCTCCAAGCTCATATAGCCTATGTTGGGTAATTGCTTGTTTAGCCAACATGTGTTCCCGTGCCTTGAGTTTGTATTTCTCCTGCGTCAACATCAAGCAATGCAGTTTCTACTCTGAAGGACATAATGCGTGAGCCGCCTCAAGCTCTCGAAGGGCTTCCTCCAGCTGTACTAGAATCGTATGCCGTTTTGCAATATATTTCACTTTTAACGACAAGGCATATCCCTTCATAACCACTTTATATGCTTCCCATATCGTTTACGCCGAATCCACCGACCCTAAGTTTTCTTCTAGGAAGTTCCCAGTCTGCACCCCAAGCTCCTCCCTGATATCCGGAATTTTTAACAGCCACGGGTTAATCACAATCGTGCAGCGCTGTTGCTTTTCACTGTGAGTGAAGTCCACTCCCACTAGGTAGTGATCTGAAATACCTCGGGGATACATCCGGGGCTGTCTAAAATTGCCCACTGAGGCCGTGTATGTTAAAAAGTAGTCTATTCGGGAGAAACTGCCATGCACACTAGAAAAGTACGTAAAGTCAGAGCCTACTTTTTGCAGTTCCCTTCCCACATCTGAGAGGCCTAATTCCTCAGAAATTCCGCCATAAGCTCCTTCGGCCTCGTCCCCTGCCTCTGCGGGTATCTATTGAACATATCGTCCATTGTCATGTTATAGTCCCCGCCCATTAGCAAGGTACCATCAGGAACGTTGGTCAATATTCAGCCTAATTTTATTAAGACATCTCTACCCAACGCTGGTCGCAGATAAACAGAAATTATATTCAAAGCCCTCACCTCCCACTGGGCCTCAGCTACCGCAAACCGGTCCCCCCTGGATCTGACCATGTGTTATGTACAATAAATGGTGTGTTTTTCCGAACCAGGATACCTGTGCCTCTAGACCCGATAGTATATTCAGCATGCACTAGGAGCCTGTACCCCAATCTATTAAGCGCCTTACTCTTATTACCAACCAAGTGAGTCTCCTGCAGGAGAACAAGATCTGGGGATTGTCTCTTCAGGTACTGCTGGACGATACCTCGTTTTATTTTATCACCTAAATAAATAAATGTAAATGTAGTGCCTATATAGCGCAAAAATCACCCCCAAAGGGGTCCCAAGGCGCTGTACACATACTGCTGTGGAACCCTTCCTGGCATTTCCCTGTGAAGTGCCCACTCTTGGGCACCCTGAAGGTGAAACCAGGCATCCTAGCGCTGTTGAGGCCGTTGTGGAGATTAAGCAAGCTATTGCCCAGAGTTCCAGAGTGGGACCCATGATTTGAATAGGCACGAGGCGAGAATTATCAGGTCCGGGGAAATTGAGCCCAAGACCCACCGAGGCGGGAATTGAACCCTGGTCCTGGCCCAGACCTCTGCATCATAGTCTGCTGCTCTAACCATTGAGCCACACTTCTCCACAATCCTAATCCATTGACATTCAAAGGAGAGGACAGAGAGCACTGAATCCTGCTCAGCCCACATCCCTTAGCACGGCGATCCATATATCCCAAGAGGTCAATAATACGGCAATCACTTCTGTACGCAACTTGCAAATAAAGGCAGCATCATCACAGCTAAGTCTATTGCATTGAATAAGAGCATTGAAAACAGAACACTGCAGATACACATCACATTCATCGTATTACATAGCCATCATCTACTTACGATAACAAAGCAACGTCATATGACATCAGTATAGTCAGCAAATATCATCATGTCATAGATCCCCGAGTGCAAAAACATTCTCGCCTCAGTGAGTTTTACCACTCCCCCATCAATGTCCCTCTACTTGCGTATAGTGCCAGATCCAACCTCCTCAGACCAACGCCAGAGTTATCAGTCCTGCTCCTCCAGTCTACTAGTCTCCGCAGTAGGGTCAGCACCCGCCGCCTCCAGCCGGACTCCTCTTTGTGGGCCAGATCTGTTAGGGCGGTCTCTCCTGTGGCTCCCCACCATGCTCCAGCCTTCCATCCAGTCCCAAACTGCCTCCGGTGAGTCGAAGAACCATGACTTGCCATTCAACTCCACTTGCAGCCGTGCAGGGAAGAACATCGCGTATTTCACCTATCGATCTCTCAGCTCCTTCTTCACCGCTTGAAAGCTTCTTCTCTGCACCTGAACCTTGGCCCTGAAATCCGGAAAGAGCGCCACCTCATAGTTATCTATCTTCAAGGGCGGGCTGGACCATGAGGTCTGCAGTATTATGTCCCTATCTCGGTAATTGAATCTCGGTAATTGAACACCAGTGCGATCAGGGGTCTCGGCGGTGCACCCGGCTTAGGTCTACCAGCCGGTACCGTGTGGGCTCTTTCTATAGAAAAGTAGCTGGACAATGTCTTGGGCTTTAGGTTTTTTGTGATTAACTCTTCCACGCACAGGTCCGCGGCCGGCTCCTCCGTCCGCTCCAGAACCCCTCAAATTCGGATGTTATTCCGGCCGGCTCGACCTTCTTAATCATCCAGCTGTTGCAACATTCTTGCCTGTTTATGCTGCAAGTCGAGCATCTGTCTCTAGAGTTCTGATGTGTCCGTCTGCAGGGCGCTTGTCACTATTTTAGGGTCCTTAACCTTCTCATCCATTTTCTTAAAGTCCGCTCTTAGTAGCGAGACCTCAACAGTCACCTTTTTCTCCCATTTTAGTCCATGCACATTTTCACTCCTCAGATCCCGGCAGGGCCTCCGCACCGGTCCGTCGGCCGCGGCCCAGCCCTCCTCACCATTTAGGCCGCAAAGCCGGAGCCTCGATTCTCAGGGCATCCACTGAGGCAGCACTCTCTTCCACGCCATGCCGAGGAAGATGTCGCGGACCCACCAGCGCGGGTCTCGTGCCGCTGCCGTCACGCGTCGCACCTCACCACAGGCATCAGATCCCTCACGGAAGGATCACCGCCACATTCCCGGGCCACTGGTCTTCACTGGCCGTACCTCGGGTCCGCCATTTCCTCACCGGAGCACCTCAGAGTTCGGACAGTCCCGGGAGGCGGACGCCCCGCCAGGGGGTCCAGAGGGTCACAAGAGGGGGGGGGCGGTCAGGAAGTCAAGCCCCCATCACCGCAGTGCAGCACTCGTTCATGGATGGCTTAGGATCATGGAAAAAGCCCCGGAAGGGAGAGAGCTCGTCTAGGCTGCGGCCATTACCACTTGTATTGGTTTTTCAATTGTACTTCGGGACTCCCAACTCGACGGTGGGAATGATTCAAGCATGTGAATCTATGAAACATACCAATACTGGAGAACCATAGTTGCAGTTAAGTAACTTTTTTTATTCTCTTTAGTAAAAGGGTTTTGCGACTCCTCACACAGCAATCACTTTATGTTTATGAATTCAATTAGGAAACCAATGATGTTGAACTAGGATTAAAGGTAAGTAATTTTCGTAATACCTTTACATCTGTTTGTGAAATGTAGACTGAGCCGCAACAGTCAATAACATATTGTCCTGAGCTTGGGCAAGCCTATAAAATATACTGGGTACAGATTCATATGTTTCCGCCAGCTTCCTAGTGTTGTGAAATGGTGGACTATGTGATATATTGTTCTCTGCCTGTTTTTGACAAATTTGTGTTCCTTTGTCTTCTTTTTCTTTTAGTTCCTAAGAACCCTACTAAACCGAATGGAGTGAAGTGTCGAACTTGCACCTCACTAACATCTACATATTGTTACACCGAAAACAAATTGTCGTGCCTGGGTGCAGAAACTAAGTGTGTTCTCTTCGGAGTCAGAGCCATAGGTAAATAAGAGGGGTTTGTTATGTGACCAACTCCTGCACTGCAATGATTTCCTCATGTGTGGGATGAACATGTTAACGGCAATTTATTGATTTTAGTTTTTTCCATGAATCATTATAAGTTGATATTGAAAAGTCACTGTGATAGCATGACAATTATAGTAGAATTTGTGCTATGCCACATTTGTCCCTTTATTTCTAAGAACCCTTTTATTATTTGTATTATTATACATAGTCTGGATTTCAGAATCATGGTCACTACAGTAGATGTACTTGACTTTAGCCTGTCCCTATCTAACAGAGATTCTACTAATTCCTCTCATCCAGTCCTATTGCCAGAAATCAGCCCAGTTCTAAATCATGTGCAAGCAGTCTGTCGAAAGTAGGACTTAGCATGGAGCGCTGTCTCGGCCAGCATAAATGTTCTTTTTTAGCCAATAGGTTGCTTTAAGTGCCAGGATACTGGCTTTGCAAATGGTTGTTGGCATTAGCCATTCTCACTTTCTGGCAATATGTGAGTGGGTATCCTATAAAAGAAAACCCATTCTAAGATGGCCAACGTGCATCACTATGTAGCTGCCAAATGTTAACTTTTCATTGATGCCATTCTGCTTTTCTTTTTAATCACTTTTCCAAGGTACAGGCCCCCTGTTGGCATTATGCCATTCTGCTTCTCTTTTTCATTTCCATTCCAAGGTCCAGGCACCCATGTTCGCATTGTGCCATTCTGCTTCTCTTTTTCATTTCCATTCCAATTACAGGCACCCATGTTCGCATTGTGCCATTCTGCTTTTCTTTTTCATTTCAATCCCAAGGTACAGGCCCCCTGTTGGCATTGTGCCATTCTGCTTCTCTTTTTCATTTCCATTCCAAGGTCCAGGCACCCATGTTCGCATTGTGCCATTCTGCTTTTCTTTTTAATTTCAATCCCAAGGTACAGGCCCCCTGTTGGCATTGTGCCATTCTGCTTCTCTTTTTCATTTCCATTCCAAGGTACAGGCACCCATGTTCGTATTGTGCCATAGTGCTTTTCTTTTTAATTACCATTCCACGGTGCAGGCACCCATGTTCGCATTGTGCCATTCTGCTTTTCTTTTTAATTTCAATCCCAAGGTACAGGCACCCTGTTGGCATTGTACCATTCTGCTTTTCTTTTTAATTTCAATCCCAAGGTACAGGCACCCTGTTGGCATTGTGCCATTCTGCTTTTCTTTTTAATTTCAATCCCAAGGTACAGGCACCCTGTTGTCATTGTGCCATTCTGCTTTTCTTTTTAATTTCAATCCCAAGGTACAGGCACCCTGTTGGCATTGTGCCATTCTGCTTCTCTTTTTCATTTCTATTCCAAGGTCCAGGCACCCATGTTCGCATTGTGCCATAGTGCTTTTCTTTTTCATTTCAATCCCAAGGTACAGGCCCCCTGTTGGCATTGTGCCATTCTGCTTCCCTTTTTCATTTCCATTCCAAGGTCCAGGCACCCATGTTCGCATTGTGCCATTCTGCTTCTCTTTTTCATTTCCATTCCAAGGTCCAGGCACCCATGTTCGCATTGTGCCATTCTGCTTCCCTTTTTCATTTCCATTCCAAGGTACAGGCACCCTTGTTCGTATTGTGCCATAGTGCTTTTCTTTTTAATTACCATTACAAGGGGCAGGCACCCATGTTCGCATTGTCCTATTCTGCTTTTCTTTTTAATTTCCATCCCAAAGTACAGGCACCATGTTGGCAATGTGCGTTTCTGCTTCTCTTTTTCATTTCCATTCCAAGGTACAGGCACCCATGTTCGTATTGTGCCATAGTGCTTTTCTTTTTCATTACCATTCCAAGGTACAGGCACCCATGTTCCGATTGTGCCATTCTGCTTCTCTTTTTCATTTCCATTCCAAGGTACAGGCACCCATGTTCGCATTGTGCCATAGTGCTTTTCTTTTTCATTTCAATCCCAAGGTACAGGCCCCCTGTTGGCATTGTGCCATTCTGCTTCTCTTTTTCATTTCCATTCCAAGGTCCAGGCACCCATGTTCGCATTGTGCCATTCTGCTTCCCTTTTTCATTTCCATTCCAAGGTCCAGGCACCCATGTTCGCATTGTGCCATTCTGCTTCCCTTTTTCATTTCCATTCCAAGGTACAGGCACCCATGTTCGTATTGTGCCATAGTGATTTTCCTTTTAATTACCATTCCAAGGGGCAGGCACCCATGTTCGCATTGTCCTATTCTGCTTTTCTTTTTAATTTCCATCCCAAAGTACAGGCACCATGTTGGCAATGTGCGTTTCTGCTTCTCTTTTTCATTTCCATTCCAAGGTACAGGCACCCATGTTCGTATTGTGCCATAGTGCTTTTCTTTTTCATTACCATTCCAAGGTACAGGCACCCATGTTCGTATTGTGCCATTCTGCTTTTCTTTTTAATTACCATTCCAAGGGGCAGGCACCCATGTTCCGATTGTGCCATTCTGCTTCTCTTTTTCATTTCCATTCCAAGGTACAGGCACCCATGTTCGTATTGTGCCATAGTGCTTTTCTTTTTAATTACATTTCCAAGTTGCAGGCACCCATGTTCATATTGTGCCATTCTGCTTTTCTTTTTAATTTCCATTCGAAGGTCCGGCACCTATATTGGAAGTAAAATATAAAAAGAATTATATGCGCATGAAAGCGCATTTTAAGAAAACAGTGGCACAGAATTAAATGGCAGCGGAAACGCCTTCTAAAAAATTAAAAGTTGTTTCAAATGGATGTTTCTGGCTTCAGATTCCTTACATTTTGAATTCCTCCACTGTCGGAGTGGATCCAAAATGTAAGGTGCACGCGCACATGTGTTACTCCTAGCACACATGCAGCACATCTCACGAGAGACCATTCGCGCTGCTACTTTCAAAACAGGAGCGCCACAAAATGTTTTAAATTGGTTGTGGCAGGATTTTGGACGGAGGAAGAGGAGACCGCTGTGGAAGAGGAGAACACAACGCGGCAGCCTGTGGGGTTCATAAGGGGTGGGTCCGGGAGCACTTGCTGCATTCCTTGTCAACAGACCGCGGCTGTGAAGCAGGTTGAATACCTGCCACAGTCAGGCAGATGGGGAGAGAAGGCTGCTGCTCAGAGGAACTCCGCAAACTGCAAAGATTTGCAGCATTTGCAACGAGAATTTTAGATTCTATTAAAGACACAGAGGCAAGGATTATGCTTCTCAATTCTTTACTACTCAAATAGCAGCCAATTAAAAAACTGTAAATCACAAAACACACTACATGTCCCATGAGGCTTTGAGCCATGCCTTTTTCATTAACCAATCCAAAAGGTCCATAGTATACAAATAGCAGGGCACCATCTTACTGCCTCATTCTTTGCAACGAGCAGTCTTTTCCTCAATGTAAATCAAAACAAGATACAGTTCCGGCTCTCAACAGAGAGCAACTCCACAACAGGTCCCAAGTGAGACAACTTTATCCACAGACAGCAAAGACTTTGTCACCAAGAGATATTCCAGGTTTAGCTCTGTTTAGAATCCGCTCCTGATATCAGAAACCAATTTGAAAAACCACAGAACCAATAGTTTGGTATTCAAGGGAGGGAAGAAAACATGTCTTATGCATCATATGAGACAACATCCAGGTGGTTTCTCAGTTTGACTCCCAGGCCCTCCTCTGTGACCAAGAAGAGGATGCTCTGCTATGGAATGGAAAGTTAATCCCGGTGTATGCTAGCCCACAAATGTGAACTCCTCATGGTGTGATAATTTTCAGTGGAATAACAAAAGTTTCGGAATGTTACTCCCTTCCCACGGCACTTGGTCCGTATGCTCCAGTTCAGTGTAGGTGTCACACTCTACACTACAGAGACTCTACAGAGACAGGGCATTCCATACGCTCAATAGTCACCCACTCTCCTGATTGCATCAGAAGTATTATAATGAAAAAGCTGAGCCTAAAAAGGTTAATTCTGTGCAGCGAGATCCATGCTCTCTGTACAAGCCATTCACTGAACCTGAAGTAGACCCTAACTAACAGGAAACTGATCTGGGAGGCAGCGCTATCTGGGAAAACAAAGCATTTCACCGCTTCTTTCCTCTTTCATCCAGTCTTTACCACTGCTCTCAGTACAACTATGTACAGCCCATTCCAGAAGCTGGATGCACTAAACACAGGACTACTACACCAAAATGGGTTATAAACGCGCTCAGTATGATTGGAAAATTATCAATGGATGCTTTTCACGGCACCATGCAGTTCTGGAGAGGATGCTGATATGTTACTATGGACACCATCATTGTATTGAATACCAGGGATGGCCACAATTCTACGTGGTGGGGAGTACAGGTGCTGAAAGTCTTTCCATCCTTAAAATGTTAGCAGGTTACCAGTGTGGCGTACCCTTTCTAGCATGACTAGATAGTTTACATTTCCATATGTTGAGTAACTGATGTTCAATGTTCAACGAGGAGGCAGAAAAAGAAGCACAAGATAGACAGGCCAATCGGAATGTCCTTATGTATCTGATGATCTGCAATTCTCTGAATGCCCCACATGCTTCTAAACTTGCTGCATTCCTTTTGTTAATATTAGTGGTGCTGCAGCACAGACTGTGTGTCTTTTTGAGAGTATTAATTTTCACTGCAGCACATATCATGCTTCTACACGGTACTGCAATTAACATGAATGCTTTCTAAAAGACACCAAATCTGCCCTGCAGCCGTGCTCCTATTAACAAAAGGAATGCAGCAAGGCTTCCTTTCCCAGATCTTTGTTTCTTAATTATGGAAATGTATTTAATGTCTCTCTGAGGGGAGCAATATTCAGTGCTGATTTGATTTACTGTAGATCCTCCTAAACAGGGCTTTTTTGGAAGTGAGGTGGCAGGGGTTGAATTCCCTTTTGGTCCTAGGGACCTACAGAGAATCCTGATACCTGATGTACCCTTTGGGGGAGATTTGTCAATTGGAATGGCTTCCCCAATTCTACATTCCCTCTTCCTGCTCTGTCTGCCCCTTGAAAATGTTTACCACCATCTCCTCTGTTGAAGCAGAGGCCTTCTCCAATCTTCACTCTGCTGTCTGATGCAGTGCTGGCTTGCTGCCTCTTGTTGTTCACTGATTTAAAAAAAAAATAATGTTTTATATGTTTTTATTTGTCAGAACCAGTAAAGACAGGAGTCATAATACAATAAAATCACACGGTACATAAACAAATTCATATATGATATGTTCTCACATTTTTGGAGGCGTACGGAATGAAAAAGAAGAATAAAGAATTCACAGAAAAGAAGTTAGTTTTAAGTAGTTAATCATTGCCCTGAGCAAAGCCCCCTCCTCCAGTTAGTGATGGGCTGCCAAATCGCCTTGCCACGCATAGCGGATTTTAACCCTCTGGTAGCATAGATGGCGCTTTCCTGATTGAAGACACCAAGGAGGCGGGCTAGCCACATTTGAAAGCTCAGTGGATCTGAGTCTTTCCACCGTGCTGCTAGTATTACCCTGAGAACTGCAGTGCCTATAAAGTGCATTGCCTCTTCATCTCTATTCAGACTGAGTGTTTTATCGGTGCCTAGCAGATACAAATCGGGGGAGTCAGGTATTTTATGACCGAACACTTCTTCCCAGAATTCGCAAAACATTCTTTTAATTAGTGTTAGTTCATCCCACTCACTAAACATGTGTATTAATGTTGCAGGGCCTTTAAGACATAGCAGGGGTGAAATACAGATTATATATTGTTTTGTAAGTCTGGGCTTTTAAGCTAGCTGACATAAGTAAGCGTGATGATAAATATAAACTCATATCGATATCTATGTTTGGGTTGACAAGTTTGTCTGCCCAGGCAGATTCTGTATGTTCTATATCATCTTGTACTTTTTCCAGCAGTTGGCCATAGGTTGTACCTATTCTTGTAGTTTTTTTTAGCTATGGTATCGATAATTTCAATTCTCACCGGGTTGAAATTGGGGGCCTTAAGTTTGAGCATAGTATGAGTCTGGATCAATTTGAGTTAGTGCCCATTTGGAAGGTGACATTTTTTTGTAGGTCTGCAAAGGTAGAGAGAAGGTTCCCCCCAAGAAGGTCACCAACTGAGGTAATTCTTAAGGATTCCCATTTCTGTGAGATGGCATCATTCCATAGCTCTGGGAATAGGTTAGAGTACATTAGGGGAGTATATCTATTGAACTTTGGAATATGCATATATTTAGCTGTTCTTGTCCAAATTTTCCACGCGCTGGTGATGACTTTGAATCTATTCTTTTTGTAATAGCTTCCCTCCACTTGCCTCAGAAAGAGTCCTTTGGCCTTCTGACCTAGGGAGAGCTCATAAATCGATGGGAGTGATGCAGCCTCGAGATCTTCTGAAATAGGATTAGAATAAAGAAGCGGGGCCATTTGTTGGAGAAATTAAGCCCAGAAGTAAAACAAAATATTGGGGACTGCTAATCCTCCTCTATTATGAGGAAGTGACAGAACTTTCAGGGAACTTCTAATTTTACCCTGTTGCCACACAAATTTAGACATAAAAGATTCTAGTGCTTTAAAGACCTTCTCATCAGGAGTCAAGGGAATAGCTCGAAAAAGATAAAGCACCCTAGGGAGGATATTCATCTTTAAAAAATTTCCTCTGCCGATTATTGATAGATGTAGGCTATTTACCCGGTCTAAGTGTTACCTTATAATGTTTAGTAAGGGCTCATAGTTGAGTTTCGGAATTTGTATGACATCCAGACTTATACTGACACCTAGGTATGTAGCTTTATTGGTTTTCCTACGGTCGCTGCAGATGACATTATCCATACACAGCACAATTGTTTTTTCTTTGTTTAACGAATACCCAGAATAAAGGCCGTAAATTTGTGTTACTGCCTCTATTTCAGATATTGCCTCGGAGGGGTTAGGTGTTAATACCGCAATGTCATCGGCATAAGCCAATACCTTAGTTTCAAAATGATTAACCACTATAGGTGTAATTAACGGGTTTTCTAAAAGTTTCAAAATTAAAGGATTTATATAAAGGACAAATAATATTGGGGAACAGGGACAGCCTTGTCCTGTGCCTCTGGATACAATAATTATGCTAGATTCAGAACCCATTATTTGCAATTTTGCTTTAAGATTAATGTACTTAGCCATTATGGATTTGACAAATTTAGGGCCAAAATTATACCGGGTCAGTGCTGCCCATAGAAAATTCCAGGATACACGATCGAAGGCCTTCTCGGCGTCCAGAAGAATCATCGACATCTGGCCTCCCGTTGCAGACATTATATCAAACAGGGAGATGGCTCTCCGAGTGTGATCTGTCGTGCCTTTGCCTGGGATAAACCCATGCTGCCATGGGGAGACCAGATGTTTGATGACCCGCCCAAGCCGGATTGCCATTATTTTAGCATATCATTTGGAGTCAGAATTGATTAGGGAAATTGGGCGATAAGATGATAATTGATCCGGAGGTTTGCCCTTTTTTGGAAAGATAATTACGTTTGTTTCTCTCCACGACATAGGAGGAGTACCGCTCCATTGAATCCCTAAGAATAGATCGTATATAAGCGGACCTAGAGTATGGCTAAGGATTTTATATAGATCAAGGGGAATTTTATCCGGGCCCGCATCTTTCTCAGAGGCCAGCGAGGACAGGGCAAGCTGAACTTCCTTAAGTGGGATTTCTTTCTCAAGGTCTTCCCTGTTGTTATCGTCGAGAGTATTACTTGCCTCGGGACGATCGAGAAGCTTACTCAAAAATCCATCTGATTCTGCCCTACTGGTTATATTATCATCCTGATAGAGGGTCTGGTAATATTGTTGGACAGTGTTGATTATATCAGGTGTTTGTGTAAGCGTCTGCCCTCCGGATTGTATGTTTGTGATGGCATTATATGAGATTTGCTGGCGCGTATGTAGTGCGAGTTGTTTGCCAACCTTTTCACCATTCTCATATACTTCTTTCCGATGTGTTTTATACATCTCGGCAGCTTTCTGAGTCAAGCCAGAGTTTAGCTCGCTTTTTAAAACTCGCAGGTGATACATAGCAAGCTTCCCATTCTCACCTTGCGCTAGTTGCGCAATATGTTCTTCCTCAGCTCTGGCCAACTCACCCAGTTTGTGATGGTATCCTATGCTGTTTTGCTTCCGTATTCTAGCTTGGTAGCTAGTTGTTTCACCTCTTAGAGCTGCTTTAAAGCAATCCCACACAACAGTCCTAGAAGCACTGTATCTATTTATGTCAAAAAACTCTTGAGCCCAACTAGTGATGTGCCTAATATATTCCTTGTTGGCTAGAAGCTTCCTATCAAAGGTCCAACTTCTGCGTTCTCTCTTAGCGCTTATAATATTGACTGTGAGGGTTAGCGCATTGTGGTCGGAGATGATTTTAGGTTCTTTATTAATTGTAGCGTGGCTGGCCAGATCGTTTGTAGTAAATAAATAATCAATCCTAACATACGTGCAGCCAGGGTCAGGGTAGTTTTTAAGCTCCCATATGTCGCTAAGGCCAAAGCTGTCGCAGAGTCTACTGATAGCTTTAAAAACTCGTGGTTTACGACCAGAATAGTGTGGTTGAGCATGGAAGTTGAATTGGGGGCCTAGCGAGATGTTTAGATCACCACATAATATAAGTGGGCCCTGTATAGCAGCAAGTTCTAGCTCGAGTGTCTCAAATATAGTAGGATCGTCTTGATTAGATCCATAAATAGAGCAAATAGTGATACCGAGGCCCAATTTAATAATAACCCATCTGCCCTGAGCATCTACTAATTTATGGGTGGCTTGCCCCAGGGAAGTTTTAGCAAGTACAGCTACCCCCCTAACATTAGACGTTTGTGTGGTACAAGCTAATACATTATATCCCCTAATTTTAAGAAGCTCCCTCTTATTCCAGGGCAGGTGAGTCTCTTGGAGGCAGATAATATCTACTGGGTTTTGGTATATTATCTCACTCAGACGTTGGCGCTTATCTCTGTCCAAGAGACCAGAAACGTTCACTTATTTTAAGGGGTCTACTAAACACACTGCCAGGGACCAAAATAATATGATAGCAAAGCTTTGCATTTTTAATGCTTGAGAACCATAGGCATAACATAATTGGATACACTATGATAGGAAATATAGTTACTTATGATAGGCTGCTACCAAGATCTGTCAGGGCTGCATAAACAGAATTAGAGGTTTAAGAACTGCAAAAAGAAACAATATGATGTCTTGTGCTATTTAGCATAATAAAATAGTTGCTTGGTGGCTACAGCCACTGCTTATCAGCCAACGTCCCAAACTCCATCAGTCTCAAACCTATACGTTTAATGAGAAATTCAAAACTTCAACTAAGACGACCATACTATATGTGACATTTGACCAACTGTACTTGTCTGTATACCCAATGCATGTCATGGAATGTGTAAATAAATTGCAAATCTGCCTTAGACCCTTCACATGGCGCTGTATGCATGGAAATGCACGGTCTTCACTTTTGTAAGCTAAAGCTTAGTGATATTTGCACTGATATGTGTCTCTGCACCCTGCACACGTGATCAGGTTCTTGGTGCACATATCATTGGCTGCAGCGCACAGAATTCTTGCACTGCTGCACACAGAGGAAAATAATTAGTGCAAACATTATTTTAACATCTTATCACTGGATTTTCCCATTTACTCTATTTACTGGCTCTACTGTACACATCTTCTCAACGATCCTTACAACAATCAAAACAGGCGCACTGGCCTCAGCAACGGGAGGTGCGGTTCATATTAACCCAATGCCTATATCCAAGATGGTGGCCTCAGTCCGTCTATAACATCTATCTACTGGACAAATCTCCAGATTCTCTACAGAGCCGCTATAAACTAATCCTAAATAATATCCCTAGATCCTTAGAACAATCACTACAGATGTGCGATCCTAAGCAACAGGAGGCACATACGATGTACACCTGATGCCTGTCCCTAAGATGGCAACCTCTGTCCGTTAATAACATCTTTTCACCTGATTAAGCGTCAGATGGCCTACATTTAATCACCGTATCCTGTGAACAATCACTCCAAACGCCTTGACCTCAGTAATGGGAGGTTACTTAATCTCGATACCTGTCCCTAAGATGGCGGCTTACATCCGGCAATAATATCTACTCACCGACAAGCCAGGTGAGGGTCTACATCCACTCTCCAGATCCTTAGAGCAACCACTTCAGCCTGTCCCTAAGACGGCGGCTTACATCCGGGAATAATATCTTCTCACAGGACATACTACCTGATGGTCTACATCCACTCTCCAGAACCTTAGAGTAAACACTTCAGTCGTGCCAACTTCAGTAACAGGAGGCGCAAGTCATAAAAAGTCGATGCATGTCCATAAGATGGCATTTTTGACAAACAAGGGAAACCCAGCGGGTAGCCAAGAACCATGGGTATGACTAAGTTATAGAAACAAAGGTTCAAAGCTTCTTTAGGTTTTAACAATACAATATAGCACACAATGGACTACTATATGATAACTTGTTCCTGCCCAGCCGGGCCAGGAAGTTTATTTTCTCAAACAATGTCGATTTAGACACAATATTTTCAAACAATTAGTATGACACAAGCCTGTGCCGTACTTAGAAGAGGAGAAAATAGAGGAAAGGTGAAAGGGGTGTCTTCAGGCAAGGAAAAAGAGCAAAACAGGGCACTTAATAGTTGAAAAGAAATAATAACAGTGTCGCCTGGAGTGAAACAAACATTCTTAAATTATGAATTTCTACATGTATGTACACTCATAGGTGTCGACGTTTCGATCCCTTCGCTCAATTAATTAATTGGGATCATCATCAGGACTTAGTAAATAGGGTTGCCTGAAAATAACAAAGCCTCTATAATTAGAAGAGGTTTTTGGAACAGGCGTCAACCTTGCTAGGGGTGCCTGGGGGCAATGGCATCCAGGATTTCAATGACTTGTCCTGGTAGAGGGTTTTAATTGTTACCCATCGTGATTTCAAGCTGGGCCTTTGTGGGCTCGTTTCGAAACTTGTTAGTTTCTGTGGGCGAGATGACTCAATAATAGAGAATGCCGGTTTGGGCTTGCTTATATTCGGTCCTGGAGCGTGCCATTAGGGGCTCGGTGGCCTCAATAGATGTGCACATCAAAAACGAACAATGTCGTCAATACGGTTAAGGATGAACCTCGCACTTGGTCGGGGTGCCCAGTATCACTGCAGTGATGAGTGTACATACATGTAGAAATTCATAATTTAAGAATGTTTGTTTCACTCCAGGCAACACTGTTATTATTTCTTTTCAACTATAAAGTGCCCTGTTTTGCTCTTTTTCCTTGCCTGAAGACACCCCTTTCACCTTTCCTCTATTTTCTCCTCTTCTAAGTACGGCACAGGCTTGTGTCATACTAATTGTTTGAAAATATTGTGTCTAAATCGACATTGTTTGAGAAAATAAACTTCCTGGCCCGGCTGGGCAGGAACAAGTTATCATATAGTAGTCCATTGTGTGCTATATTGTATTGTTAAAACCTAAAGAAGCTTTGAACCTTTGTTTCTATAACTTTGTCCATAAGATGGCGGCTTCCGTACCTAAACAACCAAAGAGTGGAAACAAGCCCTGACACCCCTACTTACCCACCTCTACTCCTCCTATACCTACAGTCCGGGGAGACCTCTCAGGGGCACACATACAAATGTAGCTAAGGAACCAAGAATGGGAACAAGGCCTGACACCCCTACCTAACCACCTCTACTCCTCTAATTACCTACAGTCTGGGGAGACCTCTGAGAGACAATACTTTGACCTACCCGAAGGTCAATACTCCTACCAAACTGACCTCTCCAGAGGGTCCGAGAGGTAGTTCCCACAACACTGAATCCAGTTAACTCAAGCCGTGGGCTCGAATGCTGAGTACATATTGTCTGAAAGAGAAAAAGTTAATCTCTAACTGTAACCAACCACGGAGAGGGATACTAACTCCTAACACCTCCCAGTCCTACTCTTCTTAGCCCAATAGTCTGAGCAGAGCTCTGGGTAGCTATCCACTTCTCCAACTAAGACAAAATGGAACCTGCCACTTCAACCTTCCTTTGCTCCTCTATACCAAATTTTCCTGAAAAACATTGCCCTAACTCCTCTCCATCATCTCCCCCCCATTCTCTCACTAAAAGCGAAATAAAACTTCAAACACAGACTGATTAGAAAACACCTAGAAAAACTATTTGTTGACATATACCACTGGTCCTCCAAAGGCCAGTTGAAAATGGATCTCCTTTTCCACACCGAAAGTCCTGCGAATTGGAACACCATTCTCAGAACACATCTTCACATATCCAAAACAACTAGCACTCCCTACAGCTGCAAACTGAAGATCTCAATTCCATACTGCCCTACGCGTAGTGGCAACACCTCTGCGACCATCTTCACCAACGGCACAGTCATGATCCAAACCAACAATGACAACCTAGATGCATTTGACTCCCTCTTTCCCTTGCACCCCAACGCCCTCTCTCACCTACACCACTCCCACCCGAGTAACTCCTGATCCCCGATAGACTGACACTCCTGGAGATCACACAAAATAATCCCAAGACATATGCCAACAGGTTTTTCTTTCGGGGGGCGTGGCCAGCACCATGACTGGCTAGGACGTGACTCTCCAGAGCTCCGGCTGGATGCCTCAATATCCGACATTCAAACCACCCCAAACCACACCAATTTGATACCGGAGGTGCCCCTGGCCGGCCCGACCTTGGGGAGCAGGCTGTTTCGTGGAATTGGCCACTGACGACAACGCGGCGCCAACTGGAAGGCGAACCCCCCTGGAAGCCCTGCGATCCTCAAGATGGCGGCATAACTGAAGGTCCGCGACCGGAGCAGTCCGAGACCCCCGACACGAGGGAATCGCACAGGCGTGTAGCGCCGCTCCCTGGCTCGTCTGCAGGTGACCGCACGAAGATCCAACCTTACTGGGAGCCGTGGTTGGGGTGTCCTTGGGCCCCGTCGGGTCCGGTACCCCCTTTACCATCATGGCGGCGGCTCCGGCGCCGAGGAGCTGAGGCCATCATGGAACTCGCTGTGAGCGCGGATCCATTGGGGAAACCAGTGGCGGAGGTAGGGAGAAACTAGGTGGACCTCGGGGGTAGTAGAGACTGTGGAGGTGAGCCCCCTGACCGCCTTTGACTACCGACGCCTTAACCAACATGGCGGCCGCTATTGCAGGGTAGTGTGTGGCGCACCGAGATCTGCTGGCCGGCTATTGCCCACCCTTCAACAGAGGGGAAATTAACAACACCTGAGGCTGGAACTGCTTGGGGGGAGAGCCCTCCAAGAACGAGAAGCCCCGCAGGGGGGGGCGAGGAAGCAGGTGAGGGTCGCTCCGGGGGCCACGGAGGGAGAGTGCCCAGTAACATCCGACGGACCCATGAAGACCTGTTTGACACGCCAAAGTAACCCGTGGGTGAGAGCCCCCTTGGTGGCGAGGTGGTTCTCTACCGTGCGACCGCATGCCCTTGCTCCTGCCTGGCCCGGATGCGGAGCCCTATCACCGTGATCCAAGGGACTACTGGAGGCGAACAACTGACGATGGCGGAGACGGTCAGTCCTTCCTGCTGCCGTCAGCCGGAGATTCGGCTGGCTGGATAAACGAGAAGGAGACCCCGCGTTCCGTGTGCACAGCGAGCTGAGGCTCCTTCACCTGACACCCTTGGGAAGACGCGGAAATCGGCAAAACATCCTCCGGATTGCGAGTGGATCCCGGGACGTGGGGTGCCTCGCGATCCGCCCAAGATATTCGACGACCTGACCTAGCGAACCATGGGGAAAAGAGATATCCCGCCGAAAGTGCCCAAACAGGGGACCATGGACAATTTCACTGCCCAGCGCACGGCCACGGTGGGCCCCAACGACACGTCTGGTACGCGCTCGGACACCACGCTGCTGATGGAGGCCATTCAGGCGTCACGGACAGATATCCAGGAGTCCAGGGCTGCCCTGGAAGTAAAAATAGGAGAAGTATGCTCGGAGGTGACACTTCTGCGACAGGACTTTCGGAACCTATCCGACAGGGTTAACTCTGCAGAGACGGAAGACTCGATTACTACCCTATGCAAGGACATGGCGGAACTGCAGGCATCTCACCGCCAACTTCTATGGAAGGTCGACGACGCTGAAAATAGAGCACGACGGAACAACCTCCGCTTTGTTGGCTTTAGAGAGGGAATTGAGAAAACTGATATGGTATCCTTCCTGCACACGTGGCTCACGGAGACCTTCCCTACGATGCAATTCTCCCCTTGCTTCATCATAGAGAGGGCACATAGGGCCCTCCTGGCGAAACCTCCGGAGGGAGCAAGACCACGACCAGTCATAGCACGCTTTCTTAATTTCGCCGACAGGGACCTCATCCTGAGAGAGGCAAGGAAAATGGGCGAGATACGTCTAGAAAATGCTCATATCATGGTCTTTCCAGACTACAGTCAGGAGGTACAAAAACAACGCCGCGCCTTCGGCTCCGTGAAGGCGAAACTTAGAGACTTAAAGATCACATATATGCTCCTCTTCCCAGCAAAACTCAAGGTGATATATAAGGACCAGTCACTTTTCTTCACTCACCCGGAGGACGCTTGGCAATGGCTGGAGGAACGCCTGATCCTAAACAGCAGGGAAAGAGTCAGTAGAGATACGTCAGAAAGATCCCTACATAGTGCAACCCACTGGGAACTTCCGAAAGCACAAAGGCTGAGACTTTCGAGGAGGTCGAGGAGGCAATTCCAGACGACACCCTACCACGGCCGTGATATGGGACCCTCGCGGAAAGGGCGTTCGGCCTCGCCGACTGGGACTGCCGGGACGGGCTCACGATTTGCTGGACTACGATCGAATGCTCGCTCGGAGGACGGAGATGAAGATGAACTGGCGGGCCACACGTCTGGAGAGGAGGAAGTAGATGAAGGAAGTCAATCCGCACACCCGCTGGTGGAAGAGATCCGAGCGATGGAGTAGGACTTCTCTGGACAACTAAGTGCGCCTGAATCAGAGACGCAAGACTCCAAATCATGAACTGCTGGGATATGGACCACTGAATGTACTTAGTGGAGCGCAGATGTCCCCACGATGACACGCTATTTGAACGGTGGTGTGCATGGGCCATGGGAATGGCAGCCAGACAGAGGAGAGGAGAGCACGCAAGTTGACACGCTTCCTTGTTTCACAAGTTTTATTGTTCTTTGATTCTTTGTACCTGGGTGCTTGATAGGGAGGGTGTTTGTGGGTGGGCGACAGGCCTACTCCTGCGGAAAGTTATGTCCTATCCAAGGATAATACTGGAAGGGGAGGGAG
Source organism: Lissotriton helveticus (assembly GCF_964261635.1). Lineage (NCBI taxonomy): Eukaryota > Metazoa > Chordata > Amphibia > Caudata > Salamandridae > Lissotriton > Lissotriton helveticus. The sequence goes on from NC_136068.1 coordinate 1,791,022,905, forward strand.
GTGGGGAGTGGGGGGGGGGGGAGAGGGAGTTCTCACATTTGTTCGGACGACGGTCCGGGGGGGAAAGTTAGGGGGGATACAATTTCACTGAACTCATGCAGCAACGCACACTGAACTCACGCTTCATCTACACATGCCGGGGCCAGGCCACATGCAGATACCATGTTCCCCAATGGCAAGTACCGTAGTCACTCCACGAGGGGGAGATAGGAGATTGAGCATCCTGACATGGAATGTCAATGGTCTGGGTTCTAAAATCAAAAGAGGCCTGGTGAATGCCTACATTAAGAGGGTGGACCCAGACTTTACCTTCTTGCAAGAAACACACCTCAAGGGTACTCTGTGCGCCTTTATCGCTCGGGGGAGACACAGGGTTTTAGCACATGCGGGATACACCTCTGACTCTAGAGGGGTGGCAGTCATCGTTAAAAAACCTCCCCATTCTGCATCACCCGCACCTGGCTTGACCCACAAGGAACCTACGCCGGAGTGCAGGGCACCTAGAAAAGACGCACTTACACGCTTGTCTCGGTCTATGCACCGCCCAAACTGCAGCCCCGTACACTCACAGCACTTAACCATATACTATTAAAGACCTCTGATACGATACAAGTGGTGGGAGGGGACTTTAATGATGTCATGCACACAGGCCGCGACAGATCTGGAGACATGGCTAGAAGCGAGCACCAGACCACACTCTGTAGTCAGATGTCCGCCATAGGACTTACAGACATCTGGAGGTGGCTTCACCCGACACAACAGGCATACTCATACTACTCCAGTGCGCACAAGGTGTTCTCGCGACTCGCCTACATTTTTATGTCCCGCCAATACCTGAGGGCAGATGATATTGCAGAATACAGGGCCAGGGGCATATCGGACCACTCGCCATTGTATGTTAGGGTAGGACAGGACCAGAGTAGACACCCGGGATCTTGGCTTCTGGCGGCCTGGGATTTACAAAACGCGACCATACTTAGAGGCATATGGGCTGACATTAAGGTGTATCTGGCAGAAAATGAGGGTACAGTTGAATCCAGTGTTACTCTGTGGGAAGCCCTGAAGCCGGTACTTAGGGACAGGATAAACTCTAGGTTGGGTGAAGAAAGACTCCAGGCTGAAGTGGCCGCCCTGGAACAGGATATCCTGGAGAGGGAAAGGGACTATTTGGCCCAAGCAAACGCCGAGACCCTTAGAAGGCTTCTAGATACTCAGAAACAATACAGGGAACTGGTGACTGACGAAGCGAAGACCCAGTCCCTTGCCACCCTTCACAGGCTATACGATGTAGGGGACAAGTCGGGGAAGCTCCTGGCGTGGCTCAGCAGGAAAGAACGGGCGGCGAGGTGGATTGACAGTGTTAAAGCCAACGGTGGCGATACTGTCAACACTTATACGGAGATAGCCGAAACTTTCGCCACGCATTTTGAGGCATTCTATGCAGCTCGTGACCTTTCCACTCAGGAGGAGGCGCTACAGTATTTAGGTGCAACAGTCCTACCGACTCTGCCACCCGAGTCCATGGACGCCCTAGAGGCGGACATAACGGTAGATGACATCACCGAGGCCATTGCAAGATTGAGACCAGGCAAAACCCCGGGTCCTAACGGCCTCCCGGCGGAGCTCTTTAAACGTTCAGCGGACCTACTGTCGCGTCACCTTAAGGGCCTCTTTACCGGTGCCTTTGGGGAGGGAGAGCTACCCCCAGACCTGGCTAGAGCCACGATTGTCCCAATATATAAAGAGGGCAGACCCCGAGAGGATTGTGCCTCATACCGACCCATCTCCCTACTGAATACGGAAGTGAAACTGTTAGCCACCATCTTGGCAGCCCGCTTGAGAACAGTTATTACAGGTCTGGTTCACCTGGACCAATCAGGCTTTTTACCAGATAGAGCCACTAAATTGAACCTCAGAAGAACCCATAACTGGCAAGAAGTACGGGACCGCAGCGACCCCCATTGGTTCCTTTCCCTGGACGCCGAAAAGGCATTCGATGCAGTGCACTGGCCCTTCCTCTTTGCAGTTTTATGTAAGTTCGGTTTCGGGCCGAATTTCATCCAGTGGGTGCGGCTCCTCTACACTGCCCCGAGAGCCAGGGTACGGGTGAACGGGACTCTATTGCGCGAGTTCCAGATTCAGAGAGGTACTCGACAGGGGTGCCCTCTGTCCCCCCTCTTGTTCACGCTCACAATAGAGGTGCTCACCGGCAGGATCTGGCAAAATAATGACATTCGCGGTTTTACGAGCAGCGACGCTGACTCGATGCCTGAAAAAATCTCGCTGTACGCAGACGATGTCCTGCTCTATGTAACCGAGCCAGACACCTCGATCCCAGAGCTCTTCCGAGAAATAGAAAGCTATGGCAAGAGGGCCGGACACAAAATAAACTGGCACAAATCAATACTTTACGACCCTGGGGGTCGCAATCGATGGGGGAGTTTACCAGAAGATCTACTGACAACCTCCGAGGGCTTCCAATACCTCGGGATCTATATTACGGCGAGTGAGACTCTCTCCTTCGGTAGAAACTTAGAACGGATCATACTTAACGCGGTGGCAGATATGAACCGGTGGAGACAGCTCCCGCTGACACTCCTAGGCAGGGCGGCCATGTTTAAAATGGTCACATTACCGAAATTCCTATACGCTCTACAAAATGAGTATTATCCGATACCGGCATCGGTCTTTCACAGGATCCATGCGGACCTACGATCCTTCCTCTGGCTAGGCAAGCATGCCAGGGTGGCTCTGTCCACGCTCCAGATGCATCAATATAGTGGTGGGATCTCACTTCCTAACCTAGAGGCCTATTACTGGGCAGAACATCTAACGCCAATAAATGACTGGCTCTATGCCCCGGCGGACCACCCGACATACGCTCTGGAAAGAGCGAAAATGTCGTCCAAAAACGTACTATGCTTTCTTTATGGAACCTTTCGAAGGACTTCCCTCCTCCCGGCAACGGCCGTAACAATATCTGCGTGGACGAAGGCCAACCGTCACATGGGGTGGGATAAGAAGCCCACACGACAGACGCCATTGTGGCATTGCCGGTGGTTGGCGGAACTCCACAAACTGCGAGGTTTCCAAAGGTGGGACGACATTGGCATCTCTACTATAGGGGATGTAATTGCCAAGGGGGAGCTCAAATCGTTCCAGGTACTTAAGTCAGACTTCGGGCTCCATGGCACACAGCAGTTTAAATACATACAACTACGACACGCCTGGAAGGCCCAAAACATCGCACTCTTAGATATCCCCGAGTATGCACCTCTTGAGGGGAGGCTCCTTCAAGAGCAGATGTCGGGAAAGGCGGTCTCCCTGACATTAACTAACCATATGCTGGGGGATCTGGCAAAGCTCAGGGCCACCTGGGAGGCGGATGTAGGCGAGATGGAGGACCTGGACTGGGACACAGTACTGATGCATCCCTGGGAGATGGCAATCAAGTCCCGACTGCGACTGATCCAGTTCAATGTACTCCATAGAACCTACTATGACAGACAGCGGCTATGTAGAATGGGAAAAGTGGAGGACCCAAGTTGCCTTAGATGTCATCAAGGAGTGGGGGATTTTTACCACACGATATGGTCTCACAGTGTCATACAAGCATATTGGACCCAGGTGTTCAAAGAATTGGAGGGGGTCCTAGGGGCCTCGATCCTACAAGATCCCAAGCTAGCGCTATTGGGCATGACCAATGAGGTAGATATAACACGTCCCATTCTTATATTTCTGGTCCTAGCACTGGTAGAGGCAAAAAGGGACATTGCAAAGCACTGGGGGGCACCGGACCCCCCAGTCCTGGAGGAATTGAGAAGAGGGCTTGATCTCTACATGGCAGCCGAAAGGGTAACTTATAAGGCCAGGGGATGTCCCAAAAAATTCCGCAGAGTTTGGTCTAAGTGGAGACACTACCATGGGCTGGATGGGGGGCTGTGAGGGAGGGCTTCCCTTGATGGGCATGGGATGGGTTACCAGGATGAATGGGACACTGACACTGAGAGGGTGTCAATCACTACTGTACTAATGGACTGTCATAGGATACTTGCGATTTGTGACTCAGAACTACGAAGTGCGTCTCTGGCGCGGGCGGGGGGGGAGTGGGTGGGAAAGTGTGGCTGCTGCAGTGTTTTTGTAAGTAATCTGATGGAAGAAAATAACCTGTGTTTTACTGTTCATGGGGGGGGGTTCAGCAAAAGAGAAAAATGCAGAGGCTCGGAATGCCCCTTGAATGCTCAGAAATGTATATTGGATATGCCAACTGCACTCTACCAAAACTTGCCGCCCAACCTCCGGGGTGTGGGCTAAATGGCCGTGTATCCATCTGCTGATAGTGAGATGCGCTATTTGTGGCTCTTGTTTGAAGTATCTGAGTGTTTGTTACTGAATCACTGTGCATCTGCAATAATTTTTTTTAAAAAAAAAAGACATATGCCAACAACGCTAAACTTTTTCCCCGGTTACCAACCTCTAATCTCACTACCACTCCCCTGACGCGCACAATACATATCATCCCTTCTAAAACAAATCGGAGATACGTCTCAGTTGAGACTCTCCAGCGCCCTGCCGCTGAACACCTACCCCTCCCTCTCCAAACTACTATTCCCAACAAACAACTAGGGAATCTAATCCTCAGTCATTGTCTTATAACTCTCTCCCTCTACCGGCACGCAAGAGGCAGCCTCTTGAATCACAATGTGATTTTCCACAACCCTTGTCCATGGCCACCCATAGGGACAACATTGGAAACACTAACAACAAAAGCCAATCTCGCTATGACAATCTCTCTCCTTTCTTTGCCCAGGACAGTCAGAAGCCAGGCCTCCCACCCCTTCCTCTTTGGAGAAGATTCAGAGACTTGCTCTGCTGAAAAGCCAGCTGGAAATTGTAACAAAACAGTTGAACCTACAGCTGACTCTAAGAAGTTGTAATACTGGGCCTCAACAAAATCTTACTGAACCTCACCCCATCCCAGGAGTCTAGCCAATGCCACCACCCTACACCCACAATTAACAATACTATACACTCAAGGCCTCCCAAGGCTTGATGGCACAACTGGAACCTAACCCTCTCTTGGGCCAGACACAGAGACCCAAAAAAACAAGAGCCGCAATGTCCTGGAGAGAGGCGATGGATCTTGCCACCTCGTATGATACATCCTCTACTATCACCCTGAGCTTCAAGATCCAGGTTATCACTGGATTAGGAAGAGACCGCTCCCCACCCAGAACATCAACACCCCCAGCCTTTCTCACTAATATTCCCAGGGCCCCCCTAAAGAAGAAACTCAAAAACAAGGGGACCTCCATGAACTGCTGTTCTTAAACTACGGATCGGCTACCAAACATGCAACAGAACTGGCAAAAACAATCCTTACCCAAAACATAGACATCACGTTCACCACTGAAACATGGCCGAATGAGTTCTCTTCCCCAACCTTTGACATGGTCATGCCCCAGAGCTTCTCACTCATCAATACAAACAGAAAAAAACAGCGAGGAGGGTGTTTTGCAATCATACACAAGAACAACATCTCTGTAAAGAAACCGACTCCTTCAAATAAAACGCATTCAAATGTCTAACTTCCACCATTAAGATGAGTGGCAACAAAACATCATTCTGCCATCTCCTCTACCATCCACCAGGCAACACCACCTAATTCGGAGAACACCTTTCTGACTTGATAACTCACTGCTCACTCCGGGACTCCAAGCTCACTCCGGGACTCCAACAACATAATTCCAGGCGACCTCAACCTACACTGGAATGAGGAAGACAACTCACTGATCCAAACCTTGAATGTACTTCTACACAACAACAACCTTACCCAACACTGCACAGAGCAAACCCATAACAGAGGCTCAATCCTGGATGCCATTATTGCTCAAGTAGATACAGTCGCTTTTGACCACATTCTACCTGTTGACTGGTCCGACCACCATGTCATTCTATTCTACATAAACTAAACGATCCAATACCTGCCCCGTACGTGGGAACCCCCCCACTGGGTGAGAAATCTATGACAGATTCCCCTTGCTGATCTGGAGGAAAGGGTAAGCTCACTCCTTCCCATCACCACAGGTGACCTCTCCACAATTGAACTCACCTCACACTACAATACAACCATGACTTCCATTCTGGACCAAATAGCCCAATTAAAGCAAAAAAGAGTCAGGAACATTCCTTCTAGATCTTGGTTCAACACAGACATAAACTCCGAAAGAAGACAACTAAGAGCTGCAGAAAGACTCTGGTGGAACAACCCGTCCACAATCACCCTTGATCGACTCAAATCAGTATGCAGGAAATATATAAAACACATAAAGAATGAAAAAAACATCCTTCTTTTGTAATGCTCTAGACAACCCAAAAAACAGTCCCAAAGAACTCTTTAATCTCATTAGGTAACACACTTCCAAGCCCCCTTCATCCTGAGTTTAGGCCTCCAAAGTCCTGTGTGATAACTTTGCCAATTTCTTTAAAGATAAAATCACCAAGATTGAGCTCTCCCTGGATGATCACCGCAGTCCCCCCTACAGAGGCTTGCCCCCAGGGACAGTAGATATCACACCAAGCACCCTTCCAAACAACTGGAAATCATTCAACCCCATCTCCGAAGCAGAGATCGTCAAAATTATTTCCAGTTCCAAACCCTCATCACACGTCTTGGACCTGATTCCTGCCCAACTGGCCAAAAAGCTCAAACTCACCTTAGCCCCGCTCTGGACCAAGATTATAAATAGCTCCCTGCGTACCGGAGTCATGCCTGATTGTCTCAAAATCGGCCTAGTCACGCCATTACTAAAAAAAACGGGCTGTGACACAAACGATCTTAATAACTTCAGACCTGTCTCCAATCTCCCTCTCCTAGCTAAACTCCTGGAAAGATGTTTTCTCCTCCAACTTATTCAACACATGGGCAGCACCAACCTTCTAGAACCTCACCAATCAGGTTTCAGAAAAGGTTGCAGCACAGAGACAGCAATCCTGAATGTCATAGATGACATCCACAAATCACTCGATACGGATCAATGCTGTCTACTCTTACTCCTGGACCAATCGACAGCCGTCAACACGGTTGACCACAAACTATTTATTAAGATACTTCAAGAAAGGGTAGGAATGGAAGAGGTGGTCTTACAGTGGTTCACCTCCTTTCTACAGATCCGCTCCCAAATAATAAAAATCTAAAACTTTACGTTGGACCTATTCCCCGTCAGAAGGGTTGTCCCCCAAGGATCAGTTCTCTCCCCGCAACTTTTCAACATCTTACATGGAAACCCTGACCACCATCCTCAAAAAAACCAACATCCCCTTCCTCCTTGATGCTACAATACCCAGATCTATCTCGAAACCTCCTCCATTGATGACATTCAGAGACTAAACAACACTCTAAAAGAAGCCTAACACTGGCTATCACTCAACTACCTGAAAGTCAACCATGACAAGACAGAAATCCTCCTCATTTCCAACAAGGAGCAGAACCTACAAATCACAGAATGGCTAAAAGCTATTGATTCTCCCAACTGCAATCTTACCCTGGACAATTTTGTAAAATCACTGGGAATCACTCTGGACCCAAAACTAGACACGTCCAAACACATCAAGAACACCACAAAGAGCGCCTTCCTCAACCTAAAACTACTCAACAGAATAAAACCTTTCCTCCCTCTCAACGACCTCAAACAACCTACTCACTCCTAGGAGTTGTTCAGACTTGACTATTGGAATGCGACCCTCACTGGAACAGCAAAATCGTAGTTAGCCCCCCTCAGATCAACTCTTAATAAAGATATATGAACACATCTCCCCGCACTCAGAGAGCTAAAATGGCTCTCAATCGAAATGCTTGCCAACTTCAGAACTGTCTGTCTCACGCACAAAGCTGTGCACACTGGGAAACCCACCTACCTGGCCTCCAAACTCAAGAAGGCCAGTCAGACAAGGGACCTCAGGAGTACCAACACTCTACTTGTCATCCCTCTGAAAACTCGTAAACAAAAAAACGTATCTCGATCCTTCTCAGGAAATGCACCCAAAATCTGGAAATCCATCCCAGTGCATATCAGGACTACCCCTGCCTTTTTAAAATTCAAAAGGCAGCTCAAAGAACTCTTCCTGAACAGATCTCTTCCGAATGGATAGCTGCCGACCAATCTCAGAATCTTGCTTATTGCAGCACAGAGCCACTTTGACATTAAGACTTCTACCTCACCCACCTCCCAACATTTGCCTTTGTCCCCCCTCCCTGAATGGGTCTCGTCATGATTCATTGTGTATATTTATTCTATATTATGTGATTTCCTTGCTATTATTGTTGTACAATGCTTTCAGTCTTCCGATTCGTCACAAGTCAATGTGTTTACTACTGGTATATTGTGTCATTTCCTCGATACTAATGTTGTAAAGCACTCCGATACCTTCAGGTTTGGCCAGCGCAATATAAAACTCTTAAATAAATAAATAAACATTAGCACAGATATTGTGCACTTAGTCAATTCCTTCTTTTTTCATCTTTCAACACGCTTTTGGAGCCCTTCTCCTACCTTCTTCTCTGTGTTTACTGACTATGAAATTTGAAATACAGTGTGCAAGTAATGTGTCTCCCCTGAAGAACAAAGGGTTTAAACAGAGCTGCACCTGCAGGAAGCAGATGCTGATCATGGATCCATATGATGTCGGACTTTTCTACTTGGGTTTCACGAATGTCTTAAAGTACTGTGATAAATGTTCTCTGATGCATCTGAAGTTCACAGGGAGTGTGTAGGGAGGCTGTGTGTTGAAATACAGAAGAAGAGCATCAGACTTGGTCAAACATTAAGGGTCGTTCATGGTCCCAATCCTGATCCCCATCCTCTGGTAATTCCTGGATGAAGCAGTAAGAAAAATCGTTATCTAAAACAACAATATCGAAGAGGGGTACAGATCGGTTGACTGGGGGTGAGTGTGTGATTTGCTCAAACGCTCCGTCCATCATCCCCTTTTGTATCGCTTTGTTCGCCCTAAGTTGGCAGGGTATGCTCAGACGTAAGTCCCTTGCTCACTTGGCCACTGGATTCAAGATAGCCTGGCTGATGAGGATTATGAATCTGAAACCCGTCCCAGGATGCTTGTTTCCGGTCCAGGGAAGACATGGCTTGGCAGTTCGGGCTGGACTGTTCCCATGAGGCACAGGGTCAGAGTGATTTGCATATGGCCATGTCTGAACTGGGTGGCTGAGTGAGCTAAAGAATGGTGATGGATTAAACCCAGATCAGTTGACTGGGGGTGAGTGTTTGATTTGCTCAAACGCTCCGTCCATCATCCCCTTTTGTTTCGCTTTGTTCGCACTAATTTGGCAGGGTATGCTCAGACGTGAGTCCCTTGCTCACTTGGCCACTGGATTCAAGATAGCCTGGCTGATGAGGATTATGAATCAGAAACCGGTCCCATGATGCTTGTTTCCAGTCCAGGGAAGACATGGCTTAGCAGTTCGGGCTGGACTGTTCCCATGAGGCACAGGGTCAGACTGATTTGCATATGGCCATGTCTGAACTGGGTGGCTGAGTGAGCTAAAGAATGGTGATGAATTAAACCCAGATCAGTTGACTGGGGGTGAGTGTTTGATTTGCTCAAACGCTCCGTCCATCATCCCCTTTTGTACCACTACTTCCCACCATTCCAACAAAAGAATAAGTTAGGCCAAAGACTTGGCTGACAGTGTCGTCCTATTCCAAAGTGATTCCGCAGTTAGAGCCATTGCCCCCCTGTGGTAATTTAGCAATCATTAGATTAAGCATTAGCAGAAGACATCTCGTGTTTAAAGATTATCTTGTCCGTTTACGGAATCCATTTGTACTTCTGTTGGCCATCTTGGCTGCCATGTGTTTGGTCCTACCTTCCTGTCAAGTGCTTTCAGAATCTGCCTAGAGACAAGATATTTCTGTTCTCCACTACTTTGCGCATGCTCTGTTTAGTCCACAACTGTTGCTACCTTGTAACTGTCAAGATGTGTCGACCAGAATAGGCTAACAGATAGCCCTTCCCTCTTGTTGCTAGCACACTCTCTGAATGACCTTATATGTATTGTAACCAACACTATGTGCCTTGTACCGCCTTCATATGAGCCCTGTAGTTCCACCTCTTGAGGTTTAATAAACTCTGTCTTTTCTATTCCAGTTTCTGTGCCAAATTCTTACTATTGGTCTAAAGGACTTTATGCAGAGAAGGGCGAATCCCTTGCACTAGTAGGCCTTGCTGAGGTTTACTACTACAAATTGGCGCATCCAACGAGGGGCTCATCGGCGACTCGGATGCCCGAAGGATTGGTCGAGACGAAGGATTGGAAACTCGCTTTGGACGCGATCGCTGCCAGAGGAGCTGTAATAATCAAAAGTATGTTCTAGTGGTGGTATGTGCCTTCAGTAAATGGATAGAGGCATACCCTATGAAAGACAATACTGCTCTCACTACAGCAAAGGTGCTTTTGAAGGAATTCTTTCCTAGGTACGGTGTTTGTAAAATTTTATGGAGCGACAACGGACCTCATTTTATTGGGCAAGTTGTTGGATATGTCCTGAAAGGATTAGGAATTAAACATAAATTCCATACAGTTCTCCATCCACAATCAGCAGGATTGGTGGAGAGATATAATGTAACTCTGAAATTGAAGCTGGCAAAAATACTGGCTTCTACTTCCCTAAAGTGACCTGATGCATTGCCTTTGGCATTGTTGTCTATCAGAACAGTGCCACACTCACGATCAGGTCTGACACAATATGAGGTGGTATTTGGAAGACCGATGAATATTTGGGGAGTTCCTAAACCACGCCCATAAATGATGTACCTTGTGTTCTGTTGAATGATTATTTGGCAGAGTTAACTGACAGTTTGACTTCTATTCATCAGCAGGTTCGAGAAGCTCTTCCTGATAGATCGACTGGCGAGGCCCATGATCTCCGTCCCAGAGACCATGTTATGGTGAAGGTCTTCGACAGACCAAACAGCTTGGAGCCGAGGTGGTGAGGTCCAGAGCAGGTGCTGTTGGCTACAAGGACAGCAGTTCGAGTCATGAACAAGAAAAACTGGATCCATACGATACACTGCAAACGCGTATCGCCCGCCTTGGTGGAACAAGCTGCACTGATCGACCATCGAGATATTCTGGAAGCGGAGAAAGGTCAAGACATCCCATCTGACGAGTCTACAGAAGTCTTCCCGGACCACACTGTTTCTGGAAAAACACAATATAATTTGAGGCCGAGAAAAGAATCTGCAGTTTTGAACGAGACTGGTTGAGCTACCGCCCTGGGTTGTGAAACGGAGAGCCAATAAGGCAAGGGGGGGATCAGCCCTACATTAGTGTAATGACACTCGTCTTGGCCTGTGGTGAAGAAATCAACGGCAACCCACGGGAGAAGAGCTCCTACGATTGCTTTTTGTTTTTAAGGTTCTTTGAAAGATTGATCATTGCTGCTATAGAGATGAACAACACCAAGAAAAATATTTTTTGCTATAGGGTTTGTTGTTGCCTGGGTGGTTTTGGCAATAACCACTTGGTTCTTTGAGAAAGCAGTTCCTGCTCAACAGCTTTTTGTTGCAACAACTTCAGCTCCACTGGAGCATTTCTACTATACCCTTCCTTATCATGAACAGAAACATCAACAGTCCTATTTGAATAACACATTTATTCAGATGTTCCATCATACTCATAATGCTACGAATGCTACTAATTGTTGGGTGTGTGGAATGATAACTGCACACCAGACGAAAGGAGGAACACCTTTTATTCCTCTGCCTTTTTCCCATAATGATTCAAGTCAAGCTTGATATGCCCTCCTGTTTGCTTATGGAAACCCTACAATAGGTGGAATAATTTTTCATTTGAATAAAGAGTGTTACCAAGATGAGAACGGGTATCCTCAAGCTAAAGAGACTAAATGGGAATGGGATGAATACCAACCGCGCAATATTTCAGCACCATATGTCTTTACAAATGTGAGAACAATGGTCTTTTTGTAATATCTGTAACAAGAGCAAAAGCAGATTTTTGTATTGATAGCATTGGGAGAATTCCCGTAGGACGAAGTGAATGTATTACTGTACTAAATATTAATGTTATGAACAACAGCAGCTTTACCTCATCGCATAATAGCTACTTCATGTGTGGTAATAAAGGTTATTACCAATTACCTGTTGGGTGGTCAGGGGTATGCTACATATCATTCTTATTGCCCCCTGTATTTTTGGCACCTGCATCATATCATCTTGACTTGAAATTGTACAATGATATTTCTAAAAACAGATATAGGCGGACTACAACTATTGATGACATTGAACAGACAGACACTGCTCTACAACAATATGTTGATTTCAATTTGGGTTTGTTCTTCTTTGTGGGTGCTGCATTGAATAGTAGAAAAATTAGATGATTGACTCGTGAAGTAGAAGCTGTTACCAATCAGACAGCTATGGCGCTTGGAAACATTACGGAAGAACTACAAATTGCGAGAATTGTAGCACTCCAAAACCGGATGGTGCTCGATGTGATTTTGGCTGATCGAGGTGGTGCATGCCACATCATCGGTAGCAGTTCTTGTGTCTACATCCCAGACCACTCGCCTTCAGTTTATGAAGCAATCTCCAAATAGCATAAGATTGCTGCAGACATTCACACAGAGACTGGTACTTGGACATTCTCAAATTGGATATGGACACTATTTGCTACTTGGGGCTGGAAACTACTAACTATCTTCTGTGTACTACCAGTGATCCTTTTTACATGTTGTACCTGTATACAATGTGGTCCCATGCTCTGCTCCATGTGCGTTACTGCTTTTACCCCTACTAGAAAGGATGTAGTGAAAGAGCAGCAAATACTAAAAAGAGAAATTGCATAGATGATAAATATCAATATACGAGATGTGGATCTAGATTACCCCAGATAGACGGATGTCTTCAGCAAATTCTGAAAGAGTCGTCTGTGGTAATTTAGCAATCATTAGATTAAGCATTAGCAGAAGACATCTCGTGTTTAAAGATTATCTTGTCCGTTTACGGGATCCATTTGTACTTCTGTCGGCCATCTTGGCTGCCATGTGTTTAGTCCTACCTTCCTGTCAACTGCTCTCAGAATCTGCCTAGAGACAAGATATTTGTATCCCCCACTACTTTGCGCATGCTCTGTTTAGTCCACAACTGTTGCTACCTTGTAACTGTCAAGATGTGTCTACCAGAATAGGCTAACAGATAGCCCTTCCCACTTGTTGCTAGCACACTCTCTGAATGACCTTATATGTATTGTAACCAACACTCTGTGCCTTGTACCACCTTCATATGAGCCCCAGTGTGGGTATAAATGGACCAAGTTCCTTCTAGTCAGTGTGATACCTCATACTTCACCGAAGGGTGCTGTGTGAATGTAGTTCCACCTCTTGAGGTTTAATAAACTCTGTCTTTTCTATTCTAGTTTCTGTGCCAACTTCTTACTATTGGTCTAAAGAACTTTATACAGAGAAGGGCGAATCCCTTGTACTAGTAGGCCTGGCTGAGGTTTACGACTACACCCCTACCTCTGGTACATAGTTACCACTGCAGCAGAAGGAGGCCTTCTAGGATGTGAATTTCCAGCTAATCCTGCTGGTTCCTTGTCTCGCTGATGTGCCTTTGGGCCCAGCAGTTCTGTACAGGCCTCAATTTGAATTTCTGCTGGTGGATTCTTTCTCCAGCATTGAGTGACTCTGCTCAGCCTTTGCACAACTGTCTGTCAGTGCCTAGCTTCATCACCATACATAAACCACAGGCCATGATTCCGGCTAGTTTGGCATTGGTCTTAGCTCCAGGAGCATAATTTTTTATCCTGACCCCACTCCAGTGTTGGGTCTGAAGCCAAGTTTAGCTAGTTTTTGGTCAGTGTTGTGCTATGAGATCACTATGGCACAACCTATGACATGTGAGGACTCCGTAGTGTCACCTTTGCCTCAAACCAGCATTATTGAGGGTGTGTCTGGCAGCCGATGGACACACTCTATCGCGGCTCCTGCGACCTGCGCCTAAATCCCCATAAAATCGGAGAATTTATCCACAGGCATCACAAAATAGTGGAGCGCTGCCCCTCCTGGCTTGGGTCCGGGCCAAGACTGCCGTGACCAGGCCTCTTCCGATCAGCATCGAGGCCATCACAGGATCTGGCCTGAGCGAGGAGGAGAGCCTGGAGAGGCAGTCACTTTGCGCTGGTGGGTGGAAGCGTTTCAGCTGACTGAGGAGTGGGGTCTGGCTTAGGGCACCATGCAGCCAGTTCCCCTGTGGTCCCAGGGATTAAAAAGTGGAGCGGGATAATGGACTAGAGTGTGGGGCCCATGGAACGTGTACAGAGGACTTCTATGCACCCCTTAAGCAGATGGGGCTTCCTATAATGTAGATGGAGAATCCCTTTAGAAGACGTAGACTACGATCTGCCTGTATGTCATTGCTATTGTCGCTTTTAATTATTTTTTATCACATCACTGCAGCTTTTATTCTCTGTCCTGTATCCTCCCTGAAGATTGCTTTATGTTATGTTGTTGTTTTCTGTGGTGTTGTCTTTTTTGTTCTATAAGAAAAAGAATTTAAAAAAAAAGTGAAGTGACAGCGACACAACATTGTTCCCTAGTAACGGGGATTGACAGGCAGTGAGGCAGAGAAAGGAGGGCGCCACGAGGAACCAGTCCCCCAGTGGTCCCAGAGATTGAAAAGCAGAGTGGCAGCGACACAGCATTGGTTCAGTGAGGCGGGAGCTGGCAAGCGGTGAGAAAGAAAGGCCTCAAAGGATCAGGTGGGGCCTCAGTGTGGAAGCAAGGTGAGCGAGGAGCCTCTCAAGCTTAGTACTGCGGCCAGGAGATCGTGAAAACAAGCGAGCAGCAGATTAACTCCAACTGCTTCCACCACCACAAAAGGACAATGCCAGCGGAGGATGAAGTGGTGAATGGGAAAGGCCCAGACCACCATTGGCACTAGTGACTGCTCCAGGAAATAGGAGGTCAAGAATAACCTTGGGTGATGCTCTAAGCATACAGCCTCTGAATGGGCGGCAGGCAGAGAGCAACACTTATCGAACGTCAATGCGGTGTAGAACCCAACAGCACATAACTGGAGAGAGCCCACCCCCTTATACAATGTGAGCAATAATACTACAGGGCCTGCTGAGTCGTTCTGTACCTGTGCCTTTGGTGAGAAAGTCCTATATATTCAGGCAGTTCAGCATAATATTGTCCTTCTCCACTGCAACGCTTGGAGAACCCCTCATAGGTGAGTGGGAGTACAGGTGTACCAACTCAGTGGAAGAGCCTACTGGAGGAAACCGATAGAGGAATAAGCCCTAGGCAGATGGCGGTGAGTACCTGGTGGCCCACAATGCATGGAGCTCGGGGGCTGCAGCTCCCCATCCAGGGCAATGACAGGCGATAGAGGACGGCGCGTCTTCTACCAGCCCAAGCTAGACAAATCATCATGGCAGAAGCTCCAGTAGGGGGCAGAGGGACATACAAAAGCTGCACAATCTCAGGCGGCGGCGGAAAAAGGAAACCTTACCCTGCATGACATAATGGCGCACAATCTCTCCACATAATTCTCTATTTAAAGAGCGCACCAAGTTACAATAGGCAAACCCAAACCGGGCACGCTTTCGAGACCAATACTGGCCCGAGTGTTCAACTTTAGAGAATGAAATATTATATTGCAGACTACCCTCTGCGCCCCGCCAGTCAAGTGTGAAAATAGCACCATCACCTCCTTCTCGGACTTTAGCCCTTGAAGTAAAAAAGGCCTTCAGAGACAAGGCATTGAAATATGCTACGCCATTCCCAGCCAACCTATGGGTAAATAGAGGCAGAGGACAAATCATGGTTTTTCGATATGCCTGAGGATGTGTGAGAGTGCCTCGCCGGATTGCAGAGAGTTGGTGACCAAGGAGCAAATGGCAAGCAGCAAACCTGGAAACCACAGAAAAGAACAGACCCTCGCCTGGAAGAGAAGCAACAGACTAACAGCGAAGCACCTGAAAGCATGAAGATTGCATAGGCACTGAGTCAGCAATATTGGATTGATACTCCCTCAAGGAAAGAATGGCCTATGCCGAACCTGACGAACCACAGTAGTGCTGCGCAGGGTCGACGTAGTTGGACGATCTTGGCTGTAGGCAGGGAAGGGGTGGTGAGGGGGCTTCATGTTCTTCAAAATAGTTATTGTTGTGTTAATACAAAATCCCAGCTAGGTACTTTCCTCTATGATGTTCAGGTCGTACAACATTCCAATACAAACTCAGGCGGCAAGCACTACCTAGCCACGTAAGGCTAACCCTTATTCACTTCTACGATGATCATGATAAATCAATGTTTACATGCTAGGGAGACTCACTTACATTGCTCTCTTAGAATGTCAATGGGCTAGGAGACAAAGTCAAGTGGGAGATAATGCTCCAATATGTAAAGAGACACCGGCTCGACATTGTCCTTCTCCAAGAAACCCATCTGGTTGGGCATAAATCCAAAGCACTCGACAGATGGGGGTGTCAATTATTCACAAACTCAGGGTTTACTTCAGGGTCCAGGGGACCAGGCATACTCTTAGGCAACAGTGCCCCCTTTATTGTAGACAAAACTCATACTGATGAACAGGGTCACTTCACGACCATATCAGGCAACTGGGAGGGCAGGGGTTTCAACAACATGTCAGTGTATGTCTCCCCAGTATGTCATAATCAATCTCAGACATGAGCAGAATGATAGTGGAGTTTCCTGAGGGAGACATTGTATTAGGAGGGGATTTAAACACGACACTGTGTGACCAGAAAGATCACCTCCCACCTAGAAGCTCGCCTCACCCCAGCTCCCACCTGGCAGACTTCATGGCTGTATTGCACGGCAATACACATTCCACTCTGGGGTGCATAATAGTCTCTCTCAAATAGACCACATTATCGCACCCGCCAAGCAACTATAAAACTTCAAGGTGATACAACATCTCAGGGGTATCTCAGATCATTCCCCAATCTGAGCACGCTACTCCCTGGGGGCTACACCTAAGCGCAAGACAATCTTGATAAACCCGTGGTACCTGAAGGTGCCACATATCAGAACAGTCTCACCAGAACCACTGACAATTATTTCAAAGAGAATGTATGATCAGTGGACTCTCCTCAACTGGTATGGGAGTCCTTCAAAACAGTAGTAAAAGACAAGCACTGACACTAAGAACTGGACACAAAAAAGAAAAGAAGAGACAGCTGGAAGAGCTTGAGAATGACCTACTAAACTGTGAACGAAATTTTGCACTCACCCCAGGTGATGGAACCAAACACACACTCGATGTAAAGTGACAAGAATACAATAACCTAGTAACAGGGATGGCCAAGGCTCAACAGCTAGCGACAACATACAAAATATATGAACATGGAGACAGGGTGGGGAAACTCCTTGCCTGGATTGACTGTCAGGAAAGGGTTAATCGATGGGTGTCTGTGCTAAAGATAGTCGACATGACACTGACAGATCCACAGAAAATAGCAGAGGCCTTCGCAGTTCACTTCGCAAATCTATGTTCTACTTTCGCACCGGCCACAGCTGAAGACTCTAGAGATTTTCTCGTCGATCTTCCCATGCCAACGCTCTTCCTGGAGGAGAGGCAGCAACTTAAGGCAGATCCCACTGCAAATGAAATGGCAACGACAATCCAAAATATACAATCAGGGAAGGCGATGGGGCCAAATGGCTTACCAATAGAATGTTATAAGCTAACAGCCACCAAAGTAATGGCACTACCCGGGTTCCTCTATATCTTACAAAATACACCACCCAAAAGTACCTGAGACCTACTCCAACATGATGGAGGGAGTTTCAGGACACTACTTTGAGATGGCTGACCACCCCGGATAGCAGTCCATAAGCTGAGCCGGGGATGGTAAGATGGGGGAATTGCACTGCCAGATCTGCGAGCATATTACTGGGTGGCACAATTAACAATGATAAATCAGTTGGGACACCGCCCACACGATGAGCCATCGTGTCAGACTGACAGATGGATAATGGGCCCCCGGGGGGGTTACAAAACCGCCTTATACACAAATCCAAATAATTTACACCTGACAGGCCCAACAGCACAGACAGTCTCCCTGTGGCACTGAGTGACAAAGACATTTCGGTGACACAGGCAGCTCTCCTTGGGGAGACAAAAAGACTGGAGAAACTAGGCACCTCTTTTGGATTTAACAAATGGGACACTATCAGTATAGCAAGGTTGGGTGATCTCTTGGTCAAGCGGAAAATACTATCATTCGCAGAATTACAGATAGAATATGAAATGTCAGAAACAGAATTTTTTTCGATACCTGCAAATTAAACAAGCACTGAGAGCAGCCATCCTATCGGGCCGGCACCTAGCAGTAGCATCACCTCTGGATGATAGACTTCTAACAAAACAAATAACTCAAAGATCCGTCTCCATGACGCACCAAAAATAATACACAACTTACCTGACCTGTTCACATGACTCTGCACGCAGTGGCAGACAGCTATAGGAGACTTCGCAGACGACGAGTGGCAAGAAGCGCTCTCCTCCCCACGAGAAATAGTCATGACAATGCGACTTAGACCGGTACAACTCAACATATCACACTAAATGTATTTCTTCTGTGAAGCTGTGGTGAAAATGGGGAAAAGGGAAAACACATTATGCAGCCGAAAATAGTAATGGAAGGAGAAAATCACCAATCAAATATTGAAGTCCGTATAAGTTTCTTTCTTTTCAATTTCTTTATTCGCCAACATTATTTCTCAACAATTCAAAGAAAGAAATTTCAGGGAGTCCAAGTCCAAATTCCAACAGAAATGTTCATCAATTCATAAATCCAATACAACAATTATTTCATCCAGATTATTAGTTCAACACAAACAGAACAGTCTTTTTTTAACCACATTGGTGCTAAGGCAATTCCCGCTGGGTGCTGAAATTTAAATGATCCCATTGTTCATGACAAGGTCAGCTCGTCATTAGCACAGCTCCAGTGTGCCTCATGACGAGCTGACCTTGTCATGAGCATGGAAGGGGTTAAGAACAGCCTACGCGTTTCGTCCTCCTTAGGACAGCATCAGGGCTGCAAAGTAAAGAACAACAAAATCACAATCCATTTCTAGAAAAAACTAAAGAAATATACATTTTTCATTCTATGACCGTGTACAAAATAAAATTGAACCATTATTTGGATACCCTACTTGTCCTGCCCGTATAACATTCTAAAATGCACACCATCCACCCACCTTGAAAACATATTCCTCATAATTCTCCAAATCACATTATGTTCAAAACATTGTACTCTTAAATCTGAAATGAACGTACCACATAATGTTATAGCTTATAGATGCTGGTAGTGTATCCAACTTCTCCTTGTGCATTAACGTATTCTTCACCCCAATATTATTCAAAACGGAGCCTGTATTTGAAAATAAATTATCATTTCATGTTGCAAATTATAGTCAAATTCAACTGATTCAGTTCCAACCTAAATAATCATTATAACTAGTTTCCCACTATTTTATCCCCTCCAAACCGGAGCCTCTAAATACCAAAAAGCTACCGCCACATAAAAATTACGTTATCTGTGCTGGGGCTCAATCAATCCCATAACCATCCTGCAATTATATGCTAAAATTCATCACTTCATTGATATTCCCTGAATAAATCGTTCTGTTGCCTACTTTAGTTTATGTACAACCCAAGTCCTCAATTCAATCAGTAAGACACTTACAGTTATGTCTTTCACCCTTTAAATCGCAATTGTTCTTATTCCAGGCTCCGTGATCTATAATCCTGAACGCATATAGCCCAGCGTCAATCTGTCCAGATGTAACCAAATATGAAACAAAGTACTCGCATCAGATTACTGTCACTAAAATATTGCGGTGTTCAAATGCAGCGTATACGCAAATAGCTATTATTCAATTCTCAACTTAATATCCAAATCCTTTTCACTGCTCCAATTATAATCGTCGCAACCGACAGCAGGTACTGATAAATCTGCTGCAAATTCGAAACCGCGCCATTCCTAACTATACCTTGTCTGAAACCTATGGTTTTTTCAGTGAATTTCAAAGGTGTTTTAAATGCTACTTTCTAACTATAACATGCCTGAAACCTATAGTTTTTGTAATGAATTTCAAAGGTTTTTAAATGATCATTTTTAAATGTAGTTATTGTTTTTTTTAAATATTTTCTAACAACATTATTTTAATCTTTTTACTTTTTGATATTTAATTTTTTAAATTACATTTCTCATATGTTTTTTAACAAAAATATATATATTTTTATCATTATTTTAAATTGTTATAATATACTTACATTATTTTTATTCGTTTTTCCCTTTTTTTTGGGAGTTGCGCACCCTAAGAGCATCCTGCTTGTTCACTGGGAGAAACGGGGCCGCCATTTTACGCTTGTCTAGGATCCGAGTTGGGTGTGCGATAGGTACGACTTTTCCAACGTGTTTGCTATGTGACTTGTGCGTGACTTCAGGCGCATACGCGAGATGTGCGTACTACGCGACGTGTAGGACGCGCAGTAGCATGTGACGTCATATGCATATCGGTCGCGGTGGCTGCGCGACTTCTGCGATTTTTTCTAATGCGGAAAAACTCATTTATATATATTTAATATAAATATTAAGACAAGAGATTATCTGAGGTTATTATAAAAATAATATTCTTTCAGTTTCTTAAAAAGTATATCTCTTTTTAATGCGTGAAGTCGTGCTGGGTGCGTGCACGTGGCGGACAGGGTGCGATCAGAGTGAGTACTGACTGCGCGCACCACATGTGACCAGAAAGAAAGAGATTTGATTGCTTCATTACACTTCCTATTCAAACTATTGAAGGACCCCACCCATTTCAATCACTCTTCTTAGAACTTTCTCAAATGAAAGAGCTCCAGAGAAGATCTTCTATTCTTTTGTTGTTGGAGAAGAGATATACTGAAAGATACCATGGCTACTAATGCACCACCATCCTCTGATTCTGACAACTCACCAGAGCAGGAATTTGTACCTGAACCTGCACCAAAGGAGAAGTATACCAGCATTGTCGGGAACTTTTTAACCTTTCCACCTGGCTTAAAAATGAATGCAACAAAGTTACTTGCTGCACATGCAGTGCCGTGCTTTCAAGAGGAGACCCCAACAAAAAGTACTCCTGCGGAACTGCAAGTATGCGGAAGCACTTGTAGATCAAGCATCCGGTCAACTTTGCAAGTGAGGAGTTAAGGAGATTAAGAAAGGCTCCTCCTGCTTCATCAGAAGGACCGAGTACCAGTGGATCAACACCGTCAACCTCTACCGCACAACCTTAGATTCGGCCCCAACTTGGGAAACTTAGAATGACATGAATAAAATGTGGACGGCTGATAGCATATGGAGAACAGTCGGTTGATCTGGTGTGTCGAGCTGTTGACCACCACCATTGTTAGATTTCTTTGCTTCTCTCCTCCCAGTTTTTAGTTCTCTTTTCCCAGTTCTCAATTTTACCCCTGTTTTTCAAAAACTAAAAAAAATACAAAATCATTCAAAAAAACGAAAAGAAAAATACAAAACAACAAAAAGAAAAAAAGTTATTTTCAGACCTAACTACTCTGGTTAAAGAAAGAACTAAACTAGTATGTTAGTGTGTGAAAGTTTAGATGAATGTATGTGTAGTTCATAATTGACTGTTAGAATACATTTGTGATGTGTGTTGAATGCATAAGTGCAGAATTATAAGGAAGTGCTGCAGCATGACACTGTAAACTGTTCAACTGCAGCATGATGTAGTACTTCCGAAGCAAAGGGATGTAACATATGTACATAAATATGTTGCAACTCTGTGCTTCCCTCTGCACAGCTGCACAAACTGCAGCCATTTGGTGACACAGGCACCCTTGCACCATGGTGCAAAGATTTCTGTGTCGTGCAGAGATTGTTTTTGTGCAGGAAGGAACTCCTTCCTGCACAAAAATAATCAGTAAAGGCATTTTTCTCCTTCAATATATGGTGTGCATTACAGCATATATTGAAAGTGAAAAAATTAGGAAAAGTGAAAACAATTTTCCTTGTTGTATTTCACTACACCAATAGGAGGATGGTGTAGCATTCACAAACATGTCCAGATTTATAATTTCTGATAAATCTGGAGGTGTATCTTGTTCTATGAGTGTTCTGTGCAAACACGCACAGCAAAACCTTCTGAACACAAAGTACTGTGTATGATGAGATTATATTAACATGGAAAAGAAAAGGTATACAGAATGCCTTTTCCTCACCTTATAAATAAGAAAGCGAGTTAATGGCTAGGCCAATTGCTATTATAGGAATACATTTCTGGGCTGATAACAGAGAACAAGATACATTTACAACTACTTACGTTTTAGGGAACTGATAGGACATTTTTATATATTACTGAAGAGAAGGGATGTGACCTAATATGATATGTGCGAAAACACTGACTGATGTGGGTTAAGTTGAAGAGTTTCATTTCTTTTAATTATAAAATTATCAAGACGTGCAAAACAACCATATCAGTCTATTCTGTACTATAACATGTATCTTGGATAAAGGTTTTCTGAAGCTGTCCCTTATTTTATACCTGTCTGCATTGCAATTTTCTAGCACAAATTTACTCCATCCCTGTTCCTTAACTTCAACTGTGTGAAACCACAGTCCATCATGCATTTTAAGACTAACTAAAACTTACCTCAACAGTAATACACGTAGAAAACGGTCCACATTTTATTTACTTGTTTTTTAAAATCTAAATTTGATAACTTAAAATTAAGATCTGTAAAAGAAAAGAAAAAATAGTTCTAACATGTAATAATTCATTTTTAATAGCACAGCATAAGTTTAACATTTTACAAAGTAATTTATTTGCCTTTTTTCTGTTCTAAAAATAATTTGAATTTCACTAGAAATAGTGCTTTCAATCGTACTCATCACATAACAGTGGGCAAAAAACCCCAAACAATTAGATTGTTTAAAAAAAAAAAAACAATAATCGATCTATAGTAAAATACTAGATAATACAAATCACACCTATATAAAATGATTACTGCTAAGAAAATGGTATAAGTTAAATCTATAAACACCATAAATAATGCCAATTAGAATTATACACCGAAACAATGTGCAACAAACAGTCTATAATTTAAATAAATACATTTCCTTGAGGCCAAATTGTATTTTTGCAGTCATGTGTATGTAAATTGTCCAATGGTAACGCTATGAAATGATAACAATAAATTCCTCAGGGGCTAAATAATCTTGCTAAAACTTTAGCTTTACAAATATTAGGTAGGAATTTGGTAATTCAAAAGGCAAACGTTGTTTGAAAACAAACTCAGCATCATTACAAAGACTCCAGCCTTTCTCAACTTTCAGATAGGCAGTGTAATGTCCAGATGTTATTGAAGGACCATCGTGGAAAATATTGCTACTGCTACAAAGGTCTTTCCTGATATTGATATTTGTGTAGCTACAAAATGTTTTATTAAAGTGTCCAATTTTCTTCCGTCAGCTATACAACGTTGCATCATTACAATTATATATTTTCCATATCTTTGGATAAATAATGTTGATAACATTTCTGATTTGCATTGGCTACACTCCATGTTTTGGTTTGCAGCTTTAACTAATTTACTGAAAGGCACTGATTTACAGTCCGGTAATGTCAAATATAAAAATCTTTCAGTGTCTACATTAGTGTTACATGTATACATACAATTTTCACACTGATGTTCCCATTTATAACAAAGGCCAAAAATATTCTCTATGTCTACACCTTCATTTTCCAATACTGTAAGCATAAATTTTAGAAACTCGTGAGCATCTTGTTGGATATTTTGTGTCAATTGTGTAGAACCAGAACATACATCGAAAAGATTACGAACATCAGAAACGCTTTGTATTTTACTTTTATCTGTTCTCAATTTTTCATGTACTGAATGTAACAAGGAACAAAATCTTTTTTCACGATTCTCCATAATTTGCTGTTGCAAACCTTCAAGTAAAAAAACAACATTGACTACTACATTAGCATAGCAGTTGACACTAGAACTATATTCAAACTGAAAACCAACAATCTCTTCAACAGTGTACTTTTTCGTTTTGCTTGCAATCACAACATTATCTGTTTTTTTCCCTTCTCTACACCTTCAGTACAGATATTGTCATACCTTCTTTTTCGAGCAACCACACACTTTTCAAATACAGGATATTGACCTAAATTGAGAGCATATGTTCTTCTTAACCTATTATACTCTTTGACACAGTTGGCATCTGCAGTAATCTCAGTATCATCAAAATCAATAAAAAACAAACCAGATAATAATGTTCTGACTCAAGACAAAGCAACATATGCCATACCCTTTTAAACACAGTATTTCTAAAATTCACCAAAGCACTGTCAACACTTAAACCTTGAGATTTATGAATAGCATATGCCAGAGAAAATGGAAACTGTTTTTACGGACATATAAATCTTTAACAAGCAAAAAATGAACTGAACAACGACCAATTTGTTTCACTTCTTCAATCTGATCAAATTTAGGGGCCGATTAGGATGGCAGAAGGACTTGCGTCCGTCCGCCACCCCTGAGTAGGAGGGACCGTCCGCATGGGCAGCGGCGGTCCCTCCATGGCAATTAGGATGTGACCGCCACCCTGGCGGTCACATCCTGTATATTTTACATTGCGGCGGGTGCTGCTTGAAGCAGCACCCGCCGCAATGTAAAAAACGAAAGCTGTGCATTTGCATGCACAAAGCGGCAGGCACCACGCGGTGCCTGCCGCTTCGTGCACGCAAAGGCAGGGGGGTACCATAGGTACCCCCCCATGTGCACCCCCCACGCAACCTTCACCCAGGGGGCCCGCAACGGGCCCCCAAAGTGATTGTCCGTATGCTTTTCCACGGCGGAAAAGCCGCCGCGGAAAAGCATTACTTTCCCTACATCCTAATATGGCTGGCGGTGTCTGATAGACACCGCCAGCCATGTTAGTGCTTTTCCGCCGTGGTCGCCTTCCGACCGCGGCGGAAAAGCGGCGGACACATTGTGAGACCCACCAGCCATCCTGATTTGGCGGTGGGTCTTTCAGGCCTCCTCGGCGGATTTCCCGCATACTCCGGGCCGGCGGTGGCTTGCGCCGGCCCGGAGTATGCGGAAAATCCGCCATCATAATGACCCCCTCGATCTTTATTTAGATAATTAACAAAATCTACAACTTTGCCCATTGCTCTATTAACTAAACCTTTTTCTACATCCAAATTACACCTTAAAATTATCCAACAGTTTCTACATGCATATAAATTATTTTCTAGACCAGCAGTTTTAGATATTGATTTTTCTAAAGAGTCCAATTTTGTCTTTAATTTTCAGGTCAAAATAATAGTGATTCCTTCATGTTCTATTTTATTGATGGCTTCCATTTTTATTATTTCTTAATTTTCCAGTTTCAAAAGTTGTTAATTGAATATAGAACACTCACACAGTGTTGGCATTAAGCAGATTACAGATTTCTTATCTGCATTTTCCATGTATATTTTTTCAGGAACTATATCTTCATTTGGAAACAAATTGGAAAGTAATCAAGTCTGTACAGCTTGTTTGCCATGTTCTGTCAGTAATTCAATTCTTATATCTTTCAGAATAGTTCAATAATCAACATAATTTGCCTGTCGCATATTTGTAATGAGTTCTTTGTATTCAAAATATGACCATATGTTCACGTTTCCAACACTACCCAGAGACTTTCTGGTGTCTTCATGGGCAAGTGTTTTAAATACTGGTTGTCCTTTTACTGGAGTCAGTTGCAGAAGATCTCCAAACACTATGATGTATTTTCCTCCAAATAACATGTCGTACTCTGTTTTAAGAATTTGCTGCATTCTTAAATGCACAAAGGCAAGCATTAAGTTTGATACCATACTTACCTCATCAATAATGAGAAGTTTCATTTTCTTCAAGACTCTTGAAACTTCACAACAAGCTTCTCCATACAGCTTGTGGTACTCCAATATGTTTAATATTGTGTGCTGCCAACCCAGTTGCAGCAGTGACAACACAAGACAAATGCGGCTCAGTTATTTTCTGTAGATAACTTGTAATTACATTAATTAAAAAACGTTATCCGGTTCCAGCTTACCCACTCACGTACATTTGAATAGGTTGAAATTATGTGCATAAGCACTGTACTAAGTAAAGAAGTCCAAATTGTAGACAAGGTGGTAGGTTCCAAGATGTACTTTATTGTATTAATTTCCAGGTAGTAGATAGATGGTAAATTGTAGTAAGATGGTACGTTTTATTCTAATCTGGAATAGTAGCCCCAGCAGGAGCATCCTCCTTCTGCTCAGCCTCACATCTCCAACTGACGCTCTCCACAAGTCCACACACCAACATTCCATGACATCATCCAGCATTCTCCAGCCATGGAGGCTGAACAGAAGAGAGATCATTGATATAAAGAAAGAAGAAAGAGAAGAATTTACCTTACAACATACACTCTTTTTTTCATGAAGTAATCCATGGTCAATCTGTTGTCTCACTTGCTCATATATTTGTTTTTGCTCAACATTTAGTTGTTCTTCCAAGTTTGCTAAGTTTGTTACATCTTCTTGAGCTTGATGCATTGCTGTTTCCACCTCATTCATAGTGATTGCTGCTTCATTTTCAACAATTGGTTGTCCTAGTGGATCTTGACTTTTTGACTGACTTGAGAACTATCCTTCGCAATCTCAGCTGCAATTATAACTTCTTGATCAATTTCATCGTTCAACATTTTCACATAATTTGCAAAAGCACTGCATTGTATGCTATCTTTACAAGCATTAAATGAATATTCATAGCTCTGGAAATCTCCAAGTAATTCCAGTTCTGAACGTCATGGTTTGAATAGTTGTAAAAGAGCTAAATAGTAAAATTCGCTTATATAAGCACTGTCGCAACTCAGCTTCCTGTGATTATTCAAATTTCCTTTTGTTTGTTTCACCAAACATCCTTCAAAACCAATGACTCCATATTTTCCTTCATTGATGTTCTCCATAGTATTCCATTTAAAAGTGTAGTTTTGCAGCACTTCATAGAGACACATGTTTGTTCTCAAGATGATGACTTCTGTGTCCAACATATTTGTTTTTAAAATATCTGTACTTTGTGGATCTTTTTCTGCTAAATATTCAATTTCTTGTACAGATTTCATTACTCGATTTCACATTGCTGCAAGACCTAGACTCACTTAAAGGATTCTTTTAGATTTGGAGTATAGCCTTGCAGATGATAACCGATCTGAGCATTCATATGCTCCAATTTCTCGATGGGATAACATCTTCAAACTGAAACTGTATAATTTCTTACTTAGAGTCATCTCGTGAGAAATGTCTTCCCACATTTCTTTCAATTCCGTCTTTTCTGATTTTGTAATATAAGATGTTACATATCGAGCAACAGCAATGGAATTGTCCGCAACATATTGAATATCCATGTTAGCATTCCACATGGACAAAATAACTGGGTAGTAGTCATTTATATATTTTGACTCTTTATTTCTTCTTAAGTTGTAGGTATTTTTTGGAGACTTTCTAGTAATAGTATGTCACAAAGATTACATAAAACTGTTCACTCTTCCTTTCGATATTACAGGACGTGGAAATCCAAAATGACATTTGGTGTGGAACTTGTCCAGAGATTTGTACTTTTGTAGACAGTATTTTCCACATCAGTGGCTTTGGAATCGTTACACTTGTGCTCTTGAGTTGTTTTCTTTGGTGCTTTTGGGTACATCACATGTTGCATATTGTTCAATAAAACTCAAAACAGTATCATCTGCATCTGTTCAAAATTTGGGAGCGTCCTTAATCCATAACAGCATATGTATATGAGGAGCACCTCTTGCTTGATACTCCTTTCTCCAAAAGAAATCCACAACTTCTCCAAGAGGAGGATTTTTTTATTGAAGATAAAAGACATCATAGCCTAAAATCTATGATTGAAATACCTGCATACATTAACAGGATCCAAAGAGCACAATTCTCCGGGTGTCTTGTATTCAATATTTTTTATATTAGAATTTGCCTCTCGAAGAAATTCTAGTAAATCATCCCAAGCGTACTCAGCACAGCTCAGGGTAAGGAACCATGTTGGAGTTCCTAAGTTCCGTAGCATACATTTCAGTTCTCCATGCTGACGGTACCAATATTCATTAGTGCCACGCTGACATGCCATCAAATTAATGAGCTGAGATTCTAGATGATCATCTCTCTGGTGCACTATATCCATAAAATCTTTTGCAGATACATTTTGCAGATGTATTCCACTTTTTTGAATATGATTGACTGCATATGAAAGTTTAGACAAGTCATTTTCAAACAAAAGATGAAATATATAAGGGATACATTGTCGAAATCTTGGAACTTCTGCATATAATCTGGTTGTCCGATATTCAGATGCAGGAATCTGCACATGACGTTCATCATATCGTCCTCCTTTTCCTGTTGGGAATAACTGTGGAAATCAACGAGCTTCCAAGCTCTCGTCCCATACATTCATGGAAGTTCCTTTTGCGTTTTTCATTTGAAACAATTCAATATTTTTTCCCAACACTTCTTTTGTATGAAGTGGATGCACACTGTAATGTTCATAGATTTCTTAACATCTTAACATATCCACTTTTTCTATTTGTCCACTTAAAGTTTCAGTATCTTCTGCTAAAACTATTTCTTCTTCTCCCATATAAACATTTTTATAGTATGTATTGCTTTTTATTAAATACAATGTTGCCTTTTGCACTTTCTTAACATCCACTAACTCCTGGCAGATTTTTTTATTCTTAGTCGGCACACCATTAACAAGAATAACTTATGGTTCACTTTTTACACTGTCTACACCAATAGTTTCAATATTTTTCTTTAAATCTAACGGTAAATACATAACTCTTCCCTTTAATCCTTTGTAGGAGGAAGGAGTCAATTTACCTGTTTTAGGCTCTATACGAACAATAGCCTAAAACGGGTACACACATTGAACGAGAATAGACGCATAGGTGTTCAAATCTGTCAATTCTGGAGGAATAGCAACTAACTCTAGATTATGATGAGCAGCTCTAGCGGGCATTTTATTCTCATCTAATTGGTTATAACAATATTTACAAATACGCTGATCAGAACCCAAATCAAAACAATTCTCTGCCAACAAATAAGTTGCAAATTCCTTCCACGTATCATTATTTTCTTTTTCAATTTTTAAATGCCGATCAGCACTCCTAGTCTGTTTTTTATAGTGAGTTCGGCGACAACAAATACAAGAAAAATTTGGCCTTTCACCTTTATTCACCTTAAACTTTGCAATTTCATTTTCAAATTTTTTTGTACAACTATGTTTAACATTCTCTACAACATTTTCTTCTATTAATCAATCAATCAATCAATCAATCAATCACTGTATTTCTAAAGCACGCTACATACCCGTGAGGGTCTCAAGGCGCTGGGGGGCGCTACTGATCGAAGAGCCAGGTCTTGAGAAGTCTTCTGAAGGCCAACAGGCCCTGGGTCTGTCGTAGGCTGGTAGGGAGAGTGTTCCAGGTCTTGGCGGCGAGGTAGAAGAAAGACCTGCCGCCGGCGGTGGCTTCCCGAAAACGAGGAACTGTGGCGAGGGCGAGGTTGGTTGAGCGGAGGCTTCGGGTGGGGGTGTGGAAGCTGAGTCGGTTGTTGAGGTATGTAGGTCTGGTGTTGTGTAGTGGTTTGTGTGCGTGGATGAGGAGTTTGAAGGTGATCCTCTTGTTGACGGGTAGCCAGTGCAGGCCTCTCAGCTGGGGTGTGATGTGGCTGCGTCGGGGACGTCGAGGATCAGTCGTGCCGAGGCGTTCTGGATTTGTTGTAGTCATCTCAGGAGCTTGGTTGTTGTTCCTGAGTAGAGGGCGTTCCCGTAGTCGAGTCTGCTGGTGATAAGGGCTTGGGTGATGTTTTTCTTGTGTCGGGGGGATCCATTTGAAGATCCTGCGGAGCATTCTGAGGGTGTTGAAGCAGGCCGTGGAGACGGCGTTGACTTGCCTGGTCATGGAGAGGGTGGAGTCGAGGATGACCCCCCAGGTTGCGTGCGTGGTCTGTGGGTTCCTGAGCTGTGCCTAGCGATGTGGGCCACCAAGAGTCGTCCAAGGCTGATGGGGTGGGTCCGAGAATGAGGATCTCCGGCTTGTCTGAATTCAGCTTCAGTCGGCTGCCCTTCCTCCAGTCGGCTACAGCCTTCATTCCTCTGTGGAGGTTGGCTTTGGTGGTGTGGGGGTCTTCGGTGAGGGATATGATCAGCTGGGTGTCGTCAGCGTAGGAGATGATGTTGAAGTTATGTTGTCGTGCGACGTGGGCGAGCTGTGCCATGTAGATATTGAACTGCGTCGGGCTGAGGGAGGATCCCTGTGGGGCGCCGCAGATGAGCGGAAGGGTGGGAGGCGGATGCTCTGGATCCGGCCGGAGAGGAAGGATGTGGTCCAGGCCAGGACCTTCTCTTGAATTCCGGCGCCATGGAGGCGTGCTGATAGGGTGCGGTGGCAGACTGTGTCAAAGGCTGCTGATAGGTCCAGGAGGATGAGGGCGACTGTCTCTCCTTTGTCCATCATCCTGATCCTGATCCTGATGTCGTCGGTGGCGGCAATGAGGGCGGTCTCGGTGCTGTGGTTGCTGCGAAAACCGGATTGGGAAGGGTCCAGGATGTTGTTGTCTTCGAGGTAGCGGGTTAGCTGTTTGTTGACAATCTTCTCTGTCACTTTTGCCGGGAACGGGAGCAGGGAGATGGGCCGGAAGTTCTTGAGGTCTTTGGGGTCCACCTTGGGCTACTTCAGAAGGGCGTTGATCTTGGCGTGCTTCCAGCTTTCCGGAAAAGGTTGCTGTCTCGAAGGAACTGTTGATTGTTTTCCGGAGGTGGGGCGCAATGGTTGTGCTGGCTTTTTTGAAGACGTGGTGAGGGCAGGGGTCAGATGGGAATCCGGAGTGGATGGTGTCTTCGTCGATGACGTAGGACCAGGTGGTCAGGCGGCTGGTGCGGGTGGTGGTCGCAGGGGTGGTGGACTCGGTGGTGGGTGCGGGGGTGTCAGAGTTGAAGCTGTCTTGGATGTCGGTGATCTTGCGGTGAAAGAAGGTGGCCAGGGAGTCGCACAGGTCTTGTGATGGTGGGATGTCGTTGGTGTTGGCGCTGGGGTTGGACAGTACTTTCACGATGCTGAAGAGCTCTTTGGTGTTGTGTGCGTTGTTGTCTAAGCGGTCCTTGAAGGTGGTTTTCTTGGCGGTCCTGATGTGTTGGTGGTGTCTGCGGGTGCTCTTGTGAGCTGCGTGGCTGTCTGGTGTTCGGTCATGGAGCCATTTCTTCTCGAGCTTCGGACAGGTGCGCTTGGAGATCCGGAGTTCTTCGGTGAACCAGGCGGCTTTCTTGTTGGTGTGGTTGGTTGTGGAGGTCTTGATAGGGGCCAGGGTGTTGGCGCAGTCGTTGATCCACAGTTTGAGGTTGGTCGCGGCGGTGTCTGGGTCAGTGGGGTCGGCAGGTGGTCTCAGGGCGAGGGTGGTAGTCAGTTGGTCCTTGGTGACCTTGCCCCAGCAGCGGCGTGGTAGTTGTTGGGTGCGGTGCTGTGTGGTGGGTTTCCTGAAGGTAAAGTGGACGCATCTGTGGTCGGTCCAGCGGGGTTTGGTGGTGTGGTTGAAGGAGACGTGGGGGATTGTGGAGAAGATGGGGTCCAGCATGTGTCCAGTGGCGTGGGTAGGTGTCGTCACAAGCTGTATGAGTCCGAGGTTGGCGAGGTTGTCAATCAGGGCGGTGGAGTTGGCGTCGTTGTTGTTCTCGAGGTGAAAGTTCAAGTCACCGAGGAGGATGTTGTCCTTGGGGCGAGGGCGTGGGTGCTGACGAGGTCGGCGATGGTGTCACTGAACTGTGGTCGTGGTCCGGGTGGTCTGTAGACGAGTGTTCCTCTGAGGGTGGTGTTGGGGTCGGTGTGGATCTGGAAATGCATGTGCTCGGCGGTGGTGAGGGTGTCGTCGGTGTTGGTTGAGACTCTGAGGGTGTCCTTGTGAATGATGGTGATTCCCACTCCGTTGGTGCGGTCTCTGCGGGAGATCTTGTAGCTCTGTGGGATGGCCATGGTGGTGTCTGGTGCTGAGGTGGCGATCAGCCAGGTCTCCGTCAGGAAGGCGACGTCGGGGTGGTGGAGTCTAGGATGTCCCAGAGTTCGATGGCGTGCTTGCGCACGGAACGGGTGTTGAGGAGGATGCAGCGGAGGTGGTTGGGTTCTCTGGCTGGTGGTTTGGTGGGCTGGATGCTGGTGAATCTGCAGTTCCGGCAGGCATAGAGCCCTTGGGTGCGCTTCGGAGTGGCCCGGTGGCAGGGGTGGTCTCGTCCAGTGTTGAGTGCGTGGAGGGTGCTGTAGTCGTAGTGCAGTCTGGCGTTGCGGGGGGGCGCGGGGTCTAGGGGTTTTGGCGCTGGGCGTGGTCCAGGTGCGGACGGACACAGACGGGCTAGCCTTTGGCGCGCCAGCGTCGCGCCTGCTGCGCGCGTCCGCTGTGCTTCCGCGCAGTGACCTCCATAAGAGGCAAAGTGGGAGGGAGGAGCAGCTGGGAGGCGAGAGCGGGGCGGCCAAGACAAAAGGCAAAAGGGGGTGGGCCGCAGGGGAGCAGCGGTGGGAAATGGGGGCGTGGGGGCTCGGAGGGCAGAGGCGATAAAAGGAGCGCCTAAGCAGAGAGACAAAAAAGCAAAAAACAAAAGGCAAGTTACAAAAGACAAGTTGGGAGAAATAACAAAAGATTAGCAGTACAGCCAAGCAGTCACCAGGGGCTGCAAACCCTCGGCAGCAACCGGACAGAGACACGAGTCACGGGCACCCAGGAGGAGCGGTGCGGCGAGGGGAGCGACCCGAGGTCAGGTCACACAGTCACTGCCGCGCTCAGACCTCCATAAGAGGCCAAGTGGGAGGGAGGAGCAACTGGGAGGCTGGAGCGGGGCGGCCAATGGGCAAGGGCAGGGAGACAAAAGGCAAAAGGGGGTGCGGCCGCAGGGGAGCAGTGGCGGGTAGCGGGGGCGGAGGGGGCTCAGAGGGCAGTGGCGAAAAAAGGAGCGCCTAAGCAGAGAAAACAAAAAAGCAAAAAACAAAAGGCAAGTTACAAAAGACAAGTTGGGAGAAATAACAAAAGATTAGCAGTACAGCCAAGCAGTCACCAGGGGCGGCAAACTCTCAGCAGCAGAGGGAGAGAGACATGAGACACGGGCACCCAGGAGGAGCCGTGCGGCGTGAGGAGCGACCCGAGGTCAGGTCTGAGTTTCTTCACTCTCTTCTTCTGGTCCAAAATAACAAAACTATCATCACAAACCTTTTTTATATCTGACACTGACCCTCACAAAAGAGCACTGTTCAACTCATTTAACTTTAATGCTGGACTTTTTGCATAATACAATCTTCTCACTAAGTTCCGCATTAGAGTACGATGTACTGCCAACGTCCTGAAATGGTCAAAAACACTGACATACTTTCCTAGAAAGACAAGCCAGTGAATGACCTTGCAAACCAGTATGTTTTCTCACTCTGCAAGGGTCTAGTCCTTGCAACACCTTAATCTTTTATTTAACACTTTTTTTTACAATATGCTTGTAAAAAATTACTTAATTTATCAATAGATTCTTGTCGTGCACTACAAATACTACTACAATCCCAAGTGCACACTGGGGCTTTAGGACGTCTGTCTAGAACTTCATCAGCTATCACTTCTTCTGAATTTCTAGGAACTATTTGCTCTTTCTCAATTAGACAACCATCTCTAACCTCATAAGCTCGACCACTGGTGTCAACTGCATGCAACAAATCATTGCTCTGTAAACAACTCTCTTCATTAAATAAAAGGCTCAGAACTTGAAGTGAATAGCTGTTAATTACTCTTTTCCTCTTACTTTTGGCCTTCATTAAATGGAATGGTTTATCTAGTCAATACAATTCAATACCAAAATGAAGAGTTTCCTCTTTACTTCAAAAGCCTTTTCAACAATGGATTCGATATGCTTCTTCTTTTTATAAAATTGTGTTCTCTTTCTTTATTTCTTTGTGTCCTTTAGTAAATTGTGAACAACTCTGTTGTAAAGTAACTTTTTGCGGATTTCTTTATATTGATTTTCTCTTCATTTACTATAAGTTGTATCCTTTGTTTTTACATTGCCTTTTTTGCCTTTCCTATTCTTTGCATTTTTTTTGTGCTTAGAACATTTTGACTACTTTGCACATCTGTATTGTTTTTTCTCAATCTAGTAATATTTTTTATGCAGTCCTTTGTGGTCTTACCAGAAGTTTTTCTTTTTGTAGCCACAACATGTTTATCTTCCAATACTTGAGTTTGAGTTTTTTTCAAGTAAGTATCCTTTTTCGGACTTTTTCTTCCTCTTTCTTTTTGCGGCATGATAACTTTATTTTAACGATGAAAAAAAGTATCTGTAATAAATAAACATAAATATTTATTAATAACTTAAAAAAATTATAGATTTTTATTCCTATACAAACACATTTTATACAAATTGTGACTACAAAGCTGTAGGCCTGAAACACAACTGTGAATGTGATAAAAGCACTACATACATAATGCATAGTAGTTTGAAGCACTCCATAACACTAGAACCTGAAGCACTGTATTAGTATATGCAAATTTACTAAATGATTACAATACGATAAGGAAAGACACTGAGTGAATTCATAATTGATTCACTTTTACTCTATTAAATAGATTACTACATGGTACATAAACAGTCACTATGGTTTTGCAACAGTACAGATTTAGAATTTACAGTGGTGCAGTGTTGTGTAGGGAGTCGTGCTGAGGTACTCTTATAGGATAGTGCAGTCGTATTTCAGTAGTGTAGGATGTCGTGCTGACGTAGATTTAAGGTGTAGGGTAGTGTAACAGTATTTCATTAGTGTAGGGGGTCGTGCTAGGGTAGTGTTTTAGAGTTTAGGGTACTCACTGGTGATTCAGTAGTGTAGGAGGTTATACTAGGGTAGATTTAGGGTTTAGAGTAGTGCAGTGGTCTTTGTGTAGTGTAGGGGGTCCTGCTGGGACAGTGTTCTAAGATTGTGCAGTGGTGTTTATATAGTGTACAGGGTCCTGCTAGTGATAGCATTTTAATGTTTAAGATAGTGCAGTGGTGTTTGAGTAATGTAGGGGGTTGTGGTATGGTAGTGTTCTAGGAAATAAAGTGCTCTTTGGATAATGTAGGAGATTGTACAGGTATACATTTAAGTTTAGGGTAGTAAAATAGTGAGTAGGTAGTGTAGGTGGTCATGCTGGAGGTAGATTAAGGATTTACAGTAGTGCAGTGCTGTTTGGGTAGTGTACGAAATCATACTGGGGTAGTGTTACTGCAACTCTACATGTACCTATTGTCTGCAAAAATATCTAGCATACATTTCATATATTTCAGAACTGCATTTTACTATTAATACTAAACTCATTTAGGATACACATAACCAATGACTATTTTCTAATTCTACCAACAAATAAGAACACAATGGGCAGAGGAGCAACTAGAGTCAAATTTTGGGGGGCTAGAACGGCGATAATGAGCTTGCTAATATGCATTATAGAATTCGTATAGAAGCCCAGGTTATATGTGCAGGACATCTAACCTGGACTTCTATAGGAATTCTATTACGCATATTAGCAAACCCATTATCGCGGTTTCAGCAGCAGTTTCCTGCGCTAAAATGGCGATAATTGTAAGGAGGTTCTTGCTGATATGCCCCAATAAGTTTTTAACCAATTACATGTCGGAAAACACATGAACTACCAAAGAGCTTCTCTCAGAGTGATTCCTTAATGCACAGACTCACTATGTGATTCTACACAAGCAACTCTATCCCTTCTATTTTACCAAAACACATTTCATAGTGTAGAAAAAGTACTGAATTTTAATGTAGCAACTTCACTCATTTTGCAAATACATGAAAAATAACTGGTTTCTAATTCTACCAAAACATTAGAACAGCATAGTTATCTGTGTGCAAACATAAAATAAACAATTTCTTATCTTAGAATACTTTCTAAATGCACACACACACACAATAAAGAGAGAAAAAAGTATTCCCTGCACTTTAGCAGGACAAACACATTTACTCTGAATAAAATCAAAATGCACCACATACATTCCCTCACAAATTAATAACTCACCTTACCAATTGTTTTGTAGAATAAGAAGTATGTCAGTCACACAGCAGATTTTCTTATTCAGAATCTCTGTTTTCAATACCTCTCACCAGAACCATAGAATAGCAGTTTCCCTCTCATTTTGAACACAAATATACATTCACATCAAATCACATTGCTTCCCACATTAATTCAAAACCAAACACACATTTTTATTGGTTTGACATTTCAATCCTTTCCAAATAACATACATTTGAAAACTGCCCCCATTCTGCCTACTGTCTGTTACCATAGAAACACTTCATGGAACACGCAACTGAGCACACAGGTCAAAAGTTCATCACACAATGTTTCTAGTCAAAACAGCAAGTGTGCTTGACTATTCAATAAACCAACTTAGCTTATCTAATGTTCTTTTCTATCAGTTTTTGTTAACCAATAAGAATCAGGCTTTTAAAAAACAAAAAATGCACCCTGTTTTCTGTGTACAATGTTCTCAACCAACCAATCATTTCTTTTCTTTTTTCAACACTGCATGTTATCCACCATTGTAGAAAAAACTTAGTTTTCAAACTGCCATTTCATTTACAGAGACCATCTGAGTGCATCCAGACCTCCTTTCAAGATGTTTAGAGTGTGGATTGTGGGACACAGCTATATTTTATGGAGCCAAGGGTATGCAGAACACAAAGGAAATCACAAAGACCTAGGTTTACCAAATGTAGATATTAAATGGATTGGACTGAGAGGGTTAAAGTGGCACCAATTGATGCCATTGCTTAAATCCATTTAGCATCTCCAACACCCTGACCTCATAATTGTGCACTGTGGTGGCAATGACCTAGGCACTTTGACTGGGCTAGGTCTGCAAATGCTTATGAAGGACACCTTTCGAGAATTGATGTCACTTTTCCCCCAAACTGCCTTTGTCTATTCTAACATATGCCAAAGGCAGAAATGGAACTGGTCGAATCAATTTTGTCCACAGATTGAGAAAGCTAGGAAACATGTGAATCCAAGACTATAGAATGGGGACCATATACCACAACAATCTGCGTTTCAATATGCAATGCAATTAATTGCGCTTTATAAAACTTTATAAATAAATCTATAGGAGAGATGATGTACATTTTACTGATGAAGGGAACAGAGTCTCCCTCTTGAACTTTAGACTCTGCATCGGTACTTACTTGTAGGTACTAAAATCTCTCAATAAACACAAGGGCTCTTTTTAGAGCCACCTAACAACTAAACACATATGCTTGATGTATATCTGAAAAAATTATTTATTTTTGGCTTTGAGTCGCACACCCAACGCCGTAGGAGTCATGCAGCCAATACGTACAAGTAATGCACCACATGCGATGGAGTCGCGTACCCTACAGGTTACACACCAGGCATCCAACGCTTCCACACCTGGAGCCGCTCTGATTTTAGACACTTCTAATTTTACAGAAAAGAAAAAATAAGCCCCTATCACTTCAGGAGCTGGCCCTGGGGGGGTGATGGTCCCCAGGGCTGCGTAGGGGTAGCCAGTTAGCCCCCCACATATATTAACTTAAAGCCCCGGGGGTGGTGCTCCGCGGGGCAGTAGGTGGGGGATTGGGACTCCCCACACTATTTTTTTTAAAGGCCCCCGTGATTTGGCCGTCACGGGGACTAATAACCTTTGGGGGTTTTTTTCGATCGCAATTTAAAAAACATATATATATTTATTTTTGCCCTAGGTGTCCTTGTGCGATTCCCTGAGCAGGCCTACGGGGTCAAGGTGTTTCTACCCTGCCCCCTTTTCACGATTTGCACACATATTTCACAGACTTTTTCAGCCTCCCTTCTACCAAGGCACAAAATGGCTGCCAACAGTTCCTGGTTTCGAATGTTTACAACCACTTGACAGCCTATTAGCATTGAGAGCTTATCCTACGATGCCAATCCTCGCACAATCTGCGGATCCACCGCGCCCATAGATATGTAAATGACTTTAACCAGAATTTTCTCAAAAACTACTGAACAGATTGACACCAGCCTAGCACTCCAACACGGACACCCGCACCCGCATCCAGTGTTGTCAGATTTTCTAACCTCTATATAGCCCAAAGCCAATCAAAAAGTAGCCCAAACTAGCCCAATATTGCTACTTTAGGGAAGGAGGGGCAGGGACAGTGTCAAGCAGGCGGTGAATGCATTGGAATTGATATTGCAGCAGGATGCAAAGTAAATATGTGTCTAATAAAGCACGTTAACATACTACTTTGCTGGAGCGCTGTATTTATATTAATAATCTGGCAACTAGCCCAAACCAAAATGTCACCACACAACCGGAAAAAATATAGCCCATTTGTGCGTGATCTTGCCCAATCTGGCAACACTGATGCCACAGTCACTCCCTCACGGCTTGTATACACCCACCCAACACCCATCCAGCACAGGCGTCACAAGACACGTGACCCCGCTAATATAAAAGAACGGGCGCATGTGCTCTATGTCATTTTAGAGTTTAGAGTGTGTGGCCTCACTTCTCATTGAGTTAGTAGCACCACAAGCACTGAGCGGGTGTTCAACCTGTGATGATAGGTGCACCAGTATGGCCTCTGCCATGGCGATATCAAGACTCAGTACCAAATGTGAGACCTGTTAGCTTGCAGAACGTAGCTGCATGATGTGGAGGGTGCTGTGACCTTGAAAAGGTGAGCAGTGAGTCCTTGTGCGCAGCGTCGGGCAGATACCTCTGGGCGGCGGGAGTGGATGGGATACAGCAGCCTGAATGCAGAAAGAAGGCAGAGCGATTTAGGCATACACACTCGTATATACTCTGCCACAGCATCGGATTGGTAACACGGGCAAGAGTGCAAAGCCCGAGAGGCCAGTGCTGAGGTCCAACTGTGGGCTGCTTTTTGGAACAGTCTGGTGGGCAGATTTGGGTGATGTAGCTGTTGTTGGGATACAGCCAGCGGCCCAGTGGGTGCCTTTCTGGAGGCAGATGGGCATCATTACCTCAAGTTTAGCAACAGGCAGGGGTGTTACTTTCTTTCTCTCGCAGGGCCTTAATGTATGCATACCTAGCAGGGCAGGGGGCCTAAGCAGAAATGACCTCACTTGTTTTTAAGTCACCAGTGTAAACTAATCCATGCATTTTTTTATTTCTCCCCCACACCTCTTTGCTTAAATAAAATTTCGCTGAAGCAGTGTTTTGAGGAAAGGCAATATGCAAATGTGGGGCACTTTTTTTAGCATGCCCGGACCGATTTTGAATCCTAATCCAACCCTACTCTGCCATTACTAATACTGTACTATCTTTCAGATGTGGGAGCTTGAGTGTACCACTAGGCTGCGGCATTTGGTTGAAGACAAAGCAGTGGTGTAAAGGTAAACTGTGACAGTTTTGTACACAGTGTGGGCACTCAGTATCCCTTCTGATCTCTTCCTTTCGCTCCCTCACACTTTTTTATCTCCCACTTCCTCTTACACTGTTTGTCTCTTTCTCTCTCTCTCTCTGTTGTTCTCTCCCTCACTCTTCCTCTGTTTCTCTGTTTCTCTTTCTCACACTCTTTTCCTCTTTCTCTCTCTCTCACTGTTTCTCTCTCTCTCTTTGTCTTTCTCACTGTTTCTCTCTGTGTTCCTCTCGTTTTCCTTCTTTTCCCTCTCTCTTCCTCTCACTATTTATTTCTTTCTCTCTGTCTTCAGCTAACTTTCTTTCTTTATCTCTCTCTTCCTCAGTCCTTCGAGAGCTGAAAGCACACAAAAACTCTGGGATAATGCGCGGCCATCCTGACAATCAACACCCACTCCGAATTGTGCGCTCTGCTCTACCACGAGTACGCAACGACAGAGAAGGTTGCTTCGGCACATGGTGGACGCTCTTACACACACACGACGCTGGCGGAAAGTGAGCAGAGAGACTTCTTTCTGCAGCAGCGGGCAGTCATCTCTGGGCGGTGGGAGTGGACAGTGTGCAGCAGTCTGGGGACACAGGTGTGCGCAGATACCTCCAAGCAGTGGGAGTTGAAGGGTTGCACCAGCTTCATTGCGCATTAGTGAAACAGAGAATTATGCGTGTGCAGTTGTATGTACTCTGCAATGACTAATTCTATACTATCCTTGAGATCACTAAATTTTAGGGTTGCACTATCCCCCGGCACGTGGTTGGAGACACATCAGTGATACAAAGGTCAGTTGCCATGATTTTCTCCAGTGTCAACACTCCCTCTCCCTCTACATCTCTTCCTTACTCTCTCTCACACTTTCTCTCTTTCTCTGTCTCATTCTTTCTTTCTCTCTTCCTCTCTGTCACTCTTTATCTCTCTCTCTTCTTTCTCACACCGTTTCTCTCTTTATCGCTCTCTCTTCCTGTCTCTCACACTGGTTTTCTCGTCGTCTTCTTCTCTGTCTCACTCTTTCTCTCTTTCTTCCTATCTCATTCTTTCTCTCTCTCTTCCTCTCTCTCACATTGATTCTCTCTTCTTCTCTCACTCTCTCTCTCTCTCTCTCTTCCTCTCTCTCACACTTGTTCTCTCTCCCACACGTTTTCTCTTACTCTCTCACTCTTTCTCTCTCTCTTCCTCTCTCTCACATTGATTCATTCTCTCTTCCTCGTATCTCACTCTTTCTCTCTTAATCTCTCTTTCTGTGTCTTCCTCTCTCTCACACTGTTTCGTTCTTCCCTGTAGCTCACTCTTTCTCTCTTCCACTCTCTCACTCTTTCTCTCACTGTCTTCCTCTCTGTCACACTGTTTCTCTTTCTCTCTCCCTTGTATCTTACTATTTCTCTCTTACTCTATCTTTCTTTCTCTGTCTTCCTCTCTCTCACTCTCTCTCACTCTTTCTCACTTCCTCTCCCTCTCTCTCTCACTCTTTCTCTCTCTCTCTGTCTCCTGTGCTGGACGCATGATGCACCATCTTATCTTTCTTTTTTGTCTTGCAGGCTGTGAATCACAAATGGACCAGCAATGACAGGCCACGGCTGTACATAGTTTTATTTGTAGTTGTTTTGTTTAAATAAAATGTTTTATATATAAATCTATACATGACTAAGGTTTCTTATTTGTCCAACCGCACAGGGACACTTCCGGGCCCAAAAAGTTTGTTGGGAGTATACTGGTGATGTGGGTAGAGTGTGTGTTCCTGCTAATGTGGGGAGATGCAGCGTGAAAGGGGTATCTCTCACAGAAAAGAACTCTGGTATGCAAGGGGACTTGCAAAGGACGCCTGGAACTTGCTGCTGCCCACTGACCCCTTGAAGGACCTTTTCTGCCACAGCTCGCGGAACCCGCTCCGCGGGTCCCGCGTCGTAGGAGTGAGCTTGCCGAGGCTGCTGCTGTTGCTGGGCGGTGAGTGTGCGACAGGGCTGCGAGCAGCAACCCGGACTCGGTTTCCCAGGAGTCCCGGGTTGCGCAGGCCGATTCCAGCTGGCCCGCTCTCCCTGACCGCCCCGCCCAGCCCCACCCGCCTCAAATAGCGCGGGGAATTTCAATTACCTTGGGACTTGCAAAGGACGCCTGGAACTTGCTGCTGCCCACTCACCCCTTGAAGGACCTTTTCTGCCACAGCTCGCGGAACCCGCTCCGCGGGTCCCGCGTCGTAGGAGTGAGCTTGCCGAGGCTGCTGCTGTTGCTGGGCGGTGAGTGTGCGACAGGGCTGCGAGCAGCAACCCGGACTCGGTTTCCCAGGATTCCCGGGTTGCGCAGGCCGATTCCAGCTGGCCCGCTCTCCCTGACCGCCCCGCCCAGCCCCACCCGCCTCAAATAGCGCGGGGAATTTCAATTACCTTGG
Organism: Lissotriton helveticus; assembly: GCF_964261635.1. Classification (NCBI taxonomy): domain Eukaryota; kingdom Metazoa; phylum Chordata; class Amphibia; order Caudata; family Salamandridae; genus Lissotriton; species Lissotriton helveticus. The sequence continues at coordinate 1,791,064,853 of NC_136068.1, forward strand.
GACTTGCAAAGGACGCCTGGAACTTGCTGCTGCCCACTGACCCCTTGAAGGACCTTTTCTGCCACAGCTCGCGGAACCCGCTCCGCGGGTCCCGCGTCGTAGGAGTGAGCTTGCCGAGGCTGCTGCTGTTGCTGGGCGGTGAGTGTGCGACAGGGCTGCGAGCAGCAACCCGGACTCGGTTTCCCAGGAGTCCCGGGTTGCGCAGGCCGATTCCAGCTGGCCCGCTCTCCCTGACCGCCCCGCCCAGCCCCACCCCGCCTCTCCACACCCACTTCCGCCAGTATAATTTCAATTGCACATTTACTAGCGCGGGAGCGCGCGGGAGGGCGCCGGGAGAAGCCCGGGACAAGGGCGGGACCGTCCAAGGCCGTCCTAGGCCGGTGTAGGCTGGGCTGGGCCTACTCTCTTGGTTTTTCAGATTGTGCAGGTAACTCCTGGAGCTAACAATTCGTTATATCCGCTCTGTGAGTCACAACTGATCCTTCCTGAGCAAAATCATGCCTTCCCCGGCAAGGGAGAGTACCCCTTTGAAGCCGGGAGGAGTGAAAATCGGGACTCTTGAAAATTATTTCTCACGGGCAGTGGGGGAGGCTGACAAGGAGGGAAATCTGTCCCGGCTAAGGGCAGAACGGAGACGATCAGTGGATAACCTGAAAAATACCCCCCTTGGAGAACAATCCATTACATCTAGGGAGGAGTTATCACGAATTGACGATGTCCCATTCTTGTTAAGGGAGCGTACTAACACCTCGCCAGTTGAAATCATGAGTACAGCTCCAGCCATTAGCCCCAGTTCTGCTAGGGGGACTATTGATTTAATCTCACAACCGCCCCCAGCTCATAAGGATAGGAATACCAAACCAAAAGCAGCCACTACACAAGTAATTTTGGGACCCCCTCCAAAAAAGCGTAGGAGGAGGGCAAAGGGAGCACAGGGAAGCAGTAAACCCAAGAACTCACATTTGGACTTTGGCAAATCCCTAAAACCCCCTGTACCAATAGTAAAACTACCGGTAGAGCCATACCCCAAACCTAACGTTCAGGAAGACACAGTTCCTGCCTTGATCAAAGATACAGGAACTAGTAGTGTTAATGTCCCCCTCTCTGTTGTGCCGCTGGGAAACCTGGAATTCCTGTTAAGGTCGCTGCTACTTCCGATCAGCGAAAGTATAAAAAAGATTGAGATCAGACTAACCATATTGGAGGCTACATTGGGAAGTCTGAAAACTCACGCTGGTCGACAGGGAAGTGATCCAGAATCTATTACCACCTCTGTTGTCCCGCAAGGGTCGGGACACAGGGTAGCAAACCCAGCCCCCCCACAAGCTGTAAATGGGGTAGTCCCTCAACAACCCTTAAACCCAAAACCTGCAACTACCAAACCACTTAACGCAAACACACTTAACCCTTCTCTTGCCCCAGTACCTCCGGTACACCCGGTAGATAATATTATCCCGGACAACCAAAAGAAGCCCCCCGCAAGACCTCGCCGTCCCAACTTACCACCTGAGACTAACGACTTTACTGTGGTCATGGCGGGGGTCCCGCAACTTGACGAAGGCGAAGTTGAGGATTTTTGTGCCCTAAAAACCAGGGTAATCAAGTGGCTAAATAGAAATAGACCTCTCCCGAGACATCTTAATAACGAAATTATAATGGTAAGAAGGGTCCCATGGGTGGGGAGAACTCAGAAATCCATCCCTGGGGATTGTTTATTGGTGAGTTTTAGGGACAAGGGTACGGTGTCGCATATATGTCAAGGGGAGAACATATCAAGGGAATCTACCATCCAAACCCTCCGTGTGTCTTTCTTCTTTCCCATCGCCCCAGGCCTACTCCACCCACTCCCAAATTATGACAGATGGGAGAGGGCTGGAAGAAGGGGGAGACACCAGGCCTTTCACCCTAGGCCATTATTTGGCAGACCAGTACCACCTCTCCCTACTTATAACCGGTTCAATTGTCTGAACGGCTTAGAGGGGGTGGATTGACAAATAGGGAAGGCCCCCAAGGAGAACACAGAAAAGGGCGCTCAAGTAGAAATATCGGAGGAGCAAAGACACATGGCTCTGCAAACTCACACAATTGGGGCGGAGGAACCAATGCTTTTGGAAAACAAGGGTATGGCTGTAGATAGTTTAGCAGGAGGAGGCGGGGGGGCTATGCAAGGGGTGTTGCAGGAGTTAGGAGCAAGGAGCCAGGGGGGGTAGCATTAGGTGGAGAGGATGTGAGGATCATTTCCTGGAATGTAGCGGGCTTAGCAGGTGTATTTAACAACAAGGAGTGGGTTGATTTTATCAGGAAATTTAATGTTATATGCTTACAGGAGACATGGGCTGTGGTGAATAATTACCATCTCCAGGGCTATAAGTGTTTTTTTGTTCCCGCCCGAAAACCTAGCTCAGGGAGAGCAATGGGTGGTTTAGCTGTCTATGTAGATTTATCCCTCCCAGGTACCTGGTCGTCCCCAGACTGGAATCTACATGGTATACAGGTAGTTCGGTTTTCTGGAAAGGGGTTAAAATTGTCAGTTCTTAATTTTTATAATAGTGAGACACTAAATACCCATTCCCCGCTATTAGCTGAACTTGACCATAGGCTGGGTCAAGAAATTATATCCCAGAATAAAGGGCCGTCCCATGGGCTGCTTCTGGCAGGAGACTTTAACTGTCACCTCTGTCCGGCACTGATTAAGGCAAATACAGATAGGGCACAATGCCCAATTGAGAAGGGGCCGCATTTTTCACACACGCCGACTGGGGTGGCTCTTGGGTTGCTTCGGCTTAAGCACGACCTAGAGCACACAATTAACATGATAGACCCACAGTCGGATGGCACACTCCCACCAACTTTTAAGGGCAGGGGCTGTGCATCTATTATAGATTACATCTTGGTCTCGAGATCCTTGATCAACAAAATAATCAGTGTAGGGATAGAGTGGAGCAGTTTTAGTGACCATAACCCGCTCATTTTAACGTTCTTTTACAAGGCGGGCACTGGAATTAAATCTCATTGTTTAATCGAGGAGAGGGCCACTGACCAAGGCAGGAGATTGAAATGGTCTAAAATTGATGGGGCACAGTTTTATAAAACTCTGGGCGACAAGGGCCTAGTGGCCATTAATGATTGTTTAGATCTAGAAATACAGGGTCCAAGGGTCTTGGAAGCATTTGATCATATTGCCAATTTAATTGATGAATTATTAAGGTCCAGTGCGCCCACACGTAACCAGGTAAATCCCCGTTGGTTTGACAGAGATTGCTCTAAGGCACTGAGGGAACTGAAATGCTCCCTCAAGACGAAACCACGGGATCCACAGATTATTAGGGTCAGTAGAGAAAAGTATAAAAAAGAGACCAAACGGAGGACACTTGCCCTACAGGCAGAAGCATGGGCAGATCTAAGAGAAGCTGGGGAAAGAAAAGATCTAGCGGGGTTCTGGAGAATCATTAATAAACCGACCTTTTTAGAAAATGATTCTCCGGAGATAGGGGCTAACATTCTTCCGGAGCAATGGGTTACCCACTTTAGGGGTTTATATAACTATGAGTCTGGCACCCATGTGGAGCCACCGGTATCCCCAAGACAGGTCCCACCGGTTGCATTCTCTCTTAAGGAGATCATGTCAGGGATGGAGGGTTTAACTAAAAATAAAGCCCCGGGCCCGGATGGAATTCCTCCCGACCTGTTCCTTAGTAATATAGATTTATGGGCTCCTTTGATGACCAGGGTTTTAAATACTGCTATTATCTGTGGACTTCCATCATCCTGGTCTAAGGCGATCATTGTGCCAATTTTTAAAAAGGGGAATAGGGACGACCCTAAGTGTTATCGGCCCATCTCCCTGATTGACGTATCGGCCAAACTTTTGGGAAGGGCAATCCTGAATAGATTGACCGAATGGACCGAAGAAAACAACATCTTCTCGGATACCCAGTATGGGTTTAGGACAGGGAGGTCCACTAGTGACCAGTGCCTGAACCTGTACATGCTGACTGCCAAGTATACCTTGGCCAGCGATGAACCCATCTATATGGGATTCATGGATCTGGCAGCAGCATTCGATCACGTCAACAGAGGAAAGTTGTGGAATATGATGTCAGGTATGGGGATAGAGAGTGGCCTAATCACCATATTGAGGGAACTGCATAGTGACACCACGGCCAAGGTCAGATTTAATAGGGAGGGAGGACTGTCTGACTCCTTTCCGTGTAGGAGTGGAGTCAGACAAGGCTGTATACTTGCCCCTTTTTTGTTCTCCCTTTACATTAATAACCTGGACCAGTTCCTTCTGGGTTTAAAGGCAGATTGTCCAAGGGTTGGGCCACGGTATATCCCCGTCCTGCTTTACGCAGATGATGCGGTTTTACTGGCAAGAACACCTCGAAGCCTACAAACCCTGATAGAGGGGTTCGTGGAGTTTATGAGTAATCTGGATCTATCTGTCAACCTAGGCAAATCATATGTGCTCCTGGCCGGCAAAAAACCTTCCTCCAAATTTGTCTACACAATTGGTTCCCACAGTTTGGAGCAGGTTAAGACGTTCTCCTACCTCGGGGTAACCTTCGACGGTGCCCTGCAATTTACCCCCTTGGTAGCGGAACGTTGTACTAAAATGATTGCCTCCAATGGGGCGATAGCTGGATATGGCAGGAGGGTGGGCAGATGGAGTCCGGAACAGGTGATGAATTTGTACGGCTCCATAACATGCTCCAAAGTAATTTATGGGGCAGAAGTTTGGGGGTTCGTGAACACAACTAGAATCCAACAGGAAGAAAATAGGTATTTGAAAACAATCCTGAGGGCGCCACCCAGCATTGCTGGTCTTATAGCCCACAGGGAGCTAGGGAGGCCATATTTGGAAGATTTGTTAAAACTTAGGCCAATAGTGGCCTGGTTAAAAATATGGATAAACCCAGATGCGCATTTAAGCAGAGAAATTCTATTGGACTGCCTAGGTAGGACCCATTCTATGCGCATCCCCTGGCTCAAATACGTGAAAAATACCCTGGAGGATCTAGGGTTGGGGAATCTTTTCACGAACCCAGCTACTATTTCAGCACAGCACAAGAAGCAAGTAAGGGAACTATTTCTGGAACGAGAAACCCAATGTCGAGCTGGTGCTGAAGGAGTGAAAAAAACTGTAAGGGCCCACAGTTTGGTAAAGAGCGTGGAGGGCATGGAGCCTTACTTATTTCTTCTACATAATGCACAGGACAGATTTTATATGTGCCGTCTCAGACTGAATTTGCTCCCCTTCATGTTGGCTATACCTGCCGGGTTTACTTCATCTATCGAGCAGAAGGGCCCCTGCGGCTGCGACAATCGGTCTCCGCAGGATTCCCTTCATTTTGTCTTGCTTTGTCCCTATTTTTCCATGCCTAGGCGTAGATTCCTTGTAAACATCTTAAAAAAGGCCCAACTGGAACACGCCAGGGATGCCTTAGTATTTCTGTTAAAAGCCTCTGACCCTTTAACTTTGTGTAGTATCTTGAACTTTATCAAAGTCGCAATCCGTTTAAGAAAGACGAGGGGAGAGGAATGAAATATTGTGATCTGTATTTTTATGGCCCTTATGTCAGCATTCTTTTTTAGCGTATCAATTATGTGCAAGGATCTTAATTAGTATTTAATAATTTTTTTATTGATTATCTGTGTATATATAAATGTGCTTTTATGGTGTTTTCTAATCACCGAATAAAGATTCTTGAATTAAATTGAAAACTCTGGTATGTTTTCAGAATTGCCTTGGACAGATATCAGCTGACGGACTGAATCACAAAATGGCTGTTCAATGCTCATGTAGTGTGACTTATATGCACAGTTCGCACCCAGGCTCACTGAGGGAGAGATGCGGCCTGTCCGCTTGACTCACAGACGCAGAACTATGAGCCGTCAGCTCCCAAAGGAACAGCAGCTTAGTAGCTCGCATGGGTACAGGCACAGCAGCGTACTAGCTCGCAAAGGTAGTGAGCTGCCAGCCGAAGGACTTGCTTTGAACGGCATAGCTGCGAAGTGGTGATTTTGGGCACAAGAAGCGTGAGAAGGGTAACCATCCTACTGGTGTCCTGGAGTGGAAGTGGTGCTGCCTGGCACTCACCTGTTTCTCCTTTATTGTTAATAAATCTTAAACCTTCACCAAATCATCATTACACAGAGCTCCGCTATATTAAATTGCCCCCGGAACCTTTCTTTTATATTTTCACTCGACGCGAGGCACAAGATTACTGCTAACACTTCCTTGTTTGAAAGGTTAGCAGTCAATCAGAGGCAAGCTTGTGCTCAGCTGTTAGGCACCGACCAGATATATATATATTTGTTTCCTTTAATATCTCAAAACACTACTGAACGGATTTACACCATTTCTACAAAAGCGCGCTTTCTGAACCAAGACCTTTTCCCCTGCCAAATGTGGCCTAGTTCCATTCAGCAGTTTTACCTGTAGCTTTGTTTAAAATTTTGTATGGAAAATGCATTGAGAAAACACATTTTGGGACCCTTTTTCTCAACCCCTCTTGACCAATCACCCCAAAACTTTCAAGATAGGAGCTGATCAAAAAAGAGAAAATGTTTTGAAAATTCTGTAAACATGAGTGAAGCCCCGCAGCCCTAGCGAGCCCTCACTATTTTTTCTTTAAAAATTCCCCTGAGACCTAGCCCACGTCTTATGAAAATAAAACGCAGGCACCCGCAAAAAGTTCTAAGCACATGGAAGGCTCCAGGAGAGGGGCCGCACAACACCCCTCCCAAATGAGTAAGGCCCCGGGACTGCGGGGACGCCAGCGAGCCCCGGGACTTCAGGATCCCCAGCGGGCCCCCACAGCCCCAGCGAGCCCCCGCTATTTTTTTAAAAAAACATTCCCCCCCAGAGACCTAGCCCACCCCAGGGTCTCATTAAAATAAAACACAGGAACCCGCGACCCCAGCGCGAATTGCGTTGATTTGTTTTTGTTATGTTTTTTTGGGCCCTGGGGGTCCTTCTGGGACCCCCTCTGAGCAGGCCTAGGGGGTCAGGCTGTTTCCACCGTGCCCCCTTGACTTGTTTTCTACCTTTCTTTCTCTGTTTTCTGGTGACTCGCTTTTACCGAGCCACAAGATGGCTTCCAACACTTGGTTTGGAGTGTTGCCAGCCAATCACAGTGAAGCTCGTGCAGGCGCTTAGGCTCCGCCCAGATATTGAAACTTTTATTTTTCTAATTTCTCAGAAACTACTGAACAGTGAATTTCTAAGGTTTTTTAAATACTCATTTTTAACTATAACATGGCTGAAACCTATGGTTTTTTCAGTGAATTTCAGAGGTTTTGTAAATAATAACTTTTAAATGTATTAATTATATTTTTTTATACTGATTTACTACATTATTTTAAACTATTTATTTTTAGATATTTTATTTTTTAGATTACATTACACATTTTTATTATAAATTGAATTAAAAAAAAAATATTGAAATTGTAATATTTTTTTGTATGTAATATTTTTTTAATTTATATATAGCAGGCAATGATATCTATGAAAGGAAATTAAATTTACTGGTAAGTACAGTTACATTTCCTTTTCAGGAATAGTAGTGAGCTAGATTGGGGAATTAATTCCTCTTCAATCCTGAGGTCCCCTGTGAGTCAACTAGCCCACCAGGTACCTCCAGTATGCGCCAGGCAGCTGTGTTGCAGAGAGTCGTTCAAAGGGCACGCCCCCTTTTTACAACACTCTGCAACACAGCTCCGTGGCGCTTACTGGAGATACCTGTTGGACTAGTTGCCCTGTAGGGGACCTCTGGATTGAACAGGAATTAATTCCCCAACTTAAAACGCGCCTCAGGGCACTCACATCACCTCAAGCCCCGCCCCCTACCTTCACCACTGTGCTAACGCGCCCTGTAGAGTGTTCTAAGTTGGGGAATTAAGTCCCCTTGCATACTGGGGGTCCCTGGGGGCCAACTAGCCCACCGGAAACCTCCTGTATGAGCCAGGAGGCTGCGTTGCAGAGACGTGTAATGAGGCCACGCCCCTTTTTACACCTCTCTGCAACGCAGCCCTTGGGCGCATTTGTAGAGGGGGAACTAATTCCCCTTGCATAATGGGGGTCCCTGGGGGCCAACAAGCCCGCCAGGAATCTCAAGTATGTGCCAGGGGGCTGCAATGCAGAGAGATGTAATGAGGCCACGCCCCTTTTTACAGGGGGGGGCGTGGGGGTCCTTTTGGGACCCCCTGAGCAGGCCTAGGGGGTCAGGGTGTTTCTACCCTGCCCCCTATTTGCGTTCTACACGTTTGTTTTTCTCCTTTCTTGTGCCTCGGTCTACCAAGCACAAGATGGCTGCCAACACTTCCTGGTTTGGAGTGTTCACAGCCAATGAGCATGCAGCTCGTACTCGGAAAGGTACGCGTATGGTACTCGTACAGTATTCGTACCCCCGATTTTTGTAAAAAAAAAATTTGGGGGGCCCTTGGTGGTCCTTGTGGGACCCCCTGAACAGGGCCTGAGGGTCAGGGTGTTTCTACCCTGCCCCCTTTTTGCGTTCTACACGTTTTTTTTTCTGCTTTTTTGTGCCTCAGTCTACCGAGGCACAAAATGGCTGCCAACACTTCCTGGTTTGGAGTGTTGACAGCCAATTAGCATTCAGCTCGTGCTCGGGAAGGTACAGAGTACAGTAAGCTTACACTAAGCTTACCGTACTTGTACGGTACTCATACGGTACTCGTACCCCGCGATTTTTGTAAAAATAAAAATTGGAGGGGGGCCTTAGGGGTCCTTGTGGGACCCCTGAGCAGGCCTAGGGGGTCAGAGTGATTCTACCCTGCCCCCTTTTTGCGTTCTACACGTTTGTTTTTCTGCTTTCTTGTGCCTCAGTCTACCGAGGCACAAGATGGCTACCAACACTTTCTAGTTTGGAGTGTTGACAGATAGTTGACAGCCAATTAGCATTCAGCTCGTGCTCGGGAAGGTACAGAGCTTACCGTATGCACCTCTAGATATACTTATGTTTTTACTTTTGATTTTCTCAGGAACTACTGAACGGATTTACACCATTTAACAAAAAGACTCATCCGCGAACAGAACTTTACCTTTTTGCCAAGTTTGGTGTAATTCCTTTCAGCCGTTCGGGCTGTAGCCCCGGCTAAATGTCCTATGGGAAATTGCATGGGCAAAACACATTTTGGGACCACCCTTTTTACTCGGCCCCCACTGCACGAATCACCCCCCAAACTTTCAGGGAAGGAGCGGAGCAATTTGGAGAAATTTGAGAAGATTCGTCCACCGGCGCCAAAGTTATTCCAAATAGAATGTTGCGGATTTCCTATAGAAACTAGGTTTTAACTATAACTACCTACTGGCGACCGCCAGTAGGTAATATATATATTCACTGAAAAAATCATAGGTTTCAGATATGTTATATTTAGTTGGATATTTCACTCTTACAAAACCATAGAAATTCCCCTGTCATAGTTAGTTCAGCTAACTATAACTCGCGCACCCGCAATGCACTGCCAATGACGTCACATAGTACATCATTCATGACATGGTCAGTGACATCACTGATGAAATCACTGAGGACATTTCAAATTGCATCACTGATGACATCATCCAGTGACTGTGTGTTTCTGTAAAGTTTAAATATGTTTTATATATATATGCCAAGCTGTATTGAAGAATGAGTGGGTTTGTAAGTGTCTGTATAAAGGATTTAGTAGGTACATGACTGACTGTATAAATGAGTGAATACATGTGTCTTACTGAATGCATGGGTTAGTGACTAAACTGTTGCTGTGTAACCTGCTGCATGCTCAGTAGCTACATAAGTGTCTCTATGGGTTATTGATTGGTTGCCTGAGTATTTGTATGGGAGAGTGAGAGAGTGTGTGGGTGGGTGAGAGGTGTCTGACTGTGCATAGATGTGTGAGTGGTTGATTCAATGGGTGTATGGGTTCAGAAGTACATGTGGAAAGAGCTGTATGACTGGGTGAGTGTGTGTATGAGTCTGTTGGTAACTGAATGAATGTCTCAGTGGTACATGAGCAAGTAACTACATATATAAAATATAATGTATGTGAGAGTTGAAGTATATAAATAACTATACATGAGAGTCAATGATTGTGAGAGTGGCTGTATGGATGAGTGTATACTTGTATCAGTGATTACATGAGAGACTAAGTATGCGTTAGTATCATTATAAATATGTAAGACTGACTAGGTGTGTGAATAACTCTATGGGTGAGTGGCAGTGTGTGAGTATCTGTATATATGTATGAGTGCATATGATAGTGTTGTCGACATTGATGGACCCAACAGGAGTCTTCCGCCTTGTTGTTTTGTGTTGAGTTAAATTTCAATAACTTTGTTGGTGGTTACTTAAGTGCTGTGTGACTCTTTCTTGTTCTTTTTACTGTTATTTGGTGGTGTCGACCATAGTGTTACATTTTGGGGCAGTTTCTGTCGGAATACTGTTGATGTCTGCAGTTTGCACCAGCTTCTGAATAGTGTGTTAGATTTATCTCAACTTTAGGTGCATTGAAGTGCTGATAATGAGATGCAGAGGAGGCCTTCAAGTGCAAAAACACATGAGGTGCACCTTTTCGATTTATTCTAAATCCTAAATGCCTGTATTGAATTGCACTGTGGTAGTGGGTGCATTTACAGTGTACACACAAAATCAATGAAGAAATCTCATTGTATTTATATTGATTGGGAATAGTGGGTCAGGGGCTGGATCTTGACAGGATACACTGCCCAGTTTGTTTATTCTTCTTTACACGAAAAAAACCACATCACAACTTTCACAACAAAAGGTAAAAACTGCGATGCAAAACAAATTCCGGCGATAAGCCACGTTAGCACCAGGGATTTTACACCTGCTTTCTGCTGGTGTTAAGCAGGATGACTACCTGCAGCATGATAGGGAACACAGCCAAGAGCCACAATGGAACACCCGCCGGTTCCATAGAGTCAATGAGCATGATATCTGGATACCCATGAGGGCCGCAACACTCATCGCAACCACCCCAGGACCACCAATGCCCCCCGAACCCGCATCTGAGCAAGTGCGTCTGTGTGGTCATTGTGTTAGCATGATGGGCACAGGCCCTAAAACATCACAGTGTGCCGTCTTCAGTGGACATTACCATGTCACCTCAGCGTTGGCAGTGATCCTGGACATGTAGATACACATGCTTCCTCCTGCATGCACAAGCGGCAGGTGCTGGTCCGGCATACACAGGTCATCGCAGGGGTGTGCCTATCCGGCAAGGGGAACGGGGTGTCTCGGACATGACCATGTGCAGGAAAAAAAGTGCAATAAGTGTGTCTCTGTGTTCTGGTGTGGCCACCACCAGGGCCGCAGCAGTCGATGTTGTAAAGTGGCATGCACCACCTTCAAATGGCAGTGTCACGGTGTGGTTGGAATGCCGCAGGACATGCGCAAATACGCATTACAATGGTGTGCTGTAGGAGAGCACGGGATACAACAGTGCAGCGCTCAAAAGTGTGGAGGCTCATGGGAGAAAGGAGCTGCTGTTTGGCAATGTAACACACAGTGAACCCACCCATGTGCTAGGTGCTGGGCATCTCATCAATGATGACCAGGGTTGCAAACATCCCACAACAACCACGACCGACCTCTGTACACATCTTGTATGAATGCAGCTGGAAAAGTTACTGTAGGCATTAAAGGTTGTTTGGCTGAGCTACCTTGCGCTAGTACATCTGCTACTCCGAGAAGGAATTTGCAAGTGACCAGCCCACTTGACAGATACGATAATATTTGCATCTGTCTCCCACACTACACACTACCCAATTTGAGAACAACGAGTACACATCCCACACTCAAAATTCCTTTGTCGTATTTAGCATGCATGAAATGGCCTTCACATGTACTCCCATCACCCCACTGCCTGCACCCATTGCACACAGACCCGGCTCATTGCACGAAGGTGTGCCATTTCATCCACTAGACTGGCACACGGTAAGCCAGTGCAGCTACAAGCAGAGCCACTGATGCAATGGCAGGGCATCCCAAACACATGGTCGACTCCATTCACATCCACCTATACCTTCCACGTCTGCTGCATGTCCTGGGTGCACTGCCTTTGGCAGTGCTGCGGATCACTCACCGGCTGAGCTTATGCATTGCGGACGTCACCTGCGTTCAACCTGTGTTGCAATGTCCCACGTGCCTATCCGAATGGTGCATAGACGTGTGCCTCTCCAACGTTTGGGTAGCTGACATGTATTACGATGAGTGTGTGTGCACCCTGTTGGGCCATGACCGGGAGTTTCATAGTGATGCTCGTTTATGGCATGCATGGATGTTTGGCATGCATGTTGGGAACTTGGCCTGGGAGATTGCACATGTTGTAGTATGCAGTGAGCAAATTGACCCACTCCCTGATACTGCTTTGGTGCACATTGAGTACAGTGGTTGGAGTCAGCAAACTGTCCCGGTCAGCTGATGGATTACGTTGACAACATGTCAAATAATGTGACCAACCATTACTCATGAGAGATAGTGGCTATGCAGCTGCACTCCCGTTCATGGACGAGTGACAAGGTATCTACAACCACGACTCAATGTTCCAAATTGCACTTGTGCATCGGGTCACATGTCCAAAGATGACAGTGGGCATGGCTGCATTGGCGTCGACTCATATCCAAGGCGAGGATAACCAACGCTGCTTGACACTGACGTGTGTTGGTGATGGACTACCCCGAGGTGAACATGGACGTTTTCTTATGTTCCTTATTCAAGCATGCTGCTGCATTTGTCTGCATATCGTGGCACTACTGTTGGCCGTACTGACAAGCAGTTTTTTTGTATAAAGTTTCCACATTTTCACTTGTCTCCAAATGTGTTGTGTCTTCATTTGTATGCCAATGTGTGTGTCACGTACTCTCTGGTTGCCTGCCATATGTGGATTGCTACCCCATCTCGACTGTGGGTTTGTACTTATGCGTTCTCATGTGCCTGTTTTGTACTGATGCTTTTGGATGTTTATTCGCCACAGGAGAGTGCATTTGTGTCCTGTGTTTGATTCTGCAAATGTTTGCATTTGGACAACATTGTGTTGGATGTTGGTGTGCCCTGCTTCCTATGTGTCTGTGCTGAATTGTGTGTGAGATGTCTCTTCATGTGAAGTTTTGTTCACCCTTCTCCCTTTCAGGTAGTGTGGTTTTCACTTCTGTACTTGTTCAGTGGTGTGATGTTGGCAGGTTTTGTGACTTGTGCTCCTTGTTGGTGTGTTTCATTTTGGCCATGGTTTGTCTGTAGTTGTGTTGTACTTAATTGTGCATGTGTGCCATTGTGCCCATCTCCCCCCGTCCCCCCACTCCCTGTTTGTTCCTCTCCCTGGTGCTGTTGTGTCTGTAATTGTGTTGGTCCACACATAAGTACATGTGAAGAACAAATTAGAATAGTTCCTTGATTCTTTTAAATTGCAAACCTTCTCAATATTTGTTATTTTTGAATTTTCCATATAAACCGTTTTTTTAATATTCAAGGACACATAGAAGTCAGAAGTGCAATGTATTCTATCAACACACTTTCTAAAACATTCTACAACATGTGCAGGTGAAAAGATCATCAATTTTTTTAAACCTAACGATATTTTTTTGCAATATTTTCTCGCACATTTAACGTCACGCGCAGCTTAAAAGTTCACGATTGTTGTAAGTTCAGACAGTGCCTTCCAAATGCAAGTAGCAGGTGTGGTTGAGTTGAGCAAATTTTATCCTATGATATGTACTCTACGTTTAAACTGCTTTTTCTTAACCAATCACAAAGATGCTTTTCCACAAAACAAATGTGCACCCTACTTCCCAATCAGTTATCGTTTTTGTATGGGGGTGTCCTCTGATGTTCCCAATCTGTAGGTAGCCCATTTTCTGCAGGGAGAGCCAAGCTAACCCAGCCACCACCTCCCGTCAGGTCCATGCCACTCCCAAGCTGTGCTTCTCTCTATGAGCTCTCGACTCAAACACTTGACTTGACAGACCTCTCTGCTCTGCTCTAATCTGAATTCACCACGCATCTGAGAGGAAAGGGCGGGCGACCTGTGTTATTTAGAGTCCTTAAATAAGAATTTGTACTTCAGCATTACCAAATTACTTACTTACATTTTATGTTGTGTTAATTGTAATCCGGCACTAAATTTTACTTCAAGCCGGAATATTTATTATTAGCTGTTTTATCAAATTTAGCAACATCTTTCCTTTCTCCTGGCCTAACATGTCCTTTTGAAATCAACCACTTTACCAATATGCATTCTAAATCAGGCCTGTTCGAAATGGAGGAGGGGTTGATGGCCGAGGTTGGAGGGGGTCAGGGGTCGGTAAAGTGGAGGCAGTTCATTATGAAGTGATTTAATTTACACATTTATTCACCTTTCGCTGTTAAAAGTGCATCACTGTTTTTTTTCTTTCATCTTGTTGCTAGTTTACTGGCAGGCTCAGGAGATAACGATACCAAAATAGAGGGCTAAATAACTGCTTTCCCCAGGGAGATAGAGGGGTGGGGGTGCCAGAAGAACTGGCAGAATGAGAAGTGGAAAGCACAGAGAATGAGGCCATCACAAATCATCAACAGCTTTTTGTGAAAAAATTCTGCAGCTGCATATTTGAATGTGTTGTGTTTTTGCTTGCCATCCAGTGTAATTATTAATTAAACTAGACTTAAGAATTGTTCTGGTTGTGCTCCCATGCCAGCTTACCTGCTGCTCTGGTGAAGTAAAGGTGGAAGGCTGTACTGCTGAAAGGGCAGATGGCGTGGGTCCCGGCAGGTCTATACTGCTTGCGCGACCGGTAAACAGTTGCTCTGCCCTGCCACACCTAATGCAGCTCCGTACTCCTGACTCATACAATGAGCGCGTTGCCCGCGAGGAAAAGGCAGGGGGCGCATAGACACCTGGTCACGAGGTACAAGAAGACGCTGATCTGTGTCACGAGGTTCAAGAAGACGCTGATCTGCGTAGGAAGGAGAGGCACGTCATCCTCTTTGGCCCGGCCTTCCCCGTCCCAGCTAAGCTCAAAGCCAATCTGGGCAGCTGGTTTGGGTGAGGGTGGGCAATAGAGCCTGCAAACAGCCTAAAAAGGCCAAACAACACTAAAGGGCTACTAAATTCAGCGGCAAACATCACGAGATACTCACAGGGTCTCAGCGAGCTACCGGTAGCTTGCGAAAGACAGGATGGAGACTCGTGGTGTAGCAGATAGAAGACAATAAGGATACCTGTTATTAGAAACAGGATCAGCGGAACACCTCCAAAGATGTTTCCGAATACGGAGTGTATGAAGTTTGGTATAACTCGAAGTACCGTCTGGAAGGTGCTTAGAAGTCCAGAACCAATGGTCTTAAATAGTTGGATAATGCCAGATGTATCAGGCATGTTAAAGATACGATTTACCATTTGTACGAAATGGAAAGGGCAGTTTGTATTAATAGGTGCCTGTATCTCAGTTGAAGACCTTGCGATCTTGAGTTCAAAAGTCTCTCGAGCAGAGGTTAAGGGTACAGACTTCTGTGAAAAGCATGGCTTTCATCCTACCTAGAGTATCAAACCGTATTAAAGAAACATTCAGTGAAGGCCATAACGGCACCTCCCTGACAGTATGTGTCGGTGGAAACAGTACTTGCATACATCTAGTAACCCTGGAGCTCACGATTATTAGATATGCGATGCACAGGATCATTCCACAGCAGCCTTGACTGGTCAACATCAAGTAACTCCCCTTCGAAGTATCCCAAATGCTGGAGTAATCACGGCAGCTGGGGCACCCCTCAGATGACAGGACAGGTTCGCCACAGAACCATTATAAACCCCATGCAGTAGAATGTCCTGACATACGAGCCATCGACTTAAAGCGCTCTCACAGTTTGCACCACTGAGAAACACTTCTCGATCCTTACTCCGGTATCAAAATCTGTATGGTAATTCCCAAGATTCCTTAATGTATTCCTTACCCATTTTTTCATATTTCCCTCCCTGCTTTTTTTCAAGGCAAGATTGAAACTGAAAAGTAGTGACTGGTAGAGTTATGTGGCCATAGATTAGCCATTCTGTTTGCGGTGATTCTGCCACTGTGAACGGTAATCTATCCAGTTTTTCGATACACCGAATTGTATATTCATCTCCCCTTTGTGCCATTTCTATCTGTTTATCTGATAGATTGTATTCAGAAAACAGAGACGGATTGTTTATAAAACGCCAAGGACATACCCTGCACACACAGATTGTAGCGTCCAGCTTAACAACATAATAGAACGTAATTGAGATTGCCCTTGTTGTAATACGGCCAAATTTTGTTCCAGTACGTCTATCGCAGAAGATACAATGTTGCCTAAGGAATATATCCTGGAGGTCAATGTTGCTAACACATTGTCCACCACTTCTAGAGGTTTCTCCAAGTTAACATGGTCTATTTCCCGTATTCTTTATGCAGCCTCTTGTTGTGATATTTTCCAAATGTCATTGTAGGCAGTGTAAATGCCAGCATATATGATATGTTTTTGATGTGGTTTCATGGGACCTAGTAAAAATCCCTA
Organism: Lissotriton helveticus; assembly: GCF_964261635.1. Taxonomy (NCBI): domain Eukaryota; kingdom Metazoa; phylum Chordata; class Amphibia; order Caudata; family Salamandridae; genus Lissotriton; species Lissotriton helveticus. Next base: position 1,791,081,382 of record NC_136068.1, read on the forward strand.
AGATGTACATCTTGTGTGAGTAAGGATAAGTGTTGTCTCACTTATGAGTGTTGAGGTTTCTAGCCAATTAAGGCACAACTTCCCAACACTGTAGGGTGCAGTGGCAGTGTCTTCTACAGCAAGGGCCCAAATCTCTGAAGGCCGTAACAGAGATGTATGTTACCTGACTTCTGATCCCCCCCAATTTGAAATATCCATTGCCTGTGGTAACAGTACACAGTTCTGAACATACTACTTCCACTTATGTAAAGTTAATCCCTTTTCAAACCGGAAATGCTTGCGGTTTGACGGACCAGATGATCCATCACTCCGCTTTCTACATTTTAAATACTGTACTAGTCAATTTTAATACAAGCATTGGCATAGCCAATAGGTCTCACCTTTGGGACCTTATAAGTGTTTAGCCATGTAACAGTTGATGTTGTTTCACCAAGGATATTCTGCTGCATAACTAAAAACTTATAAGGTCCCAAAAGCGAGACCTATTGGCTATGCCAATGCTTGTTATACCTGGTGCCAGCTTTGAAGTGGAAGTAACTTCTCGAGTTCTCTCCCTCACACTGCTGATTCTGGAATTTCCTTCCTCCCTGCCCAAGCTCCAAGGGTTGGTGGGGGATTCAATCATACTTGCGCAACAAGCGATTCCCTCAACAGTGATTGTTGAGACTAGATTTTTCCTTCTCTTATTTCCTGTTGCATTTCCAGTCTTGCGTTTAGTAGTCTTAAGGGTAGAAGTGATTGTGCCGCCTTTGCGTGTGGTTGGCTTCGCTGGGATTTGTTGTGGTGAAGATGAAGAACACTCAAGTGTTCTAGACAGGAATTCTGTTGGTCTCAATGGGGAGCCGGGGCTGCTGAGTTGGGGATTAGGTGGTTCCAGCCCTGGTCTAAATAAGTATTGTGTTAGAGACAGACGCCTCTCTGTCTGTTCTATTTCGGTTGAAACCACCCCAATAGCCCCTGGAGCATCCTATCTATTGAAGTTTGGGGCAGTGGGGGTAAAATGATGGCCTGGGGCCCTTTTTTTGCTCCGCATATGCGCCTACCCATATTCTGTTAAATAAAAACAAAAAATGAAAATATAAAAGAAAAACACAAAGCGTTAGGCCACCTAATGCGCTGACCAATGTTGTGAGTTAAAACAAGTGAGTGTGTCTACACATCCTATATGTCAAAGTGTAAGACATTAAAACGCAGGGTAAAAATAATGAAGGGTCAAACTCTGCATGTGAATTATGTCACAATTAAGAACGTCCTAAAGTGGATCGGTTCGAGTGGTTTGTCCTAAACGGCACTAGGTTGGATGCGCTCTTAGTCCACCACCAAGTCCTGCTAAGAGTGCGGGGGAAGGCCAACACAGCTGCAAGAAGAGTTCATTGCGCCGGGTAAAGATAGCTTCATTCAAAAAAGTCCCAGAGCAGTCCTACCAGAGTCTCTGAATGGTGATTCGTATCCCAAGGGGGGTGGCCCTGCCCTGCCTCTTCCTGGCGATGATGGGCGCAAGACGGGCGCGTCCTGTGCCGCGAGGAGCGAGGCAGCGCTTTAAGCGCAGTGGTGGCACCTCCCCCTCATGAGCGGCGGCGGAAGACTGTGACCAGTGCACCCTGGGACTTGCAGTCCCACCAGGGTGAGGTACGGGGCAAAAGGAGCACGAGGCGGCAGAAGAAACCTCCTGGGACTACGATCCCACCAGGAAGCTGCCCCATATGCCCCCAGCGTAAGCCCCAAAGCACAAGAGTCAAAGCAGCAGTGTCCCGCGCTGCGGGGAGCGAGGCAGCTCTTTAAGCGCAGTGGTGGCACCTCCCCCTCATGAGCGGCGGCGGGAGATTGTGGCCGGTGCACCCTGGGACTTGCAGTCCCACCAGGGTGAGGTGAGGGGCCAAAGAAGCATGAGGCGGCAGAAGAAACTTCCTGGGACTACGATCCCACCAGGATGCTGCTCCATATGCCCCCAGAGTCAGCCCCAATGCGCAGGTGTGAAAGCAGCAGTGTCCCACGCCACAGGGAGCGAGGCAGCGCTTTAAGCGCGGTGGTGGCGCCTCCCCCTCATGAGCAGCGCCAGGAGATTGTGGCCGGTGCACCCTGGGACTTGCAGTCCCATCAGGATAAGGTGCAGGGCAAAAGAAGCGTGAGGAGGCAGAAGAAACTTCCTGGGACTACATTCCCACCAGGATTCTGCCCGATATGCCCCCAGAGTCAGCCCAAAGAACAGGAGTCAAAGCAGCAGTGTCCTGCAGGTGCTTTTTTAAAGTGCAGGTAACACCATGGAGGGTGTGGATGGGGAGGATGTAACAACAAGGAGGGATGAGAACAACATGGAAGACAGAAGCACACAGAGGACGAAGGTGAGGGCAAAGCAACATGCAAAAGAGACAGTGAGGTGGATCAGATGAGGAGAAGCACATGGGGGAGAAAGCAGTGTGGAGAGAAGTATACAAGGATGAGCACAACATGGAGAGTGCGGGGGAGAAGCACAAAGATGAGAAACAACGCGGATCATGAGCCACAGAGAGCAACACAAAGTACATACAGCCGGAGGAAAGAAGTATACAAAAGAGACAGTTGGAAAAGGCATGCACTCTCATAGATTGCTTAACCTGAAAGAAACAAACATTGGCAAAGCCAATAGGCTTCACCTATAAAAGAGGCTTTGACAAGGAGTTTTTAGCTATGTTGCACAGCAATGTGGCTCCTGTGCTGCATGGCTGAAAGTAAAAAAATAAGTGCTATGACGCGGTCAGTGCTTTCCATGTCATAGCGCTTTTCTTTAACTTTCTTAACTGCTGTTGTACAACATGGCTAAAAAACACACTGAAAGAGCCAAACAGCTCTCGCTTATACAACAGCTATTTGGCTTGTCATTGTTTTTTTGTGGTGGGAGGGGTGTAGTCCTGGGTGTCACAGGGCAAGCAACAATAGGTATGGGGGAGATGGGTAAGCAACAAGAACGATGCAGGAAACAAAGCGGAAGGGGGCACAGTGCAAGCACGACGGAGCAAGCAATGATGCTGTAGGAGTGCAACTAACAATGGGCAAGCAATAATATGGAAGGGGGTAATAGGGTACAAGCAACAACAACAACATCAGGGACAAGATAAAAAAAAGACCCCAATCTTAGAGCATGCAGCGGAAGGGCGCAAATCAAGTATGGCATTAGTAATTGGTCCATGTTCAATGGAAGGCAGTAATAAATGAAGAGAAAGTGAAACTAGCAAGTTCGGACCAGTTAGGAGCATGGTGAGCAATGGGTGGGTCATAAAGGCCAACACAAAATGTCTTGCAAGCGACAGTGCATGCACAAATACAATTTACAATTAGTATCCATCATATTCTGCAGTTAAGTCAACGGGAATTTGAAATGGAGAATGAGAATGAAATTATACCAATCAATTATCGCCATATCACGAGGATAGCTTGCAATCAGTCTTGTTTTCCAACAGGGGTACGTATATTGTATGCCTGTACATATTACGTGAAAATAAAAACTACAAGTCCCAGCATGCCTTTTGCTGCTGGATGAAAATCGAGAACAGCTATCAGGAATATAATTATAAATCCAGTTTCCCTACATTCACTGTCCTCCCACCCTGTTTACAGAAATTTGAAACATGTGCGCACATGTGTACATAATATATACTTTTTATGGTTACCATTAATTTTTACTTGTAACACAACGCCTATAGGAGAGATGACAAAACGGTAGTAATCTGCGAAAACCACAGACAAAAGTGACGATCTGCGGAGACCGCAGTATAAAAGAGAAGAGCTGCCAAGGCACAGTACACCACACTGTTGCAAGTGGCAGCCTCTCTACGCTGTCACAAGTTTACAGTATTGCGATATTGAAAGGCGGTGGGTGCTTTGTAGACTGCTCAGCTATAACGCATGCTTTTATATGAAAGAACGAGTTGCATAGAAGGAGTAACTTAAGAAGCGTTACATACATGAAATTTCAATTCAGTGCACATACCTTTTCCTGAGTTTGGCCATTACATTTATACGTGAGTTAACATTACAACTCTCTCTCTCTATTCCTGTTTGGCAGCATGTGACTGTCAGGGCTGAGGGTGGGGCAGAGACGTCTCTGTGGGCGGAGAGAGGGCAGCAAGCATCTTCAAATCTGCTAACTTTGTGGTAAGGAGGGAGGTGTGACGCAGCCGCTTTGATTTCACGGTTTCAATGGGGCTGGGCTGCCGGGCTCTTGACTCAGTGGTGCTTTGATCAGCATTTAATCAGAACAGTTCCAGCATTCTATGAGTTAATTCTACACAAACGCGTTTCTTTTTAAAAGGGTATAAGGGAGTTAAGTCCATTTGTAAAAATCCAAAGTTTGGCAGTTAGGGTAATCGGCCGCGCAAGTCTTTTATTTTCTTCCTATTGCTAGTAGTACTCTTTTCTTACTAAAGTTCAGAGAGTACTTAAATGTAGTGCATCCATCTGTTTTTTTTTTTTTTTTTGTTGTTGAAAGTTTTATATAGCGCGGACAAGATCCTTGCAGATATCAGAGCGCTTTACATAGAAGGGGTACATGAGGGAGCATAGTCAGACAGATAAATCAATAGAACAAACAGTACAAATAGGTGGCTGCAAAGCCAATCATGTGAGTAATAAGACAGCTAATACAAATAAGCAAAGGGGTCAAACATGTGGTACAGATCGGTACAGAGTATTAACAGAGTTCGAGATAATAGTTCAAGTGTATTTAGCCATGAGGATAGCTTTTACTTCATTTTTAAAGAGTGTAGTGGAAGAGATAAGCCTGGTTTCGGGAGGGAGTGAGTTCCAGATCCTAGGCGCCATTCCTGAGAAGGAGCGCTTATATGTTTTTTCCTTCCGGAATCTTCGAGGTTTCAGCAGAAGATTGTTTGTGCCTCTAGTGTTTCTAGCTCCGCCAGAGATTGTCAGCTTCTGAGCGAGGTAGCCGGGTGAGTTTAGGTGTACCGCCTTGTGTGTCATGCAGGCGATTTTCAGATGTATTCTGGCTTCAAAAGGTAGCCAGTTCAGGGATTTCAAGTCAGGGGTAATATGGGAGTGCTTTTTTGACCCAGTGATGAGTCTCGCTGCAGCGTTTAGAGAAGCTCTTAGGGGTGCGGTTGTAGTTAGGGGTAGTCCGCCGAGGGCGATGCTGCCGTATTCTATTCGAGGGAGGACTAGTGCTTGTACTGCGGTTTGGAAGTCTTTGGCTGGGAGGAAGGGTTTAAGTTTCCTCAGCGTATTGATTTGGAAGTTCGCTCCCTTTGTTGCCTTGCTGATATGTTGCTGCATGTTGAGATTGGTGTCGAGTGTTATGCCTAAAGATTTTGCTGAGTCCACGATGGTGGGTTGGACATTGAGTGCGGTTAGGTGTTTAAGCCAAATTTGAGTGGTGGCGATCTTCGCTGGAGGTGAGATCAGAAGGAACTCTGTTTTCAGGGCATTGAGTTTGAGATGATTATCGGCACGCCAGGATTGGGTGCCTCTGATCGTTGAGTTCAGGAGCAGGATGTCTTTGGGGGATTGTAATTTGAGATAAAGTTGGGTGTCATCGGCGTACATGTGAAAGTGTACATTGGATGCTTGTAGCAAGGTGGTCAGAGGTTCCATAACTAGGTTGAACAGAGTTGGGGATAGAGAGCATCCTTGGGGGATGCCTAGCGTTACAGGTATTGGCGATGACATCAGGTTGTTGCTCTTGAATTTCTGAGACCTGTTGTGAAGAAAGGAAGTGAACCACTTGAGAACAGTTCCAGATAAACCCATTCTTGTGTTTAGTAGTTCTAGTAAATTCTCATGTTTAACGGTGTCGAATGCTGAAGAGAGATCAAGAAGGATGAGGAGGCAGGTGTCGTTTTGGTCTAGCATTTGAAGTGCGTCGTCAATTATGTGAGTCATAGCAGTTTCTGTACTGTGTCCTGCTCGGAAGCCTGACTGGTGAGGATTGAGGAGATCAAATTGTTCAATGTGTTTAGTCAATTGTAGTTGTGCGCATTTTTCCAGCAGTTTGGCGAGAGTGGGAATATTGGTAATGGGACGGTAATTGTTGAGATCAGAGGGGTCGGCTGTAGGTTTCTTTATAAGAGGTGTGACTTGTCCAACTTTGAGAGAGTCAGGTATGCTTCCTTGTTGGAGAGAGCTGTTGATAATTTTAGTCCAGAGAGGGAGAAGCAAAGGGGTAAAGTCTTTTACTGCGGTAGCAGGAAGGGGGTCCATGAGGTGATTGGATGGTTTCAGGGTGCTGAGCAGTTTGCCAATTTCTTCTTCCGTGTATGTGCCAAAGGTTGACCATGTAGCATTGTTTTTTGGTTCAATGGGTGCTAAGCACTGGGGTTTGGAGTAGAGGCTTGCGTCAATGAGGAGATCGCTCTTTATGTTGTCAGTTTTTTGGATAAAGAAAGCAGCGAAGTCTTCACAGGAGGGTGCTTCACGCCCAGTGTTGAGTGGTTGGGGTTGATCCTTGGATTGTGATCTGATTAGCTCAAACAGTTTTCTCGGGCGGTTTTTTGCTTGGTCGAGCTGGAGGCTGAAGAAATCTGATTTTGAGCGTTTTATTTTCCTGAAGTAGGCGTTTCTCTTTTCCTTCAGAGCTTTTAGGTGCAGTGCAGAGGGAGCTGATCTCCAGGTGCGTTCTGCCATTCGCATGTCTCGTCTATCCTCATTGAGACTCCCGTCGTACCATGGATTGGAGATTTTAGTAGAGACTCTTTTTAGCTGCATAGGTGCAGCCTCATTAATTATTGAGGTCATAGCGTTGAGATAGTGGTCAGTCAGGGTTTGAACGTCCGTAGCGCCTGTCGGTGGGAGTAGGAGCTTGCGACTGTTAGGGGGCAAAGAGCCTGGGTTGAGTTTTTTCATGTCTCTTTTCCAGACTTTGGGCTTGGCGGGTTGAGCCGGGTTAACTTTAACTTTTTCATTGATGAAGAATGTGACAATATGATGATCTGACCAGTCACAGGGTTGGATGGACTCGAGTTGGATAGAGTCCTCTTTGGAGATGATCAGGTCGAGGATAGATCCTTTCTCGTGGGTCGGGCTGTTGCATATTTGGGTGAGGTTAAGGGCATCGAGGACATTTTTAAGACTATTTACCACCGCGTCATTGCGATCATTCCAGTGGAGGTTGAAGTCACCAAGGTATATTTGGGTGAGCTGCCGTCCGGAATTGGTTGAGATCATATCCATGATTTGTTGGGAAAAGGTGAGGTTGTCCCTGGGTGGGTGGTAAATGCTGTGAAGAGAGCATATCGGTTTGCCTTCACTAATAATGTCGAGGCAGATGTTTTCCCAGGATGTTGGGGATGGTAGGGAGGTGGAATTGACTTTCAGAACAGAGAGGTTGTTCCTGTAGATGCATGCGATTCCACCACCTATTTTCCCTGATCTGTCGAGCCTGATAATGTGGTAGTTGGGAGGAACCAGAATGTCCATTATAGGTGACGAAGATTCAGTTAGCCAGGTTTCAGTCAGGATGATTAGGTCAAGGTCCAGCGATAAGAGGAGATCAGCAATGGCGGCGGAATGTTTCGAGGCCGATCTGCAGTTGAGGAGAGTGCATTTGAGACGGGGTGTGTTGAGGGTGGTAGAGGGTTCTAGAGAGAGAGGGACTTTTCTAAGGTTATTGGGGATGGAGAATCTGCTGTTTAGTGTGGGGGGTCTAAGGGGATTTGAGTGTATCGCAGGAATGGTGAGGTGTGAGGTGGTTGTGTGATTTTGGGGGGCTGGGTCATAGGAGCGGAGAAGGGTGAGTGTGTCGAGGTCAGAAGTAGGGTTGTGGGTGCGACGAGGGCGGTTGTTGCGATTGCGAGCTGGGATTGAGGTCCGGTGTGGAGAGAGTTGAGTGAGAGAGTTAATCGGAAGGGACGGGGACAAGTTGGGCGGGGAGGTGGAGGTGTGTGAGGGGTTGCAGGGGCGACGAGGGGGACGAGGGCAGTTGCTGCGAATATGAGCAGGGATTGACGCCCGGTGTGGGACGTGTTGCGTGAGGGAGTCAGCCGAAGGGGTAGGGGAAAAGTTGGGAGGGGAGGAGGAGGTGGGTGAAGGGTGTATGGGGTGTGTGGAGAGTAGTTCTTTGATGATGTGTATGTCTTCTTTGATCTGAGTGAGGGTGGCCATGATGCTGTCCATCGTGGGGTAGGTGGTGGAGGTGGGGGTGGCAGTCAAAGGTGAATGACTGACCAGGGAATTCACGTGCAGGTGGGAGAGTTCTAGTGGGCTGGTGTTCGAGCAGGGCTGCGTTGTGTTAGTGTACAGGATGGTGTCAGGGAAGAGAGAGGTTTTGGGCGGGAGGGGTGTGGATGAGGTAGGGAGGAGGTTGGTGATATGAGTGGGGGCATTGATGGTAGGCGGGGGGATCAAGGTGTAGGCTGGGAGACTGATAGTAGTGGTGGGGGTGCAGGAAGGGTGATGGGGGCTGAGAGTAGGAGGGGAAATGGGATTGGAGATGGTCCTGTTGTGGGGAGGGGGAGTTAAATTAAGAAAGGAGGTGTGTTCTGCGTAGTTAGTTAGAGGGTAATGGGGACTGAGAATGGGGGGGATAAAGGGAGGGATTTGTCGATGTGCGCGTTGTTCTGGTGCAGAACTGGGTTAGGTGTGTTGTGGGTGGGAGCTGTGCTGTCAGGGGTGAGAGGAGTGTTAATGACAGCTGTAGGTGTGAGAGGAGTGTTGATGGTATGTGTGGAGGTCCGAGGGTTGGTAGGGGGGGGTGTGAGTGGTGTATGAGGGGGAGCGATCTGTGTCTGTATTTGAGGCGTGTATGGCAACTGCCTGGTGCTGAACTGGGATAGAGGGGTTGTGGGTGGGAGATGAGAGGTCAGGGGTGATAGGTGTGTCCCTGATTGAGGAGTATGTAGTAGCTAACTGGCGCTGAAATAGGTTGGAAGGGTTGTGGGTGGTGGGAGCTGTGAGGTCATGGTTGGTGGGACTGGAGGAGATATGAGTGTTGGTCCGCGAATTGGAGAGGTGCTCTTTGAAAGTGGGGAACAAGTTGTCTAGTAGTTCCAGGTTCCTGTCTGTGGATTGAGATAGGACAATCCCGTTATTGTAAATAGTGATGGTGGCTCTGCCTGGAAAGAGTTGGGATGGTGTGATGGAGAGAGTTAGGCTGTGAGCGGATTTCCTGGTGGAGGAGACGGTAAGTAAGGTGAGGAACGCTTTTCTCCATTGAGCTCTGCGTGTGGTGTGGAAGATGATATCGGTGTTCAGGGATCCATTGACCGGTGAGAAGTAGGTGTCAGCAAAGGGGGTTTCAGGGTGTGACCTAAGGAAGTTGTGTTTAAAGCGTTTAGCGGCTTTTTTGGTGAGTGTCGGTGGGTAGTTGATTTTATATGTGTGATTGCCGATAGGATCCATGTTAGGATGGTGGTTTAGGTGGGTATGGGAGAATGCACTATAGTGGTACGCATGTGTAGAAAAACAAATACATACAGTAAGTTACAAAGTACAGAAGTGGTGCTAGTGATCAACCAGCATAACCCAAATATAAGAGTGTGCAGAAAAACAAATACATACAGTAAGTTACAAAGTACAAAAGGATGGATCTATTAGGAATTTACTCGAAGTTTGATTACTGCCCTACGTCAGAGTTCATCGATACGCGAAGTTCGAGTACATCCAATTTACACTACATCCGGGGTCTTCTTAAAACAAGCATTGGCAATGCAATAGGACTCGCATTTACGTGAGACCTATTGCATTGCAAATGGCAATGCGTGCGGGCGACGAGGCAGCAAGAAGGCATCGGACTGCGGGGGCCCTAGAAGAAAATAGTCTATGCTGTGAAGGGGCCAGTAGCAATGGAAGGATACAAATTACTGACAAGGCTGTCATGGGGAGGGACTAACGAGCTTTAAACAAATCAGAAGGCAGTATTTATAACCTAAGCCAATGAAGAAGATGGGCTGGAGAGTAGCCGGAGTTTCCACGAAGCTTCCACACTATAGTGTATACTGCATGCCTTGCAAAGCGATTGCAGCGCGAATAGGCAAGACCTAAAAATGACGATTTGCAACTTCTATATGTGCTTCACAATGCAGCACACATAGAATTTTCAAATCGCCATTTGTGATTGTTTATGTGAAGGAAGGGACACCTTTCTGCACATAAACAGTCATTTCCTCAACGCAGGCACCCTTGCATTATGGTGCAAGGATGCCTGTGTTGGTGCTAGGCAGCTTAATTTAGCACCAGCGCTAGGAAAACTACAGGGATGTGCTGTGTCTTTCTAAATACGACTCATCCCTGCTTTTTCGGAATGGCGGATGGTGGTGTTAGCATTTTCTGATTAATGTCAGGCTCGCCATTCCCTTGTTAATATACTGCTTATTTTTTGTTATTGAACATTTTACATACAATGAAAATGGTTACTTGCAAACAAAAATTATGGTTGAATTTAAACACAGTTTTTGCAAATAGTATATTTTTAATATTTATCAATGTACTAGTGAGTCTGTGGTATCTGGGAGGACATGCAAAAAATGAAGATGAAAAAATTATTTTTAACTTAGTATGGTATAAGAGAAAGTAGGTTAGTTCATAGAGATTTTTCTATTGGAAAATATAGGGATAATACTTAATTTTCTTTCTGTGTATCAATATTACAATCTGTTACATATGCACTGAGACTGTCTAATTCTGTTTCGGACAAGGAGTAACATATTCAAACCTTTCTCTCAGAAACAGTATGTCTTGCAGCATCTGTTTGTCATTTGCAGTGGGCCAGGATCTACTGGAGGAGTGTGAATTGGATTATGAGTTATCATTCGATGAATTTCCTGATATTAAGAATTTGGCTTCTGGTAACAAACATAATAGACCTATTTTGCTATCTAATCAAAGGTTTAACTCGAACAATGGGAAGAGTGTGTGTAAGCTGACAAAATGTAGAATGTAACATTATTGGATAATTTAGTGAAACAGAAGTGAAAACTAGTAGAAATGCTGCAGAAGATGCTGTGAGAGAAACATGATAAAGGAGAAACTTCAGAGATAATTGGCGCAAGTGAGTGCAGTTATAGCAGAGATTTTTGGCCAGATTTATAAAACTGTTGTTTTGTGAATAGATTTATGTACTAATAGGTTGATTTGAAAATTATCTATTTTTAGTGGGTTGTAAATCGACCTACCTCATGAATATTAATAAGGTATGTTGCAATTTGCGACTCACTAAGAATCACCGCCATCACAGGGATGGTGGCCTGCAGCGGTCAGCAGACCACCATGTCTGTGATTGCCTTTAAATACAGCAACTTTACTTTAAGCATCAGCTTACACAGAGCTAGTATCATCCCTTAATTATTATTTTTTTAACATTGCAAATACATTTGACTGCACTTCTATAGGAGGTAAAGTATTAACTTTTTGTGACCATAAAACATTATTACATAGCATTCCATTTCGGTGTTTGGAAGGGACACCCTAAACATGGCCCTTCCAAGTACCAACTCAGAATTGAGTCGCAAACCCAAATTGCAATTAGGTAACTTGTTATTTAGTGTTTGTGCATAAGAAAAAACATTTTTTGCTATCTGAACTAGCCCGATTCTGTGTATTGAGTTATTTGCAACAACAAAAATGCATCGTACATCTGGTCCTATATGTTGGGTAATTACTCTATATTGTGGGGCATTTATCATGTCTGCTGTAAAACCTCATCATTGCAGTACTGTATTAGTGATCACCATAACAATCAGGTACCTGCCCAGCCTCCCTTAAATGAACCCAAGGGCAATGACACTATTATACCTCAAATCTCACATACTTCCTCTATTTCCTCTAAAGCCTCAAAGGTCCGGGGGAATTCCCTAATTATAAAAAGGACATAGGAGGGGCAAAATAGTGTAAAATCATTTTAAACATGTGGGAAGCCCTGCTGATAACATTTTGTCCAGACTCCATACTTTAACCCAGTCAGCTAATGCCCCGGTTACTTACCGGTAATCTTCATTACTCCGTGTCCTTGTCTTCCTCGCCACAGAATTAACCATTGAGCCTCCGGCTCCCACAGAAACGCCAAGCAAAACTTAGCGCTCTAGTCTCCCTCTCCCTCCCTCCAAGATGGCCCCCAGTGGCTACAGTCAATCCCATAAAGGGATACAGAAAACAGCCAAACGACCTGAAATCCAAGCCACAGACATGAAGCCACCAAGAGGGCCGTGAGGGAAGGAAAACTATACTGTGGCGAGGAAGACAAGGACTCGGAGTAATGAAGATTACCGGTAAGTAACCGGGGCATTACCCCCTCGTCCGTCTTCCTCGTCACAGTATTAACCATTGAGCTGATACCAAAGCATATCAGCTTCATGCAAGTAAAAAACAGCCCACAACACGAAGGCAGTCAAACAACAAGTTTATTAACAAGAGACAGATTAAAAAAAAGAAATCCCCTCAAGAAACACCAGCAGTCAGCACAGAAAAGGCAAAGGAAACAGAGCCCCCACCCCCAACCAGAAGGCGGTAATGGGACATGAAGGTATGAGGGGACGACCAAGTGGCAGCCCTGCAAACATCCTCCATGGAGACCCCCTTAAACGCCGCCCAAGAGACAGCAACAGACCTGGTGGAACGGCCCTGAATCGGAAGAGAGGAACCTCGGGAACAGAACCATACACCAACAAAATAGTCTCCTTAATCCAACGACTGACCGTGGAAAGGGAAGGTTTCAAGCCCTGACGGGACAAACCAAAATTGACAAATAAATTGTCCACCTTACAGAAGGAAGACATGTGTGATAAATAAATCAACAAGGCACGTCGAACATCCAATAGATGTAAAAGACACTCCTCATCCGAGGAAGGATCGGGGCAAAGAACAGGCAGGACAACCTCAGCAGACCGATGAAATAAGGAATCAACCTTTGGCACAAACGTAGGATGAGGGCGCAAAACCACACGATCCATCAAAACAACCAAAAATGGAGCAGACCTCAGGAAAGCCCCCAACTCCCCAATACGCCTGGCAGAAGCAATAGCCACAAGAAAGATGATTTTAAGGGTCAAAAACTTCAAGTCAACCGTCTCCAAGGGCTTGAAAGGAGCACATTGCAAAGAATGCAAAACCAAAGGAAAGTCCCAAGGAGGAGGACACAGGATAGGACGGGGCAGCTGCAAAGACACAGTCTTAAAAAGCAGCGCCACCAACGGAGCCTCCGAAACCAAAGGAAGGACATGAAATGCCCGAATGGCGGCCCACTGAGCACGAATAGTAGAAATGGCCAAACCCAACTCAAAACCGTCAGTCAGAAATCAAGAATGCGAGCCGGGTCCAAAGAAGCCACAGACAGACCGCGACGAAAGCACCAAGAAGCAAAGTTGTCCCAATGCTTAGCATAGGATTTTAACGTAGAGGGCCTCCGGGACTGCTGAATAACACCAGCAACAGCCAACGAACAACCACCCCGGATCAGGGAGTCCCTCTTAAGAGCCAGGCCCACAGACCCAGGGACCTGAACACAGGCAGCGGAAGTATAGGGCCCAACAGAGGGAAAGGCACGAATGGCAAGGCCCACCCCGGTGTCACAGCCAATTCCAATAACAGGGGATACCAAGGGCGATGACACCACCCCGGAACAATCAGAAGGACAAAAGACCCCTCCCTCTTGATTTTCTGCAAGACAGCCGGAATCAGGGGAACAGGGGAAAAGGCATACGAGAGGCCCTGCAGCCAATGGAACGACAGAGCATCCACCCTCCAAGCATCCCGGCAAGGCATAATTGTGCAAAAGCAGCGGACCTTGGCATTGGACTGGGACGCAGGGAGGTCTACAATCGGAGACCCAAACATCCGCCTCAACCTCCTGAACATCAAGTGCGTCAGGGACAAAGAACCCATGGAGGGGAACACACGGCTCAGACAGTCCGCCACAGTGTTCTCCTGACCAGGTAGGTAAATCGTAGACAGGGACGCCAGGTGCAACTCCGCCCAAGAACAAATCTGGCGACTGAGGCAAAAAACGCGGAAAAGAGCCCTTGTCCACATCCTTCCATTCAGATTCCAAAACCTTTAACACAGAAGAATGAAGGGGCAAAGATTCAGGTTCAGGACGCTGATATTGCGCAAACAAATCATCCTCCAAAGGCACAATAGAATCAGGGAAAACCAAATTCTTGCGAATGTGACCAAGCACCACCTTAAGGTCGGCACCCTGCACAAAAAGGCCCCTAACGTCAACATCCTCCTCCGTCTCAGAGTCAAGAGCAGGAGCATCATCAGCCTTCACCTTCTTAGCAGGAGGAACAGCCACCGTGTCCTGCAAAGCAGCAGCCACAGCAGAATCAATCATCTTCTGCAATATATCCAAAGAAAGTATCGTAATGCCAGAACCAGAAGCCATATCCAAACAGCCAGGAGCATCCCCAGCTGAAAAACCACCCTCCATGACCAGCAAAACGCAAATGAAACAGACAAGCAGAAAACATCAAACACCGGTAAAAAACAGGCGCCATGGCAACCAACAAACCCTCCCACTGCACGCCCCTAACAGATCATAAAAAAACGGAGGAAGTCCGACGTGCCGCCCTAAAAAAGCCGACAGACCTCCCCCGGAAGAAACATGCAGCGGACCACCATGAGGAAACAGGTATGGCAAAACTAAGCAGCTTAGCAGCACCGCTAGCCAACGGGGGTATTATCGTGCAATGTCCGCTGTGCAGGACGTGCGTCTAGACAGAAAATCCCAATGAATAAAAAGACCGCTAAAGCAGGTCAAAGACGCTCGCATCCCCGTAGAAACAAAACAAGAGGCAGACAGCGGGCGGTCCCAAAACGAACAAACCCCCCGGAAACCCAGAGTCCGCTAGAGCGGGACCTGGTAAAACAGGCATATGAGGGGAACAGAAAACCACATAAAAGACACATAACCAACATTCCCCCAACACCAAACCCCATGGTGACCAGAGACCAGCCAACGCTGGACCCAGCCACACTCACCTGCAGCGCAGGTACACAGCACTCGGAGAAGGGCAAAAACCAAAAAACAGGTTGTTTGGCTGTTTTCTGTATCCTTTTATGGGATTGGCTGTAGCCACTGGGGGCCATCTTGGAGGGAGGGAGAGGGATACTAGAGCGCTAAGTTTTGCTTGGAGTTTCAATGGGAGCCGGAGCCTCAATGGTTAATACTGTGGCGAGGAAGACGGACGAGGAGGTAATGCCTGTTATCAATCAGGTTGGGCCTAGTTCTTTTTTTTTTTTTTTACCTCTTGTGCCATTTGGAAAACTTGCACTATTACCATATAACTTACACACTTTTATCAGATGTAGCAAATCCTGGCACAATTGAGAATTCTTAGCAACACAACTTCAATGCAATAATGACTCTATTGCTATTGTGTTCTTGCCCTTTGTGCGTTACCTTTTTCCAAAACATTCTGAAGTTCCGTTTTGGGCCAGGCAGCAGGCTCTTTGGAATCCAGTGACCTTCATGGGCTTTTTAATGATCGCTGAGCCAATGGTTGATTGAAATAGGACAAAAGAAAGTACGGCTAATGTTGGAATGTGGTTCATTAGTAGTAGTAAGTAGGTGCCTACCACTAGTAATAAGACCACAATCACAACATAAGAACAAGTAAGGGTCTCTCTTTTTTTTTTAAATATATTTTTATTTACCAAGTTATGCACACTTTCATCATGAATATTTCATATATTTCATCAATTCATAACCTTTATACGTATACAGTGCATATTCATTACATTAAAAAAAAACAAGAAAAAAAAGGATTAGTTTCAGTTTCATTACAAATATATATACATTTTATCAAACTCTGTGGAAACCCAGTCCCTCCTTCCATCTGTTTCCTAGCTCCCATATTCTCACACCTAGGATCCTTCCTCTCCTGCCTTTCCGTGCATAAATATTCTTCTCCAAATTGTATGCAGCCAGCAAATTAGCCAACCAAGTTTGCATTACCGGAGGGTTTTTATCGAGCCAAGCCCTAGCTATTGTTAATCTATACACTGCCATTGCTACAAACATGAATACCCACAGTGCGTCATCCCCATCTGGACTAACCCCAAGAAGGATCCAGGGTGAAGTAAGCGTTATTTGGATACCTAATGACCTACCCAAAAAGACCTCTATATCTCTCACAAGTGTATGCAGTTGGGGACAGGTGGCAAAAATGTGCACACTATCTGCTTCTAGGGAATTACAACGGGAACAAGAGATACCCGTGGTGCCACCCCGCCTTGCAATCCTGGCTGGCGTGAAATACAATGAATATAGGGTTTTATAATGTTGGGACTGTAGAGGGGATGAACACAGAACTGTTCGACCTAATTCCAATGATTCTTGGAACCAATCTGGATCGCCACCCAATTTCTCCACCTATTTGTTACAATATTTTTCCAAATCATCAATTTTCCCTTTTACCAAGCTTGCGTAAAAGAATCGGATCGTACAGTCCCCAGAGAACTTTATTTTCTCGGGAATCTCATTCCTACCAAATCCAGCTTGCCCTCCCTGCTTACTGCCTAAGAAACTCCTGATCTGGAGGTACTTAAAAAAGCCTCTGTTATCAATACCGTACTTGTTTCTTAAGTCAATAAACTGAAACACCCCATCTGAGCTAAAAAAATCCCCAATCTGTGTGATCCCCCTTGCCGGCCACTCTGCCATTGTTAGGTCTGCAAATACTGCTGGAGGGAATGACCTATTTTTATACAGCCTAATGTATCTATTGTAACTCCCCAATCTTGACTTCTTCAAAAAGGCATTCCAAATCTTGACGGCGGCGGCAATCGTCTTGAACCTTGTTCTTTTAAAATATCCAAAATTGATGGAATTTAGAAAGCAGTTTCCCGCTTCTGCCCCTAGAACTACTGAATACACTTCCGTAGAGAAGCTGGTAACTTTTCGGTCAAGATTCGCCCCTCCAATTAGCCCCTGCATATATTGTAAGGCTGCCGCCATATAATAAAGTCTAAAATCTGGGGCTCCCCACCCACCCCTCTCTCTCGGGAGGGAGATAAACCTATAGGCCCTACGCGTCTTACCCTGCGCCCAAATGAATCTATTCAAAATTGCTTCCAATGCGTTGAACCAGCTAGCTTAAAAAAATAAAGGGATATATCTAAAAAGGTAAAGAAACTTTGGGAGAATCAACATCTTTATTACATTAGTGCAGCCCACTAGTGACAGGTGTAGGTTATTCATCCTTTCTAAATCTGCTTTTACCCGCGACATTAGTGGAGCCATATTATTTCCTACCACAGCATCCAGATTTGCCAATATCGCCACTTCCAGGTATACCACTGAACCAACAACCCTAGCGTCATTGCATCTAGAATACCTATTTTCCACAATCTGCTTTTTCGAGCTATTCAGGCTGTATCCCGAAACCTGTCCAAATCTTTGAGCCTCCACTTCCACCTCCCTAATAGCCCCTGCAGGGTTGGGTGTCAGAATGGCAACATCATCAGCGTAAGCCAAAGTATTTATCAAGCAGCCGTTTACACACATTGCCGGAATCTCTGAATTTCTTTCTAATCTGCGCAGGAACGGGTCCAAATAAAGCGCAAACAACAGAGGAGATGAAGGACAACCCTGCCTGGTCCCCCGACTGATCTTAACCACTGCCGAGTGCCTCCTGTTGACCCTAATCTTGGCCGTCGGATCTTTATGTAAAGTCTATATGGCCTTTATGAATCCCTCGCCTATGCCACTCCACCTCATGACAGACCATAGGTAGCCCCAGGAGACCCTATCAAACGCTTTCTCTGCATCTAAAAACAGTGCTGCCATAGAGTCTTCCAGGGTACCTGCTGCGTCAAACATCGTAACTACTTGCCTGACATGCTGTGTCGTACCTTTTCCTGGAATAAACCCATGCTGGGAGGGGCTTACCAAACACTCAACAACCCGTGATAGTCTTTTGGCCAGCATATTAGAATAAACTTTTACATCGGCATTGATTAATGTAATCGGCCGGTATGAGCCTGGAGCCGTTGGAGGTTTACTTTTTATGCTATCACAATGATGTCTGCACCTCCCCAGGACTCAGGAACCAAATCCCCCTTCTGTGCCAGCAGCATAATATTAAACATCTCTACTAATAGCGCTTTTTGAAATACTTAAAAAAATTCCACCGGAATCTGGTCCGTACCCGCTGCCTTCCCCGACGGGAGGCTACCAAGAGCCGAAACAAATTTCTCCAATTGAAATGTAGCTTCTAGCTCCTCCTTATCATCCATAGAGAGCTCCGGATGAAGTATATCCCTCAGATATCCTTTTGTCTCCACCGCACCCCCTATATTATCAGAGGCATAAATATCCGTATAAAATTGTCTAAAGACTTTCCTCACCTGATCTGCTTCTGTAATAGAGTTGCCCTGCACATCTATGATCTTCTTAATATCGGATGTAGCTACTCTCTGCCTAGTCCGAATGGCTAAGATATGGACCACTCTTTCACTTAATTCGTATGCATTCTCCTTTTTGACCAGATATTTCTCAGCTGTTTTTTTGGCAATTCCTTCGAGGGCTTCTGCTCTAAGTGCAATAACACTAAGCAGGTGCTGGTCCAGTGGGGAGTTCTGGCGTATAGCTACTGCTAAATCTGCTTCCACCTTCAAAAGGTTTTGATGTAATTCTTCTGAATTTAATTTCTCCTTCTTTTGGGTGGACAATACAACACTCAGTGTCTCCCCCCTGACTCCAATCTTAAAAGAGTCCCATACCACCCCCGGAGGTGCTGTCCCTCTATTTATATCCCAAAAATCCTTAATCCATGTTACAATATATGCCCGATATGCCTGATCTTGCAATAGCGCTCGTTCAAAAGTCCATTGTATAACTTTCCTTTGAACCTGACCCAACCTTAGTGTCAGAACTAATGGGCTACGATCTGATATAATCCGGGGTTGTCTTTCAATTTTTGAACCAGTAATCAAACTATTTGAAATTAAAAAATAATCCAATCTAACCATGACTTTATGGGGGGCTGAAAAAAAGGTAATGCCATCTAGGTGCGGATGCCACTTCATCCAGGGGTCTTCCAGGGAGTTATGAAACACCATATCTGAAAGTGCTCTGTACGTCTTCTTTTTCCTCCCTAGGTACTGTCGCCCGGGTTGCAAAAATGAGCTACAGGGGTCATGTAGATTTAGATCTCCGCAACACACGATTGGTTCGGGCCACTGCGCCAGTTCAACATTCAGATACTGAAAAACATCTGGATCATCCTCTGTAGACCCGTAGATTGTGACCAACGTTATAGTCACCCCTTTAAAAACTAATTCCAAAATTACCCACCTCCCTGTTGGACCTGGTCCTCTCGGCACTGGTTTGGGCCACTGCGCCAGTTCAACATTCAGATACTGAAAAACATCTGGATCATCCTCTGTAGACCCGTAGATTGTGACCAACGTGATAGTCACCCCTATAAAAACTAATTCCAAAATTACCCACCTCCCTGTTGGACCTGGTCCTCTCGGCAGGGTCATCCCTGAACTTTTTGCCTTCCTCCAATATTCTCTCCGACCTGTTTTTGTTGTTTTAATGACTCTGGGCACTTTACCACTGCTGACCAGTGCTAAAGTGCATATGCTCTCCCCAATGTAAAGTGTATCCGTAATTGATTTCCACGATTGGCCTATTTGGTTTACTGGCAGTCCCCAGTAAAGTGCACGAGGAGTGCCGGGGCTTGTAGATACAAATGCCGCTAGTGGGCTTGCAGCGCTGGTTGCGCCACCCACAGAAGCGGCCCTGTAACATGTGTCTAAGGTCTGCCATTGCAGAACCTACGTGCAGTGTGGTACTGTCACGCTGACTGCGCAAGTGCCCACACTTGCCAGTCCCTAAACCTTTCCTAACCTTCATATCAGTCACCCCTATGGTAGGCCTACGGGCAGGGTGCATTGTAAGCGTAAGGTAGGACAAGTCTAGAGTGTGGCCTGTCCTAGCAGTGAATTGCCACCCTTTTCGTTCTTCACTACTGAAGGGCTGCCTGTTCTCTTAGGCCAAGATGGGCTGCCGGAACTATTACACGCTATAGTCCCGGCAGGCTCAGGGAACACGGTGGCAGGTCGAGTTTAGTATGCCTGAACTCAGAATAATAAAATACTTCCTTTAGCAAGGTTTATTTTAATATCCTGTGTTTGCAAATGCTACTTTTAGAAAGTTAGCCTTTGCTCGCCTAACTATTCAGCCCGCCTCTGCCAGGATGTGTATCTGTTGTCTGGTTTGTATGAGTGACAGGGCTGGGGAATTCCCGGGGACAGTCTGGGCCTCCAGGTGGTGAATAGGGTGCTTACACCAGGATGGGTGGGCGGAGTAGTCCTTGACTCCGAATAGGGTTGTGCTCCACCACCACAATGCTGGCTCCACCTCCTGCGGAGCGTCTGATGTCCCTGCCCTGCACCCTGAAAGAAGACGGCAGCTACCTGTAAACAGAGTACTCCAAGACCGGGTTAAACTAGGCTCAGGCCCCCTGGCCTGCAAAGACAAAAGAAACGCAGTATAAATATAGAAGCTCCGCTCCTTACAAATCAGATCCAGTTTTGACCACGACGAACCTCTGCCTGACTAGAAGTACCAAGAGAAGCTGAAGGACGGAAACCAGTCTGTATCCTGTAAGACTGGCCTGCAGTGGTGCCTTGCTGAGAATGGAGAGGAAAAGACCAGAGAGGACTTTGTAGACTTGTGCCTGAAACGGTCTCCAAGGGCTTGATCACGAGCTTGCCCCCTGACCGAAACCCCAGGACCATTGGGTTCCCTTCTGCCTGTGCCCATCTGCTGTTGGGCCTTAAGTTCTTATTCCCTCACCAGAGTTGTGACTAGTGCCTTCGCCCTCCATGGTCGTGACAGCTCGGAGCCAGGTCGCCCCGCCGCAGAGAGCCCCGCTCATCCCTGATTCGCTCTTCGCTTTAGTGCCGGGCCGCCCGCTCTCCTGTCACCTCGCCTGCTACGGAGCGCGTTGTGCGCCTCTCATCTTCTCCCGCCGGAATCTGCACGGAGCGCATCTGATAGCCTCGGACGGTCCGTACGTCGTAACGTACCCGACTGTCTCGCTTTGCCCTCCTGCATACCAAGAAAGGCCTCCCCGTACAGTGGTACCGGAAGCCTGGTGCTGCACATGTCTGCCCGAGAGCGCGACGCCCCCCCACAGATCCACAGGTACCACTTGGCGTGCTAAGAGGTAGTACGCCCGCAGGCCTGAACGGCGCCTCGCCCCGTGAGCTGCATCAGACCCCGGATCGCCACAACCTTCCACAGTCCTGCTCACCCACCTCGTACCTCAAGGGGGCTCCGAGCCAGAGAGATCCTCTGGAGAACCGTCGGCCTCGTCCCGGGTCCGCCCTCACCAGTAGCCGCGCCTGAAACACCTCGGACATCCACGAGCAAGGTACACCGAACTCTGTCTCGAGTTCATATCGGATCCAGGGTCCGCAACGTTCTGTTTTCCCTGTCATCGTACCTTGCTGAACAACAAACATTTAAGGACTAAATTGCTTATTTAAATCTGGTGGTCCTCAAATCGCTAAACGTTATATGTCTTGTGATAATTCTGCTTGAGTTTATCTTTTATATAAAGTCTACGTATTTTTGATACAACCTTACGACTGTTGTCCATTTGTGGTGGGTCAGTGGGTTTACTGTGCGTGATCATAAATGCTTAACTAACTATCGCCCTGAAGATTAGCCTTGTCTGCTCACGCCACACTACCTAGAGGGTGAGCAGGGGTTATTCGAAGGAGTAGTTCCCTTGCCCTGACTAGAGGAGGAGGCCCCTGCTTGTCGCAAGTACGCACCAACCAGAGACCTCCGATTCTAACACTCCCCCATTGATCTTCCTTCTTCCTTTTCACTAATATATCCCCGTTTCTCCCTAGCACTGCCACCCCTTTAGTTTTGGTCCCTTGCTTGGAGTTCGCTAATACTGTAAACCCCAGTTGCTCCAGAAGATATATTTTTGCACCCTCTATGTGGGTTTCCTCCAGACAAACCAAATCAAGACGCAGTGTTTTAAGAAGTGCAGTCACTCTGAGCCTCTTATTTATTTCATTAAGCCCACACACATTTATCGAGGCGATTCTACATGCCATACAGATACATCACCTGACCTACAAATAGAGCTGCTGGTTTATTGAGAAAATCCTGCAACTGTTGTTGCCATGTATTATCTTTCATGTACTGTATACCTTGTAATTTATTCCATGCAAAAGTGTGTCGTGTCAACCAAAGGATACCGTGACTTCGTGTACCTATTTCACCCCGTTCCCCCCTATGCCCCCCCAAGCCTCCCCCCCTACCTCTCCCCTCCCCCCTACCCCCCTCTTACAGGCAAATAGGTCAAGAGACCAATGTGTGGTCGCCTTGAATTGTGCCAATCGCTTCCCTCTCCCTCCTTCCGCCAACCTATGCTGTGCTACCCCATATTCTTGTACCTATAATCAACAAAATATCCCATACAGACTTCAGAGCCTCCGTAGATCCAGCCCACTAACCACCTTTGTGCTTTTTAATCTCTTCCAAAAATTGCTGAGCTTTAATCTCCGAAGAGAACATCCATACTTTCCCCTTTACAACTACCTTGAGCCTCACAGGGAAGAGGAGGTACGCTTCTGAGCCCAGGGCCTGAAAGGGGGCAATCATCTGTCTGAGCTTCCACCTCCTCTCTACAGTGACATGACAAAAATCAGATCTAGCGAAGAAGGTGGTGCCTTCGAATGACCGCCTGCTGTCTGGTCTTGCCTTGTCCATGATCTCTTGTCTCAACAGAAAATTCCCAATATTAACTAGTATTGCCCTAGGCAGGACCCCCTGACCATCACCCCCTGTGCCCCCTGTACCTCGACCCTTCTTCAGCATAAATGGGAACCTGTGTGCCCTCTGTACCTCCCTTTCCCACTGCCACTTAGACTCCGGAAAGGCCCCCCTTAGCAGATTTACCACAAACTGCCTAGTGTCCGGCCCTTCTGACCCTTCTGCCCCACCCAACAGTCTAACATTGTTCCATCTCTGCCTATTTTTGAAATCTTCCATCTTCCAGCGCATGTCCTCCGCCAATTTCTCCTGCTCTGACTTGATCCTCCAGTTTGCCTGTTCGTTCCTCGACCACCGTTACTCTGACCGCAATTTCATAGTACAGTTTATTCACCTTCCTCAGGGTGTTCTGAATTTTCTTTGAGGCCTGTCTTGCTCTACGGCTTTCAGATCTTGCCTCCCCTTGCATCTGCTTGAGAGTGCTGAACAATATCTCAAAAGAATCTCGGCGAGGTGAGGCCTCAGGTAAGGCATCCCCAGCACTGGTGTCATCCTGATAAACCTGTGAAGTAGCAGAGTAGTCCCAAACTAACCGCTTATCGGGGTGAGGGGGGAGACCCAGACGTGCTTCTCCTTGATTTTGAAGGTCTTTTCTTCTGTGTAGATTCTTTACCTGAGGTGCTAGACCCTGAATTGGATTCCTCCTCCTCCTCCTCTGAGCTCCCATCAGAAGAAAGTACAGATTCTGAGTCTTCATTCAGAGAGAAAAAACACTCTCCCTCTATTGAACCACCATTGCCCTTTTCTTGCGCCACCTTGCTCGTACTTTTTGTGGGGTTATCTTTATTAGCCAAGCTAACACTGCTGCCTCAGGTGCTAACTGAATGTCTTGAGGCATTCATTTCCGCCTCCATTAACATTGAGGCCCCCAACATATCCGCGCTCCCCAAGTCGGTGGTTAGGTGTCCCCCGTGTCCCCCGCTGCCTCCGCCTACCATTCCTTGCATCAGCTCTCCTCTGCTGTGAGTCAGTCCTGCAATGTGAGCCTCCACCGCATCTGAGCCTGATCCTGAGCCGAGGTCGGGCCGTTGCCTGGCAACCATGCTCTCCGTGCTTGCTGCGTCCGTAACATTCTCGAGGACGTTCTTTCCAGGATCCAGCTGTCCGTCTGTGTCATCGGGCTGCCCAGAGACCTTCGTAGAGAAAACTACTGTCAGGGTAAGTTGCCGCATTCCCGTATCTTTATTCTTAAGTTTGCCATCTCCTTTTACTGTTTTATCCAAAATCGAACTCCGCGGCTCCGCAGGGTCATCAACAACGCCTCTAGCAGCCGCACTTGCCTTTCCCCGCGTCTCCGCTTTTTTCTTTTCCGGGGGTGGGGGGAATACCTTACGGATCGCCCCAAGAGCTCTCCCAGCGCCAGCATCCTCCTTCGATGTGACAGCTGCCACTGCTTTTGGCGTGTCGAAATCTGACTGATCTTTCACCTTGTCGTGTCCTTTTTCCTGTTCTGCCGGCCGGGGGGGCATCTTGGGCGCCAGACCCTGCTTCTTTTTAATTCCGACCACGCTCATCAGCCTTGCAACTTTTCTTTTAATCCAGACCCAAGTCAGTCTAATCCAGGGGATTTGCTTCCTGATATTATTATATTCCTGCAGTCCTCCTAGCCACCAGTATTCAGAGGCCATCAGGGATACACAGCATCCTGCTCGTAGCTTAGTCCAATACTAGGCAGGAGAGGGAATAGGTGCGACTGCTCAGCACAACTCTACAGCGGCCATCTTGCCTCTCTCCCAAATCTCCCCAGGTTGGGCCTAGTTCTAAAGAAGATGCAGTTATAAACCCCAAGTTGCAGAATGAAAAGTGGGATTGAAGCAGTCTCAGAGGGACCACGAAAACACAAGGCATTTTTCTTGATTACAGTCATTGCTGGAGATTATTGATCGTAATGCAGTGCACGGCCTCCTACAGGGAAAAAAATAAGTGGGTGATCAGCAGGAGGAAGAGACACTTTAGTGCGATAACTCAGTTGACCAACTGACTCCATCTTCAGAAACAAAAGTGGTATCTAAGTCAGCTGATGAAATCTAAAATGGGCTAAACAGGGGTCTATCAACTAAGCCTCAGTATGTGAACTGATCTCCATATATAAGGAGGAGTATAGGAAGGATGTCACAGCAATGAAAATTGGGAATGCGGTTCATAAGGACTCTAAATTAGTTTCTTTTATAGGACCCTGCATAGTAGGGGTTCAACAATGCACTGTTGCATGGAAGACACTACAGCAGTTATGCAGAACAATGTGTGCAACAGGAGCAGAAGTGGATATATGTGGTCTGGAATATGGGAGACTTGGAAAATACAATAGGGCACATTCACCTGCACGCTTTTGGCATTACAGAGAGGACAAAAAGAGACGACCCCAGGGCCTAGTAGTCATTTTTACGAGATTTCTGCCATTTTATAGTTCACAGACGCTGGTACTTATAGCAAATCATGTCCCCACCACAGGTGGTTTTTCTAGAAGAACCGACTAAACTAGCAAGCATTTTGCAATGCAATTGGTCTCGCATTTATACAAGTTTAAGCTATTGTCATTGTAAATGACAATGCCTTTTATTTATGTTTTAAAAATGAAAACAAAAATAAAAGGCATTGTCATTTGCAGATTTATTAATAATATGTCTTTATTTCATCAAAAACATGATCATTCACATCATAAAAATCAATACATCAGAATAAAAACAGTTAAAATTACATTAAAAATATTCATTAAAAAACAGACTTTTCATTCTTTCAATACAAAAACACTGTACAGAAGATCAAACCGTGGAGGCAAGTAGGCTAAGTTTGAAAAATCTAATGTTCAGTAGCAAATTTACACATTTTAGTCCTCTTTCACCAGGCGAAAAGCGAAAATCTCGAAACAGCAAATACTAGCCACCTTGTGGTATCTGATCTAAAAATACGTGTAGCTTCAAAGGGACAATTAAAGGAAAAAATGCGACAAACAGGAGCCATCCAGGTTTTTCTACGATCAGCATAGGAGGGGTAACAAAAAAGAAAATGCTCAAGGGTCTCAGGAAGGATGTGGCATAAGAAAGGAACCAGCATGACCAGGCGGTTTATATAGCAGTAGTCCGAATGATGGGGTAAAAACGACAGACAAAAGCCGAGTGACTCAGCCCCATGTATATCATCCGTTGGGACGACTGAGCAGGAGTAACGGCTGTCCATCACAATTGCAACTCCTCCTCCCTTGCCCACAGCCCGGTCTTTCCTCAATATATAGTAATTTTGAGGAAGAGCATTGGATATGTCTAGATAGAGGAATCTCCAAGCCAGGTCTCTGTCAGAAATAGGCATGCAGGTTTAGATTCAGTTAATAGATTAAAAAGATCAAGGGCATGTTTACCCAAAGACCGCGTATTGAGTAGCATGCAGGGGTAGTTTTTATAATAGCTCCCACTGATCGTCTCAGTGTCGGAGGGGTCTGAAGAACAAGGGATATCCTCGCTAGATGGCACGTTGTGAGGTGTCGATCCACAGCTAGTGCAGTGAGTATCGCCATTAAGGTTGTTAGGGAACACAGGACAACGACAACTCATATTTTCCCTTGGAGTTTTTAAGTGACTAGAGTCATACCTATGCATATCACAAGAAGTAGTGGCTAGAGATCCATTCGTCAGGCTGGCACCAAGCGCCTCCGGGACGCTGACGGGCACAGACGGGCTTACCTTTGGCGCACCTTCGGAGGTCATTAGGCGCGCACACTGCACTCGTCCGCTGCACGTCCTCGGAGGCATATGGAAAAAATAGGGAAGAGGAAGTGAGTCAGAGGGCGCTAAAGACTAGCGTGCTGACCCCAGTTACACCCAAGATGGCGGCCGCGCTGCAAGCAGCGTTTTTACCAGAGTGCAAAGTCAGGTAGGACTAAATATTAAAAAGACTCGCTTGAGTGTCACCGCAACAGGAATTAGACAGTACCATCAATATCACACTGTCACAAAAGTTAAAATTAAACAGTAGCTTCAATATCACACTGTCACAAAAGTTAAAAATAAACAGTAGCTTCAATGTCACACTGTCACAAAAATTAAAATTCACAGCACAGATCGCAAGCGTATCGGCTAAACTGGCACGCGCGTTCCTGGCTGAGCCTCAGGAACAGGTCAAGGGCGGCGCTTGAAATTAGATGTTTTATGGTCAGAGGGCGCTAAAGACAAGCGTGCTGACCCCAGTTACACCACAGATGGCGGCCGCATTGCAAGCAGCGTTTTTACCAGAGTGCATAGTCAGGTAGGGCTAAATATTAAAAAGACTAGCTTCAGTGTCACCGCAACAGGAATTAGACAGTAGCTTCAATATCACACTGTCACAAAAGTTAAAATTAAACAGTAGCTTCAATGTCACACTGTCACAAACATTTAAATTCAGTGAGCGTGGGCAGGGCAGGGCGAGGCCCGAGTGTGCAGGGCCGGACTGGCTACCGAGCAGTTTAGAAAGCTGCCGAGCTGGGGGTTGATTTCACTGCGGTACGGGCTGTTTTCGTTCATGGAGACCTGCGTGTGCTACGAAATAATTAATGCAAAACAAATTTAGTTTAGCACACGCAGGAGGTCTCTATGAACGAAATCACCCCCCCAGCTCAGCAGCATTCCAAACTGCCCGGTAGCCAGTCCGGCCCTGCGAGTGTGCCCAGGGGAAGGGCAGGCACGAGTGTGCCCAGGGGCAGGGTGAGGCTCTGACAGACTCTACTCCCTGCTGTTGCCATTGAAACCTGAAAGGGAGGTCCAGCATCGCGCTCCCCTTAGCGTATACTTCGGGAATAATTCACCAAGACAATATAATTGGAAACTCAGCAATATGTTTTTTTGTGTTCAAGTAAATAGACTTTATTGCCCGGAGCACGTCATTCAAAGGAACAATATACATCCCAGCAAGGAGAATACTGCAGCATTTAACGCATGAAAGAAAAACACCATTTGTCTGTGACGGATTATAGCTCACAAAAGTATCCACCAGTTTACAAACTTGTCAAAGGTGTGTGCCCCTTCTAGAGCCATTATAAAAAGCACTAGGCATGATGGGTACTGAGGCACGGGTTGGGGCCCCGGAAGATGAGCTTTTGCAAATAACTTTGACAGTCGGTGTCCAGATCTCAAGTCTGTTATTTAGGACAAAGTAAATGGGAATCCATTTAGATTGCAACATTATGCACATTCCGGCGCTGCATAGTAAGTGACATTGTCGTATCGTCATGCCTGACCTCTGTTTAGAGACAGGGCAGGCAAGTAGGAAGAGGCGGGGAACCGGAAGAGGGAACAGGAAACTGGTAACAAGTTAGTACGATGCTGGTAGTAAGAGAATAAAGACGTACTACCAAAGCGCTCTGACTCGGGTGTCTTTATTCAAGGGAGATGCGACACTGGCGACGAGGGTGGGATTCCTGTATGCCCACTGAAACTAAACGCAGCCCCAGCCATCCGTGTACGGCCTTTGACCCGGCGAGTCTGCAGCCCATTCACCCGACAGCGCGAAAGAGCGCGAAAAGCAAAGAGCAGCGTGTTGGGAGCGGCCGAGAGCGTGTGAGCCAGCGCGAAAGGCGCATTAGACCCGAAAATCGCAGTGGGAACCGAGCAGCTACAACCCTCCCCCACCACATGTGACAGTGGTGGATTTCATGCACCAGAAACGGCGTGAAGAGGACGAAAGTGACGGAAAAAAACGACCCCAGCCCAGCGAGTGAACACGAGAGTACGGAGCACACTGGGGTGAGTTCTGCATCATGAAATAAAGACATTTGCAGTACAGCAGACGCTTGAAATAAAACAAAGGCGGGAAGCAAGGCCCAAACCAGTGCAGCGTCCCGAGAGGCGGCCATTTTGAGGTCAGGCGCTGGCCATAGACTCCCCATGACTCTGAAAAGGCGGCCATTTTGAGGTCAGGCGCCATTACAATTTCAGCTTATAAGCTGCTAAAAGAAGCGGGAAGCTCATAAACACTGAAAACCAAGTCACCGAAACTCACAGGTGACGAGGAGAGACCAGAATGTCTGACCCCAGCTCCACAAGTACTTCAGGAGGAGCAGCGGCTCCGACTAACCCACCAGGCCCAGCAGCTCCAGGCAACCCAGCGCTAACACCCCAAGCGCACATGGGGGTACCTTATCTCCGGCCACCGGAACCCCTGGAATTGACGCCTGGCAATAGCATGGGACCCAAAAAGAAGAGTTGGATCGAAGACTTTGAGGACTACATGACTGGGTCACATGTACAGGACCCCAAGCAGAAACTTATAGCCCTACGAAACTTAGTAGTTAAAGACATCGCGCAGGTCATCAAAGAGTTGCCAAATGCAGCCACTGCCCCTTATGACGACGTGAAGGGAGCCCTTGACAGAAGATTTCTACACAAGCGTAACCTGGATTACGAACGCTACAGGTTCAATTTAGCCGCCCAAGAGAAAGAAGAGCGCATGTGTGATTTCATCGTGCGCATCAGAAGATTAGCGCGCCACTGTGAGTTTGATAACTTCAACACTGAAGACGCGCTGCGCCTCCGCATAATTGAAGGTTGCCAATCCGAGTCACTACGCCGGCGGCTATTGAAAAAACATTACACTCTTGATGAGATCGAGGAACTAACGAGGATCAATGACCAGGCAGAAGATCACGCGAAGAGAATGGAGACTCACAAGACTGAGAGGAAAGAACAAGCCGTCCTGATGCAAGCGCATAAAGACACAAGGTACAAAACAGACTCTCACAGGCCAAGCAAGTCAACTCCTTTCGCGACCTCTAGGAAGACATCGTCCAGACACGAGTCACGACATACAAAACCCAGCAAACCTGCGCCAGCATGCTACAGATGTGGACAGGATTACCCTCATTCCGAACAATGTCCAGCTATAGGCCAGCAATGTCATCGCTGTGGGAGGGAGAATCATTTTGAGACAGTCTGTCAAACCCAACGGTCAAGGCGAAGGCCTTCAAAAACCCGGCCTACCCCGCGACATCACGTTCGCGCAGTAAAGGGGAGAGAAGGACGTTCCTCCAGCTCTTCTAGGTCAAGTGGTCGGTCAGCAAGTTCCTATCGATCACGAGGCCGGTCAGTAAGCCCACATCGACCTCAAAGTCGATCTACAAACTCATATCGATCACAAAGGTCACCATCCAGCGAGTCAGCATCACACACACCGGTGTCACAAGACAGTGACGAATATATCTGTATGGTGTCGGACCCTGACCGCCTGAAGAAATACCCGAAACTGGACATCAAGATTGGAGACCACCCGGCCAAATTCGTCCTTGACTCAGGAGCATCACTAAATTACATCTGCGCGCTTGAGCACCAAAGTATGAAACCACGACCCAAGCTAGAGCCAGCAGCTGTCCGCATACTCACGTGGATGTCAAGAAAACCACTGCCATGCTTAGGTCATTTTCGCACGACGCTGTCGTTCAAGGTCTGGAAGATTCCAGCTTACATCCATGTCGTGGAAGGTCCAGATTTAGCTGACTGTCTGCTCAGCCTGCCGACAGCTGAAAGACTGAGGCTGGTAGAACTCCTCTACATGACCGAAGATGCCCCCGACATCGTTGCGAAATTCCCTAACCTCTTTAAAGGATTAGGGAAACTCAACCACTTCAAAGTAATACTACATATCGACGAATGTATGACACCCGTCGCTCAACATCATAGAAAGGTACCCTTCCACCTACAGCAGGCTGTAGATGACTAACTACAAGACCTTCTAAAGACGGACATCATCGAGCGCACATCAGGACCCACCCCATGGGTGTCACCAGTCATAGTGGTACCCAAGAAAGGACAAGACAATAAAGTGCGGCTATGTGTGGACATGCGCGCGCCCAACACTGTCATCGAGCGGGAGGGCCATCCAGGGCCACACATAAGTGATATGATCACTCGCCTCAATGGAGCTACAGTATTCTCCAAGCTTGACCTTAATAAAGGTTATCACCAGCTGGAGCTCCATGACAGGTCGAGGTACATCACGACTTTCACAACTCATCAAGGTCTTTTTCGCTATAAGCGATTAAACTTTGGCATTTCTTCAGCCGTCGAAATCTTCCAAGAGGCCATCCGGCGAGTCATCCAAGGAATCCCTAACGCTTTCAATTACAGCGACGACCTACTAGTCTTTGGGAAAGACCAGACTGAGCATGATACTGCTCTGGACAGAGTATGCCATGCGTTGCTGAATGCCAACTTGACTTTAAACGCAGACAAATGCGAATTTCACAAAAACACCCTGAAATTCTACGGTCACATCTTTTCCAGAGATGGAATGACACCAGACTCAGAGAAAGTGTCCGCTTTGGCCGACACCCCAACACCCCGAGACGTCAGTGACCTCCGTTCTTTCCTTGGAATGGCAAGCTACTGCGCCCGCTACATCCGCGATTACGCTTCCATCAGCTACCCTTTAAGAGAGCTCACACATCAGGTTCAACCATTCACGTGGTCTACTGCGTGTGAACAAGCATTCGCCGAGATCAAACAGGCCGTCAGTTCAGCTATCAACCTTGCCTACTTTGACACCAAAAAAAGAACAGAAATCACAGTGGATGCTAGCCCGGTAGGTCTCGGTGCTATCCTGGCACAATATCGAGAGGACTCGGATCAACGCCACATCATCGCGTATGCTAGCCGTAGCCTTACGGATACCGAGAAAGCGTACTCCCAACCGGAGAAGGAGAGCCTGGCAGTGGCGTGGGCTTGCGAACATTTTCCTCTGTTTGTATACGGGAAGCATTTCACCATCATCACAGGCCACCAGGGACTCGTCACCATCTTTGGCAACCCCAACCCAAAATGCCACCGCGCATTGAACGATGGGGACTACGTCTCCAAGACTACATCTATACCATTGTCTACAAGCCAGGGAAAGCAGAGAACCCAGCTGACTATATGTCCCGACACCCCCGACCACTCACTGGTGTCCCTCACTCCCTGGCAGAAGACTACATTCATTTTGTCGTTGGCACCACTTGCCCACCTACAGTCCCACTGGAATCCATCTGGGAAGCATCAGCACAAGATCCGATCCTGCAAGATGTTATGGATCATGTACGCAGTAATTCCTGGTGCCATGTGAAAGTCACGTCTCAAGACTCCAGTCAGCACCTCCGCGACCTGGTAGCGTTCAAACATGTCCAAGAAGAACTGTCCATCAGTGAAGACGGTCTACTCCTGAGAGGGGGGAGGATTGTAATCCCACAAAAGCTACGTCAAGGAGTGATCAACCTATCCCATGAAGGTCACAGAGGTACAAGTGCCACAAAGAAGGCACTGCGGGAACGTGTCTGGTTCCCTTCACTAGACCAGATGGTAGAGACAACCCTCAAAGACTACGTACCATGTCAACTAGTGAGTCGTGAAGAGCCACCCGCTCCCCTCCAAATGTCAGAACTACCAGAACGGGTATGGCAACAAGTTGCCGTCGACTTCTTTGGCCCTTTAAGATCAGGCCAATACATCATCGTCGTCATGGACGAATACTCCAGATTTCCATTTGCACATCTAATATCATCCACCAGAGCAACCACAGTGATTCCCGTGCTTGATGAAATCTTCGCAGCTTGGGGCATCCCGCTGCGAGTCAAATCCGACAATGGGCCCCCGTTCAACGCCCATGAATTTACATAATTCGCAGAACACCTCAACTTCAAGCACCAGCAAATCACACCACTATGGCCTCAAGCCAATGGCATGGTGGAACGCTTTATGGATACACTTAAAAAGGCAGTTCAGCAAGCAGAATTGACCCATCGAGACATCCAGCAAACCCTGAACGAAGTACTGCGGGCATACCGCACCACGCCGCATAACACCACTAATCAGTGTCCAGCCACTGTGATGCTAGGGAGGACTCCCCGCACTCGACTGCCCACGCTGAACAGCACACTTCAGCCACGGAACGCGAACATTGATCATGACACTTTAGTCAAGATAGACCATGGAAAGAAACTACAAATGAAAGTGTATGTAGATCGGCGCAGACGAGCCAGAGACACTGACATCCAAGAAGGAGACTGGGTGATGGTCCGGAGCGACCGAAGGACAAAGGCAGACAGCCGTTATCTCGCTCACCCCCTCAAGGTCAGCAGACGAAAGGGAACTATGATCACAGCAGAGGCTGATCACAAACGAATCACCAGAAACATATCACACTTCAAGAAGTGCAATTCCAACAGCCACCATGAAGTCCAGCCACGTGAAACCTCCACTGACTCAATGAGCCAAAGTGAGAACAGTGACCGAGGTCACTATAGCCCAGCGAGATCTGATGAGGCCACGGATCGTCACGTCAGGACCCCAGAGCAACGAGCCGCCCGAAAAGACAAGTTAGAAGGCAAGCACGCCTCATCAAAGAGATATGAGAGACAGTAAGACTTTGTACAAAAGGAGGAGGTGTCGTATCGTCATGCCTGACCTCTGTTTAGAGACAGGGCAGGCAAGTAGGAAGAGGCGGGGAACCGGAAGAGGGAACAGGAAACGGGTAACAAGTTAGTACGATGCTGGTAGTAAGAGAATAAAGACGTACTACCCAAACATTCTGACTCCTGTGTCTTTATTCAAGGGAGATCGCGACAGACATATCAGTCAAAAGGAAGAGTTTGTGGAAAATGTGAGAGGGTGTGCGGTGTGGCCGGCTGCGCACTCTGCAGTGACTGTACTGCCCATTGATCTATGCCACTACTCGAACCTGCTTCCCCAGCTTTACAGTTGAGCTCTGGGCGTTATTCCACATCCTCTTCTTGTAACACCCTGGGACATAGAAGGCTGCTCACCTAGGGATAACTGTTGTCCAGCTTTCAGACTTGACGAACCCCGGGTCAAATGTTGTGAACTGAGAAAGACCAACACGTTCATTTGGTGGCATTTCCCACAGGATGATTTTGCTACAGGCGCCACATATGAACCTTGAGTACCAGGCACATGGAATGGCATGCTACAAATATCTGCCTCTCTAGAAATGGCGCAGTGCATAGCTTTTGTGAAAAGGGACTTCTCTTTGGTCATGGAGTTCGCAAATAGAAGCTGGGTCTAATAAGGAGGCATCTATGCAAATGTTGAAGAGTCGCATAGGGCGTGAGTGAGCACATGGCATGGGCACAAGAAGGCACTGTGCCAAGCAGTCGAATGCAGGGAGGAGGCTGGGCTGGAAGCTGTAGGCGGAGCAGAAGATAGAGCGGCCGGGAGCTTGAACCATTGCCGACCCTGTTTTCTGCAAAAACACACACACAAATACATATGGACTCAGACACAAACATATCCGCATACACCGACTCAGAGGCAGACACATACAAAACACACACAGACGCATACTGACTCAGACACACACACACCCTCTGATCCCAGCGCAGCACCTCTCTCTCACTATAGCAGGTGTCTGGGGTACCCTTCTTACTCGGCAGACCCTCGTGCTCGCCCGTGCGCGCCCTCGGCACCACGCCATGTCATGCAGCTATAGTTCCTAAACAACCAAAGGTACCCAGTAGTCAAAGTAGTCTGTCCCCTAGAACCAAAACCTAGACACAGTGCAACCAGCGCCCAGGAAGACACAACACACAGAATAAAAGGTGCAGTCAAGGCCACGTTAGGACTCAAGGACAAATGGAAAAAATTCCCATCAGAGGCCACACTGTACCGCCCTCGTTGTGCATCATTTGGGATCTCCCAGCCCAGGAGACTTAACACAGCGGCCGGCAGACATTACCAGTGCCGAGGTTGAAATGTGGGAGGGTGGTAACACATGAAAATACGTGGCAACTGAGAAAGCAGTGTAGGGTGAAAAAGAGTGAAAAGTAAGTATTTAAAATTAGGTGAGCTGGGTAGAAAATCAGAGTTTATTAGTTTCTCCCAGTCCCTAAGGCTAAAAAGAAATGTGCAAAAGGCGGTATTGGAACTAATAACCGCGTAGAGTAGTGGTCGACATGTTTCTGCATTCGTGAAAAAAGTTTTCATGCATTCCTCAGGACCAAGATTTCAAAACTACTGCTTAATAGTGAAGGGTAAAAGATATCACCTGTAAGGATCAGGTTATGCTCAACCAAGGACCATAAATGATGGTTGAGAGGCTTCACCCCACCTGGCTGCGGCTCAGGTATGAGGAGCACCGCTCTGTCCGTCGGTGTCTCCTGACAGTCATCCGAGCTGTCTGGGGGGGCCAGCTATAGTTACCAATTCATGCTCTGCTTGCAGCCGAGGAGCTCTGTTACATTTTTACGGCCTGGACACACGTCCGGATCACCAACATTATCCCTGGGTTCTTAATCACTAATAAGGTCAAAGTCAAACGGCAAACTATCCTCGTTAAAGGCACAGGAGTGACACTAATGCGGGGTATTTGCCGCAGGGAAAGTTAGCCGCTGATAATCAGACAGCACTTGGCAGGAGGGGGGAGGGGGCTATGCGCACAAGAAAAATTTGCACGGGCGGAATTGCAGGTGGGATGGACGCAGAAGGACCGACTGCGGGATCAGCAGCATGGAGCCCTGCTTTTTTTCTGGAAGTCTGCGAGGCTTCGATCCCCCTGTATGGCGTTGGTGTAATTGGGCTTCCTCTGGCTGGTGTGCGGGGTCTCTCCTCGGTGCATTGGAACCCCGCCAGACTTCTGGTCTTGCGACTACGTTTCAGGAGGTGGGCGTGCAATTGACTACGCACTATTTTAAAGAAGCATTTGCGAGATGTATTGCATTCCAAATCGGAGCTTCTGCATTGAAATAGGCACAAACAGGAGTGGTGGGGGTAAGGGGGTCGCGAAAAAACTGCGAACTGTGGGAGGGGGCGGGGGGCCACAGGACAGCAAAGAGTGATCCAGTAAAGGGGCTGATAGCCTCGGAAGGAGCTAAATGCCGACATAGGTGTCATGAGGCGGGACAATGAAGACAAACACCAATTATAATGCATTATTTATCCTTAAAGCCAATGAAAAAGATGGGCGGCAAGAGGGTGGAGCTTCCCCCACTATAGTGTATACAACATCTTTCGCCGAGACAGCGCATGCGCTGCCTAGGCGAAACCTAAAAAGGGGATTGGTGCAAACCAACCCAAGTGAGTCTATGTGACTATATGTGTTTACCATAGAGCGGCACTCCTCATCCCAGGGCTGATAGCCTCGGAAGGAGCTAAATGACGAAATAGGTGTCATGAGGCGGGACAATGAAGACAAACACCAATTATAATGCATTATTTATCCTTAAAGCCAATGAAAAAGATGGGCGGCAAGTGGGTGGAGCTTCCCCCATTATAGTGTATACAACATTTTTCGCCGAGACAGCGCATGCGCTGCCTAGGCGAAACCTAAAAAGGGGATTGGTGCAAACCAACCCAAGTGAGTCTATGTGACTATATGGGTTTACCATATAGCGGCACTCCTCATCCCAGGTGGGGGAGGGGCGGGACGGGCACATCCGCTAATAAAAACAGGCATTTGCAATACAATAGGACTCGCATTTATGTGAGACCTATTGCATTGCAAACAGGAGTGCGGGCGGGCTAGAAGACACGAACAACGGGAGGGGGGGGCGAGAAGGCACAGACTGCGGGGGTGATGCACTGAAAGAAAGTAGTCCTCACAATCTGAAAAACATACTGTGCAACACTCGAAGGAAAGGGGCCAGTTGCCATGCAAGGACACAAATGACTGCATTGCCGTCATAAGGAGAGACTAACAAGCCAAAAACCAATCGGAAGGCAGAATTTAAGACACAAGCCAATGAAAAAGAGGGGCAGAGAGTGGGTGGAGCTTCTACAGAGCTTTCACTCCATACTGAATACTGTATGCCTCGCAAAGCGAGCAGCGTATGCCCGCTGCCGCTATAGGCTCGACCTGAAAATTAGGGGGCAAGCATACTGATATATATGCAGCTCAGAAGAAAAAGCTAAAAGTATTTTTAAATCGTGTAAACAAGAGGAGATCTGATATTTATTGAACTGATTATCTTACTTGTTTTCTTTTGATTAAGGGATAGAAGGGAGACAGGATATATCGTGGTCGGCCATCGATGATTAGAATCATTATGCCTTTCAATAGGTGGGGGTGCTTTAATGACCAGAGGATGGAGTGGACAAAGGAATGGGTAAACATGTGATTGGTAGAGAAGAACAAATATAGGCTTTGCAACTGTGGTAGCAGTTCTAATGAGATCAAGGATTCAAGTATTGTATAATTTGTGACGTGACAAAAGAGGGCATTAGTACGTTGATGTGGGAGGTGAATACACTTAGATCAGTAGCCCATCTGAGTGATGTTAGATAAGAGTTATTTTGCATAAGGGCGGAAGTTGTATGTCTCCAAGAGACACATCCTACTAGGAAAGATTATGATAGGGTCTTGGTTCTTACAAACACTTCATTTGTATGGGAACTTGCTCCATGAATGAATTTTTAATGTCTTGAATTTTCTTCTTTTTCTCCATTCTTCAATCTTTTGTCCTTCCTTCTTCATCCTTTCTCCACGTTTTTCGTGCACCATTTCTTCTCTCCAGTCTTAGCTTTTCACCTTCACTTTTCATACATTATGCATTCTTCTTTCTTAACTTCCATCCATTGGGCACTATTTTCAAAGCTTTTCTTAGAGAAGCAAGCTGGCCGACACAGGGCCAGATTCACAACTAATTTGGTGATTCTCCAGCCAAGGAAAACATCAGCCCAACTCATAATAGCAAAAAAGAAGCTGAATCATGCTTTCAGGATCTTAAGAAATAACTCAGACTCAAACATACGGAGTGAGGTCCTACCAAAACTAAGAACGTTACATAAAAAAGCTGTATGGATCAACGCAAAAACAGAAGCAGACCAGTATTGGTGCAAAATTCATATAGCTTCCAAGCGTAAAGATGACAGAGAATTCTGGAAATTAGTGAATCAACCCAACGGCTGGAAAACTCACTTTCCAACATCAAACATTTCAGAAGCTAAGTGGTCAAATGATCTGAAAGAAATGTATGGGGGCACAGCTGCAATAAAGATACCCTCAAAGTTGGCAATTGAAAAAATATAGGGGGAGTCCAGTTTAAAGCGGTGTCAACCGGCACAGTGGAGAAATTCACCAGCCAAGCCGTCAAGATGGGGCCTGGGACCAAATGGTCTTTCACAAGCGCTCTCCAAACAGAACCCGCAATTCGGGGCAGATAAGTTGGTATGTTGTAGACAAATCTAGGACTCTAGTTAAATATTCCCGATTTATGCCCTTATGTGGTTATATCAAATCATATCCTTATATTGGCATAAGAATCATACCCATATTAAGACATAGCCAATGCAGTCCAAATTCGGCAAGGCTACTCCCATAGACTCCTAGAAAGTACATCGTGTTCTTAAACAAACCAAGCCTCCAGCAGCCCGGGAATTCCCCCTGCTTCTGTATTGATTTGTCCTAGAACTCCCGGAGTCCTGAAAGAACTGCGAGTTCTTAGTGACGTCTTATGTCCAATCCTACATCAAACTCGGCACCTTCTAGGTATACATATACCAGCATCTGCCCTAGCAAAACACACTGTGGTTTGGAGCAGATTGACTATCTACTTGCCTGACGCCCTGCGGTCGCAAGTGCCAAAGGAAGCCGACCCTCCCGCTGACGCACTGAGAGAGACGCTGTCTTTCTCCTGCTGAGAAATCTAGCTCCAGTGTTTCTCTGTCACCCTTGCGGGTTGCTGGGAGATCGAGTCCTGAGAGAGAGATACAAGACCTCCTTCATTCTATAACCAAGGTATGGAGCTGATTAGACCCTTAGAGAATTCTTGATTCATATTCGTGGCAGAAACTATCTTAACTCAAACTACCTCTCACTTACTCCTTCCCATGTACTAGACTTAGGTTAGGTACACCAGGATAGGCGTATCTTAGAAGCACCAGTTGAGTACGTTTAGTCATTATTTTATCATTGTATGTATTGTACCCATTTTAAACTCCGTATGGCTTAGAAACCATACCATGCTTTTACAGTATTACGTTGTAATACTCCTTTTACTGTACGCACTTTACTTTAGGACAAGTATTGCGGTTATAGCAATTCACTTCTCTTGCATGAGAAAGAAGACTGTTCAATAAATAAACCTCTTTTA
This sequence comes from Lissotriton helveticus, assembly GCF_964261635.1. Classification (NCBI taxonomy): domain Eukaryota; kingdom Metazoa; phylum Chordata; class Amphibia; order Caudata; family Salamandridae; genus Lissotriton; species Lissotriton helveticus. The sequence goes on from NC_136068.1 coordinate 1,791,120,147, forward strand.
TTGAAAACGCCCGTCTCTCTGTTTCTCTGCACTTCTGGTGAAACTAAGCATGCACGATTGACTGAGTAAAATAGCTATCTATTGTCTCCGTGACTCTGGAGGTATACTCCTTATTCTGGAGGGAGCAAAGTTGTCATGTTTATACGGTTGTCAGAAACTAATCCCTTCTTGTGAATTCGAGAACGTTTCTAGTGACCTCTGAGCTAGCTGGCATTCATAATTAAGTCTAACATATTCAATAGAGACCTAGTCAACCTAAGTCCTACGTCTAAACTATCGTTTATGTTATTCCAATGCGCAGAGCCTATTGGGAATATAGGAACCACACTACAGGTAATTTTATTGAATCACGTTCTTCTCACTCAAGAAATACTTGATGGCTGGAGGGGATTAATATTAGCCCCTATACACAAAGCTGGTGAGACTTCTTTACCCTCCAATAACATGTTATTGGCACATCCACTAACATTCAGATGCTGGCTGTAACAATAGAACAAGCAAGGTGACGCTCAGTAAATCTTCACTGGTGTTATGTAGACTTTCATTTAGCAATCAATGCCTACAGAGAAATATCCTTTGGGTTAAGCTAATATACCTGGGAATATCTCTCTCACTTCTCAGAGCAATCCAACTTCTATACACAAATACCTGGACAAGAGTCAGACTTGGTTGTGGTTCAAAAGTCTAAAAGAAAATCCCTACAAGGAACAGTTAAAACAGGCTGTGTACTGGCTCCCATTCTGTTTAATTTGTACCTTGCAGATAATACCCCAGCTTTGAACAGGTATGTAAAAGCGTTTTGGTTATTTAGTTACAGTTTTAAAGGCTTTCTTAGATTTTCCAACTTCACAATTGGCAACTTTTCATAGAAAAACAGTCAATGTTATCCTATGGAGGAAAATACTGTTATCTTTTCACGGGTAAGTAATTTAGGATGTGGGAGTTGGTATTATGGGGTTAGACTCAGGGGTCCCTCAGGGTCAAGGACGCACTCTTGTTACTACCTCAGTGGCACTAGGGCAGCCGGGTGCAGAGTGCTGAGGCCCAATGTTATCCAATGAGGGAAAGTGGGCCTCCGGTTGGTGGCTGCTGACGAGCAGGCCACTGGGTTGTGGGAGCAAAGCTCCTGGACTTAAGCTCAGGGTAAATGGGGGTTTAGGCCAGCACAAAAGATGCACCCTCAGCGGTACTGGGGCGGCTGGGTTCAGAGTGCTGTTTTGGTGTCGGAAGCCGTGTAGCTATCAATGGGGAGTCTCCGTTTTGCAAAAGTCCTGCAGGCTCAGAGACGAAGGTCTTCTGGGTGTGACCCCCACATGGAGAGGTAAGTTGGGATCTTGGGAGTTGTTTAGGCACCATCAGTTGGGCCACCCAAGTCCTTGGGACATCGGGTGCAGGGGTGCCTTTTAGAGACGGATCTTCTTACCGGCTCCTGGTAGCGTTTGGAGGGACCTTCCAGTTTGAGGCTGCAGGCGTCGGCTAGAGGCTTGAGGCAGGTCAGGGGTCACCGGATCTTGGGGCATGATCGCCGGGGAGACTTCTTCTTGGTGTTGGGCCACTTGGGGCGTGGGCGTCGGGTGCAGAGTAGTGCAAACTTGCAGATCCTTGCAGGGCTGGAGTCAGTTGTTTTAACAAATCCTCTGTTCACGGGAGACAGAGTCTTTGGGATTGAAGGCAGGCAGGTCCTCCAGGTTTCTTGAGGTTGCTGGCTGCAGGACACACTGGGATTTTGCTGGAGCAGGTTCAAGGTGGGTACAAGCTGGTAAGGGTGTGGCCAAGTCAGTGGGTGTCCTGCTCTTGTTAGCTTTGGCACGGCTGTTTGATCCTTCTTTTTCTTTCCTTCTTCTAGTTTCTTGTCCGAGGAAGCAAGATTCAGGGGTGCCTAGAAATACTAGATTTAGGAGCGTTACAAGTAGGTTAAAAGGTTGGGACCAATGGGTCCCTTCCCTGGGGTGGGTACACCCCCTATTATGCCCACCAGTGGTAGAGGGAGCATAAGCCTTTCACTGGTTGACTGGGTCCCCCCATCTGCAAGATGGCAGGGACTCAGAGTTGTGTTTCACCTTGCCTCTCCACCAAAGGGGTGGAGTTGCTAGAGGGGGGCACACCTCTCTTCCTCACTTGTTTTCCTGCCGGTTCTCCCGCCCAAATTGGGGGTCAGAACCAGTAGGGACCAATTGCTAAAAGCAGCAAGTGGCTTGGGGAAGCTCACAAATGCTGCAAGCTATCGAAGCTTCCCCTTCGTGAACCCTGCCCAACCAGGTGGAGAGGCTTGGCACCTCGTCCCAAGATATGCATTGTTTCAGGCCCCCATTAGCAGCAGGCTCTTGACCCGGGGTTCCAGAAACATATCTGGTGGTGGCTGCTGAAAGCAGCCACTCAGCCTGGACGCTAGTGGTAGGTCGTTAGGCTGAACTTTCGAGACCTGTTGCAATTTCTCATGTTTGCTTAAAGCCATCCCCCTGCTTTTGATTTGCCTGCTAGTAATTAGCCCTGCCTCTTTGTTCCTCCTTCTTCCCTTCTGTTCCTCCTATGCAGCAGCCACCAAGTACTGTCTCATTCTGCTATAGCTCTACGTGTGTTCTTGGAGAGACAATTTTTTTCTTTGTTTCCTGGCCTGTTACTGTTTGCCTGTGTTCAGCTTTGGAGGCCTCGCTGCTTACTTGCAAATATATAATTCCATGTCAGGACCGGAGGCTCCGGTTATGCTTTTCTTCCTTCGCTTTTATTTTCTATGGTCAAAACACAACAGCCAGAAAAGCAACATTGATGTATTTTCTTCCAAAACAACCAGAAAAACATAATTTTAAGCAAAACTTATTTGTGTATATGTCCATTGAAACATCAACTCCCATCAATCCATGGGGTTATCACACAGTCCTTCTACTCTGTCCATAAACTCCTCTGAAAAGGCCCTCCATCTTGAGCATCCTCCTCTTTCTTCGCTGCTGGGCAGCCAGTTAAGTGCTGTTTTTTTCTCTTACTTTGTATAATCTGTTTGCTCGTTCTGAGTGCTTTTAACTTTTACAGCGGGTAAAATAAAAGAATGCGGGTAAACAATTGTTTGCTTTAAATGTTGCCTTTGCAGCAGGTTCCCTTTCTTTTATCTGTTTAGTGCTGCGGGAGCGTGTTCGCTCCTTTCGCGGCCGTCCACTTATTGCGGCGGGGGTTGAGCCAGCCAGGGGGCGCCCGCGCATCTCATTGCTTCTCTCAGCGCGAGTTTCTCTTCAAGAGAGACCGCTCTGAGGAGACCGAGTGTGCCGGAGCTTGTCCCCTTGCCGCCACACTGTGAACGCCCCCCCCTGGGGGTCCGTATTGTCCCGCACTGCTGTGCTTGACGCCCCGCTGAGGCAGTAATATCGGAGCTTTCCTCCGAAATCGCCTGCGGGCAGGTTTTTCAGGTTTTGGGACTTTGGGAGTCCGTGGTTTGCGCGCCAGGTGGTGGCTAGGCCTGGTCTTTGGAGGGCCTGCGCGCTTGGGGGGCAAAGTATGATTTTCCCCACAGCGGTGTCACCGCAATTAAAAACATCGCAGTTCTTTGATCTGCCCAAATTCTGCTCAGGCCTCTCAGCCTGCTGGCAGCCCGTGGCTGTTTTCACTAGGGGTGTTCCACCTATTAAGCACTGCTACCTGTAATGTTCCCGGGGTTAGCCGGCTACATTATTTTTTTCAAGGTTGCGCGCTCTACGCTTTAATCGCAATGGAGGGGGAGTATTATGAGGAGGCAGAGGTAACTACCCAGTACTTACCTCTGGACGACGATTTTTTTGAAGCGGTAGATAACTCCAACAACCGTTGCGTCAATGAGGTGGTAGGCCCAATGGAGGAGCGGCTGGCCAGCCGCATTGTGGCTGAATGCGCAAAAATTGCGCAGGCAACTTCTGCTGCAGTTCCCCCCGCCCCAGATCCCCAGGCAGGTGACGGTGCCCCTCCTCCTAAGAAGGTATGTGGGGAAGGTGGCGCGGATGGCGAGGGGGTAGTGGATAAGGACGCTTTTGAGCGCCTGAAGAGCGCTTTCTTAGCGAAGTCCAGCCCTAACCCCCCAGCTCCCCCTCCACTGGAACCAGCTATGTCCACAGTGCCTCATTCTCCATCCCAGGATGGGGGTTTCCCATCGGATACCGACGATGAGGGGTCCTCGCATTCCTGGCGGCCGTCCACTTCCGCGGGCACGTTGCCCCAGGATGACACAGGCATGCTGGACCCGGAGGAAATTATGCATTTGCGCTCCGCAGCCTGGGCACCTGGGGACAAGGTGGCCAAGTTTGTGGCGGGACGCCTTAGAAAGCCCCTTGAGAAGGAGGCGCGAGGTTGCCTCAGAGCTGAATGTCCCCGGCCCACGTTTGAGGGAAAGGTTGCCCTAACGCCCGAATTAGACTCTAAGATGGCTACCTTCCTGGCCAAATACGTGAAAGATCCACGGAAAGGGATTGACCGGTCCTGGCGCTCCTGTCAGGACAAGCTCCTCGACGCCATTGGCCCAATGACCAAAATACTTGACATGGCGGAGGAGGCGAAAGTCACAGGTTCCTCCATATCCCCAGAGGTGTTGTCTAATTGGGCGCCCTTTCCACGAGCGACGGCGATCCCTGCTCATAAAGCTGGATCCCAAGTTAGGCGACTTGGCCTCTTCTGAGGCGGGCGCAGTGGTTCAAGGGGGCCTGTTTGGGGAGCCATTTGTGAAAGAATTAGGAAGGTTCGTGGCCACCTTCACCTCCTTGGACAAGGCCCAGCCAAGTATTAAAAGAGTTTTTCAGACGCGTTTCTCCCAAGGGGCCGGTCGCGGTAGGGACCGCGCGCCCGGCCGTGGCGGCCAGCAAGCTGGCAACAGGGGACAAGGCTCCGGACGAGGGCAATATCACTCCTCGGCGAACTTTAACAACTTCTATCCTACCCGAGGGCAACGATTTCGAGACCGCGGAGGTTTCAAGAACAACGCCGGCGGCGGCCAGACAGGCGGTAAGTGTTATGCCTGCGGCTCAGGTTCTAATCAGGGGTCGTTTGGCGGCCTTTCAGGACGCTTGGGCGCAGCTCACGTCCGATGCGTGGGTCCTACAGACTATGAAGGGGTTTCATATAGAATTTTACGACCACCCCTTTCAGGTGGAACCCCCAAGGCCCACTTCTTTTTCCGTACCCGACGCCCAGCTGATCGACGAAGAGGTGTCCACTCTACTCGAGAAAGGGGCCATCCCTCGATCCGCTCGGCATCCCAATGGTTTCATCAGCAATGTCTTTTTGGTTGAAAAGACAGATGGGGGCCAACGCCCGGTTATCAACCTGAAGGAGTTCAATGGGTGGTTGGTTTACCGGCATTTCAAAATGGAGGGCATACACCTGCTGCGGGATGTCCTCTTGCCGCGCGATTGGATGGTCAGGCTGGACCTCAAAGATGCGTACTTGGTAGTTCCGGTCCATCCACCCCATCGGCGTTTCCTCCATTTTCTCTGGCGGAGGCAAGTGTACGAGTTTGTCGCCCGTCCTTTCGGGCTATGTTCAGCACCTTGGTGCTTCACAAAGGTGTTACACCCAGTAGTGGAACATCTCAGGGGCCAGGGGATCCGGATGATCGTGTACCTCGATGACAAACTCATGATGGCTCAGTGTCCGCAGTGGCCGGCGTCTCAGTTGCAGCAGACGGTGACCCTCCTGGAAAGCCTGGGGTTCGTTATCAACGAATCAAAGTCGATCCTCAATCCCACTCAAAGTCTGTTTTTTCTTGGCTTTGTCATCGACTCCGTTCAGGCTTCTTTGAGTCTTCCACCTCTCAAGATGACCAAAATACGTCATGTTCTTTGGCAGACCATATCCAAACCCCAGACTTCCCTTCGGCAGATTGTCCGAGTGGTGGGACTCCTGTCTTCCTCCATTCAAGCAATCTTTCTGGGTCCGTTGCATTATCGGGCTTTGCAGAGGCTGAAAGCGCACCACCTCAGGAGAGGGCTGACTTACGATCAGACTGTTCCTTTGTCAGAGGAGGCGAAGGAGGAGATGGAATGGTGGTTGGCGCACATGGAGGCCTGGAACGGGGGTGCAATTGTTGGCTCCGCTATAGACTTAGTCATAGAGTCGGACGCCAGCCGGTCAGGATGGGGAGCCCGTTGCGGGGAGTTCTCCACAGGCGGCATCTGGTCTTTAGAGGAGCAGGGGCTTCATATCAATTGCCTAGAGCTATTGGCGGGTTCGTTCGCAGTACGTTGCTGGACCAGGCAACAGGTGAGTTTGTGCGTCCTGTTGAAGATGGACAACATCTCGGCAGTGCGCTATGTCAATCGCCTGGGGGGCCCGAGATCCCGGGCCTTGGCGGATCTGGCCAAGGAGTTTTGGGAATACTGCTTGGCGAATCATGTGTCGGTTACGGCGGAATATCTTCCGGGCCAAGCCAACCAGGTGGCAGATTGGCACTCGCGGCATCTGATGGACTCTAGTCTATTGAAGCTGGATGCGCTGTTCTTCAGATGGTTGGACAGTCTCTGGGGCCCGTTTTCGGTGGACCTCTTTGCATCCCGTCTCGATCATCAGCTCCCGCGCTTCTTCAGCTGGAGGCCCGACCCCCTAGCGGAGGCCACGGATGCGTTTCTCCAGGATTGGAGTCAGGAGACAGGTTATGCCTTTCCTCCGTTCTCGATGGTGGTGAGAATGGCGGCTCGGATCCGGCTTCTGGGAGCCGAGGTGGTGGGGGTGATGCCGTTTTGGAGGTCTCAAGTATGGTTTCCAGTTCTGCTGGAACTTTCTTGGGATTTTCCAATCCTACTCCCCCCGCTTCCTCATCTTCTTCTGAATCCGGACGGGGAGCAACACCATCTCATAGACCAAGGGTCTCTCTGCCTCAGGGCATGGAGGCTTTCAGGGGACGCTGGGCGCTTCCAGGCCTTTCGGGATCGGCTCAGTGTTTGCTGTCAAAGGCCTGGGCTGACAGTACGTCAAAGCGATACCGTTCCGCCTGGAACAAATGGTTTCGTTAGTGTCTTCAACGGAACTTGGATCCTGTGGTCACGGGCGTGGTTCTGTTGCTGAATTTCTTGGCGGACCTGGCTAATGAAGGTCTAGCTTATCGCTCCATCAATGCGGTCCGGTCGGCTGTTTTGTTGGCCCATTGCCAGGTGGACGGGGCACCGATTGGTGAACATCCGTTCGTCGAGGTATCCGTTTGTCACTGCCTCCGGAACCCCGTTATTCGGTTCTTTGGGACGTGAATTTGGTCTTGAACCTTTTCTTGTCTTGGCAGTCCAATAGGTACCTTTCGTTGAAGGAAGTTTCAGCCAAACTAGCCATGTTGTTGTGTCTCGTCTCATGCCGCAGGGTTTCTGACGTCCGTGCTTTGGATGTTACGGCAAGAGTTTTTTCCCCAGACGCGGTGATCTTTACAGTAGGCCGTTGCACCAAGTCGGATTCTAGGACAATTTCTTACCCAGCCTTTACGGATGTGCCCAAACTGTGCGTGGTGGATTGTCTCAAGGCCTATGAGAATATTACTCTAGAGCTGCGCCCGCCGGGCGAACGGCAACTACTTATTGCATTGCGGAAACCGCACAAAGCTGTCTCTTTGCCCACCATAGCGAGATGGGTGCGGGGGGTCATGCAAGAAGCAGGTATTGACACAAAACAGTTTGGGGCACATTCTGCGAGGGGCGTGATGGCTTCCAAAGCTTTCTCTCTGGGGTCGAGATTGGAAGACCTTATGCGGGTGGCCGATTGGTCTTCTGATTCCACTTTTAAGAGGTTTTACTTTAAACCAGTGGTGGATGTGGCACGGTTGCTGGTGAGTAAGCTTTGAACTAGCATATTCGGAGCCTAGAGTCCTGACTTAGAATCGTAATTTGCCTAGCAGAGTAACAGTAAGTTTCAATTCTATTAAGGACGCGGAGGTGAGGATTATCCCTCCCGTGCACGATTAGTGCGGACCCACCCTTTATGGACGTAAGTAAACCGTTTTCTTTATGGTTGTTGGATGTTTGAAAAATATAGTACTTGATGTCGACTGTCGCAATATTTCGACTTTGGACGGAATGACTCCGTGTGTTTTCCTTATGTTGCAGGACATGATGGTGCGAAACAGGACCAGTAGCATTCAAGCATGACTTGCGCGAAGAAGGAGGAGGATGCTCAAGATGGAGGGCCTTTTCAGAGGAGTTTATGGACAGAGTAGAAGGACTGTGTGATAACCCCATGGATTGATGGGAGTTGATGTTTCAATGGACATATACATGAATAAGTTTTGCTTAAAATTATGTTTTTCTGGTTGTTTTGGAAGAAAATACATCAATGTTGCTTTTCTGGCTGCTGTGTTTTGACCATAGAAAATAAAAGCGAAGGAAGAAAAGTATAATCCTCGCCTCCGCGTCCTTAATAGAATTGAAACTTACTGTTATTCTACTAGGCACATTTCTATTCCTCCCTCCCATCTCCTCTTAATGCCACAGTTGTGTCAGTACTGCCTTCCTCTCTGTTCCTCCTGCTCTGTTGATTGTATTTATTCAGTCTTTTTCCACCTTGCGATGTATTTGGCAGTTGGGCTAGTTTTTGGTAGGATATTTGGTTCATTTGGGCTTCCTTTTATGGGGATTAGGCTTTTTGAAGTCCTTCTTTGTGAAATGTCATGAGTCATTGCAGCCCCTCCCACTCCTTCATGTGCTCTGTGACCGTCCTATCCCATTCAGAGGGTTCCTTGCAGCAGGGGGAAAGCAACATTTTCAGCCTGGTAGGAGCCACATGCATCCACAGATTGTGTAATGAGTTTCTCTATGTGCACATTGTGTAATGTGTTTCTCTACATGCAGGCATAAACCGCGCTGCTTCGACTGGTTATTTACAATGTGTACATATGTAGGTGAGTGTTCGGCTGTGCACTTTTATCAGCACAGCGCCTGCTTCACGGCCACCGAGCTTCATGTTTCATGAAGCACATCGCTTTTGCTTCAACTGCATGTACATTTATTTCATCTTTAGATGTTCACCTCTATGCCCGCCTCTTTTGCTAGTCCACAAAGGAGCAGGAGAATCTTTTCAATCTAATTTTAACATTATTGTTGCCATAGGACATATGTATTCTTAATATAGTTTGTTGTGTCTTTTCAAATTCATTTGTGCATTTGCATCGGATAAGTCCCAGGGTGTGGTATTTGTGTCTCATATTTATCTTCCATGTGTAGACCTCCTAGTAATTTGTGTTCTCTCACCCATAGGTGGAGACCGAGCCTTTAAAAGTCTCACTCAAGACGTATCTTGTAACCTAGTCTGGATCTTCTATTTCCCAACCTTCAGGAGTGTTTATCTCTTTTCCTTCGTTCCCTCATCCACTTTTCTGCTCTAGGGGGTGAGTTAAACATCCCCCTTGCAATACAAAGTCTGTGTCAGCTTGTTGCTCCATGAGGAGAGCAACAGATGAGTGGATTGAACAAATTATTATATTTCAGAGGAGAATTAAAATATGGGAATGTTGCAACGAACTCAGGCTTATCACAAAAGTTGGTATTGATGGGGCTGATGTAGAAATTGTGTTGCATTTGTATATTTATTTATAAGTGAGTGCATCCGTTGTAACAGTACAGCCGCTTGTAATTTCCTACAGTGAGATGAAGATCAGCTTTGCACATTGAAGCACATTTTTCACAGAGTCTCTGTTCTATTCACTAGCCAAAGGGTTTTTAGGTAAGATGTAATCTAAATCAAGATGAAAAGTATTTAGACAGTCTTTGCTGATCCCAGAGTTTGATGATCTAATTCCTCCATATAGACACTACCCTGCAGTCAGTAGCTACCGTTTTTCTTTGAGACGATTCTGTGATAACTCTATATATTTCTAGTTTTTGGTTAATGGTGGTAATATCACCAATCTTGCTCCTTTCGTTCCAGTACAGAATCTCACTAGGTTGAACAAAAATCTTCCATAAATCCCAGTTCATCTACCACAGGCGTGCCAGCCTTTGGTAACTAGCCAGCCACTGCATACAGTGTTGCAGCTGTTGTCTGGTTCAGACTGTTCTGACATTGCTACAGAATAAGACGTAATTTATCATGTGAATCCTCCCACTGTGGAAAGTCTCATCAATACAGTTTGATACCAATAGCATTTTAGAGGGTGAACTAATAAATAGTACACATCTTGGCATATTATCCTTCTCTCTCTGTGCACTGAACATGTTCTGAATCCATGACCTACCATTGTCTAAGTCTCTTGCAGTTAAGGTTTGTTTTAATACAACACTAGAGAACCTTGTTTGAAATGGTCTAAATGGGATATGAGAACTGGAGGCTTACCTCCATCTTAACACTTGCCTCTGCTAATGCTTTAGAAATAAAAGCACGTGCTTGATCAGAATGAAATGTATCAATTCCACCCATCCCAAATAAGCATGATAAGTCCTTTATGACTACACAGGCCATAGCCTGGCATTAGGGCCATACCTATTTGATTTATGCACATGAGTCTACCACTACTATTTGTGCCAGTCTGCTGACTGGAATGCATTGACATAGCCAAGGAACACAACATAGAAGGGATGTATTGCTTTCTACAATGACGTTTTCTGGGTTTGCACAATTGTAGAATGTGTTTTTATTTTTTGCCAAATTTCACTTCGAAGAAATACTGTTTGATTTGTGCAGGCATTAATATTTTCCAGTAACACTCCTGTAGGATGTGTAGTGTTGTCATCACCCCAGCATGCGCTGCTTTTATTAGGTTTAATCAGAACCATTTGGTATGATGTGTTCTTCTTCTTTATGTATACTAATTGTAGAAAGCCCATCTTTTTCCAGGAAGTAATTTATTTCTGCAGAAAGCCAGAAGGCGTGCTGAGTGTACTTCCTGCTCAATCTTTGTTTTTGATTGGGTGCTTGCTGCTATTTTATAACCCTACACATTCACTGCAGACATTTCAGCCTGAATTGCCTTCACAATAAACTTTCTCACAGTGGTACGCCAGTGTGTGCTGGGCTTCCACCAAAGGGGACCTATTTGAGCCCAACGCTAGCTTTTAGTATTATTTTTTTTCAAGGACTCTTTGTAATTGTTGGTCAGCAGTGTTTGAGTACAGTTAATCTTTCATTGCACATAGTATCTTACACAGCAAGTGAATCTGCAGATCAACACAAAGAAATCAGAAGTCATGCCACTTAATATACCACCAGTCAAGGGGGGATGGGGATCACCCAATCATGAAATGAAAATGAAATGAAAATAAATTTGTTAAGCGCGGTTGCTGCCCAGGGGCGTCCAAGCGCTAAGTGAGACAAGACGTGACGAGGCACAGGGGTTAGAGCTCGGAGGATTTAGCAAATAGCAGTGTCTTCAATTTTTTCCGGAATGAGAGCAGGTCTGGGTTGGAGCGAAGTGAGAGGGGGAGAGTATTCCAGAGCTTAGCAGTGTTCAGCGAGAACAGCCTGCCCCCAGACCTGGCTCTCTTCACTCTGGGAACAACTGCCAGGAAAGCCTCAGATGAGCGAAGGTTCCTGTGTGGGTAGTAGGGGATGACAAGGTTGTTATTGATAGCGGGTCCCGTCTTCCAGAAGGCCCGGTGCGCAATACATAGCGCCTTAAATGCCACTCTGTGTTTTATTGGCAACCAGTGAAGACTTTTCAGTCCAGGTCTAGCTGACTGGGTTCGTGGAATCTGCAGCAGGGTGCGTGCGGCGCAGTTTTGCACCACCTGCAGCTTCCGTAGAGTCATCTCAGGTGCCCCTACATATAGGGCATTGTTTGAGTCCAGGCGAGACTGGATGAGGCCTTGAACTGCCACCTTCTTGGCTTCTAGAGGCAGAAGTGGGAGGACTTTCCTCAAGGTTCTGAGTATGCCAAAGCATGTGGCGGACAGCTTGGTGGCCTGGGTGGAGAAGGAAAGATTCTTATCCAGCCACACACCTAGGCTTTTGACGCTTTCCTTGGGGGTGGGGGGAGCGCCCAGAGCTTGGGGCCACAGGGAAATGAAAGGTACTGGCGGGGCTGGGCCCAAGAGCATGAGCTCTGTTTTTCCTCCGTTCAATTTGAGCGAGGAGTTGGTCATCCACTCCTTGACGTCCTCTAGGCAGTTCAGCAAACCTCTCGGGGATTGCCTGATGTTCTCTTGGGTCAATGAAACCACTAACTGATTATCGTCGGCGTACGACACGATTTTAATGCCGTACGGTTCGACTATCCCAGCCAGCGGTTTCATGTAGACATTAAATAATACAGGGCTCAAAGAGGAGCCCTGTGGTACTGCGCAACTAAGAGGTTTGCTGGTGGACACTGTGTCACCATCGAAGATCTGAAAAGATCTATCGGACAGGAAGGAGTCGAACCACCTTGAAGCGTCGCCTGAGACTCCGATTTCCTGGAGACGGTTCAGCAGGGTGGCATGGCTGACCGTGTCGAAGGCAGCGCTTAGATCAAGGAGGATCACTGCCACTGATCCTCCCTGATCCAGAACCCTTCGAGATTCTTCGGCGACCGCTAATAAGGCGGTTTCGGTGCCGTGCTTCGGTCTGAAGCCTGTCTGGGACGTATCCAGTAGGGAGTGGTTTTCAATATACTGGACCAGCTGGACATTTATGTATTTCTCCAGCACCTTGCTAGCCCAAGGGAGGAGTGAAATGGGGCGGTAATTGGAGTGGTCATTGGGGTCCAGGTTAGGTTTCTTCAACAGCGCCCGCACCATGGCATGCTTCCAAGCTGTGGGGACTGAGCATGCCGATATGGACGCGTTTAGAAGCTCCAAGATTACAGGCAGGGTGGCTTCGTGTGCCTGCATCAGAACTTCTGGTGGGGCTGGATCGCATGGGGAGCCCGACTTGACTTGGCGTGCTATTTTGCCAAGAGTGTCAAGGTCCAGAGGGGGGAAGTGCTCCAGGGTTGGCTGGTCTGGGGAGGGCGGGGTTCTTGAATGGGGAAGATCAGTTGGCTCCGGGGATGTGATTGCTGTTGGAAAGGTGGAATAGATTTTCAGGACTTTATTGTGGAAGAATTCCACGAGCTCATTGCATTGGTCCTGAGTTTTAATCTGAGGGGGGGCAGTAGTGACACTGGTACATTGTTTAATTATTTTAAAAATTTCCTTGGGCTTTGATTTGGCCTCCAGGATTTTGTCAGAGTAGTAGGTGGCCTGGGGCATCCTAACTCCTTCCCTGTAAGTTTTGATCGCCTCTTTGTAGGATGCCTTTTTTTCCGGGAGAAAGTCTAGTCGCCAGGCTCTCTCTCGTTGCCTACAGCGGCGTTTTAGCTCTCTAAGGGAGTCAGAGAACCAGGGCGCTGATTTCTGCATTCTCTTGGAGGAGGATCTGCGGAGAGGGAGGATCGTATTTAATGAATTCGTGATCCAGCCTACATAGTTCCCATTTGCCACACTGGGGTCTGGGCAGGGGGGCGGGCGGGTGGAGTCCAGGTTGTGCATCCAGGATTCCAAGGGGAGTCTTGTCCAGTTCCTCCTGATTGTGACCTGGGGGGGCAGCTGGGGGACCTTGTACGTAACCCAGGTAAATGGGATCAAAAAATGATCCGACCATGGGAGGGGGACAGGAAGGTCAACAGTCAGATCACTGCAGTTGGTGAAGATAGGATCGAGCAAGTTGCCCTTCTCATGGGTCGAGGCTGTAACCAACTGAGACAGTTGAAGAGCTCCAAGGTCGTCTATTAGCTCCTTAACAGTGTGGTCTGAAGGGGAGTTAAAATGAAAATTAAGGTCCCCTAAGACCGTGTGATTAGCAGAGGATAGAACTCTTTTCGCTATGATCTCTGGAAGTGACCTATGGAACAGTTTTGATGGTTCAGGGGGGCGGTAGATCAAGGTGCCGGAGAAAGAGCTATTAGCGTTGAACTCTATGCAGAATTCTATACTCTCGCACTCGGGGATAATTTCTGCTGTGGTACGGCAGCGGTACTGGTCCTTTAATATGATAGCCAGTCCTCCGCCTCTCCCTTCCGGTCTGTCCAACCGAAAGATATGGTAGCCAGTGGGTAGGGCTGAGACTATGTCAGGATCGGATTGGGCAGTGAGCCAAGTCTCTGTTAAAAATATCACATCTGGTTTGCGCTCTTCGAGCAGCATGGCGATTTGTGTGCCATGCTTTGGCAGTGATCGGCAGTTTAGCGCATACATGCAATATGTCTGTGCCGAAGGCCACGGGGGGGTATTGCGGAAGGAGTGATTGCAGTCCGGACATCGGGGGGGGAGGTCCATAGGTGCATAGATACGAGTGCACTGGACAGTGGCTCTGCTTCCTATGCTGCGTAAGGCTGCTGAGCTGTATGGCCTGCCATGGGGAGCGGGGAAACCAAGGTTTGTGGTCCCTGGTCCCGTCTGGTCGCGGACGGGCGCAGACGGGCTTGCCTTAGGCGCGCCTTCGGCGCGCAATCGTCGCGCCCGCTGCGCTCGTCCGCTGCGCTTCCGGTGCATGCACATAGTTATAGGGCGATTAGGGGCGTGGCCTCGAGGGGGGCGTGTCCCTCGCCTCGGCGTGGGCAATGGCGCCTATCAGACCTCCTGTGAGCTCTCCTTTCCAGCGCTGGAACCGCTGATGGGGAGGCTTCCAAGCAGGGCTAGGCAGGTAAAGTGCAAGTATTTTAAAAACAACACAGTATTACAATTTTAAAAGCTTTTGTGCAAAGATGCTAAAGGACTCGCTCCCGGCTGTGCCTCAGGAGGGTGGTGGGGTTCTGGCGCGCTCGTAGCTCAGCGCTACAGATATACAATCCAAAGGGGGCGTGGCCTCGAGGGGGGCGTGTCCCTCGCCTCGGCGTGGGCAATGGCGCCTATCAGACCTCCTGTGAGCTCTCCTTTCCAGCGCTGGAACCGCTGATGGGGAGGCTTCCAAGCAGGGGCTAGGCAGGTAAAGTGCAAGTATTTTAAAAACAACACAGTATTACAATTTTAAAAGCTTTTGTGCAAAGATGCTAAAGGACTCGCTCCCGGCTGTGCCTCAGGAGGGTGGTGGGGTTCTGGCGCGCTCGTAGCTCAGCGCTACAGATATACAATCCAAAGGGGGCGTGGCCTCGAGGGGGGCGTGTCCCTCGCCTCGGCGTGGGCAATGGCGCCTATCAGACCTCCTGTGAGCTCTCCTTTCCAGCGCTGGAACCGCTGATGGGAAGGCTTCCAAGCAGGGGCTAGGCAGGTAAAGTGCAAGTATTTTAAAAACAACACATTATTACAATTTTAAAAGCTTTTGTGCAAAGATGCTAAAGGACTCGCTCCCGGCTGTGCCTCAGGAGGGTGGTGGGGTTCTGGCGCGCTCGTAGCTCAGCGCTACAGATATACAATCCAAAGGGGGCGTGGCCTCGAGGGGGGCGTGTCCCTCGCCTCGGCGTGGGCAATGGCGCCTATCAGACCTCCTGTGAGCTCTCCTTTCCAGCGCTGGAACCGCTGATGGGGAGGCTTCCAAGCAGGGGCTAGGCAGGTAAAGTGCAAGTATTTTAAAAAACAACACAGTATTACAATTTTAAAAGCTTTTGTGCAAAGATGCTAAAGGACTCGCTCCCGGCTGTGCCTCAGGAGGGTGGTGGGGTTCTGGCGCGCTCGTAGCTCAGCGCTACAGATATACAATCCAAAGGGGGCGTGGCCTCGAGGGGGGCGTGTCCCTCGGCGTGGGCAATGGCGCCTATCAGACCTCCTGTGAGCTCTCCTTTCCAGCGCTGGAACCGCTGATGGGGAGGCTTCCAAGCAGGGCTAGACGGATGACTTCACCTACCACGGTTATATTTCTATCAGAAAAGGGTCAGACAGTGACATCAAGAGTGGACTAAACAAGCCAGGAATGCCTTCAGCTGCATGCTGAGCCATGTGTGTCGGTCTTCGCAGTACAGCACACACACCAAGTTGAGGCTTTACCAGCGCTGCTTTTTTTCACACTCTTTCATTGATCAGAATGCATGCGGATGACGGAAATCAACGTCACCAAACTGTCAGCATTCCACTCCAGTAACCTGAGAAGAAACTTGTGCATTTTTTTGCCACACACCATTTCCAAACAGGAACTGCTCACAAAATGCAAGCAAGGGATCATGGACATCCTCATTATGAAAAGAAGAAGGAGATGGATAGGACACACCATTGGAAGAGGACAAGACTCCATCACAAGAACAGCCCTTCACAGGCTCCAGAAGCAAAGAAAAGAGATACAGACCAAAGTAAACCTGAAGATGAACTGTGGAAACATAAATGCAGGGCCTACACCACAACTGGAGCACTGTTCAGAAACTTGTCCAGGGGAGACAGAAGTGGAGGATCTTTGTTGTTTCACTAAATGGCAGCGGGAACAACTGGCACTAAGTGAATAAGACCGTGTTTATACTATATGTGTATCCAGATGGACTGGGAACTGTTCAGTCCATCAAACATAGAGCCTGATATACGCAAAGGCTGTTGAGCTATTCCTAAATTGCAACAAATATGGAATCGCAAATTAGAAATCGATAAGTATGATTTACGTAGATTTCCTGTAGACAAACAGCAGCTTGTATTTTATACAGATTGGATGGGTTTGCCTAAATTGAGCCGCACATCATTAAAGTTATGCCCATTTCAATCAAGAAAAATTTAATTATTCCTACACATGCAACTATGGCTGAGGTGCTCGTAAGGTCTCCCAGGGACCATCTATCTATCTTGGTGGAAAAAGAATAGACCAAATTCATCTGTGGTTGAGTTGGAGGATTAGTAAAAGGGATTGAATGAAGAGGATTTAGGCGAAGTGTAACCTGACCAGTTAAGAACATTGCATTCCACTTCATGTGACTTATTTCAAATTAATAAGAATGTTTAGAAACATGTTCCATAAGACCCATCACCAGGGGCAAATAGCGTGCACCCGTGATGATTCTTACCTCGATATTCGTTTGTCCAAACGTCTGTAATTAAACGGGTTCCCTTGACGATATGTCTCATAAGCAAATGTAAGGTATTCCAAATGATTAAATTCCAATTAATTTTCCGCAGGATAATGTCGCATGCGTAGGTTGTTATTTCTAATTCTGTGAAAGTGATACCATCATTCATTAAAAATTTACACCAATCGGAATTGATTCAGGTTATATCTATGTAATCTAATCCACTATCTATCAAGTACTGTGAAGTTTATTCACCTTAGAGTTGGGATTATGTTATATCCTCAAGGACTATTATGGAAAAAGTGAATCAGAGTTCACCGCCATTATATTGTTTCTAGGGAATCCTTATTCCGCATTGTAAGAGTTAGCTAAAAAGTATCATTCTTGTAAGTATTTAAGAGACTTCGCTTTACCTACAATACGATAGTTGTGGCTCCAATATTTGAATTAATTGCCCTCTTTCGAGTCCTACATTCCATTCTGTGAGTCAGTTCCATCCATAGATCACAATTTTAAGGTTCCATTGAAACTTGATAATTCAATGGTATGCTTATGTCAATATTCCGGGATTGCAAGAAGAAAGAAGAGAAAAAATAAAACAATGAGCAATCATTGTTTGATACCACTGAGCTCCATTATGTAAGTTAGAAACTTCCTATTGGTGCCACGTTATTTTTAAAAAAATGGTCGTACCGACCATTTCATTATTTATTCAGTTCTCAAAAAGTTACAAGCTTGCTTTAAAATTACATAGTTAGTTCGTCGGCCATTATATATATTGGACCGAACTAGATAAAAAGTCGAGAAAAGGTCCATTTCACATTAATACGCGGAGTTCTGCATTAAGTGCCTATCGTGCGATAAAGCCCAGTTGCTCTACTTAAAAGCCGCCGCGCATCCTTACCTCTGCTGTTTAAGAAGCCACCGCGTATCGCGCCTACTCGTGATCCCTGTTGGAATGCCGTGCCGGCTGAGGAGTCCCGCTTTTAGTACGTAATACTCGAACGCCGAGCATGCCATCAACATAAACAAGGGACTGGCCTTTGTAGTTTGTATTTTATTTACTTATACAGCGGCCGCCATTGTTAAGCATGGTTGCTCTATGTTATCTTTGCAATCTGTAACCTTCAACCTAACAATGTGCATTGGATGAAAAGTTCAAATATATCAGAAAACGCGTAAAATGTAGCAAGTTTGTTCCGCTTTTCAGCTCTGACTCCATAAAGTTGGCTGCATATATTTCACGATTTGGAATTGTTTAAAAAAAGGTATCCAAGTCGTAATGTGAGCTATCAGGACATTGCTTGATCTATATAAGGTTTTATCATTGTGATTGCTTCATTGCAAAAAGCGGCAATAGTCATGAATAGAGCATTCCACCAACATAAACGACAAGCGCCAAGAGTTCTGTATCCACCATTACATTCTTTGTGTAAAAGACACGCAATGCTTACGTTAAAATATATTGATGAGGGGGAAAATCACAAAGACACAATATTTACATTCAAATATCTTACTGTACACGCATTGAATTACGAAAACAGGTAAATCAAGGAATAAGACAAAGATTGAGAATTAATTCTTCAAGTAATTGATCATATATAATTGATTGCATAAGACATAGGTCCTCACTGTCCAGCAAAGACATCAGAAATATAGTAGATTACACCCCATCTGTTGATGTATACATATATTATGATCCACATTTCTATACACTTAGTCAGTATTCTTCTTTGCATTGGCCTCTATCATGTTTAATATTGGAAAGATTGATATATAGACATAGGGCCATGTTTGATACAGGGCAGAAGCTTGTGGGTATCTGTCATTTAAAGAAATTCATGAAGATCCTTAACAATGTTTATCCCACACTCCACTGCCCATAACTCTATGATCCATAGGCTTTCTTTTTTCCGTAGGTGGGACAGTTAATCCCCACCTCTGGGGCCCAAGTAAACATTCTCAATGCCATGAAAAACCAACTTGTGTAAGTCATTTGTACCATGAGTTTTGTTAAAATGTACTGCTAGAGGATATTGGGTGTTGTTATTCTTAATTGCGCGTACGTGTTCCTGGATTCTCTCCTTTAAGGGTCTGATGGTACTCCCTATATATATTTTGCTACAGACACATACTATGCAATACACTACAAACTTTGTATTGTAGTTTATGAAGCTGTTAATGCTGTATGTTCGTTCTGTGTTGTATTTAAATTCGGTCTTTTTATGTGACCCAAAGCAGCAGATGTTACAATTGCCACAGCAGAAAAAGCCTTTTTGTGTACACCGCAACCAATCCTCATTTCTGATAGGTGGTATGAAGCTGGGGCACAGGTACTGCCTCAATGTTTTTCCTCTTGCATGTGTGATGCCAGGGTTGTTTCCTACTAAAGGTTTGATATCCGTATCATGTGTGAGGAGGTGCCAATGTTTCTTCAGCATTTTAAATACATCGGTGCTGGCACTAGAATAGGGTGTAATGAAGTTCAATTTCTTGTGTTTCTTTTTTTCTTTTTTGCCATACTTGTTTGTCAGCAGGGAAGATCTTTTTACTCGGTTAACCTTATTCCTAGCCTGTTTTAAAATAGCAGAGGAATATCCTCTCTGAGCAAATCTTTGTTCCACATTATCCAATTCTCCATTTAAGGCAGATTCCACACTACAATTTCGTTTGATGCGAAGCATCTCACCAAATGGTATTGCGTTTATCTGTGATTTAGGGTGTGCGCTCCTTGCGTGCAGGATAGCATTGCACGCAGTTTTCTTTCTGTAAGGTATGGTGACTAGTCTATCCTTATCCACACAAATTGTAATGTCAAGAAAGTTATCTTGTTTGGTACTTGACTCCATGGTGAACGATAGATTGAAGTCATTCTCATTGAGAAAAGTGTAGAATGTATCTAGATCTTGTTTGGGTCCTGCCCAAAAGAGTAGGACATCATCAATGTATCGCCCATAGTATAGGATATGTTGTAACAGCTGTCCTGGGCAGTTGCGCCAGATGTGTATTGACTCGTACAATCCCATATACAGATTAGCATAGGATGGGGAAAATTTTGCCCCCATCGCCACACCCCTTTTTTGGCGATACCATTGGCCATTGTGTAAGAACACATTGTTATTAAGCACCAAATCATTTAGGTCCATTAACATTTGTGTATGTTCATAACACTCTATCGGACGGCAGTCCATGAAGTGTTCTATCGCATTAAGACCCATCTTTCCCGGTATACAAGTGTACAATGAGCATACGTCCATTGTCACTAATAGGTGGCCTTCAGTCCATTCCACATCTGAGATCTTACTCAGCTCCTCTCGGGTATCCTTGATGTAGGACGGTAGGTTTATCACATGTGGTTGTAAATACATATCAATGTATTCAGAGATTTGTTCTGTGGGTGAGTTGATACCGGAAATGATTGGTCTACCTGGCGGGAATCTGCTTTGCTTGTGGACCTTTGGAAGCATATATATGCAAGGATTGGTCGGAGTGTCATTGAAAAGATATCTAAATTCTGTCTCCGAAATCAAACCTTTGCCTCTCCAATATTTCAAATGTGTCTCGATTAGGGTGATTGTCGCCCTAATTGGATTGTTGGGTAATAGTGTATAAGTACTTTCATCTGCTAGTTGTCTATCTATCTCGCTGATATAATCTGATTTATTCATTAGTACAATGTTTCCTCCCTTGTCAGCCTCACGGATGACAAGGGAGGCGTTCTCAGCAAGATTCCTCAGGGCAGCATGTTCTTCTCGAGATAGATTGTATTTGTCTTTGTGATATGAAAGTTTAAATTTATCTTCCAATTTGTATAAAATCCTCATAGACCAATTCCTGAAAGATATCTATGCAGTTGTTGCTTGGTAAGTGCGGTGTGAATTTAGATTTTGGTCTTAATCCGCTATCTGAGCCATCATATGTATCTAGATTGAGTTCTGCTGCCAGACCTTCAAGTGACATAGATGTATCTTGTTCACCCATGGTCATTAATAGGTGTGTTGCTTTGATGTCTTTGATTGTCTGGGTTTGTCCTAATGTTTCTAATTCAATTACTTTGGAGCTACATTGTTTGCGATCTTTGAAAAATTTGTGTAACTTTAATTTCCTAGTAAATTTAAAACAACTTAGATGGAATGCAGTAAAGCTAGGATACACATATGGACAAAACCCAAGACCTCTGCTCAGAAGATTTATTTCATTTTCAGACAATTCATAATCAGATAAATTTATCACATTTACACTGTCTTTATCTTTATCAGCAGGAATACAATTTATCGCTGTTGATTGCGTGCTGCCGATCTTGTTGTCATCCCCACCTTTGTGTTTGCATCTTTTTCTACATTTCCCCCTCCTTGTTTTCTTGTGAATCGCTCTTGTTAAAGAGCTTGTTTGTTCCCTTTGCGGAACCTCTGAAGCTCTAAAAAAAAGGGGTCCGTGCTGGTACTAGCTGTTGGTTCAGATAGACCTGAGGATTCTGCACTTGTGAAACTACTAATGCTTGATGCCGCCGATAAACTCAGGGTTTCAGTATTGACTGACCTGGCATCATTATTCGCGTGTCCTGGAGTCTTAACGTTATCAAATTTCTTGGCAAAGGTGTATACTCTGCCACTTTGATAGTCCCTCTCATCCCGTCTTATTTACTGCAATGTTTTCTCTTTTAGATAGAGTTGATGTTTTTGTATCTCCTCTTTGAGTATAACCAAGTTCTTTTGCACTACATCTGGAAGGTTCATATCCTCAATTTCCTTTTCTAATACTGCGATTTCCTCTAAGAGTTTCTCTCTCTTAAGTTCTGCATCCCTAATTAGGATGTCTATCATGCCGCAGAGGAGTTCGAGAGAAGCTTTTCCCGTTCTTTGAGATGGCCTCTGTCAAGGTCCTCAAAGGAGGGAAAAATTAAGATACGCAGTCCCCTCGGTACCTGCTCTTTGGCTAAATATTTGCGAAGTACACTAGCATCCCACCATCGGGAGAGCTCCTGCTTCTTAAGCCTCTCCAGACGGAAGAACTTCTGCTTCATTCCCTCATTACTGGTTGCTCTGTCAATATTCTTTTTAGATATAGGATTTGCATTGAACCAATCATCCATAAGGTCATTTCTGTTGTCATCAAATGAAGCCATTATGAATTTAAAGTAAACAGGGTGACTTCCTAATTTCTAAGTAATCCTTAGGTAGGCTGAAAATGCACACGACAATGTAACTGAAAAATCAGAAAGTGATAAGTGCACAGTGTCCTAAGAGTATCTCCTTTGAGATAATAGTCTGAGTCTAAATTATATGGTATTTACTAGACACATAGGTGATACTGTTGTGATGGCAATGAATAGAGTGCAGGTTCAGCAAAGTTTGAGAATTATATACAGATTGGATGGGTTTGCCTAAATTGATGAACTCTAACAAGTAGACCAATTACTTGTAAATAGGTGCGCGTGACTTGTACATGAACCACAATGGGATTCTTAACGTCTGTAGAATATATTTTATTGGTCAATGTTCCTTTATATTACGTTCCTTTTTTCTGCATAAACTTTGATTATTTCAATTCATAATCATATGATTCCAAATTGACCCTTCGTCAGGGGTATTTGGGATCAGCCGATCTCCTTCGGTAATGGAAAAACGTTCGAAACTTCACCATTCGAACGTTTTTCCATTACCGAAGGAGATCGGCTGATCCCAAATACCCCTGACGAAGGGTCAATTTGTTTATGACCCGAAATGCATTGGGTACGAAGAATTTAAACAACGTGATGTATTTCATATTTGACATTTGGAATCATATGATTATGAATTGAAATAATCAAAGTTTATGCAGAAAAAAGGAACGTAATATAAAGGAACATTGACCAATAAAATATATTCTACAGACGTTAAGAATCCCATTGTGGTTCATGTACAAGTCACGCGCACCTATTTACAAGTAATTGGTCTACTTGTTAGAGTTCATTGTTATTGAAGGCGCGGAAGGACGCCGCGCGACATAGGTGGCGCCAACCCAAAAAGAGAAACTTTATACATTGAATGTATTAAGTGAGTGCAAAGGGATAGCACTTCTTCATTTGCCTAAATTGAGCCGCACATCATTAAAGTAATGTCCATTTCAATCAAGAAAAATTAAATTATTCCTACACACGCAACTATGACTGAGGTGCTCGTAAGGTATATGACACCTACCCACCAGAGTGTCATTGAGTCCCAGATTCCAAAAAACCCGGGTCATACATATAAACACAAAATACCTGAGCACACCAATATCATTATTTCCAAAATTAGTAATGTAAATATTGCTCCAAATAGTCTCTACAATCCCAGCACCCTGTATACTTGTAATCCAAAAAGAATCAAGAGAAACAAGTAAATAGTCCAAGCAAATCTTCATAGGTTGACATCTGTTTTTAATTTCATAATTTCACAAGAAGAAGACAGCAGTCGACTCGCGTTTCGTCCGCAGGGCTTTTTCAAGGCTGCAAGTGAAATAATCATACATCACCATCGAGAAATCATTTGTGCCAATCATGTTGACACATTGGTGTACTTCAAGTGAGCATGCGGATTTTTAGTGAATCAAACTTGTCAGACCAATCATTGTGCATATAACAAACCAATTAATAGTCTCATCAAAAAGCATAAAAACAAAAATCAAAAAACAAACAAACCCTTGTGAGACAGGTCTCCCAGGGACCATCTATCTATGTTGGTGGAAAAGGAATAGACCAAATTCATCTGTGGTTGAGTGGGAGGATTAGTAAAAGGGATTGAATGAAGAGGATTTAGGCGAAGTGTAAACTGACCAGTTAAGAACATTGCATTCCACTTCATGTGACTTATTTCAAATTAATAAGAATGTTTAGAAACATGTTCCATAAGACCCATCACCAGGTGCAAATAGCGTGCACCCGTGATGATTCTTACCTCGATTTTCGTTTGTCCAAACGTCTCTAATTAAACGGGTTCCCTTGACGATATGTCTCATAAGCAAATGTAAGGTATTCCAAATGATTAAATTCCAAATTTTTTTCCGCAGGATAATGTCGCATGCGTAGGTTGTTATTTCTAATTCTGTGAAAGTGATACCATCATTCATTAAAAATATACACCAATCGGAATTGATTCAGGTTATATCTATGTAATCTAATCCACTATCTATCAAGTACTGTGAAGTTTATTCACCTTAGATTTGGGATTATGTTATATCCTCAAGGACTATTATGGAAAAAGTGAATCAGAGTACACCGCCATAATATTGTTTCTAGGGAATCCTTATTCCGCATTGTAAGAGTTAGCTAAAAAGTATCATTCTTGTAAGTATTTAGGAGACTTCGCCTTAGCTACAATACGATAGTTGTGGCTCCAATATTTGAAATAATTGTCCTCTTTCGAGTCCTACATTCCATTCTGAGTCAGTTCCATCCATAGGTCACAATTTTAAGGTTCCATTAAAACTTGATAATTCAATGGTATGCTTATGTCAATATTCTGGGATTGCTAGAAGAAAGAAGAGAAAAAATAAAACAATGAGCAATCTTTGTTTGATACCACAGAGCTCCATTATGTAAGTTAGAAACTTCCTGTTGGTGCCACGTTATTTTAAAAAAAACGGTCATACCGACCATTTCATTATTTATTCAGTTCTCAAAAAGTTACAAGCTTGCTTTAAAATTACATAGTTAGTTAGTCGGCCATTATATATATTGGACCAAACTAGATAACAAGTTGAGAAAAGGTCCATTTCACATTGAAACGCGGAGTTCTGCATTAAGTGCCTATCGTGTGATAAAGCCCAGTTGCTCTACTTAAAAGCCGCCGCGCATCCTTACCTCTGCTGTTTAAGAAGCCACCGCGTATCGCGCCTACTCGTGATCCCTGTTGGAATGCCGTGCCGGCTGAGGAGTCCCGCTTTTAGTACCTAATACTCGAACGCCGAGCATGCCTCAACATAAACAAGGGACTGGCCTTTGTAGTTTGTATTTTATTTACTAGTACAGCGGCCGCCATTGTTAAGCATGGTTGCTCTATGTTATCTTTGCAATCTGTAACCTTCAACCTAACAATATGCATTGGATGAAAAGTTCAAATATATCAGAAAACGCGTAAAATGTAGCAAGTTTGTTCCGCTTTTCAGCTCTGACTCCATAAAGATGGCTGCATATATTTTACGATTTGGAATTGTTTAAAAAAAGGTATCCAAGTCTTTTTCCATAATAGTCCTTGAGGATGTAACATAATCCCAACTCTAAGGTGAATAAACTTCACAGTACTTGATAGATAGTGGATTAGATTACATAGATATAACCTGAATTAATTCCGATTGGTGTATATTTTTAATGAGTGATGGTATCACTTTCACAGAATTAGAAATAACAACCTACGCATGCGACATTATCCTGCGGAAAAGAAATTTGAATTTAATCATTTGGAATACCTTACATTTGCTTATGAGACATATCGTCGAGGGAACCTGTTTAATTAGAGACGTTTGGACAAACGAATATCGAGGTAAGAATCATCACGGGTGCACGCTATTTGCACCTGGTGATGGGTCTTATGGAACATGTTTCTAAACATTCTTATTAATTTGAAATAAGTCACATGAAGTGGAATGCAATGTTCTTAACTGGTCAGTTTACACTTCGCCTAAATCCTCTTCATTCAATCCCTTTTACTAATCCTCCCACTCAACCACAGATGAATTTGGTCTATTCTTTTTCCACCAACATAGATAGATGGTCCCTGGGAGACCTGTCTCACAAGTGTTTGTTTGTTTTTTGATTTTTGTTTTTATGCTTTTTGATGAGACTATTAATTGGTTTGTTATATGCACAATGATTGGTCTGACAAGTTTGAGTCACTAAAAACTCTGCATGCTCACTTGAAGTACACCAATGTGTCAACATGATTGGCACGAATGATTTCTTGATGGTGATGTATGATTATTTCACTTGCAGCCTTGAAAAAGCTCTGCGGGTGAAACGCGCGTCGGCTGCTGTCTTCTTCTTGTGAAATTATGAAATTAAAAACAGACGTCAACCTATGAAGATTTGCTTGGACTATTTACTTGTTTCTCTTGATTCTTTTTGGATTACAAGTATACAGGGTGCTGAGACTATTTGGAGCAATATTTACATTACTAATTTTGGAAATAATTATTTTAGCAGCTTGTATTGTCAAGGTGTGGCTGATGTACCAGCAGTGAGTGATGACCTCTTCCAGTTCAAGAAATACATTTACTTTCAGGTGCACAGTGGAAAAAGAGCTTTTCTAATCAACATGTCCAACCAAGAGCCAGTCGGGCAGGTAGGCAGGAAGAGGAAGCCTAAATGTAGTTTACAAGAGCTAGGAAGTCTTCCGGAGGAGTATGCATCTGAACATGGAAGCTGTTTGGCTACTCTTCCACATCTCTTCCAGATGCTGTCAAAATAACATTTGGAACAGGATGCACCAAAGGATTAATATAGTGGGTGTCACAAAGAGGTGTGTAGAAGAAATCAAGAATTGGTGGCAAAATCTGTGTTCCGCAACCAGGAAGACAACCAGCTCGAGAAACGGAGGGGGGCAACAAGTACAGAGCCGCCATCTACTCCTTTGGAATAAACATTATTATTTTTAAAACCATCTTTATTGACTTTTTAATTTTTTTATAAATAACAGAAAAGCTCCAATACATTTGAGGAACTAGTAGAAGAGCATATGATAAAGGGAAGTTTGGGGAGGTGTAGGAAGGTTGGATCTCATGCTGGTTTATTACATATAGGATCGAGAGGGTACCACCCACAATAGGTGTGTATGAACCGCTCCCAGCATGGTAGTCCCAGTGGGTAAAGCAATAGGCACATCCAGAGTTCTGCTGGTGAACAGAAGTGAGGAGACACCGCATGTAACCCAGGCTTGGAGATAATTCTCCCTGTGAGTGACAGCAGTATTTCAGCAACCTAGAACAGATGGTGACCAAAGAGGAACATTATCAGAGCATATGGTTAAATTATGTAGAGCCCAGTGAGCAGCAATGACAGGGGGCTTTTGGAGTTAGCCAGAGCTTGTTGATTAATGTTTCAAAAAGGTAAACTCTGTGTAGGATGTATGATTGAATGAGCCTAAACATCACGTTATGGGAAACAGAGTGTGGTATGTATAGCACTCATCCATTCGTTATCACATAGTTTCTTCCCGCTTCAGTCTCCTGCTAATCCCACAGACGTTTTAGTCAGATGTGCTCATGTGAAGTAAGAGCTCTATAAAGACAGATGATGTGTGTATAACTCTGTGTCCCATTGTGCAAAGGCATTGGATCAGGGCGTGAGTCTCTGGCTCTGTAAGGAAATGCCTTTTTGCATTATCAGTACCAACAGAACCACTCCTGAGGCGAAAAGCCGGGAGCTACATTGACGTTTTTAGAACTGTTTTAAATGTACTAAAACTAGCAGAAATTGTGTGTTTTAACATCACTTACCCCCTTGGGCATTCTTTACTTTGATAATCAGACACTCTGCAAAGCTGATCGAACGCTGCCGCAGGTGAGTGTCACTTCATCCTGCCGCCATTCCTGGCACAGCAGGACACGCCCACTCACGCTGGCCACGCCCCCTTTCCCTGATACTTAAAGCGCGCTGTGATCATAGCGTCGTTCTACAGAACCACTCCTGAGGCGAAAAGCCGGGAGCTACATTGACGTTTTTAGAATTGTGTTAAATTTACCAAAACTAGCAGAAATTGTGTGTTTTAACATCACTTACCCCCCTGGGCACTCTTTACCTTGGCAATCAGACACTCTGCACAGCTGATTGAATGCTGCCGCAGGTGCCGCAGCAGCTGCCGCAGGGGAGTGTCACTTCATCTTGCCGCCATTCCTGGCACAGCAGGACAGGCCCACTCGTGCTGGCCACGCCCCCTCTTCCTGATACTTAAAGCGCGCTGAGATCATAGCGTCGCTCTACAGAACCACTCCTGAGGTGAAAAGCCGGGAGCTACATTGACGTTTTTAGAACTGTTTTAAATGTACTAAAACTAGCAGAAATTGTGTGTTTTAACATCACTTACCCCCTTGGGCACTCTTTACTTTGACAATCAGACACTCTGCACAGCCGATCGAACGCTGCCGCAGGTGAGTGTCACTTCATCTTGCCACCATTCCTGGCACAGCAGGACACGCCCACTCGCGCTGGCCACGCCCCCATCTCCTCACCATCTCGACCTCCATAAAAACATGCTCATTCAGCGGACGAGCGCAGCGGGCGCGACTAATGCGCGACGAAGGCGCGCATAAGGCAAGCTCGTCTGCGCTCGACCGCGCCGAGGCCGGGCCTAGGGCTACCCCCTTGACCCTGTACCGCCTCACACCTCGGTTAAAGCAAACACATTCAAATACTCATCTGAGCAACTCCGAGAAATCATGACCTCAGCGCACTTGCCACATTCCATACCTCATCTGCTTTATACTGATCTCACCATAGGTCCTCACAAATGTGCAATGTGTACGACCCCTACCCCCCCCCCCCAAGATCTCCACTCACAAGGTCCTAGCAGCACTAACATAATACCAACTCTAAGGTGAATAAACTTCACAGTACTTGATAGATAGTGGATTAGATTACATAGATATAACCTGAATTAATTCCGATTGGTGTATATTTTTAATGAGTGATGGTATCACCTTCACAGAATTAGAAATAACAACCTACGCATGCGACATTATCCTGCGGAAAAGAAATTTGAATTTAATCATTTGGAATACCTTACATTTGCTTATGAGACATATCGTCGAGGGAACCTGTTTAATTAGAGACGTTTGGACAAACGAATATCGAGGTAAGAATCATCACGGGTGCACGCTATTTGCACCTGGTGATGGGTCTTATGGAACATGTTTCTAAACATTCTTATTAATTTGAAATAAGTCACATGAAGTGGAATGCAATGTTCTTAACTGGTCAGTTTACACTTCGCCTAAATCCTCTTCATTCAATCCCTTTTACTAATCCTCCCACTCAACCACAGATGAATTTGGTCTATTCTTTTTCCACCAACATAGATAGATGGTCCCTGGGAGACCTGTCTCACAAGGGTTTGTTTGTTTTTTGATTTTTGTTTTTATGCTTTTTGATGAGACTATTAATTGGTTTGTTATATGCACAATGATTGGTCTGACAAGTTTGAGTCACTAAAAACTCTGCATGCTCACTTGAAGTACACCAATGTGTCAACATGATTGGCACGAATGATTTCTCGATGGTGATGTATGATTATTTCACTTGCAGCCTTGAAAAAGCTCTGCGGGCGAAACGCGCGTCGGCTGCTGTCTTCTTCTTGTGAAATTATGAAATTAAAAACAGACGTCAACCTATGAAGATTTGCTTGGACTATTTACTTGTTTCTCTTGATTCTTTTTGGATTACAAGTATACAGGGTGCTGAGACTATTTGGAGCAATATTTACATTACTAATTTTGGAAATAATGATTTTAGCAGCTTGTATTGTCAAGGTGTGGCTGATGTACCAGCAGTGAGTGATGACCTCTTCCAGTTCAAGAAATACATTTACTTTCAGGTGCACAGTGGAAAAAGAGCTTTTCTAATCAACATGTCCAACCAAGAGCCAGTCGGGCAGGTAGGCAGGAAGAGGAAGCCTAAATGTAGTTTACAAGAGCTAGGAAGTCTTCCGGAGGAGTATGCATCTGAACATGGAAGCTGTTTGGCTACTCTTCCACATCTCTTCCAGATGCTGTCAAAATAACATTTGGAACAGGATGCACCATAGGATTAATATAGTGGGTGTCACAAAGAGGTGTGTAGAAGAAATCAAGAATTGGTGGCAAAATCTGTGTTCCGCAACCAGGAAGACAACCAGCTCGAGAAACGGAGGGGGGCAACAAGTACAGAGCCGCCATCTACTCCTTTGGAATAAACATTATTATTTTTAAAACCATCTTTATTGACTTTTTATTTTTTTTTATAAATAACAGAAAAGCTCCAATACATTTGAGGAACTAGTAGAAGAGCATATGATAAAGGGAAGTTTGGGGAGGTGTAGGAAGGTTGGATCTCATGCTGGTTTATTACATATAGGATCGAGAGGATACCACCCACAATAGGTGTGTATGAACCGCTCCCAGCATGGTAGTCCCAGTGGGTAAAGCAATAGGCACATCCAGAGTTCTGCTGATGAACAGAAGTGAGGAGACACCGCATGTAACCCAGGCTTGGAGATAATTCTCCCTGTGAGTGACAGCAGTATTTCAGCAACCTAGAACAGATGGTGACCAAAGAGGAACATTATCAGAGCATATGGATAAATTATGTAGAGCCCAGTGAGCAGCAATGACAGGGGGCTTTTGGAGTTAGCCAGAGCTTGTTGATTAATGTTTCAAAAAGGTAAACTCTGTGTAGGATGTAGGATTGAATGAGCCTAAACATCACGTTATGGGAAACAGAGTGTGGTATGTATAGCACTCATCCATTCGTTATCACATAGTTTCTTCCCGCTTCAGTCTCCTGCTAATCCCACAGATGTTTTAGTCAGATGTGCTCATGTGAAGTAAGAGCTCTATAAAGACAGATGATGTGTGTATAACTCTGTGTCCCATTGTGCAAAGGCATTGGATCAGGGCGTGAGTCTCTGGCTCTGTAAGGAAATGCCTTTTTGCATTATCAGTACCAACAGAACCACTCCTGAGGCGAAAAGCCGGGAGCT
Organism: Lissotriton helveticus; assembly: GCF_964261635.1. Taxonomy (NCBI): domain Eukaryota; kingdom Metazoa; phylum Chordata; class Amphibia; order Caudata; family Salamandridae; genus Lissotriton; species Lissotriton helveticus. The sequence continues at coordinate 1,791,150,630 of NC_136068.1, forward strand.
ACATTGACGTTTTTAGAACTGTTTTAAATTTACTAAAACTAGCAGAAATTGTGTGTTTTAACATCACTTACCCCCTTGGGCATTCTTTACTTTGATAATCAGACACTCTGCAAAGCTGATCGAACGCTGCCGCAGGTGAGTGTCACTTCATCCTGCCGCCATTCCTGGCACAGCAGGACACGCCCACTCACGCTGGCCACGCCCCCTTTCCCTGATACTTAAAGCGCGCTGTGATCATAGCGTCGTTCTACAGAACCACTCCTGAGGCGAAAAGCCGGGAGCTACATTGACGTTTTTAGAATTGTGTTAAATTTACCAAAACTAGCAGAAATTGTGTGTTTTAACATCACTTACCCCCCTGGGCACTCTTTACCTTGGCAATCAGACACTCTGCACAGCTGATTGAATGCTGCCGCAGGTGCCGCAGCAGCTGCCGCAGGGGAGTGTCACTTCATCTTGCCGCCATTCCTGGCACAGCAGGACACGCCCACTCGTGCTGGCCACGCCCCCTCTTCCTGATACTTAAAGCGCGCTGAGATCATAGCGTCGCTCTACAGAACCACTCCTGAGGTGAAAAGCCGGGAGCTACATTGACGTTTTTAGAACTGTTTTAAATGTACTAAAACTAGCAGAAATTGTGTGTTTTAACATCACTTACCCCCTTGGGCACTCTTTACTTTGACAATCAGACACTCTGCACAGCCGATCGAACGCTGCCGCAGGTGAGTGTCACTTCATCTTGCCGCCATTCCTGGCACAGCAGGACACGCCCACTCGCGCTGGCCACGCCCCCATCTCCTCACAATCTCGACCGCCATAAAAACATGCTCATTCAGCGGACGAGCGCAGCGGGCGCGACGAATGCGCGACGAAGGCGCGCATAAGGCAAGCTCGTCTGCGCTCGACCGCGCCGAGGCCGGGCCTAGGGCTACCCCCTTGACCCTGTACCGCCTCACACCTCGGTTAAAGCAAACACATTCAAATACTCATCTGAGCAACTCCGAGAAATCATGACCTCAGCGCACTTGCCACATTCCATACCTCATCTGCTTTATACTGATCTCACCATAGGTCCTCACAAATGTGCAATGTGTACGACCCCTACCCCCCCCCCAAGATCTCCACTCACAAGGTCCTAGCAGCACTAACATAATACCAACTCTAAGGTGAATAAACTTCACAGTACTTGATAGATAGTGGATTAGATTACATAGATATAACCTGAATTAATTCCGATTGGTGTATATTTTTAATGAGTGATGGTATCACTTTCACAGAATTAGAAATAACAACTTACGCATGCGACATTATCCTGCGGAAAAGAAATTTGAATTTAATCATTTGGAATACCTTACATTTGCTTATGAGACATATCGTCGAGGGAACCTGTTTAATTAGAGACGTTTGGACAAACGAATATCGAGGTAAGAATCATCACGGGTGCACGCTATTTGCACCTGGTGATGGGTCTTATGGAACATGTTTCTAAACATTCTTATTAATTTGAAATAAGTCACATGAAGTGGAATGCAATGTTCTTAACTGGTCAGTTTACACTTCGCCTAAATCCTCTTCATTCAATCCCTTTTACTAATCCTCCCACTCAACCACAGATGAATTTGGTCTATTCTTTTTCCACCAACATAGATAGATAGTCCCTGGGAGACCTGTCTCACAAGGGTTTGTTTGTTTTTTGATTTTTGTTTTTATGCTTTTTGATGAGACTATTAATTGGTTTGTTATATGCACAATGATTGGTCTGACAAGTTTGAGTCACTAAAAACTCTGCATGCTCACTTGAAGTACACCAATGTGTCAACATGATTGGCACGAATGATTTCTCGATGGTGATGTATGATTATTTCCCTTGCAGCCTTGAAAAAGCTCTGCGGGCGAAACGCGCGTCGGCTGCTGTCTTCTTCTTGTGAAATTATGAAATTAAAAACAGACGTCAACCTATGAAGATTTGCTTGGACTATTTACTTGTTTCTCTTGATTCTTTTTGGATTACAAGTATACAGGGTGCTGAGACTATTTGGAGCAATATTTACATTACTAATTTTGGAAATAATGATTTTAGCAGCTTGTATTGTCAAGGTGTGGCTGATGTACCAGCAGTGAGTGATGACCTCTTCCAGTTCAAGAAATACATTTACTTTCAGGTGCACAGTGGAAAAAGAGCTTTTCTAATCAACATGTCCAACCAAGAGCCAGTCGGGCAGGTAGGCAGGAAGAGGAAGCCTAAATGTAGTTTACAAGAGCTAGGAAGTCTTCAGGAGGAGTATGCATCTGAACATGGAAGCTGTTTGGCTACTCTTCCACATCTCTTCCAGATGCTGTCAAAATAACATTTGGAACAGGATGCACCAAAGGATTAATATAGTGGGTGTCACAAAGAGGTGTGTAGAAGAAATCAAGAATTGGTGGCAAAATCTGTGTTCCGCAACCAGGAAGACAACCAGCTCGAGAAACGGAGGGGGGCAACAAGTACAGAGCCGCCATCTACTCCTTTGGAATAAACATTATTATTTTTAAAACCATCTTTATTGACTTTTTAATTTTTTTTATAAATAACAGAAAAGCTCCAATACATTTGAGGAACTAGTAGAAGAGCATATGATAAAGGGAAGTTTGGGGAGGTGTAGGAAGGTTGGATATCATGCTGGTTTATTACATAAAGGATCGAGAGGGTACCACCCACAATAGGTGTGTATGAACCGCTCCCAGCATGGTAGTCCCAGTGGGTAAAGCAATAGGCACATCCAGAGTTCTGCTGGTGAACAGAAGTGAGGAGACACCGCATGTAACCCAGGCTTGGAGATAATTCTCCCTGTGAGTGACAGCAGTATTTCAGCAACCTAGAACAGATGGTGACCAAAGAGGAACATTATCAGAGCATATGGTTAAATTATGTAGAGCCCAGTGAGCAGCAATGACAGGGGGCTTTTGGAGTTAGCCTCAGCTTGTTGATTAATGTTTCAAAAAGGTAAACTCTGTGTAGGATGTAGGATTGAATGAGCCTAAACATCACGTTATGGGAAACAGAGTGTGGTATGTATAGCACTCATCCATTCGTTATCACATAGTTTCTTCCCGCTTCAGTCTCCTGCTAATCCCACAGACGTTTTAGTCAGATGTGCTCATTTGAAGAAAGAGCTCTATAAAGACAGATGATGTGTGTATAACTCTGTGTCCCATTGTGCAAAGGCATTGGATCAGGGCGTGAGTCTCTGGCTCTGTAAGGAAATGCCTTTTTGCATTATCAGTACCAACAGAACCACTCCTGAGGCTTAAAGCCGGGAGCTACATTGACGTTTTTAGAACTGTTTTAAATTTACTAAAACTAGCAGAAATTGTGTGTTTTAACATCACTTACCCCCTTGGGCACTCTTTACTTTGATAATCAGACACTCTGCACAGCCGATCCAACGCTACCGCAGGTGAGTGTCACTTCATCCTGCCGCCATTCCTGGCACAGCAGGACACGCCCACTCGCGCTGGCCACGCCCCCTTTCCCTGATACTTAAAGCGCGCTGTGATCATAGCGTCGCTCTACAGAACCACTCCTGAGGCGAAAAGCCGGGAGCTACATTGACGTTTTTAGAACTGTGTTAAATTTACCAAAGCTAGCAGAAATTGTGTGTTTTAACATCACTTACCCCCCTGGGCACTCTTTACCTTGGCAATCAGACACTCTGCACAGCTGATTGAATGCTGCCGCAGGTGCCGCAGCAGTTGCCGCAGGTGAGTGTCACTTCATCTTGCCGCCATTCCTGGCACAGCAGGACACGCCCACTCGTGCTGGCCACGCCCCCTCTTCCTGATACTTAAAGCGCGCTGAGATCATAGCGTCGCTCTACAGAACCCCTCCTGAGGTTAAAAGCCGGGAGCTACATTGACGTTTTTAGAACTGTTTTAAATGTACTAAAACTAGCAGAAATTGTGTGTTTTAACGTCACTTACCCCCTTGGGCACTCTTTACTTTGACAATCAGACACTCTGCACAGCCGATCGAACGCTGCCACAGGTGAGTGTCACCTCATCTTGCCGCCATTCATGGCACAGCAGGACACACCCACTCGCGCTGGCCATGCCCCCTTTCCCTGATACTTAAAGCGCGCTGAGATCATAGCGTCGCTCTACAGAACCACTCCTGAGGCGAAAAGCCGGGAGCTACATTGACGTTTTTAGAACTGTTTTAAATGTACTAAAACTAGCAGAAATTGTGTGTTTTAACGTCACTTACCCCCTTGGGCACTCTTTACTTTGACAATCAGACACTCTGCACAGCCGATCGAACGCTGCCACAGGTGAGTGTCACTTCATCTTGCCGCCATTCCTGGCACAGCAGGACACGCCCACTCACGCTGGCCATGCCCCCATCTCCTCACCATCTCGACCTCCATAAAAACATGCTCATTCAGCGGACGAGCACAGTGGGCACGACGAATGCGCAACGAAGGCACGCATAAGGCTAGCTCGTCTGCGCTCGACCGCACAGAGGACGGGCCAAGGGCTACCCCCCTTGACCCTGTACCGCCTCACACCTCGGTTAAAGCAAACACATTCAAATACTCATCTGAGCAACTCCGAGAAATCATGACCTCAGCGGACTTGCCACATTCCATACCTCATCTGCTTTATACTGATCTCACCATAGGTCCTCACAAATGTGCAACGTGTACGACCCCTACCCCCCCCCAAGATCTCCACTCACCAGGTCCTAGCAGCACTTATCAACGTGCGGTCTTTCCCCAAACACAAAATTGAAATCTCAGAATTCAAGAATCACATAACTTAGACTTACTATTCATCACAGAAACCTGGGGTGACGACTCCTCCGGCCCAGATTTTAAAGCAGCAACTCCTCCTAACTACTGCGCTTGCAGACTCGATAGAATAAAAAGAAAGGGAGGAGGGTTAGCCATCATATATAAGGACCATCTCAAAGTTAAAATCACGGACTCTAAATACAACGACTGTGAGGCTCTCTCCTTCACCATCAGCCTTTCTGATAATCAATCAGTTACAGGCATGTTACTCTATCGCCCCCCCGGGTCCAGATTGAAATTCCTTAACAATCTTAACAATCTAACCGAGGTATCAGCAGGAACGACACATTACACCATTTTAGGAGACTTCAATTTCCATCTCGAAGTAACTCACGACCCTGATACCTCGGCGTTAATAAACGATCTAGCAGCTGCTGGTCTCCAACAAATGGTCAAACAGTCTACACATAAAGCGGGACACACATTAGATGGTCTATTCACCAGCAACCCACATATCGTGGTTACGAGTCTACGACTGTTATCCCTCTTATTTGGACTGATCACTCAGCTGTTTGTTTCTCAATAAAACGTAACTCCCTTTCACCCTCCTCCTCATCATCTTCTCCTATGTCATTCAGGGACTGGAAAAATATCGACCCCCCCCAACTAGCGGCTACGCTGCGCGACACTTTGAATACTAATGAACAGGATCCCTCTCTAGCATCCACAAACTATCTCAACAGTCTAAACAAAGCTTGTCACAACCTAGCCCCCTTAAAATTTCCCATCGTAGCAGAAAACTTCCCTCGGCCCCGTGGTTCACAGAATCCCTACGACTGCAGAGACAACACTGCAGGAATCTGGAGTGACACTGGCGCCGTCACTACAATCCCACGGATAAAATTGCCTACAAAAGTGCCCTTTCCAAGTATAAAATACTCATTACCTCGGAAAAAACATGTTACTATACTGTCCAAATTAATCAGGCAAAGAATTCTGCAAGAGAATTGTTTCAGGTGGTTACTCACCTTTCTAACCCTCCCGTCCCTCGTTCTGATGGATCACAGGAGCTCTGCAACTCTCTTGCTAAGTTCTTTGAAGACAAAGTTACTGCTATCTTCTTAGCCTTCACTCACCCTCCTCCTGCTACCACCACCATTGCACCTCCTTCTAGTACCGCACCTAGCTTCTTAACCTTCGAAGCTGCCACGGAGGAACAAATCTGATGACTTGTTTCCGGTACAAAATCAGGATCACCTCTAGACCCCTGTTCTCCTACCATTCTTAATCTCATTCCAGAAGCTATTTCCCCTGCTCTCACCACCATATGCAATGCCATGTTTACAACAGGCACCTACCCTTCAGTCTGGAAGGAAGCCATCATTAAACCCCTTCTAAAAAAACCTACTCTCGACCCCCTCCTTCCCGCCAGTTATCGACCCATTGCATGTCTTCCGTTCCCAGCAAAAGTCTTTGAAAAGATAATGAACATACAGATATCTAAATTCATAGATAATAACAACTTACTGGATGATACCCAATTCGGGTTTAGACAGGGTCATTGGACCGAGACCGCGTTACTTAAAGCAGCTGACGAAATAAGAATGACAATGGATAAGGGAGGAGCGGCAGTACTAATATTGTTAGATCTTTCTGCAGCCTTCGACACGGTCGATCATGTCACCTTGATCGACCGTGTCTCATCAATAGGAATTCAGAATAAGGCTAAAGAACTTCTCGCCTCATTCCTGGTGGATCGCCCTGAGACAGTAAAAATGGACCAGTTCACCTCCCGCACTTTTACCCTTCCCTGCGGAGTACTACAGGGCTCCTCGCTGAGTCCGACACTATTTAACATTTATGTTTCGAACTTAGCGAGGGTAATAAAATCATACGGCAATGCCCTTACAACATACGCTGACGACACTCAATTGGTGCTATCGGTACATAATGATGGTACATCAGTTGCAGCTAATTTCCAAGAGGGTATGCGGGCAATCAGTTCCTGGATGTCATCAAACTGTCTTAAATTAAACTCCGATAAGACAGAGGTGATGACATTCGGGAAACTGGAACCAACCTGGTCCCCCCAATGTTGGCCACCCGAGATGGGAGCCCCACCTCAACCTGTTACCACGGTCCACAACCTTGGAGTCTTATTTGACAACAAAATGACTTTCCATCAACATGTCAACTCCGTGGTCTCCTCATCCTTCTACATTCTGAGAAGAATCAAGAAACTTATCCCATACCTCCCCTCGTCGGCCGGAAAAACCCTAATCAGTACTTTGGTCTTTTCCAAAACCGATTGCTGCAATGCCCTTCTTCTGAAGGCCCAGGAAAAAGTCCTTAACAGATTGCAGCTAGTCCAGAATGCCTCGGCCAGAATTTTACTGGCTATTCCCAAGTTCACTTCCATCTCCCCTTATATTCGACAGCTGCACTGGCTCCCTATCAGGAGCCGGACAAAATTTAAGGCACTGTGCATTGCATACAAAGCCATCAACAATTCAGGCCCACAGTTTCTTAAGAACGCCCTTTCCCCGCTCCATCATTCAAGAACACTACGCTCATCTTCAGCTCATCTGCTGAAAGTCCCACCTACAAAAAGGGCCAATTGGGGTGACAGATGTTTCACTATCTCCACAGCCAAACTTTGGAACACATTACCCCTTTACATGAAAACCGCCCCACCCTCATCAGCTTCAGAAAAAAACTAAAAACGTGGCTTTTTGCAGCATAATTTTTCAGCCACAGCGATGGTTCTGTACTCTGAGCGGCGAGACACCTCCGGGTAGTTGCGCGCTATAAAAATCGCATAAACATAAACATAAACGTTTTGTATTGATGTTGCTGGCTTTTGGATTCTTAGAGTGCACTGATGCCTACCAACCAGACCGCTGTACCAGTGCTCTGACCCTACAAAGTATATTTTTGATTGGCTTATTCCCAATTGGAATAACTTTACATACTTATAAGTCCCTAGACTATGGTACCAAACATATCTAGTGTCTACAAATCAAAGTGTCCCACCAAGGGATCACTGACATAATGTCGATGAATACAATATCAAATCATAAATTAAATATGGGTAACAAAAATCAACTTCCTATACTTAACTAGTGAAATCACAAATATCGAGAACACAAATGTCAATGTTAAAAGTATCTTTACCTCTAAATAAACATAATGGGCCCTATTCACAAAGGTAAACTAATATGTTTAGTCCAAACTTAGATCAAACGTCTAAGTTTACAACTTTGGAAATTAACAAAGGACATTTGCAAGTATTATGTCTATGTCCAACACTTGGTTAGGATCTCCGCCCTAAGTGTGGACGTAAAGATAGGACTTTTAAATGTCCTCTGTGAATTCCCAAAGTCGTAAACTTGGACGTTTGGTCTAAGTTTAGATCAAACGTGTAAGTTTACCTTTGTGAAATGGGAACAATGTGTCAAAAATATCCATTCACACAATATTGACTAGAATGTTATAGCCAAAATAATGAATTAATCATTAATGAGTATCTAAAAATATACTTTTTGCATGAAATAATTACTTCAAATGAACCTAAAACCTTTTATACACATATTTAAATTAAATAAAAATATATTGCATCAGCAAAATATGTACTATTCACCCCAATAAATTAAATAACTAACATATCAACAATACTACTAAAACAAAATAGAATACATACATACATTTAAGCACCAACTTAAATATTATTGAAAATATATTTATAAAGTCAGTTATATTAAAAAACTAAAGCAAAATTCAGGTTTACCATAGAAGAACTCAACTGATTGAAAAAAATCAAACTAAACCAACCAATAAAATAAACTACAAACAAGGTTAACCCATCAATGAAACAAACAATTAAATCATCAAGGTAAACACACTCATTTAAATAAACTAAATACTTCAAAAATGACAAACACTGCAAGGCAAGGAAACCTAACCAAGTAAGTAAAACTTATATTTAAACTAAAATATAATTATTATTAAACTTAAAAATTTAAAATAGAAAATAAATATTAAAACACTCTGCAAGTTCCATCTAGAGAATGAGTATACGTAAATTCATACAAAACTATAAACTCACCCAAATAGCAAGCACAAATAAAGCTGCCAAAATCTAAAAGCTAGCAACAAATTCACATTTAAAATAAAATGTACATTTTCTTTCAACAAACAGAAAAGAAAACACCTGCTACACCTGAACACCTCCAACAGAAAAGCTGGAAAACTGTGTGAAACATCTAAACAGAACATACATGTAAGTATACAAAATAGAAGCAGTTGCATATTTTTACATGCTAATGAAAAACATACACACTTTAAAATATGAAATATATTTATAGTATTACTACTTTCAAATACAATGACGGAAGCTGCACTGTACCTCAATTCAGAGAAAGGATAGCAGTTCCTAAATCACATCGGCTACACCTACAGCTAAGAAAATGTATAATCAGAAAATATGAACTTGAAATGTACTAAATATTATTGTAATGCATGCAGCGGTAATGACAACTATAACATATTATGTAATTCCTGTAAGAGACCACAACCACCCCTCCTCCCAAATGTGATGTAAATGGAACTAAAGGATATATTGTAGGATATTAGAGAGGCAAGAACTAGCTCCCAAGAATACCACCAGAATCATTAAAGATGTACTATCTAAGTTCACATAACAGGGCAACTACAACTTATACCCGTTGATTGCGTCAACTAAAAAAATCCACCAGTTATTTCCCACATGATATGTACATACCTGAATATTTAACAAGTTAATGTAATGAGGAACCTTTCCTTTTACACAACAACCTAAATAATGAGAAACAAACGCAGATAGCATAGTAAAACTTAGCCTTTGTCAAACATGGATGACGGATGGGACCTTCAGAATGTGTCCCACACCATTCACTCTGATATACGCCACACATGGTGAGTATTAAAATACAGATATCTCTTCTATATATGTTCTACTACCAAATAAACAAAGCAGCACTTACTACAACCTATTAAACCATATAAAAAATAACTACTACCTGCAAACAGCAAGCATAGACGTTGAGCAAGGCATGATTAAAACTTTTCTAAAAATGTACCCCCACATCCATACAAGGCTGGTACTATCATTTCAATCAAAGTATATGGTGACACCCTAAAATGTCTGCACTGTGTAGAATATTTTACAGCAAATTTGCTTTTGAAATAAATACAAATATATCACAATCCTATGTCCTTGTTGCAGAGGTAGCCAACCACCACATTTTACTAATAGAAAGCCCTTTCTAACAACAAATGAACACAAACTGTCTCCTAAGGGTTCCTTTTAAAGACACATGGGTGGGAAGACTGCATTGCTCCAAACACAGATGCTGACCCAAATTCCAAATAACATGGTGGAATGTATATGACAGCACCTTAGCACGAGAAGCCTAAATAAACAATGCAGCGGAAGGATGGCACAATGCCTTCCAATCCTTACAAGGCAAAACCCAACCTACATATTTTTAGAAGCAAAACAAAGAGAACAAAGCTACCAAGAACAAGAATGAAGCAATCTGTTAGCCAAATTGGCACTACACTTAGCAAACAAATAAAAAGGGTTCATGAGATGTTACAATTTAAAGTACATAAATAACAAAGGAGTAGATTACTTGGAAATCATAGCCAAAAGCATATTATAAAATAAATAGTAACGTACCAAAGCACTAAAAAATATGACAAAGTCTAAACCAACACATCAAATCGTTTTTATTTAAAATAATAAATATCTCGTTGCATCAGTCAAATAATTAATTAAAAATTCCAATGTTAATGAAAACTGATATAATAGAGTTATATTTAAATTATTTTTAATCATATGTAACTGTCACCAACCAGGAAAGTTAACAACTCACTCAATCCATCACAAACAATATTTATAACACAAACCAAACAATTCCACATAACAATATTATATTTATTTATAGCGCACACGGCTACTCAACAGAGTGTCCCGGCGCGAGCAATGGACAAAGGCGGCAAGCCCTGGAAGAAGCTAAAAGAGAAGGGTTTTTAGTTTTTTTCTTAAGGTCCTGAAGGCCTCGCAATGACAGTGGCAGTAAGTTCCAGGCTAGAGCAGCTGACCTGATAAATGAGCACCCACACAGCCTTTGGCGGTTAAATCTGTATCAATATAATATCATCTTTCACCTCCAAAAGAAAACAATTGAATAAAACTTTTGTAGCTGCAGATCTTTCTTTATAACCACTTAATGAAAAACACAGAGCAAACCAAAGTATCTAAGAACCATACAACTACAGAAAAGGTTGTAAAAAAAAGAAACGCTCCAGGAAACCTGAAAAAGGGAAATCGAAGTAAAAAGCATTGGCTTAGTATAAACCAAAAATCATTTCCTTTAAAAATAAAAAAAGTAAATTCCCAATGCCCATAAGACATGCCTGTAGACAACCAGCTGTAAAGTAAAGTAAATAAAAAAAAGACCTCCAAATCACATTACATTCTCCAAAATTCATATAAACAACAGTTAATCATCAAAAGAAAACTAATATAACACAATTTAGCATAACATAATGAAACATTACTAAAATAGTGTGCAATAACCCAAAGCTACAAACTAGTGAAAAACAATAACACTGATAGATCTAAATATAGAAAAAGCCCACACACACCACTATAACTAACTTGTAGACATCCCTTTTAAAATCCCCCTATCCCTAAAAACCCTTAAATTTTTTTTTTAATAAGGACTTACCCTATCTGACAAATGGCAGTGACTTATTGCAGTTTGTTTCTAGGAAGTTAGAATAAAAATAGCAGACATAGATTAAGGCAGCAGTAAAATAAATGGCTCCTTAATTAAAAAAAAAAAGACTATTTCCCCTTAGAAATTAATGGGAAATAACATAAAATGCTAAATAAATTTAGCTAAAAAATTTAATAAATTATCAAACATGTAAAACAAGTCAGAAAATGTTCTTATCAAATTAAATATTAGTATAAAATCTATGCAATTATTTAATATGTACTGAAAAAAAATATGTTAAAATAATGTTAAATAATATAAAGAAAAATGTTAAGGAATATATAAAAATACGTTTAACAATGGAAAATAAAAGTTGAAAATATACAACAGAAAATAGTATTGAAATTCACATTTTTTTATTAATAAAAAATAAAATTTTAGTTACTCAACTTCAAATAAATGTGTCTTTTAAACTCAGAGTGTATATGAATAAAAATGTAAATATATGCAACATATAAACGTAGAAAAATATGTGACACATCTTTATTAATAATATTATTGGTTACAAAACACACTGGTTCTAATTATGATGTCAAATGACATCCCGGCAGCGAACTCGATTCGACGATCCGAAAACGCAATTATGATGCGACCGCACTCGGTGCAGTTGCAAACTCCCATTTTCCAATTGAAGCCTCTGAGGCAGTTGGAAACCGACAACCGTACAAACTCCCATGGAGAAATGGGATTTACTGTAATTCCCTGCAAATGTGGAAGCCACCTCACGGTACCTGCCCAACGGTGAAGGGATTTACTGGGTGGCTCCATAGGCACCCCCACGGCCCACAAACATAGGCCACGGGGAGAAAGTGGCCCTGTTAGGGGCCCCCAAAGTTGCTTTCCTCTCTCAGAAAGCCCGACGTGGATAGCCTGTCGGAGACCGACATCATAATCCTGACAGTGGAAATGCCATCCGTAAGGGATTAATGTGTCGATTAGGATGGCGGACGGAAAACCATCCCTACCGCCGTGGTCAAGGAAATTAATCGTTGGCAAGTACCGCTGGAAAACAGTCGGTCATATTATGATGAACTGCCAGAAAAATCCGACGGCGGCAGACTGATTCCACAAAAATTCGCCGGGAATGTCACGAAAACCTGAAAATTGTTCCGCAGCGGTCAGATGCATTGCGGAAAGACCCAAAAGCACCGTCTGACCATCAGATTGACCGCCTGTGAAATTAGGATACAATAGCGGCGATAGCGGAAAGATCAGTAGTTTCCGACTGCCACGATCCCAAGCAATGATGAATGGGAGAGCCGGCGGAAGGGCTGTTGCATTTCAACTGCTGTGGTCACGCCAGAAGAGTAATGGCGGTCAAAAGCAACCACACAACAAGGCTAACAAGTGTGGTACCATCACTGAGTTGTCAGAGATGGTAGATGAGGTAATCAGAGTAGAACCACATTTGTTTGGAAGCATGGTCCAATAGACACCAGTAGCCACAAAAAATCTAATGTGGGCAAGGATAGTCAACAAAGTCAATGCAGTAGGGACCACCCCGCGCACCCAGAAGGAGATCAGAAGGAGGTGGCATGACCTCAAGACCAGGGTAAAAGAGCGTACCAACAAGAACCATGAGCTGGCTCAGAGGACTGGCAGTGGCCCTCCCATTCCACTACTAACATTCAACGAATGAAAGGAGAAGGTGCTTGCCATACTGAATCCCGAGAGTCTCACAGGAATACCCGGGGGAGTAGCGTCTGGTAAGTTACAAAACATGATTCCTATTACACCGCTATGTACTATCTTGCACAACTACAAAGCTACACTTCCTAGGCCCAAATGCACTTATGTGCAACACTCTCTTCCCAATATGTCTCAGAGATCTAACATTTACTCCCTCTGATCACCCCAAAAGTAGCTGGCAACATTCCCCAGGGGAATGTGTTCAGGCAGCCAGCACTACAACTCCCACCAGAACCTCTTGTCCCAGAGCAGAGCAGGATGGAACACTCCCCCACACACTCACAACCTTGTGGCAGCCATTGCATTGCTCTCTTCAAACTTACAGGTTGGTGGGGGGAGGAGCTCGCTCCAGACCAAGATGGCTGCTTGAGTCTCGAGCTCCACAGCACGATAAGGAATCCTGCATCTATCCGTACACCCACCACTTCAAATAGATCAACGTACCATTCTTTGTCCACCTGAGCGCCTCCGCAACAAGAAAATCCAAACCCGACCTCTCTGGACCCCCCGGGCTTGAAAATTGTGAGCGGAGTGCAGGGCCGCTGGGCTGGAGTGGTGAGTGGGGCAGAGCTACGTCCTTCTGCGTGCGGCGGGGAGGCAGCTGACTCGGTACACTCCTCTGTGCCCCGGGAGCCTGACTCTCTCTGTATCCTGCGCGGACCTGTCAAGACACGGTCAGTGTGCGGGACGGCACTAGTGTGGGCATTCAGCGGCCCTGCTGTGGCGGGAGCGGAGAGGAGCCCCCTCGCAAGCTGGTTGCGGCTGGAGCTGGGAAGCGCCCCACAGACCTGGATGAAAGCAGAGGTGTCAGGCAGCAGGGACACTAGGAAACGAGGACACGAGGTCGGGACCTACTGAGCGCAGCACAGGGGGGATGCACAGAGCACTGAACCTGTGTGGCACCGCCATTTTGAGTACAAGCAAAGGGGACACGAGCACCAGATAACAATTGGGTATGCACTGGGCCCGTGCCCTCTGGCCCAAAGGTTTGCTGTGAGAATCCCAGTTGGCAGTGGGGAGCAGAGGGACATTGCAAAATTCTTGTGTTATACTCCCTGAAAACGCCGCCTGGCAATGAAGGTCTGGCAAAAAGGAGGTGTCTGCTGAAAAAGGAATTGCTAATATGAGGCTGCGCTGTACCTGCGTACACCGTCATGCCTGGCTGCTTTAAAATCTTTCACATCTCCTGCAGGGTGGAGCGTGCTGCATACTGCGCAGTGCCGGGTGGCAGCTGTTAATGAGAACGTGGAGGCTTAGGAAGTGCTGGAGGGCAGCTGCACGAAGTTGGATGGATATAGACAACGTGGTGGCACAACAGTTAGAGAAACCACTGGCAGCGAAAGGCGACGCTTCTCCTGGGAGCAGAGGTGTTCTCAAACATGTTTGTTGTTGAGCGAGCACATCGGTCCTTGGGGTCCCTACCCCAGCCGGGGGCCCCGCCATATCCAAGCATAGCAAAACTGTTAAACTATCGGGACAGAGACGCTGCCATGCGTAAGGTGAGGGACAAACAAACACTGACATATGAAGGGTCATCCATTTCACTCTATCCAGGTTTCACTGATAGGGTACAGGAGGCACGACGGCAATTTGTGCCCTTGTAAAAGCAGCTGCGCGAGCTAGATCTGGACTATGCAATGCTCTACCTGGCAAAACTATTGGTTAACAAACAAGGACGCTCTCACATCTTTACAGACCCAAAGGCTCTGCAGAAGGCACTTAAAGACTGGACCACGGATCAATGAAAGAGCCCGGAATGGCAACTACTGGATGAGGCGGATGGAGGATCGCTTGAAGAACAGGACTGAGTCTCGCTTGGTTACACACTACCGACAAGTATTATGAGAGTTGAAGGCAGGGCTGGGGGAGGGGAAATGTGTTCGGGTTGTATATATTGCTATGCCGGGGCGGTCAGTTATCCAGATTTCCATATGTAAGTCTGTGCAGGGGCTAATCACTAATGTCTTGTATATTGATGTTAGACCGTGATCCAGGGACCCTATTTCAGCCACAGCATTAGACACATGAGTCACCCAAAGGGATGCAAGACTGCAGCATGCGAAAAACGTTTGGTTGTGGTGTGGCGTTCTGGCGTGCATAGCTGAGACACGATGTATAGTGGTGGCTGTGACATTACAAATCGGTGTGTGGGGATCGGGACGGTGGGCAGCTGATATTCGGCTATTAGTTGTATACGGAGCGACCTCTGCCCACATGTGACAAACACTACCACTGCTGACTAAGGATAGGGAGGGACTAGGGAGGAGTGGGTGGTCCCTTTAGGGGATGCTACGCGACAGAGTTGTGGGTGGTCTGCTGTGGGGGGAAGGGAGGGAAGGGGAGGGACAATGTTGTTGTTGAGGTTGATGAAGCCAGCCGAATTATTGTGTGATGTACGTTACCAATGTCAGCTACAGGACTCAGGCCACAATGGGTTGCGTGAAAGACAGGATGGCAAAGACTAGCGGAACTACTCCTCTGAGACCTATAGATTCCCTCAGGGAGCTGTTGTGGAATGTGAGGGGCCTAAACGACCATCGGAAACTCCGCAAAGTGTTGAACTATCTAACTAGACATAATATTGATGTTGCCTTATTACAGGAGACGCTTCTTCCACTGCACAGCCCAATGATGCGCTCCAGGGGGCTTGTGGGTATTGTTAACACTGCAGGGTTTACAACACACGCAAGAGGCGTAATGATATGGGTTGACCCCAGATCTAACTACACGATATGACAGCTCATGGCAGACAAGAGAGGGCGGTATGTGATGTCAGGGCAGGGGGTTGGATCTGCTCATTGTTAACATCTGTGGTCCCAACTATGATTGCCCGGAGTTCGTTGCCACATTAACAAACACGGTGAGTGTGTGCAGGGTGAAACAAATTCTCTGGGATGGTGATTTCAATCTGGTTAGGAACCCAGAATTGGACTGATCAGGGGGCCCGTTCAGGAGGCCGGTGACGGCAGCCCGAGCTATTGACAGAGTCCTGATTAGCGAGGGCCTCACTGGTGTTTGGAGGGAGCAGTATCCACAAGATGGGGGTTTCACACACTATTCTGCTTACCATAACTTACATACACGCATTGACTACTGGCTGACGTCGACGTCTCTCATGTCTCAGATACGCACTTGTCACTCACCACTATTGCTGGTCTTGTCCACCCCTAAGAAAACAATCCCACCATTCACGTGGCGTTTCCCTCCTTACTCGTTGTTGGACCCTCTCTTTAAAGAAGCATTGGCGGAAGCTATAGATACATTTTTTGCTACTAATATAGAATCAGTCGACAGTTTTCAGACGGTATGGGAGGCTTATAAAATGTACACCAGGGAGGTGGCCATGACTAAACACTCAGGGGTTCTTCGCTCCATACGTCAGAGATTATCGACTCTGGAGCACAAATTGGGAGAATTAGAGACTCGTCAGTCGTCCGGGGAAGACATGGAGGACACAGATACAATGAAGGAATTATTAGCGGAGTATCAGGAGGCGGCGGATAGCGGGGTGAAACATCTGGGTAAATACGCCACTGCGCGAATGAACAGAGAGTTTGATAGACTGGGATCTGTATTGGCTCACTTGTTAAAAGCCAAACGCAGGAAAACCTTAATCACCACGATCTGATCAGAAAAGGGCAACATGCTTACGGAAGAAGAAAACATTCCGAACAGGTTCGAACAATATTATTTGGACCTGTATGCCTCACGTGCGTCGGATATGGATGGGGAGATTCTGGACTATGTGGAACACATAAAGCCACCCTTCCTTTCAAACACGCACAGAGAGTTCCTTATTCTCCCCATTGAAAAAGACGAGATATCTGAGGCTCTGGCTGGAATGAGGGTGAACAGTGCCCCGGGACGGACGACCTCACAGTAAACTTTTATAAGACCTTCATAGACCTATTGCTCCCTCACATTTCAGTGTTATTTGACGATCTGTGTGAAATGGGACAGATGCCACAATCAATGAGGGAAGAAATTTTAGTAGCTATCCCCAAACCAGTTAAACCCCCGGAGGAATGCGGATCTTACCGACCGCTTTCTTTGCTGAACGTGGACACTAAGGGGCCCAATAGGATGTCCGGTGGATCGCCACCGCCATGCGGGCGGTGGCGATCCGCCCGACATCCTTGCCCGCCCGCCACCCAGCCGCCACCCATTTCCCCCGCCATATTACTATAGCGGGTGGGACCATGGCGGACGGAAAAACCGTCCGCCGCTTTTCCGCACCGGTCGACTTGCTACCCGGGCGGAAAAGGTTTAATATGATGGTGGTGTCTTTCGGACACCGCCAGACATATTAGTATGGGCTTTTGTCAATGCCTTTCTGTAGCGGCAATGCCGCCATGGAAAGGCATACGGAGACTCCCTGCGGGGGCCTGTTGCTGGCCCCCAGGGACACTGGGGGGAGGTGGGGGGTGCACATGGGGGTACCTAGGTACCCCCCCGCATTTCAAAGAACAACGTGGCAGGCACCGCGCGGTGCCTGTCACATTGTGCTTTGAAATGCACAACGTGTATCTTTACCATTGCGGCGGGCGGTGCTTCTAGCACCGCCCGCCACAATGGTAAAGATACAGGATGCGCCCGCAACTGTGGCGGGTGCATCCTAATACCCCCCACGGGACCCCCGCCCTTATGGCGGGCGTTCCAGTCACACGATGGGATGGCGGGCGGACTAAGTCCGCCCACCATCTTAATGGACCCCTAAGTTTGCGAAAGTTATAGCTAACCGACACAAACCTCACTTATAACCTGCGTAGTGTATTCGGCACTATGCAGCATGTGCAGCAAGACACGAAAGCTGTTGCGGTCTTCCTGGATATGGAGAAGGGTTTCGACTCGGTGGAATGGCCCTTCATGCGACACGTGTTGACCAGAATGGGACTTGGTTCTGACTTCTTGCAAATGATAGGGGTGCTACACAACGCCCCCTCAGCCCGTCTTGGGCTAGGGAACCTGGTCACTGGTGCCATCTCGATCTCCAGGGTACCGCGCAGGGTTGCCCATTGTCTCCGACGCTATACGCAATAATCGCTGAGCCCTTGGCATGTGTGCTTAAGGAATATCACGGCCAAAGGGGTGTCAGATTCCCCAACTACGAAATTGTGGTGTCAATGTACGCGGATGATACCTTGCTTTACTTGAGCGACCCCAAAAACAACCTATCCCCGGTCCTCAGAGAGGTGGTGCAGTTCGGAACGCTCTCCGGGTTGAAGGTCATCTGGAACACATCCATAGCCTTTCCGCTAACCCCGGCCATCGCAAGATTCAAGATGGAGTGCCCACTGCTGTGGTCTGATGACTCGGTCAGGTACCTCGGCATTAGACTCGGAAAATGTCTTCCATGAGAACTATGGGACAGCTGTGGCAAAACTAGAGGATGACATCGAAACCTGGATTGGACTGTCGCTGTCATTAATTGGTAGGGTCTCCATCATGAAGATGATGGTGCTGCCCAGGTTCCTTTACTTGTTTGTAAATATACCGATAGTGCTGCCGCACTCCTTCTTTGTCAGACTAAATAAATCATTGGTAAGGCTGGCATGGGCGGGTAAGCAGGCGCGGGTACAATGGCGAGTGCTTACATTGCCATATCACCTGGGGGACTGGGTGCACCCGATCTTGAGCTCTATTATAAGGCAGCGCAAGCTGCACAGGCACACAGTTGGATACAGGGTGCAGATAACATACCATACCTTAGACTTGAAAAGCTCTCTGCTGATCCGCTCCCCCTTACAGCCGTTAGTTTCGAGCCGGTGGATCGCAGAACGGGAATACTGTACTCGCTTAACTCGACAAGACACGCCTGGCACAACTTGCTGAAACTGCAAGAAGGGGCATTATTGTACTCTACGGAATGCCAATAGATTGGGCGGTCTGGCTGACCGCCCAAGGATTCAGGGGTACTAAGAATGCTACAAGCGCTGGGTATACATAAAGCGGGAGACTTGTTTTCGGAAGGAGTCGCCAAAGCGCGGGATGAAGCCACAGTTACTACAGAAACACCCACTTTTCTGCAATGATTCCAATTCCACAGAATACGCAGAGCGCTGCAGCAACAGCTAGGGGATGACTTGTTTGAGCCCCCTGAGGTACTAGAACGTTTGTATCGTATTAAAACTAAAACTCCCGGTAGACTCGTCTCCAACATATACAAACTGGCAATGTCCCATACGGCTAATCAGTACACTAGGGCTAGGCTGGCCTGGCAACGCAACCTGGACATGACAATAGATGATGCTATGTGGCCTTATTGCTGTGACAACACAAAACGCATATCACTGCACGGCAAACACAGACTGATTCATTTCAAATACATTAATAGAGTGTACTACACGCCAGAGAGATTGCACAGGTATGGATTGAGAGAGGACGCAGCCTGCGATGTCGTTCCACGAGGGCAGATTTTATTCATTTAGCCTGTTGGCTGTCCGGGGGTCTTTCAGTACTGGGAAAAGGTATTCCACGAGATCCGCATTACAGTAGAATTAGAGGTCGCTCCCGACCCGGTGGCGGCGCTGCTAGGTTATTCAAAAAATTGCCAAAGGCAGCTCGCAGACTGGTGGACTTAGGCCTACTGATGGCAAAATGCAGAGTGGCAATGCGCTGGTTGAGGGGACCCTTGCCTACAGTGGTCACGCGATGTCCTTTATTGTTGCACACAATCAGAAAACTTCAGTGAACTACTCCCTCCTCGGAGCAGACGCAAGAATTTCTGGGCGCTATACACTGCATACCTGAAATGTAAGGGAGAGGGCCCCACTGCAGAGACAATGACAGATGCAGAAGTAGGAGCCCACACCTCAGTACCTTAGTTGACAGAGCTTCTTTACTAATTAGTATGCACACTATGTACAGGGGCAACTACTGAGTTTCGACTAATTGATGGGGATGGAAAATAGAGTGGACCTTTGTGAACTTAGGCAAAGACGGGCGGTAGGGAATAGGGACGGAAGGGTATATAGACAAGAATATCGCTGTCCGGATTATTCGAAAGTGGTAAGAGTCCTGATAGCGGCAGGTTGGGCTGATACCTCTTTGTTTGTTTGTTATAAAATTTGTGATCCGTTTAGGTCTACTGAAGCGCAGCAGACACTCTTTGTACATCAACAAGAATTGCAACTCGCTGCCCGGCCTCCAGGATGTGGGCTATTACACTATGTAAAGTGTAAATGTAAATACGCCGCTGGCCTCAGGGTTGTAGGTGAACTGCTGTGTACGTCTGTGTCACCGTGATAATAAATATTCTTTTTTTTAAATGTACAGGTAGGTAGCCTTCTCATGCTCTCTTGTCTCACCCCTGAGCAGGATGGGAATTCCCCCATCCAAGAACCATGTGTAAGCTATTACCATCCTCTGCTCCACTTCACAGGTAGGTAGCCATCTTAACAGGGAAGGGTGTTTGTGGGTAGGAGCCAACACTACAACTCACACTAGGCACCCTTGTCCCACAGATCAGCAGGAAGGTATACCCCTCCCACTCATAACCATGTGACAGCAATTACCCTCCACTGTGTCACCTAACCAGTTAGGTAGGTAGACAGTTCATGCACCCTGCTATCCATCTCAAAATGCATGGAGCCATATGACCACACCAGCCCTCCCATTGTAGTGTAGCTCCTATCTTCCCAATAGGCTCTGCGCATTGGAATAATACCTACAGCAGTAAAGGCCTAGGCCAGACGTTAACTAGGTCTACTACTGTCGATACTAGACTTAATTTTTGGGTTTGCCAGCTAAGCTCAGAGTTCGCTAGAAACTTTCTCGAATGTTCAAGGAAGGAATTAACTCCCCTGATTAGACAAGAAGGGATTTAGTTTCTGACAACCATAGAACATGACAACTTTGCTCTCCCCTAATCAAGAGTCAATCTCGAGAGTCGTGTGAGCACAAGGCAATTATTTTACTCAGTCAGTACGTGCATTCTTAGTCTCATCAGAATGTAGAGAAAAGGAAGAGACGGGCGTGTTCAATAAAAAGGTGTTATTTATTGATCAGTCTCTTTTCTCATACAAGAGAAATGGATCGATATTATTGCAATACTTATAGTTAAGTAAAGTGCATACATTAAAAGCAATAGTATAAAATAATACTGTAAAAACATTGATATGGTTTCTGAGCCATATGATGTTTAAAATGATTAAAATATATTTACATACACATATACATTTGACTAAACGTACTCAACTGGTGTTTCTAAATACGCCTACCCCGTGTACCTGACCTAAGTCTAATGCGTGGGCGGAAATAGAAAGTTACAGTTTAAGTTAAGTTTGTTTTTGCCAAGTGAATAACTAAAGAATTCTCTGTGAGGGGTTATTCAGTTCTGTACCTGGAATTTAGGATGGATGAGGAATGGTATCTCTTTCTCTGCTCTCGACATTCCAGGCTGCCTGCGAGGGCTGCCCAGAAGCGCCGGTGCTGGGTCTCTCGGCTTGAGATAGCAGCGCGTCTCTCAGCGCGTCAGGAAGGCGGGGCTGTTGCCAGCGGGGTCTGCTTCTGCTCTCGGCTTCGGCAAGTATGGCTGCTCCGTCTTGTCACCACGCGTGTGTTTGCATAGGGCAAGGTCGGCAATATTTATACCTTAAAGGTGCCGAGATTGACGTAAGGATGGACATAGATACGTCAATAAAGATGTCATACGACTTGCTCGTTAGCACATTCTTTACTAAAGTTCTCTGTGAAATCAAAACAATGGCCGCACGGATTTTCCAGGTTGTCATAGGTTTGATTTGTTATGAGAACGTCGTATGCCTTATCAGGGGCTGGAGGAATGTCGCTTGTCTAATTAGATCTCAAGCGTTATGACCTAATCAGATAACACGTTCCTGTGCCGGAGTGTGACTGCGTCAGATAACGGTATCTGCATCATGGGGGTTTTCTTGCCTCATGGGCTGACTGTTAGTTAACTTGATAGTTAGTTTAACCAGAATAGGGTCAGGAATAGGGGGACTGATTCAGAACCTATAGAAATACACGACACCCACTCCACGCTAACTATGGTCATATCTACTAATCTATGCATAGTATAACATAGTACAACATACTATAGAGTATAGTGTATACCTTACCACCCCAAAATACATAAATGCATTTCGAAATTTTCAAATATACTGAAAAATTGCAGTCATATATATTGTATGCACTTAAGCTATGAATTAAATGCAAAAGTAAACACGCATTTTTATGCATTATTGCTTATTGGTATATGAGAAATACACATGAAATGGCTCTTAATATGGCTATACAGAAAGGAAGTCCGAGACCATTTCATCACATAATAAAATATTTGTGAACATACCAGCGGGCAGCTAAAGTCTATAAAGTATCTAAAAATAGAAATTTTAGTTCTCTAGGAATAGTTTCTTACTTTAAGCAGAAGATCAGTGTCCCGGGAAAAAATATGTAGAAAAATATTTCAAGGGGCATGCTGAAAAAATTGCTGTCCGTGAACTGGAGTGAAATTGTTCATGTGACTTTATTTTTAAAGTTGAAGGCCGAATTCAGGGAACGCCGTGTGCGAGTTTACTCAAAAGTCTCTATTTCTGTTCTGGAGAGAACATCCTATCATTCAGGCTTTCGAAAAAACTGTCAACAGCTTCATGGGAAAGTTCCACTAAGTCGGAAATAGGGGTAACCATGCATTCATGCGCATGATTGTCTCCATTGACATTCTGATTTGCATCACTGACAGAAGGTCGTACCTGTTCGATGTTGCTTTCATCTTGAACTTCACTACTCTTCAATCGTAGTGGTGAAGATTCCAGGAATGCCGTCATCAGGATTGGCAGCCTTTGAGGGCAGCACAAAGCGTGAACCTTGGTAGGAACCAACAGTGTATCTGCATCCACTGGCGCATCCGATTGTAGCGTCAGACAGGTGTCTAACACGCATTCTTCTCCGCATAGCATACACCTTAGTACAGGTAAAACACACCTTTGCCACATTGGTCGAAATGATAGAAACCAAGTCATGTTCAGGTCTCTAAGCCGGGAGAGTCCCAGGATTTTTGATATCCGGTCCCGGTATCCAATGGCTAGGATCGTATCTTCCATTGTCGCGAGAGTTTGATCTGTGACATGGGTTGCCATAACGAAAAATAAGGACTAGGAATAGGATTCCTGCAATTAGTCCCAGGATCAGGGGAAGTCCGCCAAAAATCGAATGGACGAAATCTGGAAAAATACCCAGTATGGCTTTGAATGGTGTTAATGCCATCGAAAATACTGTCTTAAATACCTTTGAGACCCCAGTGGTATCAGAAATATTTAAGATTTCGCTTAGGATTTCCGCGAAATGTACGGGGGAATTAGTTGATAATAATGTATGTATCTCTGCTGTCGTCCTTGCGACTTGTAGATCATACGTTTCTTTTGATGACGTGAGCCTTGTAGGCGTCTGAAGAAGCACTGTTTTCATTCTGCTTAAAGTGTCTATTCGAATAGAAGTAATTTTCAAACTGGGCCATGCCCTTGCCTCCCTGTCTGGAAAGGAGCTGGGGAATAAAGAACGTCCACAGCACTTGACCTTCGCCGTTGTAGTGACTAGATAAGGAGTCCCGGGCATAAGACTACAACATCTGCGGTCTACAATAAGAATATAACTCCCATTATAGAGTCTTTGAAAGAATGGTTCTATTTCAGTTGCAGGTGCGCCTTGCTGGTGACATGAAAGGTTGTATGAATTCCCTTCACAGGCTCCATGCAAACTAATTCCGTTACACAGAAGCGTGCCGCTTAGTGACATAGCACAATTGTTGCCACTAAGAAACACTTTCTGTCCTTTATTACTGACACATGCATGTGAATAGGGAAGGTTCCAAGTTGTTTTAAGGTACCCCTTTCCCAATTTCTCGTACATGCCAGCCTGTATATATTTTTGGCAGTATTGAAACCTGAAGGTTGAGATTGGAATATTTATGATTCCGTGGATTATCCATTCACTGACAGGTCGTTCTGACATTGTCATTGGTAATCTTTCTAGTTTTTCAATGCTCAAGATTGTATAATCAGCACCCTTTTGCGCCATACCGATTTGTCTATCAGTAAGGTTAAAGATTTGGAATAGTGACGTTGTGTTGATTAAACGCCAAGGCACATAGCCTGAACGCAGATTTTGTAACGTCCAGCCAAGCTGTACAATGGAACGCAGTTGTGACTGACCATGTTGTAATAACAGTAAGTCTTGCGATAATATATCGATTGCTGAAGACACAATGCTGTCCAATGAAAAAATTCTGGAGGACAGAGTCATTAACCCATTGTCCACTACAGAAAGTGATTTTTCCAAATTAATACGGTCAATTTCCCGTATTCTTTCTGCTGTCTCAATTTGAGTAACCTTCCAGGCCTCATTGTATGCTGCATATACAGAGGCTGCTATGAAACGCTTTTGACGCTGTTTGCGTGGTCCCAGTATGAAATCACGCAAGTCAGCACCATCAGTAAGTAAAGTTAGGTGTTGCTTAATTTCAGGCAGTGTGGAAGTCTGTAGCCATTGAAGGCATAATTTGCCCACACTGTAGGTTGTTATTATCCCTGGGTGATGTCTTTGGGGATATCTAGGGTCTGGCCTGGTCATTTTAAAACCCTGTGTTTTATTCAGGAATCTATCTTGACAGTTATTTGTATCTGTGGGCCAGATCAACCATTGTTTCCAATCAGGATGTGTTCTGTTTTGGTTTAGTATATGGTTTACGTCTATCTCTTCATCTGTATCAGAGTTATTGCTAAACATTGTTGGCTTTGGAATAGACGGATTATTTAAATCTTTGATTTTGGCTAAGCCAAGACAGGTGGTTTGTTGAACAGTGTCATTTAAAAATATCATTTGTTCTGGGATCATGCAGGCTCTAAACAAAGCTTCTAAACCCTGTACTTGACATTCTTTTGTACCCCAAACACTTTTCAAATCAACATTTTTGTCCCAATAATCAAATCCAAAAGTATTCATTTTTTCAAAGAATGAATCTGAATATATCAATTTTGTGTTGGTTATCATGGTTTTCATCCCTGTCTTGTTTGACAATTTAAAATAAAATGTTTCAGCATTACTTATGTTAAAACCTGAAAAATATGAATATTTGTCATAAACGGTTCTAGAGCTCCCTTTTGGAGGTGTAGCACAATGTTCCCATTGATTATAATTTAAAACATTTCTAGGTTGTGCAGATTTATGCAAAAAATGGTTACCATAATGGTTATAGCAATACATACTATCATAATTTGTAGAACCTTGCAAATAATCATGTTTTGTAAATTTAGCAGACATTACTAAGTCAGACATCATGTTGTTAATACTCTCGAAGTCCCAATCATCAGCAAATGAGTTTGGTTTTGCAAAGTCACTCAAAGAGATCTTGATTTGGTGTGGATATTTCAGGATCTCGACCGGACCATAAATTTCATAGTCAGTGTTGTCCCAGGCTACCCCACCAGGTATAGGATTGGCTGTGAAGTTGGCTGAAGAAAGTTCTGAAGAAAGTTCTCTTTTCTCGACGTGTGAAGATGTGTGTGGTTTGAGGACCAAGTTGATGTTCTGACTTGCTGTGTCCATTTTAGCATATTTTCCCTCAATGAAGCGTCCCAAAGTAAATACCATGATGAGCCAAAGTATGAGGATAAATGCACCAAAACCCACCCAAAATTCAATCCATGGAGAAACCAGATATGTTTCTTTCAGATGTTTCAAAAGTTCCTTAGCTTTGACTTTAAAGGATTTTGATGATGGCTGTGTCTTTGATTCACTGAAGCCGTCAGAGGAATCATCGAAGTTGATGAAGTAACCGGATGCAGTTCTGTCAATTGTTCCAATTGGTTCAGGATTTTTGTTTTTTTGCATTGTCACTCGGCACTTCATTGTAGATTGGTGTGTCTCTGCTAAATGTTTTTATTTGGGTTTTCAGAGGTCTGAGTTCTATTGCATTGTTGCATAGTCCTTGTTGTTCTTCTGTAGGCGTTTCGAATGTGATGAGCCTCTTTGTTAGGACCTCTGTACTGGTAGCAAACCTTGGTGTTCTGCTACTTATTGGGAGTCCACTTGGCCTACTGTTTGTTATCGGCCACATGTTGTGGTTTTACCAGGTCGATGGATACAACTCGGTTCTCCTTTTTTCCAGCAAGTGGCGGTAGTACAACTGATCTTGTCCCGTTGACAGACAAGACAGGAACTGCTTTTCTGTAAGAAGGCCCAAATTCCTTCTTTACCGCGATCTTCTCCCTGACTAGATCCCCGACTTTTGGAATCCAGACAGGTCTTGCTGGGACAGGTGGTGATTCTTCAGTGGTTGTTGGCTGTTGTTTCAACTGTATGTTGCTCAGGTCTTTTCTTGTTTTGTTTAAGTCCTGCAAAATAGCCAAACGGTCTTTGACATCAAAGGTTTTTTCTATTACCACTGAAGTCTGACTATCAAGGTCAGAGATCAACATCCTAGTTCCGAATAATAATTCGTATGGACTGAATCCCTTCAGAGAATTTCTTGGCAAGTTATTTAGACTACGTTGGACACTTATTAGATGTTTGACCCACCCAGCTCCCGAACCTAATACCTTTGCCGTTATAGATTGCTTTATGTCACGGTTTTTTCTTTACACCATCCCGTACCCTCAGGAAGGAAGTGAGAAGATTCCCGCTGGGCTATGCTCATTTGGCCATGTTTCCCCCCCAGGCTGGATTGCCTGAGTGAAAACAATGGTCGAACGTAGCATGCTCTTAGCGTATATGCCATTTAGACTCGCAAATCTTGTATAATAGTCCGGACGTCAGCCGAGTGCTGAGGATCTACATTATAAGTGGAAACTAGCCTGTATAGGTTAATCGCAAGCCATTCTTTTTACTGGTGATGTTATCTGCAGTCAGATTCCACCGTATTTTATTTTTTCTCTCCCCACTGCGATTTCTGTTGCAGTTTGGGCAGTTTTTTACAAACATGGTATGATGTAGGCTCATGCCTGGCCACCAGTACCGTGATTGTAAATCTTCCAGAGAATCTTTTAGTTTGAGGTGTCCAAGACCCTCACCCATATGTGCGTCTGCGACTAACAAGTGTCTCCTGTCCATGTTTGGAATCACTCTATCCCCCACTCCAGGGATTCGAGCAAAAGGGACGGAGTTTGCATCGATTATGTATGTGTAATTGAGTGGATAGTTGATCGGTAACGCTGAGCAGTCGCCTTTTGATGACGTTTTCACCGCCAGCCATGTTTCACCGTCAATGTATTTTAATGTACGCTTTTTTCGATCTACGGGAGCCGATTTAGTGGCTGCCGCTGCGGCTGTTTCAGCCAATGAATTCCCTACAACGTGAACGCCATCACGTTGATGACTCAGTGAGTGAGTCACGTGAGTCTTTGGTAGTTCTTTTTTCAAAAGAGCTACTTGTTCCCAGAGCAGTCTCTGCTTTATTGGTGCATCTGTGTCATCTTTGTAACCGTTCTGAATCCATGTCTGCAAATCGCTGTTATATGATTTGACGCAGTAATATGAATCTGACACTATAAGTGTCGGGAATTCGCGATCCGCATTATCTAGCGCCATTTTCAATGCGATTATTTCAGTTTGTTTTTCTGAATTAGTTTCTACTGAGTGTGATTTTGTTAATAGAGGTTTTAATTTACCTCCGCGCCACACTTCTTTTGTAATCTAACATGTGGGATTGTATGCATGTTCTCCCCAAACGGAGGGTTGAGCATGTCCGTCTGTATAGATTACACATGCGTAATGTCGTAGAGGCAGAATGTCGATTGGCAGAGGATACGTCTTTTCATATTTTAGATTTTTTAATTCTTCTAGTTCTTAAAAAATTGTCAACCAAGCTATACTTGATAATTCATATCCTTCGTATAGAATTTTTAGATGGGCAATTCTGGATTTTTTGAAGTTGAATTTGTAACCCTCTGCAGCGAACCCAAGTATTATGGTGTTCACCCTTTTCAAGTGAGTCTCCAAGCCATCATCTGTTAAGTAAATGTCATCAACATAAGATAATGCTTCATCATCATATAGTTGTAGTAATTCTGTTACTCTCGCTGAGAATACCCCCGGGCTGTTCTTGTACCCCTGGGCTAACCGACAGAATTGTTTTTGAGTGCCATTTACTGAGAATGCAGTTAAATATCTGCTCTCTGGTGCTATGTTTTGACAAAAGAATCCATTGGAGATGTCCAAGGTTGTTTTGTATTTTTTGCGCACTATGTTATTCATTAGTGCAGCACTGTGTGAGTTTTGCACTGCAAAGGTTTTGCAACATGTGTTAAGGTGTCGGTAATCCAAAACTAGACGATATGAATTGTCTGGTTTGGAGACCGGAAACAAAGGATTGTTCATTTGTGAGGTGCAAGTTTCAATCACCCCCTGGTATTCTAGCTGATCTAGTATTTCATTTACTTGTTTTTTAGCTTCTTGCTTAATTGGGTACTGCCTTTGTGCAGTTGGTTGTGTTTTTAACTGGATTTTGTGAGGAGGAGAATCCTCATCCCATCCTACATGATTTTTATATAAAGCAGGTGCTAAGGCCACTGCCCACTTTCTAGCAAGTGTGTATTTTTTATGAATCGGGATTTGATTCGAGAAGGCAGGCATAATTACTTATTCGCCATGAGGGCACTCCCTGACAAACTCTGGTGGCCAGTCTTTTTCAGCTAGAAGGATGTCATAACCCTTTGAGAGGTTATCCCAAAATAGTCCCCTTATTTTCCTAGTCTTATCTCCCTCTATACGTAATGTTATCTCGTATATCTTGTGGGGCTTGCTAACTCTGGTGTCTGCAGTTTCCACTTGAAGGTATTCATTCGTGTCCACTGTCTCCAGATGATTCATAAGGACTTTGCGAGCTATGCTCACCTCTGCTGCGCTGTCTAGCATTGTCTGAGCCCACTCTCCGTTTTTCAGTTGTGTCCTCAGTATTCTCTGCATTGTTAACTACCTTGATACTGGCTACCTTCT
This sequence comes from Lissotriton helveticus, assembly GCF_964261635.1. Classification (NCBI taxonomy): domain Eukaryota; kingdom Metazoa; phylum Chordata; class Amphibia; order Caudata; family Salamandridae; genus Lissotriton; species Lissotriton helveticus. The sequence continues at coordinate 1,791,179,866 of NC_136068.1, forward strand.
TTTTTGGAAATTGTAATTTCTTTTTTAGCTGAGCAGGTTCCTTGTCTTTGGACTTGGCGTGCTCTTCTGATCGTCCTCTTCTTTCCGATTTCTGCGAGGAATTCTGAAAAGATTGAGAGGGACGTGAATCAATGTCTTGATATCTATCAGGTTTTTTAATATTATCCCTATTTCTAAGGTTATATCTATTCCCAGAGGGGTCACTCTGCGGTGACCTCTGTCTTTGGTTTGGAGATTTCTCTCTTCGCCTCGGAGACCTTCCTCTGGACTGGAATTTCTTTTCTTTAGGATTGGATTGTTTATTTCCATCCCAGTTCTTTTTTGGTGAATTATTATTATTAAAAAATATTTTTTCTGGACTTGTAGTCAGTTGCGGTTTTACTGGTATTCCACCTAGACTATCTCTGCCTAGTTCTTCATAGGATTTTTCTATGATTCTGGCAATTTCAGCTGGTTGGTCTGCTATATCTGTCTCTTTTAACCTCTGGCGGATCGCCACGTTTGCTGCTTCACGTTTTATGTTGGCTAATAATATAGCCGAGACCTGCTTGAAGTCTTTTAGTAATTTCATACCAAGAGTTAAAGCAGGTTCTGGACCGTATTCATCTTGAATTTGTTTTAGCACATCTGGTATTACCGAAATGGATGGAACACCGTGCGTTTTTGTGTAGATGGAAGCAAAGACTGTACCCCAAGTGTCACAGTCCTCAATGTGTGGTGCGATTCCCATTGGGAGACATATAGTCAGAATCCTGTGTTTTTCTAATGGGGTGGTGTCAGGAAACACCGCCTCTATTTGGGTGATTTTCTGTGCCAACCAGAATGGTATTTGTTCCCGTTTAGCTGGAACTTTACCTAGGCAGGATTGGATGTTCTGTGGTGTGATTTTATTTGTGTTCCCCTGGTGAGGGGTCAGCTGTGGAAGTTTATTCGCTGGCTGAATTGTTGAAGTCCGCATTACATACTGAACTAATTGTCTATGAATTTTTAGTAGTTGTTTTAGCTGTATTAATAGCTCTGCTGCAGGCATTCTTTCGATGTCTGGATGTGGTGTGTATCCGGCTAAGACCGGCCCCGTTGCTCCTGGTCTTCCTAAAGGACCGAGCCTTGTAATGTGATTATTATGTTTTAGGGCGCCATCAAATAAGAGCAAATGCTCTTGGAATTTGAGTGGTACTTCCACCTCCTCGAAAGGAGTGTACGTTTCAGGAGGTTCCTCTACTTTGTAATAGTGGAAGTACTTTGTTACAGCATTTGCTGCTGGAAAATGTATCCATGAATAGTATACCTCTGTCTGCCGATATTCGTGTGCCTCGATTACGAATATGACTGTGCCACCTCTAGGTGTCAGTCCATTTTCTATAAGTTTTAAGGTTATAGATCTCCTTTTAATGACCGGAATGAGTGTTATATTCGGGTCTGCTGCTTGCATGGTAGCATCGAAAAACAAAAATAGAATGCCAGTGCTGATATAAGCAATTTAGACAAACAATGTGCTAACCTGAACCTGAAAAGAAAATTCAAGGACGGGAATTGCTAGTTAATAGCTTTTTATTTGCAATATTTTTTAGAAAGATAAATTTATATTTTTTCAAATGATATAAGAAAAGCTTATTTACAAAGAAAGGACAAGTACAATTTGGAAAAAACAAAATTTTTGTCTTCAATCATTCACTATTACACCCATATCACAGGCATTCAACACACTTTCACACCATTCAGGAGAAAGACTATAGAAGCATACAAGATATTTTAAAAAAATATATATACATTTACAAATTTGCTTCACAAAAGAACAAAATGCCACAACCTGCGGGCAAAATACTGCATCGATAAACAGGACGTTTTTTTAAATCAAAAGTACATTCGTCTCAAATGATTATGTGAGTAGACTTTTAAAGGTTCTTTAGTAATGTACAGACGGGATGGAAAAATAAATTAAATAACCAAGCCGTTCTTCGCAGGTATAGTGTGGCCAGGAGCCTACGCGTTTCGAATCCCAATTGTTTTCATAGGATTCTCTTCAGGGCCTCAAGCAGTATCAGTTGGTGAAATGCTCCAAGATGGTGGAGGAGGGTCAAGAGTGGGAAGCGGAGAGTTCGTTTCTTAAGTCGGTTGTAGTGGTGTTTATTAGTTTCCAAAGTTGGACAAGAGCGGCGTGATAAGTGCAGTCAAGGTACAGCTCTCTAAAGACGGATTTGCCGCTGCTGGCAGTCGGGCGGGAGCCGGATCGCTCGCGTTTGTATTCCGTTTATCTCACGGCAAAATAAATTTACGGGCCGAACTTTAGCCACCTTTTTGAATCCATAATATATATGGGTTTCCGGCCAGCTGGCTCAATGGAGACCTTTAGGCGGCTCTTCGGCAGTTACTAGATTCGCTCTCGAGTCGGACGACGTGAATCAGCTCGCGTTCCAGTCGGCACTACCTTAAAGGACATGCGCATAGTAGCATCAGCATCTGCGAGTTCAGTTGCTAATCTAACTGCCTCTCTTTCGTCATCACTCTCTGCCATTTTACAGACAGGATGGTATTATGTCTATTTGCAGATCAGGTTTCTTTATGGAAACAGAGATTAGATGCACAATATTTTGGAACTGTTTATCCTTCAACGTTGACTTGACCAAGAACCATACATAGGAGTTCCCTCCTGCGAGGTTTTGGAGGATATTACCTTTCACCCACTCCAGACGTCTTTGGAGTATTTGGGAAAAGGGGTCTGAGTGAGAAAGCACGACTGAGTTACTCTAAATGTCTTACGTTAGTTTTATCGCCCTTTCCAAACGCGTTGGGCGCCATGTAGTGTAGCTCCTATCTTCCCAATAGGCTCTGCGCATTGGAATAATACCTACAGCAGTAAAGGCCTAGGCCAGACGTTAACTAGGTCTACTACTGTCGATACTAGACTTAATTTTTGGGTTTGCCAGCTAAGCTCAGAGTTCGCTAGAAACGTTCTCGAATGTTCAAGGAAGGAATTAACTCCCCTGATTAGACAAGAAGGGATTTAGTTTCTGACAACCATAGAACATGACAACTTTGCTCTCCCCTAATCAAGAGTCAATCTCGAGAGTCGTGTGAGCACAAGGCAATTATTTTACTCAGTCAGTACGTGCATTCTTAGTCTCATCAGAATGTAGAGAAAAGGAAGAGACGGGCGTGTTCAATAAAAAGGTGTTATTTATTGATCAGTCTCTTTTCTCATACAAGAGAAATGGATCGATATTATTGCAATACTTATAGTTAAGTAAAGTGCATACATTAAAAGCAATAGTATAAAATAATACTGTAAAAACATTGATATGGTTTCTGAGCCATATGATGTTTAAAATGATTAAAATATATTTACATACACATATACATTTGACTAAACGTACTCAACTGGTGTTTCTAAATACGCCTACCCCGTGTACCTGACCTAAGTCTAATGCGTGGGCGGAAATAGAAAGTTACAGTTTAAGTTAAGTTTGTTTTTGCCAAGTGAATAACTAAAGAATTCTCTGTGAGGGGTTATTCAGTTCTGTACCTGGAATTTAGGATGGATGAGGAATGGTATCTCTTTCTCTGCTCTCGACATTCCAGGCTGCCTGCGAGGGCTGCCCAGAAGCGCCGGTGCTGGGTCTCTCGGCTTGAGATAGCAGCGCGTCTCTCAGCGCGTCAGGAAGGCGGGGCTGTTGCCAGCGGGGTCTGCTTCTGCTCTCGGCTTCGGCAAGTATGGCTGCTCCGTCTTGTCACCACGCGTGTGTTTGCATAGGGCAAGGTCGGCAATATTTATACCTTAAAGGTGCCGAGATTGACGTAAGGATGGACATAGATACGTCAATAAAGATGTCATACGACTTGCTCGTTAGCACATTCTTTACTAAAGTTCTCTGTGAAATCAAAACAATGGCCGCACGGATTTTCCAGGTTGTCATAGGTTTGATTTGTTATGAGAACGTCGTATGCCTTATCAGGGGCTGGAGGAATGTCGCTTGTCTAATTAGATCTCAAGCGTTATGACCTAATCAGATAACACGTTCCTGTGCCGGAGTGTGACTGCGTCAGATAACGGTATCTGCATCATGGGGGTTTTCTTGCCTCATGGGCTGACTGTTAGTTAACTTGATAGTTAGTTTAACCAGAATAGGGTCAGGAATAGGGGGACTGATTCAGAACCTATAGAAATACACGACACCATGTCATCCAACTTGGCATAGATCCAAAAGCCACATCCAGTGTGCAGACAGCTAAGCTTACGTAACTGTCAAAGAAATGAAACTTTGAAACACCAAGTCACATGTTTAATAAATTCAGGGCCCAATCATGCACAGCACAGAATGCAATGTGTAAGTGCCATTATGTCAGAGCATGAAGGCCCATATGAAAACAAAAAAATGCATGGTCAATCAGACAAACTAACTAAAGTACATTATATGAAAAAGGTATGTTGAACATTTCAATGACTGGTTCTTGCTTAGCTGAAACTGATTCCATGCAGAGCAAACCAAAAAGACGCATTAAGTAAAGTTGATGTGCCGCAAGTCGTTAGATGACAACATGTCCTTGTAATCACACAATCTGTACATGGCACATGGTCACTATTTACATGTCACACCACAGACAAGTAATGTATGTACCTCAACATCATGTGCTGATGCTCATTATCTTGCAGCCATACCAAGTGATTGCAATGTAAAGTGTGTGGTGTATCACATGTAACATCCAAACATCTAACACCAAGCTTGTGGAATGCACTTCAATTACCATTTCATCGCTGTTCAACAGGAGATCAACAAGCAACTGCTGCAGAAGACAACACCAACCTGCAGAGCCAGTCTCCACCGCCGGAACATAAACTCTCGGATGCAGACTCCCTAGGTTTCTCGGATGAGGAGCAACAACCTGACCCATCCAGACTACCAGAGCGCACCTCGTCCCAGGCCACTATTATCCCCACCAGCGCTACCACCTCAGCAACAACAGCATTGACCACTGCTGCAACGACCTGTGCGGCCTCAAGCACCACTACCACAACCACTACTGCTGCCTGCAACACTCTCCCGGCCCCAGTGGTTACCAACACCACCACACAATCAGAGAAGGGAGGGAGAGTTTGTGGGTGTGTTGAGGGCCTACGCCACAGGTTCGGGTCAGCAAGGCAGGTGGGAGGGCAACTGGGAAGAAATACAGAGGACACTGGGACCGAAGCCCTGGCCAACATCTCTAGAGTCCTTGGGGGCACATGAGCAGACCCAGGGACACATGGGCCAGGTATGTGGAAGAAGCGTGAGCACTGCTTGCTGCTGAGGTACATGGACACGCATATGGGCCAACATGTGGGCCTAAAGGGTCAGCTTGTGGGTGTTCTGAGGAACACACATGAGGCCCAAAGGACAGCTCAGCCCTCCATTGGCCGCAGGACGATACTCCCACCACCGCAGCCACAGAGAAGGGTGAGCTGCAACAAAATCACTCCTCGGACGCCGCTGAATCCGCAGCAGTTGCCCCCCCTGCCAAACGCACAAGGGGCCATCTGAGAAACATCAGGGGAGGATCACGTGGCAATGTACCATCCAAACGCTAGTTCCCAAACCAGCCATGATGGCACCTCTGTTCCTATTGACATTGTCTTTGTTGACTATTCTTACCCACATTGCCATGTTGATGGCAGGTGTCTGTTGGACTGTGTGACTAAATCAATGTGGTGACTACTCTATTGTCTTATTTGTCATCACTGACAACTCATAGATTCACAAGTACTCATTATAAATAAACACTCTTTACACACCTATGTCTTTTTGTCAGCTCCATGTTTATCACAGTATGTACAATGTCAACTCAGATTCCAATGTACCACAAACTCTGATTGTGAAGAGGCATTGAGAGGGTGAATGGCCCTAGAAAGATACAAGAGAATTACATTTACTTGTCAGGTGATGCCATCACAGCTAGACCATACCTCTAGCCATCAAGGTACACAAACCAGCACACATAACAATGAGCAACACCATCAACATAGACATTAGGTAGCTGGTCATAAATACCCGTGACACACACATCAGCCATTAGCACAGAGCCACTGCAATCAAGGTCCTTAGCCACAATTGAAATATACCAATTAGCAGTAGCGAACACCAGGGCCCCGCGGTGTGATACCGCCAATGCCCATGCCTTACAGCCAATGGGAAACGTGATCGCGGTCGTGAATTCCATATTTGAAACCCGCAGTAGGCGTGCACCACTACTACAGACCCGGTCATTGGGTACATTCAAAAGATGCACAGTTGTGGTAGATACTGCCTGGCCCCGCGGTGCGACACCACCAATGCCCACGCCTTTTCAGCCAATGGTAGCCATGAATGCAGTACTGAATTAAACATTTGAAAAGCAGGGTAGGCGTGCACCACCACTGCGATCCCGGTCCATGTTTACATTTGAAAAAAGCTGACCAGGAACACCAATTGCAGCAGCTAAGTACCACTGAAACAAACCCAGGTGGCTATATATGTCTGTGAGAGAGACACACATTTCAATTGCATCCAAACACTGCTGCCTGCCATTCTTCACCAACAACTGCTGCTGTTCCTGTCTCCTGCACACAGTGATGGCGAGAACTGAGAACATCAGGGCCGGTCCCTTCATCACAGAGGAAGCTGAAGGTCCTGGTGGACGAGGTGCTTTCACAGTATAGGAGACTACATGGTGCTCCCGATGTACTGGTAAGTGTTTCAGAGTGACAGTTGGAGAGTGCTCACAGTGCTCACATGATATTGCTCTACAGTAGTATGTGCCTGTGTGTGCAAGTAAATGTGCATGCATCCTCATTTTTCATTTACCATGCTCCATACATGGCCTATTAAATATTGCAATTGAGTATTTCGGGAGGATGACAACATGGACATTTCTACAGCCCTTCTTCATCAAGAAAAATACAAAGGTGGTAATATAAATGAGTAATACACTGCCTAGCATGATGACTTCATGTTAATGTTGTGTGTAGTCTTATTTTCACAAATCCATGGCTGCATTGAAGGATGGGAGGTACATGCAGTATTTTAGCAGTCATAAAGTCACAGTGCTGGTTTGCACAGTCGAAGTCTGAAAAAACATTGCCTGGGCTATGTGATGTCATAGTCCACGAGGTTTTCACAGGCTCATTTGTGATATTGCAAAGGTATTTCTTCCAGAGGGTAATGAGCAATGGGTGTACAGTTTTCATATTGCCCCCATAGATATGTGTGCAATATGCACAAGAGTAAAATGCCTGAGTGTAACACTTTTGATGGCAATTCACCTATGACACATCCAATAAATTTAATTTGGAGATATCATCCTTCCGTTGTTTTTATTATGTGTTCTGTCTCGCATGGTAGGCACTGTTTGCCCACTCATAATGTACATGCATGTCATTTTTAAGTTGGCCCATGTTTAACCTCGGTGTGAGTCCCCCTGGCCTTCACACAAACTGTCAAATTTGACAAGGACCCATCAGTAAATGGACAGAGTGAAACATATGTGTTGTCATATTTCTCAATGATCTATCTTAGGCCTGAGGATTGCACAAGACAGGCCTACACCTTGTATGAAGAGTGTGAGAATGTAAGATCATGGCTCAAAATATGACCTCCATGACACAGGTAGCCATTCACTGGCCAAGGACATTGAGGGGTGTGTAGTGTTTGACACAGTGAGTCTGCCCCAACACATCATTTCAAATGTATTGTATGTATTTCTCACTCACATACTGCATCACAGATGAGGGTCTTCTTCACATTGGTTTCTGTGCTGGCACTCTGCATGTGTTTCAGATGGCCAGGTACTGTGTCCATCATCATACATGTATACATTTATATGAGAGTATTTGATGCAAGTATACTACGTGTCATGCTGTATGGCCTCTGCTCAAGATTTATGTATTGGTGGCTATGTTTTTTCATGCTTCTGTACTGACACACAGTGGTACGTAAAGCAGTGTCACTAAAACTCTTCTTGTCTCCCATGCCTGCAGCTTAATGTCCACCAGTGTAAGGCCATATGGAGGGCCATTGTACGCAAGGGGTATCTCCAACTGATGGCACACACACTGTCACAAGGGGTGGGATGACATCTGCTGGCTGAGCAAAAACGTGGCAGAGATAACGCTGGGGGTGCTCCTTTGGAGTGGCAGGTTGGCGCGCAGGAGCGTGACACCACTAATGGCCCGCAAGTTCGCATTGACACAGCCAGAGCTGGATGGATGCTTGAGGGCCCATCAGCCACAAGTTGGGGTGAGTATTCTGCAAAGTGTGACTTTGGGTGTGAGTGACTGCATGAATCTCAACCCTGAGCCAGTGGGAAGCTCTGTGATATTTCTAGTGTGATGCAATGGCTTCTAAGTGGCCTCTGTGTTTAGTGCAGCTGTCATGCATTTTCACAACATGTAGTTCCTCGTGTTTAATACAATGACCCTTGACATTGCAAGATGAGATGTGGCCTTGTGACATACGCTGCATTATGAGTGTCATAGAAATCACCTGGCAGTGAACAGCAGTGAGCATCACCTTAGTGTGCTTTTGTAGATATGTGATGTGCACAGCTTAAAATGTGTGACAACTGCACAGCTGACACCAATGTGCAACTGTAGCTGAGCTTCAAAGCACAGCATGGTGGCTAGCAGGAGCTTATGGCCATTGCAAAAGGACATTTGCGAGTCTGTATCTGTGGTGTTCCCTTAAAATGACTCCATATGTGACAGAGGCACATGTTGAGATGTATATCTATCTCACCTACAGACACGTAGGTATGCTTACAGAGATTAGTAGTTTACTAGGAGGCACGGGCCAGCTATTTGGTTGTGTCAATGTCACATGGGTCATTGATGTCAACTATGCATGTTTCCATGCATCTTCTGATGATTGCATAAAGGTTGCACATGCAGACTGCACATGGTGGTGGGCAGAATGGGGGGTAATTTTCTAGTTTGGTGCTTTGTTGCATAAGATGTGTGTGAGTAGAGCACTATACTAAACCTACATCTCCGTCTATTGCAGCATCTACCGAGGGCACGGAAGGACAGGGGACGGACACCAGTGGAGAGACTTCTGGCACACTTGCTACACATGAGCTCACTGACACTGATGTGACCAGCGCCTCTGAGGGGGACAGGAGTTCCCTGAATGAATCACGCCTGGAAACACCAACCTCCACATCATTTGACTCCAGCGGTGGCTCCTCGATGTTGGCTGGCACAGGGAGTTTGAATCTGCCTCTTCTTCTACCCTACATAGTCCAGTGCCCACCCACCTGGATGCTACCACAAGTGCTGTCGGTGCCTGCATCCCTAGGAAGGGTAGAGTCTCCTTCCCCTAGGCACTACTGCCCATGTCTCCCCTGCTGCCCTCAGTGTGGAGGTGATGGACCTTTTGCACCAGCATGTGTGTGTCAGGCTGCTCTCCTGAATGCCTTCCAGGACAATGACAAGAAGTTGGCACAGGTAGTTGCCTTCATGGAGGGCATTCATTATGACTTGGGTGGGCTACATCACACTGTCTAGTCTTTGTCCTCCACAGTGACTGCAGCCATTCAGCAGGCACTGGCTCCCAGTCCAGCTCCAGTCCCTTCAGCAACCACCCTGCGAGTGGCAACACCTGATGAGAGTGCCCACACTCCACAGCCCTCAGGCACCAAGTTCTCTACACACACCACACAACAGCAGCACTCCAAGCGACCCAGACCACATGCACCGTCCCCACAACACAAAACAGGCACACAGGCGTGCAAAGGCAAAAGCCCATCACATGACACTCAGGGGCATCAGGCCAAGAAGCAGGCCTCAACCTCACATTCATCCAAATCATCCCCATCCAAGGGCACTCCCATCCCCACACCTGCTCCCAAAGACAAACCAACAGTTGCTCTGTCTGCTGTGAACCTAGTGCCTGCAACGACTAAGCACAAACACTTCTCTAAGGCAGATTCACCCACAAAGTCAACTCCCACCCACACTCCTGTGAAGCTGGGACAGGAGAGCAAAGTGGGGGGTTTATCTAAAGAACAGGGGATGGAGGGGAGAAGGCAAGGCCACCCCACGCGTACCACCAGATCCAGAAAATCCACACGGGAAGAGCCATCTGCACATGATACACCTTTGGTGGAGAGTGAGGCTGTTGTGCCCATCTCACTTCTCACTTCAGCCAGGACAATGTGGGCTATTGAATCCCCAAGAAGTTGAGACCCAGCCCTCAACATTCACCCTCGCACATTGTGTCTCCCGGCAGCATATCTCCGCCTCCTGTGCCACCACACCACCAGGTCCAACCAGCCCTCAGGCTCCCACAGCCACTGATGCTATGACCTCAACCCGTCCTCTGTCTCCCAGGTCCAGTCCTCCAACTGGCCCCGACAATCAGCCACCTCCAAATTCAACTGACAGCCAAATTTGAGGAAAAGTACCCCTTCCAACACCATCTATCCCACAGAGGTGCCTGGGCTGCCCATTTGTATCCCCTGAGTTGTGGTGATTCCCACGGCTGTGAACGGTGTTACCCATTCCCTGTGCAGTTTCTCATGCACACATGTGCACACCGGAACAATGGACTGGCCAATGGCCTTGCTGTTTGTCACTTTGGATGCCCATTCCCTGTGCAGTTTCTCATGCACACATGTGCCCACCGGACCTATGGACTGGCCAATGACCTTGCTGTTTTCTATTGTTGATGCCTATCTGGGTGTTATGTAATAATGACTGTTACTCCTGTTGTCTGCTTTGTCAGTGTCCTTGCTAAATAAAAGCTTTTGTGGGTATCGGTTCATGTGACACATGCTCTGTATGCCACTTTCACTTTTTCAGAGCTTTTCAGAGGTAACAGGCACCTTTGTTTTTCTTGAGTCAGAGGCTTGAAGGTGCAATGATGGTTGTTTGTGATGATCTACTCTTTTCCTAATCATTACAAATTGAAGCTCAAGCTTCACCCTTACTATGTGAGAACATCGCTGACTTTTTCGACAATAAAATCCGAACTATCTATAATACTTTCAGGGAAAATGCTGCTAGGACTAAATCTGACAGACAGGTCCGAGGGCAATGATCAACAAGCCATAGTTTGCTAATTCAACCCGGTCACTTTGCAAGACGGGTTGTCCTTGATTCTAAGCTGCAAATTTGGCTCCCCAGAGGACCATTGCCCCCTGAAACTATATATTGGCCCAGTCTATATCTAAGTGGTTGACTCATATTTGGAACACCTCCCAAATTACTGGCATCTTCCCTGAGTTGTGGAAACACGCTATGGTGCTACCCCTTAGGAAAAAACTCAATGGAGTACCCGGGGATCTGAGTAACTATCGCCCCATTTCCCTTCTTCCAGCCCCTGCAAAGATGCTGGTGAAGTGGGTGCAAACGGCAACAAAGGAGTGACTAAAGTGAAAAAACAAATAAAAATATATAAACAACAATATTGTTGGTGTCTTTTTGTATCTATACTTATACATATATATGTGTATATCGCAATCTATACACACACACATGTACACGTATATTTCTTTTATCTTACTCTCCCCCTTAGGAACAGAGCAACCCTCTGAAGGAAGATACCTCCAAAGGGAGCCCGTACCCCACGTGAGTATTAGAAGTAAAGGGAAAACTACCCTTTTTAAGAAGGACCCTCACTCACCACTAGCTGGTGACATGCTTCATCATTGGGTCCCTGCTGGGGTAGCCGAATGCCCCCCCAGTGTGCTACAACGCCTGATTTACAGCGAAGCGGGATGTGGTGAGTGCAACAGTGCCCAAATTAAGATGTGAATATAACTGTGGGTGCAAGATTAAAAAGTACAAGGTTGTAGCCTCTACAAAAATCTTTAATATCGGCCAACCCGTATTGGATTAAAAACAAGGTGGACGGACTACCAAGGTTTTATATTACGAAACCTGTTATTGGAAGTGGGTGCAAAGACAGCTGTCCTCGTTTGTGGAGGGTTCTGGCATACTGCATGATACCCAATCAGGGTTTATACCGGGTTTTAGGACCGAAACCGTCCTCCTGGAGGTTTCAGAATCTATAAAAACAACAGTGACGCAGGGTAATCAGCTATGCTGGTGCTCCTAGATTGGTCCGCCGCGTTTGACACGGAGGACCATGCAATACTGCTGTCTAGACTCATAGATATCGGCGTGGGGGGGGGGTCGGTGCTGAAATGGCTAAACTTGTTTCTTTCCAACCGGACACAGCAGATCGCCTTACAAGCACATAAATACAAACGCAAGCAGATCTGGTGCGGAGTCCCTCAGGGCTCAGCACTCAGCCCGCTCCTCTTTAATATCTACCTGGTCCCGCAGTTCACAATTATTACCAACTGGGGAGTGAAGGCGATATCTTACGCCGACGACACCCAGCTGATGTTCTCTTTTAAAGAACAAGCGGACAAAGCCCTCGAGAACTTTAAGGGCTGCCTGACAGATAAATCCCTGTGGATGAACAACCACAAGCTGAAGTTTAATGCCAATAAAACTGAGGTATTATTTTTCGGAAACATCTGCCGACCGCGTGAGGATCTCTGGTGGCCGATTAAAATGGGCCTTCCACCTACTCCAGCAGCATCGACAAAAAAACCTGGGGGTCAAATGGGAGGCGGACCTCTCCCTCTCAGCTCAGATTACGCAGGTGTCTTCGACATGTTTTGGGAAACTGAAAAGTCTACGTAAATTCATCCACGTACTACCTGAGGACTGCCGTCGAGTGGTCATACACGCTACGGTGACGGCAATATTGGACTATGCAAATAGTCTATATGTCAGCTTACCTGCTTACTTGATCAAAAGGCTACGAATGGTCCAAAATGAGGCAGCAAGAATGATTAGGAGAGCACCCTACCGTCACCATATCTCGCCACACATCAAGAAACACCATTGGCTGCCCGTGGCTCGAAGAATAGAATTTAAGGCCTTGATACTTGCTTTCTGTTCTCTCCACGGTAAATGCCAGAGCTATCTGAAGCCGCGCTTATGCAGCCACTAACAAAATAGGCCACCTAGATCAGGCGCCTTGAACCTATTGTGCGTCCCGAGGTTCAAGAAAGCATGTATTGGAGGGAGATCCTTTGTGGCCGTGGTTATAAAGCTATGGAACGATTTGCCCAACTTCTTGTGACAGATAAAATCTGAGCCTACTTTTAGGAAAGCCTTGAAAACTTGGCTCTTTAGCCTCGGCACATAGGGAAAGGATAGCGGTTGTCGATCTAGCGGTTCGCACTTCAGTTCTTGATCTTAGTGCCGGGACACCGCTGCTCGCACTCTTATAAATTCTGTTATTGTTATTATTCTGTGCTCAGGTTTGCTAATTTGTACACTTGTCATGTCAGGATGCAATACCAGCACAGAGGAGAATGCTATCCACAGGATTACTTGCGGGGTGGCCAGGGTCCGGCAATTCTGTGGGCTCTTTCTTGATATGTGCACAGCAGTGTTGGTGTGCAGTCCTCTTGGGTGTGCCTGTGTTCATAGTCACATGGGTACATTGAATGTGTGCACTTGAGTAGTCATATAGTGTGAATGGCCTGTCATTGTCAGTGGTGTTGATGTGTGTGTGCCCCTGATATGCCAACTACACGCATGTATAACCCAGGTAATGAGTGCCAGACATGTGCTTCAGATTGTGGGCACATGTAGGAGTTGTAGGTTTAGTAGTGTGCATTGTGGTGTGGTGACGTGTCCTTGCACTCCTGGGAAACACCTACTTGTTGTTGCTGCCAATTGTGAGTATGCAGAGTGTGTGACTGCACAGTAGTCTGTGTTGTGTTTTGTTGATCAGCCATGTGTCTTGTTTTTTGTTTGTGCTCACTGTGCTGAACTGCTCAGCTACACAGACATTATTTGTGAGTTTTCTCATGCATTGCTGTCTCTTGAAAACGTTTTGGCTCCAGTATGGTATATGGTATGAGGGGTCATACACTGTAGCTGCTTCTGATGCCTACACATTGTGAGTTACTCCTCTATGTGTTTTTGCACTGTACACTCCTCACCTGTCCTAAACTGATGTACACACTACTTCAGTCTCATGTCCACCACCTCATGCCTTGCCAGTGTGTGACCCTCCCCAACACTTCATAGTGTGACACTATACTGTGTACGAATGAGCTGTGTACAGGACCAATGTGTCACAATTAGTTTTATGTTATTTCCTTCTACTAGTGTGCAGTCATGGTTGGTCATGTGTAGTGCATATGTTTGGGCAGCACAGTCCTCTAGTCATGTTGTTTGCATCTGGGTTCTCCTGAGTTGTGCAACTGTGGATGAAGGCTAAGGTGCATGTGTGTTTGCTGAGGTACTGCTACCCTTCCTGAGTATGATGTTAAATAGCAAAAATGTGCTTCATGGTTTCTGAGGAACTTGAGAGGTCTCGAACATTGGAGAAAATAACCTCTCAGGCTTGTTCACCTACTTTTCCTCGAGACCGCATATTGCAGGAAAAGCAGATGAACAAGCCTGAGAGGTTATTTTCTCCAATTGGGGGAGGCATTCAACACTAAAAGAGTGTCATTTACTGCTCTCAGTCCAATCTAACCATATTGAGGGAAGGTGTTGGGCACTAAAGGGCTGACATTTACTATCCCCACTCCAATCAAAACCAAGTTAAGGAAGGTGTTGGACACTAAAAGGGTGAAATTTGCGATTTACTATTTTCACTCCAATCTAAACCAATTTGGGAAAGGCGTTGAACACTAAATGGGTGGCATTTACTACTCCCACTCAAATCTGAATTAATTTGGAGAATGTGTTGGACACTAAAGGGTTGACATTTAGTATTCACACGCCAATCAAAACCAAGTTAAGGAAGGTGGTGAACACTAAAGGAGTAACATTTGCGATTTACTATTTCCACTCCAATCTAAACCAATTTGGGCAAGGGGTTGAACACTAAAGTAGCATTTACAATTTCCACTCCACTCTAACCACATAGGGAAAGTTTTGGGCACTAAAGGGTTGACTATTAATATTCCCATTCCATTTCAACCCAATTTGGAAAAGGTATTTAACACTAAAGGGGTACCATTTACTTCTCTCACTCCAGTCTAACCTTATTGGGGGTAGGTGTTGGACACTAAATGGGTGACATTTACAATTCCCACTCCACTCAACCAGATTATTGAGAACATTTTGGACAATAATGGAATGATGTTTAAAATTCCAACTCCAATCTAAACCAATTTGAGGAAGGCATTAGACACCAAAGGGTGGACATTTAGTATTCCCACTCTAATCTAAACCAGTTTGGGGAGGGCATTGGACACTAATCGAGGACATTTACTATTCCCACTTCTATCTAAACCATTATGAGGAAGGTGTTGCACACTGCAGGGGTGACAATTCCTATCCCAAATCCAATAAAAACCAATATACAGAAGGTGTTGGCCACTAAAGGTGTGACATGTATAGTTAACTATTCCTACTCCAATCTAAATATATTTTGGGAAGGCGTTGGACACTAAAGAGTTGACATTCACTAATCACACTTCAACCTAAACCAATTTGGTAAGGAGTTGGACAGTGGTGGCTGGTGACATTTGAAAGTGGTGAGGCGTTAAATTAATTGTGGGGCACACCACGCGAGTGAGCGCAGTGAGCGAGCCCGAACCACCTAAGGAGGGTTCGGGGGGTTTCCCCCCCGAGAATATTTTGAAAAATTTGAAGGCAAATGGTGCATTTTCAAGACTTTCGGAAGCCACTGTGTTAAACAGAAACAGGCCACTGCCTCCCCTCAAACTACCATCAGTTACATCTTTAACTCTGGATAAATATCTGCTCAATACCTCATTGATAATTTTTTAAATAAACAACTTAAAGGCAAGCCAAGAAAGGAGATTTCTCACAGGTTAACACTCCCACCCTGACATCCATCCATGCCATTACAAGGCCCTAACTTTGGCTGTGGCAAGTCTCCACACATTCATGTCAGTCAGGTATGTTATCATTTTAACAAGCTGCAGATACACACCTGACCAAACTGATCTTAAATCGCTAGAACTGGCAATGCTCTCTCCTAGACTGCAGGCAGGCTATAATTACTTATATCCAGTGGTAGAAATGCATTAAAAGACTACTTGATCTGCCCAACCAGAGAACTCCACAGAATAAAATCTATCTTTACAGAGTGAATATCTTTGAAGCAAAACATTATGAGTAATCGACACCAAAGACCAAATATTTAAAAATGGACTATGGCCCAACGATTTACTAGCAAACTTTGTAAGCGCCTCAGCATGAATTAGCTAAGTGCACAGAGGGCCAACCTGCAGGAGCAAACATTACAGGGACCATACTGGGAGAACACTGAGGTAACTCACTTTTAGGAGTTTCTTGCATCATGGCCAAAGTACACATTTTTAGGAGCAAATGGGAGAGAGGTCGGGGATAACATATTTCCAATTCAAATTGCACCAGTGCCCACCTTTCAGGGGTCAACAGTGCAGTGGCCCAACTTTTGTGCAAGCAGACAGAACTAGTGTCATAGTACCTGGCAATAAACTTGCACCTATTTACTTTTGCCTTCCTCCACACCCCTCAGTCATTGGTCAAACAGTCTTCTATTTTGTTCCAGTGTATTTTCCATTGTTTGCCCGTAACCTCAGTATGCTTCTAGAAACCCATCTTATGTACGTAGCCAGAGACCGTCCAACTCTTTCAACAGGAACCGCAATGAGGCCCAAGCACAACACCTTAAATACCATCCTCAAACTCATCTATCTAGTCTTTTAATACACCCAGCACAGGCCTTGCCACTTGTATTTTGGAGATTAGTAGGCCTTTCTGAGCGCAGTTTAGTTGGAAGAAGGGATGCTACTGTCATTGACAGACAATCACAGCATCTGGGATACAGTTAAACCTACAGCAATATACTCGGCCACATTAATTACAACCCAGACTGCGCCAGCATGGCCCCAAGAGAGGCCTGGCTGTCAGATGCATTAAAGTTTACACATGCCCAGTACCTCATGAACCAGATCCGAAGCAGGTTATTAGAAAGCTTTTGAAACGTGTCAGAGAATTATTCAGCAGCAGCCGAGGTGGTGGTTTTTCAGTCACCTCATTAAAAATGCTTTAATTTTATCGGTGTATAAAATCACGTATTTATTGTATTCCTCATGTTTCCCTACATTTCTACTAAATAAGAAAAATAATATTAATTAAGAAAAAAGTGGCGGTAAATACAGGGCAAACACTTATTAGCTGAGAATTAGCAGGCACGATTATTTCTTCTTTTGAGGTAAGCACTGTTATGGAAATATACATTATCCCTGTTTTCAGAGATGTCAGTATAAATATTGAAGGCTACATGGTGGAAATCTCTACTAAAATGCTCTCGAGTGCCATGCATATTAAATTTAAAATAAATAGTAGCACAAAATGTAGTCAGTCTAATGCTAACATTTCCAAAGTAAAGTAAAACATATGCACGAGGCAAATTGAATAAGGGCGAAACAAGGATGGAAAAACACGTAACAAAAGAGAGATAGAAAAGAGATGGGAAGAAAGGAACAAGGAATGAAGGGAGCACTTACACTCTGGCACTGATCAGCAGTGGCAGAGTGTCCAAAGCATCTAAACCAGCAAAAATGAAATCCAGCACAGCATCAAAAATACAGGAGGTAGAGGCAAAAAGATAGGGGGAAACCACACCAAAGATGCCAGGTCTAACACGTGGGCACCTCCATCCACCGTCCGCCCCTCATTTTCACAAACCAGAACAGGCTTTTTCTGATAAACAGATGGGTTGCTAGAGAGTGACACAATATGGTCAGCACAATAAACCTAGTTATTTTGGCATCTGTTATCACTAGACTTGAGAGGAGAGGTCCTAGACCTGGAACTAGATGCTTATTATAATTATACATTCTGACCACATCAATGCCCATCAACCCTTGATAGACAAAAGCAGAGGAGCTTGTAAGTTCGGCAACGTAACTAAGGAAATGATTCCTTTATGCGCATGCTTTGTATTGTAATTGCATTTATATAGCCCTTACTACCCATGATGAGGCGTTGAAGCCCTTTTTCGGCGAGTAGCATGCTGCTCGTGAACCCATAAAGGATTAGTGTTGAATTAGTATAGTGCAATATGAAAGTAATTTGAGTGGTGGATAGGTTAGTCAGTTATTTGGAATCAGAAGGATAGCAAAGGGATAGATGAAGGAAAAAGTTTTTCATTTATATAGTGCTTGTTACCCCTGATGGGGTGTTGTAGAGCTTTTTTGGTGAGTAGCAAGTCACTACCCAGTACCACAGAAGACTTAACATGTCATTGCAGACATCTGTCACTTTTCATGCCAACCCAAGGCAGCACACACTAAGCCAGATATTGGTGGATCAGATCAGCAAAAAGTGAAATCAAACATTAAAGGAAGATATGTATCTCATGGATAGAGCTCAAATAAATATTATGATCCAACTACCTCCTCTTTGGGGTTCATATGGTCTACAGCATCAGCCCTTCACCAACAGAAGCAACATCATCTACCAACCTCCATTGTTCACTGGTGACATATAGACCAATTCTTGTGTCATCAAAGCTTAGCAGATATACTATTAGAATATCATCCAAGGGTTTGCTTCAATTAAAAAAGATCTTATTAACCACCTTTAAAAGAAGGTTTCTGGCAAAGAGACTATGTTCAGGGTGTGAACACAAAATAGTCAAACACACAGCACCTCAGAATGAGGATTTTTTGTATCAACACACCTACTCTATGAATGTCTTGTGCTAAGCTCTTGGCTAACTAGCAGTGATTAATTTGTAAAAGAATAAGTGGCAGGCACAACGTTTTGCTCAGAACCTTGCGACTGGTGCTACTGAATGGCGGGTCCCACCTACAACCACTGGCTTAAATTAAGCACTAATAATAAGTAAGTGAATGAGGTCTGTCAATATTTACCATAATGTGTGCAAACTAGTATGTGATCTCAAGCTACAAAGCATGCCTAAAAGTGAATAGCAAGGCCCTTCTGTACAGCCCTGCTGGCATTGAGGTTGCGTTTACCTCACACTAGGAAGATGAAGCCTTTAGTTTTGATTCTTTGAAATGTACATTGTAGTTAAGTTGAGAGAAACAGTGAACCCCAAGTCAAGATGATGTTTAGCGAAGAGAAGAAATCAGTGAACGGTGAATAATTTAAAATGATAGCAACCAAAGGTCTAGTCATAGAAAAAGGACTTGCAGATTTATTTGTATTACTAAAATCTAGAGCTCAGACATTCAGCTCAGTGATCTAAGAAGAGCACAGTGGAAAACTGAAAAGATAGCTTGATGGCATCATCAGTAGTGGTTTTGCTGCAGTCCTCAACAGTTTGTAAATTAATGAACTGTTGAAGACGGCAGCAAAACCACTACACGTTAATGAATTGGTGGGATTCACTTAGGATAAAGGCAATTCTTCCCCCAACTCAAATTTATGCTCATACATTTGCTGTAGTTGAATGACACTAAATACATTTTTCACAGTGATGCAGTTACCAAGTGTGTTGAATTCAGAAAGGTGCATTAAGTCCTTTTTTACGTGCTAGAATGTGTCTTATATTTACAGAAAAAACCATCATCTAAAGTGAAATCGCAGGAAACTAAAGTCACCACTACTAAACAATGAAATGTTCCTATCTTCTAACTACACCCCTCAATCTAGACCCCACAGGATAAGGAAATAATCCTCACAAACCATCCACAAGACTAATCAAGTTCCTGAAAACCTGCCCCATCATCACAAGCTGATGATTTATGACGGGCTTCTGTCTTTGCTCATCTAGGAGCAAGGTACTCACTGCATAAGTGTAATTATCCTTCAGATGCTTATGCCTTTTAATGAATGACGCACAATTATTTACTGAATACTGACAGTTTTACTTTTACGATACATTTCCATATTCCCCATCTATGAGTAGCCCATGACCAGTTATTACCCAAATGACCACAATGTGACATTTTCCAATTATCAGACTTCAAGAAATAACTTTCAAAGAACTGATGATTCACACACTGCCTGCCGAGCAACAAAACCTGGCGTGATATAATTTGCTGGTCCCTTTGGATATTATAAATATGGACCTGGTAAGGACACATTTCTAGGCCCGCTTTTTCCTTTGGTTCTTAGAGCCGCCCATTGAAACCCTCTCTAAGCCCCCACCCGCACTTGCCTGGGATACTAACTGCCAGCCTCTCTGGTCCGAGCAACTTTGCTGCTTGCTTTTAAGAAGAGCACGAGTGTTGCAGATCAGGTCGCCTCAGACAGCCTCGTGTCGTGAGCACCACAGGCCTTTCCCAGCTCTTCCCAGGGGGTGGGGCCATGGAGTCTTGCTCCCACCCCATGCTGACGTGGTAGAAAATGGGTAGGGTGCAGTGACGTACGTAGTGCACCCTCCCTGATTGACAAGAAGACTTGGAAACCCAGGGCTTCTGCTTAAAGCGCCCAGGCTGCTTGCAATCAGGCTGCATTACGTCATCAGAGGGCAGAGACTTCAATTGTTGGAAGCCACCGGGGGACGGGGCTGAAATAAGGCCAGCTCTTAAAATCCTGCGACGCCCCGCACATGCGCTCTAACACCACATGTGCCTGGTTTTGCCTGATCCTTGCGCAGAGCGAGGGTCGCAGGTGTAATGGATTTGGAATTCTTCTAAATAAAATGGAAACCCTATTTGAAGCAGAAATGTAAGCGGGGCGGAGCCCTGCCGCCCTAATGAGAAAACCGCACCTGGAGTTGGACACTAATAGTGCGACCTGTCCTATTCCCAATGCAATCTAAAACAGTTTGAGGAAGGTTTTGAACACTAAAGGGATGGCATTGACGATTCCCACCCCAGTTTATGCCAATTTGAAGAAGGTGTTGAACACTAAAGGGTTGACATTTACTATTCCCACACCAATCAAAACCAAGTTAAGGAAGAGTTCGGACTCTAAAGGATGACAATAACTATTCCCACTCCATCTAAACCATATTGGGGAAAGCTGTTGGACACCAAAGGGGTGACATTTACTATTCCCACTCCAATAAAAGGCTATTTGAGGAAGGTGTTGGAGCACTAAAGAGATGAAGTTTACAATATCCATTTTAAAATGTAACATTTTGCGCATGGTAATACAACTTAAAGATTTTAAATATGCAATCAATACTCCATATCATACACATTGTTTTTGCTATACCATTAAAGAAAATGTAGGCCCTGATTAGGATCTTGGCAAAATCGGTCCCGCAATTCTTTTTTGGCTGTCTTCCCGCCCACCGGGATAGTGCTCCACCTGTCCAAATTAGATGGTGGTGATTTCATAAATGAAAGAAAGCCAGGGTCCCGCCGTCACTGCCAGGAAACTTCAACTGCGTTGATTGCAGGATAGGCTAAATCAGCTGTGGGAAGGAGCATTACCAGTTTCTCCACCGGCCCAATCACGGCTTGCATTCCCACCGACATGAATGTCACTTTTAAACCTCCACACCACACCTGAGTTGGTGGAATGGAATGGATATGTCACAATCTCAGCTGTACATACCTCCACACTTCCTATACTGCCATGGATCCGATCCTATAAGTCCTGCATCTGCTTGTTGATGACACAGTAAGTACCATGTTTATCTGTTCCCATTGACTCATCACTTAACATATGCACAGGTCTCGTGCTTTTAAAAATGTCACATAGGGGGCGTTGCCAAGATGGCGGCAGAGTAGGACGTGCTTTCAGTCCCTCCGGCGCCGCATGTTGTATAGCCTTGAGTATCGCCCTGATAAGCGCCCATCCAAGCCAGAATCGGCGGTGTCTGGGGGCAGGGTGCTGTCCGGCAGTGTTTGGTGAAATTATTTAGCAGTTTGAGCCTGATAGAGGAGGAGCTGCAGGGTGCGGCCTGATGAGCGGAGCGCTGGGAGTGCCTCGTGGTCGGCGGAGCAGGGCGGCCTGTAAACCCAAGAGCGGTGCGGTTTGCCCGGTGGAGGAGGTACGGCTGGTGAAGAAGCTGTGGGGGTGCTGGAGACAGTCTCCGGGCATCCCGAGCCCAGAGAGGAGAGTGCAACTGGCGAGGGCGGAGAGGCGGAGGGGCCCGGCTGTGTTCCCGTGGCGGAGGTCATAGCGGAGACGGGGCCTGCTGTGAATCGAGTCGGAGCACTGGCACTGCCTGGCACCCGGCGGAGGCGCTGATCTACCCTGCGGCCTTTGACGGTGAAGAGGGGGAGAGGGACTCCCTGTGACGCCAGCGCTTCCGTCCGCAGACCGGCGGACAGCTCCGTGGGCAGGCAGCCGATCATCGTGGGAAGGAGGAGCGGTGTCCCTGGCCCGGAGGGGGGCATGGCGGCCGAGATTGCTGCGTGACTCCCCGGCTGCGGCCCGGGGATTACAGAGGACCCGGGGCCCGGCACACGTTGAGGAGGCCTAGTGCGGGCGACGGGGCCCTTTCCCCACTCTTAGATCTGGTCACAGCGGCACGTGGCGCCAGGATGTAAGATGGTGGGCCTTTGGACATAGCCACAGCCTAGCAGCCGGACTTTTCCTGCCGGGATTGTGGAGGTGACTGAGATGGACTTTCTGCGTGGGGAACCAGGTGATGGTGATGGTTTTGGGCCGGCCCTTGCTGCCTTAAGAGACCAAAAGAGTGACAGTGCAGCGGCGGCCCAGTGTGCCTCTTGTCCCTGGTTGGCCTTGAAGTGGTGGGGGCTGCGTGAGTCCGGTGATCCCTGACTGGCCCCTGGTGGGGAAGATAATGATGCGCCAGCGACCAAGGCCTTCATGATCGAGCTGTTCTCTGCTATCAAGGAGGACATTTTGGAACTCCGATCTTCGTGAGGTGAGGCGGGACGTGGATGGAGTGGGGGAGCGGGTTGCGACCTTGGAGGAGCATGATCTGGGGACGGCGGAAGACATTCATCAGCTCCAGCAAGACGTGATTCACCTGAAGGAGCAGAACTTAGACCTGCAAGCCCACGCCGAGGACTTAGAGAACAGGTCCCGCTGCAATAACATTCGGATTCGGGAGGTGCCATGGAAGGGCGAGGGTTCGGACCTGCAGTAGTATGTGGCAGCTCTCTTCAAGCACATCCTAAATGAGGAGGACCTGCAAGATATCCAAATGGACCGAGTGCATTGTGTGGGTCTGCCACGGGGACCTAAGGCCCCTCCTCCTGATATATTAGTGTGTGTGCACGTTTTTCAGCTTAAAGAACGGATCTTAAGAAAGGCACGCGACCTTACTCCCCTTCAATTCCGCGACCACCGTCCTTTGCTTTTTCAGGATCTTGCAGCCTCCACTCTGATAAAATGAAGGGAATTTAAACCTGTCACCAACTTTCTACGGGAGCAGGGTGTTCCCTATTCCTGGGGGCATCCATTCAGGCTTATCTTTAGATGGTAGAACAAGCTGATTCAGGTCCAGTCTCTGGAAGTGGCCTTTGACATCTTGGGGATGGAGCGTCCCACCCCCTCCTCTGACCCCGGCAGCTCTCCCAGTAGGTGACAATGGTGCTCCGCGGACTGGCAGAGAGTTGGTAAGCCTGCTCCCGCTGCAAAACCTGACTTGTCAGCGAGCTTGCTGGAGCGGGGGGCTGCGGTGGCCTCTGTGGCACTGGTAACGGATGCTTCAGTGGGAACTTGAGGTATGGACCCTTTGCTCGGCCCTAACAGGGCCGGTAGCTTGCGCCGGAGGTGACTGTCTATAGGAGGTAACTGAGTAGAATTTCTGTTTCCTGGTCCGGAGTGGACTACTGTATCAGGAATTGCTCGAATGAAAGGTTGGCGCCATGTTCCCTTGCCTTTGAGGCCTACTTTACGAACTATTGTTTTTTCCCTTTTCTTGAACTGTTGTGCCCTTTGTTCCTAGGGTTGGGGGAGGAGGGGGGCTGGGAGTGGGGGATTGGGGGTTGTGTTGGGAGCTCCGCATCAGCTGGGTGGGTCAGAGGAAAGAATACAGAAAGGACGCCGGAGGCGCTTTGGGACTAGGCGTGCTCCGGGGTTGCACTCAGGGTTGAAGTTCTGTCCCACTTGTGGTCATGCTGGGTAGGGAACTGAGGGTAGTGAGCCTTAATCTCAGAGGCCTTAATAGTCCGGTGAAATGTGCTGCTGTCCTGTCATTATTGGAAGGCACGGAGGGGGACATCTGTCTGCTACAGGAGACTCATCTCCTTTCTAAAGATACCCGACACCTGGCGGACAGGCATTTCCCCTTGCAGCTGTGGTCTTCAGGGCCTAACAAGAAAATCGGGTGGCCATTCTTTTTAGCGCGCAGGCGCACTGTAAGGTCGTCTCACAGGTAGCGGAAATTAAAGGCAGGTTCTTATCTGTGCGAATTCAGTGGGGGGAGACAATGTTTACGATTGTGTCCATTTACGCCCCAAACACGAACCAGGAGCCCTTCTTGCAGACAGAGCTTGCGCAGGTCCTGGCATCCCCGGATGCCCTGGTGCTGGTGGGTGGGGATTTAAACATTGTTATGGAGGCTGACGTTGATAGATCGGGACAGCGATCCAATCAGGCTGGCCCTAGAAGGAAAGCAGTGGCTGTTGGATGGAGGGTTGCATGATGTATGGCGCGCTCAGCATCCCCAGGAACGTGACTACACCTACTATTCAGCGGCCCATAAGACTTATGCACGCTTAGATAATTTTTTAGCTACATCCTCCTTTATGCCCCACTTACCTGCAGCAGACATTGCGCCGCGCTCCTTGTCGGACCATGCGCTTATATCTGTAGTGCTTACCGCCGATGGGATTAGACCCCCGACCGCTGGGTGGCGCCTTCGCGACTCCTTACTTCAGTTCGAATCGTGGTGGCAAAGATGCGGGAGGTCATCGTACATTACATTGCCGAAAATGAGGTGGGGGATACACCTCTCACATCCGTCTGGGAGGCTCTGACGCTGGTGGCGAGGGGAGAATTTATCGCGCTGGCTGCAACGTTCTCTCGTCTGTGCAAAAAAAAGCGGGTGGAATTAGAGGGGGGAGGTTAAGGCCCTGGAGGCAATCCATAAGAGAACCGAGGTGCCAAGAGTTTGGAGGGAAATGGAGATGAAGAGGCACATGCTGAAGCATCTCGACATGGATAGAGCCATGCATGCCCTATTGCGACTGCGTCACAAATTTTATCTTTTTGGCGATAAGGCAGGGCGGATGCTAGCGCATAGGCTTCAGGCGCACACTTAGCTACACACGGTGCACGCTGCTTGGGATTCGCAGAGGGTGGTGCACACCACAGACTCTGCTATCGTAGAGACCTTTCGCCGCTTCTACCAGACCTTGTATCAGGCGGAGGGAACGCCTGCTACAGGAATCGCGGACTACCTTGCTACCTTGGGATTACCTCCTTACATAGGGATTCGGCAGAGATTTGAATTGAAGAGGTCATCTCGGCGATTGCAAAGCTCAAAGTCCAGAAGTCTCCGGGACCCGATGGCTTCTCTGCGGTTTTTTACAAGTCCTTCTGTAGGGAGCTGGCTCCTCTCCTGACCCATCTTTTTAACTCTTTTCTGTGTACAGGGACGGTCACTCCGTCCATGTCAGAGGCTGCCATCACGGTCATTCTCAAACCAGGGAAGGACCCTAAAGAGTGCGGTTTGTACTGGCGATCTCGTTACTAAACATTGACGCTAAACTCTTTGCGGGCATGCTTGTGGCAAGGCTAAGCCCCTTAATGGATGGGATTATTGAACCTGACCAGGTGGGATTTGTCCCTACAAGGCATGGGGGGATAACACAAAATGACTGCTACATCTCATGGATGTGGTTCGCCTCTCACGGACACAGGCCTTCCTGCTCTCCATCCACGCGGAGAAGGCTTTTGACCGTGTAGAGTGGGAATACCTGTTTACGGTGCTGAGGACCTTCGGAATGGGGGACAACTTCCTGAGATGGATTTAGTGTATCTATGCGGCTCCTCGGGCAGCAATTCGGGTCAATGGCTGTTGGTCAGCACTGTTTCCTAGTGATAGGGGGACACAACAGGGGTGCCCCCTCTCTCCGTTGCTTTTTGCGCTCTATATGGAGCCGTTCGCTCAGCGAGTTTGGTCAAATGTGGACATCGCAGGGATTAAATTTGGGGCTGACCTGCATAAGATCAGCCTCTATGCGGACGATGTTATTTTGGCTCTCACCAATCCCCACTATTCTCTGCGCAGCCTTTTGAAGGAACTGTCTGAGTTTCAGAAAGTAGCCAGCTTCAAAATGAATTACTCCAAGTCACAAATCCTTAACCTATCCATTCCAGAGACGGATGTCCGAGACTTGAAGCAGGACTTCGAGTTACAGTGGACTTCATCTGACATCCCGTACTTGGGTGTACGGCTGGCCCCTTATGTTGCCAAAACGCTATCCCTGAACTACGCGCTGCTAGTTGAGCTAGTTTCGAAAGCCCTTGTGGACTGGTCCCGTCTTAACCTGGCCTGGTATGGAAGGCTGGCGGCTCTAGAAATGACAGTACTTCTCCGAATACTGTACCTCTTGCAAATGTTGCCATTAAGTCCCCCGCATGGCATCCTTTGGAAATTGCAGGGGCTTCTCAATAGGTTCTTATGGAACAACAAGCGGCCGCAGCAGCAGGCCCTGTCCGTGGCAGTCACACCAAAGGCAGCCGGAGGCCTGGGCTTTCCTCTGTTGATGGCCTACTTCCAGGCGACCGTTCTGCGGTATATAGTCGAGTGGAACAGGCCCATGTCCAGTAAGCATTGGAACTTTATGGACCAGACAGTGGCAGGTAGTAATATCTGGAGAGAGCTCTGGCTGCCGCACAAACATAGATCCTGGGGCCTTTACTCCTCCCCGGTGACGTCTCCAACCCTTAGGGCATGGGATCAACTGGCTCAGCGCAAAGGGTGGACTTTGTTCCCCTCCCCGATGACCCCTATCGTGGATAATCCGAACTTTCCACTGGGCCGTGCGTTCGTGGTCTTCCATCGCTGGCGAGAGGAAGACTGCAAGAGGGTTGGTTCCCTATTTGACTAAAATGGTTTGATCCCGTTCGCCCGGCTGCGAACATAGTTCTTTCAACTGCCGGTCACTGATGCTTTCTATTATTCGCATGTGGCGCATTGGGTCACCCACTCAGCTAATGTGGCCTCCATGTCCCGCCCTTTGACAGAGCTCGAAAAATGGTTGGTCTGCAAGAAAGATGACCAGAAACTCATCTCGGAATTATAAGCGATGATTGTGCAGCAGCCCAGGTGGCAGCGTACGGCGGCGCAAGTTAGATGGGAAACGGAACTGGGTCGCCCATTGATGAAAAAGGAGTGGGAGCACGTCTTCTATCGGGCACAGCACACAGCTGCTAGTGTCGCAGGTACTGAATCAGCCTACAAGGTAGCAACGTATTGGTATTATACCCCAGCACGTATTAGGGTGTTGGATCCCTCCAAGTCGGGCCTCTGCTGGCGGTGGTGCGGCCTTACAGGGACGTTTACGCACTTGTTGTGGCATTGCCCAAAATTGAAAAGATACTGGACCACAATCTTAGATGAGTTAGACGCTGCGTTTCAGATTACATTCCCCCGGTCTCAGAGTACACTCTGCTAGGGCTTCCTTACCCTAATGTCTTTCCCCTGTGCTCACTGAAAGGTAGACAGATTGCGCTGGCATTGTTAGCTGCACGGCAAGTGCTCCTGGCGCAATGGAACTCACCGGCTGAGCCCGACCCTCGGGATTGGATTCAAAAGCTATGGCATATTTTAGCGATGGAGCGGCTTTCAATGGGAATGGATGGGAAAGGGTCGGAATATGCTCAGTTGTGGGGCCCATTCTTGCAGCTCTTATAGAAGGACCTCCGGGAAGTAACCTGCCTGAAATGCTTGCAGATTCTGCAACTCATCCCCTTGGAGTCACCAGTGTCCACGACAGGGGGCTGATTGTTCTTTGACTAATATAGTGATGGTAGAAGTGCCCTGAGATGAGTGAAGCTGATGCGGAGCGGAGTGAGACTGAGAGGGGGGTTGTCTTTCGGAGGGGGGGGGGATTGGCTTGTTTTGTTTCTTTAATAAAAAGCTGGTGGTGCAACTACCAGGCTACGAAAATGCGGGGTCGCACTCCGTGATGTGGACCCAACGCTGTGTCATTACATTGAGTTTCCGCCCTGACGGAAAGTTGATGTAGGCAGCTGGGCTGTGTACCATGCTCCGTTCCCACTCAATAAAAACGATTGACTATAAAAATGTCACATACAAGTAATAGCATATCAATGTTTAGTGCATATGTGGGTAATGTTGAAGTGTTAGAAATTCAAATTAACACACCTGTAACATCACTCGATTCGTAGATAAATGTGGTGGAAGCAACCTACAGAAAAATTGACACAAGCCTAAAAAAGGATAACAAAATATATGTCAAAATATGACCCTCCAGGTGTGCATAAAGACACATCTACCTTGCACACATGAAAAACATAGGCAACACACATCTTAGAGAAAAGTGCAATGAAACATGATGTTGACATTGCTGTAGACAAGGTGTAACCATTACCATTTGAATGGATCAATGTCAGTCCCCAATATAAACTCTGCAACAACTCTGTCCACATAACATTTACCCTTGTCTAGTGCAAGTCATGAACTATATCCAAGAACAATGGCAACAAACCTTTTCCAACTGTTCAGCAATCAAGGTGAAACAAACACACCTGTGGTCCACATCCAAATATAAAAGTCACATCAGTTACGTGGTGCAAGTAGCCAATTCAATGATGAATGCCTGCCGCTAAAATAAAATGACTATAACATAGGATGTCAAACAGTGTATGCACATATTATAGTAGACTTTCAAAAAATGTGTAACATCAACTGTCATAAAGTTCCACAAAAATAACAAATTCACTTCTAAAGCTACAACCTTGCCAGAAATCAAACAATAGTTAAGGAACAGTAATGCCAGGACCAATATGGTCACATCAAAATAAAGTATTTATATTAAACTATAAGAGAATGTCTCTAAATAAAGTCCAAGCTAATTGGCAGTTCTGTAGTTCAAAAGAAAGGAAAGTCCACTGGACTGTGACACAAAGCTTGCCTCCTAGTACACTGCCAATGAGAACCTCCTCAGGAAGGGGCATCCAGTGGGCAGGACAAGCACCTCACCGAAAGTACAGGGGAGGGAGGGTTTGTGTTTGAGTGGGGTGTCCTTACATTGGGAAGGGGTGGATTTCTGTTTGGGAGGGATTGGTTTAGAAACGGAAGGGGGTGGATGGTCGTATTGTAGGGGTGTATTTGGAAGGGGTGGCTTGGTGTATACGAGTGGTAGAATGTCACTTGGTAGGGGTAGTTTGAGGTTTGATAGGGATTAGAGCAAAGGAAAAACTGTAATACACTATGAGGAACGTGGTAGGCTGTTTGGGAGGGAGTGGGCTTTTGAAGGTAAAGGGAATGAAAGTGTGTGATGTGTCTGTTGATTGTGCATTTGCTTGTGGGTCTGGTGTATGTTTTGCTAGAATGGGTGTTTCTTGTGTCAAATGTGTCTGTTGTGTGCTTGATGGTGTGTATAAGTGCTTTTTGGGTGTGGCCTGTGGGGTAGGTGTGTCTGGATGGGAGTGCTGTGGATGTGCTGTTTGTGGGTGTTGTGGATGTTAATGTAGTGGTAACTGTGGTTATGGTGGTGTCTGTGGTGTGTGTGGATGTGATGGTTGGATGGTAACTAGGAGTGGCAGAGTCTGTTGTGTGTGTGGATGTGATGGGGTGGAGTGGAGTGGTAACTATGGGGGTGGTGATGGTGGTGTGTTTATTTTCAATAGTGGTGGGATGGTAACTGGGGGTGTCTGTGGTGTGCGTAGATGTGATGTGGGGGTGGCAACTGTGGGGGTGGTGGTGTCTGTGGTGTGTGTACATGTGATGGTCGTGGGGTGGCATCTGTAGGGATGGTGGTATCTGTATGTTTGGATGTATGCAAATGTTTCTTCTGATGTTTTTGTTTATGTGTGGGTGTGCTGCTTGTGTCCTTATGAGTGTGTGCATGTAAATCTTTGTGTGTCCAAGTGAATGTCTGGGCAAGCTTTGCGTATTCTCTTTTGCCACTGGGACTCAAAACTGTGCAAATGAGTAACCAAAATGAAAAAAATCAGCTATTGAACATCCCCAACCTGCACACTTGGTCTTGGAATTTACTCCAGAAGAATAAAATACGCAAAGCTTGCCTAGACATTCACTTAGAACCACTTTTCGAAACTAGGGGGTTAGGGGGTTTCCCCTGTCACGAACAAGCATCATTACTACCATTTTCTCCATTTAAACGGCTAGTAAGGGTTTGGGACCGATTACCCCTCTTTTCCCTACAATAAATCTTTGTGTGTGCTTGGGACAGGTCTAGGAATAGTGTTTTGGGATGATGAAAGGGCAAGATTTGGGCCAAAAGGTTGGGATGGATGGGAGGCTGCGATGATTGAAGAGGCTAGATTCTGAATAGACATATGTAGGCCATACTTTGCACTGTGAATGCCTTCCAGGTATGCTTCCAGTTCTTGGATATGGCTGCCAAGCCTCTGGATGGCATTCAGCAGTGCTGTCTGACCTACAAAGACTTTCCTGAAGAGGGAAATAGCCTCCTCATTCAGTGCATTCATGGGGAGGTACCTGGAGGGAAGCAGATGACACCCCTCATAGGGGAGGGTGTGCGGCCAACTGGATGGGGAGGGTGGGATGGTACTGTGGGTGGTGGACAGGGTTGACGGTGTCACAGTTCTTGTTGGGTCTGCCACCACTAGGGAATGTCTGCTGGAGTATGCCGCAGAAGAAGAGGCTGACAAGCTGGCATCCTCTGTTGCACTCCCCTCCCCCTCTGATTCACTAGGTCCCTTGCTGCTAGTGGTTTCTGCACCAGAACCACTGTGCACAGCTGCTTCCACACTGATGTTGACCCTTTCTCCTTTGCTTACCCTGGATGATGCTGATAAGACATATACAATAGGTAGAATACATTTGTGTAAACAGAACAGTACATGACCTTTGATCAAAATACACATTGCAAGTTAACAGATGTCCTCTCTGTCAAGGTTCTCAATATTTGCTTCACCATTAGTATGAGCACATGCATGTATGCAACATAATGTGAAGACGGTGTGGACACAGTTATGTAATTCCCCCTGATAGCTCCTATATAATTTATGTTCATAGCTCTGATCCATCATTGTGTAACTCCTAGCGCTGTTTCACACCTCTACATCTTTGGCTTTTAAAGTTTAGCAAAGTGATCTGATGTCACCCAAAATGACATCTAACAGACATACCTGTGTACATGGTCTTTACAAAACCCTAATTTCTGCATACTGTACATTTCCAAAATGTATTTGCTGAATAAATGAGAGTCCATAAATACTGCACTGTAAGCAGAAACTGAAATCATGTCAACTCTGTATTAGCATTTCACAATGATAATACTTACAATAAAACGCTAAAATGAGACAACTGTTAAAATGGATTAAAGAAAGCTGTACTGAAGTAGCTTTTCAATTGATCACATATCAAGTAGATAACTAGGCAGTCAAAGACAGGGGGGAATGCCAAATAATTTGAACAGCATAAGAAAATACATAGCCCTAAAAAATTCCTAATACACTTCAGTATTGAGCAAAACTAATATCACATTGCACACCTAAAAGCCTATAGCCAATTGAAGTTATTAGTGTCTCGGTGAAATTATTCCACTTAATATGTTGACTTTAACTGTAGTCCAAAATGTCATAGGCCATCACAGTACATTTCCCCATAGATAAATTCTCATGAAATACTTACTTCAGACACTCACATAAAACTCAAATTAGGTAACATACCACACATTGATGCATGTCAATAGTTGGGTAGTGATTCAAGAGCTTGGCCTGATTTTGAGGTTATCTGATTGAATACACCTACACATATATTAGGGAGCTTACAATCTTGATACATCCATGGAAGTATACCATTTATCTTCCTTATTGCTTCAGCGGAACCTAATCTCGCTCTACCCCCAGGGTATTCTATCTATACGATTAACAGGGACTCCAGGGGGGGGCGGCCTAGCTGTTGCTTTTAAATCCTGTTACTCTTGTCAACTCAACAAAGAAACTATTGTAGGCTGTGAATCTGCTCTCTTCAGAATCTCTGTGAGCTCTCATTTTACTTTATCAGGTCTCCTGGTATACCGCCCCCCCCCCCCGGGACCGGCTGCCAAGTTCAAGGAGGCTCTTTTGGGTGTGACTAGCGTGCTCGTTGCGGGCTCAGCTAATTTTAGTATCTGTGGGGACTTAAATCTCCACTTTGATCAAACCCAGGAGAGTGCCATTTGCAGCTTACTTGCAGATTTGGCGGCGCTATAGCTGGATCAATTAGTACCTGGGCCTACGCATCTAGCTGGGCACCTGTTAGACCCCCTATTCTCTAATTTGCAATCCTTAAAGGTGGTGATTCCTAAACCTATGGGCTGGACCGATCACTCTTGAGTGGTCTGTTCCGCTCGCAGAGCCTCTTAACTCAGAGACTTTAAAGTCGGTCTTCAAACGCCCTTGGCGAAAATTGAAGCTGGAAGATTTCCATACTTTCCTCGCTGCCAACCCTCTGGGATCTTCGCATGACACCGACCTAGACTATGGCTTGTTTTGCGACTGGATTAAGAATGGCTTAGACACCCTTATCCCCGCTAAATGGGTCAAGGGGCGGACCTCTACCACTAGCCCCATGTATAACGACTCCCTGATTGTTCTAAGGAAAGCATGCAAACAAGCGGAACGGGACTGGAGAAAGGACTACGAGTCTGGAAAAAAGCTATGTTATCTGGCTAAAATCAAACAGTATCATAGATCTATCTGTAAAGCTCGTGCTGCCTATTATGCAAATGAAATCAGATCAAGTCCTAACCCAGCTAAATGCATCTTTAAGATTCTCAAAGATCTTAGGACAAGGAAAGCTGCGGCATCTGTTATATCATCTGCATGCCAATGTGATGAGCTAGCGACCTTTTTCGTGGAAAAGGTTCGCACCATCTATCAATCTTTTCCTCAAATTCCCATCCTTCCCACCTCTCTGCTGTCAGGCAGTGGGTCCAGTGTGACCCTGGCAGTAATCCCGAACCTGTCGGAGGAAGAGTTCATTAGGCTGAGCGGAAAAATTAAAACTGGCTCCCCCTCTGACCCTCTGAGGCCAATGCAATTCAGGGAATCTCTTTCCATCTTTCGAGCTCCGCTCTGCAAAATAATCAACTCCTCTTTTTCAACTGGGACTGTTCCGGCACTATGGAAACAGGCATGGGTCTCGCCCCTTTAAAAAAAATCTACACTGGATCCATCCAAACCTGAGAATTTCAGACCCATATTCCTTCTTCCTTGGGTGGCCAAAATCACAGAAGCACATGTCAACAACATGCTAACTCAGTTTGTGAATTCTAATAACATTCTGGATCCTTCACAGAATGGGTTCCGTCCAGGTCACAGTACGGAAACGGCCCTTCTGGCCACAACTGAGTACCTGCGGTCGATTATGGATGCTGGTCAAAGTGCAGCTCTGTTCTTGTTAGATCTCAGTGCCGCCTTTGACACGGTTTCATATGGCATCCTACTTCGGAGGCTAGAGGAGGTAGGGGTAACGGGGTCTGCTCTAGAATGGTTTCGTTCTTTTTTGACTATAAGATCTTTCCGAGTGTCTGCCCCCCCATTACTTTCTCAGATCCATTCCATCGATCAGGGGGTTCCCCAGGGATCGGCACTGAGCCCCCGCTCTTTAACCCCTCCCATGCTGGTGACAGAACCGCTCCATCACCAGCCTCGGTCGTGCTGTGCTGGTGACAGAGCCGGCGCGGCGCGTTCTATTGAGCGGGCGGAGCCGTGACGGAACCGCTCCGTCACAAGCACAGCGCGCCCGAGTCTCGTGACAGAGCGGTTCCGTCACGAGCATGGGAGCGCCGCACGGCCCCCCTCCCCCCTAGCGCTGCCGCGGAATTACCGCAGCAGCCAAGGGGTTAATCTTTATGTTCAGCCTCTGGCTGTGGTTGCTATGCAATGGGACCTTACCATGGTCTCCTACGCAGACGACATGCAGCTTGTTATCACCTTGGCTGAAGGGTCCTCTCCGACTGCCTCTAGATTTAGAGAAGGGATGACTGCGGTAGCAGAATGGATGGCTGCCAACTGCCTGCAACTATATGCTAGCAAAACTGAGATTCTGTTGGTTGGGAACAATGTCAGTCTGTGGAACGAGCATTGGTGGCCTACTGCTCTGGGTGTAATCCCCATGCCCAAGGGAGTGGTTAAAAACCTTGGGGTCTTGATGGATTCATCTCTTACTTTTCAAGCCCACACAAGGCAAGTTGCTACCACCTGCTTTGGCCTTTTGCGAGGCCTCAGGCCCGTTCCGAAGTTTTTTGATCCGCCAATACGGCCACTGATCGTTCAGGCGACTATTATATCTCGCCTGGATTATGCTAGCTCCCTCCTTCTGGGGGCGAATAAGGCGGAAATACTCAGGATGCAGCGTGTTCAAAATGCTGCTGCCATTGCCCTGGTCGGTCTCCCTCGTTTTTGCTCTGCCGCCAGTACTATCCATAGGTTGCATTGGCTCCCCGTGGAGAAGCGGATTCATTTTAAGACACTGTGTCTGTCTTTTAAGATACTGAAATCTGCTAGTCCTGATCTTTTGAGCAACTTGCTCACCTGCAATGTCCCCTTTCGCCGGCTTCGTTCGGCGGGACAACATCTGGCGGTTATGCCTAGAGTTACACTCTCCCGTGCTGGCAGGCGCTCTTTCCGCTACCTCGCTCCTAGGCTTTGGAATTCCCTGCCTGAACAAATTTGTGGCATAGACTGCCTGCTTGCTTTTAGGAAAGCTATTAAAACATTTCTCTTTCCTTTAGTGTAGTTTTGGCTACAGGATAAACTGCCACTTTTTCAGATTGTTATGTGTGTCTGTGCCCTCACGCGCCAGCACCGGGACGCCCCTTTGTGGGGCAGCTGTGCGCTTTACAAAACCCATTAACATAACATTAACAAAACATCATCTTGACAATGAGTAATCCTTTACTGTATGTGTTTCTCTATCACCAATGCTTACACTTTCGTGTCTGTGTATTTATAATAACTGTATACCGATCACAATAGTTTGTAATCAGACAGAGTGGCTTACACACACATATTCGTGATGGAGTGAGTCCTCATGTTAATATGACAGTTTAAACAGGAATTAAACTGTATTTTTGATGCAAAACACCATTTGGGAAATGTTTAGAATCCAAAATGTAGGCACTAATACTGATATCACGGTAGTGTAGTTCCTATATTCCCAAAAGGCTCTGCGCATTGTAATAATATAAACAGCAGTGTAGACATAGTACTGGGGTCTACTAGGTCTCTACTGACTATATTAGACTAAATTAGTTTTGCCAGCTAGCTCAGAGGTCACTAGAAACGTTCTCGAGTGAACAGGAAGGGGTTAACTTTCCTGAATAGACAAGAAGGGATTAGTTTTTGACAATCGCATAAACATGACAACTTTGCTCCCTCTGAATAAAGACTGTATCTCTAGAGTCGTGTGAAAACAATAGACGGTTATTTCACTCAGTCAATCGTGCATACTTAGTTTCACCAGAGTGCAGAGAAATAGAGAGACGGGCGTTTTCAATAAAAGGTGTTATTTATTGAGCAGTCTTATTTCTCATGCAAGAGAAATGAATTGCCACAATTGCAATACTTATCATGAAGTAAAGTGCGTACAGTAAAAGGAGTATTATGAAATAATACTGTAAAAGCATTGATATGGTTTCTGAGCCATATGATACTTTAAAATTGATAAAATATATACATACATAAAAACATTGACTAACGTACTCAACTGGTGCTTCTAAGATACGCCTACCCCGGTGTACCTGACCTAAGCCTAATACGTGGGAAGGAGTAAGTAAGTTGCAGTTTAAGTTAAGTTGGTTTTTGCCAAGAATCTGAATCAAGAATTCTCTTAAGGGTTTAGTCAGCTCCGTCACTTGGTATTAGAATGTAGGAGGTCTTGTATCTCTCTCTCAGGACTCGATCTCCCAGCAACCCGCAAGGGTGACTGGAAACACCGGAGCTGGATTTTCTCGGCTGGAGAAAAAGACAGCGTCTCTCTCAGTGCGTCAAAAGGGAGGGGCGGCTTCCTTCTGCTTCTCGCATCAGCTGGGCTTCGGGTAAGTAGATAGCCGTTCTGCTCCAAACCACCGTGTCTTTGCTTAAGGCAACGTTGGTATATTTATACCTGGAAGGTGCTGGGTTTGACGTAAGGTTGGACATAAGACGTCACTAAGAACTAACAGTTTATTCTGGACTCCAGGAGTTCTTGTGCAAATCAAAACAAAAGCAGGGGGATTTCCCGGGCTGCTGGAGGCTTGGTTTGTTTAAAGAACGTGTTATACTTTCTAGGAGTCTAGGGGAGTAGCCTTGCCGTATTTGGACTGCATGGGCTATTACTAAATATGGATATGATTCTCATGTCTTTATAAGGATATTATTTATTATAAACACATGAGGGCATAAATCGGGAATATCGAATTAGGGTCCTAGATAGAAACACAACACCCACTCCACGTACTAATGTCCATCATTACAAAAAACTAAGCAATATTAAACATATAACGATGCATGTGTGTTTTCCAACCCACCCCAAAATACATAATTCACATTTGAAATGGTGTATGGTAAATACAGGAAAATGAGTATTGGTACTGTACGTTTTTCAAGCAGTGGTATCATTCAGTTAAATGCATATATATATCAGCTGAATGAATTGCGAAAATTAAACATGAAAATGGCTCTAAATACAGAAAACAAGGTCGAGACCATTTCATCACATATTTATATAAGTGCTGTACATGTGCTAGAGCGTAAATATAAAGGGGGGTTTTACCCAACGAGTCACTAGGGACCTGGGTGCTATGTGGTATATACTAGGGGGTCCCAGTGAACCATTATTCGTTTCTTCAAATTAATCAACAAAAACAATCAAGAAAAAATCATCAAATTATCACTTAGAGCACACTGTTATTTAATCACAATGAGCTAGCTTCACTGTACATTGAAGGCAATATTAATAACAATATCTTAGCAAAAGTGCCCCAGGGAGAGCAAGGGGATAGTGATGTGATAAAGTGAGGGAGGATTTGGGATGTGCAGCGTGACTAAAAATACAGACACAATATATATTGGTAATTTACAATACACAAATCATTGGCTTCAGAGCCCTGAGCCAAACAATCAAATAATTGATATCCAAAAAAGGCAGTCCAAAATCATGTATATGACGCTGTTACCTAATAAACAGAATAGGGGTGGCGTCAACTGATCTAAAAGAAAGTAGCCATCAACGTTTCGACCCCAAAACTACAACTGTAGGCGTTCTTTAGCGGCTCACGCCGGGGTCTTCATCAGGACACAAGGGAAAGGGGCCCAAGGGGGCACAGGTTGTTCTGTAAGAATTAAAACCATATGTTAGTGCTCACACAACCCAATTTGTGGCGCTATTTCCCAAGACACAGTTTCATTAATAGAGGTCAAGGAGGAAGTAATAATTACCATGGTGAGTGGTAAAGCAATTTACCACTGGGCGATCTAACAGAAGACTTCACAGGGTGAATCAAAGAGGCCCACTTTTATGATCGGGTGGACGCTGCAAGAGTCGTCAAATATCTAAATAGATAAATCAAGTCTTGCTCAGGGACTGTTTATGCTCTCAAAGGCAAGACACTCTTGGGATTAGATTCCACGAGGTCAGAGCTTAACACAACGTGAATACAAGTAGAATACATACAGGACTAACCGCATGACTAACCAGCCCGACATCAAAACAGTGAAAAGTCACTTGAAACACAATGGGTACATAGCAATAGCACATGAACCTTTTCAAAGAAACGACCATGGCATCAATTAATCAGGTGGCTAGTAATACAAAAGATTCAGGAGGACTAACCACTGTACCTGGTTCACACGTCATTTACCTAATTACCGTTAAGTAATCACATCTCCAAACATAATTGCGCCGTTACTTGCAATTACCTTATGTAGACTGACGTCGGGCCAACGTACACATGTCAGCTTGTCTTAGAGTTACCACGAGCCCTTGAAAAACAGGGAAGGGGAGCATGTGTTAGCATAAAGCTAACAGAACGACAATACTTAAAAAAGGCATTACTTTAAACGGGGAGGTCGCAAAACGTTTATGTACATACCAAGTCATAGGTAAGATTCCTTAAGTGGAGCAAGTCTGGGCGTCGGCAGCCGTCCGTAAATCCGGCACACAAGGCTCCTATAAAAGGAAGGTGTACTTAATAAACCGGTTTCATCTATGGGTTAAGGGCATAGTCCCGATAATAAAATCCCATCTTACATCACAACGGGAGTAAAAGTTTACCGCACGTCCACTCTCTCAATCAGCACTTCCGGGCCGTATCGTCAGAGTAACGCGACCCGCATCTATGCCATAGATATAGACGAAGGACAAATTGTCGTCCCGACTGTTGCTAGGTGACCATGTTCACAAAGAACATTTATGCACTAGACAGCCTCTAAATCGGTGATATCAAGCCGGATGGGAACACAACCTTGGCAGTGTTATTTATGGATGATTATGAGCAAAAGTTCATCTTCAGTGACGTTAATCCATTCAGCAACCAGATAGGGTTGTGGGTATGTTACATAGACGACGTGCTGTGTGTCTGGAATGGGACACAGCTAGACCTTCCAGCAT
Organism: Lissotriton helveticus; assembly: GCF_964261635.1. Classification (NCBI taxonomy): domain Eukaryota; kingdom Metazoa; phylum Chordata; class Amphibia; order Caudata; family Salamandridae; genus Lissotriton; species Lissotriton helveticus. The sequence continues at coordinate 1,791,218,481 of NC_136068.1, forward strand.
TCCACACTTGGCTGAATGGCAACTGCACGGATATTCAATTTACATTGGAATCCAGTTGTGAGAAAATCCCATTTCTAGATATAACGATCTATGTTGACAATCAGACAAATTGCTTACAAACTACGCTATTTCGGAAACCAACGGAGCGTAATTCGCTCTTAGAATACAGCAGCCACCATCCGAGGGGCCTCATAGATAATTTGCCTGTGGGCCAGTTCCTGCGAATACGCAGGAACTGTTCGGACAAGGACAATTATATGACTGAGTCCAAAGAGCTCTCAGATCGTCTCCTGGAAAGAGGGTATCTGGCACGCTTGGTGAAGCGTGCCCGAAAGAGGGCGTGATATAACCCACGAGAGGTACTGTTATACCCAGATGACAAACCTGATACAACGTTGGAACGTGTGATCTGTGTCACAACATTCTCGACTCGGAGTAATGAGATCAAGAAGATCATAAATCAGAATTGGGGACTAGTGGCGGACGACATCAAGCAAAATGCCCTCCCTTTACATTCTTTTAAGAGAGCACGCAACATCAAGGATGTAGTAGTCCAATCCTTTTTAAGTGCTCCGCTAACTTCTAACTTTGTGCAACCTCCCACCCATTGTTGGGCACACTAGGTGTGGGTCTTGCGCTGCATGCAAGACAACAATTCAGACCAAAGATTTTTCTTACATGGGCCCCACTTTCACATTGAGAGCGCACACAAATTGGAATACGGCAAATGTGATTTACCTGATCAGGTGTCCATGCAACCTAATATATGTGGGTCAAACCCAACAAAAAGTTAAGGCCCGGGTTCTACAACATGGGAGTAGAATTAGGTGCAAGGTCCCTGGGGCCCCTTTGGTCGACCATTGTACCAGACATGGTCACACTCCCGATGCCCTGGAATGGATAGTGATAGAGAAGATACTCCTAGGCCCGAGGGGAGGTGATGTGTCACATATTCTCACGTTACGAGAATCCAAATGGATGACCATTCTTGATACCATCAAGAATGGCTTGAATGAAGCAGATAGCAGTTATGTGCAACTAGCCAGGTTGGGACGCTAGCTTTGTGAATATCCACATAGTATTTACCGGGGTTTGGCTTTCACCCTCCTGTGCGAGAGGTGCGCCAATATAAGTCATGACATATGGTTGTAGTAACACTGCTTACATTGTAGGATGTGCCTATTATCTGTATGCCTTAAGAACTCATATCATGTGTTGTGGTGGTGTCGTCACCCTCCCACACGAGATGTGCGCTGCACCTTTTGAAACATGACCCATAGTACATGTACGGTTGAAAATATGCCTATTATCTGATTGTTTTAGAACCTGTATGAATAACATGTACTGTGGTGGTGTCGTCACCCTCCCACGCGAGACGTGCGCTGCACCTTTGAAATATGATCTGTGCTAAAGGAAAATGATCCTAGGTAAAAGTAGGAAGCAAGTATTAGTATCTCTGATGAAGTATGATCTATGTGAGTCGTTTCATCCTCCTGTGTGAGAGATGCACGACGTGTGGGATCTCGCATTATACATTTAGCCAATATATATGTGAGTATTGTACACATATTATATATCATGATGAGCTGATCTCTTGCTGAGAATAACTGTTATGTTTGATGCTTGTGGGTCAACTGCCTTTTTAGATAATTTTGATACGATTTGGCGGCTACCCAGCCGTAGAGCCCATGTCGCAATGGATTGATATGTCAACACTTTGTAACGAGGGTTATTCCACCATCAAGCGGGATTTTGAGAGTGAATCGCGCATGAATATGCGTTTGTTGCACCCTGAGAAGACGTTCCATTAGCAGGAATCCTTGACGGTAAGGGTGTTTGTCATTTCGTAACAAGCAGTAAGAAACAGACATATTTGACATAGGTATGTCACTAAGTGATGTTGTGTTCTTTATCCGGCTTGATATCACCGATTTAGAGGCTGTCTAGTGCATAAATGTTCTTTGAGGACATGGTCCCCTAGCAACAGTCGGGACGACAATTTGTCCTTCGTCTATATCTATAGCATAGACGCGGGTCGCGTTACTCTGACGATACGGCCCAGAAGTGCTGATTGAGAGAGTGGACGTGCGGTAAACTTTTACTCCCATTGTGAGGTAAGATGGGCTTTTATTATCGGGACTATGCACTTAACCCTTAGATGAAACCGGTTTATTAAGTATGCCTTCCTTTTATAGGAGCCTTGTGTGCCGGATTTACGGACGGCTGCCGACGCCCAGACTTGCTCCACTTAAGGAATCTTACCTATGACTTGGTATGTACATAAACGTTTTGCGACCTCCCCGTTTAAAGTAATGCCTTTTTTAAGTATTATGGTTCTGTTAGCTTTATGCTAACACATGCTCCCCTTCCCTTTTTTCAAGGGCTTGTGGTAACTCAAAGACAAGCTGACATGTGTACGTTGGCCCGACGTCAGTCTACATAAGGTAATTGCAAGTAACGGCGCAAATATGGATGTTTGGAGATGTGATTACTTAACGCTAATTAGGTAAATGACGTGTGAACCAGGTACAGTGGTTAGTCCTCCTGAATCTTTTGTATTACTACCCACCTGAATAGTTGATGCCATGGTCGTTTCTTTGAAAAGGTACATGTGCTATTGCTATGTACCCATTGTGTTTCAAGTGACTTTTCACTGTTTTGATGTCGGGCTGGTTAGTCATGCGGTTAGTCCTGTATGTATTCTACTTGTATTCACGTTGTGTTAAGCTCTGACCTCGTGGAATCTAATCCCAAGAGTGTCTTGCCTTTGAGAGCATAAACAGTCCCTGAGCAAGACTTGATTTATATTTTTAGATATTTGACGACTCTTGCAGCGTCCACGCGATCATACAAGTGGGCCTCTTTGATTCACCCTGTGAAGTGTTCTGTTACATCGCCCAGTGGTAAATTGCTTTACCACTCACCATGGTAATTATTCCTTCCTCCTTGACCTCTATTAATGAGACTGTGTCTTGGGAAATAGCTCCACAAATTGGGTTGTGTGAGCACTAACATATGGTTTTAATTCTTACAGAACAACCTGTGCCCCCCTGGGCCCCTTTCCCTTGTGTCCTGATGAAGACCCCGGCGTGAGGCGCTAAAGAACGCCTACAGTTGTAGTTTTGGGGTCGAAACGTTGACGGCTACTTTCTTTTAGTTCAGTTGACGCCACCCCTATTCTGGTTATTAAGTAACAGCGTCATATACATGATTTTGGACTGCCTTTTTTGGATATCAATTATTTGATTGTTTGGCTCAGGGCTCTGAAGCTAATGATTTTAGTATTGTAAATTACCAATATATATTGTGTCTGTATTTTTATTCACGCTGCACATCCCAAATCCTCCCTCACTTTATGACATCACTATCTCCTTGCTCTCCCTGGGGCACTTTTGCTAAGATATTGTTATTAATATTGCCTTCAATGTACAGTGAAGCTAGCTCATTGTGATTAAATAACAGTGTGCTCTAAGTGATAATTTGATGATTTTTTCTTGATTGTTTTAGTTGATTAATTTGAAGAAACGAATAATGGTTCACTGGGACCCCCTAGTACATGTGCTAGAGGCTGAGGTAAAATATTGTCTCTAGAGTTCCTAAATTAGAAGCTCTGTACTCTAAGAATAGTTCTACTTGAAGCAGATTACCATGTGCCAGAAAAAAGGTAAATATTTTGGAAGTGGAAAAAAATAATTGCGATTTCAGGGGAAAAAATAGTTCCAAATGTTTTCAGTAGTTTTGTTTATCAAAAACTGAAGGCCGAATTCAGAGTTCAGGGACCGCTGTGTGCTCGTTGTTTTAAAAGTTATTCTCGTTGACTGGAGAGAACATCATTTCAGACAGGCTTGCAAAAAATTGGTCTACAACGTCAGGTGAAAGTTCAACCAAGTTCGAAAAAGTTGAAATTGTGCACATGTGAGAATGATTGCTATCATCGATGTCGGGATCAGCAATGCTCACAGAAGGTTGTACCTGTGTGGTGCTGATTTCATCTCGTACTCCACCGCCACCTACACGTAGTGGTGAAGTCTCAACGAATGCCGTCATCAGAATAGGTAGCCGCTGGGGACAACACGATGCATGAGTCGTTACCAAAAGAAGAGGCAGGCCGCCGAAAAATGAATTAACAAAATTCGGGAATATGCCCAGAACTGTTTCAAAGGGTGCTAACAATCCCGAATTTTTTTTCTTAAATACATGTGCGATGCCACTGGTATCAGACATGTTTAAGATTTGACCTAACATTTCTACGAAATGCACGGGGCAATTTGTTGATAATAGTGAATGTATCTCTGCCGCTGTCCTTGCAACTTGCAGATCATATGTTTCTTTGGACGAGGTTAAAGGCACAGTTGTTTGTAAAAGAACTGACTTCATTCTGCTTAAAGTATCAATTCGAATAGAAGAGATATTCAAAGAAGGCCATATTGCCGCCTCCATGTCTGGATTGCTGTTTGTATACAATACTTGCATACAGAAAGTGACCATGGAAGTAACTCTCACGAGATAGGCTTTTCCTGGCACCAAGCCACAACAGCTGTGGTCACTTATTAGAACGTAGCTGCAGTTGGAAAGCTGTCTAAAGAATGGCTCTATCTGTGTTGCAGGAGTGCCATGCAGGTGACATGAAAGGTTATTTTATGAACCCTCGCAGGCTCCATGCAAGTTAATACCTTGACACAGAAGTGTACTGCTTAGTGATTTTTTACAATTGTTACCACTAAGAAATACCTATTTTTTCCCTTCACTATAACATTTGTGTGTATAAGGTAAATTCCATGTTGACTTGATGTATCCTTTACCCAACCTTTCATACAGGCCTGCTGGTATATATTTTTGGCAATACTTAAACTGGAAAGTTGTTATCGGAATTGTAATTGTTCCGTGTATTATCCATTCAATGACAGGTCTCTCTGACATTGTCAATGGTAATCTCTCAAGTTTTTCAATGCTCAGAATCGTATAGTCTGCTCCTTTTTGTGCCAAACTGATTTGTTTATCAGTAAGGTTAAAGATAGAGAATAATGACGTTATGTTGATTAGACGCCATGGCACGTAGCCTGAACGCAGATTTTGCAACGTCCAGCCAAGTTGTACAATAGAACGCAATTGGGACTGACCATGTTGTAACATTAGTAAGTCCTGCTCTATTATATCAATAGCAGATGATACAATGCTGTCCAGTGAATATATTCTGGAGGACAGAGTCGTTAACCCATTGTCCACTACAGAAAGTGATTTTTCCAAATTAATACGATCAATTTCTCGTATTTTTTCAGCTGTTTCAAATTGTGTTACTTTCCAAGCCTCGTTGTAAGTAGCGTATATACCGGCATATATGAAACGTTTTTGACGCTGTTTGCGTTGTCCCAGTATGAAATCACGCAAGTCAGCACCGTCTTTAAGTAAAGATAAGTGTTGCTTAATTTCAGCCAGTGTGGGTTTTTGTAGCCACTCAAGGCATAGTTTTCCTACACTGTATGTTGTAACTATCCCTGGATGTTGTCTCTGGTAGTATCTTGGGTCTGGCCTGTTCTGTTTTAACTCCTGTAATTTGTTCAGGAATCTTTCTTGACAGTTATTTGTGTCTGTGGGCCAGATCAACCATTTTTTCCAATCAGGATTTGTTCTGTTTTGGTGTAAAATATGGGATACGTCTATCTCCACATCTGTAGTGCTATTGCTAACAGGTATTGGCTTCGAAATAGACGGTTTATTTAAGTCCTTTATCTTGGCTAAACCAAGACAGGTCGTTTGCTGAATGGTGTCATTCAGGAATATTATCTGTTCTGGGATCATGCAGGCTCTAAATAATGCTTCTAGACCTTGTACCTGCCAGTCTTTTGAACCCCAGATGGTTTTTGTTTCAATGTTATTTTTCCAAAATTCAAAACCAAATGTAGACATTTTGTCATAAAATTTTTCAGAATAAATCAATTTAGTATTTGTCAACATTTTTTCATTCCTGTCTTATTTAACATTTTAAAATAAAATGTTTCTGGATCACTGTTGTTAAACCCTGAGAAGTATTGGAATTTCTCATAAAATGTTTTTGAGCTGCCTTTTGGCAGAGTTGGACAATGTTCCCATTGGTTATAAGTAAAAACATTTCTAGGCTGAGCAGATTTATGCAAATAGTGATGACCAAAATGATTATAACAATATAACTCTTCATAATTTGATAAACCCTGTAAATATTCATGTTCTGTGAATTTAGCTGACATTACTAAATCTGACATCATATTATTAATATTTTCAAAGTCCCAATCATCAGAGAAAGAACTTGGTGTCACAAAGTCACTTAAGGAAACCTTAAACTGGTGTGGATATTTCAAGAGCTCAATCGGGCCATAAATTTCATAGTCAGTTTTGTCCCATGCTACTCCACCGGGAATTGGATTGGCTGTGATGTTCACCGATGACAGTTCCCTTTTCTCGATGTGAGAGGATCTGTGAGGCTTTAGGACCAAGTTGATGTTCTGACTTGCTGTGTCCATTGTACTATATTTTCCTTCAATGAATTTTCCCAAACATAGAACCATGATGAGCCAAAGTAGGAAGAAAAGTACACCTAACACAATCCAAAATTCAATCCATGGTGAAATCAGATACGTTTCTTTTATTTGGTGAAAAAGTTCAGTTACTTTGTCTTTGAAAGTTTTTATTGCTGACGTTTCTTCATGCTTGCTTGGATCTTCAGAAAAGTCATCGAAATTGATGAAGTAGCCAGATGTAGTTCTGTCAATTGTTGGAATTGCTTCCGGATTTTCATTTGCTTTTGGATTTTTCTTTGTTTCATTAGCATAGTCTGAGGCTACATCGTTGTACAGGTGTGTCTTGACGAACTGTTGCAATTTGGGTTTTCAAGAGGCACAAGTTCCATGGCTTTGTTGCATAGTACTTTTTTATTCACTGCAGGTTTATCAAATGTGATTAGTCTCTCAGTTTGAACCTCTTGGATTGTAGCAAGATTTGGTCTTCTGCTATTTCTTGGGAGTCCACTGGGCCTACTACTTATTATTGGCCACATGATTGTGGTTTTACCAGGTCGATGGATACAACTCGGTTCTCCTTTTTACCAGCAAGGGGAGGTAGTACAACTGATCTTGTTCCACTGACAGCTTTTCTGTAAGAATGCCCAAATTCCTTATTCACCGCGATCTTCTATCTGACTAGATCCCCAATCTTTGGAATCCAGACAGGTCTTGCTGGGACAGGTGGTTTTTCTTCAGTGGCTGTTGGCTTTAACTTTATATTACTCAGACTTCTTCTTGTTTCATTGAAGTCCTGTAAAACAGCCAAACGATCTTTGGTATCAAAGGATTTTTTATTTACCACGAAGTCTGACTATCTAAGTCCTGGATGTGAATTCTAGTACCGAACAAAAGTTCGTACGGAGTGAAACCTTCTAGAGAATTTCTTGGCAGATTGTTAAGACACTTGTTAAATGTTTGACCCACCCATCACCCGAACCTAATACCCTCGCCGTTACAGATTGCTTTATGTCACGGTTTTTTCTTTCCACTACCGCATTTCCCTCAGGATGGAAGGGAGAAGAGTACCGCAATGCAATGCCCATGCTGGCCATGGCCTCTTTGTAAGCTCGAGAGCTAAACACAGGACCCTGGTCAGAATGTAGCATGCCAATTGCGCATGTGCCGATAAAGACTCGCAAATCTTTGTATAACAGTTCTGGCATCAGCCGAGCGCTGGGGTCTACATTTTAAGTGAATCTAGTCTTAATATTTATTGGAACGCATTTCTCCTGCTGGATTTTTGCATATAGATAGCCTGATGCTTTCTAATAACGGTGTCCTGGCAGTAGTCTGGTCCGGTTCACGACTGCGATCTCTGTTGCAGTTTGGACAATTCTTTGCAAATTTGTAATTTTGCAGGCTCATCTCCGGCCACCAGTATTCTGATTGTAATTCTTTTAGAGATTTCACGATCTCTTGGTGCCTTAGACCCTCTCCCATGTGTGCGTCTGCTAGCAATAAGGCTCTCCGGTTCGTGTTTGGAATTACTCTGTTCCCCACTCCAGGGATTTGAGCAAAAGGAACGGAGTTTGCATCAATTATGTATGTATTATTGAGTGGGAAGTCGAGAGGTAATGCTGCATAGTCGCCTTTTAATTAGGCTTTTACCGCCAGCATGGTTTCTCTGTCTATGTGTTTTTTAGAACGCTTTTTTGTGGCTACGGAAGCCGGTTGAAACGCTGCCGCTGTGGCTCTGTTAGCCAATGAATTCCCTGCAAGGTGAACGCCATCACATTGATGACTCAGTGTATGTATCACGTGAGTCTTTCGAGTTCTTTCTATAAAAGTCATTGCTGCTGTCTATCTGGGGGCATTATTTGCAGCTTACCTACAGCTTCCTGCTGCACGGCCACTGATTTCCATCGCTCTCCCCCGCCGCCGAGTGCTACCGGCCGCCGAGTGGGGAGGAGCCTTGCAAAACTACACCTCCCAGCATCCCTGCCAGACCGGGACCGGGACGCCGCCTCTTGAGACCTACAGCTTCCGGCCGGAGGTGCATAAACACCAGCAGCACCTCCGGTGGAGCGGGGGTCATTGCTGCTGTCTACCTGGGGGCATTATTTGCGGCTTACCTACAGCTTCCTGCTGCGCGGGGGCTATTGCTGGGGACACCGATTTCCATCGCTCTCCCCCGCCGCCGAGTGCTACCGGCCGCCGAGTGGGGAGGAGCCTTGCAAAACTACACCTCCCAGCATCCCTGCCAGACCGGGACCGGGACGCCGCCTCCTGAGACCTGCAGCTTCCGGCCGGAGGTGCATAAACACCAGCAGCACCTCCCGCGTCGCGGGACGCGCGCGGGCGGAGTCGGGCGGAGCCGGGGCAGAGGGCGGGCCGTCTGTGGCCGTCTAGGGACGAAGAGGGAGGGTTCGGGTACCCCCCTAAAGCTTCCAACTCCAACATGGGTAAGCGTAAATTGCAAACATCCATTACTGGTGGTGCGGGAAAAACTAAAGTTCCCCGTAAAGCTTCTACATCAGCTAATATCATGTCCTATCTTACGTCTGCTGTAGGGAAACTTAATCAAGAGATTGCTGAGAAAGAACGGGAACTGGGGCTAGATAAAACACTGTCAGACATCTTGGTGCCCTCATTGATCGGGAGACAAACTATACCTTTGGAGCTTGTGTTCAAATCATCACAGTCAATGACATGACACCCCAAGCCCAATGTATTACAACAGGCCCCGATGAACCTAATTTGCTGGGCACAAACATTGATCAAGGTCTCATTCAAGACACTGTAACTCCAGTTACTAAGCGCACCAAAAAGCTGATAAGGAGACCAAAAAAGAAGGCCATGCAGTTTTTTGCAAAATCGCGTCAAGTTACAAGTAACTTTGAAACAGGCATAAAGGTCATGGTAGAAAAAGTGCTTACTGAGAAAATAGAAACTACCCTTGTCCAGATTGCTAATGACATTATTGAGACTCTAAAAGAGTGTGTGTCAGAAATATTGGGGAAATGTGATCGGTTAAATATGTTGATATCATCGAAAACACGTTTATCACCTGATACACCTGTGCCTATCGTCCAACACGATCCACCTATGGAGAGGGCAGAGAATGTAATTCCATCAGTCTGTATTCTGCCCCCAGCTCCCCCAGTGCCAACACGTTTAAAAGCAGTTACTGTAACAGCTAGGAATACTGATTTATTGGCTTTGGCCCATGATGGGGGCTGTACTAATACTTCTGCTGGTAAAACTACTGTACATAAAGGAGGTGACCTTCAGGGAGAAAGGAGGCAGCGTGTGAAGCCTCGTGCAAATTTGCCACCTGAGGCAACCCCTTTTGTTGCCGTGCTAGTAAACATCCCACATCTGAGCCCAGATTAGGTGGAGTGCCAGTGTACCCTATTAGAGAATATTAAGGCGTGGTGTGATGAAAATTGCTCAGGGCCAAGGGACATATCCACTCACATTACTATGGGGAGACGAGTTGAATGGCTGGGGCACACGGTAAAAAATCTACCCGGTGATTGTATCATAATAAATTTCAATAGACCCCATGAGGCTGCCCGTTTATTTTGGGATGCTACTGATGTAAAGGTTGGAAGGATTCGGGCTGTACCTCTAGGTTATTTTTACCCATGGCCAAACCCCCCCAAATTGCCTCTAGGAAATGAGGGTCAACAAGGTGCACAGAGACGGAGCATTGGGTTGTCGTCTTGGGCACTACAAACACCAGGCTTTACCCCTAGTCATACTGACCCCATTAGACCTACAAATAGGGCTACTCTGGAGTTAATAAATAGATTCACTGCCTTATCAAACTTGAACGAAAACAACTGACTAACTTGTAATGTCACCCCTAAAGGTCAGACCTATTGTACCTCTACTATAGATAGGGAAGCAGGGGACACAGTTAAAGTTATGAGCTGGAGCCACCCCGAGACGCACCCACGGACCCTTCATCTGCCAGTCCTGCAAGTTCTCCTGCACCCGGACCTGCACTGCACCAGCACCCACCAAGCCGAACTCCAGCAGCACCCACCCGAAGTGCATCCTGCTCAACACCCGCTCCGTCCACAGACACGCCGTCAAGCTCTGGAACCTGCTCGACACCACAGCCCCAGACGTCGCCTTCCTCACGGAAACCTGGATGAACGCCTCCTCAGCGCCCGACACCGCCATCGCCATCCCGGACGGCTACAAGATCATCCGGAGAGACCGCGTCAACCAGACAGGAGGAGGCATTGCCATCATTCACAGGAACACCATCCGCATCACGACCAACACCGACGACACCATCGCACCCCCCGAACACCTGCACTTCCAGATCCACGTCAACCCCAAGACCACCCTCAGAGGCACCCTCATCTACAGACCCCCGGGACCACGCACACAATTCAGCGAGGACATCGCCGACTTCATCAGCCCGCTCGCCCTCCCCTCAGTCGACTACATCCTCCTCGGGGACCTCAACTTCCACCTGGAGAACAACGACGACCGCAACACCACCACCCTGCTGGAAAACCTCGCAAACCTGGGACTCAAGCAGCTGGTGACCACCCCCACCCACCTCGCCGGACACACTCTCGACGCCGTCTTCTCATCCAGCACAGACATCGCCTTCAGCCACGCCACAGGACTCCACTGGACGGACCACAGCTGCGTCCACTTCACCTTCAGAAGAACGACGACCCACCACCACCAGCAACAGGTTGCCCGAAGAAGCTGGAACAAGATCACAGCCGACCAGCTCGCCGCTTCGCTGAGTCAGCACCCTCCCGACTGCTCAGCGAACCCCAGCCAGGCCGCCGACAACCTCACGAAGTGGATCAGCAACTGCGCGGACGAACTCGCCCCTCTGAGGACCCCGCCCAGCAGACCCGGCAGCAAGAAAGCCCCATGGTTCACCGACGAACTCAAGAGCTCCAAGAAGAACTGCCGAGCCCTCGAGAAAGTCTGGAGAAGGGAACCAACACCAGACAACATGACCACCCTCAAGCTTGCCACCCGGAAGCACCACCAACTGATCCGCGCCACCAAGAAAACTGCATTCAGGGACCGACTGGACAACAACGCACACAACTGCAAGGAACTCTTCAACATCGTGAAAGAGCTCTCCAACCCCAACGCCGGAAACAATGACATCACCCCATCGCAAGACCTCTGCAACTCCCTCGCCTCCTACTTCCACAACAAGATCGCGGACATACACAACAGCTTCAGCATTCAACCATCGCACACAACGACCGCAGCAACGCCGCCCACCACCACCCTCCGCGCCTGGACTCCGATCAGCACCGATGACACCGTCCGCATGATGAACTCCATCCACTCCGGATCTCCGACCGACCCCTGCCCTCACCACGTCTTCAACAAGGCCGACGCTGTCATCGCACCCCACCTGCGGGACATCGTCAACACCTCCTTCGACACCGCCACCTTCCCGGAGAGCTGGAAGCACGCCGAACTCAGCGCTCTACTAAAGAAACCAACAGCGGACCCCACCGAACTCAAGAACTACCGCCCCATCTCGCTCCTCCCGTTTCCAGCCAAAGTCATCAAGAAGACCGTCAACAAACAGCTGGCCGCCTTCCTCGAGACGAATGGATCCCTCGACCCCTCACAGTCTGGCTTCCGAGCCAACCACAGCACCGAGACCGCCCTCATCGCTGCCACCGATGACATCCGAGCCCTGATGGACAACGGAGAAAGAGCGGCCCTCATCCTCCTAGACCTCTCCGCGGCATTCGACACTGTCTGCCACTGCACCCTAGTGCAGCGCCTCAGCAACGTCGGAATTCAGGAGAAGGCACTGGAATGGATCGTCTCCTTCCTCGACGGAAGAACACAGAGAGTCCGTCTACCACCGTACAAGTCAGAGGCCACCGAAGTCATCTGCGGCGTCCCTCAAGGATCCTCGCTGAGCCCCACCCTCTTCAACGTCTACATGAGCCCCCTCGCGCCCATCGCACGCCAACACAACCTGAACATCATCTCCTACGCCGATGACACCCAGCTGATCCTCTCACTGACCAACGACCCCGCCGCTTCCAGAGCCAACCTTCACGAAGGGATGAAAGATGTAGCCGAGTGGATGACGACCAGCCGCCTGAAACTGAACTCAGACAAGACGGAAGTCCTCATCCTGGGCTCCTCGCCCTCCGCCTGGGACGACTCCTGGTGGCCCCCCGCCCTGGGCACCGCACCCACACCGACAGACCACGCACGCAACCTGGGCTTTATCCTGGACTCCTCCCTTACCATGACCAGACAAGTCAACGCCGTCTCCTCGTCATGCTTCAACATCCTGCGCATGCTACGGAAGATCTTCCGGTGGATCCCCACCGAGACCAGGAAGACGGTCACCCAGGCCCTCGTCACCAGCCGACTGGACTACGGCAACGCCCTCTACGCCGGAACCACCGCCAAGCTCCAGAAGAGACTCCAGCGGATCCAGAACGCCTCAGCCAGACTCATCCTCGACATCCCCCGACGCAGCCACATCTCCGACATCTGCGAGACCTGCACTGGCTCCCTGTCAACAAGAGAATCACCTTCCGTCTCCTCACCCACGCACACAAAGCCCTACACGATCAAGGCCCGAGCTACCTCAACAACCGCATCAACTTCTACGCTCCCAAACGCCACCTCCGATCAGCCAGTCACGCCCTCGCCGCCGTCCCCCGCATCCGAAGAACGACAACAGGAGGAAGGTCCTTCTCCCACCTGGCGGCCAAGACCTGGAACTCCCTCCCGACCGACCTGCGCCTGACCCAAGACCACCTCTCCTTCAGGAAGAAGCTCAAGACCTGGCTGTTCGAGCAGTAGCAGCACCCCCCCCCCCCCCAAGCGCCTTGAGACCCTCCGGGTAAGTAGTGCGCTCTATAAATGTCCTTGATTGATTGATTGATTGATTGATTGACATTGCAGGTCTCCGCTCCAAGAGGGATGACAGAATATGGCTGGAACAAATAAAGGGCTATGAGGTAGTGGCACTCCAGGAGACCTGGGATAGGGAATGTAATTTCTGGTTAGATGGGTATTCATCATACTTCCAAGCTGCCCAAGCATCAAGCTCAGGGAGAGACCGAGGGGGGCCTATGTTCCTAATCTCTGTCAAACACAGGGGACTTGTGAAAATTGTAAGCACCACATCCCCTAACTTTTTAGCCTGTGAATTAACTTTGCCTAATAAGCATAACATTCTGTATGTCAACTTTTATAATGCCCCACATGGTACGCACTGTAATGAAAACATTTTTGCATTAGCAACATTTTTAATTTCTTATAAGGAGAGTCAAACCACTTTTGTTTATTTAATTCTTTTAGGGGATTTTAATATACATTTGTGCCAGCTTAATTGCCAATATAGGGTCCATTCAGAAATAGATTGTTTGCCTCATTCACACTTTGAACATACCACAAAGGGGGCTGCTCTAGAAGAATTATTGTCAGATGCTGACCTATCCGAGCCGGAGTTTATTGCCTCCAATGACCGGGTAGCAACATATAGTGCTAGGGACTCAAATTCTATTATCGACTTTATATTTGTTTCACCAGGCTTGCTACAAAATGTAATCTTTTATAATGCTATACAAACCACTTTTAGTGACCACAATCCAGTGGTAATGGAATTGCATAATAAAAACCCATCCATACTCTCTGAAAAAATAAACACAGTAACTCACATGGAGCTAGCCGTCCAAGACCAGGGGAGACAGGGTCAAGTGGAGTAAAATTATACCAGAGGATTTCTATTCTACACTTAGCGAGAAGGTGGGTAAGGAAATTAATACCTGTGTAGATCCGCTTAGGTATGGAGGAGATATTATCACCTCTTTTAGAAACAATTTGCCAGCAAGTGGCTATGGACTTAACAACTAAGATGAAATATAAGGAGCAAAAACTGCATGGGTGGCTTGACGCAAAGTGCTCCAAAGCCCATAGAGACTTATTGGTTGAACTAAAAAAGACACCTCGAGATAAACAGGAAGTGGGCAGATTAAGAAAAAATTATAAAACTATCGTTGAGTCTCGTAAGAATGACATTAAAAAAAATGCATGGGACTCACTTTATGATAGGGCTACCCTGAGGGATAGTTCCAAATTCTGGGAAATTGTAAATAATCCACTGTTTAATGATAAAGAAAATTCCCCTCTAGAACTTAACATATCTGAACGGGAATGGTTAGACCATTTTGGAAAAATTTATGGTAGTAACCTCTCAGTAGACCCATTTGTACCTATAGTGAGCGAGCAACTGGAGCCCCCACTGAGATTTACAATTAAAGAAGTGCAAAAGGCTATAGAGGACACAGCTGGTCATAAGGCCCCTGGCCCAGATGGGGTACCAGCCGATATGTTTAAATCAAACCTTAATACATGGTCAATTGTCCTCACAAATGTTTTTAATATAGCTTGTATTGATAAAACTAGATTGCCTATATCCTGGTCACGGTCTATTATAGTCCCAATTTTCAAGAAGGGTCAGAGGGGGGACGCAAGGTGCTATAGACCAATATCATTACTGGATTCGTCTTTTAAAATATTGGGGAAGGCTATTCTAGCAAAGATCTCAACATGGGCATCTAATAACGATATTTTGTGTGATGCGCAGTATGGTTTCAGATCTGGCCGAGGCACCGAGGATCAGTGCCTGAATTTACATCTAATAGTCAGTAAATATACTGTTGCATCAAAGGGGTCAATCTACCTGGCTTTTATGGACTTGTCCACAGCTTTTGACCTAGTTAATAGGTCAAAGCTGTGGACAATGCTCCTGGAGATGGGGCTAGATCAGGCTTTGGTGAACTTCCTGGCAGAGTTGCACAGAGATCAGACAGCGGTTATACGTATGACACAAGAGGGGAAGTGCACTGCTGATCTTAAGTCTGGGAGGGGAGTGCGCCAGGGGTGCATCCTGGCCCCAATGCTATTCTCTCTATATATTAACTCACTGGGAGCAAACTTGGCGGCGGCATCAGTTGATGTCCCGTGCATGGGGGGAACCCCATTGCCCATTTTATTATATGCTGACGACATGTGCTGCTGTCAAGGACATCAATAGGCTTACAACGTCTTTTAAATTCCTTTGGGGATTTTATGCAAAATCTGGACCTTGTGATAAATGTAGAGAAATCGCACGTTATGTCCATAGGGAAAGTTTGGAATAACATCAAACCCCTCTCTTGTAATGGCTCACTAATATCGAGAGTAAAAGTTTTCACCTACCTTGGCGTAGTGTTTGATGACATGGGGACCTGGGCACCCCAAGACGCTAACAAAGTAGTGGCCGTAAAAAGATCTTCGGCTACCATATTAGGCTTTGCGAAAAGGTTGGGTGAGAAACCTGCTGAGGCCATTTTGACGATCTACAGAGCTCTAAAACTATAGCCATAGCTAGGTATGGGGCAGCAATTTGGGGCCATAAAGATCTATCTCTGATACAGAGAGAGGAAAATAAATTTCTGCGATACCTCTTGGGCCTCCCCCAATCTACATCATCTTTTGCAGCTCACATGGAGCTAGGGATAGGGTACATTGCATATATGTTAAATATGGCGCCCCTTTTATTATGGATCAGAACTTGGCTGAACCCCAACCTTACATTGAATCATAAGATTATTAGTGATTGTTTGGGGCAGGACAGAGTGGCTGATATTCAGTGGTTGACATCTATTAAAACAACAGCAGTATACCTGGGCCATCCGGAATTATATTTAAAACCGGAAAATCTGAACAAGGAAGATATTAACTGGGTAAAAACTAATTTTATAAAAATCCGAGAACTGGAACGAGAAACGAAAGAAATTATTAAACCAACAGTAAGGTCACACTTTTTGTTGATTACTTCAATGTCAAAACACCCATACTTGACCACTGTTACTAGACCCTACCATCGGTGGCTGCTAATAAAATTTAGATTTAATCAGGCACATTTTTTGCTGGGTATTTATGATAAGTGGTGTACCCCAAAGGATAATGTGCCATGTGAATGTGACAATTTTTCTGACCAGGATCAGATACATTTTGTATTTTTCTGTCCTTTCTTTTTGGAAAGTAGGGAAAAATGTATTAACCCACTGTTAAGGGAAATGGGGTTTGTACAGTTGAAACCTGCACTGCTTTTTCTTCAATTAATGGAAACTCATTTAGTGATGTTTAGTGTATCCAATTTTTTGATTGCATCAATCCGTGCTAGACGGAAGAGACTACGGATGAGTACAGTTGGGGTTGCGGTAAATGTTTACTCTGCACCAGATAGTATAAATTAACGTCCATGTACCGGATTAAATATTACTGTTGTGAACTATGAAATATTTGCTACTAATTTTGATTATTCAGTGAACTTTGTTCTGATCTATATGTACTTGGCACTGACTTTTAAATATACACTAAATACTATTTTTGTAAGATGGTTTTATTTTTGGTCGCATAATATTATGAATTTGTATAATATACTTTTATGATTTTTAAGTAATCGAATAAAGTGTTTTTTTGACTTGACTACTTGTTCCCAGAGCTTTTTATGCTTTATTGTGGCACCTGTGTCATCTTTGTAACCGTTTTTGATCCATGTCTGCATGTCATTACTGTAAGACTTGACGCAGTAATGCGAATCGCACACTATTAGTGTGGGGAATTCACGATCGGCATTTTCATTTTTGGGTCAAAATAGTGCTTCACGTATTGTGCAGCAAGAGAATTTTCCCATTGTATCCATTTTGGATCTAGTACCACAGCATTCAAATTGCGTGGGCTTGTTAATGCCTCAAGGGCTGATTCTGCTGTTAAAACAGATATCCTTCTGCCTTGGGCTTGGATTCTTTCTTTTGCTACAGCAGTTTGAACCGCTATTAGGATCTTTTCAGTTGAACTGAATTTCATTTCAGCTTGTGTGTACAAGTGAGATTTGTAAGCTATTGGTACCGTTTCTCCCTCATTAGAGGTCAGGTATGTTAATCAGCATCTTCCTGGGATGACTCAGATTACAAGGTTGCGTACGTTTTCGCATGTTTGAGTCCAATTGATTGTTTTGAAATCAGTTTTTATTAATTCATAGAGAGGTTTAACCCTCTCTGCATAATTTAGAATGTATGTTCTTCCGAAATTCAGGAAACCTAGTATTGATTGTTCTTCAGCGTTTTTGGTGCTTGGAGTACAGCACACTTCTCTAAAACGTTGTCTGCTAGGCTTTTGCCTTCACTTGATAATTCATATTCTAAAAACAGGACAGTTAGATGAGCAATTCGTGACTTTTTAAAGTTGAATTTGTACCCTTCAGCTGCGAACCCAAGTATTATGGTGTTCACTCTTTTTAAGTGTGTTTTCCAGGTCATCATCTGTGAGATAGATGTCATCAACATAAGATAATGCCTCATCATCATATATTTGTAGTAACTCTGTTACCCTTGCTGAGAATAATCCTGGGATATTCTTGAATCCCTGTGGGAGTCGACAGAATTGTTTTTGCGACTGCATTATTGAGAAAGCGGTCAAATACCTGCTTTCAGGTATTATGTTTTGACAAAAGAATCCATTAGAGATATCTAATGTCGTTTTATATTTTTGCGCACGATGTTATTCATTAGTGCTGCACTGTGTGAAGTTTGTACTGCAAATGTTTTGCAACAGGAGTTTAAGTGTCTGTAGTCCAAAACTAGACGATATGAATCGTCTGGCTTGGAGACAGGAAACAAAGGATTGTTCATTTGTGAGGTGCATGTTTCAATCACCCCCTGGTATTCAAGTTGATCTAAGATCTCCCTGACATGTTATTTAGCTTCTTGTTTAACTGGGTACTGCCTTTGTGCAGTGCGTTGACTTTTTAACTGGATTTTGTGAGGAGGAGAATCCTCTCCCATCCTACACGATTTTTATATAATGCAGGGGCTTGGGCTACTGCCCATTTTCTTGCAAATGTGTATTTTTAATGAATTGGAATATGATTTGAGAAGGCAGGTATAATCATTTCTTTGCCATAAGGGCACTCCCTGACGAGCTCTGGTGGCCAGTCTTTTTCAGCTAACAGGATATCATAGCCTTCAGATAAGTTATCCCAAAAGAGACCCCTTACTTTCCTAGTTTTATCTCCCTCTATACGCAATGTTATCTCGTATAATTTATGGGGTTTGCTAACTCTGGTGTCTGCAGTTTCTACCTGAATGTATTCATTCGTGTCCACTGTCTCCAGAAGATTCATCAGGATCTTGCGAGCTATGGTTACTTCTGCTGCGCTGTCTAGCATTGTCTGGGCCCACTCTCTGTTTTTCAGTTGTGTCCTCAGTATCCTCGGCATGTTTTATTCTAATACTTGCTACCTTCATTTTTGGAAATTGTAATTTTTTACTTTGATGAGCAGGTTCCTTGTCTTTGGACTTGACGTGCTCTTCCTTGTGTTCTTACCGTCCTCTTCTTTCCGATTTCTGTGAGGAAGTCTGAAAAGATCGAGAGGGGGGACGTGTATCAATATCTTGATATCTGTCAGGTTTTCTCAAATTATCCCTATCTCTAAGGTTGTATCTTTTCTCAGAGGGCTCCCTTTGGGGAGACTTGTTTCCTCGTTCTGGAGATCTATCTCTCCGTTGAGGAGACCTTTCTCTGTACTGAAAACGTTTTTCTTTGGGAGTGGATTCTTTATTACCATCCCAACTCTTTTTTGGAGTGTTCAGATTATTTTTAATCAAAGTTTTTTCAGGACTTTCAATTAGTTGTGGTTTTAGTAGTTTCCCACCCAAACTTTCTCTACCTAGTTCTTCATAGGATTTTTCTAAGATTCTGGCAAGTTCAAAAGGTTGTTCTGCTATATCTGTTTCTTTCAATTTCTGGCGGATCGCCACAGCTGCTGCTTCTCCTTTTATGTTGGCTAATAATATAGCCAAGACCTGCTTGAAGTCTTTCAGTAATTTCATACCCAGAGTTAAAGCATTTTCTGGTATAGTCGCCATAGACGGGACACCATGTGTTTTTGTGTAAATTGAAGCAAAGACTGTGCCCCAAGTGTCCTCCGCATGTGGTGCGATCCCCATTGGAAGGCAGATAGTCAGAATTCTGTGTTTCTCATGAGGTGTAGTATCAGGAAATATTGCCTATATTTGAGTTATTTTTTGTGCTAACCAGAATGGAATTTGTTCCCGTTTTGCGGGTATTTTACCAATGGCTGATTGTATATTCTGTGGTGTGATTTTATTTGTGTTCCCCTGTTGAGGGGTTCGTTGTGGAATTCTTATTATTGGTTGGACTGTTGAAGTCCTCATGACATATTGAACCAATTGTCTATGTATTTTAATTAGTAGTTTTAGCTGAGCTGAAAGTTCCCGGTCTGACATTCTTTCAATGTCTGGATGGGGTGTGTAGCTGGTTAGGACCGGCCACGTGGCTCCTGGTCTACCTAGTGGACCGAGCCTAGTAATGTGATTTTGATGTTTTAGGGCGCCATTACTCCAGAGCAGGTGCTCTTGGTACGTTAGTGGAATTTCAACGTCCTCGAAAGGAGCGTATTCATTCGGAGGTTCCTCTATTTTGTAATAGTGGAAGTCTTGTGTTACAGCGTTTGCTGCTCGGTGATAGTTATAGTTCTTCTTACATTAACCGGAATGATTATAGCATTCGGGTCATTCTGTTGGAGAGTTGTGTCATCTAACAACAGTTGAGATGCTGTAGCATCTCTTTCTTCGTCACCGTCCGGCATTTTACTGACAGAAAGTTTTTTGTTTTTGCAGAGCACGTTTCAAAGAAACAAAGATTAGGTATAATATTTTGGAACACTGTATCCTTCAACGTTGACTAAACCAAAAACTAATACATAGGAATCTCTTCCTATTAAGTTCCGGCGGATTTTAACCTTTTACCCACTCCAGACGTCTATTGGAGTTTTTACAGGAAAAGGGGTCTGTGTGAAAAAGCACGACTGAGTTACTCTAATGTCTTGCGTTAGATTATCGCATTACCAAACGTTGGGCGCCATGTAGTGTAGTTCCTATATTCCCAATAGGCTCTGCGCATTGGAATAATATAAACAGCAGTGTAGACGTAGGACTGAGGTCGACTAGGTCTCTACTGACTATATTAGACTTAATTAGATTTGCCAGCTAGCTCAGAGCTCACTAGAAACTTTCTCGAGTGAACAGGAAGGGGTTAACTTTCCTGAATAGACAAGAAAAGGGATTAGTTTCTGACAACCGCATAAACATGACAACTTTGCTCCCTCAGAATAACAAGTGTATCTCTAGAGTTGTGTGAAAACAATAGACGGTTATTTCACTCAGTCAATCGTGCATACTTAGTTTCACCAGAGTGCAGAGAAATAGAGAGACGGGCGTTTTCAATAAAAGGTGTTATTTATTGAGCAGTCTTCTTTCTCATGCAAGAGAAATGAATTGCCACAATTACAATACTTATCATGAAGTAAAGTGCGTACAGTAAAAGGAGTATTATGAAATAATACTGTAAAAGCATTGATATGGTATCTTAGCCATATGATACTTTAAAATGGATAAAATATATACATACATAAAAACATTGACTAACGTACTCAACTGGTGCTTCTAAGATACGCCTACCCCGGTGTACCTGACCTAAGCCTAATACGTGGGACGGAGTCAGTAAGTTGCAGTTTAAATTAATTTGGTTTTTGCCAAGAATCTGAATCAAGAATTCTCTTAAGGGTTTAGTCAGCTCCGTACCTTGGTAATAGAATGTAGTAGGTCTTGTATCTCTCTCTCAGGACTCGATCTCCCAGCAACCCGCAAGGGTGACTGGAAACACCGGAGCTGGATTTTCTCGGCTGGAGAAAAATACAGCGTCTCTCTCAGTGCGTCAAAAGGGAGGGGTGGCTTCCTTCGGCTTCTCGCATCAGCTGGGCTTCGGGTAAGTAGATAGCCGCTCTGCTCCAAACTGCAGTGTCTTTGCTTAAGGCAACGTTGG
Source organism: Lissotriton helveticus (assembly GCF_964261635.1). Lineage (NCBI taxonomy): Eukaryota > Metazoa > Chordata > Amphibia > Caudata > Salamandridae > Lissotriton > Lissotriton helveticus. The sequence goes on from NC_136068.1 coordinate 1,791,239,891, forward strand.
TATATTTATACCTGGAAGGTGCCGGGTTTGACGTAAGGTTGGACATAAGACGTCACTAAGAACTAACAGTTTATTCTGGACTCCAGGAGTTCTTGTGCAAATCAAAACATAAGCAGGGGATTTCCCGGGCTGCTGGAGGCTTGGTTTGTTTAAAGAACGCGTTGTACTTTCTAGGAGTCTAGGGGAGTAGCCTTGCCGTATTTGGACTGCATGGGGTATTACTAAATATGGATATGATTCTTATGCCTTTATAAGGATATTATTTATTATAACCACATAAGGGCATAAATCGGGAATATCGAATTAGGGTCCTAGATAGAAACACAACATCACCAGTAATTAAGGCTCACAGGCTTTCTCATGTGTGTGTAGAATGCAAACATCCCAATGGGACGTTTGGTATATCCACTGCATCAGAAGTGCAAAGTATGACATGTCACATGTAATAGGCCTACCATCCCATAACCCACATTACTTAATGAGCATCACACCTGACACAATATGGCTTGTTTTGTTCAACTGTCTTCCATTAAATCTAGCCACATGATGTATATGTTGAGTTTCCGCAGCAACGTATTTGCTCGCTAAAGTACATTTGTTATTGTCATGAATCAGGTGGTTTCCAGTCCAAAAGTAACCAGACACAGCACATCATCATACACCTTCTACAAAACATACATCTTCTAGAACTCTTCTTGTGTGTTGGACATGGGTTCCCTGTAATATTGATGGGAAAATGACGGCTTTTAATAACGGATATGACAAACTCAGTTTAGCACTTACACGCTTGTTGCTGCTGTTGGGCCCTCAACTGGCCATCAAGCTCTGGACAGGGGGTCAGGGTGCGGCACATGCCCCATACATGTTGGGAGGACTTCCCCAGTTGACATCTGTGATATTCCAGGTTAAGCGTCTTAGGTCCCTCCACCTCTTCTGACAATGGACACTTTGCCACCTGTAGACCCTGAGGGTCCGCACCTTCCTGGCGATGACCTTAAGGGAAGAAATAGAAATGTGATTGCGACTTTTAGTTTGTCTTCCTTGATGTCTCTAAATATATCTACAGCTATCAGCAGCATAACACATTAGTTGGCATACAACAGGTGTATTGTCACATGCTGACCAACACGTATGTACTCAAACACATTTTAATAGTGAGATCCCCAAGTCATGTCATGGTCTAAACACACTGAAACCAGTTCTGGGACATCATCTAGCCCAGGGGTCCCTGCATGATCTCTGAAGTGACCCACATCTGATGAGTCCAAGGGATTTTGAACTAATGGAGGCTAAACATTAAAATCATGGCATCATGAAAAGTGGCCAGTATGAAGGTGGGACCTGCAGTTTGGACATGACATCTTTTTATTTGTGAGTCTTTGGAAAAGTAGTGTTAGTGCAAGAAGTCAAGAATATCTATTTTTCAACTTTTGTCCATTTAATAGTATTTAGGGTCATATCTTAAGCACACAAACACATTTGAGGTGCCAAGGATATATGTCCTTCACAGCTGTACATCAGTGCTTCAGTTGTTTGACCCTGTGTCTCAGGCCCAGCCTGCCCCATGATTTTGAAAAGGCACTGCTCTTTGTCAGACCTTGTCTCTGCAACCTGATGATCAGGATGTCACAAGAACACCACTTTTCTCCAGGTTTTACTTTATAAGGTTCCCCAATAAGTGACCTCAAGGATGTGTGCTACTTTGAAGAGATCTGAGATCTACTGGGAGGTCCCTAGCAACATTTTGAAGAGCCCAGGGCATGTTGTGGGAGTAGTGTGACTATACACAGAGCTAACATCTGCAATTGTTTTTTGCATAGTACGTACACATCTCCAGTTGTAAGGTGTACATATTTGGTTTTCTTTCATTCCATTATGTAAATTGCGGAATTAACAGAAGTACAACCAATATATACATGTATTGATCTCCACATATACACCTAATATTATTCAGGCCTTTAAACACACTACACATTTTAATGCTGATGATCATTAGACAGTGTACAGTGCTTACACATTCCTGACATTACTGTCCTATGTAAGGACCACAATATGTGACGCTTAACACCAATGACTGCAATTCACTCTCTAACTCAATTCTACATTGTAGCTTATGTGAAAAGAAATTAACCAGTTAGAAAGATTCACATTTTTATTTCAGACATTTACCTGTTTCTCTGGTGCCCCCTATAACTGGCTATACAGGGAAAGGACCTCATCTGCCAGCAGCTCCAGCTCATCTGCTGAGAAAGCAGTTGCCATCTCACATGCTTGACCTGGCATGGTTTCTCCAAGAGGTGATAAACAGCAGCAATAGTGGAGGAGGTCTTGATAGCAGCAGTGTTAGGAAGCAAGTAAGCTATTTTTCCAGTGTGCATGTATGCAGCATATGCGATCATCAGTGGAGATGAACACAACCATTGGCCTTCTACCGTTACTTTCACCAATGTTATTAGCCTATGGCTGTGTCCGTCGTGGAGTTACCATCCACTGCGTGGTTGACTTCTGCTGCAACTGTCTGAATCCAAATGTACTGTAATCGAGGTCAGCATTTTGTTAGCTCAAAAGAGAGTGTCAGTGACTGTTAAGTGTGTCACCACCACTCCAAATGGGGCCTGGTGTGTTCAGATAATAACACTTTGATGGACTCATATTTTTTAACAAAATAATTTATGTGTAGTGCGTTATTGTGCTGAAACACGATTTAAGCACAGTGCGTTCACAACCTCTGTTAACTGTGAATATGTTTTGAAATTAATTTTAAAAACAAATATTTGTAGATAATACTTTATAAATGTATTAATCACTCATTTATTGCAAAGATTCATATCGCAGCCACAAATGCCATTTGTGATGCATGAGGAACAAGAAGCAAAGGTTGGTTCAGATCATGCATTAAACCATAAACGTATAAGCAATTTACATTGCTCAAGTGTTACTCATCAAATATGTTGCTGTGGATGATGTAATATATGTTCACATGTTTTTCCAATGCAGATATAGAAACGATTAGCACTCCTTGGCACTCATTTATCAAATGTTAAAGTTTCACATGAAGTAAACATATATAGCATGCACAGTAAACAAAAACATCTCTCTTTTCTTTCTTCTAAGTTGTTCAGTTTAATTTACGTAGATTTTCCAAACTTCTCCCAACAGCCAGCATGTGTTTCGTCTCAACCGGGAGGTCGTCCCGCGACTTCCTCAAGGCTGTGTAATTATAAACACATAAAACCAGTGTATGTATTGGGAAAGCTTTCCCACTCATTACAGTAACCCAAAACTTGATTGTTTTAGGAACATATATAAGCAAAGTATAGCTATGCAAATGGTGAGACTATAAGCAATTTAATCTACTTTGAGGTGATTTAAGAACACAGAAAGTACCAGTGTTTAAAAGACACTTGGTCTATGACGGAGAGATCAAGTCAGGGTGCCACATAGAATCCGTACCTCCCAATATCGTGTTGTGAAAAGTCCTATATCTGTAAAACTATAGGCATGACTTGGTGTTGAAAAGAAGGAAATTTCTAAAACACCATGCTAATCCGGTGATTAAATAAGCTTCAAACCGTTCCATAATGAAGGTGACGTGAGGGTGAGAAAAGGGCAAAAAGTTGCCCCATACCCTGAGTGTGTTCAAACTTCTTACGTGTGAAATTATCTGTAAACCAAGAAGAAGAATATAAATCATAAGAGTAAGTATATTGTCCAACAATTCAAAACCTGACAACGTCAGCATGTGTCTGTACAGATTACCTACTTTTCTTGTGGTGATATTTCCATCCCACAATGGGTTTCTGTTATGGCAGCGTCAACTTTCAGTAAATTAATTGGTATCTCAAGTCCTTTCTGTAGTTCTTCTTCAAAAAGCTGTAAGCAGTCAAATGTATATAAGCTGACCTATATTTTATCAATCAGAATTGATAACATAATACTAAAGTTTTAGCCCTGATTTTGTTTTATATACTACTGTTTATAGGAAATGCTCTGTTTAATCAACGTTACATCATATATGATGTCTGCCTGTTTTTGACAGAGATAAAACGCTTAGGGGGAATAATCTAGCATCCACCTTTCTTGTTCTAAGTTGTCAAAAAAGCTTTCATTCGGATGTGCAGCACACCAAGTCAATTTTAGCACATTCACAATAAACCTCTCAGTTGACTTTAAATCTAAACTTAGCTGTAATTAAGCACTGGTAGGTGACCTCTACCGGTTTCTGAATGCTGGGTTATATGAACCCAAAATCCTAAATAAAGCTTTTATATTATATATGTGCCTAGCACCCGTGATTCAGGATAACTGCATTCTTCTAACCTTGCTCGTTGAGATACAAAAAGATCATAAATGTAGCTATGAGAATTATTTAATATGCTGCACCTATTTGGAAAAACTATCTTTACAATCTTAATCTGCATCGTAGTTTCCTAAGTATCCCGCTTTTAAATAAAGGTTCTGTGCCCCTTCCGCTCATTATGTTTTGAAAAAAACACTGCCAAAGTAGTCTAAGCATAATCTCTGCGCTGCTCTCATTACCATTGCATACTGGCTTCCTTTCTTACCTTAAAACCGAAGCTTTCTGTCTCCTATGGGACACCGCCTGTATGTTGTGATACCGAGTACACTCACACAAACTCTAATTAAACGCGGTAGTATTAATACCGGAAGTCGTACCTCCTAACGTCATTCTGTTTGTTACGTCCCTCTCAAGCAGTGCAAAAAGAGAAGACGGACTATCCATTAACAAAATCTATGGCAGCCACCTTCAAATATGCAATACGCTGCCTCTATATAAAGTTTGTTTGTAAAAGCAAATATCCCTGATTATAGTCAGTGAATGTTAAGTATTAAATCCATTCCCCTTTCCCTGTAGAAAATATTCTTTATATATGTGAAAGTTAACGTTTGTGTGTAATAAATATTGGGTAACTACTGCATTATCTCTCCATCATTTTAGGTCAGTACAATACAGATATTAGTATAACATGCTTCAGTAATTGTTACATTTATGACCAGTCAAAATTAACATAAAAGCAAATGACAACATCTGTGTAGGAAGGTTAATACATACTTTTTGTGTTGATATTCTCTCCAATTGTGTATAGCTGACACTGCTTTGTGGCCAAGTTGTGCATTCTATTGAAGCAGGTAGAACTTTATTGTTTGATTAGTTAAAATCATTGCAATAGAAAGCATAAAAAAAAACACCAACAACAAAACACTTGTCAATTCTGTAAAAAAAATATTAATTCCCCTTTAAAAAACGTTCCTGTGAGTGCCTATTTTTCCATCCGTTTGTATCATCACAGTAAAATAAAAAGTGGCATTCATCTAAAATTGTTTAAGAATAAAAGAATTAGTTCGCATTGGTTGAACAACTTATTAGTCATATTAAAAAGGACACTTGGGAGCCATTATTGTCCCATATGAGTTAACATCTGCTAAGTTGTGCATTCTATTTCAGATAGTTACACTAGGATGATGGTATGTTATGTGGTGATTAGCGTCACTCAAATCTCTACAGTCCATCTAGGTACCATCAATTTCCAAAGTATTTCAGAAATCTAATATATACATTCCAAGATGTTTCATCTACCAAGGAAGTATTGTAATTCCTGGTCGATGTTCAGACCGTGCTCTACACTGTGCAGTTAAGATATCCATTGGTCCTCAATAGGGTTAATTCCCTATTTCCACCTCTCAGGTACCTAGGTACATGTTCTATCCCATAGAACTCAAAATGTCTGTTTGTTGTCTGTTCTGAGCATATTGACATGTGGGCAGCCAAGGGGTATCTCATGTCACCCTGTTTGACTGCCCTTATATGTTCGCTAATCTTCTCATGTAGTGTCCTGATTGTGCTACCAATGTATCACTTTTTACATTAGCATTCTTTGGTTTAAACAACACATTTTGTGAGGCTGTTTATGTTTGTTCTGATTGTATAGTTTCTCCCACCTGGTCCGTCAAAGTCTGTTTTTTTCCCACATGCCCATTTGCATGTGCTACAGTGTCCGCAACCAAAGAAACTGAATGTGTGTTTGCTCATCCAGTTCTCACTAATCTCTGGATTCAGGTAACTAGGACTCAATATGTTTCTAAGGGAAATTCCGCATCTGTATGTGATGTTAGGTTTGTCAGTGATGAAATCTTTGAGGGATTTTTCAGTTTTGAGTAGGTGCCAGTGTTTGTTTAGATTGTTGTTGTACTCTGAGATCATTCTTATTTTGTCATCAGTTCTAATAGGTTTTGTTCTTTCCCTCAATGTGTCCACCCTTTTGATTTTGTCTATTCTTTTATCAGCTTTTGTCAGTGTTTTCCCTGTTCTTGAACCTGGGTAATACTCCTTTTTTGCATTTTTCAAACTCCAGGTCACTGCTGCAGTTGTATCTTACTCTAATGAGTTCCCCATAAGAGATTGAGCGAATCTGGTGACAGGGATGTGCACTAGAGGCATGTAGTAAGGAGTTGCATGCTGTTGATTTGCGAAAAAGTCTAGTGTGTATGCGTTTGTCATGTACATAAAATTGAACATCCAAGAAAGGGATCTTAATCTTGCTTTGCTCAAAGGTAAATCGTATGTTATGTTCATTGTCATTAAGATACTCAAAGAACTCTGTAAGTTTCATCTGTGTACCTGTCCAGATTATGATGCAGTTGTCTATATATCTGCCCCAGAAAAGTATAGAGTCATTCCACTTAGAGCCCAATGTGCCCCAGATTCTCATCTCCTCGAACCAACCCATGAACAGGTTGGCATACGAGGGAGAGAACCTGGAGCCCATTGCAACTCTCTGACTTTGCCTGTACCATTTCTCTTTGAAAGGGTACACATTATTGTCCTCTAGTCTTAGGGGACGACTCTCTGGGCGCAGTGGTGTGAATCGCATATGCAATCTATATATCTGTTCCAAAGTTGTATCCTCAATAATTTTGCAATGATTCTTTTGTTGAAAATAAGGGCCAAATGTAGGTGGCCCATTACCGGTCGGTAAACCGGAAATTCGGTAAATTTCATGTTTACCGACCGGTATTGAGCCATTTGACATGTAGGGGAGATTCGAGAAATTCCGAATCGGTATTTACCGATTCGGTATTTATCGAATCGGTATTTACCGATTCGGTATTTACCGAATCGGTAAATGATATGTAGGAGGTACTTTGAAGAGTGCTTCTGTGCTTTAAGGATTCGTTATTTACCACCAACTATTAGTTGGTGGTAAATAACGAATGCCTCTGTAAATGTAAATCTGTGCATTTACACCAGTGCCATGTGGCCCTTAGGGCATGTATGTGTGCCACATGTGCACACAAGCACTATTCAGAGGTGCAACAGGGTGTCAATGTGACACCCTGCCACCCTTGAATGTTTCCCTATTTTACCGAATCGGTATTTACCGATTGGGTAATTGCCATTCATTCCTGTGGGCCTCCAGGCTCATAGGAATGAATGGCAATTACCCAATCGGTAAATACCGATTCGGTAAATACCGAATCTTAACGATTCGGTAGTTTTTACTGAATATTTACCTACATTGCATTTACCGATTCTAAAATACCGAATCGGTAAGATTCGGTATTTTAGAATCAGTAAATTACAATTAACTACATCTAGCCCTAAATCTTTAACTCAATTCATGAATCTGTTCATTTGTATGATACATTATTTCAAACTTCTCTTCTTGAAAATTAAATCTCATTTTAAAAATATTCCCTTTTTTTAAATTTTATTTTTTAAAATGTATTGATGACACAAGCTATAAAGAAATACAGAGAGTCAATTAACATAAGAAGGAAAAAAAAAACAGGCATCATAATATTAATATAAACGTATACTTTTTTCATAAAAGACTACGTCTTACGCCCGCAGACACATTTGAGATGTGGAAAAAACAGAAAATACAAAAAATACATAAGCCATTCAATTCACACTCAAAAGAAGGTTCCCCAGATTTTTTCCAGTTTCTCGAGCGATTGAGCCCCTCTTGTTCTCGCTATAGAGAGTTCCATATCATAGATTTCGTTCACCAAGGACCACCATTCGGTTATATGAGGTGGTTTGACAAAAATCCATGCCCTTGCAATAATCAATCTTGCACATGTAATCAAAACAAAAAGCAGATCTGTAAATAAATCAGTAGTTGACGACATACCAAGTAATACCATCTCGGCAGAAATTATAGTAGGAGATATTTGTTTCTGCCTCAGAATACTTTCTATGCCGTCCCAGAATACACGCAATAATGGGCATGAAAAAAGCATATGCTCCAGATCTGCTGCAACAAGATCGCATTTGGGGCATTTGGTACGGTCGTTAAAAGCATTGATTCCAGACCATTTAGAGATACGTAGCGGGGTATAATATAAATGACAAACAGTTTTGTATGCTTGTAGTTTGAGGCTAGATGCATGAACCAGGCTGTTGATGCGTTGAAGAAATGTTGAAATATTGTAAGAGGATATACACCTCCCCAATCTGAATGCCCATTTCTCCGCGAGATTCGGGCAACCATCAGTCTTAAACAGGCTGAAGCATTTATAACCTACCCTAATTAGAGCTTTACTTTTCTCTCTATAAATATAGGACCATACTTCCGAATCTGATAATTCTTTTAGTTTCATTTTGCCTATAAGAAAGTCCCGAATTTGTATATATTTGTATCGCATTTGTTCCGGTAGTTTATAGAGTAGTTTAAGTGTCTCAAACTCCAATAAGCCAGTTACACCATATATATCCCCCAGCCTAGTTATACCAAAGTTAGCCCACGATCTCCCTACTTTATTGCTAAAAATACCCGGTAAACCCGGGTTATCCCAGAGCGACAGATTAGAATGAAAGAGGGAGGTCAAATCAAAAGCCCAGATTGTATTCCAAATACGAACCGCATCCCTAGCGGTCTTGAACTTGACTCTCTTAAAGTAATTCGGATCATTAACTCTAGCCAGAAATTGTTTAGACTCTGATCCTAGCATGAATTGGTGAAAAAAAGCGGGTTGCTGGAGTTAAAGAGACTACGAAGTCGGCCCAAAAAGGTGGCATAAAAATAACTTCTAAAATCTGGGAAATTAAGCCCGCCTTTAGTAAATGATAATTTCAAAAAGGATAGTGATCTACGACTTTTTTTATAACCCCAAATATAACTGCCAAGGATACCATCTAACTTTCTAAAGAAAAGGTTATTGACCAGCAGGGGGATAGACCTAAACAAGTCTAAAAATTTGGGTAGGATATTCATTTTAATAAGATTTATCCGTCCAAACAAGTTGAGGGGGACATTATGCCATTTTTTAAGAAGAACTGCAGTGTCATTCAATAAGGTATCATAATTAAGTGCATTATTATCCCTGACGTTAGGTGAAATTTCGATACCTAGATAGGTGGCTGTCTGACAGATACCCAAGACAGGAACTGAGGGTTTGTAGTTCACAATAACTTGCGTTTTATTCAGATTTAATTTATATCCGGAAACGGCACCGAAATCGTTGGCTTCCTCCGTAATTTCAAACATTGCTTCTGCAACCTCTGATGTATAGATTGCCAAATCTTCTGCATAGGCTGTAATTTCGAGCATATTATTACCATAATGGAAGGGCTTAATGTGTACTTGAGACTGCAAAGCGTTTATAAATGGCTCAATGGAAAGAGCAAATAAGAGCGGTGATAAGGGGCACCCTTGACGAGTGCCTCTTAGAATTTGAAAATTGGTAGAAAACATGTTAGCATAGCTTATTTTGGCATTTGGACAATCATACAGGGCCTGTATTCTCCTCAAAAATTGTGTCTTAATGCCAATCTCTGATAAGATAGCCCAAAAATAATCCCACCCCACCCGGTCAAATGCTTTTTCAGCATCTAGTAACACCATGCTGAGTGGGGAGGGATTAATAGCTGCAACATCAAATGCGGTAATTGCCATGTTAACATGCGCGGTTGTGTCCCTGCCAATCACAAAACCATGCAGCTGTACGTTAACAAATTTAGGCATTAGTGGGGCAAGCCGCATTGCAAGCAGTTTCGCATAGGCCTTTGCGTCCGCATTAATCAGGGAGATGGGTCTGTAAGAGCCTCATTCTGTAGGTACTTTGTTCTACTACAAAAAGAATATTATTTTTGCAGTTCTCCAAGAATTAGGGGCCTTACCAGTATCGCCTATTTGATTAATAACAGAGCACAAAAGAGGGAGGAATTCATCGCCACAAAGTTTATATAATTCAATTGGTAGAGTATCTTCGCCGGATGCTTTCCCAGAAGGAAGCCAGGAAATAGCAAGCTTAAGTTCTGAAAGCGTTATCTTTTTTTCCAATTGTTCCATTGGTTCTACCTCTTTTTCAAATACCCAGTTGTTTCGAATACACCTCAGTAACTTATCCTCCGTAGGGTGTTGCTCCGGAGTATACAGTTTGCTATAGTATGAGACAAATTGTTGCAGAATCTGTCCAGGTTAATTATAAATAACTCCGTCTGCTCCCTTTATGCCTTTAATTAAAGAGCCAGCTCTATCCTCGGCTATTTTATAAGCTAAAATGTTTCCAATTCTGTCACCGCTCTCGTATTGCGATAGCTTATATTTATGTAATTTGGAGCTAATACATTCTAAAAAGAGTTTTTTAGTATTAGATCTTAAAGTAATTAATTTAATTTCGAGCTGGGTTGGATTTTGTAAAATGGGTACTCCTAGAGCAACCTGTCTAAGAGTTTCTGCAAGATGTTTCTCCAGTATCCGGATACTAGAAGTAATATCACGAATCTCATCTTCACGTTTAGCATTTTGTCTCAATATGATCTGCTGGGCAAACCCTCTTATACTCGCCTTACAAGTGTCCCAAACGTAAATCAATGCAGCTAAATTCATATTAAACTCCAAAAATTCTTTAATGTGATCCTTTAGCTGCGTAATAAATATTGAGTCTGACAATAAATATATAGGGAATGAAAATATCCTAGGTTCTAATATTTTAGATATAATATTAAGTCGTAATATAATGGGATTATGATCCGAGGTTACTCTTGGGCAAATCTCCATTTTACATGTTTCTAATATATTGTCAGAGGTCCATGCCATATCAATACGTGAACACATTTTATGAGGCACTGCATAGTAAGTATAGCCTGCAAGTTTAGGATAGAGATTCCTCCAGACATCCTTTATATTATGTATGCGTGAGAGTTCCAAAATAGCTGCCCGTGTCTTACGCATACGTAAAGATGTACCTAATCTTGTAGTATCCTGTGCATAGTTCATGACACAATTAAAATCCCCCATAAGTACTAACGCCCCCTCCCAATCTAATAATTCCATATTTAACCTGTCAAAAACATTAGCATCGTCAATATTTGGACCTTATATAGCACAAAAACGTATTTACCGCTTGCTAAATTAATTTGTACAATAGCCCAGCGACCTGCTTTATCAAAAATTGCTTTAAAAATTTCTACCTTAAATTGTTTTTTCTTAAGAATGGCTACCCCTCGAATAGAGGCATTTAGAGTTGTACATGTCAATAGCTCATAACCCCCCGGTTCCAGTAATTTCCTATCTTTATAGCATAAGTGAGTTTCGGTTAACAGTGCTAAATGAGGATTGTACATTTTAAGCTCTTCAAAAACAAATTGCCCCTTGCTCTTATTGTTAAGGCCTGAAACATTCCAGGCTAGACAGTAACATTGATACATATCTTAAATCTAAGTATGTCCCAGGTTCCTGACTTAGTCTACAGAAAATCCCTCTCACTTTGTACCTTAAAGAATCTGTGTTTGTGTCATCTTTTTTGAGCAAATGAATCCCCCCACCCTACCCTCCAACCCCTAAAACCTCCACCCATAAGTACCTACCGGGAAAGCCTCCCTCTATCTACTACTGCCGCTGGAGTGACAGCGAACCAGAGAGGTCTCCACGTAACCCCCCGTCCCTCCATATTGAACTCATATAGTTAGGACAACAAAAAAAAAAGAGAAGAAGACGGTGCCTATGTTGACAGCAAAATTAGCACTAAAGGATCGGGTACCTTATCCCATTTTGGAAAGAGTCAGCTCGGCGTCTTTGACCTCATTGAAAAAATAAATGTGCCCAGATTTAATTACTTTAAGGCATACAGGCTCTTGAAGATACACCTGTGCGCCCACTGATTTAAAAGGGTCAATATGTTGACGCAGTCTCCATCTTTTGTCCATAGTAGCCTTACTAAGATCGGACCTCACAAAAAAAGTTACATTTCCTACAGTAACGGGAGTGTTAGGCCTAGCCTTAATCGAAACCGCTTGTCTAAGTAAGTAATTTCCAAAATAAATCATAAAAGGTCGTAGAAATTTACTCTCCTTATTTCTGTTAGTCATTGGCAGTCTATGTACACGCTTAAGTTGGGAGTCCCAATCCCAGTCGGCCAGGTCTGGGAATGCCCTTTGGAACAGATTGACCATATAAGCACGGGAATCTGAACCCTCTGATCCTTCGGGTACTCCGAAGAGTCGGAGATTCTGCTGCCTTTGTCTATTTTCTAAGTCTTCCACTTTATTCTGCAAAACCCCAATATCTTTATCATCCTGCAACTCTTCAATCTCCTTTGTGACCCCGTTTAATTTATTTGTGACCACTAATAAGCAGTTCTGCATTTTGCAGTTATCATCCCTTAATTGAAGAAAGTTCTGTTGAGTCTCTTGCCGGTGCTCCAATAATGTTTTAAGAATTAAGTTAAGTGAAGAAACTGTAGAGAAAGCCGGAGGAGATAAATGTGAAGTACCAGGGGTAGTTTCTTCAATCGAGGATTAATGCACCAATGATACAGGAGCGACAGTACTTGATTTATCCAAGTCTTCTGTATTTTCACGGATTGAGATAGATTTGTCTTTTTCCTGTGGCACACCAGCACCATCAGTCTGAACCATGTCAGACACAACGGCCACTACGGGGGTCACCAACAAAGCAGGAGAGGTACCCTTGCCAAGAGTGGAGTCAAGAGAGTTCTTTAAACTGTCTCCCGATAGACGCAGTGCCATACTCTTAACCCCCCCCCTTGGCTTGTATCCATTTATGCATAGGACTTTCATCTCTAATAGATTTCCCTCAAACATTTGATGCGGTTATTGTAGCAGAAAAATCAGAGAAGATCGTATTTATCCCTTTCATGGCTTTGCTTTTAGCCTTCGCCTTTCCCTTTTTAAGATTAGAGATTTTAATAGTCCCTGCAGAAATGGAATTGTGTTCACCTTCTTCTTCGATATCCGCCCCCTCCACCAATTCCTCATATTCATCATTTGAATTTTCTTCCGGTATTTCAGGAAAATCCGTATCGGTACTCTCCTCCAAGCCCTCTCTCTCCTCTGCCCCGGCATCTGCAGTTTCGTTTAAGTCAGCCAATGATACATTATTGCAGTCTCCTGAAGTAATTATAGTGGTGGAAACTTTGTTATCTGGCAGATCCCGGTTTCTGGTTTTAGCCGGAGTATTATTATCGCCTGGAGCAACAAAAAGAGGGGTTCGAATAACCTGTTGCTTACCGGGTCTCCCAGCTCTCTCTGGTGTAGTTACAGAGGGGCGTATCGTACTCCCAGCAGCTGCTCCCGCTGCCGTTATTGTTGTCGGTTTAACCGGCCCCGCTGCCCCCTCCACCACCCCTTATTCTGTAGGGGTACCTCTCGTCGCACTATTGGAGCGAGGCGAGTTTTTGGGTGCCATCGCTTCAGTATGCCTCAGTCTCCGGCAGCAGGGCTCTCGCAGTGTTCAGACAGCACCAGACCCGAATAATAGAGCTCAGAAAGTGAAGGCGCCAAATCGCTAGCCTTCCACAGCCTTCCACAGCCCACGGAAGCGGACCACATCAGCAAAGAAAAGCCGAGCAGCAGTAAATCCTTCGAGTGTCATCAGGGGAGAAATGCCAGGTAACCAGCAAAAACGCCTTGTTTCTTTGCTTCTTGCTGTTCAGATCAAGGAGTTAGCATTCTCCGGGCATCATCCAACAAAAAAACGTAATTTTTAGTAGAACACCAGTATCAGTATCAATGGAGTTCAGGGAGGTCTCGCAGAGCAACCTCTCTGTGGCGTCTTCAATGCGCCATCTTCTGAAAAATATTCCCAATGCATTTTGTGCGCTCATGTCCACTTCTTCAGGGGAAATCTAAATAAAAACCTAGAAATTGACTAAATGAGGGTCCACTCCCTGAAAGTTCCTATAATTATTTGATGAACATATTTAAAAAGATAGGTGTGTCAGTTTACGAGAGATATTGTACATGAAAAGGCATGCAATAAATGGGTGACTCTTGTCTTGCCTTGTTTTAAAACAATTGCTAAACTGAACGTGAAAACAGCGTGCCACGCTAAAACTGTCAAGTGCTCTAAACAGTGCTCATGGTGCGCAAATAAAATATGTTATGTGGCTCTCAGTGCCAAAAAATATGGTGGTGTTAACATAAAAAGCAAGGTTATTTGGATGTTAGCAGTTTAAAGCTTGTCCTGCATGTTGCCAAACAGTACGCTAAAAAATGATGGTGACATACGAGAGTGCGGGTGCAATCCAATTTTCGTGCTCGACCACATAGTGCCGGTAACTCGTCGGGGTCTTACCTTCCATTCAATGTAATTGCGTTTTGGCCTAGTGTACGGAATCGTGCAAACCGCCATACATATTGGGCGTCTATAGATATAAAAAGCGGACTTGCGGTCATGTGACCTAGTTCCATGCAACCTAGTGGGTACCATCTTGTAGTGTGTTAGTTAGATTTATAAACCTGTTCGTTAGTTGTTTGTGATAAAAGCAGAGTATATTATTCACGAAATAGGTGAACGACGATTTTTCTGCCCGCATTTCAAAAAGTGTATGAGTAATATAGATACTATTGAAAAAGAATAAAACGATGAATGCCTTGTAAGTATGGATTCGTGTTAAACGATAGCTGATAGCTATTGTGTTGTTGGTGATTATAAGAAAGATGTTATCAATGTCATGTATGGTCTATAAGTAGTGTGCCAAAAAGTGTGTAAAAAACAAATGGTAAAAAAACATTGTCCATGATAATGTGAGCCTCAGTAAACTAGGTCATTACATCAGTGTTTCAATGGCAAATTCAGAGTTCGAGTGATGATACGAACTAACAAATCGTGAGAATAAAGATATGCAACAGAATCTGGGTTTGTTGATATCGAATGATCAATCTATACAGGATGTATTAGATACCAGACTACTGACTTCTTTAACTGATTGTGAAGATGAGGTAATCACGTCCGATATGATTATGAGAGATTTGAATAACACAACAGGATACAGCATAACAAGCAACCTTAGAGAGAAATCCAAATGGACTCCAACATTAATCTCAGGCAACAATATAGACTTGTTCCATATACTAGTGATTGCTGATTTAGACAAACATGAGGACAGAAATACGGTATCCAAGATGAAAAGGGACAACCTATCACACAATGAACGCACTGCACTAAGGGAATTAAGTAACAACAAAAACATAACGATTAGGGAAGCAGAAAAAGGGGCAATATGGTGATCATGCATGGTTCCGATTATGATCAGGAGATACTTACACAATTGAACGGTGTGGAATGTTATGAACTACTTCAAGGTAATTCCATATGGAGACTTACAGACTACATCAATAGGCAACTAAGACGATGGCACGGACAAGGATTACTGGATGACAACAAATTAACCTATTTAAAAGTTTACCGACCAAGATACCCGTGTTTTTACATGGTACCCAAGGTACGTAAGGCTCTTCCATTCCCTCCAGGTAGGCCCATCATCCCTGGGATTGGTGAGCCGACAGAGAGGATATCTGAATATTTAGACATCTTCCTAAAACCATTGGTGACCAACCTACCATCGTACATCCGAGACACCAAGCATGTCTTGGGCACCTTGGCAGATCTTAGCTGGGAAGATAATATGACCATGGTTACTTTAGATGTGACAGCACTGTACACCAGCATCAAGAGGGACATTGGCCTGGTAGCTGTGAAGAAAATACTAAACAGAAGGGCAGCAAGCGCTTGGAATGACACAGAGATGCTAATTAAAATGGTGGAATTAATCATGGACAATAATGAGTTCCTTTTAAAGGAGAAATGGTACAGGCAAAGGCAGGGAGTTGCAATTGGCTCCAGGTTCTCTCCCTCATATGCCAACCTGTTCATGAGTTGGTTCGAGGAGACGAGAATCTGGGGGCGCATTGGGCTCCAATTGGAATGACTCTATACTTTTCTAGGGCAAATATATAGACGACCGCATCATGATCTGGATGGGTACTCAGACAAAACTTACAGAGTTCTTTGAGTATCTTAATGACAATGAACATAACATACGATTTACCTTTGAGCAAAGCAAGATTAAGATCCCTTTCTTGGATGTTGAATTTTATGTCCATGGTAAACGCATACACAGTTGACTTTTTCGCAAAACAACAGCATGCAACTCCTTACTACATGCCTCTAGTCCACATCCCTCTCACCAGATTCGCTCAATCCCTTATGGGAAACACATTAGAGTAAGACGCAATTGCAGCAGAGACCTTGAGATTGAAGAATGCAAAAAAGGAGTACTAACCAGGTTCAAGAACAGGGGATATAACAAGAAAATTCTGACAAAAGCCGAACAAAGAATAGACAAAATCAAAAGGTTGTACACATTGAGGGAAAGAACAAAACCTATTGTTAGATTTGGGGGTCTCTGGTTGGCACAGGTATGCACTTTTGACAAACAGGGACCCTCTCCTCTAGTCAGGGCAAGGGACTTACTCCTAAAAATAACCCCTGCTCACCCTCTAGGTAGTGTGGCACGAGCAGACAAGGCTAAACTTCAGGGCGTTAGTAGTTAAGCATTTATGACCATACACAGTAATCAAATGACCCACCTCAAATGGACACCAATCTATGAATTATAAAAATAAGTATACTCTATGTAAATATATATATATATATATATGCAGGCTTAATACAAGACCATAATGTTTGAGATCAGGCCACAGTACTTCTTTGGCAGTTAGAATGAAGTTCTTAGTAAAATGCGTAATTTTTTGCTTCTTATGCGCGTTGCGCAATTCTGGCCCGATTACCAATGGCGAAACAATGTTGTAAAAAGTAGGAAGGCAAACGTTGCAGGCCGTGGGCCTGTGGCGTATGCTCGGCGGCACGCGTTAAGCTGACAGTACCTCTTTATGCGGGAGTCCGGTTCGCAGCCGGTGTTCTTACAGGCAGGCACCCCCAAGATGCTGGCGGCTCCTCACGGGATTGGCCCTGGCTCTGGCGGTGTCTCAGTACGCGGTGGAGAGCGGGCATAATCCACGGAGCGGGGTGAGCTATGCGGGGTACTCTGATTGTCCTTTGATGTTGAATAGCAACTAAACTATATATATTGCAACAGCTATACACTTCAATTTGAGAACTTTTTCTTAACTGTTAGTGACTAAAACCTGTAACTATATTTGAAGTTTTTTCTTTCTTTTACAGAACTTCGTCCCGTTTAAACTTAGCAGGTGTCACGCACATTATGGTAATTTTCTGATCAACTTTAGACACCTATGAACCTGCAATATTATGACGCCAGGCGTCAATTTCTTGTGCGAACATGTCGTTCATATCTGATGTTGACAACTTGAACTGTTGAATGTTTTAAACATCGTTGATCTTTGGCTGGCTAGGCTAGCGAGGACTGCTGTTTTCTGCTTTTTCTGCCCATTTTGGAACACTAGGAGATTCAATAATGAAATGGATTCATACCATACATAACGTGATGTTATGGTATTCTCCTCCTTTTTTCCAATTTCTTTAGAGCGGGGCCTCATTACCTGAGCGAGTGCCAGGCGAGGTGAGGCCACTCCTAAGCAAATTTTGGGTGAGTGATTACACAATTAACACAAATTGAGCAATGTCTCTTTGGCTGCTATATGTCTCATTAAATATATGTTGTTTTCATATCTCCATATTTGATATGTGTGTCTGTATTTACTACTTGTGTTTCAGGAGCGGAGTTTTTCACAAACCATGACTTCATATCCTACCACTGAGCATATCCACAAATGGTAGGTTTATTGTTTCTGCATGGTACGTAATTTTCCCTATTTTTCACAGTTGCAGTAGTGTTATAATAATAGGTCCTGAAGAAAGCCATTTTTGGCTGAAACATGTCAACCAAATGATCCATCAATGGATGGTAATATTTGTTCCTAACCATCCACACTCTGCTTTTAACCTTGTCACCATGGTGACCGTCTCAATAAAATTAGTCATTAGGCACAATGTTAGTCAATTTTAAACCAACACTGTTTAGTCTCACTTTTTATTAGCACACATTTTCTATGAGCACTGCAACGTATCATCACCCACAGCTCATGATACACTGCTGTCTGGCTTTCCATCACTGGCGGATCCTATACTAGAGTTCCCTCACAACACTCCATGGTGAGGCACCTAGTGGATACCAGTTTGTATTCTAAAATCCCAGATGATGATGTTCCGCCAATGGGTGGGCTGATGGGTTTTCTTGTCTTAACTCTTTCCTCTCTCTTTTGTCACCCTTATTAGTTTATACAAACACTCATCCATTAGAAAACAGACACTCTCTAGCCATTACAGACCGATAGCACCCCTTTGTGTTTTTGGCCATAAATGTAACCATTACTGAAGAATATTATACTAATATCTGTATTGTACTGACCTAAAATGATGGAGAGATAATTCAGTAGTTACCCAATATTTATGACACACAAACATTAACTTTCACATATATAAAGAATATTTTCCCTGGGGAAAGGGGATTGGCTTTAATACTTAACATTCGATGACTATAAGCAGGGAAATTTGCTTTTACAAACAAACTTTATATACATATTGTATATTTTAAGATGACTGCCATAGATTTTGTTAAAGGATAGTCCGTCTTCTCTTTTCGCATTGCTTGAGAGGGACGGAACAAACAGACTGGCTTTAGGAGGTATGATTTCCGGTATTAATACTACCGCGTTTAACGAGAGTTTGTGTGAGCGTACTCGGCATCACAACATACGTGCAGCGTCGCATAGGAGACAGAAAGCTTTGGTTTTAAGGTAAGAAAGGAAGCCAGTATGCAACGGTACAAGAGCAGCGCAGAGATTATGCTTAGACTACTTTGACAGTGTTTTTTCGAAACTTAATGAGCGGAAGGGGCACCAAACCTTTATTTAAAAGCGGGATACTTAGGAAACTACGATGCAGATTGAGAATGTAAAGATAGTTTTTCCAAATAGGTGCAGCATAATAAATAATTCTCATATGTGCATTTACGACCTTTTGCATCTCAACTGTAACGGTCTAGTTATTCACCCAGTGTTGGGTGAAGCCCAGGAAGCACCTACGAACAAAGTATCACTTTCTGGCCACGCCTGGCCAGAGAGGATAAATAAAGGGACCGGGGTCGTACTGGGCTTCCTGTCCGTACCAGCAAACCAATGTGTCTGATCCATTATTTATGCGATGCTGCCGCAGGCCCATGCGCGCTAAGTGACCGAATACCCCACTGAAGTCCTTACACTGGCAACGAGGATGGGATGCGCAAAGAACGCACCTTTGACCTCGGAGAAACAGTCACCAATCAATCAATCAATCAAAGCATTTGTATAGTGCGCTACTCACCCGGAGGGTCTCAAGGCGCTTGGGAAGGGGGGGTCCGCTACTGCTCGAACAGCCAGGTCTTGAGCTGCTTCCTGAAGGTGAGGTGGTCCTGAATCAGGCGGAGGTGGGTCAGGAGGGAGTTCCAGGTCTTGGCGGCGAGGTAGGAGAAGGACCTTCCCTCTGTGGTAGCTCTTCGGATGCGGGGGACGGCGGCGAGGGCGTGGCCGGTCGATCGAAGCTGGCGGTTGGGAACGTAGAAGTTGAGGCGACTGTTGAGGTATCCTGGGCCTTGGTTGTGAAGGGCTTTGTGTGCATGGGTGAGGAGACGGAAGGTGATTCTTTTGTTGACCGGGAGCCAGTGCAGGTCTCTCAGGTGTCCGGAGATGTGGTTGTGATGGGGGATGTCCAGGATGAGTCGTGCTGAGGCGTTCTGGATCCGCTGGGGTCTCTTCTGGAGTTTGGCGGTGGTTCCGGCGTAGAGGGAGCTGCCGTAGTCCAGTCGGCTGGTGACGAGGGCCTGGGTGACCGTCTTCCTGGTCTCGGTGGGGATCCACTGGAAGATCTTGCGTAGCATGCGTAGGATGTTGAAGCACGATGAGGAGACGGCGTTGACTTGTCTGGTCATGGAGAGGGAGGAGTCCAGGATGAAGCCCATGTTGCGTGTGTGGTCTGTTGGTTTGGGGGCGCTGCCTAGGGCGGGGGGACACCAGGAGTCGTCCCAGGCGGAGGGTGAGGGTTCCAGGATGAGGACTTCCGTCTTGTCCGAGTTCATTTTCAGGCGGCTGTTCTTCATCCATTCGGCTACCTCTTTCATCCCTTCGTGTAGGTTGGCTCTGGCGGTGGCGGGGTTGTTGGTGAGGGAGAGGATCAGCTGGGTGTCGTCGGCGTAGGAGATGATGTTGAGGTTGTGCTGGCGTGCGATGGCTGCGAGGGGACTCATGTAGACGTTGAAGAGGGTTGGGCTGAGTGAGGAGCCTTGAGGAACGCCGCAGATGACTTTGGTGGCTTCTGACCTGAACGGGGGGAGGCGGACTCTATGTGTCCTTCCGGGGAGGAAGGAGATGGTCCACTCCAGTGCCTTCTCCTGGATTCCGACGTTGCTGAGGCGCTGTACTAGGGTACGGTGGCAGACAGTGTCGAAGGCCGCGGAGAGGTCTAGGAGGATGAGGGCCGCTGTTTCTCCGTTATCGGACAGAGCTCGGATGTCGTCGGTGGCTGCGATTAGGGCGGTCTCGGTGCTGTGGTTGGCCCGGAAGCCAGACTGCGAGAGGTCGAGGGATCCGTTCGTCTCGAGGAAGGCGGCCAACTGCTTGTTGACGGTCTTCTCGATGACTTTAGCGGGGAGCGGGAGCAGAGAGATGGGTCGGTAGTTCTTGAGGTCGGTGGGGTCGGCTGATGGCTTCTTTAGTAGGGCGCTGAGTTCGGCATGCTTCCAGTTCTCTGGGAAGGTGGCGGTATCAAAGGAGGTGTTGATGATGTCCCGCAGGTGGGGTGCGATGACAGCGTCGGCCTTGTTGAAGACGTGGTGAGGGCAGGGGTCGGTCGGAGATCCAGAGTGGATGGAGTTCATTGTGCGGATGGTGTCTTCGGTGCTGATCGGGGTCCAGGCGCGGAGGGTGGTGGTGGGGGGCGGTGGTTCGGTCGTGGCGTGCGTCGGTAGGGTGCTGAAGCTGTTGTGTATGTCCGCGATCTTGTTGTGGTAGTAGGAGGCGAGGGAGTTGCAGAGGTCTTGCGACGAGGTGATGTTGTTGTTTCCGGCGTTGGGGTTGGAGAGCTCTTTAACGATGTTGAAGAGTTCCTTGCTGTTGTGTGCGTTGTTATCCAGTCATTCCTTGAATGCAGTTTTCTTGGTGGTGTGGATCAGTTGGTGGTGTTTTCGGGTGGCGAGCTTGAGGGCGGTCATGTTGTCCGGTGTTGGGTCTCTGCGCCAGGTTTTCTCAAGGGTTCTGCAGTTCTTCTTAGAGTTCTTGAGTTCGTCGGTGAACCATGGGGCTTTCTTGCTACCGGGTCTGCTAGGCGGGGTCCTCAGGGGGGCGAGGTCATCTGCGCAGTCGCTGATCCACTTCGTGAGGTTGGTGGCCGCTTGGCTGGGGTTCGTAGCGCTGGTGGGTGGGTTCTTGCTCAGGGAAGTTGCGAGCTGGTCGGCTGTGATCTTGTTCCAGCTTCTGCGTGCAACCTGTTGCTGTTGGTGGTGGATCGTGGTCCTTTTGAAGCTGAAGTGGACGCAGCTGTGGTCCGTCCAGTAGAGTCCGGTGGAGTGGCTGAAAGCGATGTCCTTGTTGGAGGAGAAGACGGGGTCGAGTGTGTGTCCGGCGTAGTGGGTGGGGGTGGTCACCAGTTGCTTGAGTCCGAGGTTAGCGAGGTTGTCCAGCAGGGTGGTGGTGTTGCGGTCGTTGTTGTTCTCCAGGTGGAAGTTGAGGTCCCCGAGGAGGATGTAGTCCGCGGAGGGGAGGGCATGCGGGCTGACGAAGTCGGCGATGTCTTTGCTGAATTGTGTGCGTGGTCCCGGGGGTCGGTAGATGAGCTTCCCTCTGAGGGTGGTCTTGGGGTTGATGTGGATCTGGAAGTGCATGTGCTCGGCGGGTGCGAGGGTGTCGTCGGTGTTGGTCGTGATGCGGATGGAGTTCCTGTGGATGATGGCGATGCCTCCTCCGGTCTGGTTGACGCGGTTCCTCCGGATGATCTTGTAGCCGTCCGGGATGGCGATGGCGATGTCGGGCGCTGAGGAGGCATTCATCCAGGTTTCCGTGAGGAAGGCGACGTCTGGGGTTGTGGTGTCAATCAGGTTCCAGACCTCGACGGCGTGTCTGTGGACTGAGCGGGTGTTGAGCAGGATGCATTTCAGGTGGCTGCTGCTGTTGCTCGTCGAGGTCTCGAGCACAGCTGGGGTGGTGCAGGTCCGGATGCAGGTGAACTTGCAGGAGTTGCAGCAGAAGGGTCCGTGGGTGCGTTTCGGGGTGGCTCGGTAGCATCCCGGGAGTCTGCCGGCGTTGAGTGCGATGAGTTCGGAGGCGCCGTAGGATAGTCGGGTCGTCTTCCGTCGGTGGGGACCAGGGGTCCGGGCCCTGGGCGAGGTCCAGGCGCGGACGGGCGCAGACGGGCTTACCTTTGGCGCGCCTTCGGTGCACAATCGGTGCTCCCGCTGCGCGTGCGCACGGTCGCCATTTATGGCGAAGTGCAGGGAGGGAGGGGCAGCTGGGAGGCGGGAGCGGGGAGGAAGGGGGCGTGTCTACACTCCCGGCGGCGGGAAGCGGCAGCGGGGAGCGGGGCGGGTGGGTGCAGGGGACAGCACCACAGGGGGGGATACTAGCACAGGGGACAAAGTAACAGCACAGGATACAGTAACAATGAAAGGCACAGAGATACAGTAAAAAAACAAGCAATGGCACAAATGCGGCAAAACAACGAGCGGGGGGCGTGGCCAGAGGGCAGGAAGGCTCAGCGAGGCTGAGAGAGCGGCAGGCGGGGGCACACGCGGCAGCTGGTGGCCGTGCGGCGCGGGGGTGTCCTACAAGTAGGTAACACTCACCTGTGCCGCACGGTCGCCATTTATGGCCAAGTGCAGGGAGGGAGGGGCAGCTGGGAGGTGGGAGCAGGGAGGAAGGGGGCGTGTCTACACTCCCGGCGGCGGGAAGCGGCAGCGGGGAGCGGGGCGGGTGGGTGCAGGGGACAGCACCACACGGGGGGGATACTAGCACAGGGGACAAAGTAACAGCAGAGGATACAGTAACAATGAAAGGCACAGAGATACAGTAAAAAAACGAGCAATGGCACAAATGCGTCAAAACAACGAGCGGGGGCGTGGCCAGAGGGCGGGAAGGCTCAGCGAGGCTGAGAGAGCGGCAGGCAGGGGCACACGTGGCAGCTGGTGGCCGTGCGGCGCGGGGGTGTCCTATAAGTAGGTCACCAAGTCCTGTGTCCGGTGCCTGCGAGCGTGCGGCCCACTGAGCCTTCAGCGACCAAGGAGAAGGGAGAGCAGAATCGTCACGAAGCCCCGAGGTGAGCCGAGCGCGAGGACTGAAACGCTTGCAATTGCCGCCGGGTGAAGATTTTAAACACTGCATGCAGTGACCGGGAGCGTTGCAATGCTACCCGGGAGGCTCGGACTGCATCGGAGGAGTGCGCATGCGCAGAATGAGCCTGAGGCCCCACAGAGACGTGCTCAACTGCAAGAGCAGCAACGGAGAGCCCAGATATCTCAATTGAATCCCCGAACACCGTGAGAGCAACTCCGGACAAATTGAGAGTATCAACCCTCATCAGGGGAGCCCAAATAAACAAGCACTGGCAAATACAACACCAGATCACAGCAGAAGGCAGCAAGGAAAAGAAAGTAGAAGAAAAAAGGGACATCAGCCACATGCTGAAACAGCACAACTGAGGCACAAGAATAATATGCAACACAGAACAAAAAACACACATCCCAACATAGATTAAATCCAACAAGCACAGGCAAAAGCAACACAACACTGGCCAAAGTACAAACAAAGCACGAAAGCTCAAGGCTTCAAGCATCACAAACAAGCCGTAGGATGCAAACACTGTCGTCACAGAATAGGGCACTATCAGGCAGATGCATCAAAGAAAATACCGGGAGCAAACGGCCAGATTCTCAGATTCTGGCCGTTTGCTCCCGGTATTTTTGCATTTGGGATGCATCATCCCAAATGCAGAAATCGCAATTTAAGGAATCTCTAAATAGCGATTCCTTAAATTGCTCTTGCATTTAAGGAATCCCAAAATGAGATTCCTTAAATGCAATGCATGAAACCCAAAAAAATAGCAAATTCGCTAATAGGGGGAGCAAATTACCATGAAGTTGAACTTCGTGGTAATTTGCTAAAACTTTGAAAAATGCACTTTTGTGCATTTTTCAAAGTTACATGTTGCGCACACACATGCCCTTAGGGCATGTGTGTGTGTAACATTTGTGCACAGGTCCATTTCAGGGGTGCAACGGGGTGTCCTTTGGACACCTTGGCACCCTTGAAATAGCGGAACATTAGCGATTCGGTAATAGCTAATCGCTAATAAGGAATGGCTTTCCCATTCATTCCTATGGGCCTTTAGGCCCATAGGAATGAATGGGAAATCCATTCCTTATTAGTGATTAGCTATTACCGAATCGCAAATAAGGAATCTGTAGGAATCGCTATTAACATTGCGATTGCTACATGCATCCCGTTTTGCTAGTCTTTAATAGCGATTCCTCAAAATTAGCTATTAAGGACTCGCAAAACATAACTTTGATGCATCTGCCAGATAGTTACTCCAGGCAGCTCCAGCAGCCCAACAGCTAGTGGCCCCACCTGCGCAGCAATACACAGTGCACTCCCAAATTACTGCGCTCCTGCCATTCAGCGAACTGATTGACCCAGCCACCGCATCACGAAGATGGAAGGTATGGGTTGGTCGTCTCGCCAATTACTTTGTGGCAACCAGAGAGCCCGATGGAGCATACAAAAGATCATTACTGCTACATTTTGCTGGAGACAAAATATACAAGCTATTTGAACATCTCCAAAATACTGGTGCGCCGACGGATTGTGACGTTGCTGTCAGAGCATTAAATGCCCATTTTGACCCCCAGCTCAACGCTCACTATGAACGCTTCAAACTCCTGCAAGCACGACAAAGAGAAGGGGAGTCAATGGACGCCTATCATGCACGTGTCAGAGAACTAGCAAGTACATGCACTGAGGACGATCAGACCAAAGAGGTAACGGCACAACTCATCCAAGGCTGCTGCAACAAGACGCTGTGGACACTCATACTTCGACAACCTCGCATAACTTTGGAAGAAATCTTAATCCTCGCTCGCTCACACGAACTATCAGACATCCGAGCGACCACAATGGAAACTGCGCTCAACCAACAGGCAGGGTAACCAAGTAGTGTCAAAGCGGAGCGGGTCGATGCCATTCGCACACCATCTTGTGGTGGACGAAGAAGGTGACCTAGCAGGACAACGTGGCGGACACAGTGCGGATACTGCGGGAGAGAAGAGCACCCTCCAGACAGCTGCCCGGCAAGAGGAAAGACGTGCACCAAATGTGGAATCCCCAACCATTTCGCAAACGTATGTTGGGGAGGTTCACGAGGTAGAGGCAACCCAGGAAGGATAACTCCCACAGGCGCTGTGAGGCACCTTTCGCTGGAAGAGCCCACGATGTCACGAGCAACAAGGACCCCCCACTCGTCACAACCAACCCTTAGACGACTCGTCCACTGACGAAGACGAAGAGTGTTATTTTGTGTCGTTTGCAAGTGGTCTCGAAAAGAGACGCCGGCTGCAGCCCAAATGCAATATTAAAAATCGAGGGTTCCTCTGTAACTGGCCTGATCAACGCGGGAGCAACGGTCAATGTCATGGGAGCACAACACTACAAAAAGCTGAACCCAAGACCGCCACTCACTCCGTCCAAAATCAGAATCCTAACGTACGGAAGCGACAAACCACTTCCCCTGAAAGGAAAAATGACAGTCCAGGTAAAATCGGAAACCCAAGCAGTGACAACATTCCATGTTGTAGACCGAGAGGCTGACATATTAGTTGGGAGTCACACCGCAGAAGTCCTTAATTTAATTGCATTCGCGACCGCAGTGAAAATCCTCCACACTGATTACATTTTAGACCTGTTCCCAAAGTTATTCACAGGTCTAGGGAGTATAAAGGGGCCACCAGTAAAGCTGCATATCGATAAGGCAGTATAACCTGTTGCGCTAAGACACCAACGAATCCCGTTTCACCTCCGGCCACTAGTCGAGCAAGAACTCCTGAAGCTGGAGCCACAAGGCGTAATAGAAAAATTGACTGGTCCGGCACCCTGGGTGTCCCCCATGGTAATATCTGAAAAACCAAAGCAACCAGGGAAGATCCGAATCTGTATTGACATGAGGATGCCTAACCAAGCTATAAAAAGGGAAAGACACCTAAAACCAATGGTAGATGACATCTTGGCCGACCTCAAAGGCTCGCAATGGTTCTCGAAATTACGCCCTCAACGCCGGATACCATCAGCTGAAACTTCCAGAAGAAAGCAGGTACATTACCACTTTTTTGACGCACCTTGGACTTTGCCGGTACAAAAGATTAAACTTTGGAATATCTTCAGCTGCAGAGATTTTCCAAAACACTGTAAGGAGCATCTTATCAGGGCTTCAGGGAGTCCTCAATGTAAGTGATGATATCCTTATCCATTCATCGACAATCGACGAACCTCACTGTCGACTCTGAGCCACCCTTCAGTGTTAGCAGAACATGGCGTGAACCTTCACAGAGAGAAGTGCCAATTCTTCCGGAAGACGATAGACTTCTTCAGGTATTTTTTCAGCTCCGAAGGAGTTAAGGTAGACCCCCGCGAGTCACAAGCTATCCAACTTGCTCCCGTACAGACAAACGCCTCTGAATTAAGAAGCTTTCTAGGGATGGCAACATATTGTGGGTGTTTCATTCCGAAGCTTGCCACAATTGCAGAGGTACTGCGAAGTCTCGCAAAGAAAGAAACCCCGTGGCGATGGACTGGAGAAGAGGACCAAGCGTTCAAGCAGGTACAGTCAGCTTTACTAGCCAGCACAACCATGGCATACTTTGACACCACTCACTCAACAGAGCTACTGGTAGACGTCAGCCCCGTAGGACTGGGGTGCTGCTTACCCAAGAGACTGAACCAGGGACCTAGGTCCTATTAGCTTTTGCGAGCAAAGCACTCAGAGCGACAGAAACTCGATACTCGCAAATAGAATGGGAGGCATTGGCCATTAAATTGGCATGCAATCATTTCCACTTATATGTGAGCGGCCATACTTTCAGGGTAGTAACAGACCACCATCCTCTCATCCCGCTATTCAAAGGGACTGCTCCTCACCCACCTCCGAGGATTGAAAGGTGGGCTATCCAATTACAGTACTACCAGATGGAGCTGGTATATCGACTAGGTGCCAAAAACCCCGCCGACTCTTTTTCACGCCATCCTCCATCCACATCCACAACAGAGACAGAGGATGGGCCAGAATCACAAACGGAAGAGTTCGTCAACATGGTCTCCCTGTGGTCGTGCCCGCGAGCACTCTCGATTGAGGAGATAAAGTCACACATGGACAAGGACACGATGCTCAAGCAAGTAGCGGATGCCTTGAAGGACAGCTTGTGGGAAGGATTCCACAAAAACACCCAGGGGTGAAGTGAGCCAGACCAGACCCCCCTAGGAAAGTTTTGGAGGGTTAGAGATGAGCTTAGAGCCGAGGAAAATGAAATTATCTTAAGAGGATCACGCATCGTCATACCGCAAAGTCTGAAGAACGAGAAACAGTCCTCACCCACGAAGGTCATCAAGGCACAGGGAGGATGAAGTCAAGGATGAAAGAAAAGTTGTGGTTCCCGAATCTTGAGGACAGTGTGGACACTATTGTGCGCAACTGTAGAGCTTGCCAGATTACAAGCAACTCCTAAACCCCGGCACCAGTGATCACCGTAGAGCCAGCCCCGTCACCATGGTCGTGGGTGAGCCTTGACTTTGGGAGTTTTCCCGATGGGAGAGTCACAGCAGTCCTAATTGACAGCTCAGCGGCCACAGTGCGGGGGGACTACAATACCCAGAAGCCTTGCGGGTCAGCCTCGCCCACTCGCAGCATTTCCGTGCCCGGAGGCGCTTAAGAGTACTGTCCTCCCTCCGCGTCGCAGGACGCACGCGGGCGGCGCCGGGCTAAGCCCGGGCAAAGGGCGGGCCGTCTGTGGCTGTCGGGGGCCGGAGGAGGCTGGGCTGGGTCCCCCCTTACTCGCACCAGCGAAGGTACTGTACACTTATCATTGGCTAACTGCATCTGGTACAATGGGGAAAAGGAAAAATCCGGAGGAACTTACTGACGCTGGAGGGGTTACTAAGGGAGGGAAGCATCCTAAGAGGCAAAAGTGTAAGACTGTCAAAAAGCGCCAGCTCCATGCAGCGGGGAATTGTGTAATGGACAGAATTGATGACCTGCTCTCAGATTGCACTGACCTGTTAGCAGCCAACCCTAATCCAGGAGTTGATGATTGTGTGGTAATTGGTTAAGGGATTGTAGAGGATGGAAAGAGTAAAACAAGGGGGCCAGTAATTATACCTGAAATGTTTATGTGTAAACCACAATCAGGGGATAAATCACCATTACCTGACAAACCAGAGGAAAGTAGAGCGAATGCGAACCAGAGCACTGAAAATGTTCTCAATCTACCTTGCACTAACAAATTCGCTATTTTAGCCCAAATTGAAAATCTCCATCTAGAAAAGGAATTGGATATGATAAGCCATGGTTTAAGTCAAGTTGAAAGTACTCTTCAGGCAGATTCTGGGGTAGATGATCAAACTGATAACCCTTTGTTTAAACTTGTAACCCACCTATGTGATTTAATAAAAGGGATGCAAGTTAAGGTTGATCACCTAACTACTGTAGTTAGCAACCTAAATGTGGAACATAACAAAGTCCCTGTAGCGTCTAAAACCCCTAGAACTAATCAGGGAGGCGTATCAGGTCAGACAGGAAACGCTCCCCCTAAGTTAGGTGAAAAACCTAAAACATACGCAGTTGCATCTAGAAGTTGTAGAACTAGTGAAGCGATTAGAACAGGGAACCAAGTGTCTGAAGATAACCAGCTACCCCAGCCCCCTGTCACAACTCCAATAAGTAGCATATCAGGACAATTGGGAGGCAAACCACCTCCTAGGCTAAAACAAGCTGACTACAATGCCCTACCCAGTGGGCAGAAAACGGGCCCTATTCCATCAAACTCTAGGCCCATTAAAAGCAGTCCAAATATTACTAAGCCACCTCCAGTATATCTGATTAATATACCCAAGCTCCCTGTTGGCAGAGATTGTGAATCACCTGACACTCTAACCAACAAAGCTATTCATTGGATTAGACACGTAAGGGGTTGCAGGTCGATGATTAGGGAAGATATTCTCCGTGCAAGTAGGCTTACTCTCCAGGGTGATGCCTACGATTGTATAGAACTTATTTAAAAAAATCCAATGGTAGCCGGAGAATTACTAAACTTAGAATTTAGATCTTGCTCCCCAGGTCATTCTAGGATCCAGATGAGAGCTACTCCTCTGCAATTTTGGAAGTCCATAAGAGCGAAGCAGGCTGATACCTCGCATGGGGAAAGCTCGAGACTGGATTGCAATGATTGACTTCAATCGCAAGCCTTAACACAAGCAACCAATGATGTAGAAATAACTGGACAGGAACCCAATGGTATCGTAGTAAGCTTCCCAAAAAAACAAATCTCACCAGCTTGTTCCTCTGTTGAGGTTATTCAGCCAGATAATAACCTGGAGCTGCGGTGCAAGCTAGTCCCATGTCCAGTGCTGGCAAACCGGGGTCCGTCCTTTCCTGGAATATAGCTGGCCTAAAGTCTAAATTGGAGTCACCTGAGTGGGCACTACTTATTACAGAACATGAAATATGCCTATTTCAGGAAACCTGGACAATGGGAGAACTGCATTTTCCAGGTTATTTAAATTATAGTATCCCTGCAGTAAAGGAAGGGAGAGGGAGACCAGCCGGAGGGCTAAAGATCTGGATAAGACAGGATCTTGGGGCAATGATAAAAACTATACCGACTAATCACAGGGATCTGCAGTTATTAAGTCTTAAGTTCCCGAACGATGTACCAGTCTATGTTTATAACATATATGCGAGAAGTACGGGGGTAGAAAATCTGAGGTTCTATTACTCCTGGAAGACCTATTGGAAAGTCGATATTTGCCCTCAAACGTAATCATCGGGGGAGATTTTAATGTACATTTTGAACCTCTTTTGAAATGAAGTTGGAATGTGTCGGACGAGGAGGATAGGGAGTGGGGGATTCCCAAATTGGATCTTGACCCAGTTAGCAAATGGACAGATATAGTGGTCCAAATGAACTCTATCTGCTTAAGAGCAATCAATGGTAGGACCACAGGCGACAAGTCTGGTGCATTTACATTCAAAAGTGGTATTCGTAAGAGTAGAATAGACTATATTTTGATCAACCTGGGCCTGTGGAGATATCTTCAGGACATGATGATCATAGATAGGGTAGAGAGTGACCACAATCCCCTGTCTATGAGTCTCACTTACTGGGAATCTCCTGATCATCCCGGGGCTATGATGGTTGCCACCCCCTCCAGTGACATTGTAATGTCTAATGATATGCGTCACGTCCGATGGTACAAAGTTTCACTTCACAAAGAGAATGTGGATTTTATAATCAGCAAGCTTGAACAGGCGAAACTAGATTTATTGTTGCTATCTGAAATGGACAATAATCTTTTAAAACTAGTAGCAGGGACCAGGATTCATGATGTTCTTTTTGGGGAACTAAAGAGTGTTTTTATTAAGCCCTGTCGGCGGAATGCGTCCCGCGTTCCAGAGGTATCACGGTGGTACTCTAGTGAATGCAGGAAGGCCCGCCTTAACCTGGGAAAAGCAATTAAAACAGAGATGACTGAGAATATCAGAGCGGCCAGTCTGACTTATAAAAATACTGTCTCAAGTGCCAAACGAGATTGGGATGAGAAAAGGTGGAATGACCTTAAGGAGGCAGGATCTTGTAAAGATTCGCAAAGATTCTGGAATGTCTACAAGTGGGGTGTGGATACTAACCCGGATAAGCCGCAGAACTGGGTCCCCCAAGAAAAGTGGGTAGAACATTTCCAGCCGCAGTATGCTAAGGGCGAGGGCTCGCAACCGGTAGTGGAATTATTTTTGAAACCCCTATTGGAAGATTTCTTTACCCTGAAAGATGTTCAGTGTGCTCTAGATCTAGTGGTTCCTGGTAGAGCGCCAGTCATTGATGGCATACCCGCAGACCTATTTCTGCAAGATAAGAACTCCTGGGGTCGTTATTTACTTCTCTTATCAAATATGATAGCTAGGGGAGCCCCTATACCAAGTTCTTGGAACGGGGCAGAGATCATACCCGTTTACAAAAAAGGGGACAAGTCCCAGCCAGGTAATTATCGCCCAATCAGCCTGATTGATACATCACAAAAAATATTTGGCAGGCTGGTTTTAAACTAATTTCTTGACTGGGAGCGCAACAACAAGATCTTATCCCACTTGCAGGCCGGGTTTAGAAACTCAATTAGCACTGTCAACCAGGTGCTGCATTTTGCAATGCTCTACTGGAAGACAGTGATAATTGGTCATGGAAGCCTTTATGCCGCTTTTATAGGTTTAAGAGCGGCATTCGACCTGGTCCCACGCACTACGCTATGGAATGTCCTTAATGGCATGGGTATGCCAGGGACTCTTTTATCTCTGGTAAAAAGACTGCACGAACAAAACTATGCACAGATCAGGTGGGGGAGTCCTGGGAATGTTACCCCACAGTTCCCAGTGGAAACGGGAGTACGCCAGGGCTGTGTCCTGGCGCCAACCCTATTTTCCCTATATATCAACGACGTGGCTAAAATCTTAATTGACTCCAATATTGACGCACCGATCATTGCTGGAGCCAAAGTTCCCATTTTAATGTTCGCTGACGATTGTCTTTTAGTTGCAAAAACCCCAAGTGGGCTTCAAAAGGGCCTAAGGCTCTTTGAAGACTTCTGTACAGCACGGGGTTTAGAAGTAAATGTGCAGAAATCGAAATGTATGACTTTTAATGCTTCTAAATCTTTTAAGGGTACTGTGATCATGAACAAACGGCCTTTGGAAAGGGTCCAAGCCTTTACTTATTTGGGTGTCTGTATTCAGCATAATTTGTGCTGGAAACAACAAATTGAACTGGCTACCCTAAAACATAGGCAGTTATGGGGGGCCCTGAGTTTGGAACACTCTAAATCCCTTACTAAACCGATATCTCCGGTATTGGCGGTATACAATGGTAACGTGGTTAGTTCCACTCTATACGGGGTTGAAATGTGGGGAACTGAAAATCTCAGGGGGATGTCAATCTCTTAAAATTCATTCTTAAGGAATTTAATAAAACTACCTCAGAGTACCCCCCTGAACCCTCTTGTTTATGATTTAGGGATGTTCCCAATAGCCCTTATAGCATCCTTACGCCCAGTCTTGTATTGGAGGAGGATTTGGACCACCCCGGAACTCGAAACCTACACAAAAGGCCTACTTGATATAATCAGCAGTGATATTTATCACAAAATCAAGTGGTTAAGACACATCAGGTGCCTCTTGATTGATTTGGGTTTACGGGATCTGTGGGAAGATCCTACAAACACCAGGTTCCCTCCCAAGAAGGTACTAAAGAATTTGTACTGGCAGTTTGTGGCTTCCAAGTCCTTTGGGTCTATTGACCCAGGGTCTTTGACTGGACTGTTTTTGGATATTAAAGATGCGCCAAAGCTGGAAACTTTTTGGGATGTCATCCTAAAACCCCTGGACCGCAAATTATATTTCCAATTGAGAATTGGGAGTCTACCGGTTGGGGCATTTACTAGCAGTTGGTCTGCCGGAGCCAACGCTGCTTGTCCATCTTGTTCAGCGTCCTCGGAAACCATAGGCCACCTGCTATATGAATGCCCAGTGTATGCGGTGCCCCGGAGAATATGGCTTCGCCCAATGGGTAGGTTGATGGGCACCGACAGGGGGTCGGTGGCAGTTAGAATTATTCGTTCCTGCACTGATATGACAGTTTATGTAGCTGTGGCAAAATTCTTGGGATGGGCCTGGACCATTAGAAGTAGAATGTCAAATGATTAACATGTATTCATGGTGCCAAACTGAAATTTTAATTCAATGTGCAATAATGAAATGGATATATAATTTTTATATGTAATGTACATACAAATTTTAACTTTGTTATATGTTTTAAATTTATATTTATTTGTACTGTCCGCTTTTATGACAATCGTCGAATAAAGCTCGTCTGAACTGACAGTCACCAAGTATCCCATCATTGAGGTCCTGCCGTCAACAGCATTTTCCAATTTGCAACCAGTGCTAGAAAAGTCATTTGCCCTGTTTGGTCTGCTACACGTCATCAAAACGGACAATGGACAACCATTCCAGGGCAGTGAATTCAGAGAGTTCCTGACACAGCCAGGCAACAAGCATCTACGAAACACCCCAATAGCCGCAAGCGAATGGCAAAGTTGAACGATTTATGCGCACCACCAACAAAGTCCTGCGCATAGCCATGGCCGAACACAACGACCCAGAAATCGCTCTCCAACAGTTTCTCAGAGAATACTGTGGCACGACTCATTGCACAACACTGCGGTCCCCCTGGTCGCTTATGTTGATCGGACCTCGACGAGACTATTTGCCCATGGATGACAACTGGCAGCAGGAGCCATATGACCCGACAGATGCCCAGGCGCAGAGGCGACAAACCAATGACAAAGGAAATCAGCGCTGGAGGGCGCGTGTCCAAACAGTGACCCCTGGTTGTGCTGTAGTGTTACAAAATCGGTGGAGTGGGGGGAAATTCCGTACCCCCTATGAGCCAGAGCTGTGGACCGTAAAGTCGACCAACGGCACGGCAGTCACAGTGGAACGAGACAGAGAGGTGATAACACGTAATATTTCATGGTTCGAGAGAGTTCCGTCGTCGGACAGAATCCAGCCGATCACAGACCAGTCAGGTCCAGCCGAGCCACAGGTGGATCCAGTTGAGAGTAACCTTGGTGAGGATCTGTCTCCCAGTCCAGCCAGATCATCTGAAGCAAGGAGTCCCCGACAAGAGCAAGAGGACCGCTGGCACTCGTATAATCTTAGGCCGAACCCCCGGCCTTGCAAGAGACTAGCTGATTTTGTATGTTAAAAACATTTTTCATCTTTTGTCTTTTCAAACCAATTTGGAAAAGGATGTAATGGTCTAGTTCTTCACCCAGTGTTGGGTGAAGCCCATGAAGCACCTACGAACAAAGTATCACTCTCTGGCCACGCCTGGCCAGAGAGGATAAATAAAGGGGCCGGGGTCGTACTGGGCTTCCGGTCCGTACCAGCTAACCAATGTGGCTGGTCCGTTATTTATGCGGCGCTGCGGGAGGCCCATGCGCGCTAAGTGAACGATTGCCCCCCTGAAGTTCTTACATCAACGAGCAAGGTTAGAAGAATGCAGGTATCCTGAGTAACGGGTGCTAGGCACATATATAATATAAAAGCATTATTTAGGATTTTTGGTTCATATATCCCGGCATTCAGAAAGCAGTAGAGGTCACCTACCAGTGCTTAATTACAGCTAAGTTTAGATAGGTTTTAAAGTCAACTGAGAGGTTTATTGTGAATGTGCTAAAATTGACTTCGTGTGCTGCACACCTGAATTAATGCTTTGTTGACAACTTGGAACAGGAAAGGTGGATG
Source organism: Lissotriton helveticus (assembly GCF_964261635.1). Taxonomy (NCBI): domain Eukaryota; kingdom Metazoa; phylum Chordata; class Amphibia; order Caudata; family Salamandridae; genus Lissotriton; species Lissotriton helveticus. Next base: position 1,791,274,780 of record NC_136068.1, read on the forward strand.
CTGGATTAGTACCCATAAGTGTTTTATTTCTTTCAGAAACAAACAGACATCATTTATGTTGCAACATTACTTAAACAGGGCATTTCTTATAAACAGTTGTATATAAAATGAAATCAGGGCTAAAACTTGAGTATTATGTTATCAATTCTGATTGATAAAATATAGGTCAGCTTATATACATTTGACTTCTTACAGCTTTTTGAAGAACAACTACAGAAAGGACTTGAGATACCAATTAATTTACTGAACGTTGAGGCCGCCATAACAGAAAACCCCTTGTGGGTTGGAAATATCAGCACAAGGAAAGTAGTTAATCTGTACAGACACACGCAGGCATTGTCAGGTTTTAAATTTTTGGACAATACACTTACTCTTACGGTTTATATACTTCTGCTTGATTTACAGATCATTTCACATGAAAGAAATATGTACTCATGAAGTTTGAACACAGTCTGGCTTTGGGGCGACATTTTGCCCTTTTCTCACCCTCACGTCACCTTCATTATGGAAAGGTTTGAAGCTTATATAATCACCGGATTAGCATGGTGTTTTAGAAATTTCCTTCTTTTCAACACCAAGTCACGCCTATAGTTTTACAGATATAGGACTTTTCACAGCACGATATTGGGAGGCACGGATTCTATGTGGCACCCTGACTTGATCTCTCCATCTATATTTGGGTCATAGACCAAGTGTCTTTTATACACTGGTACTTTGTGTGTTCTTAAATCACTTGAAAGTAGATTAAGTTGCTTATAGTCTCACCTTTTGCATAGCTATACTTTGCTTATATTTGTTCCTAAAACATTCAAGTTTTTGGTTACTGTAATGAGTGAGAAAGTTTTCCCAATACATACACTGGTTTTATGTGTATGTAATTACACAGCCTTGAGGAAGTCGTGGGACGCTGCCTGGGCTTTGATTTCATTGCGCCCGCCATCTTGGGTATGAATCGGGCGAGCAGTCTAGTGCTCGGCCCCTCCCACCCCAGTAACTACAAAAAGACCTCTTCTCACACTAATCACTGATTAATAGTGTGTGTGTGATTGTCCTGAGGCGGAAGCCGGGACTTGTATGCTCCGAGTGTATTCCTTGCCTGCACATTTTAAAACTGCACTTTGATTTCGTTTTTCACCTAAATTCGTTTTTAATACTTGTGGCACATGTTAGACTGTCAGTAATCCTAGCGCTTACCCAGTCTTTGCTCCTAGCCCCACTGCCGCCGATTAAACGCTGCCTGGGCTTTGATTTCATTGTGCCCGCCATCTTGGGTGTGAATCGGACGAGCAGTCTAGTGTTCGGCCCCTCCCTCCCCAGTAACTACAAAAAGACCTCTTCTCACACTAATCACTGATTAATAGTGTGTGTGTGATTGTCCTGAGGCGGAAGCCGGGACTTGTATGCTCCGAGTGTATTCCTTGCCTGCACATTTTAAAACTGCACTTTGATTTCGTTTTCCCCCTAAATTCGTTTTTAATACTTGTGGCACATGTTAGACTGTCAGTAATCCTAGCGCTTACCCAGTCTTTGCTCCTAGCCCCACTGCAGCCGATTAAACGCTGCCTGGGCTTTGATTTCATTGCGCCCGCCATCTTGGGTGTGAATCGTGCGAGCAGTCTAGTGCTCGGCCCCTCCCGCCCCAGTAACTACAAAAAGACCTCTTCTCACACTAATCACGGATTAATAGTGTGTGTGTGATTGCCCTGAGGCGGAAGCCGGGACTTGTATGCTCTGAGTGTATTCCTTGCCTGCACATTTTAAAACTGCACTTTAATTTCGTTTTTCACCTAAATTCGTTTTTAATACTTGTGGCACATGTTAGACTGTCAGTAATCCTAGCGCTTACCCAGTCTTTGCTCCTAGCCCCACTGCAGTCGATTAAACGCTGCCTGGGCTTTGATTTCATTGCGCCCGCCATCGTGGGTGTGAATCGGGCGAGCAGTCTAGTGCTCGGCCCCTCCCGCCCCAGTAACTACAAAAAGACCTCTTCTCACACTAATCACTGATTAATAGTGTGTGTGTGATTATCCTGAGGGGGAAGCCGGGACTTGTATGCTCCGAGTGTATTCCTTGCTTGCACATTTTAAAACTGCACTTTGATTTCGTTTTTCACCTAAATTCGTTTTTAATACTTGTGGCACATGTTAGACTGTCAGTAATCCTAGCGCTTACCCAGTCTTTGCTCCTAGCCCCACTGCAGCCGATTAAACGCTGCCTGGGCTTTGATTTCATTGCGCCCGCCATCTTGGTTGTGAATCGGGCGAGCAGTCTAGTGTTCGGCCCCTCCAGCCCCAGTAACTACAAAAAGACCTCTTCTCACACTAATCACTGATTAATAGTGTGTGTGTGATTGTCCTGAGGTGGAAGCCGGGACTTGTATGCTCCGAGTGTATTCCTTGCCTGCACATTTTAAAACTGCACTTTGATTTCGTTTTTCACCTAAATTCGTTTTTAATACTTGTGCCTGGGCTTTGATTTCATTGCGCCCGCCATCTTGGGTGTGAATCGGGCGAGCAGTCTAGTGCTCGGCCCCTCCCGCCTCAGTTACTATAAAATGGTCCCCTCCTACCGGGAGCGCAGCGGGCGCGCCGGCGGCACGCCGAAGGTGCGCCAAAGGCAAGCCCGTCTGCGCCTGTCCGCGCCAGGTCAGGCCCAGGGGCCGGGGACGTTGGCCGACTCATCTCCTACCCTGCCAACACCCTTAGACAGCTACAGCTCTCCTACCCGCCGCCCTCTCCTGAGACAGTGAGGCGGATTAATGCCGCTGGCCTCGCTTGCAGGGCACTCAACTCTCCCAGCTGCCGCAAGCATACTGCGGTGCTGGCAAGGAGTGAGACATCCGTCCGGGTGATGTATCTGAACTCACGCTGCCTGGTCAAGCACCAATCTGACATCTTCATTCTCCTCTCCAATGAAAAACCAGATATATTATTACTTACAGAGGCATGGCTTACTGCTGATTCCCACCCTGATATCTTGGCGGCCCTCCCATCTGACTACTACATCCTGCATGCTGACCGCCCTTCAGGTCGCCCTGGGGGCGGGGTGGCAGCCATCATATCAAAGCAATTCAAATTTATTACCACGGCATCTCTTGTTCTGCCAGAGGTAGATAATCTGGTCATCAGCCTGGAAACGAAGGCTGGCGCCCTCACACTCATACTCTTATACCGGCCCCCTCACTCCATGCCCTCTTTCTCGACCACCATGAGTGAACAGCTGTCTAACCTGCTGACACACCACGCCTGAATCGCTCTCTTTAGCGATTTCAATTATTGGTTAAATGACGACAAAGCTGGCCCCCATGCTTCGGAATTGTTTGAAGCTCTTACCAGCCTCAACCTGACTCAACAAATTTCCGCGCCCACCCATATAAAGGGTCATACCCTTGATCACATCTGGATTAATGACCTAGTGCTATCCCAGCCACTCATCTCCCCATGTGTCTGGTCGGATCATTATTTAATTGATACCACCATTACTGTCAACGGCAGGGTCATGGCCCCCATCATGGCAGGTGGATTATCGCGTAAATGGAGTTCCTACGACTCCCTAGGCTTCCTCACAGCCCTGGCCAATACTCAACCCGCCACCCACACCCATGCCAATATTGATGCAATGGAAGGCGACATCTGTAACTGGCTAAAGATGGCCAGTGACCAATTCGCCCCCTTAACTAAATTCTCACGTACCAGACATAGTAACTCACACAGATGGTTCTCCAGCGATCTTAAAGAACACAAACTGAAGGTACGTCAGCTGGAACGGATCTGGAGACGCATCTATGCTGACTCAGATAGACTGCTCTCCATTGCAGCTCATAAAGAATATAAAAATGCGATTTCTTCGGCTAAATCGGCACACGTCTCCGACCGAATTCTGTCCCCTCATAATAAATCGAAGGAAGTCTTCAAGATTATGAATGAACTTACCACGGATGATAGAACTCTACCTGCTCAGACTCCAACTCAAGAGTCTTGCGACGCCCTTAATTCCTTCTTTATCGAGAAAATTGTCAAAATTAAGGACTCCATTCCCCCTCTCACCCATATGCTGCCCTCAGACACCTCTCTCAATAACCTACTACCTCTCACCCAGTTTCCTGCCCTTGACCCCAACACCTTAGCTGAGCTCGTGGCCCGGGTCAAATCAGGTTCCCCACCTCGGTCCTCCGGGACGTCTGCCTCAAACTACCGGATCAAATACTACCCCTGCTGAATGCTTCCCTCAATACTGCCACGGTTCCCAGTTCCTTCAAGGAGGCCATCTTAGTGCCTCTATTGAAGAAACCTGGTGCGGACCCTGCCGACCTCACCAACTATCGTCCTATATCCCTCCTGCCCTATTTGTCCAAGCTTCTCGAGGCCCACGTCACTCGGTGCCTCTCAAACTTTGTCGAGAGCTCCTGCTATCTTGAGCCCAATAAGGCCGGCTTTAGAGCGGCCCACTCCACCGAGGCCGTCATCTTGGCAGTATTGGAAACCCTGAGGGGGAACGCTGACGTAGGGACCCCCCAGGCCCTCGTGCTCCTGGATCTGTCGGCCGCGTTCGACACGGTGGACCATGACATCCTTCTCCATCGTGTCGGACAGGCCGGCATCCAGGGCCCTGCCCTCAAGTGGATTGAGTCCTTCCTCGTCGGCAGAACACAAGCCGTGCACCTGGGCCCTTTTACGGCTGCCAAGACTCCCACCACTTGTGGAGTCCCTCAGGGCTCATCCCTCTCTCCCCTCTTGTTTAACTTATACCTTCGGCCACTGATCCATTCGCTCAAGAGGTGGAATATCACAGTGTTTAATTACGCCGATGATTTGCAGATCATCTTCCCTCTTGACTCTCCTGATGCTGTCAACAGCTTCCATTCAGTCATGATCCACATCCAGCAGTGGATGAACCACAATCAATTTAAAATTAAATCCCGGAAAAACAGAGCTTCTGCTTCCGGGATATAGTTTAGTACACTGAGGGCCTCAGTTCTGGCCCACCGAGTTGGCCCCCCTCCCACCCATGTCAGCTCGGTGAAGAGTCTAGGGGTGGTCATTGACGCTGAGCTCTCTTTTAAGGCTCAAGTAGGGGCTGTGATTTCCGCATGCATGTTCCAGCTTCGAAAAATTCGTAAAATAGTCCATCTATTTCCGCATGCAGCACTGGTCCAGGTTGTCATCTCCCTGGTACTATCCGGCCTCGACTTCTCGAACTCTTTATACCATGAACTCCCACAATCATTGCTCCGCCGTCTTCAAACCGTGCAGAACCAGGCGGCCAGACTTATACACAAAACGCCAAAGTGACAGTCTGCGAAAACCCTACTACGCAAATTGCATTGGTTAGCAGTTGAACAAAGGGCGGCCTTCAAGATTGGCTGCCTGACTTTCAAGTCTTTTCACTGTACCAGCCCTGTCTTCCTCAAAACACTGATTAAGCAGCACCGACCAGCGCGCAATCTCTGGTCGGCCCACCTCCACCTGCTGGTCGCCCCCAAAATCAAAACAAATAAGTTCGGTGGCCGCAGATTTGCCCACCTGGCCCCCAAACTATGGAATCCTCTTCCCTTGTCCATTAAGTCTAGCTGCTCTCTACTTAATTTTAGGAAGCTCCTCAAAACCCGTCTCTTCACTCAAACCGGTTAGTCTGCCTCTTCACATTCCACGCACTCTGTACTCTAGCGCCAGGAAATTTATGGTGTCAGTGCGCTTTATAAATCTCACTTAAGATAAGATAAGATAAGATCAAGAAGCTCAGGCTGAATAGGCAAACCATACTGGATTCATGTCATCAGCTGAAGCCAGATCTTTAGCTTCACAAAAGGAACCAATTGTCAAACTCATGGCAGTACTTATTTTCTGGCCAATACACTGTGGCAGCATCTGGGGCCATGTCACAACCAGGTTTGTGTGGTGTGCTTCTAGATGTTATTTTTGCAATGGTGAGACACAATAATGCTTTTATCCATTTTCCACGCCAGCAGGATTTAGCCAATATGACAGGGGACTATTACGGTTTGGGTCAGATACCCCATGTGGTTAGAGCAATTGCTGGCACCCATATTGCCTTGCTAGAGAACAGGTCTACCGTTACAGAAACACTTCCATTCAATCAACATGCAATTTGTCTCATTTCAGGATTTGTACATCACAAGCATCTGTGCCCCTTTCCCTTGCTCTGCTCATGATTCCTTTGTACTGTGGAACATCCCCATTTCCCAGACTTTTTGGACTTGAGAAGGCCTGGCTTGTTGGTCCGTACAATGTGTCATGGTATTGGTTTATTAGAGTAATCAGAAATGGTGTTACATATTTATGTTCTGTTTTTTATCTCCGATCTAGGCGACTCAGCTTATCCCAACCGACCCTGGTTGTTGACACAGCTGAGGATTCCAACAATGCCTGTGGAAGTCAACTTCAATCAGGCCTGTGGTAGGACACGGCTGGGAGTGAAATGGGCTTTTGGGCTCCTGAAGGCCAGATTTAGCTGTCTGGACAAAACTGGTGGAGCCCTCCTCTTTCCACCTGCTAAGGTGGGAAACATCTTTACAACGCAACTTTTACCACGCAGTGCTTTTACATCGCAGCTTTTACAATGCAAACCATTACAACGCATTGCGCTGGGGGGCGCTCTAGGATAGGGAATAGATTTAATTTACTATCCAACACCTTCCATACTATCCACGGGGACTGGAGTTGGAATAGTAAATTAAACTATTCACTATCCAGCACCCCAATGCTCTATGTGTTGTAATGGTATGCGTTGTAAAAGTTGCGTCGTAAAAGCATGCGTGGTAAAAGCATGCGTTGTAATGTCATACATCCGCTAAGGTGTACCAGATCACCATTTCCTGCTGCACGCTCCACATCACCCTGTGACGGAACACCCCTTACATCACAGCAGATGGAAACCCTGAAGAGCCACTGGGTGAAGATCGTGATCTGCCAAATGAAGATATTTGTGAAGAGAAAGGAGTTAACTTACGTCGAGATGTCATTCACAACTTCTTCGCATGAGTGTAAGTCTATCTTTGCATGTTATGTGTTTCACCATTTAACCATCTATTAATGTGTTGGTGAGAGCAGTATTTAGTGGTACTTGTTGGGGAAGGGCAAGTTCAGGAAAAACAGGCCAAAGGTGTTTGCTTATCAAAGTGTGAACACATATACTACTGTATTTAGTTACATTGTTTTCCACAGATTGTTTTGTGAAACTGTGTTCTTCATAAGTTGCCTTTGTAATGTAGCCAGCATGTTCTGTGTGATAGGTAATGTATGCTTTTTTTTATCTGTTTAGGTTCCTTCGCCATATCAACTTTATTTGGACTTTTCAGAGTAGTGATTTTAGTTGGTATATGGTGGTGCTTCTGAGTACAAACGAAACCTCTGTTGATACTGGGGAAGACAGACACAGAGTTTGGATGTTCAAATCTTATACCAAAGCAACTTGCACTGTGATTGAATGGAAGTTTAGGAAGTAACATTGCACTAAAGCACTATGTGTGCCATCATTTACTCAAAACACATCTGGTAGTGAAGCCAATTTATGACAATCTCCCTTCACATGCTAAAATGCTCATTGTATGTAGATGTTGATGTATCACATCATTGTGGGACATACTTCTTGTGGCACACCACTGAAACTTGGTTGTGACATCCCACCAGATACTGGAACCATGTTTTGGATGTACCCAGTGTCTACAAAATGTTGGGCTGACATGGTTCTGTCTCTTGGGATTTTTCAGGTAGAATTTTTTATATGAGGCAGGAGATCTGACTACATCTGGTTACACGAATCAATAATAATTTGCCAATGCATTCATATTGATTTGGACATATTCTCTTCTTCCTTGTTGGGAAGGTCTTGAACTGGAAATGTGCAAAGTGGCATGTATGAATTGTAAAGTACAAAGTTGAGAGACAGGATTTGTTAAAATGGAATGAACATAGTAGTGGAGTATTGAATGGTATGAAAATATTTCGAGTAATGTTTGTGAACTTGAAATAAACATTACCTACTTCAAAATCGTCTATGTTACTACAAAATGTTTTGTAATTCTCGAGTTATGATGGAAGAAAATAAATGCATTGACAGAGTTAAATCATAAGACACCAGTGTATGAATTTATGACTTTTACATTTATTGTGCCAAATGTGAAAAAAATGAAAGGGCGTGACCATATCAATTCAATTCAACTAAATTTCAATTGAACATATCAAAAACAAACAAAAAGGGAAGAAGTAATTTGTGGTGAATAAAACCAAAGATGTAGAGCCGGAGTTGTTTGTAGTTCATTATCCAAAAGGCAACTGGCATCAGAAAGGCAAATGTGATCAGAAATAGTCCACAGAGTGAATGGTAAGGGCAAAGGGCGGGCCGTCTGTGGCCGTCGGGGGCCGAAGGAGGCTGGGCTGGGCCCCCCCTTACTCGCACCAGCGAAGGTACTGTACACTTATCATTGGCTAACTGCATCTGGTACAATGGGGAAAAGGAAAAATCCGGAGGAACTTACTGACGCTGGAGGGGTTACTAAGGGAGGGAAGCATCCTAAGAGGCAAAAGTGTAAGACTGTCAAAAAGCGCCAGCTCCATGCAGCGGGGAATTGTGTAATGGACAGAATTGATGACCTGCTCTCAGATTGCACTGACCTGTTAGCAGCCACCCCTAATCCAGGAGTTGATGATTGTGTGCTAATTGGTTAAGGGATTGTTGAGGATGGAAAGAGTAAAACAAGGGAGCCAGTAGTTATACCTGAAATGCTTATGTGTAAACCACAATCGGGATAAATCACCATTACCTGACAAACCCGAGGAAAGTAGAGCGAACACCGACCAGAGCACTGAAAATGTTCTAAATCTACCTTGCACTAACAAATTCGCTATTTTAGCCCAAATTGAAAATCTCCATCTAGAAAAGGAATTGGATATGATAAGCCCTAGTTTAAGTCAAGTTGAAAGTACTCTTCAGGCAGATTCTGGGGTAGATGATCAAACTGATAACCCTTTGTTTAAACTTGTAACCCACCTATGTGATTTAATAAAAGGGATGCAAGTTAAGATTGATCACCTAACTACTGTAGTTAGCAACCTAAATGTGGAACATAACAAAGTCCCTGTAGCGTCTAAAGCCCCTAGAACTAATCAGGGAGGTGTATCAGGTCAGACAGGAAACGCTCCCCCTAAGTTAGGTGAAAAACCTAAAACATATGCAGTTGCATCTAGAAGTTGTAGAACTAGTGAGGGGATTAGAACAGGGAACCAAGTGTCCGAAGATAACCAGCTATCCCAGCCCCCTGTCACAACTCCAATAAGTAGCATATCAGGACAATTGGGAGGCAAACCACCTCCTAGGCTAAAACAAGCTGACTACAATCCCCCACCCAGTCGGCAGAACACGGGCCCTATTCCATCAAACTCTGGGCCCATTAAACGCAGTCCAAATATTACTAAGTCACCTCCAGTATATCTGATTAATATACCCAAGCTCCCTGTTGTCAGAGATCGTGAATCACCTGACACTCTAACCAACAAAGCTATTCATTGGATTAGACACGTAAGGGGTTGCAGGTCGGTGATTAGGGAAGATATTCTCCGTGCAATTAGGCTTACTCTCCAGGGTGATGCCTACCATTGTATAGAACTTATTTTAAAAAATCCAATGGTAGCCGGAGAATTACTAAACTTAGAATTTAGATCTTGCTCCCCGGATCATTCTAGGATCCAGATGAGAGCTACTTCCCCGCAATTTTGGAAATCCATAAGAGAGAAGCAGGCCGATACCTCGCATGGGGAAAGCTCGAGACTGGATTGCAATGATTGACTTCAATCACAAGCCTTAACACAAGCAACCAATGATGTAGAAATAACTGGACAGGAACCCAATGGTATCGTAGTAAGCTTCACAAAAAAACAAATCTCACCAGCTTGTTCCTCTGTTGAGGTTATTCACCCAGATAATACCCTGGAGCTTGCAGTGCAAGCTAGTCCCATGTCCAGTGCCGGCAAACCGGGGTCCGTCCTTTCCTGGAATATAGCTGGCGTAAAGTCTAAATTGGAGTCACCTGAGTGGGCACATCTTATTGGAGAACATGAAATATGCCTATTTCAGGAAACCTGGACAATGGAAGAACTGCATTTTCCAGGTTATTTAAATTATAGTATCCCTGCAGTAAAGGAAGGGAGAGGGAGACCAGCCAGAGGGCTAAAGATCTGGATAAGACAGGATCTTGGGTCAATGATAAAAACTATACCGACTAATCACAGGGATCTGCAGTTATTAAGTCTTAAGTTCCCGAACGATGTACCAGTCTATGTTTATAACATATATGCGAGAAGTACGGGGGGTAGAAAATCTGAGGTTCTATTACTCCTGGAAGACCTATTGGAAAGTCGATATTTGCCCTCAAACGTAATCATCGGGGGAGATTTTAATGTAAATTTTGAACCTCTTTTGAAAGGAAGTTGGAATGTGTCGGATGAGGAGGATAGGGAGTGGGGGATTCCCAAATTGGATCTTGACCCAGTTAGCAAATGGACAGATATAGTGGTCCAAATGAACTCTATCTGCTTAAATAAAGGCTTAAGAGCAATCAATGGTAGGACCACAGGCGACAAGTCTGGTGCATTTACATTCAAAAGTGGTATTCGTAAGAGTAGAATATACTACATTTTGATCAAAACTGGGCCTGTCGAGAAACCTTCAGGACATGATGATCATAGATAGGGTAGAGAGTGACCACAATCCCCTGTCTATGAGTCTCACTTACTGGGAATCTCCTGATCATCCCGGGGCTATGATGGTTTCCACCCCCTCCAGTGACATTGTAATATCTAATGATATGTGTCACGTCCGATGGTCCAAAGTTTCACTTCACAAAGAGAATGTGGATTTTATAATCAGCAAGCTTGAACAGGCGAAACTAGATTTATTGTTGCTATCTGAAATGGACAATAATCTTTTAAAACTAGGAGCAGGGACCAGGATTCATGAGGTTCTTTTTGGGGAACTAAAGAGTCTTTTTATTAAGCTCTGTCGGCGGAATGTCTCCCGCGTTCCAGAGGTATCATGGTGGTACTCTAGTGAATGCAGGAAGGCCCGCCTTAACCTGGGAAAAGCAATTAAAACAGAGATGACTGAGAATATGAGAGCGGCCAGGCTGACTTATAAAAATACTGTCTCAAGTGCCAAACGAGATTGGGATGAGAAAAGGTGGAATGACCTTAAGGAGGCAGGATCTTGTAAAGATTCGCGAAGATTCTGGAATGTCTACAAGTGGGGTGTGGATACTAACCCGGATAAGCCGCAGAACTGGGTCCCCCAAGAAAAGTGGGTAGAACATTTCCAGCCGCAGTATTCTAAGGGCGAGGGCTCGCAACCGGTAGTGGAAGTATTTTTGAAACCCCTATTGGAAGATTTCTTTACCCTGAAAGATGTTCAGTGTGCTCTAGATCTAGTGGTTCCTGGTAGAGCGCCAGGCATTAATGGCATACCCGCTGACCTATTCCTGCAAGATAAGAACTCCTGGGGTCGTTATTTACTTCTCTTATCAAATATGATAGCTAGGGGAGCCCCTATACCAAGTTCTTGGAACGGGGCAGAGATCATACCCGTTTACAAAAAAGGGGACAAGTCCCAGCCAGGTCATTATCGCCCAATCAGCCTGATTGATACATCCCAAAAAATATTTGGCAGGCTGGTTTTAAACAAAATTCTTGACTGGGAGCGCGACAACAAGATCTTATCCCACTTGCAGGCCGGGTTTAGAAACTCAATTAGCACTGTCGACCAGATGCTGCATTTTGCAATGCTCTACTGGAAGACAGTGATAATTGGTCATGGAAGCCTTTATGCCGCTTTTATAGATTTAAGAGTGGCATTCGACCTGGTCCCACGCACTACGCTATGGAATGTCCTTAATGGCATGGGTATGCAATGGACTCTTTTATCTCTGGTAAAAAGACTGCATGAACAAAACAATGCACAGATCAGGTGGGGGAGCCCTGGGAATGTTACCCCACAGTTCCCAGTGGAAACGGGAGTACGCCAGGGCTGTGTCCTGGCGCCAACCCTATTTTCCCTATATATCAACGACGTGGCTAAAATCTTAATTGACTCCAATATTGACGCGCCGATCATTGCTGGAGCCAAAGTTCCCATTTTAATGTTCGCTGACGATTGTCTTTTAGTTGCAAAAACCCCAAGTGGGCTTCAAAAGGGCCTAAGACTCTTTGAAGACTTCTGTGCAGCACGGGGTTTAGAAGTAAATGTACAGAAATCGAAATGTATGACTTTTAATGCTTCTAAATATTTTAAGGGTACTGTGATCATGAACAAACGGCCTTTGGAAAGGGTCCAAGCCTTTACTTATTTGGGTGTCTGTATTCCGCATATTTTGTGCTGGAAACAACACATTGAACTGGCTACCCTAAAACATAGGCAGTTATCGGGGGCCCTGAGTTTGGAACATTCTAAATCCCTTACTAAACCGATATCTCTGGTATTGGCGGTTTACAATGGTAAAGTGGTTAGTTCCACTCTATACGGGGTTGAAATGTGGGGAACTGAAAATCTCAGGGGGATGTCAATCTCTGAAAATTCATTCTTAAGGAATTTAATAAAACTACCTCGGAGTACCCCCCTGAACCCTCTTTTTTATGATTTAGGGATTTTCCCAATAGCCCTTATAGCATCCTTACGCCCAGTCTTCTATTGGAGGGGGATTTGGACCACCCCGGAACTCGAAACCTACACAAAAGGCCTACTTGATATAATCAGCAGTGATATTTATCACAAAATCAAGTGGTTAAGACACATTAGGTGCCTCTTGATTGATTTGGGTTTACGGGATCTGTGGGCAGATCCTACAAACACCAGGTTCCCTCCCAAGAAGGTACTAAAGAATTTGTACTGGCAGTTTGTGGCTTCCAGGTCCTTTGGGTCTATTGACCAAGGGTCTTTGACTGGACTGTTTTTGGATATTAAAGATGCGCCAAAGCTGGAAACTTTTTGGGATGTCATCCTAAAACCCCTGGACCCTAAATTATATTTCCAATTGAAATTGGGAGTCTACCGGTTGGGGCATTTACTAGCAGTTGGTCTGCGGGAGCCAACGCTGCTTGTCCATCTTGTTCAGCGCCCTCGGAAACCATAGGCCATCTGCTATTTAAATGCCCAGTGTATGCGGTGCCCCGGAGAATATGGCTTCGCCCAATGTGTAGGTTGACGGGCACCGACAGGGGGTCGGTGGCAGTTAGAATTATTCGTTCCTGCACTGATATGACAGTTTATATAGCTGTGGCAAAATTCTTGGGCTGGGCCTGGACCATTAAAAGTAGAATGTCAAATGATTAACATGTATTCATGGTGCCAAACTGAAATTTTAATTCAATGTGCAATAATGAAATGGATATATAATTTTTATATGTAATGTACATACAAATTTTAACTTTGTTATATGTTTTAAATTTATATTTATTTGTACTGTCTGCTTTTATGACAATCATCGAATAACGCTTGTCTGAACTGACAGTTACACCAAGTATCCCATCGTTGAGGTCCTGCCGTCAACAGCATTTTCCAATTTGCAAAGAGTGCTAGAAAAGTAATTTGCCCTGTTTGGTCTGCTACACGTCATCAATACGGACACTGAACAACAATTCCAGGGCAGTGAATTCAGAAAGTTCCTGACACAGCCAGGCATCAAGCATCGACGAAACACCCCATTTGCCGCAAGCGAATGGCAAAGTTGAACGATTTATGCGCACCACCAACAAAGTCCTGCACAAAGCCATGGCCGAACACACCGACCCAGAAATCGCACTCCAACAGTTTCTCAGAGAATACCGTGGCACGCCTCATTTCACAACACTGCGGTCCCCCTGGTCGCTTATGTTGACCGGACCTCGACGAGACTATTTGCCCATGGATGACAACTGGCAGCAGGAGCCGTATGACACGACAGATGCCCAGGCGCGGAGGCGACAAACCAATGACAAATGAAATCAGCGCCGGAGGATGCGTGTCCAAACAGTGACCCCTGGTTGTTCTGTAGTGTAACAAAATCGGTGGAGTGGGGGGAAATTCCGTACCCCCTATGAGCCAGAGCTGTGGACCGTAAAGTCGACCAACGGCACGGCAGTCACAGTGGAACGAGACGGAGAGGTGATAACACGTAACAATTCATGGTTCAAGAGAGTTCCGTCGTCGGACAGAATCCAGCCGATCACAGACCAGTCAGGTCCAGCCGAGCCACAGGTGGATCCAGTTGAGAGTAACCTTGGTGAAGATCTGTCTCCCAGTCCAGCCAGATCATCTGAAGCAAGGAGTCCCCGAAAAGAGCAAGAGGACCGCCGGCACTCGTATAATCTTAGGCCGAACCCCCGGCCTTGCAAGAGACTAGCTGATTTTGTATGTTAAAAACATGTTTCATCTTTTGTCTTTTCAAACCAATTTGGAAAGGGATGTAATGGTCTAGTTCTTCACCCACCGTTGGGTGAAGCCCATGAAGCACCTACGAACAAAGTATCACTCTCTGGCCACGCCTGGCCAGAGAAGATAAATAAAGGGGCCGGGGTCGTACTGGGCTTCCGGTCGGTACCAGCTAACCAATGTGTCTGGTCCGTTATTTATGCGGCGCTGTGGCAGGCCCATGCGCGCTAAGTGAACGAGTGCCCCCCTGAAGTCCTTACATCAACGAGTAAGGTTAGAAGAATGCAGGTATCCTGAATAACGGGTGCTAGGCACATATATAATATAAAAGCATAATTTAGGATTTTTGGTTCATATATCCCGGCATTCAGAAAGCAGTAGAGGTCACCTACCAGTGCTTAATTACAGCTAAGTTTAGATAGGTTTTAAAGTCAACTGAGAGGTTTATTGTGAATGTGCTAAAATTGACTTGGTGTGCTACACACCTGAATTAATGCTTTGTTGACAACTTGGAACAGGAAAGGTGGATGCTGGATTAGTACCCATAAGTGTTTTATTTCTTTCAGAAACAAACAGACATTATTTATGATGCAACATTACTTAAACAGGGCATTTCTTATAAAAAGTAGTATATAAAACGAAATCAGGGCTAAAACTTGAGTATTATGTTATCAATTCTGATTCATAAAATATAGGTCAGCTTATATACATTTGACTTCTTACAACTTTTTGAAGAACAACTACAGAAAGGACTTGAGATACCAATTAATTTACTGAACGTTGAGGCCACCATAACAGAAAACCCCTTGTGGGTTGGAAATATCAGCACAAGAAAAGTAGTTAATCTGTACAGACACATGAAGACATTGTCAGGTTTTTAATTTTTGGACAATACACTTACTTCTACGGTTTATATACTTCTGATTTATTTACAGATCATTTTACATGAAAGAAATATGTACTCATGAAGTTTGAACACACTCTGGCTTTGGGGCGACATTTTGCCCTTTTCTCACCCTCACGTCACCTTCATTATGGAACGGTTTGAAGCTTATATAATCACCGGATTAGCATGGTGTTTTAGAAATTTCCTTCTTTTCAACACCAAGTCACGCCTATAGATTTACAGATATAGGACTTTTCACAACACGATATTGGGAGGCACGGATTCTATGTGGCACCCTGACTTGATCTCTCCATCTATATTTGGGTCATAGACCAAGTGTCTTTTATACACTGGTACTTTGTGTGTTGTTAAATCACCTGAAAGTAGATTAAATTGCTTATAGTCTCACCATTTGCATAGCTATACTTTGCTTATACTTGTTCCTAAAACATTCAAGTTTTTGGTTACTGTAATGAGTGAGAAAGTTTTCCCAATACATACACTGGTTTTATGTGTATGTAATTACACAGCCTTGAGGAAGTCGTGGGACAACCTCACGGTTGCGATGAAACAGATATTGGCTGTTGGGAGCAGTTTGGAACATCTATGTAAATTAAACTGAACAACTAAGAAGAAAGAAAATAGAGCTGTTTTTATTTACTGTGCATGTTACTACATGTGAAACTTTAACATTTGATAAATGAGTGCTAAGGAGTGCTAATCTTTCTTGTTGGCTAAGGCCTATCCTGGGGAGACTTGTGGTTCTCCTATCCTTTTAGCACAGTTACTTGAATTTTGCTTATTTCAAATACTTTGTGTAATTCTTCTATGTGGCGCCGTTATACAATCAATCAATCAATCAATCAATCATGCCATTTGTATAGCGCACTACTCACCCGGGAGGGTCTCAAGGCGCTTGGGGGGAGGGGTATGCTACTGCTTGAACAGCCAGGTCTTGAGTTGTTTCCTGAAGGCGAGATGGTCCTGGGTCAGCCGAAGGTGGATGGTGAGGGAGTTCCAAGTCTTGGCAGCCAGGTAAGAGAAGGATCTTCCTCCGGCGGTGGCTCTTCGGTTGCGTGGTACGGCTGCGAGGGCGAGGCTGGTGGACCGTAGCTGGTGGGTGGGCGTGTAGAAGGTCAGGCGGTCGTTGAGGTACTTGGGGCCCAGGTCGTGGAGAGACTTGTGTGCGTGGGTGAGGAGCCGGAACGTGATCCTCTTGTCGACGGGGAGCCAGTGCAGGTTCCTCAGGTGGCTGGAGATGTGGCTGCATCGGGGGACATCCAGGATGAGTCGGGCGGAGGCGTTCTGGATGCGCTGGAGTCTTTTCTGTAGCTTGCTGTGGTTCCGGCGTAGAGGGCGTTTCCGTAGTCCAGTCGGCTGGTGACGAGTGCCTGGGTGACAGTCTTCCTGGTCTCGGTCGGGATCCAGCGGAAGATCTTGCGAAGCATACGCAGGGTGTTGAAGCACGATGAGGAGACGGCGTTGACTTGTCTGGTCATCGAGAGGGAGGGGTCCAGGATGAAGCCCAGGTTGCGTGCGTGGTCGGTTGGCTTGGGTGCGGTGCCCAGGGCTGGGGGCCACCAGGAGTCGTCCCAGGCGGAGGGCGAAGATCCCAGGATGAGGACTTCCGTCTTGACCGAGTTCAGTTTCAGGCGGCTGTCCTTCATCCTGTGGAAAAGTAAATTTTGCCATGTTCTGTGTCCCTACGCCTCATCCATCATATGTTATGTGTGCATGACCAATATGCATATGTTATTCCCCATGTCCGATTAATGACGCAATTATAGTTGTGTCCACCTCTAGTATGCCAGTTTCCAGTCCTCGTGAATACTACGAATATCAGGCCTATGTAAAGCTACGTTGCCACGTTTCTCAGTGTGCACGTTATTTCATTATAAAGTCCCCGTTTCCAGGCCTCAACAGGGCCCGGACACCAGATTCAGCTCCTGTCTCCTGAAGCCTCGTTGAGGAGCGATACAGCCCCCACCTGTATCCTCGACCTTTCACTTACTTCCTGCCTCACAGTGCCCGGTGCAGCTTGGCTCTGCCTCTGAGTCTGCCAAAAGTATGTTATAGTTCCAGTTATCAGTTCAGTCCTCCTTCTCTGCATTCCTAAGCTACTGAACTGCATCAATAGTTTCCGTCATTGTCTAGCCTTCACGTCTCCATGTTAAGAGAAATACTGTATTTACTGGTCATTTAATATTCTTCATCACGCACTACATGTAGAATAATGCATGGTCCAGTCTTAGAGTCAAGTTAGCTTTTCCCCTCATGACTTCTAGTTTATATCAACATGTTCCCTAAACATCAGATACTAACTAGATAGGGTTTAGGTACATGTCGCTCCGACCCTCCAGACTTTAGTCTCTGCTCCTAGCACAGAGTTCATAGCCCCCAGCTTCTCCTCGTAACACGTCATTGCCAGTTTGCGCGCACCATCAGGTTAGAGGTCCCGGCTCCTTAGGTAGCCCCCTCCTATGTTTCCACCCCATTCATGACATATTCTGTTACGTCTGCACCACATGTCTATGTATACGCCCAGTTACACCTACTTTTACTGTTATCTTTCGCGACTGCTACGCGTCACACCTTCTGCTCCACCCACTGCTACGCCTACTGCAATGTAATGCTATGTGTTTGCGCTATGTATATATGCTCGTGGATTGTTATTAAAAGTTAGCGCGCTCATCCCAGACCCAGCCCCGGCAGCTGCCGGGCCACTCTAGCCCTGCCATTCTGTTCCTATGCAGGTTGTCCTGATCCTGTCCTTATGCTGTAATAAACCTGCAGAAACTCCTACTACCTCGAATCTTGACTCTTATTTATTGAGCTATCTGTTATGATATATGCCTAGTCAAAAATAGGGTATTATTTATTTATTTACCACATAATGGCGCCCGAACAGGAACTTGCCCTTTCCCCACGCGTCGGTGAAGCCACGCCGACCCCCTGACCCTCTGCAGTCGTGACGGAACCATACTGGCCAAGTGCAGATATTTCTGCTTCAAGTATCCCTCAGGCCCACGGAGGAGACGGAGGAGGCGGTCCAGCATCCAAACGAGACGGTGGAGGAACGCGGCGAGTCCCGACCAGAGCCCAAGCCGAGAGTCCAAGGTCCGAGGTATCCGGAGGCCCACCCGTAACTGAAGTCCGAAGTCCGAAGTTCGTCGTCATCAGTACAGTCCAGTCCGAGGCTTTCCGTTCCGTGCTGCCCGGTGAGTACCATTGCTGGGGTAGTATCTAGACAGGACCAATCTAAATTGACTCCTGGTCCGTGGGTTGGTGGTACCCAGACTCACAAACGAAGTGTTCACCTAGGTGGATACGGGTCTTGATGCGTCCCTTTATGGGACCGGTATGTTCCGTACTGTTACAGCAGTGCATCCAGTAACTCTAGTCTGTTCCGTTCTCGAGAAAATTCTTGTATTTCTGTTCTCAGTATTCCAGGTAATATTCTGTTCGAACTGTTATGTTATGATATTGTTTAATGTATTTTCAATGTCGTGGTATGCCTGAATTGTTTTCCCAATTGTTATTGTTCTTTGTGTATTGTATTGTGTTCCGATTCAAGTTTACAATGCCGCTCTTTTCCAAGTTACGTCAGTTAAAAACTAGAAAGGGTTTATTAGAAGAAGCAGTTCCTGTTCCGCCGAGGGACAGTCCAGGTCATTTTATGTATCAGAAACATGGCATAAGTGCCATATTGTATCTAGATTTATGGGTAGAGTATACCAAACAGTTAGAAGAAAAGTATAGATGGCCTGTATCGGGTACATGGGATGCCGAATGTATCATGCGAGTAGAAGAAGCATTATGGAAAAAGAAAGCCAGACAGTCGCAGAAAGATGCCATCGAGTTATGGCGTAAGGAAGCGCATAGAAGAACCGAAAAGGAAGTCAGAAAGTCAGAGTTAAGTAGAGAATTCCAAGAACGAGCCCAAGAAAGAGAATTAATCGAGATAGGTGAACAAGTCAAAGCCGAACAGTCAGACAGACAGAGGCATGCCCTTATTAAGGGTATGTATCCTCTTCTTGCCGAGGGCTTGCCAAAAGCGACCCCAGAGACATCCAGTAATTTCCCGCCACCATTAGTTCCGACCAAGCTACGTCACAAACAGACCGCAGCTGATATTTTTATTTCGTCCTATTTGGACGACACAGTCCCAGAATATGCAAATCCTGTTCGCGCTCCGCCAGTCCCTGTAAATCAGGCACTTCCCGCTCTTCCAGACACCGGAGTACCTGCTACGGTACCCCCGGTCCAGCCAGCATTTCAACTTCCCGCTCCGCCACGAAGAATGTCCGTCGATGATTCTAGTTTAGGGGCCGCAGGAGGAGGTCCTCCTCAAACCCCGCCGCCACACAAGCGTTTAACGTTAGCCGAATTACATGCACAAGCGTCACAGCGTACGCCTAGACATCAGACGGTAGCAGAAATAAGAAAATCCCTTGCCGAATGTGTCTATGATCCAGTCCCAGGCGAGGATAATATGGTTTTATATTCGTTCCGCGTAAGAAAGGTGGCCGAGTATCTAGTCACCTTACCGAATATGAAAGAAGATCTAGACAGAATATATCGTTTCATCCGTACAGGGGATGATCCAGAAAGTATTCACGAAGCTATGTCTCAAAGGAAAGCCGAGATCCAGCTCATGATATTAAAGTTTCTGATTAATTGTCTAATAAGAGAACAAGATTACCCGTCTAAAGATTCTGCCGAAATGAGAATCCTGACAAGGTGGAGTGATAATATAGCCGAGGGTAAGCACAAGACCGTCGGTGCCATGGAAAGTATGTACAAGAAAATCCGTAAAGAAATAATAAAGATACACGAACAGCGTAAAGCAGCACAAGTAAGCGAGAAAGAAAGTACCTCTGATCCTGAAGAGGAAGACGACGAGAATTCTGCTAGAATAGCGTATGTAGGAAAATCTAGATTTCCAGACCGCCATTTACGCCTAGAACCCAAGTCTATTTTCCATCATTCAGTACCAGAACAAGGTTCCCTAGAACAAGTATTTCAAGCTACCGATCACATTCTGAAATCACGAATCGGTTACAGTGAATTAAGTACTATGCATGAACAAGAACTAGTCCGATCAGCAGTCCGATGGATTACTGATTCTACCACTTTTCCAGACGAAATAGTGGCACAAATGTTTCTGAAACTGCCCCCAGCCGAGCAGCGACTGGTGGGTATGTATATGATCCAGCACCTCATTACTCTGTATGAGGGTCAGCACTCTGATCCAGGCCCGTTACATGATGTCCTGAACGAGTTACTCCAGTACAAATGGAGAGGTCTAGGTACCGATTTAATTAGTGTCATTCTAGAACAGCGTCACAAATATAGAACGTTCTTGAACCCGCATTTTGTTCATGTCTCACCCCCAGAAAGTAAACCATTCTACATAGACAGACAGAATCCGTTACGAGAAGTCCACCCAGTCAAAGGAACGGGTGGCGAAATGCAACGAGTGTTTGTATACACTCCAATCACAAAGATGGAACTCCTTGAAATGAAGAAATTAATTCCCTGTCATGACAAAGATCCAGCAGGGTTCCATAGAGAATTAAAAGACATGCTCCGTATGGGAGAATATACTTACCCAGATATCATTAAAATGTTAAAAGTTCTGCTACCCGCAGGGGTGTATGAAAAATTAAAGGAAAAAGAATGGGAGGTGGGAGAGAAAAAGATCGATTGGACAGTTCTAGAAGCTGAAGACAAGGCACGAGTACCAGGTACCGGCCTTGGAGATAAATGTAAAGAATTACCAGAATTATTAATTCAAGTTTTACCCAGATTATTGACAACGAGAAAAGAAGACTGGGATGCAATCTCAGCCTGTAAACAGAAGCAAGATGAAGATATTAGTGATTTTTATTCTAGATTTGAAAAATGTTTTAGTATTAACAGTGGTCTCAAGACAAGTAGTGAGTCATACCCTCACCTTTTCGTTACTAAATTAGTCGAGAATTCAAGTCCACCAATTAAAAATCGAGTTTTGAAAGTCGAAAGCACCTGGCAAGCAAATACTCCGTCCCAGATGCTCCAGATGCTTCAGTATCACCAGAATAGAATCAGGGAAGAGCAAGAACACGAGAGAAAACGTATGAAAGACACGAAAATGAAAGTGCTAGTTGCACAATCTGTTCCTCAAGACAGCCAGAAGAGGGGTCCGAATCAAGCCAGTCATCCTGCAGCTCCCGTTAAAGGGAACTGCAATTATTGTAAACAGCCAGGTCATTTTATAAATGAGTGTGCAGTTCTGAAACACAACATAGCTACTGGTAAGACTAAAGAAAGACCACGTCCGCCTAGACAAGAACAAGTTTCACAGATTCCTCAGCCACAGAATGCACAACAGACAGTTACAGTACCGCAGCCTATTGCTGCAACACAGCATGTCACATCGCAGATGTACCAGTATGCACAGTCTGAGTATCCAGAGTACCAGCCATATTCATGAAACAGCCTAGAGAGGGAGGTAGGCTTGCCTCTCATCGAGATACCTGTAGATCAAGAAGGTCCCTATGTTCACAGTCAAGTATTAGGGAAAGACAGAAAGTTTCTGATTGATACAGGGGCAAGTAGGACCACAATTAGTCATGCCGAAGTTCCAGGGGCTCCGCTCTCAGGCTCAAGAAATGTTTCCCTTGGATTTTCAGGAAAGCCGATCGTTAATGAGATTTCAAAGCCAGTCACTCTAGAAGTAGGTCCATTGTCCCGTACCACTGATCTGTTACTTACTAAGTCATGTCCAGAAAATCTGTTAGGCATTAAGACACTGAAAGCGTTAGGTGCAGTTATTTGCTGTTCCCCAGAGGGAATACGATTGTTCCTACGTGACTTTAAGGGTCACTATGTATTACGAGATTTTGATTCCAGACTGTCTAAAGTTCCGCAGCATTTATGGGCGCAAGGTCCAACTGATGTAGGTTACATGCAAATCACACCCCATCGTGTGACTCTCAAACCAGGTGTAGTGTTACCCCGAATCAGACAGTATAGATTGCCACCTGAGGCTGTAGCAGCCTTATCCAAAATTATAGACGAGCTCATGGCTCAAGGAGTAGTTGGAGAAACTGACTCCAATGTATGTAATTCTCCGATCATTCCAGTCATGAAACGCACTGATCCAAATGCACCCCCAGTATATCGATTAGTGATTGATTTACGAGAACTTAACAAATGTATTATTCCGCAGTACCCAGTTGTCCCAGATATCTCTTCCCTATTGACTGCTATTGATTCCGAAGCCACGTTCTTCACTGTCATAGATCTCAAGAATGCATTTTTTAGTGTTCCCATTCATCCAGACAGCCAGTTTCTTTTCGGATTTTGTTTAAATGGAAGGAGCTATATGTTCACACGCGCTCCTCAAGGTTTCACAGAAAGTCCTAGTATTTACAGTCAAGCACTGAAGAGACAACTAGATAATATTCACATGCCAACTGACACTGCCCTGCTCCAGTATGTCGATGATCTACTGATCACAGCCCGTTCTGAACGTGACTGCGAGCGAGCGTCACTCACGGTTCTGTATTTCCTAGCCGAGATGGGGCACAAGGTGTCCCCTTCGAAGCTTCAATTCTGTGTCCAGCAAGTGGTATACTTAGGACACTTGCTGTCCACGAGGGGTAGGCAGTTGACACCAGACCGTATCCAGTTAATAGCGAGTCTTCCCCAGCCCAGAACCCAGAAGGAGGTACGTGCCTTTATCGGCCTTACTTCTTATTGTAGACAATGGATTCCGCAGTATGCATTTCTAGCCAAGCCACTGATACAGTTAACGACACAGGAGGCAGCCGCATCGACTGTCCTCCCTTGGACATCTGAACATACACTTAGTTTCAATGAGTTAAAGACAGCTTTATGCCAAGCTCCAGTTCTAGCTACACCGAACTACAGTAAGCCTTTTACACTTTTCGTCACAGAACGTGAAGGTACAGCATTATCTGTTCTCACACAAGATCAAGCAGGTCAATACAAGCCCTGTGCTTATTTTTCGAGCACATTAGATCCAGTCGCCCAGGCGTTGCCTGCGTGCCTCAAGTCAGTTGCAGCCACAGCACTAGCTATCAGACAAAGTGATTCCATAGTTTTAGGACACTCCCTGACAGTACAAGTCCCACACTCCGTAGAAGTTCTTTTAAACCGAACACAAACTCAGCACTTGACAATTGCACGTTTAACAGGTTATGAATTGACACTGTTTCAGCCACACATAGAAATTAGACGCTGCAATATCCTGAATCCTGCTACACTGTTACCATCAGTTAATTCAAATTCTCACACACATGACTGTGTGGAAGTAGTTAACATTACGACAAAGCCAAGACAAGACCTGACAGATATTCCGTTACTAGATCCTGACCTGACACTTTATGTGGATGGTTCATGTATGAGAACTAGTACAGGAGAACTAGTCGCCGCGTATGCAGTGACTACTGACACCGAAGTTATTAAGACACACCGCATTGACACTCTGTCCGCTCAAGCAGCAGAGCTAGTTGCTCTGACACAAGCCTGTATACACGCCGAAAACCAGAAAGTTAATGTTTACACAGATTCACGTTATGCATTCGGAGTTGTACACGACTTCGGAGTGCTCTGGCAGGAGAGAGGTTTCATGACTTCTCATGGAACCAAGATTCAGCATGGTCTCCTTATTCAAGCTCTGCTAGATGCCATACATTTACCGACATCTATTGCTATCATGAAATGCAAAGCACATACGAAAGTTACTGACATTATTTCTCAAGGCAATGATCTAGCGGATCGCACAGCCAAGCTTACAGCACAGACTCCAGACAGTCCAGTTAACATGACACATACTCCAGATCCGACTACATGTATGACAGTTAAGGACCCTACTCAAGATGTCATAGATATCCAGTTACATGCTACTCCCGATGAAATCAAGAAATGGTCCGAACAAGGAGGGGTCCAGACAGATCAAGGATGGTTAACAAAGGGTAGAGCCACATGGTTTCTCCCCGACTCTATGGTTCAAGTCATCATTAATACCGCACATAGTCCAGCACATTTAGGAGAAAAAGCTATGTTAGACAGTATCCAGAACATTTGGTTCAACAAGCATTTACGAGCTGCAGCCAAGCAGAAAGTCCGTACCTGTATGATATGTTGTCAGTTTAATCCAGGTAAAAGTGTCCCGGTGGAACAAGGTGGATTCCAGCCTCCTGACCACCCTTTTGAAGTCCTCCAGATGGATTATATTCAGATGGAGCGATGTCGAGGTTTCAAGTATGTCCTTGTAGTTGTATGCGCTTTGTCCAGATGGACAGAAGCATATCCAGTCCCAGATTACACAGCCGCGACCACTGCCAAGCAGTTGGTTCGTGAATTCTTCCCTCGATATGGACTCCCTAGGGTCGTATATTCTGATAACGGTCAGCCATTCTCATCTGAACTCATGAAGCACGTTTCCCTGTTGTTAGGGTACCAGTGGAAGTTCCATTGTGTACGCCATCCCGAAGCAGCCGGTCTAGTCGAGAGACATAATCAGACTCTGAAAATCCGTATCGCCAAAGTATGCAAAGAAAAAGGTGTGGACTGGCTAGTAGCTCTGCCAGTCGCTTTGTTTTATATGCGCATGGTCGCACATTCCAGATCAGGTCTGTCCCCGTATGAGGTCGTATTCGGCCGCCCCCCTAACATGTGGGGTACTCCTAGACCCCGAAGTATTACTGATGTTTCATGTAATATGCTGACAGATTACCTAGCTTCCTTGATGTCTGCCCTCAACTCATGTCGTTCACAGGTTGCCGCCGCATTTCCAGACAATACCGAGGTGGCACCGCATGAAATCGTTCCAGGTTCGCTGGTGATGATCCGAAATTTTGACAGATCAAGTCCGCTGGAACCTCGTTGGAAGGAGCCACGTCAGGTCCTCCTGACCACCCGTACTGCCGTCAAGCTGGAAGGCAGGAAGGGGTGGATACACCTTTCTCATGTAAAACTTTTCAATGGATTGAAACCCGTTTCTAAAAATATTTCCAAGGATTCCCAGGATTTTAAAGACTGCCGAAATATTGTTCCTAAGGACTGTCCCGCAAAAGACATTGACACAACCCCTTCCCTGTTAGAGAAAACTCTGCAGCAGGAGTATAAGTTAAAGCTCCGGTCTAGTAAAATAAGTCAGTCAGTTTGATTGTATAAGTCCTCCCCTAGGTGAAACGGTTAGGCTGTTTCTGACATGTATAAAATAGACCCCCATAGTGAGAGAGTTAGTCAGAACTCAATTCAATGTATCATTTTTCTAAGCTTCATATTATTCATCAGCATTATGATTTCTTGCATCAGCTATGCATTTTTCCTGTATTTTTCAGTTTCTCATGTAAATAAGTCTGCTAATGTTACAGGAGAGCACACGTTTAGTGATCTGCCTCCTCACGAATATGCTTACCGCCTCGCTATGCGTAACAATTCATTTATCCGTATGTTACATTACTCACACCAGACCAGCAATGCCACTAATTGTTGGGTGTGTGGTCGACTCCCCCCTTTCCAGACCCCAAAGGGAGTCCTGCCACTCTTTCCTTATCCATTCTCACATAATGGTTCGTGTGGAGCATGGTCCACGTTAACGTCATCCTTAACAGATATGTCTTTTCTTAACAGTACATGTTTCCCAGACAAGCAAGGTTTCCCCCACAGAACAGGTTTAGATCTAGAAAATGAAGTGTATAATTTAGGTAATTATTCGTCGAATTTCATGGTCCTGAATGTTCAGTCTGATACTACTCCAGACACACCTGCTATTTCAGTACTACCAGTCAAAGGCGAATTATGTGTCCGTAGTCATGGTTCTGTACACGTAGGACATAGTGATTGTACTACTATTGTCAAGTATAGTGACAGTGGGAAATCTATTTTCAAAGCTTCACGTCATTCTTATTTTGTTTGTGGTCAAACTGCATATGTTCATCTGCCCCTCGATTGGGAGGGAACCTGTTACATTGCCTTCCTACTGCCACCTGTTTTTCTAGCCCCACCTGACTATCATAGAAACACACATCTAGTACATACTAGACACAAGAGAAACCTCCCGATTGTCGATTATACTGAAACTGCCGCAGAGCAATTCATTGATATAGATAAAGGTGTGTTCCCTTATTTAGGTACAGTTGTAAACAGTAAGCTAATCCGTAGGTTAACAAGAACCCTTGAAGCAGTAGTAGATGAGACTGCCTCCGCTCTAGGTAACTTAACCGAAGAGCAATCCTTTATGAGAATTGTTGTGCTCCAGAATCGTCTCGTCCTTGACGTCATACTGGCCGATAGGGGCGGGGCCTGTAGAGTCCTCGGATCCAGTTGCTGCATTTTCATTCCAAATAACGCGCCGTCTGTTTATTCAGCTATAACCAGACTTCATAAAATTGCCCATCTGTTACACCAAGATCCAGGCACCTGGACATGGTCCGGTTGGTTCTGGAATATAATTTCCGCATGGGGATGGAAAGTCCTGTCCTTTCTAGGTATTGCAGTAGCGATCATATTAAGCTGCTGCCTCTGTATACAATGTGGCCCTGCGATTTGCGGCATTTGTGCTACCTCTTGTATTCCTAGTCCCAAGCCCCGTTCTAAATCCCGTTCCAAGACAATTCGAGACGAGAAAATGATACTATATGAAATGATAGATGGTATCATGAATATTGATGTTTCCTGATGGAAACGTAGTGACAAGGAGGGAATGTGGAAAAGTAAATTTTGCCATGTTCTGTGTCCCTACGCCTCATCCATCATATGTTATGTGTGCATGACCAATATGCATATGTTATTCCCCATGTCCGATTAATGACGCAATTATAGTTGTGTCCACCTCTAGTATGCCAGTTTCCAGTCCTCGTGAATACTACGAATATCAGGCCTATGTAAAGCTACGTTGCCACGTTTCTCAGTGTGCACGTTATTTCATTATAAAGTCCCCGTTTCCAGGCCTCAACAGGGCCCGGACACCAGATTCAGCTCCTGTCTCCTGAAGCCTCGTTGAGGAGCGATACAGCCCCCACCTGTATCCTCGACCTTTCACTTACTTCCTGCCTCACAGTGCCCGGTGCAGCTTGGCTCTGCCTCTGAGTCTGCCAAAAGTATGTTATAGTTCCAGTTATCAGTTCAGTCCTCCTTCTCTGCATTCCTAAGCTACTGAACTGCATCAATAGTTTCCGTCATTGTCTAGCCTTCACGTCTCCATGTTAAGAGAAATACTGTATTTACTGGTCATTTAATATTCTTCATCACGCACTACATGTAGAATAATGCATGGTCCAGTCTTAGAGTCAAGTTAGCTTTTCCCCTCATGACTTCTAGTTTATATCAACATGTTCCCTAAACATCAGATACTAACTAGATAGGGTTTAGGTACATGTCGCTCCGACCCTCCAGACTTTAGTCTCTGCTCCTAGCACAGAGTTCATAGCCCCCAGCTTCTCCTCGTAACACGTCATTGCCAGTTTGCGCGCACCATCAGGTTAGAGGTCCCGGCTCCTTAGGTAGCCCCCTCCTATGTTTCCACCCCATTCATGACATATTCTGTTACGTCTGCACCACATGTCTATGTATACGCCCAGTTACACCTACTTTTACTGTTATCTTTCGCGACTGCTACGCGTCACACCTTCTGCTCCACCCACTGCTACGCCTACTGCAATGTAATGCTATGTGTTTGCGCTATGTATATATGCTCGTGGATTGTTATTAAAAGTTAGCGCGCTCATCCCAGACCCAGCCCCGGCAGCTGCCGGCCCACTCTAGCCCTGCCATTCTGTTCCTATGCAGGTTGTCCTGATCCTGTCCTTATGCTGTAATAAACCTGCAGAAACTCCTACTACCTCGAATCTTGACTCTTATTTATTGAGCTATCTGTTATGATATATGCCTAGTCAAAAATAGGGTATTATTTATTTATTTACCACAATCCACTCGGCGACGTCTTTCATCCCTACGTGTAGGCAGGTTCTGGCGGTGTCGGTGTCTCTGGTGAGGGAGAGGATCAGCTGGGTGTCGTCGGCGTAAGAGATGATGTTGAGGTTGTGCTGGCGTGCGATGGCTGCGAGAGGTTTCATGTAGATGTTGAAGAGGGTGGGGCTAAGTGAAGATCCTTGCGGGACGCCGCAGATGACTTTGGTGGCCTCGGAGCGAAACGGGGGGAGGTGGACTCTTTGTGTTCTTCCGGCGAGGAACGAGATGATCCACTCCAGTGCCTTCTCTTGGATACCGATGTTGCTGAGGCGCTGGACTAAGGTGCGGTGGCAGACCGTGTCAAATGCAGCGGAGAGGTCCAGGAGGATGAGGGCCACTGTTTCCCCCTTGTCGAGCAGGGTCCGGATGTCGTCGGTGGCTGCGATGAGGGCGGTCTCGGTGCTGTGGTTGGCTCTGAAGCCGGACTGCGAGGGGTCGAGGGATCCGTTCGTCTCGAGGAAGGCGGTCAGCTGTCTGTTGACGATCTTCTCGATGACTTTAGCAGGAAAAGGGAGGAGCGAGATGGGGCGGAAGTTTTTGAGATCGGTGGGGTCCGCTGTAGGTTTCTTCAGGAGGGCGCTGATCTCGGCGTGCTTCCAGCTCTCCGGGAAGGTGGCGGTGTTGAAGGAGGCGTTGATGATGTTCCGGAGTTGGGGTGCGATGGTGGAGTTGGCCTTGTTGAAGACGTGGTGTGGGCAGGGGTCGGTCGGTGATCCGGAGTGGATGGTGTTCATCGTGCGGGCTGTGTCTTCGGTGGTCACCGTGGTCCAGGTGCGAAGGGTGGCGGTGGGGGGCATTGGTTCGACGGTTGGGTGCGTGGGTGGGGCGCCGAAGCTGTTGTGGATGTCGGCAATCTTGCGGTGGAAGAACGAGGCGAGGGAGTCGCAGAGGTCTTGTGACGGAGTGATGTCGTTGGTGCCGGTGCTGGGGTTGGAGAACTCCTTGACGATAGTGAAGAGCTCTTTGCTGTCGTGGGCGTTGTTGTCCAGTCGTTCCTTCAGGGATTTCTGCTTGGTGGTGCGGATGAGCTGGTGGTGCTTGCGGGTAGCGTGTTTGAGGGCGGTCATGTTGTCGGTGGTCTGGTCGAGGAGCCAGGCTTTCTCAAGGGTGCGGCAGGTCTTCTTGGAGTCCTTGAGGTCGTACGTGAACCAGGATGCCTTCTTGCTTCTGGGTCTGCTGGGAGGGTTCTTTAGTGGCGCGAGGTCGACGGCGCAGGCGGTCAGCCACTGTGTGAAGTTGCGGGCTGCTTCGTTGGGGGTCCGTTGTGTTGGCGGGTGGGCTCTGGCTGAGGGAGGTGGTGAGCTGGTCTGCGGTGATCTTGCTCCAATTCCTGTGAGGTACCTGTTGCGGGTGGTGGTGGGTCGTGGATCTTTTGAAGCTGAAGTGGACGCAGCTGTGGTCGGTCCAGTGGAGTCCGGTGGCGTGGCTGAAGGTGATGTACTTGCTGGAAGAGAAGACGGGATCAAGCGTGTGGCCGGCGTAGTGGGTGGGGGTGTTGACCAGTTGCTTGAGTCCGAGGTTGGCGAGGTTTTCCAGCAGGGCGGTGGTGTTGCGGTCCTTGTTGTTCTCCAGGTGGAAGTTGAGGTCCCCGAGGAGGATGTAGTCAGTGGAGGGGAGGGCGTGCGGGCTGTTGAAGTATGTGATGTCTTCGCTGAATTGTGTGCGTGGTCCCGGGGGTCTGTAGACGAGGGTGCCTCGGAGGGTCGTCTTAGGGTCGGTGTGAATCTGGAAGTGGAGATGTTCGGCTGCGGCGAAGGAGTCGTTGGCGTCGGTCATGATGCGGATGGTGTTCCTGTGGACGATGGCGATGCCACCTCCGGTCTGGTTGATGCGGTCCCTCCTGATGATCTTGTACCCGTCCGGGATGGCGATGGCGATGTCCGGTGCAGAGGAGGCGTTCATCCAGGTTTCCGTGAGGAAGGCGACGTCCGGTGATGTAGCGTCGAGGAGGTTCCAGAGTTCCACGGCGTGTCTGTGGACGGAGCGGGTGTTGATCAG
Organism: Lissotriton helveticus; assembly: GCF_964261635.1. Taxonomy (NCBI): domain Eukaryota; kingdom Metazoa; phylum Chordata; class Amphibia; order Caudata; family Salamandridae; genus Lissotriton; species Lissotriton helveticus. Next base: position 1,791,305,066 of record NC_136068.1, read on the forward strand.
GATGCACTTGAGGTGGTTGCTGCTGGTGTTTGTCTTGGCGGGTGCGGGGCAGGTTCGGAGGCAGGTGAACTTGCAGGTGCAGCAGGTGAAGGGTCCGTGGGTGCGTCTCGGGGTGGCTCGGCAGCAGGCGTGGGTCCGGCCGGCATTGAGTGCGTTGAGAGTGGCGGCGTCGTAGGTCAGTCGGGTCGTCTTGCCTCGGCGGGGAGGGCCAGGGGTCCTGGCGCTGGGCGCGGGCCAGGCGCGGACGGGCGCAGACGGGCTTACCTTTGACGCACCTTCGGCGCTCAATCAGCGCTCCCACTGAGCGCGTCCGCTGCACGGTCGCTCTGGGGGCGTCATAAGTAAGGAGCCAGGAGGGAGGAGCAGCTGGGTGGTGGGAGCGGGGCGGCGAATGGAATCACAGGGGGGCGGGGCCGCAGGGAGGCAGCGGCGGGAAATTCCAAGAAGCAGCGGGCAGTGGGAAATTCCCAGGAGCAGCGGGAAATTCCCAGGAGCAGCGGGCAGCGAGCGAAGGAATCTGCAGGCAGGAGGCGGCAAAGGCAGGCAGGAGCGGCAGCAGTGAGTGGGGCGACCAAGCCCTGTGGAGGGCTGAGCGGTCACACTCTGTGGTCCCCTTAAGTAAGGAGCCGGGAGGGAGGAGCAGCTGGGTGGCGGGAGCGGGGCGGCGAATGGAATCACAGGGGGGCGGGGCCGCAGGGAGGCAGCGGCGGTAAATTCCAAGAAGCAGCGGGCAGCGGGAAATTCCCAGGAGCAGCGGGCAGCGAGCGAAGGAATCTGCAGGCAGGAGGCGGCAAAGGCAGGCAGGAGCGGCAGCAGTGAGTGGGGTGACCAAGCCCTGTGGAGGGCTATACCTATATCTAATACCACTGTCCGGGTTTCTGTTATAAGCAGATATAGGAACCCTGGATGAGTGAGGAGATGACAGCCTCTGGAGTACTTCCCATTTCTAGACTTGGCCACCATGGAAGAAAGGGATTGATAGTGTGTGTGTGATTGTCCTGAGGCGGAAGCCGGGACTTGTATGCTCTGAGTGTATTCCTTGCCTGCACATTTTAAAACTGCACTTTAATTTCGTTTTTCACCTAAATTCGTTTTTAATACTTGTGGCACATGTTAGACTATCAGTAATCCTAGCGCTTACCCAGTCTTTGCTTCTAGCCCCACTGCAGCTGATTAAACGCTGCCTGGGCTTTGATTTAATTGCGCCCGCCATCTTGGGTGTGAATCGGGCGAGCAGTCTAGTGCTCGGCCCCTCCCGCCCCAGTAACTACAAAAAGACCTCTTCTCACACTAATCACTGATTAATAGTGTGTGTGTGATTGTCCTGAGGCGGAAGCCGGGACTAGTATGCTCTGAGTGTATTCCTTGCCTGCACATTTTAAAACTGCACTTTGATTTCGTGTTTCACCTAAATTCGTTTTTAATACTTGTGGCACATGTTAGACTGTCAGTAATCCTAGCGCGTACCCAGTCTTTGCTCCTAGCCCCACTGCAGCCGATTAAACGCTGCGTGGGCTTTGATTTCATTGCGCCCGCCATCTTGGGTGTGAATCGGGCGAGCAGTCTAGTGCTCGGCCCCTCCCGCCCCAGTAACTACAAAAAGACCTCTTCTCACACTAATCACTGATTAATAGTGTGTGTTTGATTGTCCTGAGGCGGAAGCCGGGACTTGTATGCTCTGAGTGTATTCCTTGCCTGCACATTTTAAAACTGCACTTTAATTTCGTTTTTCACCTAAATTCGTTTTTAATACTTGTGGCACATGTTAGACTGTCAGTAATCCTAGCGCTTACCCAGTCTTTGCTCCTAGCCCCACTGCAGCCGATTAAATGCTGCCTGGGCTTTGATTTCATTGCGCCTGCCATCTTGGGTGTGAATCGGGCGAGCAGTCTAGTGCTCGGCCCCTCCCGCCCCCGTTACTATAAAATGGTCCCCTCCTACCGCAGCCGAAGGCGCGCCAAAGGCAAGCCCGTCTGCGCCCGTCCGTGCCAGGTCGGGCCCAGGGGCCTGGGACGCTGGCCGACTCATCTCCTACCCTGCCAACACCCTTAGACAGCTACAGCTCTCCTACCCGCCGCCCTCTCCTGAGACAGTGAGGCGGATTAATGCCGCTGGCCTCGCTTGCAGGGCACTCAACTCTCCCAGCTGCCGCAAGCATACTGCGGTGCTGGCATGGAGTGAGACATCCGTCCGGGTGATGTATCTGAACACACGCTCCCTGGTCAAGCACCAATCTGACATCTTCATTCTCCTCTCCAATGAAAAACCAGATATATTATTACTTACAGAGGCATGGCTTACTGCTGATTCCTACCCTGATATCTTGGCGGCCCTCCCACCAGACTACTACATCCTTCATGCTGACCGCCCTTCAGGTTGCCCTGGGGGGGGCGGTGGCAGCCATCATATCAAAGCAATTCAAATTCATTACCACAGCATCTCTTGTTCTGCCAGAGGTAGATAATCTGGTCATCAGCCTGGAAACGGAGGCTGGCGCCCTCACACTCATACTCTTATACCGGCCCCCTCACTCCATGCCCTCTTTCTCTACCACCATGAGTGAACAGCTGTCTAACATGCTGACACACCGCGCCTGAATCGCTCTCTTTGGCGATTTCAATTATTAGTTCAATGACGACAAAGCTGGCCCCCATGCTTCGGAATTGTTTGAAGCTCTTACCAGCCTCAACCTGACTCAACAAATTTCCGCGCCCACCCATATCAAGAGTCATACCCTTGATCACATCTGGATCCATGACCTAGTGCTATCCCAGCCACTCATCTCCCCATGTGTCTGGTCGGATCATTATTTAATTGATACCACCATTACTGTCAACGGCAGGGTCATGGCCCCCATCATGGCAGGTGGATTATCGCGTAAATGGAGTTCCTACGACTCCCAAGGCTTCCTCACGGCCCTGGCCAATACTCTACCCGCCACCAACACCCATGCCAATATTGATGCAATGGAAGGCGACATCTGTAACTGGCTAAAGACGCCCAGTGACCAATTCGCCCCCTTAACTAAATTCCCACGTACCAGACATAGTAACTCACACAGATGGTTCTCCAGCGATCTTAAAGAACACAAACTGAAGGTACGTCAGCTGGAACGGATCTGGAGACGCATCTATGCCGACTCAGATAGACTGCTCTTCATGGCAGCTTGTAAAGAATATAAAAATGCGATTTCTTCGGCTAAATCGGCACATGTCTCCGACCGAATTCTGTCCCCTCATAATAAATCGAAGGAAGTCTTCAATATTATGAATGAATTTACCACGGATGATAGAACTCTACCTGCTCAGACTCCAACTCAAGAGTCTTGCGACGCCCTTAATTCCTTCTTTATCAAGAAAATTGTCAAAATTAAGGACTCCATTCCCCCTCTCACCCATATGCTGCCCTCAGACACCTCTCTCAATAACCTACTACCTCTCACCCAGTTTCCTGCCCTTGACCCCAACACCTTAGCTGAGCTCGTGGCCCGGGTCAAATCAGGTTCCCCAACTCGGTCCTCCGGGACGTCTGCCTCAAACTACCGGATCAAATACTACCCCTGCTGAATGCTTCCCTCAATACTGCCACGGTTCCCAGTTCCTTCAAGGAGGCCATCTTAGTGCCTCTATTGAAGAAACCTGGTGCGGACCCTGCCGACCTCACCAACTATCGTCCTATATCCCTCTTGCCCTATTTGTCCAAGCTTCTCGAGGCCCACGTCACTCGGTGCCTCTCAAACTTTGTCGAGAGCTCCTGCTATCTTGAGCCCAATCAGGCCGGCTTTAGACCGGCCCACTCTACCGAGGCCGTCATCTTGGCAGTATTGGACGCCCTGAGGGGGAACGCTGATGTAAGGACCTCCCAGGCCCTCGTGCTCCTGGATCTGTCGGCAACGTTCGACATGGTGGACCATGACATCCTTCTCCACCGTGTCAGACAGGCCGGCATCCAGGGCCCTGCCCTCAAGTGGATTGAGTCCTTCCTCGTCGGCAGAACACAAGCCGTGCGCCTGGGCCCTTTTACGGCTGCCAAGACTCCCACGACTTGTGGAGTCCCTCAGGGCTCATCCCTCTCTCCCCTCTTGTTTAACTTATACCTTCGGCCACTGATTCATTCACTCAAGAGGTGGAATATCACAGTGTTTAATTACGCCGATGATTTGCAGATCATCTTCCCTCTTGACTCTCCTGATGCTGTCAACAGCTTCCATTCAGTCATGATCCACATCCAGCAGTGGATGAACCACAATCAACTGAAATTAAATCCCGGAAAAACGGAGCTTCTGCTTCCGGGGTATAGTTTAGTACACTGGGGTCCTCAGTTCTGGCCCACCGAGTTGGCCCCCCTCCCGCCCCTGTCAGCTCGGTGAAGAGTCTAGGGGTGGTCATTGACGCTGAGCTCTATCTTAAGGCTCAAATAGGGGCTGTGATTTCCGCGTGCATGTTCCAGCTTCGAAAAATTCGTAAAATAGTCCATCTATTGCCGCATGCAGCACTGGTCCAGGTTGTCATCTCCCTGGTACTATCCGGCCTCGACTTCTCGAACTCTTTATACCATGAACTCCCACAATCATTGCTCCGCCGTCTTCAAACCGTGCAGAACCAGGCGGCCAGACTTATCCACAAAACGCCAAAGTGGCAGTCTGCGAAACCCCTACTACGCAAATTGCATTGGTTACCAGTTGAACAAAGGGCGGCCTTCAAGATTGGCTGCCTGACTTTCAAGTCTTTTAACTGTACCAGCCCTGTCTTCCTCAAAACACTGATTAAGCAGCACCGACCAGCGCGCAATCTCCAGTCGGCCCACCTCCACCTGCTGGTCGCCCCCAAAATCAAAACAAATAAGTTCGGTGGCCGCAGATTTGCCCACCTGGCACGCAGACTATGGAATCCTCTTCCCTTGTCCATTAAGTCTAGCTGCTCTCTACTTAATTTTAGGAAGCTCTTCAAAACCCGTCTCTTCACTCAAACCGGTTAGTCTGCCTCTTCACATTCCACGCACTCTGTACTCTAGCGCCAGGAAACTTATGGTGTCAGTGCACTTTATAAATCTCACTTAAGATAAGATAAGATAAGATCAAGAAGCTCAGGCTGAATAGGCAAACCATACTGGATTTATGTCATCAGCTGAAGCCAGATCTTTAGCTTCACAAAAGGAACCAATTGTCAAACTCATGGCAGTACTTCATTTTCTGGCCAATACACTGTGGCAGCATCTGGGGCCATGTCACAACCAGGTTTTTTTTTTTTTGTTGGAGTTTTATATAGCGCGAACTAGAACCGAACCGAATCAGTTATCAGAGCCCTTTACATAGCACCAGTTACGTTACATGAGGACATACTTTAATTTTTTTTTTTTTTTTATTTTTTTTTTAGGCACGGGGAGATTAAGTGATTTGCCCAGAATCAAAGGGGGTTTTTTGGCGTCCTTACCGAGACTCGAACCCAGATCCCCAGGTCCGAGGTCGAGCGCCTTAGCCGTTAGGCCAACGGTTTGTGTGGTGTGCTTCTAGATGTTATTTTTGCAATGGTGAGACACATTAATGCTTTTATCCATTTTCCACGCCAGCAGGATTTAGCCCATATGACAGGGGACTTTTACGGTTTGGGTCACATACCCCATGTGGTTAGAGCAATTGCTGGCACCCATATTGCCTTGCTAGAGAACAGGTCTACCGTAACAGAAACACTTCCATTCAATCAACGTGCAATTTGTCTCATTTCAGGATTTGTACATCACAAGCATCTGTGCCCCTTTCCCTTGCTCTGCTCATGATTCCTTTGTACTGTGGAACATCCCCATTTCCCAGACTTTTTGGACTTGAGAGGGCCTGGCTTGTTGGTCCGTACAATCTGTCATGGTATTGGTTTATTAGAGTAATCAGAAATGGTGTTACATATTTTTGTTCGGTTTTTTATCTCCGATCTAGGGGACTCAGCTTATCCCAACCGACCCTGGTTGTTGACTCAGCTGAGGATTCCAACAATGCCTGTGGAAGTCAACTTCAATCAGGCCTGTGGCAGGACACGGCTGGGAGTGAAATGGGCTTTTGGGCTCTTGAAGGACAGATTTAGATGTCTGGACAAAACTGGTGGAGCCCTCCTCTTTCCACCTGCTAAGGTGGGAAACATGCTTTACAACGCAACTTTTACCACGCAGTGCTTTTACATCGCAACTTTTACAACGCAAACCAATACAACGCATTGCGCTGGGGGGCACTCTAGGATAGGGAATAGATTTAATTTACTATCCAACAACTTCCCTACTATCCACGGGGACTGGAGTTGGAATAGTAAATTTAACTATTCACTATCCAGCACCCCAATGCGCCATGCGTTGTAATGGTATGCGTTGTAAAAGTTGCGTCGTAAAAGCATGCGTGGTAAAAGCATGCGTTGTAATGTCATACATCGCTAAGGTGTACCAGATCACCATTTCCTGCTGCACGCTCCACATCACCCTGTGACGGAACACCCCTTACATCACAGCAGATGGAAACCCTGAAGAGCCACTGGGTGAAGATCGTGATCTGCCAAATGAAGATATTTGTGAAGAGAAAGGAGTTAACTTACGTCGAGATGTCATTCACAACTTCTTCACATGAGTGTAAGTCTATCTTTGCATGTTATGTCTTTCACCATTTAACCATCTATTGATGTGTTGGTGAGAGCAGTATTTGGTGGTACTTGCTGGGGAAGGGCAAGTTTAGGAAAAACAGGCCAAAGTTGTTTGCTTATCAAAGTGTGAACACATAGACTACTGTCTTTAGTTACATTGTTTTCCACGGATTGTGTTGTGAAACTGTGTTCTTCATAAGTTGCCTTTGTAATGTAGCCAGCATGTTCTGTGTGATAGGTAATGTATGCTTTTTTTTATCTGTTTAGGTTCCTTCGCCATATCGACTTTATTTGGACATTTCAGAGTAGTGATTTTAGTTGGTATATGGTGGTGCTTCTGAGTACAAAAGAGCCCTCTGTTGATACTGGGGAAGACAGACACAGACTTTGGATGTTCAAATCTTATACCAAAGCAACTTGCACTGTCATTGAATGGAAGTTTAGGAAATAACATTGCACTAAAGCACTATGTGTGCCATCATTTGCTCAAAACACATCTGGTAGTGAAGCCAATTTATGACAATCTCCCTTCACATGCTAAAATGCTCATTGTATGTAGATGTTGATGTGTCACATCATTGCGGGACATACTTCTTGTGGCACACCACTGAAACCTGGTTGTGACATTCCACCAGATACTGGAACCATGTTTTGGATGTATCCAGTGTCTACAAAATATTGGGCTGACATGGTTCTGTCTCTTGGGATTTTTCAGGTAGAATTTCTTATAAGAGGCAGGAGATCTGACTACATCTGGTTACACGAATCAATGATAATTTGCCAATGCATTCATATTGATTTGGACATATTCCCTTCTTCCTTGTTGGGAAGGTCTTGAACTGGAAATGTGCAAAGTGGCATGTATGAATTGTAAAGTACAAAGTTGAGAGACAGGATTTGTTAAAATGGAATGAACATAGTAGTGGAGTATTGAATGGTATGAAAATATTTCGAGTAATGTTTGTGAACTTGAAATAAACATTACCTACTTCAAAATCATCTATGTTACTACAAAATGTTGTGTAATTCTCGAGTTATGATGGAAGAAATTAAATGCATTGACAGAGTTAAATCATAAGACACCAGTGTATGAATTTATGACTTTTACATTTATTGTGCCAAATGTGAAAAAAATGAAAGGGCGTGACCATATCAATTCAATTCAACTAAATTTCAATTGAACATATCAAAAACAAATAAAAAAGTGAAGAAGTAATTTGTGGTGAATAAAACCATAGATGTAGAGCCGGAGTTGTTTGTAGTTCATTATCCAAAATGCAACTGGCATCAGAAAGGCAAATGCGATCAGAAATAGTCCACAGAGTGAATGGTAAGTACACACTGGAGGAAAATAGATTTGAGGTTTCTTGCTGGTGGTGTCAGAGGTCTTGCCATCATTACCTCCTGGTGACTTGGTTCTTCCATTGCCAGGGCCTCCCCTCCTGTGGCCGATGTTGATGCTTCAGGTGCTGTTGGATTACAGGAAGGGGTAGATGGTGGTGGAAAACTCCTGCACATACATACATTTCCTGCATCACCCCAACATTGGAGGCCATATTAAAGTGTTGGGCCTTAATCTGCTGGCTATGCCCCCTCTGCAGTTGCCTTATCTCCTAGAGCTTGGTGCATACCTGGCCTGTCATGTCTTGGGAATAATGGTAGGCTCCAAAGATTTTCGTAATGGCGGTCTGGGTATCAGTGACCCCAGTGGGCTCAGCCTGCTGGCCCACAAAGACCCTCCAATGACCCCCACCCCCACTACCCTGTGCCCATGCCCAGTCTGCCTCATCCGACTGGTTCCTGAGCAAGCTGAAGGTGGTTGTGTGGTCCCAGTATCACCCAGGACTGGGGCAGACTATCGGTCTCATTTCGGGAGGAACACAGGAAGTGGAGAATTTGGGTTGCTGAGGTGTTGTGACTGGGGTGAGAGGTATTGATGTGTCCGCAGGGCCTGTCACTGGAGCCGTCTGACCAGATGTGCCAGGCTCCTCAAGCTCTTGCATATTTTAAGGAGTGCTCCCTTCGCTGACTGCTTGACCCTGGGCTGGAGTGGAGATGTCTTCAGTAGTAGGAACATGCCCACGTGGTCTGACAGTGTGACCTATTGAGAAATGGAGAACATTTTTATTAGTAAAAGTGTGTATTGTACATTTAAATCTTTGGAGACAGACAATGTTGATACCTAGAAGACATAATAGATAGAGATTATTGTAAGGAGGGTTTCCAATGGAATGGCACATATTCCCCTAACTTGTGTCTCTTTCAGAGAAGTACTGCATGAAATATCCAAGAAGTGGTTAGTGGATATACCTACCATCTCCCAAACGTTCAGGCCAACACAGTTTAGAGGTGAACTTTGCATTTGGCAATACCAAGGACTTGCTGACTGCAAAACAGACTTTTTGGATGGATGTTTGGCACTAGTCATCATGTGAACATTGCAGTGTAACATTTGTATGTCCCACCTCTATTCACCATTGTGATTTGCATATCTATAGTACACCTGACAATCTCATGACATCATTTAGTACAATTGTTTGAGGAGAATAGGACAACATTCGGGTAAAAAAATATTTTTGTTATTAATTTTTATTTGTAGAAAGCACGGCTACCCTTTGGGTTTCTCTGTGCTAAGCATAAGCAAGAGGGTCCTAAAGACATCATAATTAAAATAGCCATGTTTTAAAAGTTTGCGGAACAGCATTAGAGAAGTGCATGGACACAAACTATTTTCAGAAGGTAGCATTGAATACGGATTAATCAGTATATGACACTTCATTATTTGTTGAAATATGTTAGTCAGAGAGAATGAGCAACATTACATAGCAATCTGCTTTTGAAAAACAGAAACAGGGCATTGTGGTAGTAATTTCATACACAAGTTCCCAACACTTGGAAAAGGGTTAGCTGTGCATACCTGTAAAAAATGTGCAGTAGAAATGGGCCAGAAACATACTATATGATACACATCTAGTAAGTGTCTTGTTTGGTGCTGGAACAGTTACAGGGACCCTACAATCATGTGACATGTAATGAAGATTTACACGTGTGATTTTAGATGCAACTTAATACATTCACACAAACAATAACAATTATATGTAAGTGATATTTTTTTATTTCAATGTTAAGAAAAAATATGCAAGACACATTAGTAACAACTAACTTCTAAGCAAACATTACATTGAAGTTGATTGTGAGTTTGTAATGTGTAACTTACAAGACTCCACTCCACCAGGTATTTCTGTCAAGCCATCAGTATGTAGGATCTGCAAGACATTCTCGTGCCAGGGCATGAGTTGCAAAGGGGGCCTGGGTGCACCACCACCAGTCCTTTTGAGGGCCAGGAAATGCACCCTCCCTCGCACGTCGTTTCACTTCTTCCTAGTTTCCTCCTGTGTTCGCATGTTGTTAGCTACTGCATTCACTCTGTCAACTATCCTGGTCCACATTTGCCTTTTCTGTGACAGGAGAGTAAATTGGACTTGGGCTCCAAACAAGTATGACTCTAATCTTATGATTTCATCTATTTTTGACTGACAACTCGCCCTTAGTGAAATGGGGATTCTTGTGTCCTGGCACTGTGCAACTAAATTATAGCAAAATAAATGTTAATGTTAAATGAACTTATAACGCGCACGGCTGCCCCAGCCAAGGGGCGTCCCGGCGCTTGCTGTAGGGAGGTGTACCAGTAGTGAGTGTTTGTTCTGTCACAGTGAGGCGATTGTACGTTAACAGAAGAGATGGGTTTTTATCGCTTTCCTGAAGGGTAGTAGCTCCTCAATTTTTCGAATATGAATTGGGAGTTCATTTCAGAGTCTTGCAGCGAGGTGTCTGAATGACCGCCCGCCCATTCTTGCTAGTTTGAAGCGGGGCACTACTGCCAAGTTCTGTCCTTCTGAACGCAGCGCACGTTGGGGGACGTACGATGTGAGTAGAGGACATAGCATGGGGGGGAGGCAGTTTTAAGGATTTTGAATGCAAGACAGAGGGTTTTATAGTGGATCCTTTTTTCTACGGGGAGCCAATGGAGTTTCTTGAGGACAGTGGACACTGACTTATAGCGTGGGAGACCGGTTAACGCTCTCGCTGCGGCGTTCTGGACTCGCTGGAGTCTAGCTTTCTCTGCTACATTTGCCCCTAACAAGAGAGAGCTGGCATAGTCCAGTCTTGACAAGATTGCTGACTGCACCACAATTTGGCGGGTTTGGTGGTCAAAAAGTTTTATAATCGGTCTAAGATTGCGTAAAATACCAAAACAGGTAGCTGCCACCTTTTTGGTATGATGGGTAAAAGACAGATCGGTGTCCACCCATACTCCCAGGTTTCTTACATGTCCTTTGCATTCGGGACGTTGGCCAAGTGTCTCTGGCCACCAGTTGTTACCCCAGGTCGTTGTTTCTTTTCCCACCAGTTACACTTCCGTTTTTCCAGCGTTCAGCTGGAGACAGTTCGTTGCCATCCAGCTGGTGATGTCGATAAGCGTCTGCTTGAAATTTTGTGCACTAAGACCGCTTTCGTTGTCCAGTGTCACCACCAGCTGGGTATCGTCGGCGTATGTCACTAGTGAGAGACCATGTTTCCTGGCTATTTCTGCCAGGGGTTGGACGTAGACATTGAACAGGGTAGGGCTCAGAGCTGACCCTTGGGGCACACCCTGTTCAATGGGGTGTTCTTTAGATAAAAAATGGAGGGGTAGAAACTCTAAAGGATCTGCCCGAAAGGAAAGCTTTGAACCATTTGAGGGGCATGCCCTGTTATTCCTATCCCCTCCAGCTTCGACAGCAAAATCTCATGTGACACCGTATCAAAGGCAGTACTGAGATCTAAAAGAATTAGTGCTGCCGTCCCCCCAGAGTCTAATATGGTACGGAGATGTTCTGTCACACTAAAAAGAGCTGTCTCAGTGCTGTGGCCAGCGCGGAAGCCGTGTTGAGACCTATCCAGGATGGCATTGGATATCAGATGATTGGTCAGGATGGAGTTGACATGGGCTTCTGCTACTTTTGCCGGCCAGGTGAGGAGAGATATAGGTCTAAAGTTTTCGGGTAGGGCGGGGTCTAACGTGGTTTTTTTTTATGATGGGAGTCACCCAAGCTTGCTTCCATCTCATAGGTACACTGGCTGTCGAGAAGGATAGATTTATCATGTCTCTAAGAGGGCCTAGGATCGTCCAGTCAGAATTTCCAAATAGTTCCGGTTTCAGGGGATCTGTAGGTGAGCCTGACTTAATTTTATTACATAGTTTAAGAAAGTCCTCTTGGCCGAGTGCTGGAATATCGGAAAGATTAGGCCTATTCAGGTCAGCTTGAGGAGTGAGGTGAGTATTAGTTGGGAAAGTGCTATAAATTTTCTTAATTTTATCGATAAAAAAGACGCCATGTTGTCACAGAATGCAGAGGATATATTGGAGTTGTTTATCGATTTCTTAGCACTAAGCTCTTTCAGTATCCTAAAGATAGTCTGCGAAGCATTATCACTATTCTCAATTTCAGTGGTGTAGTACTCCGTTCGAGTCCTGCAAATATTGCGATGATAGCTTTTTTGTACTTGAATATAGAGGGTTTTAAGTGTGGGATCATATTCTCTCCTCCATCTCCGTTCGGCTTTTTTGCATTCTTTCTTTTGCAGGAAAAGTGCTTCATTGAACCAGGGACTAGATTCATGGGTACGAGCCTTGATCCATTTAGCTGGTATCAGGGAGTCTAAGGCCTTGCTGATCCACTCACAAAACTGATCATAGTTTTGATCAGGGTCTTCACTTGGTTGAGGGGGATTCTTTATAAGGATTGCATGGAAGTCTTCAAGCCGTAGCTTCCTCCAAGGTCTTTTCAGCACTTGCTGAGTGGGCTTTGAGTTAATGTCACTATCAAGAGAAATAGTCATTATCACCAAACAGTGATCAGACCACACTATGGGGATAGGGGGTTCAATACTCGCATTGCTTAAATTTGAAAAGATGGGGTCCAAAATATGCCCACCATTGTGTGTTGAGCCACTCACTAGCTGGTGGAGCTGGAGGGCATCCAGATCAGCTAGCAAGGTGTTGATCTTGGTATCAGAAGTGAGATCAAAATGAATGTTTAAGTCACCTATAATGGTGAAATTAGCGGTGTCGGTGATCAGGGAGCATAAATGCTCTAGGAGCGAGATAGTGAAATTCGTGCTTACTCCCGGGGGCCTATATATCAGAAGACCTATAAGACTAAGTTGAGAGTTTATCTTGATGGTGAATCGTGCACATTCACTATCCTTGATTTCTAATCTTGATATGTGGCAAATGAAGTCCGATTTAGCCATTATTGCTATCCCCCCTCCCATGGAGTGTCTATTCAGCGTATGCGTGGTATATCCCACGGGGGTGGCAAGATTGATGATTGAGTTCATATCGTCTTGGAGCCAAGTCTCGGTTAAAAATAGAATATCTAATGAATAATTGGAAAGTAACTCGTGGATTTCCAAGCAGTGTTTCTGCATGGATCTTACATTCAGCTAGCCTATTCTGATTCGATGGGGCATGACTTTATTCAGGGATGGTAACCGTGAGGGACTCGGGAGAGAGAAGCCACAGGGGCATAAGAAAAAAACTCGCCTACATGAGGGATTTACTTTAGCACACTCACTGGTCGAGCCTTTTAGTGCTAATATAGATTGCCTAGAGTAAGATATTACCTCTTCTCTTGAGTCACTATAATTCCTGGCAAGAGGCGACGTGCTGGCGTGGACGGGCGCAGACGGGCAGGACTCTGGCACGATCCGGCACAGGTCCGGCGCGTCCGCTGCGCGGAGGCATGCCTGCCTCCTTATATGCGCTACTAGAGCACGTCACAGCACTCAAGCACACCCAATATGTCTGCCGTGGATTCTTGGCCAGGACCGACTCGACAGCGTCAACGCTCGGCTGCGCGTAGCCCAGGCAGCAGGGAGGTGTAGGAAGGGGAATAAAGGCTTCTCAGATCAAGCCTAAGCCCTTAGAGTTACGTTTTTAAAATCGTTATTTTAAAATATAATCGTGGCAAAAACAGACACAACCTCCCGGCTTCCGCCTCAGGAGGATACAAACAGACAACAGCAAATCAGGCGCTTGGCTCAGGGGGACCCCTATATGCGCGACTAGAGCGCGTCACAGCACTCAAGCACACCCAATATGTCTGCCGTGGATTCTTGGCCGGGACTGACTCGACAGCGTCAACGCTCGGCTGCGAGTGGCCCAGGCAGCAGGGAGGTGCAGGAAGGGGAATAAAGGCTTCTCAGATCAAGCCAAGCCCTTAGAGTTACGTTTTTAAAATCGTTATTTTAATATATAATCGTGGCAAAAACAGACACAACCTCCCGGCTTCCGCCTCAGGAGGATACAAACAGACAAACAGCATCAAGGGGCCAATTACGATCTCGGTAGGAAACTCTTACAACTGAATTGGTTCCAGAATTGTTTCCAAACAAATGAACGAATAGGATGCTTCTGGACATCGTTCGGTCGGATCGCATTGACTTCAATGGGAGGCTGTGTTCCGAACGAGAACACAGGTTCCCATTGACAAAAGGGGTGGTTGGGCAAAACCTTGCCCCCTGTAGTAGGCACCCCATTGTGCCTGCCACTCTGTGCATGCCTGGGTATGAGGGACCAAGGGTACCCACATGGACCAAATTCAGAGGGCCCCGAGAGAAAGGGGGACTGCTATGGTTGGGCAAAACCTTGCCCCCTGTAGTAGGCACCCAATTGTGCCTGCCACTTTGTTGTGCCTGGGTATGAGGGACTAAGGGTACCCACATAGACCAAATTCAGAGGGCCACGGGTGAAAGGGGGCCTGCTATGGGCCCACAAAGTCAGATCCCGACAGCCGATCCGTGTTGACATAACCTGTTCGGAAAGGCTGTCTTAATCTGACATCCTAATCGGTCGGCTGGAAACATGGTCTGTGGACTAATATGATTCAGTTTGGATATTTGTCCGAATCAGTCGGAAAGGCTGGTTCCGTATCGGATTTCGATGAATCGAATGCCGTTCAGAGCCTTTCCAGACGACATTGGTATTGACCACTAGGAGTACAAAGTAAAAAGAAGAATTGACAAGTAACAGAAAATAATTTAAAAAAAACTGACAACTGGTTAAAGCTCTGCTGGCAAGCGTTGCGGTGCAGTAAAAATGGCAAAGGATCATGGTCTGAAATGGGGCGTGTTTTATTGTGTGGTATGCAGGTGTTTCTATTAGGCCAATAGGCATCAGAATTGTTCTACTAGCATCAACCCAATAGCCACTGTGATGGTGCATTGTGGAGCCAGTACCATGACGAGCTCACTACCCATGGGAACAGTGGCTAGCTGACTGCCAGCACAACTATGGGATCTTAGTCTGCTCGACAGAGAAGTATTTGTCAGCATTGAAGATGGCTGCATTATGGGCGGTGTTCAGCGATGACAGCGAGAAACACTTAGTCGATGCAGACCATGTGGTGCCTGCCACAGGTTGCAGGGATATTTACAAAAGTCAATTTTTTCAATGGGAGCTTGTGCTGCAGGTGTTTTCAGCCCGCCAGACAAGCTGCCTTTGAAAAATTTAAGTTTCTGACTCCATAATGTCATTGGGATTGCGGAACCGCCAAACCATGGTTTACCCGACATCGTAATCAGGGTCTTTGTACCATTCCTAAACATTAAACCATAAAGTGAGAAATAACATCATGATACTCAAATAGCAATCCTAAGAAAATATTTAAATGAATTTTATAATTGAAAAATTTAAATCTGAAATTGTAAAACAAAAAGAATTATGAAAATATTTCTATAATTTCAAACAATGTGTTTTTAATTAAAATACTTTACATAAAATATTTCTGAATACTTAACTTTATTAAAGGTTTTGCTATATACATTGTTAATTAATATTAAACAATTTAAATACTTTGCATATCTTTAAAATTATTAACTTAACATTTAATTCAAAATATACATTTTGAAGGAAACCTAATATTCAGCTACAAATATATATATATATATTTTTTTTAAATATGTTTTATTTGTCAACGATTGGATGATACATGATACCAACAAATAAATCAAAAAGTATCTATACTAAATGTAAACCAATATCAAACATAGTATCACAAGTGGAGGGAATAAAGAAAAAACAAATAACAATAGATAATTAAAAAGGGGGGAAATAAAGCAGAAATTATTATTAAAAATATAATTATTGGACCCCACTGAAATGGATATTCTGGTACTTCAGGGGATTTATCTAAAACCAAGACCCCCAAATTGCATTACATTAAGCAACTGAGCAGATGCCTCTTGACGTGGCCAATGCCTGTTCCATACTATTTGGGGGCTTTGACGAAATCCATTCTAGGGCAATAGTCAACCTTGATGAAACTAACAAAATAGTTAATAAACCATTACTTTTAGACTACTACGACCCAGCATAATTTCTCCTACTGTCAGAGGCATTTCCAGCCCCAATTTCTGATGAAGGACATTCTGGACATCCTGCCAAAATATTCTTAGCTCTGGGCATGTTACAAAACATAAGTTTAATATCTGCATTTTATAGATCGCATCTTGGGCCCTTCATCCTATCCGTAATTATATTATTAGCCACCCACTTAGCTATTATCTCCGGAGTATAATAAGAGAGACATATCGTTCGATGTTGTTGCAATCTCAGATTAGTAGAATGCACCACTTCTTTAATAGTATAAAGTGCTTGTGTTATGGTGCTAGCCCCTACGGGGATCTCCAATCCCTTACTCCATTGATTAGCCAATTTTTCAGTCATCTGCTCTATAACTGCCCAACCATTTATACATCTTACTGATCATAGACTTCACTACTTCATCGTGAATGAAGTCCCAGACCTCAGAACCAGTTGTATTAGTCAACTTCAAGTGCCTTGAAAAGTAATCTGGGATCTGATAATATTTTAGCAGCGTATGATTTGGCAATTTGTAAATGATCTGTCGTCTCTCAAAAGAAATAATACCATTATAATCAAAAAGGTCACCCACGCATCCTACTCCCAACCTGGCCCAAATTTTCCCCACCCAGTCTTGAAATATGCCCGGTAAAGCAGGCTTAGAATAGAGAGGACATTTTTCATGATATGAAGATATATTACCCTTAGGCAAGATCGCCCGCCAAATAAATATGATGTCCCGAGTAGTCTTGAATTTGACTCTTTTAAAATAGTTTGGATCCCTTATTCTATACAGAAACATTTTGCTCTCTTCACCCAACATAAATGTATGAAAAAATAAGGTGCTTGCAGGATTATTCAGGCTACAAAAGCGGCCAAAAAAGGCTGCCCACAAATACATCTTAAAATCCAGTAGCTCCAAGCCTCCTTGACCAAACGGTAACTTAAGTTGTTCTATCGCTCGTCTAGATTTCCTATATCCCCATATGAAGCTGCCTATTACTCCTTCTAGTCGTTTGAAGAAGGAATTAGGCACTCTTAGTGGGATAGAAGGAAAAATATATAAAAACGTAGGCAACTTTTTCATTTTAATTATATTAATGCGGCCTTTAATGCCTAGCGGTAGCTTATGCCAATTTGTAAGAGATTTAGCTGTGTCGTTCAGCAACTCCTCATAATTCAAGGGAATAATTTTCTCTATTTGTGCTGAAAGTCGCACCCCCAAGTAGGTAACAACTGGGTAAACACCCCGTATGCAGTTTAGCTGTTTATGATGAATTAAAATTTGGGTCTCATTAATATTTAATTTATACCCTGAGATCAAACCAAACCCAGTAGCCGCCTCTGTTATTTCCCTTAATGCTCGCCCTGGGTCTGTAGAAAATACCGCCAAGTTGTCCGCATATGTGAGGACATTTAAGGAGGTTGTTCCATTACTAAAAGCACTGATTTGGGGATTATTTTGTAAGGCACAAATGAATGGCTCTATATATAGGGCAAATAATAGGGGTGAAAGAGGGCACCCCTGAAGCGTACCACAAAACACCAAAAATGCAGATGACAATAAGCCTGAATATGCCAATTTAACCCTGGGCTTGTCATATAGGGCCTGTTCCCACTTCTTAAATCGGCTCCTAATCCCAAAAGCAACAATTACAGCTCAGAGAAACTCCCACACCACTTGGTCAAACGCTGTCTTAGCATCTAATAGAATCATACCGAGTGGGGTAGGTGTTATTTTAGCCACAGCAAAACCTGTCAGTGCCGTATTTACATGGGTACTAGTGTCTCTATTTTGAATAAACCCATGTTGTTGAGGAGAAACTAGGCTAGGCATCACAGGGGTAAGCCGATTAGACAGTACTTTTGCAAAAATATTGGCATCGGTATTTATAAGCGAGATTGGTCTGCATGACCCACATTCCTCTGCTGGTTTATCCTTTTTAAGGAAGAAAACAATTTGTGTCATATTCCAAGAATCAGGCACTTGCCAGCAACACCGATAGACCCTATCATCTGAATAAAGGGCAGCCTCAAATCATCCTTAAAGATTTTATAGAATTCTAGGGGTACAGAATCTTCCCCCACTGCCTTGACCGATGGTAAAGCCGTAATTGCCATCTATATCTCCTCCGACAGTATCTCTGCATCCAAAGACTCAGCTATCTTCTCTCCCATTCTTGGCAGGGAGCATCCTTGAATATAATTAACAATATCTACCAGCCGTGGCTGTATCGTAGATGTATATAGTGCTTGGTAGTATCTCACAAATTGCTCTAAAATCTGTTGTGGATGCTCATAAAGTCTACCAGCTGGTCCCCTGAGGGATTTAATATGAGATTTGGCTCTATCGTCGGCTACTTTATAAGCCAGGATTTACCTGATTTTTTCCCCATACTCATACTGTATATGATTATATTTATGATATTTGACCATACTCTTTAAGTGTTTTCCTCAACCCCAATGTAAGATTAATTACCTCAAACCCCAGTTGTTCTGAGTTGCCCGCCCCTTGAAGACAGGCTCCGCATGTAAATCATCTGCCCTGCGTATTGTGGAAGTTAACTTTTTGAGTAGTTTATTTTGATGCAAATACACTGTTGAGTATGCCCTTAATAACTGCTTTAAATGTTTCCCACACCATGATGGGAGAAGCTGACCCTATGTTCTCCTCAAAAACCTTTTGATTTGTTCCTGGGTCCTAGCGATGTATTCCGCATCTGTTAAAAGATACCTAGGGAATGTAAATGATCTAGGTAGCCTATTTTCTTCATTGATCTTAAAAGTAAAGAGAATAGGATTATGATCTGATGTTACTTTTGGACATATGTCTATTTCTGCTAACCATAATATTTGTTCAGATATCCAAGCCATATCAATTCTAGAATATGATTTATGTGGGGCAGAAAATTAGGTGTACCCCAGTATATTTGGGTGCAATGTTCTCCAAGCATCACTAATAGCCTGTAGTCGGTCCAGTTCCCAGATTGCCCTTCATTTTCTCCACATCCTATGAAAAGCCCCTCTTCTTGTAGTATCAATCCCATAATCCATGATACAATTAAAATCACCCATCACCACTTTTTTTTTTTTTTTTAAATGATCTTTATTCGGATTTTGAGTACATCCATAAAAGTACATACAGAATGAATACAATTAAAAACAAGTTAAAAACATGTTTAAAAAATATAAAAACAATTAAGAAGTAGGACCTAAGCAGCAATGTGTCATAAAGTGCGATGTACCAATGTAAAGTGCAAAATACATAGTAAATATAGGAACATTAATCACTGGGGTACTTAATCACAAAGTTCTATCATGATTTACCCAAAACGATCATTTATATCAAAGCACATGTACAGTTGAATCTGTGATCGGTTATCAGCAAATTAATAAAGTACATAGAATAAAGTACAATGAATACGTCAGATTACATAAAATTCTTGACCATTATCCATATTCCATACTAGCCCTTGATCTCACACAAGCTTTTATAAAACAGCTTAGAGTATATATAACATCATCAATATGCAACATTTGAAAAAATTTTAATGCGAGATTATGATCTCTGATGTTATATTTGCGAAGAATCGGGACTAAGTATTTACAAGTATACAGTTTGTAGTGGCCACAGAAAAAGAGATAATGCAGCAGACTTTGTTTTCCACCAAGGGGACAGGGGCAGTCCCGCTCTTCAAGTCCATTGTTATGGCCAAGGGGGAAGCTAAGCAAATTAACTATACTTCCATCCCGAAACCTAAACAAAAGGCTCCGGTTCCACTTTCCCAGTGGTAATGATAGGTATCTGTAAAAGTTATCCAGGCTGTCACTACCTGGATCAATAATACGCAGATATCTAATAACAGCAGGTTTAATAAATTCTGAGCTCATACGTTCCTCTTTATATAGGTCAAGCAGTGCCCGTTTAATGTTATTCTTGTGGGCAGGTACGATAGAATTAGGGGAGCTAAATAAAGAACCATGCCCCACACTCTGCAGGCTATTCTTGACTGCGTTTAACCAGGGAATGTAGTGAGATTTATCACTTAACAAGCAGTCAGATATTATACTGCGCGTTAAGGATGCTGCCGGATTTAACCATATTTTGATCCAAAAGAGAGCAGGCCTAGACCTAATAAAATCAGCAATATATGGCAGCCTCAGTTCATTGTGACAAATAAATGTAGGGGCACTGAGGACTCCCCCCAACACCCTTCTGCAGAATCTGTTTTCCTCCAACTGGAGAGCCTTGCTGTTACAGTAACCCCACACTTCTGCTCCATATGTCCCAGTTGGCTGGCATTGAGTACGATAAATGTTAAGCAGGGGTGTAACGACATCAGCCAATTTAGGTTGTCGAAGAGACAAAATTGAATTAATTGACTTACTAATTTTATTCCTAGCATGCACAGCATGTGGCTGCCATGAGCCTGTATTGGAAAACAACAGCCCTAAATAGGGGAAAGTGTTGGTACATTTTAAAATATTATCGCCAGATTTAATAGAAGTAATATTGTACTTTTTTGGTCCGCAGTTCATGATGAAAGATTTTTTAAAATTGGTATTTAAACCAAGATCTGACATAAAGGCTACAAACCCAGAGATTAAAATGCGTAAGGCATTCGGGGTACGCCCCATTAATACTGCGTCGTCCGCATAAAGTAAGGTAGTAATGGGGGAGCCATTTATAATTGGAACATCCTTGCATATCCTACACAAAGTGCTACTCAGCCCATTAATGTATAAAATAAAAAGCAGTGGGGCGAGTACGCAGCCCTGTCTAACTCCTCTGCTAATAAAAACATCATTGGACAAATCGCCATCATTATTAATTCGTACTCTCGCTTTTAAGTCCCGATGCAAGTCAGAAAGAAAATACACCAGTGAATCATCCAAACCATAATCGAGCAAAAGTGACCATAACCTAGAACGATTAACAAAATCAAACGCGGAACTCAAATCCATAAAACCTAAATAAAGCGGGGGTTTTTTAACAATGATATATTTGGCCATGATTAAATTTAAGTTTAAGCATTGTTCGACGGTGCCTACTTTGCTTCTAAAGCCCAATTGACTGTAATGGAGAACATTATTTTCCTCTGCCCAATCCCTTATCCGCTTAAAAATCACCCTTCCAAGAACCTTTAGCGTATTATCGATCAGTGAGATCGGGCGGTAACAGGCGGGATCCGATCTGTCGCCTTTCCTAAATATCGGAACGATGACACTGTTCGACCAGGATTCGGGAATTGATCTATCACACAAATTATTAAATAAGTTACATAGCAGGGGGGCCCAAAAATTAATTTCTGATTTGATCTGGTCAATAGAAAGACCGTCAGGGCCAGGGGCTTTATTGCTAGCGCTATCCGTAATAGCATCCTCGACCTCCATTAGTGTGAAGGTCAGAGTTTCGGCGCTATTGGGTAGAGAGACAATATCTAAAGAAGTATCAGATATAGCATAAATTTGAGAAAAATGTTCTACCCAAGCCTCACCCGTTATGTTACAGTTAATTGGGTTAATGTTGGAGCCAAAAGATCTTACGGACTTAACCTCTCTCCAAAAACCTGTAGTGTCCTTTAATATGGCGGTACGCGTGAGAGATTCCCAATAATTAGACACTAAAGCCTCAGATCTAATATGTAGGGCAATTTTGTATTTTGATCTTAGCTCTCTCACTTTTAGAACATCCCTAGGGATAATTTTCAAGGCAGCCCTTAGGTCCCTATTGGCCTTGGAGCATGACAAATCAAACCAGCGGGGACCAAGAGCTGTGCTCTGCTTAAATGGTTTAGAGGATTCTCTTTTGATGGCCCCACATAGGTTGCCAAAGGCATCAACCACATCTCTACCAGGACTCATATGTGACAGACAAGTCTCTACAGTCTCAGAATATTTTTTAATTACTCTTGCTAGAATAACTTTATTGTCCACCCCTTTCCAAACTAATCTTAATCTGTCGGTGGACAATACCAGATTATGTGGACCAGTCTCTAGCTTCGCTACAACTTTCAAGGTTTGAGGGATATGAAGATATATTCTAAGCGGGTAATGGTCGCTATAAGCGGAGCATATAACTTCTGCTTTTAGAGTTATATCACTTAATGTTGGGCATGTAAAAATATAGTCTATCGTAGAAGCACAACCATGACCTATGAAAGTAGGTGTGGTTATACTATTTTCAATAGGACCTGCTATTTCCATTGCGTTTACTAGGTCGCGGGATGCTAGGAAGTTTTTCAGCTCCTCGCCGTTTTTGCATGGTGGGCTCCTGCGATACATATGGGCATTGAAGTCCCCTCCGATGCAAATACCATCAAAGGGCCCATACTTATGACCTACCATAATATCATCAATAAAAGCAAACAATGAAATAAAGTTAGCATTAGGATGAGTTACAAAATCATTATAATAAAAATTAATAATACACAATTTCATTCTGTTAATGTACGTCATAGCCATAAAACAATTACCCGGTGTAGGGATCAATTTAGTTTGCACCCCGGATTTTATTTTGGACCAAATGGATAGGCCCCCACTAGGCCGACCCATATGAGAGGGGGAAGCCTTTAAGTTATAACAGCAAAATCCCTCCATTGTCGGGTCCGTTAAGCACCAGGTTTCTTGTAACATCAGTATATCACAGTTGCAATCAACCCAATTTAACCATTCCCCAATTTTCAGCTTTGATTTTAAACCAGCTATGTTCCAGCTGACAAGAGATAATTCTGGGACCAAGGACGATTGTCCAAGGGTCTGGGGTTTTTGACTCAGAACGATTTGTGGCATAGCTTGCGTCAAGGCTAGAGGAGCAACCTGGGGTTCTAAGTGAGGTGACAAAGGTGATGCAACAGGATTAGGCAGGGAAGGTCAATCTTGCATATCCAGGTCTGACAAGGGTGCAAATCTGTTAAACATCCTAAATTGAAATGGAGCTGGTTGGAATTGCATGGGTGGTTGCTGACAATACATAGACGGTGCTTGAGACTGACTTGGGTAAAGTTGAGGTCGCATGAAGGGAAGCCGGGGTTGTGTTGCCATTTGTCTATAGAAATAACTCAAAGGTAGCATAGTAACAACAGTGGAAATGGCAGAACAATTACTATGCCTGTTAAGGAGGTTTCTCACAGTCCCTGGATTTTGAAAATTGAGGACTATGCAGTCGCCTTCCTTGTCTTTGGTCAGGGGCCCGACCCACGACACCCTGCGAACCGATAGAATCTCTCTGGAAATCTCATATCCAACACCCTTATGCTTGGTCAGCCAATCTATGCATTTGTTACGCAGTTGCACCCATGATTCTCCCTGATCTTCCCTCAATGGCGGTATACCTGCAAGGACCAAAACAAAAGGGCAAGCATCCGGAGGCAGATGTAAGGCAGGCCCTTGGTGTTTGAAAGGTTTGTTTGCTCCTTGACGGCCTTTACCCTCATTGTTATTTGCAACCGCTGGTCTAGATGCTGTTGTAGATTGAATGGGACCATCATTATTGTTACCGGTAGTGGAAGTAATATTTTTTCTTGGAGCAGGTATGGGGGTAGGTTTAGTTGGTACGATAGGTAAATTGGACTTGATCAAATGTGACCCTCCATTGGTTGGTTGGGGTTGAGTAATAGATGGAACAATAGGCGACAATAAAGTTCCTGGATTACTCGTAGCC
Organism: Lissotriton helveticus; assembly: GCF_964261635.1. NCBI lineage: Eukaryota > Metazoa > Chordata > Amphibia > Caudata > Salamandridae > Lissotriton > Lissotriton helveticus. The sequence goes on from NC_136068.1 coordinate 1,791,328,755, forward strand.
CCACCCAAGATGTTGTTAGTTTCCTGCTTTTTTAGTGACAATGTATTATTTACAGATTCCAATTCTTTTAAGAGACGGTCGGCTCTAATTTGATCCAGGATGACAGACCCCTTCCTTTTTGTTTCTCCATTTTTGACCAAATTGTCCAGTCTATCAAGTCTTTTAAAAACGTTATTAAACTGACCGATCATTTGTTTTTCTAACCGATTAAAAACAGTGTCCACTATAGTTTCTATGAGATTCACATTTTGTCTTGAGAGATTGTAATTATCTCCCATTAATGTGGTTTGGGTCCATACAGTGTTAGAATTCCCGCTCGGGTGGATGATAGAAACTGCAGCAGAGCTATCCGTATCGGATAGATCTTTATCCTCCATGATAACAACAGTCGGAGGAACCCCCAAAGTTTTTTGTTTATTCCACAAATTTTGTGGTGTGGGCTGATTCTTATAGATTACGGGTTTTTTCCTTTTATTAGCACCTTGCTTTACAATACCTCTTTTGCGTTTCCCCCCTCCCTGTTTATTGCTAGGCTCCGGGCTCTCCAGGGTGATAACATCTGCCTGGGAAGCAATGGTGGTGGTAGGGATGATATCCGACGATAAAATTGCAGGAGGTGTCGATGTCAATACCGTGTTAGGGGTAGCAACAACTTGTGTTAAAGAGGCAAAGTCTGATGCTATATAAGTAACTGTATTTTCGTCATCTGAGACGATAGGCACATTAGCAGAAGGATGGGATGGCTTGACCACAGTGACTGCAGGAGTTACATGTGTATTCCCATTTGTACTGCTTGTGCCACTCAAATGAGTGTTGATGGTGAATGGGCCCATGGAGAACCTCCTCTCGGTCTCCACTATCTCATTAAATGCTGAGTCAATCACTGTCTCAAAGTATGTAATAAGGGAGTCGGGGGTAACAACCCCCTGGTTTGTAACATCGGTATTCATGCCGATAGCCGCACAGTCGCCCGGTTTCATATACGAATAAAGGGCTCACCTTAGAATGCAATGTTAGAGAGGTGGCCCGCCCGACCACAGTCGTCCACTGACGGCCACAGACGGCCCGCCCTCTGCCCGGGCTCCGCCCGGCGCCGCCCGCGCGCGTCCGCGACGCGGAGGGAGCTGTTCCCTTTTGTGCGCCTCCTGGCGCTCCTGACAGGAAGAGGAAGCGGTGTGGGCGCAGAGCGCGCTGGGAGCTGTAGTCCGGTCACAGCGTCAGGGACCCAGCGTCGCTGCGAGATCTTCCCCCGTGCAGGTAGGTTTCAAGGGCAAGCAGGGGGTGAAGCGCTATGACCCCTCCTCGGGCCGGTGTGCGCTAAGAAATGACCCCCAGCTCCTCAGTGGGAGCTGTTCCCTTTTGTGCGCCTCCTGGCGCTCCTGACAGGAAGAGGAAGCGGTGTGGGCGCAGAGCGCGCTGGGAGCTGTAGTCCGGTCACAGCGTCAGGGACCCAGCGTCGCTGCGAGAACTTCCCCCGTGCAGGTAGGTTTCAAGGGCAAGCAGGCGGTGAAGCGCTATGACCCCTCCTCGGGCCGGTGTGCGCTAAGAAATGACTCCCAGCTCCTCAGTGGGAGCTGTTCCCTTTTGTGCGCCTCCTGGCGCTCCTGACAGGAAGAGGAAGCGGTGTGGGCGCAGAGCGCGCTGGGAGCTGTAGTCCGGTCACAGCGTCAGGGACCCAGCGTCGCTGCGAGATATTCCCCCGTGCAGGTAGGTTTCAAGGGCAAGCAGGCGGTGAAGCGCTATGACCCCTCCTCGGGCCGGTGTGCGCTAAGAAATGACTCCCAGCTCCTCAGTGGGAGCTGTTCCCTTTTGTGCACCTCCTGGCACTCCTGACAGAAAGAGGAAGCGGTGTGGGCGCAGAGCGCGCTGGGAGCTGTAGTCCGGTCACAGCGTCAGGGACCCAGCGTCGCTGCGAGATCTTCCCCCGTGCAGGTAGGTTTCAAGGGCAAGCAGGCGGTGAAGCGCTATGACCCCTCCTCGGGCCGGTGTGCGCTAAGAAATGACTCCCAGCTCCTCAGTGGGAGCTGTTCCCTTTTGTGCGCCTCCTGGCGCTCCTGACAGGAAGAGGAAGCGGTGTGGGCGCAGAGCGCGCTGGGAGCTGTAGTCCGGTCACAGCGTCAGGGACCCAGCGTCGCTGAGAGATCTTCCCCCGTGCAGGTAGGTTTCAAGGGCAAGCAGGCGGTGAAGCGCTATGACCCCTCCTCGGGCCGGTGTGCGCTAAGAAATGACTCCCAGCTCCTCAGTGGGAGCTGTTCCCTTTTGTGCGCCTCCTGGCGCTCCTGACAGGAAGAGGAAGCGGTGTGGGCGCAGAGCGCGCTGGGAGCTGTAGTCTGGTCACAGCGTCAGGGACCCAGCGTCGCTGCGAGATCTTCCCCCGTGCAGGTAGGTTTCAAGGGCAAGCAGGCGGTGAAGCGCTATGACCCCTCCTCGGGCCGGTGTGCGCTAAGAAATGACTCCCCTCCCAATTCAGCAGCTCCATATTTATGTTATCCACCACTGTAGGATCATCGTTATAAGGGCCATACGCTACACAGAACACATATTTCTTCTCTTTAAACATAAGCTGCGAGATAGCCCAATGACCTCCCTTATCCGATGCTGTCTTACAAACTGTTGCCTTGAACCGGGGTGCGGGAGCCTTGCTGTTAGCTCTGTTCAATCAACTATTACTCTGGACTCGTCTGGTATGCCCAGGGAGGTCAAGGACGGTGAAGGTGATGGCGAAGGCGATGTGATTTCAAGCTGTGGGGGGAGCGAGGCTATAAATACATATACAAATAAGAGAGAACAGGATAAAAGAGGAACTGAGGGCAAGAACTGTTTAATTCCTGATGAGACTAGTATTCTAGGGACCCCTATAAGCCCTATTACTCCAGCAACTACGCCTAATGATGTGATACTGGGTGATCTTAGTACTTTGTCCTTGGTTTCTGTCACTGATCAGGCACTACCATTTTTTTTTATACATAACTACAACTAAAAATACAAATTCCAAAACTTTTATATCTAAACATTTATATTACTAAAACATCAATACATAAAAATAATAAACATTTACATTCAAACAAACTACAATAAACCATATACTAATTAACACTTACAAACAATATTACATGCAACAATATTATCTACATCAATATTAAAAACCAAATTAAGGACAATATTTTTCCCTTCCATATTCCTGTCCATATTTTTGACATGATATTTTTGTATCACTTTATTTTTTCCCCACTTGGGCCCCCATTAGGATGATGGGCAGACTTTGTCTACCCGCCATCCCATCGGAAAAAGGGACCGCCCGCCATAAGGGCGGGGGTCCCGATGGTGGCATTAGGATTTGCCCGCCACAGTGGCGGGCGCATCCTGCATTTTTACCATTGCGGCGGGCGGTGCTGAAAGCGCCGCCCTCCACAATGGTAAAAATGCACGTCGTGCATTTCAAAGCACAACATGACAGGCACAGCGCGGTGCCTGCCATGTTGCACTTTGAAATGTGGGTGGGATACCATAGGTACCCCCCATGTGCACCACCCATCTCCCGGAGTCCCTGGGGGCCCGCAACAGGCACCCGCAGGGATTCTCCATGTCAGCATGCCATGCCATGCCGGAAAGGCATTGAAATTGGCCCATCATATAATATGGCTGGCAGTGTCTCATAGACACCGCCACCATATTATACCAAAGCGACAGACGGTCTTACCGTCCGCCGCGGTCCCCCCGCCATCCTAATATGGCAGGGGGTTTTCAGAGCAAGGATGGCGGGCGGATTGCCCTCGCCAGGCCGGCGGTGGCTACCGCCAGCCTGGCAGGGGCAATCCACCCGCCATCCTAATGGGCCCCATTATGTCTAAATGCCCCCATGAAGGCTGCAGCAACTATTGTGCCACACTGTATGTGACAACGTGGCAATATGCCTCCCAGTCTGTCACTGCAGACTGGCAGAGCAGTTTTAAACTGTTGATTCAACTTTGTTGTTTTAACTAATAGCAAAGCCCAAACCTCCTTCTTTAATATATAAATCTCACCACTACAGCAGGCCTATTAAGTCCTAAGGACGAGGTCCTAATTACAATATCAGTCAGAAAGGCTTTGATCGCTGGTCAGAGGCTTTCCGACCGACATTGTAGGTTTAATGTCCGAACTCCGTATTATGATTAGGGGTGGGCAGAAAACTCTGCTCCGCCAGGTTAGCTGATAAAGCCAGCCACCCCTGCTCCTCGTCCCGGTCCCTGCTTCTGAAAGCATCCAGGCTGGGAAGGGCCTCCCCGGCCCCGGTGGACCTCTGTCCCTAGCGCCCAGACCCTCTGCTGGCTTGCAGGACTGGGGCTACCGCACCCCAGGGTCCACCGGACGGAGCATGAGCCCCGGTCCAAGCTTCCGAACCGTAGCTAGTTTCAGCTTCCGAACCCTAGTCAGGCCAGGGAGAGTCTCCCTGGGCCCTGGTCCCCAGCGCCCAGACCCTCGGCTGGCTTGCAGGACGGAAGGCTCCCGCACCCCTGGGCCAACAAGATGGAGCTCGAGCCTCAGGCCCTGTCCCAGCTTCAGATCCCTAGCCAGGCTGGGGAGAGTCTCCCGGGGCCCCAGTGAACCCAAGTCCCCAGCGCCCAGACCCTCTGATGACTTGCAGGGCAGGGGCTCCCATACCCCGGGCCCACCAGACAGAGCTTGAGCTCGAGCTCCAGGCCGTGTCCCACCTTCAGAACCCTACCCAGGCTGGGGAGAACCTCCCCAGGCCCCAGTGGACCCCAATCTGCAGCACCCGGACCCTTGACTGGATTGCAGGATGGGGGCTCCCTCACCCCATTGCCTGCCGAACAGAGCTCAAGCCCCGGGCCCGGTCCCAACTTCTGAACCCTAGCCAAGCCAGGGAGAGCCTCCCTGGGCCCCGTGGGACCTCACTGTCCCTAGCACACCGGACCCTTGATGGAACCAAGGAGGGTTAAGCCCAGGCCACGTCCGCTCCCTGACAGCCTGCCAGAGGAGCCCCTTTTTTCTCAACTATTAAGCCCCCACATAGTGAGGGCTTACAGAACTTTGGGGAAGGACAAAAGTTGGTGCAAGGCCGGCTGGCCGGCAGGCCAGTCAACTAGTCACCCAGCCCGCAGGGCCATCTAGTTACCCGGCCTGCAGGGCCAGCTGGTCTCCCGGCCCGCAGGGCCATCTGGTTACTCAGGCGACCAGATGGCCCGGGACGACCCAGCGCCCAGATGGTCGGAGGGTGCCGTACCCATTCACCGTTGCAGTCCGGCTATGGGTGGCTCGAGAGGCTCCTTCCCCGGGGATGCTGCTCACCTCCCTGCCTGATTAGGGCAGGCGCAGCAGGAAGGAGAGGCCCGGCCGGCCCAGGCCATCTGGTCACTGTGCCAACCCGCAAGGGATGGGGGCCCCTGTCCCAGCATCCTGGTGGGGCAGGGACAGGACAGGGAGGCCCCGTGCCGGAGGGCACGTGGTGGAGGCTGCCTTCGCGAAACCCGAGTTACCCCCTCCACATCCCACCCGCCGGCCTGGTAGCAGAGGGACCCACCCCTGGGTGTGGTGGACGAGGGTGTCCGTGGGAACCCACCCACGGAGAGACAAAAGCTTGGCTTGGAGGATGACTTTCAATAGATCGCAGCGAGGTAGCTGCTCTGCTACTTACGAAACCCTGACCCAGAATCAGGTCATCTACGAATGATTTAGCACCGGGTGCCCCACCAACATGCAGTGCACTAAGGGCCATGGAGGTGGCCCACTTCCGTCCGGGCTCCGGTCCCCAAGCGAGCGGCTCTACGCACCGCCCCCCCCGAGAGAGGCCGGCAATCCCAGGCCAACCGAGGCTACACGGCACTGCGGTATCGTTATGGTTTAGGGGGGATTCTGACTTAGAGGGGTTCAGTCATAATCCCACAAATGGTAGCTTCTCCCCATTGGCTCCACAGCCAAGCACATACACCAAATGTCTGAACCTTTGGTTCCTCTCATACTGAGTAGGTTTACAATTGCAACAACACATCATCAGTAGGGTAAAACTAACCTATCTCACAACGGTCTAAAACCAGCTCACGTTCCCTAGTAAATCAAACGCTTGGTGAATTCTGCTTCACAATAATAGGAAGAGCCGACATCGAAGGAACAAAAAGCGACGTTGCTATGAACGTGTGGCCACCACAAGCCAGTTATCCCTGTTGTAACTATCCTGACACCTCCTGCTTGAAACCCAGAAAGTCAGAGGGGTTGTGAGGCCTCGCTTTCACGGTCTATATTCATAATGAAAATCGAGGTCAAGCGCGCTTTTGCCCTTATGCTGCGCGGGAGGTTTCTGTCCTCCCTGAGCTCGCCTTAGGACACCTGCATTATCGTGTGACATGTGTACCACCCCAGACAAACTCCCCACCTGCCACTGTCCGTGGAGCAGGTCGCGCCCGGCAGGCACCGGGCGATTGGAGCCAGAAGCGAGAGCCCCACGGAGCCCAGACACCTGGGGAAGGGCTGCCCAGGACCCATGGAGCCCGTCCCGGGCACTTTGCCCTGCTGTGGGCCAGAGGAGGGAGCCCCCCCGGATGGAGGGAACATGTTATCTGGGCATACAGGACCAAAAGGACTCCCAGCTGCCCATCCAGAGCCTTTGCGATAGGGTTCCTGCCTGCCCATGCAGGGCTCGGAGGATCCGCGTGCAGGAGGGCTCGGGGACCCCGGCTGGGCCTCAGACCCAGGGAGGACCACCAGAGCTCTCGGGCCCAGACACCCGGGGGAGGACTGCCCGTAACTTATGGAGCCCTTCCCGGGCACTTTGCCACGCCGCGGGCCGGAGGAGGGAGCCACCAGACGGAGGGGAGGTGTTGTCCAGGCATAGACATCTGGTCCCCGGCAAAGAACCTCCAGCCCAGGGGGTGGTGTTCTGGCATACCCTGCCCCTACTAATCCGGAGGAAATCCACCCCTCTTTCTGGGTACCCGTGTGCACTGAGAGACTCAGGGGACCCCAGGCCGGATGCACCCCACCTCCTGGAGCCCTGGCTGGGATCGGGGAGGCAAATGAGCCCTCATTGGGACTTCCTGGGCAGCCCGGCCATCTGGTTGCCCCATTGGAAAGCATTGCGTGCGACCACATGGCCGAGGGTAAAGGTGCGACCAGATGGCCGGGACCAAAAGGACTCCCATCTGCCCGCCCCGAGCGGAGCCATCTCCGGGGCTCTGCACCAGGGACCCTTGTCCCGGGCAGATGGAGACTTGGCAGGCCGCAGGACGGGGGCTTCCAAACCCCAGGCCATGATGGAAACCCAGGCAACGGGGCCAGTACCTGCTTCCCAACCCAGCCAGGACAGGGAAATCAGGGAGCCTGTCCGTTCGCTCGTTTTCCACACATTTTTCAAAAGATTTACGTAGTGGCGCTACGCCAATGCCGCCCACCCCTAATTATGATGATAGCGGTCAGAGTTTAAACCAACCGGGGAAGCTGAAGTGGGTCCGATGGGCTCATAGAGTCCTCATAATCCCTTAAAGATAGCTTTTCCGGGGCTTGGCCTGGAGAGCCATCATGGCAGACGCAGCCTAACCGGGTTATCTGATTGAAATTCTGCCAAAATCCTGCATAGATGTGCTTCATCAGCAAGGCTTGTGCCCCTGACCGAGTAGGGAGCCTTGCTTTTCGTTGCCAGCGGCGGCCGAGCTACAGAGGGAGTGGTGTCCGGCGAGCAAACGCAGGCAGGGTGCCGGCCGAGTCTCCCTTCCGGTGTCCAGGGTGCAGTGCAGAGCCATCTTGGTGGAGCTGGAGGCCGGGACCTGGCCCGAATGTGAGCGATACAGTGAAGCAGGGGGTGACCTGACACCCTGTACCCCTGCACGGGTGAGACGGCAGTAGACTTGGCCCAACAATGATGGGAGCCGGCCCCTCCCCCACCCGAGAATCCACCATCAGCCACAAATGCCTGAGAAACGGTGCGGCCGGGATCTTCCTGAGAGGCAACACGGCCAGGACCCTGATCACTCAACGGTTGCTGGGCTATCATCGCTGTAAGGGTTCCCGGTGATCAGATCCAGGCGGCGCCTCCTTGCGCAGGCCGCATATGGTGTATAGGCCCGCTGATATCCATCCAGCCTTGGCCATCATAGTGAGACACATCGGAGGGAATCGGGGCTGGGCCGCGGCCCATGAGGTGAGCGCTCCAGGTGGCGCTGGTCCACGTCTTGCCTGCTGCCCTCCGCATAGCTGTCAATGGCCCTACCGTCCATACCCTACAGGCGGTGCACCACCCGAGCCAGAAAGTGACATTGTGATTGCGGGTGGGCCTGAGCCGGGGTCTCTCTTCTGATTCCTGCTCCTGGGGCCCCTGGTACAGCAGCTGCATGCTCCCGTCAACCTTTGGGTGGAGCCTGGAGGTCATACTTTACGGCCCTACTGCTCATTGATTGGCCGATGTGGCCTCAACCTTCCTTAGCTCTCCCTTTTGCTTTGCCCGGCCTCTAGTGGCCTGGAGGGGGTCCTGACAGGAAGGCATTGACTGTAGCGTGGTCATCCTGTGGCCCGCCTTAACACCGTGGCACACTGCGCCGCCCGGCTTGTGGCCCCTCCACAAGTCATGATTACCTTGGTGAAGCGACTGCGACCCACATGGCGAGGCGTGACCGGAACCTCTGCTGGTCGGCGCACTTCGAGGTAGGTGTAAGTGTGAGCTGGCGTGCGTCTCGCGGATCATAACTGGTCGGGCTGGTGGCCTTCCATCTTAAGACACTTTCGTCCTAAGGCATTTGTTTGTGGCATTTCACGATCCAAAAGATTCTCTACCCCATTGTGGCAACGCCTCCCACGGTGCGTATACAACCCTGTGACAACAGCTTATCCTCCTTGAGCGGCTGCAACCATTTTGACCTTCTTTTTTTTCTGGCAAAGAAACGGGCCCCTTGTCAAATTAGATAATACCGAAGACAGGGAAACAACTATATGGGAAAACGAGAACTAGCACTGGGCAGAGGTGCTGCTTATATCTCTGTGCTGCAGTTATGTCACAATTACATATTCAACTAATCATAAACCACACATATTTATTATCAAAAAATAAATATTTTTTTATTATATTTTGCTTTTATCAAAAAACACTTTTTTTCCTCTTGAATTTTTCTTGTCTCACATGATTGACAATTGATAATCATAACAGTATATCAAACCACAGTCAAATATCAATATATGAAAATGGTCTCCTTCTATTCAATAGTGAATTTGTCATATGTAAGAATATGGCCACTAAAAAGAATAGGTCTTGATCACCTGCTTGTTAATTATACAACAAAAGTGAAACAATTTCCACAGTAATGCAAGAAAAGAAATGAAAAAAACAGTATCAATACAAAATATAGAAGAAAAGGGGCTAGAACACTGGTTTCAGACAACAATTATCACCAACGCGTTTCGGTGTTGAACCTTCCTCAGAGTGATTATAGCAGTGGCATACTACAAGACGGAAAGAGAAAACATAAGTAAACATGTGTGTGTGACACAAATGCAATAACACTTAATTATTTATAACAAATACAAGACATTTGTAATGTCACCCCCACCACCCTATATTAAAAAATGGACTTTGCAGACGTAGGGATACACGCGGCATGGCCAACACAGAGGAACCTCCCATCTCCACAATCAACATTCATACATACTGCACGCCTGCTTCTTGTACATGAATCTTCTCCAATCTTAGTCCATGGTGGAATATCCCGATGCTTACTAGCGAGTAGTATATAAATAACACCCTTCCTTTATTGGGATAAACTAACAAATGTGACAAGAACACAAAAACCACTCTATACGATATGTTTGCTTGGAACTAGGACCTGATCCCTCACTTATTTATAATCTATATTTGGGCTTACCCACACAGCTGCTTGGAATAAGATGATATGCTGATCTCATGTGCTAGTCAAAGCAGTTGTCCCTCTAAAAACTTCTCACTGTAAAATTGAAAAAAAGGGGAATAAACTTGGCTATGGGGTTCTAATACAAGAAGGGGGTCAATATTCAAATCGCAGTACAAGAACAAACTTACCTAATGGTGTCTAAAATCGAGGTATAGGGATTTTCCTGAGAGTAAGCGCGGCTGCTGACTCTTCTCTTACGGTTATGCGTGTTACTACTTCAAAGTAAATCCTATTGTAAGCGAGAAAACAATGGGTTTAGGAGTGGCATCCTACAGCCTTGTTACTGAAGAGGCCAAGAATGGAACTACACCCTACTCTTACCTTTTCTCTTTAGCATATAAAGGTGCATGATTTAGGAGCCCCTCAATCTATTCATTGCTGGAAGTTATGATGCTTCCCAAGCACTGATGTCGCTGTCTAATAATTATATGATGGCGACATTAGAATCACGGTCCTTCATGTTGCAACCTATGGGACCAGACAATAAAAAAGATTTTAAAACTAGATAGTGATCAGCTCCCACAAGGTTATTGTCAGAAGTTGGCCTGGTATATGATGCTCACTAGTTCTAGTGATCACCTTGTACCATGCCAAGCAACCCTTATGGTGGTGGTTGGAAGTCAACCCAGATAGACCAGATATCCTAGTGGTACCATGGACTGTGCAGTCTTTAGGCTAAACTCTTTAGGCATGTGAAGCAAGCTGTTTTACCATATACGCTCTCCTTGAATACCAAATGAAAGGACACCACACAGATATATATTGAAAATATATATTTATTTACTACAAGTATCCCCTATACTCTTTATGAGCACAGAAGCAAATGCGTTAAAACAAAACAGTGTTTAAATATACAAATTTGCACAATATGGATAGGCCCTGGTGGCTGCTCAAACCATATACTAAAATTGTGGTATAAGAACCACGTATCTTAAGGGAAGATGGCCTAGGGCCTTGGGAATCGCTGGGACTACAAGGAGCTAACAAGAGTTAGTGACCAGGAGGCCCACGGAGTGCGTGTGCAGTGTTGGAAGTTACACACGGGCCCCATAGACTTTCAATGGGTGCGTTAAATGTACAAAGTTACTGCAAAAGGAACCTTCCGGATGGACCAGACCCTAACAACTTAAAACCTAGACACTAGAGATGTTTCTCTTAACAGGAGCACCGGAGTGCCAGCGTTACCTCACCCACAGATAGCGGGTGCATAGGGTTCAAAGTGCATCAGGTTTCATCGTGTAGTTCAATGGAGCCTGAAGATGATGATGCTGCAGGCGGCCAGTCGAGAAGAGTTCCGGTTGATCCAAGGGTGGATCTGAAGAAGTGAAGACCTGAAAGCAGAGGGGACAATGTTCAAAGTCACTAGCCAGTGACTACCATGGGACCAGGAGGGAACTAAGCGATGTCGGGTGCCAACAGGTGAAGAAGTGAAGATTGTCTCTGCAGCCACGTGGACACGAAGAGGTCAGCGACGTCCAGGAGTCGATCACGAGCTTTCCCACGAAGGCTCTAGCTGATGGCGGTGTCGGCTTCTTGATTGGAGCAAACAGGCCTTCGCTAATGCAAGCCACGCAGGAAACGATGCAAGCTTCTTTCTCTGACCAGCAAGGTCAGAGGGGCTGCTCCTTTTTACAGGGTCAAGGGCCAGTCTGGAGCAACCAGACCAGCTGTGTTGTTTGTAGATTTCGTCACCAAGATGGCCACTAGCCAACGGGCCAGTAACCTGGATGACGCATCGAGTGGCAAAATGCAAGAGGGCCCCACGCAGATCGTGGAGATGCTGGGGGGCTGATCTTCGATGCAGATGCTGCTCGGTGGTGGGGCTTCTCAAACTCCAAAGCACAGCGTTGAAGATGCCTTGGGTGCTGCACAGTCAGCTTCTCGGGGGTCTTTCAAGATGGCCGGTCCCACGTCTCTCGATGCCTCCACGGGTCTCTTCTTTTCAGGGACTGTGGATCGGGCTTAGAGATATCTGGGAATCCAGGTCTTGTTGGGCTCTGGGCTCCGGCTCCGGCGGGAGGCGGTGGCAAAGCAGACATCGAGTTGCTGGATGGTGCCTGTATTCACAGGGTGGTCACTCCTTGGCCACAAGGGAGATGCTCTTCAGTCTTCTGTGCAGCAGAATGTCGAAGTCCAGTTTTTTTCTTAGTTGCAAGTCGAGTTCAGGATGATCTGAAGTCTTAGGACACAGCTCCTACTCTTAAACCAAATCTAGGGGCCGGATCATCTACTAGGTCCCTCCTCTGGGTGGGACCAGGAAGGGGGGTGGTTACACCCCCTTTCCTTTGTCCAGTTTCGAGCCAGGACTGGGGCTGGAGAGCCCCAGTACCGGTTTGAACTGGCATATGCACAGTGACACCTTGTGTGCCCCAGGGATGTATGACATTACAATGCATGCTTTTACATCGCATGCCTTTACAAAGCGGTTTTTGCAACGCAAACCTTTACAATGCATAGCGCTTTGGGATGCTGGATAGTGAATAGTTTAATTTATTATTCCAACTCCAGTGCCCGTGGACACTAGGGAAGGTGTTGGATAGTAAATTAAACTTATTCCCTATCCTAGAGCGCCCCCCCAGCGCAATGCGTTGTAAAATTTGCGTCGTAAAGGCACTGCGTGGTAAAAGTTGCGTTGTAAAGGATGTTTCCCGTACCCCAGGCATGTCTCATTTTATTTAGCCCTCCCTAACCCACTACACAAAATCCTGTCTGGGGTGGTGCAAGCACCTCCCCTGACAGGAAACCCTTTGTCCAAGCCTCCCAAGCTGGAAGAACTCCTAGCAGCAGGAGGTTAGACTTGTGTCTCTGGTGGCAGCATCCATTTTGTGATGCTGAGGCTCGTGTTTAACTTTACCCGGGTTTCAGGTTAGGTACATGTCGTGTCCCTCTAGAAGGGTGGAATGCTACCCCCGTCGCCAGAATTGGCGAGGGGGTAGTATTCCAATTCGTATGACACCTTACTCGACATATTTTGATAAAGCCAAACCAAAGATAGCATTTAACCGCGAGGTTCATAATGCACTTAAGAGTATATGGTATGGCAATATCATGAAACAGCTGAAGGACTATGCTCAGCTCATGCCAGAGCACCATCTCACATGAAACCAAGCACTCTGCCTCCAGGATTGTTAAGGCCTGCCATTGGAGTGACTTATAGGTTACCATGTGTCCATATATGTTAGATATAGATATACTATATCTAAGTAAGAGGTGATTACACCAACTTACCCCAGCTGATTGATCAGCCAGTTGTGTCAAATATGGAGGCCAGGCCAGGGGTGGCATAATACATGCTGCAGCCCCTGGTAGGCCTTGGTTACACCTATGCCCTGGGTACCTAGGGTACACTGTTACAGGGGCCTATAAGGTGAACCAGTTCCAATTGTGTATGTACCTAAGGTACATGGAGTCCATTTTAAGGAAAGAGAAAATAGCCTGGGGCCCTGAATAGCAGGATCCCAGGCCAACTAAGTCAAAAACCAGCTAAACACTAGGCAAAAAGTTTGGGGGTAACCATAGTCAGATATCCACCTTCCTACACAACCCCCCCACAAACGAAAAGAGATAAGGCTATCCTTAACCAGGTAAGCCTATATTGCCTAAGTGCCCATATAAGGAAGTACCAGAACTGGCTTGGTTACCCCCTGTCTCATGGTCCACTAAGCAATCCCTCACCCTAAGGGTATCTGAGGGTCTCCACCATAGGGAATCTCTACCTGTGGTGTGTTTTGGCAAAGTCAAAGGCTGGTGTGGAGATGGAGTACTGAAGTGAGATTCCTCTGTAGGACTCAGCTTCCTCCAATCACTCTCCACCATGTAGGCCTTTCTTTCCTTGACTGAGTTGCACTGTGCTCTCAGGGTCAACCTCTGGCTACCTAAAGCTGGAGGTTGGGTACCTTTTGTGGGCTTACTGGAGGGACACGTCAGGTTTGGGGTTTTTAAGTCCCAGGTTTGGCTTTGCCCAACAGAGTCCCTCTGGGGGAGGTCCCTAACTAATTTTAATGGGGATCCCTCAGGACTTTCAGGAATTTCCACCTGGCTAGGGTTGCTTGTATTGGTGCCCCTAATCTGCTGATGGGGAGGTTCCTGGGGGCAGTGGGCCCTGTGGGGTCCACCGGCCTCCCTGTCCTCCACAGCCCTGGGCTGAGTGAGGCAGGGTAGAGAGGGGCAGGTTACCTGCCCCAGACTGGGTCCCACCTTGGAAGGGTCCACTGACATCAGAGGTTCGGCCAGGCTAGGCCTGACTACCTCTGGGTCAGTTCCTTCACAAGGGGTAGGGAGAGTTCCCTGAGGAGGCTGACTCTCACCTAATGTCTGGTGGGAGGGAGACTTTTCCTCCTCTCCAATGCTCTCTGTCTAAGTGGAGTGATCCATAGTTTCAGGCTTCACAACACTGAAATCTGTTTGAGTGTGGGCTGTGACCATTACAGCCCTTCCAACCTTTTCAGGGAGGCACTCAGTCTGTGTTTGGGCTGTGACTGTCACAGCCCTGCCAACCCTTTCAGGGAAGTCTGTCTGAGCCTGGGCTGTGGCTACCACAACCCTTCCAACCTTCTCAGGGAGGAAATCTGCTTGGACTGGGGCTGCAACTGTTACAGCCCCACTAACCTTTTTGGGAAGGCCTATCATTCTAGAATGGGTTTCCTGTTCTACCTCAGCCCAGGCTGAGATCTCTAGGTCATTCCCCAGTAAGCAATCTACAGGTTAGACACTGCCACTCTCTTGGGGCCAGTGACATCCCCCCAACTAAGATTGACTACTGCCATGGGATGACTTCTCTGCACTCCATCAATGTTGGTCACCTGGTAAGTGAATCCAGGTATAAGTTGAGCAGAGGGGACTAGGTGGTCAATCACCATGGTGACACTAGCTCCTGTGTCTCTGTAGGCCTCAACTTTCTGGCCATTGATGTGGGGCTCCTGTCTGTACCTGACCAAAGTGTTGGGACAAGCAGTGAAGTTGGCAAACCCCATGCCATCTTCACAGACAAGAGTTGCTGTGGTAGGGGATCTGGTTAGGCCAGAGTTCCCCTGTGCTCCCAAGACCCAAAGTAAACCCAACCACATTCTTGGGGGCACTCCCACCACCTGGGGGATTACTACTAATAGTAACAGGAGGTTTGGGAGTATTACTGGGGACTATGTTCTCCTTATTGTTGGCCTTTGGGCAACTGCTGTCAGTTTTCCAATGGCCTACCTGTTTGCAGGTATGGCAATAAGGTTTCTTCTGGTTAGAGGAAGTGTTTTGGGACCCACCCCCCTCATTGGAGTTTTGGGACCCTGGGGAAGTCTTCTCTTTGGATTTATCCCCGCCTTTCTCATGAGGCTTGGTAGTCTCTTTCTTTTGGTCACCACCCTGGTTCTTAGGCCTGATCCTGGTTCTGACCAATTTGTCTGCCCTCTTACCCAATTCTTGTGGAGAGGTCAGATCAGAGCCCACCAGGTGCTGATGTAGAAGCTGGTTTTGACAATTATTTAAGATTTGCTCTCTCATCATCAAATTATACAATCCTGTATAGTCTGTAACCTTACTTCCCAGCAACCAGCCATCCAGAGCCTTAGTGGCAGATTCAACACATTCAGACCAGTCCTGAGTCTGCGTCTTCTGGGTCTCTCTGAACATCAACCTGTACTGTTCAGTGGTTAAGCCTAACCCATCAACCAGAGCATTATTCAGGACCAGGTAGTTTCTAGAATCCTCATCACTAACTGTGAGGAGTCTGTCTCTGCCTCTACCTTCAAAGGAGAGCCACAAGATTGCTGCCCACTGCTCCTGAGGGATCTGCTGTACTCTGCAGGCCCTCTCAAGTGCAGTTATCCATTTGTGGATGTCATCCTCAGCTTTGTAGGGGGGCACAATCTTACTCAGGCGTCTATTGCCATAGGACCTGTCTTTATCCTTAGGGATAGTGCTGCCACCAGTGGATCCTAATCCACTCTCTCTAGGCTGTCTTGCTTTAGCAAGTTTCTCTTGGATCAGGGCTACTTCTAGCTCTCGCTTCTGGATCCTAAGCTCAGCTTCTCTCATGTTGGACTCATGTTCCTTCCTCTCCTACAACCTGGCTAAGACCTGGAACTCTCTCCCCCTCTTAATCAGATCAGAACCCAATCTGCTTACCTTCCGAAAACTTTTAAAAACTTGGCTTTTTAATAAAACTTCGACCTAAACCATTCCTCTGCTCCCCACACTCCCACCCCTGCAGCTCAACTCATCAGTTTTTTCTACAGCGCTGGGACGCCCCTGGGTAGCCATCGCGCTCTACAAATTCTCATTCCATTCCATTCTGAGGGGTTGTCATTCTCCTTCTGGAGTGACCATAAGAACCTCTAGAAGCATGGGAAGTGTTAGATTCACCTGAGTGATTCCTTCTCCTCCTAGGCTCCTGGTTAAGTCCACCTGGGGGTCTGAGTGGGTTTGACCCTGTCTCAGTCCCAAATTGGCTTAAGTTAGCCTGGCTAAGTCTCCTGACTGGCACTTGACTAAGTCTCTCATCATCAGAATCACTTTCTTCTTCCTCCTCCTCCTCCTCATCCTCAGGGTGAGTATCTCCAGTGTTCTGGTCTTCCTCATCTATCTGGACAATAGGTACAGGGGCATCAGTGTTATCATCTTCAGAGGGAGAGCCTCCTTCTCCAGACCCTGTGGGGTCAGGATTGGAGGTCTTTAGGGCTTTAGACTGGTCTAAAAGCTCTCTGAGGTGGGCTGTGGTAGGGTTCTGACCCGGCTTGAGACCTCTTAAGGTACACAACTGCCTCATCTCTTTAAAGTTTAACATAGCAAATTTGGATGGTGCCCTTGGAGAGTCACTCTCAACAGGGACAGGTCCAGTGGACCCCTCTGTTCCAGACATTGCTCTTGTGTGGGTGGATGTGTTGCAGACTACCTACACTGGTGTTTACCAACTATACCTATCTAGTAGTTGTAGTCAGGGTGTGCTAATCCATTTGCTCTACAACAACTAAGTTCAGTAGAACTTAAGTATACTAGTCTTGTTTTATATGTACCTAACAGGTACCTGTATGATCTTTCAAATTATATTTTCAAAGATTGCAATGGTAAAATAACAGCAAGCTCAAATCCCAACCGCTGCTCACCAATGTGAGAAGTTGGCCTGGTATATGATGCTCACTAGTTCTAGTGATCACCTTGTACCATGCCAAGCAACCCTTATGGTGGTGGTTGTAAGTCAACCCAGATAAACCAGCTATCCTAGTGGTAACGTGGACTGTGCAGTCTTTAGGCTAAACTCTTTAGGCATGTGAAGAAAGCTGTTTTACCTTAAACACTTTACTTGAATACCAAATGAAAGGACACCACACAGATATATATTGAAAATATATATATATTTATTTACTACAAGTATCCCCTATACTCTTTATGAGCACAGAAGCAAATGCGTTAAAACAAAACAGTGTTTAAATATACAAAAGTTGCACAATATCGATAGGCCCTGGTGGCCGCTCAAACCATATACTAAAATAGTGGTATAAGAACCACGTATCTTAAGGGAAGAAGGCATAGGGCCTTGGGAATCGCTGGGACTACAAGGAGCTAACAAGAGTTAGTGACCAGGAGGCCCACGGAGTGCGTGTGCAGTGTTGGAAGTTACACGCGGGCGCCCATAGACTTTCAATGGGTGCGTAAAAAGTACAAAGTTACTGCAAAGGGAACCTTCCGGATGGACCAGACCCTAACAACTTACAACCTAGACACTAGAGATGTTTCTCTCAACAGGAGCACCGGAGTGCCAGCGTTACCTCACCCACAGGAAGCGGGTGCATAGGGTTCAAAGTGCGTCGGGTTTCGTCGTGTAGTTCAATGGAGCCTGAAGATGATGATGCTGCAGGCGGCCAGTCGAGAAAAGTTCAGGTGGATCCCAAGGGTGGATCTGAAGAAGTGAAGACCTGAAAGCAGAGGGGACAATGTTCAAAATCACTAGCCAGTGACTACCGTGGAACCAGGAGGGAACCAAGCAAAGTCGGGTGCCAATAGGTGAAGAAGTGAAGATTGTCTCTGCAGCCACGTGGACACGAAGAGGTCAGTGACGTCCAGGAGTCGATCACGAGCTGTCCCACAAAGGCTCTAGCTGATGGCGATGTCGGCTTCTTGATTGAAGCAAACAGGCCTTGGCTAATGCAGGCCACGCAGGAAAAGATGCAAGCTTCTTACTCTGACCAGCAAGGTCAGAGGGGCTGCTCCTTTTTACAGGGGCAAGGGCCAGTCTGGAGCAACCAGACCAGTGGTGTTGTTTGTAGATTTCGTCGCCAAGATGGCCACTTGCCAACGAGCCAGTAACCGGGATGACGCATCGAGTGGCAAAATGCAAAAGAGCCCCAGCCAGATCGTGGAGATGCTGGGGGGCTGATCTTCGGTGCAGATGCTGCTCGGTGGTGGGGCTTCTCAAACCCAAAAGCACAGCATTGAGGATGCCTCGGGTGCTGCGCAGTCAGCTTCTCGGGAGTCTTTCAAGATGGCCGGTCCCACGTCTCTCGATGCCTCCACGGGTCTCTTCTTTTCAGGGACTGTGAATCGGGCTTGGAGATGTCTGGGAATCCAGGTCTTGTTGGGCTCTGGGCTCGGGCTCCGGCGGGAGGCTGCAGCAAAGCAGACGTCGAGTTGCTGGACGGTGCCTGTATTCACAGGGTGGTCACTCCTTGGCCACAAGGGAGATGCTCTTCAGTCTTCTGTGCATCAGAATGTCGACGTCCAGTTTTCTTTTTAGTTGCAAGTCGAGTTCAGGATGATCTGAAGTCTTAGGACACAGCTCCTACTCTTAAACCAAATCTAGGGGCCGGATCATCTACTAGGTCCCTCCTCTGGGTGGGACCAGGAAGGGGGGTGGTTACACCCCCTTTCCTTTGTCCAGGTTTGCACTAGGACTGGGGCTGGAGAGCCCCAGCACCGGTTTGAACTGTCATATCCACAGTGACACCTTGTGTGCCCCAGGCATGTCTCATTCTATTCAGCCCTCCCAAACCCACTACACAAAATCCTGTCTGGGGTGGTGCAAGCACCTCCCCTGACAGGAAACCCTTTGTCCAAGCCTCCCAAGCTGGAAGGACTCCCAGCAGCAGGAGGTCAGACTTGTGTCTATGGTGGCAGCATCCATTTTGTGATGCTGAGGCTCATGTTTAACTTTACCCGGGTTTCAGATTAGGTACATGTCGTGTCCCTCTAGAAGGGTGGAATGCTACCCCCGTCGCCAGAATTGGCGAGGGGGTAGTATTCCAATTCGTATGACACCTTACTCGACATGTTTTGATAAAGCCAAACCAAAGATAGCATTTAACCGCGAGGTTCATAATGCACTTAAGAGTATATGGTATGGCAATATCATGAAACAGCTGAAGGACGTTGTGCCGAAAAATGCAGACAGGCTCAGCTCATGCCAGAGCACCATCTCACATGAAACCAAGCACTCTGCCTCCAGGATTGTTAAGGCCTGCCATAGGAGTGACTTATAGGTTACCATGTGTCCATATATGTTAGATATAGATATACTATATCTAAGTAAGAGGTGATTACACCAACTTGCCCTCAGCCAGTTGTGTCAAATATGGAGGCCAGGCCAGGGGTGGCATAATACATGCTGCAGCTTCTGGTAGGCCTTGGTTACACCTATGCCCTGGGTACCTAGGGTACACTGTTACACGGGCCTATAAGGTGAACCAGTTCCATTTGTGTATGTACCTAAGGTACATGGAGTCCATTTTAAGGAAAGAGCAATTAGCCTGGGGCCCTGAATAGCAGGATCCCAGGCCAACTAAGTAAAAAACCAGCTAAACACTAGGCAAAAAGTTTGGGGGTAACTATAGTCAGATATCCACCTTCCTACAGTTATTGCTTCGCGAGTGATGCCTCGAATAATTTTAATGGAGCTTCATATCAAACCCTGTAGATATTTGAAGCTACTAAAGACACACAAAACTATGGTCTCAACGAGTGAGCTTCATTGGAAGATGGAACTAATTCATGAATAGCTACTATAGTCGTGTTGCCGATGGACATAGAAAACACGAGAGTAAGAAACGATTGATGGCACACAAGAATTGCAAGAATTGTCCTACAAAAGTCCACACAATCAATTATGTGGGGAGTCACGATAATGTGGGTAAAGATTGACAACATCCACAATAAACATGATGTAGATGTGAAGAGACTACAAAAATGTGCAGACCATAGCCTATGGGATTAGGCTTAAATCTTAATTATGATTGGTACATAAAAAAATATAAACACACATTGTCTGCATAACTGCAAGATACTGGAGCCCACAAAGGTCAAGACAATAACGTTCAGAAATGACAAGAAGTAATTTTTAACAGAGACTGAGCAGTCAAAATGTTTAAACAAACATGCATATGGTTAATGCGTAAATAAGTGCACATGGCCTGCGTTACTAGGCAAAAACTGAGCTGTCAAAAGATGTGTTAGAGCAACCTATCATGTGGTTAACGTAAAGATATATGCTCAACGCCCGCATTACTAAAAGAAATCTGAGCTAATGAAAACCCAAACCAATAATGCACAAATATGACAAGAGGTCATGTTGAAGGAAACTGAGCCAAAAAGATTAATTTAAACACACAATGATGCAAGTCTTTTACTTGCGATTTAAAAAGAAAAGAAACACTAACGTATGGCTACATGTGACGTGCACCCACCTGTGATCAAAAAAACGGAAGAAACTTCATGGAGGCCTCTTGCCGGTATACGCAAAGCCTGTCAACTGAGCTGGGCTGACAAGCTCAGTTTTTATATCATCTAAAGATTGGTTACGGTACGTGAATCCCACTTCTGAGGTACGTGATGACCTCATTTCAATGCGACTATGGGAGTGAGAGGTAGTGCGGCCTGGTGGCCATATATAAATATGTAGGGCTCCGAATCTGACCATTGTATTTATATGTGTAATTTAAGTTGAATAATTCTAAATAGAGGCAACATGGTCAATACGCCAGCGAGTCAGCTTATGTCGCGTCTATTATAACGATATCTGCTCTATGGTTTGCTTATCAAGAGGAAAACTTCCATTTCCGCTGTGTATATGTAAAAATAGAAGATGGAGAATTCTAATGTGCTACAGATAAGAAAGAAACTGTGGCGGCCATCTTTGAACGTACCCGGTTCCAAAGTGCTCATTCGAGATAAATCAGCATGATTATAAATTCCTAAGGCAGTTGAGATAAATCAACGTAATTAGAAATTCTTATGGTCACTTGAACTCAAATACTCAAGTATAGTTTATTAACCACAATGACAAAAGATGACTATGGAGATCAAAATAGAGCAATAATACAAGAACATAGATATAAGAGATCAAAGTGAGATTATAGTGTAGTTCCCATATTCCCAATAGGCTCTGCGCATTGAGGTCGACTAGGTCTCTATTGAATATGTTAGACTTAATTATGAATGCCAGCTAGCTCAGAGGTCAATAGAAACTTTCTCGAGTAAACAAGAAGGTGTTAACTTTCTTGAATAGACAAGAAGGGATTAGTTTCTGACAACCGCATAAACATGACAACTTTGCTCACTCCAGAATATGGAGTATACCTCCAGAGTCGCGGAAACAATAGATAGCTATTTCACTCAGTCAATCGTGCATGCTTAGTTTCACGAGAAGTGCAGAGAAACAGAGAGACAGGCGTTTTCAATAAAAGAGGGTATTTATTGAACAGTCTTCTTTCTCATGCAAGAGAAGTGAATTGCTACAATTGCAATACTTGTCGTAAAGTAAAGTGCGTACAGTAAAAAGAATTCTACAAAGTAATACTGTAAAAGCATGGTATGGTTTCTAAGCCATACTGTGTTTAAAATGGTTAAAATACATACAATGATAAAAGAATGACTAACAGTACTCAACTGGTACTTCTAAGATACGCCTACACCGGTGTACCTAACCTAAGCTTAGTACAGGGAAGGAGTAAGTGAGATGTAGTTTGAGTTAAGATAGTTTTCTGCCAAGAATCTGAATCAAGAATTCTCTAAGGGTCTAATCAGCTCCGTACCTTGGTGATAGAATGAAGGAGGTCTTGTATCTCTCTCTCAGGACTCGATCTCCCAGCAACCCGCAAGGGTGACAGTGAAACACTGGAGCTGGACTTCTCGGCTGGAGAAAAGACAGCGTCTCTCTCAGTGCGTCAGCGGGAGGGTCGGCTTCCTTCGGCACTTGCTACAGCAGGGCGTGGGGCAAGTAGATAGTCGATCTGCTCCATAACAATCGTGTGTTTTGTTAGGGCAGATGCTAGTATATTTATACCTGGAAGGTGCCGTGTTTGACGTAAGGGTGGACATACGACGTCACTAAGAACTCGCAGTTCTTTCAGGACTTCAGGAGTTCTAGGACAAATCAAAACAGAAGCAGGGGGAATTCCCGGGCTGCTGGAGGCTTGGTTTGTTTAAGAACATGTTGTGCTTTCTAGGAGTCTATGGGAGTAGCCTTGCCGTATTTGGACTGCATTGGCTATGACTTAATATGGGTATTATTCTTATGCCTATATAAGGATATGATTTGATAAAACCACATTAGGGCATAAATCGGGAATATTTAACTAGAGTCCTAGAATCGTCTACAACCCCCACTCCACGTATAATGTCCATCATTACTAAATACTAAGCAATTTTAAACATATCTATAGTATAGCATGTGTTTTCCATCCAACCCCAAAATACATAAAATGCATTTAAAACGGTATATACACGAAAAATGAGTATTATACTGTACATTTTCAAGCAGTGGTATCATTCAGATAATGCATATATTGTACATTGGAATGTTGGCCGAATAAATTATGAAATTTACATTTATGAAATGGCTCTTAATACAGAAAAGAAGGTCGAGACCATTCCATCACATATTTATACAAGACTGTACATGTGCTAGAGGCTAAGTCATAATATTGTCTCTAGAGTTTAAAAAATAGAATCTTGTTCTCTAAGAATAGTTCTACTTTAAGCAGAGTATCATGTGCCAAAAAAGTAAATATTTTGGGAACGGGAAAAAAATAATTTCGTTTTTACGGAAAAAAGAGTTCCAATAGTTTTTCAGAGGTTCTGTTTATCAAAACTGAAGGCCGAATTCAGAGTTCAGGGAACGCTGTTTGCTCGTGTTTTCAAAAGTTATTCTCGTTGTTAGGAGAGAACATTAACTCAGATAGGCTGGCAAAGAATTCGTCTACAACAGTAGGTGAAAATTGGGCCATGTCCGAAGAAGTAGAAATAGTGCATATGTGAAATGCATTGCCGTCATCGGTGTCTAGATCAGCAATGGTCACAGAAGGTTGTACCTGTGTGTCGCTTTCATCTCGTACCTCACTGCCACCTATTCGTAATGGTGAGGTCTCAAAGAATGCCGTCATCAGAATAGGTAGCTGCTGGGGACAACACGTTGCATGAGCCGTTACCGAACCAAGCAAAGTATCGATATCCATAGTCACTGATGATGGGAGTGTGAGACAGACGTCTAACATGCATTCTTCTCCACCGAGCAGGCATCGTAGCACAGGTAAGATGCAATCTTGCCAGATTGGTCTGAATGAAAGAAACCAGGTAGTATTCAGATCTCTTAGCCGAGCCAAGCCGAGGACTTTAGTAATCCGATCTCGGTATCGCATTGCCAGGAGTGTTTCTTCCATTGCAGCCTGAGTTTTGTCCGTGACTGGACTAGCCATATCGGAGCAGAAAGAACAAAAATAAAATTCCTGCTACGAGTCCCAAGATGAGAGGCAGGCCGCTGAACCCAGAGTGCACGAAATTTGGGAAGATGCTCAGGACTGCTTCAAAGGGTGCTAACAGTCCCTGAAAAATCATCTTAAATACATGTGCTATGCCACTGGTATCAGACATGTTTAAGATTTGACTTAATATTTCTACGAAATGCACGGCAATTTGTTGATAATAATGCATGTATCTCTGCTGCTGTCCTTGCGACTTGCAGATCATACGTTTCTCTAGACGAGGTTAAAGGCACAGTTGTCTGTAAAAGAATAGACTTAATTCTGCTTAAAGTATCAATTCGGATAGGAGAGATATTCAGAGAAGGCCATATTGTTGCCTCCTTGTCTGGTTTGCTGTTTGGATACAATACTTGCATAAAGCAAGTGACCCTGGATGTAACACTCACAAGATAGGGCATTCCTGGCATCATGCCACAGCTGGGGTCACTTAACGTAACGTAACTGCCGTTGGAAAGTTGCCTGAAAAAAGGCTCTATTTGTGTAGCAGGGGTGCCGTGCAGATGACATGAAAGGTTATTTGATGAACCTTCGCAGGCTCCATGCAAGTTAATTCCTTGACACAGAAGTGTACCGCTCAGTGAATTTTTGCAGTTTTTACCACTAAGAAATACCTCTTTCTTCCCCCCACTCCAACATCTATGTTTGTAAGGTAAATTCCAGGTTTACTTGATGTACCCCTTACCCAACCTTTCATACAGGCCCACTGGTATGTGCTTTTGGCAATATTGAAACTGAAAAGTTGTTGTTGGAATTGTAATGGTGCCATGTATTATCCATTCAATGACAGGTCGTTCAGAGATTGTCAATGGTAATTTCTCAATTTTTTCAATGCTCAGCACCGTATAGTCTGCCCCTCTTTGTGCCAAAGAGATTTGTTTATCTGTAAGGTTAAATACAGAAAACAATGACGTTGTATTGATTAGACACTAAGGCACGTAGCCTGAACGTAGATTTTGTAACTTCCAGCCTAACTGTACAATAGAACGTAATTGGGACTGGCCATTTTGTAACATTAGCATATCCTGTTCTATTATATCAATAGCAGATGATACAATGCTGTCCAGTGAATAAATTCTGGAGGACAGAGTCGTTAACCCATTGTCCACTACAGACAGGGTTTTTTCCAAATTAATATGATCAATTTCTCGTATTTTTTCAGCAGTTTCAATTTGCTTTACTTTCCAATTTTCATTGTAAGCAGCATATATACCGGCGTATATGAAACGTTTTTGACGCTGTTTGCGAGGTCCCATTAAAAAATCTCGCAAGTCAGCACCTTCTATAAGTAAAGTCAAGTGCTGCTTAATTTCCGGTAGTGTGGATTTCTGTAGCCATTCGAGGCATAGTTTTCCTACACTGTAAGTTGTTATTATCCCTGGATGTTGTCTCTGGGAATATCACGGGTCTGGCCTGTTCTGTTTGAACCCCTGTGTTATGTTCAGGAATGTTTCTTGACAGTTATTAGTGTCTGTAGGCCAGATCAACCATTTTCTCCAATCAGGAATAGTTCTGTTTTGGTGTATAATATGGGATACGTCTATCTCCACATCTGTAGTGCTATTACTATCAGGTATGGGCTTTGGTATAGACGGTTTGTTTAAGTCTTTTATCCTGGCTAGGCCAAGACAGGTTGTTTGTTGAATGGTGTCATTCAGGAATATTATTTGTTCTGGGATCATGCAGGCTCTAAATAAAGATTCTAAACCTTGTACCTGCCAATCTTTTGTACCCAGATGGTTTTTGTCTCAATGTTGTTTTTCCAAAATTCAAAACCAAATGTAGACAATGTTTCATAAAATTTTGCAGAATATATCATTTTAGTATTTGTCAACATGTTTTTCATTCCTGTCTTATTTACACTTTTAAAATAAAACGTTTCTGGATCAGTGTGAATTAAACCCTGAGAAGTATTGGAATTTCTCATAAAATGTTTTCGAGCTGCCTTTTGGCGGTGTTGGACAATGTTCCCATTGATTATAAGCAAAAACATTTCTAGGATTAGCAGATTTATGCAAATAGTGATTACCATAATGATTATAGCAATACATTTCTTCATAATCTGATGAACCTTCTTAATAATTATGTTCTGTAAATTTTGCTGACATTTCTAAGTCTGACATCATATTGTTAATCGATTCAAAGTCCCAATCATCAGAGAATGTGCTAGGTGATACAAAGTCACTTAAAGAAACCTTGAACTGGTGTGGATATTTCAAGAGTTCAACCGGGCCATAACTGTGGACATCAGTAGCATCCCATGCTACACCACCAGGTATAGGAATGGCTGTGATGTTCACCGATAATAGTTCTCTTTTTTCAATGTGAGAAGATCCGTGTGGCTTTAGGGCCAAGTTGATGTTCTGACTTGCTGTGTCCATTGTACTGTATTTTCCATCACTAAATCTGCCCAAGCTTAAAAACAAAATGAGCCAGAGTAGGAGGAAAAGTACACCTAACACAATCCACAGGTGAATCCATGGTGAAATCAGATATGTTTCTCCAAGTTGATGAAAGAGTTCAGCTGTTTTTTCTTTGAAAGTTTTATTTGCTGGCTTTTCTTCATGTTCACTTGGATCTACAGAAAATTAATCAAAATTGATGAAGTAGCAAGATGCAGTTCTGTCAATTGTTAAATTGCTTCAGGATTCTTCTTAATCTTTGCATTAGCTTCTTCTTTTGTCATTTTATTATATGCAGAGGCTACATCATTGTAGATAGGTGTTTCATGATGAGCTGTAGCAATTTGGGGTTCAAGAGGCACAAGTTCCATGGCTTTGTTGCATAGTCCTTCTTTATTCACTGCAGGTGTATCAAATGTGATTAGTTTCTCAGTTTGAACCTCTTGAATTGTAGCAAGGTTTGGTCTTCTGCTACATCTTGGGAGTCCACGGGGCCTACTACTTATTATTGGCCACATGATTGTGGTTTTACCAGGTCGATTGATACAACTCTGTTCTCCTTTTTACCAGCAAGGGGCGGTAGTACTACTGATCTTGTTCCACTGATTGCTAAGACAGGTACTGCTTTTCTGTAAGAAGGCCCAAATTCCATCTTTACCGCGATCTTTTCTCTGACCAGATCCCCAATCTTTGGAATCCAGACAGGTCTTGCTGGGACAGGTGGTTTTTCTTCAGTGGCCGTTGGCTTTAGCTTTGTGTTACTCAGACTTCATCTTGTTTCATTTAAGTCCTGTAAAACAGCCAAACGATCTTTGATATCAAAGGTTTTTTGTTCCACCACTGAAGTCTGACTATCAAGATCTCTGATGATCATTCTAGTACCAAACAAAAGTTCATATGGAGTGATTCCACCCATAGAATTTATTGGCAGATTATTAAGACTACGTTGGACACCTATTAGATGTTTGACCCACCCATCACCCGAACCTAATACCCTCGCTGTTATAGATTGCTTTATGTTATGGTTTTTTCTCTCCACTACCGCATTTCCGTCAGGATGGAATGGACTAGAGTACCGCAATGCAATGCCCAAGCTTGCCGTGGCCTCCTTGTAAGCTGGAGAGCTAAACGTAGGACCCAGGTCAGAATGTAGCATGCCAATTGCGTATGTGCCGATAAAGACTCGCAAATCTTTTATAACAGTTCTGGCGTCAGCCGAGCGCTGGGGCCACATCCAAATGAATCTCGTGCAGGAATCCACTGCGACCATGATATATTTATAGTTACCATCCCTTTGTAAGGGACCACAGTGGTCCAGGTAAACACATGCTAATGGTTTATCTGAGATTAGAAGGGGCGTCTGTGCTGGTTGTTTCACTGTTGATACCTTCATTTTTTGGCATATTTCACATTCTAAAACATAGTTCCTAGTCTGTTTTCTCATGCGTGGCCACCAGTATCTCTGTTTTAATAATGATACTGTGGCAGAAACACCTGCAGGTGCAGAAGCGAGCCCTTCATGTGCCACTAAAATTAGTCCTAACCTATGTTCCATGTTTGGAATTACCCTATCCCCCACTCCAGGGATTACAGCAAAAGGAACATTATTTGCATCAGTTCTGTATGAGTACTTTACCGGAAAGCCTTTCGGGAGCGTCTTACCACTGTTTTTTACTGAAGCACTGACAGCTTGCATTATTTCGCTGTCTATTTTTGTTTTTGACCTGGTAATGGCAGCTACGGAAGCCGTTTGCACAGCTGCCTTCGCGGCCTCATCAGCCAATGAATTCCCCGCAACGTGAACGCCGTCACGTTGATGACTCAGTGTATGGATCACGTGAGTCTTTTGTAGTTCTTTCTGTAAAAGAACTACTTGTTCCCAAAGCATTTTATGCCTGATTGTGCCACCTTTTGCATCTTTGAAACCATTTTGAACACAGTTCGGCAAGTATTCATTGTAAGACTAGACGCAATAATACTAATCGCACACTATTAGTGTGGGGAATTCGCGATCGGTATTTTCAAGCGCCATCTTAAAAGCCTGTAGTTCAGCACGCTGAGCTGTACAGTCTCCGAGTGATTGAGTGTTAGTGACCAGAGGTCTAAATTTTCATTCGTGCCAACGACCTTTCATAATCGCGCACGCAGCACTATAAGATTGTTTACCCCCAACTGCGGATTGTGCTGAACCGTCTGTATATATTATACAGCCGTAGAGTTCTAGATGCATGATTTCAGTCGGCAGAGGACATTCGTATTCGTATTGGAGAAATTCTTACGTTTTTAAGTTAGGATCAAATTTGTATACTACGTCTGGTGCAGCAAGAGAATTAACCCATTGTATCCATCTCGGATGTAAAGCTTTAGCATTCGGAATGCTGGCTTTTGTTACTGCCTCAAGGGCTGGTATCGGTGTAACGATTATTATACGTTTACCTTGTGCGAGGGCTCTTTTTTTTGCTACAGAAGTTTGGACCGCAGTCAGAGTTTTTTCAGTAGAACTGAATTTAATTTCAGCTTGTTTGTACAAGTGTGATTTATAAGCTATTGGTACCATTTCTCCCTCATTAGAGGTCAGGTAGGTAAATCCTCATCTTCCTGGGATGACTCGGATTACTAGATTGCGTTCGTTTGAGCGTGTTTGCAGTTTTGTTTTAGTTAACATTTCAGTTTGTATTGATCGTAAAATCTTTGTGTGTTCCTGTGTCCAATTAATTGGTTTGAAATCAGGTTTTATTAATTCGTAGAGGGGTTTAACCCTCTCTGCGTAGTTTAGTATGTAAGTTCTTCCGAAAATCAGGAAGCCTAGAATTGATTGTAAGTTTTTCACCGTTTTTGGAGCTTGGAGTACTGCACACTTCTCTAAGAAGTTGTCTGCTAGGCTTTTGCCTTCACTTGATAACTCATATCCTAGAAATAGGACTGAGAGGTGGGCAATTCGTGATTTTTTAAAGTTGAATTTGTACCCTTCAGATGCGAACCCAAGTATAATGGTGTTTACTCTTTTTAAGGGAGTCTCCAGGTCATTGTCTGTAAGATAGATGCCATCGACATAAGATAATGCCTCATCATCATACATTTCTAGTCATTCGGTTACCCTGGCTGAAAATAATCCTGGGCTGTTCTTAAATCCCTGGGGGAGACGGCAAAAGTGCTTATGAGCCCCCATAAAAGAGAAAGCGGTCAAATACCTGCTTTCTGGTGCAATGTTTTGACAGAAGAAACCATTTTAAATATCTAATGTCGTTTTATATTTTTTGCGCACAATGTTATTCATTAGTGCTGCACTGTGTGAGTTTCGTACTGCAAATGTTTTGTAGCAAGAGTTTAGGTGTCTGTAATACAGAACTAGACGATATGAATTGTCTGGTTTGGAGACAGGAAACAAAGGGTTGTTCATTTGTGAGGTGCATGTTTCAATCACCCCCTGGTATTCAAGTTGATCTAAGATCTCCCTGACTTGTTTTTTAGCTTCTTGCTTAACAGGATACTGCCTCTGTGCAGTAGGTTGATTTTTTAACTGAATTTTATGGTGAGGAGAATCCTCATCCCATCCTACTATTTTTTTTAAAATGCAGGGGCTTGGGCTACTGCCCATTTTCTAGCATATGTATATTTTTAATGAATTGGAATGTGATTTGAGAAGGCAGGCATAATCATTTCTTTGCCATGTGGGCACTCCCTGACAAACTCTGGTGGCCAGTCTTTTTCTGCTAGAAGGATATCATAGCCTTTAGATAGATTCTCCCAAAAGAGACCTCTTATTTTCCTAGTTTTGTCCCCTTCTATACGTAATGTTATTTCATGTAATTTATGGGGTACGCTAACTCTGGTGTCTGCAGTTTCCACCTGAATGTATTCATTTGTGTCCACTGTCTCTAGAAGATTCATCAGGATCTTGCGAGCTATGGTCACTTCTGCTGCGCTGTCTAGCATTGTCTGGGCCCATTCTCCATTCTTGAGTTGTGTTCTCAGAATCCTCTGCATGTTTTATTTTAATACTGGCTACCTTCTTTTTGGGAAATTGTAATTTTTTACTTTGATGAGCTGGTTCGTTGTCTTTGGACTTGACGCACTCTTCTTTATGTTCTGACCGTCCTCTTCTTTCCGATTTCTGTGAGGAAGCCTGAAAAGATCGAGAGGTACGTCTATCATTCTCTTGATATCTGTTAGGTTTTCTTAATTTCTCCCTATCTCTAAGGTCTCATCTTTTTTTCAGAGGGCTCCCGTTGTGGAGACTTTCCTCTGGACTGAAACTGTTTTTCTCTGGGAGTGGTTTGTTTGTTACCCTCCCACTTCTTTTTTGGAGTATTGAGATTATTTTTAATAAAGTGTTTTTTAAGGTTCTTCAGTTAGTTGGGGTTTTAGTGGTTTCCCACCCAAAATATCTCTACCTAATTCTTCATAGCACTTTTCAATTATTCTGGCAAGTTCAAAAGGTTGTTCTGTTACTTCTGTTTCTTTTAACTTCTGGTGGATCGCCATAGATGCTGCTTCTCCTTTTATGTTGGCTAGTAGTATAGCCGGGACTTGCTTAAAGTCTTTCAGTAATTTCATACCTAGATTTAAAGCAGGCTCTGGACCATATTCATTTTGAATCTGTCTTAGTATGTCTGGTATAACCGCCATGGACGGAACACCATGTCTTTTTGTGTATATGTAAGCAAAGACTGTTCCCCAAGTGCCACCTTCCTCCACATGTGGTGCGATCCCCATTGGTAGACAGAATGTCAGAATTCTGTGTTTTTCATGAGGTGTAGTATCAGGAAATACTGCCTCTATTTGAGTAATTTTTTGAGTTAACCAAAACGGAATTTGTTCCCGATTTGCCAATGACTGATTGTATAGTCATAAAATTGGACGGGACTGCCTACAAACGTAATAAAAACTTGAAAGATTACATGGTCCGCTCCTGCATGAGTACTAAATGTGAACCCAAACAAATGAGCATTGCAGGCCTCACGGCAGTAACAGGTAATTTCAGATGCACCAGATGCAAGTCATGCGAAACTGCTATTGAAGCTCCCACATTAACCTTCAACAGTCACACAATAGTACCCTCAGAATTAAACAACTGCAGAACATCCAGTGTGGTATATTTATTGCTTTTCCCCTGCAATTTAGGCTATGTAGGAGAGACAGGGAGATCTTTAAACATGAGACTAACAGAACACAGATCTGCAGTGAGGACTAACAAGATAACTGCACCCATAGTCAAGCATTACATGACAAAAGGCCACACCCCAGATGTGATACGCTGGTACATCCTAGAACGTATTCATGCGAAGGAGGACAGGTCACAAGAAGCCACACGCAAAATGAGAGAGGTCTATTGGATTTTCCTGTTAGGCACTGCTACAAGGGGTTTAAATATGGAAATCCCTTGGGAACAGGCAATCAAATTTAATTAAGTAGTTGTGTCCGAATTATACCCTTTTTTCAAACTCTTTGCTCAGTCCGAACTGCACCATTGCAAAATGAACGATATTTTGATAGATTGGTGACTGGAGAGACGGTGCCAGCTAACGGGGTATAGAACGGTGCCAGCTAACGGGGTATAGAACGGAGACACAAAAGACTACCAAGTGATGCCAAGATGGGAAAACCTGACAAACAACAGCCAAAATTAAACTTTGAATCCCGGAGAATGCCGAGAGGACCGACAGCTCACACGGAAACTGAGGGGATATGGCTGCAGAACCTAATATGACAACTATCCTGAAAGCAATACAAACCAACTCACAAGACATAAAAGCTAGATCACCTGACGTGCCGTGTTGATAATATGGCGGCTAAACTGGACAAGCAGGGGGAACGGCTAGATACAGCGGAAAATCGCTTTTTGGCAGTGGAGGACGAGGCACATGTCACTGCAGGTAATTGTGAAGGTATGAAAAAGGTCCTGGAGGTGATCAAAGCCAAAGCGGAGGAATTGGAAGCCAGATCACTACGAAACAACGTACGTATCGCAGGAATACCGGAGACGACAAACACAGGCAGTATGGAGACATATGTAGAAAATCTATGCCGACAGGTGCTTGGGGGTGGAGCAGCTGTCATGCTTCAAAGTTGAAAGAGCACACCAGTCACTCGTGCCCAGACCACCACCAGGTGCCCCACCACGGCCTATCGTGGCTCGCGTGCTGAATTACCGGGATGGAGACAGCATACTGAGGATGGCACGAGAAAAAGGACAAGTGAACCACCAAGGAAACCAACTAGAATTCTATCCGGACTACACTATTGTGTTGCAACAAGCACGAAGGGAGTTTACAACTACAAAGGCGAAACTGAGAGACCTACAGGTGAATTACGCTATGTTATACCCACCACGGCTGAAAGTCACATGGGAAGGTAAAACGACACTCCTAACCACTCCTAAAGCAGCCCAAGAGTTCAACAAATGAATCACTAATAAACGTAAGGAGCAGAAACAAGCGGATCAACAGCGTGACTCGGAATAAATGGTTTACTGCAAGCTGACGCTAAGTTAGGAGAGATATGGCAGCAGCGGACGGGAGGATCGGAATCCCTATTGTCAATAAGCTGGATAAGAATGCGGGGATGGGAGCTGCCCACATCTGAGTTGGTAAGTGTTTGTACACTGCAATATGACTAAACTCTACACACAATAGTAAAAGACTTGCAAGATGCAGAAGGTACATTATGAAGGAGACGTGCAGACCCCTCCACTCAAGTGCGCACAATACGATATAGGATTCTGGGGTGACTGCAGTGTAACACTTCTGATAACATTGAGTCCGGTGATATACAGTGCCTTTACTGCTACTTCCGAACTCTGCAGATCACACTGGCTGAGCCCCTGAGACACTGTGGGCGATGGGTGCGAGGGACTGTAGTGATGCCTAATGTGATAACGGAAGGACTTAAAGGCAGTGCTACGAAGTCGAGGAACAGTTGCACACAAATGACAGACCAATGGCCAGGGGTACAATTACTACCCCATCAAACGTATCAACCTGACTTTTGTGTTTCAGGAAATTTCTATGAATTACAGTACATGCCACGGGCATCCAAACCTTTGATGCACAGAGAGAGCCATAGACAGTGACAATAGTAGTCTTGTGCATGGCGGACCTCTCTTATCTACTGCGAACTCACAGTAATGAGTCACTGATACTTCCTTTTAGAGGCATGGTTCTTAAACCGCATACACGATGCTACATACTCTGTGACTACTGAATGTCGGATTGTTTACAGGGTTGATGACTATGACACAGATGGTACTACCAATATTGATTGTAATGTCTAAAAAATTATATGTTATTCATATGTTATTATGGTCTGCCCACATCCATTAGATTGGATGGTGTAGTGTGCCCTCGTCAGGCCTACATATGGGTGTTCCCCAAAATGTACTTGTATTTGAAAACTGTTTATACTAGGGTGTGACTTTGGCAAAATTGGGTTGCTAAAGTGGGTGGGGGGAGTTTGAATGGGAGATTGTTTAAGTTCACAGGGCCTGATCACTTGAGATGCATTGCTGAAACCCCATGCACTAGCATTAATGGAATTGAGACTCTAGCACTGAGATGTATTTTATTACTATCGAGGAGGACAGGGATCACCACGAGTCTACGGGGCGCGTAATTAACACTGATGGCTAAACCACATAACGTACCTAGAAAGGTACATTTGAATCTTATAACATGGAATATATGAGGTTTCGCGAACCCAAAGAAGTTAGACAGATATTTGCCTGTTTCGATAGATGGCAGATAGACATCCTGCTTGTGCAGGAAACTCACATGAATCCATCCACATAGTGTAACATAGGCAAGAGATGGGCAGAGTCTGTATACCACTCCACATATTCTTCCTACTCACGATTTTGACAAAAAAATTCACCAATTTCACCAAAGAAAGCTTGATAGTGGACAATCAGGGCAGATACCTCATCCTAACGGGGAAACTAAGAGGACAGAGGGTAACAATCATAAACACATAAGGTCCCAAAGTGGATGCACCGGACTTCTTCCACGAGGTGTGGCATCATCTACATGCTGTGCAAGATATCACATTGATTTGAGGTGGCGATCTGAATGTGACGTTGAATGATAAGCTAGACAGATCAGGACCGACGATAGAGCCACATCGCAGAGCTAGAGCTAAAGTGCTGGACATCATGTCTGACCTGATCTTACATGACGAATGTATGATGGTACAACGCGTACCGTTTCAACGCGTGCCTTTACAACGCGTCTTTAACAACGTAAGTCTTTACAACGACTTGCGCTGTTGAGCACGGATAGTGAATAGTATAATTTACTATTCTAACACCAGTCCCCGTGGATAGTAGGGAAGGTGTTGGAATAGTAAATATACTATTCTTTATCCATTAGCGCCCTCCAGCGCAAGTCGTGGTTACGACTTGCATTGTAAAGGACGCGTCGTAAAAGCACTGCGGGGTAACATCCGCGTTGAAAAGGATGTTCCCCTACATGACATATGGAGGATGAAATACCCGTCCTCTAGAGAGGCAACTCATTCCTCAACTGCATTTAGCAGCTGGTTCCGTATCGATTATTGGCTCGGCTCAGACAACACCGTACTCTGGCCCGAGGCGATCAAAAATATGCCTAAGACCCTTTCAGATCATAATCCTATACTACTGACCCTCCAAATACTACACTACGCCCCACCCCCATATAGTTGGCAATTTAACGCTAAAGCCCTTGCCAACTCGGTTTACACAAAGACTATAGCCAGGGCCATCACTGACTACTTCCAACTAAATGCACCAGCTACGCAAGATCCGTGTCTCCTTTGGGAGGCATTTAAAGCTACCATAAGGGGAGTGTGCATTAGCACAAACGCTGGGATACTCGAAGATATCCGCGCGCAATTGACACGCTGCGAATCACAGCTGAAGTCTCTTGAGAAACGCTATGAACACACTCTGAATCGCTCTATCTTAGGGGAGATAAGACAGGTTTTAACGGAATACCAGTCTTTTGCTAATGACAAGCTTAAATATATTACCAAGCGACCCACAGCCAGAGCTTTCGGGGAGGGTGGAAGAGCAGGGAGAGTATTGGCAACTAAAATATGCAAAAATCGTAGTCCCCAAACGGTATTACAAATACGAAGGAGGATGGCAGTATTTGCTCAGACATATGGCATGTTGTATAAATCGCAGCCCCCAGCCTCATCGATGGAGGTAATGGAATACCTCGAGGACGTGGCCATTGCATGGCTTTCCGATGCACAAAGAGCATATCTTGCATGACCTATCCCGATAGAGGAAGTAATGGAGATCACAAAAACACTACCTAATGGCAAGGCCCCTGGCCCGGACGGGTTTACGGGTGAGTTCTATAAAACCTATGCTGACCTTCTTGCCCCACGATTGGTAGAGATGTACGGGGAAGCTTTTGAGAGATCAGAACTACCGCCAATGCTACGGGAGGCAATGGTGATAGCGCTACTGAAGGCTGCTAAGAATCCAGCACTCTGTGATTCATACAGACACTTGTCCTTAATAAACGTAGATTCTAAAATTCTAGCGA
Organism: Lissotriton helveticus; assembly: GCF_964261635.1. NCBI lineage: Eukaryota > Metazoa > Chordata > Amphibia > Caudata > Salamandridae > Lissotriton > Lissotriton helveticus. Next base: position 1,791,364,313 of record NC_136068.1, read on the forward strand.
AACTATTAGCGTGCAGGTTACAACCACTCATGACAATGCTAGTCCTTCCGGACCAGTCAGGTTTCATACCAACTAGAACAACTACACATAATACAAGGGCACTTTTTGCACTCTCTCATTATCTGATACCTAAAACTAAGGCAGTGGCGATCATGCTAGATGCCTCTAAGGCTTTTGATTCCATTGAATGGTCGTATTTATTGATGGTGCTTCGGAGGATGGGTTTCCCATATTCCTTCAATGGGTACAATTGTTATACACACGCCCTACAGCTAAAATTCGAGTGAACGGTTATATATCTGATCCTATCCATATAGAGCATGGTACGCGACAAGGATGTCCTTTATCCCCTTTGCTATTCACCATCTGTCATGTATTCCTATAGGTCCTGAATCGATCCCCCTATTCCTGACCCTATTCTAGTTAAACAAACCAACAAGGCAGAAAACCCCCATGATGCAGATACCGTTATCTGACGCAGTCACACTACGGCACAGGAACGTGTTATCTGATTAGGTCATAACGCTTGCGATCTAATTAGACAAGCGATATTTCTCCAGCCCCTGATAAGGCATACGGAGTTCTCATAACAAATCAAACCTATGACAACCTGGGCAAAACCCTGCGGCCATTGTTTTGATTTCACCGAGAACTTTAGTAAAAGAATGTGCTAACGAGCATGTCGTATGACATCTTTATTGACGTATCTATGTCCATCCTTACGTCAATCCCGGCACCTTAAAGGTATAAATATTACCGATCTTGCCATATGCAAACACACGCGTGGTGACGAGACGGAGCAGCCATACTTGCCGAAGCCGAGAGCAGAGCAGACCCCGCTGGCAGCAGCCCCGCCTTTCTGACGCGCTGAGAGACGCGCTGCTTTCTCCTGCCGAGAATCCAGCACCGGCGTTTCTGGGCAGCCCTCGCAGGCCGCCTGGAATATCGAGACCAGAGAGAGAGATACCATTCCTCATTCATCCTAACTTCCAGGTACAGAACTGAATAACCCCTCACAGAGAATTCCTTAGTTATTCACTTGGCAAAAACAAACTTAACTTAAACTGTAACTTTCTATTCCCGCCCACGTATTAGACTTAGGTCAGGTACACGGGGTAGGCGTATCTAGAAACACCAGTTGAGTACGTTTAGTCAAATGTATATGTGTATGTAATATATTTTATTCATTTTAAAACATCTTATGGCTTAGAAACCATATCAATGTTTTTACAGTATTATTTTATACTATTGCTTTTAATGTATGCACTTTATTTAACTAAAAGTATTGCAATAATATCGATCCATTTCTCTTGTATGAGAAAAGAGACTGATCAATAAATAACACCTTTTTATTGAACACGCCCGTCTCTTCCTTTTCTCTACATTCTGATGAGACTAAGAATGCACTTACTGACTGAGTAAAATAATTTGCCTTTTGTTCACACGACTCTCGAGATTGACTCTTGATTAGGGGAGAGCAAAGTTGTCATGTTCTATGGTTGTCAGAAACTAAATCCCTTCTTGTCTAATCAGGGAAGTTAAGTCCTCCTTGAACATTCGAGAAAGTTTCTAGTGAACTCTGAGCTAAGCTGGCAAACCCAAAACTTTAAGTCTAGTATCGACAGTAGTAGACCTAGTTAACGTCTGGCCTAGGCCTTTACTGCTGTAGGTATTATTCCAATGCACAGAGCCTATTGGGAAGATAGGAACTACACTACATGGCGCCCAACGCGTTTGGAAAGGGCGATAAAACTAACGTAAGACATTTAGAGTAACTCAGTCGTGCTTTCTCACTCGGACCCCTTTTCCCAAATACTCCAAAGACGTCTGGAGTGGGTGAAAGGTTATATCCGCCAGACCTCGCAGGAGGGAACTCCTATGTATGGTTCTTGGTATAGTCAACGTTGAAGGATAAACAGTTCCAAAATATTGTGCATCTAATCTTTGTTTCCATAAGAAACCTGATCTGCAAACAAACAAAATAACCTTCAGGACAGTAAAATGTCAGACAATGAAGAAGAAAGAGAGGCAGTTAGATTAGCAGCTGAACTCGCAGCGGCTGATGCTGCAGCACTAGATGCGGACGGGGATGTAATACTCATCCCGGTCATCAAAAGGAGATCTATAACCCTGAAACTTATAGAAAATGGACTGACACCTAGAGGTGGCACAGTCATATTCGTAATTGAGGCACACGAATATCGGCAGACAGAGGTATATTATTCATGGATACATTTTCCAGCAGCAAATGCTGTAACAAAGTACTTCCACTATTACAAAATAGAGGAACCTCCTAATGAGTACACTCCTTTCGAGGAGGTGGAAGTACCACTCAAATTCCAAGAGCATTTGCTCTTATTTGATGGCGCCCTAAAACATAACAATCACATCACCAGGCTCGGTCCTTTAGGTAGACCAGGAGCAACGTGGCCGGTCCTAGCCGGATACACACCACACCCAGACATCAATGGGATGTCTGTAGCAGAGCTGTTAACACAGCTAAAACAATTAATAAAAATTCATAGACAATTAGTACAGTATGTGATGCGGACTTCAACAATTCAGCCAGCGATTAAACTTCCACAGCTGACCCCTCACCAGGGGAACACAAATAAAATTACACCACAGAACATCCAGTCTTGCCTAGGTAAAGTACCGGTTAAACGGGAACAAATACCATTCTGGTTGGCACAGAAAATTACCCAAATAGAGGCGGTGTTTCCTGACACCACCCCGCTAGAAAAACACAGGATTCTGACTATCTGTCTTCCTATGGGAATCGCACCACACATTGAGGACTGTGACACTTGGGGTACAGACTTTGCTTCCATCTACACAAAAACGCACGGTGTTCCATCCATTTTGGTGATACCAGATGTGCTAAAACAAATTCAAGACGAATATGGACCTGAACCCGCTTTAACTCTTGGTATGAAATTACTAAAAGACTTCAAGCAGGTCTCGGCTATACTATTAGCCAACATAAAAGGTGAAGCAGCAAACGTGGCGATCCGCCAGAGGTTAAAAGAGACAGATATAGCAGACCAACCAGCTGAAATTGCCAGAATCATAGAAAAATCCTATGAGGAACTAGGCAGAGATAGTTTAGGTGGAATACCAGTAAAACCGCAACTGACTGAAAGTCCAGAAAAAATATCTTTTAATAATAATTCACCAAAAAAGAACTGGGATGGAAACAAACAATCCAATCCTAAAGAAAAGAAATTCCAGTCCCGAGGAAGGTCTCCTAGGCGAAGAGAAAAATCTCCAAACCAAAGACACAGGTCACCCCAGAGTGACCCCTCTGGGAAAAGATATAACCTTAGAAATAGGGATAATATAAAAAAGCCTGATAGATATCAAGACATTGATACACGTCCCTCTCAATCTTTTCAGACTTCCTCGCAGAAATCGGAAAGAAGAGGACGATCAGAACAAAGAGAAGAGCACACCAAGTCCAAAGACAAGGAACCTGCTCAGCTAAAAAAGAAATTACAATTTCCAAAAAAGAAGGTAGCCAGTATCAAGGTAGTTAACAATGCCGAGAATACTGAGGACACAACTGAAAAACGGAGAGTGGGCTCAGACAATGCTAGACAGTGCAGCAGAAGTGAGCATAGCTCGCAAAGTCCTTATGAATCATCTGGAGACAGTGGACACGAATGAATATCTTCAAGTGGAAACTGCGGACACCAGGGTTAGCAAACCTCACAAGATATACGAGATAACATTACGTATAGAGGGAGATAAGACTAGGAAAATAAGGGGACTATTTTGGGATAACCTCTCCAAGGGTTATGACATCCTTCTAGCTGAAAAAGACTGGCCACCAGAGTTTGTCAGGGAGTGCCCTCATGGCGAAGAAGTAATTATGCCTGCCTTCTCAAATCAAATTCCAATTCATAAAAAATACACACTTGCCAGAAAGTGGGCAGTGGCTCTAGCACCTGCTTTATATAACAATCATGTGGGATGGGATGAAGACTCCCCTCCTCACAAAATCCAGTTAAAATCACAACCTACTGCACAAAGGCAGTACCCAATTAAGCAAGAAGCTAAAAAACAGGTAAATGAAATACTAGATCAGCTAGAATACCAGGGGGTGATTGAAACTTGCACCTCACAAATGAACAACCCTTTGTTTCCGGTCTCCAAACCAGACAATTCATATCGTCTAGTTTTGGATTACCGACACCTTAACACATGTTGCAAAACCTTTGCAGTGCAAAACTCACACAGTGCTGCACTAATGAATAACATAGTGCGCAAAAAATATAAAACAACCTTAGACATCTCCAATGGATTCTTTTGTCAAAACATAGCACCAGAGAGCAGATATTTAACTGCATTCTCAGTAAATGGCACTCAAAAACAATTCTGTCGGTTAGCCCAGGGGTACAAGAACAGCCCGGGGGTATTCTCAGCGAGAGTAACAGAATTACTACAACTATATGATGATGAAGCATTATCTTATGTCGATGACATTTACTTAACAGATGATGACTTGGAGACTCACTTGAAAAGAGTGAACACCATAATACTTGGGTTCGCTGCAGAGGGTTACAAATTCAACTTTAAAAAATCCAGAATTGCCCATCTGACAGTCCTATTCTTAGGATATGAGTTATCAAGTGAAGGCAAAAGCCTGGCTGACAATTTCCTAGAGAAATGTGCCGTACTCCAAGCACCTAGAACACTAAAAAACTTACAGTCGATTCTAGGCTTCCTAAATTTCGGAAGAACATACATTGCAAACTACGCAGAAAGGGTCAAACCCCTTTATGATCTAATTAAACCAGATTTTAAAAGATCCAATTGGACTCAAATACACACAGAAATTTTGAGATCCTTACAAACAGACATGCTAATTAAAACAAAATTAGAAACACGTGATAACACACGCAATCTTGTGATTCGAGTCATCCCATGGAGATGCGGATTCACATACCTGACCTCTAATGAGGGAGAAAAGGTACCAATTGCATTTAAATCACACTTGTACACTAAGGCTGAAATGAAATTTAGCCCAACGGAAAAAATTCTTACGGCAACACAGACAGCTATAGCAAAAGAACGAGCCCTGGCACAAGGTAAACGAATAATAATCGTGACACCAATACCAACCTTAGAGGCGGTAACAAAGGCAAGCATTCCAAATGCTAAAGCACTCCATCCGAGATGGATACAATGGGCTAATTCTCTTGCTGCAACAGACGTGGCGTACGAATTTGATCCTTACTTAAAAACACAAGAATTTCTCCAATATGAATTTGAATGTCCTCCGCCGACCGAAATTCTGCCTCTAGACCACTACGGATGTATAATATATACAGATGGATCAGCACAACCCGCAGTGGGGGGTAAGCAAGCTTACAGTGCTGCGTGCGCGATCGTTAAAGGTCGCTGGCACGAAGGAAAATTTAAACCAGCAATCACTAAAACACAATCTTTAGGAGATTGTACAGCTCAGCGAGCTGAACTACTGGCGTTCAAGATGGCGCTTGAAAATACCGATCGAGAATTCCCCACACTCATAGTGTGCGATTCGTATTATTGCGTTCAGTCTTACAATGAATACTTGCAGATCTGGCTTCAGAATGGTTTCAAGGATGCGAAAGGTGGCACAATCAAGCATAAAATGCTCTGGGAACAAGTAGTTCTTTTACAAAAAGAACTACCAAAGACTCACGTGATACATACGCTGAGTCATCAACGTGATGGCGTTCACGTTGCAGGGAATTCATTGGCTGATGAGGCCGCGGAGGCAGCGGTGCAAACGGCTTCCGTAGCTGCCGTCACCCGGTCAAAAACAAAAATAGACAGCGAAATATTACAAGCTGTCAGCGCTTCAGAAAAGGATTCAATAGAACCACTCCCTAAAGGCTTTCCAGTAATATACTTATACATAACTGATGCAAACAATGTTCCTTTTGCTCAAATCCCTGGAGTGGGGGATAGGGCAATTCCAAACATGGAACATAGGTTAGGACTAATAATAGCGGCACACGAAGGGCTTGCTTCTATACATGCTGGCGTCTCAGCCACAGTATCATTATTAAAACAGAGATACTGGTGGCCACAAATGAGAAGACAAACAAGGAACTATGTTCTAGAATGTGAAATATGTCAAAGAATGAAAGTATCAACGGTGAGACGTCCAGCTCAGACACCCCTTCTAATCTCGGATAAACCATTAGCATGTGTTTATCTAGACCACTGCATTCCCTTACAAAGGGATGGTAACTATAAATATATCTTGGTCGCAGTGGATTCATGCACGAGATTCATATGGATGTGGCCCCAGCGAACGGCTGACGCCAGAACTGTTATAAAAGATTTGCGAGTCTTTATCGGCACATACGCAATTGGCATGCTGCATTCGGACAATGGTCCTGCTTTTAGCTCTCGGGCTTATAAGGAGGCCATGGTCAGCATGGGCGTGCAAGTGCGGTACTCTTGTCCATTTCACCCTGAGGGGAACGGAATTGTTGAAAGAAAAAACCGTGACATAAAGCAATCTATAACGGCGAAGGTATTAGGTTCGGGAGCTGGGTGGGTCAAACATCTAATAAGTGTCCAACGTAGTCTCAATAACTTGCCAAGAAATTCTCTGAAGGGATTCAGTGCGTACGAATTATTGTTTGGAACTAGGATGATGATCTCTGACATTGATAGTCAGACTTCAGTGGTGAAAGAAAAAAGCTTTGATATCAAAGACCGTTTGGCTATTTTGCAGGACTTAAACAAAACAAGAAAAGACCTGAGCAACATAAAGTTGAAACAACAGCCAACAACCACTGAAGAACCACCACCTGTCCCAGCAAGACCTGTCTGTTTTCCAAAAGTCGGGGATCTAGTCAGGGAAAAGATCGCGGTAAAGAAGGAATTTGGGCCTTCTTACAGAAAAGCAGTTCCTGTCTTGTCTGTCAACGGGACAAGATCAGTTGTACTACCGCCACTTGCTGGAAAAAAGGAGAACCAAGTTGTATCCATCGACCTGGTAAAACCGCAACATGTGGCCGATAACAAACAGTAGGCCAAGTGGACTCCCAATAAGTAGCAGAACACCAAGGTTTGCTACCAGTACAGAGGTCCTAACGAAGAGGCTCATCACAATCGAAACGCCTACAGAAGAACAACAAGGACTATGCAGCAATGCAATAGAACTCAGACCTCTGAAAACCCAAATAAAAACATTTAGCAGGGACACACCAATCTATAATGAAGTACCAAGTGAAAATGCAAGAAACAGAAATCCTGAACCAATTGGAACAATTGACAGAACTGCATCTGGCTACTTCATAAACTTTGATGAATCCTCTGAAGGTTTCAGTGAATCAAAGACACAGCCATCATCAAAATCCTTTAAAGACAAAGCTAAGGAACTTTTGAAACAACTGAAAGAAACATATCTGATTTCCCCATGGATTGAATTTTGGGTGGGTTTTGGTGCATTTATCCTCATACTTTGGCTCATCATGATACTAACATTGGGACGCTTCATTGAGGGAAAATATGCTAAAATGGACACAGCAAGTCAGAAAATCAACTTGATCCTCAAACCACACACATCCTCACACGTCGAGAAAAGAGAACTTTCTTCAGCCAACTTCACAGCCAATCCGATACCGGGAGGGGTAGCCTGGGACAACACTGACTATGAAATTTATGGTCCGGTCGAGATCCTGAAATATCCACACCAAATTAAGATCTCATTGAGTGACTTTGCAAAACCAAACTCATTTGCTGATGATTGGGACTTCGAAAGCATTAATAATATGATGTCTGACTTAGTAATGTCTGCTAAATTTACCAAACATGATTATTTGCAGGGTTCTACAAATTATGATAGTATGTATTGCTATAACCACTATGGTAACCAGTTTTTACATAGATCTGCACAACCTAGAAATGTTTTAAGTTATAATCAATGGGAACATTGTGCAACACCTCCAAAAGGGAGCTCAAGAACCGTTTACGACAAATATTCATATTTTTCAGGTTTTAACACAAGTAATGCTGAAACATTTTATTTTAAATTGTCAAACAAAACAGGGACCAAGACCATGATAACCAACACAAAATTGTTATATTCAGACTCATTCTTTGAAAAAATGAATACTTTTGGTTTTGAATATTGGGACAAAAATGTTGAATTGAAAAGTGTTTGGGGTACAAAAGAATGGCATGTACAGGGTATAGAAGCTTTGTTTAGAGCCTGCATGATCCCAGAACAAATGATATTTTTAAATGACACTGTTCAACAAACCACCTGTCTTGGCCTAGCCAAAATCAAAGATTTAAATAAACCGTCTATTCCAAAGCCAACAATGTTTAGCAACACTTCTACAGATGAAGAGATAGACGTAAACCATATATTAAACCAAAACAGAACACATCCTGATTGGAAACAGTGGTTGATCTGGCCCACAGATACTAATAACTGTCAAGACAGATTCCTGAACAAAACACAGGGGTTCAAAATGACCAGGCCAGACCCTAGATATCCTCAAAGACATCACCCAGGGATAATAACAACCTACAGTGTGGGCAAATTATGCCTCCAATGGCTACAAACTTCCACACTGGCAGAAATTAAGCAACACCTAACTTTACTTACTGATGGTGCTGACTTGCGTGATTTCACTTTGGGACCACGCAAACAGCGTCAAAAGCGTTTCATAGCAGCCTCTGTATATGCAGCATACAATGAGGCCTGGAAGGTTACTCAAATTGAAACAGCAGAGAGAATACGGGAAATTGACCGTATTAATTTGGAAAAATCACTTTCTGTAGTGGACAATGGGTTAATGACTCTGTCCTCCAGAATTTTTTCTTTGGACAGCATTGTGTCGTCAGCAATCGATATATTATCGCAAGACTTACTGTTATTACAACACGGTCAGTCACAATTGCGTTCTATTGTACAGCTTGGCTGGACGTTACAAAATCTGCGATCAGGCTATGTGCCTTGGCGTTTAATCAACACAACGTCACTATTCCAAATCTTTAACCTTACTGATAGACAAATCGGTATGGCACAAAAGGGTGCTGATTATACAATCTTGAGCATTGAAAAACTAGAAAGATTACCAATGACAATGTCAGAACGACCTGTCAGTGAATGGATAATACATGGGATAATAAATATTCCAATCTCAACCTTCAGGTTTCAATACTGCCAAAAATATATACAGGCTGGCATGTACGAGAAATTGGGAAAGGGGTACCTTAAAACAACATGGAACCTGCCCTATTCACATGCATGTGTCAGTAATAAAGGACAGAAAGTGTTTCTTAGTGGCAACAATTGTGCGATGTCACTAAGTGGCACACTTCTGTGTAACGGAATTAGTTTGCATGGAGCCTGTGAAGGGAATTCATACAACCTTTCATGTCACCAGCAAGGCCCACCTGCAACAGAAATAGAACCATTCTTTCAAAGACTCTATAATGGGAGTTACATTCTTATTGTAGACCGCAGATGTTGTAGTCTTATGCCCGCGACTCCTTATCTAGTAACTACGACTGCGAAGGTCAAGTGCTGTGGACGCTCGTTGTTCCCCAGCTCCTTCCCAGACAGGGAGGCAAGGGCATGGCCCGATTTGAAAATTACTTCTATTCGAATAGATACTTTAAGCAGAATGAAAACAGTCCTTCTTCAGACGCCTACCAGGCTCTCGTCATCAAAAGAAACGTATGATCTACAAGTCGCAAGGACGACTGCAGAGATACATACATTATTATCAACTAATTCCCCCGTACATTTCGCGGAAATCCTGAATGAAATCTTAAATATTTCTGATACCAATGGGGTCTCAAAGGTATTTAAGACAGTATTTTCGATGGCATTAACACCATTCAAAGCCATACTGGGTATTTTTCCAGATTTCGTCCATTCGATTTTTGGCGGACTTCCCCTGATCTTGGGACTAATTGCAGGAATCCTATTCTTAGTCCTTATTTTTCGTTATGGCAACCCATGTCACAGACAAAACTCTTGCGACAAGGGAAGAAACAATCCTAGCCATTGGATACCGGGACCGGATATCAAAAATCCTGGGACTCTCCCGGCTTAGAGACCTGAACATGACTTGGTGTCTATCATTTCGACCAATGTGGCAAAAATGTGTTTTACCTGTATTGAGGTGTCTGCTATGCGGAGAAGAATGCGTGTTAGACACCTGTCTGACGCTACAATCGGATGCGCCGATGGATGCAGAAACATTGTTGAGCCCGATCAAGGTTCATGCTTTATGCTGCCCTCAAAGGCTACCAATCCTGATGACGGCATTCGTGGAAGCTTCACCACTACGATTGATGGGTAATGAAGTTCAAGATGAAAGCAGCATCGAACAGGTACGACCTTCTGTCAGCAATGCGAATCAGAATGTCAATGGAGACAATCATGCGCAAGAATGCATGATTACACCTATTTCCGAGTTAGTGGAACTTTCCCAGGAAGCTGTTGACAGTTTTTTCGAAAGCCTAAATGATATGATGTTCTCACCCGAACAGAAATAGAGACTTTTGAACAAGCCCGCCCACGGCGTTCCCTGAATTCGGCCTTCAACTTTAAAAATAAAGTCACATGAACAATTTCGCTCCAGTTCACGGACAGCAATTTTTCAGCAGCCCCAAAATATTTTTGCATATTTTACGGGACACTATCTTCTGCTTAAAGTAAGAACTATTCTTAGAGAACTAAGGTTTCTAAATTTTAGATAGCTTATAGACATTAGCTGCCCGCTGGCATGTTCATAAATATTTTATTCTGTGATGGAATGGTCTCGAAACTTTTTTCTGTATTTAAGAAACCATTTCATGTGTAATTCTCATATACCATACAAGCAATAATGTATACAAATGCGATTACTTTGGCATTATTCTACAGCTTGAGTGCATACAATATATATGTCTGCAATTTTTCAGTATATTTGAAAATTTCAAAATGCATTTATGTATTTTGGGGTGGTAAGGTATACACACTACTCTATAGTATGTTGTACTATGTTATACTATGCCTAGATTAGTAAATATGTCCATAGTTAGCGTGGAGTGGGTGTCATGTATTCCTATAGGTCCTGAATCGATCCCCCTATTCCTGACCCTATTCTAGTTAAACAAACCAACAAGTTAACTAGCAGTCAGCCCATGAGGCAGAAAACCCCCATGATGCAGATACCGTTATCTGACGCAGTCACACTACGGCACAGGAACGTGTTATCTGATTAGGTCATAACGCTTGCGATCTAATTAGACAAGCGATATTTCTCCAGCCCCTGATAAGGCATACGGAGTTCTCATAACAAATCAAACCTATGACAACTTGGGCAAAACCCTGCGGCCATTGTTTTGATTTCACCGAGAACTTTAGTAAAAGAATGTGCTAACGAGCATGTCGTATGACATCTTTATTGACGTATCTATGTCCATCCTTACGTCAATCCCGGCACCTTAAAGGTATAAATATTACCGATCTTGCCATATGCAAACACACGCGTGGTGACGAGACGGAGCAGCCATACTTGCCGAAGCCGAGAGCAGAGCAGACCCCGCTGGCAGCAGCCCCGCCTTTCTGACGCGCTGAGAGACGCGCTGCTTTCTCCTGCCGAGAATCCAGCACCGGCGTTTCTGGGCAGCCCTCGCAGGCCGCCTGGAATATCGAGACCAGAGAGAGAGATACCATTCCTCATTCATCCTAACTTCCAGGTACAGAACTGAATAACCCCTCACAGAGAATTCCTTAGTTATTCACTTGGCAAAAACAAACTTAACTTAAACTGTAACTTTCTATTCCCGCCCACGTATTAGACTTAGGTCAGGTACACGGGGTAGGCGTATCTAGAAACACCAGTTGAGTACGTTTAGTCAAATGTATATGTGTATGTAATATATTTTACATAAACAAAAAGAGAGAGGTCAGATCAATCTCTGATCAAACTTTCAGGGATTTATAAAGACCACACGAAACGGAGTCAGAATAAGGTTAGCACACCCGATTTGGGTGATAAAGAAAGCCCTCACACACCGACCTAGTCAGTGTCATGCTTCATCATCGGGCCCCACCAAAGAGGCCGAGTGCCTCTTCGGTGTGCTACGACGCCAGAAAGACTGCGGAGCTGGTTGTGTGGGGAGGGCGTGCTCTAGATTACAGTGAAACAATTAAAAGTGCCTTAGAAAGGGTATCAAAAACAAAATTTAATGAGTGATCCCTAAGGCACAAAGAGTATTAAGTGTCTGGATTTAGTTGCCAAGGTTTATGGTTGGTTAAATACAGAATATACTCAAAATAGTTTTCTTAGTCAACATGTTTCTGCCATAAGGGTGGTTGTTAATTACCAAGGCATTCGTCAGGACTAAACCCCGGCGGTATGGGCTCTCTAATCACCCACCCTAACCTGGGGACGTGAAAGTGAAAATTAAAAAGGTGAAAAAAGTGCTTAAAATTGGGGGAAGAGTAAGTTACTCATTCCAAAAAACTCCTTAAATTTTGGAGTGTTGCAGCACTTTCAAAAGGGGCGCTATTAGCACCATGGGTCACGGGAGGGGATCGGAGCGAACCTGGCACATCGCCCTCAGTGCTCTCGATCCGCCGGAAACCTAGTTGTGGCCTCGATACCGGGCCCCGAAGATGGGGTAACACCTTTTTATTGAACACGCCCGTCTCTTCCTTTTCTCTACATTCTGATGAGACTAAGAATGCACGTACTGACTGAGTAAAATAATTTGCCTTTTGTTCACACGACTCTCGAGATTGACTCTTGATTAGGGGAGAGCAAAGTTGTCATGTTCTATGGTTGTCAGAAACTAAGGGGCATATTACCAACCAATAGAGATAATTTTTGTCTCTAACTTGTTTAGAGACAAAAATTATCGCCGCAAATCGGCGATTTTTATCGCAGATAAACCTTGCTATTAGCAAGGTTTATCGCAAATGCGATAAAAAACGGCCGCAATGCATGAATATCGCTGAAAAGTCAGCGATATTCATGCATTATCGAGCAAATGCTCTTAGCCATGTTATCCACCTCCCATTGAATAACATGGCTAAGAACTGATCAGGGCAGGTGTTAGCTTTTGGAGATATTCGCGCTTAGCGCGAATATCTCCAAAAGTTGGTAATAGGAGATAGCGATGTTAGCGACTGTTTCCAGTCGCTAACATCTTGGCACGCCCACTTTGCATGTCATTAGTGATAAATATCACTGACATGCAAAGCGGGGCCCAAGATGGTCGCTATCTCCTATTAGCTGTCGCTAACTGGTGTTAGCGACAGCTTGGTAATAGGGAGATAATTTTATCTCCGCTTTCTTGGCTTTTAAAGCCAAAAAAGCGGAGATAAACCCCCTTGATAATATGCCCCTAAATCCCTTCTTGTCTAATCAGGGAAGTTAAGTCCTCCTTGAACATTCGAGAAAGTTTCTAGTGAACTCTGAGCTAAGCTGGCAAACCCAAAACTTTAAGTCTAGTATCGACAGTAGTAGACCTAGTTAACGTCTGGCCTAGGCCTTTACTGCTGTAGGTATTATTCCAATGCGCAGAGCCTATTGGGAAGATAGGAACTACACTACACATCGCCCTTGAACCACTAGCTTGCAAGGTTAGACAACGGCATAAACACTCAGCATTACAATTCCCTGGCAGACCATTGCATATCTCGTTATATGCGGATGATATGCTGCTCTACGTGCAAGAACCCGAACAAAACCTAGACCCACTCCTCCGTCAATATATCAAATTTGGAAGACACTCTGGACTCCAGATAAACTGGTCAAAATCATCTATCCTCCCCCTGACTGACACCACCTTGCTGCATGCCACAGAATTCCCTCTCGAATGACAAGTAGATCCCATCAAATATTTAGGGGTATGGTTTCACAGAGACCCTGAAATTGTCATACGCACGAATTATGGAAGAGTACTGTCTTCCTTGGATGATAAAATAAACCGCTGGATACAATTGCCACTATCACTTGCAGACAGAATTGCTATTGTTAAGATGGTGGTACTTCCCAAGCTCCTATATCTTTTTAACAATATCCCGATACCTGCCCCAAGAAAGGTATTCAAACACATAACAGCGGCTGTACTAAAGCTGATTTGGGCGGTAAAACAGGCACGTGTAGAGTTACGTACCTTAACGTTAACATACTCCAAAGGTGGACTCTGTGTAACCTGAATTTTTCCTGTATTATCTTTGTGCCCAGGCCCAATACGCGACATATTGGTACCATCCCATCCAATACCTGACACACACGGCAGTGGAGGAAGGGGACGCCTTACCTATTCCTTTGTCATCTATAATAACACATGCACGCCTTCCTTTACATGCCAAAGACATCAACACGATAGACACCACTAATAAGGCATGGCAAAAACTGGGATACCTGGCAGATAAGCTGCCCTATATGCAACGCCCTTGCCACTGAGTCATCATCCTGAGCTCTCTGTTACCAAAAAAAAGGTGGGCATGAAACTATTAAGCCAGGTTGGGATAGACACCATGGGAGACCTCTATAGCGATGGGTCAAATCAAACACTACTGTTCCAATTCACCTACCACATACTGCAGGGGGCAATTAAGAAAATATACCCTTGTTTTCCTGCTGAACCACCTCAACTAGACATGCTGCAATTAATTGTGACCTCAACAAATACTACACATATGGTATCATGACTATACACTACAGCGCAGAATGAGATTAAGTACAGGACTGATAAGGCGCTGGAAAGATGGGATAAAGTCCTTGATGACCCGCTCATGGAGGACGAATGGCGAATAATGTGTGCCCTGACTCCAATGCTAACCCCCAATGGCAATCTCCGAATCCTACGCTTTAAATATATACACCAAACATAATGCACACCTGTGAAACTGTATAAATTTGGGCTTCGAAATGAAGCGTACTGTAAGAGGTGTGGTGCTGACATGGACTTCATGCACCTTGCATGGAGATGTTTGAACATACAAGTTTATTGGGTGGAGATCACCTCTTTGTTGACAGAAATGGTGGAGGTTGACATTATATGTGATGCTCGAACCTGTCTATTGGGTATTATAGAAAACGTGCGAGCTTTGAAGCGGAAATTCTGTTTGATAGCACTGCTACTTGCCAAGCGTAGAGCTTCCTTGTGTTGGGAGAGCAAACAGTTGCCAACCAGCAAACAATGGATTTGTGACATGACTTATTGTCGTGATACATTGCAGACGTATGATGAGTAGTTACCAGCACGATCGCGTCCTAAAGACTATTGGCAATATCTCACGACTTATTTATATGAACATCCTTCGGACAAGTGAAGTTAACCATGATTACTGTACCCTCTACACACATTCTGGGTGTTGTAGTATATGAGTCTCGATTATACTATGTTTTGCATACTGGGATTCAGAATGCAGTAGTTTAAATGTTTTCTATGTTTAACTGTCTGAAAATTCAATAAAAATAATTTAGTAATGTCTGCAATTTGTTTCAGTTGTACCACCTGCATGTTTGGAAGGTGTTGAAAAATGGTCAAAATGCTGGATTTTTCGTGATATCAAACGTTTTTCTCCCTAAACGTCATTGTAGGGTTATCAGCCATCCTTTCAATGAAAAAACAAATAGGATTTGTTGTTAAAAAAAATGGCGTTTCTGCCGTTGACATTATGATGTCGGTTTCTGACTGCCAATCCATGCCTGCCTTCCGACATGGATTGGCTGTCGAAACTGACTTTGAGGCCCCTAGCAGGGGCTCCAACCCTACACCGTGCAACAGGCACTGTGTTTAAAAACTTCCAGTCTGCTGCACAAGCTCCCATTGAATAATGGAAGTTTGCCACCGCACCATGGGCCCAATTACGAAGTCGGCGGAGTTTCCTCTGCCCAACATCACCTGTTCACCAATCACCAATATCACTCCTTCCGGCAATCAGCAAGGTAGCTGAGAAACTGGTCAACGGACAATTGTCCCAGTTCTTTGAAATAAACAACGTCCTACGGGAATCCCAAACTGGATTTCGCCCGGGTCATGGCACAGATACTGCCCTCCTCGCCGTCATCGAGGAGGCAAGGCGCATACTGGATTCAGGAGGGTCAGTGGCAGTGATCCTCCTGGATCTCAGTGCAGCCTTCGACACAGTTAACCATCGTGTCCTTCTCCACCGACTCGCGGCAGCAGGGATCACCGGGACGGCACTCAGCTGGATAGAATCCTTCCTCACCGGACGCACGTTCCAGGTATGGGACGGCATTTACCACTCATCCACCCTCCCCCTCACAAGCGGGGTCCCTCAGAGATCTTCCCTGAGCCCGACGCTTTTTAATGCATATATGGCCCCTCTTGAAGACGTGGTGACACCATTTGACATAAAAATGGTAAGCTACGCTGATGACACTCAACTGGTCGTCTCCCTATCCCAACTAGTCGACCACCCAGAGAACCTGGCCAACTGTCTCACACAAATCCACAGCTGGATGAGTGATTCATCATTAAAATTAAATGGGTCTAAGACGGAAGTGATGCTCCTGGGAAAACAATGGGCGACCATCCCCCCAACAGTCTGGCCTGACGTGTACGGAGAAATCCCTCCTCCGAAGCGTGAAATCAAAACCCTTGGAGTGTGGCTAGAACCTGAGCTCACCATGAAGACGCAAGCGGCCAAAACTGCGGGGACCTGTTTTGGGCTCATGCGTACTACCCGTAAGATTCTCCCCTTATTACCACCTGCTTCCAGGAAACTCCTTATCCAGGGACTAGTATTGTCCCGTCTGGATTATAGCAACATGGTCTACCTCGGAGCCCCAGAAGCCACATTGACGAGACTGCAGCGGACACAGAACGCTGCGGCACGTCTGCTCATGAACCTTCCCTCGAGAGTGTCAGCAAAACCAGCCCTCAAGGCCCTGCACTGGCTCCCTGTGCGCCAAAGGGTGGAATTCAAAGCCATGTGCACGACACACAAACTAATCAACGGATCTGGCCCTGCGATCCTCAGCAGCTTGGTCACCCCCTACAAAGCATCCAGATCCCTCCGTTCGGAGAATGAGCACTTAGCCAACATCCCCAAATCCAAAAGGACACGCACAGGAGGACGACGATTCTCGGTTCAAGCGGCCATGGGATGGAACTCCCTCCCACGCACCCTCAGACTGGAATCCAGTTACCTGGTTTTTCGCAAAAAACTGAAAACGCACCTATTCCCGAAATAAATGTCCCTCCTCCCTTCCCTTCCCTCAATGGATATCAGCCTTTTTACAGCGCGGGGATGCCCTTGGGTCACCAGGCGCTATACAAATCGCTAAATAAATAAATAATAAATTCGGCGGTCCCGACCGACTAATTAGGATGCGACCGAACACTGTTCATTGAATTCCTATACTTTACAATGGGAGCATGTATTCTAGCTGATAGGAGATGAAATTTATCCCTGCAACCCCCGGCAGGCACCGCAAGGTGCAGGGATCAACGGGGGACACCAAAGGGGGCCTGCTGGGGGCCCCTAAAATTGAGGTCGGTCAGCCTTTCTGTGTCGGAAAGGCTGGCACCGAAAAGCTACCGAAAGCCGATATCGTAATCCCTTGGGTGGAAAGAGCCGCCCTTGGGATTACTGGCCACATTCCGATTGGCAGGAGGGCTCGCCGAGCCCGTCGGAAGTCATTCGGAATGACCGATCGGATTACTTTCCGACTGCCTCCTTCATAATGAGGCAATCGAAAAGGAATCCGGCCACCATATTACGATGCAGTCAGAAAGCTTCCCACCGACAGTCGTAGCCTTTTCCAACCACATCATAATCGGCCCGCATGTACGATCACATCCTAATAGCGCAGTAGGAACCGCCGACCTACCTTTTGTGCCTCCAACTGACACAAAAAGGTGTCAGTTGGAGGCAACTTAGACCGACATTATAATTAGGCCCAGAGTGTTGTAAAGTTTAGGGCATGCATTTTTATGTGTTATAACAGTAAAAAAACAAAAATGCTATTTTTACTAGGCAAATGTTACTGGTCCCATTGGTGAGTACAGGGTAGACTACTAAAGTTGATACTTCAAGGTATCAAAATGATCATTGCATCAAACTCGACTTGATGTCTAAGTCAAATTTAATGTAACTTTTTAAGAAATGCAACTTTTAGAAAGTTGTCACTCTGTTGCCCAAATCTTCCTGCAGTAGGAAGTGTCACTTGGCTCTGGCAGGAAGTCGAACAGGGTGTGCACCCAAGAGGTGAAATGGTGAACACACAGGAGAAGGGTTGCTCTTTTGTTGAGGTAGAAGAGTTGGCATCGGAGACAGCGAGGGCAGACCATTTGCCAAACTGTTTTTTCTATGGTCGTGCAGCCCTACCTCTAGGTTGGGCTACCAAGCTCTACAAACTAAGAGAGAGGTTCTGCTATTTTGGGAGCAGGCAGAATAGTGCACATTGGAATATCTGAATGCCACACATTGCAGGAAGTGGTCATTTAGGGGCCAATTCCAATTTCGGCCGGAAGGGTTCCGAACCATGTTCATAGCCCTTCTGACCAAATTGGTCATTGCCGGCTGTATTCGTTCCCAACCGAGCCATTCCGATGGGCTCGGTCGGGAAGGAATCCAACTCGGATACCCAGATTGGAGACGACAGGCTCGGAGAGCCAGTCCGCAGTCCGGGCATCCTCCAGTACTCCCCCGGTCGCCTCTTTCTGACCGAGGGAGTACGATGACAGCTTCTCACTGCCTTTTCGTGTTTGTCTGTCTGGCACGAAAAGGCAGTCGGAAGCTGTCTCTGGGGGCCCCCAGCAGGGTCCCCATGGGTGTGAGGCTGTCGGATAGCGGCCTGGGGGGCAACCATGGTTCCCTTCCATTGATCCCCGCACCCGTTGGCAGGCACCTTGGGGTGCCGGCCACAGGGTGCAGGGATGAACTGCACCCCTGCTTTCAGCAATGCAAGCATGCTTTCCGGTCGGAAAGCATGCTTGCATTGTCTGGTATACGGATGCGACCGAACCCTATTCGGTCGCACCGTACTCCCAGGGCAGTAACCCACGAAAGCAGGTTGGTGGGTTACTGCTCCGGACCGAGTTCGTCCGGAATCGGAATCGGCCCCTTAATAGTAACTGTTCCTTCCCCTGAGCTCACTTTCTGGGATTAAGTGTTGCACCCCTGGCACCCATACCTCAGATCACATATGAACTGGAGAGAGGGCTGAGGAAGAACTGCTGTGCTGTATCTGGGACCTGGTAAGAGGAGGTGCACCAACGGCTGAACTGCACCTCGGGGTATTCAGACAAAATATTGAGTTTAAAATATCGATGCACAAGAATATCGGGTCTAAAATATCGTGACATGGAAATATCGATGCTAAGAATATTGATATCAGGAATATAAAATTGTAGTTAAGCAACAGCGAGTTTTAAAATATGGAATTTTTTAATATCGTTTGCAAATATATAGTTTAAAATAATCTTTATTTAATTTTTCTTATGTATTTTAGTTTATATTTTAAATGTATATGATGTAATTTTTTTGTACACTCATTGCTTATGTTTTTTTTATATTTTTGTTACGTTTTTAGTAGTTAATATATTAAATTTAATTTTGTGCTGTATAGTCCCATAGTGGTTTGTGGGTTTTATGCAGGTATAGGATGGGAAGTAATTTAATTATAATAAATGTATGTTTTTTTTAAATTATTTATATTATTGATATTTGATTGTTAATTGTGTTTGTATATTTATTTAAGCACATTTTATATGCAGGTTGTAGTGTATATAGGGGTGAAGGATGGGAAGTAATTTATTTTTAATTCATTATTAATTAAATGTTGATTAATATTAATTAATTAATTAATTAATTAATTACAAATTAAACATGGCAAATCTGTAAAAACAATTGGGGTGTGGATTGTGGGTATATAGGGGTAGAGGGTGGGAAGTATTTTATTTTTAATTAATTAATATTTTTTGCAAATTATTATTAATTAATTCCACAATTGTTACATTTTTTATGGTTGTGATTTGTGGGGTTATGGCAGGGAACCGTGGCGGTGTCCCTGCCATCTGAAACATGTTTCCCACTTGCTATTTTACAATGGCGAGCGGGGTGTTAATGGTTGGACAGACCAACCGTCACGCATCTGACAGGCTCCTCTAGCCGGCCGGTACGGTGGAGGTGCTTGTGGCCCCTACAATGGTGGCGGTGCTATAGGGATTACGACGTCCCTTTCCTCCTGCCTGGTTTTAGCGGTTAACCCCCATGAACAGGCAGGCAGAAAGGGACATTGGAGGCCCATAGCCGGCCCCCCAGAGATGGGACCTGGGGGGATATCCCTGCACCATATGGCAGGCACTGCATGGTGCCTGCCACGTAGTTTAGGGAAATGTAAACTGTCCCTTTTTTGCATTGTTGTGGGTACTGCAGCCAGCAGCACCCGCTACAATGCAAATCATATGCAATGTGACTGCCTTGGTGGCAGTGGCATTGTAATTTTTACTGTGGGTTGCCTCCTTGTAGGTGGGTGGTCCCAAATACAAAACAATGGCAAACGGACTGAAGTCTGTCCGCCATCGTCATCCGCCCCTTATTTTTAAATAATTATTAATGATTAACTACAATTAATTAGGTAATTAATTGATAATTAATGATGTTTAATTGTTTGATTAATTTATTTTTTGGTGTGAGATTAGGGGCTTCATAGGGGTAAAGGATGGTAGTAAATTAAATAAAATGTTTTTTTAAATTCTATAAATGATTTAATTGACAATTGTTTTGATTGTGTAAATATAACTTTTTTAGTTTGATTTTTGGTTTGGGTTATGTGGTTTGTAGGGGTAAAGGGTGAGAAGTTATTCAATTTTAATAAATTTATATTCAGGTTTTAAGTAATGATATTTGATTACTTGATAATTCATTATGTTAACTGTGTTATTAGATTATTTGTTATATATTGTACATGTTGGCTGTGTGTTTTAAAGGGGTACGGGGTGGAGAATAAATTAATTTAAAGAAATGTATAACACTTTTTTAATTAATAATTAATAATTTGATAATTCTTTATGCTTATTGTGTAAATCATAGTTGATACATTTCATGAGTGTATTGTGTGTTTTGTGGTGGTATATAGTGGGAAGTACATTCATTATAATTAATTTATAAATTAAATAATGATAATTGGCTTGTTGTTAAATATTTAGATTAATAATGTAAATATTTTATTCCAAAATGATAATGTTTGGGTGCAGGTTGAGAGTTTTGTGAGGTTATATATACTATTTATTTTTTGGTAACATGTTGTTTTTTAAAGTTTATTTGTATACAAATTATTTTTGAATTGTATTTTTAATTTTATTTGTAGGTATTTGTGTTCTGTATATAACATTGTAATATGTTTTTAAATGTTTTCAAATAAATAATTATTTTTTATATATAATTATATTTTTTAATTAAATTCATTTTGAAGTAATTTAATTATGTTGAGGATATTTTGTTTTTTGTTTTGGTTGTACTAATTGGAGTGGGAATAGTACATTTTACTCCTCCGCAAACCAACACTTTCCTTACTGTTGTACTGACGGGAGTAGAAATAGTACATTTTACCCCTCCATTATTCAACACTTTCTCTAAAGTTGTACTGACTGGAGTGGTAATAGTAAATTTTATCCCTCCTCTATCCATCCATTACCCTTCTGTAGCACTTATTGGAGTGGGAATAGTAAATTTTACTCCTTCGTAATCCAATACTTTCCATATTGTTGTACTTGCTGGAGTGGGAATAGTAAATTTTACCCCTCCTCTATCCAATACTTTTTCTGCAGTTGCATTGACTGGAGTGGTCATAGTAGATTTTTCCCCTCTGCAATCCAACGCTTGCCCAACTGTTGCACATGTTGGAGTGGGAATAGTACATTTTACCCAACCATTATATAACACGTCCCCTAAATTTTGTACTGACTGAAGAGGGAATAGTAGATTTTACCCCGCCGCAATACAACGCTTTAACTACTGTTCTTCCAACAAGAGTGGAATAACAAATGTAACCTCTCTGCAATCCAATACTTTCACTCCTAATGTATTGGTTGTTGTGGCAATTGTAAATGATGCCCCTCTGCTATCCAACAGTTTCCCTACTGTTGTACTCACTGAAGTCGAAATGGTAAATTTTACTGTTCCTCAATCCAACACTCTTCCAACTGTTGTTTTGATTTGTGTGGGTGTAGTACCCTTCTGTATTGCAACAATTTTCTTTGTGTTGTAGTGGCTCAAATGTTTTATTATAAATAAAATCTATTTGTAATTACATATTTTGGCACTATTGTATGTATTAGAGGGATTTGAATTTTTGAATTATAGAGGAGATTTGCGTTGTGTGAAGTGGGAATTGTACAATTTTTAAATATATTTATTATAATAGTTTGAGTAGTTTTAAATAAATTGTAGTGGGAATAGTATATCTATGTATAAAAGTTTATATTTTATTTTGAATTGTTACAATTTATATTCTTGTTTTTGTTTATTTAAAATTAAAAGATTTTTAATTATTGATATTTTTTATGTGTTGAATATTTTCTACTACATTTTAAGAATTTTAAGTTGTTTCGTTTTTTAATTTAATTAAAATGGTGTGTTTTGTAAACTTTTTAATTTAAGTATATATATATTCACTGAAAAAACCATAGGTTATAGACCATATATAGTTAGGAATTAGCATTTACAAAACCTTGAAAATTCACTGAAAAAAACATAGGTTATAGACCATATATAGTTAGGAATTAGCATTTAAAAAACCTTATTTTACTCACACAAAACCATTGAAATTCCATATATAGTTAGTTGCACTAACTATATATCGCGCACCCGCAATCCACTGCTGATCATGTCACATATTACATCATTCATGACATGGTCAGTGACATCACTGATGACATCACTGATGACATCTCAAATGACATCACTGATGACATCACTGATGACAACATCTAGTGACTGTATGTTTCTGTAAAGTTAAAATATGTCTTACATATTGAAGAATGAGTGGATGTATAAGTGTCTGGATGAAGGATTTAGTAGGTGCGTGACTGACTGTATGAGTGAGTGATTAAATGTGTCTCACTGAATGCATGGGTTAGTGACTAAACTGTCTTAATTTGTGCATCATTATGTCTGTTGTTCTGTAAACTGCTGCATGTGTTGATCATTAGCTATACGAGAGGCTATATGTGTTATTAATTGGTTGCCCAAGTATTTCTATGGGAGATTGAGTTTGTGTGGGGGTGGCTGGAAGGTGTGTGACTCTATGCATAGATGTGTGAGCAGTTTATTCACTAGGTGTATGAGTTCAAGAGTGCATGTGGAAACAGCTACATGGGCAGTTGACTGTGTGCATGAGTGTATTGATGAGTGAATGGATATCTCAATGCTACATGTCATAGTAAGTACATATGTAAAACACAGTACATGTGAGAGTTGGCATATATAAATAACTGTGCATGAGAGCCACTGAATGAGTGAGTGGTTGTATCGATCATTGTGAACTTGTATCAGGGATTGTATAAGAGAGTAAATATGTGTTAGTATATGTTTCAATAAGTAAGGTGTGTTTAACTGTATAGTTGAAGAAATGGAGGTGAGATTGTTTCTTTGCATGACTGACTGGGTGTGTGAGTAACTCCATGGATGAGTGGCAGTGTGTGAGTGTCTGTATACACTGAGTGTATCTAAGGTTATATTAGAGTCTGAAGAGGTTTATCGTATTAGCACAAGAATGATGTCAAATGAGATGTCATCAGTGATGTCATCAGTGATGTCATTTGAGATGTCATCAGTGATGTCATCAGTGATGTCACTGACCATGTCATGAATGATGTAATATGTGACATGATCAGCAGTGGATTGCGGGTGCGCGATATATAGTTAGTGCAACTAACTATATATGGAATTTCAATGGTTTTGTGTGAGTAAAATAAGGTTTTTTAAATGCTAATTCCTAACTATATATGGTCTATAACCTATGTTTTTTTCAGTGAATTTTCAAGGTTTTGTAAATGCTAATTCCTAACTATATATGGTCTATAACCTATGGTTTTTTCAGTGAATTTCAATGGTTTTTTAATAGCAAATATCATAAGCTGTCGAATGTCAAGTACGTGGTAAGTGAAAACATTTTCGTGTTTATGCACACTGATCTGCTTTGAATGATGCCCCCCCCCTCATTTCTATTAGGAGTACTCTCTCTTTGCAGATAGTGAAAGGTAGTTAACGCAGGCCTTTGCCCCCGTTGTAATCCGTCGTGCCTGCTTCTCTCTCCATTTGATTGATTGTTATCCAAGTATTTACTGTTTTAGAATTAGTTCTCTTTGGTTCATTCTCTATTTACAAACAAACACAGAGTCGCAATACTCTGTTTAGTCTTTGCAGATAACGAAAAATCGTGTAAAAAAAAAGAAAAGGAATCGAGCAAAATCAGTAGGCCACTAATGGGATCTCTTTTTGACCTCGCTAAAATAGAAACATTAGGAACAACCCCTCATGACAAATACAAAACTAGTGAGATGAACTGAACTCCACACAATGATGGCTGCAAAACAGCTCGGCTCCGCCACCCACCCCGCCCAAAATAACGATAAAGAACGGCTGCCATGATTGGTTGCGGAATGACCACGACGGAGCTACGAAATGGAGCTGCTCTCATGCTAACCCCAGCTTCAGTCTGAAACATCCAGAAACACTGTAGACTACCAATTCGATCAGTTCCGGTAGCGCCCCAATGTAACCCGGTAGAGAAGAACTAGCCCTCCCCTCTTTGACTGATGGTTCTTGTTGCCTGTCCCTTCTGTTGTCATTTAACAGAACTATTTAGCCTGCTGAAAGGGGTTGTGTTCCGACCGCTGGTTGGTGGAGACATTTTGACTATATTCTGTACCTGCGTTGTCGCGTAATGCGTCATATGACGCGCCGCGTTAGCGCATCCGGAAGCGATCCGGGGCGCGCAGCGCGTAACGTAAGCATAACAAGTCATGTGACTTGTTAATAAAACTTTTCATTGGTTCATTTTACTTTTCTTATTGTAATGATGAAAGGCTTGGTCATATGACCTAAAAATTACGCTTTTCATTACTTCCGAACATTATTTTTTCTTAAATATATGTTATAATGTTCCAGGCTAATGTACTTTCCCGGAAATTTTACAACTGTCCTGCAAGTAAAATATATTCTTTTTTCGAGAAAAAGAGCGTTTCTTCGTCCCATGACGGAGCCGTTGAGCAAAAGAGGGTCGACCTGCTGTCTTAGTCGCCGATACGCCTGAATATGAGATTCTTATCGATCACTTCATGTTGCAGGAATAGAAAACACAACAGCCCTTGACCATTTATCTTTACTGCGTTCCTTCGTATTATACCTTTTACCCTTCATGTAATTGGTCTGCTTTATTTCACTTGCCTTTTAATGATTCTAAAACAGTCACTATTATTAAAAACTTTACCAATGTATATACTACTACCATGTTTTCTTTTAAAAACCTTTATTGTGAAAATTTCATTATACAAATACGAGCCTATAACCACGTGGGCCTGCCACGGAGCAAACTGTAATCGTATATGATGAATAGACATTTACACTGTAGAGGAACGTAACGGGCGGGCCATTAGGTTGCAAGAACTAAGGTGTCTAACAGTTACGGAATCGGTGGACGTACATTTTATAATTAAAATACGACAGGGCCAGTTACAATAAAATTATCTAGATATACATTTGCGGGCAAGTACCATGGGTGACGTTAATTCGAACTTTCAACAGTACAGTAATCAATAACACATCAGAACTTAATATCAATAGGGATGTCGAAATATTCAATCAATTCTCGTCCCCGCCCGCCATGTGCTTCAAAACTGCATACGTATCTCGTGATTTCAAGGTTCTGCAACCAGTACACAACAAGGAGTTACGAGTCCCATTTATTCCGGCGCCATTTTGGGCGAGGACGGGCAGGTCCAGGATATAGTCAAAATGTCTCTACCAACCATCGACTATGATGATGTTCATATGCTGTATTTATTAGAGTAACACTCATCTGTCCACATGAAATTAATTTGCCACAATCTAAACATGTCATTTTAATCTTTCCAAAGTTCTTCTAAATATTTGGGACCGTTTCCCTTGCCTCTGAAGCTCTCAGTGCCACTTCTTTGATGAATGTACTAGCAGGTCAGGGGTTCTCCTCCAAATCTCTCTTTTATACAGCACTATAATTAATTGGTGCCACCTCTCCATATGACGATGCATGGTATAGTTACCACAACTATATTTTTTTTCGGTTCCTCTGGAGAGTTCATCGTGGCAGATGAAGCGTGTAACGTACCGGGCATTTACCTTTTTTTGCATGTACAGGAAAGGAAAAAAAAATCGAGCGTCCGAGTTCTAAGGTGTCCCAGGGCCATTTTAGTGGACCAGGCCCAAATCCAAAGAACAGGCCGCCATTTTGAGAGTCCTCTTGCAGCCGCCTGTCGCTGTAGCATCAAGAGCAGCCGAAACTCAGCTAAATGGCAACTGAAACAGTAAAGGGGCGCCCCACTACAGCAGACGAGCCTCCACCTCCACCTCCACCTAGGAAGGCCCATTCACGCCGGCTCCCCCCCCCTTCGGGCACCCCACGCCGTTATTCGGAGCAGTATTGTAGGATGGCCACACCAGCAACTTGCTAGACATCACCTCGGTGGTAACCGAATCTCAACGCCTTGTGGTGTCTTCTATTCAAAAAACATTGTTATGCTGCCTTCGACCTATTCACCGCAAGTGCGCACACAACTCAACTGCATAGCTTGCTAGACACCACCTCGGTGCCATCCGGATCTTGGAATGTCAGCACCTTTTGGTGTCTTCTCTTCAGAAAATATTGTTGCGCTGCCTTTGGCCCCATTCGCACATCAGTCTGCTACTGACGCCATCTCACAGGCTAATGGGGCGCCCCACGCCGACTTTCAGCATTGTAGAATGACCACACCAGTACAGCAACTTGCTAGACATCACCTCGGTGCCATCTGGATCTCGGCGCCCCACTGCAGATGAAGTGCCTCTCAACTATGAAACCACCACGGTGACATCCGGATCTTGGCGCGTTGTGCTGCCTTCGGCCTATTCGCACATCGGTCCGCTACTGACGCCATCTCACAGGCTAATGGGGCGACCCACGCCGAGTTTCAGCATTGTAGGATGACCACACCAGTACAGCAACTTGCTAGACATCACCTCGGTGCC
Source organism: Lissotriton helveticus (assembly GCF_964261635.1). Taxonomy (NCBI): domain Eukaryota; kingdom Metazoa; phylum Chordata; class Amphibia; order Caudata; family Salamandridae; genus Lissotriton; species Lissotriton helveticus. The sequence goes on from NC_136068.1 coordinate 1,791,391,527, forward strand.
ATCCGAATCTTGGCATCTCAACGCCTAGTGGTATCTTCCATACAAAAAATATTGTTACGCTGCCTTTGGCCCCATTCGCACATCAGTCCGCAACTTAGACATCACCTCGGTGCCATCCGGATCTTGGCATCTGAGCGCCTTGTGGTGTCAGTCAGAAAATATTGTTGCGCTGCCTTTGGCCCCATTCGCACATCGGTCCGCTACTGACGCCATCTCACAGGCCAACGGGGCGCCCCACGCCGACTTTCAACATTGTAGGATGGCCACAGAAGTGCGACAACTTACTAGACACCACCTCGGTGCCATCCGGATCTTGGCGCGTTGTGCTGCCTTCGGCCTTTTCGCACATCGGTCCGCTACTGACGCAAACTCACAGGCCAACGGGGCGCCCCACTCCGACTTTCAGCATTGTAGGATGGCCACACCAGTGCACCTTACTAGACACCACCTCGGTGCCATCCGGATCTTGGCGCGTTGTGCTGCCTTCGGCCTTTTCGCACATCGGTCCGCTACTGACGCCATCTCACAGGCCAACGGGGCGCCCCACGCCGACTTTCAGCATTGTTGGATGGCCACACCAGTGCGGCAACTTACTAGACACCACCTCGGTGCCATCCGGATCTTGGCGCGTTGTGCTGCCTTCGGCCTATTCGCACATCGGTCCGCTACTGACGCAAACTCACAGGCCAATGGGGCGCCCCACGCCAACTTTCAGCATTGTAGGATGGCCACACCAGTGCTGCAACTTGCTGGACACCACCTCGGTGCCATCCGGATCTTGGCGCGTTGTATTGCCTTCGGCCTATTCGCACATCGGTCCGCTACTGACGCCGCCTCACGTGCCAACGTATTTTCTCCGCATTTTATACCCTATGCCGCATAACAGGTCATGTGACTTGTTTATAAAACTTTTCATTGGTTCATTTTACTTTTGGTTTCCTAATGATGGAAGGCTTGATCATATGACCTAAAAACAACACTTTTCATTGGATGAAATTTTTTTTTTTTCCCCAAACGATGAAAGCCCCACCTTGTTTCTGGATGTTTCAGACTAAACTGGCGTCAGCATGAGAGCACCACCATCTCGTAGCTCCGTCGTGGTCATTCCGCGAGCAATCATGGCAGCCGCTCCCCACCAGAAGCCTGCAGGAGTCGGGGCCCCCAAAACTTTTGATGAATTCTCAAGGCGGAGGGGACGCTTTCGAGAATGGGGTCCAAGACCTAGCAGACAAGCGTCCGATTTCCAAGGTGTCCCAGGGCCATTTCAGTGGACCAGGCCCAAAAAGGAAAGAGCCTGCCGCCATTTTGAGAGTCCTGTGACAGCCGCCTATCGCTGCACCGCAAGAGTGGGCGCAACTCAGCTGAATTGCGGCTTTTGACACAGTGGACCAAAAATGGACGGAATGGCAACTGAAACGGTAAAGGGGCGCCCCACTACAACAGATGACACTCCACCTGGAGAGGCCCGTTCACGCCGCCTCCCCCGGGGCGCCCCACGCCGTTATTCGGAGCAGCATTGTAGGATACCAAAACCAGTGCGGCAACTTACTGGACATCACCTTGGTGCCATCGTTCTGCTGCCTTGGAACTATTCGCACAACAGTTTGCTACTGATGACCCACCCCCCACGACGCCCCATGCCGTTATTTGCTGGGTGGCAACTTACTAGACATCACTTTCGTGTCATCTAGATTTCGGCGCGTTCTGCTGCCTTGGAACTATTCGCACAACAGTTTGCTCCTGATGACCCACCCCCCGCGACGCCCCACGCCGGAAATCTGGACGTTGTGCTGCGTTGGGACTATTCGCACAGCCGACCGCTACTTCGTTGTTTTTCCCTAAAAATGTTTATATGTTATTACTATTTTTGTTTTCTTGTATATATTTATAAATTATTAAAGTTTTATAATCTTACTACTTTGTCGGAGTGCTATATATTTTTAATGTGACACATAATTGTAAAAACTTTGATGTACAAAGAGTCATCCCTGGAATCTTCCGCTTCACGCTCGGTCCCCTCCCCAATCACAATACAGGATGGTTTTCAGATAATAGCAACGCTTCTGCTGTGACGGATCTCATCGAGTGTGGGCCTTGATCTACTATAACTCCTTTGAAGAGGGGTGATTCTTTACAGCTGTGGCCATAAACTACATCTGCAGGGCTAGCTGATAGCCTAGGACCGGCCTGGACAATCGGACACAGAGGAAGAGGAGTGTCAGAGGGTGCGGTAGTGAATAGGGCGAAAGGGAGGTGTCGGGCGGGCACAGGGTGTGATTCTCAGGGAAGAGCAGCGCAGATGGGGGGAGGTTTATTACCCATGCATAAGACAGAGAGCGGGGGTGACCACTGCCTGGGTGAGATGCTTGCGAGGGTGGGGAGCCATGCTAAGGATCGACAGCGTGCACAGAGTGGGTCTGGTCAAGGCATCTAAAATGGCTGCCGTGCACGACAAAAGTGTGGCATTTGAAAAAAGACAAGATGGCGCAGACAATGTTTTTCAACACTTCCTGATTTCCTTCGAATCGAACGTTAACAGACTTTGGGGCATATTACCAAAGTTAAGCGATATTTATCCCTAACGATGCATTGCAAAGATTTTTTTACCGTCAGAAATTATCGCAGATAAACCTTGCTATTATCAAGGTTTATCGCAAATACGATAAAAAACGACCGCAATGCATTAATATCGCTGAAAACTCAGCGATATTCATGCATTACCGAGCTAATGCTCTTAGCCATGTTATCCACCTCCCATTGGATAACATGGCTAAGAACTGCTCAGGGCAGCTGTTACTTTTTGGAGATATTCGCGCTTATCTCGAATATTTCCAAAAGTTGATAATAGGAGATAGCGATGTTAGCGACTGTTTCCAGTCGCTAACATCTTGGCATGCCCACTTTGCATGTCATTAGTGATAAATATCACTCACATGCAAAGTGGGGCCCAAGATGGTCGCTATCTCCTACTAGCCGTCGCTAACTGGTGTTAGCAACAGCTAGGTAATACAGATATAATTTTATCTCCGCGAAGCGGAGCGCTGTTACAGATATATATCTTGTTTTTGAACGTTAATTTCTCAAAATGCACTGAAGCACATATATTGAGACCTAGCAAAGGCACATCGGGCTACCAGTCCCTAATATTTTACCAAGTTTCGTGCAAATCCATTCAGCCGTTCGATTATTATTATTATTTTTTTTTTTTGCCCCGCGGGGCCCTTTTAAAACCTCCACATCAAACCTAGGGGGTCAGCGAGGATCTACTATGCCCCCTTATGGTCATTTGCCCCTTCGCTTTGGCCTCCTCTTGTCTCTCGATCCTACCGAGAGACAAGATGGCGGCCGCTACGTACTGTTTGGAATGTTTACAGACACCGGAGAGCCAATCAGCTTCGCTTCGCAAAGCTCCGTAACGCGAAAAGTACGCGAAGCGGTGCGCTGTTACAGATATATATCTTTTTTTGAACGTTAATTTCTCAAAATCCACTGAAGCACATATATTGAGACCTAGCAAAGGCACATCGGGCTACCAGTCCCTACAATTTTGCCAAGTTTCGTGCAAATCCATTCAGCCGTTCGATTATTATTATTATTTTTTTTTTTTGCCCCGCGGGGCCCTTTTAAAACCTCCACATCAAACCTAGGGGGTCAGCGAGGATCTACTATTCCCCCTTATGGTCATTTGCCCCTTCGCTTTGGCCTCCTCTTGTCTCTCGATCCTACCGAGAGACAAGATGGCGGCCGCTACGGACTGTTTGGAATGTTGACAGACGCCGGAGAACCAATCAGCTTCGCTTCACAAAGCTCCGTTGCGCGAAAAGTACGCGTCCTGGAGCGCTGCCCGGTCCGCTGTTACAGATATATATCTTTTTTTAAACGTTAATTTCTCAAAATCCACTGGAGCACATATATTGAGACCTACAAAAGGCACATCGGGCTACCAGTCCCTACAATTTTGCCAAGTTTCGTGCAAATCCATTCAGCCGTTCGGGCTAAAAGTGAGGCCAACCGCCCTATGGAAATTAACATGGGAAAAACGCGTTTTGGGACCCCCCTTTTTTCTCGGCCCCCCCTTGACGAACCCCCCCCAAATTTTCAAAGGCTGCTCAGAAACAAAATGTGCCATTTTCCTGAAAATTTCAGCCAATTCCGTCCACAAACGCCAAAGTTATTAGACATAGAATTTTCAAAAAACCCATAGAGAAAAAATCCTAACTATATATACCTACTGGCGACCGCCAGTAGGTAATATATATATATATATATATAATATATATATTACCTACTGGCGGTCGCCAGTAGGTATATATAGTTAGGATTTTTTCTCTATGGGTTTTTTGAAAATTCTATGTCTAATAACTTTGCCGTTTGTGGACGGAATTGGCTGAAATTTTCAGGAAAATGGCACATTTTGTTTCTGAGCAGCCTTTGAAAATTTGGGGGGGGTTCGTCAAGGGGGGGCCGAGAAAAAAGGGGGGTCCCAAAACGCGTTTTTCCCATGTTAATTTCCATAGGGCGGTTGGCCTCACTTTTAGCCCGAACGGCTGAATGGATTTGCACGAAACTTGGCAAAATTGTAGGGACTGGTAGCCCGATGTGCCTTTTGTAGGTCTCAATATATGTGCTCCAGTGGATTTTGAGAAATTAACGTTTAAAAAAAGATATATATCTGTAAGCGCGGACCAGGCAGCGGTCTGGTTCGCGGACTTTTCGCGCAACGGAGCTTTGTGAAGCGAAGCTGATTGGTTCTCCGGCATCTGTCAACATTCCAAACAGTCCGTAGCGGCCGCCATCTTGTCTCTCGGTAGGATCGAGAGACAAGAGGAGGCGAAAGCGAAGGGGCAAATGACCATAAGGGGGAATAGTAGATCCTCGCTGACCCCCTAGGTTTGATGTGGAGGTTTTAAAAGGGCCCCGCGGGGCAAAAAAAAAAATAATAATAATAATCGAACGGCTGAATGGATTTGCACGAAACTTGGCAAAATTGTAGGGACTGGTAGCCCGATGTGCCTTTGCTAGGTCTCAATATATGTGCTCCAGTGGATTTTGAGAAATTAACGTTCAAAAAAAGATATATATCTGTAACAGCGCTCCGCTTCGCGTACTTTTCGCGTTACGGAGGTTTGCGAAGCTGATTGGTTTTTCGGCGTCTGTAAACATTCCAAACAGTCCGTAGCGGCCGCCATCTTGTCTCTCGGTAGGATCGAGAGACAAGAGGAGGCCAAAGCGAAGGGGCAAATGACCATAAGGGGGCATAGTAGATCGTCCCTGACCCCCTAGGTTTGATGTGGAGGCTTTGAAAGGTTCTCGCAGGGCAAAAAAATATATACAGTTTTTTTAGTTTTGTTGCGTGGAGTGCGCTCGGTTCGCGAACCGGGAAGCGTTCTGGGGAGCGTACTTTCTTGAAAATTAGTGAAAAAAGTTAGAGTACAATAATAATTGTGAGTGATCAGATGTAGGGTAGCTCTGAGAAGAGCTTTTGGGTTTATGGTACATTTAGGTACTTATAAGTAGGTACCAATGCACATTCTTAAATTCAGAGTGAAAACTCTGTTGCCCTCATCTGAGAAGTGAACTCCATCTCCTCTGTAGATATCTTGCATGTAGTAACGCAAGTTATTGTTGTACAGGGAGCCCATTCCATGGTCTCTCATGTAAGCTGAAACAGATTTGTTTACATGCTTCCTCGATTTCTCAATTTGTGGACAAAATTGGTTCGACCACCTCCATTTCTGTCTTTGGCATATATTTGAATATACCAAGGCAGTCTGAGGAAAAAGTGCCATCAATTGCTCAAAGTGTCCTTTAAAAGCATTTCCAGACCTACCCCAGTCAAAGTGCCCAAATCATTACCTCCACAGTGCACAATTAACAGGTCAGGTTTTGGCAAATGCATAAAGGTTTTCACCAATGGTATCAATTGGTGACATTTTAATCCTCTGTGGCCAAACCACTTAATTTCCACATCTTGTAAATTGAGGTTAGGTAAATTCCTGTTTTCAGCGTACCTTTGAGCCCAATAGATGTAGCTATGCCCAACAATCCAGACAGAAAACATGGCGAGAGAAGGTTCTCCTGCAGTCAGATGAAGTGTGGCAATGAAATGGCAGTTGAAAAAATGAGAGTGTAAAATGAAAAAAACTGAGGAGTTTCTGTGTTAATGAAGCAGTAAGAGTGATTGGTGGATTTTGATTGCTGAAAACAGAAAGTTAGTGTGCATGGATGAGTTCGTTGAAAGATGTATTTTGAGTGGCGAAGAAAAAATCATTAAATGAAAGAATGCTTTGGATATGCAGGTGCACTGAGAGTTCAGAGTTCAATTGCAACATTGTTGTGTGAGAGGTCTTGCAAGAGGTGGTTGCTATGCAGAAAAAGCAGAGAGGGGGCAGAGGGGGGAAGGGTTTTGCTTTGAAAAAAAGTGAGGGAAGAGTTTTGATTGGGTGACATGAGAGATCTGTGTGAGGAATTACAGCATTTCTGTGCTTTTGATAGCTGCAGACTCTGGAGTGCATACCTTTTGCTCTGCTGAAGACAAATTGGTGTGTTTCTGAGACTGTTTTGAAACTCAAAGTATTTGCTAAGGTGAGAAAAAATTTCTTTAATTTAGATAGAAAATAGTGTGCTTTAAGGAGAAAATTATGAAGAAAGTTGTGTTTTTCAAATGTTGCTTTGTCTCAAGTGTTTCACAAATAGATTTTGTTTCTTTGAGAAATTGTAATTGGAGAAAATGTGAAGTATTAGTACTGACAGGGTTTTTATGTGCATAGGAGCTGTGGAGTGTTTTCAAATTATGACTTGTAAATCGTTTTTGAGAAAAAGCAATGGTTTTAATATTGATGAGAAGGACATCATGGTGTCTGCTTCTTTATAAGGTAATTGAGAGTCTCTGATGTTATTTTTCCCATTTCAATGTAAGAAGTTTGTCTGTGGAGCAAATTGCTTGTGAATATGCTCCCACCTGTGCATGGCAAATTTAGATTTTGAATGTTTCCGTTACATAGGCATGTTAAAGGTGACTGAAACATGCTGCAAAGGCAATCAAAAAATGCTTTTATGTGTCTTAAGGACATTTTAAGTCATTTCCCCATGTGCAGTGTTTTCAAATTATGAGTTGAAAATCGTTTTTGAGGTAAAGGAATGTTTTCAAAATTTATGTGCGCCATATGACCCCAAATTTTTTTTTCAGGGGTGCAGCAGGGTGTTCTTGAGATACCCCTGCACCGTCGGAAAAATTCGTAATTTGCGATGAGGTAATTGCTAATCGCAAATTGCACCTTCATTCCTATGGGCCTCCTGCTGCATGGAAATGAATGGGTAATCTTGCTGAAATGCAAAGTCGAATCTGTATTTAAAAGGGTCTGCACCTCTGTACGGGTGTTCGCTATGTGAAGCACGAAAGTTTCACGGGCCGAACTCAAGGCCACCTCTCTCTGAGACAAAAGAGCTCTTATTCTTGCCATGCTGTTGAAATGTGCTCCCAAGGTTGGTATTTGTGGCCAGATTGAAAACTCCCTATGTTCATGTGTGGGAGGAAATAGAACATTTCTGCAGCAAATAACCCGTTCATTTACTGTTACGATAAAATGAATACTTTTAATTAACCCAGAACAATCTTCATTATTGAGCATCAAATAACTACCATTTTCCAAGAACTTGAACGTGGGGATGATAGCAGGAACTGGCGTGCCTTGCAACACGCAAGCCATATTTGGTCGGTGTTTGTTGCATGAACCGTGTAACTGTCTGTGCCTACACATTAGTGAATGATCTGGCGTCTCAGTGCATTCCTCTCCATTCAGATAAAGTTCTTGATCATCTTTGAAAATCTGTATGTGTATGGAAGCGACCAGACTTGATGAAGAAAACCACTACCTAAAGGTTAATAACGACCTATTGGTATATATTTCATACAATTTGAAAACTTATATAAAGCAAAAGGCAGCGTTATTAAACCGTGGATAAGGCACGTTGCCAAAGCAGTCAACCTTTTGGATTTATACTGGAAATGTTAAAGGAAGAATTACGGAGTAGGGCCTGTAAATCTTTAATAGACAACGAGTAAAATTACTCCAACCATCGTATTCCTCTAACTCCGGGATAGTAGGGGTGTTTAATTTTTTAGAAGTAGCCAATCCAAAGCATTTGGTCTGGGAAATTGTTTCATTCACAAACAACATATGTTTTGGGATGAGACATGCACGGTGGAAAGCCTCAGTGCCTTGTACCTGCCAGGTTCGTGAACCCCAAACTGATGTAGATCCTGGATATTTTTACTCTGTATTACGTTAGCATGGTCTCATTACTGGTTTAAACGCCATTTTTCCTTTTTTGTAACTTCTGCACACGACACTTAGTTGTTGCTTTAGCTTTCAGCCTACCTGCGTCAAGATCTATGCCTGCTTCAAGCAGGCGCAGGGTTTTGATGTAGCTTTGTCCTATCTGATTGTAAATGCGGCACACCGTGGGTGGCAGAGCAGCGGTGCACGTTAACTGGTGCATCCCTGGGGATGTGCTAGTTAATATAAATCTGCCCCTTTACATTTAATTATGTGCAGGGGACACAGAGTAGGTGAGGTTTATCCAAGGTTAAGAAGAGATGAGTCCTGTTCAGTGAAAAATTGGAGATAGGCTTCAGTATATTATATACTTAAGTAGTGTGTTAAGTTTTTGATGACTGTTATTAATTTACTGTTGGGTAATAGTGGTTAATAACATTTTTTATTATATTTTACCACAGATTCAACTGCAGATTATTTCAAGATTTTAGGATGCCTAGCAAAGAAAGAGTAAGAAAGGCTGGAAAACGTCAAAGACAGCAGGAGCATGGAATATTGCAGCAGTCCTCTAACAAAAAGATTTGTCAAGTCACCAAGAAAGCACCGGGTAAGAGTCGAAAAACAGTCATAAGAAATATGTGTAGTAAAAAAAATATTACTACAGAAAATGTTTCACTCCAGAAAAGGAGAATGAATTCAAATGGTAAGGAAAGGCCAATGAGAAATGTTACTGCTAGAGTAAGAGATAACTCTATGCATGAAAGTAGAAGGAAACAACAGTTTAGGGATATTCGTAAACGAATGTTCCGCAACAGGATAATTGGGAATTTGTTAAAAAATATTAAGAAAGGTCAGCAGAAAGTGGTTTTTTATAAGAGAAAAAAAATAGTTGAGAAAGTTATTGATCAGGCATTTGAAATTAAACGTAAGTTATTTATTTTGACAATCAATAGAATTAGGAAGCTAAACAAGGTAATTTATGATTTCAAAAGAAATAGTAGATGGAAGAGAATAGTTAATCGTAGTAATTTTTGTGAAGTTTTTTCTGGAGAATGGATGCATAGTTCAAGCTCTGAGGCATTTTTTAATGAGGAGAGTTATTTCCAGGATAATGATTTGGTGCATGCAGTTGACACCAGTGGTCGAGCTTATGAAGTGAAAGATGGTTTTCCAGTTGAAAAAGAAAAACTTGTGAGAACAGAGATAGAAGAGGTGTTAGGTAATGAGGTTTTAGGGAGACGTCCTAAGGGTCCTGTGTACACCTGGAAGTGTAGTAGTATTTGCAGTGTACGACAGGATTCCATCAATTTGCTTTGTGATTTTATACGGTCATTTAGTAAGAAAAGTTTGAAGCAGAAAATGAAGTTGTTGCAAGAATTAGATCCTTGCAGAGTGAGAGAAGTGATAGGTTTGCATGGTCATTCACTGGCTTGTCTTTCCAGGAGAGTATGCCAGAGTGTTTTTCATCATTTCAGGATGCTAGCAGTGCTTCATAATAAAGTGAGGAAATTAGTTAGAATGTTGTATTATGCTAAGAGTCCAGCAATTATGCTAAAACAATTATGCGCTGCTCTTTTGCATGGTTCTGAAATAGATGTGAAGAATATATGTGAAGAAATTGAGTTTTGTTACTTTGGAAGTAAAGAGGAGAATGTTGAAATTGACCAAGAAGAAGAGAGTAATGTGGAAGATAGTGTACAGGTTTCCAGTACAGATAATTTCCAGAGGGAAATTGCGACGTTTGAGGTGAAATCAAGTGAGAGGCCAAATTTCACTTGTGTGTGTTGTCGACGCACTTATTATAAGAATCAGACTAAGTTAGTGGATTTATATGGAAAAAGTGAAAGGGAAAATAATAGTGAATGGAAGGATTTTACAACATACTTGATGGTAGAAAATTGTTTTGATTTGGGATTGGATCAACGTGTGTGTACTTATTGTTGTAACAAATTAAATCAAAACCAGATGCCTGCTAGAGCAGTTCATAATAATCTGGAATTGGTTGAAATTCCTTCTGAATTGAAGGATTTAAATACTTATGAATCTATTTTGATTCAAAGTATCCATCCCTTTCAGGCTATTGTAAGAATGGAGCCAAAGACAGGGAAATTGCCTCCATCAGATTTACAGAGAGGATTATAGGGAAGAGTTGTTTATTTGCCTCTAGATTTGAAGAAAAACATTAACACAATTGGAGTAGAAAAAGTGGAAGAGGAACCTCTGGTTATCTTAGTTAATGGGGTTCCGACAAAGAATAAGAAAATATGGCAAGATTTAGTAGATGTTAGGAAAGTCAAAAGGGCAACATTGTATTTGAAAAAATATAATAAATACTATAAAAATGTATATGTTGCAGAAGAGGAAGTAAGTGAGGAAGAGGATAGCGATTTGTGTGCTGGTCAAATTGAGAAAGTAGAACCCTGTACTAGTGAAGAAATATATGAACATTATAGTGTTCATCCTTTGCATTCCAAGGAAGTCATGGGGAATGCTATTGAGTTGTTTCAAATGAAACAAGCGAAAGGGAGTCCCATTAGTGTTTGGGAGGAAAGTTTGGAAGCTCGGTGTTTCCCACAGCTTTTTCCAACAGGTCAGGGAGGAAGATATGATGAGCGACCTCATCAAATTCCTGCTTCTGAATACCGGACTTTGCGATTGTATGCAGGAGATCCTAGGTTTCGACAATGCATTCCTTATTTGTTTCATCTCCTGTTTGAAAGCGATCTGTCTGGACTGTCATATGCAGTTTTCGATGGTTTATCAAGTGGCATTTTCTTTGCTTGACCAGACATCCCTCACTTCCTATTACAGCATACACTCCTTTCTCAGTATCTTCTTTGATGTTCCTCTTGAATATGTAATTTTGCAGAACCTCATACAGACAAACATTCTCGAGGTGACTGCTTCGATTTGGATAATATGTATCCAACATGTTGCTCTTCAAAATGTCGGTACTGTTTGGCTCCTTTTCCGCCAAATACTCAATTTCCCGCACAGGTTTCAGAACTCGATTACGCGTTGCAGCAAGACCAACACTCGCCCAAACGATACTCCTGGACTTGGCATAGAGACTTGCTGAAGACAACCGGTCAGAACATTCGTAAGCTCCGATTTCTCGATGCGACAACATCTTCAGACTGAAACTGTACAACTTCTTGCTGAGGCTCTTTTCATGGGAAATGTCCTCCCACATATCCTTCAATTCTGTCTTCTCTTTTTTGGTGATGTAAGATGTCACATACCTAGCCACAGCCATACAGTTATCAGCCACAAACTGTATATCCATGTTAGCATTCCACATGGACAAAATCACCGGGTTGTAGTCGTTGATGTACTTAGACTCTTCGTTCCTCTTCAAATTGTATGTGTTTTTAGGTGATTTCTTCATCACATTATGTCGCAGCGAAGACATCAAACTGTTCACTCTTCCTTTAGAAATCACCGATCGTGGAAAGCCGAAACGACATTTGGTGTAGAACTTGTCTTTGTTCCGGAATTTACGACGACAGTACTTTCCACATCGATGGCTTTGAAAACGTAGAACTTTTTCTCTTAGGCTTTTTTTCTCCTTTGCGTTTGGAACAGCACACGTAGAATACTGTTCTATGAAACTCATCACTGAGTCGTCTGCATCCGTTCCAAATTTAGGTGCATCCTTGATCCACAGCAACATATGTATATGAGGAGCACCTCTTGCTTGGTACTCCTTCCTCCAGAAGAAATCCAACACCTCTCCAAGAGGTGGATTCTTCTTATTCATGATGAAAGACATCATACCTTCAAATCTATGATTGAAGTACCTACATACATTGACTGGATCCAAAGAGCACAGTTCTCCGGGTGTCTTGAATTCGATGTTTTCTACGTTAGCATTTGCCTCTCGTAGAAATTCAAGTAAGTCTTCCCAGCCATACTCAGCACAGCTCAAAGTGAGGAACCATGTGGGAGTTCCTAAGTTCCTCAGCATACATTTTAAATCACCATGACGACGGTACCAGTACTCATTAGTACCACGCTGACACGCCAAAATGATGGATAGTGTAGGGATATAATTTACTATTCTAACTCCAGAAAGGTGCAGCAGTAGGGAAAGTGTAGGATAGTGTAGAGATAAAATTTAATATTCTAAGTCCAGGAAGGTGCAGCAGTAGGGCAAGTGATGGACAGTGTAGGGGTATAATTTACTGTTCTAACTACAGGAAGGTATTGCAGAAGGGTAAGTGATGGATAGTGTGGGGGTATACATTACTATTCTAACTCCAGGAAGGTGCACCAGTAGGGAAAGTGATGGATAGTGTAGGGGTTCAATTTACTATTCTACCTCCAGGAAGGTGCAGCAGTAGGGAAAGTCATGGATAGTGTAAGGGTTTAAGTTACTATTCTAACTCCAGGAAGGTGCAGCAATAAGGAACGGTATAATATACTATTCTATTTCCAGGAAGGTGCAGCAGTAGGGAAAGTGATGGATATTGTAGGGGTTCAATTTACTAGTCTAACTCCAGGAAGGTGCAGCAGTAGGGAAAGTGATGGATAGTGTAAGGGTTTAATTTACTATTCTAACTCCAGGAAGGTGCAGCAATAGGGAAAGTGATGGATAGTGTAGGGGTATAATTTACTATTCTAACTCAAGGAAGGTGCAGCAGTAGGGAAAGTGATGGATAGTGTAGGGGTTCAATTTACTACTCTAACTCCAGGAAGGTGCAGCAGTAGGGAAAGTGATGGATAGTGTAGGGATATAATTTACTATTCTAACTCCAGGAAGGTTTTGCAGTAGGGTAAGTGATGGATAGTGTAGGAGTATAATTTACAATTCTAACTCCAGGAAGGTGCAGCAGTAGGGAAAGTGAAGGATAGTGTAGGGGTTCTATTTACTATTCTATGTCCAGGAAGGTGCAGCAGTAGGGAAAGTGATGGATAGTGTAGGGGTTCAATTTACTACTCTAACTCCAGGAAGGTGCAGCAGTAGGGAAAATGATGGATAGTGTAGGGATATAATTTACTATTCTAACTCCAGAAAGGTGCAGCAGTAGGGAAAGTGTAGGATAGTGTAGAGATAAAATTTAATATTCTAAGTCCAGGAAGGTGCAGCAGTAGGGCAAGTGATGGACAGTGTAGGGGTATAATTTACTGTTCTAACTACAGGAAGGTATTGCAGAAGGGTAAGTGATGGATAGTGTGGGGGTATACATTACTATTCTAACTCCAGGAAGGTGCACCAGTAGGGAAAGTGATGGATAGTGTAGGGGTTCAATTTACTATTCTACCTCCAGGAAGGTGCAGCAGTAGGGAAAGTCATGGATAGTGTAAGGGTTTAAGTTACTATTCTAACTCCAGGAAGGTGCAGCAATAAGGAACGTGATGGCTAGTGTAGGGCTATAATTTACTATTCTAACTCCAGGAAGGTGCAGAAGTAGGGAAAGTGATGGATAGTGTAGGGGTTCTATTTACTATTCTAAGTCCAGGAAGGTGCAGCACAAAGGAACGTGTAGGATAGTGTAGGGGTATAATATACTATTCTAACTCCAGGAAGGTGCAGCAGTAGGGAAAGTGATGGATATTGTAGGGGTTCAATTTACTAGTCTAACTCCAGGATGGTGCAGCAGTAGGGAAAGTGATGGATAGTGTAAGGGTTTAATTTACTATTCTAACTCCAGGAAGGTGCAGCAATAGGGAAAGTGATGGATAGTGTAGGGGTATAATTTACTATTCTAACTCAAGGAAGGTGCAGCAGTATTGAAAGTGATGGATAGTGTAGGGGTTCAATTTACTACTCTAACTCCAGGAAGGTGCAGCAGTAGGGAAAGTGATGGATAGTGTAGGGGTTCAATTTACTATTCTAACTCCAGGAAGGTGCAGCAGTAGGGAAAGTCATGGATAGTGTAAGGGTTTAATTTACTATTCTAACTCCAGGAAGGTGCAGCAATAAGGAACGTGATGGCTAGTGTAGGGCTATAATTTACTATTCTAACTCCAGGAAGGTGCAGAAGTAGGGAAAGTGATGGATAGTGTAGGGGTTCTATTTACTATTCTAAGTCCAGGAAGGTGCAGCACAAAGGAAAGTGTAGGATAGTGTAGGGGTATAATATACTATTCTAACTCCAGGAAGGTGCAGCAGTAGGGAAAGTGATGGATATTGTAGGGGTTCAATTAACTAGTCTAACTCCAGGATGGTGCAGCAGTAGGGAAAGTGATGGATAGTGTAAGGGTTTAATTTACTATTCTAACTCCAGGATGGTGCAGCAGTAGGGAAAGTGATGGATAGTGTAAGGGTTTAATTTACTATTCTAACTCCAGGAAGGTGCAGCAATAGGGAAAGTGATGGATAGTGTAGGGGTATAATTTACTATTCTAACTCAAGGAAGGTGCAGCAGTATTGAAAGTGATGGATAGTGTAGGGGTTCAATTTACTACTCTAACTCCAGGAAGGTGCAGCAGTAGGGAAAGTGATGGATAGTGTAGGGGTTCAATTTACTATTCTAACTCCAGGAAGGTGCAGCATTAGGGAAAGTCATGGATAGTGTAAGGGTTTAATTTACTATTCTAACTCCAGGAAGGTGCAGCAATAAGGAACGTGATGGCTAGTGTAGGGCTATAATTTACTATTCTAACTCCAGGAAGGTGCAGAAGTAGGGAAAGTGATGGATAGTGTAGGGGTTCTATTTACTATTCTAAGTCCAGTAAGGTGCAGCACAAAGGAAAGTGTAGGATAGTGTAGGGGTATAATATACTAATCTAACTCCAGGAAGGTGCAGCAGTAGGGAAAGTGATGGATATTGTAGGGGTTCAAATTACTAGTCTAACTCCAGGAAGGTGCAGCAGTAGGGAAAGTGATGGATAGTGTAGGGGTTCTATTTACTATTCTAAGTCCAGGAAGGTGCAGCACAAAGGAAAGTGTAGGATAGTGTAGGGGTATAATATACTATTCTAACTCCAGGAAGGTGCAGCAGTAGGGAAAGTGATGGATATTGTAGGGGTTCAATTTACTAGTCTAACTCCAGGATGGTGCAGCAGTAGGGAAAGTGATGGATAGTGTAAGGGTTTAATTTACTATTCTAACTCCAGGAAGGTGAAGCAATAGGGAAAGTGATGGATAGTGTAGGGGTATAATTTACTATTCTAACTCAAGGAAGGTGCAGCAGTAAGGAAAGTGATGGATAGTGTAGGGGTTCAATTTACTACTCTAACTCCAGGAAGGTGCAGCAGTAGGGAAAGTGATGGATAGTGTAGGAGTATGATTTACTATTCGAACTCCAGGAAGGTGCAGCAGTAAGGAAAGTGATGGATAGTGTAGGGGTATAATTTACTATTCTAACTCCAGGAAGGTGTTGCAGATGGGTAAGTGATGGATAGTGTAGGGGTATAAATTACTATTCTAACTCCAGGAAGGTGCACCAGTAGGGAAAGTGATGGATAGTGTAGGGGTTCTATTTACTATTCTAAGTCGAGGAAGGTGCAGCACAAAGGAAAGTGTAGGATAGTGTAGGGGTATAATATACTATTCTAACTCCAGGAAGGTGCAGCAGTAGGGAAAGTGAAGGATAGTGTAGGGGTTCAATTTACTATTCTAACTCCAGGAAGGTGCAGCGGTAGGGAAAGTGATGGATAGTGTAAGGGTTTAATTTACTATTCTAACTCCAGGAAGGTGCAGCAATAAGGAACATGATGGATAGTGTAGGGCTATAATTTACTATTCTAACTCCAGGAAGGTGCAGCAGTAGGGAAAGTGATGGATAGTATAGGGGTTCTATTTACTGTTCTAAGTCCAGGAAGGTGCAGCACAAAGGAAAGTGTAGGGTAGTGTAGCGGTATAATATACTATTCTAACTCCAGGAAGGTGCAGCAATAGGGAAAGTGATGGATATTGTAGGGGTTCAATTTACTAGTCTAACTCCAGGAAGGTGCAGCAGTAGGGAAAGTGATGGATAGTGTAAGGGTTTAATTTACTATTCTAACTCCAGGAAGGTGCAGCAATAGGGAAAGTGATGGATAGTGTAGGGATTCTATTTACTATTCTAAGTCCAGGAAGGTGCAGCACAAAGGAAAGTGTAGGATAGTGTAGGGGTATAATATACTATTCTAACTCCAGGAAGGTGCAGCAGTAGGGAAAGTGATGGATATTGTAGGGGTTCAATTTACTAGTCTAACTCCAGGATGGTGCAGCAGTAGGGAAAGTGATGGATAGTGTAAGGGTTTAATTTACTATTCTAACTCCAGGAAGGTGCAGCAATAAGGAACATGATGGATAGTGTAGGGCTATAATTTACTATTCTAACTCCAGGAAGGTGCAGCAGTAGGGAAAGTGATGGATAGTATAGGGGTTCTATTTACTATTCTAAGTCCAGGAAGGTGCAGCACGAAGGAAAGTGTAGGATAGTGTAGCGGTATAATATACTATTCTATTTCCAGGAAGGTGCAGCAGTAGGGAAAGTGATGGATATTGTAGGGGTTCAATTTACTAGTCTAACTCCAGGAAGGTGCAGCAGTAGGGAAAGTGATGGATAGTGTAAGGGTTTAATTTACTATTCTAACTCCAGGAAGGTGCAGCAATAGGGAAAGTGATGGATAGTGTAGGGGTATAATTTACTATTCTAACTCAAGGAAGGTGCAGCAGTAGGGAAAGTGATGGATAGTGTAGGGGTTCAATTTACTACTCTAACTCCAGGAAGGTGCAGCAGTAGGGAAAGTGATGGATAGTGTAGGGATATAATTTACTATTCTAACTCCAGGAAGGTTTTGCAGTAGGGTAAGTGATGGATAGTGTAGGAGTATAATTTACAATTCTAACTCCAGGAAGGTGCAGCAGTAGGGAAAGTGAAGGATAGTGTAGGTGTTCTATTTACTATTCTATGTCCAGGAAGGTGCAGCAGTAGGGAAAGTGATGGATAGTGTAGGGGTTCAATTTACTATTCTAAGTCCAGGAAGGTGCAGCACAAAGGAACGTGTAGGATAGTGTAGGGGTATAATATACTATTCTAACTCCAGGAAGGTGCAGCAGTAGGGAAAGTGATGGATATTGTAGGGGTTCAATTTACTAGTCTAACTCCAGGATGGTGCAGCAGTAGGGAAAGTGATGGATAGTGTAAGGGTTTAATTTACTATTCTAACTCCAGGAAGGTGCAGCAATAGGGAAAGTGATGGATAGTGTAGGGGTATAATTTACTATTCTAACTCAAGGAAGGTGCAGCAGTATTGAAAGTGATGGATAGTGTAGGGGTTCAATTTACTACTCTAACTCCAGGAAGGTGCAGCAGTAGGGAAAGTGATGGATAGTGTAGGGGTTCAATTTACTATTCTAACTCCAGGAAGGTGCAGCAGTAGGGAAAGTCATGGATAGTGTAAGGGTTTAATTTACTATTCTAACTCCAGGAAGGTGCAGCAATAAGGAACGTGATGGCTAGTGTAGGGCTATAATTTACTATTCTAACTCCAGGAAGGTGCAGAAGTAGGGAAAGTGATGGATAGTGTAGGGGTTCTATTTACTATTCTAAGTCCAGGAAGGTGCAGCACAAAGGAAAGTGTAGGATAGTGTAGGGGTATAATATACTATTCTAACTCCAGGAAGGTGCAGCAGTAGGGAAAGTGATGGATATTGTAGGGGTTCAATTAACTAGTCTAACTCCAGGATGGTGCAGCAGTAGGGAAAGTGATGGATAGTGTAAGGGTTTAATTTACTATTCTAACTCCAGGATGGTGCAGCAGTAGGGAAAGTGATGGATAGTGTAAGGGTTTAATTTACTATTCTAACTCCAGGAAGGTGCAGCAATAGGGAAAGTGATGGATAGTGTAGGGGTATAATTTACTATTCTAACTCAAGGAAGGTGCAGCAGTATTGAAAGTGATGGATAGTGTAGGGGTTCAATTTACTACTCTAACTCCAGGAAGGTGCAGCAGTAGGGAAAGTGATGGATAGTGTAGGGGTTCAATTTACTATTCTAACTCCAGGAAGGTGCAGCAGTAGGGAAAGTCATGGATAGTGTAAGGGTTTAATTTACTATTCTAACTCCAGGAAGGTGCAGCAATAAGGAACGTGATGGCTAGTGTAGGGCTATAATTTACTATTCTAACTCCAGGAAGGTGCAGAAGTAGGGAAAGTGATGGATAGTGTAGGGGTTCTATTTACTATTCTAAGTCCAGTAAGGTGCAGCACAAAGGAAAGTGTAGGATAGTGTAGGGGTATAATATACTAATCTAACTCCAGGAAGGTGCAGCAGTAGGGAAAGTGATGGATATTGTAGGGGTTCAAATTACTAGTCTAACTCCAGGAAGGTGCAGCAGTAGGGAAAGTGATGGATAGTGTAGGGGTTCTATTTACTATTCTAAGTCCAGGAAGGTGCAGCACAAAGGAAAGTGTAGGATAGTGTAGGGGTATAATATACTATTCTAACTCCAGGAAGGTGCAGCAGTAGGGAAAGTGATGGATATTGTAGGGGTTCAATTTACTAGTCTAACTCCAGGATGGTGCAGCAGTAGGGAAAGTGATGGATAGTGTAAGGGTTTAATTTACTATTCTAACTCCAGGAAGGTGAAGCAATAGGGAAAGTGATGGATAGTGTAGGGGTATAATTTACTATTCTAACTCAAGGAAGGTGCAGCAGTAAGGAAAGTGATGGATAGTGTAGGGGTTCAATTTACTACTCTAACTCCAGGAAGGTGCAGCAGTAGGGAAAGTGATGGATAGTGTAGGAGTATGATTTACTATTCGAACTCCAGGAAGGTGCAGCAGTAAGGAAAGTGATGGATAGTGTAGGGGTATAATTTACTATTCTAACTCCAGGAAGGTGTTGCAGATGGGTAAGTGATGGATAGTGTAGGGGTATAAATTACTATTCTAACTCCAGGAAGGTGCACCAGTAGGGAAAGTGATGGATAGTGTAGGGGTTCTATTTACTATTCTAAGTCGAGGAAGGTGCAGCACAAAGGAAAGTGTAGGATAGTGTAGGGGTATAATATACTATTCTAACTCCAGGAAGGTGCAGCAGTAGGGAAAGTGATGGATAGTGTAGGGGTTCAATTTACTATTCTAACTCCAGGAAGGTGCAGCAGTAGGGAAAGTGATGGATAGTGTAAGGGTTTAATTTACTATTCTAACTCCAGGAAGGTGCAGCAATAAGGAACATGATGGATAGTGTAGGGCTATAATTTACTATTCTAACTCCAGGAAGGTGCAGCAGTAGGGAAAGTGATGGATAGTATAGGGGTTCTATTTACTGTTCTAAGTCCAGGAAGGTGCAGCACAAAGGAAAGTGTAGGGTAGTGTAGCAGTATAATATACTATTCTAACTCCAGGAAGGTGCAGCAATAGGGAAAGTGATGGATATTGTAGGGGTTCAATTTACTAGTCTAACTCCAGGAAGGTGCAGCAGTAGGGAAAGTGATGGATAGTGTAAGGGTTTAATTTACTATTCTAACTCCAGGAAGGTGCAGCAATAGGGAAAGTGATGGATAGTGTAGGGATTCTATTTACTATTCTAAGTCCAGGAAGGTGCAGCACAAAGGAAAGTGTAGGATAGTGTAGGGGTATAATATACTATTCTAACTCCAGGAAGGTGCAGCAGTAGGGAAAGTGATGGATATTGTAGGGGTTCAATTTACTAGTCTAACTCCAGGATGGTGCAGCAGTAGGGAAAGTGATGGATAGTGTAAGGGTTTAATTTACTATTCTAACTCCAGGAAGGTGCAGCAATAAGGAACATGATGGATAGTGTAGGGCTATAATTTACTATTCTAACTCCAGGAAGGTGCAGCAGTAGGGAAAGTGATGGATAGTATAGGGGTTCTATTTACTATTCTAAGTCCAGGAAGGTGCAGCACGAAGGAAAGTGTAGGATAGTGTAGCGGTATAATATACTATTCTATTTCCAGGAAGGTGCAGCAGTAGGGAAAGTGATGGATATTGTAGGGGTTCAATTTACTAGTCTAACTCCAGGAAGGTGCAGCAGTAGGGAAAGTGATGGATAGTGTAAGGGTTTAATTTACTATTCTAACTCCAGGAAGGTGCAGCAATAGGGAAAGTGATGGATAGTGTAGGGGTATAATTTACTATTCTAACTCAAGGAAGGTGCAGCAGTAGGGAAAGTGATGGATAGTGTAGGGGTTCAATTTACTACTCTAACTCCAGGAAGGTGCAGCAGTAGGGAAAGTGATGGATAGTGTAGGGATATAATTTACTATTCTAACTCCAGGAAGGTGCAGCAGTAGGGAAAGTGTAGGATAGTGTAGAGATATTCTTTAATATTCTAAGTCCAGGAAGGTGCAGCAGTAGGGAAAGTGATGGATAGTGTAGGGGTATAATTTACTATTAAAACTCCAGGAAGGTGTTGCATAAGGGTAAGTGATGGATAGTGTAGGGGTACGATTTACTATTCTAACTCCAGGAAGGTGCAGCAGTAGGGAAAGTGATGGATAGTGTAGGGGTATAATTTACTATTCGAACTCCAGGAAGATGCAGCAGTAAGGGAAGTGATGGATAGTGCAGGGGTATAATTTACTATTCTAACTCCAGGAAGGTGCAGCAATAGGGAAAGTGATGGATAGTGTAGGGGTATAATTTACTATTCCAACTCAAGGAAGGTGCAGCAGTAGGGAAAGTGATGGATAGTGTAGGGGTTCAATTTACTACTCTAACTCCAGGAAGGTGCAGCAGTAGGGAAAGTGATGGATAGTGTAGGGATATAATTTACTATTCTAACTCCAGAAAGGTGCAGCAGTAGGGAAAGTGTAGGATAGTGTAGAGATATAATTTAATATTCTAAGTCCAGGAAGGTGCAGCAGTAGGGAAAGTGATGGATAGTGTAGGGGTATAATTTACTATTCGAACTCCAGGAAGGTGTTGCAGAAGGGTAAGTGATGGATAGTGTAGGGGTATAAATTAGCATCCTAACTCCAGGAAGGTGCACCAGTAGGGAAAGTGATGGATAGTGTAGGGGTTCTATTTACTATTCTAAGTCGAAGAAGGTGCAGCACAAAGGAAAGTGTAGGATAGTGTAGGGGTATAATATACTATTCTAACTCCAGGAAGGTGCAGCAGTAGGGAGAGTGATGGATAGTGTAAGGGTTTAATTTACTATTCTAACTCCAGGAAGGTGCAGCAATAAGGAACGTGATGGATAGTGTAGGGCTATAATTTACTATTCTAACTCCAGGAAGGTGCAGCAGTAGGGAAAGTGATGGATAGTGTAAGGGTTTAATTTACTATTCTAACTCCAGGGAGGTGCAGCAATAGGGAAAGTGATGGATAGTGTAGGGGTATAATTTACTATTCTAACTCAAGGAAGGTGCAGCAGTAGGGAAAGTGATGGATAGTGTAGGGGTTCAATTTACTACTCTAACTCCAGGAAGGTGCAGCAGTAGGGAAAGTGATGGATAGTGTAGGGATATAATTTACTATTCTAACTCCAGGAAGGTGCAGCAGTAGGGAAAGTGTAGGATAGTGTAGAGATATTCTTTAATATTCTAAGTCCAGGAAGGTGCAGCAGTAGGGAAAGTGATGGATAGTGTAGGGGTATAATTTACTATTCTAACTCCAGGAAGGTGTTGCAGAAGGGTAAGTGATGGATAGTGTAGGGGTATACATTACTATTCTAACTCCAGGAACGTGCAGCAGTAGGGAAAGTGATGGATAATATAGGGGTTCAATTTACTATTCTAACTCCAGGAAGGTGCAGCAGTAGGGAAAGTGACGGATAGTGTAGGGGTATAATTTACTATTCTAACTCCAGGAAGGTTTTGCAGTAGGGTAAGTGATGGATAGTGTAGGAGTATAATTTAATATTCTAACTCCAGGAAGGTGCAGCAGTAGGGAAAGTGATGGATAGTGTAGGGGTTCGATTTACTATTCTAACTCCAGGAAGGTGCAGCAATAGGGAAAGTGATGGATAGTGTAAGGGTTTAATTTACTATTCTAACTCCAGGAAGGTGCAGCAATAAGGAACGTGATGGATAGTGTAGGGCTATAATTTACTATTCTAACTCCAGGAAGGTGCAGCAGTAGGGAAAGTGATGGATAGTGTAGGGGTTCAATTTACTAGTCTAACTCCAGGAAGGTGCAGCAGTAGGGAAAGTGATGGATAGTGTAAGGGTTTCATTTACTATTCTAACTCCAGGAAGGTGCAGCAATAGGGAAAGTGATGGATAGTGTAGGGGTATAATTTACTATTCTAACTCAAGGAAGGTGCAGCAGTAGGGAAAGTGATGGATAGTGTAGGGGTTCAATTTACTACTCTAACTCCAGGAAGGTGCAGCAGTAGGGAAAGTGATGGATAGTGTAAGGGTTTAATTTACTATTCTAACTCCAGGAAGGTGCAGCAATAAGGAACATGATGGATAGTGTAGGGCTATAATTTACTATTCTAACTCCAGGAAGGTGCAGCAGTAGGGAAAGTGATGGATAGTATAGGGGTTCTATTTACTGTTTTAAGTCCAGGAAGGTGCAGCACAAAGGAAAGTGTAGGGTAGTGTAGCGGTATAATATACTATTCTAACTCCAGGAAGGTGCAGCAATAGGGAAAGTGATGGATATTGTAGGGGTTCAATTTACTAGTCTAACTCCAGGAAGGTGCAGCAGTAGGGAAAGTGATGGATAGTGTAAGGGTTTAATTTACTATTCTAACTCCAGGAAGGTGCAGCAATAGGGAAAGTGATGGATAGTGTAGGGATTCTATTTACTATTCTAAGTCCAGGAAGGTGCAGCACAAAGGAAAGTGTAGGATAGTGTAGGGGTATAATATACTATTCTAACTCCAGGAAGGTGCAGCAGTAGGGAAAGTGATGGATATTGTAGGGGTTCAATTTACTAGTCTAACTCCAGGATGGTGCAGCAGTAGGGAAAGTGATGGATAGTGTAAGGGTTTAATTTACTATTCTAACTCCAGGAAGGTGCAGCAATAAGGAACATGATGGATAGTGTAGGGCTATAATTTACTATTCTAACTCCAGGAAGGTGCAGCAGTAGGGAAAGTGATGGATAGTATAGGGGTTCTATTTACTATTCTAAGTCCAGGAAGGTGCAGCACAAAGGAAAGTGTAGGATAGTGTAGCGGTATAATATACTATTCTATTTCCAGGAAGGTGCAGCAGTAGGGAAAGTGATGGATATTGTAGGGGTTCAATTTACTAGTCTAACTCCAGGAAGGTGCAGCAGTAGGGAAAGTGATGGATAGTGTAAGGGTTTAATTTACTATTCTAACTCCAGGAAGGTGCAGCAATAGGGAAAGTGATGGATAGTGTAGGGGTATAATTTACTATTCTAACTCAAGGAAGGTGCAGCAGTAGGGAAAGTGATGGATAGTGTAGGGGTTCAATTTACTACTCTAACTCCAGGAAGGTGCAGCAGTAGGGAAAGTGATGGATAGTGTAGGGATATAATTTACTATTCTAACTCCAGGAAGGTGCAGCAGTAGGGAAAGTGTAGGATAGTGTAGAGATATTCTTTAATATTCTAAGTCCAGGAAGGTGCAGCAGTAGGGAAAGTGATGGATAGTGTAGGGGTATAATTTACTATTAAAACTCCAGGAAGGTGTTGCATAAGGGTAAGTGATGGATAGTGTAGGGGTACGATTTACTATTCTAACTCCAGGAAGGTGCAGCAGTAGGGAAAGTGATGGATAGTGTAGGGGTATAATTTACTATTCGAACTCCAGGAAGATGCAGCAGTAAGGGAAGTGATGGATAGTGCAGGGGTATAATTTACTATTCTAACTCCAGGAAGGTGCAGCAATAGGGAAAGTGATGGATAGTGTAGGGGTATAATTTACTATTCCAACTCAAGGAAGGTGCAGCAGTAGGGAAAGTGATGGATAGTGTAGGGGTTCAATTTACTACTCTAACTCCAGGAAGGTGCAGCAGTAGGGAAAGTGATGGATAGTGTAGGGATATAATTTACTATTCTAACTCCAGAAAGGTGCAGCAGTAGGGAAAGTGTAGGATAGTGTAGAGATATAATTTAATATTCTAAGTCCAGGAAGGTGCAGCAGTAGGGAAAGTGATGGATAGTGTAGGGGTATAATTTACTATTCGAACTCCAGGAAGGTGTTGCAGAAGGGTAAGTGATGGATAGTGTAGGGGTATAAATTAGCATCCTAACTCCAGGAAGGTGCACCAGTAGGGAAAGTGATGGATAGTGTAGGGGTTCTATTTACTATTCTAAGTCGAAGAAGGTGCAGCACAAAGGAAAGTGTAGGATAGTGTAGGGGTATAATATACTATTCTAACTCCAGGAAGGTGCAGCAGTAGGGAGAGTGATGGATAGTGTAAGGGTTTAATTTACTATTCTAACTCCAGGAAGGTGCAGCAATAAGGAACGTGATGGATAGTGTAGGGCTATAATTTACTATTCTAACTCCAGGAAGGTGCAGCAGTAGGGAAAGTGATGGATAGTGTAAGGGTTTAATTTACTATTCTAACTCCAGGGAGGTGCAGCAATAGGGAAAGTGATGGATAGTGTAGGGGTATAATTTACTATTCTAACTCAAGGAAGGTGCAGCAGTAGGGAAAGTGATGGATAGTGTAGGGGTTCAATTTACTACTCTAACTCCAGGAAGGTGCAGCAGTAGGGAAAGTGATGGATAGTGTAGGGATATAATTTACTATTCTAACTCCAGGAAGGTGCAGCAGTAGGGAAAGTGTAGGATAGTGTAGAGATATTCTTTAATATTCTAAGTCCAGGAAGGTGCAGCAGTAGGGAAAGTGATGGATAGTGTAGGGGTATAATTTACTATTCTAACTCCAGGAAGGTGTTGCAGAAGGGTAAGTGATGGATAGTGTAGGGGTATACATTACTATTCTAACTCCAGGAACGTGCAGCAGTAGGGAAAGTGATGGATAATATAGGGGTTCAATTTACTATTCTAACTCCAGGAAGGTGCAGCAGTAGGGAAAGTGACGGATAGTGTAGGGGTATAATTTACTATTCTAACTCCAGGAAGGTTTTGCAGTAGGGTAAGTGATGGATAGTGTAGGAGTATAATTTAATATTCTAACTCCAGGAAGGTGCAGCAGTAGGGAAAGTGATGGATAGTGTAGGGGTTCGATTTACTATTCTAACTCCAGGAAGGTGCAGCAATAGGGAAAGTGATGGATAGTGTAAGGGTTTAATTTACTATTCTAACTCCAGGAAGGTGCAGCAATAAGGAACGTGATGGATAGTGTAGGGCTATAATTTACTATTCTAACTCCAGGAAGGTGCAGCAGTAGGGAAAGTGATGGATAGTGTAGGGGTTCAATTTACTAGTCTAACTCCAGGAAGGTGCAGCAGTAGGGAAAGTGATGGATAGTGTAAGGGTTTCATTTACTATTCTAACTCCAGGAAGGTGCAGCAATAGGGAAAGTGATGGATAGTGTAGGGGTATAATTTACTATTCTAACTCAAGGAAGGTGCAGCAGTAGGGAAAGTGATGGATAGTGTAGGGGTTCAATTTACTACTCTAACTCCAGGAAGGTGCAGCAGTAGGGAAAGTGATGGATAGTGTAGGGATATAATCTACTATTCTAACTCCAGGAAGGTGCAGCAGTAGGGAAAGTGTAGGATAGTGTAGAGATATAATTTAATATTCTAACTCCAGGAAGGTGTTGCAGTAGGGTAAGTGATGGATAGTGTAGGAGTATAATTTACTATTCTAACTCTAGGAAGGTGCAGCAGTAGGGAAAGTGATGGATAGTGTAGGGGTTTAATTTACTATTCTAACACCAGGAAGGTGCAGCAGTAGGGAAAGTGATGGATAGTGTAGGGGTTCGATATACTATTCTAACTCCAGGAAGGTGCAGCAGTAGGGAAAGTGATGGATAGTGTACGGGTTTGATTTACTATTCTAACTCCAGGAAGGTGCAGCAGTAGGAAAGTGATGGATAGTGTAAGGGTTTAATTTACTATTCTAACTCCTGGAAGTTGCAGCAATAAGGAACGTGATGGATAGTGTAGGGCTATAATTTACTATTCTAACTCCAGGAAGGTGCAGCAGCAGGGAAAGTGATGGATAGTATAGGGGTTCTATTTACTATTCTAAGTCCAGGAAGGTGCAGCACAAAGGAAAGTGTAGGATAGTGTAGGGGTATAATATACTAATCTAACTCCAGGAAGGTGCAGCAGTAGGGAAAGTGATGGATATTGTAGGGGTTCAATTTACTAGTCTAACTCCAGGAAGGTGCAGCAGTAGGGAAAGTGATGGATAGTGTAGGGGTACTATTTACTATTCTAAGTCCAGGAAGGTGCAGCACAAAGGAAAGTGTAGGATAGTGTAGGGGTATAATATACTATTCTAACTCCAGGAAGGTGCAGCAGTAGGGAAAGTGATGGATATTGTAGGGGTTCAATTTACTAGTCTAACTCCAGGATGGTGCAGCAGTAGGGAAAGTGATGGATAGTGTAAGGGTTTAATGTACTATTCTAACTCCAGGAAGGTGCAGCAATAGGGAAAGTGATGGATAGTGTAGGGGTATAATTTACTATTCTAACTCAAGGAAGGTGCAGCAGTAGGGAAAGTGATGGATAGTGTAGGGGTTCAATATACTACTCTAACTCCAGGAAGGTGCAGCAGTAGGGAAAGTGATGGATAGTGTAGGGATATAATTTACTATTCTAACTCCAGGAAGGTTTTGCAGTAGGGTAAGTGATGGATAGTGTAGGAGTATAATTTACAATTCTAATTCCAGGAAGGTGCAGCAGTAGGGAAAGTGATGGATAGTGTAGGGGTTCTGTTTACTATTCTAAGTCCAGGAAGGTGCAGCACAAAGGAAAGTGTATGATAGTGTAGGGGTATAATTTACTATTCTAACTCCAGGAAGGTGCAGCAGTAGGGAAAGTGATGGATATTGTAGGGGTTCAATTTACTAGTCTAACTCCAGGATGGTGCAGCAGTAGGGAAAGTGATGGATAGTGTAAGGGTTTAATTTACTATTCTAACTCCAGGAAGGTGCAGCAATAGGGAAAGTGATGGATAGTGTAGGGGTATAATTTACTATTCTAACTCAAGGAAGGTGCAGCAGTAGGGGAAGTGATGGATAGTGTAGGGGTTCAATATACTACTCTAACTCCAGGAAGGTGCAGCAGTAGGGAAAGTGATGGATAGTGTAGGGATATAATTTACTATTCTAACTCCAGGAAGGTTTTGCAGTAGGGTAAGTGATGGATAGTGTAGGAGTATAATTTACAATTCTAATTCCAGGAAGGTGCAGCAGTAGGGAAAGTGATGGATAGTGTAGGGGTAGTATTTACTATTCTAAGTCCAGGAAGGTGCAGCACAAAGGAAAGTGTATGATAGTGTAGTGGTATAATTTACTATTCTAAGTCCAGGAAGGTGCAGCAGTAGGGAAAGTGATGGATAGTGTAGGGGTTCAATTTACTACTCTAACTCCAGGAAGGTGCAGCAGTAGGGAAAATGATGGATAGTGTAGGGATATAATTTACTATTCTAACTCCAGAAAGGTGCAGCAGTAGGGAAAGTGTAGGATAGTGTAGAGATATAATTTAATATTCTAAGTCCAGGAAGGTGCAGCAGTAGGGAAAGTGATGGACAGTGTAGGGGTATAATTTACTGTTCTAACTACAGGAAGGTATTGCAGAAGGGTAAGTGATGGATAGTGTGGGGGTATAAATTACTATTCTAACTCCAGGAAGGTGCACCAGTAGGGAAAGTGATGGATAGTGTAGGGGTTCAATTTACTATTCTACCTCCAGGAAGGTGCAGCAGTAGGGAAAGTCATGGATAGTGTAAGGGTTTAAGTTACTATTCTAACTCCAGGAAGGTGCAGCAATAAGGAACGTGATGGCTAGTGTAGGGCTATAATTTACTATTCTAACTCCAGGAAGGTGCAGAAGTAGGGAAAGTGATGGATAGTGTAGGGGTTCTATTTACTATTCTAAGTCCAGGAAGGTGCAGCACAAAGGAAAGTGTAGGATAGTGTAGGGGTATAATATACTATTCTAACTCCAGGAAGGTGCAGCAGTAGGGAAAGTGATGGATATTGTAGGGGTTCAATTTACTAGTCTAACTCCAGGATGGTGCAGCAGTAGGGAAAGTGATGGATAGTGTAAGGGTTTAATTTACTATTCTAACTCCAGGAAGGTGCAGCAATAGGGAAAGTGATGGATAGTGTAGGGGTATAATTTACTATTCTAACTCAAGGAAGGTGCAGCAGTATTGAAAGTGATGGATAGTGTAGGGGTTCAATTTACTACTCTAACTCCAGGAAGGTGCAGCAGTAGGGAAAGTGATGGACAGTGTAGGGGTTCAATTTACTATTCTAACTCCAGGAAGGTGCAGCAGTAGGGAAAGTCATGGATAGTGTAAGGGTTTAATTTACTATTCTAACTCCAGGAAGGTGCAGCAATAAGGAACGTGATGGCTAGTGTAGGGCTATAATTTACTATTCTAACTCCAGGAAGGTGCAGAAGTAGGGAAAGTGATGGATAGTGTAGGGGTTCTATTTACTATTCTAAGTCCAGGAAGGTGCAACACAAAGGAAAGTGTAGGATAGTGTAGGGGTATAATATACTATTCTAACTCCAGGAAGGTGCAGCAGTAGGGAAAGTGATGGATATTGTAGGGGTTCAATTTACTAGTCTAAC
The DNA here is from genome assembly GCF_964261635.1 of Lissotriton helveticus. Lineage (NCBI taxonomy): Eukaryota > Metazoa > Chordata > Amphibia > Caudata > Salamandridae > Lissotriton > Lissotriton helveticus. The sequence continues at coordinate 1,791,420,366 of NC_136068.1, forward strand.
TCCAGGATGGTGCAGCAGTAGGGAAAGTGATGGATAGTGTAAGGGTTTAATTTACTATTCTAACTCCAGGAAGGTGCAGCAATAGGGAAAGTGATGGATAGTGTAGGGGTATAATTTACTATTCTAACTCAAGGAAGGTGCAGCAGTAAGGAAAGTGATGGATAGTGTAGGGGTTCAATTTACTACTCTAACTCCAGGAAGGTGCAGCAGTAGGGAAAGTGATGGATAGTGTAGGAGTATAATTTACTATTCGAACTCCAGGAAGGTGCAGCAGTAAGGAAAGTGATGGATAGTGTATGGGTATAATTTACTATTCTAACTCCAGGAAGGAGTTGCAGATGGGTAAGTGATGGATAGTGTAGGGGTATAAATTACTATTCTAACTCCAGGAAGGTGCACCAGTAGGGAAAATGATGGATAGTGTAGGGGTTCTATTTACTATTCTAAGTCGAGGAAGGTGCAGCACAAAGGAAAGTGTAGGATAGTGTAGGGGTATAATATACTATTCTAACTCCAGGAAGGTGCAGGAGTAGGGAAAGTGATGGATAGTGTAGGGGTTCAATTTACTATTCTAACTCCAGGAAGGTGCAGGAGTAGGGAAAGTGATGGATAGTGTAGGAGTATAATTTACAATTCTAATTCCAGGAAGGTGCAGCAGTAGGGAAAGTGATGGATAGTGTAGGGGTTCTGTTTACTATTCTAAGTCCAGGAAGGTGCAGCACAAAGGAAAGTGTATGATAGTGTAGGGGTATAATTTACTATTCTAACTCCAGGAAGGTGCAGCAGTAGGGAAAGTGATGGATATTGTAGGGGTTCAATTTACTAGTCTAACTCCAGGATGGTGCAGCAGTAGGGAAAGTGATGGATAGTGTAAGGGTTTAATTTACTATTCTAACTCCAGGAAGGTGCAGCAATAGGGAAAGTGATGGATAGTGTAGGGGTATAATTTACTATTCTAACTCAAGGAAGGTGCAGCAGTAGGGGAAGTGATGGATAGTGTAGGGGTTCAATATACTACTCTAACTCCAGGAAGGTGCAGCAGTAGGGAAAGTGATGGATAGTGTAGGGATATAATTTACTATTCTAACTCCAGGAAGGTTTTGCAGTAGGGTAAGTGATTGATAGTGTAGGAGTATAATTTACAATTCTAATTCCAGGAAGGTGCAGCAGTAGGGAAAGTGATGGATAGTGTAGGGGTAGTATTTACTATTCTAAGTCCAGGAAGGTGCAGCACAAAGGAAAGTGTATGATAGTGTAGTGGTATAATTTACTATTCTAAGTCCAGGAAGGTGCAGCAGTAGGGAAAGTGATGGATAGTGTAGGGGTTCAATTTACTACTCTAACTCCAGGAAGGTGCAGCAGTAGGGAAAATGATGGATAGTGTAGGGATATAATTTACTATTCTAACTCCAGAAAGGTGCAGCAGTAGGGAAAGTGTAGGATAGTGTAGAGATATAATTTAATATTCTAAGTCCAGGAAGGTGCAGCAGTAGGGAAAGTGATGGACAGTGTAGGGGTATAATTTACTGTTCTAACTACAGGAAGGTATTGCAGAAGGGTAAGTGATGGATAGTGTGGGGGTATAAATTACTATTCTAACTCCAGGAAGGTGCACCAGTAGGGAAAGTGATGGATAGTGTAGGGGTTCAATTTACTATTCTACCTCCAGGAAGGTGCAGCAGTAGGGAAAGTCATGGATAGTGTAAGGGTTTAAGTTACTATTCTAACTCCAGGAAGGTGCAGCAATAAGGAACGTGATGGCTAGTGTAGGGCTATAATTTACTATTCTAACTCCAGGAAGGTGCAGAAGTAGGGAAAGTGATGGATAGTGTAGGGGTTCTATTTACTATTCTAAGTCCAGGAAGGTGCAGCACAAAGGAAAGTGTAGGATAGTGTAGGGGTATAATATACTATTCTAACTCCAGGAAGGTGCAGCAGTAGGGAAAGTGATGGATATTGTAGGGGTTCAATTTACTAGTCTAACTCCAGGATGGTGCAGCAGTAGGGAAAGTGATGGATAGTGTAAGGGTTTAATTTACTATTCTAACTCCAGGAAGGTGCAGCAATAGGGAAAGTGATGGATAGTGTAGGGGTATAATTTACTATTCTAACTCAAGGAAGGTGCAGCAGTATTGAAAGTGATGGATAGTGTAGGGGTTCAATTTACTACTCTAACTCCAGGAAGGTGCAGCAGTAGGGAAAGTGATGGACAGTGTAGGGGTTCAATTTACTATTCTAACTCCAGGAAGGTGCAGCAGTAGGGAAAGTCATGGATAGTGTAAGGGTTTAATTTACTATTCTAACTCCAGGAAGGTGCAGCAATAAGGAACGTGATGGCTAGTGTAGGGCTATAATTTACTATTCTAACTCCAGGAAGGTGCAGAAGTAGGGAAAGTGATGGATAGTGTAGGGGTTCTATTTACTATTCTAAGTCCAGGAAGGTGCAACACAAAGGAAAGTGTAGGATAGTGTAGGGGTATAATATACTATTCTAACTCCAGGAAGGTGCAGCAGTAGGGAAAGTGATGGATATTGTAGGGGTTCAATTTACTAGTCTAACTCCAGGATGGTGCAGCAGTAGGGAAAGTGATGGATAGTGTAAGGGTTTAATTTACTATTCTAACTCCAGGAAGGTGCAGCAATAGGGAAAGTGATGGATAGTGTAGGGGTATAATTTACTATTCTAACTCAAGGAAGGTGCAGCAGTAAGGAAAGTGATGGATAGTGTAGGGGTTCAATTTACTACTCTAACTCCAGGAAGGTGCAGCAGTAGGGAAAGTGATGGATAGTGTAGGAGTATAATTTACTATTCGAACTCCAGGAAGGTGCAGCAGTAAGGAAAGTGATGGATAGTGTATGGGTATAATTTACTATTCTAGCTCCAGGAAGGAGTTGCAGATGGGTAAGTGATGGATAGTGTAGGGGTATAAATTACTATTCTAACTCCAGGAAGGTGCACCAGTAGGGAAAATGATGGATAGTGTAGGGGTTCTATTTACTATTCTAAGTCGAGGAAGGTGCAGCACAAAGGAAAGTGTAGGATAGTGTAGGGGTATAATATACTATTCTAACTCCAGGAAGGTGCAGGAGTAGGGAAAGTGATGGATAGTGTAGGGGTTCAATTTACTATTCTAACTCCAGGAAGGTGCAGCAGTAGGGAAAGTGATGGATAGTGTAAGGGTTTAATTTACTATTCTAACTCCAGGAAGGTGCAGCAATAAGGAACATGATGGATAGTGTAGGGCTATAATTTACTATTCTAACTCCAGGAAGGTGCAGCAGCAGGGAAAGTGATGGATAGTATAGGGGTTCTATTTACTATTCTAAGTCCAGGAAGGTGCAGCACAAAGGAAAGTGTAGGATAGTGTAGGGGTATAATATACTAATCTAACTCCAGGAAGGTGCAGCAGTAGGGAAAGTGATGGATATTGTAGGGGTTCAATTTACTAGTCTAACTCCAGGAAGGTGCAGCAGTAGGGAAAGTGATGGATAGTGTAGGGGTTCTATTTACTATTCTAAGTCCAGGAAGGTGCAGCACAAAGGAAAGTGTAGGATAGTGTAGGGGTATAATATACTATTCTAACTCCAGGAAGGTGCAGCAGTAGGGAAAGTGATGGATATTGTAGGGGTTCAATTTACTAGTCTAACTCCAGGATGGTGCAGCAGTAGGGAAAGTGATGGATAGTGTAAGGGTTTAATTTACTATTCTAACTCCAGGAAGGTGCAGCAATAGGGAAAGTGATGGATAGTGTAGGGGTATAATTTACTATTCTAACTCAAGGAAGGTGCAGCAGTAGGGAAAGTGATGGATAGTGTAGGGGTTCAATATACTACTCTATCTCCAGGAAGGTGCAGCAGTAGGGAAAGTGATGGATAGTGTAGGGATATAATTTACTATTCTAACTCCAGGAAGGTTTTGCAGTAGGGTAAGTGATGGATAGTGTAGGAGTATAATTTACAATTCTAATTCCAGGAAGGTGCAGCAGTAGGGAAAGTGATGGATAGTGTAGGGGTTCTATTTACTATTCTAAGTCCAGGAAGGTGCAGCACAAAGGAAAGTGTATGATAGTGTAGAGGTATAATTTACTATTCAAACTCCAGGAAGGTGCAGCAGTAAGGAAAGTGATGGATAGTGTAGGGGTATAATTTACTATTCTAACTCCAGGAAGGTGTTGCATAAGGGTAAGTGATGGATAGTGTAGGGGTATGATTTACTATTCTAACTCCAGGAAGGTGCAGCAGTAGGGAAAGTGATGGATAGTGTAGGGGTATAATTTACTATTCGAACTCCAGGAAGGTGCAGCAGTAAAGGAAGTGATGGATAGTGCAGGGGTATAATTTACTATTCTAACTCCAGGAAGGTGCAGCAATAGGGAAAGTGATGGATAGTGTAGGGGTATAATTTACTATTCCAACTCAAGGAAGGTGCAGCAGTAGGGAAAGTGATGGATAGTGTAGGGGTTCAATTTACTACTCTAACTCCAGGAAGGTGCAGCAGTAGGGAAAGTGATGGATAGTGTAGGGATATAATTTACTATTCTAACTCCAGAAAGGTGCAGCAGTAGGGAAAGTGTAGGATAGTGTAGAGATATAATTTAATATTCTAAGTCCAGGAAGGTGCAGCAGTAGGGAAAGTGATGGATAGTGTAGGGGTATAATTTACTATTCGAACTCCAGGAAGGTGTTGCAGAAGTGTAAGTGATGGATAGTGTAGGGGTATAAGTTAGTATCCTAACTCCAGGAAGGTGCACCAGTAGGGAAAGTGATGGATAGTGTAGGGGTTCTATTTACTATTCTAAGTCGAGGAAGGTGCAGCACAAAGGAAAGTGTAGGATAGTGTAGGGGTATAATATACTATTCTAACTCCAGGAAGGTGCAGCAGTAGGGAGAGTGATGGATAGTGTAAGGGTTTAATTTACTATTCTAACTCCAGGAAGGTGCAGCAATAAGGAACTTGATGGATAGTGTAGGGCTATAATTTACTATTCTAACTCCAGGAAGGTGCAGCAGTAGGGAAAGTGATGGATAGTGTAAGGGTTTAATTTACTATTCTAACTCTAGGAAGGTGCAGCAATAGGGAAAGTGATGGATAGTGTAGGGGTATAATTTACTATTCTAACTCAAGGAAGGTGCAGCAGTAGGGAAAGTGATGGATAGTGTAGGGGTTCAATTTACTACTCTAACTCCAGGAAGGTGCAGCAGTAGGGAAAGTGATGGATAGTGTAGGGATATAATTTACTATTCTAACTCCAGGAAGGTGCAGCAGTAGGGAAAGTGATGGATAGTGTAGGGGTATAATTTACTATTCTAACTCCAGGAAGGTGTTGCAGAAGGGTAAGTGATGGATAGTGTAGGGGTATACATTACTATTCTAACTCCAGGAACGTGCAGCAGTAGGGAAAGTGATGGATAATATAGGGGTTCAATTTACTATTCTAACTCCAGGAAGGTGCAGCAGTAGGGAAAGTGACGGATAGTGTAGGGGTATAATTTACTATTCTAACTCCAGGAAGGTTTTGCAGTAGGGTAAGTGATGGATAGTATAGGAGTATAATTTACTATTCTAACTCCAGGAAGGTGCAGCAGTAGGGAAAGTGATGGATAGTGTAGGGGTTCGATTTACTATTCTAACTCCAGGAAGGTGCAGCAATAGGGAAATTGATGGATAGTGTAAGGGTTTAATTTACTATTCTAACTCCAGGAAGCTGCAGCAATAAGGAACGTGATGGATAGTGTAGGGCTATAATTTACTATTCTAACTCCAGGAAGGTGCAGCAGTAGGAAAAATGATGGATAGTGTAGGGGTTCAATTTACTAGTCTAACTCCAGGAAGGTGCAGCAGTAGGGAAAGTGATGGATAGTGTAAGGGTTTCATTTACTATTCTAACTCCAGGAAGGTGCAGCAATAGGGAAAGTGATGGATAGTGTAGGGGTATAATTTACTATTCTAACTCAAGGAAGGTGCAGCAGTAGGGAAAGTGTAGGATAGTGTAGAGATATAATTTAATATTCTAAGTCCAGGAAGGTGCAGCAGTAGGGAAAGTGATGGATAGTGTAGGGGTATAATTTACTATTCGAACTCCAGGAAGGTGTTGCAGAAGGGTAAGTGATGGATAGTGTAGGGGTATAAATTAGCATCCTAACTCCAGGAAGGTGCACCAGTAGGGAAAGTGATGGATAGTGTAGGGCTATAATTTACTATTCTAACTCCAGGAAGGTGCAGCAGCAGGGAAAGTGATGGATAGTATAGGGGTTCTATTTACTAATCTAACTCCAGGAAGGTGCAGCAGTAGGGAAAGTGATGGATATTGTAGGGGTTCAATTTACTAGTCTAACTCCAGGAAGGTGCAGCAGTAGGGAAAGTGATGGATAGTGTAGGGGTTCTATTTACTATTCTAAGTCCAGGAAGGTGCAGCACAAAGGAAAGTGTAGGATAGTGTAGGGGTATAATATACTATTCTAACTCCAGGAAGGTGCAGCAGTAGGGAAAGTGATGGATATTGTAGGGGTTCAATTTACTAGTCTAACTCCAGGATGGTGCAGCAGTAGGGAAAGTGATGGATAGTGTAAGGGTTTAATTTACTATTCTAACTCCAGGAAGGTGCAGCAATAGGGAAAGTGATGGATAGTGTAGGGGTATAATTTACTATTCTAACTCAAGGAAGGTGCAGCAGTAGGGAAAGTGATGGATAGTGTAGGGGTTCAATATACTACTCTATCTCCAGGAAGGTGCAGCAGTAGGGAAAGTGATGGATAGTGTAGGGATATAATTTACTATTCTAACTCCAGGAAGGTTTTGCAGTAGGGTAAGTGATGGATAGTGTAGGAGTATAATTTACAATTCTAATTCCAGGAAGGTGCAGCAGTAGGGAAAGTGATGGATAGTGTAGGGGTTCTATTTACTATTCTAAGTCCAGGAAGGTGCAGCACAAAGGAAAGTGTATGATAGTGTAGAGGTATAATTTACTATTCTAACTCCAGGAAGGTGCAGCAGTAAGGAAAGTGATGGATAGTGTAGGGGTATAATTTACTATTCTAACTCCAGGAAGGTGTTGCATAAGGGTAAGTGATGGATAGTGTAGGGGTATGATTTACTATTCTAACTCCAGGAAGGTGCAGCAGTAGGGAAAGTGATGGATAGTGTAGGGGTATAATTTACTATTCGAACTCCAGGAAGGTGCAGCAGTAAAGGAAGTGATGGATAGTGCAGGGGTATAATTTACTATTCTAACTCCAGGAAGGTGCAGCAATAGGGAAAGTGATGGATAGTGTAGGGGTATAATTTACTATTCTAACTCAAGGAAGGTGCAGCAGTAGGGAAAGTGATGGATAGTGTAGGGGTTCAATTTACTACTCTAACTCCAGGAAGGTGCAGCAGTAGGGAAAGTGATGGATAGTGTAGGGATATAATTTACTATTCTAACTCCAGGAAGGTGCAGCAGTAGGGAAAGTGTAGGATAGTGTAGAGATATTCTTTAATATTCTAAGTCCAGGAAGGTGCAGCAGTAGGGAAAGTGATGGATAGTGTAGGGGTATAATTTACTATTCTAACTCCAGGAAGGTGTTGCAGAAGGGTAAGTGATGGATAGTGTAGGGGTATACATTACTATTCTAACTCCAGGAACGTGCAGCAGTAGGGAAAGTGATGGATAATATAGGGGTTCAATTTACTATTCTAACTCCAGGAAGGTGCAGCAGTAGGGAAAGTGACGGATAGTGTAGGGGTATAATTTACTATTCTAACTCCAGGAAGGTTTTGCAGTAGGGTAAGTGATGGATAGTATAGGAGTATAATTTACTATTCTAACTCCAGGAAGGTGCAGCAGTAGGGAAAGTGATGGATAGTGTAGGGGTTCGATTTACTATTCTAACTCCAGGAAGGTGCAGCAATAGGGAAATTGATGGATAGTGTAAGGGTTTAATTTACTATTCTAACTCCAGGAAGCTGCAGCAATAAGGAACGTGATGGATAGTGTAGGGCTATAATTTACTATTCTAACTCCAGGAAGGTGCAGCAGTAGGAAAAATGATGGATAGTGTAGGGGTTCAATTTACTAGTCTAACTCCAGGAAGGTGCAGCAGTAGGGAAAGTGATGGATAGTGTAAGGGTTTCATTTACTATTCTAACTCCAGGAAGGTGCAGCAATAGGGAAAGTGATGGATAGTGTAGGGGTATAATTTACTATTCTAACTCAAGGAAGGTGCAGCAGTAGGGAAAGTGATGGATAGTGTAGGGATATAATTTACTATTCTAACTCCAGAAAGGTGCAGCAGTAGGGAAAGTGTAGGATAGTGTAGAGATATAATTTAATATTCTAAGTCCAGGAAGGTGCAGCAGTAGGGAAAGTGATGGATAGTGTAGGGGTATAATTTACTATTCGAACTCCAGGAAGGTGTTGCAGAAGGGTAAGTGATGGATAGTGTAGGGGTATAAATTAGCATCCTAACTCCAGGAAGGTGCACCAGTAGGGAAAGTGATGGATAGTGTAGGGGTTCTATTTACTATTCTAAGTCGAAGAAGGTGCAGCACAAAGGAAAGTGTAGGATAGTGTAGGGGTATAATATACTATTCTAACTCCAGGAAGGTGCAGCAGTAGGGAGAGTGATGGATAGTGTAAGGGTTTAATTTACTATTCTAACTCCAGGAAGGTGCAGCAATAAGGAACGTGATGGATAGTGTAGGGCTATAATTTACTATTCTAACTCCAGGAAGGTGCAGCAGTAGGGAAAGTGATGGATAGTGTAAGGGTTTAATTTACTATTCTAACTCCAGGAAGGTGCAGCAATAGGGAAAGTGATGGATAGTGTAGGGGTATAATTTACTATTCTAACTCAAGGAAGGTGCAGCAGTAGAGAAAGTGATGGATAGTGTAGGGGTTCAATTTACTACTCTAACTCCAGGAAGGTGCAGCAGTAGGGAAAGTGATGGATAGTGTAGGGATATAATTTACTATTCTAACTCCAGGAAGGTGCAGCAGTAGGGAAAGTGTAGGATAGTGTAGAGATATTCTTTAATATTCTAAGTCCAGGAAGGTGCAGCAGTAGGGAAAGTGATGGATAGTGTAGGGGTATAATTTACTATTCTAACTCCAGGAAGGTGTTGCAGAAGGGTAAGTGATGGATAGTGTAGGGGTATACATTACTATTCTAACTCCAGGAACGTGCAGCAGTAGGGAAAGTGATGGATAATATAGGGGTTCAATTTACTATTCTAACTCCAGGAAGGTGCAGCAGTAGGGAAAGTGACGGATAGTGTAGGGGTATAATTTACTATTCTAACTCCAGGAAGGTTTTGCAGTAGGGTAAGTGATGGATAGTGTAGGAGTATAATTTAATATTCTAACTCCAGGAAGGTGCAGCAGTAGGGAAAGTGATGGATAGTGTAGGGGTTCGATTTACTATTCTAACTCCAGGAAGGTGCAGCAATAGGGAAAGTGATGGATAGTGTGAGGGTTTAATTTACTATTCTAACTCCAGGAAGGTGCAGCAATAAGGAACGTGATGGATAGTGTAGGGCTATAATTTACTATTCTAACTCCAGGAAGGTGCGGCAGTAGGGAAAGTGATGGATAGTGTAGGGGTTCAATTTACTAGTCTAACTCCAGGAAGGTGCAGCAGTAGGGAAAGTGATGGATAGTGTAAGGGTTTAATTTACTATTCTAACTCCAGGAAGGTGCAGCAATAGGGAAAGTGATGGATAGTGTAGGGGTATAATTTACTATTCTAACTCAAGGAAGGTGCAGCAGTAGGGAAAGTGATGGATAGTGTAGGGGTTCAATTTACTACTCTAACTCCAGGAAGGTGCAGCAGTAGGGAAAGTGATGGATAGTGTAGGGATATAATCTACTATTCTAACTCCAGGAAGGTGCAGCAGTAGGGAAAGTGTAGGATAGTGTAGAGATATAATTTAATATTCTAACTCCAGGAAGGTGTTGCAGTAGGGTAAGTGATGGATAGTGTAGGAGTATAATTTACTATTCTAACTCTAGGAAGGTGCAGCAGTAGGGAAAGTGATGGATAGTGTAGGGGTTTAATTTACTATTCTAACACCAGGAAGGTGCAGCAGTAGGGAAAGTGATGGATAGTGTAGGGGTTCGATATACTATTCTAACTCCAGGAAGGTGCAGCAGTACGGAAAGTGATGGATAGTGTACGGGTTTGATTTACTATTCTAACTCCAGGAAGGTGCAGCAGTAGGAAAGTGATGGATAGTGTAAGGGTTTAATTTACTATTCTAACTCCTGGAAGGTGCAGCAATAAGGAACGTGATGGATAGTGTAGGGCTATAATTTACTATTCTAACTCCAGGAAGGTGCAGCAGTAGGGAAAGTGATGGATAGTGTAGGGGTTCAATTTACTAGTCTAACTCCAGGAAGGTGCAGCAGTAGGGAAAGTGATGGATAGTGTAAGGGTTTCATTTACTATTCTAACTCCAGGAAGGTGCAGCAATAGGGAAAGTGATGGATAGTGTAGGGGTATAATTTACTATTCTAACTCAAGGAAGGTGCAGCAGTAGGGAAAGTGATGGATAGTGTAGGGGTTCAATTTACTACTCTAACTCCAGGAAGGTGCAGCAGTAGGGAAAGTGATGGATAGTGTAGGGATATAATCTACTATTCTAACTCCAGGAAGGTGCAGCAGTAGGGAAAGTGTAGGATAGTGTAGAGATATAATTTAATATTCTAACTCCAGGAAGGTGTTGCAGTAGGGTAAGTGATGGATAGTGTAGGAGTATAATTTACTATTCTAACTCTAGGAAGGTGCAGCAGTAGGGAAAGTGATGGATAGTGTAGGGGTTTAATTTACTATTCTAACACCAGGAAGGTGCAGCAGTAGGGAAAGTGATGGATAGTGTAGGGGTTCGATATACTATTCTAACTCCAGGAAGGTGCAGCAGTAGGGAAAGTGATGGATAGTGTACGGGTTTGATTTACTATTCTAACTGCAGGAAGGTGCAGCAGTAGGAAAGTGATGGATAGTGTAAGGGTTTAATTTACTATTCTAACTCCTGGAAGGTGCAGCAATAAGGAACGTGATGGATAGTGTAGGGCTATAATTTACTATTCTAACTCCAGGAAGGTGCAGCAGCAGGGAAAGTGATGGATAGTATAGGGGTTCTATTTACTATTCTAAGTCCAGGAAGGTGCAGCACAAAGGAAAGTGTAGGATAGTGTGGGGGTATAATATACTAATCTAACTCCAGGAAGGTGCAGCAGTAGGGAAAGTGATGGATATTGTAGGGGTTCAATTTACTAGTCTAACTCCAGGAAGGTGCAGCAGTAGGGAAAGTGATGGATAGTGTAGGGGTTCTATTTACTATTCTAAGTCCAGGAAGGTGCAGCACAAAGGAAAGTGTAGGATAGTGTAGAGGTATAATATACTATTCTAACTCCAGGAAGGTGCAGCAGTAGGGAAAGTGATGGATATTGTAGGGGTTCAATTTACTAGTCTAACTCCAGGATGGTGCAGCAGTAGGGAAAGTGATGGATAGTGTAAGGGTTTAATGTACTATTCTAACTCCAGGAAGGTGCAGCAATAGGGAAAGTGATGGATAGTGTAGGGGTATAATTTACTATTCTAACTCAAGGAAGGTGCAGCAGTAGGGAAAGTGATGGATAGTGTAGGGGTTCAATATACTACTCTAACTCCAGGAAGGTGCAGCAGTAGGGAAAGTGATGGATAGTGTAGGGATATAATTTACTATTCTAACTCCAGGAAGGTTTTGCAGTAGGGTAAGTGATGGATAGTGTAGGAGTATAATTTACAATTCTAATTCCAGGAAGGTGCAGCAGTAGGGAAAGTGATGGATAGTGTAGGGGTTCTATTTACTATTCTAAGTCCAGGAAGGTGCAGCACAAAGGAAAGTGTATGATAGTGTAGGGGTATAATTTACTATTCTAACTCCAGGAAGGTGCAGCAGTAGGGAAAGTGATGGATATTGTAGGGGTTCAATTTACTAGTCTAACTCCAGGATGGTGCAGCAGTAGGGAAAGTGATGGATAGTGTAAGGGTTTAATTTACTATTCTAACTCCAGGAAGGTGCAGCAATAGGGAAAGTGATGGATAGTGTAGGGGTATAATTTACTATTCTAACTCAAGGAAGGTGCAGCAGTAGGGGAAGTGATGGATAGTGTAGGGGTTCAATATACTACTCTAACTCCAGGAAGGTGCAGCAGTAGGGAAAGTGATGGATAGTGTAGGGATATAATTTACTATTCTAACTCCAGGAAGGTTTTGCAGTAGGGTAAGTGATGGATAGTGTAGGAGTATAATTTACAATTCTAATTCCAGGAAGGTGCAGCAGTAGGGAAAGTGATGGATAGTGTAGGGGTTCTATTTACTATTCTAAGTCCAGGAAGGTGCAGCACAAAGGAAAGTGTATGATAGTGTAGTGGTATAATTTACTATTCTAAGTCCAGGAAGGTGCAGCAGTAGGGAAAGTGATGGATAGTGTAGGGGTTCAATTTACTACTCTAACTCCAGGAAGGTGCAGCAGTAGGGAAAATGATGGATAGTGTAGGGATATAATTTACTATTCTAACTCCAGAAAGGTGCAGCAGTAGGGAAAGTGTAGGATAGTGTAGAGATATAATTTAATATTCTAAGTCCAGGAAGGTGCAGCAGTAGGGAAAGTGATGGACAGTGTAGGGGTATAATTTACTGTTCTAACTACAGGAAGGTATTGCAGAAGGGTAAGTGATGGATAGTGTGGGGGTATAAATTACTATTCTAACTCCAGGAAGGTGCACCAGTAGGGAAAGTGATGGATAGTGTAGGGGTTCAATTTACTATTCTACCTCCAGGAAGGTGCAGCAGTAGGGAAAGTCATGGATAGTGTAAGGGTTTAAGTTACTATTCTAACTCCAGGAAGGTGCAGCAATAAGGAACGCGATGGCTAGTGTAGGGCTATAATTTACTATTCTAACTCCAGGAAGGTGCAGAAGTAGGGAAAGTGATGGATAGTGTAGGGGTTCTATTTACTATTCTAAGTCCAGGAAGGTGCAGCACAAAGGAAAGTGTAGGATAGTGTAGGGGTATAATATACTATTCTAACTCCAGGAAGGTGCAGCAGTAGGGAAAGTGATGGATATTGTAGGGATTCAATTTACTAGTCTAACTCCAGGATGGTGCAGCAGTAGGGAAAGTGATGGATAGTGTAAGGGTTTAATTTACTATTCTAACTCCAGGAAGGTGCAGCAATAGGGAAAGTGATGGATAGTGTAGGGGTATAATTTACTATTCTAACTCAAGGAAGGTGCAGCAGTATTGAAAGTGATGGATAGTGTAGGGGTTCAATTTACTACTCTAACTCCAGGAAGGTGCAGCAGTAGGGAAAGTGATGGATAGTGTAGGGGTTCAATTTACTATTCTAACTCCAGGAAGGTGCAGCAGTAGGGAAAGTCATGGATAGTGTAAGGGTTTAATTTACTATTCTAACTCCAGGAAGGTGCAGCAATAAGGAACGTGATGGCTAGTGTAGGGATATAATTTACTATTCTAACTCCAGGAAGGTGCAGAAGTAGGGAAAGTGATGGATAGTGTAGGGGTTCTATTTACTATTCTAAGTCCAGGAAGGTGCAGCACAAAGGAAAGTGTAGGATAGTGTAGGGGTATAATATACTATTCTAACTCCAGGAAGTTGCAGCAGTAGGGAAAGTGATGGATATTGTAGGGGTTCAATTTACTAGTCTAACTCCAGGATGGTGCAGCAGTAGGGAAAGTGATGGATAGTGTAAGGGTTTAATTTACTATTCTAACTCCAGGAAGGTGCAGCAATAGGGAAAGTGATGGATAGTGTAGGGGTATAATTTACTATTCTAACTCAAGGAAGGTGCAGCAGTAAGGAAAGTGATGTATAGTGTAGGGGTTCAATTTACTACTCTAACTCCAGGAAGGTGCAGCAGTAGGGAAAGTGATGGATAGTGTAGGAGTATAATTTACTATTCGAACTCCAGGAAGGTGCAGCAGTAAGGAAAGTGATGGATAGTGTAGGGGTATAATTTACTATTCTAACTCCAGGAAGGAGTTGCAGATGGGTAAGTGATGGATAGTGTAGGGGTATAAATTACTATTCTAACTCCAGGAAGGTGCACCAGTAGGGAAAATGATGGATAGTGTAGGGGTTCTATTTACTATTCTAAGTCGAGGAAGGTGCAGCACAAAGGAAAGTGTAGGATAGTGTAGGGGTATAATATACTATTCTAACTCCAGGAAGGTGCAGGAGTAGGGAAAGTGATGGATAGTGTAGGGGTTCAATTTACTATTCTAACTCCAGGAAGGTGCAGCAGTAGGGAAAGTGATGGATAGTGTAAGGGTTTAATTTACTATTCTAACTCCAGGAAGGTGCAGCAATAAGGAACATGATGGATAGTGTAGGGCTATAATTTACTATTCTAACTCCAGGAAGGTGCAGCAGCAGGGAAAGTGATGGATAGTATAGGGGTTCTATTTACTATTCTAAGTCCAGGAAGGTGCAGCACAAAGGAAAGTGTAGGATAGTGTAGGGGTATAATATACTAATCTAACTCCAGGAAGGTGCAGCAGTAGGGAAAGTGATGGATATTGTAGGGGTTCAATTTACTAGTCTAACTCCAGGAAGGTGCAGCAGTAGGGAAAGTGATGGATAGTGTAGGGGTTCTATTTACTATTCTAAGTCCAGGAAGGTGCAGCACAAAGGAAAGTGTAGGATAGTGTAGGGGTATAATATACTATTCTAACTCCAGGAAGGTGCAGCAGTAGGGAAAGTGATGGATATTGTAGGGGTTCAATTTACTAGTCTAACTCCAGGATGGTGCAGCAGTAGGGAAAGTGATGGATAGTGTAAGGGTTTAATTTACTATTCTAACTCCAGGAAGGTGCAGCAATAGGGAAAGTGATGGATAGTGTAGGGGTATAATTTACTATTCTAACTCAAGGAAGGTGCAGCAGTAGGGAAAGTGATGGATAGTGTAGGGGTTCAATATACTACTCTAACTCCAGGAAGGTGCAGCAGTAGGGAAAGTGATGGATAGTGTAGGGATATAATTTACTATTCTAACTCCAGGAAGGTTTTGCAGTAGGGTAAGTGATGGATAGTGTAGGAGTATAATTTACAATTCTAATTCCAGGAAGGTGCAGCAGTAGGGAAAGTGATGGATAGTGTAGGGGTTCTATTTACTATTCTAACTCCAGGAAGGTGCAGCAGTAAGGAAAGTGATGGATAGTGTAGGGGTATAATTTACTATTCTAACTCCAGGAAGGTGTTGCATAAGGGTAAGTGATGGATAGTGTAGGGGTACGATTTACTATTCTAACTCCAGGAAGGTGCAGCAGTAGGGAAAGTGATGGATAGTGTAGGGGTATAATTTACTATTCGAACTCCAGGAAGGTGCAGCAGTAAGGGAAGTGATGGATAGTGCAGGGGTATAATTTACTATTCTAACTCCAGGAAGGTGCAGCAATAGGGAAAGTGATGGATAGTGTAGGGGTATAATTTACTATTCCAACTCAAGGAAGGTGCAGCAGTAGGGAAAGTGATGGATAGTGTAGGGGTTCAATTTACTACTCTAACTCCAGGAAGGTGCAGCAGTAGGGAAAGTGATGGATAGTGTAGGGATATAATTTACTATTCTAACTCCAGAAAGGTGCAGCAGTAGGGAAAGTGTAGGATAGTGTAGAGATATAATTTAATATTCTAAGTCCAGGAAGGTGCAGCAGTAGGGAAAGTGATGGATAGTGTAGGGGTATAATTTACTATTCGAACTCCAGGAAGGTGTTGCAGAAGGGTAAGTGATGGATAGTGTAGGGGTATAAATTAGTATCCTAACTCCAGGAAGGTGCACCAGTAGGGAAAGTGATGGATAGTGTAGGGGTTCTATTTACTATTCTAAGTCGAAGAAGGTGCAGCACAAAGGAAAGTGTAGGATAGTGTAGGGGTATAATATACTATTCTAACTCCAGGAAGGTGCAGCAGTAGGGAGAGTGATGGATAGTGTAAGGGTTTAATTTACTATTCTAACTCCAGGAAGGTGCAGCAATAAGGAACGTGATGGATAGTGTAGGGCTATAATTTACTATTCTAACTCCAGGAAGGTGCAGCAGTAGGGAAAGTGATGGATAGTGTAAGGGTTTAATTTACTATTCTAACTCCAGGAAGGTGCAGCAATAGGGAAAGTGATGGATAGTGTAGGGGTATAATTTACTATTTTAACTCAAGGAAGGTGCAGCAGGAGGGAAAGTGATGGATAGTGTAGGGGTTCAATTTACTACTCTAACTCCAGGAAGGTGCAGCAGTAGGGAAAGTGATGGATAGTGTAGGGATATAATTTACTATTCTAACTCCAGGAAGGTGCAGCAGTAGGGAAAGTGTAGGATAGTGTAGAGATATTCTTTAATATTCTAAGTCCAGGAAGGTGCAGCAGTAGGGAAAGTGATGGATAGTGTAGGGGTATAATTTACTATTCTAACTCCAGGAAGGTGTTGCAGAAGGGTAAGTGATGGATAGTGTAGGGGTATACATTACTATTCTAACTCCAGGAACGTGCAGCAGTAGGGAAAGTGATGGATAATATAGGGGTTCAATTTACTATTCTAACTCCAGGAAGGTGCAGCAGTAGGGAAAGTGACGGATAGTGTAGGGGTATAATTTACTATTCTAACTCCAGGAAGGTTTTGCAGTAGGGTAAGTGATGGATAGTGTAGGAGTATAATTTACTATTCTAACTCCAGGAAGGTGCAGCAGTAGGGAAAGTGATGGATAGTGTAGGGGTTCGATTTACTATTCTAACTCCAGGAAGGTGCAGCAATAGGGAAAGTGATGGATAGTGTAAGGGTTTAATTTACTATTCTAACTCCAGGAAGGTGCAGCAATAAGGAACGTGATGGATAGTGTAGGGCTATAATTTACTATTCTAACTCCAGGAAGGTGCAGCAGTAGGGAAAGTGATGGATAGTGTAGGGGTTCAATTTACTAGTCTAACTCCAGGAAGGTGCAGCAGTAGGGAAAGTGATGGATAGTGTAAGGGTTTCATTTACTATTCTAACTCCAGGAAGGTGCAGCAATAGGGAAAGTGATGGATAGTGTAGGGGTATAATTTACTATTCTAACTCAAGGAAGGTGCAGCAGTAGGGAAAGTGATGGATAGTGTAGGGGTTCAATTTACTACTCTAACTCCAGGAAGGTGCAGCAGTAGGGAAAGTGATGGATAGTGTAGGGATATAATCTACTATTCTAACTCCAGGAAGGTGCAGCAGTAGGGAAAGTGTAGGATAGTGTAGAGATATAATTTAATATTCTAACTCCAGGAAGGTGTTGCAGTAGGGTAAATGATGGATAGTGTAGGAGTATAATTTACTATTCTAACTCTAGGAAGGTGCAGCAGTAGGGAAAGTGATGGATAGTGTAGGGGTTTAATTTATTATTCTAACACCAGGAAGGTGCAGCAGTAGGGAAAGTGATGGATAGTGTAGGGGTTCGATATACTATTCTAACTCCAGGAAGGTGCAGCAGTAGGGAAAGTGATGGATAGTGTACGGGTTTGATTTACTATTCTAACTCCAGGAAGGTGCAGCAGTAGGAAAGTGATGGATAGTGTAAGGGTTTAATTTACTATTCTAACTCCTGGAAGGTGCAGCAATAAGGAACGTGATGGATAGTGTAGGGCTATAATTTACTATTCTAACTCCAGGAAGGTGCAGCAGCAGGGAAAGTGATGGATAGTATAGGGGTTCTATTTACTATTCTAAGTCCAGGAAGGTGCAGCACAAAGGAAAGTGTAGGATAGTGTAGGGGTATAATATACTAATCTAACTCCAGGAAGGTGCAGCAGTAGGGAAAGTGATGGATATTGTAGGGGTTCAATTTACTAGTCTAACTCCAGGAAGGTGCAGCAGTAGGGAAAGTGATGGATAGTGTAGGGGTTCTATTTACTATTCTAAGTCCAGGAAGGTGCAGCACAAAGGAAAGTGTAGGATAGTGTAGGGGTATAATATACTATTCTAACTCCAGGAAGGTGCAGCAGTAGGGAAAGTGATGGATATTGTAGGGGTTCAATTTACTAGTCTAACTCCAGGATGGTGCAGCAGTAGGGGAAGTGATGTATAGTGTAAGGGTTTAATGTACTATTCTAACTCCAGGAAGGTGCAGCAATAGGGAAAGTGATGGATAGTGTAGGGGTATAATTTACTATTCTAACTCAAGGAAGGTGCAGCAGTAGGGAAAGTGATGGATAGTGTAGGGGTTCAATATACTACTCTAACTCCAGGAAGGTGCAGCAGTAGGGAAAGTGATGGATAGTGTAGGGATATAATTTACTATTCTAACTCCAGGAAGGTTTTGCAGTAGGGTAAGTGATGGATAGTGTAGGAGTATAATTTACAATTCTAATTCCAGGAAGGTGCAGCAGTAGGGAAAGTGATGGATAGTGTAGGGGTTCTATTTACTATTCTAAGTCCAGGAAGGTGCAGCACACAGGAAAGTGTATGATAGTGTAGGGGTATAATTTACTATTCTAACTCCAGGAAGGTGCAGCAGTAGGGAAAGTGATGGATATTGTAGGGGTTCAATTTACTAGTCTAACTCCAGGATGGTGCAGCAGTAGGGAAAGTGATGGATAGTGTAAGGGTTTAATTTACTATTCTAACTCCAGGAAGGTGCAGCAATAGGGAAAGTGTTGGATAGTGTAGGGGTATAATTTACTATTCTAACTCAAGGAAGGTGCAGCAGTAGGGAAAGTGATGGATAGTGTAGGGGTTCAATATACTACTCTAACTCCAGGAAGGTGCAGCAGTAGGGAAAGTGATGGATAGTGTAGGGATATAATTTACTATTCTAACTCCAGGAAGGTTTTGCAGTAGGGTAAGTGATGGATAGTGTAGGAGTATAATTTACAATTCTAATTCCAGGAAGGTGCAGCAGTAGGGAAAGTGATGGATAGTGTAGGGGTTCTATTTACTATTCTAAGTCCAGGAAGGTGCAGCACAAAGGAAAGTGTATGATAGTGTAGTGGTATAATTTACTATTCTAAGTCCAGGAAGGTGCAGCAGTAGGGAAAGTGATGGATAGTGTAGGGGTTCAATTTACTACTCTAACTCCAGGAAGGTGCAGCAGTAGGGAAAATGATGGATAGTGTAGGGATATAATTTACTATTCTAACTCCAGAAAGGTGCAGCAGTAGGGAAAGTGTAGGATAGTGTAGAGATATAATTTAATATTCTAAGTCCAGGAAGGTGCAGCAGTAGGGAAAGTGATGGACAATGTAGGGGTATAATTTACTGTTCTAACTACAGGAAGGTATTGCAGAAGGGTAAGTGATGGATAGTGTGGGGGTATAAATTACTATTCTAACTCCAGGAAGGTGCACCCGTAGGGAAAGTGATGGATAGTGTAGGGGTTCAATTTACTATTCTACCTCCAGGAAGGTGCAGCAGTAGGGAAAGTCATGGATAGTGTAAGGGTTTAAGTTACTATTCTAACTCCAGGAAGGTGCAGCAATAAGGAACGTGATGGCTAGTGTAGGGCTATAATTTACTATTCTAACTCCAGGAAGGTGCAGAAGTAGGGAAAGTGATGGATAGTGTAGGGGTTCTATTTACTATTCTAAGTCCAGGAAGGTGCAGCACAAAGGAAAGTGTAGGATAGTGTAGGGGTATAATATACTATTCTAACTCCAGGAAGGTGCAGCAGTAGGGAAAGTGATGGATATTGTAGGGGTTCAATTTACTAGTCTAACTCCAGGATGGTGCAGCAGTAGGGAAAGTGATGAATAGTGTAAGGGTTTAATTTACTATTCTAACTCCAGGAAGGTGCAGCAATAGGGAAAGTGATGGATAGTGTAGGGGTATAATTTACTATTCTAACTCAAGGAAGGTGCAGCAGTATTGAAAGTGATGGATAGTGTAGGGGTTCAATTTACTACTCTATCTCCAGGAAGGTGCAGCAGTAGGGAAAATGATGGATAGTGTAGGGGTTCAATTTACTATTCTAACTCCAGGAAGGTGCAGCAGTAGGGAAAGTCATGGATAGTGTAAGGGTTTAATTTACTATTCTAACTCCAGGAAGGTGCAGCAATAAGGAACGTGATGGCTAGTGTAGGGCTATAATTTACTATTCTAACTCCAGGAAGGTGCAGAAGTAGGGAAAGTGATGGATAGTGTAGGGGTTCTATTTACTATTCTAAGTCCAGGAAGGTGCAGCACAAAGGAAAGTGTAGGATAGTGTAGGGGTATAATATACTATTTTAACTCCAGGAAGGTGCAGCAGTAGGGAAAGTGATGGATATTGTAGGGGTTCAATTTACTAGTCTAACTCCAGGATGGTGCAGCAGTAGGGAAAGTGATGGATAGTGTAAGGGTTTAATTTACTATTCTAACTCCAGGAAGGTGCAGCAATAGGGAAAGTGATGGATAGTGTAGGGGTATAATTTACTATTCTAACTCAAGGAAGATGCAGCAGTAAGGAAAGTGATGGATAGTGTAGGGGTTCAATTTACTACTCTAACTCCAGGAAGGTGCAGCAGTAGGGAAAGTGATGGATAGTGTAGGAGTATAATTTACTATTCGAACTCCAGGAAGGTGCAGCAGTAGGGAAAGTGATGGATAGTGTAGGGGTTCAATTTACTAGTCTAACTCCAGGATGGTGCAGCAGTAGGGAAAGTGATGGATAGTGTACGGGTTTGATTTACTATTCTAACTCCAGGAAGGTGCAGCAGTAGGAAAGTGATGGATAGTGTAAGGGTTTAATTTACTATTCTAACTCCTGGAAGGTGCAGCAATAAGGAACGTGATGGATAGTGTAGGGCTATAATTTACTATTCTAACTCCAGGAAGGTGCAGCAGCAGGGAAAGTGATGGATAGTATAGGGGTTCTATTTACTATTCTAAGTCCAGGAAGGTGCAGCACAAAGGAAAGTGTAGGATAGTGTAGGGGTATAATATACTAATCTAACTCCAGGAAGGTGCAGCAGTAGGGAAAGTGATGGATATTGTAGGGGTTCAATTTACTAGTCTAACTCCAGGAAGGTGCAGCAGTAGGGAAAGTGATGGATAGTGTAGGGGTTCTATTTACTATTCTAAGTCCAGGAAGGTGCAGCACAAAGGAAAGTGTAGGATAGTGTAGGGGTATAATATACTATTCTAACTCCAGGAAGGTGCAGCAGTAGGGAAAGTGATGGATATTGTAGGGGTTCAATTTACTAGTCTAACTCCAGGATGGTGCAGCAGTAGGGGAAGTGATGTATAGTGTAAGGGTTTAATGTACTATTCTAACTCCAGGAAGGTGCGGCAATAGGGAAAGTGATGGATAGTGTAGGGGTATAATTTACTATTCTAACTCAAGGAAGGTGCAGCAGTAGGGAAAGTGATGGATAGTGTAGGGGTTCAATATACTACTCTAACTCCAGGAAGGTGCAGCAGTAGGGAAAGTGATGGATAGTGTAGGGATATAATTTACTATTCTAACTCCAGGAAGGTTTTGCAGTAGGGTAAGTGATGGATAGTGTAGGAGTATAATTTACAATTCTAATTCCAGGAAGGTGCAGCAGTAGGGAAAGTGATGGATAGTGTAGGGGTTCTATTTACTATTCTAAGTCCAGGAAGGTGCAGCACACAGGAAAGTGTATGATAGTGTAGGGGTATAATTTACTATTCTAACTCCAGGAAGGTGCAGCAGTAGGGAAAGTGATGGATATTGTAGGGGTTCAATTTACTAGTCTAACTCCAGGATGGTGCAGCAGTAGGGAAAGTGATGGATAGTGTAAGGGTTTAATTTACTATTCTAACTCCAGGAAGGTGCAGCAATAGGGAAAGTGTTGGATAGTGTAGGGGTATAATTTACTATTCTAACTCAAGGAAGGTGCAGCAGTAGGGAAAGTGATGGATAGTGTAGGGGTTCAATATACTACTCTAACTCCAGGAAGGTGCAGCAGTAGGGAAAGTGATGGATAGTGTAGGGATATAATTTACTATTCTAACTCCAGGAAGGTTTTGCAGTAGGGTAAGTGATGGATAGTGTAGGAGTATAATTTACAATTCTAATTCCAGGAAGGTGCAGCAGTAGGGAAAGTGATGGATAGTGTAGGGGTTCTATTTACTATTCTAAGTCCAGGAAGGTGCAGCACAAAGGAAAGTGTATGATAGTGTAGTGGTATAATTTACTATTCTAAGTCCAGGAAGGTGCAGCAGTAGGGAAAGTGATGGATAGTGTAGGGGTTCAATTTACTACTCTAACTCCAGGAAGGTGCAGCAGTAGGGAAAATGATGGATAGTGTAGGGATATAATTTACTATTCTAACTCCAGAAAGGTGCAGCAGTAGGGAAAGTGTAGGATAGTGTAGAGATATAATTTAATATTCTAAGTCCAGGAAGGTGCAGCAGTAGGGAAAGTGATGGACAATGTAGGGGTATAATTTACTGTTCTAACTACAGGAAGGTATTGCAGAAGGGTAAGTGATGGATAGTGTGGGGGTATAAATTACTATTCTAACTCCAGGAAGGTGCACCCGTAGGGAAAGTGATGGATAGTGTAGGGGTTCAATTTACTATTCTACCTCCAGGAAGGTGCAGCAGTAGGGAAAGTCATGGATAGTGTAAGGGTTTAAGTTACTATTCTAACTCCAGGAAGGTGCAGCAGTAAGGAACGTGATGGCTAGTGTAGGGCTATAATTTACTATTCTAACTCCAGGAAGGTGCAGAAGTAGGGAAAGTGATGGATAGTGTAGGGGTTCTATTTACTATTCTAAGTCCAGGAAGGTGCAGCACAAAGGAAAGTGTAGGATAGTGTAGGGGTATAATATACTATTCTAACTCCAGGAAGGTGCAGCAGTAGGGAAAGTGATGGATATTGTAGGGGTTCAATTTACTAGTCTAACTCCAGGATGGTGCAGCAGTAGGGAAAGTGATGAATAGTGTAAGGGTTTAATTTACTATTCTAACTCCAGGAAGGTGCAGCAATAGGGAAAGTGATGGATAGTGTAGGGGTATAATTTACTATTCTAACTCAAGGAAGGTGCAGCAGTATTGAAAGTGATGGATAGTGTAGGGGTTCAATTTACTACTCTATCTCCAGGAAGGTGCAGCAGTAGGGAAAATGATGGATAGTGTAGGGGTTCAATTTACTATTCTAACTCCAGGAAGGTGCAGCAGTAGGGAAAGTCATGGATAGTGTAAGGGTTTAATTTACTATTCTAACTCCAGGAAGGTGCAGCAATAAGGAACGTGATGGCTAGTGTAGGGCTATAATTTACTATTCTAACTCCAGGAAGGTGCAGAAGTAGGGAAAGTGATGGATAGTGTAGGGGTTCTATTTACTATTCTAAGTCCAGGAAGGTGCAGCACAAAGGAAAGTGTAGGATAGTGTAGGGGTATAATATACTATTTTAACTCCAGGAAGGTGCAGCAGTAGGGAAAGTGATGGATATTGTAGGGGTTCAATTTACTAGTCTAACTCCAGGATGGTGCAGCAGTAGGGAAAGTGATGGATAGTGTAAGGGTTTAATTTACTATTCTAACTCCAGGAAGGTGCAGCAATAGGGAAAGTGATGGATAGTGTAGGGGTATAATTTACTATTCTAACTCAAGGAAGATGCAGCAGTAAGGAAAGTGATGGATAGTGTAGGGGTTCAATTTACTACTCTAACTCCAGGAAGGTGCAGCAGTAGGGAAAGTGATGGATAGTGTAGGAGTATAATTTACTATTCGAACTCCAGGAAGGTGCAGCAGTAAGGAAAGTGATGGATAGTGTAAGGGTATAATTTACTATTCTAACTCCAGGAAGGAGTTGCAGATGGGTAAGTGATGGATAGTGTAGGGGTATAAATTACTATTCTAACTCCAGGAAGGTGCACCAGTAGGGAAAATGATGGATAGTGTAGGGGTTCTATTTACTATTCTAAGTCGAGGAAGGTGCAGCACAAAGGAAAGTGTAGGATAGTGTAGGGGTATAATATACTAATCTAACTCCAGGAAGGTGCAGCAGTAGGGAAAGTGATGGATATTGTAGGGGTTCAATTTACTAGTCTAACTCCAGGATGGTGCAGCAGTAGGGAAAGTGATGGATAGTGTAAGGATTTAATTTACTATTCTAACTCCAGGAAGGTGCAGCAATAAGGAACATGATGGATAGTGTAGGGCTATAATTTACTATTCTAACTCCAGGAAGGTGCAGCAGCAGGGAAAGTGATGGATAGTATAGGGGTTCTATTTACTATTCTAAGTCCAGGAAGGTGCAGCACAAAGGAAAGTGTAGGATAGTGTAGGGGTATAATATACTAATCTAACTCCAGGAAGGTGCAGCAGTAGGGAAAGTGATGGATATTGTAGGGGTTCAATTTACTAGTCTAACTCCAGGAAGGTGCAGCAGTAGGGAAAGTGATGGATAGTGTAGGGGTTCTATTTACTATTCTAAGTCCAGGAAGGTGCAGCACAAAGGAAAGTGTAGGATAGTGTAGGGGTATAATATACTATTCTAACTCCAGGAAGGTGCAGCAGTAGGGAAAGTGATGGATATTGTAGGGGTTCAATTTACTAGTCTAACTCCAGGATGGTGCAGCAGTAGGGAAAGTGATGGATAGTGTAAGGGTTTAATTTACTATTCTAACTCCAGGAAGGTGCAGCAATAGGGAAAGTGATGGATAGTGTAGGGGTATAATTTACTATTCTAACTCAAGGAAGGTGCAGCAGTAGGGAAAGTGATGGATAGTGTAGGGGTTCAATATACTACTCTAACTCCAGGAAGGTGCAGCAGTAGGGAAAGTGATGGATAGTGTAGGGATATAATTTACTATTCTAACTCCAGGAAGGTTTTGCAGTAGGGTAAGTGATGGATAGTGTAGGAGTATAATTTACAATTCTAATTCCAGGAAGGTGCAGCAGTAGGGAAAGTGATGGATAGTGTAGGGGTTCTATTTACTATTCTAAGTCCAGGAAGGTGCAGCACAAAGGAAAGTGTATGATAGTGTAGGGGTATAATTTACTATTCTAACTCCAGGAAGGTGCAGCAGTAAGGAAAGTGATGGATAGTGTAGGGGTATAATTTACTATTCTAACTCCAGGAAGGTGTTGCATAAGGGTAAGTGATGGATAGTGTAGGGGTACGATTTACTATTCTAACTCCAGGAAGGTGCAGCAGTAGGGAAAGTGATGGATAGTGTAGGGGTATAATTTACTATTCGAACTCCAGGAAGGTGCAGCAGTAAGGGAAGTGATGGATAGTGCAGGGGTATAATTTACTATTCTAACTCCAGGAAGGTGCAGCAATAGGGAAAGTGATGGATAGTGTAGGGGTATAATTTACTATTCCAACTCAAGGAAGGTGCAGCAGTAGGGAAAGTGATGGATAGTGTAGGGGTTCAATTTACTACTCTAACTCCAGGAAGGTGCAGCAGTAGGGAAAGTGATGGATAGTGTAGGGATATAATTTACTATTCTAACTCCAGAAAGGTGCAGCAGTAGGGAAAGTGTAGGATAGTGTAGAGATATAATTTAATATTCTAAGTCCAGGAAGGTGCAGCAGTAGGGAAAGTGATGGATAGTGTAGGGGTATAATTTACTATTCTAACTCCAGGAAGGAGTTGCAGATGGGTAAGTGATGGATAGTGTAGGGGTATAAATTACTATTCTAACTCCAGGAAGGTGCACCAGTAGGGAAAATGATGGATAGTGTAGGGGTTCTATTTACTATTCTAAGTCGAGGAAGGTGCAGCACAAAGGAAAGTGTAGGATAGTGTAGGGGTATAATATACTATTCTAACTCCAGGAAGGTGCAGGAGTAGGGAAAGTGATGGATAGTGTAGGGGTTCAATTTACTATTCTAACTCCAGGAAGGTGCAGCAGTAGGGAAAGTGATGGATAGTGTAAGGGTTTAATTTACTATTCTAACTCCAGGAAGGTGCAGCAATAAGGAACATGATGGATAGTGTAGGGCTATAATTTACTATTCTAACTCCAGGAAGGTGCAGCAGCAGGGAAAGTGATGGATAGTATAGGGGTTCTATTTACTATTCTAAGTCCAGGAAGGTGCAGCACAAAGGAAAGTGTAGGATAGTGTAGGGGTATAATATACTAATCTAACTCCAGGAAGGTGCAGCAGTAGGGAAAGTGATGGATATTGTAGGGGTTCAATTTACTAGTCTAACTCCAGGAAGGTGCAGCAGTAGGGAAAGTGATGGATAGTGTAGGGGTTCTATTTACTATTCTAAGTCCAGGAAGGTGCAGCACAAAGGAAAGTGTAGGATAGTGTAGGGGTATAATATACTATTCTAACTCCAGGAAGGTGCAGCAGTAGGGAAAGTGATGGATATTGTAGGGGTTCAATTTACTAGTCTAACTCCAGGATGGTGCAGCAGTAGGGAAAGTGTTGGATAGTGTAAGGGTTTAATTTACTATTCTAACTCCAGGAAGGTGCAGCAATAGGGAAAGTGATGGATAGTGTAGGGGTATAATTTACTATTCTAACTCAAGGAAGGTGCAGCAGTAGGGAAAGTGATGGATAGTGTAGGGGTTCAATATACTACTCTAACTCCAGGAAGGTGCAGCAGTAGGGAAAGTGATGGATAGTGTAGGGATATAATTTACTATTCTAACTCCAGGAAGGTTTTGCAGTAGGGTAAGTGATGGATAGTGTAGGAGTATAATTTACAATTCTAATTCCAGGAAGGTGCAGCAGTAGGGAAAGTGATGGATAGTGTAGGGGTTCTATTTACTATTCTAACTCCAGGAAGGTGCAGCAGTAAGGAAAGTGATGGATAGTGTAGGGGTATAATTTACTATTCTAACTCCAGGAAGGTGTTGCATAAGGGTAAGTGATGGATAGTGTAGGGGTACGATTTACTATTCTAACTCCAGGAAGGTGCAGCAGTAGGGAAAGTGATGGATAGTGTAGGGGTATAATTTACTATTCGAACTCCAGGAAGGTGCAGCAGTAAGGGAAGTGATGGATAGTGCAGGGGTATAATTTACTATTCTAACTCCAGGAAGGTGCAGCAATAGGGAAAGTGATGGATAGTGTAGGGGTATAATTTACTATTCCAACTCAAGGAAGGTGCAGCAGTAGGGAAAGTGATGGATAGTGTAGGGGTTCAATTTACTACTCTAACTCCAGGAAGGTGCAGCAGTAGGGAAAGTGATGGATAGTGTAGGGATATAATTTACTATTCTAACTCCAGAAAGGTGCAGCAGTAGGGAAAGTGTAGGATAGTGTAGAGATATAATTTAATATTCTAAGTCCAGGAAGGTGCAGCAGTAGGGAAAGTGATGGATAGTGTAGGGGTATAATTTACTATTCGAACTCCAGGAAGGTGTTGCAGAAGGGTAAGTGATGGATAGTGTAGGGGTATAAATTAGTATCCTAACTCCAGGAAGGTGCACCAGTAGGGAAAGTGATGGATAGTGTAGGGGTTCTATTTACTATTCTAAGTCGAAGAAGGTGCAGCACAAAGGAAAGTGTAGGATAGTGTAGGGGTATAATATACTATTCTAACTCCAGGAAGGTGCAGCAGTAGGGAGAGTGATGGATAGTGTAAGGGTTTAATTTACTATTCTAACTCCAGGAAGGTGCAGCAATAAGGAACGTGATGGATAGTGTAGGGCTATAATTTACTATTCTAACTCCAGGAAGGTGCAGCAGTAGGGAAAGTGATGGATAGTGTAAGGGTTTAATTTACTATTCTAACTCCAGGAAGGTGCAGCAATAGGGAAAGTGATGGATAGTGTAGGGGTATAATTTACTATTTTAACTCAAGGAAGGTGCAGCAGGAGGGAAAGTGATGGATAGTGTAGGGGTTCAATTTACTACTCTAACTCCAGGAAGGTGCAGCAGTAGGGAAAGTGATGGATAGTGTAGGGATATAATTTACTATTCTAACTCCAGGAAGGTGCAGCAGTAGGGAAAGTGTAGGATAGTGTAGAGATATTCTTTAATATTCTAAGTCCAGGAAGGTGCAGCAGTAGGGAAAGTGATGGATAGTGTAGGGGTATAATTTACTATTCTAACTCCAGGAAGGTGTTGCAGAAGGGTAAGTGATGGATAGTGTAGGGGTATACATTACTATTCTAACTCCAGGAACGTGCAGCAGTAGGGAAAGTGATGGATAATATAGGGGTTCAATTTACTATTCTAACTCCAGGAAGGTGCAGCAGTAGGGAAAGTGACGGATAGTGTAGGGGTATAATTTACTATTCTAACTCCAGGAAGGTTTTGCAGTAGGGTAAGTGATGGATAGTGTAGGAGTATAATTTACTATTCTAACTCCAGGAAGGTGCAGCAGTAGGGAAAGTGATGGATAGTGTAGGGGTTCGATTTACTATTCTAACTCCAGGAAGGTGCAGCAATAGGGAAAGTGATGGATAGTGTAAGGGTTTAATTTACTATTCTAACTCCAGGAAGGTGCAGCAATAAGGAACGTGATGGATAGTGTAGGGCTATAATTTACTATTCTAACTCCAGGAAGGTGCAGCAGTAGGGAAAGTGATGGATAGTGTAGGGGTTCAATTTACTAGTCTAACTCCAGGAAGGTGCAGCAGTAGGGAAAGTGATGGATAGTGTAAGGGTTTCATTTACTATTCTAACTCCAGGAAGGTGCAGCAATAGGGAAAGTGATGGATAGTGTAGGGGTATAATTTACTATTCTAACTCAAGGAAGGTGCAGCAGTAGGGAAAGTGATGGATAGTGTAGGGGTTCAATTTACTACTCTAACTCCAGGAAGGTGCAGCAGTAGGGAAAGTGATGGATAGTGTAGGGATATAATCTACTATTCTAACTCCAGGAAGGTGCAGCAGTAGGGAAAGTGTAGGATAGTGTAGAGATATAATTTAATATTCTAACTCCAGGAAGGTGTTGCAGTAGGGTAAATGATGGATAGTGTAGGAGTATAATTTACTATTCTAACTCTAGGAAGGTGCAGCAGTAGGGAAAGTGATGGATAGTGTAGGGGTTTAATTTATTATTCTAACACCAGGAAGGTGCAGCAGTAGGGAAAGTGATGGATAGTGTAGGGGTTCGATATACTATTCTAACTCCAGGAAGGTGCAGCAGTAGGGAAAGTGATGGATAGTGTACGGGTTTGATTTACTATTCTAACTCCAGGAAGGTGCAGCAGTAGGAAAGTGATGGATAGTGTAAGGGTTTAATTTACTATTCTAACTCCTGGAAGGTGCAGCAATAAGGAACGTGATGGATAGTGTAGGGCTATAATTTACTATTCTAACTCCAGGAAGGTGCAGCAGCAGGGAAAGTGATGGATAGTATAGGGGTTCTATTTACTATTCTAAGTCCAGGAAGGTGCAGCACAAAGGAAAGTGTAGGATAGTGTAGGGGTATAATATACTAATCTAACTCCAGGAAGGTGCAGCAGTAGGGAAAGTGATGGATATTGTAGGGGTTCAATTTACTAGTCTAACTCCAGGAAGGTGCAGCAGTAGGGAAAGTGATGGATAGTGTAGGGGTTCTATTTACTATTCTAAGTCCAGGAAGGTGCAGCACAAAGGAAAGTGTAGGATAGTGTAGGGGTATAATATACTATTCTAACTCCAGGAAGGTGCAGCAGTAGGGAAAGTGATGGATATTGTAGGGGTTCAATTTACTAGTCTAACTCCAGGATGGTGCAGCAGTAGGGGAAGTGATGTATAGTGTAAGGGTTTAATGTACTATTCTAACTCCAGGAAGGTGCAGCAATAGGGAAAGTGATGGATAGTGTAGGGGTATAATTTACTATTCTAACTCAAGGAAGGTGCAGCAGTAGGGAAAGTGATGGATAGTGTAGGGGTTCAATATACTACTCTAACTCCAGGAAGGTGCAGCAGTAGGGAAAGTGATGGATAGTGTAGGGATATAATTTACTATTCTAACTCCAGGAAGGTTTTGCAGTAGGGTAAGTGATGGATAGTGTAGGAGTATAATTTACAATTCTAATTCCAGGAAGGTGCAGCAGTAGGGAAAGTGATGGATAGTGTAGGGGTTCTATTTACTATTCTAAGTCCAGGAAGGTGCAGCACACAGGAAAGTGTATGATAGTGTAGGGGTATAATTTACTATTCTAACTCCAGGAAGGTGCAGCAGTAGGGAAAGTGATGGATATTGTAGGGGTTCAATTTACTAGTCTAACTCCAGGATGGTGCAGCAGTAGGGAAAGTGATGGATAGTGTAAGGGTTTAATTTACTATTCTAACTCCAGGAAGGTGCAGCAATAGGGAAAGTGTTGGATAGTGTAGGGGTATAATTTACTATTCTAACTCAAGGAAGGTGCAGCAGTAGGGAAAGTGATGGATAGTGTAGGGGTTCAATATACTACTCTAACTCCAGGAAGGTGCAGCAGTAGGGAAAGTGATGGATAGTGTAGGGATATAATTTACTATTCTAACTCCAGGAAGGTTTTGCAGTAGGGTAAGTGATGGATAGTGTAGGAGTATAATTTACAATTCTAATTCCAGGAAGGTGCAGCAGTAGGGAAAGTGATGGATAGTGTAGGGGTTCTATTTACTATTCTAAGTCCAGGAAGGTGCAGCACAAAGGAAAGTGTATGATAGTGTAGTGGTATAATTTACTATTCTAAGTCCAGGAAGGTGCAGCAGTAGGGAAAGTGATGGATAGTGTAGGGGTTCAATTTACTACTCTAACTCCAGGAAGGTGCAGCAGTAGGGAAAATGATGGATAGTGTAGGGATATAATTTACTATTCTAACTCCAGAAAGGTGCAGCAGTAGGGAAAGTGTAGGATAGTGTAGAGATATAATTTAATATTCTAAGTCCAGGAAGGTGCAGCAGTAGGGAAAGTGATGGACAATGTAGGGGTATAATTTACTGTTCTAACTACAGGAAGGTATTGCAGAAGGGTAAGTGATGGATAGTGTGGGGGTATAAATTACTATTCTAACTCCAGGAAGGTGCACCCGTAGGGAAAGTGATGGATAGTGTAGGGGTTCAATTTACTATTCTACCTCCAGGAAGGTGCAGCAGTAGGGAAAGTCATGGATAGTGTAAGGGTTTAAGTTACTATTCTAACTCCAGGAAGGTGCAGCAATAAGGAACGTGATGGCTAGTGTAGGGCTATAATTTACTATTCTAACTCCAGGAAGGTGCAGAAGTAGGGAAAGTGATGGATAGTGTAGGGGTTCTATTTACTATTCTAAGTCCAGGAAGGTGCAGCACAAAGGAAAGTGTAGGATAGTGTAGGGGTATAATATACTATTCTAACTCCAGGAAGGTGCAGCAGTAGGGAAAGTGATGGATATTGTAGGGGTTCAATTTACTAGTCTAACTCCAGGATGGTGCAGCAGTAGGGAAAGTGATGAATAGTGTAAGGGTTTAATTTACTATTCTAACTCCAGGAAGGTGCAGCAATAGGGAAAGTGATGGATAGTGTAGGGGTATAATTTACTATTCTAACTCAAGGAAGGTGCAGCAGTATTGAAAGTGATGGATAGTGTAGGGGTTCAATTTACTACTCTATCTCCAGGAAGGTGCAGCAGTAGGGAAAATGATGGATAGTGTAGGGGTTCAATTTACTATTCTAACTCCAGGAAGGTGCAGCAGTAGGGAAAGTCATGGATAGTGTAAGGGTTTAATTTACTATTCTAACTCCAGGAAGGTGCAGCAATAAGGAACGTGATGGCTAGTGTAGGGCTATAATTTACTATTCTAACTCCAGGAAGGTGCAGAAGTAGGGAAAGTGATGGATAGTGTAGGGGTTCTATTTACTATTCTAAGTCCAGGAAGGTGCAGCACAAAGGAAAGTGTAGGATAGTGTAGGGGTATAATATACTATTTTAACTCCAGGAAGGTGCAGCAGTAGGGAAAGTGATGGATATTGTAGGGGTTCAATTTACTAGTCTAACTCCAGGATGGTGCAGCAGTAGGGAAAGTGATGGATAGTGTAAGGGTTTAATTTACTATTCTAACTCCAGGAAGGTGCAGCAATAGGGAAAGTGATGGATAGTGTAGGGGTATAATTTACTATTCTAACTCAAGGAAGATGCAGCAGTAAGGAAAGTGATGGATAGTGTAGGGGTTCAATTTACTACTCTAACTCCAGGAAGGTGCAGCAGTAGGGAAAGTGATGGATAGTGTAGGAGTATAATTTACTATTCGAACTCCAGGAAGGTGCAGCAGTAAGGAAAGTGATGGATAGTGTAAGGGTATAATTTACTATTCTAACTCCAGGAAGGAGTTGCAGATGGGTAAGTGATGGATAGTGTAGGGGTATAAATTACTATTCTAACTCCAGGAAGGTGCACCAGTAGGGAAAATGATGGATAGTGTAGGGGTTCTATTTACTATTCTAAGTCGAGGAAGGTGCAGCACAAAGGAAAGTGTAGGATAGTGTAGGGGTATAATATACTAATCTAACTCCAGGAAGGTGCAGCAGTAGGGAAAGTGATGGATATTGTAGGGGTTCAATTTACTAGTCTAACTCCAGGATGGTGCAGCAGTAGGGAAAGTGATGGATAGTGTAAGGATTTAATTTACTATTCTAACTCCAGGAAGGTGCAGCAATAAGGAACATGATGGATAGTGTAGGGCTATAATTTACTATTCTAACTCCAGGAAGGTGCAGCAGCAGGGAAAGTGATGGATAGTATAGGGGTTCTATTTACTATTCTAAGTCCAGGAAGGTGCAGCACAAAGGAAAGTGTAGGATAGTGTAGGGGTATAATATACTAATCTAACTCCAGGAAGGTGCAGCAGTAGGGAAAGTGATGGATATTGTAGGGGTTCAATTTACTAGTCTAACTCCAGGAAGGTGCAGCAGTAGGGAAAGTGATGGATAGTGTAGGGGTTCTATTTACTATTCTAAGTCCAGGAAGGTGCAGCACAAAGGAAAGTGTAGGATAGTGTAGGGGTATAATATACTATTCTAACTCCAGGAAGGTGCAGCAGTAGGGAAAGTGATGGATATTGTAGGGGTTCAATTTACTAGTCTAACTCCAGGATGGTGCAGCAGTAGGGAAAGTGATGGATAGTGTAAGGGTTTAATTTACTATTCTAACTCCAGGAAGGTGCAGCAATAGGGAAAGTGATGGATAGTGTAGGGGTATAATTTACTATTCTAACTCAAGGAAGGTGCAGCAGTAGGGAAAGTGATGGATAGTGTAGGGGTTCAATATACTACTCTAACTCCAGGAAGGTGCAGCAGTAGGGAAAGTGATGGATAGTGTAGGGATATAATTTACTATTCTAACTCCAGGAAGGTTTTGCAGTAGGGTAAGTGATGGATAGTGTAGGAGTATAATTTACAATTCTAATTCCAGGAAGGTGCAGCAGTAGGGAAAGTGATGGATAGTGTAGGGGTTCTATTTACTATTCTAAGTCCAGGAAGGTGCAGCACAAAGGAAAGTGTATGATAGTGTAGGGGTATAATTTACTATTCTAACTCCAGGAAGGTGCAGCAGTAAGGAAAGTGATGGATAGTGTAGGGGTATAATTTACTATTCTAACTCCAGGAAGGTGTTGCATAAGGGTAAGTGATGGATAGTGTAGGGGTACGATTTACTATTCTAACTCCAGGAAGGTGCAGCAGTAGGGAAAGTGATGGATAGTGTAGGGGTATAATTTACTATTCGAACTCCAGGAAGGTGCAGCAGTAAGGGAAGTGATGGATAGTGCAGGGGTATAATTTACTATTCTAACTCCAGGAAGGTGCAGCAATAGGGAAAGTGATGGATAGTGTAGGGGTATAATTTACTATTCCAACTCAAGGAAGGTGCAGCAGTAGGGAAAGTGATGGATAGTGTAGGGGTTCAATTTACTACTCTAACTCCAGGAAGGTGCAGCAGTAGGGAAAGTGATGGATAGTGTAGGGATATAATTTACTATTCTAACTCCAGAAAGGTGCAGCAGTAGGGAAAGTGTAGGATAGTGTAGAGATATAATTTAATATTCTAAGTCCAGGAAGGTGCAGCAGTAGGGAAAGTGATGGATAGTGTAGGGGTATAATTTACTATTCGAACTCCAGGAAGGTGTTGCAGAAGGGTAAGTGATGGATAGTGTAGGGGTATAAATTAGTATCCTAACTCCAGGAAGGTGCACCAGTAGGGAAAGTGATGGATAGTGTAGGGGTTCTATTTACTATTCTAAGTCGAAGAAGGTGCAGCACAAAGGAAAGTGTAGGATAGTGTAGGGGTATAATATACTATTCTAACTCCAGGAAGGTGCAGCAGTAGGGAGAGTGATGGATAGTGTAAGGGTTTAATTTACTATTCTAACTCCAGGAAGGTGCAGCAATAAGGAACGTGATGGATAGTGTAGGGCTATAATTTACTATTCTAACTCCAGGAAGGTGCAGCAGTAGGGAAAGTGATGGATAGTGTAAGGGTTTAATTTACTATTCTAACTCCAGGAAGGTGCAGCAATAGGGAAAGTGATGGATAGTGTAGGGGTATAATTTACTATTCTAACTCAAGGAAGGTGCAGCAGTAGGGAAAGTGATGGATAGTGTAGGGGTTCAATTTACTACTCTAACTCCAGGAAGGTGCAGCAGTAGGGAAAGTGATGGATAGTGTAGGGATATAATTTACTATTCTAACTCCAGGAAGGTGCAGCAGTAGGGAAAGTGTAGGATAGTGTAGAGATATTCTTTAATATTCTAAGTCCAGGAAGGTGCAGCAGTAGGGAAAGTGATGGATAGTGTAGGGGTATAATTTACTATTCTAACTCCAGGAAGGTGTTGCAGAAGGGTAAGTGATGGATAGTGTAGGGGTATACATTACTATTCTAACTCCAGGAACGTGCAGCAGTAGGGAAAGTGATGGATAATATAGGGGTTCAATTTACTATTCTAACTCCAGGAAGGTGCAGCAGTAGGGAAAGTGACGGATAGTGTAGGGGTATAATTTACTATTCTAACTCCAGGAAGGTTTTGCAGTAGGGTAAGTGATGGATAGTGTAGGAGTATAATTTACTATTCTAACTCCAGGAAGGTGCAGCAGTAGGGAAAGTGATGGATAGTGTAGGGGTTCGATTTACTATTCTAACTCCAGGAAGGTGCAGCAATAGGGAAAGTGATGGATAGTGTAAGGGTTTAATTTACTATTCTAACTCCAGGAAGGTGCAGCAATAAGGAACGTGATGGATAGTGTAGGGGTTCAATTTACTAGTCTAACTCCAGGAAGGTGCAGCAGTAGGGAAAGTGATGGATAGTGTAAGGGTTTCATTTACTATTCTAACTCCAGGAAGGTGCAGCAATAGGGAAAGTGATGGATAGTGTAGGGGTATAATTTACTATTCTAACTCAAGGAAGGTGCAGCAGTAGGGAAAGTGATGGATAGTGTAGGGGTTCAATTTACTACTCTAACTCCAGGAAGGTGCAGCAGTAGGGAAAGTGATGGATAGTGTAGGGATATAATCTACTATTCTAACTCCAGGAAGGTGCAGCAGTAGGGAAAGTGTAGGATAGTGTAGAGATATAATTTAATATTCTAACTCCAGGAAGGTGTTGCAGTAGGGTAAGTGATGGATAGTGTAGGAGTATAATTTACTATTCTAACTCTAGGAAGGTGCAGCAGTAGGGAAAGTGATGGATAGTGTAGGGGTTTAATTTACTATTCTAACACCAGGAAGGTGCAGCAGTAGGGAATGTGATGGATAGTGTAGGGGTTCGATATACTATTCTAACTCCAGGAAGGTGCAGCAGTAGGGAAAGTGATGGATAGTGTACAGGTTTGATTTACTATTCTAACTCCAGGAAGGTGCAGCAGTAGGAAAGTGATGGATAGTGTAAGGGTTTAATTTACTATTCTAACTCCAGGAAGGTGCAGCAATAAGGAACGTGATGGATAGTGTAGGGCTATAATTTACTATTCTAACTTCAGGAAGGTGCAGCAGCAGGGAAAGTGATGGATAGTATAGGGGTTCTATTTACTATTCTAAGTCCAGGAAGGTGCAGCACAAAGGAAAGTGTAGGATAGTGTAGGGGTATAATATACTAATCTAACTCCAGGAAGGTGCAGCAGTAGGGAAAGTGATGGATATTGTAGGGGTTCAATTTACTAGTCTAACTCCAGGAAGGTGCAGCAGTAGGGAAAGTGATGGATAGTGTAGGGGTTCTATTTACTATTCTAAGTCCAGGAAGGTGCAGCACAAAGGAAAGTGTAGGATAGTGTAGGGGTATAATATACTATTCTAACTCCAGGAAGGTGCAGCAGTAGGGAAAGTGATGGATATTGTAGGGGTTCAATTTACTAGTCTAACTTCAGGATGGTGCAGCAGTAGGGAAAGTGATGGATAGTGTAAGGATTTAATGTACTATTCTACCTCCAGGAAGGTGCAGCAATAGGGAAAGTGATGGATAGTGTAGGGGTATAATTTACTATTCTAACTCAAGGAAGGTGCAGCAGTAGGGAAAGTGATGGATAGTGTAGGGGTTCAATATACTACTCTAACTCCAGGAAGGTGCAGCAGTAGGGAAAGTGATGGATAGTGTAGGGATATAATTTACTATTCTAACTCCAGGAAGGTTTTGCAGTAGGGTAAGTGATGGATAGTGTAGGAGTATAATTTACAATTCTAATTCCAGGAAGGTGCAGCAGTAGGGAAAGTGATGGATAGTGTAGGGGTTCTATTTACTATTCTAAGTCCAGGAAGGTGCAGCACAAAGGAAAGTGTATGATAGTGTAGGGGTATAATTTACTATTCTAACTCCAGGAAGGTGCAGCAGTAGGGAAAGTGATGGATATTGTAGGGGTTCAATTTACTAGTCTAACTCCAGGATGGTGCAGCAGTAGGGAAAGTGATGGATAGTGTAAGGGTTTAATTTACTATTCTAACTCCAGGAAGGTGCAGCAATAGGGAAAGTGATGGATAGTGTAGGGGTATCATTTACTATTCTAACTCAAGGAAGGTGCAGCAGTAGGGAAAGTGATGGATAGTGTAGGGGTTCAATATACTACTCTAACTCCAGGAAGGTGCAGCAGTAGGGAAAGTGATGGATAGTGTAGGGATATAATTTACTATTCTAACTCCAGGAAGGTTTTGCAGTAGGGTAAGTGATGGATAGTGTAGGAGTATAATTTACAATTCTAATTCCAGGAAGGTGCAGCAGTAGGGAAAGTGATGGATAGTATAGGGGTTCTATTTACTATTCTAAGTCCAGGAAGGTGCAGCACAAAGGAAAGTGTAGGATAGTGTAGGGGTATAATATACTAATCTAACTCCAGGAAGGTGCAGCAGTAGGGAAAGTGATGGATATTGTAGGGGTTCAATTTACTAGTCTAACTCCAGGAAGGTGCAGCAGTAGGGAAAGTGATGGATAGTGTAGGGGTTCTATTTACTATTCTAAGTCCAGGAAGGTGCAGCACAAAGGAAAGTGTAGGATAGTGTAGGGGTATAATATACTATTCTAACTCCAGGAAGGTGCAGCAGTAGGGAAAGTGATGGATATTGTAGGGGTTCAATTTACTAGTCTAACTTCAGGATGGTGCAGCAGTAGGGAAAGTGATGGATAGTGTAAGGATTTAATGTACTATTCTACCTCCAGGAAGGTGCAGCAATAGGGAAAGTGATGGATAGTGTAGGGGTATAATTTACTATTCTAACTCAAGGAAGGTGCAGCAGTAGGGAAAGTGATGGATAGTGTAGGGGTTCAATATACTACTCTAACTCCAGGAAGGTGCAGCAGTAGGGAAAGTGATGGATAGTGTAGGGATATAATTTACTATTCTAACTCCAGGAAGGTTTTGCAGTAGGGTAAGTGATGGATAGTGTAGGAGTATAATTTACAATTCTAATTCCAGGAAGGTGCAGCAGTAGGGAAAGTGATGGATAGTGTAGGGGTTCTATTTACTATTCTAAGTCCAGGAAGGTGCAGCACAAAGGAAAGTGTATGATAGTGTAGGGGTATAATTTACTATTCTAACTCCAGGAAGGTGCAGCAGTAGGGAAAGTGATGGATATTGTAGGGGTTCAATTTACTAGTCTAACTCCAGGATGGTGCAGCAGTAGGGAAAGTGATGGATAGTGTAAGGGTTTAATTTACTATTCTAACTCCAGGAAGGTGCAGCAATAGGGAAAGTGATGGATAGTGTAGGGGTATCATTTACTATTCTAACTCAAGGAAGGTGCAGCAGTAGGGAAAGTGATGGATAGTGTAGGGGTTCAATATACTACTCTAACTCCAGGAAGGTGCAGCAGTAGGGAAAGTGATGGATAGTGTAGGGATATAATTTACTATTCTAACTCCAGGAAGGTTTTGCAGTAGGGTAAGTGATGGATAGTGTAGGAGTATAATTTACAATTCTAATTCCAGGAAGGTGCAGCAGTAGGGAAAGTGATGGATAGTGTAGGGGTTCTATTTACTATTCTAACTCCAGGAAGGTGCAGCAGTAAGGAAAGTGATGGATAGTGTAGGGGTATAATTTACTATTTTAACTCCAGGAAGGTGTTGCATAAGGGTAAGTGATGGATAGTGTAGGGGTTCTATTTACTATTCTAAGTCCAGGAAGGTGCAGCACAAAGGAAAGTGTAGGATAGTGTAGGGGTATAATATACTATTCTAACTCCAGGAAGGTGCAGCAGTAGGGAAAGTGATGGATATTGTAGGGGTTCAATTTACTAGTCTAACTTCAGGATGGTGCAGCAGTAGGGAAAGTGATGGATAGTGTAAGGATTTAATGTACTATTCTACCTCCAGGAAGGTGCAGCAATAGGGAAAGTGATGGATAGTGTAGGGGTATAATTTACTATTCTAACTCAAGGAAGGTGCAGCAGTAGGGAAAGTGATGGATAGTGTAGGGGTTCAATATACTACTCTAACTCCAGGAAGGTGCAGCAGTAGGGAAAGTGATGGATAGTGTAGGGATATAATTTACTATTCTAACTCCAGGAAGGTTTTGCAGTAGGGTAAGTGATGGATAGTGTAGGAGTATAATTTACAATTCTAATTCCAGGAAGGTGCAGCAGTAGGGAAAGTGATGGATAGTGTAGGGGTTCTATTTACTATTCTAAGTCCAGGAAGGTGCAGCACAAAGGAAAGTGTATGATAGTGTAGGGGTATAATTTACTATTCTAACTCCAGGAAGGTGCAGCAGTAGGGAAAGTGATGGATATTGTAGGGGTTCAATTTACTAGTCTAACTCCAGGATGGTGCAGCAGTAGGGAAAGTGATGGATAGTGTAAGGGTTTAATTTACTATTCTAACTCCAGGAAGGTGCAGCAATAGGGAAAGTGATGGATAGTGTAGGGGTATCATTTACTATTCTAACTCAAGGAAGGTGCAGCAGTAGGGAAAGTGATGGATAGTGTAGGGGTTCAATATACTACTCTAACTCCAGGAAGGTGCAGCAGTAGGGAAAGTGATGGATAGTGTAGGGATATAATTTACTATTCTAACTCCAGGAAGGTTTTGCAGTAGGGTAAGTGATGGATAGTGTAGGAGTATAATTTACAATTCTAATTCCAGGAAGGTGCAGCAGTAGGGAAAGTGATGGATAGTATAGGGGTTCTATTTACTATTCTAAGTCCAGGAAGGTGCAGCACAAAGGAAAGTGTAGGATAGTGTAGGGGTATAATATACTAATCTAACTCCAGGAAGGTGCAGCAGTAGGGAAAGTGATGGATATTGTAGGGGTTCAATTTACTAGTCTAACTCCAGGAAGGTGCAGCAGTAGGGAAAGTGATGGATAGTGTAGGGGTTCTATTTACTATTCTAAGTCCAGGAAGGTGCAGCACAAAGGAAAGTGTAGGATAGTGTAGGGGTATAATATACTATTCTAACTCCAGGAAGGTGCAGCAGTAGGGAAAGTGATGGATATTGTAGGGGTTCAATTTACTAGTCTAACTTCAGGATGGTGCAGCAGTAGGGAAAGTGATGGATAGTGTAAGGATTTAATGTACTATTCTACCTCCAGGAAGGTGCAGCAATAGGGAAAGTGATGGATAGTGTAGGGGTATAATTTACTATTCTAACTCAAGGAAGGTGCAGCAGTAGGGAAAGTGATGGATAGTGTAGGGGTTCAATATACTACTCTAACTCCAGGAAGGTGCAGCAGTAGGGAAAGTGATGGATAGTGTAGGGATATAATTTACTATTCTAACTCCAGGAAGGTTTTGCAGTAGGGTAAGTGATGGATAGTGTAGGAGTATAATTTACAATTCTAATTCCAGGAAGGTGCAGCAGTAGGGAAAGTGATGGATAGTGTAGGGGTTCTATTTACTATTCTAAGTCCAGGAAGGTGCAGCACAAAGGAAAGTGTATGATAGTGTAGGGGTATAATTTACTATTCTAACTCCAGGAAGGTGCAGCAGTAGGGAAAGTGATGGATATTGTAGGGGTTCAATTTACTAGTCTAACTCCAGGATGGTGCAGCAGTAGGGAAAGTGATGGATAGTGTAAGGGTTTAATTTACTATTCTAACTCCAGGAAGGTGCAGCAATAGGGAAAGTGATGGATAGTGTAGGGGTATCATTTACTATTCTAACTCAAGGAAGGTGCAGCAGTAGGGAAAGTGATGGATAGTGTAGGGGTTCAATATACTACTCTAACTCCAGGAAGGTGCAGCAGTAGGGAAAGTGATGGATAGTGTAGGGATATAATTTACTATTCTAACTCCAGGAAGGTTTTGCAGTAGGGTAAGTGATGGATAGTGTAGGAGTATAATTTACAATTCTAATTCCAGGAAGGTGCAGCAGTAGGGAAAGTGATGGATAGTGTAGGGGTTCTATTTACTATTCTAACTCCAGGAAGGTGCAGCAGTAAGGAAAGTGATGGATAGTGTAGGGGTATAATTTACTATTTTAACTCCAGGAAGGTGTTGCATAAGGGTAAGTGATGGATAGTGTAGGGGTACGATTTACAATTCTAACTCCAGGAAGGTGCAGCAGTAGGGAAAGTGATGGATAGTGTAGGGGTATAATTTACTATTCGAACTCCAGGAAGGTGCAGCAGTAAGGGAAGTGATGGATAGTGCAGGGGTATACTTTACTATTCTAACTCCAGGAAGGTGCAGCAATAGGGAAAGTGATGGATAGTGTAGGGGTTATAATTTACTATTCCAACTCAAGGAAGGTGCAGCAGTAGGGAAAGTGATGGTTAGTGTAGGGATATAATTTACTATTCTAACTCCAGAAAGGTGCAGCAGTAGGGAAAGTGTAGGATAGTGTAGAGATATAATTTAATATTCTAAGTCCAGGAAGGTGCAGCAGTAGGGAAAGTGATGGATAGTGTAGGGGTATAATTTACTATTCGAACTCCAGGAAGGTGTTGCAGAAGGGTAAGTGATGGATAGTGTAGAGGTATAAATTAGTATCCTAACTCCAGGAAGGTGCACCAGTAGGGAAAGTGATGGATAGTGTAGGGGTTCTATTTACTATTCTAAGTCGAAGAAGGTGCAGCACAAAGGAAAGTGTAGGATAGTGTAGGGGTATAATATACTATTCTAACTCCAGGAAGGTGCAGCAGTAGGGAGAGTGATGGATAGTGTAAGGGTTTAATTTACTATTCTAACTCCAGGAAGGTGCAGCAATAAGGAACGTGATGGATAGTGTAGGGCTATAATTTACTATTCTAACTCCAGGAAGGTGCAGCAGTAGGGAAAGTGATGGATAGTGTAAGGGTTTAATTTACTATTCTAACTCCAGGAAGGTGCAGCAATAGGGAAAGTGATGGATAGTGTAGGGGTATAATTTACTATTCTAACTCAAGGAAGGTGCAGCAGTAGGGAAAGTGATGGATAGTGTAGGGGTTCAATTTACTACTCTAACTCCAGGAAGGTGCAGCAGTAGGGAAAGTGATGGATAGTGTAGGGATATAATTTACTATTCTAACTCCAGGAAGGTGCAGCAGTAGGGAAAGTGTAGGATAGTGTAGCGATATAATTTAATATTCTAAGTCCAGGAAGGTGCAGCAGTAGGGAAAGTGATGGATAGTGTAGGGGTATAATTTACTATTCTAACTCCAGGAAGGTGTTGCAGAAGGGTAAGTGATGGATAGTGTAGGGGTATACATTACTATTCTAACTCCAGGAACGTGCAGCAGTAGGGAAAGGGATGGATAATATAGGGGTAAATTTACTATTCTAACTCCAGGAAGGTGCAGCAGTAGGGAAAGTGACGGATAGTGTAGGGGTATAATTTACTATTCTAACTCCAGGAAGGTTTTGCAGTAGGGTAAGTGATGGATAGTGTAGGAGTATAATTTACTATTCTAACTCCAGGAAGGTGCAGCAGTATGGAAAGTGATGGATAGTGTAGGGGTTCGATTTACTATTCTAACTCCAGGAAGGTGCAGCAATAGGGAAAGTGATGGATAGTGTAAGGGTTTAATTTACTATTCTAACTCCAGGAAGGTGCAGCAATAAGGAACGTGATGGATAGTGTAGGGCTATAATTTACTATTCTAACTCCAGGAAGGTGCAGCAGTAGGGAAAGTGATGGATAGTGTAGGGGTTCAATTTACTAGTCTAACTCCAGGAAGGTGCAGCAGTAGGGAAAGTGATGGATCGTGTAAGGGTTTCATTTACTATTCTAACTCCAGGAAGGTGCAGCAATAGGGAAAGTGATGGATAGTGTAGGGGTATAATTTACTATTCTAACTCAAGGAAGGTGCAGCAGTAGGGAAAGTGATGGATAGTGTAGGGGTTCAATTTACTACTCTAACTCCAGGAAGGTGCAGCAGTAGGGAAAGTGATGGATAGTGTAGGGATATAATCTACTATTCTAACTCCAGGAAGGTGCAGCAGTAGGGAAAGTGTAGGATAGTGTAGAGATATAATTTAATATTCTAACTCCAGGAAGGTGTTGCAGTAGGGTAAGTGATGGATAGTGTAAGGGTTTAATTTACTATTCTAACTCCAGGAAGGTGCAGCAATAAGGAACGTGATGGATAGTGTAGGGCTATAATTTACTATTCTAACTCCAGGAAAGTGCAGCAGTAGGGAAAGTGATGGATAGTGTAGGGGTTCAATTTACTAGTCTAACTCCAGGAAGGTGCAGCAGTAGGGAAAGTGATGGATAGTGTAAGGGTTTCATTTACTATTCTAACTC
Organism: Lissotriton helveticus; assembly: GCF_964261635.1. NCBI lineage: Eukaryota > Metazoa > Chordata > Amphibia > Caudata > Salamandridae > Lissotriton > Lissotriton helveticus. Next base: position 1,791,463,306 of record NC_136068.1, read on the forward strand.
CAGGAAGGTGCAGCAATAGGGAAAGTGATGGATAGTGTAGGGGTATAATTTACTATTCTAACTCTAGGAAGGTGCAGAAGTAGGGAAAGTGATGGATAGTGTAGGGGTTTAATTTACTATTCTAACACCAGGAAGGTGCAGCAGTAGGGAAAGTGATGGATAGTGTAGGGGTTCGATATACTATTCTAACTCCAGGAAGGTGCAGCAGTAGGGAAAGTGATGGATAGTGTACGGGTTTGATTTACTATTCTAACTCCAGGAAGGTGCTGCAGTAGGAAAGTGATGGATAATGTAAGGGTTTAATTTACTATTCTAACTCCTGGAAGGTGCAGCAATAAGGAACGTGATGGATAGTGTAGTGCTATAATTTACTATTCTAACTCCAGGAAGGTGCAGCAGTAGGGAAAGTGATGGATAGTGTAGGGGTTTAATTTACTATTCTAACTCCAGGAAGGTGCAGCAGTAGGGAAAGTGATGGATATTGTAGGGGTTCAATTTACTAGTCTAACTCCAGGAAGGTGCAGCAGTGGGGAAAGTGATGGATAGTGTAAGGGTTTAATTTACTATTCTAACTCCAGGAAGGTGCAGCAATAGGGAAAGTGATGGATAGTGTAGGGGTATAATTTACTATTCCAACTCAAGGAAGGTGCAGCAGTAGGGAAAGTGTAGGATAGTGTAGTGATATAATTTAATATTCTAAGTCCAGGAAGGTGCAGCAGTAGGGAAAGTGATGGATAGTGTAGGGGTATAATTTACTATTCGAACTCCAGGAAGGTGCATCAGTAAGGAAAGTGATGGATAGTGTAGGGGTATAATTTACTATTCTAACTCCAGGAAGGTGTTGCAGAAGGGTAAGTGATGGATAGTGTAGGGGTATAAATTAGTATTCTAACTCCAGGAAGGTGCACCAGTAGGGAAAGTGATGGATAGTGTAGGGGTTCTATTTACTATTCTAAGTCGAGGAAGGTGCAGCACAAAGGAAAGTGTAGGATAGTGTAGGGGTATAATATCCTATTCTAACTCCAGGAAGGTGCAGCAGTAGGGAGAGTGATGGATAGTGTAAGGGTTTAATTTACTATTCAAACTCCAGGAAGGTGCAGCAATAAGGAACGTGATGGATAGTGTAGGGCTATAATTTACTATTCTAACTCCAGGAAGGTGCAGCAGTAGGGAAAGTGATGGATAGTGTAAGGGTTTAATTTACTATTCTAACTCCAGGAAGGTGCAGCAATAGAGAAAGTGATGGATAGTGTAGGGGTATAATTTACTATTCTAACTCAAGGAAGGTGCAGCAGTAGGGAAAGTGATGGATAGTGTAGGGGTTCAATTTACTACTCTAACTCCAGGAAGGTGCAGCAGTAGGGAAAGTGATAGATAGTGTAGGGATATAATTTATTATTCTAACTCCAGGAAGGTGCAGCAGTAGGGAAAGTGTAGCATAGTGTAGAGATATAATTTAATATTCTAAGTCCAGGAAGGTGCAGCAGTAGGGAAAGTGATGGATAGTGTAGGGGTATAATTTACTATTCTAACTCCAGGAAGGTTTTGCAGTAGGGTAAGTGATGGATAGTGTAGGAGTATAATTTACTATTCTAACTCCAGGAAGGTGCAGCAGTAGGGAAAGTGATGGATAGTGTAGGGGTTCGATTTACTATTCTAACTCCAGGAAGGTGCAGCAATAGGGAAAGTGATGGATAGTGTAAGGGTTTAATTTACTATTCTAACTCCAGGAAGGTGCAGCAATAAGGAACGTGATGGATAGTGTAGGGCTATAATTTACTATTCTAACTCCAGGAAGGTGCAGCAGTAGGGAAAGTGATGGATAGTGTAGGGGTTCAATTTACTAGTCTAACTCCAGGAAGGTGCAGCAGTAGGGAAAGTGATGGATAGTGTAAGGGTTTCATTTACTATTCTAACTCCAGGAAGGTGCAGCAATAGGGAAAGTGATGGATAGTGTAGGGGTATAATTTACTATTCTAACTCAAGGAAGGTGCAGCAGTAGGGAAAGTGATGGATAGTGTAGGGGTTCAATTTACTACTCTAACTCCAGGAAGGTGCAGCAGTAGGGAAAGTGATGGATAGTGTAGGGATATAATCTACTATTCTAACTCCAGGAAGGTGCAGCAGTAGGGAAAGTGTAGGATAGTGTAGAGATATAATTTAATATTCTAACTCCAGGAAGGTGTTGCAGTAGGGTAAGTGATGGATAGTGTAGGAGTATAATTTACTAGTTTAACTCTAGGAAGGTGCAGCAGTAGGGAAAGTGATGGATAGTGTAGGGGTTTAATTTACTATTCTAACACCAGGAAGGTGCAGCAGTAGGGAAAGTGATGGATAGTATAGGGGTTCGATATACTATTCTAACTCTAGGAAGGTGCAGCAGTAGGGAAAGTGATGGATAGTGTACGGGTTTGATTTACTATTCTAACTCCAGGAAGGTGCAGCAGTAGGAAAGTGATGGATAGTGTAAGGGTTTAATTTACTATTCTAACTCCTGGAAGGTGCAGCAATAAGGAACGTGATGGATAGTGTAGGGCTATAATTTACTATTCTAACTCCAGGAAGGTGCAGCAGCAGGGAAAGTGATGGATAGTATAGGGGTTCTATTTACTATTCTAAGTCCAGGAAGGTGCAGCACAAAGGAAAGTGTAGGATAGTGTAGGGGTATAATATACTAATCTAACTCCAGGAAGGTGCAGCAGTAGGGAAAGTGATGGATATTGTAGGGGTTCAATTTACTAGTCTAACTCCAGGAAGGTGCAGCAGTAGGGAAAGTGATGGATAGTGTAGGGGTTCTATTTACTATTCTAAGTCCAGGAAGGTGCAGCACAAAGGAAAGTGTAGGATAGTGTAGGGGTATAATATACTATTCTAACTCCAGGAAGGTGCAGCAGTAGGGAAAGTGATGGATATTGTAGGGGTTCAATTTACTAGTCTAACTTCAGGATGGTGCAGCAGTAGGGAAAGTGATGGATAGTGTAAGGATTTAATGTACTATTCTACCTCCAGGAAGGTGCAGCAATAGGGAAAGTGATGGATAGTGTAGGGGTATAATTTACTATTCTAACTCAAGGAAGGTGCAGCAGTAGGGAAAGTGATGGATAGTGTAGGGGTTCAATATACTACTCTAACTCCAGGAAGGTGCAGCAGTAGGGAAAGTGATGGATAGTGTAGGGATATAATTTACTATTCTAACTCCAGGAAGGTTTTGCAGTAGGGTAAGTGATGGATAGTGTAGGAGTATAATTTACAATTCTAATTCCAGGAAGGTGCAGCAGTAGGGAAAGTGATGGATAGTGTAGGGGTTCTATTTACTATTCTAAGTCCAGGAAGGTGCAGCACAAATGAAAGTGTATGATAGTGTAGGGGTATAATTTACTATTCTAACTCCAGGAAGGTGCAGCAGTAGGGAAAGTGATGGATATTGTAGGGGTTCAATTTACTAGTCTAACTCCAGGATGGTGCAGCAGTAGGGAAAGTGATGGATAGTGTAAGGGTTTAATTTACTATTCTAACTCCAGGAAGGTGCAGCAATAGGGAAAGTGATGGATAGTGTAGGGGTATCATTTACTATTCTAACTCAAGGAAGGTGCAGCAGTAGGGAAAGTGATGGATAGTGTAGGGGTTCAATATACTACTCTAACTCCAGGAAGGTGCAGCAGTAGGGAAAGTGATGGATAGTGTAGGGATATAATTTACTATTCTAACTCCAGGAAGGTTTTGCAGTAGGGTAAGTGATGGATAGTGTAGGAGTATAATTTACAATTCTAATTCCAGGAAGGTGCAGCAGTAGGGAAAGTGATGGATAGTGTAGGGGTTCTATTTACTATTCTAACTCCAGGAAGGTGCAGCAGTAAGGAAAGTGATGGATAGTGTAGGGGTATAATTTACTATTTTAACTCCAGGAAGGTGTTGCATAAGGGTAAGTGATGGATAGTGTAGGGGTACGATTTACAATTCTAACTCCAGGAAGGTGCAGCAGTAGGGAAAGTGATGGATAGTGTAGGGGTATAATTTACTATTCGAACTCCAGGAAGGTGCAGCAGTAAGGGAAGTGATGGATAGTGCAGGGGTATACTTTACTATTCTAACTCCAGGAAGGTGCAGCAATAGGGAAAGTGATGGATAGTGTAGGGGTTATAATTTACTATTCCAACTCAAGGAAGGTGCAGCAGTAGGGAAAGTGATGGTTAGTGTAGGGATATAATTTACTATTCTAACTCCAGAAAGGTGCAGCAGTAGGGAAAGTGTAGGATAGTGTAGAGATATAATTTAATATTCTAAGTCCAGGAAGGTGCAGCAGTAGGGAAAGTGATGGATAGTGTAGGGGTATAATTTACTATTCGAACTCCAGGAAGGTGTTGCAGAAGGGTAAGTGATGGATAGTGTAGAGGTATAAATTAGTATCCTAACTCCAGGAAGGTGCACCAGTAGGGAAAGTGATGGATAGTGTAGGGGTTCTATTTACTATTCTAAGTCGAAGAAGGTGCAGCACAAAGGAAAGTGTAGGATAGTGTAGGGGTATAATATACTATTCTAACTCCAGGAAGGTGCAGCAGTAGGGAGAGTGATGGATAGTGTAAGGGTTTAATTTACTATTCTAACTCCAGGAAGGTGCAGCAATAAGGAACGTGATGGATAGTGTAGGGCTATAATTTACTATTCTAACTCCAGGAAGGTGCAGCAGTAGGGAAAGTGATGGATAGTGTAAGGGTTTAATTTACTATTCTAACTCCAGGAAGGTGCAGCAATAGGGAAAGTGATGGATAGTGTAGGGGTATAATTTACTATTCTAACTCAAGGAAGGTGCAGCAGTAGGGAAATTGATGGATAGTGTAGGGGTTCAATTTACTACTCTAACTCCAGGAAGGTGCAGCAGTAGGGAAAGTGATGGATAGTGTAGGGATATAATTTACTATTCTAACTCCAGGAAGGTGCAGCAGTAGGGAAAGTGTAGGATAGTGTAGCGATATAATTTAATATTCTAAGTCCAGGAAGGTGCAGCAGTAGGGAAAGTGATGGATAGTGTAGGGGTATAATTTACTATTCTAACTCCAGGAAGGTGTTGCAGAAGGGTAAGTGATGGATAGTGTAGGGGTATACATTACTATTCTAACTCCAGGAACGTGCAGCAGTAGGGAAAGGGATGGATAATATAGGGGTAAATTTACTATTCTAACTCCAGGAAGGTGCAGCAGTAGGGAAAGTGACGGATAGTGTAGGGGTATAATTTACTATTCTAACTCCAGGAAGGTTTTGCAGTAGGGTAAGTGATGGATAGTGTAGGAGTATAATTTACTATTCTAACTCCAGGAAGGTGCAGCAGTATGGAAAGTGATGGATAGTGTAGGGGTTCGATTTACTATTCTAACTCCAGGAAGGTGCAGCAATAGGGAAAGTGATGGATAGTGTAAGGGTTTAATTTACTATTCTAACTCCAGGAAGGTGCAGCAATAAGGAACGTGATGGATAGTGTAGGGCTATAATTTACTATTCTAACTCCAGGAAGGTGCAGCAGTAGGGAAAGTGATGGATAGTGTAGGGGTTCAATTTACTAGTCTAACTCCAGGAAGGTGCAGCAGTAGGGAAAGTGATGGATCGTGTAAGGGTTTCATTTACTATTCTAACTCCAGGAAGGTGCAGCAATAGGGAAAGTGATGGATAGTGTAGGGGTATAATTTACTATTCTAACTCAAGGAAGGTGCAGCAGTAGGGAAAGTGATGGATAGTGTAGGGGTTCAATTTACTACTCTAACTCCAGGAAGGTGCAGCAGTAGGGAAAGTGATGGATAGTGTAGGGATATATTCTACTATTCTAACTCCAGGAAGGTGCAGCAGTAGGGAAAGTGTAGGATAGTGTAGAGATATAATTTAATATTCTAACTCCAGGAAGGTGTTGCAGTAGGGTAAGTGATGGATAGTGTAAGGGTTTAATTTACTATTCTAACTCCAGGAAGGTGCAGCAATAAGGAACGTGATGGATAGTGTAGGGCTATAATTTACTATTCTAACTCCAGGAAAGTGCAGCAGTAGGGAAAGTGATGGATAGTGTAGGGGTTCAATTTACTAGTCTAACTCCAGGAAGGTGCAGCAGTAGGGAAAGTGATGGATAGTGTAAGGGTTTCATTTACTATTCTAACTCCAGGAAGGTGCAGCAATAGGGAAAGTGATGGATAGTGTAGGGGTATAATTTACTATTCTAACTCTAGGAAGGTGCAGAAGTAGGGAAAGTGATGGATAGTGTAGGGGTTTAATTTACTATTCTAACACCAGGAAGGTGCAGCAGTAGGGAAAGTGATGGATAGTGTAGGGGTTCGATATACTATTCTAACTCCAGGAAGGTGCAGCAGTAGGGAAAGTGATGGATAGTGTACGGGTTTGATTTACTATTCTAACTCCAGGAAGGTGCTGCAGTAGGAAAGTGATGGATAATGTAAGGGTTTAATTTACTATTCTAACTCCTGGAAGGTGCAGCAATAAGGAACGTGATGGATAGTGTAGTGCTATAATTTACTATTCTAACTCCAGGAAGGTGCAGCAGTAGGGAAAGTGATGGATAGTGTAGGGGTTTAATTTACTATTCTAACTCCAGGAAGGTGCAGCAGTGGGGAAAGTGATGGATAGTGTAAGGGTTTAATTTACTATTCTAACTCCAGGAAGGTGCAGCAATAGGGAAAGTGATGGATAGTGTAGGGGTATAATTTACTATTCCAACTCAAGGAAGGTGCAGCAGTAGGGAAAGTGTAGGATAGTGTAGTGATATAATTTAATATTCTAAGTCCAGGAAGGTGCAGCAGTAGGGAAAGTGATGGATAGTGTAGGGGTATAATTTACTATTCGAACTCCAGGAAGGTGCATCAGTAAGGAAAGTGATGGATAGTGTAGGGGTATAATTTACTATTCTAACTCCAGGAAGGTGTTGCAGAAGGGTAAGTGATGGATAGTGTAGGGGTATAAATTAGTATTCTAACTCCAGGAAGGTGCACCAGTAGGGAAAGTGATGGATAGTGTAGGGGTTCTATTTACTATTCTAAGTCGAGGAAGGTGCAGCACAAAGGAAAGTGTAGGATAGTGTAGGGGTATAATATCCTATTCTAACTCCAGGAAGGTGCAGCAGTAGGGAGAGTGATGGATAGTGTAAGGGTTTAATTTACTATTCAAACTCCAGGAAGGTGCAGCAATAAGGAACGTGATGGATAGTGTAGGGCTATAATTTACTATTCTAACTCCAGGAAGGTGCAGCAGTAGGGAAAGTGATGGATAGTGTAAGGGTTTAATTTACTATTCTAACTCCAGGAAGGTGCAGCAATAGAGAAAGTGATGGATAGTGTAGGGGTATAATTTACTATTCTAACTCAAGGAAGGTGCAGCAGTAGGGAAAGTGATGGATAGTGTAGGGGTTCAATTTACTACTCTAACTCCAGGAAGGTGCAGCAGTAGGGAAAGTGATAGATAGTGTAGGGATATAATTTATTATTCTAACTCCAGGAAGGTGCAGCAGTAGGGAAAGTGTAGCATAGTGTAGAGATATAATTTAATATTCTAAGTCCAGGAAGGTGCAGCAGTAGGGAAAGTGATGGATAGTGTAGGGGTATAATTTACTATTCTAACTCCAGGAAGGTTTTGCAGTAGGGTAAGTGATGGATAGTGTAGGAGTATAATTTACTATTCTAACTCCAGGAAGGTGCAGCAGTAGGGAAAGTGATGGATAGTGTAGGGGTTCGATTTACTATTCTAACTCCAGGAAGGTACAGCAATAGGGAAAGTGATGGATAGTGTAAGGGTTTAATTTACTATTCTAACTCCAGGAAGGTGCAGCAATAAGGAACGTGATGGATAGTGTAGGGCTATAATTTACTATTCTAACTCCAGGAAGGTGCAGCAGTAGGGAAAGTGATGGATAGTGTAGGGGTTCAATTTACTAGTCTAACTCCAGGAAGGTGCAGCAGTAGGGAAAGTGATGGATAGTGTAAGGGTTTCATTTACTATTCTAACTCCAGGAAGGTGCGGCAATAGGGAAAGTGATGGATAGTGTAGGGGTATAATTTACTATTCTAACTCAAGGAAGGTGCAGCAGTAGGGAAAGTGATGGATAGTGTAGGGGTTCAATTTACTACTCTAACTCCAGGAAGGTGCAGCAGTAGGGAAAGTGATGGATAGTGTAGGGATATAATCTACTATTCTAACTCCAGGAAGGTGCAGCAGTAGGGAAAGTGTAGGATAGTGTAGAGATATAATTTAATATTCTAACTCCAGGAAGGTGTTGCAGTAGGGTAAGTGATGGATAGTGTAGGAGTATAATTTACTAGTTTAACTCTAGGAAGGTGCAGCAGTAGGGAAAGTGATGGATAGTGTAGGGGTTTAATTTACTATTCTAACACCAGGAAGGTGCAGCAGTAGGGAAAGTGATGGATAGTATAGGGGTTCGATATACTATTCTAACTCTAGGAAGGTGCAGCAGTAGGGAAAGTGATGGATAGTGTACGGGTTTGATTTACTATTCTAACTCCAGGAAGGTGCAGCAGTAGGAAAGTGATGGATAGTGTAAGGGTTTAATTTACTATTCTAACTCCTGGAAGGTGCAGCAATAAGGAACGTGATGGATAGTGTAGGGCTATAATTTACTATTCTAACTCCAGGAAGGTGCAGCAGCAGGGAAAGTGATGGATAGTATAGGGGTTCTATTTACTATTCTAAGTCCAGGAAGGTGCAGCACAAAGGAAAGTGTAGGATAGTGTAGGGGTATAATATACTAATCTAACTCCAGGAAGGTGCAGCAGTAGGGAAAGTGATGGATATTGTAGGGGTTCAATTTACTAGTCTAACTCCAGGAAGGTGCAGCAGTAGGGAAAGTGATGGATAGTGTAGGGGTTCTATTTACTATTCTAAGTCCAGGAAGGTGCAGCACAAAGGAAAGTGTAGGATAGTGTAGGGGTATAATATACTATTCTAACTCCAGGAAGGTGCAGCAGTAGGGAAAGTGATGGATATTGTAGGGGTTCAATTTACTAGTCTAACTCCAGGATGGTGCAGCAGTAGGGAAAGTGATGGATAGTGTAAGGGTTTAATGTACTATTCTAACTCCAGGAAGGTGCAGCAATAGGGAAAGTGATGGATAGTGTAGGGGTATAATTTACTATTCTAACTCAAGGAAGGTGCAGCAGTAGGGAAAGTGATGGATAGTGTAGGGGTTCAATATACTACTCTAACTCCAGGAAGGTGCAGCAGTAGGGAAAGTGATGGATAGTGTAGGGATATAATTTACTATTCTAACTCCAGGAAGGTTTTGCAGTAGGGTAAGTGATGGATAGTGTAGGAGTATAATTTACAATTCTAATTCCAGGAAGGTGCAGCAGTAGGGAAAGTGATGGATAGTGTAGGGGTTCTATTTACTATTCTAAGTCCAGGAAGGTGCAGCACAAAGGAAAGTGTATGATAGTGTAGGGGTATAATTTACTATTCTAACTCCAGGAAGGTGCAGCAGTAGGGAAAGTGATGGATATTGTAGGGGTTCAATTTACTAGTCTAACTCCAGGATGGTGCAGCAGTAGGGAAAGTGATGGATAGTGTAAGGGTTTAATTTACTATTCTAACTCCAGGAAGGTGCAGCAATAGGGAAAGTGATGGATAGTGTAGGGGTATAATTTACTATTCTAACTCAAGGAAGGTGCAGCAGTAGGGAAAGTGATGGATAGTGTAGGGGTTCAATATACTACTCTAACTCCAGGAAGGTGCAGCAGTAGGGAAAGTGATGGATAGTGTAGGGATATAATTTACTATTCTAACTCCAGGAAGGTTTTGCAGTAGGGTAAGTGATGGATAGTGTAGGAGTATAATTTACAATTCTAATTCCAGGAAGGTGCAGCAGTAGGGAAAGTGATGGATAGTGTAGGGGTTCTATTTGCTATTCTAAGTCCAGGAAGGTGCAGCACAAAGGAAAGTGTATGATAGTGTAGTGGTATAATTTACTATTCTAACTCCAGGAAGGTGCAGCAGTAAGGAAAGTGATGGATAGTGTAGGGGTATAATTTACTATTCTAACTCCAGGAAGGTGTTGCATAAGGGTAAGTGATGGATAGTGTAGGGGTACGATTTACTATTCTAACTCCAGGAAGGTGCAGCAGTAGGGAAAGTGATGGATAGTGTAGGGGTATAATTTACTATTCGAACTCCAGGAAGGTGCAGCAGTAAGGGAAGTGATGGATAGTGCAGGGGTATAATTTACTATTCTAACTCCAGGAAGGTGCAGCAATAGGGAAAGTGATGGATAGTGTAGGGGTATAATTTACTATTCTAACTCCAGAAAGGTGCAGCAGTAGGGAAAGTGTAGGATAGTGTAGAGATATAATTTAATATTCTAAGTCCAGGAAGGTGCAGCAGTAGGGAAAGTGATGGATAGTGTAGGGGTATAATTTACTATTCGAACTCCAGGAAGGTGTTGCAGAAGGGTAAGTGATGGATAGTGTAGGGGTATAAATTAGTATCCTAACTCCAGGAAGGTGCACCAGTAGGGAAAGTGATGGATAGTGTAGGGGTTCTATTTACTATTCTAAGTCGAAGAAGGTGCAGCACAAAGGAAAGTGTAGGATAGTGTAGGGGTATAATATACTATTCTAACTCCAGGAAGGTGCAGCAGTAGGGAGAGTGATGGATAGTGTAAGGGTTTAATTTACTATTCTAACTCCAGGAAGGTGCAGCAATAAGGAACGTGATGGATAGTGTAGGGCTATAATTTACTATTCTAACTCCAGGAAGGTGCAGCAGTAGGGAAAGTGATGGATAGTGTAAGGGTTTAATTTACTATTCTAACTCCAGGAAGGTGCAGCAATAGGGAAAGTGATGGATAGTGTAGGGGTATAATTTACTATTCTAACTCAAGGAAGGTGCAGCAGTAGGGAAAGTGATGGATAGTGTAGGGGTTCAATTTACTACTCTAACTCCAGGAAGGTGCAGCAGTAGGGAAAGTGATGGATAGTGTAGGGATATAATTTACTATTCTAACTCCAGGAAGGTGCAGCAGTAGGGAAAGTGTAGGATAGTGTAGAGATATAATTTAATATTCTAAGTCCAGGAAGGTGCAGCAGTAGGGAAAGTGATGGATAGTGTAGGGGTATAATTTACTATTCTAACTCCAGGAAGGTGTTGCAGAAGGGTAAGTGATGGATAGTGTAGGGGTATACATTACTATTCTAACTCCAGGAACGTGCAGCAGTAGGGAAAGTGATGGATAATATAGGGGTTCAATTTACTATTCTAACTCCAGGAAGGTGCAGCAGTAGGGAAAGTGACGGATAGTGTGGGGGTATAATTTACTATTCTAACTCCAGGAAGGTTTTGCAGTAGGGTAAGTGATGGATAGTGTAGGAGTATAATTTACTATTCTAACTCCAGGAAGGTGCAGCAGTATGGAAAGTGATGGATAGTGTAGGGGTTCGATTTACTATTCTAACTCCAGGAAGGTGCAGCAATAGGGAAAGTGATGGATAGTGTAAGGGTTTAATTTACTATTCTAACTCCAGGAAGGTGCAGCAATAAGGAACGTGATGGATAGTGTAGGGCTATAATTTACTATTCTAACTCCAGGAAGGTGCAGCAGTAGGGAAAGTGATGGATAGTGTAGGGGTTCAATTTACTAGTCTAACTCCAGGAAGGTGCAGCAGTAGGGAAAGTGATGGATAGTGTAAGGGTTTCATTTACTATTCTAACTCCAGGAAGGTGCAGCAATAGGGAAAGTGATGGATAGTGTAGGGGTATAATTTACTATTCTAACTCAAGGAAGGTGCAGCAGTAGGGAAAGTGATGGATAGTGTAGGGGTTTAATTTACTATTCTAACTCCAGGAAGGTGCAGCAATAAGGAACGTGATGGATAGTGTAGGGCTATAATTTACTATTCTAACTCCAGGAAGGTGCAGCAGTAGGGAAAGTGATGGATAGTGTAAGGGTTTAATTTACTATTCTAACTCCAGGAAGGTGCAGCAATAGGGAAAGTGATGGATAGTGTAGGGGTATAATTTACTATTCTAACTCAAGGAAGGTGCAGCAGTAGGGAAAGTGATGGATAGTGTAGGGGTTCAATTTACTACTCTAACTCCAGGAAGGTGCAGCAGTAGGGAAAGTGATGGATAGTGTAGGGATATAATTTACTATTCTAACTCCAGGAAGGTGCAGCAGTAGGGAAAGTGTAGGATAGTGTAGAGATATAATTTAATATTCTAAGTCCAGGAAGGTGCAGCAGTAGGGAAAGTGATGGATAGTGTAGGGGTATAATTTACTATTCTAACTCCAGGAAGGTGTTGCAGAAGGGTAAGTGATGGATAGTGTAGGGGTATACATTACTATTCTAACTCCAGGAACGTGCAGCAGTAGGGAAAGTGATGGATAATATAGGGGTTCAATTTACTATTCTAACTCCAGGAAGGTGCAGCAGTAGGGAAAGTGACGGATAGTGTAGGGGTATAATTTACTATTCTAACTCCAGGAAGGTTTTGCAGTAGGGTAAGTGATGGATAGTGTAGGAGTATAATTTACTATTCTAACTCCAGGAAGGTGCAGCAGTATGGAAAGTGATGGATAGTGTAGGGGTTCGATTTACTATTCTAACTCCAGGAAGGTGCAGCAATAGGGAAAGTGATGGATAGTGTAAGGGTTTAATTTACTATTCTAACTCCAGGAAGGTGCAGCAATAAGGAACGTGATGGATAGTGTAGGGCTATAATTTACTATTCTAACTCCAGGAAGGTGCAGCAGTAGGGAAAGTGATGGATAGTGTAGGGGTTCAATTTACTAGTCTAACTCCAGGAAGGTGCAGCAGTAGGGAAAGTGATGGATAGTGTAAGGGTTTCATTTACTATTCTAACTCCAGGAAGGTGCAGCAATAGGGAAAGTGATGGATAGTGTAGGGGTATAATTTACTATTCTAACTCAAGGAAGGTGCAGCAGTAGGGAAAGTGATGGATAGTGTAGGGGTTCAATTTACTACTCTAACTCCAGGAAGGTGCAGCAGTAGGGAAAGTGATGGATAGTGTAGGGATATAATCTACTATTCTAACTCCAGGAAGGTGCAGCAGTAGGGAAAGTGTAGGATAGTGTAGAGATATAATTTAATATTCTAACTCCAGGAAGGTGTTGCAGTAGGGTAAGTGATGGATAGTGTAAGGGTTTAATTTACTATTCTAACTCCAGGAAGGTGCAGCAGTAGGGAAAGTGATGGATAGTGTAGGGGTTCAATTTACTAGTCTAACTCCAGGAAGGTGCAGCAGTAGGGAAAGTGATGGATAGTGTAAGGGTTTCATTTACTATTCTAACTCCAGGAAGGTGCAGCAATAGGGAAAGTGATGGATAGTGTAGGGGTATAATTTACTATTCTAACTCTAGGAAGGTGCAGCAGTAGGGAAAGTGATGGATAGTGTAGGGGTTTAATTTACTATTCTAACACCAGGAAGGTGCAGCAGTAGGGAAAGTGATGGATAGTGTAGGGGTTCGATATACTATTCTAACTCCATTAAGGTGCAGCAGTAGGGAAAGTGATGGATAGTGTACGGGTTTGATTTACTATTCTAACTCCAGGAAGGTGCAGCAGTAGGAAAGTGATGGATAGTGTAAGGGTTTAATTTACTATTCTAACTCCTGGAAGGTGCAGCAATAAGGAACGTGATGGATAGTGTAGTGCTATAATTTACTATTCTAACTCCAGGAAGGTGCAGCAGTAGGGAAAGTGATGGATAGTGTAGGGGTTTAATTTACTATTCTAACTCCAGGAAGGTGCAGCAGTAGGGAAAGTGATGGATATTGTAGGGGTTCAATTTACTAGTCTAACTCCAGGAAGGTGCAGCAGTGGGGAAAGTGATGGATAGTGTAAGGGTTTAATTTACTATTCTAACTCCAGGAAGGTGCAGCAATAGGGAAAGTGATGGATAGTGTAGGGGTATAATTTACTATTCCAACTCAAGGAAGGTGCAGCAGTAGGGAAAGCGTAGGATAGTGTAGTGATATAATTTAATATTCTAAGTCCAGGAAGGTGCAGCAGTAGGGAAAGTGATGGATAGTGTAGGGGTATAATTTACTATTCGAACTCCAGGAAGGTGCATCAGTAAGGAAAGTGATGGATAGTGTAGGGGTATAATTTACTATTCTAACTCCAGGAAGGTGTTGCAGAAGGGTAAGTGATGGATAGTGTAGGGGTATAAATTAGTATTCTAACTCCAGGAAGGTGCACCAGTAGGGAAAGTGATGGATAGTGTAGGGGTTCTATTTACTATTCTAAGTCGAGGAAGGTGCAGCACAAAGGAAAGTGTAGGATAGTGTAGGGGTATAATATCCTATTCTAACTCCAGGAAGGTGCAGCAGTAGGGAGAGTGATGGATAGTGTAAGGGTGTAATTTACTATTCAAACTCCAGGAAGGTGCAGCAATAAGGAACGTGATGGATAGTGTAGGGCTATAATTTACTATTCTAACTCCAGGAAGGTGCAGCAGTAGGGAAAGTGATGGATAGTGTAAGGGTTTAATTTACTATTCTAACTCCAGGAAGGTGCAGCAATAGAGAAAGTGATGGATAGTGTAGGGGTATAATTTACTATTCTAACTCAAGGAAGGTGCAGCAGTAGGGAAAGTGATGGATAGTGTAGGGGTTCAATTTACTACTCTAACTCCAGGAAGGTGCAGCAGTAGGGAAAGTGATAGATAGTGTAGGGATATAATTTATTATTCTAACTCCAGGAAGGTGCAGCAGTAGGGAAAGTGTAGCATAGTGTAGAGTTTAATTTAATATTCTATGTCCAGGAAGGTGCAGCAGTAGGGAAAGTGATGGATAGTGTAGGGGTATAATTTACTATTCTAACTCCAGGAAGGTTTTGCAGTAGGGTAAGTGATGGATAGTGTAGGAGTATAATTTACTATTCTAACTCCAGGAAGGTGCAGCAGTAGGGAAAGTGATGGATAGTGTAGGGGTTCGATTTACTATTCTAACTCCAGGAAGGTGCAGCAATAGGGAAAGTGATGGATAGTGTAAGGGTTTAATTTACTATTCTAACTCCAGGAAGGTGCAGCAATAAGGAACGTGATGGATAGTGTAGGGCTATAATTTACTATTCTAACTCCAGGAAGGTGCAGCAGTAGGGAAAGTGATAGATAGTGTATGGGTTCAATTTACTAGTCTAACTCCAGGAAGGTGCAGCAGTAGGGAAAGTGATGGATAGTGTAAGGGTTTCATTTACTATTCTAACTCCAGGAAGGTGCAGCAATAGGGAAAGTGATGGATAGTGTAGGGGTATAATTTACTATTCTAACTCAAGGAAGGTGCAGCAGTAGGGAAAGTGATGGATAGTGTAGGGGTTCAATTTACTACTCTAACTCCAGGAAGGTGCAGCAGTAGGGAAAGTGATGGATAGTGTAGGGATATAATCTACTATTCTAACTCCAGGAAGGTGCAGCAGTAGGGAAAGTGTAGGATAGTGTAGAGATATAATGTAATATTCTAACTCCAGGAAGGTGTTGCAGTAGGGTAAGTGATGGATAGTGTAGGAGTATAATTTACTATTCTAACTCTAGGAAGGTGCAGCAGTAGGGAAAGTGATGGATAGTGTAGGGGTTTAATTTACTATTCTAACACCAGGAAGGTGCAGCAGTAGGGAAAGTGATGGATAGTGTAGGGGTTCGATATACTATTCTAACTCTAGGAAGGTGCAGCAGTAGGGAAAGTGATGGATAGTGTACGGGTTTGATTTACTATTCTAACTCCAGGAAGGTGCAGCAGTAGGAAAGTGATGGATAGTGTAAGGGTTTAATTTACTATTCTAACTCCTGGAAGGTGCAGCAATAAGGAACGTGATGGATAGTGTAGGGCTATAATTTACTATTCTAACTCCAGGAAGGTGCAGCAGCAGGGAAAGTGATGGATAGTATAGGGGTTCTATTTACTATTCTAAGTCCAGGAAGGTGCAGCACAAAGGAAAGTGTAGGATAGTGTAGGGGTATAATATACTAATCTAACTCCAGGAAGGTGCAGCAGTAGGGAAAGTGATGGATATTGTAGGGGTTCAATTTACTAGTCTAACTCCAGGAAGGTGCATCAGTAGGGAAAGTGATGGATAGTGTAGGGGTTCTATTTACTATTCTAAGTCCAGGAAGGTGCAGCACAAAGGAAAGTGTAGGATAGTGTAGGGGTATAATATACTATTCTAACTCCAGGAAGGTGCAGCAGTAGGGAAAGTGATGGATATTGTAGGGGTTCAATTTACTAGTCTAACTCCAGGATGGTGCAGCAGTAGGGAAAGTGATGGATAGTGTAAGGGTTTAATGTACTATTCTAACTCCAGGAAGGTGCAGCAATAGGGAAAGTGATGGATAGTGTAGGGGTATAATTTACTATTCTAACTCAAGGAAGGTGCAGCAGTAGGGAAAGTGATGGATAGTGTAGGGGTTCAATATACTACTCTAACTCCAGGAAGGTGCAGCAGTAGGGAAAGTGATGGATAGTGTAGGGATATAATTTACTATTCTAACTCCAGGAAGGTTTTGCAGTAGGGTAAGTGATGGATAGTGTAGGAGTATAATTTACAATTCTAATTCCAGGAAGGTGCAGCAGTAGGGAAAGTGATGGATAGTGTAGGGGTTCTATTTACTATTCTAAGTCCAGGAAGGTGCAGCACAAAGGAAAGTGTATGATAGTGTAGGGGTATAATTTACTATTCTAACTCCAGGAAGGTGCAGCAGTAGGGAAAGTGATGGATATTGTAGGGGTTCAATTTACTAGTCTAACTCCAGGATGGTGCAGCAGTAGGGAAAGTGATGGATAGTGTAAGGGTTTAATTTACTATTCTAACTCCAGGAAGGTGCAGCAATAGGGAAAGTGATGGATAGTGTAGGGGTATAATTTACTATTCTAACTCAAGGAAGGTGCAGCAGTAGGGAAAGTGATGGATAGTGTAGGGGTTCAATATACTACTCTAACTCCAGGAAGGTGCAGCAGTAGGGAAAGTGATGGATAGTGTAGGGATATAATTTACTATTCTAACTCCAGGAAGGTTTTGCAGTAGGGTAAGTGATGGATAGTGTAGGAGTATAATTTACAATTCTAATTCCAGGAAGGTGCAGCAGTAGGGAAAGTGATGGATAGTGTAGGGGTTCTATTTACTATTCTAAGTCCAGGAAGGTGCAGCACAAAGGAAAGTGTATGATAGTGTAGTGGTATAATTTACTATTCTAACTCCAGGAAGGTGCAGCAGTAAGGAAAGTGATGGATAGTGTAGGGGTATAATTTACTATTCTAACTCCAGGAAGGTGTTGCATAAGGGTAAGTGATGGATAGTGTAGGGGTACGATTTACTATTCTAACTCCAGGAAGGTGCAGCAGTAGGGAAAGTGATGGATAGTGTAGGGGTATAATTTACTATTCGAACTCCAGGAAGGTGCAGCAGTAAGGGAAGTGATGGATAGTGCAGGGGTATAATTTACTATTCTAACTCCAGGAAGGTGCAGCAATAGGGAAAGTGATGGATAGTGTAGGGGTATAATTTACTATTCTAACTCCAGAAAGGTGCAGCAGTAGGGAAAGTGTAGGATAGTGTAGAGATATAAATTAATATTCTAAGTCCAGGAAGGTGCAGCAGTAGGGAAAGTGATGGATAGTGTAGGGGTATAATTTACTATTCGAACTCCAGGAAGGTGTTGCAGAAGGGTAAGTGATGGATAGTGTAGGGGTATAAATTAGTATCCTAACTCCAGGAAGGTGCACCAGTAGGGAAAGTGATGGATAGTGTAGGGGTTCTATTTACTATTCTAAGTCGAAGAAGGTGCAGCACAAAGGAAAGTGTAGGATAGTGTAGGGGTATAATATACTATTCTAACTCCAGGAAGGTGCAGCAGTAGGGAGAGTGATGGATAGTGTAAGGGTTTAATTTACTATTCTAACTCCAGGAAGGTGCAGCAATAAGGAACGTGATGGATAGTGTAGGGCTATAATTTACTATTCTAACCCCAGGAAGGTGCAGCAGTAGGGAAAGTGATGGATAGTGTAAGGGTTTAATTTACTATTCTAACTCCAGGAAGGTGCAGCAATAGGGAAAGTGATGGATAGTGTAGGGGTATAATTTACTATTCTAACTCAAGGAAGGTGCAGCAGTAGGGAAAGTGATGGATAGTGTAGGGGTTCAATTTACTACTCTAACTCCAGGAAGGTGCAGCAGTAGGGAAAGTGATGGATAGTGTAGGGATATAATTTACTATTCTAACTCCAGGAAGGTGCAGCAGTAGGGAAAGTGTAGGATAGTGTAGAGATATAATTTAATATTCTAAGTCCAGGAAGGTGCAGCAGTAGGGAAAGTGATGGATAGTGTAGGGGTATAATTTACTATTCTAACTCCAGGAAGGTGTTGCAGAAGGGTAAGTGATGGATAGTGTAGGGGTATACATTACTATTCTAACTCCAGGAACGTGCAGCAGTAGGGAAAGTGATGGATAATATAGGGGTTCAATTTACTATTCTAACTCCAGGAAGGTGCAGCAGTAGGGAAAGTGACGGATAGTGTAGGGGTATAATTTACTATTCTAACTCCAGGAAGGTTTTGCAGTAGGGTAAGTGATGGATAGTGTAGGAGTATAATTTACTATTCTAACTCCAGGAAGGTGCAGCAGTATGGAAAGTGATGGATAGTGTAGGGGTTCGATTTACTATTCTAACTCCAGGAAGGTGCAGCAATAGGGAAAGTGATGGATAGTGTAAGGGTTTAATTTACTATTCTAACTCCAGGAAGGTGCAGCAATAAGGAACATGATGGATAGTGTAGGGCTATAATTTACTATTCTAACTCCAGGAAGGTGCAGCAGTAGGGAAAGTGATGGATAGTGTAGGGGTTCAATTTACTAGTCTAACTCCAGGAAGGTGCAGCAGTAGGGAAAGTGATGGATAGTGTAAGGGTTTCATTTACTATTCTTACTCCAGGAAGGTGCAGCAATAGGGAAAGTGATGGATAGTGTAGGGGTATAATTTACTATTCTAACTCAAGGAAGGTGCAGCAGTAGGGAAAGTGATGGATAGTGTAGGGGTTCAATTTACTACTCTAACTCCAGGAAGGTGCAGCAGTAGGGAAAGTGATGGATAGTGTAGGGATATAATCTACTATTCTAACTCCAGGAAGGTGCAGCAGTAGGGAAAGTGTAGGATAGTGTAGAGATATAATTTAATATTCTAACTCCAGGAAGGTGTTGCATTAGGGTAAGTGATGGATAGTGTAAGGGTTTAATTTACTATTCTAACTCCAGGAAGGTGCAGCAATAAGGAACGTGATGGATAGTGTAGGGCTATAATTTACTATTCTAACTCCAGGAAGGTGCAGCAGTAGGGAAAGTGATGGATAGTGTAGGGGTTCAATTTACTAGTCTAACTCCAGGAAGGTGCAGCAGTAGGGAAAGTGATGGATAGTGTAAGGGTTTCATTTACTATTCTAACTCCAGGAAGGTGCAGCAATAGGGAAAGTGATGGATAGTGTAGGGGTATAATTTACTATTCTAACTCTAGGAAGGTGCAGCAGTAGGGAAAGTGATGGATAGTGTAGGGGTTTAATTTACTATTCTAACACCAGGAAGGTGCAGCAGTAGGGAAAGTGATGGATAGTGTAGGGGTTTGATATACTATTCTAACTCCATTAAGGTGCAGCAGTAGGGAAAGTGATGGATAGTGTAGAGATATAATTTAATATTCTAAGTCCAGGAAGGTGCAGCAGTAGGGAAAGTGATGGATAGTGTAGGGGTATAATTTACTATTCTAACTCCAGGAAGGTGTTGCAGAAGGGTAAGTGATGGATAGTGTAGGGGTATACATTACTATTCTAACTCCAGGAAGGTGCAGCAGTAGGGAAAGTGATGGATAATATAGGGGTTCAATTTACTATTCTAACTCCAGGAAGGTGCAGCAGCAGGGAAAGTGACGGATAGTGTAGGGGTATAATTTACTATTCTAACTCCAGGAAGGTTTTGCAGTAGGGTAAGTGATGGATAGTGTAGGAGTATAATTTACTATTCTAACTCCAGGAAGGTGTGTAGTGTAGTTCCTATCTTCCCAATAGGCTCTGCGCATTGGAATAATACCTACAGCAGTAAAGGCCTAGGCCAGACGTTAACTAGGTCTACTACTGTCGATACTAGACTTAAGTTTTGGGTTTGCCAGCATAGCTCAGAGTTCGCTAGAAACTTTCTCGAATGTTCAGGAAAGAATTAACTCCCCTGATTAGACAAGAAGGGATTTAGTTTCTGACAACCATAGAACATGACAACTTTGCTCTCCCCTAATCAAGAGTGTATCTCCAGAGTCGTGTGAGCACAAGGCAATTATTTTACTCAGTCAGTACGTGCATTCTTAGTCTCATCAGATTGTAGAGAAAAGGAAGAGACGGGCGTGTTCAATAAAAAGGTGTTATTTATTGATCAGTCTCTTTTCTCGTACAAGAGAAATGGATCGATATTATTGCAATACTTATAGTTAAGTAAAGTGCATACATTAAAAGCAATAGTATAAAATAATACTGTAAAAACATTGATATGGTTTCTGAGCCATATGATGTTTAAAATGATTAAAATATATTTACATACACATATACATTTGACTAAACGTACTCAACTGGTGTTTCTAAATACGCCTACCCCGTGTACCTGACCTAAGTCTAATGCGTGGGCGGGAATAGAAAGTTACAGTTTAAGTTAAGTTTGTTTTTGCCAAGTGAATAACTAAAGAATTCTCTGTGAGGGGTTATTCAGTTCTGTACCTGGAAGTTAGGATGAATGAGGAATGGTATCTCTTTCTCTGCTCTCGATATTCCAGGCTGCCTGTGAGGGCTGCCCGAAAGCGCCGGTGCTGGGTCTCTCGGTAGGAGATAGCAGCGCGTCTCTCAGCGCATCAGGAAGGCGGGGCTGCTGCCAGCGGGGTCTGCTCTGCTTCTGGGCTTCGGCAAGTATGGCTGCTCCGTCTCGTCACCACGCGTGTGTTTGCATAGGGCAAGATCGGCAATATTTATACCTTAAAGGTGCCGAGATTGACGTAAGGATGGACATAGATACGTCAATAAAGATGTCATACGACTTGCTCGTTAGCACATTCTTTTACTGAAGTTCTCTGTGAAATCAAAACAATGGCCGCACGGATTTTCCAGGTTGTCATAGGTTTGATTTGTTATGAGAACGTCGTATGCCTTATCAGGGGCTGGAGGAATGTTGCTTGTCTAATTAGATCTCAAGCGTTATGACCTAATCAGATAACACGTTCCTGTGCCGTAGTGTGACTGCTCAGATAACGGTATCTGCATCATGGGGGCTTTTCTTGCCTCATGGGCTGACTGTTAGTTAACTTGATAGTTAGTTTAACCAGAATAGGGTCAGGAATAGGGGGATCGATTCAGAACCTATATGAATACATGACAGGTGCAGCAGTAGGTAAAGTGATGGATAGTGTAGGGGTTCGATTTACTATTCTAACTCCAGGAAGGTGCAGCAGTAGGGAAAGTGATGGATAGTGTAAGGGTTTAATTTACTATTCTAACTCCAGGAAGGTGCAGCAATAAGGAACGTGATGGATAGTGTAGGGCTATAATTTACTATTCTAACTCCAGGAAGGTGCAGCAGTAGGGAAAGTGATGGATAGTGTAGGGGTTCAATTTACTAGTCTAACTCCAGGAAGGTGCAGCAGTAGGGAAAGTGAAGGATAGTGTAAGGGTTTAATGTACTATTCTAACTCCAGGAAGGTGCAGCAAAAGGGAAAGTGATGGATAGTGTAGGGGTATAATTTACTATTCTAACTCAAGGAAGGTGCAGCAGTAGGGAAAGTGATGGATAGTGTAGAGGTTCAATTTACTACTCTAACTCCAGGAAGGTGCAGCAGTAGGGAAAGTGATGGATAGTGTAGGGATATAATCTACTATTCTAACTCCAGGAAGGTGCAGCAGTAGGGAAAGTGTAGGATAGTGTAGAGATATAATTTAATATTCTAACTCCAGGAAGGTGTTGCAGTAGGGTAAGTGATGGATAGTGTAGGAGTATAATTTACTATTCTAACTCCAGGAAGGTGCAGCAGTAGGGAAAGTGATGGATAGTGTAGGGGTTTAATTTACTATTCTAACTCCAGGAAGGTGCAGCAGTAGGGAAAGTGATGGATAGTGTACGGGTTTGATTTACTATTTTAACTCCAGGAAGGTACAGCAATAAGGAAAGTGATGGATAGTGTAGGGGTATAATTTACTATTCTAACTGCAAGAAGGTTTTGCAGTAGGGTAAGTGTTGGATAGTGTAGGAGTATAATTTACTATTCTAACTCCAGGAAGGTGCAGCAGTAGGGAAAGTGATGGATAGTGTAGGGGTACGATTTACTATTCTAATTCCAGGAAGGTGCAGCAGTAGGGAAAGTGATGGATAGTGTACGGGTTTGATTTACTATTCTAACTCCAGAAAGGTACAGCAATAAGTAAAGTGATGGATAGTGTAGGGCTATAATTTACTATTCTAACTCCAGGAAGGTTTTGCAGTAGGGTAAGTGATGGATAGTGTAGGAGTATAATTTACTATTCTAACTCCAGGAAGGTGCAGCAGTATGGAAAGTGATGGATAGTGTAGGGGTTCTATTTACTATTCTAAGTCCAAGAAGGTGCAGCACAAAGGAAAGTGTAGGATAGTGTAGGGGTATAATTTACTATTCTAACTCCAGGAAGGTGCAGCAGTAAGGAAAATGATGGATAGTGTAGGGGTATAATTTACTATTCTTACTCCAGGAAGGTGTTGCATAAGGGTAAGTGATGGATAGTGTAGGGGTACGATTTACTATTCTAACTCCAGGAAGGTGCAGCAGTAGGGAAAGTGATGGATAGTGTAGGGGTTTGATTTACTATTCTAACTCCAGGAAGGTACAGCAATAAGGAAAGTGATGGATAGTATAGGGGTATAATTTACTATTCTAACTCCAGGAAGGTGTTGCAGTAGGGTAAGTGATGGCTAGTGTAGGAGTATAATTTACTATTCTAACTCCAGGAAGGTGCAGCAGTAGGGAAAGTGATGGATAGTGTAGGGGTTTAATTTACTATTCGAACTCCAGGAAGGTGCAGCAGTAGGGAAAGTGATGGATAGTGTATTAACTATTCCAAGTCCAGGAAGGTGCAGCACAAAGAAAAGTGTAGGATAGTGTAGGGGGAATAATATACTATTCTAACTCCAGGAAGGTGCAGCAGTAGGGAAAGTGATGGATAGACTATGGGTTTAATTTACTATTCTAACTCCAGGAAGGTGCAGCAGTAGGGAAAGTGATGGAGAGTGTAGGGGTTCGATTTACTATTCTAACTCCAGGAAGGTGCAGCAGTAGGGAAAGTGATGGATAGTGTAGGAGTATAATTTACTATTCTAACTCCAGGAAGGTTTTGCAGTAGGGTAAGTGTTGGATAGTATAGGAGTATAATTTACTATTCTAACTCCAGGAAGGTGCAGCAGTAGGGAAAGTGATGGATAGTGTAGGGGTTCTATTTACTATTCTAAGTCCAGGAAGGTGCAGCACAAAGGAAAGTGTAGGATAGTGTAGGGGTATAATATACTATTCTAACTCCAGGAAGGTGCAGCAGTAGGGAAAATGATGGATAGTGTAGAGGTTCAATTTGCTATTCTAACTCCAGAAAGGTGCATCAATAAGGAAAGTGATGGATAGTGTGGGGGTATAATTTACTATTCTAACTCAAGGAAGGTGCAGCAGTAGGGAAAGTGATGGATAGTGTAGGGATTCAATTTACTACTCTAACTCCAGGAAGGTGCAGCAGTAGGTAAAGTGATGGATAGTGTAGGGATATAATTTACTATTCTAACTCCAGAAAGGTGTTGCAGAAGGGTAAGTGATGGATAGTGTAGGGGTATAAATTACTATTTTAACTCCTGGAAGGTGCACCAGTAGGGAAAGTGATGGATAGTGTAGGGGTATAATTTACTATTCGAACTCCAGGAAGGTGCAGCAGTAAGGGAAGTGATGGATAGTGCAGGGGTATAATTTACTATTCTAACTCCAGGAAGGTGCAGCAATAGGGAAAGTGATGGATAGTGTAGGGGTATAATTTACTATTCCAACTCAAGGAAGGTGCAGCAGTAGGGAAAGTGATGGATAGTGTAGGGGTTCAATTTACTACTCTAACTCCAGGAAGGTGCAGCAGTAGGGAAAGTGATGGATAGTGTAGGGATATAATTTACTATTCTAACTCCAGAAAGGTGCAGCAGTAGGGAAAGTGTAGGATAGTGTAGAGATATAATTTAATATTCTAAGTCCAGGAAGGTGCAGCAGTAGGGAAAGTGATGGATAGTGTAGGGGTATAATTTACTATTCGAACCCCAGGAAGGTGCAGCAGTAAGGAAAGTGATGGATAGTGTAGGGGTATAATTTACTATTCTAACTCCAGGAAGGTGTTGCAGAAGGGTAAGTGATGGATAGTGTAGGGGTATAAATTACTATTTTAACTCCTGGAAGGTGCACCAGTAGGGAAAGTGATGGATAGTGTAGGGGTATAATTTACTATTCGAACTCCAGGAAGGTGCAGCAGTAAGGGAAGTGATGGATAGTGCAGGGGTATAATTTACTATTCTAACTCCAGGAAGGTGCAGCAATAGGGAAAGTGATAGATAGTGTAGGGGTATAATTTACTATTCCAACTCAAGGAAGGTGCAGCAGTAGGGAAAGTGATGGATAGTGTAGGGGTTCAATTTACTACTCTAACTCCAGGAAGGTGCAGCAGTAGGGAAAGTGATGGATAGTGTAGGGATATAATTTACTATTCTAACTCCAGAAAGGTACAGCAGTAGGGAAAGTGTAGGATAGTGTAGAGATATAATTTAATATTCTAAGTCCAGGAAGGTGCAGCAGTAGGGAAAGTGATGGATAGTGTAGGGGTATAATTTACTATTCGAACTCCAGGAAGGTGTTGCAGAAGGGTAAGTGATGGATAGTGTAGGGGTATAAATTAGTATCCTAACTCCAGGAAGGTGCACCAGTAGGGAAAGTGATGGATAGTGTAGGGGTTCTATTTACTATTCTAAGTCGAAGAAGGTGCAGCACAAAGGAAAGTGTAGGATAGTGTAGGGGTATAATATACTATTCTAACTCCAGGAAGGTGCAGCAGTAGGGAGAGTGATGGATAGTGTAAGGGTTTAATTTACTATTCTAACTCCAGGAAGGTGCAGCAATAAGGAACGTGATGGATAGTGTAGGGCTATAATTTACTATTCTAACTCCAGGAAGGTTTTGCAGTAGGGTAAGTGTTGGATAGTATAGGAGTATAATTTACTATTCTAACTCCAGGAAGGAGCAGCAGTAGGGAAAGTATAGTGTAGGGGTTCTATTTACTATTCTAAGTCCAGGAAGGTGCAGCACAAAGGAAAGTGTAGGATAGTGTAGGGGTATAATATACTATTCTAACTCCAGGAAGGTGCAGCAGTAGGGAAAATGATGGATAGTGTAGAGGTTCAATTTGCTATTCTAACTCCAGAAAGGTGCATCAATAAGGAAAGTGATGGATAGTGTGGGGGTATAATTTACTATTCTAACTCAAGGAAGGTGCAGCAGTAGGGAAAGTGATGGATAGTGTAGGGGTTAAATTTACTACTCTAACTCCAGGAAGGTGCAGCAGTAGGTAAAGTGATGGATAGTGTAGGGATATAATTTACTATTCTAACTCCAGAAAGGTGTAGCAGTAGGGAAAGTGTAGGATAGTGTAGAGATATAATTCAATATTCTAAGTCCAGGAAGGTGCAGCAGTAGGGAAAGTGAGGGATAGTGTAGGGGTATAATTTACTATTCGAACCCCAGGAAGGTGCAGCAGTAAGGAAAGTGATGGATAGTGTAGGGGTATAATTTACTATACTAACTCCAGGAAGGTGTTGCAGAAGGGTAAGTGATGGATAGTGTAGGGATATAAATTACTATTTTAACTCCTGGAAGGTGCACTAGTAGGGAAAGTGATGGATAGTGTAGGGGTATAATTTACTATTCGAACTCCAGGAAGGTGCAGCAGTAAGGGAAGTGATGGATAGTGCTGGGGTATAATTTACTATTCTAACTACAGGAAGGTGCAGCAATAGGGAAAGTGATGGATAGTGTAGGGGTATAATTTACTATTCCAACTCAAGGAAGGTGCAGCAGTAGGGAAAGTGATGGATAGTGTAGGGGTTCAATTTACTACTCTAACTCCAGGAAGGTGCAGCAGTAGGGAAAGTGATGGATAGTGTAGGGATATAATTTACTATTCTAACTCCAGAAAGGTGCAGCAGTAGGGAAAGTGTAGGATAGTGTAGAGATATAATTTAATATTCTAAGTCCAGGAAGGTGCAGCAGTAGGGAAAGTGATGGATAGTGTAGGGGTATAATTTACTATTCTAACTCCAGGAAGGTGTTGCAGAAGGGTAAGTGATGGATAGTGTAGGGGTATACATTACTATTCTAACTCCAGGAAGGTGCAGCAGTAGGGAAAGTGATGGATATTATAGGGGTTCAATGTACTATTCTAACTCCAGGAAGGTGCAGCAGCAGGGAAAGTGACGGATAGTGTAGGGGTATAATTTACTATTCTAACTCCAGGAAGGTTTTGCAGTAGGGTAAGTGATGGATAGTGTAGGAGTATAATTTACTATTCTAACTCCAGGAAGGTGCAGCAGTAGGGAAAGTGATGGATAGTGTAGGGGTTCGATTTACTATTCTAACTCCAGGAAGGTGCAGCAGTAGGGAAAGTGATGGATAGTGTAAGGGTTAAATTTACTATTCTAACTCCAGGAAGGTGCAGCAATAAGGAACGTGATGGATAGTGTAGGGCTATAATTTACTATTCTAACTCCAGGAAGGTGCAGCAGTAGGGAAAGTGATGGATAGTGTAGGGGTTCAATTTACTAGTCTAACTCCAGGAAGGTGCAGCAGTAGGGAAAGTGAAGGATAGTGTAAGGGTTTAATTTACTATTCTAACTCCAGGAAGGTGCAGCAAAAGGGAAAGTGATGGATAGTGTAGGGGTATAATTTACTATTCTAACTCAAGGAAGGTGCAGCAGTAGGGAAAGTGATGGATAGTGTAGGGGTTCAATTTACTACTCTAACTCCAAGAAGGTGCAGCAGTAGGGAAAGTGATGGATAGTGTAGGGATATAATCTACTATTCTAACTCCAGGAAGGTGCAGCAGTAGGGAAAGTGTAGGATAGTGTAGAGATATAATTTAATATTCTAACTCCAGGAAGGTGTTGCAGTAGGGTAAGTGATGGATAGTGTAGGAGTATAATTTACTATTCTAACTCCAGGAAGGTGCAGCAGTAGGGAAAGTGATGGATAGTGTAGGGGTTTAATTTACTATTCTAACTCCAGGAAGGTGCAGCAGTAGGGAAAGTGATGGATAGTGTATGGGTTTGATTTACTATTCTAACTCCAGGAAGGTACAGCAATAAGGAAAGTGATGGATAGTGTAGGGGTATAATTTACTATTCTAACTGCAAGAAGGTTTTGCAGTAGGGTAAGTGTTGGATAGTGTAGGAGTATAATTTACTATTCTAACTCCAGGAAGGTGCAGCCGTAGGGAAAGTGATGGATAGTGTAGGGGTACGATTTACTATTCTAACTCCAGGAAGGTGCAGCAGTAGGGAAAGTGATGGATAGTGTAGGGATATAATTTACTATTCTAACTCCAGGAAGGTTTTGCAGTAGGGTAAGTGATGGATAGTGTAGGAGTATAATTTACTATTCTAACTCCAGGAAGGTGCAGCAGTATGGAAAGTGATGGATAGTGTAGCGGTTCTATTTACTATTCTAAGTCCAGGAAGGTGCAGCACAAAGGAAAGTGTAGGATAGTGTAGGGGTATAATTTACTATTCTAACTCCAGGAAGGTGCAGCAGTAAGGGAAATGATGGATAGTGTAGGGGTATAATTTACTATTCTTACTCCAGGAAGGTGTTGCATAAGGGTAAGTGATGGATAGTGTAGGGGTACGATTTACTATTCTAACTCCAGGAAGGTGCAGCAGTAGGGAAAGTGATGGATAGTGTAGGGGTTCAATGTACTACTCTAACTCCAGGAAGGTGCAGCAGTAGGGAAAGTGATGGATAGTGTAGGGATATAATTTACTATTCTAACTCCAGGAAGGTTTTGCAGTAGGGTAAGTGATGGATAGTGTAGGAGTATAATTTACAATTCTAATTCCAGGAAGGTGCAGCAGTAGGGAAAGTGATGGATAGTGTAGGGGTTCTATTTACTATTCTAAGTCCAGGAAGGTGCAGCAGTAAGGAAAGTGATGGATAGTGTAGGGGTATAATTTACTATTCTAACTCCAGGAAGGTGTTGCATAAGGGTAAGTGATGGATAGTGTAGGGGTACGATTTACTATTCTAACTCCAGGAAGGTGCAGCAGTAGGGAAAGTGATGGATAGTGTAGGGGTATAATTTACTATTCGAACTCCAGGAAGGTGCAGCAGTAAGGGAAGTGATGGATAGTGCAGGGGTATAATTTACTATTCTAACTCCAGGAAGGTGCAGCAATAGGGAAAGTGATGGATAGTGTAGGGGTATAATTTACTATTCCAACTCAAGGAAGGTGCAGCAGTAGGGAAAGTGATGGATAGTGTAGGGGTTCAATTTACTACTCTAACTCCAGGAAGGTGCAGCAGTAGGGAAAGTGATGGATAGTGTAGGGATATAATTTACTATTCTAACTCCAGAAAGGTACAGCAGTAGGGAAAGTGTAGGATAGTGTAGAGATATAATTTAATATTCTAAGTCCAGGAAGGTGCAGCAGTAGGGAAAGTGATGGATAGTGTAGGGGTATAATTTACTATTCGAACTCCAGGAAGGTGTTGCAGAAGGGTAAGTGATGGATAGTGTAGGGGTATAAATTAGTATCCTAACTCCAGGAAGGTGCACCAGTAGGGAAAGTGATGGATAGTGTAGGGGTTCTATTTACTATTCTAAGTCGAAGAAGGTGCAGCACAAAGGAAAGTGTAGGATAGTGTAGGGGTATAATATACTATTCTAACTCCAGGAAGGTGCAGCAGTAGGGAGAGTGATGGATAGTGTAAGGGTTTAATTTACTATTCTAACTCCAGGAAGGTGCAGCAATAAGGAACGTGATGGATAGTGTAGGGCTATAATTTACTATTCTAACTCCAGGAAGGTGCAGCAGTAGGGAAAGTGATGGATAGTGTAAGGGTTTAATTTACTATTCTAACTCCAGGAAGGTGCAGCAATAGGGAAAGTGATGGATAGTGTAGGGGTATAATTTACTATTCTAACTCAAGGAAGGTGCAGCAGTAGGGAAAGTGTAGGATAGTGTAGAGATATAATTTAATATTCTAAGTCCAGGAAGGTGCAGCAGTAGGGAAAGTGATGGATAGTGTAGGGGTATAATTTACTATTCTAACTCCAGGAAGGTGTTGCAGAAGGGTAAGTGATGGATAGTGTAGGGGTATACATTACTATTCTAACTCCAGGAACGTGCAGCAGTAGGGAAAGTGATGGATAATATAGGGGTTCAATTTACTATTCTAACTCCAGGAAGGTGCAGCAGTAGGGAAAGTGACGGATAGTGTAGGGGTATAATTTACTATTCTATCTCCAGGAAGGTTTTGCAGTAGGGTAAGTGATGGATAGTGTAGGAGTATAATTTACTATTCTAACTCCAGGAAGGTGCAGCAGTAGGGAAAGTGATGGATAGTGTAGGGGTTCGATTTACTATTCTAACTCCAGGAAGGTGCAGCAATAGGGAAAGTGATGGATAGTGTAAGGGTTTAATTTACTATTCTAACTCCAGGAAGGTGCAGCAATAAGGAACGTGATGGATAGTGTAGGGCTATAATTTACTATTCTAACTCCAGGAAGGTGCAGCAGTAGGGAAAGTGATGGATAGTGTAGGGCTATAATTTACTATTCTAACTCCAGGAAGGTGCAGCAGTAGGGAAAGTGATGGATAGTGTAAGGGTTTAATTTACTATTCTAACTCCAGGAAGGTGCAGCAATAGAGAAAGTGATGGATAGTGTAGGGGTATAATTTACTATTCTAACTCAAGGAAGGTGCAGCAGTAGGGAAAGTGATGGATAGTGTAGGGGTTCAATTTACTACTCTAACTCCAGGAAGGTGCAGCAGTAGGGAAAGTGATAGATAGTGTAGGGATATAATTTACTATTCTAACTCCAGGAAGGTGCAGCAGTAGGGAAAGTGTAGCATAGTGTAGAGATATAATTTAATATTCTAAGTACAGGAAGGTGCAGCAGTAGGGAAAGTGATGGATAGTGTAGGGGTATAATTTACTATTCTAACTCCAGGAAGGTGTTGCAGAAGGGTAAGTGATGGATAGTGTAGGGGTATACATTACTATTCTAACTCCAGGAAGGTGCAGCAGTAGGGAAAGTGATGGATAATATAGGGGTTTAATTTACAATTCTAACTCCAGGAAGGTGCAGCAATAGGGAAAGTGATGGATAGTGTAGGGGTATAATTTACTATTCTAACTCAAGGAAGGTGCAGCAGTAGGGAAAGTGATGGATAGTGTAGGGGTTCAATTTACTACTCTAACTCCAGGAAGGTGCAGCAGTAGGGAAAGTGATGGATAGTGTAGGGATATAATTTACTATTCTAACTCCAGGAAGGTGCAGCAGTAGGGAAAGTGATGGATAGTGTAGGGGTATAATTTACTATTCGAACTCCAGGAAGGTGTTGCAGAAGGGTGAGTGATGGATAGTGTAGGGGTATAAATTAGTATCCTAACTCCAGGAAGGTGCACCAGTAGGGAAAGTGATGGATAGTGTAGGGGTTCTATTTACTATTCTAAGTCGAAGAAGGTGCAGCACAAAGGAAAGTGTAGGATAGTGTAGGGGTATAATATACTTTTCTAACTCCAGGAAGGTGCAGCAGTAGGGAGAGTGATGGATAGTGTAAAGGTTTAATTTACTATTCTAACTCCAGGAAGGTGCAGCAATAAGGAACGTGATGGATAGTGTAGGGCTATATTTTACTATTCTAACTCCAGGAAGGTGCAGCAGTAGGGAAAGTGATGGATAGTGTAAGGGTTTAATTTACTATTCTAACTCCAGGAAGGTGCAGCAATAGGGAAAGTGATGGATAGTGTAGGGGTATAATTTACTATTCTAACTCAAGGAAGGTGCAGCAGTAGGGAAAGTGATGGATAGTGTAGGGGTTCAATTTACTACTCTAACTCCAGGAAGGTGCAGCAGTAGGGAAAGTGATGGATAGTGTAGGGATATAATTTACTATTCTAACTCCAGGAAGGTGCAGCAGTAGGGAAAGTGTAGGATAGTGTAGAGATATAATTTAATATTCTAAGTCCAGGAAGGTGCAGCAGTAGGGAAAGTGATGGATAGTGTAGGGGTATAATTTACTATTCTAACTCCAGGAAGGTGTTGCAGAAGGGTAAGTGATGGATAGTGTAGGGGTATACATTACTATTCTAACTCCAGGAACGTGCAGCAGTAGGGAAAGTGATGGATAATATAGGGGTTCAATTTACTATTCTAACTCCAGGAAGGTGCAGCAGTAGGGAAAGTGACAGATAGTGTAGGGGTTCGATTTACTATTCTAACTCCAGGAAGGTGCAGCAATAGGGAAAGTGATGGATAGTGTAAGGGTTTAATTTACTATTCTAACTACAGGAAGGTGCAGCAATAAGGAACGTGATGGATAGTGTAGGGCTATAATTTACTATTCTAACTCCAGGAAGGTGCAGCAGTAGGGAAAGTGATGGATAGTGTAGGGCTATAATTTACTATTCTAACTCCAGGAAGGTGCAGCAGTAGGGAAAGTGATGGATAGTGTAAGGGTTTCATTTACTATTCTAACTCCAGGAAGGTGCAGCAATAGAGAAAGTGATGGATAGTGTAGGGGTATAATTTACTATTCTAACTCAAGGAAGGTGCAGCAGTAGGGAAAGTGATGGATTGTGTAGGGGTTCAATTTACTACTCTAACTCCAGGAAGGTGCAGCAGTAGGGAAAGTGATAGATAGTGTAGGGATATAATTTACTATTCTAACTCCAGGAAGGTGCAGCAGTAGGGAAAGTGTAGCATAGTGTAGAGATATAATTTAATATTCTAAGTCCAGGAAGGTGCAGCAGTATGGAAAGTGATGGATAGTGTAGGGGTATAATTTACTATTCTTACTCCAGGAAGGTGTTGCAGAAGGGTAAGTGATGGATAGTGTAGGGGTATACATTACTATTCTAACTCCAGGAAGGTGCAGCAGTAGGGAAAGTGATGGATAATATAGGGGTTCAATTTACTATTCTAACTCCAGGAAGGTGCAGCAGCAGGGAAAGTGACGGATAGTGTAGGGGTATAATTTACTATTCTAACTCCAGGAAGGTTTTGCAGTAGGGAAAGTGATGGATAGTGTAGGAGTATAATTTACTATTCTAACTCCAGGAAGGTGCAGCAGTAGGGAAAGTGATGGATAGTGTAGGGGTTCGATTTACTATTCTAACTCCAGGAAGGTGCAGCAGTAGGGAAAGTGATGGATAGTGTAAGGGTTTAATTTACTATTCTAACTCCAGGAAGGTGCAGCAATAAGGAACGTGATGGATAGTGTAGGGCTATAATTTACTATTCTAACTCCAGGAAGGTGCAGCAGTAGGGAAAGTGATGGATAGTGTATGTGTTCAATTTACTAGTCTAACTCCAGGAAGGTGCAGCAGTAGGGAAAGTGAAGGATAGTGTAAGGGTTTAATTTACTATTATAACTCCAGGAAGGTGCAGCTAAAGGGAAAGTGATGGATAGTGTAGGGGTATAATTTACTATTCTAACTCAAGGAAGGTGCAGCAGTAGGGAAAGTGATGGAAAGTGTAGGGGTTCAATTTACTACTCTAACTCCAGGAAGGTGCAGCAGTAGGGAAAGTGATGGATAGTGTAGGGATATAATCTACTATTCTAACTCCAGGAAGGTGCAGCAGTAGGGAAAGTGTAGGATAGTGTAGAGATATGATTTAATATTCTAACTCCAGGAAGGTGTTGCAGTAGGGTAAGTGATGGATAGTGTAGGAGTATAATTTACTATTCTAACTCCAGGAAGGTGCAGCAGTAGGGAAAGTGATGGATAGTGTAGGGGTTTAATTTACTATTCTAACTCCAGGAAGGTGCAGCAGTAGGGAAAGTGATGGATAGTGTACGGGTTTGATTTACTATTCTAACTCCAGGAAGGTGCAGCAGTAGGGAAAGTGTAGCATAGTGTAGAGATATAATTTAATATTCTAAGTCCAGGAAGGTGCAGCAGTAGGGAAAGTGATGGATAGTGTAGGGGTATAATTTACTATTCTAACTCCAGGAAGGTGTTGCAGAAGGGTAAGTGATGGATAGTGTAGGGGTATACATTACTATTCTAACTCCAGGAAGGTGCAGCAGTAGGGAAAGTGATGGATAATATAGGGGTTCAATTTACTATTCTAACTCCAGGAAGGTGCAGCAGCAGGGAAAGTGACGGATAGTGTAGGGGTATAATTTACTATTCTAACTCCAGGAAGGTTTTGCAGTAGGGTAAGTGATGGATAGTGTAGGAGTATAATTTACTATTCTAACTCCAGGAAGGTGCAGCAGTAGGCAAAGTGATGGATAGTGTAGGGGTTCGATTTACTATTCTAACTCCAGGAAGGTGCAGCAGTAGGGAAAGTGATGGATAGTGTAAGGGTTTAATTTACTATTCTAACTCCAAGAAGGTGCAGCAATAAGGAACGTGATGGATAGTGTAGGGCTATAATTTACTATTCTAACTCCAGGAAGGTGCAGCAGTAGGGAAAGTGATGGATAGTGTAGGTGTTCAATTTACTAGTCTAACTCCAGGAAGGTGCAGCAGTAGGGAAAGTGAAGGATAGTGTAAGGGTTTAATTTACTATTCTAACTCCAGGAAGGTGCAGCAAAAGGGAAAGTGATGGATAGTGTAGGGGTATAATTTACTATTCCAACTCAAGGAAGGTGCAGCAGTAGGGAAAGTGATGGATAGTGTAGGGGTTCAATTTACTACTCTAACTCCAGGAAGGTGCAGCAGTAGGGAAAGTGATGGATAGTGTAGGGATATAATCTACTATTCTAACTCCAGGAAGGTGCAGCAGTAGGGAAAGTGTAGGATAGTGTAGAGATATAATTTAATATTCTAACTCCAGGAAGGTGTTGCAGTAGGGTAAGTGATGGATAGTGTAGGAGTATAATTTACTATTCTAACTCCAGGAAGGTGCAGCAGTAGGGAAAGTGATGGATAGTGTAGGGGTTTAATTTACTATTCTAACTCCAGGAAGGTGCAGCAGTAGGGAAAGTGATGGATAGTGTACGGGTTTGATTTACTATTCTAACTCCAGGAAGGTACAGCAATAAGGAAAGTGATGGATAGTGTAGGGGTATAATTTACTATTCTAACTGCAAGAAGGTTTTGCAGTAGGGTAAGTGTTGGATAGTGTAGGAGTATAATTTACTATTCTAACTCCAGGAAGGTGCAGCAGTAGGGAAAGTGATGGATAGTGTAGGGGTACGATTTACTATTCTAACTCCAGGAAGGTGCAGCAGTAGGGAAAGTGATGGATAGTGTAAGGGTTTGATTTACTATTCTAACTCCAGAAAGGTACAGCAATAAGTAAAGTGATGGATAGTGTAGGGGTATAATTTACTATTCTAACTCCAGGAAGGTTTTGCAGTAGGGTAAGTGATGGATAGTGTAGGAGTATAATTTACTATTCTAACTCCAGGAAGGTGCAGCAGTATGGAAAGTGATGGATAGTGTAGGGGTTCGATTTACTATTCTAACTCCAGGAAGGTGCAGCAGTAGGGAAAGTGATGGATAGTGTAGGGGTATAATTTACTATTCTAACGCCAGGAAGGTTTTGCAGTAGGGTAAGTTTTGGATAGTATAGGAGTATAATTTACTATTCTAACTCCAGGAAGGTGCAGCAGTAGGGAAAGTGATGGATAGTGTAGGGGTTCTATTTACTATTCTAAGTCCAGGAAGGTGCAGCACAAAGTAAAGTGTAGGATAGTGTAGGGGTATAATATACTATTCTAACTCCAGGAAGGTGCAGCAGTAGGGAAAATGATAGATAGTGTAGAGGTTCAATTTGCTATTCTAACTCCAGAAAGGTGCATCAATAAGGAAAGTGATGGATAGTGTGGGGGTATAATTTACTATTCTAACTCAAGGAAGGTGCAGCAGTAGGGAAAGTGATGGATAGTGTAGGGGTTCAATTTACTACTCTAACTCCAGGAAGGGGCAGCAGTAGGTAAAGTGATGGATAGTGTAGGGATATAATTTACTATTCTAACTCCAGAAAGGTGTAGCAGTAGGGAAAGTGTAGGATAGTGTAGAGATATAATTCAATATTCTAAGTCCAGGAAGGTGCAGCAGTAGGGAAAGTGATGGATAGTGTAGGGGTATAATTAACTATTCGAACCCCAGGAAGGTGCAGCAGTAAGGAAAGTGATGGATAGTGTAGGGGTATAATTTACTATTCTAACTCCAGGAAGGTGTTGCAGAAGGGTAAGTGATGGATAGTGTAGGGGTATAAATTACTATTTTAACTCCTGGAAGGTGCACCAGTAGGGAAAGTGATGGATAGTGTAGGGGTATAATTTACTATTCGAACTCCAGGAAGGTGCAGCAGTAAGGGAAGTGATGGATAGTGCAGGGGTATAATTTACTATTCTAACTCCAGGAAGGTGCAGTAATAGGGAAAGTGATGGATAGTGTAGGGGTATAATTTACTATTCCAACTCAACGAAGGTGCAGCAGTAGGGAAAGTGATGGATGGTGTAGGGGTTCAATTTACTACTCTAACTCCAGGAAGGTGCAGCAGTAGGGAAAGTGATGGATAGTGTAGGGATATAATTTACTATTCTAACTCCAGAAAGGTGCAGCAGTAGGGAAAGTGTAGGATAGTGTAGAGATATAATTTAATATTCTAAGTCCAGGAAGGTGCAGCAGTAGGGAAAGTGATGGATAGTGTAGGGGTATAATTTACTATTCGAACTCCAGGAAGGTGTTGCAGAAGGGTAAGTGATGGATAGTGTAGGGGTATAAATTAGTATCCTAACTCCAGGAAGGTGCACCAGTAGGGAAAGTGATGGATAGTGTAGGGGTTATATTTACTATTCTAAGTCGAAGAAGGTGCAGCACAAAGGAAAGTGTAGGATAGTGTAGGGGTATAATATACTATTCTAACTCCAGGAAGGTGCAGCAGTAGGGAGAGTGATGGATAGTGTAAGGGTTTAATTTACTATTCTAACTCCAGGAAGGTACAGCAATAAGGAACGTGATGGATAGTGTAGGGCTATAATTTACTATTCTAACTCCAGGAAGGTTTTGCAGTAGGGTAAGTGTTGGATAGTATAGGAGTATAATTTACTATTCTAACTCCAGGAAGGTGCAGCAGTAGGGAAAGTGATGGATAGTGTAGGGGTTCTATTTACTATTCTAAGTCCAGGAAGGTGCAGCACAAAGGAAAGTGTAGGATAGTGTAGGGGTATAATATACTATACTAACTCCAGGAAGGTGCAGCAGTAGGGAAAATGATGGATAGTGTAGAGGTTCAATTTGCTATTCTAACTCCAGAAAGGTGCATCAATAAGGAAAGTGATGGATAGTGTGGGGGTATAATTTACTATTCTAACTCAAGGAAGGTGCAGCAGTAGGGAAAGTGATGGATAGTGTAGGGGTTCAATTTACTACTCTAACTCCAGGAAGGTGCAGCAGTAGGTAAAGTGATGG
The DNA here is from genome assembly GCF_964261635.1 of Lissotriton helveticus. Classification (NCBI taxonomy): domain Eukaryota; kingdom Metazoa; phylum Chordata; class Amphibia; order Caudata; family Salamandridae; genus Lissotriton; species Lissotriton helveticus. The sequence continues at coordinate 1,791,500,024 of NC_136068.1, forward strand.
ATAGTGTAGGGATATAATTTACTATTCTAACTCCAGAAAGGTGTAGCAGTAGGGAAAGTGTAGGATAGTGTAGAGATATAATTCAATATTCTAAGTCCAGGAAGGTACAGCAATAAGGAAAGTGATGGATAGTGTAGGGGTATAATTTACTATTCTACTGCAAGAAGGTTTTGCAGTAGGGTAAGTGTTGGATAGTGTAGGAGTATAATTTACTATTCTAACTCCAGGAAGGTGCAGCAGTAGGGAAAGTGATGGATAGTGTAGGGGTACGATTTACTATTCTAACTCCAGGAAGGTGCAGCAGTAGGGAAAGTGATGGATAGTGTACGGGTTTGATTTACTATTCTAACTCCAGAAAGGTACAGCAATAAGTAAAGTGATGGATAGTGTAGGGGTATAATTTACTATTCTAACTCCAGGAAGGTTTTGCAGTAGGGTAAGTGATGGATAGTGTAGGAGTATAATTTACTATTCTAACTCCAGGAAGGTGCAGCAGTATGGAAAGTGATGGATAGTGTAGGGGTTCTATTTACTATTCTAAGTCCAGGAAGGTGCAGCACAAAGGAAAGTGTAGGATAGTGTAGGGGTATAATTTACTATTCTAACTCCAGGAAGGTGCAGCAGTAAGGAAAATGATGGATAGTGTAGGGGTATAATTTACTATTCTTACTCCAGGAAGGTGTTGCATAAGGGTAAGTGATGGATAGTGTAGGGGTACGATTTACTATTCTAACTCCAGGAAGGGGCAGCAGTAGGGAAAGTGATGGATAGTGTAGGGATTTGATTTACTATTCTAACTCCAGGAAGGTACAGCAATAAGGAAAGTGATGGATAGTGTAGGGGTATAATTTACTATTCTAACTCCAGGAAGGTGTTGCAGTAGGGTAAGTGATGGCTAGTGTAGGAGTATAATTTACTATTCTAACTCCAGGAAGGTGCAGCAGTAGGGAAAGTGATGGATAGTGTAGGGGTTTAATTTACTATTCTAACTCCAGGAAGGTGCAGCAGTAGGGAAAGTGATGGATAGTGTATTAACTATTCCAAGTCCAGGAAGGTGCAGCACAAAGAAAAGTGTAGGATAGTGTAGGGGGAATAATATACTATTCTAACTCCAGGAAGGTGCAGCAGTAGGGAAAGTGATGGATAGACTATAGGTTTAATTTACTATTCTAACTCCAGGAAGGTGCAGCAGTAGGGAAAGTGATGGATAGTGTAGGGGTTTGATTTACTATTCTAACTCCAGGAAGGTGCAGCAGTAGGGAAAGTGATGGATAGTGTAGGGGTATAATTTACTATTCTAACTCCAGGAAGGTTTTGCAGTAGGGTAAGTGTTGGATAGTATAGGAGTATAATTTACTATTCTAACTCCAGGAAGGTGCAGCAGTAGGGAAAGTGATGGATAGTGTAGGGGTTCTATTTACTATTCTAAGTCCAGGAAGGTGCAGCACAAAGTAAAGTGTAGGATAGTGTAGGGGTATAATATACTATTCTAACTCCAGGAAGGTGCAGCAGTAGGGAAAATGATGGATAGTGTAGAGGTTCAATTTGCTATTCTAACTCCAGAAAGGTGCATCAATAAGGAAGGTGATGGATAGTGTGGGGGTATAATTTACTATTCTAACTCAAGGAAGGTGCAGCAGTAGGGAAAGTGATGGATAGTGTAGGGGTTCAATTTACTACTCTAACTCCAGGAAGGTGTAGCAGTAGGTAAAGTGATGGATAGTGTAGGGATATAATTTACTATTCTAACTCCAGAAAGGTGTAGCAGTAGGGAAAGTGTAGGATAGTGTAGAGATATAATTCAATATTCTAAGTCCAGGAAGGTGCAGCAGTAGGGAAAGTGATGGATAGTGTAGGGGTATAATTTACTATTCGAACCCCAGGAAGGTGCAGCAGTAAGGAAAGTGATGGATAGTGTAGGGGTATAATTTACTATTCTAACTCCAGGAAGGTGTTGCAGAAGGGTAAGTGATGGATAGTGTAGGGGTATAAATTACTATTTTAACTCCTGGAAGGTGCACCAGTAGGGAAAGTGATGGATAGTGTAGGGGTATAATTTACTATTCGAACTCCAGGAAGGTGCAGCAGTAAGGGAAGTGATGGATAGTGCAGGGGTATAATTTACTATTCTAACTCCAGGAAGGTGCAGCAATAGGGAAAGTGATGGATAGTGTAGGGGTATAATTTACTATTCCAACTCAACGAAGGTGCAGCAGTAGGGAAAGTGATGGATGGTGTAGGGGTTCAATTTACTATTCTAACTCCAGGAAGGTGCAGCAGTAGGGAAAGTGATGGATAGTGTAGGGATATAATTTACTATTCTAACTCCAGAAAGGTGCAGCAGTAGGGAAAGTGTAGGATAGTGTAGAGATATAATTTAATATTCTAAGTCCAGGAAGGTGCAGCAGTAGGGAAAGTGATGGATAGTGTAGGGGTATAATTTACTATTCGAACTCCAGGAAGGTGTTGCAGAAGGGTAAGTGATGGATAGTGTAGGGGTATAAATTAGTATCCTAACTCCAGGAAGGTGCACCAGTAGGGAAAGTGATGGATAGTGTAGGGGTTCTATTTACTATTCTAAGTCGAAGAAGGTGCAGCACAAAGGAAAGTGTAGGATAGTGTAGGGGTATAATATACTATTCTAACTCCAGGAAGGTGCAGCAGTAGGGAGAGTGATGGATAGTGTAAGGGTTTAATTTACTATTCTAACTCCAGGAAGGTGCAGCAATAAGGAACGTGATGGATAGTGTAGGGCTATAATTTACTATTCTAACTCCAGGAAGGTTTTGCAGTAGGGTAAGTGTTGGATAGTATAGGAGTATAATTTACTATTCTAACTCCAGGAAGGTGCAGCAGTAGGGAAAGTGATGGATAGTGTAGGGGTTCTATTTACAATTCTAAGTCCAGGAAGGTGCAGCACAAAGGAAAGTGTAGGATAGTGTAGGGGTATAATATACTATTCTAACTCCAGGAAGGTGCAGCAGTAGGGAAAATGATGGATAGTGTAGAGGTTCAATTTGCTATTCTAACTCCAGAAAGGTGCATCAATAAGGAAAGTGATGGATAGTGTGGGGGTATAATTTACTATTCTAACTCAAGGAAGGTGCAGCAGTAGGGAAAGTGATGGATAGTGTAGGGGTTCAATTTACTACTCTAACTCCAGGAAGGTTTTGCAGTAGGGTAAGTGATGGATAGTGTAGGAGTATAATTTACTATTCTAACTCCAGGAAGGTGCAGCAGTAGGGAAAGTGATGGATAGTGTAGGGGTTCGATTTACTATTCTAACTCCAGGAAGGTGCAGCAGTAGGGAAAGTGTAGGATAGTGTAGGGATATAAGTCAATATTCTAAGTCCAGGAAGGTGCAGCAGTAGGGAAAGTGATGGATAGTGTAGGGGTATAATTTACTATTCGAACCCCAGGAAGGTGCAGCAGTAAGGAAAGTGATGGATAGTGTAGGGGTATAATTTACTATTCTAACTCCAGGAAGGTGTTGCAGAAGGGTAAGTGGTGGATAGTGTAGGGGTATAAATTACTATTTTAACTCCTGGAAGGTGCACTAGTAGGGAAAGTGATGGATAGTGTAGGGGTATAATTTACTATTCGAACTCCAGGAAGGTGCAGCAGTAAGGGAAGTGATGGATAGTGCAGGGGTATAATTTACTATTCTAACTCCAGGAAGGTGCAGCAATAGGGAAAGTGATGGATAGTGTAGGGGTATAATTTACTATTCCAACTCAAGGAAGGTGCAGCAGTAGGGAAAGTGATGGATAGTGTAGGGGTTCAATTTACTACTCTAACTCCAGGAAGGTGCAGCAGTAGGGAAAGTGATGGATAGTGTAGGGATATAATTTACTATTCTAACTCCAGAAAGGTGCAGCAGTAGGGAAAGTGTAGGATAGTGTAGAGATATAATTTAATATTCTAAGTCCAGGAAGGTGCAGCAGTAGGGAAAGTTATGGATAGTGTAGGGGTATAATTTACTATTCTAACTCCAGGAAGGTGTTGCAGAAGGGTAAGTGATGGATAGTGTAGGGGTATACATTACTATTCTAACTAAAGGAAGGTGCAGCAGTAGGGAAAGTGATGGATAATATAGGGGTTCAATTTACTATTCTAACTCCAGGAAGGTGCAGCAGCAGGGAAAGTGACGGATAGTGTAGGGGTATAATTTACTATTCTAACTCCAGGAAGGTTTTGCAGTAGGGTAAGTGATGGATAGTGTAGGAGTATAATTTACTATTCTAACTCCAGGAAGGTGCAGCAGTAGGGAAAGTGATGGATAGTGTAGGGGTTCGATTTACTATTCTAACTCCAGGAAGGTGCAGCAGTAGGGAAAGTGATGGATAGTGTAAGGGTTTAATTTACTATTCTAACTCCAGGAAGGTGCAGCAATAAGGAACATGATGGATAGTGTAGGGCTATAATTTACTATTCTAACTCCAGGAAGGTGCAGCAGTAGGGAAAGTGATGGATAGTGTAGGGGTTCAATTTACTAGTCTAACTCCAGGAAGGTGCAACAGTAGGGAAAGTGAAAGATAGTGTAAGGGTTTAATTTACTATTCTAACTCCAGGAAGGTGCAGCAAAAGGGAAAGTGATGGATAGTGTAGGGGTATAATTTACTATTCTAACTCAAGGAAGGTGCAGCAGTAGGGAAAGTGATGGATAGTGTAGGGGTTCAATTTACTACTCTAACTCCAGGAAGGTGCAGCAGTAGGGAAAGTGATGGATAGTGTAGGGATATAATCTACTATTCTAACTCCAGGAAGGTGCAGCAGTAGCGAAAGTGTAGGATAGTGTAGGGGTATAATTTACTATTCTAACTGCAAGAAGGTTTTGCAGTAGGGTAAGTGTTGGATAGTGTAGGAGTATAATTTACTATTCTAACTCCAGGAAGGTGTTGCATAAGGGTAAGTGATGGATAGTGTAGGGGTACGATTTACTATTCTAACTCCAGGAAGGTGCAGCAGTAGGGAAAGTGATGGATAGTGTAGGGGTATAATTTACTATTCGAACTCCAGGAAGGTGCAGCAGTAAGGGAAGTGATGGATAGTGCAGGGGTATAATTTACTATTCTAACTCCAGGAAGGTGCAGCAATAGGGAAAGTGATGGATAGCGTAGGGGTATAATTTACTATTCCAACTCAAGGAAGGTGCAGCAGTAGGGAAAGTGATGGATAGTGTAGGGGTTCAATTTACTACTCTAACTCCAGGAAGGTGCAGCAGTAGGGAAAGTGATGGATAGTGTAGGGATATAATTTACTATTCTAACTCCAGAAAGGTACAGCAGTAGGGAAAGTATAGGATAGTGTAGAGATATAATTTAATATTCTAAGTCCAGGAAGGTGCAGCAGTAGGGAAAGTGATGGATAGTGTAGGGGTATAATTTACTATTCGAACTCCAGGAAGGTGTTGCAGAAGGGTAAGTGATGGATAGTGTAGGGGTATAAATTAGTATCCTAACTCCAGGAAGGTGCACCAGTAGGGAAAGTGATGGATAGTGTAGGGGTTCTATTTACTATTCTAAGTCGAAGAAGGTGCAGCACAAAGGAAAGTGTAGGATAGTGTAGGGGTATAATATACTATTCTAACTCCAGGAAGGTGCAGCAGTAGGGAGAGTGATGGATAGTGTAAGGGTTTAATTTACTATTCTAACTCCAGGAAGGTGCAGCAATAAGGAACGTGATGGATAGTGTAGGGCTATAATTTACTATTCTAACTCCAGGAAGGTGCAGCAGTAGGGAAAGTGATGGATAGTGTAAGGGTTTAATTTACTATTCTAACTCCAGGAAGGTGCAGCAATAGGGAAAGTGATGGATAGTGTAGGGGTATAATTTACTATTCTAACTCAAGGAAGGTGCAGCAGTAGGGAAAGTGATGGATAGTGTAGGGGTTCAATTTACTACTCTAACTCCAGGAAGGTGCAGCAGTAGGGAAAGTGATGGATAGTGTAGGGATATAATTTACTATTCTAACTCCAGGAAGGTGCAGCAGTAGGGAAAGTGTAGGATAGTGTAGAGATATAATTTAATATTCTAAGTCCAGGAAGGTGCAGCAGTAGGGAAAGTGATGGATAGTGTAGGGGTATAATTTACTATTCTAACTCCAGGAAGGTGTTGCAGAAGGGTAAGTGATGGATAGTGTAGGGGTATACATTACTATTCTAACTCCAGGAACGTGCAGCAGTAGGGAAAGTGATGGATAATATAGGGGTTCAATTTACTATTCTAACTCCAGGAAGGTGCAGCAGTAGGGAAAGTGACGGATAGTGTAGGGGTATAATTTACTATTCTAACTCCAGGAAGGTTTTGCAGTAGGGTAAGTGATGGATAGTGTAGGAGTATAATTTACTATTCTAACTCCAGGAAGGTGCAGCAGTAGGGAAAGTGATGGATAGTGTAGGGGTTCGATTTACTATTCTAACTCCAGGAAGGTGCAGCAATAGGGAAAGTGATGGATAGTGTAAGGGTTTAATTTACTATTCTAACTCCAGGAAGGTGCAGCAATAAGGAACGTGATGGATAGTGTAGGGCTATAATTTACTATTCTAACTCCAGGAAGGTGCAGCGGTAGGGAAAGTGATGGATAGTGTAGGGCTATAATTTACTATTCTAACTCCAGGAAGGTGCAGCAGTAGGGAAAGTGATGGATAGTGTAAGGGTTTAATTTACTATTCTAACTCCAGGAAGGTGCAGCAATAGAGAAAGTGATGGATAGTGTAGGGGTACAATTTACTATTCTAACTCAAGGAAGGTGCAGCAGTAGGGAAAGTGATGGATAGTGTAGGGGTTCAACTTACTACTCTAACTCCAGGAAGGTGCAGCAGTAGGGAAAGTGATAGATAGTGTAGGGATATAATTTACTATTCTAACTCCAGGAAGGTGCAGCAGTAGGGAAAGTGTAGCATAGTGTAGAGATATAATTTAATATTCTAAGTCCAGGAAGGTGCAGCAGTAGGGAAAGTGATGGATAGTGTAGGGGTATAATTTACTATTCTAACTCCAGGAAGGTGTTGCAGAAGGGTAAGTGATGGATAGTGTAGGGGTATACATTACTATTCTAACTCCAGGAAGGTGCAGCAGTAGGGAAAGTGATGGATAATATAGGGGTTCAATTTACTATTCTAACTCCAGGAAGGTGCAGCAGCAGGGAAAGTGACGGATAGTGTAGGGGTATAATTTACTATTCTAACTCCAGGAAGGTTTTGCAGTAGGGTAAGTGATGGATAGTGTAGGAGTATAATTTACTATTCTAACTCCAGGAAGGTGCAGCAGTAGGGAAAGTGATGGATAGTGTAGGGGTTCGATTTACTATTCTAACTCCAGGAAGGTGCAGCAGTAGGGAAAGTGATGGATAGTGTAAGGGTTTAATTTACTATTCTAACTCCAAGAAGGTGCAGCAATAAGGAACGTGATGGATAGTGTAGGGCTATAATTTACTATTCTAACTCCAGGAAGGTGCAGCAGTAGGGAAAGTGATGGATAGTGTAGGTGTTCAATTTACTAGTCTAACTCCAGGAAGGTGCAGCAGTAGGGAAAGTGAAGGATAGTGTAAGGGTTTAATTTACTATTCTAACTCCAGGAAGGTGCAGCAAAAGGGAAAGTGATGGATAGTGTAGGGGTATAATTTACTATTCCAACTCAAGGAAGGTGCAGCAGTAGGGAAAGTGATGGATAGTGTAGGGGTTCAATTTACTACTCTAACTCCAGGAAGGTGCAGCAGTAGGGAAAGTGATGGATAGTGTAGGGATATAATCTACTATTCTAACTCCAGGAAGGTGCAGCAGTAGGGAAAGTGTAGGATAGTGTAGAGATATAATTTAATATTCTAACTCCAGGAAGGTGTTGCAGTAGGGTAAGTGATGGATAGTGTAGGAGTATAATTTACTATTCTAACTCCAGGAAGGTGCAGCAGTAGGGAAAGTGATGGATAGTGTAGGGGTTTAATTTACTATTCTAACTCCAGGAAGGTGCAGCAGTAGGGAAAGTGATGGATAGTGTACGGGTTTGATTTACTATTCTAACTCCAGGAAGGTACAGCAATAAGGAAAGTGATGGATAGTGTAGGGGTATAATTTACTATTCTAACTGCAAGAAGGTTTTGCAGTAGGGTAAGTGTTGGATAGTGTAGGAGTATAATTTACTATTCTAACTCCAGGAAGGTGCAGCAGTAGGGAAAGTGATGGATAGTGTAGGGGTACGATTTACTATTCTAACTCCAGGAAGGTGCAGCAGTAGGGAAAGTGATGGATAGTGTACGGGTTTGATTTACTATTCTAACTCCAGAAAGGTACAGCAATAAGTAAAGTGATGGATAGTGTAGGGGTATAATTTACTATTCTAACTCCAGGAAGGTTTTGCAGTAGGGTAAGTGATGGATAGTGTAGGAGTATGATTTACTATTCTAACTCCAGGAAGGTGCAGCAGTATGGAAAGTGATGGATAGTGTAGGGGTTCTATTTACTATTCTAAGTCCAGGAAGGTGCAGCACAAAGGAAAGTGTAGGATAGTGTAGGGGTATAATTTACTATTCTAACTCCAGGAAGGTGCAGCAGTAAGGAAAATGATGGATAGTGTAGGGGTATAATTTACTATTCTTACTCCAGGAAGGTGTTGCATAAGGGTAAGTGATGGATAGTGTAGGGGTACGATTTACTATTCTAACTCCAGGAAGGTGCAGCAGTAGGGAAAGTGATGGATAGTGTAGGGGTTTGATTTACTATTCTAACTCCAGGAAGGTACAGCAATAAGGAAAGTGATGGATAGTGTAGGGGTATAATTTACTATTCTAACTCCAGGAAGGTGTTGCAGTAGGGTAAGTGATGGCTAGTGTAGGAGTATAATTTACTATTCTAACTCCAGGAAGGTGCAGCAGTAGGGAAAGTGATGGATAGTGTAGGGGTTTAATTTACTATTCTAACTCCAGGAAGGTGCAGCAGTAGGGAAAGTGATGGATAGTGTATTAACTATTCCAAGTCCAGGAAGGTGCAGCACAAAGAAAAGTGTAGGATAGTGTAGGGGGAATAATATACTATTCTAACTCCAGGAAGGTGCAGCAGTAGGGAAAGTGATGGATAGACTATAGGTTTAATTTACTATTCTAACTCCAGGAAGGTGCAGCAGTAGGGAAAGTGATGGATAGTGTAGGGGTTCGATTTACTATTCTAACTCCAGGAAGGTGCAGCAGTAGGGAAAGTGATGGATAGTGTAGGGGTATAATTTACTATTCTAACTCCAGGAAGGTTTTGCAGTAGGGTAAGTTTTGGATAGTATAGGAGTATAATTTACTATTCTAACTCCAGGAAGGTGCAGCAGTAGGGAAAGTGATGGATAGTGTAGGGGTTCTATTTACTATTCTAAGTCCAGGAAGGTGCAGCACAAAGTAAAGTGTAGGATAGTGTAGGGGTATAATATACTATTCTAACTCCAGGAAGGTGCAGCAGTAGGGAAAATGATGGATAGTGTAGAGGTTCAATTTGCTATTCTAACTCCAGAAAGGTGCATCAATAAGGAAAGTGATGGATAGTGTGGGGGTATAATTTACTATTCTAACTCAAGGAACGTGCAGCAGTAGGGAAAGTGATGGATAGTGTAGGGGTTCAATTTACTACTCTAACTCCAGGAAGGGGCAGCAGTAGGTAAAGTGATGGATAGTGTAGGGATATAATTTACTATTCTAACTCCAGAAAGGTGTAGCAGTAGGGAAAGTGTAGGATAGTGTAGAGATATAATTCAATATTCTAAGTCCAGGAAGGTGCAGCAGTAGGGAAAGTGATGGATAGTGTAGGGGTATAATTAACTATTCGAACCCCAGGAAGGTGCAGCAGTAAGGAAAGTGATGGATAGTGTAGGGGTATAATTTACTATTCTAACTCCAGGAAGGTGTTGCAGAAGGGTAAGTGATGGATAGTGTAGGGGTATAAATTACTATTTTAACTCCTGGAAGGTGCACCAGTAGGGAAAGTGATGGATAGTGTAGGGGTATAATTTACTATTCGAACTCCAGGAAGGTGCAGCAGTAAGGGAAGTGATGGATAGTGCAGGGGTATAATTTACTATTCTAACTCCAGGAAGGTGCAGTAATAGGGAAAGTGATGGATAGTGTAGGGGTATAATTTACTATTCCAACTCAACGAAGGTGCAGCAGTAGGGAAAGTGATGGATGGTGTAGGGGTTCAATTTACTACTCTAACTCCAGGAAGGTGCAGCAGTAGGGAAAGTGATGGATAGTGTAGGGATATAATTTACTATTCTAACTCCAGAAAGGTGCAGCAGTAGGGAAAGTGTAGGATAGTGTAGAGATATAATTTAATATTCTAAGTCCAGGAAGGTGCAGCAGTAGGGAAAGTGATGGATAATGTAGGGGTATAATTTACTATTCGAACTCCAGGAAGGTGTTGCAGAAGGGTAAGTGATGGATAGTGTAGGGGTATAAATTAGTATCCTAACTCCAGGAAGGTGCACCAGTAGGGAAAGTGATGGATAGTGTAGGGGTTATATTTACTATTCTAAGTCGAAGAAGGTGCAGCACAAAGGAAAGTGTAGGATAGTGTAGGGGTATAATATACTATTCTAACTCCAGGAAGGTGCAGCAGTAGGGAGAGTGATGGATAGTGTAAGGGTTTAATTTACTATTCTAACTCCAGGAAGGTACAGCAATAAGGAACGTGATGGATAGTGTAGGGCTATAATTTACTATTCTAACTCCAGGAAGGTGCAGCAGTAGGGAAAGTGATGGATAGTGTAGGGGTTGTATTTACTATTCTAAGTCCAGGAAGGTGCAGCACAAAGGAAAGTGTAGGATAGTGTAGGGGTATAATATACTATACTAACTCCAGGAAGGTGCAGCAGTAGGGAAAATGATGGATAGTGTAGAGGTTCAATTTGCTATTCTAACTCCAGAAAGGTGCATCAATAAGGAAAGTGATGGATAGTGTGGGGGTATAATTTACTATTCTAACTCAAGGAAGGTGCAGCAGTAGGGAAAGTGATGGATAGTGTAGGGGTTCAATTTACTACTCTAACTCCAGGAAGGTGCAGCAGTAGGTAAAGTGATGGATAGTGTAGGGATATAATTTACTATTCTAACTCCAGAAAGGTGTAGCAGTAGGGAAAGTGTAGGATAGTGTAGAGATATAATTCAATATTCTAAGTCCAGGAAGGTACAGCAATAAGGAAAGTGATGGATAGTGTAGGGGTATAATTTACTATTCTACTGCAAGAAGGTTTTGCAGTAGGGTAAGTGTTGGATAGTGTAGGAGTATAATTTACTATTCTAACTCCAGGAAGGTGCAGCAGTAGGGAAAGTGATGGATAGTGTAGGGGTACGATTTACTATTCTAACTCCAGGAAGGTGCAGCAGTAGGGAAAGTGATGGATAGTGTACGGGTTTGATTTACTATTCTAACTCCAGAAAGGTACAGCAATAAGTAAAGTGATGGATAGTGTAGGGGTATAATTTACTATTCTAACTCCAGGAAGGTTTTGCAGTAGGGTAAGTGATGGATAGTGTAGGAGTATAATTTACTATTCTAACTCCAGGAAGGTGCAGCAGTATGGAAAGTGATGGATAGTGTAGGGGTTCTATTTACTATTCTAAGTCCAGGAAGGTGCAGCACAAAGGAAAGTGTAGGATAGTGTAGGGGTATAATTTACTATTCTAACTCCAGGAAGGTGCAGCAGTAAGGAAAATGATGGATAGTGTAGGGGTATAATTTACTATTCTTACTCCAGGAAGGTGTTGCATAAGGGTAAGTGATGGATAGTGTAGGGGTACGATTTACTATTCTAACTCCAGGAAGGTGCAGCAGTAGGGAAAGTGATGGATAGTGTAGGGATTTGATTTACTATTCTAACTCCAGGAAGGTACAGCAATAAGGAAAGTGATGGATAGTGTAGGGGTATAATTTACTATTCTAACTCCAGGAAGGTGTTGCAGTAGGGTAAGTGATGGCTAGTGTAGGAGTATAATTTACTATTCTAACTCCAGGAAGGTGCAGCAGTAGGGAAAGTGATGGATAGTGTAGGGGTTTAATTTACTATTCTAACTCCAGGAAGGTGCAGCAGTAGGGAAAGTGATGGATAGTGTATTAACTATTCCAAGTCCAGGAAGGTGCATCACAAAGAAAAGTGTAGGATAGTGTAGGGGGAATAATATACTATTCTAACTCCAGGAAGGTGCAGCAGTAGGGAAAGTGATGGATAGACTATAGGTTTAATTTACTATTCTAACTCCAGGAAGGTGCAGCAGTAGGGAAAGTGATGGATAGTGTAGGGGTTCGATTTACTATTCTAACTCCAGGAAGGTGCAGCAGTAGGGAAAGTGATGGATAGTGTAGGGGTATAATTTACTATTCTAACTCCAGGAAGGTTTTGCAGTAGGGTAAGTGTTGGATAGTATAGGAGTATAATTTACTATTCTAACTCCAGGAAGGTGCAGCAGTAGGGAAAGTGATGGATAGTGTAGGGGTTCTATTTACTATTCTAAGTCCAGGAAGGTGCAGCACAAAGTAAAGTGTAGGATAGTGTAGGGGTATAATATACTATTCTAACTCCAGGAAGGTGCAGCAGTAGGGAAAATGATGGATAGTGTAGAGGTTCAATTTGCTATTCTAACTCCAGAAAGGTGCATCAATAAGGAAGGTGATGGATAGTGTGGGGGTATAATTTACTATTCTAACTCAAGGAAGGTGCAGCAGTAGGGAAAGTGATGGATAGTGTAGGGGTTCAATTTACTACTCTAACTCCAGGAAGGTGTAGCAGTAGGTAAAGTGATGGATAGTGTAGGGATATAATTTACTATTCTAACTCCAGAAAGGTGTAGCAGTAGGGAAAGTGTAGGATAGTGTAGAGATATAATTCAATATTCTAAGTCCAGGAAGGTGCAGCAGTAGGGAAAGTGATGGATAGTGTAGGGGTATAATTTACTATTCGAACCCCAGGAAGGTGCAGCAGTAAGGAAAGTGATGGATAGTGTAGGGGTATAATTTACTATTCTAACTCCAGGAAGGTGTTGCAGAAGGGTAAGTGATGGATAGTGTAGGGGTATAAATTACTATTTTAACTCCTGGAAGGTGCACCAGTAGGGAAAGTGATGGATAGTGTAGGGGTATAATTTACTATTCGAACTCCAGGAAGGTGCAGCAGTAAGGGAAGTGATGGATAGTGCAGGGGTATAATTTACTATTCTAACTCCAGGAAGGTGCAGCAATAGGGAAAGTGATGGATAGTGTAGGGGTATAATTTACTATTCCAACTCAACGAAGGTGCAGCAGTAGGGAAAGTGATGGATGGTGTAGGGGTTCAATTTACTACTCTAACTCCAGGAAGGTGCAGCAGTAGGGAAAGTGATGGATAGTGTAGGGATATAATTTACTATTCTAACTCCAGAAAGGTGCAGCAGTAGGGAAAGTGTAGGATAGTGTAGAGATATAATTTAATATTCTAAGTCCAGGAAGGTGCAGCAGTAGGGAAAGTGATGGATAGTGTAGGGGTATAATTTACTATTCGAACTCCAGGAAGGTGTTGCAGAAGGGTAAGTGATGCATAGTGTAGGGGTATAAATTAGTATCCTAACTCCAGGAAGGTGCACCAGTAGGGAAAGTGATGGATAGTGTAGGGGTTCTATTTACTATTCTAAGTCGAAGAAGGTGCAGCACAAAGGAAAGTGTAGGATAGTGTAGGGGTATAATATACTATTCTAACTCCAGGAAGGTGCAGCAGTAGGGAGAGTGATGGATAGTGTAAGGGTTTAATTTACTATTCTAACTCCAGGAAGGTGCAGCAATAAGGAACGTGATGGATAGTGTAGGGGTTCAATTTACTACTCTAACTCCAGGAAGGTGCAGCAGTAGGTAAAGTGATGGATAGTGTAGGGATATAATTTACTATTCTAACTCCAGAAAGGTGTAGCAGTAGGGAAAGTGTAGGATAGTGTAGAGATATAATTCAATATTCTAAGTCCAGGAAGGTACAGCAATAAGGAAAGTGATGGATAGTGTAGGGGTATAATTTACTATTCTACTGCAAGAAGGTTTTGCAGTAGGGTAAGTGTTGGATAGTGTAGGAGTATAATTTACTATTCTAACTCCAGGAAGGTGCAGCAGTAGGGAAAGTGATGGATAGTGTAGGGGTACGATTTACTATTCTAACTCCAGGAAGGTGCAGCAGTAGGGAAAGTGATGGATAGTGTACGGGTTTGATTTACTATTCTAACTCCAGAAAGGTACAGCAATAAGTAAAGTGATGGATAGTGTAGGGGTATAATTTACTATTCTAACTCCAGGAAGGTTTTGCAGTAGGGTAAGTGATGGATAGTGTAGGAGTATAATTTACTATTCTAACTCCAGGAAGGTGCAGCAGTATGGAAAGTGATGGATAGTGTAGGGGTTCTATTTACTATTCTAAGTCCAGGAAGGTGCAGCACAAAGGAAAGTGTAGGATAGTGTAGGGGTATAATTTACTATTCTAACTCCAGGAAGGTGCAGCAGTAAGGAAAATGATGGATAGTGTAGGGGTATAATTTACTATTCTTACTCCAGGAAGGTGTTGCATAAGGGTAAGTGATGGATAGTGTAGGGGTACGATTTACTATTCTAACTCCAGGAAGGTGCAGCAGTAGGGAAAGTGATGGATAGTGTAGGGATTTGATTTACTATTCTAACTCCAGGAAGGTACAGCAATAAGGAAAGTGATGGATAGTATAGGGGTATAATTTACTATTCTAACTCCAGGAAGGTGTTGCAGTAGGGTAAGTGATGGCTAGTGTAGGAGTATAATTTACTATTCTAACTCCAGGAAGGTGCAGCAGTAGGGAAAGTGATGGATAGTGTAGGGGTTTAATTTACTATTCTAACTCCAGGAAGGTGCAGCAGTAGGGAAAGTGATGGATAGTGTATTAACTATTCCAAGTCCAGGAAGGTGCATCACAAAGAAAAGTGTAGGATAGTGTAGGGGGAATAATATACTATTCTAACTCCAGGAAGGTGCAGCAGTAGGGAAAGTGATGGATAGACTATAGGTTTAATTTACTATTCTAACTCCAGGAAGGTGCAGCAGTAGGGAAAGTGATGGATAGTGTAGGGGTTCGATTTACTATTCTAACTCCAGGAAGGTGCAGCAGTAGGGAAAGTGATGGATAGTGTAGGGGTATAATTTACTATTCTAACTCCAGGAAGGTTTTGCAGTAGGGTAAGTGTTGGATAGTATAGGAGTATAATTTACTATTCTAACTCCAGGAAGGTGCAGCAGTAGGGAAAGTGATGGATAGTGTAGGGGTTCTATTTACTATTCTAAGTCCAGGAAGGTGCAGCACAAAGTAAAGTGTAGGATAGTGTAGGGGTATAATATACTATTCTAACTCCAGGAAGGTGCAGCAGTAGGGAAAATGATGGATAGTGTAGAGGTTCAATTTGCTATTCTAACTCCAGAAAGGTGCATCAATAAGGAAGGTGATGGATAGTGTGGGGGTATAATTTACTATTCTAACTCAAGGAAGGTGCAGCAGTAGGGAAAGTGATGGATAGTGTAGGGGTTCAATTTACTACTCTAACTCCAGGAAGGTGTAGCAGTAGGTAAAGTGATGGATAGTGTAGGGATATAATTTACTATTCTAACTCCAGAAAGGTGTAGCAGTAGGGAAAGTGTAGGATAGTGTAGAGATATAATTCAATATTCTAAGTCCAGGAAGGTGCAGCAGTAGGGAAAGTGATGGATAGTGTAGGGGTATAATTTACTATTCGAACCCCAGGAAGGTGCAGCAGTAAGGAAAGTGATGGATAGTGTAGGGGTATAATTTACTATTCTAACTCCAGGAAGGTGTTGCAGAAGGGTAAGTGATGGATAGTGTAGGGGTATAAATTACTATTTTAACTCCTGGAAGGTGCACCAGTAGGGAAAGTGATGGATAGTGTAGGGGTATAATTTACTATTCGAACTCCAGGAAGGTGCAGCAGTAAGGGAAGTGATGGATAGTGCAGGGGTATAATTTACTATTCTAACTCCAGGAAGGTGCAGCAATAGGGAAAGTGATGGATAGTGTAGGGGTATAATTTACTATTCCAACTCAACGAAGGTGCAGCAGTAGGGAAAGTGATGGATGGTGTAGGGGTTCAATTTACTACTCTAACTCCAGGAAGGTGCAGCAGTAGGGAAAGTGATGGATAGTGTAGGGATATAATTTACTATTCTAACTCCAGAAAGGTGCAGCAGTAGGGAAAGTGTAGGATAGTGTAGAGATATAATTTAATATTCTAAGTCCAGGAAGGTGCAGCAGTAGGGAAAGTGATGGATAGTGTAGGGGTATAATTTACTATTCGAACTCCAGGAAGGTGTTGCAGAAGGGTAAGTGATGCATAGTGTAGGGGTATAAATTAGTATCCTAACTCCAGGAAGGTGCACCAGTAGGGAAAGTGATGGATAGTGTAGGGGTTCTATTTACTATTCTAAGTCGAAGAAGGTGCAGCACAAAGGAAAGTGTAGGATAGTGTAGGGGTATAATATACTATTCTAACTCCAGGAAGGTGCAGCAGTAGGGAGAGTGATGGATAGTGTAAGGGTTTAATTTACTATTCTAACTCCAGGAAGGTGCAGCAATAAGGAACGTGATGGATAGTGTAGGGCTATAATTTACTATTCTAACTCCAGGAAGGTTTTGCAGTAGGGTAAGTGTTGGATAGTATAGGAGTATAATTTACTATTCTAACTCCAGGAAGGTGCAGCAGTAGGGAAAGTGATGGATAGTGTAGGGGTTCTATTTACTATTCTAAGTCCAGGAAGGTGCAGCACAAAGGAAAGTGTAGGATAGTGTAGGGGTATAATATACTATTCTAACTCCAGGAAGGTGCAGCAGTAGGGAAAATGATGGATAGTGTAGAGGTTCAATTTGCTATTCTAACTCCAGAAAGGTGCATCAATAAGGAAAGTGATGGATAGTGTGGGGGTATAATTTACTATTCTAACTCAAGGAAGGTGCAGCAGTAGGGAAAGTGATGGATAGTGTAGGGGTTCAATTTACTACTCTAACTCCAGGAAGGTGCAGCAGTAGGTAAAGTGATGGATAGTGTAGGGATATAATTTACTATTCTAACTCCAGAAAGGTGTAGCAGTAGGGAAAGTGTAGGATAGTGTAGAGATATAATTCAATATTCTAAGTCCAGGAAGGTGCAGCAGTAGGGAAAGTGATGGATAGTGTAGGGCTATAATTTACTATTCGAACCCCAGGAAGGTGCAGCAGTAAGGAAAGTGATGGATAGTGTAGGGGTATAATTTACTATTCTAACTCCAGGAAGGTGTTGCAGAAGGGTAAGTGATGGATAGTGTAGGGGTATGAATTACTATTTTAACTCCTGGAAGGTGCACCAGTAGGGAAAGTGATGGATAGTGTAGGGGTATAATTTACTATTCGAACTCCAGGAAGGTGCAGCAGTAAGGGAAGTGATGGATAGTGCAGGGGTATAATTTACTATTCTAACTCCAGGAAGGTGCAGCAATAGGGAAAGTGATGGATAGTGTAGGGGTATAATTTACTATTCCAACTCAAGGAAGGTGCAGCAGTAGGGAAAGTGATGGATAGTGTAGGGGTTCAATTTACTACTCTAACTCCAGGAAGGTGCAGCAGTAGGGAAAGTAATGGATAGTGTAGGGATATAATTTACTATTCTAACTCCAGAAAGGTGCAGCAGTAGGGAAAGTGTAGGATAGTGTAGACATATAATTTAATATTCTAAGTCCAGGAAGGTGCAGCAGTAGGGAAAGTGATGGATAGTGTAGGGGTATAATTTACTATTCGAACTCCAGGAAGGTGTTGTAGAAGGGTAAGTGATGGATAGTGTAGGGGTATAAATTAGTATCCTAACTCCAGGAAGGTGCACCAGTAGGGAAAGTGATGGATAGTGTAGGGGTTCTATTTACTATTCTAAGTCGAAGAAGGTGCAGCACAAAGGAAAGTGTAGGATAGTGTAGGGGTATAATATACTATTCTAACTCCAGGAAGGTGCAGCAGTAGGGAGAGTGATGGATAGTGTAAGGGTTTAATTTACTATTCTAACTCCAGGAAGGTGCAGCAATAAGGAACGTGATGGATAGTGTAGGGCTATAATTTACTATTCTAACTCCAGGAAGGTGCAGCAGTAGGGAAAGTGATGGATAGTGTAAGGGTTTTATTTACTATTCTAACTCCAGGAAGGTGCAGCAATAGGGAAAGTGATGGATAGTGTAGGGGTATAATTTACTATTCTAACTCAAGGAAGGTGCAGCAGTAGGGAAAGTGATGGATAGTGTAGGGGTTCAATTTACTACTCTAACTCCAGGAAGGTACAGCAGTAGGGAAAGTGATGGATAGTGTAGGGATATAATTTACTATTCTAACTCCAGGAAGGTGCAGCAGTAGGGAAAGTGTAGGATAGTGTAGAGATATAATTTAATATTCTAAGTCCAGGAAGGTGCAGCAGTAGGGAAAGTGATGGATAGTGTAGGGATATACATTACTATTCTAACTCCAGGAACGTGCAGCAGTAGGGAAGGTGATGGATAATATAGGGGTTCAATTTACTATTCTAACTCCAGGAAGGTGCAGCAGTAGGGAAAGTGACGGATAGTGTAGGGGTATAATTTACTATTCTAACTCCAGGAAGGTTTTGCAGTAGGGTAAGTGATGGATAGTGTAGGAGTATAATTTACTATTCTAACTCCAGGAAGGTGCAGCAGTAGGGAAAGTGATGGATAGTGTAGGGGTTCGATTTACCATTCTAACTCCAGGAAGGTGCAGCAATAGGGAAAGTGATGGATAGTGTAAGGGTTTAATTTACTATTCTAACTCCAGGAAGGTGCAGCAATAAGGAACGTGATGGATAGTGTAAGGCTATAATTTACTATTCTAACTCCAGGAAGGTGCAGCAGTAGGGAAAGTGATGGATAGTGTAGGGGTTCAATTTACTAGTCTAACTCCAGGAAGGTGCAGCAGTATGGAAAGTGATGGATAGTGTAAGGGTTTCATTTACTATTCTAACTCCAGGAAGGTGCAGCAATAGGGAAAGCGATGGATAGTGTAGGGGTATAATTTACTATTCTAACTCAAGGAAGGTGCAGCAGTAGGGAAAGTGATGGATAGTGTAGGGGTTCAATTTACTACTCTAACTCCAGGAAGGTGCAGCAGTAGGGAAAGTGATGGATAGTGTAGGGATATAATCTACTATTCTAACTCCAGGAAGGTGCAGCAGTAGGGAAAGTGTAGGATAGTGTAGAGATATAATTTAATATTCTAACTCCAGGAAGGTGTTGCAGTAGGGTAAGTGATGGATAGTGTAGGAGTATAATTTACTATTCTAACTCTAGGAAGGTGCAGCAGTAGGGAAAGTGATGGATAGTGTAGGGGTTTAATTTACTATTCTAACACCAGGAAGGTGCAGCAGTAGGGAAAGTGATGGATAGTGTAGGGGTTCGATATACTATTCTAACTCCAGGAAGGTGCAGCAGTAGGGAAAGTGATGGATAGTGTACGGGCTTGATTTACTATTCTAACTCCAGGAAGGTGCAGCAGTAGGAAAGTGATGGATAGTGTAAGGGTTTAATTTACTATTCTAACTCCTGGAAGGTGCAGCAATAAGGAACGTGATGGATAGTGTAGTGCTATAATTTACTATTCTAACTCCAGGAAGGTGCAGCAGTAGGGTAAGGGATGGATAGTGTAGGGGTTTAATTTACTATTCTAACTCCAGGAAGGTGCAGCAGTAGGGAAAGTGATGGATTTTGTAGGGGTTCAATTTACTAGTCTAACTCCAGAAAGGTGCAGCAGGGGGGAAAGTGATGGATAGTGTAAGGGTTTAATTTACTATTCTAACTCCAGGAAGGTGCAGCAATAGGGAAAGTGATGGATAGTGTAGGGGTATAATTTACTATTCCAACTCAAGGAAGGTGCAGCAGTAGGGAAAGTGTAGGATAGTGTAGTGATATAATTTAATATTCTAAGTCCAGGAAGGTGCAGCAGTAGGGAAAGTGATGGATAGTGTAGGGGTATAATTTACTATTCGAACTCCAGGAAGGTGCATCAGTAAGGAAAGTGATGGATAGTGTAGGGGTATAATTTACTATTCTAACTCCAGGAAGGTGTTGCAGAAGGGTAAGTGATGGATAGTGTAGGGGTATAAATTAGTATTCTAACTCCAGGAAGGTGCACCAGTAGGGAAAGTGATGGATAGTGTAGGGGTTCTATTTACTATTCTAAGTCGAGGAAGGTGCAGCACAAAGGAAAGTGTAGGATAGTGTAGGGTTATAATATCCTATTCTAACTCCAGGAAGGTGCAGCAGTAGGGAGAGTGATGGATAGTGTAAGGGTTTAATTTACTATTCAAACTCCAGGAAGGTGCAGCAATAAGGAACGTGATGGATAGTGTAGGGCTATAATTTACTATTCTAACTCCAGGAAGGTGCAGCAGTAGGGAAAGTGATGGATAGTGTAAGGGTTTAATTTACTATTCTAACTCCAGGAAGGTGCAGCAATAGAGAAAGTGATGGATAGTGTAGGGGTATAATTTACTATTCTAACTCAAGGAAGGTGCAGCAGTAGGGAAAGTGATGGATAGTGTAGGGGTTCAATTTACTACTCTAACTCCAGGAAGGTGCAGCAGTAGGGAAAGTGATAGATAGTGTAGGGATATAATTTACTATTCTAACTCCAGGAAGGTGCAGCAGTAGGGAAAGTGTAGCATAGTGTAGAGATATAATTTAATATTCCAAGTCCAGGAAGGTGCAGCAGTAGGGAAAGTGATGGATAGTGTAGGGGTATAATTTACTATTCTAACTCCAAGAAGGTGTTGCAGAAGGGTAAGTGATGGATAGTGTAGGGGTATACATTACTATTCTAACTCCAGGAAGGTGCAGCAGTAGGGAAAGTGATGGATAATATAGGGGTTCAATTTACTATTCTAACTCCAGGAAGGTGCAGCAGTAGGGAAAGTGACGGATAGTGTAGGGGTATAATTTACTATTCTAACTCCAGGAAGGTTTTGCAGTAGGGTAAGTGATGGATAGTGTAGGAGTATAATTTACTATTCTAACTCCAGGAAGGTGCAGCAGTAGGGAAAGTGATGGATAGTGTAGGGGTTTAATTTACTATTCTAACTCCAGGAAGGTGCAGCAGTAGGGAAAGTGATGGATAATGTACGGGTTTGATTTACTATTCTAACTCCAGGAAGGTACAGCAATAAGGAAAGAGATGGATAGTGTAGGGGTATAATTTACTATTCTAACTGCAAGAAGGTTTTGCAGTAGGGTAAGTGTTGGATAGTGTAGGAGTATAATTTACTATTCTAACTCCAGGAAGGTGCAGCAGTAGGGAAAGTGATGGCTAGTGTAGGGGTATGATTTACTATTCTAACTCCAGGAAGGTGCAGCAGTAGGGAAAGTGATGGATAGTGTACGGGTTTGATTTACTATTCTAACTCCAGAAAGGTACAGCAATAAGTAAAGTGATGGATAGTGTAGGGGTATAATTTACTATTCTAACTCCAGGAAGGTTTTGCAGTAGGGTAAGTGATGGATAGTGTAGGAGTATAATTTACTATTCTAACTCCAGGAAGGTGCAGCAGTATGGAAAGTGATGGATAGTGTACGGATTCTATTTACTATTCTAAGTCCAGGAAGGTGCAGCACAAAGGAAACTGTAGGATAGTGTAGGGGTATAATTTACTATTCTAACTCCAGGAAGGTACAGCAGTAAGGAAAATGATGGATAGTGTAGGGGTATAATTTACTATTCTTACTCCAGGAAGGTGTTGCATAAGGGTAAGTGATGGATAGTGTAGGGGTACGATTTACTATTCTAACTCCAGGAAGGTGCAGCAGTAGGGAAAGTGATGGATAGTGTAGGGGTTTGATTTACTATTCTAACTCCAGGAAGGTACAGCAATAAGGAAAGTGATGGATAGTGTAGGGGTATAATTTACTATTCTAACTCCAGGAAGGTGTTGCAGTAGGGTAAGTGATGGCTAGTGTAGGAGTATAATTTCCTATTCTAACTCCAGGAAGGTGCAGCAGTAGGGAAAGTGATGGATAGTGTAGGGGTTTAAATTACTATTCTAACTCCAGGAAGGTGCAGCAGTAGGGAAAGTGATGGATAGTGTATTAACTATTCCAAGTCCAGGAAGGTGCAGCACAAAGAAAAGTGTAGGATAGTGTAGGGGGAATAATATACTATTCTAACTCCAGGAAGGTGCAGCAGTAGGGAAAGTGATGGATAGACTATGGGTTTAATTTACTATTCTAACTCCAGGAAGGTGCAGCAGTAGGGAAAGTGATGGATAGTGTAGGGGTTCGATTTACTATTCTAACTCCAGGAAGGTGCAGCAGTAGGGAAAGTGATGGATAGTGTAGGGGTATAATTTACTATTCTAACTCCAGGAAGGTGCAGCAGTAGGGAAAGTGATGGATAGTGTAGGGGTTCTATTTACTATTCTAAGTCCAGGAAGGTGCAGCACAAAGGAAAGTGTAGGATAGTGTAGGGGTATAATATACTATTCTAACTCCAGGAAGGTGCAGCAGTAGGGAAAATGATGGATAGTGTAGAGGTTCAATTTGCTATTCTAACTCCAGAAAGGTGCATCAATAAGGAAAGTGATGGATAGTTTGGGGGTATAATTTACTATTCTAACTCAAGGAAGGTGCAGCAGTAGGGAAAGTGATGGATAGTGTAGGGGTTCAATTTACTACTCTAACTCCAGGAAGGTGCAGCAGTAGGTAAAGTGATGGATAGTGTAGGGATATAATTTACTATTCTAACTCCAGAAAGGTGTAGCAGTAGGGAAAGTGTAGGATAGTGTAGAGATATAATTCAATATTCTAAGTCCAGGAAGGTGCAGCAGTAGGGAAAGTGATGGATAGTGTAGGGGTATAATTTACTATTCGAACCCCAGGAAGGTGCAGCAGTAAGGAAAGTGATGGATAGTGTAGGGGTATAATTTACTATTCTAACTCCAGGAAGGTGCAGCAGTAGGGAAAGTGATGGATAGTGTAGGGGTATAATTTACTATTCTAACTCCAGGAAGGTGCAGCAGTAGGGAAAGTGATGGATAGTGTAGGGGTTCTATTTACTATTCTAAGTCCAGGAAGGTGCAGCACAAAGGAAAGTGTAGGATAGTGTAGGGGTATAATATACTATTCTAACTCCAGGAAGGTGCAGCAGTAGGGAAAATGATGGATAGTGTAGAGGTTCAATTTGCTATTCTAACTCCAGAAAGGTGCATCAATAAGGAAAGTGATGGATAGTTTGGGGGTATAATTTACTATTCTAACTCAAGGAAGGTGCAGCAGTAGGGAAAGTGATGGATAGTGTAGGGGTTCAATTTACTACTCTAACTCCAGGAAGGTGCAGCAGTAGGTAAAGTGATGGATAGTGTAGGGATATAATTTACTATTCTAACTCCAGAAAGGTGTAGCAGTAGGGAAAGTGTAGGATAGTGTAGAGATATAATTCAATATTCTAAGTCCAGGAAGGTGCAGCAGTAGGGAAAGTGATGGATAGTGTAGGGGTATAATTTACTATTCGAACCCCAGGAAGGTGCAGCAGTAAGGAAAGTGATGGATAGTGTAGGGGTATAATTTACTATTCTAACTCCAGGAAGGTGTTGCAGAAGGGTAAGTGATGGATAGTGTAGGGGTATACATTACTATTTTAACTCCTGGAAGGTGCACCAGTAGGGAAAGTGATGGATAGTGTAGGGGTTCTATTTACTATTCTAAGTCCAGGAAGGTGCAGCACAAAGGAAAGTGTAGGATAGTGTAGGGGTATAATATACTATTCTAACTCCAGGAAGGTGCAGCAGTAGGGAAAGTGATGGATAGTGTAGGGGTTCAATTTACTATTCTAACTCCAGGAAGGTGCAGCAGTAGGGAAAGTGATGGATAGTGTAAGGGTTTAATTTACTATTCTAACTCCAGGAAGGTGCAGCAATAAGGAACGTGATGGATAGTGTAGGGATATAATTTATTATTCTAACTCCAGGAAGGTGCAGCAGTAGGGAAAGTGATGGATAGTGTAGGGGTTCTATTTACTATTCTAAGTCCAGGAAGGTGCAGCACAAAGGAAAGTGTAGGATAGTGTAGGGGTATAATATACTATTCTAACTCCAGGAAGGTGCATCAGTAGGGAAAGTGATGGATATTGTAGGGGTTCAATTTACTAGTCTAACTCCAGGAAGGTGCAGCAGTAGGGAAAGTGATGGATAGTGTAAGGGTTTAGATTACTATTCTAACTCCAGGAAGGTGCAGCAATAGGGAAAGTGATGGATAGTGTAAGGGTATAATTTACTATTCTAACTCAAGGAAGGTGCAGCAGTAGGGAAAGTGATGGATAGTGTAGGGGTTCAATTTACTACTCTAACTCCAGGAAGGTGCAGCAGTAGGGAAAGTGATGGATAGTGTAGGGATATAATTTACTATTCTAACTCCAGGAAGGTGCAGCGGTAGGGAAAGTGTAGGATAGTGTAGAGATATAATTTAATATTCTAAGTCCAGGAAGGTGCAGCAGTAAGGAAAGTGATGGATAGTGTAGGGGTATAATTTACTATTCTAACTCCAGGAAGGTGTTGCAGAAGGGTAAGTGATGGATAGTGTAGGGGTATACATTACTATTCTAACTCCAGGAACGTGCAGCAGTAGGGAAAGTGATGGATAATATAGGGGTTCAATTTACTATTCTAACTCCAGGAAGGTGCAGCAGTAGGGAAAGTGACGGATAGTGTAGGGGTATAATTTACTATTCTAACTCCAGGTAGGTTTTGCAGTAGGGTAAGTGATGGATAGTGTAGGAGTATAATTTACTATTCTAACTCCAGGAAGGTGCAGCAGTAGGGAAAGTGATGGATAGTGTAGGGGTATAATTTACTATTCTAACTCCAGGAAGGTGCAGCAATAAGGAGCGTGATGGATAGTGTAGGGGTTCGATATACTATTCTAACTCCAGGAAGGTTCAGCAGTAGGGAAAGTGATGGATAGTGTATGGGTTTGATTTACTATTCTAACTCCAGGAAGGTGCAGCAGTAGGAAAGTGATGGATAGTGTAAGGGTTTAATTTACTATTCTAACTCCTGGAAGGTACAGCAATAAGGAACGTGATGGATAGTGTAGTGCTATAATTTACTATTCTAACTCCAGGAAGGTGCAGCAGTAGGGAAAGTGATGGATAGTGTAGGGGTTTAAGTAACTATTCTAACTCCAGGAAGGTGCAGCAGTAGGGAAAGTGATGGATATTGTAGGGGTTCAATTTACTAGTCTAACTCCAGGAAGGTGCAGCAGTGGGGAACGTGATGGATAGTGTAAGGGTTTAATTTACTATTCTAACTCCAGGAAGGTGCAGCAATAGGGAAAGAGATGGATAGTGTAGGGGTATAATTTACTATTCCAACTCAAGGAAGGTGCAGCAGTAGGGAAAGTGTAGGATAGTGTAGAGATATAATTTAATATTCTAAGTCCAGGAAGGTGCAGCAGTAGGGAAAGTGATGGATAGTGTAGGGGTATAATTTACTATTCGAACTCCAGGAAGGTGCATCAGTAAGGAAAGTGATGGATAGTGTAGGGGTATAATTTACTATTCTAACTCCAGGAAGGTGTTGCAGAAGGGTAAGTGATGGATAGTGTAGGGGTATAAATTAGTATTCTAACTCCAGGAAGGTGCACCAGTAGGGAAAGTGATGGATAGTGTAGGGGTTCTATTTACTATTCTAAGTCGAGGAAGGTGCAGCACAAAGGAAAGTGTAGGATAGTATAGGGGTATAATATCCTATTCTAACTCCAGGAAGGTGCAGCAGTAGGGAGAGTGATGGATAGTGTAAGGGTTTAATTTACTATTCTAACTCCAGGAAGGTGCAGCAATAAGGAACGTGATGGATAGTGTAGGGCTATAATTTACTATTCTAACTCCAGGAAGGTGCAGCAGTAGGGAAAGTGATGGTTAGTGTAAGGGTTTAATTTACTATTCTAACTCCAGGAAGGTGCAGCAATAGGGAAAGTGATGGATAGTGTAGGGGTATAATTTACTATTCTAACTCAAGGAAGGTGCAGCAGTAGGGAAAGTGATGGATAGTGTAGGGGTTCAATTTACTACTCTAACTCCAGGAAGGTGCAGCAGTAGGGAAAGTGATGGATAGTGTAGGGATATAATTTACTATTCTAACTCTAGGAAGGGGCAGCAGTAGGGAAAGTGTAGGATAGTGTAGATATATAATTTAATATTCTAAGTCCAGGAAGGTGCAGCAGTAGGGAAAGTGATGGATAGTGTAGGGGTATAATGTACTATTCTAACTCCAGGAAGGTGTTGCAGAAGGGTAAGTGATGGATAGTGTAGGGGTATACATTACTATTCTAACTCCATGAAGGTGCAGCAGTAGGGAAAGTGATGGATAATATAGGGGTTAAATTTACTATTCTAACTCCAGGAAGGTGCAGCAGTAGGGAAAGTGACGGATAGTGTAGGGGTATAATTTACTATTCTAACTCCAGGAAGGTTTTGCAGTAGGGTAAGTGATGGATAGTGTAGGAGTATAATTTACTATTCTAACTCCAGGAAGGTGCAGCAGTAGGGAAAGTGATGGATAGTGTAGGGGTTCGATTTACTATTCTAACTCCAGGAAGGTGCAGCAGTAGGGAAAGTGATGGATAGTGTAAGGGTTTAATTTACTATTCTAACTCCAGGAAGGTGCAGCAATAAGGAACGTGATGGATAGTGTAGGGCTATAATTTACTATTCCAACTCCAGGAAGGTGCAGCAGTAGGGAAAGTGATGGATAGTGTAGGGGTTCAATTTACTAGTCTAACTCCAGGAAGGTGCAGCAGTAGGGAAAGTGAAGGATAGTGTAAGGGTTTAATTTACTATTCTAACTCCAGGAAGGTGCAGCAATAGGGAAAGTGATGGATAGTGTAGGGGTATAATTTACTATTCTAACTCAAGGAAGGTGCAGCAGTAGGGAAAGTGATGGATAGTGTAGGGGTTCAATTTACTACTCTAACTCCAGGAAGGTGCAGCAGTAGGGAAAGTGATGGATAGTGTAGGGATATAATCTACTATTCTAACTCCAGGAAGGTGTTGCAGTAGGGTAAGTGATGGATAGTGTAGGAGTATAATTTACTATTCTAACTCCAGGAAGGTGCAGCAGTAGGGAAAGTGATGGATAGTGTAGGGGTTTAATTTACTATTCTAACTCCAGGAAGGTGCAGCAGTAGGGAAAGTGATGGATAGTGTACGGGTTTGATTTACTATTCTAACTCCAGGAAGGTACAGCAATAAGTAAAGTGATGGATAGTGTAGGGGTATAATTTACTATTCTAACTCCATGAAGGTTTTGCAGTAGGGTAAGTGTTGGATAGTGTAGGAGTATAATTTACTATTCTAACTCCAGGAAGGTGCAGCAGTAGGGAAAGTAATGGATAGTGTAGGGGTTCGATTTACTATTCTAACTCCAGGAAGGTGCAGCAGTAGTGAAAGTGATGGATAGTGTACGGGTTTGATTTACTATTCTAACTCCAGAAAGGTACAGCAATAAGTAAAGTGATGGATAGTGTACGGGTTTGATTTACTATTCTAACTCCAGAAAGGTACAGCAATAAGTAAAGTGATGGTTAGTGTAGGGGTATAATTTACTATTCTAACTCCAGGAAGGTTTTGCAGTAGGGTAAGTGATGGATAGTGTAGGAGTATAATTTACTATTCTAACTCCAGGAAGGTGCAGCAGTAGGGAAAGTGATGGATAGTGTAGGGGTTCTATTTACTATTCTAAGTCCAGGAAGGTGCAGCACAAAGGAAAGTGTAGGATAGTGTAGGGGTATAATTTACTATTCTAACTCCAGGAAGGTGCAGCAGTAAGGAAAATGATGGATAGTGTAGGGGTATAATTTACTATTCTTACTCCAGGAAGGTGTTGCATAAGGGTAAGTGATGGATAGTGTAGGGGTACGATTTACTATTCTAACTCCAGGAAGGTGCAGCAGTAGGGAAAGTGATGGATAGTGTAGGGGTTTGATTTACTATTCTAACTCCAGGAAGGTACAGCAATAAGGAAAGTGATGGATAGTGTAGGGGTATAATTTACTATTCTAACTCCAGGAAGGTGTTGCAGTAGGGTAAGTGATGGCTAGTGTAGGAGTATAATTTACTATTCTAACTCCAGGAAGGTGCAGCAGTAGGGAAAGTGATGGATAGTGTAGGGGTGTAATTTACTATTCTAACTCCAGGAAGGTGCAGCAGTAGGGAAAGTGATGGATAGCGTATTAACTATTCCAAGTCCAGGAAGGTGCAGCACAAAGAAAAGTGTAGGATAGTGTAGGGGGAATAATATACTATTCTAACTCCAGGAAGGTGCAGCAGTAGGGAAAGTGATGGATAGACTATGGGTTTAATTTACTATTCTAACTCCAGGAAGGTGCAGCAGTAGGGAAAGTGATGGATAGTGTAGGGGTTCGATTTACTATTCTAACTCCAGGAAGGTGCAGCAGTAGGGAAAGTGATGGATAGTGTACACGTTTGATTTACTATTCTAACTCCAGGAAGGTACAGCAATAAGGAAAGTGATGGATAGTGTAGGGGTATAATTTACTATTCTAACTCCAGGAAGGTTTTGCAGTAGGGTAAGTGTTGGATAGTATAGGAGTATAATTTACTATTCTAACTCCAGGAAGGTGCAGCAGTAGGGAAAGTGATGGATAGTGTAGGGGTTCTATTTACTATTCTAAGTCCAAGAAGGTGCAGCACAAAGGAAAGTGTAGGATAGTGTAGGGGTATAATATACTATTCTAACTCCAGGAAGGTGCAGCAGTAGGGAAAATGATGGATAGTGTAGAGGTTCAATTTGCTATTCTAACTCCAGAAAGGTGCATCAATAAGGAAAGTGATGGATAGTGTGGGGGTATAATTTACTATTCTAACTCAAGGAAGGTGCAGCAGTAGGGAAAGTGATGGATAGTGTAGGGGTTCAATTTACTATTCTAACTCCAGAAAGGTGTAGCAGTAGGGAAAGTGTAGGATAGTGTAGAGATATAATTCAATATTCTAAGTCCAGGAAGGTGCAGCAGTAGGGAAAGTGATGGATAGTGTAGGGGTATAATTTACTATTCGAACCCCAGGAAGGTGCAGCAGTAAGGAAAGTGATGGATAGTGTAGGGGTATAATTTACTATTCTAACTCCAGGAAGGTGTTGCAGAAGGGTAAGTGATGGATAGTGTAGGGGTATAAATTACTATTTTAACTCCTGGAAGGTGCACCAGTAGGGAAAGTGATGGATAGTGTAGGGGTATAATTTACTATTCGAACTCCAGGAAGGTGCAGCAGTAAGGGAAGTGATGGATAGTGCAGGGGTATAATTTACTATTCTAACTCCAGGAAGGTGCAGCAATAGGGAAAGTGATGGATAGTGTAGGGGTATAATTTACTATTCCAACTCAAGGAAGGTGCAGCAGTAGGGAAAGTGATGGATAGTGTAGGGGTTCAATTTACTAGTCTAACTCCAGGAAGGTGCAGCAGTAGGGAAAGTGAAGGATAGTGTAAGGGTTTAATTTACTATTCTAACTCCAGGAAGGTGCAGCAATAGGGAAAGTGATGGATAGTGTAGGGGTATAATTTACTATTCTAACTCAAGGAAGGTGCAGCAGTAGGGAAAGTGATGGATAGTGTAGGGGTTCAATTTACTACTCTAACTCCAGGAAGGTGCAGCAGTAGGGAAAGTGATGGATAGTGTAGGGATATAATCTACTATTCTAACTCCAGGAAGGTGTTGCAGTAGGGTAAGTGATGGATAGTGTAGGAGTATAATTTACTATTCTAACTCCAGGAAGGTGCAGCAGTAGGGAAAGTGATGGATAGTGTAGGGGTTTAATTTACTATTCTAACTCCAGGAAGGTGCAGCAGTAGGGAAAGTGATGGATAGTGTACGGGTTTGATTTACTATTCTAACTCCAGGAAGGTACAGCAATAAGTAAAGTGATGGATAGTGTAGGGGTATAATTTACTATTCTAACTCCATGAAGGTTTTGCAGTAGGGTAAGTGTTGGATAGTGTAGGAGTATAATTTACTATTCTAACTCCAGGAAGGTGCAGCAGTAGGGAAAGTAATGGATAGTGTAGGGGTTCGATTTACTATTCTAACTCCAGGAAGGTGCAGCAGTAGTGAAAGTGATGGATAGTGTACGGGTTTGATTTACTATTCTAACTCCAGAAAGGTACAGCAATAAGTAAAGTGATGGATAGTGTACGGGTTTGATTTACTATTCTAACTCCAGAAAGGTACAGCAATAAGTAAAGTGATGGATAGTGTAGGGGTATAATTTACTATTCTAACTCCAGGAAGGTTTTGCAGTAGGGTAAGTGATGGATAGTGTAGGAGTATAATTTACTATTCTAACTCCAGGAAGGTGCAGCAGTAGGGAAAGTGATGGATAGTGTAGGGGTTCTATTTACTATTCTAAGTCCAGGAAGGTGCAGCACAAAGGAAAGTGTAGGATAGTGTAGGGGTATAATTTACTATTCTAACTCCAGGAAGGTGCAGCAGTAAGGAAAATGATGGATAGTGTAGGGGTATAATTTACTATTCTTACTCCAGGAAGGTGTTGCATAAGGGTAAGTGATGGATAGTGTAGGGGTACGATTTACTATTCTAACTCCAGGAAGGTGCAGCAGTAGGGAAAGTGATGGATAGTGTAGGGGTGTAATTTACTATTCTAACTCCAGGAAGGTGCAGCAGTAGGGAAAGTGATGGATAGCGTATTAACTATTCCAAGTCCAGGAAGGTGCAGCACAAAGAAAAGTGTAGGATAGTGTAGGGGGAATAATATACTATTCTAACTCCAGGAAGGTGCAGCAGTAGGGAAAGTGATGGATAGACTATGGGTTTAATTTACTATTCTAACTCCAGGAAGGTGCAGCAGTAGGGAAAGTGATGGATAGTGTAGGGGTTCGATTTACTATTCTAACTCCAGGAAGGTGCAGCAGTAGGGAAACTGATGGATAGTGTACACGTTTGATTTACTATTCTAACTCCAGGAAGGTACAGCAATAAGGAAAGTGATGGATAGTGTAGGGGTATAATTTACTATTCTAACTCCAGGAAGGTTTTGCAGTAGGGTAAGTGTTGGATAGTATAGGAGTATAATTTACTATTCTAACTCCAGGAAGGTGCAGCAGTAGGGAAAGTGATGGATAGTGTAGGGGTTCTATTTACTATTCTAAGTCCAAGAAGGTGCAGCACAAAGGAAAGTGTAGGATAGTGTAGGGGTATAATATACTATTCTAACTCCAGGAAGGTGCAGCAGTAGGGAAAATGATGGATAGTGTAGAGGTTCAATTTGCTATTCTAACTCCAGAAAGGTGCATCAATAAGGAAAGTGATGGATAGTGTGGGGGTATAATTTACTATTCTAACTCAAGGAAGGTGCAGCAGTAGGGAAAGTGATGGATAGTGTAGGGGTTCAATTTACTATTCTAACTCCAGAAAGGTGTAGCAGTAGGGAAAGTGTAGGATAGTGTAGAGATATAATTCAATATTCTAAGTCCAGGAAGGTGCAGCAGTAGGGAAAGTGATGGATAGTGTAGGGGTATAATTTACTATTCGAACCCCAGGAAGGTGCAGCAGTAAGGAAAGTGATGGATAGTGTAGGGGTATAATTTACTATTCTAACTCCAGGAAGGTGTTGCAGAAGGGTAAGTGATGGATAGTGTAGGGGTATAAATTACTATTTTAACTCCTGGAAGGTGCACCAGTAGGGAAAGTGATGGATAGTGTAGGGGTATAATTTACTATTCGAACTCCAGGAAGGTGCAGCAGTAAGGGAAGTGATGGATAGTGCAGGGGTATAATTTACTATTCTAACTCCAGGAAGGTGCAGCAATAGGGAAAGTGATGGATAGTGTAGGGGTATAATTTACTATTCCAACTCAAGGAAGGTGCAGCAGTAGGGAAAGTGATGGATAGTGTAGGGGTTCAATGTACTACTCTAACTCCAGGAAGGTGCAGCAGTAGGGAAAGTGATGGATAGTGTAGGGATATAATTTACTATTCTAACTCCAGAAAGGTGCAGCAGTAGGGAAAGTGTAGGATAGTGTAGAGATATAATTTAATATTCTAAGTCCAGGAAGGTGCAGCAGTAGGGAAAGTGATGGATAGTGTAGGGGTATAATTTACTATTCGAACTCCAGGAAGGTGTTGCAGAAGGGTAAGTGATGGATAGTGTAGGGGTATAAATTAGTATCCTAACTCCAGGAAGGTGCACCAGTAGGAAAAGTGATGGATAGTGCAGGGGTTCTATTTACTATTCTAAGTCGAAGAAGGTGCAGCACAAAGGAAAGTGTAGGATAGTGTAGGGGTATAATATACTATTCTAACTCCAGGAAGGTGCAGCAGTAGGGAGAGTGATGGATAGTGTAAGGGTTTAATTTACTATTCTAACTCCAGGAAGGTGCAGCAATAAGGAACGTGATGGATAGTGTAGGGCTATAATTTACTATTCTAACTCCAGGAAGGTGCAGCAGTAGGGAAAGTGATTGATAGTGTAAGAGTTTAATTTACTATTCTAACTCCAGGAAGGTGCAGCAATAGGGAAAGTGATGGATAGTGTAGGGGTATAATTTACTATTCTAACTCAAGGAAGGTGCAGCAGTAGGGAAAGTGATGGATAGTGTAGGGGTTCAATTTACTACTCTAACTCCAGGAAGGTGCAGCAGTAGGGAAAGTGATGGATAGTGTAGGGATATAATTTACTATTCTAACTCCAGGAAGGTGCAGCAGTAGGGAAAGTGTAGGATAGTGTAGAGATATAATTTAATATCCTAAGTCCAGGAAGGTGCAGCAGTAGGGAAAGTGATGGATAGTGTAGGGATATAATTTACTATTCTAACTCCAGGAAGGTGTTGCAGAAGGGTAAGTGATGGATAGTGTAGGGGTATACATTACTATTCTAACTCCAGGAACGTGCAGCAGTAGGGAAAGTGATGGATAATATAGGGGTTCAATTTACTATTCTAACTCCAGGAAGGTGCAGCAGTAGGGAAAGTGACGGATAGTGTAGGGGTATAATTTACTATTCTAACTCCAGGAAGGTTTTGCAGTAGGGTAAGTGATGGATAGTGTAGGAGTATAATTTACTATTCTAACTCCAGGAAGGTGTAGCAGTAGGGAAAGTGATGGATAGTGTAGGGGTTCGATTTACTATTCTAACTCCAGGAAGGTGCAGCAATAGGGAAAGTGATGGATAGTGTAAGGGTTTAATTTACTATTCTAACTCCAGGAAGGTGCAGCAATAAGGAACGTGATGGATAGTGTAGGGCTATAATTTACTATTCTAACTCCAGGAAGGTGCAGCAGTAGGGAAAGTGATGGATAGTGTAGGGGTTCAATTTACTAGTCTAACTCCAGGAAGGTGCAGCAGTAGGGAAAGTGATGGATAGTGTAAGGGTTTCATTTACTATTCTAACTCCAGGAAGGTGCAGCAATAGGGAAAGTGATGGATAGTGTAGGGGTATAATTTACTATTCTAACTCAAGGAAGGTGCAGCAGTAGGGAAAGTGATGGATAGTGTAGGGGTTCAATTTACTACTCTAACTCCAGGAAGGTGCAGCAGTAGGGAAAGTGATGGATAGTGTAGGGATATAATCTACTATTCTAACTCCAGGAAGGTGCAGAAGTAGGGAAAGTGTAGGATAGTGTAGAGATATAATTTAATATTCTAACTCCAGGAAGGTGTTGCAGTAGGGTAAGTGATGGATAGTGTAGGAGTATAATTTACTATTCTAATTCTAGGAAGGTGCAGCAGTAGGGAAAGTGATGGATAGTGTAGGGGTTTAATTTACTATTCTAACACCAGGAAGGTGCAGCAGTAGGGAAAGTGATGGATAGTGTAGGGGTTCGATATACTATTCTAACTCCAGGAAGGTGCAGCAGTAGGGAAAGTGATGGATAGTGTACGGGTTTGATTTACTATTCTAACTCCAGGAAGGTGCAGCAGTAGGAAAGTGATGGATAGTGTAAGGGTTTAATTTACTATTCTAACTCCTGGAAGGTGCAGCAATAAGGAACGTGATGGATAGTGTAGTGCTATAATTTACTATTCTAACTCCAGGAAGGTGCAGCAGTAGGGAAAGTGATGGATAGTGTAGGGGTTTAATTTACTATTCTAACTCCAGGAAGGTGCAGCAGTAGGGAAAGTGATGGATATTGTAGGGGTTCAATTTACTAGTCTAACTCCAGAAAGGTGCAGCAGTGGGGAAAGTGATGGATAGTGTAAGGGTTTAATTTACTATTCTAACTCCAGGAAGGTGCAGCAATAGGGAAAGTGATGGATAGTGTAGGGGTATAATTTACTATTCCAACTCAAGGAAGGTGCAGCAGTAGGGAAAGTGTAGGATAGTGTAGTGATATAATTTAATATTCTAAGTCCAGGAAGGTGCAGCAGTAGGGAAAGTGATGGAAAGTGTAGGAGTATAATTTACTATTCGAACTCCAGGAAGGTGCATCAGTAAGGAAAGTGATGGATAGTGTAGGGGTATAATTTACTATTCTAACTCCAGGAAGGTGTTGCAGAAGGGTAAGTGATGGATAGTGTAGGGGTATAAATTAGTATCCTAACTCCAGGAAGGTGCACCAGTAGGAAAAGTGATGGATAGTGCAGGGGTTCTATTTACTATTCTAAGTCGAAGAAGGTGCAGCACAAAGGAAAGTGTAGGATAGTGTAGGGGTATAATATACTATTCTAACTCCAGGAAGGTGCAGCAGTAGGGAGAGTGATGGATAGTGTAAGGGTTTAATTTACTATTCTAACTCCAGGAAGGTGCAGCAATAAGGAACGTGATGGATAGTGTAGGGCTATAATTTACTATTCTAACTCCAGGAAGGTGCAGCAGTAGGGAAAGTGATTGATAGTGTAAGAGTTTAATTTACTATTCTAACTCCAGGAAGGTGCAGCAATAGGGAAAGTGATGGATAGTGTAGGGGTATAATTTACTATTCTAACTCAAGGAAGGTGCAGCAGTAGGGAAAGTGATGGATAGTGTAGGGGTTCAATTTACTACTCTAACTCCAGGAAGGTGCAGCAGTAGGGAAAGTGATGGATAGTGTAGGGATATAATTTACTATTCTAACTCCAGGAAGGTGCAGCAGTAGGGAAAGTGTAGGATAGTGTAGAGATATAATTTAATATCCTAAGTCCAGGAAGGTGCAGCAGTAGGGAAAGTGATGGATAGTGTAGGGATATAATTTACTATTCTAACTCCAGGAAGGTGTTGCAGAAGGGTAAGTGATGGATAGTGTAGGGGTATACATTACTATTCTAACTCCAGGAACGTGCAGCAGTAGGGAAAGTGATGGATAATATAGGGGTTCAATTTACTATTCTAACTCCAGGAAGGTGCAGCAGTAGGGAAAGTGACGGATAGTGTAGGGGTATAATTTACTATTCTAACTCCAGGAAGGTTTTGCAGTAGGGTAAGTGATGGATAGTGTAGGAGTATAATTTACTATTCTAACTCCAGGAAGGTGTAGCAGTAGGGAAAGTGATGGATAGTGTAGGGGTTCGATTTACTATTCTAACTCCAGGAAGGTGCAGCAATAGGGAAAGTGATGGATAGTGTAAGGGTTTAATTTACTATTCTAACTCCAGGAAGGTGCAGCAATAAGGAACGTGATGGATAGTGTAGGGCTATAATTTACTATTCTAACTCCAGGAAGGTGCAGCAGTAGGGAAAGTGATGGATAGTGTAGGGGTTCAATTTACTAGTCTAACTCCAGGAAGGTGCAGCAGTAGGGAAAGTGATGGATAGTGTAAGGGTTTCATTTACTATTCTAACTCCAGGAAGGTGCAGCAATAGGGAAAGTGATGGATAGTGTAGGGGTATAATTTACTATTCTAACTCAAGGAAGGTGCAGCAGTAGGGAAAGTGATGGATAGTGTAGGGGTTCAATTTACTACTCTAACTCCAGGAAGGTGCAGCAGTAGGGAAAGTGATGGATAGTGTAGGGATATAATCTACTATTCTAACTCCAGGAAGGTGCAGAAGTAGGGAAAGTGTAGGATAGTGTAGAGATATAATTTAATATTCTAACTCCAGGAAGGTGTTGCAGTAGGGTAAGTGATGGATAGTGTAGGAGTATAATTTACTATTCTAATTCTAGGAAGGTGCAGCAGTAGGGAAAGTGATGGATAGTGTAGGGGTTTAATTTACTATTCTAACACCAGGAAGGTGCAGCAGTAGGGAAAGTGATGGATAGTGTAGGGGTTCGATATACTATTCTAACTCCAGGAAGGTGCAGCAGTAGGGAAAGTGATGGATAGTGTACGGGTTTGATTTACTATTCTAACTCCAGGAAGGTGCAGCAGTAGGAAAGTGATGGATAGTGTAAGGGTTTAATTTACTATTCTAACTCCTGGAAGGTGCAGCAATAAGGAACGTGATGGATAGTGTAGTGCTATAATTTACTATTCTAACTCCAGGAAGGTGCAGCAGTAGGGAAAGTGATGGATAGTGTAGGGGTTTAATTTACTATTCTAACTCCAGGAAGGTGCAGCAGTAGGGAAAGTGATGGATATTGTAGGGGTTCAATTTACTAGTCTAACTCCAGAAAGGTGCAGCAGTGGGGAAAGTGATGGATAGTGTAAGGGTTTAATTTACTATTCTAACTCCAGGAAGGTGCAGCAATAGGGAAAGTGATGGATAGTGTAGGGGTATAATTTACTATTCCAACTCAAGGAAGGTGCAGCAGTAGGGAAAGTGTAGGATAGTGTAGTGATATAATTTAATATTCTAAGTCCAGGAAGGTGCAGCAGTAGGGAAAGTGATGGAAAGTGTAGGAGTATAATTTACTATTCGAACTCCAGGAAGGTGCATCAGTAAGGAAAGTGATGGATAGTGTAGGGGTATAATTTACTATTCTAACTCCAGGAAGGTGTTGCAGAAGGGTAAGTGATGGATAGTGTAGGGGTATAAATTAGTATTCTAACTCCAGCAAGGTGCACCAGTAGGGAAAGTGATGGATAGTGTAGGGGTTCTATTTACTATTCTAAGTCGAGGAAGGTGCAGCACAAAGGAAAGTGTAGGATAGTGTAGGGGTATAATATCCTATTCTAACTCCAGGAAGGTGCAGCAGTAGGGAGAGTGATGGATAGTGTAAGGGTTTAATTTACTATTCAAACTCCAGGAAGGTGCAGCAATAAGGAACGTGATGGATAGTGTAGGGCTATAATTTACTATTCTAACTCCAGGAAGGTGCAGCAGTAGGGAAAGTGATGGATAGTGTAAGGGTTTAATTTACTATTCTAACTCCAGGAAGGTGCAGCAATAGAGAAAGTGATGGATAGTGTAGGGGTATAATTTACTATTCTAACTCAAGGAAGGTGCAGCAGTAGGGAAAGTGATGGATAGTGTAGGGGTTCAATTTACTACTCTAACTCCAGGAAGGTGCAGCAGTAGGGAAAGTGAAAGATAGTGTAGGGATATAATTTACTATTCTAACTCCAGGAAGGTGCAGCAGTAGGGAAAGTGTAGCATAGTGTAGAGATATAATTTAATATTCTAAGTCCAGGAAGGTGCAGCAGTAGGGAAAGTGATGGATAGTGTAGGGGTATAATTTACTATTCTAACTCCAGGAAGGTGTTGCAGTAGGGTAAGTGATGGATAGTGTAGGAGTATAATTTACTATTCTAACTCCAGGAAGGTGCAGCAGTAGGGAAAGTGATGGATAGTGTAGGGGTTCGATTTACTATTCTAACTCCAGGAAGGTGCAGCAGTAGGGAAAGTGATGGATAGTGTAAGGGTTTAATTTACTATTCTAACTCCAGGAAGGTGCAGCAATAAGGAACTTGATGGATAGTGTAGGGCTATAATTTACTATTCTAACTCCAGGAAGGTGCAGCAGTAGGGAAAGTGATGGATAGTGTAGGGGTTCAATTTACTAGTCTAACTCCAGGAAGGTGCAGCAGTAGGGAAAGTGAAGGATAGTGTAAGGGTTTAATCTACTATTCTAACTCCAGGAAGGTGCAGCAAAAGGGAAAGTGATGGATAGTATAGGGGTATAATTTACTATTCTAACTCAAGGAAGGTGCAGCAGTAGGGAAAGTGATGGATAGTGTAGGGGTTCAATTTACTACTCTA
The DNA here is from genome assembly GCF_964261635.1 of Lissotriton helveticus. Classification (NCBI taxonomy): domain Eukaryota; kingdom Metazoa; phylum Chordata; class Amphibia; order Caudata; family Salamandridae; genus Lissotriton; species Lissotriton helveticus. Next base: position 1,791,538,134 of record NC_136068.1, read on the forward strand.
ACTCCAGGAAGGTGCAGCAGTAGGGAAAGTGATGGATAGTGTAGGGATATAATCTACTATTCTAACTCCAGGAAGGTGCAGCAGTAGGGAAAGTGTAGGATAGTGTAGAGATATAATTTAATATTCTAACTCCAGGAAGGTGTTGCAGTAGGGTAAGTGATGGATAGTGTAGGAGTATAATTTACTATTCTAACTCCAGGAAGGTGCAGCAGTAGGGAAAGTGATGGATAGTGTAGGGGTTTAATTTACTATTCTAACTCCAGGAAGGTGCAGCAGTAGGGAAAGTGATGGATAGTGTACGGGTTTGATTTACTATTCTAACTCCAGGAAGGTACAGCAATAAGGAAAGTGATGGATAGTGTAGGGGTATAATTTACTATTCTAACTGCAAGAAGGTTTTGCAGTAGGGTAAGTGTTGGATAGTGTAGGAGTATAATTTACTATTCTAACTCCAGGAAGGTGCAGCAGTAGGGAAAGTGATGGATAGTGTAGGGGTACGATTTACTATTCTAACTCCAGGAAGGTGCAGCAGTAGGGAAAGTGATGGATAGTGTACGGGTTTGATTTACTATTCTAACTCCAGAAAGGTACAGCAATAAGTAAAGTGATGGATAGTGTAGGGGTATAATTTACTATTCTAACTCCAGGAAGGTTTTGCAGTAGGGTAAGTGATGGATAGTGTAGGAGTATAATTTACTATTCTAACTCCAGGAAGGTGCAGCAGTATGGAAAGTGATGGATAGTGTAGGGGTTCTATTTACTATTCTAAGTCCAGGAAGGTGCAGCACAAAGGAAAGTGTAGGATAGTGTAGGGGTATAATTTACTATTCTAACTCCAGGAAGGTGCAGCAGTAAGGAAAATGATGGATAGTGTAGGGGTATAATTTACTATTCTTACTCCAGGAAGGTGTTGCATAAGGGTAAGTGATGGATAGTGTAGGGGTACGATTTACTATTCTAACTCCAGGAAGGTGCAGCAGTAGGGAAAGTGATGGATAGTGTAGGGGTTTGATTTACTATTCTAACTCCAGGAAGGTACAGCAATAAGGAAAGTGATGGATAGTGTAGGGGTATAATTTACTATTCTAACTCCAGGAAGGTGTTGCAGTAGGGTAAGTGATGGCTAGTGTAGGAGTATAATTTACTATTCTAACTCCAGGAAGGTGCAGCAGTAGGGAAAGTGATGGATAGTGTAGGGGTTTAATTTACTATTCTAACTCCAGGAAGGTGCAGCAGTAGGGAAAGTGATGGATAGTGTATTAACTATTCCAAGTCCAGGAAGGTGCAGCACAAAGAAAAGTGTAGGATAGTGTAGGGGGAATAATATACTATTCTAACTCCAGGAAGGTGCAGCAGTAGGGAAAGTGATGGATAGACTATGGGTTTAATTTACTATTCTAACTCCAGGAAGGTGCAGCAGTAGGGAAAGTGATGGATAGTGTAGGGGTTCGATTTACTATTCTAACTCCAGGAAGGTGCAGCAGTAGGGAAAGTGATGGATAGTGTAGGGGTATAATTTACTATTCTAACTCCAGGAAGGTGCAGCAGTAGGGAAAGTGATGGATAGTGTAGGGGTTCTATTTACTATTCTAAGTCCAGGAAGGTGCAGCACAAAGGAAAGTGTAGGATAGTGTAGGGGTATAATATACTATTCTAACTCCAGGAAGGTGCAGCAGTAGGGAAAATGATGGATAGTGTAGAGGTTCAATTTGCTATTCTAACTCCAGAAAGGTGCATCAATAAGGAAAGTGATGGATAGTGTGGGGGTATAATTTACTATTCTAACTCAAGGAAGGTGCAGCAGTAGGGAAAGTGATGGATAGTGTAGGGGTTCAATTTACTACTCTAACTCCAGGAAGGTACAGCAGTAGGTAAAGTGATGGATAGTGTAGGGATATAATTTACTATTCTAACTCCAGAAAGGTGTAGCAGTAGGGAAAGTGTAGGATAGTGTAGAGATATAATTCAATATTCTAAGTCCAGGAAGGTGCAGCAGTAGGGAAAGTGATGGATAGTGTAGGGGTATAATTTACTATTCGAACCCCAGGAAGGTGCAGCAGTAAGGAAAGTGATGGATAGTGTAGGGGTATAATTTACTATTCTAACTCCAGGAAGGTGTTGCAGAAGGGTAAGTGATGGATAGTGTAGGGGTATACATTACTATTTTAACTCCTGGAAGGTGCACCAGTAGGGAAAGTGATGGATAGTGTAGGGGTTCTATTTACTATTCTAAGTCCAGGAAGGTGCAGCACAAAGGAAAGTGTAGGATAGTGTAGGGGTATAATATACTATTCTAACTCCAGGAAGGTGCAGCAGTAGGGAAAGTGATGGATAGTGTAGGGGTTCAATTTACTATTCTAACTCCAGGAAGGTGCAGCAGTAGGGAAAGTGATGGATAGTGTAAGGGTTTAATTTACTATTCTAACTCCAGGAAGGTGCAGCAATAAGGAACGTGATGGATAGTGTAGGGATATAATTTATTATTCTAACTCCAGGAAGGTGCAGCAGTAGGGAAAGTGATGGATAGTGTAGGGGTTCTATTTACTATTCTAAGTCCAGGAAGGTGCAGCACAAAGGAAAGTGTAGGATAGTGTAGGGGTATAATATACTATTCTAACTCCAGGAAGGTACAGCAGTAGGGAAAGTGATGGATATTGTAGGGGTTCAATTTACTAGTCTAACTCCAGGAAGGTGCAGCAGTAGGGAAAGTGATGGATAGTGTAAGGGTTTAGATTACTATTCTAACTCCAGGAAGGTGCAGCAATAGGGAAAGTGATGGATAGTGTAAGGGTATAATTTACTATTCTAACTCAAGGAAGGTGCAGCAGTAGGGAAAGTGATGGATAGTGTAGGGGTTCAATTTACTACTCTAACTCCAGGAAGGTGCAGCAGTAGGGAAAGTGATGGATAGTGTAGGGATATAATTTACTATTCTAACTCCAGGAAGGTGCAGCAGTAGGGAAAGTGTAGGATAGTGTAGAGATATAATTTAATATTCTAAGTCCAGGAAGGTGCAGCAGTAAGGAAAGTGATGGATAGTGTAGGGGTATAATTTACTATTCTAACTCCAGGAAGGTGTTGCAGAAGGGTAAGTGATGGATAGTGTAGGGGTATACATTACTATTCTAATTCCAGGAACGTGCAGCAGTAGGGAAAGTGATGGATAATATAGGGGTTCAATTTACTATTCTAACTCCAGGAAGGTGCAGCAGAAGGGAAAGTGACGGATAGTGTAGGGGTATAATTTACTATTCTAACTCCAGGAAGGTGCAGCAATAAGGAGCGTGATGGATAGTGTAGGGGTTCGATATAATATTCTAACTCCAGGAAGGTGCAGCAGTAGGGAAAGTGATGGATAGTGTACGGGTTTGATTTACTATTCTAACTCCAGGAAGGTGCAGCAGTAGGAAAGTGATGGATAGTGTAAGGGTTTAATTTACTATTCTAACTCCTGGAAGGTGCAGCAATAAGGAACGTGATGGATAGTGTAGTGCTATAATTTACTATTCTAACTCCAGGAAGGTGCAGCAGTAGGGAAAGTGATGGATAGTGTAGGGGTTTAAGTTACTATTCTAACTCCAGGAAGGTGCAGCAGTAGGGAAAGTGATGGATATTGTAGGGGTTCAATTTACTAGTCTAACTCCAGGAAGGTGCAGCAGTGGGGAAAGTGATGGATAGTGTAAGGGTTTAATTTACTATTCTAACTCCAGGAAGGTGCAGCAATAAGGAACGTGATGGATAGTGTAGTGCTATAATTTACTATTCTAACTCCAGGAAGGTGCAGCAGTAGGGAAAGTGATGGATAGTGTAGGGGTTTAATTTACTATTCTAACTCCAGGAAGGTGCAGCAGTAGGGAAAGTGATGGATAGTGTAGAAATATAATTTAATATTTTAAGTCCAGGAAGGTGCAGCAGTAGGGAAAGTGATGGATAGTGTAGGGGTATAATTTACTATTCGAACTCCAGGAAGGTGCATCAGTAAGGAAAGTGATGGATAGTGTAGGGGTATAATTTACTATTCTAACTCCAGGAAGGTGTTGCAGAAGGGTAAGTGATGGATAGTGTAGGGGTATAAATTAGTATTCTAACTCCAGGAAGGTGCACCAGTAGGGAAAGTGATGGATAGTGTAGGGGTTCTATTTACTATTCTAAGTCGAGGAAGGTGCAGCACAAAGGAAAGTGTAGGATAGTGTAGGGGTATAATATCCTATTCTAACTCCAGGAAGGTGCAGCAGTAGGGAGAGTGATGGATAGTGTAAGGGTTTAATTTACTATTCTAACTCCAGGAAGGTGCAGCAATAAGGAACGTGATGGATAGTGTAGGGCTATAATTTACTATTCTAACTCCAGGAAGGTGCAGCAGTAGGGAAAGTGATGGTTAGTGTAAGGGTTTAATTTACTATTCTAACTCCAGGAAGGTGCAGCAATAGGGAAAGTGATGGATAGTGTAGGGGTATAATTTACTATTCTAACTCAAGGAAGGTGCAGCAGTAGGGAAAGTGATGGATAGTGTAGGGGTTCAATTTACTACTCTAACTCCAGGAAGGTGCAGCAGTAGGGAAAGTGATGGATAGTGTAGGGATATAATTTACTATTCTAACTCCAGGAAGGTGCAGCAGTAGGGAAAGTGTAGGATAGTGTAGAGATATAATTTAATATTCTAAGTCCAGGAAGGTGCAGCAGTAGGGAAAGTGATGGATAGTGTAGGGGTATAATTTACTATTCTAACTCCAGGAAGGTGTTGCAGAAGGGTAAGTGATGGATAGTGTAGGGGTATACATTACTATTCTAACTCCAGGAAGGTGCAGCAGTAGGGAAAGTGATGGATAATATAGGGGTTAAATTTACTATTCTAACTCCAGGAAGGTGCAGCAATAGGGAAAGTAACGGATAGTGTAGGGGTATAATTTACTATTCTAACTCCAGGAATGTTTTGCAGTAGGGTAAGTGATGGATAGTGTAGGAGTATAATTTACTATTCTAACTCCAGGAAGGTGCAGCAGTAGGGAAGGTGATGGATAGTGTAGGGGTTCGATTTACTATTCTAACTCCAAGAAGGTGCAGCAGTAGGGAAAGTGATGGATAGTGTAAGGGTTTAATTTACTATTCTAACTCCAGGAAGGTGCAGCAATAAGGAACGTGATGGATAGTGTAGGGCTATAATTTACTATTCCAACTCCAGGAAGGTGCAGCAGTAGGGAAAGTGATGGATAGTGTAGGGGTTCAATTTACTAGTCTAACTCCAGGAAGGTGCAGCAGTAGGGAAAGTGAAGGATAGTGTAAGGGTTTAATTTACTATTCTAACTCCAGGAAGGTGCAGCAATAGGGAAAGTGATGGATAGTGTAGGGGTATAATTTACTATTCTAACTCAAGGAAGGTGCAGCAGTAGGGAAAGTGATGGATAGTGTAGGGGTTCAATTTACTACTCTAACTCCAGGAAGGTGCAGCAGTAGGGAAAGTGATGGATAGTGTAGGGATATAATCTACTATTCTAACTCCAGGAAGGTGTTGCAGTAGGGTAAGTGATGGATAGTGTAGGAGTATAATTTACTATTCTAACTCCAGGAAGGTGCAGCAGTAGGGAAAGTGATGGATAGTGTAGGGGTTTAATTTACTATTCTAACTCCAGGAAGGTGCAGCAGTAGGGAAAGTGATGGATAGTGTACGGGTTTGATTTACTATTCTAACTCCAGGAAGGTACAGCAATAAGGAAAGTGATGGATAGTGTAGGGGTATAATTTACTATTCTAACTCCATGAAGGTTTTGCAGTAGGGTAAGTGTTGGATAGTGTAGGAGTATAATTTACTATTCTAACTCCAGGAAGGTGCAGCAGTAGGGAAAGTAATGGATAGTGTAGGGGTTCGATTTACTATTCGAACTCCAGGAAGGTGCAGCAGTAGGGAAAGTGATGGATAGTGTACGGGTTTGATTTACTATTCTAACTCCAGAAAGGTACAGCAATAAGTAAAGTGATGGATAGTGTAGGGGTATAATTTACTATTCTAACTCCAGGAAGGTTTTGCAGTAGGGTAAGTGATGGATAGTGTAGGAGTATTATTTACTATTCTAACTCCAGGAAGGTGCAGCAGTAGGGAAAGTCATGGATAGTGTAGGGGTTCTATTTACTATTTTAAGTCCAGGAAGGTGCAGCACAAAGGAAAGTGTAGGATAGTGTAGGGGTATAATTTACTATTCTAACTCCAGGAAGGTGCAGCAGTAAGGAAAATGATGGATAGTGTAGGGGTATAATTTACTATTCTTACTCCAGGAAGGTGTTGCATAAGGGTAAGTGATGGATAGTGTAGGGGTACGATTTACTATTCTAACTCCAGGAAGGTGCAGCAGTAGGGAAAGTGATGGATAGTGTAGGGGTTTGATTTACTATTCTAACTCCAGGAAGGTACAGCAATAAGGAAAGTGATGGATAGTGTAGGGGTATAATTTACTATTCTAACTCCAGGAAGGTGTTGCAGTAGGGTAAGTGATGGCTAGTGTAGGAGTATAATTTACTATTCTAACTCCAGAAAGGTGCAGCAGTAGGGAAAGTGATGGATAGTGTAGGGGTGTAATTTACTATTCTAACTCCAGGAAGGTGCAGCAATAAGGAACGTGATGGATAGTGTAGGGATATAATTTATTATTCTAACTCCAGGAAGGTGCAGCAGTAGGGAAAGTGATGGATAGTGTAGGGGTTCTTTTTACTATTCTAAGTCCAGGAAGGTGCAGCACAAAGGAAAGTGTAGGATAGTGTAGGGGTATAATATACTATTCTAACTCCAGGAAGGTGCAGCAGTAGGGAAAGTGATGGATATTGTAGGGGTTCAATTTACTAGTCTAACTCCAGGAAGGTGCAGCAGTAGGGAAAGTGATGGATACTGTAAGGGTTTAGATTACTATTCTAACTCCAGGAAGGTGCAGCAATAGGGAAAGTGATGGATAGTGTAAGGGTATAATTTACTATTCTAACTCAAGGAAGGTGCAGCAGTAGGGAAAGTGATGGATAGTGTAGGGGTTCAATTTACTACTCTAACTCCAGGAAGGTGCAGCAGTAGGGAAAGTGATGGATAGTGTAGGGATATAATTTACTATTCTAACTCCAGGAAGGTGCAGCAGTAGGGAAAGTGTAGGATAGTGTAGAGATATAATTTAATATTCTAAGTCCAGGAAGGTGCAGCAGTAAGGAAAGTGATGGATAGTGTAGGGGTATAATTTACTATTCTAACTCCAGGAAGGTGTTGCAGAAGGGTAAGTGATGGATAGTGTAGGGGTATACATTACTATTCTAACTCCAGGAACGTGCAGCAGTAGGGAAAGTGATGAATAATATAGGGGTTCAATTTACTATTCTAACTCCAGGAAGGTGCAGCAGAAGGGAAAGTGACGGATAGTGTAGGGGTATAATTTACTATTCTAACTCCAGGAAGGTTTTGCAGTAGGGTAAGTGATGGATAGTGTAGGAGTATAATTTACTATTCTAACTCCAGGAAGGTGCAGCAGTAGGGAAAGTGATGGATAGTGTAGGGGTATAATTTACTATTCTAACTCCAGGAAGGTGCAGCAATAAGGAGCGTGATGGATAGTGTAGGGGTTCGATATAATATTCTAACTCCAGGAAGGTGCAGCAGTAGGGAAAGTGATGGATAGTGTACGGGTTTGATTTACTATTCTAACTCCAGGAAGGTGCAGCAGTAGGAAAGTGATGGATAGGGTAAGGGTTTAATTTACTATTCTAACTCCTGGAAGGTGCAGCAATAAGGAACGTGATGGATAGTGTAGTGCTATAATTTACTATTCTAACTCCAGGAAGGTGCAGCAGTAGGGAAAGTGATGGATAGTGTAGGGGTTTAAGTTACTATTCTAACTCCAGGAAGGTGCAGCAGTAGGGAAAGTGATGGATATTGTAGGGGTTCAATTTACTAGTCTAACTCCAGGAAGGTGCAGCAGTGGGGAAAGTGATGGATAGTGTAAGGGTTTAATTTACTATTCTAACTCCAGGAAGGTGCAGCAATAAGGAACGTGATGGATAGTGTAGTGCTATAATTTACTATTCTAACTCCAGGAAGGTGCAGCAGTAGGGAAAGTGATGGATAGTGTAGGGGTTTAATTTACTATTCTAACTCCAGGAAGGTGCAGCAGTAGGGAAAGTGATGGATAGTGTAGAGATATAATTTAATATTCTAAGTCCAGGAAGGTGCAGCAGTAGGGAAAGTGATGGATAGTGTAGGGGTATAATTTACTATTCGAACTCCAGGAAGGTGCATCAGTAAGGAAAGTGATGGATAGTGTAGGGGTATAATTTACTATTCTAACTCCAGGAAGGTGTTGCAGAAGGGTAAGTGATGGATAGTGTAGGGGTATAAATTAGTATTCTAACTCCAGGAAGGTGCACCAGTAGGGAAAGTGATGGATAGTGTAGGGGTTCTATTTACTATTCTAAGTCGAGGAAGGTGCAGCACAAAGGAAAGTGTAGGATAGTGTAGGGGTATAATATCCTATTCTAACTCCAGGAAGGTGCAGCAGTAGGGAGAGTGATGGATAGTGTAAGGGTTTAATTTACTATTCTAACTCCAGGAAGGTGCAGCAATAAGGAACGTGATGGATAGTGTAGGGCTATAATTTACTATTCTAACTCCAGGAAGGTGCAGCAGTAGGGAAAGTGATGGTTAGTGTAAGGGTTTAATTTACTATTCTAACTCCAGGAAGGTGAAGCAATAGGGAAAGTGATGGATAGTGTAGGGGTATAATTTACTATTCTAACTCAAGGAAGGTGCAGCAGTAGGGAAAGTGATGGATAGTGTAGGGGTTCAATTTACTACTCTAACTCCAGGAAGGTGCAGCAGTAGGGAAAGTGATGGATAGTGTAGGGATATAATTTACTATTCTAACTCCAGGAAGGTGCAGCAGTAGGGAAAGTGTAGGATAGTGTAGAGATATAATTTAATATTCTAAGTCCAGGAAGGTGCAGCAGTAGGGAAAGTGATGGATAGTGTAGGGGTATAATTTACTATTCTAACTCCAGGAAGGTGTTGCAGAAGGGTAAGTGATGGATAGTGTAGGGGTATACATTACTATTCTAACTCCAGGAAGGTGCAGCAGTAGGGAAAGTGATGGATAATATAGGGGTTAAATTTACTATTCTAACTCCAGGAAGGTGCAGCAGTAGGGAAAGTGACGGATAGTGTAGGGGTATAATTTACTATTCTAACTCCAGGAAGGTTTTGCAGTAGGGTAAGTGATGGATAGTGTAGGAGTATAATTTACTATTCTAACTCCAGGAAGGTGCAGCAGTAGGGAAAGTGATGGATAGTGTAGGGGTTCGATTTACTATTCTAACTCCAAGAAGGTGCAGCAGTAGGGAAAGTGATGGATAGTGTAAGGGTTTAATTTACTATTCTAACTCCAGGAAGGTGCAGCAATAAGGAACGTGATGGATAGTGTAGGGCTATAATTTACTATTCCAACTCCAGGAAGGTGCAGCAGTAGGGAAAGTGATGGATAGTGTAGGGGTTCAATTTACTAGTCTAACTCCAGGAAGGTGCAGCAGTAGGGAAAGTGAAGGATAGTGTAAGGGTTTAATTTACTATTCTAACTCCAGGAAGGTGCAGCAGTAGGGAAAGTGATGGATAGTGTAGGGGTATAATTTACTATTCGAACTCCAGGAAGGTGCATCAGTAAGGAAAGTGATGGATAGTGTAGGGGTATAATTTACTATTCTAACTCCAGGAAGGTGTTGCAGAAGGGTAAGTGATGGATAGTGTAGGGGTATAAATTAGTATTCTAACTCCAGGAAGGTGCACCAGTAGGGAAAGTGATGGATAGTGTAGGGGTTCTATTTACTATTCTAAGTCGAGGAAGGTGCAGCACAAAGGAAAGTGTAGGATAGTGTAGGGGTATAATATCCTATTCTAACTCCAGGAAGGTGCAGCAGTAGGGAGAGTGATGGATAGTGTAAGGGTTTAATTTACTATTCTAACTCCAGGAAGGTGCAGCAATAGGGAAAGTGATGGATAGTGTAGGGGTATAATTTACTATTCTAACTCAAGGAAGGTGCAGCAGTAGGGAAAGTGATGGATAGTGTAGGGGTTCAATTTACTACTCTAACTCCAGGAAGGTGCAGCAGTAGGGAAAGTGATGGATAGTGTAGAGATATAATCTACTATTCTAACTCCAGGAAGGTGTTGCAGTAGGGTAAGTGATGGATAGTGTAGGAGTATAATTTACTATTCTAACTCCAGGAAGGTGCAGCAGTAGGGAAAGTGATGGATAGTGTAGGGGTTTAATTTACTATTCTAACTCCAGGAAGGTGCAGCAGTAGGGAAAGTGATGGATAGTGTACGGGTTTGATTTACTATTCTAACTCCAGGAAGGTACAGCAATAAGGAAAGTGATGGATAGTGTAGGGGTATAATTTACTATTCTAACTCCATGAAGGTTTTGCAGTAGGGTAAGTGTTGGATAGTGTAGGAGTATAATTTACTATTCTAACTCCAGGAAGGTGCAGCAGTAGGGAAAGTAATGGATAGTGTAGGGGTTCGATTTACTATTCGAACTCCAGGAAGGTGCAGCAGTAGGGAAAGTGATGGATAGTGTACGGGTTTGATTTACTATTCTAACTCCAGAAAGGTACAGCAATAAGTAAAGTGATGGATAGTGTAGGGGTATAATTTACTATTCTAACTCCAGGAAGGTTTTGCAGTAGGGTAAGTGATGGATAGTGTAGGAGTATTATTTACTATTCTAACTCCAGGAAGGTGCAGCAGTAGGGAAAGTCATGGATAGTGTAGGGGTTCTATTTACTATTTTAAGTCCAGGAAGGTGCAGCACAAAGGAAAGTGTAGGATAGTGTAGGGGTATAATGTACTATTCTAACTCCAGGAAGGTGCAGCAGTAAGGAAAATGATGGATAGTGTAGGGGTATAATTTACTATTCTTACTCCAGGAAGGTGTTGCATAAGGGTAAGTGATGGATAGTGTAGGGGTACGATTTACTATTCTAACTCCAGGAAGGTGCAGCAGTAGGGAAAGTGATGGATAGTGTAGGGGTTTGATTTACTATTCTAACTCCAGGAAGGTACAGCAATAAGGAAAGTGATGGATAGTGTAGGGGTATAATTTACTATTCTAACTCCAGGAAGGTGTTGCAGTAGGGTAAGTGATGGCTAGTGTAGGAGTATAATTTACTATTCTAACTCCAGGAAGGTGCAGCAGTAGGGAAAGTGATGGATAGTGTAGGGGTGTAATTTACTATTCTAACTCCAGGAAGGTGCAGCAATAAGGAACGTGATGGATAGTGTAGGGATATAATTTATTATTCTAACTCCAGGAAGGTGCAGCAGTAGGGAAAGTGATGGATAGTGTAGGGGTTCTATTTACTATTCTAAGTCCAGGAAGGTGCAGCACAAAGGAAAGTGTAGGATAGTGTAGGGGTATAATATACTATTCTAACTCCAGGAAGGTGCAGCAGTAGGGAAAGTGATGGATATTGTAGGGGTTCAATTTACTAGTCTAACTCCAGGAAGGTGCAGCAGTAGGGAAAGTGATGGATAGTGTAAGGGTTTAGATTACTATTCTAACTCCAGGAAGGTGCAGCAATAGGGAAAGTGATGGATAGTGTAAGGGTATAATTTACTATTCTAACTCAAGGAAGGTGCAGCAGTAGGGAAAGTGATGGATAGTGTAGGGGTTCAATTTACTACTCTAACTCCAGGAAGGTGCAGCAGTAGGGAAAGTGATGGATAGTGTAGGGATATAATTTACTATTCTAACTCCAGGAAGGTGCAGCAGTAGGGAAAGTGTAGGATAGTGTAGAGATATAATTTAATATTCTAAGTCCAGGAAGGTGCAGCAGTAAGGAAAGTGATGGATAGTGTAGGGGTATAATTTACTATTCTAACTCCAGGAAGGTGTTGCAGAAGGGTAAGTGATGGATAGTGTAGGGGTATACATTACTATTCTAACTCCAGGAACGTGCAGCAGTAGGGAAAGTGATGGATAATATAGGGGTTCAATTTACTATTCTAACTCCAGGAAGGTGCAGCAGAAGGGAAAGTGACGGATAGTGTAGGGGTATAATTTACTATTCTAACTCCAGGAAGGTTTTGCAGTAGGGTAAGTGATGGATAGTGTAGGAGTATAATTTACTATTCTAACTCCAGGAAGGTGCAGCAGTAGGGAAAGTGATGGATAGTGTAGGGGTATAATTTACTATTCTAACTCCAGGAAGGTGCAGCAATAAGGAGCGTGATGGATAGTGTAGGGGTTCGATATAATATTCTAACTCCAGGAAGGTGCAGCAGTAGGGAAAGTGATGGATAGTGTACGGGTTTGGTTTACTATTCTAACTCCAGGAAGGTGCAGCAGTAGGAAAGTGATGGATAGTGTAAGGGTTTAATTTACTATTCTAACTCCTGGAAGGTGCAGCAATAAGGAACGTGATGGATAGTGTAGTGCTATAATTTACTATTCTAACTCCAGGAAGGTGCAGCAGTAGGGAAAGTGATGGATAGTGTAGGGGTTTAAGTTACTATTCTAACTCCAGGAAGGTGCAGCAGTAGGGAAAGTGATGGATATTGTAGGGGTTCAATTTACTAGTCTAACTCCAGGAAGGTGCAGCAGTGGGGAAAGTGATGGATAGTGTAAGGGTTTAATTTACTATTCTAACTCCAGGAAGGTGCAGCAATAAGGAACGTGATGGATAGTGTAGTGCTATAATTTACTATTCTAACTCCAGGAAGGTGCAGCAGTAGGGAAAGTGATGGATAGTGTAGGGGTTTAATTTACTATTCTAACTCCAGGAAGGTGCAGCAGTAGGGAAAGTGATGGATAGTGTAGAGATATAATTTAATATTCTAAGTCCAGGAAGGTGCAGCAGTAGGGAAAGTGATGGATAGTGTAGGGGTATAATTTACTATTCGAACTCCAGGAAGGTGCATCAGTAAGGAAAGTGATGGATAGTGTAGGGGTATAATTTACTATTCTAACTCCAGGAAGGTGTTGCAGAAGGGTAAGTGATGGATAGTGTAGGGGTATAAATTAGTATTCTAACTCCAGGAAGGTGCACCAGTAGGGAAAGTGATGGATAGTGTAGGGGTTCTATTTACTATTCTAAGTCGAGGAAGGTGCAGCACAAAGGAAAGTGTAGGATAGTGTAGGGGTATAATATCCTATTCTAACTCCAGGAAGGTGCAGCAGTAGGGAGAGTGATGGATAGTGTAAGGGTTTAATTTACTATTCTAACTCCAGGAAGGTGCAGCAATAAGGAACGTGATGGATAGTGTAGGGCTATAATTTACTATTCTAACTCCAGGAAGGTGCAGCAGTAGGGAAAGTGATGGTTAGTGTAAGGGTTTAATTTACTATTCTAACTCCAGGAAGGTGAAGCAATAGGGAAAGTGATGGATAGTGTAGGGGTATAATTTACTATTCTAAATCAAGGAAGGTGCAGCAGTAGGGAAAGTGATGGATAGTGTAGGGGTTCAATTTACTACTCTAACTCCAGGAAGGTGCAGCAGTAGGGAAAGTGATGGATAGTGTAGGGATATAATTTACTATTCTAACTCCAGGAAGGTGCAGCAGTAGGGAAAGTGTAGGATAGTGTAGAGATATAATTTAATATTCTAAGTCCAGGAAGGTGCAGCAGTAGGGAAAGTGATGGATAGTGTAGGGGTATAATTTACTATTCTAACTCCAGGAAGGTGTTGCAGAAGGGTAAGTGATGGATAGTGTAGGGGTATACATTACTATTCTAACTCCAGGAAGGTGCAGCAGTAGGGAAAGTGATGGATAATATAGGGGTTAAATTTACTATTCTAACTCCAGGAAGGTGCAGCAGTAGGGAAAGTGACGGATAGTGTAGGGGTATAATTTACTATTCTAACTCCAGGAAGGTTTTGCAGTAGGGTAAGTGATGGATAGTGTAGGAGTATAATTTACTATTCTAACTCCAGGAAGGTGCAGCAGTAGGGAAAGTGATGGATAGTGTAGGGGTTCGATTTACTATTCTAACTCCAAGAAGGTGCAGCAGTAGGGAAAGTGATGGATAGTGTAAGGGTTTAATTTACTATTCTAACTCCAGGAAGGTGCAGCAATAAGGAACGTGATGGATAGTGTAGGGCTATAATTTACTATTCCAACTCCGGAAGGTGCAGCAGTAGGGAAAGTGATGGATAGTGTAGGGGTTCAATTTACTAGTCTAACTCCAGGAAGGTGCAGCAGTAGGGAAAGTGAAGGATAGTGTAAGGGTTTAATTTACTATTCTAACTCCAGGAAGGTGCAGCAGTAGGGAAAGTGATGGATAGTGTAGGGGTATAATTTACTATTCGAACTCCAGGAAGGTGCATCAGTAAGGAAAGTGATGGATAGTGTAGGGGTATAATTTACTATTCTAACTCCAGGAAGGTGTTGCAGAAGGGTAAGTGATGGATAGTGTAGGGGTATAAATTAGTATTCTAACTCCAGGAAGGTGCACCAGTAGGGAAAGTGATGGATAGTGTAGGGGTTCTATTTACTATTCTAAGTCGAGGAAGGTGCAGCACAAAGGAAAGTGTAGGATAGTGTAGGGGTATAATATCCTATTCTAACTCCAGGAAGGTGCAGCAGTAGGGAGAGTGATGGATAGTGTAAGGGTTTAATTTACTATTCTAACTCCAGGAAGGTGCAGCAATAAGGAACGTGATGGATAGTGTAGGGCTATAATTTACTATTCTAACTCCAGGAAGGTGCAGCAGTAGGGAAAGTGATGGTTAGTGTAAGGGTTTAATTTACTATTCTAACTCCAGGAAGGTGAAGCAATAGGGAAAGTGATGGATAGTGTAGGGGTATAATTTACTATTCTAACTCAAGGAAGGTGCAGCAGTAGGGAAAGTGATGGATAGTGTAGGGGTTCAATTTACTACTCTAACTCCAGGAAGGTGCAGCAGTAGGGAAAGTGATGGATAGTGTAGGGATATAATTTACTATTCTAACTCCAGGAAGGTGCAGCAGTAGGGAAAGTGTAGGATTGTGTAGAGATATAATTTAATATTCTAAGTCCAGGAAGGTGCAGCAGTAGGGAAAGTGATGGATAGTGTAGGGGTATAATTTACTATTCTAACTCCAGGAAGGTGTTGCAGAAGGGTAAGTGATGGATAGTGTAGGGGTATACATTACTATTCTAACTCCAGGAAGGTGCAGCAGTAGGGAAAGTGATGGATAATATAGGGGTTAAATTTACTATTCTAACTCCAGGAAGGTGCAGCAGTAGGGAAAGTGACGGATAGTGTAGGGGTATAATTTACTATTCTAACTCCAGGAAGGTTTTGCAGTAGGGTAAGTGATGGATAGTGTAGGAGTATAATTTACTATTCTAACTCCAGGAAGGTGCAGCAGTAGGGAAAGTGATGGATAGTGTAGGGGTTCGATTTACTATTCTAACTCCAAGAAGGTGCAGCAGTAGGGAAAGTGATGGATAGTGTAAGGGTTTAATTTACTATTCTAACTCCAGGAAGGTGCAGCAATAAGGAACGTGATGGATAGTGTAGGGCTATAATTTACTATTCCAACTCCAGGAAGGTGCAGCAGTAGGGAAAGTGATGGATAGTGTAGGGGTTCAATTTACTAGTCTAACTCCAGGAAGGTGCAGCAGTAGGGAAAGTGAAGGATAGTGTAAGGGTTTAATTTACTATTCTAACTCCAGGAAGGTGCAGCAATAGGGAAAGTGATGGATAGTGTAGGGGTATAATTTACTATTCTAACTCAAGGAAGGTGCAGCAGTAGGGAAAGTGATGGATAGTGTAGGGGTGCAATTTACTACTCTAACTCCAGGAAGGTGCAGCAGTAGGGAAAGTGATGGATAGTGTAGGGGTATAATTTACTATTCTAACTCCATGAAGGTTTTGCAGTAGGGTAAGTGTTGGATAGTGTAGGAGTATAATTTACTATTCTAACTCCAGGAAGGTGCAGCAGTAGGGAAAGTAATGGATAGTGTAGGGGTTCGATTTACTATTCTAACTCCAGGAAGGTGCAGCAGTAGGGAAAGTGATGGATAGTGTACGGGTTTGATTTACTATTCTAACTCCAGAAAGGTACAGCAATAAGTAAAGTGATGGATAGTGTAGGGGTATAATTTACTATTCTAACTCCAGGAATGTTTTGCAGTAGGGTAAGTGATGGATAGTGTAGGAGTATAATTTACTATTCTAACTCCAGGAAGGTGCAGCAGTAGGGAAAGTGAGGGATAGTGTAGGGGTTCTATTTACTATTCTAAGTCCAGGAAGGTGCAGCACAAAGGAAAGTGTAGGATAGTGTAGGGGTATAATTTACTATTCTAACTCCAGGAAGGTGCAGCAGTAAGGAAAATGATGGATAGTGTAGGGGTATAATTTACTATTCTTACTCCAGGAAGGTGTTGCATAAGGGTAAGTGATGGATAGTGTAGGGGTACGATTTACTATTCTAACTCCAGGAAGGTGTAGCAGTAGGGAAAGTGATGGATAGTGTAGGGGTTTGATTTACTATTCTAACTCCAGGAAGGTACAGCAATAAGGAAAGTGATGGATAGTGTAGGGGTATAATTTACTATTCTAACTCCAGGAAGGTGTTGCAGTAGGGTAAGTGATGGCTAGTGTAGGAGTATAATTTACTATTCTAACTCCAGGAAGGTGCAGCAGTAGGGAAAGTGATGGATAGTGTAGGGGTGTAATTTACTATTCTAACTCCAGGAAGGTGCAGCAGTAGGGAAAGTGATGGATAGCATATTAACTATTCCAAGTCCAGGAAGGTGCAGCACAAAGAAAAGTGTAGGATAGTGTAGGGGGAATAATATACTATTCTAACTCCAGGAAGGTGCAGCAGTAGGGAAAGTGATGGATAGACTATGGGTTTAATTTACTATTCTAACTCCAGGAAGGTGCAGCAGTAGGGATAGTGATGGATAGTGTAGGGGTTCGATTTACTATTCTAACTCCAGGAAGGTGCAGCAGTAGGGAAAGTGATGGATAGTGTACAAGTTTGATTTACTATTCTAACTCCAGGAAGGTACAGCAATAAGGAAAGTGATGGATAGTGTAGGGGTATAATTTACTATTCTAACTCCAGGAAGGTTTTGCAGTAGGGTAAGTGTTGGATAGTATAGGAGTATAATTTACTATTCTAACTCCAGGAAGGTGCAGCAGTAGGGAAAGTGATGGATAGTGTAGGGGTTCTATTTACTATTCTAAGTCCAAGAAGGTGCAGCACAAAGGAAAGTGTAGGATAGTGTAGGGGTATAATATACTATTCTAACTCCAGGAAGGTGCAGCAGTAGGGAAAATGATGGATAGTGTAGAGGTTCAATTTGCTATTCTAACTCCAGAAAGGTGCATCAATAAGGAAAGTGATGGATAGTGTGGGGGTATAATTTACTATTCTAACTCAAGGAAGGTGCAGCAGTAGGGAAAGTGATGGATAGTGTAGGGGTTCAATTTACTACTCTAACTCCAGGAAGGTGCAGCAGTAGGTAAAGTGATGGATAGTGTAGGGATATAATTTACTATTCTAACTCCAGAAAGGTGTAGCAGTAGGGAAAGTGTAGGATAGTGTAGAGATATAATTCAATATTCTAAGTCCAGGAAGGTGCAGCAGTAGGGAAAGTGATGGATAGTGTAGGGGTATAATTTACTATTCGAACCCCAGGAAGGTGCAGCAGTAAGGAAAGTGATGGATAGTGTAGGGGTATAATTTACTATTCTAACTCCAGAAAGGTGTAGCAGTAGGGAAAGTGTAGGATAGTGTAGAGATATAATTCAATATTCTAAGTCCAGGAAGGTGCAGCAGTAGGGAAAGTGATGGATAGTGTAGGGGTGTAATTTACTATTCGAACCCCAGGAAGGTGCAGCAGTAAGGAAAGTGATGGATAGTGTAGGGGTTCTATTTACTATTCTAAGTCGAGGAAGGTGCAGCACAAAGGAAAGTGTAGGATAGTGTAGGGGTATAATATCCTATTCTAACTCCAGGAAGGTGCAGCAGTAGGGAGAGTGATGGATAGTGTAAGGGTTTAATTTACTATTCTAACTCCAGGAAGGTGCAGCAATAAGGAACGTGATGGATAGTGTAGGGCTATAATTTACTATTCTAACTCCAGGAAGGTGCAGCAGTAGGGAAAGTGATGGTTAGTGTAAGGGTTTAATTTACTATTCTAACTCCAGGAAGGTGAAGCAATAGGGAAAGTGATGGATAGTGTAGGGGTATAATTTACTATTCTAACTCAAGGAAGGTGCAGCAGTAGGGAAAGTGATGGATAGTGTAGGGGTTCAATTTACTACTCTAACTCCAGGAAGGTGCAGCAGTAGGGAAAGTGATGGATAGTGTAGGGATATAATTTACTATTCTAACTCCAGGAAGGTGCAGCAGTAGGGAAAGTGTAGGATAGTGTAGAGATATAATTTAATATTCTAAGTCCAGGAAGGTGCAGCAGTAGGGAAAGTGATGGATAGTGTAGGGGTATAATTTACTATTCTAACTCCAGGAAGGTGTTGCAGAAGGGTAAGTGATGGATAGTGTAGGGGTATACATTACTATTCTAACTCCAGGAAGGTGCAGCAGTAGGGAAAGTGATGGATAATATAGGGGTTAAATTTACTATTCTAACTCCAGGAAGGTGCAGCAGTAGGGAAAGTGACGGATAGTGTAGGGGTATAATTTACTATTCTAACTCCAGGAAGGTTTTGCAGTAGGGTAAGTGATGGATAGTGTAGGAGTATAATTTACTATTCTAACTCCAGGAAGGTGCAGCAGTAGGGAAAGTGATGGATAGTGTAGGGGTTCGATTTACTATTCTAACTCCAAGAAGGTGCAGCAGTAGGGAAAGTGATGGATAGTGTAAGGGTTTAATTTACTATTCTAACTCCAGGAAGGTGCAGCAATAAGGAACGTGATGGATAGTGTAGGGCTATAATTTACTATTCCAACTCCAGGAAGGTGCAGCAGTAGGGAAAGTGATGGATAGTGTAGGGGTTCAATTTACTAGTCTAACTCCAGGAAGGTGCAGCAGTAGGGAAAGTGAAGGATAGTGTAAGGGTTTAATTTACTATTCTAACTCCAGGAAGGTGCAGCAGTAGGGAAAGTGATGGATAGTGTAGGGGTATAATTTACTATTCGAACTCCAGGAAGGTGCATCAGTAAGGAAAGTGATGGATAGTGTAGGGGTATAATTTACTATTCTAACTCCAGGAAGGTGTTGCAGAAGGGTAAGTGATGGATAGTGTAGGGGTATAAATTAGTATTCTAACTCCAGGAAGGTGCACCAGTAGGGAAAGTGATGGATAGTGTAGGGGTTCTATTTACTATTCTAAGTCGAGGAAGGTGCAGCACAAAGGAAAGTGTAGGATAGTGTAGGGGTATAATATCCTATTCTAACTCCAGGAAGGTGCAGCAGTAGGGAGAGTGATGGATAGTGTAAGGGTTTAATTTACTATTCTAACTCCAGGAAGGTGCAGCAATAAGGAACGTGATGGATAGTGTAGGGCTATAATTTACTATTCTAACTCCAGGAAGGTGCAGCAGTAGGGAAAGTGATGGTTAGTGTAAGGGTTTAATTTACTATTCTAACTCCAGGAAGGTGAAGCAATAGGGAAAGTGATGGATAGTGTAGGGGTATAATTTACTATTCTAACTCAAGGAAGGTGCAGCAGTAGGGAAAGTGATGGATAGTGTAGGGGTTCAATTTACTACTCTAACTCCAGGAAGGTGCAGCAGTAGGGAAAGTGATGGATAGTGTAGGGATATAATTTACTATTCTAACTCCAGGAAGGTGCAGCAGTAGGGAAAGTGTAGGATTGTGTAGAGATATAATTTAATATTCTAAGTCCAGGAAGGTGCAGCAGTAGGGAAAGTGATGGATAGTGTAGGGGTATAATTTACTATTCTAACTCCAGGAAGGTGTTGCAGAAGGGTAAGTGATGGATAGTGTAGGGGTATACATTACTATTCTAACTCCAGGAAGGTGCAGCAGTAGGGAAAGTGATGGATAATATAGGGGTTAAATTTACTATTCTAACTCCAGGAAGGTGCAGCAGTAGGGAAAGTGACGGATAGTGTAGGGGTATAATTTACTATTCTAACTCCAGGAAGGTTTTGCAGTAGGGTAAGTGATGGATAGTGTAGGAGTATAATTTACTATTCTAACTCCAGGAAGGTGCAGCAGTAGGGAAAGTGATGGATAGTGTAGGGGTTCGATTTACTATTCTAACTCCAAGAAGGTGCAGCAGTAGGGAAAGTGATGGATAGTGTAAGGGTTTAATTTACTATTCTAACTCCAGGAAGGTGCAGCAATAAGGAACGTGATGGATAGTGTAGGGCTATAATTTACTATTCCAACTCCAGGAAGGTGCAGCAGTAGGGAAAGTGATGGATAGTGTAGGGGTTCAATTTACTAGTCTAACTCCAGGAAGGTGCAGCAGTAGGGAAAGTGAAGGATAGTGTAAGGGTTTA
The DNA here is from genome assembly GCF_964261635.1 of Lissotriton helveticus. NCBI lineage: Eukaryota > Metazoa > Chordata > Amphibia > Caudata > Salamandridae > Lissotriton > Lissotriton helveticus. Next base: position 1,791,558,581 of record NC_136068.1, read on the forward strand.
ATTTACTATTCTAACTCCAGGAAGGTGCAGCAATAGGGAAAGTGATGGATAGTGTAGGGGTATAATTTACTATTCTAACTCAAGGAAGGTGCAGCAGTAGGGAAAGTGATGGATAGTGTAGGGGTGCAATTTACTACTCTAACTCCAGGAAGGTGCAGCAGTAGGGAAAGTGATGGATAGTGTAGGGGTATAATTTACTATTCTAACTCCATGAAGGTTTTGCAGTAGGGTAAGTGTTGGATAGTGTAGGAGTATAATTTACTATTCTAACTCCAGGAAGGTGCAGCAGTAGGGAAAGTAATGGATAGTGTAGGGGTTCGATTTACTATTCTAACTCCAGGAAGGTGCAGCAGTAGGGAAAGTGATGGATAGTGTACAGGTTTGATTTACTATTCTAACTCCAGAAAGGTACAGCAATAAGTAAAGTGATGGATAGTGTAGGGGTATAATTTACTATTCTAACTCCAGGAATGTTTTGCAGTAGGGTAAGTGATGGATAGTGTAGGAGTATAATTTACTATTCTAACTCCAGGAAGGTGCAGCAGTAGGGAAAGTGAGGGATAGTGTAGGGGTTCTATTTACTATTCTAAGTCCAGGAAGGTGCAGCACAAAGGAAAGTGTAGGATAGTGTAGGGGTATAATTTACTATTCTAACTCCAGGAAGGTGCAGCAGTAAGGAAAATGATGGATAGTGTAGGGGTATAATTTACTATTCTTACTCCAGGAAGGTGTTGCATAAGGGTAAGTGATGGATAGTGTAGGGGTACGATTTACTATTCTAACTCCAGGAAGGTGTAGCAGTAGGGAAAGTGATGGATAGTGTAGGGGTTTGATTTACTATTCTAACTCCAGGAAGGTACAGCAATAAGGAAAGTGATGGATAGTGTAGGGGTATAATTTACTATTCTAACTCCAGGAAGGTGTTGCAGTAGGGTAAGTGATGGCTAGTGTAGGAGTATAATTTACTATTCTAACTCCAGGAAGGTGCAGCAGTAGGGAAAGTGATGGATAGTGTAGGGGTGTAATTTACTATTCTAACTCCAGGAAGGTGCAGCAGTAGGGAAAGTGATGGATAGCATATTAACTATTCCAAGTCCAGGAAAGTGCAGCACAAAGAAAAGTGTAGGATAGTGTAGGGGGAATAATATACTATTCTAACTCCAGGAAGGTGCAGCAGTAGGGAAAGTGATGGATAGACTATGGGTTTAATTTACTATTCTAACTCCAGGAAGGTGCAGCAGTAGGGATAGTGATGGATAGTGTAGGGGTTCGATTTACTATTCTAACTCCAGGAAGGTGCAGCAGTAGGGAAAGTGATGGATAGTGTACAAGTTTGATTTACTATTCTAACTCCAGGAAGGTACAGCAATAAGGAAAGTGATGGATAGTGTAGGGGTATAATTTACTATTCTAACTCCAGGAAGGTTTTGCAGTAGGGTAAGTGTTGGATAGTATAGGAGTATAATTTACTATTCTAATTCCAGGAAGGTGCAGCAGTAGGGAAAGTGATGGATAGTGTAGGGGTTCTATTTACTATTCTAAGTCCAAGAAGGTGCAGCACAAAGGAAAGTGTAGGATAGTGTAGGGGTATAATATACTATTCTAACTCCAGGAAGGTGCAGCAGTAGGGAAAATGATGGATAGTGTAGAGGTTCAATTTGCTATTCTAACTCCAGAAAGGTGCATCAATAAGGAAAGTGATGGATAGTGTGGGGGTATAATTTACTATTCTAACTCAAGGAAGGTGCAGCAGTAGGGAAAGTGATGGATAGTGTAGGGGTTCAATTTACTACTCTAACTCCAGGAAGGTGCAGCAGTAGGTAAAGTGATGGATAGTGTAGGGATATAATTTACTATTCTAACTCCAGAAAGGTGTAGCAGTAGGGAAAGTGTAGGATAGTGTAGAGATATAATTCAATATTCTAAGTCCAGGAAGGTGCAGCAGTAGGGAAAGTGATGGATAGTGTAGGGGTATAATTTACTATTCGAACCCCAGGAAGGTGCAGCAGTAAGGAAAGTGATGGATAGTGTAGGGGTATAATTTACTATTCTAACTCCAGAAAGGTGTAGCAGTAGGGAAAGTGTAGGATAGTGTAGAGATATAATTCAATATTCTAAGTCCAGGAAGGTGCAGCAGTAGGGAAAGTGATGGATAGTGTAGGGGTGTAATTTACTATTCGAACCCCAGGAAGGTGCAGCAGTAAGGAAAGTGATGGATAGTGTAGGGGTTCTATTTACTATTCTAAGTCGAGGAAGGTGCAGCACAAAGGAAAGTGTAGGATAGTGTAGGGGTATAATATCCTATTCTAACTCCAGGAAGGTGCAGCAGTAGGGAGAGTGATGGATAGTGTAAGGGTTTAATTTACTATTCTAACTCCAGGAAGGTGCAGCAATAAGGAACGTGATGGATAGTGTAGGGCTATAATTTACTATTCTAACTCCAGGAAGGTGCAGCAGTAGGGAAAGTGATGGTTAGTGTAAGGGTTTAATTTACTATTCTAACTCCAGGAAGGTGAAGCAATAGGGAAAGTGATGAATAGTGTAGGGGTATAATTTACTATTCTAACTCAAGGAAGGTGCAGCAGTAGGGAAAGTGATGGATAGTGTAGGGGTTCAATTTACTACTCTAACTCCAGGAAGGTGCAGCAGTAGGGAAAGTGATGGATAGTGTAGGGATATAATTTACTATTCTAACTCCAGGAAGGTGCAGCAGTAGGGAAAGTGTAGGATAGTGTAGAGATATAATTTAATATTCTAAGTCCAGGAAGGTGCAGCAGTAGGGAAAGTGATGGATAGTGTAGGGGTATAATTTACTATTCTAACTCCAGGAAGGTGTTGCAGAAGGGTAAGTGATGGATAGTGTAGGGGTATACATTACTATTCTAACTCCAGGAAGGTGCAGCAGTAGGGAAAGTGATGGATAATATAGGGGTTAAATTTACTATTTTAACTCCAGGAAGGTGCAGCAGTAGGGAAAGTGACGGATAGTGTAGGGGTATAATTTACTATTCTAACTCCAGGAAGGTTTTGCAGTAGGGTAAGTGATGGATAGTGTAGGAGTATAATTTACTATTCTAACTCCAGGAAGGTGCAGCAGTAGGGAAAGTGATGGATAGTGTAGGGGTTCGATTTACTATTCTAACTCCAAGAAGGTGCAGCAGTAGGGAAAGTGATGGATAGTGTAAGGGTTTAATTTACTATTCTAACTCCAGGAAGGTGCAGCAATAAGGAACGTGATGGATAGTGTAGGGCTATAATTTACTATTCCAACTCCAGGAAGGTGCAGCAGTAGGGAAAGTGATGGATAGTGTAGGGGTTCAATTTACTAGTCTAACTCCAGGAAGGTGCAGCAGTAGGGAAAGTGAAGGATAGTGTAAGGGTTTAATTTACTATTCTAACTCCAGGAAGGTGCAGCAATAGGGAAAGTGATGGATAGTGTAGGGGTATAATTTACTATTCTAACTCAAGGAAGGTGCAGCAGTAGGGAAAGTGATGGATAGTGTAGGGGTGCAATTTACTACTCTAACTCCAGGAAGGTGCAGCAGTAGGGAAAGTGATGGATAGTGTAGGGGTATAATTTACTATTCTAACTCCATGAAGGTTTTGCAGTAGGGTAAGTGTTGGATAGTGTAGGAGTATAATTTACTATTCTAACTCCAGGAAGGTGCAGCAGTAGGGAAAGTAATGGATAGTGTAGGGGTTCGATTTACTATTCTAACTCCAGGAAGGTGCAGCAGTAGGGAAAGTGATGGATAGTGTACGGGTTTGATTTACTATTCTAACTCCAGAAAGGTACAGCAATAAGTAAAGTGATGGATAGTGTAGGGGTATAATTTACTATTCTAACTCCAGGAATGTTTTGCAGTAGGGTAAGTGATGGATAGTGTAGGAGTATAATTTACTATTCTAACTCCAGGAAGGTGCAGCAGTAGGGAAAGTGAGGGATAGTGTAGGGGTTCTATTTACTATTCTAAGTCCAGGAAGGTGCAGCACAAAGGAAAGTGTAGGATAGTGTAGGGGTATAATTTACTATTCTAACTCCAGGAAGGTGCAGCAGTAAGGAAAATGATGGATAGTGTAGGGGTATAATTTACTATTCTTACTCCAGGAAGGTGTTGCATAAGGGTAAGTGATGGATAGTGTAGGGGTACGATTTACTATTCTAACTCCAGGAAGGTGCAGCAGTAGGGAAAGTGATGGATAGTGTAGGGGTTTGATTTACTATTCTAACTCCAGGAAGGTACAGCAATAAGGAAAGTGATGGATAGTGTAGGGGTATAATTTACTATTCTAACTCCAGGAAGGTGTTGCAGTAGGGTAAGTGATGGCTAGTGTAGGAGTATAATTTACTATTCTAACTCCAGGAAGGTGCAGCAGTAGGGAAAGTGATGGATAGTGTAGGGGTGTAATTTACTATTCTAACTCCAGGAAGGTGCAGCAGTAGGGAAAGTGATGGATAGCATATTAACTATTCCAAGTCCAGGAAGGTGCAGCACAAAGAAAAGTGTAGGATAGTGTAGGGGGAATAATATACTATTCTAACTCCAGGAAGGTGCAGCAGTAGGGAAAGTGATGGATAGACTATGGGTTTAATTTACTATTCTAACTCCAGGAAGGTGCAGCAGTAGGGATAGTGATGGATAGTGTAGGGGTTCGATTTACTATTCTAACTCCAGGAAGGTGCAGCAGTAGGGAAAGTGATGGATAGTGTACAAGTTTGATTTACTATTCTAACTCCAGGAAGGTACAGCAATAAGGAAAGTGATGGATAGTGTAGGGGTATAATTTACTATTCTAACTCCAGGAAGGTTTTGCAGTAGGGTAAGTGTTGGATAGTATAGGAGTATAATTTACTATTCTAACTCCAGGAAGGTGCAGCAGTAGGGAAAGTGATGGATAGTGTAGGGGTTCTATTTACTATTCTAAGTCCAAGAAGGTGCAGCACAAAGGAAAGTGTAGGATAGTGTAGGGGTATAATATACTATTCTAACTCCAGGAAGGTGCAGCAGTAGGGAAAATGATGGATAGTGTAGAGGTTCAATTTGCTATTCTAACTCCAGAAAGGTGCATCAATAAGGAAAGTGATGGATAGTGTGGGGGTATAATTTACTATTCTAACTCAAGGAAGGTGCAGCAGTAGGGAAAGTGATGGATAGTGTAGGGGTTCAATTTACTACTCTAACTCCAGGAAGGTGCAGCAGTAGGTAAAGTGATGGATAGTGTAGGGATATAATTTACTATTCTAACTCCAGAAAGGTGTAGCAGTAGGGAAAGTGTAGGATAGTGTAGAGATATAATTCAATATTCTAAGTCCAGGAAGGTGCAGCAGTAGGGAAAGTGATGGATAGTGTAGGGGTATAATTTACTATTCGAACCCCAGGAAGGTGCAGCAGTAAGGAAAGTGATGGATAGTGTAGGGGTATAATTTACTATTCTAACTCCAGAAAGGTGTAGCAGTAGGGAAAGTGTAGGATAGTGTAGAGATATAATTCAATATTCTAAGTCCAGGAAGGTGCAGCAGTAGGGAAAGTGATGGATAGTGTAGGGGTGTAATTTACTATTCGAACCCCAGGAAGGTGCAGCAGTAAGGAAAGTGATGGATAGTGTAGGGGTATAATTTACTATTCTAACTCCGGGAAGGTGTTGCAGAAGGGTAAGTGATGGATAGTGTAGGGGTATAAATTACTATTTTAACTCCTGGAAGGTGCACCAGTAGGGAAAGTGATGGATAGTGTAGGGGTTCTATTTACTATTCTAAGTCCAGGAAGGTGCAGCACAAAGGAAAGTGTAGGATAGTGTAGGGGTATAATATACTATTCTAACTCCAGGAAGGTGCAGCAGTAGGGAAAGTGATGGATAGTGTAGGGGTTCAATTTACTATTCTAACTCCAGGAAGGTGCAGCAGTAGGGAAAGTGATGGATAGTGTAAGGGTTTAATTTACTATTCTAACTCCAGGAAGGTGCAGCAATAAGGAACGTGATGGATAGTGTAGGGCTATAATTTATTATTCTAACTCCAGGAAGGTGCAGCAGTAGGGAAAGTGATGGATAGTGTAGGGGTTCTATTTACTATTCTAAGTCCAGGACGGTGCAGCACAAAGGAAAGTGTAGGATAGTGTAGGGGTATAATATACTATTCTAACTCCAGGAAGGTGCAGCAGTAGGGAAAGTGATGGATATTGTAGGGGTTCAATTTACTAGTCTAACTCCAGGAAGGTGCAGCAGTAGGGAAAGTGATGGATAGTGTAAGGGTTTAATTTAATATTCTAACTCCAGGAAGGTGCAGCAATAGGGAAAGTGATGGATAGTGTAGGGGTATAATTTACTATTCTAACTCCAGGAAGGTGTTGCAGAAGGGTAAGTGATGGATAGTGTAGGGGTATACATTACTATTCTAACTCCAGGAACGTGCAGCAGTAGGGAAAGTGATGGATAATATAGGGGTTCAATTTACTATTCTAACTCCAGGAAGGTGCAGCAGTAGGGAAAGTGACGGATATTGTAGGGGTATCATTTACTATTCTAACTCCAGGAAGGTTTTGCAGTAGGGTAAGTGATGGATAGTGTAGGAGTATAATTTACTATTCTAACTCCAGGAAGGTGCAGCAGTAGGGAAAGTGATGGATAGTGTAGGGGTTCGATTTACTATTCTAACTCCAGGAAGGTGCAGCAGTAGGGAAAGTGATGGATAGTGTAAGGGTTTCATTTACTATTCTAACTCCAGGAAGGTGCAGCAATAGGGAAAGTGATGGATAGTGTAGGGATATAATTTACTATTCTAACTCAAGGAAGGTGCAGCAGTAGGGAAAGTGATGGATAGTGTAGGGGTTTAATTTACTACTCTAACTCCAGGAAGGTGCAGCAGTAGGGAAAGTGATGGATAGTGTAGGAGTATAATTTACTATTCTAACTCCAGGAAGGTGCAGCAGTAGGGAAAGTGATGGATAGTGTAGGGGTTTAATTTACTATTCTAACTCCAGGAAGGTGCAGCAGTAGGGAAAGTGATGGATAGTGTAGGGGTTCGATATACTATTCTAACTCCAGGAAGGTGCAGCAGTAGGGAAAGTGATGGATAGTGTACGGGTTTGATTTACTGTTCTAACTCCAGGAAGGTGCAGCAGTAGGGAAAGTGATGGATAGTGTACGGGTTTGATTTACTATTCTAACTCCAGGAAGGTGCAGCAGTAGGAAAGTGATGGATAGTGTAAGGGTTTAATTTACTTTTCTAACTCCAGGAAGGTGCAGCAATAAGGAACGTGATGGATAGTGTAGGGGTATAATTTACTATTCTAACTCCAGGAAGGTGTTGCAGAAGGGTAAGTGATGGATAGTGTAGGGGTATACATTACTATTTTAACTCCTGGAAGGTGCACCAGTAGGGAAAGTGATGGATAGTGTAGGGGTTCTATTTACTATTCTAAGTCCAGGAAGGTGCAGCACAAAGGAAAGTGTAGGATAGTGTAGGGGTATAATATACTATTCTAACTCCAGGAAGGTGCAGCAGTAGGGAAAGTGATGGATAGTGTAGGGGTTCAATTTACTATTCTAACTCCAGGAAGGTGCAGCAGTAGGGAAAGTGATGGATAGTGTAAGGGTTTAATTTACTATTCTAACTCCAGGAAGGTGCAGCAATAAGGAACGTGATGGATAGTGTAGGGATATAATTTATTATTCTAACTCCAGGAAGGTGCAGCAGTAGGGAAAGTGATGGATAGTGTAGGGGTTCTATTTACTATTCTAAGTCCAGGAAGGTGCAGCACAAAGGAAAGTGTAGGATAGTGTAGGGGTATAATATACTATTCTAACTCCAGGAAGGTACAGCAGTAGGGAAAGTGATGGATATTGTAGGGGTTCAATTTACTAGTCTAACTCCAGGAAGGTGCAGCAGTAGGGAAAGTGATGGATAGTGTAAGGGTTTAGATTACTATTCTAACTCCAGGAAGGTGCAGCAATAGGGAAAGTGATGGATAGTGTAAGGGTATAATTTACTATTCTAACTCAAGGAAGGTGCAGCAGTAGGGAAAGTGATGGATAGTGTAGGGGTTCAATTTACTACTCTAACTCCAGGAAGGTGCAGCAGTAGGGAAAGTGATGGATAGTGTAGGGATATAATTTACTATTCTAACTCCAGGAAGGTGCAGCAGTAGGGAAAGTGTAGGATAGTGTAGAGATATAATTTAATATTCTAAGTCCAGGAAGGTGCAGCAGTAAGGAAAGTGATGGATAGTGTAGGGGTATAATTTACTATTCTAACTCCAGGAAGGTGTTGCAGAAGGGTAAGTGATGGATAGTGTAGGGGTATACATTACTATTCTAATTCCAGGAACGTGCAGCAGTAGGGAAAGTGATGGATAATATAGGGGTTCAATTTACTATTCTAACTCCAGGAAGGTGCAGCAGAAGGGAAAGTGACGGATAGTGTAGGGGTATAATTTACTATTCTAACTCCAGGAAGGTGCAGCAATAAGGAGCGTGATGGATAGTGTAGGGGTTCGATATAATATTCTAACTCCAGGAAGGTGCAGCAGTAGGGAAAGTGATGGATAGTGTACGGGTTTGATTTACTATTCTAACTCCAGGAAGGTGCAGCAGTAGGAAAGTGATGGATAGTGTAAGGGTTTAATTTACTATTCTAACTCCTGGAAGGTGCAGCAATAAGGAACGTGATGGATAGTGTAGTGCTATAATTTACTATTCTAACTCCAGGAAGGTGCAGCAGTAGGGAAAGTGATGGATAGTGTAGGGGTTTAAGTTACTATTCTAACTCCAGGAAGGTGCAGCAGTAGGGAAAGTGATGGATATTGTAGGGGTTCAATTTACTAGTCTAACTCCAGGAAGGTGCAGCAGTGGGGAAAGTGATGGATAGTGTAAGGGTTTAATTTACTATTCTAACTCCAGGAAGGTGCAGCAATAAGGAACGTGATGGATAGTGTAGTGCTATAATTTACTATTCTAACTCCAGGAAGGTGCAGCAGTAGGGAAAGTGATGGATAGTGTAGGGGTTTAATTTACTATTCTAACTCCAGGAAGGTGCAGCAGTAGGGAAAGTGATGGATAGTGTAGAGATATAATTTAATATTCTAAGTCCAGGAAGGTGCAGCAGTAGGGAAAGTGATGGATAGTGTAGGGGTATAATTTACTATTCGAACTCCAGGAAGGTGCATCAGTAAGGAAAGTGATGGATAGTGTAGGGGTATAATTTACTATTCTAACTCCAGGAAGGTGTTGCAGAAGGGTAAGTGATGGATAGTGTAGGGGTATAAATTAGTATTCTAACTCCAGGAAGGTGCACCAGTAGGGAAAGTGATGGATAGTGTAGGGGTTCTATTTACTATTCTAAGTCGAGGAAGGTGCAGCACAAAGGAAAGTGTAGGATAGTGTAGGGGTATAATATCCTATTCTAACTCCAGGAAGGTGCAGCAGTAGGGAGAGTGATGGATAGTGTAAGGGTTTAATTTACTATTCTAACTCCAGGAAGGTGCAGCAATAAGGAACGTGATGGATAGTGTAGGGCTATAATTTACTATTCTAACTCCAGGAAGGTGCAGCAGTAGGGAAAGTGATGGTTAGTGTAAGGGTTTAATTTACTATTCTAACTCCAGGAAGGTGCAGCAATAGGGAAAGTGATGGATAGTGTAGGGGTATAATTTACTATTCTAACTCAAGGAAGGTGCAGCAGTAGGGAAAGTGATGGATAGTGTAGGGGTTCAATTTACTACTCTAACTCCAGGAAGGTGCAGCAGTAGGGAAAGTGATGGATAGTGTAGGGATATAATTTACTATTCTAACTCCAGGAAGGTGCAGCAGTAGGGAAAGTGTAGGATAGTGTAGAGATATAATTTAATATTCTAAGTCCAGGAAGGTGCAGCAGTAGGGAAAGTGATGGATAGTGTAGGGGTATAATTTACTATTCTAACTCCAGGAAGGTGTTGCAGAAGGGTAAGTGATGGATAGTGTAGGGGTATACATTACTATTCTAACTCCAGGAAGGTGCAGCAGTAGGGAAAGTGATGGATAATATAGGGGTTAAATTTACTATTCTAACTCCAGGAAGGTGCAGCAATAGGGAAAGTAACGGATAGTGTAGGGGTATAATTTACTATTCTAACTCCAGGAATGTTTTGCAGTAGGGTAAGTGATGGATAGTGTAGGAGTATAATTTACTATTCTAACTCCAGGAAGGTGCAGCAGTAGGGAAGGTGATGGATAGTGTAGGGGTTCGATTTACTATTCTAACTCCAAGAAGGTGCAGCAGTAGGGAAAGTGATGGATAGTGTAAGGGTTTAATTTACTATTCTAACTCCAGGAAGGTGCAGCAATAAGGAACGTGATGGATAGTGTAGGGCTATAATTTACTATTCCAACTCCAGGAAGGTGCAGCAGTAGGGAAAGTGATGGATAGTGTAGGGGTTCAATTTACTAGTCTAACTCCAGGAAGGTGCAGCAGTAGGGAAAGTGAAGGATAGTGTAAGGGTTTAATTTACTATTCTAACTCCAGGAAGGTGCAGCAATAGGGAAAGTGATGGATAGTGTAGGGGTATAATTTACTATTCTAACTCAAGGAAGGTGCAGCAGTAGGGAAAGTGATGGATAGTGTAGGGGTTCAATTTACTACTCTAACTCCAGGAAGGTGCAGCAGTAGGGAAAGTGATGGATAGTGTAGGGATATAATCTACTATTCTAACTCCAGGAAGGTGTTGCAGTAGGGTAAGTGATGGATAGTGTAGGAGTATAATTTACTATTCTAACTCCAGGAAGGTGCAGCAGTAGGGAAAGTGATGGATAGTGTAGGGGTTTAATTTACTATTCTAACTCCAGGAAGGTGCAGCAGTAGGGAAAGTGATGGATAGTGTACGGGTTTGATTTACTATTCTAACTCCAGGAAGGTACAGCAATAAGGAAAGTGATGGATAGTGTAGGGGTATAATTTACTATTCTAACTCCATGAAGGTTTTGCAGTAGGGTAAGTGTTGGATAGTGTAGGAGTATAATTTACTATTCTAACTCCAGGAAGGTGCAGCAGTAGGGAAAGTAATGGATAGTGTAGGGGTTCGATTTACTATTCTAACTCCAGGAAGGTGCAGCAGTAGGGAAAGTGATGGATAGTGTACGGGTTTGATTTACTATTCTAACTCCAGAAAGGTACAGCAATAAGTAAAGTGATGGATAGTGTAGGGGTATAATTTACTATTCTAACTCCAGGAAGGTTTTGCAGTAGGGTAAGTGATGGATAGTGTAGGAGTATTATTTACTATTCTAACTCCAGGAAGGTGCAGCAGTAGGGAAAGTCATGGATAGTGTAGGGGTTCTATTTACTATTTTAAGTCCAGGAAGGTGCAGCACAAAGGAAAGTGTAGGATAGTGTAGGGGTATAATTTACTATTCTAACTCCAGGAAGGTGCAGCAGTAAGGAAAATGATGGATAGTGTAGGGGTATAATTTACTATTCTTACTCCAGGAAGGTGTTGCATAAGGGTAAGTGATGGATAGTGTAGGGGTACGATTTACTATTCTAACTCCAGGAAGGTGCAGCAGTAGGGAAAGTGATGGATAGTGTAGGGGTTTGATTTACTATTCTAACTCCAGGAAGGTACAGCAATAAGGAAAGTGATGGATAGTGTAGGGGTATAATTTACTATTCTAACTCCAGGAAGGTGTTGCAGTAGGGTAAGTGATGGCTAGTGTAGGAGTATAATTTACTATTCTAACTCCAGGAAGGTGCAGCAGTAGGGAAAGTGATGGATAGTGTAGGGGTGTAATTTACTATTCTAACTCCAGGAAGGTGCAGCAATAAGGAACGTGATGGATAGTGTAGGGATATAATTTATTATTCTAACTCCAGGAAGGTGCAGCAGTAGGGAAAGTGATGGATAGTGTAGGGGTTCTATTTACTATTCTAAGTCCAGGAAGGTGCAGCACAAAGGAAAGTGTAGGATAGTGTAGGGGTATAATATACTATTCTAACTCCAGGAAGGTGCAGCAGTAGGGAAAGTGATGGATATTGTAGGGGTTCAATTTACTAGTCTAACTCCAGGAAGGTGCAGCAGTAGGGAAAGTGATGGATAGTGTAAGGGTTTAGATTACTATTCTAACTCCAGGAAGGTGCAGCAATAGGGAAAGTGATGGATAGTGTAAGGGTATAATTTACTATTCTAACTCAAGGAAGGTGCAGCAGTAGGGAAAGTGATGGATAGTGTAGGGGTTCAATTTACTACTCTAACTCCAGGAAGGTGCAGCAGTAGGGAAAGTGGTGGATAGTGTAGGGATATAATTTACTATTCTAACTCCAGGAAGGTGCAGCAGTAGGGAAAGTGTAGGATAGTGTAGAGATATAATTTAATATTCTAAGTCCAGGAAGGTGCAGCAGTAAGGAAAGTGATGGATAGTGTAGGGGTATAATTTACTATTCTAACTCCAGGAAGGTGTTGCAGAAGGGTAAGTGATGGATAGTGTAGGGGTATACATTACTATTCTAACTCCAGGAACGTGCAGCAGTAGGGAAAGTGATGGATAATATAGGGGTTCAATTTACTATTCTAACTCCAGGAAGGTGCAGCAGAAGGGAAAGTGACGGATAGTGTAGGGGTATAATTTACTATTCTAACTCCAGGAAGGTTTTGCAGTAGGGTAAGTGATGGATAGTGTAGGAGTATAATTTACTATTCTAACTCCAGGAAGGTGCAGCAGTAGGGAAAGTGATGGATAGTGTAGGGGTATAATTTACTATTCTAACTCCAGGAAGGTGCAGCAATAAGGAGCGTGATGGATAGTGTAGGGGTTCGATATAATATTCTAACTCCAGGAAGGTGCAGCAGTAGGGAAAGTGATGGATAGTGTACGGGTTTGATTTACTATTCTAACTCCAGGAAGGTGCAGCAGTAGGAAAGTGATGGATAGTGTAGGGTTTAATTTACTATTCTAACTCCTGGAAGGTGCAGCAATAAGGAACGTGATGGATAGTGTAGTGCTATAATTTACTATTCTAACTCCAGGAAGGTGCAGCAGTAGGGAAAGTGATGGATAGTGTAGGGGTTTAAGTTACTATTCTAACTCCAGGAAGGTGCAGCAGTAGGGAAAGTGATGGATATTGTAGGGGTTCAATTTACTAGTCTAACTCCAGGAAGGTGCAGCAGTGGGGAAAGTGATGGATAGTGTAAGGGTTTAATTTACTATTCTAACTCCAGGAAGGTGCAGCAATAAGGAACGTGATGGATAGTGTAGTGCTATAATTTACTATTCTAACTCCAGGAAGGTGCAGCAGTAGGGAAAGTGATGGATAGTGTAGGGGTTTAATTTACTATTCTAACTCCAGGAAGGTGCAGCAGTAGGGAAAGTGATGGATAGTGTAGAGATATAATTTAATATTCTAAGTCCAGGAAGGTGCAGCAGTAGGGAAAGTGATGGATAGTGTAGGGGTATAATTTACTATTCGAACTCCAGGAAGGTGCATCAGTAAGGAAAGTGATGGATAGTGTAGGGGTATAATTTACTATTCTAACTCCAGGAAGGTGTTGCAGAAGGGTAAGTGATGGATAGTGTAGGGGTATAAATTAGTATTCTAACTCCAGGAAGGTGCACCAGTAGGGAAAGTGATGGATAGTGTAGGGGTTCTATTTACTATTCTAAGTCGAGGAAGGTGCAGCACAAAGGAAAGTGTAGGATAGTGTAGGGGTATAATATCCTATTCTAACTCCAGGAAGGTGCAGCAGTAGGGAGAGTGATGGATAGTGTAAGGGTTTAATTTACTATTCTAACTCCAGGAAGGTGCAGCAATAAGGAACGTGATGGATAGTGTAGGGCTATAATTTACTATTCTAACTCCAGGAAGGTGCAGCAGTAGGGAAAGTGATGGTTAGTGTAAGGGTTTAATTTACTATTCTAACTCCAGGAAGGTGAAGCAATAGGGAAAGTGATGGATAGTGTAGGGGTATAATTTACTATTCTAACTCAAGGAAGGTGCAGCAGTAGGGAAAGTGATGGATAGTGTAGGGGTTCAATTTACTACTCTAACTCCAGGAAGGTGCAGCAGTAGGAAAAGTGATGGATAGTGTAGGGATATAATTTACTATTCTAACTCCAGGAAGGTGCAGCAGTAGGGAAAGTGTAGGATAGTGTAGAGATATAATTTAATATTCTAAGTCCAGGAAGGTGCAGCAGTAGGGAAAGTGATGGATAGTGTAGGGGTATAATTTACTATTCTAACTCCAGGAAGGTGTTGCAGAAGGGTAAGTGATGGATAGTGTAGGGGTATACATTACTATTCTAACTCCAGGAAGGTGCAGCAGTAGGGAAAGTGATGGATAATATAGGGGTTAAATTTACTATTCTAACTCCAGGAAGGTGCAGCAGTAGGGAAAGTGACGGATAGTGTAGGGGTATAATTTACTATTCTAACTCCAGGAAGGTTTTGCAGTAGGGTAAGTGATGGATAGTGTAGGAGTATAATTTACTATTCTAACTCCAGGAAGGTGCAGCAGTAGGGAAAGTGATGGATAGTGTAGGGGTTCGATTTACTATTCTAACTCCAAGAAGGTGCAGCAGTAGGGAAAGTGATGGATAGTGTAAGGGTTTAATTTACTATTCTAACTCCAGGAAGGTGCAGCAATAAGGAACGTGATGGATAGTGTAGGGCTATAATTTACTATTCCAACTCCAGGAAGGTGCAGCAGTAGGGAAAGTGATGGATAGTGTAGGGGTTCAATTTACTAGTCTAACTCCAGGAAGGTGCAGCAGTAGGGAAAGTGAAGGATAGTGTAAGGGTTTAATTTACTATTCTAACTCCAGGAAGGTGCAGCAGTAGGGAAAGTGATGGACAGTGTAGGGGTATAATTTACTATTCGAACTCCAGGAAGGTGCATCAGTAAGGAAAGTGATGGATAGTGTAGGGGTATAATTTACTATTCTAACTCCAGGAAGGTGTTGCAGAAGGGTAAGTGATGGATAGTGTAGGGGTATAAATTAGTATTCTAACTCCAGGAAGGTGCACCAGTAGGGAAAGTGATGGATAGTGTAGGGGTTCTATTTACTATTCTAAGTCAAGGAAGGTGCAGCACAAAGGAAAGTGTAGGATAGTGTAGGGGTATAATATCCTATTCTAACTCCAGGAAGGTGCAGCAGTAGGGAGAGTGATGGATAGTGTAAGGGTTTAATTTACTATTCTAACTCCAGGAAGGTGCAGCAATAAGGAACGTGATGGATAGTGTAGGGCTATAATTTACTATTCTAACTCCAGGAAGGTGCAGCAGTAGGGAAAGTGATGGTTAGTGTAAGGGTTTAATTTACTATTCTAACTCCAGGAAGGTGAAGCAATAGGGAAAGTGATGGATAGTGTAGGGGTATAATTTACTATTCTAACTCAAGGAAGGTGTAGCAGTAGGGAAAGTGATGGATAGTGTAGGGGTTCAATTTACTACTCTAACTCCAGGAAGGTGCAGCAGTAGGGAAAGTGATGGATAGTGTAGGGATATAATTTACTATTCTAACTCCAGGAAGGTGCAGCAGTAGGGAAAGTGTAGGATAGTGTAGAGATATAATTTAATATTCTAAGTCCAGGAAGGTGCAGCAGTAGGGAAAGTGTTGGATAGTGTAGGGGTATAATTTACTATTCTAACTCCAGGAAGGTGTTGCAGAAGGGTAAGTGATGGATAGTGTAGGGGTATACATTACTATTCTAACTCCAGGAAGGTGCAGCAGTAGGGAAAGTGATGGATAATATAGGGGTTAAATTTACTATTCTAACTCCAGGAAGGTGCAGCAGTAGGGAAAGTGACGGATAGTGTAGGGGTATAATTTACTATTCTAACTCCAGGAAGGTTTTGCAGTAGGGTAAGTGATGGATAGTGTAGGAGTATAATTTACTATTCTAACTCCAGGAAGGTGCAGCAGTAGGGAAAGTGATGGATAGAGTAGGGGTTCGATTTACTATTCTAACTCCAAGAAGGTGCAGCAGTAGGGAAAGTGATGGATAGTGTAAGGGTTTAATTTACTATTCTAACTCCAGGAAGGTGCAGCAATAAGGAACGTGATGGATAGTGTAGGGCTATAATTTACTATTCCAACTCCAGGAAGGTGCAGCAGTAGGGAAAGTGATGGATAGTGTAGGGGTTCAATTTACTAGTCTAACTCCAGGAAGGTGTTGCAGAAGGGTAAGTGATGGATAGTGTAGGGGTATACATTACTATTCTAACTCCAGGAAGGTGCAGCAGTAGGGAAAGTGATGGATAATATAGGGGTTAAATTTACTATTCTAACTCCAGGAAGGTGCAGCAATAGGGAAAGTAACGGATAGTGTAGGGGTATAATTTACTATTCTAACTCCAGGAATGTTTTGCAGTAGGGTAAGTGATGGATAGTGTAGGAGTATAATTTACTATTCTAACTCCAGGAAGGTGCAGCAGTAGGGAAGGTGATGGATAGTGTAGGGGTTCGATTTACTATTCTAACTCCAAGAAGGTGCAGCAGTAGGGAAAGTGATGGATAGTGTAAGGGTTTAATTTACTATTCTAACTCCAGGAAGGTGCAGCAATAAGGAACGTGATGGATAGTGTAGGGCTATAATTTACTATTCCAACTCCAGGAAGGTGCAGCAGTAGGGAAAGTGATGGATAGTGTAGGGGTTCAATTTACTAGTCTAACTCCAGGAAGGTGCAGCAGTAGGGAAAGTGAAGGATAGTGTAAGGGTTTAATTTACTATTCTAACTCCAGGAAGGTGCAGCAATAGGGAAAGTGATGGATAGTGTAGGGGTATAATTTACTATTCTAACTCAAGGAAGGTGCAGCAGTAGGGAAAGTGATGGATAGTGTAGGGGTTCAATTTACTACTCTAACTCCAGGAAGGTGCAGCAGTAGGGAAAGTGATGGATAGTGTAGGGATATAATCTACTATTCTAACTCCAGGAAGGTGTTGCAGTAGGGTAAGTGATGGATAGTGTAGGAGTATAATTTACTATTCTAACTCCAGGAAGGTGCAGCAGTAGGGAAAGTGATGGATAGTGTAGGGGTTTAATTTACTATTCTAACTCCAGGAAGGTGCAGCAGTAGGGAAAGTGATGGATAGTGTACGGGTTTGATTTACTATTCTAACTCCAGGAAGGTACAGCAATAAGGAAAGTGATGGATAGTGTAGGGGTATAATTTACTATTCTAACTCCATGAAGGTTTTGCAGTAGGGTAAGTGTTGGATAGTGTAGGAGTATAATTTACTATTCTAACTCCAGGAAGGTGCAGCAGTAGGGAAAGTAATGGATAGTGTAGGGGTTCGATTTACTATTCTAACTCCAGGAAGGTGCAGCAGTAGGGAAAGTGATGGATAGTGTACGGGTTTGATTTACTATTCTAACTCCAGAAAGGTACAGCAATAAGTAAAGTGATGGATAGTGTAGGGGTATAATTTACTATTCTAACTCCAGGAAGGTTTTGCAGTAGGGTAAGTGATGGATAGTGTAGGAGTATTATTTACTATTCTAACTCCAGGAAGGTGCAGCAGTAGGGAAAGTCATGGATAGTGTAGGGGTTCTATTTACTATTTTAAGTCCAGGAAGGTGCAGCACAAAGGAAAGTGTAGGATAGTGTAGGGGTATAATTTACTATTCTAACTCCAGGAAGGTGCAGCAGTAAGGAAAATGATGGATAGTGTAGGGGTATAATTTACTATTCTTACTCCAGGAAGGTGTTGCATAAGGGTAAGTGATGGATAGTGTAGGGGTACGATTTACTATTCTAACTCCAGGAAGGTGCAGCAGTAGGGAAAGTGATGGATAGTGTAGGGGTTTGATTTACTATTCTAACTCCAGGAAGGTACAGCAATAAGGAAAGTGATGGATAGTGTAGGGGTATAATTTACTATTCTAACTCCAGGAAGGTGTTGCAGTAGGGTAAGTGATGGCTAGTGTAGGAGTATAATTTACTATTCTAACTCCAGGAAGGTGCAGCAGTAGGGAAAGTGATGGATAGTGTAGGGGTGTAATTTACTATTCTAACTCCAGGAAGGTGCAGCAATAAGGAACGTGATGGATAGTGTAGGGATATAATTTATTATTCTAACTCCAGGAAGGTGCAGCAGTAGGGAAAGTGATGGATAGTGTAGGGGTTCTATTTACTATTCTAAGTCCAGGAAGGTGCAGCACAAAGGAAAGTGTAGGATAGTGTAGGGGTATAATATACTATTCTAACTCCAGGAAGGTGCAGCAGTAGGGAAAGTGATGGATATTGTAGGGGTTCAATTTACTAGTCTAACTCCAGGAAGGTGCAGCAGTAGGGAAAGTGATGGATAGTGTAAGGGTTTAGATTACTATTCTAACTCCAGGAAGGTGCAGCAATAGGGAAAGTGATGGATAGTGTAAGGGTATAATTTACTATTCTAACTCAAGGAAGGTGCAGCAGTAGGGAAAGTGATGGATAGTGTAGGGGTTCAATTTACTACTCTAACTCCAGGAAGGTGCAGCAGTAGGGAAAGTGATGGATAGTGTAGGGATATAATTTACTATTCTAACTCCAGGAAGGTGCAGCAGTAGGGAAAGTGTAGGATAGTGTAGAGATATAATTTAATATTCTAAGTCCAGGAAGGTGCAGCAGTAAGGAAAGTGATGGATAGTGTAGGGGTATAATTTACTATTCTAACTCCAGGAAGGTGTTGCAGAAGGGTAAGTGATGGATAGTGTAGGGGTATACATTACTATTCTAACTCCAGGAACGTGCAGCAGTAGGGAAAGTGATGGATAATATAGGGGTTCAATTTACTATTCTAACTCCAGGAAGGTGCAGCAGAAGGGAAAGTGACGGATAGTGTAGGGGTATAATTTACTATTCTAACTCCAGGAAGGTTTTGCAGTAGGGTAAGTGATGGATAGTGTAGGAGTATAATTTACTATTCTAACTCCAGGAAGGTGCAGCAGTAGGGAAAGTGATGGATAGTGTAGGGGTATAATTTACTATTCTAACTCCAGGAAGGTGCAGCAATAAGGAGCGTGATGGATAGTGTAGGGGTTCGATATAATATTCTAACTCCAGGAAGGTGCAGCAGTAGGGAAAGTGATGGATAGTGTACGGGTTTGATTTACTATTCTAACTCCAGGAAGGTGCAGCAGTAGGAAAGTGATGGATAGTGTAGGGTTTAATTTACTATTCTAACTCCTGGAAGGTGCAGCAATAAGGAACGTGATGGATAGTGTAGTGCTATAATTTACTATTCTAACTCCAGGAAGGTGCAGCAGTAGGGAAAGTGATGGATAGTGTAGGGGTTTAAGTTACTATTCTAACTCCAGGAAGGTGCAGCAGTAGGGAAAGTGATGGATATTGTAGGGGTTCAATTTACTAGTCTAACTCCAGGAAGGTGCAGCAGTGGGGAAAGTGATGGATAGTGTAAGGGTTTAATTTACTATTCTAACTCCAGGAAGGTGCAGCAATAAGGAACGTGATGGATAGTGTAGTGCTATAATTTACTATTCTAACTCCAGGAAGGTGCAGCAGTAGGGAAAGTGATGGATAGTGTAGGGGTTTAATTTACTATTCTAACTCCAGGAAGGTGCAGCAGTAGGGAAAGTGATGGATAGTGTAGAGATATAATTTAATATTCTAAGTCCAGGAAGGTGCAGCAGTAGGGAAAGTGATGGATAGTGTAGGGGTATAATTTACTATTCGAACTCCAGGAAGGTGCATCAGTAAGGAAAGTGATGGATAGTGTAGGGGTATAATTTACTATTCTAACTCCAGGAAGGTGTTGCAGAAGGGTAAGTGATGGATAGTGTAGGGGTATAAATTAGTATTCTAACTCCAGGAAGGTGCACCAGTAGGGAAAGTGATGGATAGTGTAGGGGTTCTATTTACTATTCTAAGTCGAGGAAGGTGCAGCACAAAGGAAAGTGTAGGATAGTGTAGGGGTATAATATCCTATTCTAACTCCAGGAAGGTGCAGCAGTAGGGAGAGTGATGGATAGTGTAAGGGTTTAATTTACTATTCTAACTCCAGGAAGGTGCAGCAATAAGGAACGTGATGGATAGTGTAGGGCTATAATTTACTATTCTAACTCCAGGAAGGTGCAGCAGTAGGGAAAGTGATGGTTAGTGTAAGGGTTTAATTTACTATTCTAACTCCAGGAAGGTGAAGCAATAGGGAAAGTGATGGATAGTGTAGGGGTATAATTTACTATTCTAACTCAAGGAAGGTGCAGCAGTAGGGAAAGTGATGGATAGTGTAGGGGTTCAATTTACTACTCTAACTCCAGGAAGGTGCAGCAGTAGGAAAAGTGATGGATAGTGTAGGGATATAATTTACTATTCTAACTCCAGGAAGGTGCAGCAGTAGGGAAAGTGTAGGATAGTGTAGAGATATAATTTAATATTCTAAGTCCAGGAAGGTGCAGCAGTAGGGAAAGTGATGGATAGTGTAGGGGTATAATTTACTATTCTAACTCCAGGAAGGTGTTGCAGAAGGGTAAGTGATGGATAGTGTAGGGGTATACATTACTATTCTAACTCCAGGAAGGTGCAGCAGTAGGGAAAGTGATGGATAATATAGGGGTTAAATTTACTATTCTAACTCCAGGAAGGTGCAGCAGTAGGGAAAGTGACGGATAGTGTAGGGGTATAATTTACTATTCTAACTCCAGGAAGGTTTTGCAGTAGGGTAAGTGATGGATAGTGTAGGAGTATAATTTACTATTCTAACTCCAGGAAGGTGCAGCAGTAGGGAAAGTGATGGATAGTGTAGGGGTTCGATTTACTATTCTAACTCCAAGAAGGTGCAGCAGTAGGGAAAGTGATGGATAGTGTAAGGGTTTAATTTACTATTCTAACTCCAGGAAGGTGCAGCAATAAGGAACGTGATGGATAGTGTAGGGCTATAATTTACTATTCCAACTCCAGGAAGGTGCAGCAGTAGGGAAAGTGATGGATAGTGTAGGGGTTCAATTTACTAGTCTAACTCCAGGAAGGTGCAGCAGTAGGGAAAGTGAAGGATAGTGTAAGGGTTTAATTTACTATTCTAACTCCAGGAAGGTGCAGCAGTAGGGAAAGTGATGGACAGTGTAGGGGTATAATTTACTATTCGAACTCCAGGAAGGTGCATCAGTAAGGAAAGTGATGGATAGTGTAGGGGTATAATTTACTATTCTAACTCCAGGAAGGTGTTGCAGAAGGGTAAGTGATGGATAGTGTAGGGGTATAAATTAGTATTCTAACTCCAGGAAGGTGCACCAGTAGGGAAAGTGATGGATAGTGTAGGGGTTCTATTTACTATTCTAAGTCAAGGAAGGTGCAGCACAAAGGAAAGTGTAGGATAGTGTAGGGGTATAATATCCTATTCTAACTCCAGGAAGGTGCAGCAGTAGGGAGAGTGATGGATAGTGTAAGGGTTTAATTTACTATTCTAACTCCAGGAAGGTGCAGCAATAAGGAACGTGATGGATAGTGTAGGGCTATAATTTACTATTCTAACTCCAGGAAGGTGCAGCAGTAGGGAAAGTGATGGTTAGTGTAAGGGTTTAATTTACTATTCTAACTCCAGGAAGGTGAAGCAATAGGGAAAGTGATGGATAGTGTAGGGGTATAATTTACTATTCTAACTCAAGGAAGGTGTAGCAGTAGGGAAAGTGATGGATAGTGTAGGGGTTCAATTTACTACTCTAACTCCAGGAAGGTGCAGCAGTAGGGAAAGTGATGGATAGTGTAGGGATATAATTTACTATTCTAACTCCAGGAAGGTGCAGCAGTAGGGAAAGTGTAGGATAGTGTAGAGATATAATTTAATATTCTAAGTCCAGGAAGGTGCAGCAGTAGGGAAAGTGTTGGATAGTGTAGGGGTATAATTTACTATTCTAACTCCAGGAAGGTGTTGCAGAAGGGTAAGTGATGGATAGTGTAGGGGTATACATTACTATTCTAACTCCAGGAAGGTGCAGCAGTAGGGAAAGTGATGGATAATATAGGGGTTAAATTTACTATTCTAACTCCAGGAAGGTGCAGCAGTAGGGAAAGTGACGGATAGTGTAGGGGTATAATTTACTATTCTAACTCCAGGAAGGTTTTGCAGTAGGGTAAGTGATGGATAGTGTAGGAGTATAATTTACTATTCTAACTCCAGGAAGGTGCAGCAGTAGGGAAAGTGATGGATAGAGTAGGGGTTCGATTTACTATTCTAACTCCAAGAAGGTGCAGCAGTAGGGAAAGTGATGGATAGTGTAAGGGTTTAATTTACTATTCTAACTCCAGGAAGGTGCAGCAATAAGGAACGTGATGGATAGTGTAGGGCTATAATTTACTATTCCAACTCCAGGAAGGTGCAGCAGTAGGGAAAGTGATGGATAGTGTAGGGGTTCAATTTACTAGTCTAACTCCAGGAAGGTGCAGCAGTAGGGAAAGTGAAGGATAGTGTAAGGGTTTAATTTACTATTCTAACTCCAGGAAGGTGCAGCAATAGGGAAAGTGATGGATAGTGTAGGGGTATAATTTACTATTCTAACTCAAGGAAGGTGCAGCAGTAGGGAAAGTGATGGATAGTGTAGGGGTGCAATTTACTACTCTAACTCCAGGAAGGTGCAGCAGTAGGGAAAGTGATGGATAGTGTAGTGGTATAATTTACTATTCTAACTCCATGAAGGTTTTGCAGTAGGGTAAGTGTTGGATAGTGTAGGAGTATAATTTACTATTCTAACTCCAGGAAGGTGCAGCAGTAGGGAAAGTAATGGATAGTGTAGGGGTTCGATTTACTATTCTAACTCCAGGAAGGTGCAGCAGTAGGGAAAGTGATGGATAGTGTACGGGTTTGATTTACTATTCTAACTCCAGAAAGGTACAGCAATAAGTAAAGTGATGGATAGTGTAGGGGTATAATTTACTATTCTAACTCCAGGAATGATTTGCAGTAGGGTAAGTGATGGATAGTGTAGGAGTATAATTTACTATTCTAACTCCAGGAAGGTGCAGCAGTAGGGAAAGTGATGGATAGTGTAGGGGTTCTATTTACTATTCTAAGTCCAGGAAGGTGCAGCACAAAGGAAAGTGTAGGATAGTGTAGGGGTATAATTTACTATTCTAACTCCAGGAAGGTGCAGCAGTAAGGAAAATGATGGATAGTGTAGGGGTATAATTTACTATTCTTACTCCAGGAAGGTGTTGCATAAGGGTAAGTGATGGATAGTGTAGGGGTACGATTTACTATTCTAACTCCAGGAAGGTGCAGCAGTAGGGAAAGTGATGGATAGTGTAGGGGTTTGATTTACTATTCTAACTCCAGGAAGGTACAGCAATAAGGAAAGTGATGGATAGTGTAGGGGTATAATTTACTATTCTAACTCCAGGAAGGTGTTGCAGTAGGGTAAGTGATGGCTAGTGTAGGAGTATAATTTACTATTCTAACTCCAGGAAGGTGCAGCAGTAGGGAAAGTGATGGATAGTGTAGGGGTGTAATTTACTATTCTAACTCCAGGAAGGTGCAGCAGTAGGGAAAGTGATGGATAGCATATTAACTATTCCAAGTCCAGGAAGGTGCAGCACAAAGAAAAGTGTAGGATAGTGTAGGGGGAATAATATACTATTCTAACTCCAGGAAGGTGCAGCAGTAGGGAAAGTGATGGATAGACTATGGGTTTAATTTACTATTCTAACTCCAGGAAGGTGCAGCAGTAGGGATAGTGATGGATAGTGTAGGGGTTCGATTTACTATTCTAACTCCAGGAAGGTGCAGCAGTAGGGAAAGTGATGGATAGTGTACAAGTTTGATTTACTATTCTAACTCCAGGAAGGTACAGCAATAAGGAAAGTGATAGATAGTGTAGGGGTATAATTTACTATTCTAACTCCAGGAAGGTTTTGCAGTAGGGTAAGTGTTGGATAGTATAGGAGTATAATTTACTATTCTAACTCCAGGAAGGTGCAGCAGTAGGGAAAGTGATGGATAGTGTAGGGGTTCTATTTACTATTCTAAGTCCAAGAAGGTGCAGCACAAAGGAAAGTGTAGGATAGTGTAGGGGTATAATATACTATTCTAACTCCAGGAAGGTGCAGCAGTAGGGAAAATGATGGATAGTGTAGAGGTTCAATTTGCTATTCTAACTCCAGAAAGCTGCATCAATAAGGAAATTGATGGATAGTGTGGGGGTATAATTTACTATTCTAACTCAAGGAAGGTGCAGCAGTAGGGAAAGTGATGGATAGTGTAGGGGTTCAATTTACTACTCTAACTCCAGGAAGGTGCAGCAGTAGGTAAAGTGATGGATAGTGTAGGGATATAATTTACTATTCTAACTCCAGAAAGGTGTAGCAGTAGGGAAAGTGTAGGATAGTGTAGAGATATAATTCAATATTCTAAGTCCAGGAAGGTGCAGCAGTAGGGAAAGTGATGAATAGTGTAGGGGTATAATTTACTATTCGAACCCCAGGAAGGTGCAGCAGTAAGGAAAGTGATGGATAGTGTAGGGGTATAATTTACTATTCTAACTCCAGAAAGGTGTAGCAGTAGGGAAAGTGTAGGATAGTGTAGAGATATAATTCAATATTCTAAGTCCAGGAAGGTGCAGCAGTAGGGAAAGTGATGGATAGTGTAGGGGTGTAATTTACTATTCGAACCCCAGGAAGGTGCAGCAGTAAGGAAAGTGATGGATAGTGTAGGGGTATAATTTACTATTCTAACTCCGGGAAGGTGTTGCAGAAGGGTAAGTGATGGATAGTGTAGGGGTATAAATTACTATTTTAACTCCTGGAAGGTGCACCAGTAGGGAAAGTGATGGATAGTGTAGGGGTTCTATTTACTATTCTAAGTCCAGGAAGGTGCAGCACAAAGGAAAGTGTAGGATAGTGTAGGGGTATAATATACTATTCTAACTCCAGGAAGGTGCAGCAGTAGGGAAAGTGATGGATAGTGTAGGGGTTCAATTTACTATTCTAACTCCAGGAAGGTGCAGCAGTAGGGAAAGTGATGGATAGTGTAAGGGTTTAATTTACTATTCTAACTCCAGGAAGGTGCAGCAATAAGGAACGTGATGGATAGTGTAGGGCTATAATTTATTATTCTAACTCCAGGAAGGTGCAGCAGTAGGGAAAGTGATGGATAGTGTAGGGGTTCTATTTACTATTCTAAGTCCAGGACGGTGCAGCACAAAGGAAAGTGTAGGATAGTGTAGGGGTATAATATACTATTCTAACTCCAGGAAGGTGCAGCAGTAGGGAAAGTGATGGATATTGTAGGGGTTCAATTTACTAGTCTAACTCCAGGAAGGTGCAGCAGTAGGGAAAGTGATGGATAGTGTAAGGGTTTAATTTACTATTCTAACTCCAGGAAGGTGCAGCAATAGGGAAAGTGATGGATAGTGTAGGGGTATAATTTACTATTCTAACTCCAGGAAGGTGTTGCAGAAGGGTAAGTGATGGATAGTGTAGGGGTATACATTACTATTCTAACTCCAGGAACGTGCAGCAGTAGGGAAAGTGATGGATAATATAGGGGTTCAATTTACTATTCTAACTCCAGGAAGGTGCAGCAGTAGGGAAAGTGACGCATATTGTAGGGGTATCATTTACTATTCTAACTCCAGGAAGGTTTTGCTCTAGGGTAAGTGATGGATAGTGTAGGAGTATAATTTACTATTCTAACTCCAGGAAGGTGCAGCAGTAGGGAAAGTGATGGATAGTGTAGGGGTTCGATTTACTATTCTAACTCCAGGAAGGTGCAGCAGTAGGGAAAGTGATGGATAGTGTAAGGGTTTCATTTACTATTCTAACTCCAGGAAGTTGCAGCAATAGGGAAAGTGATGGATAGTGTAGGGATATAATTTACTATTCTAACTCAAGGAAGGTGCAGCAGTAGGGAAAGTGATGGATAGTGTAGGGGTTTAATTTACTACTCTAACTCCAGGAAGGTGCAGCAGTAGGGAAAGTGATGGATAGTGTAGGAGTATAATTTACTATTCTAACTCCAGGAAGGTGCAGCAGTAGGGAAAGTGATGGATAGTGTAGGGGTTTAATTTACTATTCTAACTCCAGGAAGGTGCAGCAGTAGGGAAAGTGATGGATAGTGTAGGGGTTCGATATACTATTCTAACTCCAGGAAGGTGCAGCAGTAGGGAAAGTGATGGATAGTGTACGGGTTTGATTTACTGTTCTAACTCCAGGAAGGTGCAGCAGTAGGGAAAGTGATGGATAGTGTACGGGTTTGATTTACTATTCTAACTCCAGGAAGGTGCAGCAGTAGGAAAGTGATGGATAGTGTAAGGGTTTAATTTACTTTTCTAACTCCAGGAAGGTGCAGCAATAAGGAACGTGATGGATAGTGTAGGGCTATAATTTACTATTCTAACTCCAGGAAGGTGCAGCAGTAGGGTAAGTGATGGATAGTGTAGGAGTATAATTTACTATTCTAACTCCAGGAAGGTGCAGCAGTAGGGAAAGTGATGGATAGTGTAGGGGTATAATTTACTATTCTAACTCCAGGAAGGTGCAGCAATAAGGAACGTGATGGATAGTGTAGGGGTTCGATATACTATTCTAACTCCAGGAAGGTGCAGCAGTAGGGAAAGTGATGGATAGTGTACGGGTTTGATTTACTATTCTAACTCCAGGAAGGTGCAGCAGTAGGAAAGTGATGGATAGTGTAAGGGTTTAATTTACTATTCTAACTCCTGGAAGGTGCAGCAATAAGGAACGTGATGGATAGTGTAGTGCTATAATTTACTATTCTAACTCCAGGAAGGTGCAGCAGTAGGGAAAGTGATGGATAGTGTAGCGGTTTAAGTTACTATTCTAACTCCAGGAAGGTGCAGCAGTAGGGAAAGTGATGGATATTGTAGGGGTTCAATTTACTAGTCTAACTCCAGGAAGGTGCAGCAGTGGGGAAAGTGATGGATAGTGTAAGGGTTTAATTTACTATTCTAACTCCAGGAAGGTGCAGCAATAGGGAAAGAGATGGATAGTGTAGGGGTATAATTTACTATTCCAACTCAAGGAAGGTGCAGCAGTAGGGAAAGTGTAGGATAGTGTAGAGATATAATTTAATATTCTAAGTCCAGGAAGGTGCAGCAGTAGGGAAAGTGATGGATAGTGTAGGGGTATAATTTACTATTCGAACTCCAGGAAGGTGCATCAGTAAGGAAAGTGATGGATAGTGTAGGGGTATAATTTACTATTCTAACTCCAGGAAGGTGTTGCAGAAGGGTAAGTGTTGGATAGTATAGGAGTATAATTTACTATTCTAACTCCAGGAAGGTGCAGCAGTAGGGAAAGTGATGGATAGTGTAGGGGTTCTATTTACTATTCTAAGTCCAGGAAGGTGCAGCACAAAGGAAAGTGTAGGATAGTGTAGGGGTATAATATACTATTCTAACTCCAGGAAGGTGCAGCAGTAGGGAAAATGATGGATAGTGTAGAGGTTCAATTTGCTATTCTAACTCCAGAAAGGTGCATCAATAAGGAAAGTGATGGATAGTGTGGGGGTATAATTTACTATTCTAACTCAAGGAAGGTGCAGCAGTAGGGAAAGTGATGGATAGTGTAGGGGTTCAATTTACTACTCTAACTCCAGGAAGGTGCAGCAGTAGGTAAAGTGATGGATAGTGTAGGGATATAATTTACTGTTCTAACTCCAGAAAGGTGTAGCAGTAGGGAAAGTGTAGGATAGTGTAGAGATATAATTCAATATTCTAAGTCCAGGAAGGTGCAGCAGTAGGGAAAGTGATGGATAGTGTAGGGGTATAATTTACTATTCGAACCCCAGGAAGGTGCAGCAGTAAGGAAAGTGATGGATAGTGTAGGGGTATAATTTACTATTCTAACTCCAGGAAGGTGTTGCAGAAGGGTAAGTGATGGATAGTGTAGGGGTATAAATTACTATTTTAACTCCTGGAAGGTGCACCAGTAGGGAAAGTGATGGATAGTGTAGGGGTATAATTTACTATTCGAACTCCAGGAAGGTGCAGCAGTAAGGGAAGTGATGGATAGTGCAGGGGTATAATTTACTATTCTAACTCCAGGAAGGTGCAGCAATAGGGAAAGTGATGGATAGTGTAGGGGTATAATTTACTATTCCAACTCAAGGAAGGTGCAGCAGTAGGGAAAGTGATGGATAGTGTAGGGGTTCAATTTACTACTCTAACTCCAGGAAGGTGCAGCAGTAGGGAAAGTGATGGATAGTGTAGGGATATAATTTACTATTCTAACTCCAGAAAGGTGCAGCAGTAGGGAAAGTGTAGGATAGTGTAGAGATATAATTTAATATTCTAAGTCCAGGAAGGTGCAGCAGTAGGGAAAGTGATGGATAGTGTAGGGGTATAATTTACTATTCGAACTCCAGGAAGGTGTTGCAGAAGGGTAAGTGATGGATAGTGTAGGGGTATAAATTAGTATCCTAACTCCAGGAAGGTGCACCAGTAGGGAAAGTGATGGATAGTGTAGGGGTTCTATTTACTATTCTAAGTCGAAGAAGGTGCAGCACAAAGGAAAGTGTAGGATAGTGTAGGGGTATAATATACTATTCTAACTCCAGGAAGGTGCAGCAGTAGGGAGAGTGATGGATAGTGTAAGGGTTTAATTTACTATTCTAACTCCAGGAAGGTGCAGCAATAAGGAACGTGATGGATAGTGTAAGGGTTTAATTTACTATTCTAACTCCAGGAAGGTGAAGCAATAGGGAAAGTGATGGATAGTGTAGGGGTATAATTTACTATTCTAACTCAAGGAAGGTGTAGCAGTAGGGAAAGTGATGGATAGTGTAGGGGTTCAATTTACTACTCTAACTCCAGGAAGGTGCAGCAGTAGGGAAAGTGATGGATAGTGTAGGGATATAATTTACTATTCTAACTCCAGGAAGGTGCAGCAGTAGGGAAAGTGTAGGATAGTGTAGAGATATAATTTAATATTCTAAGTCCAGGAAGGTGCAGCAGTAGGGAAAGTGTTGGATAGTGTAGGGGTATAATTTACTATTCTAACTCCAGGAAGGTGTTGCAGAAGGGTAAGTGATGGATAGTGTAGGGGTATACATTACTATTCTAACTCCAGGAAGGTGCAGCAGTAGGGAAAGTGATGGATAATATAGGGGTTAAATTTACTATTCTAACTCCAGGAAGGTGCAGCAGTAGGGAAAGTGACGGATAGTGTAGGGGTATAATTTACTATTCTAACTCCAGGAAGGTTTTGCAGTAGGGTAAGTGATGGATAGTGTAGGAGTATAATTTACTATTCTAACTCCAGGAAGGTGCAGCAGTAGGGAAAGTGATGGATAGAGTAGGGGTTCGATTTACTATTCTAACTCCAAGAAGGTGCAGCAGTAGGGAAAGTGATGGATAGTGTAAGGGTTTAATTTACTATTCTAACTCCAGGAAGGTGCAGCAATAAGGAACGTGATGGATAGTGTAGGGCTATAATTTACTATTCCAACTCCAGGAAGGTGCAGCAGTAGGGAAAGTGATGGATAGTGTAGGGGTTCAATTTACTAGTCTAACTCCAGGAAGGTGCAGCAGTAGGGAAAGTGAAGGATAGTGTAAGGGTTTAATTTACTATTCTAACTCCAGGAAGGTGCAGCAATAGGGAAAGTGATGGATAGTGTAGGGGTATAATTTACTATTCTAACTCAAGGAAGGTGCAGCAGTAGGGAAAGTGATGGATAGTGTAGGGGTGCAATTTACTACTCTAACTCCAGGAAGGTGCAGCAGTAGGGAAAGTGATGGATAGTGTAGTGGTATAATTTACTATTCTAACTCCATGAAGGTTTTGCAGTAGGGTAAGTGTTGGATAGTGTAGGAGTATAATTTACTATTCTAACTCCAGGAAGGTGCAGCAGTAGGGAAAGTAATGGATAGTGTAGGGGTTCGATTTACTATTCTAACTCCAGGAAGGTGCAGCAGTAGGGAAAGTGATGGATAGTGTACGGGTTTGATTTACTATTCTAACTCCAGAAAGGTACAGCAATAAGTAAAGTGATGGATAGTGTAGGGGTATAATTTACTATTCTAACTCCAGGAATGTTTTGCAGTAGGGTAAGTGATGGATAGTGTAGGAGTATAATTTACTATTCTAACTCCAGGAAGGTGCAGCAGTAGGGAAAGTGATGGATAGTGTAGGGGTTCTATTTACTATTCTAAGTCCAGGAAGGTGCAGCACAAAGGAAAGTGTAGGATAGTGTAGGGGTATAATTTACTATTCTAACTCCAGGAAGGTGCAGCAGTAAGGAAAATGATGGATAGTGTAGGGGTATAATTTACTATTCTTACTCCAGGAAGGTGTTGCATAAGGGTAAGTGATGGATAGTGTAGGGGTACGATTTACTATTCTAACTCCAGGAAGGTGCAGCAGTAGGGAAAGTGATGGATAGTGTAGGGGTTTGATTTACTATTCTAACTCCAGGAAGGTACAGCAATAAGGAAAGTGATGGATAGTGTAGGGGTATAATTTACTATTCTAACTCCAGGAAGGTGTTGCAGTAGGGTAAGTGATGGCTAGTGTAGGAGTATAATTTACTATTCTAACTCCAGGAAGGTGCAGCAGTAGGGAAAGTGATGGATAGTGTAGGGGTGTAATTTACTATTCTAACTCCAGGAAGGTGCAGCAGTAGGGAAAGTGATGGATAGCATATTAACTATTCCAAGTCCAGGAAGGTGCAGCACAAAGAAAAGTGTAGGATAGTGTAGGGGGAATAATATACTATTCTAACTCCAGGAAGGTGCAGCAGTAGGGAAAGTGATGGATAGACTATGGGTTTAATTTACTATTCTAACTCCAGGAAGGTGCAGCAGTAGGGATAGTGATGGATAGTGTAGGGGTTCGATTTACTATTCTAACTCCAGGAAGGTGCAGCAGTAGGGAAAGTGATGGATAGTGTACAAGTTTGATTTACTATTCTAACTCCAGGAAGGTACAGCAATAAGGAAAGTGATAGATAGTGTAGGGGTATAATTTACTATTCTAACTCCAGGAAGGTTTTGCAGTAGGGTAAGTGTTGGATAGTATAGGAGTATAATTTACTATTCTAACTCCAGGAAGGTGCAGCAGTAGGGAAAGTGATGGATAGTGTAGGGGTTCTATTTACTATTCTAAGTCCAAGAAGGTGCAGCACAAAGGAAAGTGTAGGATAGTGTAGGGGTATAATATACTATTCTAACTCCAGGAAGGTGCAGCAGTAGGGAAAATGATGGATAGTGTAGAGGTTCAATTTGCTATTCTAACTCCAGAAAGCTGCATCAATAAGGAAATTGATGGATAGTGTGGGGGTATAATTTACTATTCTAACTCAAGGAAGGTGCAGCAGTAGGGAAAGTGATGGATAGTGTAGGGGTTCAATTTACTACTCTAACTCCAGGAAGGTGCAGCAGTAGGTAAAGTGATGGATAGTGTAGGGATATAATTTACTATTCTAACTCCAGAAAGGTGTAGCAGTAGGGAAAGTGTAGGATAGTGTAGAGATATAATTCAATATTCTAAGTCCAGGAAGGTGCAGCAGTAGGGAAAGTGATGAATAGTGTAGGGGTATAATTTACTATTCGAACCCCAGGAAGGTGCAGCAGTAAGGAAAGTGATGGATAGTGTAGGGGTATAATTTACTATTCTAACTCCAGAAAGGTGTAGCAGTAGGGAAAGTGTAGGATAGTGTAGAGATATAATTCAATATTCTAAGTCCAGGAAGGTGCAGCAGTAGGGAAAGTGATGGATAGTGTAGGGGTGTAATTTACTATTCGAACCCCAGGAAGGTGCAGCAGTAAGGAAAGTGATGGATAGTGTAGGGGTATAATTTACTATTCTAACTCCGGGAAGGTGTTGCAGAAGGGTAAGTGATGGATAGTGTAGGGGTATAAATTACTATTTTAACTCCTGGAAGGTGCACCAGTAGGGAAAGTGATGGATAGTGTAGGGGTTCTATTTACTATTCTAAGTCCAGGAAGGTGCAGCACAAAGGAAAGTGTAGGATAGTGTAGGGGTATAATATACTATTCTAACTCCAGGAAGGTGCAGCAGTAGGGAAAGTGATGGATAGTGTAGGGGTTCAATTTACTATTCTAACTCCAGGAAGGTGCAGCAGTAGGGAAAGTGATGGATAGTGTAAGGGTTTAATTTACTATTCTAACTCCAGGAAGGTGCAGCAATAAGGAACGTGATGGATAGTGTAGGGCTATAATTTATTATTCTAACTCCAGGAAGGTGCAGCAGTAGGGAAAGTGATGGATAGTGTAGGGGTTCTATTTACTATTCTAAGTCCAGGACGGTGCAGCACAAAGGAAAGTGTAGGATAGTGTAGGGGTATAATATACTATTCTAACTCCAGGAAGGTGCAGCAGTAGGGAAAGTGATGGATATTGTAGGGGTTCAATTTACTAGTCTAACTCCAGGAAGGTGCAGCAGTAGGGAAAGTGATGGATAGTGTAAGGGTTTAATTTACTATTCTAACTCCAGGAAGGTGCAGCAATAGGGAAAGTGATGGATAGTGTAGGGGTATAATTTACTATTCTAACTCCAGGAAGGTGTTGCAGAAGGGTAAGTGATGGATAGTGTAGGGGTATACATTACTATTCTAACTCCAGGAACGTGCAGCAGTAGGGAAAGTGATGGATAATATAGGGGTTCAATTTACTATTCTAACTCCAGGAAGGTGCAGCAGTAGGGAAAGTGACGGATATTGTAGGGGTATCATTTACTATTCTAACTCCAGGAAGGTTTTGCTCTAGGGTAAGTGATGGATAGTGTAGGAGTATAATTTACTATTCTAACTCCAGGAAGGTGCAGCAGTAGGGAAAGTGATGGATAGTGTAGGGGTTCGATTTACTATTCTAACTCCAGGAAGGTGCAGCAGTAGGGAAAGTGATGGATAGTGTAAGGGTTTCATTTACTATTCTAACTCCAGGAAGTTGCAGCAATAGGGAAAGTGATGGATAGTGTAGGGATATAATTTACTATTCTAACTCAAGGAAGGTGCAGCAGTAGGGAAAGTGATGGATAGTGTAGGGGTTTAATTTACTACTCTAACTCCAGGAAGGTGCAGCAGTAGGGAAAGTGATGGATAGTGTAGGAGTATAATTTACTATTCTAACTCCAGGAAGGTGCAGCAGTAGGGAAAGTGATGGATAGTGTAGGGGTTTAATTTACTATTCTAACTCCAGGAAGGTGCAGCAGTAGGGAAAGTGATGGATAGTGTAGGGGTTCGATATACTATTCTAACTCCAGGAAGGTGCAGCAGTAGGGAAAGTGATGGATAGTGTACGGGTTTGATTTACTGTTCTAACTCCAGGAAGGTGCAGCAGTAGGGAAAGTGATGGATAGTGTACGGGTTTGATTTACTATTCTAACTCCAGGAAGGTGCAGCAGTAGGAAAGTGATGGATAGTGTAAGGGTTTAATTTACTTTTCTAACTCCAGGAAGGTGCAGCAATAAGGAACGTGATGGATAGTGTAGGGCTATAATTTACTATTCTAACTCCAGGAAGGTGCAGCAGTAGGGTAAGTGATGGATAGTGTAGGAGTATAATTTACTATTCTAACTCCAGGAAGGTGCAGCAGTAGGGAAAGTGATGGATAGTGTAGGGGTATAATTTACTATTCTAACTCCAGGAAGGTGCAGCAATAAGGAACGTGATGGATAGTGTAGGGGTTCGATATACTATTCTAACTCCAGGAAGGTGCAGCAGTAGGGAAAGTGATGGATAGTGTACGGGTTTGATTTACTATTCTAACTCCAGGAAGGTGCAGCAGTAGGAAAGTGATGGATAGTGTAAGGGTTTAATTTACTATTCTAACTCCTGGAAGGTGCAGCAATAAGGAACGTGATGGATAGTGTAGTGCTATAATTTACTATTCTAACTCCAGGAAGGTGCAGCAGTAGGGAAAGTGATGGATAGTGTAGCGGTTTAAGTTACTATTCTAACTCCAGGAAGGTGCAGCAGTAGGGAAAGTGATGGATATTGTAGGGGTTCAATTTACTAGTCTAACTCCAGGAAGGTGCAGCAGTGGGGAAAGTGATGGATAGTGTAAGGGTTTAATTTACTATTCTAACTCCAGGAAGGTGCAGCAATAGGGAAAGAGATGGATAGTGTAGGGGTATAATTTACTATTCCAACTCAAGGAAGGTGCAGCAGTAGGGAAAGTGTAGGATAGTGTAGAGATATAATTTAATATTCTAAGTCCAGGAAGGTGCAGCAGTAGGGAAAGTGATGGATAGTGTAGGGGTATAATTTACTATTCGAACTCCAGGAAGGTGCATCAGTAAGGAAAGTGATGGATAGTGTAGGGGTATAATTTACTATTCTAACTCCAGGAAGGTGTTGCAGAAGGGTAAGTGTTGGATAGTATAGGAGTATAATTTACTATTCTAACTCCAGGAAGGTGCAGCAGTAGGGAAAGTGATGGATAGTGTAGGGGTTCTATTTACTATTCTAAGTCCAGGAAGGTGCAGCACAAAGGAAAGTGTAGGATAGTGTAGGGGTATAATATACTATTCTAACTCCAGGAAGGTGCAGCAGTAGGGAAAATGATGGATAGTGTAGAGGTTCAATTTGCTATTCTAACTCCAGAAAGGTGCATCAATAAGGAAAGTGATGGATAGTGTGGGGGTATAATTTACTATTCTAACTCAAGGAAGGTGCAGCAGTAGGGAAAGTGATGGATAGTGTAGGGGTTCAATTTACTACTCTAACTCCAGGAAGGTGCAGCAGTAGGTAAAGTGATGGATAGTGTAGGGATATAATTTACTGTTCTAACTCCAGAAAGGTGTAGCAGTAGGGAAAGTGTAGGATAGTGTAGAGATATAATTCAATATTCTAAGTCCAGGAAGGTGCAGCAGTAGGGAAAGTGATGGATAGTGTAGGGGTATAATTTACTATTCGAACCCCAGGAAGGTGCAGCAGTAAGGAAAGTGATGGATAGTGTAGGGGTATAATTTACTATTCTAACTCCAGGAAGGTGTTGCAGAAGGGTAAGTGATGGATAGTGTAGGGGTATAAATTACTATTTTAACTCCTGGAAGGTGCACCAGTAGGGAAAGTGATGGATAGTGTAGGGGTATAATTTACTATTCGAACTCCAGGAAGGTGCAGCAGTAAGGGAAGTGATGGATAGTGCAGGGGTATAATTTACTATTCTAACTCCAGGAAGGTGCAGCAATAGGGAAAGTGATGGATAGTGTAGGGGTATAATTTACTATTCCAACTCAAGGAAGGTGCAGCAGTAGGGAAAGTGATGGATAGTGTAGGGGTTCAATTTACTACTCTAACTCCAGGAAGGTGCAGCAGTAGGGAAAGTGATGGATAGTGTAGGGATATAATTTACTATTCTAACTCCAGGAAGGTGCAGCAGTAGGGAAAGTGTAGGATAGTGTAGAGATATAATTTAATATTCTAAGTCCAGGAAGGTGCAGCAGTAGGGAAAGTGATGGATAGTGTAGGGGTATAATTTACTATTCGAACTCCAGGAAGGTGTTGCAGAAGGGTAAGTGATGGATAGTGTAGGGGTATAAATTAGTATCCTAACTCCAGGAAGGTGCACCAGTAGGGAAAGTGATGGATAGTGTAGGGGTTCTATTTACTATTCTAAGTCGAAGAAGGTGCAGCACAAAGGAAAGTGTAGGATAGTGTAGGGGTATAATATACTATTCTAACTCCAGGAAGGTGCAGCAGTAGGGAGAGTGATGGATAGTGTAAGGGTTTAATTTACTATTCTAACTCCAGGAAGGTGCAGCAATAAGGAACGTGATGGATAGTGTAAGGCTATAATTTACTATTCTAACTCCAGGAAGGTGCAGCAGTAGGGAAAGTGATGGATAGTGTAAGGGTTTAATTTACTATTCTAACTCCAGGAAGGTGCAGCAATAGGGAAAGTGATGGATAGTGTAGGGGTATAATTTACTATTCTAACTCAAGGAAGGTGCAGCAGTAGGGAAAGTGATGGATAGTGTAGGGGTTCAATTTACTACTCTAACTCCAGGAAGGTGCAGCAGTAGGGAAAGTGATGGATGGTGTAGGGATATAATTTACTATTCTAACTCCAGGAAGGTGCAGCAGTCGGGAAAGTGTAGGATAGTGTAGAGATATAATTTAATATTCTAAGTCCAGGAAGGTGCAGCAGTAGGTAAAGTGATGGATAGTGTAGGGATATAATTTACTGTTCTAACTCCAGAAAGGTGTAGCAGTAGGGAAAGTGTAGGATAGTGTAGAGATATAATTCAATATTCTAAGTCCAGGAAGGTGCAGCAGTAGGGAAAGTGATGGATAGTGTAGGGGTATAATTTACTATTCGAACCCCAGGAAGGTGCAGCAGTAAGGAAAGTGATGGATAGTGTAGGGGTATAATTTACTATTCTAACTCCAGGAAGGTGTTGCAGAAGGGTAAGTGATGGATAGTGTAGGGGTATAAATTACTATTTTAACTCCTGGAAGGTGCACCAGTAGGGAAAGTGATGGATAGTGTAGGGGTATAATTTACTATTCGAACTCCAGGAAGGTGCAGCAGTAAGGGAAGTGATGGATAGTGCAGGGGTATAATTTACTATTCTAACTCCAGGAAGGTGCAGCAATAGGGAAAGTGATGGATAGTGTAGGGGTATAATTTACTATTCCAACTCAAGGAAGGTGCAGCAGTAGGGAAAGTGATGGATAGTGTAGGGGTTCAATTTACTACTCTAACTCCAGGAAGGTGCAGCAGTAGGGAAAGTGATGGATAGTGTAGGGATATAATTTACTATTCTAACTCCAGAAAGGTGCAGCAGTAGGGAAAGTGTAGGATAGTGTAGAGATATAATTTAATATTCTAAGTCCAGGAAGGTGCAGCAGTAGGGAAAGTGATGGATAGTGTAGGGGTATAATTTACTATTCGAACTCCAGGAAGGTGTTGCAGAAGGGTAAGTGATGGATAGTGTAGGGGTATAAATTAGTATCCTAACTCCAGGACGGTGCACCAGTAGGGAAAGTGATGGATAGTGTAGGGGTTCTATTTACTATTCTAAGTCGAAGAAGGTGCAGCACAAAGGAAAGTGTAGGATAGTGTAGGGGTATAATATACTATTCTAACTCCAGGAAGGTGCAGCAGTAGGGAGAGTGATGGATAGTGTAAGGGTTTAATTTACTATTCTAACTCCAGGAAGGTGCAGCAATAAGGAACGTGATGGATAGTGTAAGGCTATAATTTACTATTCTAACTCCAGGAAGGTGCAGCAGTAGGGAAAGTGATGGATAGTGTAAGGGTTTAATTTACTATTCTAACTCCAGGAAGGTGCAGCAATAGGGAAAGTGATGGATAGTGTAGGGGTATAATTTACTATTCTAACTCAAAGAAGGTGCAGCAGTAGGGAAAGTGATGGATAGTGTAGGGGTTCAATTTACTACTCTAACTCCAGGAAGGTGCAGCAGTAGGGAAAGTGATGGATGGTGTAGGGATATAATTTACTATTCTAACTCCAGGAAGGTGCAGCAGTCGGGAAAGTGTAGGATAGTGTAGAGATATAATTTAATATTCTAAGTCCAGGAAGGTGCAGCAGTAGGGAAAGTGATGGATAGTGTAGGGATATAATTTACTATTCTAACTCCAGGAAGGTGTTGCAGAAGGGTAAGTGATGGATAGTGTAGGGGTATACATTACTATTC
Organism: Lissotriton helveticus; assembly: GCF_964261635.1. Lineage (NCBI taxonomy): Eukaryota > Metazoa > Chordata > Amphibia > Caudata > Salamandridae > Lissotriton > Lissotriton helveticus. The sequence goes on from NC_136068.1 coordinate 1,791,596,118, forward strand.
TAACTCAAGGAACGTGCAGCAGTAGGGAAAGTGATGGATAATATAGGGGTTCAATTTACTATTCTAACTCCAGGAAGGTGCAGCAGTAGGGAAAGTGACGGATAGTGTAGGGGTATAATTTACTATTCTAACTCCAGGAAGGTTTTGCAGTAGGGTAAGTGATGGATAGTGTAGGAGTATAATTTACTATTCTAACTCCAGGAAGGTGCAGCAGTAGGGAAAGTGATGGATAGTGTAGGGGTTCGATTTACTATTCTAACTCCAGGAAGGTGCAGCAATAGGGAAAGTGATGGATAGTGTAAGGGTTTAATTTACTATTCTAACTCCAGGAAGGTGCAGCAATAAGGAACGTGATGGATAGTGTAGGGCTATAATTTACTATTCTAACTCCAGGAAGGTGCAGCAGTAGGGAAAGTGATGGATAGTGTAGGGGTTCAATTTACTAGTCTAACTCCAGGAAGGTGCAGCAGTAGGGAAAGTGATGGATAGTGTAAGGGTTTCATTTACTATTCTAACTCCAGGAAGGTGCAGCAATAGGGAAAGTGATGGATAGTGTAGGGGTATAATTTACTATTCTAACTCAAGGAAGGTGCAGCAGTAGGGAAAGTGATGGATAGTGTAGGGGTTCAATTTACTACTCTAACTCCAGGAAGGTGCAGCAGTAGGGAAAGTGATGGATAGTGTAGGGATATAATTTACTATTCTAACTCCAGGAAGGTGCAGCAGTAGGGAAAGTGTAGGATAGTGTAGAGATATAATTTAATATTCTAAGTCCAGGAAGGTGCAGCAGTAGGGAAAGTGTTGGATAGTGTAGGGGTATAATTTACTATTCTAACTCCAGGAAGGTGTTGCAGAAGGGTAAGTGATGGATAGTGTAGGGGTATACATTACTATTCTAACTCCAGGAAGGTGCAGCAGTAGGGAAAGTGATGGATAATATAGGGGTTAAATTTACTATTCTAACTCCAGGAAGGTGCAGCAGTAGGGAAAGTGACGGATAGTGTAGGGGTATAATTTACTATTCTAACTCCAGGAAGGTTTTGCAGTAGGGTAAGTGATGGATAGTGTAGGAGTATAATTTACTATTCTAACTCCAGGAAGGTGCAGCAGTAGGGAAAGTGATGGATAGAGTAGGGGTTCGATTTACTATTCTAACTCCAAGAAGGTGCAGCAGTAGGGAAAGTGATGGATAGTGTAAGGGTTTAATTTACTATTCTAACTCCAGGAAGGTGCAGCAATAAGGAACGTGATGGATAGTGTAGGGCTATAATTTACTATTCCAACTCCAGGAAGGTGCAGCAGTAGGGAAAGTGATGGATAGTGTAGGGGTTCAATTTACTAGTCTAACTCCAGGAAGGTGCAGCAGTAGGGAAAGTGAAGGATAGTGTAAGGGTTTAATTTACTATTCTAACTCCAGGAAGGTGCAGCAATAGGGAAAGTGATGGATAGTGTAGGGGTATAATTTACTATTCTAACTCAAGGAAGGTGCAGCAGTAGGGAAAGTGATGGATAGTGTAGGGGTGCAATTTACTACTCTAACTCCAGGAAGGTGCAGCAGTAGGGAAAGTGATGGATAGTGTAGTGGTATAATTTACTATTCTAACTCCATGAAGGTTTTGCAGTAGGGTAAGTGTTGGATAGTGTAGGAGTATAATTTACTATTCTAACTCCAGGAAGGTGCAGCAGTAGGGAAAGTAATGGATAGTGTAGGGGTTCGATTTACTATTCTAACTCCAGGAAGGTGCAGCAGTAGGGAAAGTGATGGATAGTGTACGGGTTTGATTTACTATTCTAACTCCAGAAAGGTACAGCAATAAGTAAAGTGATGGATAGTGTAGGGGTATAATTTACTATTCTAACTCCAGGAATGTTTTGCAGTAGGGTAAGTGATGGATAGTGTAGGAGTATAATTTACTATTCTAACTCCAGGAAGGTGCAGCAGTAGGGAAAGTGATGGATAGTGTAGGGGTTCTATTTACTATTCTAAGTCCAGGAAGGTGCAGCACAAAGGAAAGTGTAGGATAGTGTAGGGGTATAATTTACTATTCTAACTCCAGGAAGGTGCAGCAGTAAGGAAAATGATGGATAGTGTAGGGGTATAATTTACTATTCTTACTCCAGGAAGGTGTTGCATAAGGGTAAGTGATGGATAGTGTAGGGGTACGATTTACTATTCTAACTCCAGGAAGGTGCAGCAGTAGGGAAAGTGATGGATAGTGTAGGGGTTTGATTTACTATTCTAACTCCAGGAAGGTACAGCAATAAGGAAAGTGATGGATAGTGTAGGGGTATAATTTACTATTCTAACTCCAGGAAGGTGTTGCAGTAGGGTAAGTGATGGCTAGTGTAGGAGTATAATTTACTATTCTAACTCCAGGAAGGTGCAGCAGTAGGGAAAGTGATGGATAGTGTAGGGGTGTAATTTACTATTCTAACTCCAGGAAGGTGCAGCAGTAGGGAAAGTGATGGATAGCATATTAACTATTCCAAGTCCAGGAAGGTGCAGCACAAAGAAAAGTGTAGGATAGTGTAGGGGGAATAATATACTATTCTAACTCCAGGAAGGTGCAGCAGTAGGGAAAGTGATGGATAGACTATGGGTTTAATTTACTATTCTAACTCCAGGAAGGTGCAGCAGTAGGGATAGTGATGGATAGTGTAGGGGTTCGATTTACTATTCTAACTCCAGGAAGGTGCAGCAGTAGGGAAAGTGATGGATAGTGTACAAGTTTGATTTACTATTCTAACTCCAGGAAGGTACAGCAATAAGGAAAGTGATAGATAGTGTAGGGGTATAATTTACTATTCTAACTCCAGGAAGGTTTTGCAGTAGGGTAAGTGTTGGATAGTATAGGAGTATAATTTACTATTCTAACTCCAGGAAGGTGCAGCAGTAGGGAAAGTGATGGATAGTGTAGGGGTTCTATTTACTATTCTAAGTCCAAGAAGGTGCAGCACAAAGGAAAGTGTAGGATAGTGTAGGGGTATAATATACTATTCTAACTCCAGGAAGGTGCAGCAGTAGGGAAAATGATGGATAGTGTAGAGGTTCAATTTGCTATTCTAACTCCAGAAAGCTGCATCAATAAGGAAATTGATGGATAGTGTGGGGGTATAATTTACTATTCTAACTCAAGGAAGGTGCAGCAGTAGGGAAAGTGATGGATAGTGTAGGGGTTCAATTTACTACTCTAACTCCAGGAAGGTGCAGCAGTAGGTAAAGTGATGGATAGTGTAGGGATATAATTTACTATTCTAACTCCAGAAAGGTGTAGCAGTAGGGAAAGTGTAGGATAGTGTAGAGATATAATTCAATATTCTAAGTCCAGGAAGGTGCAGCAGTAGGGAAAGTGATGAATAGTGTAGGGGTATAATTTACTATTCGAACCCCAGGAAGGTGCAGCAGTAAGGAAAGTGATGGATAGTGTAGGGGTATAATTTACTATTCTAACTCCAGAAAGGTGTAGCAGTAGGGAAAGTGTAGGATAGTGTAGAGATATAATTCAATATTCTAAGTCCAGGAAGGTGCAGCAGTAGGGAAAGTGATGGATAGTGTAGGGGTGTAATTTACTATTCGAACCCCAGGAAGGTGCAGCAGTAAGGAAAGTGATGGATAGTGTAGGGGTATAATTTACTATTCTAACTCCGGGAAGGTGTTGCAGAAGGGTAAGTGATGGATAGTGTAGGGGTATAAATTACTATTTTAACTCCTGGAAGGTGCACCAGTAGGGAAAGTGATGGATAGTGTAGGGGTTCTATTTACTATTCTAAGTCCAGGAAGGTGCAGCACAAAGGAAAGTGTAGGATAGTGTAGGGGTATAATATACTATTCTAACTCCAGGAAGGTGCAGCAGTAGGGAAAGTGATGGATAGTGTAGGGGTTCAATTTACTATTCTAACTCCAGGAAGGTGCAGCAGTAGGGAAAGTGATGGATAGTGTAAGGGTTTAATTTACTATTCTAACTCCAGGAAGGTGCAGCAATAAGGAACGTGATGGATAGTGTAGGGCTATAATTTATTATTCTAACTCCAGGAAGGTGCAGCAGTAGGGAAAGTGATGGATAGTGTAGGGGTTCTATTTACTATTCTAAGTCCAGGACGGTGCAGCACAAAGGAAAGTGTAGGATAGTGTAGGGGTATAATATACTATTCTAACTCCAGGAAGGTGCAGCAGTAGGGAAAGTGATGGATATTGTAGGGGTTCAATTTACTAGTCTAACTCCAGGAAGGTGCAGCAGTAGGGAAAGTGATGGATAGTGTAAGGGTTTAATTTACTATTCTAACTCCAGGAAGGTGCAGCAATAGGGAAAGTGATGGATAGTGTAGGGGTATAATTTACTATTCTAACTCCAGGAAGGTGTTGCAGAAGGGTAAGTGATGGATAGTGTAGGGGTATACATTACTATTCTAACTCCAGGAACGTGCAGCAGTAGGGAAAGTGATGGATAATATAGGGGTTCAATTTACTATTCTAACTCCAGGAAGGTGCAGCAGTAGGGAAAGTGACGGATATTGTAGGGGTATCATTTACTATTCTAACTCCAGGAAGGTTTTGCTCTAGGGTAAGTGATGGATAGTGTAGGAGTATAATTTACTATTCTAACTCCAGGAAGGTGCAGCAGTAGGGAAAGTGATGGATAGTGTAGGGGTTCGATTTACTATTCTAACTCCAGGAAGGTGCAGCAGTAGGGAAAGTGATGGATAGTGTAAGGGTTTCATTTACTATTCTAACTCCAGGAAGTTGCAGCAATAGGGAAAGTGATGGATAGTGTAGGGATATAATTTACTATTCTAACTCAAGGAAGGTGCAGCAGTAGGGAAAGTGATGGATAGTGTAGGGGTTTAATTTACTACTCTAACTCCAGGAAGGTGCAGCAGTAGGGAAAGTGATGGATAGTGTAGGAGTATAATTTACTATTCTAACTCCAGGAAGGTGCAGCAGTAGGGAAAGTGATGGATAGTGTAGGGGTTTAATTTACTATTCTAACTCCAGGAAGGTGCAGCAGTAGGGAAAGTGATGGATAGTGTAGGGGTTCGATATACTATTCTAACTCCAGGAAGGTGCAGCAGTAGGGAAAGTGATGGATAGTGTACGGGTTTGATTTACTGTTCTAACTCCAGGAAGGTGCAGCAGTAGGGAAAGTGATGGATAGTGTACGGGTTTGATTTACTATTCTAACTCCAGGAAGGTGCAGCAGTAGGAAAGTGATGGATAGTGTAAGGGTTTAATTTACTTTTCTAACTCCAGGAAGGTGCAGCAATAAGGAACGTGATGGATAGTGTAGGGCTATAATTTACTATTCTAACTCCAGGAAGGTGCAGCAGTAGGGTAAGTGATGGATAGTGTAGGAGTATAATTTACTATTCTAACTCCAGGAAGGTGCAGCAGTAGGGAAAGTGATGGATAGTGTAGGGGTATAATTTACTATTCTAACTCCAGGAAGGTGCAGCAATAAGGAACGTGATGGATAGTGTAGGGGTTCGATATACTATTCTAACTCCAGGAAGGTGCAGCAGTAGGGAAAGTGATGGATAGTGTACGGGTTTGATTTACTATTCTAACTCCAGGAAGGTGCAGCAGTAGGAAAGTGATGGATAGTGTAAGGGTTTAATTTACTATTCTAACTCCTGGAAGGTGCAGCAATAAGGAACGTGATGGATAGTGTAGTGCTATAATTTACTATTCTAACTCCAGGAAGGTGCAGCAGTAGGGAAAGTGATGGATAGTGTAGCGGTTTAAGTTACTATTCTAACTCCAGGAAGGTGCAGCAGTAGGGAAAGTGATGGATATTGTAGGGGTTCAATTTACTAGTCTAACTCCAGGAAGGTGCAGCAGTGGGGAAAGTGATGGATAGTGTAAGGGTTTAATTTACTATTCTAACTCCAGGAAGGTGCAGCAATAGGGAAAGAGATGGATAGTGTAGGGGTATAATTTACTATTCCAACTCAAGGAAGGTGCAGCAGTAGGGAAAGTGTAGGATAGTGTAGAGATATAATTTAATATTCTAAGTCCAGGAAGGTGCAGCAGTAGGGAAAGTGATGGATAGTGTAGGGGTATAATTTACTATTCGAACTCCAGGAAGGTGCATCAGTAAGGAAAGTGATGGATAGTGTAGGGGTATAATTTACTATTCTAACTCCAGGAAGGTGTTGCAGAAGGGTAAGTGTTGGATAGTATAGGAGTATAATTTACTATTCTAACTCCAGGAAGGTGCAGCAGTAGGGAAAGTGATGGATAGTGTAGGGGTTCTATTTACTATTCTAAGTCCAGGAAGGTGCAGCACAAAGGAAAGTGTAGGATAGTGTAGGGGTATAATATACTATTCTAACTCCAGGAAGGTGCAGCAGTAGGGAAAATGATGGATAGTGTAGAGGTTCAATTTGCTATTCTAACTCCAGAAAGGTGCATCAATAAGGAAAGTGATGGATAGTGTGGGGGTATAATTTACTATTCTAACTCAAGGAAGGTGCAGCAGTAGGGAAAGTGATGGATAGTGTAGGGGTTCAATTTACTACTCTAACTCCAGGAAGGTGCAGCAGTAGGTAAAGTGATGGATAGTGTAGGGATATAATTTACTGTTCTAACTCCAGAAAGGTGTAGCAGTAGGGAAAGTGTAGGATAGTGTAGAGATATAATTCAATATTCTAAGTCCAGGAAGGTGCAGCAGTAGGGAAAGTGATGGATAGTGTAGGGGTATAATTTACTATTCGAACCCCAGGAAGGTGCAGCAGTAAGGAAAGTGATGGATAGTGTAGGGGTATAATTTACTATTCTAACTCCAGGAAGGTGTTGCAGAAGGGTAAGTGATGGATAGTGTAGGGGTATAAATTACTATTTTAACTCCTGGAAGGTGCACCAGTAGGGAAAGTGATGGATAGTGTAGGGGTATAATTTACTATTCGAACTCCAGGAAGGTGCAGCAGTAAGGGAAGTGATGGATAGTGCAGGGGTATAATTTACTATTCTAACTCCAGGAAGGTGCAGCAATAGGGAAAGTGATGGATAGTGTAGGGGTATAATTTACTATTCCAACTCAAGGAAGGTGCAGCAGTAGGGAAAGTGATGGATAGTGTAGGGGTTCAATTTACTACTCTAACTCCAGGAAGGTGCAGCAGTAGGGAAAGTGATGGATAGTGTAGGGATATAATTTACTATTCTAACTCCAGGAAGGTGCAGCAGTAGGGAAAGTGTAGGATAGTGTAGAGATATAATTTAATATTCTAAGTCCAGGAAGGTGCAGCAGTAGGGAAAGTGATGGATAGTGTAGGGGTATAATTTACTATTCGAACTCCAGGAAGGTGTTGCAGAAGGGTAAGTGATGGATAGTGTAGGGGTATAAATTAGTATCCTAACTCCAGGAAGGTGCACCAGTAGGGAAAGTGATGGATAGTGTAGGGGTTCTATTTACTATTCTAAGTCGAAGAAGGTGCAGCACAAAGGAAAGTGTAGGATAGTGTAGGGGTATAATATACTATTCTAACTCCAGGAAGGTGCAGCAGTAGGGAGAGTGATGGATAGTGTAAGGGTTTAATTTACTATTCTAACTCCAGGAAGGTGCAGCAATAAGGAACGTGATGGATAGTGTAAGGCTATAATTTACTATTCTAACTCCAGGAAGGTGCAGCAGTAGGGAAAGTGATGGATAGTGTAAGGGTTTAATTTACTATTCTAACTCCAGGAAGGTGCAGCAATAGGGAAAGTGATGGATAGTGTAGGGGTATAATTTACTATTCTAACTCAAGGAAGGTGCAGCAGTAGGGAAAGTGATGGATAGTGTAGGGGTTCAATTTACTACTCTAACTCCAGGAAGGTGCAGCAGTAGGGAAAGTGATGGATGGTGTAGGGATATAATTTACTATTCTAACTCCAGGAAGGTGCAGCAGTCGGGAAAGTGTAGGATAGTGTAGAGATATAATTTAATATTCTAAGTCCAGGAAGGTGCAGCAGTAGGTAAAGTGATGGATAGTGTAGGGATATAATTTACTGTTCTAACTCCAGAAAGGTGTAGCAGTAGGGAAAGTGTAGGATAGTGTAGAGATATAATTCAATATTCTAAGTCCAGGAAGGTGCAGCAGTAGGGAAAGTGATGGATAGTGTAGGGGTATAATTTACTATTCGAACCCCAGGAAGGTGCAGCAGTAAGGAAAGTGATGGATAGTGTAGGGGTATAATTTACTATTCTAACTCCAGGAAGGTGTTGCAGAAGGGTAAGTGATGGATAGTGTAGGGGTATAAATTACTATTTTAACTCCTGGAAGGTGCACCAGTAGGGAAAGTGATGGATAGTGTAGGGGTATAATTTACTATTCGAACTCCAGGAAGGTGCAGCAGTAAGGGAAGTGATGGATAGTGCAGGGGTATAATTTACTATTCTAACTCCAGGAAGGTGCAGCAATAGGGAAAGTGATGGATAGTGTAGGGGTATAATTTACTATTCCAACTCAAGGAAGGTGCAGCAGTAGGGAAAGTGATGGATAGTGTAGGGGTTCAATTTACTACTCTAACTCCAGGAAGGTGCAGCAGTAGGGAAAGTGATGGATAGTGTAGGGATATAATTTACTATTCTAACTCCAGAAAGGTGCAGCAGTAGGGAAAGTGTAGGATAGTGTAGAGATATAATTTAATATTCTAAGTCCAGGAAGGTGCAGCAGTAGGGAAAGTGATGGATAGTGTAGGGGTATAATTTACTATTCGAACTCCAGGAAGGTGTTGCAGAAGGGTAAGTGATGGATAGTGTAGGGGTATAAATTAGTATCCTAACTCCAGGACGGTGCACCAGTAGGGAAAGTGATGGATAGTGTAGGGGTTCTATTTACTATTCTAAGTCGAAGAAGGTGCAGCACAAAGGAAAGTGTAGGATAGTGTAGGGGTATAATATACTATTCTAACTCCAGGAAGGTGCAGCAGTAGGGAGAGTGATGGATAGTGTAAGGGTTTAATTTACTATTCTAACTCCAGGAAGGTGCAGCAATAAGGAACGTGATGGATAGTGTAAGGCTATAATTTACTATTCTAACTCCAGGAAGGTGCAGCAGTAGGGAAAGTGATGGATAGTGTAAGGGTTTAATTTACTATTCTAACTCCAGGAAGGTGCAGCAATAGGGAAAGTGATGGATAGTGTAGGGGTATAATTTACTATTCTAACTCAAAGAAGGTGCAGCAGTAGGGAAAGTGATGGATAGTGTAGGGGTTCAATTTACTACTCTAACTCCAGGAAGGTGCAGCAGTAGGGAAAGTGATGGATGGTGTAGGGATATAATTTACTATTCTAACTCCAGGAAGGTGCAGCAGTCGGGAAAGTGTAGGATAGTGTAGAGATATAATTTAATATTCTAAGTCCAGGAAGGTGCAGCAGTAGGGAAAGTGATGGATAGTGTAGGGATATAATTTACTATTCTAACTCCAGGAAGGTGTTGCAGAAGGGTAAGTGATGGATAGTGTAGGGGTATACATTACTATTCTAACTCAAGGAACGTGCAGCAGTAGGGAAAGTGATGGATAATATAGGGGTTCAATTTACTATTCTAACTCCAGGAAGGTGCAGCAGTAGGGAAAGTGACGGATAGTGTAGGGGTATAATTTACTATTCTAACTCCAGGAAGGTTTTGCAGTAGGGTAAGTGATGGATAGTGTAGGAGTATAATTTACTATTCTAACTCCAGGAAGGTGCAGCAGTAGGGAAAGTGATGGATAGTGTAGGGGTTCGATTTACTATTCTAACTCCAGGAAGGTGCAGCAATAGGGAAAGTGATGGATAGTGTAAGGGTTTAATTTACTATTCTAACTCCAGGAAGGTGCAGCAATAAGGAACGTGATGGATAGTGTAGGGCTATAATTTACTATTCTAACTCCAGGAAGGTGCAGCAGTAGGGAAAGTGATGGATAGTGTAGGGGTTCAATTTACTAGTCTAACTCCAGGAAGGTGCAGCAGTAGGGAAAGTGATGGATAGTGTAAGGGTTTCATTTACTATTCTAACTCCAGGAAGGTGCAGCAATAGGGAAAGTGATGGATAGTGTAGGGGTATAATTTACTATTCTAACTCAAGGAAGGTGCAGCAGTAGGGAAAGTGATGGATAGTGTAGGGGTTCAATTTACTACTCTAACTCCAGGAAGGTGCAGCAGTAGGGAAAGTGATAGATAGTGTAGGGATATAATTTACTATTCTAACTCCAGGAAGGTGCAGCAGTAGGGAAAGTGTAGCATAGTGTAGAGATATAATTTAATATTCTAAGTCCAGGAAGGTGCAGCAGTAGGGAAAGTGATGGATAGTGTAGGGGTATAATTTACTATTCTAACTCCAGGAAGGTGTTGCAGAAGGGTAAGTGATGGATAGTGTAGGGGTATACATTACTATTCTAACTCCAGGAAGGTGCAGCAGTAGGGAAAGTGATGGATAATATAGGGGTTCAATTTACTATTCTAACTCCAGGAAGGTGCAGCAGTAGGGAAAGTGACGGATAGTGTAGGGGTATAATTTACTATTCTAACTCCAGGAAGGTTTTGCAGTAGGGTAAGTGATGGATAGTGTAGGAGTATAATTTACTATTCTAACTCCAGGAAGGTGCAGCAGTAGGGAACGTGATGGATAGTGTAGGGGTTTAATTTACTATTCTCACTCCAGGAAGGTGCAGCAGTAGGGAAAGTGATGGATAGTGTACGGGTTTGATTTACTATTCTAACTCCAGGAAGGTACAGCAATAAGGAAAGTGATGGATAGTGTAGGGGTATAAATTACTATTCTAACTGCAAGAAGGTTTTGCAGTAGGGTAAGTGTTGGATAGTGTAGGAGTATAATTTACTATTCTAACTCCAGGAAGGTGCAGCAGTAGGGAAAGTGATGGATAGTGTAGGGGTACGATTTACTATTCTAACTCCAGGAAGGTGCAGCAGTAGGGAAAGTGATGGATAGTGTACGGGTTTGATTTACTATTCTAACTCCAGAAAGGTACAGCAATAAGTAAAGTGATGGATAGTGTAGGGGTATAATTTACTATTCTAACTCCAGGAAGGTTTTGCAGTAGGGTAAGTGATGGATAGTGTAGGAGTATAATTTACTATTCTAACTCCAGGAAGGTGCAGCAGTATGGAAAGTGAAGGATAGTGTAGGGGTTCTATTTACTATTCTAAGTCCAGGAAGGTGCAGCACAAAGGAAAGTGTAGGATAGTGTAGGGGTATAATTTACTATTCTAACTCCAGGAAGGTGCAGCAGTAAGGAAAATGATGGATAGTGTAGGGGTATAATTTACTATTCTTACTCCAGGAAGGTGTTGCATAAGGGTAAGTGATGGATAGTGTAGGGGTACGATTTACTATTCTAACTCCAGGAAGGTGCAGCAGTAGGGAAAGTGATGGATAGTGTAGGGGTTTGATTTACTATTCTAACTCCAGGAAGGTACAGCAATAAGGAAAGTGATGGATAGTGTAGGGGTATAATTTACTATTCTAACTCCAGGAAGGTGTTGCAGTAGGGTAAGTGATGGCTAGTGTAGGAGTATAATTTACTATTCTAACTCCAGGAAGGTGCAGCAGTAGGGAAAGTGATGGATAGTGTAGGGGTTTAATTTACTATTCTAACTCCAGGAAGGTGCAGCAGTAGGGAAAGTGATGGATAGTGTATTAACTATTCCAAGTCCAGGAAGGTGCAGCACAAAGAAAAGTGTAGGATAGTGTAGGGGAAATAATATACTATTCTAACTCCAGGAAGGTGCAGCAGTAGGGAAAGTGATGGATAGTGTAGGGGTTCGATTTACTATTCTAACTCCAGGAAGGTGCAGCAGTAGGGAAAGTGATGGATAGTGTAGGGGTATAATTTACTATTCTAACTCCAGGAAGGTTTTGCAGTAGGGTAAGTGTTGGATAGTATAGGAGTATAATTTACTATTCTAACTCCAGGAAGGTGCAGCAGTAGGGAAAGTGATGGATAGTGTAGGGGTTCTATTTACTATTCTAAGTCCAGGAAGGTGCAGCACAAAGGAAAGTGTAGGATAGTGTAGGGGTATAATATACTATTCTAACTCCAGGAAGGTGCAGCAGTAGGGAAAATGATGGATAGTGTAGAGGTTCAATTTGCTATTCTAACTCCAGAAAGGTGCATCAATAAGGAAAGTGATGGATAGTGTGGGGGTATAATTTACTATTCTAACTCAAGGAAGGTGCAGTAGTAGGGAAAGTGATGGATAGTGTAGGGGTTCAATTTACTACTCTAACTCCAGGAAGGTGCAGCAGTAGGGAAAGTGATGGATAGTGTAGGGGTATAATTTACTATTCGAACCCCAGGAAGGTGCAGCAGTAAGGAAAGTGATGGACAGTGTAGGGGTATAATTTACTATTCAAACTCCAGGAAGGTGTTGCAGAAGGGTAAGTGATGGATAGTGTAGGGGTATAAATTACTATTTTAACTCCTGGAAGGTGCACCAGTAGGGAAAGTGATGGATAGTGTAGGGGTTCTATTTACTATTCTAAGTCCAGGAAGGTGCAGCACAAAGGAAAGTGTAGGATAGTGTAGGGGTATAATATACTATTCTAACTCCAGGAAGGTGCAGCAGTAGGGAAAGTGATGGATAGTGTAGGGGTTCAATTTACTATTCTAACTCCAGGAAGGTGCAGCAGTAGGGAAAGTGATGGATAGTGTAAGGGTTTAATTTACTATTCTAACTCCAGGAAGGTGCAGCAATAAGGAACGTGATGGATAGTGTAGGGATATAATTTATTATTCTAACTCCAGGAAGGTGCAGCAGTAGGGAAAGTGATGGATAGTGTAGGGGTTCTATTTACTATTCTAAGTCCAGGAAGGTGCAGCACAAAGGAAAGTTTAGGATAGTGTAGGGGTATAATATACTATTCTAACTCCAGGAAGGTGCAGCAGTAGGGAAAGTGATGGATATTGTAGGGGTTCAATTTACTAGTCTAACTCCAGGAAGGTGCAGCAGTAGGGAAAGTGATGGATAGTGTAAGGGTTTAGATTACTATTCTAACTCCAGGAAGGTGCAGCAATAGGGAAAGTGATGGATAGTGTAAGGGTATAATTTACTATTCTAACTCAAGGAAGGTGCAGCAGTAGGGAAAGTGATGGATAGTGTAGGGGTTCAATTTACTACTCTAACTCCAGGAAGGTGCAGCAGTAGGGAAAGTGATGGATAGTGTAGGGATATAATTTACTATTCTAACTCCAGGAAGGTGCAGCAGTAGGGAAAGTGTAGGATAGTGTAGAGATATAATTTAATATTCTAAGTCCAGGAAGGTGCAGCAGTAAGGAAAGTGATGGATAGTGTAGGGGTATAATTTACTATTCTAACTCCAGGAAGGTGTTGCAGAAGGGTAAGTGATGGATAGTGTAGGGGTATACATTACTATTCTAACTCCAGGAACGTGCAGCAGTAGGGAAAGTGATGGATAATATAGGGGTTCAATTTACTATTCTAACTCCAGGAAGGTGCAGCAGTAGGGAAAGTGACGGATAGTGTAGGGGTATAATTTACTATTCTAACTCCAGGAAGGTTTTGCAGTAGGGTAAGTGATGGATAGTGTAGGAGTATAATTTACTATTCTAACTCCAGGAAGGTGCAGCAGTAGGGAAAGTGATGGATAGTGTAGGGGTATAATTTACTATTCTAACTCCAGGAAGGTGCAGCAATAAGGAGCGTGATGGATAGTGTAGGGGTTCGATATACTATTCTAACTCCAGGAAGGTGCAGCAGTAGGGAAAGTGATGGATAGTGTACGGGTTTGATTTACTATTCTAACTCCAGGAAGGTGCAGCAGTAGGAAAGGGATGGATAGTGTAAGGGTTTAATTTACTATTCTAACTCCTGGAAGGTGCAGCAATAAGGAACGTGATGGATAGTGTAGTGCTATAATTTACTATTCTAACTCCAGGAAGGTGCAGCAGTAGGGAACGTGATGGATAGTGTAGGGGTTTAAGTTACTATTCTAACTCCAGGAAGGTGCAGCAGTAGGGAAAGTGATGGATATTGTAGGGGTTCAATTTACTAGTCTAACTCCAGGAAGGTGCAGCAGTGGGGAAAGTGATGGATAGTGTAAGGGTTTAATTTACTATTCTAACTCCAGGAAGGTGCAGCAATAGGGAAAGAGATGGATAGTGTAGGGGTATAATTTACTATTCCAACTCAAGGAAGGTGCAGCAGTAGGGAAAGTGTAGGATAGTGTAGAGATATAATTTAATATTCTAAGTCCAGGAAGGTGCAGCAGTGGGGAAAGTGATGGATAGTGTAGGGTTATAATTTACTATTCGAACTCCAGGAAGGTGCATCAGTAAGGAAAGTGATGGATAGTGTAGGGGTATAATTTACTATTCTAACTCCAGGAAGGTGTTGCAGAAGGGTAAGTGATGGATAGTGTAGGGGTATAAATTAGTATTCTAACTCCAGGAAGGTGCACCAGTAGGGAAAGTGATGGCTAGTGTAGGGGTTCTATTTACTATTCTAAGTCGAGGAAGGTGCAGCACAAAGGAAAGTGTAGGATAGTGTAGGGGTATAATATCCTATTTTAACTCCAGGAAGGTGCAGCAGTAGGGAGAGTGATGGATAGTGTAAGGGTTTAATTTACTATTCTAACTCCAGGAAGGTGCAGCAATAAGGAACGTGATGGATAGTGTAGGGATATAATTTATTATTCTAACTCCAGGAAGGTGCAGCAGTAGGGAAAGTGATGGATAGTGTAGGGGTTCTATTTACTATTCTAAGTCCAGGAAGGTGCAGCACAAAGGAAAGTTTAGGATAGTGTAGGGGTATAATATACTATTCTAACTCCAGGAAGGTGCAGCAGTAGGGAAAGTGATGGATAGTGTAAGGGTTTAGATTACTATTCTAACTCCAGGAAGGTGCAGCAATAGGGAAAGTGATGGATAGTGTAAGGGTATAATTTACTATTCTAACTCAAGGAAGGTGCAGCAGTAGGGAAAGTGATGGATAGTGTAGGGGTTCAATTTACTACTCTAACTCCAGGAAGGTGCAGCAGTAGGGAAAGTGATGGATAGTGTAGGGATATAATTTACTATTCTAACTCCAGGAAGGTGCAGCAGTAGGGAAAGTGTAGGATAGTGTAGAGATATAATTTAATATTCTAAGTCCAGGAAGGTGCAGCAGTAAGGAAAGTGATGGATAGTGTAGGGGTATAATTTACTATTCTAACTCCAGGAAGGTGTTGCAGAAGGGTAAGTGATGGATAGTGTAGGGGTATACATTACTATTCTAACTCCAGGAACGTGCAGCAGTAGGGAAAGTGATGGATAATATAGGGGTTCAATTTACTATTCTAACTCCAGGAAGGTGCAGCAGTAGGGAAAGTGACGGATAGTGTAGGGGTATAATTTACTATTCTAACTCCAGGAAGGTTTTGCAGTAGGGTAAGTGATGGATAGTGTAGGAGTATAATTTACTATTCTAACTCCAGGAAGGTGCAGCAGTAGGGAAAGTGATGGATAGTGTAGGGGTATAATTTACTATTCTAACTCCAGGAAGGTGCAGCAATAAGGAGCGTGATGGATAGTGTAGGGGTTCGATATACTATTCTAACTCCAGGAAGGTGCAGCAGTAGGGAAAGTGATGGATAGTGTACGGGTTTGATTTACTATTCTAACTCCAGGAAGGTGCAGCAGTAGGAAAGGGATGGATAGTGTAAGGGTTTAATTTACTATTCTAACTCCAGGAAGGTGCAGCAGTGGGGAAAGTGATGGATAGTGTAGGGTTATAATTTACTATTCGAACTCCAGGAAGGTGCATCAGTAAGGAAAGTGATGGATAGTGTAGGGGTATAATTTACTATTCTAACTCCAGGAAGGTGTTGCAGAAGGGTAAGTGATGGATAGTGTAGGGGTATAAATTAGTATTCTAACTCCAGGAAGGTGCACCAGTAGGGAAAGTGATGGCTAGTGTAGGGGTTCTATTTACTATTCTAAGTCGAGGAAGGTGCAGCACAAAGGAAAGTGTAGGATAGTGTAGGGGTATAATATCCTATTTTAACTCCAGGAAGGTGCAGCAGTAGGGAGAGTGATGGATAGTGTAAGGGTTTAATTTACTATTCTAACTCCAGGAAGGTGCAGCAATAAAGGAACGTGATGGATAGTGTAGGGCTATAATTTACTATTCTAACTCCAGGAAGGTGCAGCAGTAGGGAAAGTGATGGATAGTGTACGGGTTTGATTTACTATTCTAACTCCAGGAAGGTGCAGCAGTAGGAAAGTGATGGATAGTGTAAGGGTTTAATTTACTATTCTAACTCCTGGAAGGTGCAGCAATAAGGAACGTGATGGATAGTGTAGTGCTATAATTTACTATTCTAACTCCAGGAAGGTGCAGCAGTAGGGAAAGTGATGGATAGTGTAGGGGTTTAAGTTACTATTCTAACTCCAGGAAGGTGCAGCAGTAGGGAAAGTGATGGATATTGTAGGGGTTCAATTTACTAGTCTAACTCCAGGAAGGTGCAGCAGTGGGGAAAGTGATGGATAGTGTAAGGGTTTAATTTACTATTCTAACTCCAGGAAGGTGCAGCAATAGGGAAAGAGATGGATAGTGTAGGGGTATAATTTACTATTCCAACTCAAGAAAGGTGCAGCAGTAGGGAAAGTGTAGGATAGTGTAGAGATATAATTTAATATTCTAAGTCCAGGAAGGTGCAGCAGTAGGGAAAGTGATGGATAGTGTAGGGGTATAATTTACTATTCGAACTCCAGGAAGGTGTATCAGTAAGGAAAGTGATGGATAGTGTAGGGGTATAATTTACTATTCTAACTCCAGGAAGGTGTTGCAGAAGGGTAAGTGATGG
This sequence comes from Lissotriton helveticus, assembly GCF_964261635.1. Taxonomy (NCBI): domain Eukaryota; kingdom Metazoa; phylum Chordata; class Amphibia; order Caudata; family Salamandridae; genus Lissotriton; species Lissotriton helveticus. The sequence continues at coordinate 1,791,612,903 of NC_136068.1, forward strand.
ATAGTGTAGGGGTATACATTACTATTCTAACTCCAGGAACGTGCAGCAGTAGGGAAAGTGATGGATAATATAGGGGTTCAATTTACTATTCTAACTCCAGGAAGGTGCAGCAGTAGGGAAAGTGACGGATAGTGTAGGGGTATAATTTACTATTCTAACTCCAGGAAGGTTTTGCAGTAGGGTAAGTGATGGGTAGTGTAGGAGTATAATTTACTATTCTAACTCCAGGAAGGTGCAGCAGTAGGGAAAGTGATGGATAGTGTAGGGGTATAATTTACTATTCTAACTCCAGGAAGGTGCAGCAATAAGGAGCGTGATGGATAGTGTAGGGGTTCGATATACTATTCTAACTCCAGGAAGGTGCAGCAGTAGGGAAAGTGATGGATAGTGTACGGGTTTGATTTACTATTCTAACTCCAGGAAGGTGCAGCAGTAGGAAAGTGATGGATAGTGTAAGGGTTTAATTTACTATTCTAACTCCTGGAAGGTGCAGCAATAAGGAACGTGATGGATAGTGTAGTGCTATAATTTACTATTCTAACTCCAGGAAGGTGCAGCAGTAGGGAAAGTGATGGATAGTGTAGGGGTTTAAGTTACTATTCTAACTCCAGGAAGGTGCAGCAGTAGGGAAAGTGATGGATATTGTAGGGGTTCAATTTACTAGTCTAACTCCAGGAAGGTGCAGCAGTGGGGAAAGTGATGGATAGTGTAAGGGTTTAATTTACTATTCTAACTCCAGGAAGGTGCAGCAATAGGGAAAGAGATGGATAGTGTAGGGGTATAATTTACTATTCCAACTCAAGGAAGGTGCAGCAGTAGGGAAAGTGTAGGATAGTGTAGAGATATAATTTAATATTCTAAGTCCAGGAAGGTGCAGCAGTAGGGAAAGTGATGGATAGTGTAGGGGTATAATTTACTATTCGAACTCCAGGAAGGTGCATCAGTAAGGAAAGTGATGGATAGTGTAGGGGTATAATTTACTATTCTAACTCCAGGAAGGTGTTGCAGAAGGGTAAGTGTTGGATAGTATAGGAGTATAATTTACTATTCTAACTCCAGGAAGGTGCAGCAGTAGGGAAAGTGATGGATAGTGTAGGGGTTCTATTTACTATTCTAAGTCCAGGAAGGTGCAGCACAAAGGAAAGTGTAGGATAGTGTAGGGGTATAATATACTATTCTAACTCCAGGAAGGTGCAGCAGTAGGGAAAATGATGGATAGTGTAGAGGTTCAATTTGCTATTCTAACTCCAGAAAGGTGCATCAATAAGGAAAGTGATGGATAGTGTGGGGGTATAATTTACTATTCTAACTCAAGGAAGGTGCAGCAGTAGGGAAAGTGATGGATAGTGTAGGGGTTCAATTTACTACTCTAACTCCAGGAAGGTGCAGCAGTAGGTAAAGTGATGGATAGTGTAGGGATATAATTTAGTGTTCTAACTCCAGAAAGGTGTAGCAGTAGGGAAAGTGTAGGATAGTGTAGAGATATAATTCAATATTCTAAGTCCAGGAAGGTGCAGCAGTAGGGAAAGTGATGGATAGTGTAGGGGTATAATTTACTATTTGAACCCCAGGAAGGTGCAGCAGTAAGGAAAGTGATGGATGGTGTAGGGGTATAATTTACTATTCTAACTCCAGGAAGGTGTTGCAGAAGGGTAAGTGATGGATAGTGTAGGGGTATAAATTACTATTTTAACTCCTGGAAGGTGCACCAGTAGGGAAAGTGATGGATAGTGTAGGGGTATAATTTACTATTCGAACTCCAGGATGGTGCAGCAGTAAGGGAAGTGATGGATAGTGCAGGGGTATAATTTACTATTCTAACTCCAGGAAGGTGCAGCAATAGGGAAAGTGATGGATAGTGTAGGGGTATAATTTACTATTCCAACTCAAGGAAGGTGCAGCAGTAGGGAAAGTGATGGATAGTGTAGGGGTTCAATTTACTACTCTAACTCCAGGAAGGTGCAGCAGTAGGGAAAGTGATGGATAGTGTAGGGATATAATTTACTATTCTAACTTCAGAAAGGTGCAGCAGTAGGGAAAGTGTAGGATAGTGTAGAGATATAATTTAATATTCTAAGTCCAGGAAGGTGCAGCAGTAGGGAAAGTGATGGATAGTGTAGGGGTATAATTTACTATTCGAACTCCAGGAAGGTGTTGCAGAAGGGTAAGTGATGGATAGTGTAGGGGTATAAATTAGTATCCTAACTCCAGGAAGGTGCACCAGTAGGGAAAGTGATGGATAGTGTAGGGGTTCTATTTACTATTCTAAGTCAAAGAAGGTGCAGCACAAAGGAAAGTGTAGGATAGTGTAGGGGTATAATATACTATTCTAACTCCAGGAAGGTGCAGCAGTAGGGAGAGTGATGGATAGTGTAAGGGTTTAATTTACTATTCTAACTCCAGGAAGGTGCAGCAATAAGGAACGTGATGGATAGTGTAGGGCTATAATTTACTATTCTAACTCCAGGAAGGTGCAGCAGTAGGGAAAGTGATGGATAGTGTAAGGGTTTAATTTACTATTCTAACTCCAGGAAGGTGCAGCAATAGGGAAAGTGATGGATAGTGTAGGGGTATAATTTACTATTCTAACTCAAGGAAGGTGCAGCAGTAGGGAAAGTGATGGATAGTGTAGGGGTTCAATTTACTACTCTAACTCCAGGAAGGTGCAGCAGTAGGGAAAGTGATGGATAGTGTAGGGATATAATTTACTATTCTAACTCCAGGAAGGTGCAGCAGTAGGGAAAGTGTAGGATAGTGTAGAGATATAATTTAATATTCTAAGTCCAGGAAGGTGCAGCAGTAGGGAAAGTGATGGATAGTGTAGGGATATAATTTACTATTCTAACTCCAGGAAGGTGTTGCAGAAGGGTAAGTGATGGATAGTGTAGGGGTATACATTACTATTCTAACTCCAGGAACGTGCAGCAGTAGGGAAAGTGATGGATAATATAGGGGTTCAATTTACTATTCTAACTCCAGGAAGGTGCAGCAGTAGGGAAAGTGACGGATAGTGTAGGGGTATAATTTACTATTCTAACTCCAGGAAGGTTTTGCAGTAGGGTAAGTGATGGATAGTGTAGGAGTATAATTTACTATTCTAACTCCAGGAAGGTGCAGCAGTAGGGAATGTGATGGATAGTGTAGGGGTTCGATTTACTATTCTAACTCCAGGAAGGTGCAGCAATAGGGAAAGTGATGGATAGTGTAAGGGTTTAATTTACTATTCTAACTCCAGGAAGGTGCAGCAATAAGGAACGTGATGGATAGTGTAGGGCTATAATTTACTATTCTAACTCCAGGAAGGTGCTGTCGTGTTTTGGCAGCTCCTGAGTTAGCGTTTAGCACAGCTACACGGTCTTTTCTGTTAACTTGACCAAAACGAACAGGGGCCATTTTGAATCCCTCTGACTTCCGTTTTCTATGAACACGCTGCCTCGTGGTCAGTGTGCCCTTTTGTCCTTTCTCGATACCCATGGTCCCTATTCTGCTCGGCAACAGGCTATTTTTAGTACTGGTCAAGCGCACATGCGCACTATGCATCAACTGGTCACTCTTTAGGAATATTAGCACTAACTGACCAGTGCTGTTGAACTCCTCCCACATGCTGGCTGTGTTCCAAAAATGACCTTATATGTACCTAAAATGTGTAACTTGTAACCGCCTATCTTTTTATTGCTATTAAACTGTATAAAAGAGGTCGCGCACCAATGTTCGGTGTGCTACTTCTTACATTGCCGAAGGGTGCTGTAGGAATGTATCACCACCCCATGGGGTCTTAATAAACTTGTCTTTTACCTTTTCCAGTGTCCGTGCCAACTTCTATACTAAGGTGTTAGAGAGTTTAGCAGAGTATGTAGGCCTGATTTGAACCCAACACCACAATTGGCGACCACGAAGGGACTCATCGGCGACTCGGATGCCCGAAGGAGAGGTCGTGACGAAGGTCAGGAAACTCGCCATGGACGCGTGCGCTGCCACTGAGTGACCCGAGTCTCGGCACCCACGGTGTGTTTTCCCTTCCTTCCGATCTGACCTTCCAGGTGGCGCCGGTCTTCGACTGAGATTCTGATCTTGGATTGTCGTGATGTGCCGTTTTGGCTGATTTGACCACAGAACTTGGCAGTTGGACTTTGGACGTTTGAAAATATTTGGTAAGCTTTTGATTGGTGAGGTAGTCTACTGACACTTACTGTGGCTTTTTGAATTTTTAATTTGAATTTGAATTTGTTAGCTAACGTTTGAATCTTTGAATTTGAATTTGAATATGTGAAGTGCACCTCACATAGGCAGGCATGTAGGGATATTTCTCTGATTTATTTGATTTGAACGGTACACCGCGTTAGGTGTCATTTTTGTAGTATCACGTTTTCGTGGTACTTTTTGAAACATGCCTGTTTTTAGCACACTCCGTAGGATGTGCTGTTCTGAAAATGGTACCAATTATCGATTAAGTAAAAAACAGCCGGCTCCCCCAGAGGGGACTCCAAATCGTGAAATGTATGTTAAATTCGGTATTCCACCAATAATGTATAGTACATTATGGCATAAGTATACTAAGACTGATCGTGAATTACAGTGGCCACTATATGGGTCGTTTGACCTTCGAAAGGTACAATATGTAGAGCAGTGTTTGTTTCAGCGAAGGTCTAGACAAGATATGTTTGATTGTGTGCGTATGTGGGAGAAAGAGGTGCGTGAATGAGCGAAGCGTGAGGAAGCCTTGGCGGAGAAAGTGCAGCGGAAGGCTGCACATGACAAAGCTTTACAGCTACAGGAGAAGGAATTGCAGGAAAAGGAAGAGAGGGAGAGACGAGAACGCAATTTACAGGTTAATGGTCAATTCCCTATCAGGCGTCCTCTTTATCCAGTCCTTACTAATGAAACAGATGATTTTTCATTACTAGATCGTTGTCCGCCTCCGTACGTCGCACCTACGGCTCCGAACGAGGAATCAGACGAGGATAGTGATCGAACACAGCGTACCAGGTTACATGCAGAACGAACTGCGGAATTACGTTCGTTTGCACGAAAGCTAAATATTAATACTGTTACTGTTTCTGACATTACTGCAAAAATGGAACAGTGGTCTGATCAGGAGCGACTGTATTTTTTAGATCATTTTGGAGATGAAGTTGTTGAGCGGTACAGAAAATATTCTCTCGAGTTAGAACCAAAGGAGATATCCGAGGGTCGTGAGAATTTTCGTAAAGGTCTTTTTGTTCTTTCAGATGCGGACGACTTCTTCAAGCGTTTGATTCAACTGCGAAATGAGGCGACACGACTACGGGAGTTGGCAAAGTCGAAGAATTCGTCTGCGTCCGGAGCGACGGGGATATCCAAAGAATGCCCTATCTTTGAAACAGATAAGATCGCTGCGATTAATGTTAGACCTATGCGAGAAGCTGCGCCTTTATATGTCCCTCATAAAGGGGATGGCACAGATGATGATAAAAGATCCAAAGATGCGAAAGGGTATTTTGTATATAATTGGGTTTATACGCCTTGGAATAGAGCAGATGTTATGGCACTTAAGAATGCTTTGCCTGATCCCCGTAAAAATCCTGCGGCTTTTTATGAAAATGTTGAAAGCGCAATTTCTTCGTGTATCATGACGTTAGTTGATATTGATCTATTTTTCGGGTTGATATTGCCCCCTGATATGTGGAGAGCGATTCGTAAGTTTGATGACCACACGACTCTCGGGGCCACTTGGAAAGATCTTGTTCAGGCTGACTTGGATAGAGAACCAGCATGTAAGCCGTGTCAATTAATATTAGACCTTCCAGGGGCCATACTAACAAAATTAAAGACTCTTGCTCCTGCTAAAAAGATTGATTGGACTATATTAGCCTCTTGTAAGCAGAAGGCGGATGAATCGGTTTCCGATTTTTTCTCTCGCTTCGAGGAAGCGTTCCATGATTACAGTGGGCAATCATTGACAGAAGATACTGGCAGGCATTTATTCGTTGATAAGTATGTGGCTAATCTCCTACCGGAGATTGCGAAACGATTAAAAACAAGTGAAAGTTCATGGACCACAGCAACCCCTGCTTCCTTATTGACTATGGCTCAATATTATGAAAGACAGGAATTGGAGGCAAAAGAAAGTAGTGAAAAGAAAGCAAAGGATTTGAAGACGAAGGTAATGTTAGCCCAGGTTCAGGCTACGAGAGGAAACAATAGAGGAGGGCGAGGATCATACAGTAATGCTCCTCCCCCTCGTTCTGACATTTCTGTGAATCAATGTGCATACTGCAAACAGTTTGGACATTGGATTGCAGACTGTCCGGTGTTTCGAGAGCAGCGTAATTTGAGGGGACGAGGAAGTGGGAGGTCTAGAAATAATTATGGGGGGTCAAGAGGAGGTTATGGCACGAATGATCGAGGAGGTTATGGCACGAATGATCGCGGAGGATATGGAGCAAGGGGTCGTGGTCAGGCAGATTATAATACGTTTGATAATCGCAATCAATATCAGATAAATGAGGGTGGTTCTGTTGAACCACGGGATGAGCATTATGCATAGGACTGCGTAGGATGGGGTGTGGAATCGGTTGAGGTACCAGTTGATCAAAGGGGTCCATATATAGAAGCACATGTTCTGGGTTCTACTGATCAATTTCTGGTCGATACAGGAGCTACTCGTAGCGCTTTGTCCAAATACTTGGTTCCAAGGGCTCCCCTGTCTGGCGAGGTAATTACAGCAATAGGGTTCGATGGAACACCTACTTCTAGCCCACTGTCTCAACCAGTTGCATTTCATGTTGATAACTTTGCTGCCCTTTGTCCCTTTTTATTGTCTCCAAATACACCAGATAATATTATGGGACTCGATATGTTAAAACACTTTCGAGCTACTATTCGCTGTGCCCCAGAAGGAGTGCGAGTTGTGTTGAATGAGAATTACCCAGAATTTGAGCGAGTGTGTTTTCTCCATGAATCTGAAGTATTGGCCTCCCTACCAAACACGTTGTGGGCCACTTCAGACACGGATGTAGGGCAGATGATAATTCCTCCAGTACGGATTACTGTGAAGGAGGGAGTATCTCTACCACGTGTCCCACAATATAAGATTTCCAGAGAAGGCGAACTTGCTTTGATACATATTGTGAACGATTTGATTTTGGCAGGAGTAGTTGAGGAAGTCCCCTACAATGTTTGCAATAGCCCAATTTTACCGATCCTTAAAAGAGATACAGATGCTAAGGTTTACCGTTTCATTATTGATTTGAGGGAAATAAACAAGATAGTAGTGCCTCAGTACCCGGTGGTGTCTGACATCACCACGTTGCTTACGTTGGTTCCATCGACGGCAACTACTTTTACAGTCATCGATTTGAAGAATGCCTTCTTTTCGATCCCTGTACATCCTGACAGTCGATATCTATTCGGCTTTACATTAAATAATAAATCGTACAGATTTTGTCGAGTTCCTCAAGGCTATACTGAAAGTCCTAGCATTTATAGTCAGGCATTAAAAAGACAGCTTGATTTCTTTGAATTACAAGATGGAGTGGTTCTCATTCAATATGTAGATGATATCTTACTTGCTGCAGATACGCCAGAACAATGTGAGAAGAGTATCTTTTCCTTGCTTTCCTTCCTGGCCAAACATAATCATAAAGTTTCGAAGAAAAAGCTGCAATATTGTAGACCAAAGGTGACCTACCTCGGTCATCTTTTGTCTAAGGAGGGCCGTGCATTGACACCAGATCGAATTCAAGCAATCCTAGACACTCCAGTCCCTCGCACTCAGAAGGATGTTCGTGCCTTTATAGGTTTGACGTCTTTTTGTAGGCAATGGATATTGGGCTTTTCACATATCGTTAAACCATTGTTGGCATTGTTGTCTAAAGATACACCGATCCCCATTGAATGGACGGATGAATGTCAGAATGCTTTTGAACAATTGAGACAAGCTCTTTGTTCTGCGCCAGTGTTGGGTACACCTGATTACACGAAGATCTTTACATTATATGTACACGAGAAGGATGGGTGCGCATTGTCAGTGTTAGTGCAGACACACGGAGACAAACAGAGGCCTTGTGCATACTTCTCGGCGGTACTCGACCCTGTGGCTCGAGGATTGCCTGGATGTTTTCGAGCAGTTGCAGCAACAGCAGTTGCGATACGACAAAGTGAGGGAATAGTTTTGTCACACAAATTGTTGGTGCTAGTTCCCCATGCGGTAGATGCGTTACTGAATCAAACGAAAACACAGCATCTAACCAGTGCCCGTCTGACAGGATATGAGCTAACGTTGTTGGCGCCGCACATCACACTAAAACGATGTGCGACACTGAATCCTGCTACTTTACTGCCGGATCCTGTTGCTGAGACCCAGAAGGAAGAACAACATGATTGTGTTTTTCTGACTGAGGAACAGACAAAGGGTCGTATCGATTTACAGGATACACCGTTTCCAGATGTAGATGGGGAACTGTGGGTTGATGAATCGTGCGTGAGGTTACCAGATGGTACGACGTCTGCAGCTTATGCGATCACGACACTTAAGACAGTGGTAGAAGCAGCACGAATACCTCAGAAATCGGCTCAAGCAGCTGAATTGATAGCCTTAACGAAAGCATGTGAGTTAAGTGCTGCACTATGTGTGAACATTTACACGGATAGTCGTTACGCTTTTGGAGTAGTGCATGATTTTGGCCTACTCTGGAAGGAATGAGGATTTTTGACTTCACACGGAGTACATATCATGCATGGAGAATTGGTACGCGATCTCCTGAATGCACTGTTATGCCCAAAGAAAGTTGCAATAGTCAAGTGCAGTGCACATAAAAAGGTGACGGACAAAATAGGGCAAGGCAATGCTTTCGCAGATCGCATTGCGAGAGAGACCGCTATGCTACAAAATAATTTCCCCATGTATGTGGTGAAGTCACAAGCCGAGCGATGGCATGATTCTAGAGAAGAAATACTAGATATACAGAAGTCAGCATCTGAGGCAGAACTTATGAAATGGGCCACTGAAGGAGTATTGGATGATGAGGGTTGCTGGCATAGTAAAGATATGGAGAGATGGAAACTACCTATGGCCTATTTACAAACAATGGTGCAAATGACACACGGGCTGGCACACATTGGAGCTCTCGCAATTACTAAATTGCTTACACGAGTTTGGGAAAATGCTGACATTGCTAGCACGGCTAAGAGAGTAGTGCAGACCTGTCTGATATGTTTACAGCACAATCCTGGACAAGGGACTCATACTCCTAAAGGAGGGTTTGTTCCACCTACTGCACCATTCGAAGTACTACAAATGGATTACATCCAGCTGGAGCGCTGTAATAATCTCAAGTATGTCCTAGTAGTGGTGTGTGCCTTCAGCAAATGGATTGACGCTTACCCTACGAAAGACAATACAGCATTGACAACAGCCAAGGTGTTACTCAAGGAGTACTTCCCGCGCTATGGTGTTTGTAAACTTATGTGGAGTGATAATGGCCCTCATTTCATTGGGAAAGTAGTGGAATACGTCCTGAAAGGATTGGGAATCAAGCAACGATTCCACGCTGTCTTTCATCCGCAATCAGCAGGATTGGTAGAAAGATACAATGCAACTCTGAAGCTGAAGCTAGCAAAGATAGTGGCATCCACATCTCTGAAATGGCCGGATGCTTTGCCTCTGGCATTGCTGTCCATTCGATCAGTGCCACATTCTCGATCTGGCCTCACACCCTATGAAGTGGTGTTTGGAAGGCCGATGAATATTTGGGGAGTTCCAAAACCTCGTTTGATACATGATATGCCTTGTATAATGATGAACGATTATTTGGCACGATTAACAAATGATTTGCTTTCTATTCATCAACAGGTTCGAGAGGCGCTCCCTGATAACTCCACTGGTGAGGCTCACGATCTCCGCCCTGGGGACCACGTGTTGGTCAAAGTATTTGAGCGATCCAGCAGCTAGGAACCGAGATGGCATGGCCCTGAGCAAGTGCTGCTGGCGACGCGGACTGCTGTGAGAGTCACCAATAAGAAGCGGTGGATACATTCAACGCACTGCCGACGTGTCTCTCCGGATCTGGTGAGCCCTGTGGTGCTATCCGACTACAGAAAGATTTTGGATACAGAAAAGAGCCCAGCTGTCACGTCTGATGAATTGGAGGGAGCCTTCCCGGACCACGGTGTTTCTGATAAAGTGAAGTACAATCTACGTCCCAGGAAATAAGATTCCTTTTGTGTTTTTGAAACTGGTTGGTAACCGCTCTGAGGTTTGTGAAACGGAAGCCAGGAATATCAAGGGGGGGGGGGATCAGTTCTGCCCAGTGTAGCGACACCCGTCTTGAATCCCGGAGAACAAATCAACGGCAGCCTCGGTTCAGAACCATCGTTTTTATTTATTTTTTCCCGCTTAGTGTTGCTTTTGAAGAGTATTGTTTTGTGAACTATGGCATCTCCTTCGACACGAAAAGGGAGAATTCTTGGTGCTGTTTTGTTTGTCTTGACCGTAGTGGTGATCGCAGTATTAGCTTGGACTATAGAACTATTGTTTCCCGTACGAGAACATTTGCTGTCCACCACTCCAAGTCCATCTGAACATTTTCATTTTACTTTGCCTTTTCACGAAGAAAGACATAGGCAGACTTATTTGAATAACAGCTTTATTCAGATTTTGCATCATACTCATAACATGACCAATACGTCCAATTGTTGGGTATGTGGAATGTTGCCCGGACATCAGAAGAAGGGAGGAACACCACTCATTCCTCTCCCGTTTTCTCATAATGGTTCTTGTCATGCTTGGTACACTCTTCTTTTTACTATGCGATGGCCAACGAAAGGTGGACTACTTTTTCGGTTGAATAAAATATGCTATAACGACAAAGATGGCTATCCGCACGCTGAAGGAACTAAATTTGAATGGGAAGAGTATCGTCCGGACAATGTTTCTACACCTCGTGTATATACGAATCAAAGACTTATAAATGTGACGAGCTTGCATATGATAACAGTCATTGATACAAAAGCAGATTTGTGTATTAGAAATAAAGGTACAATCCCTGTAGGCCGCAGTGAATGTAATATTACACTTACCTTTGATACACCAACTGGAATTGCATTTGTAGCTTCACGTAACACATATTTCATTTGTGGAAATAAGGGATACCATCGTCTACCATTGGGATGGTTAGGAACGTGTTATATAGCTTTTGTATTACCACCTGTATTTATTGCTCCTCCCATGTACCACAATGATTACGTTCTGTACCATGATTTCATACTGAACAGAGTTAAACGAACACTAGATTTTGATGAAATAGACCAGACTGATACCACTTTACAACAATATGTAGATTTCAACTTGGGGTTATTTTCATTCGTAGGAGCTGCACTGAATAGCAGGAAGATAAGGCGGCTTACACGTGTGGTGGAAGCTGTCGCTAATGAAACTGCCTCTGCTTTAGGGAATATTACTGAGGAATTGCAAATTACCAGAATTGTGGCGCTCCAAAATCGAATGGTTCTAGATGTGATACTAGCTGATAGGGGCGGAGCATGCCGCGTCATCGGAAGTAGTTGTTGCGTGTACGTACCAGATAACTCACCTTCCGTATATGATTCGATTACGAAATTACATAAGATAGCTGCTGAGATCCACCCAGAAAATGGAACATGGACCTTTTCTGGTTGGTTCTGGACCCTGCTTAGTACTTGGGGTTGGAAATTATTAACGATTCTCTGTGTTTTCATTGGAGTACTATTTTCCCTTTGTCTATGTATTCAATGTGGCCCTACATTATGTTCTGTATGTATCACAGCCTGTATTCCGTTTAAACGAGCTATTGTTAAGCAAGAGAAACTGATCAATGATGAAGTATTGAAAATAATGGCTATTAACATTGATGATGAACATTCTGACTACGTTCACTATGAGGTAGCTTTTGCTAAACGCTAAAAGGGCCGTCTGTCGTGTTTTGGCAGCTCCTGAGTTAGCGTTTAGCACAGCTACACGGTCTTTTCTGTTAACTTGACCAAAACGAACGGGGGCCATTTTGAATCCCTCTGACTTCCGTTTTCTATGAACACGCTGCCTCGTGGTCAGTGTGCCCTTTTGTCCTTTCTCGATACCCATGGTCCCTATTCTGCTCGGCAACAGGCTATTTTTAGTACTGGTCAAGCGCACATGCGCACTATGCATCAACTGGTCACTCTTTAGGAATATTAGCACTAACTGACCAGTGCTGTTGAACTCCTCCCACATGCTGGCTGTGTTCCAAAAATGACCTTATATGTACCTAAAATGTGTAACTTGTAACCGCCTATCTTTTTATTGCTATTAAACTGTATAAAAGAGGTCGCGCACCAATGTTCGGTGTGCTACTTCTTACATTGCCGAAGGGTGCTGTAGGAATGTATCACCACCCCATGGGGTCTTAATAAACTTGTCTTTTACCTTTTCCAGTGTCCGTGCCAACTTCTATACTAAGGTGTTAGAGAGTTTAGCAGAGTATGTAGGCCTGATTTGAACGATTTGAACCCAACACCACAGTGCAGCAGTAGGGAAAGTGATGGCTAGTGTAGGGATTCAATTTACTAGTCTAACTCCAGGAAGGTGCAGCAGTAGGGAAAGTGATGGATAGTGTAAGGGTTTCATTTACTATTCTAACTCCAGGAAGGTGCAGCAATAGGGAAAGTGATGGATAGTGTAGGGGTATAATTTACTATTCTAACTCAAGGAAGGTGCAGCAGTAGGGAAAGTGATGGATAGTGTAGGGGTTCAATTTACTACTCTAACTCCAGGAAGGTGCAGCAGTAGGGAAAGTGATAGATAGTGTAGGGATATAATTTACTATTCTAACTCCAGGAAGGTGCAGCAGTAGGGAAAGTGTAGCATAGTGTAGAGATATAATTTTATATTCTAAGTCCAGGAAGGTGCAGCAGTAGGGAAAGTGATGGATAGTGTAGGGGTATAATTTACTATTCTAACTCCAGGAAGGTGTTGCAGAAGGGTAAGTGATGGATAGTGTAGGGGTATACATTACTATTCTAACTCCAGGAAGGTGCAGCAGTAGGGAAAGTGATGGATAATATAGGGGTTCAATTTACTATTCTAACTCCAGGAAGGTGCAGCAGTAGGGAAAGTGATGGATAGTGTAGGGGTATAATTTACTATTCTAACTCCAGGAAGGTTTTGCAGTAGGGTAAGTGATGGATAGTGTAGGAGTATAATTTACTATTCTAACTCCAGGAAGGTGCAGCAGTAGGGAAAGTGATGGATAGTGTAGGGGTTCGATTTACTATTCTAACTCCAGGAAGGTGCAGCAGTAGGGAAAGTGATGGATAGTGTAAGGGTTTAATTTACTATTCTAACTCCAGGAAGGTGCAGCAATAAGGAATGTGATGGATAGTGTAGGGCTATAATTTACTATTCTAACTCAAGGAAGGTGCAGCAGTAGGGAAAGTGATGGATAGTGTAGGGGTTCAATTTACTACTCTAACTCCAGGAAGGTGCAGCAGTAGGGAAAGTGATGGATAGTGTAGGGATATAATCTACTATTCTAACTCCAGGAAGGTGCAGCAGTAGGGAAAGTGTAGGATAGTGTAGAGATATAATTTAATATTCTAACTCCAGGAAGGTGTTGCAGTAGGGTAAGTGATGGATAGTGTAGGAGTATAATTTACTATTCTAACTCCAGGAAGGTGCAGCAGTAGGGAAAGTGATGGATAGTGTAGGGGTTTAATTTACTATTCTAACTCCAGGAAGGTGCAGCAGTAGGGAAAGTGATGGATAGTGTAGGGGTATAATTTACTATTCTAACTCCAGGAAGGTTTTGCAGTAGGGTAAGTGATGGATAGTGTAGGAGTATAATTTACTATTCTAACTCCAGGAAGGTGCAGCAGTATGGAAAGTGATGGATAGTGTAGGTGTTCTATTTACTATTCTAAGTCCAGGAAGGTGCAGCACAAAGGAAAGTGTAGGATAGTGTAGGGGTATAATTTACTATTCTAACTCCAGGAAGGTGCAGCAGTAAGGAAAATGATGGATAGTGTAGGGGTATAATTTACTATTCTTACTCCAGGAAGGTGTTGCATAAGGGTAAGTGATGGATAGTGTAGGGGTACGATTTACTATTCTAACTTCAGGAAGGTGCAGCAGTAGGGAAAGTGATGGATAGTGTAGGGGTTTGATTTACTATTCTAACTCCAGGAAGGTACAGCAATAAGGAAAGTGATGGATAGTGTAGGGGTATAATTTACTATTCTAACTCCAGGAAGGTGTTGCAGTAGGGTAAGTGATGGCTAGTGTAGGAGTATAATTTACTATTCTAACTCCAGGAAGGTGCAGCAGTAGGGAAAGTGATGGATAGTGTAGGGGTTTAATTTACTATTCTAACTCCAGGAAGGTGCAGCAGTAGGGAAAGTGATGGATAGTGTATTAACTATTCCAAGTCCAGGAAGGTGCAGCACAAAGAAAAGTGTAGGATAGTGTAGGGGAAATAATATACTATTCTAACTCCAGGAAGGTGCAGCAGTAGGGAAAGTGATGGATAGACTAAGGGTTTAATTTACTATTCTAACTCCAGGAAGGTGCAGCAGTAGGGAAAGTGATGGATAGTGTAGGGGTTCGATTTACTATTCTAACTCCAGGAAGGTGCAGCAGTAGGGAAAGTGATGGATAGTGTAGGGGTATAATTTACTATTCTAACTCCAGGAAGGTTTTGCAGTAGGGTAAGTGTTGGATAGTATAGGAGTATAATTTACTATTCTAACTCCAGGAAGGTGCAGCAGTAGGGAAAGTGATGGATAGTGTAGGGGTTCTATTTACTATTCTAAGTCCAGGAAGGTGCAGCACAAAGGAAAGTGTAGGATAGTGTAGGGGTATAATATACTATTCTAACTCCAGGAAGGTGCAGCAGTAGGGAAAATGATGGATAGTGTAGAGGTTCAATTTGCTATTCTAACTCCAGAAAGGTGCATCAATAAGGAAAGTGATGGATAGTGTGGGGGTATAATTTACTATTCTAACTCAAGGAAGGTGCAGCAGTAGGGAAAGTGATGGATAGTGTAGGGGTTCAATTTACTACTCTAACTCCAGGAAGGTGCAGCAGTAGGTAAAGTGATGGATAGTGTAGGGATATAATTTACTATTCTAACTCCAGAAAGGTGTAGCAGTAGGGAAAGTGTAGGATAGTGTAGAGATATAATTCAATATTCTAAGTCCAGGAAGGTGCAGCAGTAGGGAAAGTGATGGATAGTGTAGGGGTATAATTTACTATTCGAACCCCAGGAAGGTGCAGCAGTAAGGAAAGTGATGGATAGTGTAGGGGTATAATTTACTATTCTAACTCCAGGAAGGTGTTGCAGAAGGGTAAGTGATGGATAGTGTAGGGGTATAAATTACTATTTTAACTCCTGGAAGGTGCACCAGTAGGGAAAGTGATGGATAGTGTAGGGGTTCTATTTACTATTCTAAGTCCAGGAAGGTGCAGCACAAAGGAAAGTGTAGGATAGTGTAGGGGTATAATATACTATTCTAACTCCAGGAAGGTGCAGCAGTAGGGAAAGTGATGGATAGTGTAGGGGTTCAATTTACTATTCTAACTCCAGGAAGGTGCAGCAGTAGGGAAAGTGATGGATAGTGTAAGGGTTTAATTTACTATTCTAACTCCAGGAAGGTGCAGCAATAAGGAACGTGATGGATAGTGTAGGGATATAATTTATTATTCTAACTCCAGGACGGTGCAGCAGTAGGGAAAGTGATGGATAGTGTAGGGGTTCTACTTACTATTCTAAGTCCAGGAAGGTGCAGCACAAAGGAAAGTGTAGGATAGTGTAGGGGTATAATATACTATTCTAACTCCAGGAAGGTGCAGCAGTAGGGAAAGTGATGGATATTGTAGGGGTTCAATTTACTAGTCTAACTCCAGGAAGGTGCAGCAGTACGGAAAGTGATGGATAGTGTAAGGGTTTAGATTACTATTCTAACTCCAGGAAGGTGCAGCAATAGGGAAAGTGATGGATAGTGTAAGGGTATAATTTACTATTCTAACTCAAGGAAGGTGCAGCAGTAGGGAAAGTGATGGATAGTGTAGGGGTTCAATTTACTACTCTAACTCCAGGAAGGTGCAGCAGTAGGGAAAGTGATGGATAGTGTAGGGATATAATTTACTATTCTAACTCCAGGAAGGTGCAGCAGTAGGGAAAGTGTAGGATAGTGTAGAGATATAATTTAATATTCTAAGTCCAGGAAGGTGCAGCAGTAAGGAAAGTGATGGATAGTGTAGGGGTATAATTTACTATTCTAACTTCAGGAAGGTGTTGCAGAAGGGTAAGTGATGGATAGTGTAGGGGTATACATTACTATTCTAACTCCAGGAACGTGCAGCAGTAGGGAAAGTGATGGATAATATAGGGGTTCAATTTACTATTCTAACTCCAGGAAGGTGCAGCAGTAGGGAAAGTGACGGATAGTGTAGGGGTATAATTTACTATTCTAACTCCAGGAAGGTTTTGCAGTAGGGTAAGTGATGGATAGTGTAGGAGTATAATTTACTATTCTAACTCCAGGAAGGTGCAGCAGTAGGGAAAGTGATGGATAGTGTAGGGGTATAATTTACTATTCTAACTCCAGGAAGGTGCAGCAATAAGGAACGTGATGGATAGTGTAGGGCTATAATTTACTATTCCAACTCCAGGAAGGTGCAGCAGTAGGGAAAGTGATGGATAGTGTAGGGGTTCAATTTACTAGTCTAACTCCAGGAAGGTGCAGCAGTAGGGAAAGTGAAGGATAGTGTAGGGTTTAATTTACTATTCTAACTCCAGGAAGGTGCAGCAATAGGGAAAGTGATGGATAGTGTAGGGGTATAATTTACTATTCTAACTCAAGGAAGGTGCAGCAGTAGGGAAAGTGATGGATAGTGTAGGGGTTCAATTTACTACTCTAACTCCAGGAAGGTGCAGCAGTAGGGAAAGTGATGGATAGTTTAGGGATATAATCTACTATTCTAACTCCAAGAAGGTGTTGCATAAGGGTAAGTGATGGATAGTGTAGGGGTACGATTTACTATTCTAACTCCAGGAAGGTGCAGCAGTAGGGAAAGTGATGGATAGTGTAGGGGTTTGATTTACTATTCTAACTCCAGGAAGGTGCAGCACAAATGAAAGTGTAGGATAGTGTAGGGGTATAATTTACTATTCTAACTCCAGGAAGGTGCAGCAGTAAGGAAAATGATGGATAGTGTAGGGGTATAATTTACTATTCTTACTCCAGGAAGGTGTTGCATAAGGGTAAGTGATGGATAGTGTAGGGGTACGATTTACTATTCTAACTCCAGGAAGGTGCAGCAGTAGGGAAAGTGATGGATAGTGTAGGGGTTTGATTTACTATTCTAACTCCAGGAAGGTACAGCAATAAGGAAAGTGATGGATAGTGTAGGGGTATAATTTACTATTCTAACTCCAGGAAGGTGTTGCAGTAGGGTAAGTGATGGCTAGTGTAGGAGTATAATTTACTATTCTAACTCCAGGAAGGTGCAGCAGTAGGGAAAGTGATGGATAGTGTAGGGGTTTAATTTACTATTCTAACTCCAGGAAGGTGCAGCAGTAGGGAAAGTGATGGATAGTGTATTAACTATTCCAAGTCCAGGAAGGTGCAGCACAAAGAAAAGTGTAGGATAGTGTAGGGGAAATAATATACTATTCTAACTCCAGGAAGGTGCAGCAGTAGGGAAAGTGATGGATAGACTAAGGGTTTAATTTACTATTCTAACTCCAGGAAGGTGCAGCAGTAGGGAAAGTGATGGATATTGTAGGGGTTCAATTTACTAGTCTAACTCCAGGAAGGTGCAGCAGTAGGGAAAGTGATGGATAGTGTAAGGGTTTAATTTACTATTCTAACTCCAGGAAGGTGCAGCAATAAGGAACGTGATGGATAGTGTAGGGATATCATTTATTATTCTAACTCCAGGAAGGTGCAGCAGTAGGGAAAGTGATGGATAGTGTAGGGGTTCTATTTACTATTCTAAGTCCAGGAAGGTGCAGCACAAAGGAAAGTGTAGGATAGTGTAGGGGTATAATATACTATTCTAACTCCAGGAAGGTGCAGCAGTAGGGAAAGTGATGGATAGTGTAAGGGTTTAGATTACTATTCTAAATCCAGGAAGGTGCAGCAATAGGGAAAGTGATGGATAGTGTAAGGGTATAATTTACTATTCTAACTCAAGGAAGGTGCAGCAGTAGGGAAAGTGATGGATAGTGTAGGGGTTCAATTTACCACTCTAACTCCAGGAAGGTGCAGCAGTAGGGAAAGTGATGGATAGTGTAGGGATATAATTTACTATTCTAACTCCAGGAAGGTGCAGCAGTAGGGAAAGTGTAGGATAGTGTAGAGATATAATTTAATATTCTAAGTCCAGGAAGGTGCAGCAGTAAGGAAAGTGATGGATAGTGTAGGGGTATAATTTACTATTCTAACTCCAGGAAGGTGTTGCAGAAGGGTAAGTGATGGATAGTGTAGGGGTATACATTACTATTCTAACTCCAGGAACGTGCAGCAGTAGGGAAAGTGATGGATAATATAGGGGTTCAATTTACTATTCTAACTCCAGGAAGGTGCAGCAGTAGGGAAAGTGACGGATAGTGTAGGGGTATAATTTACTATTCTAACTCCAGGAAGGTTTTTCAGTAGGGTAAGTGATGGATAGTGTAGGAGTATAATTTACTATTCTAACTCCAGGAAGGTGCAGCAGTAGGGAAAGTGATGGATAGTGTAGGGGTATAATTTACTATTCTAACTCCAGGAAGGTGCAGCAATAAGGAGCGTGATGGATAGTGTAGGGGTTCGATATACTATTCTAACTCCAGGAAGGTGCAGCAGTAGGGAAAGTGATGGATAGTGTACAGGTTTGATTTACTATTCTAACTCCAGGAAGGTGCAGCAGTAGGAAAGTGATGGATAGTGTAAGGGTTTAATTTACTATTCTAACTCCTGGAAGGTGCAGCAATAAGGAACGTGATGGATAGTGTAGTGCTATAATTTACTATTCTAACTCCAGGAAGGTGCAGCAGTAGGGAAAGTGATGGATAGTGTAGGGGTTTAAGTTACTATTCTAACTCCAGGAAGGTGCAGCAGTAGGGAAAGTGATGGATATTGTAGGGGTTCAATTTACTAGTCTAACTCCAGGAAGGTGCAGCAGTGGGGAAAGTGATGGATAGTGTAAGGGTTTAATTTACTATTCTAACTCCAGGAAGGTGCAGCAATAGGGAAAGAGATGGATAGTGTAGGGGTATAATTTACTATTCCAACTCAAGGAAGGTGCAGCAGTAGGGAAAGTGTAGGATAGTGTAGAGATATAATTTAATATTCTAAGTCCAGGAAGGTCCAGCAGTAGGGAAAGTGATGGATAGTGTAGGGGTATAATTTACTATTCGAACTCCAGGAAGGTGCATCAGTAAGGAAAGTGATGGATAGTGTAGGGGTATAATTTACTATTCTAACTCCAGGAAGGTGTTGCAGAAGGGTAAGTGATGGATAGTGTAGGGGTATAAATTAGTATTCTAACTCCAGGAAGGTGCACCAGTAGGGAAAGTGATGGATAGTGTAGGGGTTCTATTTACTATTCTAAGTCGAGGAAGGTGCAGCACAAAGGAAAGTGTAGGATAGTGTAGGGGTATAATATCCTATTCTAACTCCAGGAAGGTGCAGCAGTAGGGAGAGTGATGGATAGTGTAAGGGTTTAATTTACTATTCTAACTCCAGGAAGGTGCAGCAATAAGGAACGTGATGGATAGTGTAGGGCTATAATTTACTATTCTAACTCCAGGAAGGTGCAGCAGTAGGGAAAGTGATGGTTAGTGTAAGGGTTTAATTTACTATTCTAACTCCAGGAAGGTGCAGCAATAGGGAAAGTGATGGATAGTGTAGGGGTATAATTTACTATTCCAACTCAAGGAAGGTGCAGCAGTAGGGAAAGTGATGGATAGTGTAGAGGTTCAATTTACTACTCTAACTCCAGGAAGGTGCAGCAGTAGGGAAAGTGATGGATAGTGTAGGGATATAATTTACTATTCTAACTCCAGGAAGGTGCAGCAGTAGGGAAAGTGTAGGATAGTGTAGAGATATAATTTAATATTCTAAGTCCAGGAAGGTGCAGCAGTAGGGAAAGTGATGGATAGTGTAGGGGTATAATTTACTATTCTAACTCCAGGAAGGTGTTGCAGAAGGGTAAGTGATGGATAGTGTAGGGGTATACATTACTATTCTAACTCCAGGAAGGTGCAGCAGTAGGGAAAGTGATGGATAATATAGGGGTTAAATTTACTATTCTAACTCCAGGAAGGTGCAGCAGTAGGGAAAGTGACGGATAGTGTAGGGGTATAATTTACTATTCTAACTCCAGGAAGGTTTTGCAGTAGGGTAAGTGATGGATAGTGTAGGAGTATAATTTACTATTCTAACTCCAGGAAGGTGCAGCAGTAGGGAAAGTGATGGATAGTGTAGGGGTTCGATTTACTATTCTAACTCCAGGAAGGTGCAGCAGTAGGGAA
The DNA here is from genome assembly GCF_964261635.1 of Lissotriton helveticus. Taxonomy (NCBI): domain Eukaryota; kingdom Metazoa; phylum Chordata; class Amphibia; order Caudata; family Salamandridae; genus Lissotriton; species Lissotriton helveticus. The sequence goes on from NC_136068.1 coordinate 1,791,633,414, forward strand.
AGTGATGGATAGTGTAAGGGTTTAATTTACTATTCTAACTCCAGGAAGGTGCAGCAATAAGGAACGTGATGGATAGTGTAGGGCTACAATTTACTATTCCAACTCCAGGAAGGTGCAGCAGTAGGGAAAGTGATGGATAGTGTAGGGGTTCAATGTACTAGTCTAACTCCAGGAAGGTGCAGCAGTAGGGAAAGTGAAGGATAGTGTAAGGGTTTAATTTACTATTCTAACTCCAGGAAGGTGCAGCAATAGGGAAAGTGATGGATAGTGTAGGGGTATAATTTACTATTCTAACTCAAGGAAGGTGCAGCAGTAGGGAAAGTGATGGATAGTGTAGGGGTTCAATTTACTACTCTAACTCCAGGAAGGTGCAGCAGTAGGGAAAGTGATGAATAGTGTAGGGATATAATCTACTATTCTAACTCCAGGAAGGTGTTGCAGTAGGGTAAGTGATGGATAGTGTAGGAGTATAATTTACTATTCTAACTCCAGGAAGGTGCAGCAGTAGGGAAAGTGATGGATAGTGTAGGGGTTTAATTTACTATTTTAACTCCAGGAAGGTGCAGCAGTAGGGAAAGTGATGGATAGTGTACGGGTTTGATTTACTATTCTAACTCCAGGAAGGTACAGCAATAAGGAAAGTGATGGATAGTGTAGGGGTATAATTTACTATTCTAACTCCATGAAGGTTTTGCAGTAGGGTAAGTGTTGGATAGTGTAGGAGTATAATTTACTATTCTAACTCCAGGAAGGTGCAGCAGTAGGGAAAGTAATGGATAGTGTAGGGGTTCGATTTACTATTCTAACTCCAGGAAGGTGCAGCAGTAGGGAAAGTGATGGATAGTGTACGGGTTTGATTTACTATTCTAACTCCAGAAAGGTACAGCAATAAGTAAAGTGATGGATAGTGTAGGGGTATAATTTACTATTCTAACTCCAGGAAGGTTTTGCAGTAGGGTAAGTGATGGATAGTGTAGGAGTATAATTTACTATTCTAACTCCAGGAAGGTGCAGCAGTAGGGAAAGTGATGGATAGTGTAGGGGTTCTATTTACTATTCTAAGTCCAGGAAGGTGCAGCACAAAGGAAAGTGTAGGATAGTTTAGGGGTATAATTTACTATTCTAACTCCAGGAAGGTGCAGCAGTAAGGAAAATGATGGATAGTGTAGGGGTATAATTTACTATTCTTACTCCAGGAAGGTGTTGCATAAGGGTAAGTGATGGATAGTGTAGGGGTACAATTTACTATTCTAACTCCAGGAAGGTGCAGCAGTAGGGAAAGTGATGGATAGTGTAGGGGTTTGATTTACTATTCTAACTCCAGGAAGGTACAGCAATAAGGAAAGTGATGGATAGTGTAGGGGTATAATTTACTATTCTAACTCCAGGAAGGTGTTGCAGTAGGGTAAGTGATGGCTAGTGTAGGAGTATAATTTACTATTCTAACTTCAGGAAGGTGCAGCAGTAGGGAAAGTGATGGATAGTGTAGGGGTGTAATTTACTATTCTAACTCCAGGAAGGTGCAGCAGTAGGGAAAGTGATGGATAGCGTATTAACTATTCCAAGTCCAGGAAGGTGCGGCACAAAGAAAAGTGTAGGAGAGTGTAGGGGGAATAATATACTATTCTAACTCCAGGAAGGTGCAGCAGTAGGGAAAGTGATGGATAGACTATGGGTTTAATTTACTATTCTAACTCCAGGAAGGTGCAGCAGTAGGGAAAGTGATGGATAGTGTAGGGGTTCGATTTACTATTCTAACTCCAGGAAGGTGCAGCAGTAGGGAAAGTGATGGATAGTGTACAAGTTTGATTTACTATTCTAACTCCAGGAAGGTACAGCAATAAGGAAAGTGATGGATAGTGTAGGGGTATAATTTACTATTCTAACTCCAGGAAGGTTTTGCAGTAGGGTAAGTGTTGGATAGTATAGGAGTATAATTTACTATTCTAACTCCAGGAAGGTGCAGCAGTAGGGAAAGTGATGGATAGTGTAGGGGTTCTATTTACTATTCTAAGTCCAAGAAGGTGCAGCACAAAGGAAAGTGTAGGATAGTGTAGGGGTATAATATACTATTCTAACTCCAGGAAGGTGCAGCAGTAGGGAAAATGATGGATAGTGTAGAGGTTCAATTTGCTATTCTAACTCCAGAAAGGTGCATCAATAAGGAAAGTGATGGATAGTGTGGGGGTATAATTTACTATTCTAACTCAAGGAAGGTGCAGCAGTAGGGAAAGTGATGGATAGTGTAGGGGTTCAATTTACTACTCTAACTCCAGGAAGGTGCAGCAGTAGGTAAAGTGATGGATAGTGTAGGGATATAATTTACTATTCTAACTCCAGAAAGGTGTAGCAGTAGGGAAAGTGTAGGATAGTGTAGAGATATAATTCAATATTCTAAGTCCAGGAAGGTGCAGCAGTAGGGAAAGTGATGGATAGTGTAGGGGTATAATTTACTATTCGAACCCCAGGAAGGTGCAGCAGTAAGGAAAGTGATGGATAGTGTAGGGGTATAATTTACTATTCTAACTCCAGAAAGGTGTAGCAGTAGGGAAAGTGTAGGATAGTGTAGAGATATAATTCAATATTCTAAGTCCAGGAAGGTGCAGCAGTAGGGAAAGTGATGGATAGTGTAGGGGTATAATTTACTATTCGAACCCCAGGAAGGTGCAGCAGTAAGGAAAGTGATGGATAGTGTAGGGGTATAATTTACTATTCTAACTCCGGGAAGGTGTTGCAGAAGGGTAAGTGATGGATAGTGTAGGGGTATAAATTACTATTTTAACTCCTGGAAGGTGCACCAGTAGGGAAAGTGATGGATAGTGTAGGGGTTCTATTTACTATTCTAAGTCCAGGAAGGTGCAGCACAAAGGAAAGTGTAGGATAGTGTAGGGGTATAATATACTATTCTAACTCCAGGAAGGTGCAGCAGTAGGGAAAGTTATGGATAGTGTAGGGGTTCAATTTACTATTCTAACTCCAGGAAGGTGCAGCAGTAGGGAAAGTGATGGATAGTGTAAGGGTTTAATTTACTATTCTAACTCCAGGAAGGTGCAGCAATAAGGAACGTGATGGATAGTGTAGGGCTATAATTTATTATTCTAACTCCAGGAAGGTGCAGCAGTAGGGAAAGTGATGGATAGTGTAGGGGTTCTATTTACTATTCTAAGTCCAGGAAGGTGCAGCACAAAGGAAAGTGTAGGATAGTGTAGGGGTATAATATACTATTCTAACTCCAGGAAGGTGCAGCAGTAGGGAAAGTGATGGATATTGTAGGGGTTCAATTTACTAGTCTAACTCCAGGAAGGTGCAGCAGTAGGGAAAGTGATGGATAGTGTAAGGGTTTAATTTACTATTCTAACTCCAGGAAGGTGCAGCAATAGGGAAAGTGATGGATAGTGTAGGGGTATAATTTACTATTCTAACTCAAGGAAGGTGCAGCAGTAGGGAAAGTGATGGATAGTGTAGGGGTTCAATTTACTACTCTAACTCCAGGAAGGTGCAGCAGTAGGGAAAGTGATGGATAGTGTAGGGATATAATTTACTATTCTAACTCCAGGAAGGTGCAGCAGTAGGGAAAGTGTAGGATAGTGTAGAGATATAATTTAATATTCTAAGTCCAGGAAGGTGCAGCAGTAGGGAAAGTGATGGATAGTGTAGGGGTATAATTTACTATTCTAACTCCAGGAAGGTGTTGCAGAAGGGTAAGTGATGGATAGTGTAGGGGTATACATTACTATTCTAACTCCAGGAATGTGCAGCAGTAGGGAAAGTGATGGATAATATAGGGGTTCAATTTACTATTCTAACTCCAGGAAGGTGCAGCAGTAGGGAAAGTGACGGATAGTGTAGGGGTATAATTTACTATTCTAACTCCAGGAAGGTTTTGCAGTAGGGTAAGTGATGGATAGTGTAGGAGTATAATTTACTATTCTAACTCCAGGAAGGTGCAGCAGTAGGGAAAGTGATGGATAGTGTAGGGGTTCGATTTACTATTCTAACTCCAGGAAGGTGCAGCAGTAGGGAAAGTGATGGATAGTGTAAGGGTTTCATTTACTATTCTAACTCCAGGAAGGTGCAGCAATAGGGAAAGTGATGGATAGTGTAGGGGTATAATTTACTATTCTAACTCAAGGAAGGTGCAGCAGTAGGGAAAGTGATGGATAGTGTAGGGGTTCAATTTACTACTCTAACTCCAGGAAGGTGCAGCAGTAGGGAAAGTGATGGATAGTGTAGGAGTATAATTTACTATTCTAACTCCAGGAAGGTGCAGCAGTAGGGAAAGTGATGGATAGTGTAGGGGTTTAATTTACTATTCTAACTCCAGGAAGGTGCAGCAGTAGGGAAAGTGATGGATAGTGTAGGGGTTCGATATTCTATTCTAACTCCAGGAAGGTGCAGCAGTAGGGAAAGTGATGGATAGTGTACGGGTTTGATTTACTATTCTAACTCCAGGAAGGTGCAGCAGTAGGGAAAGTGATGGATAGTGTACGGGTTTGATTTACTATTCTAACTCCAGGAAGGTGCAGCAGTAGGAAAGTGATGGATAGTGTAAGGGTTTAATTTACTATTCTAACTCCAGGAAGGTGCAGCAATAAGGAACGTGATGGATAGTGTAGGGCTATAATTTACTATTCTAACTCCAGGAAGGTGCAGCAGTAGGGAAAGTGATGGATAGTGTACGGGTTTGATTTACTATTCTAACTCCAGGAAGGTGCAGCAGTAGGAAAGTGATGGATAGTGTAAGGGTTTAATTTACTATTCTAACTCCTGGAAGGTGCAGCAATAAGGAACGTGATGGATAGTGTAGTGCTATAATTTACTATTCTAACTCCAGGAAGGTGCAGCAGTAGGGAAAGTGATGGATAGTGTAGGGGTTTAAGTTACTATTCTAACTCCAGGAAGGTGCAGCAGTAGGGAAAGTGATGGATATTGTAGGGGTTCAATTTACTAGTCTAACTCCAGGAAGGTGCAGCAGTGGGGAAAGTGATGGATAGTGTAAGGGTTTAATTTACTATTCTAACTCCAGGAAGGTGCAGCAATAGGGAAAGAGATGGATAGTGTAGGGGTATAATTTACTATTCCAACTCAAGGAAGGTGCAGCAGTAGGGAAAGTGTAGGATAGTGTAGAGATATAATTTAATATTCTAAGTCCAGGAAGGTGCAGCAGTAGGGAAAGTGATGGATAGTGTAGGGGTATAATTTACTATTCGAACTCCAGGAAGGTGCATCAGTAAGGAAAGTGATGGATAGTGTAGGGGTATAATTTACTATTCTAACTCCAGGAAGGTGTTGCAGAAGGGTAAGTGATGGATAGTGTAGGGGTATAAATTAGTATTCTAACTCCAGGAAGGTGCACCAGTAGGGAAAGTGATGGATAGTGTAGGGGTTCTATTTACTATTCTAAGTCGAGGAAGGTGCAGCACAAAGGAAAGTGTAGGATAGTGTAGGGGTATAATATCCTATTCTAACTCCAGGAAGGTGCAGCAGTAGGGAGAGTGATGGATAGTGCAAGGGTTTAATTTACTATTCTAACTCCAGGAAGGTGCAGCAATAAGGAACGTGATGGATAGTGTAGGGCTATAATTTACTATTCCTACTCCAGGAAGGTGCAGCAGTAGGGAAAGTGATGGACAGTGTAAGGGTTTAATTTACTATTCTAACTCCAGGAAGGTGCAGCAATAGGGAAAGTGATGGATAGTGTAGGGGTATAATTTACTATTCTAACTCAAGGAAGGTGCAGCAGTAGGGAAAGTGATGGATAGTGTAGGGGTTCAATTTACTACTCTAACTCCAGGAAGGTGCAGCAGTAGGGAAAGTGATGGATAGTGTAGGGATATAATTTACTATTCTAACTCCAGGAAGGTGCAGCAGTAGGGAAAGTGTAGGATAGTGTAGAGATATAATTTAATATTCTAAGTCCAGGAAGGTGCAGCAGTAGGGAAAGTGATGGATAGTGTAGGGGTATAATTTACTATTCTAACTCCAGGAAGGTGTTGCAGAAGGGTAAGTGATGGATAGTGTAGGGGTATACATTACTATTCTAACTCCAGGAAGGTGCAGCAGTAGGGAAAGTGATGGATAATATAGGGGTTAAATTTACTATTCTAACTCCAGGAAGGTGCAGCAGTAGGGAAAGTGACGGATAGTGTAGGGGTATAATTTACTATTCTAACTCCAGGAATGTTTTGCAGTAGGGTAAGTGATGGATAGTGTAGGAGTATAATTTACTATTCTAACTCCAGGAAGGTGCAGCAGTAGGGAAAGTGATGGATAGTGTAGGGGTTCAATTTACTATTCTAACTCCAGGAAGGTGCAGCAGTAGGGAAAGTGATGGATAGTGTAAGGGTTTAATTTACTAGTCTAACTCCAGGAAGGTGCAGCAATAAGGAACGTGATGGATAGTGTAGGGCTATAATTTACTATTCCAACTCCAGGAAGGTGCAGCAGTAGGGAAAGTGATGGATAGTGTAGGGGTTCAATTTACTAGTCTAACTCCAGGAAAGTGCAGCAGTAGGGAAAGTGAAGGATAGTGTAAGGGTTTAATTTACTATTCTAACTCCAGGTAGGTGCAGCAATAGGGAAAGTGATGGATAGTGTAGGGGTATAATTTACTACTCTAACTCAAGGAAGGTGCAGCAGTAGGGAAAGTGATGGATAGTGTAGGGGTTCAATTTACTACTCTAACTCCAGGAAGGTGCAGCAGTAGGGAAAGTGATGTATAGTGTAGGGATATAATCTACTATTCTAACTCCAGGAAGGTGCAGCAGTAGGGAAAGTGTAGGATAGTGTAGAGATATAATTTAATATTCTAACTCCAGGAAGGTGTTGCAGTAGGGTAAGTGATGGATAGTGTAGGAGTATAATTTACTATTCTAACTCCAGGAAGGTGCAGCAGTAGGGAAAGTGATGGATAGTGTAGGGGTTTAATTTACTATTCTAACTCCAGGAAGGTGCAGCAGTAGGGAAAGTGATGGATAGTGTACGGGTTTGATTTACTATTCTAACTCCAGGAAGGTACAGCAATAAGGAAAGTGATGGATAGAGTAGGGGTATAATTTACTATTCTAACTCCATGAATGTTTTGCAGTAGGGTAAGTGTTGGATAGTGTAGGAGTATAATTTACTATTCTAACTCCAGGAAGGTGCAGCAGTAGGGAAAGAAATGGATAGTGTAGGGGTTCGATTTACTATTCTAACTCCAGGAAGGTGCAGCAGTAGGGAAAGTGATGGATAGTGTACGGGTTTGATTTACTATTCTAATTCCAGAAAGGTACAGCAATAAGTAAAGTGATGGATAGTGTAGGGGTATAATTTACTATTCTAACTCCAGGAAGGTTTTGCAGTAGGGTAAGTGATGGATAGTGTAGGAGTATAATTTACTATTCTAACTCCAGGAAGGTGCAGCAGTAGGGAAAGTGATGGATAGTGTAGGGGTTCTATTTACTATTCTAAGTCCAGGAAGGTGCAGCACAAAGGAAAGTGTAGGATAGTGTAGGGGTATAATTTACTATTCTAACTCCAGGAAGGTGCAGCAGTAAGGAAAATGATGGATAGTGTAGGGGTATAATTTACTATTCTTACTCCAGGAAGTAGTTGCATAAGGGTAAGTGATGGATAGTGTAGGGGTACGATTTACTATTCTAACTCCAGGAAGGTGCAGCAGTAGGGAAAGTGATGGATAGTGTAGGGGTTTGATTTACTATTCTAACTCCAGGAAGGTACAGCAATAAGGAAAGTGATGGATAGTGTAGGGGTATAATTTACTATTCTAACTCCAGGAAGGTGTTGCAGTAGGGTAAGTGATGGCTAGTGTAGGAGTATAATTTACTATTCTAACTACAGGAAGGTGCAGCAGTAGGGAAAGTGATGGATAGTGTAGGGGTGTAATTTACTATTCTAACTCCAGGAAGGTGCAGCAGTAGGGAAAGTGATGGATAGTGTATTAACTATTCCAAGTCCAGGAAGGTGCAGCACAAAGAAAAGTGTAGGATAGTGTAGGGGGAATAATATACTATTCTAACTCCAGGAAGGTGCAGCAGTAGGGAAAGTGATGGATAGACTATGGGTTTAATTTACTATTCTAACTCCAGGAAGGTGCAGCAGTTGGCGAAAGTGATGGATAGTTTAGGGGTTCGATTTACTATTCTAACTCCAGGAAGGTGCAGCAGTAGGGAAAGTGATGGATAGTGTACAAGTTTGATTTACTATTCTAACTCCAGGAAGGTACAGCAATAAGGAAAGTGATGGATAGTGTAGGGGTATAATTTACTATTCTAACTCCAGGAAGGTTTTGCAGTAGGGTAAGTGTTGGATACTATAGGAGTATAATTTACTATTCTAACTCCAGGAAGGTGCAGCAGTAGGGAAAGTGATGGATAGTGTAGGGGTTCTATTTACTATTCTAAGTCCAAGAAGGTGCAGCAGTAGGGAAAGTGATGGATAGTGTAGGGGTATAATTTACTATTCGAACTCCAGGAAGGTGCATCAGTAAGGAAAGTGATGGATAGTGTAGGGGTATAATTTACTATTCTTACTCCCGGAAGTAGTTGCATAAGGGTAAGTGATGGATAGTGTAGGGGTACGATTTACTATTCTAACTCCAGGAAGGTGCAGCAGTAGGGAAAGTGATGGATAGTGTAGGGGTTTGATTTACTATTCTAACTCCAGGAAGGTACAGCAATAAGGAAAGTGATGGATAGTGTAGGGGTATAATTTACTATTCTAACTCCAGGAAGGTGTTGCAGTAGGGTAAGTGATGGCTAGTGTAGGAGTATAATTTACTATTCTAACTCCAGGAAGGTGCAGCAGTAGGGAAAGTGATGGATAGTGTAGGGGTGTAATTTACTATTCTAACTCCAGGAAGGTGCAGCAGTAGGGAAAGTGATGGATAGTGTATTAACTATTCCAAGTCCAGGAAGGTGCAGCACAAAGAAAAGTGTAGGATAGTGTAGGGGGAATAATATACTATTCTAACTCCAGGAAGGTGCAGCAGTAGGGAAAGTGATGGATAGACTATGGGTTTAATTTACTATTCTAACTCCAGGAAGGTGCAGCAGTAGGGAAAGTGATGGATAGTGTAGGGGTTTAATTTACTATTCTAACTCCAGGAAGGTGCAGCAGTAGGGAAAGTGATGGATAGTGTACGGGTTTGATTTACTATTCTAACTCCAGGAAGGTACAGCAATAAGGAAAGTGATGGATAGAGTAGGGGTATAATTTACTATTCTAACTCCATGAATGTTTTGCAGTAGGGTAAGTGTTGGATAGTGTAGGAGTATAATTTACTATTCTAACTCCAGGAAGGTGCAGCAGTAGGGAAAGAAATGGATAGTGTAGGGGTTCGATTTACTATTCTAACTCCAGGAAGGTGCAGCAGTAGGGAAAGTGATGGATAGTGTACGGGTTTGATTTACTATTCTAATTCCAGAAAGGTACAGCAATAAGTAAAGTGATGGATAGTGTAGGGGTATAATTTACTATTCTAACTCCAGGAAGGTTTTGCAGTAGGGTAAGTGATGGATAGTGTAGGAGTATAATTTACTATTCTAACTCCAGGAAGGTGCAGCAGTAGGGAAAGTGATGGATAGTGTAGGGGTTCTATTTACTATTCTAAGTCCAGGAAGGTGCAGCACAAAGGAAAGTGTAGGATAGTGTAGGGGTATAATTTACTATTCTAACTCCAGGAAGGTGCAGCAGTAAGGAAAATGATGGATAGTGTAGGGGTATAATTTACTATTCTTACTCCAGGAAGTAGTTGCATAAGGGTAAGTGATGGATAGTGTAGGGGTACGATTTACTATTCTAACTCCAGGAAGGTGCAGCAGTAGGGAAAGTGATGGATAGTGTAGGGGTTTGATTTACTATTCTAACTCCAGGAAGGTACAGCAATAAGGAAAGTGATGGATAGTGTAGGGGTATAATTTACTATTCTAACTCCAGGAAGGTGTTGCAGTAGGGTAAGTGATGGCTAGTGTAGGAGTATAATTTACTATTCTAACTACAGGAAGGTGCAGCAGTAGGGAAAGTGATGGATAGTGTAGGGGTGTAATTTACTATTCTAACTCCAGGAAGGTGCAGCAGTAGGGAAAGTGATGGATAGTGTATTAACTATTCCAAGTCCAGGAAGGTGCAGCACAAAGAAAAGTGTAGGATAGTGTAGGGGGAATAATATACTATTCTAACTCCAGGAAGGTGCAGCAGTAGGGAAAGTGATGGATAGACTATGGGTTTAATTTACTATTCTAACTCCAGGAAGGTGCAGCAGTTGGCGAAAGTGATGGATAGTTTAGGGGTTCGATTTACTATTCTAACTCCAGGAAGGTGCAGCAGTAGGGAAAGTGATGGATAGTGTACAAGTTTGATTTACTATTCTAACTCCAGGAAGGTACAGCAATAAGGAAAGTGATGGATAGTGTAGGGGTATAATTTACTATTCTAACTCCAGGAAGGTTTTGCAGTAGGGTAAGTGTTGGATACTATAGGAGTATAATTTACTATTCTAACTCCAGGAAGGTGCAGCAGTAGGGAAAGTGATGGATAGTGTAGGGGTTCTATTTACTATTCTAAGTCCAAGAAGGTGCAGCAGTAGGGAAAGTGATGGATAGTGTAGGGGTATAATTTACTATTCGAACTCCAGGAAGGTGCATCAGTAAGGAAAGTGATGGATAGTGTAGGGGTATAATTTACTATTCTTACTCCCGGAAGTAGTTGCATAAGGGTAAGTGATGGATAGTGTAGGGGTACGATTTACTATTCTAACTCCAGGAAGGTGCAGCAGTAGGGAAAGTGATGGATAGTGTAGGGGTTTGATTTACTATTCTAACTCCAGGAAGGTACAGCAATAAGGAAAGTGATGGATAGTGTAGGGGTATAATTTACTATTCTAACTCCAGGAAGGTGTTGCAGTAGGGTAAGTGATGGCTAGTGTAGGAGTATAATTTACTATTCTAACTCCAGGAAGGTGCAGCAGTAGGGAAAGTGATGGATAGTGTAGGGGTGTAATTTACTATTCTAACTCCAGGAAGGTGCAGCAGTAGGGAAAGTGATGGATAGTGTATTAACTATTCCAAGTCCAGGAAGGTGCAGCACAAAGAAAAGTGTAGGATAGTGTAGGGGGAATAATATACTATTCTAACTCCAGGAAGGTGCAGCAGTAGGGAAAGTGATGGATAGACTATGGGTTTAATTTACTATTCTAACTCCAGGAAGGTGCAGCAGTAGGGAAAGTGATGGATAGTGTAGGGGTTCGATTTACTATTCTAACTCCAGGAAGGTGCAGCAGTAGGGAAAGTGATGGATAGTGTACAAGTTTGATTTACTATTCTAACTCCAGGAAGGTACAGCAATAAGGAATGTGATGGATAGTGTAGGGGTATAATTTACTATTCTAACTCCAGGAAGGTTTTGCAGTAGGGTAAGTGTTGGATACTATAGGAGTATAATTTACTATTCTAACTCCAGGAAGGTGCAGCAGTAGGGAAAGTGATGGATAGTGTAGGGGTTCTATTTACTATTCTAAGTCCAAGAAGGTGCAGCAGTAGGGAAAGTGATGGATAGTGTAGGGGTATAATTTACTATTCGAACTCCAGGAAGGTGCATCAGTAAGGAAAGTGATGGATAGTGTAGGGGTATAATTTACTATTCTAACTCCAGGAAGGTGTTGCAGAAGGGTAAGTGATGGATAGTGTAGGGGTATAAATTAGTATTCTAACTCCAGGAAGGTGCACCAGTAGGGAAAGTGATGGATAGTGTAGGGGTTCTATTTACTATTCTAAGTCGAGGAAGGTGCAGCACAAAGGAAAGTGTAGGATAGTGTAGGGGTATAATATCCTATTCTAACTCCAGGAAGGTGCAGCAGTAGGGAGAGTGATGGATAGTGTAAGGGTTTAATTTACTATTCTAACTCCAGGAAGGTGCAGCAATAAGGAAGGTGATGGATAGTGTAGGGCTATAATTTACTATTCCTACTCCAGGAAGGTGCAGCAGTAGGGAAAGTGATGGATAGTGTAAGGGTTTAATTTACTATTCTAACTCCAGGAAGGTGCAGCAATAGGGAAAGTGATGGATAGTGTAGGGGTATAATTTACTATTCTAACTCAAGGAAGGTGCAGCAGTAGGGAAAGGGATGGATAGTGTAGGGGTTCAATTTACTACTCTAACTCCAGGAAGGTGCAGCAGTAGGGAAAGTGATGGATAGTGTAGGGATATAATTTACTATTCTAACTCCAGGAAGGTGCAGCAGTAGGGAAAGTGTAGGATAGTGTAGAGATATAATTTAATATTCTAAGTCCAGGAAGGTGCAGCAGTAGGGAAAGTGATGGATAGTGTAGGGGTATAATTTACTATTCTAACTCCAGGAAGGTGTTGCAGAAGGGTAAGTGATGGATAGTGTAGGGGTATACATTACTATTCTAACTCCAGGAAGGTGCAGCAGTAGGGAAAGTGATGGATAATATAGGGGTTAAATTTACTATTCTAACTCCAGGAAGGTGCAGCAGTAGGGAAAGTGACGGATAGTGTAGGGGTATAATTTACTATTCTAACTCCAGGAAGGTTTTGCAGTAGGGTAAGTGATGGATAGTGTAGGAGTATAATTTACTATTCTAACTCCAGGAAGGTGCAGCAGTAGGGAAAGTGATGGATAGTGTAGGGGTTCGATTTACTATTCTAACTCCAGGAAGGTGCAGCAGTAGGGAAAGTGATGGATAGTGTAAGGGTTTAATTTACTATTCTAACTCCAGGAAGGTGCAGCAATAAGGAACGTGATGGATAGTGTAGGGCTATAATTTACTATTCCAACTCCAGGAAGGTGCAGCAGTAGGGAAAGTGATGGATAGTGTAGGGGTTCAATTTACTAGTCTAACTCCAGGAAGGTGCAGCAGTAGGGAAAGTGAAGGATAGTGTAAGGGTTTAATTTACTATTCTAACTCCAGGAAGGTGCAGCAATAGGGAAAGTGATGGATAGTGTAGGGGTATAATTTACTACTCTAACTCAAGGAAGGTGCAGCAGTAGGGAAAGTGATGGATAGTGTAGGGGTTCAATTTACTACTCTAACTCCAGGAAGGTGCAGCAGTAGGGAAAGTGATGGATAGTGTAGGGATATAATCTACTATTCTAACTCCAGGAAGGTGCAGCAGTAGGGAAAGTGTAGGATAGTGTAGAGATATAATTTAATATTCTAACTCCAGGAAGGTGTTGCAGTAGGGTAAGTGATGGATAGTGTAGGAGTATAATTTACTATTCTAACTCCAGGAAGGTGCAGCAGTAGGGAAAGTGATGGATAGTGTAGGGGTTTAATTTACTATTCTAACTCCAGGAAGGTGCAGCAGTAGGGAAAGTGATGGATAGTGTACGGGTTTGATTTACTATTCTAACTCCAGGAAGGTACAGCAATAAGGAAAGTGATGGATAGTGTAGGGGTATAATTTACTATTCTAACTCCATGAAGGTTTTGCAGTAGGGTAAGTGTTGGATAGTGTAGGAGTATAATTTACTATTCTAACTCCAGGAAGGTGCAGCAGTAGGGAAAGTAATGGATAGTGTAGGGGTTCGATTTACTATTCTAACTCCAGGAAGGTGCAGCAGTAGGGAAAGTGATGGATAGTGTATGGGTTTGATTTACTATTCTAACTCCAGAAAGGTACAGCAATTAGTAAAGTGATGGATAGTGTAGGGGTATAATTTACTATTCTAACTCCAGGAAGGTTTTGCAGTAGAGTAAGTGATGGATAGTGTAGGAGTATAATTTACTATTCTAACTCCAGGAAGGTGCAGCAGTAGGGAAAGTGATGGATAGTGTAGGGGTTCTATTTACTATTCTAAGTCCAGGAAGGTGCAGCACAAAGGAAAGTGTAGGATAGTGTAGGGGTATAATTTACTATTCTAACTCCAGGAAGGTGCAGCAGTAAGGAAAATGATGGATAGTGTAGGGGTATAATTTACTATTCTTACTCCAGGAATTAGTTGCATAAGGGTAAGTGATGGATAGTGTAGGGGTACGATTTACTATTCTAACTCCAGGAAGGTGCAGCAGTAGGGAAAGTGATGGATAGTGTAGGGGTTTGATTTACTATTCTAACTCCAGGAAGGTACAGCAATAAGGAAAGTGATGGATAGTGTAGGGGTATAATTTACTATTCTAACTCCAGGAAGGTGTTGCAGTAGGGTAAGTGATGGCTAGTGTAGGAGTATAATTTACTATTCTAACTCCAGGAAGGTGCAGCAGTAGGGAAAGTGATGGATAGTGTAGGGGTGTAATTTACTATTCTAACTCCAGGAAGGTGCAGCAGTAGGGAAAGTGATGGATAGTGTATTAACTATTCCAAGTCCAGGAAGGTGCAGCACAAAGAAAAGTGTAGGATAGTGTAGGGGGAATAATATACTATTCTAACTCCAGGAAGGTGCAGCAGTAGGGAAAGTGATGGATAGACTATGGGTTTAATTTACTATTCTAACTCCAGGAAGGTGCAGCAGTAGGGAAAGTGATGGATAGTGTAGGGGTTCGATTTACTATTCTAACTCCAGGAAGGTGCAGCAGTAGGGAAAGTGATGGATAGTGTACACGTTTGATTTACTATTCTAACTCCAGAAAGGTACAGCAATAAGGAAAGTGATGGATAGTGTAGGGGTATAATTTACTATTCTAACTCCAGGAAGGTTTTGCAGTAGGGTAAGTGTTGGATACTATAGGAGTATAATTTACTATTCTAACTCCAGGAAGGTGCAGCAGTAGGGAAAGTGATGGATAGTGTAGGGGTTCTATTTACTATTCTAAGTCCAAGAAGGTGCAGCACAAAGGAAAGTGTAGGATAGTGTAGGGGTATAATATACTATTCTAACTCCAGGAAGGTGCAGCAGTAGGGAAAATGATGGATAGTGTAGAGGTTCAATTTGCTATTCTAACTCCAGAAAGGTGCATCAATAAGGAAAGTGATGGATAGTGTGGGGGTATAATTTACTATTCTAACTCAAGGAAGGTGCAGCAGTAGGGAAAGTGATGGATAGTGTAGGGGTTCAATTTACTACTCTAACTCCAGGAAGGTGCAGCAGTAGGTAAAGTGATGGATAGTGTAGGGATATAATTTACTATTCTAACTCCAGAAAGGTGTAGCAGTAGGGAAAGTGTAGGATAGTGTTGAGATATAATTCAATATTCTAAGTCCAGGAAGGTGCAGCAGTAGGGAAAGTGATGGATAGTGTAGGGGTATAATTTACTATTCGAACCCCAGGAAGGTGCAGCAGTAAGGAAAGTGATGGATAGTGTAGGGGTATAATTTACTATTCTAACTCCAGAAAGGTGTAGCAGTAGGGAAAGTGTAGGATAGTGTAGAGATATAATTCAATATTCTAAGTCCAGGAAGATGCAGCAGTAGGGAAAGTGATGGATAGTGTAGGGGTATAATTTACTATTCGAACCCCAGGAAGGTACAGCAGTAAGGAAAGTGATGGATAGTGTAGGGGTATAATTTACTATTCTAACTCCGGGAAGGTGTTGCAGAAGGGTAAGTGATGGATAGTGTAGGGGTATAAATTACTATTTTAACTCCTGGAAGGTGCACCAGTAGGGAAAGTGATGGATAGTGTAGGGGTTCTATTTACTATTCTAAGTCCAGGAAGGTGCAGCACAAAGGAAAGTGTAGGATAGTGTAGGGGTATAATATACTATTCTAACTCCAGGAAGGTGCAGCAGTAGGGAAAGTGATGGATAGTGTAGGGGTTCAATTTACTATTCTAACTCCAGGAAGGTGCAGCAATAAGGAACGTGATGGATAGTGTAGGGGTATAATATACTATTCTAACTCCAGGAAGGTGCAGCAGTAGGGAAAGTGATGGATAGTGTAAGGGTTTAATTTACTATTCTAACTCCAGGAAGGTGCAGCAATAAGGAACGTGATGGATAGTGTAGGGCTATAATTTATTATTCTAACTCCAGGAAGGTGCAGCAGTAGGGAAAGTGATGGATAGTGTAGGGGTTCTATTTACTATTCTAAGTCCAGGAAGGTGCAGCACAAAGGAAAGTGTAGGATAGTGTGGGGGTATAATATACTATTCTAACTCCAGGAAGGTGCAGCAGTAGGGAAAGTGATGGATATTGTAGGGGTTCAATTTACTAGTCTAACTCCAGGAAGGTGCAGCAGTAGGGAAAGTGATGGATAGTGTAAGGGTTTAATTTACTATTCTAACTCCAGGAAGTTGCAGCAATAGGGAAAGTGATGGATAGTGTAGGGGTATAATTTACTATTCTAACTCAAGGAAGGTGCAGCAGTAGGGAAAGTGATGGATAGTGTAGGGGTTCAATTTACTACTCTAACTCCAGGAATGTGCAGCAGTAGGGAAAGTGATGGATAGTGTAGGGATATAATTTACTATTCTAACTCCAGGAAGGTGCAGCAGTAGGGAAAGTGTAGGATAGTGTAGAGATATAATTTAATATTCTAAGTCCAGGAAGGTGCAGCAGTAGGGAAAGTGATGGATAGTGTAGGGGTATAATTTACTATTCTAACTCCAGGAAGGTGTTGCAGAAGGGTAAGTGATGGATAGTGTAGGGGTATACATTACTATTCTAACTCCAGGAACGTGCAGCAGTAGGGAAAGTGATGGATAATATACGGGTTCAATTTACTATTCTAACTCAAGGAAGGTGCAGCAGTAGGGAAAGTGACGGATAGTGTAGGGGTATAATTTACTATTCTAACTCCAGGAAGGTTTTGCAGTAGGGTAAGTGATGGATAGTGTAGGAGTATAATTTACTACTCTAACTCCAGGAAGGTGCAGCAGTAGGGAAAGTGATGGATAGTGTAGGGGTTCGATTTACTATTCTAACTCCAGGAAGGTGCAGCAATAGGGAAAGTGATGGATAGTGTAAGGGTTTCATTTACTATTCTAACTCCAGGAAGGTGCAGCAATAGGGAAAGTGATGGATAGTGTAGGGGTATAATTTACTATTCTAACTCAAGGAAGGTGCAGCAGTAGGGAAAGTGATGGATAGTGTAGGGGTTCAATTTACTACTCTAACTCCAGGAAGGTGCAGCAGTAGGGAAAGTGATGGATAGTGTAGGAGTATAATTTACTATTCTAACTCCAGGAAGGTGCAGCAGTAGGGAAAGTGATGGATAGTGTAGGGGTTTAATTTACTATTCTAACTCCAGGAAGGTGCAGCAGTAGGGAAAGTGATGGATTGTGTAGGGGTTCGATATACTATTCTAACTCCAGGAAGGTGCAGCAGTAGGGAAAGTGATGGATAGTGTACGGGTTTGATTTACTATTCTAACTCCAGGAAGGTGCAGCAGTAGGAAAGTGATGGATAGTGTAAGGGTTTAATTTACTATTCTAACTCCTGGGAGGTGCAGCAATAAGGAACGTGATGGATAGTGTAGTGCTATAATTTGCTATTCTAACTCCAAGAAGGTGAAGCAGTAGGGAAAATGATGGATAGTTTAGGGGTTCTATTTACTATTCTAAGTCCAGGAAGGTGCAGCACAAAGGAAAGTGTAGGATAGTGTAGGGGTATAATATACTATTCTAACTCCAGGAAGGTGCAGCAGTAGGGAAAGTGATGGATAGTGTAGGGGTATAATTTACTATTCCAACTCAAGGAAGGTGCAGCAGTAGGGAAAGTGTAGGATAGTGTAGAGATATAATTCAATATTCTAAGTCCAGGAAGGTGCAGCAGTAGGGAAAGTGATGGATAGTGTAGGGGTATAATTTACTATTCGAACTCCAGGAAGGTGCATCAGTAAGGAAAGTGATGGATAGTGTAGGGGTATAATTTACTATTCTAACTCCAGGAAGGTGTTGCAGAAGGGTAAGTGATGGATAGTGTAGGGGTATAAATTAGTATTCTAACTCCAGGAAGGTGCACCAGTAGGGAAAGTGATGGATAGTGTAGGGGTTCTATTTACTATTCTAAGTCGAGGAAGGTGCAGCACAAAGGAAAGTGTAGGATAGTGTAGGGGTATAATAACCTATTCTAACTCCAGGAAGGTGCAGCAGTAGGGAGAGTGATGGATAGTGTAAGGGTTTAATTTACTATTCTAACTCCAGGAAGGTGCAGCAATAAGGAACGTGATGGATAGTGTAGGGCTATAATTTACTATTCTAACTCCAAGAAGGTGCAGCAGTAGGGAAAGTGATGGATAGTGTAAGGGTTTAATTTACTATTCTAACTCCAGGAAGGTGCAGCAATAGGGAAAGTGATGGATAGTGTAGGGGTATAATTTACTATTCTAACTCAAGGAAGGTGCAGCAGTAGGGAAAGTGATGGATAGTGTAGGGGTTCAATTTACTACTCTAACTCCAGGAAGGTGCAGCAGTAGGGAAAGTGATGGATAGTGTAGGGATATAATTTACTATTCTAACTCCAGGAAGGTGCAGCAGTAGGGAAAGTGTAGGATAGTGTAGAGATATAATTTAATATTCTAAGTCCAGGAAGGTGCAGCAGTAGGGACAGTGATGGATAGTGTAGGGGTATAATTTACTATTCTAACTCCAGGAAGGTGTTGCAGAAGGGTAAGTGATGGGATATTGTAGGGGTATACATTACTATTCTAACTCCAGGAAGGTGCAGCAGTAGGGAAAGTGATGGATAATATAGGGGTTCAATTTACTATTCTAACTCCAGGAAGGTGCAGCAGTAGGGAAAGTGACGGATAGTGTAGGGGTATAATTTACTATTCTAATTCCAGGAAGGTTATGCAGTAGGGTAAGTGATGGATAGTGTAGGAGTATAATTTACTATTCTAACTCCAGGAAGGTGCAGCAGTAGGGAAAGTGATGGATAGTGTAGGGGTTCGATTTACTATTCTAACTCCAGGAAGGTGCAGCAGTAGGGAAAGTGATGGATAGTGTAAGGGTTTAATTTACTATTCTAACTCCAAGGAGGTGCAGCAATAAGGAACGTGATGGATAGTGTAGGGCTATAATTTACTATTCTAACTCCAGGAAGGTGCAGCAGGAGGGAAAGTGATGGATAGTGTAGGGGTTCAATTTACTAGTCTAACTCCAGGAAGGTGCAGCAGTAGGGAAAGTGATGGATAGTGTAAGGGTTTAATTTACTATTCTAACTCCAAGAAGGTGCAGCAATAGGGAAAGTGATGTATAGTGTAGGGGCATAATTTACTATTCTAACTCAAGGAAGGTGCAGCAGTAGGGAAAGTGATGGATAGTGTAGGGGTTCAATTTACTACTCTAACTCCAGGAAGGTGCAGCAGTAGGGAAAGTGATGGATAGTGTAGGGATATAATCTACTATTCTAACTCCAGGAAGGTGCAGCAGTAGGGAAAGTGTAGGATAGTGTAGAGATATAATTTAATATTCTAACTCCAGGAAGGTGTTGCAGTAGGGTAAGTGATGGATAGTGTAGGAGTATAATTTACTATTCTAACTCCAGGAAGGTGCAGCAGTAGGGAAAGTGATGGATAGTGTAGGGGTTTAATTTACTATTCTAACTCCAGAAAGGTGCAGCAGTAGGGAAAGTGATGGATAGTGTACGGGTTTGATTTACTATTCTAACTCCAGGAAGGTACAGCAATAAGGAAAGTGATGGATAGTGTAGGGGTATAATTTACTATTCTAACTCCATGAAGGTTTTGCAGTAGGGTAAGTGTTGGATAGTGTAGGAGTATAATTTACTATTCTAACTCCAGGAAGGTGCAGCAGTAGGGAAAGTGATGGATAGTGTAGGGGTTCGATTTACCATTCTAACTCCAGGAAGGTGCAGCAGTAGTGAAAGTGATGGATAGTGTACGGGTTTGATTTACTATTCTAACTCCAGAAAGGTACAGCAATAAGTAAAGTGATGGATAGTGTAGGGGTATAATTTACTATTCTTACTCCAGGAAGGTTTTGCAGTAGGGTAAGTGATGGATAGTGTAGGAGTATAATTTACTATTTTAACTCCAGGAAGGTGCAGCAGTAGGGAAAGTGATGGATAGTGTAGGGGTTCTATTTACTATACTAAGTCCAGGAAGGTGCAGCACAAAGGAAAGTGTAGGATATTGTAGGGGTATAATATACTATTCTAACTCCAGGAAGGTGCAGCAGTAGGGAAAGTGATGGATAGTGTAGGGGTATAATGTACTATTCTAACTCCAGGAAGGTGTTGCAGTAGGGTAAGTGATGGCTAGTGTAGGAGTATAATTTACTATTCTAACTCCAGGAAGGTGCAGCAGTAGGGAAAGTGATGGATAGTGTAGGGGTTTAATTTACTATTCTAACTCCAGGAAGGTGCAGCAGTAGGGAAGGTGATGGATAGTGTATTAACTATTCCAAGTTCAGGAAGGTGCAGCACAAAGAAAAGTGTAGGATAGTGTAGGGGGAATAATATACTATTCTAACTCCAGGAAGGTGCAGCAGTAGGGAAAGTGATGGATAGACTATGGGTTTAATTTACTATTCTAACTCCAGGAAGGTGCAGCAGTAGGGAAAGTGATGGATAGTGTAGGGGTTCGATTTACTATTCTAACTCCAGGAAGGTGCAGCAGTAGGGAAAGTGATGGATAGTGTACGGGTTTGATTTACTATTCTAACTCCAGGAAGGTACAGCAATAAGGAAAGTGATGGATAGTGTAGGGGTATAATTTACTATTCTAACTCCAGGAAGGTTTTGCAGTAGGGTAAGTGTTGGATAGTATAGGAGTATAATTTACTATTCTAAGTCCAGGAAGGTGCAGCAGTAGGGAAAGTGATGGATAGTGTAGGGGTATAATTTACTATTCGAACCCCAGGAAGGTGCAGCAGTAAGGAAAGTGATGGATAGTGTAGGGGTATAATTTACTATTCTAACTCCAGAAAGGTGTAGCAGTAGGGAAAGTGTAGGATAGTGTAGAGATATAATTCAATATTCTAAGTCCAGGAAGATGCAGCAGTAGGGAAAGTGATGGATAGTGTAGGGGTATAATTTACTATTCGAACCCCAGGAAGGTACAGCAGTAAGGAAAGTGATGGATAGTGTAGGGGTATAATTTACTATTCTAACTCCGGGAAGGTGTTGCAGAAGGGTAAGTGATGGATAGTGTAGGGGTATAAATTACTATTTTAACTCCTGGAAGGTGCACCAGTAGGGAAAGTGATGGATAGTGTAGGGGTTCTATTTACTATTCTAAGTCCAGGAAGGTGCAGCACAAAGGAAAGTGTAGGATAGTGTAGGGGTATAATATACTATTCTAACTCCAGGAAGGTGCAGCAGTAGGGAAAGTGATGGATAGTGTAGGGGTTCAATTTACTATTCTAACTCCAGGAAGGTGCAGCAATAAGGAACGTGATGGATAGTGTAGGGGTATAATATACTATTCTAACTCCAGGAAGGTGCAGCAGTAGGGAAAGTGATGGATAGTGTAAGGGTTTAATTTACTATTCTAACTCCAGGAAGGTGCAGCAATAAGGAACGTGATGGATAGTGTAGGGCTATAATTTATTATTCTAACTCCAGGAAGGTGCAGCAGTAGGGAAAGTGATGGATAGTGTAGGGGTTCTATTTACTATTCTAAGTCCAGGAAGGTGCAGCACAAAGGAAAGTGTAGGATAGTGTGGGGGTATAATATACTATTCTAACTCCAGGAAGGTGCAGCAGTAGGGAAAGTGATGGATATTGTAGGGGTTCAATTTACTAGTCTAACTCCAGGAAGGTGCAGCAGTAGGGAAAGTGATGGATAGTGTAAGGGTTTAATTTACTATTCTAACTCCAGGAAGTTGCAGCAATAGGGAAAGTGATGGATAGTGTAGGGGTATAATTTACTATTCTAACTCAAGGAAGGTGCAGCAGTAGGGAAAGTGATGGATAGTGTAGGGGTTCAATTTACTACTCTAACTCCAGGAATGTGCAGCAGTAGGGAAAGTGATGGATAGTGTAGGGATATAATTTACTATTCTAACTCCAGGAAGGTGCAGCAGTAGGGAAAGTGTAGGATAGTGTAGAGATATAATTTAATATTCTAAGTCCAGGAAGGTGCAGCAGTAGGGAAAGTGATGGATAGTGTAGGGGTATAATTTACTATTCTAACTCCAGGAAGGTGTTGCAGAAGGGTAAGTGATGGATAGTGTAGGGGTATACATTACTATTCTAACTCCAGGAACGTGCAGCAGTAGGGAAAGTGATGGATAATATACGGGTTCAATTTACTATTCTAACTCAAGGAAGGTGCAGCAGTAGGGAAAGTGACGGATAGTGTAGGGGTATAATTTACTATTCTAACTCCAGGAAGGTTTTGCAGTAGGGTAAGTGATGGATAGTGTAGGAGTATAATTTACTACTCTAACTCCAGGAAGGTGCAGCAGTAGGGAAAGTGATGGATAGTGTAGGGGTTCGATTTACTATTCTAACTCCAGGAAGGTGCAGCAATAGGGAAAGTGATGGATAGTGTAAGGGTTTCATTTACTATTCTAACTCCAGGAAGGTGCAGCAATAGGGAAAGTGATGGATAGTGTAGGGGTATAATTTACTATTATAACTCAAGGAAGGTGCAGCAGTAGGGAAAGTGATGGATAGTGTAGGGGTTCAATTTACTACTCTAACTCCAGGAAGGTGCAGCAGTAGGGAAAGTGATGGATAGTGTAGGAGTATAATTTACTATTCTAACTCCAGGAAGGTGCAGCAGTAGGGAAAGTGATGGATAGTGTAGGGGTTTAATTTACTATTCTAACTCCAGGAAGGTGCAGCAGTAGGGAAAGTGATGGATTGTGTAGGGGTTCGATATACTATTCTAACTCCAGGAAGGTGCAGCAGTAGGGAAAGTGATGGATAGTGTACGGGTTTGATTTACTATTCTAACTCCAGGAAGGTGCAGCAGTAGGAAAGTGATGGATAGTGTAAGGGTTTAATTTACTATTCTAACTCCTGGGAGGTGCAGCAATAAGGAACGTGATGGATAGTGTAGTGCTATAATTTGCTATTCTAACTCCAAGAAGGTGAAGCAGTAGGGAAAATGATGGATAGTTTAGGGGTTCTATTTACTATTCTAAGTCCAGGAAGGTGCAGCACAAAGGAAAGTGTAGGATAGTGTAGGGGTATAATATACTATTCTAACTCCAGGAAGGTGCAGCAGTAGGGAAAGTGATGGATAGTGTAGGGGTATAATTTACTATTCCAACTCAAGGAAGGTGCAGCAGTAGGGAAAGTGTAGGATAGTGTAGAGATATAATTCAATATTCTAAGTCCAGGAAGGTGCAGCAGTAGGGAAAGTGATGGATAGTGTAGGGGTATAATTTACTATTCGAACTCCAGGAAGGTGCATCAGTAAGGAAAGTGATGGATAGTGTAGGGGTATAATTTACTATTCTAACTCCAGGAAGGTGTTGCAGAAGGGTAAGTGATGGATAGTGTAGGGGTATAAATTAGTATTCTAACTCCAGGAAGGTGCACCAGTAGGGAAAGTGATGGATAGTGTAGGGGTTCTATTTACTATTCTAAGTCGAGGAAGGTGCAGCACAAAGGAAAGTGTAGGATAGTGTAGGGGTATAATAACCTATTCTAACTCCAGGAAGGTGCAGCAGTAGGGAGAGTGATGGATAGTGTAAGGGTTTAATTTACTATTCTAACTCCAGGAAGGTGCAGCAATAAGGAACGTGATGGATAGTGTAGGGCTATAATTTACTATTCTAACTCCAAGAAGGTGCAGCAGTAGGGAAAGTGATGGATAGTGTAAGGGTTTAATTTACTATTCTAACTCCAGGAAGGTGCAGCAATAGGGAAAGTGATGGATAGTGTAGGGGTATAATTTACTATTCTAACTCAAGGAAGGTGCAGCAGTAGGGAAAGTGATGGATAGTGTAGGGGTTCAATTTACTACTCTAACTCCAGGAAGGTGCAGCAGTAGGGAAAGTGATGGATAGTGTAGGGATATAATTTACTATTCTAACTCCAGGAAGGTGCAGCAGTAGGGAAAGTGTAGGATAGTGTAGAGATATAATTTAATATTCTAAGTCCAGGAAGGTGCAGCAGTAGGGACAGTGATGGATAGTGTAGGGGTATAATTTACTATTCTAACTCCAGGAAGGTGTTGCAGAAGGGTAAGTGATGGGATATTGTAGGGGTATACATTACTATTCTAACTCCAGGAAGGTGCAGCAGTAGGGAAAGTGATGGATAATATAGGGGTTCAATTTACTATTCTAACTCCAGGAAGGTGCAGCAGTAGGGAAAGTGACGGATAGTGTAGGGGTATAATTTACTATTCTAATTCCAGGAAGGTTATGCAGTAGGGTAAGTGATGGATAGTGTAGGAGTATAATTTACTATTCTAACTCCAGGAAGGTGCAGCAGTAGGGAAAGTGATGGATAGTGTAGGGGTTCGATTTACTATTCTAACTCCAGGAAGGTGCAGCAGTAGGGAAAGTGATGGATAGTGTAAGGGTTTAATTTACTATTCTAACTCCAAGGAGGTGCAGCAATAAGGAACGTGATGGATAGTGTAGGGCTATAATTTACTATTCTAACTCCAGGAAGGTGCAGCAGGAGGGAAAGTGATGGATAGTGTAGGGGTTCAATTTACTAGTCTAACTCCAGGAAGGTGCAGCAGTAGGGAAAGTGATGGATAGTGTAAGGGTTTAATTTACTATTCTAACTCCAAGAAGGTGCAGCAATAGGGAAAGTGATGTATAGTGTAGGGGCATAATTTACTATTCTAACTCAAGGAAGGTGCAGCAGTAGGGAAAGTGATGGATAGTGTAGGGGTTCAATTTACTACTCTAACTCCAGGAAGGTGCAGCAGTAGGGAAAGTGATGGATAGTGTAGGGATATAATCTACTATTCTAACTCCAGGAAGGTGCAGCAGTAGGGAAAGTGTAGGATAGTGTAGAGATATAATTTAATATTCTAACTCCAGGAAGGTGTTGCAGTAGGGTAAGTGATGGATAGTGTAGGAGTATAATTTACTATTCTAACTCCAGGAAGGTGCAGCAGTAGGGAAAGTGATGGATAGTGTAGGGGTTTAATTTACTATTCTAACTCCAGAAAGGTGCAGCAGTAGGGAAAGTGATGGATAGTGTACGGGTTTGATTTACTATTCTAACTCCAGGAAGGTACAGCAATAAGGAAAGTGATGGATAGTGTAGGGGTATAATTTACTATTCTAACTCCATGAAGGTTTTGCAGTAGGGTAAGTGTTGGATAGTGTAGGAGTATAATTTACTATTCTAACTCCAGGAAGGTGCAGCAGTAGGGAAAGTGATGGATAGTGTAGGGGTTCGATTTACCATTCTAACTCCAGGAAGGTGCAGCAGTAGTGAAAGTGATGGATAGTGTACGGGTTTGATTTACTATTCTAACTCCAGAAAGGTACAGCAATAAGTAAAGTGATGGATAGTGTAGGGGTATAATTTACTATTCTTACTCCAGGAAGGTTTTGCAGTAGGGTAAGTGATGGATAGTGTAGGAGTATAATTTACTATTTTAACTCCAGGAAGGTGCAGCAGTAGGGAAAGTGATGGATAGTGTAGGGGTTCTATTTACTATACTAAGTCCAGGAAGGTGCAGCACAAAGGAAAGTGTAGGATATTGTAGGGGTATAATATACTATTCTAACTCCAGGAAGGTGCAGCAGTAGGGAAAGTGATGGATAGTGTAGGGGTATAATGTACTATTCTAACTCCAGGAAGGTGTTGCAGTAGGGTAAGTGATGGCTAGTGTAGGAGTATAATTTACTATTCTAACTCCAGGAAGGTGCAGCAGTAGGGAAAGTGATGGATAGTGTAGGGGTTTAATTTACTATTCTAACTCCAGGAAGGTGCAGCAGTAGGGAAGGTGATGGATAGTGTATTAACTATTCCAAGTTCAGGAAGGTGCAGCACAAAGAAAAGTGTAGGATAGTGTAGGGGGAATAATATACTATTCTAACTCCAGGAAGGTGCAGCAGTAGGGAAAGTGATGGATAGACTATGGGTTTAATTTACTATTCTAACTCCAGGAAGGTGCAGCAGTAGGGAAAGTGATGGATAGTGTAGGGGTTCGATTTACTATTCTAACTCCAGGAAGGTGCAGCAGTAGGGAAAGTGATGGATAGTGTACGGGTTTGATTTACTATTCTAACTCCAGGAAGGTACAGCAATAAGGAAAGTGATGGATAGTGTAGGGGTATAATTTACTATTCTAACTCCAGGAAGGTTTTGCAGTAGGGTAAGTGTTGGATAGTATAGGAGTATAATTTACTATTCTAACTCCAGGAAGGTGCAGCAGTAGGGAAAGTGATGGATAGTGTAGGGGTTCTATTTACTATTCTAAGTCCAGGAAGGTGCAGCACAAAGGAAAGTGTAGCATAGTTTAGGGGTATAATATACTATTCTAACTCCAGGAAGGTGCAGCAGTAGGAAAAATGATGGATAGTGTAGAGGTTCAATTTGCTATTCTAACTCCAGAAAGGTGCATCAATAAGGAAAGTGATGGATAGTGTGGGGGTATAATTTACTATTCTAACTCAAGGAAGGTGCAGCAGTAGGGAAAGTGATGGATAGTGTAGGGGTTCAATTTACTACTCTAACTCCAGGAAGGTACAGCAGTAGGTAAAGTGATGGATAGTGTAGGGATATAATTTACTATTCTAACTCCAGAAAGGTGTAGCAGTAGGGAAAGTGTAGGATAGTGTAGCGGTATAATATACTATTCTATTTCCAGGAAGGTGCAGCAGTAGGGAAAGTGATGGATATTGTAGGGGTTCAATTTACTAGTCTAACTCCAGGAAGGTGCAGCAGTAGGGAAAGTGATGGATAGTGTAAGGGTTTAATTTACTATTCTAACTCCAGGAAGGTGCAGCAATAGGGAAAGTGATGGATAGTGTAGGGGTATAATTTACTATTCTAACTCAAGGAAGGTGCAGCAGTAGGGAAAGTGATGGATAGTGTAGGGGTTCAATTTACTACTCTAACTCCAGGAAGGTGCAGCAGTAGGGAAAGTGATGGATAGTGTAGGGATATAATTTACTATTCTAACTCCAGGAAGGTTTTGCAGTAGGGTAAGTGATGGATAGTGTAGGAGTATAATTTACAATTCTAACTCCAGGAAGGTGCAGCAGTAGGGAAAGTGAAGGATAGTGTAGGGGTTCTATTTACTATTCTAAGTCCAGGAAGGTGCAGCAGTAGGGAAAGTGATGGATAGTGTAGGGGTTCAATTTACTACTCTAACTCCAGGAAGGTGCAGCAGTAGGGAAAATGATGGATAGTGTAGGGATATAATTTACTATTCTAACTCCAGAAAGGTGCAGCAGTAGGGAAAGTGTAGGATAGTGTAGAGATATAATTTAATATTCTAAGTCCAGGAAGGTGCAGCAGTAGGGAAAGTGATGGACAGTGTAGGGGTATAATTTACTATTCTAACTACAGGAAGGTATTGCAGAAGGGTAATTGATGGATAGTGTGGGGGTATAAATTACTATTCTAACTCCAGGAAGGTGCACCAGTAGGGAAAGTGATGGATAGTGTAGGGGTTCAATTTACTATTCTACCTCCAGGAAGGTGCAGCAGTAGGGAAAGTCATGGATAGTGTAAGGGTTTAAGTTACTATTCTAACTCCAGGAAGGTGCAGCAATAAGGAACGTGATGGCTAGTGTAGGGCTATAATTTACTATTCTAACTCCAGGAAGGTGCAGAAGTAGGGAAAGTGATGGATAGTGTAGGGGTTCTATTTACTATTCTAAGTCCAGGAAGGTGCAGCACAAAGGAAAGTGTAGGATAGTGTAGGGGTATAATATACTATTCTAACTCCAGGAATGTGCAGCAGTAGGGAAAGTGATGGATATTGTAGGGGTTCAATTTACTAGTCTAACTCCAGGATGGTGCAGCAGTAGGGAAAGTGATGGATAGTGTAAGGGTTTAATTTACTATTCTAACTCCAGGAAGGTGCAGCAATAGGGAAAGTGATGGATAGTGTAGGGGTATAATTTACTATTCTAACTCAAGGAAGGTGCAGCAGTAAGGAAAGTGATGGATAGTGTAGGGGTTCAATTTACTACTCTAACTCCAGGAAGGTGCAGCAGTAGGGAAAGTCATGGATAGTGTAAGGGTTTAATTTACTATTCTAACCCCAGGAAGGTGCAGCAATAAGGAACGTGATGGCTAGTGTAGGGCTATAATTTACTATTCTAACTCCAGGAAGGTGCAGCAGCAGGGAAAGTGATGGATAGTATAGGGGTTCTATTTACTATTCTAAGTCCAGGAAGGTGCAGCACAAAGGAAAGTGTAGGATAGTGTAGGGGTATAATATACTAATCTAACTCCAGGAAGGTGCAGCAGTAGGGAAAGTGATGGATATTGTAGGGGTTCAATTTACTAGTCTAACTCCAGGAAGGTGCAGCAGTAGGGAAAGTGATGGATAGTGTAGGGGTTCTATTTACTATTCTAAGTCCAGGAAGGTGCAGCACAAAGGAAAGTGTAGGATAGTGTAGGGGTATAATATACTATTCTAACTCCAGGAAGGTGCAGCAGTAGGGAAAGTGATGGATATTGTAGGGGTTCAATTTACTAGTCTAACTCCAGGATGGTGCAGCAGTAGGGAAAGTGATGGATAGTGTAAGGGTTTAATTTACTATTCTAACTCCAGGAAGGTGTAGCAATAGGGAAAGTGATGGATAGTGTAGGGGTATAATTTACTATTCTAACTCAAGGAAGGTGCAGCAGTAAGGAAAGTGATGGATAGTGTAGGGATTCAATTTACTACTCTAACTCCAGGAAGGTGCAGCAGTAGGGAAAGTGATGGATAGTGTAGGAGTATGATTTACTATTCGAACTCCAGGAAGGTGCAGCAGTAAGGAAAGTGATGGATAGTGTAGGGGTATAATTTACTATTCTAACTCCAGGAAGGTGTTGCAGATGGGTAAGTGATGGATAGTGTAGGGGTATAAATTACTATTCTAACTCCAGGAAGGTGCAGCAGTAGGGAAAGTGATGGATAGACTATGGGTTTAATTTACTATTCTAACTCCAGGAAGGTGCAGCAGTAGGGTAAGTGATGGATAGTGTAGGGGTTCGATTTACTATTCTAACTCCAGGAAGGTGCAGCAGTAGGGAAAGTGATGGATAGTGTACGGGTTTGATTTACTATTCTAACTCCAGGAAGATACAGCAATAAGGAAAGTGATGGATAGTGTAGGGGTATAATTTACTATTCTAACTGCAGGAAGGTTTTGCAGTAGGGTAAGTGTTGGATAGTATAGGAGTATAATTTACTATTCTAACTCCAGGAAGGTGCAGCAGTAGGGAAAGTGATGGATAGTGTAGGGGTTCTATTTACTATTCTAAGTCCAGGAAGGTGCAGCACAAAGGAAAGTGAAGCATAGTTTAGGGGTATAATATACTATTCTAACTCCAGGAAGGTGCAGCAGTAGGAAAAATGATGGATAGTGTAGAGGTTCAATTTGCTATTCTAACTCCAGAAAGGTGCATCAATAAGGAAAGTGATGGATAGTGTGGGGGTATAATTTACTATTCTAACTCAAGGAAGGTACAGCAGTAGGTAAAGTGATGGATAGTGTAGGGATATAATTTACTATTCTAACTCCAGAAAGGTGTAGCAGTAGGGAAAGTGTAGGATAGTGTAGCGGTATAATATACTATTCTATTTCCAGGAAGGTGCAGCAGTAGGGAAAGTGATGGATATTGTAGGGGTTCAATTTACTAGTCTAACTCCAGGAAGGTGCAGCAGTAGGGAAAGTGATGGATAGTGTAAGGGTTTAATTTACTATTCTAACTCCAGGAAGGTGCAGCAATAGGGAAAGTGATGGATAGTGTAGGGGTATAATTTACTATTCTAACTCAAGGAAGGTGCAGCAGTAGGGAAAGTGATGGATAGTGTAGGGGTTCAATTTACTACTCTAACTCCAGGAAGGTGCAGCAGTAGGGAAAGTGATGGATAGTGTAGGGATATAATTTACTATTCTAACTCCAGGAAGGTTTTGCAGTAGGGTAAGTGATGGATAGTGTAGGAGTATAATTTACAATTCTAACTCCAGGAAGGTGCAGCAGTAGGGAAAGTGAAGGATAGTGTAGGGGTTCTATTTACTATTCTAAGTCCAGGAAGGTGCAGCAGTAGGGAAAGTGATGGATAGTGTAGGGGTTCAATTTACTACTCTAACTCCAGGAAAGTGCAGCAGTAGGGAAAATGATGGATAGTGTAGGGATATAATTTACTATTCTAACTCCAGAAAGGTGCAGCAGTAGGGAAAGTGTAGGATAGTGTAGAGATATAATTTAATATTCTAAGTCCAGGAAGGTGCAGCAGTAGGGAAAGTGATGGACAGTGTAGGGGTATAATTTACTATTTTAACTACAGGAAGGTATTGCAGAAGGGTAAGTGATGGATAGTGTGGGGTATAAATTACTATTCTAACTCCAGGAAGGTGCACCAGTAGGGAAAGTGATGGATAGTGTAGGGGTTCAATTTACTATTCTACCTCCAGGAAGGTGCA
The DNA here is from genome assembly GCF_964261635.1 of Lissotriton helveticus. Lineage (NCBI taxonomy): Eukaryota > Metazoa > Chordata > Amphibia > Caudata > Salamandridae > Lissotriton > Lissotriton helveticus. Next base: position 1,791,663,802 of record NC_136068.1, read on the forward strand.
GCAGTAGGGAAAGTCATGGATAGTGTAAGGGTTTAAGTTACTATTCTAACTCCAGGAAGGTGCAGCAATAAGGAACGTGATGGCTAGTGTAGGGCTATAATTTACTATTCTAACTCCAGGAAGGTGCAGAAGTAGGGAAAGTGATGGATAGTGTAGGGGTTCTATTTACTATTCTGAGTCCAGGAAGGTGCAGCACAAAGGAAAGTGTAGGATAGTGTAGGGGTATAATATACTATTCTAACTCCAGGAATGTGCAGCAGTAGGGAAAGTGATGGATATTGTAGGGGTTCAATTTACTAGTCTAACTCCAGGATGGTGCAGCAGTAGGGAAAGTGATGGATAGTGTAAGGGTTTAATTTACTATTCTAACTCCAGGAAGGTGCAGCAATAGGGAAAGTGATGGATAGTGTAGGGGTATAATTTACTATTCTAACTCAAGGAAGGTGCAGCAGTAAGGAAAGTGATGGATAGTTTAGGGGTTCAATTTACTACTCTAACTCCAGGAAGGTGCAGCAGTAGGGAAAGTGATGGATAGTGTAGGGGTTCAATTTACTATTCTAACTCCAGGAAGGTGCAGCAGTAGGGAAAGTCATGGATAGTGTAAGGGTTTAATTTACTATTCTAACTCCAGGAAGGTGCAGCAATAAGGAACGTGATGGCTAGTGTAGGGCTATAATTTACTATTCTAACTCCAGGAAGGTGCAGCAGCAGGGAAAGTGATGGATAGTATAGGGGTTCTATTTACTATTCTAAGTCCAGGAAAGTGCAGCACAAAGGAAAGTGTAGGATAGTGTAGGGGTATAATATACTAATCTAACTCCAGGAAGGTGCAGCAGTAGGGAAAGTGATGGATATTGTAGGGGTTCAATTTACTAGTCTAACTCCAGGAAGGTGCAGCAGTAGGGAAAGTGATGGATAGTGTAGGGGTTCTATTTACTATTCTAAGTCCAGGAAGGTGCAGCACAAAGGAAAGTGTAGGATAGTGTAGGGGTATAATATACTATTCTAACTCCAGGAAGGTGCAGCAGTAGGGAAAGTGATGGATATTGTATGGGTTCAATTTACTAGTCTAACTCCAGGATGGTGCAGCAGTAGGGAAAGTGATGGATAGTGTAAGGGTTTAATTTACTATTCTAACTCCAGGAAGGTGAAGCAATAGGGAAAGTGATTGATAGTGTAGGGGTATAATTCACTATTCTAACTCAAGGAAGGTGCAGCAGTAAGGAAAGTGATGGATAGTGTAGGGGTTCAATTTACTACTCTAACTCCAGGAAGGTGCAGCAGTAGGGAAAGTGATGGATAGTGTAGGAGTATGATTTACTATTCGAACTCCAGGAAGGTGCAGCAGTAAGGAAAGTGATGGATAGTGTAGGGGTATAATTTACTATTCTAACTCCAGGAAGGTGTTGCAGATGGGTAAGTGATGTATAGTGTAGGGGTATAAATTACTATTCTAACTCCAGGAAGGTGCACCAGTAGGGAAAGTGATGGATAGTGTAGGGGTTCTATTTACTATTCTAAGTCGAGGAAGGTGCAGCACAAAGGAAAGTGTAGGATAGTGTAGGGGTATAATATACTATTCTAACTCCAGGAAGGTGCAGCAGTAGGGAAAGTGATGGATAGTGTAGGGGTTCAATTTACTATTCTAACTCCAGGAAGGTGCAGCAGTAGGGAAAGTGATGGATAGTGTAAGGGTTTAATTTACTATTCTAACTCCAGGCAGGTGCAGCAATAAGGAACATGATGGATAGTGTAGGGCTATAATTTACTATTCTAACTCCAGGAAGGTGCAGCAGTAGGGAAAGTGATGGATAGTATAGGGGTTCTATTTACTGTTCTAAGTCCAGGAAGGTGCAGCACAAAGGAAAGTGTAGGATAGTGTAGCGGTATAATATACTATTCTAACTCCAGGAAGGTGCAGCAGTAGGGAAAGTGATGGATATTGTAGGGGTTCAATTTACTAGTCTAACTCCAGGAAGGTGCAGCCGTAGGGAAAGTGATGGATAGTGTAAGGGTTTAATTTACTATTCTAACTCCAGGAAGGTGCAGCAATAGGGAAAGTGATGGATAGTGTAGGGGTATAATTTACTATTCTAACTCAAGGAAGGTGCAGCAGTAGGGAAAGTGATGGATAGTGTAGGGGTTCAATATACTACTCTAACTCCAGGAAGGTGCAGCAGTAGGGAAAGTGATGGATAGTGTAGGGATATAATTTACTATTCTAACTCCAGGAAGGTTTTGCAGTAGGGTAAGTGATGGATAGTGTAGGAGTATAATTTACAATTCTAACTCCAGGAAGGTGCAGCAGTAGGGAAAGTGATGGATAGTGTAGGGGTTCTATTTACTATTCTAAGTCCAGGAAGGTGCAGCACAAAGGAAAGTGTATGATAGTGTAGGGGTATAATTTACTATTCTAACTCCAGGAAGGTGCAGCAGTAAGGAAAGTGATGGATAGTGTAGGGGTATAATTTACTATTCTAACTCCAGGAAGGTGTTGCATAAGGGTAAGTGATGGATAGTGTAGGGGTACGATTTACTATTCTAACTCCAGGAAGGTGCAGCAGTAGGGAAAGTGATGGATAGTGTAGGGGTATAATTTACTATTCGAACTCCAGGAAGGTGCAGCAGTAAGGGAATTGATGGATAGTGCAGGGGTATAATTTACTATTCTAACTCCAGGAAGGTGCAGCAATAGGGAAAGTGATGGATAGTGTAGGGGTATAATTTACTATTCCAACTCAAGGAAGGTGCAGCAGTAGGGAAAGTGATGGATAGTGTAGGGGTTCAATTTACTACTCTAACTCCAGGAAGGTGCAGCAGTAGGGAAAGTGATGGATAGTGTAGGGATATAATTTACTATTCTAACTCCAGAAAGGTGCAGCAGTAGGGAAAGTGTAGGATAGTGTAGAGATATAATTTAATATTCGAACTCCAGGAAGGTGTTGCAGAAGGGTAAGTGATGGATAGTTTAGGGGTATAAATTAGTATTCTAACTCCAGGAAGGTGCACCAGTAGGGAAAGTGATGGATAGTGTAGGGGTTCTATTTACTATTCTAAGTCGAAGAAGGTGCAGCACAAAGGAAAGTGTAGGATAGTGTAGGGGTATAATATACTATTCTAACTCCAGGAAGGTGCAGCAGTAGGGAGAGTGATGGATAGTGTAAGGGTTTAATTTACTATTCTAACTCCAGGAAGGTGCAGCAATAAGGAACGTGATGGATAGTGTAGGGCTATAATTTACTATTCTAACTCCAGGAAGGTGCAGCAGTAGGGAAAGTGATGGATAGTGTAAGGGTTTAATTTACTATTCTAACTCCAGGAAGGTGCAGCAATAGGGAAAGTGATGGATAGTGTAGGGGTATAATTTACTATTCTAACTCAAGGAAGGTGCAGCAGTAGGGAAAGTGATGGATAGTGTAGGGGTTCAATTTACTACTCTAACTCCAGGAAGGTGCAGCAGTAGGGAAAGTGATGGATAGTGTAGGGATATAATTTACTATTCTAACTCCAGGAAGGTGCAGCAGTAGGGAAAGTGTAGGATAGTGTAGAGATATAATTTAATATTCTAAGTCCAGGAAGGTGCAGCAGTAGGGAAAGTGATGGATAGTGTAGGGGTATAATTTACTATTCTAACTCCAGGAAGGTGTTGCAGAAGGGTAAGTGATGGATAGTGTAGGGGTATACATTACTATTCTAACTCCAGGAACGTGCAGCAGTAGGGAAAGTGATGGATAATATAGGGGTTCAATTTACTATTCTAACTCCAGGAAGGTGCAGCAGTAGGGAAAGTGACGGATAGTGTAGGGGTATAATTTACTATTCTAACTCCAGGAAGGTTTTGCAGTAGGGTAAGTGATGGATAGTGTAGGAGTATAATTTACTATTCTAACTCCAGGAAGGTGCAGCAGTAGGGAAAGTGATGGATAGTGTAGGGGTTCGATTTACTATTCTAACTCCAGGAAGGTGCAGCAATAGGGAAAGTGATGGATAGTGTAAGGGTTTAATTTACTATTCTAACTCCAGGAAGGTGCAGCAATAAGGAACGTGATGGATAGTGTAGGGCTATAATTTACTATTCTAACTCCAGGAAGGTGCAGCAGTAGGGAAAGTGATGGATAGTGTAGGGGTTCAATTTACTAGTCTAACTCCAGGAAGGTGCAGCAGTAGGGAAAGTGATGGATAGTGTAAGGGTTTCATTTACTATTCTAACTCCAGGAAGGTGCAGCAATAGGGAAAGTGATGGATAGTGTAGGGGTATAATTTACTATTCTAACTCAAGGAAGGTGCAGCAGTAGGGAAAGTGATGGATAGTGTAGGGGTTCAATTTACTACTCTAACTCCAGGAAGGTGCAGCTGTAGGGAAAGTGATGGATAGTGTAGGGATATAATCTACTATTCTAACTCCAGGAAGGTGCAGCAGTAGGGAAAGTGTAGGATAGTGTAGAGATATAATTTATTATTCTAACTCCAGGAAGGTGTTGCAGTAGGGTAAGTGATGGATAGTGTAGGAGTATAATTTACTATTCTAACTCTAGGAAGGTGCAGCAGTAGGGAAAGTGATGGATAGTGTAGGGGTTTAATTTACTATTCTAACACCAGGAAGGTGCAGCAGTAGGGAAAGTGATGGATAGTGTAGGGGTTCGATATACTATTCTAACTCCAGGAAGGTGCAGCAGTAGGGAAAGTGATGGATAGTGTACGGGTTTGATTTACTATTCTAACTCCAGGAAGGTGCAGCAGTAGGAAAGTGATGGATAGTGTGAGGGTTTAATTTACTATTCTAACTCCTGGAAGGTGCAGCAATAAGGAACGTGATGGATAGTGTAGTGCTATAATTTACTATTCTAACTCCAGGAAGGTGCAGCAGTAGGGAAAGTGATGGATAGTGTAGGGGTTTAATTTACTATTCTAACTCCAGGAAGGTGCAGCAGTAGGGAAAGTGAAGGATATTGTAGGGGTTCAATTTACTAGTCTAACTCCAGGAAGGTGCAGCAGTGGGGAAAGTGATGGATAGTGTAAGGGTTTAATTTACTATTCTAACTCCAGGAAGGTGCAGCAATAGGGAAAGTGGTGGATAGTGTAGGGGTATAATTTACTATTCCAACTCAAGGAAGGTGCAGCAGTAGGGAAAGTGTAGGATAGTGTAGAGATATAATTTAATATTCTAAGTCCAGGAAGGTGCAGCAGTAGGGAAAGTGATGGATAGTGTAGGGGTATAATTTACTATTCGAACTCCAGGAAGGTGCATCAGTAAGGAAAGTGATGGATAGTGTAGGGGTATAATTTACTATTCTAACTCCAGGAAGGTGTTGCAGAAGGGTAAGTGATGGATAGTGTAGGGGTATAAATTAGTATTCTAACTCCAGGAAGGTGCACCAGTAGGGAAAGTGATGGATAGTGTAGGGGTTCTATTTACTATTCTAAGGCGAGGAAGGTGCAGCACAAAGGAAAGTGTAGGATAGTGTAGGGGTATAATATCCTATTCTAACTCCAGGAAGGTGCAGCAGTAGGGAGAGTGATGGATAGTGTAAGGGTTTAATTTACTATTCAAACTCCAGGAAGGTGCAGCAATAAGGAACGTGATGGATAGTGTAGGGCTATAATTTACTATTCTAACTCCAGGAAGGTGCAGCAGTAGGGAAAGTGATGGATAGTGTAAGGGTTTAATTTACTATTCTAACTCCAGGAAGGTGCAGCAATAGAGAAAGTGATGGATAGTGTAGGGGTATAATTTACTATTCTAACTCAAGGAAGGTGCAGCAGTAGGGAAAGTGATGGATAGTGTAGGGGTTCAATTTACTACTCTAACTCCAGGAAGGTGCAGCAGTAGGGAAAGTGATAGATAGTGTAGGGATATAATTTACTATTCTAACTCCAGGAAGGTGCAGCAGTAGGGAAAGTGTAGCATAGTGTAGAGATATAATTTAATATTCTAAGTCCAGGAAGGTGCAGCAGTAGGGAAAGTGATGGATAGTGTAGGGGTATAATTTACTATTCTAACTCCAGGAAGGTGTTGCAGAAGGGTAAGTGATGGATAGTGTAGGGGTATACATTACTATTCTAACTCCAGGAAGGTGCAGCAGTAGGGAAAGTGATGGATAATATAGGAGTTCAATTTACTATTCTAACTCCAGGAAGGTGCAGCAGTAGGGAAAGTGACGGATAGTGTAGGGGTATAATTTACTATTCTAACTCCAGGAAGGTTTTGCAGTAGGGTAAGTGATGGATATGTCGTGTTTTGGCAGCTCCTGAGTTAGCGTTTAGCACAGCTACACGGTCTTTTCTGTTAACTTGACCAAAACGAACGGGGGCCATTTTGAATCCCTCTGACTTCCGTTTCCTATGAACGCTGCCTCGTGGTCAGTGTGCCCTTTCGTCCTTTCTCGATACCCATGGTCACTAGTCTGCTCGGCAACAGGCTATTTTTAGTACTGGTCAAGCGCACATGCGCACTACGCACCAATTGGTCACTCTTTAGGAATGTTCACACTAACTGACCAGTGCTGTTGAAACTCCTCCCACATGTTGGCTGTGTTCCAAAAATGACCTTATATGTACCTAAAATGTGTAACTTGTACCCGCCTATCCTTTTATTGCTATTAAACTGTATAAAAGAGGTCGCGCATCGATGTTCGGTGTGCTACTTCTTACATTGCCGAAGGGTGCTGTAGGAATGTATCACCACCCCATGGGGTCTTAATAAACTTGTCTTTTACCTTTTCCAGTGTCCGTGCCAACTTCTATACTAAGGTGTTCGAGAGTTTAGCAGAGTATGTAGGCCTGATTTGAACCTTATACCACAATTGCCGACCACGAAGGGACTCATCGGCGACTCGGATGCCCGAAGGAGAGGTCGTGACGAAGGTCAGGAAAACTCGCCATGGACGCGTACGCTGCCACTGAGTGACCCGAGTCTCGGCACCCACGGTGTGTTTTCCCGTCCTTCCGATCTGACCTTCCAGGTGGCGCCGGTCTTCGACTGAGATTCTGATCTTGGATTGTCGTGATGTGCCGTTTTGGCTGATTTGACCACAGAACTTGGCAGTTGGACTTTGGACGTTTGAAAAGAAAATTGGTAAGCTTTTGATTGGTGAGGTAGTCTACTGACGCTTACTGTGGCTTTTTGAAACTTTGAATTTGAATTTGAATTTGTTAGCTAACGTTTTGAATCTTTGATTTTGAATTTGAATATGTGAAGTGCTCCTCACATAGGCAGGCATGTAGGGATATTTCTCTGATTTAGTTGATTTGAACAGTGCACCGTGTTAGGTGGCATTTTTGTAGTATCGCGTTTTCGTGGTACTTTTTGAAACATGCCTGTTTTTAGCACACTCCGTAGGATGTGCTGTTCTGAAAATGGTACCAATTATCGATTAAGTGCAAAACAGCCGGCTCCCCCAGAGGGGACTCCAAATCGTGAAATGTATGTCAAATTCGGTATTCCACCAATAATGTATAGTACATTATGGCATAAGTATACTAAAACTGATCGTGAATTACAGTGGCCACTATATGGGTCGTTTGACCTTCGAAAGGTACAGTATGTAGAACAGTGTTTGTTTCAGCGAAGGTCTAGGCAAGATATGTTTGATTGTGTGCGTATGTGGGAGAAAGAGGTGCGTGAACGAGCGAAGCGTGAGGTAGCCTTGGCGGAGAAAGTGCAGCAGAAGGCTGCACATGACAAAGCTTAACAGCTGCAGGAGAAGGAATTACAGGAAAAGAAAGAGAGGGAGAGACGAGAACGAAATTTACAGGTTAATGGTCAATTCCCTATCAGGCGTCCTCTTTATCCGGTCCTTACTAATGAAATAGATGATTTTTCCTTACTAGATCGTTGTCCGCCTCCGTACGTCGTACCTACGGCTCCGAACGAGGACTCGGACGAGGATAGTGATCGAACACAGCGTACCAGGTTACATGCGGAACGAGCTGCGGAATTACGCTCAGTTGCACGAAAGCTAAATATTAATACTGTTACTGTTTCTGATGTTACTAAACAAATGGAACAGTGGCCTGATAAGGAACGACTGTATTTTTTAGATCATTTTGGAGATGAAGTTGTTGAGCGGTATAGAAAATATTCTCTCGAGTTAGAACCAAAGGAGATATCCAAGAGTCGTGAGAATTTTCGTAAAGGTCTTTTTGTTCTTTCAGATGCGGACGACTTCTTCAAGCATTTGATTGAACTACGTAATGAGGCGACACGACTACGGGAGGTGGCAAAGTCGAAGAATTCGTCTGCGTCCGGAGCGACGGGGATATCCAAAGAATGCCCTATCTTTGAAACAGATAAGATCGCTGCGATTAATGTTAGACCTATGCGAGAAGCTGCGCCTCTATATGTCCCTCATAAAGGGGATGGCACAGATGATGATAAAAGATCCAAAGACGCGAAAGGGTATTTTGTATATAATTGGGTTTATACGCCTTGGAATAGAGCAGATGTCATGGCGCTTAAGAATGCTTTACCTGATCCCCGTAAAAACCCTGCGGCTTTTTATGAAAATGTGGAAAGTGCAATTTCTTCGTGTATCATGACGTTAGTTGATATTGATCTATTTTTCGGGTTGATATTGCCCCCTGATATGTGGAGAGCAATTCGTAGGTTTGATGACCTCACGACTCTCGGGGCCACTTGGAAAGATCTTGTTCAGGCTGATTTAGATAGAGAACCAGCATGTAAGCCGTGTCAATTAATATTAGACCTTCCAGGGGCCATACTGACAAAACTAAAAACTCTTGCCCCCGCTAAAAAGATTGATTGGACTATATTAGCCTCTTGTAAGCAGAAAGCGGATGAATCAGTTTCCGATTTTTTCTCTCGCTTCGAGGAAGCGTTCCATGATTACAGTGGTCAATTATTGACAGAAGATACTGGCAGGCATCTATTCGTTGATAAGTATGTAGCTAATCTCCTACCGGAGATTGCGAAACGATTAAAAGCGAGTGAAAGTTCATGGACCACAGCAACCCCTGCTTCTTTATTGACTATGGCTCAATATTATGAAAGACAGGAACTGGAGGCGAAAGAAAGTAGTGAAAAGAAGGCGAAGGAATTGAAAACGAAGGTAATGTTAGCTCAGGTTCAGGCTACGAGAGGGAACAATAGAGGGGGGCGAGGATCGTACAGTAATGCTCCTCCCCCTCGTTCTGACATTTCTGTGAATCAATGTGCATACTGCAAACAGTTCGGGCATTGGATTGCAGACTGTCCGGTGTTTCGAGAGCAGCGTAATTTGAGGGGACGAGGAAGTGGAAGGTCTAGAAGCTATTATGGAGGGTCAAGAGGAGGTTATGGCACGAATGATCGTGGGGGATATGGAGCAAGGGGTCGTGGTCAGTCAGATTATAATACGTTTGATAATCGCAATCAATATCAGATAAATGAGGGTGGTCCTGCTGAACTACGGGATGAGCATTACGCATAGGATTGCGTACGATGGGGTGTGGAATCGGTTGAGGTACCAGTTGATCAAAGGGGTCCATACATAGAAGCACATGTTCTGGGTTCCACTGATCAATTTCTGGTCGATACAGGAGCTACTCGTAGCGCTTTGTCCAAATACTTGGTTCCAAGGGCTCCCCTGTCTGGCGAGGTAATTACAGCAATAGGGTTCGATGGAACACCTACTTCTAGCCCACTGTCTCAACCAGTTACATTTCATGTTGATAAATTTGCTGCCCCTTGTCCCTTTTTGTTGTCTCCAAATACACCAGATAATATTATTGGACTCGATATGTTAAAACACTTTCGAGCTACTATTCGCTGTGCCCCAGAAGGAGTGCGAGTTGTGTTGAATGAGAATTACCCGGAATTAGAGCGAGTGTGTTTTCTCCATGAATCTGAAGTTCTGGCCTCCTTACCGAAAACGTTGTGGGCCACTTCCGATACGGATGTAGGGCAGATGATAATTCCTCCAGTGCGTATTACTGTAAAGGAGGGAGTATCTCTGCCACGTGTCCCACAATATAAGATTTCTAGAGAAGGTGAACTTGCTTTGATACACATTGTAGATGATTTAATTTCGGCAGGAGTAGTTGAGGAAGTCCCCTACAATGTTTGTAATAGCCCAATTTTACCAATCCTTAAAAGAGATACAGATGCTAAGGTTTACCGTTTCATTATTGATTTGAGGGAAATAAACAAGATAGTAGTGCCTCAGTATCCGGTGGTGTCTGACATCACCACATTGCTTACGTTGGTTCCACCGACGGCAACTACTTTTACAGTCATCGATTTGAAGAATGCCTTCTTTTCGATCCCTGTACATCCTGACAGTCGATATCTATTCGGCTTTACATTAAATAATAAATCGTACAGATTCTGTCGAGTTCCTCAAGGCTATACTGAAAGTCCTAGCATTTATAGTCAGGCATTAAAAAGACAGCTTGATTCCTTTGACTTACAGGAGGGAGTGGTTCTCATTCAATATGTAGATGATATCTTACTTGCTGCAGACACGCCAGAACAATGTGAGAAGAGTACCTTTTCCTTGCTTTCCTTCCTGGCCAAACATAATCATAAAGTTTCGAAGAAAAAGCTGCAATATTGTAGACCAAAGGTGACCTACCTCGGTCATCTTTTGTCTAAGGAGGGCCGTGCATTGACACCAGATCGAATTCAAGCAATTCTAGATACTCCAGTCCCTCGCACTCAGAAGGATGTTCGCGCCTTTATAGGTTTGACGTCTTTTTGTCGGCAATGGATATTGGGTTTTTCACATATTGTTAAACCATTGTTAGCATTGTTGTCTAACGATACACCGATTCCCATTGAATGGACGGATGAATGTCAGAATGCTTTTGAACAATTGAGACAAGCTCTTTGTTCTGCACCAGTGTTAGGTACACCTGATTACACGAAGGTTTTCACATTATATGTACACGAGAAGGATGGGTGCGCATTGTCAGTCTTAGTGCAGACACACGGAGACAAACAGAGGCCTTGTGCATACTTCTCGGCGGTACTCGACCCTGTGGCTCGAGAATTGCCTGGATGTTTTCGAGCAGTTGCAGCAACAGCAGTTGCGATACGACAAAGTGAGGGAATAGTTTTGTCGCACAAATTGTTGGTGCTAGTTCCCCATGCGGTAGATGCGTTACTGAATCAAACGAAAACGCAGCATCTAACCAGTGCCCGTCTCACAGGATATGAGCTAACGTTGTTGGCGCCTCACATCACACTAAAACAATGTGCAACACTAAATCCTGCTACTTTATTGCCGGACCCTGTTGCTGAGACCCAGAAGGAAGAACAACATGATTGTGTTTTTCTGACTGAGGAACAGACAAAGGGTCGTATCGACTTACAGGATACGCCATTTCCAGATGTAGATGGGGAACTGTGGGTTGATGGATCGTGCGTGAGGTTACCAGATGGTACGACTTCCGCAGCTTATGCGATCACGACACTTAAGACTGTGGTAGAAGCAGCACGGATACCCCAAAAATCGGCTCAAGCAGCTGAGTTGATAGCCTTAACGAAGGCATGTGAGTTAAGTGCTGGACTATGTGTGAACATTTACACGGATAGTCGTTACGCTTTTGGAGTAGTGCATGATTTTGGCCTACTTTGGAAGGAACGAGGATTCCTGACTTCACACGGAGTACACATCATGCATGGAGAATTGGTACGCGATCTCCTTAATGCACTGTTATGCCCAGAAAAAGTTGCAATAGTCAAGTGCAGTGCACACAAAAAGGTGACGGACAAAATAGGACAAGGCAATGCTTTTGCAGACCGTATTGCAAGAGAGACCGCTATGCTGCAAAATAATTTCCCCATGTATTTGGTGAAGTCACAAGCTGAACGGTGGCATGATGCTAGAGAAGAAATATTAGATATACAGAAGTCAGCATCAGAGGCAGAACTTCTGAAATGGGCCACTGAAGGAGTATTGGATGATGAGGGTTGCTGGCGTAGTAAAGATATGGAGAGATGGAAACTACCCATGGCCTATTTACAAACAATGGTGCAAATGACACACGGGCTGGCACACATTGGAGCTCTCGCAATTACTAAATTGCTTACACGAGTTTGGGAAAATGCTGACATTGCTAGCACGGCTAAGAGAGTAGTGCAGACCTGTCTGATATGTTTGCAGCACAATCCTGGACAAGGGACTCATACTCCTAAAGGTGGGTTTGTTCCACCTACTGCACCATTCGAAGTACTACAAATGGATTACATCCAGCTGGAGCGCTGTAATAATCTCAAGTATGTCCTAGTAGTGGTGTGTGCCTTCAGCAAATGTATTGAGGCTTACCCTACGAAAGACAATACAGCATTGACAACAGCTAAGGTGTTACTCAAGGAATACTTCCCGCGCTACGGAGTTTGTAAACTTATGTGGAGTGATAATGGCCCTCATTTCATTGGAAAAGTAGTGGAATATGTCCTGAAGGGATTGGGAATCAAGCAACGATTCCATGCTGTCTTTCATCCGCAATCAGCAGGTTTAGTAGAACGATACAATGCAACTCTGAAGCTGAAGTTAGCAAAGATAGTGGCATCGACATCTCTGAAATGGCCGGACGCTTTGCCTCTGGCATTGCTGTCCATTCGGTCAGTGCCACATTCTCGATCTGGCCTCACACCCTACGAAGTGGTGTTTGGAAGGCCTATGAATATTTGGGGGGTTCCAAAGCCTTGTTTGATACATGATATGCCTTGTATAATGATGAACGATTATCTGGCATGATTAACAAATGATTTGCTTTCTATTCATCAACAGGTTCGAGAGGCGCTCCCTGATAACTCCACTGGTGAGGCTCACGATCTCCGCCCTGGAGACCACGTGATGGTCAAAGTATTTGAGCGATCCAGCAGTTTGGAACCGAGATGGCATGGCCCTGAGCAAGTGCTGCTGGCTACGCGAACTGCTGTGAGAGTCACCAACAAGAAGCGGTGGATACATTCAACGCATTGCCGACGTGTCTCTCCGGATCTGGTGAGCCCTGTGGTGCTATCCGACTACAGAAAGATTTTGGATACAGAAAAGAGCCCAACTGTCACGCCTGATGAATTGGAGGGAGCCTTCCCGGACCACGTTGTTTCAGATAAAGTGAAGTACAATCTACGCCCCAGGAAATAAGATTCCTTTTGTGTTTTTGAAACTGGTTGGTAACCGCTCTGAGGTTTGTGAAACGGAAGCCGGGAATATCAAGGGGGGGGGATCAGTTCTGCCCAGTGTAGCGACACCCGTCTTGAATCCCGGAGAACAAATCAACGGCAGCCTCGGTTCAGAACCATCGTTTTATTTTTTTTCTCGCTTAGTGTTGCTTGTGAAGAGTATTGTTTTGTGAACTATGGCATCTCCTTCGACACAAAAAGGAAGAATTCTTGGTGCTGTTTTGTTTGTCTTGACCGTAGTGGTGATCGCAGTATTAGCCTGGACTATAGAACTATTGTTTCCTGTACGAGAACATTTGCTGCCCACCACTCCAAGTCCATCTGAACATTTTCATTTCACTCTGCCTTTTCACGAAGAAAGACATAGGCAGACTTATTTGAACAACAGCTTTATTAAGATTTTGCATCATACTCATAATATGACCAACACGTCCAATTGTTGGGTATGTGGAATGTTGCCCGGACACCAGAAGAAGGGAGGAACACCACTCATTCCTCTCCCGTTTTCTCATAATGGTTCTTGTCATGCTTGGTACACTCTTCTTTTTACTCTGCGATGGCCAACGAAAGGTGGATTACTTTTTCGGTTGAATAAAATATGCTATAACGATAAAGATGGCTATCCACACGCTGAAGGAACTAAATTCGAATGGGAAGAATATCGTCCGGACAATGTTTCTACACCTCATGTATATACAAATCAAAGACTTATAAATGTGACGAGCATGCATATAATAACCGTTATCGATACAAAAGCAGATTTGTGTATTAGAAATAAAGGTACAATCCCTGTAGGCCGCAGTGAATGTAATATTACACTTACCTTTGATACACCAACTGGAATCGCATTTGTAGCTTCACGTAACACATATTTCATTTGTGGAAATAAGGGATACCATCGTCTACCGTTGGGATGGTTAGGAACGTGTTATATAGCTTTTGTATTACCACCTGTATTTATTGCTCCTCCCATGTATCACAATGATTATGTTCTGTACCATGATTTCATACTGAACAGAGTAAAACGAACAATAGATCTTGATGAAATAGACCAGACTGATACCACATTACAACAATATGTAGATTTCAATTTGGGGTTATTTTCATTCGTAGGAGCTGCACTGAATAGCAGGAAGATAAGGCGGCTTACACGTGTGGTGGAAGCCGTCGCTAATGAAACTGCCTCTGCTTTAGGGAATATTACTGAGGAATTACAAATTACCAGAATTGTGGCGCTCCAGAATCGAATGGTTCTAGATGTGATACTAGCTGATAGGGGTGGAGCATGCCGCGTCATCGGAAGTAGTTGTTGCGTTTACGTACCGGATAACTCACCTTCTGTATATGATTCGATTACAAAATTACATAAGATAGCTGCTGAGATCCACCCAGAAAATGGAACATGGACCTTTTCTGGTTGGTTCTGGACCCTGCTTAGTACTTGGGGTTGGAAATTATTAACGATTCTCTGTGTTTTTATTGGAGTACTATTTTTCCTTTGTTTATGTATTCAATGTGGCCCTACATTATGTTCTGTATGTATCACAGCCTGTATTCCGTCCAAACGAGCTATTGTCAAGCAAGAGAAAATGATCAATGATGAAGTATTGAAAATAATGGCTATTGACATTGAGGATGAACATTCCGACTACGTTCACTATGAGGTAGCTTTTGCTAAACGCTAAAAGGGCCGTCTGTCGTGTTTTGGCAGCTCCTGAGTTAGCGTTTAGCACAGCTACACGGTCTTTTCTGTTAACTTGACCAAAACGAACGGGGGCCATTTTGAATCCCTCTGACTTCCGTTTCCTATGAACGCTGCCTCGTGGTCAGTGTGCCCTTTCGTCCTTTCTCGATACCCATGGTCACTAGTCTGCTCGGCAACAGGCTATTTTTAGTACTGGTCAAGCGCACATGCGCACTACGCACCAATTGGTCACTCTTTAGGAATGTTCACACTAACTGACCAGTGCTGTTGAAACTCCTCCCACATGTTGACTGTGTTCCAAAAATGACCTTATATGTACCTAAAATGTGTAACTTGTACCCGCCTATCCTTTTATTGCTATTAAACTGTATAAAAGAGGTCGCGCATCGATGTTCGTTGTGCTACTTCTTACATTGCCGAAGGGTGCTGTAGGAATGTATCACCACCCCATGGGGTCTTAATAAACTTGTCTTTTACCTTTTCCAGTGTCCGTGCCAACTTCTATACTAAGGTGTTCGAGAGTTTAGCAGAGTATGTAGGCCTGATTTGAACCTTATACCACAGATAGTGTAGGAGTATAATTTACTATTCTAACTCCAGGAAGGTGCAGCAGTAGGGAAAGTGATGGATAGTGTAGGGGTTCGATTTACTATTCTAACTCCAGGAAGGTGCAGCAGTAGGGAAAGTGATGGATAGTGTAAGGGTTTAATTTACTATTCTAACTCCAGGAAGGTGCAGCAATAAGGAACGTGATGGATAGTGTAGGGCGATAATTTACTATTCTAACTCCAGGAAGGTGCAGCAGTAGGGAAAGTGATGATTAGTGTAGGGGTTCAATTTACTAGTCTAACTCCAGGAAGGTGCAGCAGTAGGGAAAGTGAAGGATAGTGTAAGGGTTTAATTTACTATTCTAACTCCAGGAAGGTGCAGCAAAAGGGAAAGTGATGGATAGTGTAGGGGTATAATTTACTATTCTAACTCAAGGAAGGTGCAGCAGTAGGGAAAGTGATGCATAGTGTAGGGGTTCAATTTACTACTCTAACTCCAGGAAGGTGCAGCAGTAGGGAAAGTGATGGATAGAGTAGGGATATAATCTACTATTCTAACTCCAGGAAGGTGCAGCAGTAGGGAAAGTGTAGGATAGTGTAGAGATATAATTTAATATTCTAACTCCAGGAAGGTGTTGCAGTAGGGTAAGTGATGGATAGTGTAGGAGTATAATTTACTATTCTAACTTCAGGAAGGTGCAGCAGTAGGGAAAGTGATGGATAGTGTAGGGGTTTGATTTACTATTCTAACTCCAGGAAGGTACAGCAATAAGGAAAGTGATGGATAGTGTAGGGGTATAATTTACCATTCTAACTCCAGTAAGGTGTTGCAGTAGGGTAAGTGATGGCTAGTGTAGGAGTATAATTTACTATTCTAACTCCAGGAAGGTGCAGCAGTAGGGAAAGTGATGGATAGTGTAGGGGTTTAATTTACTATTCTAACTCCAGGAAGGTGCAGCAGTAGGGAAAGTGATGGATAGTGTATTAACTATTCCAAGTCCAGGAAGGTGCAGCACAAAGAAAAGTGTAGGATAGTGTAGGGGGAATAATATACTATTCTAACTCCAGGAAGGTGCAGCAGTAGGGAAAGTGATGGATAGACTAGGGGTTTAATTTACTATTCTAACTGCAGGAAGGTGCAGCAGTAGGGAAAGTGATGGACAGTGTAGGGGTTCGATTTACTATTCTAACTCCAGGAAGGTGCAGCAGTAGGGAAAGTGATGGATAGTGTAGGGGTTCTATTTACTATTCTAAGTCCAGGAAGGTGCAGCAGTAGGGAAAGTGTAGGATAGTGTAGAGATATAATTTAATATTCTAACTCCAGGAAGGTGTTGCAGTAGGGTAAGTGATGGATAGTGTAGGAGTATAATTTACTATTCTAACTCCAGGAAGGTGCAGCAGTAGGGAAAGTGATGGATAGTGTAGGGGTTTAATTTACTATTCTAACTCCAGGAAGGTGCAGCAGTAGGGAAAGTGATGGATAGTGTACGGGTTTGATTTACTATTCTAACTCCAGGAAGGTACAGCAATAAGGAAAGTGATGGATAGTGTAGGGGTATAATTTACTATTCTAACTCCATGAAGGTTTTGCAGTAGGGTAAGTGTTGGATAGTGTAGGAGTATAATTTACTATTCTAACTCCAGGAAGGTGCAGCAGTAGGGAAAGTGATGGATAGTGTAGGGGTTCTATTTACTATTCTAAGTCCAGGAAGGTGCAGCACAAAGGAAAGTGTAGGATAGTGTAGGGGTATAATATACTATTCTAACTCCAGGAAGGTGCAGCAGTAGGGAAAGTGATGGATAGTGTAGGGGTATAATGTACTATTCTAACTCCAGGAAGGTGTTGCAGTAGGGTAAGTGATGGCTAGTGTAGGAGTATAATTTATTATTCTAACTCCAGGAAGGTGCAGCAGTAGGGAAAGTGATGGATAGTGTAGGGGTTTAATTTACTATTCTACCTCCAGGAAGGTGCAGCAGTAGGGAAAGTGATGGATAGTGTATTAACTATTCCAAGTCCAGGAAGGTGCAGCACAAAGAAAAGTGTAGGATAGTGTAGGGGGAATAATATACTATTCTAACTCCAGGAAGGTGCAGCAGTAGGGAAAGTGATGGATAGACTATGGGTTTAATTTACTATTCTAACTCCAGGAAGGTGCAGCAGCAGGGAAAGTGATGGATAGTGTAGGGGTTCGATTTACTATTCTAACTCCAGGAAGGTGCAGCAGTAGGGAAAGTGATGGATAGTGTACGGGTTTGATTTACTATTCTAACTCCAGGAAGGTACAGCAATAAGGAAAGTGATGGATAGTGTAGGGGTATAATTTACTATTCTAACTCCAGGAAGGTTTTGCAGTAGGGTAAGTGTTGGATAGTATAGGAGTATAATTTACTATTCTAACTCCAGGAAGGTGCAGCAGTAGGGAAAGTGATGGATAGTGTAGGGGTTCTATTTACTATTCTAAGTCCAGGAAGGTGCAGCACAAAGGAAAGTGTAGCATAGTTTAGGGGTATAATATACTATTCTAACTCCAGGAAGGTGCAGCAGTAGGAAAAATGATGGATAGTGTAGAGGTTCAATTTGCTATTCTAACTCCAGAAAGGTGCATCAATAAGGAAAGTGATGGATAGTGTGGGGGTATAATTTACTATTCTAACTCAAGGAAGGTGCAGCAGTAGGGAAAGTGATGGATAGTGTAGGGGTTCAATTTACTACTCTAACTCCAGGAAGGTGCAGCAGTAGGTAAAGTGATGGATAGTGTAGGGATATAATTTACTATTCTAACTCCAGAAAGGTGTAGCAGTAGGGAAAGTGTAAGATAGTGTAGCGGTATAATATACTATTCTATTTCCAGGAAGGTGCAGCAGTAGGGAAAGTGATGGATATTGTAGGGGTTCAATTTACTAGTCTAACTCCAGGAAGGTGCAGCAGTAGGGAAAGTGATGGATAGTGTAAGGGTTTAATTTACTATTCTAACTCCAGGAAGGTGCAGCAATAGGGAAAGTGATGGATAGTGTAGGGGTATAATTTACTATTCTAACTCAAGGAAGGTGCAGCAGTAGGGAAAGTGATGGATAGTGTAGGGGTTCAATTTACTACTCTAACACCAGGAAGGTGCAGCAGTAGGGAAAGTGATGGATAGTGTAGGGATATAATTTACTATTCTAACTCCAGGAAGATTTTGCAGTAGGGTAAGTGATGGATAGTGTAGGAGTATAATTTACAATTCTAACTCCAGGAAGGTGCAGCAGTAGGGAAAGTGAAGGATAGTGTAGGGGTTCTATTTACTATTCTAAGTCCAGGAAGGTGCAGCAGTAGGGAAAGTGATGGATAGTGTAGGGGTTCAATTTACTACTCTAACTCCAGGAAGGTGCAGCAGTAGGGAAAATGATGGATAGTGTAGGGATATAATTTACTATTCTAACTCCAGAAAGGTGCAGCAGTGGGGAAAGTGTAGGATAGTGTAGAGATATAATTTAATATTCTAATTCCAGGAAGGTGCAGCAGTAGGGAAAGTGATGGACAGTGTAGGGGTATAATTTACTATTCTAACTACAGGAAGGTATTGCAGAAGGGTAAGTGATGGATAGTGTGGGGGTATAAATTACTATTCTTACTCCAGGAAGGTGCACCAGTAGGGAAAGTGATGGATAGTGTAGGGGTTCAATTTACTATTCTACCTCCAGGAAGGTGCAGCAGTAGGGAAAGTCATGGATAGTGTAAGGGTTTAAGTTACTATTCTAACTCCAGGAAGGTGCAGCAATAAGGAACGTGATGGCTAGTGTAGGGCTATAATTTACTATTCTAACTCCAGGAAGGTGCAGAAGTAGGGAAAGTGATGGATAGTGTAGGGGTTCTATTTACTATTCTAAGTCCAGGAAGGTGCAGCACAAAGGAAAGTGTAGGATAGTGTAGGGGTATAATATACTATTCTAACTCCAGGAATGTGCAGCAGTAGGGAAAGTGATGGATATTGTAGGGGTTCAATTTACTAGTCTAACTCCAGGATGGTGCAGCAGTAGGGAAAGTGATGGATAGTGTAAGGGTTTAATTTACTATTCTAACTCCAGGAAGGTGAAGCAATAGGGAAAGTGATGGATAGTGTAGGGGTATAATTTACTATTCTAACTCAAGGAAGGTGCAGCAGTAAGGAAAGTGATGGATAGTGTAGGGGTTCAATTTACTACTCTAACTCCAGGAAGGTGCAGCAGTAGGGAAAGTGATGGATAGTGTAGGGGTTCAATTTACTATTCTAACTCCAGGAAGGTGCAGCAGTAGGGAAAGTCATGGATAGTGTAAGGGTTTAATTTACTATTCTAACTCCAGGAAGGTGCAGCAATAAGGAACGTGATGGCTAGTGTAGGGCTATAATTTACTATTCTAACTCCAGGAAGGTGCAGCAGCAGGGAAAGTGATGGATAGTATAGGGGTTCTTTTTACTATTCTAAGTCCAGGAAGGTGCAGCACAAAGGAAAGTGTAGGATAGTGTAGGGGTATAATATACTAATCTAACTCCAGGAAGGTGCAGCAGTAGGGAAAGTGATGGATATTGTAGGGGTTCAATTTACTAGTCTAACTCCAGGAAGGTGCAGCAGTAGGGAAAGTGATGGATAGTGTAGGGGTTCTATTTACTATTCTAAGTCCAGGAAGGTGCAGCACAAAGGACAGTGTAGGATAGTGTAGGGGTATAATATACTATTCTAACTCCAGGAAGGTGCAGCAGTAGGGAAAGTGATGGATATTGTAGGGGTTCAATTTACTAGTCTAACTCCAGGATGGTGCAGCAGTAGGGAAAGTGATGGATAGTGTAAGGGTTTAATTTACTATTCTAACTCCAGGAAGGTGAAGCAATAGGGAAAGTGATGGATAGTGTAGGGGTATAATTTACTATTCTAACTCAAGGAAGGTGCAGAAGTAAGGAAAGTGATGGATAGTGTAGGGGTTCAATGTACTACTCTAACTCCAGGAAGGTGCAGCAGTAGGGAAAGTGATGGATAGTGTAGGAGTATGATTTACTATTCGAACTCCAGGAAGGTGCAGCAGTAAGGAAAGTGATGGATAGTGTAGGGGTATAATTTACTATTCTAACTCCAGGAAGGTGTTGCAGATGGGTAAGTGATGGATAGTGTAGGGGTATAAATTACTATTCTAACTCCAGGAAGGTGCACCAGTAGGGAAAGTGATGGATAGTGTAGGGGTTCTATTTACTATTCTAAGTCGAGGAAGGTGCAGCACAAAGGAAAGTGTAGGATAGTGTAGGGGTATAATATACTATTCTAACTCCAGGAAGGTGCAGCAGTAGGGAAAGTGATGGATAGTGTAGGGGTTCAATTTACTATTCTAACTCCAGGAAGGTGCAGCAGTAGGGAAAGTGATGGATAGTGTAAGGGTTTAATTTACTATTCTAACTCCAGGAAGGTGCAGCAATAAGGAACATGATGGATAGTGTAGGGCTATAATTTACTATTCTAACTCCAGGAAGGTGCAGCAGTAGGGAAAGTGATGGATAGTATAGGGGTTCTATTTTCTGTTCTAAGTCCAGGAAGGTGCAGCACAAAGGAAAGTGTAGGATAGTGTAGCGGTATAATATACTATTCTAACTCCAGGAAGGTGCAGCAGTAGGGAAAGTGATGGATATTGTAGGGGTTCAATTTACTAGTCTAACTCCAGGAAGGTGCAGCAGTAGGGAAAGTGATGAATAGTGTAAGGGTTTAATTTACTATTCTAACTCCAGGAAGGTGCAGCAATAGGGAAAGTGATGGATAGTGTAGGGGTATAATTTACTATTCTATCTCAAGGAAGGTGCAGCAGTAGGGAAAGTGATGGATAGTGTAGGGGTTCAATATACTACTCTAACTCCAGGAAGGTGCAGCAGTAGGGAAAGTGATGGATAGTGTAGGGATATAATTTACTATTCTAACTCCAGGAAGGTTTTGCAGTAGGGTAAGTGATGGGTAGTGTAGGAGTATAATTTACAATTCTAACTCCAGGAAGGTGCAGCAGTAGGGAAAGTGATGGATAGTGTAGGGGTTCTATTTACTATTCTAAGTCCAGGAAGGTGCAGCACAAAGGAAAGTGTATGATAGTGTAGGGGTATAATTTACTATTCTAACTCCAGGAAGGTGCAGCAGTAAGGAAAGTGATGGATAGTGTAGGGGTATAATTTACTATTCTAACTCCAGGAAGGTGTTGCATAAGGGTAAGTGATGGATAGTGTAGGGGTACGATTTACTATTCTAACTCCAGGAAGGTGCAGCAGTAGGGAAAGTGATGGATAGTGTAGGGGTATAATTTACTATTCGAACTCCAGGAAGGTGCAGCAGTAAGGGAAGTGATGGATAGTGCAGGGGTATAATTTACTATTCTAACTCCAGGAAGGTGCAGCAATAGGGAAAGTGATGGATAGTGTAGGGGTATAATTTACTATTCCAACTCAAGGAAGGTACAGCAGTAGGGAAAGTGATGGATAGTGTAGGGGTTCAATTTACTACTCTAACTCCAGGAAGGTGCAGCAGTAGGGAAAGTGATGGATAGTGTAGGGATATAATTTACTATTCTAACTCCAGAAAGGTGCAGCAGTAGGGAAAGTGTAGGATAGTGTAGAGATATAATTTAATATTCGAACTCCAGGAAGGTGTTGCAGAAGGGTAAGTGATGGATAGTGTAGGGGTATAAATTAGTATTCTAACTCCAGGAAGGTGCACCAGTAGGGAAAGTGATGGATAGTGTAGGGGTTCTATTTACTATTCTAAGTCGAAGAAGGTGCAGCACAAAGGAAAGTGTAGGATAGTGTAGGGGTATAATATACTATTCTAACTCCAGGAAGGTGCAGCAGTAGGGAGAGTGATGGATAGTGTAAGGGTTTAATTTACTATTCTAACTCCAGGAAGGTGCAGCAATAAGGAACGTGATGGATAGTGTAGGGCTATAATTTACTATTCTAACTCCAGGAAGGTGCAGCAGTAGGGAAAGTGATGGATAGTGTAAGGGTTTAATTTACTATTCTAACTCCAGGAAGGTGCAGCAATAGGGAAAGTGATGGATAATGTAGGGGTATAATTTACTATTCTAACTCAAGGAAGGTGCAGCAGTAGGGAAAGTGATGGATAGTGTAGGGGTTCAATTTACTACTCTAACTCCAGGAAGGTACAGCACTAGGGAAAGTGATGGATAGTGTAGGGATATAATTTACTATTCTAACTCCAGGAAGGTGCAGCAGTAGGGAAAGTGTAGGATAGTGTAGAGATATAATTTAATATTCTAAGTCCAGGAAGGTGCAGCAGTAGGGAAAGTGATGGATAGTGTAGGGGTATAATTTACTATTCTAACTCCAGGAAGGTGTTGCAGAAGGGTAAGTGATGGATAGTGTAGGGGTATACATTACTATTCTAACTCCAGGAACGTGCAGCAGTAGGGAAAGTGATGGATAATATAGGGGTTCAATTTACTATTCTAACTCCAGGAAGGTGCAGCAGTAGGGAAAGTGACGGATAGTGTAGGGGTATAATTTACTATTCTAACTCCAGGAAGGTTTTGCAGTAGGGTAAGTGATGGATAGTGTAGGAGTATAATTTACTATTCTAACTCCAGGAAGGTGCAGCAGTAGGGAAAGTGATGGATAGTGTAGGGGTTCGATTTACTATTCTAACTCCAGGAAGGTGCAGCAATAGGGAAAGTGATGGATAGTGTAAGGGTTTAATTTACTATTCTAACTCCAGGAAGGTGCAGCAATAAGGAACGTGATGGATAGTGTAGGGCTATAATTTACTATTCTAACTCCAGGAAGGTGCAGCAGTAGGGAAAGTGATGGATAGTGTAGGGGTTCAATTTACTAGTCTAACTCCAGGAAGGTGCAGCAGTAGGGAAAGTGATGGATAGTGTAAGGGTTTCATTTACTATTCTAACTCCAGGAAGGTGCAGCAATAGGGAAAGTGATGGATAGTGTAGGGGTATAATTTACTATTCTAACTCAAGGAAGGTGCAGCAGTAGGGAAAGTGATGGATAGTGTAGGGGTTCAATTTGTGGTGTTGGGTTCAAATCAGGCCTACATACTCTGCTAAACTCTCAAACGCCTTAGTATAGAAGTTGGCACGGACACTGGAAAAGGTAAAAGACAAGTTTATTAAGACCCCATGGGGTGGTGATACATTTCTACAGCACCCTTCGGCAATGTAAGAAGTAGCACACCGAACATTGGTGTGCGACCTCTTTTATACAGTTTAATAGCAATAAAAAGATAGGCGGTTACAAGTTACACATTTTAGGTACATATAAGGTCATTTTTGGAACACAGCCAGCACGTGGGAGGAGTTCAACGGCACTGGTCAGTTAGTGTGAACATTCCTAAAGAGTGACCAATTGATGCATAGTGCGCATGTGCGCTTGACCAGTACTAAAAATAGCCTGTTGCCGAGCAGAATAGTGACCATGGGTATCGAGAAAGGACGAAAGGGCACACTGACCACGAGGCAGCGTGTTCATAGGAAACGGAAGTCAGAGGGATTCAAAATGGCCCCCGTTCGTTTTGGTCAAGTTAACAGAAAAGACCGTGTAGCTGTGCTAAACGCTAACTCAGGAGCTGCCAAAACACGACAGACGGCCCTTTTAGCGTTTAGCAAAAGCTACCTCATAGTGGACGTAGTCAGAATGTTCATCCTCAATGTTAATAGCCATTATTTTCAATACTTCATCATTGATCAGTTTCTCTTGCTTATCAATAGCTCGTTTGGACGGAATACAGGCTGTGATACATACAGAACATAATGTAGGGCCACATTGAATACATAGACAAAGGAAAAATAGTACTCCAATAAAAACACAGAGAATCGTTAATAATTTCCAACCCCAAGTACTAAGCAGGGTCCAGAACCAACCAGAAAAGGTCCATGTTCCATTTTCTGGGTGGATCTCAGCAGCTATCTTATGTAATTTTGTAATCGAATCATATACAGAAGGTGAGTTATCTGGTACGTACACGCAACAACTACTTCCGATGACGCGGCATGCTCCACCTCTATCAGCTAGTATCACATCTAGAACCATTCGATTCTGGAGCGCCACAATTCTGGTAATTTGCAATTCCTCAGTAATATTCCCTAAAGCGGAGGCAGTTTCGTTAGCGACTGCTTCCACCACACGCGTAAGCCGCCTTATCTTCCTGCTATTCAGTGCAGCTCCTACGAATGAGAATAACCCCAAATTGAAATCTACATATTGTTGTAAAGTGGTATCAGTCTGGTCTATTTCATCAAGATCTACTGTTCGTTTGACCCTGTTTAGTATGAAATCATGGTACAGAACGTAATCATTGTGGTACATGGGAGGAGCAATAAATACAGGTGGTAATACAAAAGCTATATAACACGTTCCCAACCATCCCAATGGTAGACGATGGTATCCCTTATTTCCACAAATGAAATATGTGTTATGTGAAGCTACAAATGCAATTCCAATTGGTGTATCAAAGGTAAGTGTAATATTACATTCACTGCGGCCTACAGGGATTGTACCTTTATTTCTAATACACAAATCTGCTTTTGTATCAATGACTGTTATCATATGCGAGCTCGTCACATTTATAAGTCTTTGATTCGTATATACACGAGGTGTAGAAACATTGTCCGGACGGTACTCTTCCCATTCAAACTTAGTTCCTTCAGCGTGTGGATAGCCGTCTTTGTCGTTATAACATATTTTATTCAACCGAAAAAGTAGTCCACCTTTCGTTGGCCATCGCAGAGTAAAAAGAAGAGTGTACCAAGCATGACAAGAACCATTATGAGAAAACGGGAGAGGAATGAGTGGTGTTCCTCCCTTCTTCTGATGTCCGGGCAACATTCCACATACCCAACAATTGGACGTGTTGGTCATGTTATGAGTATGATGCAAAATCTTAATAAAGCTGTTATTCAAATAAGTCTGCCTATGTCTTTCTTCGTGAAAAGGCAGAGTGAAATGAAAATGTTCAGATGGACTTGGAGTGGTGGGCAGCAAATGTTCTCGTACAGGAAACAACAGTTCTATAGTCCAAGCTAATACTGCGATCACCACTACGGTCAAGACAAACAAAACAACACCAAGAATTCTCCCTCTTCGTGTCGAAGGAGATGCCATAGTTCACAAAACAATACTCTTCAAGAAAACAACACTAAGCGGGAAAAATAAAAACGATGGTTCTGAACCGAGGCTGCCGTTGATTTGTTCTCCGGGATTCAAGACGGGTGTCGCTACACTGGGCAGAACTGATCCCCCCCCCTTGATATTCCCGGCTTCCGTTTCACAAACCTCAGAGCGGTTACCAACCAGTTTCAAAAACACAAAAGGAATCTTATTTCCTGGGGCGTAGATTGTACTTCACTTTATCAGAAACAACGTGGTCCGGGAAGGCTCCCTCCAATTCATCAGGCGTGACAGCTGGGCTCTTTTCTGTATCCAAAATCTTTCTGTAGTCGGATAGCACCACAGGGCTCACCAGATCCGGAGAGACACGTCGGCAGTGCGTTGAATGTATCCACCGCTTCTTGTTAGTGACTCTCACAGCAGTTCGCGTAGCCAGCAGCACTTGCTCAGGGCCATGCCATCTCGGTTCCAAACTGCTGGATCGTTCAAATACTTTGACCATCACGTGGTCCCCAGGGCGGAGATCGTGAGCCTCACCAGTGGAGTTATCAGGTAGCGCCTCTCGAACCTGTTGATGGATAGAAAGCAAATCATTTGTTAATCGTGCCAGATAATCGTTCATCATTATACAAGGCATATCATGTATCAAACGAGGTTTTGGAACTCCCCAAATATTCATAGGCCTTCCAAACACCACTTCGTAGGGTGTGAGGCCAGATCGAGAATGTGGCACTGACCGAATGGACAGCAATGCCAGAGGCAAAGCGTCCGGCCATTTCAGAGATGTCGATGCCACTATCTTTGCTAGCTTCAGCTTCAGAGTTGCATTATATCTCTCTACTAAACCTGCTGATTGCGGATGAAAGACAGCATGGAATCTTTGATTGATTCCCAATCCCTTCAGGACGTATTCCACTACTTTTCCAATTAAATGAGGGCCATTATCACTCCACATAAGTTTACAAACACCGTAGCGCGGGAAGTACTCCTTGAGTAACACCTTAGCTGTTGTCAATGCTGTATTGTCTTTCGTAGGGTAAGCCTCAATCCATTTGCTGAAGGCACACACCACTACTAGGACATACTTGAGATTATTACAGCGTTCCAGCTGGATGTAATCCATTTGTAGTACTTCGAATGATGCAGTAGGTGGAACAAACCCTCCTTTAGGAGTATGAGTCCCTTGTCCAGGATTGTGCTGCAAACATATCAGACAGGTCTGCACTACTCTCTTAGCCGTGCTAGCAATGTCAGCATTTTCCCAAACTCGTGTAAGCAATTTAGTAATTGCGAGAGCTCCAATGTGTGCCAGCCCGTGTGTCATTTGCACCATTGTTTGTAAATAGGCCATGGGTAGTTTCCATCTCTCCATATCTTTACTACGCCAGCAACCCTCATCATCCAATACTCCTTCAGTGGCCCATTTCATACGTTCTGCCTCAGATGCTGACTTCTGTATATCTAGTATTTCTTCTCTAGCATCATGCCACCGCTCAGCTTGTGACTTCACCACATACATGGGGAAATTATTTTGCAGCATAGCGGTCTCTCTCGCAATGCGGTCTGCGAAAGCATTGCCTTGCCCTATTTTGTCCGTCACCTTTTTGTGTGCACTACACTTGACTATTGCAACTTTCTTTGGGCATAACAGTGCATTCAGGAGATCGCGTACCAACTCTCCATGCATGATGTGTACTCCGTGTGAAGTCAGGAATCCTCGTTCCTTCCAAAGTAGGCCAAAATCATGCACTACTCCAAAAGCGTAACGACTATCCGTGTAAATGTTCACACATAGCTCAGCACTTAACTCACATGCTTTCGTTAAGGCTATCAATTCAGCTGCTTGAGCCGATTTCTGGGGTATTCGTGCTGCTTCTACCACGGTCTTAAGTGTCGTGATCGCATAAGCTGCGGAAGTCGTACCATCTGGTAACCTCACACACGATCCATCAACCCACAGTTCCCCATCTACATCTGGAAATGGCGTATCCTGTAAATCGATACGACCCTTTGTCTGTTCCTCAGTCAGAAAAACACAATCATGTTGTTCTTCCTTCTGGGTCTCAGCAACAGGATCCGGCAGTAAAGTAGCAGGATTTAGTGTCGCACATCGCTTTAGTGTGATGTGCGGCGCCAACAATGTTAGCTCATATCCTGTCAAACGGGCACTGGTTAGATGCTGCGTTTTTGTTTGATTCAGTAACGCATCTACCGCATGGGGAACTAGCACCAACAATTTGTGTGACAAAACTATTCCCTCACTTTGTCGTATCGCAACTGCTGTTGCTGCAACTGCTCGAAAACATCCAGGCAATCCTCGAGCCACAGGGTCGAGTACCGCCGAGAAGTATGCACAAGGCCTCTGTTTGTCTCCGTGTGTCTGCACTAACATTGACAATGCGCACCCATCCTTCTCGTGTACATATAATGTAAAGATCTTCGTGTAATCAGGTGTACCCAACACTGGTGCAGAACAAAGAGCTTGTCTCAATTGCTCAAAAGCATTCTGACATTCATCCGTCCATTCAATGGGAATCGGTGTATCTTTAGACAATAATGCCAACAATGGTTTAACGATATGTGAAAAACCCAATATCCATTGCCTACAAAAAGACGTCAAACCTATAAAGGCGCGAACATCCTTCTGAGTGCGAGGGACTGGAGTATCTAGGATTGCTTGAATTCGATCTGGTGTCAATGCACGGCCCTCCTTAGACAAAAGATGACCGAGGTAGGTCACCTTTGGTCTACAATATTGTAGCTTTTTCTTCGAAACTTTATGATTATGTTTGGCCAGGAAGGAAAGCAAAGAAAAGGTACTCTTCTCACATTGTTCTGGCGTGTCTGCAGCAAGTAAGATATCGTCTACATATTGAATGAGAACCACTCCCTCTTGTAAGTCAAAGGAATCAAGCTGTCTTTTTAATGCCTGACTATAAATGCTAGGACTTTCAGTATAGCCTTGAGGAATTCGACAGAATCTGTACGATTTATTATTTAATGTAAAGCCGAATAGATATCGACTGTCAGGATGTACAGGGATCGAAAAGAAGGCATTCTTCAAATCGATGACTGTAAAAGTAGTTGCCGTCGATGGAACCAACGTAAGCAACGTGGTGATGTCAGACACCACCGGGTACTGAGGCACTACTATCTTGTTTATTTCCCTCAAATCAATAATGAAACGGTAAACCTTAGCATCTGTATCTCTTTTAAGAATCGGTAAAATTGGGCTATTGCAAACATTGTAGGGGACTTCCTCAACTACTCCTGCCAAAATCAAATCGTTCACAATGTGCATCAAAGCAAGTTCTCCTTCTCTGGAAATCTTATATTGTGGGACACGTGGTAGAGATACTCCCTCCTTTACAGTAATACGTACTGGAGGGATTAACATCTGCCCCACATCCGTGTCAGAAGTGGCCCACAACGTGTTTGGTAAGGAGGCCAATACTTCAGATTCATGGAGAAAACACACTCGTTCAAAGTCTGGGTAATTCTCATTCAACACAACTCGCACTCCTTCTGGGGCACAGCGAATAGTAGCTCGAAAGTGTTTTAACATATCGAGTCCAATAATATTATCTGGTGTATTTGGAGACAACAAAAAGGGACATGGGGCAGCAAATTTATCAACATGAAATGCAACTGGTTGAGACAATGGGCTAGAAGTAGGTGTTCCATCGAACCCTATTGCTGTAATTACCTCTCCAGACAGGGGAGCCCTTGGAACCAAGTATTTGGACAAAGCGCTACGAGTAGCTCCTGTATCGACCAGAAATTGATCAGTGGAACCCAGAACATGTGCTTCTATGTATGGACCCCTTTGATCAACTGGTACCTCAACCGATTCCACACCCCATCCTACGCAATCCTATGCATAATGCTCATCCCGTGGTTAAGCAGGACCACCCTCATTTATCTGATATTGATTGCGGTTATCAAACGTATTATAATCAGACTGACCACGACCCCTTGCTCCATATCCTCCACGATCATTCGTACCATAGCCTCCTCGATCATTCGTGCCATAACCTCCTCTTGACCCTCCATAATAATTCCTAGACCTTCCACTTCCTCGTCCCCTCAAATTACGCTGCTCTCGAAACACCGGACAGTCTGCAATCCAATGCCCAAACTGTTTGCAGTATGCACATTGATTCACAGAAATGTCAGAACGAGGGGGAGGAGCATTACTGTATGATCCTCGCCCTCCTCTGTTATTTCCTCTCGTAGCCTGAACCTGGGCTAACATTACCTTCGTCTTCAAATCCTTTGCTTTCTTTTCACTACTTTCTTTTGCCTCTAATTCCTGTCTTTCATAATATTGAGCCATAGTCAATAAAGAAGCAGGGGTTGCTGTGGTCCATGAACTTTCACTCGCTTTCAATCGTTTTGCAATCTCCGGTAGGAGATTAGCCACATACTTATCAACGAATAAATGCCTGCCAGTATCTTCTGTCAATAATTGACCACTGTAATCATGGAACGCTTCCTCGAAGCGAGAGAAAAAATAGGAAACTGATTCATCCGCTTTCTGCTTACAAGAGGCTAATATAGTCCAATCAATCTTTTTAGCGGGAGCAAGAGTCTTTAGTTTTGTTAGTATGGCCCCTGGAAGGTCTAATATTAATTGACACGGCTTACATGCTGGTTCTCTATCTAAATCAGCCTGAACAAGATCTTTCCAAGTGGCCCCGAGAGTCGTGAGATCATCAAACCTACGAATCGCTCTCCACATATCAGGGGGCAATATCAACCCGAAAAATAGATCAATATCAACTAACGTCATGATACATGAAGAAATTGCACTTTCAACATTTTCATGAAAAGCCGCAGGGTTTTTACGGGGATCAGGTAAAGCATTCTTAAGCGCCATGACATCTGCTCTATTCCAAGGCGTATAAACCCAATTATATACAAAATACCCTTTCGCGTCTTTGGATCTTTTATCATCATCTGTGCCATCCCCTTTATGAGGGACATATAAAGGCGCAGCTTCTCGCATAGGTCTAACATTAATCGCAGCGATCTTATCTGTTTCAAAGATAGGGCATTCTTTGGATATCCCCGTCGCTCCGGACGTAGACGAATTCTTCGACTTTTCCAACTCCCGTAGTCGTGTCGCCTCATTACGCAGTTCAATCAAACGCTTGAAGAAGTCGTCCGCATCTGAAAGAACAAAAAGACCTTTACGAAAATTCTCACGACCCTTGGATATCTCCTTTGGTTCTAACTCGAGAGAATATTTTCTATACCGCTCAACAACTTCATCTCCAAAATGATCTAAAAAATACAGTCGTTCCTTATCAGGCCACTGTTCCATTTGTTCAGTAACGTCAGAAACAGTAACAGTATTAATATTTAGTTTTCGTGCAAATGAACGTAATTCCGCAGCTCGTTCCGCATGTAACCTGGTACGCTGTGTTCGATCACTATCCTCGTCCGAGTCCTCGTTCGGAGCCGTAGGTACGACGTACGGAGGCGGACAACGATCTAGTAATGAAAAATCATCTGTTTCATTAGTAAGGACTGGATAAAGAGGACGCCTGATAGGGAATTGACCATTAACCTGTAAATTGCGTTCTCGTCTCTCCCTCACTTTCTTTTCCTGTAATTCCTTCTCCTGTAGCTGTAAAGCTTTGTCATGTGCAGCCTTCCGCTGCACTTTCTCCGCCAAGGCTTCCTCACGCTTCGCTCGTTCACGCACCTCTTTCTCCCACATACGCACACAATCAAACATATCTTGTCTAGACCTTCGCTGAAACAAACACTGCTCTACATACTGTACCTTTCGAAGGTCAAACGACCCATATAGCGGCCACTGTAACTCACGATCAGTCTTAGTATACTTATGCCATAATGTACTATACATTATAGGTGGAATACCGAATTTGACATACATTTCACGATTTGGAGTCCCCTCTGGGGGAGCCGGCTGCTTTTCACTTAATCGATAATTGGTACCATTTTCAGAACAGCACATCCTACGGAGTGTGCTAAAAACAGGCATGTTCCAAAAAGTACCACGAAAATGTGATACTACAAAAATGTCACCTAACGCGGTGTACCGTTCAAATCAAATAAATCAGAGAAATATCCCTACATGCCTGCCTATGTGAGGTGCACTTCACATATTCAAATTCAAATTCAAAGATTCAAAACGTTAGCTAACAAATTCAAATTCAAATTCAAAGTTTCAAAAAGCCACAGTAAGTGTCAGTAGACTACCTCACCGCTCAAAAGCTTACCAAATATTTTCAAACGTCCAAAGTCCAACTGCCAAGTTCTGTGGTCAAATCAGCCAAAACGGCACATCACGACAATCCAAGATCAGAATCTCAGTCGAGGACCGGCGCCACCTGGAAGGTCAGATCGGAAGGAAGGGAAAACACACCGTGGGTGCCAAGACTCGGGTCACTCAGTGGCAGCGTACGCGTCCATGGCGAGTTTCCTGACCTTCGTCACGACCTCTCCTTCGGGCATCCGAGTCGCCGATGAGTCCCTTCGTGGTCGCCAATTGTGGTGTTGGGTTCAAATCAGGCCTACATACTCTGCTAAACTCTCGAACGCCTTAGTATAGAAGTTGGCACGGACACTGGAAAAGGTAAAAGACAAGTTTATTAAGACCCCATGGGGTGGTGATACATTCCTACAGCACCCTTCGGCAATGTAAGAAGTAGCACACCGAACATTGGTGTGCGACCTCTTTTATACAGTTTAATAGCAATAAAAAGATAGGCGGTTACAAGTTACACATTTTAGGTACATATAAGGTCATTTTTGGAACACAGCCAGCACGTGGGAGGAGTTCAACGGCACTGGTCAGTTAGTGTGAACATTCCTAAAGAGTGACCAATTGATGCATAGTGCGCATGTGCGCTTGACCAGTACTAAAAATAGCCTGTTGCCGAGCAGAATAGTGACCATGGGTATCGAGAAAGGACGAAAGGGCACACTGACCAC
This sequence comes from Lissotriton helveticus, assembly GCF_964261635.1. NCBI lineage: Eukaryota > Metazoa > Chordata > Amphibia > Caudata > Salamandridae > Lissotriton > Lissotriton helveticus. The sequence continues at coordinate 1,791,696,271 of NC_136068.1, forward strand.
GAGGCAGCGTGTTCATAGGAAACGGAAGTCAGAGGGATTCAAAATGGCCCCCGTTCGTTTTGGTCAAGTTAACAGAAAAGACCGTGTAGCTGTGCTAAACGCTAACTCAGGAGCTGCCAAAACACGACAAATTTACTACTCTAACTCCAGGAAGGTGCAGCAGTAGGGAAAGTGATGGATAGTGTAGGGATATAATCTACTATTCTAACTCCAGGAAGGTGCAGCAGTAGGGAAAGTGTAGGATAGTGTAGAGATATAATTTATTATTCTAACTCCAGGAAGGTGTTGCAGTAGGGTAAGTGATGGATAGTGTAGGAGTATAATTTACTATTCTAACTCTAGGAAGGTGCAGCAGTAGGGAAAGTGATGGATAGTGTAGGGGTTTAATTTACTATTCTAACACCAGGAAGGTGCAGCAGTAGGGAAAGTGATGGATAGTGTAGGGGTTCGATATACTATTCTAACTCCAGGAAGGTGCAGCAGTAGGGAAAGTGATGGATAGTGTACGGGTTTGATTTACTATTCTAACTCCAGGAAGGTGCAGCAGTAGGAAAGTGATGGATAGTGTAAGGGTTTAATTTACTATTCTAACTCCTGGAAGGTGCAGCAATAAGGAACGTGATGGATAGTGTAGTGCTATAATTTACTATTCTAACTCCAGGAAGGTGCAGCAGTAGGGAAAGTGATGGATAGTGTAGGGGTTTAATTTACTATTCTAACTCCAGGAAGGTGCAGCAGTAGGGAAAGTAATGGATATTGTAGGGGTTCAATTTACTAGTCTAACTCCAGGAAGGTGCAGCAGTGGGGAAAGTGATGGATAGTGTAAGGGTTTAATTTACTATTCTAACTCCAGGAAGGTGCAGCAATAGGGAAAGTGGTGGATAGTGTAGGGGTATAATTTACTACTCCAACTCAAGGAAGGTGCAGCAGTAGGGAAAGTGTAGGATAGTGTAGAGATATAATTTAATATTCTAAGTCCAGGAAGGTGCAGCAGTAGGGAAAGTGATGGATAGTGTAGGGGTATAATTTACTATTCGAACTCCAGGAAGGTGCATCAGTAAGGAAAGTGATGGATAGTGTAGGGGTATAATTTACTATTCTAACTCCAGGAAGGTGTTGCAGAAGGGTAAGTGATGGATAGTGTAGGGGTATAAATTAGTATTCTAACTCCAGGAAGGTGCACCAGTAGGGAAAGTGATGGATAGTGTAGGGGTTCTATTTACTATTCTAAGGCGAGGAAGGTGCAGCACAAAGGAAAGTGTAGGATAGTGTAGGGGTATAATATCCTATTCTAACTCCAGGAAGGTGCAGCAGTAGGGCGAGTGATGGATAGTGTAAGGGTTTAATTTACTATTCAAACTCCAGGAAGGTGCAGCAATAAGGAACGTGATGGATAGTGTAGGGCTATAATTTACTATTCTAACTCCAGGAAGGTGCAGCAGTAGGGAAAGTGATGGATAGTGTAAGGGTTTAATTTACTATTCTAACTCCAGGAAGGTGCAGCAATAGAGAAAGAGATGGATAGTGTAGGGGTATAATTTACTATTCTAACTCAAGGAAGGTGCAGCAGTAGGGAAAGTGATGGATAGTGTAGGGGTTCAATTTACTACTCTAACTCCAGGAAGGTGCAGCAGTAGGGAAAGTGATAGATAGTGTAGGGGTATAATTTACTATTCTAACTCCAGGAAGGTGCAGCAGTAGGGAAAGTGTAGCATAGTGTAGAGATATAATTTAATATTCTAACTCCAGGAAGGTGTTGCAGAAGGGTAAGTGATGGATAGTGTAGGGGTATACATTACTATTCTAACTCCAGGAAGGTGCAGCAGTAGGGAAAGTGATGGATAATATAGGGGTTCAATTTACTATTCTAACTCCAGGAAGGTGCAGCAGTAGGGAAAGTGATGGATAGTGTAGGGGTATAATTTACTATTCTAACTCCAGGAAGGTTTTGCAGTAGGGTAAGTGATGGATAGTGTAGGAGTATAATTTACTATTCTAACTCCAGGAAGGTGCAGCAGTAGGGAAAGTGATGGATAGTGTAGGGGTTCGATTTACTATTCTAACTCCAGGAAGGTGCAGCAGTAGGGAAAGTGATGGATAGTGTAAGGGTTTAATTTACTATTCTAACTCCAGGAAGGTGCAGCAATAAGGAACGTGATGGATAGTGTAGGGCTATAATTTACTATTCTAACTCCAGGAAGGTGCAGCAGTAGGGAAAGTGATGGATAGTGTAGGGGTTCAATTTACTAGTCTAACTCCAGGAAGGTGCAGCAGTAGGGAAAGTGAAGGATAGTGTAAGGGTTTAATTTACTATTCTAACTCCAGGAAGGTGCAGCAAAAGGGAAAGTGATGGATAGTGTAGGGGTATAATTTACTATTCTAACTCAAGGAAGGTGCAGCAGTAGGGAAAGTGATGGATAGTGTAGGGGTTCAATTTACTACTCTAACTCCAGGAAGGTGCAGCAGTAGGGAAAGTGATGGATAGTGTAGGGATATAATCTACTATTCTAACTCCAGGAAGGTGCAGCAGTAGGGAAAGTGTAGGATAGTGTAGAGATATAATTTAATATTCTAACTCCAGGAAGGTGTTGCAGTAGGGTAAGTGATGGATAGTGTAGGAGTATAATTTACTATTCTAACTCCAGGAAGGTGCAGCAGTAGGGAAAGTGATGGATAGTGTAGGGGTTTGATTTACTATTCTAACTCCAGGAAGGTACAGCAATAAGGAAAGTGATGGATAGTGTAGGGGTATAATTTACTATTCTAACTCCAGGAAGGTGTTGCAGTAGGGTAAGTGATGGCTAGTGTAGGAGTATAATTTACTATTCTAACTCCAGGAAGGTGCAGCAGTAGGGAAAGTGATGGATAGTGTAGGGGTTTAATTTACTATTCTAACTCCAGGAAGGTGCAGCAGTAGGGAAAGTGATGGATAGTGTATTAACTATTCCAAGTCCAGGAAGGTGCAGCACAAAGAAAAGTGTAGGATAGTGTAGGGGGAATAATATACTATTCTAACTCCAGGAAGGTGCAGCAGTAGGGAAAGTGATGGATAGACTAGGGGTTTAATTTACTATTCTAACTCCAGGAAGGTGCAGCAGTAGGGAAAGTGATGGATAGTGTAGGGGTTCGATTTACTATTCTAACTCCAGGAAGGTGCAGCAGTAGGGAAAGTGATGGATAGTGTAGGGGTTCTATTTACTATTCTAAGTCCAGGAAGGTGCAGCAATAGGGAAAGTGTAGGATAGTGTAGAGATATAATTTAATATTCTAACTCCAGGAAGGTGTTGCAGTAGGGTAAGTGATGGATAGTGTAGGAGTATAATTTACTATTCTAACTCCAGGAAGGTGCAGCAGTAGGGAAAGTGATGGATAGTGTAGGGGTTTAATTTACTATTCTAACTCCAGGAAGGTGCAGCAGTAGGGAAAGTGATGGATAGTGTACGGGTTTGATTTACTATTCTAACTCCAGGAAGGTACAGCAATAAGGAAAGTGATGGATAGTGTAGGGGTATAATTTACTATTCTAACTCCATGAAGGTTTTGCAGTAGGGTAAGTGTTGGATAGTGTAGGAGTATAATGTACTATTCTAACTCCAGGAAGGTGCAGCAGTAGGGAAAGTGATGGATAGTGTAGGGGTTCGATTTACTATTCTAACTCCAGGAAGGTGCAGCAGTAGGGAAAGTGATGGATAGTGTACGGGTTTGATTTACTATTCTAACTCTAGAAAGGTACAGCAATAAGTAAAGTGATGGATAGTGTAGGGGTATAATTTACTATTCTTACTCCAGGAAGGTTTTGCAGTAGGGTAAGTGATGGATAGTGTAGGAGTATAATTTACTATTTTAACTCCAGGAAGGTGCAGCAATAGGGAAAGTGATGGATAGTGTAAGGGTTTAATTTACTATTCTAACTCCAGGAAGGTGCAGCAATAAGGAACGTGATGGATAGTGTAGGGCTATAATTTACTATTCTAACTCCAGGAAGGTGCAGCAGTAGGGAAAGTGATGGATAGTGTAGGGGTTCAATTTACTAGTCTAGCTCCAGGAAGGTGCAGCAGTAGGGAAAGTGATGGATAGTGTAAGGGTTTCATTTACTATTCTAACTCCAAGAAGGTACAGCAATAGGGAAAGTGATGGATAGTGTAGGGGTATCATTTACTATTCTAACTCAAGGAAGGTGCAGCAGTAGGGAAAGTGATGGATAGTGTAGGGGTTCAATTTACTACTCTAACTCCAGGAAGGTGCAGCAGTAGGGAAAGTGATGGATAGTGTAGGGATATAATCTACTATTCTAACTCCAGGAAGGTGCAGCAGTAGGGAAAGTGTAGGATAGTGTAAGGGTTTAATTTACTATTCTAACTCCAGGAAGGTGCAGCAATAAGGAACGTGATGGCTAGTGTAGGGCTATAATTTACTATTCTAACTCCAGGAAGGTGCAGCAGCAGGGAAAGTGATGGATAGTATAGGGGTTCTTTTTACTATTCTAAGTCCAGGAAGGTGCAGCAAAAAGGAAAGTGTAGGATAGTGTAGGGGTATAATATACTAATCTAACTCCAGGAAGGTGCAGCAGTAGGGAAAGTGATGGATAGTGTAGGGGTTCAATTTACTAGTCTAACTCCAGGAAGGTGCAGCAGTAGGGAAAGTGATGGATAGTGTAGGGGTTCTATTTACTATTCTAAGTCCAGGAAGGTGCAGCACAAAGGACAGTGTAGGATAGTGTAGGGGTATAATATACTATTCTAACTCCAGGAAGGTGCAGCAGTAGGGAAAGTGATGGATATTGTAGGGGTTCAATTTACTAGTCTAACTCCAGGATGGTGCAGCAGTAGGGAAAGTGATGGATAGTGTAAGGGTTTAATTTACTATTCTAACTCCAGGAAGGTGAAGCAATAGGGAAAGTGATGGATAATGTAGGGGTATGATTTACTATTCTAACTCAAGGAAGGTGCAGCAGTAAGGAAAGTGATGGATAGTGTAGGGGTTCAATTTACTACTCTAACTCCAGGAAGGTGCAGCAGTAGGGAAAGTGATGGATAGTGTAGGAGTATGATTTACTATTCGAACTCCAGGAAGGTGCAGCAGTAAGGAAAGTGATGGATAGTGTAGGGGTATAATTTACTATTCTAACTCAAGGAAGGTGTTGCAGATGGGTAAGTGATGGATAGTGTAGGGGTATAAATTACTATTCTAACTCCAGGAAGGTGCACCAGTAGGGAAAGTGATGGATAGTGTAGGGGTTCTATTTACTATTCTAAGTCGAGGAAGGTGCAGCACAAAGGAAAGTGTAGGATAGTGTAGGGGTATAATATACTATTCTAACTCCAGGAAGGTGCAGCAGTAGGGAAAGTGATGGATAGTGTAGGGGTTCAATTTACTATTCTAACTCCAGGAAGGTGCAGCAGTAGGGAAAGTGATGGATAGTGTAAGGGTTTAATTTACTATTCTAACTCCAGGAAGGTGCAGCAATAAGGAACATGATGGATAGTGTAGGGCTATAATTTACTAATCTAACTCCAGGAAGGTGCAGCAGTAGGGAAAGTGATGGATATTGTAGGGGTTCAATTTACTAGTCTAACTCCAGGAAGGTGCAGCAGTAGGGAAAGTGATGGATGGTGTAAGGGTTTAATTTACTATTCTAACTCCAGGAAGGTGCAGCAATAGGGAAAGTGATGGATAGTGTAGGGGTATAATTTACTATTCTAACTCAAGGAAGGTGCAGCAGTAGGGAAAGTGATGGATAGTGTAGGGGTTCAATATACTACTCTAACTCCAGGAAGGTGCAGCAGTAGGGAAAGTGATGGATAGTGTAGGGATATAATTTACTATTCTAACTCCAGGAAGGTTTTGCAGTAGGGTAAATGATGGATAGTGTAGGAGTATAATTTACAATTCTAACTCCAGGAAGGTGCAGCAGTAGGGAAAGTGATGGATAGTGTAGGGGTTCTATTTACTATTCTAAGTCCAGGAAGGTGCAGCACAAAGGAAAGTGTATGATAGTGTAGGGGTATAATTTACTATTCTAACTCCAGGAAGGTGCAGCAGTAAGGAAAGTGATGGATAGTGTAGGGGTATAATTTACTATTCTAACTCCAGGAAGGTGTTGCATAAGGGTAAGTGATGGATAGTGTAGGGGTATAATTTACTATTCCAACTCCAGGAAGGTGCAGCAGTAGGGAAAGTGATGGATAGTGTAGGGATATAATTTACTATTCTAACTCCAGAAAGGTGCAGCAGTAGGGAAAGTGTAGGATAGTGTAGAGATATAATTTAATATTCGAACTCCAGGAAGGTGTTGCAGAAGGGTAAGTGATGGATAGTGTAGGGGTATAAATTAGTATTCTAACTCCAGGAAGGTGCACCAGTAGGGAAAGTGATGGATAGTGTAGGGGTTCTATTTACTATTCTAAGTCGAAGAAGGTGCAGCACAAAGGAAAGTGTAGGATAGTGTAGGGGTATAATATACTATTCTAACTCCAGGAAGGTGCAGCAGTAGGGAGAGTGATGGATAGTGTAAGGGTTTAATTTACTATTCTAACTCCAGGAAGGTGCAGCAATAGGGAAAGTGATGGATAGTGTAGGGGTATAATTTACTATTCTAACTCAAGGAAGGTGCAGCAGTAGGGAAAGTGATGGATCGTGTAGGGGTTCAATTTACTACTCTAACTCCAGGAAGGTACAGCACTAGGGAAAGTGATGGATAGTGTAGGGATATAATTTACTATTCTAACTCCAGGAAGGTGCAGCAGTAGGGAAAGTGTAGGATAGTGTAGAGATATAATTTAATATTCTAAGTCCAGGAAGGTGCAGCAGTAGGGAAAGTGATGGATAGTGTAGGGGTATAATTTACTATTCTAACTCCAGGAAGGTGTTGCAGAAGGGTAAGTGATGGATAGTGTAGGGGTATACATTACTATTCTAACTCCAGGAACGTGCAGCAGTAGGGAAAGTGATGGATAATATAGGGGTTTAATTTACTATTCTAACTCCAGGAAGGTGCAGCAGTAGGGAAAGTGACGGATAGTGTAGGGGTATAATTTACTATTCTAACTCCAGGAAGGTTTTGCAGTAGGGTAAGTGATGGATAGTGTAGGAGTATAATTTACTATTCTAACTCCAGGAAGGTGCAGCAGTAGGGAAAGTGATGGATAATGTAGGGGTTCGATTTACTATTCTAACTCCAGGAAGGTGCAGCAATAGGGAAAGTGATGGATAGTGTAAGGGTTTAATTTACTATTCTAACTCCAGGAAGGTGCAGCAATAAGGAACGTGATGGATAGTGTAGGGCTATAATTTACTATTCTAACTCCAGGAAGGTGCAGCAGTAGGGAAAGTGATGGATAGTGTAGGGGTTCAATTTACTAGTCTAACTCCAGGAAGGTGCAGCAGTAGGGAAAGTGATGGATAGTGTAAGGGTTTCATTTACTATTCTAACTCCAGGAAGGTGCAGCAATAGGGAAAGTGATGGATAGTGTAGGGGTATAATTTACTATTCTAACTCAAGGAAGGTGCAGCAGTAGGGAAAGTGATGGATAGTGTAGGGGTTCAATTTACTACTCTAACTCCAGGAAGGTGCAGCAGTAGGGAAAGTGATGGATAGTGTAGGGATATAATCTACTATTCTAACTCCAGGAAGGTGCAGCAGTAGGGAAAGTGTAGGATAGTGTAGAGATATAATTTATTATTCTAACTCCAGGAAGGTGTTGCAGTAGGGTAAGTGATGGATAGTGTAGGAGTATAATTTACTATTCTAACTCTAGGAAGGTGCAGCAGTAGGGAAAGTGATGGATAGTGTAGGGGTTTAATTTACTATTCTAACACCAGGAAGGTGCAGCAGTAGGGAAAGTGATGGATAGTGTAGGGGTTCGATATACTATTCTAACTCCAGGAAGGTGCAGCAGTAGGGAAAGTGATGGATAGTGTACGGGTTTGATTTACTATTCTAACTCCAGGAAGGTGCAGCAGTAGGAAAGTGATGGATAGTGTAAGGGTTTAATTTACTATTCTAACTCCTGGAAGGTGCAGCAATAAGGAACGTGATGGATAGTGTAGTGCTATAATTTACTATTCTAACTCCAGGAAGGTGCAGCAGTAGGGAAAGTGATGGATAGTGTAGGGGTTTAATTTACTATTCTAACTCCAGGAAGGTGCAGCAGTAGGGAAAGTAATGGATATTGTAGGGGTTCAATTTACTAGTCTAACTCCAGGAAGGTGCAGCAGTGGGGAAAGTGATGGATAGTGTCAGGGTTTAATTTACTATTCTAACTCCAGGAAGGTGCAGCAATAGGGAAAGTGGTGGATAGTGTAGGGGTATAATTTACTATTCCAACTCAAGGAAGGTGCAGCAGTAGGGAAAGTGTAGGATAGTGTAGAGATATAATTTAATATTCTAAGTCCAGGAAGGTGCAGCAGTAGGAAAAGTGATGGATAGTGTAGGGGTATAATTTACTATTCGAACTCCAGGAAGGTGCATCAGTAAGGAAAGTGATGGATAGTGTAGGGGTATAATTTACTATTCTAACTCCAGGAAGGTGTTGCAGAAGGGTAAGTGATGGATAGTGTAGGGGTATAAATTAGTATTCTAACTCCAGGAAGGTGCACCAGTAGGGAAAGTGATGGATAGTGTAGGGGTTCTATTTACTATTCTAAGGCGAGGAAGGTGCAGCACAAAGGAAAGTGTAGGATAGTGTAGGGGTATAATATCCTATTCTAACTCCAGGAAGGTGCAGCAGTAGGGAGAGTGATGGATAGTGTAAGGGTTTAATTTACTATTCAAACTCCAGGAAGGTGCAGCAATAAGGAACGTGATGGATAGTGTAGGGCTATAATTTACTATTCTAACTCCAGGAAGGTGCAGCAGTAGGGAAAGTGATGGATAGTGTAAGGGTTTAATTTACTATTCTAACTCCAGGAAGGTGCAGCAATAGAGAAAGTGATGGATAGTGTAGGGGTATAATTTACTATTCTAACTCAAGGAAGGTGCAGCAGTAGGGAAAGTGATGGATAGTGTAGGGGTTCAATTTACTACTCTAACTCCAGGAAGGTGCAGCAGTAGGGAAAGTGATAGATAGTGTAGGGATATAATTTACTATTCTAACTCCAGGAAGGTGCAGCAGTAGGGAAAGTGTAGCATAGTGTAGAGATATAATTTAATATTCTAAGTCCAGGAAGGTGCAGCAGTAGGGAAAGTGATGGATAGTGTAGGGGTATAATTTACTATTCTAACTCCAGGAAGGTGTTGCAGAAGGGTAAGTGATGGATAGTGTAGGGGTATACATTACTATTCTAACTCCAGGAAGGTGCAGCAGTAGGGAAAGTGATGGATAGTGTAGGGCTATAATTTACTATTCTAACTCCAGGAAGGTGCAGCACAAAGAAAAGTGTAGGATAGTGTAGGGGGAATAATATACTATTCTAACTCCAGGAAGGTGCAGCAGTAGGGAAAGTGATGGATAGACTAGGGGTTTAATTTACTATTCTAACTCCAGGAAGGTGCAGCAGTAGGGAAAGTGATGGATAGTGTAGGGGTTCGATTTACTATTCTAACTCCAGGAAGGTGCAGCAGTAGGGAAAGTGATGGATAGTGTAGGGGTTCTATTTACTATTCTAAGTCCAGGAAGGTGCAGCAGTAGGAAAAGTGTAGGATAGTGTAGAGATATAATTTAATATTCTAACTCCAGGAAGGTGTTGCAGTAGGGTAAGTGATGGATAGTGTAGGAGTATAATTTACTATTCTAACTCCAGGAAGGTGCAGCAGTAGGGAAAGTGATGGATAGTGTAGGGGTTTAATTTACTATTCTAACTCCAGGAAGGTGCAGCAGTAGGGAAAGTGATGGATAGTGTACGGGTTTGATTTACTATTCTAACTCCAGGAAGGTACAGCAATAAGGAAAGTGATGGATAGTGTAGGGGTATAATTTACTATTCTAACTCCATGAAGGTTTTGCAGTAGGGTAAGTGTTGGATAGTGTAGGAGTATAATTTACTATTCTAACTCCAGGAAGGTGCAGCAGTAGGGAAAGTGATGGATAGTGTAGGGGTTCGATTTACTATTCTAACTCCAGGAAGGTGCAGCAGTAGGGAAAGTGATGGATAGTGTACGGGTTTGATTTACTATTCTAACTCTAGAAAGGTACAGCAATAAGTAAAGTGATGGATAGTGTAGGGGTATAATTTACTATTCTTACTCCAGGAAGGTTTTGCAGTAGGGTAAGTGATGGATAGTGTAGGAGTATAATTTACTATTTTAACTCCAGGAAGGTGCAGCAATTGGGAAAGTGATGGATAGTGTAAGGGTTTAATTTACTATTCTAACTCCAGGAAGGTGCAGCAATAAGGAACGTGATGGATAGTGTAGGGCTATAATTTACTATTCTAACTCCAGGAAGGTGCAGCAGTAGGGAAAGTGATGGATAGTGTAGGGGTTCAATTTACTAGTCTAACTCCAGGAAGGTGCAGCAGTAGGGAAAGTGATGGATAGTGTAAGGGTTTCATTTACTATTCTAACTCCAGGAAGGTGCAGCAATAGGGAAAGTGATGGATAGTGTAGGGGTATCATTTACTATTCTAACTCAAGGAAGGTGCAGCAGTAGGGAAAGTGATGGATAGTGTAGGGGTTCAATTTACTACTCTAACTCCAGGAAGGTGCAGCAGTAGGGAAAGTGATGGATAGTGTAGGGATATAATCTACTATTCTAACTCCAGGAAGGTGCAGCAGTAGGGAAAGTGTAGGATAGTGTAGAGATATAATTTATTATTCTAACTCCAGGAAGGTGTTGCAGTAGGGTAAGTGATGGATAGTGTAGGAGTATAATTTACTATTCTAACTCTAGGAAGGTGCAGCAGTAGGGAAAGTGATGGATAGTGTAGGGGTTTAATTTACTATTCTAACACCAGGAAGGTGCAGCAGTAGGGAAAGTGATGGATAGTGTAGAAGTTCGATATACTATTCTAACTCCAGGAAGGTGCAGCAGTAGGGAAAGTGATGGATAGTGTACGGGTTTGATTTACTATTCTAACTCCATGAAGGTGCAGCAGTAGGAAAGTGATGGATAGTGTAAGGGTTTAATTTACTATTCTAACTCCTGGAAGGTGCAGCAATAAGGAACGTGATGGATAGTGTAGTGCTATAATTTACTATTCTAACTCCAGGAAGGTGCAGCAGTAGGGAAAGTGATGGATAGTGTAGGGGTTTAATTTACTATTCTAACTCCAGGAAGGTGCAGCAGTAGGGAAAGTGATGGATATTGTAGGGGTTCAATTTACTAGTCTAACTCCAGGAAGGTGCAGCAGTGGGGAAAGTGATGGATAGTGTAAGGGTTTAATTTACTATTCTAACTCCAGGAAGGTGCAGCAATAGGGAAAGTGGTGGATAGTGTAGGGGTATAATTTACTATTCCAACTCAAGGAAGGTGCAGCAGTAGGGAAAGTGTAGGATAGTGTAGAGATATAATTTAATATTCTAAGTCCAGGAAGGTGCAGCAGTAGGGAAAGTGATGGATAGTGTAGGGGTATAATTTACTATTCGAACTCCAGGAAGGTGCATCAGTAAGGAAAGTGATGGATAGTGTAGGGGTATAATTTACTATTCTAACTCCAGGAAGGTGTTGCAGAAGGGTAAGTGATGGATAGTGTAGGGGTATAAATTAGTATTCTAACTCCAGGAAGGTGCACCAGTAGGGAAAGTGATGGATAGTGTAGGGGTTCTATTTACTATTCTAAGGCGAGGAAGGTGCAGCACAAAGGAAAGTGTAGGATAGTGTAGGGGTATAATATCCTATTCTAACTCCAGGAAGGTGCAGCAGTAGGGAGAGTGATGGATAGTGTAAGGGTTTAATTTACTATTCAAACTCCAGGAAGGTGCAGCAATAAGGAACGTGATGGATAGTGTAGGGCTATAATTTACTATTCTAACTCCAGGAAGGTGCAGCAGTAGGGAAAGTGATGGATAGTGTAAGGGTTTAATTTACTATTCTAACTCCAGGAAGGTGCAGCAATAGAGAAAGTGATGGATAGTGTAGGGGTATAATTTACTATTCTAACTCAAGGAAGGTGCAGCAGTAGGGAAAGTGATGGATAGTGTAGGGGTTCAATTTACTACTCTAACTCCAGGAAGGTGCAGCAGTAGGGAAAGTGATAGATAGTGTAGGGATATAATTTACTATTCTAACTCCAGGAAGGTGCAGCAGTAGGGAAAGTGTAGCATAGTGTAGAGATATAATTTAATATTCTAAGTCCAGGAAGGTGCAGCAGTAGGGAAAGTGATGGATAGTGTAGGGGTATAATTTACTATTCTAACTCCAGGAAGGTGTTGCAGAAGGGTAAGTGATGGATAATATAGGGGTTCAATTTACTATTCTAACTCCAGGAAGGTGCAGCAGTAGGGAAAGTGACGGATAGTGTAGGGGTATAATTTACTATTCTAACTCCAGGAAGGTTTTGCAGTAGGGTAAGTGATGGATAGTGTAGGAGTATAATTTACTATTCTAACTCCAGGAAGGTGCAGCAGTAGGGAAAGTGATGGATAGTGTAGGGGTTCGATTTACTATTCTAACTCCAGGAAGGTGCAGCAGTAGGGATGTCATGTAGTTCTATAGGTTCTGAATCGATCCCCCTATTCCTGACCCTATTCTGGTTAAACTTACTAGCTAGTTAACTAACAGTCAGCCCATGAGGCAAGAAATCCCCCATGATGCAGATACCGTTATCTGACGCAGTCACACTACGGCACAGGAACGTGTTATCTGATTAGGTCATAACGCTTGAGATCTAATTAGACAAGCGATATTCCTCCAGCCCCTGATAAGGCATACGACGTTCTCATAACAAATCAAACCTATGACAACCTGGATAATCCGTGCGGCCATTGTTTTGATTTCACAGAGAACTTTAGTAAAGAATGTGCTAACGAGCAAGTCGTATGACATCTTTATTGACGTACCTATGTCCATCCTTACGTCAATCCCGGCACCTTTAAGGTATAAATATTGCCGACCTTGCCCTATGCAAACACACGCGTGGTGACAAGACGGAGCAGCCACCCTTGCCGAAGCCAAGAGCAGAAGCAGACCCCGCAGGCAGCAGCCCCGCCTTCCTGACGCGCTGAGAGACGCGCTGCTATCTCAAGCCGAGAGACCCAGCACCGGCGCTTCCGGGTAGCCCTCGCAGGCAGCCTGGAATATCGAGAGCAGAGAAAGAGATACCATTCCTCATTCATCCTAAATTCCAGGTACAGAACTGAATAACCCCTCCTAGAGAATTCTTTAGTTATTCACTTGGCAAAAACAAACTTAACTTAAACTGTAACTTTCTATTCCCGCCCACGCATTAGACTTAGGTCAGGTACACGGGGTAGGCGTATTTAGAAACACCAGTTGAGTACGTTTAGTCAAATGTATATGTGTATGTAAATATATTTTAATCATTTTAAACATCATATGGCTCAGAAACCATATCAATGTTTTTACAGTATTATTTTATACTATTGCTTCTAATGTATGCACTTTACTTAACTATAAGTATCGCAATAATATCGATCCATTTCTCTTGTACGAGAAAAGAGACTGATCAATAAATAACACCTTTTATTGAACACGCCCGTCTCTTCCTTTTCTCTACATTCTGATGAGACTAAGAATGCACGTACTGACTGAGTAAAATAATTGCCTTGAGCTCACACGACTCTCGAGATTGACTCTTGATTAGGGGAGAGCAAAGTTGTCATGTTCTATGGTTGTCAGAAACTAAATCCCTTCTTGTCTAATCAGGGAAGTTAATCCTTCCTTGAACATTCGAGAAAGTTTCTAGCGAACTCTGAGCTTAGCTGGCAAACCCAAAAATTAAGTCTAGTATCGACAGTAGTAGACCTAGTTAACGTCTGGCCTAGGCCTTTACTGCTGTAGGTACTATTCCAATGCGCAGAGCCTATTGGGAAAATAGGAACTACACTACATGGCGCCCAACGCGTTTGGAAAGGGCGATAAAACTAACGTAAGACATTTAGAGTAACTCAGTCGTGCTTTCTCACTCAGACCCCTTTTCCCAAATACTCCAAAGACGTCTGGAGTGGGTGAAAGGTTATTATATCCTCCAAAACCTCGCAGGAGGGAACTCCTATGTACGGTTCTTGGTCTAGTCAACGTTGAAGGATAAAACAGTTCCAGAATATTGTGCATCTAATCTCTGTTTCCATAAAGAAACCTGATCTGCAAATAAAAATAATACCATCCTGTCAGTAAAATGGGAGACAGTGATGGAGAAAGAGAGGCAATTAGATTAGCTACTGAAATAGCAGATGCTGATGCTACCATGCAAGCAGCAGACCAGGATATAATACTCATCCAGGTCGCCAAAAGGAGATCTATAACCTTAAAACTTATAGAAAATGGACTGACACCTAGAGGTGGCACAGTCATATTCGTAATTGAGGCACACGAATATCGGCAGACAGAGGTATACTATACATGGATACATTTTCCAGCAGCAAATGCTGTAACAAAGTACTTCCACTATTACAAAGTAGAGGAACCTCCTGAAACGTACACTCCTTTCGAGGAGGTGGAAGTACCACTCAAATTCCAAGAGCATTTGCTCTTATTTGATGGCGCCCTAAAACATAATAATCACATTACAAGGCTCGGTCCTTTAGGAAGACCAGGAGCAATGTGGCCGGTCTTAGCCGGATACACACCACATCCAGACATCGACGAGATGACTGCACCAGAGCTATTAATACAGCTAAAACAACTACTAAAAATTCACAGACAATTAGTTCAGTATGTAATGCGGACTTCTACAATTCAGCCAGCGATTAAACTACCACAGCTGACCTCTCACCAGGGGAACACAAATAAAATTACACCACAGAACATCCAATCCTGCCTAGGTAAGGTTCCAGCTAAAAGGGAACAGATACCATTCTGGTTGGCACAGAAAATCACCCAAATAGAGGCGGTGTTTCCTGACACCACCCCGCTAGAGAAACACAGGATTCTGACTATATGTCTCCCAATGGGAATCGCACCACACATTGAGGACTGTGACACTTGGGGTACAGTCTTTGCTTCCATCTACACAAAAACGCACGGTGTTCCATCCATTTCGGTAATACCAGATGTGCTAAAACAAATTCAAGATGAATATGGTCCAGAACCTGCTTTAACTCTTGGTATGAAATTACTGAAAGACTTCAAGCAGGTCTCGGCTATATTACTAGCCAACATAAAGGGTGAAGCAGCAAACGTGGCGATCCGCCAGAGGTTAAAAGAGACAGATATAGCAGACCAACCAGCTGAAATTGCCAGAATCATAGAAAAATCCTATGAAGAACTAGGCAGAGATAGTCTAGGTGGAATACCAGTAAAACCGCAACTGAATACAAGTCCAGAAAAAATGTTTTTTAATAATAATAATAATTCACCAAAAAAGAACTGGGATGGGAACAAACAATCCAATCCTAAAGAAAAGAAATTCCAGTCCAGAGGAAGGTCTCCTAGGCGAAGAGAGAAATCTCCAAACCCGAGACAAAGGTCACCTCAGAGTGAACCCTCTGGGAATAGATATAACCTTAGAAATAGGGATAATATTAAAAAACCTGATAGATATCAAGACATTGATACACGTCCCTCTCAATCTTTTCAGAATTCCTCGCAGAAATCGGAAAGAAGAGGACGATCAGAAGAGCACGCCAAGTCCAAAGACAAGGAACCTGCTCAACTGAAAAAGAAATCACAATTTCCAAAAAAGAAGGTAGCCAGTATCAAGGTAGTTAACAATGCCGAGAATACTGAGGACACAATTGAAAAACGGAGAGTGGGCTCAGACAATGCTAGACAGCGCAGCAGAGGTGAGCATAGCTCGCAAAGTCCTTATGAATCATCTGGAGACAGTGGACACGAATGGATACCTTCAAGTGGAAACTGCAGATACCAGAGTTAGCAAGCCCCACAAAATATACGAGATAACATTACGTATAGAGGGAGATAAGACTAGGAAAATAAGGGGACTATTTTGGGATAACCTATCCAAGGGCTATGACATCCTTCTAGCTGAAAAAGACTGGCCACCGGAGTTTGTCAGGGAGTGCCCTCATGGCGAAGAAGTAATTATGCCTGCCTTCTCAAATCAAATACCGATTCATAAAAAATACACACTTGCTAGAAAGTGGGCAGTGGCCTTAGCACCTGCTTTATATAAAAATCACGTAGGATGGGATGAGGATTCTCCTCCTCACAAAGTCCAGCTAAAATCACAACCAACTGCACAAAGGCAGTACCCAATTAAGCAAGAAGCTAAAAAACAAGTAAATGAAATACTAGATCAGCTAGAATACCAAGGGGTGATTGAAACTTGCACCTCACAAATGAACAATCCTTTGTTTCCGGTCTCCAAACCAGACAATTCGTACCGTCTAGTTTTGGATTACCGACACCTTAACACATGTTGCAAAACCTTTGCAGTGCAAAACTCACACAGTGCTGCACTAATGAATAACATAGTGCGCAAAAAATACAAAACAACCTTGGACATCTCCAACGGATTCTTTTGTCAAAACATAGCACCAGAGAGCAGATATTTAACTGCATTCTCAGTAAATGGCACTCAAAAACAATTCTGTCGGTTAGCCCAGGGGTACAAGAATAGCCCGGGGGTATTCTCAGCGAGAGTAACAGAATTACTACAACAATATGATGATGAAGCATTATCTTATGTCGATGACATTTACTTAACAGATGATGACTTGGAGACTCACTTGAAAAGAGTGAACACCATAATACTTGGTTTCACTGCAGAGGGTTACAAATTCAACTTCAAAAAGTCCAGAATTGCCCATCTGACGGTCCTATTCTTAGGATATGAGTTATCAAGTGAAGGAAAAAGCCTGGCAGACAATTTCCTAGAGAAATGTGCCGTAATCCAAGCTCCTAAAACACTAAAAAACCTACAGTCAATTCTAGGCTTCCTAAATTTCGGAAGAACTTACATTGCTAATTACGCAGAAAGGGTCAAGCCCCTTTACGATCTAATTAAACCAGACTTTAAAAGATCCAGTTGGACTCAAACTCACACAGAAATTTTGAGATCCTTACAAACAGACATGCTAATTAAAACAAAATTAGAAACCCGTGATAATACACGCAACCTTGTGATCCGAGTCATCCCAGGGAAATGCGGATACACATACCTGACCTCTAATGAGGGAGAAAAGGTACCAATTGCATTCAAATCACATTTGTACACAAAAGCTGAACAGAGATTCAGCAACAAAGGAAAAATGGTTCAAGCAGTTCAAACCGCAATAGCTAGAGAAAAAGACATAGCTGATGGTCGACATATCGCAGTCAGAACAGCTGAATCAGCCTTCGAGGCATTAACAACACCGTGTAATTTACCAACAACAACATTGGATCCAGATTGGTTGCAATGGGTAAATTCAATCACAACGGACAAAGTATACTACTTCTTTGATCCAGAACTAGAAGAATTAAAAAATCTAAAATATGAAAAAACGTATCCTCTGCCAATCGACATTCTGCCTCTAAGACATTACGCCTGTGTAATCTATACAGACGGACATGCTCAACCCTCCGTTTGGGGAGAACATGCATACAATCCCACATGTGAGATTACAAAAGAAGTGTGGCACGGAGGTAAACTAAGACCTCTATTAACAAAATCACACTCAGTAGAAACTAATTCAGAACTGCAAACTGAAATATTAGCTTTGAAAATGGCGCTAGATAATGCGGATCGCGAATTCCCGACGCTTATAGTGTCAGATTCATATTTCTGCGTCAAAGCATATAACAAGGATTTGCAGACATGGATTCAGAACGGTTACAAAGATGACACAGATGCACCAATAAAGCAGAGACTTCTCTGGGAACAAGTAGCTCTTTTGAAGAAAGAACTACCAAAGACTCACGTGACTCACTCACTGAGTCATCAACGTGATGGCGTTCACGTTGTAGGGAATTCATTGGCTGAGACAGCCGCAGCGGCAGCCACTAAATCGGCTCCCGTAGATCGAAAAAAGCGTACATTAAAATACATTGACGGCGAAACATTGCTGGCGGTGAAAACGTCATCAAACGGCGACTGCTCAGCGTTACCGATCAACTATCCACTCAATTATACATACATAATCGATGCAAACTCCGTCCCTTTTGCTCGAATCCCTGGAGTGGGGGATAGAGTGATTCCAAACATGGACAGGAGAAACTTGTTAATCGCAGACGCACACATGGGCGAGGGTCACAGACACCTTAAATTAAAAGATTCTCTGGAAGAATTACAATCACGGAACTGGTGGCCAGGCATGAGCCTACACTACACCATGTTTGTAAAAAACTGCCCGAACTGCAACAGAGATCGCAGTGGGGAGAGAAGCAGTTTAATACCTCGTCGTATCAAGGCAGATAACATCTCCACTAAAAAGAATGGCTTGCGATTAACATATACAGGCTAGTTCCCACTTACAATGTAGATCCACAGCACTCGGCTGACGTCCGGACTGTTATACAAGATTTGCGAGTCTAAATGGCATATACGCTAAGAGCATGCTACGTTCGACCATTTTTTTCTTTTTCTCAGGCAATCCAGCCTGGGGGGGGAAAGAATGGCCAAATGAGCACAGCCCAGCGGGAATCTTCTCACTTCCTTCCTGAGGGTATGGGATGGTGTAAAGAAAAAACCAAGACAGAAAGCAATCTATAATAGAAAGGATATTAGGTTCGGGAGCTTGGTGGGTCAAACATCTAATAAGTGTCCAACGTAGTCTAAATAACTTGCCAAGAAATTCTCTGAAGGGATTCAGTCCGTACGAATTATTATTCGGAACTAGGATGTTGATCTCTGACCTTGATAGTCAGACTTCAGTGGTAATAGAAAAAACCTTTGATGTCAAAGACCGTTTGGCTATTTTGCAGGACTTAAACAAAACAAGAAAAGACCTGAGCAACATACAGTTGAAACAACAGCCAACAACCACTGAAGAATCACCACCTGTCCCAGCAAGACCTGTCTGGATTCCAAAAGTCGGGGATCTAGTCAGGGAAAAGATCGCGGTAAAGAAGGAATTTGGGCCTTCTTACAGAAAAGCAGTTCCTGTCTTGTCTGTCAACGGGACAAGATCAGTTGTACTACCGCCACTTGCTGGAAAAAAGGAGAACCGAGTTGTATCCATCGACCGGGTAAAACCACAACATGTGGCCGATAACAAACAGTAGGCCAAGTGGACTCCCAATAAGTAGCAGAACACCAAGGTTTGCTACCAGTACAGAGGTCCTATCAAAGAGGCTCATCACATTCGAAACGCCTACAGAAGAACAACAAGGACTATGCAACAATGCAATAGAACTTAGACCTCTGAAAACCCAGATAAAGACATTTAGTAGAGACACACCAATCTATACAGAAGTACCAAGTGAAAATGCAAGAAACAAAAATCCTGAACCAATTGGAACAATTGACAGAACTGCATCCGGTTACTTCATCAACTTCGATGATTCCTCTGACGGTTTCAGCGAACAAAAGACACAGCCATCATCAAAATCCTTTAAAGACAAAGCGAAGGAACTTTTGAAACAACTAAAAGAAACATATCTGATTTCTCCATGGATTGAATTTTGGGTGGGTTTTGGTGCATTTATCCTCATACTTTGGCTCATCATGGTATTTACTTTGGGACGCTTCATTGAGGGAAAATATGCTAAAATGGACACAGCAAGTCAGAACATCAACTTGGTCCTCAAACCACACACATCTTCACACGTCGAGAAACGAGAACTTTCTTCAGAACTTTCTTCAGCGAACTTCACAGCAATTCCAATACCTGGTGGGGTAGCCTGGGACAACACTGACTATGAAATTTATGGTCCGGTCGAGATCCTGAAATATCCACACCAAATCAAGATCTCTTTGAGTGACTTTGCAAAACCAAACTCATTTGCTGATGATTGGGACTTTGAAAGTATTAACAATATGATGTCTGACTTAGTAATGTGTGCTAAATTTACAAAACATGATTATTTGCAGGGTTCTACAAATTATGATAGTATGTATTGCTATAACCACTATGGTAACCATTTCTTGCATAAATCTGCACAACCTAGAAATGTTTTAAGTTATAATCAATGGGAACATTGTGCTACACCTCCAAAAGGGAGCTCTAGAACCGTATATGACAAATATTCATATTTTTCAGGTTTTAACATAACTAATGCTGAAACATTTTATTACAAATTGTCAAACAAGACAGGGATGAAAACCATGATAACCAACACAAAATTGATATATTCGGATTCTTTCTTTGAAAAAATGAATACTTTTGGATTTAATTATTGGGACAAGAATGTTGATTTGAAAAGTGTTTGGGGTACAAAAGAATGGCAAGTACAGGGTATAGAAGCTTTGTTTAGAGCCTGCATGATCCCAGAACAAATGATATTTTTAAATGACACCGTCCAACAAACCACCTGTCTTGGCCTAGCCAAAATCAAAGATTTAAATAACCTATCTATTCCAAAGCCAACAATGTTTAGCAATAACTCTGATACAGATGAAGGAATAGACATAAACCATATACTTAACCAAAACAGAACACATCCTGATTGGAAACAATGGTTGATCTGGCCCACAGATACAAATAACTGTCAAGATAGATTCCTGAATAAAACACAGGGTTTCAAAATGACCAGGCCAGACCCTAGATATCCCCAAAGACATCACCCAGGGATAATAACAACCTACAGTGTGGGCAAATTATGCCTTCAATGGCTACAAACTTCCACACTGCCTGAAATTAAGCAACACCTAACTTCACTTACTAATGTTGCTGACTTGCGTGATTTCATACTGGGACCACGCAAACAGCGTCATAAGCGTTTCATAGCAGCCTCTGTATATGCAGCATACAATGAGGCCTGGAAGGTTACTCAAATTGAGACAGCAGAAAGAATACGGGAAATTGACCGTATTAATTTGGAAAAATCACTTTCTGTAGTGGACAATGGGTTAATGACTCTGTCCTCCAGAATTTTTTCATTGGACAGCATTGTGTCTTCAGCAATCGATATATTATCGCAAGACTTACTATTATTACAACATGGTCAGTCACAATTGCGTTCTATTGTACAGCTTGGCTGGACGTTACAAAATCTGCGTTCAGGCTATGTGCCTTGGCGTTTAATCAACACAACGTCACTATTCCAAATCTTTAACCTTACTGATAGACAAATCGGTATGGCGCAGAAGGGTGCTGATTATACAATCTTGAGCATTGAAAAACTAGAAAGATTACCAATGACAATGTCAGAACGACCTGTCAGTGAATGGATAATACACGGAATCATAAATATTCCAATCTCAACCTTCAGGTTTCAATCCTGCCAAAAATATATACAGGCTGGCATGTACGAGAAATTGGGAAAAGGGTACCTTAAAACAACTTGGAACCTGCCCTATTCACATGCATGTGTCAGTAACAAAGGACAGAAAGTGTTTCTTAGTGGCAACAATTGTGCTATGTCACTGAGCGGCACGCTTCTGTGTAACGGTATTAGTTTGCACGGAGCCTGTGAAGGGAATTCATACAACCTTTCATGTCACCAGCAAGGCGCACCTGCAACTGAAATAGAACCATTCTTTCAAAGACTCTATAATGGGAGTTACATTCTTATTGTAGACCGCAGATGCTGTAGTCTTATGCCCGGGACTCCTTATCTCGTCACTACGACGGCGAAGGTCAAGTGCTGTGGACGTTCTTTGTTCCCCAGCTCCTTTCCAGACAGGGAGGCAAGGGCATGGCCCGGTCTGAAAATTACTTCTATTCGAATAGACACTTTAAGCAGAATGAAAACAGTGCTTCTTCAGACGCCTACAAGGCTCACGTCATCTAAAGAAACGTATGATCTACAAGTCGCAAGGACGACTGCAGAGATACATACATTATTATCAACCAATTCCCCCGTACATTTCGCGGAAATCCTGAGCGAAATCTTAAATATTTCTGATACCACAGGGGTCTCAAAGGTATTTAAGACAGTATTTTCGATGGCATTAACACCATTCAAAGCCATACTGGGTATTTTTCCAGATTTCGTCCATTCGATTTTTGGCGGACTTCCCCTGATCCTAGGACTAATTGCAGGAATCCTATTCCTAGTCCTTATTTTTCGTTATGGGAACCCATGTCACAGAACAAAATCTCACGACAATGGAAGATACGATCCTAGCCATTGGATACCGGGACCGGATATCAAAAATCCTGGGACTCTCCCGGCTTAGAGACCTAAACATGACTTGGTTTCTATCATTTCGACCAATGTGGCAAAGGTGTGTTTTACCTGTACTAAGGTGTCTGCTATGCGGAGAAGAATGCGTGTTAGACACCTGTCTGACGCTACAATCGGATGCGCCAGTGGATGCAGATACACTGTTGGTTCCTACCAAGGTTCACGCACTGTGCTGCCCTCAAAGGCTGCCAATTCTGATGACGGCATTCCTGGAATCTTCACCACTGCGATTGAAGAGTAGTGAAGTTCAAGATGAAAGCAGCATCGAACAGGTACGACCTTCTGTCAGCAATGCAAATCAGAATGTCAATGGAGACAATCATGCGCATGAATGCATGGTTACCCCTATTTCCGACTTAGTGGAACTTTCCCATGAAGCTGTTGACAGTTTTTTCGAAAGCCTGAATGATATGATGTTCTCTCCGGAACAGAAATAGAGACTTTTGAGTAAACTCGCACACGGCGTTCCCTGAATTCGGCCTTCAACTTTAAAAATAAAGTCACATGAACAATTACAATCCAGTTCACGGACAGCAACTTTTTCAGCAAGCCCCTAAAATATTTTTCTATATATTTTTTGCCGGGACACTGATCTTCTGCTTAAAGTAAGAAACTATTCCTAGAGAACTAAGATTTCTATTTTTTTAGATTCTTTATAGACTTTATATAGACCTTAGCTGCCCACTGGTATGTTCACAATATATTTTATGTGATGAAATGGTTTCGACTTTTTTTCTGTATAGCCATATTAAGAGCCATTTCATGTGTATTTCTCATATACCAACAAACAATAATGCATAACAATGCGTGTTTACTTTTGCATTTAATTCATAGCTTAAGTGCATACAATATATATGACTGCAATTTTTCGGTATATTTGAAAATTTCAAAATGCATTTGTGTATTTTGGGGTGGTAAGGTATACACTATACTCTATAGTATGTTGTACTATGTTATACTATGCATAGATTAGTAGATATGACCATAGTTAGCGTGGAGTGGGTGTCATGTATTTCTATAGGTTCTGAATCGATCCCCCTATTCCTGACCCTATTCTGGTTAAACTTACTAGCTAGTTAACTAACAGTCAGCCCATGAGGCAAGAAATCCCCCATGATGCAGATACCGTTATCTGACGCAGTCACACTACGGCACAGGAACGTGTTATCTGATTAGGTCATAACGCTTGAGATCTAATTAGACAAGCGATATTCCTCCAGCCCCTGATAAGGCATACGACGTTCTCATAACAAATCAAACCTATGACAACCTGGATAATCCGTGCGGCCATTGTTTTGATTTCACAGAGAACTTTAGTAAAGAATGTGCTAACGAGCAAGTCGTATGACATCTTTATTGACGTACCTATGTCCATCCTTACGTCAATCCCGGCACCTTTAAGGTATAAATATTGCCGACCTTGCCCTATGCAAACACACGCGTGGTGACAAGACGGAGCAGCCACCCTTGCCGAAGCCAAGAGCAGAAGCAGACCCCGCTGGCAGCAGCCCCGCCTTCCTGACGCGCTGAGAGACGCGCTGCTATCTCAAGCCGAGAGACCCAGCACCGGCGCTTCCGGGTAGCCCTCGCAGGCAGCCTGGAATATCGAGAGCAGAGAAAGAGATACCATTCCTCATTCATCCTAAATTCCAGGTACAGAACTGAATAACCCCTCCTAGAGAATTCTTTAGTTATTCACTTGGCAAAAACAAACTTAACTTAAACTGTAACTTTCTATTCCCGCCCACGCATTAGACTTAGGTCAGGTACACGGGGTAGGCGTATTTAGAAACACCAGTTGAGTACGTTTAGTCAAATGTATATGTGTATGTAAATATATTTTAATCATTTTAAACATCATATGGCTCAGAAACCATATCAATGTTTTTACAGTATTATTTTATACTATTGCTTCTAATGTATGCACTTTACTTAACTATAAGTATCGCAATAATATCAATCCATTTCTCTTGTACGAGAAAAGAGACTGATCAATAAATAACACCTTTTATTGAACACGCCCGTCTCTTCCTTTTCTCTACATTCTGATGAGACTAAGAATGCACGTACTGACTGAGTAAAATAATTGCCTTGTGCTCACACGACTCTCGAGATTGACTCTTGATTAGGGGAGAGCAAAGTTGTCATGTTCTATGGTTGTCAGAAACTAAATCCCTTCTTGTCTAATCAGGGAAGTTAATCCTTCCTTGAACATTCGAGAAAGTTTCTAGCGAACTCTGAGCTTAGCTGGCAAACCCAAAAATTAAGTCTAGTATCGACAGTAGTAGACCTAGTTAACGTCTGGCCTAGGCCTTTACTGCTGTAGGTACTAATCCAATGCGCAGAGCCTATTGGGAAAATAGGAACTACACTACAGGGAAAGTGATGGATAGCGTAAGGGTTTAATTTACTATTCTAACTCCAGGAAGGTGCAGCAATAAGGAACGTGATGGATAGTGTAGGGCTATAATTTACTATTCTAACTCCAGGAAGGTGCAGCAGTAGGGAAAGTGATGGATAGTGTAGGGGTTCAATTTACTAGTCTAACTCCAGGAAGGTGCAGCAGTAGGGAAAGTGAAGGATAGTGTAAGGGTTTAATTTACTATTCTAACTCCAGGAAGGTGCAGCAAAAGGGAAAGTGATGGATAGTGTAGGGGTATAATTTACTATTCCAACTCAAGGAAGGTGCAGCAGTAGGGAAAGTGATGGATAGTGTAGGGGTTCAATTTACTACTCTAACTCCAGGAAGGTGCAGCAGTAGGGAAAGTGATGGATAGTGTAGGGATATAATCTACTATTCTAACTCCAGGAAGGTGCAGCAGTAGGGAAAGTGTAGGATAGTGTAGAGATATAATTTAATATTCTAACTCCAGGAAGGTGTTGCAGTAGGGTAAGTGATGGATAGTGTAGGAGTATAATTTACTATTCTAACTCCAGGAAGGTGCAGCAGTAGGGAAAGTGATGGATAGTGTAGGGGTTTGATTTACTATTCTAACTCCAGGAAGGTACAGCAATAAGGAAAGTGATGGATAGTGTAGGGGTATAATTTACTATTCTAACTCCAGGAAGGTGTTGCAGTAGGGTAAGTGATGGCAAGTGTAGGAGTATAATTTACTATTCTAACTCCAGGAAGGTGCAGCAGTAGGGAAAGTGATGGATAGTGTAGGGGTTTAATTTACTATTCTAACTCCAGGAAGGTGCAGCAGTAGGGAAAGTGATGGATAGTGTATTAACTATTCCAAGTCCAGGAAGGTGCAGCACAAAGAAAAGTGTAGGATAGTGTAGGGGGAATAATATACTATTCTGACTCCAGGAAGGTGCAGCAGTAGGGAAAGTGATGGATAGACTATGGGTTTAATTTACTATTCTAACTCCAGGAAGGTGCAGCAGTAGGGAAAGTGATGAATAGTGTAGGGGTTCGATTTACTATTCTAACTCCAGGAAGGTGCAGCAGTAGGGAAAGTGATGGATAGTGTACGGGTTTGATTTACTATTCTAACTCCAGGAAGGTACAGCAATAAGGAAAGTGATGGATAGTGTAGGGGTATAATTTACTATTCTAACTCCAGGAAGGTTTTGCAGTAGGGTAAGTGTTGGATAGTATAGGAGTATAATTTACTATTCTAACTCCAGGAAGGTGCAGCAGTAGGGAAAGTGATGGATAGTGTAGGGGTTCTATTTACTATTCTAAGTCCAGGAAGGTGCAGCACAAAGGAAAGTGTAGGATAGTGTAGGGGTATAATATACTATTCTAACTCCAGGAAGGTGCAGCAGTAGGGAAAATGATGGATAGTGTAGAGGTTCAATTTGCTATTCTAACTCCAGAAAGGTGCATCAATAAGGAAAGTGATGGATAGTGTGGGGGTATAATTTACTATTCTAACTCAAGGAAGGTGCAGCAGTAGGGAAAGTGATGGATAGTGTAGGGGTTCAATTTACTACTCTAACTCCAGGAAGGTGCAGCAGTAGGTAAAGTGATGGATAGTGTAGGGATATAATTTACTATTCTAACTCCAGAAAGGTGTAGCAGTAGGGAAAGTGTAGGATAGTGTAGAGATATAATTCAATATTCTAAGTCCAGGAAGGTGTTGCAGAAGGGTAAGTGATGGATAGTGTAGGGGTATAAATTACTATTTTAACTCCTTGAAGGTGCACCAGTAGGGAAAGTGATGGATAGTGTAGGGGTTCTATTTACTATTCTAAGTCCAGGAAGGTGCAGCACAAAGGAAAGTGTAGGATAGTGTAGGGGTATAATATACTATTCTAACTCCAGGAAGGTGCAGCAGTAGGGAAAGTGATGGATAGTGTAGGGGTTCAATGTACTATTCTAACTCCAGGAAGATGCAGCAGTAGGGAAAGTGATGGATAGTGTAAGGGTTTAATTTACTACTCTAACTCCAGGAAGGTGCAGCAATAAGGAACGTGATGGATAGTGTAGGGATATAATTTATTATTCTAACTCCAGGAAGGTGCAGCAGTAGGGAAAGTGATGGATAGTGTAGGGGTTCTATTTACTATTCTAAGTCCAGGAAGGTGCAGCACAAAGGAAAGTGTAGGATAGTGTAGGGGTATAATATACTATTCTAACTCCAGGAAGGTGCAGCAGTAGGGAAAGTGATGGATATTGTAGGGGTTCAATTTACTAGTCTAACTCCAGGAAGGTGCAGCAGTAGGGAAAGTGATGGATAGTGTAAGGGTTTAGATTACTATTCTAACTCCAGGAAGGTGCAGCAATAGGGAAAGTGATGGATAGTGTAGGGGTATAATTAACTATTCTAACTCAAGGAAGGTGCAGCAGTAGGGAAAGTGATGGATAGTGTAGGGGTTCAATTTACTACTCTAACTCCAGGAAGGTGCAGCAGTAGCGAAAGTGATGGATAGTGTAGGGATATAATTTACTATTCTAGCTCCAGGAAGGTGCAGCAGTAGGGAAAGTGTAGGATAGTGTAGAGATATAATTTAAT
The DNA here is from genome assembly GCF_964261635.1 of Lissotriton helveticus. Lineage (NCBI taxonomy): Eukaryota > Metazoa > Chordata > Amphibia > Caudata > Salamandridae > Lissotriton > Lissotriton helveticus. The sequence continues at coordinate 1,791,723,524 of NC_136068.1, forward strand.
ATTCTAAGTCCAGGAAGGTGCAGCAGTAAGGAAAGTGATGGATAGTGTAGGGGTATAATTTACTATTCTAACTCCAGGAAGGTGTTGCAGAAGGGTAAGTGATGGATAGTGTAGGGGTATACATTACTATTCTAACTCCAGGAACGTGCAGCAGTAGGGAAAGTGATGGATAATATAGGGGTTCAATTTACTATTCTAACTCCAGGAAGGTGCAGCAGTAGGGAAAGTGACGGATAGTGTAGGGGTATAATTTACTATTCTAACTCCAGGAAGGTTTTGCAGTAGGGTAAGTGATGGATAGTGTAGGAGTATAATTTACTATTCTAACTCCAGGAAGGTGCAGCAGTAGGGAAAGTGATGGATAGTGTAGGGGTATAATTTACTATTCTAACTCCAGGAAGGTGCAGTAATAAGGAACGTGATGGATAGTGTAGGGGTTCGATATACTATTCTAACTCCAGGAAGGTGCAGCAGTAGGGAAAGTGATGGATAGTGTACGGGTTTGATTTACTATTCTAACTCCAGGAAGGTGCAGCAGTAGGAAAGTGATGGATAGTGTAAGGGTTTAATTTACTATTCTAACTCCTGGAAGGTGCAGCAATAAGGAACGTGACGGATAGTGTAGTGCTATAATTTACTATTCTAACTCCAGGAAGGTGCAGCAGTAGGGAAAGTGATGGATAGTGTAGCGGTTTAAGTTACTATTCTAACTCCAGGAAGGTGCAGCAGTAGGGAAAGTGATGGATATTGTAGGGGTTCAATTTACTAGTCTAACTCCAGGAAGGTGCAGCAGGGGGGAAAGTGATGGATAGTGTAAGGGTTTAATTTACTATTCTAACTCCAGGAAGGTGCAGCAATAGGGAAAGAGATGGATAGTGTAGGGGTATAATTTACTATTCCAACTCAAGGAAGGTGCAGCAGTAGGGAAAGTGTAGGATAGTGTAGAGATATAATTTAATATTCTAAGTCCAGGAAGGTGCAGCAGTAGGGAAAGTGATGGATAGTGTAGGGGTATAATTTACTATTCGAACTCCAGGAAGGTGCATCAGTAAGGAAAGTGATGTATAGTGTAGGGGTATAATTTACTATTCTAACTCCAGGAAGGTGTTGCAGAAGGGTAAGTGATGGATAGTGTAGGGGTATAAATTAGTATTCTAACTCCAGGAAGGTGCACCCGTAGGGAAAGTGATGGATAGTGTAGGGGTTCTATTTACTATTCTAAGTCGAGGAAGGTGCAGCACAAAGGAAAGTGTAGGATAGTGTAGGGGTATAATATCCTATTCTAACTCCAGGAAGGTGCAGCAGTAGGAAGAGTGATGGATAGTGTAAGGGTTTAATTTACTATTCTAACTCCAGGAAGGTGCAGCAATAAGGAACGTGATGGATAGTGTAGGGCTATAATTTACTATTCTAACTCCAGGAAGGTGCAGCAGTAGGGAAAGTGATGGATAGTGTAAGGGTTTAATTTACTATTCTAACTCCAGGAAGGTGCAGCAATAGGGAAAGTGATGGATAGTGTAGGGGTATAATTTACTATTCTAACTCAAGGAAGGTGCAGCAGTAGGGAAAGTGATGGATAGTGTAGGGATATAATTTACTATTCTAACTCCAGGAAGGTGCAGCAGTAGGGAAAGTGTAGGATAGTGTAGAGATATAATTTAATATTCTAAGTCCAGGAAGGTGCAGCAGTAGGGAAAGTGATGGATAGTGTAGGGGTATAATTTACTATTCTAACTTCAGGAAGGTGCAGCAGTAGGGAAAGTGATGGATAATATAGGGGTTAAATTTACTATTCTAACTCCAGGAAGGTGCAGCAGTAGGGAAAGTGACGGATAGTGTAGGGGTATAATTTACTATTCTAACTTCAGGAAGGTGTTGCAGAAGGGTAAGTGATGGATAGTGTAGGGGTATACATTACTATTCTAACTCCAGGAAGGTGCAGCAGTAGGGAAAGTGATGGATAATATAGGGGTTAAATTTACTATTCTAACTCCAGGAAGGTGCAGCAGTAGGGAAAGTGACGGATAGTGTAGGGGTATAATTTACTATTCTAACTCCAGGAAGGTTTTGCAGTAGGGTAAGTGATGGATAGTGTAGGAGTATAATTTACTATTCTAACTCCAGGAAGGTGCAGCAGTAGGGAAAGTGATGGATAGTGTAGTGTTTCGATTTACTATTCTAACTCCAGGAAGGTGCAGCAGTAGGGAAAGTGATGGATAGTGTAGGGGTTCAATTTACTAGTCTAACTCCAGGAAGGTGCAGCAGTAGGGAAAGTGAAGGATAGTGTAAGGGTTTAATTTACTATTCTAACTCCAGGAAGGTGCAGCAATAGGGAAAGTGATGGATAGTGTAGGGGTATAATTTACTATTCTAACTCAAGGAAGGTGCAGCAGTAGGGAAAGTGATGGATAGTGTAGGGGTTCAATTTACTACTCTAACTCCAGGAAGGTGCAGCAGTAGGGAAAGTGATGGATAGTGTAGGGATATAATCTACTATTCTAACTCCAGGAAGGTGCAGCAGTAGGGAAAGTGTAGGATAGTGTAGAGATATAATTTTATATTCTAACTCCAGGAAGGTGTTGCAGTAGGGTAAGTGATGGATAGTGTAGGAGTATAATTTACTATTCTAACTCCAGGAAGGTGCAGCAGTAGGGAAAGTGATGGATAGTGTAGGGGTTTAATTTACTATTCTAACTCCAGGAAGGTGCAGCAGTAGGGAAAGTGATGGATAGTGTACGGGTTTGATTTACTATTCTAACTCCAGGAAGGTACAGCAATAAGGAAAGTGATGGATAGTGTAGGGGTATAATTTACTATTCTAACTCCATGAAGGTTTTGCAGTAGGGTAAGTGTTGGATAGTGTAGGAGTATAATTTACTATTCTAACTCCAGGAAGGTGCAGCAGTAGGGAAAGTAATGGATAGTGTAGGCGTTCGATTTACTATTCTAACTCCAGGAAGGTGCAGCAGTAGGGAAAGTGATGGATAGTGTACAGGTTTGATTTACTATTCTAACTCCAGAAAGGTACAGCAATAAGTAAAGTGATGGATAGTGTAGGGGTATAATTTACTATTCTAACTCCAGGAAGGGTTTGCAGTAGGGTAAGTGATGGATAGTGTAGGAGTATAATTTACTATTCTAACTCCAGGAAGGTGCAGCAGTAGGGAAAGTGATGGATAAAGTAGGGGTTCTATTTACTATTCTAAGTCCAGGAAGGTGCAGCACAAAGGAAAGTGTAGGATAGTGTAGGGGTATAATTTACTATTCTAACTCCAGGAAGGTGCAGCAGTAAGGAAAATGATGGATAGTTTAGGGGTATAATTTACTATTCTTACTCCAGGAAGGTGTTGCATAAGGGTAAGTGATGGATAGTGTAGGGGTACGATTTACTATTCTAACTCCAGGAAGGTGCAGCAGTAGGGAAAGTGATGGATAGTGTAGGGGTTTGATTTACTATTCTAACTCCAGGAAGGTACAGCAATAAGGAAAGTGATGGATAGTGTAGGGGTATAATTTACTATTCTAACTCCAGGAAGGTGCTGCAGTAGTGTAAGTGATGGCTAGTGTAGGAGTATAATTTACTATTCTAACTCCAGGAAGGTGCAGCAGTAGGGAAAGTGATGGATAGTGTAGGGATGTAATTTACTATTCTAACTCCAGGAAGGTGCAGCAGTAGGGAAAGTGATGGATAGTGTATTAACTATTCCAAGTCCAGGAAGGTGCAGCACAAAGAAAAGTGTAGGATAGTGTAGGGGGAATAATATACTATTCTAACTCCAGGAAGGTGCAGCAGTAGGGAAAGTGATGGATAGACTATGGGTTTAATTTACTATTCTAACTCCAGGAAGGTGCAGCAGTAGGGAAAGTGATGGATAGTGTAGGGGTTCGATTTACTATTCTAACTCCAGGAAGGTGCAGCAGTAGGGAAAGTGATGGATAGTGTACGGGTTTGATTTACTATTCTAACTCCAGGAAGGTACAGCAATAAGGAAAGTGATGGATAGTGTAGGGGTATAATTTACTATTCTAACTCCAGGAAGGTTTTGCAGTAGGGTAAGTGTTGGATAGTATAGGAGTATAATTTACTATTCTAACTCCAGGAAGGTGCAGCAGTAGGGAAAGTGATGGATAGTGTAGGGGTTCTATTTACTATTCTAAGTCCAAGAAGGTGCAGCACAAAGGAAAGTGTAGGATAGTGTAGGGGTATAATATACTATTCTAACTCCAGGAAGGTGCAGCAGTAGGGAAAGTGATGGATAGTGTAAGGGTTTCATTTACTATTCTAACTCCAGGAAGGTGCAGCAATAAGGAACGTGATGGATAGTGTAGGGCTATAATTTACTATTCCAACTCCAGGAAGGTGCAGCAGTAGGGAAAGTGATGGATAGTGTGGGGGTTCAATTTACTAGTCTAACTCCAGGAAGGTGCAGCAGTAGGGAAAGTGAAGGATAGTGTAAGGGTTTAATTTACTATTCTAACTCCAGGAAGGTGCAGCAATAGGGAAAGTGATGGATAGTGTAGGGGTATAATTTACTATTCTAACTCAAGGAAGGTGCAGCAGTAGGGAAAGTGATGGATAGTGTAGGGGTTCAATTTACTACTCTAACTCCAGGAAGGTGCAGCAGTAGGGAAAGTGATGGATAGTGTAGGGATATAATCTACTATTCTAACTCCAGGAAGGTGCAGCAGTAGGGAAAGTGTAGGATAGTGTAGAGATATAATTTTATATTCTTACTCCAGGAAGGTGTTGCAGTAGGGTAAGTGATGGATAGTGTAGGAGTATAATTTACTATTCTAACTCCAGGAAGGTGCAGCAGTAGGGAAAGTGATGGATAGTGTAGGGGTTTAATTTACTATTCTAACTCCAGGAAGGTGCAGCAGTAGGGAAAGTGATGGATAGTGTACGGGTTTGATTTACTATTCTAACTCCAGGAAGGTACAGCAATAAGGAAAGTGATGAATAGTGTAGGGGTATAATTTACTATTCTAACTCCATGAAGGTTTTACAGTAGGGTAAGTGTTGGATAGTGTAGGAGTATAATTTACTATTCTAACTCCAGGAAGGTGCAGCAGTAGGGAAATTAATGGATAGTGTAGGGGTTCGATTTACTATTCTAACTCCAGGAAGGTGCAGCAGTAGGGAAAGTGATGGATAGTGTACGGGTTTGATTTACTATTCTAACTCCAGAAAGGTACAGCAATAAGTAAAGTGATGGATAGTGTAGGGGTATAATTTACTATTCTAACTCCAGGAAGGTTTTGCAGTAGGGTAAGTGATGGATAGTGTAGGAGTATAATTTACTATTCTAACTCCAGGAAGGTGCAGCAGTAGGGAAAGTGATGGATAGTGTAGGGGTTCTATTTACTATTCTAAGTCCAGGAAGGTGCAGCACAAAGGAAAGTGTAGGATAGTGTAGGGGTATAATTTACTATTCTAACTCCAGGAAGGTGCAGCAGTAAGGAAAATGATGGATAGTGTAGGGGTATAATTTACTATTCTTACTCCAGGAAGGTGTTGCATAAGGGTAAGTGATGGATAGTGTAGGGGTACGATTTACTATTCTAACTCCAGGAAGGTGCAGCAGTAGGGAAAGTGATGGATAGTGTAGGGGTTTGATTTACTATTCTAACTTCAGGAAGGTACAGCAATAAGGAAAGTGATGGATAGTGTAGGGGTATAATTTACTATTCTAACTCCAGGAAGGTGTTGCAGTAGGGTAAGTGATGGCTAGTGTAGGAGTATAATTTACTATTCTAACTCCAGGAAGGTGCAGCAGTAGGGAAAGTGATGGATAGTGTAGGGGTGTAATTTACTATTCTAACTCCAGGAAGGTGCAGCAGTAGGGAAAGTGATGGATAGTGTATTAACTATTCCAAGTCCAGGAAGGTGCAGCACAAAGAAAAGTGTAGGATAGTGTAGGGGGAATAATATACTATTCTAACTCCAGGAAGGTGCAGCAGTAGGGAAAGTGATGGATAGACTATGGGTTTAATTTACTATTCTAACTCCAGGAAGGTGCAGCAGTAGGGAAAGTGATGGATAGTGTAGGGGTTCGATTTACTATTCTAACTCCAGGAAGGTGCAGCAGTAGGGAAAGTGATGGATAGTGTACGGGTTTGATTTACTATTCTAACTCCAGAAAGGTACAGCAATAAGGAAAGTGATGGATAGTGTAGGGGTATAATTTACTATTATCACTCCAGGAAGGTTTTGCAGTAGGGTAAGTGTTGGATAGTATAGGAGTATAATTTACTATTCTAACTCCAGGAAGGTGCAGCAGTAGGGAAAGTGATGGATAGTGTAGGGGTTCTATTTACTATTCTAAGTCCAAGAAGGTGCAGCACAAAGGAAAGTGTAGGATAGTGTAGGGGTATAATATACTATTCTAACTCAAGGAAGGTGCAGCAGTAGGGAAAGTGATGGATAGTGTAGGGGTTCAATTTACTACTCTAACTCCAGGAAGGTGCAGCAGTAGGTAAAGTGATGGATAGTGTAGGGATATAATTTACTATTCTAACTCCAGAAAGGTGTAGCAGTAGGGAAAGTGTAGGATAGTGTAGAGATATAATTCAATATTCTAAGTCCAGGAAGGTGCAGCAGTAGGGAAAGTGATGGATAGTGTAGGGGTATAATTTACTATTCGAACCCCAGGAAGGTGCAGCAGTAAGGAAAGTGATGGATAGTGTAGGGGTATAATTTACTATTCTAACTCCAGAAAGGTGTAGCAGTAGGGAAAGTGTAGGATAGTGTAGAGATATAATTCAATATTCTAAGTCCAGGAAGGTGCAGCAGTAGGGAAAGTGATGGATAGTGTAGGGGTATAATTTACTATTCGAACCCCAGGAAGGTGCAGCAGTAAGGAAAGTGATGGATAGTGTAGGGGTATAATTTACTATTCTAACTCCGGGAAGGTGTTGCAGAAGGGTAAGTGATGGATAGTGTGGGGTTATAAATTACTATTTTAACTCCTGGAAGGTGCACCAGTAGGGAAAGTGATGGATAGTGTAGGGGTTCTATTTACTATTCTAAGTCCAGGAAGGTGCAGCACAAAGGAAAGTGTAGGATAGTGTAGGGGTATAATATACTATTCTAACTCCAGGAAGGTGCAGCAGTAGGGAAAGTGATGGATAGTGTAGGGGTTCAATTTACTATTCTAACTCCAGGAAGGTGCAGCAGTAGGGAAAGTGATGGATAGTGTAAGGGTTTAATTTACTATTCTAACTCCAGGAAGGTGCAGCAATAAGGAACGTGATGGATAGTGTAGGGCTATAATTTATTATTCTAACTCCAGGAAGGTGCAGCAGTAGGGAAAGTGATGGATAGTGTAGGGGTTCTATTTACTATTCTAAGTCCAGGAAGGTGCAGCACAAAGGAAAGTGTAGGATAGTGTAGGGGTATAATATACTATTCTAACTCCAGGAAGGTGCAGCAGTAGGGAAAGTGATGGATATTGTAGGGGTTCAATTTACTAGTCTAACTCCAGGAAGGTGCAGCAGTAGGGAAAGTGATGGATAGTGTAAGTGTTTAATTTACTATTCTAACTCCAGGAACGTGCAGCAATAGGGAAAGTGATGGATAGTGTAGGGGTATAATTTACTATTCTAACTCAAGGAAGGTGCAGCAGTAGGGAATGTGATGGATAGTGTAGGGGTTCAATTTACTACTCTAACTCCAGGAAGGTGCAGCAGTAGGGAAAGTGATGGATAGTGTAGGGATATAATTTACTATTCTAACTCCAGGAAGGTGCAGCAGTAGGGAAAGTGTAGGATAGTGTAGAGATATAATTTAATATTCTAAGTCCAGGAAGGTGCAGCAGTAGGGAAAGTGATGGATAGTGTAGGGGTATAATTTACTATTCTAACTCCAGGAAGGTGTTGCAGAAGGGTAAGTGATGGATAGTGTAGGGGTATACATTACTATTCTAACTCCAGGAACGTGCAGCAGTAGGGAAAGTGATGGATAATATAGGGGTTCAATTTACTATTCTAACTCCAGGAAGGTGCAGCAGTAGGGAAAGTGACGGATAGTGTAGGGGTATAATTTACTATTCTAACTCCAGGAAGGTTTTGCAGTAGGGTAAGTGATGGATAGTGTAGGAGTATAATTTACTATTCTAACTCCAGGAAGGTGCAGCAGTAGGGAAAGTGATGGATAGTGTAGGGGTTCGATTTACTATTCTAACTCCAGGAAGGTGCAGCAGTAGGGAAAGTGATGGATAGTGTTAGGGTTTCATTTACTATTCTAACTCCAGGAAGGTGCAGCAATAGGGAAAGTGATGGATAGTGTAGGGGTATAATTTACTATTCTAACTCAAGGAAGGTGCAGCAGTAGGGAAAGTGATGGATAGTGTAGGGGTTCAATTTACTACTCTAACTCCAGGAAGGTGCAGCAGTAGGGAAAGTGATGGATAGTGTAGGAGTATAATTTACTATTCTAACTCCAGGAAGGTGCAGCAGTAGGGAAAGTGAAGGATAGTGTAGGAGTATAATTTACTATTCTAACTCCAGGAAGGTACAGCAGTAGGGAAAGTGATGGATAGTGTAGGGATTTAATTTACTATTCTAACTCCAGGAAGGTGCAGCAGTAGGGAAAGTGAAGGATAGTGTAGGGGTTCGATATACTATTCTAACTCCAGGAAGGTGCAGCAGTAGGGAAAGTGATGGATAGTGTACGGGTTTGATTTACTATTCTAACTCCAGGAAGGTGCAGCAGTAGGAAAGTGATGGATAGTGTAAGGGTTTAATTTACTATTCTAACTCCTGGAAGGTGCAGCAATAAGGAACGTGATGTATAGTGTAGTGCTATAATTTACTATTCTAACTCCAAGAAGGTGAAGCAGTAGGGAAAGTGATGGATAGTTTAGGGGTTCTATTTACTATTCTAAGTCCAGGAAGGTGCAGCACAAAGGAAAGTGTAGGATAGTGTAGGGGTATAATATACTATTCTAACTCCAGGAAGGTGCAGCAGTAGGGAAAGTGATGGATAGTGTAGGGGTTCAATTTACTAGTCTAACTCCAGGAAGGTGCAGCAGTGGGGAAAGTGATGGATAGTGTAAGGGTTTAATTTACTATTCTAACTCCAGGAAGGTGCAGCAATAGGGAAATTGATGGATAGTGTAGGGGTATAATTTACTATTCCAACTCAAGGAAGGGGCAGCAGTAGGGAAAGTGTAGGATAGTGTAGAGATATAATTTAATATTCTAAGTCCAGGAAGGTGCAGCAGTAGGGAAAGTGATGGATAGTGTAGGGGTATAATTTACTATGCGAACTCCAGGAAGGTGCATCAGTAAGGAAAGTGATGGATAGTGTAGGGGTATAATTTACTATTCTAACTCCAGGAAGGTGTTGCAGAAGGGTAAGTGATGGATAGTGTAGGGGTATAAATTAGTATTCTAACTCCAGGAAGGTGCACCAGTAGGGAAAGTGATGGATAGTGTAGGGGTTCTATTTACTATTCTAAGTCGAGGAAGGTGCAGCACAAAGGAAAGTGTAGGATAGTGTAGGGGTATAATATCCTATTCTAACTCCAGGAAGGTGCAGCAGTAGGGAGAGTGATGGATAGTGTAAGGGTTTAATTTACTATTCTAACTCCAGGAAGGTGCAGCAATAAGGAACGTGATGGATAGTGTAGGGCTATAATTTACTATTCTAACTCCAAGAAGGTGCAGCAGTAGAGAAAGTGATGGATAGTGAAAGGGTTTAATTTACTATTCTAACTCCAGGAAGGTGCAGCAATAGGGAAAGTGATGGATAGTGTAGGGGTATAATTTACTATTCTAACTCAAGGAAGGTGCAGCAGTAGGGAAAGTGATGGATAGTGTAGGGATTCAATTTACTGCTCTAACTCCAGGAAGGTGCAGCAGTAGAGAAAGTGATGGATAGTGTAGGGATATAATTTAATATTCTAACTCCAGGAAGGTGCAGCAGTAGGGAAAGTGTAGGATAGTGTAGAGATATAATTTAATATTCTAAGTCCAGGAAGGTGTTGCAGAAGGGTAAGTGATGTGATAGTGTAGGGGTATACATTACTATTCTAACTCCAGGAAGGTGCAGCAGTAGGGAAAGTGATGGATAATATAGGGGTTCAATTTACTATTCTAACTCCAGGAAGGTGCAGCAGTAGGGAAAGTGACGGATAGTGTAGGGGTATAATTTACTATTCTAACTCCAGGAAGGTTATGCAGTAGGGTAAGTGATGGATAGTGTAGGGGTATACATTACTATTCTAACTCCAGGAACGTGCAGCAGTAGGGAAAGTGATGGATAATATAAGGGTTCAATTTACTATTCTAACTCCAGGAAGGTGCAGCAGTAGGGAAAGTGACGGATAGTGTAGGGGTATAATTTACTATTCTAACTCCAGGAAGGTTTTGCAGTAGGGTAAGTGATGGATAGTGTAGGAGTATAATTTACTATTCTAACTCCAGGAAGGTGCAGCAGTAGGGAAAGTGATGGATAGTGTAGGGGTTCGATTTACTATTCTAACTCCAGGAAGGTGCAGCAGTAGGGAAAGTGATGGATAGTGTTAGGGTTTCATTTACTATTCTAACTCCAGGAAGGTGCAGCAATAGGGAAAGTGATGGATAGTGTAGGGGTATAATTTACTATTCTAACTCAAGGAAGGTGCAGCAGTAGGGAAAGTGATGGATAGTGTAGGGCTTCAATTTACTACTCTAACTCCAGGAAGGTGCAGCAGTAGGGAAAGTGATGGATAGTGTAGGGGTTCAATTTACTAGTCTAACTCCAGGAAGGTGCAGCAGTAGGGAAAGTGAAGGATAGTGTAAGGGTTTAATTTACTATTCTAACTCCAGGAAGGTGCAGCAATAGGGAAAGTGATGGATAGTGTAGGGGTATAATTTACTATTCTAACTCAAGGAAGGTGCAGCAGTAGGGAAAGTGATGGATAGTGTAGGGGTTCAATTTACTACTCTAACTCCAGGAAGGTGCAGCAGTAGGGAAAGTGATGGATAGTGTAGGGATATAATCTACTATTCTAACTCCAGGAAGGTGCAGCAGTAGGGAAAGTGTAGGATAGTGTAGAGATATAATTTTATATTCTAACTCCAGGAAGGTGTTGCAGTAGGGTAAGTGATGGATAGTGTAGGAGTATAATTTACTATTCTAACTCCAGGAAGGTGCAGCAGTAGGGAAAGTGATGGATAGTGTAGGGGTTTAATTTACTATTCTAACTCCAGGAAGGTGCAGCAGTAGGGAAAGTGATGGATAGTGTACGGGTTTGATTTACTATTCTAACTCCAGGAAGGTACAGCAATAAGGAAAGTGATGGATAGTGTAGGGGTATAATTTACTATTCTAACTCCATGAAGGTTTTGCAGTAGGGTAAGTGTTGGATAGTGTAGGAGTATAATTTACTATTCTAACTCCAGGAAGGTGCAGCAGTAGGGAAAGTAATGGATAGTGTAGGCGTTCGATTTACTATTCTAACTCCAGGAAGGTGCAGCAGTAGGGAAAGTGATGGATAGTGTACAGGTTTGATTTACTATTCTAACTCCAGAAAGGTACAGCAATAAGTAAAGTGATGGATAGTGTAGGGGTATAATTTACTATTCTAACTCCAGGAAGGTTTTGCAGTAGGGTAAGTGATGGATAGTGTAGGAGTATAATTTACTATTCTAACTCCAGGAAGGTGCAGCAGTAGGGAAAGTGATGGATAAAGTAGGGGTTCTATTTACTATTCTAAGTCCAGGAAGGTGCAGCACAAAGGAAAGTGTAGGATAGTGTAGGGGTATAATTTACTATTCTAACTCCAGGAAGGTGCAGCAGTAAGGAAAATGATGGATAGTTTAGGGGTATAATTTACTATTCTTACTCCAGGAAGGTGTTGCATAAGGGTAAGTGATGGATAGTGTAGGGGTACGATTTACTATTCTAACTCCAGGAAGGTGCAGCAGTAGGGAAAGTGATGGATAGTGTAGGGGTTTGATTTACTATTCTAACTCCAGGAAGGTACAGCAATAAGGAAAGTGATGGATAGTGTAGGGGTATAATTTACTATTCTAACTCCAGGAAGGTGTTGCAGTAGGGTAAGTGATGGCTAGTGTAGGAGTATAATTTACTATTCTAACTCCAGGAAGGTGCAGCAGTAGGGAAAGTGATGGATAGTGTAGGGATGTAATTTACTATTCTAACTCCAGGAAGGTGCAGCAGTAGGGAAAGTGATGGATAGTGTATTAACTATTCCAAGTCCAGGAAGGTGCAGCACAAAGAAAAGTGTAGGATAGTGTAGGGGGAATAATATACTATTCTAACTCCAGGAAGGTGCAGCAGTAGGGAAAGTGATGGATAGACTATGGGTTTAATTTACTATTCTAACTCCAGGAAGGTGCAGCAGTAGGGAAAGTGATGGATAGTGTAGGGGTTCGATTTACTATTCTAACTCCAGGAAGGTGCAGCAGTAGGGAAAGTGATGGATAGTGTACGGGTTTGATTTACTATTCTAACTCCAGGAAGGTACAGCAATAAGGAAAGTGATGGACAGTGTAGGGGTATAATTTACTATTCTAACTACAGGAAGGTTTTGCAGTAGGGTAAGTGTTGGATAGTATAGGAGTATAATTTACTATTCTAACTCCAGGAAGGTGCAGCAGTAGGGAAAGTGATGGATAGTGTAGGGGTTCTGTTTACTATTCTAAGTCCAGGAAGGTGCAGCACAAAGGAAAGTGTAGCATAGTTTAGGGGTATAATATACTATTCTAACTCCAGGAAGGTGCAGCAGTAGGAAAAATGATGGATAGTGTAGAGGTTCAATTTGCTATTCTAACTCCAGAAAGGTGCATCAATAAGGAAAGTGATGGATAGTGTGGGGGTATAATTTACTATTCTAACTCAAGGAAGGTGCAGCAGTAGGGAAAGTGATGGATAGTGTAGGGGTTCAATTTACTACTCTAACTCCAGGAAGGTGCAGCAGTAGGTAAAGTGATGGATAGTGTATGGATATAATTTACTATTCTAACTCCAGAAAGGTGTAGCAGTAGGGAAAGTGTAGGATAGTGTAGAGATATAATTCAATATTCTAAGTCCAGGAAGGTGCAGCAGTAGGGAAAGTGATGGATAGTGTAGGGGTATAATTTACTATTCGAACCCCAGGAAGGTGCAGCAGTAAGGAAAGTGATGGATAGTGTAGGGGTATAATTTACTATTCTAACTCCAGAAAGGTGTTGCAGAAGGGTAAGTGATGGATAGTGTAGGGGTATAAATTACTATTTTAACTCCTGGAAGGTGCACCAGTAGGGAAAGTGATGGATAGTGTAGGGGTTCTATTTACTATTCTAAGTCCAGGAAGGTGCAGCACAAAGGAAAGTGTAGGATAGTGTAGGGGTATAATATACAATTCTAACTCCAGGAAGGTGCAGCAGTAGGGAAAGTGATGGATACTGTAGGGGTTCAATTTACTATTCTAACTCCAGGAAGGTGCAGCAGTAGGGAAAGTGATGGATAGTGTAAGGGTTTAATTTACTATTCTAACTCCAGGAAGGTGCAGCAATAAGGTACGTGATGGATAGTGTAGGGCTATAATTTAATATTCTAACTCCAGGAAGGTGCAGCAGTAGGGAAAGTGATGGATAGTGTAGGGGTTCTATTTACTATTCTAAGTCCAGGAAGGTGCAGCACAAAGGAAAGTGTAGGATAGTGTAGGGGTATAATATACTATTCTAACTCCAGGAAGGTGCAGCAGTAGGGAAAGTGATGGATATTGTAGGGGTTCAATTTACTAGTCTAACTCCAGGAAGGTGCAGCAGTAGGGAAAGTGATGGATAGTGTAAGGGTTTAATTTACTATTCTAACTCCAGGAAGGAGCAGCAATAGGGAAAGTGATGGATAGTGTAGGGGTATAATTTACTATTCTAACTTAGGGAAGGTGCAGCAGTAGGGAAAGTGATGGATAGTGTAGGGGTTCAATTTACTACTCTAACTGCAGGAAGGTGCAGCAGTAGGGAAAGTGATGGATAGTGTAGGGGTATAATTTACTATTCTAACTCCAGGAAGGTGCAGCAGTAGGGAAAGTGTAGGATAGTGTAGAGATATAATGTAATATTCTAAGTCCAGGAAGGTGCAGCAGCAGGGAAAGTGATGGATAGTGTAGGGGTATAATTTACTATTCTAACTCAAGGAAGGTGTTGCAGATGGGTAAGTGATGGATAGTGTAGGGGTATAAATTACTATTCTAACTCCAGGAAGGTGCAGCAGTAGGGAAAGTGATGGATAATATAGGGGTTCTTTTTACTATTCTAAGTCCAGGAAGGTGCAGCACAAAGGAAAGTGTAGGATAGTGTAGGGGGTTCAATTTACTATTCTAACTCCAGGAAGGTGCAGCAGTAGGGAAATTGATGGATAGTGTAGGGGTTCGATTTACTATTCTAACTCCAGGAAGGTGCAGCAGTACGGAAAGTGATGGATAGTGTACGAGTTTGATTTACTATTATAACTCCAGGAAGGTACAGCAATAAGGAAAGTGATGGATAGTGTAGGGGTATAATGTACTATTCTAACTCCAGGAAGGTTTTGCAGTAGGGTAAGTGATGGATAGTGTAGGAGTATAATTTACTATTCTAACTCCAGGAAGGTGAAGCAGTAGGGAAAGTGATGGATAGTATATGGGTTCTATTTACTATTCTAAGTCCAGGAAGGTGCAGCACAAAGGAAAGTGTAGGATAGTGTAGGGGGTATAATATACTATTCTAACTCCAGGAAAAGGTGCAGCAGTAGGGAAAATGATGGATAGTGTAGGGGTTCAATTTACTATTCTAACTCCAGAAAGGTGCATCAATAAGGGAAGTGATGGATAGTGTGGGGCTATAATTTATTATTCTAACTCAAGGAAGGTGCAGCAGTAGGGAAAGTGATGGATAGTGTAGGGGTTCAATTTACTACTCTAACTCCAGGAAGATGCAGCAGTAGGGAAAGTGATGGATAGTGTAGGGATATAATTTACTATTCTAACTCTAGGAAGGTGCAGCAGTAGGGAAAGTGTAGGATAGTGTAGAGATATAATTTAATATTCTAAGTCCAGGAGGGTGCAGCAGTAGGGTAAGTGATGGATAGTGTAGGGGTATAATTTACTATTCTAACTCCAGGAAGGTGCAGCAGTAAGGAAAGTGATGGATAGTGTAGGGGTATAATTTACTATTCTAACTCCAGGAAGGTGTTGCATAAGGGTAAGTGATGGATAGTGTAGGGGTATGATTTACTATTCTAACTCCAGGAAGGTGCAGCAGTAGGGAAAGTGATGGATAGTGTAGGGGTTTGATTTACTATTCTAACTCCAGGAAGGTACAGCAATAAGAAAGTGATGGATAGTGTAGGGGTATAATTTACTATTCTAACTCCAGGAAGGTGTTGCAGTAGGGTAAGTGATGGATAGTGTAGGAGTATAATTTACTATTCTAACTCCAGGAAGGTGCAGCAGTATTGTATTGTATTGTAGGTGTTCTTGTAGAGCGCGAACCTGTCACCCAAAGGGCATCCTGGCGCTTGAACTTCGGTCAACAACACTTTTCACTGCTCAGACATTTCTAGGAAAGAGGTGCGTTTTTAAGGCTTTCCTGAACGAGAAGTAATCCCTGTGGCTTCTCAAGGAGAGTGGCAGGGAGTTCCAGAGTTTGGCCGCTGCAACACTAAATGAGCGGCCACCCATCCTGACTCTCTGAAACCTCGGGACCACAAGCAGTTGTGCCGAAGAAGAGCGGAGGGGCCGCGAGGCAGAGTACCAGGCAATTCTGCAAGAGCACTGGACCCTGTCGATGTACCGCTTTAAACACCAGGCACGCCGCCTTATACAATACACGCAGGTGCACCGGTAGCCAGTATAAATCTCTTAAAGCTAGAGTAGAAGAGCTAAAATTAGGGCGAGAAAGAGCCAGCTTGGCGGCCATATTCTGCACCCATTGTAACTTCCCCAGCAGATATTTTGGGGCCTCCAGAAGTAGCGCATTACAATAGTCTAAATGACTTAGTATGGTCCGGCGGACTACTTCCGGCCTGGCCTGAGCGGGGAGGAGGGGCAGGACTTTACGCAGCATGCGTAACAGCATCATGCACGTAGAGATGGTCTTATTGACGTGCATGTCAAGCTGTAAATTTGGGCCGAAGATCACCCCCAAGTTACGAGCTGACTCCGCAGCCAACACTGGCTCGGGAAAAGTTACCGGCCAAAAGTTCTCTGGGAGTACCCGCGGGATCCGGTCCATGGAGCAGTGGAGCACCTCCGTCTTTGTGCTGTTAAATTGTAGGGAATTGGCCCGCAGCCAATCCGCCGTGGCTGCCATACAGCAGTGGAATGTCTCCAACGGGACCGCGTTGTTTCCTTCCAGAGAAAAGACCAGCTGGGTGTCGTCAGTGTAATTAAAAGCAGAGACACCAAAAGATTTTATAAGCTGGACCAGAGGGCGGAGGTACAAATTAAAGAGTTTAGGGCTGATGGCCGAGCCCTGTGGGACCCCCTGCCCTACTTTCCATGGCTCTGATCGAAATGGAGGTAGCGAGACCAACTGCTGCCTGCTACTGAGATAGGATACCAGCCAGTCTCTTCCTCCCTCTGTGACCCCGCACTCCTCAAGCCTCCTGATGAGGGTCCGATGGCAAACCGTGCCGAACGCGGCCGACATGTCGAGCAGCACTAAGAAGGCTGCCCGACCACTGTCGACACGCGAACAGAGATTGTCCAATACGGTTACCAGTGCGGATTCCGTCCCGTGCACAGGACGGAAGCCAAACTGTGACTCATCGAACCATCCGATTTCCTCCAGGAAGCCTGAGAGTGAACGGGTCACCCATTTTTCCACGATCTTAATAGGAAAAGGGAGCAAGGAGATTGGTCTATAGTTGGAAAGACAGGCAGGATCCAGCGTTGGTTTCTTGAGCAGAGGAGACACCACTGCTAGATTCCAGCACTCGGGAACAATAGCCAAATCCAAGGACTGGAGGCAGATGGAATACGAAGGCTGGAAAAGTTCCGCCTGAAATGCCTTCCAGAATTTGGGAGGCAGTGGATCGAGCAGAGAACCCGATGACACCGTATGTGCCATGCTGCAAATTTCCTCAAAGGAGGGACTCGGAAAAAACCTTAGTTGGGGTCGACTGGAAGAAATGTCCGGAGCTCCCAAACTAAGAACTGGGTCACTCGGCTGGGGTCGACTGGTTGACCCGTCCGGAGCTCCCAGACCGGGGCCAGGGAGAACCGGCCGGGGTCGACTGGACGGGCTAACCGGAGCTCCCAAGCCGAGAGCGCCCAAGCTAAGAGCTGGATCACTCGGCTGGGGTCGACTGGGCGACCCGTCCGGAGCTCCCAAGCCAGGGCCAGAGACAACCGGCCGGGGTCGAATGGACGGGCTAATCGGAGCTCCCAAGCCGAGGGCAGGAGGCAAAGAGTTTTTTAAGCCATCTAAGATCTTAGCAGTCTTTTCCTCAAAAGCACCCGCCAGGGAGTCACACAGGGCCTGCGACGCAACGACCGTGTTGGCCACGCACACGGGATGGGACAAGTCCCTGACGATTTTGAACAGGGCTTGAGACTTATTAGGCGCCTGGTTCAAAGTGGTTTCCAGAAAAGCCGCTTTAGCCAACTTAATCTGTGCCTTATAGCCCTGCAGTGCCAGCCTGAACGAGGCCCTTGCTGAGGTCGATTACTGCTTCCTCCAAGCTCTCTCAGCGCGTTTGCAGCTCAACTTCAGCTGCCGCAGCTCCTCCGTATACCAGGGGCAAGCCCGGTTCAGTCTACCTCGAGACTTACGAAGGGGCGCAACTTGTCTAGCGTGTTAGTAATAGACTGGCACAACGTAAGATAGCTTTCCTCCACCGAGTTGCTCAGGCAGAAGTAATCTGGTATTAGAGAAGGCAACGAAGGTGAGCTTAGTAGCCGGGACCAAGGTCTGCCCAGTTTAGCCTGTCCGACACCAGCTTCCCCCGAGAGATGGACCCCTATGCAGAGGGAGAAAGCAACCAGTGAGTGGTCGGTCCAGTATTGACATAGGATGTCATTGACCACTACTAATTGTGCGTCAGCGAAGACCAGATCCAAGGCATGACCCCCCCTGTGAGTCGCTGATCGGACCAATTGCTGCAGCTGAATGTTGCCGAGAGCTTGGCAGAGTGTCGTAAATGCACCATCCAGCGGACCACCCTGACATAAGTTGAAGTCCCCTAGGACCAGCAGCTTGGAGTGGGTATTAGAGAGGTCATATATCAGGTCGATGAAATCTGATAGGGAAGATACAGAGCCCGGCGGGTGATAGCACAACACGCCTGTAAGCAGTGTTCTCTCAAGATCTTTAAAAGAGAACCCCATCAGCTCAAAGCCCGAAACCTCCCTAATTTTAAGTTGGAGGAGACCCAGCGTTTCTCTATTAAATGACACCAATTTCACCGCCTCTGTTCTTCAGCCGAGGAGTGTGGATGATTTTGAAGCCTAGGGGGCAGGCCAGGCCCAATTCGACCAGGCAGTCCTCCCGAGTCCAAGTTTCAGTTAAAAACAAAACCTCCAGCCCCGAGGACTCAATAAGGAAGGCAATCTCTGTGTGGTGCTTGCAAAGCGACCGAACGTTAAGCAGTCCGCAAGACAGAGAGCGAGGCAGAGGTAAAGCAGTGGCCTTCTGAGTCGAGGATGCCTGGCTCGGTCTCAGTTCTAACAGGGCAGCCCGAGAATAAACTAAGCGGGGAGAGTGCGGAAGACCAGAGGAAGCGGCCCGGTACGCGCCCGTTACGCAAACGGGTGCAAACGGGCTTACCTCTGGCGCACCTCCGGCGCGCCTACGTCGTGCCCGCTGCGCGCTTGGTCAGCCATTCTTTTATGGTATTAGACCGAGCGGAAGTCCGCCTCCTGCGTCCCTTGCCCTTAGCAAGATGGCGCCCGAAGTGCTCCCAGCCTTCACCCCCACCCAAGATGGCGGTCGGACCCGCTAATCTATCTGTATCCCGCCGAATGCGGGTGGAAACCAATTAGGGTGCGAGTAAGCCTGTCCAATTCCCCGGCCTACGGAGCCGACACCTAGGTAAGCAGCGCAAATTTAGCAAGCTCTAGCAGCTCTGTGGCACGATGACCAGCAGCGCGAATATGTTTTTTAAAATAAGCACAATTAAAATATAACAGCAGCAAAGAGCACGCAGGCCAAAAGTTCTAACCTGTCTGCGCCCTCGGTGGCTTAAATAAGCTCACCAAGTGCGGAAGTCCGCCTCCTGCGTCCCTTGCCCTTAGCAAGATGGCGCCCGAAGTGCTCCCAGCCTTCACCCCCACCCAAAATGGCGGTCGGACCAGCTAATCTATCTGTATCCCGCCGAATGCGGGTGGAAACCAATTAGGGTGCGAGTAAGCCTGTCCAATTCCCCGGCCTACGGAGCCAACACCTAGGTAAGCAGCGCGAATTTAGCGAGCTCTAGCAGCTCTGTGGCGCGATGACCAGCAGCGCGAATAAGTTTTTTAAAATAAGCACAATTAAAATATAACAGCAGCAAAGAGCGCGCAGGCCAAAAGTTCTAACCTGTCTGCGCCCTCGGAGGCTTAAATAAGCTCACCAAGTGTGGAAGTCCGCCTCCTGCGTCCCTTGCCCTTAGCAAGATGGCGCCTGAAGTGCTCCCAGCCTTCACCCCCACCCAAGATGGCGGTCGGACCCGCTAATCTATCTGTATCCCGCCGAATGCGGGTGGAAACCAATTAGGGTGCGAGTAAGCCTGTCCAATTCCCCGGCCTACGGAGCCGACACCTAGGTAAGCAGCGCGAATTTAGCGAGCTCTAGCAGCTCTGTGGCGCGATGACCAGCAGCGCGAATAAGTTTTTTAAAATAAGCACAATTAAAATATAACAGCAGCAAAGAGCGCGCAGGCCAAAAGTTCTAACCTGTCTGCGCCCTCGGTGGCTTAAATAAGCTCACCAAGTGCGGAAGTCCACCTCCTGCGTCCCTTGCCCTTAGCAAGATGGCGCCTGAAGTGCTCCCAGCCTTCACCCCCACCCAAGATGGCGGTCGGACCCGCTAATCTATCTGTATCCCGCCGAATGCGGGTGGAAACCAATTAGGGTGCGAGTAAGCCTGTCCAATTCCCTGGCCTACGGAGCCGACACCTAGGTAAGCAGCGTGAATTTAGCGAGCTCTAGCAGCTCTGTGGCGCGATGACCAGCAGCGCGAATAAGTTTTTTTAAATAAGCACAATTAAAATATAACAGCAGCAAAGAGCGCGCAGGCCAAAAGTTCTAACCTGTCTGCGTCCTCGGTGGCTTAAATAAGCTCACCAAGTGCGGAAGTCCGCCTCCTGCTTCCCTTGCCCTTAGCAAGATGGCGCCCGAAGTGCTTCCAGCCTTCACCCCCACCCAAGATGGCGGTCGGACCCGCTAATCTATCTGTATCCCGCCGAATGCGGGTGGAAACCAATTAGGGTGCGAGTAAGCCTGTCCAATTCCCCGGCCTACGGAGCCGACACCTAGGTAAGCAGCGCGAATTTAGGGAGCTCTAGCAGCAGTCTGTTTTTTAAAATAAGCACAATTTAAAATATAACAGCAGCAAAGAGCGCGCAGGCTAAAAGTTCTAGTAGGGAAAGTGACGGATAGTGTAGGGGTTTAATTTACTATTCTAACTCCAGGAAGGTGCAGCAGTAGGGAAAGTGATGGATAGTGTAGGGGTTCTATTTACTATTCCAAGTCCAGGAAGGTGCAGCACAAAGAAAAGTGTAGGATAGTGTAGGGGGTATAATATACTATTCTAACTCCAGGAAGGTGCAGCAGTAGGGAAAGTGATGGATAGACTATGGGTTTAATTTACTATTTTAACTCCAGGAATGTGCAGCAGTAGGGAAAGTGATGGATAGTGTAGGGGTTTGATTTACTATTCTAACTCCAGGAAGGTGCAGCAGTAGGGAAAGTGATGGACCGTGTAGGGGTTTGATTTACTATTCTAACTCCAGGAAGGTACAGCAATAAGGAAAGTGATGGATAGTGTAGGGGTATACTTTACTATTCTAACTCCAGGAATTGTGTTGCAGTAGGGTAAGTGATGGATAGTGTAGGAGTATAATTTACTATTCTAACTCCAGGAAGGTGCAACAGTAGGGAAAGTGATGGATAGTGTAGGGGTTTAATTTACTCTTCTAACTCTAGGAAGGTGCAGCAGTAGGGAAAGTGATGGATAGTATAGGGATTCTATTTACTATTCTAAGTCCAGGAAGGTGCAGCACAAAGGAAAGTGTAGGATAGTGTAGGGATATAATATACTATTCTAACTCCAGGAAGGAGCAGCAGTAGGGAAAGTGATGGATAGTGTAGGGGTTCAATTTACTATTCTAATTCCAGGAAGGTACAGCAGTAGGGAAAGTGATGGATAGTTTAGGGATATAATTTACTATTCTAACTCCAGGAAGGTGCAGCAGTAGGGAAAGTGATGGATAGTGTAGGGGTTCTATTTACTATTCTAAGTCCAGGAAGGCGCAGCACAAAGGAAAGTGTAGGATAGTGTAGTGGTATAATTTCCTATTCTAACTCCACGAAGGTGCAGCAGTAGGGAAAGTGATGGATAGTGTAGTGGTTCAATTTACTATTCTAACTCCAGGAAGGTGCAGCAGTAGGGAAAGTGATGGATAGTGTAGGGATATAATTTACTATTTTAACTCCAGGAAGGTGCAGCAGTAGGGAATGTGATGGATAGTGTAGTGGTTCAATTTACTATTCTAACTCCAGGAAGGTGCAGCAGTAGGGAAAGTGATGGATAGTGTAGGGATATAATTTACTATTTTAACTCCAGGAAGGTGCAGCAATAGGGAAAGTGATGGATAGTGTGGCGGTTCTATTTACTATTCTAAGTCCAGGAAGGTGCAGCACAAAGGAAAGTGTAGGATAGTGTAGGGGTATAATTTACTATTCTAACAGGAAGGTGCAGCAGTAGGGAAAGTGATTGATAGTGTAGGGGTTCAATTTACTATTCTAACTCCAGGAAGGTGCAGCAGTAGGGAAAGTTATGGATAGTGTAGGGATATAATATACTATTCTAACTCCAGGAAGGTGCAGCAGTAGGGAAAGTGATGGATATTGTAGGGGTTTAATTTACTAGTCTAACTCCAGGAAGGTGCAGCAGTAGGGAAAGTGATGGATAGTGTAAGGGTTTAATTTACTATTCTAACTCCAGGAAGGTGCAGCAATAGGGAAAGTGATGGATAGTGTAGGGGTATAATTTACTATTCTAACTCAAGGAAGGTGCAGCAGTAGGGAAAGTGTAGGATAGTGTAGAGATATAATTTAATATTCTAAGTCCAGGAAGGTGCAGCAGTAGGGAAAGTGATGGATAGTGTAGGGGTACAATTTACTATTCTAACTCCAGGAAGGTGTTGCAGAAGGGTAAGTGATGGATAGTGTAGGGGTATAAATTACTATTCTAACTCCAAGAAGGTGCAGCAGTAGGGAAAGTGATGGATAATATAGGGGTTCTTTTTACTATTCTAAGTCCAGGAAGGTGCAGCACAAAGAAAAGTGTAGGATAGTGTAGGGGGTTCAATTCAATTCAATTCATAAGGCTTTATTCGGAGCATAAAAGAATGTCCATAAAAGCATACATAACAATTAAAAACAAGTCACAATAACAATACAGTTTGCATAATTCATTAACAGTCATTAATTAAAGACAGAACATAATATACAAGCAGGGGCAGAATAAATATCATGCTTTTCCTAATGCTGATAGCTTTAATCATAAAAGTAGAAATAAAAAAACAAACGTCAGGATGGTGCAGGTTAAAAAGCAATTTCATCGAATCCTGGATTGTCCTAACACCAAACTTGACGAAGATGGGTTTTAAAAAAGTTTTACGATAATTCCCATACAATTGACACAACAGAAGAAAGTGCGTGGTGCTTTGTGCAGAAATATTATCACATAAGCACGGACTTGTTCATGGAGGGGAAGGCGACTAAGTTATGCGCAATCCCCATCCTTAACCTACGCAATACATATTGATGGGATGCTCTGGTCACTAGTGTCAGGTATTGCTGATAGCCCTCTACTGCATTCATACTACTGTAGGAAACACAGGTGGACAACTTCCCCTCCTCCCTGAACCTCCTCTCTGCTTTACAACTCAGAAGGATGTTCTTCATTTCAGACTTAGAAAAGACCGCTGCGGCATATCGGTCATTAAAAACGTCAAGACCATAAAATTCCTGGAAATTTTCGATAACAAATTTAATCCAAGGGATCTTTAGATGGTAATCCATATTGAGGCAATCGTTGATAATAGCCCTGGTTAATGATGTCTCCTCTTTTACCCATACAGAGCGCCACAGCAAGAGAGGTCGCAAAAGAATCAAATCACTTAGATATTGGATGCCGAGTTCTCTGTGTACTAAATCATAAGAGACAGATTTAGGCAGACACAATAATCTTTTTAAAAAGGCATTCTCCTCTACCTGAAGACTCCCTGCTGGGGCCTGACCCCAAACACCAGCACCATAAAGAGCAACGGAAAGACATCTGGACTGGAAGATCTTAAGCATGTCTTTGATCCATTTACTCCCAATTTTGGTAGCAAAAGTGAATACCCCAGCTGCACTCCTCAGCATCTTGGTCTTAACGTTCTTATGTTCGCTGACCCAGCTACAATTTTTGGAGAAGGTAATCCCAAGGTAGCAAAAATTATCCACTTTTTGAACCTTTTGACCCTCAATATGATAAGATTGGGGCTTATTTGGGCCTGGTCCACACTCCATACCATAGGTTTTGCTTTTATTAATCACACGTTTTCTATCCTTGATAAATTGTGAGAACTTATTCATCAAGCGTTGAAGGCCAATGGGGGTCCTTGCCAGCAGTACGGCATCGTCCGCATAGAGTAATACAGGGACGTTAAAATCATTAACTCTCGGGACTTCTGCTGCCACTGTCTGTAAAACCGAGTCCACCTCGTTTATGAAGAGGGTAAAAAGCAAGGGGGCCAAAACACACCCCTGCCTTATACCTCTTCTGATATTAAATTTGGTGGAGCACTCCCCATTTTTTCCATATCTAACACTGGTACGTAATTTAGCATAGAGGCGGGCCAAAAAGAAGATGATACCCTCTGGTGCCCCCAATTCTATCAGTTTTGCCCAGAGCGTAGCGTGGTCCACCATGTCAAAAGCACTACTTAAATCTGCGAAACAAAGATAGATAGTGCCCTTCTTTGCCTGAGTGTATTTTCCAATTAATAATTCGAGATTCAAGCACTGCTCAATTGTTCCACGCCCTTTCCCGAATCCAAACTGACATTTAGCTAGGATCCCGTTGGTTTCAGCCCATTCTTCCAATCTCACCAGAAGTACCCGGCTCATAATTTTCACCGACGAGTCCAACAAAGAGATTGGGCGATAATTTTTTACGTCCCCTCGGTCACCTTTCTTAAATATGGTGATGATAATTGATTCCTCCCAGGTGGCTGGTACCCCATGGCTTACGGCTGCATTCAAAATTTTAACCAGCACTGGGCCCCAAACCTCCGGGGCTGTCTTATATACATCGATGGGGACTCCATCGGGGCCCTGAGCCTTTCCCCCTTTACTTGCCCTGATACTGTCCAGTACCTCTGTGATGGTGATGTCCAGTGGGACAATGGCCCACCGGTCCAGACAAATACCCGGTATCCTGTTAGAGTCGAAGATTTTAGAAAAGTGGTCAATCCAAGATTCCATACCAATCATTGAAATTAATTCAGGAACCTTGTCATCTTTGAGAAATGGGGAATTAACAGTAGCCCAAAATAAAGTGCAGTTCTTTAACTCAGCGGCCATAGACAAATTATCCCACGCTTCCAACTGAAGTTCTATCTTCCTTCTCTTTAAAATTAACTTATAACTATTTCTTAGCTGGGAGACATTATTCCTATCTCTTGGCTTAGCTGCCAGTGCATCTTTAAGCTCTTTTAATGCAGAAGTGCAGGTGTGGTCAAACCACCCTCTAGGTTCGTTGGGTTTAGCACCAGCCTTTCTTGTGAACTTACTGTCAATGATGGAATTAATTTGGTTAAAAAGCCCAATCAATTCTACAGTAGCATTAGATTGCTCCAAAATCACACTAATTTCTGAAAAGCAACTACGAATGATAAAATCAGACGTCTTTTCATCCTTCTCCCCCTTCCATCTTAGCCTAGTGCCGTTAGCTCTATGGGGTTCGATGTTAACAATGGCTCCTAAATCAGGTACAGATTTCTCTTTCCAGAGTGTGGACTCGATAGTTAAACAGTTGTGATCACTGAGCATAATTTCCACAACCCTGGGTGCCAGAGTCCAGGGGACAAGGCTTGAAGACATACATATAAAATCAATAATAGTATTTGCCCCTCTACCTACAAAGGTGGGGATGCATTTGCCTATATCGTTCTTCCTGTTCTCCAAGATTTCCATATCAAGTACTGCCAGCATATTGTTCAAGGATTCACCGTACAAGTTATGGGGGAAGTGGGTGTCTTCATCGCCGACTCGGTTAGTAACCCCACATATACCGTGTCGATAGAGGGGACAAAGTGACATATTAAAATCCCCCACCAAAATAATTTCAAAAATAACATTTGAGCCGCTTATAATGTCATCCAGAGCACTCTCCAAAGCATTAATTACTGAGTGCCTGATGCCATAAAAAATTTTGTTATAAAAATTAATTAAGAGGATATTTCTACCCTCATCTTGTGACAACCATAAAATTTGAGAGCGGGCCCCCCACGATAACATATTTTTTAACAACAATAGGCATTTTGACGGAAATCAAAACCAAAAGCCCGCCCTTGGCTCTACCAGACATTGACGCCATCGCGGGCAGTTGGTAAGAAATAAAGCCGTTATAGCTGTTGAAGTTTTTACACCATGTTTCCTGGAGGCAAATTACATCGAAAAGATCAACGAATTCCTTCCACCCTAGACAATTCTCTTTAGACCTCAAACCCGCAACATGCCAACTGGCAATGAAACAACTCAAAAGCCCAGGGGGTAAGGGCATGTTAATTCTAGGTAAGATGGTTGGAGAGACACATGGATTATCCTGTGCGGTGTTGGGTTCTGTAAAAGTTATCTTTAACCCATCCACTGTCGGAGAACCCATCATATATCCATCCGGATCATCAAAAGCACTGTAGTTCATGCCATCAACATATTGCTCATTTACAATAACGGGGGGCCCTATATCATTATCTACCACTTCACCCCCATAGAGTATAATTTGTGCTACAGGATTAGGGGGGGTTGAACACGATTCAGTCAATCATTGGAGTTTAGATCACTCAGAGGTTGGTAACGATTGGATGTTGCCAACTCAAAACGCCTAGGCATGCTAGAAGGACTTCCTCTTCCTCCCCCAAGATCGTTAATTGGCTGATCAAATAAATGCCTGTAAAAGAACCCCAAGGGCTTTAATGAAATCCCCTGATCATTCGGTGGGCGGGAGGTAGCTCTAATCAAGGTGGTAGTTGCTAAATGTGGATTTTTAAAGTTAACTATTACGCAGTCACCACTAGTGGTTTTGTGTGATTCCCCTATCCAGTTAGTTCTGGTAGTTGTTAGAATCTGGTCGGACAGAGCTACAGGGAAACCACACCCACGATTGAGCCAACCCACGGTTTTGTTCTTAAGGGATTCATGGGTTTCCACATTGCCAGATAAACCAGACTCCCTAACTGGTGGAACATTAGTCAATACTGCCACATAAGGGGCGCAGTCTGGTGGTAGATCAGGTTGCGAGTAGCCATACCTCCAGGCGCGGTGTTGCTGCCGTCAGGTGGGCGCCGCCGGGGCACCTGGGTAGTGTAGTCCTGCCGTTCCCCTCACAACATTGGCTGGACTCTCCCCGGTGGGGCCGTTCCCCTCACGGTAATGGCAGAGTGCTGGATGCCTGGTAAGTTCTCTGAGAAGCTGCCCCAGTGAGCGTTCGGCACTCCTTCCTTATCAAGCGCCTCCGGGCGCAGTGTTGCTGGCGTCAGGTGGGCGCTGCCGGGGCACCTGGGTAGTGTAGTCCTGCCGTTCCCCTCACGGCGTTGGCTGGACTCTCCCCGGTGCGGCCGTTCCCCTCACGGCAATGGCAGAGTGCTGGACGCCTGGTAAGTTCTCTGAGAAGCTGCCCCAGTGAGCGCTCGGCGCTCCTTCCTTATCAAGCGCCTCCGGGCGCAGTGTTGCTGCCGTCAGGTGGACGCCACCGGGGAAACTGGGTAGTGTAGTCTTGTCGTTCCCATCACGGCATTGGCTGGACTCTCCACGGTGCGGCCGTTCCCCTCACGGCAATGGCAGAGTGCTGGATGCCTGGTAAGTTCTCTGCGAAGCTGCCCCCTGTAGGGGGTTCAATTTACTATTCTAACTCCAGGAAGGTGCAGCAGTAGGGAAAGTGATGGATAGTGTAGGGGTTTGATTTACTATTCTAACTCCAGGAAGGTACAGCAATAAGGAAAGTGATGGATAGTGTAGGGGTATAATTTAGTATTCTAACTCCAGAAAGGTGTTGCATACGGGTAAGTGATGGATTGTGTAGGGGTACGATTTACTATTCTAACTCCAGGAAGGTGCAGCAGTAGGGAAAGTGATGGATAGTGTAGGGGTTTGATTTACTATTCTAACTCCAGGAAGGTACAGCAATAAGGAAAGTGATGGATAGTGTAGGGGTATAATTTACTATTCTAACTCCAGGAAGGTGTTGCAGTAGGGTAAGTGATGGATAGTGTAGGAGTATAATTTACTATTCTAACTCCAGGAAGGTGCAGCAGTAGGGAAAGTGATGGATAGTGTAGGGGTTTAATTTACTATTCCAACTCCAGGAAGGTGCAGCAGTAGGGAACGTGATGGATAGTGTAGGGGTTCTATTTACTATTCCAAGTCCAGGAAGGTGCAGCACAAAGAAAAGTGTAGGATAGTGTAGGGGGTATAATATACTATTCTAACTCCAGGAAGGTGCAGCAGTAGGGAAAGTGATGGATAGACTATGGGTTTAATTTACTATTTTAACTCCAGGAAGGTGCAGCAGTAGGGAAAGTGATGGATAGTGTAGGGGTTTGATTTACTATTCTAACTCCAGGAAGGTACAGCAGTAGGGAAAGTGATGGATCGTGTAGGGGTTTGATTTACTATTCTAACTCCAGGAAGGTACAGCAATAAGGAAAGTGATGGATAGTGTAGGGGTATAATTAACTATTCTAACTCCAGGAATTGTGTTGCAGTAGGGTAAGTGATGGATAGTGTAGGAGTATAATTTACTATTCTAACTCCAGGAATTGTGTTGCAGTAGGGTAAGTGACGGATAGTGTAGGAGTATAATTTACTATTCTAACTCCAGGAAGGTGCAGCACAAAGGAAAGTGTAGGATAGTGTAGGGATATAATATACTATTCTAACTCCAGGAAGGTGCAGCAGTAGGGAAAGTGATGGATAGTGTAGGGGTTCAATTTACTATTGTAATTCCAGGAAGGTGCAGCAGTAGGGAAAGTGATGGATAGTTTAGGGATATAATTTACTATTCTAACTCCAGGAAGGTGCAGCAGTAGGGAAAGTGATGGATAGTGTAGGGGTTATATTTACTATTCTAAGTCCAGGGAGGTGCAGCACAAAGAAAAGTGTAGGATAGTGTAGGGGGTTCAATTTACTATTCTAAGTCCAGGAAGGTGCAGTACAAAGGAAAGTGTAGAATAGTGTAGGGGTATAATATACTATTCTAACTCCAGGAAGGTGCAGCAGTAGGGAAAGTGATGGATAGTGTATGGGTTTGATTTACTATTCTAACTCCAGGAAGGTACAGCAATAAGGAAAGAGCTGGATAGTGTAGGGGTATAATTTACTATTCTAACTCCAGGAAGGTTTTGCAGTAGGGTAAGTGATGGATAGTGTAGGAGTATAATTTACTATTCTAACTCCAGGAAGGTGCAGCAGTAGGGAAAGTGATGGATATTGTAGGGGTTCTATTTACTATTCTAAGTCCAGGAAGGTGCAGCACAAAGGAAAGTGTAGGATAGTGTAGGGGTATAATATACTATTCTAACTCCAGGAAGGTGCAGCAGTAGGGAAAATGATGGATAGTGTAGGGGTTCAATTTACTATTCTAACTCCAGAAAGGTGCATCAATAAGGAAAGTGATGGATAGTGTGGGGATATAATTTACTATTCTACCTCAAGGAAGGTGCAGCAGTAGGGAAAGTGTTGGATAGTGTAGGGGTTCAATTTACTACTCTAACTCCAGGAAGGTGCAGCAGTAGGGAAAGTGATGGATAGTGTAGGGATATAATTTACTATTCTAACTCCAGGAAGGTGCACCAGTAGGGAAAGTGTAGGATAGTATAGAGATATAATTTAATATTCTAAGTCAAGGAGGGTGCAGCAGTAGGGAAAGGGATGGATAGTGTAGGGGTATAATTTACTATTCTAACTTCAGGAAGGTGCAGCAGTAAGGAAAGTGATGGATAGTGTAGGGGTATAATTTACTATTCTAACTCCAGGAAGGTGTTGCATAAGGATAAGTGATGGATAGTGTAGGGGTACGATTTACTATTCTAACTCCAGGAAGGTGCAGCAGTAGGGAAAGTGATGAATAGTGTAGGGGTTTAATTTACTATTCTAACTCCAGGAAGGTACAGCAATAACGAAAGTGATGGATAGTGTAGGGGTATAATGTACTATTCTAACTCCAGGAAAGTGTTGCAGTAGGGTAAGTGATGGATAGTGTAGGAGTATAATTTACTATTCTAACTCCAGGTAGGTGCAGCAGTAGGGAAAGTGATGGATAGTGTAGGGGTTTAATTTACTATTCTAACTCCAGGAATGTGCAGCAGTAGGGAAAGTGATGGATAGTGTAGGGGTTCTATTTACTATTCCAAGTCCAGGAAGGTGCAGCATAAAGAAAAGTGTAGGATAGTTTAGGGGGTATAATATACTATTCTAACTCCAGGAAGGTGCAGCAGTAGGGAAAGTGATGGATAGACAATGGGTTTAATTTACTATTTTAACTCCAGGAAGGTGCAGCAGGAAGGAAAGTGATGGATAGTGTAGGGGTTTGATTTACTATTCTAACTCCAGGAAGGTGCAGCAGTAGGGAAAGTGATGGATCGTGTAGGGGTTTGATTTACTATTCTAACTCCAGGAAGGTACAGCAATAAGGAAAGTGATGGATAGTGTAGGGGAACCAGAAATACACTTACCTGCCAGACGCCGCAGCTCACCAGGCATTTCCAAAGTACGCCGCCACCGCCGAGAGTCACCTACCTGCCAAGCACACGTGCCGCCGCTCCGGGACCACAATTCCTGGCAGCCTACGCGGCGGCGCGCTTCGTGACACCGCGAGGGCGCCAGGGAGGCGCACTTAAGCGCAGCAGGAACCGGCGGAGCGGGGGGAACCAGAAATATACTTACCTGCCAGACGCCGCAGCTCACCAGGCATTTCCAAAGTACGCCGCCACCGCCGAGAGTCACCTACCTGCCAAGCACACGCGCCGCCGCTCCGGGACCACAATTCCCGGCAGCCTACGCGGCGGCGCGCTTCGTGACACCGCGAGGGCGCCAGGTAAGCGCACTTAAGCGCAGCAGGAACCCGCTTCGCGGGACGCCCGGGGCTAAGCCCGGGCAAAGGGCGGGCCCTCTACGGCCCTCATCGGCAGGAAGAGGCTGGGGCGGGGCCAGAAACGCTGCTGGACTCATATGCAAGTAAGATACATAGTCAAAATATTTCATACCATTTATTATTTTATTTTTAAAAGTAAGGCTGCGAGTATACCGCCATCATGCCTACGAAATCGAAGGAAGCCCCACAGAACACCCTTGACAATTACCTTGTGCAGACCGTGAGGAAAATAAATACACAAAGGAGAAACTCTCTTGGGCTAAGCCAATCCCCAGACCTTCGCTGTTTGTCCCCGACTGCATCTATCTTGATTGACGATACCATTTTGCAAGAAGCCAACCAGGATAATATAATTAGCGGCCCTATTCTTCTAGGATTAACTAGTGCACCTGATAACGTAGTCCCGGCCATTGAGACCTCCAATATACAGGCCGAAAGTGACATTGACATTGACTCTGACCAGGAGAGACATGCATTAGTTTCACCTGATGAGATGACACCTAAAGGGCGTGCAACAAGGCCGAGACGTTTATGTACTAAGAATCCTCCTAAGCTGGGTGGCCCACGCCCGGGGACAAGAAGGAAAAGGGTTAGTACCCCAAAGATAAAGCAAGTAAATGTATCAGAGGATAATCAAAACCATACTTTTGAGGAAGCTTTTTTTGAAAGGATTGCTGACTTTCTTGAACTAAAAATTAATACCATTGTAAAACCTTTAATATCTAAACTTGACAAATTGCATGCAGAGATTAAGAGGTTGGGTGGTCTCCACACTACGGTTGCAGGTGGGGTAGAAAACATTACTACGATAGTTACAAATCTGACCAATAATATAGGGGGAAATGTGGTTAGTGAAGCTGTTTATGATAATGTAGGGGTTCAGTTGTCTGTTGAAAACTTATTGCCCCAACCACTAACATCATTGACCACCACTACTGAGGGCTCTCTTTTAGTTAATATCCCAACAGATGACATTCCCTCTGTCAGCTTACCCCCAGTAACTACTCATACTACAGACCCCCCACAATTTTTAGTCGAGGCCACACCAGTGGTTCTTGTGTTAGCAAATGTACCTCCCTTAGAAGGGGGAACAGTGGAAAGCACTACCTCCCTTACAAGCAAGGCTCTGCATTGGCTAACCAGTAACATCCGGTTAGCCCCAGGGGGAAAACAGCAATTGGCAAATGTTATTAAGTCTACAACCAGGGTCCCTTGGCTGGGAAAAGTTTAAAGGGGACTGTGTGGCAGTGAGCCTCTCGAATCAAGACGTCCTTCCTAACATACTGGCCAATTTATTCCCTCCCCAACGCAGACAGGGTACTGTTGTTCCTCTAACCCTGAAGTTTTTTTATGAGGAAAATCAAAACGTCACTTATCCAAGGACTCCTGCGCCAGGGTGGGACAGATTTTGGGACTCTGGCCCTAGACGGGGGCAAGATATAAGGCATAATGCAGTGGCCCACTATCCCCTTCTACCACATCAAAATTCTTTTGTAGAACCTCTTCAGTTATTTAACCGCTATGCCCCATTGTCCTTCATGGATCAAAACGATTGACTCTCTTTTACAAAAGACACTAACAATGAGGGTCTTTTGCCTGCTTTCGGACCTTTAGATGCAAAACCCACAGGCAACAGGGTCTGCAGAATATTGAGCTGGAATGTTGCCGGCATCAGATCTAAATTCAACAATAAGAACTGGTTGGAGATGGTCAGATCCAACGACATTCTTGCCTTTCAAGAAACTTGGGAAATGTCAGACAGACTTGCTCTAGACGGCTTTTCCCATTTTTCTGTATCTGCAGTACCTAGCAATTCCGGAAGGGCAAAGAGAGGCTTGGCTATATATATTTCCCTAGATGTTCAAGGAAAGCCAAGACAGATTAAAACTAACTCAACAAACATTTTAGCGGTTGAATTAACTGCTCAAAACTCACAGCCTATCTTATTAGTTAATTTTTATAATTCTCCTGTCAGTCAAATGGTGAACGAGCATTTGGTAACTCTAGAGGATTTCCTGTCCACCCACAGTGAGAATAGTGATCACGGTTATGACGTGATTCTCATGGGAGACTATAATATTCACCCATGTAACATGGACTGCCGTGTGGAATATGAGGATTTTCCCCCCTACCTCCCCACCCCGCATTTTGAACACTCATCACGTGGAGAGGTTTTGGAATCACTCTTAGCAACTTTTAATCTTTATGAATTTTTTAGTAGTAACATATGCTTGAGGTTACCAACATACGTGGGTAACAACACCGGCACAATTGTAGATTATATTTTTTTA
Organism: Lissotriton helveticus; assembly: GCF_964261635.1. NCBI lineage: Eukaryota > Metazoa > Chordata > Amphibia > Caudata > Salamandridae > Lissotriton > Lissotriton helveticus. The sequence goes on from NC_136068.1 coordinate 1,791,756,355, forward strand.
TCGTCTAGTATTTTGTCTGAAGTTTCAAACTATAAGGTAGAAACTTCAGTCTTCAGTGACCATAACCCAGTAATTTTAGAGATTGTATCTCAGGGAGTTATGGGAAAGAGAGAGACTGAAGTATTATGTGCGACTGATTTAGTCCTGGCAGATCAGAATCGCAGGCTGAAATGGGACCAAGTTACCCCAATTACTTTTATACAGGATACCCTGTCTAAAGTTGAAGGAGAGGTTGCAATCTGCCTGGATAATAATAACTCTGTTGATACCCTGATAGAAGCGTTTAACGCTATTTGTCGCCAGGTCAATCTAGACCTGACTATAAGGAAAAAGCCCCATATATGTAAGGGTCCAAAATGGTTTGACTCAAGTTGTTCCAAGGCTCACTCAATTCTCTTGAAGGCTTTAAAACATATACCAAGAGATAAAGTACAGATAGCATCACTAAGAAAAAAGTATAATTACGCTATCAGGAAGAGGAAATCAGAGATTAAAAAGGAGGCCTGGAATGATCTGTTGTCGCCCGATATACAGAGAGACAGCTCAAGATTTTGGGCGATGATAAACCACCCTTTTTTGTGGGTTTAGACAAGCAGAGAGCAGATTGCATCATACCCGATGAACAGTGGGTCACACATTTCAGTAAGATTTATAGCTGCCCTGATAATATCCCAGGCTGTGGAATACAATCTACACAAGTAGCAGCTCTTACTCCCCCTTTTAGCATAGAGGAGGTAAAAAAAGCGATCAGCGACACACACTCTAAAAAGGCACCGGGCCCCGATGGGGTTCCCGCTGACTTTTTTAAGAGTGCCCCTGGATTAAGTGCCAAAATCCTTACTAACATCTTTAATGCTACAAGAGATTCTGTTTTTCCTATTAGCTGGTCAAAGTCTACCATAATACCGATTTTTAAAAAGGGGCAAAGAACAGACCCGGCCTGTTATAGGCCAATTTCCCTTATTGACTCTAGTGTCAAGATTCTGGGAAGAGTCCTTTTAGGAAGACTGACTCAGTTTTTAGAAGGGAAGAGCATTTTATCAAATGCACAATATGGCTTTAGAGCCAAAAGAGGAACTTTAGATCAGTGTTTAAATTTAGAACTGGCAAAAGAAGAGCAAACCGCTGCACTCCAATAAGTAAATGAATATTCCAATATTTAAAACGAGGTGAAAATAATTTTTAGGTGCTCAGAATAACACCTTCCGGTTCCATAAGGTGTGACATAAACAGTACATGAGAAGTCTTACCAGAGAGTAAGAAACTGTCCTGAGCACTCTTAAGGCACAGTGACGTGCGTAATATAAAGTTAATCTTAGGAAGCTGATAGCTTTTTAGGAAGTACTTTATTCCTTTTTATACATCCGAAGAGATATTCATGGTCACAAAAGACTTGTTTTCATATATTGTGGTAAATAAATAAATAATACCCTATTTTTGAATGTATAAATGAATAACAGATAGCTCAATAAATAAGAGTCAAGATTCGAGGTAGTAGGAGTTTCGCAGGTTTATTACAGCATAAAGGACAGGAACAGGACAACCTGCATAGGAATAGGATGGCAGGGCCCAGCAGCTGCCGGGGCTGGATCTGGGATGAGCGCGCTAGCATTTAATAACAATACACAAGCATATATAGTAAAACAGTTGCATTACAGTACATATGATAGGCGGAGCAGTGGGTGGAGCAAAGGGTGTGACACGTAGCAGTCGCGAAAGATAAGGGTAAAAGTGGGTGTAACAGGGCGTATACATAGACATGTGATGCAAACGTAACAGAATATGTCATGAATGGGGCGGAAACATGGAGGGGGCTACCTAAGGAGCCGGGACCTCTAACCTGGTGGTGCGCGCAAACTGGCAATGACGTATTACTAGGAGAAACTGGGGGCTATGAACTCTGTGCTAGGAGCAGAGACTGAAGTCTGGAGAGTCAGGGCGACATGTACCTAAGCAGTATCTAGTATCTGATGTTTAGAGAACATGTTGATATAAACTAGAAGTCAGGAGGGGAAAGGCTAACAGACTCTAAGACTGGACCATGCATTATTCTACATGTAGTGCGTGATGAAGAATATTAAATGACCATTAAATACAGTATTTCTCTTACATGGAGCCGGAAAGGCTAGACAATGACGGAAACTATTGATGCAGTTCAGTAGCTTAGGAATGCAGAGAAGGAGGACTGAACTGATAACTGGAATCATAACATATTCTTGGCAGACTCAGAGGCAGAGCCAGGGTGAACCGGGCACTGCGAGGCAGGAAGTAAGTGAAGGGTCGAGGATACAGGTGGGGGCTGTATCGCTCCTCAGCGAGGCTTCAGGAGACAGGAGCTGAATCTGAGTCCGGGCCCTTTTGAGGCCTAGAAACGGGGACTTTATAATGGAATAACGTGCACACTGAGAGACGTGGCAACGTAGCTTTACATAGGCCTGATATTCGTAGTATTCACGAGGACTGGAAACTGACATACTAGAGGTGGACACAACTATAATTGCGTCTTGAATCGAACATAGGGAATACATATGCATATTAATCATGCACACATAACATATGATGGATGACACGTAGGGACACAGAACATGGCAGAATTTACTTTTCCGCATTCCCTCCTTGTCACTACGTTTCCATCAGGAAACATCAATATTCATGATACCATCTATCATTTCATACAGTATCATTTGCTCGTCTCGAATTATCCTGGAACGGGATTTAGAACGGGGCTTGGGATTAGGAATACAAGAGGTAGCACAAATGCCGCAAATCGCAGGGCCACATTGTATACAGAGACAGCAGCTGAATATGATCGCTACTGCAATACCTAGAAAGGACAAGACTTTCCATCCCCATGCGGAGATTATATTCCAGAACCAACCGGACCATGTCCAGGTGCCTGGATCTTGGTGTAACAGATGGGCAATTTTATGGAGTCTGGTTATAGCTGAATAAACAGACGGCGCGTTATTTGGAATGAAAATGCAGCAACTAGATCCGATGACTCTACAGGCCCCGCCCCTATCGGCCAGTATGACGTCAAGGACGAGACGATTCTGTAAAACGACAAATCTCATAGCAGATTGCTCTTCGGTTAAGTTACCTAGAGCAGAGGCAGTCTCATTTACTGCAGCTTCGAGGGTTCTTGTTAACCTACGGATCAGTTTACTATTCTGGATAGGTCCTATAAAGAAGAAGAAACCTCTATTGAAATCTGTATACTGTTCTAGAGCAGTTTCAGTATAATCGACAATTGGGGACTCCCTTCTATGTCTAATGTGTACTAGATGTGTGTTTCTGTGATAATCAGATGGGGCTAGGAAAACAGGTGGCAGTAGGAAGGCAATGTAGCAGGTTCCCTCCCAATCGAGGGGCAGACGAACATATGCAGTTTGACCACAAATAAAATAAGAATGACGTGAAGCTTTGAAAATAGATTTCCCACTGTCACTATACTTGACAATAGTAGTACAATCACTATGTCCTACATGTACAGAACCATAACTTCGGACACATAATTCGCCTTTGACTGGTAATACTGAAATAGCAGGTAAGTCTGGAGTAGTATCAGACTGAACATTCAGGACCATGAAATTCGAAGAATAGTTACCTAAATTATACACTTCATTTTCTAGATCTAAACCTGTTCTGTGGGGGAGACCTTGCTTGTCTGGGAAACATGTACTGTTAAGAAAAGACATATCTGTTGAGGATGACGTTAACGTGGACCATGCTCCACACGAACCATTATGTGAAAATGGATAAGGAAAAAGTGGCAGAACTCCCTTCGGTGTCTGGAAAGGGGGGAGTCGACCACACACCCAACAATTAGTGGCATTGCTGGTCTGGTGTGAGTAATGTAACATGCGGATAAAGGAATTATTTCGCATAGCGAGGCGGTAAGAGAGTTCATGGGGAGGTAGGTCACTAAACATGTGCTCTACAGTAGCATTAGAAGACATATTTACATGAGGAACTGGAAGATACAGGTAAAATGCATAACTGGTGCAGGAAATCATAATGCTGAGAAATAATATGAAACATAGAAAAACGATACATCGGATTGAGTTTTGACTGACTCTCTCACTATGGGGGTCTATTTTATACATGTCAGAAACAGTCTAACCGTTTCACCTAGGGGAGGACTTAGACAATCAAACTGACTGACTTATTTTACTAGACCGGAGTTTTAACTTATACTCCTGTTGCGGAGTTTTCTCTAACAGGGGGGGTGTAGTAACATTGTCTTTTGCGGGACAGTCCTTAAAAATGGTGCTTTGGCAATCCTTCAAATCCTGGGAAATGTTCTTTAAGACGGGTTTCAGTCCATAAAACTTTTTTATATGAGAAAGGTGCACCCAGCCTTTGCGACCTTCCAACTTCACGGCTGTACGGGTGGTGAGGAGGACCTGTCGGGGCTCCTTCCAGCGAGGCTCCAGCGGACTTGATCTGTCAAAATTCCTCACCAACACCATGGATCCTGGAACGATTTCATGCGGTGCCACCTCGGTATTGTCTGGAAATGCGGCGGCAACCTGTGAACGACATGAGTTGAGGGCAGACATCAAGGAAGCTAGGTAATCTGTCAGCATATTACTTGAAACATCGGTAATACTTCGGGGTCTAGGAGTACCCCACATGTTAGGGGGGCGGCCGAATACGACCTCATACGGGGACAGACCTGATCTGGAATGTGCGACCATGCGCATATAAAATAAAGCAACTGGTAGAGCTACCAGCCAGTCCACACCTTTTTCTTTGCATACTTTGGCGATACGGATTTTCAGAGTCTGATTATGTCTCTCTACGAGACCGGCTGCTTCAGGATGGCGTACACAATGAAACTTCCACTGGTACCCCAACAACAGGGAAACGTGCTTCATGAGTTCAGATGAGAATGGCTGACCGTTATCAGAATATACGACTCTAGGGAGTCCATAACGAGGGAAGAACTCACGAACCAACTGCTTGGCAGTGGTCGCGGCTGTGTAATCTGGGACTGGATATGCTTCTGTCCACCTGGACAAAGCGCATACAACTACAAGGACATACTTGAAACCTCGACATCGCTCCATCTGAATATAATCCATCTGGAGGACTTCAAAAGGGTGGTCAGGGGGCTGGAATCCACCTTGTTCCACCGGGACACTTTTACCTGGATTAAACTGACAACATATCATACAGGTACGGACTTTCTGCTTGGCTGCAGCTCGTAAATGCTTGTTGAACCAAATGTTCTGGATACTGTCTAACATAGCTTTTTCTCCTAAATGTGCTGGACTATGTGCGGTATTAATAATGACTTGAACCATAGAGTCGGGGAGAAACCATGGGGCTCTACCCTTCGTTAACCATCCTTGATCTGTCTGGACCCCTCCTTGTTCGGACCATTTCTTAATTTCTTCGGGAGTAGCATGTAACTGTATGTCTATGACATCTTGAGTAGGGTCCTTAACTGTCATGCATGTAATCGGATCTGGAGTGTGTGTCATGTTAACTGGAATGTCTAGAGTCTGTGCTGTAAGCTTGGCTGTGCGATCTGCTAGATCATTACCTTGGGAAATAATGTCAGTAACTTTCGTATGTGCTTTGCATTTCATGATAGCGATAGATGTCGGTAAGTGTATGGCATCTAACAGAGCTTGAATAAGGAGACCATGCTGAATCTTGGTTCCATGAGAAGTCATGAAACCTCTCTCCTGCCAGAGCACTCCGAAGTCGTGTACAACTCCAAATGCGTAGCGTGAATCTGTGTAAACATTAACTTTCAAGTTCTTGGCGTGTACGCAGGCTTGTGTCAGAGCAACTAGCTCTGCTGCTTGAGCGGACAGGGTGTCAATACGGTGTGTCTCAATAACTTCAGTGTCAGTAGTCACTGCATACGCGGCGACTAGTTCTCCTGTACTTGTTCTCATACATGAACCATCCACATAAAGTGTCAGGTCGGGGTCTGGTAACGGAGTATCTGTCAGATCTTGTCTTGGCTTTGTCGTAATGTTAACTACTTCCACACAGTCATGTGTGGCAGAATTCGAAGTAACTGATGGTAACAGTGTAGCAGGGTTCAGGATGTTGCAGCGTCTGATTTCTATGTGTGGCTGGAACAGTGTCAATTCATAACCTGTTAAACGTGCAATTGTCAAGTGCTGAGTTTGTGTTCGGTTCAAAAGAACTTCCACGGAATGTGGAACTTGTACTGTCAAGGAGTGTCCTAAGACTATGGAATCACTTTGCCTGATAGCTAGTGCTGTGGCTGCAACTGACTTGAGGCACGCAGGCAGAGCCTGGGCTACAGGATCTAATGTGCTCGAAAAATAAGCACATGGCTTGTATTGTCCTGCTTGATCTTGTGTGAGAACAGATAATGCTGTACCTTCGCGTTCAGTAACGAAAAGTGTAAAAGGCTTACTGTAGTTCGGTGTCGCTAGAACTGGAGCTTGGCATAAAGCTTTCTTTAACTCATTGAAACTAAGTGTATGTTCAGATGTCCAAGGGAGAACAGTCGATACGGCTGCCTCCTGTGTCGTTAACTGTATCAGTGGTTTGGCTAGAAATGCATACTGAGGAATCCATTGTCTGCAATAAGAAGTAAGGCCAATAAAAGCACGTACCTCCTTCTGGGTCTTGGGCTGAGGAAGACTCGCTATTAACTGGATACGGTCTGGTGTCAACTGCCTACCCCTCTTGGACAGTAAGTGTCCTAAGTATACCACTTGCTGGACACAGAATTGAAGCTTAGAAGGGGACACCTTGTGCCCCATCTCGGCTAGGAAATACAAGACAGTAAGGGATGCTTGCTCGCAAGCACGTTCAGAACGGGCTGTGATCAGGAGATCATCGACATACTGGAGCAGGGCAGTGTCAGTTGGCATGTGAATGTTGTCTAGTTGTCTCTTAAGTGCTTGACTGTAAATACTAGGACTTTCTGTGAAACCTTGAGGAGCTCGTGTGAATTTATAGCTCCTTCCATTTAAACAAAATCCGAAAAGGAACTGGCTGTCTGGATGAATGGGAACACTAAAAAACGCGTTCTTGAGGTCGATTACAGTAAAGAACGTGGCTTCGGAATCAATGGCTGTTAATAGGGAAGAGATGTCTGGGACAACTGGGTACTGAGGAATAATACACTTATTAAGCTCTCGTAGGTCAATCACTAATCGATATACTGGGGGTGCATTTGGATCAGTACGTTTCATGACTGGAATGATCGGAGAATTACATACATTGAAGTCAGTTTCTACAACTACTCCTTGAGCCATGAGCTCGTCAATAATTTTGGATAAGGCTGCTACAGCCTCAGGTGGCAATCTGTACTGTCTGATTCGTGGTAACACTACACCTGGCTTGAGAGTCACACGATAGGGTGTGATTTGCATGTATCCTACATCAGTTGGACCTTGCGCCCATAGGTGCTGCGGAACATTAGACAATCTCGGATCAAAATCTCGTAATACATAGTGACCCTTAAAGTCACGTAGGAATAATCGTATTCCCTCTGGGGAACAGCATATAACTGCACCTAACTCTTTCAGTGTCTTAATGCCTAATAAGTTTTCTGGACATGACTTAGTAAGTAACAGATCAGTAGTGCGGGACAATGGACCTACTTCTAGAGAAACTGGCTTTGAGATCTCATTTACGATAGGTTTTCCTGAAAATCCAAGGGAAACATTTCTTGAGCCTGAGAGCGGAGCCCCTGGAACTTCGGCGTGACTAATTGTGGTCCTACTTGCCCCTGTATCAATCAAAAACTTTCTGTCTTTCCCTAATACTTGACTGTGAACATAGGGACCTTCTTGATCTACAGGTATCTCGATGAGAGGCAAGCCTACCTCCCTCTCTAGGCTGTTTCATGAATACTGTTGGTACTCTGGATACTCAGACTGTGCATACTGGTACATCTGCTGTGTGACATGCTGTGTTGCAGCGATAGGCTGCGGTACTGTAACTGTCTGTGGTGCATTCTGTGGCTGAGGAGTCTGTGAAACTTGTTCTTGTCTAGGTGGACGTGGTCTTTCTTTAGTCTTACCGGTAGCTATGTTATGTTTCAGAACTGCACACTCGTTTATAAAATGACCTGGTTGTTTACAATAATTGCAATTCCCTTTAACGGGAGCTGCAGGATGACTGGCTTGATTCGGACCCCTCTTCTGACTGTCTTGAGGAACAGATTGTGCAACTAGTACTTTCATTTTCGTGTCTTTCATACGTTTTCTTTCATGTTCTTGCTCTTCTCTGATTCTATTCTGGTGGTATTGGAGCATCTGCAACATCTGGGACGGGGTATTAGCTTGCCAGGTATTTTCGACTTTCAGAACTCGATTTTTAATTGGTGAATTTGAATTCTCGACTAATTTAGTAACAAAAAGGTGAGGGTATGACTCACTACTTGTCTTGAGGCCACTGTTGATGCTAAAACATTTCTCGAATCTAGAATAAAAATCACTAATATCTTCGTCTTGTTTCTGTTTACAGGCTGAGATTGCATCCCAGTCTTCCTTTTTAGTTGTTAATAATCTGGGTAAAACTTGAATCAATAATTCAGGTAATTCTTTACATTTATCTCCGAGACCGGTACCTGGTACTCGTGCCTTGTCTTCAGCTTCTAGGACTGCCCAATCGATCTTTTTCTCTCCCACCTCCCAGTCTTTTTCCTTGAGCTTTTCATACACCCCTGCGGGCAGCAGAACCTTTAACATTTTAATTATATCTGGATACGTGTATTCTCCCATACGGAGCATGTCTTTTAATTCTCTATGGAACCCTGCTGGATCTTTATCATGACAGGGAATTAATTTCTTCATCTCCAGAAGTTCCATCTTTGTGATCGGAGTGTATACAAACACTCGCTGCATTTCGCCACCCGTTCCTCTAACTGGGTGGACTTCTCGTAACGGATTCTGTCTGTCTATGTAAAATGGCTTACTTTCTGGGGGTGAGGCATGAACAAAATGCGGGTTCAGAAACGTTCTATATTTGTGGCGCTGTTCTAGAATGACACTAATTAAATCGGTACCTAGACCTCTCCATCTATACTGGAGTAACTCGTTCAGGATATCATGAAACGGACCTGGATCAGAATGTTGACCCTCATACAGAGTAATGAGGTGCTGAATCATATACATACCCACCAGTCGTTGCTCGGCTGGGGGCATTTTCAGAAACATTTGTGCCACTATTTCGTCTGGAAAAGTGGTAGAATCAGTAATCCATCGGACTGCTGATCGGGCTAGTTCTTGTTCATGCATAGTACTTAACTCACTATACCCGATTCGTGATTTCAGAATGTGATCGGTAGCTTGAAATACTTGTTCTAGAGAACCTTGGTCTGGTACTGGATGATGGAACGTAGACTTGGGTTCTAGACGTAAATGGCGATCTGGAAATCTAGATTTTCCTACATACGCTATTCTGGCGGAATTCTCGTCGTCTAACTCTTCAGTATCAGAGTTACTTTCTTTCTCGTTTACTTGTGCTGCTTTACGTTGTTCGTGTAACTTTATTATTTCTTTACGGATTTTCTTGTACATACTCTCCATAGCACCGATAGTCTTGTGCTTACCCTCGGCTATACTATTACTCCACTTCATCAGGGCTTTCATTTCAGCCTGATTTTTGGACGGGTAATCTTGTTCTCTTATTAGACAATTAATCAGAAACTTTAATATCATGAGCTGGGTCTCAGCTTTCCTTTGGGACATGACATCACTAATACTTTCTGGATCTTCCCCTGTACGGATGAAACGATATATTCTGTCTAGATCTTCCTTCATATCTGGTAGGGTGACTAGATACTCGGCCACATTTCTTACGCGTAATGAATATAAAACCATATCATCTTCGCCTGGGACTGGGTCATAGCAGCATTCGGCAAGGGATTTTCTTATTTCTGCAACAGACAGTCTGGGCGTACGTTGTGACGCTTGCATATGTAATTCGGCTGCCGTTAAACGCTTATGTGGCGGCGGGGTTCGAGGAGGACCTCCTCCTGCGGCCCCTAAACTAGAATCATCAACTGATGCTTTTCGTCCTGGCAGGGTGGGAAATTGGAATGCGGGCTGGACTTGTATGGCGGGCTGGACCGGGGGGACCGTAGCAGGTGCTGCAAAGGGTGCCCCGGTGTCTGGAGGAACGGGAAGTGCCTGATTTACAGGGACTGGTGGAGCGGGAACAGGATTTGCATATTCTGGGACTGTGTCGTCCAAATAGGACGAGATGAAAATATCAGCTGCGGTTGGTTTGTGACGTAACTTGATCGGAACTAGTGGTGGCGGAAAATTACTGGATGCCTCCGGGGTCGCTTTTGGCAAGCCCTCGGCAAGGAGAGGATACATACCCCTAATAAGGGCATGCCTCTGTCTGTCTGACTGTTCGGCTTTGACTTGTTCACCTATCTCGATTAGTTCTTTTTCTTGTGCTCGTTCCGAGGATTCTCTACTTAATTCTGACTTTCTGATTTCTTTTTCGGTTCTTTTATGAGCTTCTTTACGCCATAGCTCGATGGCATCTTTCTGTGATTGTCTGGCTTTCTTTTTCCATAATGCCTCTTCTACTCGCATGATGCACTCGGCATCCCAGGTACCCGATACGGGCCATCTATACTTTTCTTCTAACTGTTTTGTATACTCTACCCATAAATCTAGATATAGTATGGCACTTATGCCATGCTTCTGATACATAAAATGACCTGGACTGTCCCTAGGCGGGACTGGAACTGCTTCCTCTAACAAACCCTTTCTAGTTTTTAACTGACGTAATTTTGAAAACAAGGGCATGACTGGACTGTAATCTAGACACAATACAATACACAATGAACACGATACCAATTCCAATTCCAAAAATTCTTTATTTCGGCCGCATGGGCCATAAAAGATGCAGTAAAATACAGTACATAAATACACAGTAAAATGGAATGCATATATTACAGAATATTTCCATATAAAAAGGCTAGAGGGTCTGCATGAGGTAAGGAAACACAGTGGCACCAGTTCAGGGGGACATTTTCTTCCTTATTAACCAAGCTGCCATTAGGAATTTTGATACCGCAAAGACAATGTGTCCCAGGGTATTGGTTTTCATAACCCTGTATGCTTGTAGGTATTCCCGAAAACCCAGGTTTCGGCACAGCGGTGCAATCCAACGCTTCCTGGGATTCTGGTATGCGTGGCAAACAAACATTATGTGCAGATCATCTTCGTTCTTGGTTTTACAACAAGGACAGAATTTGTCACCCCCAGTGAGCCATTTGTGGGTAAATACTTTGGTGGGGAGTGTGCCAAACCTCCATTGCAGGAACAATTTCCTCGCCAAAAGAGGAAAAATAAAATCCATAAAAGGTTCAAAGAGGTAAGAATTTTTGGACTCCATAAAACGACTCGTCAGGGTGCCGGTGCTATGAGCATTGTCCATGTCAGCCAAATTTTTGTTTTTGTACAGCTGGGCAAGAGTTTTGCGTGTGATCCTTTGACAACCCTGAACTGGATCATCCCAGAGGTCTGGCAAGTTCAAACTGGACAATTCTGATTTAATAAAAGCCAGCCAGGGGATTTTGTTACTGACATTCAGCCTCAGTACATGGATAAGGTCCTGTCTATAGTGATACAGTTCCTCAGTGGACCATATCCGATGCCAGAACTTCACGGGTTTGGATAAAAGATCTTCGGCGATGGAGTGTAGGCCCAAATCCAATCTTAGGGGGAGGAGTGGCGTTCCCTGCGGGAGAGCAAGTAGGCGTCTCAAGAATGTATTTTCCACCGCTAACAATGCCTTCCCTGCTTTGTAACCCCACAGCTCGCTGCCATACATGGCTGCTGCCTTCGCTTGAGTTCTGTAGGTTTCAAGGGCCGGGCTTACAGGCTTAAAGGTGGATTTATTTGCCACCTTCAGGAGTGCGCCCGCTAGCTGGGATAGCTTCAGCCTTGATCTCGCTATCTGGCAGTCCCAGGCCAGGTTTTCTTGTAATGTTACCCCCAGATAGACAAAGGTCGAGACCCTCTCAAGACTAACTTCCCCCAGTTTTGGGTTGGGTCTGGTTCTGGCAGGGGGATTGAAGATCATAAACTTAGTTTTTTCTGTGTTGACCTCCAACCCGTGTTGCCGACAGAAAAGGCCAAAACCATTTACAATCCTCTGGATCCCCATGGGGGATTTGGAAAGCAGGAGGGTATCATCAGCAAACATGATTGCCGGAACCCTCCTGCCTGCCAAAACCGGGGCGTCATTGTCCTCGACAGTGTCAAGATGTTGAATGACACTGTTAATGAAGAGGCAGAAGAGGGTTGGCGCCAGGACACAGCCCTGTCTGACTCCTCTAAGGACAGGGAATTTGCCTGAAAGCTTACCATCCCTCCCACACCTTACTTGGGCATAGTTGTTCTCGTGAAGCCTGATGATAGTACTAAGAAGGTGTGGGGGCACTCCTAGCTTCCGCAAAACCTCCCAAAGTTTCCCTCTAGGGACTAGGTCAAAGGCTGACCTCAGATCCACGAAGACCATGTACAGTCTTCCACCCTCTATGGTGACAGTCTTCCAATATAGGAGAAGAAGGCGGAAGATCTGATCCATGGTCGACGTGTTCTTTCTGAAGCCAGCCTGAAGGGGGGTCATGATGTCATTTTCCTCCACCCAGTCCAGGAGGTGATTAAGGATGAGGCGCGCAAAGAGCTTTTGGGGGACATCTATTAGGCTAATGGGCCTGTAGTTGGCGGGGAGCAGAGTAGATCCCTTCTTGTGGATCGGAACAATCTCTGCCCCCAGCCACGACTTGGGGATTGACATACCTCCTAAGATGGCGTTAAAAAGAATAAGGAGGTATGGGCCCCAGATGTCCAGATGGTGCCTAAACAAATCCCCAGGTAGCCTATCTAGGCCCGGCGCCTTCCCCGCTGATAGTTGCTTCAGGGCTGCCTCCACTTCCCCCAGGGATAGTTCCAATTCACGGTCCTGTATGCCACAAGGTGCATCCAGAGCTGTGACAGGACAAGGATTGGTATCTTGATAAAGTTCCCCGAAATGGGCCTCCCAAACCTCGGGGGCAATATTGGGTTCTACTGCATTTTTGAGTTCCCCTGTGCCATTATTAACAAGGGCCCAGAATTTACGGGAGTCCCTAACTTTTAGGGCATCACAAAGATCATGCCAGTGGTTCCAGTCCCACTCGGTCCTGGCAGACGCCATCACTGTTTTATATTGTTTCCTATGGGCACGCACCTTGGCCTTGTTTGACCCCTCTTTTATTGCAGCAATGAGCTCAGACTTTGCTGCCCTACAAGAGGAGGTATACCAGGTGGGAACATGGGTCTTTTTCTTTCTATTTGGCACCAGCGGGTGGAATACCTCAGCCAAATCTCTTACAAGACCCTGGTGGATATCACCCAGTTTCTCATTGTATTCCGGGGTTCTTGGTGCGTTTAGCAGTGCATCCACCTCCATAAACCTTGGGATTGCCAACCCGTATAGTTTGCTAATGGCCTCTTCTGAGCTCACAAGTTTTCCCCACTTAACCCGTCGCCTGCTGGTTGTAAGAACCAAATCCCCCTCCTCTCCCCCTAAGTTTTCTATCACTGTTCCCGCTACATGGGGAGGCCGCTGGATATTTAAACACAGGGCATTATGATCGCTATCTGACCTGTTTATTACCCTGAAATCGTGGACTTTAGGCCAGAGTGAGATATCCACCATGATGTAATCTAGCCTCGACTCATGACCCCTCCTATTAAAAGTACACACTGAGGGAGTATCGGAGATGGTGCGCCCATTACAAGCCCTCAGTGCGTAGTTCAGGGTAAGGGACATAAGTTGTATTACAAGGGGGGACCAGGCTTTAGGATATGGGGAGGACGAGGGTGGGACTCCCCAGTGGTCATCTTCAGCCGTGAGGGCACCCTCCGACATGCCCTCAAGGGGTTCAAAGTGGCAGTTGAAGTCTCCTCCAAGCACCACCTTGAGGTCTCCCGGCAGCTGCCCCAAGAAGGAGGAGAGGTCGTTTAGGGTGGGGGATTCGTCAGGCGCGGCAACCGGTCGAGAGTAGACATTCACAATGGCCCATGATGGTTTGCCAGGCCATGTGAGCCGAACACACTGGATGTCCTGCGAGGACGTAAGTACCTGTTCCGCCTGACATCCGGTGTGACTCGCAATCCAGATTGCCAGCCCGCCCGACGGCCTCCCCCTCCCCCCCCATTTGGCAGGAATCTCAAATACATCAAACCCATTCCTGATTACAGTGTCCCGCGCCCACGTTTCTTGAAGGAGGAGGATGTCGCTACTGGCCAGTAAATGGTCCCACTCCGGTGTGCCTTCCTTGTTTGCAATACCCGCTACATTCCACGAAACAATTCTCAGGCCCTGATCTATGGGTAGAGCGCCTTGACCTACAGTGGGGGATTGCATAGGGACGGTGGGTGGCTGAATTCCTGGCACGATGGTAGGTGGACCAGCCAGCTCGTCCCCCCCGGGTTGCAGGATGTGGCCAGCCCCGGTGTTGTGAGAAGTCCCCTGTAAGCCCAGACTGTCACCGCTGTTAGGCGGTCGGTCACTAGCGTTAACCTGCGGGGCGTATTCTATTACGGGGGCTACAATCATTCCCACCCGACTTTGCGCTTTAACTTTAGCATTAACCTGGGAACCAGGTTCAGCTACGGGGGCTCTGCTCTCTCCCACCCCCCTGCGAACCTCATCTACCATCTTTCCCGAGCCAGACGAGGTGTCACTGATTTGTAGTCAGTCGACCTGGTCTAGGCAGGAGAATCTATTGTGATGAATAAAGTTTGCCTGGGCATGTGGAAGGTGGTGCCTTGGTCTGTATCGTGAACCATCCACAGCAAAGCCCACTCTAGTCCACCCCTTCTCCCCCCTTGCCTCTGTACTACTTGCATTTGGGTAGAAGTACGAGAGGGGGACTAATTCTATGTTGGACTTGTCAGGCCTAGCAAGCCAATTAGAAATATAGTTGGCTACGTGGGGGCTTTTAAAACTTATGATGATACAATCCCCAGCCCTATTCTTTGGGGTGTGACCAATCCAGGGGATCCTCCTAGCCATCAGGACCTCGCCTTTCAGGTTAGGAGGCAGCGGCCTGTTGATGCTAAGCCAGCTTATCACCTTGTTGCGTAACGAGTCTTGGGGCTCCCTCATATCACCAGTTAACTCAGGTACTCCCACCATGATTACCGTGTAAGGGACCGCTTCTGGAGGCAGGTTAACCACCCTACGCCTATCACTTTGGGGAGCGGGACCATCAGTAGAGCCATTTGTAGGGATCACAGCTCCCCCAGTCTGTGGCGCTGGAAGTTGCTTTGATCTCCTTGGGGCCGGAACAGGGGGCCTGGGAGCCGAGGGCAACAAAGGGGGCGCCTGAGGAACAGGCGCACCGTCCGTGCCTGGCAGCACCGCATTAGCGCCCTGTGACGGTGTAACGGACCGCAGGCTATTCACCAGGGAGGCCCGGGGGACTGGAGGGGGGTTAGTCACATTTCTGTCTGTCCCAGGGCTTTTCCTTAGATGACTGCTTTCCAGGGCCTTCAATCTGGACTCTATGGCATCCAGTTTAGCTGCAATGGGGGTTAACAAGTTCCTCATAATATCAGTGAGTGTGTTAACTAATGAGTCAGTGCTAGTAGAAGTGGAAGTTGCCCCACCAAAAATAAAAGGGCCCTTGTGCAAGGGTAGGGAAGCAGGAGCTGGAGAGCCCGTGCGAATCGGCCTGGACCCTGATAGGTTGAGGTCAGGAGAGGCAGAAATGTCTATGCTGTCGGACTGGTTTAGCTCTACTGTGTCCACTTTGGCCCTCTTTGCCTTCTTTGCTTTCCTGGACCTTTTCCTTTTAGGGGGGTGTTCTACTAGGCTGCCTACATCATCTATGGGCAAGTCGGCCTGACCTGCATCTTGCAGGACTGTTCCCCTGCTTTCCGGAATGGTAGTATGGTCAGAGATCCCAGATAGCCGGGAAGAGTTCCTGTCCCTCTGCGTCAAGGGAGTTCTTAACTGCTGAAGGACCGACTCAATCGTCTGGTCAATGCTGTCCAGTAGTGACATGTGGGTGGCATCCAGTGTGATCGGTGTACTCGCGTCTGTAGAAAAGGTATCCCCCTGATCCAGAAACACACTTTCCGGGCCCATCTCGAGGTGGGCCTCAGGGATTGACGAGCATATACTAGCTAGGTTACTCGTCTTTGGGAAAAATTTATCCAGAGTGCTTATACCTTGTTGGGCAGACTTGCTTCGTGAGGTTCTGGTCGCCATGATGGAGTATGTAAGGGGAGCTAAAGAAAGCCCGGGGCGTCAGAGGGGTGGCCCGGTCCGGTCTCTGCCGGCCTCTAACGGCCTAGAACGGCCCGCTCTTTGCCCGGTCTTCGCCCCGGTGACCGCCCCGCGCGCGTCCCGCGATGCGCGTGGGCGAGTTCACCTAAGTATGACAGGGGGGCGTGGCACTGGGAGGGGGCGCGGCGCGGCGGGAAGAGGAACCAGCTGACGATGACCAATGGAATGCTGGTCCTCGCAGTCCCGCTCGCCTGCGCCTCTCACCTCCACTGCGGCCGGACTCTCAGGCGGTGTCTCCCCAGGCAAGCAGACGTTGGCTCCCAGCCAGGACAGTGGCGAGCAGGTCAGCAGGGCAAATACTCCACACGAGCGGCACCCGCGGAGCGGGGGCCGCGAGGAGTTAAGTAGTGGCTCAGGCGGGGGGGCGCGGCACTGGGAGGGGGCGCGGCGCGGCGGGAAGAGGAACCAGCTGACGATGACCAATGGAATGCTGGTCCTCGCAGTCCCGCTCGCCTGCGCCTCTCACCTCCACTGCGGCCGGACTCTCAGGCGGTGTCTCCCCAGGCAAGCAGACGTTGGCTCCCAGCCAGGACAGTGGCGAGCAGGTCAGCAGGGCAAATACTCCACACGAGCGGCACGATACTTATTCCCCATTCATACCACGACATTAAAATACATGAAAAACATTTAGAAATAACAGTTCGAACAGAATACTACCTGGAATACGGAACACAGAATATATGACTTTATATGAATTTTCTCGAGAACAGAACTGACTGGAACAGAAACTAGATGCACTGCTAAAACAGTACGAAACTTACCGGTCTCATAAAGAGACACGTCAGGACCCGCATCCACCGAAGTGGACACTTCGTTTGTGTGTCTGGGTACCACCAACCCACGGACCAGAGTCAATTAGATTGACCCTGTCTAGATACTACCCCAGTAATGGTACTCACCGGGCAGCAAGAACGGAAGGCCTCGGACTGGACTGGACTGCTTCGACGACGGACAACGAACTTCGGACTTAAGTTACGGGTGGACCTCCGGATACCTCGGACCTTGGACTCTTGGCTTGGGCTCTGGTCGGGACTCGCCGCATTCCTCCACCGCCTCGTCTGGATGCTGGACCGCCTCCTCCGTCTCCTCCGTGGGCCTGAGGGATACTTGAAGCAGAAATATCTGCACGTGCACGGTATGGTTCCGTCACGGCTGCAGAGGGTCAGGGGGCCGGCGTGGCTTCACCGGCGCGTGGGGAAAGGGCAAGTCCCTATTCGGGCGCCATTATGTGGTAAATAAATAAATAATACCCTATTTTTGAATGTATAAATGAATAACAGATAGCTCAATAAATAAGAGTCAAGATTCGAGGTAGTAGGAGTTTCGCAGGTTTATTACAGCATAAAGGACAGGAACAGGACAACCTGCATAGGAATAGGATGGCAGGGCCCAGCAGCTGCCGGGGCTGGATCTGGGATGAGCGCGCTAGCATTTAATAACAATACACAAGCATATATAGTAAAACAGTTGCATTACAGTACATATGATAGGCGGAGCAGTGGGTGGAGCAAAGGGTGTGACGCGTAGCAGTCGCGAAAGATAAGGGTAAAAGTGGGTGTAACAGGGCGTATACATAGACATGTGATGCAAACGTAACAGAATATGTCATGAATGGGGCGGAAACATGGAGGGGGCTACCTAAGGAGCCGGGACCTCTAACCTGGTGGTGCGCGCAAACTGGCAATGACGTATTACTAGGAGAAACTGGGGGCTATGAACTCTGTGCTAGGAGCAGAGACTGAAGTCTGGAGAGTCAGGGCGACATGTACCTAAGCAGTATCTAGTATCTGATGTTTAGAGAACATGTTGATATAAACTAGAAGTCAGGAGGGGAAAGGCTAACAGACTCTAAGACTGGACCATGCATTATTCTACATGTAGTGCGTGATGAAGAATATTAAATGACCATTAAATACAGTATTTCTCTTACATGGAGCCGGAAAGGCTAGACAATGACGGAAACTATTGATGCAGTTCAGTAGCTTAGGAATGCAGAGAAGGAGGACTGAACTGATAACTGGAATCATAACATATTCTTGGCAGACTCAGAGGCAGAGCCAGGGTGAACCGGGCACTGCGAGGCAGGAAGTAAGTGAAGGGTCGAGGATACAGGTGGGGGCTGTATCGCTCCTCAGCGAGGCTTCAGGAGACAGGAGCTGAATCTGAGTCCGGGCCCTTTTGAGGCCTAGAAACGGGGACTTTATAATGGAATAACGTGCACACTGAGAGACGTGGCAACGTAGCTTTACATAGGCCTGATATTCGTAGTATTCACGAGGACTGGAAACTGACATACTAGAGGTGGACACAACTATAATTGCGTCTTGAATCGAACATAGGGAATACATATGCATATTAATCATGCACACATAACATATGATGGATGACACGTAGGGACACAGAACATGGCAGAATTTACTTTTCCACAATATCATAAATCCATTTAAAGCTGATCCATTGTAAATTCATGGAATGAAATTAACACATAGTGAAATGGAAAAACCCCAATGCATTTCGTGCTAGGTTAGCACTTCTTCAGGGGGATTTAGTTCTAAAAAGAAAAGAAGAAAAAGACTTTGTCGATCGCTGAAATACACAGGAACTTTGGAAACACGCAAATGTGCGCCCAGTGAAAGATAGAAATGAAAGGGCCACGTCCCGTTACGTGATCAACACACCATGTGAACCAAAAAAAAAATTAATAAATAAATGAATAAATCTTAGTGTAAGCATCGAAAGTGGCAAGTGAAAAGTGTAGACCACAGAACCGAAGTAAACTTCGTGCTTTCCTGGTTTCTTTTTCACCATTTTTCTGCACAGTATTAGTTTGCTCGTTCCAGTCTTAATCATTTTGTGTAATGTTCGGTTCTGTGGTCTACACTTTTCACTTGCCACTTTCGATGCTTACACTAAGATTTATTCATTTATTTATAATTTTTTTTTTTTGGTTCACATGGTGTGTTGATCACGTAACGGGACGTGGCCCTTTCATTTCTATCTTTCACTGGGCGCACATTTGCGTGTTTCCAAAGTTCCTGTGTATTTCAGCGATCGACAAAGTCTTTTTCTTCTTTTCTTTTTAGAACTAAATCCCCCTGAAGAAGTGCTAACCTAGCACGAAATGCATTGGGGTTTTTCCATTTCACTATGTGTTAATTTCATTCCATGAATTTACAATGGATCAGCTTTAAATGGATTTATGATATATGAAAACAAGTCTTTTGTGACCATGAATATCTCTTCGGATGTATAAAAAGGAATAAAGTACTTCCTAAAAAGCTATCAGCTTCCTAAGATTAACTTTATATTACGCACGTCACTGTGCCTTAAGAGTGCTCAGGACAGTTTCTTACTCTCTGGTAAATTTAGAACTGATCATAAGTAAATACGTAATTGCCAAGGGGGGCTCTCTGTACATGGCCTTTATGGACCTCTCCTCAGCTTTTGACCTGGTTAACAGGGCTAAGCTGTGGGGGGTCCTTTTGTCCATGGGCATTCATGCTCCCCTGGTAGGGTATCTGGCCGAGCTACATAGAGACCTCAAGACCTCGGTCAGAGTGACTAGGGAAGGAAGATGTACCTGTCACTTTGACTCAGAGAGGGGGGTTAGGCAAGGATGTATCCTTGCCCCCCTCCTCTTTACTCTCTATATAAATGGCCTTGAGGCAGCTCTGACAGAGTCCCACATTGACATTCCACGTGCAGGAGAGACAAAGATACCTGTCCTCTTGTACGCGGATGATGCTGTCCTCTTAGCACGCTCTGGAGTGGCATTAAATAAACTCCTTTTATCTTTTGGGGAATTCATGTCCTCGCTGGACATGAAAACTAATGTAGGAAAATCCCACGTAATGATAGCAGGAGGCGCAGGCAGGAAAAGAAAGATCAAAAATTTTTCTGTGCTGGGAAAGAGGTTAGGAGAGTTCCATTCTTCCCTTACCTAGGCGTGACCTTTGACGAAAAGGGCAAGTGGGGCCCCCAGCTTTTAGCCAAAAGCAACGCTGTAGCAAGAGCGGCTGCTGGGTTGCTTGGTTTTGCTAAAAAACTTGGAGCCCGCCCCATGGAAAGCATTATAAAGGTCTATAAAGCCAAATGTTTGTCGGTTGCTCAATACGGCTCTGTCATTTGGGGGTACACTAATCATGAATATGACAAAATTCAGAAAGTAGAAAATAAATTTTTGAGAACTCTGCTTTCCATCCCCCAATCGACTTCTACATATATAATACACACAGAGCTTGGACTGGGCTATATTACCGACATTTTAAAGCTAGCCCCAGTTATTGGATGGTTGAAAGTGTGGCTCAACCAGGAGCTTACTTTAAACCATAACATCCTTAAAGATTGTTTAGCCCTGGATAGAGCACACAGTATTCCATGGCTAAAATACGTTCAGACGCAGTTAACTTTAGTTGGTCGACCTGAACTTTTTTCTTCCCCACATACGATAAATCAGGAAGACATAAAGATAGTCAAAAACCTTCTGACTGACTGTTATGTCTCGGAGAGGGAAGCCACAGAGTTAAACAAATCTACGGTTAGGAAACATTGTATGGTAACATCTGTCCCAGGTATGGAACCGTACCTCTTTTTGGTAAATAAACCATACCATCGTTTCCTTCTAACAAGATTTCATCTTGATCTGATTCCCTTCATTCTGGGTAATTTTAAACAGTGGATTAGACCTGCAAATGCTGAACCATGTGACTGCGATTACTTTTCTATCCAAGACACGACTCATTTTATCCTGTTCTGTGGTCATTATAAAGAGAGTAGGAAAAAATACTTGCTGCCTATACTGTGCAATATGGGTTTTACACAGGTAAAACCAGCTATGTTGTTCCTGCAACTTCTACCGAATTTAAAAGTGGCATTTCATGTTGCTAGTTTCTTGGTTGCTGGTGCACGTATAAACAAGCATCGTTTTAGAATTAGGCACCTTGTCCCTGATTAATGTGTACCTCCTACATTTTATTGATTTTACTCTTTTTAAATATTAATGTATATTTTATCTTGTATAACGTGTTTTTAGGGTTTTTTTAAACAAAATCTTGATCTATATATTATGTGTCTTGATGAAATGTTCTCATGTATTGCTCGCTCTTTTATGATTTTTAATAATCGAATAAAGATATTTGACTGACTGTATAATTTACTATTCTAACTCCAGGAATTGTGTTGCAGTAGGGTAAGTGATGGATAGTGTAGGGGTATAATTTACTATTCTAACTCCAGGAAGGTGCAGCAGTAGGGAAAGTGATGGATAGTGTAGGGGTTTAATTTACTATTCTAACTCCAGAAAGGTGCAGCAGTAGGGAAAGTGATGGATAGTGTAGGGGTTCTATTTACTATTCTAAGTCCAGGAAGGTGCAGCACAAAGGAAAGTGTAGGATAGTGTAGGGATATAATATACTATTCTAACTCCAGGAAGGTGCAGCAGTAGGGAAAGTGATGGATAGTGTAGGGGTTCAATTTACTATTCTAATTCCAGGAAGGTGCAGCAGTAGGGAAAGTGATGGATAGTTTAGGGATATAATTTACTATTCTAACTCCAGGAAGGTGCAGCAGTAGGGAAAGTGATGGATAGTGTAGGGGTTCTATTTACTAGTCTAAGTCCAGGAAGGTGCAGCACAAAGGAAAGTGTAGGATAGTGTAGTGGTATAATTTCCGATTCTAACTCCAGGAAGGTGCAGCAGTAGGGAAAGTGATGGATAGTGTAGTGGTTCAATTTACTATTCTAACTCCAGGAAGGTGCAGCAGTAGGGAAAGTGATGGATAGTGTAGGGATATAATTTACTATTTTAACTCCAGGAAGGTGCAGCAGTAGGGAAAGTGATGGATAGTGTGGCAGTTCTATTTACTATTCTTAGTCCAGGAAGGTGCAGCACAAAGGAAAGTGTAGGATAGTGTAGGGGTATAATTTACTATTCTAACAGGAAGGTGCAGCAGTAGGGAAAGTGATTGATAGTGTAGGGTTTCAATTTACTATTCTAACTCCAGGAAGGTGCAGCAGTAGGGAAAGTGATGGATAGTGTAGGGATATAATTTACTATTCTAACTCGAGGAAGGTACAGCAATAAGGAAATTGATGGATAGTGTAGGGGTATAATTTACTATTCTAACTCCAGGAAGGTGCAGCAGTAGGATATGAGATGCATAGTGTAGGGATTGTAAGTGATGTTTTTAAACTTTAAAATCTTTTACAAATAGATGACATTACAAAATCTTTTTCTCTTTCTTTTCAGATAATGTCTACTGAAAAAACTGCCTCCTACATTAAGTCCAACAAAGGGAATCGTTTATTGAAACATGCAGGATATATATATATATATATTGTAAAGAGAGAATAAGTGAACCACAAAGACATTGGAGGTGTGTGCAATATTACTCAAGCCATTGCAGAGGCAGAGCGGTTACTCTTGGTGAGACAATCATTAAGACAACAGACTACAACCACTCTGCCTCTGCAATGGATATTGAGGTTCGTGAAACTATCAACGAAATGAAGGAAATTGCATGCACCTCCAATGACACTCTGGTTCTATTTTGAGAGGATGCACAGCATGTCCCCAGTCATGTAGCTAGCAGTATGCCTATAATTCCCAATCTGAGATGGATTATTCAAAGACAAAAGCAGGCAAGTAACACACATACAACCACTCCTCATACCTTTTCTGATATTCACATTCCTCCTGAACTCACTGTATCTTTTTCCAATGAACCTTTCCTCCTGCATGACAACCCTCAAAAACGTATTCTTATCTTTAGTACACCCTGCAACCTTGTCAAATTAGAGAATAGTGAAATTTGGATGATGGATGGGATGCTTAAAAGTACGCCCCATCCATTCACTCAAATTTACACTATTCATGCTAATATTAATAACAATGTTATTCCTTTAGTCTACAGTTTGCTACCTGACAAACAATCTGCAACCTACACTGAACTTTTGTCAGTGATTAAAAGCAAAACATCAAACAAAAGTCCTAGGAAAATAATTGTTGATTACGATTTTGCAATGATTAATGTGATTACCAAAACGTACACGGATACCCAAATTCAGGGATGTTTTTTCCATTTTTCTCAGGCTTTTTGGCGTAAATTACAAAAAACATCCCTGGTTGCAGATTATTCATCGGATAGGAAACTACAATTTGAACTTAAAAAACTAACAGCTCTTTGCTTTGTTCCTCCTGAAAGTGTAGACGAGTACTACACTGCAATTACAGAATCTGATTTTTTTAATGAAAACGAAGAGAAATTGGCACCCTTACTAAATTATTTTGAAGACACATGGATTGGGCATCTAAGCAGGTCGGGTCGCAGGAGGAAGCCACGTTTCCATGTGGAGTGGTGGAACTGCTACACGTGCTGCTTAGAAGGAGAAGCAAAGACAAACAATGCCATAGAGGGATGGCATAACTCCTTCAACAATACAATTGGTAAACCACGCCCCAACTTTTATCATTTTTTGGAAACTTTGAAGAAGGAGCAAAGTTTTCAAGAAATGAGAATTTCCCAAACATTAACAGGTAGTCTAAACCCACGCATCTCTAAAAAATCAAAGGAAATGTCTGAGAGACTATTGGGTATTTTACAACAGTTTTCGTTGTGCGTGGCTTTAGACTCCCTTGCTAATGTTGCCAACATACTGCATTTTTAACTATTAAAACAACTTTACTTTCCTGCTTTGCCCTAAATTCACCTTACTTCTAATTACAAGACTAAAGGGCCAATTACTTTGTCGGGCAGATTGCCTCTGCCAGGCTGGCGGTAGCCACCGCTGGCCTGGCGGAGGCAATCCGCCCGACATCCACACTCGTTTCCCCCGCCCTATTAGTATGGCAGAGGGGACCTCGGCGGACAAAAAGACCGTCCGCCGCTTTTCCGCCACGGTCGCCTTGCGGCCAGGGCAGAAAACGAATAATATGGTGGCGGTGTCCATCAGACACCGCCAGCCATATTATGATGGGCATTTTTCAATGCCTTTCCGTGGCGGCATGCATGCGGAGAATCCCTGCGGGGCCCGTTGCGGGCCCCCAAGGATTCCGGGGAGGGGTGGGGGGTACACATGGGGGGTACCTATGGTTCCCCCAGCAGTTCCATGCACAGCATGCTTTCCTGCCATTGTGGCGGGCGCTGCTGAGTGCACCGCACGCCACAATGGTAGGGATGCGCCCGCCACTGTGGCGGGCGCATCCTAATGCTGGTGATGGGACCCACACCCTTACGGTGGCCGGCCCCTATTACCACGAGGATGGCGGGCAGGCAAAGTCCGCCCGCCATCCTAATGACCCCCTTAGTTCCAAAAATACATCCCAAATGTGTAATATCTAAACAGTAGAAGATCAAATACCAATTTTCCTTCAAACGATCCACAACCCAAGTCTTCTTTTTTCTTCTTTTTGCAAAAGCGAACTCCAAACAAAAAATCGATTTGTCAATTTCAATTTATAAACTTTATTCGATTGTTTAAAAAAAACATCATAAAAGTATACAATTAAAACATTGCACATTCAAGAATCCATTCAAATACAACACGGGGGGGTACATATCTTATTGTAGAGCAAGAAAATTTTTTGACATAAAATGTAGGAATTACTGTGCATTAATTTAAGGAAAAACCATACTTAGTCTTGCTGTGATAGATTTCAAAATAAAAGTAGCAGTAAAGAAACATAGATCTGGGCTCGCAAGTGAGAATAATAACCTCATTGCATTTCCTGTAGTATACGTAGAGTATTTCAAAAACTTAGGTTTAAGGTAGCAAATACGCTGGGCTTTGTACAGAGGACAGAGTAGGAGAAAGTGCGGTGTGCTTTGTTTAGTTAAACCATCACACGGACAAGGGGTAACCGAGTGACATTTCATTGTGGGGAAGGCAACCAAGTTATGTGCTATGCCTAGTCTCAGTCTTGAAAGTACAAATTGATGGGACTGTCTATGGATAGCATTAAGGTACATGGGTATACCAGGTCTGTCTTCTTTCAAAGAATAATAGAAGACATGGGTAGAATACTCTTTAGTTGTACTTTTCCGCAGATCAGATTTGACCCGCAAATATTCATTTTTGACTTCCTGTTTGGTCAAGGAATTCATACAGACAGGGTCATTACACACATCCATATCAAACAGATCCTTAACAGTTGAAATCACATATTTTAGCCAAGGAATATTGGAAACTTTTTCCAGAAGTAAACAGTCCTTAATAATGTCTTTGGTAAAGGCAGTTTCCGTCTTGGTAAAAATGGATTTCCAGACCAACAGTGGCCTTAATCCGGTTAGGTCAGATAAGTAGTCCAGATCTAGTTCCATGTGTGTTAAAACAGTGGAAGCCGAAGATGGAAGGCAGAGCAACCGTTTGAGGAACATGTTTTCCATAATTTGCAGAACCCTTACATTGTGATGTCCCCACACCCCAGAACCGTACAATGCTACCGATGTACATCTGTGCTTGTAAATATTCAACATATCTACGATACGGTGGCTTCCCACTTTAGAAGCAAAGCGGAAGACGCCTAGGGATGCTTTCCCCATTCTAGCTTTAACATTTGTCTGCTCTGGAGCCCAGGAACCACTGTTATTAAAAGTAACGCCCAGATAACAGAAATTGGCAACAGTCTCAATATGGTTTTCCTTAAAACAAAAAGGTTTAAAATGTTTTAACTTTTTGCCACACTCCATGACAAAGGTTTTGGAATAATTGATTTTAAGTTTCTTCCTCTGAATAAAATCATAAAACCCATTCATCAATTTTTGAAGGCCTATAGGGGTCCTGGAAAGTAAAACAGTGTCATCGGCATAAAGTAATACCGGTATGGGAAGACCTCCTACTTGGGGGGCATCGGCTTGGATTTGCTTTAAATCTTGCTCAACTGAATTAAGAAAGAGCGAGAAAAGCAACGGGGCCAAAACACATCCCTGTCGGATGCCAGATCTTACCTTGATCTTTCGTGTACACTCCCCCGCTGAACCATAACGAATTTGGGCCGATAAGTTGGAATAAAGTCTGGCTAAAAAGAGTATAATGTCAGGGGGTCCCCCATGCCCAACAAAGTTGACCATAACAAAGCGTGGTCAACCAAATCGAAGGCGCTAGAAAGATCCGCAAAACACAGGTATAGGGATCCCGGTTTGGCCTTGGTGTATTTACCAATTAGAAGGTTCAGATTAATACATTGTTCAATAGTACCAAGGCCCTTTCTAAAGCCATATTGGGATGGGGCG
Organism: Lissotriton helveticus; assembly: GCF_964261635.1. NCBI lineage: Eukaryota > Metazoa > Chordata > Amphibia > Caudata > Salamandridae > Lissotriton > Lissotriton helveticus. The sequence continues at coordinate 1,791,782,899 of NC_136068.1, forward strand.
AGGATATGGTTATCTGTGGCCCAGTCTTCCAATCGTGTTAACAAGACCCTACTCAAGATTTTTAATGAGGAATCCAGAAGGAAAATAGGGCGGTAGTTCTTGGCCTCTCCTCTATCCCCCTTCTTGTAGATAGGAATTATAATGGATTCACCCCAGCTTGGGGGAGTCTTGTTAACCACAGCGGCATTAAATGCTATGGTTAATAATGGGCTCCAAAGGGCCAAATCATGTTTGTAAAGATCAATTGGCACCCCATCTGGGCCAGGTGCCTTTCCCCCTTTACTATTCTTTATTGCCATATCCACCTCATGGATCGTGATTCTCAGGGTTTCAACTGGGGTGATAAGATTGTTACAGAAATTATCATTAGACTCTCCAGTTGGGTCAAAAATCCCTGTGAAGTGTAAAACCCAGCTATCTTCGCTTACTTGGGCGGTAAGGACTGGGAATTCTTCCTTTTGGAGGAATGGACTGTTGATGGTGCTCCAGAACAACTTGCTGTCCCGGAGGGCTGCAGCTTTATTCAGATCTTCCCAGGCTAGTTCTCTTAGCTCTTGTTTCCTGAGTTTCAATTCGGTTTTATAATTGGTCCTCAAGAATTTAACTGCTTCCCTGTCTCTAGGATTGATTGAAAGGGCAAGCTTAAGTGCTTTTAACGCCTTAGTGCACGCCTGATTGAACCAACCCAGTGTTTCCCGTTTAATTGGGGCCTTCTTGGTAGTAAGGGTTTGCTTGATTATGGTACCCAATTTCTCGAAATTATTTACGGTATAATCAGGTGGAACATCGGTTTCTAGACAACAAAGTATCACTTTTAAACCGGCTTTCACAACACTACGGTGTAAGTTCTCGGATTTTTCCCCGCACCACTTAATGCGTATCCCATTTGGTCTACATGGGATAATGTCATCAACAACCCTGCCGGAGAATACCTTCCTAGTAATCTCACAGAAGATGGACATAGTTAGTGCATTGTGGTCACTCAGTCCAAGGTCCAGGATGTGCGGGACCGTACAATGCGGAACTATCCGGGTGGAGATGAGCAAAAAATCAATAATAGAAGTAGTATTCCTCCCCGTAAAAGTAGGGGCCAAATTACCCTCATTGTCAGGGGCATGTTGGTGGATGGACACATCATACTTTAGCATCAGGTTGTTAAGGGAAATACCGTAGGGGGAGTGTAGAAAATGTAATGAATACTCCCCATTATCCCCATCATATCCACATGCAGGTGTATAAGAGAGAGGGCAAGTTCTGATGTTAAAGTCTCCCCCCCAAATAATATCATAGGAAATAGCCGATTTACAGAGAATTGAGTCTAAAACAGTTTCAAGTTCTTCCACGACAGTAGTACTGGAAGGGTCAAAGATGTTATTATAGTAGTTGATCAATAGAATATTTCTACCCCTGCTGACCATTATTTCCAGTATCTGCGAATGGGACCCCACTAAATGGCTTTTCCTTACATGTATAGGGAGGTGTACAGATAGTAAAATCAGTAATCCGCCTTTAGCCCTCCCCATAACAGACTCTACAGCATTACAGTTGTAAGAAACAAAACCATCATAGTGAATATCTTCCACTGACCATGTTTCTTGCAGACACAAAATGTCAAAATCCCTAATGTGCTCCCTCCAGCCCAGGGCTGTAGCTTTTTGCCGCCACCCTGCAATATTCCAACTCGCCATTGAATATCCTTTTAGCCTAGGGGCCTGTACCATATGAGTGGGGATAGCTGTGATGGAAAAAGTTTCATGGCCCACATCGGTGGGAGCCTGTACCAAATCAGTGGGGATAGCTGTGATGGAAGAAGTTACATGGCCCACATCGGTGGGAGCCTGTACCATATCAGTGGGGGTAGCTGTGGTGGAGGAAGTTACATAGCCCACATCAGTAGGACCCATGACATAAGGTACTGGAAGAGCTGCCTTCAGGACAACAGGTGGAATAGATGGCGAGTTGGCAAATAGATGGCGATTTGTCTCCAAAGTTTTAACCAAGAAATCCATGAACCTTCTTCTATCTTCTTATCACGATTCCAAAAAGGCAAAAACATCCATTCCAAAAATCCATCCTTGAAAATAACTTTTCCAAGTACCTTTTCCAAAATTTAATTTCCCAGAAAAACAACGTCTTCCAAATCCAAAATCCGGGTACTCGATCTTCTTCTTCTTTTTCTTTACACATGGATTTTTAACTTAATCAATGCTTACACATTTGCAAACTTTAAAAATATGCTTATTAAAACATTACTATATCATAAAACAATTTCAATACTCTAAACAAGCGACCTGAACGGCATACACTAGCTACATAATTGGTGATATGCTGTAAAACTATAAAGTATGTTAATATTAACAAATGCAACCACTGCTTATTCTCTCTTTACAATATATTTAGTCCTAAACATGTTTATTTACATTTAATAAAGTTATAAATGTTTCCTAACTGAGCGCAGATCTGCTTCCTGCTGCTTTGTCCAACGACGCCCTCCAAAATGGCCGCGACCTTCACGTTTACGCTTCTACGTCATCTGGAGTAACAAACAACAAAAAAGGACAAATTAATAATGTTAAACATTATTGAACATTTATTTAATGCAAAATAATTTTTCTACATGTGATGTACACATTTATCTATATTTCAAAAAATGTAATAAAATTTAATAAATTATTCTTTATTTCAAAATAAATTTTTTTAATAAATATAAATTATAACCATTATGCATTCCGTCTCTTACTATATTTTAACATTTGGATGCTAAGCTACCTGCTGTACTTCAATGTAATTTCCATTGAAATGAATGGGCACTCCATGATGAGTTACCCTTGTCATTAGCATCCAAGTGGTTAAAAGGTTATTACTACATGTTATATGTTTTTACTGCTATCTTAATTATTGTAATAATGTTCTTACCTCTAATCGTGTTCCTATTACTTCTGCTCTGATCCGCATCCAGTTAGAAATGTACGTGTAAAGATGATCCGCGGCAAACATACACGTTGCTATGGAAATAAAAGAAGGACAATTCAACCCATTGACCTCAATGGAAAAGCGTGGGAATTTTTTTATAAAAACATACTTTATTGTTTTTCTAAATTACTATCATTGTTTCACTGATTTTTTATTTAAACTATACTGTAAATAAATGTTGAATGAAATTTAAATACCTTTTAAAACTACTTTTATCGGTTACATTTATTTTAAATTGATATTTTTTTTAAAGAAATATTTTTATAAATACTATTAATAAAATAAAGGAGTATTAATTCAAGAGTATATTACAATACTTGCATATAATTAATTATTAAATGTACAAATTATAAAATTTACACATAAAATTAGTAAATTATTTACTAATTAATACTAGAGTATTTATTAAAATATGTGTATATTAAAACTAGAGTATTTAACAAATATAAATTAATTAATACAATATGAATTGTTTCCTTTAATTTTTAAGTATTTAAATAATAATTAAGTATTACTTTTCATTACTTTTATTTAAATATGTAATAAAATTACAAATAATAATATTTTAATTTAATTTTTTTACAAATTAATATTTTTATAAATACTATCAATAATAAAAAGGAATATTAATTCAAGAGTATTATTTCACAATACTTGCATATTATTAATTATTAAATTTACAAATAATATTTACACATAATATTAGTAAATTATTTACTAATTAATACTAGAGTATTTATTAAAATACGTGTATATTAATACTAAAGTATTTCACCAATAAAAATAAGTTATTACAATATTATTTATTTCCTTTCATTTTTAAATATTTAAATACTAATTAAGTATTACTTTTCATTACTTGTTTTGTAATAATTAAATAAATTACAAATAATACTATTTACATTTCATTTTTTTAAATTAGTAACTTATTAATAAATACATTTGAAATTGTATTAATATACATAACTTATTCTCCTTTTTTTAATTCTTTATAATTAAATAATAAATAAATCAATTAATAAAAATCAAACATTATACTTACTCTTAATTAATACCAATACTTACGTTGTAATAGCACCTGCGTTGTAATAGCATGCGTTGTAATAGCATGCGTGGTAAAGGCACCTGCGTTTGTAATAGTTGCGTTGTAATAGTTGCGTTGTAATGGATGTTTCCCACGCAGCAGTGCATTATTAAACGCGCCAAAATCAGAGGTGGCCACAGCTGCATATATGTTATGTCTAGAACATGCGCTGATCAGTCCGAACAACAACCACTGTGTTGAAATAACCTTGAAGGCCTCGGCACTCACTGTTCAGACAAAGCTTACCAAGCAAGACTGCTAGTATAGAAAAACATACTATTCTTGTGTGAAGCAAAACACTCTGCTAGACGCTAAACATTTATAATAATGTGTGCCGTGTGCAAAGACAGCAGAAAGGGAAAATATTGTTTAAACTTCTAATAAGCTCATGCCAACTTAACGCAGTGTAAATGCAGGGCTCAAACCCATGACACCCTCTCTTGATCCGAGCACGGATAAGACAAAGGGCAGATTTGGAAAGCAGAGTTCAAGAACGACAGTCAGAACCAATTCCAAATTGCCACAGGAAAAAAACGTGAACAAAAATCCATAATTTGAATGTACTTCAAATCAAGCAATTCTAGCCATGGACATAGTGAAGTCAATAGGTCTGGGTAGAAAAAAAAAGAAGATGAGAAAAAATATTTATAAAAATATATCCGATGTCCAACTTGCGACCTCGGTCAAGGAAGAGAGAGAAGCGATGACACATCTCAATCTAACAATCTATATGCAAAATATGTAGCAACAGCCTCCAATAGGAAGTCACTGTTGTCATCTGTAAACATGTCAGCCATCCAATTCATCAAAGGGAAAGAACATACATGGTCTTCAATTACTGGAGCCTCTAGGACCATCATAGGGCAACTCGGTGTTTCTTCAATGAAGCTGCGTGCCAAGAAATCTTGCGCCGCTGCGAAAACATTCCAACGTCCCAGGACTCCATGCATCGCTGCAAAGGCCATAATCCCTCCGCCAGAACAAAGCAATTCATGAGCAACTAAGGGGCTCATAAAATTATCAGAATCCGCATTGGGAGACACCGTATTGAAGAGACACAGATCCAGGGCCCAGTCGAAATCGCAACTCATGCAATGAAAGAATGGCTGGACGCATGTAAAGAAGGAAAATCGAAACAATAATCCATAAGCTGCACTCAATGTAGAAAGAGGCAGCGCTCCATAATACTCAAGCATTCGGTTGCAGAGCAGCAACAGCCGCGACAGATCTCCTCGCAACACAGGACGTGCATCCATTTTGAAATAAACAAAACAGCAGAAGTACACCTGCAACCAGAGCCAGAATTAAGGGAAAACCACCAAACAGGCTGGAAAAAATGTAATGAACAAATGCCGGGAAAACACCATATATAGTTTGAAAAGATGTCACAAGGCCACTGCTAACAACTTTAAAAAAGTAAGCCAGCCCTGTGGAGGAGGATGCATTAAAGATAGTGTGAATTAACTCACCGAAATGCAAGGGCAAATCCGTATTTAATAAAGCATGCACTTTTGTGCAGGTGTTTGCCACGTGAAGGACAAATGTTTCACGAACAGATGTGAAGGCAACTTCTTTCTGGGACAATGGAGCTCTTATCCGACTCTTCTTGTTGAACTCTGCTTTCAATGTCGGTGTTGATAATAAAATAAATCACCATAATTTGCAGAATCTAAATACAAATCTTCAGCATCAAAGGCAGCATAATATTTCAAATCAGAAAACAAAGATTCTACGGCCTGAACATCCCAATCATCAGAACGTATATTTTGTTTAATCACACACCCCCATAGAAACCCGTAGGACATTTGGGACATTTATAACATCTGTGGGCCCGTGGATTTGAAATCTAATAGCATCCCACACAATCCCATCTAAGACAGGCCAATCAGTTATGTTAACAAAAGCCAGGTCCCTTTTCAGTCTGTGTGATGAGGAATGGGGAGCCAAAGTTCCATTAGTATGTCAAATGCATGTTCTTTCTTCAACATGGGGGTCGATTCCGATCCGGTAAAATAATCCTGCGTACGAATCGTATCCGGAGCCGTTTCCGTACGACTCGTACAGACGCCGTACGACCGGACGATTCCGATCCCGATCGGCCGACCCGTACGCGATTCGTACGGTACACGTCGATTCGTACAAAAAAGCGCACGATGACCTACACACCGTATGGCGCGTACCCCCCATGATCGCAGGGGTACGCGGCGTACCCCTCTGGTCATGCGGGGTACGTGCCGTACACCCAGCGTACATGGGGTACGTGCCGTACACCCACTGTACATGGGGTACGGTGCGTACCCCATGTACGCTGGGTGTACGGCACGTACCCCGCATGACCAGAGGGGTATGCCGCGTACCCCTGTGATCATGGGGGGTACTTGCCGTACCCGGGGGGGGCATTCCGTACCTGTTTCGGCGCGAACTCTGCGTTTACGACTGTTTTCGGCTGCCGTAGGAAAAGGGTCGTACGGCGCGTACCCTACACGAATCGTACTTGACGGGTCGTAAAAACGTGCCGCGATGTCGCGTACAGCGGGTTCCGAGTGAGATTCGTATGGAGATTTGAGTCGTACGGAGTCCTGTACGACTCGTACGGAGTTCGGCACCTAGTACGGATCGTACTTCATCGTACGTACGGGACGTCTACGGATACGATTCGTACGGGGAAAAACCTCTCCGTACGACCATTCGGAGCGCATTTTACCGGATCGGAATCGACACCCTAGTGTCCGTTGACAAGGCGGAAAAAATACACCACAAATCCAATTGACATGAACAGGTAATTTGAAAAAAGCACCAACCAAATGTAGGTCCAAGGAGGAATCAAAACATGTTTTTTAAACCATGTTGCAAAAACAGACATTTTTGAAGGGGTCTTCGATGTGTGAGAGTCAGTGTCAAATGCAAATCTGGATTCAGTAGCCAAACAAGTTTGCAAATCGAGCATCGATAAGTCAGTGGGGTAAGTATATTCAGTCTCATCAAGGTGAGCATCAGGTGGTGAACTCAATAAAGGACTAGAAATGGCAGGAATCTCGAGGGCAACATCAGGCCTGGGGTTAGGAGTCGGGGCCAAAATAGAATTTCTCAAAATCGTTGGACATGAGACTGCCGGAGTCATACTAAGAAGAATCGGCCACTCTGTGTAGTTTGACATTGTCAATGGAGATGTACTTTTGTTCTGTACGACCTGGAAGTGGTGGTAAAATTACTGCTCTTGTGCCCTTCACGCCTAGCACTGGAACTGGAGCTCGATATGAGGGACCAAATTCTTTCTTGTTTTCGATCTTCTCAAAACAGTTCTCCAACTTGGGGTAGCCAGCCAACTACCGGAATCTGCAACGCAGCATCAGATGTGGAGGGCAAGTGTTCCTTTGCAAGACTGTTTCTCTTCTTTTGTAGATCCTGTAAAACATTACAATGTTCATCTACGTCAAAGGAGGCAGCAACCGCCGCCTGGCCCAGACTGCCAAGGTCCGGGACGAACATCTTGATGACAAAGAGCATTTTGTATGGGATCCGCCCGCCGAGAGACCTTCTAGGGAGATTATTAAGCGCACACTGCACACTATTGATGTCACATTCTACCCTAGATTGAATAGGCACATGAGGAATAACTGAGGCATGAGTGTGGGGACTACACTTCCAAGAATGCTGAGGGAAGATAGCCTCTTATCCTTTGCTCTTCTCTCTACTTAAACTCCTCCTTTCCTTCTATCAGGTGCTGGTCACCTGATATCGTGAGGCCCGTGTATTGGAATCTTTGTCTCTGCTGTGGATGATCGCTGTTTCCCTTGCTCACTAGCGAGCCATTTTTAGTAGCTGCATTCGGATGCTTAGTGAGCGCATTGCCGCGCTGGATTCGTAGAGTTTGGTTTTCCTGAAGGCGCAAGGAGGTGCTTTCAGTTCGAGATGTTAATTCCTTTCCTCCTATGCTGAGCCGCTCAGACATGCAGAATTTCATATGCATTTGTTTTTCCTGAAAGCGCGAGGAGATGCTTTCACAGTTCGGGACATTCATGTTTATTTAAGTAGCGCGCTAACTACAGGAAATTTGAATAGCTGATTGAAAAGGTGTTTTCTGAGTTTCCTTCTTTAGCGCATGGAAGCGCTGTCTGCAATTCTTATTTTCTCTCGCATGGTAGGCATTCTGATGAACAAAGGTCAACTTGGAGGGCACAGCACCGGGAATACGTCAGAACCATTTTTATCTGATTTACAGAGCTGTTGAGAGGCTTGGTTTATCTTTGGGCAATACAGACCAGGACTACATAAACCAGAATTCCGTCTGTTTTTTTTCAGATAAGTCATAGTAGATTGTTAACCCCCAGTAACAAACTGTTGCATTTCATATGAGAGTGACATTCACTGAATTAAGTGATACCAGTCTTGCTTGTTTTCTTTCTGTTGCTTTATTTTTACCTTTTGAGCTTTTTTATTTGGAATAATTGCGGCAGTTTAAAACGTAAGTGTATATCCTCACATAGTCATATTGATCTACATCATAGAAAGTGTGTATTGTATGTTTGACGTATTCTCTCTCCCCTGCAGGATTCACGGGCTATAGAGGAGTAAGATCCACACAGCTCCCAGCCAGTTCTGGATTGGTTATTTCAAGCTGCTGCAACTTTATTGTTTTTTTGTCTTCTTTTTTCCCCTTCCCCTGTTGTGCTACTGTCTGTTTGAGTTTACTAATACTCGCACGTCGTTCCATATAGGGGGAAGAGGAGAATTAGCCTTGGTCATCGCTCCTGCTGTAGCCGGCTGATGAGGTTAGTGGTAACCTATGTTCACTTCATAACAATTGAGGTGGGCCAGCTAGTTCCTGCAAGTGCCTATAATCCTAGCTGTCAAAGACTGCTTTAAATCTTGGTTCATTCGTTCCACAACACTATTACCCTGAGGTCTGTATGGAGACGAAAACTTGACTTGGACCCCCTACGAAGTCATGGCATTCTTATACGCGTTAGATGTGAAAGCAGGACCCTGATCCGAATGGAAGGTGCCACAGGCAAAAATCCCTACAAAGATACGCAAGTCTCTTATGACAGTTCGCGAATCACCGCTGCGGTGTGGCCACACCCATACAAAGCGTGTGCATGAATCAAATGTAACTAAGATGTACCTATGCGCAGTGTCAGAGGAAAAAGGACCGCAGTGTTCTACATAAACACAACCATGTGGTTTATTAGAAATGTACAACTGTGTCTGGGGCGGACGCACAGCAGTTGAAGGCTTAATCAGCTGGCAAATGTCACATTGAAGGACATAATCACGTGTCTCTTTGTACAGTCCCCGCCACGAGAAACATTGTTGCAAATGAGATACAGTAGCTGAAACGCCCGCATGCGCAGACGTGACACCTTCGTGGGCAGCAGTAATCAGTGTGGACCTGCGTTGCGTTGGAAATCAATCTTTCACCAATGTCTGGTATTTTCACATAAGGAACTTTATCAGGACTTAAGTGATATGAATACTTTGAAGGGAACCCCTTAGGATATTTACTTCCCTTCTCAGTCGCGACGACAGCCGCCCAGATGTCATCTTCAATCTTACTTTTGGAACGCGTAACTGCTGCAACCAAATATGTCGATACTGCTGATTTTGCGGCCTCATCGGCAAAACTATTGCCAACAGCGTGAACTCCCACAGGCTGATGACTGAGAGTATCAATTACATACGCGAGTGGCAACTGCTCTTTAAGCTCAGCCACTTCAATCCAGATCATTTTATGTTTTATCGTGCTACCCTTGTAATCACAAAGGAATATTAAAGATCATCTGAGAAAGTACACCCCAGGCAGAGCCTTGCGCTCCTCTAATGCCTGTAAGTTATCCCAATTGATGTTCAACCTTAAATCGAAGAGCGGTAGAGCTCTGTCGGTCCTTCTTCCTCAAATCTGGAACGAGCTACCTGCAACCTTGCAAGGGGAACCAGTGTTACTGCCCTTCAGAAAGGCGTTAACGACCCACCTGTTTAAAAAGAGAACATCCTTAATCTAATCGCCAACTGGGTCGCGGGCGGACAACCGGTGGCTATTTGTTGTGTTCCTTTCTTTAAAAGCGCTTAGAGACAAGTGGTGATTTGCGCTATATAAAACTACAGTAACATAACATAACATAACAATCATTCTGAATCCAAAAGAACAGGTTTTCATTGTAAGACTGGACACAGTAGTAAGAATCACTCACAATAAGAGTTGTCACACCAGGATCAGCGTACTTCAATGCAAGCATCAGAGGTTGGAGCTCTGCCAATTGTGCGGTACAGTCCCCTAAAGTCTGGGTATACACAACTTTGGACTTGAATTCATCATTCACCATGGTACCTACCACAATGGCGCGAGCTGAGACGTATGCATGCTTAGACCCATGAGCAACTTGCGCTGAACCATCAGTGTAAATGATGCAATGGAAACCCTCCAAAGGTCGCATAGTCAATGACGCAGGATGAACAAACTCATACTGCAAATACTCTTGTGACTGAAGGAGGCATCAAAAATAAATGTGACATCCGGAGACGTCAATGATGCAGCCCATTGTATCCACCGGGGGTGCAAAGCTTTAGAATTTGGTACACTGGTTATCGTCACTGCCTATAGTGCAGGACACGGGGTTACAACCAACATGCGTTTTCTCTACGACAGTGCATGTTCCTTAAGAATGACCATTTGCACTGCTGCCAAAACGTTTTCCACAGTGGAAAACCGCATTTCAACCGAAGTGTACAAGTGTGACTTGTAAGCGTTAAAAGTAAGGTAAGTAAAACCCACCGCCCCAGGGATGATTCTTATCACCAGGTTGGTGTGGTTATCACGAGTCAGTAAGAATTTAGATTCTAGAAGATCTGCCTGCAAAGATTGCAAAATGGCTGAATGTTCAGGCATGAGGTCTAGATGATCTAAGGACCCGCCCGGTCACAGTGTGAAGGACCAAATGATAGGACTGATCACTTGATTCTCTGATGGTTATTCACTAACAATATGTGTACTGGATCTAGTCTGACCAGTTCTTGATTAAGTCCTTGACATTATCACTCTTTGGTGACTTACACATTTGTTTCTCCTTCTCTTTATATATTACTATATGTAGACTGCAGCACCACCTGTCATAAAGACAGATTTGACAGTTTAGCCAGCTAGTTACCTGGCTCATAGACCTCCTAGGTTCTTGCTTGTTATTTACGTGAATGTTCAGGCAGCCAGCATGATTTGGTAAAAGTAGGTTGTATCAAAGCATAAAAAGGCTTGATACACTGGGCATATTCGGGAATGTAAGTACGCTCGAAATTAAAAAAAAACAGCAAGGACTGTGATTTTTTCAATGTTGTAGGAGCGCGCAGCTGTGCGCATTTCTCCAAGAAGTGAGGAGCCAATCCTCGACCTTCATTGTTGAGCTCGTAGCCCAGGAACAACACTGTGTACTCTGCAATGTGAGACTTTGCAAAGTTGAATTTGTTACCAAAGTCCGCAAAGTTACAAATTATGCTGTGAAGGCGACACAGATGCGCCCAAATTTCGTCGTCTGTAAGGTAAATGTCATCCACATACAAACACGCATCTGGGTCAACTCTCTCCAAGAGAGATACAATGCGGGCAGCAAACACACCCAAACTATTCTTGTAGCCCATGGCCAGGCATTTAAATTGGCGTTGTTTGCCGCCACTGGAAAAACTGGTCCATTGGGAACCTAGACCATCCAAATTGTGGGCAAAAAAAAACGCTGGATATTTCAAGTAAGGTTTTAAACCGTTTTCGCACAAGACCATCCACCAAAGCAGAGCCATGGGTATTCTGTACTGCACAGGTACGGCAATGCGCGTTCAAATGCAGGTAATCCAATACCACACGGTACGAACCATCAGGCTTGGTCACAGTAAAAAGTGGATTATTCATCGGTGACACACAAATTTCAATCACTGCTTGATATTTTAATTGTTCAAGGATTTCCGCAACAGAAGCCTTACCTTCACGCCAGATGGGATATTGAGGTTGAAGCTGTGGCATAGACCGTAAGGGAATCTCGTGGTGTGGGGAAAATGTATCCCAACCACAGTGTGTACGGTACAGAGCTGGCGCAAGAGCTTTAGCCCAATCTTCTGCAAAATTCAGCGCATGCTACTTGGAGACCGTATGTGCGAAACTAGGGAGGATTACCTCCTCCCCTCTCGGAGCTGCGAGAACAAAAGGAAGGGGGCCAGTCAGCCTCCGCTAACAAAATGTCATAGGTAGTTGTTAGATTTTCCTAAAATACCCCATTTAAGGTACGTTGTATGTCACTTTCAATTAAAAGGACAATTTCATAAAGCCTATCAGGGGAGCTACTCTGGTATCAGCCGTCTCTACAACAACATATCTGTCAGTCGCTGTCACCTTCAGTAGTGGACGCAGGGCCTCTCGCACTATGGTAATCTCCGCCGCGCTGTCCAACAACGTCAGCGCCCATGTCTGATTCAGAAGCTGCGTTCTCACTATCGGTGGCATATCTTGCTGTTAAAGCCGCAACTTTCTTTTTCTGAAATTGGGGTCTTTTCTGTGAAGAATCATCCTGCTTGACTTTTCCATCTTTCGGGCGGGGCTAGTCGCGGCTCTGTGGGCCACCCCTACCTCTTCCGCCGCTTCCACCACCAGACGATGATGCCGATGTGTCCTGTAAAGAACGAGGAGAGCGTTGATCAGGAACCTGAAATCTATCAGGCGACTTAGTTGTAGTGCGATCGCGCAAATCATAAACGCACTCAGTAGACGCAGTCACGGGTGATGGGGGGCGGGACTCCTGTTTCTGTTGTTTTTTCCCCTGCTTTTTATTTTTGTTCCAATTTTTCTTTGGAGCTGTGGGTTGAATGTCTGTTTCAGACTTCGTACCCTGGGTTTGCTTTTTATCTTTAGCAGTAAAGGGCTTGACACCTAAACTATTTCGGCCAATGGTTTAATACGCCACCGTAATAATTCTCGGTAACTGTCGGGGTTTTTTGGCATCGGGGACATCGTGTAAGGCATTTGCCACTTGAAAGTTCACCACATCTCCCTTAACATTAGAAAGGACGAGATCGGCAACTACGTCAAATGTGCCAACACGTCTCATTCCTAATTCAACCGCAGCCTCAAGTCTGTGTTCGTCCTGAAAACGCTTAATAATCGTCGGAAGGACAGCCATTGACGGAGTGCCGAAGCACCTCGTGTACACTGCCGCAAAAATTCTCCCCCATGACTCGCAGTCACCGGCTTCTGGTACCAAGTCCTTGGGTAAACTAATTGTAAACATCTTGTGTTTTTCTACGGGAGTCGAATTAGGAAATGCTGCTTCCAGCTGGTCAAACTTCTCGGCAAGGCAAAAAGGCATATCATCCTTATCCTGGGGACGCTTGCCCATCACCGCATTGACCATCACAGGACTAAGCTTCATTCCGCTCGGTCCAGCTGAAAGGGCCGCAACACCAGGGGCCCCGCCCTGGAAATTGCGGGTAATATATTGAACTAGGGCCCGTATAACACTGACAGAAGAGTCATACAGGGTCCGTAATTCAGCAACGGAGACTTGCTCCGCACGAGGATGCGGGGTGAATCCAGCCAAAAACGGACAAGAAGCGCCTGGAATGGACAAAGGACCCAATCTAATCACCGTTACACTGTGGGGAAGGGCACCATTAAACCAAACACGGTGCTGCCATGCAGAAATCGGAATCTCCTGTGTCCTACAAGGGACATATTCCCCAGGCATGGCAGTGTGAGTGTAAGTGTTAAACACCTGAGTAGCCACATCTGCTGCCGGAAACGTCACCCATGAGTAGAAAATCTCAAACGGGCAAGCAACCTCAGCACTCACCACTAAAATTACTGCCATGCCTTCCAAACCAACATTATAAGCTTACACATGATTGCGGACCGCAATGCGAATATGTTACGGTATGTCAATGTTAGCCATAGTGACACAGAGAAGAAAAGGTACAATGTAAAACAAATAAGCACAACTGGGTAGTAATTCAAAAGGAAACCATTTTGAAAGATTCAAGCTTGAAAAAACCTACGTAACTATAGGTAGGTTTGTCCGACACTAATAATTATCCGGACACAATAGTGAAGGGGTTAAGGACTGTTTGAAAGTACTACTCAAGTGTCATGTCATAAGACCACCAGCGTTGGGCGCCATGTAGCAGGGATTCTGCTCATACACAGAACTGTGTATAGAGACTTGGAACCTCAGTGAATTAGGGTGTGTCAAAACTCACCTTTGTAGCCAAAATCCCCTACCAGACTAGCAATCAGTGTCTCAATGGTTCTTCCATAACCCCAATGATTAGACAACCCAGAACATGGAACTTAGAATACCTCAGGCAATGTGGAACACATGAGCACTCTTTTGTTATACTCTCATACCATTCCAAAACGGGGAGTAAATGAAGACACGTGCAAGTTTGAAATATTTATTTCTAATGCCGTGTTCTCAGGCGCAGTATCTTAGCTAATACAAGCAGACATATTATAAGCAACAAGATTATCAGCATAGTTACTATTCCATAAAATACAAAGGGAGAAAGCATGTTAAAATGCTAAATGGAAAACAGGTTAGAATACACCTATATCTCACCCTCCCTTGCTAGTAGGTTATTTTATATCTACAGAAGGTCTCTTGGGATTACAAGGGCAGCCCCATTCCTCTGGTCCTAGCAAAAATAGATCACATCAGTTTCTGCACCAGCTCTCTGCATGCGAGTGTTCTCCAAGTGTGGGATCATGCCTATGCAGTGCATTATTAAAGCGCCAAAATCAGAGGTGGCCACAGCTGTATATATGCAGTCCAAACAACAACCACTGTGTTGAAATAACCTTGAAGGCCTCGGCACTCACTGTTCAGACAAAGCTTACCAAGCAAGGCGGCTAGTAAAGAAAACATATTATTCTCGTGTGAAGCAAAACACTCTGCTAGACTCTAAACATTTATAATAATGTGTGCTGTGTGCAAAGGCAGCAGAAAGGAAAAATGGCGATTAAACTTCTAATAAGCTCATGCCAACCTAACACAGTGTAAATGCAAGGCTCATTCCCATGACACTAGCCGGTTGCACTAGCCCTCAGGTGAGGATACAGTGGTATGAATCCAGGACCCCAACAGTGTCTAAGTCCGTTGCTTAGACATTGTAAATGTAGTAAAGTCATAAGGAGTATATAATTATGAACTCCCCAGCTCCATAAAGGTTTTACTAAAAACTGGGACGTTTGGTAGGAAACTTCTCAGCACATCAAACCCCCATTGGTGACAGTGTGAGATTTAATGTAAAATGCACTCATAGAGCATCTTAGAGATGACCCCTTAAAAACAGCCAGCTCTGTTGTGGTTCTTGAATGGCTGCCCACCACTTGCCACCACCAGACCTCTAGGTAGATAGTCTCCACTCTCCAGGTCCAGAACCAAAGCCCATCCTGGGCAGGGGTGTCGTGCCTCCTCCCCCAGGATGGATGGGGTCCACGAAAAGGAAGCTTCAAAGGCCTCCCACCTTTGGAAGCTGTCCCTGCCTTTTGCTGCCCACATCAACTGGCTCCCACCAGCTCTGCCCCCCCACTTCAAGTGGGAGAATCGGCTGGAAAACCAAGCTAGAAAGAGAGGTGTGCCCATCTCTGCCAATCCCATCCCACAGGTGGGGGAGGGGAGGTGAAGCACGCATCTCAGTCCCCTCCATCTTGAAGATGAGGGGACTCAGCCAATTAGGGAGCGGCTCATGACCCCTCACACAAGAGGGTAGCATACTGGGGGGTGTACTCACCCAAATAAAAGGGGCCCATTGATCCCGAGTTGCAGGCCCCTTTTAACGCCTCTAAATTCAGTATTTAGAGACACCCTGAACTTTGCCTCCTCAGATTGGAGGAAAAAGAAGGACCAAAGAGCTGTGCTGACCCAGTAGGAAGAGGACACCTACTGCTTTGGCCCCAGCCCTACCAGTCTGTCAACCTCTCACCTGCCTACAGCAAAGAATCTGACATGTCCAGCACTAAGCATCCCACAGAGCCCAGAGGACCTGCCCTGCAACCATTTTACAGACTCTTTCTCCCCTAAGCACCGGATTTGCTCAAGCCAAGGCTCACACATAGACTCTGGATTCCGGCAACTCCGCGATGCTGCACCACTCTGCACCGGATGCCCATGGCCCGAGTTCAGGTGGCCCAACACCACAAGAAGGTCTCCCCAGCAATCCTGACCTGGAATCTGGTGATCCCTGACCTCCCTTAAGCTTTAAGACGATGCCTGCAGCCTTAGCCTGAAGGATCCCAGCAACTGGAGCTGGTAAGACGACTCTCCAACAGAAGACACCCCAGCACAAGACACCCACAGGCTTGGGTGGCCCAACCAACAGTGTCCAGGCATCCCCCAAGAACCCAACTTACCTCTAAAACCAGTGGTCACCATCAGGAAGTCTCCCTGTGTTAAATATTAGATTGCGGAGTGAACATTACCAGCGCCATCTTGTCCCATTTTAGACCTTTGCGAGCACGTAAGCGGCAGCCATTTTAGAAACTATGGCCACTCTTGTAACATTGCCGATCACTTGCACGTCTCCCCGGCCTTGCGATCATCCCCCGCATGTTAAATATTAGATTGCGGAGTGAACATTACCAGCGCCATCTTGTCCCATTTTAGACCTTTGCGAGCACGTAAATGGCAGCCATTTTAGAAACTATGGCCACTCTTGTAACATTGCCGATCACTTGCACGTCTCCCTGGCCTTGCGATCATCCCTCGCACTCTGGCAACCCCCAAGCATCTGTCGGAGCCATAAAACAGCTTCAACGCGACCCAGCCCCGGAGCCACATCCCGTGCGGAACCCACATACCCTTTCATCTCATTCACACAAATGAATCCTTTGATAACCCCTTCCCCTGTGCCCGATTGTCCGAGCTGATCCCAGGCCATCACCTAGCCCTGCGGATGCGGTTTATTGCCCCCTACAATAGAAACTCGCCTCTCTTCAAAGGAGCCGAGATTAATCAATGCCTTCACACCACAAGATCTGACCGATCACTCATATTCCCGTTCCCAGCGGAATGCCTAGCTGCGCGATAGCCATCACATGCTGAGATTGGTGTGGGGACCTCTACTGTAGATATGTGTGGGAACGGGCTTGGAGCGGGGATTCCGGGGATGTCTTTCCGTACATCAAAGCATTGCCAAGAATGTGTTGTATGTAATAAAGCAATAAACCTGTGTATAAGAGGCCAGGCCTCAGAGATGTTGTTAGAGCACCTCGAGAATATACCCTCTTGTCTGATCTGACGTGTTCTGCTCCGGAGCTAATTAATCTCTGTTTCCAGCTTTCCAGTTTCCAGCGCCTGCCTCTTTATTTGATAATCGTCGAAGTGGTTTAGAGGCGACTAACGCCAAAGCAGTGTGTAGAAAGGTAACCTGGAATAGCTGCTTTTCCACAAATTGGCGACCCAAATGTGGGGCCCATCAGCGACATGTGGATCCAGTGGGAGAGGTCCTGACGACAGAGTGAACGGCTGCAACGATCGGGAAGAGCTCCCGCCTGATAGACCCTCGTCTGGCGGCCGATCATCCGAACTTCGCTGGTTCCAAACAGACCTCTCTCGAGTGATCTACAGTCCTGACTGGGGACCCTCAGGAGCGCCGGGGCACTAACGGAGAATAGAGGACGACTGGGCGCTGGAAGTGGAAGACGAGAAAACTGTCCATACGGTCCGGGTAAGGTCGTGCAGCACGACTCCCTTTGTTTGTTTGATTGTTTGAAATTGATTGAATCACTTAACCTCGGTTGTTCAGCGACATTGGTTCTTCTTGAGACATTCTCTGTCTACAAACGGTAAAGAATAGGAATATTCTCTCTCCCTTTGTGAATAGTGAAGGATAGGTAGCGCGGACTTTTTGTCCCTATCAGTAAGGGCTGATGATACGCCGCGTCTATCTTCTCCCCACTGATTGATTGGTCATATTGGTTCTTTTGAGATATTCCCTGTTTGCATATAACGAAGAATAGGAATATTCTGTCTAGTCTTTGCAAGTAGAGAAGGATAGGTAGTGCGGACCTTTGTCCACCATTGTTTGAAATATTTTTTATTCGTTATACATCATGCCTATCTTCTCCCCACTGATTGGTAGTTGGTTCAGCCCAGACCGTTTATTAGAGGTAGATCATCCAGCTCCACTGGAAGGCACCCCTAATAAGGACATGTTCACGAAGTATGGATTACTCGCCGTAGCCTACAGCAAGCTATGGCATAAAAATACCAAGAAAGATCGAGAAAGTCAGTGGCCACTGATGGGATCTTTTGATATAAATAAAATAGAAGCACTAGAAACAGCCCTTCTTAAACAGAAAACCACGTCAACCATGCTCAATAGTTTCGGCATGTGGTGGAAAGAAGCAATGCAGCGTAAAAAGAGAGACGAAGCGAAGGTAGAAAAAGAAATGCAAAAAGCAGCCCACCTGGCTGGTCAAAAACTAGAAGAAGAGATTAAGGAGAGAGGGAGGATAAAGAAAGAACGGGAGTCCGAAACATCGGGCCAATGCCCTGTTAGAACACCCTCTGTACTTTACCCTGAGCTACCATCGAAGCAAAAGGCGAACGATGATTTACTCCTAGGTCCCCCAATCATCTATATGCCCCCTCCATATGCTCCCTCCCATCCTATAGCTCAGCACCAACACCCTCTGACCCCTAATGAAGGTAGTGCCAGGGCCTCGGTACCCACGGCCTCCGCGCCGACCTAGCCTCTCGTACTAAACCCCACATCAACTGAAGCTTCAAACCAGCCTGAAGCTGTAGGGAAGGAAATTACGAGAGCAAGCCGCTTGAACAGCCATGAACGAGCAGGTATTGACAAAATTGTGAAAACGCTAATAGACCGAAAAGAGACGGAAGAATATATTTCAGATATATGTAACACGTATACTAGCAGCCATAAACAACACTTTATTGTACAATTTTGCTACCATACCCTCACAGCCTATGAGGAGAGATATCAGGATAAGAGACCTGAACGCCTTGCGAACTTGTACCGAAAGGTAGATGTAGGAGATGAGAGCGAGTGTGACGTGAGGGAACTCTTCTTGCGTACGCTCGAAGTCTTCCGCCATCTCACTGAACAAGGACCGATAGCTAAAAACACGACTCCTGTAGTAACCGAACCCCCGATAGGAAAAGATGATACCATGATGCCGATAAAGGAGGCCGCTCCCTACTGGGATCCCCCACGAGGTCAGGGAACTCATGATGATAATAACCATCAGGACGCAAAGGGAAGGGTAGTTTATAACTGGGTATACCAACCCTGGGATCGACAGGACATCCTGACATTCCGAAAAACCTTACCGGACTTACGAAAGAACCCCACAGCCTTTTATACAGAACTAGGTAAGGCCCTAGGTTCCACAATCATGACTTTAGCAGACATCGACTTGTTCTTCGGGTTATGTCTACCAGCTGATGTGTGGAAGCGAATCCGGAAAGTCGACCACCTTGAGCTGTTCGGACATACCTGAAAACAACTTGATGACATAGATAGGCGACGAGATCCCGGACAGAAACCCTTAAAGGCTATTTTAGAACTCCCCGACAAAATTGTTCAAAAGCTAAAGACACTGATCCCCGAGAAAAAGGTAGATTGGTCAATTGTAACGGCTTGCCGTCAGAAACCCCAAGAAGATGTCTCCAAATACTTTTCTCGATTCGAGACAGTGTTTTCTGACTATAGTGGTCAGGACATGACCACTGCGACCGGACATCACCTGTTTGTCCAAAATTACATTAAAGGTCTGTTACAGGAAGTCTCACAGAAATTACAGACTAGCGAGAGTGGTTGGGCGGCCTCCAAACCCGTGGCTATCCTTCAGATGGCCCAGTACTACGAGCATCAAAAGAATGAAAATGACAGGGCATCGGAAAAGAAGAAGAAAGACCTAAAAGAAAGAGTTATGATCGCACAGTTGCAGGGAGTGATGATAGGAAGGGAACCCTACAGAGGAAACTACCAACCGACTACCCCTAGAAACCCACCTCCTAGAGATAACGCACCCACATCCTACGCTGGACGTAGGGATTTGACCGAGAACCAATGTGCGTTTTGTAAAGCGATCGGACATTGGAAATTCCAGTGTCCGATTCTTTTAGAAATAATTAGGAATAAAGAGGCGAGAGACCCCACGAACGATCCAAGAAATAAAGGACGTGGGCGAGGACACCCGAATGACAATAACAACGAAAAGCCCTGTAAAACGAACACATTTGACCGACCCCGACAGAACCAGTGCCAATTGTCTGACCACGACAACACGTACGACTTTGCATAGGACTGCCAAAGGCAAGGGAGGGATCCAGTCGAGCTCTATGTTGACCAGCAAGGCCCTTATGTCACCGCTAAGGTCCTAGGCACGAAGTCTCCATTTTTGGTAGACACAGGAGCAACACGTAGTGCTTTATCTAAACAACTGATTCCAAGGGCATCCTTATCTGGCTCACATGTAACATCGATAGGTTTTGATGGAACGCCCTCCACTAATCCCTTGTCCA
This sequence comes from Lissotriton helveticus, assembly GCF_964261635.1. Classification (NCBI taxonomy): domain Eukaryota; kingdom Metazoa; phylum Chordata; class Amphibia; order Caudata; family Salamandridae; genus Lissotriton; species Lissotriton helveticus. The sequence continues at coordinate 1,791,803,476 of NC_136068.1, forward strand.
CACCAATCCCTTTTGCTTTGGAAAACCACGCTACTAACACGACATTCCTGCTGTCCTCCAACACCCCCGACGCCATTATGGGTCTCGACTTATTGAAGCATTTCCGAGCCACCATTAGATGTTCACCGGACGGAGTCCGAGTCATTTTGTACGACAATCCCAACCAGCTCAGACTTTGTCCCACACAACATATGCTCTCTGTGACTGACGCCCACATATCATTGATTGACACCTTACCCCTGTACTTATGGGCAAAGACCGACTCAGACGTAGGACGAAAGATGATTGACCCCGTGCACATAACGGTACGACAAAACGCGACCCTCCCCATCCTCCCACAATACAGGATATCTCCTGAAGGCGAGAAGGCACTGGTAGAGATTATTCAATCCTTAGTAGATGCAGGAGTGGTAGAGGAGGTGGTCAGCAACACTTGTAACAGCCCTATCCTGCCGATCATTAAGAAACAAGAAGATGGAGATGAGAAAGCGTACCGCTTCATCATCGACCTCCGTGAGGTTAACAAGGTAGTCGTGCCACAATACCCTGTGGTCTCCGACACACCACCATCCTGACCCTGATCCCGTCCACTGCCACCACTTTCACTGTCATTGACCTCAAGAACGCCTTCTTCTCCATCCCTATCCACCCTGACAGCCGCTACCTTTTCAGATTTACCCTAAAATCCCGCTCGTAAAGATTTTGTCGAGCACCCCAAGGCTACACCGAAAGTCCCAGCATCTATAGCCAGGCCCTCAAGAGACAGCTAGACGCAGTCCAGTTGCCGGATGGAGTGGTGTTAATCCAATACGTAGATTACATCCTCCTAGCAGCTGACACCACTCCCCTTGCAGTCACAGCCACCATCCAACTCCTACATTTCCTTGCAGAGAATGGTCACAAGGTTTCCAAAAAGAAATTGCAGTTTTGTCAACCCCAAGTGACATATCTAGGCCACCTTTTGTCCAAAGAAGGGAGGAAACTTACGCCCGACAGAATTCAGACCATTTTAGACACGCCTGTCCCTAAAACCCAGAAGCAAGTCCGCTCCCTGGTAGGCCTCACCTCCTTCTGCCGGCAGTGGTTACCGAACTTCAGCCTCATTGTCAAGCCATTACTTTCCCTCCTAGCCAAAGATGTCCCCTTCCCACTCCCTTGGGCCCCCGAATGCCAATCTTCCTTCAAAGAATTGCGAGATGCCCTCTGTTCAGCTCCTGTCCTAGGAACCCCAGACTATTCCAAGCCTTTTTCCCTCTACACCCACGAAAGGGAAGGATGCGCTTTATCTGTCCTGACACAGTCCATTGGCTTCAAACAACGCCCATGCGCTTACTTCTCAGCCACTCTTGACCCTGTAGCCAGAGGTCTGCCTGCCTGCCTTCGAGCCGTAGCTGCCGCTTCGGTCTCCATCCGACAGAGTGAAGGAATTGTACTCTCTAATTCCCTCACCATGCTGGTACCCCATTCTGTTGATACCCTCCCGAACCAAACCAAGACCCAACATCTGACTAGCGCACGACTGACTGGGTACAAATTGACTTTACTGGCACCTCACATAACTCTGAAAAGATGCACCACTCTGAATCCGGCAACCCTCCATGACTGTGTGACCCTCACTGACGAACAGACCAGGAGCAGGGTAGATCTCCGAGATACTGCTTTCCCGGAACCTGACGGCGAACTGTGGGTGGATGGTTCATGCATTAAACTCCCGGACGGTACCACTTCTGCTGCATACGCTGTGACCACAGCCCGAACTATTGTCGAGACAGCTCGCATCACACAACGATCCGCACAAGCAGCAGAACTGATTTCCCTTACACGAGCATGCATCCTAGCAGCAGGGACGACAGACAGCCAGTATGCCTTCGGGGAGGTTCATCACTTTGGGCTCCTTTGGAAGGAGAGGGGATTCCTGACCTCACATGGCACACCGATCTCGCATGGAGACCTAGTCTCTGCCCTGACCGAAGCAGTCCTCCTCCCCAAACAGTTAGCGGTAATTAAGTGCCAGGCACACAAGAAAGTCACTGACATCATAGGACAAGGGAACGCACTAGCCGACATCACAGCACGAACTACAGCTGAGAATAGGACGACTACCCGCATGTACGTAACCCGGTCTCAAGGAGAGAAATGGAAAGACGCTAGAGAGACCATAAGAGACATTCAAGCGACTAGCACCCCACACGAACTGACTGAATGGGCGTGGGTGGGACTAAAAGACGATGAAGGCTGCTGGCGAATGAAAGACACTGACAAATGGTTGTTACCAATTCCTATCTGATCCCCATACTGACCATGGCACACTCCGCTGCACACATAGGATCTGCCCCCATGACTGAACTCGTCTCTAAAGTTTGGCAGAACGACAAGATAGCTGACGCAGCAAAATGCCTGGTTCAACAATGCCTGATATGCCTGCAACACAACCCGGGGAAAGGGACTGTAGTACCCCGGGGAGGGTTTGGGGTCCCCGACCACCCCTTTGAGGTCCTCCAAATGGACTACATTCAGCTAGAAAGGTGCCATGGTCTAAAATACGTACTGGTTATTGTGTGTGCGTTCAGCAAATGGGTTGAAGCCTCCCCCACTCGAGACAACACCGCCATCACTACTGCTAAGGTGTTGTTGAAAGAGTTCTTCCCCCGCTACGGCCTTTGTCGAATTATGTGGAGCGACAACGGCCCCCACTTCGTATCTGAAGTTATCCAACTCATACTGAAAGGGTTGGGTGTAAAACAAAAGTTCCACGCAGTCTTCCACCCCCAATCAGCAGGCCTAGTGGAACGACATAACGCCACACTGAAACTCAAGCTAGCAAAAATAGTTGCCACCACAGGACTGAAATGGCCAGACGCTCTCCCACTGGCATTGCTATCTATGCGCTCCACTCCTTTCAAGCACCACTTAACCCCCTATGAAGTTGTCTTCGGCCGACCTAGGAACATATGGGCCGCGCCGAAGCCGACGTCCATCCATGATGTCCCAGACATCCTAATGTCTGATTATCTGCATAATTTAACGAAAACACTAACTGTTATCCACCAACAGGTGCAGCAAGCCATTCCGGACACATCCAGGGGCCCCGGACACGACATCCAACCCGGTGATTTTGTGCTAATCCGGAACTTCAAGAGGACGAAGAGTCTGAAACCCAGGTGGATGGGCCCCTGGCAAGTCCTGATCACCACTCAAACAGCACTCCGGGTGGAAGGCAAGAGGAATTGGCTGCACGCACATCACTATCGGTGGATCTCACCAACCCTAACAACGGACGAAAACGTGGACACTCAAGAAGAACTCCTGAAGAAAGACCGACCTGCCCTGAGTTGTTACCTTGAACCAGAGACACTTGAACTGACTGAGTCTCCCGATCCCACTGTGCCGACCAGGGAAGAGTACAACTTGCGATGAAAGGGGAGGGTTCCGGCAAAGCAGGCCACTAACTGAATCAACAGTCTCAGAACGGCAGCTAACACTACAAAGGCTGCCGGGAGAGACGCCAACAAAGTGTGTGGTTCTGCCCGCTACCGGGCCCTCCTGAGAAAGACGTAAGGAGTTCTGGAACAATTCCTTTGTTCAATTGCTACACCAGCACAACCTCGCTGCCAATGCCACCAACTGCTGGATCTGTGGGCTGCTGCCACATGCAACTGAACATTCTATCCCTTTCATCCCTTCGCCTTTCTCCGTTCATGGGTCCTACCTTGCCTGGTTGATGCTCTTGCAGGAGAGTTACAAGGACAATGCAACTTCTGGCGAAACCATTTCACACTTTTACGATGGGTTCTGGCTGGGAAAAACCGGAAAAGCCTCCACTCCCTTTTGTCCTCAAACCTCAAACGCAACACTTCAGCTGAACATTCCGGAGAAAGAACGGCTCGAGATGCAGGTTTTCAACAATCCGGCCAGACCCACCTTTTCTTATCTGCGCAAACGGACTGCTGCAACTCTGACTGTGGCCCTATCTGTGGTGAATGTCTCTGGCCTCGTTTGCATCGAGGGCCTAGGGATCAAAATCGTGGGCCACAGCTTCTGTCCTATCAGAAGAACTTTGAACACAGCTGATCCCCCTTCATTTGTAGCATCTCCGAACATGTATTTTGTCTGCGGCACCAAAGCCTACACCTGGCTCCCTAAAGGCTGGGGAGGCACATGCTACATCTCCTTTGTCCTTCCTCCCACCTACGTGGCACCGGCAGCATACCACAGGCAGAAGCGCTCTTTGGACATAGAACAAGCAGATTCCACCTCTTCGCAGTTCCTTGATGCTGCGAAGGGACTCATTCCTTTCTGGGGTCCGATGTCAAACAGTCGGGCCACCCGTCATTTGACCCAAGCAGTCGAAACAGCATTGAACGTCACAGCCGGCATCCTTGCTAACAACACAGCTGGGCTGCAGGCGGTCCGCCTCGTGGCTTTGCAGAACCACCTTTGTCCCAGACTATTCGCCTTCTGTCTACAAAGCGATAGAACACCTCCACGGACTATCTTAGTAAATCCATCAGGAACAAGACGACTGGACACTCGGAAGTTGGTTTTGGACCACTTTGAAAGACTGGGGCTGGAAATTATTGATAATTGCATTGGTGCCAATTCTTGTTTTATGTGGGTGTTGCCTGGGGATACAATGCATATCGCCCTTGTGCTCTCTGTTTGCAAATTCGTTATGCCCTAAGACTTTGGACAATCAATTTGAGCACGTAAAAGTTTTGTACGAAACAGAGATCCACCACATAATGAACATTGACATAAATTAACAAGATGTCGGGGTATGTTCAAAGGATACACTGTTAAATATTAGATTGCGGAGTGAACATTACCAGCGCCATCTTGTCCCATTTTAGACCTTTGCGAGCACGTAAGCGGCAGCCATTTTAGAAACTATGGCCACTCTTGTAACATTGCCGATCACTTGCACGTCTCCCCGGCCTTGCGATCATCCCCCGCATGTTAAATATTAGATTGCGGAGTGAATATTACCAGCGCCATCTTGTCCCATTTTAGACCTTTGCGAGCATGTAAACGGCAGCCATTTTAGAAACTATGGCCACTCTTGTAACATTGCCGATCACTTGCACGTCTCCCCGGCCTTGCGATCATCCCCCGCATGTTAAATATTAGATTGCGGAGTGAACATTACCAGCGCCATCTTGTCCCATTTTAGACCTTTGCGAGCACGTAAACGGCAGCCATTTTAGAAACTATGGCCACTCTTGTAACATTGCTGATCACTTGCACGTCTCCCCGGCCTTGCGATCATTCCCCGCACGCTGGCAACCCCCAAGCATCTGTCGGAGCCATAAAACAGCTTCAGCGCGACCCAGCCCCGGAGCCACATCCCGTGCGGAACCCACATACCCTTTCATCTCATTCACACAAACGAATCCTTTGATAACCCCTTCCCCTATGCCCGATTGTCCGAGCTGATCCCAGGCCATCACCTAGCCCTGCGGATGCGGTTTATTGCCCCCTACAGTAGAAACTCGCCTCCTTCAAAGGAGCCGAGATTAATCAATGCCTTCACACCACAAGATCCGACCGATCACACATATTCCCGTTCCCAGCGGAATGCCCAGCTGCGCAATAGCCATCACACGCTGAGATTGGGGTGGGGACCTCTACTGTAGATATGTGTGGGAACGGGCCTGGAGCGGGGATTCCGGGGATGTCTTTCCGTACATCAAAGCATTGCCAAGAAAGCAATAAACCTGTGTATAAGAGGCCAGGTCTCAGAGATGTTGTTAGAGCACCTCAAGAAGATACCCTCTTGTCTGATCTGACGTGTTCTGCTCCGGAGCAAATTAAACTCTGTTTCCCGCTTTCCAGTTTCCAGCGCCTGCCTCTTTATTTGATAATCGTCAAAGTGGTTTAGAGGCGACTAACGCTAAAGCAGTGTGTAGAAAGGTAACTTGGAATAGCTGATTTTCCACACCTGCCTGAGCCTGCAGCAACTTTGCCGAACCAAAGGTGTCCATTGAGAATCACAGGTCCCTGACATCTCCTTGGCACACCACACCCTGCCGCCCCTGTGCCGATGGTGATGCAGCTCCTGTGCTGATTGTTGTCCCTTGCAGTGCTGACCTTTGCTCCCACACCTGAGTAGCCTGCTCGTACGCAGACCCTAACCGAAGTCCCCGTTAGTCCAATTGGCTAACACTGGGCCCCTGCACTCTACACCTGGATGTCCCAGTGCCACTGGTGGTGCAACTAGAGTGCTTATCTAGGTCTTCGGGAACCTTGACCCTATCACCCAAAACTCTCACTTGTAAGACATTTACTTACCTGTGAAACGGATACTTTTTTCCCATAGGAACCCATGTTATGAGATTTTGGGCCTAAAAAAGTTTTGAACTGTTGTTTTGTGTGGGGAAAACAGTAACTATAACTCAAGCCAAAAAAATATTACTTACCTTGTATTGTGAGATCATTAGGTGTGGTATCTAGGCAACCCACCCCCAATATTCAATGTAATCTAAATGTAATCAAAAAGCATTCTAAAAGGAATTCCAGTGTAATAAAGCCTGCTTTTTAAAATCATACCAACCTGTAACAATTGCAAATCCATTCCCAATTGCATTTCCTTGTAAAGGTTTACCATTTCACCTACTGGAACCAAGTCCTGCTTGGTTATAGAAATAAAATACAAGTATACCTTTTTTATACTTCCCCAATTGGTTTGGATTCTGTCTCTGAGAATGTGTAATCAGTCTCTGAGTGAGTGAATCCAATAAATGCTTATCACACCCACTAGATAAGAATAACTGCTCGCCCACACTACCACAAAGAGAGCTGTTAGTACTTTTCAGAGTTTAGCCTTTTCTATACCTCTGGGAAATCCTTAGGCTCTTTGCACACAATACCAATACCATACTTCGGTATAGTATATACAGAGCGAGCTTCCTACAGTAAGTGCAACTTATGAAAGCAAACACAGCACTAACAGCATGTGCAAAAACTGAATATATCCTGAGCTAAACAACAGTGTATCAGAATAGGTAATTAAATTTCAAGAGACGAATAATCGTACGAAGATTGTGTTCCGTGGCACCACGGAACACAATCTTCGTACGATTCTCTCTCAACTTAGGAGGATAGATATTCGGATGCCAACTGACGAAGATTTTATATGGGAAATTACGTGACTTATAATGGAATTAGGAGCCTTCGTGGAATAAATGTTATGCTTATATGCTCGAATGAACAAAGAAGATTCCTGCTTTATTCGAATCATAGCCGTGAAGAAGTCTAAGGTTGATTATACCAAGACGAAACACGTGTTGGCGGCTAGTGTGTTTAAGAAGCAAGACGGAATGAATAAACGGAAGATTTGAAGATTATTCGTCTCTTGAAATTTAATTACCTATTCGGATACACTGTTGTTTACCTCAGGATATATTCAGTTTTTGTCTATGTGTGGTTTTGTTTTTTGACATTGCCCATTTTGGTTGTGGGTGGGTGAACGCAACCTTATCCTTTGAGCTGGTTTACAGATTAAAAACATTTATAAATATCACACTTCAGCGCAACTAACACTCCATCATCCTCTCTCTTGTAATTTGCACTAACAGCATGTGGAACACATCTAGATGAAGTAGCTGTAAGGTACACACTGCAAAATGGACCATTGTCCAAGCAGAACTCCACAAAGATATGATAAGTAGACACCCTCCATATGTGGATACACAAATATCTAACTTCAAAACATCAAACACAAATCCAACTTACATCATAGGGAGAAGTGCAACCTGAATGACATTGACAGTGGCCAGGCCAAGCTGACGAACTGACCACATACCATGTCACCCAATGCAATATCTGCCCCATCAGGACGTCAACCCACATAGACATCCATCCAACATTTCCCCTTGTCCTGTCTAACTCCAGCACTAGTTCCAAGGTCACATCATACTAACCACTTCACCCGGATCAACCAACAGAGATCAAACAAACACAACTGTACTAACACATTACTAACTCACACATTACTAACTTCAAAATATCATCAAATAAATAGGAAAGTAATGGCAGGACTAATGTCTTCCAAACTGTGATCTTTTTTAATGGATTTAAAGAAATCTAAGAAGGAAACAAAGGCCAATGGCCAGTCCGTTTATTGTCCATATGCCACAGCACAATGTTGCGACACCAAACTTGCCCTTGCTGACACTGCCAGGGAACTTCCTGACAAAGGGGAATCCATTGGGCATAGTAAGCACCTAGAAGATGGTATTGGGAGGATGGGGGCAGAGGTTTAGGGAGGGTTGAGTTTGTCCTTGATCGGAGGCTTTTTGGCTTTGGGGTCTTTGGAGCTGGATTGAGGTTAAAGCGTGTCGTTTCTTTTTTTTCTTTATTAGGCAGGGTAAAGGGGGTGGGGAGGCTGTTTTTCAGGGGTGGGGTAGGAAGTGAGTTTGGGTGTGGGAGGGCTTTTGGGACTTTGGTGGGTGGCTTTCACAGGGGTAAGGGCAAGGGCAAACATGACAGGGAAAACAAGTAGGGTGTGGAAAAGTGAGATGGGTCTGATGTCTGCACTGTGTTTTGGTGTCAGTTGTGTGGGTGACTGTGAGTGTTTTTTTTTTGGGTGGGAGTGTTGTGGATGTGCTGGGTGTAGTTGAGGGTTCTGTGGCTGTTGGTGCAGTGTCGGGAGATATGGGTGTTGTAGAGGCGTCTGTGATTGTTGGTGGTGAGAATGAGGATATGGGTGTTGCTGAGGGGTCTGTGGCTGTTGGTGCAGGGTCTGCAGATATGTGTATTGTGGAGGAGTCTGTGACTGTTGGTGCGGTGTCTGGGGATAAAGGTATTGGGGAGGGGTCTGTGGCTGATGGTAAGTTGTATGTGTGAATGCTGGATGTTGTAGAGGAGTGTGTGGGTCTGAGTGTGGTAGCTGTGGGTATGGGTGTGTCTGTGGATGGTTCTGTACGTGTTGCTGTGATGCAAGGGGCATGCTGGGTATGGTAGGATTAGTGAGGGAGGTGAGTGTATGCATGTATGTTTGAGTTTTTTTAAGTCAACAGGGAAGGTGGTTATGGAACTGAGGGTCGCAGACTAGGATGATGGTGGAACTAATCCTGTTGGGTCTGCCACCACTCAGGATTGTCCACTGGAGAATGACTCAAGTAATGATGAGATTGAGATGTTGTCCTTGGGGCACTCGTCAAAGCCTCCTGGTCACTGGGTCCATCTGTGTCTTATGTATCACATCCGCCGTGACTATCTATGTCTCCACTGACATTGGCCTCTTCTCCTCCACTTCCCCTGGATTTGTCTGAAATTACATGTAACATGGGTTTATTGCAACTGCGTTTCCACACCTGACCATCACAAATGCACTGTAAACATTAAGAAGGAGTAGTTTCTTACCTGTAGTAGGGGTATCTCTGTTATAGTCATAATCTAGTGAATAGTCTCACTCATGTGCCGGGACCCCAGAGCAATCAAAAATAATCTCTTAAACTGTCTTCTTTGCAGTCCTGCATAGACACTTAAGAGAGAATTAAAGACAAATAATGCAGCCTATACATGCAAGGCTACACTGTCCGTACTTCAACTAGAAATGCAAAGGATATTGCACCAATATCATATTCAGCACAGTCTGCCAAGTTTTACCCATGGAAAAACTTCCCCCTTCACCAAAGCCTTGGAATGATAGAGAGGAAGGACAGGATAGAAAGCCCCCCATAGACTGCCATTAGGTGCCTTAAAAAGGGATACCGTGCCTTTAAGGAAACTTTCCAGAACTCTCCTGGTATCCCAGAATGCACAGCAACTCCCTCCACTTTCAGTTCTTTTTGGAGGTGTATAAAGCTAGACCTGTAGCATTCATCATTGGATCCTTTTCTCCACCGGGGAGGAGGGCGGGCACTTATGACTATAACAGAGATACCCCTACTACAGAACTGGAGTTACTGGTAAGAAACTACTCCTTCTGTAGTAGGGGATCTCTGTGTATAGTCATAATCTAGTGAATAGAATGGCAAGCCCATCAAAAAAACAACCCGGCGGTGGAGAAAATAGATAACACCACTAATGTGCAAACAGATTTCACAATGAAGCCTGTCCAACCTGAGCATCTGCTCTAGCATCAGAGTCCAGACAGTAACGCTTAGCAAAGGTATGGACCGACTTCCAAGTGGCAGCCCTGCAGATCTCTGCAATGGGAACATTACGAAGCAAAGCTGTTGTAGGCGCTTTACCCCTGGTGGAATGAGCCTTAGGCTTACCCCCTAAGGTTTTATCCGCTTTCTGATAACAGAGCTGGATACAAGACACAATCCACCTAGAGATGGATTGCTTTGAAGTAGCCAGACCAGTCCTATCCGACCCATAGTTGACAAACAATTGGTCGGATCTACGTATATCTTTGGTTTTATCCAGATAGAATTTCAACACCCTTCTAACATCCAGAGAATGAAGAGACCTTTCCGCTGGAGTGGAAGGATTCTGGAAAAAAGTTGTTAAAGTTATAATCTGATTAACATGAAAATCAGAAATCACCTTGGGAAGGAACTTAGGGTGAGTACGCATAACAACCTTGGCAGCATGAAATACAGTATAAGGTTCTTGGCAACAGAATGCCTGAATCTCACTCACCCTGTGGGCCAATGTAATGGCCACGAGGAACGCCGCCTTCCAAGACAGGTGCTGCAGTGAAGCCTTGTGAATAGTCTTAAAAGTTTCCTTCTTCAGCCTGGACATCACCACATTCAGGTCCCACGCAGGCAAAGGAAGCCGAACAGGAGGGAACACCTTCTTCAACCCTTCCAAAAAATCCTTAATCACAGGAATCTGTAAGAAGGACGTCTGCGAAGGGCATTTCTTGTACGCAGTCAATGCAGCCAGATGAACCTTAATGGAATGGAAATTAAGTCGAGACTGAGCTAGATGCAGAAGGTATAGAAGGATGACATCTTCCTTGCAGGTCGTCGGATCATAGTTCTTAGACATGCACCAGATGCAGAATCTCTTCCAGTTGTAAGCATAAGAGGTCCTAGTAGACGGCCCCTTAGCCTCCTTCAATATGTCCATGCAATCCTCAGGAAGATTTAAGTGGCCATATTGCACTATCTCAGGAGCCATGCCACCAAACTCAATGATGAGAGGTTGGGGTGCACCATCTGCCCCCCAAACTTCGTGAGAAGGTCTGGCCGACACGGCAGCCGCCGATGAGGCAGGATCCTCCGGTGAAGCAGGTCCGTGAACCACCACTGCCTGGGCCATTCCGGAGCAATGAGGATCATCCTCGCCCGGGACTGAACCAGCTTGATGAGCACCACCGGAATCAGTGGAATGGGTGGAAAAGTGTACAGAAAGCTGTTCGACCAGCTGATCCATAACGCGTTCCCCAGAGTCCCCGGCTGATAATACCTCGAGGCGAAGTCGTGGCATTTGCTGTTTTCGGCGGTGGCGAACAGATCCACGTCTGGAGTGCCCCACATGGCGAAGATGTCGCCGAGCACCTCGTCATTTATGACCCACTCGTGGTTTTCTTGAAGCAACCTGCTGAGGGCGTCCGCCTGAACATTCTGCACACCGGGCAGATGAGTCGCCGTTATCGTCAGTCCTCTGGCTAACAGCCAGTGCCAGATCGCCTGCGCTTCCTGTGACAGTGTGCGCGATCTTGAGCCCCCCCTGCTTGTGGTGTTTCAAAAACTGCTTCTCAGGGTAATAAGAAATTGGCAGACAAATCTGGAATATCAAAGTACAAGTTTATTAAACTTACATGAGGTGAGGCTGCGTCTCACAATAGCCGCAGCCATTGTAGGAGGCAGTCTGCCAGTTTCAGAAAGCTCCAGCGTTATATACATTTCAGAGTTACATAGGAACACAAAGAAAGGGGCAGTCCTGGCTCATGTGAACACACAAAACTACCTAATATGGACATGTAAGATCTGCTTGCTCAGCCAAGTGGGAGGAACTAACAGCTTCAGCACGAAGTGAACACATTCCTATTTGAGGCTAATTAGTAACAGATGCAGACCCTACCGGGCACTTCTGAGCATGCGTTAAAGTGGAGGAGGCTAAACATATCCTGTTACTGGGCAGACTTCAGGCGCAGCTAACAGAAAGGTAGGACAAAGCATATGGTGAGCACATGGCAGCTAAGATGGCTGCCAGAAATACAAAATGGCTTCTATAAAGCGGACAAGATAACTTCTAAATCCAAGATGGCTTCTGCTAACGCTAACCCATTAATGCCAAAATACAACAGACGCCCGTTTTAGCGTTAGCTGAAGACATTAGAACAATCCAGTAGGAACATAAGACAGGTGTGCTCATTAACTCGCATAAATGTATCACTTTCCTAATACATTGTAAGGTAAGCATTTTCCATTCTAAACATTTCATTAAGGCATGAGCAGGAATTCAAAAGAACGGGACATTAGATCATAAACTATTCAGACAGTAAGAGAAAGTAGCGACCACTATTACAGAGAAAATTAGCATTTTCACAACCCTAAGCAAAAGCAAATCCTAAAATCTTTCAGAAAACACTATATACTCAGGTGAAACAGTGGCAATCCTTCAATGTTCTCAGGTTGAAATAGGAATACTTTTTCTTAAAGAATAAACTTCACTCTACCTTTACTAAATGCAATACTACTCTAAAACACTATCAAAATCAGTTCCTCAGCACCCAATTGTCACAACTACAACTGTACCCAGAATCATTTCAAAGTCTCTCTGGCAGATTTCTATTTTCCATTGAATCTCCTTCCATTGTTTCATTGGGCCTCTTGATTCAGGCTGTCCATGAAGATGGTGTTTTTCAGTGTCCGTTGGAGTGCCCTCCTGGCAAACACTCACAGCTCACTCGAAAGTCTCAATGTCTCAAGGCATGGCACTCATCTCTCTCCTTTGTGGCAGACACTACAGACAGTGTGCTCTTCATGTATCATGAGCACAGATCATCTTGTGCAAACTCAAGGGGAGAACAAAGGCAACAAACTGCAACACTTTCAGGCTCCAACACTTCCACTCAGTGTCAGAGAATGCTCAGGCTGCTCTTTCATAGATACTACACATGTAGTGCCTTCTTCCAATCTTAGACCTTCCGGTGAAATGCCATTACGTTGGAGCAAAACGAAAAGGGGAGTGGCCAAAAACTCAGGCCAAAGGGGATCAGGGGACCGCGCGCTGTCAGAGGTTCAAGCACATGACAGTTGAGCAAAACTGAACAAATTGGATGACAGCCCTGTTATCAAGCAACAGGGATCCTTTGCATCTTTGAAACTAGCTCCTCTTTTCTTTTCTTTTTCTTTTTCTTTCACCGCTGGTTGATGATGCAAACAAAATGATTTCGGAGTGACCATTTAACTTGGTGGCGATCACTCATTCAACTTGACTGTTTCTCTGGGTGCTGGGACTGCAAACCAATACTTCCTGATTTCATCTAGCTGTCAATAATGGGAGTTAGGATTCATCTTGGTCATTTGTTCTGCAGGGTATCACTACTCTCCCTTTGACTCTGGAATATCCTGCAGAACCTAATGATATAGGAAGTAACACAATCATTAGTTTCCTCCAATTGAGTGCAAAAAAAAACACAGTTCAATATTTAGCAAAAGGCTGCAAACAGGTTGCCTGCAATCTTCAAAAGAGTGGCCATATACCATGTGACTATCATGATCTAAAATACTCCGTCATTCTCATAAAATACAAACACAAAACAGTGACTCTAATTTCTGTAATTGGATTTTCAATATGAGAGCATATCCGCTACCATCTAAGGGTAGATAGCTACATGAAGAATCTATGTGAGTGGATGTCCTCACACATAATACATAATGACATTTTCTAATGGGGTAAAAACATTTTTTTCTCTTAATCATTACACATGGGTGTTCCTAAATCTTTTATCTAGAACATCTCAAAAATCAAAATCACACAATGCCTTTTATCAGGGACATGTAGACAAAGGCTAATTATCAAAATGTGGGAACACAAAAACCCGAAGAACTAAAGAATCCTAATGTTTCCATTATTAAAACACATCTGGTCTATCAAAAATTAAAGCAGCAGGATTACTTAAATGTATAGTGTCTCCTATTGAGGTGGAAAACTTATCTTGCTATAATATTAAATCAGTTTATCAGACTATTACTATTTTATCAGGCAGACTGGAAAACATCAAGAAATAGGCCTAAAGAAAATCCTAAAAATCAATGTGGTCATACAAAAGAGAATTATACATAATATGGTGGTGGTCTCTAATATCGTTGCATTCTAGGATTGTTAACCTGAACAAAGGAATACAGAAAAAAGAAATAGAAGTAGGACACGGCTAAAATCCTCAATAACTATGCACAATGTAACATCAGGGGAGAGGCCACAAAAGAAATGGCTATAGGAAAGACAAAAAATACTTGGGTGATAGTCAAGTGTGTGACATAATACCAAAAGCATGGACAAAAATAGTGCAGAATTTTGGACAATGGCCCCTACACCATATACAGTAATGTCAGTTAATGGTCCAGTTCCTTCTGCAGGGCGAAAAAAATGAAAAGTTTAGATCACCTTTAACAAGCGCCACAAATCTATAATTTCATCCTTAGGTCCAATCAAGGATACATAATTTAAAACTACCCGGTCCATAAGGGAGAGGACAGTATATTGTGACTCCTGTATATCTCTTTATATTTTACTTCAATACTATTATGGCCAAATTGTTTGACATACACTGATGTGTTGTCTATTCTTCTCCACAGCATGCAAAACATCATGCCTGTGAAATTTAGTATCAAACACAAATTGTACCAAATTATTGCAAAATGACACATATCGTCATATATGTCTTTTTACAACACAGGCAAAACTTGCAATATTTCCTAAGCAGTAACATAAATCATGAACAACATATGCTAAGCCATCAGATATACATGCAATATAGCTAGCACAAAAAGCATAGACACATTACAATAGCACATATAAAACACACATAAATAGTGACGCATGCATTCATGCATCCCAAAAACCCAGAAATGCAGGCCTGCTTCATTTGTCATGTTCAGAATGAAAAATCAAAATTTCACCAAAATTATACTTTCACTTACAAGTTCAAAATTTCACCAAAATTATACTTTCACTTACAAGCCACCCTTTGACAGGAGATCATTATTCACTAAAGATCAAACTGTCAATTAAAACTTACAATGTCACTTATGAGACGCTGTGGACCAGCAGTAACTATTCATAAGGAGGGAAATGCAAAATCATGAAGAAAAAAAAACACACGAACATTTTTGCACAGTAGTCATAATAAAAACCCATCTATTTTCAACATACTGCTAACACAGCGCATATTAGACAAAATCCTAACTGTCAACCAACCATCCTTCTTTTAAAACTTGCTAACCCACTTTAATATTGGCTGCCCAAAGATAAAGCTCTTTCACAGACGCCCTGCGTCCCATGCACTAGCCCATCCTTGAGGCCCTTTGAGACCCTTGGCACCCGAGGCCCTGGGAGCCTTGAGGCCCTTTGAGACCCTGGCCCTCCAGGCCCTGCTTTGTTTACTCTCTCCAAGACTTGTCAGGAATGCACTTCTCTGAGACAAAGCCCTAATCTAATGAGCTGCAGATGTGGACGTAAAAGCCTCTCGCAAGCCATCTAATGTGCAAGCTTGAATTGCTGCAAGTCAGAGAAGCTTTACCAAGCAGTCATTGCTCCATCTATCTTCACTTATTGCTAAACCCCCATCTCACTCTCCTTAAGGTCAAACTCTGCCAGGCACACCGCACGCTCCTTCAGACCCCTCTTTCTATTCCCTTCACTCAAACTGACAAAGCCAGAAACCCTTCCCCACACTTTTTAAGCTTCAAAAATCAACCCTATTGAAAAAAACACATGTGATATAAATCTTCTTTCAGGGATAAAATTCATTTAGTCCTATATTATAAAACATTTACTGTAAACAAGTTGCAGAACATAATAACATAGCAGACCAGCAGTAAATTAAATGTTCGCTACCACCCTATGCGATGGTACTCATTTATCAACTCTAAAAAGATGAAAGAAAAAATAGGCCCCGCCGAAAATTAGAACCTTCAACTCTGATATTAAACATAAACCTCTGCATCAGGCACAGTGGCTCACTGAGCTATGAAGAACAACCTTGACTAATAACAACCCACAAGTTTGTAATATACACAAATATGCATCTTCTGAAAGCCAGAAACACTGCAAAGCTATTGTAAATGGCCAGAAAGCTGTGTTAAAAAAGTCCATTTTACTCAATTTCGACTTTTAACTTTGGGTCCCTTAAAAATGAAAATCCTACAATTGCATTACATATTAATCATCCTCAGAATGTGCTGTACATGTTGCAAAGAGCGAACACGAGGCATATCACATGTAATGCCTTAGAAAAATGAGCTTTTACGCCTGCGTCAAGTGAAAACCCAACATGCAAATGTCCTAATTATGCAGTCACACATTACTTAAATCAAATTTTAATTTTAGGGGGTCATAGTATGAGTACTAAGCTTTATAAATATCAAAAAACGATATTGAAAAGCACTTATTTTTTTCCCAGATAATTTTTTCATAATTAATAATTTTTCTTTCAATGAGACCAATTATCTTTTTATGAGAATTCCACATATAAGGATAAGCTGCATCCATGCTTATCATTTTAGATGCATTCATTTATGCGCCGAAGCACCAAAATCCTAACTTTAAACATGACATGTTTCGCGCCATAAAATTCTTTCATTTTAAAAGGACACGCAGTATTTTGCTAAAAAACGCAGTTATACTATGAAAAAAACAATGCATAAAAAGTTTAAATGTCTGCCATTGAAACAAAAAGGGTGAACCTTATTCATGTACGCCTCTAAGCCACTATTCTGAAATGTAAAAACCCACTGCAATTAACTACGGGCTCAGTCCCAGGCTAAGAAAAACATTCCATGGATCTTGAACAACAACATCTGCTGCCTTTAACGGCAGGAAACAAGGCTCTCTGAAACGTGAGCCTTTTCAGTGTTACTGAAAAACAGACATTCCCAGAAAAACGTGTGCCACAAGATGCATTTAAACGTAGCAAAAATTCACTTTAGCTGAAGTTTTAGCATTTTACATATAGGAAAATGCATGTAAGTAAAAAAAAAACTACAATTCGTTTTCCCTACAGAACGCACAATGTAATTTTGAGGCCTTTCATATTCCCAGTGAATGTAATTTTAACTGTATCTAATTTAAGCCTGTAACAATTTGCACATATGCATTTTGCTTAATGTATAAATTAAATAGCAACATATAGCCATTCTAGCATGTCGCATGGTAAAGTGCTGCATGTTCACATAATTTCCACCAAATTTTAATTAATCTAACATTTTACTTAATAAACTGAAAAACATTAAGAATTCACGATACACACATTTTGAGCTCATTTCACACAGAAACATAAAGTGTTCAAAACATTCAGGACACGCAGGACAGCGCTGTAGACATTTCGTTTCATAAATTTGCGCCGACGCTATTCACAACAGAACTTACACTAACAGAAAAACCCACAGAAACATTTAGACACAAATTGAACCCACAAATCAACACATAGGACTGAACATAATGGACAGCTACAAAGGCTGTACCCAAACCAAACCACTTTGTAAATATGAAATGTAGATCATATTTACAAGAACCATTTCTCAATAATGCTCCAAAAAACTGCAAAAACACAGCCCAACAGACGGCTGTATAGGCACAGAGCCACAATACTCTTAATGCACTAACTGTAAGTGGCAGAACACCAAAAATCGTTCTGCATCTCTGCCATTCATAAAATTACACAGAACAAAGGATCCTGACATGTAATATGTCATATTTTTAATTCCCCGGGGATACGAAATCACCAAGGAAGAAATATGTTTCATACCTAACCTATTTAGGTATCCCTTCTAAGGGAAAGCCGGCTAATTCCTTAAGTCAAAACTGGCGCCCATCAAATCAAGCAGCACATCCTTCGAAGTGCGCGGCAAACAGGCATTGCTTCAGAAATAGTGCAAAATATACACTATTTATATGGAAAGAGCGCTTAATCATTGCGCTATACAAACATTTTGAGGAAAAATCCTCGCATTTACCTGCCTATATGAGTTGCAACACATACATTTCAAATTCAAATTCAAATTCAAAAAGACTAGTCCCACAAATTCAAATCAAATAACCATAGCAAGCGTATCCTAAAACTGCCTTGCCAATCCCAGGCTTCAAAAAGCTCACAGCAAGTACCTTAAAAACGGTTCTTACCAATCAAGAGCGTCCAAATTCTAACTGCCAAGTTCTAAATGACCTAACGGTCTCTCTTTTTATTTTTTTCATTTTGTTACTCACGCCAAAAATGTTCTCAGTCAGGGGTGACAGCATGTGGAGGATCCAAATCAGGGATCAGAAACACAGTGGTGGGCTGCAGACAAAGAATCCTCAGAATCTCCTGTGCACAGGGTACCTCCTTGGCAGAATTCAGTCCTGAGCCCCTCTGTAGATATTCTGTCTCCTGACACCAGATCACCCCAACAGACAGTCACCTCTCTGATGAGTCCCTTCGCCGTGGTCGCCAATTGTGGTGTTTCAAAAACTGCTTCTCAGGGTAATAAGAAATTGGCAGACAAATCTGGAATATCAAAGTACAAGTTTATTAAACTTACATGAGGTGAGGCTGCGTCTCACAATAGCCGCAGCCATTGTAGGAGGCAGTCTGCCAGTTTCAGAAAGCTCCAGCGTTATATACATTTCAGAGTTACATAGGAACACAAAGAAAGGGGCAGTCCTGGCTCATGTGAACACACAAAACTACCTAATATGGACATGTAAGATCTGCTTGCTCAGCCAAGTGGGAGGAACTAACAGCTTCAGCACGAAGTGAACACATTCCTATTTGAGGCTAATTAGTAACAGATGCAGACCCTACCGGGCACTTCTGAGCATGCGTTAAAGTGGAGGAGGCTAAACATATCCTGTTACTGGGCAGACTTCAGGCGCAGCTAACAGAAAGGTAGGACAAAGCATATGGTGAGCACATGGCAGCTAAGATGGCTGCCAGAAATACAAAATGGCTTCTATAAAGCGGACAAGATAACTTCTAAATCCAAGATGGCTTCTGCTAACGCTAACCCATTAATGCCAAAATACAACATGCTTGTTGAGGTAATACATCGTGGTCGTATTGTCCGTCTGCACAAGCAAGGAGTTGGTCTGGAAGGACGTATGAAAGGCCTTCAATGCCAAGTGAACAGCTCTGAGTTCCAAGAAATTGATGTGATACATGGACTCCGCTGGAGACCACGTTCCTTGGATCTGTAGATGGTCTGAATGCGCTCCCCAGCCCAGGAGAGTCGCATCAGTCACGATAGTCTGAGTCGGGATGTCCTTGTGGAAAGGAACTCCTCTGAGGAGATTCTCTGCCGAGCACCACCAATTCCTGGACTGTTGGGCGTGGAGAGACAACTGAATCCTGTCGTCCCAACACCTTTTCCTCTGGTCCCACTGGTACTCCAAACATTCCTGCAGCGGCCTCATGTGTAGGCGCGCATGTGGAGTGAGGAAGATACAAGACCCCAGTAGAGAAGACACCGTCCTCACTGTTGTAGATGGAGCAGCTATGAGAGCCTGAGCCTTCCGAAGGAGAGATAAGCGCCACTCATCCGAAGGAGACACGCTTGCTGACAGCATATTGATGGAGGCTCCCAAGTACTGCAGGCACTGGACCGGAATCGGAACAGACTTGGACATATTTATGTGAAACCCGAGCTGATTCAGCAGGACGGTTGTCCTGTTGAAGTGCAATTGCGCTTACTGGAAGGTGGAGGCCTTGATCAACCAGTCGTCCAGGTAGGGCTAGACAAACACCTTGTTCTTTCACAGGTGCGCTGCTACCACAGCCATGTATTTTGAAAAAAGTCCTGGGTGCAGATTTCAGTCCAAACGGTAGTACGGTGTACTGATAGGGATTGGTGCCGACGAGGAAGCGCAGGAACTTCCGGTGTTTCCGTGCAATGGGCACATGGAAGTATGCATCTTGCAGATCTATCGCACAAAGCCAGTCTCCCCTTTGCAGCTGGGGATAAATCTGGTGCAAAGACAACATGCAAAACTTTTCCCTGCGAATCCACTTGTTTGTTTGTCGCAAATCCAGAATGGGCCTGAACTCATTCTTGTCCTTAAGAAGCGTGAGTAAAGACCCTTTCCCCTTTGAGACAGAGGGACCTCTTCTATCGCCCTTTTTCTTAACAGGTTATCGGCCTCCGCCTGGAGCTCGCGCAGCTAGAACTGCGAGCCAACCGGTGGAATTGCTGGAGGCGGACTGGTGAAGCGAAGACTGTATCCATTGCAAACAATATTCAGCACCCACTTGTCTTGAGTAATGTTTCTCCACTCTGCCAGGTAATGTTGGATGCTTCCCCCCACCGGAGCGGGTAACAGATGAAGGGGAAGAAGCACCTCAGGGCCTAGACCCAGCCGGGCCTTTGGTCGTGGAAGAAGACTGCTGACCACCTCGGCCCCTCTGACGCTTTTGGAACGGACGCCGCTGGAACTGTTGCTGCTGTTGCTGTCCAGCCTGCCGACCTTACCCTCTACCTTGTACCCCATACCGCCTCTGGAATGAGCGGAAGGTCTTTTTCTGCTCCTTGGGCTTTTCC
The DNA here is from genome assembly GCF_964261635.1 of Lissotriton helveticus. Taxonomy (NCBI): domain Eukaryota; kingdom Metazoa; phylum Chordata; class Amphibia; order Caudata; family Salamandridae; genus Lissotriton; species Lissotriton helveticus. The sequence continues at coordinate 1,791,824,118 of NC_136068.1, forward strand.
AACCCGACAGCCATCAGGGTTTCTGTCTCCGCCTTCATGCAGGCCATCTCCTCGTCCGCATGTTTTCCGAAGAGGGTCTTGCCAGAAAAGGGTAGGTTGGCAACTCTCTGCTGCGCCTCGGGCTTCAAAGATGTCAGACGCAGCCAGGCGTGGTGCCTCAGGTTGACCCCATGGCAGTAACCGTGGGCTGCCAAGAGGGAGGAATCCGCAGATGAGCTAATCACCTGGTTGGAGACCATCAGCCCTTCATTGTTATCCCGGGGAAGGAGTTCCATGAACCGTGGGAGGGACTCTCATAGAGACCGATCATAACGTCCCAACAAGGCTGAGGCACTCGCGGCATTCATTGACGTGGAAGCCATCCCGCAGACCTTCCTGTCTGCCGAATCCATCCAGCGGCTCTCCCTGTCAGGAGGCACTGTCGAAGACGGGGTGGTGGCGTGCTGTTTCCTCGGCGCCGTCACAATCACTGAGTCCGGCGCAGGATCCAAGCGGAGAAATGCTGGGTCCGAGTCAGGGACCCTATATTTCTTCTGCAGCCTGGAAGGCGCCGATTTTGTAGCCGCAGGGGTGAGGAAAAGCTCCATGGCGGGTTCCACTAGCCCTGGCACCAACGGCAACAAGGGGCGAGATAACTGCTTCTTGTGCAGAATCTCGAAAATGACAGAAGTCAAGGAGGTTAGGGCCCCTACTTTTAAGGGCTCAGACAATGGCTCTATCATTGATTATATTTTTATTTCTGCATGTTTTTTATCTAATGTTTTTATGTATAGAACTGTGATATCTGTTTTTAGTGACCACAACCCAGTTTCTCTGGATATAGGAGAGGGTGGATTATTAGGACGCATCCATGGTTCAACCTTTATGGATGGACCAATTAAAGTTAAGGACCAAAGACGCAGACTCAAATGGGACAGTATAACCCCAGAACCATTCATTCAGGAACTTTTGCTAGACTCTGAGGAAGAGGTTGGGGTCTGCTTATCGAATGATGCTAATGATGGGGAAGTCATTCTCGCATTTACCAATATATGCTGTAAGATAAGTGGTAGGCTCTCTGTGATCAGTAAGATCAAGACAAAACCTCCTAAAAGATGGTTTGATCACAGTTGTTCCCTAGCACACTCTGTGCTGCTTAACGCCCTCAAATCCGATCCAAAGGATCGTGACCTTATTAGGACTAGTAGGGCCTTATATAAAAAAGCTATTGCAGCCAGAAAGAAAGAGCTTAAAGATGAAGCTTGGGCGCAACTTACAGATTCAGCCATATTAAAAAATAGTGGGGAGTTCTGGAGAATTGTTAATCAACCCCTTCTCACAGGCGAGGATAACTCCCCTCTGGAAGCAAATATTCCAGATCAGGACTGGATTCAACACTTCAGAGAGATATACTCAGGCCAGTCTCTAGCTAAGAATAGTGCTTATGAAGAGTTCACTATCACACTGGGTAACCACTTGCACTTTGAAGTTGAGGACATTTTAGACGCCATTAGTCGAACTTTGACAAAAAAGGCACCGGGACCGGATGGTGTTCCGGCCGATGCTTTTAAATGTTATCCCAACTTCTGGTCAAGATTGCTTTGCAGGGTTTTTAACGCCTTAAACCGTGACAACATTCCGAAGTCCTGGAAAACTTCAACTATTATTCCGGTTTTTAAAAAAGGCAATAGGCAGGACCCTGTATGCTATAGGCCCATTTCACTGATAGACTCCTCAGTCAAAATCTTGGGGAGAGTTCTATTAGCAAAACTGAATACATGGGCCACCGAGAACAACATCTTGAGCAATGTGCAATACGGGTTTAGACCCAAGAGAAGCACCCTGGACCAGTGCCTCAATCTCCACCTACTGATTGAGAAATACACCAGAGCTAAGGATGGGTCCATGTACCTAGGGTTCATGGACCTCTCCTCTGCATTCGATATGGTCAATAGATCTAAGCTTTGGGGTAAACTGGTTGAGATGGGTCTGGACAGATCTATAGTTAGCTTACTGTCCGACCTGCATTCTGGCCTGTCTGCTAAAGTTAGAGTCTCTACTGATGGAAGATGTACTGAAGTGTTTGCTTCGGAAAGAGGTGTCCGTCAGGGATGCATCTTGGCACCTCTACTGTTCACGCTGTATGTGAATGCCTTAGAGCCCGCCCTAAGAGGGGTCACCTGCGATATTCCACGTGCGGGGGAACAGGGTATCCCAGTTCTCCTGTACGCGGATGACGCGGTGCTTCTGGCGCGAACAGGAGTGGGGCTACAACGGCTGCTGGATGCTTTCGAATCCTTTATGGGTTCCTTAGACCTGAAAATTAACGCAAAAAAATCCCAGATTATGCTTATGGGTCTGGCCTCAAGGAAATCCGCCCATAAAACCTTTCTCTGCGGAAGGGAAAAACTTGTTCGGGTTACTACTTTCCCCTATCTAGGGATCACTTTTGACGAAAAAGGTAGTTGGGGCCCTCACGTAAAAAGTAGAGTAGCTACACTGGCTAGAACTTCCGCGGCCCTTCATGGTTTTTCAAAAAGATTAGGGGGCAGGCCTTTTGAAGCTATTAGTAAAATATACAAAGCCAAATGTATCTCTGTAGCTTCATATGGGAGCTCCCTTTGGGGGCATAAAAGAGTTGACCTCATACAGACCGCGGAAAACAGATTTTTCAGATTAGTTTTGGGCGTCCCGCAGTCAACCCCATCCTATACTGTCCACCAGGAGATAGGAGAAGGCTTCATTAGCGATATGGTTAGAATAGCCCCATTAATCGCATGGCTCAAGCTGTGGCTTAATCCTGAAATTTCCCTAAACCATTCCATAATAAGGGATTGTTTGACCCTGGATAATGTACATAAGATTGGATGGTTAAAGTACATTAAGGACAGTTTTTGTAGGTTGGGGAGGCCTGAACTATATACAGCCACTGACTCCATAACATCCAATGACGTTGTATTCATCAAGGCTGCTATGAAAGACCTTCTTTCCTTGGAGAGGGAGGAAGTCGAGCTACAGAAACCCTGTGTTAGGGCCAGCCTCCTGCTGGCTATACCTAGTGGTCCTGACAACTACCTTAATGTGGTGACTAACCCTTATCACAGGTTCATTTTAACCCGTTTTAGACTTAACCTAATTCATTTTAACTTGGGTTTTTACTCTGAGTGGAGTACCCCGGAAAAGGCCCCGCCATGTTCATGTGATCTTTTTTCAGATCAGAGCACAATGCACTTTATAATGTTTTGTAGCCATTATAACGATGCCCGGAGGCAGTTTCTCGTTCCTATACTTAAGGAAGCGGGATTCATTCTGGTCCGACCTGCTCTTATTTACCTACAAATGTTGCAAACTCCCAGGATCATGTTTTTTGTGGCAAATTTCCTGGTAAGAGCAATAAGAAGCAGGAATACTAGACTCAAGAGTGCAGACTTGCTTATTAACTAGTCGGGCTGATGGCAACTTCAGGTTAACGAATTTTAGATCAAAGTGTGTATCTTAGTAGATCAATTATTCGGGGATTATTCCTTGGGATATTGCACTTTATTATGTACTTTACTATTAATGTACTTTAATACCACGCAATTACAAAGTCTTAATGATTTGTACATGGTACATTGCTTTTTATCTGAAATGCTCTTTTTTAAAGTTTTAACTGTTTTTTAATTGTTTTTAATCTGCTTCTTTTTATTCATGTTATTTGTTGTTTTTTATGCCATTGTCTTTGTATGATATTAAGTTATCGCAATAAAGAACTTTGACTGACTGACTGACTGACAGAAGTCAATGGCGCGGGCACTGTGAGCGTGATGCCCAGCTTAGCCGCCCCTCGCAGCAACCCCTCCTGGAAGGAGACAATGTCGTCTATAGGAGACACCCTCGTCCGAGGGGAGTCTGACGGGGTAGGCGAATAGTCCCTGGCACTGGACGAATCCATGTGGCGGGATCTTGACCAGTCCCTCCTATGGCACCGTCTGGACCTCGTAGAAGAGCGACGGTGACTCCTGGATCTATCCCTCCATCTGGAGCGAGATCTCGACCTCCGTGGCCTTGGGCGGTCCACGGGTCAGAGAGGAGGACGCTGTGGAGGCCAAAACGGGAGCCTGGGTTGCGGAGGCCCTGTAGGCAGCGTTGGAAGATGTGGCAACGAGATAGACCTTGGTGGAGGGGGTGGTGATGGCGGAGGAGGACGATGAGGAGGAACTGGAGGTGGTGAAGGAGTAGGAGGTGGAGGCAGTGGAGGAGGTGTCGGAGTACGTGGAGGAGGGTCCATGGGTAACGGAGGAGGTGTAGGCGACCTCGGCTTGGAGGGCGGGTAGACTTGAGAGTACTCCGAGCCCGGAGACTTTCCCGCTCTCCTTCTTTTCTTTGCCTGACCAGAAGGGGGCGGCCTTGAGGCCGCAGCCCTCGTAGATGAGCGACGCAGTCCTGGCTCTAGAACGCCTCCTGGAAGACGCTGGCTTCCTCCACTACGCTGAGCGTCTCTTCGACGTTGACGAGCGTCTTCTCGACGTCGATGGTCGGCACCTCGACAACGACCGTCCCCTGGATGACGACGATCTCCGCTACGTCGATGTTCTTCGTCTCGACGTCGCTGATCTTCGTTTTGATGTCGCTGATCTTCGTGTCGACGTTGACGGCGACCGGCGGTGTCGCCTTTATGGCGAGCGCCGGCGTCGTCTTGACCCCTCTCGTCGTCGATGATGGCTCGACGACGAATCCGTTCTCGACGTGGACCTCGTCAGAGGCCTCGACATCAGTTCCCACAACGTCGAACATCGACGGCGCTTTGACCCAGAGCCCTGGGGAGACAGGGAACAGACTGTGGTCATTCCTTTCAACGCCAACGTCGAGGCTATCGATGCCGACGGAGACCGGTGGTGTTTCCTGGCCTTCTCCTTACTGGGGAGCCCCCCAGAGGCCGGCGCACGGGCAGAGGAAGAGGCTCCTTCATGCCCAGACCCACCTTGACCTTGCTGCCTTCTTTGCTCGCCTTGGAGCCTGGTCTTCTCTCTGTCCTTCAGGGTGTTCTTAGGGAACTGCAGGCAGATCTCACACTCCTCAGGGACATGAGAAGAAGGGAGACACAGGATACACACCCTATGTGCATCTGATTTTGCCTTCTTCCTGGCACATTCAGGACATTTATCAAATCAGGCAGGCATATTTGATAAAAGAGCAGCCAAATCACCAGAAAAACTCCAGCAAAGAGAAGAAGCAAAAATACGTCGAGTGAACTCACTCTAACACTAAATTGTAGAAAAAAACCAAAAAGGGAGAGCTCGATGATCCAGGGTCCTGCTAGCAGGAGCCAGAAAAAAGAACTGAAAGTGGAGGGAGTTGCTGTGCATTCTGGGATACCAGGAGAGTTCTGGAAAGTTTCCTTAAAGGCACGGTATCCCTTTTTAAGCCACATAATGGCAGCCTATGGGGGGCTTGTCTGTCCTGTCCTTCCTCTCTATCATTCCAAGGCTTTGGTGAAGGGGGAAGTTTTTCCATGGAGGAATATGTTCCCATAGGCTACAAATGCCTCTGAGTGTCAGAGTGTAATCATTTTGTCACTTGCATACATTGTGTGGCCCACTACATAGGTCACACATGTAATGAATTATCAGGCCCCAGACTTTCTGGAGGGAAGGCCACTGTTGGGATGTGTGATTAGAGTGATTTTGACTTTTGTTACAAACATATCCCTATGCAGGACTGAAGTTCATAATAGCTACAATGAGATCTCAAATCACAATATAGTATATATGCATTGTTATGTTTAGGCTTCACACCATGAGCCATGTCCGTATACTGTTAGAGCATTTGAAGATGATGTTAGACAAATGTTCCATCTCACTGATCACTCACCAACTTCAGACTCTGTAAAACTGTTGTTTGGGAGGTAGCTATACCTCACAGACCCCTTCAGAGTGCCATACGACCATATGTTCACTTGTGAATGGCCAGCAGTTTGATTTTTTAGTATTGAATTGGTGAAACAGTGAGTTTCATTTGGGATAAGTAGCCTCATTCTGCAAAAAACAAAACCTGGCATTGATATGTGGGCAGGCTGTGCCATTGCCCAGCCTGGGCCAGAGTTACTGTGGCAGGAGAACGGATGCACAGAGCAATGTCTATGTAGACCTGCTCACTAGTAGCCCTGATAGCTCTTATATGGATACACTGAGGCATGGTGACTGAGGTGACCCCTTGACCTGGTACTTCTTGCTATTGACAAACAATGTCAACTTGTGTCCGTCACTAATGACTGTCTCCTTACTCACACAGGTCTGTTGACACTTTTCTAATAGTGATGCTTCCAGTGTACAGGCCTATTGCACATCTGAGACATGATCAGTGTAAATAGTGGGTTACTATTGAAGAGACGTAGAAATGTGAATCATCTGCTTGGCTTCAATATTCTCCATCACACAACACATACATTGGTATGTTGATTGTCATCCCTGTTACAGTGCCTCCTATGGCAAAGGGGTGGCTGTGATAGCTGTACAAATAACTCAAACGTATGTTGATTTACTAGTATACTCAAACACGTAGTCCATATGTCCACAAAGCCCCCAGAGAGGTAGCTCTCAATGTCACACATACCAGTACTTACCTTGTGACCTTAGTCTTAGGGTATTGTGTATACTATGGTACTTGCCTCTATGGACCATATGCATTAATGGAATGGGCCTAGCAGTAAAGTTGTCTGGACAGTCATACACAGGTTTTTTACCCTTCAGAAGGTAACAAACTGGTGGGTCATGGTGCTTCACATCACATTCCATGTAGGATGGGTCTGTCCTACATGACGTTAGTAGGCTGCCGCAGTCCGTTTAGGTCATGACTAAGGTTGAGGTTAGTCATCACATGACCACAAAAGTGTGTATCCATGCTTTAGTTGTGTGTAGCATGCGGCATGGAGACATGTAATATGTTAACGTTCAATGAAGGCTTGTACTAGATGTCAACCTAATGTGTATCAAGCTGACAGTTTGCCTGTTCAGCTTGATACAACTGTTCCTCTTGGGAGCCATAGATGGGAGAATATAGGGGGAGGACCTCATCTGCCAAGGAATCCAGTTCCTCTGGAGTGAAGGGACGGGCTCTATCCCGTGTAGTTCGAGACATCATTGCTCACAGAGGTGGCAAACAGCAGCTAAAATGGAGGAAGTGTTGTTAGCAGCAATGTCTGGAGGCAAGAGAGATTTTTTCCCAACTGCTATGTATATATACGCCACATACGCATTCATCAGCGTCGGCGCACACAGCTACTGGGCCACAACCATCATTATCCCTAATGTTAGCCTATGGTAGTGACCGCCGTGCCTGTGACCACACACTGCACCGTTGACTACAGCCACACATTCAACATATACTTTCAGCAACATCAGGCATCCACCATGTTAGTGGTTGGTAAACTGTACATAGGCAAAATGTGTGCAGGAGACTGTATGCTGCAGTTGGCAGTAATACATGTAATGCTACCTTCACTAGTGTGGCAATTTGAATTCTCAGAATTGATGATGTGCAAAGTTCTGTTACAGTCCTGTGAAGGACACCTTGGGGAGGACAGGTGGATGTTCAAGATTTGACAATGATGATGTAAAATGTGTACTGCATAACGAAGCATTGATGTTTAGACACATATCTTTTGCCTTACTTTTCACGTTACTCTGCACAGTGTGACCAAAATAAATGTTTGTGTCACTCCTCACATAGGTACCCTGGGAGAGGGAGGAGATGCCAGCCTCCAGTGTACCACCCATTTCCAGACCTACACACCATGGAAGAATGGCATATCCAACACAAACAACACAAACAATACATCTTTTTACAAATAGGGCAACAACAAAAAAATCCAAAAATATTAAAGCCCAGTTACAACAACATTGTAACACAAGAAACAGACCAAAGGATACAGAGTACACCTTTTATTTTATTTTCTTGCACTTTAAAAACAGGAACAAGGACACAGCCAACGTGTTCCAGGGCAGAAAGGTGTAGAATCCCAGTGCCAGAATATAAACAAGCATTTGCAATGCAATCGGTCTTGCCTTTGGGATTTTATATGTATTTAGCTATGCAGCACATCAGCATGGGTGCTGAAACATCTACTGTTCTTTAAAATGGAAGGAACGTAAGCACCAAACTGCAGAACACGCCTGATTTGAGAACACACTGAAGAACACAGAAACTTTCTCAGGGGTCTCACTGATACATGGTCCTTTTAAACCAACAAAGAAGAAATTGGCACAGAAGCTGAAATATGAAAAGAATGCATTTATTCACTTCAGATGAGAGACACTACATCACACAGAACCCTTAGCAACTGTATGAGTCTAAGGAGTACAGAAAAGTGGGGCCTTATATATGCTTAGGGTTACATAGTCAGCATAAGACCAAGAGGCAGTCCTGGCTCATGTAAGCATGCAAAATGCCTAATATGGGCATGCAAGATCTGCTTGCTCAACAAAGTGGGAGGAGAGTTACTTCTCCCTAAATCAGCATGTGCAAGGCTCTGAAGAGGGAAACAGCACATGGTGTTGTATAGCGTTTTTAGGAACCTAGTGTAATTTTGCAGATGCATACCGTATCCTTATATAGGCATAGAAATCATAACCATATTAAGACATGGCTCAAGTAGTATTAATATGGCTTGGCTACTTCCACTAGTTCCAAAAATCTACAAAGATTTCTTGGAAAACCCCGCCTTCAGCAGTCTGGGACTTCCCCCTGCATGAATATTAAGTTATCCAAGAAATCATGGAGTTTTCAGAGAATTAAGTCTCTGATAACATTATTATGTCCAATCTTACGTCAAACTTGGCACCTTCAAGGTATAAATATTCCCACACTTGTCCATACAAACACACAGTGGTTTGGAGCAGTTAGACTATCTACTTGCTTGCTGCGCCTTACTGCAGCAAGTGCCAAAGGAAGCCGACCCTCCAGCTGACGCACTGAAAGACGCTGTACTTTCTCCTGCCGAGAAATCCAGCTCCAGTGTTTCCAGGCTACCCTTGCGGGTTGCTGGGAAATCGAGTCCTGAGAGAGAGATACAAGACCTCCTACATTCTAAAACCAAGTTACGGAGCTGATTAGACCCTAAGAGAATTCTTGGATTAGATGCTTGGCAAAGAAGACTGAAATCTAGGCTACACCTTACTTATTTCTTCCCTTGTACTAGACCTAGGTTAGGTACACCGCGGTAGGCGTATTTTAGAAGCACCAGTTGAGTTCTTTTAGTCATTATTTATCACTGTATGTATTTTATGCATTTTAGGTATTTTATGGCTTACAAACCATATCATACTTTTACAATATTATTTTATAATACTCTTCGTACTGTAGGCTTTGTACTTTACCGCAAGTATTACAATTGCAGCAGTTCATTTCTTATGCTTGAGAAAGAAGACTGTTCAATAAATACCCTTTTATTGAAAACGCCCGTCTCTCTTTTTCTCTGCACCTTTGGTGAAACGAAGCATGCACGATTGACTGAGTGAAATAACTATCTATTGTTTCCGCGACTCTAGAGATATATTTCTTATTCTTGGGAAACAAAGTTGTCATGTTTTAAGCGGTTGTCAGTAACGAATCCCTTTTTGTTTATTCAAGAAAGTTTCTAGTGACCTCTGAACTAGCTGGCACACACACAATTAAGTTTAGTGTATTCGGTAGACACCTAGTTTACTTCAGTCCTACGTCTAAACTACAGGATACACTATTCCAATGCGCAAAGCCTATTGGGAATATAGGAACTACACTACAATGGCGAGCACATGGCTATCTAAAATGGCTGCCAAATACAAAATGGTTTTCAGCTCATGCTAACAAATCCCTGCAATCTTTAACAACATGGAGAGAAATACTGCCTATCAGCTGGAAATTGCATTGTCCAATGCTGTTTTTAATATGAAATCAGCCCCTTCGGTGGTCATATCACTGAAAATACAATATTTAAAAAAAAAATATTGTCTACGGGTGCTTGTTGAATACAAGTTTTAAGGGGCTGGAATCTAGGGAATGCTAAAGTGACTCTGGTATTTTACGTCTGCTGGTCATTTTCTATCAAGAAAGTTAAATAGAGGCAGTTGCAAGAAAAGTTCCTGAGCAGAAAACAATTCTGGTATTTTATTGACCTCTACTGGTCGTTTTCTATCAAAGCAGTTCATTAGAGGCAGTTGAACAAGCAGAAAGCAATTCTAGTATTTTACTGACCTCTACTGGTCATTTTCTATCAAGATAGTTAAATAGAAGCAGTTGAAGAGGAAAAAAAGTCCTTAAGCAAAGGCGGAAGAAGACAAGTCCTAGGGCTGATTTCCAGATCCAACAAAGTGCATACAACAGATCTTCCAGAAGGCACAAGTGCTGTCCAGGCTCGACCTAAAAAAAGGGCCAGAAACGTTCCTGTAATATTTTCAAACACAAGTCTCCCATGCAACATATATTCCTAGCCTAAATGCAAGTCCATCAATCAAAATCTTCTTTCCACAGGTTGTAAAGGCATCAAATTAAAAAAAGATCCTACATTTCAACTTTAATCGGGAGTCCCAGCATGATTTACATGTGAAGACTCCCGTTCACCGCAGCATAGCGTGCCCCCGCACTGAGCAACTATTGAATGTGGGAACTATACAGAGTGCGGCAAAACTATATCACAATCGATCTGGTAACTTTCTGTTGAAATCCTGGATCAATGACATCAGTTGGAGCCTGACTTCCTACCTCACCTCAATAATTCTGCATCAATACCACCACTTGTTAAACTCATGTCAGTTTTGCATTTTTTGCCACTGGCTCATTTCAATCCATTGTTGATATTTCAGGTGGAATGTCACAAGAATGTACAAAATCAATACATCCCCAACGGGGTAGTCGACGCGTTTCGGTGGTTGTGGCAATATGCCCCGCCTTCCTCAGGACAATTCTGATGTACACATATATCTGTAAACAGAAAATACCAATGTAAGAGTACATTCACAGTATGTTAAACAACTTTATCTCTTTTATATCACTTTTTTACACTATTTTCTGTGCTAAAAAGTGATATAAAAGAGATAAAGTTGTTTAACATACTGTGAATGTACCACCGAAACGCGTCGACTACCCCGTTGGGGATGTATTGATTTTGTACATTTTATTATTATTATTTGCTACTGCAATTGATGTCTTTGAAAGTGTGTTGACCTCTGTACTTTTGTGTCTATAAATTTGACCAAAAAACACCGAAATCTAGGTACCACTGAATAGACAGATATTGTTTTTAACATATTGTTTTTAACCAATTGTGATGAATTCATGTCTTATAATGTATCAAATACTTTTTTAAACAAAATCTTTTTATAATAAAAATTCTGATGTTTTTGTACATGAAATAGTTTATGTCTTTGTGGTTCCACTATAGCATATAATTGGTGAATAGGCTAAATGGAAACATGTTGTGATGAGTGAATGACTTAGTTCCCCATTGAAATAAAAAACCCAGGGAACATTCAATTATTTTTTGCATTTATTACCCTGTTCCTGTGGGTGTGACTAGAAGGGTACTCTCTTTCTCTTTTTTAACCACTAAGGAATCCTACAGCACCAGGAGAGGTCTGCTTCAATGAGGTCCAGAAGAGAACACACACCAGTGAGGTGGGCTTTTGGGCTCCTGAAAGCCAGATGCAGATGTCTGAACCGGACTGGGGGTCCTAATACAATGTGTGTGCCATCATGTGGTCCAACACAATGTTGTGTTGCGCCCAATTCATGTTATCCTGCCTTCATATTGGCTAATTCCTTATTGTCTATGAACTGGATGTAGCTGGTCATGTTTCTCCTCATTGTAGGCCAAAGTGCTTATAGCAAATCACTGACATTTGTGTGTGACATTCCACCAGATGCAAGCAACACTGGACTGAAAATACCATGTGGTCAGAAATTGTTGTACTGACATGTGTCTGTTTATTTCTTGAATTGATGTAGGATTCCATTTTTGGGGTAGGCAATATGGCTCCAGCTGATGATGTAGACCTAATTTATTGTTGCCTATTGTGTGGGATATTGACAGATGTATCCCCTCCTTCCATGTTGTGAAAATCTGCAAGTGATCATGTGATAAGTGACCCAGAATAACTGAGTCATGGCTTATTTGTGTCTAACATCAAGTGAGTCTATGATTTGAACAATGCAATAAAGATGTTCTCAACCAGATATTTGTATGTATGTACATATCCAACGCTTCCAAAAGACCCTAGTTTTGACATTGCAAAGTTCACCTAGTAGTACATTTACATTGTTATATGTGAGAATGAAAACAGGAGACAATGCTTTGGTTACGTGTGTTTTTAATGACATGTACAAGGATAAGATAAAGAAATTACTTAAAATTCAACAGTGCAAACAAAAAGTGAAATCTTTAGTCATGGTGGATGAAAGCATTGTAGTAGAGTCCAAAGGGCCAGGACTCCAAAGCCCAACATACTCCTCCCATCAGATATAGAAAAGTGGGCAGGAATAGTCCAACAAAGTGAATGTGGAGCATAAACAGGATGCCATTAGAGCTGAGGGTACTTACTCGCAGTGGTGGCTGTCTTGCCATCCTTAGCTCTTGGGTTTTTGCTGGATGTCCCCTCCCTCTGACCAAGGGGGGATCTGCAGCTGCTGAGACAGGTGCGTACAGGTGTAGGCTCCTCTGACAGGGCCTCCCTTCCTATGGCTGCAGCACATGTTGATGGTGTGGATGTACTTGGACCACAGGAAGGGGTAGATGCAGGTAGAAAAGACCCGCAGAGGTGGTGTTTATGTCCCATAGCACCGCAACCAGGGAGGCAACCTCAGTGTGGATGGCAGCCACTTCAGCGTGGATGGCAGCAACCTCATGGTATGTGTCCCTCTTTAGCTCCTTCTTCTCCCAGATTTCTGTCAATCCCTTGCCCATAACATTTTGGGAGCCCTGGTAGACTCCCAGGACATGGGCGATGGCAGCCTGGGTGTCTGTGGTCTCAGGGGTCTCACTCTGCGGGCCCACTATACCTATCCCCATGGCCCTGTCACAGACAAACCAACATCTCAAATACTTTGAATATTGCATGTTAGTAAGGCTGATAGAGATCACAATAGCAAAAGCAGAGTTGAGAGCAAACAGGACATTGTGATATTATAGCAGTTATTGAAGTATCACTTACCCGAGTCCACTCCCTCTTCTATTCTTGCCTAGCCCTCAGTATGTCAGATGACTATGACCTTCTCCTCCTAGGGTAAAAGTTGTAAGAGGGTGCTGGGAGGGTCACTGGCAGTCCTCTGAACCTCCAGGATTTTAGCTGTTATACCTAGCACGTACTCTCAGCTGGATGTTGTTCCACCTCTTCCTAATGTCACCCTGTGTGCGTAGGATGGCACCAACAGCCTTCACTCTGTTGACTACCCTGTCCCTCATTTCGATTTTCCTACTGAGAGGAGTCTACTGGACTTGGGCTCTAAAAATGTGCGGCTCTACTCTAATGATTTCATCCACCATGACTGTCAACTCTTGTTGAGTGGAGTTTGGATTCTTTTCCCTGGCATGATGAAAAATATAAGATGTGAGTGAATATCTGAATGAAAAACAAATATTTGATAGAGTTTAAAAGGTGCAAAACAAAAGTCATAGTTGGTGGAGAGTGCTAAATGAGAAGATGAAAAATGGGGTGCCTTATCTAAAATGCAGAAAACTGTGGTGCCTGTCTCGCTGTGCTGCAGTTTGGAAGCAAAGGATGCTGTTCAGGGATGGGTTGTGTTGTATAGTGTGATTTACAGGCCTGTCCGCTTGCCAAAGCGCATCAGGTCTATAGTTTGTAAATCCATCCAAAGGTCACTGTTGTATTGTTTTCTTTGGGGCGTATTGCGATAGTCAACCACTGCTGGGTAACCACCATTTGTTGACCACCATTGGGAGACCACGAGTACGACTGTGTAGTCATAATACGCTCGGCGGGTAGACTGCGGACCTGGCTGCGGGTAGACTGCCACGGTCCCTTCGGTTGGACAGCTGTGGCCGCAGTCGGCATTTCAGACAGAACAACTCGGAATACGGCCGCAAACGGAACTCAGACGCAACAGTGTTGTAAACGTATGCAGACGGGGTTCTCAGGCAGTCGGACCACCAAACATGTAATTGGGCCTTCTGTCAGCGTTTTGGATTCTCATAACCTTCCAGTATGTTGACCTTTCCAATAAAGCCAAGATAAGTGGGAGCACCAAATACATGGTCAAGGCAGGCAGCTACCAAATACTGCTAGTCACTCCTATCCACTAAAAAGTTACTGGAGAACCTGCAAGATCTGTATTATTTTCTGTGCAAATAGGTTATGTTAGACAAGTTGAGTTTCCTGCACAAGGAGGATATTCCCATTAATTGCAAGGAAATTACTGTAAGTTTATTTCATCAAAGGGGGGCAGAGCTAGCCGCGATGAGAAATGGCCTGCGTAGTGCGTGCGCTCCTCGGCGAGGCTGACATAAAACATTAGTAAGGTGGGGAAGTTGTGCCCCTGTCCTGAAGAAGGAGCACATGCTCCGAAACATGTCGATGCACACATGAGCTACTGTCCATTAACACGACAGATTGTACCTCGCACTTCACTTCTTTTAGTAGTACCAGCCCGGGGTTATGAATAAAGTTTTTTCCAATACACCCATGAGCCAGGTATCTTTTTAACTCTTCACTAAATCCCACCACTCACATAAGTATCCCTACCACCTGCACCACTCGCACCACACACAGTCATTACTATAAGGGCTCCCGCGTAGAAGTAGGTCGTAGCACGCCGCATCCCGCTAGAGGGGTGCGAAGACCCCTATGATGAAGCATGACACCAAGGGGCCTTTTGGTGTGTGAGGGGTATTTTAAAAAACACTAAGTGCTCCCACATCACCGTGGGTAACACTTCCCTTAAATACTGTCAGTAGGATTCCCTTTGTTTATGTAACTAAGCCTGTGGAGTAAGAATCCTACACCGTTACTCTACCTCCCTCTTTTTGTTAATTTGACATAAAACATCCACATCCTACACGTAGCTGGGCGATTTTTCATCGAAAACCCTGGCAGACAGCAGCTGACCACTAGGTCCAAACTCGACGGGAAGCAGCGATCGCTGAGGCGGTCTGGAGTGCGGTTTTCATCCCGTTGGCGAGGGGAGGCCTGCTGCGCCCAGAACAACGGAAAGCACCGCCCTGCAGTAACATCACGGGCCGAGTCGCACGGCACGTACGCCGGACCGGAGCTCACACAAGGACCCGGGAGCTAGGCCCGTGCCGGTACAAAGGCGCGGCTGGAGCGGAGTGGCGGGGGTCCCGTGTGGCCTCCTACAGGGTGACTGAACACTGGCCAGCACGGTGCCTGTTTTCCGGCGGAGCGGTCACTGTAGCCGCAACTGAAGTGAACGAGGAGGCGGACACGAGGTGAACACAGGGGAACAGGGCCGCGAGGACGACCTCCCCACCCCCGAGGTAGCGAGTCGACTTGGCCGTGGAAAGATACCACAGTGATACCCTGCTGGGCCCCTCACAAGTGGGGGTCAAAGTAAAATACGCTTTCCTGCCTCCTCATCTGCGCAGAGTGGACCTTAAACAGAGGGTATACTACAGGCTGCATATCCTCTTCCCCCCCCGGTGGTGGGCTGGAGGTCGGTTGCGGAAACTCGGAGAGGGGGCGAAGGAGTACAGACACACGGTGCTACCCCCCACATCCATTGCGCACCCACCGGGCCGAGCTGTCGAGCTGTGGGCCTGCCGCCGGGGCGCGAAGAGTGGCTCACGTGCGCAGCGTTCCTGAGACCCTCAGGGGAGAGCTGCACTACTGGTGGTGGGTGAGAGGTGACCGCCGCCCGGGAGGAGCAGGTCACCCGTTCCGCTGACGATAATCCACAACAGAACTGAGGTGAAAAGGATACGCCAGCCCAGCAACTGACCGCCAACCATCTTGGTTGCACGCAGCCAGACACTATGGGTAAACCGGATAGGAATCAGCCCAAACTTACCTTTGAGGCCCAAAAGAAGCAGCCGGGGCAATTAGAAGCAGACCAACAGCTGAACAACCCACCGGAGACACAACCCAGGGAGCTGCCGACTGAAAATGTCCAATCGATGTTTCTATCCATCCAGACCACATTGTCGAACATAGATGGTAAACTTGACACACTTACATATCGAGTGGACCGAATGTCAGTGAGGTTGGATCGTCACACGGAGAGGTTGGACATGGCCGAACGGCGGATCTCGGACGTGGAAGACACTACCAACCAAATGTCTAGCAAACAAACTGAAGTGGATAAAAAACTGGCAGCACTGCAGGCAAAGACAGAAGATTTAGAAGCCAGGTCCCGTTGATCCAACATACGAATTATGGGAGTGGCGGACACGACAAACACAGGCCCGATGGAAAAGTATGTGGAACAACTCTTGATTGCACTCCTGGGGAGGGACACCTTTTCGGAGGTCTTTGTTATTGAACGGGCCCACAGATCCTTGACCCAGAAGCCGGGAATAGGTGAAAGGCCCAGACCGATAATAGAAAAAATTCTGAATTATCGGGACAGAGATGCGGCACTCCGGAAAGCGAGAGAACTGAAAACTTTGCATCATGAGGGCATGGAAATAGCCGTATATACGGATTTCACCAAATCAGTGCAAGAAGCGAGGAAAAAGTACAACGCCGCAAAACAAAAACTACGCGATCTGCAAATCCCGTACGCCATGCTCTACCCAGCGAGATTGAAGATTACAGACGACGGCAAAGTGAAATTCTTCAGTGAGCCCAAAGATGTTCAGAAATACCTGCAACTGAGGAAATCGACTGGGGGACGACGGAGATCACCGAGGGAGCGGCCTCAGGAAAGGGAGGGCATGTCCGATGTGGAATGACTTACACAAGTAGACTCATCCTGGTTGATCTGAAGTCGCTGTAAGTGTTCAGCCCCTTCCATTTGCCCATTGACTGCAGCAGCCTGAAGGATATAGCCGCTGTAGCATTGCTGCTGAGGGCGGACACTGGCTGCGACATGAACATGGGCACTGCAGCGGACTTTAGGGCTTCGGAGTGCCAGATAAGTCTAACTTCACTATTATGAACGCTATGTGAACATTGACATTGCTATTGTGCTGTTGTTTGAAACGATAGATATCTGGTGGGATTGCTACCGTTTATACTATAGAGACTTACAATTTGAGCCCATACTAGCTACTGTTGATGTTTAGATTCAAATATAGCTTCCCCCCCCCCCTGCATTTCAACGCCAGGGGGTATAGTCAAGGCGGCTCCTGCCCACGAGGTAACACACCAAATTCCTGTTTGTTTTTTATGGGGAGTAAGTTGGGAGGTTGGGGGACATGGCTTCGTTGAGATGGGGTGAACGAAGTGGGGGGGGGAGGGGAGGGGCAGAAAATGCAAAATTCACCGGACGGCAGGGGAGATACACAATGCATGCATTAGGAGTCGAGGAATTCGACATGTTACATACACAAATGAGTACAGATGACGCTCAATCGGCACACTATGGAACATGAACTGACGCAGACCAGACCCTTGTCCCTGCTGACATTGGAATGTGCAAGGGCTGCAGGACCCACGTAAGATCAGGAAAGTGATGGCATACCTTGATAGACATGAGTTTGATGTGGCTTGTTTACAGGAGACACACCTAAACCCATTGAGGGAAATGAGGATAGGTAAAAGGTGGGCGCAGGCCTCGGTGGCATTGTCCAATTCGACCTACGCAAGGGGGGGGCCTACTGCTAGTTAAATGAGGCATCCCTTTCACTCTCATAGACACGGACACAGCTGATCAGGGGCGCTTTGGGTGGCTGCGGGGCAACTTCGGAGGTGTGGTCCTTACCATAGTCACTATCTATGGCCCTAATGTGGACGACCCTCGGTTCTTCGCATCTATCTACGCCAAGCTTTGAGACCTGCAGCCGACACATGTAATAATGGGGGGGACTTTAACACCTGCCTAGATACCACCTTGGACAGATCGACAGGCCTGCACAGCACGGGAAGAAACTCAGCCAGAATAGTTAGGGACGGTATGGATGAAAGGCAGCTGGTGGATATATGGAGGGAGAGACACCCAGAGACGAGGGAGGGTACATGCACTTCGCAGGCACACAACACGTGGTCCAGACTGGACTATTGGCTGATCACAAGGGAGATGTGCACCTGGGTCCGCAAGGTAGAACATTTCTCTAAAACACTATCTGACCATTCTCCAGTGCGGCTGCACCTCGCATTGCCCACAAACACACCGCGAGAATTTATGTGGCGCCTCCCACACAATGCGCTACGGGACCAAGTCTTTCATGGCGAGCTGAAGCAAGCCATAATAGATTTCTTTCATACCAATGAGGGAATGGTGGATAGCGCCTGCACTCTCTGGGAAGCTTTCAAGGTCACCATACGGGGTCACTGTATCGGGAAACAAGAAGGTATACTCAAGGATATCCGGCAGCAATTAGCTATGATAGAACGTGACATTAGGGAACTAGAAGCAGATAACGCGGCTTTGCCAAACCAAGCGACACAGGCCGATATTAGGCAGAAAATCACTGCATACCATGAGTATGCAGACACGGAGATGAAGTACCTGTCGAAACACTACAAAGCACGGGCATATGGGGAGGGGGACAGACCGGGTAGGGCACTATCACAGAAGATCAGAGCCAGAAGGAATACCACGTACATAACACACATCACGAACGAGGACGACGAGATGGTCTATGATACTCCCAGTATTCTAGAATGCTTCCGGGAGTTTTATTCTCATTTGTATACTCCTAGGACTAAGAAAACAGACCGGGAGATTCACGAGTACCTAGATGATGTGGGGCTTGCCTGGCTTTCGGACGCACACAGACAGTTTCTGGGCCATACTATAAACTATAACAGAGGACGAATTTAAGAACGCAATAAATTCGCTCCCAAATAATAAAGCCCCGGGGCTTGATGACCTACCGGGCGAATTTTACAAGGAGTTCCGAGACCTGCTGCTCCCGCATCTAGCCCTTATGTACGAGGAGTCTTATGAGGAGGGGATCCTCCCAGAGACACTGAGGGAAGCTCTGCTGATAGCACTTCCTAAGCCCGGGAAGGATCTCACTAAATCGCCCCTCTCCCTCATAAATATAGATGTGAAGATCCTGGCCAAGGTAATAGCTGCCAGAATACAGCAGCTCCTGCAGTCATTAGTGCTCCCCGACCAAGCGGGATTTATCCCCACGAGGTCTACCACGCAGAACATCCGAACAATATTCTCGATGTATCAAAGTCTGGACCCCGATGTACCGGCCGCGGCGGCGCTCCTAGACGCTGCAAAGGCCTTTGACTCTGTCGAATGGGACTTTATGCTTATGGTCCTCGTCAGAATGGGGTTCCCGCAAAAATTACTGAAATAGATAGCTATGCTGTACACTGCACCTACGACGAGGGTGCACATAAATGGAAATATGTCCCGCAGAATCGCCATAGGCCGCGGCACTAGACAGGGGTGCCCACTGTCACCCATTTTATTCACGCTCATAGTAGAACCTTTAGCCTGTAAAATCAGGCAAAACCACCCCGAAACTGCGCTACAGTTCGAGTTGAGGCCTGTCGGTATTTCGCTATACGCTGATGACATGGTCCTTTACACCCGAGATCCGGACACGAACTTGAAACCCCTGATACGGGAGTACATTAAGTATGAACAATATGCCGGACTAAGCATAAATTGGGACAAATCAGTAGTGATACCGCTGACAGAGGCGACTACGCAGCCTGCACTAGACTACCCTCTGAACTGGGAAACAGAACCTGTGAAATACCTCGGTATTTAGGTCCAACGAGACCCCGAGGTGGTAATAAGACAGAACTATGGGGTGGCGCTGACTAAATTGGAGGAATCGGTAGAACGGTGGATTAAACTCCCATTATCGCTGGCAGACAGGATAGCCCTGCTAAAAATGATAATTTTACCCATATTCCTTTATCTGTTCTGGAACATTCCAGTGTGGCTGTCGAATGCCTTCTTTAAGAAGCTTTCCACCGCGTTACAGCGTCTGACCTGAGCCGGAAGGCAACCACGGATCGGATGGAAAACACTCACGAAGCCATACCATCAGGGGGGCTTCGCGGCCCCTGACCTACAACTATATTATTATTGTGCTCAAGCGCAACACGCACACTATTGGATGCAACCTCATGGACACATTCCGCATATTGCGGTGGAGACAGATAGTGTCCGTCCTAAAAAGCTGACACAATACCTAGTAGATGCGGTGAGCTATAATCCCAATGACACCATACTTCCAGTCAAGTGCACATTCAGGGCATGGCACACGCTGGCGACCAGGGCACAGAAACTGCCTATATACGCGCCTGCGCTTCAACTGGCGAATCATCCCAACCTGTCGGTAACATGCGAGCGGAAGATGTGGGGTGAACTGGAGGACATGGGCCTCCGGACGATGAGCGATATACAAGTTTATATCCATGCAAGGCCCAAAATTGAGTGCTCACAGAACGCCATTGAAACTGTTCGCATACCACAGGCTAAAGGCAGCCCTTAAAGACTTATATGACACGTTTCCGCAGGAGCCGCCGACGCTGCAGGCTATGCAGGTCTTCCCCACTGACCTGCCTGCTGGGCACACACAGGATCAAACAAGTCAGGAGACGGAAATTGCTGGCAGTGGCTCTTCTGTTGGCCAAACGACAGGTTGCAATTAAGTGGGGCAGCAAACGGCCACCTAGATTTAAGGACTGGGTGTCAGACATGCTATATTGCAAAGAGACTATGGGGACGTATGAAGAGTGTTTACCCATGGCCTCCAGACCTAGGGACTTCTGGCAGCCGCTAGTGGTCTACTTGCAGGCACAACAGGAGGGCTCCTGAACACCAGGAACCTGTGAATTAATATGCAGCTACACATGCACCAGGAGAGGGAACGGTCTCTGCTTCATGCCCCATATGCGGGAAGTGACTACTGTAGCGAATATGTTGTCTTATAATTGAAATGTTCAGGATGTGGAGACCTGATGTACTTGTTTGATGAAGAGGGGGGTGAGGTGTACTGGGTGTTTATGCAGAAATGTTGTACTGTGTGTAACGTTGGTACCAAAAGGTCGGACAACTGTAGACCTCGAGAAATTACTGTACTGAAATGACATAACTCATGCACATGTGTGAATCTATCTGTTTGTTGCTGGTGAACAAAAATTAAACACAAGATTGAGACTTGAAAAAAGTGGGCAAGGGATTAAGAGTGCAATGAAAAAGGGGCACATTTAGGACAGAAGAACTTACATGTAATTCTGTCATTCAGAGTGTGAGAGAAAGGGATGATACTGAAAGAGGGTGCATGAAAGCTCATAAAACAACTTGCATGATCAACTGAACTCAAATCTGTCAGACATAGACAGGTATCATTCTGATCTCATGCATTTAGTTGGCCATTCCATCTGATTTATTCAGACACCATCAAGTCAGAACCGGCCACCTATTCAAGCTCATTAACCTACCTATGTGGGATATCTCCTGTGATAGTAAGGTTTATGTAACAGTCTGCTAGACATGGCAATTCTTAGGGTATTCCCCAAAAACGTTTTTGATTTTTTCCTCTTGTTTTTTGCTGATTCTTTTTTCATGGCCTTTGGACTCTGGGCACTTTTCCACTGTAATCCAATGCTGTGCAAATGCAAGTCCTATCCCACTGCTGACCAACAAATGTTGAAAAGTGTTAGATTTGGGGGTCTCTAGTTGGGACAGGTAGGTACTTGTGACAAATAGGTACCCTTCCCTCTAGTCAGGGTAAGGGGGTATACTCCTAAAATAACCCCTGCTCACCCCCTTGCTAGCTTGGCACGAGCAGACAGGCTTATCTCAGAAGCAGTGTGTGAAGCATTTGTGAACACATACAGTAACCCAGTGACCATACTACAGATGGACACCACACAGTTGTATATTAAAAATAGGTATTCTTTATATAGATTTAACACAAGCCCACAAAGGACAAAAATCCACAAGACTGTACTTAAAATGGTAGAATTAGCTTCGTTCTCTTTAGATCTCAAAATGCAACACTTTGAGTCAATGTACCTTGAGAAGCAATGAAAGTGTTACAAGAAAGGTGTTGCGGTAGTCCTTTACATGCAAGGACGGTGATACGCTTAAGATCTGGTGCAAAGAAACAAAGATGCTGCTTTCTCCTTGATGTGACACGCTTCCCGTTGATGCTGCAGCATCTGCTGTGACGTCGATTCTCTTCTCTGGCGACGCAAGATGCTTAACACGATGCGAGCCGCAACAGGCCCTGCGACATGCTTCCCAGTGATGCCGCGGTGTCTGCTGCGACGTCTATCCTCTTCCCTAGCGATGCGAGTTGCTTCCACAACGATTAAAGTTCCAACAGGCCCTGCGACCCTCTTCCCGGTGATGACACCGTCTCCTGCAACGTCGATCCTCTTCTCTGGTGATGATCCGCAACAGGCCCTGAGACACGCTTCTCGGAGATGCGGCGGCGTCTGATGCGACGTCGATCCTCTTGTCCTGCGACACACTTCTCGGTGATGCGGCGGCATCTGCTGCGACGTCGATCCTCTCCTCCGGCGATGCGAGGCGCTTCATATTGTGAAGCGGCAGCAGCAGTTCGGCGACATGCTTCTTGATCTTGAGTCGCGCTTCCAGCTCCTTGCGACGCGCAAGCCCTCAAAAAGTCCAGCACAACTGCAGGCACTTCAAAAGAACTCTTGGGGAGCTGGTGGGTGAAATATGTTGTCCCTGAGACTTCAGAAGGAGGCAAGCTCTGTTCTCAAGCCCTTGTAGATCCTTACACAAGTTGATGAAAGTACTCACAAAGTTCCTCTCTCCCTTCTTTGGCAGTCAGGAAACCACTGCAGGCCAATCCTCCAAGCAGCACTTCAGCTTAGAGATAGTCTTGTGGTAAATAAATAAATAATACCCTATTTTTGACTATGCATATATCATAACAGATAGCTCAATAAATAAGAGTCAAGATTCGAGGTAGTAGGAGTTTCTGCAGGTTTATTACAGCATAAGGACAGGATCAGGACAACCTGCATAGGAACAGAATGGCAGGGCTAGAGTGGCCCGGCAGCTGCCGGGGCTGGGTCTGGGATGAGCGCGCTAACTTCTAATAACAATACACGAGCATATATACATAGCGCAAACACATAGCATTACATTGCAGTAGGCGTAGCAGTGGGTGGAGCAGAAGGTGTGACGCGTAGCAGTCGCGAAAGATAACAGTAAAAGTAGGTGTAACTGGGCGTATACATAGACATGTGGTGCAGACGTAACAGAATATGTCATGAATGGGGTGGAAACATAGGAGGGGGCTACCTAAGGAGCCGGGACCTCTAACCTGATGGTGCGCGCAAACTGGCAATGACGTGTTACGAGGAGAAGCTGGGGGCTATGAACTCTGTGCTAGGAGCAGAGACTAAAGTCTGGAGGGTCGGAGCGACATGTACCTAAACCCTATCTAGTATCTGATGTTTAGGGAACATGTTGATATAAACTAGAAGTCATGAGGGGAAAAGCTAACTTGACTCTAAGACTGGACCATGCATTATTCTACATGTAGTGCGTGATGAAGAATATTAAATGACCAGTAAATACAGTATTTCTCTTAACATGGAGACGTGAAGGCTAGACAATGACGGAAACTATTGATGCAGTTCAGTAGCTTAGGAATGCAGAGAAGGAGGACTGAACTGATAACTGGAACTATAACATACTTTTGGCAGACTCAGAGGCAGAGCCAAGCTGCACCGGGCACTGTGAGGCAGGAAGCAAGTGAAAGGTCGAGGATACAGGTGGGGGCTGTATCGCTCCTCAACGAGGCTTCAGGAGACAGGAGCTGAATCTGGTGTCCGGGCCCTGTTGAGGCCTGGAAACGGGGACTTTATAATGAAATAACGTGCACACTGAGAAACGTGGCAACATAGCTTTACATAGGCCTGATATTCGTAGTATTCACGAGGACTGGAAAATGACATACTAGAGGTGGACACAACTGTAATTGCGTCATTAATCGGACATGGGGAATAACATATGCATATTGGTCATGCACACATAACATATGATGGATGACACGTGGTGACACAGAACATGGCAAAATTTACTTTTCCACATTCCCTCCTTGTCACTACGTTTCCATCAGGAAACATCAATATTCATGATACCATCTATCATTTCATACAGTACCATTTGCTCATCTCGAATTGTCTTGGAACGGGATTTAGAACGGGGCTTGGGACTAGGAATACAAGAGGTAGCACAAATGCCGCAAATCGCAGGGCCACATTGTATACAGAGGCAGCAGCTGAATATGATCGCTACTGCAATACCTAGAAAGGACAGGACTTTCCATCCCCATGCGGAAATTATATTCCAGAACCAACCGGACCATGTCCAGGTGCCTGGATCTTGGTGTAACAGATGGGCAATTTTATGAAGTCTGGTTATAGCTGAATAAACAGACGGCGTGTTATTTGGAATGAAAATGCAACAACTGGATCCGAGGACTCTACAGGCCCCGCCCCTATCGGCCAGTATGACGTCAAGGACGAGACGATTCTGGAGCACAACAATTCTCATAAAGGATTGCTCTTCGGTTAAGTTACCTAGAGCGGAGGCAGTCTCATCTACTACTGCTTCAAGGGTTCTTGTTAACCTACGGATTAGCTTACTGTTTACAACTGTACCTAAATAAGGGAACACACCTTTATCTATATCAATGAATTGTTCTGCAGCGGTTTCAGTATAATCGACAATCGGGAGGTTTCTCTTGTGTCTAGTATGTACTAGATGTGTGTTTCTATGATAGTCAGGTGGGGCTAGAAAAACTGGTGGCAGTAGGAAGGCAATGTAACAGGTTCCCTCCCAATCGAGGGGCAGATGAACATATGCGGTTTGACCACAAACAAAATAAGAATGACGTGAAGCTTTGAAAATAGATTTCCCACTGTCACTATACTTGACAATAGTAGTACAATCACTATGTCCTACGTGTACAGAACCATGACTACGGACACATAATTCGCCTTTGACTGGTAGTACTGAAATAGCAGGTGTGTCTGGAGTAGTATCAGACTGAACATTCAGGACCATGAAATTCGACGAATAATTACCTAAATTATACACTTCATTTTCTAGATCTAAACCTGTTCTGTGGGGGAAACCTTGCTTGTCTGGGAAACATGTACTGTTAAGAAAAGACATATCTGTTAAGGATGACGTTAACGTGGACCATGCTCCACACGAACCATTATGTGAGAATGGATAAGGAAAAAGTGGCAGAACTCCCTTCGGCGTCTGGAAAGGGGGGAGTCGACCACACACCCAACAATTAGTGGCATTGCTGGTCTGGTGTGAGTAATGTAACATACGGATAAATGAATTGTTACGCATAGCGAGGCGGTAAGCATATTCGTGAGGAGGCAGATCACTAAACGTGTGCTCTCCTGTAACATTAGCAGACTTATTTACATGAGAAACTGAAAAATACAGGAAAAATGCATAGCTGATGCAAGAAATCATAATGCTGATGAATAATATGAAGCTTAGAAAAATGATACATTGAATTGAGTTCTGACTAACTCTCTCACTATGGGGGTCTATTTTATACATGTCAGAAACAGCCTAACCGTTTCACCTAGGGGAGGACTTATACAATCAAACTGACTGACTTACTAGACCGTAGCTTTTGCTTATACTCCTGCTGCGGAGTTTTCTCTAACAGGGAAGGGGTTGTGTCAATGTCTTTTGCGGGACAGTCCTTAGGAACAATATTTCGGCAGTCCTTAAAATCCTGGGAATCCTTGGAAATGTTTTTAGAAACGGGTTTTAATCCATTGAAAAGTTTTACATGAGAAAGATGTATCCATCCTTTCCGGCCTTCCAACTTCACGGCTGTACGGGTGGTGAGGAGGACCTGACGTGGCTCCTTCCAACGAGGTTCCAGTGGACTTGATCTGTCAAAGTTTCGGATCATCACCAGCGAACCTGGAACGATTTCATGAGGTGCCACCTCGGTATTGTCTGGAAATGCGGCGGCAACCTGTGAACGACATGAGTTGAGGGCAGACATCAAGGAAGCTAGGTAATCTGTCAGCATATTACATGAAACATCGGTAATACTTCGGGGTCTAGGAGTACCCCACATGTTAGGGGGGCGGCCGAATACGACCTCATACGGGGACAGACCTGATCTGGAATGTGCGACCATGCGCATATAAAACAAAGCGACTGGCAGAGCTACTAGCCAGTCCACACCTTTTTCTTTACAAACTTTGGCAATGCGGATTTTCAGAGTCTGATTATGTCTCTCGACTAGACCGGCTGCTTCGGGATGGCGTACACAATGGAACTTCCACTGGTACCCTAACAAAAGGGAAACGTGCTTCATGAGTTCAGATGAGAATGGCTGGCCGTTATCAGAATATACGACCCTTGGAAGTCCATAACGGGGGAAGAATTCACGAACCAACTGCTTAGCAGTGGTCGCGGCTGTGTAATCTGAGACTGGATATGCTTCTGTCCACCTGGACAAAGCGCATACAACTACAAGGACATACTTGAAACCTCGACATCGCTCCATCTGAATATAATCCATCTGGAGGACTTCAAAAGGGTGGTCAGGAGGCTGGAAACCACTTTGCTCCACCGGGACACTTTTACCTGGATTAAACTGACAACATATCATACAGGTACGGACTTTCTGCTTGGCTGCAGCTCGTAAATGCTTGTTGAACCAAATGTTCTGGATACTGTCTAACATAGCTTTTTCTCCTAAATGTGCTGGGCTATGTGCGGTATTAACAATGACTTGAACCATAGAGTCGGGGAGAAACCATGTGGCTCTACCCTTTGTTAACCATCCTTGATCTGTCTGGACCCCTCCTTGTTCGGACCATTTCTTGATTTCTTCAGGAGTAGCATGTAACTGGATATCTATGACATCTTGAGTAGGGTCCTTAACTGTCATACATGTAGTCGGATCTAGAGTGTGTGTCAGGTTGACTGGAATGTCTGGAGTCTGTGCTGTAAGCTTGGCTGTGCGATCTGCTAGATCATTACCTTGAGAAATAATGTCAGTAACTTTCGTATGTGCTTTGCACTTCATGATAGCAATAGATGTCGGTAAATGTATGGCATCTAGCAGAGCTTGAATAAGGAGACCATGCTGAATCTTGGTTCCATGAGAAGTCATGAAACCTCTCTCCTGCCAGAGCACTCCGAAGTCGTGTACAACTCCGAATGCATAACGTGAATCTGTGTAAACATTAACTTTCTGGTTCTCGGCGTGTATACAGGCTTGTGTCAGAGCAACTAGCTCTGCTGCTTGAGCGGACAGAGTGTCAATGCGGTGTGTCTTAATAACTTCAGTGTCAGTAGTCACTGCATACGCGGCGACTAGTTCTCCTGTACTAGTTCTCATACATGAACCATCCACATAAAGTGTCAGGTCGGGATCTGGTAATGGAATATCTGTCAGGTCTTGTCTTGGCTTTGTCGTAATGTTAACTACTTCCACACAGTCATGTGTGTGAGAATTTGAACTAACTGATGGTAACAGTGTAGCAGGATTCAGAACGTTGCAGCGTCTGATTTCTATGTGTGGCTGAAACAGTGTCAATTCATAACCTGTTAAACGTGCAATTGTCAAGTGCTGGGTTTGTGTTCGGTTTAAAAGAACTTCTACGGAGTGTGGAACTTGTACTGTCAGGGAGTGTCCTAAAACTATGGAATCACTTTGTCTGATAGCTAGTGCTGTGGCTGCAACTGACTTGAGGCACGCAGGCAACGCCTGGGCGACTGGATCTAATGTGCTCGAAAAATAAGCACAGGGCTTGTATTGACCTGCTTGATCTTGTGTGAGAACAGATAATGCTGTACCTTCACGTTCAGTAACAAAAAGTGTAAAAGGCTTACTGTAGTTCGGTGTAGCTAGAACTGGAGCTTGGCATAAAGCTGTCTTTAACTCATTGAAACTAAGTGTATGTTCAGATGTCCAAGGGAGGACAGTCGATACGGCTGCCTCCTGTGTCGTTAACTGTATCAGTGGCTTGGCTAGAAATGCATACTGGGGAATCCATTGTCTGCAATAAGAAGTAAGGCCGATAAAGGCACGTACCTCCTTCTGGGTTCTGGGCTGGGGAAGACTCGCTATTAACTGGATACGGTCGGATGTCAACTGCCTACCCCTCTTGGACAGCAAGTGTCCTAAGTAGACCACTTGCTGGACACAGAATTGAAGTTTCGAAGGGGACACCTTGTGCCCCATCTCGGCTAGGAAATACAGAACCGTGAGTGACGCTCGCTCGCAGTCACGTTCAGAACGGGCTGTGATCAGTAGATCATCGACATACTGGAGCAGGGCAGTGTCAGTTGGCATGTGAATATTATCTAGTTGTCTCTTAAGTGCTTGACTGTAAATACTAGGGCTTTCTGTGAAACCTTGAGGAGCGCGTGTGAACATATAGCTCCTTCCATTTAAACAAAATCCAAAAAGAAACTGGCTGTCTGGATGAATAGGAACACTAAAAAATGCGTTCTTGAGGTCTATTACTGTGAAGAACGTGGCTTCGGAATCAATGGCTGTCAATAGGGAAGAGATGTCTGGGACAACTGGGTACTGCGGAATAATACATTTATTAAGCTCTCGTAAGTCAATCACTAATCGATATACTGGGGGTGCATTTGGATCAGTACGTTTCATGACTGGAATGATCGGAGAATTACATACATTGGAGTCAGTTTCTACAACTACTCCTTGAGCGATGAGCTCGTCAATAATTCTGGATAAGGCTGCTACAGCCTCGGGTGGCAATCTGTACTGCCTGATTCGTGGTAACACTACACCTGGTTTGAGAGTCACACGATAGGGTGTGATTTGCATGTAACCTACATCAGTTGGACCTTGCGCCCATAAATGCTGCGGAACATTAGACAGTCTTGAATCAAAATCTCGTAATACATAGTGACCCTTAAAGTCACGTAGGAACAGACGTATTCCCTCTGGGGAGCAGCAAATAACTGCACCCAACTCTTTCAGTGTCTTAATGCCTAATAGATTTTCTGGACATGACTTAGTAAGTAACAGATCAGTAGTGCGGGACAATGGGCCTACTTCTAAAGTAACTGGCTTAGATATCTCGTTAACGATAGGTTTTCCTGAAAATCCAAGGGAAACATTTCTTGAGCCTGAGAGCGGAGCCCCTGGAACTTCGGCATGACTAATTGTGGTCCTACTTGCCCCTGTATCAATCAGAAACTTTCTGTCTTTCCCTAATACTTGACTGTGAACGTAGGGACCTTCTTGATCTACAGGTATCTCGATGAGAGGCAAGCCTACCTCCCTCTCTAGGCTGTTTCATGAATATGGCTGGTACTCTGGATACTCAGACTGTGCATACTGGTACATCTGCGATGTGACATGCTGTGTTGCAGCAATAGGCTGCGGTGCTGTAACTGTCTGTGGTGCATTCTGTGACTGAGGAATCTGTGAAACTTGCTCTTGTCTAGGCGGACGTGGTCTTTCCTTAGTCTTACCAGTAGCTATATTATGTTTCAGAACTGCACACTCATTTATAAAATGACCTGGCTGTTTACAATAATTGCAGTTCCCTTTAACGGGAGCTGCAGGATGACTGGCTTGATTCGGACCCCTCTTCTGACTGTCTTGAGGAACAGATTGTGCAACTAGCACTTTCATTTTCGTGTCTTTCATACGTTTTCTCTCGTGTTCTTGCTCTTCCCTGATTCTATTCTGGTGATACTGGAGCATCTGGAGCATCTGGGACGGAGTATTTGCTTGCCAGGTGCTTTCGACTTTCAGAACTCGATTTTTAATTTGTGGACTTGAATTCTCGACTAATTTGGTAACGAAAAGGTGAGGGTATGACTCACTACTTGTCTTGAGGCCACTGTTGATACTAAAACATTTTTCAAATCTAGAATAAAAATCACTAATATCTTCGTCTTGTTTCTGTTTACAGGCTGAGATTGCATCCCAGTCTTCTTTTCTCGTTGTCAATAATCTGGGTAAAACTTGAATTAATAATTCTGGTAATTCTTTACATTTATCTCCAAGACCGGTACCTGGTACTCGTGCCTTGTCTTCAGCTTCTAGAGCTGTCCAATCGATCTTTTTCTCTCCCACCTCCCATTCTTTTTCCTTTAGCTTTTCATACACCCCTGCGGGTAGCAGAACTTTTAACATTTTAATGATATCTGGGTATGTGTATTCTCCCATACGGAGCATGTCTTTTAATTCTCGATGGAACCCTGCTGGATCTTTGTCATGACAGGGAATTAATTTGGTAACGAAAAGGTGAGGGTATGACTCACTACTTGTCTTGAGGCCACTGTTGATACTAAAACATTTTTCAAATCTAGAATAAAAATCACTAATATCTTCGTCTTGTTTCTGTTTACAGGCTGAGATTGCATCCCAGTCTTCTTTTCTCGTTGTCAATAATCTGGGTAAAACTTGAATTAATAATTCTGGTAATTCTTTACATTTATCTCCAAGACCGGTACCTGGTACTCGTGCCTTGTCTTCAGCTTCTAGAGCTGTCCAATCGATCTTTTTCTCTCCCACCTCCCATTCTTTTTCCTTTAGCTTTTCATACACCCCTGCGGGTAGCAGAACTTTTAACATTTTAATGATATCTGGGTATGTGTATTCTCCCATACGGAGCATGTCTTTTAATTCTCGATGGAACCCTGCTGGATCTTTGTCATGACAGGGAATTAATTTCTTCATTTCAAGGAGTTCCATCTTTGTGATTGGAGTGTATACAAACACTCGCTGCATTTCGCCACCCGTTCCTTTGACCGGGTGGACTTCTCGTAACGGATTCTGTCTGTCTATGTAGAATGATTTACTTTCTGGGGGTGAGACATGAACAAAATGCGGGTTCAAGAACGTTCTATATTTGTGACGCTGTTCTAGAATGACACTAATTAAATCGGTACCTAGACCTCTCCATTTATACTGGAGTAACTCGTTCAGGATATCATGTAACGGACCTGGATCAGAGTGCTGACCCTCATACAGAGTAATGAGGTGCTGGATCATATACATACCCACCAGTCGCTGCTCGGCTGGGGGCAATTTCAGGAACATTTGTGCCACTATTTCGTCTGGAAAAGTGGTAGAATCAGTAATCCATCGGACTGCTGATCGAACTAGTTCTTGTTCATGCATAGTACTTAATTCACTGTAACCGATTCGTGATCTCAGAATATGATCGGTAGCTTGAAATACTTGTTCTAGGGAACCTTGTTCTGGTACTGAATGATGGAAAATAGACTTGGGTTCTAGACGTAAATGGCGATCTGGAAATCTAGATTTTCCTACATACGCTATTCTGGCGGAATTCTCGTCGTCTTCCTCTTCAGGATCAGAGGTACTTTCTTTCTCGCTTACTTGTGCTGCTTTACGCTGTTCGTGTATCTTTATTATCTCTCTACGGATTTTCTTGTACATACTTTCCATGGCACCGACGGTCTTGTGCTTACCCTCGGCTATATTATCACTCCACCTTGTCAGGATTCTCATTTCGGCAGAATCTTTAGACGGATAATCTTGTTCTCTTATTAGACAATTAATCAGAAACTTTAATATCATGAGCTGGATCTCGGCTTTCCTTTGAGACATGGCTTCGTGAATACTTTCTGGATCATCCCCTGTACGGATGAAACGATATATTCTGTCTAGATCTTCTTTCATATTCGGTAAGGTGACTAGATACTCGGCCACCTTTCTTACGCGGAACGAATATAAAACCATATTATCCTCGCCTGGGACTGGATCATAGACACATTCGGCAAGGGATTTTCTTATTTCTGCTACCGTCTGATGTCTAGGCGTACGCTGTGACGCTTGTGCATGTAATTCGGCTAACGTTAAACGCTTGTGTGGCGGCGGGGTTTGAGGAGGACCTCCTCCTGCAGCCCCTAAACTAGAATCATCGACGGACATTCTTCGTGGCGGAGCGGGAAGTTGAAATGCTGGCTGGACCGGGGGTACCGTAGCAGGTACTCCGGTGTCTGGAAGAGCGGGAAGTGCCTGATTTACAGGGACTGGCGGAGCGCGAACAGGATTTGCATATTCTGGGACTGTGTCGTCCAAATAGGACGAAATAAAAATATCAGCTGCGGTCTGTTTGTGACGTAGCTTGGTCGGAACTAATGGTGGCGGGAAATTACTGGATGCCTCTGGGGTCGCTTTTGGCGAGCCCTCGGCAAGAAGAGGATACATACCCTTAATAAGGGCATGCCTCTGTCTGTCTGACTGTTCGGCTTTGACTTGTTCACCTATCTCGATTAATTCTCTTTCTTGGGCTCGTTCTTGGGATTCTCTACTTAACTCTGACTTTCTGACTTCCTTTTCGGTTCTTCTATGCGCTTCTTTACGCCATAACTCGATGGCATCTTTCTGTGACTGTCTGGCTTTCTTTTTCCATAATGCTTCTTCTACTCGCATGATACATTCGGCATCCCATGTACCCGATACAGGCCATCTATACTTTTCTTCTAACTGTTTGGTATACTCTACCCATAAATCTAGATACAATATGGCACTTATGCCATGTTTCTGATACATAAAATGACCTGGACTGTCCCTCGGCGGAACAGGAACTGCTTCTTCTAATAAACCCTTTCTAGTTTTTAACTGACGTAACTTGGAAAAGAGCGGCATTGTAAACTTGAATCGGAACACAAGACAATACACAAAGAACAATAACAATTGGGAAAACAATTCAGGCATACCACGACATTGAAAATACATTAAACAATATCATAACATAACAGTTCGAACAGAATATTACCTGGAATACTGAGAACAGAAATACAAGAATTTTCTCGAGAACGGAACAGACTAGAGTTACTGGATGCACTGCTGTAACAGTACGGAACATACCGGTCCCATAAAGGGACGCATCAAGACCCGTATCCACCTAGGTGAACACTTCGTTTGTGAGTCTGGGTACCACCAACCCACGGACCAGGAGTCAATTTAGATTGGTCCTGTCTAGATACTACCCCAGCAATGGTACTCACCGGGCAGCACGGAACGGAAAGCCTCGGACTGGACTGGAGGCGACGAACTTCGGACTTCGGACTTCAGTTACGGGTGGGCCTCCGGATACCTCGGACCTTGGACTCTCGGCTTGGGCTCTGGTCGGGACTCGCCGCGTTCCTCCACCGTCTCGTTTGGATGCTGGACCGCCTCCTCCGTCTCCTCCGTGGGCCTGAGGGATACTTGAAGCAGAAATATCTGCACTTGGCCAGTATGGTTCCGTCACGACTGCAGAGGGTCAGGGGGTCGGCGTGGCTTCACCGACGCGTGGGGAAAGGGCAAGTCCCTATTCGGGCGCCATTATGTGGTAAATAAATAAATAATACCCTATTTTTGACTATGCATATATCATAACAGATAGCTCAATAAATAAGAGTCAAGATTCGAGGTAGTAGGAGTTTCTGCAGGTTTATTACAGCATAAGGACAGGATCAGGACAACCTGCATAGGAACAGAATGGCAGGGCTAGAGTGGCCCGGCAGCTGCCGGGGCTGGGTCTGGGATGAGCGCGCTAACTTCTAATAACAATACACGAGCATATATACATAGCGCAAACACATAGCATTACATTGCAGTAGGCGTAGCAGTGGGTGGAGCAGAAGGTGTGACGCGTAGCAGTCGCAAAAGATAACAGTAAAAGTAGGTGTAACTGGGCGTATACATAGACATGTGGTGCAGACGTAACAGAATATGTCATGAATGGGGTGGAAACATAGGAGGGGGCTACCTAAGGAGCCGGGACCTCTAACCTGATGGTGCGCGCAAACTGGCAATGACGTGTTACGAGGAGAAGCTGGGGGCTATGAACTCTGTGCTAGGAGCAGAGACTAAAGTCTGGAGGGTCGGAGCGACATGTACCTAAACCCTATCTAGTATCTGATGTTTAGGGAACATGTTGATATAAACTAGAAGTCATGAGGGGAAAAGCTAACTTGACTCTAAGACTGGACCATGCATTATTCTACATGTAGTGCGTGATGAAGAATATTAAATGACCAGTAAATACAGTATTTCTCTTAACATGGAGACGTGAAGGCTAGACAATGACGGAAACTATTGATGCAGTTCAGTAGCTTAGGAATGCAGAGAAGGAGGACTGAACTGATAACTGGAACTATAACATACTTTTGGCAGACTCAGAGGCAGAGCCAAGCTGCACCGGGCACTGTGAGGCAGGAAGCAAGTGAAAGGTCGAGGATACAGGTGGGGGCTGTATCGCTCCTCAACGAGGCTTCAGGAGACAGGAGCTGAATCTGGTGTCCGGGCCCTGTTGAGGCCTGGAAACGGGGACTTTATAATGAAATAACGTGCACACTGAGAAACGTGGCAACATAGCTTTACATAGGCCTGATATTCGTAGTATTCACGAGGACTGGAAAATGACATACTAGAGGTGGACACAACTGTAATTGCGTCATTAATCGGACATGGGGAATAACATATGCATATTGGTCATGCACACATAACATATGATGGATGACACGTGGTGACACAGAAC
Source organism: Lissotriton helveticus (assembly GCF_964261635.1). NCBI lineage: Eukaryota > Metazoa > Chordata > Amphibia > Caudata > Salamandridae > Lissotriton > Lissotriton helveticus. The sequence continues at coordinate 1,791,858,695 of NC_136068.1, forward strand.
ATGGCAAAATTTACTTTTCCACAGTCTCTCCTCAGCAAAGGTTTCTTCTTGTTGTCCCAAAAGTGATCTAATTCTCTGGGGGTTGGGACCCTCTTTTATACTCAGTTTCTCTTTGTCCTCTGCAGGCAGAGATGCAGTCAGTCAGTCAGTCAGTCAGTCGGTCAAAGCAATGTTTATTTAGACCTTGGACTTTAAACAGTAATAGAACCAATTAAAAATAAAAGAGTTCAATAGCACAATGTATACATTCTCAACGTTAAAAATTAATAAATTTTCTAAAATGGATTAACAATAGTGACTTTTCTGCACAGGGCAACATGGCTCTTTATAAAAATTGTAGATAATTTAAAACACACTTTAAAATACTATGCGATTCATCTATTTTAAAATGTTTATATTAACCTTGTTTAAAAATTAAGACAATTTAAAATCTCTGAAAGTTACGGCTAATTCTCTCTGAGGAAACTTTTGATTACCTTCATATATTTCTCTAATGCAGTCGCAATCTCGAGATTAGGCATTTCTGTAATTAAATCTACCGCCTGTGTCCGTAGCCTTATATCATATTTTTAAAGTATTGGGCGGAGATATAATTTATGCTGCTCTAATATTGTTGCACAATCTAACAAAATGTGCAATATATCACCTTTTTTTCCTAGAGTGCACTTACAATAACCATCATGATCCAACATATTTGTTTTTAAATCTTCATTTACCAGCCAGGGATTTAAACTAATTCTCAATCTTAAGATTGCCTGTCTGTACCATGGTTGGGTAGAATGTCCAAATAGGGGAACCAATATTCATTTAGCCTTGAATCCCTCATAAATTGCACAGATTTTTTCTTAGCCAGATATTCCATATCTGCTCGTCTAGAGACTTCTTGTTCATGATTCCTAAGGTCACTTTTAGTAAATTCTACAAACAGGGATTCTTGGCAAATTTTCACCTTTATGTTCTTACAGGCCAATAATATTTTCTTCCTATTCTGTTTTGCCCATTTTAGGTTGCTGGTTTGGATCTCTTTTCTGCACCATTGAGATACCTTCTGGATTATCTCTATATCCAAGCGTTTCCAAAATCTAATTAAAACCATTTGTAACTGTACACTCCAAGCAATTGTACCTATCTCGGTTCTTATTGCTTGGATCATCGACGAGTGTGGTAGTGTCAACAATGTTTTCAGGCATTTCCCTTCCTCTAAATCCCAATCACATTTGTCACTTAAATAAAGTACTTCTGCACCATAGAGTAATTGTGGGGGTAACCTTGCATTGAAAGCCTTTAACAGCGGTGTGTCCGATATATCTCCATAATCACGGTTTAATTTTTTCAGTCCACAGATCGATGTATGGGCTTTCGCTTTCTGGGCTTCTAGGTGAATTGGTTTCCCAGAGGCAGTTCCGGTCAACTGAATCGAACGCTGCTCTAAAATCAACAAAACAGCAGCACAGCTTACCATTTTGTTCTGTTGACTTGTCTGCTACTGCCCACAAGGCGAAGCAGTGATCGACCGTGGAGTGGCCTTCTTTGAAGCCCCCTTGTTCAACTGGAATAATTGAGAACTCTTCCACCCAGTCCTTTACTCTAGTCAGAATTATTTTTTTAAATAATTTTTCTCCTATGTCGAGCAAATTAATCAACCTATAGTTTTGTGGTGCATTCATATTGCCTTTTTTATGGACTGTCCTTATTACAGCTCCCTTCCAATTCTGAGGTATTTTCCTTACCGCTAAGATTACCAGGAACATATGGGAAAAAAATCTCGCCCACCACTTCATCTGTGACTTTAATATTATTGCTGGGAGATTGTCTGGTCCTGCTGCTCGTGTTAATTTTACTTTCATTATTGTATTTTTTCGTAGTCTGGTTTTAATTCTTCCATTAGGTCTTGCCATGGCTGGGGCTCGTCTACTTCTAGTTCTCTACGAGGGCCATACAATTCCTTCAGGTACTTCTCCCATGCTGCCGCATCAACCACACAGTTCATTGACCCCCAATGGGTGATTGGCTTCTGCTTTTACCAGCTTCCAGAACTGTTTTATATGTTTTGATTCAATAGATTCCAGTAGGTTTTCTCAGCATTTGTCTTTATACGCCCTTTTTGCATTTGTAATTAACTTTTTATACTCTCTTTTTAATTTATTGAGATAACTTTGTCTCTTCATGTCGTGCTTTTTACTAATGCTTCTTGTTACTTTCCTTATCTCTCTTTTTTTCTTTAGGCAGTCTGTGGAGAACGATTTAGGTCGTCTAACAGGGATTATATGTTGGTTTGTTTTATCTTTTTTTTAGTTCAGTTCAAAGGCATTTCACCACTTGGTCTATTTTTCCCTCATACCATTCTAAATTTGGCCCCCTATGTCTCCTAAGACCACCTTTTGTTGATTTTTTCCTAATTTTTCCATATACTCTTCCGTTAGTCTAGTTGTCATTCTCTTGGGGTATTCAACTTATTCTGGTATTACTTTATCTCAGGGTTTCGGGATTCCCCCTTGAAGCTTCAACTGCAGGGAATTGTGGTCACTGCCTTCTTTCTGAAGTATCTTAAATTCCTTTATAAGCGTGAGGTTCCAATCAAACATAAAGACATACAGGTAGATTCATCAAGGAAAATTGCGCTCGCAAAGTTTGCGAGCGCATTTTTTGCATTTGGGATTCATCATCCCAAATGCAAAAATCGCTAATAGCGAAATCGCATATTTGCGAGGATTTGCTTTTAAGGAATCTCTATTTGAGATTCCTTAAATGCAATTCATTAACCATTTTTTTTTTGCAAATTCGCTATTACTGGCCGCTATTTACCACGAATTGTAACTTCGTGGTAAATAGCGAAAACTTCGAAAAATGCACTTCAGTGCATTTTTCTAAGTTGCATGTTACACACACACATGTCCTTTGGACATGTGTGTGCGCAACACATGTGTACATTTTAATTTCAGGGGTGCTACAGGGTGTCCTTTGGACACCCCTGCACCCTTGAAATCGCATCCTTATTTGCGATTAGCAAATTGCTAATCGCAAATAAGGAATAACTCCCATTCATTCCTATGGGCATTAGTCCCCTAGGAATGAATGGGAGTTATTCCTTATTTGCGATTAGCAATTTGCTAATCGCAAATAAGGAAGATGTAGGAATCGCAATATTTTTTGAAATTCCTACATGAATCCCGTTTTGCAACTCCTTAATAGCGATTCCTTATGAATCGCTATTACAGACTCGCAAAACGGGATTTTGATGAATCTAGCTGATTGTCTATTGGGCAATTTTGTGTGCCTATTTTAGATGTTTTCTTTGCAGGGCAATCTGCTTCAAGTCTGCCATTCAGGCAGAAAAGACACTTCGCTCCTAGATAATTTCCCAGATCTTTATCCTGTCTTAAGGTTTCACAGGCTGGAAAAATTGCTTCTTTTATTTTATATGCATCCAGTATATCCCTATGCCAGAGGTCTACATTCTTTGGGTACAACTTATGATTAAAATTCCCCATAATAAAAAATATATCCGAATCACACTTTTCACATAGAGAAACTATATCGTCTTTAAAATGCACCAACTCAATTCTGTACTCTATAGCATTCTCCCATTGCATATATACATTTATGATGATTACATTTTCATATTTGTTGTCTAAGATCAGCAAATATAGTCTACATGCCAGGAGCCATTTATATTTTACTTTTAGCAAAGTCATATTTTTTGTTACTTTTGTAGGCAGAAGGCTCATAATCCCCCCTGCCGGGCGTCCAAACCTTTTTTTATTGGCCGTTCGATGGAGTTGGAGGAAACCATCAAATATTGGGGTTTCTTCGCAAAGCCAGGTTTCTTGCAGACAAACAATTTCCACATTATTTACTAGCTTATTTATACATTCCTGTTTTATTATGTCTCCAAGACCATTATGCTCCAAGATAGGAAATTAAGGCTATGCGACACCCCTATATCCTATTCCACCTCACTTAATCTTCATCCATTACATCCTTATACCTCTGGGAGGGTCCTGCATGGCCACTTCTTTGGCTCCAGTTACCCCAAGAGTTATCGATTACTGAGTTATTGACCACTACATTCAAAGTGCTTCCTCCCATTTCATTTTAGAAAGCTATTTAATTGGCCATTTCCCTTTAATTCTCTCTCTGGGATTAGCCGTATACCTTTCTGGTGTATCTCACTCACCGCTTTCCAAATAGCCATTTTTACCAGGTCGGAGTAGACTAGTACTCTTGTGATTTCCTTTCCATTTATGGTTTCTATAAAACCAACCGGTCCCAGATCGTTTGTTCCTATTCCCCTCAGACTAGGGCATTTAGAAAATGAGAATAGGATTTAAGACATATTTAAAGGTATTATCTTCCTTGTTTTCTTTTCCTTTTGTCCAAGTTACCCAGGTTAAAAATACTACAATGTGTTACTTCCTACCTCCTACCTCTATCCCTGTCCCTGTCTTGGGGGCTTCTATACCTGCCTGGCTGTTGTTTTTCCACATAACATTCCCATTTTACTTTCTGCTTCTGTTTTATCTCGTTGCGGGGCTTCTTTTTCTTGGTTTTGGTTCTTCTGAAGATTTATATTATGTCCCGCATAATTTAGTTTTACTATGGGTTTTGTATTTGTGGGTTTAGTTTATAGTTGCTCCTTTCTAGGTCCCTTGATACTGTCTTTCTTTACTTGATTATTGGGACCCTTCCTCGTACACTCAGCTCTAGGAGACTTTGCAGGTAACATTATCAGTGCAGGAATTTTTAAGTTTACCTCTTCTCCGGGGCTGGCCTGGCTCTCCTGGCTCTCTTCTAAGATCCTGATCTCCCCTGAAAGCTCTCTCATCCCAGGGCTTTCCTCCATGGTTTCCTTGCAAGTTTTTTGCTTCCTTTTTGGTGCCATCATCCCTTGAGTGTAGCGAATCTGTTTCTTTTTCTGAGCACTTATATACTCCAATTTTACTGTGCGTTATAATTTTAAAACACTTCCTGTCACTTTCCTTGCTCTTTCCCCCTTCTCTTGTCCCCTAATCAACCAAGTTTAATGATTAATGGATACTTATAAGGGCATTGGGGTACAGCAATAGTTCATGTAATCTTTCATGCACTTACCTCTGTTGTGTCTTTATCGTGCCATGCCTGCTAGTTTGCATTTAGAGTTCTGTACTTTTTTCTCAAATCAGTGACCTGGTGGCCTCCCCCTTGCCTCTTTCCTTCCGCAGGCGGGGGGCACTCCAGTAATTCAGCCCCAGGCTTTAGGTTTATCTTCTAGGGTGCCCTGGGTCACTTGCTTCCCAGCCTTCTCTACCTTTCTCTCTCCTGTCCGCTTTCTCCTACCTTCTCCTGCACGCTAATTCATTCAGGGCAGTCAATGCACATTTTGGAGTGCAGTTTGACCAAACAGGAGTGTAGTTTAACCGCACCTTCCTTACGTGGGCCTTTTCTTGTGGCTACCACAGCTCTTTTCTCGCACAGTATCCTTCCCTGCAATCTCCGTCGGGACCCGGTATTTCCCTAGGGTCCGTCGTAGTCAAAAATCAAAAATCAAAATGCCGGTACGCGGTGCGTCTATCTGCTCGCGTCCCGCGACTCGGCTCGCAGATCCAGGTGGCCCGTGCTAGTCCTGCGCTGTTCGACGCTGGTTGCGTCCTTGAGGCGTGGCGTTTCGGCAGGCGTGTGCATCAACAACAGAGCCGATCTGTCTCATTCTCAATTTTAATGTTGTATGTAGTTGGTTCAAAGTCAAGTGATTCCTACTGTTGTTGAAACTGGGGTGGGAATAGTAAAACTAACCCCAACGAAGTGCTATGCTATCTCCCCGGAGTAGTTCATGGAGACGTCCTGCTACCTCGACAGGGAGGCCTTAGCCTAGTCCAAACCAGTTCTGGTCAGTCCTGGAGTACTCTGTTGATATGACTCCTTCGTTCCTTTCACAGTGTAGGGCAGAGACATCAGCAGCACCCCAGGGGGTGGAGCCAGCATTGCAGAGGGAAAGCCCAGCCCTATTCAGGTCCCAGGTGCAGCTCCTCCCTCCCATCTAGATGCAGATCTCTCTATTCACCACTGGGCTGACTCACCCTGTCTCCTGGAATCCCCCAGCCCCTGTCACTCAAACTCCAGACAAGGAATACACAACCTAGCAGAGGCAGGTTTGGATAGTTAGACAAGAAAATATCTACTTTCTAAAAGTGGTATTTTCAAACACAGAATGGTAAAATCAACTTAACTAAAATATGTATTTTATCATTCTGAGTTCAGGCATACTAAAACTCGAATTTCTACCATGTTCCTGAGTCAGTTAGGATTATAAAATGTAATAATCTAACTGCCCATTCTTGCCTATGGGGACTAGGTAGCCTTGCAATAGTGAAAACCGAAAATGGTTGTAATTCACTATTAGGACATGCCACACACATCAGGGCTTGTCCTACCTTATACTTACAATGCACCCTGCCCTAGGGCCTACCATAGGGGTGTCTGATATGAAGAAAAGGGAAGGTATAGGGACTGGCAAGTGGGTGCACGTGCTCAGTCAACGTAGGGAATCACTAATCCATACATCAATTTATAATAGGGAGCACTTGCACTGTCGCACTGGACAGCAGTGGCACAGTGCCCAAAGCATCTAACACCAGAAAAGACACATGAGGCAACAGCGAAAATGGAAGGCAGACCCACGCCAAGGTGCCAGGTCTAACAGAACTGGTTCTTTCTGGTTGGCTGAGACGGTCCCATGCCAGGCAGAACATACCACTCCTATCAGGGTTAGGTGATTACATTCACTTTATGTCCTGCGCTCAACCATGGGTAGCTTGGCACTGAGAAGTCAGATTTATCACGGAGCCAATGTGTAAAGCATTGGCCAGCACTCTCACACAATAAATACATTGAGCATTTCAAAAAGAGACTTTACATGTGGTGTACATAAGTAAAGATTATATTCAACACACAATAATTAACACAACAGGACTATCATGTATTTCTGGGCATAAATCACATGTGGAATAATTCTGGCAGTACAGTGCTCAATAGTGTTAAAATTGCATCAGTAACATGCACACTTGCGAAAAATCCATTTTGCCTTGTTGCAGGCATTATCACATAGGCAATGTGTTCCTCTGTTTTCTAAGGTGTTCTTGAAGGATGGATTGACCTGTGGGTCAGTGACTTTTGTTCCTCATAGACCTATATTTCTAGTCCAGCTTGTTTGCCACCATGCCTGGAGTCTCACCTAAGGGGGACTTGTTTAAGTTGACTATTCTGGACCAGTATACGGTGACGCACCTCAAGGTTCTTTTTTCCCCGAAGTTTTATATATCGCAAACTTGACTCGAAATCAAGTATCAGAGCGCTTTACATGAGTACCAGTTGATTTACGTGAGGACACATTAATTTTCGTTAGGCACTTAAAGATTAAGTGATTTGCCCAGAATAACAGGATGTTGAGCATCGTTGCCGAGATTCGAACCCGGTTCCCCAGATTTGAAGTCGACCGCCCTGATCTTTAGGCTACATCCTCTACCCTAGGAGAGGGGGGTGCTTCACAGGGTAAGTGCCTTGAAGGTGATCTTCAAAAGGCTCTGCAAATATAAACAGAGGCCCACCTAGAGGGAATAGTGAATGGTGGAGGAGATTCTGAGTGTGTGGAGGGATCAGAGCTGATGCAGGGGTTTCCAAATGGACTGGATGGGGAGGAACAATTTTCTTTTGGAACAGGTGGTCTTTGTGACCTCAGGCAGCAGAGTGTTCTCAGAGCTGGAGGACAGAAGGGAAGAAGGCACACTTAAGTTAGAGCTTGCCAAGACTGTTCAAGAACAGGCCCTAGCCCTTGCCAAATTAGAAAAGGAGCAGGCCCTTGCTAGACTGGAAACAGAGCAAGTGAGAGGGAGAAAAGGGGACAAAGGATCCAGTTATTATGCGTTCCTGCATATAATAGAGAGTATTCGAGGTGGGCCACTTGCGCTCGACAATTGGAGACCCCTTCCCATGCCTTTGCCGATTGATGACATTTTCTTCAGATGAACCTCACAAATTAAATCCTAACAGCAAAACAGCGGATGCTCTTTTTACGAATCCCAATACCTCGATATGAATAAAAGCTATGTGTGTGCTCCGCGCCTGAGGAAGCCCCAGGCTAATAGGTCAGTGTGAAGGGGGCGAAACACGCGTTGGCTGGAACATGAACTTGTTTTTTTTTTATTCATGAATTCTCTTTGTCCTGAAAGTTCTAAAAACGAGTCACAGTGATGCACAAAAATTACAGAAAATATAATTATCTCTACACAGACTACAACTTTTTTTACCTGTCCTGGCACATCTCTAAGTCGTGGAAATGGAGCAAGCCCTGGCTGAAACAAGACTAGCCATGGAAGAAAAAAAGATGTCCTTTGAGCTTAGTCCCAGAGAGTTGGAAGTTAGGGCCCTACAGATAGCGTCCATAAACAGTATTGGTGGCAGCGTGGGTAGAAGTTAGGACCCAAGGAATATGGTACCAAAATTCCTCATGGTGGGGGGGGACACATTAAGAAATGGCTGGCAGCCTATGAGGCGACAATAACTACGCACAGGGTCCCGAAGGAAATATGGGGAGGTAGTTTATGATAGTTCTTGCCTAAGGTGGGGAGAGATGCCCACATTGCACTGGAGGGGAGGGGCTAGGTGAGCTACTAGGTCAGGAAAGCCATTTTGATCAATAAGTTTGGGGAGATCCCAAACTCCAATCAGAGGGGGTAAATCTCTTACTCTACACTGGCAATACATTGGAGAAGAGCCCTCACAATGGGTGAGGGAGATTCGTGTTAGTGTAGGTAGTTCCCCGTGGATCAGGGTACGGAATAGGTCCCATGTTCCTTCTCAAAGTGAGGGGGGAGTCGGGGCGGACAAAAGGCCAGTATGCTCTATACCCATCCCATGGGCCTGGTGTACTCCCACAGGTAGCGCAAGGTGGGGAAGCCGGCCTGTGCTGAGAGACCATCCACTAAGGGGGATCCCTAGTGGTAGAGGAACATTGGAGGGTGCAAACACAAGTAGATGAGGGACAGAGCAGTGAAACTTTTCAGACACTCACCCCCAGTCACAGATCTTAGTTGAATCCATCATTGTTCTTTAGCTCACCTTGCAACCTCAGTTCAGACCCAGCCATATGTAAATTAGTCTTGACTCTGTGCCTCATGGGAACAGTCTGCCAAGCCATGTCTTCAATGGACTGGAAACAAGCATCCTGGCACTGGTTAAGGGGTAACACCCCTCATCAGCCAGGTTACCTTGAATACAGTGACAAGGTGAGCAGGGGACCCACGTCGGGCATACCTGACAACTTATGGCAAACAAAGCAAACACAAGGAAATGATGGATAGAGCGCTGAAACTTTTCAGACACTCACCGCCAGCCACAGATCTGGGTTAAATCCAACATTATTCTTTAGCTCACTTCGTCACCCAAGTTCAGGCCCATATGCTTTTTTTTAACATTTAAATACTGATTGTTAGTTTTCCTCGCTTGAGACATAGCACGAGTCTCTCTTTTTAAGCTTTTAATATTCCATAACTAGTGTATTGAATTTTAATATGGTTCTCAAATTGCACTTTCAATTTGGCTGAAAGTAATCACGCGCCAATCGCGCTGTTTGTCTACCGCTCTCCACATTGGGTCAGCTGCCCCAGTGACTGTCTCCCCCGCTTCCAAGAGAAGTGAGGAGTGTGAGAAGCATCCAAACAGCCATCTTTACTCTTCTTGGGGCCTAGTCGTTGGTTGAGCACAAGGTATATATTGTGCACGCCGCCACGGACGTGAAGCAAAGTAAGTCTGCAGGGAGCCTGTCTCTGTCAATTTCAATAATGAATTGCGTTTCTCTACTGCTTTTTTTACATTTTAAATACTGAGTATTCGTTTTCCACGCTCAAGACATAGTGCAAGTCTCTTTTTTTAAGCTTTGAATATTGCATAACTATTGCATTGAATTTGAATATGGTTCTCAAATTGCACTTTCAATTGCACTAAAGTCACTTTATTTGGCTGAAAGTAATCACGCGCTAATCGAGCTGTTTGCCTACCGCTCTGCACATTGGGTCAGCTGCCCCGGTGACTATCTCCTCCGCCTCCCAGAGAAGTGAGGAGTGTGAGAAGCATCCGAGCGGCCATCTTTACTCCTCTTGCGATCTAGTCATTGGCAGGGCACAAGGTGTATAATGTGCACGCCATTGTGAACACGCGGCGGGTGTGCCGCCGAAACTCCACAGTTGCGCCAAAAGCAAGCCTGTCTGTGCCCCATCAGCATCCGGAACACAGCCAGCGCCAGAAAGGCTGCCCGTTTTGGTCTAGGGCAGTACTATTCAAGAGTCTCGCTCTTGGCACTCAGCACGCATGTAAGTAAGTGCCTTTTCCACCTACAAACTGACAAATTGAGAGGCCCATAACCTGTAAGAGGTGAAGATATGAATTGAATCTAGAGCAGACCTCAACTGAAAGCAACTATTAGGACGTCTTATCAAGGCTAAGTCGCTTTGCAAGAATGTACAACACATTTATGACCTGATTTGGATTCTCTTTTTATTACAGAAACCTGGCTGGAAGATTGGTGTAACCCAAATATTGCACAAGCCCTCCCACCAGGCTATCCTATATCCAGACAAGACGGGCCTAATGCCTGACCAAAGACGTGGTGCCCTTGAAATAATATCAATCAATCAATCAGGTGTTTGTTAAGCGGCACTACTCACCCGTTAGGGTCTCAAGGCGCCTGGGGGTGGGGGGTCACAGGATCCCGTCCATCAAGGAGGGGGTCTGTTGAAGAGACAGGTTTTGAGGTTTCTTGCAAAGATGGTGAGCAGTGTTATCTGCCTGAGGTGGAGAGGAAGTTAGTTCCAGGCTCTGGCCGCGCGGAAGGAGAAGTAGCGGCCTCACGATCTGGTCTTTCTGGTGAGGGGGACCACAGCTTAGGAGAGCTGGGCTGATCGTAGTTTCCTTTGAGGTGCTTGGAATTTGACTCTGGTGTTCAGGTATGCTGGTCCGGTGTTGTGGAGGGCCTTGTGAGCGTGGGTTAGCATCTTGAAGGTGACTCTAGCTACGATGGGGAGCCAGTGGAGTGTGGCAGGTGCAGGACCAGTCTTGCAGCAGCGTTTTGGATGTTCTGTAGCTCGCGGCAGGTTTTTGTTTATTCTGGCATAAAGTGTGTTGCAGTAGTTGAGCCTGCTGGTGACCACGGTGTGAGTGACGGTCTTTCTTTGTTCAAGGGGGATCCATATGAAGGTCTTACTTAGGAGGCGGAGGGGGTGGAAGCAGGAGGACGAGACGGCGTTGATCGGGCTGTCCATTTTGAGCTCTGAGTCCAGGATGATTCCCCGGTTGCGTGCATGGTCTGTGGGGGTGGGCAGACATCCGAGGGCCGGCGGGCCACCCGGTGTCGTTCCAGGCATCGGGGTTTGGGCCCATGATGAGTACTTCCGTTTTATTGCTGTTTAGTTGTGAGCAGCTGTTTTTCTTCCATTTGGCGACTGCTTCCATGACTTCTCAAAAGTTGTGTCTGGCCGTGTTGGGTTCGTTGGATAGGGAGAGGATGAGTTGGGTGTCGTCTGAGTATGACACAATGTTGAGCCCCAATGTTGATTCCCTAGTTACTGAAGATGGGGGAGAGCGGAGCCATGTAGACGTTGAAGAGCATAGGGCTGAGGGAGGGCCCCTGGGGGACTCCGCAGGTGTAAGGTGTAGGTTCAGATGGTCTGACCTGCTGCAGGAGAGAAAGGAGCGGATCCAGTTGAGGGCCTTGTCTTGGATCCCTGCGTCGTGGAGTCTGCGTAATAAGATGCGGTGAGAGACTGTGTCGAATGCCGCTGAGAGGTCGAGGAGGATGAGGGCTGCTGTTTCTCCTTTGTCCAGTAAGGTATGGATGTCGTCTGTTGCAGCGGGCAGGGCAGTTTTTTCTGAAGCAGGGTTGGAAGGAGTCAAGGATGTTGTGCTCTTCGATGAATGTGGCGAGTTGGCTGTTTATGGCTTTCTCAATGACTTTTGCTTGTAACAGGAACAGGGAGATGGGTCTGTAGTTTTTTAGGTCAGGGGGGTCCGCCGAGGGTTTCTTCGAGACGGTTGATCTCAGCGTGTTTCCAGTCGTGAGGGAACTAGGCGGTAGCCAGGGAGCGGTTGATGGTGTGGCAGAGCATGGGTGCGATGGTGTTAGCAGTTCTGTTGAAAATGTGGTGGGGTAGGGGTAGGGGTCTGTGGGGGCCCCGGAGTGGATTGACTTCATTGTCTGGAGTGTGTCTTCGGTGGTGAGGGCTGTCCAGTTGTTGATCGCTTGCTTCAGAGTGTCGGGTGGTTGGTGAGGGTTCAGTGTGTTGGTTGTCTTCATCGAAGTTGTCGTAGATGCTCTTGATTTTGTGGTGGAAAAAGGTGCTGAGTTTGTCGCAGAGGTCTTGTGAGCGAGGGATGTTGGTGAACTAGCTGGTGGATTGGGCAAAATCCTTGATGATGTTGAAGAGTTCTTTGCTCTTGTGTGCATGAGTGGAGATTCTGTCTTCAACCGCTTTTTTCCTTGTTTTTCTGATGAGTTGGTGGTGGGCGTTGGTGGCGACTCTAAAGTTGTTGTGGGCTTCCCTGGATTTGGTGTTCTTCCAGGCCTTTTCGAGGTGGCAGCAATTGCGTCTGGACTCTCGAAGTTCGGTGGAGAATAATCGATTTTTATTGGCGTGGGTGTTGTTGTTTTTCTTGAGGAGGGCTATGGTGTTGACGCAGTCGGACATCCATCTGCGCAGGGTTCGGGCTGCGGTGTTGGGTTTGTCGTTTTCCGCAATGGTTGGGGTGGAGTTGCCGCGTGATGAGGTTAGCTGGTCGTCGGTGATTCTGGTCCAGTTTCTTCGTGGGAGCAGGTGCTGGTGTCTGTGGATGGTGGGTGTTCTGAAGGTGAAGTGGTCAGTCCATGGGAGTTCGGTGCTGTGGCTAAAGGTGATGGAGTTCCCTGTTGTGAAGAGGGGATCGAGGGGGTGCCCTGCTGAGTGCTTGGGTTCGGCCATGCGTGGGATGATGTCCAGGAGGGATGTGGTGCTGGGGTCCAGTTGATTGCCGAGATTGGAAGTTGAGTTCTCTCAGTAGGGTGTAGTTGGCGGGCACGATGGCATGCGAGGAGATGAAGTCCATGATGTAGTTGACGAAAGTCCGCCGGGTCCTTTGGGGTCAGTGGATGAGGGTTCCTCAAAGGGTGGAAGCAGGGCTGGTCAGTATCTTGAAGTGAAGGTGTTCCAATAGGTCTGTGGGCTCGTCGGGGAGTGTGGTCAGGTGGAGGGTGGATTTGTGGACGATGGCAATTCCTCCTCCTGGGCAGGTGGGGCGGTCCTTTCTGGAGATCTTGTATCCCAGAGGCGATGTCCGGTCCCGAGGTGGGGTTGGTCTACGTTTCGGTAAGAATGGTACGTCCAGGGTGGTGCTGTCAAGGAGGTCCCAGATTTCGGGGGTGTGTTTGTGGAGAGATCGGACGTTGAGGAGGATGCATTGCGGGGTCTACGGTTCGGTTGTGTTCTTGTGGGCAGGTTGCGCTGGGTCCGTTGTCTTTACGGTGCTGCAGGTGTGCCGGCAGCGGTCACAGCTGAAGGGTCTGTGAGTGTCGGCTGGTGATGCTACTTTGCAGTTGTTGCAGCCTTGGTTGAGAGCGTGGCGGTGAGGAGATCCAGGGTTTCTTGCGCTGGTCGCAGTCGGGTCGTGGACAATCGCAGACAAGCTTGCCGTTGGCGCGCCGGCAGCACGGTCCACCATTAATTAGGGCTCTGGGAGGGCTGGACAGCTGGGAGGTGGGAGCGGGGAGGTGAGCTGGATTGGGCCGGTCGCAATCGTCGCGGAAAAAGGCAAAAAGAGAGAGAAAATGCAAATAAGGCAGCAAAAGTGCAAGAAAGAGTGGAGGAAAGACACAGAGGACACAGAAGGAGAGTGAAAGGGGGAGATTGAGATGAGGGGAAAACAACATAAAATGGAAGAAAGGAGAGAAAAAGCGGAGCTAGAGAATGGAGACAGAGGTCCACTGGACCAACATGGATGAGGCGCAGGTGATACCTGCGGGTGGAGGAGGGCCTTGAACACCAACACTCGAGAGTGCAGGGGCTCGGGGGAAGGCCTCCCTTAATGGTGGAGCTGCGAGGGAGGGCAATTTCACTGACAATGAGTCAGTGGTCTTACCGTATACTGTAACATGCTAAAATGCTCCATATTTGACCTTACAGAGCTTAAAGGGGCAGAAAGTCTTGATTTCTGCTTTCAACTTGAAAGCTGTCTCCTACGCGGGAGCCCTGATTTATCGGCCCCCAAGCACAAGTCTTAACTTTTTAGACACCTTGGGAGAATATCTGCGCACTCTGGTGGTAAAATACTCCAATTTTACTCTACTTGGAGATTTCAACCTACACTTTGAATCATTTGACACCACTGGGACTGGAGCAGCGGATAGCTCAGCCTGACACACTGCACAGGGCAATTTGATTATATTCCATCAGACTCAAAGTTGATCTCCGGTCAATATAACCTGGCCTGACCATAAATCTATCCCCTTCATGATAGGACGCTTTAATACAGATCCTATGAAAGACTTTGGACAGCTAAGCCATAAAGCTATGCAAAAATGCAACAAAATGATAACAAATCCTAATTTCCACACTGTGGCAGAACAAGTTAGACCTGCTCTAGTAGGTGACCCCTCACTAGATACACACGCCTTCAACAGCTGGATGGCCTCACTTAGTAACATCTTTGCACCACTTGACACACCACATCGAAATACCACAAATAAAGCCTCTGCCCCCTGGTTTACTCCACAGCTAAAAGAATTACAAGGGGATAGCAGAAAGACTGGAACGTAGATAGAGGAAAAACTATAAACCAGAAGAGCTTACACTTTTTAAAGCTGCACTCAAAAACTACCATTAGCAAATCAAATTAGGAAAGAAACCCCACTACGAGAATTTAATTAGACAGGCAGCATCAGATCAGAAAACAATTTTTAAACTTGTCAAATATTTTACTCACCCTAAAATGCTCGAACACGAGATTCCACCATCACAAATCGTCTGTGATCAGATTGCAGATTTCGTTGATAAAAAAGTCCAAGACTTAAAAAAAGACTTAGTTAACAACCGTTATGACTGCTAGGAGATCTGACCAGGACAACAGACCTACGCTTAATTTTTTTAAGGAGGTAAGTATGGAACAGTCTCGCTAAGCTATCCTCAATTGCAAATCTTGCCCCCTCTTGACCTGCGCCCTCCAAAGATACTGCATGCTATAATCGATATAATCAATCTGATTATCAACAAAATAATAAACTTCTCATTCATGCAAGCAGTAGTACCATCTAATTGGAAATCCGGAGCAGTCAAACCTCTCCAAAAAAAGCAACTACCAGATCCCCCAACTCTCTTGAACCGCAGGCCAATTTCCCTCCCACCCTGCATAAGTAAAATAACAAAATAAATCACATACTCAACTGACTGCTTTCTTGCAGGAAGCTAATATTTTACATCCATGTCAATCATGTTTCGGGCCTGGACACTCAACAGAGTCGGCACTGCTACACACCATGGAAACGCTAAAATTGACCTTGGATCAAGGGAAGAATACAGTGCTGATTCTGTTGGATCCATCGCCCGCGTTGGACACGGTCGCCCATGGCATCCAGGGAGACTAACTAGAATCTTTCGGCATTTCACATAGGGCCCTGGCCTGGCTGAAATCTTTCTAGAGAATAGAAAAGAAATAGTTACCCTCGGTCACTACCAATCGACTGAGAAACCCCTGCTTTCTAGGGTCCCACAGGGCTCGCCCCCAAGCGTAACACTCTTTAATATACATATGGCCCCTCTGCTCAAACTGATTTAATCTTTTAACATCAAGACTATTTCCTATCCTGATGATACTCATCTAATTCTAACATTAGACTAATATTCTACTCCGGCAAAGGAAAACTTCCAGCACTGCCTCTCCGCCATTATCCACTGGATGTAATCAAACCATCTCAAATGCAATGGCCAAAAATCTGCGATCATGCTGCTCGGCAAATCTAACACCTTTGTGCCAAAAAAGTGGTGGGCGAATGACACTCCACCTCCGCCAAATACAGTGGAAGTTGTGAGGAACTTGGGGATAAGATTTGATACCTCACTATCCTTCCACGGGGAAGCTCTCTCTGTAGCCGGCACATGTTTCCACATGATAAAGTCTCTTAAAAACTTCTTCGATCTGCTACCAGGCATAGTTAGAAAGACAGTTGCAGTGGCCCTAATCCTGTCCCGTCTACATTAGTGCAATGGCCTGTGTGCAGCAGCCAATAAGGCGGTCCTGAAAAAATTACCGATAGCCCAAAATGCAGAAGCCCGCCGGGTACTAAAATTGCCAAGAGGGTCCTCAGCATCTGCAGCTCTGAAGAACCTTCACTGGCTGCCCATACATAAAAGTATCCTTTTGAAGACCTTAGCAATCACCTACAGAACGTTCAGGTCAGCAGGACTTAAATATCTCAGGGCCAGAATCAAACCGTATGTGACCCAACACCTACTAAGATCATCATCTGAAAACTTTCTAGCTCCACCCAGCTTCCGTTTGACGACCAGAGGGGGCATATTGATGGCAGTCCTATCGACTAAAGCATTGAACAGCTTACCCACCCATCTCAGACTCCCTCAATCAGAATCTAATTTCAAGAAAATCCTGAAAACGTGAATCTTTGTAGCTCCATACAACCTAGTGTTTTCACTCAACGGATTGGTTTGAACGCTCTGCTGCTGTCCTAGCTTGGTTTTTCCGCATCAGGGCCATGATGCTCCACAGAGTGAAAGCTGCGCTTTACAAATGTTATCATTCATTCATTCATATAAATCAGTCTTGACCCTGTGTCTCATGGCAGAAGCAGCCCGAACTGAAAAGCCAGGACTTCCGCGGACAGGAAACAAGCATTCTGGGACCACTTTCGGGGTACCACCCCTCATCAGCCAGGCTATTTTGAATCCAGTAGCAAATTGACCAAGGCACCCACGTCTGGGTACCCAGCCAACTTAGGGTAAACAAAGCAAACACAAGGAGATAATGGGCAGAGCGCTGAAACTTTCAGACACTCACCACCAGTGACAGATCTGGGTTGCATCCATCATTGTTCTTTAGCTCACCTCGCCACCCCAGTTCAGACCCAGCCATATGCAAATCAGTCTTGACCCTGAGCCTCATAGGAACAGTCTATCCCAAACTGCCAAGCCAGGTCTTCCCTGTACCGGAACCAGGCATTCTGGGATCAGTTTTGAGGTAACACTCTTCATCAGCCAGGGTAGCTAGAATCCAGTGGCCAAGTGATCAAGAGACCCATGTCTGGGCATACCCTACCACCTTAGGACAAACATAGCAAGCACAAGGAGATAATGGACAGAGTGCTGAAACTTTTCAGACACTGAAACTTTTCAGACACCCCCAGTCACAGACCTGGGTTCAATCCAGCATTGTTCTTAAGCTCACAGCTCCCCTGGACCAGAAACAAGCATCCTGGGACCATTTAAGGGGTAATACCCCTCATCAGCCAGGCTAGCTTGAACCATTGGCAGGTCTTCCCTGGACCGTAAACAGACATCCAGGGACCGGTTTGGGGGCAACAGCCCTAATCAGCTAGGCTAGTTTGAATCTAGTGGCAAATTGAGCAGGGAACCCACTTCTGGGCATATCCTGCCAACTTACAGCAGATAAAGCAAACACAAGGAGGTGATGGACAGAGCTCTGAAACTTTTCAGACACTCACCGCCAGCCACAGATCTAGGTTTAATCCATCATCGTTTTTTAGCTCACTTTGCCACCCCAGTTCAGACCCAGCCATATGCAAATCAGTCTTAACCCTGTGCCTCATGGGAAGAATCCAGCCCGAACTGACAAGCCAGGTCTTCCCTGGACCGGAACAGGTATCCTGGGGCCGGTTTCCAGGTAAAACCCCTCAAAAGCCAGGCTAGCTTGGATTCAGTGGCAAAGTGAGCAAGGGACCTACCTCTAGGCATACCCTGTCAACCTAGGGCAAAGAAAGCAAACACAAGGAGATGATAGATGGAGAGCTAACATTTTTCATACATTCACCCAGATATGATAATGATAATGGATTCAACCCAAATCACTGACTGGGGGTGGGTGACTGAAAAGTTTCAACGCTCGGTTCATCATCTCCTTGTGTTTGCAACTTTCGGGGGTGGGGGCCCGGAACCGGCATCTCATCAGTTCAAGATGAGATGAGATGCTACTCTCAAAGCGGGGGCGCAAGCCCCCTTCTTAACCTGGTAAGAAGGAAAGCGACAGAAAGGTGCAAGACATCTGAGGTCATTGGCCCCAACTTTCTGGAGCCACTAAGGGCCAAGTTCTATGGGTAACTGGGTGCTTGGTCATGGACGCTGATTTTTATTGCCGCCCTTTGCCATGTGCTGTTTCAGTGAAATAAGGTGGCCTGGGGTTAGAGACAGAAGCCAGACCCACAGGACAGACAGGGCCACACCACAGGGTGGGCCACGAGAGTGGCATAGAGATAATACTGGGATCATGGTGCTTAGAGCTGGCAGGTACCACAGCAGTGGTGGGCTAGCGTCCAGGCTCTATCACCCTAAGCAGGGACGTTGCCAAGGGGATAATTAAACTACCAGCTTTGGGCTGGGAGGGGTCATGTCCCTAACAAAATTGCTTTTTTTCCGCATGGTTTTTGCTGATTCTCTTTTCGTGCCTGAGGCACCTGGGCACTTTGCCAATGTAATGCAGTGTCAAAGCGGGGGCTGCCTTCCGACACGTTCTAGGAAGTGGTGCTTACTTGATTGGAATAGGTGCTGTACCTGGGAGTACATTGTAAAGACGTACACCACATACCCAGGGCAGGAACTGAATTGGCTACTAGTGGGCCGCAGAACTCATTGTGCCACCCACAAGAATAGCCTTTCAAACATGTCTCAAGCCTGCCATTACAGGCCTGTGTGTGCGCAGTTGCACTTATGCTCAGGTTGTCATTTCTAAACCTTTAGCCAATGCTGAGGGGGCAGTCCACTACCACCTGGTCACCACTAGGGTAAGTCCCGAGGGGTGGGGCAAATGGTAGGGGAAAAGCAGAGCAGGTGCACAGGTGTGTTCCCTGCCCTGGTAGTGAATAATCTCCATGTGGGTTTTCCCTACCTAGGAAGTCTTCTTTTTCCATGAGTCAACATTTGGGAATTGCTGAATGACTTTTAAAGTACTGTTTTACCTTACTCCATGGAATAGCCTCATGGTGTTTTTAAACATGTCCCAAGCCTGCCATTGCAGGCCTGGGTTTGCGCATATGAACTTATTCTCAGGTTGGTCTTTCTAAATCCTTGGCCAATGCTAGGGCACCTTTCACTAACACTAAAGCACCTCAGGATGAATTCTGGGCTGGGGGGTGGAGTAACTGATGGGTGAAAGGCAGGGCAGTACACATGTGTTCCCTATCCACATAATGAAGGACCCCAATGAGGTTTTCTCTCCCCATAGGTTAACATGGAGGAATGGCTGAGATTAATTTAGGCTGCAATGGTGGCTTATAGAGGAGCAACCTCATATTGTTTATTATCATTAGATTCACAATTACAACTCCTCCCTTGTGGTATGGGTGGATTTGTCATCAATAGCAAATCGACTTCTAGAATGTGAGCATTTCTCTGCACTAAACTCTTTTGTGTGTCTTGTTAACTCCAGTCCACACTGGAGGCTGGAGAAGCACATCTATGCATACCCCAGAGACAGCCTTAAACATTTGGCATGCCACTGGAATGACCGGCCTCTGCCATTTGAGGACTTGACTGGATAGATTGGAGCGAGAGTGTTTGACACTTGGCCTCCTTGACTCCAGATCATGGCCCTACAACAGATTAGGATCTGCATTCCAAAGCCTTATGGCACACAGGACTGAATTTAGGGAAGACATCTGTGGTTCAAAGAGAACCCTCAGAACCACATCCACAATCAAAGACACCCTACAGCATACCTACTTCTGCCATACTTCAGCAGGGCAGAGATACACTTGCAGGGACATGGGACCAGACATCCTGAACTGTGAGGTGCAAACTGACAAAGGAATTTGTTGTGCACAAGAAAGAAACTGCCATTGGAAGGAACAGTCCACCCTAACTGAATAGTGGCTGGCCTGGGCTGACTACCTACTGCTGTGTGGCACCCTGAAAAGTGCTCACCAGGGGGTTGTTGGCTTGCCCCCTGTTCTTTGTGCAGGTCTCAGTGACATCAAAGACCTCATGTGAGGGACCTACACCAGCTATGTGTTTCACCTGGAGAGCGGTGCCCTATCAAGCGTCAACTCTGTCTGCTGGATCCTGACTGCAGCTCGGTGTGAGCGTGGAACTAAGTACTGTGCCTTGTGTGGAGCCCCCAAACTGTGCTCACATCCAAGGAGTGTGGCCCCTGCATCATGGGTTCTAAGCACACACAATCCTCCCATTAGCAGTGAGCGGATTTACCGGTTGCAGAACTCAGCGTGGCCACTTCATCATTCCTAAATCAAGAAACACTTCAACTGCATGCTCACTGCATGCAGTGTCTGATTCACAGGTTGCAACCCTCGGAGGGAAAGCACATCCATACTGGTGCCTCATTCTTACCCATGCAGTGCTACTGAACTTGTGCATGTTTGTGTGGGACTGGATTGTCTGGTGCCACTCATATCATTGCACACCAGATGAGCCACATTCCAGGGAAATACAGCAACCCCGACTGTGGGTTGATTGTAAGCAGATTGTCTGGTGCAACTCGTATCCTTGCATACCAAAAGTTATGCCTCGTTCTAGGGGGTTGCGACGAACCCAACAGTGAGCTGATTGTAACCGGATTGTCTGTTGTGACTCGTATCATCACATACCAGATGTTGTGCCTCATTCAAGGCAGGTATGGCAAATCTTAGTGAGGGCTGATTGTGACCAGTTTCTCAGGTTTGACTCATATCATCGAGCACCAGTCGTTGTGACTAATTCTAGGGAGACATGGCAATCCCGATTGTGAGTTGATTTTGACCAGATTGTTTGTTATGACATGTATCATCACGCAACAAACGTTGTGCCTCTTTTGCAGGGATGTACAGTGAACCCAACCTTTGGTTCATTGTGACCCGATTGTCTGGTCTCAGATCAACACGCACCAGAAATTGTGTATACCCTCCCGTGGGTTGCGGGGGACAGCTGGACCCCCAACTCACAGAGTGTTCTGGATGGGGCCTGGGTGGTGAAAGTAAATGACTGGGCTGAGAAACACTTCCGAGAGCAATCAGAAGCAGGTCGAAAGACTGCGTGACCCCTTGACCCCCTGCGCTTCCCAGAATTTGGCTGGTGGCAGGAGGCAAATTAAGGGACGTCTTCATTAAACTGGGATAGCATCTAGATGTTTCTACTTAACATAAAGTGGGTGGACTTCCCAAGTGGTGTCCAACACCCATTTGTCGACTCTTGCCTGGTTACCCCAACAGTTACTCTAGCCTTCTCCTCTGGCCCCTGACTGTGTGTGACTCCAGCCTTCAATTGGTAGTGTAAGGGGTGGGAGTTTTTTACTCTAACCTGTGTGCAGAGTAGAGGGGGGTAACAGAGAGGTGTGGGAGGGACTGTGCCATGGGGTCCGCATTCATATTATCAAATGACCTACTGGATATCATTTGCGCTGCGTGCATGTGTGCAAGTGTGCTTCATACAGACTAACCGATATCCTTTGCACTGCGTTACAGTGCCGTGTGAGTGTGCTGCATGAGAACGTTCTGCTAATATTTGCATCGTGCTGTAGAGTTGTTACTTGTATTAGTTCATTACCTAACAAATACTCCATTTTTGATATTCGTTTTAACCTTGCGGTCTTGGCCCAAGATGCTGATGAAAGGTATAATAGATTCCTGTGTCTAAACATTCCTGATATCATTGTGACCTGAGGTGCACACCAGGAATTTGTGGATCTGATTTGTGTTATTTTCCAGGGTGAGCCAGGCTCTGAAAAAGTATTGCACCGTATAAGGGTGCTAAGGTAAAATAGAATGTTGCCCAATTGTGAATGTTACTGATGTCATTTTAAACTGTTGGGACTAGTACTGCTAGTAATATTTCGAAGTGTGATTTATGCCCAGAAATACATGATGCTCCTGTTGTGTTAATTAATGTGTGTGTGGAATATAATCTTTATTTACTTACACCACATGTGAAGTCTCTTTTGTGACACTCAGTGTATGGTGTATGTATTGTGTGAGAGTGCTGTACCAATGCTTTACACATTACCTCTGTGTTAAGTCTGACTGCTCAATGCCAAGCTACCCAACGGTGAGCGCAGGTTTTACAGTGAGTGAAATCACCTAACCCTGATGGGAGTAGTAGGGTCTGCCTAGCTTGGGCAAAACCTCAGCCAACTGAAAGAACCAGTTTCAACACAATCCATTACACTAACAGCTGCTATTATAGTCAGCACCGGTGGTTACATTCTTAGCATCAAAAGCAAGGATTTAATAAGTGTGCATTCTGAGAGACTCTTTGGCACTTTTCATTAGGATAACAGGAAGTGTGAACAAATGGTAACTTCTATTGTCAACACTCAGAAGAAGTCCCCATCTGGCACTTTCATGTGCCCTATATTCAGAACACAGACAACTTAATACATATGTCCGTGTATGAGGAATGTATTAATTATTTCAATTTAAAAATAAACACTGTCATACTGAGCAGATGTGCAATAGGAATATGATTTTACCTTCAAAACCAAGAGAAGCCAGAAAACAGGCGACAGAAAAAGCAGTCCTCATGCTGATTGTAATAACGTCTGGAAGTATCCAGTTATGTTCTGTTTACAGAGTTCCTTGAGGTGTAGTTCCTGTGCTCACTAAAACACAGTAGAAGAAAGAAATAAGAAGAAGCTACACTAATCTGAAGAAATTACACAATTTAATTTGCAACTAAAACAATTATAATGCAACATCAGTTTTTCAGCTTTTATACATGTGTGGTTCTTAAAAGCTCTATTCAGAGTGGATTGACTTATGTCTGCTAACTACACTTCATGCCTTTAGTTGATCCAGCTCAGCTGCTAAGTTGGATTGGTAAATAAAAAATTAAAAATCTCAGTGGGCAAACTGACCCAGCAGCAAATAGTAGATGTAGTACCCTCCAAAAACAAAACGTAAAAGTATTTTTTAATGACCATAAAGGTTGGGGGGAGAAGGTGGAATTAAGGAATGGGAAATGGGTGAGGGGGAGGGAGTAATTGAGGCACAAATGGCAGCTGCTGGACACCCAAAAATGAGGTACCGGTAGAGGTAAGTGAACAACAGAGTAGAAGGTGAGTATGGGGGCAAGTGAGAGGAAGCAATGGGGTTATGTACTGAGGACAGGCAATTCAGCAATATTGAGAGAGCAAATAAACACATGCATTCTCATGGATTGCTTCATGACAAAGCAAAAAGTAGTTCCATAAGTATGAGCATTAGAAGAATACAAGCCGGGATTCTAGGAGCATGCAAGTTCCTTTAGTTTGAGAGGAACTGGAATACCAAAGGATTGAGGATCACTACCCCAGCCAGTGATCCTAAACATGTAGTTCGGTCAATATCATGGGCAAATTTTTAACTGTAATCAGTGTCGGACTAGCCGTAACTGGCAACAGAAGTTTTCCCGTGGGC
Organism: Lissotriton helveticus; assembly: GCF_964261635.1. Taxonomy (NCBI): domain Eukaryota; kingdom Metazoa; phylum Chordata; class Amphibia; order Caudata; family Salamandridae; genus Lissotriton; species Lissotriton helveticus. Next base: position 1,791,882,315 of record NC_136068.1, read on the forward strand.
TGGAAGGGTGGGGGCTGGTTTTGGAACGGTGAGGGCCGTTTTTGTTACTGCGGAACCGTTTTGTAGCAGTGCTGCAATGTTGGCCTCATGTAACAAAAGCAGCAGACATGTTTCCCACCGGCATCTACCCCATTCTCTTTTGTGACACTCAGTGTATGGTGTATGTATTGTGTGAGAGTGCTGTACCAATGCTTTACACATTACCTCTGTGTTAAGTCTGACTGCTCAATGCCAAGCTACCCAACAGTGAGCGCAGGTTTTACAGTGAGTGAAATCACCTAACCCTGACGGGAGTGGTAGGGTCTGCCTAGCTTGGGCAAAACCTCAGCCAACCTGAAAGAACCAGTTTCAACACAATCCATTACACTAACAGCTGCTATTATAGTCAGCACCGGTGGTTACATTCTTAGCATCAAAAGCAAGGATTTAATAAGTGTGCATTCTGAGAGACTCTTTGGCACTTTTCATTAGGATAACAGGAAGTGTGAACAAATGGTAACTTCTATTGTCAACACTCAGAAGAGGTCCCCATCTGGCACTTTCATGTGCCCTATATTCAGAACACAGACAACTTAATACATCTGTCCGTGTATGAGGAATGTATTAATTATTTCAATTTAAAAATAAACACTGTCATACTGAGCAGATGTGCAACAGGAATATGATTTTACCTTCAAAACAAAGAGAAGCCAGAAAACAGGCGACAGAAAAAGCAGTCCTCATGCTGATTGTAATAACGTCTGGAAGTATCCAGTTATGTTCTGTTTACAGAGTTCCTTGAGGTATAGTTCCTGTGCTCACTAAAACACAGTAGAAGAAAGAAATAAGAAGAAGCTACACTAATCTGAAGAAATTACACAATTTAATTTGCAACTAAAATAATTATAATGCAACATCAGTTTTTCAGCTTTTATAAATGTGTGGTTCTTAAAAGCTCTATTCAGAGTGGATTGACTTATGTCTGCTAACTACACTTCATGCCTTTAGTTGATCCAGCTCAGCTGCTAAGTTGGATTGGTAAATAAAAAATTAAAAATCTCAGTGGGCAAACTGACCCAGCAGCAAATAGTAGATGTAGTACCCTCCAAAAACAAAACGTAAAAGTATTTTTTAATGACCATAAAGGTTGGGGGGAGAAGGTGGAATTAAGGAATGGGAAATGGGTGAGGGGGAGGGAGTAATTGAGGCACAAATGGCAGCTGCTGGACACCCAAAAATGAGGTACCGGTAGAGGTAAGTGAACAACAGAGTAGAAGGTGAGTATGGGGGCAAGTGAGAGGAAGCAATGGGGTTATGTACTGAGGACAGGCAATTCAGCAATATTGAGAGAGCAAATAAACACATGCATTCTCATGGATTGCTTCATGACAAAGCAAAAAGTAGTTCCATAAGTATGAGCATTAGAAGAATACAAGCCGGGATTCCAGGAGCATGCAAGTTCCTTTAGTTTGAGAGGAACTGGAATACCAAAGGATTGAGGATCACTACCCCAGCCAGTGTTCCTAAACATGTAGTTTGGTCAATATCATGGGCAAATTTTTAACTGTAATCAGTGTCGGACTAGCCGTAACTGGCAACAGAAGTTTTCCCGTGGGCTGGAAGGGTGGGGGCTGGTTTTGGAACGGTGGGGGCCATTTTTGTTACTGCGGAACCGTTTTGTAGCAGTGCTGCAATGTTGGCCTCATGTAACAAAAGCAGCAGACATGTTTCCCACCGGCATCTACCCCATTCCCAGGACCTGGTCCGACTTAATTGCCAGGGCTGGTTTGCGTTCTCAGTCTGGTTCTGAGTGTAACATTAAAAAGCATTGAAGGGAGACCAAAACGTCTCTGAAATCACCAGGATGTTATTTTACTGTAGGAACAGCAAATAAACATTGACAAAGCCATAGGTCTTGCCTTGAGACATACAAACTAGACAAAGCAGGTTAGTTCAGCACTCTCAAGCAACCGTATAGATATCCAAAGTGTAATGGACAAGTGTACCCAACACTAATTATACAACAGACCTATTTTTCAAGGAATAATTTCCAGGAAGACCAATAATATCCTTTCACCAAATAAAGCTACTCACAAATAGTCCACAGAATCAAAAATTTCCTAGCTTAGTAACAGTAAGTTTCGATTCTATTAAGGACGCGGAGGCGAGGATTATGCTTTTCCTTTTCTTCGCTTTTATTTCCATCATTTTCACAGCAGCCCAGAAAAGCTCAATAAATGCTTATGTGTACCAAAACCAGGCAAAGCAAGCATTAAACAGTAAAACAACAGAATTTTTGTGTCCAGCAAACTACAGTTCCCATCATTCCATGTGGGCATAGTCCAACCATAGTCCTACAACAGTGTCCATAACATGTAGATAGGTCCTCCATCTTAGGTTCTCCTCCTCTTTCTTTGCACGAGTCACGCTCCCATCTTACTGATCTGGCTTCGGACCGTCATTCCCTACCAGGAAAAAACAACAGCGTAAGCGTCCGAAAACCATACATTGAAAATTATGTACTGCACCAACATCACATCTAGAAGTCAACACTGTCCTAGAAATACGGTAATCACTTTACTTACTGCAGTACAGGTGGGAGAAAATCCTCCGGAGGAGATTGGGTGGGATAATCCTCGCCTCCGCGTCCTTAATAGAATTGAAACTTACCGTTACTAAGCTAGGCAAATTTCGATTCTATGTCAGGACCGGAGGCTTCGGATTATGCTAGTTCAAAGCTTACTCACCACCAAATGTGCAATATCCACCACTGGTTTAAAGTAGAACATTTTAAAGGTGGAGTCTGAAGACCAATCTGCTGCACGCATCAAGTCTTTCAGACGTGCTCCCAGGGTAAATGCCTTATAGGCCATCGCTCCCCTAGCTGAGTGTGCTACAAACAAACTAGTGTCAATACCTGCTTCCTGCATGACCCATCTCACCCAACAAGCAATGGTGGGCAAAGAGACAGCCTTGTGTGGCTTCCTTAGTGCAATAAGTAGTTGTCATTCGCCCGGACGACGAAGTTCCAGGGTCGCGTCTTCGTACGCTTTCATGCACTGAACCACACACAGCTTGGGAGTATCTACAAACGCTGGGTAAGAAATTGCCCTCGATGCAGACTTTGTGCGACGTCCCACTGTAAATGTGACCCCGTCCGGGGAGAAGACTCTTGCCGTAACGTCCAGGGCCCGAACATCCGACACCCTGCGACAAGATACCAAACGCAAAAGCATGGCCAGTTTGGCCGACAACTCCTTCAAAGAGAGATACTTATTAGGCTGCCAAGACAGAAATAAATTCAAAACAACATTAACGTCCCAAAGGACCGAGTAGCGTGGTTCTGGGGGCAAAGAAAGACGGATACCCCGTAGGAGCCGACAGACAAAGGGGGGCTCCCCGACTGGGGAGCCTTCCACGGGGTAATGAGCAGCCAAAATCGCAGAGCGCACTGCGTTAATGGTGCGATAAGCCAGCCCTTCGGAGGCCAATTCGGCCCAAAAATTTAAGTTGGGAACAACTCCCGCGACCATGGGATCCAAACCCCGTCGAAGACACCAACGCACCCACCTATTCCAGGCGGAACAATAGCGCTTTGCAGTGCTTGCGGCCCAGGCCTTGGACATGAAGTTCTGAGCTTGTCCCGAAAGGCCCGGGAGCGACCAGCGTCACCTGAAAGCCGCCAAGCCATGAGTTGCAGAGACCCCTGAATTATGAGGGGATGTGACTCCTCCTCCGGATTCAGAAGAAGACGATGAAACCGGGGGAGTAGGATTGGAAAATCCCCAAAAAGTTCCCGAAGAACTGGAAACTAGACTTGAGACCTCCAAACCGGCGTGATGATCACCAGTTCTGCCTTCTGACGGCGCAACTGGGCCGCCGTCCGAACCACCATCGAAAAAGGAGGGGACGCATATGCTTTTTCCTGACTCCAATCCTGCAGAAAAGCGTCCGTTGCCTCCGCCAGAGGATCCGGCCTCCAGCTGAAGAATCGAGGAAGTTGGTGATCCAGACGGGATGCAAACAGGTCCACTGAAAAAGGGCCCCAGAGTAAATTCAATCGCCTGAACACTTCGACGTCCAGTTTCCACTGGCTGGAATCCCACAGATGTCTAGAGTGCCAGTCCGCTACTTGGTTGGCTCGGCCCGGCAGGTACTCCCCTGTCACGGAAACATGATGGGCCAGGCAGTAGTCCCAAAACTCCTTCGCCAAATTCGCTAGTGCTCGGGACCGAGGACCGCCCAGGTGGTGGACGTATTGAACCGCCGAGACATTGTCCATTCGCAGGAGAACGCATGAGCGTACTGAGTCCCGGGTCCAGCAGCGCACTGCGAAAGAACCCGCCAACAGTTCCAGGCAATTGATATGCAAGGCCTGTTCCTCTGAAGACCAAGCGCCGCCTGTGGAGAAATCCCCGCAGCGGGCGCCCCAACCTGACCGGCTGGCGTCGGATTCTATTACTAGATCCGGGACGGAGCCAAAAATCGCCCGTTCATTCCAAGCCTCCATGTGAGTGAGCCACCAAGACATTTCGTCTTTCACCTCCGCAGACAGAGGAACCAACTGATCGTACGACATACCCTTCCTGAGGTGATGCGCCTTGAGGCGTTGGAGAGCTCGGTAATGAAGGGGCCCCGGAAAGATTGCCTGGATGGACGAGGAGAGAAGCCCTGCTACCCTGGCAATCTGACGGAGGGACATGTGGGATTTTACAATCGTCTGTCGCAAGATATGTTTGATCTAGGCCATCTTCCGAGACGGAAGGCTCAAGGAGGCTTGCAAGGAGTCCACCACGAAACCCAGGAAAACTACTTTCTGAGACGGAGAGAGGACAGACTTGTCCTTGTTGATGACAAAACCTAACCCCTGCAGCAGGGTAACCGTCTGGTGAAGCTGAAGTCGCAGTTGCTCTGGACATGGGCCATCAAGAGGATGTCGTCAAGATAGATGATCATCCGAATACCCTGACTCCGTAGGAATTCCACTGCCGGATGGAGTATCTTGGTGAAGCACCGAGGGGCAGAGGAAAGTCCGAATGGAAGGGCCGTGAACTCGAAGACCTGACCCCTCCAGAGAAATTGGAGGAAACGTCGGTGAGGAGGGTGGATGGGCACCACTAAGTACGCATCCTTGAGATCTAGGGGCACCATCCAATCTTTCGGAAGAAGAACATCCCGAAGGAGATGGATTCCCTCCATCTTGAAATGCCGGTAGACCAACCATCCATTGAACTCTTTGAGGTTGATAACCGGTCTCTTGCCCCCGTCCGTTTTTTCCACCAGGAAAAGATTGCTGAGGAAGCCTGCCGGATGCTGAACTGAATGACAAATGGCCCCCTTGTGCAGGAGTTCCGATACCTCGCTGTCGATCAGTTGCGCATCCTCCCCTGTAAACACGAGAGGCCGTGGGGGCCGGGATTGATGGGGGCAATCGTAGAACTCTATGTGGAAACCGTGGATCGTTTGCAAGACCCACGCGTCCGCTGTAATGGCTGCCCACGCGTCTGAAAAAGCCGCTAGAGGGCCGCCAATGCGCACCTGCTCCGCAGGGATGACACTTACCTCCGGAAATATTGCCGCCGGAATTATTCTTGAAGCCTCCCCGGCCTCGGAAACGTTGACCCCGGGAGGGGTAAAAGTTGGTATAATTGGCTGAGTTGTTGTACTACCCTCGCCCGGAGCCTTCACCCTTGGTAAAGTTTTGACCGCCACGGCCGGTCGCGAGGCCCCTACCGCGACCGGCCCCGCGAGAGAAACACTGTTGGAAAACTCTCTTAATGTTGGACTGGGCCTTGTCCAGGGAAGTGAAGGTCGATACGAACTTGCCCAATTCTTTAATGAACGGGTCCCCGAAGAGACCTCCTTGGGCCACCGCTTCTGCCTCCGAGTAGGCCAAGTCCCCCAAATTCGGGTACAATTTGATTAGAAGTGAGCGCCGCCGCTCCGTCGAGAGGGCGCAGTTGGCGTTCCCCAGGAAGATGACCACCCTATGCGCCTAATTCGACAGGACCTCCGGTGAGATCGCGGCCCCAGACACCTTTGCCTCCTCTGCCATGTCAAGGATTTTAGTAATGGGTCCTATAGCGTCCAACAGTTTATCCTGACAGGAACGCCAGGAGCGGTCAATACCCTTGTGGGGATCCTTTACAAATTTTGCAAGAAAAGTGGCCATCTTAGAATCAAGCTCGGGCGTCATAGCTACCTTGCCCTCCAAAGTAGGTCGGGGACATTCTCCCCGCAGGCAACTCCGCGCCTCCTTCTCAAGGGGCTTGCGAAGCCTTCCCACCACAAACTTCGCCACCTTGTCTCTGGGAGTCCAGGCCGCGGACCGCGGGTGGATGATCTCATCCGGGTCCAGCATTCCCGTAGTATCCTCAGGCAATGCGGCGCCTGAAGTGGACGGTCTCCAAGAGCGGACAGAGTCCTCGTCATCGTCAGTATCCGCCGGTGTAATCCCTCCCGACGAAGAGGGAGCTGTCCCCAAAGACCCCGAGGGTTCCGGACCCAGCGGTGGCGCAGGGGTGGGAGCGGTCGCCTTGGCCAAAAACGCATCGCGTAGGCGTTCAAAGGCGTCACTATCCACACCCTGCGCCCCAGCGGAGGCCCCCTCCCTGCATGGCTTCTTCGGGCGGGAGGCTCCTCCCCCGCAGGAACCGGGACCGCACTAGGCGCAACCGAATGACTCTGCGCCAACTTTGCGCACTCCTCCACAATGCGGGCAGACAGGCGATCCGCCATAGGGCCCACTATCTCCGTGACACAACGGTAAATGGAGCTGTCTACCGCGTTGTAGAAGTCCTCATCATGGAGGTACTGGTACTCTTCCTCATAATACCCCTCACGCTCCAGGACCTGTTACAGGGACCTAAAGTACACCAGCAACACCAAAGGTGAGGAAGGCCATTTTAGGTAAAGGCCGAAAGGCCCTGCAATTATTAGGGTCTGGTTAGAAACCAGAATGAAGGCAGCACCCCCTTCCTGGCGCGCAGACCCTCCAAAGACCGGGTCCTCTCCGCCTCCCAGCGCGCCCTTTGGGCATACAAGGACCTACAAGGCTGATTTGGTCACTGCGACCTCACGTAGGCCTAGAGCGGTAAAAAACCGCCCTGCTGAAAGAACCTGCCCGCAGGCGATTAATGCGGTAAACCCGCTATACCGACCCCGCGCGGGGCGTGAGGAAAATAGGGGCAATACAGACCCAGTTTACCGGGCGTTCAGGTGAGGCGGTGGGGTCAAGGCTCCGACGCGACTCTCTCTCCTCAGCGTGGCTCCTCTATGTGAGGAAACCGCGCCGAGGAGCAGCGAGATGCCGCAGCACCCCCTGGTGGCCGCGTAGACCACCGCACATTGGGAAGATCGCGTGAGGAGCAGTAGAGCGCTCCCGCGATGCAGGAAAAAGGGGGACTCTGTGGGAAAAACGATAAACACAATCTTAAACACCACACAGAGCCCCCCTTGCTAGCGTAAACAATCGCAAGGTAATTTAAGTCTCAATCAATGCAAAAGGCCAAAACCCATAGAGATGAGGAAAGAAATGGCACTTAACTGGCTGCGAAGCAGCGAAGAAAGAGGAGGAGAACCTAAGATGGAGGACCTAGCTACATGTTATGGACACTGTTGTAAGACTATGGTTGGACTATGCCCACATGGAATGATGGGAACTGTAGTTTGCTGGACACAAAAAATCTGTTGTTTTACTGTTTAATGCTTGCTTTACCTGGTTTTGGTACACATAAGCATTTATTGAGCTTTTCTGGGCTGCTGTGAAAATTATGGAAATAAAAGCGAAGAAAGGAAAAGCATAATCCGAAGCCTCCGGTCCTGACATAGAATCGTTGTTACACTTGTTGGTTTTATTTTTTTCCAGTATTCCCAGCATGGATTTTGCCAACACGTGTTTTGTCTAAACATAGACTTTTTCAAGACTGGAAAAGTAAATACTATACATGTTGTTTCATATTTATACACAATTGTAAAGAATTATAATGCGTAATATCCAGTACTGGTGAGATTAAAACTTATTACGCGCCTCCGTGTTAAGGTCATTACAAGGCCAAAAAATACACAATGTGAGGAGTGACGATAGACAAAACGATATTGAAACTTAAAATTTCAACAGTGATTTCAAAATGAGAAGAAGAGAGGAGAGAGGGTGATTGGTAGTTTTCAAGATGTATCTGCGAAAGAGTTAATCTGCGGGTGAAGGAAAGCATTGATATACCCATTTAACCCCCACAAGCATAAATAGATCAAAAGTGAAATCACTGAAGGTCCTTGACGGTGAGAAGGCGTACTTCTTCGACTTACTTGAGGAAGCGAGCGACTGTATGGAAGGATGGCGGACCGTGGGCTGCCGAGGTGGATCGCAACGCCTGTCCCAGAACAACAAGGGCCAGGGGGCCTGGACTGGCATCACCCTGTCACAAGATCCTCCTCTCGATGGACATTCTCCTCTGAAGTGACAGAACTGAGCAGCATTGTCTGAGGGGGGCCTTTTCATCGAAGGTAAGGGGGGCGGCTTACCCCAGGGGTCCCGGCCTCTCAATATCTGGAAGGTGTGTGGCCGAAGATCCGTGGAGGTCTGCGAACTTGGAAGCCTCGGACTGTTACTGAGCCATATGATAGACTTCCGGAGAATTCGGCACTAGGTTTAAAGATGAGAGGGTGTGGGGGCATTTTGCAGAATTTCTCTAGGGGGTGTGTACTCCATTTCTACATTATGACTTTTTCGGCGGCTGCAGCATCGCATTCCCTGATTTGATTGTTTGTGGGGTTATGGGGCGACAATCACTCTGCGTATTACGATGGTGGTTTATTGGGGGCCCACTGAGCAGGGGGGCAGGGTGGGGGGGTGGTTAGGGGAGGGGAGGGGTGTTGTGGGAATGTTTATGTTTGTTCGTATGGCAGCTATATAGGGTGGTCATCGGTATTCAGCAGTGGGCCGAAGGGGGTCCGGCGCATTCTAGAGCGCTGTTCTTCAAGGGGTGATCAGTCTGGTCATGAAATGTTAATGGATTGGTTAACAAAAATAAAGCGCACGTTATTTCTGCAGCATCTGAAACGCCACGGCCCGGACATAGTTCTCCTACAGGAGACTCACTTGAGAGGGAATACTTGTAGGGTGCTGGACCGGTTCGGTTACAAGCTACTGGCCCACTCCGGGTTCTCTAGGGGGGTGGGAATTTTAATCCGCACAGCCCTTCCACTGATTGTCACGAGTAAATGGGAGGCTGCTTTGTGTCACTTGTGGGGAAATGGGAGGGTCACGCGCTACTGTTTAGCTCCATCTACATTCCACCGGGGCTGCATGCCTCGACCTACACGAAGTTGGGGACCCATTTGGGGGAGCTTCCATGGAGTACTTTGATATTAGCCGGCGACCTCTAATGCAGTTATGAACTCAGATCTGTACCGCTCGAGGGAGAGACAGGGCCACAGGGGGAAGGAGGTTTGAATAGTTTTACCTCTGCGCTGGGCCTCAGCGACATGTGGCGAGCACACCACCCCACACAAAGGCAGTGCACTTTTTACTCTGCTAGGCATGGATCCTTCTCCAGAATAGACCATCTCTTTGCCAGAGTGGACCATGTGGGAGACTTTGTAGACTTGTGTATTATGGCCAGGGGGATATCAGATCACTCACCGGTGGGGGTCACTCTCAAAGGGGCAGTTACGACAAGAGTGGCTGTTGGAACCCGAAGGTCTCTGGTTGGCACAGGTAGGTACTTGTGACAAGCAGGGACTCTGAGACCCAATGTCAGGGCAAGGGAACTACTCCTTTGAATAACCCCTGCTCACCCTCTAGGCAACGTGGCGCGAGCAGACAAGGCTAATCTTCAGGGCGATAGTAAGTTAAGCATTTATGACCACACACAGTAAACCCACTGACCCACCACAAATGGACACCAGTCAAATGGTTGTATCAAAAATACGTATACTTTATATAAAAGATATATTTAAGCAGATTTATCAAAAGACCAACAATAACGTTTAGCGAATGGGTGCCACCAGATTACAATACGCAAACTTAGTCTTTCAATGTTCGTTGTTCGTCAAGGTACGATGACAGGGAAATAAGAACGTTGCGGACCCTGGATCCAATATGAACTCGAGACGGAGTTCAAATGTACCTTGCTGTGGAAGTCCGAGGCGTTTCAGGCGCGGCTGCTGAGGGCTGACCCTGAACGAGGCCGACTGTTCTCCAGAGGATCTCTCCGGCTCGGTCCCCCTCGAGGAGCGAGGCGGGGAAGCTAGACTGTGGAGGGTTGCGGCGATCCGGGATCGATACAGCTCACGGGACGAGGCGCCGTTCAGGCCTGCGGGGCGTACCACTTCTTAGCACGCCGGGTCTGACTCGTGGATCTGTGAGGGGCTTCGCGTTCTTGGGCAGACGGGTGCAGCACCAGGCTTCCAGTACCACTGTACGGGGAGGCCTTTCTTGAGGTGCGGCACGAGCCTTGGTATGCAGGAGGACCAAGCTAGACAGTCGGGTACGTTGCAACGTACGGACCGTCCGAGGCTATGGAAATGTTCTCCGTACAGATTCCGGCTGGAGAGATGGGAGGCACACAACGCGCTCCGTTAGCGGCGAGGTGACAAGAGAGCAGGCGGCCCGGCACTGAAGCGGAGAGCGACTCAGGGATGAGCGGGGCTCTCTACGGCGGGGCGACCAGGCCCAACAGCAGACGGGCACAAGCAGATAGAACCCAATGGTCCTGGGGTTCCGTTCAGGGGGCAAGCTTTCAATCGAGCCCTTGGAGATCGTTTCAGGCGCAAGTCTACAAAGTCCTTTCTGGTCCTTTCCTCTCCGTTCTCAGCAAGGCACCACTGCAGGCCAGTCTAACAGGAAACAGACTGGTTTCCGTCCTTCAGCTTCTCTTGGTCCTTCTAGTCAGGCAGAGGTTCGTCATGGTCAAAACTGGATCTGATTTGTAAGGAGCGGAGCTCCTACATTTATACTGTGATTCTTTTGTCTTTGCAGGCCAGGGGGCCTGAGCCTGGTTCAACCCAGTTCTGGAGCACTTTGTTGACAGGATGCTGCCGTCTTCTTTCAGGGTTCAGGGCAGAGATATCAGACGCTCTGCGGGGCGGTGGAGCCAGCATTGTGGTGGAGGAGCACAACCCTATTCAGAGTCAAGGACTACTCCGCCCACCCATCCTGGTGTAAACACTCTATTCACCACCTTGAGCACCCGACCTTCCCCGGGAATCTCGCAGCCCTGTCACTCACACAAACCCAGACAGCAGATACACATCCTGGCAGAGGCGGTTGAACAGTTAGGCGAGCAAAGGCTAACTTTCTGAAAGTAGCGTTTGCAAACACAGGATATTAAAATAAACCTTACTGAAGGAAGTATTTTATTATTCTGAGTTCAGGCATACTAAACTTGACCTGCTACCGTGTTCCCAGAGCCTGCCGGGACTATAACGTGTAATAGCTCCGACAGCTCGTCTGGCCTAAGAGAACAGGTAGCCCTTCAATAGTGAAGAACCAAAAGGGCGGTAATTCACTACTAGGACATGCCACACTCGAGGCTTGTCCTACCTTACGCTCGCAATGCACCCTGCCCGTAGGCCTACCATAGGGGTGACTGATATGGAGGTTAGGGAAGGTTCAGGGACTGGCAAGTGTGGGCACTTGCACAATCAGCGTGCAGTACGAGACTGTACGCGGGATCAGCAATGGCGGACCCGAGACACATCTTACGAGGCCGCTTCCGTGGGTGGCGCAACCAGCGCTGAAAGCCCACCAGCAGCATTTGTATCTACAAGCCCCGGCACTCCTCGTGCACGTTACTGGGGACTGACAGTAAACCAAATAAGCCAATCATGGAAATCAATTTCATATACACTTTATATGGGGGGCACTTGCACTGCGGCACGGAACGGCCGTGGCGCAGTGCCCAGAGCATCGAACACCAGCAAAACATTGGAGGCACATCAGCAAAAAGAGGAAGGGAGACTCACGCCAAGGTGCCAGGTCTAACACGTGTCCCCTCCAGCTGAAATGTGGGGAGAACTACCCTTGCCCAGGGAGTTCCTCGTCAGTAAGGCGGAAAAACCTTGACAGACCATCAGCATTGGCGTGGTCTATGCCAGGGCGATGTTCCACCGTAAAGTCCATACTCTGTAGAGAAATGGACCACCTCAACAGTTTCGGGTTCTCACCCCTCATTTGCATCAACCATCTGAGGGGCCTGTGGTCCGTCTGAACTCGGAAGTGAGACCCAAACAAGTAGGGTCTTAGCTTCTTCAGGGCCCAGACCACAGCAAAAGCTTCTCGCTCAATCGCACTCCACCTCTGTTCCCGTGGAAGTAACCTTCGGCTGATGAAGGCCACAGGGTGATTCCAGCCTTCCTCAGTCGTCTGTGAAAGGACAGCCCCAATCCCATGCTCTGAAGCGTCTGTCTGCACTACAAACTCGGGCGCCGTGCACATGGCTTTCTTCAGGGTGTCGAAGGCTTCCTGACAAGCGTCGGTCCAGATCACTTTCCGGGGCTGCTTCTTCGAAGTCAGCTCTGTCAAGGGGCAACGATGGTGCCGTATCCCTTGACAAACCTCCTGTAGTACCCGGTGAGTCCGAGGAAGGCCCTCACCTCCGTTTGGGTCTTTGGGGCTTCTCAAGCCAGGATGGTCTGAATTTTGGGTTGAAGGGGCGCCACCTGGCCGATCCCAATTTGGTGTCCCAAATACACCACGGATCCCTGCCCGATCTGGCACTTGCTTGCCTTGATCGTGAGGCCTGCCTTGCGCAGAGCCGCCAACACTTCCCACAGGTGTCGCAAGTGTTCCTTCCACGTTCCGCTGATCACTGCGATGTCGTCCAGGTAGGCGGCACTGAACTCGTCCAGTCCGACCAACACCTGGTTGACCAACCTCTGGAAGGTGGCAGGGGCGTTTTTCATCCCGAAGGGCATGACCCGGAATTGGTAGTGCCCATCTGGGGTTGAAAACGCTGACCTCTCTTTGGCCCCGTCAGTTAAGGCAATCTGCCAGTACCCAGACGTTAAGTCAAACGTACTGAGGTACCGGGCAGCTCCCAACCGATCAATGAGCTCGTCAGCTATGGGGATGGGGTGCGCGTCAGTCTTCGTGACTGAATTGAGTCCTCGATAGTCCACACAGAACCGGAGTTCGGGTGTGGCTCCCGGCGTCGCAGCCTTCGGGACCAAGACCACTGGGCTGGCCCAAGGACTGCTGGAGGACTCAATCACCCCAAGAGCAAACATCTTCGAGACTTCCTCCTTGATGCAAGCTCATACCCTGTCAGTCACGCGGTAAGCCTTGTGCTTCACCGGCGGGCTGTCCCCGGTGTCCACATCATGGACGCACCAATCTGTGACACCCAGGACCAGGGAGAACAAATCAGAGAATTGCCCAAGCAACTGGCGGCAATCGTTCTGCTGTTCGGAGGTCAGGGAGGGTGAGAGGTTAACTCCATCCACTGACCCATCTCGCTCGGAGGCCACCAAGAGGTCTGGGAGAGGCTCGGTCTCCTCCTCCATTCCGTCATCGGTAGCCAACAGCATGCCCACTTCTGGCCTCTCCAAGTGGGGCTTAAGGCGGTTGACATGTAGGACCCTCAAAGGGTTCCTGGGAGTTTGCAAGTTCACCAGGTAGGTGACAGGACTCTTGCGCTCCACAACCTCAAATGGACCCGTCCACTTATCCTGAAGTGCACAGGGCTCCACTGGGGCCAAGACCCACACCTTTTGTCCGGGCTGAAGCTCTACCAGAGTGGCATTCTGGTCGTACCACCACTTCATCTCCTCCTGGCTGGCTTCCAGGTTTGCCTCAACAAGTTTCCTGAATCGCCGGGTCTGGTTTCGGAAGGCCAGCATGTAGCTATATACAGTCTGGGGAGGTTTCCTGGGAGATTGCTCCCAGCCTTCCCTAACCAGACTCAGAGGCCCTCGTACCGGGTGACCGTACAGAAGCTCGAAGGGACTGAACCCGAGCGACTTCTGTAGCACCTCTCGGTACGCAAACAGTAGACATGGTAAGAGGACGTCCCACTTACGCCTCATCGGTCCTTATAGGCCCATAATCATGCCTTTCAGGGTTCGGTTGAATCTCTCAACCAACCCATTTCCTTGGGGGTGGTAAGGGGTGGTGAACTTGTACGTTACACCACACTCTTGCCAAAGGGACTTCATATACTTCGATATGAAGTTGGTACCTCTGTCTAGGGGGAATCCTACTCAAGAGAAAATTCCCATCAGCGCTCGTCCCACCACGGGGGCCGTCACTGTTCTCAGAGGGATGGCTTCAGGGTACCGGGTGGCATGGTCCACCAAGACCAGGATGAACCTGTTGCCCAGGGCTGTCTTGGGGTCCAGGGGCCCCACAATGTCAATTCCCACTCGCTGGAATGGGGTACTGATGACGGGGAACGGTTGGAGGGGAGCTTTGTTCTTCCCTCCACACTTACCACTTGCCTGGCAAGTCTGGCAAGTTCTGCAATGAGCGTCTGAGCTCCGATGCATCTGGGCCAATAGAAGGGGGTGACAAGCCTGTCATAGGTCTTGTCTATCCCCAGATGTCCTGCTAACGGCACATTGTGAGCCAGACCCAGTAGGAAGGCTCTGAACTTCTGGGGTACCACCAGCACACGGGCTGACCCAGGTTCAGCAGCCTTAGGCTCTGAATACAGGAGATTGTTCTCCCAGTACACCAAGTGAGTTCCGAACCGAACACCATTGGCCTGGTCTGCAGCCTGCTGCCGCATACCTGCTAGAGAAGGGCACCTCTTCTGCTCCTCACAGAATTCCTCCCTGGAGGGACCTCCTTCTTGCTGCCAATGGGCCAGCTCAGGCAAGTCTCCCAGTTCGGCGATCTGTTCCCCCGTAGGCTCCAGGGCATTCCCCTCAAGGTCTGCTTCCTTCTGGGCCGTAGGAACATCGGGGACCGGCTGTCCGCGCCCCTGGTGCTGCCTCTCTAAGGCCGGCTCCTGGGCCTCTCCTTCAGGCTCTAGGACCTCTTCAATACACCGTACTGGCTGCCATGGACCGTGTGGTCACGCACGCCCAGTCGGGTAGAACCACCATCCGCAGATGAATCGTTTTCTCCACCTTTCCCCAAGGGGAGTTCTCCAAATCGTTCCCTAGCAGACAATCTACAGGCATGGAGGTCCTCACAGTGACTTGCAGAGTACCTGAGACACCCCCCCACTCAAAGGGAACCTGAGCCATCGGACACTGGCTCTCAGAATTGTCAGCATTGACAACCCTACAGTATGCGTGCGGTACAATCTGCTCTTGAGATACCAGGTGCTGCCTCACTGCAGTCACACTGGCTCCTGTATCTCGAAGAGCCTCCGCCTTCTAACCATTGATGGTCACTACCTGCGCATATTTCTTAGTGTTACTGGGCAGGTAGTTTTCGGGGAACATCTTGTTGTCTCCTAACGAGACTAGGGTCATCTGAACGGGATCCACACCCATTTGGATGGCTACTTCCTCCCCAAAGTTAACGTTAGCTAGTTGCCGGGGGGGAGCACCAGTGGGTGCGGGTTTTGCAAAAAGACGACACTTAGGATCAGAGGCAAAGTGACCCAGGTCGCCACACCTAAAATAGGTGATGGGCCCCTTTGGAACAGGTTTACCTGTCGGGCCCTGGTTGATTTCGGGGGTGGGGAAGACTGAGAACCTTTCCCTTGGTTCTCTTGGGGATTACTTTGGGGGCTTTTCTGGAACCCTTGTCCCCCCCACTCGTCTGCTGGTGACCCTGCCCACCTCTGGCTGAGTCTCCCACTGGACCGTTGTGGACCCTGGTGCTGAGCCAGCGGTCCGCTTCCTCAGCAAGCTTCCTCGGGTTGGACAGCTTGCTATCAATCAGGTGCTGGCGTAACTCAGGAAAACAATTATCCGACAAGTGCTCCCATGCAATTAAATCAAGTAGCCCTTGAAAATCATTTACTTTGCTACCCTTCAACCAACCATCCAGCGCTCTGCAGAAAAAGGTCACATACTCCACATACGTACCCCCTTGAATCTTCACACACTTCCTAAACCGCTGTCGGTACATTTCAGGAGTTAAACCAAACCGATTCATCAGGGCTTCTTTCATTCGTGGGTAGGAAATGGACTCTTCGGAAGGGAGATCTAACAGGGTATCCCGCCCCTCGGTTAGGAACCGTCCCCACAACCCCGCTTCCCAATCCTTCTCAGGGACCCGGTGGGAAGACATGGCTACCTCGTAGGCTCGGAACCACTGCCCTATGTCATCTCCCTTAAAGTACTCCTTCACCACATCTTTCGGTACGTAGACCCTTGACTCTACCTGGGCTGGCGTTGTGCTGCCACCAGGAGCTGCGTCCAAGCGCTTTGCTTTCAGCTCCAATTCTTTCATTCGTACTTCATGCTCCAGCTGGAGCCTTTTTTCCTCCATGGCCATCTGACCTTTCAATCTGGCCATCTCCACCTCATGCGCTCTGGTTGCGGCCCTGTCCGCCAGCTCTTCTGACGACGGGCCTCCCGGTACCTCAATAATGCTATCAGGTGGATCCACCACCACCCGATTGGCTGGCTCTCTCGACTCCTTCCAAGCTGTTAGTGCCTTGACGCGCTGGGCTCTGGATCGGCAGCCTGCTTGGGAAACTCGGAACTTTTCGCACAGGACTTTCAACTCATCCAGCTCCAACTGGTCGAGCTCTTCCCAGTTAACATCGTCGATTCCAGAGAACACAGAGAGTACAACGGAGGGTGCTGGTACCGGAAGTGAACCAGGCATGGTTGGGAGATTGGAGATCTCTCGGCGAGAACGTAATCTGTGGCTTCGTTATTTGGTCTGCTCTCACTACGTGGTGATCAGTAATTCACTGTATATGAATCATAAATGCAAATCCGAAATCCTCACCGCTGGTACCAATGTTGGAACCCGAAGGTCTCTGGTTGGCACAGGTAGGTACTTGTGACAAGCAGGGACCCTGAGACCCAATGTCAGGGCAAGGGAACTACTCCTTTGAATAACCCCTGCTCACCCTCTAGGCAACGTGGCGCGAGCAGACAAGGCTAATCTTCAGGGCGATAGTAAGTTAAGCATTTATGACCACACACAGTAAACCCACTGAACCACCACAAATGGACACCAGTCAAATGGTTGTATCAAAAATATGTATACTTTATATAAAAGATATATTAAAGCAGATTTATCACAAGACCAACAATAACGTTTAGCGAATGGGTGCAACCAGATTACAATAGGCAAACTTAGTCTTTCAATGTTCGTTGTTCGTCAAGGTACGATGACAGGGAAATAAGAACGTTGCGGACCCTGGATCCGATATGAACTCGAGACGGAGTTCAAATGTACCTTGCTGTGCAAGTCCGAGGTGTTTCAGGCGCGGCTGCTGAGGGCTGACCCCGAACGAGGCCGACGGTTCTCCAGAGGATCTCTCCGGCTCGGTCCCCCTCGAGGAGCGAGGCGGGGGACCTAGACTGTGGAGGGTTGCGGCGATCCGGAATCGATGCAGCTCACGGGGCGAGGCGCCGTTCAGGCCTGCGGGGCGTACTACTTCTTAGCACGCCGGGTCTGACTCATGGATCTGTGAGGGGCGTCGCGTTCTCGGGCAGGCGGGTGCAGCACCAGGCTTCCAGTACCACTGTACGGGGAGGCCTTTCTTGAGGTGCGGCACGAGCCTTGGTATGCAGGAGGACAAAGCGAGACAGTCGGGTATGTTGCAACGTACGGACCGTCCGAGGCTATGGAAATGTTCTCCGTGCAGATTGCGGCTGGGGAGATGAGAGGCACACAACGCGCTCCGTTAGCGGCGAGGTGACAGGAGAGCAGGCGGCCCGGCACTGAAGCGGAGAGCGACTCAGGGATGAGCGGGGCTCTCTACGGCGGGGCGACCAGGCTCCGAGCTGTCACGACCTGGGAGGGGGCGAAGGCACCCGAGTCATAACTCTGGCGAGGGAATAAGAATTAAGGCCCAACAGCAGACGGGCACAAGCAGATAGAACCCAATGGTCCTGGGGTTCCGTTCAGGGGGCAAGCTCTCAATCGAGCCCTTGGAGATCGTTTCAGGCACAAGTCTACAAAGTCCTTTCTGGTCCTTTCCTCTCCGTTTTCAGCAAGGCACCACTGCCGGCCAGTCTAACAGGATACAGACTGGTTTCCGTCCTTCAGCTTCTCTTGGTCCTTCTAGTCAGGCAGAGGTTCGTCGTGGTCAAAACTGGATCTGATTTGTAAGGAGCGGAGCTCCTACATTTATACTGTGATTCTTTTTTATTTGCAGGCCAGGGGGCCTGAGCCTGGTTCAACCCAATTCTGGAGCACTTTGTTGACAGGATGCTGCCGTCTTCTTTCAGGGTTCAGGGCAGAGATATCAGACGCTCTGCGGGGCGGTGGAGCCAGCATTGTGGTGGAGGAGCACAACCCTATTCAGAGTCAAGGACTACTCCGCCCACCCATCCTGGTGTAAGCACTCTATTCACCACCTTGAGCACCCGACTATCCCCGGGAATCTCCCAGCCCTGTCACTCACACAAACCCAGACAGCAGATACACATCCTGGCAGAGGCGGTTGAACAGTTAGGCGAGCAAAGGCTAACTTTCTGAAAGTAGCGTTTGCAAACACAGGATATTAAAATAAACCTTACTGAAGGAAGTATTTTATTATTTCGAGTTCAGGCATACTAAACTTGACCTGCTACCGTGTTCCCAGAGCCTGCCGGGACTATAGTGTGTAATAGCTCCGACAGCTCGTCTGGCCTAAGAGAACAGGTAGCCCTTCAATAGTGAAGAACCAAAGGGCGGTAATTCACTACTAGGACATGCCACACTCGAGGCTTGTCCTACCTTACGCTCGCAATGCACCCTGCCCGTAGGCCTACCATGGGGGTGACTGATATGGAGGTTAGGGAAGGTTCAGGGACTGGCAAGTGTGGGCACTTGCACAATCAGCGTGCAGTACGAGACTGTACGCGGGATCAGCAATGGCGGACCCAAAACACATCTTACGAGGCCGCCTCCGTGGGTGGCACAACCAGCGCTGCAAGCCCACCAGCAGCATTTGTATCTACAAGCCCCGGCACTCCTCGTGCACGTTACTGGGGACTGACAGTAAACCAAATAAGCCAATCATGGAAATCAATTTCATATACACTTTATATGGGGAGCACTTGCACTGCGGCACGGAACGGTCATGGCGCAGTGCCCTGAGCATCGAACACCAGCAAAACATGGGAGGCACATCAGCAAAAAGAGGAAGGGAGACTCACGCCAAGGTGCCAGGTCTAACAGTGGCCTACCCACGGATAGACACATGGCGCCTCAAAGACGACTCAATAGTGGACAAACTGCGGGGGGCTCCCAGCTCTACTTCAAGGAAAACTAGGACTCGGTCGACTCCCAGGTGATCATATGGGAGGCATTTAAGGCCGTTCTGAGGGGTCAGGCCCAGGCGTTGATTGGCGCGAAAAAGAGGGAAGAGGCGCTCCAGATGGCGCAGTTGGAGCGGGACGTGTAGGCGCTGGAGAGAGGTGTTGGGGGGCCCCCATCGGCGGAGCATAGCCATGAGTTGGCCCTCAAGCAGCGGGAGCTCCGTTCACTGGCGGAGGGTGAAGCGTGGGCCTACTCCCTTGCTGTGCAGAACCGGATATATGATGCCGGGGACAAGAGTATGAAGCTGCTGGCGTGGTTGGAACGCCAGGATCGGGAGCGATCCTGGGTTGCGGAGGTGCGCGATAAGGCGGGGACCCTGGTATCAGCGGGAGTGGACATAGCGGAGGCCTTTGCCTCATATTATGAGGTAGTGTACACCCCAGTGTGCACCAGAACTGAATCTGATTGCAAGGAGTTCTTACAGGACTTCGTGCTTCCCACTCTATCGAGGGAGCAGACTGACAGCCTGGAGAAGGACCTCACAGTCCTGGAATTGGATGAAGCCCTTAACGCGCTTCAAGTTGAGAAGGCGCAGGGGCTGAACGGGTTCTCAGTGGAAATTTACAAATGACAGGCCAATGTTGTGACTGAACCCATGAGGAGAATGTTCCTTGAGGCGCAGCAGGTTGGGATACTGCCAATGGACCAGCGGGAGGCCACGATAGTAGTAATTCATAAGCCGAGGAAACCGGCGGACCGTTGCTCCTCATATCGACCGATATCATTCATCAACGTGGAGGCCAAGGTCTTGGCTAAATCTTTTGTGACGCGTCTACTCACAGTCCTGCCGGACCTGGTACATGTTGATCAGTCGGGATTTATGCCTCATAGGAGTATGCAACACAATTTACGCAGGCTTTATGAAGTGATGCATATGACAGAGGACGTGGGTGACACTCAAACGGCATTGATGGCGCTGGGCGCCTCAATGGCCTTTGACAGTATCGAATGGCCCTATTTATTGATGGTCCTGCAGCGCCTGGGCTTTGGGCCGGTCTTCTGTGGCTGGGTGCGCCTGTTGTATGAAAGGCCGGTGGCGAGGGTGAGGGTCAACGGAGTACTGTCCCGGGTGTTCCCCCTGGGGCGTGGTACGAGACAGGGGTGTCCACTGTCCCCTCTCCTATTCACCCTTGCACTAGTGCCTTTGGCCCATTGGATTAGGAGAGAACGGTCATTCTGGGGCTTGGCACTTACGGACGATTAGGAGGATATGTACTCTGACGATATAGTCCTCTACATGGCTAGGCCCTACCACTCCATGGTGCAGGCGCTTCACCTTTTCGAATAATTTGGCAGCTACTCTGCCTACAGGATCAATTGGTCCAAATCCTTGATTTACCCCCTCTCAGGGGCCCCCCAGGGGTCCCGTCGCAATGTCCGGCCTTGGTTGTCACTGAGGGTTTTAAATACCTCGGAGTGTTCATCACTAGGGACAGGGCTGAGTTCTTCACCAAAAATCTAGAGCCGCATCTGGCAAGATTAACGTCAGACATCGCTCACTGGCGTTCCCTGCCTCTCACTCAGATGGGGCGCACCGCACTTTTTAAGATGTTGGCGTTGCTGCGCCTCCAGAACATCCTACAAAATTCGCCTTATCCGGTGCCAGATGGAGTGTTCCGGCGCATATCCCAGGCCCTGAGGATGTTGCTTTGGGACAGGTGCAACCCGAGAATCGCGCTGAATCAACTTACGAGGGGGGTGTACGATGGGGGGCTGGGCCTACTGGACATTCGGCTGTACTATTGGGCGTCTCGGCTTCAGGTCATTAACGACTGGGTCTAGGCGGCGGACTCGGAACCGGGTTACGGGTGGATAGATACGCCATGCCGGAGCGTGGTTGCAAGCCTCTTCTCTATTCACGGAAGCACCGGAGGGATTTGCCCTCGCACACAGGGGTAGTGCTGCAGTGCTGGAAGGAGGCTAACAAGTTCCTGGGCTGGGCTAACACCGTAACCGGTAGGACCCCGCTATGGTGTGGTGACCAGTTAACAGAGGTGAAGAGACTCACCGGATTTAAGGACTGGAAATTGATTGGCATCGAACACCTGGGGGATGTCTGGAAGGGGGATGCCCCTAGAACTTTTGAGTACTTGGGGAAGGAATAACAAATGCATGCCTCACAACACTATCATTACTTGCGCACAATATGGGTTTGTGACCTACCAATTTTATGTCCGCAGTCCAGACATTTGTAACCTGAATGTTCCCGTAACCACGTCTTAAGGAGATGCTAAAAGTAGAATCTCCTCATAGGATCTATTGTGGTGAAAGAGAATGGTATTAGAGGACCGTATTCATAAAGACACGGATTCTCAGGAACGCACACACGGTTTAAAATCCACTGTGTGGAGACACTAGGCAGTGAATGAAGCCAAACTTGCCATCTGAACTATTTTTCCAAACAACCTCCTAATAATTTTTATATATCCAAAGAATATGGGCAACATCTATTCTGGCCCATTTGAGATTATTAACCCCTTCGCTGCTAGGCCTTTTCCCCTCCTGTGCTAAGCCTTTTTTTGGCAATGTGGGGTACTGCGTGCTTAGGCCCCTGTAACATTTTGACCACATTAGGTATCCACGCCAAATTTGCGTCCTTTTCTTCAACCATCATATGGATTCTAAAGGTGCCCAGGGTTTGTGGATTCCCTTGGAGGGGTCCCAGAAATTAACCAAAATATAGTGACATTTTTGTTTTTTTCAGAAAAATGGGAAAAACGGGCTGCAAATGAAAGCCTCTGGGTTTTTCAAAAAAGGGTTTGTGGAGCTGAAATCCTTATTTTCTCAGCTTTTAAGGAATGACAGTCTTTTGTCAGAGAACCAACATTTTTCACACAGTTTTGGCATTTTTCTAGGACGTAGCCTATTTATGCTATTTTTAGTGATTTCCACCTCCTTCCAGTTAATGGTAGAAATTAGTTTGAAAGCAATAATGGATCCTGGAAAGCTATACATTTTCGGAAAGTAGACAAAAATCTGTATTCAGAAAGGGGTCCTTTGTCTAAATCCATGAAGGTTTCTTTATCGAAACTAATAGTTAAATATTGGAATAATTGAAAATTTGTTGAAAAAAACAGACTTTTGTCTCAACGTTTTCACCTATAACTTCTTGTAATTTTGACAGCGCTTGGAAAGCAATATACCGTTACATCCGTTAGACCTTCCTGGTTGTGGGGATATATAGGGCTTGTAGTTTCACCAAGAACCCGACGAACCCAGATCCAAAAACCGAGCAGCAACTTTCAATGGTATTTTTTTATTTACTGGGTGTAGTGCACTTTTTCTTGGAAAATGTATACATGGAAAAATCTGTATGTAAGACACCTATGTATTTCTGAATTGGGTACAAATTATAGAGTTTAGAAACAGTATATAATTGCACATTTTCAAAATTGGGAATACTCATACGAGCATGAGAAATATTGGTCATTTTTTGAAAAGATTTTTATTTACACAATGTCTTTCATTGGGAAGGGAGAAATGCATGATAACTCAATTGGTAATAACAGTTGATTTACAAATCTGAAATACCCTAAGTTTTCCGATAAAAACGGTACCTCACTTGTGTGGGTCGGCCTTGTGCCTGCGACAGGAAACGGCACAAAATGCAACGTGGTCACATCTCAATTTTGCAGTTAAAAATTGACCCTTTTATGGCAAAGTGCCTAGCTGTAGTTTTTGTACCCTAGCTCTGCCGGCACCTAGGGAAACCTAGCAACCCTATACATTTTTGAAAACTAGACACCCAGGGGAATTCAGGATGGGGTGACTCGACTGCCTACCACCAGGTTCTGTTACCCAGAATCCCTTGCAAAGCAAAGAATTTGACAAACAAAACGCATTTTCCTCACATTTCTGTGGTGGAAAGTTCTGGAATCTGCGTGGATCAACAATTTTCCACGCACCCAGCGTTTCCTCGCGTCTCCCGAAAAAAATGGTACCTCACTTGCCTGGGTCTGCCTAGTGCCTGTGACAGGAAACAGCGCAAAACGCAACGTGGTCGCACCTCAATTTCGCAGTGAAATCGGGCCCTTTTTGGGCAAAGAGACTACCTTTTGTTTTTGAACCCTGACTCTGCCGGCACCTTGGGAAACCTAGCAAACCTATACATTTTTGAAAACTAGACACCCAGGGGAATTCAGGATGGGGTGACTCGACTGCCTACCACCAGGTTCTGTTACCCAGAATCCCTTGCAAAGCTAAGAAATTGTAAAAAAAAATGCATTTTCCTCACTTTTTTGTGGTGGAAAGTTCTGGAATCTGCGTGGATAAACAAATTTCCACCCACCCAGCGTTCCCCCGGATCTCCCGAAAAAAAGTACCTCACTTGCCTGGGTCTGCCTAGTGCCTGCGACAGGAAACAGCGCAAAACTCAACGTGGTCGCACCTCAATTACGCAGTGAAAACGGGCCCTTTTTAGGCAAAGAGACTACCTTTTGTTTTTGAACCCTAGCTCTGCCGGCACCTAGGGAAACCTAGCAAACCTATACATTTTTGTAAACTAGACACCCAGGGAAAGTCAGGATGGGTTGACTTGACCGCCTACCACCAGGTTCTGTTACCCAGAATCCCTTGCAAAGCTAAGAAATTGACAAGAAAAACACATTTTCCTCACTTTTCTGTGGTGGAAAGTTCTGGGATCTGCGTGGATCAACAAATTTCCACCCACCCAGCGTTCCCCCGCATCTCTCGAAAATAATGGTACCTCACTTGCCTGGGTCTGCCTAGTGCCTGCGACAGGAAACAGCGCAAAACGCAACGTGGTCGCACCTCAATTTCGCGGTGAAATCGGGCACTTTTTGGGCAAAGAGACTACCTTTTGTTTTTGAACCCTAGCTCTGCCGGCGCCTAAAGAAACCTAGCAAACCTATTCATTTTTGAAAACTTGACACCCGGGAGAATTCAGTATGGGGTCACTCGACTGCCTACCACCAGGTTCTGTTACCCAGAATCCCTTGCAAAGCTCGGGAAATTGATAAAAAAATGCATTTTCCTCACTTTTCTGTGGTGGAAAGTTCTGGGATCTGCGTGGATCAACAAATTTCCACCCACCCAGCGTTCCCCCGCATCTCTCAAAAAAAATGGTACCTCACTTGCCTGGGTCTGCCTAGTGCCTGCGACAGGAAAAAGCGCAAAACGTAACGTGGTCGCACCTCAATTTCGCGGTGAAATCGGGCACTTTTTGGGCAAAGAGACTACCTTTTGTTTTTGAACCCTAGCTCTGCCGGCACCTAGGGAAACCTAGCAACCCTATACATTTTTGAAAACTAGACACCCAGGGGAATTTAGGATGGGGTGACTTGACTGCCTACCACCAGGTTCTGTTACCCAGAATCCCTTGCAAATCAAAGAATTTGACAAACAAAAACGCATTTTCCTCACATTTCTGTGGTGGAAAGTTCTGGAATCTGCGTGGATCAACAATTTTCCACGCACCCAGCGTTCCCTCGCATCTCCTGAAAAAAATGGTACCTCACTTGCCTGGGTCTGCCTAGTGCCTGTGACAGGAAACAGCGCAAAACGCAACGTGGTCACACCTCAATTTCGCAGTGAAATCGGGCCCTTTTTGGGCAAAGAGACTACCTTTTGTTTTTGAACCCTGACTCTGCCGGCACCTTGGGAAACCTAGCAAACCTATACATTTTTGAAAACTAGACACCCAGGGGAATTCAGGATGGGGTGACTCGACTGCCTACCACCAGGTTCTGTTACCCAGAATCCCTTGCAAAGCTAAGAAATTGACAAACAAAATGCATTTTCCTCATATTTCTGTGGTGGAAAGTTCTGGAATCTGCGTGGATCAACAAATTTCCACCCACCCAGCGTTCCCCCGGATCTCCCGAAAAAAATGGTATCTCACTTGCCTGGGTCTTCCTAGTGCCTGCGACAGGAAACAGCGCAAAACGCAACGTGGTCGCACCTCAATTACGCAGTGAAAACGGGCCCTTTTTAGGCAAAGAGACTACCTTTTGTTTTTGAACCCTAGCTCTGCCGGCACCTAGGGAAACCTAGCAAACCTATACATTTTTAAAAATTAGACATCCAGAGGAATTCAGGATGGGGTTACTCGACTGCCTACCACCAGGTTCTGTTACCCAGAATCCCTTGCAAAGCTAAGAAATTGACAAAGAAACGCATTTTCTTCATATTTCTGTGGTGGAAAGTTCTGGGATCTGCGTGGATCAACAAATTTCCACCCACCCAGCGTTCCCCCGCATCTCTCAAAAAAAATGGTACCTCACTTGCCTGGGTCTGCCTAGTGCCTGCGACAGGAAACAGCGCAAAACGCAACGTGGTTGCACCTCAATTTCGCGGTGAAATCGGGCACTTTTTGGGCAAAGAGACTACCTTTTGTTTTTGAACCCTAGCTCTGCCGGCACCTAGGGAAACCTAGAAACCCTATACATTTGTGAAAACTAGACACCCAGGGGAATTCAGGATGGGGTGACTCGACTGCCTACCACCAGGTTCTGTTACCCAGAATCCCTTGCAAAGCAAAGAATTTGACAAACAAAACGCATTTTCCTCACATTTCTGTGGTGGAAAGTTCTGGAATCTGCGTGGATCAACAATTTTCCACGCACCCAGTGTTCCCTCGCGTCTCCCGAAAAAAATGGTACCTCACTTGCCTGGGTCTGCCTAGTGCCTGTGACAGGAAACAGCGCAAAACGCAACGTGGTCGCACCTCAATTTCGCAGTGAAATCGGGCCCTTTTTGGGCAAAGAGACTACCTTTTGTTTTTGAACCCTGACTCTGCTGGCACCTTGGGAAACCTAGCAAACCTATACATTTTTGAAAACTAGACACCCAGGGGAATTCAGGATGGGGTGACTTGACTGCCTAACACCAGGTTCTGTTACCCAGAATCCCTTGCAAAGCTAAGAAATTGACAAACAAAACACATTTTCCTCATATTTCTGTGGTGGAAAGTTCTGGGATCTGCGTGGATCAACAAATTTCCACCCACCCAGCGTTCCCCCGGGTCTCCCGAAAACAATGGTACCTCACTTGCCTGGGTCTGCCTAGTGCCTGCGACAGGAAAAAGTGCAAAACGCAACGTGGTTGCACCTCAATTTCGCAGTGAAATCGGGCCCTTTTGGGCAAAGAGAATACCTTTTGTTTTTTAACCCTAGCTCTGACGGCACCTAGGGAAACCTAGCAAGCCTATACATTTTTGTAAACTAGACACCCAGGGAAAGTCAGGATGGGTTGACTTGACCGCCTACCACCAGGTTCTGTTACCCAGAATCCCTTGCAAAGCTAAGAAATTGACAAAAAAAACGCATTTTCCTCACTTTTCTGTGGTGGAAAGTTCTGGGATCTGCGTGGATCAACACATTTCCACCCACCCAGCGTTCCCCCGCATCTCTCGAAAATAATGGTACCTCACTTGCCTGGGTCTGCCTAGTGCCTGCGACAGGAAACAGCGCAAAACGCAACGTGGTCGCACCTTAATTTCGCGGTGAAATCGGGCACTTTTTGGGCAAAGAGACTACCTTTTGTTTTTGAACCCTAGCTCTGCCGGCGCCTAGAGAAACCTAGCAAACCTATTCATTTTTGAAAACTTGACACCCGGGAGAATTCAGTATGGGGTCACTCGACTGCCTACCACCAGGTTCTGTTACCCAGAATCCCTTGCAAAGCTAAGAAATTGACAAAGAAACGCATTTTCTTCATATTTCTGTGGTGGAAAGTTCTGGGATCTGCGTGGATCAACAAATTTCCACCCACCCAGCGTTCCCCCGCATCTCTCGAAAAAAATGGTACCTCACTTGCCTGGGTCTGCCTAGTGCCTGCGACAGGAAACAGCGCAAAACGCAACGTGGTTGCACCTCAATTTCGCGGTGAAATCGGGCACTTTTTGGGCAAAGAGACTACCTTTTGTTTTTGAACCCTAGCTCTGCCGGCACCTAGGGAAACCTAGAAACCCTATACATTTTTGAAAACTAGACACCCAGGGGAATTCAGGATGGGGTGACTCGACTGCCTACCACCAGGTTCTGTTACCCAGAATCCCTTGCAAAGCAAAGAATTTGACAAACAAAACGCATTTTCCTCACATTTCTGTGGTGGAAAGTTCTGGAATCTGCGTGGATCAACAATTTTCCACGCACCCAGCGTTCCCTCGCGTCTCCTGAAAAAAATGGTACCTCACTTGCCTGGGTCTGCCTAGTGCCTGTGACAGGAAACAGCGCAAAACGCAACGTGGTCGCACCTCAATTTCGCAGTGAAATCGGGCCCTTTTTGGGCAAAGAGACTACCTTTTGTTTTTGAACCCTGACTCTGCTGGCACCTTGGGAAACCTAGCAAACCTATACATTTTTGAAAACTAGACACCCAGGGGAATTCAGGATGGGGTGACTCGACTGCCTACCACCAGGTTCTGTTACCCAGAATCCCTTGCAAAGCTAAGAAATTGTAAAAAAAAACGCATTTCCTCTCTTTTTTGTGGTGGAAAGTTCTGGAATCTGCGTGGATAAACAAATTTCCACCCACCCAGCGTTCCCCCGGATCTCCCGAAAAAAATGGTACCTCACTTGCCTGGGTCTGCCTAGTGCCTGCGACAGGAAACAGCACAAAACTCAACGTGGTCGCACCTCAATTACGCAGTGAAAACGGGCCCTTTTTAGGCAAAGAGACTACCTTTTGTTTTTGAACCCTAGCTCTGCCGGCACCTAGGGAAACCTAGCAAACCTATACATTTTTGTAAACTAGACACCCAGGGAAAGTCAGGATGGGTTGACTTGACTGCCTAACACCAGGTTCTGTTACCCAGAATCCCTTGCAAAGCTAAGAAATTGAAAAAAAAAAAACATTTTCCTCACTTTTCTGTGGTGGAAAGTTCTGGGATCTGCGTGGATCAACAAATTTCCACCCACCCAGCGTTCCCCCTGCATCTCTCGAAAAAAATGGTACCTCACTTGCCTGGGTCTGCCTAGTGCCTGCGACAGGAAACAGCGCAAAACGCAACGTGGTCGCACCTCAATTTCGCGGTGAAATCGGGCACTTTTTGGGCAAAGAGACTACCTTTTGTTTTTGAACCCTAGCTCTGCCGGCGCCTAGAGAAACCTAGCAAACCTATTCATTTTTGAAAACTAGACACCCGGGAGTATTCAGTATGGGGTCACTCGACTGCCTACCACCAGGTTCTGTTACCCAGAATCCCTTGCAAAGCTAAGAAATTGATAAAAAAATGCATTTTCCTCACTTTTCTGTGGTGGAAAGTTCTGGAATCTGCGTGGATCAACAAATTTCCACCCACCCAGCGTTCCCCCGGGTCTCCCAAAAAAGATGGTACCTCACTTGCCTGGGTCTGCCTAGTGCCTGCGACAGGAAACAGCGCAAAACGCAACGTGGTTGCACCTCAATTTCGCGGTGAAATCGGGGCCTTTTTGGGCTAAGAGACTACCTTTTGTTTTTGAACCCTAGCTCTGCTGGCAAGTAGGGAAACCTAGCAAACCTATACATTTTTGAAAACTAGACACCCAGGGTAATTCAGGATGGGGTGACTCGAATGCCTACCACCAGGTTCTGTTACCCAGAATCCCTTGCAAAGCTAAGAAATTGACAAACAAAATGCATTTTCCTCACTTTTCTGTGGTGGAAAGTTCTGGAATCTGCGTGGATCAACAAATTTCCACCCACCCAGCGTTCCCCCGGGTCTCCCGAAAAAAAGTGGTACCTCACTTGCCAGGCTCTGCCTAGTGCCTGCGACAGGTAACAGCGCAAAACGCAACATAGTCGCACCTCAATTTCGCGGTGAAATCGGGCCCTTTTTGGGCAAAGAGACTACCTTTTGTTTTTTAACCCTAGCTCTGCCGGCACCTAGGGAAACCTAGCAAACCTATACATTTTTGAAAACTAGACACCCAGGGTAAATCAGGATGGGGTGACTCGACTGCCTACCACCAGGTTCTGTTACCCAGAATCCCTTGGAAAGCTAAGAAATTGACAAACAAAACGCATTTTCCTCACATTTCTGTCGTGGAAAGTTCTGGAATCTGCGTGGATCAACAATTTTCCACCTACCCAGCGTTCCCCCGGGTCTCCCGCAAAAAAATGGTACCTCACTTGCCTGGGTCTGCCTAGTGCCTGCAACAGGAAACAGCGCAAAATGCAACGTGGTCGCACCTCAATTTCGTGGTGAAATCGGGCACTTTTTGGGCAAAGAGATTACCTTTTGTTTTTGAACCCTAGCTCTGCCGGCACCTAGAGAAACCTAGCAAACCTATACATTTTTGAAAACTAGACACCCGGGAGTATTCAGTATGGGGTGACTCGACTGCCTACCACCAGGTTCTGTTACCCAGAATCCCTTGGAAAGCTAAGAAATTGACAAACAAAACACATTTTCCTCACATTTCTGTGGTGGAAAGTTCTGGAATCTGCGTGGATCAACAAATTTCCACCCACCCAGCGTTCCCCCTGCATCTCTCGAAAAAAATGGTACCTCACTTGCCTGGGTCTGCCTAGTGCCTGCAACAGGAAACAGCGCAAAACGCAACGTGGTCGCACCTCAATTTCGCGGTGAAATCGGGCACTTTTTGGGCAAAGAGACTACCTTTTGTTTTTGAACCCTAGCTCTGCCGGCGCCTAGAGAAACCTAGCAAACCTATTCATTTTTGAAAACTAGACACCCGGGAGTATTCAGTATGGGGTCACTCGACTGCCTACCCCCAGGTTCTGTTACCCAGAATCCCTTGCAAAGCTAAGAAATTGATAAAAAAATGCATTTTCCTCACTTTTCTGTGGTGGAAAGTTCTGGAATCTGCGTGGATCAACAAATGTCCACCCACCCAGCGTTCCCCCGGGTCTCCCAAAAAAGATGGTACCTCACTTGCCTGGGTCTGCCTAGTGCCTGCGACAGGAAACAGCGCAAAACGCAACGTGGTTGCACCTCAATTTCGCGGTGAAATCGGGGCCTTTTTGGGCTAAGAGACTACCTTTTGTTTTTGAACCCTAGCTCTGCTGGCAAGTAGGGAAACCTAGCAAACCTATACATTTTTGAAAACTAGACACCCAGGGTAATTCAGGATGGGGTGACTCGAATGCCTACCACCAGGTTCTGTTACCCAGAATCCCTTGCAAAGCTAAGAAATTGACAAACAAAATGCATTTTCCTCACTTTTCTGTGGTGGAAAGTTCTGGAATCTGCGTGGATCAACAAATTTCCACCCACCCAGCGTTCCCCCGGGTCTCCCGAAAAAAAGTGGTACCTCACTTGCCAGGCTCTGCCTAGTGCCTGCGACAGGTAACAGCGCAAAACGCAACATAGTCGCACCTCAATTTCGCGGTGAAATCGGGCCCTTTTTGGGCAAAGAGACTACCTTTTGTTTTTTAACCCTAGCTCTGCCGGCACCTAGGGAAACCTAGCAAACCTATACATTTTTGAAAACTAGACACCCAGGGTAAATCAGGATGGGGTGACTCGACTGCCTACCACCAGGTTCTGTTACCCAGAATCCCTTGGAAAGCTAAGAAATTGACAAACAAAACGCATTTTCCTCACATTTCTGTCGTGGAAAGTTCTGGAATCTGCGTGGATCAACAATTTTCCACCTACCCAGCGTTCCCCCGGGTCTCCCGCAAAAAAATGGTACCTCACTTGCCTGGGTCTGCCTAGTGCCTGCAACAGGAAACAGCGCAAAATGCAACGTGGTCGCACCTCAATTTCGTGGTGAAATCGGGCACTTTTTGGGCAAAGAGATTACCTTTTGTTTTTGAACCCTAGCTCTGCCGGCACCTAGAGAAACCTAGCAAACCTATACATTTTTGAAAACTAGACACCCGGGAGTATTCAGTATGGGGTGACTCGACTGCCTATCACCAGGTTCTGTTACCCAGAATCCCTTGGAAAGCTAAGAAATTGACAAACAAAACACATTTTCCTCACATTTCTGTGGTGGAAAGTTCTGGAATCTGCGTGGATCAACAAATTTCCACCCACCCAGCGTTCCCCCGGGTCTCCCGAAAAAAAGTGGTACCTCACTTGCCAGGCTCTGCCTAGTGCCTGCGACAGGTAACAGCGCAAAACGCAACATAGTCGCACCTCAATTTCGCGGTGAAATCGGGCCCTTTTTGGGCAAAGAGACTACCTTTTGTTTTTTAACCCTAGCTCTGCCGGCACCTAGGGAAACCTAGCAAACCTATACATTTTTGAAAACTAGACACCCAGGGTAAATCAGGATGGGGTGACTCGACTGCCTACCACCAGGTTCTGTTACCCAGAATCCCTTGGAAAGCTAAGAAATTGACAAACAAAACACATTTTCCTCACATTTCTGTGGTGGAAAGTTCTGGAATCTGCGTGGATCAACAATTTTCCACCCACCCAGCGTTCCCCCGGGTCTCCCAAAAAAATGGCACCTCACTTGCCTGGGTCTGCCTAGTGCCTGCAACAGGAAACAGCGCAAAACGCAACGTGGTCGCACCTCAATTTCGCGGTGAAATCAGGCCCGTTTTGGGCAAAGAGACTACCTTTTGTTTTTGAACCCTAGCTCTGCCGGCACCTAGGGAAACCTAGCAAACCTATACATTTTTGAAAACTAGACACCCAGGGGAATTCAGGATGGGGTGACTCGATAGCCTACCACTAGGTTCTGTTACCCAGAATCCCTTGCAAAGCTAAGAAATTGACAAACAAAACGCATTTTCCTCACATTTCTGTCGTGGAAAGTTCTGGAATCTGCGTGGATCAACAATTTTCCACCTACCCAGCGTTCCCCCGGGTCTCCCGCAAAAAAATGGTACCTCACTTGCCTGGGTCTGCCTAGTGCCTGCAACAGGAAACAGCGCAAAATGCAACATGGTCGCACCTCAATTTCGTGGTGAAATCGGGCACTTTTTGGGCAAAGAGATTACCTTTTGTTTTTGAACCCTAGCTCTGCCGGCACCTAGAGAAACCTAGCAAACCTATACATTTTTGAAAACTAGACACCCAGAGGAATTCAGTATGGGGTGACTCGACTGCCTACCACCAAGTTCTGTTACCCAGAATCCCTTGCAAAGCTAAGAAATTGACAAACAAATGCATTTTCCTCACTTTTCTGTGGTGGAAAGTTCTGGAATCTGCGTGGATCAACAAATTTCCACCCACCCAGCGTTCCCCCGGGTCTCCCAAAAAAGATGGTACCTCACTTGCCTGCGTCTGCCTAGTGCCTGCGACAGGAAACAGCGCAAAACGCAACATGGTTGCACCTCAATTTCGCAGTGAAATCGGGGCCTTTTTGGGCTAAGAGACTACTTTTTGTTTTTGAACCCTAGCTCTGCCGGCACCTAGGGAAACCTAGCAAACCTATACATTTTTGAACACTAGACATCCAGAGGAATTCAGGATGGGGTTACTCGACTGCCTACCACCAGGTTCTGTTACCCAGAATCCCTTGGAAAGCTAAGAAATTGCTCAAAAAAACACATTTTCCTCACATTTCTGTGGTGGAAAGTTCTAGAATCTGCTGGGATCAACAATTTTCCACCCACCCAGCGTTTCCCCGGGTCTCCCAAAAAAAATTGTACCTCACATGCCTGGGTCTGCCAAGTGCCTGCGACAGGAAACAGCACAAAACTCAACGTGGTCGCACCTAATTTCGCAGTGAAATCGGGCCATTTTTGGGCAAAGAGACTACCTTTTGTTTTTGAACCCTAGCTCTGCCGGCACCTAGGGAAACCTAGCAAACCTATACATTTTTAAAAACTAGACACCCAGGGGAATTTAGGATGCGGTGACTCGACTGCCTACCACCAGGTTCTGTTACCCAGAATCCCTTGCAAAGCTAAGAAATTGACAAACAAAATGCATTTTCCTCATATTTCTGTGGTGGTAAGTTCTGGAATCTGCGTGGATCAACAAATTTCCACCCACCCAGCGTTCCCCCGGGTCTCCCGAAAAAAATGGTACCTCACTTACCTGGGTCTGCCTAGTGCCTGCGACAGGAAAAAGTGCAAAACGCAACGTGGTTGCACCTCAATTTCGCAGTGAAATCGGGCCCTTTTGGGCAAAGAGAATACCTTTTGTTTTTTAACCCTAGCTCTGACGGCACCTAGGGAAACCTAGCAAGCCTATACATTTTTGTAAACTAGACACCCAGGGAAAGTCAGGATGGGTTGACTTGACTGCCTACCACCAGGTTCTGTTACCCAGAATCCCTTGCAAAGCTAAG
The DNA here is from genome assembly GCF_964261635.1 of Lissotriton helveticus. NCBI lineage: Eukaryota > Metazoa > Chordata > Amphibia > Caudata > Salamandridae > Lissotriton > Lissotriton helveticus. The sequence continues at coordinate 1,791,915,840 of NC_136068.1, forward strand.
AAATTGACAAAAAAAACGCATTTTCCTCACATTTCTGTGGTGGAAAGTTCTGGAATCTGCGTGGATCAACAATTTTCCACGCACCCAGCGTTCCCTCGCATCTCCTGAAAAAAATGGTACCTCACTTGCCTGGGTCTGCCTAGTGCCTGTGACAGGAAACAGCGCAAAACGCAACGTGGTCGCACCTCAATTTCGCAGTGAAATCGGGCCCTTTTTGGGCAAAGAGACTACCTTTTGTTTTTGAACCCTGACTCTGCCGGCACCTTGGGAAACCTAGCAAACCTATACATTTTTGAAAACTAGACACCCAGGGGAATTCAGGATGGGGTGACTCGACTGCCTAGCACCAGGTTCTGTTACCCAGAATCCCTTGCAAAGCTAAGAAATTGACAAACAAAATGCATTTTCCTCATATTTCTGTGGTGGAAAGTTCTGGAATCTGCGTGGATCAACAAATTTCCACCCACCCAGCGTTCCCCCGGATCTCCCGAAAAAAATGGTACCTCACTTGCCTGGGTCTTCCTAGTGCCTGCGACAGGAAACAGCGCAAAACGCAACGTGGTCGCACCTCAATTACGCAGTGAAAACGGGCCCTTTTTAGGCAAAGAGACTACCTTTTGTTTTTGAACCCTAGCTCTGCCGGCACCTAGGGAAACCTAGCAAACCTATACATTTTTTAAAATTAGACATCCAGGGGAATTCAGGATGGGGTGACTCGACTGCCTACCACCAGGTTCTGTTACCCAGAATCCCTTGCAAAGCTAAGAAATTGTAAAACAAAACCGCATTTTCCTCACTTTTTTGTGGTGGAAAGTTCTGAAATCTGCGTGGATAAACAAATTTCCACTCACCCAGCGTTCCCCCGGATCTCCCCAAAAAAATGGTACCTCACTTGCCTGGGTCTGCCTAGTGCCTGCGACAGGAAACAGCACAAAACTCAACGTGGTCGCACATCAATTACGCAGTGAAAACGGGCCCTTTTTAGGCAAAGAGACTACCTTTTGTTTTTGAACCCTAGCTCTGCCGGCACCTAGGGAAACCTAGCAAACCTATACATTTTTGTAAACTAGACACCCAGGGAAAGTCAGGATGGGTTGACTTGACTGCCTAACACCAGGTTCTGTTACCCAGAATCCCTTGCAAAGCTAAGAAATTGACAAAAAAAACGCATTTTCCTCACTTTTCTGTGGTGGAAAGTTCTGGGATCTGCGTGGATCAACAAATTTCCACCCACCCAGCGTTCCCCCGCATCTCTCGAAAAAAATGGTACCTCACTTGCCTGGGTCTGCCTAGTGCCTGCGACAGGAAACAGCGCAAAACGCAACGTGGTCGCACCTCAATTTCGCGGTGAAATCGGGCACTTTTTGGGCAAAGAGACTACCTTTTGTTTTTGAACCCTAGCTCTGCCGGCGCCTAGAGAAACCTAGCAAACCTATTCATTTTTGAAAACTAGACACCCGGGAGAATTCAGTATGGGGTCACTCGACTGCCTACCACCAGGTTCTGTTACCCAGAATCCCTTGCAAAGCTAAGAAATTGATAAACAAATGCATTTTCCTCACTTTTCTGTGGTGGAAAGTTCTGGAATCTGCGTGGATCAACAATTTTCCACGCACCCAGCGTTCCCTCGCATCTCCTGAAAAAAATGGTACCTCACTTGCCTGGGTCTGCCTAGTGCCTGTGACAGGAAACAGCGCAAAACGCAACGTGGTCGCACCTCAATTTCGCAGTCAAATCGGGCCCTTTTTGGGCAAAGAGACTACCTTTTGTTTTTGAACCCTGACTCTGCCGGCACCTTGGGAAACCTAGCAAACCTATACATTTTTGAAAACTAGACACCCAGGGGAATTCAGGATGGGGTGACTCGACTGCCTACCACCAGGTTCTGTTACCCAGAATCCCTTGCAAAGCTAAGAAATTGACAAACAAAATGCATTTTCCTCATATTTCTGTGGTGGAAAGTTCTGGAATCTGCGTGGATCAACAAATTTCCACCCACCCAGCGTTCCCCCGGATCTCCCGAAAAAAATGGTACCTCACTTGCCTGGGTCTTCCTAGTGCCTGCGACAGGAAACAGCGCAAAACGCAACGTGGTCGCACCTCAATTACGCAGTGAAAACGGGCCCTTTTTAGGCAAAGAGACTACCTTTTGTTTTTGAACCCTAGCTCTGCCGGCACCTGGGGAAACCTAGCAAACCTATACATTTTTAAAAATTAGACATCCAGGGGAATTCAGGATGGGGTGACTCGACTGCCTACCACCAGGTTCTGTTACCCAGAATCCCTTGCAAAGCTAAGAAATTGTAAAACAAAACCGCATTTTCCTCACTTTTTTGTGGTGGAAAGTTCTGGAATCTGCGTGGATAAACAAATTTCCACCCACCCAGCGTTCCCCCGGATCTCCCCAAAAAAATGGTACCTCACTTGCCTGGGTCTGCCTAGTGCCTGCGACAGGAAACAGCACAAAACTCAACGTGGTCGCACATCAATTACGCAGTGAAAACGGGCCCTTTTTAGGCAAAGAGACTACCTTTTGTTTTTGAACCCTAGCTCTGCCGGCACCTAGGGAAACCTAGCAAACCTATACATTTTTGTAAACTAGACACCCAGGGAAAGTCAGGATGGGTTGACTTGACTGCCTAACACCAGGTTCTGTTACCCAGAATCCCTTGCAAAGCTAAGAAATTGACAAAAAAAACGCATTTTCCTCACTTTTCTGTGGTGGAAAGTTCTGGGATCTGCGTGGATCAACAAATTTCCACCCACACAGCGTTCCCCCGCATCTCTCAAAAAAAATGGTACCTCACTTGCCTGGGTCTGCCTAGTGCCTGCGACAGGAAACAGCGCAAAACGCAACGTGGTCGCACCTCAATTTCGCGGTGAAATCGGGCACTTTTTGGGCAAAGAGACTACCTTTTGTTTTTGAACCCTAGCTCTGCCGGCGCCTAGAGAAACCTAGCAAACCTATTCATTTTTGAAAACTAGACACCCGGGAGAATTCAGTATGGGGTCACTCGACTGCCTACCACCAGGTTCTGTTACCCAGAATCCCTTGCAAAGCTAAGAAATTGATAAACAAATGCATTTTCCTCACTTTTCTGTGGTGGAAAGTTCTGGAATCTGCGTGGATCAACAAATTTCCACCCACCCAGCGTTCCCCCGGGTCTCCCAAAAAAGATGGTACCTCACTTGCCTGCGTCTGCCTAGTGCCTGCGACAGGAAACAGCGCAAAACGCAACATGGTTGCACCTCAATTTCGCGGTGAAATCTGGCACTTTTTGGGCAAAGAGACTACCTTTTGTTTTTGAACCCTAGCTCTGCCGGCGCCTAGAGAAACCTAGCAAACCTATTCATTTTTGAAAACTAGACACCCGGGAGAATTCAGTATGGGGTCACTCGACTGCCTACCACCAGGTTCTGTTACCCAGAATCCCTTGCAAAGCTAAGAAATTGATAAACAAATGCATTTTCCTCACTTTTCTGTGGTGGAAAGTTCTGGAATCTGCGTGGATCAACAATTTTCCACGCACCCAGCGTTCCCTCGCATCTCCTGAAAAAAATGGTACCTCACTTGCCTGGGTCTGCCTAGTGCCTGTGACAGGAAACAGCGCAAAACGCAACGTGGTCGCACCTCAATTTCGCAGTGAAATCGGGCCCTTTTTGGGCAAAGAGACTACCTTTTGTTTTTGAACCCTGACTCTGCCGGCACCTTGGGAAACCTAGCAAACCTATACATTTTTGAAAACTAGACACCCAGGGGAATTCAGGATGGGGTGACTCGACTGCCTACCACCAGGTTCTGTTACCCAGAATCCCTTGCAAAGCTAAGAAATTGACAAACAAAATGCATTTTCCTCATATTTCTGTGGTGGAAAGTTCTGGAATCTGCGTGGATCAACAAATTTCCACCCACCCAGCGTTCCCCCAGATCTCCCGAAAAAAATGGTACCTCACTTGCCTGGGTCTTCCTAGTGCCTGCGACAGGAAACAGCGCAAAACGCAACGTGGTCGCACCTCAATTACGCAGTGAAAACGGGCCCTTTTTAGGCAAAGAGACTACCTTTTGTTTTTGAACCCTAGCTCTGCCGGCACCTAGGGAAACCTAGCAAACCTATACATTTTTAAAAATTAGACATCCAGGGGAATTCAGGATGGGGTGACTCGACTGCCTACCACCAGGTTCTGTTACCCAGAATCCCTTGCAAAGCTAAGAAATTGTAAAACAAAACCGCATTTTCCTCACTTTTTTGTGGTGGAAAGTTCTGGAATCTGCGTGGATAAACAAATTTCCACCCACCCAGCGTTCCCCCGGATCTCCCCAAAAAAATGGTACCTCACTTGCCTGGGTCTGCCTAGTGCCTGCGACAGGAAACAGCACAAAACTCAACGTGGTCGCACATCAATTACGCAGTGAAAACGGGCCCTTTTTAGGCAAAGAGACTACCTTTTGTTTTTGAACCCTAGCTCTGCCGGCACCTAGGGAAACCTAGCAAACCTATACATTTTTGTAAACTAGACACCCAGGGAAAGTCAGGATGGGTTGACTTGACTGCCTAACACCAGGTTCTGTTACCCAGAATCCCTTGCAAAGCTAAGAAATTGACAAAAAAAACGCATTTTCCTCACTTTTCTGTGGTGGAAAGTTCTGGGATCTGCGTGGATCAACAAATTTCCACCCACCCAGCGTTCCCCCGCATCTCTCGAAAAAAATGGTACCTCACTTGCCTGGGTCTGCCTAGTGCCTGCGACAGGAAACAGCGCAAAACGCAACGTGGTCGCACCTCAATTTCGCGGTGAAATCGGGCACTTTTTGGGCAAAGAGACTACCTTTTGTTTTTGAACCCTAGCTCTGCCGGCGCCTAGAGAAACCTAGCAAACCTATTCATTTTTGAAAACTAGACACCCGGGAGAATTCAGTATGGGGTCACTCGACTGCCTACCACCAGGTTCTGTTACCCAGAATCCCTTGCAAAGCTAAGAAATTGATAAACAAATGCATTTTCCTCACTTTTCTGTGGTGGAAAGTTCTGGAATCTGCGTGGATCAACAAATTTCCACCCACCCATCGTTCCCCCGGGTCTCCCAAAAAAGATGGTACCTCACTTGCCTGGGTCTGCCTAGTGCCTGCGACAGGAAACAGCGCAAAACGCAACGTGGTTGCACCTCAATTTTGCGGTGAAATCGGGCCCTTTTTGGGCAAAGAGACTACCTTTTGTTTTTGAACCCTAGCTCTGCCGGCACCTAGGGAAACCTAGCAAACCTATACATTTTTGTAAACTAGACACCCAGAGAAATTCAGGATGGGGTGACTCGATAGCCTACCACTAGGTTCTGTTACCCAGAATCCCTTGCAAATCTAAGAAATTGACAAAAAAAACGCAATTTCCTCACATTTCTGTCGTGGAAAGTTCTGGAATCTGCGTGGATCAACAATTTTCCACCTACCCAGCATTCCCCCGGGTCTCCCGAAAACAATGGTACCTAACTTGCCTGGGTCTGCCTAGTACCTGCAACAGGAAACAGCGCAAAACGCAACGTGGTCGCACCTCGATTTCGCGGTGAAATCGGGCACTTTTTGGCCAAAGAGATTACCTTTTGTTTTTGAACCCTAGCTCTGCCGGCACCTAGGGAAACCTAGCAAACCTATACATTTTTGAAAACTAGACATCCAGAGGAATTCAGGATAGGGTTACTCGACTGCCTACCACCAGGATTCTGTTACCCAGAATCCCTAGCAAAGCTAAGAAATTGCTAAAAAAAACGCATTTTCCTCACATTTCTGTGGTGGAAAGTTCTAGAATCTGCTGGGATCAACAATTTTCCACCCACCCAGCGTTTCCCCGGGTCTCCCGAAAAAAATGGTACCTCACTTGCCTGGGTCTGCCAAGTGCCTGTGACAGGAAACAGCCCAAAACTCAACGTGGATCGCACCTCAATTTCGCAGTGAAATCGGGCCCTTTTTGGGCAAAGAGACTACCTTTTGTTTTTGAACCCTAGCTCTGCCGGCACCTAGGGAAACCTAGCAAACCTATACATTTTTAAAAACTAGACACCCAGGGGAATTTAGGATGGGGTGACTCGACTGCCTACCACTAGGGTCTGTTACCCAGAATCCCTTGCAAAGCTAAGAAATTGACAAAAAAACGCATTTTCCTCATATTTATGTGGTGGAAAGTTCTGGAATCTGCGTGCATCAACAAATTTCCACCCACCCAGCGTTCCCCCGGGTCTCCCAAAAACAATGGTACCTTACTTGCCTGGGTCTGCCTAGTGCCTGCGACAGGAAACAGCGCAAAACGCAAGGTGGTCGCACCTCAATTTCGCAGTGAAATCGGGCCCTTTTGGGCAAAGAGAATACCTTTTGTTTTTGAACCCTAGCTCTGCCGGCACCTAGGGAAACCTAGCAAACCTATACATTTTTGAAAACTAGACACCCAGGGGAATTCAGGATGGGGTGACTCGACTGCCTACCACTAGGGTCTGTTACCCAGAATCCCTTGCAAAGCTAAGAAACTGACAAACAAAACGCATTTTCCTCATATTTCTGTGGTGGAAAGTTCTGGAATCTGCGTGGATCAACAAATGTCCACCCACCCAGCGTTCCCCCGGGTCTCCCAAAAACAATGGTATCTCACTTGCCTGGGTCTGCCTAGTGCCTGCGACAGGAAACAGCGCAAAACGCAAGGTGGTCGCACCTCAATTTCGCAGTGAAATCGGGCCCTTTTGGGCAAAGAGAATACCTTTTGTTTTTGAACCCTAGCTCTGACGGCACCTAGGGAAACCTAGCAAGCCTATACATTTTTGTAAACTAGACACCCAGGGAAAGTCAGGATGGGTTGACTTGACCGCCTACCACCAGGTTCTGTTACCCAGAATCCCTTGCAAAGCTAAGAAATTGACAAAAAAAACGCATTTTCCTCACTTTTCTGTGGTGGAAAGTTCTGGGATCTGCGTGGATCAACAAATTTCCACCCACCCAGCGTTCCCCCGCATCTCTCGAAAATAATGGTACCTCACTTGCCTGGGTCTGCCTAGTGCCTGCGACAGGAAACAGCGCAAAACGCAACGTGGTCGCACCTCAATTTCGCGGTGAAATCGGGCACTTTTTGGGCAAAGAGACTACCTTTTGTTTTTGAACCCTAGCTCTGCCGGCGCCTAGAGAAACCTAGCAAACCTATTCATTTTTGAAAACTTGACACCCGGGAGAATTCAGTATGGGGTCACTCGACTGCCTACCACCAGGTTCTGTTACCCAGAATCCCTTGCAAAGCTCGGGAAATTGATAAAAAAATGCATTTTCCTCACTTTTCTGTGGTGGAAAGTTCTGGGATCTGCGTGGATCAACAAATTTCCACCCACCCAGCGTTCCCCCGCATCTCTCAAAAAAATGGTACCTCACTTGCCTGGGTCTGCCTAGTGCCTGCGACAGGAAACAGCGCAAAACGCAACGTGGTCGCACCTCAATTTCGCGGTGAAATCGGGCACTTTTTGGGCAAAGAGACTACCTTTTGTTTTTGAACCCTAGCTCTGCCGGCACCTAGGGAAACCTAGCAACCCTATATATTTTTGAAAACTAGACACCCAGGGGAATTCAGGATGGGGTGACTCGACTGCCTACCACCAGGTTCTGTTACCCAGAATCCCTTGCAAATCAAAGAATTTGACAAAAAAAACGCATTTTCCTCACATTTCTGTGGTGGAAAGTTCTGGAATCTGCGTGGATCAACAATTTTCCACGCACCCAGCGTTCCCTCGCATCTCCTGAAAAAAATGGTACCTCACTTGCCTGGGTCTGCCTAGTGCCTGTGACAGGAAACAGCGCAAAACGCAACGTGGTCGCACCTCAATTTCGCAGTGAAATCGGGCCCTTTTTGGGCAAAGAGACTACCTTTTGTTTTTGAACCCTGACTCTGCCGGCACCTTGGGAAACCTAGCAAACCTATACATTTTTGAAAACTAGACACCCAGGGGAATTCAGGATGGGGTGACTCGACTGCCTACCACCAGGTTCTATTAACCAGAATCCCTTGCAAAGCTAAGAAATTGACAAACAAAATGCATTTTCCTCATATTTCTGTGGTGGAAAGTTCTGGAATCTGCGTGGATCAACAAATTTCCACCCACCCAGCGTTCCCCCGGATCTCCCGAAAAAAATGGTATCTCACTTGCCTGGGTCTTCCTAGTGCCTGCGACAGGAAACAGCACAAAACTCAACGTGGTCGCACCTCAATTACGCAGTGAAAACGGGCCCTTTTTAGGCAAAGAGACTACCTTTTGTTTTTGAACCCTAGCTCTGCCGGCACCTAGGGAAACCTAGCAAACCTATACATTTTTGTAAACTAGACACCCAGGGAAAGTCAGGATGGGTTGACTTGACTGCCTAACACCAGGTTCTGTTACCCAGAATCCCTTGCAAAGCTAAGAAATTGAAAAAAAAAACACATTTTCCTCACTTTTCTGTGGTGGAAAGTTCTGGGATCTGCGTGGATCAACAAATTTCCACCCACCCAGCGTTCCCCCTGCATCTCTCGAAAAAAATGGTACCTCACTTGCCTGGGTCTGCCTAGTGCCTGCGACAGGAAACAGCGCAAAACGCAACGTGGTCGCACCTCAATTTCGCGGTGAAATCGGGCACTTTTTGGGCAAAGAGACTACCTTTTGTTTTTGAACCCTAGCTCTGCCGGCGCCTAGAGAAACCTAGCAAACCTATTCATTTTTGAAAACTAGACACCCGGGAGTATTCAGTATGGGGTCACTCGACTGCCTACCACCAGGTTCTGTTACCCAGAATCCCTTGCAAAGCTAAGAAATTGATAAAAAAATGCATTTTCCTCACTTTTCTGTGGTGGAAAGTTCTGGAATCTGCGTGGATCAACAAATTTCCACCCACCCAGCGTTCCCCCGGGTCTCCCAAAAAAGATGGTACCTCACTTGCCTGGGTCTGCCTAGTGCCTGCGACAGGAAACAGCGCAAAACGCAACGTGGTTGCACCTCAATTTCGGGGTGAAATCGGGGCCTTTTTGGGCTAAGAGACTACCTTTTGTTTTTGAACCCTAGCTCTGCTGGCAAGTAGGGAAACCTAGCAAACCTATACATTTTTGAAAACTAGACACCCAGGGTAATTCAGGATGGGGTGACTCGAATGCCTACCACCAGGTTCTGTTACCCAGAATCCCTTGCAAAGCTAAGAAATTGACAAACAAAATGCATTTTCCTCACTTTTCTGTGGTGGAAAGTTCTGGAATCTGCGTGGATCAACAAATTTCCACCCACCCAGCGTTCCCCCGGGTCTCCCGAAAAAAAGTGGTACCTCACTTGCCAGGCTCTGCCTAGTGCCTGCGACAGGTAACAGCGCAAAACGCAACATAGTCGCACCTCAATTTCGCGGTGAAATCGGGCCCTTTTTGGGCAAAGAGACTACCTTTTGTTTTTTAACCCTAGCTCTGCCGGCACCTAGGGAAACCTAGCAAACCTATACATTTTTGAAAACTAGACACCCAGGGTAAATCAGGATGGGGTGACTCGACTGCCTACCACCAGGTTCTGTTACCCAGAATCCCTTGGAAAGCTAAGAAATTGACAAACAAAACACATTTTCCTCACATTTCTGTGGTGGAAAGTTCTGGAATCTGCGTGGATCAACAATTTTCCACCCACCCAGCGTTCCCCCGGGTCTCCCAAAAAAATGGCACCTCACTTGCCTGGGTCTGCCTAGTGCCTGCAACAGGAAACAGCGCAAAACGCAACGTGGTCGCACCTCAATTTCGCGGTGAAATCAGGCCCGTTTTGGGCAAAGAGACTACCTTTTGTTTTTGAACCCTAGCTCTGCCGGCACCTAGGGAAACCTAGCAAACCTATACATTTTTGAAAACTAGACACCCAGGGGCATTCAGGATGGGGTGACTCGATAGCCTACCACTAGGTTCTGTTACCCAGAATCCCTTGCAAAGCTAAGAAATTGACAAACAAAACGCATTTTCCTCACATTTCTGTCGTGGAAAGTTCTGGAATCTGCGTGGATCAACAATTTTCCACCTACCCAGCGTTCCCCCGGGTCTCCCGCAAAAAAATGGTACCTCACTTGCCTGGGTCTGCCTAGTGCCTGCGACAGGAAACAGCGCAAAACGCAACATGGTTGCACCTCAATTTCGCAGTGAAATCGGGGCCTTTTTGGGCTAAGAGACTACTTTTTGTTTTTGAACCCTAGCTCTGCCGGCACCTAGGGAAACCTAGCAAACCTATACATTTTTTAACACTAGACATCCAGAGGAATTCAGGATGGGGTTACTCGACTGCCTACCACCAGGTTCTGTTACCCAGAATCCCTTGGAAAGCTAAGAAATTGCTCAAAAAAACGCATTTTCCTCACATTTCTGTGGTGGAAAGTTCTAGAATCTGCTGGGATCAACAATTTTCCACCCACCCAGCGTTTCCCCGGGTCTCCCAAAAAAAATGGTACCTCACTTGCCTGGGTCTGCCAAGTGCCTGCGACAGGAAACAGCACAAAACTCAACGTGGTCGCACCTCAATTTCGCAGTGAAATCGGGCCATTTTTGGGCAAAGAGACTACCTTTTGTTTTTGAACCCTAGCTCTGCCGGCACCTAGGGAAACCTAGCAAACCTATACATTTTTAAAAACTAGACACCCAGGGGAATTTAGGATGCGGTGACCCGACTGCCTACCACCAGGTTCTGTTACCCAGAATCCCTTGCAAAGCTAAGAAATTGACAAACAAAATGCATTTTCCTCATATTTCTGTGGTGGTAAGTTCTGGAATCTGCGTGGATCAACAAATTTCCACCCACCCAGCGTTCCCCCGGGTCTCCCGAAAAAAATGGTACCTCACTTACCTGGGTCTGCCTAGTGCCTGCGACAGGAAAAAGTGCAAAACGCAACGTGGTTGCACCTCAATTTCGCAGTGAAATCGGGCCCTTTTGGGCAAAGAGAATACCTTTTGTTTTTTAACCCTAGCTCTGACGGCACCTAGGGAAACCTAGCAAGCCTATACATTTTTGTAAACTAGACACCCAGGGAAAGTCAGGATGGGTTGACTTGACTGCCTACCACCAGGTTCTGTTACCCAGAATCCCTTGCAAAGCTAAGAAATTGACAAAAAAACGCATTTTCCTCACTTTTCTGTGGTGGAAAGTTCTGGGATCTGCGTGGATCAACAAATTTCCACCCACCCAGCGTTCCCCCGCATCTCTCGAAAATAATGGTACCTCACTTGCCTGGGTCTGCCTAGTGCCTGCGACAGGAAACAGCGCAAAACGCAACGTGGTCGCACCTCAATTTCGCGGTGAAATCTGGCACTTTTTGGGCAAAGAGACTACCTTTGTTTTTGAACCCTAGCTCTGCCGGCGCCTAGAGAAACCTAGCAAACCTATTCATTTTTGAAAACTTGACACCCGGGAGAATTCAGTATGGGGTCACTCGACTGCCTACCACCAGGTTCTGTTACCCAGAATCCCTTGCAAAGCTCGGGAAATTGATAAAAAAAATGCATTTTCCTCACTTTTCTGTGGTGGAAAGTTCTGGGATCTGCGTGGATCAACAAATTTCCACCCACCCAGCGTTCCCCCGCATCTCTAAAAAAAAATGGTACCTCACTTGCCTGGGTCTGCCTAGTGCCTGCGACAGGAAACAGCGCAAAACGCAACGTGGTCGCACCTCAATTTCGCGGTGAAATCGGGCACTTTTTGGGCAAAGAGACTACCTTTTGTTTTTGAACCCTAGCTCTGCCGGCACCTAGGGAAACCTAGCAAACCTATACATTTTTGAAAACTAGACACCCAGGGTAAATCAGGATGGGGTGACTCGACTGCCTACCACCAGGTTCTGTTACCCAGAATCCCTTGGAAAGCTAAGAAATTGACAAACAAAACACATTTTCCTCACATTTCTGTGGTGGAAAGTTCTGGAATCTGCGTGGATCAACAATTTTCCACCCACCCAGCGTTCCCCGGGTCTCCCAAAAAAATGGCACCTCACTTGCCTGGGTCTGCCTAGTGCCTGCAACAGGAAACAGCGCAAAACGCAACGTGGTCGCACCTCAATTTCGCGGTGAAATCAGGCCCGTTTTGGGCAAAGAGACTACCTTTTGTTTTTGAACCCTAGCTCTGCCGGCACCTAGGGAAACCTAGCAAACCTATACATTTTTGAAAACTAGACACCCAGGGGCATTCAGGATGGGGTGACTCGATAGCCTACCACTAGGTTCTGTTACCCAGAATCCCTTGCAAAGCTAAGAAATTGACAAACAAAACGCATTTTCCTCACATTTCTGTCGTGGAAAGTTCTGGAATCTGCGTGGATCAACAATTTTCCACCTACCCAGCGTTCCCCCGGGTCTCCCGCAAAAAAATGGTACCTCACTTGCCTGGGTCTGCCTAGTGCCTGCAACAGGAAACAGCGCAAAATGCAACGTGGTCGCACCTCAATTTCGTGGTGAAATCGGGCACTTTTTGGGCAAAGAGATTACCTTTTGTTTTTGAACCCTAGCTCTGACGGCACCTAGAGAAACCTAGCAAACCTATACATTTTTGAAAACTAGACACCCTGAGGAATTCAGTATGGGGTGACTCGACTGCCTACCACCAGGTTCTGTTACCCAGAATCCCTTGCAAAGCTAAGAAATTGACAAACAAATGCATTTTCCTCACTTTTCTGTGGTGGAAAGTTCTGGAATCTGCGTGGATCAACAAATTTCCACCCACCCAGTGTTCCCCCCGGTCTCCCAAAAAAGATGGTACCTCACTTGCCTGCGTCTGCCTAGTGCCTGCGACAGGAAACAGCGCAAAACGCAACATGGTTGCACCTCAATTTCGCAGTGAAATCGGGGCCTTTTTGGGCTAAGAGACTACTTTTTGTTTTTGAACCCTAGCTCTGCCGGCACCTAGGGAAACCTAGCAAACCTATACATTTTTGAACACTAGACATCCAGAGGAATTCAGGATGGGGTTACTCGACTGCCTACCACCAGGTTCTGTTACCCAGAATCCCTTGGAAAGCTCGGGAAATTGATAAAAAAATGCATTTTCCTCACTTTTCTGTGGTGGAAAGTTCTGGGATCTGCGTGGATCAACAAATTTCCACCCACCCAGCGTTCCCCCGCATCTATCAAAAAAAATGGTACCTCACTTGCCTGGGTCTGCCTAGTGCCTGCGACAGGAAACAGCGCAAAACGCAACGTGGTCGCACCTCAATTTCGCGGTGAAATCGGGCACTTTTTGGGCAAAGAGACTACCTTTTGTTTTTGAACCCTAGCTCTGCTGGCGCCTAGAGAAACCTAGCAAACCTATTCATTTTTGAAAACTTGACACCCGGGAGAATTCAGTATGGGGTCACTCGACTGCCTACCACCAGGTTCTGTTACCCAGAATCCCTTGCAAAGCTCGGGAAATTGATAAAAAAACGCATTTTCCTCACATTTCTGTGGTGGAAAGTTCTAGAATCTGCTGGGATCAACAATTTTCCACCCACCCAGCGTTTCCCCGGGTCTCCCAAAAAAAATGGTACCTCACTTGCCTGGGTCTGCCAAGTGCCTGCGACAGGAAACAGCACAAAACTCAACGTGGTTGCACCTCAATTTCGCAGTGAAATCGGGCCATTTTTGGGCAAAGAGACTACCTTTTGTTTTTGAACCCTAGCTCTGCCGGCACCTAGGGAAACCTAGCAAACCTATACATTTTTAAAAACTAGACACCCAGGGGAATTTAGGATGCGGTGACTCGACTGCCTACCACCAGGTTCTGTTACCCAGAATCCCTTGCAAAGCTAAGAAATTGAAAAACAAAATGCATTTTCCTCATATTTCTGTGGTGGAAAGTTCTGGAATCTGCGTGGATCAACAAATTTCCACCCACCCAGCGTTCCCCCGGGTCTCCCGAAAAAAATGGTACCTCACTTGCCTGGGTCTGCCTAGTGCCTGCGACAGGAAAAAGTGCAAAACGCAACGTGGTTGCACCTCAATTTCGCAGTGAAATCGGGCCCTTTTGGGCAAAGAGAATACCTTTTGTTTTTTAACCCTAGCTCTGACGGCACCTAGGGAAACCTAGCAAGCCTATACATTTTTGTAAACTAGACACCCAGGGAAAGTCAGGATGGGTTGACTTGACTGCCTACCACCAGGTTCTGTTACCCAGAATCCCTTGCAAAGCTAGGAAATTGACAAAAAAAACGCATTTTCCTCACTTTTCTGTGGTGGAAAGTTCTGGGATCTGTGTGGATCAACAAATTTCCACCCACCCAGCGTTCCCCCGCATCTCTCGAAAATAATGGTACCTCACTTGCCTGGGTCTGCCTAGTGCCTGCGACAGGAAACAGCGCAAAACGCAACGTGGTCGCACCTCAATTTCGCGGTGAAATCGGGCACTTTTTGGGCAAAGAGACTACCTTTTGTTTTTGAACCCTAGCTCTGCTGGCGCCTAGAGAAACCTAGCAAACCTATTCATTTTTGAAAACTTGACACCCGGGAGAATTCAGTATGGGGTCACTCGACTGCCTACCACCAGGTTCTGTTACCCAGAATCCCTTGCAAAGCTCGGGAAATTGATAAAAAAATGCATTTTCCTCACTTTTCTGTGGTGGAAAGTTCTGGGATCTGCGTGGATCAACAAATTTCCACCCACCCAGCGTTCCCCCGCATCTATCAAAAAAAATGGTACCTCACTTGCCTGGGTCTGCCTAGTGCCTGCGACAGGAAACAGCGCAAAACGCAACGTGGTCGCACCTCAATTTCGCGGTGAAATCGGGCACTTTTTGGGCAAAGAGCCTACCTTTCGTTTTTGAACCCTAGCTCTGCCGGCACCTAGGGAAACCTAGCAACCCTATACATTTTTGAAAACTAGACACCCAGGGGAATTCGGGATGGGGTGACTCGACTGCCTACCACCAGGTTCTGTTACCCAGAATCCCTTGCAAAGCAAAGAATTTGACAAAAAAAACGCATTTTCCTCACATTTCTGTAGTGGAAAGTTCTGGAATCTGCGTGGATCAACAATTTTCCACGCACCCAGCGTTCCCTCGCATCTCCTGAATAAAATGGTACCTCACTTGCCTGGGTCTGCCTAGTGCCTGTGACAGGAAACAGCGCAAAACGCAACGTGGTCGCACCTCAATTTCGCAGTGAAATCGGGCCCTTTTTGGGCAAAGAGACTACCTTTTGTTTTTGAACCCTGACTCTGCCGGCACCTTGGGAAACCTAGCAAACCTATACATTTTTGAAAACTAGACACCCAGGGGAATTCAGGATGGGGTGACTCGACTGCCTACCACCAGGTTCTGTTACCCAGAATCCCTTGCAAAGCTAAGAAATTGACAAACAAAATGCATTTTCCTCATATTTCTGTGGTGGAAAGTTCTGGAATCTGTGTGGATCAACAAATTTCCACTCACCCAGCGTTCCCCCGGATCTCCCGAAAAAAAGGTACCTCACTTGCCTGGGTCTTCCTAGTGCCTGCGACAGGAAACAGCGCAAAACGCAACGTGGTCGCACCTCAATTACGCAGTGAAAACGGGCCCTTTTTAGGCAAAGAGACTACCTTTTGTTTTTGAACCCTAGCTCTGCCGGCACCTAGGGAAACCTAGCAAACCTATACATTTTTAAAAATAAGACATCCAGGGGAATTCAGGATGGGGTGACTCGACTGCCTACCACCAGGTTCTGTTACCCAGAATCCCTTGCAAAGCTAAGAAATTGTAAAAAAAAACCGCATTTTCCTCACTTTTTTGTGGTGGAAAGTTCTGGAATCTGCGTGGATAAACAAATTTCCACCCACCCAGCGTTCCCCCGGATCTCCCGAAAAAAATGGTACCTCACTTGCCTGGGTCTGCCTAGTGCCTGCGACAGGAAACAGCGCAAAACGCAACGTGGTCGCGCCTCAATTTCGCGGTGAAATCAGGCCCGTTTTGGGCAAAGAGACTACCTTTTGTTTTTGAACCCTATCTCTGCCAGCACCTAGGGAAACCTAGCAAACCTATACATTTGTGAAAACTAGACACCCAGGGGAATTCAGGATGGGGTGACTCGATAGCCTACCACTAGGTTCTGTTACCCAGAATCCCTTGCAAAGCTAAGAAATTGACAAAAAAATGCATTTTCCTCACATTTCTGTCGTGGAAAGTTCTGGAATCTGCGTGGATCAACAATTTTCCACCTACCCAGCGTTCCCCCGGGTCTCCCGCAAAAAAATGGTACCTCACTTGCCTGGGTCTGCCTAGTGCCTGCAACAGGAAACAGCGCAAAATGCAACGTGGTCGCACCTCAATTTCGTGGTGAAATCGGGCACTTTTTGGGCAAAGAGATTACCTTTTGTTTTTGAACCCTAGCTCTGCCGGCACCTAGAGAAACCTAGCAAACCTATACATTTTTGAAAACTAGACACCCTGAGGAATTCAGTATGGGGTGACTCGACTGCCTACCACCAGGTTCTGTTACCCAGAATCCCTTGCAAAGCTAAGAAATTGACAAACAAATGCATTTTCCTCACTTTTCTGTGGTGGAAAGTTCTGGAATCTGCGTGGATCAACAAATTTCCACCCACCCAGCGTTCCCCCCGGTCTCCCAAAAAAGATGGTACCTCACTTGCCTGCGTCTGCCTAGTGCCTGCGACAGGAAACAGCGCAAAACGCAACATGGTTGCACCTCAATTTCGCAGTGAAATCGGGGCCTTTTTGGGCTAAGAGACTACTTTTTGTTTTTGAACCCTAGCTCTGCCGGCACCTAGGGAAACCTAGCAAACCTATACATTTTTGAACACTAGACATCCAGAGGAATTCAGGATGGGGTTACTCGACTGCCTACCACCAGGTTCTGTTACCCAGAATCCCTTGCAAAGCTAAGAAATTGCTCAAAAAAACGCATTTTCCTCACATTTCTGTGGTGGAAAGTTCTAGAATCTGCTGGGATCAACAATTTTCCACCCACCCAGCGTTTCCCCGGGTCTCCCAAAAAAAATGGTACCTCACTTGCCTGGGTCTGCCAAGTGCCTGCGACAGGAAACAGCACAAAACTCAACGTGGTCGCACCTCAATTTCGCAGTGAAATCGGGCCATTTTTGGGCAAAGAGACTACCTTTTGTTTTTGAACCCTAGCTCTGCCGGCACCTAGGGAATCCTAGCAAACCTATACATTTTTAAAAACTAGACACCCAGGGGAATTTAGGATGCGGTGACTCGACTGCCTACCACCAGGTTCTGTTACCCAGAATCCAGTGCAAAGCTAAGAAATTGACAAACAAAATGCATTTTCCTCATATTTCTGTGGTGGAAAGTTCTGGAATCTGCGTGGATCAACAAAATTCCACCCACCCAGCGTTCCCCCGGGTCTCCCGAAAAAAATGGTACCTCACTTGCCTGGGTCTGCCTAGTGCCTGCGACAGGAAAAAGTGCAAAACGCAAAGTGGTTGCACCTCAATTTCGCAGTGAAATCGGGCCCTTTTGGGCAAAGAGAATACCTTTTGTTTTTTAACCCTAGCTCTGACGGCACCTAGGGAAACCTAGCAAGCCTATACATTTTTGTAAACTAGACACCCAGGGAAAGTCAGGATGGGTTGACTTGACTGCCTAACACCAGGTTCTGTTACCCAGAATCCCTTGCAAAGCTAAGAAATTGACAAAAAAAACGCATTTTCCTCACTTTTCTGTGGTGGAAAGTTCTGGGATCTGCGTGGATCAACAAATTTCCACCCACCCAGCGTTCCCCCGCATCTCTCAAAAACAATGGTACCTCACTTGCCTGGGTCTGCCTAGTGCCTGCGACAGGAAACAGCGCAAAACGCAACGTGGTCGCACCTCAATTTTGCGGTGAAATCGGGCACTTTTTGGGCAAAGAGACTACCTTTTGTTTTTGAACCCTAGCTCTGCCGGCGCCTAGAGAAACCTAGCAAACCTATTCATTTTTGAAAACTAGACACCCGGGAGAATTCAGTATGGGGTCACTCGACTGCCTACCACCAGGTTCTGTTACCCAGAATCCCTTGCAAAGCTCGGGAAATTGATAAAAAAATGCATTTTCCTCACTTTTCTGTGGTGGAAAGTTCTGGGATCTGCGTGGATCAACAAATTTCCACCCACCCAGCGTTCCCCCGCATCTCTAAAAAAAAATGGTACCTCACTTGCCTGGGTCTGCCTAGTGCCTGCGACAGGAAACAGCGCAAAACACAACGTGGTCGCACCTCAATTTCGCGGTGAAATCGGGCACTTTTTGGGCAAAGAGACTACCTTTTGTTTTTGAACCCTAGCTCTGCCGGCACCTAGGGAAACCTAGCAACCCTATACATTTTTGAAAACTAGACACCCAGGGGAATTCGGGATGGGGTGACTCGACTGCCTACCACCAGGTTCTGTTACCCAGAATCCCTTGCAAAGCAAAGAATTTGACAAAAAAAACGCATTTTCCTCACATTTCTGTGGTGGAAAGTTCTGGAATCTGCGTGGATCAACAATTTTCCACGCACCCAGCGTTCCCTCGCATCTCCTGAAAAAAATGGTACCTCACTTGCCTGGGTCTGCCTAGTGCCTGTGACAGGAAACAGCGCAAAACGCAACGTGGTCGCACCTCAATTTCGCAGTGAAATCGGGCCCTTTTTGGGCAAAGAGACTACCTTTTGTTTTTGAACCCTGACTCTGCCGGCACCTTGGGAAACCTAGCAAACCTATACATTTTTGAAAACTAGACACCCAGGGGAATTCAGGATGGGGTGACTCGACTGCCTACCACCAGGTTCTGTTACCCAGAATCCCTTGCAAAGCTAAGAAATTGACAAACAAAATGCAGTTTCCTCATATTTCTGTGGTGGAAAGTTCTGGAATCTGCGTGGATCAACAAATTTCCACCCACCCAGCGTTCCCCCGGATCTCCCGAAAAAAATGGTACCTCACTTGCCTGGGTCTTCCTAGTGCCTGCGACAGGAAACAGCGCAAAACGCAACGTGGTCGCACCTCAATTACGCAGTGAAAACGGGCCCTTTTTAGGCAAAGAGACTACCTTTTGTTTTTGAACCCTAGCTCTGCCGGCACCTAGGGAAACCTAGCAAACCTATACATTTTTAAAAATTAGACATCCAGGGGAATTCAGGATGGGGTGACTTGACTGCCTACCACCAGGTTCTGTTACCCAGAATCCCTTGCAAAGCTAAGAAATTGTAAAACAAAACCGCATTTTCCTCACTTTTTTGTGGTGGAAAGTTCTGGAATCTGCGTGGATAAACAAATTTCCACCCACCCAGCGTTCCCCCGGATCTCCCGAAAAAATTGGTACCTCACTTGCCTGGGTCTGCCTAGTGCCTGCGACAGGAAACAGCACAAAACTCAACGTGGTCGCACCTCAATTACGCAGTGAAAACGGGCCATTTTTGGGCAAAGAGACTACCTTTTGTTTTTTAACCCTAGCTCTGCCGGCACCTAGGGAAACCTAGCAAGCCTATACATTTTTGTAAACTAGACACCCAGGGAAAGTCAGGATGGGTTGACTTGACTGCCTACCACCAGGTTCTGTTACCCAGAATCCCTTGCAAAGCTAGGAAATTGACAAAACAAACGCATTTTCCTCACTTTTCTGTGGTGGAAAGTTCTGGGATCTGTGTGGATCAACAAATTTCCACCCACCCAGCGTTCCCCCGCATCTCTCGAAAATAATGGTACCTCACTTGCCTGGGTCTGCCTAGTGCCTGCGACAGGAAACAGCGCAAAACGCAACGTAGTCGCACCTCAATTTCGCGGTGAAATCGGGCACTTTTTGGGCAAAGAGACTACCTTTTGTTTTTGAACCCTAGCTCTGCTGGCGCCTAGAGAAACCTAGCAAACCTATTCATTTTTGAAAACTTGACACCCGGGAGAATTCAGTATGGGGTCACTCGACTGCCTACCACCAGGTTCTGTTACCCAGAATCCCTTGCAAAGCTCGGGAAATTGATAAAAAAAATGCATTTTCCTCACTTTTCTGTGGTGGAAAGTTCTGGGATCTGCGTGGATCAACAAATTTCCACCCACCCAGCGTTCCCCCGCATCTATCAAAAAAAATGGTACCTCACTTGCCTGGGTCTGCCTAGTGCCTGCGACAGGAAACAGCGCAAAACGCAACGTGGTCGCACCTCAATTTCGCGGTGAAATCGGGCACTTTTTGGGCAAAGAGACTACCTTTCGTTTTTGAACCCTAGCTCTGCCGGCACCTAGGGAAACCTAGCAACCCTATACATTTTTGAAAACTAGACACCCAGGGGAATTCAGGATGGGGTGACTCGACTGCCTACCACCAGGTTCTGTTACCCAGAATCCCTTGCAAAGCAAAGAATTTGACAAAAAAAACGCATTTTCCTCACATTTCTGTGGTGGAAAGTTCTGGAATCTGCGTCGATCAACAAAATTCCACCCACCCAGCGTTTCCCAGGGTCTCCCGAAAAAAATGGTACCTCACTTGCCTGGGTCTGCCTATTGCCTGCGACAGGAAAAAGTGCAAAACGCAACGTGGTTGCACCTCAATTTCGCAGTGAAATCGGGCCCTTTTGGGCAAAGAGAATACCTTTTGTTTTTTAACCCTAGCTCTGACGGCACCTAGGGAAACCTAGCAAGCCTATACATTTTTGTAAACTAGACACCCAGGGAAAGTCAGGATGGGTTGACTTGACTGCCTACCACCAGGTTCTGTTACCCAGAATCCCTTGCAAAGCTAGGAAATTGACAAAAAAAACGCATTTTCCTCACTTTTCTGTGGTGGAAAGTTCTGGGATCTGCGTGGATCAACAAATTTCCACCCACCCAGCGTTCCCCCGCATCTCTCGAAAATAATGGTACCTCACTTGCCTGGGTCTGCCTAGTGCCTGCGACAGGAAACAGCGCAAAACGCAACGTGGTCGCACCTCAATTTCGCGGTTAAATCGGGCACTTTTTGGGCAAAGAGACTACCTTTTGTTTTTGAACCCTAGCTCTGCCGGCGCCTAGAGAAACCTAGCAAACCTATCCATTTTTGAAAACTTGACACCCGGGAGAATTCAGTATGGGGTTACTCGACTGCCTACCACCAGGTTCTGTTACCCAGAATCCCTTGCAAAGCTCGGGAAATTGATAAAAAAATGCATTTTCCTCACTTTTCTGTGGTGGAAAGTTCTGGGATCTGCGTGGATCAACAAATTTCCACCCACCCAGCGTTCCCCCGCATCTCTAAAAAAAAATGGTACCTCACTTGCCTGGGTCTGCCTAGTGCCTGCGACAGGAAACAGCGCAAAACACAACGTGGTCGCACCTCAATTTCGCGGTGAAATCGGGCACTTTTTGGGCAAAGAGACTACCTTTTGTTTTTGAACCCTAGCTCTGCCGGCACCTAGGGAAACCTAGCAACCCTATACATTTTTGAAAACTAGACACCCAGGGGAATTCGGGATGGGGTGACTCGACTGCCTACCACCAGGTTCTGTTACCCAGAATCCCTTGCAAAGCAAAGAATTTGACAAAAAAAACGCATTTTCCTCACATTTCTGTGGTGGAAAGTTCTGGAATCTGTGTGGATCAACAATTTTCCACGCACCCAGCGTTCCCTCGCATCTCCTGAAAAAAATGGTACCTCACTTGCCTGGGTCTGCCTAGTGCCTGTGACAGGAAACAGCGCAAAACGCAACGTGGTCGCACCTCAATTTCGCAGTGAAATCGGGCCCTTTTTGGGCAAAGAGACTACCTTTTGTTTTTGAACCCTGACTCTGCCGGCACCTTGGGAAACCTAGCAAACCTATACATTTTTGAAAACTAGACACCCAGGGGAATTCAGGATGGGGTGACTCGACTGCCTACCACCAGGTTCTGTTACCCAGAATCCCTTGCAAAGCTAAGAAATTGACAAACAAAATGCATTTTCCTCATATTTCTGTGGTGGAAAGTTCTGGAATCTGCGTGGATCAACAAATTTCCACCCACCCAGCGTTCCCCCGGATCTCCCGAAAAAAATGGTACCTCACTTGCCTGGGTCTTCCTAGTGCCTGCGACAGGAAACAGCGCAAAACGCAACGTGGTCGCACCTCAATTACGCAGTGAAAACGGGCCCTTTTTAGGCAAAGAGACTACCTTTTGTTTTTGAACCCTAGCTCTGCCGGCACCTAGGGAAACCTAGCAAACCTATACATTTTTAAAAATTAGACATCCAGGGGAATTCAGGATGGGGTGACTTGACTGCCTACCACCAGGTTCTGTTACCCAGAATCCCTTGCAAAGCTAAGAAATTGTAAAACAAAACCGCATTTTCCTCACTTTTTTGTGGTGGAAAGTTCTGGAATCTGCGTGGATAAACAAATTTCCACCCACCCAGCGTTCCCCCGGATCTCCCGAAAAAATTGGTACCTCACTTGCCTGGGTCTGCCTAGTGCCTGCGACAGGAAACAGCACAAAACTCAACGTGGTCGCACCTCAATTACGCAGTGAAAACGGGCCCTTTTTAGGCAAAGAGACTACCTTTTGTTTTTGAACCCTAGCTCTGCCGGCACCTAGGGAAACCTAGCAAACCTATACATTTTTGTAAACTAGACACCCAGGGAAAGTCAGGATGGGTTGACTTGACTGCCTAACACCAGGTTCTGTTACCCAGAATCCCTTGCAAAGCTAAGAAATTGACAAAAAAAACGCATTTTCCTCACTTTTCTGTGGTGGAAAGTTCTGGGATCTGCGTGGATCAACAAATTTCCACCCACCCAGCGTTCCCCCGCATCTCTCAAAAACAATGGTACCTCACTTGCCTGGGTCTGCCTAGTGCCTGCGACAGGAAACAGAGCAAACGCAACGTGGTCGCACCTCAATTTTGCGGTGAAATCGGGCACTTTTTGGGCAAAGAGACTACCTTTTGTTTTTGAACCCTAGCTCTGCCGGCGCCTAGAGAAACCTAGCAAACCTATTCATTTTTGAAAACTAGACACCCGGGAAAATTCAGTATGGGGTCACTCGACTGCCTACCACCAGGTTCTGTTACCCAGAATCCCTTGCAAAGCTAAGAAATTGATAAACAAATGCATTTTCCTCACTTTTCTGTGGTGGAAAGTTCTGGAATCTGCGTGGATCAACAAATTTCCACCCACCCAGCGTTCCCCCGGGTCTCCCAAAAAAGATGGTACCTCACTTGCCTGGGTCTGCCTTGTGCCTGCGACAGGAAACAGCGCAAAACGCAACGTGGTTGCACCTCAATTTCGCGGTGATATCGGGGCCTTTTTGGGCTAAGAAACTACCTTTTGTTTTTGAACCCTAGCTCTGCTGGCAAGTAGGGAAACCTAGCAAACCTATACATTTTTGAAAACTAGACACCCAGGGTAATTCAGGATGGGGTGACTCGAATGACTACCACCAGGTTCTGTTACCCAGAATCCCTTGCAAAGCTAAGAAATTGACAAACAAAATGCATTTTCCTCACTTTTCTGTGGTGGAAAGTTCTGGAATCTGCGTGGATCAACAAATTTCCACCCACCCAGCGTTCCCCCGGGTCTCCCAAAAAAAAGTGGTACCTCACTTGCCAGGCTCTGCCTAGTGCCTGCGACAGGTAACAGCGCAAAACGCAACATAGTCGCACCTCAATTTCGCGGTGAAATGGGGCCCTTTTTGGGCAAAGAGACTACCTTTTGTTTTTTAACCCTAGCTCTGCCGGCACCTAGGGAAACCTAGCAAACCTATACATTTTTGAAAACTAGACACCCAGGGTAAATCAGGATGGGGTGACTTGACTGCCTACCACCAGGTTCTGTTACCCAGAATCCCTTGGAAATCTAAGAAATTGACAAACAAAACACATTTTCCTCACATTTCTGTGGTGGAAAGTTCTGGAATCTGCGTGGATCAACAATTTTCCACCCACCCAGCGTTCCCCCGGGTCTCCCTAAAAAGATGGTACCTCACTTGCCTGCGTCTGCCTAGTGCCTGCGACAGGAAACAGCGCAAAACGCAACATGGTTGCACCTCAATTTCGCAGTGAAATCGGGGCCTTTTTGGGCTAAGAGACTACTTTTTGTTTTTGAACCCTAGCTCTGCCGGCACCTAGGGAAACCTAGCAAACCTATACATTTTTGAACACTAGACATCCAGAGGAATTCAGGATGGGGTTACTCGACTGCCTACCACCAGGTTCTGTTACCCAGAATCCCTTGGAAAGCTAAGAAATTGCTCAAAAAAACGCATTTTCCTCACATTTCTGTGGTGGAAAGTTCTAGAATCTGCTGGGATCAACAATTTTCCACCCACCCAGCGTTTCCCCGGGTCTCCCAAAAAAAATGGTACCTCACTTGCCTGGGTCTGCCAAGTGCCTGCGACAGGAAACAGCACAAAACTCAACGTGGTCGCACCTCAATTTCGCAGTGAAATCGGGCCATTTTTGGGCAAAGAGACTACCTTTTGTTTTTGAACCCTAGCTCTGCCGGCACCTAGGGAAACCTAGCAAGCCTATACATTTTTGTAAACTAGACACCCAGGGAAAGTCAGGATGGGTTGACTTGACTGCCTACCACCAGGTTCTGTTACCCAGAATCCCTTGCAAAGCTAGGAAATTGACAAAAAAAACGCATTTTCCTCACTTTTCTGTGGTGGAAAGTTCTGGGATCTGTGTGGATCAACAAATTTCCACCCACCCAGCGTTCCCCCGCATCTCTCGAAAATAATGGTACCTCACTTGCCTGGGTCTGCCTAGTGCCTGCGACAGGAAACAGCGCAAAACGCAACGTAGTCGCACCTCAATTTCGCGGTGAAATCGGGCACTTTTTGGGCAAAGAGACTACCTTTTGTTTTTGAACCCTAGCTCTGCTGGCGCCTAGAGAAACCTAGCAAACCTATTCATTTTTGAAAACTTGACACCCGGGAGAATTCAGTATGGGGTCACTCGACTGCCTACCACCAGGTTCTGTTACCCAGAATCCCTTGCAAAGCTCGGGAAATTGATAAAAAAATGCATTTTCCTCACTTTTCTGTGGTGGAAAGTTCTGGGATCTGCGTGGATCAACAAATTTCCACCCACCCAGCGTTCCCCCGCATCTATCAAAAAAAATGGTACCTCACTTGCCTGGGTCTGCCTAGTGCCTGCGACAGGAAACAGCGCAAAACGCAACGTGGTCGCACCTCAATTTCGCGGTGAAATCGGGCACTTTTTGGGCAAAGAGACTACCTTTCGTTTTTGAACCCTAGCTCTGCCGGCACCTAGGGAAACCTAGCAACCCTATACATTTTTGAAAACTAGACACCCAGGGGAATTCAGGATGGGGTGACTCGACTGCCTACCACCAGGTTCTGTTACCCAGAATCCCTTGCAAAGCTAAGAAATTGACAAACAAAATGCATTTTCCTCACTTTTCTGTGGTGGAAAGTTCTGGGATCTGCGTGGATCAACAAATTTCCACCCACCCAGCGTTCCCCCGCATCTATCAAAAAAAATGGTACCTCACTTGCCTGGGTCTGCCTAGTGCCTGCGACAGGAAACAGCGCAAAACGCAACGTGGTCGCACCTCAATTTCGCGGTGAAATCGGGCACTTTTTGGGCAAAGAGACTACCTTTCGTTTTTGAACCCTAGCTCTGCCGGCACCTAGGGAAACCTAGCAACCCTATACATTTTTGAAAACTAGACACCCAGGGGAATTCAGGATGGGGTGACTCGACTGCCTACCACCAGGTTCTGTTACCCAGAATCCCTTGCAAAGCTAAGAAATTGACAAACAAAATGCATTTTCCTCATATTTCTGTGGTGGAAAGTTCTGGAATCTGCGTGGATCAACAAATTTCCACCCACCCAGCGTTCCCCCGGATCTCCCGAAAAAATTGGTACCTCACTTGCCTGGGTCTGCCTAGTGCCTGCGACAGGAAACAGCACAAAACTCAACGTGGTCGCACCTCAATTACGCAGTGAAAACGGGCCATTTTTGGGCAAAGAGACTACCTTTTGTTTTTGAACCCTAGCTCTGCCGGCACCTAGGGAAACCTAGCAAGCCTATACATTTTTGTAAACTAGACACCCAGGGAAAGTCAGGATGGGTTGACTTGACTGCCTACCACCAGGTTCTGTTACCCAGAATCCCTTGCAAAGCTAGGAAATTGACAAAACAAACGCATTTTCCTCACTTTTCTGTGGTGGAAAGTTCTGGGATCTGTGTGGATCAACAAATTTCCACCCACCCAGCGTTCCCCCGCATCTCTCGAAAATAATGGTACCTCACTTGCCTGGGTCTGCCTAGTGCCTGCGACAGGAAACAGCGCAAAACGCAACGTAGTCGCACCTCAATTTCGCGGTGAAATCGGGCACTTTTTGGGCAAAGAGACTACCTTTTGTTTTTGAACCCTAGCTCTGCTGGCGCCTAGAGAAACCTAGCAAACCTATTCATTTTTGAAAACTTGACACCCGGGAGAATTCAGTATGGGGTCACTCGACTGCCTACCACCAGGTTCTGTTACCCAGAATCCCTTGCAAAGCTCGGGAAATTGATAAAAAAAATGCATTTTCCTCACTTTTCTGTGGTGGAAAGTTCTGGGATCTGCGTGGATCAACAAATTTCCACCCACCCAGCGTTCCCCCGCATCTATCAAAAAAAATGGTACCTCACTTGCCTGGGTCTGCCTAGTGCCTGCGACAGGAAACAGCGCAAAACGCAACGTGGTCGCACCTCAATTTCGCGGTGAAATCGGGCACTTTTTGGGCAAAGAGACTACCTTTCGTTTTTGAACCCTAGCTCTGCCGGCACCTAGGGAAACCTAGCAACCCTATACATTTTTGAAAACTAGACACCCAGGGGAATTCAGGATGGGGTGACTCGACTGCCTACCACCAGGTTCTGTTACCCAGAATCCCTTGCAAAGCAAAGAATTTGACAAAAAAAACGCATTTTCCTCACATTTCTGTGGTGGAAAGTTCTGGAATCTGCGTCGATCAACAAAATTCCACCCACCCAGCGTTTCCCAGGGTCTCCCGAAAAAAATGGTACCTCACTTGCCTGGATCTGCCTAGTGCCTGCGACAGGAAAAAGTGCAAAACGCAACGTGGTTGCACCTCAATTTCGCAGTGAAATCGGGCCCTTTTGGGCAAAGAGAATACCTTTTGTTTTTTAACCCTAGCTCTGACGGCACCTAGGGAAACCTAGCAAGCCTATACATTTTTGTAAACTAGACACCCAGGGAAAGTCAGGATGGGTTGACTTGACTGCCTACCACCAGGTTCTGTTACCCAGAATCCCTTGCAAAGCTAGGAAATTGACAAAAAAAACGCATTTTCCTCACTTTTCTGTGGTGGAAAGTTCTGGGATCTGCGTGGATCAACAAATTTCCACCCACCCAGCGTTCCCCCGCATCTCTCGAAAATAATGGTACCTCACTTGCCTGGGTCTGCCTAGTGCCTGCGACAGGAAACAGCGCAAAACGCAACGTGGTCGCACCTCAATTTCGCGGTTAAATCGGGCACTTTTTGGGCAAAGAGACTACCTTTTGTTTTTGAACCCTAGCTCTGCCGGCGCCTAGAGAAACCTAGCAAACCTATCCATTTTTGAAAACTTGACACCCGGGAGAATTCAGTATGGGGTTACTCGACTGCCTACCACCAGGTTCTGTTACCCAGAATCCCTTGCAAAGCTCGGGAAATTGATAAAAAAATGCATTTTCCTCACTTTTCTGTGGTGGAAAGTTCTGGGATCTGCGTGGATCAACAAATTTCCACCCACCCAGCGTTCCCCCGCATCTCTAAAAAAAAATGGTACCTCACTTGCCTGGGTCTGCCTAGTGCCTGCGACAGGAAACAGCGCAAAACACAACGTGGTCGCACCTCAATTTCGCGGTGAAATCGGGCACTTTTTGGGCAAAGAGACTACCTTTTGTTTTTGAACCCTAGCTCTGCCGGCACCTAGGGAAACCTAGCAACCCTATACATTTTTGAAAACTAGACACCCAGGGGAATTCGGGATGGGGTGACTCGACTGCCTACCACCAGGTTCTGTTACCCAGAATCCCTTGCAAAGCAAAGAATTTGACAAAAAAAACGCATTTTCCTCACATTTCTGTGGTGGAAAGTTCTGGAATCTGTGTGGATCAACAATTTTCCACGCACCCAGCGTTCCCTCGCATCTCCTGAAAAAAATGGTACCTCACTTGCCTGGGTCTGCCTAGTGCCTGTGACAGGAAACAGCGCAAAACGCAACGTGGTCGCACCTCAATTTCGCAGTGAAATCGGGCCCTTTTTGGGCAAAGAGACTACCTTTTGTTTTTGAACCCTGACTCTGCCGGCACCTTGGGAAACCTAGCAAACCTATACATTTTTGAAAACTAGACACCCAGGGGAATTCAGGATGGGGTGACTCGACTGCCTACCACCAGGTTCTGTTACCCAGAATCCCTTGCAAAGCTAAGAAATTGACAAACAAAATGCATTTTCCTCATATTTCTGTGGTGGAAAGTTCTGGAATCTGCGTGGATCAACAAATTTCCACCCACCCAGCGTTCCCCCGGATCTCCCGAAAAAAATGGTACCTCACTTGCCTGGGTCTTCCTAGTGCCTGCGACAGGAAACAGCGCAAAACGCAACGTGGTCGCACCTCAATTACGCAGTGAAAACGGGCCCTTTTTAGGCAAAGAGACTACCTTTTGTTTTTGAACCCTAGCTCTGCCGGCACCTAGGGAAACCTAGCAAACCTATACATTTTTAAAAATTAGACATCCAGGGGAATTCAGGATGGGGTGACTTGACTGCCTACCACCAGGTTCTGTTACCCAGAATCCCTTGCAAAGCTAAGAAATTGTAAAACAAAACCGCATTTTCCTCACTTTTTTGTGGTGGAAAGTTCTGGAATCTGCGTGGATAAACAAATTTCCACCCACCCAGCGTTCCCCCGGATCTCCCGAAAAAATTGGTACCTCACTTGCCTGGGTCTGCCTAGTGCCTGCGACAGGAAACAGCACAAAACTCAACGTGGTCGCACCTCAATTACGCAGTGAAAACGGGCCCTTTTTAGGCAAAGAGACTACCTTTTGTTTTTGAACCCTAGCTCTGCCGGCACCTAGGGAAACCTAGCAAACCTATACATTTTTGTAAACTAGACACCCAGGGAAAGTCAGGATGGGTTGACTTGACTGCCTAACACCAGGTTCTGTTACCCAGAATCCCTTGCAAAGCTAAGAAATTGACAAAAAAAACGCATTTTCCTCACTTTTCTGTGGTGGAAAGTTCTGGGATCTGCGTGGATCAACAAATTTCCACCCACCCAGCGTTCCCCCGCATCTCTCAAAAACAATGGTACCTCACTTGCCTGGGTCTGCCTAGTGCCTGCGACAGGAAACAGCGCAAAACGCAACGTGGTCGCACCTCAATTTTGCGGTGAAATCGGGCACTTTTTGGGCAAAGAGACTACCTTTTGTTTTTGAACCCTAGCTCTGCCGGCGCCTAGAGAAACCTAGCAAACCTATTCATTTTTGAAAACTAGACACCCGGGAGAATTCAGTATGGGGTCACTCGACTGCCTACCACCAGGTTCTGTTACCCAGAATCCCTTGCAAAGCTAAGAAATTGATAAACAAATGCATTTTCCTCACTTTTCTGTGGTGGAAAGTTCTGGAATCTGCGTGGATCAACAAATTTCCACCCACCCAGCGTTCCCCCGGGTCTCCCAAAAAAGATGGTACCTCACTTGCCTGGGTCTGCCTTGTGCCTGCGACAGGAAACAGCGCAAAACGCAACGTGGTTGCACCTCAATTTCGCGGTGATATCGGGGCCTTTT
Source organism: Lissotriton helveticus (assembly GCF_964261635.1). Lineage (NCBI taxonomy): Eukaryota > Metazoa > Chordata > Amphibia > Caudata > Salamandridae > Lissotriton > Lissotriton helveticus. The sequence goes on from NC_136068.1 coordinate 1,791,945,538, forward strand.
TGGGCTAAGAAACTACCTTTTGTTTTTGAACCCTAGCTCTGCTGGCAAGTAGGGAAACCTAGCAAACCTATACATTTTTGAAAACTAGACACCCAGGGTAATTCAGGATGGGGTGACTCGAATGACTACCACCAGGTTCTGTTACCCAGAATCCCTTGCAAAGCTAAGAAATTGACAAACAAAATGCATTTTCCTCACTTTTCTGTGGTGGAAAGTTCTGGAATCTGCGTGGATCAACAAATTTCCACCCACCCAGCGTTCCCCCGGGTCTCCCGAAAAAAAGTGGTACCTCACTTGCCAGGCTCTGCCTAGTGCCTGCGACAGGTAACAGCGCAAAACGCAACATAGTCGCACCTCAATTTCGCGGTGAAATGGGGCCCTTTTTGGGCAAAGAGACTACCTTTTGTTTTTTAACCCTAGCTCTGCCGGCACCTAGGGAAACCTAGCAAACCTATACATTTTTGAAAACTAGACACCCAGGGTAAATCAGGATGGGGTGACTCGACTGCCTACCACCAGGTTCTGTTACCCAGAATCCCTTGGAAATCTAAGAAATTGACAAACAAAACACATTTTCCTCACATTTCTGTGGTGGAAAGTTCTGGAATCTGCGTGGATCAACAATTTTCCACCCACCCAGCGTTCCCCCGGGTCTCCCTAAAAAGATGGTACCTCACTTGCCTGCGTCTGCCTAGTGCCTGCGACAGGAAACAGCGCAAAACGCAACATGGTTGCACCTCAATTTCGCAGTGAAATCGGGGCCTTTTTGGGCTAAGAGACTACTTTTTGTTTTTGAACCCTAGCTCTGCCGGCACCTAGGGAAACCTAGCAAACCTATACATTTTTGAACACTAGACATCCAGAGGAATTCAGGATGGGGTTACTCGACTGCCTACCACCAGGTTCTGTTACCCAGAATCCCTTGGAAAGCTAAGAAATTGCTCAAAAAAACGCATTTTCCTCACATTTCTGTGGTGGAAAGTTCTAGAATCTGCTGGGATCAACAATTTTCCACCCACCCAGCGTTTCCCCGGGTCTCCCAAAAAAAATGGTACCTCACTTGCCTGGGTCTGCCAAGTGCCTGCGACAGGAAACAGCACAAAACTCAACGTGGTCGCACCTCAATTTCGCAGTGAAATCGGGCCATTTTTGGGCAAAGAGACTACCTTTTGTTTTTGAACCCTAGCTCTGCCGGCACCTAGGGAAACCTAGCAAGCCTATACATTTTTGTAAACTAGACACCCAGGGAAAGTCAGGATGGGTTGACTTGACTGCCTACCACCAGGTTCTGTTACCCAGAATCCCTTGCAAAGCTAGGAAATTGACAAAAAAAACGCATTTTCCTCACTTTTCTGTGGTGGAAAGTTCTGGGATCTGTGTGGATCAACAAATTTCCACCCACCCAGCGTTCCCCCGCATCTCTCGAAAATAATGGTACCTCACTTGCCTGGGTCTGCCTAGTGCCTGCGACAGGAAACAGCGCAAAACGCAACGTAGTCGCACCTCAATTTCGCGGTGAAATCGGGCACTTTTTGGGCAAAGAGACTACCTTTTGTTTTTGAACCCTAGCTCTGCTGGCGCCTAGAGAAACCTAGCAAACCTATTCATTTTTGAAAACTTGACACCCGGGAGAATTCAGTATGGGGTCACTCGACTGCCTACCACCAGGTTCTGTTACCCAGAATCCCTTGCAAAGCTCGGGAAATTGATAAAAAAATGCATTTTCCTCACTTTTCTGTGGTGGAAAGTTCTGGGATCTGCGTGGATCAACAAATTTCCACCCACCCAGCGTTCCCCCGCATCTATCAAAAAAAATGGTACCTCACTTGCCTGGGTCTGCCTAGTGCCTGCGACAGGAAACAGCGCAAAACGCAACGTGGTCGCACCTCAATTTCGCGGTGAAATCGGGCACTTTTTGGGCAAAGAGACTACCTTTCGTTTTTGAACCCTAGCTCTGCCGGCACCTAGGGAAACCTAGCAACCCTATACATTTTTGAAAACTAGACACCCAGGGGAATTCAGGATGGGGTGACTCGACTGCCTACCACCAGGTTCTGTTACCCAGAATCCCTTGCAAAGCTAAGAAATTGACAAACAAAATGCATTTTCCTCACTTTTCTGTGGTGGAAAGTTCTGGGATCTGCGTGGATCAACAAATTTCCACCCACCCAGCGTTCCCCCGCATCTATCAAAAAAAATGGTACCTCACTTGCCTGGGTCTGCCTAGTGCCTGCGACAGGAAACAGCGCAAAACGCAACGTGGTCGCACCTCAATTTCGCGGTGAAATCGGGCACTTTTTGGGCAAAGAGACTACCTTTCGTTTTTGAACCCTAGCTCTGCCGGCACCTAGGGAAACCTAGCAACCCTATACATTTTTGACAACTAGACACCCAGGGGAATTCAGGATGGGGTGACTCGACTGCCTACCACCAGGTTCTGTTACCCAGAATCCCTTGCAAAGCTAAGAAATTGACAAACAAAATGCATTTTCCTCATATTTCTGTGGTGGAAAGTTCTGGAATCTGCGTGGATCAACAAATTTCCACCCACCCAGCGTTCCCCCGGATCTCCCGAAAAAAATGGTACCTCACTTGCCTGGGTCTTCCTAGTGCCTGCGACAGGAAACAGCGCAAAACGCAACGTGGTCGCACCTCAATTACGCAGTGAAAACGGGCCCTTTTTAGGCAAAGAGACTACCTTTTGTTTTTGAACCCTGACTCTGCCGGCACCTTGGGAAACCTAGCAAACCTATACATTTTTGAAAACTAGACACCCAGGGGAATTCAGGATGGGGTGACTCGACTGTGTACCACCAGGTTCTGTTACCCAGAATCCCTTGCAAAGCTAAGAAATTGACAAACAAAATGCATTTTCCTCATATTTCTGTGGTAGAAAGTTCTGGAATCTGCGTGGATCAACAAATTTCCACCCACCCAGCGTTCCCCCGGATCTCCCGAAAAAAATGGTACCTCACTTGCCTGGGTCTTCCTAGTGCCTGCGACAGGAAACAGCGCAAAACGCAACGTGGTCGCACCTCAATTACGCAGTGAAAACGGGCCCTTTTTAGGCAAAGAGACTACCTTTTGTTTTTGAACCCTGACTCTGCCGGCACCTTGGGAAACCTAGCAAACCTATACATTTTTGAAAACTAGACACCCAGGGGAATTCAGGATGGGGTGACTCGACTGCCTACCACCAGGTTCTGTTACCCAGAATCCCTTGCAAAGCTCGGGAAATTGATAAAAAAATGCATTTTCCTCACTTTTCTGTGGTGGAAAGTTCTGGGATCTGCGTGGATCAACAAATTTCCACCCACCCAGCGTTCCCCCGCATCTCTCAAAAAAAATTGTACCTCACTTGCCTGGGTCTGCCTAGTGCCTGCGACAGGAAACAGCGCAAAACGCAACGTGGTCGCACCTCAATTTCGCGGTGAAATCGGGCACTTTTTGGGCAAAGAGACTACCTTTTGTTTTTGAACCCTAGCTCTGCCGGCACCTATGGAAACCTAGCAACCCTATACATCTTTGAAAACTAGACACCCAGGGGAATTCGGGATGGGGTGACTCGACTGCCTACCACCAGGTTCTGTTACCAAGAATCCCTTGCAAAGCAAAGAATTTGACAAAAAAAACGCATTTTCCTCACATTTCTGTGGTGGAAAGTTCTGGAATCTGCGTGGATCAACAATTTTCCACGCACCCAGCGTTCCCTCGCATCTCCTGAATAAAATGGTACCTCACTTGCCTGGGTCTGCCTAGTGCCTGTGACAGGAAACAGCGCAAAACGCAACGTGGTCGCACCTCAATTTCGCAGTGAAATCGGGCCCTTTTTGGGCAAAGAGACTACCTTTTGTTTTTGAACCCTGACTCTGCCGGCACCTTGGGAAACCTAGCAAACCTATACATTTCTGAAAACTAGACACCCAGGGGAATTCAGGATGGGGTGACTCGACTGCCTACCACCAGGTTCTGTTACCCAGAATCCCTTGCAAAGCTAAGAAATTGACAAACAAAATGCATTTTCCTCATATTTCTGTGGTGGAAAGTTCTGGAATCTGCGTGGATCAACAAATTTCCACTCACCCAGCGTTCCCCCGGATCTCCCAAAAAAAAAGGTACCTCACTTGCCTGGGTCTTCCTAGTGCCTGCGACAGGAAACAGCGCAAAATGCAACGTGGTCGCACCTCAATTACGCAGTGAAAACGGGCCCTTTTTAGGCAAAGAGACTACCTTTTGTTTTTGAACCCTAGCTCTGCCGGCACCTAGGGAAACCTAGCAAACCTATACATTTTTAAAAATTAGACATCCAGGGGAATTCAGGATGGGGTGACTCGACTGCCTACCACCAGGTTCTGTTACCCAGAATCCCTTGCAAAGCTAAGAAATTGTAAAAAAAAACCGCATTTTCCTCACTTTTTTGTGGTGGAAAGTTCTGGAATCTGCGTGGATAAACAAATTTCCACCCACCCAGCGTTCCCCCGGATCTCCCGAAAAAAATGGTACCTCACTTGCCTGGGTCTGCCTAGTGCCTGCGACAGGAAACAGCGCAAAACGCAACGTGGTCGCACCTCAATTTCGCGGTGAAATCGGGCACTTTTTGGGCAAAGAGACTACCTTTTGTTTTTTAACCCTAGCTCTGCCGGCACCTAGGGAAACCTAGCAACCCTATACATTTTTGAAAACTAGACACCCAGGGGAATTCGGGATGGGGTGACTCGACTGCCTACCACCAGGTTCTGTTACCCAGAATCCCTTGCAAAGCAAAGAATTTGACAAAAAAAACGCATTTTCCTCACATTTCTGTGGTGGAAAGTTCTGGAATCTGCGTGGATCAACAATTTTCCATGCACCCAGCGTTCCCTCGCATCTCCTGAATAAAATGGTACCTCACTTGCCTGGGTCTGCCTAGTGCCTGTGACAGGAAACAGCGTAAAACGCAACGTGGTCGCACCTCAATTTCGCAGTGAAATCGGGCCCTTTTTGGGCAAAGAGACTACCTTTTGTTTTTGAACCCTGACTCTGCCGGCACCTTGGGAAACCTAGCAAACCTATACATTTTTGAAAACTAGACACCCAGGGGAATTCAGGATGGGGTGACTCGACTGCCTACCACCAGGTTCTGTTACCCAGAATCCCTTGCAAAGCTCGGGAAATTGATAAAAAAATGCATTTTCCTCACTTTTCTGTGGTGGAAAGTTCTGGGATCTGCGTGGATCAACAAATTTCCACCCACCCAGCGTTCCCCCGCATCTCTCAAAAAAAATTGTACCTCACTTGCCTGGGTCTGCCTAGTGCCTGCGACAGGAAACAGCGCAAAACGCAACGTGGTCGCACCTCAATTTCGCGGTGAAATCGGGCACTTTTTGGGCAAAGAGACTACCTTTTGTTTTTGAACCCTAGCTCTGCCGGCACCTAGGGAAACCTAGCAACCCTATACATTTTTGAAAACTAGACACCCAGGGGAATTCGGGATGGGGTGACTCGACTGCCTACCACCAGGTTCTGTTACCCAGAATCCCTTGCAAAGCAAAGAATTTGACAAAAAAAACGCATTTTCCTCACATTTCTGTGGTGGAAAGTTCTGGAATCTGCGTGGATCAACAATTTTCCACGCACCCAGCGTTCCCTCGCATCTCCTGAATAAAATGGTACCTCACTTGCCTGGGTCTGCCTAGTGCCTGTGACAGGAAACAGCGCAAAACGCAACGTGGTCGCACCTCAATTTCGCAGTGAAATCGGGCCCTTTTTGGGCAAAGAGACTACCTTTTGTTTTTGAACCCTGACTCTGCTGGCACCTTGGGAAACCTAGCAAACCTATACATTTTTGAAAACTAGACACCCAGGGGAATTCAGGATGGGGTGACTCGACTGCCTACCACCAGGTTCTGTTACCCAGAATCCCTTGCAAAGCTAAGAAATTGACAAACAAAATGCATTTTCCTCATATTTCTGTGGTGGAAAGTTCTGGAATCTGCGTGGATCAACAAATTTCCACTCACCCAGCGTTCCCCCGGATCTCCCGAAAAAAAAGGTACCTCACTTGCCTGGGTCTTCCTAGTGCCTGCGACAGGAAACAGCGCAAAACGCAACGTGGTCGCACCTCAATTACGCAGTGAAAACGGGCCCTTTTTAGGCAAAGAGACTACCTTTTGTTTTTGAACCCTAGCTCTGCCGGCACCTAGGGAAACCTAGCAAACCTATACATTTTTAAAAATTAGACATCCAGGGGAATTCAGGATGGGGTGACTCGACTGCCTACCACCAGGTTCTGTTACCCAGAATCCCTTGCAAAGCTAAGAAATTGTAAAAAAACCCCGCATTTTCCTCACTTTTTTGTGGTGGAAAGTTCTGGAATCTGCGTGGATAAACAAATTTCCACCCACCCAGCGTTCCCCCGGATCTCCCGAAAAAAATGGTACCTCACTTGCCTGGGTCTGCCTAGTGCCTGCGACAGGAAACAGCGCAAAACGCAACGTGGTCGCGCCTCAATTTCGCGGTGAAATCAGGCCCGTTTTGGGCAAAGAGACTACCTTTTGTTTTTGAACCCTATCTCTGCCAGCACCTAGGGAAACCTAGCAAACCTATACATTTTTGAAAACTAGACACCCAGGGGAATTCAGGATGGGGTGACTCGATAGCCTACCACTAGGTTCTGTTACCCAGAATCCCTTGCAAAGCTAAGAAATTGACAAAAAAAATGCATTTTCCTCACATTTCTGTCGTGGAAAGTTCTGGAATCTGCGTGGATCAACAATTTTCCACCTACCCAGCGTTCCCCCGGGTCTTCCGGAAAAAAATGGTACCTCACTTGCCTGGGTCTGCCTAGTGCCTGCAACAGGAAACAGCGCAAAATGCAACGTGGTCGCACCTCAATTTCGTGGTGAAATCAGGCACTTTTTGGGCAAAGAGATTACCTTTTGTTTTTGAACCCTAGCTCTGCCGGCACCTAGAGAAACCTAGCAAACCTATACATTTTTGAAAACTAGACACCCTGAGGAATTCAGTATGGGGTGACTCGACTGCCTACCACCAGGTTCTGTTACCCAGAATCCCTTGCAAAGCTAAGAAATTGACAAACAAATGCATTTTCCTCACTTTTCTGTGGTGGAAAGTTCTGGAATCTGCGTGGATCAACAAATTTCCACCCACCCAGCGTTCCCCCCGGTCTCCCAAAAAAGATGGTACCTCACTTGCCTGCGTCTGCCTAGTGCCTGCGACAGGAAACAGCGCAAAACGCAACATGGTTGCACCTCAATTTCGCAGTGAAATCGGGGCCTTTTTGGGCTAAGAGACTACTTTTTGTTTTTGAACCCTAGCTCTGCCGGCACCTAGGGAAACCTAGCAAACCTATACATTTTTGAACACTAGACATCCAGAGGAATTCAGGATGGGGTTACTCGACTGCCTACCACCAGGTTCTGTTACCCAGAATCCCTTGCAAAGCTAAGAAATTGCTCAAAAAAACGCATTTTCCTCACATTTCTGTGGTGGAAAGTTCTAGAATCTGCTGGGATCAACAATTTTCCACCCACCCAGCGTTTCCCCGGGTCTCCCAAAAAAAATGGAACCTCACTTGCCTGGGTCTGCCAAGTGCCTGCGACAGGAAACAGCACAAAACTCAACGTGGTCGCACCTCAATTTCGCAGTGAAATCGGGCCATTTTTGGGCAAAGAGACTACCTTTTGTTTTTGAACCCTAGCTCTGCCGGCACCTAGGGAAACCTAGCAAACCTATACATTTTTAAAAACTAGACACCCAGGGGAATTTAGGATGCGGTGACTCGACTGCCTACCACCAGGTTCTGTTACCCAGAATCCCTTGCAAAGCTAAGAAATTGACAAACAAAATGCATTTTCCTCATATTTCTGTGGTGGAAAGTTCTGGAATCTGCGTGGATCAACAAAATTCCACCCACCCAGCGTTCCCCCGGGTCTCCCGAAAAAAATGGTACCTCACTTGCCTGGGTCTGCCTAGTGCCTGCGACAGGAAAAAGTGCAAAACGCAACGTGGTTGCACCTAAATTTCGCAGTGAAATCGGTCCCTTTTGGGCAAAGAGAATACCTTTTGTTTTTTAACCCTAGCTCTGACGGCACCTAGGGAAACCTAGCAAGCCTATACATTTTTGTAAACTAGACACCCAGGGAAAGTCAGGATGGGTTGACTTGACTGCCTACCACCAGGTTCTGTTACCCAGAATCCCTTGCAAAGCTAGTAAATTGACAAAAAAAACGCATTTTCCTCACTTTTCTGTGGTGGAAAGTTCTGGGATCTGCGTGGATCAACAAATTTCCACCCACCCAGCGTTCCCCCGCATCTCTCGAAAATAATGGTACCTCACTTGCCTGGGTCTGCCTAGTGCCTGCGACAGGAAACAGCGCAAAACGCAACGTGGTCGCACCTCAATTTCGCGGTGAAATCTGGCACTTTTTGGGCAAAGAGACTACCTTTTGTTTTTGAACCCTAGCTCTGCCGGCGCCTAGAGAAACCTAGCAAACCTATCCATTTTTGAAAACTTGACACCCGGGAGAATTCAGTATGGGGTTACTCGACTGCCTACCACCAGGTTCTGTTACCCAGAATCCCTTGCAAAGCTCGGGAAATTGATAAAAAAAATGCATTTTCCTCACTTTTCTGTGGTGGAAAGTTCTGGGATCTGCGTGGATCAACAAATTTCCACCCACCCAGCGTTCCCCCGCATCTCTCAAAAAAAATGGTACCTCACTTGCCTGGGTCTGCCTAGTGCCTGCGACAGGAAACAGCGCAAAACACAACGTGGTCGCACCTCAATTTCGCGGTGAAATCGGGCACTTTTTGGGCAAAGAGACTACCTTTTGTTTTTGAACCCTAGCTCTGCCGGCACCTAGGGAAACCTAGCAACCCTATACATTTTTGAAAACTAGACACCCAGGGGAATTCGGGATGGGGTGACTCGACTGCCTACCACCAGGTTCTGTTACCCAGAATCCCTTGCAAAGCAAAGAATTTGACAAAAAAAACGCATTTTCCTCACATTTCTGTGGTGGAAAGTTCTGGAATCTGCGTGGATCAACAATTTTCCACGCACCCAGCGTTCCCTCGCATCTCCTGAAAAAAATGGTACCTCACTTGCCTGGGTCTGCCTAGTGCCTGTGACAGGAAACAGCGCAAAACGCAACGTGGTCGCACCTCAATTTCGCAGTGAAATCGGGCCCTTTTTGGGCAAAGAGACTACCTTTTGTTTTTGAACCCTGACTCTGCCGGCACCTTGGGAAACCTAGCAAACCTATACATTTTTGAAAACTAGACACCCAGGGGAATTCAGGATGGGGTGACCCGACTGCCTACCACCAGGTTCTGTTACCCAGAATCCCTTGCAAAGCTAAGAAATTGACAAACAAAATGCATTTTCCTCATATTTCTGTGGTGGAAAGTTCTGGAATCTGCGTGGATCAACAAATTTCCACCCACCCAGTGTTCCCCCGGATCTCCCGAAAAAAATGGTACCTCACTTGCCTGGGTCTTCCTAGTGCCTGCGACAGGAAACAGCACAAAACGCAACGTGGTCGCACCTCAATTACGCAGTGAAAACGGGCCCTTTTTAGGCAAAGAGACTACCTTTTGTTTTTGAACCCTAGCTCTGCCGGCACCTAGGGAAACCTAGCAAACCTATACATTTTTGTAAACTAGACACCCAGGGAAAGTCAGGATGGGTTGACTTGACTGCCTAACACCAGGTTCTGTTACCCAGAATCCCTTGCAAAGCTAAGAAATTGACAAACAAAACGCATTTTCCTCACTTTTCTGTGGTGGAAAGTTCTGGGATCTGCGTGGATCAACAAATTTCCACCCACCCAGCGTTCCCCCGCATCTCTCAAAAACAATGGTACCTCACTTGCCTGGGTCTGCCTAGTGCCTGCGACAGGAAACAGCGCAAAACGCAACGTGGTCGCACCTCAATTTCGCGGTGAAATCGGGCACTTTTTGGGCAAAGAGACTACCTTTTGTTTTTGAACCCTAGCTCTGCCGGCACCTAGGGAAACCTAGCAACCCTATACATTTTTGAAAACTAGACACCCAGGGGAATTCGGGATGGGGTGACTCGACTGCCTACCACCAGGTTCTGTTACCCAGAATCCCTTGCAAAGCAAAGAATTTGACAAAAAAAACGCATTTTCCTCACATTTCTGTGGTGGAAAGTTCTGGAATCTGCGTGGATCAACAATTTTCCACGCACCCAGCGTTCCCTCGCATCTCCTGAATAAAATGGTACCTCATTTGCCTGGGTCTGCCTAGTGCCTGTGACAGGAAACAGCGCAAAACGCAACGTGGTCGCACCTCAATTTCGCAGTGAAATCGGGCCCTTTTTGGGCAAAGAGACTACCTTTTGTTTTTGAACCCTGACTCTGCTGGCACCTTGGGAAACCTAGCAAACCTATACATTTTTGAAAACTAGACACCCAGGGGAATTCAGGATGGGGTGACTCGACTGCCTACCACCAGGTTCTGTTACCCAGAATCCCTTGCAAAGCTAAGAAATTGTAAAAAAAAACCCGCATTTTCCTCACTTTTTTGTGGTGGAAAGTTCTGGAATCTGCGTGGATAAACAAATTTCCACCCACCCAGCGTTCCCCCGGATCTCCCGAAAAAAATGGTACCTCACTTGCCTGGGTCTGCCTAGTGCCTGCGACAGGAAACAGCGCAAAACGCAACGTGGTCGCGCCTCAATTTCGCGGTGAAATCAGGCCCGTTTTGGGCAAAGAGACTACCTTTTGTTTTTGAACCCTATCTCTGCCGGCACCTAGGGAAACCTAGCAAACCTATACATTTTTGAAAACTAGACACCCAGGGGAATTCAGGATGGGGTGACTCGATAGCCTACCACTAGGTTCTGTTACCCAGAATCCCTTGCAAAGCTAAGAAATTGACAAAAAAAATGCATTTTCCTCACATTTCTGTCGTGGAAAGTTCTGGAATCTGCGTGGATCAACAATTTTCCACCTACCCAGCGTTCCCCCGGGTCTCCCGCAAAAAAATGGTACCTCACTTGCCTGGGTCTGCCTAGTGCCTGCAACAGGAAACAGCGCAAAATGCAACGTGGTCGCACCTCAATTTCGTGGTGAAATCGGGCACTTTTTGGGCAAAGAGATTACCTTTTGTTTTTGAACCCTAGCTCTGCCGGCACCTAGAGAAACCTAGCAAACCTATACATTTTTGAAAACTAGACACCCTGAGGAATTCAGTATGGGGTGACTCGACTGCCTACCACCAGGTTCTGTTACCCAGAATCCCTTGCAAAGCTAAGAAATTGACAAACAAATGCATTTTCCTCACTTTTCTGTGGTGGAAAGTTCTGGAATCTGCGTGGATCAACAAATTTCCACCCACCCAGCGTTCCCCCCGGTCTCCCAAAAAAGATGGTACCTCACTTGCCTGCGTCTGCCTAGTGCCTGCGACAGGAAACAGCGCAAAACGCAACATGGTTGCACCTCAATTTCGCAGTGAAATCGGGGCCTTTTTGGGCTAAGAGACTACTTTTTGTTTTTGAACCCTAGCTCTGCCGGCACCTAGGGAAACCTAGCAAACCTATACATTTTTGAACACTAGACATCCAGAGGAATTCAGGATGGGGATACTCGACTGCCTACCACCAGGTTCTGTTACCCAGAATCCCTTGCAAAGCTAAGAAATTGCTCAAAAAAATGCATTTTCCTCACATTTCTGTGGTGGAAAGTTCTAGAATCTGCTGGGATCAACAATTTTCCACCCACCCAGCGTTTCCCCGGGTCTCCCAAAAAAAATGGTACCTCACTTGCCTGGGTCTGCCAAGTGCCTGCGACAGGAAACAGCACAAAACTCAACGTGGTCGCACCTCAATTTCGCAGTGAAATCGGGCCATTTTTGGGCAAAGAGACTACCTTTTGTTTTTGAACCCTAGCTCTGCCGGCACCTAGGGAAACCTAGCAAACCTATACATTTTTAAAAACTAGACACCCAGGGGAATTTAGGATGCGGTGACTCGACTGCCTACCACCAGGTTCTGTTACCCAGAATCCCTTGCAAAGCTAAGAAATTGACAAACAAAATGCATTTTCCTCATATTTCTGTGGTGGAAAGTTCTGGAATCTGCGTGGATCAACAAAATTCCACCCACCCAGCGTTCCCCCGGGTCTCCCGAAAAAAATGGTACCTCACTTGCCTGGGTCTGCCTAGTGCCTGCGACAGGAAAAAGTGCAAAACGCAACGTGGTTGCACCTAAATTTCGCAGTGAAATCGGGCCCTTTTGGGCAAAGAGAATACCTTTTGTTTTTTAACCCTAGCTCTGACGGCACCTAGGGAAACCTAGCAAGCCTATCCATTTTTGTAAACTAGACACCCAGGGAAAGTCAGGATGGGTTGACTTGACTGCCTACCACCAGGTTCTGTTACCCAGAATCCCTTGCAAAGCTAGGAAATTGACAAAAAAAACGCATTTTCCTCACTTTTCTGTGGTGGAAAGTTCTGGGATCTGCGTGGATCAACAAATTTCCACCCACCCAGCGTTCCCCCGGGTCTCTCGAAAATAATGGTACCTCACTTGCCTGGGTCTGCCTAGTGCCTGCGACAGGAAACAGCGCAAAACGCAACCTGGTCGCACCTCAATTTCGCGGTGAAATCTGGCACTTTTTGGGCAAAGAGACTACCTTTTGTTTTTGAACCCTAGCTCTGCCGGCGCCTAGAGAAACCTAGCAAACCTATCCATTTTTGAAAACTTGACACCCGGGAGAATTCAGGATGGGGTGACCCGACTGCCTACCACCAGGTTCTGTTACCCAGAATCCCTTGCAAAGCTAAGAAATTGACAAACAAAATGCATTTTCCTCATATTTCTGTGGTGGAAAGTTCTGGAATCTGCGTGGATCAACAAATTTCCACCCACCCAGTGTTCCCCCGGATCTCCCGAAAAAAATGGTACCTCACTTGCCTGGGTCTTCCTAGTGCCTGCGACAGGAAACAGCACAAAACGCAACGTGGTCGCACCTCAATTACGCAGTGAAAACGGGCCCTTTTTAGGCAAAGAGACTACCTTTTGTTTTTGAACCCTAGCTCTGCCGGCACCTAGGGAAACCTAGCAAACCTATACATTTTTGTAAACTAGACACCCAGGGAAAGTCAGGATGGGTTGACTTGACTGCCTAACACCAGGTTCTGTTACCCAGAATCCCTTGCAAAGCTAAGAAATTGACAAACAAAACGCATTTTCCTCACTTTTCTGTGGTGGAAAGTTCTGGGATCTGCGTGGATCAACAAATTTCCACCCACCCAGCGTTCCCCCGCATCTCTCAAAAACAATGGTACCTCACTTGCCTGGGTCTGCCTAGTGCCTGCGACAGGAAACAGCGCAAAACGCAACGTGGTCGCACCTCAATTTCGCGGTGAAATCGGGCACTTTTTGGGCAAAGAGACTACCTTTTGTTTTTGAACCCTAGCTCTGCCGGCACCTAGGGAAACCTAGCAACCCTATACATTTTTGAAAACTAGACACCCAGGGGAATTCGGGATGGGGTGACTCGACTGCCTACCACCAGGTTCTGTTACCCAGAATCCCTTGCAAAGCAAAGAATTTGACAAAAAAAACGCATTTTCCTCACATTTCTGTGGTGGAAAGTTCTGGAATCTGCGTGGATCAACAATTTTCCACGCACCCAGCGTTCCCTCGCATCTCCTGAATAAAATGGTACCTCATTTGCCTGGGTCTGCCTAGTGCCTGTGACAGGAAACAGCGCAAAACGCAACGTGGTCGCACCTCAATTTCGCAGTGAAATCGGGCCCTTTTTGGGCAAAGAGACTACCTTTTGTTTTTGAACCCTGACTCTGCTGGCACCTTGGGAAACCTAGCAAACCTATACATTTTTGAAAACTAGACACCCAGGGGAATTCAGGATGGGGTGACTCGACTGCCTACCACCAGGTTCTGTTACCCAGAATTCCTTGCAAAGCTAAGAAATTGACAAACAAAATGCATTTTCCTCATATTTCTGTGGTGGAAAGTTCTGGAATCTGCGTGGATCAACAAATTTCCACTCACCCAGCGTTCCCCCGGATCTCCCGAAAAAAAAGGTACCTCACTTGCCTGGGTCTTCCTAGTGCCTGCGACAGGAAACAGCGCAAAACGCAACGTGGTCGCACCTCAATTACGCAGTGAAAACGGGCCCTTTTTAGGCAAAGAGACTACCTTTTGTTTTTGAACCCTAGCTCTGCCGGCACCTAGGGAAACCTAGCAAACCTATACATTTTTAAAAATTAGACATCCAGGGGAATTCAGGATGGGGTGACTCGACTGCCTACCACCAGGTTCTGTTACCCAGAATCCCTTGCAAAGCTAAGAAATTGTAAAAAAAAACCCGCATTTTCCTCACTTTTTTGTGGTGGAAAGTTCTGGAATCTGCGTGGATAAACAAATTTCCACCCACCCAGCGTTCCCCCGGATCTCCCGAAAAAAATGGTACCTCACTTGCCTGGGTCTGCCTAGTGCCTGCGACAGGAAACAGCGCAAAACGCAACGTGGTCGCGCCTCAATTTCGCGGTGAAATCAGGCCCGTTTTGGGCAAAGAGACTACCTTTTGTTTTTGAACCCTATCTCTGCCGGCACCTAGGGAAACCTAGCAAACCTATACATTTTTGAAAACTAGACACCCAGGGGAATTCAGGATGGGGTGACTCGATAGCCTACCACTAGGTTCTGTTACCCAGAATCCCTTGCAAAGCTAAGAAATTGACAAAAAAAATGCATTTTCCTCACATTTCTGTCGTGGAAAGTTCTGGAATCTGCGTGGATCAACAATTTTCCACCTACCCAGCGTTCCCCCGGGTCTCCCGCAAAAAAATGGTACCTCACTTGCCTGGGTCTGCCTAGTGCCTGCAACAGGAAACAGCGCAAAATGCAACGTGGTCGCACCTCAATTTCGTGGTGAAATCGGGCACTTTTTGGGCAAAGAGATTACCTTTTGTTTTTGAACCCTAGCTCTGCCGGCACCTAGAGAAACCTAGCAAACCTATACATTTTTGAAAACTAGACACCCTGAGGAATTCAGTATGGGGTGACTCGACTGCCTACCACCAGGTTCTGTTACCCAGAATCCCTTGCAAAGCTAAGAAATTGACAAACAAATGCATTTTCCTCACTTTTCTGTGGTGGAAAGTTCTGGAATCTGCGTGGATCAACAAATTTCCACCCACCCAGCGTTCCCCCCGGTCTCCCAAAAAAGATGGTACCTCACTTGCCTGCGTCTGCCTAGTGCCTGCGACAGGAAACAGCGCAAAACGCAACATGGTTGCACCTCAATTTCGCAGTGAAATCGGGGCCTTTTTGGGCTAAGAGACTACTTTTTGTTTTTGAACCCTAGCTCTGCCGGCACCTAGGGAAACCTAGCAAACCTATACATTTTTGAACACTAGACATCCAGAGGAATTCAGGATGGGGTTACTCGACTGCCTACCACCAGGTTCTGTTACCCAGAATCCCTTGCAAAGCTAAGAAATTGCTCAAAAAAATGCATTTTCCTCACATTTCTGTGGTGGAAAGTTCTAGAATCTGCTGGGATCAACAATTTTCCACCCACCCAGCGTTTCCCCGGGTCTCCCAAAAAAAATGGTACCTCACTTGCCTGGGTCTGCCAAGTGCCTGCGACAGGAAACAGCACAAAACTCAACGTGGTCGCACCTCAATTTCGCAGTGAAATCGGGCCATTTTTGGGCAAAGAGACTACCTTTTGTTTTTGAACCCTAGCTCTGCCGGCACCTAGGGAAACCTAGCAAACCTATACATTTTTAAAAACTAGACACCCAGGGGAATTTAGGATGCGGTGACTCGACTGCCTACCACCAGGTTCTGTTACCCAGAATCCCTTGCAAAGCTAAGAAATTGACAAACAAAATGCATTTTCCTCATATTTCTGTGGTGGAAAGTTCTGGAATCTGCGTGGATCAACAAAATTCCACCCACCCAGCGTTCCCCCGGGTCTCCCGAAAACAATGGTACCTCACTTGCCTGGGTCTGCCTAGTGCCTGCGACAGGAAAAAGTGCAAAACGCAACGTGGTTGCACCTAAATTTCGCAGTGAAATCGGGCCCTTTTGGGCAAAGAGAATACCTTTTGTTTTTTAACCCTAGCCCTGACGGCACCTAGGGAAACCTAGCAAGCCTATCCATTTTTGTAAACTAGACACCCAGGGAAAGTCAGGATGGGTTGACTTGACTGCCTACCACCAGGTTCTGTTACCCAGAATCCCTTGCAAAGCTAGGAAATTGACAAAAAAAACGCATTTTCCTCACTTTTCTGTGGTGGAAAGTTCTGGGATCTGCGTGGATCAACAAATTTCCACCCACCCAGCGTTCCCCCGCATCTCTCGAAAATAATGGTACCTCACTTGCCTGGGTCTGCCTAGTGCCTGCGACAGGAAACAGCGCAAAACGCAACCTGGTCGCACCTCAATTTCGCGGTGAAATCTGGCACTTTTTGGGCAAAGAGACTACCTTTTGTTTTTGAACCCTAGCTCTGCCGGCGCCTAGAGAAACCTAGCAAACCTATCCATTTTTGAAAACTTGACACCCGGGAGAATTCAGTATGGGGTTACTCGACTGCCTACCACCAGGTTCTGTTACCCAGAATCCCTTGCAAAGCTCGGGAAGTTGATAAAAAAATGCATTTTCCTCACTTTTCTGTGGTGGAAAGTTCTGGGATCTGCGTGGATCAACAAATTTCCACCCACCCAGCGTTCCCCCGCATCTCTCAAAAAAAATGGTACCTCACTTGCCTGGGTCTGCCTAGTGCCTGCGACAGGAAACAGCGCAAAACACAACGTGGTCGCACCTCAATTTCGCGGTGAAATCGGGCACTTTTTGGGCAAAGAGACTACCTTTTGTTTTTGAACCCTAGCTCTGCCGGCACCTAGGGAAACCTAGCAACCCTATACATTTTTGAAAACTAGACACCCAGGGGAATTCGGGATGGGGTGACTCGACTGCCTACCACCAGGTTCTGTTACCCAGAATCCCTTGCAAAGCAAAGAATTTGACAAAAAAAACGCATTTTCCTCACATTTCTGTGGTGGAAAGTTCTGGAATCTGCGTGGATCAACAATTTTCCACGCACCCAGCGTTCCCTCGCATCTCCTGAAAAAAATGGTACCTCACTTGCCTGGGTCTGCCTAGTGCCTGTGACAGGAAACAGCGCAAAACGCAACGTGGTCGCACCTCAATTTCGCAGTGAAATCGGGCCCTTTTTGGGCAAAGAGACTACCTTTTGTTTTTGAACCCTGACTCTGCCGGCACCTTGGGAAACCTAGCAAACCTATACATTTTTGAAAACTAGACACCCAGGGGAATTCAGGATGGGGTGACTCGACTGCCTACCACCAGGTTCTGTTACCCAGAATCCCTTGCAAAGCTAAGAAATTGACAAACAAAATGCATTTTCCTCATATTTCTGTGGTGAAAAGTTCTGGAATCTGCGTGGATCAACAAATTTCCACCCACCCAGCGTTCCCCCGGATCTCCCGAAAAAATTGGTACCTCACTTGCCTGGGTCTGCCTAGTGCCTGCGACAGGAAACAGCACAAAACTCAACGTGGTCGCACCTCAATTACCCAGTGAAAACGGGCCCTTTTTAGGCAAAGAGACTACCTTTTGTTTTTGAACCCTAGCTCTGCCGGCACCTAGGGAAACCTAGCAAACCTATACATTTTTGTAAACTAGACACCCAGGGAAAGTCAGGATGGGTTGACTTGACTGCCTAACACCAGGTTCTGTTACCCAGAATCCCTTGCAAAGCTAAGAAATTGACAAAAAAAACGCATTTTCCTCACTTTTCTGTGGTGGAAAGTTCTGGGATCTGCGTGGATCAACAAATTTCCACCCACCCAGCGTTCCCCCGCATCTCTCAAAAACAATGGTACCTCACTTGCCTGGGTCTGCCTAGTGCCTGCGACAGGAAACAGCGCAAAACGCAACGTGGTCGCACCTCAATTTTGCGGTGAAATCGGGCACTTTTTGGGCAAAGAGACTACCTTTTGTTTTTGAACCCTAGCTCTGCCGGCGCCTAGAGAAACCTAGCAAACCTATTCATTTTTGAAAACTAGACACCCGGGAGAATTCAGTATGGGGTCACTCGACTGCCTACCACCAGGTTCTGTTACCCAGAATCCCTTGCAAAGCTAAGAAATTGATAAAAAAATGCATTTTCCTCACTTTTCTGTGGTGGAAAGTTCTGGAATCTGCGTGGATCAACAAATTTCCACCCACCCAGCGTTCCCCCGGGTCTCCCAAAAAAGATGGTACCTCACTTGCCTGGGTCTGCCTAGTGCCTGCGACAGGAAACAGCGCAAAACGCAACGTGGTTGCACCTCAATTTCGCGGTGATATCGGGGCCTTTTTGGGCTAAGAAACTACCTTTTGTTTTTGAACCCTAGCTCTGCTGGCAAGTAGGGAAACCTAGCAAACCTATACATTTTTGAAAACTAGACACCCAGGGTAATTCAGGATGGGGTGACTCGAACGACTACCACCAGGTTCTGTTACCCAGAATCCCTTGCAAAGCTAAGAAATTGACAAACAAAATGCATTTTCCTCACTTTTCTGTGGTGGAAAGTTCTGGAATCTGCGTGGATCAACAAATTTCCACCCACCCAGCGTTCCCCCGGGTCTCCCGAAAAAAAGTGGTACCTCACTTGCCAGGCTCTGCCTAGTGCCTGCGACAGGTAACAGCGCAAAACGCAACATAGTCGCACCTCAATTTCGCGGTGAAATGGGGCCCTTTTTGGGCAAAGAGACTACCTTTTGTTTTTTAACCCTAGCTCTGCCGGCACCTAGGGAAACCTAGCAAACCTATACATTTTTGAAAACTAGACACCCAGGGTAAATCAGGATGGGGTGACTCGACTGCCTACCACCAGGTTCTGTTACCCAGAATCCCTTGGAAAGCTAAGAAATTGACAAACAAAACACATTTTCCTCACATTTCTGTGGTGGAAAGTTCTGGAATCTGCGTGGATCAACAATTTTCCACCCACCCAGCGTTCCCCCGGGTCTCCCAAAAAAATGGCACCTCACTTGCCTGGGTCTGCCTAGTGCCTGCAACAGGAAACAGCACAAAACGCAACGTGGTCGCACCTCAATTTCGCGGTGAAATCAGGCCCGTTTTGGGCAAAGAGACTACCTTTTGTTTTTGAACCCTAGCTCTGCCGGCACCTAGGGAAACCTAGCAAACCTATACATTTTTGAAAACTAGACACCCAGGGGAATTCAGGATGGGGTGACTCGATAGCCTACCACTAGGTTCTGTTACCCAGAATCCCTTGCAAAGCTAAGAAATTGACAAAAAAAACGCATTTTCCTCACATTTCTGTCGTGAAAAGTTCTGGAATCTGCGTGGATCAACAATTTTCCACCTACCCAGCGTTCCCCCGGGTCTCCCGCAAAAAAATGGTACCTCACTTGCCTGGGTCTGCCTAGTGCCTGCAACAGGAAACAGCGCAAAATGCAACGTGGTCGCACCTCAATTTCGTGGTGAAATCGGGCACTTTTTGGGCAAAGAGATTACCTTTTGTTTTTGAACCCTAGCTCTGCCGGCACCTAGAGAAACCTAGCAAACCTATACATTTTTGAAAACTAGACACCCAGAGGAATTCAGTATGGGGTGACTCGACTGCCTACCACCAGGTTCTGTTACCCAGAATCCCTTGCAAAGCTAAGAAATTGACAAACAAATGCATTTTCCTCACTTTTCTGTGGTGGAAAGTTCTGGAATCTGCGTGGATCAACAAATTTCCACCCACCCAGCGTTCCCCCGGGTCTCCCTAAAAAGATGGTACCTCACTTGCCTGCGTCTGCCTAGTGCCTGCGACAGGAAACAGCGCAAAACGCAACATGGTTGCACCTCAATTTCGCAGTGAAATCGGGGCCTTTTTGGGCTAAGAGACTACTTTTTGTTTTTGAACCCTAGCTCTGCCGGCACCTAGGGAAACCTAGCAAACCTATACATTTTTGAACACTAGACATCCAGAGGAATTCAGGATGGGGTTACTCGACTGCCTACCACCAGGTTCTGTTACCCAGAATCCCTTGGAAAGCTAAGAAATTGCTAAAAAAAACGCATTTTCCTCACATTTCTGTGGTGGAAAGTTCTAGAATCTGCTGGGATCAACAATTTTCCACCCACCCAGCGTTTCCCCGGGTCTCCCAAAAAAAATGGTACCTCACTTGCCTGGGTCTGCCAAGTGCCTGCGACAGGAAACAGCACAAAACTCAACGTGGTCGCACCTCAATTTCACAGTGAAATCGGGCCATTTTTGGGCAAAGAGACTACCTTTTGTTTTTGAACCCTAGCTCTGCCGGCTCCTAGGGAAACCTAGCAAGCCTATACATTTTTGTAAACTAGACACCCAGGGAAAGTCAGGATGGGTTGACTTGACTGCCTACCACCAGGTTCTGTTACCCAGAATCCCTTGCAAACCTAGGAAATTGACAAAAAAAACGCATTTTCCTCACTTTTCTGTGGTGGAAAGTTCTGGGATCTGTGTGGATCAACAAATTTCCACCCACCCAGCGTTCCCCCGCATCTCTCAAAAATAATGGTACCTCACTTGCCTGGGTCTGCCTAGTGCCTGCGACAGGAAACAGCGCAAAACGCAACGTAGTCGCACCTCAATTTCGCGGTGAAATCGGGCACTTTTTGGGCAAAGAGACTACCTTTTGTTTTTGAACCCTAGCTCTGCTGGCGCCTAGAGAAACCTAGCAAACCTATTCATTTTTGAAAACTTGACACCCGGGAGAATTCAGTATGGGGTCACTCGACTGCCTACCACCAGGTTCTGTTACCCAGAATCCCTTGCAAAGCTCGGGAAATTGATAAAAAAAATGCATTTTCCTCACTTTTCTGTGGTGGAAAGTTCTGGGATCTGCGTGGATCAACAAATTTCCACCCACCCAGCGTTCCCCCGCATCTATCAAAAAAAATGGTACCTCACTTGCCTGGGTCTGCCTAGTGCCTGCGACAGGAAACAGCGCAAAACGCAACGTGGTCGCACCTCAATTTCGCGGTGAAATCGGGCACTTTTTGGGCAAAGAGACTACCTTTTGTTTTTGAACCCTAGCTCTGCCGGCACCTAGGGAAACCTAGCAACCCTATACATTTTTGAAAACTAGACACCCAGGGGAATTCAGGATGGGGTGACTCGACTGCCTACCACCAGGTTCTGTTACCCAGAATCCCTTGCAAAGCAAAGAATTTGACAAAAAAAACGCATTTTCCTCACATTTCTGTGGTGGAAAGTTCTGGAATCTGCGTGGATCAACAATTTTCCACGCACCCAGCGTTCCCTCGCATCTCCTGAAAAAAATGGTACCTCACTTGCCTGGGTCTGCCTAGTGCCTGCGACAGGAAAAAGTGCAAAACGCAACGTGGTTGCACCTCAATTTCGCAGTGAAATCGGGCCCTTTTGGGCAAAGAGAATACCTTTTGTTTTTTAACCCTAGCTCTGACGGCACCTAGGGAAACCTAGCAAGCCTATACATTTTTGTAAACTAGACACCCAGGGAAAGTCAGGATGGGTTGACTTGACTGCCTACCACCAGGTTCTGTTACCCAGAATCCCTTGCAAAGCTAGGAAATTGACAAAAAAAACGCATTTTCCTCACTTTTCTGTGGTGGAAAGTTCTGGGATCTGCGTGGATCAACAAATTTCCACCCACCCAGCGTTCCCCCGCATCTCTCGAAAATAATGGTACCTCACTTGCCTGGGTCTGCCTAGTGCCTGCGACAGGAAACAGCGCAAAACGCAACGTGGTCGCACCTCAATTTCGCGGTGAAATCTGGCACTTTTTGGGCAAAGAGACTACCTTTTGTTTTTGAACCCTAGCTCTGCCGGCGCCTAGAGAAACCTAGCAAACCTATCCATTTTTGAAAACTTGACACCCGGGAGAATTCAGTATGGGGTTACTCGACTGCCTACCACCAGGTTCTGTTACCCAGAATCCCTTGCAAAGCTCGGGAAATTGATAAAAAAATGCATTTTCCTCACTTTTCTGTGGTGGAAAGTTCTGGGATCTGCGTGGATCAACAAATTTCCACCCACCCAGCGTTCCCCCGCATCTCTCAAAAAAAATGGTACCTCACTTGCCTGGGTCTGCCTAGTGCCTGCGACAGGAAACAGCGCAAAACACAACGTGGTCGCACCTCAATTTCGCGGTGAAATCGGGCACTTTTTGGGCAAAGAGACTACCTTTTGTTTTTGAACCCTAGCTCTGCCGGCACCTAGGGAAACCTAGCAACCCTATACATTTTTGAAAACTAGACACCCAGGGGAATTCGGGATGGGGTGACTCGACTGCCTACCACCAGGTTCTGTTACCCAGAATCCCTTGCAAAGCAAAGAATTTGACAAAAAAAACGCATTTTCCTCACATTTCTGTGGTGGAAAGTTCTGGAATCTGCGTGGATCAACAATTTTCCACGCACCCAGCGTTCCCTCGCATCTCCTGAAAAAAATGGTACCTCACTTGCCTGGGTCTGCCTAGTGCCTGTGACAGGAAACAGCGCAAAACGCAACGTGGTCGCACCTCAATTTCGCAGTGAAATCGGGCCCTTTTTGGGCAAAGAGACTACCTTTTGTTTTTGAACCCTGACTCTGCCGGCACCTTGGGAAACCTAGCAAACCTATACATTTTTGAAAACTAGACACCCAGGGGAATTCAGGATGGGGTGACTCGACTGCCTACCACCAGGTTCTGTTACCCAGAATCCCTTGCAAAGCTAAGAAATTGACAAACAAAATGCATTTTCCTCATATTTCTGTGGTGAAAAGTTCTGGAATCTGCGTGGATCAACAAATTTCCACCCACCCAGCGTTCCCCCGGATCTCCCGAAAAAATTGGTACCTCACTTGCCTGGGTCTGCCTAGTGCCTGCGACAGGAAACAGCACAAAACTCAACGTGGTCGCACCTCAATTACCCAGTGAAAACGGGCCCTTTTTAGGCAAAGAGACTACCTTTTGTTTTTGAACCCTAGCTCTGCCGGCACCTAGGGAAACCTAGCAAACCTATACATTTTTGTAAACTAGACACCCAGGGAAAGTCAGGATGGGTTGACTTGACTGCCTAACACCAGGTTCTGTTACCCAGAATCCCTTGCAAAGCTAAGAAATTGACAAAAAAAACGCATTTTCCTCACTTTTCTGTGGTGGAAAGTTCTGGGATCTGCGTGGATCAACAAATTTCCACCCACCCAGCGTTCCCCCGCATCTCTCAAAAACAATGGTACCTCACTTGCCTGGGTCTGCCTAGTGCCTGCGACAGGAAACAGCGCAAAACGCAACGTGGTCGCACCTCAATTTTGCGGTGAAATCGGGCACTTTTTGGGCAAAGAGACTACCTTTTGTTTTTGAACCCTAGCTCTGCCGGCGCCTAGAGAAACCTAGCAAACCTATTCATTTTTGAAAACTAGACACCCGGGAGAATTCAGTATGGGGTCACTCGACTGCCTACCACCAGGTTCTGTTACCCAGAATCCCTTGCAAAGCTAAGAAATTGATAAAAAAATGCATTTTCCTCACTTTTCTGTGGTGGAAAGTTCTGGAATCTGCGTGGATCAACAAATTTCCACCCACCCAGCGTTCCCCCGGGTCTCCCAAAAAAGATGGTACCTCACTTGCCTGGGTCTGCCTAGTGCCTGCGACAGGAAACAGCGCAAAACGCAACGTGGTTGCACCTCAATTTCGCGGTGATATCGGGGCCTTTTTGGGCTAAGAAACTACCTTTTGTTTTTGAACCCTAGCTCTGCTGGCAAGTAGGGAAACCTAGCAAACCTATACATTTTTGAAAACTAGACACCCAGGGTAATTCAGGATGGGGTGACTCGAACGACTACCACCAGGTTCTGTTACCCAGAATCCCTTGCAAAGCTAAGAAATTGACAAACAAAATGCATTTTCCTCACTTTTCTGTGGTGGAAAGTTCTGGAATCTGCGTGGATCAACAAATTTCCACCCACCCAGCGTTCCCCCGGGTCTCCCGAAAAAAAGTGGTACCTCACTTGCCAGGCTCTGCCTAGTGCCTGCGACAGGTAACAGCGCAAAACGCAACATAGTCGCACCTCAATTTCGCGGTGAAATGGGGCCCTTTTTGGGCAAAGAGACTACCTTTTGTTTTTTAACCCTAGCTCTGCCGGCACCTAGGGAAACCTAGCAAACCTATACATTTTTGAAAACTAGACACCCAGGGTAAATCAGGATGGGGTGACTCGACTGCCTACCACCAGGTTCTGTTACCCAGAATCCCTTGGAAAGCTAAGAAATTGACAAACAAAACACATTTTCCTCACATTTCTGTGGTGGAAAGTTCTGGAATCTGCGTGGATCAACAATTTTCCACCCACCCAGCGTTCCCCCGGGTCTCCCAAAAAAATGGCACCTCACTTGCCTGGGTCTGCCTAGTGCCTGCAACAGGAAACAGCACAAAACGCAACGTGGTCGCACCTCAATTTCGCGGTGAAATCAGGCCCGTTTTGGGCAAAGAGACTACCTTTTGTTTTTGAACCCTAGCTCTGCCGGCACCTAGGGAAACCTAGCAAACCTATACATTTTTGAAAACTAGACACCCAGGGGAATTCAGGATGGGGTGACTCGATAGCCTACCACTAGGTTCTGTTACCCAGAATCCCTTGCAAAGCTAAGAAATTGACAAAAAAAACGCATTTTCCTCACATTTCTGTCGTGAAAAGTTCTGGAATCTGCGTGGATCAACAATTTTCCACCTACCCAGCGTTCCCCCGGGTCTCCCGCAAAAAAATGGTACCTCACTTGCCTGGGTCTGCCTAGTGCCTGCAACAGGAAACAGCGCAAAATGCAACGTGGTCGCACCTCAATTTCGTGGTGAAATCGGGCACTTTTTGGGCAAAGAGATTACCTTTTGTTTTTGAACCCTAGCTCTGCCGGCACCTAGAGAAACCTAGCAAACCTATACATTTTTGAAAACTAGACACCCAGAGGAATTCAGTATGGGGTGACTCGACTGCCTACCACCAGGTTCTGTTACCCAGAATCCCTTGCAAAGCTAAGAAATTGACAAACAAATGCATTTTCCTCACTTTTCTGTGGTGGAAAGTTCTGGAATCTGCGTGGATCAACAAATTTCCACCCACCCAGCGTTCCCCCGGGTCTCCCTAAAAAGATGGTACCTCACTTGCCTGCGTCTGCCTAGTGCCTGCGACAGGAAACAGCGCAAAACGCAACATGGTTGCACCTCAATTTCGCAGTGAAATCGGGGCCTTTTTGGGCTAAGAGACTACTTTTTGTTTTTGAACCCTAGCTCTGCCGGCACCTAGGGAAACCTAGCAAACCTATACATTTTTGAACACTAGACATCCAGAGGAATTCAGGATGGGGTTACTCGACTGCCTACCACCAGGTTCTGTTACCCAGAATCCCTTGGAAAGCTAAGAAATTGCTAAAAAAAACGCATTTTCCTCACATTTCTGTGGTGGAAAGTTCTAGAATCTGCTGGGATCAACAATTTTCCACCCACCCAGCGTTTCCCCGGGTCTCCCAAAAAAAATGGTACCTCACTTGCCTGGGTCTGCCAAGTGCCTGCGACAGGAAACAGCACAAAACTCAACGTGGTCGCACCTCAATTTCACAGTGAAATCGGGCCATTTTTGGGCAAAGAGACTACCTTTTGTTTTTGAACCCTAGCTCTGCCGGCTCCTAGGGAAACCTAGCAAGCCTATACATTTTTGTAAACTAGACACCCAGGGAAAGTCAGGATGGGTTGACTTGACTGCCTACCACCAGGTTCTGTTACCCAGAATCCCTTGCAAACCTAGGAAATTGACAAAAAAAACGCATTTTCCTCACTTTTCTGTGGTGGAAAGTTCTGGGATCTGTGTGGATCAACAAATTTCCACCCACCCAGCGTTCCCCCGCATCTCTCGAAAATAATGGTACCTCACTTGCCTGGGTCTGCCTAGTGCCTGCGACAGGAAACAGCGCAAAACGCAACGTAGTCGCACCTCAATTTCGCGGTGAAATCGGGCACTTTTTGGGCAAAGAGACTACCTTTTGTTTTTGAACCCTAGCTCTGCTGGCGCCTAGAGAAACCTAGCAAACCTATTCATTTTTGAAAACTTGACACCCGGGAGAATTCAGTATGGGGTCACTCGACTGCCTACCACCAGGTTCTGTTACCCAGAATCCCTTGCAAAGCTCGGGAAATTGATTAAAAAAATGCATTTTCCTCACTTTTCTGTGGTGGAAAGTTCTGGGATCTGCGTGGATCAACAAATTTCCACCCACCCAGCGTTCCCCCGCATCTATCAAAAAAAATGGTACCTCACTTGCCTGGGTCTGCCTAGTGCCTGCGACAGGAAACAGCGCAAAACGCAACGTGGTCGCACCTCAATTTCGCGGTGAAATCGGGCACTTTTTGGGCAAAGAGACTACCTTTTGTTTTTGAACCCTAGCTCTGCCGGCACCTAGGGAAACCTAGCAACCCTATACATTTTTGAAAACTAGACACCCAGGGGAATTCAGGATGGGGTGACTCGACTGCCTACCACCAGGTTCTGTTACCCAGAATCCCTTGCAAAGCAAAGAATTTGACAAAAAAAACGCATTTTCCTCACATTTCTGTGGTGGAAAGTTCTGGAATCTGCGTGGATCAACAATTTTCCACGCACCCAGCGTTCCCTCGCATCTCCTGAAAAAAATGGTACCTCACTTGCCTGGGTCTGCCTAGTGCCTGCGACAGGAAAAAGTGCAAAACGCAACGTGGTTGCACCTCAATTTCGCAGTGAAATCGGGCCCTTTTGGGCAAAGAGAATACCTTTTGTTTTTTAACCCTAGCTCTGACGGCACCTAGGGAAACCTAGCAAGCCTATACATTTTTGTAAACTAGACACCCAGGGAAAGTCAGGATGGGTTGACTTGACTGCCTACCACCAGGTTCTGTTACCCAGAATCCCTTGCAAAGCTAGGAAATTGACAAAAAAAACGCATTTTCCTCACTTTTCTGTGGTGGAAAGTTCTGGGATCAGCGTGGATCAACAAATTTCCACCCACCCAGCGTTCCCCCGCATCTCTCGAAAATAATGGTACCTCACTTGCCTGGGTCTGCCTAGTGCCTGCGACAGGAAACAGCGCAAAACGCAACGTGGTCGCACCTCAATTTCGCGGTGAAATCTGGCACTTTTTGGGCAAAGAGACTACCTTTTGTTTTTGAACCCTAGCTCTGCCGGCGCCTAGAGAAACCTAGCAAACCTATCCATTTTTGAAAACTTGACACCCGGGAGAATTCAGTATGGGGTTACTCGACTGCCTACCACCAGGTTCTGTTACCCAGAATCCCTTGCAAAGCTCGGGAAATTGATAAAAAAATGCATTTTCCTCACTTTTCTGTGGTGGAAAGTTCTGGGATCTGCGTGGATCAACAAATTTCCACCCACCCAGCGTTCCCCCGCATCTCTCAAAAAAAATGGTACCTCACTTGCCTGGGTCTGCCTAGTGCCTGCGACAGGAAACAGCGCAAAACACAACGTGGTCGCACCTCAATTTCGCGGTGAAATCGGGCACTTTTTGGGCAAAGAGACTACCTTTTGTTTTTGAACCCTAGCTCTGCCGGCACCTAGGGAAACCTAGCAACCCTATACATTTTTGAAAACTAGACACCCAGGGGAATTCGGGATGGGGTGACTCGACTGCCTACCACCAGGTTCTGTTACCCAGAATCCCTTGCAAAGCAAAGAATTTGACAAAAAAAACGCATTTTCCTCACATTTCTGTGGTGGAAAGTTCTGGAATCTGCGTGGATCAACAATTTTCCACGCACCCAGCGTTCCCTCGCATCTCCTGAAAAAAATGGTACCTCACTTGCCTGGGTCTGCCTAGTGCCTGTGACAGGAAACAGCGCAAAACGCAACGTGGTCGCACCTCAATTTCGCAGTGAAATCGGGCCCTTTTTGGGCAAAGAGACTACCTTTTGTTTTTGAACCCTGACTCTGCCGGCACCTTGGGAAACCTAGCAAACCTATACATTTTTGAAAACTAGACACCCAGGGGAATTCAGGATGGGGTGACCCGACTGCCTACCACCAGGTTCTGTTACCCAGAATCCCTTGCAAAGCTAAGAAATTGACAAACAAAATGCATTTTCCTCATATTTCTGTGGTGGAAAGTTCTGGAATCTGCGTGGATCAACAAATTTCCACCCACCCAGCGTTCCCCCGGATCTCCCGAAAAAAATGGTACCTCACTTGCCTGGGTCTTCCTAGTGCCTGCGACAGGAAACAGCGCAAAACGCAACGTGGTCGCACCTCAATTACGCAGTGAAAACGGGCCCTTTTTAGGCAAAGAGACTACCTTTTGTTTTTGAACCCTAGCTCTGCCGGCACCTAGGGAAACCTATCAAACCTATACATTTTTAAAAATTAGACATCCAGGGGAATTCAGGATGGGGTGACTTGACTGCCTACCACCAGGTTTTGTTACCCAGAATCCCTTGCAAAGCTAAGAAATTGTAAAACAAAACCGCATTTTCCTCACTTTTTTGTGGTGGAAAGTTCTGGAATCTGCGTGGATAAACAAATTTCCACCCACCCAGCGTTCCCCCGGATCTCCCGAAAAAATTGGTACCTCACTTGCCTGGGTCTGCCTAGTGCCTGCGACAGGAAACAGCACAAAACTCAACGTGGTCGCACCTCAATTACGCAGTGAAAACGGGCCCTTTTTAGGCAAAGAGACTACCTTTTGTTTTTGAACCCTAGCTCTGCCGGCACCTAGGGAAACCTAGCAAACCTATACATTTTTGTAAACTAGACACCCAGGGAAAGTCAGGATGGGTTGACTTGACTGCCTAACACCAGGTTCTGTTACCCAGAATCCCTTGCAAAGCTAAGAAATTGACAAAAAAAACACATTTTCCTCACTTTTCTGCGGTGGAAAGTTCTGGGATCTGCGTGGATCAACAAATTTCCACCCACCCAGCGTTCCCCCGCATCTCTCAAAAACAATGGTACCTCACTTGCCTGGGTCTGCCTAGTGCCTGCGACAGGAAACAGCGCAAAACGCAACGTGGTCGCACCTCAATTTTGCGGTGAAATCGGGCACTTTTTGGGCAAAGAGACTACCTTTTGTTTTTGAACCCTAGCTCTGCCGGCGCCTAGAGAAACCTAGCAAACCTATTCATTTTTGAAAACTAGACACCCGGGAGAATTAAGTATGGGGTCACTCGACTGCCTACCACCAGGTTCTGTTACCCAGAATCCCTTGCAAAGCTAAGAAATTGATAAAAAAATGCATTTTCCTCACTTTTCTGTGGTGGAAAGTTCTGGAATCTGCGTGGATCAACAAATTTCCACCCACCCAGCGTTCCCCCGGGTCTCCCAAAAAAGATGGTACCTCACTTGCCTGGGTCTGCCTAGTGCCTGCGACAGGAAACAGCGCAAAACGCAACGTGGTTGCACCTCAATTTCGCGGTGATATCGGGGCCTTTTTGGGCTAAGAAACTACCTTTTGTTTTTGAACCCTAGCTCTGCTGGCAAGTAGGGAAACCTAGCAAACCTATACATTTTTGAAAACTAGACACCCAGGGTAATTCAGGATGGGGTGACTCGAACGACTACCACCAGGTTCTGTTACCCAGAATCCCTTGCAAAGCTAAGAAATTGACAAACAAAATGCATTTTCCTCACTTTTCTGTGGTGGAAAGTTCTGGAATCTGCGTGGATCAACAAATTTCCACCCACCCAGCGTTCCCCCGGGTCTCCCGAAAAAAAGTGGTACCTCACTTGCCAGGCTCTGCCTAGTGCCTGCGACAGGTAACAGCGCAAAACGCAACATAGTCGCACCTCAATTTCGCGGTGAAATGGGGCCCTTTTTGGGCAAAGAGACTACCTTTTGTTTTTTAACCCTAGCTCTGCCGGCACCTAGGGAAACCTAGCAAACCTATACATTTTTGAAAACTAGACACCCAGGGTAAATCAGGATGGGGTGACTCGACTGCCTACCACCAGGTTCTGTTACCCAGAATCCCTTGGAAAGCTAAGAAATTGACAAACAAAACACATTTTCCTCACATTTCTGTGGTGGAAAGTTCTGGAATCTGCGTGGATCAACAATTTTCCACCCACCCAGCGTTCCCCCGGGTCTCCCAAAAAAATGGCACCTCACTTGCCTGGGTCTGCCTAGTGCCTGCAACAGGAAACAGCACAAAACGCAACGTGGTCGCACCTCAATTTCGCGGTGAAATCAGGCCCGTTTTGGGCAAAGAGACTACCTTTTGTTTTTGAACCCTAGCTCTGCCGGCACCTAGGGAAACCTAGCAAACCTATACATTTTTGAAAACTAGACACCCAGGGGAATTCAGGATGGGGTGACTCGATAGCCTACCACTAGGTTCTGTTACCCAGAATCCCTTGCAAAGCTAAGAAATTGACAAAAAAAACGCATTTTCCTCACATTTCTGTCGTGGAAAGTTCTGGAATCTGCGTGGATCAACAATTTTCCACCTACCCAGCGTTCCCCCGGGTCTCCCGCAAAAAAATGGTACCTCACTTGCCTGGGTCTGCCTAGTGCCTGCAACAGGAAACAGCGCAAAATGCAACGTGGTCGCACCTCAATTTCGTGGTGAAATCGGGCACTTTTTGGGCAAAGAGATTACCTTTTGTTTTTGAACCCTAGCTCTGCCGGCACCTAGAGAAACCTAGCAAACCTATACATTTTTGAAAACTAGTCACCCAGAGGAATTCAGTATGGGGTGACTCGACTGCCTACCACCAGGTTCTGTTACCCAGAATCCCTTGCAAAGCTAAGAAATTGACAAACAAATGCATTTTCCTCACTTTTCTGTGGTGGAAAGTTCTGGAATCTGCGTGGATCAACAAATTTCCACCCACCCAGCGTTCCCCCGGGTCTCCCTAAAAAGATGGTACCTCACTTGCCTGCGTCTGCCTAGTGCCTGCGACAGGAAACAGCGCAAAACGCAACATGGTTGCACCTCAATTTCGCAGTGAAATCGGGGCCTTTTTGGGCTAAGAGACTACTTTTTGTTTTTGAACCCTAGCTCTGCCGGCACCTAGGGAAACCTAGCAAACCTATACATTTTTGAACACTAGACATCCAGAGGAATTCAGGATGGGGTTACTCGACTGCCTACCACCAGGTTCTGTTACCCAGAATCCCTTGGAAAGCTAAGAAATTGCTCAAAAAAACGCATTTTCCTCACATTTCTGTGGTGGAAAGTTCTAGAATCTGCTGGGATCAACAATTTTCCACCCACCCAGCGTTTCCCCGGGTCTCCCAAAAAAAATGGTACCTCACTTGCCTGGGTCTGCCAAGTGCCTGCGACAGGAAACAGCACAAAACTCAACGTGGTCGCACCTCAATTTCGCAGTGAAATCGGGCCATTTTTGGGCAAAGAGACTACCTTTTGTTTTTGAACCCTAGCTCTGCCGGCACCTAGGGAAACCTAGCAAGCCTATACATTTTTGTAAACTAGACACCCAGGGAAAGTCAGGATGGGTTGACTTAACTGCCTACCACCAGGTTCTGTTACCCAGAATCCCTTGCAAAGCTAGGAAATTGACAAAAAAAACGCATTTTCCTCACTTTTCTGTGGTGGAAAGTTCTGGGATCTGTGTGGATCAACAAATTTCCACCCACCCAGCGTTCCCCCTCATCTCTCGAAAATAATGGTACCTCACTTGCCTGGGTCTGCCTAGTGCCTGCGACAGGAAACAGCGCAAAACGCAACGTAGTCGCACCTCAATTTCGCGGTGAAATCGGGCACTTTTTGGGCAAAGAGACTACCTTTTGTTTTTGAACCCTAGCTCTGCTGGCGCCTAGAGAAACCTAGCAAACCTATTCATTTTTCAAAACTTGACACCCGGGAGAATTCAGTATGGGGTCACTCGACTGCCTACCACCAGGTTCTGTTACCCAGAATCCCTTGCAAAGCTCGGGAAATTGATAAAAAAATGCATTTTCCTCACTTTTCTGTGGTGGAAAGTTCTGGGATCTGCGTGGATCAACAAATTTCCACCCACCCAGCGTTCCCCCGCATCTATCAAAAAAATGGTACCTCACTTGCCTGGGTCTGCCTAGTGCCTGCGACAGGAAACAGCGCAAAACGCAATGTGGTCGCACCTCAATTTCGCGGTGAAATCGGGCACTTTTTGGGCAAAGAGACTACCTTTCGTTTTTGAACCCTAGCTCTGCCGGCACCTAGGGAAACCTAGCAACCCTATACATTTTGGAAAACTAGACACCCAGGGGAATTCAGGATGGGGTGACTCGACTGCCTACCACCAGGTTCTGTTACCCAGAATCCCTTGCAAAGCAAAGAATTTGACAAAAAAAACGCATTTTCCTCACATTTCTGTGGTGGAAAGTTCTGGAATCTGCGTGGATCAACAATTTTCCACGCACGCAGCGTTCCCTCGCATCTCCTGAAAAAAATGGTACCTCACTTGCCTGGGTCTGCCTAGTGCCTGTGACAGGAAACAGCGCAAAACGCAACGTGGTCGCACCTCAATTTCGCAGTGAAATCGGGCCCTTTTTGGGCAAAGAGACTACCTTTTGTTTTTGAACCCTGACTCTGCCGGCACCTTGGGAAACCTAGCAAACCTATACAATTTTTGAAAACTAGACACCCAGGGGAATTCAGGATGGGGTGACTCGACTGCCTACCACCAGGTTCTGTTACCCAGAATCCCTTGCAAAGCTAAGAAATTGACAAACAAAATGCATTTTCCTCATATTTCTGTGGTGGAAAGTTCTGGAATCTGCGTGGATCAACAAATTTCCACCCACCCAGCGTTCCCCCGGATCTCCCGAAAAAAATGGTACCTCACTTGCCTGGGTCTTCCTAGTGCCTGCGACAGGAAACAGCGCAAAACGCAACGT
This sequence comes from Lissotriton helveticus, assembly GCF_964261635.1. Lineage (NCBI taxonomy): Eukaryota > Metazoa > Chordata > Amphibia > Caudata > Salamandridae > Lissotriton > Lissotriton helveticus. Next base: position 1,791,978,441 of record NC_136068.1, read on the forward strand.
GGTCGCACCTCAATTACGCAGTGAAAACGGGCCCTTTTTAGGCAAAGAGACTACCTTTTGTTTTTGAACCCTGACTCTGCCGGCACCTTGGGAAACCTAGCAAACCTATACATTTTTGAAAACTAGACACCCAGGGGAATTCAGGATGGGGTGACTCGACTGTGTACCACCAGGTTCTGTTACCCAGAATCCCTTGCAAAGCTAAGAAATTGACAAACAAAATGCATTTTCCTCATATTTCTGTGGTAGAAAGTTCTGGAATCTGCGTGGATCAACAAATTTCCACCCACCCAGCGTTCCCCCGGATCTCCCGAAAAACATGGTACCTCACTTGCCTGGGTCTTCCTAGTGCCTGCGACAGGAAACAGCGCAAAACGCAACGTGGTCGCACCTCAATTACGCAGTGAAAACGGGCCCTTCTTAGGCAAAGAGACTACCTTTTGTTTTTGAACCCTGACTCTGCCGGCACCTTGGGAAACCTAGCAACCCTATACATTTTTGAAAACTAGACACCCAGGGGAATTCGGGATGGGGTGACTCGACTGCCTACCACCAGGTTCTGTTACCCAGAATCCCTTGCAAAGCAAAGAATTTGACAAAAAAAACGCATTTTCCTCACATTTCTGTGGTGGAAAGTTCTGGAATCTGCGTGGATCAACAATTTTCCACGCACCCAGCGTTCCCTCGCATCACCTGAAAAAAATGGTACCTCACTTGCCTGGGTCTGCCTAGTGCCTGTGACAGGAAACAGCGCAAAACGCAACGTGGTCGCACCTCAATTTCGCAGTGAAATCGGGCCCTTTTTGGGCAAAGAGACTACCTTTTGTTTTTGAACCCTGACTCTGCCGGCACCTTGGGAAACCTAGCAAACCTATACATTTTTGAAAACTAGACACCCAGGGGAATTCAGGATGGGGTGACTCGACTGCCTACCACCAGGTTCTGTTACCCAGAATCCCTTGCAAAGCTAAGAAATTGACAAACAAAATGCATTTTCCTCATATTTCTGTGGTGGAAAGTTCTGGAATCTGCGTGGATCAACAAATTTCCACCCACCCAGCGTTCCCCCGGATCTCCCGAAAAAAATGGTACCTCACTTGCCTGGGTCTTCCTAGTGCCTGCGACAGGAAACAGCGCAAAACGCAACGTGGTCGCACCTCAATTACGCAGTGAAAACGGGCCCTTTTTAGGCAAAGAGACTACCTTTTGTTTTTGAACCCTAGCTCTGCCGGCACCTAGGGAAACCTAGCAAACCTATACATTTTTAAAAATTAGACATCCAGGGGAATTCAGGATGGGGTGACTTGACTGCCTACCACCAGGTTCTGTTACCCAGAATCCCTTGCAAAGCTAAGAAATTGTAAAACAAAACCGCATTTTCCTCACTTTTTTGTGGTGGAAAGTTCTGGAATCTGCGTGGATAAACAAATTTCCACCCACCCAGCGTTCCCCCGGATCTCCCGAAAAAATTGGTACCTCACTTGCCTGGGTCTGCCTAGTGCCTGCGACAGGAAACAGCACAAAACTCAACGTGGTCGCACCTCAATTACGCAGTGAAAACGGGCCCTTTTTAGGCAAAGAGACTACCTTTTGTTTTTTAACCCTAGCTCTGCCGGCACCTAGGGAAACCTAGCAAACCTATACATTTTTGTAAACTAGACACCCAGGGAAAGTCAGGATGGGTTGACTTGACTGCCTAACACCAGGTTCTGTTACCCAGAATCCCTTGCAAAGCTAAGAAATTGACAAAAAAAACGCATTTTCCTCACTTTTCTGTGGTGGAAAGTTCTGGGATCTGCGTGGATCAACAAATTTCCACCCACCCAGCGTTCCCCCGCATCTCTCAAAAACAATGGTACCTCACTTGCCTGGGTCTGCCTAGTGCCTGCGACAGGAAACAGCGCAAAACGCAACGTGGTCGCACCTCAATTTTGCGGTGAAATCGGGCACTTTTTGGGCAAAGAGACTACCTTTTGTTTTTGAACCCTAGCTCTGCCGGCGCCTAGAGAAACCTAGCAAACCTATTCATTTTTGAAAACTAGACAACCGGGAGAATTCAGTATGGGGTCACTCGACTGCCTACCACCAGGTTCTGTTACCCAGAATCCCTTGCAAAGCTAAGAAATTGATAAAAAAATGCATTTTCCTCACTTTTCTGTGGTGGAAAGTTCTGGAATCTGCGTGGATCAACAAATTTCCACCCACCCAGCGTTCCCCCGGGTCTCCCAAAAAAGATGGTACCTCACTTGCCTGGGTCTGCCTAGTGCCTGCGACAGGAAACAGCGCAAAACGCAACGTGGTTGCACCTCAATTTCGCGGTGATATCGGGGCCTTTTTGGGCTAAGAAACTACCTTTTGTTTTTGAACCCTAGCTCTGCTGGCAAGTAGGGAAACCTAGCAAACCTATACATTTTTGAAAACTAGACACCCAGGGTAATTCAGGATGGGGTGACTCGAACGACTACCACCAGGTTCTGTTACCCAGAATCCCTTGCATAGCTAAGAAATTGACAAACAAAATGCATTTTCCTCACTTTTCTGTGGTGGAAAGTTCTGGAATCTGCGTGGATCAACAAATTTCCACCCACCCAGCGTTCCCCCGGGTCTCCCGAAAAAAAGTGGTACCTCACTTGCCAGGCTCTGCCTAGTGCCTGCGACAGGTAACAGCGCAAAACGCAACATAGTCGCACCTCAATTTCGCGGTGAAATGGGGCCCTTTTTGGGCAAAGAGACTACCTTTTGTTTTTTAACCCTAGCTCTGCCGGCACCTAGGGAAACCTAGCAAACCTATACATTTTTGAAAACTAGACACCCAGGGTAAATCAGGATGGGGTGACTCGACTGCCTACCACCAGGTTCTGTTACCCAGAATCCCTTGGAAAGCTAAGAAATTGACAAACAAAACACATTTTCCTCACATTTCTGTGGTGGAAAGTTCTGGAATCTGCGTGGATCAACAATTTTCCACCCACCCAGCGTTCCCCCGGGTCTCCCAAAAAAATGGCACCTCACTTGCCTGGGTCTGCCTAGTGCCTGCAACAGGAAACAGCACAAAACGCAACGTGGTCGCACCTCAATTTCGCGGTGAAATCAGGCCCATTTTGGGCAAAGAGACTACCTTTTGTTTTTGAACCCTAGCTCTGCCGGCACCTAGGGAAACCTAGCAAACCTATACATTTTTGAAAACTAGACACCCAGGGGAATTCAGGATGGGGTGACTCGATAGCCTACCGCTAGGTTCTGTTACCCAGAATCCCTTGCAAAGCTAAGAAATTGACAAAAAAAACGCATTTTCCTCACATTTCTGTCGTGGAAAGTTCTGGAATCTGCGTGGATCAACAATTTTCCACCTACCCAGCGTTCCCCCGGGTCTCCCGCAAAAAAATGGTACCTCACTTGCCTGGGTCTGCCTAGTGCCTGCAACAGGAAACAGCGCAAAATGCAACGTGGTCGCACCTCAATTTCGTGGTGAAATCGGGCACTTTTTGGGCAAAGAGATTACCTTTTGTTTTTGAACCCTAGCTCTGCCGGCACCTAGAGAAACCTAGCAAACCTATACATTTTTGAAAACTAGACACCCAGAGGAATTCAGTATGGGGTGACTCGACTGCCTACCACCAGGTTCTGTTACCCAGAATCCCTTGCAAAGCTAAGAAATTGACAAACAAATGCATTTTCCTCACTTTTCTGTGGTGGAAAGTTCTGGAATCTGCGTGGATCAACAAATTTCCACCCACCCAGCGTTCCCCCGGGTCTCCCTAAAAAGATGGTACCTCACTTGCCTGCGTCTGCCTAGTGCCTGCGACAGGAAACAGCGCAAAACGCAACATGGTTGCACCTCAATTTCGCAGTGAAATCGGGGCCTTTTTGGGCTAAGAGACTACTTTTTGTTTTTGAACCCTAGCTCTGCCGGCACCTAGGGAAACCTAGCAAACCTATACATTTTTGAACACTAGACATCCAGAGGAATTCAGGATGGGGTTACTCGACTGCCTACCACCAGGTTCTGTTACCCAGAATCCCTTGGAAAGCTAAGAAATTGCTCAAAAAAACGCATTTTCCTCACATTTCTGTGGTGGAAAGTTCTAGAATCTGCTGGGATCAACAATTTTCCACCCACCCAGCGTTTCCCCGGGTCTCCCAAAAAAAATGGTACCTCACTTGCCTGGGTCTGCCAAGTGCCTGCGACAGGAAACAGCACAAAACTCAACGTGGTCGCACCTCAATTTCGCAGTGAAATCGGGCCATTTTTGGGCAAAGAGACTACCTTTTGTTTTTGAACCCTAGCTCTGCCGGCACCTAGGGAAACCTAGCAAGCCTATACATTTTTGTAAACTAGACACCCAGGGAAAGTCAGGATGGGTTGACTTGACTGCCTACCACCAGGTTCTGTTACCCAGAATCCCTTGCAAAGCTAGGAAATTGACAAAAAAAACGCATTTTCCTCACTTTTCTGTGGTGGAAAGTTCTGGGATCTGTGTGGATCAACAAATTTCCACCCACCCAGCGTTCCCCCGCATCTCTCGAAAATAATGGTACCTCACTTGCCTGGGTCTGCCTAGTGCCTGCGACAGGAAACAGCGCAAAACGCAACGTAGTCGCACCTCAATTTCGCGGTGAAATCGGGCACTTTTTGGGCAAAGAGACTACCTTTTGTTTTTGAACCCTAGCTCTGCTGGCGCCTAGAGAAACCTAGCAAACCTATTCATTTTTGAAAACTTGACACCCGGGAGAATTCAGTATGGGGTCACTCGACTGCCTACCACCAGGTTCTGTTACCCAGAATCCCTTGCAAAGCTCGGGAAATTGATAAAAAAATGCATTTTCCTCACTTTTCTGTGGTGGAAAGTTCTGGGATCTGCGTGGATCAACAAATTTCCACCCACCCAGCGTTCCCCCGCATCTATCAAAAAAAATGGTACCTCACTTGCCTGGGTCTGCCTAGTGCCTGCGACAGGAAACAGCGCAAAACGCAACGTGGTCGCACCTCAATTTCGCGGTGAAATCGGGCACTTTTTGGGCAAAGAGACTACCTTTCGTTTTTGAACCCTAGCTCTGCCGGCACCTAGGGAAACCTAGCAACCCTATACATTTTTGAAAACTAGACACCCAGGGGAATTCAGGATCGGGTGACTCGACTGCCTACCACCAGGTTCTGTTACCCAGAATCCCTTGCAAAGCAAAGAATTTGACAAAAAAAACGCATTTTCCTCACATTTCTGTGGTGGAAAGTTCTGGAATCTGCGTGGATCAACAATTTTCCACGCACCCAGCGTTCCCTCGCATCTCCTGAAAAAAATGGTACCTCACTTGCCTGGGTCTGCCTAGTGCCTGCGACAGGAAAAAGTGCAAAACGCAACGTGGTTGCACCTCAATTTCGCAGTGAAATCGGGCCCTTTTGGGCAAAGAGAATACCTTTTGTTTTTTAACCCTAGCTCTGACGGCACCTAGGGAAACCTAGCAAGCCTATACATTTTTGTAAACTAGACACCCAGGGAAAGTCAGGATGGGTTGACTTGACTGCCTACCACCAGGTTCTGTTACCCAGAATCCCTTGCAAAGCTAGGAAATTGACAAAAAAAACGCATTTTCCTCACTTTTCTGTGGTGGAAAGTTCTGGGATCTGCGTGGATCAACAAATTTCCACCCACCCAGCGTTCCCCCGCATCTCTCGAAAATAATGGTACCTCACTTGCCTGGGTCTGCCTAGTGCCTGCGACAGGAAACAGCGCAAAACGCAACGTGGTCGCACCTCAATTTCGCGGTGAAATCTGGCACTTTTTGGGCAAAGAGACTACCTTTTGTTTTTGAACCCTAGCTCTGCCGGCGCCTAGAGAAACCTAGCAAACCTATCCATTTTTGAAAACTTGACACCCGGGAGAATTCAGTATGGGGTTACTCGACTGCCTACCACCAGGTTCTGTTACCCAGAATCCCTTGCAAAGCTCGGGAAATTGATAAAAAAATGCATTTTCCTCACTTTTCTGTGGTGGAAAGTTCTGGGATCTGCGTGGATCAACAAATTTCCACCCACCCAGCGTTCCCCCGCATCTCTCAAAAAAAATGGTACCTCACTTGCCTGGGTCTGCCTAGTGCCTGCGACAGGAAACAGCGCAAAACACAACGTGGTCGCACCTCAATTTCGCGGTGAAATCGGGCACTTTTTGGGCAAAGAGACTACCTTTTGTTTTTGAACCCTAGCTCTGCCGGCACCTAGGGAAACCTAGCAACCCTATACATTTTTGAAAACTAGACACCCAGGGGAATTCGGGATAGGGTGACTCGACTGCCTACCACCAGGTTCTGTTACCCAGAATCCCTTGCAAAGCAAAGAATTTGACAAAAAAAACGCATTTTCCTCACATTTCTGTGGTGGAAAGTTCTGGAATCTGCGTGGATCAACAATTTTCCACGCACCCAGCGTTCCCTCGCATCTCCTGAAAAAAATGGTACCTCACTTGCCTGGGTCTGCCTAGTGCCTGTGACAGGAAACAGCGCAAAACGCAACGTGGTCGCACCTCAATTTCGCAGTGAAATCGGGCCCTTTTTGGGCAAAGAGACTACCTTTTGTTTTTGAACCCTGACTCTGCCGGCACCTTGGGAAACCTAGCAAACCTATACATTTTTGAAAACTAGACACCCAGGGGAATTCAGGATGGGGTGACCCGACTGCCTACCACCAGGTTCTGTTACCCAGAATCCCTTGCAAAGCTAAGAAATTGACAAACAAAATGCATTTTCCTCATATTTCTGTGGTGGAAAGTTCTGGAATCTGCGTGGATCAACAAATTTCCACCCACCCAGCGTTCCCCCAGATCTCCCGAAAAAAATGGTACCTCACTTGCCTGGGTCTTCCTAGTGCCTGCGACAGGAAACAGCACAAAACGCAACGTGGTCGCACCTCAATTACGCAGTGAAAACGGGCCCTTTTTAGGCAAAGAGACTACCTTTTGTTTTTGAACCCTAGCTCTGCCGGCACCTAGGGAAACCTAGCAAACCTATACATTTTTAAAAATTAGACATCCAGGGGAATTCAGGATGGGGTGACTTGACTGCCTACCACCAGGTTCTGTTACCCAGAATCCCTTGCAAAGCTAAGAAATTGTAAAACAAAACCGTATTTTCCTCACTTTTTTGTGGTGGAAAGTTCTGGAATCTGCGTGGATAAACAAATTTCCACCCACCCAGCGTTCCCCCGGATCTCCCGAAAAAATTGGTACCTCACTTGCCTGGGTCTGCCTAGTGCCTGCGACAGGAAACAGCACAAAACTCAACGTGGTCGCACCTCAATTACGCAGTGAAAACGGGCCCTTTTTAGGCAAAGAGACTACCTTTTGTTTTTGAACCCTAGCTCTGGCGGCACCTAGGGAAACCTAGCAAACCTATACATTTTTGTAAACTAGACACCCAGGGAAAGTCAGGATGGGTTGACTTGACTGCCTAACACCAGGTTCTGTTACCCAGAATCCCTTGCAAAGCTAAGAAATTGACAAAAAAAACGCATTTTCCTCACTTTTCTGTGGTGGAAAGTTCTGGGATCTGCGTGGATCAACAAATTTCCACCCACCCAGCGTTCCCCCGCATCTCTCAAAAACAATGGTACCTCACTTGCCTGGGTCTGCCTAGTGCCTGCGACAGGAAACAGCGCAAAACGCAACGTGGTCGCACCTCAATTTTGCGGTGAAATCGGGCACTTTTTGGGCAAAGAGACTACCTTTTGTTTTTGAACCCTAGCTCTGCCGGCGCCTAGAGAAACCTAGCAAACCTATTCATTTTTGAAAACTAGACACCCGGGAGAATTCAGTATGGGGTCACTCGACTGCCTACCACCAGGTTCTGTTACCCAGAATCCCTTGCAAAGCTAAGAAATTGATAAAAAAATGCATTTTCCTCACTTTTCTGTGGTGGAAAGTTCTGGAATCTGCGTGGATCAACAAATTTCCACCCACCCAGCGTTCCCCCGGGTCTCCCAAAAAAGATGGTACCTCACTTGCCTGGGTCTGCCTAGTGCCTGCGACAGGAAACAGCGCAAAACGCAACGTGGTTGCACCTCAATTTCGCGGTGATATCGGGGCCTTTTTGGGCTAAGAAACTACCTTTTGTTTTTGAACCCTAGCTCTGCTGGCAAGTAGGGAAACCTAGCAAACCTATACATTTTTGAAAACTAGACACCCAGGGTAATTCAGGATGGGGTGACTCGAACGACTACCACCAGGTTCTGTTACCCAGAATCCCTTGCAAAGCTAAGAAATTGACAAACAAAATGCATTTTCCTCACTTTTCTGTGGTGGAAAGTTCTGGAATCTGCGTGGATCAACAAATTTCCACCCACCCAGCGTTCCCCCGGGTCTCCCGAAAAAAAGTGGTACCTCACTTGCCAGGCTCTGCCTAGTGCCTGCGACAGGTAACAGCGCAAAACGCAACATAGTCGCACCTCAATTTCGCGGTGAAATGGGGCCCTTTTTGGGCAAAGAGACTACCTTTTGTTTTTTAACCCTAGCTCTGCCGGCACCTAGGGAAACCTAGCAAACCTATACATTTTTGAAAACTAGACACCCAGGGTAAATCAGGATGGGGTGACTCGACTGCCTACCACCAGGTTCTGTTACCCAGAATCCCTTGGAAAGCTAAGAAATTGACAAACAAAACACATTTTCCTCACATTTCTGTGGTGGAAAGTTCTGGAATCTGCGTGGATCAACAATTTTCCACCCACCCAGCGTTCCCCCGGGTCTCCCAAAAAAATGGCACCTCACTTGCCTGGGTCTGCCTAGTGCCTGCAACAGGAAACAGCACAAAACGCAACGTGGTCGCACCTCAATTTCGCGGTGAAATCAGGCCCGTTTTGGGCAAAGAGACTACCTTTTGTTTTTGAACCCTAGCTCTGCCGGCACCTAGGGAAACCTAGCAAACCTATACATTTTTGAAAACTAGACACCCAGGGGAATTCAGGATGGGGTGACTCGATAGCCTACCACTAGGTTCTGTTACCCAGAATCCCTTGCAAAGCTAAGAAATTGACAAAAAAAACGCATTTTCCTCACATTTCTGTCGTGGAAAGTTCTGGAATCTGCGTGGATCAACAATTTTCCACCTACCCACGGTTCCCCCGGGTCTCCCGCAAAAAAATGGTACCTCACTTGCCTGGGTCTGCCTAGTGCCTGCAACAGGAAACAGCGCAAAATGCAACGTGGTCGCACCTCAATTTCGTGGTGAAATCGGGCACTTTTTGGGCAAAGAGATTACCTTTTGTTTTTGAACCCTAGCTCTGCCGGCACCTAGAGAAACCTAGCAAACCTATACATTTTTGAAAACTAGACACCCAGAGGAATTCAGTATGGGGTGACTCGACTGCCTACCACCAGGTTCTGTTACCCAGAATCCCTTGCAAAGCTAAGAAATTGACAAACAAATGCATTTTCCTCACTTTTCTGTGGTGGAAAGTTCTGGAATCTGCGTGGATCAACAAATTTCCACCCACCCAGCGTTCCCCCGGGTCTCCCTAAAAAGATGGTACCTCACTTGCCTGCGTCTGCCTAGTGCCTGCGACAGGAAACAGCGCAAAACGCAACATGGTTGCACCTCAATTTCGCAGTGAAATCGGGGCCTTTTTGGGCTAAGAGACTACTTTTTGTTTTTGAACCCTAGCTCTGCCGGCACCTAGGGAAACCTAGCAAACCTATACATTTTTGAACACTAGACATCCAGAGGAATTCAGGATGGGGTTACTCGACTGCCTACCACCAGGTTCTGTTACCCAGAATCCCTTGGAAAGCTAAGAAATTGCTCAAAAAAACGCATTTTCCTCACATTTCTGTGGTGGAAAGTTCTAGAATCTGCTGGGATCAACAATTTTCCACCCACCCAGCGTTTCCCCGGGTCTCCCAAAAAAAATGGTACCTCACTTGCCTGGGTCTGCCAAGTGCCTGTGACAGGAAACAGCACAAAACTCAACGTGGTCGCACCTCAATTTCGCAGTGAAATCGGGCCATTTTTGGGCAAAGAGACTACCTTTTGTTTTTGAACCCTAGCTCTGCCGGCACCTAGGGAAACCTAGCAAGCCTATACATTTTTGTAAACTAGACACCCAGGGAAAGTCAGGATGGGTTGACTTGACTGCCTACCACCAGGTTCTGTTACCCAGAATCCCTTGCAAAGCTAGGAAATTGACAAAAAAAACGCATTTTCCTCACTTTTCTGTGGTGGAAAGTTCTGGGATCTGTGTGGATCAACAAATTTCCACCCACCCAGCGTTCCCCCGCATCTCTCGAAAATAATGGTACCTCACTTGCCTGGGTCTGCCTAGTGCCTGCGACAGGAAACAGCGCAAAACGCAACGTAGTCGCACCTCAATTTCGCGGTGAAATCGGGCACTTTTTGGGCAAAGAGACTACCTTTTGTTTTTGAACCCTAGCTCTGCTGGCGCCTAGAGAAACCTAGCAAACCTATTCATTTTTGAAAACTTGACACCCGGGAGAATTCAGTATGGGGTCACTCGACTGCCTACCACCAGGTTCTGTTACCCAGAATCCCTTGCAAAGCTCGGGAAATTGATAAAAAAATGCATTTTCCTCACTTTTCTGTGGTGGAAAGTTCTGGGATCTGCGTGGATCAACAAATTTCCACCCACCCAGCGTTCCCCCGCATCTATCAAAAAAAATGGTACCTCACTTGCCTGGGTCTGCCTAGTGCCTGCGACAGGAAACAGCGCAAAACGCAACGTGGTCGCACCTCAATTTCGCGGTGAAATCGGGCACTTTTTGGGCAAAGAGACTACCTTTCGTTTTTGAACCCTAGCTCTGCCGGCACCTAGGGAAACCTAGCAACCCTATACATTTTTGAAAACTAGACACCCAGGGGAATTCAGGATGGGGTGACTCGACTGCCTACCACCAGGTTCTGTTACCCAGAATCCCTTGCAAAGCAAAGAATTTGACAAAAAAAACGCATTTTCCTCACATTTCTGTGGTGGAAAGTTCTGGAATCTGCGTGGATCAACAATTTTCCACGCACCCAGCGTTCCCTCGCATCTCCTGAAAAAAATGGTACCTCACTTGCCTGGGTCTGCCTAGTGCCTGCGACAGGAAAAAGTGCAAAACGCAACGTGGTTGCACCTCAATTTCGCAGTGAAATCGGGCCCTTTTGGGCAAAGAGAATACCTTTTGTTTTTTAACCCTAGCTCTGACGGCACCTAGGGAAACCTAGCAAGCCTATACATTTTTGTAAACTAGACACCCAGGGAAAGTCAGGATGGGTTGACTTGACTGCCTACCACCAGGTTCTGTTACCCAGAATCCCTTGCAAAGCTAGGAAATTGACAAAAAAAACGCATTTTCCTCACTTTTCTGTGGTGGAAAGTTCTGGGATCTGCGTGGATCAACAAATTTCCACCCACCCAGCGTTCCCCCGCATCTCTCGAAAATAATGGTACCTCACTTGCCTGGGTCTGCCTAGTGCCTGCGACAGGAAACAGCGCAAAACGCAACGTGGTCGCACCTCAATTTCGCGGTGAAATCTGGCACTTTTTGGGCAAAGAGACTACCTTTTGTTTTTGAACCCTAGCTCTGCCGGCGCCTAGAGAAACCTAGCAAACCTATCCATTTTTGAAAACTTGACACCCGGGAGAATTCAGTATGGGGTTACTCGACTGCCTACCACCAGGTTCTGTTACCCAGAATCCCTTGCAAAGCTCGGGAAATTGATAAAAAAATGCATTTTCCTCACTTTTCTGTGGTGGAAAGTTCTGGGATCTGCGTGGATCAACAAATTTCCACCCACCCAGCGTTCCCCCGCATCTCTCAAAAAAAATGGTACCTCACTTGCCTGGGTCTGCCTAGTGCCTGCGACAGGAAACAGCGCAAAACACAACGTGGTCGCACCTCAATTTCGCGGTGAAATCGGGCACTTTTTGGGCAAAGAGACTACCTTTTGTTTTTGAACCCTAGCTCTGCCGGCACCTAGGGAAACCTAGCAACCCTATACATTTTTGAAAACTAGACACCCAGGGGAATTCGGGATAGGGTGACTCGACTGCCTACCACCAGGTTCTGTTACCCAGAATCCCTTGCAAAGCAAAGAATTTGACAAAAAAAAACGCATTTTCCTCACATTTCTGTGGTGGAAAGTTCTGGAATCTGCGTGGATCAACAATTTTCCACGCACCCAGCGTTCCCTCGCATCTCCTGAAAAAAATGGTACCTCACTTGCCTGGGTCTGCCTAGTGCCTGTGACAGGAAACAGCGCAAAACGCAACGTGGTCGCACCTCAATTTCGCAGTGAAATCGGGCCCTTTTTGGGCAAAGAGACTACCTTTTGTTTTTGAACCCTGACTCTGCCGGCACCTTGGGAAACCTAGCAAACCTATACATTTTTGAAAACTAGACACCCAGGGGAATTCAGGATGGGGTGACCCGACTGCCTACCACCAGGTTCTGTTACCCAGAATCCCTTGCAAAGCTAAGAAATTGACAAACAAAATGCATTTTCCTCATATTTCTGTGGTGGAAAGTTCTGGAATCTGCGTGGATCAACAAATTTCCACCCACCCAGCGTTCCCCCAGATCTCCCGAAAAAAATGGTACCTCACTTGCCTGGGTCTTCCTAGTGCCTGCGACAGGAAACAGCACAAAACGCAACGTGGTCGCACCTCAATTACGCAGTGAAAACGGGCCCTTTTTAGGCAAAGAGACTACCTTTTGTTTTTGAACCCTAGCTCTGCCGGCACCTAGGGAAACCTAGCAAACCTATACATTTTTAAAAATTAGACATCCAGGGGAATTCAGGATGGGGTGACTTGACTGCCTACCACCAGGTTCTGTTACCCAGAATCCCTTGCAAAGCTAAGAAATTGTAAAACAAAACCGCATTTTCCTCACTTTTTTGTGGTGGAAAGTTCTGGAATCTGCGTGGATAAACAAATTTCCACCCACCCAGCGTTCCCCCGGATCTCCCGAAAAAATTGGTACCTCACTTGCCTGGGTCTGCCTAGTGCCTGCGACAGGAAACAGCACAAAACTCAACGTGGTCGCACCTCAATTACGCAGTGAAAACGGGCCCTTTTTAGGCAAAGAGACTACCTTTTGTTTTTGAACCCTAGCTCTGCCGGCACCTAGGGAAACCTAGCAAACCTATACATTTTTGTAAACTAGACACCCAGGGAAAGTCAGGATGGGTTGACTTGACTGCCTAACACCAGGTTCTGTTACCCAGAATCCCTTGCAAAGCTAAGAAATTGACAAAAAAAACGCATTTTCCTCACTTTTCTGTGGTGGAAAGTTCTGGGATCTGCGTGGATCAACAAATTTCCACCCACCCAGCGTTCCCCCGCATCTCTCAAAAACAATGGTACCTCACTTGCCTGGGTCTGCCTAGTGCCTGCGACAGGAAACAGCGCAAAACGCAACGTGGTCGCACCTCAATTTTGCGGTGAAATCGGGCACTTTTTGGGCAAAGAGACTACCTTTTGTTTTTGAACCCTAGCTCTGCCGGCGCCTAGAGAAACCTAGCAAACCTATTCATTTTTGAAAACTAGACACCCGGGAGAATTCAGTATGGGGTCACTCGACTGCCTACCACCAGGTTCTGTTACCCAGAATCCCTTGCAAAGCTAAGAAATTGATAAAAAAATGCATTTTCCTCACTTTTCTGTGGTGGAAAGTTCTGGAATCTGCGTGGATCAACAAATTTCCACCCACCCAGCGTTCCCCCGGGTCTCCCAAAAAAGATGGTACCTCACTTGCCTGGGTCTGCCTAGTGCCTGCGACAGGAAACAGCGCAAAACGCAACGTGGTTGCACCTCAATTTCGCGGTGATATCGGGGCCTTTTTGGGCTAAGAAACTACCTTTTGTTTTTGAACCCTAGCTCTGCTGGCAAGTAGGGAAACCTAGCAAACCTATACATTTTTGAAAACTAGACACCCAGGGTAATTCAGGATGGGGTGACTCGAACGACTACCACCAGGTTCTGTTACCCAGAATCCCTTGCAAAGCTAAGAAATTGACAAACAAAATGCATTTTCCTCACTTTTCTGTGGTGGAAAGTTCTGGAATCTGCGTGGATCAACAAATTTCCACCCACCCAGCGTTCCCCCGGGTCTCCCGAAAAAAAGTGGTACCTCACTTGCCAGGCTCTGCCTAGTGCCTGCGACAGGTAACAGCGCAAAACGCAACATAGTCGCACCTCAATTTCGCGGTGAAATGGGGCCCTTTTTGGGCAAAGAGACTACCTTTTGTTTTTTAACCCTAGCTCTGCCGGCACCTAGGGAAACCTAGCAAACCTATACATTTTTGAAAACTAGACACCCAGGGTAAATCAGGATGGGGTGACTCGACTGCCTACCACCAGGTTCTGTTACCCAGAATCCCTTGGAAAGCTAAGAAATTGACAAACAAAACACATTTTCCTCACATTTCTGTGGTGGAAAGTTCTGGAATCTGCGTGGATCAACAATTTTCCACCCACCCAGCGTTCCCCCGGGTCTCCCAAAAAAATGGCACCTCACTTGCCTGGGTCTGCCTAGTGCCTGCAACAGGAAACAGCACAAAACGCAACGTGGTCGCACCTCAATTTCGCGGTGAAATCAGGCCCGTTTTGGGCAAAGAGACTACCTTTTGTTTTTGAACCCTAGCTCTGCCGGCACCTAGGGAAACCTAGCAAACCTATACATTTTTGAAAGCTAGACACCCAGGGGAATTCAGGATGGGGTGACTCGATAGCCTACCACTAGGTTCTGTTACCCAGAATCCCTTGCAAAGCTAAGAAATTGACAAAAAAAACGCATTTTCCTCACATTTCTGTCGTGGAAAGTTCTGGAATCTGCGTGGATCAACAATTTTCCACCTACCCACGGTTCCCCCGGGTCTCCCGCAAAAAAATGGTACCTCACTTGCCTGGGTCTGCCTAGTGCCTGCAACAGGAAACAGCGCAAAATGCAACGTGGTCGCACCTCAATTTCGTGGTGAAATTGGGCACTTTTTGGGCAAAGAGATTACCTTTTGTTTTTGAACCCTAGCTCTGCCGGCACCTAGAGAAACCTAGCAAACCTATACATTTTTGAAAACTAGACACCCAGAGGAATTCAGTATGGGGTGACTCGACTGCCTACCACCAGGTTCTGTTACCCAGAATCCCTTGCAAAGCTAAGAAATTGACAAACAAATGCATTTTCCTCACTTTTCTGTGGTGGAAAGTTCTGGAATCTGCGTGGATCAACAAATTTCCACCCACCCAGCGTTCCCCCGGGTCTCCCTAAAAAGATGGTACCTCACTTGCCTGCGTCTGCCTAGTGCCTGCGACAGGAAACAGCGCAAAACGCAACATGGTTGCACCTCAATTTCGCAGTGAAATCGGGGCCTTTTTGGGCTAAGAGACTACTTTTTGTTTTTGAACCCTAGCTCTGCCGGCACCTAGGGAAACCTAGCAAACCTATACATTTTTGAACACTAGACATCCAGAGGAATTCAGGATGGGGTTACTCGACTGCCTACCACCAGGTTCTGTTACCCAGAATCCCTTGGAAAGCTAAGAAATTGCTCAAAAAAACGCATTTTCCTCACATTTCTGTGGTGGAAAGTTCTAGAATCTGCTGGGATCAACAATTTTCCACCCACCCAGCGTTTCCCCGGGTCTCCCAAAAAAAATGGTACCTCACTTGCCTGGGTCTGCCAAGTGCCTGTGACAGGAAACAGCACAAAACTCAACGTGGTCGCACCTCAATTTCGCAGTGAAATCGGGCCATTTTTGGGCAAAGAGACTACCTTTTGTTTTTGAACCCTAGCTCTGCCGGCACCTAGGGAAACCTAGCAAGCCTATACATTTTTGTAAACTAGACACCCAGGGAAAGTCAGGATGGGTTGACTTGACTGCCTACCACCAGGTTCTGTTACCCAGAATCCCTTGCAAAGCTAGGAAATTGACAAAAAAAACGCATTTTCCTCACTTTTCTGTGGTGGAAAGTTCTGGGATCTGTGTGGATCAACAAATTTCCACCCACCCAGCGTTCCCCCGCATCTCTCGAAAATAATGGTACCTCACTTGCCTGGGTCTGCCTAGTGCCTGCGACAGGAAACAGCGCAAAACGCAACGTAGTCGCACCTCAATTTCGCGGTGAAATCGGGCACTTTTTGGGCAAAGAGACTACCTTTTGTTTTTGAACCCTAGCTCTGCTGGCGCCTAGAGAAACCTAGCAAACCTATTCATTTTTGAAAACTTGACACCCGGGAGAATTCAGTATGGGGTCACTCGACTGCCTACCACCAGGTTCTGTTACCCAGAATCCCTTGCAAAGCTCGGGAAATTGATAAAAAAATGCATTTTCCTCACTTTTCTGTGGTGGAAAGTTCTGGGATCTGCGTGGATCAACAAATTTCCACCCACCCAGCGTTCCCCCGCATCTATCAAAAAAAATGGTACCTCACTTGCCTGGGTCAGCCTAGTGCCTGCGACAGGAAACAGCGCAAAACGCAACGTGGTCGCACCTCAATTTCGCGGTGAAATCGGGCACTTTTTGGGCAAAGAGACTACCTTTCGTTTTTTAACCCTAGCTCTGCCGGCACCTAGGGAAACCTAGCAACCCTATACATTTTTGAAAACTAGACACCCAGGGGAATTCAGGATGGGGTGACTCGACTGCCTACCACCAGGTTCTGTTACCCAGAATCCCTTGCAAAGCAAAGAATTTGACAAAAAAAACGCATTTTCCTCACATTTCTGTGGTGGAAAGTTCTGGAATCTGCGTGGATCAACAATTTTCCACGCACCCAGCGTTCCCTCGCATCTCCTGAAAAAAATGGTACCTCACTTGCCTGGGTCTGCCTAGTGCCTGTGACAGGAAACAGCGCAAAACGCAACGTGGTCGCACCTCAATTTCGCAGTGAAATCGGGCCCTTTTTGGCCAAAGAGACTACCTTTTGTTTTTGAACCCTGACTCTGCCGCACCTTGGGAAACCTAGCAAACCTATACAATTTTTGAAAACTAGACACCCAGGGGAATTCAGGATGGGGTGACTCGACTGCCTACCACCAGGTTCTGTTACCCAGAATCCCTTGCAAAGCTAAGAAATTGACAAACAAAATGCATTTTCCTCATATTTCTGTGGTGGAAAGTTCTGGAATCTGCGTGGATCAACAAATTTCCACCCACCCAGCGTTCCCCCGGATCTCCCGAAAAAAATGGTACCTCACTTGCCTGGGTCTTCCTAGTGCCTGCGACAGGAAACAGCGCAAAACGCAACGTGGTCGCACCTC
Source organism: Lissotriton helveticus (assembly GCF_964261635.1). Lineage (NCBI taxonomy): Eukaryota > Metazoa > Chordata > Amphibia > Caudata > Salamandridae > Lissotriton > Lissotriton helveticus. The sequence continues at coordinate 1,791,995,686 of NC_136068.1, forward strand.
AATTACGCAGTGAAAACGGGCCCTTTTTAGGCAAAGAGACTACCTTTTGTTTTTGAACCCTGACTCTGCCGGCACCTTGGGAAACCTAGCAAACCTATACATTTTTGAAAACTAGACACCCAGGGGAATTCAGGATGGGGTGACTCGACTGTGTACCACCAGGTTCTGTTACCCAGAATCCCTTGCAAAGCTAAGAAATTGACAAACAAAATGCATTTTCCTCATATTTCTGTGGTAGAAAGTTCTGGAATCTGCGTGGATCAACAAATTTCCACCCACCCAGCGTTCCCCCGGATCTCCCGAAAAAAATGGTACCTCACTTGCCTGGGTCTTCCTAGTGCCTGCGACAGGAAACAGCGCAAAACGCAACGTGGTCGCACCTCAATTACGCAGTGAAAACGGGCCCTTTTTAGGCAAAGAGACTACCTTTTGTTTTTGAACCCTGACTCTGCCGGCACCTTGGGAAACCTAGCAAACCTATACATTTTTGAAAACTAGACACCCAGGGGAATTCAGGATGGGGTGACTCGACTGCCTACCACCAGGTTCTGTTACCCAGAATCCCTTGCAAAGCTCGGGAAATTGATAAAAAAATGCATTTTCCTCACTTTTCTGTGGTGGAAAGTTCTGGGATCTGCGTGGATCAACAAATTTCCACCCACCCAGCGTTCCCCCGCATCTCTCAAAAAAAATTGTACCTCACTTGCCTGGGTCTGCCTAGTGCCTGCGACAGGAAACAGCGCAAAACGCAACGTGGTCGCACCTCAATTTCGCGGTGAAATCGGGCACTTTTTGGGCAAAGAGACTACCTTTTGTTTTTGAACCCTAGCTCTGCCGGCACCTAGGGAAACCTAGCAACCCTATACATTTTTGAAAACTAGACACCCAGGGGAATTCGGGATGGGGTGACTCGATTGCCTACCACCAGGTTCTGTTACCCAGAATCCCTTGCAAAGCAAAGAATTTGACAAAAAAAACGCATTTTCCTCACATTTCTGTGGTGGAAAGTTCTGGAATCTGCGTGGATAAACAATTTTCCACGCACCCAGCGTTCCCTCGCATCTCCTGAATAAAATGGTACCTCACTTGCCTGGGTCTGCCTAGTGCCTGTGACAGGAAACAGCGCAAAACGCAACGTGGTCGCACCTCAATTTCGCAGTGAAATCGGGCCCTTTTTGGGCAAAGAGACTACCTTTTGTTTTTGAACCCTGACTCTGCCGGCACCTTGGGAAACCTAGCAAACCTATACATTTTTGAAAACTAGACACCCAGGGGAATTCAGGATGGGGTGACTCGACTGCCTACCACCAGGTTCTGTTACCCAGAATCCCTTGCAAAGCTAAGAAATTGACAAACAAAATGCATTTTCCTCATATTTCTGTGGTGGAAAGTTCTGGAATCTGCGTGGATCAACAAATTTCCACTCACCCAGCGTTCCCCCGGATCTCCCGAAAAAAAAGGTACCTCACTTGCCTGGGTCTTCCTAGTGCCTGCGACAGGAAACAGCGCAAAACGCAACGTGGTCGCACCTCAATTACGCAGTGAAAACGGGCCCTTTTTAGGCAAAGAGACTACCTTTTGTTTTTGAACCCTAGCTCTGCCGGCACCTAGGGAAACCTAGCAAACCTATACATTTTTAAAAATTAGACATCCAGGGGAATTCAGGATGGGGTGACTCGACTGCCTACCACCAGGTTCTGTTACCCAGAATCCCTTGCAAAGCTAAGAAATTGTAAAAAAAAAACGCATTTTCCTCACTTTTTTGTGGTGGAAAGTTCTGGAATCTGCGTGGATAAACAAATTTCCACCCACCCAGCGTTCCCCCGGATCTCCCGAAAAAAATGGTACCTCACTTGCCTGGGTCTGCCTAGTGCCTGCGACAGGAAACAGCGCAAAACGCAACGTGGTCGCGCCTCAATTTCGCGGTGAAATCAGGCCCGTTTTGGGCAAAGAGACTACCTTTTGTTTTTGAACCCTATCTCTGCCAGCACCTAGGGAAACCTAGCAAACCTATACATTTTTGAAAACTAGACACCCAGGGGAATTCAGGATGGGGTGACTCGATAGCCTACCACTAGGTTCTGTTACCCAGAATCCCTTGCAAAGCTAAGAAATTGACAAAAAAAATGCATTTTCCTCACATTTCTGTCGTGGAAAGTTCTGGAATCTGCGTGGATCAACAATTTTCCACCTACCCAGCGTTCCCCCGGGTCTCCCGCAAAAAAATGGTACCTCACTTGCCTGGGTCTGCCTAGTGCCTGCAACAGGAAACAGCGCAAAATGCAACGTGGTCGCACCTCAATTTCGTGGTGAAATCGGGCACTTTTTGGGCAAAGAGATTACCTTTTGTTTTTGAACCCTAGCTCTGCCGGCACCTAGAGAAACCTAGCAAACCTATACATTTTTGAAAACTAGACACCCTGAGGAATTCAGTATGGGGTGACTCGACTGCCTACCACCAGGTTCTGTTACCCAGAATCCCTTGCAAAGCTAAGAAATTGACAAACAAATGCATTTTCCTCACTTTTCTGTGGTGGAAAGTTCTGGAATCTGCGTGGATCAACAAATTTCCACCCACCCAGCGTTCCCCCCGGTCTCCCAAAAAAGATGGTACCTCACTTGCCTGCGTCTGCCTAGTGCCTGCGACAGGAAACAGCGCAAAACGCAACATGGTTGCACCTCAATTTCGCAGTGAAATCGGGGCCTTTTTGGGCTAAGAGACTACTTTTTGTTTTTGAACCCTAGCTCTGCCGGCACCTAGGGAAACCTAGCAAACCTATACATTTTTGAACACTAGACATCCAGAGGAATTCAGGATGGGGTTACTCGACTGCCTACCACCAGGTTCTGTTACCCAGAATCCCTTGCAAAGCTAAGAAATTGCTCAAAAAAACGCATTTTCCTCACATTTCTGTGGTGGAAAGTTCTAGAATCTGCTGGGATCAACAATTTTCCACCCACCCAGCGTTTCCCCGGGTCTCCCAAAAAAAATGGTACCTCACTTGCCTGGGTCTGCCAAGTGCCTGCGACAGGAAACAGCACAAAACTCAACGTGGTCGCACCTCAATTTCGCAGTGAAATCGGGCCATTTTTGGGCAAAGAGAGTACCTTTTGTTTTTGAACCCTAGCTCTGCCGGCACCTAGGGAAACCTAGCAAACCTATACATTTTTAAAAACTAGACACCCAGGGGAATTTAGGATGCGGTGACTCGACTGCCTACCACCAGGTTCTGTTACCCAGAATCCCTTGCAAAGCTAAGAAATTGACCAACAAAATGCATTTTCCTCATATTTCTGTGGTGGAAAGTTCTGGAATCTGCGTGGATCAACAAAATTCCACCCACCCAGCGTTCCCCCGGGTCTCCCGAAAAAAATGGTACCTCACTTGCCTGGGTCTGCCTAGTGCCTGAGACAGGAAAAAGTGCAAAACGCAACGTGGTTGCACCTCAATTTCGCAGTGAAATCGGGCCCTTTTGGGCAAAGAGAATACCTTTTGTTTTTTAACCCTAGCTCTGACGGCACCTAGGGAAACCTAGCAAGCCTATACATTTTTGTAAACTAGACACCCAGGGAAAGTCAGGATGGGTTGACTTGACTGCCTACCACCAGGTTCTGTTACCCAGAATCCCTTGCAAAGCTAGGAAATTGACAAAAAAAACGCATTTTCCTCACTTTTCTGTGGTGGAAAGTTCTGGGATCTGCGTGGATCAACAAATTTCCACCAACCCAGCGTTCCCCCGCATCTCTCAAAAATAATGGTACCTCACTTGCCTGGGTCTGCCTAGTGCCTGCGACAGGAAACAGCGCAAAACGCAACGTGGTCGCACCTCAATTTCGCGGTGAAATCGGGCACTTTTTGGGCAAAGAGACTACCTTTTGTTTTTGAACCCTAGCTCTGCCGGCGCCTAGAGAAACCTAGCAAACCTATCCATTTTTGAAAACTTGACACCCGGGAGAATTCAGTATGGGGTTACTCGACTGCCTACCACCAGGTTCTGTTACCCAGAATCCCTTGCAAAGCTCGGGAAATTGATAAAAAAATGCATTTTCCTCACTTTTCTGTGATGGAAAGTTCTGGGATCTGCGTGGATCAACAAATTTCCACCCACCCAGCGTTCCCCCGCATCTCTCAAAAAAAATGGTACCTCACTTGCCTGGGTCTGCCTAGTGCCTGCGACAGGAAACAGCGCAAAACACAACGTGGTCGCACCTCAATTTCGCGGTGAAATCGGGCACTTTTTGGGCAAAGAGACTACCTTTTGTTTTTGAACCCTAGCTCTGCCGGCACCTAGGGAAACCTAGCAACCCTATACATTTTTGAAAACTAGACACCCAGGGGAATTCGGGATGGGGTGACTCGACTGCCTACCACCAGGTTCTGTTACCCAGAATCCCTTGCAAAGCAAAGAATTTGACAAAAAAAACGCATTTTCCTCACATTTCTGTGGTGGAAAGTTCTGGAATCTGCGTGGATCAACAATTTTCCACGCACCCAGCGTTCCCTCGCATCTCCTGAAAAAAATGGTACCTCACTTGCCTGGGTCTGCCTAGTGCCTGTGACAGGAAACAGCGCAAAACGCAACGTGGTCGCACCTCAATTTCGCAGTGAAATCGGGCCCTTTTTGGGCAAAGAGACTACCTTTTGTTTTTGAACCCTGACTCTGCCGGCACCTTGGGAAACCTAGCAAACCTATACATTTTTGAAAACTAGACACCCAGGGGAATTCAGGATGGGGTGACTCGACTGCCTACCACCAGGTTCTGTTACCCAGAATCCCTTGCAAAGCTAAGAAATTGACAAACAAAATGCATTTTCCTCATATTTCTGTGGTGGAAAGTTCTGGAATCTGCGTGGATCAACAAATTTCCACCCACCCAGCGTTCCCCCGGATCTCCCGAAAAAAATGGTACCTCACTTGCCTGGGTCTTCCTAGTGCCTGCGACAGGAAACAGCGCAAAACGCAACGTGGTCGCACCTCAATTACGCAGTGAAAACGGGCCCTTTTTAGGCAAAGAGACTACCTTTTGTTTTTGAACCCTAGCTCTGCCGGCACCTAGGGAAACCTAGCAAACCTATACATTTTTAAAAATTAGACATCCAGGGGAATTCAGGATGGGGTGACTTGACTGCCTACCACCAGGTTCTGTTACCCAGAATCCCTTGCAAAGCTAAGAAATTGTAAAACAAAACCGCATTTTCCTCACTTTTTTGTGGTGGAAAGTTCTGGAATCTGCGTGGATAAACAAATTTCCACCCACCCAGCGTTCCCCCGGATCTCCCGAAAAAAACGGTACCTCACTTGCCTGGGTCTGCCTAGTGCCTGCGACAGGAAACAGCACAAAACTCAACGTGGTCGCACCTCAATTACGCAGTGAAAACGGGCCCTTTTTAGGCAAAGAGACTACCTTTTGTTTTTGAACCCTAGCTCTGCCGGCACCTAGGGAAACCTAGCAAACCTATACATTTTTGTAAACTAGACACCCAGGGAAAGTCAGGATGGGTTGACTTGACTGCCTAACACCAGGTTCTGTTACCCAGAATCCCTTGCAAAGCTAAGAAATTGACAAAAAAAACGCATTTTCCTCACTTTTCTGTGGTGGAAAGTTCTGGGATCTGCGTGGATCAACAAATTTCCACCCACCCAGCGTTCCCCCGCATCTCTCAAAAACAATGGTACCTCACTTGCCTGGGTCTGCCTAGTGCCTGCGACAGGAAACAGCACAAAACGCAACGTGGTCGCACCTCAATTTCGCGGTGAAATCGGGCACTTTTTGGGCAAAGAGACTACCTTTTGTTTTTGAACCCTAGCTCTGCCGGCGCCTAGAGAAACCTAGCAAACCTATTCATTTTTGAAAACTAGACACCCGGGAGAATTCAGTATGGGGTCACTCGACTGCCTACCACCAGGTTCTGTTACCCAGAATCCCTTGCAAAGCTAAGAAATTGATAAAAAAATGCATTTTCCTCACTTTTCTGTGGTGGAAAGTTCTGGAATCTGCGTGGATCAACAAATTTCCACCCACCCAGCGTTCCCCCGGGTCTCCCAAAAAAGATGGTACCTCACTTGCCTGGGTCTGCCTAGTGCCTGCGACAGGAAACAGCGCAAAACGCAACGTGGTTGCACCTCAATTTCGCGGTGATATCGGGGCCTTTTTGGGCTAAGAAACTACCTTTTGTTTTTGAACCCTAGCTCTGCTGGCAAGTAGGGAAACCTAGCAAACCTATACATTTTTGAAAACTAGACACCCAGGGTAATTCAGGATGGGGTGACTCGAACGACTACCACCAGGTTCTGTTACCCAGAATCCCTTGCAAAGCTAAGAAATTGACAAACAAAATGCATTTTCCTCACTTTTCTGTGGTGGAAAGTTCTGGAATCTGCGTGGATCAACAAATTTCCACCCACCCAGCGTTCCCCCGGGTCTCCCGAAAAAAAGTGGTACCTCACTTGCCAGGCTCTGCCTAGTGCCTGCGACAGGTAACAGCGCAAAACGCAACATAGTCGCACCTCAATTTCGCGGTGAAATGGGGCCCTTTTTGGGCAAAGAGACTACCTTTTGTTTTTTAACCCTAGCTCTGCCGGCACCTAGGGAAACCTAGCAAACCTATACATTTTTGAAAACTAGACACCCAGGGTAAATCAGGATGGGGTGACTCGACTGCCTACCACCAGGTTCTGTTACCCAGAATCCCTTGAAAAGCTAAGAAATTGACAAACAAAACACATTTTCCTCACATTTCTGTGGTGGAAAGTTCTGGAATCTGCGTGGATCAACAATTTTCCACCCACCCAGCGTTCCCCCGGGTCTCCCAAAAAAATGGCACCTCACTTGCCTGGGTCTGCCTAGTGCCTGCAACAGGAAACAGCACAAAACGCAACGTGGTCGCACCTCAATTTCGCGGTGAAATCAGGCCCGTTTTGGGCAAAGAGACTACCTTTTGTTTTTGAACCCTAGCTCTGCCGGCACCTAGGGAAACCTAGCAAACCTATACATTTTTGAAAACTAGACACCCAGGGGAATTCAGGATGGGGTGACTCGATAGCCTACCACTAGGTTCTGTTACCCAGAATCCCTTGCAAAGCTAAGAAATTGACAAAAAAAACGCATTTTCCTCACATTTCTGTCGTGGAAAGTTCTGGAATCTGCGTGGATCAACAATTTTCCACCTACCCACGGTTCCCCCGGGTCTCCCGCAAAAAAATGGTACCTCACTTGCCTGGGTCTGCCTAGTGCCTGCAACAGGAAACAGCGCAAAATGCAACGTGGTCGCACCTCAATTTCGTGGTGAAATCGGGCACTTTTTGGGCAAAGAGATTACCTTTTGTTTTTGAACCCTAGCTCTGCCGGCACCTAGAGAAACCTAGCAAACCTATACATTTTTGAAAACTAGACACCCAGAGGAATTCAGTATGGGGTGACTCGACTGCCTACCACCAGGTTCTGTTACCCAGAATCCCTTGCAAAGCTAAGAAATTGACAAACAAATGCATTTTCCTCACTTTTCTGTGGTGGAAAGTTCTGGAATCTGCGTGGATCAACAAATTTCCACCCACCCAGCGTTCCCCCGGGTCTCCCTAAAAAGATGGTACCTCACTTGCCTGCGTCTGCCTAGTGCCTGCGACAGGAAACAGCGCAAAACGCAACATGGTTGCACCTCAATTTCGCAGTGAAATCGGGGCCTTTTTGGGCTAAGAGACTACTTTTTGTTTTTGAACCCTAGCTCTGCCGGCACCTAGGGAAACCTAGCAAACCTATACATTTTTGAACACTAGACATCCAGAGGAATTCAGGATGGGGTTACTCGACTGCCTACCACCAGGTTCTGTTACCCAGAATCCCTTGGAAAGCTAAGAAATTGCTCAAAAAAACGCATTTTCCTCACATTTCTGTGGTGGAAAGTTCTAGAATCTGCTGGGATCAACAATTTTCCACCCACCCAGCGTTTCCCCGGGTCTCCCAAAAAAAATGGTACCTCACTTGCCTGGGTCTGCCAAGTGCCTGTGACAGGAAACAGCACAAAACTCAACGTGGTCGCACCTCAATTTCGCAGTGAAATCGGGCCATTTTTGGGCAAAGAGACTACCTTTTGTTTTTGAACCCTAGATCTGCCGGCACCTAGGGAAACCTAGCAAGCCTATACATTTTTGTAAACTAGACACCCAGGGAAAGTCAGGATGGGTTGACTTGACTGCCTACCACCAGGTTCTGTTACCCAGAATCCCTTGCAAAGCTAGGAAATTGACAAAAAAAACGCATTTTCCTCACTTTTCTGTGGTGGAAAGTTCTGGGATCTGTGTGGATCAACAAATTTCCACCCACCCAGCGTTCCCCCGCATCTCTCGAAAATAATGGTACCTCACTTGCCTGGGTCTGCCTAGTGCCTGCGACAGGAAACAGCGCAAAACGCAACGTAGTCGCACCTCAATTTCGCGGTGAAATCGGGCACTTTTTGGGCAAAGAGACTACCTTTTGTTTTTGAACCCTAGCTCTGCTGGCGCCTAGAGAAACCTAGCAAACCTATTCATTTTTGAAAACTTGACACCCGGGAGAATCCAGTATGGGGTCACTCGACTGCCTACCACCAGGTTCTGTTACCCAGAATCCCTTGCAAAGCTCGGGAAATTGATAAAAAAATGCATTTTCCTCACTTTTCTGTGGTGGAAAGTTCTGGGATCTGCGTGGATCAACAAATTTCCACCCACCCAGCGTTCCCCCGCATCTATCAAAAAAAATGGTACCTCACTTGCCTGGGTCAGCCTAGTGCCTGCGACAGGAAACAGCGCAAAACGCAACGTGGTCGCACCTCAATTTCGCGGTGAAATCGGGCACTTTTTGGGCAAAGAGACTACCTTTCGTTTTTGAACCCTAGCTCTGCCGGCACCTAGGGAAACCTAGCAACCCTATACATTTTTGAAAACTAGACACCCAGGGGAATTCAGGATGGGGTGACTCGACTGCCTACCACCAGGTTCTGTTACCCAGAATCCCTTGCAAAGCAAAGAATTTGACAAAAAAAACGCATTTTCCTCACATTTCTGTGGTGGAAAGTTCTGGAATCTGCGTGGATCAACAATTTTCCACACACCCAGCGTTCCCTCGCATCTCCTGAAAAAAATGGTACCTCACTTGCCTGGGTCTGCCTAGTGCCTGTGACAGGAAACAGCGCAAAACGCAACGTGGTCGCACCTCAATTTCGCAGTGAAATCGGGCCCTTTTTGGGCAAAGAGACTACCTTTTGTTTTTGAACCCTGACTCTGCCGCACCTTGGGAAACCTAGCAAACCTATACAATTTTTGAAAACTAGACACCCAGGGGAATTCAGGATGGGGTGACTCGACTGCCTACCACCAGGTTCTGTTACCCAGAATCCCTTGCAAAGCTAAGAAATTGACAAACAAAATGCATTTTCCTCATATTTCTGTGGTGGAAAGTTCTGGAATCTGCGTGGATCAACAAATTTCCACCCACCCAGCGTTCCCCCGGATCTCCCGAAAAAAATGGTACCTCACTTGCCTGGGTCTTCCTAGTGCCTGCGACAGGAAACAGCGCAAAACGCAACGTGGTCGCACCTCAATTACGCAGTGAAAACGGGCCCTTTTTAGGCAAAGAGACTACCTTTTGTTTTTGAACCCTGACTCTGCCGGCACCTTGGGAAACCTAGCAAACCTATACATTTTTGAAAACTAGACACCCAGGGGAATTCAGGATGGGGTGACTCGACTGTGTACCACCAGGTTCTGTTACCCAGAATCCCTTGCAAAGCTAAGAAATTGACAAACAAAATGCATTTTCCTCATATTTCTGTGGTAGAAAGTTCTGGAATCTGCGTGGATCAACAAATTTCCACCCACCCAGCGTTCCCCCGGATCTCCCGAAAAAAATGGTACCTCACTTGCCTGGGTCTTCCTAGTGCCTGCGACAGGAAACAGCGCAAAACGCAACGTGGTCGCACCTCAATTACGCAGTGAAAACGGGCCCTTTTTAGGCAAAGAGACTACCTTTTGTTTTTGAACCCTGACTCTGCCGGCACCTTGGGAAACCTAGCAAACCTATACATTTTTGAAAACTAGACACCCAGGGGAATTCAGGATGGGGTGACTCGACTGCCTACCACCAGGTTCTGTTACCCAGAATCCCTTGCAAAGCTCGGGAAATTGATAAAAAAATGCATTTTCCTCACTTTTCTGTGGTGGAAAGTTCTGGGATCTGCGTGGATCAACAAATTTCCACCCACCCAGCGTTCCCCCGCATCTCTCAAAAAAAATTGTACCTCACTTGCCTGGGTCTGCCTAGTGCCTGCGACAGGAAACAGCGCAAAACGCAACGTGGTCGCACCTCAATTTCGCGGTGAAATCGGGCACTTTTTGGGCAAAGAGACTACCTTTTGTTTTTGAACCCTAGCTCTGCCGGCACCTAGGGAAACCTAGCAACCCTATACATTTTTGAAAACTAGACACCCAGGGGAATTCGGGATGGGGTGACTCGATTGCCTACCACCAGGTTCTGTTACCCAGAATCCCTTGCAAAGCAAAGAATTTGACAAAAAAAACGCATTTTCCTCACATTTCTGTGGTGGAAAGTTCTGGAATCTGCGTGGATAAACAATTTTCCACGCACCCAGCGTTCCCTCGCATCTCCTGAATAAAATGGTACCTCACTTGCCTGGGTCTGCCTAGTGCCTGTGACAGGAAACAGCGCAAAACGCAACGTGGTCGCACCTCAATTTCGCAGTGAAATCGGGCCCTTTTTGGGCAAAGAGACTACCTTTTGTTTTTGAACCCTGACTCTGCCGGCACCTTGGGAAACCTAGCAAACCTATACATTTTTGAAAACTAGACACCCAGGGGAATTCAGGATGGGGTGACTCGACTGCCTACCACCAGGTTCTGTTACCCAGAATCCCTTGCAAAGCTAAGAAATTGACAAACAAAATGCATTTTCCTCATATTTCTGTGGTGGAAAGTTCTGGAATCTGCGTGGATCAACAAATTTCCACTCACCCAGCGTTCCCCCGGATCTCCCGAAAAAAAAGGTACCTCACTTGCCTGGGTCTTCCTAGTGCCTGCGACAGGAAACAGCGCAAAACGCAACGTGGTCGCACCTCAATTACGCAGTGAAAACGGGCCCTTTTTAGGCAAAGAGACTACCTTTTGTTTTTGAACCCTAGCTCTGCCGGCACCTAGGGAAACCTAGCAAACCTATACATTTTTAAAAATTAGACATCCAGGGGAATTCAGGATGGGGTGACTCGACTGCCTACCACCAGGTTCTGTTACCCAGAATCCCTTGCAAAGCTAAGAAATTGTAAAAAAAAACCGCATTTTCCTCACTTTTTTGTGGTGGAAAGTTCTGGAATCTGCGTGGATAAACAAATTTCCACCCACCCAGCGTTCCCCCGGATCTCCCGAAAAAAATGGTACCTCACTTGCCTGGGTCTGCCTAGTGCCTGCGACAGGAAACAGCGCAAAACGCAACGTGGTCGCGCCTCAATTTCGCGGTGAAATCAGGCCCGTTTTGGGCAAAGAGACTACCTTTTGTTTTTGAACCCTATCTCTGCCAGCACCTAGGGAAACCTAGCAAACCTATACATTTTTGAAAACTAGACACCCAGGGGAATTCAGGATGGGGTGACTCGATAGCCTACCACTAGGTTCTGTTACCCAGAATCCCTTGCAAAGCTAAGAAATTGACAAAAAAAATGCATTTTCCTCACATTTCTGTCGTGGAAAGTTCTGGAATCTGCGTGGATCAACAATTTTCCACCTACCCAGCGTTCCCCCGGGTCTCCCGCAAAAAAATGGTACCTCACTTGCCTGGGTCTGCCTAGTGCCTGCAACAGGAAACAGCGCAAAATGCAACGTGGTCGCACCTCAATTTCGTGGTGAAATCGGGCACTTTTTGGGCAAAGAGATTACCTTTTGTTTTTGAACCCTAGCTCTGCCGGCACCTAGAGAAACCTAGCAAACCTATACATTTTTGAAAACTAGACACCCTGAGGAATTCAGTATGGGGTGACTCGACTGCCTACCACCAGGTTCTGTTACCCAGAATCCCTTGCAAAGCTAAGAAATTGACAAACAAATGCATTTTCCTCACTTTTCTGTGGTGGAAAGTTCTGGAATCTGCGTGGATCAACAAATTTCCACCCACCCAGCGTTCCCCCCGGTCTCCCAAAAAAGATGGTACCTCACTTGCCTGCGTCTGCCTAGTGCCTGCGACAGGAAACAGCGCAAAACGCAACATGGTTGCACCTCAATTTCGCAGTGAAATCGGGGCCTTTTTGGGCTAAGAGACTACTTTTTGTTTTTGAACCCTAGCTCTGCCGGCACCTAGGGAAACCTAGCAAACCTATACATTTTTGAACACTAGACATCCAGAGGAATTCAGGATGGGGTTACTCGACTGCCTACCACCAGGTTCTGTTACCCAGAATCCCTTGCAAAGCTAAGAAATTGCTCAAAAAAACACATTTTCCTCACATTTCTGTGGTGGAAAGTTCTAGAATCTGCTGGGATCAACAATTTTCCACCCACCCAGCGTTTCCCCGGGTCTCCCAAAAAAAATGGTACCTCACTTGCCTGGGTCTGCCAAGTGCCTGCGACAGGAAACAGCACAAAACTCAACGTGGTCGCACCTCAATTTCGCAGTGAAATCGGGCCATTTTTGGGCAAAGAGAGTACCTTTTGTTTTTGAACCCTAGCTCTGCCGGCACCTAGGGAAACCTAGCAAACCTATACATTTTTAAAAACTAGACACCCAGGGGAATTTAGGATGCGGTGACTCGACTGCCTACCACCAGGTTCTGTTACCCAGAATCCCTTGCAAAGCTAAGAAATTGACCAACAAAATGCATTTTCCTCATATTTCTGTGGTGGAAAGTTCTGGAATCTGCGTGGATCAACAAAATTCCACCCACCCAGCGTTCCCCCGGGTCTCCCGAAAAAAATGGTACCTCACTTGCCTGGGTCTGCCTAGTGCCTGAGACAGGAAAAAGTGCAAAACGCAACGTGGTTGCACCTCAATTTCGCAGTGAAATCGGGCCCTTTTGGGCAAAGAGAATACCTTTTGTTTTTTAACCCTAGCTCTGACGGCACCTAGGGAAACCTAGAAAGCCTATACATTTTTGTAAACTAGACACCCAGGGAAAGTCAGGATGGGTTGACTTGACTGCCTACCACCAGGTTCTGTTACCCAGAATCCCTTGCAAAGCTAGGAAATTGACAAAAAAAACGCATTTTCCTCACTTTTCTGTGGTGGAAAGTTCTGGGATCTGCGTGGATCAACAAATTTCCACCAACCCAGCGTTCCCCCGCATCTCTCAAAAATAATGGTACCTCACTTGCCTGGGTCTGCCTAGTGCCTGCGACAGGAAACAGCGCAAAACGCAACGTGGTCGCACCTCAATTTCGCGGTGAAATCGGGCACTTTTTGGGCAAAGAGACTACCTTTTGTTTTTGAACCCTAGCTCTGCCGGCGCCTAGAGAAACCTAGCAAACCTATCCATTTTTGAAAACTTGACACCCGGGAGAATTCAGTATGGGGTTACTCGACTGCCTACCACCAGGTTCTGTTACCCAGAATCCCTTGCAAAGCTCGGGAAATTGATAAAAAAATGCATTTTCCTCACTTTTCTGTGGTGGAAAGTTCTGGGATCTGCGTGGATCAACAAATTTCCACCCACCCAGCGTTCCCCCGCATCTCTCAAAAAAAATGGTACCTCACTTGCCTGGGTCTGCCTAGTGCCTGCGACAGGAAACAGCGCAAAACACAACGTGGTCGCACCTCAATTTCGCGGTGAAATCGGGCACTTTTTGGGCAAAGAGACTACCTTTTGTTTTTGAACCCTAGCTCTGCCGGCACCTAGGGAAACCTAGCAACCCTATACATTTTTGAAAACTAGACACCCAGGGGAATTCGGGATGGGGTGACTCGACTGCCTACCACCAGGTTCTGTTACCCAGAATCCCTTGCAAAGCAAAGAATTTGACAAAAAAAACGCATTTTCCTCACATTTCTGTGGTGGAAAGTTCTGGAATCTGCGTGGATCAACAATTTTCCACGCACCCAGCGTTCCCTCGCATCTCCTGAAAAAAATGGTACCTCACTTGCCTGGGTCTGCCTAGTGCCTGTGACAGGAAACAGCGCAAAACGCAACGTGGTCGCACCTCAATTTCGCAGTGAAATCGGGCCCTTTTTGGGCAAAGAGACTACCTTTTGTTTTTGAACCCTGACTCTGCCGGCACCTTGGGAAACCTAGCAAACCTATACATTTTTGAAAACTAGACACCCAGGGGAATTCAGGATGGGGTGACTCGACTGCCTACCACCAGGTTCTGTTACCCAGAATCCCTTGCAAAGCTAAGAAATTGACAAACAAAATGCATTTTCCTCATATTTCTGTGGTGGAAAGTTCTGGAATCTGCGTGGATCAACAGATTTCCACCCACCCAGCGTTCCCCCGGATCTCCCGAAAAAAATGGTACCTCACTTGCCTGGGTCTTCCTAGTGCCTGCGACAGGAAACAGCGCAAAACGCAACGTGGTCGCACCTCAATTACGCAGTGAAAACGGGCCCTTTTTAGGCAAAGAGACTACCTTTTGTTTTTGAACCCTAGCTCTGCCGGCACCTAGGGAAACCTAGCAAACCTATACATTTTTAAAAATTAGACATCCAGGGGAATTCAGGATGGGGTGACTTGACTGCCTACCACCAGGTTCTGTTACCCAGAATCCCTTGCAAAGCTAAGAAATTGTAAAACAAAACCGCATTTTCCTCACTTTTTTGTGGTGGAAAGTTCTGGAATCTGCGTGGATAAACAAATTTCCACCCACCCAGCGTTCCCCCGGATCTCCCGAAAAAAATGGTACCTCACTTGCCTGGGTCTGCCTAGTGCCTGCGACAGGAAACAGCACAAAACTCAACGTGGTCGCACCTCAATTACGCAGTGAAAACGGGCCCTTTTTAGGCAAAGAGACTACCTTTTGTTTTTGAACCCTAGCTCTGCCGGCACCTAGGGAAACCTAGCAAACCTATACATTTTTGTAAACTAGACACCCAGGGAAAGTCAGGATGGGTTGACTTGACTGCCTAACACCAGGTTCTGTTACCCAGAATCCCTTGCAAAGCTAAGAAATTGACAAAAAAAACGCATTTTCCTCACTTTTCTGTGGTGGAAAGTTCTGGGATCTGCGTGGATCAACAAATTTCCACCCACCCAGCGTTCCCCCGCATCTCTCAAAAACAATGGTACCTCACTTGCCTGGGTCTGCCTAGTGCCTGCGACAGGAAACAGCGCAAAACGCAACGTGGTCGCACCTCAATTTCGCGGTGAAATCGGGCACTTTTTGGGCAAAGAGACTACCTTTTGTTTTTGAACCCTAGCTCTGCCGGCGCCTAGAGAAACCTAGCAAACCTATTCATTTTTGAAAACTAGACACCCGGGAGAATTCAGTATGGGGTCACTCGACTGCCTACCACCAGGTTCTGTTACCCAGAATCCCTTGCAAAGCTAAGAAATTGATAAAAAAATGCATTTTCCTCACTTTTCTGTGGTGGAAAGTTCTGGAATCTGCGTGGATCAACAAATTTCCACCCACCCAGCGTTCCCCCGGGTCTCCCAAAAAAGATGGTACCTCACTTGCCTGGGTCTGCCTAGTGCCTGCGACAGGAAACAGCGCAAAACGCAACGTGGTTGCACCTCAATTTCGCGGTGATATCGGGGCCTTTTTGGGCTAAGAAACTACCTTTTGTTTTTGAACCCTAGCTCTGCTGGCAAGTAGGGAAACCTAGCAAACCTATACATTTTTGAAAACTAGACACCCAGGGTAATTCAGGATGGGGTGACTCGAATGACTACCACCAGGTTCTGTTACCCAGAATCCCTTGCAAAGCTAAGAAATTGACAAACAAAATGCATTTTCCTCACTTTTCTGTGGTGGAAAGTTCTGGAATCTGCGTGGATCAACAAATTTCCACCCACCCAGCGTTCCCCCGGGTCTCCCGAAAAAAAGTGGTACCTCACTTGCCAGGCTCTGCCTAGTGCCTGCGACAGGTAACAGCGCAAAACGCAACATAGTCGCACCTCAATTTCGCGGTGAAATGGGGCCCTTTTTGGGCAAAGAGACTACCTTTTGTTTTTTAACCCTAGCTCTGCCGGCACCTAGGGAAACCTAGCAAACCTATACATTTTTGAAAACTAGACACCCAGGGTAAATCAGGATGGGGTGACTCGACTGCCTACCACCAGGTTCTGTTACCCAGAATCCCTTGGAAAGCTAAGAAATTGACAAACAAAACACATTTTCCTCACATTTCTGTGGTGGAAAGTTCTGGAATCTGCGTGGATCAACAATTTTCCACCCACCCAGCGTTCCCCCGGGTCTCCCAAAAAAATAGCACCTCACTTGCCTGGGTCTGCCTAGTGCCTGCAACAGGAAACAGCACAAAACGCAACGTGGTCGCACCTCAATTTCGCGGTGAAATCAGGCCCGTTTTGGGCAAAGAGACTACCTTTTGTTTTTGAACCCTAGCTCTGCCGGCACCTAGGGAAACCTAGCAAACCTATACATTTTTGAAAACTAGACACCCAGGGGAATTCAGGATGGGGTGACTCGATAGCCTACCACTAGGTTCTGTTACCCAGAATCCCTTGCAAAGCTAAGAAATTGACAAAAAAAACGCATTTTCCTCACATTTCTGTCGTGGAAAGTTCTGGAATCTGCGTGGATCAACAATTTTCCACCTACCCAGCGTTCCCCCGGGTCTCCCGCAAAAAAATGGTACCTCACTTGCCTGGGTCTGCCTAGTGCCTGCAACAGGAAACAGCGCAAAATGCAACGTGGTCGCACCTCAATTTCGTGGTGAAATCGGGCACTTTTTGGGCAAAGAGATTACCTTTTGTTTTTGAACCCTAGCTCTGCCGGCACCTAGAGAAACCTAGCAAACCTATACATTTTTGAAAACTAGACACCCAGTGTAATTCAGTATGGGGTGACTCGACTGCCTACCACCAGGTTCTGTTACTCAGAATCCCTTGCAAAGCTAAGAAATTGACAAACAAATGCATTTTCCTCACTTTTCTGTGGTGGAAAGTTCTGGAATCTGCGTGGATCAACAAATTTCCACCCACCCAGCGTTCCCCCGGGTCTCCCTAAAAAGATGGTACCTCACTTGCCTGCGTCTGCCTAGTGCCTGCGACAGGAAACAGCGCAAAACGCAACATGGTTGCACCTCAATTTCGCAGTGAAATCGGGGCCTTTTTGGGCTAAGAGACTACTTTTTGTTTTTGAACCCTAGCTCTGCCGGCACCTAGGGAAACCTAGCAAACCTATACATTTTTGAACACTAGACATCCAGAGGAATTCAGGATGGGGTTACTCGACTGCCTACCACCAGGTTCTGTTACCCAGAATCCCTTGGAAAGCTAAGAAATTGCTCAACAAAAACGCATTTTCCTCACATTTCTGTGGTGGAAAGTTCTAGAATCTGCTGGGATCAACAATTTTCCACCCACCCAGCGTTTCCCCGGGTCTCCCAAAAAAAATGGTACCTCACTTGCCTGGGTCTGCCAAGTGCCTGCGACAGGAAACAGCACAAAACTCAACGTGGTCGCACCTCAATTTCGAAGTGAAATCGGGCCATTTTTGGGCAAAGAGACTACCTTTTGTTTTTGAACCCTAGCTCTGCCGGCACCTAGGGAAACCTAGCAAACCTATACATTTTTAAAAACTAGACACCCAGGGGAATTTAGGATGCGGTGACTCGACTGCCTACCACCAGGTTCTGTTACCCAGAATCCCTTGCAAAGCTAAGAAATTGACAAACAAAATGCATTTTCCTCATATTTCTGTGGTGGAAAGTTCTGGAATCTGCGTGGATCAACAAATTTCCACCCACCCAGCATTCCCCCCGGTCTCCCAAAAAAAATGGTACCTCACTTGCCTGGGTCTGCCTAGTGCCTGCGACAGGAAACAGCGCAAAACGCAACGTGGTCGCACCTCAATTTCGCAGTGAAATCGGGCCCTTTTGGGCAAAGAGAATACCTTTTGTTTTTGAACCCTAGCTCTGCCGGCACCTAGGGAAACCTAGCAAACCTATACATTTTTGAAACCTAGACACCCAGGGGAATTCAGGATGGGGTGACTCGACTGCCTACCACTAGGGTCTGTTACCCAGAATCTCTTGCAAAGCTAAGAAATTGATAAAAAAAACGCATTTTCCTCACTTTTCTGTGGTGGAAAGTTCTGGGATCTGCATGGATCAACAAATTTCCACCCACCCAGCGTTCCCCGGGGTCTCCCAAAAACAATGGTACCTCACTTGCCTGGGTCTGCCTAGTGCCTGCGACAGGAAACAGCGCAAAACACAACGTGATTGCACCTCAATTTCGCGGTGAAATCGGGCCCTTTTTGGGCAAAGAGACTACCTTTTGTTTTTGAACCCTAGCTCTGCCGGCACCTAGGGAAACCTAGCAAACCTATAAATTTTTGTAAACTAGACACCCAGGGAAATTCAGGATGGGGTGACTCGATAGCCTACCACTAGGTTCTGTTACCCAGAATCCCTTGCAAATCTAAGAAATTGACAAAAAAAACGCAATTTCCTCACATTTCTGTCGTGGAAAGTTCTGGAATCTGCGTGGATCAACAATTTTCCACCTACCCAGCGTTCCCCCGGGTCTCCCGAAAAAAATGGTACCTA
Organism: Lissotriton helveticus; assembly: GCF_964261635.1. Classification (NCBI taxonomy): domain Eukaryota; kingdom Metazoa; phylum Chordata; class Amphibia; order Caudata; family Salamandridae; genus Lissotriton; species Lissotriton helveticus. Next base: position 1,792,014,388 of record NC_136068.1, read on the forward strand.
ACTTGCCTGGGTCTGCCTAGTACCTGCAACAGGAAACAGCGCAAAACGCAACGTGGTCGCACCTCGATTTCACTGTGAAATCGGGCACTTTTTGGGCAAAGAGATTACCTTTTGTTTTTGAACCCTAGCTCTGCCGGCACCTAGAGAAACCTAGCAAACCTATACATTTTTGAAAACTAGACACCCAGGGGAATTCAGTATGGGGTGACTCGACTGCCTACCACCAGGATCTGTTACCCAGAATCCCTTGCAAAGCTAGGAAATTGACAAAAGAATGCATTTTCCTCACTTTTCTGTGGTGGAAAGTTCTGGAATCTGCGTGGATCAACAAATTTCCACCCACCCAGCGTTCCCCCGGGTCTCCCAAAAAAGATGGTACCTCACTTGCCTGCGTCTGCATAGTGCCTGCGACAGGAAACAGCGCAAAACGCAACGTGGTTGCACCTCAATTTCGTGGTGAAATCGGGGCCTTTTTGGGTTAAGAGACTACCTTTTGTTTTTGTACCCCAGCTCTGCCAGCACCTAGGGAAACCTAGCAAACCTATACATTTTTGAAAACTAGACACCCAGGGAAATTCAGGATGGGTTGACTCGACTGCCTAGCACCAGGTTCTGTTACCCAGAATCCCTTGCAAAGCTAAGAAATTGACAAAAAAACGCATTTTCCTCACTTTTCTGTGGTGGAAAGTTCTGGGATCTGCATGGATCAACAAATTTCCACCCACCCAGCGTTCCCCCGGGTCTCCCTAAAAAGATGGTACCTCACTTGCCTGCGTCTGCCTAGTGCCTGCGACAGGAAACAGCGCAAAACGCAACATGGTTGCACCTCAATTTCGCAGTGAAAACGGGGCCTTTTTGGGCTAAGAGACTACTTTTTGTTTTTGAACCCTAGCATTGCCGGCACCTAGGCAAACCTAGCAAACCTATACATTTCTGAACACTAGACATCCAGAGGAACTCAGGATGGGGTTACTCGACTGCCTACCACCAGGTTCTGTTACCCAGAATCCCTTGGAAAGCTAAGAAATTGCTAAAGAAAATGCATTTTCCTCACATTTCTGTGGTGAAAAGTTCTAGAATCTGCTGGGATCAACAATGTTCCACCCACCCAGCGTTTCCCCGGGTCTCCCAAAAAAAATGGTACCTCACTTGCCTGGGTCTGCCAAGTGCCTGCGACAGGAAACAGCACAAAACTCAACGTGGTCGCACCTCAATTTCGCAGTGAAATCGGGCCATTTTTGGGCAAAGAGACTACCTTTTGTTTTTGAACCCTAGCTCTGCCGGCACCTACGGAAACCTAGCAAACCTATACATTTTTAAAAACTAGACACCCAGGGGAATTTAGGATGCGGTGACTCGACTGCCTACCACCAGGTTCTGTTACCCAGAATCCCTTGCAAAGCTAAGAAATTGACAAACAAAATGCATTTTCCTCATATTTCTGTGGTGGAAAGTTCTGGAATCTGCGTGGATCAACAAATTTCCACCCACCCAGCATTCCCCCCGGTCTCCCGAAAAAAATGGTACCTCACTTGCCTGAGTCTGCCTAGTGCCTGCGACAGGAAACAGCGCAAAACGCAACGTGGTCGCACCTCAATTTCGCAGTGAAATCGGGCCCTTTTGGGCAAAGAGAATACCTTTTGTTTTTGAACCCTAGCTCTGCCGGCACCTAGGGAAACCTAGCAAACCTATACATTTTTGAAACCTAGACACCCAGGGGAATCCAGGATGGGGTGACTCGACTGCCTACCACTAGGGTCTGTTACCCAGAATCCCTTGCAAAGCTAAGAAATTGATAAAAAAAACGCATTTTCCTCACTTTTCTGTGGTGGAAAGTTCTGGGATCTGCATGGATCAACAAATTTCCACCCAACCAGCGTTCCCCGGGGTCTCCCAAAAACAATGGTACCTCACTTGCCTGGGTCTGCCTAGTGCCTGCGACAGGAAACAGCGCAAAACACAACGTGGTTGCACCTCAATTTCGCGGTGAAATCGGGCCCTTTTTGGGCAAAGAGACTACCTTTTGTTTTTGAACCCTAGCTCTGCCGGCACCTAGGGAAACCTAGCAAACCTATAAATTTTTGTAAACTAGACACCCAGGGAAATTCAGGATGGGGTGACTCGATAGCCTACCACTAGGTTCTGTTACCCAGAATCCCTTGCAAATCTAAGAAATTGACAAAAAAAACGCAATTTCCTCACATTTCTGTCGTGGAAAGTTCTGGAATCTGCGTGGATCAACAATTTTCCACCTACCCAGCGTTCCCCCGGGTCTCCCGAAAAAAATGGTACCTAACTTGCCTGGGTCTGCCTAGTACCTGCAATAGGAAACAGCGCAAAACGCAACGTGGTCGCACCTCGATTTTGAGGTGAAATCGGGCACTTTTTGGGCAAAGAGATTACCTTTTGTTTTTTAACCCTAGCTCTGCCGGCACCTAGAGAAACCTAGCAAACCTATACATTTTTGAAAACTAGACACCCAGGGGAATTCAGTATGGGGTGACTCGACTGCCTACCACCAGGTTCTGTTACCCAGAATCCCTTGCAAAGCTAGGAAATTGACAAAAGAATGCATTTTCCTCACTTTTCTGTGGTGGAAAGTTCTGGAATCTGCGTGGATCAACAAATTTCCACCCACCCAGCGTTCCCCCGGGTCTCCCAAAGAAGATGGTACCTCACTTGCCTGGGTCTGCCAAGTGCCTGCGACAGGAAACAGCGCAAAACGCAACGTGGTTGCACCTCAATTTCGCGGTGAAATCAGGCCCGTTTTGGGCAAAGAGACTACCTTTTGTTTTTGAACCCTATCTCTGCCAGCACCTAGGGAAACCTAGCAAACCTATACATTTGTGAAAACTAGACACCCAGGGGAATTCAGGATGGGGTGACTCGATAGCCTACCACTAGGTTCTGTTACCCAGAATCCCTTGCAAAGCTAAGAAATTGACAAAAAAAATGCATTTTCCTCACATTTCTGTCGTGGAAAGTTCTGGAATCTGCGTGGATCAACAATTTTCCACCTACCCAGCGTTCCCCCGGGTCTCCCGCAAAAAAATGGTACCTCACTTGCCTGGGTCTGCCTAGTGCCTGCAACAGGAAACAGCGCAAAATGCAACGTGGTCGCACCTCAATTTCGTGGTGAAATCGGGCACTTTTTGGGCAAAGAGATTACCTTTTGTTTTTGAACCCTAGCTCTGCCGGCACCTAGAGAAACCTAGCAAACCTATACATTTTTGAAAACTAGACACCCTGAGGAATTCAGTATGGGGTGACTCGACTGCCTACCACCAGGTTCTGTTACCCAGAATCCCTTGCAAAGCAAAGAAATTGACAAACAAATGCATTTTCCTCACTTTTCTGTGGTGGAAAGTTCTGGAATCTGCGTGGATCAACAAATTTCCACCCACCCAGCGTTCTCCCCGGTCTCCCAAAAAAGATGGTACCTCACTTGCCTGCGTCTGCCTAGTGCCTGCGACAGGAAACAGCGCAAAACGCAACATGGTTGCACCTCAATTTCGCAGTGAAATCGGGGCCTTTTTGGGCTAAGAGACTACTTTTTGTTTTTGAACCCTAGCTCTGCCGGCACCTAGGGAAACCTAGCAAACCTATACATTTTTAAACACTAGACATCCAGAGGAATTCAGGATGGGGTTACTCGACTGCTTACCACCAGGTTCTGTTACCCAGAATCCCTTGCAAAGCTAAGAAATTGCTCAAAGAAACGCATTTTCCTCACATTTCTGTGGTGGAAAGTTCTAGAATCTGCTGGGATCAACAATTTTCCACCCACCCAGTGTTTCCCCGGGTCTCCCAAAAAAAATGGTACCTCACTTGCCTGGGTCTGCCAAGTGCCTGCGACAGGAAACAGCACAAAACTCAACGTGGTCGCACCTCAATTTCGCAGTGAAATCGGGCCATTTTTGGGCAAAGAGACTACCTTTTGTTTTTGAACCCTAGCTCTGCCGGCACCTAGGGAAACCTAGCAAACCTATACATTTTTAAAAACTAGACACCCAGGGAAATTTAGGATGCGGTGACTCGACTGCCTACCACCAGGTTCTGTTACCCAGAATCCCTTGCAAAGCTAAGAAATTGACAAACAAAATGCATTTTCCTCATATTTCTTTGGTGGAAAGTTCTGGAATCTGCGTGGATCAACAAAATTCCACCCACCCAGCGTTCCCCCGGGTCTCCCGAAAAAAATGGTACCTCACTTGCCTGGGTCTGCCTAGTGCCTGCGACAGGAAAAAGTGCAAAACGCAACGTGGTTGCACCTCAATTTCGCAGTGAAATCGGGCCCTTTTGGGCAAAGAGAATACCTTTTGTTTTTTAACCCTAGCTCTGACGGCACCTAGGGAAACCTAGCAAGCCTATACATTTTTGTAAACTAGACACCCAGGGAAAGTCAGGATGGGTTGACTTGACTGCCTACCACCAGGTTCTGTTACCCAGAATCCCTTGCAAAGCTAGGAAATTGACAAAAAAAACGCATTTTCCTCACTTTTCTGTGGTGGAAAGTTCTGGGATCTGCGTGGATCAACAAATTTCCACCCACCCAGCGTTCCCCCGCATCTCTCGAAAATAATGGTACCTCACTTGCCTGGGTCTGCCTAGTGCCTGCGACAGGAAACAGCGCAAAACGCAACGTGGTCGCACCTCAATTTCGCGGTGAAATCGGGCACTTTTTGGGCAAAGAGACTACCTTTTGTTTTTGAACCCTAGCTCTGCCGGCGCCTAGAGAAACCTAGCAAACCTATCCATTTTTGAAAACTTGACACCCGGGAGAATTCAGTATGGGGTTACTCGACTGCCTACCACCAGGTTCTGTTACCCAGAATCCCTTGCAAAGCTCGGGAAATTGATAAAAAAATGCATTTTCCTCACTTTTCTGTGGTGGAAAGTTCTGGGATCTGCGTGGATCAACAAATTTCCACCCACCCAGCGTTCCCCCGCATCTCTCAAAAAAAATGGTACCTCACTTGCCTGGGTCTGCCTAGTGCCTGCGACAGGAAACAGCGCAAAACACAACGTGGTCGCACCTCAATTTCGCGGTGAAATCGGGCACTTTTTGGGCAAAGAGACTACCTTTTGTTTTTGAACCCTAGCTCTGCCGGCACCTAGGGAAACCTAGCAACCCTATACATTTTTGAAAACTAGACACCCAGGGGAATTCGGGATGGGGTGACTCGACTGCCTACCACCAGGTTCTGTTACCCAGAATCCCTTGCAAAGCAAAGAATTTGACAAAAAAAACGCATTTTCCTCACATTTCTGTGGTGGAAAGTTCTGGAATCTGCGTGGATCAACAATTTTCCACGCACCCAGCGTTCCCTCGCATCTCCTGAAAAAAATGGTACCTCACTTGCCTGGGTCTGCCTAGTGCCTGTGACAGGAAACAGCGCAAAACGCAACGTGGTCGCACCTCAATTTCGCAGTGAAATCGGGCCCTTTTTGGGCAAAGAGACTACCTTTTGTTTTTGAACCCTGACTCTGCCGGCACCTTGGGAAACCTAGCAAACCTATACATTTTTGAAAACTAGACACCCAGGGGAATTCAGGATGGGGTGACTCGACTGCCTACCACCAGGTTCTGTTACCCAGAATCCCTTGCAAAGCTAAGAAATTGATAAAAAAATGCATTTTCCTCACTTTTCTGTGGTGGAAAGTTCTGGAATCTGCGTGGATCAACAAATTTCCACCCACCCAGCGTTCCCCCGGGTCTCCCAAAAAAGATGGTACCTCACTTGCCTGGGTCTGCCTAGTGCCTGCGACAGGAAACAGCGCAAAACGCAACGTGGTTGCACCTCAATTTCGCGGTGATATCGGGGCCTTTTTGGGCTAAGAAACTACCTTTTGTTTTTGAACCCTAGCTCTGCCGGCACCTAGGGAAACCTAGCAAACCTATACATTTTTGAACACTAGACATCCAGAGGAATTCAGGATGGGGTTACTCGACTGCCTACCACCAGGTTCTGTTACCCAGAATCCCTTGGAAAGCTAAGAAATTGCTCAAAAAAACGCATTTTCCTCACATTTCTGTGGTGGAAAGTTCTAGAATCTGCTGGGATCAACAATTTTCCACCCACCCAGCGTTCCCCCGGGTCTCCCAAAAAAGATGGTACCTCACTTGCCTGGGTCTGCCTAGTGCCTGCGACAGGAAACAGCGCAAAACGCAACATGGTTGCACCTCAATTTCGCAGTGAAATCGGGGCCTTTTTGGGCTAAGAGACTACTTTTTGTTTTTGAACCCTAGCTCTGCCGGCACCTAGGGAAACCTAGCAAACCTATACATTTTTGAACACTAGACATCCAGAGGAATTCAGGATGGGGTTACTCGACTGCCTACCACCAGGTTCTGTTACCCAGAATCCCTTGGAAAGCTAAGAAATTGCTCAAAAAAATGCATTTTCCTCACATTTCTGTGGTGGAAAGTTCTAGAATCTGCTGGGATCAACAATTTTCCACCCACCCAGCGTTTCCCCGGGTCTCCCAAAAAAAATGGTACCTCACTTGCCTGGGTCTGCCAAGTGCCTGCGACAGGAAACAGCACAAAACTCAACGTGGTCGCACCTCAATTTCGCAGTGAAATCGGGCCATTTTTGGGCAAAGAGACTACCTTTTGTTTTTGAACCCTAGCTCTGCCGGCACCTAGGGAAACCTAGCAAACCTATACATTTTTAAAAACTAGACACCCAGGGGAATTTAGGATGCGGTGACTCGACTGCCTACCACCAGGTTCTGTTACCCAGAATCCCTTGCAAAGCTAAGAAATTGACAAACAAAATGCATTTTCCTCATATTTCTGTGGTGGAAAGTTCTGGAATCTGCGTGGATCAACAAATTTCCACCCACCCAGCATTCCCCCCGGTCTCCCAAAAAAAATGGTACCTCACTTGCCTGGGTCTGCCTAGTGCCTGCGACAGGAAACAGCGCAAAACGCAACGTGGTCGCACCTCAATTTCGCAGTGAAATCGGGCCCTTTTGGGCAAAGAGAATACCTTTTGTTTTTGAACCCTAGCTCTGCCGGCACCTAGGGAAACCTAGCAAACCTATACATTTTTTAAACCTAGACACCCAGGGGAATTCAGGATGGGGTGACTCGACTGCCTACCACTAGGGTCTGTTACCCAGAATCTCTTGCAAAGCTAAGAAATTGATAAAAAAAAACGCATTTTCCTCACTTTTCTGTGGTGGAAAGTTCTGGGATCTGCATGGATCAACAGATTTCCACCCACCCAGCGTTCCCCGGGGTCTCCCAAAAACAATGGTACCTCACTTGCCTGGGTCTGCCTAGTGCCTGCGACAGGAAACAGCGCAAAACACAACGTGGTTGCACCTCAATTTCGCGGTGAAATCGGGCCCTTTTTGGGCAAAGAGACTACCTTTTGTTTTTGAACCCTAGCTCTGCCGGCACCTAGGGAAACCTAGCAAACCTATACATTTTTGTAAACTAGACACCCAGGGAAATTCAGGATGGGGTGACTCGATAGCCTACCACTAGGTTCTGTTACCCAGAATCCCTTGCAAATCTAAGAAATTGACAAAAAAAACGCAATTTCCTCACATTTCTGTCGTGGAAAGTTCTGGAATCTGCGTGGATCAACAATTTTCCACCTACCCAGCGTTCCCCCTGGGTCTCCCGAAAAAAATGGTACCTAACTTGCCTGGGTCTGCCTAGTACCTGCAACAGGAAACAGCGCAAAACGCAACGTGGTCGCACCTCGATTTCACGGTGAAATCGGGCACTTTTTGGGCAAAGAGATTACCTTTTGTTTTTGAACCCTAGCTCTGCCGGCACCTAGAGAAACCTAGCAAACCTATACATTTTTGAAAACTAGACACCCAGGGGAATTTAGTATGGGGTGACTCGACTGCCTACCACCAGGTTCTGTTACCCAGAATCCCTTGCAAAGCTAGGAAATTGACAAAAGAATGCATTTTCCTCACTTTTCTGTGGTGGAAAGTTCTGGAATCTGCGTGGATCAACAAATTTCCACCCACCCAGCGTTCCCCCGGGTCTCCCAAAAAAGATGGTACCTCACTTGCCTGCGTCTGCATAGTGCCTGCGACAGGAAACAGCGCAAAACGCAACGTGGTTGCACCTCAATTTCGTGGTGAAATCGGGGCCTTTTTGGGTTAAGAGACTACCTTTTGTTTTTGTACCCTAGCTCTGCCAGCACCTAGGGAAACCTAGCAAACCTATACATTTTTGAAAACTAGACACCCAGAGAAATTCAGGATGGGTTGACTCGACTGCCTAGCACCAGGTTCTGTTACCCAGAATCCCTTGCAAAGCTAAGAAATTGACAAAAAAACGCATTTTCCTCATTTTCTGTGGTGGAAAGTTCTGGGATCTGCATGGATCAACAAATTTCCACCCACCCAGCGTTCCCCCGGGTCTCCCTAAAAAGATGGTACCTCACTTGCCTGCGTCTGCCTAGTGCCTGCGACAGGAAACAGCGCAAAACGCAACATGGTTGCACCTCAATTTCGCAGTGAAAACGGGGCCTTTTTGGGCTAAGAGACTACTTTTTGTTTTTGAACCCTAGCATTGCCGGCACCTAGGCAAACCTAGCAAACCTATACATTTCTGAACACTAGACATCCAGAGGAATTCAGGATGGGGTTACTAGACTGCCTACCACCAGGTTCTGTTACCCAGAATCCCTTGGAAAGCTAAGAAATTGCTAAAGAAAATGCATTTTCCTCACATTTCTGTGGTGAAAAGTTCTAGAATCTGCTGGGATCAACAATGTTCCACCCACCCAGCGTTTCCCCGGGTCTCCCAAAAAAAATGGTACCTCACTTGCCTGGGTCTGCCAAGTGCCTGCGACAGGAAACAGCACAAAACTCAACGTGGTCGCACCTCAATTTCGCAGTGAAATCGGGCCATTTTTGGGCAAAGAGACTACCTTTTGTTTTTGAACCCTAGCTCTGCCGGCACCTACGGAAACCTAGCAAACCTATACATTTTTAAAAACTAGACACCCAGGGGAATTTAGGATGCGGTGACTCGACTGCCTACCACCAGGTTCTGTTACCCAGAATCCCTTGCAAAGCTAAGAAATTGACAAACAAAATGCATTTTCCTCATATTTCTGTGGTGGAAAGTTCTGGAATCTGCGTGGATCAACAAATTTCCACCCACCCAGCATTCCCCCCGGTCTCCCGAAAAAAATGGTACCTCACTTGCCTGGGTCTGCCTAGTGCCTGCGACAGGAAACAGCGCAAAACGCAACGTGGTCGCACCTCAATTTCGCAGTGAAATCGGGCCCTTTTGGGCAAAGAGAATACCTTTTGTTTTTGAACCCTAGCTCTGCCGGCACCTAGGGAAACCTAGCAAACCTATACATTTTTGAAACCTAGACACCCAGGGGAATCCAGGATGGGGTGACTCGACTGCCTACCACTAGGGTCTGTTACCCAGAATCCCTTGCAAAGCTAAGAAATTGATAAAAAAAACGCATTTTCCTCACTTTTCTGTGGTGGAAAGTTCTGGGATCTGCATGGATCAACAAATTTCCACCCAACCAGCGTTCCCCGGGGTCTCCCAAAAACAATGGTACCTCACTTGCCTGGGTCTGCCTAGTGCCTGCGACAGGAAACAGCGCAAAACACAACGTGGTTGCACCTCAATTTCGCGGTGAAATCGGGCCCTTTTTGGGCAAAGAGACTACCTTTTGTTTTTGAACCCTAGCTCTGCCGGCACCTAGGGAAACCTAGCAAACCTATAAATTTTTGTAAACTAGACACCCAGGGAAATTCAGGATGGGGTGACTCGATAGCCTACCACTAGGTTCTGTTACCCAGAATCCCTTGCAAATCTAAGAAATTGACAAAAAAAACGCAATTTCCTCACATTTCTGTCGTGGAAAGTTCTGGAATCTGCGTGGATCAACAATTTTCCACCTACCCAGCGTTCCCCCGGGTCTCCCGAAAAAAATGGTACCTAACTTGCCTGGGTCTGCCTAGTACCTGCAATAGGAAACAGCGCAAAACGCAACGTGGTCGCACCTCGATTTTGCGGTGAAATCGGGCACTTTTTGGGCAAAGAGATTACCTTTTGTTTTTTAACCCTAGCTCTGCCGGCACCTAGAGAAACCTAGCAAACCTATACATTTTTGAAAACTAGACACCCAGGGGAATTCAGTATGGGGTGACTCGACTGCCTACCACCAGGTTCTGTTACCCAGAATCCCTTGCAAAGCTAGGAAATTGACAAAAGAATGCATTTTCCTCACTTTTCTGTGGTGGAAAGTTCTGGAATCTGCGTGGATCAACAAATTTCCACCCACCCAGCGTTCCCCCGGGTCTCCCAAAGAAGATGGTACCTCACTTGCCTGGGTCTGCCTAGTGCCTGCGACAGGAAACAGCGCAAAACACAACGTGGTTGCACCTCAATTTCGCGGTGAAATCAGGGCCTTTTTGGGCTAAGAGACTAACTTTTGTTTTTGAACCCTAGCTCTGCTGGCACCTAGGGAAACCTAGCAAACCTATACATTGTTGAAAACTAGACACCCAGGGTAATTCAGGATGGGGTGACTCGAATGCCTACCACCAGGTTCTTTTACCCAGAATCCCTTGCAAAGCTAAGAAATTGACAAACAAAATGCATTTTCCTTACTTTTCTGTGGTGGAAAGTTCTGGAATCTGCGTGGATCAACAAATTTCCACCCACCCAGCGTTCCCGTGGGTCTCCCGAAAAAAATGGTACCTCACTTGCCTGGGTCTGCCTAGTGCCTGCGACAGGAAACAGCGCAAAACGCAATGTGGTCGCACCTCAATTTCGCGGTGAAATCGGGCCCTTTTTGGGCGAAGAGACTACTTTTTGTTTTTGAACCCTCGCTCTGCCGGCACCTAGGGAAACCTAGCAAACCTATACATTTTTGTAAACTAGACACCCAGGGGAATTCAGGATGGGGTGACTCGATAGCCTACCACTAGGGTCTGTTACCCAGAATCCCTTGCAAAGCTAAGAAATTGACAAAAAAAATGCATTTTCCTCACATTTCTGTCGTGGAAAGTTCTGGAATCTGCGTGGATCAACAATTTTCCACCTACGCAGCGTTCCCCCGGGTCTCCCGAAAAAAATGGTACCTAACTTGCCTGGGTCTGCCTAGTACCTGCAACAGGAAACAGCGCAAAACGCAACGTGGTCGCACCTCAATTTCGCGGTGAAATCGGGCACTTTTTGGGCAAAGAGATTACCTTTTGTTTTTGAACCCTAGCTCTGCCGGCACCTAGAGAAACCTAGCAAACCTATACATTTTTGAAAACTAGACACCCAGGGGAATTCAGTATGGGGTGACTCGACTGCCTACCACCAGGTTCTGTTACCCAGAATCCCTTGCAAAGCTAAGAAATTGACAAAAAAATGCATTTTCCTCACTTTTCTGTGGTGGAAAGTTCTGGAATCTGCATGGATCAACAAATTTCCACCCACCCAGCGTTCCCCCGGGTCTCCCAAAAAAGATGGTACCTCACTTGCCTGCGTCTGCCTAGTGCCTGCGACAGGAAACAGCGCAAAACGCAACGTGGTTGCACCTCAATTTCGTGGTGAAATCGGGGCCTTTTTGGGTTAAGAGACTACCTTTTGTTTTTGTACCCTAGCTCTGCCAGCACCTAGGGAAACCTAGCAAACCTATACATTTTTGAAAACTAGACACCCAGGGAAATTCAGGATGGGTTGACTCGACTGCCTAGCACCAAGTTCTGTTACCCAGAATCCCTTGCAAATCTAAGAAATTGACAAAAAAATGCATTTTCCTCACTTTTCTGTGGTGGAAAGTTCTGGGATCTGCATGGATCAACAAATTTCCACCCACCCAGCGTTCCCCCGGGTCTCCCAAAGAAGATGGTACCTCACTTGCCTGGGTCTGCCTAGTGCCTGCGACAGGAAACAGCGCAAAACGCAACGTGGTTGCACCTCAATTTCGCGGTGAAATCAGGGCCTTTTTGGGCTAAGAGACTAACTTTTGTTTTTGAACCCTAGCTCTGCTGGCACCTAGGGAAACCTAGCAAACCTATACATTGTTGAAAACTAGACACCCAGGGTAATTCAGGATGGGGTGACTCGAATGCCTACCACCAGGTTCTGTTACCCAGAATCCCTTGCAAAGCTAAGAAATTGACAAACAAAATGCATTTTCCTTACTTTTCTGTGGTGGAAAGTTCTGGAATCTGCGTGGATCAACAAATTTCCACCCACCCAGCGTTCCCGTGGGTCTCCCGAAAAAAATGGTACCTCACTTGCCTGGGTCTGCCTAGTGTCTGCGACAGGAAACAGCGCAAAACGCAATGTGGTCGCACCTCAATTTCGCGGTGAAATCGGGCCCTTTTTGGGTGAAGAGACTACTTTTTGTTTTTGAACCCTAGCTCTGCCGGCACCTAGGGAAACCTAGCAAACCTATACATTTTTGTAAACTAGACACCCAGGGGAATTCAGGATGGGGTGACTCGATAGCCTACCACTAGGGTCTGTTACCCAGAATCCCTTGCAAAGCTAAGAAATTGACAAAAAAAATGCATTTTCCTCACATTTCTGTCGTGGAAAGTTCTGGAATCTGCGTGGATCAACAATTTTCCACCTACGCAGCGTTCCCCCGGGTCTCCCGAAAAAAATGGTACCTAACTTGCCTGGGTCTGCCTAGTACCTGCAACAGGAAACAGCGCAAAACGCAACGTGGTCGCACCTCGATTTTGCGGTGAAATCGGGCACTTTTTGGGCAAAGAGATTACCTTTTGTTTTTGAACCCTAGCTCTGCCGGCACCTAGAGAAACCTAGCAAACCTATACATTTTTGAAAACTAGACACCCAGGGGAATTCAGTATGGGGTGACTCGACTGCCTACCACCAGGTTCTGTTACCCAGAATCCCTTGCAAAGCTAGGAAATTGACAAAAGAATGCATTTTCCTCACTTTTCTGTGGTGGAAAGTTCTGGAATCTGCGTGGATCAACAAATTTCCACCCACCCAGCGGTTCCCCGGGTCTCCCAAAAAAGATGGTACCTCACTTGCCTGCGTCTGCCTAGTGCCTGCGACAGGAAACAGCGCAAAATGCAACGTGGTTGCACCTCAATTTCGTGGTGAAATCGGGGCCTTTTTGGGTTAAGAGACTACCTTTTGTTTTTGTACCCTAGCTCTGCCAGCACCTAGGGAAACCTAGCAAACCTATACATTTTTGAAAACTAGACACCCAGGGAAATTCAGGATGGGTTGACTCGACTGCCTAGCACCAAGTTCTGTTACCCAGAATCCCTTGCAAAGCTAAGAAATTGACAAAAAAATGCATTTTCCTCACTTTTCTGTGGTGGAAAGTTCTGGGATCTGCATGGATCAACAAATTTCCACCCACCCAGCGTTCCCCCGGGTCTCCCAAAGAAGATGGTACCTCACTTGCCTGGGTCTGCCTAGTGCCTGCGACAGGAAACAGCGCAAAACGCAACGTGGTTGCACCTCAATTTCGCGGTGAAATCAGGGCCTTTTTGGGCTAAGAGACTAACTTTTGTTTTTGAACCCTAGCTCTGCTGGCACCTAGGGAAACCTAGCAAACCTATACATTGTTGAAAACTAGACACCCAGGGTAATTTAGGATGGGGTGACTCGAATGCCTACCACCAGGTTCTGTTACCCAGAATCCCTTGCAAAGCTAAGAAATTGACAAACAAAATGCATTTTCCTTACTTTTCTGTGGTGGAAAGTTCTGGAATCTGCGTGGATCAACAAATTTCCACCCACCCAGCGTTCCCGTGGGTCTCCCGAAAAAAATGGTACCTCACTTGCCTGGGTCTGCCTAGTGCCTGCGACAGGAAACAGCGCAAAACGCAATGTGGTCGCACCTCAATTTCGCAGTGAAATCGGGCCCTTTTTGGGCGAAGAGACTACTTTTTGTTTTTGAACCCTAGCTCTGCCGGCACCTAGGGAAACCTAGCAAACCTATACATTTTTGTAAACTAGACACCCAGGGGAATTCAGGATGGGGTGACTCGATAGCCTACCACTAGGGTCTATTACCCAGAATCCCTTGCAAAGCTAAGAAATTGACAAACAAAATGCATTTTCCTCACATTTCTGTCGTGGAAAGTTCTGGAATCTGCGTGGATCAACAATTTTCCACCTACGCAGCGTTCCCCCGGGTCTCCCGAAAAAAATGGTACCTAACTTGCCTGGGTCTGCCTAGTACCTGCAACAGGAAACAGCGCAAAACGCAACGTGGTCGCACCTCAATTTCGCGGTGAAATCGGGCACTTTTTGGGCAAAGAGATTACCTTTTGTTTTTGAACCCTAGCTCTGCCGGCACCTAGAGAAACCTAGCAAACCTATACATTTTTGAAAACTAGACACCATGGGGAATTCAGTATGGGGTGACTCGACTGCCTACCACCAGGTTCTGTTACCCAGAATCCCTTGCAAAGCTAAGAAATTGACAAAAAAATGCATTTTCCTCACTTTTCTGTGGTGGAAAGTTCTGGAATCTGCATGGATCAACAAATTTCCACCCACCCAGCGTTCCCCCGGGTCTCCCAAAAAAGATGGTACCTCACTTGCCTGCCCTGCCTAGTGCCTGCGACAGGAAACAGCGCAAAACGCAACGTGGTTGCACCTCAATTTCGTGGTGAAATCGGGGCCTTTTTGGGTTAAGAGACTACCTTTTGTTTTTGTACCCTAGCTCTGCCAGCACCTAGGGAAACCTAGCAAACCTATACATTTTTGAAAACTAGACACCCAGGGAAATTCAGGATGGGTTGACTCGACTGCCTAGCACCAAGTTCTGTTACCCAGAATCCCTTGCAAAGCTAAGAAATTGACAAAAAAATGCATTTTCCTCACTTTTCTGTGGTGGAAAGTTCTGGGATCTGCATGGATCAACAAATTTCCACCCACCCAGCGTTCCCCCGGGTCTCCCAAAGAAGATGGTACCTCACTTGCCTGGGTCTGCCTAGTGCCTGCGACAGGAAACAGCACAAAACGCAACGTGGTTGCACCTCAATTTCGCGGTGAAATCAGGGCCTTTTTGGGCTAAGAGACTAACTTTTGTTTTTGAACCCTAGCTCTGCTGGCACCTAGGGAAACCTAGCAAACCTATACATTGTTGAAAACTAGACACCCAGGGTAATTCAGGATGGGGTGACTCGAATGCCTACCACCAGGTTCTGTTACCCAGAATCCCTTGCAAAGCTAAGAAATTGACAAACAAAATGCATTTTCCTTACTTTTCTGTGGTGGAAAGTTCTGGAATCTGCGTGGATCAACAAATTTCCACCCACCCAGCGTTCCCGTGGGTCTCCCGAAAAAAATGGTACCTCACTTGCCTGGGTCTGCCTAGTGCCTGCGACAGGAAACAGCGCAAAACGCAATGTGGTCGCACCTCAATTTCGCGGTGAAATCGGGCCCTTTTTGGGCGAAGAGACTACTTTTTGTTTTTGAACCCTAGCTCTGCCGGCACCTAGGGAAACCTAGCAAACCTATACATTTTTGTAAACTAGACACCCAGGGGAATTCAGGATGGGGTGACTCGATAGCCTACCACTAGGGTCTGTTACCCAGAATCCCTTGCAAAGCTAAGAAATTGACAAACAAAATGCATTTTCCTCACATTTCTGTCGTGGAAAGTTCTGGAATCTGCGTGGATCAACAATTTTCCACCTACGCAGCGTTCCCCCGGGTCTCCCGAAAAAAATGGTACCTAACTTGCCTGGGTCTGCCTAGTACCTGCAACAGGAAACAGCGCAAAACGCAACGTGGTCGCACCTCAATTTCGCGGTGAAATCGGGCACTTTTTGGGCAAAGAGATTACCTTTTGTTTTTGAACCCTAGCTCTGCCGGCACCTAGAGAAACCTAGCAAACCTATACATTTTTGAAAACTAGACACCATGGGGAATTCAGTATGGGGTGACTCGACTGCCTACCACCAGGTTCTGTTACCCAGAATCCCTTGCAAAGCTAAGAAATTGACAAAAAAATGCATTTTCCTCACTTTTCGGTGGTGGAAAGTTCTGGAATCTGCATGGATCAACAAATTTCCACCCACCCAGTGTTCCCCCGGGTCTCCCAAAAAAGATGGTACCTCACTTGCCTGCCCTGCCTAGTGCCTGCGACAGGAAACAGCGCAAAACGCAACGTGGTTGCACCTCAATTTCGTGGTGAAATCGGGGCCTTTTTGGGTTAAGAGACTACCTTTTGTTTTTGTACCCTAGCTCTGCCAGCACCTAGGGAAACCTAGCAAACCTATACATTTTTGAAAACTAGACACCCAGGGAAATTCAGGATGGGTTGACTCGACTGCCTAGCACCAAGTTCTGTTACCCAGAATCCCTTGCAAAGCTAAGAAATTGACAAAAAAATGCATTTTCCTCACTTTTCTGTGGTGGAAAGTTCTGGGATCTGCATGGATCAACAAATTTCCACCCACCCAGCGTTCCCCCGGGTCTCCCAAAGAAGATGGTACCTCACTTGCCTGGGTCTGCCTAGTGCCTGCGACAGGAAACAGCACAAAACGCAACGTGGTTGCACCTCAATTTCGCGGTGAAATCAGGGCCTTTTTGGGCTAAGAGACTAACTTTTGTTTTTGAACCCTAGCTCTGCTGGCACTTAGGGAAACCTAGCAAACCTATACATTGTTGAAAACTAGACACCCAGGGTAATTCAGGATGGGGTGACTCGAATGCCTACCACCAGGTTCTGTTACCCAGAATCCCTTGCAAAGCTAAGAAATTGACAAACAAAATGCATTTTCCTTACTTTTCTGTGGTGGAAAGTTCTGGAATCTGCGTGGATCAACAAATTTCCACCCACCCAGCGTTCCCGTGGGTCTCCCGAAAAAAATGGTACCTCACTTGCCTGGGTCTGCCTAGTGCCTGCGACAGGAAACAGCGCAAAACGCAATGTGGTCGCACCTCAATTTCGCGGTGAAATCGGGCCCTTTTTGGGCGAAGAGACTACTTTTTGTTTTTGAACCCTAGCTCTGCCGGAACCTAGGGAAACCTAGCAAACCTATACATTTTTGTAAACTAGACACCCAGGGGAATTCAGGATGGGGTGACTCGATAGCCTACCACTAGGGTCTGTTACCCAGAATCCCTTGCAAAGCTAAGAAATTGACAAAAAAAATGCATTTTCCTCACATTTCTGTCGTGGAAAGTTCTGGAATCTGCGTGGATCAACAATTTTCCACCTACGCAGCGTTCCCCCGGGTCTCCCGAAAAAAATGGTACCTAACTTGCCTGGGTCTGCCTAGTACCTGCAACAGGAAACAGCGCAAAACGCAACGTGGTCGCACCTCAATTTCGCGGTGAAATCGGGCACTTTTTGGGCAAAGAGATTACCTTTTGTTTTTGAACCCTAGCTCTGCCGGCACCTAGAGAAACCTAGCAAACCTATACATTTTTGAAAACTAGACACCCAGGGGAATTCAGTATGGGGTGACTCGACTGCCTACCACCAGGTTCTGTTACCCAGAATCCCTTGCAAAGCTAAGAAATTGACAAAAAAATGCATTTTCCTCACTTTTCTGTGGTGGAAAGTTCTGGAATCTGCATGGATCAACAAATTTCCACCCACCCAGCGTTCCCCCGGGTCTCCCAAAAAAGATGGTACCTCACTTGCCTGCGTCTGCCTAGTGCCTGCGACAGGAAACAGCGCAAAACGCGACGTGGTTGCACCTCAATTTTGCGGTGAAATCGGGGCCTTTTTGGGCTAAGAGACTACCTTTTGTTTTTGTACCCTAGCTCTGCCAGCACCTAGGGAAACCTAGCAACCCTATACATTTTTGAAAACTAGACATCCAGAGGAATTCAGGATAGGGTTACTCGACTGCCTACCACCAGGATTCTGTTACCCAGAATCCCTAGCAAAGCTAAGAAATTGCTAAAAAAAACGCATTTTCCTCACATTTCTGTGGTGGAAAGTTCTAGAATCTGCTGGGATCAACAATTTTCCACCCACCCAGCGTTTCCCCGGGTCTCCCAAAAAAAATGGTACCTCACTTGCCTGGGTCTGCCAAGTGCCTGTGACAGGAAACAGCCCAAAACTCAACGTGGATCGCACCTCAATTTCGCAGTGAAATCGGGCCCTTTTTGGGCAAAGAGACTACCTTTTGTTTTTGAACCCTAGCTCTGCTGGCACCTAGGGAAACCTAGCAAACCTATACATTTTTAAGAACTAGACACCCAGGGGAATTTAGGATGGGGTGACTCGACTGCCTACCACTAGGGTCTGTTACCCAGAATCCCTTGCAAAGCTAAGAAATTGAAAAAAAAACGCATTTTCCTCATATTTATGTGGTGGAAAGTTCTGGAATCTGCGTGCATCAACAAATTTCCACCCACCCAGCGTTCCCCCGGGTCTCCCGGAAAAAAATGGTACCTCACTTGCCTGGGTCTGCCTAGTGCCTGCGACAGGAAACAGCGCAAAACGCAAGGTGGTCGCACCTCAATTTCGCTGTGAAATCGGGCCCTTTTGGGCAAAGAGAATACCTTTTGTTTTTGAACCCTAGCTCTGCCGGCACCTAGGGAAACATAGCAAACCTATACATTTTGGAAAACTAGACACCCAGGGAAATTCAGGATGGGTTGACTCGACTTCCTACCACCAGGGTCTGTTACCCAGAATCCCTTGCAAAGCTAAGAAATTGACAAACAAAACGCATTTTCCTCACTTTTCTGTGGTGGAAAGTTCTGGGAACTGCGTGGATCTACAAATTTCCACCCACCCAGAGTTTCCCCGTGTCTCTCGAAAAAAATGGTACCTCACTTGCCTGGGTCTGCCTAGTGCCTGCGACAGGAAACAGCGCAAAACGCAACGTGGTCGCACCTCAATTTCGCGGTGAAATCGGGCACTTTTTGGGCAAAGAGACTACCTTTTGTTTTTGAACCCTAGCTCTGCCGGCACCTAGAGAAACCTAGCAAACCTATACATTTATGAAAACTAGACACCCAGGGGAATTCAGTATGGGGTGACTCGACTGCCTACCACCATGTTCTGTTACCCATAATGTGGTGTTGGGTTCAAATCAGGCCTACATACTCTACTAAACTCTCGAACACCTTAGCATAGAAGTTGGCACGGACACTGGAAAAGGTAAAAGACAAGTTTATTAAGACCCCATGGGGTGGTGATACATTCCTACAGCACCCTTCGGTAATGTAAGAAGTAGCACACCGAACATTGGTGCGCGACCTCTTTTATACAGTTTAATAGTAATAAAAAGATAGGCGGTTACAAGTTACACATTTTAGGTACATATAAGGTCATTTTTGGAACACAGCCAACGTGTGGGAGAAGTTTCGACAGCACTGGTCAGTTAGTGTGAACATTCCTAAAGAGTGACCAATTGGTGCGTAATGCGCATGTGCGCTTGACCGGTACTAAAAATAGCCTGTTGCCGAGCAGACTAGTGACCATGGGTATCGAGAAAGGACGAAAGGGCACACTGACCACGAGGCAGCGTGTTCATAGGAAACGGAAGTCAGAGGGATTCAAAATGGCCCCCGTTCGTTTTGGTCAAGTTAACAGAAAAGACCGTGTAGCTGTGCTAAACGCTAACTCAGGAGCTGCCAAAACACGACAGACGGCCCTTTTAGCGTTTAGCAAAAGCTACCTCATAGTGGACATAGTCAGAATGTTCATCCTCAATGTTAATAGCCATTATTTTCAATACTTCATCATTGATCAGTTTCTCTTGCTTAACAATAGCTCGTTTGGACGGAACACAGGCTGTGATACATACAGAACATAATGTAGGGCCACATTGAATACATAGACAAAGGAAAAATAGTACTCCAATAAAAACACAGAGAATCGTTAATAATTTCCAACCCCAAGTACTAAGCAGGGTCCAGAACCAACCAGAAAAGGTCCATGTTCCATTTTCTGGGTGGATCTCAGCAGCTATCTTGTGTAATTTTGTAATTGAATCATATACAGAAGGTGAGTTATCTGGTACGTACACGCAACAACTACTTCCGATGACGCGGCATGCTCCACCCCTATCAGCTAGTATCACATCTAGAACCATTCGATTCTGGAGCGCCACAATTCTGGTAATTTGCAATTCCTCAGTAATATTCCCTAAAGCAGAGGCAGTTTCATTGGCAACGGCTTCCACCACACGTGTAAGCCGCCTTATCTTCCTGCTATTTAATGCAGCTCCTACAAATGAAAATAACCCCAGATTGAAATCTACATATTGTTGTAAAGTGGTATCAGTCTGGTCTATTTCATTAAGATCTATTGTTCGTTTCACTCTATTCAATATGAAATCATGGTACAAAACATAATCATTATGATACATGGGAGGAGCAATAAACACAGGTGGTAATACAAATGCTACATAACACGTTCCTAACCAACCCAATGGTAGACGATGGTATCCCTTATTTCCACAAATGAAATATGTGTTACGTGAAGCTACAAATGCAATTCCAGTTGGTGTATCAAAGGTAAGTGTAATATTACATTCACTGCGGCCTACAGGGATTGTACCTTTATTTCTAATACACAAATCTGCTTTTGTATCGATGACTGTTATTATATGCATGCTCGTCACATTTGTAAGTCTTTGATTCGTATATACACGAGGTGTAGAAACATTGTCCGGACGATATTCTTCCCACTCGAATTTAGTTCCTTCAGCGTGTGGATAGCCATCTTTATCGTTATAACATATTTTATTCAACCGAAAAAGTAATCCACCTTTCGTTGGCCATCGCAGAGTAAAAAGAAGAGTGTACCAAGCATGACAAGAACCATTATGAGAAAACGGGAGAGGAATGAGTGGTGTTCCTCCCTTCTTCTGGTGTCCGGGCAACATTCCACATACCCAACAATTGGACGTGTTGGTCATGTTATGAGTATGATGTAGAATCTTAATAAAGCTGTTATTCAAATAAGTCTGCCTATGTCTTTCTTCGTGAAAAGGCAGAGTGAAATGGAAATGTTCAGACGGACTTGGAGTGGTGGGCAGTAAATGTTCTCGTACAGGAAACAACAGTTCTATAGTCCAGGCTAATACTGCGATCACCACTACGGTCAAGACAAACAAAACAGCACCAAGAATTCTCCCTCTTCGTGTTGAAGGAGATGCCATAGTTCACAAAACAATACTCTTCAAAAGCAACACTAAGCGAGAAAAAATAAAACGATGGTTCTGAACCGAGGCTGCCGTTGATTTGTTCTCCGGGATTCAAGACGGGTGTCGCTACACTGGGCAGAACTGATCCCCCCCCCCTTGATATTCCCGGCTTCCGTTTCACAAACCTCAGAGCGGTTACCAACCAGTTTCAAAAACACAAAAGGAATCTTATTTCCTAGGGCGTAGATTGTACTTCACTTTATCAGAAACAACGTGGTCCGGGAAGGCTCCCTCCAATTCATCAGGCGTGACAGCTGGGCTCTTTTCTGTATCCAAAATCTTTCTGTAGTCAGATAGCACCACAGGGCTCACCAGATCCGGAGAGACACGTCGGCAATGCGTTGAATGAATCCACCGCTTCTTGTTGGTGACTCTCACAGCAGTTCGCGTAGCCAGCAGCACTTGCTCAGGGCCATGCCATCTCGGTTCCAAACTGCTGGATCGCTCAAAGATTTTGACCATCACGTGGTCCCCAGGGCGGAGATCGTGAGCCTCACCAGCGGAGTTATCAGGGAGCGCCTCTCGAACCTGTTGATGAATAGAAAGCAAATCATTTGTTAATCGTGCCAGATAATCGTTCATCATTATACAAGGCATATCATGTATCAAACGAGGTTTTGGAACTCCCCAGATATTCATAGGCCTTCCAAACACTACTTCATAGGGTGTGAGGCCAGACCAAGAATGGGGCACTGATCGAATGGACAGCAATGCCAGAGGCAAAGCGTCCGGCCATTTCAGAGATGTCGATGCCACTATCTTTGCTAGCTTCAGCTTCAGAGTTGCATTATATCTCTCCACTAAACCTGCTGATTGCGGATGAAAGACAGCATGGAATCGTTGTTTGATTCCCAATCCTTTCAGGACATATTCCACTACTTTTCCAATGAAATGAGGGCCATTATCACTCCACATAAGTTTACAAACACCGTAGCGCGGGAAGTACTCCTTGAGTAGCACCTTAGCTGTTGTCAATGCTGTATTGTCTTTCGTAGGGTAAGCCTCAATCCATTTGCTGAAGGCACACACCACTACTAGGACATACTTGAGATTATTACAGCGTTCCAGCTGGATGTAATCCATTTGTAGTACTTCGAATGGGGCAGTAGGTGGAACAAACCCACCTTTAGGAGTATGAGTCCCTTGTCCAGGATTGTGCTGCAAACATATCAGACAGGTCTGCACTACTCTCTTAGCCGTGCTAGTAATGTCAGCATTTTCCCAAACTCGTGTAAGCAATTTAGTAATTGCGAGAGCTCCAATGTGTGCCAGTCCATGTGTCATTTGCACCATTGTTTGTAAATAGGCCATGGGTAGTTTCCATCTCTCCATATCTTTACTACGCCAACAACCCTCATCATCCAATACTCCCTCGGTGGCCCATTTCACAAGTTCTGCCTCTGATGCTGACTTCTGTATATCGAGTATTTCTTCTCTAGCATCATGCCACCGCTCAGCTTGTGACTTTACCACATACATGGGGAAATTATTTTGCAGCATAGCGGTCTCTCTTGCAATGCGATCTGCAAAAGCATTGCCCTGTCCTATTTTGTCCGTCACCTTTTTATGTGCGCTGCACTTGACTATTGCAACTTTCTTTGGGCATAACAGTGCATTCAGGAGATCGCGTACTAATTCTCCATGCATGATGTGTACTCCGTGTGAAGTCAGGAATCCTCGTTCCTTCCAAAGTAGGCCAAAATCATGCACTACTTCAAAAGCGTAACGACTATCCGTGTAAATGTTCACACATAGTCCAGCACTTAACTCACATGCCTTCGTTAAGGCTATCAACTCAGCCGCTTGAGCTGATTTTTGGGGTATCCGTGCTGCTTCTACCACAGTCTTAAGTGTCGTGATCGCATAAGCTGCGGAAGTCGTACCATCTGGTAACCTCACACATGACCCATCAACCCACAGTTCCCCATCTACATCTGGAAATGGCGTATCCTGTAAATCGATACGACCCTTTGTCTGTTCCTCAGTCAGAAAAACACAATCATGTTGTTCTTCCTTCTGGGTCTCAGCAACAGGATCCGGCAATAAAGTAGCAGGATTTAGTGTTGCACATCGTTTTAGTGTGATGTGCGGCGCCAACAACGTTAGCTCATATCCTGTCAGACGAGCACTAGTTAGATGCTGTGTTTTCGTTTGATTCAGTAACGCATCTACCGCATGGGGAACTAGCACCAACAATTTGTGTGACAAAACTATTCCCTCATTTTTTCGTATCGCAACTGCTGTTGCTGCAACTGCTCGAAAACATCCAGGCAATCCTCGAGCCACAGGGTCGAGTACCGCCGAGAAGTATGCACAAGGCCTCTGTTTGTCTCCGTGTGTCTGCACTAACATTGACAATGCGCACCCATCCTTCTCGTGTACATATAATGTAAAGATCTTCGTGTAATCAGGTGTACCCAACACTGGTGCAGAACAAAGAGCTTGTCTCAATTGCTCAAAAGCATTCTGACATTCATCCGTCCATTCAATGGAAATCAGTGTATCTTTAGACAACAATGCCAACAATGGCTTAACGATATGCGAAAAACCCAATATCCATTGCCTACAAAAAGACGTCAAACCTATAAAGGCGCGAACATCTTTCTGAGTGCGAGGGACTGGGGTATCTAATATTGCTTGAATTCGATCTGGTGTCAACGCACGGCCCTCCTTAGACAAAAGATGACCGAGGTAGGTCACCTTTGGTCTACAATATTGTAGCTTTTTCTTCGAAACTTTATGATTATGTTTGGCCAGGAAGGAAAGCAAGGAAAAAGTACTCTTCTCACATTGTTCTAAAGTATCTGCAGCAAGTAAGAGATCGTCCACATATTGAATGAGAACCACTCCTTCTTGTAAGTCAAAGGAATCAAGCTGCCTTTTTAATGCTTGACTATAAATGCTAGGACTTTCAGTATAGCCTTGAGGAACTCGACAGAATCTGTACGATTTATTATTTAATGTAAAGCCGAATAGATATCGACTGTCAGGATGTACAGGGATCGAAAAGAAGGCGTTCTTCAAATCGATGACTGTAAAAGTAGTTGCCGTCGGTGGAACCAACGTAAGCAATGTGGTGATGTCAGATACCACTGGATACTGAGGCACTACTATCTTGTTTATTTCCCTCAAATCAATAATGAAACGGTAAACCTTAGTATCTGTATCTCTCTTAAGGATCGGTAAAATTGGACTATTGCAAACATTGTAAGGAACTTCCTCGACTACTCCTGCCGAAATCAAATCATCTACAATGTGTATTAAAGCAAGTTCACCTTCTCTAGAAATCTTGTATTGCGGGACACGTGGCAGAGATACTCCCTCCTTTACAGTAATACGCACTGGAGGAATGACCATTCGTCCTACATCCGTGTCAGAAGTGGCCCACAACGTTTTCGGTAAGGAGGCCAATACTTCAGATTCATAGAGAAAACACACTCGCTCAAAGTCTGGGTAATTCTCATTCAACACAACTCGCACTCCTTCTGGGGCACAGCGAATAGTAGCTCGAAAGTGTTTTAACATGTCGAGTCCCATAATATTATCTGGTGTATTTGGAGACAACAAAAAGGGACAAGGGGCAGCAAATTTATCGACATGAAATGCAACTGGTTGAGACAATGGGCTAGAAGTAGGTGTTCCATCGAACCCTATTGCTGTAATTACCTCGCCAGACAGGGGAGCCCTTGGAACCAAGTATTTGGACAAAGCGCTACGAGTAGCTCCTGTATCAACCAGAAATTGATCAGTAGAACCCAGAACATGTGCTTCTATGTATGGACCCCTTTGATCTACTGGTACCTCAACCGATTCCACACCCCATCCTACGCAATCCTATGCATAATGCTCATCCCGTAGTTCAGCAGGACCACCCTCATTTATCTGATATTGATTGCGATTATCAAACGTATTATAATCTGACTGACCACGACCCCTTGCTTCATATCCCCCACGATCATTCGTGCCATAACCTCCTCTCGATCCTCCATAATAACTTCTAGACCTTCCACTTCCTCGCCCCCTCAAATTACGCTGCTCTCGAAACACCGGACAGTCTGCAATCCAATGCCCAAACTGTTTGCAGTATGCACATTGATTCACAGAAATGTCAGAACGAGGGGGAGGAGCATTACTGTACGATCCTCGTCCCCCTCTATTGTTCCCTCTCGTAGCCTGAACCTGAGCTAACATTACCTTCGTTTTCAATTCCTTCGCCTTCTTTTCACTACTTTCTTTCGCCTCCAATTCCTGTCGTTCATAATATTGAGCCATAGTCAATAAAGAAACAGGGGTCGCTGTGGTCCATGAACTTTCACTCGTTTTCAATCGTTTCGCAATCTCCGGTAGGAGATTAGTCACATACTTATCAACAAATAAATGCCTGCCAGTATCTTCTGTCAATAACTGACCACTGTAATCATGGAACGCTTCCTCGAAGCGAGAGAAAAAATCGGAAACTGATTCATCCGCTTTCTGCTTACAAGAGGCTAATATAGTCCAATCAATCTTTTTAGCGGGAGCAAGAGTCTTTAGTTTTGTTAGTATGGCCCCTGGAAGGTCTAATATTAATTGACACGGCTTACATGCTGGTTCTCTATCTAAATCAGCCTGAATAAGATCTTTCCAAGTGGCCCCGAGAGTCGTGAGATCATCAAACCTACGAATCGCTCTCCACATATCAGGGGGCAATATCAACCCAAAAAATAGATCAATATCAACTAACGTCATGATACACGAAGAAATTGCGCTTTCAACATTCTCATAGAAAGCCGCAGGATTTTTACGGGGATCAGGTAAAGCATTCTTCAGTGCCATAACATCTGCTCTATTCCAAGGCGTATAAACCCAGTTATATACAAAATACCCTTTCGCGTCTTTTGATCTCTTATCATCATCTGTGCCATCCCCTTTATGAGGGACATATAAAGGCGCAGCTTCTCGCATAGGTCTAACATTAATCGCAGCGATCTTATCTGTTTCAAAGATAGGGCATTCTTTAGATATCCCCGTCGCTCCGGACGTAGACGAATTCTTCGACTTTTCCAACTCCCGTAGTTGTGTCGCCTCATTACGCAGTTCAATCAAACGTTTGAAGAAGTCGTCCGCATCTGAAAGAACAAAAAGACCTTTACGAAAATTCTCACAACCCTTGGATATCTCCTTTGGTTCTAACTCGAGAGAATATTTTCTATACCGCTCAACAACTTCATCCCCAAAATGATCTAAAAAATACAGTCGTTCTTTATCAGGCCACTGTTCCATTTGTTCAGTAACGTCAGAAACAGTAACAGTATTAGTATTTAATTTTCGTGCAAATGAACGTAATTCCGCAGCTCGTTCCGCATGTAACCTGGTACGCTGTGTTCGATCACTATCCTCGTCCGAGTCCTCGTTCGGAGCCGTAGGTACGACATACGGAGGCGGACACCGATCTAGTAATGAAAAATCATCCGTTTCATTAGTAAGGACTGGATAAAGAGGACGCCTGATAGGGAATTGACCATTAACCTGTAAATTTCGTTCTCGTCTCTCCCTCTCTTTCTTTTCCTGTAATTCCTTCTCCTGTAGCTGTAAAGCTTTGTCACGTGCAGCCTTCCGCTGCACTTTCTCCGCCAAGGCTTCCTCACGCTTCGCTCGTTCACGCACCTCTTTCTCCCACATACGCACACAATCAAACATATCTTGTCTAGACCTTCGCTGAAACAAACACTGTTCTACATACTGTACCTTTCGAAGGTCAAACGACCCATATAGTGGCCACTGTAATTCACGATCAGTTTTAGTATACTTATGCCATAATGTACTATACATTATTGGTGGAATACCGAATTTGACATACATTTCACGATTTGGAGTCCCCTCTGGGGGAGCCGGCTGTTTTGCACTTAATCGATAATTGGTACCGTTTTCAGAACAGCACATCCTACGGAGTGTGCTAAAAACAGGCATGTTTCAAAAAGTACCACGAAAACGTGATACTACAAAAATGCCACCTAACACGGTGCACTGTTCAAATCAAATAAATCAGAGAAATATCCCTACATGCCTGCCTATGTGAGGTGCACTTCACATATTCAAATTCAAATTCAAAGATTCAAACGTTAGCTAACAAATTCAAATTCAAATTCAAAGTTTCAAAAAGCCACAGTAAGTGTCAGTAGACTACTTCACCACTCAAAAGCTTACCAAATATTTTCAAACGTCCAAAGTCCAACTGCCAAGTTCTGTGGTCAAATCAGCCAAAACGGCACATCACGACAATCCAAGATCAGAATCTCAGTCGAGGACCGGCGCCACCTGGAAGGTCAGATCGGAAGGAAGGGAAAACACACCGTGGGTGCCGAGACTCGGGTCACTCAATGGCAGCGATCGCGTCCATGGCGAGTTTCCTAACCTTCGTCACGACCTCTCCTTCGGGCATCCGAGTCGCCGATGAGTCCCTTCGTGGTCGCCAATTGTGGTGTTGGGTTCAAATCAGGCCTACATACTCTACTAAACTCTCGAACACCTTAGCATAGAAGTTGGCACGGACACTGGAAAAGGTAAAAGACAAGTTTATTAAGACCCCCATGGGGTGGTGATACATTCCTACAGCACCCTTCGGTAATGTAAGAAGTAGCACACCGAACATTGGTGCGCGACCTCTTTTATACAGTTTAATAGTAATAAAAAGATAGGCGGTTACAAGTTACACATTTTAGGTACATATAAGGTCATTTTTGGAACACAGCCAACGTGTGGGAGGAGTTTCGACAGCACTGGTCAGTTAGTGTGAACATTCCTAAAGAGTGACCAATTGGTGCGTAATGCGCATGTGCGCTTGACCGGTACTAAAAATAGCCTGTTGCCGAGCAGACTAGTGACCATGGGTATCGAGAAAGGACGAAAGGGCACACTGACCACGAGGCAGCGTGTTCATAGGAAACGGAAGTCAGAGGGATTCAAAATGGCCCCCGTTCGTTTTGGTCAAGTTAACAGAAAAGACCGTGTAGCTGTGCTAAACGCTAACTCAGGAGCTGCCAAAACACGACAATAATCCCTTGCAAAGCTAAGAAATTGATAAACAAAATGCATTTTCCTCACTTTTCTGTGGTGGAAAGTTCTGAAATCTGCGTGGATCAACAAATTTCCACCCACCCAGCGTTTCCCCGAGTCTCCCAAAAAAGATTGTACCTCACTTGCCTGGGTCTGCCTAGTGCCTGCGACAGGAAACAGCGCAAAACGCAACGTGGTCGCACCTCAATTTCGCGGTGAAATCGGGCCCTTTTTGGGCAAAGAGACTACCTTTTGTTTTTCAACCCTAGCTCTGCCGGCACCTAGGGAAACCTAGCAAACCTATACATTTTTGAAAACTAGACACCCAGGGTAATTCAGGATGGGGTGACTCGACTGCCTACCACCAGGTTCTGTTACCCAGAATCCCTTGCAAAGCTAAGAAATTGACAAACAAAACACATTTTCCTCACATTTCTGTGGTGGAAAGTTCTGGAATCTGCGTGGATCAACAATTTTCCACCCACCCAGCGTTCCCCCGGGTCTCCCGAAAAAAATGGCACCTCACTTGCCTGGGTCTGCCTATTGCCTGCAACAGGAAACAGCGCAAAACGCAACGTGGTCACACCTCAATTTCGCGGTGAAATCGGCCCCTTTTTGGGCAAAGAGACTACCTTTTGTTTTTTAACCCTAGCTCTGCCGACACCCAGGGAAACCTAGCAAACCTATACGTTTTTGAAAACTAGACACCCAGGGGAATTCAAGATGGGGTTACTCGACAGCCTACCTCTAGGTTCTGTTACCCAGAATCCCTTGCAAAGCGAGGAAATTGACAAAAAAAAACGCATTTTCCTCACATTTTGGTGGTGGAAAGTTCTAGAATCTGCGTGGATCAACAATTTTCCACCCACCCAGCGTTCCCCCGGGTCTTCCGAAAAAAATGGTACCTCACTTGCCTGGGTCTGCCTAGTGCCTGCAACAGGAAACAGCGCAAAACGCAACGTGGTCGCACCTCAATTTCGCAGTGAAATCGGTCACTTTTTGGGCAAAGAGACTACCTTTTGTTTTTGAACCCTTGCTCTGCTGGCACCTAGGGAAACCTAGCAAACCTATACATTGTTGAAAACTAGACACCCAGGGTAATTCAGGATGGGGTGACTCGAATGCCTACCACCAGGTTCTGTTACCCAGAATCCCTTGCAAAGCTAAGAAATTGACAAAAAAATGCATTTTCCTCACTTTTCTGTGGTGGAAAGTTCTGGAATCTGCGTGGATCAACAAATGTCCACCCACCCAGCGTTCCCCCGGGTCTCCCAAAAAAAATGGTACCTCACTTGCCTGGGTCTGCCTAGTGCCTGCGACAGGAAACAGCGCAAAACGCAACGTGGTCGCACCTCAATTTCGCGGTGAAATCGGGCCCTTTTTGGGCAAAGAGACTACCTTTTGTTTTTTTACCCTAGCTCTGCCGGCATCTAGGGAAACCTAGCAAACCTATACATTTTTGATAACTAGACACCCAGGGTAATTCAGGATGGGGTGACTCGACTGCCTACCACCAGGTTCTGTTACCCAGAATCCCTTGCAAAGCTAAGAAATTGACAAAAAAACGCATTTTCCTCACATTTCTGTGGTGGAATGTTCTGGAATCTGCGTGGAGCAACAATTTTCCACCCACCCAGCGTTCCCCCGGGTCTCCCGAACAAAATGGTACCTCACTTGCCTGGGTCTGCCTAGTGCCTGCAACAGGAAACAGCACAAAACGCAACGTGGTCGCACCTCAATTTCGCGGTGAAATCGGGCACTTTTTGGGCAAAGAGACTACCTTTTGTTTTTGAACCCTAACTCTGCCGGCACCTAGAGAAACCTAACAAACCTATACATTTTTAAAAACTAGACACCGAGGGGAATTCAGTATGGGGTGGCTCGACTGCCTACCACCAGGTTATGTTGCCCAGAATCCCTTGCAAAGTTAAGAAATTACTAAAAAAACGCATTTTCCTCACATTTCTGTGGTGGAAAGTTCTGGAATCTGCGTGGATCAACAATTTTCTACCCACCCAGCGTTTCCCCCGGGTCTCCCGAAAAAAATGGTACCTCACTTGCCTGGGTCTGCCAAGTGCCTGCAACAGGAAACAGCGCAAAACTCAACGTGGTCGCACCTCAATTTCGCAGTGAAATGGGGCCCTTTTTGGGCAAAGAGAATACCTTTTGTTTTTGAACCCTAGCTCTGACGGCACCTAGGGAAACCTAGCAAACCTATACATTTTGGAAAACTAGACACCCAGGGAAATTCAGGATGGGTTGACTCGACTGCCTACCACCAGGTTCTGTTAACCAGAATCCCTTGTAAAGCTAAGAAATTGACAAAAAAAACGCATTTTCCTCACTTTTCTGTGGTGGAAAGTTCTGGGATCTGCGTGGATCAACAAATTTCCACCCACCCAGAGTTCCCCCGCGTCTCTCAAAAAAAATGGTACCTCACTTGCCTGGGTCTGCCTAGTGCCTGCGACAGGAAACAGCGCAAAACGCAACGTGGTTGCACCTCAATTTCGCGGTGAAATCGGGCACTTTTTGGGCAAAGAGACTACCTTTTGTTTTTGAACCCTAGCTCTGCCGGCACCTAGAGAAACCTAGCAAACCTATACATTTATGAAAACTAGACACCCAGGGGAATTCAGTATGGGGTGACTCGACTGCCTACCACCATGTTCTGTTACCCATAATCCCTTGCAAAGCTAAGAAATTGATAAACAAAATGCATTTTCCTCACTTTTCTGTGGTGGAAAGTTCTGGAATCTGCGTGGATCAACAAATTTCCACCCACCCAGCGTTCCCCCGAGTCTCCCAAAAAAGATGGTACCTCACTTGCCTGGGTCTGCCTAGTGCCTGCGACAGGAAACAGCGCAAAACGCAACGTGGTCGCACCTCAATTTCGCGGTGAAATCGGGCCCTTTTTGGGCAAAGAGACTACCTTTTGTTTTTGAACCCTAGCTCTGCCGACACCTAGGGAAACCTAGCAAACCTATACGTTTTTGAAAATTAGACACCCAGGGGAATTCAGGATGGGGTTACTCGACATCCTACCACTAGGTTCTGTTACCCAGAATCCCTTGCAAAGCGAAGAAATTGACCAAAAAAACGCATTTTCCTCACATTTTGGTGGTGGAAAGTTCTGGAATCTGCGTGGATCAACAATTTTCCACCCACCCAGCGTTTCCCCGGGTCTCCCGAAAAAAATGGTACCTCACTTGCCTGGGTCTGCCAAGTGCCTGCGACAGGAAACAGCGCAAACCTCAACGTGGTCGCACCTCAATTTTGCAGTGAAATCGGGCCCTTTTTGGGCAAAGAGAACACCTTTTGTTTTTTAACCCTAGCTCTGCCGGCACCTAGAGAAACCTAGCAAACCTATACATTTATGAAAACTAGACACCCAGGGGAATTCAGTATGGGGTGACTCGACTACCTACCACCATGTTCTGTTACCCATAATCCCTTGCAAAGCTAAGAAATTGAGAAACAAAATGCATTTTCCTCACTTTTCTGTGGTGGAAAGTTCTGGAATCTGCGTGGATCAACAAATTTCCACCCACCCAGCATTGCCCCGGGTCTCCCGAAAAAATGGTACCTCACTTCCCTGGGTCTGCCTAGTGCCTGTGACAGGAAACAGCGCAAAACGCAACGTTGTCGCACCTCAATTTCGCGGTGAAATCGGGCCCTTTTTGGGCAAAGAGACTACTTTTTGTTTTTTTACCCTAGCTCTGCCGGCATCTAGGGAAACCTAGCAAACCTATACATTTTTGAAAACTAGACACCCAGGGGAATTCAGGATGGGGTTACTCGACAGCCTACCACTAGGTTCTGTTACCCAGAATCCCTTGCAAAGCGAAGAAATTGACAAAAAAAACGCATTTTCCTCACATTTTGGTGGTGGAAAGTTCTGTAATCTGCGTGGATCAACAATTTTCCACCCACCAAGCGTTCCCCCGGCTCTCCCAAAAACAATGGTACCTCACTTCCCTGGGTCTGCCTAGTGCCTGCGACAGGAAACAGCGCAAAACGCAACGTGGTCGCACCTCAATTTCGCGGTGAAATCGGGCCCTTTTTGGGCAAAGAGACTACCTTTTGTTTTTTTACCCTAGCTCTGCCGGCATTTAGGGAAACCTAGCAAACCTATACATTTTTGATAACTAGACACCCAGGGTAATTCAGGATGGGGTGACTCGACTGCCTACCACCAGGTTCTGTTACCCAGAATCCCTTGCAAAGCTAAGAA
This sequence comes from Lissotriton helveticus, assembly GCF_964261635.1. Taxonomy (NCBI): domain Eukaryota; kingdom Metazoa; phylum Chordata; class Amphibia; order Caudata; family Salamandridae; genus Lissotriton; species Lissotriton helveticus. The sequence goes on from NC_136068.1 coordinate 1,792,046,783, forward strand.
ATTGACAAACAAACGCATTTTCCTCACATTTCTGTGGTGGAAAGTTCTGGAATCTGCGTGGAGCAACAATTTTCCACCCACCCAGCGTTCCCCCGGGTCTCCCGAAAAAAATGGCACCTCACTTGCCTGGGTCTGCCTAGTGCCTGCAACAGGAAACAGCGCAAAACGCAACGTGGTCACACCTCAATTTCGCGGTGAAATCGGCCCCTTTTTGGGCAAAGAGACTACCTTTTGTTTTTTAACCCTAGCTCTGCCGACACCCAGGGAAACCTAGCCAACCTATACGTTTTTGAAAACTAGACACCCAGGGGAATTCAAGATGGGGTTACTCGACAGCCTACCACTAGGTTCTGTTACCCAGAATCCCTTGCAAAGCGAAGAAATTGACAAAAAAAAACGCATTTTCCTCACATTTTGGTGGTGGAAAGTTCTAGAATCTGCGTGGATCAACAATTTTCCACCCACCCAGCGTTCCCCCGGGTCTTCCGAAAAAAATGGTACCTCACTTGCCTGGGTCTGCCTAGTGCCTGCAACAGGAAACAGCGCAAAACGCAACGTGGTCGCACCTCAATTTCGCAGTGAAATCGGTCACTTTTTGGGCAAAGAGACTACCTTTTGTTTTTGAACCCTAGCTCTGCTGGCACCTAGGGAAACCTAGCAAACCTATACATTGTTGAAAACTAGACACCCAGGGTAATTCAGGATGGGGTGACTCGAATGCCTACCACCAGGTTCTGTTACCCAGAATCCCTTGCAAAGCTAAGAAATTGACAAACAAAATGCATTTTCCTCACTTTTCTGTGGTGGAAAGTTCTGGAATCTGCGTGGATCAACAAATGTCCACCCACCCAGCGTTCCCCCGGGTCTCCCGAAAAAAATGGTACCTCACTTGCCTGGGTCTGCCTAGTGCCTGCGACAGGAAACAGCGCAAAACGCAACGTGGTCGCACCTCAATTTCGCGGTGAAATCGGGCCCTTTTTGGGCAAAGAGACTACCTTTTGTTTTTTTACCCTAGCTCTGCCGGCATCTAGGGAAATCTAGCAAACCTATACATTTTTGATAACTAGACACCCAGGGTAATTCAGGATGGGGGGACTCGACTGCCTACCACCAGGTTCTGTTACCCAGAATCCCTTGCAAAGCTAAGAAATTGACAAAAAAACGCATTTTCCTCACATTTCTGTGGTGGAATGTTCTGGAATCTGCGTGGAGCAACAATTTTCCACCCACCCAGCGTTCCCCCGGGTCTCCCGAACAAAATGGTACCTCACTTGCCTGGGTCTGCCTAGTGCCTGCAACAGGAAACAGCACAAAACGCAACGTGGTCGCACCTCAATTTCGCGGTGAAATCGGGCACTTTTTGGGCAAAGAGACTACCTTTTGTTTTTGAACCCTAACTCTGCCGGCACCTAGAGAAACCTAACAAACCTATACATTTTTAAAAACTAGACACCGAGGGGAATTCAGTATGGGGTGGCTCGACTGCCTACCACCAGGTTCTGTTGCCCAGAATCCCTTGCAAAGTTAAGAAATTACTAAAAAAATGCATTTTCCTCACATTTCTGTGGTGGAAAGTTCTGGAATCTGCGTGGATCAACAATTTTCTACCCACCCAGCGTTTCCCCGGGTCTCCCGAAAAAAATGGTACCTCACTTGCCTGGGTCTGCCAAGTGCCTGCAACAGGAAACAGCGCAAAACTCAACGTGGTCGCACCTCAATTTCGCAGTGAAATGGGGCCCTTTTTGGGCAAAGAGAATACCTTTTGTTTTTGAACCCTAGCTCTGACGGCACCTAGGGAAACCTAGCAAACCTATACATTTTGGAAAACTAGACACCCAGGGAAATTCAGGATGGGTTGACTCGACTGCCTACCACCAGGTTCTGTTAACCAGAATCCCTTGTAAAGCTAAGAAATTGACAAAAAAAATGCATTTTCCTCACTTTTCTGTGGTGGAAAGTTCTGGGATCTGCGTGGATCAACAAATTTCCACCCACCCAGAGTTCCCCCGCGTCTCTCAAAAAAAATGGTACCTCACTTGCCTGGGTCTGCCTAGTGCCTGCGACAGGAAACAGCGCAAAACGCAACGTGGTTGCACCTCAATTTCGCGGTGAAATCGGGCACTTTTTGGGCAAAGAGACTACCTTTTGTTTTTGAACCCTAGCTCTGCCGGCACCTAGAGAAACCTAGCAAACCTATACATTTATGAAAACTAGACACCCAGGGGAATTCAGTATGGGGTGACTCGACTGCCTACCACCATGTTCTGTTACCCATAATCCCTTGCAAAGCTAAGAAATTGATAAACAAAATGCATTTTCCTCACTTTTCTGTGGTGGAAAGTTCTGGAATCTGCGTGGATCAACAAATTTCCACCCACCCAGCGTTCCCCCGAGTCTCCCAAAAAAGATGGTACCTCACTTGCCTGGGTCTGCCTAGTGCCTGCGACAGGAAACAGCGCAAAACGCAACGTGGTCGCACCTCAATTTCGCGGTGAAATCGGGCCCTTTTTGGGCAAAGAGACTACCTTTTGTTTTTGAACCCTAGCTCTGCCGACACCTAGGGAAACCTAGCAAACCTATACGTTTTTGAAAATTAGACACCCAGGGGAATTCAGGATGGGGTTACTCGACATCCTACCACTAGGTTCTCTTACCCAGAATCCCTTGCAAAGCGAAGAAATTGACCAAAAAAACGCATTTTCCTCACATTTTGGTGGTGGAAAGTTCTGGAATCTGCGTGGATCAACAATTTTCCACCCACCCAGCGTTTCCCCGGGTCTCCCGAAAAAAATGGTACCTCACTTGCCTGGGTCTGCCAAGTGCCTGCGACAGGAAACAGCGCAAACCTCAACGTGGTCGCACCTCAATTTCGCAGTGAAATCGGGCCCTTTTTGGGCAAAGAGAATACCTTTTGTTTTTTAACCCTAGCTCTGCCGGCACCTAGAGAAACCTAGCAAACCTATACATTTATGAAAACTAGACACCCAGGGGAATTCAGTATGGGGTGACTCGACTGCCTACCACCATGTTCTGTTACCCATAATCCCTTGCAAAGCTAAGAAATTGATAAACAAAATGCATTTTCCTCACTTTTCTGTGGTGGAAAGTTCTGGAATCTGCGTGGATCAACAAATTTCCACCCACCCAGCATTCCCCCGGGTCTCCCGAAAAAATGGTACCTCACTTCCCTGGGTCTGCCTAGTGCCTGTGACAGGAAACAGCGCAAAACGCAACGTTGTCGCACCTCAATTTCGCGGTGAAATCGGGCCCTTTTTGGGCAAAGAGACTACTTTTTGTTTTTTTACCCTAGCTCTGCCGGCATCTAGGGAAACCTAGCAAACCTATACGTTTTTGAAAACTAGACACCCAGGGGAATTCAGGATGGGGTTACTCGACAGCCTACCACTAGGTTCTGTTACCCAGAATCCCTTGCAAAGCGAAGAAATTGACAAAAAAAAACGCATTTTCCTCACATTTTGGTGGTGGAAAGTTCTGTAATCTGCGTGGATCAACAATTTTCCACCCACCAAGCGTTCCCCCGGCTCTCCCGAAAAAAATGGTACCTCACTTCCCTGGGTCTGCCTAGTGCCTGCGACAGGAAACAGCGCAAAACGCAACGTGGTCGCACCTCAATTTCGCGGTGAAATCGGGCCCTTTTTGGGCAAAGAGACTACCTTTTGTTTTTTTACCCTAGCTCTGCCGGCATCTAGGGAAACCTAGCAAACCTATACAATTTTGATAACTAGACACCCAGGGTAATTCAGGATGGGGTGACTCGACTGCCTACCACCAGGTTCTGTTACCCAGAATCCCTTGCAAAGCTAAGAAATTGACAAACAAACGCATTTTCCTCACATTTCTGTGGTGGAAAGTTCTGGAATCTGCGTGGAGCAACAATTTTCCACCCACCCAGCGTTCCCCCGGGTCTCCTGAAAAAAATGGTACCTCACTTGCCTGGGTCTGCCTAGTGCCTGCAAAAGGAAACAGCACAAAACGCAACGTGGTCGCACCTCAATTTCGTGGTGAAATCGGGCACTTTTTGGGCAAAGAGACTACCTTTTGTTTTTGAACCCTAACTCTGCCGGCACCTAGAGAAACCTAGCAAACCTATACGTTTTTGAAAACTAGACACCCAGGGAAATTCAGTATGGGGTGACTCAACTGCCTTCCACCAGGTTCTGTTACCCAGAATCCCTTGCAAAGCTAAGAAATTGACAAAAAAATGCATTTTCCTCACTTTTCTGTGGTGGAAAGTTCTGGAATCTGCGTGGATCAACAATTTTCCACCCACCCAGCATTTCCCCGGGTCTCCCGAAAAAAATGGTACCTCACTTGCCTGGGTCTGCCAAGTGCCTGCGACAGGAAACAGCGCAAAACTCAACATGGTCGCACCTCAATTTCGCAGTGAAATCGGGCCCTTTTTGGGCAAAGAGAATACCTTTTGTTTTTTAACCCTAGCTCTGACGGCACCTAGGGAAACCTAGCAAACCTATACATTTTGGAAAACTAGACACCCAGGGAAATTAAGGATGGGTTGACTCGACTGCCTACCACCAGGTTCTGTTACCCAGAATCCCTTGTAAAGCTAGGAAATTGACAAACAAAACGCATTTTCCTCACTTTTCTGTGGTGGAAAGTTCTGGGATCTGCGTGGATCAACAAATTTCCACCCACCCAGAGTTCCCCCGCGTCTCTCGAAAAAAATGGTACCTCACTTGCCTGGGTCTGCCTAGTGCCTGCGACAGGAAACAGCGCAAAACGCAACGTGGTCGCACCTCAATTTCGCGGTGTAATCGGGCACTTTTTGGGCAAAGAGACTACCTTTTGTTTTTGAACCCTAGCTCTGCCGGCACCTAGAGAAACCTAGCAAACCTATACATTTATGAAAACTAGACACCCAGGGGAATTCAGGATGGGGTGACTTGACTGCCTACCACCATGTTCTGTTACCCATAATCCCTTGCAAAGCTAAGAAATTGACAAAAAAACGCATTTTCCTCACATTTCTGTGGTGGAATGTTCTGGAATCTGCGTGGAGCAACAATTTTCCACCCACCCAGCGTTCCCCCGGGTCTCCCAAACAAAATGGTACCTCACTTGCCTGGGTCTGCCTAGTGCCTGCAACAGGAAACAGCACAAAACGCAACGTGGTCGCACCTCAATTTCGCAGTGAAATCGGGCACTTTTTGGGCAAAGAGACTACCTTTTGTTTTTGAACCCTAACTCTGCCGGCACCTAGAGAAACCTAACAAACCTATACATTTTTAAAAACTAGACACCGAGGGGAATTCAGTATGGGGTGGCTCGACTGCCTACCACCAGGTTCTGTTGCCCAGAATCCCTTGCAAAGTTAAGAAATTACTAAAAAAACGCATTTTCCTCACATTTCTGTGGTGGAAAGTTCTGGAATCTGCGTGGATCAACAATTTTCTACCCACCCAGCGTTTCCCCGGGTCTCCCGAAAAAAATGGTACCTCACTTGCCTGGGTCTGCCAAGTGCCTGCAACAGGAAACAGCGCAAAACTCAACGTGGTCGCACCTCAATTTCGCAGTGAAATGGGGCCCTTTTTGGGCAAAGAGAATACCTTTTGTTTTTGAACCCTAGCTCTGACGGCACCTAGGGAAACCTAGCAAACCTATACATTTTGGAAAACTAGACACCCAGGGAAATTCAGGATGGGTTGACTCGACTGCCTACCACCAGGTTCTGTTAACCAGAATCCCTTGTAAAGCTAAGAAATTGACAAAAAAAATGCATTTTCCTCACTTTTCTGTGGTGGAAAGTTCTGGGATCTGCGTGGATCAACAAATTTCCACCCACCCAGAGTTCCCCCGCGTCTCTCAAAAAAAATGGTACCTCACTTGCCTGGGTCTGCCTAGTGCCTGCGACAGGAAACAGCGCAAAACGCAACGTGGTTGCACCTCAATTTCGCGGTGAAATCGGGCACTTTTTGGGCAAAGAGACTACCTTTTGTTTTTGAACCCTAGCTCTGCCGGCACCTAGAGAAACCTAGCAAACCTATACATTTATGAAAACTAGACACCCAGGGGAATTCAGTATGGGTGACTCGACTGCCTACCACCATGTTCTGTTACCCATAATCCCTTGCAAAGCTAAGAAATTGATAAACAAAATGCATTTTCCTCACTTTTCTGTGGTGGAAAGTTCTGGAATCTGCGTGGATCAACAAATTTCCACCCACCCAGCGTTCCCCCGAGTCTCCCAAAAAAGATGGTACCTCACTTGCCTGGGTCTGCCTAGTGCCTGCGACAGGAAACAGCGCAAAACGCAACGTGGTCGCACCTCAATTTCGCGGTGAAATCGGGCCCTTTTTGGGCAAAGAGACTACCTTTTGTTTTTGAACCCTAGCTCTGCCGACACCTAGGGAAACCTAGCAAACCTATACGTTTTTGAAAATTAGACACCCAGGGGAATTCAGGATGGGGTTACTCGACATCCTACCACTAGGTTCTGTTACCCAGAATCCCTTGCAAAGCGAAGAAATTGACAAAAAAAATGCATTTTTCCGCATATTTCTGTGGTGGAAAGTTCTGGAATCTGCGTGGATCAACAAATTTCCACCCACCCAGCGTTCCCCCGGGTCTCCCAAAAACAATGGTATCTCACTTGCCTGGGTCTGCCTAGTTCCTGCGACAGGAAACAGCACAAAACGCAACGTGGTCGCACCTCAATTTCGCAGTGAAATCGGGCCCTTTTGGGCAAAGAGAATACCTTTTGTTTTTTAACCCTACCTCTGACGGCACCTAGGGAAACCTAGCAATCCTATAAATTTTTGAAAACTAGACACCCAGGGAAATTCAGGATGGGTTGACTCGACTGCCTAGCACCAGGTTCTGTTACCCAGAATCCCTTGCAAAGCTAAGAAATTGACAAAAAAAAGGCATTTTCCTTACTTTTCTGTGGTGGAAAGTTCTGGGATCTGCATGGATCAACAAATTTCCACCCACACAGCGCTCCCCCGCGTCTCTCGAAAAAAATGGTACCTCACTTGCCTGGGTCTGCCTAGTGCCTGCGACAGGAAACAGCGCAAAACGCAACGTGGTCGCACCTCAATTTCGCGGTGAAATCGGGCACTTTTTGGGCAAAGAGACTACCTTTTGTTTTTGAACCCTAGCTCTGCCGGCACCTAGAGAAATCTAGCAAACCTATACATTTTTGAAACCTAGACACCCAGGGGAATGCAGTATGGGGTGACTCGACTGCCTACCACCAGGTTATGTTACCCGGAATCCCTTGCAATGCTAAGAAATTGATAAACAAAATGCATTTTCCTCACTTTTCTGTGGTGGAAAGTTCTGGAATCTGCGTGGATCAACAAATTTCTACCCACCCAGCGTTCCCCCGGGTCTCCCAAAGAAGATGGTACCTCACTTGCCTGGGTCTGCCTAGTGCCTGCGACAGGAAACAGCGCAAAACGCAACGTGTTTGCACCTCAATTTCGCGGTGAAATCAGGGCATTTTTGGGCTAAGAGACTACCTTTTGTTTTTGAACCCTAGCTCTGCTGGCACCTAGGGAAACCTAGCAACCTATACATTGTTGAAAACTAGACACCCAGGGTAATTTAGGATGGGGTGACTCGAATGCCTACCACCAGGTTCTGTTACCCAGAATCCCTTGCAAAGCTAAGAAATTGACAAACAAAATGCATTTTCCTCTCTTTTCTGTGGTGGAAAGTTCTGGAATCTACGTGGATCAACAAATTTCCACCCACCCAGCGTTCCCCGGGGTCTCCCAAAAAAAATGGTACCTCACTTGCCTGGGTCTGCCTAGTGCCTGCGACAGGAAACAGCGCAAAACGCATTGTGGTCGCACCTCAATTTCGCGGTGAAATCGGGCCCTTTTTGGGCAAACAGACTACCTTTTGTTTTTTTACCGTAGCTCTGCCGGCATCTAGGGAAACCTAGCAAACCTATACATTTTTGAAAACTAGACACCCAGGGGAATTCAGTATGGGTTGACTCGACTGCCTACCACCATGTTCTGTTACCCATAATCCCTTGCAAAGCTAAGAAATTACTAAAAAAACGCATTTTCCTCACATTTCTGTGGTGGAAAGTTCTGGAATCTGCGTGGATCAACAATTTTTCACCCACCCAGCGTTTGCCCGGGTCTTCCGAAAAAAATGGTACCTCACTTGCCTGGGTCTGCCAAGTGCCTGCGACAGGAAACAGCGCAAAACTCAACGTGGTCGCACCTCAATTTCGCTGTGAAATCGGGCCCTTTTTGGGCAAAGAGAATACCTTTTGTTTTTGAACCCTAGCTCTGACGGCACCTAGGGAAACCTAGCAAACCTATACATTTTGGAAAACTAGACACCCAGGGAAATTCAGGATGGGTTGACTCGACTTCCTACCACCAGGTTCTGTTACCCAGAATCCCTTAAAAAGCTAAGAAATTGACAAAAAAACGCATTTTCCTCACTTTTCTGTGGTGGAAAGTTCTGGGAACTGCGTGGATCTACAAATTTCCACCCACCCAGAGTTTCCCCGTGTCTCTCGAAAAAAATGGTACCTCACTTGCCTGGGTCTGCCTAGTGCCTGCGACAGGAAACAGCGCAAAACGCAACGTGGTCGCACCTCAATTTCGCGGTGAAATCGGGCACTTTTTGGGCAAAGAGACTACCTTTTGTTTTTGAACCCTAGCTCTGCCGGCACCTAGAGAAACCTAGCAAACCTATACATTTATGAAAACTAGACACCCAGGGGAATTCAGTATGGGGTGACTCGACTGCCTACCACCATGTTCTGTTACCCATAATCCCTTGCAAAGCTAAGAAATTGATAAACAAAATGCATTTTCCTCACTTTTCTGTGGTGGAAAGTTCTGGAATCTGCGTGGATCAACAAATTTCCACCCACCCAGCGTTTCCCCGAGTCTCCCAAAAAAGATTGTACCTCACTTGCCTGGGTCTGCCTAGTGCCTGCGACAGGAAACAGCGCAAAACGCAACGTGGTCGCACCTCAATTTCGCGGTGAAATCGGGCCCTTTTTGGGCAAAGAGACTACCTTTTGTTTTTCAACCCTAGCTCTGCCGGCACCTAGGGAAACCTAGCAAACCTATACATTTTTGAAAACTAGACACCCAGGGTAATTCAGGATGGGGTGACTCGACTGCCTACCACCAGGTTCTGTTACCCAGAATCCCTTGCAAAGCTAAGAAATTGACAAACAAAACACATTTTCCTCACATTTCTGTGGTGGAAAGTTCTGGAATCTGCGTGGATCAACAATTTTCCACCCACCCAGCGTTCCCCCGGGTCTCCCGAAAAAAATGGCACCTCACTTGCCTGGGTCTGCCTAGTGCCTGCAACAGGAAACAGCGCAAAACGCAACGTGGTCACACCTCAATTTCGCGGTGAAATCGGCCCCTTTTTGGGCAAAGAGACTACCTTTTGTGTTTTTAACCCTAGCTCTGCCGACACCCAGGGAAACCTAGCAAACCTATACGTTTTTGAAAACTAGACACCCAGGGGAATTCAAGATGGGGTTACTCGACAGCCTACCACTAGGTTCTGTTACCCAGAATCCCTTGCAAAGCGAGGAAATTGACAAAAAAAAACGCATTTTCCTCACATTTTGGTGGTGGAAAGTTCTAGAATCTGCGTGGATCAACAATTTTCCACCCACCCAGCGTTCCCCCGGGTCTTCCGAAAAAAATGGTACCTCACTTGCCTGGGTCTGCCTAGTGCCTGCAACAGGAAACAGCGCAAAACGCAACGTGGTCGCACCTCAATTTCGCAGTGAAATCGGTCACTTTTTGGGCAAAGAGACTACCTTTTGTTTTTGAACCCTAGCTCTGCTGGCACCTAGGGAAACCTAGCAAACCTATACATTGTTGAAAACTAGACACCCAGGGTAATTCAGGATGGGGTGACTCGAATGCCTACCACCAGGTTCTGTTACCCAGAATCCCTTGCAAAGCTAAGAAATTGACAAACAAAATGCATTTTCCTCACTTTTCTGTGGTGGAAAGTTCTGGAATCTGCGTGGATCAACAAATGTCCACCCACCCAGCGTTCCCCCGGGTCTCCCAAAAAAAATGGTACCTCACTTGCCTGGGTCTGCCTAGTGCCTGCGACAGGAAACAGCGCAAAACGCAACGTGGTCGCACCTCAATTTCGCGGTGAAATCGGGCCCTTTTTGGGCAAAGAGACTACCTTTTGTTTTTTTACCCTAGCTCTGCCGGCATCTAGGGAAACCTAGCAAACCTATACATTTTTGATAACTAGACACCCAGGGTAATTCAGGATGGGGTGACTCGACTGCCTACCACCAGGTTCTGTTACCCAGAATCCCTTGCAAAGCTAAGAAATTGACAAAAAAACGCATTTTCCTCACATTTCTGTGGTGGAATGTTCTGGAATCTGCGTGGAGCAACAATTTTCCACCCACCCAGCGTTCCCCCGGGTCTCCCGAACAAAATGGTACCTCACTTGCCTGGGTCTGCCTAGTGCCTGCAACAGGAAACGGCACAAAACGCAACGTGGTCGCACCTCAATTTCGCGGTGAAATCGGGCACTTTTTGGGCAAAGAGACTACCTTTTGTTTTTGAACCCTAACTCTGCCGGCACCTAGAGAAACCTAACAAACCTATACATTTTTAAAAACTAGACACCGAGGGGAATTCAGTATGGGGTGGCTCGACTGCCTACCACCAGGTTCTGTTGCCCAGAATCCCTTGCAAAGTTAAGAAATTACTAAAAAAACGCATTTTCCTCACATTTCTGTGGTGGAAAGTTCTGGAATCTGCGTGGATCAACAATTTTCTACCCACCCAGCGTTTCCCCGGGTCTCCCGAAAAAAATGGTACCTCACTTGCCTGGGTCTGCCAAGTGCCTGCAACAGGAAACAGCGCAAAACTCAACGTGGTCGCACCTCAATTTCGCAGTGAAATGGGGCCCTTTTTGGGCAAAGAGAATACCTTTTGTTTTTGAACCCTAGCTCTGACGGCACCTAGGGAAACCTAGCAAACCTATACATTTTGGAAAACTAGACACCCAGGGAAATTCAGGATGGGTTGACTCGACTGCCTACCACCAGGTTCTGTTAACCAGAATCCCTTGTAAAGCTAAGAAATTGACAAAAAAAACGCATTTTCCTCACTTTTCTGTGGTGGAAAGTTCTGGGATCTGCGTGGATCAACAAATTTCCACCCACCCAGAGTTCCCCCGCGTCTCTCAAAAAAAATGGTACCTCACTTGCCTGGGTCTGCCTAGTGCCTGCGACAGGAAACAGCGCAAAACGCAACGTGGTTGCACCTCAATTTCGCGGTGAAATCGGGCACTTTTTGGGCAAAGAGACTACCTTTTGTTTTTGAACCCTAGCTCTGCCGGCACCTAGAGAAACCTAGCAAACCTATACATTTATGAAAACTAGACACCCAGGGGAATTCAGTATGGGGTGACTCGACTGCCTACCACCATGTTCTGTTACCCATAATCCCTTGCAAAGCTAAGAAATTGATAAACAAAATGCATTTTCCTCACTTTTCTGTGGTGGAAAGTTCTGGAATCTGCGTGGATCAACAAATTTCCACCCACCCAGCGTTCCCCCGAGTCTCCCAAAAAAGATGGTACCTCACTTGCCTGGGTCTGCCTAGTGCCTGCGACAGGAAACAGCGCAAAACGCAACGTGGTCGCACCTCAATTTCGCGGTGAAATCGGGCCCTTTTTGGGCAAAGAGACTACCTTTTGTTTTTGAACCCTAGCTCTGCCGACACCTAGGGAAACCTAGCAAACCTATACATTTTTGAAAATTAGACACCCAGGGGAATTCAGGATGGGGTTACTCGACATCCTACCACTAGGTTCTGTTACCCAGAATCCCTTGCAAAGCGAAGAAATTGACCAAAAAAACGCATTTTCCTCACATTTTGGTGGTGGAAAGTTCTGGAATCTGCGTGGATCAACAATTTTCCACCCACCCAGCGTTTCTCCGGGTCTCCCGAAAAAAATGGTACCTCACTTGCCTGGGTCTGCCAAGTGCCTGCGACAGGAAACAGCACAAACCTCAACGTGGTCGCACCTCAATTTCGCAGTGAAATCGGGCCCTTTTTGGGCAAAGAGAACACCTTTTGTTTTTTAACCCTAGCTCTGCCGGCACCTAGAGAAACCTAGCAAACCTATACATTTATGAAAACTAGACACCCAGGGGAATTCAGTATGGGGTGACTCGACTACCTACCACCATGTTCTGTTACCCATAATCCCTTGCAAAGCTAAGAAATTGAGAAACAAAATGCATTTTCCTCACTTTTCTGTGGTGGAAAGTTCTGGAATCTGCGTGGATCAACAAATTTCCACCCACCCAGCATTGCCCCGGGTCCCCCGAAAAAATGGTACCTCACTTCCCTGGGTCTGCCTAGTGCCTGTGACAGGAAACAGCGCAAAACGCAACGTTGTCGCACCTCAATTTCGCGGTGAAATCGGGCCCTTTTTGGGCAAAGAGACTACTTTTTGTTTTTTTACCCTAGCTCTGCCGGCATCTAGGGAAACCTAGCAAACCTATACATTTTTGAAAACTAGACACCCAGGGGAATTCAGGATGGGGTTACTCGACAGCCTACCACTAGGTTCTGTTACCCAGAATCCCTTGCAAAGCGAAGAAATTGACAAAAAAACGCATTTTCCTCACATTTTGGTGGTGGAAAGTTCTGTAATCTGCGTGGATCAACAATTTTCCACCCACCAAGCGTTCCCCCGGCTCTCCCGAAAAAAATGGTACCTCACTTCCCTGGGTCTGCCTAGTGCCTGCGACAGGAAACAGCGCAAAACGCAACGTGGTCGCACCTCAATTTCGCGGTGAAATCGGGCCCTTTTTGGGCAAAGAGACTACCTTTTGTTTTTTTACCCTAGCTCTGCCGGCATCTAGGGAAACCTAGCAAACCTATACATTTTTGATAACTAGACACCCAGGGTAATTCAGGATGGGGTGACTCGACTGCCTACCACCAGGTTCTGTTACCCAGAATCCCTTGCAAAGCTAAGAAATTGACAAACAAACGCATTTTCCTCACATTTCTGTGGTGGAAAGTTCTGGAATCTGCGTGGAGCAACAATTTTCCACCCACCCAGCGTTCCCCCGGGTCTCCTGAAAAAAATGGCACCTCACTTGCCTGGGTCTGCCTAGTGCCTGCAACAGGAAACAGCGCAAAACGCAACGTGGTCACACCTCAATTTCGCGGTGAAATCGGCCCCTTTTTGGGCAAAGAGACTACCTTTTGTTTTTTAACCCTAGCTCTGCCGACACCCAGGGAAACCTAGCAAACCTATACGTTTTTGAAAACTAGACACCCAGGGGAATTCAAGATGGGGTTACTCGACAGCCTACCACTAGGTTCTGTTACCCAGAATCCCTTGCAAAGCGAAGAAATTGACAAAAAAAAACGCATTTTCCTCACATTTTGGTGGTGGAAAGTTCTAGAATCTGCGTGGATCAACAATTTTCCACCCACCCAGCGTTCCCCCGGGTCTTCCGAAAAAAATGGTACCTCACTTGCCTGGGTCTGCCTAGTGCCTGCAACAGGAAACAGCGCAAAACGCAACGTGGTCGCACCTCAATTTCGCAGTGAAATCGGTCACTTTTTGGGCAAAGAGACTACCTTTTGTTTTTGAACCCTAGCTCTGCTGGCACCTAGGGAAACCTAGCAAACCTATACATTGTTGAAAACTAGACACCCAGGGTAATTCAGGATGGGGTGACTCTAATGCCTACCACCAGGTTCTGTTACCCAGAATCCCTTGCTAAGCTAAGAAATTGACAAACAAAATGCATTTTCCTCACTTTTCTGTGGTGGAAAGTTCTGGAATCTGCGTGGATCAACAAATGTCCACCCACCCAGCGTTCCCCCGGGTCTCCCGAAAACAATGGTACCTCACTTGCCTGGGTCTGCCTAGTGCCTGCGACAGGAAACAGCGCAAAACGCAACGTGGTCGCACCTCAATTTCGCGGTGAAATCGGGCCCTTTTTGGGCAAAGAGACTACCTTTTGTTTTTTTACCCTAGCTCTGCCGGCATCTAGGGAAACCTAGCAAACCTATACATTTTTGATAACTAGACACCCAGGGTAATTCAGGATGGGGGGACTCGACTGCCTACCACCAGGTTCTGTTACCCAGAATCCCTTGCAAAGCTAAGAAATTGACAAAAAAACGCATTTTCCTCACATTTCTGTGGTGGAATGTTCTGGAATCTGCGTGGAGCAACAATTTTCCACCCACCCAGCGTTCCCCCGGGTCTCCCGAACAAAATGGTACCTCACTTGCCTGGGTCTGCCTAGTGCCTGCAACAGGAAACAGCACAAAACGCAACGTGGTCGCACCTCAATTTCGCGGTGAAATCGGGCACTTTTTGGGCAAAGAGACTACCTTTTGTTTTTGAACCCTAACTCTGCCGGCACCTAGAGAAACCTAACAAACCTATACATTTTTAAAAACTAGACACCGAGGGGAATTCAGTATGGGGTGGCTCGACTGCCTACCACCAGGTTCTGTTGCCCAGAATCCCTTGCAAAATTAAGAAATTACTAAATAAATGCATTTTCCTCACATTTCTGTGGTGGAAAGTTCTGGAATCTGCGTGGATCAACAATTTTCTACCCACCCAGCGTTTCCCCGGGTCTCCCGAAAAAAATGGTACCTCACTTGCCTGGGTCTGCCAAGTGCCTGCAACAGGAAACAGCGCAAAACTCAACGTGGTCGCACCTCAATTTCGCAGTGAAATGGGGCCCTTTTTGGGCAAAGAGAATACCTTTTGTTTTTGAACCCTAGCTCTGACGGCACCTAGGGAAACCTAGCAAACCTATACATTTTGGAAAACTAGACACCCAGGGAAATTCAGGATGGGTTGACTCGACTGCCTACCACCAGGTTCTGTTAACCAGAATCCCTTGTAAAGCTAAGAAATTGACAAAAAAATGCATTTTCCTCACTTTTCTGTGGTGGAAAGTTCTGGGATCTGCGTGGATCAACAAATTTCCACCCACCCAGAGTTCCCCCGCGTCTCTCAAAAAAAATGGTACCTCACTTGCCTGGGTCTGCCTAGTGCCTGCGACAGGAAACAGCGCAAAATGCAACGTGGTTGCACCTCAATTTCGCGGTGAAATCGGGCACTTTTTGGGCAAAGAGACTACCTTTTGTTTTTGAACCCTAGCTCTGCCGGCACCTAGAGAAACCTAGCAAACCTATACATTTATGAAAACTAGACACCCAGGGGAATTCAGTATGGGGTGACTCGACTGCCTACCACCATGTTCTGTTACCCATAATCCCTTGCAAAGCTAAGAAATTGATAAACAAAATGCATTTTCCTCACTTTTCTGTGGTGGAAAGTTCTGGAATCTGCGTGGATCAACAAATTTCCACCCACCCAGCGTTCCCCCGAGTGTCCCAAAAAAGATGGTACCTCACTTGCCTGGGTCTGCCTAGTGCCTGCGACAGGAAACAGCGCAAAACGCAACGTGGTCGCACCTCAATTTCGCGGTGAAATCGGGCCCTTTTTGGGCAAAGAGACTACCTTTTGTTTTTGAACCCTAGCTCTGCCGACACCTAGGGAAACCTAGCAAACCTATACGTTTTTGAAAGTTAGACACCCAGGGGAATTCAGGATGGGGTTACTCGACATCCTACCACTAGGTTCTCTTACCCAGAATCCCTTGCAAAGCGAAGAAATTGACCAAAAAAACGCATTTTCCTCACATTTTGGTGGTGGAAAGTTCTGGAATCTGCGTGGATCAACAATTTTCCACCCACCCAGCGTTTCCCCGGGTCTCCCGAAAAAAATGGTACCTCACTTGCCTGGGTCTGCCAAGTGCCTGCGACAGGAAACAGCGCAAACCTCAACGTGGTCGCACCTCAATTTCGCAGTGAAATCGGGCCCTTTTTGGGCAAAGAGAATACCTTTTGTTTTTTAACCCTAGCTCTGCCGGCACCTAGAGAAACCTAGCAAACCTATACATTTATGAAAACTAGACACCCAGGGGAATTCAGTATGGGGTGACTCGACTGCCTACCACCATGTTCTGTTACCCATAATCCCTTGCAAAGCTAAGAAATTGATAAACAAAATGCATTTTCCTCACTTTTCTGTGGTGGAAAGTTCTGGAATCTGCGTGGATCAACAAATTTCCACCCACCCAGCATTCCCCCGGGTCTCCCGAAAAAATGGTACCTCACTTCCCTGGGTCTGCCTAGTGCCTGTGACAGGAAACAGCGCAAAACGCAACGTTGTCGCACCTCAATTTCGCGGTGAAATCGGGCCCTTTTTGGGCAAAGAGACTACTTTTTGTTTTTTTACCCTAGCTCTGCCGGCATCTAGGGAAACCTAGCAAACCTATACGTTTTTGAAAACTAGACACCCAGGGGAATTCAGGATGGGGTTACTCGACAGCCTACCACTAGGTTCTGTTACCCAGAATCCCTTGCAAAGCGAAGAAATTGACAAAAAAAACGCATTTTCCTCACATTTTGGTGGTGGAAAGTTCTGTAATCTGCGTGGATCAACAATTTTCCACCCACCAAGCGTTCCCCCGGCTCTCCCGAAAAAAATGGTACCTCACTTCCCTGGGTCTGCCTAGTGCCTGCGACAGGAAACAGCGCAAAACGCAACGTGGTCGCACCTCAATTTCGCGGTGACATCGGGCCCTTTTTGGGCAAAGAGACTACCTTTTGTTTTTTTACCCTAGCTCTGCCGGCATCTAGGGAAACCTAGCAAACCTATACAATTTTGATAACTAGACACCCAGGGTAATTCAGGATGGGGTGACTCGACTGCCTACCACCAGGTTCTGTTACCCAGAATCCCTTGCAAAGCTAAGAAATTGACAAACAAACGCATTTTCCTCACATTTCTGTGGTGGAAAGTTCTGGAATCTGCGTGGAGCAACAATTTTCCACCCACCCACCGTTCCCCCGGGTCTCCTGAAAAAAATGGTACCTCACTTGCCTGGGTCTGCCTAGTGCCTGCAAAAGGAAACAGCACAAAACGCAACGTGGTCGCACCTCAATTTCGTGGTGAAATCGGGCACTTTTTGGGCAAAGAGACTACCTTTTGTTTTTGAACCCTAACTCTGCCGGCACCTAGAGAAACCTAGCAAACCTATACGTTTTTGAAAACTAGACACCCAGGGAAATTCAGTATGGGGTGACTCGACTGCCTTCCACCAGGTTCTGTTACCCAGAATCCCTTGCAAAGCTAAGAAATTAAATGCATTTTCCTCACTTTTCTGTGGTGGAAAGTTCTGGAATCTGCGTGGATCAACAATTTTCCACCCACCCAGCATTTCCCCGGGTCTCCCGAAAAAAATGGTACCTCACTTGCCTGGGTCTGCCAAGTGCCTGCGACAGGAAACAGCGCAAAACTCAACATGGTCGCACCTCAATTTCGCAGTGAAATCGGGCCCTTTTTGGGCAAAGAGAATACCTTTTGTTTTTTAACCCTAGCTCTGACGGCACCTAGGGAAACCTAGCAAACCTATACATTTTGGAAAACTAGACACCCAGGGAAATTAAGGATGGGTTGACTCGACTGCCTACCACCAGGTTCTGTTACCCAGAATCCCTTGTAAAGCTAGGAAATTGACAAACAAAACGCATTTTCCTCACTTTTCTGTGGTGGAAAGTTCTGGGATCTGCGTGGATCAACAAATTTCCACCCACCCAGAGTTCCCCCGCGTCTCTCGAAAAAAATGGTACCTCACTTGCCTGGGTCTGCCTAGTGCCTGCGACAGGAAACAGCGCAAAACGCAACGTGGTCGCACCTCAATTTTGCGGTGTAATCGGGCACTTTTTGGGCAAAGAGACTACCTTTTGTTTTTGAACCCTAGCTCTGCCGGCACCTAGAGAAACCTAGCAAACCTATACATTTATGAAAACTAGACACCCAGGGGAATTCAGGATGGGGTGACTTGACTGCCTACCACCATGTTCTGTTACCCATAATCCCTTGCAAAGCTAAGAAATTGACAAAAAAACGCATTTTCCTCACATTTCTGTGGTGGAATGTTCTGGAATCTGCGTGGAGCAACAATTTTCCACCCACCCAGCGTTCCCCCGGGTCTCCCGAACAAAATGGTACCTCACTTGCCTGGGTCTGCCTAGTGCCTGCAACAGGAAACAGCACAAAACGCAACGTGGTCGCACCTCAATTTCGCGGTGAAATCGGGCACTTTTTGGGCAAAGAGACTACCTTTTGTTTTTGAACCCTAACTCTGCCGGCACCTAGAGAAACCTAACAAACCTATACATTTTTGAAAACTAGACACCGAGGGAAATTCAGTATGGGGTGGCTCGACTGCCTACCACCAGGTTCTGTTGCCCAGAATCCCTTGCAAAGTTAAGAAATTACTAAAAAAACGCATTTTCCTCTCATTTCTGTGGTGGAAAGTTCTGGAATCTGCGTGGATCAACAATTTTCTACCCACCCAGCGTTTCCCCGGGTCTCCCGAAAAAAATGGTACCTCACTTGCCTGGGTCTGCCAAGTGCCTGCAACAGGAAACAGCGCAAAACTCAACGTGGTCGCACCTCAATTTCGCAGTGAAATGGGGCCCTTTTTGGGCAAAGAGAATACCTTTTGTTTTTGAACCCTAGCTCTGACGGCACCTAGGGAAACCTAGCAAACCTATACATTTTGGAAAACTAGACACCCAGGGAAATTCAGGATGGGTTGACTCGACTGCCTACCACCAGGTTCTGTTAACCAGAATCCCTTGTAAAGCTAAGAAATTGACAAAAAAAATGCATTTTCCTCACTTTTCTGTGGTGGAAAGTTCTGGGATCTACGTGGATCAACAAATTTCCACCCACCCAGAGTTCCCCCGCGTCTCTCAAAAAAAATGGTACCTCACTTGCCTGGGTCTGCCTAGTGCCTGCGACAGGAAACAGCGCAAAACGCAACGTGGTTGCACCTCAATTTCGCGGTGAAATCGGGCACTTTTTGGGCAAAGAGACTACCTTTTGTTTTTGAACCCTAGCTCTGCCGGCACCTAGAGAAACCTAGCAAACCTATACATTTATGAAAACTAGACACCCAGGGGAATTCAGTATGGGTGACTCGACTGCCTACCACCATGTTCTGTTACCCATAATCCCTTGCAAAGCTAAGAAATTGATAAACAAAATGCATTTTCCTCACTTTTCTGTGGTGGAAAGTTCTGGAATCTGCGTGGATCAACAAATTTCCACCCACCCAGCGTTCCCCCGAGTCTCCCAAAAAAGATGGTACCTCACTTGCCTGGGTCTGCCTAGTGCCTGCGACAGGAAACAGCGCAAAACGCAACGTGGTCGCACCTCAATTTCGCGGTGAAATCGGGCCCTTTTTGGGCAAAGAGACTACCTTTTGTTTTTGAACCCTAGCTCTGCCGACACCTAGGGAAACCTAGCAAACCTATACGTTTTTGAAAATTAGACACCCAGGGGAATTCAGGATGGGGTTACTCGACATCCTACCACTAGGTTCTGTTACCCAGAATCCCTTGCAAAGCGATGAAATTGACCAAAAAAATGCATTTTCCTCACATTTTGGTGGTGGAAAGTTCTGGAATCTGCGTGGATCAACAATTTTCCACCCACCCAGCGTTTCCCTGGGTCTCCCGAAAAAAATGGTACCTCACTTGCCTGGGTCTGCCAAGTGCCTGCGACAGGAAACAGCGCAAACCTTAACGTGGTCGCACCTCAATTTCGCAGTGAAATCGGGCCCTTTTTGGGCAAAGAGAATACCTTTTGTTTTTTAACCCTAGCTCTGCCGGCACCTAGATAAACCTAGCAAACCTATACATTTATGAAAACTAGACACCCAGGGGAATTCAGTATGGGGTGACTCGACTGCCTACCACCATGTTCTGTTACCCATAATCCCTTGCAAAGCTAAGAAGTTGATAAACAAAATGCATTTTCCTCACTTTTCTGTGGTGGAAAGTTCTGGAATCTGCGTGGATCAACAAATTTCCACCCACCCAGCATTCCCCCGGGTCTCCCGAAAAAATGGTACCTCACTTCCCTGGGTCTGCCTAGTGCCTGTGACAGGAAACAGCGCAAAACGCAACGTTGTCGCACCTCAATTTCGCGGTGAAATCGGGCCCTTTTTGGGCAAAGAGACTACTTTTTGTTTTTTTACCCTAGCTCTGCCGGCATCTAGGGAAACCTAGCAAACCTATACGTTTTTGAAAACTAGACACCCAGGGGAATTCAGGATGGGGTTACTCGACAGCCTACCACTAGGTTCTGTTACCCAGAATCCCTTGCAAAGCGAAGAAATTGACAAAAAAAACGCATTTTCCTCACATTTTGGTGGTGGAAAGTTCTGTAATCTGCGTGGATCAACAATTTTTCACCCACCAAGCGTTCCCCCGGCTCTCCCGAAAAAAATGGTACCTCACTTCCCTGGGTCTGCCTAGTGCCTGCGACAGGAAACAGCGCAAAACGCAACGTGGTCGCACCTCAATTTCGCGGTGAAATCGGGCCCTTTTTGGGCAAAGAGACTACCTTTTGTTTTTTTACCCTAGCTCTGCCGGCATCTAGGGAAACCTAGCAAACCTATACAATTTTGATAACTAGACACCCAGGGTAATTCAGGATGGGGTGACTCGACTGCCTACCACCAGGTTCTGTTACCCAGAATCCCTTGCAAAGTTAAGAAATTGACAAACAAACGCATTTTCCTCACATTTCTGTGGTGGAAAGTTCTGGAATCTGCGTGGAGCAACAATTTTCCACCCACCCAGCGTTCCCCCGGGTCTCCTGAAAAAAATGGTACCTCACTTGCCTGGGTCTGCCTAGTGCCTGCAAAAGGAAACAGCACAAAACGCAACGTGGTCGCACCTCAATTTCGTGGTGAAATCGGGCACTTTTTGGGCAAAGAGACTACCTTTTGTTTTTGAACCCTAACTCTGCCGGCACCTAGAGAAACCTAGCAAACCTATACGTTTTTGAAAACTAGACACCCAGGGAAATTCAGTATGGGGTGACTCGACTGCCTACCACCAGGTTCTGTTACCCAGAATCCCTTGCAAAGCTAAGAAATTGACAAAAAAATGCATTTTCCTCACTTTTCTGTGGTGGAAAGTTCTGGAATCTGCGTGGATCAACAATTTTCCACCCACCCAGCATTTCCCCGGGTCTCCCGAAAAAAATGGTACCTCACTTGCCTGGGTCTGCCAAGTGCCTGCGACAGGAAACAGCGCAAAACTCAACATGGTCGCACCTCAATTTCGCAGTGAAATCGGGCCCTTTTTGGGCAAAGAGAATACCTTTTGTTTTTTAACCCTAGCTCTGACGGCACCTAGGGAAACCTAGCAAACCTATACATTTTGGAAAACTAGACACCCAGGGAAATTAAGGATGGGTTGACTCGACTGCCTACCACCAGGTTCTGTTACCCAGAATCCCTTGTAAAGCTAGGAAATTGACAAACAAAACGCATTTTCCTCACTTTTCTGTGGTGGAAAGTTCTGGGATCTGCGTGGATCAACAAATTTCCACCCACCCAGAGTTCCCCCGCGTCTCTCGAAAAAAATGGTACCTCACTTGCCTGGGTCTGCCTAGTGCCTGCGACAGGAAACAGCGCAAAACGCAACGTGGTCGCACCTCAATTTCGCGGTGTAATCGGGCACTTTTTGGGCAAAGAGACTACCTTTTGTTTTTGAACCCTAGCTCTGCCGGCACCTAGAGAAACCTAGCAAACCTATACATTTATGAAAACTAGACACCCAGGGGAATTCAGGATGGGGTGACTTGACTGCCTACCACCATGTTCTGTTACCCATAATCCCTTGCAAAGCTAAGAAATTGATAAACAAAATGCCTTTTCCTCACTTTTCTGTGGTGGAAAGTTCTGGAATCTGCGTGGATCAACAAATTTCCACCCACCCAGCATTCCCCCGGGTCTCCCGAAAAAAATGGTACCTCACTTGCCTGGGTCTGCCTAGTGCCTGCGACAGGAAACAGCGCAAAACGCAACGTGGTCGCACCTCAATTTCGCAGTGAAATCGGGCCCTTTTGGGCAAAGAGAATACCTTTTGTTTTTGAACCCTAGCTCTGCCGGCACCTAGGGAAACCTAGCAAACCTATACATTTTTGAAAACTAGACACCCAGGGGAATTCAGGATGGGGTGACTCGACTGCCTACCACCAGGGTCTGTTACCCAGAATCCCTTGCAAAGCTAAGAAATTGACAAACAAAACGCATTTTCCTCATATTTCTGTGGTGGAAAGTTCTGGAATCTGCGTGGATCAACAAATTTCCACCCACCCAGCGTTCCCCCGGGTCTCCCAAAAAAAATGGTACCTCACTTGCCTCGGTCTGCCTAGTGCCTGCGACAGGAAACAGCGCAAAACGCAAGGTGGTCGCACCTCAATTTCGCAGTGAAATCGGGCCCTTTTGGACAAAGAGAAAACCTTTTGTTTTTGAACCCTACCTCTGACGGCACCTAGGGAAACCTAGCAAACCTATACATTTTTGAAAACTAGACACCCAGGGGAATTCAGGATGGGGTGACTCGACTGCCTACCACCAGGTTCTGTTACCCAGAATCCCTTGCAAAGCAAAGAAATTGACAAAAAAAACGCATTTTCCTCATATTTCTGTGGTGGAAAGTTCTGGAATCTGTGTGGATCAACAAATTTCCACCCACCCAGCGTTCCCCTGGGTCTCCCAAAAAAAATGGTACCTCACTTGCCTGGGTCTTCCTAGTGCCTGCTACAGGAGACAGCGCAAAACGCAACGTGGTTGCACCTCAATTTCGCAGTGAAATCGGCCCCTTTTTGGGCAAAGAGAATACCTTTTGTTTTTGAACCCTAGCTCTGACGGCACCTAGGGAATCCTAGCAAACCTATACATTTTTGAAAACTAGACACCCAGGGAAATACAGGATGGGTTGACTCGACTGCCTAGCACCAGGTTCTGTTACCCAGAATCCCTTGCAAAGCTAAGAAATTGACAAAAAAAATGCATTTTCCTCACTTTTCTGTGGTGGAAAGTTCTGGGATCTGCATGGATCAACAAATTTCCACCCACCCAGCGTTCGTCCGCGTCTCTCGAAAAAAATGGTACCTCACTTGCCTGGGTCTGCCTAGTGCCTGCGACAGGAAACAGCGCAAAACGCAACGTGGTCGCACCTCAATTTCGCGGTGAAATCGGGCACTTTTTGGGCAAAGAGACTACCTTTTGTTTTTGAACCCTAGCTCTGCCGGCACCTAGGGAAACCTAGCAAACCTATACATTTGTGAAAACTAGACACCCAGGGTAATTCAGGATGGGGTGACTCGACTGCCTACCACCAGGTTCTGTTACCCAGAATCACTTGCAAAACTAAGAGATTGACAAAAAAATACATTTTACTCACTTTTCTGTGGTGGAAAGTTCTGGAATCTTCGTGGATCAACAAATTTCCACCCACCCAGCGTTCCCCCGGGTCTCCCAAAAAAGATGGTACCTCACTTGCCTGGGTCTGCCGAGTGCCTGCAACAGGAAACAGCGCAAAACCCAACGTGTTCGCACCTCAATTTCGCGGTGAAATCGGGCCCTTTTTGGGCAAAGAGACTACCTTTTGTTTTTTAACCCTAGCTCTGCCGACACCTTGGAAAACCTAGCAAACCTATACGTTTTTGAAAACTAGACACCCAGGGGAATTCAGGATGGGGTTACTCGACAGCCTACCACTAGGTTCTGTTACCCAGAATCCCTTGCAAAGTGAAGTAATTGACAAAAAAAACGCATTTTCCTCACATTTTGGTGGTGGAAAGTTCTGGAATCTGCGTGGATCAACAATTTACCACCCACCCAGCGTTCCCCCGGGTCTCCCAGAAAAAAATGGTACCTCACTTGCCTGGGTCTGCATAGTGCCTGCAACAGGAAACAGCGCAAAACGCAACGTGGTCGCACCTCAATTTCGCGGTGAAATTGGGCACTTTTTGGGCAAAGAGACTACCTTTTGTTTTTGAACCCTAGCTCTGCCGGCACCTAGGGAAACCTAGCAAACCTATACATTTGTGAAAACTAGACACCCAGGGTAATTCAGGATGGGGTGACTGGACTGCCTACCACCAGGTTCTGTTACCCAGAAACACTTGCAAAACTAATAGATTGACAAAAAAATGCATTTTACTCACTTTTCTGTGGTGGAAAGTCCTGGAATCTTCGTGGATCAACAAATTTCCACCCACCCAGCGTTCCCCCGGGTCTCCCGAAAGAAATGGCACCTCACTTGCCTGGGTGTGCCTAGTGCCTACAACAGGAAACAGCGCAAAACGCAATGTGGTCGCACCTCAATTTCACGGTGAAATCGGGCCCTTTTTGGGCAAAGAGACTACCTTTTGTTTTTTAACCCTAGCTCTGCCGGTACCTAGGGAAACCTAGCAAACCTATACATTTATGAAAACTAGACACCCAGGGGAATTCAGTATGGGGTGACTCGACTGCCTACCACCATGTTCTGTTACCCATAATCCCTTGCAAAGCTAAGAAATTGATAAACAAAATGCATTTTCCTCACTTTTCTGTGGTGGAAAGTTCTGGAATCTGTGTGGATCAACAAATTTCCACCCAACCAGCATTCCCCCGGGTCTCCCGAAAAAAATGGTACCTCACTTCCCTGGGTCTGCATCGTGCCTGCGACAAGAAACAGCGCAAAACGCAACGTGGTCGCACCTCAATTTCGCGGTGAAATCGGGCCCTTTTTGGGCAAAGAGACTACCTTTTGTTTTTTTACCCTAGCTCTGCCGGCATCTAGGGAAACCTAGCAAACCTATACGTTTTTGAAAACTAGACACCCAGGGGAATTCAGGATGGGGTTACTCGACAGCCTACCACTAGGTTCTGTTACCCAGAATCCCTTGCAAAGCGAAGAAATTGACAAAAAAAACACATTTTCCTCACATTTTGGTGGTGGAAAGTTCTGGAATCTGCGTGGATCAACAATTTTCCACCCACCCAGCGTTCCCCCGGGTCTCCCAAAAAAAATGGTACCTCACTTCCCTGGGTCTGCCTAGTGCCTGCGACAGGAAACAGCGCAAAACGCAACGTGGTCGCACCTCAATTTCGCTGTGAAATCGGGCCCTTTTTGGGCAAAGAGACTACCTTTTGTTTTTTTACCCTAGCTCTGCCGGCATCTAGGGAAACCTAGCAAACCTATACATTTTTGATAACTAGACACCCAGGGTAATTCAGGATGGAGTGACTCGACTGCCTACCACCAGGTTCTGTCACCCAGAATCCCTTGCAAAGCTAAGAAATTGACAAAAAAACGCATTTTCCTCACTTTTCTGTGGTGGAAAGTTCTGGAATCTGCGTGGATCAACAAATTTCCACCCACCCAGCGTTCCCCCGGGTCTCCCAAAAAAGAGGGTACCTCACTTTGCTGGGTCTGCCTAGTGCCTGCGACAGGAAACAGCACAAAACGCAACGTGGTTGCACCTCAATTTCGCTGTGAAATCGGGGCCTTTTTGGGCTAAGAGACTACCTTTTGTTTTTGTACCCTAGCTCTGCCGGCACCTAGGGAAACCTAGCAAACCTATACATTTTTAAAAACTAGACATCCAGAGAAATTCAGGATGGGGTTACTCGACTGCCTACCACCAGGTTCTGTTACCCAGAATCCCTTGCAAAGTTAAGAAATTACTAAAAAAAACACATTTTCCTCACATTTCTGTGGTGGAAAGTTCTGGAATCTGCGTGGATCAACAATTTTCCACCCACCCAGCGTTTCCCCGGGTCTCCCGAAAAAAATGGTACCTCACTTGCCTGGGTCTGCCAAGTGCCTGCGAAAGGAAACAGCGCAAAACTCAGTGTGGTCGCACCTCAATTTCGCAGTGAAATCGGGCCCTTTTTGTGCAAAGAGAATACCTTTTGTTTTTTAACCCTAGCTCTGACGGCACCTAGGGAAATGTTAAAAAGATGGAAATATTCAGAGACCAGGATTAAGTGCAAACAGGTCTGTTTATTAATCATCCACTTTCCTCACTGGAGAGTGTCCCAACATTCCATGGCAAGCTCCAGGGCCGGCCGCACCAACAGGGTCGAAGGGGAAGGGGTGGATGGAACATACCATCCGGGAAATAAGTTACAACACATCTTCCTTCCATAGGGTGACACTGAATAAAACAAGGCCCACCGTGGTGGGATAGTGTATACATAGCATCCAGAGGGAACAACAGAATACAGAACATACTTATACGCATTTACAAATCTTGTCAAAGCTCCACCATTGGCCATTCTCAAGTTGAACCACATTCTTAAGCACTTTGGCAATTTTGCATGGCATGTGGTATTTACTTTGGGTGGCTCCCACTTTGATGTTCTTCCTGACTTGTACCCTGTCACCTACCTCCCACTTGGGTTCCTTCACCCCGTACTTAGTGTCATACCACAGCTTGTACTTGTCTTGGTGGAGTTGGACCTTCTCTGCCTTTGCTTCCCGGTCCACTACTCTGGGCTCACCCCCACTCAACCAACTAGGATTGAACTTGGTGCATGGTTCACGACCACGCAGTGCCACAAAGGGTGAGATGCCTGTGACCTTGTTAGGAGAGGTGTGATAAGCCCACAGGCACTTCCTTAGGGACTCTTCTACATCATGCCCATTGGTTGCAGCTAATTGGATGTGCTCCTTGATGATTCTGTTTGCTCGCTCAACCAACCCATTGGCTTTGGGGCAGTATAAAGCGGTGGTTTCATGTTTAATGTCCAAACCCTTGAGGAATGTACGCATTTCTTCAGAGCAAAACTGCACCCCGTTATCAGTGACTAAAGTCACTGGAATGCCTTCCTCAACGAATACTCCATTTAAGAACTCTATCACTGTCTTTGTGGTGACAGAATGAACAAACTTCTGCTTGATCCAATGGGTCGTGTAGTCAACTAAAACCAGCATGAATCTCCTCCTTTCTCCTAAGTCTTGCATTGGCCCTATAATGTCCATGGCCAGCTTGCTCCATGGTTTAGTTGGCACTTCTACTGGAGATAACGGTGCTTTTTGTACCTTCTTTGACTTGTCACTTTTTGCGCACGCCCCACAATCCTTGACAGCTAGTTCAGCCATAGCATCCATTCTTGGGAACCAGTAACTGGATCTGACTCTAGCTTTGGTAAGGCTGCGCCCTAGATGACCTTCATGCGCCAAGTCGATGACCTTCTTCCTGAGGCCCTTAGGAGGAACCACTCTCTGGTTACGATAGATTCTTCCATTAATGAGGCTCAGTTCATTCCTCACTTCCCAATACTCCTCTATGTTAGCCTCAAGATCCCTCTTCCTGCTCGGCCATCCTTTCTCCATGTATTCCTTCAGGACATTTATTTCCTTGTCTTCTTTAGTCTCCACTTCCCACTCATCTTCTGTGATAGCAGGCGTCTCCGTCATAAGTACAGGACTGTCGAGAGCTTCTTCCTTTTCCCCCACCTCCGGTAATGGTGACCTTGAAAGGAAATCTGCGATTTTATTCTCCTTCCCTGGCACATACTCCACATTGAAATTGTAGTGCTCCAGGCCCAAAATCCATCTGCTGATGCGAGGAGTACAATTCTCAAGTAACTTCACAGAAAAAATGAAGGTGAGGGGTTTATGATCAGTCCGGATGCAGAACCTTGTACCCCATAAGAAAAACTTGAAGTGTCTAACAGCCCAGAAACAGGCCAGGGCCTCCCTTTCAATTAGGGAGTAGTTCCTTTCTGGGTTAGTGAGACTCCGCGAAGCAAACGCAATGATTTTCTCCTCTTTACCATCCTTTTGTATCAGGGTTGCACCCAGGCCCTTGTTGGAAGCATCCGTGGCTAGGATGGTTTTCTTTGTGGCATCAAAAGTTCCTAATGCTGTGGAGGTTAACAATTCCTCCTTCAATGATTCTACCACAGCATCATGCTCATTGTTCCAGAGGAAATCCTTATTATTCTTCATTAACTCCCTCATGGGCTCACATTTAGCAGAAAAATGTCCACGTATTTAGACATATATTCTAAGAGCCCTAAGAAGGACCTTAGTTCCTCCTTGTTCTTGGGGCTGGGAGCTTCCTTCACAGCTTGGATTAAACTACCCTTCGGCCTGAATCCATCTTCTGTAATCTTGTGGCCTAAATACTCAACTTCCTTCACTTTTATTTTACATTTTTCCTTCTTCACAGTCAGGCCTGCCTCCATAAGTCTGTTGAACACCTGTCTCACGACATCATCATGTTCTTCCGCGGTTTGGCCGTATACTAGGATGTCATCCTGAAAACACATGGTGTTCCTCACCCCTTCCAGTATCTTCTGCATCGCCTTCTGGAATATAGCTGCTGCAGACGCTAGCCCAAACGGCATCCTTTTGAACATGTAAGCTCCTACTGGGGTGATGAACGCCGTGAGGGGCCTAGATTCAGAATGGAGTTCAATTTGGTGGTATGCCATGGACAGGTCGATTACACTGAAGTACTTAGCAGGACCCATGGTACTCAGCATTTCGTTTATTATGGGCAAAGGATGTCTTTCCACCCATATATTGTCATTTAGGCTGCGCAAATCCACACAGAGACGAATACCCTCTCCATTGGCCTTGGCCGCGATAACAATCGGAGCCAACCACTCTGTGCAGGTTACAGGTTGTATTATATCTAACGCACAAAGTTTGCGCAGTTCTTCTTCTAGGGGTGCCTTCAACTTGAGGGGTACAGGGCGTAGTTTGTGTTCAACTGGTTTTGCGTTATGCTTCAACTTAATTCTGTGTTGGAACATGAGTAAGCACCCTAGCTCTTCTCTGAATAGTTTCCCAAACTCATCACAAATGTTACCACACCCCTGGTACTTGTCAGTGAGCAAAACTTGTTCCGTACTATTTGGATCTAGGATGATTCCCAGCTCTCTTTGGTGTACCCAACCCAACAAATTGGATCCTGATTCCACTACATACACTGGACCAAAGGTTTCCCTATCTTTAAAGCGTAGTTGAACATTTTTCATGCCTACCAAAGGTATTTTCCCCTTGTTGTACCCTGTGGGAGAAATGTCAGGCATTTTAAATTGTTTCACATTGCAATTTTCCATGGACACAAAATCATCTCTGTTCAGTAAAGTGTAAGGAGAGCAAGAATCTGCATACATTTCTACACATTGGCCATCGAGGAAAACATCACATTTTGGATAAATGGCATTTACAGTTCCTTCTATGTCTTTCACCTGCAAAATTATTTTCTCACATCTTTGTCCTATGCACTTTACCTCCCTGGCAGTACTTTTCTCTGTACTCTTACCCTCACTTCTAGTATGTTGTTCACCATCCCTGCACACTCTCGCAAAATGCCCTCTCCTGTTACATCTTTTGCACGTGACAAACCTGGCAGGGCACTGGTAAAAAGTTGCAAAATGATTATTGCTACCACACCTGTAGCACTTTGGCCCTTTCTCTTTAGTTTCTCCTCTGATGTTGTAGTTATCTTTTGACCTTATCTTACATATTTCACTGCCCTCTTCTTCATCTCTTACAGAAGCTACTTCCTCGCTATTCTTCCTCATCTCCTTAATGCATCTGGCTGTGTGTTCTACAGACTTAGCTATTTCAATGGCTTCCTTTAAACCTGGGTTCTTTGCTAGTAACTTCTCCTGGATGCGTGGGTTATTGGTGCATCTTACAAGTTGATCCCTTATAAGGGAATCTGTTAGACTACCAAACTCACATAGTTGTGTTAAACCCCACAATGCAGCGATAAAATTCTGTACTGACTCCTGCTTCCCCTGACTCCTTTTGAAAAACTTATGGCGTTCTAACACCACATTTACCTTGTCCCCAAAGTGTTTCTCTAACTTTTCCATAGTCTGCTCATACTCATCCACCCCTGTACCATCTACTCCTTCCTGATCTAACATAGGTATAGACTCATAAACCTTGCGCCCTTGCCTCCCCAAATTGTGTAATAAAATGTGTTTTTTCCTTTCGGGCTTGTATTTTTCTCCTCCAACAGCTATTAAATAAGACTCAAAAAGTTTCACCCACTCCTTCCAACTGATTTCAGGTTCACCTATTTCATTCAGGAAGGGCGGGGGTTGACTCATGCTTGCTGCAGCCATATTTGTCCCTTTTGTCAGTTAACGCCACAAGACAAGAGTTATAAAATCTTCAGGGGGGGCGGTGGTGGGGGAGGAACAGTACTTATGTAAGTTACACTTTACGTGTAATTGCACTATAGAAAACAAAACCTTCTTTCAAGACATTTTTTTTTTTTTCCTCAGCCTGGTAAATATATTATTAAAGTTAAACTGTCTAGTTCCCACAAAGTCTGCGTGATGTCCCACCTTCCACACGAACTGGTGGCAGTCGGATGACTGGGCTGGTTTATTTGAGATGAAAACCCATAAAACTGTAAATAGAAAGCAGACAGCAAACCTGGGTGGCAAAGAGTTAACCTTATCCTCAGAAATACCGGCCCTTAGCTGCCGGTGCGCCGGGAAACGTCTCAGCTATGTGCACATAGGAAGCATACATCAATCTGTGGTGTTGGGTTCAAATCAGGCCTACATACTCTGTTAAACTCTCGAACGCCTTAGTATAGAAGTTGGCACGGACACTGGAAAAGGTAAAAGACAAGTTTATTAAGACCCCATGGGGTGGTGATACATTCCTACAGCACCCTTCGGTAATGTAAGAAGTAGCACACCGAACATCGGTGCGCGACCTCTTTTATATAGTTTAATAGCAATAAAAAGATAGGCGGTTACAAGTTACACATTTTAGGTACATATAAGGTCATTTTTTGGAACACAGCCAGCACGTGGGAGGAGTTCAACGGCACTGGTCAGTATGTGTGAACATTCCTAAAGAGTGACCAGTTGATGCATAGTGCGCATGTGCGCTTGACCAGTACTAAAAATAGCCTGTTGCCGAGCAGAATAGTGACCATGGGTATCGAGAAAGGACAAAAGGGCACACTGACCACGAGGCAGCGTGTTCATAGGAAACGGAAGTCAGAGGGATTCAAAATGGCCCCCGTTCGTTTGGTCAAGTTAACAGAAAAGACCGTGTAGCTGTGCTAAACGCTAACTCAGGAGCTGCCAAAACACGACAGACGGCCCTTTTAGCGTTTAGCAAAAGCTACCTCATAGTGGACGTAGTCAGAATGTTCATCCTCAATGTTAATAGCCATTATTTTCAATACTTCATCATTGATCAGTTTCTCTTGCTTAACAATAGCTCGTTTGGACGGAATACAGGCTGTGATACATACAGAACATAATGTAGGGCCGCATTGAATACATAGACAAAGAAAAAATAGTACTCCAATAAAAACACAGAGAATCGTTAATAATTTCCAACCCCAAGTACTAAGCAGGGTCCAGAACCAACCAGAAAAGGTCCATGTTCCATTTTCTGGGTGGATCTCAGCAGCTATTTTGTGTAATTTTGTAATCGAATCATATACAGAAGGTGAGTTATCTGGTACGTACACGCAACAACTACTTCCGATGACGCGGCATGCTCCACCTCTATCAGCTAGTATCACATCTAGAACCATTCGATTCTGGAGCGCCACAATTCTGGTAATTTGCAATTCCTCAGTAATATTCCCTAAAGCGGAGGCAGTTTCATTAGCGACGGCTTCCACCACACGTGTAAGCCGCCTTATCTTCCTGCTATTCAGTGCAGCTCCTACGAATGAAAATAACCCCAAATTGAAATCTACATATTGTTGTAATGTGGTATCAGTCTGGTCTATTTCATCAAAATCTATTGTTCGCTTGACCCTGTTCAGTATGAAATCATGGTACAGAACATAATCATTGTGGTACATGGGAGGAGCAATAAATACAGGTGGTAATACAAAAGCTATATAACACGTTCCTAACCATCCCAATGGTAGACGATGGTATCCCTTATTTCCACAAATGAAATATGTGTTACGTGAAGCTACAAATGCAATTCCAGTTGGTGTATCAAAGGTAAGTGTAATATTACATTCACTGCGGCCTACCGGGATTGTACCTTTATTTCTAATACACAAATCTGCTTTTGTATCAATGACTGTTATCATATGCGAGCTTGTCACATTTATAAGTCTTTGATTTGTATATACACGAGGTGTAGAAACATTGTCCGGACGGTATTCTTCCCATTCAAATTTAGTTCCTTCAGCATGTGGATAGCCGTCTTTGTCGTTATAACATATTTTATTCAACCGAAAAAGTAGTCCACCTTTCGTTGGCCATCGCATAGTAAAAAGGAGAGAGTACCAAGCATGACAAGAACCATTATGAGAAAACGGGAGAGGAATGAGTGGTGTTCCTCCCTTCTTCTGATGTCCGGGCAACATCCCACATACCCAACAATTGGACGTGTTGGTCATGTTATGAGTATGATGCAGAATCTTAATAAAGCTGTTATTCAAATAAGTCTGCCTATGTCTTTCTTCGTGAAAAGGCAGAGTGAAATGAAAATGTTCAGACGGACTTGGAGTGGTGGGCAGCAAATGTTCTCGTGCAGGAAACAACAGTTCTATAGTCCAAGCTAATACTGCGATCACCACTACGGTCAAGACAAACAAAACAGCACCAAGAATTCTCCCTTTTTGTGTCGAAGGAGATGCCATAGTTCACAAAACAATACTCTTCACAAGCAACACTAAGCGAGAAAAATAAAATAAAACGATGGTTCTGAACCGAGGCTGCCGTTGATTTGTTCTCCGGGATTCAAGACGGGTGTCGCTACACTGGGCAGAACTGATCCCCCCCCCTTGATATTCCCGGCTTCCGTTTCACAAACCTCAGAGCGGTTACCAACCAGTTTCAAAAACACAAAACGAATCTTATTTCCTGGGAAGTAGATTGTACTTCACTTTATCAGAAACAACGTGGTCCGGGAAGGCTCCCTCCAATTCATCAGGCGTGACAGCTGGGCTCTTTTCTGTATCCAAAACCTTTCTGTAGTCGGATAGCACCACAGGGCTCACCAGATCCGGAGAGACACGTCGGCAATGCGTTGAATGTATCCACCGCTTCTTGTTGGTGACTCTCACAGCAGTTCGCGTAGCCAGCAGCACTTGCTCAGGGCCATGCCATCTCGGTTCCAAACTGCTGGATCGCTCAAATACTTTGACCATCACGTGGTCTCCAGGGCGGAGATCGTGAGCCTCACCAGCGGAGTTATCAGGGAGCGCCTCTCGAACCTGTTGATGGATAGAAAGCAAATCATTTGTTAATCGTGCCAGATAATCGTTCATCATTATACAAGGCATATCATGTATCAAACGAGGTTTTGGAACTCCCCAAATATTCATAGGCCTTCCAAACACCACTTCGTAGGGTGTGAGGCCAGATCGAGAATGTGGCACTGATCGAATGGACAGCAATGCCAAAGGCAAAGCATCCGGCCATTTCAGAGATGTAGATGCCACTATCTTTGCTAGCTTCAGCTTCAGAGTTGCATTGTATCGTTCTACTAAACCTGCTGATTGCGGATGAAAGACAGCATGGAATCGTTGCTTGATTCCCAATCCTTTCAGGACGTATTCCACTACTTTCCCGATGAAATGAGGGCCATTATCACTCCACATAAGTTTACAAACACCGTAGCGCGGGAAGTACTCCTTGAGTAACACCTTAGCTGTTGTCAATGCTGTATTGTCTTTCGTATGGTAAACCTCAATCCATTTGCTGAAGGCACACACCACTACTAGGACATACTTGAGATTATTACAGCGTTCCAGCTGGATGTAATCCATTTGTAGTACTTCGAATGGTGCAGTAGGTGGAACAAACCCTCCTTTAGGAGTATGAGTCCCTTGTCCAGGATTGTGCTGCAAACATATCAGACAGGTCTGCACTACTCTCTTAGCCGTGCTAGCAATGTCAGCATTTTCCCAAACTCGTGTAAGCAATTTAGTAATTGCGAGAGCTCCAATGTGTGCCAGCCCGTGTGTCATTTGCACCATTGTTTGTAAATAGGCCATGGGTAGTTTCCATCTCTCCATATCTTTACTACGCCAGCAACCCTCATCATCTAATACTCCTTCAGTGGCCCATTTCACAAGTTCTGCCTCTGATGCTGACTTCTGTATATCTAGTATTTCTTCTCTAGCATCATGCCACCGCTCAGCTTGTGACTTCACCACATACATGGGGAAATTATTTTGCAGCATAGCGGTCTCTCTCGCAATGCGGTCTGCGAAAGCATTGCCTTGCCCTATTTTGTCCGTCACCTTTTTGTGTGCACTGCACTTGACTATTGCAACTTTCTCTGGGCATAACAGTGCATTAAGGAGATCGCGTACCAATTCTCCATGCATGATGTGTACTCCGTGTGAAGTCAGGAATCCTCGTTCCTTCCAAAGTAGGCCAAAATCATGCACTACTCCAAAAGCGTAACGACTATCCGTGTAAATGTTCACACATAGTCCAGCACTTAACTCACATGCCTTCGTTAAGGCTATCAACTCAGCCGCTTGAGCCGATTTTTGGGGTATCCGTGCTGCTTCTACCACGGTCTTAAGTGTCGTGATCGCATAAGCTGCGGAAGTCGTACCATCTGGTAACCTCACGCACGATCCATCAACCCACAGTTCCCCATCCACATCTGGAAATGGCGTATCCTGTAAATCGATACGACCCTTTGTCTGTTCCTCAGTCAGAAAAACACAATCATGTTGTTCTTCCTTCTGGGTCTCAGCAACAGGATCCGGCAGTAAAGTAGCAGGATTCAGTGTCGCACATCATTTTAGTGTGATGTGCGGCGCCAACAACGTTAGCTCATATCCTGTCAAACGGGCACTGGTTAGATGCTGCGTTTTTGTTTGATTCAGTAACGCATCTACCGCATGGGGAACCAGCACCAACAATTTGTGTGACAAAACTATTCCCTCACTTTGTCGTATCGCAACTGCTGTTGCTGCAACTGCTCGAAAACATCCAGGCAAACCTCGAGCCACAGGGTCGAGTACCGCCGAGAAGTATGCACACGGCCTCTGTTTGTCTCCGTGTGTCTGCACTAACACTGACAATGCACACCCATCCTTCTCGTGTACATATAATGTAAAAATCTTCGTGTAATCAGGTGTACCTAACACTGGTGCAGAACAAAGAGCTTGTCTCAATTGTTCAAAAGCGTTCTGACATTCATCCGTCCATTCAATGGGAATCGATGTGTCTTTAGACAACAATGCTAACAATGGTTTAACAATATGCGAAAAACCCAATATCCATTGCCTACAAAAAGACGTCAAACCTATAAAGGCGCGAATATCCTTCTGAGTGCGAGGGACTGGAGTATCTAGGATTGCTTGAATTCGATCTGGTGTCAATGCACGGCCCTCCTTAGACAAAAGATGACCGAGGTAGGTCACCTTTGGTCTACAATATTGTAGCTTTTTCTTTGAAACTTTATGATTATGTTTAGCCAGGAAGGAAAGCAAAGAAAAGGTACTCTTCTCACATTGTTCTGGCGTGTCTGCAGCAAGTAAGATATCGTCTACATATTGAATGAGAACCACTCCCTCTTGTAAGTCAAAGGAATCAAGCTGTCTTTTTAATGCCTGACTATAAATGCTAGGACTTTCAGTATAGCCTTGAGGAATTCGACAGAATCTGTACGATTTATTATTTAATGTAAAGCCGAATAGATATCGACTGTCAGGATGTACAGGGATCGAAAAGAAGGCATTCTTCAAATCGATAACTGTAAAAGTAGTTGCCGTCGGTGGAACCAGCGTAAGCAACGTGGTGATGTCAGACACCACCGGGTACTGAGGCACTACTATCTTGTTTATTTCCCTCAAATCAATAATGAAACGGTAAACCTTAGCATCTGTATCTCTTTTAAGGATCGGTAAAATTGGGCTATTGCAAACATTGTAGGGGACTTCCTCAACTACT
Organism: Lissotriton helveticus; assembly: GCF_964261635.1. Taxonomy (NCBI): domain Eukaryota; kingdom Metazoa; phylum Chordata; class Amphibia; order Caudata; family Salamandridae; genus Lissotriton; species Lissotriton helveticus. Next base: position 1,792,082,616 of record NC_136068.1, read on the forward strand.
CCTGCCAAAATCAAATCGTTCACAATGTGCACCAAAGCAAGTTCTCCTTCTCTGGAAATCTTATACTGTGGGACACGTGGTAGAGAGACTCCCTCCTTTACAGTAATACGTACTGGAGGGATTAACATCTGCCCCACATCCGAGTCAGAAGTGGCCCACAACGTGTTTGGTAAGGAGGCCAACACTTCAGATTCATGGAGAAAACACACTCGCTCAAAGTCTGGGTAATTCTCATTCAACACAACTCGCACTCCTTCTGGGGCACAGCGAATAGTAGCTCGAAAGTGTTTTAACATATCGAGTCCAATAATATTATCTGGTGTATTTGGAGACAACAAAAAGGGACATGGGGCAGCAAATTTATCAACATGAAATGCAACTGGTTGAGACAATGGGCTAGAAGTAGGTGTTCCATCGAACCCTATTGCTGTAATTACCTCGCCAGACAGGGGAGCCCTTGGAACCAAGTATTTGGACAAAGCGCTACGAGTAGCTCCTGTATCGACCAGAAATTGATCAGTAGAACCCAGAACATGTGCTTCTATGTATGGACCCCTCTGATCAACTGGTACCTCAACCGATTCCACACCCCATCCTACGCAATCCTATGCGTAATGCTCATCCCGTGGTTCAGCAGGACCACCCTCATTTATCTGATATTGATTGCGATTATCAAACGTATTATAATCTGACTGACCACGACCCCTTGCTCCATATCCTCCACGATCATTCGTGCCATAACCTCCTCTTGACCCTCCATAATAATTCCTAGATCTCCCACTTCCTCGTCCCCTCAAATTACGCTGCTCTCGAAACACCGGACAGTCTGCAATCCAATGCCCAAACTGTTTGCAGTATGCACATTGATTCACAGAAATGTCAGAGCGAGGGGGAGGAGCATTACTGTATGATCCTCGCCCTCCTCTGTTATTTCCTCTCGTAGCCTGAACCTGGGCTAACATTACCTTCGTCTTCAAATCCTTTGCTTTCTTTTCACTACTTTCTTTTGCCTCTAATTCCTGTCTTTCATAATATTGAGCCATAGTTAATAAAGAAGCAGGGGTTGCTGTGGTCCATGAACTTTCACTCGCTTTCAATCGTTTCGCAATCTCCGGTAGGAGATTAGCCACATACTTATCAACGAATAAATGCCTGCCAGTATCTTCTGTCAATAATTGACCACTGTAATCATGGAACGCTTCCTCGAAGCGAGAGAAAAAATCGGAAACTGATTCATCCGCTTTCTGCTTACAAGAGGCTAATATAGTCCAATCAATCTTTTTAGCGGGAGCAAGAGTCTTTAGTTTTGTTAGTATGGCCCCTGGAAGGTCTAATATTAATTGACACGGCTTACATGCTGGTTCTCTATCTAAATCAGCCTGAACAAGATCTTTCCAAGTGGCCCCGAGAGTCGTGAGGTCATCAAACCTACGAATTACTCTCCACATATCAGGGGGCAATATCAACCCGAAAAATAGATCAATATCAACTAACGTCATGATACATGAAGAAATTGCACTTTCAACATTTTCATAAAAAGCCGCAGGGTTTTTACGGGGATCAGGTAAAGCGTTCTTAAGCGCCATGACATCTGCTCTATTCCAAGGCGTATAAACCCAATTATATACAAAATACCCTTTCGCGTCTTTGGATCTTTTATCATCATCTGTGCCATCCCCTTTATGAGGGACATATAAAGGCGCAGCTTCTCGCATAGGTCTAACATTAATCGCAGCGATCTTATCTGTTTCAAAAATAGGGCATTCTTTGGATATCCCCGTCGCTCCGGACGTAGACGAATTCTTCGACTTTTCCAACTCCCGTAGTCGTGTCGCCTCATTACGCAGTTCAATCAAACGCTTGAAGAAGTCGTCCGCATCTGAAAGAACAAAAAGACCTTTACGAAAATACTCACGACCCTTGGATATCTCCTTTGGTTCTAACTCGAGAGAATATTTTCTATACCGCTCAACAACTTCATCTCCAAAATGATCTAAAAAATACAGTCGTTCCTTATCAGGCCACTGTTCCAGTTGTTCAGTAACGTCAGAAACAGTAACAGTATTAGTATTTAGTTTTCGTGCAAATGAACGTAATTCCGCAGCTCGTTCCGCATGTAACCTGGTACGCTGTGTTCGATCACTATCCTCGTCTGATTCCTCGCTCGGAGCCGTTGGTGCGACGTACGGGGGCGGACAACGATCTAGTAATGAAAAATCATCCGTTTCATTAGTAAGGACTGGATAGAGAGGACGCCTGATAGGGAATTGACCATTAACCTGTAAATTGCGTTCTCGTCTCTCCCTCTCTTTCTTTTCCTGTAATTCCTTCTCCTGTAGCTGTAAAGCTTTGTCATGTGCAGCCTTCCGCTGTACTTTCTCCGCCAAGGCTTCCTCACGCTTCGCTCGTTCACGCACCTCTTTCTCCCACATACGCACACAATCAAACATATCTTGTCTAGACCTTCGCTGAAACAAACACTGCTCTACATATTGTACCTTTCGAAGGTCAAACGACCCATATAGTGGCCACTGTAATTCATGATCAGTTTTAGTATACTTATGCCATAATGTACTATACAGTATAGGTGGAATACCGAATTTGACATACATTTCACGATTTGGAGTCCCCTCTGGGGGAGCCGGCTGTTTTTCACTTAATCGATAATTGGTACCATTTTCAGAACAGCACATCCTACGGAGTGTGCTAAAAACAGGCATGTTTCAAAAAGTACCATGAAAGCACGATACTACAAAAATGACACCTAACGCGGTGGACCGTTCAAATCAAATAAATCAGAGAAATATCCCTACATGCCTGCCTATGTGAGGTGCACTTCACATATTCAAATTCAAAGATTCAAAACGTTAGCTAACAAATTCAAATTCAAATTCAAAGTTTTCAAAAAGCCACAGTAAGTGTCAGTAGACTACCTCACCAATCAAAAGCTTACCAATTTTCTTTTCAAACGTCCAAAGTCCAACTGCCAAGTTCTGTGGTCAAATCAGCCAAAACGGCACATCACGACAATCCAAGATCAGAATCTCAGTCAAAGACCGGCGCCACCTGGAAGGTCAGATCGGAAGGACGGGAAAACACACCGTGGGTGCCGAGACTCGGGTCACTCAGTGGCAGCGTACGCGTCCATGGCGAGTTTCCTGACCTTCGTCACGACCTCTCCTTCGGGCATCCGAGTCGCCGATGAGTCCCTTCGTGGTCGCCAATTGTGGTGTTGGGTTCAAATCAGGCCTACATACTCTGTTAAACTCTCGAACGCCTTAGTATAGAAGTTGGCACGGACACTGGAAAAGGTAAAAGACAAGTTTATTACGACCCCATGGGGTGGTGATACATTCCTACAGCACCCTTCGGTAATGTAAGAAGTAGCACACCGAACATCGGTGCGCGACCTCTTTTATATAGTTTAATAGCAATAAAAAGATAGGCGGTTACAAGTTACACATTTTAGGTACATATAAGGTCATTTTTTGGAACACAGCCAGCACGTGGGAGGAGTTCAACGGCACTGGTCAGTATGTGTGAACATTCCTAAAGAGTGACCAGTTGATGCATAGTGCGCATGTGCGCTTGACCAGTACTAAAAATAGCCTGTTGCCGAGCAGAATAGTGACCATGGGTATCGAGAAAGGACAAAAGGGCACACTGACCACGAGGCAGCGTGTTCATAGGAAACGGAAGTCAGAGGGATTCAAAATGGCCCCCGTTCGTTTGGTCAAGTTAACAGAAAAGACCGTGTAGCTGTGCTAAACGCTAACTCAGGAGCTGCCAAAACACGACAAATCCTGGGTGGCAAAGAGTTAAACTTTCTCCTCAGAAATACCGGCCCTTAGCTGCCGGTGCGCCGGGGACGTCTCAGCTATCCTGTTACCATGAAGTCCTGACGAGCTGACAGGGCTTCCGGACTGCGCAGCTCTCCTGTTCCCGATGACTCTGGTGGGCAGTCACCCTCGGCGCAGAGCACCTTAGACGGCGGACTGCTGGTGGCACAATGAACTCTGTCAGGTTCAAATAACAAATGGCCTTTCCACTGCTCCTCACGCACTACGGACATCCAATACTCGGGACTCAAAATAGGCGCGTCAACTCCAGTGAAAACCCTGGCCCAGACGACATCACAGGCAACCAACCGCTCCCGAGCAGTACACAGCTCTCCTCAACGTTAGGTAGGATTTATAGTTCCTGTTGTTTTTTTTCCTCATGTAACGCAGGTAGTGCACACAGTCACCCGATTACTTCCTCGCAAAGCCGGAAAGGACCGTCACAAGGCTCAGTTACTCAACAACCCTTAGAATAGGACCCTATCGCAGGGACATAAGGCAGCTAGAAATGCCCACCCGTACCACGGAGTGCAGGCTCTCACCTCCTCAGTTCGTTATTCTTTACAACAGCAGTGGCCGACTCCCTTGAAAAACAGCAGATCTCCACTGCTTAATCATTAGACAGCTGACATCAACCTCATCAGTTCGTTTCTTCCATGGTCCTTGCAACCAAGTATTTCTCTTCTTCTTGCTTGTCTGTGTGGAGAGAGCACTCAAAGGGGAGATGATTAACTTCTGCCCCCTGCGCAGATCCGTCGCCAGTGTTAAAAAGATGGAAATATTCAGAGACCAGGATTAAGTGCAAACAGGTCTGTTTATTAATCATCCACTTTCCTCACTGGAGAGTGTCCCAACATTCCATGGCAAGCTCCAGGGCCGGCCGCACCAACAGGGTCGAAGGGGAAGGGGTGGATGGAACATACCATCCGGGAAATAAGTTACAACAGGAAACCTATACATTTTGGAAAACTATGTGGTGTTTCAAAAACTGCTTCTCAGGGTAATAAGAAATTGGCAGACAAATCTGGAATATCAAAGTACAAGTTTATTAAACTTACATGAGGTGAGGCTGCGTCTCACAATAGCCGCAGCCATTGTAGGAGGCAGTCTGCAGATTTCAGAAAGCTTCAGCGTTATATACATTTCAGAGTTACATAGGAACACAAAGAAAGGGGCAGTCCTGGCTCATGTGAACACACAAAACTACCTAATATGGACATGTAAGATCTGCTTGCTCAGCCAAGTGGGAGGAACTAACAGCTTCAGCACGAAGTGAACACATTCCTATTTGAGGCTAATTAGTAACAGATGCAGACCCTACCGGGCATTTCTGAGCATGCGTTAAAGTGGAGGAGGCTAAACATATCCTGTTACTGGGCAGACTTCAGGCGCAGCTAACAGAAAGGTAGGACAAAGCATATGGTGAGCACATGGCAGCTAAGATGGCTGCCAGAAATACAAAATGGCTTCTATAAAGCGGACAAGATAACTTCTAAATCCAAGATGGCTTCTGCTAACGCTAACCCATTAATGCCAAAATACAACAGACGCCCGTTTTAGCGTTAGCTGAAGACATTAGAACAATCCAGTAGGAACATAAGACAGGTGTGCTCATTAACTCGCATAAATGTATCACTTTCCTAATACATTGTAAGGTAAGCATTTTCCATTCTAAACATTTCATTAAGGCATGAGCAGGAATTCAAAAGAACGGGACATTAGATCATAAACTATTCAGACAGTAAGAGTAAGTAGCGACCACTATTACAGAGAAAATTAGCATTTTCACAACCCTAAGCAAAAGCAAATCCTAAAATCTTTCAGAAAACACTATATACTCAGGTGAAACAGTGGCAATCCTTCAATGTTCTCAGGTTGAAATAGGAATACTTTTTCTTAAAGAATAAACTTCACTCTACCTTTACTAAATGCAATACTACTCTAAAACACTATCAAAATCAGTTCCTCAGCACCCAATTGTCCCAACTACAACTGTACCCAGAATCATTTCAAAGTCTCTCTGGCAGATTTCTATTTTCCATTGAATCTCCTTCCATTGTTTCATTGGGCCTCTTGATTCAGGCTGTCCATGAAGATGGTGTTTTTCAGTGTCCGTTGGAGTGCCCTCCTGGCAAACACTCACAGCTCACTCGAAAGTCTCAATGTCTCAAGGCATGGCACTCATCTCTCTCCTTTGTGGCAGACACTACAGACAGTGTGCTCTCCATGGATCATGAGCACAGAGCATCTTGTGCAAACTCAAGGGGAGAACAAAGGCAACAAACTGCAACACTTTCAGGCTCCAACACTTCCACTCAGTGTCAGAGAATGCTCAGGCTGCTCTTTCATAGATACTACACATGTAGTGCCTTCTTCCAATCTTAGACCTTCCGGTGAAATGCCATTACGTTGGAGCAAAACGAGAAGGGGAGTGGCCAAAAACTCAGGCCAAAGGGGATCAGGGGACCGCGCGCTGTCAGAGGTTCAAGCACATGACAGTTGAGCAAAACTGAACAAATTGGATGACAGCCCTGTTATCAAGCAACAGGGATCCTTCGCATCTTTGAAACTAGCTCCTCTTTTCTTTTCTTTTTCTTTTTCTTTCACCGCTGGTTGATGATGCAAACAAAATGATTTCAGAGTGACCATTTAACTTGGTGGCGATCACTCATTCAACTTGACTGTTTCTCTGGGTGCTGGGACTGCAAACCAATACTTCCTGATTTCATCTAGCTGTCAATAATGGGAGTTAGGATTCATCTTGGTCATTTGTTCTGCAGGGTATCACTACTCTCCCTTTGACTCTGGAATATCCTGCAGAACCTAATGATATAGGAAGTAACACAATCATTAGTTTCCTCCAATTGAGTGCAAAAAACAGTTCAATATTTAGCAAAAGGCTGCAAACAGGTTGCCTGCAATCTTCAAAAGAGTGGCCATATACCATGTGACTATCATGATCTAAAATACTCTGTCATTCTCATAAAATACAAACACAAAACAGTGACTCTAATTTCTGTAATTGGATTTTCAATATGAGAGCATATCCGCTACCATCTAAGGGTAGATAGCTACATGAAGAATCTATGTGAGTGGATGTCCTCACACATAATACATAATGACATTTTCTAATGGGGCAAAAACATGTTTTCTCTTAATCATTACACATGGGTGTTCCTAAATCTCTTATCTAGAACATCTAAAAAATCAAAATCACACAATGCCTTTTATCAGGGACATGTAGACAAAGGCTAATTATCAAAATGTGGGAACAAAAGAACTAGGAACTGAAGAATCCTAGTGTTTCCATTATTAAAACACATCTGGTCTATCAAAAATTAAAGCAGCAGGATTACTAAATGTATAGTGTCTCCTATTGAGGTGGAAAACTTATCTTGCTATAATATTAAATCGGTTCATCAGACTATCACTATCTTATGATTCAGACTGAAAAACATCAAGAAATAGGCCTAAAGAAAATTCCTAAAAATCAGTGTGGTCATACAAAAGAGAATTATACATAATATGGTGGTGGTCTCTAATATCGTTGCATTCTAGGATTGTTAACCTGAACAAAGGAATACAGAAAAAAGAAATAGAAGTAGGACACGGCTAAAATCCTCAATAACTATGCACAATGTAACATCAGGGGAGAGGCCACAAAAGAAATGGCTATAGGAAAGACAAAAATTACTTGGGTGATAGTCAAGTGTGTGACATAATACCAAAAGCATGGACAAAAATAGTGCAGAATTTTGGACAATGGCCCCTACACCATATACAGTAATGTCAGTTAATGGTCCAGTTCCTTCTGCAGGGCGAAAAAATGAAAAGTTTAGATCACCTTTAACAAGCGCCACAAATCTATAATTTCATCCTTAGGTCCAATCAAGGATACATAATTTAAAACTACCCGGTCCATAAGGGAGAGGACAGTATATTGTGACTCCTGTATATCTCTTTATATTTTACTTCAATACTATTATGGCCAAATTGTTTGACATACACTGATGTGTTGTCTATTCTTCTCCACAGCATGCAAAACATCATGTCTGTGAAATTTAGTATCAAACACAAATTGTACCAAATTATTGCAACATGACACATATCGTCATATATGTCCAGTGACAATACAGGCAAAACTTGTAATAATTTCCTAGGCAACAACATAAAACAAACAACATGTGCCAAGCCATCAGATATACATGCAATATAGCTAGCACAAAAAGCATAGACACATTACAATAGCACATATAAAACACACATAAATAAACAGTGACGCATGCATTCATGCATCCCAAAAACCCAGAAATGCAGGCCTGCTTCATTTGTCATGTTCAGAATAAAAAATCGAAATTTCACCAAAATTATACTTTCACTTAAGCCACCCTTTGACAGGAGATCATTATTCACTAAAGATCAAACTGTCAAATAAAACTTACAATGTCGCTTATGACACGCTGTGGACCAGCAGTAACTGTTCATAAGGAGGGAAATGCAAAATCATGAAGAAAAAAAAACACACGAACATTTTTGCAAAGAATTCATAATAAAAACCCATCTATTTTCAACATACTGCTAACACAGCGCATATTAGACAAAATCCTAACTGTCAACCAACCATCCTTCTTCTAAAACTTGCTAACCCACTTTAATATTGGCTGCCCAAAGATAAAGCTCTTTCACAGACGCCCTGCGTCCCATGCACTAGCCCATCCTTGAGGCCCTTTTGGACCCTTGGCACTCGAGGCCCTGGGAGCCTTGAGGCCCTTTGAGACCCTGGCCCTCGAGACCCTGGGAGCCTAGAGGCCCTGCTTTGTTTACTCTCTCCAAGGCTTGTCAGGAATGCACTTCTCTGAGACAAAGCCCTAATCTAATGAGCTGCAGATGTGGACGTAAAAGCCTCTCGCAAGCCATCTAATGTGCAAGCTTGAATTGCTGCAAGTCAGAGAAGCTTTACCAAGCAGTCATTGCTCCATCTGTCTTCACCCACTGCTAAACCCCCATCTCACTCTCCTTAAGGTCAAACTCTGCCAGGCGCACCGCACGCTCCTTCAGACCCCTCTTTCTATTCCCTCACTCAAACTGACAAAGCCAGAAACCCTTCCCCACACTTTTAAGCTCCAAAAATCAACCCTGTTGAAAAAAACACATGTTATATAAATCTTCATTCAGGGATAAAATTCATTTAGTCCTATATTATAAAACATTTACTGTAAACAATTTGCAGAACATAATAACTTAGCAGACCAGCATTAAATTAAATGTTTGCTACCACCCTATGCGATGGTACTCATTTATCAACTCTTTAAAGATAAAAGAAAAAATAGGCCCCGCCGAAAATTAGAACCTTCAACTCTTGATATTAAACATAAACCTCTGCATCAAGCACAGTGGCTCACTGAGCTATGAAGAACAACCTTGACTAATAACAACCCACAAGTTTGTAATATACACAAATATGCATCTTCTGGAAGCCAGAAACATACTGCAAAGCTATTGTAAATGGCCAGAAAGCTGTGTTAAAAAGTCCATTTTACTCAATTTCGACTTTTAACTTTGGGTCCCTTAAAAATGAAAATCCTACAATTGCATTACATATTAATCATCCTCAGAATGTGCTGTACATGTTGCAAAGAGCGAACACGTGGCATATCACATGTAATGCCTTAGAAAAATGAACTTTTACGCCTGCGCCAAGTGAAAACCCAACATGCAAATGTCCTAATTATGCAGTCACACATTACTTAAATCAAATTTTAATTTTAGGGGGTCATAGTATGAGTACTAAGCTTTATGAATATCTAAAAACGATTTTAAAAAACAATTATTTTTTTTCAGATAATTTTTTCATAATTAATAATTTTTCTTTCAATGAAACCAATTATCTTTTTTATGAGAATTCCACATATAAGGACAAGCTGCATCCATGCTTATCATTTTAGATGCATTCATTTATGCGCCGAAGCACCAAAATCCTAACTTTAAACATGACATGTTTCGCGCCATAAAATTCTTTCATTTTAAAAGGACACGCAGTATTTTGCTAAAAACGCAAAGTTATACTATGAAAGAAAACAATGCATAAAAAGTTTAAATGTCTGCCATTGAAACAAAAAGGGTGAACCTTATTCATGTACGCCTCTAAGCCACTATCCTGAAATGTAAAAACCCACTGCAATTAACTACGGGCTCAGTCCCAGGCTAAGAAAAACATTCCATGGCTCTTGAACATCTGCTGCCTTTAACGGCAGGAAACAAGGCTCTCTGAAACGTGAGCCTTTTCAGTGTTACTGAAACAAACATTCCCAGAAAACCATGTGCCACAAGATGCATTTAAACGTAGCAAGAATTCACTTTAGCTGAAGTTTTAGCATTTTACATATATGAAAATGCATGTAAGTAAAAAAAAAGCTACAATTCGTTTTCCCTACAGAACGCACAATGTAATTTTGAGGCCTTTCATATTCCCAGTGAATGTAATTTTAACTGTATCTAATTTAAGCCTGTAACAATTTGCACATATGCATTTTGCTTAATGTATAAATTAAATAGCAACATATAGCCATTTTAGCATGTCGCATGGTAAATTGCTGCATGTTCATGTAATTTCCACCTAATTTGAATTAATCTAACATTTCACTCAATAAACTGAAAAATTAAGAATTCACGATACACACATTTTGAGCTCATTTCACACAGAAACATAAAGTATTCAAAACATTCAGGACACGCAAGACAGCGCTGTAGACATTTCATTTCATAAATTCGCGCCGACGCTATTCACAACAGAACTTACACTAACAGAAAAACCACAGAAACATTTAGACACAAATTGAACCCACAAATCAACACATAGGACTGAACATAATGGACAGCTACAAAGGCTGTACCCAAACCAAACCACTTTGTAAATATGAAATGTAGATCATATTTACAAGAACCATTTCTCAATAATGTTCCAAAAAACTGCAAAAAAAAAAACACAGCCCAACAGACAGCTGTATAGGCACAGAGCCACAATACTCTTAACGCACTAACTGTAAGTGGCAGAACACCAAAAATCGTTCTGCATCTCTGCCATTCATAAAATTACACAGAACAAAGGATCCTGACATGTAATATGTCATATTTTTAATTCCCCGGGGATACGAAATCACCAAGGAAGAAATATGTTTCATACCTAACCTATTTAGGTATCCCTTCTAAGGGAAAGCCGGCTAATTCCTTAAGTCAAAACTGGCGCCCATCAAATCAAGCAGCACATCCTTCGAAGTGCGCGGCAAACAGGCATTGCTTCAGAAATAGTGCAAAATATACACTATTTATATGGAAAGAGCGCTTAATCATTGCGCTATACAAACATTTTGAGGAAAAATCCTCGCATTTACCTGCCTATATGAGTTGCAACACATACATTTCAAATTCAAATTCAAATTCAAAAAGACTAGTCCCACAAATTCAAATCAAATAACCATAGCAAGCGTATCCTAAAACTGCCTTGCCAATCCCAGGCTTCAAAAAGCTCACAGCAAGTACCTTAAAAACGGTTCTTACCAATCAAGAGCGTCCAAATTCTAACTGCCAAGTTCTAAATGACCTAACGGTCTCTCTTTTTATTTTTTCATTTTGTTACTCACGCCAAAAATGTTCTCAGTCAGGGGTGACAGCATGTGGAGGATCCAAATCAGGGATCAGAAACACAGTGGTGGGCTGCAGACAAAGAATCCTCAGAATCTCCTGTGCACAGGGTACCTCCTTGACAGAATTCAGTCCTGGGCCCCTCTGTAGATATTCTGTCTCCTGACCCCAGATCACCCCAGCAGACAGTCACCTCTCTGATGAGTCCCTTCGTGGTCGCCAATTGTGGTGTTTCAAAAACTGCTTCTCAGGGTAATAAGAAATTGGCAGACAAATCTGGAATATCAAAGTACAAGTTTATTAAACTTACATGAGGTGAGGCTGCGTCTCACAATAGCCGCAGCCATTGTAGGAGGCAGTCTGCAGATTTCAGAAAGCTTCAGCGTTATATACATTTCAGAGTTACATAGGAACACAAAGAAAGGGGCAGTCCTGGCTCATGTGAACACACAAAACTACCTAATATGGACATGTAAGATCTGCTTGCTCAGCCAAGTGGGAGGAACTAACAGCTTCAGCACGAAGTGAACACATTCCTATTTGAGGCTAATTAGTAACAGATGCAGACCCTACCGGGCATTTCTGAGCATGCGTTAAAGTGGAGGAGGCTAAACATATCCTGTTACTGGGCAGACTTCAGGCGCAGCTAACAGAAAGGTAGGACAAAGCATATGGTGAGCACATGGCAGCTAAGATGGCTGCCAGAAATACAAAATGGCTTCTATAAAGCGGACAAGATAACTTCTAAATCCAAGATGGCTTCTGCTAACGCTAACCCATTAATGCCAAAATACAACAACTAGACACCCAGGGAAATTCAGGATGGGTTGACTCGACTGCCTACCACCAGGTTCTGTTACCCAGAATCCCTTGTAAAGCTAGGAAATTGACAAAAAAAACGCATTTTCCTCACTTTTCTGTGGTGGAAAGTTCTGGGATCTGCGTGGATCAACAAATTTCCACCCACCCAGAGTTCCCCCGTGTCTCTCGAAAACAATGGTACCTCACTTGCCTGGGTCTGCAACGTGGTCGCACCTCAATTTCGCGGTGTAATCGGGCACTTTTTGGGCAAAGAGACTACCTTTTGTTTTTGAACCCTAGCTCTGCCGGCACCTAGAGAAACCTAGCAAACCTATACATTTATGAAAACTAGACACCCAGGGGAATTCAGTATGGGGTGACTTGACTGCCTACCACCATGTTCTGTTACCCATAATCCCTTGCAAAGCTAAGAAATTGATAAACAAAATGCCTTTTCCTCACTTTTCTGTGGTGGAAAGTTCTGGAATCTGCGTGGATCAACAAATTTCCACCCACCCAGCGTTCCCCCGGGTCTCCCAAAAAAAATGGTACCTCACTTCCCTGGGTCTGCCTAGTGCCTGTGACAGGAAACAGCGCAAAACGCAATGTGGTCGCACCTCAATTTCACGGTGAAATCGGGCCCTTTTTGGGCTAAGAGACTACCTTTTGTTTTTGTACCCTAGCTCTGCCGGCACCTAGGGAAACCTAGCAAACCTATACATTTTTGAAAACTAGACTTCCAGAGGAATTCAGGATGGTGTTACTCGACTGCCTACCACCAGGTTCTGTTACCCAGAATCCCTTGCAAAGTTAAGAAATTACTAAAAAAACACATTTTCCTCACATTTCTGTGGTGGAAAGTTCTGGAATCTGCGTGGATCAACAATTTTCCACCCACCCAGCGTTTCCCCGGGTCTCCCGAAAAAAATGGTACCTCATTTGCCTGGGTCTGCCAAGTGCCTGCGACAGGAAACAGCGCAAAACTCAACGTGGTCGCACCTCAATTTCGCAGTGAAATCGGGCCCTTTTTGGGCAAAGAGAATACCTTTTGTTTTTTAACCCTAGCTCTGACGGCACCTAGGGAAACCTAGCAAACCTATACATTTTGGAAAACTAGACACCCAGGGAAATTCAGGATGGGTTGACTCGACTGCCTACCACCAGGTTCTGTTACCCAGAATCCCTTGTAAAGCTAGGAAATTGACAAAAAAAACGCATTTTCCTCACTTTTCTGTGGTGGAAAGTTCTGGGATCTGCGTCGATCAACAAATTTCTACCCACCCAGAGTTCCCCCACGTCTCTCGAAAAAAATGGTACCTCACTTGCCTGGGTCTGCCTAGTGCCTGCGACAGGAAACAGCGCAAAACGCAACGTGGTCGCACCTCAATTTCGCGGTGTAATCGGGCACTTTTTGGGCAAAGAGACTACCTTTTGTTTTTGAACCCTAGCTCTGCCGGCACCTAGAGAAACCTAGCAAACCTATACATTTATGAAAACTAGACACCCAGGGGAATTCAGTATGGGGTGACTTGACTGCCTACCACCATGTTCTGTTACCCATAATCCCTTGCAAAGCTAAGAAATTGATAAACAAAATGCCTTTTCCTCACTTTTCTGTGGTGGAAAGTTCTGGAATCTGCGTGGATCAACAAATGTCCACCCACCCAGCGTTCCCCCGGGTCTCCCGAAAAAAATGGTACCTCACTTGCCTGGGTCTGCCTAGTGCCTGCAAAAGGAAACAGTGCAAAACGCAATGTGGTCGCACCTCAATTTCGCAGTGAAATCGGGCCCTTTTGGGCAAAGAGAATACCTTTTGTTTTTGAACCCTAGCTCTGCCGGCACCTAGGGAAACCTAGCAAACCTATACATTTTTGAAAACTAGACACCCAGGGGAATTCAGGATGGGGTGACTCGACTGCCCACCACCAGGGTCTGTTACCCAGAATCCCTTGCAAAGCTAAGAAATTGACAAAAAAAACGCATTTTCCTCATATTTCTGTGGTGGAAAGTTCTGGAATCTGCGTGGATCAACAAATTTCCACCCACCCAGCGTTCCCCCGGGTCTCCCAAAAAAAATGGTACCTCACTTGCCTTGGTCTGCCTAGTGCCTGCGACAGGAAACAGCGCAAAATGCAAGGTGGTCGCACCTCAATTTCACAGTGAAATCGGGCCCTTTTGGACAAAGAGAAAACCTTTTGTTTTTTAACCCTACCTCTGACGGCACCTAGGGACACCTAGCAAACCTATACATTTTTGAAAACTAGACACCCAGGGGAATTCAGGATGGGGTGACTCGACTGCCTACCACCAGGTTCTGTTACCCAGAATCCCTTGCAAAGCTAAGAAATTGACAAACAAAAACGCATTTTCCTCATATTTCTGTGGTGGAAAGTTCTGGAATCTGTGTGGATCAACAAATTTCCACCCACCCAGCGTTCCCCTGGGTCTCCCAAAAAAAATGGTACCTCACTTGCCTGGGTCTTCCTAGTGCCTGCGACAGGAGACAGCGCAAAACGCAACGTGGTCGCACCTCAATTTCGCAGTGAAATCGGGCCCTTTTGGGCAAAGAGAATACCTTTTGTTTTTGAACCCTAGCTCTGACGGCACCTAGGGAATCCTAGCAAACCTATACATTTTTGAAAACTAGGCACCCAGGGAAATACAGGATGGGTTGACTCGACTGCCTAGCACCAGGTTCTGTTACCCAGAATCCCTTGCAAAGCTAAGAAATTGATTAACAAAATGCATTTTCCTCACTTTTCTGTGGTGGAAAGTCCTGGAATCTGCGTGGATCAACAAATTTCTACCCACCCAGCGTTCCCCGGGTCTCCTAAAGAAGATGGTACCTCACTTGCCTGGGTCTGCCTAGTGCCTGCGACAGGAAACAGCGCAAAACGCAACGTGGTTGCACCTCAATTTCGCGGTGAAATCAGGGCCTTTTTGGGCTAAGAGACTACCTTTTGTTTTTGAACCCTAGCTCTGCTGGCACCTAGGGAAACCTAGCAAACCTATACATTTCTGAAAACTAGACACCCAGGGGATTTCAGGATGGGGTGACTCGACAGCCTACCGCTAGGTTCTGTTACCCAGAATCCCTTGCAAAGCTAAGAAATTGACAAAAAAATGCATTTTCCTCACATTTCTGTGGTGGAAAGTCCTGGAATCTAAGTGGAGCAAACGTTTTCCACACACCCAGCGTTCCCCCGGGTCTCCCGAAAAAAATGGTACCTCACTTGCCTGGGTCTGCCTAGTGCCTGCAACAGGAAACAGCACAAAACGCAACGTGGTCGCACCTCAATTTCGCGGTGAAATCGGGCCCTTTTTGGGCAAAGAGACTACCTTTTGTTTTTGAACCCTAACTCTGCCGGCATCTAGGGAAACCTAGCAAACCTATAAATTTTTGATAAATAGACACCCAGGGTAATTCAGGATGGGGTGACTCGACTGCCTACCACCAGGTTCTGTTACCCAGAATCCCTTGCAAAGCTAAGAAATTGACAAACAAAACACATTTTCCTCACATTTCTGTGGTGGAAAGTTCTGGAATCTGCGTGGATCAACAATTTTCCACCCACCCAGCGTTCCCCCGGGTCTTTTGAAAAAATTGCACCTCACTTGCCTGGGTCTGCCTAGTGTCTGCAACAGGAAACAGCGCAAAACGCAACGTGGTCGCACCTCAATTTTGCGGTGAAATCGGGCCCTTTTTGGGCAAAGAGACTACCTTTTGTTTTTTAACCCTAGCTCTGCCGGCACCTAGGGAAACCTAGCAAACCTTACATTTCTGAAAACTAGACACCCAGGGGAATTCAGGATGGGGTGACTCGACAGCCTACCGCTAGGTTCTGTTACCCAGAATCCCTTGCAAAGCTAAGAAATTGACAAAAAAACGCATTTTCCTCACATTTCTGTGGTGGAAAGTTCTGGAATCTGCGTGGAGCAACCATTTTCCACACCTCCAGCGTTTCCCCGGGTCTCCCGAAAAAAATGGTACCTCACTTGCCTGGGTCTGCCTAGTGCCTGCAACAGGAAACAGCACAAAACGCAACGTGGTCGCACCTCAATTTCGCGGTGAAATCGGGCACTTTTTGGGATAAGAGACTACCTTTTGTTTTTGAACCCTAACTCTGCCGGCAACTAGAGAAACCTAGCAAACCTATACATTTTTGAAAACTAGACACCCAGGGAAATTCAGTATGGGGTGACTCGACTGTCTACCACCAGGTTCTGTTACCCAGAATCCCTTGCAAAGCTAAGAAATTGACAGAAAAATGCATTTTCCTCACTTTTCTGTGGTGGAAAGTTCTGGAATCTGCGTGGATCAACAAATTTCCACCCACCCAGCGTTCCCCCGGGTCTCCCAAAAAAGATGGTACCTCACTTGCCTGGGTCTGCCTAGTGCCTGCGATAGGAAACAGCGCGAAACGCAACGTGGTTGCACCTCAATTTCGCGGTGAAATCGGGGCCTTTTTGGGCTAGGAGACTACCTTTTGTTTTTTAACCCTAGCTCTGCCGGAACCTAGGGAAACCTAGCAACCCTATACATTTTTGAAACTAGACATCCAGAGGAATTCAGTATAGGGTTACTCGACTGCCTACCACCAGGTTCTGTTACCCAGAATCCCTTGCAAAGTTAAGAAATTACTAAAAAAACGCATTTTCCTCACATTTCTGTGGTGGAAAGTTCTGGAATCTGCGTGGATCAACAATTTTCTACCCACCCAGCGTTTCCCCGGGTCTCCCGAAAAAAATGGTACCTCACTTGCCTGGGTCTGCCAAGTGCCTGCGACAGGAAACAGCGCAAAACTCAACGTGGTCGCACCTCAATTTCGCAGTGAAATCGGGCCCTTTTTGGGCAAAGAGAATACCTTTTGTTTTTGAACCCTAGCTCTGACGGCACCAAGGGAAACCTAGCAAACCTATACATTTTGGAACACTAGAGACCCAGGGAAATTCAGGATGGGTTGACTCGACTGCCTACCACCAGGTTCTGTTACCCAGAATCCCTTGTAAAGCTAAGAAATTGACAAAAAAACGCATTTTCCTCACTTTTCTGTGGTGGAAAGTTCTGGGATCTGCGTGGATCAACAAATTTCCACCCACCCAGAGTTCCCCCGCGTCTCTCGAAAAAAATGGTACCTTACTTGCCTGGTTCTGCCTAGTGCCTGCGACAGGAAACAGCGCAAAACGCAACGTGGTCGCACCTCAATTTTGCGGTGAAATCAGGCACTTTTTGGGCAAAGAGACTACCTTTTGTTTTTGAACCCTAGCTCTGCCGGCACCTAGAGAAACCTAGCAAACCTATACATTTATGAAAACTAGACACCCAGGGGAATTCAGTATGGGGTGACTTGACTGCCTACCACCATGTTCTGTTACCCATAATCCCTTGCAAAGCTAAAAAATTGACAAAAAAAATGCATTTTCCTCACATTTTGGTGGTGGAAAGTTCTGGAATCTGCGTGGATCAACAATTTACCACCCACCCAGCATTCCCCCGGGTCTCCCGGAAAAAAATGGTACCTCACTTGCCTGGGTCTGCATAGTGCCTGCAACAGGAAACAGCGCAAAACGCAACGTGGTCGCACCTCAATTTCGCGGTGAAATCGGGCACTTTTTGGGCAAAGAGACTACCTTTTGTTTTTTAACCCTAGCTCTGCCGGCACCTAGGGAAACCTAGCAAACCTATACATTTGTGAAAACTAGACACCCAGGGTAATTCAGGATGGGGTGACTCGACTGCCTACCACCAGGTTCTGTTACCCAGAATCACTTGCAAAACTAAGAGATTGACAAAAAAATGCATTTTACTCACTTTTCTGTGGTGGAAAGTTCTGGAATCTTCATGGATCAACAAATTTCCACCCACCCAGCGTTCCCCCGGGTCTCCCGAAAGAAATGGCACCTCACTTGCCTGGGTCTGCCTAGTGTCTGCAACAGGAAACAGCGCAAAACGCAACGTGGTCGCACCTCAATTTCGCGGTGAAATCGGGCCCTTTTTGGGCAAAGAGACTACCTTTTGTTTTTGAACCCTAGCTCTGCCGGCACCTAGGGAAACCTAGCAAACCTATACATTTCTGAAAACTAGACACCCAGGGGAATTCAGGATGGGGTGACTCGACAGCCTACCGCTAGGTTCTGTTACCCAGAATCCCTTGCAAAGCTAAGAAATTGACAAACAAATGCATTTTCCTCACATTTCTGTGGTGGAAAGTTCTGGAATCTGCGTGGAGCAACCATTTTCCACACACCCAGCGTTCCCCCGGGTCTCCCGAAAAAAATGGTACCTCACTTGCCTGGGTCTGCCTAGTGCCTGCAACAGGAAACAGCACAAAACGCAACGTGGTTGCACCTCAATTTCGCGGTGAAATCGGGGCCTTTTTGGGCTAGGAGACTACCTTTTGTTTTTTAACCCTAGCTCTGCCGGAACCTAGGGAAACCTAGCAACCCTATACATTTTTGAAACTAGACATCCAGAGGAATTCAGGATGGGGTTACTCGACTGCCTACCACCAGGTTCTGTTACCCAGAATCCCTTGCAAAGTTAAGAAATTACTAAAAAAACGCATTTTCCTCACATTTCTGTGGTGGAAAGTTCTGGAATCTGCGTGGATCAACAAATTTCCACCCACCCAGCGTTCCCCCGGGTCTCCCAAAAAAAATGGTACCTCACTTCCCTGGGTCTGCCTAGTGCCTGTGACAGGAAACAGCGCAAAACGCAATGTGGTCGCACCTCAATTTCACGGTGAAATCGGGCCCTTTTTGGGCTAAGAGACTACCTTTTGTTTTTGTACCCTAGCTCTGCCGGCACCTAGGGAAACCTAGCAAACCTATACATTTTTGAAAACTAGACTTCCAGAGGAATTCAGGATGGTGTTACTCGACTGCCTACCACCAGGTTCTGTTACCCAGAATCCCTTGCAAAGTTAAGAAATTACTAAAAAAACACATTTTCCTCACATTTCTGTGGTGGAAAGTTCTGGAATCTGCGTGGATCAACAATTTTCCACCCACCCAGCGTTTCCCCGGGTCTCCCGAAAAAAATGGTACCTCACTTGCCTGGGTCTGCCAAGTGCCTGCGACAGGAAACAGCGCAAAACTCAACGTGGTCGCACCTCAATTTCGCAGTGAAATCGGGACCTTTTTGGGCAAAGAGAATACCTTTTGTTTTTTAACCCTAGCTCTGACGGCACCTAGGGAAACCTAGCAAACCTATACATTTTGGAAAACTAGACACCCAGGGAAATTCAGGATGGGTTGACTCGACTGCCTACCACCAGGTTCTGTTACCCAGAATCCCTTGTAAAGCTAGGAAATTGACAAAAAAAACGCATTTTCCTCACTTTTCTGTGGTGGAAAGTTCTGGGATCTGCGTGGATCAACAAATTTCTACCCACCCAGAGTTCCCCCACGTCTCTCGAAAAAAATGGTACCTCACTTGCCTGGGTCTGCCTAGTGCCTGCGACAGGAAACAGCGCAAAACGCAACGTGGTCGCACCTCAATTTCGCGGTGTAATCGGGCACTTTTTGGGCAAAGAGACTACCTTTTGTTTTTGAACCCTAGCTCTGCCGGCACCTAGAGAAACCTAGCAAACCTATACATTTATGAAAACTAGACACCCAGGGGAATTCAGTATGGGGTGACTTGACTGCCTACCACCATGTTCTGTTACCCATAATCCCTTGCAAAGCTAAGAAATTGATAAACAAAATGCCTTTTCCTCACTTTTCTGTGGTGGAAAGTTCTGGAATCTGCGTGGATCAACAAATGTCCACCCACCCAGCGTTCCCCCGGGTCTCCCGAAAAAAATGGTACCTCACTTGCCTGGGTCTGCCTAGTGCCTGCAAAAGGAAACAGTGCAAAACGCAATGTGGTCGCACCTCAATTTCGCAGTGAAATCGGGCCCTTTTGGGCAAAGAGAATACCTTTTGTTTTTGAACCCTAGCTCTGCCGGCACCTAGGGAAACCTAGCAAACCTATACATTTTTGAAAACTAGACACCCAGGGGAATTCAGGATGGGGTGACTCGACTGCCCACCACCAGGGTCTGTTACCCAGAATCCCTTGCAAAGCTAAGAAATTGACAAAAAAAACGCATTTTCCTCATATTTCTGTGGTGGAAAGTTCTGGAATCTGCGTGGATCAACAAATTTCCACCCACCCAGCGTTCCCCCGGGTCTCCCCACAAAAATGGTACCTCACTTGCCTTGGTCTGCCTAGTGCCTGCGACAGGAAACAGCGCAAAATGCAAGGTGGTCGCACCTCAATTTCACAGTGAAATCGGGCCCTTTTGGACAAAGAGAAAACCTTTTGTTTTTTAACCCTACCTCTGACGGCACCTAGGGACACCTAGCAAACCTATACATTTTTGAAAACTAGACACCCAGGGGAATTCAGGATGGGGTGACTCGACTGCCTACCACCAGGTTATGTTACCCAGAATCCCTTGCAAAGCTAAGAAATTGACAAACAAAAACGCATTTTCCTCATATTTCTGTGGTGGAAAGTTCTGGAATCTGTGTGGATCAACAAATTTCCACCCACCCAGCGTTCCCCTGGGTCTCCCAAAAAAAATGGTACCTCACTTGCCTGGGTCTTCCTAGTGCCTGCGACAGGAGACAGCGCAAAACGCAACGTGGTCGCACCTCAATTTCGCAGTGAAATCGGGCCCTTTTGGGCAAAGAGAATACCTTTTGTTTTTGAACCCTAGCTCTGACGGCACCTAGGGAATCCTAGCAAACCTATACATTTTTGAAAACTAGGCACCCAGGGAAATACAGGATGGGTTGACTCGACTGCCTAGCACCAGGTTCTGTTACCCAGAATCCCTTGCAAAGCTAAGAAATTGACAAAAAAACGCATTTTCCTCACTTTTCTGTGGTGGAAAGTTCTGGGATCTGCATGGATCAACAAATTTCCAC
This sequence comes from Lissotriton helveticus, assembly GCF_964261635.1. Taxonomy (NCBI): domain Eukaryota; kingdom Metazoa; phylum Chordata; class Amphibia; order Caudata; family Salamandridae; genus Lissotriton; species Lissotriton helveticus. The sequence continues at coordinate 1,792,103,816 of NC_136068.1, forward strand.
CCACCCAGCGTTCGCCCGCTTCTCGAGAAAAAAATGGTACCTCACTTGCCTGGGTCTGCCTAGTGCCTGCGACAGGAAACAGCGCAAAACGCAACGTGGTCGCACCTCAATTTCGCGGTGAAATCGGGCACTTTTTGGGCAAAGAGACTACCTTTTGTTTTTGAACCCTAGCTCTGCCGGCACCTAGAGAAACCTAGCAAACCTATACATTTCTGAAAACTAGACACCCAGGGGAATTCAGTATGGGGTGACTTGACTGCCTACCACTAGGTTCTGTTACCCAGAATCCCTTGCAAAGCTAAGAAATTGATTAACAAAATGCATTTTCCTCACTTTTCTGTGGTGGAAAGTCCTGGAATCTGCGTGGATCAACAAATTTCTACCCACCCAGCGTTCCCCGGGTCTCCTAAAGAAGATGGTACCTCACTTGCCTGGGTCTGCCTAGTGCCTGCGACAGGAAACAGCGCAAAACGCAACGTGGTTGCACCTCAATTTCGCGGTGAAATCAGGGCCTTTTTGGGCTAAGAGACTACCTTTTGTTTTTGAACCCTAGCTCTGCTGGCACCTAGGGAAACCTAGCAAACCTATACATTTCTGAAAACTAGACACCCAGGGGATTTCAGGATGGGGTGACTCGACAGCCTACCGCTAGGTTCTGTTACCCAGAATCCCTTGCAAAGCTAAGAAATTGACAAAAAAATGCATTTTCCTCACATTTCTGTGGTGGAAAGTCCTGGAATCTAAGTGGAGCAAACGTTTTCCACACACCCAGCGTTCCCCCGGGTCTCCCGAAAAAAATGGTACCTCACTTGCCTGGGTCTGCCTAGTGCCTGCAACAGGAAACAGCACAAAACGCAACGTGGTCGCACCTCAATTTCGCGGTGAAATCGGGCCCTTTTTGGGCAAAGAGACTACCTTTTGTTTTTGAACCCTAACTCTGCCGGCATCTAGGGAAACCTAGCAAACCTATAAATTTTTGATAAATAGACACCCAGGGTAATTCAGGATGGGGTGACTCGACTGCCTACCACCAGGTTCTGTTACCCAGAATCCCTTGCAAAGCTAAGAAATTGACAAACAAAACACATTTTCCTCACATTTCTGTGGTGGAAAGTTCTGGAATCTGCGTGGATCAACAATTTTCCACCCACCCAGCGTTCCCCCGGGTCTTTTGAAAAAATTGCACCTCACTTGCCTGGGTCTGCCTAGTGTCTGCAACAGGAAACAGCGCAAAACGCAACGTGGTCGCACCTCAATTTTGCGGTGAAATCGGGCCCTTTTTGGGCAAAGAGACTACCTTTTGTTTTTTAACCCTAGCTCTGCCGGCACCTAGGGAAACCTAGCAAACCTTACATTTCTGAAAACTAGACACCCAGGGGAATTCAGGATGGGGTGACTCGACAGCCTACCGCTAGGTTCTGTTACCCAGAATCCCTTGCAAAGCTAAGAAATTGACAAAAAAACGCATTTTCCTCACATTTCTGTGGTGGAAAGTTCTGGAATCTGCGTGGAGCAACCATTTTCCACACCTCCAGCGTTTCCCCGGGTCTCCCGAAAAAAATGGTACCTCACTTGCCTGGGTCTGCCTAGTGCCTGCAACAGGAAACAGCACAAAACGCAACGTGGTCGCACCTCAATTTCGCGGTGAAATCGGGCACTTTTTGGGATAAGAGACTACCTTTTGTTTTTGAACCCTAACTCTGCCGGCAACTAGAGAAACCTAGCAAACCTATACATTTTTGAAAACTAGACACCCAGGGAAATTCAGTATGGGGTGACTCGACTGTCTACCACCAGGTTCTGTTACCCAGAATCCCTTGCAAAGCTAAGAAATTGACAGAAAAATGCATTTTCCTCACTTTTCTGTGGTGGAAAGTTCTGGAATCTGCGTGGATCAACAAATTTCCACCCACCCAGCGTTCCCCCGGGTCTCCCAAAAAAGATGGTACCTCACTTGCCTGGGTCTGCCTAGTGCCTGCGATAGGAAACAGCGCGAAACGCAACGTGGTTGCACCTCAATTTCGCGGTGAAATCGGGGCCTTTTTGGGCTAGGAGACTACCTTTTGTTTTTTAACCCTAGCTCTGCCGGAACCTAGGGAAACCTAGCAACCCTATACATTTTTGAAACTAGACATCCAGAGGAATTCAGTATAGGGTTACTCGACTGCCTACCACCAGGTTCTGTTACCCAGAATCCCTTGCAAAGTTAAGAAATTACTAAAAAAACGCATTTTCCTCACATTTCTGTGGTGGAAAGTTCTGGAATCTGCGTGGATCAACAATTTTCTACCCACCCAGCGTTTCCCCGGGTCTCCCGAAAAAAATGGTACCTCACTTGCCTGGGTCTGCCAAGTGCCTGCGACAGGAAACAGCGCAAAACTCAACGTGGTCGCACCTCAATTTCGCAGTGAAATCGGGCCCTTTTTGGGCAAAGAGAATACCTTTTGTTTTTGAACCCTAGCTCTGACGGCACCAAGGGAAACCTAGCAAACCTATACATTTTGGAACACTAGACACCCAGGGAAATTCAGGATGGGTTGACTCGACTGCCTACCACCAGGTTCTGTTACCCAGAATCCCTTGTAAAGCTAAGAAATTGACAAAAAAACGCATTTTCCTCACTTTTCTGTGGTGGAAAGTTCTGGGATCTGCGTGGATCAACAAATTTCCACCCACCCAGAGTTCCCCCGCGTCTCTCGAAAAAAATGGTACCTTACTTGCCTGGTTCTGCCTAGTGCCTGCGACAGGAAACAGCGCAAAACGCAACGTGGTCGCACCTCAATTTTGCGGTGAAATCAGGCACTTTTTGGGCAAAGAGACTACCTTTTGTTTTTGAACCCTAGCTCTGCCGGCACCTAGAGAAACCTAGCAAACCTATACATTTATGAAAACTAGACACCCAGGGGAATTCAGTATGGGGTGACTTGACTGCCTACCACCATGTTCTGTTACCCATAATCCCTTGCAAAGCTAAGAAATTGACAAAAAAAATGCATTTTCCTCACATTTTGGTGGTGGAAAGTTCTGGAATCTGCGTGGATCAACAATTTACCACCCACCCAGCATTCCCCCGGGTCTCCCGGAAAAAAATGGTACCTCACTTGCCTGGGTCTGCATAGTGCCTGCAACAGGAAACAGCGCAAAACGCAACGTGGTCGCACCTCAATTTCGCGGTGAAATCGGGCACTTTTTGGGCAAAGAGACTACCTTTTGTTTTTTAACCCTAGCTCTGCCGGCACCTAGGGAAACCTAGCAAACCTATACATTTGTGAAAACTAGACACCCAGGGTAATTCAGGATGGGGTGACTCGACTGCCTACCACCAGGTTCTGTTACCCAGAATCACTTGCAAAACTAAGAGATTGACAAAAAAATGCATTTTACTCACTTTTCTGTGGTGGAAAGTTCTGGAATCTTCATGGATCAACAAATTTCCACCCACCCAGCGTTCCCCCGGGTCTCCCGAAAGAAATGGCACCTCACTTGCCTGGGTCTGCCTAGTGTCTGCAACAGGAAACAGCGCAAAACGCAACGTGGTCGCACCTCAATTTCGCGGTGAAATCGGGCCCTTTTTGGGCAAAGAGACTACCTTTTGTTTTTGAACCCTAGCTCTGCCGGCACCTAGGGAAACCTAGCAAACCTATACATTTCTGAAAACTAGACACCCAGGGGAATTCAGGATGGGGTGACTCGACAGCCTACCGCTAGGTTCTGTTACCCAGAATCCCTTGCAAAGCTAAGAAATTGACAAACAAATGCATTTTCCTCACATTTCTGTGGTGGAAAGTTCTGGAATCTGCGTGGAGCAACCATTTTCCACACACCCAGCGTTCCCCCGGGTCTCCCGAAAATAATGGTACCTCACTTGCCTGGGTCTGCCTAGTGCCTGCAACAGGAAACAGCACAAAACGCAACGTGGTTGCACCTCAATTTCGCGGTGAAATCGGGGCCTTTTTGGGCTAGGAGACTACCTTTTGTTTTTTAACCCTAGCTCTGCCGGAACCTAGGGAAACCTAGCAACCCTATACATTTTTGAAACTAGACATCCAGAGGAATTCAGGATGGGGTTACTCGACTGCCTACCACCAGGTTCTGTTACCCAGAATCCCTTGCAAAGTTAAGAAATTACTAAAAAAACGCATTTTCCTCACATTTCTGTGGTGGAAAGTTCTGGAATCTGCGTGGATCAACAATTTTCTACCCACCCAGCGTTTCCCCGGGTCTCCCAAAAAAATGGTACCTCACTTGCCTGGGTCTGCCAAGTGCCTGCGACAGGAAACAGCGCAAAACTCAACGTGGTCGCACCTCAATTTCGCAGTGAAATCGGGCCCTTTTTGGGCAAAGAGAATACCTTTTGTTTTTGAACCCTAGCTCTGACGGCACCAAGGGAAACCTAGCAAACCTATACATTTTGGAAAACTAGACACCCAGGGAAATTCAGGATGGGTTGACTCGACTGCCTACCACCAGGTTCTGTTACCCAGAATCCCTTGTAAAGCTAAGAAATTGACAAAAAAACGCATTTTCCTCACTTTTCTGTGGTGGAAAGTTCTGGGATCTGCGTGGATCAACAAATTTCCACCCACCCAGAGTTCCCCCGCGTCTCTCGAAAAAAATGGTACCTTACTTGCCTGGTTCTGCCTAGTGCCTGCGACAGGAAACAGCGCAAAATGCAACGTGGTCGCACCTCAATTTTGCAGGTGAAATCGGGCACTTTTTGGGCAAAGAGACTACCTTTTGTTTTTGAACCCTAGCTCTGCCGGCACCTAGAGAAACCTAGCAAACCTATACATTTATGAAAACTAGACACCCAGGGGAATTCAGTATGGGGTGACTTGACTGCCTACCACCATGTTCTGTTACCCATAATCCCTTGCAAAGCTAAGAAATTGATAAACAAAATGCATTTTCCTCACTTTTCTGTGGTGGAAAGTTCTGGAATCTGCGTGGATCAACAATTTTCCACCCACCCAGCGTTCCCCCGGGTCTCCCGAAAAAAATGGCACCTCACTTGCCTGGGTCTGCCTAGTGCCTGCAACAGGAAACAGCGCAAAACGCAACGTGGTCACACCTCAATTTCGCAGTGAAATCGGGCCCTTTTTGGGCAAAGAGACTACCTTTTGTTTTTGAACCCTAGCTCTGCCGACACCTAGAGAAACCTAGCAAACCTATACGTTTTTGAAAACTAGACACTCAGGGGAATTCAGGATGGGGTTACTCGACAGCCTACCACTAAGTTCTGTTACCCAGAATCCCTTGCAAAGCGAAGAAATTGACAAAAAATACGCATTTTCCTCACATTTTGGTGGTGGAAAGTTCTGGAATCTGCGTGGATCAACAATTTACCACCCACCCAGCGTTCCCCCGGGTCTCCCGGAAAAAAATGGTACCTCACTTGCCTGGGTCTGCATAGTGCCTGCAAGAGGAAACAGCGCAAAACGCAACGTGGTCGCACCTCAATTTCGCGGTGAAATCGGGCCCTTTTTGGGCAAAGAGACTACCTTTTGTTTTTGAACCCTAGCTCTGCCGGCACCTAGGGAAACCTAGCAAACCTTTACATTTCTGAAAACTAGACATCCAGAGGAATTCAGGATGGGGTTACTCGACTGCCTACCACCAGGTTCTGTTACCCAGAATCCCTTGCAAAGTTAAGAAATTACTAAAAAAACACATTTTCCTCACATTTCTGTGGTGGAAAGTTCTGGAATCTGCGTGGATCAACAATTTTCTACCCACCCAGAGTTTCCCCGGGTCTCCCGAAAAAAATGGTACCTCACTTGCCTGGGTCTGCCAAGTGCCTGCGACAGGAAACAGCGCAAAACTCAATGTGGTCGCACCTCAATTTCGCAGTGAAATCGGGCCCTTTTTGGGCAAAGAGACTACCTTTTGTTTTTGAACCCTAGCTCTGCCGACACCTAGGGAAACCTAGCAAACCTATACGTTTTTGAAAACTAGACACCCAGGGGAATTCAGGATGGGGTTACTCGACAGCCTACCACTAGGTTCTGTTACCCAGAATCCCTTGCAAAGCGAAGAAATTGACAAACAAAACGCATTTTCCTCACATTTTGGTGGTGGAAAGTTCTGGAATCTGCGTGGATCAACAATTTACCACCCACCCAGCGTTCCCCCGGGTCTCCCGGAAAAAAATGGTACCTCACTTGCCTGGGTCTGCATAGTGCCTGCAACAGGAAACAGCGCAAAACGCAACGTGGTCGCACCTCAATTTCGCGGTGAAATTGGGCACTTTTTGGGCAAAGAGACTACCTTTTGTTTTTTAACCCTAGCTCTGCCGGCATCTAGGGAAACCTAGCAAACCTATACATTTTTGAAACTAGACATCCAGAGGAATTCAGGATGGGGTTACTCGACTACCTACCACCAGGTTCTGTTACCCAGAATCCCTTGCAAAGTTAAAAAATTACTAAAAAAACGCATTTTCCTCACATTTCTGTGGTGGAAAGTTCTGGAATCTGCGTGGATCAACAATTTTCTACCCACCCAGCGTTTCCCCGGGTCTCCCGAAAAAAATGGTACCTCACTTGCCTGGGTCTGCCAAGTGCCTGCGACAGGAAACAGCGCAAAACTCAACGTGGTCGCACCTCAATTTCGCAGTGAAATCGGGCCCTTTTTGGGCAAAGAGAATACCTTTTGTTTTTGAACCCTAGCTCTGACGGCACCAAGGGAAACCTAGCAAACCTATACATTTTGGAAAACTAGACACCCAGGGAAATTCAGGATGGGTTGACTCGACTGCCTACCACCAGGTTCTGTTACCCAGAATCCCTTGTAAAGCTAAGAAATTGACAAAAAAACGCATTTTCCTCACTTTTCTGTGGTGGAAAGTTCTGGGATCTGCGTGGATCAACAAATTTCCACCCACCCAGAGTTCCCCCGCGTCTCTCGAAAAAAATGGTACCTTACTTGCCTGGTTCTGCCTAGTGCCTGCGACAGGAAACAGCGCAAAATGCAACGTGGTCGCACCTCAATTTTGCGGTGAAATCGGGCACTTTTTGGGCAAAGAGACTACCTTTTGTTTTTGAACCCTAGCTCTGCCGGCACCTAGAGAAACCTAGCAAACCTATACATTTATGAAAACTAGACACCCAGGGGAATTCAGTATGGGGTGACTTGACTGCCTACCACCATGTTCTGTTACCCATAATCCCTTGCAAAGCTAAGAAATTGATAAACAAAATGCATTTTCCTCACTTTTCTGTGGTGGAAAGTTCTGGAATCTGCGTGGATCAACAATTTTCCACCCACCCAGCGTTCCCCCGGGTCTCCCGAAAAAAATGGCACCTCACTTGCCTGGGTCTGCCTAGTGCCTGCAACAGGAAACAGCGCAAAACGCAACGTGGTCACACCTCAATTTCGCAGTGAAATCGGGCCCTTTTTGGGCAAAGAGACTACCTTTTGTTTTTGAACCCTAGCTCTGCCGACACCTAGAGAAACCTAGCAAACCTATACGTTTTTGAAAACTAGACACTCAGGGGAATTCAGGATGGGGTTACTCGACAGCCTACCACTAGGTTCTGTTACCCAGAATCCCTTGCAAAGCGAAGAAATTGACAAAAAAAACGCATTTTCCTCACATTTTGGTGGTGGAAAGTTCTGGAATCTGCGTGGATCAACAATTTACCACCCACCCAGCGTTCCCCCGGGTCTCCCGGAAAAAAATGGTACCTCACTTGCCTGGGTCTGCATAGTGCCTGCAACAGGAAACAGCGCAAAACGCAACGTGGTCGCACCTCAATTTCGCGGTGAAATCGGGCCCTTTTTGGGCAAAGAGACTACCTTTTGTTTTTGAACCCTAGCTCTGCCGGCACCTAGGGAAACCTAGCAAACCTATACATTTCTGAATACTAGACACCCAGGGGAATTCAGGATGGGGTGACTCGACAGCCTACCGCTAGGTTCTGTTACCCAGAATCCCTTGCAAAGCTAAGAAATTGACAAAAAAACGCATTTTCCTCACATTTCTGTGGTGGAAAGTTCTGGAATCTGCGTGGATCAACAATTTTCTACCCACCCAGCGTTTCCCCGGGTCTCCCGAAAAAAATGGTACCTCACTTGCCTGGGTCTGCCAAGTGCCTGCGACAGGAAACAGCGCAAAACTCAACGTGGTCGCACCTCAATTTCGCAGTGAAATCGGGCCCTTTTTGGGCAAAGAGAATACCTTTTGTTTTTGAACCCTAGCTCTGACGGCACCAAGGGAAACCTAGCAAACCTATACATTTTGGAAAACTAGACACCCAGGGAAATTCAGGATGGGTTGACTCGACTGCCTACCACCAGGTTCTGTTACCCAGAATCCCTTGTAAAGCTAAGAAATTGACAAAAAAACGCATTTCCTCACTTTTTTGTGGTGGAAAGTTCTGGGATCTGCGTGGATCAACAAATTTCCACCCACCCAGAGTTCCCCCGCGTCTCTCGAAAAAAATGGTACCTTACTTGCCTGGTTCTGCCTAGTGCCTGCGACAGGAAACAGCGCAAAACGCAACGTGGTCGCACCTCAATTTCGCGGTGAAATCGGGCACTTTTTGGGCAAAGAGACTACCTTTTGTTTTTGAACCCTAGCTCTGCCGGCACCTAGAGAAACCTAGCAAACCTATACATTTATGAAAACTAGACACCCAGGGGAATTCAGTATGGGGTGACTTGACTGCCTACCACCATGTTCTGTTACCCATAATCCCTTGCAAAGCTAAGAAATTGATAAACAAAATGCATTTTCCTCACTTTTCTGTGGTGGAAAGTTCTGGAATCTGCGTGGATCAACAAATTTCCACCCACCCAGCATTCCCCCGGGTCTCCCAAAAAAGATGGTACCTCACTTGCCTGGGTCTGCCTAGTGCCTGCGACAGGAAACAGCGCAAAACCCAACGTGGTCGCACCTCAATTTCGCGGTGAAATCGGGCCCTTTTTGGGCAAAGAGACTACCTTTTGTTTTTTAACCCTAGCTCTGCCGGCACCTAGGGAAACCTAGCAAACCTATACATTTTTGAAAACTAGACACCCAGGGTAATTCAGGATGGGGTGACTCGACTGCCTACCACCAGGTTCTGTTACCCAGAATCCCTTGCAAAGCTAAGAAATTGACAAACAAAACACATTTTCCTCACATTTCTGTGGTGGAAAGTTCTGGAATCTGCGTGGATCAACAATTTTCCACCCACCCAGCGTTCCCCCGGGTCTCCCGAAAAAAATGGCACCTCACTTGCCTGAGTCTGCCTAGTGCCTGCAACAGGAAACAGCACAAAACGCAACGTGGTCACACCTCAATTTCGCAGTGAAATCGGGCCCTTTTTGGGCAAAGAGACTACCTTTTGTTTTTGAACCCTAGCTCTGCCGACACCTAGGGAAACCTAGCAAACCTATACGTTTTTGAAAACTAGACACTCAGGGGAATTCAGGATGGGGTTACTCGACAGCCTACCACTAGGTTCTGTTACCCAGAATCCCTTGCAAAGCGAAGAAATTGACAAACAAAACGCATTTTCCTCACATTTTGGTGGTGGAAAGTTCTGGAATCTGCGTGGATCAACAATTTACCACCCACCCAGCGTTCCCCCGGGTCTCCCGAAAGAAATGGAACCTCACTTGCCTGGGTCTGCCTAGTGTCTGCAACAGGAAACAGCGCAAAACGCAACGTGGTCGCACCTCAATTTCGCGGTGAAATCGGGCCCTTTTTGGGCAAAGAGACTACCTTTTGTTTTTGAACCCTAGCTCTGCCGGCACCTAGGGAAACCTAGCAAACCTATACATTTCTGAATACTAGACACCCAGGGGAATTCAGGATGGGGTGACTCGACAGCCTACCGCTAGGTTCTGTTACCCAGAATCCCTTGCAAAGCTAAGAAATTGACAAAAAAACGCATTTTCCTCACATTTCTGTGGTGGAAAGTTCTGGAATCTGCGTGGATCAACAATTTTCTACCCACCCAGCGTTTCCCCGGGTCTCCCGAAAAAAATGGTACCTCACTTGCCTGGGTCTGCCAAGTGCCTGCAACAGGAAACAGCGCAAAACTCAACGTGGTCGCACCTCAATTTCGCAGTGAAATCGGGCCCTTTTTGGGCAAAGAGAATACCTTTTGTTTTTGAACCCTAGCTCTGACGGCACCAAGGGAAACCTAGCAAACCTATACATTTTGGAAAACTAGACACCCAGGGAAATTCAGGATGGGTTGACTCGACTGCCTACCACCAGGTTCTGTTACCCAGAATCCCTTGTAAAGCTAAGAAATTGACAAAAAAACGCATTTCCTCACTTTTCTGTGGTGGAAAGTTCTGGGATCTGCGTGGATCAACAAATTTCCACCCACCCAGAGTTCCCCCGCGTCTCTCGAAAAAAATGGTACCTTACTTGCCTGGTTCTGCCTAGTGCCTGCGACAGGAAACAGCGCAAAACGCAACGTGGTCGCACCTCAATTTCGCGGTGAAATCGGGCACTTTTTGGGCAAAGAGACTACCTTTTGTTTTTGAACCCTAGCTCTGCCGGCACCTAGAGAAACCTAGCAAACCTATACATTTATGAAAACTAGACACCCAGGGGAATTCAGTATGGGGTGACTTGACTGCCTACCACCATGTTCTGTTACCCATAATCTCTTGCAAAGCTAAGAAATTGATAAACAAAATGCATTTTCCTCACTTTTCTGTGGTGGAAAGTTCTGGAATTTGCGTGGATCAACAAATTTCCACCCACCCAGCATTCCCCCGGGTCTCCCAAAAAAGATGGTACCTCACTTGCCTGGGTCTGCCTAGTGCCTGCGACAGGAAACAGCGCAAAACCCAACGTGGTCGCACCTCAATTTCGCGGTGAAATCGGGCCCTTTTTGGGCAAAGAGACTACCTTTTGTTTTTTAACCCTAGCTCTGCCGGCACCTAGGGAAACCTAGCAAACCTATACATTTTTGAAAACTAGACACCCAGGGTAATTCAGGATGGGGTGACTCGACTGCCTACCACCAGGTTCTGTTACCCAGAATCCCTTGCAAAGCTAAGAAATTGACAAACAAAACACATTTTCCTCACATTTCTGTGGTGGAAAGTTCTGGAATCTGCGTGGATCAACAATTTTCCACCCACCCAGCGTTCCCCCGGGTCTCCCGAAAAAAATGGCACCTCACTTGCCTGAGTCTGCCTAGTGCCTGCAACAGGAAACAGCACAAAACGCAACGTGGTCACACCTCAATTTCGCAGTGAAATCGGGCCCTTTTTGGGCAAAGAGACTACCTTTTGTTTTTGAACCCTAGCTCTGCCGACACCTAGGGAAACCTAGCAAACCTATACGTTTTTGAAAACTAGACACTCAGGGGAATTCAGGATGGGGTTACTCGACAGCCTACCACTAGGTTCTGTTACCCAGAATCCCTTGCAAAGCGAAGAAATTGACAAAAAAAACGCATTTTCCTCACATTTTGGTGGTGGAAAGTTCTGGAATCTGCATGGATCAACAATTTACCACCCACCCAGCGTTCCCCCGGGTCTCCCGGAAAAAAATGGTACCTCACTTGCCTGGGTCTGCATAGTGCCTGCAAGAGGAAACAGCGCAAAACGCAACGTGGTCGCACCTCAATTTCGCGGTGAAATCGGGCACTTTTTGGGCAAAGAGACTACCTTTTGTTTTTTAACCCTAGCTCTGCCGGCACCTAGGGAAACCTAGCAAACCTATACATTTGTGAAAACTAGACACCCAGGGTAATTCAGGATGGGGTGACTCGACTGCCTACCACCAGGTTCTGTTACCCAGAATCACTTGCAAAACTAAGAGATTGACAAAAAAATGCATTTTACTCACTTTTCTGTGGTGGAAAGTTCTGGAATCTTCGTGGATCAACAAATTTCCACCCACCCAGCGTTCCCCCGGGTCTCCCGAAAGAAATGGCACCTCACTTGCCTGGGTCTGCCTAGTGTCTGCAACAGGAAACAGCGCAAAACGCAACGTGGTCGCACCTCAATTTCGCGGTGAAATCGGGCCCTTTTTGGGCAAAGAGACTACCTTTTGTTTTTGAACCCTAGCTCTGCCGGCACCTAGGGAAACCTAGCAAACCTATACATTTCTGAAAACTAGACACCCAGGGGAATTCAGGATGGGGTGACTCGACAGCCTACCGCTAGGTTCTGTTACCCAGAATCCCTTGCAAAGCTAAGAAATTGACAAACAAATGCATTTTCCTCACATTTCTGTGGTGGAAAGTTCTGGAATCTGCGTGGAGCAACCATTTTCCACACACCCAGCGTTCCCCCGGGTCTCCCGAAAAAAATGGTACCTCACTTGCCTAGGTCTGCCTAGTGCCTGCAACAGGAAACAGCACAAAACGCAACGTGGTTGCACCTCAATTTCGCGGTGAAATCGGGGCCTTTTTGGGCTAGGAGACTACCTTTTGTTTTTTAACCCTAGCTCTGCCGGAACCTAGGGAAACCTAGCAACCCTATACATTTTTGAAACTAGACATCCAGAGGAATTCAGGATGGGGTTACTCGACTGCCTACCACCAGGTTCTGTTACCCAGAATCCCTTGCAAAGTTAAGAAATTACTAAAAAAACGCATTTTCCTCACATTTCTGTGGTGGAAAGTTCTGGAATCTGCGTGGATCAACAATTTTCTACCCACCCAGCGTTTCCCCGGGTCTCCCAAAAAAATGGTACCTCACTTGCCTGGGTCTGCCAAGTGCCTGCGACAGGAAACAGCGCAAAACTCAACGTGGTCGCACCTCAATTTCGCAGTGAAATCGGGCCCTTTTTGGGCAAAGAGAATACCTTTTGTTTTTGAACCCTAGCTCTGACGGCACCAAGGGAAACCTAGCAAACCTATACATTTTGGAAAACTAGACACCCAGGGAAATTCAGGATGGGTTGACTCGACTGCCTACCACCAGGTTCTGTTACCCAGAATCCCTTGTAAAGCTAAGAAATTGACAAAAAAACGCATTTTCCTCACTTTTCTGTGGTGGAAAGTTCTGGGATCTGCGTGGATCAACAAATTTCCACCCACCAAGAGTTCCCCCGCGTCTCTCGAAAAAAATGGTACCTTACTTGCCTGGTTCTGCCTAGTGCCTGCAACAGGAAACAGCGCAAAACGCAACGTGGTCGCACCTCAATTTCGCGGTGAAATCGGGCACTTTTTGGGCAAAGAGACTACCTTTTGTTTTTGAACCCTAGCTCTGCCGGCACCTAGAGAAACCTAGCAAACCTATACATTTATGAAAACTAGACACCCAGGGGAATTCAGTATGGGGTGACTTGACTGCCTACCACCATGTTCTGTTACCCATAATCCCTTGCAAAGCTAAGAAATTGATAAACAAAATGCATTTTCCTCACTTTTCTGTGGTGGAAAGTTCTGGAATCTGCGTGGATCAACAAATTTCCACCCACCCAGCGTTCCCCCGGGTCTCCCAAAAAAGATGGTACCTCACTTGCCTGGGTCTGCATAGTGCCTGCGACAGGAAACAGCACAAAACCCAACGTGGTCGCACCTCAATTTCGCGGTGAAATCTGGCCCTTTTTGGGCAAAGAGACTACCTTTTGTTTTTTAACCCTAGCTCTGCCAGCACCTAAGGAAACCTAGCAAACCTATACATTTGTGAAAACTAGACACCCAGGGTAATTCAGGATGGGGTGACTCGACTGCCTACCACCAGGTTCTGTTACCCAGAATCCCTTGCAAAGCTAAGAAATTGACAAACAAAACACATTTTCCTCACATTTCTGTGGTGGAAAGTTCTGGACTCTGCGTGGATCAACAATTTTCCACCCACCCAGCGTTCCCCCGGGTCTCCCGAAAAAAATGGCACCTCACTTGCCTGGGTCTGCCTAGTGCCTGCAACAGGAAACAGCGCAAAACGCAACGTGGCACACCTCAATTTCGCGGTGAAATCGGGCCCTTTTTGGGCAAAGAGACTACCTTTTGTTTTTGAACCCTAGCTCTGCCGACACCTAGGGAAACCTAGCAAACCTATACGTTTTTGAAAACTAGACACCCAGGGGAATTCAGGATGGGGTTACTCGACAGCCTACCACTAGGTTCTGTTACCCAGAATCCCTTGCAAAGCGAAGAAATTGACAAACAAAACGCATTTTTCTCACATTTTGGTGGTGGAAAGTTCTGGAATCTGCGTGGATCAACAATTTACCACCCACCCAGCGTTCCCCCGGGTCTCCCGGAAAAAAAAGGTACCTCACTTGCCTGGGTCTGCATAGTGCCTGCAACAGGAAACAGCGCAAAACGCAACGTGGTCGCACCTCAATTTCGCGGTGAAATCGGGCACTTTTTGGGCAAAGAGACTACCTTTTGTTTTTTAACCCTAGCTCTGCCGGCACCTAGGGAAACCTAGCAAACCTATACATTTGTGAAAACTAGACACCCAGGGTAATTCAGGATGGGGTGACTCGACTGCCTACCACCAGGTTCTGTTACCCAGAATCACTTGCAAAACTAAGAGATTGACAAACAAATGCATTTTACTCACTTTTCTGTGGTGGAAAGTTCTGGAATCTTCGTGGATCAACAAATTTCCACCCACCCAGCGTTCCCCCGGGTCTCCCGAAAGAAATGGCACCTCACTTGCCTGGGTCTGCCTAGTGTCTGCAACAGGAAACAGCGCAAAACGCAACGTGGTCGCACCTCAATTTCGCGGTGAAATCGGGCCCTTTTTGGGCAAAGAGACTACCTTTTGTTTTTGAACCCTAGCTCTGCAGGCACCTAGGGAAACCTAGCAAACCTATACATTTCTGAATACTAGACACCCAAGGGAATTCAGGATGGGGTGACTCGACAGCCTACCGCTAGGTTCTGTTACCCAGAATCCCTTGCAAAGCTAAGAAATTGACAAAAAGACGCATTTTCCTCACATTTCTGTGGTGGAAAGTTCTGGAATCTGCGTGGATCAACAATTTTCTACCCACCCAGCGTTTCCCCGGGTCTCCCGAAAAAAATGGTACCTCACTTGCCTGGGTCTGCCAAGTGCCTGCGACAGGAAACAGCGCAAAACTCAACGTGGTCGCACCTCAATTTCGCAGTGAAATCGGGCCCTTTTTGGGCAAAGAGAATACCTTTTGTTTTTGAACCCTAGCTCTGACGGCACCAAGGGAAACCTAGCAAACCTATACATTTTGGAAAACTAGACACCCAGGGAAATTCAGGATGGGTTGACTCGACTGCCTACCACCAGGTTCTGTTACCCAGAATCCCTTGTAAAGCTAAGAAATTGACAAAAAAACGCATTTCCTCACTTTTCTGTGGTGGAAAGTTCTGGGATCTGCGTGGATCAACAAATTTCCACCCACCCAGAGTTCCCCCGCGTCTCTCGAAAAAAATGGTACCTTACTTGCCTGGTTCTGCCTAGTGCCTGCGACAGGAAACAGCGCAAAACGCAACGTGGTCGCACCTCAATTTCGCGGTGAAATCGGGCACTTTTTGGGCAAAGAGACTACCTTTTGTTTTTGAACCCTAGCTCTGCCGGCACCTAGAGAAACCTAGCAAACCTATACATTTATGAAAACTAGACACCCAGGGGAATTCAGTATGGGGTGACTTGACTGCCTACCACCATGTTCTGTTACCCATAATCCCTTGCAAAGCTAAGAAATTGATAAACAAAATGCATTTTCCTCACTTTTCTGTGATGGAAAGTTCTGGAATCTGCGTTGATCAACAAATTTCCACCCACCCAGCATTCCCCCGGGTCTCCCAAAAAAGATGGTACCTCACTTGCCTGGGTCTGCCTAGTGCCTGCGACAGGAAACAGCGCAAAACCCAACGTGGTCGCACCTCAATTTCGCGGTGAAATCGGGCCCTTTTTGGGCAAAGAGACTACCTTTTGTTTTTTAACCCTAGCTCTGCCGGCACCTAGGGAAACCTAGCAAACCTATACATTTTTGAAAACTAGACACCCAGGGTAATTCAGGATGGGGTGACTCGACTGCCTACCACCAGGTTCTGTTACCCAGAATCCCTTGCAAAGCTAAGAAATTGACAAACAAAACACATTTTCCTCACATTTCTGTGGTGGAAAGTTCTGGAATCTGCGTGGATCAACAATTTTCCACCCACCCAGCGTTCCCCCGGGTCTCCCGAAAAAAATGGCACCTCACTTGCCTGAGTCTGCCTAGTGCCTGCAACAGCAAACAGCACAAAACGCAACGTGGTCACACCTCAATTTCGCGGTGAAATCGGGCCCTTTTTGGGCAAAGAGACTACCTTTTGTTTTTGAACCCTAGCTCTGCCGACACCTAGGAAAACCTAGCAAACCTATACGTTTTTGAAAACTAGACACCCAGGGGAATTTAGGATGGGGTGACTCGACTGCCTACCACCAGGTTCTGTTACCCAGAATCACTTGCAAAACTAAGAGATTGACAAAAAAATGCATGTTACTCACTTTTCTGTGGTGGAAAGTTCTGGAATCTTCGTGGATCAACAAATTTCCACCCACCCAGCGTTCCCCCGGGTCTCCCGAAAGAAATGGCACCTCACTTGCCTGGGTCTGCCTAGTGCCTGCAACAGGAAACAGCCCAAAACGCAATGTGGTCGCACCTCAATTTCACGGTGAAATCGGGCCCTTTTTGGGCAAAGAGACTACCTTTTGTTTTTGAACCCTAGCTCTGCCGGTACCTAGGGAAATCTAGCAAACCTATACATTTTTGAAAACTAGACACCCAGGGGAATTCAGTATGGGGTGACTCGACTGCCTACCACCATGTTCTGTTACCCATAATCCCATGCAAAGCTAAGAAATTGATAAACAAAATGCATTTTCCTCACTTTTCTGTGGTGGAAAGTTCTGGAATCTGCGTGGATCAACAAATTTCCACCCACCCAGCATTCCCCCGGGTCTCCCGAAAAAAATGGTACCTCACGTCCCTGGGTCTGCATCGTGCCTGCGACAGGAAACAGCGCAAAACGCAACGTGGTCGCACCTCAATTTCGCGGTGAAATCGGGCCCTTTTTGGGCAAAGAGACTACCTTTTGTTTTTTTACCCTAGCTCTGCCGGCATCTAGGGAAACCTAGCAAACCTATACGTTTTTGAAAATTAGACACCCAGGGGAATTCAGGATGGGGTTACACGACAGCCTACCACTAGGTTCTGTTACCCAGAATCCCTTGCAAAGCGAAGAAATTGACAAAAAAAACACATTTTCCTCACATTTTGGTGGTGGAAAGTTCTGGAATCTGCGTGGATCAACAATTTTCCACCCACCCAGCGTTCCCCCGGGTCTCCCAAAAAAAATGGTACCTCACTTCCCTGGGTCTGCCTAGTGCCTGCGACAGGAAACAGCGCAAAATGCAACGTGGTCGCACCTCAATTTCGCGGTGAAATCGGGCCCTTTTTGGGCAAAGAGACTACCTTTTGTTTTTTTACCCTAGCTCTGCCGGCATCTAGGGAAACCTAGCAAACCTATACATTTTTGAAACTAGACATCCAGAGGAATTCAGGATGGGGTTACTCGACTGCCTACCACCAGGTTCTGTTACCCAGAATCCCTTGCAAAGTTAAGAAATTACTAAAAAAACGCATTTTCCTCACATTTCTGTGGTGGAAAGTTCTGGAATCTGCGTGGATCAACAATTTTCTACCCACCCAGCGTTTCCCCGGGTCTCCCGAAAAAAATGGTACCTCACTTGCCTGGGTCTGCCAAGTGCCTGCGACAGGAAACAGCGCAAAACTCAACGTGGTCGCACCTCAATTTCGCAGTGAAATCGGGCCCTTTTTGGGCAAAGAGAATACCTTTTGTTTTTGAACCCTAGCTCTGACGGCACCAAGGGAAACCTAGCAAACCTATACATTTTGGAACACTAGACACCCAGGGAAATTCAGGATGGGTTGACTCGACTGCCTACCACCAGGTTCTGTTACCCAGAATCCCTTGTAAAGCTAAGAAATTGACAAAAAAACACATTTTCCTCACTTTTCTGTGGTGGAAAGTTCTGGGATCTGCGTGGATCAACAAATTTCCACCCACCCAGAGTTCCCCCGCGTCTCTCGAAAAAAATGGTACCTTACTTGCCTGGTTCTGCCTAGTGCCTGCGACAGGAAACAGCGCAAAACTCAACGTGGTCGCACCTCAATTTTGCGGTGAAATCGGGCACTTTTTGGGCAAAGAGACTACCTTTTGTTTTTGAACCCTAGCTCTGCCGGCACCTAGAGAAACCTAGCAAACCTATACATTTATGAAAACTAGACACCCAGGGGAATTCAGTATGGGGTGACTTGACTGCCTACCACCATGTTCTGTTACCCATAATCCCTTGCAAAGCTAAGAAATTGATAAACAAAATGCATTTTCCTCACTTTTCTGTGGTGGAAAGTTCTGGAATCTGCGTGGATCAACAAATTTCCACCCACCCAGCATTCCCCCGGGTCTCCCGAAAAAAATGGTACCTCACGTCCCTGGGTCTGCATCGTGCCTGCGACAGGAAACAGCGCAAAACGCAACGTGGTCGCACCTCAATTTCGCGGTGAAATCGGGCCCTTTTTGGGCAAAGAGACTACCTTTTGTTTTTTTACCCTAGCTCTGCCGGCATCTAGGGAAACCTAGCAAACCTATACGTTTTTGAAAACTAGACACCCAGGGGAATTCAGGATGGGGTTACTCGACAGCCTACCACTAGGTTCTGTTACCCAGAATCCCTTGCAAAGCGAAGAAATTGACAAAAAAAACACATTTTCCTCACATTTTGGTGGTGGAAAGTTCTGGAATCTGCGTGGATCAACAATTTTCCACCCACCCAGCGTTCCCCCGGGTCTCCCAAAAAAAATGGTACCTCACTTCCCTGGGTCTGCCTAGTGCCTGCGACAGGAAACAGCGCAAAATGCAACGTGGTCGCACCTCAATTTCGCGGTGAAATCGGGCCCTTTTTGGGCAAAGAGACTACCTTTTGTTTTTTTACCCTAGCTCTGCCGGCATCTAGGGAAACCTAGCAAACCTATACATTTTTGAAACTAGACATCCAGAGGAATTCAGGATGGGGTTACTCGACTGCCTACCACCAGGTTCTGTTACCCAGAATCCCTTGCAAAGTTAAGAAATTACTAAAAAAACGCATTTTCCTCACATTTCTGTGGTGGAAAGTTCTGGAATCTGCGTGGATCAACAATTTTCTACCCACCCAGCGTTTCCCCGGGTCTCCCGAAAAAAATGGTACCTCACTTGCCTGGGTCTGCCAAGTGCCTGCGACAGGAAACAGCGCAAAACTCAACGTGGTCGCACCTCAATTTCGCAGTGAAATCGGGCCCTTTTTGGGCAAAGAGAATACCTTTTGTTTTTGAACCCTAGCTCTGACGGCACCAAGGGAAACCTAGCAAACCTATACATTTTGGAACACTAGACACCCAGGGAAATTCAGGATGGGTTGACTCGACTGCCTACCACCAGGTTCTGTTACCCAGAATCCCTTGTAAAGCTAAGAAATTGACAAAAAAACGCATTTTCCTCACTTTTCTGTGGTGGAAAGTTCTGGGATCTGCGTGGATCAACAAATTTCCACCCACCCAGAGTTCCCCCGCGTCTCTCGAAAAAAATGGTACCTTACTTGCCTGGTTCTGCCTAGTGCCTGCGACAGGAAACAGCGCAAAACGCAACGTGGTCGCACCTCAATTTTGCGGTGAAATCGGGCACTTTTTGGGCAAAGAGACTACCTTTTGTTTTTGAACCCTAGCTCTGCCGGCACCTAGAGAAACCTAGCAAACCTATACATTTATGAAAACTAGACACCCAGGGGAATTCAGTATGGGGTGACTTGACTGCCTACCACCATGTTCTGTTACCCATAATCCCTTGCAAAGCTAAGAAATTGATAAACAAAATGCATTTTCCTCACTTTTCTGTGGTGGAAAGTTCTGGAATCTGCGTGGATCAACAATTTTCCACCCACCCAGCGTTCCCCCGGGTCTCCCGAAAAAAATGGCACCTCACTTGCCTGGGTCTGCCTAGTGCCTGCAACAGGAAACAGCGCAAAACGCAACGTGGTCACACCTCAATTTCGCGGTGAAATCGGGCCCTTTTTGGGCAAAGAGACTACCTTTTGTTTTTGAACCCTAGCTCTGCCGACACCTAGGGAAACCTAGCAAACCTATACATTTTTGAAAACTAGACACCCAGGGGAATTTAGGATGGGGTTACTCGACAGCCTACCACTAGGTTCTGTTACCCAGAATCCCTTGCAAAGCGAAGAAATTGACCAAAAAAACGCATTTTCCTCACATTTTGGTGGTGGAAAGTTCTGGAATCTTCGTGGATCAACAAATTTCCACCCACCCAGCGTTCCCCCGGGTCTCCCGAAAGAAATGGCACCTCACTTGCCTGGGTCTGCCTAGTGTCTGCAACAGGAAACAGCGCAAAACGCAACGTGGTCGCACCTCAATTTCGCGGTGAAATCGGGCCCTTTTTGGGCAAAGAGATTACCTTTTGTTTTTGAACCCTAGCTCTGCCGGCACCTAGGGAAACCTAGCAAACCTATACATTTTGGAAAACTAGACACCCAGGGAAATTCAGGATGGGTTGACTCGACTGCCTACCACCAGGTTCTGTTACCCAGAATCCCTTGTAAAGCTAAGAAATTGACAAAAAAACGTATTTTCCTCACTTTTCTGTGGTGGAAAGTTCTGGGATCTGCGTGGATCAACAAATTTCCACCCACCCAGAGTTCCCCCGCGTCTCTCGAAAAAAATGGTACCTTACTTGCCTGGTTCTGCCTAGTGCCTGCGACAGGAAACAGCGCAAAACGCAACGTGGTCGCACCTCAATTTCGCGGTGAAATCGCCACTTTTTGGGCAAAGAGACTACCTTTTGTTTTTGAACCCTAGCTCTGCCGGCACCTAGAGAAACCTAGCAAACCTATACATTTATGAAAACTAGACACCCAGGGGAATTCAGTATGGGGTGACTTGACTGCCTACCACCATGTTCTGTTACCCATAATCCCTTGCAAAGCTAAGAAATTGATAAACAAAATGCATTTTCCTCACTTTTCTGTGGTGGAAAGTTCTGGAATCTGCGTGGATCAACAAATTTCTACCCACCCAGCATTCCCCCGGGTCTCCCAAAAAAGATGGTACCTCACTTGCCTGGGTCTGCCTAGTGCCTGCGACAGGAAACAGCGCAAAACCCAACGTGGTCGCACCTCAATTTCGCGGTGAAATCGGGCCCTTTTTGGGCAAAGAGACTACCTTTTGTTTTTTAACCCTAGCTCTGCCGGCACCTAGGGAAACCTAGCAAACCTATAAATTTTTGAAAACTAGACACCCAGGGTAATTCAGGATGGGGTGACTCGACTGCCTACCACCAGGTTCTGTTACCCAGAATCCCTTGCAAAGCTAAGAAATTGACAAACAAAACACATTTTCCTCACATTTCTGTGGTGGAAAGTTCTGGAATCTGCGTGGATCAACAATTTTCCACCCACCCAGCGTTCCCCCGGGTCTCCCGAAAAAAATGGCACCTCACTTGCCTGGGTCTGCCTAGTGCCTGCAACAGGAAACAGCGCAAAACGCAACGTGGTCACACCTCAATTTCGCGGTGAAATCGGGCCCTTTTTGGGCAAAGAGACTACCTTTTGTTTTTGAACCCTAGCTCTGCCAACACCTAGGAAAACCTAGCAAACCTATACGTTTTTGAAAACTAGACACCCAGTGGAATTCAGGATGGGGTTACTCAACAGCCTACCACTAGGTTCTGTTACCCAGAATCCCTTGCAAAGTGAAGAAATTGACAAACAAAACGCATTTTCCTCACATTTTGGTGGTGGAAAGTTCTGGAATCTGCGTGGATCAACAATTTACCACCCACCCAGCGTTTCCCCGGGTCTCCCGGAAAAAAATGGTACCTCACTTGCCTGGGTCTGCATAGTGCCTGCAACAGGAAACAGCGCAAAACGCAACGTGGTCGCACCTCAATTTCGCGGTGAAATCGGGCACTTTTTGGGCAAAGAGACTACCTTTTGTTTTTGAACCCTAGCTCTGCCAGCACTTAGGGAAACCTAGCAAACCTATACATTTGTGAAAACTAGACACCCAGGGGAATTCAGGATGGGGTTACTCGACAGCCTACCACTAGGTTCTGTTACCCAGAATCCCTTGCAAAGCGAAGAAATTGACAAAAAAAACACATTTTCCTCACATTTTGGTGGTGGAAAGTTCTGGAATCTGCGTGGATCAACAATTTTCCACCCACCCAGCGTTCCCCCGGGTCTCCCAAAAAAAATGGTACCTCACTTCCCTGGGTCTGCCTAGTGCCTGCGACAGGAAACAGCGCAAAACGCAACGTGGTCGCACCTCAATTTCGCGGTGAAATCGGGCCCTTTTTGGGCAAAGAGACTACCTTTTGTTTTTTTACCCTAGCTCTGCCGGCATCTAGGGAAACCTAGCAAACCTATACATTTTTGAAACTAGACATCCAGAGGAATTCAGGATGGGGTTACTCGACTACCTACCACCAGGTTCTGTTACCCAGAATCCCTTGCAAAGTTAAAAAATTACTAAAAAAACGCATTTTCCTCACATTTCTGTGGTGGAAAGTTCTGGAATCTGCGTGGATCAACAATTTTCTACCCACCCAGCGTTTCCCCGGGTCTCCCGAAAAAAATGGTACCTCACTTGCCTGGGTCTGCCAAGTGCCTGCGACAGGAAACAGCGCAAAACTCAACGTGGTCGCACCTCAATTTCGCAGTGAAATCGGGCCCTTTTTGGGCAAAGAGAATACCTTTTGTTTTTGAACCCTAGCTCTGACGGCACCAAGGGAAACCTAGCAAACCTATACATTTTGGAAAACTAGACACCCAGGGAAATTCAGGATGGGTTGACTCGACTGCCTACCACCAGGTTCTGTTACCCAGAATCCCTTGTAAAGCTAAGAAATTGACAAAAAAACGCATTTTCCTCACTTTTCTGTGGTGGAAAGTTCTGGGATCTGCGTGGATCAACAAATTTCCACCCACCCAGAGTTCCCCCGCGTCTCTCGAAAAAAATGGTACCTTACTTGCCTGGTTCTGCCTAGTGCCTGCGACAGGAAACAGCGCAAAATGCAACGTGGTCGCACCTCAATTTTGCGGTGAAATCGGGCACTTTTTGGGCAAAAGAGACTACCTTTTGTTTTTGAACCCTAGCTCTGCCGGCACCTAGAGAAACCTAGCAAACCTATACATTTATGAAAACTAGACACCCAGGGGAATTCAGTATGGGGTGACTTGACTGCCTACCACCATGTTCTGTTACCCATAATCCCTTGCAAAGCTAAGAAATTGATAAACAAAATGCATTTTCCTCACTTTTCTGTGGTGGAAAGTTCTGGAATCTGCGTGGATCAACAATTTTCCACCCACCCAGCGTTCCCCCGGGTCTCCCGAAAAAAATGGCACCTCACTTGCCTGGGTCTGCCTAGTGCCTGCAACAGGAAACAGCGCAAAACGCAACGTGGTCACACCTCAATTTCGCAGTGAAATCGGGCCCTTTTTGGGCAAAGAGACTACCTTTTGTTTTTGAACCCTAGCTCTGCCGACACCTAGAGAAACCTAGCAAACCTATACGTTTTTGAAAACTAGACACTCAGGGGAATTCAGGATGGGGTTACTCGACAGCCTACCACTAGGTTCTGTTACCCAGAATCCCTTGCAAAGCGAAGAAATTGACAAAAAAAACGCATTTTCCTCACATTTTGGTGGTGGAAAGTTCTGGAATCTGCGTGGATCAACAATTTACCACCCACCCAGCGTTCCCCCGGGTCTCCCGGAAAAAAATGGTACCTCACTTGCCTGGGTCTGCATAGTGCCTGCAAGAGGAAACAGCGCAAAACGCAACGTGGTCGCACCTCAATTTCGCGGTGAAATCGGGCCCTTTTTGGGCAAAGAGACTACCTTTTGTTTTTGAACCCTAGCTCTGCCGGCACCTAGGGAAACCTAGCAAACCTTTACATTTCTGAAAACTAGACATCCAGAGGAATTCAGGATGGGGTTACTCGACTGCCTACCACCAGGTTCTGTTACCCAGAATCCCTTGCAAAGTTAAGAAATTACTAAAAAAACACATTTTCCTCACATTTCTGTGGTGGAAAGTTCTGGAATCTGCGTGGATCAACAATTTTCTACCCACCCAGAGTTTCCCCGGGTCTCCCGAAAAAAATGGTACCTCACTTGCCTGGGTCTGCCAAGTGCCTGCGACAGGAAACAGCGCAAAACTCAACGTGGTCGCACCTCAATTTCGCAGTGAAATCGGGCCCTTTTTGGGCAAAGAGAATACCTTTTGTTTTTGAACCCTAGCTCTGACGGCACCAAGGGAAACCTAGCAAACCTATACATTTTGGAAAACTAGACACCCAGGGAAATTCAGGATGGGTTGACTCGACTGCCTACCACCAGGTTCTGTTACCCAGAATCCCTTGTAAAGCTAAGAAATTGACAAAAAAACGCATTTCCTCACTTTTCTGTGGTGGAAAGTTCTGGGATCTGCGTGGATCAACAAATTTCCACCCACCCAGAGTTCCCCCGCGTCTCTCGAAAAAAATGGTACCTTACTTGCCTGGTTCTGCCTAGTGCCTGCGACAGGAAACAGCGCAAAACGCAACGTGGTCGCACCTCAATTTCGCGGTGAAATCGGGCACTTTTTGGGCAAAGAGACTACCTTTTGTTTTTGAACCCTAGCTCTGCCGGCACCTAGAGAAACCTAGCAAACCTATACATTTATGAAAACTAGACACCCAGGGGAATTCAGTATGGGGTGACTTGACTGCCTACCACCATGTTCTGTTACCCATAATCCCTTGCAAAGCTAAGAAATTGATAAACAAAATGCATTTTCCTCACTTTTCTGTGGTGGAAAGTTCTGGAATCTGCGTGGATCAACAAATTTCCACCCACCCAGCATTCCCCCGGGTCTCCCAAAAAAGATGGTACCTCACTTGCCTGGGTCTGCCTAGTGCCTGCGACAGGAAACAGCGCAAAACCCAACGTGGTCGCACCTCAATTTCGCGGTGAAATCGGGCCCTTTTTGGGCAAAGAGACTACCTTTTGTTTTTTAACCCTAGCTCTGCCGGCACCTAGGGAAACCTAGCAAACCTATACATTTTTGAAAACTAGACACCCAGGGTAATTCAGGATGGGGTGACTCGACTGCCTACCACCAGGTTCTGTTACCCAGAATCCCTTGCAAAGCTAAGAAATTGACAAACAAAACACATTTTCCTCACATTTCTGTGGTGGAAAGTTCTGGAATCTGCGTGGATCAACAATTTTCCACCCACCCAGCGTTCCCCCGGGTCTCCCGAAAAAAATGGCACCTCACTTGCCTGAGTCTGCCTAGTGCCTGCAACAGCAAACAGCACAAAACGCAACGTGGTCACACCTCAATTTCGCGGTGAAATCGGGCCCTTTTTGGGCAAAGAGACTACCTTTTGTTTTTGAACCCTAGCTCTGCCGACACCTAGGAAAACCTAGCAAACCTATACGTTTTTGAAAACTAGACACCCAGGGGAATTTAGGATGGGGTTACTCGACAGCCTACCACTAGGTTCTGTTACCCAGAATCCCTTGCAAAGTGAAGAAATTGACAAACAAAACGCATTTTCCTCACATTTTGGTGGTGGAAAGTTCTGGAATCTGCGTGGATCAACAATTTACCACCCACCCAGCGTTCCCCCGGGTCTCCCGGAAAAAAATGGTACCTCACTTGCCTGGGTCTGCATAGTGCCTGCAACAGGAAACAGCGCAAAACGCAACGTGGTCGCACCTCAATTTCGCGGTGAAATCGGGCACTTTTTGGGCAAAGAGACTACCTTTTGTTTTTGAACCCTAGCTCTGCCAGCACCTAGGGAAACCTAGCAAACCTATACATTTGTGAAAACTAGACACCCAGGGTAATTCAGGATGGGGTGACTCGACTGCCTACCACCAGGTTCTGTTACCCAGAATCACTTGCAAAACTAAGAGATTGACAAAAAAATGCATGTTACTCACTTTTCTGTGGTGGAAAGTTCTGGAATCTTCGTGGATCAACAAATTTCCACCCACCCAGCGTTCCCCCGGGTCTCCCGAAAGAAATGGCACCTCACTTGCCTGGGTCTGCCTAGTGCCTGCAACAGGAAACAGCCCAAAACGCAATGTGGTCGCACCTCAATTTCACGGTGAAATCGGGCCCTTTTTGGGCAAAGAGACTACCTTTTGTTTTTGAACCCTAGCTCTGCCGGTACCTAGGGAAATCTAGCAAACCTATACATTTTTGAAAACTAGACACCCAGGGGAATTCAGTATGGGGTGACTCGACTGCCTACCACCATGTTCTGTTACCCATAATCCCATGCAAAGCTAAGAAATTGATAAACAAAATGCATTTTCCTCACTTTTCTGTGGTGGAAAGTTCTGGAATCTGCGTGGATCAACAAATTTCCACCCACCCAGCATTCCCCCGGGTCTCCCGAAAAAAATGGTACCTCACGTCCCTGGGTCTGCATCGTGCCTGCGACAGGAAACAGCGCAAAACGCAACGTGGTCGCACCTCAATTTCGCGGTGAAATCGGGCCCTTTTTGGGCAAAGAGACTACCTTTTGTTTTTTTACCCTAGCTCTGCCGGCATCTAGGGAAACCTAGCAAACCTATACGTTTTTGAAAACTAGACACCCAGGGGAATTCAGGATGGGGTTACTCGACAGCCTACCACTAGGTTCTGTTACCCAGAATCCCTTGCACAGCGAAGAAATTGACAAAAAAAACACATTTTCCTCACATTTTGGTGGTGGAAAGTTCTGGAATCTGCGTGGATCAACAATTTTCCACCCACCCAGCGTTCCCCCGGGTCTCCCAAAAAAAATGGTACCTCACTTCCCTGGGTCTGCCTAGTGCCTGCGACAGGAAACAGCGCAAAATGCAACGTGGTCGCACCTCAATTTCGCGGTGAAATCGGGCCCTTTTTGGGCAAAGAGACTACCTTTTGTTTTTTTACCCTAGCTCTGCCGGCATCTAGGGAAACCTAGCAAACCTATACATTTTTGAAACTAGACATCCAGAGGAATTCAGGATGGGGTTACTCGACTGCCTACCACCAGGTTCTGTTACCCAGAATCCCTTGCAAAGTTAAGAAATTACTAAAAAAACGCATTTTCCTCACATTTCTGTGGTGGAAAGTTCTGGAATCTGCGTGGATCAACAATTTTCTACCCACCCAGCGTTTCCCCGGGTCTCCCGAAAAAAATGGTACCTCACTTGCCTGGGTCTGCCAAGTGCCTGCGACAGGAAACAGCGCAAAACTCAACGTGGTCGCACCTCAATTTCGCAGTGAAATCGGGCCCTTTTTGGGCAAAGAGAATACCTTTTGTTTTTGAACCCTAGCTCTGACGGCACCAAGGGAAACCTAGCAAACCTATACATTTTGGAACACTAGACACCCAGGGAAATTCAGGATGGGTTGACTCGACTGCCTACCACCAGGTTCTGTTACCCAGAATCCCTTGTAAAGCTAAGAAATTGACAAAAAAACACATTTTCCTCACTTTTCTGTGGTGGAAAGTTCTGGGATCTGCGTGGATCAACAAATTTCCACCCACCCAGAGTTCCCCCGCGTCTCTCGAAAAAAATGGTACCTTACTTGCCTGGTTCTGCCTAGTGCCTGCGACAGGAAACAGCGCAAAACGCAACGTGGTCGCACCTCAATTTTGCGGTGAAATCGGGCACTTTTTGGGCAAAGAGACTACCTTTTGTTTTTGAACCCTAGCTCTGCCGGCACCTAGAGAAACCTAGCAAACCTATACATTTATGAAAACTAGACACCCAGGGGAATTCAGTATGGGGTGACTTGACTGCCTACCACCATGTTCTGTTACCCATAATCCCTTGCAAAGCTAAGAAATTGATAAACAAAATGCATTTTCCTCACTTTTCTGTGGTGGAAAGTTCTGGAATCTGCGTGGATCAACAAATTTCCACCCACCCAGCATTCCCCCGGGTCTCCCGAAAAAAATGGTACCTCACGTCCCTGGGTCTGCATCGTGCCTGCGACAGGAAACAGCGCAAAACGCAACGTGGTCGCACCTCAATTTCGCGGTGAAATCGGGCCCTTTTTGGGCAAAGAGACTACCTTTTGTTTTTTTACCCTAGCTCTGCCGGCATCTAGGGAAACCTAGCAAACCTATACGTTTTTGAAAACTAGACACCCAGGGGAATTCAGGATGGGGTTACTCGACAGCCTACCACTAGGTTCTGTTACCCAGAATCCCTTGCAAAGCGAAGAAATTGACAAAAAAAACACATTTTCCTCACATTTTGGTGGTGGAAAGTTCTGGAATCTGCGTGGATCAACAATTTTCCACCCACCCAGCGTTCCCCCGGGTCTCCCAAAAAAAATGGTACCTCACTTCCCTGGGTCTGCCTAGTGCCTGCGACAGGAAACAGCGCAAAATGCAACGTGGTCGCACCTCAATTTCGCGGTGAAATCGGGCCCTTTTTGGGCAAAGAGACTACCTTTTGTTTTTTTACCCTAGCTCTGCCGGCATCTAGGGAAACCTAGCAAACCTATACATTTTTGAAACTAGACATCCAGAGGAATTCAGGATGGGGTTACTCGACTGCCTACCACCAGGTTCTGTTACCCAGAATCCCTTGCAAAGTTAAGAAATTACTAAAAAAATGCATTTTCCTCACATTTCTGTGGTGGAAAGTTCTGGAATCTGCGTGGATCAACAATTTTCTACCCACCCAGCGTTTCCCCGGGTCTCCCGAAAAAAATGGTACCTCACTTGCCTGGGTCTGCCAAGTGCCTGCGACAGGAAACAGCGCAAAACTCAACGTGGTCGCACCTCAATTTCGCAGTGAAATCGGGCCCTTTTTGGGCAAAGAGAATACCTTTTGTTTTTGAACCCTAGCTCTGACGGCACCAAGGGAAACCTAGCAAACCTATACATTTTGGAACACTAGACACCCAGGGAAATTCAGGATGGGTTGACTCGACTGCCTACCACCAGGTTCTGTTACCCATAATCCCTTGTAAAGCTAAGAAATTGACAAAAAAACGCATTTTCCTCACTTTTCTGTGGTGGAAAGTTCTGGGATCTGCGTGGATCAACAAATTTCCACCCACCCAGAGTTCCCCCGCGTCTCTCGAAAAAAATGGTACCTTACTTGCCTGGTTCTGCCTAGTGCCTGCGACAGGAAACAGCGCAAAACGCAACGTGGTCGCACCTCAATTTTGCGGTGAAATCAGGCACTTTTTGGGCAAAGAGACTACCTTTTGTTTTTGAACCCTAGCTCTGCCGGCACCTAGAGAAACCTAGCAAACCTATACATTTATGAAAACTAGACACCCAGGGGAATTCAGTATGGGGTGACTTGACTGCCTACCACCATGTTCTGTTACCCATAATCCCTTGCAAAGCTAAGAAATTGATAAACAAAATGCATTTTCCTCACTTTTCTGTGGTGGAAAGTTCTGGAATCTGCGTGGATCAACAATTTTCCACCCACCCAGCGTTCCCCCGGGTCTCCCGAAAAAAATGGCACCTCACTTGCCTGGGTCTGCCTAGTGCCTGCAACAGGAAACAGCGCAAAACGCAACGTGGTCACACCTCAATTTCGCGGTGAAATCGGGCCCTTTTTGGGCAAAGAGACTACCTTTTGTTTTTGAACCCTAGCTCTGCCGACACCTAGGGAAACCTAGCAAACCTATACATTTTTGAAAACTAGACACCCAGGGGAATTTAGGATGGGGTTACTCGACAGCCTACCACTAGGTTCTGTTACCCAGAATCCCTTGCAAAGCGAAGAAATTGACCAAAAAAACGCATTTTCCTCACATTTTGGTGGTGGAAAGTTCTGGAATCTGCGTGGATCAACAATTTACCACCCACCCAGCGTTCCCCCGGGTCTCCCGGAAAAAAATGGTACCTCACTTGCCTGGGTCTGCATAGTGCCTGCAACAGGAAACAGCGCAAAACGCAACGTGGTCGCACCTCAATTTCGCGGTGAAATCGGGCACTTTTTGGGCAAAGAGACTACCTTTTGTTTTTTAACCCTAGCTGTGCCGGCACCTAGGGAAACCTAGCAAACCTATACATTTGTGAAAACTAGACACCCAGGGTAATTCAAGATGGGGTGACTCGACTGCCTACCACCAGGTTCTGTTACCCAGAATCACTTGCAAAACTAAGAGATTGACAAAAAAATGCATTTTACTCACTTTTCTGTGGTGGAAAGTTCTGGAATCTTCGTGGATCAACAAATTTCCACCCACCCAGCGTTCCCCCGGGTCTCCCGAAAGAAATGGCACCTCACTTGCCTGGGTCTGCCTAGTGTCTGCAACAGGAAACAGCGCAAAACGCAACGTGGTCGCACCTCAATTTCGCGGTGAAATCGGGCCCTTTTTGGGCAAAGAGACTACCTTTTGTTTTTGAACCCTAGCTCTGCCGGCACCTAGGGAAACCTAGCAAACCTATACATTTTGGAAAACTAGACACCCAGGGAAATTCAGGATGGGTTGACTCGACTGCCTACCACCAGGTTCTGTTACCCAGAATCCCTTGTAAAGCTAAGAAATTGACAAAAAAACGTATTTTCCTCACTTTTCTGTGGTGGAAAGTTCTGGGATCTGCGTGGATCAACAAATTTCCACCCACCCAGAGTTCCCCCGCGTCTCTCGAAAAAAATGGTACCTTACTTGCCTGGTTCTGCCTAGTGCCTGCGACAGGAAACAGCGCAAAACGCAACGTGGTCGCACCTCAATTTCGCGGTGAAATCGCCACTTTTTGGGCAAAGAGACTACCTTTTGTTTTTGAACCCTAGCTCTGCCGGCACCTAGAGAAACCTAGCAAACCTATACATTTATGAAAACTAGACACCCAGGGGAATTCAGTATGGGGTGACTTGACTGCCTACCACCATGTTCTGTTACCCATAATCCCTTGCAAAGCTAAGAAATTGATAAACAAAATGCATTTTCCTCACTTTTCTGTGGTGGAAAGTTCTGGAATCTGCGTGGATCAACAAATTTCTACCCACCCAGCATTCCCCCGGGTCTCCCAAAAAAGATGGTACCTCACTTGCCTGGGTCTGCCTAGTGCCTGCGACAGGAAACAGCGCAAAACCCAACGTGGTCGCACCTCAATTTCGCGGTGAAATCGGGCCCTTTTTGGGCAAAGAGACTACCTTTTGTTTTTTAACCCTAGCTCTGCCGGCACCTAGGGAAACCTAGCAAACCTATAAATTTTTGAAAACTAGACACCCAGGGTAATTCAGGATGGGGTGACTCGACTGCCTACCACCAGGTTCTGTTACCCAGAATCCCTTGCAAAGCTAAGAAATTGACAAACAAAACACATTTTCCTCACATTTCTGTGGTGGAAAGTTCTGGAATCTGCGTGGATCAACAATTTTCCACCCACCCAGCGTTCCCCCGGGTCTCCCGAAAAAAATGGCACCTCACTTGCCTGGGTCTGCCTAGTGCCTGCAACAGGAAACAGCGCAAAACGCAACGTGGTCACACCTCAATTTCGCGGTGAAATCGGGCCCTTTTTGGGCAAAGAGACTACCTTTTGTTTTTGAACCCTAGCTCTGCCAACACCTAGGAAAACCTAGCAAACCTATACGTTTTTGAAAACTAGACACCCAGTGGAATTCAGGATGGGGTTACTCAACAGCCTACCACTAGGTTCTGTTACCCAGAATCCCTTGCAAAGTGAAGAAATTGACAAACAAAACGCATTTTCCTCACATTTTGGTGGTGGAAAGTTCTGGAATCTGCGTGGATCAACAATTTACCACCCACCCAGCGTTTCCCCGGGTCTCCCGGAAAAAAATGGTACCTCACTTGCCTGGGTCTGCATAGTGCCTGCAACAGGAAACAGCGCAAAACGCAACGTGGTCGCACCTCAATTTCGCGGTGAAATCGGGCACTTTTTGGGCAAAGAGACTACCTTTTGTTTTTGAACCCTAGCTCTGCCAGCACTTAGGGAAACCTAGCAAACCTATACATTTGTGAAAACTAGACACCCAGGGGAATTCAGGATGGGGTTACTCGACAGCCTACCACTAGGTTCTGTTACCCAGAATCCCTTGCAAAGCGAAGAAATTGACAAAAAAAACACATTTTCCTCACATTTTGGTGGTGGAAAGTTCTGGAATCTGCGTGGATCAACAATTTTCCACCCACCCAGCGTTCCCCCGGGTCTCCCAAAAAAAATGGTACCTCACTTCCCTGGGTCTGCCTAGTGCCTGCGACAGGAAACAGCGCAAAACGCAACGTGGTCGCACCTCAATTTCGCGGTGAAATCGGGCCCTTTTTGGGCAAAGAGACTACCTTTTGTTTTTTTACCCTAGCTCTGCCGGCATCTAGGGAAACCTAGCAAACCTATACATTTTTGAAACTAGACATCCAGAGGAATTCAGGATGGGGTTACTCGACTACCTACCACCAGGTTCTGTTACCCAGAATCCCTTGCAAAGTTAAAAAATTACTAAAAAAACGCATTTTCCTCACATTTCTGTGGTGGAAAGTTCTGGAATCTGCGTGGATCAACAATTTTCTACCCACCCAGCGTTTCCCCGGGTCTCCCGAAAAAAATGGTACCTCACTTGCCTGGGTCTGCCAAGTGCCTGCGACAGGAAACAGCGCAAAACTCAACGTGGTCGCACCTCAATTTCGCAGTGAAATCGGGCCCTTTTTGGGCAAAGAGAATACCTTTTGTTTTTGAACCCTAGCTCTGACGGCACCAAGGGAAACCTAGCAAACCTATACATTTTGGAAAACTAGACACCCAGGGAAATTCAGGATGGGTTGACTCGACTGCCTACCACCAGGTTCTGTTACCCAGAATCCCTTGTAAAGCTAAGAAATTGACAAAAAAACGCATTTTCCTCACTTTTCTGTGGTGGAAAGTTCTGGGATCTGCGTGGATCAACAAATTTCCACCCACCCAGAGTTCCCCCGCGTCTCTCGAAAAAAATGGTACCTTACTTGCCTGGTTCTGCCTAGTGCCTGCGACAGGAAACAGCGCAAAATGCAACGTGGTCGCACCTCAATTTTGCGGTGAAATCGGGCACTTTTTGGGCAAAAGAGACTACCTTTTGTTTTTGAACCCTAGCTCTGCCGGCACCTAGAGAAACCTAGCAAACCTATACATTTATGAAAACTAGACACCCAGGGGAATTCAGTATGGGGTGACTTGACTGCCTACCACCATGTTCTGTTACCCATAATCCCTTGCAAAGCTAAGAAATTGATAAACAAAATGCATTTTCCTCACTTTTCTGTGGTGGAAAGTTCTGGAATCTGCGTGGATCAACAATTTTCCACCCACCCAGCGTTCCCCCGGGTCTCCCGAAAAAAATGGCACCTCACTTGCCTGGGTCTGCCTAGTGCCTGCAACAGGAAACAGCGCAAAACGCAACGTGGTCACACCTCAATTTCGCAGTGAAATCGGGCCCTTTTTGGGCAAAGAGACTACCTTTTGTTTTTGAACCCTAGCTCTGCCGACACCTAGAGAAACCTAGCAAACCTATACGTTTTTGAAAACTAGACACTCAGGGGAATTCAGGATGGGGTTACTCGACAGCCTACCACTAGGTTCTGTTACCCAGAATCCCTTGCAAAGCGAAGAAATTGACCAAAAAAACGCATTTTCCTCACATTTTGGTGGTGGAAAGTTCTGGAATCTGCGTGGATCAACAATTTACCACCCACCCAGCGTTCCCCCGGGTCTCCCGGAAAAAAATGGTACCTCACTTGCCTGGGTCTGCATAGTGCCTGCAAGAGGAAACAGCGCAAAACGCAACGTGGTCGCACCTCAATTTCGCGGTGAAATCGGGCCCTTTTTGGGCAAAGAGACTACCTTTTGTTTTTGAACCCTAGCTCTGCCGGCACCTAGGGAAACCTAGCAAACCTTTACATTTCTGAAAACTAGACATCCAGAGGAATTCAGGATGGGGTTACTCGACTGCCTACCACCAGGTTCTGTTACCCAGAATCCCTTGCAAAGTTAAGAAATTACTAAAAAAACACATTTTCCTCACATTTCTGTGGTGGAAAGTTCTGGAATCTGCGTGGATCAACAATTTTCTACCCAACCAGAGTTTCCCCGGGTCTCCCGAAAAAAATGGTACCTCACTTGCCTGGGTCTGCCAAGTGCCTGCGACAGGAAACAGCGCAAAACTCAATGTGGTCGCACCTCAATTTCGCAGTGAAATCGGGCCCTTTTTGGGCAAAGAGAATACCTTTTGTTTTTGAACCCTAGCTCTGACGGCACCAAGGGAAACCTAGCAAACCTATACATTTTGGAAAACTAGACACCCAGGGAAATTCAGGATGGGTTGACTCGACTGCCTACCACCAGGTTCTGTTACCCAGAATCCCTTGTAAAGCTAAGAAATTGACAAAAAAACGCATTTTCCTCACTTTTCTGTGGTGGAAAGTTCTGGGATCTGCGTGGATCAACAAATTTCCACCCACCCAGAGTTCCCCCGCGTCTCTCGAAAAAAATGGTACCTTACTTGCCTGGTTCTGCCTAGTGCCTGCAACAGGAAACAGCGCAAAACGCAACGTGGTCGCACCTCAATTTCGCGGTGAAATCGGGCACTTTTTGGGCAAAGAGACTACCTTTTGTTTTTGAACCCTAGCTCTGCCGGCACCTAGAGAAACCTAGCAAACCTATACATTTATGAAAACTAGACACCCAGGGGAATTCAGTATGGGGTGACTTGACTGCCTACCACCATGTTCTGTTACCCATAATCCCTTGCAAAGCTAAGAAATTGATAAACAAAATGCATTTTCCTCACTTTTCTGTGGTGGAAAGTTCTGGAATCTGCGTGGATCAACAAATTTCCACCCACCCAGCATTCCCCCGGGTCTCCCAAAAAAGATGGTACCTCACTTGCCTGGGTCTGCCTAGTGCCTGCGACAGGAAACAGCGCAAAACCCAACGTGGTCGCACCTCAATTTCGCGGTGAAATCGGGCCCTTTTTGGGCAAAGAGACTACCTTTTGTTTTTTAACCCTAGCTCTGCCGGCACCTAGGGAAACCTAGCAAACCTATACATTTTTGAAAACTAGACACCCAGGGTAATTCAGGATGGGGTGACTCGACTGCCTACCACCAGGTTCTGTTACCCAGAATCCCTTGCAAAGCTAAGAAATTGACAAACAAAACACATTTTCCTCACATTTCTGTGGTGGAAAGTTCTGGAATCTGCGTGGATCAACAATTTTCCACCCACCCAGCGTTCCCCCGGGTCTCCCGAAAACAATGGCACCTCACTTGCCTGGGTCTGCCTAGTGCCTGCAACAGGAAACAGCGCAAATTGCAACGTGGTCACACCTCAATTTCGCGGTGAAATCGGGCCCTTTTTGGGCAAAGAGACTACCTTTTGTTTTTGAACCCTAGCTCTGCCGACACCTAGGAAAACCTAGCAAACCTATACGTTTTTGAAAACTAGACACCCAGGGGAATTCAGGATGGGGTTACTCAACAGCCTACCACTAGGTTCTGTTACCCAGAATCCCTTGCAAAGTGAAGAAATTGACAAAAAAAACGCATTCCTCACATTTTGGTGGTGGAAAGTTCTGGAATCTGTGTGGATCAACAATTTACCACCCACCCAGCGTTTCCCCGGGTCTCCCGGAAAAAAATGGTACCTCACTTGCCTGGGTCTGCATAGTGCCTGCAACAGGAAACAGCGCAAAACGCAACGTGGTCGCACCTCAATTTCGCGGTGAAATCGGGCACTTTTTGGGCAAAGAGACTACCTTTTGTTTTTGAACCCTAGCTCTGCCAGCACCTAGGGAAACCTAGCAAACCTATACATTTGTGAAAACTAGACACCCAGGGTAATTCAGGATGGGGTGACTCGACTGCCTACCACCAGGTTCTGTTACCCAGAATCACTTGCAAAACTAAGAGATTGACAAAAAAATGCATGTTACTCACTTTTCTGTGATGGAAAGTTCTGGAATCTTCGTGGATCAACAAATTTCCACCCACCCAGCGTTCCCCTGGGTCTCCCGAAAGAAATGGCACCTCACTTGCCTGGGTCTGCCTAGTGCCTGCAACAGGAAACAGCGCAAAACACAATGTGGTCGCACCTCAATTTCACGGTGAAATCGGGCCCTTTTTGGGCAAAGAGACTACCTTTTGTTTTTTTACCCTAGCTCTGCCGGCATCTAGGGAAACCTAGCAAACCTATACGTTTCTGAAAACTAGACACCCAGGGGAATTCAGGATGGGGTTACTCGACAGCCTACCACTAGGTTCTGTTACCCAGAATCCCTTGCAAAGCGAAGAAATTGACAAAAAAAACACATTTTCCTCACATTTTGGTGGTGGAAAGTTCTGGAATCTGCGTGGATCAACAATTTTCCACCCACCCAGCGTTCCCCCGGGTCTCCCAAAAAAAATGGTACCTCACTTCCCTGGGTCTGCCTAGTGCCTGCGACAGGAAACAGCGCAAAACGCAACGTGGTCGCACCTCAATTTCGCGGTGAAATCGGGCCCTTTTTGGGCAAAGAGACTACCTTTTGTTTTTTTACCCTAGCTCTGCCGGCATCTAGGGAAACCTAGCAAACCTATACATTTTTGAAACTAGACATCCAGAGGAATTCAGGATGGGGTTACTCGACAGCCTACCACTAGGTTCTGTTACCCAGAATCCCTTGTAAAGCTAAGAAATTGACAAAAAAATGCATTTTCCTCACTTTTCTGTGGTGGAAAGTTCTGGGATCTGCGTGGATCAACAAATTTCCACCCACCCAGAGTTCCCCCGCGTCTCTCGAAAAAAATGGTACCTTACTTGCCTGGTTCTGCCTAGTGCCTGCGACAGGAAACAGCGCAAAATGCAACGTGGTCGCACCTCAATTTTGCGGTGAAATCGGGCACTTTTTGGGCAAAGAGACTACCTTTTGTTTTTGAACCCTAGCTCTGCCGGCACCTAGAGAAACCTAGCAAACCTATACATTTATGAAAACTAGACACCCAGGGGAATTCAGTATGGGGTGACTTGACTGCCTACCATCATGTTCTGTTACCCATAATCCCTTGCAAAGCTAAGAAATTGATAAACAAAATGCATTTTCCTCACTTTTCTGTGGTGGAAAGTTCTGGAATCTGCGTGGATCAACAATTTTCCACCCACCCAGCGTTCCCCCGGGTCTCCCGAAAAAAATGGCACCTCACTTGCCTGGGTCTGCCTAGTGCCTGCAACAGGAAACAGCGCAAAACGCAACGTGGTCACACCTCAATTTCGCAGTGAAATCGGGCCCTTTTTGGGCAAAGAGACTACCTTTTGTTTTTGAACCCTAGCTCTGCCGACACCTAGGGAAACCTAGCAAACCTATACGTTTTTGAAAACTAGACACTCAGGAGAATTCAGGATGGGGTTACTCGACAGCCTACCACTAGGTTCTGTTACCCAGAATCCCTTGCAAAGCGAAGAAATTGACAAAAAAAACGCATTTTCCTCACATTTTGGTGGTGGAAAGTTCTGGAATCTGCGTGGATCAACAA
Organism: Lissotriton helveticus; assembly: GCF_964261635.1. NCBI lineage: Eukaryota > Metazoa > Chordata > Amphibia > Caudata > Salamandridae > Lissotriton > Lissotriton helveticus. The sequence continues at coordinate 1,792,141,287 of NC_136068.1, forward strand.
TTTACCACCCACCCAGCGTTCCCCCGGGTCTCCCGGAAAAAAATGGTACCTCACTTGCCTGGGTCTGCATAGTGCCTGCAAGAGGAAACAGCGCAAAACGCAACGTGGTCGCACCTCAATTTCGCGGTGAAATCGGGCACTTTTTGGGCAAAGAGACTACCTTTTGTTTTTTAACCCTAGCTCTGCCGGCACCTAGGGAAACCTAGCAAACCTATACATTTGTGAAAACTAGACACCCAGGGTAATTCAAGATGGGGTGACTCGACTGCCTACCACCAGGTTCTGTTACCCAGAATCACTTGCAAAACTAAGAGATTGACAAAAAAATGCATTTTACTCACTTTTCTGTGGTGGAAAGTTCTGGAATCTTCGTGGATCAACAAATTTCCACCCACCCAGCGTTCCCCCGGGTCTCCCGAAAGAAATGGCACCTCACTTGCCTGGGTCTGCCTAGTGTCTGCAACAGGAAACAGCGCAAAACGCAACGTGGTCGCACCTCAATTTCGCGGTGAAATCGGGCACTTTTTGGGCAAAGAGACTACCTTTTGTTTTTGAACCCTAGCTCTGCCGGCACCTAGAGAAACCTAGCAAACCTATACATTTATGAAAACTAGACACCCAGGGGAATTCAGTATGGGGTGACTTGACTGCCTACCACCATGTTCTGTTACCCATAATCCCTTGCAAATCTAAGAAATTGATAAACAAAATGCATTTTCCTCAATTTTCTGTGGTGGAAAGTTCTGGAATCTGCGTGGATCAACAATTTTCCACCCACCCAGCGTTCCCCCGGGTCTCCCGAAAAAAATGGCACCTCACTTGCCTGGGTCTGCCTAGTGCCTGCAACAGGAAACATCGCAAAACGCAACGTGGTCACACCTCAATTTCGCAGTGAAATCGGGCCCTTTTTGGGCAAAGAGACTACCTTTTGTTTTTGAACCCTAGCTCTGCCGACACCTAGGGAAACCTAGCAAACCTATACGTTTTTGAAAACTAGACACTCAGGGGAATTCAGGATGGGGTTACTCGACAGCCTACCACTAGGTTCTGTTACCCAGAATCCCTTGCAAAGCGAAGAAATTGACAAAAAAAACGCATTTTCCTCACATTTTGGTGGTGGAAAGTTCTGGAATCTGCGTGGATCAACAATTTACCACCCACCCAGCGTTCCCCCGGGTCTCCCGGAAAAAAATGGTACCTCACTTGCCTGGGTCTGCATAGTGCCTGCAAGAGGAAACAGCGCAAAACGCAACGTGGTCGCACCTCAATTTCGCGGTGAAATCGGGCACTTTTTGGGCAAAGAGACTACCTTTTGTTTTTTAACCCTAGCTCTGCCGGCACCTAGGGAAACCTAGCAAACCTATACATTTGTGAAAACTAGACACCCAGGGTAATTCAAGATGGGGTGACTCGACTGCCTACCACCAGGTTCTGTTACCCAGAATCCCTTGCAAAGCTAAGAAATTGACAAACAAAACACATTTTCCTCACATTTCTGTGGTGGAAAGTTCTGGAATCTGCGTGGATCAACAATTTTCCACCCACCCAGCGTTCCCCCGGGTCTCCCGAAAACAATGGCACCTCACTTGCCTGGGTCTGCCTAGTGCCTGCAACAGGAAACAGCGCAAATTGCAACGTGGTCACACCTCAATTTCGCGGTGAAATCGGGCCCTTTTTGGGCAAAGAGACTACCTTTTGTTTTTGAACCCTAGCTCTGCCGACACCTAGGAAAACCTAGCAAACCTATACGTTTTTGAAAACTAGACACCCTGGGGAATTCAGGATGGGGTTACTCAACAGCCTACCACTAGGTTCTGTTACCCAGAATCCCTTGCAAAGTGAAGAAATTGACAAAAAAAACGCATTCCTCACATTTTGGTGGTGGAAAGTTCTGGAATCTGTGTGGATCAACAATTTACCACCCACCCAGCGTTTCCCCGGGTCTCCCGGAAAAAAATGGTACCTCACTTGCCTGGGTCTGCATAGTGCCTGCAACAGGAAACAGCGCAAAACGCAACGTGGTCGCACCTCAATTTCGCGGTGAAATCGGGCACTTTTTGGGCAAAGAGACTACCTTTTGTTTTTGAACCCTAGCTCTGCCAGCACCTAGGGAAACCTAGCAAACCTATACATTTGTGAAAACTAGACACCCAGGGTAATTCAGGATGGGGTGACTCGACTGCCTACCACCAGGTTCTGTTACCCAGAATCACTTGCAAAACTAAGAGATTGACAAAAAAATGCATGTTACTCACTTTTCTGTGATGGAAAGTTCTGGAATCTTCGTGGATCAACAAATTTCCACCCACCCAGCGTTCCCCTGGGTCTCCCGAAAGAAATGGCACCTCACTTGCCTGGGTCTGCCTAGTGCCTGCAACAGGAAACAGCGCAAAACACAATGTGGTCGCACCTCAATTTCACGGTGAAATCGGGCCCTTTTTGGGCAAAGAGACTACCTTTTGTTTTTTTACCCTAGCTCTGCCGGCATCTAGGGAAACCTAGCAAACCTATACGTTTCTGAAAACTAGACACCCAGGGGAATTCAGGATGGGGTTACTCGACAGCCTACCACTAGGTTCTGTTACCCAGAATCCCTTGCAAAGCGAAGAAATTGACAAAAAAAACACATTTTCCTCACATTTTGGTGGTGGAAAGTTCTGGAATCTGCGTGGATCAACAATTTTCCACCCACCCAGCGTTCCCCCGGGTCTCCCAAAAAAAATGGTACCTCACTTCCCTGGGTCTGCCTAGTGCCTGCGACAGGAAACAGCGCAAAACGCAACGTGGTCGCACCTCAATTTCGCGGTGAAATCGGGCCCTTTTTGGGCAAAGAGACTACCTTTTGTTTTTTTACCCTAGCTCTGCCGGCATCTAGGGAAACCTAGCAAACCTATACATTTTTGAAACTAGACATCCAGAGGAATTCAGGATGGGGTTACTCGACAGCCTACCACTAGGTTCTGTTACCCAGAATCCCTTGTAAAGCTAAGAAATTGACAAAAAAATGCATTTTCCTCACTTTTCTGTGGTGGAAAGTTCTGGGATCTGCGTGGATCAACAAATTTCCACTCACCCAGAGTTCCCCCGCGTCTCTCGAAAAAAATGGTACCTTACTTGCCTGGTTCTGCCTAGTGCCTGCGACAGGAAACAGCGCAAAATGCAACGTGGTCGCACCTCAATTTTGCGGTGAAATCGGGCACTTTTTGGGCAAAGAGACTACCTTTTGTTTTTGAACCCTAGCTCTGCCGGCACCTAGAGAAACCTAGCAAACCTATACATTTATGAAAACTAGACACCCAGGGGAATTCAGTATGGGGTGACTTGACTGCCTACCATCATGTTCTGTTACCCATAATCCCTTGCAAAGCTAAGAAATTGATAAACAAAATGCATTTTCCTCACTTTTCTGTGGTGGAAAGTTCTGGAATCTGCGTGGATCAACAATTTTCCACCCACCCAGCGTTCCCCCGGGTCTCCCGAAAAAAATGGCACCTCACTTGCCTGGGTCTGCCTAGTGCCTGCAACAGGAAACAGCGCAAAACGCAACGTGGTCACACCTCAATTTCGCAGTGAAATCGGGCCCTTTTTGGGCAAAGAGACTACCTTTTGTTTTTGAACCCTAGCTCTGCCGACACCTAGGGAAACCTAGCAAACCTATACGTTTTTGAAAACTAGACACTCAGGAGAATTCAGGATGGGGTTACTCGACAGCCTACCACTAGGTTCTGTTACCCAGAATCCCTTGCAAAGCGAAGAAATTGACAAAAAAAACGCATTTTCCTCACATTTTGGTGGTGGAAAGTTCTGGAATCTGCGTGGATCAACAATTTACCACCCACCCAGCGTTCCCCCGGGTCTCCCGGAAAAAAATGGTACCTCACTTGCCTGGGTCTGCATAGTGCCTGCAAGAGGAAACAGCGCAAAACGCAACGTGGTCGCACCTCAATTTCGCGGTGAAATCGGGCACTTTTTGGGCAAAGAGACTACCTTTTGTTTTTTAACCCTAGCTCTGCCGGCACCTAGGGAAACCTAGCAAACCTATACATTTGTGAAAACTAGATACCCAGGGTAATTCAAGATGGGGTGACTCGACTGCCTACCACCAGGTTCTGTTACCCAGAATCACTTGCAAAACTAAGAGATTGACAAAAAAAATGCATTTTACTCACTTTTCTGTGGTGGAAAGTTCTGGAATCTTCGTGGATCAACAAATTTCCACCCACCCAGCGTTCCCCCGGGTCTCCCGAAAGAAATGGCACCTCACTTGCCTGGGTCTGCCTAGTGTCTGCAACAGGAAACAGCGCAAAACGCAACGTGGTCGCACCTCAATTTCGCGGTGAAATCGGGCACTTTTTGGGCAAAGAGACTACCTTTTGTTTTTGAACCCTAGCTCTGCCGGCACCTAGAGAAACCTAGCAAACCTATACATTTATGAAAACTAGACACCCAGGGGAATTCAGTATGGGGTGACTTGACTGCCTACCACCATGTTCTGTTACCCATAATCCCTTGCAAATCTAAGAAATTGATAAACAAAATGCATTTTCCTCAATTTTCTGTGGTGGAAAGTTCTGGAATCTGCGTGGATCAACAATTTTCCACCCACCCAGCGTTCCCCCGGGTCTCCCGAAAAAAATGGCACCTCACTTGCCTGGGTCTGCCTAGTGCCTGCAACAGGAAACAGCGCAAAACGCAACGTGGTCACACCTCAATTTCGCAGTGAAATCGGGCCCTTTTTGGGCAAAGAGACTACCTTTTGTTTTTGAACCCTAGCTCTGCCGACACCTAGGGAAACCTAGCAAACCTATACGTTTTTGAAAACTAGACACTCAGGGGAATTCAGGATGGGGTTACTCGACAGCCTACCACTAGGTTCTGTTACCCAGAATCCCTTGCAAAGCGAAGAAATTGACAAAAAAAACGCATTTTCCTCACATTTTGGTGGTGGAAAGTTCTGGAATCTGCGTGGATCAACAATTTACCACCCACCCAGCGTTCCCCCGGGTCTCCCGGAAAAAAATGGTACCTCACTTGCCTGGGTCTGCATAGTGCCTGCAAGAGGAAACAGCGCAAAACGCAACGTGGTCGCACCTCAATTTCGCGGTGAAATCGGGCACTTTTTGGGCAAAGAGACTACCTTTTGTTTTTTAACCCTAGCTCTGCCGGCACCTAGGGAAACCTAGCAAACCTATACATTTGTGAAAACTAGACACCCAGGGTAATTCAAGATGGGGTGACTCGACTGCCTACCACCAGGTTCTGTTACCCAGAATCACTTGCAAAACTAAGAGATTGACAAACAAATGCATTTTACTCACTTTTCTGTGGTGGAAAGTTCTGGAATCTTCATGGATCAACAAATTTCCACCCACCCAGCGTTCCCCCGGGTCTCCCGAAAGAAATGGCACCTCACTTGCCTGGGTCTGCCTAGTGTCTGCGACAGGAAACAGTGCAAAATGCAACGTGGTCGCACCTCAATTTCGCGGTGAAATCGGGCACTTTTTGGGCAAAGAGACTACCTTTTGTTTTTTAACCCTAGCTCTGCCGGCACCTAGAGAAACCTAGCAAACCTATACATTTATGAAAACTAGACACCCAGGGGAATTCAGTATGGGGTGACTTGACTGCCTACCACCATGTTCTGTTACCCATAATCCCTTGCAAATCTAAGAAATTGATAAACAAAATGCATTTTCCTCAATTTTCTGTGGTGGAAAGTTCTGGAATCTGCGTGGATCAACAATTTTCCACCCACCCAGCGTTCCCCCGGGTCTCCCGAAAAAAATGGCACCTCACTTGCCTGGGTCTGCCTAGTGCCTGCAACAGGAAACATCGCAAAACGCAACGTGGTCACACCTCAATTTCGCAGTGAAATCGGGCCCTTTTTGGGCAAAGAGACTACCTTTTGTTTTTGAACCCTAGCTCTGCCGACACCTAGGGAAACCTAGCAAACCTATACGTTTTTGAAAACTAGACACTCAGGGGAATTCAGGATGGGGTTACTCGACAGCCTACCACTAGGTTCTGTTACCCAGAATCCCTTGCAAAGCGAAGAAATTGACAAAAAAAACGCATTTTCCTCACATTTTGGTGGTGGAAAGTTCTGGAATCTGCGTGGATCAACAATTTACCACCCACCCAGCGTTCCCCCGGGTCTCCCGGAAAAAAATGGTACCTCACTTGCCTGGGTCTGCATAGTGCCTGCAAGAGGAAACAGCGCAAAACGCAACGTGGTCGCACCTCAATTTCGCGGTGAAATCGGGCACTTTTTGGGCAAAGAGACTACCTTTTGTTTTTTAACCCTAGCTCTGCCGGCACCTAGGGAAACCTAGCAAACCTATACATTTGTGAAAACTAGACACCCAGGGTAATTCAAGATGGGGTGACTCGACTGCCTACCACCAGGTTCTGTTACCCAGAATCCCTTGCAAAGCTAAGAAATTGACAAACAAAACACATTTTCCTCACATTTCTGTGGTGGAAAGTTCTGGAATCTGCGTGGATCAACAATTTTCCACCCACCCAGCGTTCCCCCGGGTCTCCCGAAAACAATGGCACCTCACTTGCCTGGGTCTGCCTAGTGCCTGCAACAGGAAACAGCGCAAATTGCAACGTGGTCACACCTCAATTTCGCGGTGAAATCGGGCCCTTTTTGGGCAAAGAGACTACCTTTTGTTTTTGAACCCTAGCTCTGCCGACACCTAGGAAAACCTAGCAAACCTATACGTTTTTGAAAACTAGACACCCTGGGGAATTCAGGATGGGGTTACTCAACAGCCTACCACTAGGTTCTGTTACCCAGAATCCCTTGCAAAGTGAAGAAATTGACAAAAAAAACGCATTCCTCACATTTTGGTGGTGGAAAGTTCTGGAATCTGTGTGGATCAACAATTTACCACCCACCCAGCGTTTCCCCGGGTCTCCCGGAAAAAAATGGTACCTCACTTGCCTGGGTCTGCATAGTGCCTGCAACAGGAAACAGCGCAAAACGCAACGTGGTCGCACCTCAATTTCGCGGTGAAATCGGGCACTTTTTGGGCAAAGAGACTACCTTTTGTTTTTGAACCCTAGCTCTGCCAGCACCTAGGGAAACCTAGCAAACCTATACATTTGTGAAAACTAGACACCCAGGGTAATTCAGGATGGGGTGACTCGACTGCCTACCACCAGGTTCTGTTACCCAGAATCACTTGCAAAACTAAGAGATTGACAAAAAAATGCATGTTACTCACTTTTCTGTGATGGAAAGTTCTGGAATCTTCGTGGATCAACAAATTTCCACCCACCCAGCGTTCCCCTGGGTCTCCCGAAAGAAATGGCACCTCACTTGCCTGGGTCTGCCTAGTGCCTGCAACAGGAAACAGCGCAAAACACAATGTGGTCGCACCTCAATTTCACGGTGAAATCGGGCCCTTTTTGGGCAAAGAGACTACCTTTTGTTTTTTTACCCTAGCTCTGCCGGCATCTAGGGAAACCTAGCAAACCTATACGTTTCTGAAAACTAGACACCCAGGGGAATTCAGGATGGGGTTACTCGACAGCCTACCACTAGGTTCTGTTACCCAGAATCCCTTGCAAAGCGAAGAAATTGACAAAAAAAACACATTTTCCTCACATTTTGGTGGTGGAAAGTTCTGGAATCTGCGTGGATCAACAATTTTCCACCCACCCAGCGTTCCCCCGGGTCTCCCAAAAAAAATGGTACCTCACTTCCCTGGGTCTGCCTAGTGCCTGCGACAGGAAACAGCGCAAAACGCAACGTGGTCGCACCTCAATTTCGCGGTGAAATCGGGCCCTTTTTGGGCAAAGAGACTACCTTTTGTTTTTTTACCCTAGCTCTGCCGGCATCTAGGGAAACCTAGCAAACCTATACATTTTTGAAACTAGACATCCAGAGGAATTCAGGATGGGGTTACTCGACAGCCTACCACTAGGTTCTGTTACCCAGAATCCCTTGTAAAGCTAAGAAATTGACAAAAAAATGCATTTTCCTCACTTTTCTGTGGTGGAAAGTTCTGGGATCTGCGTGGATCAACAAATTTCCACTCACCCAGAGTTCCCCCGCGTCTCTCGAAAAAAATGGTACCTTACTTGCCTGGTTCTGCCTAGTGCCTGCGACAGGAAACAGCGCAAAATGCAACGTGGTCGCACCTCAATTTTGCGGTGAAATCGGGCACTTTTTGGGCAAAGAGACTACCTTTTGTTTTTGAACCCTAGCTCTGCCGGCACCTAGAGAAACCTAGCAAACCTATACATTTATGAAAACTAGACACCCAGGGGAATTCAGTATGGGGTGACTTGACTGCCTACCATCATGTTCTGTTACCCATAATCCCTTGCAAAGCTAAGAAATTGATAAACAAAATGCATTTTCCTCACTTTTCTGTGGTGGAAAGTTCTGGAATCTGCGTGGATCAACAATTTTCCACCCACCCAGCGTTCCCCCGGGTCTCCCGAAAAAAATGGCACCTCACTTGCCTGGGTCTGCCTAGTGCCTGCAACAGGAAACAGCGCAAAACGCAACGTGGTCACACCTCAATTTCGCAGTGAAATCGGGCCCTTTTTGGGCAAAGAGACTACCTTTTGTTTTTGAACCCTAGCTCTGCCGACACCTAGGGAAACCTAGCAAACCTATACGTTTTTGAAAACTAGACACTCAGGAGAATTCAGGATGGGGTTACTCGACAGCCTACCACTAGGTTCTGTTACCCAGAATCCCTTGCAAAGCGAAGAAATTGACAAAAAAAACGCATTTTCCTCACATTTTGGTGGTGGAAAGTTCTGGAATCTGCGTGGATCAACAATTTACCACCCACCCAGCGTTCCCCCGGGTCTCCCGGAAAAAAATGGTACCTCACTTGCCTGGGTCTGCATAGTGCCTGCAAGAGGAAACAGCGCAAAACGCAACGTGGTCGCACCTCAATTTCGCGGTGAAATCGGGCACTTTTTGGGCAAAGAGACTACCTTTTGTTTTTTAACCCTAGCTCTGCCGGCACCTAGGGAAACCTAGCAAACCTATACATTTGTGAAAACTAGATACCCAGGGTAATTCAAGATGGGGTGACTCGACTGCCTACCACCAGGTTCTGTTACCCAGAATCACTTGCAAAACTAAGAGATTGACAAAAAAAATGCATTTTACTCACTTTTCTGTGGTGGAAAGTTCTGGAATCTTCGTGGATCAACAAATTTCCACCCACCCAGCGTTCCCCCGGGTCTCCCGAAAGAAATGGCACCTCACTTGCCTGGGTCTGCCTAGTGTCTGCAACAGGAAACAGCGCAAAACGCAACGTGGTCGCACCTCAATTTCGCGGTGAAATCGGGCACTTTTTGGGCAAAGAGACTACCTTTTGTTTTTGAACCCTAGCTCTGCCGGCACCTAGAGAAACCTAGCAAACCTATACATTTATGAAAACTAGACACCCAGGGGAATTCAGTATGGGGTGACTTGACTGCCTACCACCATGTTCTGTTACCCATAATCCCTTGCAAATCTAAGAAATTGATAAACAAAATGCATTTTCCTCAATTTTCTGTGGTGGAAAGTTCTGGAATCTGCGTGGATCAACAATTTTCCACCCACCCAGCGTTCCCCCGGGTCTCCCGAAAAAAATGGCACCTCACTTGCCTGGGTCTGCCTAGTGCCTGCAACAGGAAACAGCGCAAAACGCAACGTGGTCACACCTCAATTTCGCAGTGAAATCGGGCCCTTTTTGGGCAAAGAGACTACCTTTTGTTTTTGAACCCTAGCTCTGCCGACACCTAGGGAAACCTAGCAAACCTATACGTTTTTGAAAACTAGACACTCAGGGGAATTCAGGATGGGGTTACTCGACAGCCTACCACTAGGTTCTGTTACCCAGAATCCCTTGCAAAGCGAAGAAATTGACAAAAAAAACGCATTTTCCTCACATTTTGGTGGTGGAAAGTTCTGGAATCTGCGTGGATCAACAATTTACCACCCACCCAGCGTTCCCCCGGGTCTCCCGGAAAAAAATGGTACCTCACTTGCCTGGGTCTGCATAGTGCCTGCAAGAGGAAACAGCGCAAAACGCAACGTGGTCGCACCTCAATTTCGCGGTGAAATCGGGCACTTTTTGGGCAAAGAGACTACCTTTTGTTTTTTAACCCTAGCTCTGCCGGCACCTAGGGAAACCTAGCAAACCTATACATTTGTGAAAACTAGACACCCAGGGTAATTCAAGATGGGGTGACTCGACTGCCTACCACCAGGTTCTGTTACCCAGAATCACTTGCAAAACTAAGAGATTGACAAACAAATGCATTTTACTCACTTTTCTGTGGTGGAAAGTTCTGGAATCTTCATGGATCAACAAATTTCCACCCACCCAGCGTTCCCCCGGGTCTCCCGAAAGAAATGGCACCTCACTTGCCTGGGTCTGCCTAGTGTCTGCGACAGGAAACAGTGCAAAATGCAACGTGGTCGCACCTCAATTTCGCGGTGAAATCGGGCACTTTTTGGGCAAAGAGACTACCTTTTGTTTTTGAACCCTAGCTCTGCCGGCACCTAGAGAAACCTAGCAAACCTATACATTTATGAAAACTAGACACCCAGGGGAATTCAGTATGGGGTGACTTGACTGCCTACCACCATGTTCTGTTACCCATAATCCCTTGCAAAGCTAAGAAATTGATAAACAAAATGCATTTTCCTCACTTTTCTGTGGTGGAAAGTTCTGGAATCTGCGTGGATCAACAATTTTCCACCCACCCAGCGTTCCCCCGGGTCTCCCGAAAAAAATGGCACCTCACTTGCCTGGGTCTGCCTAGTGCCTGCAACAGGAAACAGCGCAAAACGCAACGTGGTCACACCTCAATTTCGCAGTGAAATCGGGCCCTTTTTGGGCAAAGAGACTACCTTTTGTTTTTGAACCCTAGCTCTGCCGACACCTAGGGAAACCTAGCAAACCTATACGTTTTTGAAAACTAGACACTCAGGGGAATTCAGGATGGGGTTACTCGACAGCCTACCACTAGGTTCTGTTACCCAGAATCCCTTGCAAAGCGAAGAAATTGACAAAAAAAATGCATTTTCCTCACATTTTGGTGGTGGAAAGTTCTGGAATCTGCATGGATCAACAATTTACCACCCACCCAGCGTTCCCCCGGGTCTCCCGGAAAAAAATGGTACCTCACTTGCCTGGGTCTGCATAGTGCCTGCAAGAGGAAACAGCGCAAAACGCAACGTGGTCGCACCTCAATTTCGCGGTGAAATCGGGCACTTTTTGGGCAAAGAGACTACCTTTTGTTTTTTAACCCTAGCTCTGCCGGCACCTAGGGAAACCTAGCAAACCTTTACATTTCTGAAAACTAGACATCCAGAGGAATTCAGGATGGGGTTACTCGACTGCCTACCACCAGGTTCTGTTACCCAGAATCCCTTGCAAAGTTAAGAAATTACTAAAAAAACACATTTTCCTCACATTTCTGTGGTGGAAAGTTCTGGAATCTGCGTGGATCAACAATTTTCTACCCACCCAGCGTTTCCCCGGGTCTCCCGAAAAAAATGGTACCTCACTTGCCTGGGTCTGCCAAGTGCCTGCGACAGGAAACAGCGCAAAACTCAATGTGGTCGCACCTCAATTTCGCAGTGAAATCGGGCCCTTTTTGGGCAAAGAGAATACCTTTTGTTTTTGAACCCTAGCTCTGACGGCACCAAGGGAAACCTAGCAAACCTATACAGTTTGGAAAACTAGACACCCAGGGAAATTCAGGATGGGTTGACTCGACTGCCTACCACCAGGTTCTGTTACCCAGAATCCCTTGTAAAGCTAAGAAATTGACAAAAAAACGCATTTTCCTCACTTTTCTGTGGTGGAAAGTTCTGGGATCTGCGTGGATCAACAAATTTCCACCCACCCAGAGTTCCCCCGCGTCTCTAGAAAAAAATGGTACCTTACTTGCCTGGTTCTGCCTAGTGCCTGCAACAGGAAACAGCGCAAAACGCAACGTGGTCGCACCTCAATTTCGCGGTGAAATCGGGCACTTTTTGGGCAAAGAGACTACCTTTTGTTTTTGAACCCTAGCTCTGCCGGCACCTAGAGAAACCTAGCAAACCTATACATTTATGAAAACTAGACACCCAGGGGAATTCAGTATGGGGTGACTTGACTGCCTACCACCATGTTCTGTTACCCATAATCCCTTGCAAAGCTAAGAAATTGATAAACAAAATGCATTTTCCTCACTTTTCTGTGGTGGAAAGTTCTGGAATCTGCGTGGATCAACAATTTTCTACCCACCCAGCGTTTCCCCGGGTCTCCCGAAAAAAATGGTACCTCACTTGCCTGGGTCTGCCAAGTGCCTGCGACAGGAAACAGCGCAAAACTCAATGTGGTCGCACCTCAATTTCGCAGTGAAATCGGGCCCTTTTTGGGCAAAGAGAATACCTTTTGTTTTTGAACCCTAGCTCTGACGGCACCAAGGGAAACCTAGCAAACCTATACATTTTGGAAAACTAGACACCCAGGGAAATTCAGGATGGGTTGACTCGACTGCCTACCACCAGGTTCTGTTACCCAGAATCCCTTGTAAAGCTAAGAAATTGACAAAAAAACGCATTTTCCTCACTTTTCTGTGGTGGAAAGTTCTGGGATCTGCGTGGATCAACAAATTTCCACCCACCCAGAGTTTCCCCGCGTCTCTCGAAAAAAATGGGACCTTACTTGCCTGGTTCTGCCTAGTGCCTGCAACAGGAAACAGCGCAAAACGCAACGTGGTCGCACCTCAATTTCGCGGTGAAATCGGGCACTTTTTGGGCAAAGAGACTACCTTTTGTTTTTGAACCCTAGCTCTGCCGGCACCTAGAGAAACCTAGCAAACCTATACATTTATGAAAACTAGACACCCAGGGGAATTCAGTATGGGGTGACTTGACTGCCTACCACCATGTTCTGTTACCCATAATCCCTTGCAAAGCTAAGAAATTGATAAACAAAATGCATTTTCCTCACTTTTCTGTGGTGGAAAGTTCTGGAATCTGCGTGGATCAACAAATTTCCACCCACCCAGCATTCCCCCGGGTCTCCCAAAAAAGATGGTACCTCACTTGCCTGGGTCTGCCTAGTGCCTGCGACAGGAAACAGCGCAAAACCCAACGTGGTTGCACCTCAATTTCGCGGTGAAATCGGGCCCTTTTTGGGCAAAGAGACTACCTTTTGTTTTTTAACCCTAGCTCTGCCGGCACCTAGGGAAACCTAGCAAACCTATACATTTTTGAAAACTAGACACCCAGGGTAATTCAGGATGGGGTGACTCGACTGCCTACCACCAGGTTCTGTTACCCAGAATCCCTTGCAAAGCTAAGAAATTGACAAACAAAACACATTTTCCTCACATTTCTGTGGTGGAAAGTTCTGGAATCTGCGTGGATCAACAATTTTCCACCCACCCAGCGTTCCCCCGGGTCTCCCGAAAAAAATGGCACCTCACTTGCCTGGGTCTGCCTAGTGCCTGCAACAGGAAACAGCGCAAAACGCAACGTGGTCACACCTCAATTTCGCGCTGAAATCGGGCCCTTTTTGGGCAAAGAGACTACCTTTTGTTTTTGAACCCTAGCTCTGCCGACACCTAGGAAAACCTAGCAAACCTATACGTTTTTGAAAACTAGACACCCAGGGGAATTCAGGATGGGGTTACTCAACAGCCTACCACTAGGTTCTGTTACCCAGAATCCCTTGCAAAGTGAAGAAATTGACAAAAAAACGCATTTTCCTCACATTTTGGTGGTGGAAAGTTCTGGAATCTGCGTGGATCAACAATTTACCACCCACCCAGCGTTTCCCCGGGTCTCCCGGAAAAAAATGGTACCTCACTTGCCTGGGTCTGCATAGTGCCTGCAACAGGAAACAGCGCAAAACGCAACGTGGTCGCACCTCAATTTCGCGGTGAAATCGGGCACTTTTTGGGCAAAGAGACTACCTTTTGTTTTTTAACCCTAGCTCTGCCAGCACCTAGGGAAACCTAGCAAACCTATACATTTGTAAAAACTAGACACGCAGGGTAATTCAGGATGGGGTGACTCGACTGCCTACCACAAGGTTCTGTTACCCAGAATCACTTGCAAAACTAAGAGATTGACAAAAAAATGCATGTTACTCACTTTTCTGTGGTGGAAAGTTCTGGAATCTTCGTGGATCAACAAATTTCCACCCACCCAGCGTTCCCCTGGGTCTCCCGAAAGAAATGGCACCTCACTTGCCTGGGTCTGCCTAGTGCCTGCAACAGGAAACAGCGCAAAACGCAATGTGGTCGCACCTCAATTTCACGGTGAAATCGGGCCCTTTTTGGGCAAAGAGACTACCTTTTGTTTTTTTACCCTAGCTCTGCCGGCATCTAGGGAAACCTAGCAAACCTATACGTTTTTGAAAACTAGACACCCAGGGGAATTCAGGATGGGGTTACTCGACAGCCTACCACTAGGTTCTGTTACCCAGAATCCCTTGCAAAGCGAAGAAATTGACAAAAAAACACATTTTCCTCACATTTTGGTGGTGGAAAGTTCTGGAATCTGCGTGGATCAACAATTTTCCACCCACCCAGCGTTCCCCCGGGTCTCCCAAAAAAAATGGTACCTCACTTCCCTGGGTCTGCCTAGTGCCTGCGACAGGAAACAGCGCAAAACACAACGTGGTCGCACCTCAATTTCGCGGTGAAATCGGGCCCTTTTTGGGCAAAGAGACTACCTTTTGTTTTTTTACCCTAGCTCTGCCGGCATCTAGGGAAACCTAGCAAACCTATACATTTTTGAAACTAGACATCCAGAGGAATTCAGGATGGGGTTACTCGACTACCTACCACCAGGTTCTGTTACCCAGAATCCCTTGCAAAGTTAAAAAATTACTAAAAAAACGCATTTTCCTCACATTTCTGTGGTGGAAAGTTCTGGAATCTGCGTGGATCAACAATTTTCTACCCACCCAGCGTTTCCCCGGGTCTCCCGAAAAAAATGGTACCTCACTTGCCTGGGTCTGCCAAGTGCCTGCGACAGGAAACAGCGCAAAACTCAACGTGGTCGCACCTCAATTTCGCAGTGAAATCGGGCCCTTTTTGGGCAAAGAGAATACCTTTTGTTTTTGAACCCTAGCTCTGACGGCACCAAGGGAAACCTAGCAAACCTATACATTTTGGAAAACTAGACACCCAGGGAAATTCAGGATGGGTTGACTCGACTGCCTACCACCAGGTTCTGTTACCCAGAATCCCTTGTAAAGCTAAGAAATTGACAAAAAAATGCATTTTCCTCACTTTTCTGTGGTGGAAAGTTCTGGGATCTGCGTGGATCAACAAATTTCCACCCACCCAGAGTTCCCCCGCGTCTCTCAAAAAAAATGGTACCTTACTTGCCTGGTTCTGCCTAGTGCCTGCGACAGGAAACAGCGCAAAATGCAACGTGGTCGCACCTCAATTTTGCGGTGAAATCGGGCACTTTTTGGGCAAAGAGACTACCTTTTGTTTTTGAACCCTAGCTCTGCCGGCACCTAGAGAAACCTAGCAAACCTATACATTTATGAAAACTAGACACCCAGGGGAATTCAGTATGGGGTGACTTGACTGCCTACCACCATGTTCTGTTACCCATAATCCCTTGCAAAGCTAAGAAATTGATAAACAAAATGCATTTTCCTCACTTTTCTGTGGTGGAAAGTTCTGGAATCTGCGTGGATCAACAATTTTCCACCCACCCAGCGTTCCCCCGGGTCTCCCGAAAAAAATGGCACCTCACTTGCCTGGGTCTGCCTAGTGCCTGCAACAGGAAACAGCGCAAAACGCAACGTGGTCACACCTCAATTTCGCAGTGAAATCGGGCCCTTTTTGGGCAAAGAGACTACCTTTTGTTTTTGAACCCTAGCTCTGCCGACACCTAGGGAAACCTAGCAAACCTATACGTTTTTGAAAACTAGACACTCAGGAGAATTCAGGATGGGGTTACTCGACAGCCTACCACTAGGTTCTGTTACCCAGAATCCCTTGCAAAGCGAAGAAATTGACAAAAAAAATTCATTTTCCTCACATTTTGGTGGTGGAAAGTTCTGGAATCTGTGTGGATCAACAATTTAGCACCCACCCAGCGTTCCCCCGGGTCTCCCGGAAAAAAATGGTACCTCACTTGCCTGGGTCTGCATAGTGCCTGCAAGAGGAAACAGCGCAAAACGCAACGTGGTCGCACCTCAATTTCGCGGTGAAATCGGGCACTTTTTGGGCAAAGAGACTACCTTTTGTTTTTTAACCCTAGCTCTGCCGGCACCTAGGGAAACCTAGCAACCCTATACATTTGTGAAAACTAGACACCCAGGGTAATTCAAGATGGGGTGACTCGACTGCCTACCACCAGGTTCTGTTACCCAGAATCACTTGCAAAACTAAGAGATTGACAAAAAAATGCATTTTACTCACTTTTCTGTGGTGGAAAGTTCTGGAATCTTCGTGGATCAACAAATTTCCACCCACCCAGCGTTCCCCCGGGTCTCCCGAAAGAAATGGCACCTCACTTGCCTGGGTCTGCCTAGTGTCTGCAACAGGAAACAGCGCAAAACGCAACGTGGTCGCACCTCAATTTCGCGGTGAAATCGGGCCCTTTTTGGGC
Organism: Lissotriton helveticus; assembly: GCF_964261635.1. Classification (NCBI taxonomy): domain Eukaryota; kingdom Metazoa; phylum Chordata; class Amphibia; order Caudata; family Salamandridae; genus Lissotriton; species Lissotriton helveticus. Next base: position 1,792,157,893 of record NC_136068.1, read on the forward strand.
AAAGAGACTACCTTTTGTTTTTGAACCCTAGCTCTGCCGGCACCTAGGGAAACGTAGCAAACCTTTACATTTCTGAAAACTAGACATCCAGAGGAATTCAGGATGGGGTTACTCGACTGCCTACCACCAGGTTCTGTTACCCAGAATCCCTTGCAAAGTTAAGAAATTACTAAAAAAACACATTTTCCTCACATTTCTGTGGTGGAAAGTTCTGGAATCTGCGTGGATCAACAATTTTCTACCCACCCAGCGTTTCCCCGGGTCTCCCGAAAAAAATGGTACCTCACTTGCCTGGGTCTGCCAAGTGCCTGCGACAGGAAACAGCGCAAAACTCAACGTGGTCGCACCTCAATTTCGCAGTGAAATCGGGCCCTTTTTGGGCAAAGAGAATACCTTTTGTTTTTGAACCCTAGCTCTGACGGCACCAAGGGAAACCTAGCAAACCTATACATTTTGGAAAACTAGACACCCAGGGAAATTCAGGATGGGTTGACTCGACTGCCTACCACCAGGTTCTGTTACCCAGAATCCCTTGTAAAGCTAAGAAATTGACAAAAAAAGGCATTTTCCTCACTTTTCTGTGGTGGAAAGTTCTGGGATCTGCGTGGATCAACAAATTTCCACCCACCCAGAGTTCCCCCGCGTCTCTCGAAAAAAATGGTACCTTACTTGCCTGGTTCTGCCTAGTGCCTGCGACAGGAAACAGCGCAAAACGCAACGTGGTCGCACCTCAATTTCGCGGTGAAATCGGGCACTTTTTGGGCAAAGAGACTACCTTTTGTTTTTGAACCCTAGCTCTGCCGGCACCTAGAGAAACCTAGCAAACCTATACATTTATGAAAACTAGACACCCAGGGGAATTCAGTATTGGGTGACTTGACTGCCTACCACCATGTTCTGTTACCCATAATCCCTTGCAAAGCTAAGAAATTGATAAACAAAATGCATTTTCCTCACTTTTCTGTGGTGGAAAGTTCTGGAATCTGCATGGATCAACAAATTTCCACCCACCCAGCGTTCCCCCGGGTCTCCCAAAAAAGATGGTACCTCACTTGCCTGGGTCTGCCTAGTGCCTGCGACAGGAAACAGCGCAAAACCCAACGTGGTCGCACCTCAATTTCGCGGTGAAATCGGGCCCTTTTTGGGCAAAGAGACTACCTTTTGTTTTTTAACCCTAGCTCTGCCGGCACCTAGGGAAACCTAGCAAACCTATACATTTTTGAAAACTAGACACCCAGGGTAATTCAGGATGGGGTGACTCGACTGCCTACCACCAGGTTCTGTTACCCAGAATCCCTTGCAAAGCTAAGAAATTGACAAACAAAACACATTTTCCTCACATTTCTGTGGTGGAAAGTTCTGGAATCTGCGTGGATCAACAATTTTCCACCCACCCAGCGTTCCCCCGGGTCTCCCGAAAAAAATGGCACCTCACTTGCCTGGGTCTGCCTAGTGCCTGCAACAGGAAACAGCGCAAAACGCAACGTGGTCACACCTCAATTTCGCGGTGAAATCGGGCCCTTTTTGGGCAAAGAGACTACCTTTTGTTTTTGAACCCTAGCTCTGCCGACACCTAGGAAAACCTAGCAAACCTATACGTTTTTGAAAACTAGACACCCAGGGGAATTCAGGATGGGGTTACTCGACAGCCTACCACTAGGTTCTGTTACCCAGAATCCCTTGCAAAGCGAACATATTGACAAAAAAAACGCATTTTCCTCACATTTTGGTGGTGGAAAGTTCTGGAATCTGCGTGGATCAACAATTTACCACCCACCCAGCGTTCCCCCGGGTCTCCCGGAAAAAAATGGTACCTCACTTGCCTGGGTCTGCATAGTGCCTGCAACAGGAAACAGCGCAAAACGCAACGTGGTCGCACCTCAATTTCGCGGTGAAATCGGGCACTTTTTGGGCAAAGAGACTACCTTTTGTTTTTGAACCCTAGCTCTGCCAGCACCTAGGGAAACCTAGCAAACCTATACATTTGTGAAAACTAGACACCCAGGGTAATTCAGGATGGGGTGACTCGACTGCCTACCACCAGGTTCTGTTACCCAGAATCACTTGCAAAACTAAGAGATTGACAAAAAAATGCATTTTACTCACTTTTCTGTGGTGGAAAGTTCTGGAATCTTCGTGGATCAACATATTTCCACCCACCCAGCGTATCCCCGGGTCTCCCGAAAGAAATGGCACCTCACTTGCCTGGGTCTGCCTAGTGTCTGCAACAGGAAACAGCGCAAAACGCAACGTGGTCGCACCTCAATTTCGCGGTGAAATCGGGCCCTTTTTGGGCAAAGAGACTACCTTTTGTTTTTGAACCCTAGCTCTGCCGGCACCTAGGGAAACCTAGCAAACCTATACATTTTGGAAAACTAGACACCCAGGGAAATTCAGGATGGGTTGACTCGACTGCCTACCACCAGGTTCTGTTACCCAGAATCCCTTGTAAAGCTAAGAAATTGACAAAAAAATGCATTTTCCTCACTTTTCTGTGGTGGAAAGTTCTGGGATCTGCGTGGATCAACAAATTTCCACCCACCCAGAGTTCCCCCGCGTCTCTCGAAAAAAATGGTACCTTACTTGCCTGGTTCTGCCTAGTGCCTGCGACAGGAAACAGCGCAAAACGCAACGTGGTCGCACCTCAATTTTGCGGTGAAATCGGGCACTTTTTGGGCAAAGAGACTACCTTTTGTTTTTGAACCCTAGCTCTGCCGGCACCTAGAGAAACCTAGCAAACCTATACATTTATGAAAACTAGACACCCAGGGGAATTCAGTATGGGGTGACTTGACTGCCTACCACCATGTTCTGTTACCCATAATCCCTTGCAAATCTAAGAAATTGATAAACAAAATGCATTTTCCTCACTTTTCTGTGGTGGAAAGTTCTGGAATCTGCGTGGATCAACAAATTTCCACCAACCCAGCATTCCCCCGGGTCTCCCAAAAAAGATGGTACCTCACTTGCCTGGGTCTGCCTAGTGCCTGCGACAGGAAACAGCGCAAAACCCAACGTGGTCGCACCTCAATTTCGCGGTGAAATCGGGCCCTTTTTGGGCAAAGAGACTACCTTTTGTTTTTTAACCCTAGCTCTGCCGGCACCTAGGGAAACCTAGCAAACCTATACATTTTTGAAAACTAGACACCCAGGGTAATTCAGGATGGGGTGACTTGACTGCCTACCACCAGGTTCTGTTACCCAGAATCCCTTGCAAATCTAAGAAATTGACAAACAAAACACATTTTCCTCACATTTCTGTGGTGGAAAGTTCTGGAATCTGCGTGGATCAACAATTTTCCACCCACCCAGCGTTCCCCCGGGTCTCCCGAAAAAAATGGCACCTCACTTGCCTGGGTCTGCCTAGTGAATGCAACAGGAAACAGCGCAAAACGCAACGTGGTCACACCTCAATTTCGCGGTGAAATCGGGCCCTTTTTGGGCAAAGAGACTACCTTTTGTTTTTGAACCCTAGCTCTGCCGACACCTAGGAAAACCTAGCAAACCTATACGTTTTTGAAAACTAGACACCCAGGGGAATTCAGGATGGGGTTACTCAACAGCCTACCACTAGGTTCTGTTACCCAGAATCCCTTGCAAAGTGAAGAAATTGACAAAAAAACGCATTTTCTTCACATTTTGGTGGTGGAAAGTTCTGGAATCTGCGTGGATCAACAATTTACCACCCACCCAGCGTTCCCCCGGGTCTCCCGGAAAAAAATGGTACCTCACTTGCCTGGGTCTGCATAGTGCCTGCAACAGGAAACAGCGCAAAACGCAATGTGGTCGCACCTCAATTTCACGGTGAAATCCGGCCCTTTTTGGGCAAAGAGACTACCTTTTGTTTTTGAACCCTAGCTCTGCCGGTACCTAGGGAAATCTAGCAAACCTATACATTTTTGAAAACTAGACACCCAGGGGAATTCAGGATGGGGTGACTCGACTGCCTACCACCATGTTCTGTTACCCATAATCCCTTGCAAAGCTAAGAAATTGATAAACAAAATGCATTTTCCTCACTTTTCTGTGGTGGAAAGTTCTGGAATCTGCGTGGATCAACAAATTTCCACCCACCCAGCATTCCCCCGGGTCTCCCGAAAAAAATGGTACCTCACTTCCCTGGGTCTGCATCGTGCCTGCGACAGGAAACAGCGCAAAACGCAACGTGGTCGCACCTCAATTTTGCGGTGAAATCGGGCACTTTTTGGGCAAATGACTACCTTTTATTTTTTAACCCTAGCTCTGCCGGCACCTAGGGAAACCTAGCAACCCTATACATTTGTGAAAACTAGACACCCAGGGTAATTCAAGATGGGGTGACTCGACTGCCTACCACCAGGTTCTGTTACCCAGAATCACTTGCAAAACTAAGAGATTGACAAAAAAATGCATTTTACTCACTTTTCTGTGGTGGAAAGTTCTGGAATCTTCGTGGATCAACAAATTTCCACCCACCCAGCGTTCCCCCGGGTCTCCCGAAAGAAATGGCACCTCACTTGCCTGGGTCTGCCTAGTGTCTGCAACAGGAAACAGCGCAAAACGCAACGTGGTCGCACCTCAATTTCGCGGTGAAATCTGGCCCTTTTTGGGCAAAGAGACTACCTTTTGTTTTTTTACCCTAGCTCTGCCGGCATCTAGGGAAACCTAGCAAACCTATACGTTTTTGAAAACTAGACACCCAGGGAAATTCAGGATGGGTTGACTCGACTGCCTACCACCAGGTTCTGTTACCCAAAATCCCTTGTAAAGCTAAGAAATTGACAAAAAAATGCATTTTCCTCACTTTTCTGTGGTGGAAAGTTCTGGGATCTGCGTGGATCAACAAATTTCCACCCACCCAGAGTTCCCCCGCGTCTCTCGAAAAAAATGGTACCTTACTTGCCTGGTTCTGCCTAGTGCCTGCGACAGGAAACAGCGCAAAACGCAACGTGGTCGCACCTCAATTTTGCGGTGAAATCGGGCACTTTTTGGGCAAAGAGACTACCTTTTGTTTTTTAACCCTAGCTCTGCCGGCACCTAGGGAAACCTAGCAACCCTATACATTTGTGAAAACTAGACACCCAGGGTAATTCAAGATGGGGTGACTCGACTGCCTACCACCAGGTTCTGTTACCCAGAATCACTTGCAAAACTAAGAGATTGACAAACAAATGCATTTTACTCACTTTTCTGTGGTGGAAAGTTCTGGAATCTTCGTGGATCAACAAATTTCCACCCACCCAGCGTTCCCCCGGGTCTCCCGAAAGAAATGGCACCTCACTTGCCTGGGTCTGCCTAGTGTCTGCAACAGGAAACAGCGCAAAACGCAACGTGGTCGCACCTCAATTTCGCTGTGAAATCGGGCCCTTTTTGGGCAAAGAGACTACCTTTTGTTTTTGAACCCTAGCTCTGCCGGCACCTAGGGAAACCTAGCAAACCTTTACATTTCTGAAAACTAGACATCCAGAGGAATTCAGGATGGGGTTACTCGACTGCCTACCACCAGGTTCTGTTACCCAGAATCCCTTGCAAAGTTAAGAAATTACTAAAAAAACACATTTTCCTCACATTTCTGTGGTGGAAAGTTCTGGAATCTGCGTGGATCAACAATTTTCTACCCACCCAGCGTTTCCCCGGGTCTCCCGAAAAAAATGGTACCTCACTTGCCTGGGTCTGCCAAGTGCCTGCGACAGGAAACAGCGCAAAACTCAACGTGGTCGCACCTCAATTTCGCAGTGAAATCGGGCCCTTTTTGGGCAAAGAGAATACCTTTTGTTTTTGAACCCTAGCTCTGACGGCACCAAGGGAAACCTAGCAAACCTATACATTTTGGAAAACTAGACACCCAGGGAAATTCAGGATGGGTTGACTCGACTGCCTACCACCAGGTTCTGTTACCCAGAATCCCTTGTAAAGCTAAGAAATTGACAAAAAAATGCATTTTCCTCACTTTTCTGTGGTGGAAAGTTCTGGGATCTGCGTGGATCAACAAATTTCCACCCACCCAGAGTTCCCCCGCGTCTCTCGAAAAAAATGGTACCTTACTTGCCTGGTTCTGCCTAGTGCCTGCGACAGGAAACAGCGCAAAACGCAACGTGGTCGCACCTCAATTTCGCGGTGAAATCGGGCACTTTTTGGGCAAAGAGACTACCTTTTGTTTTTGAACCCTAGCTCTGCCGGCACCTAGAGAAACCTAGCAAACCTATACATTTATGAAAACTAGACCCCCAGGGGAATTCAGTATGGGGTGACTTGACTGCCTACCACCATGTTCTGTTACCCATAATCCCTTGCAAAGCTAAGAAATTGATAAACAAAATGCATTTTCCTCACTTTTCTGTGGTGGAAAGTTCTGGAATCTGCATGGATCAACAAATTTCCACCCACCCAGCGTTCCCCCGGGTCTCCCAAAAAAGATGGTACCTCACTTGCCTGGGTCTGCCTAGTGCCTGCGACAGGAAACAGCGCAAAACGCAACGTGGTCACACCTCAATTTCGCGGTGAAATCGGGCCCTTTTTGGGCAAAGAGACTACCTTTTGTTTTTGAACCCTAGCTCTGCCGACACCTAGGAAAACCTAGCAAACCTATACGTTTTTGAAAACTAGACACCCAGGGGAATTCAGGATGGGGTTACTCGACAGCCTACCACTAGGTTCTGTTACCCAGAATCCCTTGCAAAGCGAACATATTGACAAAAAAAACGCATTTTCCTCACATTTTGGTGGTGGAAAGTTCTGGAATCTGCGTGGATCAACAATTTACCACCCACCCAGCGTTCCCCCGGGTCTCCCGGAAAAAAATGGTACCTCACTTGCCTGGGTCTGCATAGTGCCTGCAACAGGAAACAGCACAAAACGCAACGTGGTCGCACCTCAATTTCGCGGTGAAATCGGGCACTTTTTGGGCAAAGAGACTACCTTTTGTTTTTGAACCCTAGCTCTGCCAGCACCTAGGGAAACCTAGCAAACCTATACATTTGTGAAAACTAGACACCCAGGGTAATTCAGGATGGGGTGACTCGACTGCCTACCACCAGGTTCTGTTACCCAGAATCACTTGCAAAACTAAGAGATTGACAAAAAAATGCATTTTACTCACTTTTCTGTGGTGGAAAGTTCTGGAATCTTCGTGGATCAACAAATTTCCACCCACCCAGCGTATCCCCGGGTCTCCCGAAAGAAATGGCACCTCACTTGCCTGGGTCTGCCTAGTGTCTGCAACAGGAAACAGCGCAAAACGCAACGTGGTCGCACCTCAATTTCGCGGTGAAATCGGGCCCTTTTTGGGCAAAGAGACTACCTTTTGTTTTTGAACCCTAGCTCTGCCGGCACCTAGGGAAACCTAGCAAACCTATACATTTTGGAAAACTAGACACCCAGGGAAATTCAGGATGGGTTGACTCGACTGCCTACCACCAGGTTCTGTTACCCAGAATCCCTTGTAAAGCTAAGAAATTGACAAAAAAACGCATTTTCCTCACTTTTCTGTGGTGGAAAGTTCTGGGATCTGCGTGGATCAACAAATTTCCACCCACCCAGAGTTCCCCCGCGTCTCTCGAAAAAAATGGTACCTTACTTTCCTGGTTCTGCCTAGTGCCTGCGACAGGAAACAGCGCAAAACGCAACGTGGTCGCACCTCAATTTCGCGGTGAAATCGGGCACTTTTTGGGCAAAGAGACTACCTTTTGTTTTTGAACCCTAGCTCTGCCGGCACCTAGAGAAACCTAGCAAACCTATACATTTATGAAAACTAGACACCCAGGGGAATTCAGTATGGGGTGACTTGACTGCCTACCACCATGTTCTGTTACCCATAATCCCTTGCAAATCTAAGAAATTGATAAACAAAATGCATTTTCCTCACTTTTCTGTGGTGGAAAGTTCTGGAATCTGCGTGGATCAATAAATTTCCACCCACCCAGCATTCCCCCGGGTCTCCCAAAAAAGATGGTACCTCACTTGCCTGGGTCTGCCTAGTGCCTGCGACAGGAAACAGCGCAAAACTCAACGTGGTCGCACCTCAATTTCGCGGTGAAATCGGGCCCTTTTTGGGCAAAGAGACTACCTTTTGTTTTTTAACCCTAGCTCTGCCCGCACCTAGGGAAACCTAGCAAACCTATACATTTTTGAAAACTAGACACCCAGGGTAATTCAGGATGGGGTGACTCGACTGCCTACCACCAGGTTCTGTTACCCAGAATCCCTTGCAAAGCTAAGAAATTGACAAACAAAACACATTTTCCTCACATTTCTGTGGTGGAAAGTTCTGGAATCTGCGTGGATCAACAATTTTCCACCCACCCAGCGTTCCCCCGGGTCTCCCGAAAAAAATGGCACCTCACTTGCCTGGGTCTGCCTAGTGAATGCAACAGGAAACAGCGCAAAACGCAACGTGGTCACACCTCAATTTCGCGGTGAAATCGGGCCCTTTTTGGGCAAAGAGACTACCTTTTGTTTTTGAACCCTAGCTCTGCCGACACCTAGGAAAACCTAGCAAACCTATACGTTTTTGAAAACTAGACACCCAGGGGAATTCAGGATGGGGTTACTCAACAGCCTACCACTAGGTTCTGTTACCCAGAATCCCTTGCAAAGTGAAGAAATTGACAAAAAAAACGCATTTTCTTCACATTTTGGTGGTGGAAAGTTCTGGAATCTGCGTGGATCAACAATTTACCACCCACCCAGCGTTCCCCCGGGTCTCCCGGAAAAAAATGGTCCCTCACTTGCCTGGGTCTGCATAGTGCCTGCAACAGGAAACAGCGCAAAACGCAATGTGGTCGCACCTCAATTTCACGGTGAAATCGGGCCCTTTTTGGGCAAAGAGACTACCTTTTGTTTTTGAACCCTAGCTCTGCCGGTACCTAGGGAAATCTAGCAAACCTATACATTTTTGAAAACTAGACACCCAGGGGAATTCAGGATGGGGTGACTCGACTGCCTACCACCATGTTCTGTTACCCATAATCCCTTGCAAAGCTAAGAAATTGATAAACAAAATGCATTTTCCTCACTTTTCTGTGGTGGAAAGTTCTGGAATCTGCGTGGATCAACAAATTTCCACCCACCCAGCATTCCCCCGGGTCTCCCGAAAAAAATGGTACCTCACTTCCCTGGGTCTGCATCGTGCCTGCGACAGGAAACAGCGCAAAACGCAACGTGGTCGCACCTCAATTTCGCGGTGAAATCTGGCCCTTTTTGGGCAAAGAGACTACCTTTTGTTTTTTTACCCTAGCTCTGCCGGCATCTAGGGAAACCTAGCAAACCTATACGTTTTTGAAAACTAGACACCCAGGGAAATTCAGGATGGGTTGACTCGACTGCCTACCACCAGGTTCTGTTACCCAAAATCCCTTGTAAAGCTAAGAAATTGACAAAAAAATGCATTTTCCTCACTTTTCTGTGGTGGAAAGTTCTGGGATCTGCGTGGATCAACAAATTTCCACCCACCCAGAGTTCCCCCGCGTCTCTCGAAAAAAATGGTACCTTACTTGCCTGGTTCTGCCTAGTGCCTGCGACAGGAAACAGCGCAAAACGCAACGTGGTCGCACCTCAATTTTGCGGTGAAATCGGGCACTTTTTGGGCAAAGAGACTACCTTTTGTTTTTGAACCCTAGCTCTGCCGGCACCTAGAGAAACCTAGCAAACCTATACATTTATGAAAACTAGACACCCAGGGGAATTCAGTATGGGGTGACTTGACTGCCTACCACCATGTTCTGTTACCCATAATCCCTTGCAAAGCTAAGAAACTGATAAACAAAATGCATTTTCCTCACTTTTCTGTGGTGGAAAGTTCTGGAATCTGCGTGGATCAACAATTTTCCACCCACCCAGCGTTCCCCCGGGTCTCCCGAAAAAAATGGCACCTCACTTGCCTGGGTCTGCCTAGTGCCTGCAACAGGAAACAGCGCAAAACGCAACGTGGTCACACCTCAATTTCGCGGTGAAATCGGGCCCTTTTTGGGCAAAGAGACTACCTTTTGTTTTTGAACCCTAGCTCTGCCGACACCTAGGGAAACCTAGCAAACCTATACGTTTTTGAAAACTAGACACCCAGGGAAATTCAGGATGGGTTGACTCGACTGCCTACCACCAGGTTCTGTTACCCAGAATCCCTTGTAAAGCTAAGAAATTGACAAAAAAACGCATTTTCCTCACTTTTCTGTGGTGGAAAGTTCTGGAATCTGCGTGGATCAACAATTTACCACCCACCCAGCGTTCCCCCGGGTCTCCCGAAAGAAATGGTACCTCACTTGCCTGGGTCTGCCTAGTGCCTGCGACAGGAAACAGCGCAAAACGCAACGTGGTCGCACCTCAATTTTGCGGTGAAATCGGGCCTTTTTTGGGCAAAGAGACTACCTTTTGTTTTTTTACCCTAGCTCTGCCGGCATCTAGGGAAACCTAGCAAACCTATACATTTTTGAAACTAGACATCCAGAGGAATTCAGGATGGGGTTACTCGACTACCTACCACCAGGTACTGTTACCCAGAATCCCTTGCAAAGTTAAAAAATTACTAAAAAAACGCATTTTCCTCACTTTTCTGTGGTGGAAAGTTCTGGAATCTGCGTGGATCAACAAATTTCCACCCACCCAGCATTCCCCCGGGTCTCCCGAAAAAAATGGTACCTCACTTCCCTGGGTCTGCATCGTGCCTGCAACAGGAAACAGCGCAAAACGCAACGTGGTCGCACCTCAATTTTGCGGTGAAATCGGGCACTTTTTGGGCAAAGAGACTACCTTTTGTTTTTGAACCCTAGCTCTGCCGGCACCTAGAGAAACCTAGCAAACCTATACATTTATGAAAACTAGACACCCAGGGGAATTCAGTATGGGGTGACTTGACTGCCTACCACCATGTTCTGTTACCCATAATCCCTTGCAAAGCTAAGAAACTGATAAACAAAATGCATTTTCCTCACTTTTCTGTGGTGGAAAGTTCTGGAATCTGCGTGGATCAACAATTTTCCACCCACCCAGCGTTCCCCCGGGTCTCCCGAAAAAAATGGCACCTCACTTGCCTGGGTCTGCCTAGTGCCTGCAACAGGAAACAGCGCAAAACGCAACGTGGTCACACCTCAATTTCGCAGTGAAATCGGGCCCTTTTTGGGCAAAGAGACTACCTGTCATGCCTCGGGACTCCCCTACGCTGTCCCTTTAAGACACATGCTATTTAAAGAACCAGGAAACAGGGAACGACGCTTCACGTTCTTGCGTCAAGCTTCCCTTGTTTCCTGTTCCGTCTCTTCCTTGTTGCCTGACCCTGCAGTTCCTGTTTCGCTTTCCTGATTCCGTTGTTGGTAGCGTATGCGTCCCCTGCCTTCTCCTAACCCGGGAGACGCCTACGCAGTATAGGTTGGCAGTGTTCCGCTGCCTTCGGCGTATCTAGAGAACGCCTATCCCTCTCCTCCCCTTTCCGTGTGTCCCGCCCGGCGGCCGGGCTTAGCTCCGCCATCCGGCCGGGCACAGCATTCTCCGGTGTTGATAGATAGCCTGTATTCAACACCGGAATATACTTCCTTGTCATCTCCGCTGCTTGTGTTCTCCACCCGGCGGCCGGGCCTTGCTCCGCCGTCCGGTGGGAGCCATTTCAGAGGGTTCCACTCTAATTGTCCTCAGGCTGCTTTCTCCACCCGGCGGCCGGGCTTTGCTCCGCCATCCGGTGGGGATTGTTTTCCCTATTGATTTTCCAACTACTTGTGTACTGCACCCGGCGGCCGGGCTTAGCTCCGCTGTCCGGTGTCAGTACATTCCCTGGTCATTATTTGTTACTTAGTTAGTTAGTAAGTTACTCCCTATCTGTTTTACCTGTTCCTATCCTATTTCCACCTAGTCCCTATGATCCCCCGTTTCCGGTACATCAGCCATTTATCGCTGAGATATACTGGAACCCTCTTTTCTTGATATTTGGTGGCACTCTTGCGTGGATCAGGGTGGGTGCATATTCCACACTACCAAGAATCGCGGTAAGAACGCACATGCGTTACCAATTCTTTACTAGTACTACATATACGTATGTATGAGTTAAATGTCCTGCTTTGGTTCTTCTAGATGGTGATACACTGTATAAGATATCTCCAGAAGTGTTGGGCGGAAAGATCATTATATGCCACACAGTAGGGAAAGTGTCTTCGAAGGCTGGTCTATTATAGTTGATGTAAGAAGGGAGTTCTATGGGCCGTTATTGTACCTAACACCATCTCACATGCAGGTGCTCAACAGCCTATTGTGTCATCTCTGTTATAGCTCCAGACGCTGTGCCATTGTCTTCACCTTCACATGTTATATCTGCTACATACAAAGAACCAGGGGTATGTGATATGGTTGTATTTGTACATTGGTATATTAGTACTGGATTGGAGCTAGAATTGTTGACTTCCTCTTCTTATTCCAGCCTACCTGTTGGTTCCGGTTCCCTCCGCAGAGACACCATTGTATTCACTACTGGAGAGTGCCAACAATCATCGTTGTCTTCCCCCATCTTTCCTTGTTTTGTTTCCCTGTTTTCCCCTGGCGTGTCTCTCGTACTCTAGTGCTTGATAGAGTCGGAAGACCGTAGGGGAAGGCTGTGGATTACTCTTCGGATTCCTGACGCTCCTGTGGAACCAGCCTGCAATCCTTACACTACCTTTTGTTTTTGAACCCTAGCTCTGCCGACACCTAGGGAAACCTAGCAAACCTATATGTTTTTGAAAACTAGACACTCAGGGGAATTCAGGATGGGGTTACTCGACAGCCTACCACTAGGTTCTGTTACCCAGAATCCCTTGCAAAGCGAAGAAATTGACAAAAAAAATGCATTTTCCTCACATTTTGGGGGTGGAAAGTTCTGGAATCTGCGTGGATCAACAATTTACCACCCACCCAGCGTTCCCCCGGGTCTCCCGGAAAAAAATGGTACCTCACTTGCCTGGGTCTGCATAGTGCCTGCAAGAGGAAACAGCGCAAAACGCAACGTGGTCGCACCTCAATTTCGCGGTGAAATCGGGCCCTTTTTGGGCAAAGAGACTACCTTTTGTTTTTGAACCCTAGCTCTGCCGGCACCTAGGGAAACCTAGCAAACCTTTACATTTCTGAAAACTAGACATCCAGAGGAATTCAGGATGGGGTTACTCGACTGCCTACCACCAGGTTCTGTTACCCAGAATCCCTTGCAAAGTTAAGAAATTACTAAAAAAACACATTTTCCTCACATTTCTGTGGTGGAAAGTTCTGGAATCTGCGTGGATCAACAATTTTCTACCCACCCAGCGTTTCCCCGGGTCTCCCGAAAAAAATGGTACCTCACTTGCCTGGGTCTGCCAAGTGCCTGCGACAGGAAACAGCGCAAAACTCAATGTGGTCGCACCTCAATTTCGCAGTGAAATCGGGCCCTTTTTGGGCAAAGAGAATACCTTTTGTTTTTTAACCCTAGCTCTGACGGCACCAAGGGAAACCTAGCAAACCTATACATTTTGGAAAACTAGACACCCAGGGAAATTCAGGATGGGTTGACTCGACTGCCTACCACCAGGTTCTGTTACCCAGAATCCCTTGTAAAGCTAAGAAATTGACAAAAAAACGCATTTTCCTCACTTTTCTGTGGTGGAAAGTTCTGGGATCTGCGTGGATCAACAAATTTCCACCCACCCAGAGTTCCCCCGCGTCTCTCGAAAAAAATGGTACCTTACTTGCCTGGTTCTGCCTAGTGCCTGCAACAGGAAACAGCGCAAAACGCAACGTGGTCGCACCTCAATTTCGCGGTGAAATCGGGCACTTTTTGGGCAAAGAGACTACCTTTTGTTTTTTTACCCTAGCTCTGCCGGCATCTAGGGAAACCTAGCAAACCTATACATTTTTGAAACTAGACATCCAGAGGAATTCAGGATGGGGTTACTCGACTACCTACCACCAGGTTCTGTTACCCAGAATCCCTTGCAAAGTTAAAAAATTACTAAAAAAACGCATTTTCCTCACATTTCTGTGGTGGAAAGTTCTGGAATCTGCGTGGATCAACAATTTTCTACCCACCCAGCGTTTCCCCGGGTCTCCCGAAAAAAATGGTACCTCACTTGCCTGGGTCTGCCAAGTGCCTGCGACAGGAAACAGCGCAAAACTCAACGTGGTTGCACCTCAATTTCGCAGTGAAATCGGGCCCTTTTTGGGCAAAGAGAATACCTTTTGTTTTTGAACCCTAGCTCTGCCGGCATCTAGGGAAACCTAGCAAACCTATACATTTTTGAAACTAGACATCCAGAGGAATTCAGGATGGGGTTACTTGACTACCTACCACCAGGTTCTGTTACCCAGAATCCCTTGCAAAGTTAAAAAATTACTAAAAAAATGCATTTTCCTCACATTTCTGTGGTGGAAAGTTCTGGAATCTGCGTGGATCAACAATTTTCTACCCACCCAGCGTTTCCCCGGGTCTCCCGAAAAACATGGTACCTCACTTGCCTGGGTCTGCCAAGTGCCTGCGACAGGAAACAGCGCAAAACTCAAAGTGGTCGCACCTCAATTTCGCAGTGAAATCGGGCCCTTTTTGGACAAAGAGAATACCTTTTGTTTTTGAACCCTAGCTCTGACGGCACCAAGGGAAACCTAGCAAACCTATACATTTTGGAACACTAGACACCCAGGGAAATTCAGGATGGGTTGACTCGACTGCCTACCACCAGGTTCTGTTACCCAGAATCCCTTGTAAAGCTAAGAAATTGACAAAAAAACGCATTTTCCTCACTTTTCTGTGGTGGAAAGTTCTGGGATCTGCGTGGATCAACAAATTTCCACCCACCCAGAGTTCCCCCGCGTCTCTCGAAAAAAATGGTACCTTACTTGCCTGGTTCTGCCTAGTGCCTGCGATAGGAAACAGCGCAAAACGCAACGTGGTCGCACCTCAATTTCGCGGTGAAATCGCCACTTTTTGGGCAAAGAGACTACCTTTTGTTTTTGAACCCTAGCTCTGCCGGCACCTAGAGAAACCTAGCAAACCTATACATTTATGAAAACTAGACACCCAGGGGAATTCAGTATGGGGTGACTTGACTGCCTACCACCATGTTCTGTTACCCATAATCCCTTGCAAAGCTAAGAAATTGATAAACAAAATGCATTTTCCTCACTTTTCTGTGGTGGAAAGTTCTGGAATCTGCGTGGATGAACAAATTTCCACCCACCCAGCATTCCCCCGGGTCTCCCAAAAAAGATGGTACCTCACTTGCCTGGGTCTGCCTAGTGCCTGCGACAGGAAACAGCACAAAACCCAACGTGGTCGCACCTCAATTTCGCGGTGAAATCGGGCCCTTTTTGGGCAAAGAGACTACCTTTTGTTTTTTAACCCTAGCTCTGCCGGCACCTAGGGAAACCTAGCAAACCTATACATTTTTGAAAACTAGACACCCAGGGTAATTCAGGATGGGGTGACTCGACTGCCTACCACCAGGTTCTGTTACCCAGAATCCCTTGCAAAGCTAAGAAATTGACAAACAAAACACATTTTCCTCACATTTCTGTGGTGGAAAGTTCTGGAATCTGCGTGGATCAACAATTTTCCACCCACCCACCGTTCCCCCGGGTCTCCCGAAAAAAATGGCACCTCACTTGCCTGGGTCTGCCTAGTGCCTGCAACAGGAAACAGCGCAAAACGCAACGTGGTCACACCTCAATTTCGCGGTGAAATCGGGCCCTTTTTGGGCAAAGAGACTACCTTTTGTTTTTGAACCCTAGCTCTGCCGACACCTAGGAAAACCTAGCAAACCTATACGTTTTTGAAAACTAGACACCCAGGGGAATTCAGGATGGGGTTACTCAACAGCCTACCACTAGGTTCTGTTACCCAGAATCCCTTGCAAAGTGAAGAAATTGACAAAAAAAACGCATTTTCCTCACATTTTGGTGGTGGAAAGTTCTGGAAACTGCGTGGATCAACAATTTACCACCCACCCAGCGTTTCCCCGGGTCTCCCGGAAAAAAATGGTACCTCACTTGCCTGGGTCTGCATAGTGCCTGCCACAGGAAACAGCGCAAAACGCAAAGTGGTCGCACCTCAATTTCGCGGTGAAATCGGGCACTTTTTGGGCAAAGAGACTACCTTTTGTTTTTGAACCCTAGCTCTGCCAGCACCTAGGGAAACCTAGCAAACCTATACATTTGTGAAAACTAGACACCCAGGGGAATTCAGGATGGGGTTACTCGACAGCCTACCACTAGGTTCTGTTACCCAGAATCCCTTGCAAAGCGAAGAAATTGACAAAAAAAACACATTTTCCTCACATTTTGGTGGTGGAAAGTTCTGGAATCTGCGTGGATCAACAATTTTCCACCCACCCAGCGTTCCCCCGGGTCTCCCCAAAAAAATGGTACCTCACTTCCCTGGGTCTGCCTAGTGCCTGCGACAGGAAACAGCGCAAAACGCAACGTGGTCGCACCTCAATTTCGCGGTGAAATCGGGCCCTTTTTGGGCAAAGATACTACCTTTTGTTTTTTTACCCTAGCTCTGCCGGCATCTAGGGAAACCTAGCAAACCTATACATTTTTGAAACTAGACACCCAGGGAAATTCAGGATGGGTTGACTCGACTGCCTACCACCAGGTTCTGTTACCCAGAATCCCTTGTAAAGCTAAGAAATTGACAAAAAAACGCATTTTCCTCACTTTTCTGTGGTGGAAAGTTCTGGGATCTGCGTGGATCAACAAATTTCCACCCACCCAGAGTTCCCCCGCGTCTCTCGAAAAAAATGGTACCTTACTTGCCTGGTTCTGCCTAGTGCCTGCGACAGGAAACAGCGCAAAATGCAACGTGGTCGCACCTCAATTTTGCGGTGAAATCGGGCACTTTTTGGGCAAAGAGACTACCTTTTGTTTTTGAACCCTAGCTCTGCCGGCACCTAGAGAAACCTAGCAAACCTATACATTTATGAAAACTAGACACCCAGGGGAATTCAGTATGGGGTGACTTGACTGCCTACCACCATGTTCTGTTACCCATAATCCCTTGCAAAGCTAAGAAATTGATAAACAAAATGCATTTTCCTCACTTTTCTGTGGTGGAAAGTTCTGGAATCTGCGTGGATCAACAATTTTCCACCCACCCAGCGTTCCCCCGGGTCTCCCGAAAAAAATGGC
This sequence comes from Lissotriton helveticus, assembly GCF_964261635.1. Lineage (NCBI taxonomy): Eukaryota > Metazoa > Chordata > Amphibia > Caudata > Salamandridae > Lissotriton > Lissotriton helveticus. Next base: position 1,792,174,978 of record NC_136068.1, read on the forward strand.
ACCTCACTTGCCTGGGTCTGCCTAGTGCCTGCAACAGGAAACAGCGCAAAACGCAACGTGGTCACACCTCAATTTCGCAGTGAAATCGGGCCCTTTTTGGGCAAAGAGACTACCTGTCATGCCTCGGGACTCCCCTACGCTGTCCCTTTAAGACACATGCTATTTAAAGAACCAGGAAACAGGGAACGACGCTTCACGTTCTTGCGTCAAGCTTCCCTTGTTTCCTGTTCCGTCTCTTCCTTGTTGCCTGACCCTGCAGTTCCTGTTTCGCTTTCCTGATTCCGTTGTTGGTAGCGTATGCGTCCCCTGCCTTCTCCTAACCCGGGAGACGCCTACGCAGTATAGGTTGGCAGTGTTCCGCTGCCTTCGGCGTATCTAGAGAACGCCTATCCCTCTCCTCCCCTTTCCGTGTGTCCCGCCCGGCGGCCGGGCTTAGCTCCGCCATCCGGCCGGGCACAGCATTCTCCGGTGTTGATAGATAGCCTGTATTCAACACCGGAATATACTTCCTTGTCATCTCCGCTGCTTGTGTTCTCCACCCGGCGGCCGGGCCTTGCTCCGCCGTCCGGTGGGAGCCATTTCAGAGGGTTCCACTCTAATTGTCCTCAGGCTGCTTTCTCCACCCGGCGGCCGGGCTTTGCTCCGCCATCCGGTGGGGATTGTTTTCCCTATTGATTTTCCAACTACTTGTGTACTGCACCCGGCGGCCGGGCTTAGCTCCGCTGTCCGGTGTCAGTACATTCCCTGGTCATTATTTGTTACTTAGTTAGTTAGTAAGTTACTCCCTATCTGTTTTACCTGTTCCTATCCTATTTCCACCTAGTCCCTATGATCCCCCGTTTCCGGTACATCAGCCATTTATCGCTGAGATATACTGGAACCCTCTTTTCTTGATATTTGGTGGCACTCTTGCGTGGATCAGGGTGGGTGCATATTCCACACTACCAAGAATCGCGGTAAGAACGCACATGCGTTACCAATTCTTTACTAGTACTACATATACGTATGTATGAGTTAAATGTCCTGCTTTGGTTCTTCTAGATGGTGATACACTGTATAAGATATCTCCAGAAGTGTTGGGCGGAAAGATCATTATATGCCACACAGTGGGGAAAGTGTCTTCGAAGGCTGGTCTATTATAGTTGATGTAAGAAGGGAGTTCTATGGGCCGTTATTGTACCTAACACCATCTCACATGCAGGTGCTCAACAGCCTATTGTGTCATCTCTGTTATAGCTCCAGACGCTGTGCCATTGTCTTCACCTTCACATGTTATATCTGCTACATACAAAGAACCAGGGGTATGTGATATGGTTGTATTTGTACATTGGTATATTAGTACTGGATTGGAGCTAGAATTGTTGACTTCCTCTTCTTATTCCAGCCTACCTGTTGGTTCCGGTTCCCTCCGCAGAGACACCATTGTATTCACTACTGGAGAGTGCCAACAATCATCGTTGTCTTCCCCCATCTTTCCTTGTTTTGTTTCCCTGTTTTCCCCTGGCGTGTCTCTCGTACTCTAGTGCTTGATAGAGTCGGAAGACCGTAGGGGAAGGCTGTGGATTACTCTTCGGATTCCTGACGCTCCTGTGGAACCAGCCTGCAATCCTTACACTACCTTTTGTTTTTGAACCCTAGCTCTGCCGACACCTAGGGAAACCTAGCAAACCTATATGTTTTTGAAAACTAGACACTCAGGGGAATTCAGGATGGGGTTACTCGACAGCCTACCACTAGGTTCTGTTACCCAGAATCCCTTGCAAAGCGAAGAAATTGACAAAAAAAATGCATTTTCCTCACATTTTGGGGGTGGAAAGTTCTGGAATCTGCGTGGATCAACAATTTACCACCCACCCAGCGTTCCCCCGGGTCTCCCGGAAAAAAATGGTACCTCACTTGCCTGGGTCTGCATAGTGCCTGCAAGAGGAAACAGCGCAAAACGCAACGTGGTCGCACCTCAATTTCGCGGTGAAATCGGGCCCTTTTTGGGCAAAGAGACTACCTTTTGTTTTTGAACCCTAGCTCTGCCGGCACCTAGGGAAACCTAGCAAACCTTTACATTTCTGAAAACTAGACATCCAGAGGAATTCAGGATGGGGTTACTCGACTGCCTACCACCAGGTTCTGTTACCCAGAATCCCTTGCAAAGTTAAGAAATTACTAAAAAAACACATTTTCCTCACATTTCTGTGGTGGAAAGTTCTGGAATCTGCGTGGATCAACAATTTTCTACCCACCCAGCGTTTCCCCGGGTCTCCCGAAAAAAATGGTACCTCACTTGCCTGGGTCTGCCAAGTGCCTGCGACAGGAAACAGCGCAAAACTCAATGTGGTCGCACCTCAATTTCGCAGTGAAATCGGGCCCTTTTTGGGCAAAGAGAATACCTTTTGTTTTTGAACCCTAGCTCTGACGGCACCAAGGGAAACCTAGCAAACCTATACATTTTGGAAAACTAGACACCCAGGGAAATTCAGGATGGGTTGACTCGACTGCCTACCACCAGGTTCTGTTACCCAGAATCCCTTGTAAAGCTAAGAAATTGACAAAAAAACGCATTTTCCTCACTTTTCTGTGGTGGAAAGTTCTGGGATCTGCGTGGATCAACAAATTTCCACCCACCCAGAGTTCCCCCGCGTCTCTCGAAAAAAATGGTACCTTACTTGCCTGGTTCTGCCTAGTGCCTGCAACAGGAAACAGCGCAAAACGCAACGTGGTCGCACCTCAATTTCGCGGTGAAATCGGGCACTTTTTGGGCAAAGAGACTACCTTTTGTTTTTTTACCCTAGCTCTGCCGGCATCTAGGGAAACCTAGCAAACCTATACATTTTTGAAACTAGACATCCAGAGGAATTCAGGATGGGGTTACTCGACTACCTACCACCAGGTTCTGTTACCCAGAATCCCTTGCAAAGTTAAAAAATTACTAAAAAAACGCATTTTCCTCACATTTCTGTGGTGGAAAGTTCTGGAATCTGCGTGGATCAACAATTTTCTACCCACCCAGCGTTTCCCCGGGTCTCCCGAAAAAAATGGTACCTCACTTGCCTGGGTCTGCCAAGTGCCTGCGACAGGAAACAGCGCAAAACTCAACGTGGTTGCACCTCAATTTCGCAGTGAAATCGGGCCCTTTTTGGGCAAAGAGAATACCTTTTGTTTTTGAACCCTAGCTCTGACGGCACCAAGGGAAACCTAGCAAACCTATACATTTTGGAAAACTAGACACCCAGGGAAATTCAGGATGGGTTGACTCGACTGCCTACCACCAGGTTCTGTTACCCAGAATCCCTTGTAAAGCTAAGAAATTGACAAAAAAACGCATTTTCCTCACTTTTCTGTGGTGGAAAGTTCTGGGATCTGCGTGGATCAACAAATTTCCACCCACCCAGAGTTCCCCCGCGTCTCTCGAAAAAAATGGTACCTTACTTGCCTGGTTCTGCCTAGTGCCTGCGACAGGAAACAGCGCAAAATGCAACGTGGTCGCACCTCAATTTTGCGGTGAAATCGGGCACTTTTTGGGCAAAGAGACTACCTTTTGTTTTTGAACCCTAGCTCTGCCGGCACCTAGAGAAACCTAGCAAACCTATACATTTATGAAAACTAGACACCCAGGGGAATTCAGTATGGGGTGACTTGACTGCCTACCACCATGTTCTGTTACCCATAATCCCTTGCAAAGCTAAGAAATTGATAAACAAAATGCATTTTCCTCACTTTTCTGTGGTGGAAAGTTCTGGAATCTGCGTGGATCAACAATTTTCCACCCACCCAGCGTTCCCCCGGGTCTCCCGAAAAAAATGGCACCTCACTTGCCTGGGTCTGCCTAGTGCCTGCAACAGGAAACAGCGCAAAACGCAACGTGGTCACACCTCAATTTCGCAGTGAAATCGGGCCCTTTTTGGGCAAAGAGACTACCTTTTGTTTTTGAACCCTAGCTCTGCCGACACCTAGGGAAACCTAGCAAACCTATACGTTTTTGAAAACTAGACACTCAGGGGAATTCAGGATGGGGTTACTCGACAGCCTACCACTAGGTTCTGTTACCCAGAATCCCTTGCAAAGCGAAGAAATTGACAAAAAAAACGCATTTTCCTCACATTTTGGGGGTGGAAAGTTCTGGAATCTGCGTGGATCAACAATTTACCACCCACCCAGCGTTCCCCCGGGTCTCCCGGAAAAAAATGGTACCTCACTTGCCTGGGTCTGCATAGTGCCTGCAAGAGGAAACAGCGCAAAACGCAACGTGGTCGCACCTCAATTTCGCGGTGAAATCGGGCCCTTTTTGGGCAAAGAGACTACCTTTTGTTTTTGAACCCTAGCTCTGCCGGCACCTAGGGAAACCTAGCAAACCTTTACATTTCTGAAAACTAGACATCCAGAGGAATTCAGGATGGGGTTACTCGACTGCCTACCACCAGGTTCTGTTACCCAGAATCCCTTGCAAAGTTAAGAAATTACTAAAAAAACACATTTTACTCACATTTCTGTGGTGGAAAGTTCTGGAATCTGCGTGGATCAACAATTTTCTACCCACCCAGCGTTTCCCCGGGTCTCCCGAAAAAAATGGTACCTCACTTGCCTGGGTCTGCCAAGTGCCTGCGACAGGAAACAGCGCAAAACTCAATGTGGTCGCACCTCAATTTCGCAGTGAAATCGGGCCCTTTTTGGGCAAAGAGAATACCTTTTGTTTTTTAACCCTAGCTCTGACGGCACCAAGGGAAACCTAGCAAACCTATACATTTTGGAAAACTAGACACCCAGGGAAATTCAGGATGGGTTGACTCGACTGCCTACCACCAGGTTCTGTTACCCAGAATCCCTTGTAAAGCTAAGAAATTGACAAAAAAACGCATTTTCCTCACTTTTCTGTGGTGGAAAGTTCTGGGATCTGCGTGGATCAACAAATTTCCACCCACCCAGAGTTCCCCCGCGTCTCTCGAAAAAAATGGTACCTTACTTGCCTGGTTCTGCCTAGTGCCTGCGACAGGAAACAGCGCAAAATGCAACGTGGTCGCACCTCAATTTTGCGGTGAAATCGGGCACTTTTTGGGCAAAGAGACTACCTTTTGTTTTTGAACCCTAGCTCTGCCGGCACCTAGAGAAACCTAGCAAACCTATACATTTATGAAAACTAGACACCCAGGGGAATTCAGTATGGGGTGACTTGACTGCCTACCACCATGTTCTGTTACCCATAATCCCTTGCAAAGCTAAGAAATTGATAAACAAAATGCATTTTCCTCACTTTTCTGTGGTGGAAAGTTCTGGAATCTGCGTGGATCAACAATTTTCCACCCACCCAGCGTTCCCCCGGGTCTCCCGAAAAAAATGGCACCTCACTTGCCTGGGTCTGCCTAGTGCCTGCAACAGGAAACAGCGCAAAACGCAACGTGGTCACACCTCAATTTCGCAGTGAAATCGGGCCCTTTTTGGGCAAAGAGACTACCTTTTGTTTTTGAACCCTAGCTCTGCCGACACCTAGGGAAACCTAGCAAACCTATACGTTTTTGAAAACTAGACACTCAGGGGAATTCAGGATGGGGTTACTCGACAGCCTACCACTAGGTTCTGTTACCCAGAATCCCTTGCAAAGCGAAGAAATTGACAAAAAAAACGCATTTTCCTCACATTTTGGGGGTGGAAAGTTCTGGAATCTGCGTGGATCAACAATTTACCACCCACCCAGCGTTCCCCCGGGTCTCCCGGAAAAAAATGGTACCTCACTTGCCTGGGTCTGCATAGTGCCTGCAAGAGGAAACAGCGCAAAACGCAACGTGGTCGCACCTCAATTTCGCGGTGAAATCGGGCCCTTTTTGGGCAAAGAGACTACCTTTTGTTTTTGAACCCTAGCTCTGCCGGCACCTAGGGAAACCTAGCAAACCTTTACATTTCTGAAAACTAGACATCCAGAGGAATTCAGGATGGGGTTACTCGACTGCCTACCACCAGGTTCTGTTACCCAGAATCCCTTGCAAAGTTAAGAAATTACTAAAAAAACACATTTTACTCACATTTCTGTGGTGGAAAGTTCTGGAATCTGCGTGGATCAACAATTTTCTACCCACCCAGCGTTTCCCCGGGTCTCCCGAAAAAAATGGTACCTCACTTGCCTGGGTCTGCCAAGTGCCTGCGACAGGAAACAGCGCAAAACTCAACGTGGTCGCACCTCAATTTCGCAGTGAAATCGGGCCCTTTTTGGGCAAAGAGAATACCTTTTGTTTTTGAACCCTAGCTCTGACGGCACCAAGGGAAACCTAGCAAACCTATACATTTTGGAAAACTAGACACCCAGGGAAATTCAGGATGGGTTGACTCGACTGCCTACCACCAGGTTCTGTTACCCAGAATCCCTTGTAAAGCTAAGAAATTGACAAAAAAACGCATTTTCCTCACTTTTCTGTGGTGGAAAGTTCTGGGATCTGCGTGGATCAACAAATTTCCACCCACCCAGAGTTCCCCCGCGTCTCTCGAAAAAAATGGTACCTTACTTGCCTGGTTCTGCCTAGTGCCTGCAACAGGAAACAGCGCAAAACGCAACGTGGTCGCACCTCAATTTCGCAGTGAAATCGGGCACTTTTTGGGCAAAGAGACTACCTTTTGTTTTTGAACCCTAGCTCTGCCGGCACCTAGAGAAACCTAGGAAACCTATACATTTATGAAAACTAGACACCCAGGGGAATTCAGTATGGGGTGACTTGACTGCCTACCACCATGTTCTGTTACCCATAATCCCTTGCAAAGCTAAGAAATTGATAAACAAAATGCATTTTCCTCACTTTTCTGTGGTGGAAAGTTCTGGAATCTGCGTGGATCAACAAATTTCCACCCACCCAGCATTCCCCCGGGTCTCCCAAAAAAGATGGTACCTCACTTGCCTGGGTCTGCCTAGTGCCTGCGACAGGAAACAGCACAAAACCCAACGTGGTCGCACCTCAATTTCGCGGTGAAATCGGGCCCTTTTTGGGCAAAGAGACTACCTTTTGTTTTTTAACCCTAGCTCTGCCGGCACCTAGGGAAACCTAGCAAACCTATACATTTTTTAAAACTAGACACCCAGGGTAATTCAGGATGGGGTGACTCGACTGCCTACCACCAGGTTCTGTTACCCAGAATCCCTTGCAAAGCTAAGAAATTGACAAACAAAACACATTTTCCTCACATTTCTGTGGTGGAAAGTTCTGGAATCTGCGTGGATCAACAATTTTCCACCCACCCAGCGTTCCCCCGGGTCTCCCGAAAAAAATGGCACCTCACTTGCCTGGGTCTGCCTAGTGCCTGCAACAGGAAACAGCGCAAAACGCAACGTGGTCACACCTCAATTTCGCGGTGAAATCGGGCCCTTTTTGGGCAAAGAGACTACCTTTTGTTTTTTAACCCTAGCTCTGCCGACACCTAGGAAAACCTAGCAAACCTATACGTTTTTGAAAACTAGACACCCAGGGGAATTCAGGATGGGGTTACTCAACAGCCTACCACTAGGTTCTGTTACCCAGAATCCCTTGCAAAGTGAAGAAATTGACAAACAAAACACATTTTCCTCACATTTCTGTGGTGGAAAGTTCTGGAATCTGCGTGGATCAACAATTTTCCACCCACCCAGCGTTCCCCCGGGTCTCCCGAAAAAAATGGCACCTCACTTGCCTGGGTCTGCCTAGTGCCTGCAACAGGAAACAGCGCAAAACGCAACATGGTCACACCTCAATTTCGCGGTGAAATCGGGCCCTTTTTGGGCAAAGAGACTACCTTTTGTTTTTGAACCCTAGCTCTGCCGACACCTAGGAAAACCTAGCAAACCTATACGTTTTTGAAAACTAGACACCCAGGGGAATTCAGGATGGGTTGACTCGACTGCCTACCACCAGGTTCTGTTACCCAGAATCCCTTGTAAAGCTAAGAATTGACAAAAAAACGCATTTTCCTCACTTTTCTGTGGTGGAAAGTTCTGGGATCTGCGTGGATCAACAAATTTCCACCCACCCAGAGTTCCCCCGCGTCTCTTGAAAAAAATGGTACCTTACTTGCCTGGTTCTGCCTAGTGCCTGCGACAGGAAACAGCGCAAAATGCAACGTGGTCGCACCTCAATTTTGCGGTGAAATCGGGCACTTTTTGGGCAAAGAGACTACCTTTTGTTTTTGAACCCTAGCTCTGCCGGCACCTAGAGAAACCTAGCAAACCTATACATTTATGAAAACTAGACACCCAGGGGAATTCAGTATGGGGTGACTTGACTGCCTACCACCATGTTCTGTTACCCATAATCCCTTGCAAAGCTAAGAAATTGATAAACAAAATGCATTTTCCTCACTTTTCTGTGGTGGAAAGTTCTGGAATCTGCGTGGATCAACAATTTTCCACCCACCCAGCGTTCCCCCGGGTCTCCCGAAAAAAATGGCACCTCACTTGCCTGGGTCTGCCTAGTGCCTGCAACAGGAAACAGCGCAAAACGCAACGTGGTCACACCTCAATTTCGCAGTGAAATCAGGCCCTTTTTGGGCAAAGAGACTACCTTTTGTTTTTGAACCCTAGCTCTGCCGACACCTAGGGAAACCTAGCAAACCTATACGTTTTTGAAAACTAGACACTCAGGGGAATTCAGGATGGGGTTACTCGACAGCCTACCACTAGGTTCTGTTACCCAGAATCCCTTGCAAAGCGAAGAAATTGACAAAAAAAACGCATTTTCCTCACATTTTGGTGGTGGAAAGTTCTGGAATCTGCGTGGATCAACAATTTACCACCCACCCAGCGTTCCCCCGGGTCTCCCGGAAAAAAATGGTACCTCACTTGCCTGGGTCTGCATAGTGCCTGCAAGAGGAAACAGCGCAAAACGCAACGTGGTCGCACCTCAATTTCGCGGTGAAATCGGGCCCTTTTTGGGCAAAGAGACTACCTTTTGTTTTTGAACCCTAGCTCTGCCGGCACCTAGGGAAACCTAGCAAACCTTTACATTTCTGAAAACTAGACATCCAGAGGAATTCAGGATGGGGTTACTCGACTGCCTACCACCAGGTTCTGTTACCCAGAATCCCTTGCAAAGTTAAGAAATTACTAAAAAAACACATTTTCCTCACATTTCTTTGGTGGAAAGTTCTGGAATCTGCGTGGATCAACAATTTTCTACCCACCCAGCGTTTCCCCGGGTCTCCCGAAAAAAATGGTACCTCACTTGCCTGGGTCTGCCAAGTGCCTGCGACAGGAAACAGCGCAAAACACAATGTGGTCGCACCTCAATTTCGCAGTGAAATCGGGCCCTTTTTGGGCAAAGAGAATACCTTTTGTTTTTGAACCCTAGCTCTGACGGCACCAAGGGAAACCTAGCAAACCTATACATTTTGGAAAACTAGACACCCAGGGAAATTCAGGATGGGTTGACTCGACTGCCTACCACCAGGTTCTGTTACCCAGAATCCCTTGTAAAGCTAAGAAATTGACAAAAAAACGCATTTTCCTCACTTTTCTGTGGTGGAAAGTTCTGGGATCTGCGTGGATCAACAAATTTCCACCCACCCAGAGTTCCCCCGCGTCTCTCGAAAAAAATGGTACCTTACTTGCCTGGTTCTGCCTAGTGCCTGCAACAGGAAACAGCGCAAAACGCAACGTGGTCGCACCTCAATTTCGCGGTGAAATCGGGCACTTTTTGGGCAAAGAGACTACCTTTTGTTTTTGAACCCTAGCTCTGCCGGCACCTAGAGAAACCTAGGAAACCTATACATTTATGAAAACTAGACACCCAGGGGAATTCAGTATGGGGTGACTTGACTGCCTACCACCATGTTCTGTTACCCATAATCCCTTGCAAAGCTAAGAAATTGATAAACAAAATGCATTTTCCTCACTTTTCTGTGGTGGAAAGTTCTGGAATCTGCGTGGATCAACAAATTTCCACCCACCCAGCATTCCCCCGGGTCTCCCAAAAAAGATGGTACCTCACTTGCCTGGGTCTGCCTAGTGCCTGCGACAGGAAACAGCACAAAACCCAACGTGGTCGCACCTCAATTTCGCGGTGAAATCGGGCCCTTTTTGGGCAAAGAGACTACCTTTTGTTTTTTAACCCTAGCTCTGCCGGCACCTAGGGAAACCTAGCAAACCTATACCTTTTTGAAAACTAGACACCCAGGGTAATTCAGGATGGGGTGACTCGACTGCCTACCACCAGGTTCTGTTACCCAGAATCCCTTGCAAAGCTAAGAAATTGACAAACAAAACACATTTTCCTCACATTTCTGTGGTGGAAAGTTCTGGAATCTGCGTGGATCAACAATTTTCCACCCACCCAGCGTTCCCCCGGGTCTCCCGAAAAAAATGGCACCTCACTTGCCTGGGTCTGCCTAGTGCCTGCAACAGGAAACAGCGCAAAACGCAACGTGGTCACACCTCAATTTCGCGGTGAAATCGGGCCCTTTTTGGGCAAAGAGACTACCTTTTGTTTTTTAACCCTAGCTCTGCCGACACCTAGGAAAACCTAGCAAACCTATACGTTTTTGAAAACTAGACACCCAGGGGAATTCAGGATGGGGTTACTCAACAGCCTACCACTAGGTTCTGTTACCCAGAATCCCTTGCAAAGTGAAGAAATTGACAAACAAAACACATTTTCCTCACATTTCTGTGGTGGAAAGTTCTGGAATCTGCGTGGATCAACAATTTTCCACCCACCCAGCGTTCCCCCGGGTCTCCCGAAAAAAATGGCACCTCACTTGCCTGGGTCTGCCTAGTGCCTGCAACAGGAAACAGCGCAAAACGCAACGTGGTCATACCTCAATTTCGCGGTGAAATCGGGCCCTTTTTGGGCAAAGAGACTACCTTTTGTTTTTGAACCCTAGCTCTGCCGACACCTAGGAAAACCTAGCAAACCTATACGTTTTTGAAAACTAGACACCCAGGGGAATTCAGGATGGGGTTACTCAACAGCCTACCACTAGGTTCTGTTACCCAGAATCCCTTGCAAAGTGAAGAAATTGACAAAAAAAATGCATTTTCCTCACATTTTGATGGTGGAAAGTTCTGGAATCTGCGTGGATCAACAATTTACCACCCACCCAGCGTTTCCCCGGGTCTCCCGGAAAAAAATGGTACCTCACTTGCCTGGGTCTGCATAGTGCCTGCAACAGGATACAGCGCAAAACGCAACGTGGTCGCACCTCAATTTCGCGGTGAAATCGGGCACTTTTTGGGCAAAGAGACTACCTTTTGTTTTTGAACCCTAGCTCTGCCAGCACCTAGGGAAACCTAGCAAACCTATACATTTGTGAAAACTAGACACCCAGGGGAATTCAGGATGGGGTTACTCGACAGCCTACCACTAGGTTCTGTTACCCAGAATCCCTTGCAAAGCGAAGAAATTGACAAACAAAACACATTTTCCTCACATTTTGGTGGTGGAAAGTTCTGGAATCTGCGTGGATCAACAATTTTCCACCCACCCAGCGTTCCCCCGGGTCTCCCCAAAAAAATGGTACCTCACTTCCCATGGTCTGCCTAGTGCCTGCGACAGGAAACAGCGCAAAACGCAACGTGGTCGCACCTCAATTTCGCGGTGAAATCGGGCCCTTTTTGGGCAAAGAGACTACCTTTTGTTTTTTTACCCTAGCTCTGCCGGCATCTAGGGAAGCCTAGCAAACCTATACATTTTTGAAACTAGACATCCAGAGGAATTCAGGATGGGGTTACTCGACTACCTACCACCAGGTTCTGTTACCCAGAATCCCTTGCAAAGTTAAAAAATTACTAAAAAAACGCATTTTCCTCACATTTCTGTGGTGGAAAGTTCTGGAATCTGCGTGGATCAACAATTTTCTACCCACCCAGCGTTTCCCCGGGTCTCCCGAAAAAAATGGTACCTCACTTGCCTGGGTCTGCCAAGTGCCTGCGACAGGAAACAGCGCAAAACTCAACGTGGTCGCACCTCAATTTCGCAGTGAAATCGGGCCCTTTTTGGGCAAAGAGAATACCTTTTGTTTTTGAACCCTAGCTCTGACGGCACCAAGGGAAACCTAGCAAACCTATACATTTTGGAAAACTAGACACCCAGGGAAATTCAGGATGGGTTGACTCGACTGCCTACCACCAGGTTCTGTTACCCAGAATCCCTTGTAAAGCTAAGAAATTGACAAAAAAACGCATTTTCCTCACTTTTCTGTGGTGGAAAGTTCTGGGATCTGCGTGGATCAACAAATTTCCACCCACCCAGAGTTCCCCCGCGTCTCTCGAAAAAAATGGTACCTTACTTGCCTGGTTCTGCCTAGTGCCTGCGACAGGAAACAGCGCAAAATGCAACGTGGTCGCACCTCAATTTTGCGGTGAAATCGGGCACTTTTTGGGCAAAGAGACTACCTTTTGTTTTTGAACCCTAGCTCTGCCGGCACCTAGAGAAACCTAGCAAACCTATACATTTATGAAAACTAGACACCCAGGGGAATTCAGTATGGGGTGACTTGACTGCCTACCACCATGTTCTGTTACCCATAATCCCTTGCAAAGCTAAGAAATTGATAAACAAAATGCATTTTCCTCACTTTTCTGTGGTGGAAAGTTCTGGAATCTGCGTGGATCAACAATTTTCCACCCACCCAGCGTTCCCCCGGGTCTCCCGAAAAAAATGGCACCTCACTTGCCTGGGTCTGCCTAGTGCCTGCAACAGGAAAAAGCGCAAAACGCAACGTGGTCACACCTCAATTTCGCAGTGAAATCGGGCCCTTTTTGGGCAAAGAGACTACCTTTTGTTTTTGAACCCTAGCTCTGCCGACACCTAGGGAAACCTAGCAAACCTATACGTTTTTGAAAACTAGACACCCAGGGGAATTCAGGATGGGTTGACTCGACTGCCTACCACCAGGTTCTGTTACCCAGAATCCCTTGTAAAGCTAAGAATTGACAAAAAAACGCATTTTCCTCACTTTTCTGTGGTGGAAAGTTCTGGGATCTGCGTGGATCAACAAATTTCCACCCACCCAGAGTTCCCCCGCGTCTCTCGAAAAAAATGGTACCTTACTTGCCTGGTTCTGCCTAGTGCCTGCGACAGGAAACAGCGCAAAATGCAACGTGGTCGCACCTCAATTTTGCGGTGAAATCGGGCACTTTTTGGGCAAAGAGACTACCTTTTGTTTTTGAACCCTAGCTCTGCCGGCACCTAGAGAAACCTAGCAAACCTATACATTTATGAAAACTAGACACCCAGGGGAATTCAGTATGGGGTGACTTGACTGCCTACCACCATGTTCTGTTACCCATAATCCCTTGCAAAGCTAAGAAATTGATAAACAAAATGCATTTTCCTCACTTTTCTGTGGTGGAAAGTTCTGGAATCTGCGTGGATCAACAATTTTCCACCCACCCAGCGTTCCCCCGGGTCTCCCGAAAAAAATGGCACCTCACTTGCCTGGGTCTGCCTAGTGCCTGCAACAGGAAACAGCGCAAAACGCAACGTGGTCACACCTCAATTTCGCAGTGAAATCAGGCCCTTTTTGGGCAAAGAGACTACCTTTTGTTTTTGAACCCTAGCTCTGCCGACACCTAGGGAAACCTAGCAAACCTATACGTTTTTGAAAACTAGACACTCAGGGGAATTCAGGATAGGGTTACTCGACAGCCTACCACTAGGTTCTGTTACCCAGAATCCCTTGCAAAGCGAAGAAATTGACAAAAAAAACGCATTTTCCTCACATTTTGGTGGTGGAAAGTTCTGGAATCTGCGTGGATCAACAATTTACCACCCACCCAGCGTTCCCCCGGGTCTCCCGGAAAAAAATGGTACCTCACTTGCCTGGGTCTGCATAGTGCCTGCAAGAGGAAACAGCGCAAAACGCAACGTGGTCGCACCTCAATTTCGCGGTGAAATCGGGCCCTTTTTGGGCAAAGAGACTACCTTTTGTTTTTGAACCCTAGCTCTGCCGGCACCTAGGGAAACCTAGCAAACCTTTACATTTCTGAAAACTAGACATCCAGAGGAATTCAGGATGGGGTTACTCGACTGCCTACCACCAGGTTCTGTTACCCAGAATCCCTTGCAAAGTTAAGAAATTACTAAAAAAACACATTTTCCTCACATTTCTTTGGTGGAAAGTTCTGGAATCTGCGTGGATCAACAATTTTCTACCCACCCAGCGTTTCCCCGGGTCTCCCGAAAAAAATGGTACCTCACTTGCCTGGGTCTGCCAAGTGCCTGCGACAGGAAACAGCGCAAAACACAATGTGGTCGCACCTCAATTTCGCAGTGAAATCGGGCCCTTTTTGGGCAAAGAGAATACCTTTTGTTTTTGAACCCTAGCTCTGACGGCACCAAGGGAAACCTAGCAAACCTATACATTTTGGAAAACTAGACACCCAGGGAAATTCAGGATGGGTTGACTCGACTGCCTACCACCAGGTTCTGTTACCCAGAATCCCTTGTAAATCTAAGAAATTGACAAAAAAACGCATTTTCCTCACTTTTCTGTGGTGGAAAGTTCTGGGATCTGCGTGGATCAACAAATTTCCACCCACCCAGAGTTCCCCCGCGTCTCTCGAAAAAAATGGTACCTTACTTGCCTGGTTCTGCCTAGTGCCTGCAACAGGAAACAGCGCAAAACGCAACGTGGTCGCACCTCAATTTCGCGGTGAAATCGGGCACTTTTTGGGCAAAGAGACTACCTTTTGTTTTTGAACCCTAGCTCTGCCGGCACCTAGAGAAACCTAGGAAACCTATACATTTATGAAAACTAGACACCCAGGGGAATTCAGTATGGGGTGACTTGACTGCCTACCACCATGTTCTGTTACCCATAATCCCTTGCAAAGCTAAGAAATTGATAAACAAAATGCATTTTCCTCACTTTTCTGTGGTGGAAAGTTCTGGAATCTGCGTGGATCAACAAATTTCCACCCACCCAGCATTCCCCCGGGTCTCCCAAAAAAGATGGTACCTCACTTGCCTGGGTCTGCCTAGTGCCTGCGACAGGAAACAGCACAAAACCCAACGTGGTCGCACCTCAATTTCGCGGTGAAATCGGGCCCTTTTTGGGCAAAGAGACTACCTTTTGTTTTTTAACCCTAGCTCTGCCGGCACCTAGGGAAACCTAGCAAACCTATACCTTTTTGAAAACTAGACACCCAGGGTAATTCAGGATGGGGTGACTCGACTGCCTACCACCAGGTTCTGTTACCCAGAATCCCTTGCAAAGCTAAGAAATTGACAAACAAAACACATTTTCCTCACATTTCTGTGGTGGAAAGTTCTGGAATCTGCGTGGATCAACAATTTTCCACCCACCCAGCGTTCCCCCGGGTCTCCCGAAAAAAATGGCACCTCACTTGCCTGGGTCTGCCTAGTGCCTGCAACAGGAAACAGCGCAAAACGCAACGTGGTCACACCTCAATTTCGCGGTGAAATCGGGCCCTTTTTGGGCAAAGAGACTACCTTTTGTTTTTTAACCCTAGCTCTGCCGACACCTAGGAAAACCTAGCAAACCTATACGTTTTTGAAAACTAGACACCCAGGGGAATTCAGGATGGGGTTACTCAACAGCCTACCACTAGGTTCTGTTACCCAGAATCCCTTGCAAAGTGAAGAAATTGACAAACAAAACACATTTTCCTCACATTTCTGTGGTGGAAAGTTCTGGAATCTGCGTGGATCAACAATTTTCCACCCACCCAGCGTTCCCCCGGGTCTCCCGAAAAAAATGGCACCTCACTTGCCTGGGTCTGCCTAGTGCCTGCAACAGGAAACAGCGCAAAACGCAACGTGGTCATACCTCAATTTCGCGGTGAAATCGGGCCCTTTTTGGGCAAAGAGACTACCTTTTGTTTTTGAACCCTAGCTCTGCCGACACCTAGGAAAACCTAGCAAACCTATACGTTTTTGAAAACTAGACACCCAGGGGAATTCAGGATGGGGTTACTCAACAGCCTACCACTAGGTTCTGTTACCCAGAATCCCTTGCAAAGTGAAGAAATTGACAAAAAAAATGCATTTTCCTCACATTTTGGTGGTGGAAAGTTCTGGAATCTGCGTGGATCAACAATTTACCACCCACCCAGCGTTTCCCCGGGTCTCCCGGAAAAAAATGGTACCTCACTTGCCTGGGTCTGCATAGTGCCTGCAACAGGAAACAGCGCAAAACGCAACGTGGTCGCACCTCAATTTCGCGGTGAAATCGGGCACTTTTTGGGCAAAGAGACTACCTTTTGTTTTTGAACCCTAGCTCTGCCAGCACCTAGGGAAACCTAGCAAACCTATACATTTGTGAAAACTAGACACCCAGGGGAATTCAGGATGGGGTTACTCGACAGCCTACCACTAGGTTCTGTTACCCAGAATCCCTTGCAAAGCGAAGAAATTGACAAACAAAACACATTTTCCTCACATTTTGGTGGTGGAAAGTTCTGGAATCTGCGTGGATCAACAATTTTCCACCCACCCAGCGTTCCCCCGGGTCTCCCCAAAAAAATGGTACCTCACTTCCCATGGTCTGCCTAGTGCCTGCGACAGGAAACAGCGCAAAACGCAACGTGGTCGCACCTCAATTTCGCGGTGAAATCGGGCCCTTTTTGGGCAAAGAGACTACCTTTTGTTTTTTTACCCTAGCTCTGCCGGCATCTAGGGAAACCTAGCAAACCTATACATTTTTGAAACTAGACATCCAGAGGAATTCAGGATGGGGTTACTCGACTACCTACCACCATGTTCTGTTACCCATAATCCCTTGCAAAGCTAAGAAATTGATAAACAAAATGCATTTTCCTCACTTTTCTGTGGTGGAAAGTTCTGGAATCTGCGTGGATCAACAATTTTCCACCCACCCAGCGTTCCCCCGGGTCTCCCGAAAAAAATGGCACCTCACTTGCCTGGGTCTGCCTAGTGCCTGCAACAGGAAAAAGCGCAAAACGCAACGTGGTCACACCTCAATTTCGCAGTGAAATCGGGCCCTTTTTGGGCAAAGAGACTACCTTTTGTTTTTGAACCCTAGCTCTGCCGACACCTAGGGAAACCTAGCAAACCTATACGTTTTTGAAAACTAGACACCCAGGGGAATTCAGGATGGGTTGACTCGACTGCCTACCACCAGGTTCTGTTACCCAGAATCCCTTGTAAAGCTAAGAATTGACAAAAAAACGCATTTTCCTCACTTTTCTGTGGTGGAAAGTTCTGGGATCTGCGTGGATCAACAAATTTCCACCCACCCAGAGTTCCCCCGCGTCTCTCGAAAAAAATGGTACCTTACTTGCCTGGTTCTGCCTAGTGCCTGCGACAGGAAACAGCGCAAAATGCAACGTGGTCGCACCTCAATTTTGCGGTGAAATCGGGCACTTTTTGGGCAAAGAGACTACCTTTTGTTTTTGAACCCTAGCTCTGCCGGCACCTAGAGAAACCTAGCAAACCTATACATTTATGAAAACTAGACACCCAGGGGAATTCAGTATGGGGTGACTTGACTGCCTACCACCATGTTCTGTTACCCATAATCCCTTGCAAAGCTAAGAAATTGATAAACAAAATGCATTTTCCTCACTTTTCTGTGGTGGAAAGTTCTGGAATCTGCGTGGATCAACAATTTTCCACCCACCCAGCGTTCCCCCGGGTCTCCCGAAAAAAATGGCACCTCACTTGCCTGGGTCTGCCTAGTGCCTGCAACAGGAAACAGCGCAAAACGCAACGTGGTCACACCTCAATTTCGCAGTGAAATCAGGCCCTTTTTGGGCAAAGAGACTACCTTTTGTTTTTGAACCCTAGCTCTGCCGACACCTAGGGAAACCTAGCAAACCTATACGTTTTTGAAAACTAGACACTCAGGGGAATTCAGGATAGGGTTACTCGACAGCCTACCACTAGGTTCTGTTACCCAGAATCCCTTGCAAAGCGAAGAAATTGACAAAAAAAACGCATTTTCCTCACATTTTGGTGGTGGAAAGTTCTGGAATCTGCGTGGATCAACAATTTACCACCCACCCAGCGTTCCCCCGGGTCTCCCGGAAAAAAATGGTACCTCACTTGCCTGGGTCTGCATAGTGCCTGCAAGAGGAAACAGCGCAAAACGCAACGTGGTCGCACCTCAATTTCGCGGTGAAATCGGGCCCTTTTTGGGCAAAGAGACTACCTTTTGTTTTTGAACCCTAGCTCTGCCGGCACCTAGGGAAACCTAGCAAACCTTTACATTTCTGAAAACTAGACATCCAGAGGAATTCAGGATGGGGTTACTCGACTGCCTACCACCAGGTTCTGTTACCCAGAATCCCTTGCAAAGTTAAGAAATTACTAAAAAAACACATTTTCCTCACATTTCTTTGGTGGAAAGTTCTGGAATCTGCGTGGATCAACAATTTTCTACCCACCCAGCGTTTCCCCGGGTCTCCCGAAAAAAATGGTACCTCACTTGCCTGGGTCTGCCAAGTGCCTGCGACAGGAAACAGCGCAAAACACAATGTGGTCGCACCTCAATTTCGCAGTGAAATCGGGCCCTTTTTGGGCAAAGAGAATACCTTTTGTTTTTGAACCCTAGCTCTGACGGCACCAAGGGAAACCTAGCAAACCTATACATTTTGGAAAACTAGACACCCAGGGAAATTCAGGATGGGTTGACTCGACTGCCTACCACCAGGTTCTGTTACCCAGAATCCCTTGTAAATCTAAGAAATTGACAAAAAAACGCATTTTCCTCACTTTTCTGTGGTGGAAAGTTCTGGGATCTGCGTGGATCAACAAATTTCCACCCACCCAGAGTTCCCCCGCGTCTCTCGAAAAAAATGGTACCTTACTTGCCTGGTTCTGCCTAGTGCCTGCAACAGGAAACAGCGCAAAACGCAACGTGGTCGCACCTCAATTTCGCGGTGAAATCGGGCACTTTTTGGGCAAAGAGACTACCTTTTGTTTTTGAACCCTAGCTCTGCCGGCACCTAGAGAAACCTAGGAAACCTATACATTTATGAAAACTAGACACCCAGGGGAATTCAGTATGGGGTGACTTGACTGCCTACCACCATGTTCTGTTACCCATAATCCCTTGCAAAGCTAAGAAATTGATAAACAAAATGCATTTTCCTCACTTTTCTGTGGTGGAAAGTTCTGGAATCTGCGTGGATCAACAAATTTCCACCCACCCAGCATTCCCCCGGGTCTCCCAAAAAAGATGGTACCTCACTTGCCTGGGTCTGCCTAGTGCCTGCGACAGGAAACAGCACAAAACCCAACGTGGTCGCACCTCAATTTCGCGGTGAAATCGGGCCCTTTTTGGGCAAAGAGACTACCTTTTGTTTTTTAACCCTAGCTCTGCCGGCACCTAGGGAAACCTAGCAAACCTATACCTTTTTGAAAACTAGACACCCAGGGTAATTCAGGATGGGGTGACTCGACTGCCTACCACCAGGTTCTGTTACCCAGAATCCCTTGCAAAGCTAAGAAATTGACAAACAAAACACATTTTCCTCACATTTCTGTGGTGGAAAGTTCTGGAATCTGCGTGGATCAACAATTTTCCACCCACCCAGCGTTTCCCCGGGTCTCCCGAAAAAAATGGCACCTCACTTGCCTGGGTCTGCCTAGTGCCTGCAACAGGAAACAGCGCAAAACGCAACGTGGTCACACCTCAATTTCGCGGTGAAATCGGGCCCTTTTTGGGCAAAGAGACTACCTTTTGTTTTTTAACCCTAGCTCTGCCGACACCTAGGAAAACCTAGCAAACCTATACGTTTTTGAAAACTAGACACCCAGGGGAATTCAGGATGGGGTTACTCAACAGCCTACCACTAGGTTCTGTTACCCAGAATCCCTTGCAAAGTGAAGAAATTGACAAACAAAACACATTTTCCTCACATTTCTGTGGTGGAAAGTTCTGGAATCTGCGTGGATCAACAATTTTCCACCCACCCAGCGTTCCCCCGGGTCTCCCGAAAAAAATGGCACCTCACTTGCCTGGGTCTGCCTAGTGCCTGCAACAGGAAACAGCGCAAAACGCAACGTGGTCATACCTCAATTTCGCGGTGAAATCGGGCCCTTTTTGGGCAAAGAGACTACCTTTTGTTTTTGAACCCTAGCTCTGCCGACACCTAGGAAAACCTAGCAAACCTATACGTTTTTGAAAACTAGACACCCAGGGGAATTCAGGATGGGGTTACTCAACAGCCTACCACTAGGTTCTGTTACCCAGAATCCCTTGCAAAGTGAAGAAATTGACAAAAAAAATGCATTTTCCTCACATTTTGGTGGTGGAAAGTTCTGGAATCTGCGTGGATCAACAATTTACCACCCACCCAGCGTTTCCCCGGGTCTCCCGGAAAAAAATGGTACCTCACTTGCCTGGGTCTGCATAGTGCCTGCAACAGGAAACAGCGCAAAACGCAACGTGGTCGCACCTCAATTTCGCGGTGAAATCGGGCACTTTTTGGGCAAAGAGACTACCTTTTGTTTTTGAACCCTAGCTCTGCCAGCACCTAGGGAAACCTAGCAAACCTATACATTTGTGAAAACTAGACACCCAGGGGAATTCAGGATGGGGTTACTCGACAGCCTACCACTAGGTTCTGTTACCCAGAATCCCTTGCAAAGCGAAGAAATTGACAAACAAAACACATTTTCCTCACATTTTGGTGGTGGAAAGTTCTGGAATCTGCGTGGATCAACAATTTTCCACCCACCCAGCGTTCCCCCGGGTCTCCCCAAAAAAATGGTACCTCACTTCCCATGGTCTGCCTAGTGCCTGCGACAGGAAACAGCGCAAAACGGAACGTGGTCGCACCTCAATTTCGCGGTGAAATCGGGCCCTTTTTGGGCAAAGAGACTACCTTTTGTTTTTTTACCCTAGCTCTGCCGGCATCTAGGGAAACCTAGCAAACCTATACATTTTTGAAACTAGACATCCAGAGGAATTCAGGATGGGGTTACTCGACTACCTACCACCAGGTTCTGTTACCCAGAATCCCTTGCAAAGTTAAAAAATTACTAAAAAAACGCATTTTCCTCACATTTCTGTGGTGGAAAGTTCTGGAATCTGCGTGGATCAACAATTTTCTACCCACCCAGCGTTTCCCCGGGTCTCCCAAAAAAAATGGTACCTCACTTGCCTGGGTCTGCCAAGTGCCTGCGACAGGAAACAGCGCAAAACTCAACGTGGTCGCACCTCAATTTCGCAGTGAAATCGGGCCCTTTTTGGGCAAAGAGAATACCTTTTGTTTTTGAACCCTAGCTCTGACGGCACCAAGGGAAACCTAGCAAACCTATACATTTTGGAAAACTAGACACCCAGGGAAATTCAGGATGGGTTGACTCGACTGCCTACCACCAGGTTCTGTTACCCAGAATCCCTTGTAAAGCTAAGAAATTGACAAAAAAATGCATTTTCCTCACTTTTCTGTGGTGGAAAGTTCTGGGATCTGCGTGGATCAACAAATTTCCACCCACCCAGAGTTCCCCCGCGTCTCTCGAAAAAAATGGTACCTTACTTGCCTGGTTCTGCCTAGTGCCTGCGACAGGAAACAGCGCAAAATGCAACGTGGTCGCACCTCAATTTTGCGGTGAAATCGGGCACTTTTTGGGCAAAGAGACTACCTTTTGTTTTTGAACCCTAGCTCTGCCGGCACCTAGAGAAACCTAGCAAACCTATACATTTATGAAAACTAGACACCCAGGGGAATTCAGTATGGGGTGACTTGACTGCCTACCACCATGTTCTGTTACCCATAATCCCTTGCAAAGCGAAGAAATTGACAAACAAAACACATTTTCCTCACATTTTGGTGGTGGAAAGTTCTGGAATCTGCGTGGATCAACAATTTTCCACCCACCCAGCGTTCCCCCGGGTCTCCCCAAAAAAATGGTACCTCACTTCCCATGGTCTGCCTAGTGCCTGCGACAGGAAACAGCGCAAAACGCAACGTGGTCGCACCTCAATTTCGCGGTGAAATCGGGCCCTTTTTGGGCAAAGAGACTACCTTTTGTTTTTTTACCCTAGCTCTGCCGGCATCTAGGGAAACCTAGCAAACCTATACATTTTTGAAACTAGACATCCAGAGGAATTCAGGATGGGGTTACTCGACTACCTACCACCAGGTTCTGTTACCCAGAATCCCTTGCAAAGTTAAAAAATTACTAAAAAAACGCATTTTCCTCACATTTCTGTGGTGGAAAGTTCTGGAATCTGCGTGGATCAACAATTTTCTACCCACCCAGCGTTTCCCCGGGTCTCCCGAAAAAAATGGTACCTCACTTGCCTGGGTCTGCCAAGTGCCTGCGACAGGAAACAGCGCAAAACTCAACGTGGTCGCACCTCAATTTCGCAGTGAAATCGGGCCCTTTTTGGGCAAAGAGAATACCTTTTGTTTTTGAACCCTAGCTCTGACGGCACCAAGGGAAACCTAGCAAACCTATACATTTTGGAAAACTAGACACCCAGGGAAATTCAGGATGGGTTGACTCGACTGCCTACCACCAGGTTCTGTTACCCAGAATCCCTTGTAAAGCTAAGAAATTGACAAAAAAACGCATTTTCCTCACTTTTCTGTGGTGGAAAGTTCTGGGATCTGCGTGGATCAACAAATTTCCACCCACCCAGAGTTCCCCCGCGTCTCTCGAAAAAAATGGTACCTTACTTGCCTGGTTCTGCCTAGTGCCTGCGACAGGAAACAGCGCAAAATGCAACGTGGTCGCACCTCAATTTTGCGGTGAAATCGGGCACTTTTTGGGCAAAGAGACTACCTTTTGTTTTTGAACCCTAGCTCTGCCGGCACCTAGAGAAACCTAGCAAACCTATACATTTATGAAAACTAGACACCCAGGGGAATTCAGTATGGGGTGACTTGACTGCCTACCACCATGTTCTGTTACCCATAATCCCTTGCAAAGCTAAGAAATTGATAAACAAAATGCATTTTCCTCACTTTTCTGTGGTGGAAAGTTCTGGAATCTGCGTGGATCAACAATTTTCCACCCACCCAGCGTTCCCCCGGGTCTCCCGAAAAAAATGGCACCTCACTTGCCTGGGTCTGCCTAGTGCCTGCAACAGGAAAAAGCGCAAAACGCAACGTGGTCACACCTCAATTTCGCAGTGAAATCGGGCCCTTTTTGGGCAAAGAGACTACCTTTTGTTTTTGAACCCTAGCTCTGCCGACACCTAGGGAAACCTAGCAAACCTATACGTTTTTGAAAACTAGACACTCAGGGGAATTCAGGATGGGGTTACTCGACAGCCTACCACTAGGTTCTGTTACCCAGAATCCCTTGCAAAGCGAAGAAATTGACAAAAAAAACGCATTTTCCTCACATTTTGGGGGTGGAAAGTTCTGGAATCTGCGTGGATCAACAATTTACCACCCACCCAGCGTTCCCCTGGGTCTCCCGGAAAACAATGGTACCTCACTTGCCTGGGTCTGCATAGTGCCTGCAAGAGGAAACAGCGCAAAACGCAACGTGGTCGCACCTCAATTTCGCGGTGAAATCGGGCCCTTTTTGGGCAAAGAGACTACCTTTTGTTTTTGAACCCTAGCTCTGCCGGCACCTAGGGAAACCTAGCAAACCTTTACATTTCTGAAAACTAGACATCCAGAGGAATTCAGGATGGGGTTACTCGACTGCCTACCACCAGGTTCTGTTACCCAGAATCCCTTGCAAAGTTAAGAAATTACTAAAAAAACACATTTTCCTCACATTTCTGTGGTGGAAATTTCTGGAATCTGCGTGGATCAACAATTTTCTACCCACCCAGCGTTTCCCCGGGTCTCCCGAAAAAAATGGTACCTCACTTGCCTGGGTCTGCCAAGTGCCTGCGACAGGAAACAGCGCAAAACTCAATGTGGTCGCACCTCAATTTCGCAGTGAAATCGGGCCCTTTTTGGGCAAAGAGAATACCTTTTGTTTTTGAACCCTAGCTCTGACGGCACCAAGGGAAACCTAGCAAACCTATACATTTTGGAAAACTAGACACCCAGGGAAATTCAGGATGGGTTGACTCGACTGCCTACCACCAGGTTCTGTTACCCAGAATCCCTTGTAAAGCTAAGAAATTGACAAAAAAACGCATTTTCCTCACTTTTCTGTGGTGGAAAGTTCTGGGATCTGCGTGGATCAACAAATTTCCACCCACCCAGAGTTCCCCCGCGTCTCTCGAAAAAAATGGTACCTTACTTGCCTGGTTCTGCCTAGTGCCTGCAACAGGAAACAGCACAAAACGCAACGTGGTCGCACCTCAATTTCGCGGTGAAATCGGGCACTTTTTGGGCAAAGAGACTACCTTTTGTTTTTGAACCCTAGCTCTGCCGGCACCTAGAGAAACCTAGCAAACCTATACATTTATGAAAACTAGACACCCAGGGGAATTCAGTATGGGGTGACTTGACTGCCTACCACCATGTTCTGTTACCCATAATCCCTTGCAAAGCTAAGAAATTGATCAACAAAATGCATTTTCCTCACTTTTCTGTGGTGGAAAGTTCTGGAATCTGCGTGGATCAACAAATTTCCACCCACCCAGCATTCCCCCGGGTCTCCCAAAAAAGATGGTACCTCACTTGCCTGGGTCTGCCTAGTGCCTGCGACAGGAAACAGCGCAAAACCCAACGTGGTCGCACCTCAATTTCGCGGTGAAATCGGGCCCTTTTTGGGCAAAGAGACTACCTTTTGTTTTTTAACCCTAGCTCTGCCGGCACCTAGGGAAACCTAGCAAACCTATACATTTTTGAAAACTAGACACCCAGGGTAATTCAGGATGGGGTGACTCGACTGCCTACCACCAGGTTCTGTTACCCAGAATCCCTTGCAAAGCTAAGAAATTGACAAACAAAACACATTTTCCTCACATTTCTGTGGTGGAAAGTTCTGGAATCTGCGTGGATCAACAATTTTCCACCCACCCAGCGTTCCCCCGGGTCTCCCGAAAAAAATGGCACCTCACTTGCCTGGGTCTGCCTAGTGCCTGCAACAGGAAACAGCGCAAAACGCAACGTGGTCACACCTCAATTTCGCGGTGAAATCGGGCCCTTTTTGGGCAAAGAGACTACCTTTTGTTTTTGAACCCTAGCTCTGCCGACACCTAGGAAAACCTAGCAAACCTATACGTTTTTGAAAACTAGACACCCAGGGGAATTCAGGATGGGGTTACTCAACAGCCTACCACTAGGTTCTGTTACCCAGAATCCCTTGCAAAGTGAAGAAATTGACAAAAAAAACGCATTTTCCTCACATTTTGGTGGTGGAAAGTTCTGGAATCTGTGTGGATCAACAATTTACCACCCACCGAGCGTTTCCCCGGGTCTCCCGGAAAAAAATGGTACCTCACTTGCCTGGGTCTGCATAGTGCCTGCAACAGGAAACAGCGCAAAACGCAACGTGGTCGCACCTCAATTTCGCGGTGAAATCGGGCACTTTTTGGGCAAAGAGACTACCTTTTGTTTTTGAACCCTAGCTCTGCCAGCACCTAGGGAAACCTAGCAAACCTATACATTTGTGAAAACTAGACACCCAGGGTAATTCAGGATGGGGTGACTCGACTGCCTACCACCAGGTTCTGTTACCCAGAATCACTTGCAAAACTAAGAGATTGACAAAAAAATGCATGTTACTCACTTTTCTGTGATGGAAAGTTCTGGAATCTTCGTGGATCAACAAATTTCCACCCACCCAGCGTTCCCCTGGGTCTCCCGAAAGAAATGGCACCTCACTTGCCTGGGTCTGCCTAGTGCCTGCAACAGGAAACAGCGCAAAACGCAATGTGGTCGCACCTCAATTTCACGGTGAAATCGGGCCCTTTTTGGGCAAAGAGACTACCTTTTGTTTTTTACCCTAGCTCTGCCGGCATCTAGGGAAACCTAGCAAACCTATACGTTTTTGAAAACTAGACACCCAGGGGAATTCAGGATGGGGTTACTCGACAGCCTACCACTAGGTTCTGTTACCCAGAATCCCTTGCAAAGCGAAGAAATTGACAAAAAAACACATTTTCCTCACATTTTGGTGGTGGAAAGTTCTGGAATCTGCGTGGATCAACAATTTTCCACCCACCCAGCGTTCCCCCGGGTCTCCCAAAAAAAATGGTACCTCACTTCCCTGGGTCTGCCTAGTGCCTGCGACAGGAAACAGCGCAAAACGCAACGTGGTCGCACCTCAATTTCGCGGTGAAATCGGGCCCTTTTTGGGCAAAGAGACTACCTTTTGTTTTTTTACCCTAGCTCTGCCGGCATCTAGGGAAACCTAGCAAACCTATACATTTTTGAAACTAGACATCCAGAGGAATTCAGGATGGGGTTACTCGACTACCTACCACCAGGTTCTGTTACCCAGAATCCCTTGCAAAGTTAAAAAATTACTAAAAAAACGCATTTTCCTCACATTTCTGTGGTGGAAAGTTCTGGAATCTGCGTGGATCAACAATTTTCTACCCACCCAGCGTTTCCCCGGGTCTCCCGAAAAAAATGGTACCTCACTTGCCTGGGTCTGCCAAGTGCCTGCGACAGGAAGCAGCGCAAAACTCAACGTGGTCGCACCTCAATTTCGCAGTGAAATCGGGCCCTTTTTGGGCAAAGAGAATACCTTTTGTTTTTGAACCCTAGCTCTGACGGCACCAAGGGAAACCTAGCAAACCTATACATTTTGGAAAACTAGACACCCAGGGAAATTCAGGATGGGTTGACTCGACTGCCTACCACCAGGTTCTGTTACCCAGAATCCCTTGTAAAGCTAAGAAATTGACAAAAAAATGCATTTTCCTCACTTTTCTGTGGTGGAAAGTTCTGGGATCTGCGTGGATCAACAAATTTCCACCCACCCAGAGTTCCCCCGCGTCTCTCGAAAAAAATGGTACCTTACTTGCCTGGTTCTGCCTAGTGCCTGCGACAGGAAACAGCGCAAAATGCAACGTGGTCGCACCTCAATTTTGCGGTGAAATCGGGCACTTTTTGGGCAAAGAGACTACCTTTTGTTTTTGAACCCTAGCTCTGCCGGCACCTAGAGAAACCTAGCAAACCTATACATTTATGAAAACTAGACACCCAGGGGAATTCAGTATGGGGTGACTTGACTGCCTACCACCATGTTCTGTTACCCATAATCCCTTGCAAAGCTAAGAAATTGATAAACAAAATGCATTTTCCTCACTTTTCTGTGGTGGAAAGTTCTGGAATCTGCGTGGATCAACAATTTTCCACCCACCCAGCGTTCCCCCGGGTCTCCCGAAAAAAATGGCACCTCACTTGCCTGGGTCTGCCTAGTGCCTGCAACAGGAAACAGCGCAAAACGCAACGTGGTCACACCTCAATTTCGCAGTGAAATCGGGCCCTTTTTGGGCAAAGAGACTACCTTTTGTTTTTGAACCCTAGCTCTGCCGACACCTAGGGAACCTAGCAAACCTATACATTTGTGAAAACTAGACACCCAGGGTAATTCAAGATGGGGTGACTCGACTGCCTACCACCAGGTTCTGTTACCCAGAATCACTTGCAAAACTAAGAGATTGACAAAAAAAACGCATTTTCCTCACATTTTGGTGGTGGAAAGTTCTGGAATCTGCGTGGATCAACAATTTACCACCCACCCAGCGTTCCCCCGGGTCTCCCGGAAAAAAATGGTACCTCACTTGCCTGGGTCTGCATAGTGCCTGCAAGAGGAAACAGCGCAAAACGCAACGTGGTCGCACCTCAATTTCGCGGTGAAATCGGGCACTTTTTGGGCAAAGAGACTACCTTTTGTTTTTTAACCCTAGCTCTGCCGGCACCTAGGGAAACCTAGCAAACCTATACATTTGTGAAAACTAGACACCCAGGGTAATTCAAGATGGGGTGACTCGACTGCCTACCACCAGGTTCTGTTACCCAGAATCACTTGCAAAACTAAGAGATTGACAAAAAAATGCATTTTACTCACTTTTCTGTGGTGGAAAGTTCTGGAATCTTCGTGGATCAACAAATTTCCACCCACCCAGCGTTCCCCCGGGTCTCCCGAAAGAAATGGCACCTCACTTGCCTGGGTCTGCCTAGTGCCTGCAACAGGAAACAGCGCAAAACGCAACGTGGTCACACCTCAATTTCGCAGTGAAATCGGGCCCTTTTTGGGCAAAGAGACTACCTTTTGTTTTTGAACCCTAACTCTGCCGGCACCTAGAGAAACCTAGCAAACCTATACATTTATGAAAACTAGACACCCAGGGGAATTCAGTATGGGGTGACTTGACTGCCTACCACCATGTTCTGTTACCCATAATCCCTTGCAAAGCTAAGAAATTGATAAACAAAATGCATTTTCCTCAATTTTCTGTGGTGGAAAGTTCTGGAATCTGCGTGGATCAACAATTTTCCACCCACCCAGCGTTCCCCCGGGTCTCCCGAAAAAAATGGCACCTCACTTGCCTGGGTCTGCCTAGTGCCTGCAACAGGAAACAGCGCAAAACGCAACGTGGTCACACCTCAATTTCGCAGTGAAATCGGGCCCTTTTTGGGCAAAGAGACTACCTTTTGTTTTTGAACCCTAGCTCTGCCGACACCTAGGGAAACCTAGCAAACCTATACGTTTTTGAAAACTAGACACTCAGGGGAATTCAGGATGGGGTTACTCGACAGCCTACCACTAGGTTCTGTTACCCAGAATCCCTTGCAAAGCGAAGAAATTGACAAACAAAACGCATTTTCCTCACATTTTGGTGGTGGAAAGTTCTGGAATCTGCGTGGATCAACAATTTACCACCCACCCAGCGTTCCCCCGGGTCTCCCGGAAAAAAATGGTACCTCACTTGCCTGGGTCTGCATAGTGCCTGCAAGAGGAAACAGCGCAAAACGCAACGTGGTCGCACCTCAATTTCGCGGTGAAATCGGGCACTTTTTGGGCAAAGAGACTACCTTTTGTTTTTTAACCCTAGCTCTGCCGGCACCTAGGGAAACCTAGCAAACCTATACATTTGTGAAAACTAGACACCCAGGGTAATTCAAGATGGGGTGACTCGACTGCCTACCACCAGGTTCTGTTACCCAGAATCACTTGCAAAACTAAGAGATTGACAAAAAAATGCATTTTACTCACTTTTCTGTGGTGGAAAGTTCTGGAATCTTCGTGGATCAACAAATTTCCACCCACCCAGCGTTCCCCCGGGTCTCCCGAAAGAAATGGCACCTCACTTGCCTGGGTCTGCCTAGTGTCTGCAACAGGAAACAGCGCAAAATGCAACGTGGTCGTACCTCAATTTCGCGGTGAAATCGGGCACTTTTTGGGCAAAGAGACTACCTTTTGTTTTTGAACCCTAGCTCTGCCGGCACCTAGAGAAACCTAGCAAACCTATACATTTATGACAACTAGACACCCAGGGGAATTCAGTATGGGGTGACTTGACTGCCTACCACCATGTTCTGTTACCCATAATCCCTTGCAAAGCTAAGAAATTGATAAACAAAATGCATTTTCCTCACTTTTCTGTGGTGGAAAGTTCTGGAATCTGCGTGGATCAACAATTTTCCACCCACCCAGCGTTCCCCCGGGTCTCCCAAAAAAAATGGCACCTCACTTGCCTGGGTCTGCCTAGTGCCTGCAACAGGAAACAGCGCAAAACGCAACGTGGTCACACCTCAATTTCGCAGTGAAATCGGGCCCTTTTTGGGCAAAGAGACTACCTTTTGTTTTTGAACCCTAGCTCTGCCGACACCTAGGGAAACCTAGCAAACCTATACGTTTTTGAAAACTAGACACTCAGGGGAATTCAGGATGGGGTTACTCGACAGCCTACCACTAGGTTCTGTTACCCAGAATCCCTTGCAAAGCGAAGAAATTGACAAAAAAAACGCATTTTCCTCACATTTTGGTGGTGGAAAGTTCTGGAATCTGCATGGATCAACAATTTACCACCCACCCAGCGTTCCCCCGGGTCTCCCGGAAAAAAATGGTACCTCACTTGCCTGGGTCTGCATAGTGCCTGCAAGAGGAAACAGCGCAAAACGCAACGTGGTCGCACCTCAATTTCGCGGTGAAATCGGGCACTTTTTGGGCAAAGAGACTACCTTTTGTTTTTTAACCCTAGCTCTGCCAGCACCTAGGGAAACCTAGCAAACCTATATATTTGTGAAAACTAGACACCCAGGGTAATTCAAGATGGGGTGACTCGACTACCTACCACCAGGTTCTGTTACCCAGAATCACTTGCAAAACTAAAATATTGACAAAAAAATGCATTTTACTCACTTTTCTGTGGTGGAAAGTTCTGGAATCTGCGTGGATCAACAATTTTCTACCCACCCAGCGTTTCCCCGGGTCTCCCGAAAAAAATGGTACCTCACTTGCCTGGGTCTGCCAAGTGCCTGCGACAGGAAACAGCGCAAAACTCAATGTGGTCGCACCTCAATTTCGCAGTGAAATCGGGCCCTTTTTGGGCAAAGAGAATACCTTTTGTTTTTGAACCCTAGCTCTGACGGCACCAAGGGAAACCTAGCAAACCTATACATTTTGGAAAACTAGACACCCAGGGAAATTCAGGATGGGTTGACTCGACTGCCTACCACCAGGTTCTGTTACCCAGAATCCCTTGTAAAGCTAAGAAATTGACAAAAAAACGCATTTTCCTCACTTTTCTGTGGTGGAAAGTTCTGGGATCTGCGTGGATCAACAAATTTCCACCCACCCAGAGTTCCCCCACGTCTCTCGAAAAAAATGGTACCTTACTTGCCTGGTTCTGCCTAGTGCCTGCAACAGGAAACAGCGCAAAACGCAACGTGGTCGCACCTCAATTTCGCGGTGAAATCGGGCACTTTTTGGGCAAAGAGACTACCTTTTGTTTTTGAACCCTAGCTCTGCCGGCACCTAGAGAAACCTAGCAAACCTATACATTATTGAAAACTAGACACCCAGGGGAATTCAGTATGGGGTGACTTGACTGCCTACCACCATGTTCTGTTACCCATAATCCCTTGCAAAGCTAAGAAATTGATAAACAAAATGCATTTTCCTCACTTTTCTGTGGTGGAAAGTTCTGGAATCTGCCTGGATCAACAAATTTCCACCCACCCAGCATTCCCCCGGGTCTCCCAAAAAAGATGGTACCTCACTTGCCTGGGTCTGCCTAGTGCCTGCGACAGGAAACAGCGCAAAACCCAACGTGGTCGCACCTCAATTTCGCGGTGAAATCGGGCCCTTTTTGGGCAAAGAGACTACCTTTTGTTTTTTAACCCTAGCTCTGCCGGCACCTAGGGAAACCTAGCAAACCTATACATTTTTGAAAACTAGACACCCAGGGTAATTCAGGATGGGGTGACTCGACTGCCTACCACCAGGTTCTGTTACCCAGAATCCCTTGCAAAGCTAAGAAATTGACAAACAAAACACATTTTCCTCACATTTCTGTGGTGGAAAGTTCTGGAATCTGCGTGGATCAACAATTTTCCACCCACCCAGCGTTCCCCCGGGTCTCCCGAAAAAAATGGCACCTCACTTGCCTGGGTCTGCCTAGTGCCTGCAACAGGAAACAGCGCAAAACGCAACGTGGTCACACCTCAATTTCGCGGTGAAATTGGGCCCTTTTTGGGCAAAGAGACTACCTTTTGTTTTTGAACCCTAGCTCTGCCGACACCTAGGAAAACCTAGCAAACCTATACGTTTTTGAAAACTAGACACCCAGGGGAATTCAGGATGGGGTTACTCAACAGCCTACCACTAGGTTCTGTTACCCAGAATCCCTTGCAAAGTGAAGAAATTGACAAAAAAAACGCATTTTCCTCACATTTTGGTGGTGGAAAGTTCTGGAATCTGCGTGGATCAACAATTTACCACCCACCCAGCGTTTCCCCGGGTCTCCCGGAAAAAAATGGTACCTCACTTGCCTGGGTCTGCATAGTGCCTGCAACAGGAAACAGCGCAAAACGCAACGTGGTCGCACCTCAATTTCGCGGTGAAATCGGGCACTTTTTGGGCAAAGAGACTACCTTTTGTTTTTGAACCCTAGCTCTGCCAGCACCTAGGGAAACCTAGCAAACCTATACATTTGTGAAAACTAGACACCCAGGGTAATTCAGGATGGGGTGACTCGACTGCCTACCACCAGGTTCTGTTACCCAGAATCACTTGCAAAACTAAGAGATTGACAAAAAAATGCATGTTACTCACTTTTCTGTGGTGGAAAGTTCTGGAATCTTCGTGGATCAACAAATTTCCACCCACCCAGCGTTCCCCTGGGTCTCCCAAAAGAAATGGCACCTCACTTGCCTGGGTCTGCCTAGTGCCTGCAACAGGAAACAGCGCAAAACGCAATGTGGTCGCACCTCAATTTCACGGTGAAATCGGGCCCTTTTTGGGCAAAGAGACTACCTTTTGTTTTTTTACCCTAGCTCTGCCGGCATCTAGGGAAATCTAGCAAACCTATACATTTTTGAAAACTAGACACCCAGGGGAATTCAGGATGGGGTTACTCGACAGCCTACCACTAGGTTCTGTTACCCAGAATCCCTTGCAAAGCGAAGAAATTGACAAAAAAAACACATTTTCCTCACATTTCGGTGGTGGAAAGTTCTGGAATCTGCGTGGATCAACAATTTTCCACCCACCCAGCGTTCCCCCGGGTCTCCCAAAAAAAATGGTACCTCACTTCCCTGGGTCTGCCTAGTGCCTGCGACAGGAAACAGCGCAAAACGCAACGTGGTCGCACCTCAATTTCGCGGTGAAATCGGGTCCTTTTTGGGCAAAGAGACTACCTTTTGTTTTTTTACCCTAGCTCTGCCGGCATCTAGGGAAACCTAGCAAACCTATACATTTTTGAAACTAGACATCCAGAGGAATTCAGGATGGGGTTACTCGACTACCTACCACCAGGTTCTATTACCCAGAATCCCTTGCAAAGTAAAAAAATTACTAAAAAAACGCATTTTCCTCACATTTCTGTGGTGGAAAGTTCTGGAATCTTCGTGGATCAACAAATTTCCACCCACCCAGCGTTCCCCTGGGTCTCCCAAAAGAAATGGCACCTCACTTGCCTGGGTCTGCCTAGTGCCTGCAACAGGAAACAGCGCAAAACGCAATGTGGTCGCACCTCAATTTCACGGTGAAATCGGGCCCTTTTTGGGCAAAGAGACTACCTTTTGTTTTTTTACCCTAGCTCTGCCGGCATCTAGGGAAATCTAGCAAACCTATACATTTTTGAAAACTAGACACCCAGGGGAATTCAGGATGGGGTTACTCGACAGCCTACCACTAGGTTCTGTTACCCAGAATCCCTTGCAAAGCGAAGAAATTGACAAAAAAAACACATTTTCCTCACATTTCGGTGGTGGAAAGTTCTGGAATCTGCGTGGATCAACAATTTTCCACCCACCCAGCGTTCCCCCGGGTCTCCCAAAAAAAATGGTACCTCACTTCCCTGGGTCTGCCTAGTGCCTGCGACAGGAAACAGCGCAAAACGCAACGTGGTCGCACCTCAATTTCGCGGTGAAATCGGGTCCTTTTTGGGCAAAGAGACTACCTTTTGTTTTTTTACCCTAGCTCTGCCGGCATCTAGGGAAACCTAGCAAACCTATACATTTTTGAAACTAGACATCCAGAGGAATTCAGGATGGGGTTACTCGACTACCTACCACCAGGTTCTATTACCCAGAATCCCTTGCAAAGTAAAAAAATTACTAAAAAAACGCATTTTCCTCACATTTCTGTGGTGGAAAGTTCTGGAATCTGCGTGGATCAACAATTTTCTACCCACCCAGCGTTTCCCCGGGTCTCCCGAAAAAAATGGTACCTCACTTGCCTGGGTCTGCCAAGTGCCTGCGACAGGAAACAGCGCAAAACTCAACGTGGTCGCACCTCAATTTCGCAGTGAAATCGGGCCCTTTTTGGGCAAAGAGAATACCTTTTGTTTTTGAACCCTAGCTCTGACGGCACCAAGGGAAACCTAGCAAACCTATACATTTTGGAAAACTAGACACCCAGGGAAATTCAGGATGGGTTGACTCGACTGCCTACCACCAGGTTCTGTTACCCAGAATCCCTTGTAAAGCTAAGAAATTGACAAAAAAATGCATTTTCCTCACTTTTCTGTGGTGGAAAGTTCTGGGATCTGCGTGGATCAACAAATTTCCACCCACCCAGAGTTCCCCCGCGTCTCTCGAAAAAAATGGTACCTTACTTGCCTGGTTCTGCCTAGTGCCTGCGACAGGAAACAGCGCAAAATGCAACGTGGTCGCACCTCAATTTTGCGGTGAAATCGGGCACTTTTTGGGCAAAGAGACTACCTTTTGTTTTTGAACCCTAGCTCTGCCGGCACCTAGAGAAACCTAGCAAACCTATACATTTATGAAAACTAGACACCCAGGGGAATTCAGTATGGGGTGACTTGACTGCCTACCACCATGTTCTGTTACCCATAATCCCTTGCA
This sequence comes from Lissotriton helveticus, assembly GCF_964261635.1. NCBI lineage: Eukaryota > Metazoa > Chordata > Amphibia > Caudata > Salamandridae > Lissotriton > Lissotriton helveticus. The sequence goes on from NC_136068.1 coordinate 1,792,209,260, forward strand.
AAGCTAAGAAATTGATAAACAAAATGCATTTTCCTCACATTTCGGTGGTGGAAAGTTCTGGAATCTGCGTGGATCAACAATTTTCCACCCACCCAGCGTTCCCCCGGGTCTCCCAAAAAAAATGGTACCTCACTTCCCTGGGTCTGCCTAGTGCCTGCGACAGGAAACAGCGCAAAACGCAACGTGGTCGCACCTCAATTTCGCGGTGAAATCGGGTCCTTTTTGGGCAAAGAGACTACCTTTTGTTTTTTTACCCTAGCTCTGCCGGCATCTAGGGAAACCTAGCAAACCTATACATTTTTGAAACTAGACATCCAGAGGAATTCAGGATGGGGTTACTCGACTACCTACCACCAGGTTCTATTACCCAGAATCCCTTGCAAAGTAAAAAAATTACTAAAAAAACGCATTTTCCTCACATTTCTGTGGTGGAAAGTTCTGGAATCTGCGTGGATCAACAATTTTCTACCCACCCAGCGTTTCCCCGGGTCTCCCGAAAAAAATGGTACCTCACTTGCCTGGGTCTGCCAAGTGCCTGCGACAGGAAACAGCGCAAAACTCAACGTGGTCGCACCTCAATTTCGCAGTGAAATCGGGCCCTTTTTGGGCAAAGAGAATACCTTTTGTTTTTGAACCCTAGCTCTGACGGCACCAAGGGAAACCTAGCAAACCTATACATTTTGGAAAACTAGACACCCAGGGAAATTCAGGATGGGTTGACTCGACTGCCTACCACCAGGTTCTGTTACCCAGAATCCCTTGTAAAGCTAAGAAATTGACAAAAAAATGCATTTTCCTCACTTTTCTGTGGTGGAAAGTTCTGGGATCTGCGTGGATCAACAAATTTCCACCCACCCAGAGTTCCCCCGCGTCTCTCGAAAAAAATGGTACCTTACTTGCCTGGTTCTGCCTAGTGCCTGCGACAGGAAACAGCGCAAAATGCAACGTGGTCGCACCTCAATTTTGCGGTGAAATCGGGCACTTTTTGGGCAAAGAGACTACCTTTTGTTTTTGAACCCTAGCTCTGCCGGCACCTAGAGAAACCTAGCAAACCTATACATTTATGAAAACTAGACACCCAGGGGAATTCAGTATGGGGTGACTTGACTGCCTACCACCATGTTCTGTTACCCATAATCCCTTGCAAAGCTAAGAAATTGATAAACAAAATGCATTTTCCTCACTTTTCTGTGGTGGAAAGTTCTGGAATCTGCGTGGATCAACAATTTTCCACCCACCCAGCGTTCCCCCGGGTCTCCCGAAAAAAATGGCACCTCACTTGCCTGGGTCTGCCTAGTGCCTGCAACAGGAAACAGCGCAAAACGCAACATGGTCACACCTCAATTTCGCAGTGAAATCGGGCCCTTTTTGGGCAAAGAGACTACCTTTTGTTTTTGAACCCTAGCTCTGCCGACACCTAGGGAAACCTAGCAAACCTATACGTTTTTGAAAACTAGACACTCAGGAGAATTCAGGATGGGGTTACTCAACAGCCTACCACTAGGTTCTGTTACCCAGAATCCCTTGCAAAGCGAAGAAATTGACAAAAAAAATGCATTTTCCTCACATTTTGGTGGTGGAAAGTTCTGGAATCTGCGTGGATCAACAATTTACCACCCACCCAGCGTTCCCCCGGGTCTCCCGGAAAAAAATGGTACCTCACTTGCCTGGGTCTGCATAGTGCCTGCAAGAGGAAACAGCGCAAAACGCAACGTGGTCGCACCTCAATTTCGCGGTGAAATCGGGCACTTTTTGGGCAAAGAGACTACCTTTTGTTTTTTAACCCTAGCTCTGCCGGCACCTAGGGAAACCTAGCAACCCTATACATTTGTGAAAACTAGACACCCAGGGTAATTCAGGATGGGGTGACTCGACTGCCTACCACCAGGTTCTGTTACCCAGAATCCCTTGCAAAGCTAAGAAATTGACAAACAAAACACATTTTCCTCACATTTCTGTGGTGGAAAGTTCTGGAATCTGCGTGGATCAACAATTTTCCACCCACCCAGCGTTCCCCCAGGTCTCCCGAAAAAAATGGCACCTCACTTGCCTGGGTCTGCCTAGTGCCTGCAACAGGAAACAGCGCAAAACGCAACATGGTCACACCTCAATTTCGCGGTGAAATCGGGCCCTTTTTGGGCAAAGAGACTACCTTTTGTTTTTGAACCCTAGCTCTGCCGACACCTAGGAAAACCTAGCAAACCTATACGTTTTTGAAAACTAGACACCCAGGGGAATTCAGGATGGGGTTACTCGACAGCCTACCACTAGGTTCTGTTACCCAGAATCCCTTGCAAAGCGAACATATTGACAAAAAAAACGCATTTTCCTCACATTTTGGTGGTGGAAAGTTCTGGAATCTGCGTGGATCAACAATTTACCACCCACCCAGCGTTCCCCCGGGTCTCCCGGAAAAAAATGGTACCTCACTTGCCTGGGTCTGCATAGTGCCTGCAACAGGAAACAGCGCAAAACGCAACGTGGTCGCACCTCAATTTCGCGGTGAAATCGGGCACTTTTTGGGCAAAGAGACTACCTTTTGTTTTTTGAACCCTAGCTCTGCCAGCACCTAGGGAAACCTAGCAAACCTATACATTTGTGAAAACTAGACACCGAGGGTAATTCAGGATGGGGTGACTCGACTGCCTACCACCAGGTTCTGTTACCCAGAATCACTTGCAAAACTAAGAGATTGACAAAAAAATGCATTTTACTCACTTTTCTGTGGTGGAAAGTTCTGGAATCTTCGTGGATCAACAAATTTCCACCCACCCAGCGTATCCCCGGGTCTCCCGAAAGAAATGGCACCTCACTTGCCTGGGTCTGCCTAGTGTCTGCAACAGGAAACAGCGCAAAACGCAACGTGGTCGCACCTCAATTTCGCGGTGAAATCGGGCCCTTTTTGGGCAAAGAGACTACCTTTTGTTTTTGAACCCTAGCTTTGCCGGCACCTAGGGAAACCTAGCAAACCTATACATTTTGGAAAACTAGACACCCAGGGAAATTCAGGATGGGTTGACTCGACTGCCTACCACCAGGTTCTGTTACCCAGAATCCCTTGTAAAGCTAAGAAATTGACAAAAAAACGCATTTTCCTCACTTTTCTGTGGTGGAAAGTTCTGGGATCTGCGTGGATCAACAAATTTCCACCCACCCAGAGTTCCCCCGCGTCTCTCGAAAACAATGGTACCTTACTTGCCTGGTTCTGCCTAGTGCCTGCGACAGGAAACAGCGCAAAACGCAACGTGGTCGCACCTCAATTTCGCGGTGAAATCGGGCACTTTTTGGGCAAAGAGACTACCTTTTGTTTTTGAACCCTAGCTCTGCCGGCACCTAGAGAAACCTAGCAAACCTATACATTTATGAAAACTAGACACCCAGGGCAATTCAGTATGGGGTGACTTGACTGCCTACCACCATGTTCTGTTACCCATAATCCCTTGCAAATCTAAGAAATTGATAAACAAAATGCATTTTCCTCACTTTTCTGTGGTGGAAAGTTATGGAATCTGCGTGGATCAACAAATTTCCACCCAGCCAGCATTCCCCCGGGTCTCCCAAAAAAGATGGTACCTCACTTGCCTGGGTCTGCCTAGTGCCTGCGACAGGAAACAACGCAAAACCCAACGTGGTCGCACCTCAATTTCGCGGTGAAATCGGGCCCTTTTTGGGCAAAGAGACTACCTTTTGTTTTTTAACCCTAGCTCTGCCGGCACCTAGGGAAACCTAGCAAACCTATACATTTTTGAAAACTAGACACCCAGGGTAATTCAGGATGGGGTGACTTGACTGCCTACCACCAGGTTCTGTTACCCAGAATCCCTTGCAAAGCTAAGAAATTGACAAACAAAACACATTTTCCTCACATTTCTGTGGTGGAAAGTTCTGGAATCTGCGTGGATCAACAATTTTCCACCCACCCAGCGTTCCCCCGGGTCTCCCGAAAAAAATGGCACCTCACTTGCCTGGGTCTGCCTAGTGCCTGCAACAGGAAACAGCGCAAAACGCAACGTGGTCACACCTCAATTTCGCGGTGAAATCGGGCCCTTTTTGGGCAAAGAGACTACCTTTTGTTTTTGAACCCTAGCTCTGCCGACACCTAGGAAAACCTAGCAAACCTATACGTTTTTGAAAACTAGACACCCAGGGGAATTCAGGATGGGGTTACTCAACAGCCTACCACTAGGTTCTGTTACCCAGAATCCCTTGCAAAGTGAAGAAATTGACAAAAAAAACGCATTTTCTTCACATTTTGGTGGTGGAAAGTTCTGGAATCTGCGTGGATCAACAATTTACCACCCACCCAGCGTTCCCCCGGGTCTCCCGGAAAAAAATGGTACCTCACTTGCCTGGGTCTGCATAGTGCCTGCAACAGGAAACAGCGCAAAACGCAACGTGGTCGCACCTCAATTTCGCGGTGAAATCGGGCACTTTTTAGGCAAAGAGACTACCTTTTGTTTTTGAACCCTAGCTCTGCCAGCACCTAGGGAAACCTAGCAAACCTATACATTTGTGAAAACTAGACACCCAGGGTAATTCAGGATGGGGTGACTCGACTGCCTACCACCAGGTTCTGTTACCCAGAATCACTTGCAAAACTAAGAGATTGACAAAAAAATGCATGTTACTCACTTTTCTGTGGTGGAAAGTTCTGGAATCTTCGTGGATCAACAAATTTCCACCCACCCAGCGTTCCCCCGGGTCTCCCGAAAGAAATGGCACCTCACTTGCCTGGGTCTGCCTAGTGCCTGCAACAGGAAACAGCGCAAAACGCAATGTGGTCGCACCTCAATTTCACGGTGAAATCGGGCCCTTTTTGGGCAAAGAGACTACCTTTTGTTTTTGAACCCTAGCTCTGCCGGTACCTAGGGAAATCTAGCAAACCTATACATTTTTGAAAACTAGACACCCAGGGGAATTCAGGATGGGGTGACTCGACTGCCTACCACCATGTTCTGTTACCCATAATCCCTTGCAAAGCTAAGAAATTGATAAACAAAATGCATTTTCCTCACTTTTCTGTGGTGGAAAGTTCTGGAATCTGCGTGGATCAACAAATTTCCACCCACCCAGCATTCCCCCGGGTCTCCCGAAAAAAATGGTACCTCACTTCCCTGGGTCTGCATCGTGCCTGCGACAGGAAACAGCGCAAAACGCAACGTGGTCGCACCTCAATTTCGCGGTGAAATCTGGCCCTTTTTGGGCAAAGAGACTACCTTTTGTTTTTTTACCCTAGCTCTGCCGGCATCTAGGGAAACCTAGCAAACCTATACGTTTTTGAAAACTAGACACCCAGGGGAATTCAGGATGGGGTTACTCGACAGCCTACCACTAGGTTCTGTTACCCAGAATCCCTTGCAAAGCGAAGAAATTGACAAAAAAACACATTTTCCTCACATTTTGGTGGTGGAAAGTTCTGGAATCTGCGTGGATCAACAATTTTCCACCCACCCAGCGTTCCCCCGGGTCTCCCAAAAAAAATGGTACCTCACTTCCCTGGGTCTGCCTAGTGCCTGCGACAGGAAACAGCGCAAAACGCAACATGGTCGCACCTCAATTTCGCGGTGAAATCGGGCCCTTTTTGGGCAAAGAGACTACCTTTTGTTTTTTTACCCTAGCTCTAGCGGCATCTAGGGAAACCTAGCAAACCTATACATTTTTGAAACTAGACATCCAGAGGAATTCAGGATGGGGTTACTCGACTACCTACCACCAGGTTCTGTTACCCAGAATCCCTTGCAAAGTTAAGAAATTACTAAAAAAACGCATTTTCCTCACATTTCTGTGGTGGAAAGTTCTGGAATCTGCGTGGATCAACAATTTTCTACCCACCCAGCGTTTCCCCGGGTCTCCCGAAAAAAATGGTACCTCACTTGCCTGGGTCTGCCAAGTGCCTGCGACAGGAAACAGCGCAAAACTCAACGTGGTCGCACCTCAATTTCGCAGTGAACTCGGGCCCTTTTTGGGCAAAGAGAATACCTTTTGTTTTTGAACCCTAGCTCTGAAGGCACCAAGGGAAACCTAGCAAACCTATACATTTTGGAAAACTAGACACCCAGGGAAATTCAGGATGGGTTGACTCGACTGCCTACCACCAGGTTCTGTTACCCAGAATCCCTTGTAAAGCTAAGAAATTGACAAAAAAAGCATTTTCCTCACTTTTCTGTGGTGGAAAGTTCTGGGATCTGCGTGGATCAACAAATTTCCACCCACCCAGAGTTCCCCCGCGTCTCTCGAAAAAAATGGTACCTTACCTGCCTGGTTCTGCCTAGTGCCTGCGACAGGAAACAGCGCAAAACGCAACGTGGTCGCACCTCAATTTTGCGGTGAAATCGGGCTCTTTTTGGGCAAAGAGACTACCTTTTGTTTTTGAACCCTAGCTCTGCCGGCACCTAGAGAAACCTAGCAAACCTATACATTTATGAAAACTAGACACCCAGGGGAATTCAGTATGGGGTGACTTGACTGCCTACCACCATGTTCTGTTACCCATAATCCCTTGCTAAGCTAAGAAATTGATAAACAAAATGCATTTTCCTCACTTTTCTGTGGTGGAAAGTTCTGGAATCTGCGTGGATCAACAATTTTCCACCCACCCAGCGTTCCCCCGGGTCTCCCGAAAAAAATGGCACCTCACTTGCCTGGGTCTGCCTAGTGCCTGCAACAGGAAACAGCGCAAAACGCAACGTGGTCACACCTCAATTTCGCGGTGAAATCGGGCCCTTTTTGGGCAAAGAGACTACCTTTTGTTTTTGAACCCTAGCTCTGCCGACACCTAGGGAAACCTAGCAAACCTATACGTTTTTGAAAACTAGACACTCAGGGGAATTCAGGATGGGGTTACTCGACAGCCTACCACTAGGTTCTGTTACCCAGAATCCCTTGCAAAGCGAAGAAATTGACAAAAAAATGCATTTTCCTCACATTTTGGTGGTGGAAAGTTCTGGAATCTGCGTGGATCAACAATTTACCACCCACCCAGCGTTCCCCCGGGTCTCCTGGAAAAAAATAGTACCTCACTTGCCTGGGTCTGCATAGTGCCTGCAACAGGAAACAGCGCAAAACGCAACGTGGTCGCACCTCAATTTCGCGGTGAAATCGGGCACTTTTTGGGCAAAGAGACTACCTTTTGTTTTTTAACCCTAGCTCTGCCGGCACCTAGGGAAACCTAGCAAACCTATACATTTGTGAAAACTAGACACCCAGGGTAATTCAAGATGGGGTGACTCGACTGCCTACCACCAGGTTCTGTTACCCAGAATCACTTGCAAAACTAAGAGATTGACAAAAAAATGCATTTTACTCACTTTTCTGTGGTGGAAAGTTCTGGAATCTTCGTGGATCAACAAATTTCCACCCACCCAGCGTTCCCCCGGGTCTCCCGAAAGAAATGGCACCTCACTTGCCTGGGTCTGCCTAGTGTCTGCAACAGGAAACAGCGCAAAACGCAACGTGGTCGCACCTCAATTTCGCGGTGAAATCGGGCCCTTTTTGGGCAAAAAGACTACCTTTTGTTTTTGAACCCTAGCTCTGCCGGCACCTAGGGAAACCTAGCAAACCTTTACATTTCTGAAAACTAGACAGCCAGAGGAATTCAGGATGGGGTTACTCGACTGCCTACCACCAGGTTCTGTTACCCAGAATCCCTTGCAAAGTTAAGAAATTACTAAAAAAACACATTTTCCTCACATTTCTGTGGTGGAAAGTTCTGGAATCTGCGTGGATCAACAATTTTCTACCCACCCAGCGTTTCCCCGGGTCTCCCGAAAAAAATGGTACCTCACTTGCCTGGGTCTGCCAAGTGCCTGCGACAGGAAACAGCGCAAAACTCAACGTGGTCGCACCTCAATTTCGCAGTGAAATCGGGCCCTTTTTGGGCAAAGAGAATACCTTTTGTTTTTGAACCCTAGCTCTGACGGCACCAAGGGAAACCTAGCAAACCTATACATTTTGGAAAACTAGACACCCAGGGAAATTCAGGATGGGTTGACTCGACTGCCTACCACCAGGTTCTGTTACCCAGAATCCCTTGTAAAGCTAAGAAATTGACAAAAAAATGCATTTTCCTCACTTTTCTGTGGTGGAAAGTTCTGGGATCTGCGTGGATCAACAAATTTCCACCCACCCAGAGTTCCCCCGCGTCTCTCGAAAAAAATGGTACCTTACTTGCCTGGTTCTGCCTAGTGCCTGCGACAGGAAACAGCGCAAAACGCAACGTGGTCGCACCTCAATTTCGCGGTGAAATCGGGCACTTTTTGGGCAAAGAGACTACCTTTTGTTTTTGAACCCTAGCTCTGCCGGCACCTAGAGAAACCTAGCAAACCTATACATTTATGAAAACTAGACACCCAGGGGAATTCAGTATGGGGTGACTTGACTGCCTACCACCATGTTCTGTTACCCATAATCCCTTGCAAAGCTAAGAAATTGATAAACAAAATGCATTTTCCTCACTTTTTTGTGGTGGAAAGTTCTGGAATCTGCGTGGATCAACAATTTTCTACCCACCCAGCGTTCCCCCGGGTCTCCCGAAAAAAATGGCACCTCACTTGCCTGGGTCGGCCTAGTGCCTGCGACAGGAAACAGCGCAAAACGCAACGTGGTCACACCTCAATTTCGCGGTGAAATCGGGCCCTTTTTGGGCAAAGAGACTACCTTTTGTTTTTGAACCCTAGCTCTGCCAACACCTAGGAAAACCTAGCAAACCTATACGTTTTTGAAAACTAGACACCCAGGGGAATTCAGGATGGGGTTACTCGACAGCCTACCACTAGGTTCTGTTACCCAGAATCCCTTGCAAAGCGAACATATTGACAAAAAAAACGCATTTTCCTCACATTTTGGTGGTGGAAAGTTCTGGAATCTGAGTGGATCAACAATTTACCACCCACCCAGCGTTCCCCCGGGTCTCCCGGAAAAAAATGGTACCTCACTTGCCTGGGTCTGCATAGTGCCTGCAACAGGAAACAGCGCAAAACGCAACGTGGTCGCACCTCAATTTCGCGGTGAAATCGGGCACTTTTTGGGCAAAGAGACTACCTTTTGTTTTTGAACCCTAGCTCTGCCAGCACCTAGGGAAACCTAGCAAACCTATACATTTGTGAAAACTAGACACCCAGGGTAATTCAGGTTGGGGTGACTCGACTGCCTACCACCAGGTTCTGTTACCCAGAATCACTTGCAAAACTAAGAGATTGACAAAAAAATGCATTTTACTCACTTTTCTGTGGTGGAAAGTTCTGGAATCTTCGTGGATCAACAAATTTCCACCCACCCAGCGTTCCCCCGGGTCTCCCGAAAGAAATGGCACCTCACTTGCCTGGGTCTGCCTAGTGCCTGCAACAAGAAACAGCGCAAAACGCAATGTGGTCGCACCTCAATTTCACTGTGAAATCGGGCCCTTTTTGGGCAAAGAGACTACCTTTTGTTTTTGAACCCTAGCTCTGCCGGTACCTAGGGAAACATAGCAAACCTATACATTTTTAAAAACTAGACACCCAGGGGAATTCAGTATGGTGTGACTCGACTGCCTACCACCACGTTCTGTTACCCATAATCCCTTGCAAAGCTAAGAAATTGATAAACAAAATGCATTTTCCTCACTTTTCTGTGGTGGAAAGTTCTGGAATCTGCGTGGATCAACAAATTTCCACCCACCCAGCATTCCCCCGGGTCTCCTGAAAAAAATGGTACCTCACTTTCCTGGGTCTGCATCGTGCCTGTGACAGGAAACAGCGCAAAACGCAACGTGGTCGCACCTCAATTTCGCGGTGAAATCAGGCCCTTTTTGGGCAAAGAGACTACCTTTTGTTTTTTTACCCTAGCTCTGCCGGCATCTAGGGAAACCTAGCAAACCTATATGTTTTTGAAAACTAGACACCCAGGGGAATTCAGGATGGGGTTACTCGACAGCCTACCACTAGGTTCTGTTACCCAGAATCCCTTGCAAAGCGAAGAAATTGACAAAAAAAACACATTTTCCTCACATTTTGGTGGTGGAAAGTTCTGGAATCTGCGTGGATCAACAATTTTCCACCCACCCAGTGTTCCCCCGGGTCTCCCAAAAAAAATGGTACCTCACTTCCCTGGGTCTGCCTAGTGCCTGCGACAGGAAACAGCGCAAAACGCAACGTGGTCGCACCTCAATTTCGCGGTGAAATCGGGCCCTTTTTGGGCAAAGAGACTACCTTTTGTTTTTTTACCCTAGCTCTGCCGGCATCTAGGGAAACCTAGCAAACCTATACATTTTTGATAACTAGACACCCAGGGTAATTCAGGATGGGGTGACTCGACTGCCTACCACCAGGTTCTTTCACCCAGAATCCCTTGCAAAGCTAAGAAATTGACAAAAAAACGCATTTTCCTCACATTTCTGTGGTGGAAAGCTCTGGAATCTGCGTGGAGCAACAATTTTCCACCCACCCAGCGTTCCCCCGGGTCTCCCGAAAAAAATGGTACCTCACTTGCCTGGGTCTGCCTAGTGCCTGCAAAAGGAAACAGCACAAAACGCAACGTGGTCACACCTCAATTTCGCGGTGAAATCGGGCACTTTTTGGGCAAAGAGACTACCTTTTGTTTTTGAACCCTACCTCTGCCGGCACCTAGAGAAACCTAGCAAACCTATACATTTTTGAAAACTAGACACCCAGGGGAATTCAGTATGGGGTGACTCGACTGCCTACCACCAGGTTCTGTTACCCAGAATCCCTTGAAAAGCTAAGAAATTGACAAAAAAATGCATTTTCCTCACTTTTCTGTGGTGGAAAGTTCTGGAATCTGCGTGGATCAACAAATTTCCACCCACCCAGCGAACCCCCGGGTCTCCCAAAAAAGAGGGTACCTCACTTTCCTGGGTCTGCCTAGTGCCTGCGACAGGAAACAGCACAAAACGCAACGTGGTTGCACCTCAATTTCGCGGTGAAATCGGGGCCTTTTTGGGCTAAGAGACTACCTTTTGTTTTTGTACCTTGCTCTGCCGGCACCTAGGGAAACCTAGCAAACCTATACATTTTTAAAAACTAGACATCCAGAGGAATTCAGGATGGTGTTACTCGACTGCCTACCACCAGGTTCTGTTACCCAGAATCCCTTGCAAAGTTAAGAAATTACTAAAAAAACACATTTTCCTCACATTTCTTTGGTGGAAAGTTCTGGAATCTGCGTGGATCAACAATTTTCCACCCACCCAGCGTTCCCCCGGGTCTCCCAAAAAAAATGGTACCTCACTTGCCTGGGTCTGCCAAGTGCCTGCAAAAGGAAACAGCGCAAAACTCAACGTGGTCGCACCTCAATTTCGCAGTGAAATCGGGCCCTTTTTGGGCAAAGAGAATACCTTTTGTTTTTTAACCCTAGCTCTGACGGCACCTAGGGAAATGTTAAAAAGATGGAAATATTCAGAGACCAGGATTAAGTGCAAACAGGTCTGTTTATTAATCATCCACTTTCCTCACTGGAGAGTGTCCCAACATTCCATGGCAAGCTCCAGGGCCGGCCGCACCAACAGGGTCGAAGGGGAAGGGGTGGATGGAACATACCATCCGGGAAATAAGTTACAACACATCTTCCTTCCATAGGGTGACACTGAATAAAACAAGGCCCACCGTGGTGGGATAGTGTATACATAGCATCCAGAGGGAACAACAGAATACAGAACATACTTATACGCATTTACAAATCTTGTCAAAGCTCCACCATTGGCCATTCTCAAGTTGAACAACATTCTTAAGCACTTTGGCAATTTTGCATGGCATGTGGTATTTACTTTGGGTGGCTCCCACTTTGATGTTCTTCCTGACTTGTACCCTGTCACCTACCTCCCACTTGGGTTCCTTCACCCCGTACTTAGTGTCATACCACAGCTTGTACTTGTCTTGGTGGAGTTGGACCTTCTCTGCCCTTGCTTCCCGGTCCACTACTCTGGGCTCACCCCCACTCAACCAACTAGGATTGAACTTGGTGCATGGTTCACGACCATGCAGTGCCACAAAGGGTGAGATGCCTGTGACCTTGTTAGGAGAGGTGTGATAAGCCCACAGGCACTTCCTTAGGGACTCTTCTACATCATGCCCATTGGTTGCAGCTAATTGGATGTGCTCCTTGATGATTCTGTTTGCTCGCTCAACCAACCCATTGGCTTTGGGGCAGTATAAAGCGGTGGTTTCATGTTTAATGTCCAAACCCTTGAGGAATGTACGCATTTCTTCAGAGCAAAACTGCACCCCGTTATCAGTGACTAAAGTCACTGGAATGCCTTCCTCAACGAATACTCCATTTAAGAACTCTATCACTGTCTTTGTGGTGACAGAATGAACAAACTTCTGCTTGATCCAATGGGTCGTGTAGTCAACTAAAACCAGCATGAATCTCCTCCTTTCTCCTAAGTCTTGCATTGGCCCTATAATGTCCATGGCCAGCTTGCTCCATGGTTTAGTTGGCACTTCTACTGGAGATAACGGTGCTTTTTGTACCTTCTTTGACTTGTCACTTTTTGCGCACGCCCCACAATCCTTGACAGCTAGTTCGGCCATAGCATCCATTCTTGGGAACCAGTAACTGGATCTGACTCTAGCTTTGGTAAGGCTGCGCCCTAGATGACCTTCATGCGCCAAGTCGATGACCTTCTTCCTGAGGCCCTTAGGAGGAACCACTCTCTGGTTACGATAGATTCTTCCATTAATGAGGCTCAGTTCGTTCCTCACTTCCCAATACTCCTCTATGTTAGCCTCAAGATCCCTCTTCCTGCTCGGCCATCCTTTCTCCATGTATTCCTTCAGGACATTTATTTCCTTGTCTTCTTTAGTCTCAACTTCCCACTCATCTTCTGTGATAGCAGGCGTCTCCGTCATAAGTACAGGACTGTCGAGAGCTTCTTCCTTTTCCCCCACCTCCGGTAATGGTGACCTTGAAAGGAAATCTGCGATTTTATTCTCCTTCCCTGGCACATACTCCACATTGAAATTGTAGTGCTCCAGGCCCAAAATCCATCTGCTGATGCGAGGAGTACAATTCTCAAGTCCCTTCACAGAAAAAATGAAGGTGAGGGGTTTATGATCAGTCCGGATGCAGAACCTTGTACCCCATAAGAAAAACTTGAAGTGTCTAACAGCCCAGAAACAGGCCAGGGCCTCCCTTTCAATTACGGAGTAGTTCCTTTCTGGGTTAGTGAGACTCCGCGAAGCAAACGCGATGATTTTCTCCTCTTTACCATCCTTTTGTATCAGGGTTGCACCCAGGCCCTTGTTGGAAGCATCTGTGGCTAGGATGGTTTTCTTTGTGGCATCAAAAGTTCCTAATGCTGGGGAGGTTAACAATTCCTCTTTCAATGATTCTACCACAGCATCATGCTCATTGTTCCAGAGGAAATCCTTATTATTCTTCATTAACTCCCTCATGGGCTCACATTTAGCAGAAAAATTGTCCATGTATTTAGACATATATTCTAAGAGCCCTAAGAAGGACCTTAGTTCCTCCTTGTTCTTGGGGCTGGGAGCTTCCTTCACCGCTTGGATTAAACTACCCTTCGGCCTGAATCCATCTTCTGTAATCTTGTGGCCTAAATACTCAACTTCCTTCACTTTTATTTTACATTTTTCCTTCTTCACAGTCAGGCCTGCCTCCATAAGTCTGTTGAACACCTGTCTCACGACATCATCATGTTCTTCCGCGGTTTGGCCGTATACTAGGATGTCATCCTGAAAACACATGGTGTTCCTCACCCCTTCCAGTATCTTCTGCATCGCCTTCTGGAATATAGCTGCTGCAGACGCTAGCCCAAACGGCATCCTTTTGAACATGTAAGCTCCTACTGGGGTGATGAACGCCGTGAGGGGCCTAGATTCAGGATGGAGTTCAATTTGGTGGTATGCCATGGACAGGTCGATTACACTGAAGTACTTAGCAGGACCCATGGTACTCAGCATTTCGTTTATTATGGGCAAAGGATGTCTTTCCACCCATATATTGTCATTTAGGCTGCGCAAATCCACACAGAGACGAATACCCTCTCCATTGGCCTTGGCCGCGATAACAATCGGAGCCAACCACTCTGTGCAGGTTACAGGTTGTATTATATCTAACGCACAAAGTTTGCGCAGTTCTTCTTCTAGGGGTGCCTTCAACTTGAGGGGTAGAGGGCGTAGTTTGTGTACAACTGGTTTTGCGTTATGCTTCAACTTAATTCTGTGTTGGAACATGTGTAAGCACCCTAGCTCTTCTCTGAATAGTTTCCCAAACTCATCACAAATGTTACCACACCCCTGGTACTTGTCAGTGAGCAAAACTTGTTCCGTACTATTTGGATCTAGGATGATTCCCAGCTCTCTTTGGTGTACCCAACCCAACAAATTGGATCCTGATTCCACTACATACACTGGACCAAAGGTTTCCCTATCTTTAAAGCGTAGTTGAACATTTTTCATGCCTACCAAAGGTATTTTCCCCTTGTTATACCCTGTGGGAGAAATGTCAGGCATTTTCAATTGTTTCACATTGCAATTTTCCATGGACACAAAATCATCTCTGTTCAGTAAAGTGTAGGAAGAGCAAGAATCTGCATACATTTCTACACATTGGCCATCGAGGAAAACATCACATTTTGGATAAATGGCATTTACAGTTCCTTCTATGTCTTTCACCTGCAAAATTATTTTCTCACATCTTTGTCCTATGCACTTTACCTCCCTGGCAGTACTTTTCTCTGTACTCTTACCCTCACTTCTAGTATGTTGTTCACCATCCCTGCACACTCTCGCAAAATGCCCTCTCCTGTTACATCTTTTGCACGTGACAAACCTGGCAGGGCACTGGTAAAAAGTTGCAAAATGATTATTGCTACCACACCTGTAGCACTTTGGCCCTTTCTCTTTAGTTTCTCCTCTGATGTTGTAGTTATCTTTTGACCTTATCTTACATATTTCACTGCCCTCTTCTTCATCTCTTACAGAAGCGACTTCCTCGCTATTCTTCCTCATCTCCTTAATGCATATGGCTGTGTGTTCTACAGACTTAGCTATTTCAATGGCTTCCTTTAAACCTGGGTTCTTTGCTAGTAACTTCTCCTGGATGCGTGGGTTATTGGTGCATCTTACAAGTTGATCCCTTATAACGGAATCTGTTAGACTACCAAACTCACATAGTTGTGTTAAACCCCACAATGCAGCGATAAAATTCTGTACTGACTCCTGCTTCCCCTGACTCCTTTTGAAAAACTTATGGCGTTCTAACACCACATTTACCTTGTCCCCAAAGTGTTTCTCTAACGTTTCCATAGTCTGCTCATACTCATCCACCCCTGTACCATCTACTCCTTCCTGATCTAACATAGGTAGAGACTCATAAACCTTGCGCCCTTGCCTCCCCAAATTGTGTAATAAAATGTGTTTTTTCCTTTCGGGCTTGTATTTTTCTCCTCCAACAGCTATTAAATAAGACTCAAAAAGTTTCACCCACTCCTTCCAACTGATTTCAGGTTCACCTATTTCCTTCAGGAAGGGCGGGGGTTGACTCATGCTTGCTGCAGCCATATTTGTCCCTTTTGTCAGTTAACGCCACAAGACAAGAGTTATAAAATCTTCATGGGGGGGGATGGTGGGGGAGGAACAGCACTTATGTAAGTTACACTTTACGTGTAATTGCACTATAGAAAACAAAACCTTCTTTCAAGACATTTTTTTTTTTTCCTCAGCCTGGTAAATATATTATTAAAGTTAAACTGTCTAGTTCCCACAAAGTCTGCGTGATGTCCCACCTTCCACACGAACTGGTGGCAGTCGGATGACTGGGCTGGTTTATTTGAGATGAAAACCCATAAAACTGTAAATAGAAAGCAGACAGCAAACCTGGGTGGCAAAGAGTTAACCTTATCCTCAGAAATACCGGCCCTTAGCTGCCGGTGCGCCGGGAAACGTCTCAGCTATCTGCACATAGGAAGCATACATCAATCCTGGGTGGCAAAGAGTTAAACTTTCTCCTCAGAAATACCGGCCCTTAGCTGCCAGTGCGCCGGGGACGTCTCAGCTATCCTGTTACCATGAAGTCCTGACGAGCTGACAGGGCTTCCGGACTGCGCAGCTCTCCTGTTCCCGATGACTCTGGTGGGCAGTCACCCTCGGCGCAGAGCACCTTAGACGGCGGACTGCTGGTGGCACAATGAACTCTGTCAGGTTCAAATAACAAATGGCCTTTCCACTGCTCCTCACGCACTACGGACATCCAATACTCGGGACTCAAAATAGGCGCGTCAACTCCAGTGAAAACCCTGGCCCAGACGACATCACAGGCAACCAACCGCTCCCGAGCAGTACACAGCTCTCCTCAACGTTAGGTAGGATTTATAGTTCCTGTTGTTTTTTTTCCTCATGTAACGCAGGTAGTGCACACAGTCACCCGATTACTTCCTCGCAAAGCCGGAAAGGACCGTCACAAGGCTCAGTTACTCAACAACCCTTAGAATAGGACCCTATCGCAGGGACATAAGGCAGCTAGAAATGCCCACCCGTACCACGGAGTGCAGGCTCTCACCTCCTCAGTTCGTTATTCTTTACAACAGCAGTGGCCGACTCCCTTGAAAAACAGCAGATCTCCACTGCTTAATCATTAGACAGCTGACGTCAACCTCATCAGTTCGTTTCTTCCATGGTCCTTGCAACCAAGTATTTCTCTTCTTCTTGCTTGTCTGTGTGGAGAGAGCACTCAAAGGGGAGATGATTAACTTCTGCCCCCTGCGCAGATCCGTCGCCAGTGTTAAAAAGATGGAAATATTCAGAGACCAGGATTAAGTGCAAACAGGTCTGTTTATTAATCATCCACTTTCCTCACTGGAGAGTGTCCCAACATTCCATGGCAAGCTCCAGGGCCGGCCGCACCAACAGGGTCGAAGGGGAAGGGGTGGATGGAACATACCATCCGGGAAATAAGTTACAACAGGAAACCTAGCAAACCTATACATTTTGGAAAACTAGACACCCAGGGAAATTCAGGATGGGTTGACTCGACTGCCTACCACCAGGTTCTGTTACCCAGAATCCCTTGTAAAGCTAGGAAATTGACAAAAAAAACGCATTTTCCTCACTTTTCTGTGGTGGAAAGTTCTGGGATCTGCGTGGATCAACAAATTTCCACCCACCCAGAGTTCCCCCGCGTCTCTCGAAAAAAATGGTACCTCACTTGCCTGGGTCTGCCTAGTGCCTGCGACAGGAAACAGCGCAAAACGCAACGTGGTCGCACCTCAATTTCGCGGTGTAATCGGGCACTTTTTGGGCAAAGAGACTACCTTTTGTTTTTGAACCCTAGCTCTGCCGGCACCTAGAGAAACCTAGCAAACCTATACATTTTTGAAAACTAGACACCCAGGGGAATTCAGTATGGGGTGACTAGACTGCCTACCACCAGGTTCTGTTACCCAGAATCCCTTGCACAGCTAAGAAATTGACAAAAAAATGCATTTTCCTCACTTTTCTGTGGTGGAAAGTTCTGGAATCTGCGTGGATCAACAAATTTCCACCCAACCAGCGTTCCCCCGGGTCTCCCAAAAAAGAGGGTACCTCACTTTCCTGGGTCTGCCTAGTGCCTGCGACAGGAAACAGCACAAAACGCAACGTGGTTGCACCTCAATTTCGCGGTGAAATCGGGGCCTTTTTGGGCTAAGAGACTACCTTTTGTTTTTGTACCCTAGCTCTGCCGGCACCTAGGGAAACCTAGCAAACCTATACATTTTTGAAAACTAGACATCCAGAGGAATTCAGGATGGTGTTACTCGACTGCCTACCACCAGGTTCTGTTACCCAGAATCCCTTGCAAAGTTAAGAAATTACTAAAAAAACACATTTTCCTCACATTTCTGTGGTGGAAAGTTCTGGAATCTGTGTGGATCAACAATTTTCCACCCACCCAGCGTTTCCCCGGGTCTCCCGAAAAAAATGGTACCTCACTTGCCTGGGTCTGCCAAGTGCCTGCGACAGGAAACAGCGCAAAACTCAACGTGGTCGCACCTCAATTTCGCAGTGAAATCGGGCCCTTTTTGGGCAAAGAGAATACCTTTTGTTTTTTAACCCTAGCTCTGACGGCACCTAGGGAAACCTAGCAAACCTATACATTTTGGAAAGCTAGACACCCAGGGAAATTCAGGATGGGTTGACTCGACTGCCTACCACCAGGTTCTGTTACCCAGAATCCCTTGTAAAACTAGGAAATTGACAAAAAAAACGCATTTTCCTCACTTTTCTGTGGTGGAAAGCTCTGGGATCTGCGTGGATCAACAAATTTCCACCCACCCAGAGTTCCCCCGCGTCTCTCGAAAAAAATGGTACCTCACTTGCCTGGGTCTGCCTAGTGCCTGCGACATGAAACAGCGCAAAATGCAACGTGGTCGCACCTCAATTTCGCGGTGTAATCGGGCACTTTTTGGGCAAAGAGACTACCTTTTGTTTTTGAACCCTAGCTCTGCCGGCACCTAGAGAAACCTAGCAAACCTATACATTTATGAAAACTAGACACCCAGGGGAATTCAGTATGGGGTGACTTTACTGCCTACCACCATGTTCTGTTACCCATAATCCCTTGCAAAGCTAAGAAATTGATAAACAAAATGCCTTTTCCTCACTTTTCTGTGGTGGAAAGTTCTGGAATCTGCGTGGATCAACAAATGTCCACCCACCCAGCGTTCCCCCGGGTCTCCCAAAAAAAATGGTACCTCACTTGCCTGGGTCTGCCTAGTGCCTGCGACAGGAAACAGCGCAAAACGCAATGTGGTCGCACCTCAATTTCGCAGTGAAATCGGGCCCTTTTGGGCAAAGAGAATACCTTTTGTTTTTGAACCCTAGCTCTGCCAGCACCTAGGGAAACCTAGCAAACCTATACATTTTTGAAAACTAGACACCCAAGGGAATTCAGGATGGGGTGACTCGACTGCCTACCACCAGGGTCTGTTACCCAGAATCCCTTGCAAAGCTAAGAAATTGACAAAATAAACGCATTTTCCTCATATTTCTGTGGTGGAAAGTTCTGGAATCTGCGTGGATCAACAAATTTCCACCCACCCAGCGTTCCCCCGGGTCTCCCAAAAACAATGGTACCTCACTTGCCTGGGTCTTCCTAGTGCCTGCGACAGGAGACAGCGCAAAACGCAACGTGGTCGCACCTCAATTTCGCAGTGAAATCGGGCCCTTTTGGGCAAAGAGAATACCTTTTGTTTTTGAACCCTAGCTCTGACGGCACCTAGGGAATCCTAGCAAACCTATACATTTTCGAAAACTAGACACCCAGGGTAATTCAGGATGGGGTGACTCGAATGCCTACCACCAGGTTCTGTTACCCAGAATCCCTTGCAAAGCTAAGAAATTGACAAACAAAATGCATTTTCCTCACTTTTCTGTGGTGGAAAGTTCTGGAATCTGCGTGGATCAACAAATTTCCACACACCCAGCATTCCCAAGGGTCTACTGAAAAAAATGGTACCTCACTTGCCTGGGTCTGCCTAGTGCCTGCGACAGGAAACAGCGCAAAACGCAACGTGGTCGCACCTCAATTTCGCGGTGAAATCGGGCCCTTTTTGGGCAAAGAGACTACCTTTTGTTTTTTTACCCTAGCTCTGCCGGCATCTAGGGAAACCTAGCAAACCTTTACATTTTTGATAAATAGACACCCAGGGTAATTCAGGATGGGGTGACTCGACTGTCTACCACCAGGTTCTGTTACCCAGAATCCCTTGCAAAGCTAAGAAATTGACAAACAAAACACATTTTCCTCACATTTCTGTGGTGGAAAGTTCTGGAATCTGCGTGGAGCAACCGTTTTCCACACACCCAGCGTTCCCCCGGGTCTCCCGAAAAAAATGGTACCTCACTTGCCTGGGTCTGCCTAGTGCCTGCAACAGGAAACAGCACAAAACGCAACGTGGTCGCACCTCAATTTCGCGGTGAAATCGGGCACTTTTTGGGCAAAGAGACTACCTTTTGTTTTTGAACCCTAACTCTGCCGGCACCTAGAGAAACCTAGCAAACCTATACATTTTTGAAAACTAGACACCCAGGGAAATTCAGTATGGGGTGACTCGACTGCCTACCACCAGGTTCTGTTACCCAGAATCCCTTGCAAAGCTAAGACATTGACAGAAAAATGCATTTTCCTCACTTTTCTGTGGTGGAAAGTTCTGGAATCTGCGTGGATCAACAAATTTCTACCCCCCCAGCATTCCCCCGGGTCTCCCAAAAAAGATGGTACCTCACTTGCCTGGGTCTGCCTAGTGCCTGCAACAGGAAACAGCACAAAACGCAACGTGGTCGCACCTCAATTTCGCGGTGAAATCGGGGCCTTTTTGGGCTAGGAGACTACCTTTTGTTTTTTAACCCTAGCTCTGCCGGAACCTAGGGAAACCTAGCAACCCTATACATTTTTGAAAACTAGACATCCAGAGGAATTCAGGATGGGGTTACTCGACTGCCTACCACCAGGTTCTGTTACCCAGAATCCCTTGCAAAGTTAAGAAATTACTAAAAAAATGCATTTTCCTTACATTTCTGTGGTGGAAAGTTCTGGAATCTGCGTGGATCAACAAATTTCTACCCCCCCAGCATTCCCCCGGGTCTCCCAAAAAAGATGGTACCTCACTTGCCTGGGTCTGCCAAGTGCCTGCGACAGGAAACAGCGCAAAACTCAACGTGGTCGCACCTCAATTTCGCAGTGAAATCGGGCCCTTTTTGGGCAAAGAGAATACCTTTTGTTTTTGAACCCTAGCTCTGACGGCACCAAGGGAAACCTAGCAAACCTATACATTTATGAAAACTAGACACCCAGGGAAATTCAGGATGGGTTGACTTGACTGCCTACCACCATGTTCTGTTACCCATAATCCCTTGCAAAGCTAAGAAATTGATAAACAAAATGCCTTTTCCTCACTTTTCTGTGATGGAAAGTTCTGGAATCTGCGTGGATCAACAAATTTCCACCCACCCAGCGTTCCCCCGGGTCTCCCGAAAAAAATGGTACCTCACTTGCCTGGGTCTGCCTAGTGCCTGCGACAGGAAACAGCGCAAAACGCAACGTGGTCGCACCTCAATTTCGCAGTGAAATCGGGCCCTTTTGGGCAAAGAGAATACCTTTTGTTTTTGAACCCTAGCTCTGCCGGCACCTAGGGAAACCTAGCAAACCTATACATTTTTGAACACTAGACACCCAGGGAAATTCAGGATGGGGTGACTCGACTGCCTACCACCAGGGTCTGTTACCCAGAATCCCTTGCAAATCTAAGAAATTGAAAAAAAAACGCATTTTCCTCATATTTCTGTGGTGGAAAGTTCTGGAATCTGCGTGGATCAACACATTTCCACCCACCCAGCGTTCCCCCGGGTCTCCCAAAAAAAATGGTACCTCACTTGCCTCGGTCTGCCTAGTGCCTGCGACAGGAAACAGTGCAAAACGCAAGGTGGTCGCACCTCAATTTCGCAGTGAAATCGGGCCCTTTTGGACAAAGAGAAAACCTTTTGTGTTTGAACCCTACCTCTGACGGCACCTAGGGAAACCTAGCAAACCTATACATTTTTGAAAACTAGACACCCAGGGGAATTCAGGATGGGGTGACTCGACTGCCTATCACCAGGTTCTGTTACCCAGAATCCCTTGCACAGCTAAGAAATTGACAAAAAAAACGCATTTTCCTCACTTTTCTGTGGTGGAAAGTTCTGGGATCTGCATGGATCAACAAATTTCCATCCACACAGCGTTCGCCCGCGTCTCTCGAAAACAATGGTACCACACTTGCCTGGGTCTGCCTAGTGCCTGCGACAGGAAACAGCGCAAAACGCAACGTGGTCGCACCTCAATTTCGCGGTGAAATTGGGCACTTTTTGGGTAAAGAGACTACCTTTTGTTTTTGAACCCTAACTCTGCCGGCACCTAGAGAAACCTAGCAAACCTATACATTTTTGAAAACTAGACACCCAGGGAAATTCAGTATGGGGTGACTCGACTGCCTACCACCAGGTTCTGTTACCCAGAATCCCTTGCAAAGCTAAGAAATTGACAGAAAAATGCATTTTCCTCACTTTTCTGTGGTGGAAAGTTCTGGAATCTGCGTGGATCAACAAATTTCCACTCACCCAGCGTTCCCCCGGGTCTCCCAAAAAAGATGGTACCTCACTTGCCTGGGTCTGCCTAGTGCCTGCGATAGGAAACAGCGCAAAATGCAACGTGGTTGCACCTCAATTTCGCTGTGAAATCGGGACCTTTTTGGGCTAGGAGACTACCTTTTGTTTTTTAACCCTAGCTCTGCCGGAACCTAGGGAAACCTAGCAACCCTATACATTTTTGAAAACTAGACATCCAGAGGAATTCAGGATGGGGTTACTCGACTGCCTACCACCAGGTTCTGTTACCCAGAATCCCTTGCAAAGGTAAGACATTACTAAAAAAATGCATTTTCCTCACATTTCTGTGGTGGAAAGTTCTGGAATCTGCGTGGATCAACAATTTTCTACCCACCCAGCGTTTACCCGGGTCTCCCAAAAAAAATGGTACCTCACTTGCCTGGGTCTGCCAAGTGCCTGCGACAGGAAACAGCGCAAAACTCAACGTGGTCGCACCTCAATTTCGCAGTGAAATCGGGCCCTTTTTGGGCAAAGAGAATACCTTTTGTTTTTGAACCCTAGCTCTGACGGCACCAAGGGAAACCTAGCAAACCTATATATTTATGAAAACTAGACACCCAGGGAAATTCAGGATGGGTTGACTTGACTGCCTACCACCATGTTCTGTTACCCATAATCCCTTGCAAAGCTAAGAAATTGATAAACAAAATGCCTTTTCCTCACTTTTCTGTGGTGGAAAGTTCTGAAATCTGCGTGGATCAACAAATTTCCACCCACCCAGCGTTCCCCCGGGTCTCCCGAAAAAAATGGTACCTCACTTGCCTGGGTCTGCCTAGTGCCTGCGACAGGAAACAGCGCAAAACGCAACGTGGTCGCACCTCAATTTCGCAGTGAAATCAGGCACTTTTTGGGCAAAGAGAATACCTTTTGTTTTTGAACCCTAGCTCTGCCGGCACCTAGAGAAACCTAGCAAACCTATACATTTATGAAAACTAGACACCCAGGGGAATTCAGGATGGGGTGACTTGACTGCCTACCACCATGTTCTGTTACCCATAATCCCTTGCAAAGCTAAGAAATTGATAAACAAAATGCCTTTTCCTCACTTTTCTGTGGTGGGAAGTTCTGGAATCTGCGTGGATCAACAAATTTCCACGCACCCAGCGTTCCCCGGGTCTCCCGAAAAAAATGGTACCTCACTTGCCTGGGTCTGCCTAGTGCCTGCGACAGGAAACAGCGCAAAACGCAACGTGGTCGCACCTCAATTTCGCAGTGAAATCGGGCCCTTTTGGGCAAAGAGAATACCTTTTGTTTCTGAACCCTAGCTCTGCCGGCACCTAGGGAAACCTAGCAAACCTATACATTTTTGAAAACTAGACACCCAGGGGAATTTAGGATGGGTTGACTCGACTGCCTACCACCAGGGTCTGTTACCCAGAATCCCTTGCAAAGCTAAGAAATTGACAAAAAAACGCATTTTCCTCATATTTCTGTGGTGGAAAGTTCTGGAATCTGCGTGGATCAACAAATTTCCACCCACCCAGCGTTCCCCTGGGTCTCCCAAAAAAATGGTACCTCACTTGCCTGGGTCTTCCTAGTGCCTGCGACAGGAGACAGCGCAAAACGCAACGTGGTCGCACCTCAATTTCGCAGTGAAATCGGGCCCTTTTGGGCAAAGAGAATACCTTTTGTTTTTGAACCCTAGCTCTGACGGCACCTAGGGAATCCTAGCAAACCTATACATTTTTGAAAACTAGACACCCAGGGAAATACAGGATGGGTTGACTCGACTGCCTAGCACCAGGTTCTGTTACCCAGAATCCCTTGCACAGCTAAGAAATTGACAAAAAAAACGCATTTTCCTCACTTTTCTGTGGTGGAAAGTTCTGGGATCTGCATGGATCAACAAATTTCCATCCACCCAGCGTTTGCCCGCGTCTCTCGAAAAAAATGGTACCTCACTTGCCTGGGTCTGCCTAGTGCCTGCGACAGGAAACAGCGCAAAACGCAACGTGGTCGCACCTCAATTTCGCGGTGAAATCGGGCACTTTTTGACCAAAGAGACTACCTTTTGTTTTTGAACCCTAGCTCTGCCGGCACCTAGAGAAACCTAGCAAACCTATACATTTTCGAAAACTAGACACCCAGGGAAATTCAGTATGGGGTGACTCGACTGCCTACCACCAGGTTCTGTTACCCAGAATCCATTGCAAAGCTAAGAAATTGATAAAAAAAATGCATTTTCCTCACTTTTCTGTGGTGGAAAGTTCTGGAATCTTCGTGGATCAACAAATTTCCACCCACCCAGCGTTCCCCCGGGTCTCCCGAAAGAAATGGCACCTCACTTGCCTGGGTCTGCCTAGTGTCTGCAACAGGAAACAGCGCAAAACGCAACGTGGTCGCACCTCAATTTCGCGGTGAAATCGGGCCCTTTTTGGGCAAAGAGACTACCTTTTGTTTTTGAACCCTAGCTCTGCCGGCACCTAGGGAAACCTAGCAAACCTATACATTTCTGAATACTAGACACCCAGGGGAATTCAGGATGGGGTGACTCGACAGCCTACCGCTAGGTTCTGTTACCCAGAATCCCTTGCAAAGCTAAGAAATTGACAAAAAAACGCATTTTCCTCACATTTCTGTGGTGGAAAGTTCTGGAATCTGCGTGGATCAACAATTTTCTACCCACCCAGCGTTTCCCCGGGTCTCCCGAAAAAAATGGTACCTCACTTGCCTGGGTCTGCCAAGTGCCTGCGACAGGAAACAGCACAAAACGCAACGTGGTCGCACCTCAATTTCGCGGTGAAATCGGGGCCTTTTTGGGCTAGGAGACTACCTTTTGTTTTTTAACCCTAGCTCTGCCGGAACCTAGGGAAACCTAGCAACCCTATACATTTTTGAAAACTAGACATCCAGAGGAATTCAGGATGGGGTTACTCGACTGCGTACCACCAGGTTCTGTTACCCAGAATCCCTTGCAAAGTTAAGAAATTACTAAAAAAATGCATTTTCCTTACATTTCTGTGCTGGAAAGTTCTGGAATCTGCGTGGATCAACAATTTTCTACCCACCCAGCGTTTCCCCGGGTCTCCCGAAAAAAATGGTACCTCACTTGCCTGGGTCTGCCAAGTGCCTGCGACAGGAAACAGCGCAAAACTCAACGTGGTCGCACCTCAATTTCGCAGTGAAATCGGGCCCTTTTTGGGCAAAGAGAATACCTTTTGTTTTTGAACCCTAGCTCTGACGGCACCAAGGGAAACCTAGCAAACCTATACATTTATGAAAACTAGACACCCAGGGAAATTCAGGATGGGTTGACTTGACTGCCTACCACCATGTTCTGTTACCCATAATCCCTTGCAAAGCTAAGAAATTGATAAACAAAATGCCTTTTCCTCACTTTTCTGTGATGGAAAGTTCTGGAATCTGCGTGGATCAACAAATTTCCACCCACCCAGCGTTCCCCCGGGTCTCCCGAAAAAAATGGTACCTCACTTGCCTGGGTCTGCCTAGTGCCTGCGACAGGAAACAGCGCAAAACGCAACGTGGTCGCACCTCAATTTCGCAGTGAAATCGGGCCCTTTTGGGCAAAGAGAATACCTTTTGTTTTTGAACCCTAGCTCTGCCGGCACCTAGGGAAACCTAGCAAACCTATACATTTTTGAACACTAGACACCCAGGGAAATTCAGGATGGGGTGACTCGACTGCCTACCACCAGGGTCTGTTACCCAGAATCCCTTGCAAATCTAAGAAATTGAAAAAAAAACGCATTTTCCTCATATTTCTGTGGTGGAAAGTTCTGGAATCTGCGTGGATCAACACATTTCCACCCACCCAGCGTTCCCCCGGGTCTCCCAAAAAAAATGGTACCTCACTTGCCTCGGTCTGCCAAGTGCCTGCGACAGGAAACAGTGCAAAACGCAAGGTGGTCGCACCTCAATTTCGCAGTGAAATCGGGCCCTTTTGGACAAAGAGAAAACCTTTTGTGTTTGAACCCTACCTCTGACGGCACCTAGGGAAACCTAGCAAACCTATACATTTTTGAAAACTAGACACCCAGGGGAATTCAGGATGGGGTGACTCGACTGCCTATCACCAGGTTCTGTTACCCAGAATCCCTTGCACAGCTAAGAAATTGACAAAAAAAACGCATTTTCCTCACTTTTCTGTGGTGGAAAGTTCTGGGATCTGCATGGATCAACAAATTTCCATCCACACAGCGTTCGCCCGCGTCTCTCGAAAACAATGGTACCACACTTGCCTGGGTCTGCCTAGTGCCTGCGACAGGAAACAGCGCAAAACGCAACGTGGTCGCACCTCAATTTCGCGGTGAAATCGGGCACTTTTTGGGTAAAGAGACTACCTTTTGTTTTTGAACCCTAACTCTGCCGGCACCTAGAGAAACCTAGCAAACCTATACATTTTTGAAAACTAGACACCCAGGGAAATTCAGTATGGGGTGACTCGACTGCCTACCACCAGGTTCTGTTACCCAGAATCCCTTGCAAAGCTAAGAAATTGACAGAAAAATGCATTTTCCTCACTTTTCTGTGGTGGAAAGTTCTGGAATCTGCGTGGATCAACAAATTTCCACTCACCCAGCGTTCCCCCGGGTCTCCCAAAAAAGATGGTACCTCACTTGCCTGGGTCTGCCTAGTGCCTGCGATAGGAAACAGCGCAAAATGCAACGTGGTTGCACCTCAATTTCGCTGTGAAATCGGGACCTTTTTGGGCTAGGAGACTACCTTTTGTTTTTTAACCCTAGCTCTGCCGGAACCTAGGGTAACCTAGCAACCCTATACATTTTTGAAAACTAGACATCCAGAGGAATTCAGGATGGGGTTACTCGACTGCCTACCACCAGGTTCTGTTACCCAGAATCCCTTGCAAAGGTAAGACATTACTAAAAAAATGCATTTTCCTCACATTTCTGTGGTGGAAAGTTCTGGAATCTGCGTGGATCAACAATTTTCTACCCACCCAGCGTTTACCCGGGTCTCCCAAAAAAAATGGTACCTCACTTGCCTGGGTCTGCCAAGTGCCTGCGACAGGAAACAGCGCAAAACTCAACGTGGTCGCACCTCAATTTCGCAGTGAAATCGGGCCCTTTTTGGGCAAAGAGAATACCTTTTGTTTTTGAACCCTAGCTCTGACGGCACCAAGGGAAACCTAGCAAACCTATACATTTATGAAAACTAGACACCCAGGGAAATTCAGGATGGGTTGACTTGACTGCCTACCACCATGTTCTGTTACCCATAATCCCTTGCAAAGCTAAGAAATTGATAAACAAAATGCCTTTTCCTCACTTTTCTGTGGTGGAAAGTTCTGAAATCTGCGTGGATCAACAAATTTCCACCCACCCAGCGTTCCCCCGGGTCTCCCGAAAAAAATGGTACCTCACTTGCCTGGGTCTGCCTAGTGCCTGCGACAGGAAACAGCGCAAAACGCAACGTGGTCGCACCTCAATTTCGCAGTGAAATCAGGCACTTTTTGGGCAAAGAGAATACCTTTTGTTTTTGAACCCTAGCTCTGCCGGCACCTAGAGAAACCTAGCAAACCTATACATTTATGAAAACTAGACACCCAGGGGAATTCAGGATGGGGTGACTTGACTGCCTACCACCATGTTCTGTTACCCATAATCCCTTGCAAAGCTAAGAAATTGATAAACAAAATGCCTTTTCCTCACTTTTCTGTGGTGGGAAGTTCTGGAATCTGCGTGGATCAACAAATTTCCACGCACCCAGCGTTCCCGGGTCTCCCGAAAAAAATGGTACCTCACTTGCCTGGGTCTGCCTAGTGCCTGCGACAGGAAACAGCGCAAAACGCAACGTGGTCGCACCTCAATTTCGCAGTGAAATCGGGCCCTTTTGGGCAAAGAGAATACCTTTTGTTTTTGAACCCTAGCTCTGCCGGCACCTAGGGAAACCTAGCAAACCTATACATTTTTGAAAACTAGACACCCAGGGGAATTTAGGATGGGTTGACTCGACTGCCTACCACCAGGGTCTGTTACCCAGAATCCCTTGCAAAGCTAAGAAATTGACAAAAAAAACGCATTTTCCTCATATTTCTGTGGTGGAAAGTTCTGGAATCTGCGTGGATCAACAAATTTCCACCCACCCAGCGTTCCCCTGGGTCTCCCAAAAAAATGGTACCTCACTTGCCTGGGTCTTCCTAGTGCCTGCGACAGGAGACAGCGCAAAACGCAACGTGGTCGCACCTCAATTTCGCAGTGAAATCGGGCCCTTTTGGGCAAAGAGAATACCTTTTGTTTTTGAACCCTAGCTCTGACGGCACCTAGGGAATCCTAGCAAACCTATACATTTTTGAAAACTAGACACCCAGGGAAATACAGGATGGGTTGACTCGACTGCCTAGCACCAGGTTCTGTTACCCAGAATCCCTTGCACAGCTAAGAAATTGACAAAAAAAACGCATTTTCCTCACTTTTCTGTGGTGGAAAGTTCTGGGATCTGCATGGATCAACAAATTTCCATCCACCCAGCGTTTGCCCGCGTCTCTCGAAAAAAATGGTACCTCATTTGCCTGGGTCTGCCTAGTGCCTGCGACAGGAAACAGCGCAAAACGCAACGTGGTCGCACCTCAATTTCGCGGTAATATCGGGCACTTTTTGACCAAAGAGACTACCTTTTGTTTTTGAACCCTAGCTCTGCCGGCACCTAGAGAAACCTAGCAAACCTATACATTTTCGAAAACTAGACACCCAGGGAAATTCAGTATGGGGTGACTCGACTGCCTACCACCAGGTTCTGTTACCCAGAATCCATTGCAAAGCTAAGAAATTGATAAAAAAAATGCATTTTCCTCACTTTTCTGTGGTGGAAAGTTCTGGAATCTGCGTGGATCAACAAATTTCCACCCACCCAGCGTTCCCCCGGGTCTCCCAAAAAAAATGGTACCTCACTTGCCTCGGTCTGCCTAGTGCCTGCGACAGGAAACAGCGCAAAACGCAAGGTGGTCGCACCTCAATTTCGCAGTGAAATCGGGCCCTTTTGGACA
Source organism: Lissotriton helveticus (assembly GCF_964261635.1). Classification (NCBI taxonomy): domain Eukaryota; kingdom Metazoa; phylum Chordata; class Amphibia; order Caudata; family Salamandridae; genus Lissotriton; species Lissotriton helveticus. The sequence continues at coordinate 1,792,238,363 of NC_136068.1, forward strand.
AAGAGAAAACCTATTGTTTTTTAACCCTACCTCTGACGGCACCTAGGGAAACCTAGCAAACCTATACATTTTTTAAAACTAGACACCCAGGGGAATTCAGGATGGGGTGACTCGACTGCCTACCACCAGGTTCTGTTACCCAGAATCCCTTGCAAAGCTAAGAAATTGACAAAAAAAAGCATTTTCCTCATATTTCTGTGGTGGAAAGTTCTGAAATCTGCGTGGATCAACAAATTTTCACCCACCCAGCGTTCCCCCGGGTCTCCCGAAAAAAATGGTACCTCACTTGCCTGGGTCTGCCTAGTGCCTGCGACAGGAAACAGCGCAAAACGCAACGTGGTCGCACCTCAATTTCGCAGTGAAATCGGGCACTTTTTGGGCAAAGAGAATACCTTTTGTTTTTGAACCCTAGCTCTGCCGGCACCTAGAGAAACCTAGCAAACCTATACATTTATGAAAACTAGACACCCAGGGGAATTTAGGATGGGGTGACTTGACTGCCTACCACCATGTTCTGTTACCCATAATCCCTTGCAAAGCTAAGAAATTGATAAACAAAATGCCTTTTCCTCACTTTTCTGTGGTGGAAAGTTCTGGAATCTGCGTGGATCAACAAATTTCCACCCACCCAGCGTTCCCCCGGGTCTCCCGAAAAAAATGGTACCTCACTTGCCTGGGTCTGCCTAGTGCCTGCGACAGGAAACAGCGCAAAACGCAACGTGGTCGCACCTCAATTTCGCAGTGAAATCGGGCCCTTTTGGGCAAAGAGAATACCTTTTGTTTTTGAACCCTAGCTCTGCCGGCACCTAGGGAAACCTAGCAAACCTATACATTTTTAAAAACTAGACACCCAGGGGAATTTAGGATGGGTTGACTCGACTGCCTACCACCAGGGTCTGTTACCCAGAATCCCTTGCAAAGCTAAGAAATTGACAAAAAAAATGCATTTTCCTCATATTTCTGTGGTGGAAAGTTCTGGAATCTGCGTGGATCAACAAATTTCCACCCACCCAGCGTTCCCCTGGGTCTCCCCAAAAAAATGGTACCTCACTTGCCTGGGTCTTCCTAGTGCCTGCGACAGAAGACAGCGCAAAACGCAACGTGGTCGCACCTCAATTTCGCAGTGAAATCGGGCCCTTTTGGGCAAAGAGAATACCTTTTGTTTTTGAACCCTAGCTCTGACGGCACCTAGGGAATCCTAGCAAACCTATACATTTTTGAAAACTAGACACCCAGGGAAATACAGGATGGGTTGACTCGACTGCCTAGCACCAGGTTCTGTTACCCAGAATCCCTTGCACAGCTAAGAAATTGACAAAAAAAAACGCATTTTCCTCACTTTTCTGTGGTGGAAAGTTCTGGGATCTGCATGGATCAACAAATTTCCATCCACCCAGCGTTTGCCCGCGTCTCTCAAAAAAAATGGTACCTCACTTGCCTGGGTCTGCCTAGTGCCTGCGACAGGAAACAGCGCAAAACGCAACGTGGTCGCACCTCAATTTCGCGGTGAAATCGGGCACTTTTTGACCAAAGAGACTACCTTTTGTTTTTGAACCCTAGCTCTGCCGGCACCTAGAGAAACCTAGCAAACCTATACATTTTCGAACACTAGACACCCAGGGAAATTCAGGATGGGTTGACTTGACTGCCTACCACCATGTTCTGTTACCCATAATCCCTTGCAAAGCTAAGAAATTGATAAACAAAATGCCTTTTCCTCACTTTTCTGTGGTGGAAAGTTCTGGAATCTGCGTGGATCAACAATTTTCTACCCACCCAGCGTTTACCCGGGTCTCCCAAAAAAAATGGTACCTCACTTGCCTGGGTCTGCCAAGTGCCTGCGACAGGAAACAGCGCAAAACTCAACGTGGTCGCACCTCAATTTCGCAGTGAAATCGGGCCCTTTTTGGGCAAAGAGAATACCTTTTGTTTTTTAACCCTAGCTCTGACGGCACCAAGGGAAACCTAGCAAACCTATACATTTATGAAAACTAGACACCCAGGGAAATTCAGGATGGGTTGACTTCACTGCCTACCACCATGTTCTGTTACCCATAATCCCTTGCAAAGCTAAGAAATTGATAAACAAAATGCCTTTTCCTCACTTTTCTGTGGTGGAAAGTTCTGAAATCTGCGTGGATCAACAAATTTCCACCCACCCAGCGTTCCCCCGGGTCTCCCGAAAAAAATGGTACCTCACTTGCCTGGGTCTGCCTAGTGCCTGCGACAGGAAACAGCGCAAAACGCAACGTGGTCGCACCTCAATTTCGCAGTGAAATCGGGCACTTTTTGGGCAAAGAGAATACCTTTTGTTTTTGAACCCTAGCTCTGCCGGCACCTAGAGAAACCTAGCAAACCTATACATTTATGAAAACTAGACACCCAGGGGAATTCAGGATGGGGTGACTTGACTGCCTACCACCATGTTCTGTTACCCATAATCCCTTGCAAAGCTAAGAAATTGATAAACAAAATGCCTTTTCCTCACTTTTCTGTGGTGGAAAGTTCTGGAATCTGCGTGGATCAACAAATTTCCACCCACCCAGCGTTCCCCCGGGTCTCCCGAAAAAAATGGTACCTCACTTGCCTGGGTCTGCCTAGTGCCTGCGACAGGAAATAGCGCAAAACGCAACGTGGTCGCACCTCAATTTCGCAGTGAAATCGGGCCCTTTTGGGCAAAGAGAATACCTTTTGTTTTTGAACCCTAGCTCTGCCGGCACCTAGGGAAACCTAGCAAACCTATACATTTTTGAAAACTAGACACCCAGGGGAATTTAGGATGGGTTGACTCGACTGCCTACCACCATGTTCTGTTACCCAGAATCCATTGCAAAGCTAAGAAATTGATTAAAAAAATGCATTTTCCTCACTTTTCTGTGGTGGAAAGTTCTGGAATCTGCGTGGATCAACAAATTTCCACCCGCCCAGCGTTCCCCCGGGTCTCCCAAAAAAAATAGTACCTCACTTGCCTCGGTCTGCCTAGTGCCTGCGACAGGAAACAGCGCAAAACGCAAGGTGGTCGCACCTCAATTTCGCAGTGAAATCGGGCCCTTTTGGACAAAGAGAAAACCTTTTGTTTTTTAACCCTACCTCTGACGGCACCTAGGGAAACCTAGCAAACCTATACATTTTTTAAAACTAGACACCCAGGGGAATTCAGGATGGGGTGACTCGACTGCCTACCACCAGGTTCTGTTACCCAGAATCCCTTGCAAAGCTAAGAAATTGACAAAAAAAACGCATTTTCCTCATATTTCTGTGGTGGAAAGTTCTGGAATCTGTGTGGATCAACAAATTTCCACCCACCCAGCGTTCCCCTGGGTCTCCCAAAAAAAATGGTACCTCACTTGCCTGGGTCTTCCTAGTGCCTGCGACAGGAGACAACGCAAAACGCAACGTGGTCGCACCTCAATTTCGCAGTGAAATCGGGCCCTTTTGGGTAAAGAGAATACCTTTTGTTTTTGAACCCTAGCTCTGACGGCACCTAGGGAATCCTAGCAAACCTATACATTTTTGAAAACTAGACACCCAGGAAAATACAGGATGGGTTGACTCGACTGCCTAGCACCAGGTTCTGTTACCCAGAATCCCTTGCAAAGCTAAGAAATTGACAAAAAAAACGCATTTTCCTCACTTTTCAGTGGTGGAAAGTTCTGGGATCTGCATGGATCAACAAATTTCCACCCACCCAGCGTTCGCCCGCTTCTCGAGAAAACAATGGTACCTCACTTGCCTGGGTCTGCCTAGTGCCTGCGACAGGAAACAGCGCAAAACGCAACGTGGTCCCACCTCAATTTCGCGGTGAAATCGGGCACTTTTTGGGCAAAGAGACTACCTTTTGTTTTTGAACCCTAGCTCTGCCGGCACCTAGAGAAACCTAGCAAACCTATACATTTTCGAAAACTAGACACCCAGGGGAATTCAGTATGGGGTGACTCGACTGCCTACCACCAGGTTCTGTTACCCAGAATCCCTTGCAAAGCTAAGAATTTGATTAAAAAAATGCATTTTCCTCACTTTTCTGTGGTGGAAAGTCCTGGAATCTGCGTGGATCAACAAATTTCCACCGACCCAGTGTTCCCCCGGGTCTCCCAAAGAAGATGGTACGTCACTTGCCTGGGTCTGCCTAGTGCCTGCGACAGGAAACAGCGCAAAGCGCAACGTGGTTGCACCTCAATTTCGCGGTGAAATCAGGGCCTTTTTGGGCTAAGAGACTACCTTTTGTTTTTGAACCCTAGCTCTGCTGGCACCTAGGGAAACCTAGCAAACCTATACATTGTTGAAAACTAGACACCCAGGGTAATTCAGGATGGGGTGACTCGAATGCCTACCACCAGGTTCTGTTACCCAGAATCCCTTGCAAAGCTAAGAAATTGACAAACAAAATGCATTTTCCTCACTTTTCTGTGGTGGAAAGTTCTGGAATCTGCGTGGATCAACAAATTTCCACCCACCCAGCATTCCCAAGGGTCTACCAAAAAAAATGGTACCTCACTTGCCTGGGTCTGCCTAGTGCCTGCGACAGGAAACAGCGCAAAACGCAACGTGGTCGCACCTCAATTTCGCGGTGAAATCGGGCCCTTTTTGGGCAAAGAGACTACCTTTTGTTTTTTTACCCTAGCTCTGCCGGCATCTAGGGAAACCTAGCAAACCTATACATTTTTGATAAATAGACACCCAGGGTAATTCAGGATGGGGTGACTCGACTGCCTACCACCAGGTTCAGTTACCCAGAATCCCTTGCAAAGCTAAGAAATTGACAAACAAAACACATTTTCCTCACATTTCTGTGGTGGAAAGTTCTGGAATCTGCGTGGAGCAACCGTTTTCCACACACCCAGCGTTCCCCCGGGTCTCCCGAAAAAAATGGTCCCTCACTTGCCTGGGTCTGCCTAGTGCCTGCAACAGGAAACAGCACAAAACGCAACGTGGTCACACCTCAATTTCGCGGTGAAATCGGGCACATTTTGGGCAAAGAGACTACCTTTTGTTTTTTAACCCTAACTCTGCCGGCACCTAGAGAAACCTAGCAAACCTATACATTTTTGAAAACTAGACACCCAGGGAAATTCAGTATGGGGTGACTCGACTGCCTACCACCAGGTTCTGTTACCCAGAATCCCTTGCAAAGCTAAGAAATTGACAGAAAAATGCATTTTCCTCACTTTTCTGTGGTGGAAAGTTCTGGAATCTGCGTGGATCAACAAATTTCCACCCACCCAGCGTTCCCCCTGTTCTCCCAAAAAAGATGGTACCTCACTTGCCTGGGTCTGCCTAGTGCCTGCGATAGGAAACAGCGCAAAACGCAACGTGGTTGCACCTCAATTTCGCGGTGAAATCGGGGCCTTTTTGGGCTAGGAGACTACCTTTTGTTTTTTAACCCTAGCTCTGCCGGAACCTAGGGAAACCTAGCAACCCTATACATTTTTGAAACTAGACATCCAGAGGAATTCAGGATGGGGTTACTCGACTGCCTACCACCAGGTTCTGTTACCCAGAATCCCTTGCAAAGTTAAGAAATTACTAAAAAAACGCATTTTCCTCACATTTCTGTGGTGGAAAGTTCTGGAATCTGCGTGGATCAACAAATTTCCACCCACCCAGCGTTCCCCCGGGTCTCCCGAAAAAAATGGTACCTCACTTGCCTGGGTCTGCCTAGTGCCTGCGACAGGAAACAGCGCAAAACGCAACGTGGTCGCACCTCAATTTCGCAGTGAAATCGGGCCCTTTTGGGCAAAGAGAATACCTTTTGTTTTTGAACCCTAGCTCTGCCGGCACCTAGGGAAACCTAGCAAACCTATACATTTTTGAAAACTAGACACCCAGGGGAATTTAGGATGGGTTGACTCGACTGCCTACCACCAGGGTCTGTTACCCAGAATCCCTTGCAAAGCTAAGAAATTGACAAAAAAAATGCATTTTCCTCATATTTCTGTGGTGGAAAGTTCTGGAATCTGCGTGGATCAACAAATTTCCACCCACCCAGCGTTCCCCTGGGTCTCCCAAAAAAAATGGTACCTCACTTGCCTGGGTCTTCCTAGTGCCTGCGACAGAAGACAGCGCAAAACGCAACGTGGTCGCACCTCAATTTCGCAGTGAAATCGGGCCCTTTTGGGCAAAGAGAATACCTTTTGTTTTTGAACCCTAGCTCTGACGGCACCTAGGGAATCCTAGCAAACCTATACATTTTTGAAAACTAGACACCCAGGGAAATACAGGATGGGTTGACTCGACTGCCTAGCACCAGGTTCTGTTACCCAGAATCCCTTGCACAGCTAAGAAATTGACAAAAAAAACGCATTTTCCTCACTTTTCTGTGGTGGAAAGTTCTGGGATCTGCATGGATCAACAAATTTCCATCCACCCAGCGTTTGCCCGCGTCTCTCAAAAAAAATGGTACCTCACTTGCCTGGGTCTGCCTAGTGCCTGCGACAGGAAACAGCGCAAAACGCAACGTGGTCGCACCTCAATTTCGCGGTGAAATCGGGCACTTTTTGACCAAAGAGACTACCTTTTGTTTTTGAACCCTAGCTCTGCCGGCACCTAGAGAAACCTAGCAAACCTATACATTTTCGAACACTAGACACCCAGGGAAATTCAGTATGGGGTGACTCGACTGCCTACCACCAGGTTCTGTTACCCAGAATCCATTGCAAAGCTAAGAAATTGATTAAACAAATGCATTTTCCTCACTTTTCTGTGGTGGAAAGTTCTGGAATCTGCGTGGATCAACAAATTTCCACCCACCCAGCGTTCCCCCGGGTCTCCCCAAAAAAATGGTACCTCACTTGCCTCGGTCTGCCTAGTGCCTGCGACAGGAAACAGCGCAAAACGCAAGGTGGTCGCACCTCAATTTCGCAGTGAATCGGGCCCTTTTGGACAAAGAGAAAACCTTTTGTTTTTTAACCCTACCTCTGACGGCACCTAGGGAAACCTAGCAAACCTATACATTTTTTAAAACTAGACACCCAGGGGAATTCAGGATGGGTTGACTTGACTGCCTACCACCATGTTCTGTTACCCATAATCCCTTGCAAAGCTAAGAAATTGATAAACAAAATGCCTTTTCCTCACTTTTCTGTGGTGGAAAGTTCTGGAATCTGCGTGGATCAACAATTTTCTACCCACCCAGCGTTTACCCGGGTCTCCCAAAAAAAATGGTACCTCACTTGCCTGGGTCTGCCAAGTGCCTGCGACAGGAAACAGCGCAAAACTCAACGTGGTCGCACCTCAATTTCGCAGTGAAATCGGGCCCTTTTTGGGCAAAGAGAATACCTTTTGTTTTTTAACCCTAGCTCTGACGGCACCAAGGGAAACCTAGCAAACCTATACATTTATGAAAACTAGACACCCAGGGAAATTCAGGATGGGTTGACTTCACTGCCTACCACCATGTTCTGTTACCCATAATCCCTTGCAAAGCTAAGAAATTGATAAACAAAATGCCTTTTCCTCACTTTTCTGTGGTGGAAAGTTCTGAAATCTGCGTGGATAAACAAATTTCCACCCACCCAGCGTTCCCCCGGGTCTCCCGAAAAAAATGGTACCTCACTTGCCTGGGTCTGCCTAGTGCCTGCGACAGGAAACAGCGCAAAACGCAACGTGGTCGCACCTCAATTTCGCAGTGAAATCGGGCACTTTTTGGGCAAAGAGAATACCTTTTGTTTTTGAACCCTAGCTCTGCCGGCACCTAGAGAAACCTAGCAAACCTATACATTTATGAAAACTAGACACCCAGGGGAATTCAGGATGGGGTGACTTGACTGCCTACCACCATGTTCTGTTACCCATAATCCCTTGCAAAGCTAAGAAATTGATAAACAAAATGCCTTTTCCTCACTTTTCTGTGATGGAAAGTTCTGGAATCTGCGTGGATCAACAAATTTCCACCCACCCAGCGTTCCCCCGGGTCTCCCGAAAAAAATGGTACCTCACTTGCCTGGGTCTGCCTAGTGCCTGCGACAGGAAATAGCGCAAAACGCAACGTGGTCGCACCTCAATTTCGCAGTGAAATCGGGCCCTTTTGGGCAAAGAGAATACCTTTTGTTTTTGAACCCTAGCTCTGCCGGCACCTAGGGAAACCTAGCAAACCTATACATTTTTGAAAACTAGACACCCAGGGGAATTTAGGATGGGTTGACTCGACTGCCTACCACCATGTTCTGTTACCCAGAATCCATTGCAAAGCTAAGAAATTGATTAAAAAAATGCATTTTCCTCACTTTTCTGTGGTGGAAAGTTCTGGAATCTGCGTGGATCAACAAATTTCCACCCGCCCAGCGTTCCCCCGGGTCTCCCAAAAAAAATAGTACCTCACTTGCCTCGGTCTGCCTAGTGCCTGCGACAGGAAACAGCGCAAAACGCAAGGTGGTCGCACCTCAATTTCGCAGTGAAATCGGGCCCTTTTGGACAAAGAGAAAACCTTTTGTTTTTTAACCCTACCTCTGACGGCACCTAGGGAAACCTAGCAAACCTATACATTTTTTAAAACTAGACACCCAGGGGAATTCAGGATGGGGTGACTCGACTGCCTACCACCAGGTTCTGTTACCCAGAATCCCTTGCAAAGCTAAGAAATTGACAAAAAAAACGCATTTTCCTCATATTTCTGTGGTGGAAAGTTCTGGAATCTGTGTGGATCAACAAATTTCCACCCACCCAGCGTTCCCCTGGGTCTCCCAAAAAAAATGGTACCTCACTTGCCTGGGTCTTCCTAGTGCCTGCGACAGGAGACAACGCAAAACGCAACGTGGTCGCACCTCAATTTCGCAGTGAAATCGGGCCCTTTTGGGTAAAGAGAATACCTTTTGTTTTTGAACCCTAGCTCTGACGGCACCTAGGGAATCCTAGCAAACCTATACATTTTTGAAAACTAGACACCCAGGAAAATACAGGATGGGTTGACTCGACTGCCTAGCACCAGGTTCTGTTACCCAGAATCCCTTGCAAAGCTAAGAAATTGACAAAAAAAACGCATTTTCCTCACTTTTCAGTGGTGGAAAGTTCTGGGATCTGCATGGATCAACAAATTTCCACCCACCCAGCGTTCGCCCGCTTCTCGAGAAAACAATGGTACCTCACTTGCCTGGGTCTGCCTAGTGCCTGCGACAGGAAACAGCGCAAAACGCAACGTGGTCGCACCTCAATTTCGCGGTGAAATCGGGCACTTTTTGGGCAAAGAGACTACCTTTTGTTTTTGAACCCTAGCTCTGCCGGCACCTAGAGAAACCTAGCAAACCTATACATTTTCGAAAACTAGACACCCAGGGGAATTCAGTATGGGGTGACTCGACTGCCTACCACCAGGTTCTGTTACCCAGAATCCCTTGCAAAGCTAAGAATTTGATTAAAAAAATGCATTTTCCTCACTTTTCTGTGGTGGAAAGTCCTGGAATCTGCGTGGATCAACAAATTTCCACCCACCCAGCATTCCCAAGGGTCTACCAAAAAAAATGGTACCTCACTTGCCTGGGTCTGCCTAGTGCCTGCGACAGGAAACAGCGCAAAACGCAACGTGGTCGCACCTCAATTTCGCGGTGAAATCGGGCCCTTTTTGGGCAAAGAGACTACCTTTTGTTTTTTTACCCTAGCTCTGCCGGCATCTAGGGAAACCTAGCAAACCTATACATTTTTGATAAATAGACACCCAGGGTAATTCAGGATGGGGTGACTCGACTGCCTACCACCAGGTTCAGTTACCCAGAATCCCTTGCAAAGCTAAGAAATTGACAAACAAAACACATTTTCCTCACATTTCTGTGGTGGAAAGTTCTGGAATCTGCGTGGAGCAACCGTTTTCCACACACCCAGCGTTCCCCCGGGTCTCCCGAAAAAAATGGTCCCTCACTTGCCTGGGTCTGCCTAGTGCCTGCAACAGGAAACAGCACAAAACGCAACGTGGTCACACCTCAATTTCGCGGTGAAATCGGGCACATTTCGGGCAAAGAGACTACCTTTTGTTTTTTAACCCTAACTCTGCCGGCACCTAGAGAAACCTAGCAAACCTATACATTTTTGAAAACTAGACACCCAGGGAAATTCAGTATGGGGTGACTCGACTGCCTACCACCAGGTTCTGTTACCCAGAATCCCTTGCAAAGCTAAGAAATTGACAGAAAAATGCATTTTCCTCACTTTTCTGTGGTGGAAAGTTCTGGAATCTGCGTGGATCAACAAATTTCCACCCACCCAGCGTTCCCCCTGTTCTCCCAAAAAAGATGGTACCTCACTTGCCTGGGTCTGCCTAGTGCCTGCGATAGGAAACAGCGCAAAACGCAACGTGGTTGCACCTCAATTTCGCGGTGAAATCGGGGCCTTTTTGGGCTAGGAGACTACCTTTTGTTTTTTAACCCTAGCTCTGCCGGAACCTAGGGAAACCTAGCAACCCTATACATTTTTGAAACTAGACATCCAGAGGAATTCAGGATGGGGTTACTCGACTGCCTACCACCAGGTTCTGTTACCCAGAATCCCTTGCAAAGTTAAGAAATTACTAAAAAAACGCATTTTCCTCACATTTCTGTGGTGGAAAGTTCTGGAATCTGCGTGGATCAACAATTTTCTACCAACCCAGCGTTTCCCCGGGTCTCCCGAAAAAAATGGTACCTCACTTGCATGGGTCTGCCAAGTGCCTGCGACAGGAAACAGCACAAAACTCAACGTGGTCGCACCTCAATTTCGCAGTGAAATCGGGCCCTTTTTGGGCAAAGAGAATACCTTTTGTTTTTGAACCCTAGCTCTGACGGCACCAAGGGAAACCTAGCAAACCTATTCATTTTGGAAAACTAGACACCCAGGGAAATTCAGGATGGGTTGACTCGACTGCCTACCACCAGGTTCTGTTACCCAGAATCCCTTGTAAAGCTAAGAAATTGACAAAAAAAACGCATTTTCCTCACTTTTCTGTGGTGGAAAGTTCTGGGATCTGCGTGGATCAACAAATTTCCACCCACCCAGAGTTCCCCCGCGTCTCTCGAAAAAAATGGTACCTTACTTGCCTGGTTCTGCCTAGTGCCTGCGACAGGAAACAGCGCAAAACGCAACATGGTCGCACCTCAATTTCGCGGTGAAATCGGGCACTTTTTGGGCAAAGAGACTACCTTTTGTTTTTGAACCCTAGCTCTGCCGGCACCTAGAGAAACCTAGCAAACCTATACATTTATGAAAACTAGACACCCAGGGGAATTCAGTATGGGGTGACTCGACTGCCTACCACCAGGTTCTGTTACCCAGAATCCCTTGCAAAGCTAAGAAATTGACAAAAAAAACGCATTTTCCTCATATTTCTGTGGTGGAAAGTTCTGGAATCTGTGTGGATCAACAAATTTCCACCCACCCAGCGTTCCCCTGGGTCTCCCAAAAAAAATGGTACCTCACTTGCCTGGGTCTTCCTAGTGCCTGCGACAGGAGACAGCGCAAAACGCAACGTGGTCGCACCTCAATTTCGCAGTGAAATCGGGCCCTTTTGGGCAAAGAGAATACCTTTTGTTTTTGAACCCTAGCTCTGACGGCACCTAGGGAATCCTAGCAAACCTATACATTTTTGAAAACTAGACACCCAGGGAAATACGGGATGGGTTGACTCGACTGCCTAGCACCAGGTTCTGTTACCCAGAATCCCTTGCAAAGCTAAGAAATTGACAAAAAAAACGCATTTTCCTCACTTTTCAGTGGTGGAAAGTTCTGGGATCTGCATGGATCAACAAATTTCCACCCACCCAGCGTTCGCCCGCTTCTCGAGAAAAAAATGGTACCTCACTTGCCTGGGTCTGCCTAGTGCCTGCGACAGGAAACAGCGCAAAACGCAACGTGGTCGCACCTCAATTTCGCGGTGAAATCGGGCACTTTTTGGGCAAAGAGACTACCTTTTGTTTTTGAACCCTAGCTCTGCCGGCACCTAGAGAAACCTAGCAAACCTATACATTTTCGAAAACTAGACACCCAGGGGAATTCAGTATTGGGTGACTCGACTGCCTACCACCAGGTTCTGTTACCCAGAATCCCTTGCAAAGCTAAGAATTTGATTAAAAGAATGCATTTTCCTCACTTTTCTGTGGTGGAAAGTCCTGGAATCTGCGTGGATCAACAAATTTCCACCGACCCAGCATTCCCCCGGGTCTCCCAAAGAAGATGGTACATCACTTGCCTGGGTCTGCCTAGTGCCTGCGACAGGAAACAGCGCAAAACGCAACGTGGTTGCACCTCAATTTCGCGGTGAAATCAGGGCCTTTTTGGGCTAAGAGACTACCTTTTGTTTTTGAACCCTAGCTCTGCTGGCACCTAGGGAAACCTAGCAAACCTATACATTGTTGAAAACTAGACACCCAGGGTAATTAAGGATGGGGTGACTCGAATGCCTACCACCAGGTTCTGTTACCCAGAATCCCTTGCAAAGCTAAGAAATTGACAAACAACATGCATTTTCCTCACTTTTCTGTGGTGGAAAGTTCTGGAATCTGCGTGGATCAACAAATTTCCACCCACCCAGCATTCCCAAGGGTCTACCGAAAAAAATGGTACCTCACTTGCCTGGGTCTGCCTAGTGCCTGCGACAGGAAACAGCGCACAACGCAACGTGGTCGCACCTCAATTTCGCGGTGAAATCGGGCCCTTTTTGGGCAAAGAGACTACCTTTTGTTTTTTTACCCTAGCTCTGCCGGCATCTAGGGAAAACTAGCAAACCTATACATTTTTGATAAATAGACACCCAGGGTAATTCAGGATGGGGTGACTCGACTGCCTACCACCAGGTTCAGTTACCCAGAATCCCTTGCAAAGCTAAGAATTTGACAGAAAAATGCATTTTCCTCACTTTTCTGTGGTGGAAAGTTCTGGAATCTGCGTGGATCAACAAATTTCCACCCACCCAGCGTTCCCCTGGGTCTCCCAAAAAAAATGGTACCTCACTTGCCTGGGTCTTCCTAGTGCCTGCGACAGGAGACAGCGCAAAACGCAACGTGGTCGCACCTCAATTTCGCAGTGAAATCGGGCCCTTTTGGGCAAAGAGAATACCTTTTGTTTTTGAACCCTAGCTCTGACGGCACCTAGGGAATCCTAGCAAACCTATACATTTTTGAAAACTAGACACCCAGGGAAATACGGGATGGGTTGACTCGACTGCCTAGCACCAGGTTCTGTTACCCAGAATCCCTTGCAAAGCTAAGAAATTGACAAAAAAAACGCATTTTCCTCACTTTTCAGTGGTGGAAAGTTCTGGGATCTGCATGGATCAACAAATTTCCACCCACCCAGCGTTCGCCCGCTTCTCGAGAAAAAAATGGTACCTCACTTGCCTGGGTCTGCCTAGTGCCTGCGACAGGAAACAGCGCAAAACGCAACGTGGTCGCACCTCAATTTCGCGGTGAAATCGGGCACTTTTTGGGCAAAGAGACTACCTTTTGTTTTTGAACCCTAGCTCTGCCGGCACCTAGAGAAACCTAGCAAACCTATACATTTTCGAAAACTAGACACCCAGGGGAATTCAGTATTGGGTGACTCGACTGCCTACCACCAGGTTCTGTTACCCAGAATCCCTTGCAAAGCTAAGAATTTGATTAAAAGAATGCATTTTCCTCACTTTTCTGTGGTGGAAAGTCCTGGAATCTGCGTGGATCAACAAATTTCCACCGACCCAGCATTCCCCCGGGTCTCCCAAAGAAGATGGTACATCACTTGCCTGGGTCTGCCTAGTGCCTGCGACAGGAAACAGCGCAAAACGCAACGTGGTTGCACCTCAATTTCGCGGTGAAATCAGGGCCTTTTTGGGCTAAGAGACTACCTTTTGTTTTTGAACCCTAGCTCTGCTGGCACCTAGGGAAACCTAGCAAACCTATACATTGTTGAAAACTAGACACCCAGGGTAATTCAGGATGGGGTGACTCGAATGCCTACCACCAGGTTCTGTTACCCAGAATCCCTTGCAAAGCTAAGAAATTGACAAACAACATGCATTTTCCTCACTTTTCTGTGGTGGAAAGTTCTGGAATCTGCGTGGATCAACAAATTTCCACCCACCCAGCATTCCCAAGGGTCTACCGAAAAAAATGGTACCTCACTTGCCTGGGTCTGCCTAGTGCCTGCGACAGGAAACAGCGCACAACGCAACGTGGTCGCACCTCAATTTCGCGGTGAAATCGGGCCCTTTTTGGGCAAAGAGACTACCTTTTGTTTTTTTACCCTAGCTCTGCCGGCATCTAGGGAAACCTAGCAAACCTATACATTTTTGATAAATAGACACCCAGGGTAATTCAGGATGGGGTGACTCGACTGCCTACCACCAGGTTCAGTTACCCAGAATCCCTTGCAAAGCTAAGAAATTGACAGAAAAATGCATTTTCCTCACTTTTCTGTGGTGGAAAGTTCTGGAATCTGCGTGGATCAACAAATTTCCACCCACCCAGCGTTCCCCCCGGTCTCCCAAAAAAGATGGTACCTCACTTGCCTGGGTCTGCCTAGTGCCTGCGATAGGAAACAGCGCAAAATGCAACGTGGTTGCACCTCAATTTCGCTGTGAAATCGGGGCCTTTTTGGGCTAGGAGACTACCTTTTGTTTTTTAACCCTAGCTCTGCCGGAACCTAGGGAAACCTAGCAACCCTATACATTTTTGAAAACTAGACATCCAGAGGAATTCAGGATGGGGTTACTCGACTGCCTACCACCAGGTTCTGTTACCCAGAATCCCTTGCAAAGTTAAGAAATTACTAAAAAAATGCATTTTCCTCACATTTCTGTGGTGGAAAGTTCTGGAATCTGCGTGGATCAACAATTTTCCACCCACCCAGCGTTTCCCCGGGTCTCCCGAAAAAAATGGTACCTCACTTGCCTGGGTCTGCCAAGTGCCTGCGACAGGAAACAGCGCAAAACTCAACGTGGTCGCACCTCAATTTCGCAGTGAAATCGGGCCCTTTTTGGGCAAAGAGAATACCTTTTGTTTTTGAACCCTAGCTCTGACGGCACCAAGGGAAACCTAGCAAACCTATACATTTATGAAAACTAGACACCCAGGGAAATTTAGATTTTTCACAGCCTGCTGGGCAGAAAATCTGGATTTTATTAAGGACACGGAGGCTAATATTATGCAAATCTCCTTTATTACTACAGCTCAGCAGCAACAATTGAAGAACATGGAACTTCAATGAACATTCTAAAGTAGTATAAAGTCCCATGTAGACTATCTCTCATCCTTCTTTGTCCAAAAACTGCGAAGAAAGATCATCATGAAGAACATATGCGTAGAATTCAAAATAACTGGAGAACCAAGAATTCCAATATCAACTTCCAGAAGAGAAGAAACAATTTACTCTGAAAGAAAAGAACAATATTATAAAATTGTATAAAGAGTAGGGTGGGATACCAAAATAAGAGGAGGGATAATATTAGCCTCCGTGTCCTTAATAAAATCCAGATTTTCTGCCCAGCAGGCTGTGAAAAATCTAAATTTTATAGCACGACACGGAGGCCATATTATGCAAGTTTAAAGTGCATTAAGAACATTATCAATCACATTGTTGATTGGTCTGAAATAACAAGCTTTAAACATAGCATCATTAGACCAATCTGCAGCTCTAAGGATATCTTGTAATCCACCACCAAGACAGTAAGCTTTAGATGCAGAGGCACCTCTAATAGAATGAGCCCCAAAAATTGAGATATCCACACCACTTTAATACATAACATTTTTAACCCATCTGGCTAAAGTTGGAGCAGAGACTCCCTTATGAGGAGATCTATAAGAGATTAGTAATTGAGATTCGTTTGATCTTAAAACTCGGGTTCTTTTTTCGTACTCTTTTAAACACTTAACTACACACAGTCTATTATTACCATGAAAATATGGGTAGAAAATAGAAGAGGAAAGTGTTTTAGTTCTCTTTTTCAAGAAAAAACAAACTCCTTCAGGTTGAAAGGCTCTGGTTGAGATGTCTAAGGCTTTAACATCTGAGGTTCTTCTAAAAGAAACTAAGCACAGAAGAACGGTAAGTTTAAAAGAGATACGTTTAAGGGAAAGAGAAGAATTATCTCCCCACGAAGATAAGGTTCGAAGAACTAGGTTAACGTCCCACAGAGTAGAGTACCTTGGACCAGGTGGATTAATAACCCTCATACTTCTCATTATTTTCTTAGTTAAAAGATTCTGTCCTACAGAAATCCCATTAATTAGGGAGTGACCAGCAGAGATTGCAGATCTGTAAACGTTCACGGATCTATAAGATAGACCGGAGGTAAAAAGGTCTGAAAGATAATTAATAACATTAACTAAATCAGTTGAAATGGGATCGTAACATCGTTGAATGCACCAATGTACCCATTTATTCCATGCCAATCTATATGCTTTCCTTGTTCCTGATGCCCAGGATTCAGAAATGAGTCTGAAAGCATTAGACGAAAGGCCAGGGATTCGCCATTGTCGCCGGAAATCTTCCATGCCGTCAGAGGAAGAAGTCCCTGTTCTACTAGTGGATGGGTATGACCCTCTGGATCCAGTAGGATTTCCTTGAAAGAGGGAATCAGGATGGGAAAATCTATGCTCATTTCCAGGATAATGGGAAACCAAGCTTGAGATCTCCAAAGAGGAGTTATTATTACCATACTCTGTTTGTAACGTCGAGCATGAAGGAGAACTCGAGGAAGCATTGCAAAAGGAGGGAAAGCATAAGGAGCTAGTCCTCTCCAATCTTGCAGGAAGGCATCTACACTCAGGGCTTGAGGGTGTGGTCTCCAACTGAAGAAGTTTTTCAGATGGGTATTCATACGGTCCGCAAACAAGTCTGTCTTGAAGGGACCCCACTTTGATTGAATTGTTAGGAATATTTGTCTGTTCAGTCTCAAATTGCTGGAGTCTCGGAAATTTCTGGAGTACCAGTCCGCTACTTCGTTGTTCAGTCCAGGAATGTGTTCTGTCACAACAGAAATACCTTTGTTCAAGCAAAAGTCCCACAGGCTCTTGGCTCTTGGCTAGGTCTGTTAAGTCTTTCGAGTGAGGGCCCCCCAACTTCGAGACGTATCGAACCGCTGACACATTGTCCATGCGAAGGGTTACACAACACTTCATTGAGTTCTGAGTAAAAGAACGAATTGCAAAGGAACCTGCTAGTAGTTCCAAGCAATTGATGTGTAACAATTTCTCCTGAGGAGTCCAACGACCCCCGGTAGTTAAGTTTCCACATCTGGCACCCCATCCTTCCAGACTCGCATATGACTCTATTATAAGATCTGGTTCTTCCCCAAAGATGGCTTTCCCATTCCATGCCTCCAGATTCTTTAGCCACCAGATGAGTTCTGTTTTCGATTCTTGATCTAGAAAGATTAGTTGAGAATAGGATTGGTTCAATCTCAAGTAATGTGTTTTGAGTCTTTGCAGTGCCCGGTAATGAAGTGGGCCTGAAAGATGGCTTGTATTGTTGAAGAAAGAAGTCCTAACAATTTGGCTAGAAATCTCAGGGGAAATTCTTTTAGTTTCAGGATTTTCCTGATTTCCTTCCTTACTTTTCTCACTTTGTCGCTTGGTAGGCGAAGTTCTGCCTTTACAGTGTCTACTAGAAAACCCAAGAATTGAGTTTGTTGGGACGGAATTGTGCATGACTTTTTTAAGTTCATCACAAAGCCTAGATGTTGTAATAGGTTGATCGTAAGGTCTGTGTGAAGAACAACAGTGTTTATCGACTGACCCATTATGAGTATGTCGTCGAGATATATTATCAGTCTTACTCCCTTTTGTCTCAGCCACGAGGCAACGGGACGGAGAACCTTGGTGAAGCACCATGGGGAGGAAGACAGACCGAAGGGGAGGCTCGAAAAGTGATATAAATGGCCTTGCCATGTGAATTGGAGAAACTTTTGGTGGTGTATCCATATTGGTATTGTTAAATAAGCGTCTTTCAGGTGTAGTCTTGTCAGCCAGTCTCCTTTTCTTAGGATGTCTCATAGGAGGTTAATTCCCTCCATTTTGAAATGCTGATAAACTACCCATTGGTTTAACTCCTTCAGATTTATGACAGGTCTTTGTTCCTTGTTTTTCTTTTCTACAAGGAATATATTGCTCAAGAAGCCGGTTTGAGTAGCCTCTATAATTGCACCTTTTTTTTTAAGTTCTTGAACTTCTTGAGACACCAAAGCCTTGTCCTTTCCTGAGAAGACTATTTCCCGTGGTTGATAAGGGGTAGCTATAAAATCTATTTTGTAGCCTCTGACAGTATTGAGGACCCAAGGGTCTTTTGTTATTAAATTCCAATTCCCAGCAAATTGGCGTAGTCTCCCCCCTACTTTTGGAGGGGTATCTAAAGGGTCTGGTAAAGTCCTTAACTGAAGAGAATGAACGTTGTCTCCGTTCTCCCCTAAAGTTGAGTCCGCGGCTTCTTTGTCTCTGCGGGTAGAATTGAGTGAAGTTTGAATTATTGTTGTATCTTCCGCCTCCGCGGGAAATGAAGGGTCCTGTGATTGAATTTCCACGGCCGGGGAAACGACCCCGCATCCTCCCGGCCCGTGTAAAAACACGTTCTTGAAAGACCTTCTTGATGTCTTTTTGTGATTTTTGAATAGAGCTGAAGGCTCCAACATATTTGGCCATGTCTTTAATGAATTCGTCTCCAAAAAGGAAACCTTGTGTATTTTCCCCTTCATTGCCTTTTGCCAATTCAATAAATTTTGGATCTATTTTAAAGAGGATCCCTTTTTTCCTTTCGATAGACAATGCAGTATTGGCGTTACCAATTAAACAAATGGCCCTCTGAACCCATTCTCTGAGTTCCTTGGGGTCTACTTGGCGATCTTCCAGGTAGGCAGATTCCGCCATTTCGAAAATTTTGGTAATAGGGCCCACCGAATCAAGGAGGCGATCTTGGCAAGATCTCAAACCTTTGTCAATGCCTTTTCTTGGATCTCTAGAGGTCTTTGAAATAAAGGCAACAACCTTAGGATCGAGTTCTGGAGTAGCCATAATTTTGTTTGGCAATGAGGATCTAGGGCATTCGGAGCGCAATCTAGCTCTTACATCTTGTGGAATCTCTTTTTTAAGCCAGAAAGTAAGGTAATCTCCCACATGTTGGGAGGGGGTCCAATCTGGTGATAAAGGATGTTTGATCAAGAGGGAGTCAAACATCGGGTTACCCAAAGGGTCCAAGAGACCCATGTTAATATCTTGGGCCTTTAGTGCCGATTGTGAGCTCCCTGTTCCCCTTTCTTGCGCCTCTTCCTCATCTGTATTGAACTCAGAAGAACAGGATAGATCAATCTCAGGTTCTGAGTTGTCACTAGTATCAATGTCAATAGGGGGCTCTGGGCCTTCTTTTTGCCCAAATTGGGTGCCCAAGGCACCATTAGTGTCACCACCCCGAAGGTGTGAAGGGAGGGAGGATGTTTTTAGTTTTTTAGGGTCTTTACCCTTACCTCCTCCATATCTCCGCTTTTGTGGAGCCTTTGATGCTCCCTCATATTGGTTACTAGTGGAAGGGCGTGGGGAAGCTAAAGATTCTAGTTTTTTATTGATGGTGTCATCAATTGATCCGATTACCTTTTCTAAGGCTTTATTAATGAGTCTTTCTAGGTGTCCCTCGATGTTAGGTAGAGGATCAGACATTTTGTATCTGATGGGGGTGAATTTATTTTAAATAATTAATTAATTATCTCAAATATCAATTAAAGTATTAAATTTAGAAGTACTGTTGAGAGCCCGGTTGAAACACTGTATTTTCGTCGATGAAATATCCATATTAAGTATTATAACTGTCATTTGTTGCTAGGGTACGTGTAAAGTCCCGATTTAGTAAAATGTCCGTTTAATGTTGATGCCTAAGGCATTCCCAATCGCTCAAAATGTCCGGCACGCACGTTAAGACGTGCGTGGGCCGGTGCTAACGTGCATTCCTTTAATCCGTCCCCCTCGGTTGTTATTATCGGAGGGGGCGGATGAGGGGGCGGATGAGCACGACTACGGAGCGTACGGAAGCTACGGAGCTCGCAGCTTCAAGGCGGGAGACGCTTCAAGGTAGGAGCGAGTGCAAGTGAGCGAAGACGCGAGGACAAGACGGTAGATTGGTCTCGCGCCTCGCGTGTTGGGTATTTCAAAAGAAAGCCATACAGAGAGAGTTGGTCTCGCGCTTAGATCAATCAGGAGGGGGGTACCTAATTTATGCCTAATCCGGTCCGAAATCGGACCGGAGGTGGAGAGAATTGCAATAAGAAGAGCGTTTTGAACAATCAGCCTAATAGGGTGAAAAATAATACGTTTATCTAAAGCGTTGTATGAAAAAGCATATAAAATATCATAACAAACAGCTCTAAGAACGAAATATAGTCCACACTAATAAGGTATAATATAATAATCATAAATAGATCTTAATAAAACAAGATATGTAAAATCTGATAATGGATGTTAGAGAGAGATACTTATCTTTCTGAGCAGCAGCAACAAAGAAGGATGAGAGATAGTCTACATGGGACTTTATACTACTTTAGAATGTTCATTGAAGTTCCATGTTCTTCAATTGTTGCTGCTGAGCTGTAGTAATAAAGGAGATTTGCATAATATGGCCTCCGTGTCGTGCTATAAAATTCAGGATGGGTTGACTTGACTGCCTACCACCATGTTCTGTTACCCATAATCCCTTGCAAAGCTAAGAAACTGATAAACAAAATGCCTTTTCCTCACTTTTCTGTGGTGGAAAGTTCTGGAATCTGCGTGGATCAACAAATTTCCACCCACCCAGCGTTCCCCCGGGTCTCCCAAAAGAAATGGTACCTCACTTGCCTGGGTCTGCCTAGTGCCTGCGACAGGAAACAGCGCAAAACGCAACGTGGTCGCACCTCAATTTCGCAGTGAAATCGGGCACTTTTTGGGCAAAGAGAATACCTTTTGTTTTTGAACCCTAGCTCTGCCGGCACCTAGAGAAACCTAGCAAACCTATACATTTATGAAAACTAGACACCGAGGGGAATTCAGGATGGGGTGACTTGACTGCCTACCACCATGTTCTGTTACCCATAATCCCTTGCAAAGCTAAGAAATTGATAAACAAAATGCCTTTTCCTCACTTTTCTGTGGTGGAAAGTTCTGGAATCTGCGTGGATCAACAAATTTCCACCCACCCAGCGTTCCCCCAGTTCTCCCGAAAAAAATGGTACCTCACTTGCCTGGGTCTGCCTAGTGCCTGCGACAGGAAACAGCACAAAACGCAACGTGGTCGCACCTCAATTTCGCAGTGAAATCGGGCCCTTTTGGGCAAAGAGAATACCTTTTGTTTTTGAACCCTGGCTCTGCCGGCACCTAGGGAAACCTAGCAAACCTATACATTTCTGAAAACTAGACACCCAGGGGAATTCAGGATGGGGTGACTCGACTGCCTACCACCAGGGTCTGTTACCCAGAATCCCTTGCAAAGCTAAGAAATTGACAAAAAAAACGCATTTTCCTCATATTTCTGTGGTGGAAAGTTCTGGAATCTGCGTGGATCAACAAATTTCCACCCACCCAGCGTTCCCCCGGGTCTCCCAAAAAAAATGGTACCTCACTTGCCTCGGTCTGCCTAGTGCCTGCGACAGGAAACAGCGCAAAACGCAAGGTGGTCGCACCTCAATTTCGCAGTGAAATCGGGCCCTTTTGGACAAAGAGAAAACCTTTTGTTTTTGAATCCTACCTCTGACGGCACCTAGGGAAACCTAGCAAACCTATACATTTTTGAAAACTAGACACCCAGGGAAATTCAGGATGGGTTGACTTGACTGCCTACCACCATGTTCTGTTACCCATAATCCCTTGCAAAGCTAAGAAATTGATAAACAAAATGCCTTTTCCTCACTTTTCTGTGGTGGAAAGTTCTGGAATCTGTGTGGATCAACAAATTTCCACCCACCCAGCGTTCCCCCGGGTCTCCCGAAAGAAATGGTACCTCACTTGCCTGGGTCTGCCTAGTGCCTGCGACAGGAAACAGCGCAAAACGCAACATGGTCGCACCTCAATTTCGCAGTGAAATCGGGCACTTTTTGGGCAAAGAGAGTACCTTTTGTTTTTGAACCCTAGCTCTGCCGGCACCTAGAGAACCTAGCAAACCTATACATTTATGCAAACTAGACACCCAGGGGAATTCAGGATGGGGTGACTTGACTGCCTACCACCATGTTCTGTTACCCATAATCCCTTGCAAAGCTAAGAAATTGATAAACAAAATGCCTTTTCCTCGCTTTTCTGTGATGGAAAGTTCTGGAATCTGCGTGGATCAACAAATTTCCACCCACCCAGCGTTCCCCCAGGTCTCCCGAAAAAAATGGTACCTCACTTGCCTGGGTCTGCCTAGTGCCTGCGACAGGAAACAGCACAAAACGCAACGTGGTCGCACCTCAATTTCGCAGTGAAATCGGGCCCTTTTGGGCAAAGAGAATACCTTTTGTTTTTGAACCCTAGCTCTGCCGGCACCTAGGGAAACCTAGCAAACCTATACATTTTTGAAAACTAGACACCCAGGGGAATTCAGGATGGGGTGACTCGACTGCCTACCACCAGGGTCTGTTACCCAGAATCCCTTGCAAAGCTAAGAAATTGACAAAAAAAACGCATTTTCCTCATATTTCTGTGGTGGAAAGTTCTGGAATCTGCGTGGATCAACAAATTTCCACCCACCCAGCGTTCCCCCGGGTCTCCCCAAAAAAATGGTACCTCACTTGCCTGGGTCTTCCTAGTGCCTGCGACAGGAGACAGCGCAAAACGCAACGTGGTCGCACCTCAATTTCGCAGTGAAATCGGGCCCTTTTGGGCAAAGAGAATACCTTTTGTTTTTGAACCCTAGCTCTGACGGCACCTAGGGAATCCTAGCAAACCTATACATTTTTGAAAACTAGACACCCAGGGAAATACAGGATGGGTTGACTCGACTGCCTAGCACCAGGTTCTGTTACCCAGAATCCCTTGCACAGCTAAGAAATTGACAAAATAAACGCATTTTCCTCACTTTTCTGTGGTGGAAAGTTCTGGGATCTGCATGGATCAACAAATTTCCATCCACCCAGCGTTCGCCCGCGTCTCTCGAAAAAAATGGTACCTCACTTGCCTGGGTCTGCCTAGTGCCTGCGACAGGAAACAGCGCAAAACGCAACGTGGTCGCACCTCAATTTCGCGGTGAAATCGGGCACTTTTTGGGCAAAGAGACTACCTTTTGTTTTTTAACCCTAGCTCTGCCGGCACCTAGAGAAACCTAGCAAACCTATACATTTTCAAAAACTAGACACCCAGTGAAATTCAGTATGGGGTGACTCGACTGCCTACCACCAGGTTCTGTTACCCAGAATCCATTGCAAAGCTAAGAAATTGATTTAAAAAATGCATTTTCCTCACTTTTCTGTGGTGGAAAGTTCTGGAATCTGCGTGGATCAACAAATTTCCACCCACCCAGCGTTCCCCCGGGTCTCCCAAAGAAGATGGTACCTCACTTGCCTGGGTCTGCCTAGTGCCTGCGACAGGAAACAGCGCAAAACGCAACGTGGTTGCACCTCAATTTTGCGGTGAAATCAGGGCCTTTTTGGGCTAAGAGACTACCTTTTGTTTTTGAACCCTAGCTCTGCTGGCACCTAGGGAAACCTAGCAAACCTATACATTGTTGAAAACTAGACACCCAGGGTAATTTAAGATGGGGTGACTCGAATGCCTACCACCAGGTTCTGTTACCCAGAATCCCTTGCAAAGCTAAGAAATTGACAAACAAAATGCATTTTCCTCACTTTTCTGTGGTGGAAAGTTCTGGAATCTGCATGGATCAACAAATTTCCACCCACCCAGCATTCCCAAGGGTCTCCCGAAAAAAATGGTACCTCACTTGCCTGGGTCTGCCTAGTGCCTGCGACAGGATACAGCGCAAAACGCAACGTGGTCGCACCTCAATTTCGCGGTGAAATCGGGCCCTTTTTGGGCAAAGAGACTACCTTTTGTTTTTTTACCCTAGCTCTGCCGGCATCTAGGGAAACCTAGCAAACCTATACATTTTTGATAAATAGACACCCAGGGTAATTCAGGATGGGGTGACTCGACTGCCTACCACCAGGTTCTGTTACCTAGAATCCCTTGCAAAGCTAAGAAATTGACAAACAAAACACATTTTCCTCACATTTCTGTGGTGGAAAGTTCTGGAATCTGCGTGGATCAACAATTTTCCACCCACCCAGCGTTCCCCCGGGTCTCTCGAAAAAATTGCACCTCACTTGCCTGGGTCTGCCTAGTGTCTGCAACAGGAAACAGCGCAAAACGCAACGTGGTCGCACCTCAATTTCGCGGTGAAATCGGGCCCTTTTTGGGCAAAGAGACTACCTTTTGTTTTTGAACCCTAGCTCTGTCGGCACCTAGGGAAACCTAGCAAACCTTACATTTTTGAAAACTAGACACCCAGGGGATTTCAGGATGGGGTGACTCGACTGCCTACCACCAGGTTCTGTTACCCAGAATCCCTTGCAAAGCTAAGAAATTGACAGAAAAATGCATTTTCCTCACTTTTCTGTGGTGGAAAGTTCTGGAATCTGCGTGGATCAACAAATTTCCACCCACCCAGCGTTCCCCCGGTTCTCCCAAAAAAGATGGTACCTCACTTGCCTGGGTCTGCCTAGTGCCTGCGATAGGAAACAGCGCAAAACGCAACGTGGTTGCACCTCAATTTCGCGGTGAAATCGGGGCCTTTTTGGGATAGGAGACTACCTTTTGTTTTTTAACCCTAGCTCTGCCGGAACCTAGGGAAACCTAGCAAACCTATACATTTATGAAAACTAGACACCCAGGGGAATTCAGGATGGGGTGACTTGACTGCCTACCACCATGTTCTGTTACCCATAATCCCTTGCAAAGCTAAGAAATTGATAAACAAAATGCCTTTTCCTCACTTTTCTGTGGTGGAAAGTTCTGGAATCTGCGTGGATCAACAAATTTCCACCCACCCAGCGTTCCCCCAGTTCTCCCGAAAAAAATGGTACCTCACTTGCCTGGGTCTGCCTAGTGCCTGCGACAGGAAACAGCACAAAACGCAACGTGGTCGCACCTCAATTTCGCAGTGAAATCGGGCCCTTTTGGGCAAAGAGAATACCTTTTGTTTTTTAACCCTAGCTCTGCCGGCACCTAGGGAAACCTAGCAAACCTATACATTTTTGAAAACTAGACACCCAGGGGAATTCAGGATGGGGTGACTCGACTGCCTACCACCAGGGTCTGTTACCCAGAATCCCTTGCAAAGCTAAGAAATTGACAAAAAAAACGAATTTTCCTCATATTTCTGTGGTGGAAAGTTCTGGAATCTGCGTGGATCAACAAATTTCCACCCACCCAGCGTTCCCCCGGGTCTCCCCAAAAAAATGGTACCTCACTTGCCTCGGTCTGCCTAGTGCCTGCGACAGGAAACAGCGCAAAACGCAAGGTGGTCGCACCTCAATTTCGCAGTGAAATCGGGCCCTTTTGGACAAAGAGAAAACCTTTTGTTTTTGAATCCTACCTCTGACGGCACCTAGGGAAACCTAGCAAACCTATACATTTTTGAAAACTAGACACCCAGGGGAATTCAGGATGGTGTGACTCGACTGCCTACCACCAGGTTCTGTTACCCAGAATCCCTTGCAAAGCTAAGAAATTTACAAAAAAAATGCATTTTCCTCATATTTCTGTGGTGGAAAGTTCTGGAATCTGCGTGGATCAACAAATTTCCACCCACCCAGCGTTCCCCTGGGTCTCCCAAAAAAAATGGTACCTCACTTGCCTGGGTCTTCCTAGTGCCTGCGACAGGAGACAGCGCAAAACGCAACGTGGTCGCACCTCAATTTCGCAGTGAAATCGGGCCCTTTTGGGCAAAGAGAATACCTTTTGTTTTTGAACCCTAGCTCTGACGGCACCTAGGGAATCCTAGCAAACCTATACATTTTTGAAAACTAGACACCCAGGGAAATACAGGATGGGTTGACTCGACTGCCTAGCACCAGGTTCTGTTACCCAGAATCCCTTGCACAGCTAAGAAATTGACAAAATAAACGCATTTTCCTCACTTTTCTGTGGTGGAAAGTTCTGGGATCTGCATGGATCAACAAATTTCCATCCACCCAGCGTTCGCCCGCGTCTCTCGAAAAAAATGGTACCTCACTTGCCTGGGTCTGCCTAGTGCCTGCGACAGGAAACAGCGCAAAACGCAACGTGGTCGCACCTCAATTTCGCGGTGAAATCGGGCACTTTTTGGGCAAAGAGACTACCTTTTGTTTTTTAACCCTAGCTCTGCCGGCACCTAGAGAAACCTAGCAAACCTATACATTTTCAAAAACTAGACACCCAGTGAAATTCAGTATGGGGTGACTCGACTGCCTACCACCAGGTTCTGTTACCCAGAATCCATTGCAAAGCTAAGAAATTGATTTAAAAAATGCATTTTCCTCACTTTTCTGTGGTGGAAAGTTCTGGAATCTGCGTGGATCAACAAATTTCCACCCACCCAGCGTTCCCCCGGGTCTCCCAAAGAAGATGGTACCTCACTTGCCTGGGTCTGCCTAGTGCCTGCGACAGGAAACAGCGCAAAACGCAACGTGGTTGCACCTCAATTTTGCGGTGAAATCAGGGCCTTTTTGGGCTAAGAGACTACCTTTTGTTTTTGAACCCTAGCTCTGCTGGCACCTAGGGAAACCTAGCAAACCTATACATTGTTGAAAACTAGACACCCAGGGTAATTTAAGATGGGGTGACTCGAATGCCTACCACCAGGTTCTGTTACCCAGAATCCCTTGCAAAGCTAAGAAATTGACAAACAAAATGCATTTTCCTCACTTTTCTGTGGTGGAAAGTTCTGGAATCTGCATGGATCAACAAATTTCCACCCACCCAGCATTCCCAAGGGTCTCCCGAAAAAAATGGTACCTCACTTGCCTGGGTCTGCCTAGTGCCTGCGACAGGATACAGCGCAAAACGCAACGTGGTCGCACCTCAATTTCGCGGTGAAATCGGGCCCTTTTTGGGCAAAGAGACTACCTTTTGTTTTTTTACCCTAGCTCTGCCGGCATCTAGGGAAACCTAGCAAACCTATACATTTTTGATAAATAGACACCCAGGGTAATTCAGGATGGGGTGACTCGACTGCCTACCACCAGGTTCTGTTACCCAGAATCCCTTGCAAAGCTAAGAAATTGACAAACAAAACACATTTTCCTCACATTTCTGTGGTGGAAAGTTCTGGAATCTGCGTGGATCAACAATTTTCCACCCACCCAGCGTTCCCCCGGGTCTCTCGAAAAAATTGCACCTCACTTGCCTGGGTCTGCCTAGTGTCTGCAACAGGAAACAGCGCAAAACGCAACGTGGTCGCACCTCAATTTCGCGGTGAAATCGGGCCCTTTTTGGGCAAAGAGACTACCTTTTGTTTTTGAACCCTAGCTCTGTCGGCACCTAGGGAAACCTAGCAAACCTTACATTTTTGAAAACTAGACACCCAGGGGATTTCAGGATGGGGTGACTCGACTGCCTACCACCAGGTTCTGTTACCCAGAATCCCTTGCAAAGCTAAGAAATTGACAGAAAAATGAATTTTCCTCACTTTTCTGTGGTGGAAAGTTCTGGAATCTGCGTGGATCAACAAATTTCCACCCACCCAGCGTTCCCCCGGTTCTCCCAAAAAAGATGGTACCTCACTTGCCTGGGTCTGCCTAGTGCCTGCGATAGGAAACAGCGCAAAACGCAACGTGGTTGCACCTCAATTTCGCGGTGAAATCGGGGCCTTTTTGGGATAGGAGACTACCTTTTGTTTTTTAACCCTAGCTCTGCCGGAACCTAGGGAAACCTAGCAAACCTATACATTTATGAAAACTAGACACCCAGGGGAATTCAGGATGGGGTGACTTGACTGCCTACCACCATGTTCTGTTACCCATAATCCCTTGCAAAGCTAAGAAATTGATAAACAAAATGCCTTTTCCTCACTTTTCTGTGGTGGAAAGTTCTGGAATCTGCGTGGATCAACAAATTTCCACCCACCCAGCGTTCCCCCAGTTCTCCCGAAAAAAATGGTACCTCACTTGCCTGGGTCTGCCTAGTGCCTGCGACAGGAAACAGCACAAAACGCAACGTGGTCGCACCTCAATTTCGCAGTGAAATCGGGCCCTTTTGGGCAAAGAGAATACCTTTTGTTTTTTAACCCTAGCTCTGCCGGCACCTAGGGAAACCTAGCAAACCTATACATTTTTGAAAACTAGACACCCAGGGGAATTCAGGATGGGGTGACTCGACTGCCTACCACCAGGGTCTGTTACCCAGAATCCCTTGCAAAGCTAAGAAATTGACAAAAAAAACGAATTTTCCTCATATTTCTGTGGTGGAAAGTTCTGGAATCTGCGTGGATCAACAAATTTCCACCCACCCAGCGTTCCCCCGGGTCTCCCCAAAAAAATGGTACCTCACTTGCCTCGGTCTGCCTAGTGCCTGCGACAGGAAACAGCGCAAAACGCAAGGTGGTCGCACCTCAATTTCGCAGTGAAATCGGGCCCTTTTGGACAAAGAGAAAACCTTTTGTTTTTGAATCCTACCTCTGACGGCACCTAGGGAAACCTAGCAAACCTATACATTTTTGAAAACTAGACACCCAGGGGAATTCAGGATGGGGTGACTCGACTGCCTACCACCAGGTTCTGTTACCCAGAATCCCTTGCAAAGCTAAGAAATTTACAAAAAAAATGCATTTTCCTCATATTTCTGTGGTGGAAAGTTCTGGAATCTGCGTGGATCAACAAATTTCCACCCACCCAGCGTTCCCCTGGGTCTCCCAAAAAAAATGGTACCTCACTTGCCTGGGTCTTCCTAGTGCCTGCGACAGGAGACAGCGCAAAACGCAACGTGGTCGCACCTCAATTTCGCAGTGAAATCGGGCCCTTTTGGGCAAAGAGAATACCTTTTGTTTTTGAACCCTAGCTCTGACGGCACCTAGGGAATCCTAGCAAACCTATACATTTTTGAAAACTAGACACCCAGGGAAATACAGGATGGGTTGACTCGACTGCCTAGCACCAGGTTCTGTTACCCAGAATCCCTTGCACAGCTAAGAAATTGACAAAATAAACGCATTTTCCTCACTTTTCTGTGGTGGAAAGTTCTGGGATCTGCATGGATCAACAAATTTCCATCCACCCAGCGTTCGCCCGCGTCTCTCGAAAAAAATGGTACCTCACTTGCCTGGGTCTGCCTAGTGCCTGCGACAGGAAACAGCGCAAAACGCAACGTGGTAGCACCTCAATTTCGCGGTGAAATCGGGCACTTTTTGGGCAAAGAGACTACCTTTTGTTTTTGAACCCTAGCTCTGCCGGCACCTAGAGAAACCTAGCAAACCTATACATTTTCAAAAACTAGACACCCAGTGAAATTCAGTATGGGGTGACTCGACTGCCTACCACCAGGTTCTGTTACCCAGAATCCACTGCAAAGCTAAGAAATTGATTTAAAAAATGCATTTTCCTCACTTTTCTGTGGTGGAAAGTTCTGGAATCTGCGTGGATCAACAAATTTCCACCCACCCAGCGTTCCCCCGGGTCTCCCAAAGAAGATGGTACCTCACTTGCCTGGGTCTGCCTAGTGCCTGCGACAGGAAACAGCGCAAAACGCAACGTGGTTGCACCTCAATTTTGCGGTGAAATCAGGGCCTTTTTGGGCTAAGAGACTACCTTTTGTTTTTGAACCCTAGCTCTGCTGGCACCTAGGGAAACCTAGCAAACCTATACATTGTTGAAAACTAGACACCCAGGGTAATTTAAGATGGGGTGACTCGAATGCCTACCACCAGGTTCTGTTACCCAGAATCCCTTGCAAAGCTAAGAAATTGACAAACAAAATGCATTTTCCTCACTTTTCTGTGGTGGAAAGTTCTGGAATCTGCATGGATCAACAATTTTCCACCCACCCAGCATTCCCAAGGGTCTCCCGAAAAAAATGGTACCTCACTTGCCTGGGTCTGCCTAGTGCCTGCGACAGGATACAGCGCAAAACGCAACGTGGTCGCACCTCAATTTCGCGGTGAAATCGGGCCCTTTTTGGGCAAAGAGACTACCTTTTGTTTTTTTACCCTAGCTCTGCCGGCATCTAGGGAAACCTAGCAAACCTATACATTTTTGATAAATAGACACCCAGGGTAATTCAGGATGGGGTGACTCGACTGCCTACCACCAGGTTCTGTTACCCAGAATCCCTTGCAAAGCTAAGAAATTGACAGAAAAATGCATTTTCCTCACTTTTCTGTGGTGGAAAGTTCTGGAATCTGCGTGGATCAACAAATTTCCACCCACCCAGCGTTCCCCCGGTTCTCCCAAAAAAGATGGTACCTCACTTGCCTGGGTCTGCCTAGTGCCTGCGATAGGAAACAGCGCAAAACGCAACGTGGTTGCACCTCAATTTCGCGGTGAAATCGGGGCCTTTTTGGGATAGGAGACTACCTTTTGTTTTTTAACCCTAGCTCTGCCGGAACCTAGGGAAACCAAGCAACCCTATACATTTTTGAAACTAGACATCCAGAGGAATTCAGGATGGGGTTACTCGACTGCCTACCACCAGGTTCTGTTACCCAGAATCCCTTGCAAAGTTAAGAAATTACTAAAAAAACGCATTTTCCTCACATTTCTGTGGTGGAAAGTTCTGGAATCTGCGTGGATCAACAATTTTCTACCCACCCAGCGTTTCCCCGGGTCTCCCGAAAAAAATGGTACCTCACTTGCCTGGGTCTGCCAAGTGCCTGCGACAGGAAACAGCACAAAACTCAACGTGGTCGCACCTCAATTTCGCAGTGAAATCGGGCCCTTTTTGGGCAAAGAGAATACCTTTTGTTTTTGAACCCTAGCTCTGACGGCACCAAGGGAAACCTAGCAAACCTATTCATTTTGGAAAACTAGACACCCAGGGAAATTCAGGATGGGTTAACTCGACTGCCTACCACCAGGTTCTGTTACCCAGAATCCCTTGTAAAGCTAAGAAATTGACAAAAAAACGCATTTTCCTCACTTTTCTGTGGTGGAAAGTTCTGGGATCTGCGTGGATCAACAAATTTCCACCCACCCAGAGTTCCCCCGCGTCTCTCGAAAAAAATGGTACCTTACTTGCCTGGTTCTGCCTAGTGCCTGCGACAGGAAACAGCGCAAAACGCAACGTGGTCGCACCTCAATTTCGCGGTGAAATCGGGCACTTTTTGGGCAAAGAGACTACCTTTTGTTTTTGAACCCTAGCTCTGCCGGCACCTAGAGAAACCTAGCAAACCTATACATTTATGAAAACTAGACACCCAGGGGAATTCAGTATGGGGTGACTTGACTGCCTACCACCAGGTTCTGTTACCCAGAATCCCTTGTAAAGCTAAGAAATTGACAAAAAACGCATTTTCCTCACTTTTCTGTGGTGGAAAGTTCTGGGATCTGCGTGGATCAACAAATTTCCACCCACCCAGAGTTCCCCCGCGTCTCTCAAAAAAAATGGTACCTTACTTGCCTGGTTCTGCCTAGTGCCTGCGACAGGAAACAGCGCAAAACGCAACGTGGTCGCACCTCAATTTCGCGGTGAAATCGGGCACTTTTTGGGCTAAGAGACTACCTTTTGTTTTTGAACCCTAGCTCTGCTGGCACCTAGGGAAACCTAGCAAACCTATACATTGTTGAAAACTAGACACCCAGGGTAATTTAGGATGGGGTGACTCGAATGCCTACCACCAGGTTCTGTTACCCAGAATCCCTTGCAAAGCTAAGAAATTGACAAACAAAATGCATTTTCCTCACTTTTCTGTGGTGGAAAGTTCTGGAATCTGCATGGATCAACAAATTTCCACCCACCTAGCATTCCCAAGGGTCTCCCGAAAAAAATGGTACCTCACTTGCCTGGGTCTGCCTAGTGCCTGCGACAGGATACAGCGCAAAACGCAACGTGGTCGCACCTCAATTTCGCGGTGAAATCGGGCCCTTTTTGGGCAAAGAGACTACCTTTTGTTTTTTTACCCTAGCTCTGCCGGCATCTAGGGAAACCTAGCAAACCTATACGTTTTTGAAAACTAGACACCCAGGGGAATTCAGGATGGGGTTACTCAACAGCCTACCACTAGGTTCTGTTACCCAGAATCCCTTGCAAAGTGAAGAAATTGACAAAAAAACGCATTTTCCTCACATTTTGGTGGTGGAAAGTTCTGGAATCTGCGTGGATCAACAATTTACCACCCACCCAGCGTTTCCCCGGGTCTCCCGGAAAAAAATGGTACCTCACTTGCCTGGGTCTGCATAGTGCCTGCAACAGGAAACAGCGCAAAACGCAACGTGGTCGCACCTCAATTTCGCGGTGAAATCGGGCACTTTTTGGGCAAAGAGACTACCTTTTGTTTTTTAACCCTAGCTCTGCCGGCACCTAGAGAAACCTAGCAAACCTATACATTTTCAAAAACTAGACACCCAGTGAAATTCAGTATGGGGTGACTCGACTGCCTACCACCAGGTTCTGTTACCCAGAATCCATTGCAAAGCTAAGAAATTGATTTAAAAAATGCATTTTCCTCACTTTTCTGTGGTGGAAAGTTCTGGAATCTGCGTGGATCAACAAATTTCCACCCACCCAGCGTTCCCCCGGGTCTCCCAAAGAAGATGGTACCTCACTTGCCTGGGTCTGCCTAGTGCCTGCGACAGGAAACAGCGCAAAACGCAACGTGGTTGCACCTCAATTTTGCGGTGAAATCAGGGCCTTTTTGGGCTAAGAGACTACCTTTTGTTTTTGAACCCTAGCTCTGCTGGCACCTAGGGAAACCTAGCAAACCTATACATTGTTGAAAACTAGACACCCAGGGTAATTTAAGATGGGGTGACTCGAATGCCTACCACCAGGTTCTGTTACCCAGAATCCCTTGCAAAGCTAAGAAATTGACAAACAAAATGCATTTTCCTCACTTTTCTGTGGTGGAAAGTTCTGGAATCTGCATGGATCAACAAATTTCCACCCACCCAGCATTCCCAAGGGTCTCCCGAAAAAAATGGTACCTCACTTGCCTGGGTCTGCCTAGTGCCTGCGACAGGATACAGCGCAAAACGCAACGTGGTCGCACCTCAATTTCGCGGTGAAATCGGGCCCTTTTTGGGCAAAGAGACTACCTTTTGTTTTTTTACCCTAGCTCTGCCGGCATCTAGGGAAACCTAGCAAACCTATACATTTTTGATAAATAGACACCCAGGGTAATTCAGGATGGGGTGACTCGACTGCCTACCACCAGGTTCTGTTACCCAGAATCCCTTGCAAAGCTAAGAAATTGACAAACAAAACACATTTTCCTCACATTTCTGTGGTGGAAAGTTCTGGAATCTGCGTGGATCAACAATTTTCCACCCACCCAGCGTTCCCCCGGGTCTCTCGAAAAAATTGCACCTCACTTGCCTGGGTCTGCCTAGTGTCTGCAACAGGAAACAGCGCAAAACGCAACGTGGTCGCACCTCAATTTCGCGGTGAAATCGGGCCCTTTTTGGGCAAAGAGACTACCTTTTGTTTTTGAACCCTAGCTCTGTCGGCACCTAGGGAAACCTAGCAAACCTTACATTTTTGAAAACTAGACACCCAGGGGATTTCAGGATGGGGTGACTCGACTGCCTACCACCAGGTTCTGTTACCCAGAATCCCTTGCAAAGCTAAGAAATTGACAGAAAAATGCATTTTCCTCACTTTTCTGTGGTGGAAAGTTCTGGAATCTGCGTGGATCAACAAATTTCCACCCACCCAGCGTTCCCCCGGTTCTCCCAAAAAAGATGGTACCTCACTTGCCTGGGTCTGCCTAGTGCCTGCGATAGGAAACAGCGCAAAACGCAACGTGGTTGCACCTCAATTTCGCGGTGAAATCGGGGCCTTTTTGGGATAGGAGACTACCTTTTGTTTTTTAACCCTAGCTCTGCCGGAACCTAGGGAAACCTAGCAAACCTATACATTTATGAAAACTAGACACCCAGGGGAATTCAGGATGGGGTGACTTGACTGCCTACCACCATGTTCTGTTACCCATAATCCCTTGCAAAGCTAAGAAATTGATAAACAAAATGCCTTTTCCTCACTTTTCTGTGGTGGAAAGTTCTGGAATCTGCGTGGATCAACAAATTTCCACCCACCCAGCGTTCCCCCAGTTCTCCCGAAAAAAATGGTACCTCACTTGCCTGGGTCTGCCTAGTGCCTGCGACAGGAAACAGCACAAAACGCAACGTGGTCGCACCTCAATTTCGCAGTGAAATCGGGCCCTTTTGGGCAAAGAGAATACCTTTTGTTTTTTAACCCTAGCTCTGCCGGCACCTAGGGAAACCTAGCAAACCTATACATTTTTGAAAACTAGACACCCAGGGGAATTCAGGATGGGGTGACTCGACTGCCTACCACCAGGGTCTGTTACCCAGAATCCCTTGCAAAGCTAAGAAATTGACAAAAAAAACGAATTTTCCTCATATTTCTGTGGTGGAAAGTTCTGGAATCTGCGTGGATCAACAAATTTCCACCCACCCAGCGTTCCCCCGGGTCTCCCCAAAAAAATGGTACCTCACTTGCCTCGGTCTGCCTAGTGCCTGCGACAGGAAACAGCGCAAAACGCAAGGTGGTCGCACCTCAATTTCGCAGTGAAATCGGGCCCTTTTGGACAAAGAGAAAACCTTTTGTTTTTGAATCCTACCTCTGACGGCACCTAGGGAAACCTAGCAAACCTATACATTTTTGAAAACTAGACACCCAGGGGAATTCAGGATGGGGTGACTCGACTGCCTACCACCAGGTTCTGTTACCCAGAATCCCTTGCAAAGCTAAGAAATTTACAAAAAAAATGCATTTTCCTCATATTTCTGTGGTGGAAAGTTCTGGAATCTGCGTGGATCAACAAATTTCCACCCACCCAGCGTTCCCCTGGGTCTCCCAAAAAAAATGGTACCTCACTTGCCTGGGTCTTCCTAGTGCCTGCGACAGGAGACAGCGCAAAACGCAACGTGGTCGCACCTCAATTTCGCAGTGAAATCGGGCCCTTTTGGGCAAAGAGAATACCTTTTGTTTTTGAACCCTAGCTCTGACGGCACCTAGGGAATCCTAGCAAACCTATACATTTTTGAAAACTAGACACCCAGGGAAATACAGGATGGGTTGACTCGACTGCCTAGCACCAGGTTCTGTTACCCAGAATCCCTTGCACAGCTAAGAAATTGACAAAATAAACGCATTTTCCTCACTTTTCTGTGGTGGAAAGTTCTGGGATCTGCATGGATCAACAAATTTCCATCCACCCAGCGTTCGCCCGCGTCTCTCGAAAAAAATGGTACCTCACTTGCCTGGGTCTGCCTAGTGCCTGCGACAGGAAACAGCGCAAAACGCAACGTGGTCGCACCTCAATTTCGCGGTGAAATCGGGCACTTTTTGGGCAAAGAGACTACCTTTTGTTTTTGAACCCTAGCTCTGCCGGCACCTAGAGAAACCTAGCAAACCTATACATTTTCAAAAACTAGACACCCAGTGAAATTCAGTATGGGGTGACTCGACTGCCTACCACCAGGTTCTGTTACCCAGAATCCACTGCAAAGCTAAGAAATTGATTTAAAAAATGCATTTTCCTCACTTTTCTGTGGTGGAAAGTTCTGGAATCTGCGTGGATCAACAAATTTCCACCCACCCAGCGTTCCCCCGGGTCTCCCAAAGAAGATGGTACCTCACTTGCCTGGGTCTGCCTAGTGCCTGCGACAGGAAACAGCGCAAAACGCAACGTGGTTGCACCTCAATTTTGCGGTGAAATCAGGGCCTTTTTGGGCTAAGAGACTACCTTTTGTTTTTGAACCCTAGCTCTGCTGGCACCTAGGGAAACCTAGCAAACCTATACATTGTTGAAAACTAGACACCCAGGGTAATTTAAGATGGGGTGACTCGAATGCCTACCACCAGGTTCTGTTACCCAGAATCCCTTGCAAAGCTAAGAAATTGACAAACAAAATGCATTTTCCTCACTTTTCTGTGGTGGAAAGTTCTGGAATCTGCATGGATCAACAATTTTCCACCCACCCAGCATTCCCAAGGGTCTCCCGAAAAAAATGGTACCTCACTTGCCTGGGTCTGCCTAGTGCCTGCGACAGGATACAGCGCAAAACGCAACGTGGTCGCACCTCAATTTCGCGGTGAAATCGGGCCCTTTTTGGGCAAAGAGACTACCTTTTGTTTTTTTACCCTAGCTCTGCCGGCATCTAGGGAAACCTAGCAAACCTATACATTTTTGATAAATAGACACCCAGGGTAATTCAGGATGGGGTGACTCGACTGCCTACCACCAGGTTCTGTTACCCAGAATCCCTTGCAAAGCTAAGAAATTGACAGAAAAATGCATTTTCCTCACTTTTCTGTGGTGGAAAGTTCTGGAATCTGCGTGGATCAACAAATTTCCACCCACCCAGCGTTCCCCCGGTTCTCCCAAAAAAGATGGTACCTCACTTGCCTGGGTCTGCCTAGTGCCTGCGATAGGAAACAGCGCAAAACGCAACGTGGTTGCACCTCAATTTCGCGGTGAAATCGGGGCCTTTTTGGGATAGGAGACTACCTTTTGTTTTTTAACCCTAGCTCTGCCGGAACCTAGGGAAACCAAGCAACCCTATACATTTTTGGAAACTAGACATCCAGAGGAATTCAGGATGGGGTTACTCGACTGCCTACCACCAGGTTCTGTTACCCAGAATCCCTTGCAAAGTTAAGAAATTACTAAAAAAACGCATTTTCCTCACATTTCTGTGGTGGAAAGTTCTGGAATCTGCGTGGATCAACAATTTTCTACCCACCCAGCGTTTCCCCGGGTCTCCCGAAAAAAATGGTACCTCACTTGCCTGGGTCTGCCAAGTGCCTGCGACAGGAAACAGCACAAAACTCAACGTGGTCGCACCTCAATTTCGCAGTGAAATCGGGCCCTTTTTGGGCAAAGAGAATACCTTTTGTTTTTGAACCCTACCTCTGACGGCACCAAGGGAAACCTAGCAAACCTATTCATTTTGGAAAACTAGACACCCAGGGAAATTCAGGATGGGTTAACTCGACTGCCTACCACCAGGTTCTGTTACCCAGAATCCCTTGTAAAGCTAAGAAATTGACAAAAAAAGCATTTTCCTCACTTTTCTGTGGTGGAAAGTTCTGGGATCTGCGTGGATCAACAAATTTCCACCCACCCAGAGTTCCCCCGCGTCTCTCGAAAAAAATGGTACCTTACTTGCCTGGTTCTGCCTAGTGCCTGCGACAGGAAACAGCGCAAAACGCAACGTGGTCGCACCTCAATTTCGCGGTGAAATCGGGCACTTTTTGGGCAAAGAGACTACCTTTTGTTTTTGAACCCTAGCTCTGCCGGCACCTAGAGAAACCTAGCAAACCTATACATTTATGAAAACTAGACACCCAGGGGAATTCAGTATGGGGTGACTTGACTGCCTACCACCAGGTTCTGTTACCCAGAATCCCTTGTAAAGCTAAGAAATTTTTTTTTTTTTTTTTCTTTTTTTTGTCCTCATACATGCCACCAGATAATGTCAACTCTAGGTAGGCGCTCTCCTGGCCACAGGCATAAACCAACTGTTCCGGCCCTGGGGTCTATGGATAGCCGATGGAGGTCACCAAGAGGTAGGTTGTTTCCTAGGCCAACTCCCATTCACGATGTAGCTTGCCACTTTGGGAGAATAGGACCACTAACCTCTGGCATAATCATTGGACTCATTGGATGTTATCGTTCAGTCCATGCATTCAGAGCACACCAGATCTCATTGGCGCTTTCTCCACCACACAACATATCTAAACGACTGACCGCCATGATGTTTCTAAGGCAGTCTACAAATCTGGGAGGGTTAATAGACTTCCACTCCCTACAGATTTCTCTCCTGGCAATAACAATAACATAAAAAATAAACTGCGACACACAATTTCGAATATTATAATCATTAGGGAGACCAAACACAATCAATCTGGGGCTGGGAACAATTGGGGATGATACCACTTCTTCTATGAATTCACACACCTCACTCCAATAACCCTTGATAGACGGACAATCGAAAAACATATGTCTATCA
Organism: Lissotriton helveticus; assembly: GCF_964261635.1. Classification (NCBI taxonomy): domain Eukaryota; kingdom Metazoa; phylum Chordata; class Amphibia; order Caudata; family Salamandridae; genus Lissotriton; species Lissotriton helveticus. Next base: position 1,792,276,386 of record NC_136068.1, read on the forward strand.
TCCGCCGCTGGAAACTTACATCTTGGGCAAAAATATACTTCTGCAGACAGCTTAGCTAGTTTTGCTGGAGTCCAATAGACCCTATGCAATGTGAATAGGTGGTTTCTTCTAAGATTGGAAGGTTTTATAATTTTTTGGGAGAGTGTAAAAGAATCTATCCAGACCTTCAGGACCTCCCCAGCATCAGGGTCTAAAAGGTCATTCCATAGCTTAATAATTTCAGATTCTAGATTTTCTTTAACCCCCACAAATTTATTATACCAATGCGCAACCTCACCTTTCCATCCCCTGTCCCTATTAATTAATTCCAATGAGAGTATTTCCTTATTATAGGCCCAACACTGCCTCGCCCACCACGAGGACAATTGATAAAATTTGAACCTAGTAATAGTACCCTCCGTTAGGTTCGAGAGGGATTCCCAACTTAATAAAGCCGAATTGATACACAGGTCCCCCCAGTTTGTGATACCTGCCGCCTTCAAAGGTAGCGCTAATCGGTCCAAAAGGCATTCTGGTGTGCCTGGGGAGTCCCAAATTGGGGCTAGGGAATGGTAATAAGGTATATTAAACATTCGACGTAATGTTTGCCAGTTGTTGAGTGCAGTTTTTAGGAGCTTCAGTCGAACCTTTTTAAAAAACTTGTGATCCCCGAACTCGTAAAGCTAAGAAATTGACAAAAAACGCATTTTCCTCACTTTTCTGTGGTGGAAAGTTCTGGGATCTGCGTGGATCAACAAATTTCCACCCACCCAGAGTTCCCCCGCGTCTCTCAAAAAAAATGGTACCTTACTTGCCTGGTTCTGCCTAGTGCCTGCGACAGGAAACAGCGCAAAACGCAACGTGGTCGCACCTCAATTTCGCGGTGAAATCGGGCACTTTTTGGGCTAAGAGACTACCTTTTGTTTTTGAACCCTAGCTCTGCTGGCACCTAGGGAAACCTAGCAAACCTATACATTGTTGAAAACTAGACACCCAGGGTAATTTAGGATGGGGTGACTCGAATGCCTACCACCAGGTTCTGTTACCCAGAATCCCTTGCAAAGCTAAGAAATTGACAAACAAAATGCATTTTCCTCACTTTTCTGTGGTGGAAAGTTCTGGAATCTGCATGGATCAACAAATTTCCACCCACCTAGCATTCCCAAGGGTCTCCCGAAAAAAATGGTACCTCACTTGCCTGGGTCTGCCTAGTGCCTGCGACAGGATACAGCGCAAAACGCAACGTGGTCGCACCTCAATTTCGCGGTGAAATCGGGCCCTTTTTGGGCAAAGAGACTACCTTTTGTTTTTTTACCCTAGCTCTGCCGGCATCTAGGGAAACCTAGCAAACCTATACGTTTTTGAAAACTAGACACCCAGGGGAATTCAGGATGGGGTTACTCAACAGCCTACCACTAGGTTCTGTTACCCAGAATCCCTTGCAAAGTGAAGAAATTGACAAAAAAACGCATTTTCCTCACATTTTGGTGGTGGAAAGTTCTGGAATCTGCGTGGATCAACAATTTACAACCCACCCAGCGTTTCCCCGGGTCTCCCGGAAAAAAATGGTACCTCACTTGCCTGGGTCTGCATAGTGCCTGCAACAGGAAACAGCGCAAAACGCAACGTGGTCGCACCTCAATTTCGCGGTGAAATCGGGCACTTTTTGGGCAAAGAGACTACCTTTTGTTTTTTAACCCTAGCTCTGCCAGCACCTAGGGAAACCTAGCAAACCTATACATTTGTAAAAACTAGACACGCAGGGTAATTCAGGATGGGGTGACTCGACTGCCTACCACAAGGTTCTGTTACCCAGAATCACTTGCAAAACTAAGAGATTGACAAAAAAATGCATGTTACTCACTTTTCTGTGGTGGAAAGTTCTGGAATCTTCGTGGATCAACAAATTTCCACCCACCCAGCGTTCCCCTGGGTCTCCCGAAAGAAATGGCACCTCACTTGCCTTGGTCTGCCTAGTGCCTGCAACAGGAAACAGCGCAAAACGCAATGTGGTCGCACCTCAATTTCACGGTGAAATCGGGCCCTTTTTGGGCAAAGAGACTACCTTTTGTTTTTTTACCCTAGCTCTGCCGGCATCTAGGGAAACCTAGCAAACCTATACGTTTTTGAAAACTAGACACCCAGGGGAATTCAGGATGGGGTTACTCGACAGCCTACCACTAGGTTCTGTTACCCAGAATCCCTTGCAAAGCGAAGAAATTGACAAAAAAACACATTTTCCTCACATTTTGGTGGTGGAAAGTTCTGGAATCTGCGTGGATCAACAATTTTCCACCCACCCAGCGTTCCCCCGGGTCTCCCAAAAAAAATGGTACCTCACTTCCCTGGGTCTGCCTAGTGCCTGCGACAGGAAACAGCGCAAAACACAACGTGGTCGCACCTCAATTTCGCGGTGAAATCGGGCCCTTTTTGGGCAAAGAGACTACCTTTTGTTTTTTTACCCTAGCTCTGCCGGCATCTAGGGAAACCTAGCAAACCTATACATTTTTGAAACTAGACATCCAGAGGAATTCAGGATGGGGTTACTCGACTACCTACCACCAGGTTCTGTTACCCAGAATCCCTTGCAAAGTTAAAAAATTACTAAAAAAACGCATTTTCCTCACATTTCTGTGGTGGAAAGTTCTGGAATCTGCGTGGATCAACAATTTTCTACCCACCCAGCGTTTCCCCGGGTCTCCCGAAAAAAATGGTACCTCACTTGCCTGGGTCTGCCAAGTGCCTGCGACAGGAAACAGCGCAAAACTCAACGTGGTCGCACCTCAATTTCGCAGTGAAATCGGGCCCTTTTTGGGCAAAGAGAATACCTTTTGTTTTTGAACCCTAGCTCTGACGGCACCAAGGGAAACCTAGCAAACCTATTCATTTTGGAAAACTAGACACCCAGGGAAATTCAGGATGGGTTGACTCGACTGCCTACCACCAGGTTCTGTTACCCAGAATCCCTTGTAAAGCTAAGAAATTGACAAAAAAACGCATTTTCCTCACTTTTCTGTGGTGGAAAGTTCTGGGGTCTGCGTGGATCAACAAATTTCCACCCACCCAGAGTTCCCCCGCGTCTCTCGAAAAAAATGGTACCTTACTTGCCTGGTTCTGCCTAGTGCCTGCGACAGGAAACAGCGCAAAACGCAACGTGGTCGCACCTCAATTTCGCGGTGAAATCGGGCACTTTTTGGGCAAAGAGACTACCTTTTGTTTTTGAACCCTAGCTCTGCCGGCACCTAGAGAAACCTAGCAAACCTATACATTTATGAAAACTAGACACCCAGGGGAATTCAGTATGGGGTGACTTGACTGCCTACCACCATGTTCTGTTACCCACAATCCCTTGCAAAGCTAAGAAATTGATAAACAAAATGCATTTTCCTCACTTTTCTGTGGTGGAAAGTTCTGGAATCTGCGTGGATCAACAATTTTCCACCCACCCAGCGTTCCCCCGGGTCTCCCGAAAAAATATGGCACCTCACTTGCATGGGTCTTCCTAGTGCCTGCAACAGGAAACAGCGCAAAACGCAACGTGGTCGCACCTCAATTTCGCGGTGAAATCGGGCCCTTTTTGGGCAAAGAGACTACCTTTTGTTTTTGAACCCTAGCTCTGCCGACACCTAGGGAAACCTAGCAAACCTATACGTTTTTGAAAACTAGACACCCAGGGGAATTCAGGATGGGGTTACTCGACAGCCTACCACTAGGTTCTGTTACCCAGAATCCCTTGCAAAGCGAAGAAATTGACAAACAAAAACGCATTTTCCTCACATTTTGGTGGTGGAAAGTTCTGGAATCTGCGTGGATCAACAATTTACCACCCACCCAGCGTTCCCCCGGGTCTCCCGGAAAAAATGGTACCTCACGTGCCTGGGTCTGCATAGTGTCTGCAACAGGAAACAGCGCAAAACGCAACGTGGTCGCACCTCAATTTTGCGGTGAAATCGGGCACTTTTTGGGCAAAGAGACTACCTTTTGTCTTTTTAACCCTAGCTCTGCCGGCACCTAGGGAAACCTAGCAAACCTATACATTTGTGAAAACTAGACACCCAGGGTAATTCAGGATGGGGTGACTCGACTGCCTACCACCAGGTTCTGTTACCCAGAATCACTTGCAAAACTAAGAGATTGACAAAAAAATGCATTTTACTCACTTTTCTGTGGTGGAAAGTTCTGGAATCTTCGTGGATCAACAAATTTCCACCCACCCAGCGTTCCCCCGGGTCTCCCGAAAGAAATGGCACCTCACTTGCCTGGGTCTGCCTAGTGCCTGCAACAGGAAACAGCGCGAAACGCAACGTGGTTGCACCTCAATTTCGCGGTGAAATCTGGCCCTTTTTGGGCAAAGAAACTACCTTTTGTTTTTTAATCCTAGCTCTGCCGGCACCTAGGGAAACCTAGCAAACCTATACATTTTTGAGAACTAGACACCCAGGGGAATTCAGGATGGGGTGACTCGACTGCCTACCACCAGGGTCTGTTACCCAGAATCCCTTGCAAAGCTAAGAAATTTACCAAAAAAACGCATTTTCCTCACATTTCTGTGGTGGAAAGTTCTGGAATCTGCATGGATCAACAATTTTCCAACCACCCAGCGTTTCCCCGGGTCTCCCAAAAAAAATGGTACCTCACTTGCCTGGGTCTGCCTAGTGCCTGCAAAAGGAAACAGCGCAAAACGCAACGTGGTCGCACCTCAATTTCGCGGTGAAATAGGGCCCTTTTTGGGCAAAGAGACTACCTTTTGTTTTTGAACCCTAGCTCTGCTGATACCTAGGGAAACCTAGGAAACCTATACATTTTTGAAAACTAGACACCCAGAGGAATTCAGGATGGGTTGACTCGACTGCCTACCACCAGGTTATATTACCCAGAATCCCTTGCAAAGCTAAGAAATTGACAAAAAAATGCATTTTCCTCACTTTTCTGTGGTGGAAAGTTCTGGAATCTGCGTGGATCAACAAATTTCCACCCACCAAGCGTTCCCCCGGGTCTCCCAAAAACAAATGGTACCTCACTTGCCTGGGTCTGCCTAGTGCCTGCGACAGGAAACAGCGCAAAACGCAACGTGGTCGCACCTCAATTTCGCGGTGAAATCGGGCACTTTTTGGGCAAAGAGACTACCTTTTGTTTTTGAACCCTAGCTCTGCCGGCACCTAGGGAAACCTAGCAAACCTATACATTTTTGAAAACTAGACACCCAGGGGAATTTAGGATGGGGTGACTCGACTGCCGAACACCAGGTTCTGTTACCCAGAATCCCTTGCAAAGCTAAGAAATTGACAAAAAAAATGCATTTTCCTCACTTTTCTGTGGTGGAAAGTTCTGGAATCTGAGTGGATCAACAAATTTCCACCCACCCAGCGTTCCCCCGGGTCTCCCGAAAAAAATGGTACCTCACTTGCTTGGGTCTGCCTAGTGCCTGCGACAGGAAACAGCGCAAAACGCAACGTGGTCGTACCTCAATTTCGCTGTGAAATTGGGGCCTTTTTGGGCTAAGAGACTACCTTTTGTTTTTGAACCCTAGCTCTGCTGGCACTGAGGGAAACCTAGCAACCCTACATATTTTTAAAAACTAGACACCCAGGGGAATTGAGGATGGGGTGACTCGACTGCCTACCACCAGGTTCTGTTACCCAGAATCCCTTGCAAAGCTAAGAAATTGACAAAAAAACGCATTTTCCTCACATTTCTGTGGTGGAAAGTTCTGGAATCTGCATGGATCAACAACTTTCCACCCCCCCAGCGTTCCCCCAGGTCTCCCGAAAAAAATGGTACCTCACTTGCCTGGGTCTGCCTAGTGCCTGTGACAGGAAACAGCGCAGAACGCAACGTGGTCGCACCTCAATTTCGCGGTGAAATCGGGCCCTTTTTGGGCAAAGAGACAACCTTTAGTTTTTTAACCCTAGCTCTGCCAGGACCTAGGGAAACCTAGCAAACCTATACATTTGTGAAAACTAGACACCCAGGGGAATTCAGGATGGGGTGACTCGACTGCCTACCACCAGGTTCTGTTACCCAGAATCCCTTGCAAAGCTAAGAAATTGACAAAAAAAACACATTTTCCTCACTTTTCTGTGGTGCAAAGTTCTGGAATCTGCGTGGATCAACAATTTTTCTCCCACCCAGCGTTCCCCCGGGTCTCCCGATAAAAATGGTACCTCACTTGCGTGGGTAGGCATAATGGCTGCAACAGGAAAATGTCCAAATTGTACGGTGGAGAATTTACAATACCCTATAGCAAAACTACCTTGAATTTGGGGGGGGGGGGCACCTGAGTTTGGGTACCTCAATGTTTTCCTACCCAGAATTCCTTGCAAACCCTAAAATTTGGTAAAAAAATCACTTTTCCAAACTTTTTTGCGAGGTATCTCCGTGCCGGCAAAAATGTCCTACCACCCAGCGTTCCCCTTGTTCTCCAGAGTAAAATGATACCTCACTTGTGTGGGTGCCCCAAAGCAGAATAGGCTAAAAATGAATTTTTTTTAAATCTAGTTTGACAAATTAAGCACCCCACCTTAGTTACAGGGCTTTGGCCCACCCACACAAGTGAGGTATCATTTTACCCAGGACATCAAGGGGAATGCTGGGTGGTAGGACATTTGTGCCGGCAGGGAGATCCCACCCAAAAATGTATGGAAAAGTGGGTTTTTAACCTAAATTTAAGGTTTGAAGGGATTTCTGGGTAGGAAAACATTGGGGGACCCACACATGCCATACCTCCCTGGACTCCCAGTGTCTAGTTTTCAGAACTGTTTGGGTTTGGTAGTTTCCAAAGATTCCCGCCAAGCCCTGGGCCAAAAACTCATGGGAACCCCCTTGCAAAACCGAAATTGTTTTGAATGAATTAAGTTTTCAATTTGAGAGCGTGCAATTCTTGGGACAATATTGCATGGCAATTGTGACAGACATTTTCAAGTTTACAGGAGATTGTGGATAAAAAAAACAATAGAATACACCAGAAAGACATGACCATATACTCCCATGGTCAATAATTTCTAAATTTAGTAAGTTATTTATAGCTATAATGTACACCTTAACAGAGTTACTCAAAAGTCAAACATTCAAGCACGGCTATCTATTCCTCAAAGACACACACATACAGGTTGGATTTGGCACGAGGGCGAGTGATGGTTCAGTACATAAAATTTTATTAACAAGATATTTCAGAAAAATGAAATGCTCTGTCAATAAATAAATGCATAAAAACCGAACCAGTGACTCGCAACTCGTGAGCTGTAAAGCCACAACAAGGCACCAACCGTTTTACAGGCCATTCACGCACCTTTCATACCTGATACACACCAGACCATTGACACCATCCGGAAGGAAAAGCAACACATTACAACATTCACAAAAAAAGGGACAAGGTACACCCTACTTCTGAAAGAGAAAAAAGACAAATATTACTGGATAGCCATCTAAACCGCAAGCACACACACATACTGGTTGGATTTGGCATGAGGGTGAGTGATGATTCAGTACATACAATTGTATTCGCAAGTAATTTCACAAAAATGAAATACACTGCGTATAATTGAAAGTATGATAAACTGAACCACTGACTCACAGCTCGTGAGCTGTAAAGCCACGTCAAGGCACCAACCTCTTTACAGGCCATTCATACACCTTTCGTACGTGTGACACATACAAAACATTCACACCACCAGCCGCGGACCCATCACATTACAACACTCACACCGGCAGACAGCGCCATCACTTTCACACGCCCACATATCTGACACAGCAACTACACAAAATGATGGACTGCGTAGAGTGTCACTCAACTAGCAGTGTGTGTAGTGAACAACAGAAAGTAACTACTCACACACCGCCAGCCGAGTGCCAGTCCACCCACACCACCATCCAAGCACCAGACCATGCACACCCCCAGCCAAACACCACTCAGCGCACACCGACAGCCAAATACCACTCCACACACACCACCATCCAAGCACCACTCCACGCACACTGCAAGCCAAGCGCCACTCCACACACACCGCCAGCCAAGAACCACTCCGTGCACAGACAGCCAAGTACCACTCTGTGAGAAGTTGGCCTGATATGTAGTGCTCACTATTCTAGTGATCACTTTGTATCATTCCAAACAACCCTTATTGATGATTGGTTGTAAGTCAACCTTATTAGACCAGCTATCCTAGTAGCGTGGACAAGAGCAGTCTTTAGGCTAAACTCTAGAGGGCGTGTTGGAGGGGAGCCAGCTGTTTTACCATCACATAAACCCCTTGAACACCAAGTGAAAGGACACCACACAAGTTGTTATAAAAATATAAGATATTTATTAATAACAAGTCTACCCTGATCTCTTTATGAGTCAGGAAGCTAAGCACAATACAAAACTCTTACGAAAATACTTTAAGTTGCACAATATACACAAATGCCCGAGGGGCACGAAAAACCATATACTACAAAAGTGGAATGCGAAATGCTAGCAGGTAAGTAACAGGATCCAGAGGCTTCAGGATCGCTAGGACTACAATACTGAACCTTCAGATTACAAGCAAGAGGCCTAGGGAGATCGGGTGCAGAGTGTGCACTCTCACGCGGGATGCGGGAAGAAGTCTATGGATGCTAGATTTCGTAAAGTTAGTGTTATCGGACGAATCCGACTAGGTAGGCTGAAAACGAAAAAGGATCTGGACACTTAGATAGTGAACCTACGTTGGAGCACCGAAATGCTCGAGTTACCTAGCCCAGGGGCTGCGGCTGCAAAGGGTTCAAAAGACGTCGGAGATCCTCGTTACAGTCTATGAAGCCTGAAAGAAGAAGTTGCTGGCAGGCGACCAGTGATGAAGTTCGAAGAGATCCAAGCCTGGATCGGAGTTGAAGATGACCTGAAAGCAGAGGGGACTCAGTTCTGGATCACTAGCCAGTGATCAGATAGGCACCAGGATGGCACCGGATGAGGGCACCTCGACCAGGTGAGTGGGTGACGCTGGGCTCTGCAGTCTCTCGGACCAGGAGGCGTTGTCGGCGACCAGGATGGAGGGGCGAGCTTTCCCACGAAGGTGTCTGCTGTCGGCGCTGCTGAGACCAGGATTGGAGCAACAAGCCTTGGCAAAGTCAAGCCTACGCGGTGGACTCAAAATGGCGTCTTGAGTGGACCAGGAGGGTCCGGGGTGCTCCTCTGTTGGAGGGGAGCAAGGGCCAGTCTGGAGCAACCAGACCAGCGATGGAAGTGTCGTGGTTCGTCGTCAGAAGGGCCACAAGCCAGCAGGCAAGTAGCCGGACAACGCGGTGAGCAGCAAAGAGCAGAAGAGCCCCAGGCAGATCTCGTGGATGCTGGGGAGCTGGACTTCGGTGCTGGAGCTGCTCAGGGTTAGGGCTTCTCAAACCCCAGTGCACTTACTCAAGGGTCTCTCGGGAGTCGTGCTGGTGAAGCGTCGTGCAGGTCTTGAAGATGGCCGGTCCCACGGGTCTCGTCACACCCACGAATCTCAGCTGGGCTGGATGATGTAGGTAGAGGTCAGAGATGGCGGGAAGACCAGTTCTCGTCGAGCTGGGCAGTCTTGATCCGGAGGATGGACTTACAGCAAACCGCAGAAGAGCTTCGGTGGTGCCTGCTTGTGCAGGGTGGCTACTCCTTAGCCACAAGGGAGAGTCTTCAGAAGAAGTCAAGAGTTCTTTTGTGGAAAGTATTCAAGATTCAAGATTATCTAATTTGGGAAGGGGGCCTGCTCCTGCCTTTATCCTAAGAAAAGGGGCTGGCACACGACTAGGTCCTGCCCTATGGGTGGGACCAGGAAGGGGGTGGTTACACCCCTCTCCTTTGTCCGGTCTCTCCTCAGCTCAGGGGCTGGGGTGCCCCTGGAACTGGTTTGAGCCGGGCTATGCACAGTGAGCACCGTGGTGCCACTTGCAGTCACCTTCCTTTCAGCCCTGCCTACCTGGAATACACAAAATCCTGTCTGGGACGGTGCTAGCACCGCCCCTGGCAGGAAACCCTTTGTCCAGGCCTCCATTGCTGGAAGGACTCCCAGCAGCAGGAGGGCAGACTTGTGTCTCGGTGGCAGCATCCATTTTGTGGAGCTGAGTCTATGTCTGACTTTAACCGGGGTTCACAGTTACATACATGTCGTGTCCCTCTAGAAGGGTGGAATGCTAACCCCGTCGCCAGAATTGGCGAGGGGTTAGTATTCCAATTCGTATGACACCTTACTCGACATGTTTTGATAATGCTATACCAAAGTTAGCATTTAACCGCGAGGATTATAATGCACTTAAGAGTATATGGTATAGCGTTGTCATGGAACAGCTATTAGGACTTGGTTCCGCAAGCTGCAAACGGGCTCAGCTCATGCCAGAGCACCATCTCACATAATTCCAAGCACTCTGCCTTCTGGATTGATAAGGCCTGCCATAGGAGTGACTGATAGGAATATATGTGTCCATTTTAGGGTTAGATATAGGTATACTATATCTAAAGCAAAGGGTGTTTACACCACCTTGCCCCAGCTGTCGTGCAGCCAGTTGTGCCTGTTTGGATGGCCAGTCAGGGGTGGCATAATACATGCTTCAGCCCCTGGTAGGCCCTGGGTACACCTATGCCCTGGATACCTAAGGTATACTGTACAGGGACTGATAAGGTGGCCCAGTACCAATTGGTAAAATGCACCTAAGGTACATGGTTGTAATTTAGAGAGAGAACAGCTAGGCTGTGGGTCTGATTAGCAGGCCCACAGCCAGGGAAAGTCGTAAATCAGTAAAGCAAAAAGCAAAAATCTGGGGTGGCCATGGGATTGCAGACCCCACTCTCCTACACAACCCCCCCCCCAAACTTAGGGACATTAAACTAACCTTGACCAGGTGAGTCTTCTTGCTCTAAGTGGAAGTACCTGGAGAGACCATCTGCATTACCATGGTCAGTCCCTGGGCGGTGCTCCACTGTAAAGTCCATCCCCTGTGGGGAAATGGACCACCTAAGAAGTTTGGGGTTTTCACCCTTCATTTCATTTAGCCATAAGAGGGGCTTATGGTCGGTCTGAATCTTGAAGTGAGTACCAAACAAGTATGGCCTCAACTTCTTCAGTGGCCCAAACCACAGCAAAGGCCTCCCTCTCAATAGCTGACCAACGTTTCTCTCTAGGGGTCAGCCTTCTGCTTATAAAAGCATTGGGCTGGTCATGACCATCAATATTCAGCTGAGATAGAACAGCTCCCACACCCAACTCAGAAGCATCTGTTTGGACAATGAAGATTTTGGAGTAGTCTGGGCTCTTGAGAATAGGTGCAGTGCACATGGCCTGCTTTAGGTCATCGAATGCCTTCTGACAGCTAACTGTCCACTGAACTTTCTTTGGCATTTTCTTACTTGTCAGGTCATTAAGTGGTGTCACAATGGACCCATAATTTATGACAAATTTCCTGTAATAACTAGACAGGCCCAAGAAAGCTCTGACCTGTGTCTGGGTGGTTGGAGGAGCCCAGTCCTTTATGGCCTGTATCTTGCTCTCCAAAGGTTGAACTTGGCCTCCACCTACAAGGTGGCCCAAGTATACAACTTGACTCTGCCCTATCTGGCACTTAGTAGCCTTGATAGTGAGGCCTGCCTTTTGCAGGGCCTCTAAAACTTTCCTCAGGTGGATCAGGTGATCCTCCCAGGTGGAACTAAATACAGCAATATCATCAAGATATGCTGCACAGAAGTCATCCAACCCAGTGAGAACTTGGTTCACCAACCTTTGAAAAGTGGCAGGGGCATTTTTCAAACCAAAGGGCATCACCACAAATTGGTAATGACCTCCTGGGGTAGAAAATGCTGTCTTGGCCTTGGCATCCTCAGCTAACCTGATATGCCAATAACCAGCTGTCAGGTCAAATGTACTTAAGAAAGTTGCAGAAGCCAACTTATCTATCAGTTCATCTGCCCTAGGTATTGGATGGGCATCTGTCTTAGTGACAGCATTGAGACCCCTGTAGTCTACGCAAAACCTCATCTCTCTCTTACCATCCTGGGTGTGAGGTTTAGGCACTAGAACTACAGGACTAGCCCAAGGGCTCTTTGAGGGTTCAATGACTCCCAATTCCAACATCTTTTGTACTTCAGTTTTTATGCAGTCCCTGAAGGTTCAGGTTGCCTGTAGATTTTACTCTTTATAGGCAGACTGTCTCCAGAGTCCACCTCATGGGTGCACCAGTTTGTCTGACTGGGGGTCAGAGAAAACATTTGTCTGAAGGATTGAAGGACTTGCCTACAATCCTGTTGCTGATGCTCAGAGAGGCTGTCAGAAAAGACTACACCATCTACTGACCCATCATCAGGGTTCTGAGTGAGCAGGTCTGGGAGAGGGTCACTCTCTTCTTCCTGTCCCTCATCTGTGGCCATGAGCAAGCCCATGTCCTTCCTGTCAACAAATGCTTTGAGCCTATTCACATGAAGTACTCTGTGAGGGCTCCTGGGAGTTCCCATGTCAACCAAGTAGGTGACTTCTCCCTTTTGCTCAATAATGATGTGGGGTCCAGACCATTTGTCCTGGAGAGCTGCTGGGGCCACTGGCTCCAACACCCACACCTTCTGTCCTGCATGGTATACAGTTAGGACAGCCTTTTGGTCATGCCAAGCTTTTTGAAGTTCCTGGCTAGCCTCAAGGTTTTTAGATGCCTTCTCCATGTACTCTGCCATCCTGGAGCGGAGACCAAGTACATAGTCCACTATGTCAAGTTTAGGCTTTTTGAGAGGTAACTCCCATCCTTCCTTCACAAGACATAGGGGTCCTCTTACAGGATGTCCAAACAAAAGCTCAAAAGGGCTGTAACCAACCCCCTTCTGTGGGACCTCTCTGTAAGCAAACAGAAGGCAGGGTAAAAGGATGTCCCATCTTCGCCTAAGCTTTTCAGGTAACCCTTTTATCATCCCTCTGAGGGTCTTGTTGAATCTTTCAACAAGCCCATTGCATTGTGGGTGATAGGGTGTGGTGAATTTGTAATTGACACCACATTCCTTCCACATAGCAGTCAAGTATCCTGACATGAAGTTTGCACCTCTGTCAGAGATCACCTCCTTAGGGAACCCCACTCTGGAGAAAACTCCAACCAGGGCCCTTGCCACAACAGGAGCTGTAGTGGTTCTAAGGGGAATAGCTTCTGGATACCTGGTGGCATGATCCACTACCACCAGTATAAATCTGTGCCCAGATGCTGTTGGGGGGTCCATTGGTCCAACAATGTTAATCCCCACTCTCTCAAAGGGAACCCCCACCACAGGTAGTGGTATAAGGGGGGGCCTTTGTGGTGCCACCTGATTTGCCACTGGCTTGGCAGGTGACACATGAACGACAAAAGCCCTTAGTGTCCTCAGACATATGAGGCCAGTGAAAGTGTGGGGCAAGCCTGTCCCAAGTCTTGTTCTGGCCTAAGTGACCTGCAAGGGGAATTTCATGGGCCAAGGTGAGAAGGAAACCCCTCAGAGTCAAGGGGATGACCAGCCTCCTGGTAGCACCAGGCTTGGGGTCTCTTGCCTCAGAGTAAAGGAGTCCATCGTCCCAGTACACTTTATGGGTACCTGTGGCATTCCCTGCAGCCTCAGCAGCAGCCTGCTATCTGAGGGGTTCAAGAGAGGAACAGTCTAACTGTGCCTGCCTCAAGTCTGCCCTGGAAGGGCCCCCTGTCCCAAGAAAATCAACCTGTTCAGGCTCAAGTTCTTCTAGGACAGTTCCTTCTGGGGTCTTGGGGGTCAGTCTCCTGAGAGAGCTGATCCTGTTCTTGGGGCAGGAGGGAAGAGTCAATCTTACCCCTACTGCTCTTTCTCTTGGGTAGTGTCTGGTCCATTCTTCCAGGATCCAGCACTAGTTCAGCTGGGCATTTCTTGGCCTGTGACCTAGTCACAGCAAGGACATGTGCTGACAAACCTAACATTTCCACATGAGTCCTATACTCCACATCTGACCATAAGGAGGATTCCAAATCATTGCCCAAAAGACAGTCCACAGGGAAGTCTGAACTAACAACAACCCTTTTGAGGCCATTTACCCCTCCCCAGGAGAAGTTAACAAGTGCCATACTATGGGAGGTAGTGGCATTGCTAGCATTGGTCACCAGGTAGTCTGCTCCCAGTATTACCTGGTCAGGGTCCACAAAGTTAGGTGTCACCATGGTGACACTGGCACAAGTGTCCCTGTAGGCCTGAGCCATTTTTCCATTTATCAAAGGCGTCTGCCTGTACTTGCCCAGAGTACTGGGACTTAGTGTAGGGGTCATATCCATGTCCCCAGTACAAACAAGAACAGCCTGAGTAGGTGTTCTGACTAAGTCAGAGCCCGCCTCAGTTCCCAGGGTTAACCCCACTAAAACCTTAGGAGGATTACTACCACTACTAACTGTACTAGGGGGTGCAGATGCCTTAGAGGCAGTAGTGGTAAGAGTTGGGCCTTTCTTGGTGCACTCGCTAAACCAGAGAGTATTACTTTTACAGTACTGGCACCATGGTTTCTTCTGACCATTCTTCTTCTTTTGGGAATTCTGGGAATTCTGGGACCCACCCTCTTTAGTTTGTTGGGGCCCTGTTGAAGACTTCTGGTCATTTTGCTTATTCTCATTATCCTTGGGATCTGCTTTCTTCTGGCCACCGCCCTGGTTCTGGTTCTGCTGCTTGACCCTTGTCCTGACCCATCTGTCTGCCTTCTTTCCCAATTCTTGGGGAGAGGTCAGATCTGAGTCAATAAGGTGCTGATGCAACAACTGATTCTTACAATTACTTAAGATTTGTTCTCTCATAATTAGGTTATACAATCCTGTGAAATCAGTAACTTTACTTCCCAGTAACCAGCCTTCAAAAGCCTTAGTGGCACAATCAACAAAGTCAGCCCAATCTTGAGACTGAGTTTTCTGGGTGTCTCTGAACAGCAACCTGTACTGTTCAGTGGTTAAGCCAAACCCATCAATCAGTGCATTCTTCAAGACTTGGTAATTGTTAGCATCCTCAGCTCTAGTAGTGAGGAGATTATCTCTACCTTTGCCTTCAAAGGAGAGCCACAAAATAGCTGCCGACTGATTTGGGGGGATGCACTGGACAGTGCAGGCCCTCTCCAAAGCAGTCATCCACTTGTGGATGTCATCCCCTTGTTTAAAGGGGGGCACTATTTTACTCAGGTGTCTAGTATCAAAACTGCTGTATTTATCCTTAGGGATAATGCTGCCACCAGTGGGGACTGCCCCACCCATCTGCTGCTCTCTAGCAAAGGCAAGCTTCTCTTTGGCCATGGCAAGTTCTTCCCTTTCAATCCTCAGATTGGCCTGTTTCATCCTTGCTTCATGTTCTCTTCTCTGAGGGGAAGTCAATCTCCTCTGGGGAGAAGTCCTTCTCCTCTGAGAAGAGGCATTAGAGTGCAGAGATCTATTGGAGTCCCTAGAATGAGATCTATCTCTTCTAACTCCAAGGTTAGGCCTGCTTAGGGTCAGTACTGGGGGTCCCCCAGATCCTTGCCTAAGCAAATCTAAGTTGGCCCTAGTAAGTCTGCTGACTAGCTCAGGACCTTTGTCTGCCTCATCCCCAGAGACTTCCTCTTCTTCCTCCTCCTCTTCTACATCAACTGTTTCAGTGAGGTCAGGATCACCAAGGGTGCCTTCTAAGGGGGGCATGCTCCCATCTGTCTGAGTAGCCCTTCTGGCATCATAAGTCTCTAAGAGACCTAACAGAAAAGGAGTGGTAGGATTAGAACCCTGTTTTAGTTTCCTGGAGGTACACAATTGTCTCATCTCCTGGAAGCTAAGGGCTGCATATCTGGAAGTGACCTGTGGAGGGTCAACAACCACAAGGGGAATCTCTGAAGATTCTCCATGGGTAGACATGCTTCTAGTGTGGTGTAAGTGATGCACCTACCTACACTATGGGTTTGCCTACTGATCCCTTGCTAAGAGTTGTAGTCAGGGTGTGCTAGGCCCTGTTACACTACAACAGCTGGTTCAGTAGAACTCAGAGTATTCTAAGTTAAGTTATATGTACCTGGGTACTTATGTGACCTTTCAATCGATATTCTTAGGATACGTGCGAGGTAAAACAACAGCAAGCTCAAATCCCAACCGGTGCACACCAATGTGAGAAGTTGGCCTGATATGTAGTGCTCACTATTCTAGTGATCACTTTGTATCATTCCAAACAACCCTTATTGATGATTGGTTGTAAGTCAACCTTAATAGACCAGCTATCCTAGTAGCGTGGACAAGAGCAGTCTTTAGGTTAAACTCTAGAGGGCGTGTTAAGCCAGCTGTTTTACCATCACATATACCCCTTGAACACCAAGTGAAAGGTCACCACACAAGTTGTTATAAAAATATAAGATATTTATTAATAACAAGTCTACCCTGATCTCTTTATGAGTCAGGGAGCTAAGCACAATACAAAATTCTTACGAAAATACTTTAAGTTGCACAATATACACAAATGACCGAGGGGCACGAAAAACCATATACTACAAAAGTGGAATGCGAAATGCTAGCAGGTAAGTAACAGGATCCAGAGGCTTCAGGATCGCTAGGACTACACTACTGAACCTTCAGATTACAAGCAAGAGGCCTAGGGAGATCGGGTGCAGAGTGTGCACTCTCGCGCGGGATGCGGGAAGAAGTCTATGGATGCTACATTTCGTAAAGTTAGTGTTATCGGACGAATCCGACTAGGTAGGCTGAAAACGAAAAAGGATCTGGACACTTAGATAGTGAACCTACGTTGGAGCACCGAAATGCTCGAGTTACCTAGCCCAGGGGCTGCGGCTGCATAGGGTTCAAAAGACGTCGGAGATCCTCGTTACAGTCTATGGAGCCTGAAAGAAGAAGTTGCTGGCAGGCGACCAGTGATGACGTTCGAAGAGATCCAAGCCTGGATCGGAGTTGAAGATGACCTGAAAGCAGAGGGGACTCAGTTCTGGATCACTAGCCAGTGATCAGATGGGCACCAGGATGGCACCGGATGAGGGCACCTCGACCAGGTGAGTGGGTGACGCTGGGCTCTGCAGTCTCTCGGACCAGGAGGCGTTGTCGGCGACCAGGATGGAGGGGCGAGCTGTCCCACAAAGGTGTCTGCTGTCGGCGCTGCTGAGACCAGGATTGGAGCAACAAGCCTTGGCAAAGTCAAGCCCACGCGGTGGACTCAAAATGGCGTCTGGAGTGGACCAGGAGGGTCCGGGGTGCTCCTCTGTTGGAGGGGAGCAAGGGCCAGTCTGGAGCAACCAGACCAGCGATGGAAGTGTCGTCGTTCGTCGTCAGGAGGGCCAAAAGCCAGCAGGCAAGTAGCCGGACAACGCGGTGAGCAGCAAAGAGCAAAAGGGTCCCACGCAGATCTCATGGATGCTGGGGAGCTGGACTTCGGTGCTGGAGCTGCTCAGGGTTAGGGCTTCTCAAACCCCAGTGCACTTACTCGAGGGTCTCTCGGGAGTCGTGCTGGTGAAGCGTCGTGCAGGTCTTGAAGATGGCCGGTCCCACGGGTCTCGTCACACCCACGAATCTCAGCTGGGCTGGATGATGTAGGTAGAGGTCAGAGATGGCGGGAAGACCGGTTCTGGTCGAGCTGGCCAGTCTTGATCCGGAGGATGGACTTACAGCAAACCGCAGAAGAGCTTCGGTGGTGCCTGCTTGTGCAGGGTGGCTACTCCTTAGCCACAAGGTAGAGTCTTCAGAAGAAGTCAAGAGTTCTTTCGTGGAAAGTATTCAAGATTCAAGATTATCTAATTTGGGAAGGGGGCCTGCTTCTGCCTTTATCCTAAGAAAAGGGGCTGGCACACGACTAGGTCTTGCCCTATGGGTGGGACCAGGAGGGGGGTGGTTACACTCCTCTCCTTTGTCCGGTCTCTCCTCAGCTCAGGGGCTGGGGTGCCCCTGGAACTGGTTTGAGCCAGGCTATGCACAGTGAGCACCGGGGTGCCACTTGCAGTCACCTTCCTTTCAGCCCTGCCTACCTGGAACACACAATATCCTGTCTGGGACGGTGCTAGCACCGCCCCTGGCAGGAAACCCTTTGTCCAGGCCTCCGTTGCTGGAAGGACTCCCAGCAGCAGGAGGGCAGACTTGTGTCTCGGTGGCAGCATCCATTTTGTGGAGCTGAGGCTATGTCTGACTTTAACCGGGGTTCACAGTTACATACATGTCGTGTCCCTCTAGAAGGGTGGAATGCTAACCCCGTCGCCAGAATTGGTGAGGGGTTAGTATTCCAATTCGTATGACACCTTACTCGACATGTTTTGATAATGCTATACCAAAGTTAGCATTTAACCGCAAGGATTATAATGCACTTAAGAGTATATGGTATAGCGTTGTCATGGAACAGCTATTAGGACTTGGTTCCGCAAGCTGCAAACGGGCTCAGCTCATGCCAGAGCACCATCTCACATAATTCCAAGCACTCTGCCTTCTGGATTGATAAGGCATGCCATAGGAGTGACTGATAGGAATATATGTGTCCATTTTAGGGTTAGATATAGGTGTACTATATCTAAAGCAAAGGGTGTTTACACCACCTTGCCCCAGCTGTCGTGCAGCCAGTTGTGCCTGTTTGGATGGCCAGCCAGGGGTGGCATAATACATGCTTCAGCCCCTGGTAGGCCCTGGGTACACCTATGCCCTGGATACCTAAGGTATACTGTACAGGGACTGATAAGGTGGCCCAGTACCAATTGGTAAAATGCACCTAAGGTACATGGTTGTAATTTAGAGAGAGAACAGCTAGCCTGTGGGTCTGATTAGGAGGCCCACAGCCAGGGAAAGTCGTAAATCAGTGAAGCAAAAAGCAAAAATCTGGGGTGGCCATGGGATTGCAGATCCCACTCTTCTACACACTCCACGCACACCATCCAGCCAAGCGCCACTCCACACACACCGCCTGCCAAACACCACTCCACACACACCACCAGCCAAGCACCACTCCGTGCAAAGACAGCTAAGTACCACTCCATGCACACCATCCAGCCAAGCGCCACTCCACACACACCGCCAGCCAAGCACCACTCTGCGCACAGACAGCCAAGTACCACTCCACGCACACCATCCAGCCAAGCGCCACTCCACACACACCGCCAGCCAAGCACCACTCCGTGCACAGACAGCCAAGTACCACTCCACGCACACCATCCAGCCAAGCGCCACTCCACACACACCGCCAGCCAAGCACCACTCCACGCACACCGCAAGCCAAGCGCCACTCCACACACACCGCCAGCCAAGCACCACTCCGTGCACAGACAGCCAAGTACCACTCCACGCACACCACCAGCCAAGCGCCACTCCACATACACCGCCAGCCAAGCACCACTCCATACACACCGCCAGCCAAGGCAGTAAGGACAAAAAAAGACCAACTGGCACCAAGGGAGGCGGACAGTAAAATACAACCAAAAATATAACCACCATTGGAACCAAGCCTTGCCCAAGGGCTCGCTTCGACACACTACAAAACTCAAATCCTAGGGCCTAGTGGGCCAAGAAACAGGAGGCAAAATGTAAAAAAAAAGGGCCGATTTGCCCCAAGGGGGGGCAGAAATTCAAAAACATAATTACTTGCCACCAGGAAGAGACCCTTGCCCAAGGGGTCGCTTCCAAAACATATACATTGCCCCAAAACAAATCCCTGGTGCTAGTGGGGCATTTCTGCACCCACCTGGGGGCAAAACGGCAGAAAAAACGGCCCGATTTGCCCCCGCGGGGGGGGCAGAAAATCAAAGAGATTATCACAGCCCACCTGGAAGCGACCCTTGCCCAAGGGGTCGCTTCCTAAAAACTAAATTTAAATTCCCTGGTGCTAGTGGGCATTTTCTGCCCCCCCCCGGGGGCAAAACGGCAAAAAAACGGGCCGATTTGCCCCAGGGGGGACAGAAAAACATAAACACAATCATGGCCACCTGGAAGCGACCCTTACCCAAGGGGTCGCTTCCCAAAACAAACACATTGCCCCAACAAAAATCCCTGGTGCTAGTGGGAAATTTCTGCCCCCTCCCCCCCCCCCCCCCCCGGGAGCAAAACGGCTGAAAAAACTGGGCGATTTGCCCCCAGGGGGAGCAGAAAATCGAAAAGTATTTGTCTGTCCACCGGGAAGCGACCCTTGCCCAAGGGGTTGCTTCCTAAAAGCTAAATTCAAAATCCCTGGTGCTAGTGGGCATTTTCTGCCCCCCCCCCCCCTGGGGGCAAAACGGCAAAAAAAAGGGCCGATTTGCCCCCAGGGTGGACAGAAAATCAAGAACACAATCATGGCCACCTGGAAGCGACCCAAGGGGTCGCTTCCGAAAACAAACATATTGCCCCAACAAAAATCCCTGGTGCTAGTGGGGAATTTCTGCCCCCCCTGGGAGCAAAACGGCTGAAAAAACGGGCCGATTTGCCCCCAGGGAGGCAGAAAAACGAAAAGATAATTATAGGCCGCCTGTAAACGACCCTTGCCCAAGGGGTCGCTTCCTAAAATCTAAATTCAAAATCCCTGGTGCTAGTGGGGGCATTTCCGCCGCACGATCGCGACGCTGTGCGCGATCGTGAGGCAGAAATGCCCTGCAAAGAGACCCTCTCCACTGATGCCTCTTTGCGGCCCCAAACCCCTCCCAAGCACAAGAAACATACCTTTTCCCTCGGCGCGCAGGAAGCAAATGGCTTCCCGAGCGCCTGGGAATCCCTGATGATGCCAGCGCGCGCTGACGTCATCTGGGATTCCCATGGGGAGGGGCAGCGGAAACTCTTCCGCTGCCATCCCCGTACTTCGCAAGAAGATCGCAGACCCTCGGGGGGAGCGCCAGCGCTTCCCCCGAGGGTGGGGCTCATGACGAGCTGGGCTCGTCATCAGCACACGACCGGTGTGCACCATGACGAGCCCAGCTCATCATCAGCCCCGAAGGGGTTAAATCCCTGTACTAAGATGTATGTTCTATGAATACAATTATTTCTAGCCTCAGACACCCAAACTGTAAAGAGTAACCCACTTGAGTAAAATCCCTCTTCCAATGTAACTAGTGAAATGAAAACAGCACTATCCTCCTCGAGATTCTGCTGTTTTCTAAAGTCCTATTAACAGTATTGCTTCATCCAATGCACTATATTATATCTCAAAACCAACAGTGCAAGAGGAAAGTATGTAGAAGTATCTATAAAGGTGTAAGTTATTTCAGATGTTTCTATTTTAATATTATGCCATTTGATACAACCGAATCATGGTCCAATGTCTCTTACTTATGTGTCTAGATTCAAGTTACATCCCAAGAGGATATATATCCCTAAGTACCTACGGTGCAAAAAATCACCACAGCAGACCGTGTGAATTAGGATCCACAGAGGGAGATTTTACATGTTTGGTCATTACACATTCCTTTTCATGTCACAATGGACTGCACATTCCTAATCCTCCAAGCCTCAGTTGGATATACACAATGTTCCATCAGTTAGACATAACTAGTTAGCAGATACAATTATACATATTCAATCCAGTAGAAAGACATGGAGTTCCCTGTCTATATTTAATCCTAGATCCACCGACTTCAGTTTTATCTTGCCTTGAGACATGCTGGATATGCCAATGCCTTTGATAGAGCTGGAGATAAAAAATATGAATTTCGACAATTACAAAAGCATTTTTATTTCAAAGTGAAAGGGTTGGCAGTAAATTGCTGCCTGGCCTTACAAATACAAAATAGGACTAGGGAGGTGATGGAGAATAGCGGGCAAAAAGGGTCAGGGTGGTGGGGGTGAGTAAAGGAAAAGAAGTGCAATAAGAAAGTAAAAGAGATGGAGGGAGACACACAAGGGAGAAGACAGCAAGGGGCAAAGGTAAAAGCACACAGGCAAGAGCAGGTCAGTGGGGGTTTGGCTATAAAATTCATTAGTCCAATCGGGGTTGTGCAACGCCGTAACTTGCCAGACACAAACGGATGTAGTGACCCAGCTATCCCGTGTCAATATTACCAGAAGGAACACAGCAGAACTTATATCTGCAGGGGGAAGCAAGATGGCGGCCGCTACTGCAGCCGAGTGAGGAGCTGTGTGGCGTCCTACCTGTGGTCCGACCGGCTCGCTGTTTGATGTTGCCATTTTTTCCCGTCCCTCTTTGGATGGAGTTCTCCCGTTTTGTCGCCGCCCTGCTCCCGGGACATTTTGTGCTGCTTGGCCTCGCTTGGCGCCGTGCCGTGCTTTAGGGACGCGCGCCTCACCCTGTTGAACCTGGCGCAGCTGTGACCAGAGCCGCTGCGCTACGGAGAGACGAAGAAGGGTTGTGAGAGAGTCCTCGGCTCGTGGTGGAAGGCGAGGAGGAGGCTCGCAGAGGGAAGACGCTGGATTGCAGGCGCCTGGCTTAGTGAACCTCCAGGCTGCAAGGGAGTGGTGGTGGATGTGGACTCCGACAGAGGTCAGAGCGGCTGCAGCAATGGAGCAGCTGTGAGAGGTGAGGCTGAAAGCCTGGGAGTGTATACATTGTTGCTAATCGTCCGGCACCAGCGGTAGTCGAGCAGGCTTGCTCCTTATTTCTTGATTAAAGGCACGATATTTTGGGACATTATCAACAACAGTTAGTTGCCTGTGAAATTTACGGATACATCGTGATTAATTGCTTCCAGCACCGCTATATTTTAAAGATTAACTTTCTTCGGGCAGTATAAGGGCATTCAATACAGTTATCTGTTTGTATTTCTATTAGCCCTGCAACATCCTACGTGAAAATTATGGAGCCTAAAGGGAGAGGGACAAAAACAAAAGCTGTTACTAACCCAGTTAATGCTGCCAATTTAATGCCTAACAGTGTGGGAAATAGTGCTTCAACGCCAGTGGCAGAGCCTGTTTTGCCCTATAGAGCTATTCCTGAGACTCAAGCTTGTCAGCAGGATGAGGTTAGTAAGGAGCCAATAATACCTGATTTATTTAAAAAGAAGAATACAACTACCTCAGCTAAGAGCGCTACTCAGACACCCCGAAGTCCCATTCAAGGAAATGTGCAAGGAACTGCTGACCCCTCTGGTGCTGTATCTAAAAACCAGGGTGCCAATATTCTATTGAACCCCACAGACTCAAATGTGTTTACAATTGGGGATGGAGGGCTTCCCCCCCATGGAAAAGACATTGATAAAGACCTAGCTGAACTCTGTCAAGCGGTAGGGGAAGTCAGAGTTTCACCGTGGGTCAATGAAGGGGCACCAGAGAGAAAAATGGAGCAGTGGTAACTATAAATGATGTAGAATCTATTGAATCGGGGGGCCAATTCTACTCCATGTCCGACGTCTCGATAGGATCTGATGTAGAGACTGGCGAGGAGGGTATTAATGAAGGCCATTCGTTTTCAAAAGAATGGGCTGACGACTGTAATCAAACCTCCGAGGAAGAATTTCCTGGCCCCGACCATTTGGGGATTGAAGGAACGCCTAACATTGTGCGTAGGGTTGTGGAGGTGCAGAACCCTCTTTTAGGGGATTATTCAGGTGTAATAGACCAGCCGCAGTGGGAGGGGGCTGGAGCGGCATCTGATACTCAGGCTGAACTCCCTGAATTCTTGGAGGGAGATGAAGAAATCACACTAAAATCCATCTATAACTTGCAGACCTCGATGTACAGATTAATCATGGCGCATAGAGAGGAGACTAAGGCAGAAGGGCTCCGCACTCAAGGAGCTGTTCGTAAACTGCAGAATGTTGTTCGTCGCTTAGCCAAATCTAGCAACAAAACTACTTTAAGAGTACAAGAGACTGAGGTTCGGATTTCCGTTGTGGAAGATGAACTTTCCACACAGAAAAAGTGAATTAAGGACTTGGAGAGTACCAGACAAGATATTGACTGAAATTAACTGACCTGGAGAATCGCGCACGGCGCAATAATTAGCGCATACTGGAGATTGCTGAACAATCAGAGGGAAGAGACACTCGTCGTTTTGTTGTGGACTTGTTTTCTGACGCTTTTCCAGATCTCCAAGGATGGGTTTGGGATAAAGAAATTATAAGAGCTTATCACTTTCCTTTCAATCAAAAACGCGATCAGGGGGTGAAAACAAGAACCCAAGAGCCATTCTCATATCTTTAAAAAACTACCAGCTTCGTGAGATCTTGTATGATTTGGCTAGACCTTTAAAGACTAGAAAGGGACTGGGGCATGAGTTCTTCGTACGGCCTGATTTTTGCCCGGCAACAGTGCAGTAACGCTGGAGGCTTAAACAGCTAATGGCACTGTTAGACCTAGGGTTATTCTAGTCAACAAGTGGGTAACGTGTGCAAAGTGCTAAGGCTGCTCCAAGGAATATGCGTGTAAAGCTTGCGTAACCTTTCAGGAACTCAGAGCCCATCCATACCAAAAATGACACTACACCTTCTTTTTAGAAAAATAAGGTTTGGACTTTATAAAAATAGATTTTGTTCTCTGTGCTTTGTTAGTTCTCTCGTTACATCAGTACATCACCTTTTTAAATTAATGCAGATCAAAACACTTATTACCCTTCACATTAATAAAGTGAACAATCTTTCCTCTTTGCAGTTCAATCAGGTGAAAACATACAATTAGTTCTTGTTGACCTTGTTCTTAAATAAGGCAATACAATACCAGAGTAAGAGGTTCTCTCAAGACTGGGATTTCCTGAAGGATAACCACTTGATACTTTACCCCTACGCGTGCAGGGTCAAGCGCTCTTATTATTCTTGGTATACAATACTTCAATAGTTCACACTGTTGCCTCACTGGAAGAGAATGAGTAAAATTACCATCACACTTTAGTTGATTCCTGTTGACACTCCCTCATTCTAGAAGGGCGACTTGGCAGGGCCAGTATACACTTATGCTGTACTATGGGATACTGCTACTCCTCCTTCTCTTGAACCGGAAGACCCAGCTCCCTAAGACTGGTACTTTTTAAACTGAGCCCCCCACTCTCTCACCTCCAACACCTCCCCTTACAATTCGTTAATCCCTTGTCACTAATTCCAGTGAAGACAGTACTTAAGTTTCTTGAGGCAGTTTCTAGTTCAGGTGGGAGGAATAATGCTGCTAACGTTTACTCCCCTCAGAGTTCTGAAGACACTCTGGGAAGCGCTGTCTCTTTAAGCGTCGCCTTCGCCCTCCACCCGATGAAGACCCAGCTTACTTTAACTCCGCTGGTGTCTGTCAGTGCTGAAGAGATTCGGCCTCCCCTCAGAGTCTGGCGAAGGACGAGCAGCGCTCCTCTTCCTTTGCTCAGATGCACCGGCGGTACCTCTTTCTACTGCGTTCCCAAGGCGCTGCTCCTCCCTCACTGCTGATGCCGGGAGTCACCTCCGGAAGCTCCGCTCTCGCTGGTGTCGATTCGCCAGTCTCATTGGTGACGCCGCGGGTCGACTCCTCCCGCCGGGGAACACCTCCGGAAGCCTGTTCCCTGCTCCGCTCCCGCTGGAGTCGGTCTGCCGAGCTCCCCTTCGTCACCGCACAACTGCTCCTCACGCCAGGAGACACTGGAGACTCTGCTCTTCACTCCGCTTGGTGAGTGTTCGATCACGCACCCAAAGCCGGCTTCGAAGCTGGAGGGCCGGCTCCACAGCCGATAAAGGGGGGGTGTTTCTGGAGGCTTTGAAGGGTCGTCAGTCCTCACTAAATATTCTTCCTCCCACTGCCAACCTTCAGAGAGGGTTTTCTGTGCACAAGTCTTGTGGTGAGAATTAACAATTTTGGACACAAAGGTTAATCAGGCTTCTGCCAGGTCAGGGTTTGGTCATCACCAGAGGGGTAGTGTCAGAACAGGTGATTGCCGGCCCACAAGTCGATCGTCCACTTGTAGAGCACCGTCCTCCTCTCAATGTTGCCTCTCTCCTTCCCTGGTCACAGGTTACTCTTCACAAAATGGCCGTGCTGGCCACTGGCCTTTTATAGGCGAGGTCCAGCCGGTGGGAAGGTTCTGGTGAGTTCTGGAACCTTCAGGGATGACAGCAATAGCAGTACAGGTCACCACACACCTCCCCCCTTTTTAAAAAAAAACAACAATTCAAGGAACACAGTAAAGACAAATCAGATGAAATCACGGTATTTGTTGGGCCTTACAATAGCCCTCGAACTTCTTCTTAAACAATTGTCAGCATTAACGCTAGAATCAACTTTTAAGCCATTGTCAACATCAATTTTAAAAGAAGGAGCAGTTGCACGGGAGGGATCTTTGGCAACCCGAGAAGTGCTCCACCAATTGCCATTAGATAGTTTTACAGCATTCTTGCGAACATCAACAACCTGTTGGGATTCAAGAAATTTAGAAAAACCTTTCTTAACTATAACTGGATTCTTGATTCTAACCCAGTCACCAGGATGAATGTTATGGAAGGACTCTCTTTTAGGTTCAACAGGACAGGATAGAGAACTAGAAGATTTTTTGTTGGCACACTCCCACACCGCTTCCAAATCACAGCCCCGTGGAGACTCTTGACCATCCAAAATGGGACAGCTTGGGAGCAAGCTTTTCGTCCTCTCATTAGCTCGAAAGGAGAAAAACCTGTGGCAACATGGGGAGAAATGCGATAAGACCATATAAGATCTTTTACAGCTTGAAAGATACAATTATTTGACCTGAATGCTGCTTGTACACATTCGACAATAACTCTGTTAAATCTCTCGGTTTTGCCATTGCTTTGAGGATGGTATAACGGAGTTCTGGTGTGTTTAATACAGCAATTGTTAAGAAAGACACTCATTTCTTTGGAAATGAATTGAACCCCGTTGTCGGTAAGGATTTCTTCAGGACACCCTTCCCTGAGAAAAATTCTGCTCAAACAATCAATTACACTCTTGGAATTTGGAATATTTATAGGTTCAACTTCGACCCACCTGGAAAGATGATCAACAAGGACCAAGAAGTATTTGGAAGTATTGGGAAGGACATGGAACGGACCTAAAAAGTCCAGACCAATTTTTTGCCAGGCTCTGGCGGGAGGGGGAACAACAGAATTAGAAACACCTTCTAAAATGAGAACCTTGTCACTGGTGTTGCAGCGTGAACAGAGTTTGATGGTTTCAATAATCTGGTTGTCCATTTTTGGCCACCAAAAATTCGATCTGACATTTCTCTTGGTGATGGTGGCACCAAGATGACCGGAATGTGCATCAGTAATAATTTTCTCTCTGTAAACAGAAGGGGGAATAAACTTATCACCTCTAACAATTTTACCATTCTCTAAAGAAAGTTCAGGGTTAATTTTCCAATAAATTTGAAGTTCAGGAGAAAGAGTTCTCTCCTTAGGCCAACCTTTTTTTATGAAGGAGATAACATCTTTGAGAATGACATCATTCTCGACAGCCTTGATCCAGTCACATTCAGCAAAAGAAACAGACGTTTGGGAGATATTGGCCACAAAACATTCCTCAATATCAGTTTCTTCATTCTCATCAGGCACTTGTAGAGGTAGCCTTGACAAGCAGTCTGCTCGTCTGTTTTTTCCGCCAGGGATGTAGACAGCTTTGAAATTGAATTCTAATAGTTTAGTGGAAAGTCTAGCTAATCGTGCAGTGGTGCGATTAATGTTTCTGCCTGATAAGATATCAACAAGGGGACGATGATCAGTTTGAAGGATAAACGATCTACCCCACAGGTAAGACTTGAATTTCTCAACACTCCAAGTACATGCAAGCAGTTCCTTCTCTATAACAGAGTATTTCCTTTCGACAGGACGGAGAGTCCTGGAGGCAAATCCGACGGTAAATTCTTTACCATGGGCCATTTAAGAAAGAACTGCCCCTAAGCCATATTCGCAAGCATCAACAGTAACAATAGTTTCTCTGTTACCATTGAAGGGTTGAAGAGCAGGAGCATTGGTAATGTGCTTTTTAATAAGTTGAAAACCTTTTTCACACTCATCAGACCAGCTGAATGTAGCACCTTTTTTTAGTAAAAGTCTAAAACACTCTGTGGTCTTGGCATAGTCTCTCATGAATTTTGAATAAAATTCACAAAGACCCAGGAAAGACAAAAGCTGTTCCTTGTTGGAAGGAGCGGGAGCTTCAATGATGCTTTTGACAAGACCAGATCTTGGCCTGATGCCATTTTCAGAAATAATATGACCCAGATATTCTACTTCTCTAGTTTTGAAAACACATTTGTTCTTTTGTAAGGTCACACCTCTATGTTCCAAAATGTGAAAGACTTGGTCAATGACTTTGTCATGTTCGTCCTCAGATTGAGTAAAAATAAGAATATCATCTTGAAAGACGACTACATTGGAGAGTTCTTCAAACATTTCTGACATAATGCGCTGAAAGACAGCAGCAGCAGAAGCCAAGCCGAAGGGAAGACGGCGAAATTGGAATACGCCATCAGGTGTGACAAAGGTAGTGAGGTGACGTGAGAGGGGATGCAACTCAATCTGGTGGTAGGCTGCTTTTAAGTCAAATTTTGAGAACCAAGTGGAAGAACCTACTTTTGCTATTAAATCCTCAATGCGAGGGAGGGGAAAACCATCGACCCAGATAGCTTGATTGAGACTGCGTAAATCCACACACATCCTAAGGTCACCAGACCTCTTCCTGGCAAGAACGATGGGAGAAAGCCACAATGTCGATTCAACTTTCTCAATAATTCCTTGTTCGCACAGGGATTTTAGATGTTTGGATAAGTCTTCTCTGATACTGAGTGGGACATTTCTAAGTTTGTGTTTGACAGGAGTAATGCCATCTTTGACTTTGATGAAATGTTGAAAATTGGTGATTTTACCAAGGCGATCTTCAAAAACTTTTTTAAATTTGAGCTCCCACAATTTATCATTCAAAATGTTACATACAGGGACAGAAGGTGAAGACATGGAATGAGGAATGTTGCACTCTTCAATAAATACAGGATTGGGCAGACCAGGCTTAATGGTGACACCGAATTCTGCTTGATGGATGAGACCCAGTACATTGATGCCCCGTTTAGCAACATAAACTTTTCCTTTGATAACTTTATTAAAAATAGAAATTTCAGCCCAGAAATAACCTAAAAGATTAATTCTACTTCCTTCAAAGGCTACTGAAAGAACGTCAGGAGGAAGTAAACACTTGTCATGCCAAAAGTGAGAATACTTATCGTAGGAAACAATGGTGATACGAGCACCGGTGTCTACAAGTAGTTGAATATGACATTTGTCAATAGTGGCATCAACCTCGGGATCGGGAACAAGAAAAGTGCGGCAAGCAGTATTGTTGTCCTTCACAACAACCACATATTCTTGACTGGTAACATCATATTCAGAATAATCAGTTGAATGCTCAAAAGAATTTAAATCAGGGGAATAGTCATTCTCATTTATAACACAACGTATATCATTTCTTTTGCCTCTCATACAGACCTTTGAAAAATGACCATTTTTGCCACATTGACTGCATTGTTGGTTGGCAGCAGGACAGTTTTTGAAATTAGAAAAGTGGTAAGAAGAACCACATCTAAAACAAAAAGTGTTCTGGTTGGATTGTCTGTTAGGTATAAAGGGTCTCCTGGTGCTAGTATTTCCCATTCTCCTAAAATAACCACGTGAATCACGAGGAACAAAGTTAGGATTTTTGATGGGAGGGGGCATTTTAGTGGAAACAGCACCAGAAATAGAAGTATTGGAAACTGCACCAGAAATAGAAGTATTGGAAAGTGAGACTTCTAGTTGTTTAGAATCTTCCAAGGAAGTCTCAATACTCTTAGCTATGTCAATAGCTTTATCAAGAGAAGGATCCTTGCATGATAACAACTTTCCCTGGATTTGTTTACAAGAACAACGAGCAACAAGTTGGTCTCTAATAAGTTGAGAGGTGAAATTGTCAAATTCGCATTTAGAAGCAAGAATTTTCAATGCAGTAACAAAAGTGTCAATGCTTTCTTCAGGTTTTTGAGCCCTGGTGAAAAATTTGTAACGATGAACAACCATATTTTTGGTTTTAACAAAGTACTTGTCTAGTTTCGCCAGGAGGAGGAACATAAGGTGGGAGATGATCAAAGACGTTCTGGCCTTCGACACCGAGATGGTAGTACATTAAACTCTTTTTCCTTTCAGCGCGATATCTAAGACCATCTATTGCACCCAAATAGGCCATAAAGGATCTTAACCATAGTTTCCATTCAAGAGGAGGATCACCGGGAGTTTGAAGAAATGGAGCTGGAGGAGAAACACTTTGCATTGTGGTGTTTTCTATTTTCTCTTTGAATGAAGGATTGAAATAGAAAGAAATGAGTTAACCAAAAAAAATTAATAAAATACACAATAGCTTGTAAGAACTATGCACCAAAATATGCAAATGCCGTGCACAACGACGTATAATTGCACAAAAGTGTGTAGATGCTGTGCACGTTAGCGAGTAACAAATGCTGTGCACATCAGCGTGTAGTTGCACAAAAGTGTGTAAATGCTGTGCACATCAGCGAGTAATTTGTGCACAATGGTGTGTAAAAACTGTGCACGTCAGTGTGCAAATGCTGTGCACGTCAGCGTGTAAACGAAAATGACGTAGACATGAGCTTGAAGAACATAAGTGTGGATAAAAGCTGTGCGCGTCAGCGCAAAGTTGAGTGCCTGATCAGCTATGAGTAATTCAGTCTGTCATGCGCTAGAGCTGTGCGCATCAGCGTAGTGAATGAATAAAATGCTTAATCCGCTGTGAGTCAATCTGCCATGCGCTAGAGCTGTGCGTATCAGCGTATTGAATGAGGGAAACCTTTGTGACGTTGCAAACTTCGATGTCAGAACTGCTGAGTGCAACGAAGGAAAGTCTTTATGACGTTGCGAAACCAAGCAGTGACTGGAAGACGGAACAGCGTCAGAGTTGCTATGGTGATCGGCGTGCGTGGTGGACGCCTGATGCGTAGGTACGCTGGATTGCCTGACGGTGCCTGGGCGTGGGTGTTCTACGACGTCATCAGTTTGAGGCGCAGCTCGAGGAGAGAGGAACAACGGAGGAGAATGCGCACAGTGTTGAAGGCGCGGAAGAAAAGGTAGGAAAATTAAAAAGTTTGGCAAAAAGCGTAGTGAAAGTTAGTTGATGGAGGGAGAGCGGGCTGGTACTGAGAAAAAGGCGAAAGGCACAAGGTTGATTGGTGCGCAATGAAAGACGTGCAGAAAAGTTCAATTTGTCGAATAGTAGCAGGGTCGATTGCGGTGAAGATAGTTCTGTGGCTGCGACGGCTCTCAGTGAGTACAGGGAAGAAAGTAAATTGTAAAAGTACTCACATGACAATGAAGATCATGAGAAGAATAATTAAAAGTCCTGAATATCAAAACGTTTCCGTGATGAAGTAGTTCTGAACGTTTCAACAGTAGTTGAAGAACTGCTGACCATCCTCTGTCGCCAGTGTAATGATGAGGCGAAGGCAGTTGATTTAGGTTCAGGATTTATTCAGGAGAAGAGAGCCGTCCAGCTTGAGGGGAAGACACAGCAGTAGCAACTGCCAGGCAGGGAACACAGGGAAGGAATCCTCACTACTGGACACTCTAAATGGTGACATCACTGGGAGAAGGGATGACAGCAATAGCAGTACAGGTCACCACACCTTCCTAATGTAAGTCAATGGGACAGCTCCTTTAGGGTGGCAGTTGTGACAGTTGGTGGCCACCATTTTAGGTCCCATGTATCTGTCTAACTTTCCATGAGGGTAACTAGGCCTCAGGGAGGTAAGGTAAAACATCCTACCCAAGGAACACCTAGCCCCTCAGACATTGCTGACAACAAAAAATTCCAGGTGGACACAAAAGAAAAAGATGAAAATAGTGAGAGGCTAAAGGAGACAAAATAAATCATTTCAGTGAAGGGACCCTCAGAATCAGACAGGTCTCACACGCGTCCCCCCCAGCTGAAAGTGGGGAGAACTACCCAATCCCTTGGGAGTTCTCATCACTAAGGCGGAAATACCTAGAGAGACCGTCTGCATTGGCGTGGTCCACTCCAGGCCGATGTTCCACCCGGAAGTCCATTCCCTGTAGGGAGATGGACCATCTCAACAACTTGGGATTCTCCCCCTTCATCTGCATTAGCCAACGAAGGGGCCGGTGGTCAGTCTGAACCAGGAAGTGTGAACCAAAAAGATAGGGACGCAGCTTCTTCAGAGCCCAAACCACCGCAAAAGCCTCCCGCTCTATAGTACTCCACCTCTGTTCCCTGAGGAGTAGTCTCCTGGACAGGAAGACCACGGGTTGATCCAGGCCCTCATCATTTAGTTGCGATAACACTGCCCCAATGCCATGTTCTGATGCATCTGTTTGGACAATGAACTCTTTTGAAAAATCTGGGGCCCTGAGGATTGGAGCAGTACACAATGCTTGTTTGAGAGTCACAAAGGCTCGCTGACAAGCCTCCGTCCAGACCACCCTTCGAGGTTGTTTCTTGGAAGTAAGTTCCGTGAGGGGTGCCACAATAGTTCCATACCCCTTAACGAAACGGCGGTAATATCCTGTGAGGCCCAGGAAGGCTCGGACCTCTGTCTGGGTCTTGGGGGGCTCCCAGGCCATGATGGCCTCTATCTTTGCCTGGAGGGGCTGCACCGTCCCTCTGCCCACCAAGTGGCCCAGGTACACTACCGACCCCTGCCCGATCTGACACTTACTGGCCTTGATGGTCAAGCCAGCTTGTTGCAGGGCCTGGAGAACAGTTTGCAAGTGTTGCAGATGATCCTCCCAGCTACTACTGAAGACAGCTATGTCATCCAGATAAGCAGCAGAGAAAGCTTCCATACCAGAGAGGACCTGGTTCACCAGCCGCTGAAACGTTGCAGGGGCGTTCTTAAGCCCAAAGGGCATCACGCAGAACTGGTAGTGACCCTGTGGCGTGGAGAAGGCTGACCTTTCCTTTGCTCCTTCAGTAAGGGAGATCTGCCAGTACCCGGAAGTAAGGTCAAAGGTACTTAAGTATTGGGCAGCTCCCAGCCGGTCAATAAGTTCATCCGCCCTGGGGATCGGATGAGCATCAGTCTTTGTTACTGAGTTCAGTCCTCTGTAATCCACACAAAACCTTAGTTCAGGTGTGGCGCCCGGTGGGGTAGCTTTCGGTACCAGAACCACCGGACTTGACCAAGGACTACTGGAAGGTTCAATTACTCCCAGCTCCAGCATTTTGGCTACTTCACCATGGATGCTGGCCTTCACCTTGTCTGACAGCCGGTAGATCTTAGACTTCACAGGTGGGCTGTCTCCTGTGTCCACATCATGGGTACACAGGTGGGTCCTTCCCGGAACAAGGGAGAACAGGGAGGAAAATTGCTCCAGGATCTGGCGGCAATCTCTTCGCTGTTCAGGAGTCAGGGATGGTGAGAGAATCACTCCCTCCACCGACCCATCCTTTTCTTGAGACGAGAAAAGATCAGGGAGAGGCTCACTTTCCTCTTCCTCTGCTCCATCGGTCACCATCATCAAGACGACCTCGGGCCTCTCATGGTGTGGCTTGAGGCGATTGGCATGAAGCACCCGGTGGGGCTGCCTCGGGGTCTTGAGGTCCACCAAGTATGTGGCCTTCCCCTTTTTCTCCAATACCTCAAAGGGGCCTGTCCAACGATCCTGTAGAGCATTTAGCTCTCCAGGTTCCATCACCCACACTTTCTGTCCAGGCTCCAGTTCCACAGGGTGAGCATTGTGGTCATACCACTCCTTCATTACTGCTTGGCTGGCTTCCAAGTTGTCCGAAGCTTGCTTCCACAACTTGGCCATTTGGCTCCGGAAGGCCAGCATGTAACTCACCACGTCCTGGGGAAGCTTTCTGGGAGTCTTTTCCCAGCTGTCCTTTACCAGGCTGAGAGGTCCCCGTACAGGGTGCCCATACAAAAGTTCGAAGGGGCTGAAGCCCACTCCCTTCTGTGGCACTTCCCTGTAGGAAAACAAGAGACAGGGTAGGAGGACGTCCCATTTCCTCCGCAGGCTCTCAGGCAGACTTCTTATCATGCCTTTCAAGGTCTTGTTAAACCTTTCCACAAGACCATTGGTCTGTGGGTGATAAGGAGTGGTAAACCGGTAGGTAACACCACACTCCTTCCACATGGCCCGCATGTAAGCTGACAGGAAGTTGGTCCCCCTGTCGGACAAAACTTCCTTGGGGAAACCCACTCGGGTGAAGATCCCCATCAGGGCCTTTGCCACTGCAGGTGCAGTGATGGTCCTCAGAGGAATGGCCTCTGGGTACCTTGTGGCATGATCCACTAGAACCAGGATAAACCTGTGACCAGCTGAAGTGGGTGGATCTAATGGCCCTACGATGTCGATGCCCACCCTTTCAAAGGGGGTGCTAACGACGGGGAGTGGTTCCAGGGGAGCTTTCAGCTTCACCCCTGTTTTCCCACTGGCTTGGCAAGTCACACACGTCCGACAGTAGGTATCAGACGCCACTCTCATCCGAGGCCAGTAAAAGTGGGGAACAAGCCGGGCAAAGGTCTTGTCCTGCCCTAGATGACCTGCCAAGGGTATCTCATGAGCCAGTTCCAGAAGGAAGGCTCTAAAACATTGTGGGACCACCAAGGCTCTGGATGTACCAGGTCCGGGTGCCTTTGATTCACTGTAGAGAAGTCCATCCTCCCAGTAAATCTGGTAGTTCCCTACAATGTTCCCTGCTGCCTGGGCTTTGGCCTGTTGCCGCAGCCCTTCAAGAGTAGGACACTCCTCCTGAGCTTTGCAGAATTCCTCCCTGGTTGGACCTCCCTCCACATGCCAATCAGCAGGGATGGGTAGGCCTTCCATTGGAACAACACTCTCCTCAGTGGACTCCAGATCCACCTCGGCCGGTGGTCTATCCATCTCACGAGGTAGAGATGTTGAGGCAGGCTCCTCCTGCCTTCTGTCCTTCTCTTTTCCGGCAGCTGGCTGGGCCATTGTTCCAGGCTCCAGCGTAAGCGAACTCCCTCTCCGGGTAGTCGCGGACCTTGTGCTGACACAGGCCCAGTCAGATGTACCCAGCATCTCAGAATGAG
Source organism: Lissotriton helveticus (assembly GCF_964261635.1). Taxonomy (NCBI): domain Eukaryota; kingdom Metazoa; phylum Chordata; class Amphibia; order Caudata; family Salamandridae; genus Lissotriton; species Lissotriton helveticus. Next base: position 1,792,311,172 of record NC_136068.1, read on the forward strand.
TCCGGTACTCCACCTCCCTCCAAGCATTGTGCTCCATGTCATTTCCCAACAGGCAATCAACAGGCACGGCAGGGCTTACGGCAACTCGAAGTGAACCTGCAACCCCTCCCCACTCAAAGGGAACCTCAGCCACAGGATAGTGGCCTAATCTACTGTCAGCCATCACAGCGGGATGAAGTACATTTGGAATGACCTGCTCTGGAGACACCAGATGACTTCTTACCATAGTCATACTGGCTCCTGTGTCTCTCAGAGCCTCCCCTCTATGGCCATTGATGGTAACCCACTGCTCATACTTAGTAGTATTAGAGGGCAACTGGGTTTTTGGTACCATCTCCTTCTCTCCCAGGGACACTAAGGTGACAACCGCCCGCTCCCCTCCCTTATCCAAGGGCATCTCCTCCCCGAGCACTACACTAGTGATTCCCGGGGCTTTTCCTCCAGTGGGAGGGGGTGGTCTTTTTGGACATCTTACATCCCCCTTGTAGTGTCCCACACCACCACATTCAAAACAATGGATAACCCTTGGCTGCTGGCCTTGGCCAGGATTAGGGTTTCGGGGTGGGTTTGCCTTAGGGATGAATCCTCTGCCCCTTCCTTGAGAAGGATTTTGTGGACCTTTTGAGAACTCCCTTCTGTTATCTCCCCCCTCTTTCTTCTGGGGAGCGCCCTGTCCAGATTTCTGGGAATCCCCTCCTGTCCCCTTCGAGGACACCCGGGTACTAGCCCAGATGTCCGCCTCCTCAGCAAGCTTCCTGGGGCTGGTCAGCTTGCTATCCACCAGGTGTTGTCGCAGCTCGGGAAAACATTTCTCGAGTAGGTGTTCCTTGAGTATGAGGTTATATAGGCCTTCATAATCCCCTACCTCGCTGCCTTTCACCCACCCCTCCAAAGCTTTCTTTGCGTAATCTAGAAAGTCCACCCAATTCTGCGTGCTTAACTTGTGACTTCCCCTGAATTTTTGTCGGTACTTTTCTGGGGTCAGCCCAAACTTTTTCAGCAACGCCACCTTCATGGTAGGGTAGTGGGTTTGTTCCTCCCGCTCCAGGGCTAACAGTGAGTCCCTGCCAGCAGGCGGCATGTACCTGTACAGCCTACCCCCCCAATGGGTTTCTGCAATCCCATGGGCTCTTAAGGAGACCTCATAGGCAGCTAGCCACTTGGCAATATCATCGCCTGATGTGTAACTAGCTATGACATCCTTGGGTAGGTAAGGTCTAGATTCTTTGGGGGTTTCTTTTGGTTCGCTGCCACCATTTTTAGGATTAGAGGACCCTATTGTCAAGGCTTGAAGGTCTAGCTCCCTCAGTGTACGTTCATGGGCCAGCCTCCTATCCTCCCTCTCCATGTCCAATCTAGCTAACTCCAATTTCATTCTCCTTTCCTCCCTCCTATCCTCCAACTCGGCTTCGGTAAGGCTCCTTGCTGAGACACTACTGCCCTCCCTTGAAGGTGTTCTGGGACCTGTCAGTAGATTCCCCCCCTCAGTTTGGTACAGCAGGCCTGTCCCAAGGACGGTGTCTTTCTCACTCTCCTCAGTTTCTTGATCCTCCTCTATGTGTGCTTCCACCCATGCCCTTATGCTAGTCTGTAACTCGCTTTTCTTGGCACCTTTCTTAAAGAACACCCCCTGTCGCTGGCTCCACTCTCTAAGTTGGGCCACAGTGTAGGTTTCCATTTTTTCAAGATCCAATTCCATTTTCGGAAAGATGAATTTAGATGGGCACTCAGGAGATAACTTTTAAGGAGAGCAATCTGTAGACAACCTCCACCCACCACCAGGAGTAAATTTGAAAAAAAAAAAAAAAATTTGAATCTTGGAGACCGCTCGGAGAAAACTCCAGATGTATGTCTATGGGGTACTCTAGGTTGCTGGAAGGTATACGCAAGCACAGTATGATCCCACCGCTGCAAACCAATATGTTAGACCTAGGGTTATTCTAGTCAACAAGTGGGTAACGTGTGCAAAGTGCTAAGGCTGCTCCAAGGAATATGCGTGTAAAGCTTGCGTAACCTTTCAGGAACTCAGAGCCCATCCATACCAAAAATGACACTACACCTTCTTTTTAGAAAAATAAGGTTTGTACTTTATAAAAATAGATTTTGTTCTCTTTGCTTTGTTAGTTCTCTCGTTACATCAGTACATCACCTTTTTAAATTAATGCAGATCAAAACACTTATTACCCTTCACATTAATAAAGTGAACAATCTTTCATCTTTGCAGTTCAATCAGGTGAAAACATACAATTAGTTCTTGTTGACCTTGTTCTTAAATAAGGCAATACAATACCAGAGTAAGAGGTTCTCTCAAGACTGGGATTTCCTGAAGGATAACCACTTGATACTTTACCCCTACGCGTGCAGGGTCAAGCGCTCTTATTATTCTTGGTATACAATACTTCAATAGTTCACACTGTTGCCTCACTGGAAGAGAATGAGTAAAATTACCATCACACTTTAGTTGATTCCTGTTGACACTCCCTCATTCTAGAAGAGCGACTTGGCAGGGCCAGTATACACTTATGCTGTACTATGGGATACTGCTACTCCTCCTTCTCTTGAACCAGAAGACCCAGCTCCCTAAGACTGGTACTTTTTAAACTGAGCCCCCCACTCTCTCACCTCCAACACCTCCCCTTACAATTCGTTAATCCCTTGTCACTAATTCCAGTGAAGACAGTACTTAAGTTTCTTGAGGCAGTTTCTAGTTCAGGTGGGAGGAATAATGCTGCTAACGTTTACTCCCCTCAGAGTTCTGAAGACACTCTGGGAAGCGCTGTCTCTTTAAGCGTCGCCTTCGCCCTCCACCCGATGAAGACTCAGCTTACTTTAACTCCGCTGGTGTCTGTCAGTGCTGAAGAGATTCGGCCTCCCCTCAGAGTCTGGCGAAGGACGAGCAGCGCTCCTCTTCCTTGGCTCAGATGCACCGGCGGTACCTCTTTCTACTGCGTTCCCAAGGCGCTGCTCCTCCCTCACTGCTGACGCCGGGAGTCACCTCCGGAAGCTCCGCTCTCGCTGGTGTCGATTCGCCAGTCTCCTTGGTGACGCCGCGGGTCGACTCCTCCCGCCGGGGAACACCTCCGGAAGCCTCTTCCCTGCTCCGCTCCCGCTGGAGTCGGTCTGCCGAGCTCCCCTTCGTCACCGCACGACCGCTCCTCACGCCGGGAGACACTGGAGACTCTGCTCTTCACTCCGCTTGGTGAGTGTTCGATCACGCACCCAAAGCCGGCTTCGAAGCTGGAGGGCCGGCTCCACAGCCGATAAAGGGGGGGGGGTTTCCGGAGACTTTGAAGGGTCGGCAGTCCTCACTAAATATTCTTCCTCCCACTGCCAACCTTCAGAGAGGGTTTTCTGTGCACAAGTCTTGTGGTGAGAATTAACAATTTTGGACACAAAGGTTAATCAGGCTTCTGCCAGGTCAGGGTTTGGTCATCACCAGAGGGGTAGTGTCAGAACAGGTGATTGCCGGCCCACGAGTCGATCGTCCACTTGTAGAGCACCGTCCTCCTCTCAATGTTGCCTCTCTCCTTCCCTGGTCACAGGTTACTCTTCACAAAATGGCCGTGCTGGCCACTGGCCTTTTATAGGCGAGGTCCAGCCGGTGGGAAGGTTCTGGTGAGTTCTGGAACCTTCCTAATGTAAGTCAATGGGACAGCTCCTTTAGGGTGGCAGTTGTGACAGTTGGTGGCCACCATTTTAGGTCCCATGTATCTGTCTAACTTTCCATGAGGGTAACTAGGCCTCAGGGAGGTAAGGTAAAACATCCTACCCAAGGAACACCTAGCCCCTCAGACATTGCTGACAACAAAAAATTCCAGGTGGACACAAAAGAAAAAGATGAAAATAGTGAGAGGCTAAAGGGGACAAAATAAATCATTTCAGTGAAGGGACCCTCAGAATCAGACAGGTCTCACAGGCACCCATTCAGTCTAAGGGAGGGCAAGTATTTTTACTAAACCCTGCAAAACTCAAGGTGGTGCACAAGGGGAAAACCACTTTTTTTGTGTCTAAGGTCAAGGCACAGCAATTCTTAGATGCAATGTAGTAGAGATAGGATAAGTGTCATACGCCTCCCTCATGTTTTTCTTTTGTGGGTTTCTGTGGTCTCCTCTTTTAGGACTGTCGAGGGCAAGGTATAATATGGGTCTGGTTGGCTCGGGTAGAATCACATAGTCTATACTCACTTTCCATCAAGGAGGGCATTTGCCCTTAAGCTTCCGGTGGTGGGGTTCTGGGAGGAGGGTGGGTTTGGTGGGGTGGGTTATGGGGGGTGTGAGGGGGGGGTCTGGGTGGGAAAGGGTGTTACGCTGGGTGCAAGGAAGTCCAGCTGAAGGGTGTTCACTTTTGGGGTTTTGGTTTTTTGTGTGGCGGTTGCTAAAGTTGGAAAGTTTCTGTTATTGCAAGTGTAAGCTTAATTGCAGAATTGAATTAATATATGAAAATGGTTAAATTCTCGATGTGCTCCATCAATGTTTGTGGCTTAAACGACAAAAGAAAAAGGGTATAACGGCTCAGGTGTTTAAAGCTATGCAGGCAGACTTAATATGTATACAGGAGACCCATGTTTCTTGGACGAACAGAGGATGGCTCAAGGATCTTGGATTAGAAGTTGTGGGGTGCTCTCGTCAAAACTCTACGATAAGGGGGGTGGCCATTTTAAAGAGGCTTGGGTTGGGGGAAGTTAAGAGAGTCAAAGAAGATCCATTGGGACGATGGGTTATTGCTGAGCTCAAACTTGGGGGCTCGACCATTACTATTTGCTCAGTTTACTCCTCCACTGTTGATGACCCCGCAGTGCTGCATCAATTAAGTGTGGAGTTAGCTTTATGGCCACCTCGGTTAATATTATGTGGGGACCTCAACCTGCATTTGGACGAAACATTTGACATTTGTGGAAATATCGCATATGCAGGGAGAAAAAAGAATGTATTCAAGGCAGTTAAGGGGATTGTTCAAGAATATCGATTGATAGATGTGGGGTACGAGAGAAGGGGGGGAACTTATGGCTGCACTTTCTTTTCTGCCCCTCATCAAAGACACTTTAGGTTAGACTATTTTTTTGTTGCTAGGACTTTATTTAACGAACTTGTTCAAATGGAGTATTAGGTGCTACCAAAAATTATATCGGATCACAACCCCATTAATCTTAGCTTTGACGTCTATGCATCCTATGTCGGCCATATAAATACCTGGATTCCTGAGTTTTTTGCCAATAACAGGGGATCCGCTCCGGCTGAGGTAATCTGGGATACTTTTAAGTGTGGGGTTCGAGGAGAAACCTTGAGCTACTCAATAAGAAAACAGAAAGAAGAAGCAGAGATGAATAAACTGAGACTGTTAGAGATTCGCCTTATGCAGGCTTGTAATAAGGGCTTAGTTACAGATAACATTACTAAGGAGCTATTGGCTCATAAGGTCAAGATCCATCAAGGGTTTGCCTCGAAATTTGCCCAGCAACTTGCAGCTTTCCGTACGGAGGTCTATGAAGTAGGTGAAAACACAGGAAAACATCTAGCCAAGAGGGCGAGGCAGAAAGCTGTGTTTGCTAGTATTGATAAAATTAATGATAATGCAGGGGTGACTGTTAATAATACAGTTGATATACTTAAAGTGTTCTGTGACTTCTACTCAAAATGATATGCTGAGGATGTGGTAGGAGATTGTACAGATCGGATAACTCAATTTACTGAACTTGCTTTGAATGGTATTTTACCTATACATGAGAGGGAGAAGCTGGATCTCCCTATTACTTGGGAGGAGATTGAGCGGTCACTGTTATCTTTGGCTTCTGGAAATTTCTAAGATCACAACAAGGTACTGCCCCTCAGTCATGGCATGACTCTATAATAACTGTGTTTCTTAAAAAGGGCAAACCTCCTCTGCTACCATCATCTTTTCGTCCTATTTCACTTATAAATGCTGATAGCAACATTTTTTCAAAAATCCTTGCCTCACGATTATCCAATATTATTTCTCCGTTAGTTTCCAAATATCAACACGGATTTATCCCTGCCCGTGACACCGCGGATCATATTCGACGGGTGATCACGTTTCTCGATTGGTCCCAGGCAACCCGGTCTAATGTTGGTCTCATACTTTTAGATGCTGAAAAAGTCTTTGACCGGGTTGCCTGGGGCTATCTGTGGGACTTGATAGCTAGGAAGGGATTAGGCTCAGGCTTTATAACGGCATTAAAAACTATGTACAATGCTGCAAAAGCGTGTATTCAAATTAATGGCCAACTTTCACCCTTTGTTTCAATCACCTGGGGCACCCGTCAAGGATGCCCCTGTTCACCTTTACTTTTTGCACTTTATATTGACCCTCTAATTAATCGCTTTATTTTGGAACAAAAGATTAGCCCTATTTATTTAGCTAATACTAATTATCGGGCATTGGCTTAAGCTGACGACATTGTGATAACTACCACCGATGTCCGGACTGCTCTACCGGTAATCAATGAGCTTGCTAAACAATTCAGATCCTTCTCCATTATAAACTCAATCTGGAGAAAACGCAGATCTTATGCTCTGGACCTAATCCACCCTCGAATACTTTTACCATCTCAGAGTTTACATATTTGGGAATTAAGATATCATTGCCCACAGAGAAAATACCGGAACGTAATATTAACCCCATGATAGCCCAAATTAATACTATGTTACAGCGCTTAGACCACTTACATCTATCATTGTATGGTAGACTTAACATTTTTAAAATGCTGATTCTACCAAAAGTGCTGTATATGTATCGCACTATACCGCTGGAATTCAACCCCTCTTGCTTTAAAAGTCTATAAAGGACAACCTCCAGGTTTTTGTGGGGCTATAAACGCCATCGGAAAGCCCTCAAAAAAATGATACTGAGTAAGGAGTGTGGGGGATGGAATGTTCCCTATTTCCTATTTTATTATTTAGCAGCCACACTTCAATTCATTAGTCCTCTTATAATTGGAGATAGAGTAAATATGCCTGTGTGTCAAACTCCAACTATCTTTGAAATGATTATGGGCGAGAAAGTGAAGGGTAGTTTCCTTAAGATTGTTGAGCCCAGCTACCATAAAAAAAACAAGTATAAGACGTTGAAGGCAGCTTTTGGAGTTTGGCAAAAAGTACGAGAGCACCTGGGCGTATCTAAATTAAATGTATATTCCCCCTTAGTTTCGCCCGGTCTCTTGCCAGCTATTTTTTGTGACTTAACGGTTTATAGATGGGAGCAGAAAGGAATACGTTATTTGGGTGATCTATTTATTAATGGTCAAATTGCTTCATTCCAGGAATTAGAGAATACATTTTCTTTGGTAAGAAAGGATTTTTTAAATTTCTTCAGATCCGTAGTTTTTTACAGGGTTACCCATTTACCACTTCAGCCAGGATGACAAGAATTCCTTTATTGGAACGTTTGCAGAAAAAAGCCCCTATAGGCTCTCTTTATTTAAGTTTGATTCAAGAATGTGGGGACGATATGGAACAGTGTCAGTTGAAATGGGCTAATAAATTAGGCATCCCCGGTATTGATGTTTTGTTTTCCGTTAAGTGTGCTTCAGAATGTTTAATTACAGGGATGATGAAATCCCAGCATTTTATGTGCATACATGACCTCTATTACACTCCAAGTAAGGTTGTTAAGTGGAGTACCACCATTGGAACGAACGGCAGCCGCTGTGGGCTTCATGCAGCTAACGATCTGCACATGTTTTTTCACTGCCCTACACTTAGGATTTTCTTTCTAACAAATTGAAAGTTTTCTTGCTGCTGTCCTCAGCTGTGATATCACTGTAACCGCCGAGATGGTGTTACTAGGTTTGGAGTCCTTTATCTCTAGACTAAAGCCAGTAACTTACTTCTTATTTATTTGTATGGCAGTAGCCAGAGCCTGCATTACTAGGGAGTGGATTAATTCAGACCCTCCTTCTTTTTTTACTTGGCGTGAAAAATTATTGTTCATGTATAATATAGAGTCTGCCATCTATAAGTTAAAAGGGATCAAAAGAAGAGCTCTGGGGAGAAAATTTGGGCACCAATTGCTGACTGGATTTAATCTTTTTTTTTTTTTTTTTTTTTATCCTGTATTTTGTATGTATTCAAGCTGAATTTTTGTTTGCTCTAATGTATTTATTTATTTTATTTGAGACCGTCCCGGCGCTGTATTGCTGTATTTCCTTGCAAGAAAACAATAAAATAAAAAAATAAAAAAGAACATATCTGCAGGACCTGGAGATACCAAGCTCGCCTTTTCTGATCAGCTGTAGTGCATGACAATTTCTGCCCTAAAAAGCGTTACTCCGGCACGTGATGCGTGGTACCTAGCAGAGCTGCATACATGCCAACAGAGTTGATTCAGGTGAGAGACTCCAAATGTTGTAAGCCAAAAATGACTTCATTTTGGCTGTGTCCCACCTGAAATTGCCTCTGCTTCAATGAAAATCAATTGGGGAAATACAGTCTCCAGATTTGTTTTTTCTTTTTGTTTATCCTCCCACTTTTCTCTTCTAAAATGTTTCCATGTATGGAGCTATAATGTTGTGTAGGACACCCACCAAATATTTACCCAATTACTAGTGTGGGGCCAGTGTACAAGATCTATGAAAGAACTCATTCTCACGCCCTGAATGAGACTGCATCATTGACCCTATTTTATGTTATAGTAAAATGCTATCATGTTCTTGATGTTTCCAAATATCTGTGTTCCTACGGGGAACAGACAGTCCTTATTCTGAAACATTTTCTTTGAAATTCAAAGCTATTGCAAAAAAGCATGGGTAAATGCGTTTGTTTTTGCCTGTATGATTATTATTACACTGTTTGTCGTTGTAAGTTGTAGTTTGTTGAGTAGTTTTACAATATAAGTTACAGAAAGTCTGTTAAAGTGTTATGACTTGTTTATGTACAAAAAGGCAACATAATTAAGTCTCCCTGTTTTCTGTTTAAACTGATTTTTGCATATAAATACAGAAGGAAAAATATTTTTTCTTTGTCTGTATTTATACATAGTAACGGGAAAAAAACAGTAAATATATCTAACTTTGCTGCTGTCTGCGAGGAGAAGAGGAGCCTGTCCGAGTGCAACTGAGGAAAGGGCTTATCAGATTTCAGCTCTGCCCATAACCAAGGTCGACATTAAGGATCCATCAGTCCTCCTTTCTTTTAAATATCCTGGCTGGTAGCTATGAGGGGTGGGGGCGAGGGGGTGGTGCACACCTGAAAGCAATTGAGGGAAAATATATGCAAACAGCTTATCACTTCATAGGTACTTAAAAGAGGCAAGCTTTTTTCTTTGTTCAGTCCCTGGATTCTAGAGATATACATGCACTCTACGAATTTTAGATGCGTTGGTCTGTCCAAGTATTTACACAAATAACAATTTAAATACCACAATTTTGATTGATTTATTTTATACTGCTATCACACTACTCATCCCAATGCAGGGTGTCAGAGCGCTTCACATCACATGCTATACACTGACAATAAATCATGTGTGCAAATCAATGTGTAGGATGTGTTACATAAGACAGTGAGGGTTACAAGGTCTTCATAGCTCACTGTGCTATATTAGAAGGATTGAAATGTATTAACTGCAAATAACAAAAGGATTTCTTTGTTAAAAACAGTAACCCATTTACCCATCTACCTAAATCTATCTAAAACTATAACAACCAAGCGCGCATTGCCTACTTAAATACATGTGAAACAACACTAGATGCATCCTCCATTTTTGCTTGCGATAAAATAAAATGTGGATAAATACAGATAAAATGGCCCTAAAATAGTTACGGATAAATACAAATGTAAATGTTAAGAAAATAAATACCATAAACCCAGGAGCCCTAAATATAATGTGTTGCTATATACAAAGGGTAAATAATAGCAATATTTTGAAAAATTCAATGAGAGGAAAATAATATAATTCATTGATGTAATACAATATTATGTGTTTAGAGGAGTTTTGCTGAGTTTTAGGCTCACTGCCACTCCACTATTTAAATTATTTCCCTAGTGCCTGTAAGATACTGCATTTCTGAGAGCCTATTTAGCAATATTTGGTGTTTAGCACACCAACGCTTACTGCTAGATGCTTCTCTTTTTCACGCATGCATGTGTTTCCCTTGTGCCCATTTTCACCTGCCTTTTTGAGAATGTGGAAGATAAGGATGTGTTTATAAAAGATAACAATTTGAAATTTTACGAATAGCTGCTGAATTAGTGGAAACGTTATGTCTTTTTGCTCCGGTGCATGACAAATCTGTCGTAAGAAATGTTTAATTATTGATACACGGATATAGATAGCAATGTATAATCGCAGTCACTTTGATCAGATTGTTCTTTAGACCACGAGAGGAAAATGTACTAAACATGCCCCCTCTTCTGCTCTTCCACTTTAAAGAACTTCCCATAAACTCCAAGCAGTCTGTGAAGCGTTGAAAATCGTAAGATCCCCTGAAACCAAAGGCATTTCCATATTTGAATTTAGCCCCATACGACCCCATCCATTGTGTGTTTTCTACACATTAAGCCTGAGGGAAAAGCCCTAGTGAATACTATGGTTTAATTGCCAGAATATGGGAGGTTTTATGAGGAAGGTGTTTATTTAGGAAGTGCAGTGTACTTGCTTAATGTATAAAAAAAGTTATATGAAGAATCTCCCCTTGAAAGCTTGAAGGGACTTTACATTTAAACAATTCCAGGGAACAAATTAGTACCCATGAATATTAGAGAAAAGAAACTTGTTTACTGGGGTAGGTCTGCGGCTGGACCACTGGGGCAACCACCGGTCTACAAGGAGCACAGGAAGAGGAGAGCCGCCCACACTTACGACAACTAACAACAGACCAGGCACCCGGCAGCCGAGATGACACCTGCGTCCTCCCTAGGCCTCTGCGATGGGTGACCTGGCTGTTTATTTCACAGCTGTTGAGGGCACAGTAAAGTTAATTGAAATCCAGAAGAGTATTTAACGATCTCTCTATTTGGGCTGACTTCTTCACGACTTTCATTGACTTATCTATTTAAGAAACTTCCCTGAGGTAATTGGTACTGGTGACCTATACTGCCCGATTCCAGGATCAGATACTTTTATTCATGATGATCGTATTACGATGTCATACTTTCCATTGCGGTTTATATGGCCATGTTAAACAACGAATTGCAGTACATTATGATTAATATTCGTGATTACCAGCGTTTCTAAAAGAACTATGAAAGTAAAACAGATATTTGGTATTTACAACAATATTTCAGACGGGCAGCCTCATATTTAGAGACAGCCAGACGCTGGTCCCTTGCTCCATTTGCCACTAGATTCAAGCAAGCCTGGCTGGTGAGGGCTGTTAGCCCGAAACCGGCCCCTGGATGCTTGTTTTCGGTCCAGGGAAGACATGGCTTGGCAGTTCAGGTTGGACTGTTCCCAACAGGTACAGGGGCAGGACTGATTTGCATATAGCAGTGTCTGAACTGGGATGGCGAAGTGAGCCAAAGAACAATGATGGATTTAACCCATATCAGTGACTGGGGATGAGTGTCTGAAAAGTTTCAGCACTCTGTCCATCATCTCCTTGTGTTTCCCAGGATGCTTATTTCGGTCCAGGGAAGACATGGCTTGGCAGTTCGGGCTGGACTGTTTCCATGAGGTACAGGGTCAAGACTGATTTACATATAGCTGTGTCTGAACTGGGGTGGTGAATTGAACTAAAGAACGATGATGGATTCAACCCAGATCTGTGACTGGGAATGAGTTTCTGAAATGTTTCAGCACTCTGTCCATCATCTCCTTGTGTTTGCTTAAATTAGGAGGCCCCGAGCGCGGGGCACGACCAGTGTGGGGGAGCGTCCAGGCGACAAGGGGACACCTGAGCGCTCCCCTCTCCTTTATCCTAGGGTCGCGGGGAGGGGGCGGCACGCCCCCTCCCCACGCCCCCCAGCCGCCCGCCCCCCCCCCCCCCCGACCCGGAAGTCTGCGCAACGCCTTCCGGGTCAGAGGTCGGGCGTCAGCCAGCCGGTGGTGCGGCGCGCAACCCCCGCGTCATCACTGGACGTCGGGAAGTCACGCCCCCACCACCGGGAGTCAAGGGAAGAGGGGGTCGCCGCGCCACCATGCGGGCAGGGGGGCCGAGGGCCCCCCCTTTTCATTTGCTTTGTTCGCCCTAAGTTGGCAGGGCATGCCCAGACGTGGGTCGATAACTCACTTTGCCACTGGATTCAAGCTAGTCTGGCTGATGAGGGTTGTTTGTCCGAAACTGGTCCCAGGATGCTTGTTTTCGAGCAATTCGGGCAGGACTGTTCCCATGAGGTACAGAGTCAAGACTGATTTGCATATAGCTGTTTCTGAACTGAGGTGAAGTTAGCTAAAGAACGATGATGGATTCAACCCAGATCTGTGACTGGGGGTGAGTGAAAAGTTTCAGTGCTCCGTCCATCATCTCCTTGTGTTTGCTTTAACAGCCGTTGAAACCCACAGACAAAAGCATTTTGACAATAAAGAGTAATTTGCTTAATTTAGGAATACTTGTGTGCTATGATGCTTCAAAATTCAAGATAGTCCATATGCAATATCTCACTGTTGTCATATTATTGCCAATAATTGTTTTGAGCATTTCTTTGTGCAACAGCACTCCTCATGGCTCTTTCTCCTCAGAGTACCTTTGTGGGATCTCCTTCCCTCATATGAAAGGATTTTATTAATCTATATGGAATTCAGATAAAAACTCAACCACTTTAAACAAGTAAAACAGGAGTGGCGATTAACCTCTCCGGGTGATAAACTGCAGCTATGAATCTGCTACAAGACGAAAAAACAAGAAGAGGTAAAACTATCTGAAAATGTAGTTCCATCAAAACGGATGTTAACAGTATTTCAGCTATGAAAAACTGATAAGGGAAGTAGATTAAGGATTGGCAAATGTAGGAAAACAAGTAATAGCCAATATAAATAGAGGAAGAGAAAGTAGGATGTACACGAACCAATGAAAAGCCAGGAAAGAGAGGGGGAAGGATGTAAGCCCCTTTTAAGTTTATATTAAAAACAATGGATTTCACAGACACAGTGCAAGCCTACGCAGGCGAAATCCAACAATCACAGAGCAGGCGAAGTGAACGTGAGCAAATTCCTCAAGCATAAACACAAATAAAGTATGGGGAGTTCATGTTCAGTAAAAGCAGCGCGTTCTGAAAGATCTTCCCTGGGGCAGATACATACTCTTGACGTCGACGCTACATTCGAAAAATAAAAATATATAAGTATCTGTTACTCGTTTGACGGCGTGAACCCTCACCTCCTCTCCAACAGGTAGCCAGAAGCAACATCCGGCTCGCGAACGGCTTGTCCGTCGTCTACGTCAGTAACTGAACCGGAGGTTCTTCTAAGCATGCGCGGGAATTCCAAGCACCACAGTTGCGGAGCGGTAATTCTGAGGCCGTGCACGGCGAGATGGGGCCGTAGAAGAAAAGCAGGAAGGCGATTCGGGTTGAATGTTCGAGCAGGAATCGAGGGAGCGCGGGAATCGTGTCAAGAGTGTGCAGGCAGCATAGAGACACCGCACGAGGTGTCGATGTGATACTCATGCCTGCCTGTTTTTTAGTTTGACCACGTGTGACATTTTCATGTTTTTGGTGTGTTTATGTGTGACATTGTAATGCCATGTGTGTGACAGACACTTCAATGATTCCTCATTGTGCGCAGAACATATAGCTGTTATGTATATGTAACGAGAAGAATGTTAGAAAAAGCCCTCTTAGCACTATTTTCAGTGACATCTGTCAATGCATAAACTTTTTGCTTACCCTTTAACAGATAAAAGGCTGGCCATGCTATTGTTGATAGTTATAACCTTGATGTTACAGACAGTTCTTCATTATAGACAGTTCTTCACAATAAAGCTTCAGTCCTGCCAACCGTCACGCAACAGGTGTGACACTCACGCATTTCAGTGAGGTGATCCGCATCACCGCAATTAATGCATTTGTCACGCATTTTTGCCACCTGTGCCCAAGCTCTCTCTACTGTTATGAGAGTGCTGCTCTCAGCCCGACTAGTGCCTAAACAGTTAAGACTGCAGCTGAGCTCTCTGAGCTCGCGAGCGGCGCCGAGCTACAATGTATCTCTCTGCTCTGCCAGTCCGGCAAGTCTGTTGCCCTGGAAACAAGAATGCAAAATGGTGAGTCTGCAGGGTGGCCGGGACGGGCTGCGCGCTCAGTCGATACAGCCTCAGAGCTGTCAATCACACTGGCGCACGACAGGGGCCAGGATTAATCCAGATGTGCCGGCCTCGGATTAGGGCCCTCACGTCCAGAGGAGGCAGGAAGTGCAGAAGCGGCGGGGGATTAGAGAGCGGCGCACGAGACTCAGACGCAGTCTGCATCATGGCCTATTTGAAAGCGTCATGAGCATACGTGCCCCGAGAGCCTGTCACAGCTCTGCTCAAGCCCTGTTTCACTTTCCGGTGCCCCGTGTGCCACCACTAACAGTTCGATCCCGGCTGGGACTAGTCCGAGGAAGATGTGTGAAAAATCTTCAATGGCCTCGGGCTCTACAATCAATCATTATCTGATACGTCCACACGGCGTGAGTTAAACCTTACGAGTAGTGCAGCATTGTGTGCTAGCCGCCATAGACAGGGTCAGCGTCATTTTAGAAACCACTGGGGTGTTTTTAATTTTTTACCCCATAGAAAGTAATTTCTGTCACCCGGGCAAGCCTTCCGGAATGAATCCTTAAGCAAACAGCTGCTGCGCTGGCCTAAATGAAACATGATGTCTAACATCATAATGCTGATAGGGACAACAAAGGCCATCGGCGAGGCTCTACTTCCACTTGCTGGAATAAAACGCGGGCTAGGTGTCAAAGCAGAGACGGAAAGGTGCAGCCACTTACAGACTACAGGAGCACTGCCAGCAAGCACTCGTGCTCTAAGTTGACCTCGTCACGTGCTGTTGCTGTACCCTGTCCAGGCAGAGCCTAACTTGTGCCCCGGACTCCCCACTAACAGGATGAGTCTCATAGTGGGAGGCGGAGCAGGTGTCACAGGCTGAGGCAGTGCAGCACGGCTTGCTCTGATTGAAGAAGACACACACGCAGGCAATCTCCAGGGTCCCGCAGCAGCACCTCTTGGTGGATCATCCTATCAAGAGATTTGTCTAATTAAACTAGCAGATGTTTTGATGGATTATTAGGTCAAAGGGTTTAATATCCTTGCTTGACAGTACAAAGCAGCCTGTTTTATTTTCACAACACTAAGAGACTTGCTAAGTGAAAGTCACAGATAAGTAGGGTTTTTAAAGTTCCCGCTGGATAGAGGTCATACTGTTCTCTACTTGCAGTTTTCACTCACCATAGAGTAGTGCAGAGGGTTAACATGCTTGCTATAAAGAAAGTCTGCCAGCATAATTTGCAGAACTGTATTGTATGTGGATAGCTCAGTGGGTTGCAGCTTTTGTCACATAGTTCCCTTTGTTACTTGTGGTTCAGCTGGAGCGGAGGTTGGGGTGGAGGGTGCTGATGTTTTAGAAATTAAAAAATAGCTTAAAAAGCACCTGCTGCAGCGTATGACTTTCATGTTGTACTAATGAGTGTGTTTTCTGATATTTGTCTGTTTCCATGGACTTCGTTGCCTGATTTTGGTTGCAAGAAAGTGTCACTTTAAGTGTCACATTTAGTCACTGAATGTCTCTCATAAATCCACTGAATCTATGAAAATGTCAAACATAAGCAATCTGAAACATTAACAGCTGTGCTTTAATGTGTGTAATTTCTGATATTTATATGTGCCCCTTGTCTTCATTGCTTGATTTGCTTGCGTGAAAGTGTCACTCAGATTTGTGGAAATGTCACTCATAATTACACTGAAATTATGAAAATGTCACACAGAGCCATCTGAAACCTTGGCAGCTATGAAGCTTAGCCTCAAAATACTGAGCTATCGTTCCATGAATTAATATTATGTAATCAAATCCTTCAGAGATAATATCTTCTTAAATATGACCGGATTTCTTAGCATTACTAAAAATCTCCTTGAAACAGACAATTGACATCGGCCAAGTATGGAAAAAAATATTACTTGCCTACCACTCAGGCACTTCACATGTAAACAGATACAGTGAGGCCTCTAATATTGATGACAAATTTACATTAGCAATTCTACTCAGGGGCAGTTTCTGTTAGTGGGCAGAACAGTGTCGCCCCACTTGCTGCAAACTCAGCAGTAAGCACAGAATAATAAAATGCTCATTACCACTTTATTATTCTATGTGCTGCCAGCCATAGCCAGTGGATGGTGGTGGCGAGGCAGATTCATGTAGAGTGCAGGATGACGTTGTAGGTGCTCAAGTGCGCATGTCAGGTTGACATGCATACTTCAAAGGCAGCAATCCCAACGCTGTAAAACAGCTGAGAGGTTGCAGGCGCAGACCCCCAGCCTCAAAATGAGCGCTGGATTAACCTGCTCCAACCAATCCTGTAACTGCTCTGCAGCTCCAGGATTGGTTGGATTTGGGTGCACCAGGAGGGAATCCCTTACATTTCCTACCTTCTCCTTGTCACCCCCCAGGATCCATGCAGGGAGAGGAGCATCAGTTTGGAGTTCCCGGCCGCCAGCAGTATTTATGGTGAGTGCCGCACCATTAATAATGTTTCAAGCCGCCACTGCTTCCACGCCTAAAAAACGATATGTGGAATCATGCTGTATATTTTCACATATACAATAAATCCAACTTTTTTCCCAATAATCTGAACACTATTTTTTTAAGGCACTGCAGATTCAGTTATAGTCGATCTCTATATGGGATGATTATCGTGCTTTGTACATTTTGATTGATCTTTTGTTTGTATTTTCTGGGTAAGCATTTTCAGGATTAGAGGGACATTAAATAAACTACCATTGTCCACAGGATTGTCAACAGCAGTTTAAACTGTGGTCGGTGCTTTTTCATCACATGACCTCCTTTGTAACCTGAAAGATGGAGATAGGGCTGACGCTGCCAAGAAGAGCTGGATGCCTGCACCAGAAACTGACAGCGTGCTCTGGATATTAACTCACTCTTTATCAGCACAGATGGTAGATGTGGGCACTGCAGTTGGTGTGAACAGCTCTCGCGGTGTAGTGGCAGGTGGGTGGCTCCTCGGGCAAAGCAAGAGGTGGTAGTTAACTTCAATGCAATCTGCGATCAGCTTTTAAAGAGCAGAAGTAAGTAATTCTTGTGGTGCAACCCGGTCCCCAGTATATCAGTACCTTTGCTGAAAAACAACAGGCAAGGCACAGGCTGGGATAATCATACACTTTCTGCTATCTTCATCAGAAACTGATCCGGACTGGTGGTTCTGTTTCTTAGTAGAGTGAACATTTGACCGTCGTCACTGAATCAGACCACATGGACAGGAGATATGGGTAAACAACCTTTACAATGCAACTTTTACCACGCAGTGCCTTTACAACGCAACTTTTACAACACAAACCAATACAACGCATTGCGCTGGGGGGCGCTCTAGGATAGGGAATGGGTTTAATGTACTATCCAACACCTTCCCTGCTATCCACGGGGACTGGAGTTGGGATAGTAAATTAAACAATTCACTATCCAGCGCCTAAAAGCATTATGCGTTGTAATGGTATTCGTTGTAAATACCGCGTTGTAAAGGCACGCGATGTAAAAGTATGCGTTGTAACGTCATACATCCGGAGATATGTCCAGTGTTGATTCAGAGAGATGTCCTAGCAGAGCTCAGCTTCTAAATTGATCACAGGTCTGCCTTTTAGTTCCATTCACTGTAAAGAACACAAAACTGCGAGCACAGCTCTTAATAATGTAGATTACACTGATTACTGTGACACTTTTGTCACTCAGCAGAGCAAGGCAATTTTAGCATGCTGGCTGGTGCTGCCTTGTGCTTGCTGCACCTTGTTGTGAGTTGGTCCCACGGGCGCTATAATGGATGACTAAAGCATTTTAGTGGACTGATGTGAACACCAGCTCTAACATCCATGAGTGTAAGCACTGATGCATGGGACTTGGCAGGTCTGCTGGTGTGAAGAGTTATCTAATGCGAAATTAGACTGCCAGAAGGGAATTAAAGGGTGGTGTGTGTTGGAGTGGGTGGTAGACTAGGGGTGAACAAGGCACACATCTGGGTAAGAAAAGGTGGGGATTGGGATGATCGCTAATGTGAGCCTGGCTCACGAGTAAGACATCTTTAGAAGAAGATATCCTAAGTAACTACTGGTGTGGCCTTATTGATGTGAGTTAATACATACAATTCCCCGGTTCATAAATTGAGCCTTCTTTATAAGGAGAATTTCCAAAATCACCAGGTATTTAGTATTTTTTATCACCGTATCTATTTTGGGTTGTTAGCACAATATAGTTAGTAAACAAAACTGCAGACTGTCGCACTTCTGTAATCTTGATCCCCCTGGTGGTCCATGTCCCAGGGGACTGCACAATATATGTAGGAGGGGGGACCTAGGGACCGCCACCTCCCCAGGGCAAATCTGCAGTTATTAGGGGGCCAAGTGGTCCCCGCATCCCTAGGAATCACCACCTCCCCGGAGCAATAAAAGATACGTATGCGGGCAGGCTCGCTGGGCCCGCCCGCACCCCGAGTACTGCCACCTCCTAAGGCTAAATCTAACATTAATGCAAGAGGCTGCATGCATGGCCCCCCTCTGCCCCATGGATAGCCACCTTCCCGGGGCTAAAGGTAACATTAATGTGGGCAGGCTCGCTGGGCCCGCCCCAGGGACTGCCACCTCTTGGGCTAAATCTAACATTTGTGCAGGAGGCTGTGTGGCCCCCCTCAGCCCCATGGACCGCCACCTCCCTGGGGCTAAACATAACATTAAAGTGGGCGCCTTGGAACATTGAATCTCTACCAATCTGCTGCTGCCCTGCGTTGTTGGTCCGTGGTCCTTGATGGAGGGGGTCAAACCTTGCAAAAAGTGGTTGTTGTTGCTCCCGGTTTTCGCTGACCCAGGGACTACATTTCCCACCATCCCCTGGCCGGTGCTGGAAATCTGCATCATCGACGAGCGCCAGGAGGCGCATAAATTACCGGGAGGCCCCTTGCAGCGCGGGACATCTTGGAACATTGACTCTCTACCCATCTGCTGCTGCCCTGCGGTGTTGGTTCGTGGTCCTTGCAGGAGGGGGTCAAACCTTGCAAAAAGCGGTCGTTGTTGCTCCCGGTTTTCGCCGACCCAGGGACTACATTTCCCACCATCCCCTGGGCGGCGCTGGAACTCTGCATCAACGACAAGCGCCAGGAGACGCATAAATTACCGGGAGGCCCCGCGCAGCGCGGGACACGCGCGGGCTCACCCGGGCGAAGCCCGGGTCTAGGGCGGGCCCGTCCTTGCCCGTCATAGACTGGACTGGGCCACACCTCTGTCTTCTGAACTCCTGCTGCCGAGGGGTAAGCTTGACTATCATAGGGTCTGAACCTAAAAGTGTGCCTAAAATTGCTTTTTATCGTGCGCTCTGAAAAGGTATTCTCTTAAGCATGAGTAAACGGAAGGGCCCTGCCGCAACCCTAGATGCTTTCATTATAAGGGCAGAATCTTTACTCAATCACAAGATACAAATTGCAGAAAGGCGGTTGTCGCTCGAAACAATCAATACCCACCTGAGCTCACCCAGGCTTTCATGCACACCACATCTTTTTTCATTGGTGGGTTGGGGAGAGGGGGATCCG
Organism: Lissotriton helveticus; assembly: GCF_964261635.1. NCBI lineage: Eukaryota > Metazoa > Chordata > Amphibia > Caudata > Salamandridae > Lissotriton > Lissotriton helveticus. Next base: position 1,792,330,846 of record NC_136068.1, read on the forward strand.
GCAAAATCCTCTGTCGCCTCTTCAACATCGTCAGGAACAAACAATACACCTCCTCCACCTAGCCCAAGACCTGAGCCAGCACCTAGGGTGCAAAATACTAGTTCTGGGAAAATGGGGAATGATAAATGCATGAAAAAAGGGCTATCCCTGTGACAAGGAAAACAAGGGCTAAAGGGCGGGGGGATCTTTACAAGTAGCTAAGCCCATACCTACGATTGTCCCCCTAAAGGTATTTGCTAAGAGCGTATGTACCCAGACAGAACCTATAGAAAATTGTGTACATTCTGATCTGGGTATTCACTATGGGGACTTCGAGTCCATAGTTAAAAAATCCCTGGACTCCGCTAAGCCTACTACTGGAGGTTGAGTTCTTGTTTAGTGTATCCCTAAAACCTGTGGTAGAAAAACTGTACCAACTGCAAAACCTAATGGAATCAAGGGGAAATGGCAGTAAGCAACTTAGCGGAAGTCTACAAAAGGTAGGGGAATGTAGAGCTCAGGGTGTTCTACTTCTGCCCACAGCCAAGGAAGATCACAGGAGAACAATGGCGGTGACAGCACATAGTTCAAGGTTCAGTGTACCCTTACAAAATCCCAATCTATCAAGGGATAATATAACGATTACAACTGGGGATACTACAGGAGAGAGTGGCACACCCCAACGAAATAAGGAGGTTTCCCTTCATTGAGACCCACCAAACCCCAGACCAGGTAATCGCTCTGATAGGCCAATACTGTACAGCCCAAAGGGTACCGATCTGATCCCAAGAACTGATACGCTGGACCTTCCATCAGACGCTTGTCCATACGTATTAGTCCTAACAGGGGTACCAGTACTCAGGAGGGACCAAAAAGAGGATTGGGCGAATTTAAGGAATAAGACGGTAGATTGGCTAGTAAAACACAGGCAATTTAATCCTGCCAGAATAGACGACATAATAATGGTGCGGAGGGCGGGTTGGGTGGGAGGAACGAGGAAAGATATTGGGGGCGACTGCGTAGTGGTAAATTTTAGATGACCACTGATGGCCAGGGCGATCTTGGCAAATAAAGAAGTAACTGATGTTGGGGACACCGATGTTAGTGTTTTGCCACTAGGGTATTTCTAACGCCCATCTGTAAGAGGAAAGGCTATTGTGGTAGATCCAACACTTCGATTGTTTAATGGCTTTGAGGTACTGTCCTCTTTAGATGACCAGGATTGACATCTAAAGTTACCACACCAAGGGTTGGATGCTCTTATACAGGCCAGTAAAAAGGTTCCCACAGTCAGGGAAAATATTTCTGTGGGGACTATGCCAGGGGAACATTATCAGGCTGAGCCACCAAGAAGGCAAATTATTGAAACAGCACCTATAGAAGTGGAGGTGGCAGATCGAGGGGGGAGTAGAAACACTGATGCAGGTTATAATAACATAAGTTCTCCTATGGGTTCCTCAGGAGGTCTACCAACCCAGCATAGGGATGTGACCGTGAACCACAACCTCTGCCTCACATCATGGAATATTGCAGGCCTAAAGAGGAATTCACCTGACCTAACGTGGAATGAATATATAGAGGCTAGCAATATTATGCTTCTACAGGAGACCTGGGTAATAGAAACACCCCATAGAGTAAGCTTCAAAACATATAGTGTGGAAGCAAGTCCATCAGTGAGAGGTAGACCCTCGGGGGGGTTGGTGGTATGGATACGGTTTACCTTGGAAATCAAGATCGTCCAATTAAAAATATCATCCAAGGACATTTTGGGATTAAAACTGCAAAAAAACGGGAGGTCATATTTCTATTTAATATTTATAACAGGCCAGGCCCCGCACACCGCGAATCAGAAATAATAATGCAGCTGGAGTCCTCTATAGAGACACTGGGCCATAGTCCAAAGATTGTAATTGGAGGTGACTTCAATTGCAATTTTGAGCCCGTGCCAGGATTTGGTAACCTGACCGAGGAGGAAGACATGGCCTACAACATCCCTGTGCTGGAAAGCGAGAAGGTGGCAAAGTACACAGCTGCCGTGAACCAACTATTAAGAATTACAATGGGCCGTAGTCTGAGAGCATGTAACGGACGCTTGCCGTCTGATAGACCTAAGAGTTTAACTTTTGGGAGGGGCAAATCCAGGACAAACATAGATTATATACTGGTGACACTCAACCTTTGGAGTCATTTGGTTGATCTAGTAATCGACCCTAGGACAGAGAGCGATCACCGACCTTTGAGGCTTATGCTATGCTTGGATGTTTTCTTTCCCGCTTATATTGATCCCAAGGAAATCGGTTTGCTAGAGGATGGCATCATCCTAAAGAATAACAATTGAGCTGTAAAATGGCCATATATACTTGGGAATGAAAAAGCTATTACTAGTTTTTATTCTACTTTTGTAGATATTTTGGAACCCCTAGTAGAACAAACTGCCAACCCTATTAGGATTAATGACCTACATGCTAGGTGGGTAAACGCGCTCGGCCCAGTGCTAAGTAAAATCCCAAAATCAAGGAAAGCTGGAAAACCAGAGGGGCATACTAATAATAATTCCTGGTTTAACAAGAGCTGCAGAGATGCAAAAACCGAATTAGTGCAGGCAATTAAAAGTGGAGATATCTCCACCATAATGTCAAAGAGGAAAAATTACAAGCAGTCCCAGACAGACGCAAAGAGACTATGGGACGAAGAGCTGTGGTCGAGCTTAATTAGCGCGGCCAAAGCTAAGGACCAGGCTGGGTTTTGGAACCTGATAGCCAAAGGGAATAGGTCGGGAAGAACACAAAGAGACCTATTCCTCGATGAGGATACTTGGGTTCAACACTTTTCTGACCTCTATGCTGAAACTGAGGGAGCCGCTTTTATGATATCAGAAGAGATGATCAATAGTGCCAAGGCGGCTAAACTATGTTTCAGCATTAAGGAAACATTATTAGTTCTGGAGTCAATCAAATCTAGCAAGGCCCGGGCCGGATAAAATTCCGGGCGACCTTTTAAAACACAACGTGGATGTATGGGGACCGTATATCAACTGTCTCTGTAATGCGATAGCGGACTTTGAGCCAATACCCCACACATGGAAGGGTGCAGAAATAGTGACAATTTTTAAAAAGGATGACCTTCACAATCCGGTAAACTCAACATACCACAGAAGATATTTGCAAGACACATTTTATTTAGGTTAACAGCATGGATCGAGGAGGCCGATTTATTGTCAAAGTATCAAGCAGGATTTAGGAGGAAGTGTAGCACTATAGACCAAGTTTTCAGGTTTATGTGTATAGCCTGGAAATACATAAACTTTAGGAAAGGCTGTCTATACATAGCTTTCGTAGATTTAAAAGCTGCGTTCAATTTGGTACCCAGGAATTTACTATGGGGATGTTTGGCGGAACAGGGGGTGCCAATCGAACTGCTTGTACAAATGATCAGGCTCCATGAGGGAAATTACGTGAAGGTTAGATGGGGACAGGGAGGCGAGCTCCCCAAGGAAATACCTGTGAGGCGGGGAGTACGCCAAGGTTGCGTACTAGCTCCCACCCTTTTTAGCCTTTACGTAAATGATATCCCTAAACATCTGGAAGCCTGTAAAAATGATTCCCCCAAGCTGTGTGGCGAAGTGATACCTGCATTACTTTTTGCAGATGACACTATCTTGATCTCGCAAACCCCAAGTGGACTGCAAAATTTGATGAACTCCTTCCAGCTATACTGTAAAGGCAAAGGCCTCCAGATCAGGTCATTTAAAAAAAATTAGAGCTAAACCTTCAAAAGCTAGAGTATGTAGATAATTTGAACTATCTGGGCTTCATACTGGACACTAATCTGTCCTGGAAGCACCAACTTAACAAGAATAAAGTAATCCTGCTTCAAAATAGTTCCCCTATTATTAAACAGCACAGGGAGAGCACCTGCTATTGAGGTTTTTAAGTTTAAGGCACAAACGGCAGCTCTGTACGGAGCAGAGATATGGGGACCTCAAAGCAAAAGAAATTTTGAAATGGGGGAGAACAATGTTGTCAGAAAACCACTATCCCTCCCAACTAGGACCCCGTTGACCCCAGTAATACTCAATCTAAATCTGAGGCGTTTGTATAATTATGCTGCACTACGTCCCCTCTTGCTCTGGGTAAGAATCTGGTCTACACCAGAGCTCTTACACTATAAAAGGGGCCTACAAGAGATAATGACTCTCGCCTGCTTTAAAACCATATCTTGGTTTCAACACTTGGCATCTTGGTTTGAGAGAATAGGGCTATTACATTACTGGGAGGAGCCTATGGAATTAACTACGGCATGTAGCAAAACAGTCAAGACAGCTTTCTGGACTTATGTAAATGATAAAATGACCCTAACCAAGGTTCGTTAACAGCTTCCTTCCTCATGTTAAAGGATATAGCCCGCTTCGAACCACTGCTAGATGAGGTGAGCCCACAAATCATGAAATCTCTATACTTAAAGTACAGATATGGGGTATTGCAGACAAACTTAAATAAATCCAAATGGGAAAATAATAGAGCTGAAAAAGATTATGATAAGTGCACGTTCTGTATAGACGAGACCAAGGCTGTAGAAGATGAGTCTCACATATTATTTTTCTGTCCCCTGTATGCCGTTTCAAGGCAAAAATGGATTAAGCCTCTGTGTAATAACCTGAGTATCAGGCATTACCGAGAGGCCACAACTTTTACAAACCCTGCAGCAAACAGTTAACGCACTCAATTACCATTCAATAAAACTTGAGGTGCAGGTCGACCTATTAAATACTCTGGCCCTATTCACGTCTGGGATCGAGAGTAAATTGGATAAACTCAATGCCCTAATTTTACGGGCGCAAGCCTCCACAAACCTCGTCGAATCAACCTGTTGTTGTTCCCCAATTATAGATTCTCTTTCTCTTCTTCCAGAATGCCTAACCACAGTCATAAGGGAAGTGAAGTTGTTGAGAGGAGGAAACGTTTCTACCAAACCGTCATCCCCCTCACGGCAAGATCACTTTAAACCTATAGAACCTCCTGCTAAGCAGAACATAAACCTAAAAGAAGGCGAGGCTCCAAACAAAGGAACAACCACTGGCCAATTGAAGCTGAACGGTCACACTCAGGGCGCCCACTCAAAATCAAACCCAACGGCAGAAAACAGCCCGTCATCGCCACCAACCGGTCCCATTACCATGCAAGATCATCTCGAGCCTGTGCAAACATACAGCCCCATTACTCAAAGTGACCTAACAGCGGTGGCCCATCCGGGGCCAGTTTTACCATGCAGCAAAAGAGAGCGCAAACGCCAGCGCAAAGCCATAAATAAACTAAGGATAAACACCAACATTGTCCACCAGGAACTCTTCCCTAGCTTTAAAAAAGTTGAAAACAAAAGACCCCCCGTCATAAACAGTGTCGCAGTGCAAACAACCACCCTCAAGGGGGTCACTCCGGAAAAACCCACCCAAGAATCTGCAAACAGCCCAAAGGTCCGAAGCAATCAAATAATGGCTCCAGAAACAGCCGTGGGCAGGGTTCACACAGAATTCTTAAGGGTGAGCACAGATATGGCAAGTGCAACAGGGCCTAGGATGACAACAGAGACGACATCAGGAAACCCCAGTCCATCGATGGCTCTCACTTCCCTGGGAAAAGAAAACGCAAAGCCAAGAATCAATTACCCCAAAACTATTTGCAACGACCCTAAAGCTGCGACCAGTCAAAATTCACACTTGACGAGGGCTCCACAACGACTGTCACAACAGTTATATGAAACCAATCTAGACAGGACAGTCGAAAATTCCAAGATTAAGCCTACAGGTGTCCCGGAGTCAAACAACACTGATCCACCTTGCCATCAGATTCTACTGGCCCCTGAATATAAATCAAAAGGTCGGCACGACATTCTTAACAGATCTAATCTGCTAAAACTAGCAGAAGGAATCACGGGTCTAGCTGGACTGCCCACGAACAATATTGAATCCATCGAATTCATCGCCCCCCGAGGAAATCAACCCTCTGAGGCCACTGTGGTGACTTTCTCATCGCCCAGCTGGGTAGGAGCTTTTCTTGAACAGAAGCCGACACTGCGGAACTGGGGAATTAGAGTGTATCCTTAATCCATCCCCGGGTATCCCACCTCCCTGTTAACAAGGCCGACCTCACCCAGCTACCTGTCAACATCTAAAACAACAGGAGGCACAAGACCCTACTCGGTCTTAAAAAACGCTTCAGGGGCCGACGTCAAACCAAAAGGGCCCGAAAAAGTTGGGGTCAACGAAGAATCCAATTACAGCTGGGGGTGGCTGCCAGCAATCCTGTCATCAAAACATTCAAACTGACCGCCAGCGGGGGAAATACTTGCAGAAATACACAATTCCGCCAGAAAACCCCTTTCAGCGGCAGATACATGGCACAAAAGATATACCAAACAGGGACAGTCTCCATTCTCACTGTGCTCATGGAATATCAGTGGACTTCAACAAAAAACTTCAAACGAAGACACTATGGCTTTTCTGTGCAAACATACAGCAATCGCCCTACAGGAAACTTGGGCGACAGAGGGCTGTCCCATAGAAGGATACATCGAGTTCTGGAAACCAGCTCTCAGGGATAACCGATTTGGCCACCCTAAAGGCGGCCTGTCCACATACATCACAAATAATCTAAAAGGCGCTCTCAGCCAAATCCCCCTCAAAGAAGACTGGTTACTTGGGGTTAAAATCAATCCCTCTGGGAGGCAGCGTCCAATTCTCCTTGTCAATAGGTATATTAACCCCTGCACCCGTACAAAAAAAAGACCACTACATTGCTACTGAATATCCCAACTCGGACCGCATCTTTACGGGAGATTTCAACACAAATCTATTCCAGGGGATCGCAGCAGACACGGAAGGGCCGGACATGACTAATATTATTGAGGCTTTGACTCAATCCAAACCCCTGAAGCAAGCCCCAAACATATTAGGTGAGCTCTCTGTGACGAGATTCTATAATGCAGGCTACCTAGTAGTGAACGGAAGGACAACAAGCGATTCACCCCCAAACTGGACCTGGTCGAACGGAAGAAAAAAATCGTACTTATATTTCACTATCTGCAATTCTCAACTACTGTTCAAATTGAACTGTTTTTGCATCCACCCACGGTCCGAAAGCGACCATAGGCCCCAGGTCATCACTTTTAGCGCAAACCTGGAACTCCATAAAGCGGCTCCCTCAACTTACAAGGGAATTCATACGGAAAACCTCAAGCGCCTTAAATGGAATGAAACCAACAGTCAGAGTGTTCTAAAAGCAAGCAAGGACTACATAACAGGCAGTCTTGACAAAGAAGCCAACCCGATATGGAAATGGTCGCAGTTGTGCCTCCACCTGATCAACTCATATCCTGCGACTGCTCAGAGCTCAAATCGTTTGCCTCCAGTAGGGGCCGAGACCTCAGCCGCCATTAAACCACTAAAGAGAGCAAGGAACACCGCACTGAGGTTGATTTTAAAATTTCCTCGGAACAGCGCCTTCCTTGCCACATATCATCATGCCCAAAAAGCATTCAGGAGGGCAGTCTCCCAAGAGAAACAGGCTCAGGAAATGTTGGTCCCTTGTTAACCGCACCCACCTAAACCTGACAAACTTTGGCTCTGCAAATATCCAGGAAGCAGAATGGGTAACATATCTAACAGATCACTTCCAGGCACAAGATAACCATGATAGCTCCAGACCACCCATGGGACGCGGGACTGCAGATGACGACTCACTGAACACCTCTTTGGATACAAACCAGGGACTTACCCCTGTATACGCATTAACAGAGGAACGAGTCACCAAAGTAGTGACACAAGGGAGACAAGATGTAGCACCAGGCCCCAATGGCCTGCCACAAAGGCTATTTAAATCGGACATTCCTTTTTGGTCCATGGTGTTATTGAATCTTTTTAACTACACCCTGCGAACATTGACAATCCCGGACTCATGGCGGGGCGCAATAATTCATCCATCTACAAATCTGGCTCACGAGCTATGCCCAACAACTATAGACTAATTGCCCTACTGGACATAGAGGCAAAACATTTTGCAGGACTTATTCTGGAGGATCTAAGGCAATGGGCAAAGGACCACGATCTGATTCCTCTAAACCAGACAGGGTTCGTTGCCAACTCAGGAACTATGATAAATTTACTGGCAGTTTCCACCATAATCGACAAAGCTTTATCAACAAACAGGATGGTCTTCTGCAGCTTTGTCGATTTTAAAGCAGCGTTCGATAGAGTGCCCAGGGCGGCCCTTTGGAAAAAACTGACTCAGTGGGGCATTCCAAATGAAATATTGAACCCAATTATTCAACTCTACTCTGACACATGGGTCCGAGTGAAGCTAGGGTCCGGCTCGCGTCTCTCGCGAAAAATCATGAACTCATCATGACCTCACGCGGTGTCAAGCAGGGTTGCGTGCTGGCCCCTCTCCTCTTTAACCTATTTATAGCCGACCTGTCAAGCACTCTAGACAAGGTAAATAGCCATCCACCCAAAATAGGAGGTGCGGCATTATGTAACCTTTTATACGCCGACGATTTGGCCTTGTTTAGCCTAATTAGAGTAGGGTTACAAAGGCTCCTTGCTGAACTATCACAATACACGTCTGACAACCAGCTAGAAATCAACATGGAGAAAACCCTGATAGTCCCATTTGGCAAGAAACACCATAGCGGCGGTGGCTGGTCAATTAACAATACAAGCCTTTCGATTGGCCAGTCATATAAATATTTAGGCGTCCATCTGGACGCAAGGGGCAGCTTCTCAAAGCAAAGCAGTGTGATCGCAGCTAAAACTACGGCTTTAGTGGTATCCTTAGCCAAGTTATCGAAGAAACTCTCAGGCCCAACCTTTGCCCCTTTATTAGAAGTTCTTAGAGCAAAAATTGGGCCAACACTTTCTTATGGCATAGAGATCTTTAAAGGCAAAATGAATACTGCCCTTAACAAATATACAACTAAAATCTACAGGAAGGTACTTCATTTACCAAGCGTTGCCTCCCCTGCTCAGATCAGACTAGAGCTGGGATTAACCAACTATGAAGCCTCTAACGTTGGTACTTACCTTAAGCTATGTCACAAATTAAGACAGGCCGAACCAGGCACGCTAGAATCCCTAATATGGAAAGAAATAAATTAGACTAATCCAGGGGGAACATTCGGGTGCCTTTTGAATGATTACATTCATCAAATGTCAGCTGCCGATCTTTGGGCCCTCAACCCCAGTCAGACTGTTTTTAAAACCACAATCAAAAAATGCGTAAGACTGAAATCTCTGGCTTCAGACAAAGCTCTTGTCACGAAACGCAGTCACTCCTGGGCGGTAGTTAATTCCTACAAACGATTGACCCCTGCGGCCTACCTCTCCACGAAATTTGCACTTTATCTAAAGCGCTGTCTGATTGCCCTAAGATTGGGAGATTGGGGCTTTCTCCAAAATCTTCCCACCTGGCGTCGCAAGAAGGAAGACACAACATGCAGAGGATGCGGGTCAGCAACAGAAACAATCTTGCACGTGCTCTGCATCTGTCCCTCATTCAATCTCCAGCGCCGATGCCTGCTCAAGCCAGAATGGAACAGGCTTGGTATTCGGACCTGCAGGCACGCCATTATCGCTGCTCTGTCTCCAGATAACATTGTTTGAAATATAAACCTGTCCAAATGTATTCATCACGCTTATCGCAATCTAGATAAAATGGACATTGCTGAGGCCATATAGCTGATTGCTAAGACGGAACCTGCACTTTAATAGACCTAGCAATAACGGGGAGAGTTAATTTACAAATCTAAAGGTTTTTAACTAACATACTTACGGTCATATTTTATTCTTTTATCATCTTTTATTTATAAAACTGTACACAATGTGATTTGTGCAATCTTTTAAAGATATGTTTTTTATATCTAAATAAAGAATTACTACTAAGAGAAGCAGAACGTATAATGAGGACGGATACAACGCACTGCTTATGACCTCAAATATTACATCACTCATTACATGATCAGTGACATCACTGACGACTTCTCAAATGACATCACTGATGACATCATCCATAAAAACACTCATTACCATTCACACCCCATACAATCTCGTGTATGCCTACTCACACACCCACACAACCACTCACATACCCATTTACGGACCCATGCCAGTACTCACATACCCACTCAATATTCCATAGAGCCACTCACTCATACAGCCATTCACAACCATTCACTCACCCTTACAGCCATTCATACAACCAGTCACCCATACACCTTAAGAGGTTGTATGGGGTGTAAGTGGGTGTGTGAGTGGTTCTGTGGATGATGTCATCAGTGATGTAAGTTGAGATGGGTATTTTGTGATTTGGCGGGTGTGCATGCTCCTAGAGGGTCAGCCCACAGTGTTTTGGAGAGAGTGCATGCAGCCTCTCTAACCAAACCTTCTCGAGGCCCAGGAGACCCCATCCCTGGAGCAGATTAGTTAATATTTAAAGAAAGAGGGCTTGTGGCCCCTTCATCCTCGAGCCATTTTTAGGCCCCAGGTACCCCATCCATTGAGTGCTTGATTTTTAATGTGAAGATTGGTGCACAGTTTCTCTTTGGACCATTTTTAAGTCCCAGGGTTCCAATTTCCTGGGACTACTTTCTTTTTAATGAGGAGAGGGCGCATATCCCCCCTCTCAAGGATAATTTTAGATCCTGTGAGACCCCATCCCTCAGGGCCGCTTCATTTCTGATGGGGAGAGAACCATGCAGCCCTCTCCCTGGGCCATTATTACCCCTGCTGACATATCTCCCAGGGCCTAAAGCCTTTTTTGTAAATGGGAGGGGCTGTGAGGTCCCACTCCCAGAGCCATCCTATAGTGTGGGGGGCTCATCCCACAGGGCCTAATTGCAGCAGTGTCCCGGGGGAACCCCATTCTCCAGGGTCATTGCTGTTTGGTGCCCGGAAGAGTGTAGGCATTCCCTGTCTGCACTCTTACCAGCAAGAAACATAACTTTGCATCCACAAAATGTAAATAGTTGGGGGACCCTGCAGGGTGAGCCGCAAGGCTCCAGTTAGCTCACCAGCCACTCCTGTGGTGGGAGCAAATTTTAAAATAAATAAATCAGTGGGTGTTCTGTTGCCCTCTCAGGGCACCGACATCTATCAGTACAGTGGGCGCTGTGAGGGAAGGCCCAAGGTCCCCGCTGCCTTGACCGGCTCCTCAGCCAGCACCCACTGAAGTACTGGTGCAAGCCAGCTCCATGTCTTTGCTTCCACCCTGGCGGGAACAGCTCTATTCTCTGCCCTCTTCTGGTAGGGAGCAAAGTTGTGTTTTCTGCCTGGGAGAGTGCGGGCAGGGTGTGCCTGCACTCTCCTGGGCATAAAATAACATTTTCCTGGGGGATGGAGTATTTGGGGACACTGCTTGGATCAGGCATGCAGCCCACCTTCCCAGAATATACCAGAAGCCCCAGGGAATAGGCTCCCCGGGGCTTCATTGAGGCTTGGGGAGGGGTCTGAGTGCCCCTTTCCTCGAATTATAAAAAAGCTCAAGAGGATGGGGCCTCATAGAAGCTCTGAGACCACATGTCCCCCAATTATAAAAAATCAGCCCTAGAGGATGAGGTCCTGAGGCTTTCAGTGGAGTTCGGGCACAGTGGTGCCTGCCCCCCTCCTCTAGGGAATGGGGACTATAGAAGGTTTCAGGAGGAAAGCTGCACCCCCCTTCCATTAAACCATACCCCTAAATCACTTTGCCCACCCAAGTAAAAACATTTTTTTTTAAAGTTGAAGACACCCTCAGGCCTCGAAAAATCATACAAATGTTTCTTGACAAAGGAAAAAAAAAGAAGAGGGAAAGAAAAGAGAAGGAAACAGGTGAAGGAAGAGGGGAAAAAAACCAAAAACATTCGCAGCAAATCTAAGGCTTGGGCAAATTCTATATGTGGCTACCCTTTTTTTTTTTTGGTCCGGGATGTAGGGTTAGATAAGGTGATTTTGAGTAAGGGGGGGAGGTGGAGGGAGATGAGGTGTGGTACAGATGTCTTCACAGAAGCTCATGATTGAGCCTAGTTTTTGGTGGTGGGTGGAGAGGCGGTAGAGGGAGGGGGTGTTCTCAGACAGGGGGCGAGAGCCGAAAAAACAAGTGCACCGCACGTTGGTGATAGTAGCGTGTGCACTATTGTTGATGGGGTCGAACCTGCAGTATGTATCATGCAAATGAGTGAGATTCATAGAGGATTAGCGGTGTTCTATGGAAATATGGTACCTTTGTTACCAATTTGGATGGGTTTACTAAAATTGGCGTCCATTAATATTTGTGGCTTAAACGATGTGAAGAAAAGACAAAAAGTTGCGGTGGGACTACAAGCATTGGGTGAAAATATCATATGTCTCTAAGAGACACATCATGATGGCCTACAACTGCATATTCTAAAAACATTGGGATTTAGTGTGATAACTGCGACTACACAGATGGCCAGAGTACGAGAGGTGGCAATTTTGGCCAAAATAGGTGGACTTTAGTTTATTCGATCATGCGCAGATAAATTCGGCCGATGGGTGGTCACTGAGTGTCAATATGCTGTAAAATAAGAAATTAACGTTGTGCACACTATATGGATGCAATAGCAATGACCCCACTGTACTATCTATCTATCTCTGCATTTCTAAAGCACGCTACATACCCATGAGGGCCTCAAGGTGCTGGGGGGGGGTGGGGGAGGGGGAGAGCTTCTACTGGTCAAAGAGCCAGGTCTTGAGAAGTCTTCTGAAGGCCAGCAGATCCTGGGTCTGTCGTAGGCTGGTGGGAAGAGTGTTCCAGGTCTTGGCAGCGAGGTAGGAGAAGGATCTGCCACCGGCGGTGGCTTTCTGGATGCGAGGAACTGTGGTGAAGGGCGGCTGAGTGGTGACTTCAGGTGGGGGTGTGGAAGCTGAGTCGGTTGTTGAGGTACGTAGGTCCGGTGTTCTGTAGTGCCTTGTGTGCATGGATGAGGAGCTTAAAGGTGATCCTCTTGTTGACGGGGAGCCAGTGCAGGCCTCTCAGGTGGGGTGTGATGTGGCTGCGTCGGGGTACGTCGAGGATCAGTCGTGCCGAGGCGTTCTGAATTTGTTGTAGTTGTCTCAGGAGCTTGGTTGTTGTTCCTGAGTAGAGGGCGTTCCCATAGTCGAGTCTGCTGGTGACCAGGGCGTGGGTGACGGTTTTTCTCGTGTCGGGGGGATCCATTTGAAGATCCTGCATAGCATTCAGAGGGTGTTGAAGCAGGACGCGGAGATGATGTTGACTTGCCTGGTCATGGAGAGGGTGGAGTTGAGGATGACCCCCAGGTTGCGTGCGTGGTCCGTTGGTTCCTGGGCTGCGCCTAGCGATGTGGGCCACCAAGAGTGGTCCCAGGCTGGTGGGGTGGGTCCGAGAATGAGGACCTCTGTCTTGTTCGAGTTCAGCTTCAGTCTGCTGTCCTTCATCCAGTCGGCCACAGCCTTCATTCCTCTGTGGAGGTTGGCTTTGGCAGTGTGGGGGTCTTCGGTGAGGGATATGATCAGCTCGGTGTCGTCTGCGTAGGAGGTGATGTTGAGGTTATGTTGTCGTGCGACGTGGGCGAGCGGTGCCATGTAGATATTGAACAGCGTTGGGCTGAGGGAGGATCCCTGTGGGACGCCGTAGATGATCTCAGTGGTTTTTGAGCGGAAGGGTGGGAGGCGGACGCTCTGGGTTCTGCCGTAGAGGAAGGAAGTGGTCCAGGCCAGGGCCTTCTCTTGAATTCCGGTGTCGTGGAGGCGTGCTGATAGGGTTCGGTGGCAGACTGTGGGATGAGGGCGGCTGTTTCTCCTTTGTCCATCAGGATCCTGATGTCATCAGTGGCAGCGATGAGGGCGGTCTCGGTGCTGTGGTTGCTGCGAAAACCGGATTGGGAAGGTCCAGGATGTTGTTGTCTTCGAGGTAGCGGGTCAGCTGTTTGTTGACAATCTTCTCTGTCACTTTTGCGGGGAAGGGGAGCAGGGAGATGGGCCGGAAGTTCTTGAATACTATTTCGAATGAACTTGCTGATTGGCCACTTACACTGGTGGTATGTGGGGATTTTAATATTAATTTACCCAATTATTGGTCATTAGAGGAAACCTGGAGATATGTGGGAGTAAAGCCCTAAGTTTTTAAAGATTTGAGGAATATGTGTCCCATGCCTGGCCTAGTCGATTGTTGGCAGCTGTTAAGACTGGATGATCCGGAGGAGGAGCTACGCTAGCGAACAAGATGGCTGCTTAGGCTCCCGGTTCCACCGACCTCCGTCTCCCACCAGACGATCCTGTCATTAATCCTGTGTTCACGCCAGACCCCCGTGTGGATGAACCGGCGCACAGTCTGATGGTGCAATCCCGGGAATTTTACCGCCTTGGTTGACGGAGTTACGTCGTGTTTCAGTTCGCGGCCTATCCCAGCTTGTGAGCCGGGGCCTCGAGTATTAGCCCAGCTGGGTTACAGTTGAACAACATCGGCCGTGGGAGCTGGGTAGGGTCCGGTCTATTGCTATTAGAGGTTATGTTTGCCCGATTTTGATGGCGGTCATTTGAGCTGGTCAACATCGAAGGAGTGGTGATGAGGCACAACTGAGGCTGTGGGCGGAGGTCCCTGACCCGGTGAACCGATTTCCCCCCCGCCGGTGTTCGAATCGTCGGAGTCTTCGCTTGCGGTAGCGGAGTGCAGATTGCTGCCGTGGTGAACGATAAGTCGCCCTCCGCTGCCGTCCGTTCCGCTCTTGCCTGTTCCCTCTCTGAGGGAAGTGAACATGGTCAATACTGAGCGAGGAGAGATGGGTCGGACGAAGTGTGAACCGTCGCTGAGGACTGTACTGGCAGCCATTGGGACACTTCATTCTCATGTGGAAGCCCTTGTTCACAAAATGACTGCGGTTATGCTTGAGACAGGGCGTATGAGACCGGACTCTGCTCCAGTGCAAGAACTAAAGTGAGCTAAGATGCCCACGATGACCATTTTAACGGAAGATGAGGGCCCGTGCAACAAGAGGTGTCGAAGCCTCCGGTCAGTGTACTGGTTGATAACCGCGAGCTCGGTGCTTCGAACGGCTCGTTAAGCCTAACATCGCTGCTGACTGTGGGAGGACTGATCGGTGCGCCCTTTCCGGAGACTCCTGTTGGGAACTGTTCTCGGATTGAAACAACGTCTTTCCCCTCCCTGGCAGTTTCACTATGATTGCGATGGAAACAACGTTGGGATTTAATGACAGTGTGAGGGATCTTCAGTGCAAATGGGGTTCTCACAGACTTAATATTTTTGATTCGTCTCAGGCTGAACTTTGCTGAACTCTTTTCGCACTTCGACTCTCCTGTGGAGGTGGCGGTTCGACCGGAAGGGGTTCGCATGATTGATCGGAAGGGCCAAGGATGAGACTGATTAACTGGGTTTGATATCGTGGCCCCAATGGACATGGGATTTGCTACCATTGTGCTTACGGGAGGTTGGGCGGTGTTTACAGCTTCCCCTGTTTCGTTCTAAAAGGGCTTCCTTATAGATTTGTGGTTCCATTACAGGGGTTGCTTGGTTCTGGCGGGGGGACCGGTGGCCCATACGAAGGTGCCCTCCTCCATTTTCTACTTTTAGTATTTAGTTGGATGTGGCGACAGGCACACTGCTAGTTGGGGTTAGGCGAAAGCCATATGCAGGGGTGCAGGGTGGGGGGAAGGGGTTTTTGTATTGTATATGTTTTTGTTTTTTGTTTGATATCCTATTCGTATCCTGAAATTGGGGGCCCTCCTGACGGGCAATCCTGTTTTGTGGGTAGACGGGTCCTGGGGGCGGTATTGTTTGCACTGACCTTGACAATGTGTTGTGTATCTTATTGCTGTTCGCGGGTTGCGGTCGTTGTTTTGGCCCACTTCTCTGCTGTGCTACGCTCTCCTGCCACTCGAAATTGCCTTGCTTCATGACAAATCCTGTTTCTTTGGGTGGTGGGGTTCGTGGTCAGTACTGGTTGGACTGGACCTTGAATATTTCTTGTATACTACACGGCCGCATGCTAGTTACAATTCTTGGCTCAGCTCTCGCATTGGGGGTCATCCGTCTATTCTGCGTGATATGTCTGTATATTTGTTTTTTTGTTCCGTAATGTAAGGCACCTGCCGTTGATTTTTTGTTTTGAATTAATAAAAAGATTTTTTTTTTTTAAAAGACTGGATTATCCTGGATATACATACTTTTCTATTCCACATATGCTCTATGCCAGGTTGGACTATATGTTAATTTCTAATTCATTAAATTCAAAGTGTCAAATAGTCAAATTATCACGGGTGCTCTCAGATCATAATCCATTGGTGTTGGAATTAGAAACGGGGTTAGTCAATCCTAATGTGGGGGATTGAACATTTGAAAGAGCTTTGCTCTACGACCCTGGTTATTGTGCAAACATGGGACAATGGATCCCAATGTTTTTAGCTGAGAATATGGGGGGTACTTCAATTGAAATAGTCTGGGATGCAATGAAGGCGGTTATTAGAGGGGAAACACTCCGGTTTTCCTAGAATCGTAATGCACAGGTCAGGCATTCAGTGCAAGTGCTGCAGGATAATCTGGGGATGGCAGAAGAGGAGCTGGTGCCGGTAGTCAGAGAAGGCCAGAATGTGGAGACAGTACAACACCAGATTGCAATTGCCGAAGCAGCTATCACTAACATATTTACGGATAAAGCTGTGAGTAAGGCTCTTTCACAGAAAGAAAAGATATAAGAGATAAATGAGCAGATTGGGATATCGCTCTTTATATACGGCCAATGACACAAGTATTCAGGGGGATATTGAAGAGTATCTAGATCCCCTAGTATTTACAAAATTTGATAGTGAGGACCAGTCAACCCTTGACAGCTCACCTTGTGGGCCTGAAATACAGTTGACCCTGAATAGTCTAGCAAAGGGTAAAGCAGTAGTGTTAAAAAAAAAAGATTAAGCCCCCAGAAAATCTGAGATCATACTGGCCTATCACATTAATAAATGCGGTCTCCAAGATCTACTCACAGGGTTGGCTAACAAGCCTATTAAGGAATCAGAGGCCAGCATTTATGAAGGACAAAGACACAAGCCAATTAAAAATATGGGCGGATAGTGGGCGCACTTCTCTTCCATACTCTACTACAGCAGAACTCCAAGGGAGCCCATGCGTCCTGGCTCAGGCTTGACCGAAAAATGGCAGATGTGTTGCAGTGATGATGTATTATTTCAGGAACCATGAGACCTATATACTTCACTTTGGTGTCAAAACATAGGTTTTGGGGGTCAGGTTGTTGTATAGAGGCAGAAAATACCTCCTCAGAGCAACCCTTCCGCCATTTTTAAAAATTATGGCAGCTTAATAATGATGTGTTTTAGCCATCATATGGGTAATTAATTTTAATATTGTTTTTGTTTAGGGTTTCCAGTTGTTTCAAATTTGTAAACAACAGTGAAGTAGGTGGTAGCAGAGGGTTTTTACCCCCTGACAGAGCAAGGCAACCTACAAAATCTGAGGACACTTTCAAAAAAGAAAAATGTGTCATAAGCTAAACTAATCCAAAAGAAAAGCTAACATTAACTGCGGTTGGACGGAAGAGAGTTTGAGATTCTGCAGAAGTACAGCAAGACAAAGTTCACAAAAGATTGAAACTGATGAAGAGAGGCCTGAATAGAAAAAAAACAATACCACAAACAAGTGAATCACAACAAGAATCTGAATCTTCTGAGAAAGAGACAACAACCAAACCCAATACCCAGCCACTTAGAAGATGGATGGCTACCCCTTGTCCTCCTCCAACAACTGATCATGAAGCAGAGGACTTTCAATGTATTATCTGTGGTTTAGCCAGAACAAGGGACAAAGGTATTGACGAAAGAACAAAGTGCATGGTATGTGAGTCTCAAAGGGCAAACATTTTCCGCCTAATAGATGATCTAAACAGCGATGTAAATGTATTTGCAGTGGATTTATATTCCCATCCGAACTTCATGCATGCATATAGTCGAAAATATGAATGTACAATGAGCTCCAAGCAGCAACGCAGCCATCGGCCTCCAGTTCAGTTTGCTCTTTTTACAAAAAAGCAAATTAAGTTTTAAAGCCACTCTTGAGTGCTGGCTACAAGTTCACACTCAGTGAGTTCAGAGAAATAATGGTCTACATTGATGAAACTGTGTTGGTTCATAATTAGAAATTAAGATTTTTCTGGTGAGAATGTACAATGATAGAATTCTTTTTTTGTCAGTCTAACAAAAAGAATAAGCCACTTATGTGTTCTCAGTTGATTTGACTCCTGAAGTTCTTGCTGCCAAAGCAAGATCACGGGATGCAGTAAAATCAGCAGGAACCATTTTAAGAAACATCCTGAAAGATTTAGATTTTGGACTTAATGATACATTTTGTGATGTCCAGAGCTCTGCAAATCATAGGCGTCAACAGGCATGCCTCATGTTGTTTTAACATTTTGTACATCATTTTTTAAAATCAATAATGGAAAACTGTTACAAACTAAAGTTCTTGAGTTTGGATGAGAAGCTGACAACATTGATGATGGGTTTGAAGAAGTGGTTAATAATGCCATGAACTGACAGGCTTATGCTGTGCAAATGTACTGTCTTATCCAAATCATGTTTTACGAATTACATCACAGCAAAAAAAAAAGTCTGCCACACATGTTGACTGCCCACGCAATCTATGACTAGTACAAAAGTAGAGAGCTAATCACTTCACTGAACTGGATTAGTGTATCAACAAGTACTACTGACAAAGTATGGCGCAGGAACTTGTTAGCAGCCCATGTTGCAAAATCTTGTGAATCCGACAGCACATCACTTCAAAGTAACTTTACCAGTGACATAGCGGTGGGCCATATGCATCGACCCGCCCCTGGGACCCTCATTGTCTTCTACGACATTTCACTACAAAAGGGCTGCTGGTTCAAGCTGCTATAGTATCTTCTGACCCTAATGCCCTTTCTTTGGTTCCATCAGGCAGAGAATCCAGATGGTTAGAAAGTTGTGGAAGGGATATATTTTCTTCTGTAAGCTAGTTTTTGAGGTCTCTAAATACTACATGTGTTATGGGCAGGTTTTCTCATACTTTATGGGACTCTGTGGTGCAAAAGCTACCTTGCCTGTCAGAGGAAGCCAGAAATTAGTTATTGCAGGTGGTGCAAGATGGCCAGGAGGCAGCAAGATTTAGCATCAGATCTAGAATGGACACAACTGATTCCTTGGATTAAGCTATGGCTCAGTATGTTGCCCTCCGTAGGCATGCATGGATGTGTCAGTCTGGGTTTTCAAGGCATGTGCAAGAGAACCTCAAAGATATGCTATTTAATGGGATCCATCTATTTGGTGAACAGACTGATTCGGCCTTAAGAAGATTCAGAACTTGTAGATCCGGTCAATCCACTTGAGTTATTTGTAAGCTTCAGTTTGGTGTCTGGTTTTGTGTAGAGATGTGTGTACACAGCTAAATTATGATATGTCTCATTTGGTAAGTCTGGGATTGTGTTTTGCTTAATGTAAAATGGTATTGATACCTGGTGTTTTTAATCCCGGGCAGTAGGGATTACAGAAGTTGTGTAACATGATAAATTATTTTCCTGGATATTCTGGTAGCTGCAGAAGTGATAGACTTTGTCAGTGACAGTTTTTCAGTATTTCATTTGTGCTATGTTGTTTGTTTGAGCTCTGTTATACGGGTCATACAGTTTGATTTACTCCGGAGACGAGTTTCGGCTCCATAGTGATACCCTTATGGTATATACTATGCTCCAAATGGAGTATTGTTGGTATATTGTTGTGGATATGTATATATGCTGTTGTATGTATGTATAATATATATATATATATATATATATTCACTGAAAAAACCATAGGTTATAGACCATATATAGTTAGGAATTAGCATTTACAAAACCTTGAAAATTCACTGAAAAAACCATAGGTTATAGACCATATATAGTTAGGAATTAGCATTTAAAAAACCTTATTTTACTCACACAAAACCATTGAAATTCCATATATAGTTAGTTGCACTAACTATATATTGCGCACCCGCAATCCACTGCTGATGATGTCACATATTACATCATTCATGACATGGTCAGTGACATCACTGATGACATCCCTGATGACATCTCAAATGACATCACTGATGACATCACTGATGACAACATCCAGTGACTATGTTTCTGTAAAGTTAAAATATGTCTTACATATTGAAGAATGAGTGGATGTATAAGTGTCTGGACGAAGGATTTAGTAGGTGCATGACTGAATGTATGAGTGAGTGATTAAATGTGTCTCACTGAGTGCATGGGTTAGTGACTAAACTGTCTTAATTTGTGCATCATTATGTCTGTTGTTCTGTAAACTGCTGCATGTGTTGATTAGTAGCTATATGAGTAACTATATGGGTTATTGATTGATTGCCCAAGTATTTGCATGGGAGACTGAGTGTGTGTGTGGCTGGCTGGGAGGTGTGTGACTCTGTACAGATCAATGTGTACTTGTATCAATGATTGTATAAGAGAGTAAGTATGTGTTAGTATATGGTTGAAAACGTAAGGTGCTCTATGTTTAACTGTATAGAGTAGAAAATGGAAGTGTGATTGATTCTTTACAGGACTGACTAGGTGTGTGAGTAACTCCATGGATGAGTGGCAGAGTGTGAGTGTCTGTATAGGTGTATGAGTGCATATGATTGTGTTGTAAACATGAGTGATTGTATGTATGAATGATTGTATGGGTGAATGAGTGAATGTGTGTGTAGACGTAGGAATCAGTGAGTACGTATGTAGTAACTAGTATTGGTGTGTCAATGGTTTCAAAAATTATACTCTGTTTTTAACACTGGGTGAAACAGAGGTTATATTAAAATGTGAGGAGATGCATTGTATTGTCACATGAATGATATCATCAGTGATGTGGTCATTGATGTCAAATGAGATGTCATCAGTGATGTCATCAGTGATGTCATTTGAGATGTCATCAGTGATGTCATCAGTGATGTCACTGACCATGTCATGAATGATGTAATATGTGACATCATCAGCAGTGGATTGCGGGTGCGCAATATATAGTTAGTGCAACTAACTATATATGGAATTTCAATGGTTTTGTGTGAGTAAAATAAGGTTTTTTAAATGCTAATTCCTAACTATATATGGTCTATAACCTATGGTTTTTTCAGTGAATTTTCAAGGTTTTGTAAATGCTAATTCCTAACTATATATGGTCTATAACCTATGGTTTTTTCAGTGAATTTCAATGGTTTTTTAATAGCAAATATCATAAGCTGTCGAATGTCAAGTACGTGGTAAGAATTTTTTTTTTCGTGTTTATGCACACTGATCTGCTTTGATTGCTGCCCCCCACCCCTCATTTCTATTAGGAGTACTCTCTCTTTGCAGATAGTGAAGGGTAGTTAACGCAGCCCTTTCCCCCTTTGTAATCCGTCGTGCCTGCTTCTCTCTCCATTTGATTGATTGTTCTCTTTGGTTCATTCTCTATTTACAAACAAGCACAGAGTCGCAATACTCTGTTTACTCTTTGCAGATAGCGAAAAATCGTGTAAAAAAACAAAAGGAATCGAGCAAAATCAGTAGGCCACTAATGGGATCTCTTTTGACCTCGCTAAAATAGAAACATTAGGAACAACCTGTTGAAAATAGCAATGCGTATGTATATAAGCGGCGTTCATTTGTGTTCACAGTACCCCTTGTTGATTGTTTCAATCGAGCATTGAATTGTTCGAAGTTAATTCTCTTAACGATCTTCTCTACCTGCAAACGAGGAAGAATAGGAATATTCTATCTCCCTTTGCAGATAGTGAAGGGTAGGTAACGCAAGCCTTTAACACGTCGTACCTATTTCATTCCTCATTGATTGATTGATTGTCCGAACATTGACTGTTTGGGAATTAGTTCTTTTTGGAGGTATTCCCTGTTTGCAAATAAACGTAGGAAAATCTTTGCAAGTAGTGAAAGGGTATGTAATGCGGACCTTTCTCCCCCGTTGTAATCTGTCATGCCTATCTACTCCCCACTGATTGATGCACCTTTTTCACCCGGACCATTTACTAGAGATACGTCATCTGGCCCGACCAGAGAGCACCCCTAGTGAAAAGGACATATGCAATAATAACGAAGTGATCACTGTATCCTGTTAACAGAAACTTTACCATGAAACAACCTGGAAAGAAAAAAATAGGAAAACGAAAATCAGTAGGCCACTGATGAACATGAACTTTTATTAAACAACGAACAAAGAAACGATAACATAACGTAATGATAAAACCTATTAATGTCCTAGAAACAAGAAAACGTTAAAATATGCCAGTGGTGAGAGACCAGAAAAACAGTAAGAGAAACCAAATCACCCCTCGCTGTCCCAACGCCTGCCACGCCAAAAAAATCGATAGACTAGGGAAAATGCAAGTCAGTAGAACATCCACCCCCACTCTGGAAACTTCCAAGGTGGGGCAGGGTTCCGGCTACGCCCAGCCGGGAGCAGCCCATATAAGGCAGGTCCTGCTGCCACGCCTCGGCCAGGAGATCCTAACGTAGGGTGTAGCCGGAGGAGAGGCCGAGACCAGCGGGACCCGGCCAGGGGATTGCCTTTACAACGCTGAACAGTTGCAGGGGGGGGGGAATGTCTCCTCGACCCTCCCCTCTCTCTCCCAGTCCGGCCGCGGTGGCCCTTGAGAGTTGCAGGTAGTCCCGCCACATGCTCTTCCGGTCCGACCACCAACGGTCGGGGGGCCGAGGCCGACGGGATCCGGCTGCAGCCGATAAACCAAGAAACCCGTTCATGGGGCCAGAGCCAGGGGCGTCCGGCCGACATCCACCGGAAGCCCGGCCCGAAGACGGACGGGACACTTCTTTCTTTTATAATGGCTGCGACAACACTGGAGGGGGATGTCTTGCACATGCCTCCGACCCCCCCCTCGTCCTCATCGCCTGGTCCGGCCATAACAAATCTCAAGCGAGACGCCGTGGGGTGCACTGGGAGGGAGAGACGGTGCGAACAGGCCTCTCCCGCCTCCCCAGGTGGAGGCTTCCCAGCTGCACCCTCAGCGCTCCAGGCGGTGGCATCCTAACAACTACAGTGCTGCACAGTTTCGGAACGACCTAGATAACGGTTCTTCCACTGTGGCCATGCTGCAACGTCTCGCCCGGCAGGGTGGAGCCCGTCCGCTCATGTGACCCCGCGATCGCCGGTAGCTGCCGAACTCTCAAAATGGCGGTCGACCTGGCAAGAGCGGGCCCAACATAAAGAAATGGCCCGGTCACTGGTTGACTCCACCACCGTAGTCCTCCACGACCTTGAAGATTCTAGAGGAGCCGCGGGAGTCTCCGACCCCCGATGGGGAATGACTGCCATGATCGCCCGTGGAGTGACGAAACTGTATCCGCGGGACGTCGGCGCTCCCATGCTGGCGCCAGCCTCACTTTGAATTACTACAATCCTGCAGACCTCACTTCCGGTGAAAGCACAGTGTGACCCGGTAGGAAAAATTATTGCACCCCCTCCCCTTTTTGACTGATAGTTCAAACCACCGATCCTTTCCTTTGCCCTTTTAACGGAACTTTGGACTGCCTCCCCCTCTTTTACATTTTCTAGAGAAAACAAAACATTAACCACTACATTAGCATAGCAGTTGACACCAGAACTGTTTTCAAATTGAAAACCAACAACATCTTCAACAGAATCCTTTTTGTTTCTGCTGTGACCCTGCTACAGCACAGGCATTGTCCCCAGCAGTAATTCTGCAATGCCGGTAAGAATAGCTGTGGTGCCTACTGGACTCACTCACCCCCGCGGCGCCCCACGCCGTTATTTGCTGGGCGGCAACTTACTAGACATCACTTTCGTGCCATCTAGATTTCAGCGCGTTCTGCTGCCTTGGAACTATTCGCACAACAGACTGCTACTGACGACCCACCCCCAGGCAACATCTTCTGAATTTTCATAATTTGAAAGAACTAGTAACATGTCCTCATCAGGAATTCAAAAGAAATTGCCACGGTCTCTTCGTTGTTTAAATGTTTTTACTGTTTTTGTTTTGTTGTATATATTTATATGTTATTAAAGTTTTATATTCCTACTACTTTGTTGGAGTGCTATATATTTTTAATGTGACACATAATTGTAAAAACTTTGATGTACAAAGAGTCATTCCTAGAATCTTCCGCTTCAGGCTCGGTCCCCTCACCAATCACAATACAGGATGGTTTTCAGATAGTAGGAACACGTGTGGTGTGACGGATCTCATCGGGTGTGGGCCTTGATCTACTATAACTCCTTTGAAGAGGGGTGAATCTTTACAGCTGGAGCCATAAACTACATCTGCAGGGCTAGCTGATAGCCTGGACAATCGGACACAGAGGAAGAGGAGTGTCAGAGGGTGCGGTAGTGAATAGGGCGAAAGGGAGGTGTCGGGCGGGCACAGAGTGTGATTCTCAGGGAAGAGCAGCGCAGATGGGGGAAGGTTTATTGCCCATGCATAAGACAGAGAGCGGTGGTGACCAGTGCCTGGGGGAGATGCTTACGAGGGTGAGGAGCCATGCTACGAATCGACAGCGTGCAGAGAGTGGGTCTGGTCAAGACATCTAAAATGGCTGCCGTGCACGACAAAAGTGTGGCATTTCAAAAAAGGCAAGATGGCGCAGACAATGTTTTTCAACACTTCCTCATTTCCTTCGAATCGAACGTTAACAGACGTTGGGGCATATTACCAAAGTTAAGCGATATTTATCGCTAACGATGCTTACCAACCAATTTTTTACCACTAAGCATCGTCAGAAATTATCGAAGATAAACCTTACTATTATCAAGGTTTATCGCAAATGCGATAATAAACGGCCGCAATGCATGAATATCGCTAAAAACTCAGCGATATTCATGCATTACCGAGCTAATACTCTTAGCCATGTTATCCACCTCCCATTGGATAACATGGCTAAGAACTGCTCAGGGCAGGTGTTACTTTTTGGAGATATTCGCGCTTAGCGCGAATATCTCCAAAAGTTGGTAATAGGAGATAGATATCTTGCATGTTGTAATGCAAGTTATTGTGGTATATGGAACTCATACCATAATCTCTCAGGAAAGCAGAAACTGATCCTTTTGGGACCGCCTAAAAAGGCCTAGGGGGTGAGGAGTACTCTACTTTGCCCCCTTTTCACGTTCCGAACTATTTTATTTTACTCTCTTCTGTAATTACACAAAATAGCAGCGATAAGATGCATCGGAGACACACAGTGAGAGAAAGGAGGCCGGAGATGAAGAAGACATGTCAAATACACATTGGAGATAATATAGTGGCAGAAGGGAAGTAAATATGAGTAAACTTACCATGTAACATAAAAATGTTGCACTCTATACTATAAGTCTCATTTTATACTACAATCACTTCGCTACAACCTCATAAATTAAAAATAAAAATGAATAATGTCTCAAACAATTTTTGATTTCTAAATATAAATTTATTCTTCAGAATTTTCTAAATTTGAAAGAACTAGTAACATGTCCTCATCAGCAATGTCCTCATTAAAAGTCTCCAATGATGATTCTTGTAACTCTATGGTCTCCAAACACTCGATAAATTCGCCATCAAGAGATTGATCAAAAAAATCATTCAAGTCATCTCCTCCTTCTGACAATATTTCATTATTGGTGCTGTCAATTTCAATCAATGTAGTGGAATCATTCAAGTCATCTCCTCGTGACAATATTTCATTATTGGTGCTCTCAATTTCAATCAATGTAGTGGAATCATTCAAGTCATCTCCTCCTTGTGACAATATTTCATTATTGGTGCTGTCCATTTCAATCAATCTAATGGAATCATACAAGCCATCTCCTCCTTGTGACAATATTTCATTATTGGTGCTCTCAATTTCAATCAATGTAGTGGAATCATTCAAGTCATCTCCTTGTGACAATATTTCATTCTTGGTGCTGTCCATTTCAATCAATCTAATGGAATCATACAAGTCATGTCCTCCTTGTGACAATATTTCATTATTGGTGCTCTCAATTTCAATCAATGTGTTGGACAATTCAAAAGAAATTGCCACGGTCTCTTCATTGTGAGCCATTTTATTTTGAAATTGCTTGCTGTAAATTGCAGAAAAAAATAATCACTTTCATTTATCGTCTTTAGTAATACATAATATAAAACTAACTTTATCAAGTATTTAGTATAACAGAAGGACTGCAAATAAATAACAGAAAACATTTTTCAAATTATCTTCAAGTGTACAACATAGTTCCCCATACAAATTAACAACTCACCTTTTTAAAAGTAGCAGAAGTGTTAGTACTGTGTAAATCAAACACCAGAAATTCACCACCAAAAATTCCTCACAAATGTACCTCAGACAGTAGTATCACAAAATGGCTGTGGTTTCCTCTCATTTGACATATATACATAACCAATTAACTTTCATCACACACAAATACAAAACCAAAGTAACATTTTAATTGGTTCTAAATTTCAACACTTTCAAATGTGTTTTCCCCATGCAATTTTCCATAGGACATTTACATACGTCTACAGCCTGAATGGCTGAACGGAATTACACCAAACTTGGCAAAATGGTACATCAAACCTAAGAGGTCAGGAAGGATCTACTATGCCCCCTTATGGTCATTTCCCCCTTCGCTTTGGCCTCCTCTTGTCTCTCAATCCTACCGAGGGACAAGATGGCGGCCGCTACGGACTGTTTGGAATGTTGACAGACGCCGGAGAACCAATCAGCTTCGCAAAGCTCCGTAACGCGAAAAGTACGCGAAGCGGAGCGCTGTTACAGATATATATCTTTTTTTCAACGTTAATTTCTCAAAATCCACTGGAGCACATATATTGAGACCTAGCAAAGGCACATCGGGCTACCAGTCCCTAATATTTTGCCAAGTTTCGTGCAAATCCATTCAGCCGTTCGATTATTATTATTTTGTTTTTTTTTTGCCCCGCGGGGCCCTTTTAAAACCTCCACATCAAACCTAGGGGGCAGCGAGGATCTACTATGCCCCCTTATAGTTATTTCCCCCTTTGTTTTGACCTCCTCTTGTCTCTCGATCCTACCGAGAGACAAGATGGCGGCCGCTACGGACTGTTTGGAATGTTGACAGACGCCGGAGAACCAATCAGCTTCGCTTCACAAAGCTCCGTTGCGCGAAAAGTCCGCGAACCAGAGCGCTAACCGGTCCGCTGTTACAGATATATATCTTTTTTTAAACGTTAATTTCTCAAAATCCACTGGAGCACATATATTGAGACCTACAAAAGGCACATCGGGCTACCAGTCCCTACAATTTTGCCAAGTTTCGTGCAAATCCATTCAGCCGTTCGGGCTAAAAGTGAGGCCAACCGCCCTATGGAAAACTCAATGTTAAAAACACGTTTTGGGACCCCCCTTTTTTCTCGGCCCCCACTGGACGAACCCCCCCCAAATTTTCAAGGGCTGCTCAGAAACAAAATGTGCCATTTTCCTGAAAATTTCAGCCGATTCCGTCCACAAACGCCAAAGTTATTAGACATAGAATTTTCAAAAAACCCATAGAGAAAAAATCCTAACTATATATACCTACTGGCGACCGCCAGTAGGTAATATATATATATATATATATATATATATATATATATATATATATATATATATATATATTCACACAAAAAATCACCCTTGTGAGAGAGGCCACTTCAGCATAATTCAGCACGTTTTAATGGCAGCAGCTCAGGAAAACAAAAGTGCAGGTAAGTTCATTCAAGTCACTTGGCATGGCCAGACGCGTTTCTGGAACCTTTGTTCCCTTCTTCAATGGCAGCCAAGTCGCATCAACACCTTCTTGCTGCCCTTGCACCTGATAAGTTCCTGGGACTGCCCTCATGGGTGGAG
Source organism: Lissotriton helveticus (assembly GCF_964261635.1). Classification (NCBI taxonomy): domain Eukaryota; kingdom Metazoa; phylum Chordata; class Amphibia; order Caudata; family Salamandridae; genus Lissotriton; species Lissotriton helveticus. The sequence continues at coordinate 1,792,358,716 of NC_136068.1, forward strand.
CCAATCTTCCGGCATTCTGGTCCCCGTAGTGCAAGTGAAATATTTACTCCAGTGAGCACAATGCTGGTGCAATGCCATTACGATACTGTGTTACCCCAGTGGGTTGAAGAATTACCAGCTTGCTTCTGCTGACTCGTTTACAGCCTGCCGCCTTGCTCGCTGTACCTGATGAATAGATGCCGCCGCGCTGGCTGCATCTCAGGCCCGCTCTGGCGGTGGACCCCTCCCGCGACCGAGCACAGCCGCTCCAAATATTCACACAAAAAAGCACCCTTGTGAGAGAGGCCACTTCAGCGTAATTCAGCACGTTTTAATGGCTGCAGCTCAGGAAAACAAAAGTGCAGGTAAGTTCATTCAAGTCAATTGGCATGGCCAGACGCGTTTCTGGAACCTTTGTTCCCTTCTTCAATGGCAGCCAAGTCGCATCAACACCTTCTTGCTGCACTTGCACCTGATAAGTTCCTGGGACTGCCCTCATGGGCGGAGCCAATCTTTCGGCATTCTGGTCCCCGTAGTGCAAGTGAAATATTTACTCCAGTGAGCACAATGCTGGTGCAATGCCATTACGATACTGTGTTACCCCAGTGGGTTGAAGAATTACCAGCTTGCTTCTGCTGACTCGTTTACAGGCTGCCGCCTTGCTCGCTGTACCTGATGAATAGATGTCGCTGCGCTGGCTGCATCTCAGGCACGCTCTGGCGGTGGACCCCTCCCGCGACCGAGCACAGCCGCTCCAAATATTCACAAAAAAAAGCACCCTTGTGAGAGAGATCACTTCAGCGTAATTCAGCACGTTTTAATGGAAGCAGCTCAGGAAAACAAAAGTGCAGGTAAGTTCATGTATATATATATATATATATATTCACTGAAAAAACCATAGGTTATAGACCATATATAGTTAGGAATTAGCATTTAAAAAACCTTATTTTACTCACACAAAACCATTGAAATTCCATATATAGTTAGTTGCACTAACTATATATCGCGCACCTGCAATCCACTGCTGATGATGTCACATATTACATCATTCATGACATGGTCAGTGACATCACTGATGACATCACTGATGACATCTCAAATGACATCACTGATGACATCACTGATGACAACATCCAGTGACTGTATGTTTCTGTAAAGTTAAAATATATCTTACATATTGAAGAATGAGTGGATGTATAAGTGTCTGGATGAAGGATTTAGTAGGTGCGTGACTGACTGTATGAGTGAGTGATTAAATGTGTCTCACTGAATGCATGGGTTAGTGACTAAACTGTCTTAATTTGTGCATCATTATGTCTGTTGTTCTGTAAACTGCTGCATGTGTTGATCATTAGCTATACGAGAGGCTATATGTGTTATTAATTGCTTGCCCAAGTATTTCTATGGGAGATTGAGTTTGTGTGGGGGTGGCTGAAAGGTGTGTGACTCTATGCATAGATGTGTGAACAGTTTATTCACTAGGTGTATGAGTTCAAGAGTGCATGTGGAAACAGCTACATGGGCAGTTGACTGTGTGCATGAGTGTATTGATGAGTAAATGGATATCTCAATGCTACATGTCATAGTAAGTACATATGTAAAACACAGTACATGTAAGAGTTGGCATATATAAATAACTGTGCATGAGAGCCACCGAATGAGTGAGTGGTTGTATCGATCATTGTGAACTTGTATCAGGGATTGTATAAGAGAGTAAATATGTGTTAGTATATGTTTCAATAAGTAAGGTGTGTTTAACTGTATAGTTGAAGAAATGGAGATGAGATTGTTTCTTTGCATGACTGACTGGGTGTGTGAGTAACTCCATGGATGAGTGGAAGTGTGTGAGTGTCTGTATACACTGAGTGTATCTAAGATTATATTAGAGTCTGAAGAGGTTTATCGTATTAGCACAAGAATGATGTCAAATGAGATGTCATTAGTGATGTCATCAGTGATGTCATTTGAGATGTCATCAGTGATGTCATCAGTGATGTCACTGACCATGTCATGAATGATGTAATATGTGACATCATCAGCAGTGGATTGCAGGTGCGCGATATATAGTTAGTGCAACTAACTATATATGGAATTTCAATGGTTTTGTGTGAGTAAAATAAGGTTTTTTAAATGCTAATTCCTAACTATATATGGTCTATAACCTATGGTTTTTTCAGTGAATTTTCAAGGTTTTGTAAATGCTAATTCCTAACTATATATGGTCTATAACCTATGGTTTTTTCAGTGAATTTCAATGGTTTTTTAATAGCAAATATCATAAGCTGTCGAATGTCAAGTACGTGGTAAGTGAAAACATTTTCGTGTTTATGCACACTGATCTGCTTTGAATGGTGCCCCCCCCCCTCATTTCTATTAGGAGTACTCTCTCTTTGCAGATAGCGAAAGGTAGTTAACGCAGGTCTTTGCCCCCATTGTAATCCGTCGTGCCTGCTTCTCTCTCCATTTGATTCATTGTTATCCAAGTATTTACTGTTTTAGAATTAGTTCTCTTTGGTTCATTCTCTATTTACAAACAAACACAGAGTCGCAATACTCTGTTTAGTCTTTGCAGATAACGATAAAATCGTGTAAAAAAAAAGAAAAGGAATCGAGCAAAATCAGTAGGCCACTAATGGGATCTCTTTTTGACCTCGCTAAAATAGAAACATTAGGAACAACCCCTCATGACAAATACAAAACTAGTGAGATGAACTGAACTCCACACAATGATGGCTGCAAAACAGCTCGGCTCCGCCACCCACCCCGCCCAAAATAACGATAAAGAACGGCTGCCATGATTGGTTGCGGAATGACCACGACGGAGCTACGAAATGGTGCTGCTCTCATGCTAACCCCAGCTTCAGTCTGAAACATCCAGAAACACTGTAGACTACCAATTCGATCAGTTCCGGTAGCGCCCCAATGTAACCCGGTAGAGAAGAACTAGCCCTCCCCTCTTTGACTGATGGTTCTTGTTGCCTGTCCCTTCTGTTGTCATTTAACAGAACTATTTAGCCTGCTGAAAGGGGTTGTGTTCCGACCGCTGGTTGGTGGAGACATTTTGACTATATTCTGTACCTGCGTTGTCGCGTAATGCGTCATATGACGCGCCGCGTTAGCGCATCCGGAAGTCATCCGGGGCGCGCAGCGCGTAACGTAAGCATAACAAGTCATGTGACTTGTTAATAAAACTTTTCATTGGTTCATTTTACTTTTCTTATTGTAATGATGAAAGGCTTGGTCATATGACCTAAAAATTACGCTTTTCATTACTTCCGAACATTATTTTTTCTTAAATATATGTTATAATGTTCCAGGCTAATGTACTTTCCCGGAAATTTTACAACTGTCCTGCAAGTAAAATATATTCTTTTTTCGAGAAAAAGAGCGTTTCTTCGTCCCATGACGGAGCCGTTGAGCAAAAGAGGGTCGACCTGCTGTCTTAGTCGCCGATACGCCTGAATATGAGATTCTTATCGATCACTTTATGTTGCAGGAATAGAAAACACAACAGCCCTTGACCATTTATCTTTACTGCGTTCCTTCGTATTATACCTTTTACCCTTCATGTAATTGGTCTGCTTTATTTCACTTGCCTTTTAATGATTCTAAAACAGTGACTATTATTAAAAACTTTACCAATGTATATACTACTACCATGTTTTCTTTTAAAAACCTTTATTGTGAAAATTTCATTATACAAATACGAGCCTATAACCACGTGGGCCGGCCACGGAGCAAACTGTAATCGTATATGATGAATAGACATTTACACTGTAGAGGAACGTAACGGGCGGGCCATTAGGTTGCAAGAACTAAGGTGTCTAACAGTTACGGAATCGGTGGACGTACATTTTATAATTAAAATACGACAGGGCCAGTTACAATAAAATTATCTAGATATACATTTGCGGGCAAGTACCATGGGTGACGTTAATTCGAACTTTCAACAGTACAGTAATCAATAACACATCAGAACTTAATATCAATAGGGATGTCGAAATATTCAATCAATTCTCGTCCCCGCCCGCCATGTGCTTCAAAACTGCATACGTATCTCGTGATTTCAAGGTTCTGCAACCAGTACACAACAAGGAGTTACGAGTCCCATTTATTCTGGCGCCATTTTGGGCGAGGACGGGCAGGTCCAGGATATAGTCAAAATGTCTCTACCAACCATCGACTATGATGATGTTCATATGCTGTATTTATTAGAGTAACACTCATCTGTCCACATGAAATTAATTTGCCACAATCTAAACATGTCATTTTAATCTTTCCAAAGTTCTTCTAAATATTTGGGACCGTTTCCCTTGCCTCTGAAGCTCTCAGTGCCACTTCTTTGATGAATGTACTAGCAGGTCAGGGGTTCTCCTCCAAATCTCTCTTTTATGCAGCACTATAATTAATTGGTGCCACCTCTCCATATGACGATGCATGGTATAGTTACCACAACTATATTTTTTTTCGGTTCCTCTGGAGAGTTCATCGTGGCAGATGAAGCGTGTAACGTACCGGGCATTTACCTTTTTTTGCATGTACAGGAAAGGAAAAAAAAATCGAGCGTCCGAGTTCTAAGGTGTCCCAGGGCCATTTTGGTGGACCAGGCCCAAATCCAAAGAACAGCTATCTCACAGGCTAATGGGGCGACCCACGCCGAGTTTCAGCATTGTAGGATGACCACACAAGTACAGCAACTTGCTAGACATCACCTCGGTGCCATCCGGATCTCGGCGCCCCACTGCAGATGAAGTGCCTCTCAACTATGAAACCACCACGGTGACATCCGGATCTTGGCGCGTTGTGCTGCCTTCGGCCTATTCGCACATCGGTCCGCTACTGACGCCATCTCACAGGCTAATGGGGCGACCCACGCCGAGTTTCAGCATTGTAGGATGACCACACCAGTACAGCAACTTGCTAGACATCACCTCGGTGCCATCCGGATCTCGGCGCCCCACTGCAGATGAAGTGCCTCTCAACTATGAAACCACCACGGTGACATCCGGATCTTGGCGCGTTGTGCTGCCTTCGGCCTATTCGCACATCGGTCCGCTACTGACGCCATCTCACAGGCTAATGGGGCGACCCACGCCGAGTTTCAGCATTGTAGGATGACCACACCAACTTGCTAGACATCACCTCAGTGCCATCCGAATCTTGGCATCTCAACGCCTAGTGGTATCTTCCATACAAAAAATATTGTTACGCTGCCTTTGGCCCCATTCGCACATCAGTCCGCAACTTAGACATCACCTCGGTGCCATCCGGATCTTGGCATCTCAGCGCCTTGTGGTGTCAGTCAGAAAATATTGTTGTGCTGCCTTCGGCCTATTCGCACATCGGTCCGCTACTGACGCCATCTCACAGGCCAACGGGGCGCCCCACGCCGACTTTCAGCATTGTAGGATGGCCACACCAGTGCGGCAACTTGCTACACACCACCTCGGTGCCATCCGGATCTTGGCATCTCAGCGCCTTGTGGTGTCTTCTACTCCGGAAATATAGTAGAAAATATTGTTGCGCTGCCTTTGGCCCCATTCACACATCAGTCCGCTACTGACACCATCTCACAGGCCAACGGGGCGCTCCACGCCGACTTTCAACATTGTAGGATGGCCACAGAAGTGCGACAACTTACTAGACACCACCTCGGTGCCATCCGGATCTTGGCGCGTTGTGCTGCCTTCGGCCTATTCGCACATCGGTCCGCTACTGACGCAAACTCACAGGCCAACGGGGCGCCCCACGCCGACTTTCAGCATTGTAGGATGGCCACACCAGTGCGGCAACTTCCTACACACCACCTCGGTGCCATCCGGATCTTGGCGCGTAGTGAAGCTGCAGCAGCTGCAAATAAGCTTCAGACAGTGTTACAACCGCTGCTCAGAACTCTCAACTATGACACCACCTCGGTGCCATCCGGATCTTGGCGCGTTGTATTGCCTTCGGCCTATTCGCACATCGGTCCGCTACTGACGCCGCCTCACGTGCCAACGTATTTTCTCCGCATTTTATACCCTATGCCGCATAACAGGTCATGTGACTTGTTTATAAAACTTTTCATTGGTTCATTTTACTTTTGGTTTCCTAATGATGGAAGGCTTGATCATATGACCTAAAAACAACACTTTTCATTGGATGAAAACTTTTTTTTTCCCCCAAACGATGAAAGCCCCACCTTGTTTCTGGATGTTTCAGACTAAACTGGCGTCACCATGAGAGCACCACCATCTCGTAGCTCCGTCGTGGTCATTCCGCGAGCAATCATGGCAGCCGCTCCCCACCAGAAGCCTGCAGGACTCGGGGCCCCCAAAACTTTTGATGAATTCTCAAGGCGGAGGGGACGCTTTCGAGAATGGGGTCCAAGACCTAGCAGACAAGCGTCCGATTTCCAAGGTGTCCCAGGGCCATTTCAGTGGACCAGGCCCAAAAAGGAAACAGCCTGCCGCCATTTTGAGAGTCCTGTGACAGCCGCCTATCGCTGCACCGCAAGAGTGGGCGCAACTCAGCTGAATGGCGGATTTTGACACAATGGACCAAAAGCAGACGGAATGGCAACTGAAACGGTAAAGGGGCGCCCCACTAAAACAGATGAGACTCCACCTGGAGAGGCCCGTTCACGCCGCCTCCCCCGGGGCGCTCCACGCCGTTATTCGGAGCAGCATTGTAGGATACCAAAACCAGTGCGGCAACTTACTGGACATCACCTTGGTGCCATCGTTCTGCTGCCTTGGAACTATTCGCACAACAGTTTGCTACTGATGACCCACCCCCCGCGACGCCCCACGCCGTTATTTGCTGGGTGGCAACTTACTAGACATCACTTTCGTGTCATCTAGATTTCGGCGCGTTCTGCTGCCTTGGAACTATTCGCACAACAGTTTGCTACTGATGACCCACCCCCCGCGACGCCCCACGCCGGAAATCTGGACGTTGTGCTGCGTTGGGACTATTCGCACAGCCGACCGCTACTTCGTTGTTTTTCTCTAAAAATGTTTATATGTTATTACTATTTTTGTTTTCTTGTATATATTTATAAATTATTAAAGTTTTATAATCTTACTACTTTGTCGGAGTGCTATATATTTTTAATGTGACACATAATTGTAAAAACTTTGATGTACAAAGAGTCATCCCTGGAATCTTCCGCTTCACGCTCGGTCCCCTCCCCAATCACAATACAGGATGGTTTTCAGATAATAGCAACGCTTCTGCTGTGACGGATCTCATCGAGTGTGGGCCTTGATCTACTATAACTCCTTTGAAGACGGGTGATTCTTTACAGCTGTGGCCATAAACTACATCTGCAGGGCTAGCTGATAGCCTAGGACCGGCCTGGACAATCGGACACAGAGGAAAAGGAGTGTCAGAGGGTGCGGTAGTGAATAGGGCGAAAGGGAGGTGTCGGGCGGGCACAGGGTGTGATTCTCAGGGAAGAACAGCGCAGATGGGGGGAGGTTTATTACCCATGCATAAAACAGAGAGCGGGGGTGACCACTGCCTGGGGGAGATGCTTGCGAGGGTGGGGAGCCATGCTAAGGATCGACAGCGTGCACAGAGTGGATCTGGTCAAGGCATCTAAAATGGCTGCCGTGCACGACAAAAGTGTGGCATTTGAAAAAAGACAAGATGGCGCACACAATGTTTTTCAACAATTCCTGATTTCCTTCGAATCGAACGTTAACAGACGTTGGGGCATGTTACCAAAGTTAAGCGATATTTATCCCTAACGATGCATTGCAAAGATTTTTTTACCGTCAGAAATTATCGCAGATAAACCTTGCTATTATCAAGGTTTATCGCAAATACGATAAAAAACGAGCGCAATGCATTAATATCGCTGAAAACTCCGCGATATTCATGCATTACCGAGCTAATGCTCTTAGCCATGTTATCCACCTCCCATTGGATAACATGGCTAAGAACTGCTCAGGGCAGCTGTTACTTTTTGGAGATATTCGCGGTTATCTCGAATATTTCCAAAAGTTGATAATAGGAGATAGCGATGTTAGCGACTGTTTCCAGTCGCTAACATCTTGGCATGCCCACTTTGCATGTCATTAGTGATAAATATCACTCACATGCAAAGTGGGACCCAAGATGGTCGCTATCTCCTACTAGCCGTCGCTAACTGGTGTTAGCAACAGCTAGGTAATACAGATATAATTTTATCTCCGCGAAGCGGAGCGCTGTTACAGATATATATCTTGTTTTTGAACGTTAATTTCTCAAAATGCACTGAAGCACATATATTGAGACATAGCAAAGGCACATCGGGCTACCAGTCCCTAATATTTTACCAAGTTTCGTGCAAATCCATTCAGCCGTTCGATTATTATTATTTTTTTTTTTTTTTGCCCCGCGGGGCCCTTTTAAAACCTCCACATCAAACCTAGGGGGTCAGCGAGGATCTACTATGCCCCCTTATGGTCATCAGCCGTTTTATTATTATTATTTTTTTTTTTTGCCCCGCGGGGCCCTTTTAAAACCTCCACATCAAACCTAGGGGGTCAGCGAGGATCTACTATGCCCCCTTATGGTCATTTGCCCCTTCGCTTTGGCCTCCTCTTGTCTCTCGATCCTACCGAGAGACAAGATGGCGGCCGCTACGTACTGTTTGGAATGTTTACAGACACCGGAGAGCCAATCAGCTTCGCTTCGCAAAGCTCCGTAACGCGAAAAGTACGCGAAGCGGTGCGCTGTTACAGATATATATCTTTTTTTGAACGTTAATTTCTCAAAATCCACTGAAGCACATATATTGAGACCTAGCAAAGGCACATCGGGCTACCAGTCCCTACAATTTTGCCAAGTTTCGTGCAAATCCATTCAGCCGTTCGATTATTATTATTATTATTTTTTTTTGCCCCGCGGGGCCCTTTTAAAACCTCCACATCAAACCTAGGGGGTCAGCGAGGATCTACTATGCCCCCTTATAGTTATTTCCCCCTTTGTTTTGACCTCCTCTTGTCTCTCGATCCTACCGAGAGACAAGATGGCGGCCGCTACGGACTGTTTGGAATGTTGACAGACGCCGGAGAACCAATCAGCTTCGCTTCACAAAGCTCCGTTGCGCGAAAAGTCCGCGAACCAGAGCGCTAACCGGTCCGCTGTTACAGATATATATCTATTTTTTAAACGTTAATTTCTCAAAATCCACTGGAGCACATATATTGAGACCTACAAAAGGCACATCGGGCTACCAGTCCCTACAATTTTGCCAAGTTTCGTGCAAATCCATTCAGCCGTTCGGGCTAAAAGTGAGGCCAACCGCCCTATGGAAAACTCAATGTTAAAAACACGTTTTGGGACCCCCCTTTTTTCTCGGCCCCCACTGGACGAACCCCCCCCAAATTTTCAAGGGCTGCTCAGAAACAAAATGTGCCATTTTCCTGAAAATTTCAGCCGATTCCGTCCACAAACGCCAAAGTTATTAGACATAGAATTTTCAAAAAACCCATAGAGAAAAAATCCTAACTATATATACCTACTGGCGACCGCCAGTAGGTAATACGTACATATATATATATATATATATATATATATATATATGTATATCGAATATAGGACTATCCACAATTTGGAAATAATCATTCGGCACTCCAGGTAAGATTCATAGACACTCTTGGGCTTTTATTATAACGAGGAAAACATCTACGCGTTTCAGCAGCCACTGCTGCCTTGTTCACGATGTTTGAGGCACCATTTTTTCACATTAAAATACCAAACAGGCAACATTGAGAAAGGACATTACATGCTGTGGAAACAGGACTAAGCCTTTAAGTTTGTCTCCGCCATATTTAAATATGTCTCCTTTCTGCATTTCAAAGACGTAGCAAAACATTTCATTTAAATACAAAGTGGTTCCATAGATGTTAAAGTGCATTATTTATAGCGGGGAAATTAATTCCTCACATTTTAAAACATCATATTACATCTAAAATACCACAAAATTCATTTTTAGTCAGTGCTTGTCAGAAATTTAAAGTACAAATGTAAATGTGTTTGTATTTATATAGCGCACTTCTACCCAGAGGTCTCGTAGCGCTGTATTCATACCGCTGTGGAACCCGTCCTGACTTTCCTGTGAAATGTCCACTCCTGGGCTCCCCCAAGGTGAAGCCAGGCATCCAAGCGCTGCTGGGGCCGTTGTGGAGATTAAGCAAGCTATTGCCCAGAGTCACAGAGTGGGACCCATGATTAGACTGGGCACCGAGGAGAGAATTATCAGATCCGGGGAAATTGAGTCCAAGATCCGCCGAGGCGGGAATTGAACCCTGGTCCCGGCCAGACCTCTGCATCAGGGTCTGCCGCTCTAACCATTGAGCCACGCTTCTCCAAATGCATAACCATGTTTCAGATTTTGGCAACAAAATATTATTCTGGCTAGTGCCTATTTGAATCGGGTTTGAATACCAGAAAGATAAAGTGCAAGTGCTTTAATGCAAAAATATACATCTCCTCCCCTCTTTCGTAATCACAGTCTTTCAATAGTTACTTCACTATTAAGTGCAAATGCTAAATAAATACAATATATCATGATTTACATATAATAATCTATGTTAAGAATTATTTTAAAACCCATCATTTCATGTATTCATTACAAAATTACATATAAAAATTAAAAGAGGAATCTCAGTTTTAAGGTGCAAATGCTCATGTAAACTAGGAAAGTGATGCCTTTTCTACAACGGAAGGAACCTTTTTGTATCCTTTTACCTATAAGCATATCACTACCTCCAATATACATATATATACTACACCAGAATCCACTCTGAAGTGCAAATGCATATGAAAAAAGAAAAATTTGTACCCGAAACAATTAATTAAAACCAATCATAGCAATTCTTTACTGTCTTCAAGGTTTACATTAAAAACATAAATGTCATGGTTTTATACTTGTGCAGGTTTTTACATTGTAACTCTTTATTTCATTCTTCAAGACAGACATGTATATAAATCCTCATCCACATTGAGTCCATATGGTTCTTTGCAGTTGAACTCCAAAATAAAATATGTTTCTAACTTTCGGAGTTCCCTCTCCCTGTCCCCTTCTCTCTTTTTCTTCGGGACCTCTGCTATACAAGTGTACTGCAGGCTCACAGGGTTACTCTGGTGATGGATCTCAAAATGTCTTGCAATGGGATATGTCCTGTCTAAATTCACAATCACTCACCTATGTTGGAGTATTCTTTGAAATACAGGGAGAGTTGTACTCCCTATATAGATTTTAGGACAGGAGCACTGTAATAAATAGACAACAAAGCTGGATCTGCAGGTTAAGACACTCCTGATGGTCACAGTCTTATTAAAAAAGGTTTTAAACTCAGGGCGATTCATACGATGTTTACATGCTTTGCATTTAGAGCACTTTTTAAAACCAGGTTTCTGCTGTAACCACATCGGGGGTCCCCCCTTCCTCTTTTCCTGAAATTCACTCTCCACAATTAAATCCTTCAAGGATTTTGATCTCTTGCAGGTGATCTCAGGATTCTTCTTGACCTTAGAGCCTAACACTGGATCACTTTTTACCAAGTGCCAGTGCCGATTCAAAATAGAACTGATCTCTTTGTGTTTCACATTAAAAGTGGTTATAAATCTAGAAGAGTCCTGATAATTCAGATCACTTTTCTTTTGTTGACGTTTCTTTGTTCTAGATTGTTCTAACAATTTCTTATCTCTTTCAAGATTTCTAGCCTTGGTTGATGCACCTTTTAAAACCTCAGGCAGATAACCTCTCTGGGTAAACCTCTGTGTCATTTCCTTTTCAACTTTCTCGTATTTCCCCTGTTCACTGCATGCTCTATATATATTGGAGCCTTGAGGTATATGATTTGCGGTTTAAGCAGAGGCTTCAGTGGAAAGACCCTCTTAATAGGCATGTTAAGTGTCTATTATGTTTTTGTACGGTATGGCACTAGGGTGTCTATCCCAAAATTTCTTCCGACATTTTCACAGAAGGCACTTGGAAGCCTACATTATTATTGATGTGGCTTTGGGTTTTTGCCCTACTACTTGCTTTATTGTTAATGTGATAGATGAAGTTCTTTATGTCTGCTGGATGCAGAACATTACTTGACAAATGCTTGTCTTGTGAAGTTTTATGATATTATGTTTTTAATTCAAGTTCTGTCTTATAGTCGGTGATATTCTCACCATTAGTGATTGCCTACTTATCTAGTATTATATCATGTTATATTAGACCTTCAGGCAGATATAGTATCGTGAGTGATTCTATTCCTTCTATTGGAAAGGGTTATTTAGTATCCTGCCATTTTCTGGATTGTCATTACGGTGTGCGATATTACTGAGGATTTTTCTTTGTTTCTGAAGAACATTTTCCTTTAATGGTGTCTCTACAAAGAGTCAATATAGGTTGATCCTTGAGGGAGAGAGGCATGGGCCTTAAAGGTTTTCTCCTTTGTAGAAGTGTTTTATTCCTGACATTAAGTATTTTTGCTCTATTAAGGGTCAATTCTTTTTTTTTTTTTGCTCTCGGTAGTTGCTAATAGGCAACTCTTTTCCTTATTTCCCACCGCTAGAGACTGTAAGTTGGATTCACACATTGTAAAGTGTTGTTCCTAGAGGGTCAGGTAGATTAATGTTCAACTTTCTCAGTGATCAGATTATTTTATTTTGGAATCCCTTTTTCAAGTTTTAAACTTTGGTTATTTACCAGACTGTTGGTAGATGATCTCTATCCATAAAGCAAGGTCTCATGTAGACTTTTTGTTTTGGTTATGTTATTAAGATTTCTTTTAATTCTTGATATCTCTTTCGAATTTATACTACCATTGTTTAATAGTGGTCAATTAAGCAACTTGCATTACCCTGATCAGTTGGATGCCGCTGCTTTTCCATGAGTATGATCACATGCGACTGTTGCCTGTGGAATATTGTCTCTATTTGCTATTTTATATATATATATATATATATATATATATATATATATATATATCACCATAGGTCCTGAACTCCCGTAATCTCCAATACTTTTCAGGTACAGACCACAGTAGTGCGCTTTCCGATTTGAAGATTCAGTGCTTTTATTCTTTTCCCAACGCCAGCATGACACGTTTCGGCTGCGTTGCAGCAGCCTTGATCATATGACACCCTGGACATGGTACTCAACATATATAGTGTTACTTCCTGGATAGGCTAAATCACGTTACTCATAGAGACAGAGGAAATACTACAGTGCAACAAACGTCGTATTGGGTCTGAATGGGATTCATAAATCCTAAATATATGTTTAAAAACATAAATATGTATGAAAACCATGTATCTAAATTGGATAAAAGTCCACATTAAAAAACCAATCACTTATAAAACTGTTTAAAAATACAGAGTTAATAGGATTGAATTAGTAATAGAGGCCAAGTGGCCATTGGTGTTGGAGCTTGTTACATTTGTAAACCCTAGTTCACTGCATCAGTACCTGACCTCTCTCTGTAACCGCAATTAACTCCTTGAAAGTGCTAGTGCAAAAAGACAACTTTCCTAATGTGCAAATAAAGTGCATATCTATCTTAGAAAAACTTGATATTAAAATTCATATCAAAGAATTCCAGGATAAAAAATATAAGTAATAAAAAAAGATAGCACGTACGAGAAACATAGTCACGAATAGCTTGTTCTAGAGCATACCCATTATTTAAAGTGCAAGTGCAGATATTAGTTTGGATATCTCCAAAGAGCAAACATCTATACAAAGACATTACAACAATACTCACTAAATCAAAGATCTAGGCTTCCACTGTAAACATTTCATAAATCACAATCAGAACCTCCATAGATTATACAGATGCTGATACTTTGGTTATTCACTACACAACTCAAGTAAAAAAAAGTTAAAAATATCATCATTCATTACACAGTAGCTCAGCTTATCCCTTATTTTTAAATTTTAAACTAATCCAACCTTAGTACACAGATAACAGCTACGGAATAGTGATGCAATTTGAGTCTAAAGGATATTATGCAGGTCCTCCCCCATTGGGGATTCTAGTGTCCAGCAATAACATATATTTAGACTCTAATTGCCTTAGGTGCTTCGCCCTATTGCCTCCCCTTATGTTTTTCAGAACAGAGTCAATGATGAAATAGCTCAAGTCATTTAAGTTCTTATTATGTTCCAGCTTAAAGTGACGAGCTACCGTGTAGTTTTCATCGGAATTCAATATCGCCCTTAAATGTTGAAGAATGCGATTGTATGCATGTAATTTAGTACTCAAACTACATACAAATCTGGTGGTCCACACTAATATAGAAAAGAAATGAAAGAGAGCCTAAGACAAGCATGTGCCTTATAATGTTAGTTAGGGTACCGAGAAGAAGGATCAAACAATACTTGAGAGATGGTGCCTGGCGGCAATGCAGACCTGCGTATTTGAATCTGCAGCAACTGGGGAATCCTTTATGTATAATGACTATGACCATGTTTCTAAAAAGCGTTTTAAAATTACGGAATTTAATATGACTTTCAATTTATTCGATAGTCTCACTGCTCACTGTAATGATTTAATACATTTTTAAACTAAAATGTTATTTATTGTTGTTTAATTGTATGGATCTAGTTTTCTATGTATTTGCTTTTATGATTTTTCTAAATGGTGAAAATCGAATAAAGCTTATTGAATTGAGTCTAAAGGATATTATGCAGGTCCTCCCCCGTGTTTAATCCATTGGGGATTCTAGTGTCCAGCAATAAAATATATTTAGACACTAATTGCCTTAGGTGCTTCGCCCTATTGCCTCCCCTTATGTTTTTCGGAACAGAGTCAATGATGAAATAGCTCAAGTCATTTAAGTTCTTATTATGTTCCAGCTTAAAGTGACGAGCTACCGTGTAGTTTTCATCGGAATTCAATATCGCCCTTAAATGTTGAAGAATGCGATTGTATGCATGTAATTTAGTACTCAAACTACATAAAAATCTGGTGGTCCACACTAATATAGAAAAGAAATGAAAGAGAGCCTAAGACAAGCATGTGCCTTATAATGTTAGTTAGGGTACCGAGAAGAAAATCCTTGTGGGACCCCCTGATCAGGCACAAGATGGTTGCCAACACCTCCTGGTTTGAAGTGTTGACAGCCAATTAGCATGAAACTCATGATCGTCAGGGTGCGTGGATCCTGCGCGCTTCCATATATCGATATTTTTTTAATTTTCATTTTCTTAGCAACTACTGAACGAATTTAACCCATTTAATGAAAAGAGTTCTTTCTGAACCAAGGGCTACCTTTTTGCCAAATTTGGTATAATTCCATTCAGCAGTTCGGGCTGTAGCCGTGTCTAAAGTTTCTTATTGAAAATAACATGAAGAAAATATGTTTTGGGACCCCCCCTTTTTTCTTGGCCCCTGCTTGCCGAATCACCCCGAAACTTTAAAGATAAGAGCGGACCGGAGCGCCCTATGAGTTTTGAGATTTTCACGAAGATTTGTCAATTGACTCTTAAGTTATTGGGAATAGAATGTTGCGGCTGGCAAGGCCGTTGAGGAGAGGTCCACTGTTGAATAGCGGGCCCGTCCCGGCTTAGCAATAAGCTGGGAACATCGGGAAGAAGGTGTGCTTGCTCCATTTCAGGGCTGGAGTCAGCACGGGTGCAGTTGGTTATCTACAAAGCAGGGCAGCCACAACATGAGAAGCAGGCACCAACCCACATGGGGAAGAATATCTGCACGAACTAAAAGAATGTAAAAGCGCACCTATTTGGTATTACAGAGTACACGGACTACAAACACCAGAAGGCTGCAGTAGTGCCACGTCCACTGAGGGAGGTGTTTGGAACTTAAATTGTGCGTGTGCAGCGTGAATTTTTTACTTCTTTTTGCTGCGACTGATGAAAGGACATTCTGTCCTGAAACGCGTCTGGCTGAAATAAGATGCCGGTTCTTATGGGGTGACTGCTGGCAAGATTACTAAACAAATAAAAAGATTGCACCTTCTCAAGAGGCATCCGGTGGCTTCCTGGCTTGGTGCTTCCTGAATTTGACTGAAAAAATATATATATATATATATATATATATATATATATATATATATATATATATATATATATATATAAATATATATACACTTTTGAGTATATGGGATATTCTAGATGTCCTTGTACATCTCTAGTTCCTTTTCTGTGGAAGGACTGCTTCTCTGTAAACAGGGACTAATGTCGCCTTTGATTTGTCCATCAAACAGTTGTAGATTATGCAGTTTTTATAATGAATCATTATTGTATATTGTATCTCCTTGTCCTCGATTGTTACAAGAGAGGAAAGCCCTACCGTTGGACTTGGCCCTTCTGGCAGGTTCACACCTAAACTTTTTGCTGTTGATATGTAACGTGGTGCTAGTGATTTTTGGCTTCTGCGCACTTTACCACTGTGTCCCAGGGTAAAGTGCATGCGTGTAGTGAGGTTGGCCTGCCCTCCCATAGGAATGCATAGGAAATGTATGTGACCCTGGTAGTTCCTGATGCGTGGGGTATGCAAGCTCGAGTTTGGTATGTGCGGACTCGTGTGATTAAATGCTGCTCTACGTGCTAAACCACGTCGGGGCGTGGGACTAGGTGGAGAGGCCACTCCGCTGCGCTAATGAGACAAATGTCACACAACGCAGGTCCCACGAGAACAGCCTTGGGGCACTAATACCCACCATTGAGGGGTAGACCTACGATGCAGGAACTCTTCCTGCTGGAGTCGGCAACCACACAGGTTGTATTCTCCACACTCCTCAGCCCATTCTGGGCTTATCACTAAGTTTATGAGCACACCCTAGGTCCTGAAGAATTGCCGATAGGGCATGAAACATGTTGACCTGTTCACAGATGAGGGTTGAACGGGACCAATCCCCATAGCTTGTTTTTGTCCCAGTACCCCTCTTGTTTTAATAAGGTGGTTAACTACATGAATAAATTGAATTGAGTAGACTATACCAACCTTTTTTATTCACACATTCCCGCACGCTCACTACTTCTCACCCAGGGGCCCTCACACCCACGCGATCAACGGCTAGGAACAAAAGATCTCCACAAAAGTGTAGCACTGTGTGCTACCCGTCAGGCATTGCAGCGCCGGCTTGACGTTGGAGCAGGAAGCCGATGATGACACGAGACGACTAGCTGGCGATATGACAACAGCCGTTAAGCCAGCCTGTTGTGTGAGACATCCCTAGTTCCGACAAGGGATACCCTTCCCTGTTTCACCTTGATATACCTACACACGTATATCTCACAGAGAGAGGAAGAAAGATTACTTCACTGCACTAATACTATTTCCCTGGGGAACTGTGTGCATCTTTTTGATATATAGACTGATGGGACACGCACACTGGACCCCTATAAATATTGTCCTCCCAATGTCCCTCCCTGTTGTTTACTGCCCTCCCATAGGAATGCATAGGAAATGTATGTGACCCTGGTAGTTCCTGATGCGTGGGGTATGCAAGCTCGAGTTTGGTATGTGCGGACTCGTGTGATTAAATGCTGCGCGATGATGTGTGCAGCATAATTGTGTCTAGTGTGGAAGTGCCACTTCTAGAAGTTGGCATGTCTGTGTGTAAAAGGTGAAATGACAGGCTGGCTTGTGATTGGCTGGAGCTGGCTGGTGTGCCAGGCTCCAGGAGTCGGGATGGGTCTGCCCCAGTGGTGAATGGGAGATCTGCATGTTGATGGCCGGGGAGGAGTGCACCTGGGACCTGAATAGGGCTGGGCTTCCCCCACACAATGGTGGCTCCGCCCCCTGTGGTGCGACTGATGACCCTACCCATCCTGTGAATAGGAAGAGGGGCTGAGCAAAACAAAGTGCTCAGGAACCAGTTGTATCTGGTTCGCCCCTTGCCTGCACCCATGTAGACAAAGGGATTGAGTGTATAAAAAGAGTCTGTGACCTCTTGTAAGAGGTTCTCTTGATCCTGACCTGAAGAGGGGGGGCCAGCTGCTGCTGGGCACCAGCTGGATACCGCCACTAGGGACTGCCTCCCTACCTGGAGCACCCTGTGAGCTGGATCTTGGGCCCAGCCTTTGCCCCCCTGCCCACCTTCCTACAGGACTTTGCCTGGACTTCTGGATTCCTGCCTGCCAGCCCCTGGGAAGCGCTGGCCTCCCCCTGCTGAAAATAGCACATTTGCGCCGCTGGAGCAGTGATCCTTGCCCTCAGGGATCCTCCAGCGTGTGGGGGGATTCCCCCTCCTTAAGCTTATTTTTAAAGCATATGCCCACCCTGCATTTGGCCCGCATTTCTATTATAATCTAAGCAGGTGCCCACCCTGCAGGTTTGCCGCTTTTGAAGATTTAAATTTCCGAGGGTGCCACCCCTCGCTTTGCCCCGTATTTGTGCTTCCAGAAAAATCACCGCTGCAGCCCAGAGGCCGAGTTCCTCCCGAAAAAGGCAGCCGCCGGCGTCCCCCTAAGGCAGCGCTGGGATTGGCCCTAGCCTCCCGCTGCGTCATTGGTGGAGGGAGCAGAAGTAAACAGGAAGCGGACGGGAGCCCACCTCGCGCTCCTGTACCTGGAAGCAACCTGCCGTGTCCCGCCCAGGGCTCCCGAGTGCAAGGGAGAGCCCCGGACTTCCTGCTGGTACCGAGGGAGGACGGGAGCCCACCCCGCCTCCCAGGACGTCCCCGCCCCCGGAGCAGCGCCAGCGCAAACCTGAGGAGCCGGGAGAGAAGCGGAGTACCCAGAGAGAGCAGCCCGGTGAGTGTCACGGGCTGTGGGGAGCTCTGGGCAGATTGAGAGTGCCTAAGAGTTGTATCTTGAGTCCCCCGAGCGGGACTCCCACATTCAAGGGAACATTGTAATCAGAGTCCACGAGGGACTCCAACGACGTGGCACATTTTCTATAAACCCCATGAGGGCCCAGGGGCCATAGTGTTTCTGAGTCCCCCGAGCGGGACTCCAACGTAATTGGGGGCATTTGTTTATTCAGCGCCCCGAGGCTCAACGGGGCCATTGTTTTCCTGAGTCCCCCGAGCGGGACTCAAACGTGATCTGGGGCATTGTTAAAGGGTAGAGCGGCCCGGTTGGCAGCGGGCCACACCCCAGTGTGGTGGCATTTTGCAGAGAGCCCACGAGGCTCCTGAGGGCCCAGTTATTGTTTCAGAGCCCACGAGGCTCCCACATTGTTTTTGCAAAATTGTTATCCAGAGCCCCAGGGAGAGAGCCAGGAGGCACCCTGGTGCCAGGCTCCGTCCCTTCAGCTGTCCAGCACTTAGTGGGCAGCTGCTCCGTTTGGGAACCTTTTGCGCAACGTTCTCTTTGGCTGCCTGCGCAGCCTGCCCTGACATTGCTGGACACATGGCGTTTCAGCCCCTGAGAGGCCAGTTGGCCTGCGGACAGTTCTGTTGTTATACCCTTGCGTGGGGTACGTGTTCATGCCCTATGTGATATTTTGCGCAAATGTGATACCTGCCTAATGTCATTGCTGCATCATGTGTAATGTCTTTGTGCCTATACCTCTGAATGTATTGTGATGCTTAGGAGGTTGTTCTGCCTAGTATAGTGATGCTAGTGAGTTCACGATTCCCAGCGTCATATTTTCCTATGGTGGTTAGGGTGGGGGTATCTGCCGGATGATGACCGGCTCGTCCTACCGCCCTTTGGGGGCTTTAATCGAGATATATAGGGCACAGGCTAGGGGGGCGATTATGTACGGGGCTGAATTGTGGGGCCATATGCCATGTCGGAATCTGTCCCTAACAGAAAATAAGTTTATAAGACAGATAGCCGCACTTCCCCCCCAGCACTCCGCTCCTCCCCTTGAGGCTTGATCTAGGGCTACGACCACTTGCCGATGAGATAAGCTTGAGACCCATTGCCTTCTGGCGTAGGCTTTGGAGCAGCAATAATCTCGCCGACTACAGGGCGGAACTGGTCGAACTACTGAATCACCCTAAGGCGCTTACCATTTCCTGGGTCAAAAACATTCAAGCTACCTGTGTGGAATTGGGGCTCCCCGATTTGTGGACTAAGCCGGCGGATGCTGCACCAAACATCTCCAAGAGGTCCCTGGCGAATTTGTATCACGAACACAAAAGGGCAAGGGCCCAAACTACCCAGCCAGAGGGGTCCTTAACAACTGTATTCCTGCAAAGCAAGGATCTCTATAGATTTGAGAAGGCACTGGACCCTATATATCCTACACTTGCTAGGAAGCTGTTCCTCCAATGGAGGTATGGCACATTGCCCTTTCGGGCCTTCACAAGTTCTTGGTCATTGGTCCCCCCCACAAAGTACTGTCCTGTCTGTGTTGACAAAGAGGAAAACGACTTGCATGTGGTGTTCTTCTGCCCAGCTTACAAGGCAGCTAGGAAATACTGGCTCCTCCCCTTGATAAAGAATTTGGGTGGCAGGGAATACGCACCAATGTATAGGATTTTAAAATCCGATGTTTCCGGCCCAACTGTTTTTGCACTTTCCAAATTTTTTACTAATGTTTGGTATACGCGTAATCGCTTTTAAAAAAATGCTGGGTAGTATCTAGAAATGCTTTTCCTTTTTAAGAAGTTTCTGTATAGATTATTTTTAACATAAGCATTTAATGTTTTATCTGTTTATGGCAGAGTTACTCGTGATTTTATTTGTACTGTGTATCTTTTATGACCGAATGGTCGAAATAAAGATTGAAAAATGAAATGATACCTGCCTAATGTCATTGCTGCATCATGTGTAATGTCTTTGTGCCTATACCTCTGAATGTATTGTGATGCTTAGGAGGTTGTTCTGCCTAGTATAGTGATGCTAGTGAGTTCACGATTCCCAGCGTCATATTTTCCTATGGTGGTTAGGGTTGCGTAGGTGGTACTTACCTCTTACCAGTGGTTACTGGTTGTGTGCTCTATTTTCTATTTTATGCTACAGTTATTATATGTTGCTAACATTAACAAGTATCCTAGTTCTAAAAGTGCTTCTTCCTGACAGTGGTCCATGTGGCCCTGTCCTGTACATATATCCCCTGTAAATTCTGCCCGTGCCTATGGCACATTGTAAAGTGTGTGTTCATTATCTAATGTGTTTGGTATAATACAAAGGCTATTTTTATATGTGTATCCTTGTGTGGAGTTCCTTTTGTGGGGTGCCTTGGATGTTGTTGCTGGGGGTGCGTGCGCAAATACTTAACCTACATTGCCTCCGGGATAATCCTTACTGCTCGCGCCACGTTGCCTAGAGGTTGAGCAGGGGTTATCTTTGGCGTGTAACTCCCTTGCCCTGACTAGAGTGGTGGTTTCTGCCTGGCTTTGGCGCAAGCCTCAGTCAACTGGAAATCCCATTTCTAACACCTATTAAAGCCCATCCTTAAAGAAAATAGGGTGAGAAAATGTCGCAAAGCAATTTTACCTTGCCTTTCAGGGAAATCTGCTCGCCTGATTACACTGTTTGTAAAGTTTATTCTTATTGTAGAAAAAAAGATAACCTCTGAGTGCTTCCCCGATATTAGGGGTAGTCTGTAACAACAAATAACCTGTTTTGTTGATATTCCAACCGTTAAACAATGCTGCGCTTAAGCTGATAGTCAAATGTAATTATATTACTTGATCTTGAAGATGCACGTATGGCTCAGGAGCGGAAATTTTATAGGGTTCAATTTGACTATAGTAATTAGTAATAATTCTAATTATCCACTTCTTGATTTTGTTGGTGCAGGTTGATCCGTGAGAAATATTTTTAAACAATAATATAGAATGTTGTTTTAAGCAAGAAAGGCACTTTCAGAAGGAATTGTATTATGGCATTTTAACTATGGCACTTTAATTCATGAATTTAAAAAAAGGAATGTAGTGTTGGTTGTTTTATGGAAGATTTTATTATTATATACAAAGAAACGCTATCTTATGTTGAAACACTCAAATTTCCAAATATTGATATAGAACGTCAAATTAAGTAAGATTGGCACTTTTGGAAAAAAGGTATAATGGCACTTTACCTACTGGACTTTAATTCAAGATTTTAAAAAGAATCATAGTATTGATAGTTTAATGAAAGATTGTATTAATATACAAATAAGCCTTGCTATGATAAGGAGTAACAAATTAATTGAAATATAATGCTATCTACAAAACCGTTATAAAATTAGCAATGTATTGTCGTGCTTTTGTCATTGGAAGAAAACACAATTGCTCGAAAATGTTTATATAATCCTATGTACAAATAAATGCATTTTTTATACTCTTTGATTGTAACAATTTTTATTAATCAACAATAAAGATTTTCTTCACTTAATCAGATAGTTGTGGATGAAGTCTTATTGTCATGGGTGTCTTATAAATCATGTTACTGTAGATATGTTCACAGTTATTCTGAGGTGAGGGCTTCTAAGGCTGATTGATCTAACTGACATGAGTAGATTAGTCCCATGGTTTAAATGTCTTACAACTTTATTTACATATGGCCCCCGGGACTCAAATGGTTAGGTATGTTTATGCTCAACTTCATTATTATAAACTTACAGTCTATTTTCTTGTTCTGTACTGGGTTACTCTTAGTAACAGACTTTTAATGGTTAACAGTTCGCAGACCCTCATCTGTGTATTGTGTGGCTTTGGCATTTGATTCTGAAGTAAGGAATCTGTGGCTAGTTGTCTCCATCAGATAAACATGTTACTTACCTTCGGTTACACATTATCTGGTAGAGACAGGATCTAGCAGCAGATTCCTTAACAACCATCCTATCTTCCCGCTCTGCGAACTCAGGGGCATATTATCAAGGGATGTATCTCTGCTTATTTGGCTTTAAAAGACAAGAAAGTGGAGATACAATTATCTCCCTATCAGCAACAGGGTGCTAACATGCAAATTCGCATGTTAGCACCCTTTTTCTCTACGCTTCCCCTTGCATCTCTAATGAGATGCAGAGGGGGAGATCCAGAGAAAAATAATAGGAGAAATGTTGTTAAGCGACATTTCTCCTATTATCAAGGATTTCGAAAACCCTGTTAGTGATCAAAAAAAGCAGCGCTAACCGCAGATAGCGCTGCTTTTTTTACACCTGGTATTTTCCTGACTTAGCCATGATATCCTATGGAAGGTGGATATCATGGCTAAGTTTGTGAGCCCCTATTATCAAGCTAACGCCAAACTTCGAGCGATTATCGTTTGTTTTCCAGCGATAATCTCTCATTTGCCAGTTAGCGCGAGGATTTTTATCACTTCTGAGATAAACCTTGCTAATAGCAAGTTATCTCTGCGATAATTTCCGGAGAAGATTAGCGTTAGAAAATTCGTTGCTAAGCCTCGTTAGCGTAAATATCGCTAATCGTTGGTAATATGCCCCTCAGTTCTTTTGAGTCTTAATTGTTGATCTCAGAGCAACAGAGATGACCATTGGAGATGCCTGGCCCGCTCTTCCCGATACAGCGATGACCATCCGCAGCGCTCTCACCTACTCTTTTTGGTCTTCTCCACAGTGAAGTCAGCACTTCATGCTAGACTTTAGAAGGTAACTCTTTCATTAGGACTAACCTAGGCCCTGTATCGTGCCCACGCTCCATCGCATTCGGGCTCAACTTGTAATTGTCACCCTCTCTTGCACTAATAGATAGCAGCGATTGGGGCTTTGCGAGCTACCAGGTGCTCCAGAGCTACTCTTTGGAGACCCATGACTTATGCAAAATTTGGAAATAAATCATAGGAAAAATCACACTAGAACGATTTAATGGAACCATAAAAAAAGACAACAAGCAAACATTGCAGATAACATCTGATCAATCTTTAAACTAAAAGCTTGCTTCAAGACTATTGTGGAATGCCATATGGGTTCACTGGTTAATCTCCATCTAAACTGGATGTTTTTTCGACATGCACAAAAAACCAGACTCCCTCATCTAACTATTCCAAATAAGGAAAATAACAGTATTTCAAAGCAGAATAACTTTGTCAAGTCTAAAATAAAGGTAAGTGCAGATTCTGGAACATATGCCAAATGATACAAATATTGCTTTAGGAACCCGGGTTATTGTGGTGCAACCTCAGCAACAAAAAGCTCTTGCAAGTCACTTAAATAAAAGGAACTATGATTTCAGATGGCCCCTATTAAAATCAGTTACCTGAAATGTCTCTTATTTTAAAAAATAAAATGATAACCATGTTGTGTAACCATATCTTAACAATACTGAACAAGGAGAAATTATGACAGGAAGAAGTGTGTAACTTGTGTGTTTCCTGTCAAGATGTGGGCGAAATAGGAAATGATTAATAGCACAAGGCCCGGAGGAGCTTGGCGGGCATCCGAGATGGCCGCGTGAGCACAGCGCTCCCCGGACCCCCGCCGCTCCCGGCATAATATCCTGCATAAATCCTGATTTTTCACGAGGATTTGTATAGAGGACGTTGGGCTGATCTACCTGGACCTTTCAGAAATTTATTTTGACACCGGGTGCCTGAGTTACGGTGATTCGAACTTTTGGGCTCCGCCCTTGAGGTGCGCCCGGGACTGGGTGAGGTTCAGTGGCCGTCTTGGAGTTGAACAACAATGGCAGGGGGATTGGACTTGTGGGTCCCCTTCTTAAGTTTCGGTTTCGATTCTGCCTCTGACTGGGACATCGGCGAGAGGGTCGGGCCAGAGCTGGGTCCAGGGCACGAGTCGGCTGTCGGGCCTTTGGCTGGACTATTCTCCTATTTGGCTGTCCCTTTCCTAGTGGTACCCTTGTTGCGGTCCTTTGGTCCCGAGGCCTCCCTTTCTGGTGCCCGGTCCGTTGACCCTGGTGAATCTCCTGGTGACGCATCTCCAAAATGGCGGGCAGAGGGGACCGGGAGATGCGGAAGACGAAGGCACCTCTGCGCGGGGGTCCGGTCCAATCTAACGTCATGGACCGTTATACCCACTCTAAGGGGTCCCCCGGAGCTGCCCTGCCCGGTCCCAGTGCGTCTGACCACGTCGTGGATGCGTCGACGGAGCCTTCCTTGCAGGACATCATGGGCGCCATTTCTGGCATGAGGGAGTCGATAGGCCAACAATATGAAACCTTGGCCCACAAAATTGACACCGTGGCCATCGATGTGAACTTAATTCGAGCCGATCTCTCGAAAACGAACGAAAAGGTGAAGTCATTGGACATCAAATCATCCAGCCTCACGGCGGACGTCTCTGAGATACAGACGGAGATTGGCAATCTCCGTAGGGTGAACGATTTCATGACCTGGCGCTTGGAAGATTTTGAGAACAGGGCACGTCGCTGTAATGTTCGCGTGGTTGGTGTTCCGGAGAATCCAGAATCCCACTCGGTTGATCTCCTGGTTGAAGACCTGATCCAAAACCACCTTTCTCCATCTGGCCTTAGTAAATTTTTTACAGTGGAGCGTGCACATCGTGTTCCGGGGGGCCAGGGTAAGCCAGGTGCCCCGCCGAGACCTATTGTTGCAAAACTTTTCCACTATAGGGATCGGGACGCTATCCTGCAGGCATCACGGGTGAAGGGCCCGGTGGCCTTTGAGAATGCCACGGTGAACTTTTATCCGGACTTTTCCCAACAGGTCCAGAAGCAGCGGATGGGATTTCGTGGTGCCAAGAAGCGTCTTAGGGACATGGGGCTGCGCTACGCTATGCTTTTTCCGACCAGGCTGCGGGTTGAGTATAATGACCGAACTTTCTTCTTTGATCGGCCGGATGCTGTGAATGACTGGCTGGACTCCTTGCCTGGCCGACCTCCTGAGACTGAGTCCGATGTCCACCCGGGCGGTGCTGAAGGTGGTGTAGAGAGCTGAACATTTCGTCTTTGCCTGGTGCCTTGTTTTGAATAACTCTTTCCAGGAGTGTATGCCTACGTTCCTCTACTGCTTATGTGATTTGATGTATGTTCTTTTCTCGTTATTGGTCTTGATCGGGGTGGCGGGTGGGACGGAGCCTTTCCTCCTCCGGGGTCTTTGTGTAGAATAGGGGTTCTTGGGCGACAGGCCCACTGCAGGTTGGGGTGGCTTTTTAGCTTTTTGCAGGGGTGCAGGGTGGGGGGTGTTTTCTTGTTATTTGGGGGGTGGGTGGGTGGGAAGTTCGTTGTTTGTGTGTTCTGTTCTCAAGGCGACTTTATCCTGTATTTGAAGATGTTTCTTGTGTCATGCGCATTGGTGGGGGGTTTTGGCTTTGCTGGGTGGGATGGGGGGTAGCGGGTTGAGATTTGTTTCGTGGAACGTTAACGGTCTGGGGGATCGCATCAAACGGAGTGTGGTGTTGAAATGTATACGACGTTTATCTCCTGATATTGTTTTCCTGCAGGAGACTCATTTGGTAGGCAATGTTTGTCATGCGATGAATAGGTGGGGCTATCGCCTCGTAGCACATTCGGGGTTTACCTCGGGTTCTAGGGATGTGGGTATCCTTGTTCGGGCTTCCCTCCCTCTAGCTATTGATGATGTGATTCAGGATGATCGGGGGCGATATGCTGTCCTTGTGGGTCGCTATGAGGGTCGTGCCCTCTCCCTATTTACTGTTTACGTGCCCCCCGGCTTGCAGACCTCTACCTTTTCCGATTTGGGCCGTGTGTTGTTGGACCTCCCTGATAGTACTCTCTTTCTGGCTGGTGATTTTAATTCGGTGTTCTCCGGTCTCCACGATCGCCACCCCCCTAGAGATACTCCTGCGGCCCAACAGTGGTTGGGTGGGTTTTTGGATACCTTTGGCTTGGTGGATTGCTGGAGGCTTTTGCATCCTACTCAGCTTCAATACACCTTTCACTCTGGGGCCCATGGGAGTCTGTCTAGACTGGATTATTTCCTGATGCCTGCGGCTCAGTCGCCAGCGGTGCGTGAGATTGTACACCTACCCAGGGGTATTTCTGACCACTCTCCGCTCTGGCTCCGTTTTGAGGTTGGAGTGGAGGCAGTGGGCCGGGTGGCGCCCATCAATCCGTGGTACCTTACCTCCCCCGAGACCCGCAGCCTTTTGCTTCAGTCTTTGGACGCATATTTTCTGGATAACGAGGGGTCGGTTTCCTCAGCGGTGTCCCTGTGGGAGGCCTTTAAGACGGTGATTCGTGGGCAGGCCCTCTCCCTTATTGTTGAAGCTAAGAGGGCGAGGAATAGGGAGGTGGTGAACCTTGAGGGAGAGATTTCTGCATTGGAGGATGCTTTGGAATCGGGTGTCACGTCTGCGAAACTCCACGCCCTGGGTCTGAAACAATTTGCCTATAAATCTATGGTCACGGATGCTGCTAAAGTGATGTTTCGGGAGCAACAGGGTCGTTTGTATGATGTGGGGGACAAAACGGGTAAATTGCTGGCATGGCTGGATAAGAAGGAGAGAGCTAATCGTGTGGTGCCCGTGATTCAGTCTTCGAGTGGTGAGAGTGTGACGGACCCGATTGGCATAGTTGATTGTTTTGCTGAGTATTTCCGTGTGGTATATACCCCTGTGTCTGTGAGAGATGTGGCTGACTCTCGCCTTCTATTGCGTGATATAGCTCTGCCCAGTGTCTCCGATTTGGATCGTGTGGCGTTGGATTCCCCCTTTACTGTTGATGAGATAGCTACTGCCATCCGTTCACTCCATTCGGGCAAAGCATTGGGCCCGAACGGGTTGCCAATTGAACTGTACAAGTTGCGTCCCGACAGAGTGGCGCCGTATCTTCGCGCCATGTTTCTGGAGTCCCGGGAACGGGGTATTCTCCCATATGATCAGCGACTGGCCACGATAGTTGTCATCCCCAAGGATGGTAAACCGCGGGACCTTTGTTCATCCTATAGGCCCATATCCCTGCTGAATGTTGAGCCCAAGGTATTGGCGAAACTCCTGGCATCCCGCCTCCTGACGGTCATTAGTGGCTTGGTCCATCCAGATCAATCCGGATTTATCCCGCATCGCAACACGGCTCTTAACCTACGTCGTCTCCACGGTGCGATTGCGAGGGCGGGGCTTCTGACGGAGCCGGCCATTTTGGCATCGTTGGATGCCTCAATGGCTTTTGACACTGTGGAATGGCCTTATCTTTGGGCTGCTCTTGAGAAATTTGGTTGCGGGCCTGAGTTTATTGGTTGGATTAAGTTATTATATGCTGAACCTTTGGCGCAAGTAGTGGTAAATGGTAGAGTTTCGACCCCTTTCACCCTTGGCAGGGGTACCCGTCAGGGCTGCCCCTTGTCTCCGTTGCTTTTTGCACTCGCCTTGGAACCATTAGCTGCATGGCTTCGGTGGGAGCCTTCGCTCAAGGGGATTCGCTGGTCACCGGACTTTGAGGACCGCGTCTCGCTTTACGCGGACGACATTCTTTTATATCTCACCTCCCCGCGTAAATCTCTGACTGTTTTATTTGATGTTCTCACTTCATTTGGTGCCAACTCAGGCCTCGTTATTAACTGGGCCAAGTCCTGCGTGTATGTTCTTTCGGGTGTTTTACCCCCATTGCCGAGCAGACTTCCTATCCAGGTGGTCCAGTCTGGCTTCAAATATTTAGGGATTTTCATTACGCTGGACCCCTCGCTCCGATTTGAGCGTAATCTCCTCCCCCCGTTGCTTAGATTGCGACTAGACGTGGCCCGTTGGCGTAAGCTTCCTTTGTCTCCTCTGGGCAGGGCGGCTCTGTTTAAAATGATGTCCTTGCCGCGGTTCCTCTATGCGCTCCAGAATTCCTATGACGACATCCCGAAGACCTATTTCCGAGAGATCGAGAGTCTTCAAAGGCAATTGATTTGGGACGGGCGTCCACGTATTGCCCTCGCGAAACTCACCATCCCTTGGTACGACGGGGGCATGGCGCTCCCCGATATCAAGCGATATTATTGGGCTTCCCAGTTGTCTGCTATTAATCACGCGATGTTTTCACCGGGTCGAAATCCTGCATTCGAGATGGATAGACTCCAGCTGCCGGGTGGGGACTTTAATAGAGCGCTTTATTCTCGATCAGCCGGGCGCCATCTTGTGGGCCCGTCTAGGATTGCAGTAACTGTGTGGCGAGCCGCGAATGTGAGTTTGGGATGGGAGGATCGAATGACACTGGCGACACCGCTTTATGCCTCGGAACGTTTGGGGTGTCTCTGGTCTACTAAGGGCTTCGACCGCTGGGATATGATTGGGATATGTAAGGTGGGTGATGTCTGTTCGAAAGGTAGTGTGAAGTCGTTCCAGGCCCTCCAGGCGGAATACGGGTTGAATGGTAGGGAATTTTTTCGTTATCTGCAGGTCCGACACGCCCTCGCCTCAGTCTTGACTCCTGATGAGGCCCTGCCCAAGTCTTCCCCCCTCGAAGATCGTGTCCTTGATGGGCACCTGCCTGATAGCACTATTTCCCTGATCTATAAGAAGCTGATCAATAATCGGGCGGACTTATTGGTCCGACTTCGGGAGGTTTGGGTCGGCGATGGGTTGGAACTGGACGACGAGGATTGGCAATCGGCACTCTCTTCTCCCAAGGAGGTAGCCATTCCTGCCCGTCTCCGTTTGGTTCAACTTAAAATCCTTCATCGAGTGTATGTTACTGGTCCGCGTCTGGTGACAATGGGCTTTTCCCTGGATGGGTTATGTAAGCGTGGTTGTGGGTCGAGTGCTACTTTTTTACACATTCTTTGGGAGTGCCCAGTTGTGACGGCCTACTGGACTGCTGTGCTTGAGGTGATGACTGCTGTGACTGGTGTTGCCCTGCGGCCGGAGCCACGACGGTGTCTGTTGAATGTGTGGGAGCCCACTGACTACTCTGTAGCCCAGACCAGATGGGCTACCTTGGGTTACATGATTGCGAAACGGGATATTGCGCAACTCTGGGGCGCATCCAGGCCCCCTGAAGTCTCGAAATGGGAGGACAACATGGATTGGTCCATGTTTCGTGAGAAGACTGTATATGTGGCCAGGGGCAGACCCAGGGCGTGGACGAAGATTTGGGGCCGGTGGAATGAATATCGTGGGGATATCTGTACCCCTCCCCTTGTAGGCACTACTGATGTTGTCCTATCTCCCTAGGCGAGCGTTCCCGGAACCTTTTCATACTGTTTTGTGAATTTCCGATGCTCCCCGCTGCTCCCCCCCCCCCGACCTTGTTAGAGCCTCAGGGCTCTTGGTATGTTCTCCTGAGTGTTGACCATCCCCTCCGTTCTTTGGGCTGACCTTGATTACTGTGCATTCGCCTTTTTAGTGTTTGTTTTTCTTTTTGTATAAAACAAAATTCAATATGCTCTGTGATATGTTGGGAGTAATGCTTGGTACTTGATTTGTGCCTGACCACGGGAGTACATTTCTAATTTATTCCTTGTGCCTTATTATTAGCGGCCAGCCCGTGAGGTTGTAGGCCCATTCTTGTATTTTTCTATGCTTGCTCAAATAAAGGTTTTTGAAAAAAAAAAAAAAAAAAAAATAGCACAAGGCCCAATCAGAAATATTTGTCGTCTACATATTAGAAAAGAAATTGGACTGTGACTAGCATAAATGTTTGGAAGGGCATGACATATCTAAAGAAATGTACGTCTCGTTTTTCATTTTTATTTTATTATGTCATATTCATGTTACAAACAAAACAGCACGGAGGTGCATCATACAGACAAAATGAAAAGGGGGCTTTCCCACCACTGAGGGAGACCGCAAGGTTAGCAAAAAGTACACCACTCATAAGACTCCAGCGGGTAGCATGGGATTGGGCCCATATATCCCTCTCAGTTATTCTACAGTCGGTGCTGGGCTTTGCAGAGCAGACCCCTTCCAGTTCAGACAAATGCAACCGGCTCAGTAATTCCCCTCAGAGAAAAAGGGGTTATACCCTGAGCTAAAAACAAATATTCAAGTCCATCAAATAAAACTCCATATGTTGGTTAGTCTTGATTTATTTTCAATCTTCATCAAAGGAAAAACACACTAGCCGCCAACACGTGTTTCGTCTTGGTCTGGTAACCAAACGACTTCTTCAGGGCTATAGCTAGGTTCGGTGTATGATGGAAAAAAGGGGGCAAAGAGGTAGGCCTTTTTTTAAAAATCTCAAACGCCACCACGACAATTATTTATGTGAAGAATCCTTAGTCCTTAAAAAAGCTCGAATAATAATAATTCCATAGGTGCCAAAGTTTGCCGAAAAGTATGTTTTCATCCAATTAAAGTGCTATGTGTAAACAGCGTCCTTCGAGTACGAAGTTTACGGCGTTCACAAGACAGGAAAAGAAACGGCATATAACCCCTTTTTCTCTGTCTGACAATTGCGATTTGCCTTCAAATCACATTGTTTGGTTCATGGTGGGTGACCAGGACCTTATCCTTCGAGTTGACCAAGATATTGATCTTTAACTTTGTTTCTTCCCAGCGCAACTATCACTCAGTCACCTGTGTTTGTTCCTATTGAGTAATTCCCCTCCTTCGACATTGCCACCAGCATCAAGCGCCTACAGGTAGTCCTGAAGTGGGCTCCAAATGTCATTGGGCTGAGCGGTAGGCAGGAGAAAACTTTGCATAGAGAGCAATTTGATACGGTAGATCAAGCAAGTGAGCCACTGCTTCTATTTAGGTAACCTATCCCTACCCCAGCAGCAGGCCACCGAACACTTTGCCTGCAAAAGAACCAGAGCCGTGTAGCATGGAAAGGAAGAGGGCACATCCCACACACACTCCAGTAGCAACACCCAGGGGTTATATGGCAAATCATGTGTTATATGGCACATCATGTCCTATCATCTCGGAGAGGGGTGCAAGAACCTCCCACCAGTACTCTTTGATGCTGCCTCACCACCATGAGCGATGCAGAAAACCTGCACTCTCTTGGCCCCATTGTTCACCCCTGGACTCCTGATGCCGTCCACACTTGCAGGTAATAATGTATAATGCATATCCGACTGCTGGCTGATACAATGCACACTTACCCACAGCAGATACACCATATCCTATCAGCTATATCAAGGCCCAATTCTTCCTCGGACCCACGTTTCACCGGAAGGCGATCCAGGGGAGTTTATTGCAATGCTGTTGTATATAATATGGAAATTAAATGGGTCATGCTTGGGGCCGATATGAGTTTTTCCAAGGTGTGACTAGGTGGGGGCTCCCACAGGAAATCCAGGACGACCACGCGTTTCAACCCCCTTGATCTGTAATACAAAAGGACTTCGATGGGGTATGTTACAGACTCCCCAGAAAGTCTGTGAGGGACTTAAATTGTTGATCATGTTATAAATCACCTGGAGAAGTGTAATCTTGATCCCATCTGAGATATTGTAGGAGTGCATCATAATTTTTTTTTATTAAAGTATTTTTATTGAACAGAAAAGAAACAGTTCCAGTCAAATACACATCGTATATCATGTCACCATATAAAATAGGGGTTAGCATACGGAGGGCACTGCAGATCTCAGCCCAGTAAGGTTTATACATCCCATGTGAGTCAACATCCCACCCCCCAGAGTCATTTTGTACAGCCTTCCCATTCTCCATTTGGTCCCTTTTAGGCTTCAAATTAATATTTCTCCCAGGGGCTCTATATTTTGTCCCACTTCTTAGGGTAACCTCTGCTCCCATACACCCCCCATTCCGCAAGGCGGCACCAATCCATATCCGCCATCCAGTCGAATAATTTGGGAGGCGTACAAGAACCCCAGAGCCGTGCAATGCTTCATTTAGCCACTGCAGCAGCTAGCATTAGCTATGTTTTCGTGTGAGCTGGCAATCTATCCTCCCCCGTGACGCCTAACAAGAGCCGCCGAACCTCCGGTTCAACGGGTATGACCAGCACCCCCGTCATCACACCGGCCACCCTAGACCAATATCGCTGTATCACGGGACACTCCCATAAAATGTAGAAAAACGTGCAGAGTGACCCGCATCCCCTCACACATTAATCTGAATCTACACACCCGATCCTGTGCAAACGTGTGTGGGAATAGTATGTTCGGTGTAGAATTCATAACTGAATTAATCAGAACTCAGCCCGTATTTCTATTCCCCTGCCCTGCTGTGCCTCCAGCCAATCATCGTCCTCCAACAGGCCAATATCAGATTCCCACTACGCCCGGAGTGTCTTGAGGGGATCAGGTATATTACTCATTATTTTCTTGTGTATGAGGGAGATTGCTTAGTCAGGGATTGGATGTAATAACAGTCCGTCTTCAAGTGGGGCATACTCTGGTACATTTTTCCCCTCTTTGATATGGAATCCGAGCGTGTGCTTCAATTGGACGTATCAATATTGTTCCGTTTCTACCAGATTATAATCTTTTTGTAATTCACTGAATACGAGCATCTGATCCCGCCTCCAGGGTATCTATACCTATGCGGCTCCACTTGCGGAAACCCTTAAGCTTCCCTACCTCACTCAGCCTGTCACTGTGCCACAATGGGGATTGTTGGGTTAACCTGCCCTTCCACCCAAGCCCCTTAGTGGTGTCATGCCCTGCCATGCCCACACCTTCGTCTGGTTGTGCTCTACTCCAGTATAATGCCGATGAGTCTTTTTGGTCCCAATGCACGTCTATCCAATCTATACGCAGGCTCAGTCGGTGGCGCGAAAACCCAGCCCTTGATATTTATAAGTTGGGATGCTAGGTAATAGTTTCTTAAGTCTGGTATGGCAAGCCTGCCCTCATATACTCTCCTCTGAAGCTTGCGGAGTGCTATTCATGGCCACCCGGTGCCCCAGAGCAGAGTCCGTAGTTCCCAATCAATAGTTCGAAAAAAGGTAAGGTAGGAGGCGCACTCAAAAGGATCAAGGATGCAATGTTATTATTCAAAAAGTTATCTTCTATATTTTGGTGATTATACCAGATAAAACAGCCAACGCGTTTCGTTACAATACGTAACTTCGTCAGGGCTGAAAAACGATCATAAGGAAAAACAGATTACATATATATAAAGGATCACAAAGAATTTAACAATCAATTTTACATTAAAATATCTACAGCATCTAATATACACAGCATAGGATGGAAGTTTCTTTGGACACATAGGTACTTGTATTATTAATTGGAAACAACATATAAGAGATGCGTACATCTCTTATCAGTCTATAATGCAATTTTTATTCCTCTCCCCCCCTTTTCTTTTCTCTTTTGTTTCTTTTATCCCTTTTCCAAACTCTTTTGGTATAGTGAATCTGTATTTAAGAATTAAATTTTGGTTTAAAAACGATTTTAAATTGTATATAAATATATTGTGATTATTATACATGTGTATGGACTATTGTGGTTAGACTGATAAGTATTAGCAAAGGTGTTGGCCAACCAGAGAGGTGGGTTGATAAGAGCCACAGAGCTACTTCTGTTTGTTCTGATTCGGGATGACAACTACCGTTGCGTTGTGCAGATCATTGGGTATACGCCCCTCCTGTTGAGCAGCCACAAACATCTCCAACATGGGTTTTGCCAGTACGGATACCTTCCACCTAAAGAGTTCGGCAGGCAGCCCATTAGGGCCGGCCACCTTCCCGGATTGAAGGTCCCTTATGAACCTTTCAATCTCCTCCACTGTTAATTCTCAGTCTATGTCGTCCCTGTCCTCTAGAGCGACCAATGGCAAGGACAGCTCCACCAACAGTTCCTCAGACTCGTGAATGGGCCTGGAGGATACCGATTGATAAAGCTGCTCATAATAATTCACAAACTCCTCCAAAATATCTGCACCAGTGCAAACAGACCCCTCTCCTCCTATAAATCCCTCAGTTAATTTTGCTTGAGACTAAGCCGCAGGAGCGACTCCGGAGTGTTTGTCCTCTCCCTTGTCTGTTCCCGCTCCAGTGTCTGTATCTCCCACTCCAATTCATCACATTTAGTGCGGTTCTGTTTCCTTTTAATGCCCACCTCTGACTGAATGTTCCCCCTAATCACAACTTTATATGCTTCCCAGAGTGTACAGTGAGTGCCAACAGACCTCGTGTTTTCATCAAAATATTGTTGTGTGCACTTCCTAAGGTTATCTTGAAAATCCCTATCCCGGAGGCTCCAGGACGCAATTCGAGGAGGAAGCATAACATATCTAGCGGGACCATGTAGAAGGATCTCTATCGGAGAGTGACCCGATATGCCTCTTGCCATGTGATGGGCCCCTCAAAAGTGCCCTGCCTGGGTAGAGTGTGTTAAAATCTAATCTAATCGTGACCCACTGCCATGTGCCACGGAGATGTGTGTGTATTGCCTGTAGGAAGGATTGTTCAGTCTCCACAAGTCTGACAGGCCTAGCGTGGAGGCGAATAACCGCAGCTGCCCTGCAACGTCTGCTCTGCTTTCTGTTGCAGACCTGTCCCATTCCTGTGACATCACATTGTTCATATACCCACACAATACTAATACCCCCACTGGCATGTCAAAAAGTACATTACTCAATTCTGGAAACGTATCCGTGTATAACCTAGGGGGGTGTGGGTAGAGCACAAATTAAGACGACATCCCTCCCAAGTCTCTGTGAGGGCTACAAATCTCCAACGGGAGTCCTGCCAGACCCGACCCGGGATGAATGGGACTGCATTTTTGATCAGGATCTACACGACCCTGGAGCCCGATGTAAACCCTGCATGTGCCCGAGGGTGTACCCATACCAATTTAACGCAAGAGAATGATGGCCACACAGGTGCTTCTCCTGAAAGAGAACAAGGTCTGGGGCATGCCTACGTAGGTACTGAAGGACCGCAGTCCGTTTGATCCTGTCCCCCAACCTGTTAACATTCCACAACAGCATTTTCAATGTCGTCTCTGAGTGATTAGCCATAATAACCATCTGTAATCAAATTGCTGTTTAAATGTGGGCACCTCCCACCCCAGCCCCACCACATCCCAAGGGAATTCCTCGTTGCATACCCATGATCGTGGATCTTCAGCTGGAACACAAGACTTACCAAACATTGCACAATTCTCATGAGAACAATAACAAATGAGAACAATAACAAAAAAACTATAAACACCCCCTCCCTGCAGAATTGCACCGTCCACCCCAATCCCTGCAGAACTACCCAACCACCCCAATTTGCAGAGCGCCTGTCGCCCAAAGTGCCTCATGGAAACTATCTTGGGGCACCTGCTCCAACCGCCCACACACCCGACCACCCGTCTTGCTTAAACCTGGTAAAGTTACTTATATGCAAGTCCCCACAGAATACATATCTGGGAGTCCTCAGCTTTTCCAGCCTGTTCAGCAGTGTCTTGCGCCCACTTGAATAGTTTACCAATAGCAGCCGCTTCCTGTGTCATGTCCATCGCAGAGAGACCTCTCCTGATCCTTACCAATCCTCAAGTAATTACAGTTCATTACTCACAAGGATCATCTCCTTGAGCGCTCCTGTCGATGCCATTACCTGGTCTGCTCGCACTTCCATTTCTCGACTTAGGTTTATTTAGCGGACCCCGTTGCTCCTGCTGCGAATGGTTCCCCACCACTCACCAGCCAAACAACCAGTGCCATGCTTCCTCTGGGCTGCTGAAGTACCATACCTTACCATCGGATACGACCCTTAGCTTGGCAGGGAACATCATTGCATATTTGAGTTCTTTTTCACACAGTGCACGTTTAACTTCAAGGAAACTGCGCCGTTGCTTTTGCACCTTCAGTGTGAAGTCCGGAAAGATTACATTGTTGTCCAGGTGAACCGAGGGTGCGCAGCATGCTGTTTGCAAGATAACATCCCTGTCCCGGAAATTAAATATTCACACAACTATGGGTCTAGGTGGCGCTCCAGATCTCGGCTTACTACCCGGAACCCTATGTGCATGCTCGACAGGGAAGAATTGAGATAGGCCTTTAGGCTGTAAGGTCTTTGTTGTGAGATTTTCAAAAAAAGTCCATTGCCTGCCCTTCCGCTCGCTCAGGAACCCCAAGAATTCTAACAATATTGTGTCTTGGCCTCCCCTCATAATCATCCAGTTGCGCTTCCATCTTACTAGCTCTAGGACTGAAGTTTTGAGTATAGCAGAATCATTGGTCAGTTCAATCAACGTGGCCTCCACCTCCTTATTTCTCGCGTTCATATTATGCATGTCGTCTCTGATCAGGGACACTTCGGATGATACACTGTCCATCCTAGCCTCTAGCGACGTTTGGACCATAGTGATAGCCAGCATAATGTCCATTAAGGTCCGCTCTGGCTGCTCCTCGACTGGCTGTCCAGTAGCGGGCGCACACGCGGACCCTTTGTCTTTTGCGCCCTCGCCTTTCCGAAGGGTATATTTATCATTCTTCATCTGTGTCGCAGTGTGGCCAGCTTTCCCACTCGCCATAGCACCACCAGTGTGTGCCCGGGCACCTGGGCTTGCAGGCTACCTTCCACCGCCTACTTCAGGAACGATGGCCTGACCGGCCTGTCGGGTTCTGCCCCCACAACCTGCACAGCACCGAAGACAGTCATTGGCGCACCTTCCCTCAGTCCAGACGGGAGGATGACCATGGCCCACCTGCAATTTGTAAGGGTCTTCTTGGGGCTCTCCCAAGGTTCACAGCACTTCTCCTGCAGCACTCACCAGGTATGGGATCCCCAGTTACCAGTTTTCCTCTGGCTATCTAGTGGTCCAGCAATCGTCAGGCACTATGGGTGCTCTGTATGAGCACTGGCAGCACTTCCCAGTTCCATGCCACCAGTCCCACCTTCAGCACCGGACTGATCTGCGTCTCCCACCTGGGGTCCCTTCTCACTGGGACCCTCCACAGCATACTGCCACGCCTCCTGCTTAGGGGTGCCAGTTCTCCGCCCACCCCACTCTGCCACACACCTTATCTCTCCCAAATTGATCACCGGCTGCTCCACTCTAGACGATATTCCTCCTCAGGATTCTAAGGTCAGGCCTGGGCCCAATGGGCAGGCCTCTTCAGTCCAGAGGGCTGATGACACGACCAGGGCAATTCACCGATTCGTCACTCGGTCCCGCCGCTTCCGTCCCGTGGCATCTCCGCACGGGGGACACCACTTGCAGGCAGCAAAGATCTTGGACACAGCCGCTTCCAGAATCGGCACTCTCCCGAAGCCACTCTGCCAGCCTCATGTCACCAGGGTAAGCACTGCTCCGTTCCCACATCCTCACCTCAGCCGCTTACAGCACTGTCAAAGCGATACCCAAGGGGATGACGGACGAAGCGTTTGAGCAACTCAAACACTCACCCCCAGTCAACTGATCTGGGTTTAATCCATCATCATTTTTTAGCTCACTCCACCACCCCCAGTTCAGACATGGCCATATGCAAATCAGTCTGACCCAGTGCCTCATGGGAACAGTCCTCCTGAACTGCCAAGCCATGTCTTCCCTGGACCAGAAACAAGCATCCAGGGACGGGTTTTGGGTTCATAACCCTCATCAGTCAGGTTATCTTGAATCCAGTGGCAAAGTGAGCAAGGGACCCACGTCTGGGCATACCCAGCCAACTTAGGGCGAACAAAGCGATACCAAAGGGGATGATGGACGGAGCGTTTGAACAAATCACACACTCACCCCCAATCAACTGATCTGGGTTTAATCCATCATCATTCTTTAGCTCACTCCACCACCCCAGTTCAGACATTGAGAATTTTTGTATAGAATGTGATTAATAAAGGTCCGTGTAACTTTTATACATTAATGTGACAGTAGAAGTTAACATAAAATGTGTCCTTTAGTAAGGTTAATAAATTAGAATGGGTATGTGTCAACTAATATTTATACATTTATGTGTGTAACAAGAATTATTTACATGCAAGTGCATACAGAATGACATCTTCACAGTTCTTTACAATGTATACATGTCTTAAGAAGCTGCATTTATTGAGTGAGTAAAAATGTGCTCACATTGTGTAACCACATGTACTGTTAGAGTTGACTAGAGGGAGCCTTGAGATACCAGTTCAGGCATGCTCACATTTAAATTTAACAAGTAATTCATATTTAACCCCCAATGTTGACTTAATTTGCTTGTATTTTGCCTCCAGTGCAGGTATGGACAAAGTCTCTTTAGTTAGCATAGAAGGGTTTTGTTTTCATTAGATAACAAGGTATGAGAAGGTGAAGTTGGCAAGGAGATGCTCAGTAACAAACAAGGAGGTGGGTTCTCATGGGAGAGGAGAGGAATGACCAAGAATGAACAAAGTTTCAACTTATTAATGTGGGAAAGATCTGCAAGTATCCAGTTGTGCCAGCACAATGGAAATTCACTAGCAAGGATCATGTGAGACTATCTACCCTGAGTGCAATTGATATCTTATGCTGAACGTAGAGAGGGACAGAGGAGTCATCTTAGGATTTCACGGAGAGGAGATATATGCTTCTGTTTTTGTGACTTTATGCTACCTGACCCATTGCTAGAGTGCCTTCTACTGTAGACCCCGACAGCAGACACCTGTCTGATTTCACATTTACCAAATGTTTCTTAGCTTAGGGTTGTCCTTTTTAAGTTAATGTAAGGAGAGATAGCTTGCTCATGCTTACTTCGGAAAATCATCTGGTGCAATTTAATACTAAATTATTTTCCTGGTCATCTGTATCATCATCATAGGTTTAGGTGTCTGCTTCGTATTAAGCAGGGTAAATCGGTTCTGGAGATTTGGACTTACCTTGGTCTTTCTGTAATTCTATATGATTATGCTGAAATTGGTGTATATTGAATTGCTTCAAAATATATAATGAAACCGTATTAAACTCATATTAGGTTGCTGAGTGGGTTATTGTGTAACCACATTGGTTGCACTGTAATTAGATGTTAACAAGTGATATTTTGTCCATTGCCGCTCATGCAGCAATAAAGGTCACCAATCTGGAGATAAATGTTTGAGTGGGCCCGAGCTACCTCTGCTGGTAGTATTGTCAGATGTTAGCTCTTGAAATGAAGGGAAATAGAATCTAACCTAGAATAGTATAGTTCCCAACTCCAGTGGCCCTAGTGCAGTATCTAAGATCGAGATGTGGAGAATAGATGGAGTTACAATGTTGTGCGTTGAAATATTGACGATGGAGGAGTGAGTATCAGTAGGGATGTGTGTATGAGTATTATGCTTAGCTTGCAGTTCAATTTTGATTATGGGATGTCTGGCGGAGATGTTGTGAGAGTCGTGTGAATGTGGTATTAAGTTGTTGAAGTTGCAGATGCTGCTGAAGTTGTTATCAGGTTTGATGTGACTTCAGATTCCGGGATTATATACTAATGGTGTCTGCTAGGTTTTGTGTGGTGTGTCCTGAGACGGCGTTGACTGCACAATTGAGATAGGGAACTTGTGTATGTATCTGTGCCCAAGGAGGAGCGTGAGTCCTTCGATCTGTTGTGTTTGCTCTTGAACATGAGAGGGAAAGCGCACACAGGAGGTGCCAAAGTGACTAACAGTGATGGTCCTGAGTGGGATTGTTTGAAAGGGAAGACTATGGAGGGAGATTGCAAGGGGAGTCAGTTCTGTGAATCAATGCCATTGTGTCCGTAGTAGCTGATTTTCGATTCTACATACATGAAGTATTGCTGCCACTCTGTGGGGTTACGCCTATATTTTGTGTATGTGCAGTGTCCTGTAGTTGTAAATGTTCTGCGTAGTACTGTCTTAAGTTCTGCAAGCCATATGTGTGTGTACATTGTGGTTGGCTCGATGTCCACGTCATGGCCAGTCTGAGTGCCAAGTCCATACATTTATTCATATTTTTTCTCCCGGAGGTACACTTGGTGATTTCCAACAGGAAGTGCATCCCTTGTGTATCACTGATGTCTCGGTGAATTCTGAGAGTGTGGTTTTCACCTCGTTCCAATATGCTTTTATATTTAGGCAGTCCCACATCATGTGCAGGAACGTGGCTCTGGTGCCCAGGCAGTGGAGACAGATGTTGCGGGGGCCCTTGTACATCCGTGCTAGTCTGTGTGTGGTTAAGTAGGTATGGTGTAAGTAGTTAAATTGTGTGAATTTGCTTTGAGCGCTGATTGTTATTCATTTTGGGTATGATAAGCCCTGCGCCCATTGTTTATCGATTAATGTGGTCTCGAGTGCGGTATCCCAATAGTCCCTGAAGGGGGCCATAAGAGTTGCGGTGTCCAATTTGAATGAGTTATATAGCATAGTATTTGCTCTCCTACTCTTGCTATGCGTTAGGAGCATTTGAAGTATGTTTTCGGCTTAGCTTGTCTAGTACCCCACGTCTGGGATAACCGTTGTGTTAGTGATAATAGAAACGATAAAGGGGATATTCCATAATCATTTACAAGTGTCTAAAATTCACAGAGAGTGGAGTCGATGAATAGATCCCCCAGGTCATGAGTCCTGCGGTATGCCACTCTGCCATTTCAGAGCTTCGGATGTCCCTTTTTGAGTTGGGGAGTACCCCTATTGGTAGGTCGGAGGCCAGCTGACTCATCCTTAACAACAGTATAGTTCTGCGCACACTCTGAAAGAATTTTCACAGAACATACGGTTGAGGTTGTTTATAAATACTACTCCCAGCTATTATATCATTTCCAGAATGACCCAAGCACAGGACAGTATCTCTTTTACGACTGACTTCATAAATTGTCTTTTTAATAACCATTATTAAAGCTTGTTTTGGTAAAGAGCCTACGCTACTATGCCCAATGGCAAGTAAAAGTACAGCTTTCACATGATTCCTAAAAAACAACGCTTTTCCCCTTCAGGCTTGCAAATATTTCCTGTCTTATCGCTGCCCGTAAAGTGTTTTTAGCGCTGTTCAATAAGGCATTACTCCATTTCAAACATGCATCCATTGCGAACACATAGGTCAAGAGGAGCCCGAATTCAAGCCTGATGGCCTCTATGGGAGCTGCTCTATTCAAATTACAGATCTGGTGCCAAACACGTCCCTCAACCTTCTCAAAATAAACCCACTGCTGGTCGTTCACTAGTTCTCAAGAGTAACTCAATACTGGTAGGATTTTAACTTTATATGCATGATAAAACGTGTACAAAGTGTCTTTGTCCGCAACATTTGTAGAATCTACCAATTGCGCATGCCTGAAATATTGCCTTACTTCAGCATTGTCTAGTACATCAATAGGGAAACCCACTATTCCCCTAGGTACTGGGTATAATCAATAACAACACATAAGTGATCCTTGAGGAATCATTCAACTTTGATTAATTTTTTAGAGTTGTCACACAAGTGAACACAATTTCACAGAACTCAAAAAGTTTTCATCAATAAATAGTTGTTTTTATATTAGAATGAATCTATTGTCACATTCAATACATTTGCTCAAGAGAACATAGAACAATATTCCTAAATCATATCATGTATGGCAACCAAATAACTACTGTCTAATTTCCTATAGCACATACAGTAGTGTGTGACACCTTTTGTTCCGAAGTATGAACAGTATAACGTATCAG
Source organism: Lissotriton helveticus (assembly GCF_964261635.1). Lineage (NCBI taxonomy): Eukaryota > Metazoa > Chordata > Amphibia > Caudata > Salamandridae > Lissotriton > Lissotriton helveticus. The sequence goes on from NC_136068.1 coordinate 1,792,400,833, forward strand.
CCATATATTGCAATCAATTGTACAAATGACCTGTGCACACGTAATTTTCATTAACAGTAATAATACTGAGCGTATTGCATATCAATAACAATAGTCGAGTTGACGTTTTCTTTCCGTCTGGTTTATTTGTATATCAGGTGCCCAGCCAACACGTGTTTCGTCAGGGTGTAACCCACAACTTCTTCAGGGCTATAAGATGTATAATAGCAACATGTTACAACATTGTACCAATACCATATAGTTACATACAATGGCAGAATGATGAACTGTGACTCTGTGTGCAACTTTCCCCGTGGTGACATGCCAACAATTCTAAAACGGTGAGTCTGCCAAAGGAGGTGATGGCATGCATCCTCCATGTCTCTTTTAATACCTCACATTAAGCATATTACAGTACGGTGGTAATGTTGAGTGCTTTAAATCAAAAGAGCATGTTTGCGGCTCCGGAGGGGCCCCCCCAGGGCTGAGAGGCGCCCGCACACTCATTGAGCTTGAAAAGGGTGCCCCGGCGGCTGCTCGCTCGATAATTGCTGTCGCTCCACCAAGAGGGGACCGGCCATCTTGATCGCGGCCTGTGGAAGGCCTAACATCCACGGCCTCGTGTGAATGGGAGGCCGTCGGGGGGAGCAGCACCCTGGCGACAGTGGAGCTCGGCGCCGATATAGGCAGCGGGTGATGAACGCGCAAAGAGTGGACTCGTCGGCAGGAGCGGACTGAGCTGCACAGCCGGCGCCTACCAGAGAAGTGCCCGGGATACCGCAGACCACTGGCAGCGTCCTAAGAAGGCGAGGTGCGCGGAGAGGCCCAGGAGTCGCCATTCCAGAGGGCGGTCGTCCACGTGGGTAGGAGTCGGCAATATCGGACGGCGAAGCACACTGTAGTGCCGGCGCCCTGATACGGGGGCTTGACATCGGAGGCTACGGGGACCCTCCCGAACCCAGCGGGTGGCCGAGTACAGGCTGGATATCATGGATCGGACGCGAATCGGAGCGGTCTGGACGAGCATCTGTGGAGGTACTCAGACTGTGTGGACATTGCGGGGACCCTACCCAGAAACCCCCCCCTCGCGCCCTAGCCCCCTGCGCGTCAGAATAGTGGGGAACCTGGGCCACGGTGGGGCGACAACGAGCGAAGAAGCCTCTCCTTGCTCTGAGGTCTGGTGTTTGGCGGCCCAGCTCTCGGATGGACGGAAGAATTGGGGAAGTCCCGGAGTGAATGAGGCAGCCGCACAACAGATTGGAAGGTGGGATCACTGACATAATATCGAGGGACATAATATCGACTAGCAAAAATATCGGCGAAAAAATATCGACAGACAGAATATCGACTTTGTATCTACAAACAGGTAAGTACAAAAATATCGAGTAAAAAATATCGTTTACAAAAATATAGTTTATAAAAATATCAACTTTATTAAAAACAATCTTAAATTAAATTAATATAAAAAAATATTACTAAAATATACTTAAAAATACTTACATTTCCTTATAATAATGAAATAATTAATTAAAGTTAAATAAAAATGTTTACAATCATATTTGTTAAAACATATATATATATAGTAACATAATATAATAAAAAAATATCCAATATTATTACCGTAGGATAGCAGAAGTGTAAAAATTACTATTCCCACTCCAGAGAGTGCAACAGTAGGTAAGGCGTTGGATAGCGTAGAGGTAAAAATTACTATTCCCACTCCAGAGAGTGCAACAGTAGGGAAAGCGTTGGATAGCGTAGGGGTAAAAATTACTATTCCCACTCCAGAGAGTGCAACAGTAGAGAAAGGGGTTGTTTAGCGTAGGGGTAAAAATTAATATTCCCACTCCAGAGAGTGCAACAGTAGGGAAAGCGTTGGATAGCGTAGGGGTAAAAATTACTATTCCCACTCCAAAGAGTGCAACAGTAGGGAAAACGTTGGATAGCGTAGCGCTAAAAATTACTATTCCCACTCCAGAAAGTGCAACAGTAGGTAAGGCGTTAGATACCGTTGAGTTAAAATTACTATTCCCATTCCAGAGAGTGCAACAGTAGGGAAAGCGTTGGATAGCGTAGGGGTAAAAATTACTATTCCCACTCCAGAGAGTGCAACAGTAGGGAAAGCGTTGGATAGTGTAGGGGTAAAAATTACTACTCCGACTTCAGTGAGTGCAACAGTAGGGAAAGTAGATACTTCATATATTATTTAAAAAATGTATATATATTAATATCTATAAAGAAATTAATTAAAAGTAATTACCAATGTAATATAATATAATAATTAATTAATTACTAATACTAATTTAAATTAATCATTACAATTAGTTATCTATTAATACAAAATAATTATAAATTAACAATTAATTAATTAGTAATTAAAAAGTTACTTAACAATTAAATTCTAATAAACACCAAATAAAATTAACATATGTAATTAGTTATAATTAAATTACTTCTCACCCTATTCACCCATAAACCCACAACTCACTACAGAAAATAAATTAGTAAAATTAACGTAATTATCAATTAATGAATTTAATAAAATTAATTGTCAATTAAAATGTAATTAATTGCCAAATAACAATTATTTAACAATTAATTATAAATAAATATCAATGCATACATTAACATATTTAATTAATTATAATTAAATTACTGCCCACCCTTTACCCCTATAAACCCTCAACCCGCTACAGAAAATAAATTAGTTAAATTAACATAATTATCAATTAATCAATTAAATAAAACTAATTGGCAATTAACATTTAATTAATTACAAAATAAAAATTAATTAACAATTAATTATAAACAAATATCAATAAATACATTTACATATTTAATTAATTATAATTAAATTACTTCCCACCCTATTCCCCTATAAACCCAGAACCCGCTACAGAATTAAATTACGCAAAATGTAAATAACATTAAATTCGTTAATTAAATTACATTATAACATAAATAAACACTTTTAACATAGAATACACTATAAAAAATTTGATATTATTACATTTTCGATATTTTTATTAACCTATATTATGTACTACGATATTTTGACTGTATATTTTAAAATTCGATATTACATTACTTACCTTCAAAACGATATTTTTGATGTCTATATTCTGTCCATTCGATATTTTGTCCAGCCTATATTTTGGACTCGATATTATGTCCATTCGATATTTTGGCTGTTTGCCATAACCAACCTCCTGGAAGCACCAGGCTTGGGGTCTCTAGCCTCTGAATAAAGGAGCCCATCATCCCAATACACTTTATGGGTACCTTGAGCATTCCCAGCAGCCTCAGCAGCAGCCTGCTGTCTGAGGGGTTCAAGAGAAGGACAAGTTAACGGAGCCTGCCCCAGGTCTGCCCTTGTCCCAAGAAACTCAACCTGATCAGGTTCAAGCTCTTCTAGGATAGTTCCCTTTTGGATCACAGAATCATCCTCCTGGAAGGGCTGATCCTCAACCTGGGGCAAGGGGGAAGGCACTGCCTTAACTCTCTTGCTCTTTCTCTTAGGTTGTGCCTAGTCTATAGTTTCAAGATCCAGCACAGGTTCAGGTAAGCACTTTTTGGCCTGTGACCTGGTCACAGCAGGGACATGTGCTGAAATACCTAGCATCTCTGCATGACTCCTATACTCCACTTCTGACCATACTGAGTTTTCTAGATCATTGCCCAAAAGACATTCAACTGGGAGGTCTGCACTTATCACACCTCTTTTGAGGCCAGTTACCCCTCCCCAGGAGAAATTAAAAATTGCCACACTATGTGTAGCAGTGACATTGCTAGCATTGGTCACTAGGTAATTATCACCCAGTACAATCTGACCAGGGTTCACAAAGTTAGGTGTCACCATAGTGACACTGGCACATGTGTCCCTGTAAGCTTGTGCCACTTTATCATTTATCAAAGGTGTCTGTCTGTTCTTGCCCAAAGTATTGGGACTCACAGTAGTGGACATAGCCATGTCCACATCACAGATCAGAACAGCCTGAGTAGGAATCCTGACTAGGCCTGAATCCACCTCAGTACCCATGGTTAACCCCACTATAGCCTTGGTTTGGGAACTACCACTTCTGACTGTACTAGGGGGTGCAGTTGCCTTAGGGGCTGCAGTGGTACGGGCTGTACCTTTCTTGGTGCACTCACTAAACCAGTGAGAGGTAGATTTACAGTAATTACACCAAGGTTTTCTTGGGCCATCATTCTTCTTTTTCTTTGCATTTTGGGACCCCCCTCCTTAGAAGTATTTTGGTATTTTTGTTTCTGATCGCCACCATTCTGGTCTGTCTTTTTCTGGTCACCACCTTGGTTCTGGGGTCTCTGCTTAACCCTGGTTCCAGAGCCTTAGTGGCACAATCAACAAAGTCAGTCCAGTCCCGAGTCTGAGCCTTTTGGGTATCTCTGAACATTAACCTGTACTGTTCAGTGGTTAAGCTAAACCCATCAATCAGAGCACTCTTCAGGACAGGGTAGTTGTTAGCATCCTCACGACTAACAGTGAGGAGCTTGTCTCTTCCTTTTTCTGAAAAGGAGAGCCATAAGATTGCAGCCCACTTACTCTGGGAGACCTGCTGTACCATGCAGGCCCTCTCCAAAGCAGTTATCCACTTGTGGATGTCATCCTCATCTTTGTAGGGGGGCACAATCTTCCTCAGGTTTCTAGTATCATAGGACCTGTCTCTATCCTTGGGGATATTGCTGCCACCAGTGGAATCTAATCCACTTAACCTTTGCACCCTTGCTAAAGCAAGTTTAGCTTGGGCAGGGCTGTTTCCTCTTTCTCTGAAGTTGGACAGCTTTCATCCTAGCCTCATGTTCTCTCCTCTGAGGGGAAGTCATTCCTCTCTGAGAACCCCTTGAGGCATTAGAGAGGAGAGACTCTCTAGAAAGAGATCTCTCCCTTCTATTGCCAGGATTAAGTCTACTTTTAGGCCTGGAAAGGTGCAACCCTTCTCCATTCCCAAGTAAACTTAGGCTAGCCTAGCTAAGCCTTCTGACCTGGTACTGGCTATCATCTCCCTCCTCAGAATCATCTTCCTCATCTGCATCCTCATCTACTTTTGGGGCTAAGGAGTCATCTTCTGTGGTGGGACCTCCTTCACCTGTGTTGAATGAGGGGCCTGGTTTGGAGGCCTTCTCAAGATCAGCTGCCTCTAGGACTTCTATCAGGTGTTGGGTGGTAGGGTTGGAACCCTGTTTCAACTTTCTTGAGGTACACAATGACCTCATTTCTCGGAAGCTGAGCATTTCATATCTGGAAGGGTGCCCTGGGAGGGTCACTTTCCACAGGTAGAGAACTGGCTGGTTCACCTGTGCCAGACATGACTAGTAAGGTGTGGTGTGTGCACCTACCTACACTGAGTGTTTACCTACTAGAACCTCTCTAGGAGTTGTAGTGAGGGTGTGCTAAGCCCTTTGTTTTACAACAACTAAGTTCAGTAGAACTTATGTATTTTAAGCTTTGTTGTATGTACCTATGGTACCTAATGTGATCTTTCAAATGATATCTCAAAGATTACAATTGGTATAACAACAGCAAGCTCAAATCCCAACCGCTACACACCAATGTGAGAAGTTGGCCTGGTATATGATGTTCACTATTCTAGTGAGCACCTTGCACCAGTCCAAACGACCCTTATGGTGATTGGTTGTAAAGTCAACCTCATAGACCAGCTATCCTAGTGGTAGCATGGACAAAAGCAGTCTTAGGCTAAACTCAAGAGGGCATGTGAAGACAGCTGTTTTACCATATGCACACCTTTTAATACCAAATGAAAGGACACCACACAGGTTATATATTCAAAATATATATGTATTTATTTCTAAATAGATCCCCTTAACTCTTTATGAGCACAGGAGCACAAGCGTATAACAAGGAACTTAATATAACATACAATAAGTTGCAAAATATGGATAGGCCTTGGTGACCGTTAAAACCATATACTAAAATAGTGGTACAAGAACCACGTCACGAACAATGGTAAGGCCTAGGGCCTTGGGAATCACTGGGCCTACACTGGACTAACAGCTGTTAGGAGGCAGGAGGCCCACAGGATGCGGGTGCAGTGTCTAAATGCACACGCGTGCACCAATAGAAGTCAATGGGTGCGTAAAGTTAGAAAGTTAAAGAGTTAGGAGTCTTCCTACTGGACTAGAACTAAACCACTTGAAACTAGGATACTAGGAGAGTAACACTACAGAGGAGCACCGCAGTACTCGCGTTACCTCACCCACAGGATACGGGTGCATAGGTGTCAAAATGCGTCGGGTTTCGTCATGGAGTTCTATGGAGCCTTGGAGAAAAGATGCTGCAGGCGACGAGGAGAGAAGAGTCCGGTTGGATCCAAGGGTGGATCAAGGATGAAGAGTACCTGAAAGCAGAGGGGACAGAGTCTAAGTCACTAGCCGGTGACCAGGAAGGAACCAGGAAGGAACCAGGCGATGTCGGGCGCAATCAGGTGGTCGTCGCGAAGTTTGTCTCTGCAGTCACGTGGACCAGGAGGTATTGACGACAACTAGGAGCTGGATACGGACTGTCCCTCAACGGCTCTCGCTATCGGCGGTGTCGGATCTTAATTTGGAGTCAACAGGCCTTGGCAAATGCAACCCACGTAGGAATCGAGGATGGCTTCTTACTCAGGCCAGCAAGGACTGAGGGGCTTCTCCTTCGCAGGGAAGCAAGGGCCAGTCTGGAGCAACAAGACCAGCAGTGTAGATTGTAGATTTCGTTGTCACAGAGGCCACTAGCCAACGGGCAAGTGACTGAACAGATGCATCGAGCAAGAAAATGCAAAATGGCCCCACGCAGCACTCGGTGAGTGTGGAGAGGTGACCTTCGATGCAAAGGATGCTCGGGACTGGGGCTTCTCAATCCCCAATGCACAGCTTCGAGGGTGCCTCAGGAGCTGCACAGAAAGCACTTTGCTGGTTTTCCAAGATGGCCGGTCCCACATCTCTAGTCGCCTCCACGGGTCTCAGCTTTGCTGTGGATCGGGCTGTTGGATGTCTGGAAGTCTGGGTCTTGTCTGTCTCTGTCGTTTGAGCTCTGGCGGGAGCAACGACAAAGCAAACTGTTGAGCACTTGATGGTGCCTGCTTGCACAGGGTGGTCACTCCTTGACCACAAGGGAGATTCTTCAGTCTTCTACGTCGAGTAGGATGTCGAAGTGTCCAGAGTTCTGTTTCAAAGTTTCAGTCAGGATAATCTAAAGTCTAAGGACACAGCTCCTACCTTTATTCCAAATCAAGGGGCTGGATTACCTGCTAGGTCCCTCCAATGGGTGGGACCCAGGAAGGGGGTGGTTACACCCATTTCCTCTTGTCCAGTTTCTCGCCAGAGCTGGGGCTGGAGTGCCCCAGCACCGGTTTGAACTGGACTATGCATGGGACACCTTGCGTGCCCCAGGCAGTGTCTCGTTTCATTCAGCCCTCCCTGCCCCAATCCACTATCTCCTGTCTGGGGTGGTGCTAGCACCTCCCTGTGACAGGAAACCTATTGTCCAAGCCTCCCTCTTGGGAAGGACTCCCAGCAGCAGGAGGTCAGACTTGTGTCTGTGGCAGCAGTATCCATTTTGTGATGGTGAGGCTCTGGTTAATTTTAACCGGGATTAATGGAAGTAACATGTATTCTCCCTCTAGAAGGGTGGAATGCTACCCCCGTCATCAGAACTGGTGAGGGGGTAGTATTCCAAAACGTATGATACCTTACACGACATGTTTTGATGAAGCCAAACCAAAGATAGCATTTAACCGCATGGTTCATAATGCACTTAAGTGTATATGATATGGCAATATCCTGGAACAGCTATTAGGACATAGTTCCGAAAGCTGCAGACAGGCTCTGCTCATGCCAGAGCACCATCTCACATAAAACCAAGCACTCTGCCTCCAGGATTGGTAAGGCCTGCCTTCGGAGTGGCCTATAGGTGTATATGTGTCCAGATTTAAGGTTAGACATAGGAATACCATATCGATTACACAACCTTGCCCCAGCTGAGTGATCAGCCAGTTGTGTCAGTTTGGATGGCCAGCCAGGGGTGGCAAAAGAGATGCTGCAGCCCCTGGTAGGCCTTGGATGCACCTATGCCCTGGCTACCTATAGTAAAAATAAATGTAAAATGTAAATGTCGGAATTTGTAAAGCGCACAACTACCTCCACCGGAGGTGTCCCGGCGCTGTCCGTATTTCCTGGGAAATGTCCACTCCTGGGCACCCCCCAGGTGCAGCCAGGCATCCCAGCGCTTTTGGGGCCGTTGTGGAGACTAAGCAAGCTATTGCCCAGAGTTGCAGCGTGGGACCCATGATCAGAACAGGCACTGAGGCGAGAATATCCAGTCAGGGGAATGAATGAGCCGGAGAACCACCGAGGCGGGAATCGAACCCTGGTCCCTGGCCAGAGCTCTGCATTAAGGTCTGCCTGCTCTAACCATTGAGCCACACTTCTCCGCACTATAGTACACTGTACAGGGGCTCATAAGGTGACCCAATCCCAACTGGTAATGTACCTATAGTACATGGTGTTGAATTTAGAGAACGAACAGCAGGGCTGTGGGTCTCATTAGCAGGCCCACAGCCACATTAAGTCGAAAACCAGTGAAGCAAAAAGCAAAAAATGGGGTGACCATGGGAGAGCAGACCCTACTCTCCTACAACCATAAGAAAGCAGACCCTACTCTCCTACAAAAACCATGACAAATATTAAAATCCCCTCCTGCATAGAACCTGCAGTTAGTGTTTACAAAGTTACATAATATCATAAGTGTCACATGTGCCTGTTTGTTAATTAGTAATGCAGATGATTGAGAATGGTGTCACTTCCCTCTACAGCTGCTGGATTGGGAACTGCTTTGTCAACAAAACCTATGAGGAGCATGGTTCTGCAGTTGACATCAGGGGGGATCACAAAGGGACACAACGCTGTAGCTGGAGCTGGTGAGTTTGCTTGTGCATGTACATCTCTCTTTCACCCCTCAGTGCAATGTTGTGCGCTGTCACTTGTAGGGGTACCCAAACCAGGTCACATGTGCATCAACTGTTGATGCAAAGTACAGTAGAACCAACCCTTGTGTTGCACCACAACTTATACTAGGTCAATTACATATCCTGTTGCAACCTCTGTGTTCCAGGTGATGATCGACCTTTCACCAGTGTTGGGTGACGGGCAATCAAAGGGGACAATCCACTGCTCCTCCAGGAAGTAATGTCAGCTGCAAGTACTGCGCAAGAGGAGGAGGAAGGACCTGAGGAAGATGAAGGATTGGACGATGATGGTGACTATCTGTTCATCCTCTCAGAGGATGAAGATTTCGATTCCATGGACGGAAATGTTCCCCATCACCCACATTTTGCAAGGCCTTACACCCTCCCCCCATCAAAGTGCCTCAGCATCCTTCAAAATAAAAGATTGCCTGTCCCCTGCATAGAGCTAATCAGTTACAGCTCACACACAACCCAACACAGACATCATACCATCACATCCGGGACAGACGTGGTGGTTCCCCTACACACTCCCCCATATACAGTGTATCCCAGGCATTCTCTCCGCCATCTGAGGGAAGTACCAACCCCACTGTGGTGTAGGTATCCCCATGGCAACATTCTCCTGTCCACAGGCTTCCATATGCCACTCTCCCCCCTGCTGTTGGACCTGGCGGTCTCATCCAAGGTCTACCCCCGCAGGGAGAGCCTTGCTATGGCCATGGTGCCAGTGGGAGCAGGACTTCTTCAAACAGCAGGCAGATGTGAGACCGGACATTCGTGCCATAGGGGCTACCCTATCAGACATGTCTCAGGCCCTGCAGGACATGCGCCAAATTCCTCAGGTGGGGGACAGACTCACCTGTGTTTTGAATAGGATGGATAGATCTTGGCAAGACATGTCCAAGAATATCAGAGACATGATATCTATCCAAAGGGAAGAGAGTTTAAGACACCATGCCTTGGCCATGAAGATGATGGAGGGCATGATGAAAGTGATCCAAAGTCTCCCTTCAAGGTCAACGCAGGGACGGGAGCCATCACATCAACCTGCAGCACATTACACCCACATACCTGTACCACAAACTGCACAGGACCACAGCAAGGGTACACACCCACCACCGTTCACTTAACAGGCACTCACACCACCTGTACATCAACCACCACCACCTGAACAGGCACTACCAACACCTGCACAAACAGCCCCTGTCGACGCACAAACACCAACTGTAGATACACCATCCATTCCTACACATGAACTTCACCCTGTACAGGCATATGCACAACACCCACCTGCACCTCGGTGATTACCCAGACATGATCCCTCACAGCGATCCTCACCTCCTAAATTGCGAAGTCGCAAGCACGATTCCCATTGATCACATCCACAAAACTTTTTGACAAGTGTGACTATGTGTAAATGAAATGTAATTCTCTTCACAAGTCAAGTCTCTGTTGCGTATCATATCCTGTTAGGCACATATATACCAATTGTGGTGGCCTAGATATGTGAGGAAGTATGTGTGTGTGTGTGACACATGTACAAGTGTAACCCCATCATTGCAACAAGCCATAATGTGCAGAGCAGATGACTCCCAAAATCCATGTCCAAAAGACATTCACAATGAAGTTAAACAAGATAGAGAAAGTATGATACAAAATAAGATTTTATGTAAAAAAAAAGTGTGGGATTTGAAAAACAATAACAGTCCGTTTGGAAGGGGGAAAGGAAACCAAGTGATGTTCTTTTTTTTAACTTTATTTTTAATTTTATAATGTACAAAAAGAAAGACCCCCCCCAAAGGCATCATAAAAACATTTGAACACAGATCGTCAGACTCATTATGGCACATCCCGGACAAGGTCTACATCTTGAGATACATAAGTTCATGAGGGACAGTAAAATAACAAGGAAATGACAAGTGTCATCGGGAGGAGACAGACCAGGTCCAGCTCCGTGCACTGTATGAGCAACCTCTCAGGGGTACCCCTCCCCCTCAAACCCTGATTCTTGCGCTGAATATAATTCACCGCTGGTCCCATCGGAGTTGCTGTGTGATATTTTCCCATCCGTAGCCGACCCTGTCATACACATGGTTCGCCATGCCAGCAAGTCCTCTTGCAATTTCTCATCCCTCCTGGTGTTCTGCATATGTGTTTCCTTCGCGAGGGTCCGTTCCCTCACATCTTTAAGCCATGCGCCTATCTCTGGGGCCCTCTGTCCCATCCATGTGATAGCGACCCTGCGCCTAGCCAGCACTAACATCAGTTGTAATAATTTATATGAAAGTCTCTGTTTCCTCGGCTTAGGGACTAATGCCAGCAGACAATGTAAGGGTGTTAGCTGGATCCGAAGGCCAGTGGTGGCAGTTATATGACCCACAACCCCTGCCCAGAAGCCTCCCACTAACGGGCACTCCCAGGCCAGATGCAGGAATGCCGCCCCCTCCACGCTACATCTGGGGCAGTTGTCTCTTCTATCCTCTGAGTAACGGTTTAACACCTTCAGAGTGAGGTAGGTGCGGTGGAGGAAGTTAAAATGGATGAGCTTGAAGCGCACATTACAGGACACCCGCCGTGTCAAGGTCCTAATGCGCTTCTGCTGCCCCTGGTCCATTGGTGATCCCAGATCCGCCTCCCAGGCCCCCCATGTCGGCGGCACCGGTGGGGTGGAATCCCGCTTCATAGCTGCGTACAGCAAGGATATCAGCCTGCGCCCCCTGCCGCAGGATAGGAGGATATGTAAGGTGTGAGTCATTGGAGGTATTACATTACTTACCTTCAAAACGATATTTTTGATGTCTATATTCTGTCCATTCGATATTTTGTCCAGCCTATATTTTGGACTCGATATTATGTCCATTCGATATTTTTTAGTCGATATTTTGTCTGTTTACCATAACCAACCTCCTGGAAGCACCAGGCTTGGGGTCTCTAGCCTCTGAATAAAGGAGCCCATCATCCCAATACACTTTATGGGTACCTTGAGCATTCCCAGCAGCCTCAGCAGCAGCCTGCTGTCTGAGAGGTTCAAGAGAAGGACAAGTTAACTGAGCCTGCCCCAGGTCTGCCCTTGTCCCAAGAAACTTAACCTGATCAGGTTCAAGCTCTTCTAGGATAGTTCCCTCTTGGATCACAGAATCATCCTCCTGGGAGGGCTGATCCTCAACCTGGGGCAAGGGGGAAGGCACTGCCTTAACTCTCTTGCCCTTTCTCTTACGTTGTGCCTGGTCTATAGTTTCAAGATCCAGCACAGGTTCAGGTAAGCACTTTTTGGCCTGTGACCTGGTCACAGCAAGGACATGTGCTGAAATACCTAGCATCTCTGCATGACTCCTATGCTCCACTTCTGACCATACTGAGTTTTCTAGATCATTGCCCAAAAGACATTCAACTGGGAGGTCTGCACTTACCACACCTCTTTTGAGGCCAGTTACCCCATCCCAGGAGAAATTAACAATTGCCACACTATGTGTAGCAGTGACATTGCTAGGATTGGTCACTAGGTAATTATCACCCAGTACAATCTGACCAGGGTTCACAAAGTTAGGTGTCACCATAGTGACACTGGAACATGTGTCCCTGTAAGCTTGAGCCACTTTATCATTTATCAAAGGTGTCTGTCTGTTCTTGCCCAAAGTATTGGGACTCACAGTAGTGGACATAGCCATGTCCACATCACAGATCAGAACTGCCTGAGTAGGAATCATGACTAGGCCTGGATCCACCTCAGTACCCATGGTTAACCCCACTATAGCCTTGGGTTGGGAACTACCACTGCTGACTGTACTAGGGGGTGCAGTTGCCTTAGGGGCTGCAGTGGTACGGGCTGTACCTTTCTTGGTGCACTCACTAAACCAGTGAGAGGCAGATTTACAGTAATTACACCAAGGTTTTCTTGGGCCATCATTCTTCTTTTTCTTTGCATTTTGGGACCCCCCTCCTTAGAAGTATTTTGGTATTTTTGTTTCTGATCGCCACCCTTCTGGTCTGTCTTTTTCTGGTCACCACCTTGGTTCTGGGGTCTCTGCTTAACCCTGGGTCAAACCCATTTGTCTGACTTCATTCCCAATTCTTGGGGAGAGGTCAGATCTGAGTCAATCAGGTGTTGGTGCAACAACTGGTTCTAACAATTATTAAGGATTTGTTCTCTGATGATCAAATTATACAATCCTGTATAGTCCTTAATTTTACTTCACAGTAACCAACCTTCCAGACCCTTAGTGGCACAATCAACAAAGTCAGTCCAGTCCCAAGTCTGAGCCTTTTGGGTATCTCTAAACATTAACCTGTACTGTTCAGTGGTTAAGCTAAACCCATCAATCAGAGCACTCTTCAGGACAGGGTAGTTGTTAGCATCCTCATGACTAACAGTGAGGAGCTTGTCTCTTCCTTTTTCTGAAACGGAGAGCCATAAGATTGCAGCCCACTTACTCTGGGGGATCTGCTGTACCATGCAGGCCCTCTCCAAAGCAGGTATCCACTTGTGGATGTCATCCCCGTCTTTGTAGGGGGGCACAATCTTCCTCAGGTTTCTAGTATCATAGGACCTGTCTCTATCCTTGGGGATATTGCTCCTACCAGTGGAATCTAATCCACTTAACTTTTGCTCCCTTGCTAAAGCAAGTTTAGCTTGGGCAGGGCTGTTTCGTCTTTCTCTCTCTGAAGTTGGACAGCTTTCATCCTAGCCTCATGTTCTCTCCTCTGAGGGGAAGTCATTCCTCTCTGAGAACCCCTTGAGGCATTAGAGAGGAGAGACTCTCTGGAAAGAGATCTCTCCCTTCTATTGCCTGGACTAAGTCTACTATCAGGCCTGGGAAGGTGCAACCCTTCTCCATTCCCAAGTAAACTTAGGCTAGCCTGGCTAAGCCTTCTGACCTGGTACTGGCTATCATCTCCCTCCTCAGAATCATCTTCCTCATCTGCATCCTCATCTACTTCTGGGGCGAAGGAGTCATCTTCTATGGTGGGACCTCCTTCACCTGTGTTGTCTGAGGGGCCTGGTTTGGAGGCCTTCTCAAGATCAGCTGCTCTAGGACTTCTATCAGGTGTTGGGTGGTAGGGTTGGAACCCTGTTTCAACTTCCTTGAGGTACACAATGACCTCATTTCTCGGAAGCTGAGCATTTCATATCTGGAGGGTGCCGTGGGAGGGTCACTTTCCACAGGTAGAGAACTGGCTGGTTCACCTGTGCCAGACATGACTAGTAAGGTGTGGTGTGTGCACCTACCTACACTGAGTGTTTACCTACTAGAACCTCTCTAGGAGTTGTAGTCAGGGTGTGCTAAGCCCTTTGGTCTACAACAGCTAAGTTCAGTAGAACTTATGTATTTGAAGCTTTGTTGTATGTACCTATGGTACCTAATGTGATCTTTCAAATGATATCTCAAAGATTACAATTGGTAAAACAACAGCAAGCTCAAATCCCAACCGCTACACACCAATGTGAGAAGTTGGCCTGGTATATGATGTTCACTATTCTAGTGAGCACCTTGCACCAGTCCAAACGACCCTTATGGTAATTGGTTGTAAAGTCAACCTCATAGACCAGCTATCCTAGTGGTAGCATGGACAAAAGCAGTCTTAGGCTAAACTCAAGAGGGCATGTGAAGCCAGCTGCTTTACCATATGCACACCTTTTAATACCAAATGAAAGGACACCACACAGGTTATATATTCAAAATATATATGTATTTATTTCTAAATAGATCCCCTTAACTCTTTATGAGCACAGGAGCACAAGCGTATAACAAGTAACTTAATATAACATACAATAAGTTGCACAATATGGATAGGCCCTGGTGACCCTTAAAACCATATACGAAAATAGTGATATAAGAACCACGTCACGAACAATGGTAAGGCCTAGGGCCTTGGGAATCGCTGGGCCTACACTGGACTAACAGCTGTTAGGAGGCAGGAGGCCCACAGGATGCGGGTGCAGTGTCTAAATGCACACCCGTGCACCAATAGAAGTCAATGGGTGCGTAAAGTTAGAAAGTTAAAGAGTTAGGAGTCTTCCTACTGGAAGAGAACTAAACCACTTGAAACTAGGATACTAGGAGAGTAACACTACAGAGGAGCACCGCAGTACTCGCGTTACCTCACCCACAGGATGCGGGTGCATGGGTGTCAAAATGCGTCGGGTTTCGTCGTGGAGTTCTATGGAGCCTTGGAGAAAAGATGCTACAGGCGACGAGGAGAGAAGAGTCCGGTTGGATCCAAGGGTGGATCAAGGATGAAGAGTACCTGAAAGCAGAGGGGACAGAGTCTAAGTCACTAGCCAGTGACCAGGAAGGAACCAGGAAGGAACCAGGCGATGTCGGGCGCAATCAGGTGGTTGTCGTGAAGCTTGTCTCTGCAGCCACGTGGACCAGGAGGTATTGACGACAACTAGGAGCTGGGTACGGACTGTCCCCCAACGGCTCTCGCTGTCGGCGGTGTCGGATCTTAAATTGGAGTCAACAGGCCTTGGCAAATGCAACCCACATAGGAATCGATGATGGCTTCTTACTCAGGCCAGCAAGGACTGAGGGGCTTCTCCTTCGCAGGGAAGCAAGGGCCAGTCTGGAGCAACAAGACCAGCAGTGTAGATTGTAGATTTCGCCATCACAGAGGCCACTAGCCAACAGGCAAGTGACTGGACAGATGCATCGAGCAAGAAAATGCAAAAGGGCGCCACGCAGCACTCGGTGAATGTGGAGAGGTGACCTTCGGTGCAAAGGATGCTCGGGAATTGGGCTTCTCAATCCCCAATGCACAGCTTCGAGGGTGCCTCAGGAGCTGCACAGAAAGCACTTTGCTGGCTTTCCAAGATGGCCGGTCCCACATCTCTCGTCGCCTCCACGGGTCTCAGCTTTGCTGTGGCTGTGGATCGGGGTGTTGGATGTCTGGAAGTCTGGGTCTTGTCTGTCTCTGTTGTTCGAGCTCTGGCGGGAGCAACGACAAAGCAAACTGTTGAGCGCTTGATGGTGCCTGCTTGCACAGGATGGTCACTCCTTGACCACAAGGGAGATTCTTCAGTCTTCTACATCGAGTAGGCTGTCGAAGGGTCCAGAGTTCTGTTTCAAAGTTTCAGTCAGGATAATCTAAAGTCTAAGGACACAGCTCCTACCTTTATTCCAAATCAAGGGGCTGGATTACCTGCTAGGTCCCTCCTATGGGTGGGACCCAGGAAGGGGGTGGTTACACCCATTTCCTCTTGTCCAGTTTCTCGCCAGAGCTAGGGCTGGAGTGCCCCAGCACTGGTTTGAACTGGACTATGCATGGGACACCTTGTGTGCCCCAGGCAGTGTCTCGTTTCATTCAGCACTCCCTGCCCCAATCCACTATCTCCTGTCTGGGGTGGTGCTAGCACCTCCCTGTTACAGGAAACCTATTGTCCAAGCCTCCCTCGTGGGAAGGACTCCCAGCAGCAGGAGGTCAGACTTGTGTCTGTGGCACCAGTATCCATTTTGTGATGCTGAGGCTCTGGTTAATTTTAACTGGGATTAATGGAAGTAACATGTCTTCTCCCTCTAGAAGGGTGGAATGCTACCCCCGTCGCCAGAACTGGCGAGGGGGTAGTATTCCAAAGCGTATGACACCTTACACGACATGTTTTGATAAAGCCAAACCAAAGATAGCATTTAACCGCAAGGTTGATAATGCACTTAAGAGTATATGGTATGACAATATCCTGGAACAGCTATTAGGACATAGTTCCGAAAGCTGCAGACAGGCTCAGCTCATGCCAGAGTACCATCTCACATAAAACTAAGCACTCTGCCTCCAAGATTGGTAAGGCCTGCCTTAGGAGTGGCTTATAGGTGTATATGTGTCCAGATTTAAGGTTAGACATAGGAATACTATATCGATTACACAACCTTGCCCCAGATGAGTGATCAGCCAGTTGTGTCAGTTTGGATGGCCAGCTAGGGGTGGCAAAAGAGATGCTGCAGCCCCTGGTAGGCCTTGGATGCACCTATGCCCTGGCTACCTATAGTACACTGTACAGGGGCTCATAAGGTGACCCAATCCCAACTGGTAATGTACCTATAGTACATGGTGTTGAATTTAGAGAGCGAACAGCAGGGCTGTGGGTCTCATTAGCAGGCCCACAGCCACATTAAGTCGAAAACCAGTGAAGCAAAAAGCAAAAAATGGGGTGACCATGGGAGAGCAGACCCTACTCTCCTACAACCATAGGAAAGCAGACCCTACTCTCCTACAAAAACCATGACACATATTAAAATCCCCTCCTGCATAGAACCTGCAGTTAGTGTTTACAAAGTTACATAATATCATAAGTGTCACATGTGCCTGTTTGTTAATTAGTAATGCAGATGATTGAGAATGGTGTCACTTCCCTCTACAGCTGCTGGATTAGGAACTGCTTCGTCAACAAAACCTATGAGGAGCATGGTTCTGCAGTTGACATCAGGGGGGATCACAAAGGGACACAACGCTGTAGCTGGAGCTGGTGAGTTTGCTTGTGCATGTACATCTCTGTTTCACCCCTCAGTGCACGCTGTCACTTGTAGGGGTACCCAAACCAGGTCACATGTGCGTCACCTGTTGATGCAAAGTACAGTAGAACCAACCCTTGTGTTGCACCACAACTTATACTAGGTCATTTACTTATCCTTTTGCAACCTCTGTGTTCCAGGTGATGATCGACCTTTCACCAGTGTTGGGTGACGGGCAATCAAAGGGGACAATCCACTGCTCATCCAGGAAGTAATGTCAGCTGCAAGTACTGCGCAAGAGGAGGAGGAGGAAGGACCTGAGGAAGATGAAGGATTGGACGATGATGGTGACTATCTGTTCATCCTCTCAAAGGATGAAGATTTCGATTCCATGGACGGAAATGTTCCCCATCACCCACATTTTGCAAGGCCTTACACCCTCCGCCCATCAAAGTGCCTCAGCATCCTCCAAAATAAAAGATTGCCTGTCCCCAGCACAGAGCTAATCAGTTACAGCTCACACACACCCCAACACAGACATCATACCATCACATCTGGGACAGACGTGGTGGTTCCCCTACACACTCCCCCATATACAGTGTATCCCAGGTATTCTCTCTGCCATCTGAGAGAAGTACCAACCCCACTGTGGTGTAGGTATCCCCATGGCACCATTCTCCTGTCCACAGGCTTCCATATGCCACTCTCCCCCCTGCTGTTGGACCTGGCGGTCTCATCCAAGGCCTACCCCCGCAGGGAGAGCCTTGCTATGGCCATGGTGGCCAGTGGGAGCAGGACTTCTTCAAACAGCAGGCAGATGTGAGGCCGGACATTCGTACCATAGGGGCTACCCTATCAGACATGTCTCAGGCCCTGCAGGACATGCGCCAAATCCCTCAGGTGAGGGACAGACTCACCTGTGTTTTGGATAGGATGGATAGATCTTGGCAAGACATGTCCAAGAATATCAGAGACATGATATCTATCCAAAGGGAAGAGAGTTTAAGACACCATGCCTTGGCCATGAAGATGATGGAGGGCATGATGAAATTGATCCAAAGTCTCCCTTCAAGGTCAACGCAGGGACGGGAGCCATCACATCAACCTGCAGCACATTACACCCACATACCTGTACCACAAACTGCACAGGACCACAGCAAGGGTACACACCCACCACCGTTCCCTTAACAGGCACTCACACCACCTGTACATCAACCACCACCACCTGAACAGGCACTACTAACACCTGCACAAACAGCCCCTGTCAACGAACAAACACCAACTGTAGATACACCATCCAATCCTACACATGAACTTCACCCTGTACAGGCATATGCACAACACCCACCTGCACCTCGGTGATTACCCCGACATGATCCCTCACAGCGATCCTCACCTCCTAAATTGCGAAGTCGCAAGCACGATTCCCATTGATCCACAAAACTTTTTGACAAGTGTGACTATGTGTAAAGGAAAATGTATTCTCGTCACAAGTCAAGTCTCTGTTGCGTATCATATCCTGATAGGCACATATATACCAATTGTGGTGGCCTAGATATGTGAGGAAGTATGTGTGAGTGTGACACACATGTACAAGTGTAACCCCATCATTGCAACAAGCCATAATGTGCAGAGCAGATGACTCCCAAAATCCATGTCCATAAGAGATTCACAATGAAGTTAAACAAGATAGAGAAAATATGATTCAAAATAAGATTTTATTTTAAAAAAATTGTGGGATTTGAAAAACAATAACAGTCCGTTTGGAAGGGGGAAAGGAAACCAAGTGATGTTCTTTTTTTTTAACTTTATTTTTAATTTTATAATGTACAAAAAGAAAGACCCCCCCCAAAGGCATCATAAAAACATTTGTACACAGATCGTCAGACTCATTATGGCACATCCCGGACAAGGTCTACATCTTGAGATACATAAGTTCATGAGGGACAGTAAAATAACAAGGAAATGACAAGTGTCATCGGGAGGAGACAGACCAGGTCCAGCTCCGTCCACTGTATGAGCAACCTCTCAGGGGTACCCCTCCCCCTCAAACCCTGATTCTTGCGCTGAAAATAATTCACCGCTGGTCCCATCGGAGTTGCTGTGTGATATTTTCCCATCCGTAGCCGACCCTGTCATACACATGGTTCGCCATGCCAGCAAGTCCTCTTGCAATTTCTCATCCCTCCTGGTGTTCTGCATATGTGTTTCCTCCGCAAGGGTCCATTCCCTCACATCTTTAAGCCATGCGCCTATCTCTGGGGCCCTCTGTCCCATCCATGTGATAGCGACCCTGCGCCTAGCCAGCACTAACATCAGTTGTAATAATTTATATGAAAGTCTCTGTTTCCTCGGCTTAGGGACTAATGCCAGCAGACAACTTCCGGGGCGCAAATCTGCCGGCTGATTCAGTTCGGAATCTGGGGGTGATGTTCAGCTCCGATTTACAACTGGGCACCGCAGTAAACAAGACTGTGGCTACGTGCATGGGTCTACTTGGATCCCTGAGAAAGATCTTACCTTTACTTCCAGCACCGGTTAGACCAGAGGTAGTGCGGAGCATTATCCTCAGTCGTTTGGACTATTGCAACGCACTGCTTCTGGGGGCTCCAACTACCGTGCTCGGGAAACTTCAGCGGATTCAGAACTGTGCCGCTAAGTTAGCGCTCTCACGGCGCCGCTCGGACTCCTCTACTAAGGCACTCAGGGACCTTCACTGGCTCCCAATTTTCCAGCGAGTGAATTTCAAGGCTCTGTGTATTGTTTTTAAGGCTCTGCATCATCAAGGCCCGGCCCCTTTACAAGATGTATTCTCTTGGTATACCCCTGTAAGATCTCTTCGGTCGGCCTCGGCCTTTCTGGTGGTGGTACCCAGGTTTCGGAGGACCAGGATGGGAGGTCGTTCCTTCAGGACGGCTGCGGCGCGACTATGGAACTCCTTACCATTGAGCCTTAGGAGCCTGGAAGCCCTTTCCATCTTTAAAAAGGAGTTAAAAACTCACCTGTTTCCTAGGACAATGTAGTAAGAGTAGAAGTTGGTAATATCTCGCTCTGTGTCAGAAACAGTCGTAGCGCCAGGATGCCCGGTGGGTGACAGTGATAGCGCTTTATAAGAACGCCTATACATACATACATACAATGTAAGGGTGTTAGCTGGATCCGAATGCCAGTGGTGGCAGTTATATGACCCACAACCCCTGCCTAGAAACCTTCCACTAACGGGCACTCCCAGGCTAGATGCAGGAATCCCGCCCCCTCCGCGCTACATCTGGGGCAGTTGTCTCTTCTATCCTCCGAGTAACGGTTTAACACCTTCAGAGTGAGGTCGGTGCGGTGGAGGAAGTTAAAATGGATGAGCTTGAAGCGCACATTACAGGACACCCGCCGTGTCAAGGTCCTAATGCGCTTCTGCTGCCCCTGGTCCATCGGAGATCCCAGATCCGCCTCCCAGGCCGCCCATGTCGGCGGCACCGGTGGGGTGGAATCCCGCTTCATAGCTGCGTACAGCAAGGATATCAGCCTGCGTCCCCTGCCGCAGGATAGGAGGATTTGTAAGGTGTGAGTCATTGGAGGTATTACATTACTTACCTTCAAAACGATATTTTTGATGTCTATATTTTGTCCATTCAATATTTTGTCCATCCTATATTTTGGACTCGATATTATATCCATTCGATATTTTTTAGTCGATAATTTGTCTGTTTACCATAACCAACCTCCTGGAAGCACCAGGCTTGGGGTCTCTAGCCTCTGAATAAAGGAGCCCATCATCCCAATACACTTTATGGGTACCTTGAGCATTCCCAGCAGCCTCAGCAGCAGCCTGCTGTCTGAGGGGTTCAAGAGAAGGACAAGTTAACTTAGCCTGCCCCAGGTCTGCCCTTGTCCCAAGAAACTCAACCTGATCAGGTTCAAGCTCTTCTAGGATAGTACCCTCTTGGATCACAGTATCATCCTCCTGGGAGGGCTGATCCTCAACCTGGGGCAAGGGGGAAGGCACAGCCTTAACTCTCTTGCTCTTTCTCTTAGGTTGTGCCTGGTCTATAGTGTCAAGATCCAGCACAGGTTCAGGTAAGCACTTTTTGGCCTGTGACCTGGTCACAGCAAGGACATGTGCTGAAATACCTAGCATCTCTGCATGACTCCTATACTCCACTTCTGACCATACTGAGTTTTCTAGATCATTGCCGAAAAGACATTCAACTGGGAGGTCTGCACTTACCACACCTCTTTTGAGGCCAGTTACCCCTCCCCAGGAGAAATTAACAATTGCCACACTATGTGTAGCAGTGACATTGCTAGCATTGGTCACTAGGTAATTATCACCCAGTACAATCTGACCAGGGTTCACAAAGTTAGGTGTCACCATAGTGACACTGGCACATGTGTCCCTATAAGCTTGAGCCACTTTATCATTTATCAAAGGTGTCTGTCTGTTCTTGCCCAAAGTATTGGGACTCACAGTAGTGGACATAGCCATATCCACATCACAGATCAGAACAGCCTGAGTAGGAATCCTGACTAGGCCTGGATCCACCTCAGTACCCATGGTTAACCCCACTATAGCCTTGGGTTGGGAACTATCACTGCTGACTGTACTAAGGGGTGCAGTTGCCTTAGGGGCTGCAGTGGTACGGGCTGTACCTTTCTTGGTGCACTCACTAAACCAGTGAGAGGCAGATTTACAGTAATTACAGCAAGGTGTTCTTGGGCCATCATTCTTCTTTTTATTTGCATTTTGGGACCCCCCCTCCTTAGAAGTATTTTGGTCTTTTTGTTTCTGATCGCCACCCTTCTGGTCTGTCTTTTTCTGGTCACCACCTTGGTTCTGGGGTCTCTGCTTAACACTGGTTCTGACCCATTTGTCTGACTTAATTCCCAATTCTTGGGGAGAGGTCAGATCTGAGTCAATCAGGTGTTGGTGTGTCATGATCGCCCTGACCCTCGGGCGACAGCCGGATGACAGCCAGAGAACGGGGGGGTTCCGAGACACGGAGCGGCGCCGCGCCGAACTACAACTACCAGCATGCTTAGACGGGAGGCAGCGCGGAACGAACACGCCTACTTAAGCAGGCAGAAGAGAGGACGCAGCGTCGGATATTCGAACAGTTGTCGGCGTCGTAGGAATCCATTCCCCTTGTGTCCATAGCTAAAAAGACCAAAGGACGCCGAGACCAGATAGAGCGGACACTCTCTGGTTTACATTGTTACCGGCTTGAACCCAGTATCAGTGACGCCCACCGAGGAAGTGGTTGTGATCCAGCGCTCTCACCAAAATTTTGCACAAATAACACTATCTATTACCACCAAACTTACACTACAACACTAGGCCCATATCAACAATAGAGCGACTGAATCATGAGGCGATAAGATCTAAATATGTTGTTTAAAACTATCCACAATAATCAAGACCAGCTTGTCATTTTAGAAAGTTTATTTAAACACATCTAGGAAAACACAGGTTTTTGAATTTTATTTAGCAAGCATTAGAAAATGTCATAAAGAGAGGTTTATTCAGAATTAATAAAAAGAGCATAAATCAAGAATTATTATTCATTAGCAGGAATAAGTAAAATTAGGCATTTCCAAAATCCTAACTATCTCTCTGTCTCTACCCTCATCACCTAGAAATAAAGTAATTAATAAAAACTGCTTTCCTCACGTGTGTAGTCCATCAGCATAACACGTCCTCCAGAATTTCTCGAGCGTAAGCCAACTATCTGTTCTCTGAAGCCATTCTTATACCCTAAATTAAGCTGAGCTAACTATTTTTCACATTCCAACAGACGAAAATTCTAGTTCTCCATTGGCTGAGCCACCTCGTGCCACAGTAAACTGTGACACCTCCTTCTCACATGCCCGGGCAAATTCACTAGTTCATTGTTCATGTAGAAGTCTTGGCAGCATTTCCTCAGGCTGCTACAATTTGTATCGAAAGGATTCAAGTAATGCATTTTCTGTCACGTCTCTTCCTTTCAACCTTGAGCTTGTCCGCTCCCAAACTCCCGTGGCACGTTAGCAAATTTCTCCACAGAATCATCTTTTTAGCAGTTCATTCCAAAACCTTTCAAAATAAAAGCTCAGAGGCTTTTTCCATCCTTCTCGGAATTATTTTCTCTTGAGCCATTTTCATCAATAGGCCTCTTTTCAGAAAGCGTCACTTTTCTGCGCCACTTTTCTTGCGCCTCCTCTCTTGCGCCACTTTTAAATGTGTACTATTTTTCTGCAGCCATCTCTAAGCTTCATTTGTAAGACTATTATATAAACAAACACAAGAAAAGAATTAATGAAAGAAATATTATTCATTCTGTTTCCACCCCTTGTCTGCTAATTAATTAACCAACCCATCCATTAGTCTAATGTTACCTAGCAAAAAAAGCGAACACATAAAGCAGCATTTTATATCTACCAGTCTTCATTTAATCCAGCAGGGTTCTTTATGCACCTATAGAGAATAGAGTGACACCACATAGACAGGGAAAGCAAAATAAGCACATGCCACTTTTAAATTCAGCTGCAGTTAGTTATAACATGACAGAAAACAACAAATTATTTTATTATTTTGCACCAACAAAAAGATGCAACATGTAATGCACATTTATGAGCACATATATTAATATCCCCATGTATAAGAGTTTAATCGAGGTTGTATTAGTACAAAAAAACACTACAAATCATTAATAAGATTATCTTATGTTATGGAAGTGTGACTTCACGAGTTGGAATAAAATATTATTCTCTATTTCGCTCCATCAACTCCCTCATCTGGTGATTAACAAATCACCACACTATACCCAAAAAATTTTGTAATTTTTTTTTATCTAAGATGAACATAATTCGATTTCACCTGTTAGTATTTTTAAAGACTTATCTCATCAGTTTATCTACAATCCTCATATTGAGTTTTAAGAAACTCCTCTAGCTCACATTAAGCATCTTGAGCTGTTATTTATAAAAACATTAAAGTAATTTCATTAAGCTTACAAGGAAAAATAAAAAATATTTTTTAAAAATGTCTAAAATTTTCAAAAAATTTCTAACGCCCCCCCCTTTTTCTATTTTTTTTTTTATATACATATATATATATATATATCCATTAACCTTCTAACAGTATTTTCTTCGACCTAATGTCACAAGTTATATATTTCCAGCTAACATAATTTCTTCGACCTTGTGTCACCTAACACATTTTCTTCAGCCTTATGCCAAAAAAACAAAAAAACTAAATTTTTTAACAGGTAAATACTTCAATCATTATCACTATTGTCTTCAATCTCTTTCTGCCTGCTACTATTTACCTCCATTACAGGTATCACCTCTAATTTCTTTCCTGCCTCGCTTTTCTTTTCAGAACCTTTTTGACTTGATATCTCATCAATCTGTTCCTTTGATCTGTGTACTAATTTGAATTTTAGGCCTTCACTTTCTCCTGGCCAAATATCATCTTCTCTTGATGATTTCTTCTTTTGCTCGGTCACATTACATTCTGTTTTCCAAGCTTTTTTTCTCAATTTTCTTATTTGAGACTCTTCATCACTCTCATCAGTTTCAGTGTCCACTGAGGACCCCGCCCAGCAGACCCGGCAGCAAGAAAGCCCCATGGTTCACCGACGAACTCAAGAGCTCCAAGAAGAACTGCCGAGCCCTCGAGAAAGTCTGGAGATGGGAACCGACACCGGACAACAGGACCTCCTTCAAACTTGCCACCCGGAAACACCACCAGCTGATCCGCGCCGCCAAGAAAACAGCATTCAAGGACCGGTTGGACAACAACGCACACAACTGCAAGGAACTCTTCAACATCGTCAAAGAGCTCTCCAACCCCAGCGCAGGAAACAACGACATCACCCCATCACAAGACCTCTGCAACTCCCTGGCTTCATACTTCCACAACAAGATCGCGGACATACACATCAGCTTCAACAACCAACCAACGCACACCATGACCGAACAACCACCCCCCACCACCACCCTCCACGCCTGGACCCCGATCAGCACCGAAGACACCATCCGCACGATGAACTCCATCCACTCCGGATCACCGACCGACCCCTGCCCTCACCACGTCTTCAACAAGGCCGACGCTGTCATCGCACCCCACCTGCGAGACATCATCAACACATCCTTCGACACCACCATCTTCCCCGAGAGCTGGAAACACGCCGAACTCAGCGCTCTACTCAAGAAACCAACAGCGGACCCCACCGACCTCAAGAATTACCGCCCCATCTCGCTCCTCCCGTTTCCAGCCAAAGTCATCGAGAAGACCGTCAACAAGCAGATGGCCGCCTTCCTCGAGACGAACGGATCCCTCGACCCCTCACAGTCCGGCTTCCGAGCCAACCACAGCACCGAGACCGCCCTCATCGCCGCCACCGATGACATCCGAGCCCTGATGGACAACGGAGAAACAGCGGCCCTCATCCTCCTAGACCTCTCCGCGGCATTCGACACGGTCTGCCACCGCACCCTAGTACGGCGCCTCAGCAACGTCGGAATCCAGGACAAGGCGCTGGAATGGATCATCTCCTTCCTCGACGGGAGAACACAGAGAGTCCGCCTACCACCGTACAAGTCAGAGGCCACCGAAGTCATCTGCGGCGTCCCCCAGGGATCATCTCTGAGCCCCACCCTCTTCAACGTCTACATGAGCCCCCTCGCGGCCATCGTACGCAAACACAACCTCAGCATAATCTCCTACGCCGACGACACCCAGCTGATCCTCTCCCTGACCAACGACCCCGCCGCCGCCAGAGCCAACCTGCACGAAGGGATGAAAGAGGTAGCCGAGTGGATGACGACCAGCCGCCTGAAACTGAACTCGGACAAGACGGAGGTCCTCATCCTGGGCTCCTCTCCCTCCGCCTGGGACGACTCCTGGTGGCCTCCCGCCCTGGGCACCGCACCCAAACCGACAGACCATGCACGCAACCTGGGCTTCATCCTGGACTCCTCCCTCTCCATGACCAGGCAAGTCAACAACGTCTCCTCGGCATGCTTCAACATCCTACGCATGCTACGGAAGATCTTCTGGTGGATCCCCACCGAGACCAGGAAGACCGTCACCCAGGCCCTCGTCACCAGCCGACTGGACTACGGCAACGCCCTCTACGCCGGCACCACCGCCAAGCTCCAGAAGAGACTCCAGCGGATCCAGAACGCCTCAGCCAGACTCATCCTCGACATCCCACGAACCAGCCACATCTCCGGACATCTGAGAGACCTTCACTGGCTCCCCGTCAACAAAAGAATCACCTTCCGCCTCCTCACCCACGCACACAAAGCCCTACACGACCAAGGCCCGAGCTACCTCAACAGCCGAGTCAACTTCTACACTCCCAAACGCCACCTCCGATCAGCCAACCACGCCCTCGCCGCCGTCCCCCGCATCCGAAGAGCGACTACAGGAGGAAGGTCCTTCTCCTACCTGGCCGCCAAGACCTGGAACTCCCTCCCGCCCGACCTGCGCCTGACCCAAGACCACCTCTCCTTCAGGAAGAAGCTGAAGACCTGGCTGTTCGAGCAGTAGCGGCTCCCCCCCCCAGCGCCTTGAGACCCTACGGGTATGTAGCGCGCTTTATAAGTGTCACTGATTGATTGATTGATTGATTGAGTGTCAGAAATTTTAATTCTGGACTCATGTACTTCTTTACTCGGCAGCTTCACTCCGTTAGGAACATCATCTTTATAGCTGGTACTTGGTAATTAATTTTCTTCTTCCATTACCTTCAACTTCCCAGTTTCAGAATTCCTGTTCCTGCTTTCAGAGCTTCTTTTCTGCTTTTCAATACTCTCCTGGTCTTGAATCACAATCTGATCAAATTCTTCTTCTGTTTCTTTTACTGGCAGATCTCCATCATTTTCTGAGCCTTCAATCACAATTTTCAAGTCTTCTTCATTCAAGGCTTGTTTTTCAATCAAACTCTCCAGATGTCGACCACCTTGTCGATCTTCAAGATCTGGATTCTTTTCAGGCTCTTCTTCAGAATCTGAATCATCAGTGATGACACTATCCTTATCAGGATTTTCAGGTGTAGTTACACGAAAGGTATGGCCAGTGTCAATCCACCTCTTCAGTCTTTTGCACTTCACTGCATTTGTTGTGACAAGACTAACTGGCCTCCCTTTCTGCCACCTTGGCACTAGACAATTTCTTTTTAGACAAACCTTTTTCCTGACTCTTTCACCTGGTAACAGATCAAGTGCTTGCTCTTTTTCTCTTGTTTGCACTTCAGTTCCATCTTGATTAGACACAGAAGTTACTACATCTGATAAATTCCTGCAGTTCTCCAAATTGATGCTATCATTGATAGTCATCATTCTTTTCTCTGGTATGAATGCTTGTCTCATGACCTTGTCCATCATAATTTCACGTGGACTTAAATCAGTCTTTTTATCAGTAGTACTTCTCAAAAACATCAAAACAAGTGGAAGGATATCTGTCCACTTTGTACCTGTAGCTAGGCACATGTTAGCATCTCTGTTCTTTATAGTACCATTCTCTTGCTCCTCAACATCTGAAATTTCTAGTCTACCTGTACAATGGAGCATTCTGTTTTCAATATGTCTTCTGTTATCTGATAACTTTGCAACAGTAATTTCATCATCATGTCGCATCTGAAATGTTTCAACCCATTTTGAAATCAAACAGAAAATCACAAAAATGTAGCACAGTTTGTCATGCAGTGCCATCCCAACGAAATTCATTTGTAATCTGGTGAATGAATCACTCTCCTGTCTTTCTATTCCCAATCTCACAATTGTTTTCTTAATTGTGTTCACTTGCTGGCAAATCAGCTTGACCATTAAATCCTTTTCAATATGATCCAGACTATTATATATTCTGACCATGTCAGCAATTATGCTATTTAGTAAAACTACTCTGCCATCTTTGTGTGTCCTAATCTCATCCTCATCTCGCTGACTATAATCTGCTCTCAACCATGTGTTTTTCTCCTCATGAGTTGCATCATCTTGAAAATCTTTGACTCCCTGCCAAGTTTCAACTATAGATGTTAGTATTAGTGAACTCAAAGCATGTTCATCATTCTTTTTGTATGCTGCACATATCACGACAGCAATCCCTTCTGCCAACTGAATGTTATCAATCAATTCTTTAATTAAATTTGCACTTCTGATAGGTGAACCTGCAAAAGTCAATGTTTCAATCTGTTGATCAATTGTGTCCTTTACTTTGATGTCTTCACTCAAAAGAACATCATTTTCATACCAATATTCTGGAAGTGCATCTATTCTTTTTAGACTGTTTTCTTGTTCTTTATTTAATCCTGTATCTGTATTGTCTGTCTGTTCATTAACAAAATTTTGCAATGGCAGTGAAGCCATCTCAATCTGCTGAATCATTACCTGTCGCTGTAATTGTAGCTGTTCATTCAGCTCATTTATCTCAATCTCCTTTTCATTTAACCATAATTTTGACTCATCAGGCTGTGTCAATTTAATCAGATCAGTATCACACTTCTCACTAACTAGAACTGAAGTCATCTCTGTTTCTTGCTGAGTTGTAATTCCTACTAGTTCAATTTCAAGTACAATAGAATAAACCTTTTCAGTAAAATTTTTAATTTCAGAATTAAATGGGACCATTAAAGCTGTGGAACCAGTTTCATCTTTTCCAAGCACAGGGACTGTCACTTCTTCCATATATCTCATGGACTCTTTTAAATCATTTGATGAATTTACATAATCAGGAATATTAATTCCAGAAGTACTAGGCATTTCATTATGTTTTTCTGTCGCATCAATTTTAGTAGAAGTCTGAGCTGGCACTTTATCAATCTGATCTGGAACTTTTGACGTTACATTAATCTGCTCTGACATTTTGTTTGAATTCCTGTTCTGATCAATATTTACAACATCAATTTTAGACTCATTAATATTTTCTATTCTGTCATATTTATTATTTAATTTCGCTAATTTTGGAATCATTAATTTACTCTCGCATTTCGCAACAACCTTTTTCATTTTCTTATACAAGGAAGACATTTTATTTCTCTTTATATAATTCGGTAAAAGTACTCTATAAATTTGCCTTGTAGCGTTTGCTGATCAATTAATTAATTAATTTAACACTATCAGGTGTAGAAAGTTTTTGTAATCTGGTCAATTTAATATTTCACCTGCATCACTAAATTTTTATAAACCTGGAAAGAAAAACATGAATTTGCAAAAACACAATATAAAATATTTAATTTGCAACAACAAAACACCTAAATGTCATTAACTAATTTTAAAATGTATTTATTTTCACTTACACACCTTTCTGCATCAACACCTGTGGGAAAAGAAAACCTGATCTGATTGCCTTTAAGTTTGGGCAATAAAATGTAAACTAATTTAAAACACTATTGGTAATAATCTAATCAATAAATCAAACAACGGACAGAACCACCTAAAACAGAACAAGGACTGCGTATACTTTTTAATATTATATTTCTGCACGCGCGACCACCTTTGAACAGAATTGCTGCTACACTGCTGCTAATGATTTATATGCAGCTTAATGGACACTATAATTACACCAGTAATTAATACAGTAACTAACAAAATGCTTGGAAATATTTATTTATTTATTTAATTTAATTACTCTATAAAATCCTTTTGTCCTACTATCAATTCACTCTAAAAACATTCCCCCTTGAATTTTAATTTATCTTTGAATAAACTGCAGTACAAGATGAGCCACAACCAGCGGCCAGACAGGATCAAAGAGGAACCTGTAAGGAACAACACAGATCACTTCCTTAATCCCCAAGCACTCATCAAGCACCCCTCCCACAACACAATTCACTTCAAAACGAAGCTCTGAGCACTACTAGCGCAAGAAACCAAACACTCGGCAGAAATAAATAATAATTATCAACACAACAAATGCCTGAGCCAATCAGTGCGGCTGCTACAACACTTAGCCTATCACAACACTTTCCTTGCAACGCCCAGCCAATCACAGTCACTTCTGCTGCAGTTTTCCCTCGAGCTCTCACACTCCAATCAGCCCCTCCTCTGTAAACAAGCCCACAACACAGCGCACAATTAGCATATCACTAAAGACATCCACTATGATAAATATAGCAATAGCAGGGAATGAAATTTAAACAGGGTCAAATGTAAACAATTCAGTAGACAGCAACGCGCATTCACCCAATCACAGCACAACTGCAAATGCCTCGACCAATTTCAGCACGGCGCTCCAGCCAATTAGAACGCTGCTTTCGCGAGCTTAGCCAATCTCACTACGGCTGCAGCTTCAACATTACTGCTATTTTTGCAGTCTCTCTCCTCTCGCGCTCAGCCCCTTCTATTATTGCACAACACTCGTCAGTGGCTGCATACAAGTCAGCTTTTCTTTCTTTTAATACAATTTATAACGTTTGTTATTCACTTTACATGTGACAATCTTTGTCTTTAAATTAATAGCGCAAATTTACAATAAAATCAAAACAGGGACAATAGTAAATAACTCAGCAGCTCCAGCCAATTAGTGAGCTACTTTATTAAGACTCTCGGCAGCTTTAACCAATTAGAATGCGGCTGCTTCGATGCTCACAATTGCTGTACCCCTCCTTATGAAGTATAAATTTAATATATCGCGCAATTTGTTTTATTTATTTTATTTTATTATTTCAATTTTACATAGCGTGCACTTGCTCGCTTGCATTAGTGAAAATACACGCTTCTCTCTCGCTCTCGCGTTTTATCTATTAACATATATAACGCTCGCTGACAGTTTCCACAATAATTTATTAACTGTGACAAATGTAGAAGATTCTTATAATTAATTTAAATGGTAACTCGCCTCAGCCAATTACAGCGCTGTTGACGATATTTCAATTAATTACAGGGCGACTTCACTGTCATTCGCTGGACCTTCCAGCCAATCAGAGCGCTCGCCCGCCCCGATGCTCCAGACGCCACAATCAATCGGAGCACGGCTTTACCTTGACACTCCGGTGCTCCAACAAATCAGAGCGCGGTCGTCCTAACAAACACTGTTATTGCTATTCTGAGTTCCCTGCGTTCTTTCTCTCTTTTAGGAAATCTGATTTGAACACAGTGCGTAGTTGTTTTTAATTTATTTTATTTATGCAATTTAAATTTTTGTGTGCACTTGCTCAACCACATCAGATATTATACACTTCTCCCATTAAAACTTTAAAGCGTCTAGGAAAAGAGGGCTAAAGCGGTGTCTTATTTCTATATTCAAATATAAGACACTTCCTCGGCAGGCAGCATTCACTCTAATCAGCCAATTATAAAGCTCATTCGAGCCTCAACCAATCCAGTTGCGGCTCCCTTATGACACTGCGCGTCACCAGCCAATGGGTGCGCGGCTCTTCTATGACGAATCGGGACCTGAGCCAATAGAAAGGCGGCTCCTTCGTTCCCAACTCCGTTTTTTTTTCAATCTTTTCCCTTCTAAACAATAGCGCGGCAAGCTGACAATCTCTCTCTTTCTCGCGCACTTGTCACACATTAGTTGTGATCCAAATACAATAGCGCGGCGAGGAAGAGAATTTAAAATGGTAACTTTTTATTTATTGAATGTCACTTAGCAAAATAATATTAACGCTCATCAGCTATAACATTCTTTTCACTTTAATAACAGTAGCGCGGTGATGAAAGGAATCAATATAGAGTTATCCTACTTCAGCTAATCACAGCATTACTCAATTATGACGCGACGGCATTTTTAACCAATTAGGGCGCTTCCCTGATCTGATGCTGTTGTACCCTAACCAATGAGAGCGCGGCGGCTGTGACGTAGGCAGCCGCTGCAGCTGGCAGCTCTCCCCTTCGCTCCTCACTCAGCAAACGGCCCCTCCCTTCAGAATACACTGTAATTACAACAGCGCAATTGTATAAAAGAAAGAAACCATGGGGAAGAATTTATTTATATGTTTTACACGCGTTATTTATTAATTTCGCGACTATATCAAGGAAAAATATTTTTTTTTTAAACGAGGATATTTATATTTGTAACAAAAATGAAGATCGATTTCAATATTCGAGTGTATTTTGTACTAATAAGGTATTCATGCAGACAGTTATTCCATTGTTTTCTAATATTCAATAAACTTGAGGATACTTTCTCGGCAGGCAGTAGTGACGCGCATCAGCCAATCACGCGCAACACTAAAACGCTCTACAACAAATCACAGAGCTGCTTTTCACGACGTTTCAGCCAATCAAGGGGCAGCTTTTCTATGACAAACCAGACGCTCTAACCAATCCGAGCGCGGCTGTTTCTGACGTATGCAGCTGCTGCAGTTTCAGTCTCTCCTCACACGCTCTCACTCTTAAAAATAGCCCCTCCTTTACAATTTTCGATCGGGGCACTTTTCAATTGATTTAAATAGCGTGCAATGCTTTTTAGTGTATTTAAACACTGCACAACATCTTAAAAAGTCTTAGAATGGTACAGACTTTATCCTAAACTTTCCTAAGTACCTTACTTTTGGTACAATTTAGTAAATACATAAAACGGACTCATCTGCTCTCTTCTCTCTAAATAGGATAGTTTTACATGCATTCAAGTATTCTCATTCTCGGAATAGTCGACGCTATTCCCATAGAATATGCATTTGCCAGTACAGTAATCCTTTTACTCTACCCTTCTAACAAGTAAAATATGAACTCATCTCCCTCAGAATGCACAACCAAGTGACATTTCAAAGTTCAACTTGAACATACCTTACAAAACAATCACGCACTTTCACACAGAAAGTTTCCCTATTCAGACACACATGAAATCCGTACAGGACTCTCACCTGTTTATAGATATCATGCACCGTTAGTAAAATAAAGACGTTATCCGTACAGGACTCTCACCTGTTTATAGATATAAAACATGTACCCCTACAGGACTCTCACCTGTTTATAGATAATCATGCACCGGCATTATCTTACCCCTCACTCAAGCTTGAATATAACTAATACTCTTATCACAGTGAGTTTTACAGCAGGCTCATTGTCCCTATACTCATGCTGCTCAAATTTCTTAGATAATCCTCACTATACAACATTCACACCTAGCCCTAACATGTGTTGCACGGCCACAACACTGGTGATACACGGCGATATCACCTCAGAAGTAGAACAAATGTACTTGTGTAACCTGCTTACATATCAGCGTCCTGATCACAGCATTACACATCTCTAGCCATGGCTAATCTGAGAATTTCCAAACTGCTTGAAAAAATCTCTTACATTAAACAAACTGACTAACTCAACATATGTTAAAATTTAATCCTATGAATTTACCAACATATATGTATCATGCATGTAACATGTATGTCAAAAACAACATATAAACCGTCCGATGGCTACCATGAATTGATCCAGCGCTCTCACCAAAATTTTGCACAAATAACACTATCTATTACCACCAAACTTACACTACAACACTAGGCCCATATCAACAATAGAGCGACTGAATCATGAGGCGATAAGATCTAAATATGTTGTTTAAAACTATCCACAATAATCAAGACCAGCTTGTCATTTTAGAAAGTTTATTTAAACACATCTAGGAAAACTCAGGTTTTGGAATTTTATTTAGCAAGCATTAGAAAATGTCATAAAGAGAGGTTTATTCAGAATTAATAAAAAGAGCATAAATCAAGAATTATTATTCATTAGCAGGAATAAGTAAAATTAAGCATTTCCAAAATCCTAACTATCTCTCTGTCTCTACCCTCATCACCTAGAAATAAAGTAATTAATAAAAACTGCTTTCCTCACGTGTGTAGTCCATCAGCATAACACGTCCTCCAGAATTTCTCGAGCGTAAGCCAACTATCTGTTCTCTGAAGCCATTCTTATACCCTAAATTAGGCTGAGCTAACTATTTTTCACATTCCAGCAGACGAAAATTCTAGTTCTCCATTGGCTGAGCCACCTCGTGCCACAGTAAACTGTGACACCTCCTTCTCACATGCCCGGGCAAATTCACTAGTTCATTGTTCATGTAGAAGTCTTGGCAGCATTTCCTCAGGCTGCTACAATTTGTATCGAAATGATTCAAGTAATGCATTTTCTGTCACGTCTCTTCCTTTCAACCTTGAGCTTGTCCGCTCCCAAACTCCCGTGGCACGTTAGCAAATTTCTCCACAGAATCATCTTTTTAGCAGTTCATTCCAAAACCTTTCAAAATAAAAGCTCAGAGGCTTTTTCCATCCTTCTCGGAATTATTTTCTCTTGAGCCATTTTCATCAATAGGCCTCTTTTCAGAAAGCGTCACTTTTCTGCGCCACTTTGCTTGCGCCACCTCTCTTGCGCCACTTTTAAATGTGTACTATTTTTCTGCAGCCATCTCTAAGCTTCATTTGTAAGACTATTATATAAACAAACACAAGAAAAGAATTAATGAAAGAAATATTATTCATTCTGTTTCCACCCCTTGTCTGCTAATTAATTAACCAACCCAATAGTGACCCCTTATCGTTTTATATTTGTAGAAATCGTCGAGGGTAATTATATCCTTAACCTGAAGATATCGCTTTTCCGCTTCCCCACAATAATAGAAAACAACTTGAAAACATTGGTAAGAGAGGCCACTTTTTAATAAAATTAGAATGCTGCCTGAACTCTGATGGTAGACACTTGCTTAATAACAGTGTAAACATATAGGTGATTGGTTAATAGGGAACAATATCGTTTTCTTGTACATTTATAAGGCAACTAGTATGTATATAAAATATTAGACCCGTGTAATAGACATGAACCGTGGTTAGTTTTAAAAAATAAGGAATGCAAGCAAGATCAAAATCTGAATATGCAATAGTTATGGCCCTTAATTATTACCTTTTTATCCGCAGATGTCCAAGAGACTAATTTTGATAGTGTGAACTCTGTTCTCCTACTCTGTATATATACTATACAAATTACGTGTTCATCATACGAAAAATCCTTTTTAACATGAGGTAAGATCATTTGTGACAATATATCCACCCTGCAGTGAGGCCCTTATCTGTGCTACACATCTATGTACTGGGCTGAGAAAAGTAATCTTTAAACTAGAGAATCTATCTTAAGCTTTTCCAAACGTATGGACATCTGGTTTGAAGGTATTGAATAGCGAGTAGGGCTTGGTTTGTTACAATATTTGTTATCTATATTAGGGCCCTTCTTAGTTTTGAGCACCCTTTATGGACAATATTCTCGGTCCAATAACTGAACATAGGACTAATATCTTTTCTTCTATTCTTCTTTATTCTTTATTCTTTGTGCTTCAATCTCTACGCAAAAACTTTTTTTCTTATTGCCCTTCTTTGTAGGTTGGTAATTACTAAATTACCTAGGTCATTGACTTATGAAGCAGTTTTTATCTCTTAATAATCATGCATCAATGGATAATTGCTAGGTATATGTACGAATAAGAAAGAGATTTATACATACCCAATGCTTATATGATAGTACATGTATCTAATTGATATATATATGCATTCTCCATTCGTGTCTCTCCTCGTTTGAATAATTATCTGGGCATAGGTATCTTTTTGACAATGTATAAAACTAAGAAGCAGTACATCAGCTAGATGAACAAAATAAGTGGCAATAGAATGTTGTTTGGCAAATCTGATTACTAATTCAATTATTCTGCTATAGATTCAATGAACTATGGAATAAAATATTTCTATAATCCTCTTTTCTCACAGAATAATGATGGTTACAGTCCTGATGAAGGCATAGTGTGTATGTCGAAACGCGTCGACAGGAAACCGTCAATTCCTTATATATTCATTTTTACTGTGACAACATATGTATTAGTACAATGTTATTTTATCAATTAGGATCAATGTATTGATTTTTATTATATGTCAACTTCTACGCTCCCAAACGCCACCTCCGATCAGCCAACCACGCCCTCGCCGCCGTCCCCCGCATCCGAAGAGCAACTACAGGAGGAAGGTCCTTCTCCTACCTGGCCGCCAAGACCTGGAACTCCCTCCCGACCGACCTGCGCCTGACCCAAGACCACCTCTCCTTCAGGAAGAAGCTGAAGACCTGGCTGTTCGAGCAGTAGCGGCACTCCCCCCCCCCCAGCGCCTTGAGACCCTACGGGTATGTAGCGCGCTTTATAAGTGTCATTGATTGATTTATCATATTAAACATGTATATATTTTTTCATATTGAATTGGTTGTGTGTTTGCCATTTGTCTATTGTGCCACTCTTTGAGACTGTATGCCTGGGATTGTTATCTCACATATATAATTAACCAACCCATCCATTAGTCTAATGTTACCTAGCAAAAAAAGCGAACACATAAAGCAGCATTTTATATCTACCAGTCTTCATTTAATCCAGCAGGGTTCTTTATGCACCTATAGAGAATAGAGTGACACCACATAGACAGGGAAAGCAAAATAAGCACATGCCACTTTTAAATTCAGCTGCAGTTAGTTATAACATGACAGAAAACAACAAATTATTTTATTATTTTGCACGAACAAAAAGATGCAACATGTAATGCACATTTATGAGCACATATATTAATATCCCCATGTATAAGAGTTTAATCTAGGTTGTATTAGTACAAAAAAACACTACAAATCATTAATAAGATTATCTTATGTTATGGAAGTGTGACTTCACGAGTTGGAATAAAATAGTATTCTCTATTTCGCTCCATCAGTTGCCGCGTCTGTGATACGGTAGCCGGAGAAGCACGGCTGTGCTTGAACCCACATAGAAACCGAGTGCAGGAACGGGCACTCTCAGCTCCGACCGGAGATATTGTTAACCACCGCTGAGACGCACACCACGGAGGTGCTTGCCGCGTCTCAGCACTCAGGAGTAATTAATGACAGAGTGAGAGGAGCGGCTGGTCTCTATCCATGTCCGTGCTGGTCGTTCCTGAGAAGCAGTAGGAAGGGCTCTTGTAGTGGTGCAGGTCGAGCGGCTGTTCCCTGCTATTACTCGAACAGAAGGTAGAGTGCCCGGCTGGGCATTCCCTCGTTGGGTAATTCCTTAAGAGCCCCACCAAATATCAGGACCAGAGACCGGCGTAACGAGCCCATCACAGCAGTCGAGCGGCATTGTCGGCCGTTCCTTAGCACGGTGTCCTTCGATGGGAGAACACTGGGACTGGTGTTCTTGTGAAGGACGGTTGGACCTTTCCAGGAGCTGTGATTGGGTATCGTTAACATTCCTACATACTTACAGTATTGTGTGTACATATGTAACTCAGTGTTATTTACCTTTGAACGTTAAATTGGTAAATCACTCTTTGGTTGTCTGTTGTCCTGAAATAGTTGCGGCTGTCCTCGATCCCGGGAACATCAGGGCGTTACAAAATATCCGACCTTACACAACCATAACTATCCCCTGGTCGGTGGGTACAGCAATGGCATCGATAGACGACGTCTTGGCCGTTCTCGCAGCTGTACAAGTGGAACTTGCCACCTCTAGACAGGAGACAGCGGATGTCAAGGTCAGGATGGAGGCGTTTCAGGCAGACCCATTCGCTCCAGGACAGACCGCCGCGAAGGCATCAACTGTGGTGGTAGTGGAAATGCCGGTCTTTATCCCTCTTGCCAAACCTGAGAGGTACAACGGTGATCCGGATACCGTTCATGTCTTCCTCACGCAGGTAGCGCTACACTTGTCCTGCAAGCCCAAGGCGTTTCCTACCAGCCAAGCCAGAGTGGCCTTTCTAATCTCCTACCTGGCAGGAAACGCGGCGCAATGGGCAGTCCCGCTGGTGGGAAGGGACGACCCGCTCTTGTGCGATTGGGGTGCTTTCCGCGAGGAATTCCTAAAAGTCTTTGACCGGAGGGCAGACTCCTATACCGCGGACAGAGAAATGTTGGAGTTAAAACAAGGCAGTGGTGACTTGTTACAGTATCTGAACTCGTTAAGGCGACTAGTGGCCGAAACCAAGTGGCCTCTCGCCAAACAAACTGCGCTATTCCATCAAGGGCTGAGCGATGAGCTCAAGGACGTAGTGGCACAGATCGACCCCCAACCAGAAACCTGTGAGGTTCTGATCAGTTTGGTAATGCGTCTGGACCATAGGCTGAGCGAAAGGAAAGGGGATCATAAGAGGAAAGGGAAACCAGTGACCTCCTACGGGACGGTTGGAGGACCTGAACCTAGCTCACCTGCGAAGACCGAACCTATGGATATCGGAGCTATAAGGGCCAGCCTCACAGCCACGGAGAAAGAATCGAGACGCAAGCAAGGACTATGCTTGTATTACGGCAAGAAAGGGCACTACGTCCGAGAGTGCCCTGCCAAACCCAAGACCAGTCGATACAGGTCTAACAGAACTGTAACGGGGGTGATGGATGTACCGGCGGAAAACTAACGGACTCCCGGACAAGAGAGGGGGCCTCCTGGAGTCATGTAATCATCCCTTCTATGTCTAGTTCGGATCGAGCGGGGCAGCAACATTTGTTTATTACAGTATACATTGGGGTTCAAGACCAGTGGGTTCCAGTGGTGGCCATGGTAGATTTCGGGGCCACAGGAATTGTCATGGACCAAAACGAGGCCCGAAGATTAGGCATCCCGCTCATTCCGAAGGCCATACCAGAAGAAGTGTATGCTGTGGACGGGAGACGGTTGGCTACAAGGCCTATCGGACACCACACGGGAGAGATTCCCGTGAGGTTTGGGAAGTGGCATGAAGAATGCATTGACTTTAACATCATCCGAGCTCCTCAGTACGGCATTATTCTTGGTCTGCCCTGGTTCAAAAAGCATAACCCTTCCATCGACTGGTCAACACATGACATTCGGATGTCTTCACCGCTTTGCTCTCGGCGGTGCGTACGGCGACAGGAGTCACTCCACAGCCATCAGGGCGAAAGCCACACAGTCGCCACGGCGGCAGAGAAGGAGGTGGCGCTCCCCGGCGCATACCTCGAGTACGAGGACGTTTTTGATGAAGTGCGGACTGAGGTGCTCCCTCCGCACAGGTTGTATGACTGCCAAATAGACCTTGTGCCAGGGGCGTCCGTCCCAAGTGGCAGACTATACGCCTTAACAGAACGAGAAAACGTCCATCTCCGGGCGTATCTCGACAAACTCCTGGGATTGGGGTTTATCAGATCCTCCAAGTCGCCTGCTGCATCACCCCTCTTCTTCATACCAAAGGCCAATGGGGAGTTGAGGGCATGTGTAGACTTTAGGGCCTTGAACGCTATCACCATCAAAAACAGGTACCCTTTGCCTCTTATAAGCGTTCTCCTTGAGCAGGTAAAGAAAGCCCATGTCTACACCAAGCTGGACCTCAAAAGGGCGTATCATCTGGTGCGCATGAGGCATGGCGATGAGTGGAAGACGGCGTTTAAGACCCGGTTTGGCCTCTTCGAATACCTTGTCATGCCTTTTGGCCTCTGCAATGCCCCTGCGGCCTTTCAGTACTTCCTCAACGAGGTATTCCGCGATGTCCTTGATGTATACGTGGTGGTTTACATCGATGATATTCTCATCTACTCTAACACGGAAGAAGAACACGTTGTACACGTACAGGCAGTACTCAGGAAGCTCCGAGAGAACATGTTGTTCTACAAGCTCAGCAAGTGTGACTTTCACATCACGTCTGTCGAATTCCTGGGGGTAATGCTGAGCCCAGACGGGCAAGAAATGGCGGAACGCAAGATCAGGGCAGTGGAAGAATGGCCAGTTCCGCAGGGGGTTAAGGATGTGCAGAGCTTTATCGGTTTCGCCAATTTTTATAGGCGCTTCATTGATGGGTTCTCAGGATTGGTAGCCCCGATTACACACCTGCTACGGAAATTGCAAGAGTTCGTCTGGAATCAAGAGGCGCAGGGGGCATTCGTGGCGCTGAAGATGGCGTTCAGCACAGCTCCGGTGTTGGCTCACCCCGATCCAGAGCAACCCTACGTGGTGGAGGCGGATGCATCCGAGGTTGCGTTGGGTGCCATACTGTCACAACGTCATCACGAGACAGGAGTGCTTAATCCCGTGGCCTTTATGTCCAGGAAGTTAAATGATGCAGAGCGCAACTATCATATCGTGGAGAAAGAACTTCTAGCGATCAAGGACGCCTTTACGGAAGGGCGTCACCTGTTGATGGGGAACCGTCATGTAGTCACGGTCTACACGGACCACAGAAATCTACAGTTTATGACGGTGGCGAGACATCTCTCGCCCAGACAGTTGAGGTGGATGCTCTTCTTTTCCGGATTTAACTTCCACATCACATATAGGCCTGGGTCGGAAAACCGGAAGGCGGACGCGCTGTCACGGCAGACAGCAGACAAGGACTCGAGTCCAGCCGTGGAACGGTCCATCATACACCCCGATGTTATGTTGGGGGTTATCCAACCGGATGCATTCCTTAAAGCACTCCAGAGAGGGATCCGTACATTCGCTTGGGAGAGGTGGCTCCGTAGCCACAGAGAATGGCAAGTCCTGGATGGGATTCTGATGAGAGGGCGTTGTCTGTTGCTACCAACATCCAGGCTCCGGAAACAAGCCTTCAATTGGTGCCATGTATCACCCTGTGCAGGACATCTCGGTTTTGAGAAGACGATGGCCAGCATGGGAAGACAGTTCTGGTGGACGACCATGCGAGCGGATGTGAGGGGATGGGGAGCCGACTGTTCCACCTGTGCCTCCATGAAGGTCGATCACAGAAAGCCTCAAGGGCTTCTTCAGCCTCTTCCCACGCCAAGCAGACCTTGGGAGAACATTTCTCTTGACTTCATAGTAGGGCTGCCCGTAGATCAAGGAATGACGGCTATCCTGGTGGTGATCGACTACCTCACCAAGATGGGGCACTTCATCGCCTGTAAGCAGGTTCCATCTGCGGGGGTTTTGGCAGCATTGTTGTTGAAAAACATGGTGAGGTTGCACGGCCTACCCAACGTGATAGTGTCAGACAGAGAGTCACAATTCACCGCCCAGTTCTGGAGAACGTGGTGTTCGGCGCTTCACGTCAAATCGGCCATGTCTACAAGTTACCACCCACAGACGGATGGCCAGACGGAACGCCTGAACCAGTCGCTCAAGCAATACCTGCGCTGTTTCGTCGAGCAAGGGAAGGAGGAGTGGGTGGATCTGCTATGGATCGCGGAAATAGCGTATAACAACGCCACGCACAGTTCTACCAAGGTTTCCCCTTTCTACGGCAACTACGGTCATCACCCCAGGTTCCTGCCTTTTGTTCACCCTCTCAAGGAGGACAGAATGCCTGAAACATCCAAGAGAGTGGCTGATATCAAGAAAACCCTGTTGCTATCCAGGCAGTTCTTGGACGCTGCCAAGGAGAGGTACAAATCCGTGGCTGATAAGAGGAGGAGGCCTGGGCCTCTGTACAAAATGGGTGACTACGTTTGGGTTTCTACTCGGAACATGCGGTTTCGCAAACGCAGCTCGTTTCATCCCAAGTACATTGGCCCTTACCGTGTCACCAAGTGCGTTAGCCCTGTGAACGTGAAGGTGTGTTTGCCTTCCAGTTTGCGTATACATCCTGTTTTTCACGTTTCCTTGCTCAAACCGGCAATGAACAGGGCAAGAACAGTCCCGGCACCGGTTTCAGTTGGGTCTGAGGTGGAATACGAGATAGCTGGCATCGAGGGCTCCAAATGGCGACGGGGCAAACTGTGGTACCTGGTAGCCTGGAAAGGCTATGGCCCGGAGGAGCAATCCTGGGAGCCGGCTGCGGGGATACACGCACCCCGCTTGGTCTCCCTGTTCCACAAGAAACACCCGACCTGTGCGGGTCCGGCTGGGAGAGGCTGATGGAGGGAGGATGTACTGTCATGATCGCCCAGACCCTCGGGCGACAGCCGGATGACAGCCAGAGAACGGGGGGGTTCCGAGACACGGAGCGGCGCCGCGCCGAACTACAACTACCAGCATTCTTAGACGGGAGGCAGCGCGGAACGAACACGCCTACTTAAGTAGGCAGAAGAGAGGACGCAGCGTCGGATATTCGAACTGTTGTCGGCGTTGTAGGAATCCATTCCCCCTTGTGTCCATAGCTAAAAAGACCAAAGGACGCCGAGACCAGATAGAGCGGACGCTCTCTGGTTTACATTGTTACCGGCTTGAACCCAGTATCAGTGACGCCCACCGAGGAGGTGGTTGCCGCGTCTGTGATACGGTAGCCGGAGAAGCATGGCTGTGCTTGAACCCACATAGAAACTGAGTGCAGGAACGGGCACTCTCAGCTCCGACCGGAGACATTGTTAACCACCGCTGAGACGCACACCACGGAGGTACTTGCCGCGTCTCAGCGCTCAGGAGTGATTAATGACAGAGTGAGAGGAGCGGCTGCTCTCTATTCATGTCCGTGCTGGTCGTTCCTGAGAAGCAGTAGGAAGGGCTCTTGTAGTGGTGCAGGTCGAGCGGCTGTTCCCTGCTATTACTCGAACTGAAGGTAGAGTGCCCGGCTGGGCATTCCCTCGTTGGGTAATTCCTTAAGAGCCCCACCAAATATCAGGACCAGAGACCGGCGTAACGAGCCCATCACAGCAGTCGAGCGGCATTGTCGGCCGTTCCTTAGCACGGTGTCCTTCGCTGGGAGAACACTGGGACTGGTGTTCATGTGAAGGACGGTTGGAACTTTCCAGGAGCTGTGATTGGGTATCATTAACATTCCTACATACTTACAGTATTGTGTGTACATATGTAATTCAGTGTTATTTACCTTTGAACATTAAATTGGTAAATCGCTCTTTGGTTGTCTGTTGTCCTAAAATAGTTGCGGCTGTCCTCGATCCCGGGAACATCAGGGCGTTACATGGTGCAACAACTGGTTCTGACAATTATTAAGGATTTGTTCTCTCATGATCAAATTATACAATCCTGTATAGTCCTTAACTTTACTTCCCAGTAACCAACCTTCCAGAGCCTTAGTGGCACAATCAACAAAGTCAGTCCAGTCCCGAGTCTGAGCCTTTTGGGTATCTCTGAACATTAACCTGTACTGTTCAGTGGTTAAGCTAAACCCATCAATCAGAGCACTCTTCAGGACAGGGTAGTTGTTAGCATCCTCATGACTAACAGTGAGGAGCTTGTCTCTTCCTTTTTCTGAAAAGGAGAGCCATAAGATTGCAGCCCACTTACTCTGGGGGGCCTGCTGTACTATGCAGGCCCTCTCCAAAGCAGTTATCCACTTGTGGATGTCATCCCCATCTTTGGCTTTGTAGGGGGGCACAATCTTCCTCAGGTTTCTAGTATCATAGGACCTGTCTCTATCCTTGGGGATATTGCTGCCACCAGTGGAATCTAATCCACTTAACTTTTGCTCCCTTGCTAAAGCAAGTTTAGCTTGGGCAGGGCTGTTTCCTCTTTCTCTCTCTGAAGTTGGACAGCTTTCATCCTAGCCTCATGTTCTCTCCTCTGAGGGGAAGTCATTCCTCTCTGAGAACCCCTTGAGGCATTAGAGAGGAGAGACTCTCTGGAAAGAGATCTCTCCCTTCTATTGCCTGGATTAATTCTACTATTAGGCCTGGGAAGGTGCAACCCTTCTCCATTCCCAAGTAAACTTAGGCTAGCCTGGCTAAGCCTTCTGACCTGGTACTGGCTATCAACTCCCTTCTCAGAATCATCTTCCTCATCTGCATCCTCATCTACTTCTGGGGCTAAGGAGTCATCTTCTGTGGTGGGACCTCCTTCACCTGTGTTGTCTGAGGGGCCTGGTTTGGAGGCCTTCTCAAGATCAACTGCCTCTAGGACTTCTATCAGGTGTTGGGTGGTAGGGTTGGAACCCTGTTTCAACTTCCTTGAGGTACACAATGT
The DNA here is from genome assembly GCF_964261635.1 of Lissotriton helveticus. NCBI lineage: Eukaryota > Metazoa > Chordata > Amphibia > Caudata > Salamandridae > Lissotriton > Lissotriton helveticus. The sequence goes on from NC_136068.1 coordinate 1,792,444,980, forward strand.
CCTCATTTCTCGAAAGCTGAGCATTTCATATCTGGAGGGTGCCCTGGGAGGGTCACTTTCCAAAGGTAGAGAACTGGCTGGTTCACCTGTGCCAGACATGACTAGTAAGGTGTGGTGTGTGCACCTACCTACACTGAGTGTTTACCTACTAGAACCTCTCTAGGAGTTGTTGTCAGGGTGTGCTAAGCCCTTTGGTCTTCTACAACAACTAAGTTCAGTAGAACTTATGTATTTTAAGCTTTGTTGTATGTACCTATGGTACCCAATGTGATCTTCAAATGATATCTCAAAGATTACAATTTGTAAAACAACAGCAAGCTCAAATCCCAACCGCTACACACCAATGTGAGAAGTTGGCCAGGTATATGATGTTCACTATTCTAGTGAGCACCTTGCACCAGTCCAAACGACCCTTATGGTGATTGATTGTAGAGTCAACCTCATAGACCAGCTATACTAGTGGTAGCATGGACAAAAGCAGTCTTAGGCTAAACTCAAGAGGGCATGTGAAGCCAGCTGTTTTACCATATGCACACCTTGTAATACCAAATGAAAGGACACCACACAGGTTATATATTCAAAATATATATGTATTTATTTCTAAATAGATCCCCTTAACTCTTTATGAGCACAGGAGCACACGCGTATAACAAGTAACTTAATATAACATACAATAAGTTGCACAATATGGATAGGCCCTGGTGACCCTTAAAACCATATGCTAAAATAGTGGTATAATAACCACGTCACGAACAATGGTTAGGCCTAGGGCCTTGGGAATCGCTGGGCCTACACTGGACTAACAGCTGTTAGGAGGCAGGAGGCCCACAGGATGCGGGTGCAGTGTCTAAATGCACACGCGTGCACCAATAGAAGTCAATGGGTGCGTAAAGTTAGAAAGTTAAAGAGTTAGGAGTCTTCCTACTGGACTAGAACTAAACCACTTGAAACTAGGATACTAGGAGAGTAACACTACAGAGGAGCACCGCAGTACTCACGTTACCTCACCCACAGGATGCGGGTGCATAGGTGTCAAAATGCGTTGGGTTTCGTTGTGGAGTTCTATGGAGCCTTGGAGAAAAGATGCTGCAGGCGACGAGGAGAGAAGAGTCCGGTTGGATCCAAGGGTGGATCAAGGATGAAGAGTACCTGAAAGCAGAGGGGACAGAGTCTAAGTCACTAGCCAGTGACCAGGAAGGAACCAGGAAGGAACCAGGCGATGTCGGGCGCAATCAGGTGGTTGTCGCGAAGCTTGTCTCTGCAGTCACGTGGACCAGGAGGTATTGACGACAAACTAGGAGCTGGATACAGACTGTCCTTCAACGGCTCTCGCTGTTGGTGGTGTTGGATCTTAAATTGGAGTCAACAGGCCTTGGCAAATGCAACCCATGTTGGAATCGAGGATGGCTTCTTACTCAGGCCAGCAAGGACTGAGGGGCTTCTCCTTTGTAGGGAAGCAAGGGCCAGTCTGGAGCAACAAGATCAGCAGTGTAGATTGTAGATTTGGTCGTCACAGAGGCCACTAGCCAATGGGCAAGTGACTGGACAGATGCATCGAGAAAGAAAATGCAAAAGGGCCCCACGCTGCACTCGGTGAGTGTGGAGAGGTGACCTTCGGTGCAAAGGACGCTCGGGACTGGGGCTTCTCAATCCCCAATGCACAGCTTCGAGGGTGCTTCAGGAGCTGCACAGAAAGCACTTTGCTGGCTTTCCAAGATGGCCGGTCCCACATCTCTCGTCACCTCCATGGGTCTCAGCTTTGCTGTGGCTGTGGATCGGGCTGTAGGATGTCTGGAAGTCTGGGTCTTGTCTCTGTCGTTCGAGCTCTGGCGGGAGCAACGACAAAGCAATCTGTTGAGCGCTTGATGGTGCCTGCTTGCACAGGGTGGTCACTCCTTGACCACAAGGGAGATTCTTCAGTCTTCTACGTCGAGTAGGATGTCGAAGGGTCCAGAGTTCTGTTTCAAAGTTTCAGTCAGGATAATCTAAAGTCTAAGGACACAGCTCCTACCTTTATTCCAAATCAAGGGGCTGGATTACCTGCTAGGTCCGTCCTATGGGTGGGACCAAGGAAGGGGGTGGTTACACCCATTTCCTCTTGTCCAGTTTCTCGCCAGAGCTGCGGCTGGAGTGCCCCAGCACTGGTTTGGACTGGACTATGCATGGGACACCTTGTGTGCCCCAGGCAGTGTCTCGTTTCATTCAGCCCTCCCTGCCCTAATCCACTATCTCCTGTCTGGGGTGGTGCTAGGACCTCCCTGTGACAGGAAACCTATTGTCCAAGCCTCCCTCGTGGGAAGGACTCCCAGCAGCAGGAGGTCAGACTTGTGTCTGTGGCACCAGTATCCATTTTGTGATGCTGAGGCTCTGGTTAATTTTAACTGGGATTAATGGAAGTAACATGTCTTCTCCCTCTAGAAGGGTGGAATGCTACCCTCGTCGCCAGAACTGAAGAGGGGGTAGTATTCCAAAGCATATGACACCTTACACGACATGTTTTGATAAAGCCAAACCACAGATAGCATTTAACCGCAAGGTTCATAATGCACTTAAGAGTATATAGTATGGCAATATCCTGGGACAGCTATTAGGACATAGTTCTGAAAGCTGCAGACAGGCTCAGCTCATGCCAGAGCACCATCTCACATAAAACCAAGCACTCTGCCTCCAGGATTGGTAAGGCCTGCCTTAGGAGTGGCTTATAGGTGTATATGTGTCCAGAATTAAGGTTAGACATAGGAATGCTATATCGATTACACAACCTTGCCCCAGCTGAGTGATCAGCCAGTTGTGTCAGTTTGGATGGCCAGCCAGGGGTGGCAAAAGAGATGCTGCAGCCCCTGGTAGGCCTTGGATACACCTATGCCCTGGCTACCTATAGTACACTGTACAGGGGCTCATAAGGTGACCCAATCCCAACTGGTAATGTACCTATAGTACATGGTGTTGAATTTAGAGAGCGAACAGCAGGGCTGTGGGTCTCATTAGCAGGCCCACAGCCACATTAAGTCGAAAACCAGTGAAGCAAAAAGCAAAAAATAGGGTGACCATGGGAGAGCAGACCCTATTCTCCTACAACCATAGGAAAGCAGACCCTACTCTCCTACAAAAACCATGACAAATATTAAAATCCCTTCCTGCATAGAACCTGCAGTTAGTGTTTACAAAGTTACATAATATCATAAGTGTCACATGTGCCTGTTTGTTAATTAGTAATGCAGATGATTGAGAATGGTGTCACTTCCCTCTACAGCTGCTGGATTGGGAACAGCTTTGTCAACAAAACCTATGAGGAGCATGGTTCGGCAGTTGACATCAGGGGGGATCACAAAGGGAAACAACGCTGTAGCTGGAGCTGGTGAGTTTGCTTGTGCATGTACATCTCTGTTTCACCCCTCAGTGCAATGTTGTGCGCTGTCACTTGTAGGGGTACCCAAACCAGGTCACATGTGCGTCACCTGTTGATGCAAAGTACAGTAGAACCAACCCTTGTGTTGCACCACAACTTATACTAGGTCAATTACTTATCCTGTTGCAACCTCTGTGTTCCAGGTGATGATCGATCTTTCACCAGTGTTGGGTGACGGGCAATCAAAGGGGACAATCCACTGCTCCTCCAGGAAGTAATGTCAGCTGCAAGTACTGCGCAAGAGGAGGAGGAGGAAGTACCTGAGGAAGATGAAGGATTGGACGATGATGGTGACTATCTGTTCATCCTCTCAGAGGATGAAGATTTCGAATCCATAGACGGAAATGTTCCCCATCACCCACATTTTGCAAGGCCTTACACCCTCCGCCCATCAAAGTGCCTCAGCATCCTCCAAAATAAAAGATTGCCTGTCCCCAGCATAGAGCTAATCAGTTACAGCTCACACACACCCCAACACAGACATCATACCATCACATCCGGGACAGACGTGGTGGTTCCCCTACACACTCCCCCACATACAGTGTATCCCAGGCATTCTCTCCGCCATCTGAGGGACGTACCAACCCCACTGTGGTGTAGGTATCCCCATGGCACCATTCTCCTGTCCACAGGCTTCCATTTGCCACTCTCCCCCCTGCTGTTGAACCTGGCGGTCTCATCCAAGGCTTACCCCCGCAGGGAGAGCCTTGCTATGGCCATGGTGGCCAGTGGGAGCAGGACTTTTTCAAACAGCAGGCAGATGTGAGGCCGGACATTCGTTCCATAGGGGCTACCCTATCAGACATGTCTCAGGCCCTGCAGGACATGCGCCAAATCCCTCAGGTGGGGGACAGACTCACCTGTGTTTTGGATAGGATGGATAGATCTTGGCAAGACATGTCCAAGAATATCAGAGACATGATATCTATCCAAAGGGAAGAGAGCCATGAAGATGATGGAGGGCATGATGAAAGTGATCCAAAGTCTCCCTTCAAGGTCAACGCAGGGACGGGAGCCATCACATCAACCTGCAGCACATTACACCCACATACCTGTACCACAAACTGCACAGGACCACAGCAAGGGTACACACCCACCACCGTTCCCTTAACAGGCACTCACACCACCTGTACATCAAACACCACCACCTGAACAGGCACTACCAACACCTGCACAAACAGCCCCTGTCAACGCACAAACACCAACTGTAGATACACCATCCAATCCTACACATGAACTTCACCCTGTACAGGCATGTGCACAACACCCACCTGCACCTCGGTGATTACTCAGACATGATCCCTCACAGCGATCCTCACCTCCTAAATTGCGAAGTCGCAAGCACGATTCCCATTGATCACATCCACAAAACTTTTTGACAAGTGTGACTATGTGTAAATGAAAAGTAATTCTCTTCACAAGTCAAGTCTCTGTTGCGTATTATATCCTGATAGGCACATATATACCAATTGTGGTGGCCTAGATATGTGAGGAAGTATGTGTGTGTGTGAGATACATGTACAAGTGTAACCCCATCATTGCAACAAGCCATAATGTGCAGAGCAGATGACTCCCAAAATCCATGTCCATAAGACATTAACAATGAAGTAAAACAAGATAGAGAAAGTATGATTCAAAATAAGATTTTATGTAAAAAAAGTGTGGGATTTGAAAAACAATAACAGTCCGTTTGGAAGGGGGAAAGGAAACCAAGTGATGTTCAGTTTTTTTTAACTTTATTTTTAATTTTATAATGTACAAAAAGAAAGACCCCCCCCAAAGGCATCATAAAAACATTTGTACACAGATCGTCAGACTCATTATGGCACATCCCGGACAAGGTCTACATCTTGAGATACATAAGTTCATGGGGGACAGTAAAATAACAAGGAAATGACAAGTGTCATCGGGAGGAGACAGACCAGGTCCAGCTCCGTGCACTGTATGAGCAACCTCTCAGGGGTACCCCTCCCCCTCAAACCCTGATTCTTGCGCTGAAAATAATTCACCGCTGGTCCCATCGGAGTTGCTGTGTGATATTTTCCCATCCGTAGCCGACCCTGTCATACACATGGTTCGCCATGCCAGCAAGTCCTCTTGCAATTTCTCATCCCTCCCGGTGTTCTGCATATGTGTTTCCTCCGCGAGGGTCCATTCCCTCCCATCTTTAAGCCATGCGCCTATCTCTGGGGCCCTCTGTCCCATCCATGTGATAGCGACCCTGCGCCTAGCCAGCACTAACATCAGTTGTAATACTTTATATGAAAGTCTCTGTTTCCTCGGCTTAGGGACTAATGCCAGCAGACAATGTAAGGGTGTTAGCTGGATCCGAAGGCCAGTGGTGGCAGTTATATGACCCACAACCCCTGCCCAGAAGCCTCCCACTAACGGGCACTCCCAGGCCAGATGCAGGAATTCCGCCCCCTCCGCGCTACATCTGGGGCAGTTGTCTCTTCTATCCTCCGAGTAACGGTTTAACACCTTCAGAGTGAGGTAGGTGCGGTGGAGGAAGTTAAAATGGATGAGCTTGAAGCGCACATTACAGGACACCCGCCGTGTCAAGGTCCTAATGCGCTTCTGCTGCCCCTGGTCCATTGGAGATCCCAGATCCGCCTCCCAGGCCGCCCATGTCGGCGGCACCAGTGGGGTGGAATCCCGCTTCATAGCTGCGTACAGCAAGGATATCAGCCTGCGTCCCCTGCCGCAGGATAGGAGGATATGTAAGGTGTGAGTCATTGGAGGTATCTCCGGACACTGAGGCCAGACCGAGCGCATTATGGCACGCAATCCCTGGTAATGTAATAACTGTCCCCCACTAGGGCCAAAGGTCTCCTCCGCCTGCTCGTACGTCAGGAAGCTCTCCGAGGGGTACAGATCAGCCTGGAGCTCACAGCCCTCTTCTCTCCACTCACGGAAGGACATATGGCATTCTATTTCTACCATAGGTGCCAGTATACAGATCGGTAAATCTCTATGAAAGGGCGCCGAACGTAGGACTCTTTCTATGAACCGTTGCCATATGTCCGCTGTGTGCCTCACCACGTTGGGTAATGCGGCTTCGGCAGCCCCCGTGCATTAACGCCATCCGAAGCTCCTGCACCGTCGCTCTCCCTGCCAATAATCGCGTTTCCCAGACATCCGCATCTGCAAACCACCTGGCAGCCGGTAATAGCTGTTCTGCATAGTAATATAGGTCGAAACGCGAGGCTTCTAATCCCCCTTCCTCAAAGGATCGCACAACGTGTGGAGAGCCACCCTGCTGCGCCGACCCGCCCACAGCAGGGATGTAAGCAGTGTGTTAAGGGTCAGAAAAATCCTAGGCGGAAGAGGGCACAACGTGTTCTGAAGAACATACAGTGTCCTTGGCAACATCACCATCTTGGCGATGGCCAGTCGCCCCATTAGAGATAGTGATAGGGTGTTCCAAAAAGACACGGAATGCTGGAGAGACTTGATCACCCGGTCTATATTGCGAGCCAGTGATTGCGCCTCTGTAGAAGCCACATTAATGCCTAAATATCGAAAACTGTCCCATTCCCAGCGCAGCCCGAGCTCTGGCAAGTCCTCAAGGGGCACTGAGTCAAGACCTGATAGCGGGAAGATCAGGGACTTACTCCGATTAAGCCTCAAGCCCGACGCCTCACCAAAGCGGTCCAGGTGGTGTAGCAACAGTGGGAGCGCCTCCCTCGGGGCTTTCAAATAAAACAAGGCGTCATCCGCATTTAGCGACAGAATATTGCATGTGTCTCCCACCTGGATGCCCCATGGCCTCATCTCAGACCGAATGCTTACGGCAAACGGCTCTATTGCTAGGGCAAAAAGTAGTGGCGAGAGGGGGCACCCTGTCTCGTACCTCGTCCTAGCTGCCACTCCTCCGATCTCGAGGCGCCCAAATGCACCCTGGCGCAAGGGGAACTATATAAGATATGAATCCAACGGCAGAAATTGGGCCCCAAGCCCATCGCCCGGAAGACCTCTTGCAAGTAGCCCCAGTCGACCGTGTCAAACGTCTTGGCAAGATCTATTGAGACCAAGACCGTCTGTTCTGCCCCACCCCGTACCTCGTGCTGGATGTGAATCAAGCGTCCCAGGTTCATGGCTGTGTTCTACCCAGGAATGAATCCGCACTGGTCTTGGTGTACCAAATGCTCCATGTGGGCTGCTAGCCGGGTGGCCAATAGTTTAGTCAATATTTTGACGTCCGTATTTATCATGGTAATCGGACAATATGACGAAGGGTCATATTTGTCACCCCCCGGTTTAAGGATCATACAGATTTCCCCCCGAGCCATGCTCTGTGGGAGACCCCCGCTCTCGAACGTCTCGAGAAATACTTGCAATAGGAGCGGCGCCAGTGTGTCCCGGAATTCATGGTAAAATTCCGGTGGGAACCCGTCGCTCCCCGGCGACTTGGCACGCGACAGGCGGGCCAGAGCCATACGGACCTCGGCCAACGTCAGGCCCACATCCAATTCCTCCCGGTCCGAATCCGAAAGGGTCGGTTGAGGCAACCCCTGTAAATAAAGGAGACAAGAGACCTCAGAAATATCTGGGTCCACAGTGTATACTCGCTGTAGGTGGGATTGGAGAACCACAAGGATGGCCTGCTCCGAATAAACCATGTCCCCGTTCAGGTTCCGCAGGGCAAAGATACGCTCAGGGGTCTGCTACCTTTGAAGGATCCAAGCCAGGCGCCACCCCGACTTATCGCCCTCCCTGTGGAGGAGTTGCCTATATTGGCCTGGGGTGTATTTGTCGAGCCTATCAAGGATATCATGTTCCTCTACCCTCTGCGGAGCACTAGGGTCCGCCAAGTTTTGAACATGCAGGAGAGTATACTCTGCCGTCCAGAGATCCTGGAGGAGCTGTTTCCGGACTCCGTAGGTGAGTCCCATACAAGCGCCCCTCACTACCGCCTTCAGGGCCTCCCACTTGGTGGCCGAAGAGATTGAGGTCCACATAGTCCCCAAGGGCCGTCTACACGTGTGCTTTCCCCACCTAGTCTCGGAGGATATCCACCGGAAGCCTCCAGGTCCGAGGAAGGATTACCGGGGCCCCCCACTGGACCAGGCAGGCCACTGGGGAATGGTCTGATAAAAAATGAGCCTGGTGGGTAATATCCATGGACATGTTAAGACTCTGTCTAGACGACTGTACGTGTTGTGGGTGGGGGAGAAGCAGGTATACACTTTCTGTGCAGGATTCTTCAGGTGCCAAATATCCACTGCCCCTATGTTTTGCATGACCTCCCTGAGCTGTACTGTCATACGAGGTTTTGTGCCCTCACGGGGGGGAGACCTATCCAGTACTGTGTTGATACCACAATTAAAGTCCCCAAACCAAATGACCGGAGCCCCCAAATCGTGGATCAGGACGTCCTGCAAGGCCTGAAAGAAGGTTTGGTCATCAGTATTGGGTGCATAAGAGTTCAATATGACAACTTCCCTACCATCCAACTTAGCCCTGAGAAGCAGGTATCTACCATGAATGTCCGCCTCTACGTACTGAATAGCGAACGGTACCCCAGGTGCCACCCAAATCAGAACCCCTCTGTTAAAATTAACCCTGGGTGTAGTTCACGAAGTAGTGCTACGCGGAGATACGCGAAGTGCACTTCGCACTACGCGAACTTCACGTAGCACTATGCGAGCTGCGTAGTAGCATGTTCGCACTGTGCAAGATGCGTTTTCAACGATTGCACAGTGCGGACAAGCATCCGGCACTGTGCAAGCATTGAAAACGGTATCTTGCACAGTGCGAGCTGTAGTTTTCTGCTGCTCGAGTAGATTATTACTCGAGCGGCAGCTTTCTCAACGCGAACAGGTAGTTTCTCATTGAGAGCGGTCGCGAGCATGCGCAACCACTCACAATGAGAAACCTGACCTCCCCGCGTTGAGAATCTCGCCGGGATGTAATTTTGCTTGCTCGCGGTCGCGAACATGACGTTCAGGACCGCGAACAAGCAAAAAATGACCGCTGCACTACGCTACGCTGCACTACGCATGCTCGCACTGTGCTACGTGCAGCTCGCGTAGTGCGAAGTTGCGCAAACTTTGCAAACTCCGCGAGCGTAGCGTAGTGCTACGCCCAGGGTTAGTTAAAATCTAAATTGTGGCATAAACATTATCGGCGCCATCTTGTCTCTTTTCATATCCGTACGTGCGCGTAAGCAGCAGCCATTTTGAAAGCCATGACCTCTCTGCTCACTGCCGATAACCAGCGCGTCTCTCCCCCTCACTCTCTGGCCTTGCAAGCATCCACGCGCTCTGACAGCCCCCGATCTCTCCTGCCTGGGCCATAAAACGCGCCTCCAGCGCGACCCTGCCTCAGAGCCACATCCCGTGCTGAACCCCCACACTCCTTTCATCTAATTCCCTTTGATAACCTCTTCCTCCTTGTCCGATCCGTTCCCAGACCATCACCTAGCCCTACAGATGCAGTTCATTGCCCCCTACAGTAGGAACTCACCCCACATCGAAGGAGCGGGGATTAATCAATGCCTTCATACCCCTATATCCGACCGATCGCCCGCATTCCTGTTCCCAGCGGAATGTCCAGCTGCGCGATAGCCATCACATGCTGAGATCGGGGTGGGAACTTCTACTGTAGATGTGTGTGGGAACGGGCCTGAACCGGAGATTCCGAGGATGTCTTTTTGTACTTCAAAGTAATACCACGGATGTACTGTATGCAATAAAGCCATAAACCTGTGTCTAAGAGGCCAGGCCTCAGAGATGCGGTTAGAGCACCTCGAGAAGATACCCTGTTGTCTGATTTGACGTGTTCTGCTCCGTCGGAATAAACTCCTGTTTCCTGCCTTCCAGTCTCCAGCGCCTACCTCTTTGTTTGGTAATTTTGAGTTGGGTGAGAGGCGGCTAGCGCCGGGCAATCCTTGAAGGGTTATCGATCTAATCTGCCTGCCCTTTTTACAATTGACGTCCCAAACGTGGGGCCGATCAGCGACACGTGGATCCAGTGGGAGAGGTCCTGACGACGGTGTGAACGACGGCAACGATTGGGAAGAGCTCCTGCCCGATAGACCCTCGTCTGGCAGCCGATCATCCGAACTTCACCGGTTCCGAACAGACCTCTCTCGAGTGATCTACGGTCCTGACTGCGAACCATCAGGAGAGCCGCAGCAATTACGGAAAATAGAGGACGATCGGGCGCTGGAAGCGGAAGACGAGAAACTGTCCATGCAGTCCGGGTAAGGTCGTGCATCACGACGAAGTGCGAATTGATTGTTTGATTGTTTGAAAATACTAGTATTACTCATTTGATTGTTTCTGAGAGGTTCTCTGTCTACAAACGGGGAAGAATAGGAGTATTCTCCCTTTGCAGATAGTGAAGAATAGGTAACACAGGCTTTTGCCCCCTTTTGTAACCCGTCGTGCCTATTTTATTCCTCATTTTGATTTTGATTGATTGTTTATCCAAACATTGACTGCTTGGAATTGGTTCTCTTTTATTGATTGTTTATCCAAACATTAACTGTTTGGAATCGGTTCTCTTTGGGTTATTCTCTATTTACAAATAAGCACAGAATAGAAATATTCTGTCTAGTCTTTGCAAATAGTGAAGGATAGGTAGTGCAGACTTTTGTCCCCATTGTAACCCGTCATGCCTATCTTCTCCCCATTTGTTGGTAGTTGGTTCAGCCCGGACCGCTTATTAGAGATGAACCATCCGGCTCCACTGGAAGGCACCCCTAATAAGGACATGTTTACTAAATATGGACTAGTCGCCGTGGCTTATAATAAGCTGTGGCATAGATACACGAGAAAGGATCGGGAAAGTCAGTGGCCACTGATAGGATCCTTCGATGACGATAAAATAAACGTACTGGACACAGCCCTTCGTAACAATAAGACAACACCCACTATGCTTGATAGTCTCGGCATGTGGCGCAAAGAAGCAGAGTAGCGGAAAAAGAGAAATGAAGTCAGGTTAGAAAAGGAATTACGGAAAGCAGCTCACTTAGCCGCTAACAAGTTGAAGGAAGAAATAAAAGAAAGAGAGGAAGGCAAGCTGAAACAAGAATCCGAAACATCGGGCCAGTGTCCCGTTAGGACACCCTCTACGCTTTACCCTGAGCTACCTTCGAAACAGCGAACGAACGATGATTTACTACTAGGTCCCCCGATCATCTACATGCCCCCTCCATATGCCCCTTCCCAACCCTTAGCGCAGCACTCGCAGCCCCCAACGACAGGCGAGAGTAGTGCCAGAGCCTTGGTCCTCATGGCCTCTGCGCCGACCGAGCCCCTTGTACTCAGTGCAGCACGAGCAGCGACATCAGATGACCCCGAAACTAGGAAGGAAGACTCCACTAGACTATATCGATTAAACAAGAATGAACGAGCAGGGATCGATAAGATTGTAAAGACACTGGTGGAACGAAAGGAAAGTGAGGATTACGTAACGGATATGTACAATACATATGCCAATAGCCACAGACGACACTTTGTCGTACGCCTTTGTTACCATACCCTTAATGCCTATGAAGACCAATACCAAGACAAAGGCCCTGAAAACCTAACAAATCTGTATAGGAAAGTTGACATTGGAGATGAAGGCGAGTGTGATGTGACGGACCTCTTCACACGTACGCTTGAAGTTTTCCGCCACCTCACTGAACAGAAACTAGAGACTAACACTACAACTCCTGTAGCGACTGAACCCCGAGTAGAAAAAGCTGACACAATGATGCCCATAAAGGAGGCCGCTCCCTATTGGGTTCCCCCACGAGGACAGGGAACACATGGCGATATTAACCACCAAGATGCGAGAGGGAGGGTAGTGTACAACTGGGTTTACCAACCATGGGATCGGCAAGACATCCTGACTTTCCGAAAGTCCTTGCCTGATCTACGAAAGAACCCCACTGCCTTCTATACAGAATTAGGCACGGCCTTGGGTTCGACGATTATGACCCTAGCGGACATCGATTTGTTTTTCGGGCTATGTCTGCCAGCTGATGTGTGGAAGCAAATCCGGAAAGTCGACCACCTTGAGCTGTTCGGACATACCTGGTTACAACTCGGTGACATAGACAAGCAGCGAGAGCCCGGACAGAAACCTTTGAAAGCCATTTTAGACCTACCAGATAAGATTGTGCAGAAACTGAAAACCCTAGTCCCAGAAAAGAAGGTGGACTGGTCGATAGTAACGGCCTGCCGCCAGAAACCCCAGGAAGATGTATCAGAATACTTCTCCCGGTTTGAAACGGTGTTCTCCGATTACAGCGGCCAGGACATGACCACTGCAACAGGACATCATCTGTTTGTCCAGAACTACGTGAAAGGCCTGACACCAGAAGTCTCACAAAAGCTGCAGACTAGCAAGAGTAGTTGGGCGGCCTCCAAGCCCGCGGCTATCCTTCAGATGGCTCAATACTATGAACGTCAAAAGAACGAGAACGACCGGGCGACTGAGAAGAAGAAAAAGGACTTGAAAGAAAGAGTGATGATTGCTCAATTGCAAGAAGTGACTATAGGAAGGGAACAGTATAAAGGAAACTACCAGTCGAATGCTCCTAGAAATCCACCCCCTAGAGACCGCACATCCACACGCAACGCTCCACGAACAGACATTGATGAAAACCAGAGTGCGTTTTGCAAAGGATTTGGTCATTGGAAGTCTCAATGTCCATTTTTGCAAGAAGCAATCAAAAATAGAGACACGAGAGACGTAGCGGGTGGGCCAAGAAATAGAGGACAGGGACGAGGGCACACAAACTATACCAACAATGACAGACCAGGCAGACCGAACACGTTTGACCGTCCCCGACAGAACCAATGCCAACAGACTGACTGCGACAATGCCCATGACTTCGCATAGGACTGCCAAGGACAAGGGAGGGATCCAGTCGAGCTCTATGTTGACCAGCAAGGTCCTTATGTCACCTCTAAGGTCCTGGGTACGAAGTCTCCATTTTTGGTAGATACTGGTGCAACACGTAGTGCGTTATCTAAACGACTGATTCCAAGGGCACCCTTGTCTGGCTCACATATAACATCAATAGGTTTTGATGGAACGCCCTCCACTAATCCCTTGTCCACACCGATCTCCTTTAACTTGGATAATCACACCACTGACACGACGTTTTTGCTCTCCTCCAACACCCCCGATGCCATTATGGGACTTGACTTATTGAAACATTTCCGAGCTACTATTAGGTGTTCACAAGACGGGGTTCGAGTCATTCTGTACGACAATCCAACACTGCTCAGATCTTGCCCCACACGACGCATGTTTTCCATCACTGATGCCGACTTGTCCCTACTCGACCCCCTGCCCCTGCACCTGTGGGCAAAAACTGACTCGGACGTAGGACGCATGATGATAGACCCTGTGCATATAACTGTTCGACAGGACGCAGTGCTCCCAAAGCTTCCACAGTATCGGATATCGCCCGGGGGCGAGAAGGCATTGGTAAAAATCATCCAGTCCCTGGTAGATGCAGGGGTGGTAGAGGAAGTAGTTAGCAATGTTTGCAACAGCCCTATCCTACCCATTATAAAGAAGCAGGGTGAGGGAGATGAAAAAGCGTACCGCTTCATCATCGACCTACCAGAGGTCAACAAAGTAGTTGTACCTCAATACCCCGTAGTCTCCGACATCACCACCATTCTGACTCTGATTCCTTCCACTGCCACCACCTTCACGGTAATCGATCTCAAGAATGCATTCTTCTCCATCCCCATCCACCCAGACAGCAGCTATCTCTTCGGCTTCACCTTAAAATCCCGCTCATATAGATTTTGTAGAGCACCCCAAGGCTTCACTGAAAGCCCCAGCATCTACAGCCAGGCCCTCAAGAGACAGCTGGACGCAGTCCAGTTACCGGATGGAGTGGTGTTGATACAGTACGTCGATGATATCCTTTTGGCGGCCGACACCACTCCACTTGCAGTCACAGCCACCGTCCAACTCCTGCACTTCCTCGCGGAAAATGGCCACAAGGTCTCCAAGAAGAAGTTGCAATTCTGCCAACCCCAGGTCACTTACCTAGGCCATCTCCTGTCCAAAGACGGAAGAAAGCTTACACCCGATCGAATTCAGACCATTCTAGTAACCCCTGTCCCTAAAACCCAGAAGCAAGTCTGCTCCCTGATAGGCCTCACCTCCTTCTGCCGGCAATGGTTGCCAAATTTCAGCCTCATTATAAAACCACTACTTTCCCTGCTGGCTAAAGATGTCCCCTTCCCGCTCCCTTGGACCCCTGAATGCCAATCTTCCTTCAAAGAACTACGAGACGCCCTTTGTTCTGCACCAGTCCTAGGAACCCCCGATTACACAAAGCCCTTCTCTCTCTACACTCACGAAAGGGAGGGATGCGCTTTGTCTGTCCTGACTCAAACCATTGGCCCCAAGCAACGCCCATGTGCCTACTTCTCTGCCACTCTTGACTCTGTAGCAAGAGCTTTGCCTGCCTGCCTTCGAGCCGTAGCCGCTACTGCTGTCTCTATCCGACAGAGAGAGGGGATCGTACTCTCGAATTCCCTCATGGTGTTAGTGCCCCATGCTGTTGACACCCTCCTGAACCAGACTAAGACGCAACATCTGACTAGCGCACGACTGACTGGGTACGAACTAACTCTGCTTGCACCCCACATCACGCTGAAAAGATGCACCACGCTGAACCCAGCCACCTTGTTGCCTCTGCCTGAGAACGATCCCAATGTACCCCCTATGCATGACTGTGTGACCCTCACGGACGAGCAGACTAGGAGTAGGGTTGACCTTCGAGACACAGCTTTCCCAGATCCTGACGGAGAGCTATGGGTGGATGGCTCTTGTATCAAACTCACCGATGGCACCACCTCAGCTGCTTATGCAGTTACCACAGCCCGAACTGTAGTTGAGACCGCCCGCATCACACAAAGATCTGCACAGGCAGCAGAACTGATTGCCCTCACACGAGCATGTATCCTAGCAGCAGGGACGACAGCAAACATTTACACCGACAGCCAGTATGCCTTCGGGGTGGTTCATCATTTCGGGCTCCTGTGGAAGGAGAGGGGATTCCTGACCTCACACGGCCCACCCATCCTACACGGAGATCTAGTCTCCGCTCTGACTGAAGCGGTCCTCCTTCCCAAACGACTTGCTGTAATCAAATGTCAGGCACACAAAAAGGTGACGGATATCATTGGACAGGGGAATGCACTGGCTGACATCACCGCCCGGATGACACCTGGGAATAGGACAACGACACACATATACGTGACCAGGTCACAAACAGAAAAATGGAAAGACGCTAGGGAGACCATTAGGGACATCCAGATGGCCAGCGCACCACACGAATTGACTGAATGGGCACGGGTGGGGCTGAAAGACGATGAAGGCTGCTGGCGGAGAAAAGACACGAACAAATGGTTGTTACCCAACTCATACTTGATCCCTATCCTGACCATGGCTCACTCCCCTGCACACATAGGATCGGCTCCTATGGCCGGACTTGTCTCCAGAGTTTGGCACAACGACAAAATCACAGACTCAGCCAAACGTCTAGTCCAACAATGCCTAGTCTGTCTGCAACACAACCCTGGGAAAGGAACTGTCGTACCCCGGGGAGGGTTTGGGGTCCCCAACCATCCATTTGAGGTCCTACAGATGGACTAAATCCAGTTAGAAAGATGCCAAGGATTGAAGTACGTGCTTGTTGTTGTGTGCGCATTTAGTAAGTGGGTGGAAGCCTACCCGACTCGTGACAACACTGCCATTGCCACTGCCAAAGTACTACTGAAAGAATTCTTCCCTCGCTACGGCCTTTGTCGAATTTTGTGGAGCGACAATGGCCCCCACTTTGTAGCCGAGGTTATCCAACTTATCCTGAAGGGGTTGGGGGTACGACAGAAATTCCATGCAGTCTTCCACCCCCAATCTGCTGGACTGGTTGAGTGACATAATGCCACACTAAAGCTCAAACTAGCAAAGATAGTGGCTACCACAGGGCTGAAATGGCCAGACGCCCTTCCACTGGCATTGCTGTCAATGCGTTCCACCCCCACCAAACACCACTTGACCCCTTACGAGGTCGTTTTCGGCCGACCCATGAGCATCTGGTCTGCACCAAAACCGACATCCATTCACGACGTCCCGGACGTCCTTATGTCTGACTATTTGTACAATTTGACCAAAACACTGTCTATTATCCATCAACAGGTGCTGCAGGCCATCCCCGATGCTTCCAGGGGCCCCGGGCATGACATCCAGCCCGGCGACTACGTATTAGTCCGGAACTTCCAGCGTGGGAAGAGTCTGGAACCCCGGTGGACCGGCCCCTGGCAAGTCTTGATCACCACCCGAACAGCTCTTCGAGTGGAGGGGAAACGGAACTGGCTGCACGCACACCATTGTAAGAAGATCTCCCCAACCCTGACGTCGACCGAAGACGTGACCACCCAAGAAGAGCTCCTGAACAAAGACCGACCATCCCTGAGCTGCTACCCTGAAACAGAGACACTTGAATTGGCAAAATTCCCCGATCCCACTGTGCCATCCAGAGAAGGGTATAACCTGCGACGAAAGGAGGGAGCTTCAGCTAAGCAGACCACTGACTAAGTCACAATTCTCAGAGCGGCGGCCTAACACTACTAAGGCTGCCAGGAGAGAAGCCAAATGAAGTTTGTGGTTCTGCCCGCTACCGAGCCCCTTGAAAATGATGGAAGCGCCCGATACAAAGATGATGGAAGCAACCGGACATCCGAAGACCCACTACAGAAACCCAAAGACCGACAGGGTACACAGCTCGAAGACTATTGCCCTCTTTATCGCCCTTCTCTTTTGCCTCCTCCTCCTCATGACCACCCTCTGGATCGTGGAAGAGAGCGCACCGGCTCATGAGACATTTCTAACAACTGCACAGCCTACCACCATGAAAGAACACTACCTGGTCTCTCTTTCACCTCAACTCTGAGAAAGACGAAAGGAGTTCTGGAACAACTCCTTCGTACAGTTGCTGCACCAACACAACCTTGCTGCCAATGCCACAAATTGCTGGATCTGTGGGTTGATACCACATGCCGCCGGACATTCCATCCCCTTCATCCCTTCGCCTTTCTCTGTTCATGGTTCCTGCCTTGCTTGGCTGATCCTCTTGCAAGAGAGTTACAGGGACAACGCCACTTCCAGCGAAACTATGTCACGCTTTTATCATGGGGTCTGGCTGAAAAAAACAGGAAGAAATGCTGCTCCCTTTTGCCCTCTAACATCCAACACCTCTGTTCACATGGACATCCCTGCCAAAGAGCGAGTTGAAATGCAGGTGTTCAACAATCCAGCCAGACCCACCTTCTCCTACCTTCGGAAACGAACAGCTGCCACCCTGACTGTAGCCCTATCTGTCGTCAATGTCTCGGGCCTTGTATGCATCAAGGGCCTTGGGACACAAATGGTGGGCCACAGTGCTTGCCGCATCACCAGAACTTTGGACTCAACTGATCCACCCTCTTTTGTCACCTCTCCAAACATGTACTTTATCTGTGGTACGAAAGCATACACCTGGCTCCCAAAGGGCTGGGGAGGTACCTGCTACATTGCCTTCATCCTTCCACCGACCTATGTGGCTCCAGCAAACCATCACCGACAAAAGCGAGCAAGAGACATTGAACAAGCCGACTCTGCCGGAGCACAATTCATGGACGCAGTGAAAGGACTTGTCCCGCTCTGGGGTCCGATGGCGAACAGCCATGCCATCCGACATTTGACCCAGGCAGTTGAAACTACAATGAACATTACGCTGGGATCCTCACAAACAACACAGCTGAGCTTCAGGCGGTCCGCCTGGTGGCCCTTCAGAACCGCCTTGTTCTAGATGTGGTTCTAGCGGACCGTGGAGGAGCATGCTGTATCATCGGGTCCAGCTGCTGCACCTACATACCAGACAATTTGCCCTCAGTCTACAAAGCCATTGAACACCTCCACAGACTTTCCTCAGAGGTTCATCAAGAACAAGAAGAATGGTCACTTGGGAGTTGGTTTTGGAGTGCTGTAAAGAACTGGGGGTGGAAGTTGTTTATGATCATATTGATACCGATTGTCGTAATATGTGGATTCTGCCTGGGTATTCAATGCCTGCCACCCCTGTGCTCGCTTTTTGCTAACTGTATCTGCCATAAGACTCTGGACTTTGAAGCTGAACGCATGAAAGCTTTGTATGACATTAAAATACGAAATATAATGGGGATAGACGTAAATTGACAAGCTGGCTAGATATGTTGAAAAGGGAGGACAGTTAAAATCTAGATTGTGGCATAAACATTATCGGCGCCATCTTGTCTCTTTTCAGATCCGTACGTGCGCGTAAGCAGCAGCCATTTTGAATGCCATGACCTCTCTGCCCACTGCCGATAACCAGCACGTCTCTCCCCCTCACTCTCTGGCCTCGCAAGCATCCCCCGCGCTCTGACACCCCCCGATCTCTCCTGCCTGGGCCATAAAACGCGCCTCCAGCGCGACCCTGCCTTAGAGTCACATCCCGTGCTGAACCCCCACACTCCTTTCATCTCATTCCCTTTGATAACCTCTTCCTCCTTGTCCGATCCGTTCCCAGACCATCACCTAGCCCTACAGATGCAGTTCATTGCCCCCTACAGTAGGAACTCACCCCACATCAAAGGAGCGGGTATTATTCAATGCCTTCACACCCCTGGATCCGACCGATCGCCCGCATTCCTGTTCCCAGCGGAATGTCCAGCTGCGCGATAGCCATCACATGCTGAGATCGGGTGGGAACTTCTACTGTAGATGTGTGTGGGAACGGCCTGAACCGGGGATTCCGAGGATGTCTTTCTGTACTTCAAAGTAATACCACGGATGTACTGTATGCAATAAAGCCATAAACCTGTGTATAAGAGGCCAGGCCTCAGAGATGCGGTTAGAGCACCTCGAGAAGATACCCTGTTGTCTGATTTGACGTGTTCTGCTCCGTCGGAATAAACTCCTGTTTCCTGCCTTCCAGTCTCCAGTGCCTGCCTCTTTGTTTGGTAATCTTGAGTTGGGTGAGAGGCGGCTAGCGCCGGGCAATCCTTGAAGGGTTATCGATCTAATCTGCCTGCCCTTTTTACACCTCTGGCATAAGTAGAGAAGGATGCATGGAATGTCTGACCTCACCACTTTTTTCCCAACTTCTGTGCTCCTTCCTCTACAAGGTGGGTCTCCTGGAGACATGCAATTGAGACTCTATACCTCTTAGTGCACGTTCCTAGCCCCCTCACGCTCCAACTCATAAACTTATATCACATGATTTCTATTGCAATCTACCTCGCCATAGCGCTCTAGTCCCAGTGTAGTGTCCCTCCAGTGCCCGAAATGTAATACAAATGATGCCTAAAACATTCCCATTCAACATCCCCTTCCATTAGTCCCCCCTCCTCCCACCCACGAGCAATATACCAGCAACAACAAAACATGCCAATATGCCCTTTCCCCGTTGGTGCCAGGACGTGCACAGCCACCCCATTCGCCCATGGCCAACCCTCACAGACGCACAAGAAAAAGAAAAACACCCCCCCCCACCCGACTCCCAGCAAGGCCCCCATCACAGCATTAATACAGGGCTCAAACCGTTCTTCCCAAGTCGAGATCCCCTCCAGCCCCCAACCTCGTTCCCTCCATCTCCCTCCCCCGCATTCTGCACGGAGAGAAGAAGTCTTCCCTCTGTATTCGCAGCACTCATACTCCCCACTAGGGGAGGCCCATCCAGGCCGGGAAGCATATCATACATCATACAGACAAATACACGCACCCGCTCAGACTCTTCAAGATAGATCCGCCGACCCAGAATTCTTGTCCCCTGCTGTCTCAGGGACCGCAGAGGCGATAGGCGCTACATCTTCCACTGTGGCCTGCAGTGTATCCGGGAACAATATTTCAACTGGCACAGGAGGCTTCGCCGTCATCGACAAGTCCCCAGTCTCCGAAGGTTCCAGGCGGAGGGCCCCATCGTCCCCCACTGTAACTCTGCGTCTCTCCTCACTCTCAGTTGTATCGGAGCGGCGTCTCTGTCTGCTGGCACGTCTCCTCGGTGGGCTGGTTACCCAAGTCCTGCGGGCCCCCCTCCCCCGTTCTCCCGGCAGGAGGGCATCTCCCCTGATCTCCAACCACTCCCAGACTTATTCCGGGGAATCAAAGAAATGCGCCTTCCCCTGTGACAATACCTTGAGTTTGGCCGGATAAAGCAGCATATACTGTAGGTGCATCTCCCGGAGTTTCTGTTTGACTCCCAAGAAGGACTTCCGCTGCTCCTGTACCTGCTGGGTGTAGTCCGAATAAATGGAGACCCTGTAATTCGCAAAGGTGAGGTTCGCCATCTCCCTCGCCGCCCTCAGGATACAGTCTCTGTCCCGGTAATTGAGGATTTTGGCAATGAGGGCATGCGGAGGGGCTCCAGGCGGCGGGACCAGCGCCCTATGAGCCCGCTCATTCACGAAGACCTCCGATAGACCCCTCGGGCATAGTTCTGTACGAATCCAGTTCTCCAGGAAGCGCTCCACGTTCCCCGCCTCCGCCCGCTCCGGGACACCAAGGACCATGATGTTACTGCGGCGCGCTCTCCGTTCTGCATCCTCTGCTCTCCTCTCCAGGGCTCCCGCCATGGCCGTAAGTTGTGAGACTGTCTTTTTGAGGGACGCCACTTCCCCCTGCAACTGTACTAGGTTCCCCTCTGCATTGGAGACTTTATCTGCCACCTTACGGAGATCTGTCCGCAGCAAATTAACATCGATAGGCACTGTTTCTATTTGCCGTTCCAATGCAGAATGTGAGCCCTGGATCGCCTTCAGCAGCTCCGCCCGGAAGGGCTCCCCGGAAACTTCGCCCCCTCATCCTGGCCTGACTGGTACGTTATCCGCTGCGAGGGTAGCCGCTGGGTGGTATATTGCGTTTTAGTGTTTGGCTGCGAGGAACGCAACATCTTGTCTTTACGCATTGCAGGTGCCCCCGTGTCTTCCTAGGCCCTCTAAGGGCAGTGGGGTTCCCGATGTTTATTGCCCGGTCTCCACCAAGCCGGCCTCCGATCTCAAGCCCCGGTGAGGCACTCCGCTAACTTGACCCACAACAGGTCTTCGCAACACTCACAAGGGTCCTTGATCGTCAAGAGACACGCAGCGTCCCATGGACTCCTCCCTCTGTCCCACCAGTAGGCCGCAGCTCCCGCACCAGAGGGCCGATTTCTATGACCCCACAGTGTCTCCGACCAACTATCACACCAACCTCAGTGGGAAGCTGCGCCTCCAGGCATCAGACCAGCTACAGGATGCCAGTCAATCCTCCGTATTCCGGTTCTCGCAGGGTGACTCATCCGAGACAGACCCCTCCGGCAGCAGGCAGGATCCCCCAGATAGAGTCTCCCAGAGCACCAGTACCCCAGGCTGCGGTCAGGCAGACTCCGCCAGAACTACCGCCAATCTTCCAGGTTAGGCCCTAAAAGGCTCTTTCTGGCCTCCTGGCCCCTATGAGGGTGGAAAGTCCCTCAGCGTTGTGCCCCAGTCAACAGAGGTACCACTAGCAGGCCCCTCTAGCTGCCGTCTTCTGTGCACCGACCAAGACTCCCAAGGATATAAGGACCACTCAGCTCCCCCCTGGTCCTGCCTCCTGTCCGCCGCTGGGCCACAATGCTATCCCCAGATGCAGTCCTCGCAGGAGGCCCCAATGGCAGCGGGCACCTCCGGATTGTTCTTGGTGGGGGGGCCAGGTCCTGTGCAGCTCGGGTCGCACCACACTTGCTGGCGCTGATGTGTTTCAGACTCTGGTGGCCCTACGACAGGCCCAGCAGCTCCTCCTAATGTTTCCCACCCCGAGGGGCTCCAGCCGGCTGTAGGCCCTGTCTCCGCTGAATCACTGCCCCCTCCCCCGGACCCGATGGCAATGGGCTCCCAGGATTCGCTGTGCTCCGTCCTACGGGACCAGGCCCCGGGCTGCCAGCGTCCAGGACACTCACCCTCAGGCCGCGCTGTTCCGCACCCCTGTCGCTCCCCTGGCCGCCTTTACAAGCGTGGGGCTCGAGTCCAAGTGAAGTCAGGCACCTCCTTGGTGAGTACCCCCACCAACAAGACGGCTCCACGGGTCCTGGGTGGCGCGGTTCTCATCCCACCCGCCGGTGCCGTTATGCTGCAATCCCTGCAGGCCCAACAGGAGGCCCAGCAGCTCTGCCTGCTGTCCCCAGCACCCGGGGGGCCCCAGCCAGCAGCGGGTCTCGTCGCCGTCGATTCTCTCCTCACCCCTCCAGGGCCCGATGACCATGGGCTCCCGGGGTCTGCTCTTCTTGGGCCAACGGGACCAGGCCACGCTCCTCCGGCAATCAGGATCATCCCCGATCCCACACAGCAGTCGCTTAGCAGGCCAGGATTTCCGGAGCAGGGTTCTGGCCGAACGGGAGGGCCCCGATGACAGAGGGAAACCCCCGGATGATTCTCCCACCAGCAGGGTGGCTCCAATTGACTGATCCGGTCGAGCAGCTTCACATTCCCCCAGCGCCAGTGGCCCAGCGGTCCCCTTGGGTGCTCCGAGGACTCCCGACAGGATTTGCCCTCCCACGATCACCAGCAGTCCAGGCCCCAGACGGTCACATCCCTCGCCTCCACCACAGCCCCCTCTGGTCCGGGGGCTTTAGTGACTGACGGTGTCTCGGGAGAGCTCCACTGCCTTCATGCGAATAGAGGCCCAGTCTCCGGCCTCGCGTGAATTCAGCTCCCCCTCCACAGCGTCGGATCTGGCCACCGCTACGTCTGAGCCGAACTCCCCGCTTCCCCCAGAGCGGTTCGCCCCGAAATTCCACCAGGATTTGGGCACAGTTCCCGGCACTCTTGCACCCTGCTTTGGGGCGAACGGCGAGCCCGAAAAGGATCTTTAATGCAGGATTGTAGTGTCGGCCCGCCAGGAGCCGCGGGAGCCTTCTCCCTGTCGGCCATGTTGCTTGGCCACGCCCCCCAACAAGTGATGTTCTTACTACAGAAAGAGAAGGGAACTTGGATTGGGTTGGGGGAACATAAATATCACACATCAGGGAGCGTCAGGGGAGCCAGTCTAATAACAAGGGGAAAAGTAAATAATTGCCCTAATAGAAAATTCTGTCCAACAGGTCAAGTGTCCTGGTCGTCCTCTAGTACCACAATGTCCAGATCCTCTGAATCTGGTGCGGGCTCATGGCTGGCCGGTGCAGGAACAGGTGCCACACGGGGTTGGGACACAACGAGGAGTACCGGGGAAACAGTGTGGTGCAACAGACAGGGAGACATTTACAGTGGTGTGGGAAGGAGGTTGGGATACGAAAGACGACATGGCTGCAGTCAGGGAATTGACACTGGCAGTGAGGGTGGCCAGAGCTTGGGCAGTTTCCTCTCGCATCATGCGCATCTCTAGACACATCTGTAGCATGATGCGAGAGTACATGTCTGACTGACACACATGTCCACATGAAGTCCTCTCGTACAGCCACGGAAGGAACAACACAGGAAGGGGTTTGGGTTGAACCGTGCGAACTGATTAAGGACAATAGGTGCGGTGTAGCACAAGATGATGGTGTGGGACGTTTCCATTTTAAACATAATCCCTTAGGGGAACAATTTAATATTTTGCTAGCTAATTTCGATTTAGGATTTGCAAATGAAATGTGTATTTCTGCCCCCCACACTAGCCCCAACATTCAATGGCAGAGGTCGCTCCTCAACTATTTATTTATTTATTTATTTATTTATGTAGTTTATAGAGCGCACAGCTACCCCCGAAGGGGTGTCCCGGCGCTAGAACCAGATCCGCGAGGGAAAAAAGGGGGGGGGAAAGACAGCAGAAGAGGAAATCAGAGTCCGGAGAACAGCCATGTTTTTAATCTGGCACGAAAGATGGATTCGGTCGAACAGAATCTGATGTCGATTGGGAGGTGTTGTATATTTATCTTTCTTCTGTTTCTATGCTGTACCACGATCCTTACCTGTGTTCTCCATTCCAGAATGTAGTTGGCTCTGTTCCCTCCTAGTGTTCTAGGTGGCGACAGTTTATGCCTGGCCAGCTTGTGTCGTGGTTGCTTCCTGTTACTTTCCTGCAATAAACCAGCTGTACTTCCTTCGTGGTCTCCAGCTTCTTTACTACAATTTTTGGCGACGTCTTGAACGCTGGCCAGCAAGCTTTGTAGACCTCCAGCTGATACTTGATGTGTTGAAGACATCGTTCCAGTTAGCAGTACACAGCGGAACATCCTCGACAAGAAACGAACCTGCTGCGTGTGGACTCTTTTCAAGTAGTGCCCCTCAAATCCGGCTGATGGTGCTCCTGTGGCGTACTTGTGAGTACTTCTTGAAGCTCGAGTACAGTGTTAGCCCCAACAACGGCAGTAGCTCCGACGTCATCGTCTCCCTGTTGTTGGCGCTTGTTGCCTAGGAGACCCTTCATCGGCAAGCTCCGTCAACGCTCAAGCTTGCGTTTCAAGCCTCGATAGGCGGATTTCAAGCCTCGTTTTCGCTGTTGCCTAGCGGCGGCCATCTTAGCTCCTTTTGTTTGTCTGCCAAACCTCGATTTCGATCGAGTTGCGGTGGCGGCCATCTTAGCTTGTTTGAACGCGATTTTTCATCGCTGAAACCCTTCCTTCCTCATTCCTGTCACAGCTATCACAGCGCTAATGCATCGTTTTGCGGACTTTTGTCAATCTCCATGCAACAGAGGTATGCTTATACTATAATCACATCTCTAACCTGGTTGTGCTAATTTCATTCGTTTTACCTTATTTTGACTTTATTATACTTTTTAAATGGCACAACAGTTTGTGGTTACCTTACCTCCTCAGTTTTTACCCGAGCCTGGGGTTCCTGAGATACCATGGGAAGACTGGTATATAATGTTTGACAATTATCTTGAAGCGCTAGACGGACAGGAATTTTCGCCCAAAAGGAAAAAGGCTATCCTTTTGAGTACTCTGGGCAAGGAAGGGCAAAGAAGTTTTAGATTCTTACCGATCACACTAGGAGCTAATCCACAAGATATTGATGAGTTTAAGGAAGCGGTTGATCGTCTCGAGATCAGATTTGCCAAGGAGGAGAACCTGATTATGAACCGCTATAAATTTTACACACAACGCCAAAAAGACTCAGAGACAATAGATGACTTTGTGGCTAGACTTAGAGAGTTATCCATAAAGTGCAAGTTCGGTGCTATGAACGACGAACTTATTAGAGACCAACTAGTAGTCCAGTGCTCAAGCAGAAAGATTCAAGAGAGGTTATGGGCTGCTAAGAACCCGACCTTGAAAGATGCAATTGACTTGGCTAAAGTTATTGAAGAGTCCAGCAAATGCATGAAGGTCCTAGACTCACATAAGTCTTCTCCTCATCAAGAGGTCTCTGTTGTTTCTGACAAAGGTACTGTGGCGGAGTGTGAACATTGCTGTGGAGACAATGTTGCTGTAGTGAAAAACAGACCCAAACCTCCTGCGAAGAAACAACCAACAAGTAGATTCTGCAATAGGTGTGGCAGTAGTAGCCACTCTTCTGACGCTAGGTTTTGCTTTGCCACAAACAAGGAATGTTTGAAGTGCGGCAAGGTTGGACATTTCTCCAAAATGTGCAAGGCAAAAGCTAGGCAGAGAGTTGCTATCGTTGATGACTACGTCGATGACTCTGTAACTGAACCTGATAGACTCCTGGTCATTGACGATGTCGATGTTATCTGTGATGATCCAAGACAAAACAGACCCAAAGCCATTTTTAAAATGGATTCCCATGAGGTGCTGTTGATGGTTGACACTGGTTCTCGCCATACCATCATACCAAAGTCTACCTTTGACGCTTTTTGGGAGGGGGTGAATTTACATGACAGTGACATTTCCCCTAAGGGTTTCAATGGTCAGAAGATTGAAATCCTTGGGTTCTTCGAGTCTGAGATTGTCTTTGAGAAAAGGTCTATATTTGGGAAGGTTTATGTTTCGATTGATGGTCCCCCCATTCTGGGTTGGGTACATCAATATGACCTATATATAGTTATCAACCCAAGGGCAAAGAATCAAATTATGGTTGTAGATGATGACTCTATCGAATTTATCCTCTCTGAATTTGGGTCTGTGTTCAGGGAGGAGTTGGGTGAGCTTTGGGGGTATGCCCATCTTATTAAACTAAAGAAGGATAGTTTGCCTGTGCAGCATCGTGTAAGGAGGATTCCCATCTCTATCCGTGATGAGGTGAGACTCCTGATTGAGGAGATGCTTCAATCCGGTGTGATAGAGCCTACAGAAGCATCAGCATGGGTTTCGCCCGTCGTGATTTCTAAAAAATCAGACGGAAAATTGAGATTCTGTGTGGACCTCAGGTCCCTGAACAAGTGTGTCGTTGCAGACACCTTCCCTTTACCCAACATTGCAGAGATGGTGTCCACTCTTCAAGGGGCCAGATATTTTTCCAAGCTCGACCTGAAGAGTGCCTACCATCAGGTCAAACTCCATGAATCTTCGAAACACCTTACTGCCTTCATCACCCCTGATGGGATTTTCCAATTTACTCGCCTTCCCTTCGGGTTGATATCGGCAGCGAGTGTCTTCCAAAGACTTGTCAGTGAAATATTCAAGGGGCTGAAGAACGTGGTGTTCTTTCAAGATGACATCTTGGTTTTTGGAGACTCTGTGGCGGACCACAACCTTGTACTAAGAAATGTTTTGCACAGAATTTGGGACACTGGCCTTACTTTGCGTAAGGAAAAGTGCTCTTTTCTCGTCCAGAACATTGAGTACTTGGGACATGAGATCTCAGTCAACGGAGTCAAACCAAAGAAGAATCTTCTTGACGCAATACGCCTAGCCCCTTGCCCGTCTGACAAGGACCAGTTGCGGTCGTTCATGGGCTTAATCGAATACTACTCCAAATTTGTGGAGAGGTTCTCGGAGAAGACCTTACCTCTGAGGGCCTTGTTAAAGAAGGGTTGCAAATTTACTTGGGGCCCAGAACTAGAAATGTGTTTCAAAGAAATCAAGGAAGCTATTTGCAGTGCGAAGGTGCTGGCACCCTTTGATACTTCCAAGACTTCCACTATCTTGGTGGATGCCAGTGCTCATGGTCTTGGCGCTGTTTTGCTGCAGTCTCATAGGGATGGTGACAGGCCGGTTGCTTTCGCTTCACGCACTCTTTCCAAGTGTGAACAGAATTATTCTGTTATTGAGAAGGAGGCTCTGGCTGCTGCGTGGGGTGTTCACCATTTTCGACCCTACTTATGGGGCATTCGTTTCAA
This sequence comes from Lissotriton helveticus, assembly GCF_964261635.1. Lineage (NCBI taxonomy): Eukaryota > Metazoa > Chordata > Amphibia > Caudata > Salamandridae > Lissotriton > Lissotriton helveticus. Next base: position 1,792,472,599 of record NC_136068.1, read on the forward strand.
TCTTAAGACGGATCACAAACCCCTTATCCGCATCCTTTCTCCTGGCGGGGGGGCTTTTGGTTCTCCAAGGTTGGCGAGATTGGCTTCCAAACTCCAGGAGTACCACTTTGACATTTCCCACATCTCTGGTTGGAGGAATTTCCAGGCTGACTGTCTGTCTAGGTTGGCTGTTCCGTCTGGTGCCGATGTTGGCTTTAGTCTGGAGGGTTTTGATGAGAATGTTGCCTGGATTGATGATGTTCTTCTACTGACTGAGAGCTCCTTCTCTCATTCTGAGTGGGTGGATGCCATGTCTCGGGATAGTGTCTTACAGGAAGTCATCCAGCTGATTAAACTTGGTTCCCGCAGGGAGAGTTGTGTCCACGTTTCGGTTCGGCCCTTCCTAAAAGTCATTGATGATTTGTCTGTATGCAGTGACAATGTTGTGATGCGTGGTGATAAATTTGTGCCTCCTGTTGATTTGAGATCCAAACTCATTTCTTTAGCCCATGAGGGTCATCTTGGCCAAACCCTGACACAACAACGTCTCAAGTTAAACTTCTGGTGGCCCGGTATGGACTCTATGGTGTCTTCTTGGGTTGAGGACTGTCATACTTGCAAAGTGGGTGAAAAGAGACTGAAGGTTGCTGTGGGGTCCCAAATGGGTACGTTGCAGTTTCCAGAGATCCCGTGGCATACCATCTGTTTGGATTTCATAGGTCCTATGGCCGCGTTACCTCTTTCACAGAGGTTTGCCGCTGTCATTGTGGACTGCCATTCAAAATGGTTATCCGTGGAGTTCATGAAGGATATTACTACGGAAACTACCATCAAACACCTGAAGTCCTTATTCTTTATGGAGGGTTTTCCAAGTGTTCTTATAACTGACAATGGTACTCAGTTAGTCTCGCATGCCATGCAGGCCTTTTTGGCTGGTTGCGGTATTTCTCACCATAGGACTTCTCTCTACAATCCCCAAGGCAATGGCCTTTGTGAGCGCCTTAACAGATTGGTGAAGGGCACTGTTCAGATGGCTCTCTCCAGCAGTTCTTCTGTCTCTTCCCTTGTTCGTGAGATGGTGTATGCGTATTGTACCACTCTTCATGCCCCTCAGTCCAAATCCCCTTTTGAAATAATGAGGGGTAGAATTCCCAGCACCAAGCTTATTCCCTCTTGGCTCAAGGACATGGTTTGTCAGTCAGTTTTGGGTAAGGTGCCTGGTGTTCCAAGGCCTCCTGGTAAGAGTTCCGTGGGTCTGCCTACTAAGCGTTCTCCTGGTGAGAGTTCTGTGAACCTACCTACTACTAAGGGTGTTTCTGGTAGTCGTCCTATACGGGCCCAAGGTGTTCCTAAGCCTTCTGGTAAGGGTTCTGTGTGTCTGCCTTCCGGTAAGAATTCTGGGTACCTCCCTCCTGGACCTTCTTCAAGCAAACTTGCCAAAGGTGATCTCGTCAAAATAAAGTCCGGTCGCCTTTCGGATGGTTTGTCCAAATTCCGTGGTCCCTTTCTTGTAAAGATGGTCTGTCCTCATTATGTAGTTCTCTCTAATAAAAAAAAGGGTCGCTCTCTATCAGAAAGCTGGCACTGGTCCTGTTTCTGTTTCACCTTCCTCCTCTGTTCCTGCCCAGGATTCCCCATCCTCTGGGTTCATGTTCATTCCCTCTCAGGATCCAGCTCCTGTTGCGTCTACTCCTGTGGATGTTTTGGTGCGGAGCGATGGGGGTGGGGATACTCCTGATCCCGTTCTCTCTTCTTCCAGCCCCGTTCCTGATTCCAACCCTCCTTTGTCTGCCTCCAGGCCTCAGAGGTGCCGTAGACCCCCTGCACACCTGAATGATTTCTGTTGTGATTAGTTTTTTTTTTTAGAGGGGTGGCGTGTATCCATTTCAATGCTTAGTTTCACTGGTGATCCTTTCTTGTTTGATTGCTCAATTTACATTGCTGACATCTCTAGCTTTCTTTAGTTCAGCTAACTCTCTTTAGTTTTGGCTAAGTTCTTTTGCTAAGTTTCCTTTCCATGACATGTTTACTTTATGCGTTAAGTTTCCTTTTTGTGACATGTTTTCTTTTCTATTCTACGGAAGGAGATGTGTTGTATATTTATCTTTCTTCTGTTTCTATGCTGTACCACGATCCTTACCTGTGTTCTCCATTCCAGAATGTAGTTGGCTCTGTTCCCTCCTAGTGTTCTAGGTGGCGACAGTTTATGCCTGGCCAGCTTGTGTCGTGGTTGCTTCCTGTTACTTTCCTGCAATAAACCAGCTGTACTTCCTTCGTGGTCTCCAGCTTCTTTACTACAGGAGGCAGTTCCACAGTTTAGCTGAAATAACGCTGAACCCTCTGCCGCCCATTCTGGCACGTCGAAAGCGAGGAACGGTCAAGAGGCGTAAGTGGTTAGATCGCAGTGATCTAACGGAGTGGGAAATTGATACTCGCTTTTGAAGATAAATAGGACCCAGGCCGTTGATTGCTCGAAAGGTGAGGGTTAGGATCTTGAACTGGACACGGCTTGCAATAGGGAGCCAATGTAGCTCCTTACGATAGGCGGCGACTGACTGACGGTAGGGGATGTTTCCAATCAGTCTAGCCGCCGCATTCTGAATGATCTGGAGTCGGTCTGTCAGATATTGAGGGGCGCCGGCGTACAGGCTGTTAGCATAGTCCATATGCGAGGTGATGAGGGCCTGAGTGACCGTACGGCGGGCGGCCAAGGGGAGGTAGGGGAGTATCTTTTTAATCATCCGCAGTTTCATGAAGCAGGCAGAGGTGACCTTATTGACTTGTGCTTTGCATGAAAGTGAATCGTCGAACTGGTAACCCAGGTTGCGTACAGAATGAACTGGGATAGGAGCGGGGTCAAGTGCTGAAGGCCACCATAGGGAAGGGGAAATGGGGATTTTCTGATTAAAAAACAGAACTTCTGTTTTGTCAGAATTAAGTCTCAAGTGATTATTAGTCATCCAAGCATTGATGTTGTCCATACATTGGCGGAAGTTGGCAAACGTGGAATCAGAGTGGTCAGTGAAGGAGAATATTAGCTGGGTATCATCAGCATATGAGACCACTCTGACTCCACAGGATTCCACCACGTCGGCCAGGGGAGCGAGATAGACGTTGAAAAACAAAGGGCTGAGGGCAGAGCCCTGCGTAACACCGCACAGCAGTGGTTTACCTTCTGATTTAAATGGTCTCAATATCACCCTCTGACTTCTGTCAGAGAGGAAGGATTTAATCCAGGTAAGAGCGATGCCGCTGATTCCGACCTGTTTGAGACGATCTAGGAGTATTTTGTGGGAGACCGTATCAAAAGCGGCAGATAGGTCGAGGAGGACCAGCATGGCCTCCTCGCCCCTATCTGTACACCCGCGAATAGTTTCTGCCACTTCCAATAGAGCCGTCTCAGTGCTGAAGCCCGCTCTGAATCCGGACTGAGAATCGTGCAGAAGAGAGTTGTCCTCCAGATACTTTGTAAGTTGCAGTTGTACTGCCTTTTCCAAGATTTTTGCGGGTTTGGGGAGGAGGGAGATGGGGCGGTAGTTAGAGAATTGGGTAGGGTCGGCGTCGGGCTTTTTCAAGATAGGGACAACCAGTGCTTCCTTCCACATGGTTGGGAAGATGCCATGCTGGAGGGAGGCATTCCAGACTGAGAGAAAGGAGCTTGCCAGTGAGGGGGCCAGATCCCCCATGATTTTGGCCGGGATGGGATCGGAGGGAGCTCCAGATCTACATTGGGTGAGTAGCCTGAGTGCAGTCTCAAGAGTCAGTTCATTGTATGACTGTAGGGAGACGGCTTCCGGGGCCCTTATATGCGGAGGCGAAGGGGCTACCCCAGAGGGAAATGCGGCACGTAGTTTATTTATTTTCTCAAAGAAAAAGTCTGAGAGACCGTCGCAGAATGCCTGGCTAGGAGAATTCTGCGTGGCTTTAGCAGGGGGATTGATGAAATCTCTGACAATGTTAAAAAGGGTTTTTGAGGAGTTTTTGGCATTGGCAATTTGTAGTGAGAAGTAGTCTCTCATGGTTATTTTTTTTGTTTAAGAAAGTTTTTTAAGGCGGTTTTGTAAATGGCTTTGGCTTCGGGGTCGTAATTTTGTCGCCACTTGCGTTCGAGTGTTTTGCATCTGCTTTTTTCCTCTCGGAGGATGGTAGAGAACCAAGGGGCAGAAGGGCGAGATCTGGAGGAAGAGATGGATTTGAGGGGGGCGATGGAATCGATGGCCTGGAACAAAGCAGAGTTGAGTCTGGTGACATTTCCATCGATGTCGCTGGAGTGGGGTTCCGGCTGAAAGTGAAATGCAGAGTCAAAGGTGACCGGGGTAACTTTATGCCATTTTCTTCTCAGCTCTTTGATGGGGGCCGCTAGGGAAGGTTTTAGGTTTAGTACAAGGTTAAAGGGGATAAGGAAGTGGTCAGACCAGGTGAGGGGGAGGGAAGGGAAGACTGTGATGTTAGAGGAGTTAGCGAAAATTAAGTCAAGGGTGTGCCCAGCTATATGTGTGGGGCCTTTGACTAATTGTGGTAGGTTTAAGCTCTGCATGGTTTCTATTAGATGGTTCGCTTTAGGGCATAAATGGTTGTCCACATGAAGGTTGAAGTCTCCTAGCACCAAAAAAAATTGGTGTTTGAGGGAGAGATCAGCCAGCTGGTGGGTGAGCGCAGTTAGTGAGGGAGAGGAGGCGGTAGGGGGATTGTAAACTAATGTACCGGCCAGTTTAACTGCCGCGGAATCCGAAACGGTGAAGTACATAGCTTCAATCATCCCTATGTTAGTCAATTTGGTTGTGGACAGGTTGAGATCTGACTTGAGGATGATGGCTAAACCGCCTCCAGTTTTACCCCCTGCACGATTGATACCTTTTAAGGTGTAGCCAGGCGGGATGGCCAGGTGGATATCGGGGGTGGAGGAATCTGTAAGCCACGTTTCAGTGAAGAATAAGATGTCCCAAGCTTCGGCAGTGATTGACATCCAAATCTCGACTATAGACTATATCACAGTTTCCAACACTTATGGGAATAGAATACTTTCCTTTAATGTTCATGATATAGCACTGAGTGACCATTTTCCACTTTGTGGGGCAAATTCACAGAACTAACTAAAGACAAAATCCTAAACTTACTACTTTTGGTATTCACAGAATTTAGGATTTTGTCTTAAGACAAACTTAAAACAGACTTAAGACAGAATCCTAACTTAAGTCTGTCTTAAGTCTGTCTTAAGACAAAATCCTAACTTCTGTGAATACCAAAAGTAGTACGTTTAGGATTTTGTCGTAAGTTAGTTCTGTGAATCGGGGCCTGTGTGTCTGTCCTGTTGCCTACCCCATCACTATTGTCTGGTGGTGGGGTCGGTAACAGCTTAGTCGCCGATTTAACTATTGGTAAGACTAATGGTTATACTCTGAAATGGGCTACGATAAATGAGGCAGAGACAATTAAAAAGGTGGTTGAAAAATGTTTCTCAGAAATAGCTATATGTTTAGAGACAGACTTACCACCTGAAACTTACCTTGCATCCTTTTTAGTTATTTGGAACGAAATTAAAAACTCCCTGACTAGGCAACTGAAGAATCAGAAGAAGGAGAGAGGTTGGTTTGATTCCAGATGCACCAGGGCTTATACAGCCCTAAAAATGGCGCTGCATAAAAAACCTAAATCTGCAAAGGACATCCGCAGACTCAGGAAAGATTATAAAATGGCCATTAGAGACAGGAAAAATACCCTGAGGTCAGAAGCTTGGAAGGCTCTTCATTCAGCTTCCAAAAGAAATGACAGCGCGAGCTTTTGGAAAACAGTGAGAACCCCTTTTCTTAGTGAGGAGACGGGGCCAAAAATAGATATAGCAATACCTGAAACAGACTGGGTTAGTCACTTCTCGAGAGTATACGAGGGAGGCGAGCATGAAGGTGAAGGTGAAGAATATATGGGGTCTTTAACCCCTTCTCCTGACTATCCCCCGAGTAACGACCTTTTCTTTACTCTCGAGGAGGTTGAAAAGGCCCTGAGTAGAAGTAAGGGCGCTAAGGCGCCTGGCCCAGACGGGGTCCCCATAGATCTATTTAAAAGTATTCCATCTCTGTGAGCGCCCCTTCTGGTCCAGGTGCTCAATGCCAGTTGCGCTACTGACTTCCTCCCCACCTGGGTGGAATCTGTCATTGTCCAGATTTATAAAAAAGGAAATAGACAGGACTCAGCCTGTTATAGGCCCATTTTTTTACTGGACTCCTTTACTAAAATAGCGGGCAGAGTCATTTTGGACCGACTTTTGGACTGGGCGGAGGCAAACTCCGTTCTCTCCGATCTCCAGTAGGGTTTTCGTTCCGGCTTGGGGACCGTAGAACAGGGACTGAATTTGATGATGCTGGTCGGGAAATACACGAGAGCTAAACAAGGTAACTTGTTTTTGGCCTTCGTGGACCTCTCAGCTGCGTTTGATTGCGTGGTGCACTCTAAACTGTGGATGATATTGGAAAAATTAGGGGTTGATCTAAACATTATTTATTACCTTAAACGTTTTTACAGCAACGCGTCGGCCCGCGTTCACTATGGCCTTAAGGGAGAGTGCACAGACCAAATACCAATCAGGAGTGGGGTCAGACAGGGTTGCGTCCTGGCCCCCTTCCTTTTTAATTTGTACATAAATGGATTGGAAGAAGCCTTGTGCAAAGACAGTTCGGATCCCCATTTGTAGGTGGTCGCCCAGTACCAGCACTTTTGTACGCTGACGACGCTGTACTCATGTCACGTACTCAAGTGGGTCTACAGCGGGTGGTTGACAGCTTTTCCCGCTTTATGAATGAGTTAGGCCTGAAAGTCAATACTTCAAAGACTTTCACTATGTACTGTGGCAGACAAAATTAAATCTAGAGGCCAATTTTTATAGCGGGACAGAAGCTCGAATTCGCTAAACATTTTTCTTACTTGGGGATACTTTTTGCCCAAAATGAGACATGATCTCAAGCTGTCTCTGCGAAAAAACTTGAGCTTACTAGATCAACCGCTGCTCTTAAAATCTTTTCTAGAAAATTAGGGACCAGACCCCCTGTAGAATTGATAAAAATATACAAAGCTAAATGTGTAGCAGGTGCTACCTACGGTAGTGGGGTCTGGGGTTTTGCAAACTCACTACATATTCAGGTTCCTGAAAATACCTTTTAAAAATATATATTGGCACTTCCCAAAAGCTCCTCTAACTTTAACTGTCACTCTGAACTGGCCCTCCGTTACATCTCAGATCTGATCAAAGTAGAGCCAGTGCTGTTATGGCACAGACTCTGGACTCAAGAGGCAACACACTTAAACAGAGCTGTTCTAAAAGACATTTTGAAGTTGGAGGGTGCTACTAAAATACCTTGGGTGAAGTATGTTTTTAACTTTTTGAAAGATATTGGGAGAGAGGAATATTTCTCGAACCCTTTGGATATTTCAGAAATCTCACGAAAAGATTTAAAAAAGGAGTGTTTAGCCCTCTTAGAATCTCACCGGGTTGCTGTGGAGGCCTTAAAACCTTCTGTCCAGCAGCACCAATTGGTTTTAGCCCAAAGAAAAATGTTCCACAGCGGATCTTGTAGACAGCACCTCTATTTTCCGATGTCCCTCTAATATCCAATTTGGTGTTGTGCTGATAACCTCCAGGACCTGCTGCGGTTTTGGTCCTACTGGAAATCCAGACAAAGACTTAAGAAACAGAACAGAGGCAGCACCAAGGATGAAGTAGCCAGGACCATGTAGTATCAATAAATAAATTCTTTTATTTTCTCATTTATAGGACAGCCAACGCGTTTCGCTCCCCAACCATGGGAGCTTCGTCAGGGCAAGTGTGTTGGTCAGAACTTGAAGCGACGAAAAATAACGTCAATGGAGTCGTTCGATCCAAACAGTACAGCCCCTTTTCAGAGCGGTGTCCCCATGCCGATTGAATCCGTCATGGGGACACCGCTCTGAAAAGGGGCTCTTCAGCAATTTTGGTGGCAGCTTATTATGGTCTGCGCATTTACTGTTCTTTGGATGCCAGAAATTTTACACTAATTTTTGGAACTTCTTGGACGAATTGTGTCTTTTAAATATATACCCTTGACGTGGCTAAAATATTATCCGGATATCGAAAGTTTGCCATAGGCTTCTGTACTGTTTGGATCGAACGACTCCATTGACGTTATTTTTCGTCGCTTCAAGTTCTGACCAACACACTTGCCCTGACGAAGCTCCCATGGTTGGGGAGCGAAACGCGTTGGCTGTCCTATAAATGAGAAAATAAAAGAATTTATTTATTGATACTACATGGTCCTGGCTACTTCATCCTTGGTGCTGCCTCTGTTCTGTTCCCCAATTGGTTTTAGCAACTTTTAAGATTCAGCCCTATTTAATTTATGTAAATAACAATTACGAGCGCTTTTTACTTTCACGCTTCAGATTCAATATCTTCCACAGACTTAGTTAGCTTTCCTACGATTAACAACTGGACGCACGATTTACCATGTTGTCCCTGTGATAATGTCTCCCCCCAGAGTACCATTCATGTATTTTTATTTTGTAAATTGTATCATGAAATGAGGAAAATTGTCTTATTGCCATTCTTAAGAGTTTTAGGATTTCGTCATTGCAGTGCGGCGATGATTAGCATGCAAGCGCTAGATAATCATGTATCTGTAGCGACAACAGCTTTGTACCTAAGGAACGTGATGATTATCAGGAAACGTATGACTACATAACTGCACTTTACAAATGTATTTATAATTGTAACTGCACTTTAAAATGTAATTGTTCTGCTTATGAATCCAATGAATTACTGTATTTTTATATTCTCTTTTAAATTGTATATTTGTAATTTATCTGTACTTTTATGATTGCACACAACAATCGAATAAAGATATTTTGAATTGAATTGAACATGAAGGTTGTGGTGCCTCAGGTTCGGAGCCAATGTTGGTGTCAATCTGGCAGCTATGATAAGGGGAACAGGTTGCAGGGGATGCAGCTGGGGGCCCCGATGGAATGGGGGCCTCTAGAGTTGCGGAGGGGCTGATGGCAGGCCTAGGTTGGGTAGTGGCCTGCCCCGGGTGCACCTTGTCAAAACTAACAGGTGAATAGTCCAGGGGAGAGAAGCTCTCCAACCCCCCCTGGCCAAAGGTGTCCAGTTCTTCCCCCCCACTTCAATGTCCTCAGCCTCCACCCGGTCCGTAGCACTAGAGTTGTCTCCCTGGTCAGTCCTGGTGGACTCAATCCCCCTGCCTCCTGATGTTGAGGGTTCCGCCTCCTCTTCTTCTTCCTCACTGGTGGAAAGAGGTCGTAGCCGTCGGTGCACCAAAGATGTCCTGCCCTGAACCATATCCTGCTGTTGTTCCTTTTGGCCAGCTGATCCCACTGAAATGTAATACAAATCATTATGTAGTGGTTGTACACGTCAGGACAAGACACATATCTAGATGAGCTTAGGTCAGAGTTTGTTCTCCTCCGATCACACTTTACAGTTGTCCGTGTTTTTCTTAGCTTAAATTATATGTATGTTCACTGTCATCTCCTGATTTGAGTCTGACATGGACATCTAACGAGATTTTTGATGGCTTACACATCTGTACTGGCCCACCCTCAACTTTGGCATTCTTGTCATCTGTGTGTCCTGTCATGGCAAGTTCCAAACCCAGTCTACAAACTCAGATCAGAGAGAGTCCAGATGGTATTGAAAAGGGCCTGTGATATGGAGTCTCAGCACGTTTACTTCTGGACAAATGTTATCTGCTGTGTAGCATTGTATGAAACAAGAAAAATGCAGATTGGGGGTCATATATCCATGTAGGGTTTGGGCTATTCACTTTGCTAAGTTGTGAGTCTAACCTTTTGATATTCCCTCACAAAAGCTGACAATCCAGTGCCACACATTGGCTTCGGAGACTGATCAGGTAGTGCTGTGCACAGGTGAACAGTGTGGCTAGTTGTTATAGCTACCTTCACTGGACAAAGGACATACAAGCCACTGTTGGTAAGATATGAGTATGTGGACCTACTTAGAGAATTTGATAACACTTAAGAGTGAGGCAAGGATCTCAGAGTCTGTCTTAGCTCTATGGCACAAGATGATGTGTCTTAATCAGAACCCAAACTCACCGAATGCAATGCAAGTAAAAGCATTCAACACTCAATGGCCTCTCATCCACACACTGGACAATGTCTGTACCATTCCTCATCCAATGCACATATCAGTTATAATACCCTTGATTGTTAATGGTGCTGGCAGTGCAAATTTATGTACACATCCACCTGTGTGGCTCAATTCACAAGTTGGCATATTAAAACCACCACTTCCGGAATACACTCTGCTCTGTACATTCTATGTACTTCAGTGAAGCTTTGGCCTTATGATGACTTCTGCATTTACACAGAATAGGTTAATGGAGGAATAGGACACACAATGGTACAGCTCTGTCTTCCCTCACACACATACTTTCAGACACAATTTGCAGTTAATGCACTCACCAGATTTCTGCTGCTCTGCTGCTCATGCTCCTCCAGCTGAGCATGAAGGATTGGTCAGGCTGCCCGCAGGACCCTTCGGTACAGTGGGGATAAGCAGGGCAGATGCACATGGTGCTGGGAGAACTGGCCCAATATCTCCTCTGCCTTGTGCCGGGCACAGACTTTTAGGTCCTCACGGCGCTTGCTACATGCCCTGGCCTTCTGGTATGGATGACCACTGCACTGCAGCGCTCCCTAATGGTGGCCCATAGTCTGGCACATGCTGCATTGCTCAACTGGTCCTCAGGCCCCCAAAAAGCTGAGAAAATTATTTGATATCACCCCCTCTGCTAGGATGTTTAATTCCCTTTCTGTGAAAGGGGGTGCTTTCTCCTCATATCCCTCCCTCAGCCATGTTTGGCGTACTTGGGTAGTGGCTCATTTGTACGATGAAAAATGGCCTAAAAGCCACTGAAGGTAAGACGTGTGTCTGTGGACAAACTTGGAAAAAATGGAAACACTTAAGAGTGAGGCAAGGATCTCAAAGTCTATCCTGACTCCATGGCACATGATGATCTGTCTCAATCAGAACCCAAACTCACTGAATGCAATGCAAGTCACAGGATCCAATAGCCATGGCCTCTCATACACACACTGGACAGTGCCTGAACCATTCCTCATCCAGTGCACACATCAGTTCTGATTCCCTTGGTTCACTCTTAGTGGTGCTGGCAGAGAAAAATTCTGTACAAATGCACTTGTGGCTCAGTTCCCCAGTTGTCATGAAGAAACTACAACTCCCAGAATGCACTCTGCCCTGTACAGTCAATATGCTACATTGAGCATTTTGCTTCATGATGACTGCTGCATAGATACCGAATAGGTGAATAGAGGCATGGGACACACAATGGTACAGCTCTGCCTTCACTCACATCATACTTCTAGACACATATTTTATATAATGCACTTACCAGGTCTCTGCTGCTCATGCTCCTCCAGCTAAGCATGGAGGGTTGGCCAGGCTGAACGCAGGACCTGAGGTTACCCAGTTTTCGACTTCGCTTCGTAGTCAGCCGCCATTTTATGCTTGGCCGCCATTTTATGTTGCCTCACTCAGGCAGCATGGCAAAACGCGGTAAACGCGGTGGTTTTGCCTTTTCAGCTGCGACGTGTCTTTTCTGTTAAATAACAATCCTTGTCCGTGTTTACGAAACCGATGTCAGGGTCTGGCCGAGTTCGTAAAGCCATGTCTAGACTGATTAATCCATGTCTTACTCCACTGTTGGGTCCCACCATTCTTCTCATTCTGTATCTTGTTTAAATGGCCTTCACCATTCTCTTCATGTGTTCTCTTGTTACATAGCCCCTCTTTTGAAGCATTCTACACATGTTTTCCCCCCTGCAAATTGAATTACGGGCACTAGTGTTGATTAACCTGAGGAGAGCACACGGGGTCTGAAAGGAGGGTGTGTTTTAGACATCCGATAGCTTGTTTTCAAACTATTCCTATTTGTCAGTTTTGTGTGTATTGGGAGTTGTCATCGTAAACTTGTTCTGTATAATAGACTGTACGCCACAGAATGAAGTGGCAGTCTCTTGAGAACCTACCTGTGTGGTACTTCTTAGATAACTGTGCTTAGCTGCAGCTAATAAAACTGCTCTTCTACGCCTAACAGAGTGTCTCGCGTCTCTGTCTGTCGAGGCAGGTGAACCCGGGGATATTAAGGCGTGCCCTGCGCCGCTTGGCCCATAAGGCCAGGTTCTCCAATTGGCGGCCCAACGTGTGGGCGACTTCAGTGGTAGTAGTTTTGCCCGAGAGTCGTGAGGAGCTTCGCAAGAAAATTCCAGAGGATTTCGCGAACCACGTGAGCGACCCCTGTATGTCGAAGTGGACCGAAGGTCTTTTGAAGAGCGGCTACTCCGTCCCGATGGCTGCTGACGACTGCTGCCCTGACTGTCGCCCTGCCTTGGCCCTCTGTTGATGATTGGTATTGCGAGACATTAGACGGACATCTGTTGGCGTGAGAAGAACACTTAGTTAAGTATTCGTGGGTAGCACCCACTCTTTGTTTTTGTTTTTGTTATTCGATTAGCGCGCTGACCAAAGCCAAGGGGTAAGTACGTTTGTGCTGTGACTATATTGTCTAAAATCCCCCCTTGACGTTTGTAAGGAAGTCCAGTTCGTTACGAAATGCCTGAATTTAGTAAGTTTAGGAATTGTTGTTGTTTTGGTTGTTCTGGGGATTCCCGGCTAGAGGATTCTTGTCTGATTCCTCCAGTTGGAACTCCCACTTAGGAGCTCTATTCGAAACATGGTTTGGGTCCTATTGTTTTTAACGAAACATGGATCCGATATACCAAGAAAGATGGTGTTCTACAGTGGCCACACAATGGTTCTTTTGAGCCTGATATATTAGATAATTTGGAAGCAATTTTATTTAAGAGAAAAGCCCAGCCGGCAATGTTTGACTCTTTCCGCCTCTGGCGTAAGGAAGCCAAACAGAAAGAAATTAAGCAACTAAAGAAAGACAAGAAAGAGCAGAGTATAACGATTTTACAGGCTGCCCAACAGTTTAAAAATGATGAAGCTAATCAGGTGATTGAGGAAAGACAACATCGTATGGCAATAGATAGATGTTATCCTGTGTTACCTACTGCATCAAAGAGTAAAAATCTTGACGAAGATTCTTTTATGTCCCATCTGCTGACATTACCTCCACCCTATGTGTTAGGTGCTAATGCACCGCCAATACAACCTGCTGTTAATCCAGCTGTTTTGGTTCCTGCACAATTGCCTATTCCTGTGATTCCAGTTCCGCCCCCTTTGCCAGCAACTTCTGTACCTCAATCTTCTGTGCCTCAGTCTCCTTTACCTGTCGTTTCTTTTGCTGCAGATTCTTCTTCTGTTTTACAGATTACGTTGTCTCCTGTTTTAGGGTCATATTCCCCTACAGCTTAACAACGTAAAAGCTAAAACAGCAAAAAAACTAGCCATTTTTTTACCAACTCACTTTCAAACATCACAAAATACCACAGAGACAAGAAGTCTCTTCCCGATCTTTATAAAAAATCAATCCTCAAAGAATTCAACAGGCACCCTCCCCGGGGAAGGCAGAAGAGAGGGATAGATCCAAACAGTCAAACCCTCACACAAAGGACACTGAAAGCCCAACAAGCATGGTAATTAGAGTCCTATCACCCCCAGACATGAACAACAAAAAGAGAGAGCAAAGAAGTTCTGAGGATGCACGAAAGGTCCTAGCTTCCGGGCCTGAGGCTTGTATCAATAAGGGATACCTTGCCACAAGTGGGCAGAAAATGAGCGAACAATCAGAACAGCCGACTCAAAGTTTGGTACAGCAGCAGGCCCTAGGCCAATGGACGCTAAGCACTAGACACATTGCAAGCAACAGTGAAGGAGAACCAAATGCCCAGGGCTATACAAATCAATGTAGTAAACTAACGCACGAGGTGATCCTAACCCCTAGATACCAAATCAAAGGCAAGCATGATATTTTAAACAGGGGCAACATACTCAGACTCTTCAAGCATATTCCGTCTCTCATGGAAATACAATCAAAAGACCTAGTTTGGGTTAAATTCATAAGTTTAACCAGCTATTCTCATGGAGAATCAACCTCGATCGGACTAAGCCGACACGCCCAAGTGGGGCTCACAACGGAGGAAACAGCAAAAATGGCTGACTGGGGGATTGATATAGCATTCCCCATTCCGGAGAAATACCCACATGTATTAGCGGTAAATTCGCCAACAAAGGAGATTTGTTCGGTATTAAAGGGGACGGCAGTCAAACAAAGAGGGATAAGCGTGGCAAGTAAACAGAGTCTCCTCAATGCTTATAAGATAATAAGCTCAGCAGAGCAAAGGGCAGTGTTCCACATTGTTCCAAATCACTCTGCAAGTCAAAACATGCTGAGGGGACCGGAAGACGTGAGCCCGCGACGGCATACCCAACAGTATTAAGGGTCACGGCATTTTGAATAAGAACCGAAAAGGGGGGAATAACACGCGCCTGTCAATTGTATCATGGAATGTCGCAGGGCTAAAAAGAATGCTCAATTGCAAGGCAGCATGCTCATATCTACGAGAAAACGACAATCTTTGTTTACAAGAGACTTGGGCCACTGAACCTCTAATTCTCTCAGGTTTCTATGAAGTTCACACTGCTGCAATAAAAAGTAATATTTTCGGGAGAGCAGCAGGTGGGCTCTCAATTTACATCAATCACAACCACAAATTAGAGGTAAACTCAATAGAAACTAACTCTCCTAATCTCCAAGCAGTTTTGATCTCCGGTCTTAAAAGTAATAACAGCGCAATCCGTCTGTTGATAATCAACTGTTATATAAACCCCGCCACAAAGCAAAACAAGCATTTACAATGCAACGGTCTTGCCTTTGCAAAAGTTAGAGCTATTGGCATTGTAAATGACAAAATGTTCATGTATGTGTTGGTTTTGAAAACAGATAAATAAATGGCATTGTCATTTACAATGCCAATAGCTTAATCTCTCGCAAATGCCAAACACAAACACACAGACACACACACACTGAGCCCCACACACACACACACACAGAGCCCCACACACACAGTGACACACACACACAGAGCCCCCACCACACACACACACACAAAACTGGGTCTCTCCTACCTAGGAAGTGGGATTGTCTTTCCAAGGTACGTCTATCTCATCTCATCTTTCCTTTATAAAGACACTGCAGACCTTTCTGTTTTGTTGACCCAGCTCCTTAACTCCATTTATCTGCTATTTTTTTTAGATTGTTCTAGTCAGTTAGCGTCATATGATCTGATGTACATGCAATACATCACTATCAAATCTTAGTAAAAGATTTGGTTGCAATGTGATCACCCACACACACTTGCTTCATGGTTTTACAATTATTCTGCATGTGTGAAGGATGATTATATAGCCCTCTTTGAGACAGTGTCTTTAGCGACGAATGACAAGCCATGTTTCTAATTTCTTTAATATTAGAGAAGCCTCATCTGCGATGTTATGGTTAATGAACTGGTAGCGAATGAATGAGTCCCGGTGCTACTGTACATGCTGTACTAATGGAAGATACACTCCTGAGTGGGGGGAGGGGGGGAGGGGGTTAAGGGATTGCATTGGAAACAGAATCAGCTTCACAGTTGTAATTAAGAACTTGGACCTGAGAAATGTGCAGCTGAAAAGACAACAGTGCGGGAGTTCGGGGCAATGGACTTTAAATAAACCTCAGCGTGTGTAAGATAGCGCGGTGGGTTAAGCCCCCACTGCTGTGATCTTGTACATTCTGGTTTGGCTCACAGGAGACTCTCGAGGAGCAGCCTTCCGATTCTGAGATATTTTTTGTGATTGCTTTGGAGTAATGGTAATCAAGAACAACCAGTATGTATAGCGCCTTTAACTTACAAGCACATGTGACATGTGTAAAGTAATGAATTATTTCACAGCACTCACTCTGAAACTGAGCCTGTCTGTTAGAAATGAAACTGTTGCTGGCATCGGAACCGACTTTTGGCTACCAAGAATGTTTACGGAGGTATTATTGTGTGTATGGGAAGGTGGGGATGACGGTGGGGAGTTCACAACGAGCCGTATTCCAGTGCTGAAATACTTGGAACATGGAACACAGCGCACTGAAAATACCAAACGTAGTGCTGGGTAGTGCTGGTAGGCGCTATGAGCTCTCAGGCACCTCAGGCATCCACTAAGAAGTTTTAGGAACTATATAGCTCAAGGGCAGTGCGCGCGCCTATGGTTGTCATTTGTAACCTCAATAGTTCGAAGCAGACTCTGCCTCTCATCCTTCTCAGGTCAATAATATGAGAACACTTGAGGTTGGTAATTGTTACTTCTGTTCTGATGACGGTGATACCCGGGACATTATTACTGTGGGGAAATGCAATTTATTTCTGTTTAAAGGCAGGAGTCGGGATGCATCTCGCAATCACCCCCCCACACACACCACAATGCAGGAGGTGGGCACAGAGAGGGTCATCTTCTGATGTCGCACGTCAGTAACAAGGACGGAGGGCGCTGGGATACCTCTGCCTTAATCTCTTTATGGTAGTTCTGTAGATTGGCAACATCCTATTTTATAAATCACATCTTCATCTTTGAAACAGTGTCTGCCCCTCTCTCCACTGCTCCCCCCTGCACTCCGCCCCCGCCCCTGCTCCACCACCACCACCCTCCTTTCCCCTGGCACCTTTGCTTATCCTTACAAACATGCCTGCTCTTCCCCATTCGAAATGGGAGGGGACGGGGCTGCAACGTCTTCTAGCTGACTAGACAGCTCCGCAGGTTTGCGTTCCTGCTGTGGAGATCTGTGCACAGTGGAATTAGCTTTGTATCTCCCTTGACTAGATTATTCAGACATCCTTCTGAAGTGGATACAATGAGACCTTTAACGACTGCGTGTGGTTTTATGAATCTGCAAGACTTTCGTGCAGGCGATATAAAGGACACTGGCATATTGTGGACCAACTTCACACCCCCAGAGCCAAAGGCTGCCCTGATCAGGAGATGGAACGACGGACTTCCCATCGGGACCCAACGCTGGGTTTGCCCGGAGACGGCACAGCTGGCAAAGGGGCCTGGTGTCATGGGTGACGCCTTTGTCCGGCCCAAAATTTGCACGCATTAACAAGGTCGGATTGGGACAGAAGACAGCGGGCACCAAAATAAACATGCCACCCTGTTAGTGAATCACACAGCTTAAACAAGGGATGTTCAGAGCACTGCACTGAAAAACAGAAGGGGGGAGTCAGTCATATGGGAGGCTTCACCTGACATGAGACCGACTGCCACAGCCCGCTACCCTGTCAGAACCCAACCCTCTGGTAAATCGCACTAGGTCTTTACAGCCCCCACCCTCCCCCTCCACTTCCTGGGGTGGCTGAAACATCCTTCCTGGCTCTGAAAGCATTAAAATGCTCCGTTCAAAGAAATAATCCATCCGAGGGAGCAGGGCAACCACAAACTCGTTCTCCGAGCAGTCTGGCGAGCTGTTCTGCCGAGTTCAGATGTCTGGCATGCCCAGGCAGCTCTCGGGGAGAGATTTAATTTGCGCAGGGACGACATCAGCCACGGCTGTAGTCAAGAGACTAGCCAGGCTGATTGGTGGTCACCGACTCCAGGGCCGGCCGGTATCTGGGAATGGTGGATACGCAAGGGGGAGTGGGGGCAAGGAAAAACATCTTATTCTGAGGAACAAGGTCCACTCTTTTCCTCCGAGTAGAGAACGGCTCCTTCCCACACAGCAGCCTGTTTACACTAGGACATACTGCGGGGCTGGGCAGAGACAGGCCGGCATTGTTCGGCGTGAAACTAGATCTGCCAAAGTCACCCTGACAAAGCGCGGGATCGGCCTGGCACGGACATTTAAAGCTGCAGAGCCCCCGCTAACAGCGTGCTGAGCAAACACACCCGCTGGACCTTTTTAATAACATCTGCGGAGCACTACAAGAGCACAACTCGGAGCGCACTCCCTCAAAGCAGTATCTGTGCCTTAATAACATCTGCGGAGTACTACAAGAGCACAACTCGGAGCACACTCCCTCAAAGCAGTATCTGTGCCTGAGGACGACTTCTTCCGGCGGCGGTCGGCCTGAAATGGCTGCCGCAAAGCGCCAACATTTTCGCGATTCGGGGGCGTGTTTTTAGCAGTTGAGTGACGGATGACGTCAAAGCTTAAAAACTGCAAAAAACAAGGCCCCGAATCGCAAAAAGACGGGGCTTGAACAGAGTGACGCCCCTCTCCTCCAAGAGCTGGCCTCCATTTAGGAAGCCAGCCAATGGAGAAGAGGGGCGGGGTCAAGCCCCCATACTGGAAATCATAAAATCTCGGACTCCGCCCACTGCTTACGCTGTGCGACGAGGCCTCGACCTAAAAAGGAAGGTTTAGGCCTGGGAACAGGTTTACTTAGCTAGGTCGACATGGCAGTTTAACACTGCACATATTTTTCACATAGGGGACTTCTTTGTAGACGGAACCATGATGACACACACAGATTTTGCATGAACGCACCAGACCTCTGCAACGCTGTTTTTGCTGCACACACAAGTGACTTGCTACATTAATAGGACCTGGGCACAGAACGGTGCAGAGCCACACACAAACCCACTACTCACCATGCAATATTTAATGGGTAACGTTAATCACCTAACGAAGTGGCTCACACATGGTATACGAGTTGGCAGGGCGATCTCTCTACAATCCACCCGGGAGCGATGGGAGCAAGATATAGGGCGGGAGCGCCACATCAAGGAATGGGAGAAGGTGTTGAAGTTCCCTGCAAAGGTGTCCACAAACCCTAAATTTAAATGTATCCAATTAATGATAGTGCACAGAGCTTATCTCACCCCCCATCGGCTACATGCCATGTTCCCGCAGGTGTCAGATGTATGCCCCCGATGCCTGTCTGCAGATGCTGGCCTTCTGCACATGTTGTGGGAATGCCCAAAATTAGGCCACTACTAGGAGACAATATACAAGGTACTAGCGGTGATAGCTCCCGGACGTCCTCATCCCTCCCTATTGTACAGTGTTCTAGGGCTGGGACCTGCCATAAAG
The DNA here is from genome assembly GCF_964261635.1 of Lissotriton helveticus. Taxonomy (NCBI): domain Eukaryota; kingdom Metazoa; phylum Chordata; class Amphibia; order Caudata; family Salamandridae; genus Lissotriton; species Lissotriton helveticus. The sequence continues at coordinate 1,792,491,630 of NC_136068.1, forward strand.
AAGAAATGCACCACCACACGTTTCACAGATCTGGCCATTCTACCACCCAAACGAACAATAACGATGAGGTGGAAATCGGCCAGACCGCCCGACCCTGGCGACTGGCATAGGGAGGTGTTACATTGGGGGAAGGCAGAGGGAATAGAGCTGCAGAGAGAAGAACGTAGAGGGCTCTGTAAAACGCACATATCAATGGACTGGAATGCCATGATTATAGCCTTCGAAGCATGTGATGTAATTGAGCTGGTATAAACAAATGTTGTTGACGCAAATGTGATGAAGTTAAAGCAGTAGCTGTAGGACTTCACCCACTCGCATCTCGCCCCCTGCTCCCCCCTCCTACATCCCCCCTCCCTCCCCCCCATCCCCCTACATTCCCCCCCATTGGTCAGAGTGGGTGTTTGCAATGTGGCACAATAACCGTATCCCACCAGAGCTTTACCTGAATACCGGAGCGTTGAAAGTGGAAGAAACAGCAGATACCCATGCACTAGAGTGCAGTAAATGAACCCTAAATGAGCATTACACCTGTAACAGGAATGTCAGAAATAGGAGGAATAGAAGGTGCTATCGCAAAGATTTGTATTGTTTCAGAGCAACTAGAAACATGTACTTGAGATGTAAAAGTGCTAGGGAAATTGTGGGTGGGGGTTTAAGAGTTGTTTCGGGATCCAGTTTAAAACCATGAAATCTGCAATGCCACTCATATTACAAGATATATATATGTACAATCAAAGATGCACTGATTTTAATAATGACCAACCTGTTGTACAAGCTGATGTGAATATTGAGGACTAATAAAAAAATATATTTTTTTAAAACACTGCACATAAAGGCTTTTCGATGGCAGGCCTGAGATATGTTTAAAGGGCTACTTAAGTGGGTGTCACAAGCAGTGCTAATTTTGTCAGAGGTGTACAACAATATTAATATTAATAGCTCAGGGTGATTTTCATTGAACATAACTCATTAGTGAAACGGTTAGAGACCCCTGCTCTAAATGATCTTTCTTAACCTATTCTCCCAGGGCATCCAGTCAGACCGTCAAAGTGAAGGGTCAAGGTGTTGTGGAATATGAAAGCATAATGCATCACACAGTATACGTGGTAAAAGCAGCGCAGGCCAAAAAACGTGTGCCGACAAGAGAGAGGTGAAGAGTTCACTTGAGTACATAATAGAATGAATAGCTTGAAAGGGTTGCGGTTAAAGGCCAACTCGTGTTAAGGAAGCTTGAAGGCATGTATGGCCTTAGCACACGAATGCACCCATGTATTTGTGCTTCCAAATAGATTGAAACTTGATAAGACAATCGGAGAAGGAGATTTAAAACACAGAATCTGATAAAGAGGTCTTAGGTGCACAATGATAAAGCCCACAAGTCAACAAGCCTGCATTCAACCTAAAATACACACGTATTCACAAGTAGAAGAATACTTTGTTTGCTAAGCATTGTTAGAAACGGCAATAAAGAATGTGTAGAGAATTAGGTTATAGTTTAGGGTCACAGTTGGCCTAATTTTTTTTATCATTATAGTGTACCGTCTAGTAATCTATTTCCTAAACTTTTTCAACCCCCATTATGAAAATTGCTGTCTATGATGCAGAAAATTGAGACTAGCTGCTTGCCTGTGTGAAGACAGTCGATTTCCCCATCACAACAGTAGAGTTGTTTTTACATTGCCAAATAGGAGTCTGTCTTTTCTTCATTTTTAAGTTACCCTGCAACAAAGGTTGAGTGACCTCCTATAACAATTTCCCTGTCTGAGCTGCTTTGCCCGGAAAGTGCCCAGGGACAGAATCTCTGCAATTTATGTCTCCTGAAGTTCCTTGGCACACATAATCCTGACCCTTCCCTTGTTAATAACCTATATTCAACAAATAACAGATATCTGTGTTCTTATCTTTCACAGTTCCCAGTTTATAACCTCACATACTGATACCGTCTTTGATATTCCTGGGGATCTCTGGTTAGAACTTTTGCGGCCTGCACCTTCAGAGCTTGTTAAAGAAACGCACAAACCTACTATTGAGGGTTTGGGGATTTACGGAGACTGTGACATCAGCTCTTTTAAGTTCAGCAATAAATAACGTACTTTAATCCCTTAGTGTGAAACGACTACCGCTTTGACAAAGGGGTAGCACACCAAGCAAGACACTGCCATACAATCAGGAACAAATATTGTGCAATTCACATCATATTTCCCCTCTACCTCTATTAAACAATGCATGCATACTATCAGCTTAGAGTTTGCTGCAACACAAACAGATCAGCCAAAGAGATTAGGCCCTTGTGTACCTCGAACCACTCTTTCTACATAGGCAATATTATAAACAAATATCTTTCCAAACAACTACCTGTAATCGTTCTGAACAGTTAGCACCATGATGCCACCATTGGTGGATGCACACCACACAAATGCTAGGTTACATGACATAACTTGGCAAGCGTCACTTGAGTCCTACACATAGAAAGATAGAACAAAATACATACATTTTATGTCAAGACAAAGTTGGGGAAAATGTACATGTCCTCTATCTATGTTGACAATTTGGCCCACTACAGGTTTGCTGCTTTTGAGAGCCATCTACTTTTTATAGGCCTCTGCTGAACAATAGTACCTCTATTAGCAAGGTCATTTACTATCCACTTAATGTGCTTTTGGTAAGGAACGCTCTCAGAGAGAAACACTATCCATTTGTACATGTATTTCAACTGTAACATCAAAAAGGCATTGCAATTTGGGGGGTCGGGAGGAGAGGCAACAATGAAATAAAATTACAATGAAGATATTTTATTACAAAAAGTGTTGTATGAAAAAGACCTATAAATACATATCGGACATCATTGAATTGCACAGACATAAATGTTGTAAAAGCAATACACTGCTAAATGAATATATTTCACTATTTACCACACATAATGTATCAGGCCTAATTGTCTTTTCACAGAAAACTGACAACCAGTTTGTAGTTTATTGGCCATAGTCGTTATTCCACAACAGATTATTTACCCAATTATTGGTTGGTGTTCTTATGAGTCATAATTAATCTAATAACTTTAGTGAAGAAAAGAACATATATAACGAATGAAAAAGCAGCCAACACGTGTTTCGCGTGATTTGATGCACTGACACTTCATGGCTATTTTTTCTATTCAGAAACACTCAAAATGTTTGGCATCTTCATTTAAAATGTATCAATATTAAAGAAATAGCCATCTTTTACATCGAGTTGCCAAGGGATCCCAAGACATGCCAAGTGCTCCACTTACTCAATGTACAGGTACGTTTCTATTTCCAAATGCGTCAGTATTCTTGACTGCAAAGGATTAGAGGGTCAGTTACCTTTTCAGAGAGGTGAGCGGTGTACAGGACAGGGTAGAAAGTGGGAGGAGGGTCTCTAAAGTCACCCTCTTCAACATACAGGGCTTAAGACAATCTAAGAAGAAAGCGCAATAAAATGCATTATAAAAAAGTGCGCCAAACAACATATGCTCGGTATAATAAATGCACGTGAAAAAATAAGAATTGTACGTGCGCTGGCTTACTTTGAAAAGGCTCTGGAGCAAAGACAGACAATGTCACTGTCCTCACCGGGCTCATCTAAATGCAGCACGATCCCTGCCACCATGCTCCACCGTTCGCACAACATGCTGGTTCCCGCTGTGAACAGCAACCAGAGATGCCTTCTCTGTACGCGCGGGCGCCACACAAATGCCCCAGAGCCTCTTTACGACAAGCATTGAAAGTGCAAGTCCTACCAAGTTTGCGCTTTATCAATGGTAAACACGGTAATCACTGCGCACGAGGACCGAAACAGCGGCTCCAAGCATACACACTCAATCAGGTGTACGAAAACATATCCTGTTTAGATATGGCAGTACTGTGACAATCAGGGATTGGTTTGTTGAACTTTTGTCATGTGACTGGCTGGGAAGCTATTATCGACTGTTCATTGGCCAACAGTGCTCTTAAACTACACGGTTGCTGTGGATTGGCTGAGAGAGGTCTACCAATGTATTATTGGTTAAGGGATGCCGGAAGACGGCACTCAGTCCTACGATTGGATGGTGGCATGCCTGTTAACTTCTGTGCGGGCAGTGTGCTGGTTTGCAGCCCACCCGGCCTGTACTGGCGTCACAGGCGTGTCATTTTCGCCTTCCTGTCCTACGGCACCTATCGGCCTCTGTACGAGCATCTTTCCGTCGCACCCGCTCTGTGCTGCGCCCCCCTCCCGCAGCTTTTCACTTGGAATATTCCCTGCAGGTTACTGGCGTCCCGACCGGTTCAGGTGAGACTGCTGCAGCGAGAAGTATCACCTGCTCAAAAGGCGCGCCAGACATGGTACGGGATGGGGCTAGCCTGCTTGTGATTTAAATCCCTCTCAGATGCCAGTGCAGAGCTGGCAGTGCAGTGTTGCACAGATACTGTCTGCCAAGCTCCTGTAAGAACCAATATAAACAACCCTCCTCCCCCTTTACCCATTTTATTTAAACACCATGCAGTTTCTTAGAAAAAACAAGTCAGGTCCCGGGCCGGCAGCCAATCACAGCGCGGCCCGGGGAATGACGTCACGGGGGTGTCCCGGCCGGCAGATTCGGGGGCGTGTTTTTCGTGCTCTCCCCTTCCCATTGGCTGGAAGGTAAAATTCCAGCCAATGGGAAGAGGAGAGGGCGGGACTTAAAAAACACACACGGAAACGCCCCCGAATCGCGTTTTCACGGGGAAAGCGTGATTGACAGCCAATCTCTTCCAATTGCTAGCCTCCATTTATGGAGCTAGCCAATGGAAGACAGAGGCGGAACCAAAGCCCCATATGTAGGATCATAAGATTTTGCCCTGGGCGGAGCAACTGCTATGCAGTTGCAACGGCCAGGGCGAAACCTAAAAAGCAAGTTATAAAACTATTATCTGAAAAAATGGACAGTTTGATAAACAAACATGCTTCCCATCTCCCAATCATCGCAGGGGACATGAACATCAGGGGTCTAGGGATGATATAAGGTACAGACCTAGTGCAACAGAAGTAGTGCCCCTATATCGGCTGCTGAATGAGTATAACATGGTCTCCACTCAGGTTCCCAAGAAGGCAGTGGACTCTCAATGGCTGCCCTTGCCCACATTCAAGAACAAGTCAACAATTGACTACATCTTTATCGCTGAGAAATTGGTAACTTTCTTTAAAGACTTCGAGGTGGGAAATAGAGAGGAAAGTGATCACAAGCCACTGATGGTTACATTCGACATAAAGGGGAAAACTGCAAAACACCCCGGAACTTTGGGAACCTCAACCGAGGAAGAGCATCAAACATTATTGAACAGAATAAAATGGACCACAAAACTAAGTCTAGTTCTTATGGAATGGGTCACCCATAAAGAGCAGTTCCAATTGTTGCCCCCCCCCCCCCGGAGCACTGGAGGGATCTACTGGAGGAACTAAAATTGGTTCTAGGACAGGACAGGGGTAACCGGAATGCTCAAGGCCTACACCCGCAAAACCACCCACTACAATTAAATCCCAGGGACTTAGAACAAACAAAACAAAGACTAACAAAGGCATTGAAGGCGAGAAGAAAAGGAGAGACAAATCACCTCAGTGTGGAAATAAAAGTGCTACGAAGTGAACATAGGAAAAAAATATGGGAGCTTCGGAGAAAGAAAATTGAGGCGGAGTGGTTGAATATATTTAACATGCTCAAAGAAAAAGGCCAGTCTCGACTTTGGAGATACATCAGTAAACTAAGCCACAATGGCCAAAGTAAAGAAAATGGGGTGGCAGCAGTGGTGTGGGTCAAGTATGCACTACAATTGTACACAACAGATCTGGAAAGGAAGGTTAAGCAAGAACAACAAAATCTACTAGACAAAGAAGAAGAAGACACATGCTCGATTATTAACACAAAAGAGATAATCATCCTGATCAAGAAAATGAGGTCAGATGGCGCACCGGGCCCCAATGGAGTGCCAGCGGCAGTATTCAAAGTGGCATACAGATTCTGGGCAGATCAGCTAACCCCTCTCTTCAAGCATGCCTTTGAAACGGCCTCCATTCCATCATCGTGGAAAGGTTCAATTCTATTTCCTATATACAAAAAAGGAGACTGCACAAAACCTGAAAATTATCGGCTAGTGGCCCGTGTAAAATATCGAGGCAAAGGCATATGCTAGAGTGTTGCTGAAGGAACTGGAAAGCTGGGCAGAAGTGAACAACATCCTTCCTTTTTTCCAAACAGGAATCCGACCACAATGTTCCACAGTAGACAACATCATAGCACTGGGATATCTGTCCAGACGGGCGATCCAGCCCGCTCAACCTCCTTTGTTTTGCTGTTTCGTAGATTATAGTGCAGCATTCGACCGGGTAGACCGCGGCACACTATGGAGAAAACTTACCAACTGGGGTATACCTCAAAAGCTGCTAAAGGCAATAAGATCTCTATATGAAGGGACCTGGGTAAGGATCAAGACTAGTCAAACATCACTGACCAACAAGGTCCACACCAACAGCGGCCTTAAACAAGGGTGCGTTCTTGCACCTCTCCTTTTCAACATCTATACATCCGACCTGGGTCAAGCACTGGAGGGGGCAAACTTAGTCATCCCGAAGATGGGGAACGTGAGGCTGCAAATTCTTCAATATGCCGACGATCTTGTAATCTTGGATCATACCAGGATTGGCTTGCAGAAAGCCTTAGATGCGCTATACAGCTTCAATCAAAAGAACAACCTACTGGTAAACCAGGACAAGACCAAAATCCTCATCTTTGGAAAGTACCATCGAAAACAGACAGCTCAATGGCGCCTAGGGGATCAGCAAAAATTACAACTACTTGGGTCTCAGTCACACGGAAGGGGCAAAATCAACTGCTCATTTGAAATATCTAAGAAATAAAGGTGCTGGGATCATTTGCAGCTTGAGAAATCTCAATCGAAAATTACATAGTCAATCCACGGAACCCATCCTGAAAGTTCTAAAAGCAAAAACAGTGCCCTCAATCAATTACGGCCACCTAACCTTTCCGGGCGCCTTTGACAATTTCTACATGAGCTTTCAATCTTCCGTATACTAGAAAGTGCTGGCAATCCCACGACAGGTCAGGAGAGCCAGAGGAAGGCTGGAGCTGGGACTCTCTCGCCCAGACATCTCTTGCCAGGGGGATACAATAAAATACTACATCAGCACTTTGAGAGCTCCAGCAACAGCCTTGAAAGCTCAAATTAAATCAATCTGTGAAGAAAAGGGTTCACCATGGCAAGCACAATTGACAGGAGCTATTCAATCACTAGAAATAGAGGAGCAAAACCTGGTCAATATTAATATTTCAATTGCCGCATAGAAAAAAGCAGTGAACAGACAGGTGAAGCACATTTCATCCGTGAGAGATCTGGAAAGTCTGCATCACCATCCAAATCTTTCCACACTGGATGCCTCTTACAAAGTGGGAAAAGCACAGCCTTATTTTGAGCAAGCACTATCAGTTCAAGTTCGAAAAAAGATCACTTATATGAGGCTCTTGGCATTACCCATAGTGGAGTTCAATCAAAGCTGGGCCCGTGCGGACAAATTAATAGCATGCAGATTTTGTGACTACCATCAGGAATCCTGGTATCATTTGCTGTGTTGCTGCCCAAAGCTAGCCAGTGAGAGGCATCGCTTGGTTATCCCAATCTGCAGAGCTCAGGGCCTCAAGCGATGTAGCGAAATCTCGGACTTGTGCTTTTCGTCCACAGAAAGTCAAATAGCAGCACGGCTGGGGAAATTTACAGACCGAATCCGTGCAGGACTGACCGCAAATGCTGAGCCGCAGAAATAAATCTGCAGGACTGGAAGCAGGGGAGAGGTGGACAAACCTCTGTCTTAAAAATAAACGCTCTTTGTACTAAAACAGTATTACTAGAACATGATACTGTAACTAATGTTTTAGGTCAAATCAGACTGTGGCAATAATCAGGAATTTTAACCTATTTGGTTTTTAGATAATTATTTTAGAATGTTAGTAATGATTTTAATTAATCAAACAATAAAAGCTTTTTCACTTTCACTTTAAAAAAAAAAAAAGCTCGACAACGTTTAGTCTACACTGTTTCAGGTCTTCTGTCGCCTTTTCTTGGGCCTCTTTACTTTTCTCCTGCATCGTCTCGAAGACAATCTCGTAGTCAGATTCCAGATTTGGAAGAACGGACTAAGTTAGACTCTCTTGCTCGTAATTGGATTGTGAGTAGTGTACAGTATAGTGTGCGTGATATTTTAGATACTTTCCTTCAATGGAACGCGCCTACACAGAGATATGTTTTTTATGCTATGTGTAATGTCCTTATTAAAGGATGGGGAGATGTGGATTTGGATTCCCCTCCTCAGGATTTATTCGAAATACAGGATCAATTTGATAAGGGACTTATTGTGGGTCCTGCTGTAGAGCGTGGTATTCAAAAGCTCATTGCTTTCCGAACCGCCTTTTTCTCTCAAAATTCTCTTGAGCCTGATCCCACGGTGCGTCATAAAATGGCGCAATATCCGATGAGAGAAGTTCCTCCAATATGGAGAGATGAGGTTCCTCAAGCAGGTGCTAACCCAGGTATTCCTGCTCATTATCAGCGTATATGGGTACATGATCCTTGGAAAAGGTCAGAAGTATTGGCTCTTAAACAGTCTTTACCGGACCCTCGTAAGAATCCTGCTGGGTATTATAAAGAGCTGTCCCAGACTGTTGATGCTTGCATTATGAACCTGGCAGATATTGATTTACTCATGGGAAATGTAGTCCCACAAGCGATATGGACCAGGATTCGTAAACAGGATCATGATGCAGCTTTAGGTGGTAATTGGGCTGCTATTTTAGCAGCAGATGCAGGACAAATAGGTGGTGCCAAACCTGATGATTTGATTACGGAATTGCCTGGTAAAATAATAGATCTCATGAAAACAATGATGCCTGCAGTGCGCGTTAATTGGGATAAGTTAGCGGCGTGCAAACAAAAGACGGATGAAAGTGTCTCCGATTTCTTTACTTGTTTCGAAGAGACTTTTATCGATCATAGTGGTCAAGACATGAGTACTGAAGGTGGACAGCGATTGTTCGTAGATAAATTTGTCTTTAATTTACTTCCAGAATTATCACATAAATTGAAACAATCAGAGAGTTCATGGGCCGTTTCTTCAACTGCTCAGATATTAGCTACTGCTCAATATTATGAGAAAAGAGATAAGGAAGATAAGGAGAAAGCGGAGAAAAAGACTAAGGAATTGAAAACGAAGGTTCTTCTGCAACAGGCTTATCCCCCTCGCTCTGCTCAGCCCCAATTTCAAGAGCCCCCACAGTTCCAAAAGTTGTTGCAGAAACCGGTATCCTCAGCTCCGCGAGTTCCGTTGGGTCCTAATCAATGTGCCTATTGTAAAGAAGACGGTCATTTCAAAAATGCTTGTCCGACTTTATTGCAGCATTATGGTGGATCGTTAGCACCACGGGGTCGTGGTGATTCTCGGTCGGCATCCAGAGGTAGGGGACGTGGTGCGTTGACTTAGGAACGACGTCCCTCTCCCCCTCAGGATTCCATGAATTACTTTGATCAGCGGAATTCTCAGTCCGCACAATATTACAATGATGACTATTGTTTTGATAGTGAGAATGCTGATTTTCATGCTAGCTAGGACAGCCATAGACAAAGTAAGTGAGTCGTAGCAGTTCCAGTGGATCAGGAAGGACCTTATGTTAATGTTGTAGCATTAGGTGTTACAGAACCATTTCTCTTGGATACTGGTGCAATGATAAGTTCCATAATGCATTCCAAACTCCCTGGGGCACCTTTGTCTGGCTTAACAAATGTTTCTGTAGGATTCTCTGGCGCCCCAGTTACTAACCCGGGTTCTTGTCCTTAGCCCATTTCTATTGGTCCGTACGATTTGAAAGCTCCGCTTCTTTTAACAACGGGTTGGGGAGAGAATTTATTGGGTTTGGACTTATTAAAACGCTTACATGCTACGGTGTATTGTTCACCCTCTGGTGTACATCTCACTTTGGGTGATAAATTGACTTCTCCAATGTATGTGTCTAAAGAACAGCTACCACTTGAACTGCGTTCACTTCCTGCTACACTTTGGGCTACGGGTCCGAATGATGTGGGTTTGCTTCAAATTCCACCGTATGTGATTACTGTTAAGCCTGACGTTAAATTGCCACGTGTTCCTCAATACAAAATATCTAACGATGGTGAGAGAGCATTGTTGGCTATTGTTCATGATTTGGTTCAGAAGGGTGTGGTCGAAGAGACTAGAGGGAATGTTTGCAATAGACCAGTTTTGCCTATTCTTAAACGTACTGATCCCTCTCAGCCACCTGTGTACCGTTTCGTAATTGATCTTCGAGAGGTCAACAAAATTGCTTTGCTCACTATGATTCCTGCTTCAGCAGCGTGGTTTTCGGTTATTGATCTCAAAAATGCTTTCTTTAGCATTCCTATTGCTGAGGAAAGTAGGGAGGCCGAAGCTTCCGGTTTCAGCGTGCAAATCAAGGCTATTGTGAAAGTCCATCAATATACAGCCAAGCTTTGAAATCTCAGCTTGACACCTTTTCTTTGCCCTCGGGTGCTACTCTTATTCAATATGTGGATGATTTGTTAGTGGCTGCTGACTCGGAAAATGCTTGTAAAACTGTGACTGTGTCGCTTTTACAACATTTGTCTGATCTACATCATAAAGTATCATCTTCTAAGTTGCAATATTGCCGCCAAGAGGTTACCTATTTAGGTCATCTCTTGTCGAAGGAGGGAAGGCGATTGACCCCAGAACGTATTCATGTAATTGCTCGGATGCCTGTACCATCCACACAAAGAGAAGTGCGTGCTTTCTTAGGCATTACCTCTTACTGTAGACAGTGGATTCCGAATTTTTCCCTACTTGCTAAACCTCTGTTGGCACTCACACTTAAAAAAATGCCCCTGCCCCTTCCTTGGACTGATGAATGTCAAAAGATTTTTTATGATTTACGTACTGCTCTGTGTTCTGCTCCTGTGTTGGGTACTCTAAACTACAGTAAACCTTTTACGCTCTATGTTCATGAAAGGGAAGGTTGTGCATTATCAGTTCTGACGCAATAATTTGGCAACAAACAAAGGCCATGTGCCTATTTTTCGGCTACATTAGATCCGGTAGCTAAAGCATTACCCAGTTGCCTTAGAGCAACAGCAGTGGCGATTTCTATTCGTCAATCTGCTGGACTGGTGTTAGATCATACTTTTAATGTTATGGTGCCACATGCAGTAGATACTCTTCTTAACAGGACGAAAACCCAGCATTTAACGAGCGCCCGTTTGTCTGGATATGAGTTGACACTTTTAGCTAGTCATATACATATCAGAAGATGTAATGTTTTGAAACCAGCAACATTGTTGACTATTTTGAATGAGAAAAATGTACAAGATCAGCATGATTGTTTTCTTCGTACAGAAGAAGAAACAAAGGGTCGAATAGATCTGAAGGATACACCACTTGTGGATCCGGATGGGATCCTGTGGGTAGATGGGTCTTGTTTCAAGCTTCCTAATGGCGAGCCGACAGCTGCTTATGCTTTTACAAGTTTGCATACAGTGGTAGAAACTGCACGTATTTCACAGAATTCAGCGCAAGCTGCAGAGTTGATTGCATTATTAAGATCATGTGTGTTGGCGAAATGAAAAAGAGTGACTGTATACACAGACAGGCAATATGCGTTTGGCGTTGCCCATAGCTTTGGCTATTTGTGGAGGGAAAGAGGATTCTTTACCTCCCACGGCACTAAAATACAGCATGGTCAGTTAGTAACTGACCTTCTCGAATCACTTGCTTTGCCTACTCAAATAGCGATTGTGAAGTGCACAGCACATAAAAACATTACTGATGACGTGGGTCAATGAAATGCGTTTGCGGATGAAATAGCGAAGGAAACAGCGAGGAATGTTGAAAGTCGCATGTATGTTGCGGGCCCTGCAAGATGGGTCGCAGAAGGTGTTATTAGAAGGCGTGACAGCGATTCAGAAGGAGGCCACCGAGAAACAATTGAGTACGTGGAGAGAGAGTACGGGAATGTTGGATACAATGGGATGTTGGACGGAATTATCAGAGCATCAGCAATGGTTGTTACAAGATGCGTATGTACTACCTGTAGTTACTATGGCTCATGGACCAGCCCATATTAATTCAAGGGGTATATGCAAACTTTTAGCTCCAGTATGGCAAAATGAAGGTATTCCTAAATGTGCAGAAAATGTGGTGAAACATTGCATTGTTTGTTTGATGCACAATCCAGGAAAGGGAACTCCAACTCCAGCAGGTCACTTTGCTCCCCCTACGTACCCATTTGAGGTACTGCAAATAGACTATATCCATATGGAATGCTTTAACAATCTCAAGTATGTCTTGGTGGTGATTTGTGCCTTTTCCAGATGGATAGAGGTCTACCGCCTAAAAGACAATACTGCTTTGTCAACTGCTAAAATCCTTTTGAAGGAATTTTTCCCAAGATTTGGTGTGCCGCGCATTGTCTGGAGTGACAATGGGAGTGAATTTGTAGGCCAAATTATGAGAAGGTGTGTGTGGGCTTGGGTATCAGACAGAAATTCCATGCGGCAAACCATCCCCAGTCAGCGGGTCTGGTAGAGTGCTATAATGGCACTCTCAAACTTAAGTTAGCAAAGATTCAGGCCAGCACAGGCCTCTCTTGGCCTGATGCTTTACCTTTAGCACTTCTTTCAACTAGAACGACTGTTCATTCTCGTTTGGGGCTTAGCCCATACGAGATTGTTTTTGGACGCCCAGCTAATGTTTGGGGAGTCCCCAGACCCAAAAATTACTCTGACATTCCGTATCCGCTGTTGGTAGACTACTTGCATGACCTCACCACTAAATTACATGTTATTCGTCAACAGGTCCAAAACGCTTTGCCGGAGGCCTCCTCAGATCCAGGACACTCCATCCAACCTGGAGATTGGGTCTGTCTGAAGAATCTCCAGAGGAAACAGAACTTGGAAGCTCGTTGGGGGCCGCCGAGACAAGTGTTACTCACCAGTCGTAAAGCTGTCAAGGTCCTGGGAAAGAAAAACTGGATCCACGGCGAGCATTGCAAACGGGTACCATTGCCTTTACCTTTTGACCAGTGGGTTCACGAAGGTGTTGGTGATACCGAGTGCGAGAAGGTACCCAGATTTGTACCGTTCAGCAGTGCACACCTGGATTGGACTAGCTCAGAGAAGGAAGACGACGAAGTCTTGCAGGAAGCTGTACCTTTACACTTAAGATTGAATACAACAGATTCAGAACATTTATTCAAGGATCAAACGATACCTGGAAAGAGACGATACGACCTGAGAAGAAGGTCACCTAAAGACAATTAATTTTGTGTTCTATAATTCTGTTTGTATTTCAATAAGAAAGGTCCCTTTTCCATTATCCATCAAGTTGCAGGGTCACGGTAGGAGTCTTGAGCTGTGACCTGAATAGTGACTAGGTCAACAGGACTTGCAGTGTCATAGGACAGCCAACAATCACAGGCAAGTGATTAAGGAAGATTATCGTGAGCAACGCCTTTAGAGTAATGGATAGTCCAGGAAAAGGGAGTGATATTAAAATGAGGAAAAGAGCTCATTATAAGAAATTATTATTCAGTCGTTGTGGCGTAGCGTTATGTATTTTAGTATGTTTATGCAGTTTATTAGCATGCATAGGATGGCGTATACATATTATGCAGCTAGCACCTGTTCCTACTTCTGTTTCTCTAATTTCCTCTACTACTATCTCTCCGCATAAATTTTACTCACTCCCAGACCATGAACAAATGAGAAGAATGGAGTATTTTAACAATTCTTTCATTCAATTGTTACACCAGCATCAATTAATAGTCAATACTACTGATTGTTGGGTTTGTGGTCTCATACCGCATAATACAGAAAGAGGGATGCCGTTTTTAGTCCTTCCTTTTTCATACGAAGGTTCTGCTTGGGCTTATCTGGCTATGTTCTCCAATGCATTCCAGAATCAACTTCGATATCCTCCTGGTGGGTCCTATAATGGTGGAGTGGATTTCAGTCACAGTCTTTTGCTAAAGAGAATTGTAACAATGGCAAAGATTGCTGATATTAGCAAGATTCCCAAAGATGAGAAGAAAGCATATGATGGATGGAATGTGACTCGTTATATTCTCAGTCTCACTGACAAGGTTAAACAGAAGAGTTTTTCACCGATTTGGGTTTTACCCCAAAGAGGTCATTTGTGTCTACAAATAAATGGTCAGAATACAAAAATCAAGCAAGAGAAGGGTAACTGTTCCCATACATATGTCTATACACCCCTGACTTCTTCACCGTTAGTTCCATCTCAAGGTACATATTTTATCTGTCATGACCGAGCTTATACATGTCTTCCCACATATTTTTTCGGGAACATGTTATATAGCTTTTCTCCTTCCCCCTACATATACTGCTCCTGCTGATCACCATAGAAAGAGATTTGTTAGAGGAGTTGTAGCTTCGGAAGACACAGCTGGTCAAGAGGGAGGAGATTTTCTAAAAGGGTTTCTTCCCTTTTGGGGTCCGATGGTTAATAGCTGAAACATCAGACACCTAGTTCGCGTGGTTGATGCCACAATCAATGTAACTTCCGGAGCATTGAAGAATTTGACAGCCGAACTTCAAGCGGATCGTCTTATGACTTTACAGAATAGGATGGTTTTAGACATAGTTCTTGCAGATAGAAGAGGAGTCTAGTTGCTGCATTTATATTCCTGATAATGCCCCTACAGTATACCAAGCCATCTCTAAGCTACATGTCATCTCTGAGTCTTTACATCAGGACTCTGGAGATTGGACTATGATGGGATGGTTGTGGGGACTACTGTCCACCTGGGGATGGAAAGTGCTAACTTTCCTTGGAATGATTCTAGCAATCATCTTTTCTTGTTGTCTCTGTTTACAGTGTGGCCCAGCCATTTGTGGACTTTGTGCCACTGTCTGTGTATCCAAGCCAGTAGTACAGCAGACAGAGAATATTAGGATGATGGTGCAGCAACACCTTAATGACCTCATGACCATTGATATCGACTCAGACTAACATGGGTCCCTTTGTGCTTTGCCTGAGTATGGTTATAAGGAGGGTCTGAGGTTACGCAGTTTTCGACTTCGCTTCGTAGTCAGCCGCCATTTTATGCTTGGCCGCCATTTTATGTTGCCTCACTCAGGCAGCATGGCTAAACGCGGTAAACGCGGTGTTTTTGCCCTTTCAGCTGCTACGTGTCTTTTCTGTTAAATAACAATCCTTGTCCGTGTTTACGAAACCGATGTCAGGGTCTGGCCGAGTTCGTAAAGCCAAGTCTAGACTAATTAATCCATGTCTTACTCCACTGTTGGGTCCCACCATTCTTCTCATTCTGTATCTTGTTTAAATGGCCTTCACCGTTCTCTTTGTCTGTTCTCTTGTTACATAGCCTCTCTTTTGAAGCATTCTACACATGTTTTACCACCTGCAAATTGAATTACGGGCACTAGTGTTGATTAACCTGAGGGGAGGAGAGCACACGGGGTCTGAAAGGAGGGTGTTTTAGACATCCGATAGCTTGTTTTCAAACTATTCCTATTTGTCAGTTTTGTGTGTATTGGGAGTTTTCATCGTAAACTTGTTCTGTATTATAGACTGTACGCCACGGAATGAAGTCACAGTCTCTTGAGAACCTACCTGTGTGGTACTTCTTAGATAACTGTGCTTAGCTGCAGCTAATAAAACTGCTCTTCTACGCCTAACAGAGTGTCTCGTGTCTCTGTCTGTCGAGGCAGGTGAACCCGGGGATATTAAGGCGTGCCCTGCGCCGCTTGGCCCATAAGGCCGGGTTCTCCAGACCCTCCTTTACAGTGGCAAGATGCAGGGACGAAGCACATGGTGCTGGGAAGACAGGCCCAGTAGCTCCTTGGCCTTGTGGCGGGCTCAGTGTTTTAGATCCTCCCAGCACTTGTGGCATGCCCTCGTCTTCCTGGTGTATTAGCCAACTGCACTGCAGTGTACATGAATGTTGGTCGATAGTGTGGCCCGTGTTACTTTACTCAACTGGTCCCCCATATAGCTGAGGATATTTGGTCAGCACCCCCTCAGCTAAAATGTCTAATTCACTTTCAGTGAAAGGGGGTGCCTTCTCCTCATAACCCTTAGCCATTTTGGGTGAAATAAGGTTGAAAAGAGCAGCGAGATGGCAGAGGATTTTTGTATGAAATAATGGGTTCCAGTTCAATTTCAGAGATTACGGACCGAAAATGAACCGGAAATTAGGCTCATCATGTTTGAAGAGTCCCCAGCTCGGAATGATGGACTATGCAATAATGCCATGGAACTCGTTCCTCTTGAAAATGAACTTCAAAATCAAAATAAAAGACAAATTTCTCTTTGACCAAACACAGATATCTACATCAACATGCCTCAACAAGAGCAAGCGACAGTTTCCACAAGACCTGTGGAAATATGGAAAACTGATCGAACAGCATCTGGCTACTTCATAGACTTGGGTACGTTTTCTTTGGATCCAAGTGAACCTGATACAATGTCAGCCCAAAAAACATGCAAACAGCAAACAAAAGACTTTCTGAACTTTCTTAAAAAGACTTACCTGGTATCACCTTGGATAGAACTCTGGGTAATTACTGGGATACTTTTCTTTATTTTCTGGATAGGCTTAATAACTGTTTTTAGCATGCTTATTAATGGAACTTATCTTAGACATAGCTCTGCAGCACAAAAAGTGAATCTGATTCTGAAACCTCACCTATCATCACATCATGAACAAAGAGACTTGTCATCATGAACATTACAGAATGTTCCTATACCTGATGGTATAGTATGTGACAAGATTGATTATGACATATTTGGTCCAACAGAACTTTTAAAAATTCCACGTTTATTTAAAATATAATTGACTGATATAATTACCTCCTGTACATTTTCCGATGATTGGGATTGTGAAACTGTGAATAATATGGTGTCTGATTTAGAAAGATCTGCTGTGTTTTCTAATAGCTTAATGTTGGAAGACACGTCAGATTTTGAAACAATGTATTGCTATCAACATTATGGTCATCATTTTCTGCATAAATCTGCTAATCCCAGATATGTTTTCATATACCACCAATGAGAACATTACCCAACACCGCCAAAAAGCAGTTCAGAGACATTTGCACAGAAATTTCCATGTTTTTCAGTGTTTAACACGTCATACCCAGCCTCATATTATTATAAGGTTGCACAAACACCAGCACAGAAAAATATGTTGACAAACAACAAACAGATTTATTCTGCTTCCTTTATTGTCCAGTTGTCTGAACAAGGTTTCGACTTATGGAAAGACACTTTAGACTTAAAATCTGTCTGGAGTACTAGAGACTGGCAGGCCCAGGGAACAGACGCACTATTTAGAGCATGCCTCATTCTTCCGCAAATCATGTTTTTGAAGGATACCTCGCAACAAATGTTCTGTCTTGGAATAGCCAAGAACAAAGATTTGAACACACCTCGGATTATACTAGATGACATCATGCAATACAATAGATCAGACCCCAGTTGGAAGGGATAGTTGGTTTGGCCCACAGACACTAATAGATGTCAGGAAAGATTCAAAGGTACAACCGAAGGGTTTAGTATCCACCGGCCAGACCCACACTATGTACAAAGAGAACATCCAGGGATAGTGATGTCAAACAGTGTTGGGAAGTTATCCCCCGATTGGCTAAAAACCTCACACTCACACAGGTGAAACAACACTTATCCTTACTTGTAGAGGATGTGGATCTACAGGATTTCTTATTAGGTCCTAGAAGGTCACACCAGAAATGTTTCTATTATGCTGTCTATAATGAAATCGGGAAAACACCACAACAAAAAGTCGTGGAGAGATTACGTGAAATAGATCATATAAACCTAAAGAATGCTCTAGCTATGGTTGACAATGGTTTAACTACACTAACATCCAGGATATATTCACTGGACAACATTGTATCTTTTGCAATACATATATCAGTACAGGATTTGTCTATATTACAACACAGGCAATCACAATTGGGTTCTATTATATTGTTAAGCTGGAACCCCCAATCTTTGCAGGCAGGCTATGTGCCTTGGCGTTTCATCAACAGTACATCTCTGTTTTCTTCATACAACCTAACAGAAGAACAGGTAGAAATGGCACAAAGGGGAGCAAAATATACAATTCTGCGTATTTAAAAACTGAATAGATTAGCCTTTACTGTGGCAGAATCACCGTCCACAGAATGGTTAAACCATGACCACATACCTTCACTGGTCATTACTTTTCAATTTGCCTTGAACAAAAGCAGGCAGGCAGATATGAAGAAATGGGTAGGGAATTCATCAGGCAATCTTGGGAATTACTGTACAGATTTTGATGCCGGAGTGGGGATAGAGAAGTGTTTTTGAATGGTACAAACTGTGGGAACACTTTAAGTGGATCACTCATTTTTCAGGATATAATGCTGCTACTGTCTAAAGGTTGTTACAGCTCATCTATTTTACAAATGAATAACACTGGTGACGGCGTTGAGAAGGAGTTGGGGAGCGCAGAGCTTGCGTTGTTCGAGGCGAGCGTTGCTCAGTGCGGTGCCAACAGGACACCGGGCCGGTCGTGAAAGTTGGTCACAGCTCCCTGCCTCTGTAGCCACTGGAACAGTAGCAATTCACAAAGGCTGGTGAAGTCCACTGGTCCTGGGACTTCGGTCAGGGGGCAAGCTTTCCTCCAAGCCCTTGGAGATCTTATTAGCACAAGTTGAAAAGCAAAGGTAAAATCCACAAAGTCCTTTCTCCTCTCTAGGCAACCACTGCAGGCCAATCCCCCAAGCAGCACTTCAGCTTGGGAATAGTCTCTCCTCAGTTTCTTCAGGTTCCTTCTCCTTAGCAGAGGTTTCGTCTTGTCAGTTCCAGGAGCGATCTAATTTCATGGGATCAGGGTCCCAATACTTATACCCCAAAATCCTTTGTTCTCTGAGTGGAGAGGGGCCTGTGCCCAGTTCAAGCCAGTTCTGAAGCACTCTGTTTACCAGACTTCTCCTTCCCTTTCACAGCACAGGGCAGGCACATCAGATGCACCACAGGGGGTGGAGCCAGCATTGTAGAGGGAAGGCCCAGCCCTATTCAGGTCCCAGGTGCAACTCCTCCCTCCCATCTTAGATGCAGATCTCCCTATTCGCCGCCGGGCAGCCCCAGCCGGTCTCCTGCAATTCCCCAGTCCTGTCACACACAAACCCAGACAAGGAATACACAACCTAGCAAAGGCGGGCTGAAATGGTTAGGCAAGCAAATACCAGGGGCCTCATTTATGAAAAGTGACGCATCGCTGCATGAAAACAGCGATGCGTCACTTTTCACTGCGCTCTCCCTGCGACATGATCGATGCGTCATATTTATAATATGACGCATCATGTCGCAAGGAGTTACAGATACGTCAGTATTTCTGACGTACCTGTAGGCGCAAAAGTGACGCATTGCTGGAGTGTGTCACAAAAGTGACGCAACTCCAGCAATGCTTCCTTTCACATGGGGAAAGCCCCATGTGAAAGGGCTTGCGTCAGTCTTACGCCTGCTGTGAGGCAGGCGCAAGATTTTGACGCAACAGCGTCCTAAAAGTGACGCAGTGAAATCTCATAGATTTCACTGCGTCACTATTACGAGGCTTTTTGCGGGTGAACGCCCCCTCTGCATACATTATACCTGACGCAGGTATAATGTAGCGCAGGGGTTTACAAAGTGACGCATCTGCTTAGATGCGTCACTTTGTAAATAGTGCGCATCAGGAGGCATGTTTTACGCCGCTGATGCGTCACAAAAAGTGACGCATCGGAAGCGCAAAACTCACGCAAGGCCTCATAAATGAGGCCCCTACTTTCTACAAGTGGTATTTACAAACACAGAATATTAAAATAAACTTTACTAAAAGATGTTTTTTAGTATTCTGAGTCCAGGCATACTAAACTCGAATTTCTACCATGTTCTCTGAGTCTGCTAGGATTATAAACATGTAACAATCCAGCAGCCCGTTCTAGCCTATGGAGAACAGGTAGCCTTGCAATAGTGAAAAACAAGAATGGCTGTAATTCACTATTAGGACATGCCACACACATCAGGGCTTGTCCTACCTTATTCTTAGAATGCACCATGCCCTTGGGCTTACCATAGGGGTGACTAATATGAAGAAAAGGGAAGGGTTAAGGACTGGCAAGTGGGTGTACTTGCCCAGTCAGCATGACAGTACCAGAATGCAAGCAGGCTCTGCAATGGCAGACCTTAGATACATTTTACAAGGCCGCTTCTGTGGGTGGCACAATCAGTGCTGCAAGCCCACTAGCAGCATTTGGATTACACGCCCTGGGCACACTCAGTGCACTGTGCAAGGGTCTGATAAATAAACCAAACATCCAATCATGGAACCACTAATCAATACATCAATTTACAGTAGGGAGCACTCGCACTGTGGCACTGGACAGCAGAGGCACAGTGCCCAAAGCATCTAACACCAGAAAAACACAAGAGGTAAAAGCAAAAATGGAAGGAAGACCCACGCCAATGGTGCCAGGTCTAACAATTCCGCTTTACAGAAATTTGTACGTAGGCTCCTCGATTTAAATAGTGCAATCCAAAGTGTGTCGCAGGTCACATGGTAGCCGTAGATTGCGTATGTGACATAACGTCGACCCTGAAAACGTGCTTTCTCATTGGTGCGAAACCCTAGACAGCCCCATATTGGCAAAACAACTAGACTGTCACATGGTATCATAAAATACCTCTACGCTATTTTAAAGTGCCAAATTGAAATTTTAAAGTTGAACCCAAAATGGAATTATATAAATATTGCTATTACCGATTTATTGTGACAATTATTAGTTCTGATGTTATTTATCTCTGATATATCTATTTTATAGTATGTTTAAATCAAGTTGGTGACAATACGAAATATGAAATCAAATCTTCCAATAGGCCAAATCATTACAAGGAAAATCTACTAATTTATGGCACTATATGAAACAAACGGATCGCTTTGTTTGTGTGTATATCTTAATGAACATTTAGCTCTACATAAGAATCATATTGCCATCTTGTTTAACTTGCCCATTAAAGTGTTGTGTGTGTGTATGTGTGTGTCATATTGGCTATCTGCCTCCGCATAAGGACCAATTTGGCATATTGTTTATCTATGCTATGTCAACTATCCTATCAATAATGAACAGATCACGTTGTCTGTGTGTTCTAGTGACCATTATGTCACCTCATATGGACCAAACTACCCTATTATTTATGTCAACCAACTATCCTACATAGCAACATTTCATTCTCTTCATTCTGCATTATGACTGTAATGATCTAAAAACTACATGTTCTGATTAGGTTTTTTCTTATATGACCACGTTTACAGGATGTACAAATAATAGCATTTTCCAAGGGTAAATCCTTATTCAGGCCGCATTTAAAAGTATTTAAAGAGAAGTGCCAATAAACTTCTCTCTTTTTGCGGATTTGAATATCGTCTGGTACTTCGATTTTTTCTAATATTCGCCAGCGAATATCATCTGGTTTATGGTTAAAATCAATATAATGTTTAACCAAGGGTGCCATAAGTTTGCCTGTCCTAATGGCTGAACGATGTTCTGTTAATCTTGCTTGAAGAGCCCTAGATGTCTCTCCAACGTAACCTAGTTGGCACGGGCAAAGAATAAGATAAATAACATTCTGAGTTTTGGAGTTCCATAATTGTTGTGCCTGTATGTTAAAGCCATTAAAAGTCATAGTTTCACCCTCTACTGTACTGTCACAAGACTTACAAGAAAAACATCTTACAGTTCCCTTTACTGGTGTACTACCATTAATGGTTTTTTGTGTAAAAGCAGGTCCAGTATTATGGGAAACAAATCTAGAGTGTACAATCATAATCTTAATATTGTTATTGCGACGATGATCATAAAAGCTTTGCAATCTTTTTCTTTTGTTCCGGGTCACTATTTAAAATGTGCCAATTTGAGTTTATAATCTGTTTGACTTTGGCAATTAAAGTAGAATGTTTAATGACACATACTAATTGTGGATCTTTAATAATTTTTGTAGTTTTTTAAGAGGTGGTCCATTTCGTAGAAATCTTGCTCTTTTATATGATTCTCTCACCAGCTGGTGAGGGTAACCTCTAGATAGAAATTTCATTTTCATTGTAGCAGCCTGTGTGACAAAATGAGATAAATTGTCTATGTATCTGGACCAATGGGAAATAGACTCAAAAAATGGGGCTACTTCGTTATAAATATATTTGTCTTCAATCAAAGCCACGTAGGTGTTTGCTATGGATGGCGCAACTGAAACATCCATACTTTCGCCTTTTATTTGGCGGAATAACTGTTGTCCATATAGTTACTGCTTACCTATATACCGTGTTAAGTTAGCATGAGTTTCTTAAATGTTTAAACGCCATTTTTCCTTTTGCTGCTGTTTGCACACGACACATAATTGTTATTTTAGCTTTCAACCTAGAAGAGCGTTGTGATTTACATGAGAATAATATGTTATTGCTCTGATATCAGCTTTGCTTTGTAAACTGTCTGCACAGTGAGTGCTGAAGCCTCCAAGGATAACTTGACACAGTGTTGTTGTGAGGTCTGATCTTCGCACCTTCCTAGACATAACATAAATGCAGCTGCTGCCAAAATCTGGCTTTACGCACGTTTTATATTGCTTTGCTTAGAGAACACGTAACACACTTGATGGTGCTTCGCATGCAGAGAGCTGGTGGAAGATGATGTGATCCTCTGCCACTGAAATTTTGAGGTAAGGGCCCGCCCTGCTAAAACCGAAAGAGACCTTCATAGATATAATATACTATGCTAGTTAGGGAGGGTGAGAAATAGGTGTTGTTAATTCCTATTCATTTCAGCCTTTTAGTATGCTATCACCATTTGCTTTCCATGGATTAGTAACTATGCTGATAACTTTACTTCTGATAATATGTTTGCTTGTATTGTCTAAGATACTGCGTTTGAGAACCCTGCATTAGTAAATAAATATTTCAAATATGCAAGTGTCCTCTTTTACTCCACGTTCTGGTTTGAAATGATTGCATAACGAAAGAGTGTTCATGTGTTCCACGATACCCGAGGTATTCTAAGTTCATGTTCTGGTCTGTCTAAACGTTGGGAAGTTATACTGACCAATGAGACACTGTAGCTAGCTCGGTAAGGGGATTTTGAGTACTGAGGTGAGTTTTGGGCCACCCTAAGTCACTGAGGTTCCAAACCTCTATGCACAGTTCTGTAGGAGAACAGAATTCCCGCTACAGTCCGAATTCAAAAATATTTTCTGTTAAGACCAAATTTAAACATTCTAGTATAAAAGATTTCGGGCGAGGGATATTAACTTCTCTATGAACCAATCCACTGCTTCTAAGGCTTATTTCTGTGGTATGTTACTATATAGTGACTCTATATCTAGAGTCACAAAAATGTCTGTTTGTGGATTAAATCTTGGATACTCTACTTTAGTAATCATTTCATCAGTATATTTAATGTAAGAGTTAGTCTGTGGAATAAAAGGTCTTAATATTTTATCCTCAAACTTGGATACGGATTCTTTTACTGTTTCAATAGTGGAAACTATGGGTCGATATGGAGGATTCTTTTTATTGTTATGTATCTTTGGGATACCATAGATACATGATGTTTTATTTTTAGAACTGTTCAGATATTCATGTTCTTTAGTAGTAATATTACCTGCATTCATTGCTTGATTGGTTAAAATTTGAATCTTTTGCGATGTTTTAAGTATGGGATTAGATTTTATTTTTGAATAAAAAGTCTTTATCTAGTTTCTTGGAGATTTTAAAAGTTATGCGGGCTGAATTACTCCGCCATCATAAACCTGGTACCCCGAAGGTGGTTTAATTCAGCCTGTCGTAAAGCGCTATCCGCCCTAAAAAAGGCTATACATAAACCCAACAGAAATACAGCTGAGATAGCCAAACTTAGAAAGGACTACAAAATGGCTCAACAAAATTGTAAAAGGGAATTAAAGAAAAACTTATGGGCCCAACTCCACGAGAGCTGCCTAACCAAAGACACCTCCCAGTTTTGGCGCGTAGTAAAATCACCTTTTTTGGTTGACGCCAAAACTCCCCAGCACCTAGATGTGGCCGTGACTGCTGACGAGTGGGTGACCCATTTTTCAAAAATCTTTGGGGGCTCCCCAGTTGATACCACAAAAACGGTCAAGCTAGTAAATGATTCTACCAAGGCACAAGTATTTCCCATCGAACTTCATTTTAACTTAAGTGAGGTCATTTATGCCTTAATGACCTCCAAAACTGGTAAGGCGCCTGGTCCTGATGAGTCCCTCTTGATATTTTTGTAAATAATATAGAACTATGGTCCCCCATCGTCGCCCAGGTGATGGCGGCAGTCTCCAAAATTGGCCTAATAGATTCCTGGTCTTCCTCCATCTTGCTCCCTATCTACAAAAAGGGGGATCGCAACAACCCAGCCTGTTACAGGCCAATTTCTCTCCTGGACTCCTTGGGGAAAGTCGCCGGGCTTCTGCTCCTGGAACGTCTCCAAGACTGGGCGTCGGGGAATAACATCCTGACCAACCTCCAGTACGGATTCCAGGAGGGGCTTGGTACCGTTGAACAGGCTTTAAACCTAACTCTATTAATAGGCAAATACGCAGGGGCCAAAGGTGGCAATTTATACTTAGTGTATGTTGACCTCAGCGCAGCGTTCGACTGCGTGATACACTCCAGGCTGTGGTCCATTCTTAGTGAACTGGGGGTTGATCCCCCCTCATTAAATTCCTTCGTGAGCTCTACTCTGACGCCACAGCATGCGTGAGATACGGGATTGGCGGCGAATCAACGCCCTCATTCTCAGTAAATAAGGAAGTTAGACAGGGCTGTGTCCTAGCCCCTTTCTTGTTTAACCTCTATACTAACGGGCTGGAATCAGCCATGTTAGAAAGGAGCCAGGACCTTCCATCCATCAACCATCGCCCTATTCCCGCTTTACTTTACGCGGATGACTCCGTCATTCTAGCAAGGACATTAATTAATCCAGCTGCAAAAACAGTTAGATAAATATTGCCAGTTCATGCTCTCTCTGGGGTTAAAAGTTAACAAAAGTAAGACCTTTGTCATGCACACTGGTCCTAAGGCAAAGATTTACAAGCCCGTTTTTATAGAACAAGTTAGATTGGAACGTGCCAGGGAATATCCTTACCTAGGCATTTTAATGGACGATCAGTTATCTTGGAAACAAGCAGTGGCAAGTAAGAAAATGCTCTATCAGAGAGCAACTTCAGCTCTTGTTTCCTTTTCAAGAAAACTGGGTAAATCAGCGCCATATGAGTTGCTCAAAATCTTTCACGCAAAATGTAATAGCGTAGCAACCTATGGCGCTGGCGTCTGGGGCTATGTAATGTAATGTAATGTAATGTATGTAATGTAAATTCATACTTGTATAGCGCACTACTCACCCGCAAGGGTCTCAAGGCGCTTGTACGAATACCGCTGTGGAACCCATCCGGGCTTTCCCTGTGAGGTGTCTACTCCTGGGTACCCCCAAGGTGGAGGCCAGGCATCCTTAGCGTTGTGGGGGCCGTTGTGGAGATTAAGCAAGCTATTGCCCAGAGTTGCAGAGTGGGACTCCATGATTGGAATAGGCACCGAGGCGAGAATTATCAGGTCCGTGGAATTTTTGAGCCCAAGACCCACCGAGGCGGGGAATTGAACCCTGGTCCCGGGCTAGACCTCTGCATCAGGGTCTGCCGCTCTAACCATTGAGCCTCACTTCTCCACATGCTCCCATAGACGATCTACAAACGGTCCAAAATGGGTTTTTAAAATACATTCTGGCACTTCCCCTAAGTGCTCCAATATACGGTTCCCATATCGAGCTAGGTATCGAATATATAACTGACAACATCAGATGCCAGCCGATTCTTTTATGGCACCGTATTTGGAATAAACCCCAATGCCACTTAACCCGTACCCTAATAGAAGATTGCCTATCCTTGGCGAGTTGGAAAAAAATACCTTGGTTATTGTACGTTTCCAACTTTCTAAAGGATTTGAACTGCACATCTTACTTCACTGAACCTTCTTCAACATCTGATATCAGTAGAAAGGCGTTGAAAAATCTCTGTTTAAGCCATCTGAGAGATCTACGCCTTTCCCATGAAGTATTAAAGCCAACAAATGTGCAGATCTTAATGGTCCAAACCTCCCCTGGTAGCCAGCCTTATTTAACATTCTTTTTATCTAACCACGAAAAATTTGTTCTAACTAGGTTCCGTTTTAATTCTTTTTTCCGCCTTATCACCTTCCCCAAAGAATTAAACTGATCACATGACCTGGCAAAATGTCCGTGCGATGGTGTATCATCCCAATCGACCATCCACCTAACATTGTTCTGTCGCTATTATGAGCAATCTCGCAAGCGCTGGATCACCCCACTTCTTCGATCAATGGGGTTGAGAACCTGTCGTCCAGCTTTTCTGGCACTTCAGTTGCTAGACTCACAACATGTAGCCAAATGTGTAGCTCTTTTTCTAAAATCATGTTTGAAAATACGCTGTAAAATTGGGTCACCGTCTCCTTGAATTGTTGTCTATTTGATTAATCCTGTAAACCGGTTTTTACCAAATGTTTTTAAACAATACTCTGTTTTTATCTGTGTTATAACACTGTGTTTTAAACAATCCAATGGACTTTTATGATGTACTTTTTATGATTTAACTGAATGTTAATCGAATAAAAGTTTGAAAATACGCTGTAAAATTGGGTCACCGTCTCCTTGAATTGTTGTCTATTTGATTAATCCTGTAAACCGGTTTTTACCAAATGTTTTTAAACAATACTCTGTTTTTATCTGTATTATAACACTGTGTTTTAAACAATCCAATGGACTTTTATGATGTACTTTTTATGATTTAACTGAATGTTAATCGAATAAAAGTTTTTGAAATGAATAAAAAGTCTGATTGTTAAGCATAGTCGACATCTTAAGTTCATAATCATCAGTGTTGACCACTACGGTCCCTTCACCCTTGTCACAATTTTTTACAGTAAGTGTTTGATTCTGAGTTAAGGATTTTAATGACATGAATTCCTCCTTATTCAGATTATACGTGGGTTTTTTAATAAACTGAAGTGCTTGTTCAAAGCGGTTCAATACTACATCTTCAAAGACCTCAACTTCTGGTCCCACTTGATCTAAGGTTGGTGTGAAAGTAGACGGTAAAGATACAATATTTTAGCTGTATATAGGGAAGTTCTTTTATCCACATTCAAGAAGAATTTATGTAATCTGATTTAACGAAAAAATCAATATATGTCTTGATATAACTCAAATTTATTGACAGAAGCATGGGGAACAAACGATAACCCTTTATATAACAGAGTCATGCTAGCCGTATCAAGGGTATTGAAATACAAATTGAAAATTAGTATTAGATCTCGTGTTTCCAATACTGCCTGATACGGGTTTCTAATATATGTTGAGGATCCGGTTGGTAGTGGTGACTCTGGTAATTGTCCCTGGGTTGGAGTTGAAATCTCACTCTCTGATGGCCCCTGCGTGTTCCACGCTGCCCTAAAAAAGGTTGGCTTGTGTTTCTTTTTGTATTAAATGTGCTTTAAGGACCTTAAGATTCATAATAATGGGGAGGGCGTGGCTTGGCCAGCGAGCATGGCGGTTGTGTAGAGCGCGAGGTCCGACCAGCCTTGTGGACATCCTGAAGAAATATCCTGCCCTGGTCCGTGTAAACAGGTCCAGACGAGTCGGACCGATGCCTGTCCCCGGGGTCCTCCCCTGATGGCGAGTGGTGGTGCGGGAGCTGCTTCCAGCGCCCCGGGCGTCGCCCGTGATCGGAGTGCTCTGGTGCGGCCTACACAGCCGGGGCCTCAATTTTGGCGTGGCCCGAAGTATCGGAGCGGTTGTGCCGGGAGCGCGGGCGGCGCTGACCTGTCGCACCCCCTGGGGGCCTGGTGCTCCCACGGGCTGAATATCCTGCGATATGACGGCGGGAGGTGATTGATGAGTTGTGTCCAGCGGAGGCCCTGGTTGGGAGTCGCCGGATACGCGCGGAGCTGTGGTGCCATTGGGCGGACGTGGAGCGACGGCGCCCGACCACCGAGGGGCATGCCTGGGTAGAAAAGAGACGCCGCCGATACCCCAAGTCAGTGCTACCACGAGTCGGGCCGCGGAGGCCACGGGGCAGTTACTCGGGGGTCTTGTCGGGCCCTGGTGTGAAGCTGTTTGTGGCGCTGAGCCTGGATTGAGCTCGAGACCAGTCTAGCGGTGGGGTGTATGCTGGAAGGTGCAGCGGGGGCCCGCTCGACGCCATCGGAGTCCCTTGTGGGGGGCCTCATACATCTTCCCCCCCCCGGCCATCTCTGGGACGGGAGTCGGACGGTCGGCGGCCATATTTGAACCTGGGGCCCTGTGGCAGGATTGCGCCACACACCGAGAGCACGATGATGAGAGGCGGCGGTGGCCAGAGCAAGCAGGGGCCAATTGATAAAATCACGGAGGCGGCCGGCGCAAAGGGAGTGCCGGCACAGGTACCGGACAATGCAGCACTCATGGCGGTGATCACACAATCCCGGGACGTCCTGGACGCCAAGATTGGGGCAGTGGGCTTGGATGTTATGCTTCTCCGACAGGATCTGCAGAATGCTGTGGAGAGCATGCGGGCACAGAGACACGCATAACAGAGGTAGAGGATGACGTTTCCTCCCTGAAGAAGAGAGTCCTGGTCCTTGAGAGGACCCAGAAGGGCCTAGTCCAGACAGCGGAGGAGGCGGAGGGACGCGCACGGCGCAGTAACCTACGGTTTATTGGCTTCCCGGAGGATTGTGAGGAAGGGAACGCAGAGAGCTTCTTAACACAATAGCTGGAGAGCTGGATTCCACCTGATGTCCTGTCCTGCTGCTTTGTGATCGAGAGGGCCCACCGGGAATTGACGCAAAAACCACCAGCTGGGGCGCGCCCGGGCCCCATGATCGCTAAACTTCTGAACTATGCCGACAGCGACACGGTGCTGAAACAGGCACGGCTAAAGGGCAAGCTAACTTACGACAACGCCAATATCCTGATATTTCCGGACTACACCAAACACGTGCAACAACAACGCCAATCCTTCGCTGCGGCTAAGGCCCGCCTCAGGGGTCTGCAGCTGCAGTACGCTTTGCTCTATCCTGCGAGGTTGCGGGTAATATTTCAGTCCCGCACCTTCTTCTTCGACACTCCGGAGGAGGTCTTCCAATGGACAGATGAGACTGTGAAGATTAGGCCCAACACGGCGAAGGGCGGGGAGTCCAACTCCTCTGCGAGTAATTCGGCCGGGGGAGGCCAGGAGGGTCGGCGTAGGCGCAGGGGCCGCTCGCGCTCAAGCCGCAGCTCAAAATCTAGAACAACCACACGCCAAGATGAGGAGGCGCCGGAAGTCCAGGAGGATGTGCCTTGACATTTGAGAGACCTGACTTGTAATTTGCTTGAATGCTTTATCTAAAGGGACCAGTCGCACTGCTGTTAAGGCTGGCGTCCCACATGGTTTGGTTGGGAGGGAGCAACGGCCTAGTTCCCTATGGGCTGCTGTGAGGGGTTCAGTTGGAAGGGTTGGTACTTGGCTCCCAGTTGGGGCCAGGATCATGCTCTGACCACGACAGGTGCTTCCACGTTTGGGAGGTGTGGGGTGGTGGGTGGGCAGGGAGTAGTTGGGGGTTGGTTTCGAGGGGAGGGGAGAGGGTTTGCGCTGAACCTACTGCTTGCTGACTGTTTTCAGGTTTGCCAGGGCTGCCGGCGCAGGGCTGGTATGCGATACATAGTACATTATAAATGGTTTTTGATGGTGAGGGAGTGCGGCTAGGCCCGGGTGGGACACGGATCATGTGCTGGAAAGTGCGGGGATGCTAGACAAAGTGAAACGGGGGGCTGTGTTTACGTGGGCCAAGAGGAGGGGGACTGACATACTCCTCCTGCAGGAAACACACCTGCTCGGCACCAAGGCGCTGTGCCTTCAGAGAAATGGGTTCACACACGCATATCACTCGGGGTTCACGAGAGGATCACGGGGGGTAGCGGTCCTTATACACCATAGGGTCCCCTTTACCCATAAACGCTACTTCCCTGAGCAAGAACCCTCCCACCAGCACAACGAACCCCAGCCAAGCGGCCACCAACCTCACGAAATGGATCAGCGACTGAGCAGACGACCTTGCCCCTCTGAAGACCCCGCCGAGCAGACCCGGCAGCAAGAAAGCACCATGGTTTAACGACGAACTCAAGAGCTCCAAGAAGAACTGCAGAGCACTCGAGAAAACCTGGCGCAGAGACCCAACACCGGACAACATGACTGCCCTCAAGCTCGCCACCCGAAAACACCACCAACTGATCCACGCCACCAAGAAAACCGCATTCAAGGAACGACTGGACAACAACGCACACAACAGCAAAGAACTCTTCAACATCGTGAAAGAGCTCTCCAACCCCAACGCCGGAAACAACGACATCACCCCTTCGCAAGACCTCTGCAACTCCCTCGCCTCCTACTTCCACAACAAGATCGCGGACATACACAACAGCTTCAGCACTCAACCGACGCACGCCACGACCGAACCACCGCCCCCCACAACCACCCTCCGCGCCTGGACCCCGATCAGCACCGAAGACACCGTCAACACGATGAACTCCATCCACTCCGGATCTCCGACAGACCCCTGCCCTCACCACGTCTTCAACAAGGCCGACGCTGTCATCGCACCCCACCTGCGGGACATCATCAACACCTCCTTCGACACCGCTACCTTCCCGGAGAGCTGGAAGCACGCCGAACTCTGCGCCCTACTTAAGAAGCCATCAGCCGACCCCACCGACCTCAAGAACTACCGCCCCATCTCGCTGCTCCCGTTTCCGGCAAAAGTCATCGAGAAGACCGTCAACAAGCAACTGGCCGCCTTCCTCAAGACGAACGGCTCCCTCGACCTCTCGCAGTCTGGCTTCCGGGCCAACCACAGCACCGAGACCGCCCTGATCGCAGCTACCGATGACATCCGAGCCCTGCTCGACAACGGAGAAACAGCGGCCCTCATCCTCCTGGACCTCTCCGTGGCCTTCGACACTGTCTGCCACCGTACCCTAGTACAGCGCCTCAGCAACGTCGGAATCCAGGAGAAGGAACTGGAGTGGATCATCTCCTTCCTCGCCGGAAGGACACAGAGAGTCCGCCTCCCCCCGTTCAGATCGGAGGCCACCGAAGTCATCTGCGGCGTTCCTCAAGGCTCCTCGCTCAGCCCAACACTCTTCAACGTCTACATGAGCCCCCTCGCAGCCATCGCACGCCAGCACAACCTCAACATCATCTCCTACGCCGACGACACCCAGCTGATCCTCTCCCTCACCAACGACCCCGCCACCGCCAGAGCCAACCTACACAAAGGGATGACAGACGTTGCCAAGTGGATGATGAACAGTCGCCTGAAACTGAACTCGGACAAGACGGAAGTCCTCATCCTGGGATCTTCACCCTCCGCCTGGGACAACTCCTGGTGGCCCCCCGCCCTGGGCAGCGCACCCAAACCCACAGACCATGCACGCAACCTGGGCTTCATCCTGGACTCCTCCCTCTCCATGACCAGACAAGTCAACGCCGTCTCCTCGTCGTGCTTCAACATCCTGCGCATGCTACGTAAGATCTTCCGATGGATCCCCACCGAGACCAGGAAGACGGTCACCCAGGCCCTCGTCACCAGCCGTCTGGACTACGGCAACTCCCTCTACGCCGGAACCACCGCCAAACTCCAGAAGAGACTCCAGCAGATCCAGAACACCTCAGCACGACTCATCCTGGACATCCCCCGCGGCAGCCACATCTCCGGACACCTGAGAGACCTGCGCTGGCTCCCGGTCAACAAGAGAATCACCTTCCGGCTCCTCACCCACGCACACAAAGCCCTACACAACCAAGGCCCAGGATACCTCAACAGCCGCCTCAACTTCTACGCTCCCAAACGCCAGCTTCGATCGACCAGCCACGCCCTCGCCGCCGTCCCCCGCATCCGAAGAGCCACCACAGGAGGAAGGTCCTTCTCCTACCTGGCTGCCAAGACTTGGAACTCCCTTCCGACCCACCTCCGCCTGACCCAAGACCACCTCGCCTTCAGGAGGCAACTCAAGACCTGGCTGTTCGAGCAGTAGCGGACCCCCTCCCCCCAGCGCCTTGAGACCCTCCGGGTGAGTAGTGCGCTATATAAATGCTTTGATTGATTGATTAATTGATTGACTGACTCACAGGGCAGATTTGTTTTTGTACATGGAGAGATTAGGGGAGACCCAGTCCTTATTGGTAGTGTGTACGCCCCGCCTCCGCTCCAATGGCCCCTGGTCGAGAAGCTGCTTTCCTTGTGGGTGGACATGCCAGATGCCCTGTCCGTAGTGGGAGGGGATTGGAACGATGTGGTGGACGTCACATGTGATAGAGGGTGCAGCGCGGTTGGAGATCGTGGCGTGGCGGGAGGGGAGAGCCATACATCTCGGTTGCGGGCCCTGGTCACAGGTCTAGATTGGTTGGACAAATGGAGACATAAACATGGCTTGCGCAGGGAGTACACATATTTTTCAGCAGCGCAAGACTCCTTCTCTAGGCTTGATTACATTTTCGTTCCAAGGGGAAAAGCGAATAGGATTCTGTCTGCCGAAATCCTGCCAAGGGCACTGTCTGACCATTTGCCGGTCTACGTCATACTTGATACTGGGTGTGCTCGGCAGCCCTTCCGGTGGCGTTTGTCACCATGGCAGCTGATGCAGGAGTCCTACCGAGCCCATATGACCTGTGAACTTGCTCATTTCCTGTCTGCAAATGTGGGAACCGTGGACTCCTCTGCGACGCTCTGGGAGGCGATGAAGCCCGTGCTGCGCGGCGTTGACATCTCGTGGTGCACTGCAGCGCGTAAGGAGAGGCGTAGAGACCTAGTGCAGCGAGAGGCTGATATAGAGGAGCTGGAAAGCAGGGGGAGAGAGGAGGACGGGGGCCGGCCAGGAGACAGCTGGCTCTGGCACAGCGACAATACTCTGCAGTGCTTCTGGACGAGGCCAGGCAGGCATGGCTGGCTACGCATAGTCGTATATATCAATGGGGCGATAAGTCCAGCAAGATGGTGCATTGTCTGTGCCAGGGCGTCATGCACGCCCAACCCCTGCCCCGGATAGTAGGACTGGATGGGGAGCCTCTTTTGGAACCGGCGGCGATGGCCGAAAGCTTTGCTACATATTATGAGGCCCTCTACGCGTCACAGGAATGTTTGGAGGCGGAGGTCGTGCAACGATTTATTGATGACCTTCCACCTAGGGCCGTCTCAGATGAGGCACGTGAGATATTAGACCGCCCCTGATAGATAAGGAGCTAGCCACAGCGCAGAGCTGGTTCAGGCGCCTTAATTCGGCGCTCAGCCGGTTTCTGTGGGAGGGGGGCACGGCACAAGTTGCCATGCGGACCTGTTTCCGGTCGACCTACACTGGGGGCCTGGCCACTTCAGATGTGCTATCCTATTACCAGGCATCCCATCTATTGGTTTTGCACGACTGGTGGTATGCGGACGGAGGCGACCCCGCCTACGCGGTAGAGAGGGCTTTGATGGGCACAGCATCCGTCCACACACTACTATACTCGGCGCCTCTCAGGAAATCTCTGCCATCCATCACACAGGTGGTTTTTCAGGTCTGGAAGCAGACCCTACGTAGGATGGGTTGGTTGGGTTGGTGGAACGTACTCACCCAAGTGACCCCCCTGTGGTGCAATGGCCGCCTACCTCAGCTGGACACGTTGCTGGGCTTTCGGGGATGGGGTGCGATCGGCATCTCTACCTTAGGAGACGTTATGTCGGGTGGCGTGCTCAAGTCCTTTGACGACCTGCGAGTAGAATTCGAGATGCCGAGAACTCAGTTCTATAAATATCTTCAATTCCGATATGCTCTGATGCCATATATAGTGGGGTTGGACGACCTCCCCGAATTTAGCCAGATAGAGGCCAAAGTTTTTATGGGGGAGCTACCCGACAAAATTAAAAAAATTATTTCATCCTGCCCGACATATAGTTACCTTCATTCAGGCACCCATAATTGATAGGTAAAAACCATAAAGTGCAGTAGTTCAGTGGTTAAAAAGAGAAACATATAGAAAAGCGTAGATGAAGTAAAGATAAAATAGAATAGAATTATATACATCCTTTCCCCAATACCCAGCCATAAAATAGTTTTTAGTATATAATAAAAAGGACTGTCTATACACATCTGATAGCTTACTTATCACTTTTTGTGAGATGTAATATTCGATTACAGATCTGATCCTCTCCATCCTGCTTCTCAGTACAACCCAAGTACGCCCAGCATGGCTGAGGGAGGGATATGAGGAGAAAGCACCTCCTTTCACTGAAAGGGAATTAAACATCCTAGCAGAGGGGGGTGAGGTCAAATTTCCTCAGCTTTTTGGGGGGCCTGAAGACCAGTTGAGCAATTCAGCGCATGCCAGACTATGGGCCGCCATTGGGGAGCACTACAGTGCAGTGGACATCCATAACCGGAAGGCCAGGGCATGCCCCAACCGCTGGGAGGACCTAAAAGTCTGGCCTGGCACAAGGCTGAGGAGATATTGGGCCAGTCCTCTGAGCACCATGTGCATCTGCCCAGCCTAGAGCCAATGTACAGGAGGCTCCTGCGGGCAGCCTGGCCAACCCTTCATGCTCAGCTGGAGGAGCATGAGCAGCAGAGCAGCAAATTGATGGTAAGTGCATTAACTGCAATATGTGTCTGAAAGTATGATGTGAGGGAAGCAGAGCTGTACCATCATGTCGACCATGCCTTCATTTACCTATTCTGTGTAAATGCAGTCATCATAAGGCCAAAGGCTCACTGTGGCACATAGAATGTACAGAGCAGAGTGCATTCTGGGAGTGGTGGTTTTAATATGCCAACTGGTGAATTGAGCAACACTGGTGCATTTGTACATAAATGTGCACTGCCAGCACCATTAACAGTTAACCAAGGGCATTACAACCGATGTGTGCATTGGATGAGGAATGGTACAGATACTGTCCAGTGTGTGGATGAGAGGCCAATGGGTCCACATACACACGTCTTACCAACAGTGGCTTGTATGTCATTTGTCCAGTGACGGTAGCTGTAACAACTAGCCTCAACTGTTCACCAGTGTACAGCACTACCTGATCAGTCTTCGAAGCTAATATGTGG
Source organism: Lissotriton helveticus (assembly GCF_964261635.1). Taxonomy (NCBI): domain Eukaryota; kingdom Metazoa; phylum Chordata; class Amphibia; order Caudata; family Salamandridae; genus Lissotriton; species Lissotriton helveticus. The sequence goes on from NC_136068.1 coordinate 1,792,526,909, forward strand.
CACTGGATTGTATGCTTTTGTGATGGAATATCAAAAGGTTAGACTCCCTACTTAGCAAAGCTAATATCCCAGACCCTATATGGATGTGTGCCCCCCAATCTGCATTTGTGCTGTCTCATACAATGCTACATAGCAGATGAAATGTGTCATAAAGTAAAATTGCAGAAACTCAATATCACAGGCCTATTCCAATACCATTCAGACTGTCTCTGATCTCCTTTTGTAGACTGGTCTTGGAAGCTGCCTATGTAGTAATGACAGGAGAAACAGATGACAAGAATGCAGAAGATGAGGTTTGGTCAGTACAGAAGTGTGAGCCATCAACATTCAAGTGAGATGTCCATGTGCGAGTTAAATCAGGAGATCACAGTGAACATACTCGTACTTTAGGCTCCAATTCACTTACATCTGTATAGTGTGATCAGAGTAAACAAAGTCTGCCCTTGCCTTGTGTAGTTATGTATCTTGTTCTGATGTGAACAACCCCTACATTACGATTTGTCTTACATTTCAGTGGGCTCAGCTGGCCCTGAGGACCAGGATATGTTTCGGAGCAGGACATCTCTGGTGCGCCGGCAGCCACCACCTCTCTCTACGACTGATGAAGAAGAGGACAAGAAAGTACATTTCACATTAGGAGGCAGGGGAATTGCGCCTACCCAGTTCTGAGCAGGAAGACACCTCTGGTGATATGGACTAGGTGAAGACTGATAACATTAAAGGCAAGGTGGAAGAACTAGACAACTCTGGCCAGAGGGGGGGGAGGAGATCGACTCTCCTCTGGACCATTCACTATGTTTTTTGGGCGAGGTGTCCCTGGGGCAGGCCACAATACAACCTGGGCCTGCCATCAGCCCCTCCCTAACTCTAGAGGCCCACATTCCATCGGGGTGCTCCAGCTGCATCCTCTGCAACTAGTCCCCCTCAAAGTGGATGCCAGGAATTCCCCAACATCAGCTCCAAACCTGAGACACCACAACACTCAGGTTCAACGCAAACCCCTCCCTGTATTGTAACTTCTGTGGCTGCACCACAGGAAGAGAAGGGGCATGTGAAGATCAGCCAGACATGTCCTCTCGCATCATGCTGAAGATCTGCACTGAGTTGCGTCTGATGCGAGAGGAAAATGCAAGAGCCATGGCCACCCTCACTGCCAGTGTCACTCCTTGGGTGCAGCCATGCTGTCTGTCATAGCCCAACTTCTCTCCCACACCACCCTCAATGTTTCAACCTGTACGTTACCACACACTGTTTCACCCGTACTCCTCGTGTATCCCAACCCTGTGTGGTACCTGGTCCTGCACCGGCCAGCCAGGAGCCTGCTTTGGATTCTGAGGATCTAAACATTGTGACGATTGGGGATAACCAGAAGGACAGTTGATCTGTTGGACTCTGACATTGTTTGGGACACTTATTTACTTTGCCCCTTGCATAAAGACTGGTTCCCCTGACTCATCCGGACGTGTTTTATTTATTTTGCCCCCTCTCCAAGTCCCCTTGTCTTTTCTGTATAAAGAACATTATTTGTTTTCCTTTCTTCCTTCCAAAGGGACTGTTTTTTTTCTTGTTCAAATTATTTCATTTACATAAACTTATATTTTCATTCATACTTTCTCTATCTTGTTTAACTTCATGGTGAATGTCTTGTTCAAAGTATGGACATATATCTTGGGAGTTGTTATTTGCTCTGCACATGATAGCTTGTTGCACTGATGGGGTTACACTTTTACATGAGTCACTCACATCAGTACATAATACACAACTTAGTCTTGACTTGTGAGGAGATTTTATTTGCACATATTGATGCTAGATGATATATTTGAGATGTGATCAAGGGGGATCGTGCCTGCGACTTTGCAAAGTTGGAGAAGAGGATTGCTGCAAGTGAGTACGTTTGGGTTGTCACCGAGGTGCAGGTTGGAGTGATGCATCTGCTTGTACAGGGGGAAGTACATGGACAAGGGCTGATGGTGTCTGTTCAGTTGGTGGGTGTGCAGGTGGTGGTAGTGCCAGGACGGAGGGTGGTGATGGATGTGCATGTGGTGGTAGTGTCTCGACAGGGGGTGGTGGTCGATGTGCAAATGGAGGAAGTGCCTGGATAGAGGGTGGTGGCAGAAGTTGCAGGTGGGGGAGTGCCTGGACAGGGGGTGGTGGTGGGTGTATACTCTTGCTGTGATCATGTGCAGTGTGTGGCACAGGTGTATGGGTGTGATGTGCTGCAGGCAGATGTGATGTCTCCCCTCTCTGCATTGACCTTGAAGGGAGACTTTGGATCTATTTCAGCATGCCCTCCATTATCTTCATGGCCAAGGAATGGTGTCTTGCACTCTTCTCCCTTTGGATAGATATAATGTCTTTGATATTCTTGGACATGTCTTGCCAAGATCCATCTATCCTGTCCAACACCTGGGTCAGTCTGTCCACAATCTGAGGGATATGCCACTTGTCCTGCAGAGCCTCAGGCATGTGTGACAGGGTAGCCCATATGCCACGAGTGTCCTGTCTCACATCTGCCTGCTGTTGGAAGAAGTCCTCCGCCACTGGCCACCCTGGCCATCTTCTGGCCCTCTCTGCAGGGGATGGCCATGGATGAGATTGCTAGGTATACCAGCAGGGGGAAGGTGGCAGGTAGTAGTCTGTAAACAGGAGATTGGTGCCCAGGGGATACATGCACGACAACAAGGTTGGTACCTCCCTCAGATGGTTGAGAGACTGCCTGAGATGCACTGTCTAGGGAGGAGTGTGTAGGGGAACCACCACGTCTTTCCTGGATGTGAGGGAGTGATGTCTGTGTTTGGGTGTTTGTGAGCTGTGGCTGGTTAGCTCTATGCTGAGGACAGGCAATCTTGAGTTTTAGAGGCTGAGGCACTTTACTGGGCGGAGGGTGTGTGGCCTTGCCAAATTTGGCCAATGTGATAAAGGGAGTAGTTGGGGGTTGGTTTCGAGGGGAGGGGAGAGGGGTTGCGCTGAACCTACTGCTTGCTGACTGTTTTCAGGTTTGCCAGGGCTGCCGGCGCAGGGCTGGTATGCGATACATAGTACATTATAAATGGTTTTTGATGGTGAGGGAGTGCGGCTAGGCCCGGGTGGGACACGAATCATGTGCTGGAAAGTGCGGGGATGCTAGACAAAGTGAAACGGGGGCTGTGTTTACGTGGGCCAAGAGGAGGGGGACAGACATACTCCTCCTGCAGGAAACACACCTGCTAGGCACCAAGGCGCTGTGCCTTCAGAGAAATGGGTTCACACACGCATATCACTCGGGGTTCACGAGAGGATCACGGGGGGTAGCGGTCCTTATACACCATAGGGTCCCCTTTACCCATAAACGCTACTTCCCTGAGCAAGAACCCTCCCACCAGCACAACGAACCCCAGCCAAGCGGCCACCAACCTCACGAAATGGATCAGCGACTGCGCAGACGACCTCGCCCCTCTGAAGACCCCGCCGAGCAGACCCGGCAGCAAGAAAGCACCATGGTTTAACGACGAACTCAAGAGCTCCAAGAAGAACTGCAGAGCACTCGAGAAAACCTGGCGCAGAGACCCAACACCGGACAACATGACTGCCCTCAAGCTCGCCACCCGAAAACACCACCAACTGATCCACGCCACCAAGAAAACCGCATTCAAGGAACAACTGGACAACAACGCACACAACAGCAAAGAACTCTTCAACATCGTGAAAGAGCTCTCCAACCCCAACGCCGGAAACAACGACATCACCCCTTCGCAAGACCTCTGCAACTCCCTCGCCTCCTACTTCCACAACAAGATCGCGGACATACACAACAGCTTCAACACTCAACCGACGCACGCCACGACTGAACCACCCCCCCCACAACCACCCTCCGCGCCTGGACCCCGATCAGCACCGAAGACACCGTCAACACGATGAACTCCATCCACTCCGGATCTCCGACAGACCCCTGCCCTCACCACGTCTTCAACAAGGCCGACGCTGTCATCGCACCCCACCTGCGGGACATCATCAACACCTCCTTCGACACCGCTACCTTCCCGGAGAGCTGGAAGCACGCCGAACTCAGCGCCCTACTTAAGAAGCCATCAGCCGACCCCACCGACCTCAAGAACTACCGCCCCATCTCGCTGCTCCCGTTTCCGGCAAAAGTCATCGAGAAGACCGTCAACAAGCAACTGGCCGCCTTCCTCGAGACGAACGGCTCCCTCGACCTCTCGCAGTCTGGCTTCCGGGCCAACCACAGCACCGAGACCGCCCTGATCGCAGCTACCGATGACATCCGAGCCCTGCTCGACAACGGAGAAACAGCGGCCCTCATCCTCCTGGACCTCTCCGTGGCCTTCGACACTGTCTGCCACCGTACCCTAGTACAGCGCCTCAGCAACGTCGGAATCCAGGAGAAGGAACTGGAGTGGATCATCTCCTTCCTCGCCGGAAGGACACAGAGAGTCCGCCTCCCCCCGTTCAGATCGGAGGCCAACGAAGTCATCTGCGGCGTTCCTCAAGGCTCCTCGCTCAGCCCAACACTCTTCAACGTCTACATGAGCCCCCTCGCAGCCATCGCACGCCAGCACAACCTCAACATCATCTCCTACGCCGACGACACCCAGCTGATCCTCTCCCTCACCAACGACCCCGCCACCGCCAGAGCCAACCTACACAAAGGGATGACAGACGTTGCCAAGTGGATGATGAACAGTCGCCTGAAACTGAACTCGGACAAGACGGAAGTCCTCATCCTGGGATCTTCACCCTCCGCCTGGGACGACTCCTGGTGGCCCCCCGCCCTGGGCAGCGCACCCAAACCCACAGACCATGCACGCAACCTGGGCTTCATCCTGGACTCCTCCCTCTCCATGACCAGACAAGTCAACGCCGTCTCCTCGTCGTGCTTCAACATCCTGCGCATGCTACGTAAGATCTTCCGATGGATCCCCACCGAGACCAGGAAGACGGTCACCCAGGCCCTCGTCACCAGCCGTCTGGACTACGGCAACTCCCTCTACGCCGGAACCACCGCCAAACTCCAGAAGAGACTCCAGCAGATCCAGAACACCTCAGCACGACTCATCCTGGACATCCCCCGCCGCAGCCACATCTCCGGACACCTGAGAGACCTGCGCTGGCTCCCGGTCAACAAGAGAATCACCTTCCGGCTAATCACCCACGCACACAAAGCCCTACACAACCAAGGCCCAGGATACCTCAACAGCCGCCTCAACTTCTACGCTCCCAAACGCCAGCTTCGATCGACCAGCCACGCCCTCGCCGCCGTCCCCCGCATCCGAAGAGCCACCACAGGAGGAAGGTCCTTCTCCTACCTGGCTGCCAAGACTTGGAACTCCCTTCCGACTCACCTCCGCCTGACCCAAGACCACCTCGCCTTCAGGAGGCAACTCAAGACCTGGCTGTTCAAACAGTAGCGGACCCCCTCCCCCCAGCGCCTTGAGACCCTCCAGGTGAGTAGTGCGCTATATAAATGCTTTGATTGATTGATTAATTGATTGACTGACTCACAGGGCAGATTTGTTTTTGTACATGGAGAGATTAGGGGAGACCCAGTCCTTATTGGTAGTGTGTACGCCCCGCCTCCGCTCCAATGGCCCCTGGTCGAGAAGCTGCTTTCCTTGTGGGTGGACATGCTAGATGCCCTGTCCGTAGTGGGAGGGGATTGGAACGATGTGGTGGACGTCACATGTGATAGAGGGTGCAGCGCGGTTGGCGATCGTGGCGTGGCGGGAGGGGAGAGCCATACATCTCGGTTGCGGGCCCTGGTCACAGGTCTAGATTGGTTGGACACATGGAGACATAAACATGGCTTGCGCAGGGAGTACACATATTTTTCAGCAGCGCAAGACTCCTTCTCTAGGCTTGATTACATTTTCGTTCCAAGGGGAAAAGCGAATAGGATTCTGTCTGCCGAAATCCTGCCAAGGGCACTGTCTGACCATTTGCCGGTCTACGTCATACTTGATACTGGGTGTGCTCGGCAGCCCTTCCGGTGGCGTTTGTCACCATGGCAGCTGATGCAGGAGTCCTACCGAGCCCATATGACCTGTGAACTTGCTCATTTCCTGTCTGCAAATGTGGGCACCGTGGACTCCTCTGCGACGCTCTGGGAGGCGATGAAGCCCGTGCTGCGCGGCGTTGACATCTCGTGGTGCACTGCAGCGCGTAAGGAGAGGCGTAGAGACCTAGTGCAGCGAGAGGCTGATATAGAGGAGCTGGAAAGCAGGGGGAGAGAGGAGGACGGGGGCCGGCCAGGAGACAGCTGGCTCTGGCACAGCGACAATACTCTGCAGTGCTTCTGGACGAGGCCAGGCAGGCATGGCTGGCTACGCATAGTCGTATATATCAATGGGGCGATAAGTCCAGCAAGATGGTGCATTGTCTGTGCCAGGGCGTCATGCACGCCCAACCCCTGCCCCGGATAGTAGGACTGGATGGGGAGCCTCTTTTGGAACTGGCGGCGATGGCCGAAAGCTTTGCTACATATTATGAGGCCCTCTACGCGTCACAGGAATGTTTGGAGGCGGAGGTCGTGCAACGATTTATTGATGACCTTCCACGTAGGGCCGTCTCAGATGAGGCACGTGAGATATTAGACCGCCCCTGATAGATAAGGAGCTAGCCACAGCGCAGAGCTGGTTCAGGCGCCTTAATTCGGCGCTCAGCCGGTTTCTGTGGGAGGGGGGCACGGCACAAGTTGCCATGCGGACCTGTTTCCGGTCGACCTACACTGGGGGCCTGGCCACTTCAGATGTGCTATCCTATTACCAGGCATCCCATCTATTGGTTTTGCACGACTGGTGGTATGCGGACGGAGGCGACCCCGCCTACGCGGTAGAGAGGGCTTTGATGGGCACAGCATCCGTCCACACACTACTATACTCGGCGCCTCTCAGGAAATCTCTGCCATCCATCACACAGGTGGTTTTTCAGGTCTGGAAGCAGACCCTACGTAGGATGGGTTGGTTGGGTTGGTGGAACGTACTCACCCAAGTGACCCCCCTGTGGTGCAATGGCCGCCTACCTCAGCTGGACACGTTGCTGGGCTTTCGGGGATGGGGTGCGATCGGCATCTCTACCTTAGGAGACGTTATGTCGGGTGGCGTGCTCAAGTCCTTTGACGACCTGCGAGTAGAATTCGAGATGCCGAGAACTCAGTTCTATAAATATCTTCAATTCCGATATGCTCTGATGCCATATATAGTGGGGTTGGACGACCTCCCCGAATTTAGCCCGATAGAGGCCAAAGTTTTTATGGGGGAGCTACCCGACAAAATTAAAAAATGTATTTCATCCTGCCCGACATATAGTTACCTTCATTCAGGCACCCATAATTGATAGGTAAAAACCATAAAGTGCAGTAGTTCAGTGGTTAAAAAGAGAAACATATAGAAAAGCGTAGATGAAGTAAAGATAAAATAGAATAGAATTATATAGATCCTTTCCCCAATACCCAGCCATAAAATAGTTTTTAGTATATAATAAAAAGGGCTGTCTATACACATCTGATAGCTTACTTATCACTTTTTGTGAGATGTAATATTCGATTACAGATCTGATCCTCTCCATCCTGCTTCTCAGTACAACCCAAGTACGCCCAGCATGGCTGAGGGAGGGATATGAGGAGAAAGCACCTCCTTTCACTGAAAGGGAATTAAACATCCTAGCAGAGGGGGGTGAGGTCAAATTTCCTCAGCTTTTTGGGGGGCCTGAAGACCAGTTGAGCAATTCAGCGCATGCCAGACTATGGGCCGCCATTGGGGAGCACTACAGTGCAGTGGACATCCATAACCGGAAGGCCAGGGCATGCCCCAACCGCTGGGAGGACCTAAAAGTCTGGCCTGGCATAAGGCTGAGGAGATATTGGGCCAGTCCTCTGAGCACCATGTGCATCTGCCCAGCCTAGAGCCAATGTACAGGAGGCTCCTGCGGGCAGCCTGGCCAACCCTTCATGCTCAGCTGGAGGAGCATGAGCAGCAGAGCAGCAAATTGATGGTAAGTGCATTAACTGCAATATGTGTCTGAAAGTATGATGTGAGGGAAACAGAGCTGTACCATCATGTCGACCATGCCTTCATTTACCTATTCTGTGTAAATGCAGTCATCATAAGGCCAAAGGCTCACTGTGGCACATAGAATGTACAGAGCAGAGTGCATTCTGGGAGTGGTGGTTTTAATATGCCAACTGGTGAATTGAGCCACACTGGTGCATTTGTACATAAATGTGCACTGCCAGCACCATTAACAGTTAACCAAGGGCATTACAACCGATGTGTGCATTGGATGAGGAATGGTACAGATACTGTCCAGTGTGTGGATGAGAGGCCAATGGGTCCACATACACACGTCTTACCAACAGTGGCTTGTATGTCATTTGTCCAGTGACGGTAGCTGTAACAACTAGCCTCAACTGTTCACCAGTGTACAGCACTACCTGATCAGTCTTCGAAGCTAATATGTGGCACTGGATTGTATGCTTTTGTGATGGAATATCAAAAGGTTAGACTCCCTACTTAGCAAAGCTAATATCCCAGACCCTATATGGATGTGTGCCCCCCAATCTGCATTTGTGCTGTCTCATACAATGCTACACAGCAGATGAAATGTGTCATAAAGTAAAATTGCAGAAACTCAATATCACAGGCCTATTCCAATACCATTCAGACTGTCTCTGATCTCCTTTTGTAGACTGGTTTTGGAAGCTGCCTATGTAGTAATGACAGGAGAAACAGATGACAAGAATGCAGAAGATGAGGTTTGGTCAGTACAGAAGTGTGAGCCATCAACATTCAAGTGAGATGTCCATGTGCGAGTTAAATCAGGAGATCACAGTGAACATACTCGTACTTTAGGCTCCAATTCACTTACATCTGTATAGTGTGATCAGAGTAAACAAAGTCTGCCCTTGCCTTGTGTAGTTATGTATCTTGTTCTGATGTGAACAACCCCTACATTACGATTTGTCTTACATTTCAGTGGGCTCAGCTGGCCCTGAGGACCAGGATATGTTTCGGAGCAGGACATCTCTGGTGCGCCGGCAGCCACCACCTCTCTCTACGACTGATGAAGAAGAGGACAAGAAAGTACATTTCACATTAGGAGGCAGGGGAATTGCGCCTACCCAGTTCTGAGCAGGAAGACACCTCTGGTGATATGGACTAGGTGAAGACTGATGACATTAAAGGCAAGGTGGAAGAACTAGACAACTCTGGCCAGAGGGGGGGGAGGAGATCGACTCTCCTCTGGACCATTCACTATGTTTTTTGGGCGAGGTGTCCCTGGGGCAGGCCACAATACAACCTGGGCCTGCCATCAGCCCCTCCCTAACTCTAGAGGCCCACATTCCATCTGGGTGCTCCAGCTGCATCCTCTGCAACTAGTCCCCCTCAAAGTGGATGCCAGGAATTCCCCAACATCAGCTCCAAACCTGAGACACCACAACACTCAGTTTCAACGCAAACCCCTCCCTGTATTGTAACTTCTGTGGCTGCACCACAGGAAGAGAAGGGGCATGTGAAGATCAGCCAGACATGTCCTCTCGCATCATGCTGAAGATCTGCACTGAGTTGCGTCTGATGCGAGAGGAAAATGCAAGAGCCATGGCCACCCTCACTGCCAGTGTCACTCCTTGGGTACAGCCATGCTGTCTGTCATAGCCCAACTTCTCTCCCACACCACCCTCAATGTTTCAACCTGTACGTTACCACACACTGTTTCACCCGTACTCCTCGTGTATCCCAACCCTGTGTGGTACCTGGTCCTGCACCTGCCAGCCAGGAGCCTGCTTTGGATTCTGAGGATCTAAACATTGTGACGATTGGGGATAACCAGAAGGACAGTTGATCTGTTGGACTCTGACATTGTTTGGGACACTTATTTACTTTGCCCCTTGCATAAAGACTGGTTCCCCTGACTCATCCGGACGTGTTTTATTTATTTTGCCCCCTCTCCAAGTCCCCTTGTCTTTTCTGTATAAAGAACATTATTTGTTTTCCTTTCTTCCTTCCAAAGGGACTGTTTTTTTTCTTGTTCAAATTATTTCATTTACATAAACTTATATTTTCATTCATACTTTCTCTATCTTGTTTAACTTCATGGTGAATGTCTTGTTCAAAGTATGGACATATATCTTGGGAGTTGTTATTTGCTCTGCACATGATAGCTTGTTGCACTGATGGGGTTACACTTTTACATGAGTCACTCACATCAGTACATAATACACAACTTAGTCTTGACTTGTGAGGAGATTTTATTTGCACATATTGATGCTAGATGATATATTTGAGATGTGATCAAGGGGGATCGTGCCTGCGACTTTGCAAAGTTGGAGAAGAGGATTGCTGCAAGTGAGTACGTTTGGGTTGTCACCGAGGTGCAGGTTGGAGTGATGCATCTGCTTGTACAGGGGGAAGTACATGGACAAGGGCTGATGGTGTCTGTTCAGTTGGTGGGTGTGCAGGTGGTGGTAGTGCCAGGACGGAGGGTGGTGATGGATGTGCATGTGGTGGTAGTGTCTCGACAGGGGGTGGTGGTCGATGTGCAAATGGAGGAAGTGCCTGGATAGAGGGTGGTGGCAGAAGTTGCAGGTGGGGGAGTGCCTGGACAGGGGGTGGTGGTGGGTGTATACTCTTGCTGTGATCATGTGCAGTGTGTGGCACAGGTGTATGGGTGTGATGTGCTGCAGGCAGATGTGATGTCTCCCCTCTCTGCATTGACCTTGAAGGGAGACTTTGGATCTATTTCAGCATGCCCTCCATTATCTTCATGGCCAAGGAATGGTGTCTTGCACTCTTCTCCCTTTGGATAGATATAATGTCTTTGATATTCTTGGACATGTCTTGCCAAGATCCATCTATCCTGTCCAACACCTGGGTCAGTCTGTCCACAATCTGAGGGATATGCCACTTGTCCTGCAGAGCCTCAGGCATGTGTGACAGGGTAGCCCATATGGCACGAGTGTCCTGTCTCACATCTGCCTGCTGTTGGAAGAAGTCCTCCGCCACTGGCCACCCTGGCCATCTTCTGGCCCTCTCTGCAGGGGATGGCCATGGATGAGATTGCTAGGTATACCAGCAGGGGGAAGGTGGCAGGTAGTAGTCTGTAAACAGGAGATTGGTGCCCAGGGGATACATGCACGACAACAAGGTTGGTACCTCCCTCAGATGGTTGAGAGACTGCCTGAGATGCACTGTCTAGGGAGGAGTGTGTAGGGGAACCACCACGTCTTTCCTGGATGTGAGGGAGTGATGTCTGTGTTTGGGTGTTTGTGAGCTGTGGCTGGTTAGCTCTATGCTGAGGACAGGCAATCTTGAGTTTTAGAGGCTGAGGCACTTTACTGGGCGGAGGGTGTGTGGCCTTGCCAAATTTGGCCAATGTGATAAATGTTCTGGCCAGGGCTTTTGAATCCTCATCCTCCTTGAGGAGGGCCAGATAGTCTCCCTCATCCTCAAATTCAGCTGCCTCCTCAGGTACTTTATCCTCCTCCTCTTGCACAATTCTCTCCCTTCTCCCGTTCAATTTCCCATCGCCCACCACTGGTGGAAGGTCCATCCTCCTCATTGTTGTCATCACCTGGAAGACAGAGGTTGCAACAGTATAAGTAATTGACCTAGTATAAGATGCGCTGCAACACAAGGGTTAATTCTACTGTACTTTGCATCAACAGATGAAGCACATGTGACCTGGTTTGGGTACACCTGCACGTGACAGCTGACACTATAGCACTGAAGTGTTGAATGGAGATGTACAATACACAAGCAAACTCACCAGCTTCAGCCACAGCTTTGTGTCCCTTTACGATCCCCCCTGATGTCAACTGCTGAACCTGTCTACTCATAGGTGTAGCTGGGAAAGCGGTCCCCGATCCAGTAGCTGGAGAGGGAAGTAACACCATACTCTATTATTTGCATTACTAATTTACAAACAGGCACATGTGTCAGTCACATTTATGAAATGGTATATATGTAACTTTGTAAACACCAACTTCAGATGCTATACAGAGGAAGATTTGGATCTTTGTAATGATTCTGGAATCCATCATAGGGAAACACTTTATGGCACGCTTACCTGATGGGCAGCTGCAAGTGGGTTTCACTGCTGCAGCCAGGATGTCTTGCATACCCTGGGATGATGTTGTCTGCTGCACTAATGACATTCTGTCAGCAGCTGTTATGAGACATACATGTCCACATTTAAGTACAAAGGATGGTAGCTATGAGCTAACATGTATATATTATTCTCAATGACCATTGATATGCCATTCCTGACCAGTGTGTGGCATGTTTACCTCCTGGACTTTAGATGTGGGCCCCTGCTCACCAACAGCAGTTGCCAGCTGTTACCTCCACACAGCACTGATATCAATGAGATGACACATCAACAGACAAACGTGCATGAGAAGGTAACTGATATTTTAAGGGGATAAATATTCTTGTTGCCCCACCTTATTTGGATTACTCCTTCATCGTTAGGACAATCATGCCTCATGAGTATAATGTTGTCTGTTTACAAGTCTAAAGGAGAGTACATCATCAGGCTGACCAGTTTCACATTTGCACATCAGATCATACATTGCATGGGAGAGTTCATATGTGAGATGTCCAATAGTCAGGTATATTCCGTGGCTCATTTGTGCTTCCCTCCCCATGAAGTCACAATGCTCATTTTGGACTGTGAGATCACACATCAGTCATGTCCAATCTTTGTGTGTCCTCTGTTCTCATGATCCATTTACAACATCTTGGTAGAACTTAGCTGACAACGGATGATATCTTGTTCAGCACACATCCTGACCTCATATATTATCCTCTCGCTTATATATGAGAATACGGTAGAAGAGGAGGCAAGCTGAATTCAACATTTGTCTAGGATCCCTCATTGTGGGAAAGCGTAGAAACTGGGATGGTTGCTGCCTATAGTGGATATGTGTTGTGCTTTTCAGTAAGCATGGGCTGAAAATTCGTTCCGCTTGCGGAATTTGCGGATTTTCCGTGGTTTCGCGATCTGTGAATTTCGCGAAATCGCGGTAAAATCCGCGAATCAGCAGGTACGAATTTTCAGCCAAGCACTTACAGGGTTACAGCAGCAGGTGCAAAAGTTGAAGCAAATTTTTTGTAACCTTTTACAAAAGGGTTACAAAGAAATTAACTTCAACTTGGGCACCTGCTGCTGTAAGCCTGTAAGTGCTTCCTGGCGCCTCGTTGCCTACTTGCAACTATTCTCTGACCCTGCTCTGACCCTTGAAGCAGGGTCAGAGAATAGTTACAAGTAGGAAATGAGGCGCCTGTCACGAAAATTAAACCTCAACAGGAAGCACTGACAGATATAAAAACAAGCATTTGCAATGCAATAGGTCTCGCATTAGGAAAGTTTGAGCTATTGGTCTTGTAAATGACATTTTTTTTTATTTATGTGTTGGTTTTGAAAATAGCTAAATTAATAGCTTTGTCATTTACAATGCCAATAGTTATAACTTTCGCAAATGGGACACCTATAGCATTTGTAATGCAACATGTTTTGTATTTACGTGACTTAGCTGTATTGATATTACAAATTACAATGGCTTTTCATTTTTTTAAAATAATTAATACTTAAATAAAAGGGATTTTAATTTATAATGGCAATAGCTTAAACTTTTGTAAATAACTTTTGGGATGGTGCTGAGTGGTGCTGTGGTGGTGCTGATTGGTGCTGTGGTGTTGCTGGGTGATGCTGTGGTGGTGCTGAGTGATGCTGTGGTGGTGCTGAGTGGTGCTGTGGTGGTGCTGAGTGATAATGTGGTGGCGTTGAGTGATGCTGTGGTGGCGCTGAGTGATGCTGTGGTGGCGCTGAGTGGTGCTGTGGTGGTGCTGAGTGATAATGTGGTGGTGCTGAGTGATAATGTGGTGGTGCTGAGTGATGCTGGGGTAGAGCTGAGTGATGATGTGGTGATGCAGAGGGCAGAAAGGCACAAAAAGCAGTCTAACAAAGGGAAGAAGGGCAGAAAAACAAGGGAAAATGAGTCTAACAGAGGGCAGAAGGGCACAAAAAACCAGTCTAACAGAGGACAGAAGGGCAGAAAAACAAGGGGAAAACGAGTCTAACAGAGGGCAGAAGGGCACAAAAAACAAGTCTAACGGGGCAGAAAGGCACAAAAACGAGTCTAACAGAGGGCAGAAGGGCACAAAAAACAAGTCTAACAGAGGGCAAAAGGGCACAAAAACAAAGGAATAACAGAGGGCAGAAGGGCACAAAAATGAGTCTAACAGGGGGCAGAATGAATCCAGCCCTGCGTGTTTGTCCATGAAGATGCCACCTTTTTGTGCAATACCTCTACTCAACTGGAGTACTTTCTACTGTCTAATCAGTAAGTGCTCCCTTGTTGGCTAAATGTATAGGGGCAGATTTACAATAACTGGCGCATCCCCAGGGATGTGCCAGTTATTGCGTGCCGCAGCTCCGCCACCCATGGTGCGCCGCATTTACAATGCGGCACACCATGTGGCAAAAACGGTACAGATGCATCACGCATCTGTGCCGTAAACGCAGCGCATTTCTGGAGCTGCGTTGCGCTTGCGACGCAGCTCCAGCAATGCTCTGGGGGGTCCTATCTCCGCAATGCTGCATCAAGCCTTGCGCCTGCTTCAAGAAGGTGCAGGGTTTTGACGCAGCATTGGCCTAAAAGTGACTGAGTGAAATCTTGTAGATTTCACTCAGCCACTTTTAGGAGGCGTTCCTGCGCAGGAACGCCCTCCCCTGCACCGGAACGCCTCCTGATGGCGCAGGGCTTTACAACGTGACGCATCTCTCAGATGCGTCACGTTGTTAATACCCAGCACCATGGCGCATCTTTTGTGCTGCCGCTGCGTCACAAAAGGTCTCGGTAGAGGGTGGCAGTGGTGAACCAGAGGGTGGCAGTGATGAACCAGAGGGTGACAGTGATGAACCAGAGGGTGGCAGGGGTGAACCAGAGGGTGACAGTGCTGAACAAGAGGGTGGCAGTGCTGAACCAGAGGGTTGCAGGGGTGAACCAGAGGGTGGCAGTGATGAACCAGATGGTGGCAGGGGTGAACCAGAGGGGTGGCAGTGGTGAATCTTGACTCCGCCAGGTGTACTCTCGTCCTTTATGTCTGGCTCTGACAAGCCCTTCTCTACGCAATGTACTGGACTGCACTAGCACAATAGTTTTTACAGTGTTAGTCACAGATGTGCCATCGTAACTTCCTGCGGGCCTCACTGCCTGAATGTAATGTAATGTAACGTGCGATTTCCTCAATAAAGGTTTTAAAGAATAAAAATGAATATAAGTTGGATACTGGACGCATTCTTAATTCTCCTGACAATTGAATCTCACTTCTTGTTCAGCATTGCTATATTTGTTAATATTGGATTTCCAGATTTTGGTCGGAAATAAAACAATATAGTGGACACTCCTTTTTGACTTGTTGTGGCACTCAATTCCAGAGTTCAGTTCACAGTTCTGGAACTGTTGATGGAATACATGTAATGTGCCCCAATCACAAAAGTATACTGAGCCTAAATATCATCTTTTTCGACTTTCGGAATTCACAAAGGGCATTTGCTATACTTACATGTCCTTTATGTATACGAAAAGTCGTAAAATTAGACTTTCATCTCTGGTTGCCTTTGAGAATCATGCCCTATATGTCCCTCAGTTGTCCACTGTCTAGGTATGCATTTTGTCCCTCTCCTGACCAGTTTAACTTACCAATTTGTTAGGGTTGTATACCTTGCTCTGGTTGATGTTGTTTCTTCCAGCAGATGCAGGGACCTCCGCTACTGTGGTTAACTCTACTCTGGCTGAATGTGTCAATAGGGGAGAACAGAGAAAAGACACCAAATAAAAAATTTACCTGTGCAACTTGTTAGAAATTTCCTCAGATCTTCTACATGCTAACAGTATTGCTAAGTGCAGCCAATGCTGGTCCAAGTAGGAGTAGTGGGGCTTTGTAGGAGACGTGGCAGGGCAGTGTGAGAAATAGACAGACGACAGAATAGGGAAAGTAAATGTCTTAACCGCGGCGCAAATTCCACTGCGGTGCAGCGGTTTGAAAGAGTTAGCGGGGCTGCATCGGCCAACGGACGTACACAGCACTACCGAGGTAGTGCTCACGATGGCCGTTAGCCAACGCGCACAGCGAAGGGGTTAAAATAAGGTTTCACTCACATTGTGCTTGGTCATGCGGCAAGCACAAGATAAGTTGTTTTGTTTGTTAATTTGGTTTCATTTTCCCTATTTTGTTGTCTGTTGATTTTCCCCTGCACCGCCCTGCCCCCCGATGTTTTTGAAGGCCCCGGTTGTGGATGACTAAGTGGAAGGGGCACTTCATTATTTGCTACTTAACAGTGTTAGGTATATACAACTGCAGTACTGGGCAAGTGTTTTCAATAGTGGGAATGGGATTTGCCACTTCTAACTCAAAGGATTCTGGGACTTGTGGTGCAACATGCAGAAGGAGACACATGAGGCTCTCACTCACTATACTTTCCAAACATATTTTGTACAACTTCCTGAATCACAATTGAGGTGCAACAGTCATTTTATATACTTGTTCGTGTCATCACATTTACCTCATACCACCTTGCAGACATCACTAACAGGCAGCCAATGGAGCCTATGGAGGTGGATTGTATTGAGGACATCCTCCTCAAGTGTGGTGAGATGGCGGCGTGATCCAGATTATACCATGGGAGAATTCTGGCCACCTCAATCCTGGCGTACTTCTCCTTTACCTGCCTCTTTTCGTCCTGCCACTTCTTCTTCATGTCATAGACAGTGCGCACATCCTTCCCCAATGCTGTTACTGCAATGGCTAAATGCAGCCATAGAGCTGCCTTCTGTGTGCCACTGGTGCAGTAAGGAGGAAACCATGGAGCCATTGTGGTGCCTCACAAAGAGCGTCAAGATCATGGTGGTCTCCTTATCTGTGTAATTTTTCTTCCTCCTCTGGTGATGCATTTTCCTGAAGTGATGCGCAGAGGAGGCTAGCAGGAACTCTCTGTGGACAAACCCGTCCCTTGTTTGTGTGCTGCTTTTGTAGTGTTTGTGGTGCAGGTCTTGCAGTTGGTGTTAATTGACTTCATCTGACCCAAGCAGTGGGGATGGTAAGCACTTGCATAGGTGTTTAGCATTGGAGACAATGATCATCCAGCCCGAGCACAGAGATTCCAGCCCAGGTGCCGAGATTCCGGCCCAGGTGCAGAGATTCCGGCCCGGGTGTGGAAATTCTGCCCCGGGTGCAGAAATTCTGGCCGGGGTGTGGAAATTCCGGCCCAAGTGCGGACGTAAATATACGAGTCGGAAATGACTTTTGTGAATACCAAAAGTTGTAAGTGACTTCTGTGAATACCAAAAGTCATAAAGTTAGACTTTTGGCTCAGATTACCTTTGTGAATCGGCCCCCGTGGTGTTTCTTTGACAGTAATTGCAGTTAGCCAATCAAGAATAGCAAATAATTTTCTAGGACCTATGAACATTCTACAAAGAGGGAGTAGGAATCCAAGATATTCAATATATTACTTCTCAAAGTAACATTTTTCTGATTTTCAAAAATCTGATCATGTCTCAATTGTGAATGTCAACAAACATGGTTCGTGAACATTCAAAATAACGCGGGGAGATTGCACATGCTGAAGGACATAACCCATATTTAAAATGCCTGAAAGGGGTGAGTAAGACAGACTTCCATTCACCTTCCAATGTTATCCTCTGTAGATGATTAACAACATGCAGATCAAGATTAAGAAAGATGGTGATCCTCAACCATTCTCGAGAAAATCCCTAATTAGGGAAAGCCAATATCTGTCTTTGATTGTAACCTTATTCACTCCTCGGTAGTTGACACAAACTCTTAGTTTCTTGAATTTATTTAGAACAAGAAACATCGTAGTGCTAGCTGGAGAAGGGCCTCAAACATGACTCAGGTAGCCCATCTCATTGTTTAAGTTATGGAGAACATGTCATGCTGTTTGTCAAAGCCTTTGGTAAAGTTTTCTATCAGGCTATATACTGGATTTCACTTGGTCCAGACATGTGTGACAAAAACCTTGCTCGCTTCATTACCTGGCTCCTTTCAGTGGATGTGATTTAAAAATCAGACAAATGTGAATAAATGCACTTCAAATCGAGACAGAATAAATCGGCAGGCCTAGTTATGGATTTACATCATGAGAGCTGATATGCAGTTTTTCTACTAGGGCATAGGTAAAAAGGACTGTTTCCCATGACTATGAATCAGTTGCTTCAACCGTTAGTTGTAACATGGCCTGGTCATCAGGACAGCTCTCACCCATAATAAAAAGAGTCTGACATTTAGGAAGACCATTAATACCCAAGCACTAGCATTGTGTTGGTGATGAACAGGCAATATCCTGTAAAACAAGTGTCAGGGACCTTATGAAACGAATCTCACACAAAGGTGTGAGACCAGACACCAGTACCTCAGAATCAGGAAATAGGGAGCAGAATGCTACAGGGATGTTCCACTAGGGACTTTGCATTTTACACGATTTGGACTGAAGTGCAAAACCCCTGAATTATGTACAGTACTTTGACTGCCAAGGACAAAAACCTTTGTGGAAGCAGCTTATACAGTTTATTATCTACACTTTAAATTAATACAAAAGAGATTCAAATGCAATGTTTTTACTGCATTTAATAATGCATAATATTAGGTTGACAATAGTAGGCCTAATTTTATTTTCAGACTACATATTTAAAATGCGTGTAAGGTGCATTGATTGACCAAAAATTTTTTTCTCTTTTTTCTACCTCTCTACTAAGGAGCCTTTCATCATTATATTAAATGTTTGAAATTCAGTTAGGTCAATGGTATTGCACAGTAAAAAGACATATAATGTATTGCTTTCTGTTCATAATGGTTCTGCAGAGGACAGATTACAAGTGTACACAATTGAAGGTCACTTCCTTACGCTAAATGGAGATGTTATATATTTCTGAATGTTCTTTGTTTTCAGTTGCAGAGCATAGTACAGGATTATTCAATAGATCTAAAGTGAAAATATTCGTACCATGTAATGTGTTTTTTTTGTTAAGCTATTGGGTAGTTTGATGTAAAGTTCTTCATCATACCACAATGACTGTATGGTCTCTGTAAAAAAGTGTATACAAACTCCACGTTTGAAAGATAAGCCAGAGGGCACAGCACCGGCGCCTTGTAATTTTTACTGCTCCCTGGCCTGCCATCAAGCACGGACCACTTTTCATCCTTGTCCCTGGAGTTGGGCCTTGGGTGTAGGAATGCCATGAAAACGGTGACTCTGTCCCGCAGCACGAGAGACTGATTGACCCGGCACCTTGCACTTTTTCGTGGCCCCAGGCCTGCAATCAAGCAAGGAGCCATGGACATCCGCAGGAGTGGGCAAGGAGGAGCGCTTGCCCCCCCCCACCCCCCGGATCTCCGGTCCGTCTGTTGCGGGCAGTATTTATTTATTTATTTATTTATGCGATTTTCTATATCGCGAACTTTACCCGAAGGTGTCAGAGCGCTTTACATAAGCACCAGTTGAGAAACATAAGGACTTAGGATTACATGCCTTACAAAAAGGATACACACGGAAAAAAATTGCAAATGTACAAGATGTTAAGTCACACAAGGAGGCGATACACGTTGATATACTCTAAGATAGTATAAAGGTCTACTGCATATACTAGTGATTACTCTATATACATAGGGAAGGGATAGACTTGGATATACTCTAGGAGTCACATAGAAATGGAAGAGAGCACAGCGGTCTACTGCATATACTAGTGATTACAGTTATCTCTATATACATAGGGAGGGGATACACATGGATATACTCTAAGAGTCACATAGAAATGGAAGAGAGCACAACGGTCTACTGCATATACTAGTGACGTGACACTCAATTCAATCCAATTGCCTGGTTTATTTTTCTCAGGCAAACTAAGGCACTCCGTCACTTGCCCCTCCCATTCTCTCCCAAGTCAGTCCCCACCATCAACTATGAGGCAGCAAGCTCACAGATAATGATATCAGTAGTTACTTTAAGGCGCAAGGGGACGCGCCTTACGGTAACTACTGACAGCCCCCACAGTGGTGTTTGTCTGCAGGGCCGTCTGTTTTAAGAACACGAGAAAGCACTTGCATTGATGGCCCTGCTTGATGCAAGAGAGAAGGACCAGGCCTGGATGCTCCCACAGCTTGAAGTAAGCATAACCACTCCTGTTTTCGGTCTAGCTCTTCACCTGCTGAAAACCGTGACTCCAAGAACTGGCTTCCCTCTTTCCTTTTCTTTGCTTCATTCATTCACCTTTGAAATGGATTGAAAAAGGAAGTAATACTTTTGTAAGAAATGTCTTTTTCTGACTTTTTTTTATTCCAAAGTGCAGCCTCGGATGGAGAGGATTTTTTTTTTTAAATAAATAACTAAATAAAGCAAGACAGAGTGGTCACAAAGTGGCCAGCTTGGTTATATTCACACCCAAACACATTAGCGCCACTTTTCATGCCTTGCCAGTGAAGCACTACTTTATTTTTTACTCGTCTTTGAATAGCATTTTTTTCCTCAGGTGAGGAAGTTCACCATTCCTGGAGGTAATGCGATATCGCAATATCTGCAATATCTGGTTGATGCGTGGTGTGGAAAACGTTTAATGTGATCCTTATCAACTGTTTTCCTTATATTAGTTTATAAAATGTGTACTGCAGTTTTATGTTCATGAATGTGGTCTTTTAAAAGCGTACCCCTTATGTTTTATAAGGATTTAAGCAATGGACATTGAAATGGGTCCCTTCTGGGCCCTGCAGTCATGTCCTTTACTTTTCAGGCAAAAACCCTCATTGATTTCTGAACAGTGAGTGCCCAAGGGCCATCACTGAAACTTTTTTGACGTTCTTGAATTTGAAGTTGGTTTACACCTTTCAGATGCAAAATGTTGCTTAAATTAGCAGTCAGATTACGACATGTTTTGCTTATTTTTGGTATCCTCAAAGTGTTGGACGGTATTATAAATTGTTTATTTAATTGGGGAAGATGTACATTTTTGGTAAAGTACATCTCGGGCTTTGTGAAATATTGGTACATAGAGGAATGCTTTGTAAGGTACTTTATTAGGGCTAAGGGTTTCAGTTGGTTATGCAAAACTTCAGAAGAGGCGCAATGTGTGCTTGTGATGCTACTCCGCCTAGAAGTTGGTTTAGTACCTGTGGTGAGTGTGAAGTGAGCTAGCCCCCATTCCATGAGCAGAAATAGGATTGTCGTTTTGCATTGGGGGGTGGAGGGCAGTATAGAATGACTTAATTGACAGCTCGTTGTGGTGGCATATTTGTGGTGTTTCGCTCTTTTCTGTGTGTGCTTTAGGGGTTATTTCTGAGGAGTGCCTCTTCGGGGAGTTGCAGCTAAAGCCACTTGTGTGGGCTATGTCTCTGGGAGTACTGTGCTGGTATTAAGTACCCCATGCCGCGGCATTGTTATTTTAGCTTTTTGACAGATAGATATTTCCAACTTATTACTATCGATTATGAAAAATCATTACGTATTGCCTTACTGAATTTTTACAATAATGCATCACATGATTCGATCGAGGGGAATTGCGGAAAATAAGCTATCAATTAAATAGCATACAGGACACTAAAGCAAAAGACGCACTTATCATATGGGGAGGGGATTTTAATTCTGCATTGTGGAGAAGTGTGGCTCAATGGTTAGAGCAGCAGACCCTGATGCAGAGGTCTAGCCTGGGACCAGGGTTCAATTCTCGCCTCGGCAGGTCTTGGGCTCAACTTCCTCAAACCTGATAATTCTCGCCTTGGTGCCTATTCTAATCATGAGTCCCACTCTGCAACTCTGGGCAATGGCTTGCTTAATCTCCACAACGGCCCCAACAATGCTAGGATGCCTGGCTTCACCTTGGGGGTGCCCAGGAGTGGGCACTTCACAGGGAAAAGCCAGGGAGGGTTCCACAGCGGTATGCGTACAAGCACGAGATACCCTCATGGGTGATTTGTGCGCTATTTATTTTATAACACTTGTAAGGCGCACAGCTACCCACAAAGGGTTTCCCGGCGCCGGACCAGCAAGACACAAAAGTACAACTGGAGAGAGAACAGTCAAAGCATTTATTTGTCGAACAGCCAAGTTTTTACATTTTTTCTAAAATTCATATAGCTTTCCTCCTTGCGTATATGAATGGGCAGTGAGTTCCATAGCATTGGGCCCAGGTAGGAAAAGGATCTCCCACCTATTCTGGCCCGTTTGAACCTCGGTACCACAAAGTTCGCAGCTGTGCCTGAACGAAGGCTGCGATTTGGGAGGTAGGGCTTAGCAAGGTACCACTACATTTACATTAGTGCGGACGTAAAGTTAGTAGTCGTAAATCCATTCTGTGAATACCAACAGTAGTAAGTACATTAAAAGTAGTAAGTGCATTCTGTGAATACCAAAAGTAGTAAGTTTAGGATTTTGTCTTAAGTTAGTTTTGTGAATCAGGCCCTGAATGTTGACTTAGAATTTATTATTAATTTATGTTCTCCACCTTTCTCTTTTAGCCCCACTTTTAATGGCTGAGGCAGGTACTCAATAATAGATTACGTTTTAATATCAAGTAGACATTTTTCTAGAGCCCTGAATTTTATGACTCATCCGAACCCCTTGAGCGATCACTTTCCTCTGAGTGTAATAACAGTGCATAGTAACGCAAGAAACATTAGGGATAGCTCCCCTCATATTGTTGAGAATATATGCCTGAATAGGCTAAATGGGTATTTGCTTCGTTGGACCAATGTGGATCCTAAAGAGTTTTTGAGAAAAGCTATGGTTAAATGCGATGCTGCCTTTCTTGCCTGCCTTGATGAGACAACTTCTCACCCGGACATTTTAAAAACAAAATTCCCTTATATCTGGCCACATCAAAAAAATTTACTAAGGCCTTCTCCAAATAAAATATGCCTTGCATAAATCCGTTATAAATAGAGATGAAATTAAAGATGCCAGACGGGAATATAGGCGTACATTAAAAGAACAAAAATGCACATAAAAAGAAGAAGCCTGGTCTGCCCTACACGTAGCCTCTGTAAGTAGAGATAATTCTAACTTCTGAAGGCAGTAAATGCCCCCTTTCTGGTTATTAGAGATATCCCGACGATTGAGATAGCTATCACTGAGGTTCAATGTGTGGATCATTATTCTAGTCTGTAGAAAAAAAACGACCAATGATGTAATTGGGGAAGTCATTATACAAAACACACTAGATTTACCACCCAGGAGCCATCAAGTTGATTTACACTTTGATCTTGCTGAGTTTAGCCAGGCAATCATGACAAGTATGGGAGGGAAAGCACCTGGTCCCGACGGTATTCCTCTAGATCTTTTTAAATCTAATATTTTGTTATGGGGACCGCTTTTAACACAAGTGATCAATGCTAGTTGTTCTACCTGCTTCATACCAACCTGTTCAGAATCAATACTGGTACCCATTTTAAAAAAAGGTAATCGGGAGAACCCAGCGTGTTACAGACCCATATAATTGTTAGACTCCACGGTCAATGTTGTGGGTCGAGTCATTTTAACCAGATTTAAGGATTGGGTTGATGAGAGTTTCATTGTTTCATATATTCAATTTGGCATCCGCAAGGGTCTGGGCACAGTGGAGCAGGGTCTCAATTTAAATATTCTCCTGGGCAAGTATACTAAGGCAAAAAGGGGCAGGTTATACCTCGCATTTGTCAATTAAACCACAGCTTTCGACTGCGTCATCCACGATAAGCTATGGAAGATCTTGGTGGGAATGGGGGTGGATAAGTCACTCATATATTTCTGAAGGCAACTTTACCAAGACGCAAATGCAAGGGTTGGCGGGGAGTGTACAATGCCATTCAGCATACTGAGTGGGGTGAGACAAAGCTGCGTCCTGGCACCTTGACTCTATACATAATTGATCTGGGAGGGTATTGGCAAATGAGTGTCAGGACCTGCCGTCAATTGATAAGCGTCCTAGACCCACCCTACTGTACGTGGACGATGCAGTCCTTATGGCTCGTACACCGCTGGGTCTTTAACAGGAAGTGTCAAGCTTTGTCTCATTTATGTTTAACCTGGGTCTTACCATCAAAACTTAAAAAACATTTGTAATGAAATGTGGGGACGGCAGTAATAAGAGAAGAGACATTTACATTGATGCTAAAAAGATCGAATGTTCTAAACTTGCTTCTATTTATGGATTCTGTTTGACCGACTGGGGACCGGGACTCAAGCAGTAAAAGCTAGACGGTTACTGTTTATGAAGTCAAAGACTTACCTAAGTATTTTCTGTAGAAAATTGGGCAGACACCCACCAGTATAACTACTGCAAATCTATCAAAGTATGTGTCAATCGCCAAATATGGTGCTGATATTTGGGGCCACGTTGACATTAAATGACTACAGCTTGTTGAGAACACCTTTTTCAGATTCCTGCTGGCTGACCCAGATAGCACTTCTACGCATATTTGTCATGTAGAATTAGGCCTGCCATACATAGCGGACATTATAAAAATTCTGCCAGTCTTATTGTGGCATAGGCTCCGGACTACCAAGAAAACATTACTTAATCGTCAAATTTTAAGCGACAGCTGTATATTACAAGGGGCCTCGAATATTAGGTGGCTAAACTATATAAAAACATTTACAACCAATCTAGATCATCCAGAATATTACAATGGTCCTAATACTTTGAGTACAGTATCGAAGAAAGATCTTAAAAATAGATACCTGTCATTCTTGGAAACAAATGGAACCGCCACCAAAATGACAAAATCAACTGTACAAGCACACCAGCTTACGCTGACCACTCATAGTATTCAGCCGTACTTAACAAAGATCTTAGGTGGCTATGATAGATTCCTGATAACTCGTTTCAGAGTAGGCATTATACACAGATCAATTTGTTTTCCAGATTTGAACGACTGGTCAAGACCGAAGTGTAAATGCCCATGTGATGACTTGTCTCAACAGTAGACACTGCATGTACCCTTTTTCTGCAAATTTTATTCCCTGCAGAAAAGGAGGTGGGTCCCCCCTATTCTAAGAACACTCGGCCTTAGACAATGTCGTGTTGCGCTACTGGTTTTACAACTTTTAGAGAATGACCATTTTACTATTTCTATAATTGCGTTTAAAAAAAAAATGTAGGAAAACCATATTGATATGAGTCCACCTTGAGCGTGATCAGAAGAATGGATTGTTCCTTAATCATGTAATGATTTCTGAATTTTTATATTTTATAATTTTTTTAAATGTCATGATCTGATACTTATGCTGAATGTTTTAATGTGCTTTTATGATTTTCTTTCCTTCAAGAACTCGAATAAAGCTTTATTGAAATTTGACAATCCAGAGAGTGCCCCTTGTTCCTTTAGAGGCAGACTTCACATCAAGCCTTTCATTGATCAGATCTTAAAATAATATCAACTTTCTTATATCTAACATTTACTGAGCAGTCCTTATGGAAATTGCTACTTTACTATCATTTGCCTTGTGCTAGACTGTAAATTAAATTAGGGCAGAGTTTACATTGCCTATGGTACTTTATGTTTATTTGCATTTTGTTTATTAAAGATGTTATCGGCATTTTAATATACATGCTGACACTCATTACATTGGTGGAACATTCTGTACTGCATACAATAGGTGACCGTAGCATGCTTTGCGGGAGTGCATCTTCTACATTTAGTAATAGGTTCCCCCTCTTGATAGCTATTGGCGTGTTATTCATTACTTTATAGTCTCTGTCAGACTCACCAGCATGGTCAATCGCTATCTTCCACCCCTTGTTCTTCTTGTGGTGGTTTGCACATACCACCACGGAATCGATTCCAGTGCCCCCACACCCTAGCCCATTTTTTGGGGCAGCCCCGGTGGATGTAGACTGACTTGCCGTCCATATCACTGCACCACTGCCGATGCATCCGGGCCACTCCCGACCCCCAGCGTTGTGCTATATTACGCTTCGCTAATGTCAGGCCTAGTGTCATCTAATCCTGAACTGCATGATTTAAGTCCGTAGGCTCCCATAAGTTGAGTAAACACTTTTTTGGTTCCGGTGTGATCTCCGCTCTAGTGACTTGTGACATCGTGTGCATGACAGCCTCCCAGAAGCAAGCAATTACCGGGAACTCCCAGATCATGTGCCAGAAGGTACCCATGGCGCCGCACTGTCTGCGGCAGAGTGGAGTGTCTGCCCTACCTAGCGTATGCAGCAGGAGTCATGTGTAATATATGCCATGTAGAATTTTTATTTGCACTAATTTCAATGTCGAAGGTATCACAACTTCCTTCGGGGATGCCAGGGCTGTCTGCCAGTCATCCTCGTCCAACTCCCCCATATCTGTTTCCCACCGTTCCTTAAGAGTTATCGTGGGGTCCTGCTGATTATTTATTATTCTTCTGTATGGGTGACCAGAATTTTAAACCCAAAAAACCGGGACATTTCACAAAAATAGAAGAAGGACTACAAATCTACTTAAAGCGATGAGCGCTCCTCAGCATAGAATTACAGAACAAGCAGGAGGAACATACAGAAAATACAATTTTTAAACCTAGTAGATTGCCTGTTAATTTAATTGATTTCTTGAAACAACTGTTAACTATCCCTACTTTGTGAAACATAAAAAACACCTCCCACCATTTTCAGTCGACCCTCTTTAAAAACTGGGACATGAGCTACATTTCTTGACAGCTGGTTAAAAACTGGGACCGTCCTGGCAAACGGGGGCGCCTGGTCACCCTATTCTTCTGTATGTCAGGGAGATAGTTTTTTTACTGAGGTGATCTGTTAGGAGTCTATCTTCGAGTGGTGAGGTAATCACTGCCATTAGTGCATGTCTAACCTGTGTATATCTGTAGATTTCTGTCTGCGCCAGTTTGTAGGTGATCTGTAGTTGGACAAACGGGAGGACCACACCTTTTTTCCACAGGTCTCCCACTTTGGAGATGCCTATCAGGTCCCATTGGTGGAACCCCTTAGTGTTTCGTAATTTCCCTAGTGCTCGAGTGTCCCATAATTGCGTTGCTTGCGTGATAGTCCCTTCCCATCCTAATGCCCGTTGTGCCGCATGCCAGACATGTATTGTGTGAGCCGTGGGCCTGTGAGATTCAGTCTTCTAGATCTGTTATATAGCACTCCCATGATCCCTTCTTTCTCTAGAAGATATCTGTCCATTCAAAATGCTAGGTCTTCCAGTGGCACATGAAGCCATTGATTTATCACAATGAGCTGCTAAGCCCACTAGTACATTTGAATATGTAGGAGGGCTATACCTCCGTCACACCAGCCTTTCACAAGCTTCTTCATAGCGATACTACCGGCGGTTCCGCCGTCCCATAACAGTTTAGTTATTTTGACGCGTATCATCGTGAAGTAGGAAGTGGGACTGGAAAGGGGGTGTTTTGTAGGATATAGAGGAATCTGGGCAGTGACATCATTTTGAAAAGGGTCGCTTTGCCCAGTAAGGTTAGTGGTAGCAAATGCCAATGTTTGACGTCCCGGCGGAATCAGGTCAGGGGTTTCATAAGATTTTCCTCCGTAAAGAGTGTGATTTGAGGGGTGACGTATATGCCAAGGTATTTCAAACCCTGTTTCGCAATTTGTATTTACCAATTGCGCAGTAGTCTGGGTGGGGCGCCGTGTAGGATATATAAAAGTGATTTTCACCAGTTGGTGGTATAACCTGAGGCCCTGCCATATGCCGTACAGATGTCTAGTAGACAATTAATGGAATGCGATGGAGACATCAAATAACAAATAAAGCAAGACATCGTCAGCATATAGAGATGTGCAATCTTCCCAACCGATTGTCCACCTCAGCCCGCGGATAACCGGACGTTATCGTATCCCTGCCGCCAATGGTTCCAGTACTATCGCGAATAAGAGTGGGAAAAGTGGGCAGCCTTATCTCATGCTTTTGCCCACAGGGAAATCCGTCAAGATTCGGCCATTGGCCACAACCTGTGGCATATGCTTATTGTATAGTAGGTGCTCCCATTTGCAGAATTTGGGGCCGAAGCCCATATGTTGGAGAACGCTGCAGCGTTCATTAGGGATATGGGTCTATAAGACGTGCATTCCTGCGGAGGCTTGCTTGTCTTGTGAATCGTCACTATGGTCGCCAGGCGTTGGTCTATGGGTAATTCCCCTAAGTCCAGACTTACCTTATACATGTTAAGGAGATGTGGTGTAAGTCGGTTCGCATTCCTTTTATAAAATTCCACCAGGATACCATTTGGTCTTAGGGCCTTTCCAGTATGCAGCGCACCGAATGCTAAGGCCAGTTCATCCGGAGAGAGCTCGGCCTCAAGCACCCGGGTGGCGTCATGTGGCAGTGTAGGCATGTGAATGTCTTTCAGGAAGGCTAGGTTGTCTTCAATTGTGTTGTTGGCTGTGGGCGTGTACACCGTTTTGTAATGTAAGGCTAGTGTGTCAACTATTTGCTGGGGGTTTGAAGTTATGTTTCCAGGTTCCAACCAGAGTTGGGCTATCCAGTGGCTGGATCGGTCCTTCTTGTCTAACCAGGCGAGGAGCTTGCCAGCTTTATCACCCGATTCATACATTGTGTGCTTTGTGGCTGTGAGCTTGGCATTCGCTGCTCATGCGCAAAAGCCTTGTATTCCTGCTGAGCTAAATGTAGTCTGTGTGTTGTATCTTCGTTAGTCGCTAGTGGATGATTAGCCTCTACCTGGGCTGCTCCCTGTTCTAACATTTCTATCTGTTGTTTCTTGACTTCTTGTGTCCAGCGACAAGTAAAAGTGCATGGCTCCAGAGCACTGTTTTATAAGCTTCCCACATTGTATGAGGCGAGGACACTGAGTGTTCATTCTCGGCGAAGTAGTGCTTTGTGGCTGTACGTAGTCCATTCTCTATCTTACGATTCCTGGGTACAGTGGAAACATCCGTTCACATTCACAGAGGATGTGAATTGCGCATATATGTAGTCTATTCTAGAAAGACTATTATGTATCCTGGAGTGGTATGTATATTGTCGGTCTTGTGGGTGCTTAGTCCTCCAAACTTCAATGAGACCAATTTAAGATTGAACTGCTAAGGTCTCTAGGTGGTCTTCTGTCTACAAATGGATCTATTGTAGCAATAAAGTCACCCCCATTATAACTTCACCCAGTGGCAGAGATAGTAAAAATGTCCCCAGTACTGGGAGGGATGTTTGATGTAGCGTTGGTGGAATATACACTGAGACTAAATTGTATGGCCGTCCCTCCCATTTACACGACAGCACTGCAAATTGCCCTAGCTCATCTGTACTAGATCCAGTGAGTATCAGTGGGAAGCGTTTGTTGACCATTATTCCCTCCCTGTGAGTCGGTGGTGAATTCATAGTGTACTGCCATTTTATATCCCCATCTATCCATGGCTTTAGTGGCTGTTCCCATCAGATGTGATTCCTGTATCAGTGCTATTTCAAGACCGTTGCGCTTTATGTACTGGAAGACGAGTCCTCTTTAATCTTATCACCCAACCCGTTCACATTCCATGATAACACTGTGAAAGGAAGGGGCAGTACCCTGGGGCTCTGGTGAGCCCCCCATGTCTTTTGGTGCGTTTGTGTCCACCATTAGTGATTGTGACCATGTCAGGGTGTAGAACTTGTTGTTTATTGCACCATATTTTGTTGATATGTATGCCTAATAAACTTACCCAAAAGAAACATAAAACCAAGAACTTTCCCTTCTTCCCCTTCCCCCTCCCTGCTTCCCTGCCCGGCGGACCCCAAACTACCCGCCTCCCCAACTGAGCAGAGTGCTTATGCTCCAGAACTAGTACTTGCATGGGGGGGGGGGAGATTGTCTGTGATCCTTGGAGGCCCCCTCCTAATCCTGTCATCAGCAACGGCTAGCATCTTTTCTAGAGGTGTAAAGGTTGCTACGTATATGTAGTCTGTCCAATGTTTCAGCCTTTAGAAGTGAGGAGTTTGTCCATCGGATCAGTTCATGCTTGTAGGAAAGTCAGTCCGTAGGTTGGTTCAGAGTTACTGAATTTCTTGATTGTTGGTCAGTGTCCTTTCGCTCCCCTTTGCCGCAGGGTGCTGGTGATCTTGACCTTTGTGACTCGTGGAGCCGGTGTTGCTGTTGTGTTCTCGGTTTGCCGGATCTCGCTGCTGGGCGACATCACTCCAGCCAGTCTGTGCCACTCGTTTTTTCCCTGTATTTCTGTGCCCTCTTGCCTTCTGTGGCAATCGTTTTTCCTGTACCTCTGTGCCCTTTTTGCCTTCTGTGCCATTCGTTTTTCCCTGTATTTCTGTGCCCTCTTGCCTTCCGAGACACTTGTTTTTCCTGTATTTCTGTGCCCTTTTTGCCTTCTGTGCCACTCATTTTTTCCCTGTATTTCTGGGCCCTCTTGCCTTCTGTGACACTCGTTTTTCCTGTATTTCTGTGCCCTTTTTGCCTTCTGTGCAACTCGTTTTTTCCATGTATTTCTGTGCGCTCTTGCCTTCCGTGACACTCCTTTTTCCTGTATCTATGTGCCCTTTTTGCCTTCTGTGCCACTTGTTTTTTCCCTGTATTTCCGTGCCCTCTTGCCTTCTGTGACACTTGTTTTCCCTTGTTTTGGGCCCTTTCTGCCTCTGTGCCACTCGTTTTCCCTCGGTTTGTGCGCTTTTGCCCTCTGTTCCCTTCATCGTCCTTCACCGCCCCTGCCACTGCATCCCCTGCGGCCCGCCCCCTGACTGCCCACTGCACATTCGCTGCCACCGCCTCCCAGCTGCTCCGCCCTCCCACCTCCCCACATATGCCAGCCGCTGCGCGGTGAGGAGAGCGACCCTTGACACCACTAGGTAGGTCGCTACCTCTCCGCACAGCACCGCCTGTGTGTCCCTGCCCCAGCTGCTGCTGCTGAGGAAGTACGAGTCCCTCCACTACCCGCAGGCTACCACCTGCGCCTCATCCCTGGTGGCCAGTGGTAGGCCGTAGGTTTCTACATCTTCTGCTTTATTGTTTTATTGTATTACCTGTATTTCATTGTTGTGTCTGTGACAGCTGTTGTTCTGTCTTCCCCCGCTGCCTGTTCATGGTCTGTGCCCCTTTCCTCCCTCTGTTCCCCTCGCTGTCCCCGTGTCTCTCAGCCCGGTTTTTCCTTCTGTACCCCTCGCTGCCCCGTGTCTCTGCCCGGTTTTCCCTTTTGTTCCCCTCGCTGCCCCCATACCTCTGCCCATTTTTGCCTTCTGTTTCTCAGCTGCCCCTGTATTCTTGTTCCCTTTTTACCTTTTGTGCCACTCGTTTTTTCCCTGTATTTCTGTGCCCTCTTGCATTCGGTGACACTCGTTTTTCCTGTATTTCTGAGCCCTTTTTGCCTTGTTTGCCACTCGTTTTCTTCCCTATATTTCTGTGCCCTCTTGCCTTCTGTGACATTCGTTTTTCCTGTATTTCTGTGCCCTGTTGCCTTCTGTGACACTTGTTTTCCCTAATTTTTTGTGCCCTTTTGCCTTCTGTTCCCTTCATCGTCCCTCACCGCCCCCGCCGCTGTGCCCCTGCAGCCCCGCCCCCTTACTGCCCACTCGCTGCCCCGCCTCCCGCCTCCCAGCTGCTCCTCCATCCCACCTCCCCATATAAGCGGGCTGAAGTGCGGCCGAATGCAACGGGCGCGTCGCTGGCGCGCCTAAGGCAAGCCCGTCTGTGTCTGTCCGTGCCTGGACTGCCCCCAGTGCTAGAACCCCTGGCCCCCCGCATCCGCCACGACGACCGCTGCCACTATGACGCCAGCTCTCTCCATGCTCTCAACTCCAGACGGACCCACACCTGCTTCAATGCCGCCCCGAAATGCCCACACGGTCTATTCACCTGCCAGAACTGCAGCTTACCCAGCATCAGAGCCGAGGAACCACCCGCCAAGAAAGACCCCAGCCGATGCATACTACTGAACACCCGCTCAGCACACAAACACGCCGTCGAGCTCTGGGACCTGCTCGACACAACATCCCGGGACGTCGCCTTCCTGACAGAGACCTGGTTAAATGACTCCGCCGCACCCGGCATTGCCATAACCATCCCAGACGGATACAAGATCACCCGCAGAGACCGCACCAGAGTTGAAGGAGGAATCGCCATTGTCCATAAGAACAGCATCAGGGTCTCGACTAGCACCGACGACGCGCTCAGCACCGCCGAACACATGCACTTCCAGATCCACACAGACCCTAACCCCACCCTCAGAGGCACCCTCATATACCAACCCCCCGGACCCCGTCCCCTGTTCAGCAACTCCATCGCCAACTTCATCAGCACGCACGCCATGACCTCTACCGACTACATCCTCCTCAGAGACCTTAACTTTCACCTTGATAACAACAACAACTCCACAACCCTGATTGATAGCCTTGCCAACCTCGGACTGAAGCAACTCGTCACAAGGCCCACCCACTACGCCGGCCACAAGCTCAACCCTGTCTTCTCCTCAAGCGCCACGTCTCCGTCAGCCACACCACCGAACTCCTCTGGACCGACCACCGCTGCATCCACTTCCCATTCCAGAAACCCACCACATCCAACAGATCCCCCGCCGCTGCTGGAGCAAAATCACAGAAGACCAACTACATACAAACCTCGCTCGCAGCCCACCCACCGAACCCTCCAACACCGACGACGCTGCCCACAGCCTCAGACGCTGGATCAAGGACTGCACCAACACCCTCACCCTGCTGAAGAAACCCCCCCCACACAGACACCAGCAAGAGGGCCAGCTGGTTCGCCCCAGAACTCCTTGCCTCCAAGCATGCCTGCCGGTAACTAGAGAAGGAATTGCACAGTGAAGAAAAACTGGACAGCTACGCAGCACACAAGGATGCCATCCGCAACCACCACCACTTCATCAGAGCGGCCAAGAGGACCTCCTTCAAAGACCGCCTCAATAACAACGCATACAATAACAAGGAGCTCTTTAACATCGTGAAGGAACTCCAGCTCCAACACCAACGACATTCCGCCGTTGCAAGCCCTGTGCGACTCCCTTGCCACCTTCTTCCACCGCAAGATAGCAGACATCCACGACAGCTTCAACACCCAGACAGCCCCAACAGACAGCAACACAAAAGATCCTCGGCACGCCATCGACCACGACCACCTGCTAGCCTGGGCCAGCGTGAGACCATGAGCACTATCCACTCTGGCTCTCCGTCAGACCCATTCCCGCACCACGTCTTCAACAATGTAAGCAGCTCCATTGCACCCCACCTGCACAACGTCATCAATCTCTCCCTTGAGACCGCAACCTTCCCGGAGAGCTGGAAACATGCCGAGATCAACGCCCTTCTCAAAAAACCTAAGGCAGACCCAAGAGACCTCAAGAACTTCTGGCCCATCTCTCTGCTCTCCTTCCTGGCCAAGGTCATCGAGAAAATCGTCAACAGACAGCTAACCCGATACCTCGAAGAAAATAGAATCCTGGACCATTCCCAGTCAGGGTTCCGTAGCAATCACAGCACCGAGACTGCCCTCATCGCCGCCACCGACGGCATCAGGACTCTGCTGGACAACGGTGAGACCGCAGCACTCATCCTCCTAGACCTCTCCGCCGCCTTCGACACCGTCTGCCACCGCACTCTACGCGCACGCCTCCACACCACAGGGATCTAAGACACGGCTCTGGAATGGACCACCTCGTTCCTCTCAGGCAGAACCCAGAGCGTCCGCCTTCCCCATTCCGTTCCACAGCCTTCGAGATCATTTGGGGCGTACCACAGGGATCCTCTCTCAGCCCGACACTGTTCAACATTTACATGGCCCTGCTTGCACATGTCGCCCGACAGCACGACCTCAACATATTCTCCTACCCCGACAACACTCAACTGATCCTGTCCCTCACCAAGGGCCCCATCACCGCCAAAGCCAACCTCCACAAAGGAATGAAGGCTGTGGCCGGCTGGATGAAGATCAGCCGTCTGAAGCTGAACTCGGACAAGATTGAGGTCCTGTAACGTGGTTGCGGGGTCTCGCCCTACTGAGGGGCACCCTTTAACGATGTACGACCCCCCCCTCTTGTCTCCACAGCCTCGTCAATCCCCGGGATGGTCACCTGCGGAACGATATAGCTGTGACGAAGAGGACGAGGTTGGATGGGGTCCCTTTAACTGGACTGCAAACCTGAATGAGGAGGCGGAGCCTGGAGAGTCCGTAAAAAGCAGCAACAACAGTCCCCAGGTGTGTTACTACACCGGAGGAGCGGACAGAGTGCAGGAGAGCGGAGAGGCGGGAAGCAGCGAGACGGAGTGGAGCGTTGGAGAGAGCGGGTACAACGAGGCGGAGTGGAGAGGAGGAACGAGCTGGCTAAGTGAAGAGAACATTGCGGAGGAGGAGAATCCGGAAAGGCGAGGTCGGGACGCGGCGTCATCGGATCAAGAAACCGAGGAGCCGAATACCGGGGCGTCTGCAGGGAGAGCCGAGAACCGAGAGACAGGAGCTGTAAAGCCGGGAGGCCAACCCCGCGAGCCGCCCAGCCGTGCGCCAGGAGGTGTACGGCTAGCCGAGGTACGTGAACGGGTCCTGGGGTGGTGGAGGAGAAAAGGCAGACGCCTGACATAGAATGCGTGCAATCCCTCAGCGAAACCCGCCCTCCGAATAGCGGATCACTTTAACTGCACTTTCACCGACCCAGATATACGTGCACTGTGTGTCCCCTTCACATCCCACACGTACCCCTTCCTTCTCAGCAATCCGTGACAAGAAGTAGAATTATTTACTCTTCCTCTCTTCTGTTTTCCTTCTCGGCGGCCGGCGAGGGCGAGCACTACGGAGCCTCCGGAGCCCAGCAGCAGGAGGAGGAGGAGCCCCGTCCGGAGGAAGGAGGAGGGAGTGCTCCGAAAGACCCGACAGGAAAGGAGCAGGTCCCCCAGAAAGAGCAATCCCAGGAAGAAGTGTACCGATGACTTGTTTGCTAGAATAAAAACCACTGCAACAAAAACACGTCTTCTTCCCATTCCTCGTCCCGCGGTAACAGTGGTGGAGAATGGGGGCAACCCCTCCATCTGTATAAACAAGATGGAAGCAGTAGTGCAAGCCCTGGTACACGGACAGGAAAGACTAGAAAAAATCGCAGAACAGCAGCTGCTCGCAGCCGAAGCAGACAGGGAGATCCTCAAAGCAGCAGTAGTAGCCCGCACCCTGGACCCTCCTGCCGCTAGCGCCTCAGTGGCCGTGGGAGGGATACCCCACACCATTGGAGGGGTGTCTCTACAAAAATACCAACCCGGTGAAGATCCGGACGCCTTCCTCCTTAATTTTGAGAGGGCGGCTCGGGCCTGTGGCTGGCCCGGCGCGAAATGGCCTTTCTTTCTGGCTCCGTTGTTGGTGGGAGAGGCCCAGGCGGCCTACCAAGTGGCCAACCCGAGAGGGGATACCTCCTACGCTGATATCAAAAAGATTATTCTAGACCATCTGGGACTGGACAAAGAGGCCTACCGGCTACGGTTTAGAAAAGAGAGGGGTGTACCCGGGGAGACACCCAAGACCCTGTTTGTTCGCCTAAAGATGGCTGCCGATAAATGGCTCAAACCAAACGAAAGTACAAAAGAGGAAATCATGGACCGTATTTATCTCGAGCAGTTTCTTGAGGCTCTTCCCTTCTCTACTCAACGGTGGTTAAAACAACATCACGACTTAACCACCGTCCAGGCCATCGAAATGGCCAATACATTTTCCAGGGCACCCCAGAGACCCCAAATGGTAGGGGAATCGGATAGACAGAAACACATATACAAACCAGAGAAGAAACTAGTAAAAATCCAGGATACAGGGAAACCCCGTATGTGGAAACCGGAGCCTCTGCCACACAGCGGCCCCCAGTGTTTTGAGTGTGGGACCTGGGGACACATTGCCCGACATTGTCCTCGTCGAAAACAGGAAGAAGAACCCATGGAAGTCGGGTATCTCCCCAGGACCGTGTTGTACTCGGCAGAGATGGGCCGAGCATACAGAGTGAGTATGGGTGTCAATGGTAATCCAGTAAAAGCCCTTCTCGACTCCGGATGCCGGCAGTCAGTGGTCCAGGCCCACCACGTGCGACCCCATCAAATCGTCCCCCGAGAAACCATGTATATCCGGTGTGTGCACGGAGACATAAAAGCTTATCCCGTAGCCATGCTCCCCCTGGTTCCTCAAACTGGCTGCCCCGTTAGAGTCAAAGTGGGTGTCCTGTCTTCACTGCCGGAAGACCTGATAATAGGAACCGACAACCCGGCTTTTCTTGACATGTTCAAACAGAGCATCACTCCCGAACAAAAGACCATAAGACCCTCGCAGAAACAGAAGGCCGTACTAGCTTTAGCCTCTTCGGATCCATGGGTGATAGATCGTAGTTTTCAGTTCGCACAGGCTAACGATGCCACTTTGTTTAATGCTTGGGAGAGTGCCCATCAAACGCAGGACCAGCGCCCCATTAGGTATCCACGCCTATTCATCAAAAACGATCTGCTATACAGACAGGGGAAGGTAGACGACCCCGAACAATTGCTGGTGCCTTTAGCCTTTCGTGAACAGGTGTTGTTCTATTCGCATTCGCATTTAGTGGCAGGGCATACCGGAGCTGAAAAGACTACGCAGAATTTGTTGAACTGTTTCTACTGGCCAGGAATATATAAGGACGCTATGGTGTATTGCCAAGAATGCGACATTTGTCAAAAACGGAACATGACCCGTCCACCTGCCGTTCCGTTACAACCTCTTCCGATAATCGGAGTCCCTTTTGAGAGAGTAGGGATGGACCTCATCGGGCCTCTCCCCAAGACAAAAAAAGGCTACCAATATGTTCTAGTCGTTGTAGATTACTCAACAAGGTTTCCCGAGGCATTCCCGTTGACAGCAACTACAACCAAAAACGTAGCCGACAAAATTCTAGAGTTGTTTTCCCGAGTGGGCTTCCCGAAAGAGATCCTAACAGATCAAGGAACCCCCTTTGTGTCACGCCTCATGAGAGAAGTGTGTGCCTTATTACACATACACCAGATCAGAACGGCCGTATACCACCCCCAAACGGATGGCCTAGTGGAGCGGTATAACTGCACTTTAAAGACCACCCTGCGGAAAATGTTGGAGGTGAACGGGGCTGAGTGGGACCAGATCCTCCCCCTGGCATTGTACGTCATTAGGGGCCAACGACAGAGCAGCTTGGGCTTCTCATCTTTCGAGCTGCTCTATGGGCGACAGCCAAGGTCCCTGTTGGACATGACCAAGGAAGCATGGGAGAGGGAACCCCACGAAGAGGTGATAAACACCCTGGAGTATGCCCGAAATCTTAGATCAAAATTGGGTAAATTACGGGACTTGGCGTTCGCTAACTTGGAAAAAAGCCAAACGAAACAAAAAGCGATATACGACAAAGGCAAGAAATGGAGACGGCTCTCAGTAGGTGACTGGGCTCTGGTCCTTTTGCCTTCCTCAACGCAAAAGTTTAAAGCTGAATGGAGCAGACCATACCAAGTCATAGAAACGATCGGAAACACCAGCTACAAACTACGAATACGTGCAAGAACCACGCAAGTGTATCACATAAACATCCTAAAAAAATGGCTCGGTAGACCCCCGGCAGAGGTACATCTAACGGAGTCGGAAGCACCTATTCCCTCCAGCACTCTAGGGAGGCTGGTGATTAACGAGGACTTGACGGACACGGAGAGAGAACAGCTAGAACATACCTTGCAAAGACATGCACATGTTTTCTCAGACATCCCCGGAAAAACCAGACTGGCCGAACACAGTATACACACGATGCCGGGAAAAATCGTCAAAATCAAGCCATATAGGATCCCGGAGGCTAGACGGAAGGGGATTCAGCAAGAAGTAGAAGAGATGTTAAAACTCGGAGTGATCCGCCCTTCCCATAGCGAGTGGTCGAGTCCAATAGTGTTGATACCGAAACCTGATGGAACGAGACGGTTTTGCATGGACTTTCGAGCACTGAATGACATATCCACATTCGATGCATATCCCATCCCATGAATAGACGAACTCATTGAAAGATTAGGGGAAGCAAAATACATCAGCACGATCGACCTTACCAAAGGATATTGGCAGGTCCCCCTTAAAGAGGAAGATCGACATAAAACGGCGTTTACAACGGAAACAGGGAGATACGAATTCACGGTCCTACCCTTTGGCCTGCATGGGGCCCCTGCCACCTTTCAGAGACTAATGAACAACGTGCTGAAGAACTTATCGACCTTTACGTCCGCGTATCTTGATGATATTGTCGTCTTCAGCCCTGACTGGAGTACACATCTGGACCACCTGCATAGGTTGTTCGACACCCTCACCCAAGCGGGGTTGAAAATCAACTCAAAAAAATCCAAGATTGGGTTTCACAAAGTAAAATACTTGGGTTATGTCCTAGGTCATGGCTTGATAGAGCCACAAATGGAGAAAGTAAGGGCCATAGCCGAGACCCCGTTCCCGAGAACAAAGAAGGAATTAAGGGCGTTTTTGGGCCTCATAGGCTATTACAGGCGTTTTATCCCTGGATTCGCAAAGGCGGCATCCCCCCTCACTGATGCTCTACAATCCAAAGTAAAACAGGCAGACCTAAGAACACCCACACCAGTCATGTCAGAGGCGTTCGCCTCGCTGAAAAGAGCGATTACCTCCACCCCCGTTCTCACCTCCCCGGATTTCTCCCGGCCCTTTGCCCTACATACGGATGCGTCGGACTACGGTATCGGGGCTGTACTGTCCCAAAATGGTGCGGACGGCTGTGACCATCCGATCCTATTCATCAGCCGGAAGTTATTCCCCAGAGAACTCAAATATCCGACCGTCGAAAAAGAATGCCTGGCCATTCGGTGGGCCGTGGAGAAGCTATCATATTACCTGGAGGGACGGCAGTTCGAACTTTACACTGACCATGCCCCTCTTCTCTGGATGGCCCGCAACAAGTCGAGTAACGCGAGGGTTATGCGGTGGTTCCTCACATTGCAGCCTTATGTCTTCAGGGTGCACCACAAAAAGGGAATCGACAATACCGGAGCCGACTTTTTATCCAGGAATCCACTTCCCGAACGGAAGTGTTCAGGGGGGATGGTGTGTAACGTGGGTGCGGGGTCTCGCCCTACTGAGGGGTACCCTTTAACGATGTACAACCCCCCCTCGTGTCTCCACAGCCTCCTCAATCCCCGGGATGGTCACCTGCGGAACGATATAGCTGTGACGAAGAGGACGAGGTTGGATGGGGTCCCTTTAACTGGACTGCAAACCTGAATGAGGAGGCGGAGCCTGGAGAGTCCGTAAAAAGCAGCAACAACAGTCCCCAGGTGTGTTACTACACCGGAGGAGCGGACAGAGTGCAGGAGAGCGGAGAGGCGGGAAGCAGCGAGACGGAGTGGAGCGTTGGAGAGAGCGGGTACAACGAGGCGGAGTGGAGAGGAGGAACGAGCTGGCTAAGTGAAGAGAACATTGCGGAGGAGGAGAATCCGGAAAGGCAAGGTCGGGACGCGGCGTCATCGGATCAAGAAACCGAGGAGCCGAATACCGGGGCGTCTGCAGGGAGAGCCGAGAACCGAGAGACAGGAGCTGTAAAGCCGGGAGGCCAACCCCGCGAGCCGCCCAGCCGTGCGCCAGGAGGTGTACGGCTAGCCGAGGTACGTGAACGGGTCCTGGGGTGGTGGAGGAGAAAAGGCAGACGCCTGACATAGAATGCGTGCAATCCCTCAGCGAAACCCGCCCTCCGAATAGCGGATCACTTTAACTGCACTTTCACGACCCAGATATACGTGCACTGTGTGTCCCCTTCACATCCCACACGTACCCCTTCCTTCTCAGCAATCCGTGACAAGAAGTAGAATTATTTACTCTTCCTCTCTTCTGTTTCCCTTCTCGGCGGCCGGCGAGGGCGAGCACTACGGAGCCTCCGGAGCCCAGCAGCAGGAGGAGGAGGAGCCCCGTCCGGAGGAAGGAGGAGGGAGTGCTCCGAAAGACCCGACAGGAAAGGAGCAGGTCCCCCAGAAAGAGCAATCCCAGGAAGAAGTGTACCGATGACTTGTTTGCTAGAATAAAAACCACTGCAACAAAAACACGTCTTCTTCCCATTCCTCGTCCCGTGGTAACAGGTCCTCATCCTCGGCTCCAACCCTTCAGCCTGGGACAACTCCAGGTGGTCAAAAGCACTGGGGGCAGCCCTGACACCCACTGATCATGCACGCAACCTGGGAATAATCCTCGACTCAACTGTAGTACTTAAAATTCTGGACCCGTGTTATAAACATCATCGTATCATGGCGATTTTAATATCAGAAGACCGAGAATGGCTAGTACACTATGCACAAGCATTTTCGGCATATTCGAGTGACGTTTTCACCTTCAAATCGTAGTTTTCGTCCTGAACCCTTGGGTTCCATTTTGTGTAAGGCAGCCATTTTGTGAGTTGCCCTCACATAGGCCAATGACTAGGCCAAACACGATTCTGAAGGACACGTACACCTTTGCTGACTTCTCTGCGACCTGGGCAAGCTGACTCCACTGCCCAAGGCCAAACCTGTTCGGTCAGTTCCTCTCCCAGTGGACGAACGAGATAGTATCAAGGCAACAACATGCCATAAACCTTTCATCGCACACAAACCACGCCTAATCTTGCACACACCTGTCTCTGTTTCCTACTTTATGACTTGCTTTACGAGGAGGAGGTGCCCGTTTTTATTGGGGGTCCGCCGATATCTGATGAAAATACTGGGCCTTGCCGGGACGAACTGAAATATGGGCTTGTCATCATGACTCTGCTTTTTCTTTGTAGTGAAAATATGTGAACGTTCAACTGTAAACTTAAGAATGTTTGCTTGAAGCGTAATATTTTGTATAAAAAGAGAAGGCTGGCTTTGTAAGATTGAGCAGTCTCCTGAGAATATACACCGTGTTGTACTTCTAGGACGCCTGTTACTTGGTTGCAGCCAATAAAAACGATCTTTGACTTCACCTAGAACACTCTGAGTTTCTGTAGTCTAAGCAGGAAGGACCCGAAGTCTTAGGGTGTACCCTGACACCGTTGGGTTCCAAAAAACCCGTACTTCATCTGGCGCCCAACGTCGGGCGATACCAACGGTACCGGTCCAAGCCAGAGGTTCGTGAGGAGCTTCGTGTGAAAATTCTGGAGGAAGGCCGCCACTTCATCGACCCCTGCATGTCGACGTGGTCTGAAAGTCTTTGCTGCGAGGTTCCCCGCTTCCCGACGGCTACGAAGGACTGCTGCCCTGGCTATCGCCCTGATTTGGACCCTTGACGATTGGAAGAGCGAAACGATAGACGAGTCTTCTGGTGACGTCATCGATACCTCAGTTAAGTATAAGTGGAGCGTCTCCCAGTCCTTAGTTTGGTTCTTAGTTTGGGTATCCCCTTGGGATCTTTGATTTGGAACTTGCAAGTACCAAAGCAGAGGGACTCGTGTATTCACGAGACTATCGTATTCGATAATCCTTTGAAGTTTGAAGCTAGACTAGAGAGCTCGTGTCCGGTTCCTCCGATTGGAACTCCAACTTATGAACTGTATGTGAAACATGGAGTAGGCCCCATCACATATAATGAAGTGTGGATTCGATACACCAGAAAGGATGGTGTTTTAAAATGGCCCCAATATGGTAGCTTTGACACGGAAATTTTAGATAACCTCGAAGTTAAATTTTTTAAGAACAAAGCCCGGCCGGCGATGTTTGACTCTTTCCGCCTATGGTGTAAGGAAGCCAAACAGAAGGAAATTAAACTAGCGAAGAAAAATAAGAGAGAAAGGGGTATCTCGATAATGCAAGCTGCTATGCAGTTCAAAGATAACAGAAGAACAGATGAGTGAGCAGTTGCACAGGCAACGTAAAATGGTGATCGATAAATGTTATCCAGTTTTGCCGCCTCTTCAGCAAGATGCAGCAAAAGACCTTGAAAAAGACCCCCTAATGTCACATTTATTGAGTTCGCCACCCCCTTATGCGCAGAATGCTACAGCACCTCCGCAACTTTTAGCCGTGTAACCTCCGATTGTTGTATTGCCTCCTGCTCCTCCACAACCACCAGCTGCTCTTCAGTTGGTTCCTATTCCTCCTGTGCAGCCTCCTCAAGGGCCACCGACTTTGACATCTGCTCTGCCTTTACTTCCTACAACTTTAACCACT
This sequence comes from Lissotriton helveticus, assembly GCF_964261635.1. Taxonomy (NCBI): domain Eukaryota; kingdom Metazoa; phylum Chordata; class Amphibia; order Caudata; family Salamandridae; genus Lissotriton; species Lissotriton helveticus. The sequence goes on from NC_136068.1 coordinate 1,792,568,992, forward strand.
ATATCGACTACCACTCCTGGTATTACTCCTGACACCGCCTCTGCGTCTGCCTTGCCTCACTCTGCTTTTCCGCCTGTCCTTTCATCGACTTCTCCCTCTGTTCGCCAGAGAATGACTAGCACTGTTACTAGCTTTCTATATCCTCTCTTTGGAGCAACAAGTGCAACCCCTGTCTCAGAGCATAAACAGTTGCATAGCCAACTGCCTGATTCTAGGGAGAAGGAAACATTGAATTATTTGGCACATAAATGGGTTACCGACCCAATAAGATATGAGCTAGAGTCTGTTATGGATGTCTTCCATCAGTGGGAAGCACTAAAGCAGAGGTACGTTTTCGAGAAAATGTGTACTTTCCTTTGTGAAGATTTAGAAGAAAATGATTTGGAGCCCAATCCGCCTGAGTTGTGTTGTGTACGGTTCGAGTTTGGGAAAGGCGCAATTGTGGGTTCAGATGTTAAGAAAGCAGTTGCGACATTGTTGTCGTTTAGGACTGAAGGTGTTTCTCGGTCATTGTTTGAGTCTGATTCTTCCGTTAAAAAGAAAGTGAGACAATATCCCATGAGGGAAGTTCCTCCAGTATGGAAGGACGCCGTTGCGGCTGATTTAGCTAATAACGTTGATGCTGTACCAGCTCATTTTCAAAGTGTCTGGGTACATGTTCCATGGAAGCGAGCTGAAGTTTTGGCCCTTAAACAGACATTGCCTGATCCCCGTAAAAATCCTGCAGGGTATTACAAGGAATTGTCACAGACTGCAGGCTCTTGCATTATGAATTTAGCCGATATAGACATGTTGTTTGGAAATGTTGTTCCACAGCCTTTATGGGGAAAGATTCGTCATGCGGATCATGATCAGGAGTTAGGCGACTCATGGGCTAATATTGCTGCTGCAGATGGCCGACAAGTTGGTGGTGCTAAACCCAAGCCTTTAGTAGCAGATCTCCCTGGTAGGATCATTAATTACATGAAGACTTTAATGCCTGCGATGCGTGTAAATTGGGACAAGTTGTCTGCGTGCAAGCAGAAGAAAGATGAGACGGTATCTGATTTCTTCACCAGGTTTGAAGAAACGTTTGTAGACCACAGTGGTCAAGATATGAGTACAGAGGGTGGTCAACGGTTGTTCGTCGATAAGTTCGTGCACAATTTACTTCCAGAGTTGTGTAATAAGTTAAAGGATTCAGAGAGTTCTTGGGCTGTTTCCTCTTCAGCACAGATATTGGCTACTGCACAGTACTACGAAAATAGGGACAAAGATGAGAAAGACAGAGCAGACAAGAAAACTAAAGAGTTAAAAACAAAGGTTCTTTTACAACAGGCGTATCCGCCACGTGGTGGTCAGAGTAACTATCAGCAACCTCAACAGTTTCAGAGGAACTCGCAAAAGTTCGAGTATCCTCAACAGCGTGTTCCTGTAGGTCCCAATCAGTGTTCATATTGTAAGGAAGAGGGTCATTTCAAGTATAGTTGTCCTATTTTGTTACAGCGTAAGAATGGTGCTTCTGGTGCAAGAGGTCGAGGTGTTCAACAAGCTCCTAGAGGTAGAGGACGTGGAAATTTCCCCCAGATCGCACGTTCCTTTCCGCCTCAGAATTCAATGAATAGTTTTGATCAGCAGAATAACGCGTCTGGTAGGACAGCCCAGTACTATGCTGATGACTACTATGCAGAAGATGAGAATATGGAAGGTAATGATTGCTAGGACAGCCATAGACAAAGAGAGGGAGTTGTTTCAGTTCCAGTAGATCAGAGTGGACCTTACGTTGAGGTGATTACATCAGGTGTGTCAGAGCCTTTTCTGTTGGATACTGGTGCTACAAAGAGTTCTATTATGCACTCTAAACTCCCTGGCGCACCTTTGTCTGGCGAAATGAATGTTTCCGTAGGTTTTTCTGGCGCCCCGGTTAGGAACCCAATTTCTAGTCCTATGTCCCTTTCTGTTGGTCCTTGTGAATTCGAAGCACCCCTTATTCTGACGACAGGTTGTGGTGAGAACTTGTTAGGATTGTATTTGTTAAAAAGATTGTATGCGACGTTGTATTGTTCTCCTTCAGGAGTACAACTTACACTAGGGAAGAAAGTGGTTTCCTCAATGTATTTGTCGAAGAATAAACTTCCAACAGAATTGTCGTTTCTTCCTGCTATTCTTTGGGCTACTGGTCCTAATGATGTGGGTCTTTTGGAAATACCACCATATGTTGTGACATTGAAAGCCAATGTGAAAATGCCACGAATTCCCCAATACAAGATCTCTAGTGAAAGTGAAAAAGCGTTGCTAGAGATCATTTATGATTTAATTGAAAAAGATGTAATTGAAGAGACAAGAGGCAACGTTTGCAATAGTCCTGTTCTGCCTGTTTTGAAGCATACTGACCCTTCCCAACCACCTGTTTACAGGTTCGTGATTGATCTTAGAGAGGTGAATAAAATAGTTGTGCCACAATTTCCAGTTGTTCCTGATATTACTGCCCTATTGACTATGATTCCAGCTTCCGCGACCTGATTCTCGGTGATTGACTTGAAGAATGCGTTCTTCAGCATCCCGATTGCCGAGGAGAGTAGGGATATTTTTGGCTTCAGTTTAGGAGGCCGAAGCTTCAGCTTCAAACGCGCTCCCCAGGGCTACTGTGAAAGTCCATCGATATATAGTCAAGCTTTAAAAACACAGCTTGATACCATTGTTTTACCTGATGGTGCTACCCTTATTCAGTACGTTGATGATTTGCTTGTTGCTGCAGATACTGAGGAAATCTGTAAAGAAGCCACGTTGTCGTTGTTGCGTCATTTGTCTGAATTGCACCACAAAGTGTCTCTTTCAAAATTGCAATATTGTCGACAAGAAGTGACCTACTTAGGTCATCTCTTATCGAAGGAGGGAAGGAAACTGACCCCAGAAAGAATTCAGGCAATAGCGAAATTGAGTGTTCCAAGGACACAGAGAGAAGTACGTGCTTTCTTGGGCATTACATCATATTGCAGACAATGGATACCAAATTTTTCTCTGTTGGCCAAACCTTTGGTGGCATTAACTTGTAAAGATACATCGAATCCCCTTCCATGGTCTGAAGAGTGTCAGAAAGGTTTTTCCGAATTGCGCAATGCATTATGTTCGGCTCCTGTGTTGGGTACCCCCGACTACAGTAAGCCCTTTACATTGTATGTCCATGAGAAAGAAGGTTGTGCATTGTCAGTGTTGACACAGTTGTTCGGAAACAAGCAGCGTCCATGCGCGTATTTTTCGTCGACTTTGGACCCGGTAGCTAAAGCGTTGCCGAGTTGTTTAAGAGCCACAGCAGCAGCAGCTGTTTCTATTCGGCAGTCTGCTGGGTTAGTCATGAATAATACATTGATTGTGATGGTTCCACATGCAGTGGACACGTTGTTAAACAGGACCAAGACACAGCACTTAACTAGTGCTCGATTGTCAGTTTATGAGTTGACACTTTTAGCGAGTCATGTGCACATAAAAAGATGCAACACGCTGAATCCAGCCACGTTGTTGCCGATTGTAGCAGAGTCAGATATTTTTGAACAGCATGATTGTTTTCTCAGAACAGAAGAAGAAACGAAAGGGAGAATAGACCTCCAAGATACTTCTCTTGTAGAGTGTGATGGTACCTTATGGGTGGATGGTTCATGTTTCAAGCTTCCGAATGGTGATACGACTGCAGCATATGCTGTCACGACTTTGCATACGATTGTTGAAGCTGCACGTGTCCCACATAATTCAGCTCAAGCAGCAGAGTTGATGGCACTTACGAGAGCATGTGTGTTGTCGAAAGGAATGAAAGTGACTATATATACCAACAGCCAGTATGCATTTGGTGTGGCCCATAGTTTTGGACGATTGTGGAAAGAACGTGGGTTCCTGACTTCGCATGGTCAGTTGGTGAATGAGCTGCTTGAGTCACTTACTTTGCCCTTGCAAGTTGCGATTGTGAAATGCAGTGCACACAAGAAGGTGACTGATGATGTTGGTCGTGGAAATGCATTTGCTGATGAAGGCGCAAAAGAAACAGCAAGGAATGTGATGAGTCGAATGTATGTTGCAGGCCCTGCAAGATGGATTGGTGATGTTGGAATGTGTGAAGACACGATAGAGAGTGTGAAATCGATTCAAGCTGAAGCTACAGAGAAAGAATTGAGTGTGTGGAGAGAAAGTACGGGTAAAATGGATGCCAATGGTTGTTGGGTTGAATTGTCAGAGCATCAGAGATGGTTGTTACCCGATGCGTATGTACTTGCTGTGGTTACAATGGCCCATGGAATGGCTCACATCAGTGTGAAAGGGATTTGTAAGTTGTTGGCTCTGGTATGGCAAAATGCTGGAATTCCCAAGTGTGCAGAGAATGTGGTCAAGAATTGCATGGTGTGTCTGAAATACAATCCTGGTAGGGGAACCCCAACTCCAGCTGGTCATTTTGCACCTCCTACGTATCCGTTCGAGGTTTTGCAGCTAGATTTCATCCACATGGAAAGGTGCAACAATTTAAAATACGTACTCGTTCTTGTTTGTGCCTTTTCAAGATGGGTAGAAGCATATCCCCTAAAAGACAACCCTGCCTTATCCACAGCTAAAGCCCTTGTGAAAGAGTTTTTCCCTAGATTTGGAATGCCGAGAATGGTCTGGAGTGACAATGGGAGTGAATTTGTGGGTCGTGTGATGAAGAAAGTATGTGAAGGGCTAGGCATCCAACAGAAATTTCACGCTGCAAATCACCCCAATCAGCTGGACTAGTAGAATGCAATAATGACACGCTAAAAATTAAACTGGCCAAAATTCAAGCGAGCTATGGTCTTAAATGGCCTGACGCTCTCCCTTTAGCACTCCTATCAACAAGAATGACTGTACATTCGCGAGTGGGACTTAGTCCCTATGAGATTGTGTTCGCCGTCCGGCCAACATATGGGGAGTGCCAAGGCTGACAAAATTCAGTGAGATCGAACATCCTGTACTGCTTGACTATTTGTACGAATTGACGGCTAAATTGCGTGTTTTACACCAACAGGTTCACGATACTCTGCCTCAGGTCTCTGAAACTCCAGAACACCAAATCGATCCGGGATCCTGGGTACTGGTGAAGAACTTCCAACGAACAAAGAATGACCAGCCCCGGTGGACCGGCCCTCACCTAGTTCTTCTCTCAACGAGATCAGCCGTTCGAGTGGAAGGAAAGAAGCACTGGATCCACGGTGTACACTGCAAGAGGGTTCCTTTGCCTCTGCCGTACGACCGGTGGGTCCAGGAGGGTGTCGCTGACTCAGAGCCTGAAGCTGTGCCTCGTTTTCTGCCTTTCAGCGATGCACGTATAAAAAAATACAATTTCCGAACAAGAAAGAGACAATCTCTTGCAAGAAGCTGTGCCACCGTCAATTCGATTGGACACTACAGAGCCTGAACTCCTGTTTCAAGATCAAACAATACCTGGAAAGAAAAGATATAATTTGAGGCCGAGAACTATGGACAAATAAAAAATGTTTTCCTTTTCTTTGCTAAAATTTTTAAAGTGCAGCTCTCTCATCTGAGAAACTTTTTTATTTTTGTTTTTCGAACCACCATCCGGGTTCCGCTGTAGGGTCGCGGTTGCCCAAAGTCTTTGGGGTGCAGCTGAAGACGTTAGGTCGACAGTTCTGGTTGGTCTAAGGGAGTTGCCCTGGACTGACAGAAGCATTCCTTAGCATAGAACACCCTACCATCGCGAGCAGCATTTTAGAGAGGATGGAGTTTTTCGAGATGGAGAGACCTGCCAAAACAATGAACTCTAAAGACAGAATATGTAAAGTTATGACCAAGAAACGCTTTTTGATATCATGCATTTTTATGTTATTCAGTGTAATGATGTTTTTAATAGGATATGTTTTATTCTCTTTGCAAGTGACATTTGCACCCACTACATCGCCCATACCTCCTCCTTCTACTGTTTCCTCGCATTCTTTTCAACCCCTTCCTGAACATGAATCCGCTAGGAGATTAGAGTTTATTAATAACTCCTTCGTTCAGCTTTTGCACCAACACCAACTAGTAATGAACACTAACTGTTGGGTGTGTGGTCTTATGCCTCACACAACGGATAAAGGGATCCCTTATCTGGTTCTGCCTTTCAGCCATAATGGTTCTGTGTGGGCATACAGAACAATGTTTATCTACGCACATGAAGTCTACCCCCTACGTTCTGTAACAGACAATCCTAAGAATAGTGCTCTAGTTAAGGGTATAGTAGACATGATTAAGGAAGATATTTCCTACGAGACTATCCCGAGAGATGAGACACTAGTATATATAGGATGGAACGTAACCGGATATGGAGCTACTCTGAGTGAGAAACAGCAAGCTAAGAGATCTTCCCCGATTTGGATTGTACCCCATCAGGGTCACTTATGTCTGCAAGGTAATGGCAAGAATCCCAGAGCTCAGTTAGGGAAGAGTATCTGCACTGAAACATATGTTTTTGCATCTCAGACTTCCCCTTCGTTCTTAGCAGCTAAGGGTACCTATTTCATCTGCCATGATAGAGCCTATACATGGTTGCCCCCTGACTTTTCGGGCACATGTTTTGTTTAGTTCCTGTAGCCTCCCACCTACACAGCTGCGGCAGATTACCATAAGACAAGGATAGTTAGAGGTGTCTTCAGTAAAGAAGACACTGCAGGACAAGAATTTGGAGACTTCGTGAAGGGTTTTCTGCCGTTCTGGGGACCCATGGTTAACAGCAGGAACATAAGGCAATTGACAAGAGTGGTTGAATCCACCGTAGTTGAAACTGCCGGTGCCCTTAGTAACTTGACTGCTGAGCTCCAGTCGAATCGTCTTATGACCCTTCAGAAAAGGGTCGCGTTAGACGTCATACTTGCAGACCGAGGTGGGGTATGTAGAGTGATCCAATCGAGTTGCTGTGTTTTCATTCCAGATAACGCTCCAACAGTGCACCAGGCCATCTCCAAACTGCATAAGATTTCCAAATCTGGGAGGAGCCTAGCGCGGGACGAAGATGGCCGCGTGATCGTGTAGCTCAGTGAGACCCGCTCCGCCGCTCGTCTATCCTGTCATATATCCTGTTACCCGAGGGCACCATTCAATGGGTGATTGATGTGGCTACGTCCTGGTGCAATTGTGGCCCACGGGATCCATTCCTACCCCCTTGAATCGTCGTCCGAAATTTCGGGCCTACCCATTGCCGGCGCAGCGGACTCTGGTGTCATTAGTGGCCGGGACCTAATGCGACAACAGCGGCATGACCCACCGGAAGTGGTGACCCCACCTCGGCTCGCCCCTTGAATTGACTATTGGTGCGGGGCACATCAGAGGGGGTTCCCACATTCCCGCTTGACAACTCGCGATTGGGCTCCCGAGCGTCTGTGAGTCTCATCCTTTGTATCACTGGCTTTATCCTTGGAGTCCCCGGAGGTCGCCCCGTCATGGCTGCCAGAGCGGACTCGGAGAAACCTCTCCCTAAGGGTGGCAGGACTCAGAGGTCTGTCCAATCCAATAAACTGGACAAATATACTGTGCCTAGGGGGTCTCCGGCCGACCAGAAGCACACACCAGTCACTGAGGCTACCTCGCCGAGGACCGGCGCAGAGCCTTCCTTGCAGGACATAATGGATGTGGTCACCAGAATCGAAACTTCTATGGCGACTAGAATGGACGCACTCGATCACAAGCTTGACTCGGTTAAGATTGACTTTAACCTCTTGCGCACGGATCACGCTAAGACGAGCGAAAAAGTAAAGTCCCTCGACATCCTGACTTCAAGCCTGGTTGATGATACCACTGAGCTACAGAGAGAAGTCCGAGCTCTTCAGGCTGCGCGTGACGAAACCAGGAGGCTTCTCGATGATTATGAGGGGCGCAATTGTCGAAATAATGTCCGCATTTGGGGTGTCCCTGAAAATGCGGAGTCGCATACGCCGGACCTATTTGTTGAGGACCTGATCCTTAACAGCTTGAAACCCAAGGGTCTCAGTAAGTTCTTCACGGTGGAAAGGGCTCATAGAGTGCCAGGGGGTCCGCCGAAAGTGGGTGCACAACCACGTCCCATGATCGCAAGAGTGCTGAACTTTCGGGACCGGGATGCTATTCTGCAGGCCTCGCGGACGGACGGCCCTCTGCGGTATGAGAACGTTACAGTCTCCTTTTTCCCGGATTTTACCCAAGCGGTGCAGAAGATGAGACAGAGCTTCCTCCACGTTAAGCGGAGGTTGAGAGACAAGGGGATCAGGTACTCTATGCTATATCCTGCCAAGCTGCGAGTTGAAGTGAACGATCGAACTTGGTTTTTTGATAAGGCCGAGGTGGCCTCGGACTGGTTGGACACTGTTAGATCGGATGACGCTGAGGATCATCGACCTGACACGGAGGGTACTCGGCAAGGCCCGGAATGAGGACTTTATGTTTGATTATTCTTCATTGCTGAAGTGGGGGGGAGAGGAGTGACCTTTCGGTGCGTGGTGTTTGTAACATGTTGGACTGTGTTGCTTGTCTCCTGGGATGTATATTCTTGGGGGTCGGGTTGCGGACTACATGACAGGCACCTCCTCTTTCTACTTTTAGTAACCATTGTTGGGTGGGGCGACAGGCACACTGCTAGTTGGGTTTGGGGCGTAGTCCTGATGCAGGGGTGCAGGGAGGGGGGCGGTCTTCCGAGTTGGGGAGGCGGGTTGTTCCGGGGATTTTGTTTTCAGTTTCATTTCACATTGCATTGGGTTTCGAATGATGTGCGCGTGCGTGATGGAATTGGGTAGATATCTGGTTCTACAGTGGGGTTGGGCATTCGGGTGTTGAGTTGGAACGTAAATGGCTTGGGAGACAAGATCAAACGGGGCATGGTTAGCCAGTTTATCAGGCGCCACTCGCCTGATGTTGTGCTTCTCCAGGAAACTCATCTTGTTGGCAATTGCTGTATGGCACTTCACAGAGGGGGCTATAGATTGATTGCGCATGCTGGGTTTACGACTGGCTCCCAGGGAGTGGGGATCTTGGTGAAGAAGGCTCTTCCTTTCGAGGTGCATGCTACATGATCTGATCAGAGAGGCAGATATGTAGGGGTGTCGGGGAGACTGGGGGGTAAAGTGGTGACTTTCCTTTCTGTTTATGTTCCCCCTGCATTGCAATCCGACACTTTCAAAGACCTTGCACATATATTCCTTTCACTCCCGCTGGGCCTCCTGCTTTTGGGTTGGGACTTTAACACTGTCTTGGATGGTGATCTTGATCATGTCCCGCCTAAGGTGCTGCCCCCGGCGCGCCGGTGGCTGGGCAAGTTCTTAGATTCTCTGAGTTTGGTTGATGCCTGGCGCCTCTTAAATCCTACGCTTAGGAGCTATACTCATCTATCGGCTGCTCATGGGTCCATGTCACGGCTTGACCACGTCATTTTACCGGCTGCTATGGCAGATGTCGTGCGGGAAGCGCGCCACCTGGGAAGAGGTATATCTGATCATTCCCCAGTTTGGGTCCGTATTGAGATGGGACGGCCCATGGTTGGCAAGGTGGCACCCATCAATGCCTGGCATCTTCGTGACCCCGCAATTAAGAAGGAACTGTGTTGCGCCTCTGAACATTACTTTCAGCATAATCAGGGGACGGTAGACTCGGCACAGACACTGTGGGAGGCCTACAAGACTGTCCTGCGTGGTGAGGCGCTGTCTCTCATCGCTAGTAAGAGGAAGAGGCGTTTGGTGGATATAACAGCGGCGGAGGCGGAGGTCATACGTTTAGAGAGGGAAGCTGCGACTTCTGCGACGGCTGAGGTTCGCCATCATTTGCGTCTTAAACAAGACGAATATCGTGAGTTGTCTAGGGAGTCGGCGGTGACACAACATAATGATGTCCAAAATAGAATTTACGAGCACGGAGACAGGGCCGGTAAGATTATAGCCTGGTTGGAAAGGGGAGATCGCGCGTCCCGATTGGTCCCTGAGCTTGAGGGTGATGGTCCTGGGACCTTGACTGATCCGCAGTTGATAGCTGATTCTTTTGGTTCTTATTATAGGAACGTCTATTCTTCTTCGAATGTGCACGATTGCTCGGAGCACGCGGATTTGCTCCGTGACATTATTATGCCGGTACTATCGGATGACAACCAGAAATATCTAGATTCCCCTCTCACGGATGACGAAATTGGGGGAGCCGTCAGGAGTATTAACTCGGGTAAGGCGATAGTTCCTAATGGCATCCCTATTGAACTATACAAATTAAATGCACATAAGATAGCGCCACACCTGCGTGCTATGTTTCTGGAAAGCCGGGAGGTCGGGGTTCTCCCCTATGATCAACGCATTGCTAATATTGTCGTGATTCCCAAACCGGGTAAACCCCGTGCTTCTCCCTCCTCCTATCGTCCTATTTCCCTGCTAAACGCGGAGCCTAAGATACTTGCTAAGCTGCTGGCAATCAGGTTAGTCAAGGTGATTTCCACTTTGGTGCATCCAGACCAGTCGGGCTTTATGCCTCGCCGTAATACTGCCCTCAATCTGAGACGCCTCCATGGCGTCCTAGGTAGGGCTCGTACATTGTCGCACCCGGCGGCGCTGGTGTCACTTGATGCCACCATGGCCTTTGACCGGATTGAATGGTTGTATCTCTTTGCTGTACTGGAAAAGCTGGGTTTCGGTCCTGACTTTATTGGATGGGTACGTTTACTCTATACTGCTCCCTTGGCCCGCGTGGTGGTGAACAACTGTCAATCTTGCGATTTTGAGTTGGAGAGGAGAACGCGACAGGGTTGTCCGTTGTTGCCCCTTCTGTTTGCATTAGCTTTGGAACCCTTGGCTGCTTGGATTCGGTGGGAAAGGATGATACGCGGTTTGCGGTGGTCCCCGGAGTGGGAGGATAAGATCTCTCTATATGCTGATGGTGTGCTCCTTTATTTATCTACACCTCACTCCTCCCTTGACGTTTTCCTTGACATCCTTAGGGTGTTCGATGAATTTTCGGGATTCACTATCAATTGGTCGAAATCTGTGATGTTATCGGGCGCTCCACCGGTGATTCCGCAGAATTGTCCGCTTCAGGTGACTACTACCGGTTTTGTATATTTGGGTATTTATATTTCCCTTGACGCCAAGGCGAGGTACGCAAATAACTTGCAACCGCCCCTGGTTAGATTGCGCGCGGAGGTGGAGCGTTGGCGGTCGTTACCCTTGTCTCTTTTAGGTAGAGCGGTGCTCTTTAAGATGTTAGCTCTTCCACGCTTTTTGTACGTTCTCCAAAATAACATGGACTCGGTGCCTGCCAGGTACTTTCGAGAGGTTGAGACGCTCCAGAGAGCCCTCCTTTGGGGTGGCAGGTCCCGCATTGCCTACGCTAAACTCACCCTTGCCTGGTATGATGGAGGTATTGGTCTCCCCGATCTCCGGAAATACTATTGGGCTTCTCAAATTGCAGCTATCAACCACATAGTTTATGGTCTTCCTGATGATCCCGGCTATGCTATGGATCGTAGCTTGTCCCCTGGGGGAAATTTGCTCCGAGCGTTATATAATCGGCCGGGGTGCTTTTCCCTCACGGGCCCTACTTTGCACGCAGTGAGCGTCTGGCACGCGGCCACTAAATCCCTGGGTTGGGAGGGAAAGTTGACCCTTGCAACCCCTCTTTTCGACTCTGCTAAATTGGGTAATTTATGGACTACCAAGGGATTTGACAAGTGGGAATTGATCGGACTCAGCCACATAAAAGATGTTTGGGGGAAGGGGGAGTTATTGACCTTCGAAGCGCTGCAGGACCGCCACCACCTCCACGCTAGGGAACACTTTCGCTATCTGCAGGTCAGACATGCCCTCCTGTCCCATGGTCCGTTGGGAGACTCCCTCCCAGACGCCTCCCCCCTCGAAGATCGTATCTTGGATGGTCACATTCCTGTTAAGAAGATCTCCCTGGTCTACCGCAAACTTATTAATCACATGGATGATCCGTTTCAGTCTCTCCGAGAGGCTTGGGTGGCTGATGGGCTGGAAATGGATGATGAAGATTGGGTTGAGGCGGTTTCTTCCCCACGGGTCGTAGCAGTACAGATGAGGCTGCGTTTGGTACATAGATCTTATGTGACCGGTCCTAGATTGGTGAGAATGGGGTGTACGACGAATGGTGACTGCAAGAGGGGATATGGGGAGGTTGCTACATTTCTCCACATCCTGTGGCATTGTAACTCCAGCCAGGCTTATTGGCGAGATATACACGAGGTCATGAGGTCTGTATTGGGTCATGATATAGGATTGGAGGTGCGTAGATGCCTTTTGAACGTCTGGGAGCCTACAGACCTTAATCAGTACCTGAAGCAATGGGTCACGTTAGCCTGTATGGTCGCAAAACGCAATATAGCGCAACTGTGGGGGGTCTCAGGATCTTGATTGGTGCATGTTCAAGGAACGGGCGGTGTATGTGGCGAGAGGCTGCCCTGAGAAATGGACAAAGATATGGGAACTGTGGAACGCCTATCGGGGAGGTATCTGTGTTCCTCCGACCAGGCGACCTGACTCTGACGCCCTGGATTCCCCTTGATCCCCGGCTTTTCGTATTCTGTTTTTATCCTGTACCAGATGTCCCTTGCTCCTAGCACTTTGTAATACTGTCGATTTGTCTCCAATGCAATGTTATGTGTATTTCATGTTTATTGTTAATAAAAAGAAATATAAAAAAAAAAAAGATTTCCGAATCTATTCATGTGGATAAAGGAGATTGGTCGTTGATGGGATGGTTCTGGGAACTGATATCCGCCTGGGGATGGAAAATTCTGATGGTCATTGGGATGATCTTAGCCATTCTTTTCCTGTTCTGTCTGTGCGTACAGTGTGCTCCTGCAATATGCGGCCTCTGTGCTACATCGTGTGTAAGGAAACCTGTATCAAGGGACGAGCTAAGTAATAGGATGATGCTACAGCAACATCTCAATGACTTTATGAATATAGACCTGGACTCAGATTAGCATGAGTATAGGTTATTCCCTATGTAAGGACAAAAGGAGGGTCTGTAGTACCTAAAATTCTGGACCCGTGTTATAAACATCATCGTATCATGACGATTTTGATATCAGAAGACCGAGAATGGCTAGTACACTATGCACAAGCATTTTCGTCATATTCGAGTGACGTTTTCACCTTCAAATCGTAGTTTTCGTCCTGAACCCTCTGGTTCCATTTTGTGTACGGCAGCCATTTTGTGAGTTGCCCTCACTTAGGCCAATGACTAGGCCAAACACGATTCTGAAGGACACGTACACCTTTGCTGACTTCTCTGCGACCTGGGCAAGCTGACTCCACTGCCCAAGGCCAAACCTGTTCGGTCAGTTCCTCTCCCAGTGGCCGAACGAGATAGTATCAAGGCACAACATGCCATAAACCTTTCATCGCACACAAACCACGCCTAATCTTGCACACACCTGTCCCTGTTTCCTACTTTATGACTTGCTTTACGAGGAGGAGGTGCCCGTTTTTATTGGGGGTCCGCCGATATCTGATGAAAATACTGGGCCTTGCCGGGTAATTTTGTTGTGGGCTGGACGATCTGAAATATTGGCTTGTCATCATGACTCTGCTTTTTCTTTGTAGTGAAAATATGTGAATGTTCTTAAACTTAATAATGTTTTCCTGAAGCGTAATATTTTGTATAAAAAGAGAAGGCTGGCTTTGTAAGATTGAGCAGTCTCCTGAGAATATACACCGTGTTGTACTTCTAGGATGCCTGTTACTTGGTTGCAGCCAATAAAAACGATCTTTGACTTCACCTAGAAGACTCTGAGTTTCTGTAGTCTAAGCAGGAAGGACCCAAAGTCTTAGGGTGTACCCTGACACCGCTGGGTTCCGAAAAACCCAGTACTTCACAACGCTCTCAATGACCAAGCAAGTCAACGCCGTCTCAACACCCTCAGCATGGACCGCAAGATCTATGGATGGATCCCTACAAATACAAGAAAGACAGTCACCCAGGCCCTCGTCAGCAGCTTACTCGACTACGGAAACATCCTCTACGCGGAAGCCCTGGCCGAGCTCATCAAACGACTACAACGCATCCAAACCGCCTCGGCACGACTGACCCTCAACGTACCACGACACGGCCACATCACACGCCTCTTGAGACACCTGCACTGACTCCCCATCAACAAGAGAATATCCTTCAAGCTCCTCATCCACGCACACAAAGCACTCCACAAGACCGACCCAGCCTACCTCAACAGGCGGCTCTCCTTCTACATCCCCAACCGCCAGCTACGCTCCGCCGACCTTTCACTCACCACGATCCTGCGCATCTGAAGAATAACCACCGGCAGGAGATCCTTCCCCACCTTGTCGCCAAGACATGGAACACCCTTCCACTGAGCCTACGACAGACCCAAGACCTGTTGACCTTCAGTGGGATACTCAAGACCTCCCATCTCCAGCGCCTTGAGACCCTCACGGGTATGTAGTGCACTTTACAAATGATTGATGGATTGATTGATTTGCGGTTTCTCTACCTGGTCTTTGCTGTATGCATATTTGTCTAGTTTGCCAGCAGGTGCGCCTCTTGGGCCTTGTCCTTCCATCCCGGTCCTCGTATGAGGGATTCTGTCAGGCACACAAAGGGGAGGGCAGTAATCACCGCTGCCTGCCGCATTATATGGTGTCACGCGAAGCCTTTTGGGTTTCTTACCCATTCCCCCTGTGGCTTAGGAAGTAGGCTATCGTGCCGTGTGTTCTGCTTCTGTCTGTGACACTGTTGTGAGGCGGTGATTATTTTCAAAAGAAATCCTTTGGAGCACCGTGCAAAGGGCAGGCCTCCAGGTCAGCCGTTATGGTCCTTGCAAATCCCGTCTGCGTTAATGAGGCCTTTACTTGCCCAGCGTGCCTTATTTGAGTTGCCTTATCATGGACTTATACTGTTTCTGGACTGTAAGGGGGAGTATTCCTTATTTTTGTGGGTGGCGAGTCCTGGGGCTGTGAGTGACAACACAGTTGTAGCGCTGCTGGTCCTCGGCTGATAATTACTGTAATAGGCTGTGCATCGACTATCCTCACTGCGCCTATGAAGGGGAATTGTCCCAGCCGTCTTTCAATGTATCCTCCTGGCCCACTCTCGTGGTGATGGACTGGGCCGTCAGACGCGGTTGCCACCGGACGTGGGAACAAACGCACCCAATAGCAATGTTTTTGGGACCTCAAAGAGTGCTGCCGTTAATGCTTGGACTCGCCGTGCCTCCCAATCCGTTTCTCAGCTTCCGCACTGTGCACGCTTTCATTGTTGGTCGGGCCTCTTCTGATGCTCCAGCCCACCGCTGCTTGACTCACCAGGCTCCAAGGTGTTGTATTAGCGTGTGCTTAAGAGACCCTCCGGATCTTCCAGGCGAGGCATTCTCTGTGACCCAGCTGTAGGAGAGTAGGGTCTGCAATCCTATGATCACCCATATTTTTGCTTTTTGCTTCACTGGTTTGCGACTTTTCCTGGCTGTGGGCCTGCTAATCAGACCCACAGCCTAGCTGTTCTCTCTATTCCAAATTGTACCCAGGTACTGAATTGGCACTGGGCCCTCTCCAAGTCCCTGTACCCAGGGCTGAGGTGCACCCAGAAGTCTCCCAGGGGCTGCAGCATGTATTATGCCACCCCTGGGCTGACTAACTAAACAGACACAACTGGCTGCTTGACAGCTGGGGCAAGGTGGTGTAATCACCCTTTGCTTTAGATATAGTATACCTATATGTAAATGTAAATGTAAATTTAGTTGAGCTTATATAGCGCACAGCTACCCGCAGTGGGTTTCCCGGCGCTTGCTTAGGGAACCCTTCCTGGTATTCCCCTGTCAGATAGCAGGGTATCCACAAGGTGAAAGTCAGGCATCCCGCCGCGAGGGGCCGTTGTGGAGATTAAGCAAGCTATTGCCCAGAGTCGCAGAGTGTGAACCCATGAGTCGAGGAGGCACCGGGGCGAGAATTATCGAGTCCGTGGAATTTTTAGCCCTAGACCCTGTCGAGGCGGGGAATTGAACCCTGGTCCAGGACCGATCTCAGCTTCCGGGTCTGCTGCCTCTAACCCCTGAGCCACACTTCTCCATATCTAACCCTCAAATGGACACACAGATCTCCTATCAGTCACTCCTATGGCAGGCCTTAACAATCCTGAAGGCGGAGTGCTTGGAATCGTGTGAGATGGTGCTCTGGCATGAGCTGAGCCTGTCTGCGGCTTTCGGGATCTATCCCTTAGCCGTTTCCATGATAGCGTCAGACCATATACTCTTAAGTGCCTTATAATCCTCGCGGTTATGGTAACTTTGGACTGACATTATCTAAACATGTCTTGTAAGGTGTCATACGCTTTGGAATACTACCCCCTCGCCAGTTCTGGCGACGGGGGTAGCATTCCACCCCTCTAGAGGGAGAAGACATGTTGGTAACCTGTAACCCCGGTTAAAGTCAGACATAGCCTCAGCTCCACAAAATGGATGCTGCCACCGAGACTCAAGTCTACCCTCCTGCTGCTGGGAGTCCTTCCAGTGAACGGAGGCCTGGACAAAGGGTTTCCTGTCAGGGGCGGTGCCAGCACCGTCCCAGACAGGATTTTGTGTATCCCAGGTAGGCAGGGCTTTAGAGGAAGGTGACTGCAAGTGGCACCCCGGTGCTCACTGTGCATAGGCCGGCTTGAACCAGTTCCAGGGGCACTCCAGCCCCTGATCTGGGGAAAAGCCCGCCAAAGGAGAGGGGTGTAACCATCCCCCTCCTAGTCCCACCCATAGGGCAGGACTTAGTCGCGTGCCAGCCCCCTTTTTCAGGATAAAGGTGGAGCAGGCCCCCTTCCAAATTAGATCATCTTTGAATCCTGAAACTACTTTCCACGAAAGGAACTCTCGACTTCTTCTCAAGATTTCTCCCTTGTGACTAAGGAGTAGTCACCCTGCAGCAGCAGGCACCATCCAAGCATCGCGGTCTGCTGTAAGTCTCTCCTCCGGATCAAGACTGCCCAGCTCGACGAGAACCGGCTTCCCTGGCACCTCTGACCTCTACCTACATCATCAGCCCAGCTGAGACCCGTGGGTGTGACGAGACCTCGAGGGACCGGCCATCTTCAAGACTGCACAACGCTTGTCCAGCACGACCACCTAGTGACCCTCGACTGAGTGCTCTGGGGTAGGAGAAGCCCCGACCCTGAGCAGCTCCAGCACCGAAGTTCAGCCCCCCTGCATCCACGAGATCTGCGTGGGGCCCTTCTGCTCTTTGCTGCTCACCGCGATGTCCAGGTCACTTGCCCGTTGGCTAGTGGCCCTCCTGACGACGAACTACGACGATAACACCGCTGGTCTGGTTGCTCCAGACTGGCCATTGCTTCCCTCCATCAGAGAAGCACCCTGGACCCTCCTGGTCCACTCCAGACGCCATTTTAAGTCCACCGCGTGGGCTTGCATTTGCCAAGACTTGTTGCCCCAATCCCGGGCCCAGCGACGTCTACAGCAGATACCACCGTTGGACAGCTCGCCCCTCCATCCTGGTTGCCGACAACGCCTCCTGGTCCGAGAGACTGCAGAGCCCAGCAACGCCCACTCACCTGGTCGAGGTGACTTCGCCCGGTGCCATCCTGGTGCCCATCTAATCACTGGCTAGTGATTCAGAACTTGGTCCCCTCTGCTTACAGGTATCCATCTTCACCGATCCAGGCTTGGATCACCACGAACTTCTTCACTGGTCGCCTGCCAGCAACTTCTTTCTTCAGGCTCCATAGACTGCAACGAGGATCTCCGACGTCTTTTCAGCCCTATGCAGCCGCAGCCCCTGGGCTAGGTAACCTGAGCATTTCGGTGCTCCAGCATATTCTAACTATCTAAGTGTCAGGATTCTTTGTCGTTTCAGCTCTACCTAGTCGGGTTCGCCCGAGAACACTAACTTTGCTTTTACTAGCCTCCATAGACTTTTTCCCGCCTTACGCGTGAGAGTTCCCACTCTGCATACAACGTCCCTAGGCCTCCTGCTTGCAATCTGAAGGTTCAGTAGATTAGTCCTAGCGATTCTAAAGCCTATGAGAATAGTACTTACCTGCTAGTAATTTCGCATTCCACTTGTGTAGTATATGGTTTTTCGTGCCCCTCGGGCATTTGTGTACATTGTGCGACTTTCAGTATTTCTTTAAGAGTTTTGTTGTGTGCTTAGCTCCCTGTCTCATAAAGAGCCAGGGTAGTCTTGTTATAAATAAATATACTTTATTTTTCATAACAACTTGTGTGGTGTCCTTTCACTTGGTGTTCAAGGGGTACATGTGATGGTAAAACAGCTGGCTTAACACGCCCTCTAGAGTTTAGCCTTAGACTGCTCGTATCCATGCTACTAGGATAGCTGGTCTATAAGGTTGACTTACAACCAATCATCAATAAGGGTTGTTTGGACTGATACAAAGTGCTCACTAGAATAGTGAACATTATATATATCAGGCCAACTTCTTACATTGGTGAGCAGCGGTTGGGATTTGAGCTTGCTGTTGTTTTACCACACGTATCCTAAGAATATCATTTGAAAGATCACATAAGTACTAAGGTACATATAACTTAGCTTAGAATACTCTGAGTTCTACTGAACCAGCTGTTGTAGCTCCTAGGGCTTAGCACACCCTAAACTACAACTCTAGCAAGGGATCAGTAGGCAAACAAATAGTGTAGGTAAGTGCACCACTTACACCTCACTAGAAAAGCATGTCTACCCATGAAGAGTCTTCAGAGACTCCCCTAGTGGTTATTGACCCTCCACAGGTCAAATCAAGATATGCAGCTCTCAGTTTCCAGGAGATGAGACAAGTGTGTACCTCCAGGAAACTGAAACAGGGGTCTAACCCCACCATTCCCTTTCTGATAGGTCTCTTAGAGACATATGATGCTAGGAAAGCTTCTCAGTCAGATGGGAATATGTCAGCCTTAGAGGGTGCCCTTGGTGATCCAGACCTCCTCAACACTGATGATGCAGTTGAGGAGGAGGAAGAAGAGGAAGTCTCTGGGGATGAGGCAGACCAGGATCCTGAGTTAGTCAGCAGACTCACTAGGGCCAACTTAGGCCTACTTGGGCAAGGATCTGGGGGACCCCCAGTACTGACCCTAATAAGGCCTAACCTTGGAGTTAGAAGGGATAGATCTACTTCTAGGGACTCCAACAGATCTCTGCACTCTAATGCCTCTTCCCAGAGGAGGAGGATTTCTCCCCAGAGGAGATTTACTTAACCTCAGAGAATAGAGCATGAAGCAAGGAGGAGACAGGCTAATCTGAGGATTGAAAGGGAAGAACTTGCCCTGGCCAAAGAGAAGCTTGCCTTTGCAAGAGAGCAGCAGATGAGTGGGATACTTCCTACTGGTGGCAGCAATCTCCCTAGAGATAAGGAAAGGAGTTTAGATACTAAACACCTGACTAAGATAGTGCACCCTTTAAACAAGGGGATGACATCCACAAGTGGATGGCTGCTTTGGAGAGGGCCTGCACTGTACAATGCATCCCCCAAAGTCAGTGGGCAGCTATATTGTGGCTCTCCTTTGAAGGCAAAGGTAGAGATAAGCTCCTCACTACTAGAGTTGAGGATGCTAACAACTACCAAGTCCTGAAGAACACACTGGTTGATGGGTTTGGCTTAACCACTGAACAGTACAGGTTGCTGTTCAGAGACACCCAGAAAACTCAGTCTCAGGATTGGAATGACTTTGTTGATTGTGCCACTAAGGCTTTGGAAGGCTGGTTGCTGGGTAGCAAGGTTACTGATTACACAGGATTGTATAATCTGATCATGAGAGAACAGATTTTAAATAATTGTCAGAACCAGTTGTTGCATCAGCACCTTGTTGATTCAGATCTGACCTCTCCCCAAGAATTGGGAAAGAAGGCAGACAGATGGGTCAGAACAAGGGTGAAGCAGAACCAGACTCAGAACCAGGGTGGTCAGAAGAAAGCAGACCAAAAGGGTAGTAACAAGAGTGAACAAAATGACCTGAAGTCTTCAACAGGTCCCCAACAAACCAAAGAGGGTGGGTGTCAGGCTTCACAGCAGAAAAAGAAGACTCAAGAAGGCCAGTCAAAAAGGTGGTGCCAATACTGTAAAAGTAAGTCTCACTGGTTTAGTGAGTGCACCAAAAGAGGAAGGCAACCTCCTACCACTACAGCCCCTAAGGCAACTGCACCCCCTAGTACAGTCAGTAGTGGTAGTGCTCCTCCCAAGGGAATAGTTGGGTTAACCTTGGGAACTGAGGGGTCTGACAACTTAGTTGGCACACTCACTCAGGCTGTCCTTGTCTGTACAGGGGGTGTAGATATATCCCCTGATGCAAGTCCCAATACTTTGGGCAAATACAGGCAGACACCTTTAATAAATGGAAAAATGGCTCAGGCCTACAGGGACACTTGTGCCAGTGTCACAATGGTGACACCTAACTTTGTGTTCCCTGGACAGATCATGCCAGGTGCAGATTACCTGGTGACCAATGCCAGCAATGTCACTACCAATCACAGTATGGCAATTGTTGATTTCTCCTGGGGAGGGGTAAGTGGCCCAAGAAGGTTGTAGTTAGTTCAGACCTCCCAGTAGAATGTCTGTTGGGCAATGATTTGGAAACATCCCTATGGTCAGAAGTGGAGCAGAGGACTCACATGGAAATGTTAGGCTTGCCAGCACATGTCCTTGCTGTGACTAGGTCACAGGCCAAAAGATGCCCCACTGAACAGGTGCTGGATCCTGGAACAATGGACCAGACACCTCCCAAGAGAAGGAGCAGTAGGGTTAAGGCATTGCCTTCCCCCTTGCCCCAGGTTGTGGATCAAGTCTCTGAGGAGGCTGATCTCAAGGAACTGAGGGAAACTGAGCCTAAAGAGCTTGAACCTGATCAAGTTGAGTTTCTGGGCTCAGGGGGACCCTCCAGAGCAGACCTGGGGAAGGCACAGTTAGAATGTCCCTCACTTGAACCCCTCAGACAGCAGGCTGCTGCTGAGGCTGCTGGGAATGCCACAGGTACCCACAAGGTATACTGGGATAATGGACTCCTCTACTCTGAGTCAAGAGACCCCAAGCCTGGTACGACTAGGAGGCTGGTCATCCCCTTGTCTCAGAGAGGTTTCCTCTTACCTTGGCCCATGAAATTCCCCTTGCAGGTCACTTAGGCCAGAACAAGACGTGGGACAGGCTTGTCACACACTTTCACTGGCCTCACATGAGTGAAGATACCAAGGAGTTTTGTCGCTCCTGTGTCACTTGCCAAGCCAGTGGCAAGTCAGGTGGCACAACAAAGGCCCCCCTCATACCACTACCTGTGGTGGGGGTACCCTTTGAGAGAGTGGGGATTGACATTGTTGGTCCAATGGAACCCCAGACAGCATCAGGGCACAAGTCTATACTGGTGATAGTGGACCATGCCACCAGGTACCCTGAAGCTATTCCCCTTAGGACCACTACAGCACCTGTAGTGGCAAGAGCCCTAATTGGAGTGTTCTCCCGAGTGGGCTTCCCTAAGGAGGTTGTCTCTGACAGAGGTGCAAACTTCATGTCAGGATATCTGACTGCAATGTGGAAGGAATGTGGTGTCAACTATAAGTTCACTACACCCTATCACCCACAGTGCAATGGGCTTGTTGAGAGATTCAGCAGGACCCTTAAAGGGATGATTCATGGACTACCTGAACCTCTCAGGAGGAGATGGGATGTCATGATACCCTGCCTCTTGTTTGCTTACAGAGAGGTCCCACAGAAGGGGGTTGGCTACAGCCCTTTTGAGCTTCTGCTTGGGCATCCTGTAAGAGGACCCCTTTGTTTGGTAAAGGAAGGATGGGAGAGACCTCTCAAAAAGCCTGGAACAAACATTGTGGACTATGTACTTGGTCTCCGCTCCAGGATGGCTGAGTATATGGAAAAGGCATCTAAAAACCTTGAGGCAAGCCAAGAACTCCAAAAAGCTTGGCATGACCAAAAGGCTGTCCTGACTGTGTACAAGCCTGGACAGAAGGTGTGGGTGCTGGAGCCAGTGGCCCCAGCAGCACTCAAAGACAAATGGTCTGGGCCCCACACAATCATTGAGCAAAAGGGAGAGGTCACCTACCTGGTGGACCTTGGAACTCCCAGGAGCCCCCTCAGGGTGCTCCATGTAAACAGGCTCAAGGCATATGTCAACAGGAAGGACATGGGCTTGCTCATGGCCACAGATGATGGACAGGAGGAAGAGAGTGACCCTCTCCCAGACCTGCTCACTCAGAATCCTGATGATGGATCAGTAGATGGTGTTGTCTTTTGTGGCAGCCTCTCTGAACATCAGCAACAGGATTGTAGACAGGTTCTGTAAACCTTTAGACATATGTTCTCTCTGACACCCAGCCAAACTGATTGGTGTACCCATGAAGTTGACACTGGAGACAGTCTGCCTGTCAAGAGTAAAATCTACAGACAGCCTGATCATGTCAGAGACTGCATCAAGACAGAAGTGCAGAAAATGTTGGAGCTGGGAGTCATTGAGCCCTCAGATAGCCCTTGGGCTAGCCCAGTAGTTCTAGTGCCAAAGCCTCATACCCAGGGTGGTAAGAAAGAGATGAGGTTTTGCGTAGACTACAGGGGCCTCAATGCAGTCACTAAGACTGATGCCCACCCAATACCAAGAGCAGATGAACTTATAGATAGATTGGCTTCTGCCAACTACTTAAGTACATTTGACCTGACAGCTGGGTATTGGCAAATCAGGTTAACTGAGGAGGCCAAGCCCAAGACAGCATTTTCTACCCCTGGTGGGCATTATCAATTTGTGGTAATGCCCTTTGGTTTGAAAAATGCACCTGCCACCTTCCAAAGGCTGGTGAATCAAGTTCTCACTGGGTTGGATGACTTCTGTGCAGCATATCTTGATGATATAGCTGTCTTTAGCTCCACCTGGGAGGATCACCTGGTCCACCTAAGGAAAGTGTTAGAGGCTCTGCAAAAGGCAGGCCTCACTATCAAGGCCACCAAGTGCCAGATAGGGCAGACACAGGTTGTATACCTGGGTCACCTTGTAGGTGGAGGCCAGGTTCAGCCATTGGAGAGCAAGATACAGGCCATCCAGGACTTGGCTCCTCCAACCACCCAGACTCAGGTTCGAGCTTTCTTGGGCCTGACTGGTTACTATAGAAAATTTGTCAATAATTATGGGTCCATTGTGACTCCACTTAATGACCTGACAAAGTAAGAAGATGCCAAAGAAAGTTCAGTGGACAGCAAGCTGTCAGAAAGCATTCAATGACCTAAAGCAGGCCATGTGCACAGCACCTATCCTAAAGAGTCCAGACTACTCCAAAACATTCATTGTCCAAACAGATGCTTCTGAGTTGGGTGTGGGAGCTGTTCTATCTCAGCTGAATTTTGATGGTAACGACCAGCCCATTGCTTTTATTAGCAGAAGGCTGACCCCCAGAGAGAAAAATTGGTCAGCTATTGAGAGGGAGGCCTTTGCTGTGGTGTGGGCCCTGAAGAAGTTGAGGTCATACTTGTTTGGCACTCACTTCAAGATTCAGACCGACCATAAGCCCCTCTTGTGGCTAAATCAGATGAAGGGTGAAAACCCCAAACTACTTAGGTGGTCCATTTCCCTACAGGGGATGGATTTTACAGTGGAGCATAGACCTGGTACTGATCATGGCAATGCTGATGGGCTCTCCAGGTATTTCCACTTAGAGCAAGAAGACTCACCTGGTCAAGGTTAGCTTATTGTCCCAAAGTTTGGGGGGGGGGGGTCATGTAGGAGAGTAGGGTCTGCAATCCTATGATCACCCATATTTTTGCTTCACTGGTTTACGACTTTTCCTGGCTGTGGGCCTGCTAATCAGACCCACAGCCTAGCTGTTATCTCTATTCCAAATTGTACCCAGGTACTGAATTGGCACTGGGCCCTCTCCAAGTCCCTGTACCCAGGGCTGAGGTGCACCCAGAAGTCTCCCAGGGGCTGCAGCATGTATTATGCCAACCCTGGGCTGACTAACTAAACAGACACATCTGGCTGCTTGACAGCTGGGGCAAGGTGGTGTAATCACCCTTTGCTTTAGATATAGTATACCTATATCTAACCCTCAAATGGACACACAGATCTCCTATCAGTCACTCCTATGGCAGGCCTTAACAATCCTGAAGGCAGAGTGCTTGGAATCGTATGAGATGGTGCTCTGGCATGAGCTGAGCCTGTCTGCGGCTTTCAGGATCTATCCCTTAGCCATTTCCATGATAGCGTCAGACCATATACTCTTAAGTGCCTCATAATCCTCGCGGTTATGGTAACTTTGGACTGACATTATCTAAACATATCGTGTAAGGTGTCATACGCTTTGGAATACTACCCCCTCGCCAGTTCTGGTGACGGGGGTAGCATTCCACCCCTCTAGAGGGAGAAGACATGTTGGTAACCTGTAACCCCGGTTAAAGTCAGACATAGCCTCAGCTCCACCAAATGGATGCTGCCACCGAGACACAAGTCTGCCCTCCTGCTGCTGGGAGTCCTTCCAGCGAACGGAGGCCTGGACAAAGGGTTTCCTGTCAGGGGCGGTGCCAGCACCGTCCCAGACAGGATTTTGTGTATCCCAGGTAGGCAGGGCTTTAGAGGAAGGTGACTGCAAGTGGCACCCCGGTGCTCACTGTGCATAGGCCGGCTTGAACCAGTTCCAGGGGCACTCCAGCCCCTGATCTGGGGAAAAGCCCGCCAAAGGAGAGGGGTGTAACCACCCCCCTCCTAGTCCCACCCATAGGGCAGGACTTAGTCGCGTGCCAGCCCCCTTTTTCAGGATAAAGGTAGGAGCAGGCCCCCTTCCAAATTAGATCATCTTTGAATCCTGAAACTACTTTCCACGAAAGGAACTCTCAACTTCTTCTCAAGATTTCTCCCTTGTGACTAAGGAGTAGTCACCCTGCAGCAGCAGGCACCATCCAAGCATCGCGGTCTGCTGTAAGTCTCTCCTCCGGATCAAGACTGCCCAGCTCGACGAGAACCGGCTTCCCTGGCATCTCTGACCTCTACCTACATCATCAGCCCAGCTGAGACCCGTGGGTGTAACGAGACCTCGAGGGACCGGCCATCTTCAAGACTGCACGATGCTTGTCCAGCACGACCACCGAGTGACCCTCGACTGAGTGCTCTGGGGTAAGAGAAGCCCCGACCCTGAGCAGCTCCAGCACCGAAGTTCAGCCCCCCTGCATCCACGAGATCTGCGTGGGGCCCTTCTGCTCTTTGCTGCTCACCGCGGTGTCCAGGTCATTTGCCCGTTGGCTAGTGGCCCTCCTGACGACGAACTACGACGATAACACCGCTGGTCTGGTTGCTCCAGACTGGCCCTTGCTTCCCTCCATCAGAGAAGCACCCTGGACCCTCCTGGTCCACTCCAGACGCCATTTTAAGTCCACCGCGTGGGCTTGCATTTGCCAAGACTTGTTGCCCCAATCCCGGGTCCAGCGACGTCTACAGCAGATACCACCGTGGGACAGCTCGCCCCTCCATCCTGGTCACCGACAACGCCTCCTGGTCCGAGAGACTGCAGAGCCCAGCGTCGCCCACTCACCTGGTCGAGGTGACTTCGCCCGGTGCCATCCTGGTGCCCATCTAATCACTGGCTAGTGATTCAGAACTTGGTCCCCTCTGCTTATAGGTATCCATCTTCACCGATCCAGGCTTGGATCACCACAAACTTCTTCACTGGTCGCCTGCCAGCAACTTCTTTCTTCAGGCTCCATAGACTGCAACGAGGATCTCCGACGTCTTTTCAGCCCTATGCAGCCGCAGCCCCTGGGCTAGGTAACCTGAGCATTTCGGTGCTCCAGCATAGTTAACTATCTAAGTGGCAGGATCCTTTGTCGTTTCAGCTGTACCTAGTCGGGTTCGCCCGAGAACACTAACTTTGCTTTTACTAGCCTCCATAGACTTTTTCCCGCCTTACGCGTGAGAGTTCCCACTCTGCATACGACGTCCCTAGGCCTCCTGCTTGCAATCTGAAGGTTCAGTAGATTAGTCCTAGCGATTCTAAAGCCTATGAGAATAGTACTTACCTGCTAGTAATTTCGCATTCCACTTGTGTAGTATATGGTTTTTCGTGCCCCTCGGGCATTTGTGTAAATTGTGCGACTTTCAGTATTTCTTTAAGAGTTTTGTTGTGTGCTTAGCTCCCTGTCTCATAAAGAGCCAGGGTAGTCTTGTTATAAATAAATATACTTTATTTTTCATAACAACTTGTGTGGTGTCCTTTCACTTGGTGTTCAAGGGGTACATGTGATGGTAAAACAGCTGGCTTAACACGCCCTCTAGAGTTTAGCCTTAGACTGCTCGTATCCATGCTACTAGGATAGCTGGTCTATAAGGTTGACTTACAACCAATCATCAATAAGGGTTGTTTGGACTGATACAAAGTGCTCACTAGAATAGTGAACATTATATATCAGGCCAACTTCTCACACCAGCCTAGTCGACTTTCATGCGCCGCAGCATCTGGTGCCACTGATCTCGTTGCGGCCACAGGCACAAGCTAGACCCCGGCTTTAACTCAGCCTGCAGGCCTCAATTCTTCGCTGCACGTAACTTGGCAGCTGATTGCTCTGTTCTGCAGGTGCTCCGTGTTTAGCGCTGTCTCGTTTCGGCCGTGTAGCTGCAGGATAAATGTGCGGATTGACGAAGAAGGGTCTCTCAATCACAGAGCTCTGCTAGGCTGAGGCCATCTTGCTTGGCTGCTAGCCACCTCCCCGTTTATTTGCATTTAGCATATTTTGAATGAATTGACTTTGCCTTGTGCGTTTTGTACTGACTTCTTGACTTTTAAATAAATCTTTATGATTTATACTTTGAACCGTGTCTTGTGCGGATTTTCCAATGTGTATTCTCTGAGTTTACATGATTTATGTTGAGGGCATTCATCTTTAAGACTCACATATAGCCCAATCCATTGATTAAATATTTTAACGTAAAGAAGCGCTGCTACCTTTCACAAGAAGAAAAAACTTGACATTGAGTGATACGGCAGCGTAGAAGATACCAGTCAGTAGAGGAGTCAGCCAGAGCTGCGTCTTGGCCCCCACCCTGTTTTTTTATATGTCAATGGGGTGTGAGATTTCTTCAGGAAGTCTCGGCAGACGCACCAATACTGGCGGACGACAAAGTCCCAACCCTCTTGTTTGCAGATGGCACCCTGCTGGTCTCAAAAACTCCATCTGGGTTGCAAAAATTGCTAAATAGATATCAACTATTTTGTGACTCTCTGGGAATAGTTATAAATAACACTAAAACAAAATGTATGGTTTTTAATCCTCATAAGTCTTTTCAAAATAATTTAATTTTAGATTACACTTTTCTGGAGAGAGTAAGCATGTTTGATTATTTGGGCATCCGCCTTTCTGACAAAGTGCATTGGAAGCCTCACTAGCCAAGATGCTCATGAACCACAAGCGTTTAGTGGGGCATTAAGTAAAGAACACCAGTCCTTGTACAGCAGGCCAGTTGCTCCAGCTCTCGCAATTTACGAAGCCAACGCAGTTAGCTCTGCACTGTACGGGGCGAAGCTATGGGGCTTTGATAACATCGAGGATATCTACAGATCCGAGCACACGTTCTTGAGGGCTCTGGTGATACCCCCTTGTAACACCCCACTAACCCCCTTAGTGTTTGACATGGGTAGACGGCCGCTCAGGGATATTGCTAAGTTGCGCCCATTGCTTTTTTGGGCACGCCTAATGCGCACCCCTGAGCTTGCAAATTATGCCGCTGCCCTGACTGAGGTGATTAATCTAGATGTGGGGCACAGGGTCAAGTGGATATCCAATGTTAGAAAGACGCTGACACAGCTGGGTCTTTCGAAATCATGGGACACTCAAGTCCCACCCAACAAGGTAGAGCTCAAGTATATTTTTTGAAACTGGGTTGATTGTAACGAGCTGAGCAAACCAAACTTGGGGAGATTGACAGATGAGGTTTTCAGTCACAAGCAGTCCAGAGGCTTAGAGCCTTACCTGGATATTATCTAGGTCCCACGCGATAGGCTGCTATACACCCAATTTAGGTTAGGCACACTCCCAGTTCATGCAACAATATCTAAATGGCGCTCGCACAAACATCAAAATGAAGCCCCTTTACCAAGTGCCTGTGCACACATAAAATCATAACATATAATGTAATATGTACAAATCATGAGCATATGAACAAAACAAAGAAATTCGCCATGTTTTTTTCTTTTTTTTGTTGGTTTAATGCTAGTTTGCATGGACATCAGCACACACGTGTTTCATCAGAGTACAATCAACTCTGACTCTTCAGGGCCGAGTCTCAATGGACGAACGGGGTGGCCAATCACCCTGGACCGGTGATAATTCCAACCCGGTCGGGGTCTAGAAGGATCCACGAGATAGTCTCCCAGAATAGGACTCCAAATATTATGCTAAAATGTATTATTCAATCCCAAACAAAGTCAGAAAATGGGAATGGAGCATCAATCAATCTGCTAAATATTCAAAATTTCATGTGTGTCCACTAAGTCTGTATGATATTAAGTGGATACGTGCAAACACGCCGGATGCAGGTCAGAAACAGACGGGTACGTCTGATTGAAAGTATTGCTATTTGAAAGGAAAAATCACTCAGTTGCTACATGTTCGAGATTCACAACATAAGCATGATGCGGGACCCTGTCAAAATGAAGCCCGCCCTTGTTGCTGAGTTCCGCTGGGGAGTGTGTCCCATGTTTTGTTTGCCTTCCCAGCTTATTTTATCGCCAGGTCCAAATGGATAAAACTGTCTTGCTAATCCATGGGCAAACGTGACCATTGGGTCGCCTTGCGTATTCTCAAAACTGACCTAAGCATGCTTTTCACTTGTGCGGTGGCTAAGTTTTTGAGTCGTGCCTAGATTCTCAGACATAAAGCTTTGAAGGGCTATCATATGCCGAATGACAAGTAATAACAACAGTTCCTCCCCTATCTTACATTTTATTGCACTATGTTGAAGAGTTCACTAGTTTTGAACCTTGGGGAGGAATGCAGGCTTTTTTAAAAACAGAGTGTGCTATCTTGAGATACATTCTCTTTGATTGTGAGCGTTTCTTGTAAAATTTCATATACCCATGATTCACACAATACCGCTTGGTGGTGCTTTAATGCTTCTCCCTACATTTTTTTATACATCCTTGTTTTTATAATTCTTATTATTCACCCAGGACCTATCTCTTTTACTAGTATATTTCATCTTACATAAATCTCTTATGAAATTAGTAAATCGAAATCTAGTTTAATCATGTTTTAACTTGATGCGAAGCATTGTATAAATGTAACACTTTTGTATGTGCGTTGTACATTATTTTTATGATTCTAGCGATCTAATAAAGCATATTTGGATTTCTACTTGAACCTTGTCTTGTGCAGATTTTCCGATGTGTATTCTCACAGATTACATGATTTATGTTTAGGGCATTCATCTTTAAGACTCACATATAGCCCGATTCATCGAAGAAAATCTTTTAACGTAAAAAAGCGCTGCTACCTTTCACAAGAAGAAACAAGCATTTGCAATGCAATAGGTCTAGCATTTGCAAAAGTTTAGGCTATTGGCATTGTTAATGACAATGCCTTTTGTATCTGTTTTGAAACCAACATATAAATAGATGGCATTATCGTTGACAATGCCAATAGCTCTAACTCTCGCAAATGCGAGACCTATTGCATTGCAAATGCTTGTTCTAAATTGGCTTGGTAATTTTAGTGTGCTTTTTTACTTTAACATGCTTTGTACTCTTTGAACCTAACACACATTTCTCTGTGGAACTGCCTGCAGATTCTGCAACTGTTACAAGGGGCTGAACAGCTTTTCTCTTAGAACTCCACTGAAACCTAACAAGGGTATGTTTCTTAAGCTGGTAAAGGTGCCCTTTCAAACACTAATAATCCACTTTCTGACATCCCCCTTATATGTACATAGCTGTTTATATGTCCCTGTTCAGGCCAATAACCACACTTATCACATGGCTATACATTCATTACATAATTTTGAACAGTAAGTACTCTATGTTCCAGTAATGAGAAAACATATTTGGTTGGGCACGTTGTTGAGTTTCTGTTCACATAGCTTGAAAATATTTGAAAGCCCCACGTCATTGCTTTAACATCTCTTGGTATTAGTTTGGCAGCCTAAACACAACTTACAATTGGAACAGTACTTTGACAGTCTAATGTTAATTATGTTTGCAGGGTCAATGGGACCAAGATTTCACTTGGGGGTTCCTTAGTCCGGGATATCATATTAAACTGCGTATTGCTCAGTAGTTTCCTGAGCTTTCCCCATCTCTATTTAAGAACATTCTCGCTAAGAATGAAATCCTACCCAAGGCCAAATATAACAAGCTACTTAGAATTTAGAGGGGGAGGAATGTTCCCTGTTCCTTGTCCTGACACTGCTATGTCCTCTCGCTCGCAGACACAGGGCTCATCACTACTCTAGAGGCACTGCTCACCATCAGAAGCATTGACTATGCCCCACGATGACTCGAATCAACACTACATTACCTCCCAGAACACTGCCAGAGGATCTTCCTCCAACCTCATCCTTCTCTCCCATAACACCCAACCCCCGTCACCAGCTTAACTGGCCCGCACAGACGACTGCAGTGGTAGGGGTGCAGCAGGCAGCAGGCACTGTCGACCGACATACCGAAATGTTGACAGCCCAATAGCGCATTGAGCTCTGCAGGGTGCTGAAGATTAGGCCAGCAGAAGAGTTTACAGAGTAGCCACTGGGGCGTTGTGGGCAAGCCGCCCACCCATAGTTCGGCTAAGTGAGGGAACAGTGGGGCACAGCCCCCCCCCCCCATCATAGCTCCATTGGATTCATCGGCCTCCAGGAGCACCTTGAGGGTCTGAACGCACTTGAGAAGTGAGTAGGTGACTGCTTTCAGTTCGGGGTCGGGCGGAACAGGGGACCTTGAGGTTCCCATGGCGGGATACTGGGAAAGGCAGCAGGTCACTGTCCTGTCCTGTCATGTATTCCTATAGGTTCTGAATCAATCCCCCTATTCCTGACCCTATTCTGGTTAAACTAACTATCAAGTTAACTAACAGTCAGCCCATGAGGCAAGAAAAGCCCCCATGATGCAGATACCGTTATCTGACGCAGTCACACTACGGCACAGGAACGTGTTACCTGATTAGGTCATAACGCTTGAGATCTAATTAGACAAGCGACATTCCTCCAGCCCCTGATAAGGCATACGACGTTCTCATAACAAATCAAACCTATGACAACCTGGAAAATCCGTGCGGCCATTGTTTTGATTTCACAGAGAACTTCAGTAAAAGAATGTGCTAACGAGCAAGTCGTATGACATCTTTATTGACGCATCTATGTCCATCCTTACGTCAATCCCGGCACCTTTAAGGTATAAATATTGCCGATCTTGCCCTATGCAAACACACGCGTGGTGACAAGACGGAGCAGCCATACTTGCCGAAGCCCAGAAGCAGAGCAGACCCCGCTGGCAGCAGCCCCGCCTTCCTGACGCGCTGAGAGACGCGCTGCTATCTCCTACCGAGAGACCCAGCACCGGCGCTTTCGGGCAGCCCTCGCAGGCAGCCTGGAATATCGAGACCAGAGAAAGAGATACCATTCCTCATTCATCCTAACTTCCAGGTACGGAACTGAATAACCCCTCACAGAGAATTCTTTAGTTATTCACTTGGCAAAAACAAACTTAACTTAAACTGTAACTTTCTATTCCCGCCCACGCATTAGACTTAGGTCAGGTACACGGGGTAGGCGTATTTAGAAACACCAGTTGAGTACGTTTAGTCAAATGTATATGTGTATGTAAATATATTTTAATCATTTTAAACATCATATGGCTCAGAAACCATATCAATGTTTTTACAGTATTATTTTATACTATTGCTTTTAATGTATGCACTTTACTTAACTATAAGTATTGCAATAATATCGATCCATTTCTCTTGTACGAGAAAAGAGACTGATCAATAAATAACACCTTTTTATTGAACACGCCCGTCTCTTCCTTTTCTCTACAATCTGATGAGACTAAGAATGCACGTACTGACTGAGTAAAATAATTGCCTTGTGCTCACACGACTCTGGAGATACACTCTTGATTAGGGGAGAGCAAAGTTGTCATGTTCTATGGTTGTCAGAAACTAAATCCCTTCTTGTCTAATCAGGGGAGTTAATTCTTTCCTGAACATTCGAGAAAGTTTCTAGCGAACTCTGAGCTACGCTGGCAAACCCAAAACTTAAGTCTAGTATCGACAGTAGTAGACCTAGTTAACGTCTGGCCTAGGCCTTTACTGCTGTAGGTATTATTCCAATGCGCAGAGCCTATTGGGAAGATAGGAACTACACTACATGGCGCCCAACGCGTTTGGAAAGGGCGATAAAACTAACGTAAGACATTTAGAGTAACTCAGTCGTGCTTTCTCACTCAGACCCCTTTTCCCAAATACTCCAAAGACGTCTGGAGTGGGTGAAAGGTAATATCCTCCAAAACCTCGCAGGAGGGAACTCCTATGTAAGGTTCTTGGTATAGTCAACGTTGAAGGATACACTGTTCCAAAATATTGTGCATCTAATCTTTGTTCCATTAAGAAACCTGATCTGCAAACAAACATAATACCATCCTGTCGGTAAAATGGGAGACAGTGATGAAGAAAGAGAGGCAGTTAGATTAGCAGCTGAAATAGTAGCAGCTGATACTGCAGCACTAGATGCGGACGGGGATATAATACTCATCCCGGTCGCCAAAAGGAAATTTATAACCTTAAAACTTATAGAAAATGGACTGACACCTAGAGGTGGCACAGTCATATTCGTAATTGAGGCACACGAATATCGGCAGACAGAGGTATACTATACATGGATACATTTTCCAGCAGCAAATGCTGTAACAAAGTACTTCCACTATTACAAAATAGAGGTTCCACCCGACATTTACACTCCTTTCGAGGAGGTGGAAGTACCACTCAAATTCCAAGAGCATTTGCTCTTATTTGATGGCGCCCTAATACATAACAATCACATTACAAGGCTCGGTCCTTTAGGTAGACCAGGAGCAACGTGGCCGGTCTTAGCCGGATACACACCACACCCAGACATCGAAGGGATGTCTACAGGAGAGCTGTTAATACAGCTAAAACAATTACTAAAAATTCATAGACAATTAGTCCAGTATGTAATGCGGACTTCAACAATTCAGCCAGCGATTAAACTTCCACAGCTGACCCCTCACCAGGGGAACACAAATTAAATTACACCACAGAACATCCAATCCTGCCTAGGTAAGGTTCCGGCTAAACGAGAACAAATACCATTCTGGTTGGCACAGAAAATCACCCAAATAGAGGCGGTGTTTCCTGACACCACCCCATTAGAAAAACACAGGATTCTGACTATATGTCTCCCAATGGGAATCGCACCACACATAGAGGACTGTGACACTTGGGGTACAGTCTTTGCTTCAATCTACACAAAAACGCACGGTGTTCCATCCATTTCGGTAATACCAGATGTGCTAAAACAAATTCAAGATGAATACGGTCCAGAACCAGCTTTAACTCTTGGTATGAAATTACTGAAAGACTTCAAGCAGGTCTCGGCTATATTATTAGCCAATATAAAAGGTGAAGCAGCAAACGTGGCGATCCGCCAGAGGTTAAAAGAGACAGATATAACAGACCAACCAGCTGAAATTGCCAGAATCATAGAAAAATCTTATGAAGAACTAGGTAGAGATAGTTTAGGTGGAATACCAGTAAAACCGCAACTGACTGAAAGTCCAGAAAAAATATTTTTTAATAATAATTCACCAAAAAAGAACTGGGATGGAAACAAACAATCCAATCCAAAAGAAAAGAAATTCCAGTCCCGAGGAAGGTCTCCTAGGCGAAGGGAGAAATCTCCGAACCAGAGACACAGGTCACCCCAGAGTGACCCCTCTGGGAAAAGATATAACCTTAGAAATAGGGATAATATTAAAAAACCTGATAGATATCAAGACATTGATACACGTCCCTCTCAATCTTTTCAGACGTCCTCGCAGAAATCGGAAAGAAGAGGACGATCAGAACAAAGAGAAGAGCACGCCAAGTCCAAAGACAAGGAACCTGCTCAACAAAAAAAGAAATTACAATTTCCAAAAAAGAAGGTAGCCAGTATCAAGGTAGTTAACAATGCCGAGAATACTGAGGACACAACTGAAAAACGGAGAGTGGGCTCAGACAATGCTAGACAGCGCAGCAGAAGTGAGCATAGCTCGCAAAGTCCTTATGAATCATCTGGAGACAGTGGACACGAATGAATATCTTCAAGTGGAAACTGCAGACACCAGAGTTAGCAAACCCCACAAGATATACGAGATAACATTACGTATAGAGGGAGATAAGACTAGGAAAATAAGGGGACTATTTTGGGATAATCTCTCCAAGGGCTATGACATCCTTCTAGCTGAAAAAGACTGGCCACCAGAGTTTGTCAGGGAGTGCCCTCATGGCGAAGAAGTAATTATGCCTGCCTTCTCGAATCAAATCCCGATTCATAAAAAATACACACTTGCTAGAAAGTGGGCAGTGGCCTTAGCACCTGCTTTATATAAAAATCATGTAGGATGGGATGAGGATTCTCCTCCTCACAAAATCCAGTTAAAATCACAACCTACTGCACAAAGGCAGTACCCAATTAAGCAAGAAGCTAAAAAACAGGTAAATGAAATACTAGATCAGCTAGAATACCAGGGGGTGATTGAAACTTGCACCTCACAAATGAACAATCCTTTGTTTCCGGTCTCCAAACCAGACAATTCATATCGTCTAGTTTTGGATTACCGACACCTTAACACATGTTGCAAAACCTTTGCAGTGCAAAACTCACACAGTGCTGCACTAATGAATAACATAGTGCGCAAAAAATACAAAACAACCTTGGACATCTCCAATGGATTCTTTTGTCAAAACATAGCACCAGAGAGCAGATATTTAACTGCATTCGGTTAGCCCAGGGGTACAAGAACAGCCCGGGGGTATTCTCAGCGAGAGTAACAGAATTACTACAACTATATGATAATGAAGCATTATCTTATGTCGATGACATTTACTTAACAGATGATGACTTGGATACTCACTTGAAAAGAGTGAACACCATAATACTTGGGTTCGCAGCAGAGGGTTACAAATTCAACTTTAAAAAATCCAGAATTGCCCATCTGACAGTCCTATTCTTAGGATATGAGTT
Source organism: Lissotriton helveticus (assembly GCF_964261635.1). NCBI lineage: Eukaryota > Metazoa > Chordata > Amphibia > Caudata > Salamandridae > Lissotriton > Lissotriton helveticus. Next base: position 1,792,604,159 of record NC_136068.1, read on the forward strand.
ATCAAGTGAAGGTAAAAGCCTGGCAGACAATTTCCTAGAGAAATGTGCCGTAATCCAAGCTCCTAAAACACTAAAAAACCTACAGTCAATTCTAGGCTTCCTAAATTTCGGAAGAACATACATTGCAAATTACGCAGAAAGGGTCAAACCCCTTTATGATCTAATTAAACCAGACTTTAAAAGATCCAATTGGACTCAAACACACGCAGAAATTTTGAGATCCTTACAAACAGACATGCTAATTAAAACAAAATTAGAAACACGTGATAACACACGCAATCTTGTGATTCGAGTCATCCCAGGGAGATGCGGATTCACATACCTGACCTCTAATGAGGGAGAAAAGGTACCAATTGCATTCAAATCACACTTGTACACTAAGGCTGAAATGAAATTTAGCCCAACGGAAAAAATTCTTACAGCAACACAGACAGCTATAGCAAAAGAACGAGCCCTGGCACAAGGTAAACGAATAGTAATCGTGACACCAATACCAGCCTTAGAGGCGGTAACAAAGACAAGCATTCCAAATGCTAAAGCACTCCATCCGAGATGGATACAATGGGCTAACTCTCTTGCTGCAACAGACGTGGTGTACGAATTTGATCCTTACTTAAAAACACAAGAATTTCTCCAATATGAATTTGTATGTCCTCCGCCAACCGAAATTCTGCCTCTAGATCACTACGGCTGTATAATATATACAGACGGATCAGCACAACCCGCAGTAGGGGGTAAACAAGCTTACAGTGCTGCGTGCGCGATTGTTAAAGGTCGTTGGCACGAAGGGAAATTTAAACCAACCCTCACTAAAACACAATCCCTAAGAGATTGTACAGCTCAGCGAGCTGAACTACTAGCATTCAAGATGGCGCTTGAAAATACCGATCGAGAATTCGACACACTCATAGTGTGTGATTCGTATTATTGCGTTCAGTCTTACAATGAATACTTGCAGATCTGGCTTCAGAACGGTTTCAAGGATGCGAAAGGTGGCACAATCAAGCATAAAATGCTATGGGAACAAGTAGTTCTTCTGCAAAAAGAACTACCAAAGACTCACGTGATACATACACTGAGTCATCAACGTGATGGCGTTCACGTTGCAGGGAATTCATTGGCTGATGAGGCCGCGAAGGCAGCTGTGCAAACGGCTTCCGTACCTGCCATCACCCGGTCAAAAACAAAAATAGACAGCGAAATATTACAAGCTGTCAGCGCTTCAGAAAAGGATTCGATAGAACCACTCCCTAAAGGCTTTCCAGTAAAATACTCATACATAACTGATGCAAACAATGTTCCTTTTGCTCGAATCCCTGGAGTGGGGGATAGGGCAATTCCAAACATGGAACATAGGTTAGGACTAATAATAGCGGCACACGAAGGGCTTGCTTCTATTCATGCTGGCGTCTCAGCCACAGTATCATTATTAAAACAGAGATACTGGTGGCCACAAATGAGAAGACAAACGAGGAACTATGTTCTAGCATGTGAAATATGTCAAAAAATGAAAGTATCAACGGTGAGACGTCCAGCGCAGACGCCCCTTCTAATCTCGGATAAACCATTAGCCTGTGTTTATCTAGACCACTGCGGTCCCTTACAAAGGGATGGTAACTATAAATATATCTTGGTTGCAGTGGACTCATGCACGAGATTTATATGGATGTGGCCCCAGCGAACGGCTGACGCCAGAACTGTTATAAAAGATTTGCGAGTCTTTATCGGCACATACGCAATTGGCATGCTGCATTCGGACAATGGTCCTGCTTTTAGCTCTCGGGCTTATAAGGAGGCCATGGTCAGCATGGGCGTGCAATTGCGGTACTCTTGTCCATTTCACCCTGAGGGGAACGGAATTGTTGAAAGAAAAAACCGTGACATAAAGCAATCTATAACGGCAAAGGTATTAGGTTCGGGAGCTGGGTGGGTCAAACATCTAATAAGTGTCCAACGTAGTCTAAATAACTTGCCAAGAAATTCTCTGAAGGGATTCAGTCCGTACGAATTATTATTTGGAACTAGAATGATTATCTCTGACCTCGACAGTCAGACTTCAGTGGTTAAAGAAAAAAGCTTTGATGTCAAAGACCGTTTGGCTATTTTGCAGGACTTAAACAAAACAAGAAAAGACCTGAGCAACATACAGTTGAAACAACAGCCAACAACCACTGAAGAATCACCACCTGTCCCAGCAAGACCTGTCTGGATTCCAAAAGTCGGGGATCTAGTCAGGGAGAAGATCGCGGTAAAGAAGGAATTTGGGCCTTCTTACAGAAAAGCAGTTCCTGTCTTGTCTGTCAACGGGACAAGATCAGTTGTACTACCGCCACTTGCTGGTAAAAAGGAGAACCGAGTTGTATCCATCGACCTGGTAAAACCACAACATGTGGCCGATAACAAACAGTAGGCCAAGTGGACTCCCAATTAGTAGCAGAACACCAAGGTTTGCTACCAGTACAGAGGTCCTAACAAAGAGGCTCATCACATTCGAAATGCCTACAGAAGAACAACAAGGACTATGCAACAATGCAATAGAACTAAGACCTCTGAAAACCCAAATAAAAACATTTAGCAGGGACACACCAATCTATAATGAAGTACCAAGTGAAAATGCAAGAAACAAAAATCCTGAAGCAATTGGAACAATTGACAGAACTGCATCCGGCTACTTCATCAACTTCGATGATTCCTCTGAAAGCCTCAGTGAATCAAAGACACAGCCATCATCAAAATCCTTTAAAGACAAAGCTAAGGAACTTTTGAACCAACTGAAAGAAACATATCTGATTTCTCCATGGATTGAATTTTGGGTGGGTTTTGGTGCATTTATCCTCATACTTTGGCTCATCATGGTATTAACTTTGGGACGCTTCATTGAGGGAAAATATGCTAAAATGGACACAGCAAGTCAGAACATCAACTTGGTCCTCAAACCACACACATCTTCACACGTCAAGAAAAGAGAACTTTCTTCAGCCAACTTCACAGCCAATCCTATACCTGGTGGGGTAGCCTGGGACAACACTGACTATGAAATTTATGGTCCGGTCGAGATCCTGAAATACCCACACCAAATCAAGATCTCCTTGAGTGACTTTGCAAAACCAAACTCATTTGCTGATGATTGGGACTTCGAGAGCATTAATAATATGATGTCTGACTTAGTAATGTCTGCTAAATTTACAAAACATGATTATTTGCAAGGTTCTACAAATTATGATAGTATGTATTGCTATAACCACTATGGTAACCATTTTTTACATAAATCTGCACAACCTAGAAATGTTTTAAATTATAATCAATGGGAACATTGTGCAACACCTCCAAAAGGGAGCTCAAGAACCATTTACGACAAATATTCATATTTTTCAGGTTTTAACACAAGTAATGCCAGTAGGAACTGGAAACGTCTAGATATAGACAAATTAAATTCTTTTCTTGCCAACTCAAAACCCACAGTTTCCGGCACGACCATTACAGAGCTTCCTGCTGTTAGCTCATGGTTGATAACTGCTCTGGACGCGTGTCTTCCCATCCATAAAAATAAAGCACAAATTCACCATCCACCGGCACCTTGGTTTACTGACTCCCTCCGCCTAGAAAAATCCAACTGCAAAAAGCTGGAACGTATTTGGCGCTCCAATTATGATCCGGAGCACAAAGCAAAATATAAGTCTGCCCTTAAAACCTATCATGCGGCCTGTGACATCGCCAGAGCCAATTTTGCTAACAGCACCATACTGACAGCACAAAATAGGCCAAAGGCCCTGTTTAAAATAGTCAAAGAATTGTCCGGTGCGTCCTCGGCACCTAAGGACCCCTGCTTGAACACGGTCCAGTGCAATGCCTTAGCCAATTTCTTCCTTGCGAAAATTGATAAGATCTACGACACTTTTAACTCTATGTCCGCAGCCTCCATTCCTTCTGCGCAAGATCTGTGCAATGTTCCCCCTATTCTTATTCCCTGTTCTGAGTCAGTGATCCCCCCACTTCAAGTGTGGGACCCCATTTCTTCTGAGCTCTTAAAAAAGTATTTGCATGACATCAAATCTGGCTCCCCCCTTGATCCAATGCCCCCTCAAGTTCTGAGCTCTCTGGACTCAGCCTCGCTCCTTACTATTTTGGATGTCCTGAACGCCTCGCTAACAGAAGCTTGTGTTCCTAGTGACTGGAAGCACGCTATGGTGGTTCCACTGTTGAAAAAGGCTAACGCTGACCCCAACAATCCCTCTAATTTTCGCCCCATTTCTTTGATTTCATGTTTTTCCAAGATCTTGGAAAAACACGTTAACTCTTTGCTTAATTCATATGTTGAAACTTCTAATTTTTTACATGGTTCTCAATCCGGGTTCAGGGCTGGTTTTTCTACGGAGACCACTCTGTTGGGTGTGTCAGAGACCATCAGACGGCAGGTGGACAATGGGGAGACGGTGGCACTCATCTTGCTTGACTTGAGTGCCGCATTTGACACCGTCTCCCACTCCATCTTGTTGTCCACCCTGAAGGCTATTGGCGTTGGAGGTGCCGCCCTGGCCTGGATTGCTAATTTTCTTTCTGATCGCACGTTCCAAGTTTTCTCTTCTTCCTCTGTTTCATCCATATTCCCTTCCACTCACGGTGTTCCCCAAGGGTCTATCCTTAGTCCCCTTTTCTTTAACCTGTATGTGAGACCCCTTGCTTTTTTGGCAGAACAGGCGGGTCTCACAATTTACTCTTATGCTGATGACACTCAAGTCATCTACTCATTGTCTACTAATAAAAATCTTCCCTCTTCTTCTCTTCAATCCGGGCTGAAACAAATATCAGATTGGATGCTGAACCACAAATTAAAATTAAACGGGGACAAGACCGAACTGCTCCTGTTTGGTTCAGACACCTCGCTCTGGGGCCCACAACATTGGCCACCTGAGATGGGGCCTTTACCCACTCCCACCGTGTCTGCTCGTAATCTAGGGGTTACCTTTGATAACCAGCTAGCATTTAAACAACACGCGGTGAAAGTCTCAGCCACCTGTACCACCATCATCAGGTGGCTGAGGAAAATTACGTGGATGCTGCCTGCCGACACCCTGAGATCTGTAGTCCAGGCTCTTGTCACCTCACGCCTGGACTATGGGAATATTCTATTCCTCGGTGCCGGCAAGGAGGTGACCAGGAGGTTTCAGGTGGTACAGAACATGGCAGTCCGCCTCATCTGTCACCTCCCTGCGAGATCCTCGGTCTCACAGCATAGGCGTAAACTGCACTGGTTATGCATCGAGAGTAGAATTAAATTCAAAGCTCTCTGCTATATGCACAAGATCATGACAGGCAGAGCCCCTTATTATCTTTCTGTTTTGGTTCAGCAACACATTCCCCCCCCGTACACTTAGGTCCTCCACTCAGAACAAATGTAAAATCCCCCGTGTCACCAGAGCCAAAATGGGAGGACGTTCGTTTTCCCTGCTGGCACCTTCGTTATGGAATTCTTTACCCCAATTTTTGCGCTCTGAACTTTGTTTTCTGAAATTCCGGAAAGGAATTAAAACCTGGCTCTTTGATTCTTAATCCTCCTGGTCTTGCTTTCCTTGTGCTCTTCATTTTGCTCAGTTTGCTTAGCGCCGGGAAACCTCCGGGTAGCTGTGCGCTTGATAAATGCAATTATAAATAAATAAATAAATAAATGCTGAAACATTTTATTATAAATTGTCAAACAAGACAGGGATGAAAACCATGATAACCAACACAAAGTTGATATATTCAGATTCATTCTTCGAAGAAATGAATACCTTTGGATTTGATTATTGGGACAAAAATGTTGATTTGAAAAGTGTTTGGGGTACAAAAGAATGGCAAGTACAGGGTTTAGAAGCTTTGTTTAGAGCTTGCATGATCCCAGAACAAATGATATTTTTAAATGACACTGTTCAACAAACCACCTGTCTTGGTCTAGCCAAAATCAAAGATTTAAATAAACCGTCTATTCCAAAGCCAACAATGTTTAGCAATAGCTCTGATACGGATGAAGAGATAGACGTAAACCATATATTAAACCAAAACAGAACACATCCTGATTGGAAACAGTGGTTGATCTGGCCCACAGATACAAATAACTGTCAAGACAGATTCCTGAATAAAACACAGGGGTTCAAAATGACCAGGCCAGACCCTAGATATCCCCAAAGACATCACCCAGGGATAATAACCACCTACAGTGTGGGCAAATTATGCCTTCAATGGCTACAAACTTCCACACTGCCTGAAATTAAGCAACACCTAACTTTACTTACTGATGGTGCTGACTTGCGTGATTTCATAATGGGACCACGCAAACAGCGTCAAAAGCGTTTCATAGCAGCCTCTGTATATGCAGCATACAATGAGGCCTGGAAGGTTAATCAAATTGAAACAGCAGAGAGAATACGGGAAATTGACCGTATTAATTTGGAAAAATCACTTTCTGTAGTGGACAATGGGTTAATGACTCTGTCCTCCAGAATTTTTTCATTGGACAGCATTGTGTCTTCAGCAATCGATATATTATCGCAAGACTTACTGTTATTACAACATGGTCAGTCACAATTGCGTTCTATTGTACAGCTTGGCTGGACGTTACAAAATCTGCGTTCAGGCTATGTGCCTTGGCGTTTAATCAACACAACGTCACTATTCCAAATCTTTAACCTTACTGATAGACAAATCGGTATGGCGCAAAAGGGTGCTGATTATACAATCTTGAGCATTGAAAAACTAGAAAGATTACCAATGACAATGTCAGAACGACCTGTCAGTGAATGGATAATCCACGGAATCATAAATATTCCAATCTCAACCTTCAGGTTTCAATACTGCCAAAAATATATACAGGCTGGCATGTACGAGAAATTGGGAAAGGGGTACCTTAAAACAACTTGGAACCTGCCCTATTCACATGCATGTGTCAGTAATAAAGGACAGAAAGTGTTTCTTAGTGGCAACAATTGTGCTATGTCACTAAGCGGCACGCTTCTGTGTAACGGAATTAGTTTGCATGGAGCCTGTGAAGGGAATTCATACAACCTTTCATGTCACCAGCAAGGCGCACCTGCAACTGAAATAGAACCATTCTTTCAAAGACTCTATAATGGGAGTTACATTCTTATTGTAGACCGCAAATGTTGTAGTCTTATGCCCGGGACTCCTTATCTAGTCACTACGACTGCGAAGGTCAAGTGCTGTGGACGTTCTTTGTTCCCCAGCTCCTTTCCAGACAGGGAGGCAAGGGCATGGCCCAGTTTGAAAATTACTTCTATTCGAATAGATACTTTAAGCAGAATGAAAACAGTGCTTCTTCAGACGCCTACAAGGCTCACGTCATCAAAAGAAACGTATGATCTACAAGTCACAAGGACGACTGCAGAGATACATACATTATTATCAACTAATTCCCCCGTACATTTCGCGGAAATCCTGAGCGAAATCTTAAATATTTCTGATACCACTGGGGTCTCAAAGGTATTTAAGACAGTATTTTCGATGGCATTAACACCATTCAAAGCCATACTGGGTATTTTTCCAGATTTCGTCCATTCGATTTTTGGCGGACTTCCCCTGATCCTGGGACTAATTGCAGGAATCCTATTCTTAGTCCTTATTTTTCGTTATGGCAACCCATGTCACAGATCAAACTCTCGCGACAATGGAAGATACAATCCTAGCCATTGGATACCGGGACCGGATATCAAAAATCCTGGGACTCTCCCGGCTTAGAGACCTGAACATGACTTGGTTTCTATCATTTCGACCAATGTGGCAAAGATGTGTTTTACCTGTATTGAGATGTCTGCTATGCGGAGAAGAATGCGTGTTAGACACCTGTCTGACGCTACAATCGGATGCGCCAGTGGATGCAGATACATTGTTGGTTCCTACCAAGGTTCACGCTTTGTGCTGCGCTCAAAGGCTGCCAATCCTGATGACGGCATTCGTGGAGTCTTCACCACTACGATTGAAGAGTAGTGAAGTTCAAGATGAAAGCAGCATTAATCAGGTACGACCTTCTGTCAGCAATGCGAATCAGAATGTCAATGGAGACAATCATGCGCACGAATGCATGGTTACACCTATTTCCGACTTAGTGGAACTTTCCCATGAAGCTGTTGACAGTTTTTTCGAAAGCCTTAATGATATGATGTTCTCTCCTGAACAGAAATAGAGACTTTTGAGCAAGCTCGCACACGGCGTTCCCTGAATTCGGCCTTCAACTTTAAAAATAAAGTCACATGAACAATTTTTCCCACCAGTTCACGGACAGCAATTTTTTAGCAGCCCCAATTTATTTTTTACAAAATTTTCGGGACACTTATCTTCTGCTTAAAGTAAGAAACTATTCCTAGAGAACTAAGATTTCTATTTTTAGATACTTTATAAACTTTAGTTGCCCGCTGGTATGTTCACAAATATTTTATTATGTGATGAAATGGTCTCGAACTTTCTTTCTGTATAGCCATATTAAGAGCCATTTCATGTGTATTTCTCATATACCAAATATGCAATAATGTCTACAAATGCGTGTTTACTTTAGCGTTTAATTCATAGCTTAAGTGCATACAATATATATGACTGCAATTTTTCAGTATATTTGAAAATTTCAAAATGCATTTATGTATTTTGGGGTGGTGAGGTATACACTATACTCTATAGTATGTTGTACTATGTTATACTATGCATAGATTAGTAAATATGACCATAGTTAGCGTGGAGTGGGTGTCATGTATTCCTATAGGTTCTGAATCAATCCCCCTATTCCTGACCCTATTCTGGTTAAACTAACTATCAAGTTAACTAACAGTCAGCCCATGAGGCAAGAAAAGCCCCCATGATGCAGATACCGTTATCTGACGCAGTCACACTACGGCACAGGAACGTGTTATCTGATTAGGTCATAACGCTTGAGATCTAATTAGACAAGCGACATTCCTCCAGCCCCTGATAAGGCATACGATGTTCTCATAACAAATCAAACCTATGACAACCTGGAAAATCCGTGCGGCCATTGTTTTGATTTCACAGAGAACTTCAGTAAAAGAATGTGCTAACGAGCAAGTCGTATGACATCTTTATTGACGCATCTATGTCCATCCTTACGTCAATCCCGGCACCTTTAAGGTATAAATATTGCCGATCTTGCCCTATGCAAACACACGCGTGGTGACAAGACGGAGCAGCCATACTTGCCGAAGCCCAGAAGCAGAGCAGACCCCGCTGGCAGCAGCCCCGCCTTCCTGACGCGCTGAGAGACGCGCTGCTATCTCCTACCGAGAGACCCAGCACCGGCGCTTTCGGGCAGCCCTCGCAGGCAGCCTGGAATATCGAGACCAGAGAAAGAGATACCATTCCTCATTCATCCTAACTTCCAGGTACGGAACTGAATAACCCCTCACAGAGAATTCTTTAGTTATTCACTTGGCAAAAACAAACTTAACTTAAACTGTAACTTTCTATTCCCGCCTACGCATTAGACTTAGGTCAGGTACACGGGGTAGGCGTATTTAGAAACACCAGTTGAGTACGTTTAGTCAAATGTATATGTGTATGTAAATATATTTTAATCATTTTAAACATCATATGGCTCAGAAACCATATCAATGTTTTTACAGTATTATTTTATACTATTGCTTTTAATGTATGCACTTTACTTAACTATAAGTATTGCAATAATATCGATCCATTTCTCTTGTACGAGAAAAGAGACTGATCAATAAATAACACCTTTTTATTGAACACGCCCGTCTCTTCCTTTTCTCTACAATCTGATGAGACTAAGAATGCACGTACTGACTGAGTAAAATAATTGCCTTGTGCTCACACGACTCTGGAGATACACTCTTGATTAGGGGAGAGCAAAGTTGTCATGTTCTATGGTTGTCAGAAACTAAATCCCTTCTTGTCTAATCAGGGGAGTTAATTCTTTCCTGAACATTCGAGAAAGTTTCTAGCGAACTCTGAGCTACGCTGGCAAACCCAAAACTTAAGTCTAGTATCGACAGTAGTAGACCTAGTTAACGTCTGGCCTAGGCCTTTACTGCTGTAGGTATTATTCCAATGCGCAGAGCCTATTGGGAAGATAGGAACTACACTACAGTCCAAGTCCTCCATGCTCGTTGGTGCGCCTCCGTCCAGCCCCCTCGGAGATCCAGATGTTTCTCCATTGTCGGTTTAAGAGGTGTCCCCTGTCCACCCCCCAAGAGTCTCCGTGTGTTCCATGATGCCCTCAGGAGATCCCAGCAGTACCTGCATTCTGCCCAACATCGGTCGTCTTGAGCAGCTGGGCCCTGTGTTTTCCATCTTAGTGGCCATGCGAGAGCTGCTCTCTGCTGAGGGTCACCGAGCAGTGAGGGGCTACGCTGGGAAGAGGCACAAGGTAGTCAAAGAGGGGAGGAAGGTGACTCAAAGGGCAGAGAGTAAGACAAGAGGGGGTCGAAGAGGAGGCTGGGAGATGAGGGGAGAGAGCTGCGATGGAGGAAGAGTGGGGGGCCACAGCGGGTGGAAGAACCTGAGCTTGTGCTGAAACGCCAGAGGTAGTGAAAGCGAAAGCTCGCCATGCGCGTGTGCACTGGCTGGAGGCGGCTGGTGCGTGCGTGTTTGTTGGCGCAGGACACGTAGAACTTGCCGAAGCAGGCGCTGATGGAGTTCAGCAGGTGAGAGTTGGCCGAGTTGGACCAGGAGCTCATGCCGATGTGTTTGGCTGCCATGGGGCTGCCCCCAGGAGGGGGGGGGGGCACTCATACCAGAAACCCAATAAAGGATAATAATCTACATTTCAACATTTTTAAAACACTCATAAACAGCCTGCACCACCTTCTTCTTCCTTGTACTTATGCACACAAACAGCAAATAATCTATGTTTTACTGCTGCGAGGAGGTAACCAGAGTGCTTTAAGACATATTTTAGGATCTCTGAGAGAGGCAGGAATAGTTAAGGGATGTTGTGGTGCCATTACAGTCTTACTTCATTCTTTGAAGTTAGTAGTGGGACTTATGTGTGGTGAATATAAAGATTTATCTAGTGTGCACTGTAATGATGTTCAGTGACAGTGTGGACCAGGTAGCCTTTGAATGGTGAAATATTTTTTCTGTGTGGGCTTGTAACACTGTGGTGGGTTACCGTTGATGCCAGTTAACAATCACGGGTATTCTGGAGGGTGAGATGCAGTCTCAAATTGGCTAGCAGGGAATGAATGGTCAGGTCTACTGACCAGATGCAGACAATGCTTCCTTCTTGTGTCTATAAAGACCTTTGACACATGGATAGAAAAATCAGCAGAGAACGTAGTGTAGGGGGTCCAGTGATCCATCAACACTTTCCTGCATACTGAAAAGCAACTCCTTTAAAGGCTTCTCATGTAGAGGTCCACTTAAGAACTGTATTCCTGTTTGCGAGGCGCTATTAGCGGGTGTGGCGCGGCATGTAGTATGGGGGAGCGCACATAAGTGACCTGACCTGACCCTGGTCGGTAATGGTCGCTCCACCCGCCGCGCAGCTCTCCCTGAGTGTGCCCGGTCTCCCTGCCTGCCTCGCCGCTGCCCTGTGTCACTGGGCTCCACTTCTCCTTGTTGCCGCTTCTAAAGTGGGCATGATGGTTTGGCTTGCCATCTTGGACCGGTCAAACAGTCATGGGCGCTCTGCATGTTCTCCACCGGGCTGTAAGACGCAGCCTGGGTGGAGAACATGCGCAGGCTCCGAGTCCCCCTCTGAGCGCCGAACCACAGTGCTCAGACCAATCACAACGATGCATTGCAACATTGTGATTGGCTAGCGGGAGGGTGTGTGCTTTCTGCTTCCGGGACTGGCTAGGAAGAGTAGCAACAACGGAGGAGAGGCGGCGGCTGTGAAAAGGGAGGTTCTTTTGTTTGTTTGTTTTTTCTTTCTACCCCGCCTCACCAGCCCCATTCCTTGCCAGCCGCCAGTGGTGCCACTGACTCATCTACGGTAGCTCTCATTAGAAATTCCTGTGCCAGGAGAAATCATGAAACTATTTTTGGAGTTCAAGTATGAAAAACGAGCACAAACATATAAAAGTACACAAAGTCAGTGGGGGTCACACTAAACAGAAAAATGGATGACCAGAGGATTCGCCTATGTAATACAATGCTGTGTACTCGAGTACACTGTCATGGTGGTTGACCTTAATGATTAGTTGATATTCTGTTGAAGTTTTGACTATTAAGCTTGTCTCAGTTATATGCCGTGTCATGAGAATTTGTATTAATCTTTCTCTCCCATCTAAATGTTTCCTCCCCCTCAAACAGCTCTAATTTTTTGTTGTATTCATGAACATTTCCCACCATGGTTATGAAAGAAGTACTTTAACATCGAGATTGAATGTAATATACTGCGAATCATTGTATTTGACGGACACATGAATTTTATTGTTAACACTCTAAAACTTTGACCTTTAGAAATGAACACACCTTTACTGCAGTAGAAATATTTTTTGGGAATAAATAAAACAAAAAAGTACAAAGAATAACATGCTTTTGTTCTGTCACAGGTGTAGAGAAGTCCAATGTTGCCTTCCGTGGTTGTGCGAGTCCAGACCTTTGTAGCAGGGGTGTTACCAGGACATCTGAGAACAACGTATTCACAGAGACCCAGATCATATGCAAGGATGGCGGACTCTGTCGAGAGCACAACCTCTTCCTCGTGGCCCTCACACTGCTCCTGCTGAAGCTCCTACCCTAGCCTGATATGACCAAAGACCCCTCCTGCCTCACCACATTTGAAGTTCCACATGCTTTCAGATAGTTGCACTTTTGTCCTAAACCTCACAGATGTTCATCCACCCAACTGTAGTTCTAATAAAGCTGGTTTTTGTTCTTTCACTCCTCATCATAACCTCTGAGGGCTGCCTTCAATACTGCTTTTGCTTAATTCGTTGAATGGAATCTCATTGCAGTGTACTCTAATGGCACGCCTAGTAATGTGAGATGTGCCACAAAACAAAGGCATCCTGTTACGACTTCGCAATCCTTCTTGAGGAGCTGAACATATGGTCCTTGTGGACCCTGAGATGAGGCTAATCCTTGTCTTACTCATTCACCCTAACCATCCATGTCCTTGGAAAAGTGTCAGGGGCTCCTGCAGGATTGCTAAATCATATAGGGGAGCTGGTGGTGACTTCAAAGCTCATGTTCATTGGCTATGGAATGAGGCATTGTCGAAGAGAACAATCTCTCTCCATTGTTCCCACTCCCGTCCAGTTACCCTCAGCGCCCATGGATTATGTGCAATTGGAGAGCAGATCATTTTTGTGTTAGAGCATTTGCATAGTTGGGGAGGGAGGGTGCAGGCCAGGGTGCATGAAAATCTGGCGTTCTTACCGGAAAAAGGCCAGATTGACCACATGGCTGGAAAAAGCCTTTACCATTCAGGAAGGATATGCTGTTTTTAGTCACTAAAGAAATCGATTTCTGATGAATGTAACTTATCCAGCCGTCAGATATTTAATATCACTGGTTGTCTTGAGATTTTTCAGTTCCATTTCTCCGAGGTCAAGGGATGTGTTATTAAGTACCTCTCTGCTGACTGACATCCCTGTCGTTCACTGGCTTTATACCATCTTCCTCTGCTACTTAAAATCAGTCCAGGTTTGATACATTCGTTTCCTCAATTTGGCCTTAAGCCAGGCCTCTTCCAGATGCCATCACATTTGTCTGAATAATGCACGCCATGGCAGTGAAAAGAGTGTGAGACAGTTGTGTCACCAAGCTGTGCTTGCTCACACACTGTATATTGCTACTAGGTACCAGGCAGTGCTTACATTCCAGCTTACCATTTGTTGCAAGAAAAACACGCAGGTGTCATGTGAACCTCTCTCAGACTTACCCTTGATGGTTCTACTTTTGGAGAGGAAATAGTTATATTTTCTTAGCCACTCTTAACGGTTTGCCCAGAAGGAATGTACGCACAAGACACATGGGCTAGTATTAGTAGAGGCTTTTATTAGAAGCCAAACTAGTGCACAACCTCTGCAAAATTATAGAAGAGAATGTGGCTATTATTATGGCAAAAAGGAATGAAGGTTTCATGATATAATCCAATTACCAAAAGCTGCCTAATGTACCAATGACTTTCCTAAGAGATGTTAAAGCCCCCCCCCCCCATCCAAAATAAGTGTTTGAAGCCTACATTGTGGGTATTACAGAACAGTTTTCAAATATTTTGGTAAAAAACAAATCTGCAGGTTCTCCAGGCAGTTTTGGGGAGGCACTAACAGACAACACAAGACTTGTTCACCCCTGAGATATTGAGAGGGTGATCCCAAGCTATCGTTCCATCTTTTCATCTTTCCTGCTTCTGTCTTCCCGTATATCTCTCCTTATTCCAATTCTCCTTCCTTCTATCTTTCATTTTTTGTTTCTATGATTCTTTCCTTCATTCTTTATTTTTTTATAGATGTGTCCTTGTTTCTGTCTTTCAATATTTTGGAATCTGAACTTTTGTCCGTCTTCTTTGCTTCTTATTGGCTCTCCATCTTTCTTTTTTTCTATCTTTCTTTCCTATCTTCCTTTCCTTCTTTTGCATATCCCTTCTTTTCTTTTCCCCTTGCTTTACCTGATTTTCCGCCTTCACCTCATTCTTTCTTAATTTCATTGCCTTCTGCACTTTCTCTGCTGTTTTCTTTCCATTTTCTTTTTTCCACTGTTTCATGTTTCTTTCCTTCTTTCATCCTTATGGGGAAAAGCATTGATTTGAAAATCCATATGATAGCTCATTTGCTATTATTTTGCTTATCATATTGTACCCGTGCATACATATCCTGTTTCGTTCTCTCGCTTCTGACATGTCAGGCTCAGTCTTGTGCTTGACTCTGATAATCGAGAATTCTCAATTGGCTAGCTCTGTTTCTGGAACTTTCAATTTCTTGTATCTCTTTCAAGTTCCTTTTGCACTGTTCTCTTAGCAAAGTTGTGCACCTGTTGATCTAAGTTTCTTTTTTAATTACATGTACTCATATTTGGAGCACTGCAAGATGAATGCGTATACAAATCATACAAACTGATGAATGGTTAATTCAGATGCTCAAAGTTATAAAGAGGGACATTCAGAGGCATTCAGACACTTTGCATGGCAATATTGTGTATTTGCTTGTTATGCTGAATAAGAATGTGCAGACTTCAATCGCCATGTGAGTATTTTTGTCTTATCTCTGACAATCTGGTGCTAACCACATACACTCTGCTGAGCTGGGACGAGAGCTAGACTCAACTCCACACAACAACCTCAGGCACCAAATGTAAGGGACATACTTCTCAAGGGGAACTGAAGTGAAATGAAATGAGAATTCTGTGCATGCTTATTTTTGTGCTTAAGGGACACTAAAAAATGTGAAGTGGTGTCTCGATAGAGGGTAATTGTAGGAGATTCGGGTCTGCAATCCTATGGTCACCCCAGATTTTTGCTTTTTCCTTCACTGGTTTACGACTTTCCCTGGCTGTGGGCCTGCTAATCAGACCCACAGCCTAGCTGTTCTCTCTCTAAATTTACAACCATGTACTTTAGGTGCATTTACCAATTGGTACTGGGCCACCTTATCAGTCCCTGTACAGTGTACCTTAGGTATCCAGGGCATAGGTGTTACCAGGGCCTATCAGGGACTGAAGCATGTATTATGCCACCCCTGGCTGGCCATCCAAAACTGACACAACTGGCTGCAAGACAGCTGGGGCACGGTGGTGTAATCACCCTTTGCTATAGATATAGTATACCTATATCTAACCCTAAAATGGACACATATATTCCTATCAGTCACTCCTATGGCAGTCCTTATTGATCCTGAAGGCAGAGTGCTCGGAATTATGTGACATGGTGCTCTGGCATGAGCTGAGCCCGTCTGTAGCTTGCGGAACCAAGTCCTAATAGCTGTTCCATGATAACGCTATACCATATACTCTTAAGTGCATTATAATCCTCGCGGTTAAATGCTAACTTTGGTATAGCATTATCAAAACATGTCGAGTAAGGTGTCATACAAATTGGAATACTACCCCCTCACCAATTCTGACGACGGGGGTAGCATTCCACCCTTCTAGAGGGACCCGACATGTATGTAACTGAGAACCCCGGTTAAAGTTAACTCGAGCCTTGGCATCACAAAATGGATGCTGCCACCACAGACAAAGTCTGACCTCCTGCTGCTGGGAGTCCTTCCAGCGAGCGAGGCTTGGACAAAGGGTTTCCTGCCTTGGGAGGTGCTAGCACCACCCCAGACAGGATTTTGTGTATTGGGTAGGACAGGCCTGAAAGGAATGAGACATGCCCGGGGCACACAAGGTGTCCTGTGCATACACCGGTTCAAACCAGTTGCTGGGGCATCCCTGCCCCAGCTCTGGCGCAAAACCGGACAAAGGATAGGGGGTGTAGCCACCCCCTTTCCTGGTCCCACCTAGGGGAGGGACCTAGTCAGTAGTGCAGCCCCCTTTAGGAGAATAAAGGTAGGAGCTGGTCCCATTCCAAATTAGATTAATCCTGAACTGAAACTCTACAAGAAGAAACTCTGGACTTCGACTTTCTACACAGAAGACTGAATAAATCTCCCTTGTGGGCAAGGACTGTCCACCCTGCCCAAGCAGGCACCATCAAGCGTCCAGCGGCTTCACTTTGTCGTCTTCCCTCGAGGATCCAGACTTCAGAGCCCGACGAGATCCGGACTCCCAGACCTCTCCGACCTCTACCTACATCTGCAGCACAGCTGAGATCCGTGGGTGCGACGAGACACGTGGGACCGGCCATCTTGAAAGGAGCTGAACTTCGATTCCAGCACGACTTCTGAGGTAACCTCGACAAAGTGCTTTGGGGACTGAGAAGCCCCAGCCCCGAGCAGCTCCTGCACCGAAGATCAGCCCTCCAGCCTCCACGAGATCTGCGTGGGGCCCTTCTGCTTGCCTGCTGCTCGACACGTTGTCTGGTCACTTGCCGGCTGGCTAGTGGCCTCCTAGATGACGATCCACGACAACTTCACTGCTGGTCTGCTTGCTCCAGATTGGCCCTTGCTCCCTTCCAAAAGAGGAGCACCCTGGACCCTCCTGGTCCACTCCAGATGCCGTTTCCACTCACCGCGTGGGTTGCCTTTGCCAAGGCCTGTTGACGCCGAATCCGGATCCAAAACCGCCGACAGCGAGAGCCTGCGTGGGACAACTCGTGCCTCTATCCTGGTTGTCGAAGACACCTCCTGGTCCACGTGGCTGCAGAGACAAGTGTCCACTCTTTACCTGATCGCGACGACAGCACCTGGTTCCTTCCTGGTTCCACACCGGTCACTGGCTAGTGACTTTGAACACTGTCCCCTCTGCTTTCAGATCCTCTTCTTCACCGATCCAACCTTGGATCACACCGGACATCTTCCTCCTGGCCGCCTGCAGCATCTTTTCTTCCAGGCTCCATAGACTTCAACGCGAGAACCCGACACACTTTGACACCTATGCACCCGCAGCCCATGGGTGAGGTAACGAGAGCATTTCGGTGCTCAAGGGTAGTTTAACTGTCCTAGTGTCCAGTTCCACAGTCGTTTTAGTCCTAACTAATCAGGATTGTCCGTACTCACCTTTAACTTGAACTGTACTGTCCATAGACGTTGTTACGCATCTCGCGTGTGAGTTCACACTCTGCACACACGTCCCGTGGGCCTCCTATTGCTTACCTAAGGTGAACATAGCGTAGTCCTAGCGAACCTCCAGCCTCTGGACAGCTCCATTCCTTCTATCAACTTTCACATTCCACTTACTTAGTATATGGTTTGTTGTGCCCCTAGGGCACCATTGTAATTGTGTGCAACTTATCGTATTTTTCCTAAGAGATTGTCATGTGCTTAGCCCTCTGACCTCATAAAGAGTTCAGAGGTGTTTGTTATTAATAAATATATTGTTTATTTTCATAACAACCTGTGTGGTGTCCTTTCATCTGGTATTCAAGGGGTTATATGTGGTAAAACAGCTGGCTTCACATGCCAAAAGAGTTTAGCCTAAGACTGCTTTGTCCATGCTACCACTAGGATAGCTGGTCTATAAGGTTGACTTACAACCAATCACCATAAGGGTTGTTTGCCCTGATACAAGGTGATCACTAGAACTAGTGAGCATCATATATCAGGCCAACTTCTCACATTGGTGTGCAGCGGTTGGGATTTGAGCTTGCTGTTGTTTTTACCAAATATAATCTTGAAATATCATTTGAAAGATCACATATGGTACCATAGGTACATATAACAAGCTTAGAAATACTCTGAGTTCTACTGAACCAGCTGTTGTAGTAGAAAGGGCCTAGCACACCCTGACTACAACTCTTAGCAAGGGATCAGTAGGAAAACCAATCGTGTAGGTAAGTGCATCACTTGCACCTCACTAGAAAGCGAGTCTACCCATGGAGAGACTTCAGAGACTCCCCTAGTGGTTAGTGACCCTCCACAGGTCCTTTCCAGATATGCAGCTCTCAGTTTCCAGGAGATGAGACAATTGTGTACCTCCAGGAAATTGAAACAGGGTTCTAACCCTACCACTCCTTTTCTGTTAGGTCTCTTAGAGACATATGATCCAGACTCTAACCTCTCTGAAGCAGGGAATGAAGATAGTAGGGGAGAAGGGGATGTATCTGAGGATGAGGCAGACAATGGGCAACCTTTAGTCAGCAGACTTACAAGGGCCAACTTAGACCTACATAGGGAAGGAACTGGGGGATCCCCAGTGCCATCCACTAGCAGGCCTAACTTTGGGGTCAGGAGAGATAGATCTCCTTCTAGGGACTCCAACAGATCTGTTCACTCTCATGCCTCTCATGCATCTGCTCAGTGGAGGATGACTTCTCCTCAGAGGAGAGAGCATGAGGCAAAGATGAAGGAGGTTAATCTGAGGATTCAAAAGGAAGAACTTGCCCTTGCCAAGGAGAAACTTGCCTTTGCTAGAGAGCAACAGTTGAGTGGGGAAGTCCCCACTGGTGGCAGCAATATCCCTAGGGATATAGACAGGAGTTTTGATAACAGAAACCTGAGCAAAATAATGCCCTCCTATAAGACAGGAGATGATATCCACAAGTGGATACCTGCTCTGGAGAGGGCCTGCAAAGTACAGCAGGTACCCCAGAGTCAGTGGGCAGCTAAATTGTGGCTCTCCTTTGAAGGAAAAGGTATAGATAAGCTCCTCACTGTTAGAGATGAGGATGCTAATGATTACCAAGTCCTGAAAACTGCACTGATTGATGGGGTTGGCTTAACAACTGAACAGTACAGGTTAATGTTCAGAGATACCCAGAAAACTCAGGCTCAGGATTGGACTGACTTTGTTGACTGTGCCACTAAGGCTTTGGAAGGCTGGTTACTGGGAGGTAAAGTTACTGATTACACAGGATTGTATAATCTAATTATGAGAGAGTAAATCTTAAATAATTGTCAGAACCAGTTGTTGCATCAGCACCTGATTGACTCAGATCTGACCTCTCCCCAAGAATTGGGAAAGAAGGCAGACAGATGGGTCAGAACCAGGGTTAAGCAGCAGAACGAGAACCAAGGTGGTGGCCAAAAGAAAGCAGACCAGAAGGGTAATAATGAGAATAAGCAAAATGACCAGAAGTCTTCAACAGGGCCCCAACAACCCAAGGAGGGTGGGTCCCAAAATTCCCCAAAGAAGAAGAATGATGGTCCTAAGAAACCATGGTGCCAATACTGTAAAAGTAAGACTCACTGGTTTAGTGAGTGCACCAAGAAAGGCCAAACTCCTACCACTACTGTCCCTAAGACACCTGCACCCCCTCATACAGTTAGTAGTGGTAGTGTACCTCCCAAGGCTATAGTTGGGTTAACCCTGGGAACTGAGGTGGATTCTGACTAAGTCAGGATACCTACTCAGGCAGTTCTTGTTTGTACTGGGGACATGGATATGACCCCTACTGTAAGTCCTAGTACTCTGGGCAAATACAGGCAAACACCTTTAATCAATGGAACAATGGCTCAGGCCTACAGGGACACATGTGTCAGTGTCACTATGGTGCCACCAGCATTTGTGGACCCTGACCAGATCATGCTAGGTTCAGACTACCTAGTGACCAATTCTAGCAATGTCACTACCAATCACATTATGGCAGTTGTTAATTTCTCCTGGGGAGGGGTAACTGGCCTCAAAAGGGTTGTAGTTAGTTCAGACCTCCCAGTAGATTGTCTTTTGGGCAATGATTTGGAATCCTCACTGTGGTCAGATGTGGAGTACAGGACTCATGTAGAAATGCTAGGTCTCTCCTCACATGTCCTTGCTGTGACCAGGTCACAGGCCAAGAAATGCCCAGCTGAACAAGGGCTGGGTCCTGGAAGAATGGACCAGACACTACCCAAGAGGAAGAGCAGTAGGGGTAAGGCTGACTCAGGTTGAGGATCAGCCCTCTCAGGAGGCTGACCCCAAGACCCCAGAAGGAACTGTCCTAGAGGAGCTTGAGCCTGAACAGGTTGAGTTTCTTGGGACAGGGGTACCTTCCAGGACAGACTTGAGGCAGGCACAGTTAGACTGTTCCTCCCTTGAACCCCTCAGACAGCAGGCTGCTGCTGAGGCTGCAGGGAATGCTATAGGTACCCACATGGTGTACTGGGATGATGGACTCCTATACTCTGAGGCAAGAGACCCCAAGCCTGGTACTACCAGGAGGCTGGTCATCCCCTTGTCTCTTAGAGGTTTCCTTCTTACCTTAGCCCATGAGATTCCCCTTGCAGGTCACTTAGGCCAGACCAAGACTTGGGACAGGCTTGTTCCACACTTTCACTGGCCTCATATGTCTCAGGACACAAAAGAGTATTGTCGCTCATGTGTCACCTGTCAAGCCAGTGGCAAATCAGGTGGCACAACAAAGGCCCCCCCTTATACCACTACCTCTGGTGGGGGTTCCCTTTGAAAGAGTGGGGATTGACATTGTTGGACCAATGGACCCCCCAACAGCATCTGGGCACAGATTTATACTGGTGATAGTGGATCATGCCACCAGGTACCCAGAGGCTATTCCCCTTAGGACCACTACAGCTCCTGTTGTGGCCAGGGCCCTACTTGCAGTTTTTACTAGAGTGGGGTTTCCTAAGGAGGTTGTCTCTGGCAGAGGTGCAAACTTCATGTCAGGATACTTGACTGCAATGTGGAAGGAGTGTGGTGTAAGTTACAAATTTACCACACCCTATCACCCACAGTGCAATGGGCTTGTGGAGAGATTCAACAAGACCCTCAAAGAGATGATAAAAGGGTTACCAGACAAGCTTAGGCGAAGATGGGACATCCTTTTACCCTGCCTTCTGTTTGCTTACAGAGAGGTCCCACAGAAGGGGGTTGGTTACAGCCCTTTTGAGCTTCTGTTTGGACATCCTGTAAGAGGACCCCTATGTCTTGTGAGGGAAGGATGGGAGTTACCTCTCAAAAAGCCTAAACTTGACATAGTGGACTATGTACTTGGTCTCCGCTCCAGGATGGCAGAGTACATGGAGAAGACATCTAAAAACCTGGAGGCCAGCCAAGAACTTCAAAAAGCTTGGCATGACCAAAAGGCTGTCTTTACTGTTTACCAGCCTGGAAAGAAGGTGTGGGTGTTGGAGCCAGTGGCACCAGCAGCTCCCCAAGACAAATGATCTGGACCCCACACCATCATTGAACAGAAGGGAGAGGTCACCTACCTGGTGGACCTTGGAACTCCCAGGAGCCCTCACAGAGTACTTCATGTGAACAGGCTCAAGGCATTTGTCTGCAGGGAGGACATGGGCTTGCTCATGGCCACAGATGAGGGACAGGAGGAAGAGAGTGACCCTCTCCCAGACCTTCTCACTCAGAACCCTGATGATGGGTCAGTAGATGGTGTAGTCTTTTCAGACAGCCTCTCTGAGCCTCAACAAGAGGATTGTAAACAGGTTCTTCAATCCTTTAGGCAAATGTTCTCACTGACCCCCAGTCAGACCAACTGGTGCACCCATGAGGTGGACACTGGTGACAGTCTGCCTATAAAGAGTAAAATCTACAGGCAACCTGACCACGTCAGGGACTGCATAAAGAAAGAAGTACAAAAGATGTTGGAGTTGGGAGTCATTGAACACTCAGAGAGCCCTTGGGCTAGTCCTGTAGTTCTAGTGCCAAAACCTCACACCCAGGATGGTAAGAGAGAGATGAGGTTTTGTGTAGACTACAGGGGTCTCAATGCTGTCACTAAGACAAATGCCCACCCAATACCTAGGGCAGATGAACTCATAGACAAGTTGGCTTCTGCAACCTTCTTGAGTACATTTGACCTAACAGCTGGTTATTGGCAGATCAGGTTAGCTGAGGATGCCAAGGCCAAGACAGCATTTTCTACCCCAGGAGGTCATTACCAGTTTGTGGTGATGCCCTTTGGTTTGAAAAATGCACCTGCCACTTTTCAAAGGTTGGTGAACCAAGTTCTCACTGGGTTGGATGACTTCTGTGCAGCATATCTAGATGATATTGCTGTCTTTAACTCCACCTGGGAGGATCACCTGATCCACCTGAGGAAAGTTTTGGAGGCCCTGCAAAAGGCAGGCCTCACTATCAAGGCCACCAAGTGCCAGATAGGGCAGAGTCAGGTTGTGTACCTGGGCCACCTGGGTGGAGGCCAGGTTCAACCATTGGAGAGCAAGATACAGGCCATAAAGGACTGGGCTCCTCCAACCACCCAGACACAGGTCAGAGCTTTCTTGGGCCTGTCTGGTTACTATAGGAAGTTTGTCAAAAATTATGGGTCCATTGTGACACCACTTAATGACCTGACAAGCAAGAAAATGCCAAAGAAAGTTCAGTGGACAGTTAGCTGTCAGAAAGCATTTGATGACCTAAAGCAGGCCATGTGTACTGCACCTATTCTCAAGAGTCCTGACTACTCCAAAACCTTCATTGTCCAAACAGATGCATCTGAGTTGGGTGTGGGAGCTGTTCTATCTCAACTGAATATTGATGGTCATGACCAGCCCATTGCTTATATAAGCAGAAGGCTGACCCCTACAGAGAAACGTTGTTCAGTTATAGAGAGGGAGGCCTTTGCTGTGGTTTGGGCCCTGAAGAAGTTGAGGCCCTACTTGTTTGGAACTCACTTCAAGATTCAGACCGGCCATAAGCCCCTCTTATGGCTAAATCAGATGAAGGGTGAAAACCCCAAACTTCTTAGGTGGTCCATTTCCCTACAGGGGATGGACTTTACAGTGGAGCACAGACCAGGGACTGACCATGGCAATGCAGATGGTCTCTCCAGGTATTTCCACTTAGAACAGGAAGACTTACCTGGTCAAGGTTAGTTTAATGTCCCTAAGTTTGGGGGGGGGGTTATGTAGGAGAGTGGGGTCTGCAATCGTATGGTCACCCCAGATTTTTGCTTTTTCCTTCACTGGTTTACGACTTTCCCTGGCTGTGGGCCTGCTAATCAGACCCACAGCCTAGCTGTTCTCTCTCTAAATTGACAACCATGTACTTTAGGTGCATTTACCAATTGGTACTGGGCCACCTTATCAGTCCCTGTACAGTGTACCTTAGGTATCCAGGGCATAGGTGTACCCAGGGCCTACCAGGGGCTGAAGCATGTATTATGCCACCCCTGGCTGGCCATCCAAAACTGACACAACTGGCTGCAAGACAGCTGGGGCAAGGTGGTGTAATCACCCTTTGCTATAGATATAGTATACCTATATCTAACCCTAAAATGGACACATATATTCCTATCAGTCACTCCTATGGCAGGCCTTATCGATCCTGAAGGGAGAGTGCTCGGAATTATGTGAGATGGTGCTCTGGCATGAGCTGAGCCCGTCTGCAGCTTGCGGAACCAAGTCCTAATAGCTGTTCCATGATAACGCTATACCATATACTCTTAAGTGCATTATAATCCTCGCGGTTAAATGCTAACTTTGGTATAGCATTATCAAAACATGTCGTGTAAGGTGTCATACGAATTGGAATACTACCCCCTCGCCAATTCTGGCGACGGGGGTAGCATTCCACCCTTCTAGAGGGACCCGACATGTATGTAACTGAGAACCCCGGTTAAAGTTAACTCGAGCCTTGCGTTCACAAAATGGATGCTGCCACCACAGACACAAGTCTGACCTCCTGCTGCTGGGAGTCCTTCCAGTGAGGGAGGCTTGGACAAAGGGTTTCCTGCCTTGGGAGGTGCTAGTACCACCCCAGACAGGATTTTGTGTATTGGGTAGGACAGGCCTGAAAGGAATGAGACATGCCCGGGGCACACAAGGTGTCCTGTGCATACACCGGTTCAAACCAGTTGCTGGGGCATCCCTGCCCCAGCTCTGGCGCGAAACCGGACAAAGGATAGGGGGTGTAGCCACCCCCCTTCCTGGTCCCACCCAGGGGAGGGACCTAGTCAGTAGTGCAGCCCCCGTTAGGAGAATAAAGGTAGGAGCTGGTCCCATTCCAAATTAGATTAATCCTGAACTGAAACTCTACAAGAAGAAACTCTGGACTTCGACTTTCTACACAGAAGACTGAAGAACTCTCCCTTGTGGGCAAGGAGTGTCCACCCTGCACAAGCAGGCACCATCAAGCGTCCAGCGGCTTCACTTTGTCGTCTTACCTCGAGGATCCAGACTTCAGAGCCCGACGAGACCCGGACTCCCAGACCTCTCCGACCTCTACCTACATCTGCAGCACAGCGGAGATCCGTGGGTGCGACGAGACACGTGGGACCGGCCATCTTGAAAGAAGCTGCACTTCGCTTCCAGCACGACTTCTGAGGTAACCTCGACGAAATGCTTTGGGGACTGAGAAGCCAATAAGCTCCTGCACCGAAGATCAGCCCTCCAGCCTCCACGAGATCTGCGTGGGGCCCTTCTGCTTGCCTGCTGCTCGACGCGTTGTCTGGTCACTTGCCGGCTGGCTAGTGGCCTCCTAGACGACGATCCACGACAACTTCACTGCTGGTCTGGTTGCTCCAGACTGGCCCTTGCTCCCTTCCAAAAGAGGAGCACCCTGGACCCTCCTGGTCCACTCCAGACGCCGTTTCCACTCACCGCGTGGGTTGCCTTTGCCAAGGCCTGTTGACGCCGAATCCGGATCCAACACCGCCGACAGCGAGAGCCTGCATGGGACAACTCGTGCCTCCATCCTGGTCGTCGAAGACACCTCCTGGTCCACTTGGCTGCAGAGACAAGCGTTCACTCTTTACCTGATCGCGACGACAGCACCTGGTTCCTTCATGGTTCCACACCGGTCACTGGCTAGTGACTTTGAACACTGTCCCCTCTGCTTTCAGGTCCTCTTCTTCACCGATCCACCTTTTCTTCCAGGCTCCATAGGCTTCAACGCGAGAACCCGACACACTTTGACACCTATGCACCCGCAGCCCGTGGGTGAGGTAACGAGAGCATTTCTGTGCTCAAGGGTAGTTTAACTGTCCTAGTGTCCAGTTCCACATTCGTTTTAGTCCTAACTAGTCAGGATTGTCTGTACTCACCTTTAACTTGAACTGTACTGTCCATAGACGTTGTTACGCATCTCGCGTGTGAGTTCACACTCTGCACACGCGTCCCGTGGGCCTCCTATTGCTTACCTAAGGTGAAGATAGCGTAGTCCTAGCGAACCTCCAGCCTCTGGACAGCTCCATTCCTTCTATCGACTTTCACATTCCACTTACTTAGTATATGGTTTGTCGTGCCCCTAGGGCACCATTGTAATTTTGTGCAACTTATCGTATTTTTCCTAGGAGATTGTCATGTGCTTAGCCCTCTGACCTCATAAAGAGTTCAGAGGTGTTTGTTATTAATAAATATATTGTTTATTTTCATAACAACCTGTGTGGTGTCCTTTCATCTGGTATTCAAGGGGTTATATGTGGTAAAACAGCTGGCTTCACATGCCAAAAGAGTTTAGCCTAAGACTGCTTTGTCCATGCTACCACTAGGATAGCTGGTCTATAAGGTTGACTTACAACCAATCACCATAAGGGTTGTTTGGACTGATACAAGGTGATCACTAGAACTAGTGAGCATCATATATCAGGCCAACTTCTCACAGTAATATTGTGAGAGCCCCAGCCAGAACTCCTGGAAATGGGGCCGTCTTGGCAGCATGGCATGTACCAGGGATACCAGTCAGTCAAATAATATTTATTTCGGTCATAGACCATAAACGGTACATACATACAATCAATATCATTATTAGTGTTTACAAGTTCTTAAGAATAGGGACACAATCCAGTTATCATTCAATATACAACAATGTTAAAAAAGTTTAAAAAAATAAAATTGTTAAAAGGGCAGAGGTTTACACTTCTGGGTCATTATCTAGGAGGCAAACATCTTATAAACATTTTATAAAAAAGATCTTTGCCTGCGCCATATAGCATCAATGAAGCGCGAAACAGAAAATACAATAGGGGTAGAGGAGTTACTCTTCAGTATTCTGAGGGCCTCATTAAGGTATCTGAAACCCAAATTTTTGCAAAGTTGGACAAGCCAACGCTGCCGTATAGATTTATACTTAGGGCAGAAGGAGAAACCATGGGCCTCAGTGAAATCAAATCAAAACAGCTTTATTTGGTGACAACAAGGCAAACACCATAAAAGCATACTAATATATCTATAAAAGTACATTTTAACTGTATTTCATAGGGGAACATTGATTATGGTACAATATGTGCAAATTTAAGGTACATGGGAAAAAATAACACCGTAAAATAGCAGGTCCAATTTTTCAAAATCCTTAAAATACAATCTACCACTAATTCATACAATAAAGTGCAAGTGCAATCAGTGCAAAAGAATGCGATTAAAAAAGATATTACTCATCATCTTTTTCATACAGCAGAACATCCAAAAGTGCATAATCATTTATCCATCTAATTAATTTTTGTATAAAGCATATTACAGCGCTTATAATTTTCATAGTGTCCAAGCTGCATATAAAATTAAACGCATCCTTATAATTAAAAAGCATGTTTTTTAAAAATAGTGGTTTCAATACAGTTTTTCAGATATCCATGTAAAAAGGGCAAAATAGAATAAAATGTAGGGTGGATTGAGAGGTTTTACCATCAAATGGACGGGGGGAAACATTCTGTGTCATTTCTCAGTTTTTGGGAAAGCAGTTAGATCATGTTCTATAGCAGCAAGATATCTCAATTTCAGATCTCTTTTACTATATTCGTATATGCGTATGGGGTCATCTGCACATTTTGTTAAAAGATAAAAAATGTTGACACAGCCATGGTATTTTCATACCATGGTCTAGTGCTAGACAATCTATGACTAAATCTTTAGAGAATTTAGTTTCTTCCTTTGTCCATAAGCCATGCCAGAGTGTAAGCTATATTGAGGGTATTGCTTAAATATGGGACAGACAATTCTTTGTGTACGATCAGATAGCTGCTCATTACTCTCCTGAGGCGGAAGCCGGGAGGCACTGTTTGTGATTGTGCTTTTTAATTCTTTTACCTTGTCATTTGCTCGTTGATCTTTTGTGTCTGCTCCCCCCTCGTCACCTAGCGCTCACGGATTTTATCGTGGCGCTCCCTTCATTTTAAACCACACATTGTTTGTCACGGGCCATTTTGTTTTTTGTATCCCACACATTGCTCCGCTGATACAAATATAATCCCCCTGATCCTCGCACCCTGGGCGATTCTCCGCCGATTTTAGGGCTGAGTCTCCCGGGCTGCGCAAATCGGCAGCGTCCATCTTGAGTTGGGCACTCTTGGCTCGGCGCTCTAGTCGCCAGTATTTAAACAACTAGTTATGCCTCCGCACAGCGGACGCGATCAGCGGTTGCGCCGCACTCGCGCCGGAGTCGAGCCAGAGTCCAGCCCGTCTGCGCCCGTCAGCGACAAGGAGGCGGCAGGGGCCAGGTATGCTGCCCCCCTGCCCTTCTATGCCCCAGGTAAACCTCTATACTCTTTCTCTATTCTGCGAGCATTGAAACCATCTAAACTGCCCTGCCATTACTCCTCTGCCCCTGAAACGTTTGCTAACGCTCTAGTTTGCGGATGTAATTACACAATTACCCAACGTAAAACCTCGGATATGGCTAATTGCTGCCCTCCTCCCAGCATGCCGCCTCTATCACCTACCGCTGTCCATACGGGTTTCCTCATTAATTCCCGTTCGCTGGTCAAAAATAGCATCTCCTTTAGGGATTTTATCTCACAGAGTAAACCCTCCTGGGCTTTTATTACTGAAACATGGGCCACGGACTCGTCTGAACCAGACTTGTTAAACGCTATCCCTGAAGGGTACTCTCTGGCCAGAATGGACAGAGTGGGTCGAATGGGAGGAGGCCTGGGGATACTGTACCACAGCTCCATAAAATGTAGGACTGTCCATCTGTCCTCCTCGCTCGAACACCTTCAGGCGATGCATTTCACTCTGAATCCCTCCCCCACGATCTCCTTTACAGGGATACTGATCTACAGACCCCCTGGCCTTAGGTCTGTTTTTAGCCCAGAACTCCTTAAGATTATTGCGCCCTATATTGACAGACCAAGTCTAACTATTCTAGGGGACCTTAATTTCCATTTGGAAAATTACAATTCAACTGACACGGCCCATCTGTTGGACTCCTTAGCCTCGTGTGGCCTGTCGCAGTTAGTGACTAGTCCCACCCATCTAGCTGGGCACATCCTGGATGGGGTATTTAGTAACGACTCCCGCCTCCAGACTGGCACCCCCTTCCCCTGTCATGGTCGGACCATTCCCCTTGAATTTTCCTGACCTCTGTATCTGAGGACCTCGTGTCGTCAGTACGTGGCACTCAGAGTTTGACCCCCAGGGTCTCCAGCTGGCGGCTTGGGGGCAGGCAAGGCGAGAGCGCTAGGTCCCATTAGACTCACCCAGGCCCCGGATTGAGGACAAGATGGCGTAGGATATCAATGTAGGCGGGTCGACCCGCTAATGAATGCCGGAAGCCCGTGGTGGACGAAGACGGTCTCGTGGTGGCGGCAGGTGATCGTATATGTTGTCCGCTCTTCAGTTCCCGACCCAGTGGCGGAACGCCGGGGTCCCGCTATCTCTGCGGGCGGGGGGAGGATAGCCCAAGAGTGTTCCCGCGCCCCGCAGGCCCCGCAGCAGGCAGCCGGTCCGTGGCAAAGCAGCCGGGCCGTGGGGCAGTGAGGCCCCAGGACCAGGGGGGGTACCACACCGCTTACCGCAGTCCCGGTCGGGATCAAAGGAGGAGTCCAAGCCTGGGTCCCGATCGGACCGCGAAGAGGGCAGGGGGTAGGCCGGCCCGGCCAGCCACTCGAGGCCGGGGCTCCACGTCGGTCCACAGGCCGCAACAGGCTCCGCCGCCGGAACTCGCCTAAGGAGCGGATTGCGACGTGGTAAGCCGCACCGCTCCACGCCGCTCGCCCCCGGAGACAATCCGGTCAGGGATCAGGTGGGCTGCAGTTAGGGTATTGCAGGATAAGTAGCTAGTGTTCAGGGCTTAGGGACGGAGCTGGGGAACTACACGTCCACCATCGACGGCTCCAGGCCACGCCCCCCCGTCCGGTTCACCGCTTGACCCCTGCCCCTTAAGGGTTCTTAAAGATTGCAGACAGACCATTCTGCCCCCTTTGATGGAGATAATGAATCTGGCCATTTCAGAGGGGGTTTATCCCCTGTCCTGGAAATTGGCCATTGTCAAGCCCTTACTGAATAAATCTACTCTAGATCCTAGGATATTAAAGAACTTTCGTCCCATTTCTCTTCTTCCTGCCCCTGCTAAACTCCTGGAGGCATATCTTAACTTTCATCTGAGTGCCTTCCTTGACAGCACCAACTCCCTGGATCCCTCACAACATGGCTTTCCTAGGATTCACAGCACTGAGTTGGCGCTCACAGTGGTTGTCGATAGCATCCAGTCCAAGGTTGACACCGGCCAGACCATCTTACTAGTGTTATTAGACCTCACGGCGGCCTTCGACACCCTGTCCCCTACCATTTTGGTTAGCCGACTCAGCGAGCTGGGAGTCAAGGGTCCCGCACTTAGCCTCTTATCATCCTTCCTCGACCAACGGAAGCAAAGGGTTAAGCTAGGCGAGTATATATCACCCATCAAGCCTGTGAAGTGTGGGGTGTCTCAGGGCTCTTCTTTGAGCCCGAATCTTTTTAACGTCTATGTTGCCCCACTCGCCAGGCTCATAAGATCTTTTGGGCTGGAAGCTCTTTCCTACGCCGACGACACGCAGATTATGGTCTCCATCTCTCAATCTGTGACCATAACTGCCCATAATTTTAAAAACTGTATGGAGGCGGTCGCCGGATGGATGGTTAAGAACTTCCTTAAGTTGAATGGGGAGAAAACGGAGGTCCTCATTTTTGGGGGCAAAAGTGAGATCTGATCAATGGACTGGTGGCCTTCTGTTCTTGGCACCTGCCCCCTGCCGTCCCTCTTTGCCCGCAATCTTGGGGTCATCCTGGATACCACTCTCTCGCTTGACAAACAAGTCAGCAGGACTGTGTCCACCTGTTGCAATGCTCTGAGGATTCTCAGGAAAATTATTCATTACCTCTCCCCCGATGCACGCAAACAGGTCGTAGTTGCACTCATTGCATCCTGGCTGGACTATTGCAATGCGCTGTACTTGGGCATTAGCAATGGTCTGGTCCAGCGCCTTCAGACCGTGCAGAATGCGGCTGCCCGGTTTGTTGTGGGGGCCCCTAAACGCTCCTCGGGCACGGCTATTAGAAAAAACCTGCACTGGCTCCCCATGCAGGCGAGGATTAATTTTAAGGCTCTTTGCCTTACAAATCATACCCTTAATGAGTCTGGGCCTGAAGCCATTCATGCTCTCGTGGCCCATTATACCCCCGGTAGAGCACTTCGCTCTTCCAGTAAAAATCTGCTGGCTGTTACCCGAATATCTAAAGTCAGATGGGGGGGAAGGGCCTTTCGCTTCCTTGCGCCCAAACTCTGGAATACGCTCCCCAACGAGCTTAAGGGGATTTCTTCCCATACCCTGTTCCGTAAAGCCCTCAAGACTTGGTTATTTCAAGAAGTATACCTGTAACTCTTCCCTTGGTGACTCCTGAGCTTTCCGTTTACCATCTTCCAGCGCCTTGACGCCTACGGGTTTGGTTGCGCTTTATAAATCTCTATTAATAATAATAATAATAATGTTTGCGGCTGCACTAGGGACTGCCAGTAGTCTTTTTAGGAACTTATTTTCATTAGTTTGGAGGATTGTCGTATTTGCTCTCCCCCATATAGCGGCCCCATAATTAACTGCTGGAACACACTTACTCCTATACAAATTAAAAAATTTCTGAAAGAGGTTTGTTCCCAAGTTTTGCCGCAAACCTCATGATTCCCTCAGTTGTTTTTAAAAATGTCATTTTACATAGTTCGATATGCGGATTCCATGTGCCATTATTGCAAAGTAGTTACCCCAAATATGAAAAAGTCGGAGCTCTACTTATAGGGACCCCGCTCACGTGATGCTGTCTACACTTTTGTCTCTTGCCTCCACATGACATTACAAATGTTTTTTTCAAGTTCAGCTGTAGATCTATGTTAGTCATGTATTGGGCAAAATGTTCTATTAGGTATTGTAAGCCGTTAGCGATTCTAGACATCAAGGCAGCATCATCTGCATATAATAACAAGGGGGTGGGGCGTATTTCAACTTTTGGGGCATCCAGAGCCAATTCTGGTAAAAATGGATCCACATTATTTATATGGGGAACATCCTTTACAACGCAACTTTTACCACGCAATACCATCACAACGCAACCATTACAACGCAAGTCATTACAATGACTTGCGCTGGAGGGCGCTGTAGGATAGGGAATAGTTTAATTTTCTATGCAACACCTTCCCTACTATCCACGGGGACTGGAGTTGGAATAGAAAATTAAACTATTCCACTATCCAGCGCCCCACAACGCAAGTCGTTGTAACGACTTGCGTTGTAAAAATTGCGTTGTAATGGCATGCGTGGTAAAAGCATGCGTTGTGATGTCATACAACCATTTATATATAAAGAAAATAAAAGGGGGGCCAATACACAACCCTGTCTAATACCCCGCTTTACTGCAAAGTCAGGCGTGCATTCCCCTGATTTTCCGTACCGTACCCTTGAGCTTAGATAATTGTAAATTTGGGATAAAAAGAGGATTATTTCTATGGGAGCGCCAAGCCCTCTTAAAATTTGCCATAATTTTTGATGATTAACTAAGTCGAAGGCACTAGTCAAATCTACGAAACATAGATGAAGAGTACCTTCCTTGGCTAGCGTATACTTCCTGATTATCAGGTCTAAATTCAGACATTGCTCCACCGTCCCAATACCCCTTCTGAAGCCATACTGTGCCTCTGATACGATGTAGTTTTCACTGGCCCAGTCTTCAAGCCTTTCTAACATGATTCGTCCCATGATCTTGGAAGAGGAATCAAGAAGGGAAATTGGGCGGTAGCAATTGGCCTTTTCCCTGTCCCCTTTTTTAAATATGGGTACAATAATGCTTTCAACCCATGTAATTGGCAAGACTCCTCCCATAGCGGCATTAAAAACTGTCACCAGTATCGGTGTCCAAAAATCCAGATCATACTTAAAAACATCTATCGGCACACCGACTAACCCTGCTGCGTTCCCACTTGCACTTTTCTGAAGTGCAAGTTTCACTTCTCCTGGTGTGACTGGCGATGTTTTAACTGAATTTACCCTGATAAATTTTTTGTTTTTCCAATCTATATTATTTATATTTTCTGGATTGAAAATACTCAATCTTCCGGTGGTACCACAGTATCGATCCTTACTGCATTATTATCTTTAAAATATGGGTGGTTGACTATCTTCCAAAAGAGTGCTGGGTCTTTTAGCTCTGCTGCTTGATTTAGGTTTTCCCAAGCCTCTTCACGGATCTCCCTTTTTCTTATTTCCAGTATCTTTTTATAATCTCTCCTGGCGGCACTTATTTTTTGTGGGTCTCTAGGTTTTTGTTTAAGCACAAGTTTTAATTCCCCATTTATCCTTGTGCATTCATGGTTAAACCATCTTTGGGTTGGACTAGGTGTTTTTTTCTTTTTTTTTGGCTTCAGATCACCTGCAATTACTTCAGTGATATTCGAGAAGGCATTAATAACCGCAGTATGTGTAGATGAGCCGTCTAAACATGTTTCTAATTCTTTTGGTATTTTCCCTTTAAGGGTTTTCATAAAAGTGGAGGGGTTAACGCCTGTCCATTTCAAAGAAACCCCATTGTTACCTTGAGTGTCTATTTCAACGTCTCCATCCTTAGCCCTTTGTTTAGGTGACAAGTTTATTTCTAAAATCAAACTTAGGGAATGATGGTCACTAAACAAACTAATATTTATCAAAACTTCCTTGGCCATCTCATTGCCATGAGATGATATTATGACTTGGTCTATATTTGAGGATGACCTCGTTCCCACAAAGGTGTGCAGGTTTTCTTCCCCTTCTGGGGTAATTGGTTCTAAGATTATTAAATCATGTTTGTGTATTACAATATTAATGGCTTCCCCAGATCTATCATGTTTAAAATGTGCAATCTTTTCGGCGGAATGGTCACAATACCCACATGGCTTCAATTTTACATAGATGACTATTAAAGTCCCCAGCCCAAATTAAAACATAAGGCCCTACAATTCCCTTCATAAAAAAATCTAAGTCCCTTTCTAGTAAGTCAATTACAGTGCCCCTTGAGTTGTCAAAAATATTAATTTAGAAGTTTATAATGACAAAAATATGAAGCGTGGCTTCGCGGGCGAAGATGGTGGACGTAGCCTCCTAGAGCTCCGACCAGCCCGATAATAATCCGTCCAATTATCCTGGCTCCCGGACCCGGCCTGCAGCCCTAGAGAGTGGCCATAGTGGTGGACAGCAGAGGGTGCCCTCCGGAGCGGCTTGTGGAGCTCCCGGGCACCCTGGAGTGGCGATAGTGGCGGCGGCGGTCTCAGGCCTGGTCCCGGCGAGTGCAGCCGGGGCCTCGATTTTGGCGACTCCCAGACGGGGGGTCCTGGCGCTGGCTCGCCGCCTCAGCTCTCGGAACCGACCCTGGGCTTCAGACTGGCAGCGGAACTTGGGTTAGGAGCCCTGCAGTGCCCTGTGTTGCGTGGGTGGCTGCCCGCGCCGTGGAAGTGACGGCGGAGGGCTGCGGCCTGCACCGGAGTCCGGAGACCGGGGCCTCGAGTTTGGGGTGCCTGGCTGCTGGAGGCGGTGTCCGGAGGCGGCCTGAGCGGCAAGGCGGAGGGAGCGGCGGCGCGGTGGCCCCGGGGCGTGGAGCTGCCCAGTGTGCCCAGTATAGCGCTGCCGTGCTCATTTGGACCCTGGACCGGCGGATGGCCTGAGGCTCGCGCAGGGTGGCTCCCGAGACCTGAAAGGCTCCCTGAGGCAGTGGTGGAGGCGGTGAGGTGAGAGAAGGGAGTGTTCCGGGAGCCCCCCTAACGTGTGGGCAAGGAGTCGGGGGGCGCAGCCTGCGGTAGGTGAGCCCGAGGGGTACCCCAGAGGATTGGACAGTGGAGTGAGGGGGCCCCTACAATCCGGAGCCTACGGCCGGCCACTGAAGGGGCTGGGGCGGAACCACAAGGCCCCTTGAAGGGCCCAACGTGACCACACATACAATTAGGAGGTTGACAGGAGCTGTTGAGTGGTGGCGGCAGCGCTGGGGACTGGCTGATCCGAGCAACCTGGGGGTGCCCTAAGGAAGCAATCCAACGAGGGAAAAGGCGGTCCAGGGAAGGGGTAGCATCCAGATGAGTGGACCATAGAGCGGGGAGACATAGCCCGGCCGGGGCCACAACTTCTTCGTTGGACGAGAAGGTGGGGCAGCATAGGGGCCTGGAGTGTCCCCGGACGTAGGGGGACGACTGCGTGGAGGCGCCGTACGCCTGGGGGCGGAGGAGACTCTCAAGTGGAGTGGACCCTTGTAAATACAGGTGGCACGGTGAGTCCAGGCCAAGGCGTCTTTATCTGGCGAAAGCGGACTAAAGAGGGCAGCCTCCCTGCGCAGATCTGAGATGACCAGAGGCGGGGGGCAGTGGGCCCGCCAAGCAGGGGCCCATAGATAAATACACCATGCCGAGTGGGGGTCCCGGGGCATCTGGAGGCGGCCAGGGCTCGGGCCGGTCAACGCGGCGCTCATGGCGGCGATAACTCAAATCAGAGACATGCTGGACGCCAAAATAGGAGCGGTGGGGGCTGATGTGACATTGCTGCATCAGGACCTTCGAAATGCAGTGACTCGCATCACGGAGGCGGAATCCAGGATCTCAGGCGTGGAGGACGAGGTGGGGACCTTGAAGCAGAAGGTGGCTGAGATGGAAAAAATTCAAAAGGGCCTTGCGATCCGAGTGGAGGATGCCGAAGGGTGGGCGCGCAGGAATAACCTTTGCTTTGTAAGTTTTCCCGCAGGATGAGAGAAGGGGAACATGGACCACTTCTTATCCCAGTGTCTGGAGAGCTGGCTCCCTCCGGATGTTCTGTCGAGATGTTTTGTAATAGAGCGTGCACACAGAGCCTTGACGCAGAAGCCGCCTGTCGGGGAGCGTCCCCGGCCGGTGATAGCGAGGATCCTGAACTTTCACGACAGAGACACTATCTTACGGGAGGCGAGGGTGAAGGAATCTCTCACATTCGAGAACCAGAAGATAATGGTCTTTCCGGACTACACTAGGATGGTACAGCAACAACGACAATCCTTCATAGCTGCCAAGGCGAAATTGCGAGACCTGAAGCTCCAGTACTCCTTACTCTATCCGGCCCGCCTGCGGGTGGTATTCCAGTGACGGACCCACTTCTTTGATACCCCGGAGGAGGTCTTCAGGTGGACAGATGAGATGGTACAGGTCCGGCCACAAGCCCAACCGGGTTTGAACCCAGGTCCGTCGAGGAGTTCATCACAGGAGCGGGGCGACCAAAGTGTCCGGAGTAAGAGGCAGAGGAGGTCTAGGTCACGCTCCTCCTCTCGCAGTGAAGCGCAGGACGGAACAATTGCCGACTCTGAACACTCTGGAAAGGAACATTGAAGGATATCGGGGTGTGAGTTTGTCTGCTGGTGTCGTGGGCACCTGCTGGGAGTGGTCGGATGGCTGTGCTCCGCTGATCAGACTGTTGAGGGCTGAGCTTACTGAGACTGCACACTCTGCATATTCTTAGATGTGTGGGGCTGCGGGATGGGGTTCGGGGAGCCTGCATGCAGGGGCTTATTGCCTCCTATGTAGGTGGGGCTTGGCGGGGGGATTTTCTTTTGGTTGAGTGGGTAGTTGGGATCCATTGGTATGGTTAGTCTTGGGAGCTCTGTTTTGGGCCCGAGGCCGCCCATGCCGCGACAGGTACTTCATTGTTCTATTTGGTATGGGGGTGGGGGTGGGAGATGGGGGATGGGGAGTTGAGGGGGGAGTTTTGGGGGTGTGTGGGTGGGAGGGTCAAGGGGGGTTGGTGGGTGGTGCACGTGATCCCTAATGCCTTGCCAATAATTGTAATGCGTACTCAGGCCTGCTGCTATGTGCTCTTGTTTTGTGTCCCCTGGGATCATGGCTGATGGGTCAACTCCGGGGCTTCCTGGGGCTTACATGCGCGTACTGAGTTGGAATGTTAGGAGGATGTTGGATAAAATCAAGAGGGGAGCAATTCTGTGATGGGGAAGAGGGAAGCGGCGGATGTACTACTACTACAGGAAACGCATATGATGGGGACAAAAGTGCTTAGTTTGCAACGATATGGTTACCAACAAGTTTTTCATGCTGGATTTTCTAGGGGCTCCAGGGGGGTCGCCATCTTAGTCCATCGCAGGTTGCCTTACGTTCATGAGCGACAGTGGCTGGATCCGCAGGGTCGGTATGTCTTTGTGAAAGGAATGGTGGGTGCTGAATCGGTTGTGTTTGGGAGTGTATATGCCCCTCACCCACTGCAGTGGTCCCTGGCTGAGAGGTTGTTTGCTGTGTGGGCGGAAATCCCGGAGTCTCTGGCAGTACTGGGGGGGGATTGGAATGATGTGATGGATGCGAGCATGGATCGTCGGAGACCGCGGGGGACTCCGACCGTTATTACCCCCACCCGGCTGAATGCTATGGCAGAAGGGTTGGGCTGGGTGGATGCTTGGCGACACCTGCATGCGAAGGCCCGTGAGTATACATATGTTTCAGCTGTACATGGCTCCTTCTCGCGACTGGACTGTGTCTTTGTGCCCAGTGCCTGTCTGAGTAGGGTGCGAGGGGCGGATATCTTGCCTAGGGGGCTGCCTAACCATTCTCCAGTGGCCGTGGATGTTGAATTGAACATGAGGAGACACCGTTTCGATGGAGGATGTCTTCATGGCATCTCCAACAGGATGATTATGTGCAACATATGCGGGGGGCTATTGCCCATTATTGGGAAAAGAACCTTGGGGCGGAGATGGATGTGACTGTGGTCTGGGAAGCTATGAAGCCCACATTGAGGGGAGTCGATATAGCGTGATGTGCGGCGGCCCGTCGTCGACGGAGAGAGGCCGTAGTTGAAGCAGCGGCGCGAGTGGAGGTCCTTGAGCGGAGGTGCCAGGGGGTGGGAGAGGAAGTGGAGGTGCGGCTACTCCTGCAGGCGCAACAGTCCTATGCGTCCGTGTTACTGGATGAGGCCCGACAGGCGTGGCTAGCCACGCGAAGTAGGATTCACCAGTGGGGAGACAAGTCCTGTACTATGCTCCATAGATTGTGTCAGCACACTCTGCAACCACTCACACTGCCTGGGCTCACAGATTTTTTTTATTTTTTTTTTTATTAAAGTTTTGTATAGCGCTAGCTAGACCCGGAGGTATCAGAGCGCTTCACAGCATGTACCAGTTATATGTAAACAATATCTGAACGGAAAAAAAAAAGGAACAAAGAAGAAAATACTGACAATGCATCTTTGGTTAAGTAAATCAGCTTCAGAATGACAACAGTACCGGAGCGTGATTCCCGGAGTAGGGAAATCAACATAAGCCTTCTTCAGTCCATTCTAGGTTCATCTTGACGGTCGAGAGCGCTCTAGGAAGAGGGCTTTTAGAAGTATCTTGAATTTCGGGAAGGAAGGGGTCAGTCTGATGTGGGGAGGGATGGAGTTCCAAATTTTGGGTGCATTGCCCACGAAGGATTTCATTCTGGTTTTTTGTTTCCGAGCTCTTAGTGGGATGAGTAGAAGCGTGTTGGAGCTTCTTAGGTTTCTGGACTGACCGGCCCTTTTGAGTTTGGCGGCCAGATATTCCGGTTTGCCTGTGTGCAAGGCTTTATGGGTGAGACAGGCTGTGCGAAAGCTGGCTCGTTGGTCAATAGGAAGCCACTTCAGTTCCCTAAGTGCCGGGGAGATGTGCTCAAACTTTTTTGTTCCTGTGACCATTCTTGCTGCTGCATTGAGGGTCGTGGACAGGGGACCTAAGTGAGAACTTGCTGAACCGGTCAAGGTTGCGATTCCGTAATCGATTCTGGAAAGCACCAACGCCTGTGTGGCCTGTTTGAGATCTTTGGGAGGTAGGAATGGTTTTATTCTGTACAGGAGCTTCAGGTTTAGGAATGCGGATTTTGCGGCTTTTGAGATGTGTTTATTCATGTCCAGTTTGGAGTCGAGGGTGATCCCTAGGGATTTCACAGAGTTCGTTGGCGTGAGAGCCCCATTGAGGGCGTCTAAGGCTTTGAGCCATGCTTCGATTTGCGGGTTTTTGTCTCTGTTTGAGATGAGAAGAACTTCTGTTTTCTCTTGGTTGAGCTTGAGGTGGTTCATTGAGAGCCATTGCTGGACCTCTTTGAGTGTGGCGTTTAGTCTGTGGATGTCTTCAATCGAAGTGGTTTCCAGGTAGAGTTGTGTATCGTCTGCGTATAGGTGGAAGGGAATGTTGGATTTCCTTAGAAGTGTGGTCAGGGGTTCCATATATACGTTGAAGAGTTGAGGAGAGAGAACTGATCCTTGAGGGACTCCTCTACTGACTGGCCGGGGGTCGGACTCGAAGTTGTTGATTTTTATTCTTTGTGAGCGGTTGTGGAAGAAGGAGGAGAACCATTTAACAGATGAAGACGGAGTCACGATGACGGACCCGGTGGAGTTGGCTGCTAGTTTTGCCCGATACTATGTGGGGCAGTATGCGCCGCAGGACTGCCTTCCGGCGGATGCGGTCGATACATTTCTCACTGACCTACCCCCGCGGGCCATCTCTGATGAGACGTGAGCTGCACTGGACCTCCCTCTTACGGCAGAGGAGCTGGGCGATGCGCTGGGACAGCTCAACACCGAGAAAGCGCCGGGGCCGAGTGGCTTCCCGTGTGAATTCTACAAAAAATTCCACCTTCAATTGGGATCCCACTATCGGGCTGCGTTGGAGGCGGCGCGGAGCTGGGTCAGCTGCCAGCTGACTGGCGCCACGCTGAAGTGGTGGTGTTCCAGAAACCCGGTAGGCCACCTGACCGGCATGACTCATACCGCCCAATATCTTTGCTTAACATTGAAGCTAAGCTGCTGGCCAAGGCATTGGCGAATCGTCTTCTCCCCCACGTGGTGGGTCTGGTTCACCCGGACCAGGCTGGCTTTATGCCGCATAGGGCAACGCGGCACAATATCAGATGGGCGCAAACGGCAGTGGACGCGGTGGGGGCCACGGGTGAGCGGGCAGCCCTACTGTTAGCAGATATAGATAGGGCATTTGACTCCGTGAGCTGGACCTATTTGTTTGCGCTACTGCCCCATCTTAATCTGGGCCCTGTGTTTATTTCGTATCTCAAGTTGCTATACACGGACATTACGGCGTCGGTGCGAGTCTCCGGGGCTGTTTCTGAGAGGTTTCCAATTGGTCCGGGTACCCGTCAGGGTTGCCTGCTGTCCCCGTACCTATTTGCGCTGGCCATGGAGCCCCTGGCCTCTTGGGTGCGCATCAATGCGCAGCTGCGGGGTTACAAGTGGGACGGGGGTCCCACTGACAGGATCGCGCTTTACGCGGACGACGTCCTATTTTTCCTCACGGATCTGGATAGGTCGGGCCCACGGGTATTGGAAATTATGCGCATCTTTGGTGAAGTATCGGGCCTCTATCTTAACCCGCGTAAATCCACCTTATGGGTGCTGGGCGATAGGGCGTATGCGGGCTCCTGGGCGTCCGCCTTGCAGGTGGCTGTCGGGGACCTGATGTATCTTGGTGTATTCCTATTCGAGTCCGCGGCGATCTCTTGGGAGCGCAACGTGATACCAGTCTGGGAAAGGATTCAGTCTGACATTAGAACGTGGTCCCGGATGCCCCTCACTATATACGGTAGGTCTGCGATCTTTAAAATGGTCGCGCTCTCGCGCCTTTTGTATCAACTGCAGAACCATCCGCATTCAGTCACCCCTCAGTGGTTCCAGCAAGTCAATTCCGTGCTGGGATGCTTTTTGTGGGCTGGAGGTGCCGCCAGAGTGGCGCTGCGTACCTGTTTCCTATCCACATACTGTGGAGGTCTCGCGACGTCTGACGTGCTGTCGTATTACCAGGCCTCCCTCTTGTTAGTGTTGAATGAATGGTGGTACGGAGATAGAGGGGACCCAGCTTATGCTTTAGAGCGCTCGTTGATGGGTGTTAACACACCGCACACGATCTTGTACTCGGCCAGACTACGGAGGCAGTTACCCCGTGCCACGCAAGTGGTTTTTGTGGTATGGCGACAGGCGCTGCGTCGCATGGGCTGGTGGGGTAGATTGACAGCGGAGACTCCTCTATGGAATAATGGATGACTCCCCGCATTGGCCTCGCTCGCGGGGTTGAGGTACTGAGATTCAGAACCCGTTTCATAAAAATCGTCGTATCATGACGATTTTGGTAACAGCAGACCGAAAACGGCGAGCGTAAGATGTACGAGTATTTTCATCATGTTCGAGTGACGAGATCACCATGAAATCAGGGATTCCGTTCTGAACCCTTGCGTTCCATTTTGTGTACAGCAGCCATTTTGTGGTTGCCCTCACATAGGCCGATGACTAAGGCCTAACGAGTCCTTGGGACACGTACACTTTTAACTGACTCCTGTGTGACCTGGGCAAGCTGACTCCGTTGTCCGAAGCCAAACTTGTTAAACCAGTTCCTTTCCCAGTAGCTGATCAAGATTGAAGATCAAGGCATAGAACATCATAAACCCTTTTTTTATTGCACACAACTATGTCTTATCTTACTCACCTGTCCCTGCTCCTTTCTTTATGGCCTGTTTACGATGAGGAGGTGCCCATTTTTATTAGGGGTCCGTGCGACTTATCTGATGAAGAATGTTGAGCCTTTCCGGGTAATTGATGGTGGGCTGGACAATGAAATGTGGGTTTATCATGCTTTTTGTCGTGTACACATGGGATTGGTCAACTGTAAATAAGGAATGTTTGCCTGAAGCACAATATTTGGTATAAAAGGGATGACTTGCTTTGTAAAATTGAGCAGTCTCCTGAGAACATATACCGTGTTGTACTTCTAGGATCTCTGTTACAGGCTGCAGCTAATAAAATTGATCTTTGACGTCACCAAGAAGTACCCCGTGTCTCTGCACTCTAAGACAGGTGGACCCGGGGACTTGGGCGTTTCCCCTGGCGCCGCTGGGTATTAAATAACCCGGTTCTTCATTTGGCGTCCACGTGGGGCGACTTCAGCGGTACCGGTCCAAGCCTGAGGTTCGTGAGGAGCTTCGTGTGAAAATTCTGGAGGAAGGCCTGCCACTTCATCGACCCCTGTATGTCGTCGTGGTCCGAAAGTCTTTGCTGCGAGGTTCCCCGCTTTCTGGCGGCTACGAAGGACTGCTGCCCTGACTGTCGCCCTGTCTTGGACCCTTTGATGATTTGTAAAGCGAGACGATAGACGGGTCTTCTGGTGCCGACATCGATACCTCAGTTAAGTATGAGTGGAGCGTCTCCCAGTCCTTAGTTTTTGGGTATCCCCTTGGGATCTTTGATTTGGAACTTGCAAGTACCAAAGCCGAGGGATTCGTGTATTCACGAGACTATCGTATTCGATAATCCTTTGAAGTTTGAAGCTAGACTAGTGAGCGAAGATGCCTGGTCCTAGCAGACTTGGAAAGTTATTTTGTTGTGGTTGTAATAGGGATTCCCGATTGGAGGACTCGTGTCCGGTTCCTCCGATTGGAACTCCAACCTATGAGCTCTATGTGAAGCATGGCGTGGGTCCCATCACGTATAATGAGGTGTGGATCCGCTACACTAGGAAGGATGGTGTCCTAAAGTGGCCCCAATATGGTAGTTACGATACAGAAGTTTTAGATAATCTAGAGGTTAGACTTTTTAAGAAGAAAGCCCGGCCGGCGCTGTTTGACTCTTTCCGCCTATGGCGAAAGGAAGCCAAACAGAAAGAAATTAAATTAGCGAAGAGGAATAAAAGAGGAAAGGGTATCTCGATAATGCAAGCTGCTATGTAGTATAAAGATAACGAAGAAGAACAAGCGAGTGAGCAGTTGCACAGGCAACGTAAAATGGCGATTGATAAGTGTTATCCAGTTTTGCCACCTCATGAGCAAGATGCGACGAAGGAACTTGAGAAAGATCCTTTGATGTCACATTTGTTGAGTTCGCCACCCCCTTATGCGCAGAGTGCTACAGCACCTCCGCAACCTTTAGTTGCGCAACCCCGGGTTGCTTTGCCTCTTGCTATTGCACAGCCGCCAGCTCCTCTTCAGTTGGCTCCTACTCCTCTGGTGCAGCCTTCTCAAGGGCCGCCGACTTTACTACCTGTTCCGTCTTTAATTCCTACGACCTTTCCACCTGTTCTTGCTGCCTCTTCTGCTACTGCTCCTACATTAGCTTCTTCTCAGTCCGCTTTATCTCCTGTCCTGTCAACTTCTCCTTCTGTCCGACAGAGAATGACGGATACTGTTACTAGTCTCTTGTCTCCTTTCTTTGGGTCATTGAGCACGACCCCCGTTTCAGAGCGTAAACAGTTGCGTAGCCAACTGCCTGATTCTAGAGAGAAGGAAGTATTGGATCATTTGGCGCATAAATGGGTTACTGATCCTACAAGATATGAGTTAGAGTCTGTTATGGATGTCTTCCGCCAATGGGAAGCACCGAAGCAGAGATATGTTTTTGACAAAATGTGTGTTTTTCTTTGTGAAGAATTGGAAGATGGTGATTTGGGACCCAATCCGCCTGAGTTGTGCCGTGTACGGTTCGAGTTTGCGAAAGGCACGATTGTGGGTCTAGACATTGAAAGAGCGGTAGCGACACTGCTTTCGTTCAGGAGCGAGTCTCCTTCTCGGTCATTGTTTGAGCCTGATCCTTCTGTTAGGAGGAAAGTGAGACAGTACCCAATGAGGGAGGTTCCTCCGGTGTGGAAGGAAGCAGTTCAAGCTGATGCTGTTAATAATATTGTAACTGCACCGGCTCATTTTCAACGTGTTTGGGTACTTGTTCCGCGGAAAAGAGCTGAAGTTTTGGCTCTTAAGCAGACTTTGCCTGATCCTCGTAAAAATCCTGCAGGGTATTATAAGGAATTATCACAGACCGAAGACTCATGTGTTATGAATCTAGCTGACATAGACATGTTGTTTGGAAATGTGGTCCCACAACCTTTATGGGGTTTGATTCGTCACACGGATCATGCGCAGGAGTTAGGTGATACCTGGGTTAATATTGGTGCTGCAGATGGCCGACAAGTTGGTGGTGCTAAACCTGAGCCTGTAATAGCAGAACTTCCTGGTAGGATAATTACTTACATGAAGATATAATGCCTGCTATGCGAGTAAACTGGGACAAATTGTCTGCGTGTAAGCAGAAGAAAGATGAAACCGT
Source organism: Lissotriton helveticus (assembly GCF_964261635.1). NCBI lineage: Eukaryota > Metazoa > Chordata > Amphibia > Caudata > Salamandridae > Lissotriton > Lissotriton helveticus. The sequence goes on from NC_136068.1 coordinate 1,792,647,837, forward strand.
GTCAGATTTCTTCACTAGGTTTGAATAAACATTCATTGACCAGAGTGGTCAAGACATGAGTACTGAAGGTGGTCAACGGTTGTTTGTTGATAAGTTTGTGCATAATTTGCTTCCCGAGTTATGTACCAAGTTGAAGGATTCCGAGAGTTCGTGGGCTGTTTCCTCATCAGCACAGATATTGGCTACTGTGCAGTACTACGAAAATAGAGATAAGGATGAGAAGGATAGAGCAGACAAGAAGACTAAAGAGTTGAAGACAAAGGTTCTTTTGCTGGAGAAGTGTGGCTCACTGGTTAGAAGAGGCAGCCCTGGAAGCAGAGGTCAGCCTGGGACCAGGGTTCAATTCCCGGCTCGGCGGGGTCTTGAGTACTAAAATGTCCATGGACTCGACAATTCTCGCTCCGGTGCCTACTCGATTCACGGGTTCACACTCTGCGACTCTGGGCAATAGCTTGCTTAATCTCCACAACGGCCCCTCGCGGCGGGATGCCTGGCTTTCACCTTGCGGATACCCTGCTGGGGTTATCTCACAGGGGAATACCAGGACGGGTTCCCTAAGCAAGCGCTTAGAAACCGCTTGGTGATTTGCGCTATATAAATTCCTGTACATTTACATTTACATTTACTATGAAAATAGGGATAAGGATGAGAAGGATAGAGCAGAGAAGAAGACTAAAGAGTTGAAGACGAAGGTTTTTTACAGCAGGCGTACCCGCCTCGTAGTGGTCAGCGTGACTATCAGCAACCTCAGCAGTTTCAGCGAAATTCGCAAAGGTTCGAGCCTTCTCAACCACGTTTTCCTGTAGGCCCTAATCAATGTGCATATTGCAAAGAAGAGGGTCATTTTAAAAGTAGCTGCCCTGTTTTGTTACAGTGTATGAATGGTGTTTCTAGCGCAAGAGGTCTGGGTGTTCCGCAAGCTTCTAGAGGTAGAGGACGTGGAGGGTTCCCCCAGAACGGGCGTTCCTTTCCTCCACAAAATATGATGAATTGTTTTGATCAGCAAAATGGTGCATCTGGTAAGACAACTCAGTACTATGCTGATGACTACTATGTTGAAGGTGAGAATATGGAAGGTAATGATTGCTAGGACAGCCATAGACAAAGAGAGGGAGTTGTTTCAGTTCCAGTAGACCAGAGTGGACCTTATGTTGAAGTGATTACATCAGGTGTGTCAGAACCTTTTCTGTTGGATACTGGTGCTGCGAAGAGTTCTATTATGCACTCTAAACTCCCTGGCACACCTTTGTCTGGCTTAACAAATGTTTCGGTAGGTTTTTCCAGCGCCCCAGTTATAAACCCGGTTTCTAGTCCTATGTCACTGTCTGTTGGACCTTGTGAATTCGAAGCACCCCTTATTCTGACGACAGGTTGTGGTGAGAACTTGTTGGGATTGGATCTGTTGAAAAGATTGTACGCGACATTGTATTGTTCTCCTTTGGGAGTACAACTTACATTGGGTAAGAAAGTGGTCTCCCCGATGAATTTGTCGAAGGATAAACTTCCGACAGAATTGACGTTTCTTCCTGATATTCTTTGGGCTACTGGTCCTAATGATGTGGGTCTTTTGGAAATACCGCCATATGTTGTGACGTTGAAAGCGAATGTTAAAATGCCACGCATTCCCCAATACAAGATCTCTAGTGATGGTGAAAGGGCGTTGCTGGCGATTATTCATGACCTGATTGAGAAAGATGTCATTGAAGAAACAAGAGGTAATGTGTGCAATAGTCCGGTTTTGTCTGTTCTAAAAAGGACTGATTCTTCACAACCGCCTGTATATAGGTTCGTGATCAATCTTCGCGAGGTGAATAAGATTGTAGTTCCGCAATTTCCTGTCGTTCCAGATATCACTGCCTTGCTGACCATGATTCCAGCTTCAGCCACTTGGTTTTCGGTGATTGATTTGAAAAATGCTTTCTTCAGCATCCCGATTGCCGAGGAGAGTATGGATATTTTCGGCTTCTCTTTAGGAGGTTGAAGCTTCCGGTTCAAGCGCGCTCCTCAAGGCTATAGTGAGAGTCCATCAATATATAGTCAGGCTTTGAAAACGCAGCTTGATACGATTGTTTTACCTGATGGTGCTGCTCTTACTCAGTACGTCAATGATTTGTTAGTCGCTGCCGATACTGAGGAGATTTGTAAGGAAGCCACCTTGTCATTGTTGCGTCATTTGTCTGATTTGCATCATAAGGTGTCTCTTTCGAAATTACAGTATTGTCGACAAGAAGTGACCTACTTAGGTCATCTCTTATCGAAGGAGGGAAGAAGATTGACCCCAGACCGATTTCAAGCGATTGCAAAATTGAGTGTGCCAATTACACAGAAAGAAGTGCGTGCCTTCTTGGGTATCACGTCATATTGCAGACAATGGATACCGAATTTTTCTCTGCTGGCCAAACCTTTGTTGGCATTGACTTGTAAAGATACACCGAATCCCCTCCCGTGGTCTGATGATTGTCAGAAGAGTTTTTCGGAATTACGCGATGCAATGTGTTCGGCTCCTGTGTTGGGTACCCCCGACTACAGTAAGCCCTTTACACTGTATGTCCACGAGAGAGAAGGATGTGCGTTGTCAGTGTTGACACAATCTTTTGGGGACAAGCAGCGTCCATGCGCGTATTTCTCATCGACTTTGGATCCGGTAGCTAGAGCGATGCCGAGTTGTTTGAGAGCCACGGCGGCAGCAGCTGTTTCTGTTCGACAGTCTGCTGGTTTGGTGATGAATAATACGTTGATTGTAATGGCTCCACATGCAGTGGATACTTTGCTAAACAGGACCAAGACACAGCACTTAACTAGTGCTCGATTGTCAGGTTATGAGTTGACACTTTTAGCGAGTCATGTGCACATAAAGAGATGCAACACGTTGAATCCAGCTACGTTGTTGCCGATTGTAGCAGAGACAGATGTTTCTGAACAGCATGATTGTTTTCTCAGGACAGAAGAGGAAACGAAAGGGAGAGTAGATCTTAGGGACACTCCTCTTGTGAAGTGTGATGGTACCTTATGGGTGGATGGTTCATGCTTCAAGCTTCCGAATGGTGATACGACAGCAGCATATGCTGTTACGACTTTGCATACGATTGTTGAAGCTGCACGTATCCCACATAATTCAGCTCAAGCAGCAGAGTTGATTGCACTTACGAGAGCGTGTGTATTATCAAAAGGAAAGAAAGTGACCATATATACCGACAGCCAGTATGCGTTTGGTGTGGCTCATAGTTTTGGACGATTGTGGAAGGAACGTGGGTTCCTCACTTCTCATGGAACAAAAATTCAATGATCAGTTGGTGAATGAGCTTCTTGAGTCGCTTACCTTGCCGTTGCAAGTTGCGATTGTGAAATGTAGTGTACACAAGAAGGTTACCGACGACGTTGGTCGCGGTAATGCGTTTGCTGATGAAGTTACGAAAGAAACGGCAAGAGATGTGATGAGTTGAATGTATGTTGCGGGCCCTGCAAGATGGATTGGTGACGTTGGAATGTGTGAAGATACGATAGAGAGTGTGAAGTCAATTCAAACTGAAGCCACAGAGAAAGAGTTGAGTGTGTGGAGAGAGAGTACGGGTAAATTAGACGCGAATGGTTGTTGGGTTGAGTTGTCAGAGCATCAGCGATGGTTGTTACCCGATGCGTACGTGCTTGCAGTGGTTACGATGGCGCATGGAATGGCTCATATCAGTGTGAAAGGGATCTGTAAGTTGTTGGCTCCAGTATGGCAAAATGCTGGAATTCCTAAGTGTGCAGAGAATGTGGTCAAAAATTGTATGGTTTGTCTGAGGTACAATCCTGGCAAGGGAACTCCAACTCCAGCTGGTCATTTTGCTCCTCCGACGTATCCGTTCGGTTTTGCAGCTAGATTTCATCCACATGGAGAGATGCAACAACCTGAAGTACGTACCCGTGGTTGTTTGTGCCTTTTCAAGATGGTTAGAAGCATATCCCCTAAAAGATAATACTTGTCCACAGCTAAAGCCCTTGTCAAAGAATTTTTCCCTAGGTATGGTTTGCCGAGAATGGTCTGGAGTGATAAACGGAGTGAATTTGTGGGTCAAGTGATGAAGAGAGTGTATGAAGGGTTAGGAATTTGCCAAAAGTTCCACGCTGCATATCACCCCCAATCAGCTGGTCTAGTGGAGTGCTATAATGGCACCCTCAAATTGAAGTTGGCCAAGATACAAGCGAGCTCTAGTCTTAAATGGCCTGATGCTTTGCCATTAGCACTCTTGTCGACTAGGATGACTGTGCATTCACGAGTGGGACTTAGTCCTTACGAAATAATTTTTGGTCGCCCGGCAAACATATGGGGAGTGTCAAGGCCGACGAAATTCAGCGAGATTGAACACCCTGTACTGCTTGATTACCTGTACGAATTGACGGCTAAATTGCGTGTTTTACACCAACAGGTTCATGACACCTTGCCTCAGGCTTCTGACGATCCAGGACATGCCATCGATCCCGGCTCCTGGGTGCTGATCAAGAACTTTCAGCGGACAAAGAACGACCAGCCCCGCTGGATTGGCCCCTATTTGGTACTCTTATCAACGCGATCTGCAGTGCGAGTGCAAGGAAAAAAGAACTGGATCCACGGCGTACATTGTAAGAGGGTTCCTTTGCCTCTGCCATACGACCGGTGGGTCCAGGAGGGCATTCCTGATTCGGAAACTGAAACTGTGCCTCGTTTTCTGCCTTTTAGCGATGCACGTTTAATGGGGACAAGTTCTGAGCGTGAAAGCGACGATCTTCTGCAAGAAGCTGTGCCACCGTCAGTTCGATTGGACACTACCGAGCCTGAACTCTTATTCCGAGACCAGACATTGCCTGGAAAAAGCCGTTATAATTTGAGATCAAGAATTATGGACAAATAAAAATGAAAATTATTTTTTTGCTATTTTTGAAAGTTCAGCTCTCCCATCTGAGAAACTGTTTTGACCGATTTTTGTTTTTCGAGCCGCCATCCGGGCTCAGCTGTAGGGTCGCGGCGTCAAGTCTTTGGAGTGCAAGCCGAAGACACAAGGTCGATGGTTCTGGTTGGTCCTAGGGCGTTCCCTGGACTGACAGACGCATTCCTTAGCACGGAACACCCTACCTCCGCAAGCAGCACGGTTAGAGGATGGAGTTTTTCGAGATGGAGAGACCTGTTGAAGAAATGAATTTTAGAGCCAAAATATGTGAAATAATGAGTAGAAAATGTTTTTTAATATTGTGTCTTTTCATGTTGCTTAGCTTAATGATGTTTTTAATGGGATATGTTATATTCTCTTTTCAAGTGACGTTTGCACCCACTACACAGCCCATTTCTTCTTCTACTGTTTCTTCGCATTCTTTTCATCCTCTGCCTGAACATGAGTCCATTAGGAGATTGGAATTCGCTAATAACTCCTTCGTTCAGCTTCTGCACCAACACCAATTAGTAGTGAACACGATTAACTGTTGGGTGTGTGGCCTTATGCCTCATACTACTGATAAAGGTATTCTTTACCTGGTCCTGCCATTCAGCTACAATGGTTCTGTGTGGGCATACAGAACGATGTTCATCTATGCTCGTGAAGTCCACCCCCTACGTTCTGTGAAGGATAATCCAAAGAATAGTGCTCTAGTTAAGGGTATTGTCGATATGATTAGAGGAGCTAGTTCCTATGAGACTATCCAGAGAGATGAGACACTAGCGTATATTGGATGGAACGTGACTGGATATGGAGTTAGCCTGAGTGAAAACCAACGAGCCAAAAGATCCACTCCGATCTGGATCGTACCCCATCAGGGTAATCTTTGCCTGCAAGGTAATGGCAAGAATCCGAGAGCTCAGTTAGGAAAGAGTATCTGCAATGAGACGTATGTTTTTGCGTCCCAGACTTCACCAAACAGCTGCCCTCATACTACTTGACCTCTTCGCCGCCTTCGACACAGTCCGTCATAACACCCTTACACAACGCCTCAGCAACGTCGGAATAAAAGGAAAAGCATTGGACTGGATCATCTCGTTCCTCGCCGGAAGAACCCAGAGAGTCCGCCTCCCCCCTTTCAAATCAGAGGCCAGCGAAGTCATCTGCGGAGTACCACAAGGATCATCACTCAGTCCTACCCTCTTCAACGTATACATGAGTCCCCTGGCATCCATCGCACGCCAACACAACCTCAACATCATCTCCTACGCAGACGACACCCAGCTGATCCTCTCCCTCACCAAAGACCCAAACACCGCCAAAACCAACTTACACGAAGGAATGAAAGAGGTAGCCGAGTGGATGAAGAACAGCCGTCTAAAACTGAACTCGGACAAAACGGAAGTCCTCATCTTAGGTTCATCCCCCTCCGCCTGGGACGACTCATGGTGGCCACCGGCCCTGGGAAACGCACCCACACCTACGGATCACGCACGCAACCTGGGCTTCATCCTAGACTCCTCCCTCTCGATGACCAGACAAGTCAACGCCGTCTCATCATCTTGCTTCAACATCCTACGCATGCTCAAAACAATCTTCCGTTGGATCCCCACCGAAACAAGAAAGACAGTCACCCACGCACTGGTCACAAGCCGACTGGATTACGGAAACACCCTCCACGCCGGAACTACAGCCAAACTACAGAAAAAACTCCCAATGCATCCAAAACGCCTCAGCCAGACTCATACTGGACATCCCCCGTCAAGCTCACCTTTCCGATCACCTGAAAGACCTCCACTGGCTCCCAGTCAACAAGAGAATAACGTTCCGTCTCCTCAGCCACGCACACAAAGCCCTCTACGACCAAGGACCCAAATGCCTCAACACACGACTGTTCTTCTACACCCCCACCCGCCAACTACGATCGTCCAATCAAGCCCTCGCCGCAATTCCGCGCATCCATAGATCCACCATGGGAGGAAGATCCTTCTCCTACTTAGCGGCCAAAACCTGGAATTCTCTCCCCACCCATCTCCGCCTTACACAGAACCACCTCTCCTTCAGAAAGCAACTAAAAACATGGATATTCGATAAATAAAACACCCACCCTCCCTCAAGCGCCTTGAGACCCTCTGGGTGAGTAGTGCGCTATACAAATTTCTGAACTTGAACTTGAACCATCGTTTCTAGCAGCTAAGGGTACCTATTTTGTCTGTTACGATAGAGCGTACACATGGTTGCCCCCTAATTTCTCGGGCACATGTTTTGTCTCGTTCCTGTTGCCTCCCACCTACACAACTGCGGCAGATTACCACAAGACGAGAGTTGTTAGAGGTGTCTTCAGTAAGGAAGATACTGCAGGACAAGAATTAGGAGATTTCTTGAAGGGTTTTCTGCCGTTTTGGGGACCTATGGTTAACAGCAGGAACATACGGCAATTGACGAGAGTGGTTGAGTCCACCGTAGTTGAAACTGCCGCTGCCCTTAGTAACTTGACTGCTGGGCTCCAGTCGGATCGTCTTATGACTCTCCAGAACAGAGTTGCGTTTAATGTCATACTTGCAGATCGAGGTGGGGTATGTAAAGTGATCCAATCAAGTTGCTGTGTTTTCATTCCAGACAATGCTCCGACAGTGTACCAGGCCATTTCCAAGCTACACAAGATCTCAGAGTCTATACATGTGGACGAAGGAGATTGGTCGTTGATGGGATGGTTCTGGGAACTGTTATCCACATGGGGATGGAAGATTCTGATGGTCATTGGGATGATCTTAGCCATCCTTTTCCTGTTCTGTCTTTGTGTACAGTGTGCTCCTGCTATATGTGGTCTCTGTGCTACATCGTGTGTAAGGAAACCTGTATCAAGAGACCTGCTAAGTAATAGGATGATGCTACAGCAACATCTTGATGACCTGATGAGTATAGACCTGGACTCAGACTGACATGGGTTTAGGTTATTGCCTATGTAAGGGCAAAATGAGGGTCTGAGGTACTGAGATTCTGAACCCGTTTCATAAAAATCGTCGTATCATGACGACTTTGGTAACAGCAGACCGAAAACGGCGAGTGTAAGATGTACGAGTATTTTCGTCATGTTCGAGTGACGAGATCACCATGAAATCAGGGATTCCGTTCTGAACCCTTGGGTTCCATTTTGTGTACGGCAGCCATTTTGTGGTTGCCCTCACATAGGCCGATGACTAAGGCCGAACGAGTCCTTGGGACACGCACACTTTTAACTGACTTCTGTGTGACCTGGGCAAGCTGACTCCGTTGCCCGAAGCCAAACTTGTTAAACCAGTTCCTTTCCCTGTAGCTGATCAAGATTGAGGATCAAGGCATAGAACATCATAAACCCTTTTTTTATTGCACACAACTATGTCTTATCTTACTCACACCTGTCCCTGCTCCTTTCTTTATGGCCTGTTTACGATGAGGAGGTGCCCATTTTTATTAGGGGTCCGTTCGACTTATCTGATGAAGAATGTTGAGCCTTTCCGGGTAATTGATGGTGGGCTGGACAATGAATTGTGGGTTTATCATGCAATGCTTTTTGTCGTGTGCACATGGGATTGGTCAACTGTAAATAAGGAATGTTTGCCTGAAGCACAACATTTGGTATAAAAGGGATGACTTGCTTTGTAAAATTGAGCAGTCTCCTGAGAACATACACCGTGTTGTACTTCTAGGATCTCTGTTACAGGCTGCAGCTAATAAAATTGATCTTTGACGTCACCAAGAAGTACCCCGTGTCTCTGTACTCTAAGACGGGTGGACCCGGAGAGACTTGGGCGTTTGCCCTGGCGCCGCTGGGTCTTAAATAACCCGGTTCTTCAAGGTTTGGCGGATGGGATTCTATTGGGATCTCTTCGCTGGGGGATGTTATGACCGGTGTAGCCCTCAAGTCGTTCCAAGAGCTTAGGGATGAGTTCCATATGCCTAAACCCCAGTTTTTCAAATACCTGCAGTTTCGCCACGCGCTTGAGCCTAGTTTCGTGGGTTTGGAGTCGTTGCCGGAGTTCAGCCCCCTGGAAGCGAAAGTTTTCATGGGAGACCTCGGGGATAAGAAGGTGTCACGTATTTACCAAACCCTAGTCATTCATTGTTCCTCTTCCCTACTTACATTAAAGGAAGCCTGGGAAAGGGACGTCGGACCCCTGGATGAGGATGATTGGAGGGAGGCTTTAGAATCCCCGCGAGGGGCTGCGATTGCGGTGCGTCTCAGGCTAGTCCAGTTTAAATATCTGCATAGGGCTTACTATACACTGGAGCGGCTGTGGAAAGCGGGCTTGATCGGGTCCCCAGAGTGTTTGCGATGTGGGGCTAAGATGGGTACTCTGTTGCATACTGTGTGTTCTTGTGCTGGCTGACAAGGTTCTGGACGGGTGTATGGAATTGTTTGTCGGAAGTGTTGGGGTGGGATCTTCCCCGTACTCATCGACTGGGCCTTCTACATGTGCTGGAGGGCGTGGGGGGAATACCTACAAGCGCCAGCTCTTGTTGCTGGGCCTTGTCGTGGCCAAGCGTGATCTGGCACAAGCATGGAAGAGTGATTGTGCCCCACCGCTGATAGTGTGGAAGGCAGGGTTGGATTATTATATGGGGTTGGAGCGCCCAGTGTTTGAGGTCCGATGATGCCCCAGAAAACATTACAAAATTTGGAAGAGATGGGCGGCGTATAGGGGTTTGACTCTGGTGCCCTCAGCGGAACCTGACGATGGTATGGATTTGGAAGAGGGGAACCAGGCCTGAGGAGGCGTATATTTTATAGCTGTATACAAACAGTTACTTAAGGCTCAATGTGATTACGTGTACTGGGTTAGGGAGGGATAAGGGGTGGGTAGGCGGGCCGTTGGGTGGGCGCGGGAGGTGGGGGGGGATAGGAAGGGTTGTTCGTGATTGGGTTTGTAAAATGCTCATAATGTTTTGATATTTGGCAGGAATCTCCTGACTGTGGAGAGCTGCGTATATGCTTTACCGGATCAGTAAAATAAAAATGTTGTTGTGAAAATATTGACAAAAATATAATTTTCATTAAAAGTTATATATATTATACTTTATTCGGTTTACAAGTTTGAAAACCATAAAAGTTCACAATTCATACATAAAAGTTTAAAAACCACAAATACGTATATCATAACATTATGTACAAAAACTCACAATTCATACAAAGAGCTCAGTTTAAAAAAAAAAGAAAAGAGATGAGGTAGATTTGGTTAGCACAACATCATCGAGGGTTTGGGGATCTCTTGCCGAAAAAACATTATCCAGTTTTTAGGGGTCCACATAGTTGCGATATCTATAACAGGATTTCAGAAAAGCAATCACAAATGGTATACAATCTGGCTTTAAAAGTTGCATATAATAAAGAGCGGGCGAACCTGTCTAAAGTTTAGCTTTTTTAAAAGAGATTTTAAAAAGAACCTCCGGGGGGCATCATAAAAGCTACAAAAGAACACAAAGTGCAGCAGGTCCTGAGGTGACAAGTTGTCGCAGCCACAGGGTGCTAACACTTGTCCTTTGTGGCACCCCCTTGGAACGGTCAATAAAAGATGAAAATAATCAAATCGGAACCTGGTTAATAAAAAACGCTCGTGGGCAGTCAGCGGCCACGTTAGGTATGGCTCCATATCTGGGTGGACTTAAGCATTATATACTTGCGGACGCTGTTTTTAGACAATTACATTTCATCCTTGTCTAATTTTTTACGCATGATGAAAGAATGCTTCACACAAGCCACATCCAGTCGAGTAATACAGTTGGGATTTAAGAAAAGGTCCAGGCGTCCCAACTCTTCAAAGCTAACCTGTAAGTAGTGTAACCAGGGTATCCGAATCATGTGATCCAGGCTCAAGATTTCTTTCATTAACGCTTGGGTTAGACCAAGGTCTTCATTAAGCCAACACTTGAGCCAGAAGAGCAATGGCCGCATAGCCAAGATATCACTAATAAAAGTTAAGCCTGTCTCTTCATGAATTATCAGGTTCGAAGTACCTTTCGGGACCCCCAACAGCTGTTTTAAAAAGGTATTTTCTACCACCTCGATACCCTCTAGGCCTGAGTATCCCCACATTTCACTACCGCAACTAGCAATCGCAACACTCTTTGCTTGATATATTTTTATCATCGCCGCTATTGGACGCTTGCCCATTTTTCTAGCAAAGTTAAAAATCGCAGCGTTGGTCCTAGACACTTCCCCCTTTTCTTTCTAAGTAGAGGACCCCAGTCTAAGCGATCATCCATTAAGACACCAAGGTAGGAGAAAGTTGATGTTAAAGGTACATTTTCTCCATTCACCGTAAAGGAGTATTGTTTCTTGGGGCGCAGCCCTACTATCATTACAAATGATTTAGAGTTGTTTATGGCCAGGTCTCGTTCAGCCATAAACCTGCGAAAGGTATCAAGCAGGATCTGTAAGCTTTTTGGGGTGCGGGCCAGGAGGACTGCATCGTCTGCATAAAGCAAGACGGGCAGTCCCCTGCGTCCTTCAAATGGGAAATCAACCCCAGTTTCTTTCAGTGTTTTATCCAAATCATTAATATAAATGTTAAAGAGAAACGGGGCTAGGATACACCCCTGCCGAACAGCCCTTTCTGAATCGAAATTCCTAGAGACCCTTAGGTCCTGGGCGTATCTAATGTTTGCCTTGGTGTCTTCCGTATATCCGTCAGGAAGTCCACCAAATTTGCCTCCACCCCCATGGGCCTCATGGATTGCCACATCTTCCCCCGGTTGACACAGTCAAAAGCAGAGGAAAGATCCATGAAGGCCATGTAGATGGTCCCCTGACGGGCAACAGTGTACTTCCAAGGATCAAATAAAGGTTAAGACATTGCGCCAGGGTAGAGTGACCGGGACGAAACCCATATTGTATGTCAGATAGAATCTTATTTTCTTCTGCCCATGCCACCAATCTATTTAAAATGACCCCTCCGACGACCTTAACCACGGAGTTGATGAGGGATATTGGTCTATAGTTCATAGTAATGTTGCGATCACCCTATTTAAAAACTGGTACAATTGTGGATACTCCCCATGACTCTGGGCACCCCTCCCTCGCTGCAGCATTAATCACTGCCACCAGGATCGATGCCCAGAGAGAGGGATTAGATTTAAAAAGGTCTGTTGGGATACCATCCGGCCCAGGTGCCTTGTTGCAGGTGAGGCCAGAAATACCTTCCTCTACTTCTCTCTGAGAGAATGAGATCACGTCATTTCCCTGAGCTCTTGACTGCGGCCGAGGTAAGGTTGAGGCACTTTTAAAAATGATGCTAAAATGAGACACCCATTCCTCTTTGACTTACGCTTGGCCAATTTCTTTTTATAATTGTTGCAGAGACCTCTCATCTGGGGGAGGTTTCTGGGATTTGCTTTCAGGGCAGCTTTTAATTCTCTGGCAGCTTTGGAACACACTGGGTCAAACCACTTGGGGTCAATAACCGACCTATTTTGTGTCAGGATTGATAACAATGCCCCCACCTTGGAGACAATCCCTTTAAATGTGTTTAAAATACCATTGGCAGTGGAATCTAAATCCATGCAGTAGAGGAATTCTTCCGCGCATACTTCACGGACCTTATCATGGAAAAGGGACGGGGTTACTTGGTTCCATTTAAGTCGACGCCTTCCATCAGTTGGCTATATAGTTCCTGGTTCTACCACCCTGTGCTTCCTTTTCATTAAATTTCCTCCAAGTTTCACACACAAGGGGTTATGGTCACTAAAGACACTCTTTAGTATTCGAAATCCTAGTAATAGTGACTGGGTGCTTGATGATAACAGAATATGGTCTATAAAGGAGACACCGTTGCGGCCCTTGAAAGTCGGAGCCATCTGTTTACCCGATGAAGCAACAAAAGACATAGAGGAGGACAGGTCATAATCATCTAATAGATCATTTAGTGATTCTCCCCTCAGAGAGTGTTCAAAGTGAAGGCCTTTATTTCTTGCGCACCCCGTGTCACCTATGTTAATCGAATTCCAGTCCCCACAGAGTGGAACATTAAAATCACCAGCTATCATGAGGTTATTACTAAAAGATGTACAATACTTCTTAACAAAGTTGTTTAACTGAAGTATTTTACAGATCCCCTGTCTATATACTGCGTTATAGAAAAAAATCACACATAGGCTCGGGTTGCCTTGCCTTAAAACAACCGCTTGGAAGTCACTATGGGTGGAGGAGATGTCCTCAATCCTACATTTCAGGGACAAGGATGTGAATATAACTAGACCACCCATCGCTCTCCCACTGATGCTGGGACATAAAAAGCCCTATACCCCTCCAGAAACAGGTTGCAGTCCACCAGCCAGGTCTCCCGAAGACAGATCACAGTGAACTGCCTGATGAACTGCAGCCATAGTGGGTCTGCAATCTTCTCCGCCAGCCCAGCGATGTTCCAGGATATAATGTTATATTCTTCTGTCCTGGATCTATCCCCCAAAAGTAGAGTAGGTGGATCCTCCATCAACACGGGGGATGGTACTACTAACTGCTCCTGGGTTATGGGCTCTACTACGATGGCAACCCCTGAAGAGTTAATTGATGGTATCTCTAAGGGTACACCGACCAGACCATCAGCAACGGAAGAGATAATAATATCAACCGGCGCTGGTAACTTGGCCGGTGCATCTAAAGGCCCCGGGCTGTCACTTAGTCAATCTCAGTCATTCAACCCCGACAGAACTGCAAATCTATTTGGTCCCTGCACAATGGGAGAGAAATAACCATCCTTCCTAAAATTGTACCTGTCTTCCCAATGATTAAAAGAGCCAGTTCTGGGGGTTTTTACTGACTCATAAGACCATGTATGTTGAACAGGGTTAAGATTAAACTGACTTTGGTTTGGCGCTTTATAGAAGTATCCCAATGGTAATATCTCGATACCTCGATCCCTTTTTACTGGGTTAACATTTACCTTCCTGAAGATTTTCTCAACAGACAACAGATTATTACATTTCACAATAATGCAGTCCCCCTCCCTTGATTTCCTCGAATTTCCGAGCCAGGCAACTCGACGAACAATGATAACATTGCGTGCAATCGCAGACCCCACATCAGTGTTACATGACAGCCAATGGGTGACCTTGTTTTTGAGTTGTATAAGATTTTCCTTAGTACCCATTGGGATCGGTAGCACGTTCCCCAAGATAACCACCAACGGTGTTGACTGTGGCGGTAAATCAATTATGGGCAGTTTCTGCTGTACATCATTGGTGTTCCCCTGCAACTCACCTCCATTCTTTCCACCTGCACTCGGTGCTACACCTTGTTCGGTTGCTGCCTGGGCTCCACCTGTGGTCAGATCAACAAAGACCTTATCGTTCTGTCCTCCAACCGTGGGTACACGACTAAGTCGGGGGGTTACAGGCGCCTCATCTATATGTACCTTAACTGGCTCCTTGTGTGAAATATTTGGGACTGACACAGAACTGCTTTGATTTTGAATGAGTTGAATCCCGTCATCTGGGTATACTTGGATTATTTTCCTTTTCTTCTTCTTTTTCTTTGAGCACTGCAACCTCAACCCCTCCCGCTCATATACTGTCATCTGTTGGTGAAATGTTCTGGGTCCATCACTAGGCAGTCCTATGGATTGTTTCCAAGGCAGACCCTAGAGGACACCATTTACCAACATATACCCAGATGACGAGATTCCACTTATGAGTGGGCTGATGGGTATCTTTTTCCTCTCCTTGTGCATCTTCTCTTGTTTTTGTTTTCTTGGTTGTTTCCAGATTAACTGTGTATTCTGGGCATGGAAAGAGGACACTATTAGGTCCCAATAGAGAGATTTGCTATTTTCTTTTCTCTCCCTCTGTATTTCTGAGACCTTCTGTACCTTCCGTGTGTTTTAGTGTCTAGTTGGGGGACTAGGTACCAGTAGGTCTATAATAATTTTTTCCCCTCGGACCCCCCCTTAACCGTTTATCTCTCTGTTGAGTTGTATAATCTTCTGCTGATCTGCTATGCTTTGTTCAATGTTATGTAGCTTAGTCATAATTGGGCAGAGTTTATCTTCCAGAATACTGCATTATACAGATTTGAACACTTCTATTAGTGGGGGTTCTGTTACTACCGGAACTGAGGTCCGTAATGCACCTGTATCTGTTGTTGGTGATGCTGATGCATTTTTTGGCTTGACGGCCTATTGTTTTGCCTTTTCTCTTTGTACCCTTGTTTGGAAGACTTGCTCCCCCCAGTTGATGTGTTAGAATGCAGTCACTGTTAGCCTCTCTATCTGTAACAGGGACCGCCCTTAGCTTACCAACCTTATGACTTTTATCCTTTATACATAACTTTAAGGTAGCGCCCTCCTGTCTGTTAACCACGATTACAGTGGGAGATAGAGGCGTCCCCATAACACTCTGCTGAAACCCTCCAGAAGGGGAAAGTGCAACTATATCTTGAGTATAACTTCCCCCCTCTAGTGAGTGTACGGTGTCTCCGACCTCCTCATGACAGTTATTAGGCTGAGTAATAGCCGCCCCGGGTAGCAATATGGAGCCACTAGTAGGTTATCTAGATAAGTGCTTGTTTACCATATCGATCTCTCTATCTATCAGTGTGGCTGCTCTAGTCAAGAAAGCATCCATGGTGGTTACAGTTACTTTTGCATTGCCTAGAACCCCATCCTGAACAGCCGGTGCCTTACGCCTCCCCATTGTAGGAGCACTAAGATTAAGTCAAGGTTTTTTCTTACTGATAGCCGGTACAACACTAAATTCCCAGACAGTAGAAGGAATATGTCCAATAGAAAAGTCAAGGTGTATATTCAAACTCAAAAGTCAACCAAATATAATACAGGAAACACTGACCAAGTTCCTTTTAGTGCGCCGAAGAGGTAATGGAAAGGGGATGGCCCCGCCCTGCCTCCTCCTGGCTCTGACGGGCACGGACGGGCCCGCACTTGGCCCGCGCGTGTCCCGCGCCACGGGAGCCCCGGTGTTGTTTATATCGTCCTCGGAAGCCCCGTGTGCCTCGGCGGTAGTCCCGCGAGAGCGCGCTGCCTTCTGGGGACCGTAGTCCTGTTGATCCCGGCAGTCCCGCGCTCCGCAGTAGGGCGTCAAAAAGAAGCGTTACTGGTGGCGCTGGAGGCAAGCAGGTCCCATGCAGCACAGAGGAATAAAACAGGCAAGTGACCCAGTCATTCAAATGGGCGTCCCGCGCCGCGGGAGCCCTGGTGTTGTTTATATCGTCCTCGGGAGCCTCATGTGCCTCGGCGGTATTCCGGCGAGAGCGCACTGCCTTCTGGGGACCGTAGTCCTGTTGGTCCTGGCAGTACCGAGCTCCGCGGTAGGGGGTCAAAAAGAAGCATTACTGGTGGCGCTGGAGGCGAGCAGGTCCCATGCAGCACAGAGGACTAAAACAGGCAAGTGACCCAGCGATACAAATGGGCGTCCCCAATTAGAAGTTCATTTTAAAAACTGATAATATTTTGAAGCAGTAAACATTTTCCGTACAGTCAGGTGGGAGGCAACTGGGATTAGGGTTGCCAAGCCTCCTTTCAGTCTTCCCTTTCTCGATGGAACTGCACTTGTACAAATGCTTTTGTACCCATTTAGAGAAAAGGTTTCAGCGCACCAGGTTTCTTGTAATAGAACGACCCCCAATCCCTCCAATATGTTTTTCCAGTTGCCATCGTTGATGCCAGCTATTTTCCATGTTGTAATTTTTAAGATGTTACTCATTCGTGGTTCGGGGTCAGCTATCATGGGGTTAACCGGTCTGGCATTGTAAACATACTCGGATGCGTCCTCTACCTCTCTTTCACAGGTATCTATTAAGTTAGCCATTCTCACGTTTGTTTTGAGGTTACCATTTCTCAGGTTAGTACTACGACCCCCATATGTAGCACAAAAGTCTATTTCAGCAGGTTGTTGGCTATTTGCTTTTAGGTGTATGTAGGAGAGTGGGGTCTGCAATCCCATGGCCACCCCAGATTTTTGCTTTTTGCTTCACTGATTTACGACTTTCCCTGGCTGTGGGCCTGCTAATCAGACCCACAGCCTAGCTGTTCTCTCTCTAAATTACAACCATGTACCTTAGCTGCATTTTTACCAATTGGTACTGGGCCACCTTATCAGTCCCTGTACAGCATACCTTAGGTATCCAGGGCATAGGTGTACCCAGGGCCTACCAGGGGCTGAAGCATGTATTATACCACCTCTGGCTGGCCACCCAAACAGACACAACTGGCTGCACGACAGCTGGGGCAAGGTGGTGTAATCACCCTTTGCTTTAGATATAGTATACCTATATCTAACCCTAAAATGGACACATATATTCCTATCAGTCACTCCTATGGCAGGCCTTATCGATCCTGAAGGCAGACTGCTTGGAATTATGTGAGATGGTGCTCTGGCATGAGCTGAGCCCGTTTGCAGCTGGCGGAACCAAGTCCAAATAGCTGTTCCATGATAACGCTATACCATATACTCTTAAGTGCATTATAATCCTCGCGGTTAAATGCTAACTTTGGTATAGCTTTATCAAAACATGTCGAGTAAGAAGTCATACGAATTGGAATACCAACCCCTCACCAATTCTGGCAACGGGGTTAGCATTCCACCCTTCTAGAGGGACACGACATGTATGTAACTGTGAACCCCGGTTAAAGTCTGCCCAGCCCTCTGGTGGCCTGATGACTCTATCGCCCCCCCCCAAACTGTAACTACGGCTAGGAACTTGGGCGTCATCTTTGACTCAGATCTTTCATTCGACCACCATGCTAAGACTGTAGCCGGCAAATGCTTCGGGACAATAAGATCCCTAAGAAAGTTCTTTAATTTCCTCCCTCTCGACGCCAGAAAGAGCGTAACAGTGGCCCTTATAATCTCCCGATTGGATTATTGCAACGGCCTACTGGCTGGGACAAAAAAGAGCACTCTCGCTAAACTCCAGAGCGTGTTAAATACAGCTGCTCGACTTGTACTCAAACTGCCCCGGAGAGCTTCCACCTCCGCAGCTCTTCGCTCCTTACACTGGCTACCTCTCCACAAGAGAATTTTATTTAAGATTCTTATCATCGCCTTCAGATCCTTCAACAATTCCGGGCCAAAATACCTCCTCAAACGCTTTCCCCACTACATCCCCAAGCGATCTCTCCGTTCGGCACAGGACAACCTCATCCTGCCTGCAAAATACAATCTGAAGATGAAAGGAGGTAAAACCGTGAGCCACCTAGCCACCAAGGCATGGAACAATTTGCCCAAACACCTTAGGCAAATAACACAAGAAAAACCTTTTAGAAAGGCTCTGAAGACCTGGATCTTCAGCCTTCCCGACGACCTCACTAAAGCAGCCATCTAATCCCGCTCTGTCACCTACCGGCCATCAAGAACACTTAGCGCCAAGATGCTCCCTCCGGAGCGAATGCCGCGCTTTACAAATAACCCCACAAATACAAATACAAATACAAGTCAGACACAGCCTCAGCTCCACAAAATGGATGCTGCCACCGAGACACAAGTCTGCCCTCCTGCTGCTGGGAGTCCTTCCAGCAACGGAGGCCTGGACAAAGGGTTTCCTGTCAGGGGCGGTGCTAGCACCATCCCAGACAGGATTTTGTGTATCCCCGGTAGGCAGGGCTGAAAGGAAGGTGACTGCAAGTGGCACCCCGGTGCTCACTGTGCATAGGCCGGCTCAAACCAGTTCTTGGGGCACCCCAGCCCCTGAGCTGGGGAGAGACCGGACAAAGGAGAGGGGTGTAACCACCCCCCTCCTGGTCCCACCCATGGGGCAGGACCTAGTCGCGTGCCAGCCCCTTTTCTTAGAATAAAGGTAGGAGCAGGCCCCCTTCCCAAATTAGATCATTCTGAATCTTGAACTACTTTCCACGAAAGGAACTCTTGACTTTTCTGAAGACTCTCCCTTGTGGCTAAGGAGTAGCCACCCTGCACCAGCAGGCACCATCGAAGCTCTTGCGGTTTGCTGAAGTCCATCCTCCGGATCAAGACTGCCCAGCTCGACGAGACCCGGTTTTCCCGCCATCTCTGACCTCTCCCTACATCATCCAGCCCAGTGTGACGAGACCCGTGGGACCAGCCATCTTCAAGACCTGCACGACGCTTCACCAGCACGACCCCCGAGAGACCCTCGAGTAAGTGCACTAGGGTTTGAGAAGCCCTAACCCTGAGCAGCTCCAGCACCGAAGTCCAGCCCCCCAGCATCCACGAGATCTGCGTGGGGCCCTTCTGCTCTTTGCTGCTCACCGCGCTGTCCGACTACTTGCCTGCTGGCTTGTGGCCCTCCTGACGACGAACCACGACACTTCCATCGCTGGTCTGGTTGCTCCAGACTGGCCCTTGCTCCCCTCCAACAGAGGAGCACCCTGGACCCTCCTGGTCCACTCCAGACGCCATCTTGAGTCCACCGCGTGGGCTTGACTTTGCCAAGGCTTGTTGCTCCAATCCTGGTTTCAGCAGCGCCGACAGCAGACACCTTCGTGGGACAGCTCGCCCCTCCATCCTGGTCGCCGACAACGCCTCCTGGTCCGAGAGACTGCAGAGCCCAGCGTCGCCCACCCACCTGGACGAGGTGATTTCATCCGGTGCCATCCTGGTGCCCATCTGATCACTGGCTAGTGATCAAGAACTGAGTCCCCTCTGCTTTCAGGTCATCTTCGACTCCGATCCAGGCTTGGGTCCCATCGAACTTCATCACTGGTCGCCTGCCAGCAACTTCTTCTTTCAGGCTCCATAGACTGTAACGAGGATTCCCGACGTCTTTTGAACCCTATGCAGCCGCAGCCCCTGGGCTAGGTAACTCAAGCATTTCGGTGCTCCAACGAAGGTTCACTATCTAAGTGTCCAGATCCTTTTTCGTTTTCAGCCTAACTAGTCGGATTCATCCGATAACATTAACTTTACGAAATCTAGCATCCATAGACTTCTTCCCACATCCCGCGTGAGAGTGCACACTCTGCACCCGATCTCCCTAGGCCTCCTGCTCGTAATCTTAAGGTTCAGTAGTATAGTCCTAGCGATCCTGAAGCCTCTGGATCTTGTTACTTACCTGCTAGTATTTCGCATTCCACTTTTTGTGTATATGGTTTTTCGTGCCCCTCGGGCATTTGTGTAAATTGTGCAACTTGAAGTATTTTCGAAAGAGTTTTGTATTGTGCTTAGCTCCCTGACTCATAAAGAGTTCAGGGTAGACTTGTTATTAATAAATATCCTATATTTTTATAACAACTTGTGTGGTGTCCTTTCACTTGGTGTTCAAGGGGTATATGTGATGGTAAAACAGCTGGCTTAACACGCCCTCTAGAGTTTAGCCTAAAGACTGCTCTTGTCCACGCTACTAGGATAGCTGGTCTAATAAGGTTGACTTACAACCAATCATCAATAAGGGTTGTTTGGTATGATACAAAGTGATCACTAGAATAGTGAGCACTATATATCAGGCCAACTTCTCACAGTGTATCTTAGAGAAGCTTGTGCTTCACTCGACAACAATAGATCTGGCATTTAGGTCACTGGGTAGCATAGTTTTAGGATGAGTAGGGTCCCGTACGTTTTGGCTATTATAGTTTGAAACCGACTCTCCCTTGTCCCTTGCAGTTGAATGTATAGAACTAAAATGTTTAGGTATCAGACCCAGTCAATCATTTTGCTCTAATGTACTCAGAGCCTCATATCTGTTGCGAGTTGGCACTTCACAAGTAATGGGGCCCAGCAACCATCCAGGATTCCTTTGTGTTCCCCCTCTGGGGATTGCATTTACTCGATAAAAGTACCCTAAGGAGAGGGCATTAATAGCGTTGTTCCGTATTGTGAAAGGAGCTGCCCTATCCAATATACACCTGACCAAGTTCGGTGACCTAAAGCTTAAGACCATATTGTCCCCAGCCAGGCCTTTTTCACATTTTCCCACCCAGGTAACCCTTCTGACCATCATGAAGTCATTAAATAAATGATTTCCAAGCCCAGTTTTTAAATATAACAGTGGAGGGCCTTATTCTTTAGTGACGACCAATGTTCCTCCTCTTGTGGTTTAAATTTCGGGACATTTGCTAGCACTACGGTATGCGGTGTGGCATCTGGTGGGAGGTCAAGAACGACCCGTTTCGTTTTATCCCCTTCCACCCTCTGCAATCTTCTTGCAGGACCGTTTGATGCTTGCATGCATGTATGTGGGGCGTTAGATACTAATAATGATGGCACAGGCTGGATTGGCGGGCACACTAAAGTGGGGGAGGGGGATGTGGATGTACTTCTACCTGATGGTGTGATCTGGAACTATTTTCTACCCGGCTAGGCTCCGTGGTTCTTGTAGTACAACTCCCAATGCGAATTCCTGAGCCCTTCGCCAAATGTTCCTCTATGTTGGATAATCTCTGATCTATTGCCATTAATCTGGACATGAGAGGATTGATTAAAGCCATGAGTTTTACTTCCATTATGTTAAGAAACTCATCTTTAGCTTCTACAGAATCTGAATGTGGCGGGCCAGGCTGATCACTATCAGTTCCCTCTGTACCCACTCCGTCTTGTTCCTTCTCAACTGATGGAACTGGGATCCCTCCCCTCTCTAAGGCCACACTCTTGTTCTTAGCTAGTTTTGCTGCCTGTAGACTAGCTTTTGGGGCACTCTGCGCTTTCCTTTTCTTTGTCTGGCTGTTTTTTTCCTGGGACAACTGCTAATTTTTTCTGTCTAGTGCAAACATTAGTAGTATTGACAACAGAGACGGGTAATTTACTGGTTTCATTATCCACATCTAGGACGCCTAACTGAGAACTATCTACAATAATTGGTGATGAATCTAGACATGTTATAGAATCTGCATTACAATCTTTAAAAACAGTTTGTCATGTAAGTGGATTTAATGGGTCAAGTGAAAGCTGCCTTTCTGTTATCTCAATTTCATGCATAAGTACAGATTCTGCTCGGGTGAGAAAGGTGTCTAAGGTCCCTGCTACTCCCACCCCCCCTTTACATAAGTTCTTACTCATTCCCAAATAAGAGTTGAATAACAATTCCATATGGGAATCTGCTGCTGCCAGATATTGAGTAAGTTTAACAAGTTAGCACACCCCGTTCAATCCAAAACAATCCTTGTCAAATTGCTTACTTAATGTCCTGGGGTGGGCATTAGATGGGGGCCCCAGCCCAGCTTCTTCCGGATGCTGGACGGGCCTTGGACGGGCCTGTCCTTGGCCCGGGCTTCGCCCGCGCGCATCCCGTGCTGCAGGAGGCACTCCTTGAATTTAAAAGCCTCCCAGCGCTCCTGTGTCATCGTCAGTGTGCGCGACTGGGGTCTTCCGGGAAATGTAGTCCAGGTCCTGGCGTGGCGTGGCTGTCAGTTCGGCAGTTCAGTGGGCCGAGGCAGTGTCGTTAATCCCCCCAAAAGGTGCAGCAACAATGAGGGCAAAGAGCAAGGAGCAACAGGTAAATCCCAAGCTGTGGGAGGCACTCCTTGAATTTAACCGCCTCCCGGCACTCCTGTGGTGTCGTCAGTGTGCGCGACTGGGGGCTGCCGGGAAATGTAGGCCCGGTCCTGGCGTGGCGTGGCTGTCAGTTCGGCAGTTCAGCGGGCTGAGGCAGCGTTGTTAATCCCCAAAAAGTGCAGCAACAATGAGGGCAAAGAGCAAGGAGCAACAGGCAAAAATCAACAATCCTCACATCCAGGTTTGAGGTGTCATTTGCACCCTGGAAGTGGCTTTTCAGACGTTTCTTAGTTCCAGCTATTCCTAATTATGTTTTCGGATCCCACTGAGTAAACTCAGGAGCTGTCAGTGCCAGTCTCTTCCTTGGCCCCACAGGCTGGGCAGTCTACTGAATTATTAGATGACCATTTATAGGAAAAGACCCTGAGCGGTAGTGTGCCATATCTGAATTGCAAGTTTTGTGTCAGCAGATTCCTTTTGCTTGTAAGTTATTCACGCAAGAAGCGGGGGTTGGAGCTGTAGTTGCTTAGCTGGCCGTTTGCTATGCAGAGGTTACGTTGTCCTGATTGTCCGAGGAATATTGTTGAGTCAATCTCTAGGATCATTCTCTATGATGCCACCTTAAAAGCTTTTTATCTTGTATTATAGCAACATTTTATATTTTATGTGCCTTTTTTAAACTCATGAATCAACACTAAACTTGATGAATTGCTTTGTATTCCAGCTCCCCAACAGCATATCATGTATGCACTTTTGTACCCACTGTGTAAAATGTATTGTTGTTTTCATGTGTCTTTTATGGCCAGATTGGGCCGAAATAAAGATTAATGAATGAATGAATTGCAAGTAGATTTTTCTCGCTGTACTAGGTGAAACCACATCTAGGAAAGGCTCAACTTCATATTCGTCTTTTATATTAAAAAACTGAAGTGTAAGTGGGCCCAACCCAGAATTACTAAGGGTATCTGTGATTCTATTCATGTGATACAATTTAACCAAGTCAGCGTGCGACAACTCAGCACAGGCTACTGCAGGGTTAGATCAAAAACCTGGTAAACCCAGCCTCGTACTTTCTTTTTTTATAAAAGCAAACCAGGGCAATTTTTCAGTCCCAATAACTCTTCAGTTTCAGATCTAAAATGCATCAGTTCAGGGGTTACCCAAAGTCTGCGCCAATAGGTTAAGGGCCGTATGGCCACTTCCTCTTCTATTGATCTAATACCCAGATCCATTCTCAGGTGGATAAGAGGGGTACTAGTTGGAAGAGCCAGTAGCGATCTTAAAAATAGATTTTCAGTTTTGCTGATACCTTCTACCGGACGTTGACCCAACAATTCCACCCCATATAAAATTGCTCCCCGTGCTTGTGCTTTATACATTTCTATAATGGAAGTAACTGGCTTAGAGGTGGATTCCCTGTGGAGTTTTAAAATGCCACCTGTGGTCTGGGCAAGTCTAAGTTTAGCCTTAGCAAGTTGTGGGGCCCAATCCATTCTATCGGTGAGGGTAACACTCAAGTGTTCAAATACGGTTACCCTGTCCAAAACGATGCCATTCAGAGAGGCATTGGCACATCTGGTCTTAGGTGGATAACAGACCATAAACTTGTGTGTTGATCTCGAACCCCCTTTTATGGCAAAAGTTGGCAAAGCTGTCTAGGGCATGTTGGATTCCCATTGGAAATTTTGACAATAGGAGAGTATCGTCCGGAAACATTAATGCCACCACCTGTTCGTTTTTTAGTTTGGGGGCATCGATGTCTTTGACCCCCTTAAGTTGGGAAATCAATGCATTGACGAAAAGACAGAATAGGATGGGTGCCATCACTCACCCCTGTCTTACTCCCCTATTGACTGGGAATTTAGTTGTTAAACCTTCCCATTTACCACTCCTAACTTGGGCAAAATTTTCCGAATGAAGTCTCCTAATGATGTTAAGAAGATATGCTGGCATCCCCTTATCCTCCAATACTGCCCAGAGTATTTGACGGGGTACCAGGTCAAAGGGCGTTTTAAGGTCAACAAAGATTAAGTAGAAGCTGCCACCCTCTACTCTCACAGTTTTCCAATACAAAAGTTGGAACCTTAGTAACTGGTCAACCGTGGATGTCTTTTCCCTAAAACCGGCCTGATAGGGGCTCAGAATCGACTGTTCCTCCATCTAGATCAAGAGCCGATCAAGAATGATATATGCAAATAGTTTTTGACTTACATCGATCAGGCTGATCATACGGTAGTTTGCCGGGAGTAATGTGGATCTTTTTTTGAACACTGGTATGATCTCGGCGCCCACCCAGGTGTCAGGTCATTTAGAACCCTGAAGTATAGCATTAAATAGCAAGCAGAGATATGGAGCCCATATCTCTGGTTGGTCCTTATAAAGATCTCCAGGGATTTTGTCGAGGCCAGGCGCCTTGACTACTGGGAGCTTTTTTACAGCAAGTTCGACCTCCAATAGTGTTATTTGAATATCTAATTTTTCATTGTTGTTATAAACTATGGGAGGTTTATCGGGGTAGCATTTTAATGCCTCATCGGTGATCGGCGACAATAGCTGTGCAGAGGGATCATAATAAGGGTTGACTTCTACCGGAGGGGCATATAGCATCTGATAATATTCAACCCATTTCTCCGGTGCGATATTTGGATCATCAGCTTGTTGTCCATCCCTCTTACCAGTTCGTACTATTGTCCAGAATTCCCTCATATCCCTATTCCACAGGGCGTTCTTTATGCCATCCCATTTGCTATTTTCCCAATTCTGTTTGTCTTCGATTAACACTTTCTTGTACTCTAACCTCCTACAATTTATTAATGGTCTATTCAGGGTTTTAATTGAATCCAGGAGTGCTCCCTTGGCTTTCTTACAGTTGGAATCAAACCAGGTAGAGGCCTTCCTATTCTTTCTTGGTTTGACCATTAATGGATTTAATAATTCAACAAGGGCAGTCACTAAACCTGCATGTACATTATAAATTTGATTGAAAAACACTTCCTGCCCACGATCTATATGACCACTTAATTCAAAGAACGCCTGATGGACAGCTTGATAGAGAGAACTCATTTTGCCTGGTGATTTTTTCACCGTTGGCCATTTGAGCCTTCTTCTGTCGTTTGAGAGAAGGGGTGGCCTTGGTTATCCTCTCTTTCCCCCAAAGTTAACCCCATCTCAGGAAGGCTTAAATCAAGGGCCAAAGCATTATGGTCACTATCGTGACATTGAAGAACAACAAAATTGATAACCCTAATCCAGGTCCTAACCTCTACCATGATATAATCTATACGGGAGGACTGACCTGGGCGGTTCAAAGTAGCAATACCCTCCAGGTCAGATTGGGCACGGCCATTACATGCTCTCAAGGAGTGAGCCATAGTGATGGAATTCATTTGAAGAGCCAATGGTGTCCATGCCTTAATCGGAGGTATTTGGAGGTCTGGAATGGACCAAAGCAAATCCTCCTTACTAATAATAGACTCTATGATGCCAGGTATTGGTTCATATTGGCAATTAAAATCCCCTGCGACAATCAAGGTGCTCTCCCCCTGTACTGTAGAGATAAAATTGTCTAAAATATCCAATGAAGGTGATTCTTTGCCCATGCTACTGGGGCGGGAATAGACATTAATAAGGATCAGACTAAATTTGGACAGAAAGGAAAGTTTAATACATTGAAGATCTAGGGTTGGGGTATCTAATTGCGTCACTGTACATCCTAAGTGCGAACCAATCAGGATGGACATACCCCCAAATGGTCATCCCCTCTCACCAATGGAAGCAAAATTGTTAACTGACAAACAGCATAGCCTAAAGAAATGTTCCCTTGTCCAGGTCTCCTGAAATAGGCAGGCATCGTACTGATCTATAAAATGTCCCCAATCGGGGCAGGATAATTTATTTGTAAACCCTGCCACGTTCCAGGAAAGAATGGTAAGTTTATTATCAGGTGACACCTTCCCTCCACCGTTATCAGTTGAAACCATTGGAACGATGGCTGGTCCAATGGGAGGACTAATATTATTTTCACTAGCAGGATTGATAATTGTATTCTCCATGTGTGGCCATGTAGGCAGAACAGAAGAAGGCTGATGCGATCCTTTAATTACGCCATGCCCTATTACATCCAGATTTATTGGAATATCCCTGTTTTGTGAATCCATTCTTGTCCCAGATATACTAGTGACCTGACTATTATGGGTGGATGTATCAAGGGGGCCTGTTAAATATCTGCCTGTATTCAAGACATCCAGCCTTCCCAGTCAATCTACGTCCTCCAGTGGGGCATATCGATTAGATAGTGGGATTCTAAAAAGAGGAACTTTTTGATGGGAACTCATAATCATTAGGAAGCTGTGGGGCACCCGCCCTGCGGGAACAAGGGTAAAAAAAAGTCTAGGGTAAGGGCTCTGATAGTCATGGAATGTTCCATGGAGAATGAGGATTGAAGTACTATTCTTTGGATAATTTCTGGGTGTCTAAAATTAATGATCACACAATGCCCACGAATGGACTTTTGTGTGGGGCCCACCAAAGCCACCCGCTTTACCATCAAAATCTCACCTGCCTTATCATATGGGAATTGCATATTTTTAGCCAGCCAGAACAGAATCTTATTACGTAGTTCTAGCTGTGATTCCTTAGACTCTTTCTTGAGTTCCGGTATTCCTGCCAGAATGATTACCTAAGGGACTGCCTCAGGGGTGAGATTAATTATAGGAAGACAGGGTTGTTGAGTTGCACGGACAACTCCCCCTGCGTACCCTACAGCAGATGGCAGGACACTTGTAGCATTAACAGTTACAATTCTGCCTATTGGTGGGTTGCAAATAGGGGGCGCCCTCACAATAAGGGAATTATTTTCCTGCAAACTTTGAGATGGTAATTGAATGGGCCCTTGTCCACAGGCTGGGGTCCCTCCAAGGACAATTGCATTGCAAACTGCAAGATTTTAAGAAACTCGATCTTGTGGCAATTTACTAACTTTAGGCGGTTGGGGAGCCCGACTGGGAAGTAATTCCTGTGTAATAGAAAGCCCATCACTATGTAGGAGAGATGTAACATTAACAGTGGATTTCTGGTTAGGATGGGGATGCAGTAGATTCTTAATGAGAGCAAGGTTCTGTATATGTTTAAGAATGGGGCAATCTCTTACCTCACAATCACTCTACACTGGGCTAAGAAGTCACCCAATAGAACTTGGGCCCAGGGGGGTAGGTCTGGTGTGGTAGAGACATAGAGGAATTGGTCAGAGGAGTTCCACTATTGGTTGGCTTCAAAATACCTCTTACGGACCCTCCCCTTGCTTTTTTTCATTTGGGGCCCCCATTGCTGCCTTGTTTTCTTTTCCTTGATTTACGCACCATAGCAGTATTGCCCTCAGTTCTAAACTTGATACTTGATGTAGAAATATGTTCATTAATGGGTGAAGGCACATTTTGACAAACACTCTGTTCCATAAATTCGTTGGATCGGTTAAAGCAGGGGGGGACAGAGGAAAGCGTAATTGAGAGACGTCTTTCAGTCAGTTCTATTTCAGATGTAACAGCTCCTATCGCCTTCTGGAGCATTAAGTCAATTGCTGTGGGCATTAATGGTGAGGGTGGGTTAGACTTTGGTCCAGACCGCTTGACTACACAGGCACGTCTCCCCTGGGTACGTCAAGGGGGATTTGGTGGAGCCATCACAACAAAAAATGGTTGCACAAACAGAGGACCAGCCAGGTGGCTTGAAAAACTCACAGTACCTTATATTTGGCAAATAAGTGTGGCGCCCAGAGATCCGAAGGTTAGAGGGGTGGCCCAGCCCAGCCTCTTCCAGGCGATGACGGGCAAGGACGGGCCCGCCCTTGGCCCGGCACGCGCCCGCGCACGTTCCGCAGAGCAGGTGGCGCAACGAGTGATATAGCTGCTGGTGGTGGGAGGGGCTGATGGAGGACAGCTGGCGTTGGCCCATAGTATCCTGCGTCTCGTAATCCTTACATGATGGATAATGCTCCCAAATCCCGGAGGTGCTCAAACCAATTTTTGAACAAACAAGAACAGAAAGAAAGACTTTGGTCTCAGGGTGTTCCAAGTGGCAAAGTGTAAGGTTATTACAAATAACCAGTCGACCCTGGTTTCAAAGCTGGATTTCACGATATCGGCCAATAGACAAAATTAACTATTTGACGCTATATGAGCTTTGAAACCTAAGTCTTTAAAACTGGAGTTAAATATTCTGTAACATTCTTCGTCATGGTAAATTAAATTGTGGCACATGTAAACCTCATTTAAATGTTGTGTAAGTGCTAATCAAATAAATGGAAAAAATGACAGCAAACCAATTGAACTAATTTTTCTCTGACAGTCATCTACGACGAAAAATGTTTAATCAATTAATTTTTTTGAAGCATGCCCCCTAGTTTAGCTGAAATGGTTCTTTGCAAAAGTTATGGAACACACTTCCTACACAAAATCATTCCTAATTCAAGAGCTATTACTCTGCTCATCAGAGTAACGTAATGGTGCTGCGCAGCTGCTGCCTGCCTGCGCTCATCCCTCAATGTCTCGTGTTGATGGCTCGTGGGGTGCGAGAGTATCGACCCGGAAAGAAATCTGCCCGCGCTGCCCTGCCTGCCATACAGGTATTTAACAATTTACTTAACCCGGGCGGGCACCGGCGGCCGGCCTCAACCGAAGCGCACAGGGACTCTGGAGACCCACCCAGGCCAGAACAACACTCCGCGCCGACTCTGACCCAGATAACAACTAAGCCACTGTTAAGCAGTAAACTGTTTAAGGCCTAGGGAAGGATACTCAGTAAAAAGTTCAAAGGCAGGGGTCGGCCAGGGCCTTTCATTTTAAACCCCGGCCGGCATTATGTAATGAGAGCTGATCTCGATTTGTAAATGCGCTCGCATGCATGTTCATAGGTTCTTTATTCGTGCATGCATTTCACCCTATCCTGATAATTTGTACGGCGTCGGCGGCCGCTACGGCACTACTAGGCCAAGCTGGGGCAGCCAAGGTACATTGCATGCATATTCGAATTCGAATCTTGTGAGGATACTTCAAGGGGCAGGGCTTTCTTAACACCGACCAGCGGCAGCCCCATTGCGATATATTATTGTGTAACGTGGGCCAGGGACAGAATGTGTATGCCGTGGTAAGGCCTGGAACAGTGCGTCATTGAATCGTGGATGGAGCCGGAGCTACCCGGTGCCCAACACGCCACCACTGGGCATGTTGTATGTGGCATGGCATGATGCCTCACTGCTACTTAGTACTTACGGTACACTTGTCGTAGTTGGCCGGGGCTGCGGGCACTGCTTTTATTTACGAATAGGCCACCTGGACTGGTGCTGCCTGCCCTCAACAAGATCGGGCTCCTGTAACCGTGGTGTCTGTGCCGGGGCGTGGCACCTTGCAAGCGAAAAATAAAATCTGCGCGCGGAGCGCAGAAACAAGTTCAACCTACCCAATCAATGTCTGTCTCCCGCCCACCACCGGCAACAATCCACTGAACTAAGGGCTGCGCCCCCGCGCCGCTGCCATGATGACATCATCATATCAGCTGTTACTCCGGCTCACATTCACACTCAACCGAAGCACACTGGGACTAAGGAGTTCCAAAACAACACTCTGCGCTGACTCTGAGTCACTGAGTCAGTATTGGGAATTATAACATCATTTCATCATATGTGATCGTGCAGTCGTGTGTAGACCTGGCCCTGATAAGTAAGTGCTGGTGCTAAGCGCCGGAAAGCACTGTCACAAATTAAGCACTGGGTCCAGTACTTATACACAGTTGTGCCTTTGTATTGGGGGAGACTTCAAAGAGAGGCTTATGAAGTGCACAGAGACCCTGCCCTTTCTGCACTGGCACTAGACTCACTACAGTGGGGTAAGCAGCCCTTTGTGTGGAGACACTATTATAAACGGGGTGACCCAAAAGTAGTCAAAGGACCTGGGTATCAAGTGTTAGAGACAAAAGGTGGTCCTAGACGTTGATTCTAAATACAGGTTATTATCATTAATAACAACAAATTATTTATTTTTATTCCTCATGCGATTGAATCCTGCAATGGAAAAAAATGGAAATAGAGAGAGAAAACAATAGCCCAATATATTTGTAGTTAATTCAACAGACCACAATGAACCGTAGATATGTCTAAAAAATGATTCAACAATTTAATATCTGTTTAAACAATAGTCGTCATAGTTCAATTCGTACATCTGATAAAGAGGGTTACTACCAAGTAGCATGAAAAGGATAGTGGTGAGAGTAAGTGCTGATGTGAATATTAGGACCAAGAGAGTCTGAAAAGTGTGATGGGAACACAATTAAATCTTTAATTGAGAGGTCTCAGGTTAACAAATCCTTAGTAAATGCAATGAGCCTGCCCCCAAATGTATCTTTGCGCTAGCGTGTCCATGCTGATAGAGCGATAAAATTATCGCTGCTTTTTATCCGAAAACAGACGCTAAAGTGGCAATATTTTTAACGCCGGGCCTTGTTGATATGCCCCCAAGAGACCGTCTGGTGTATGTGTGCTCTATAAATGGACAGTAACATAATAGAACATGTGTTAGAGGGCGGGGAGCGTGGTCACACTGTCCGTATGCAGGCAGAATATAAGGCCTTCTGCCTCCAGTTATATGTGTGGGGCCCCTGTAGTCCAATACCATTCCTGCAGCCGAGCGCACACCTTTAAAAGTGTTTGCCAGTCTGCCCTCATTTGTCACAAACCATCCTTCAAGCAGCACCCACGACAGTGTGACCATGATTTCACCGGAGCCTGGCCGCAGCACTAGAAAACAGCCTGCAGTGTAGGGCAAGATACAGACACTATGAATCATGGTGGTCCCCGGCATGTGCTACACTAGTTCCAATTCATTCTTTCCTGACATCCTCAGCATGCCCTGGCAATCACTTCTCATTGGCACAGATGATTCCAGCAGTGTGGCAGTGTGGCAATGTGGCAATGTGGGCAGTGTCAGAGTGTGGGGTAAGAACGTGATTAACAAGGACAAAACGATTCTGTCTGTATTTTTATTAGCCTTTCACCTATAGGTAGCTAATGCAGGCATACACACCTTAAATCAAAGATAAATGCAAGATCAAGTAATTGTTGGGAAAAGTACTCTTTTACATTGTGAAACCTCAGTTGGTTAATGCAGTTTCTTTGCAGAAGTCTATCTGTGTTTAACCAGAGAAAAACAGAATAGAGTCTTGGTTGGCACAGTAGGGGTTAGTGACTTGTCTATTTATTTTGATCAGCCCTGTCAAGTGCCACACATCTCGTGTTAGAATAACACATTGCTGGTAATGTATCTGCATTACTGCAATGCCTGAGATTGTCACCCAAAAGAACCTTGTCCTGAAGTGCCATAAACCATGTGGGCTCAGTTTCTCACTTTACTGGGGTAGACATAAAAGCTGAGCTCCGAGTACTGTTTTTCAAAGGCCACAAGTTGACGCCAGTGCACAACGGGAGGTATAGGATTTCTAATATAGTAGGACGTGGAAATATCCTGCTATCACAGAAACTCATATCCAAGCCAAATGAATTTAAGAGATTTGAAGACCAAAACACATGCCTAATTAATGTAAAAAAAACACTCCTGGCTCAAACCATTGCTTCAAACAGATGTGGATGTCCAGCTCCAAAACAAAGGTTCTAAACACATGCCAAAAACTGGGTCAGTCTAAACTGCAGTAAAAGAGGAGCCTAATTGGAGAACTGTACAGGGAAAAGGAGGAGGCGGGATGAGATGTTGACCTAGCGACCAGAACTGTCAATTTTACTGACTAAATTCTACAATAGCCTCCTAATAATTTAATTTACTTTTGCGTGACTATCCCCTTCTCAGATATCCAAATAATAATGTAATTTACTTTTAAGACCACATGACGCGTCATGATCATGGTGAGCTTTAAAGTAAAGTTTCAGCTGGTGCTGAGGCCTCAGATCTTAGCTAGAAGGCAGCTGAGATCATCCACGGGTCCCTCTGACATCCTGTAGTCGGACCCGGGTCCCACATGGCTGAGAGCCTGGACAGACTGTCAATTTATCATTATCTGATCATGCCATTAGTTTGATTGATTGCCAGCCAGGGAGAAGCCAGGAGGCCTAGTATGGGTTGGCGCAGGCTGGTTAAGGTTGGGAATCCCACCGGCAACAAGTGTCTGACCTAGGCTGTGCCATGCTACCACTAAATGTGGGTGACATTATACTGTTTGTGAGAAAGTGTCACTCATAGTTGTTGAATGTCACTCATAATTTTTTTTTTTGAAGTTCAACAAAATCTTTATTGGCATTAAGTTATCACAGTTATCACCGCCATTGGCCTACAACCCGGAGACCGGCCGAATGTGGCAGTAGCATATTATTCATTCGCACACAGCCATTTAGCTGGCAACCCATGGGTCCAGCGGCATGTTTTGAACCAGTCCATGATGACGTAACGTGTAACTCAGACCCACCTGTTCGTGTTATTACATGAAACTTCAGTTTTTGGTTTGTATGATATTACATAAACATAACATTACGAACAGTAACATTAAGAACCGTAGGGCAATTCCACACTCTGTTGCCATTTGTGCGTATCATAACCTTGGTGTATCATATTGAGTCACCATATTCCTAGTTGTGTTGAGTATTCACATATTACACTGTAGTACAGGCCGCTTTATCAGATCAAGTAAATTACTAGGACTCCTCGTCTCTTTCAGCAGTTAATAGGTAATTCGACAAATAACACCAGAAGTCTTTTGGGCGTGATCTACTGGGCAATTCTTCTTCATACGTAAGTAATTTATCTCTGCAGTACGTCATGTCCTTGAGCCACGTCTTGACATTAGGCACATTCTTCCCTTCCCAGCATTTGGATATCTGTCTCTTAGCAATCAGTAGAGCCACCGCACAGAACTTTCTCTTCCCCGCTCTCACATTGGATAGAAGGCCCAATAGGCATACTTTCATGGTGCATTCTATGTCCATTCCCACCATTTTGCCCAGTACAACCGTCACCTTCTCCCAATACTCGTGTATCTTCGGGCAGTACCATGCTAGGTGAACAAAATCCGCCTCATCGCATCTACACCTCTTACACCTGGCATTATCTCGTAATCCATATTTATGTAGTCTTTTTGGCGTGTGATATGTTTGATGTAGATATTTCAGGTGTGTAATGCGTAGGTTTCCATTTGGGGTGAGTAGTTTAAGGAGTGTGCAGGCTATTGACCACTCCTTCTCCACTAGTGCTTCAGGCAGAGAATCGTTCCACCTCTGCATTGCTTTCTCGGAGTTATGCGGGATTTCGCTTTGGGCTACCCTGTACAATCTGGACACCAGGTGTGATGTGTTTGATGACGTTATAATGAATTGTAGTGATTGCAAAGTTGGCGGTTCTTTCGGGTAATCTGGGTAAAGATCCCGGATCGCCCTTTGTAACTTATAGTGTGTGAATCTGAAAAGGAGTGTTGGGTTGCTTATATATGTCAGATCTTCTTTTGTGCGGAAAGTTCCTTCGTGATATAGATCTCCGAATGTGGCTATACCTATATTCTTCAGCAGGTCCATACCCACTTGTTCGTTTGTCACTGACACCTCCGGATGAAAGTGTAGTGGAAGCGCTGGTGCATATAGCGGTAACTTGTGAGCCATCCTCCCCAGTGTCTTCCATGCACGGGCCGTGGTGTCTATTGTGTTTATATCCCTCGAGTGAAGGGGCGGCCTCCTATGTGTCACTATCGCGGTCAGTGGAATTGGTGAAGCGTCTCCTTCCTCAACCGCTGTGTGCATTAGGTATGTCGTGGGGTGGTACCAGTGTGATGCATATTGGGCCTGTGCACACAAGTAGTAGAGCTTAAAATCAGGCACACAAAATCCCCCCCTCTCGTAGGGCAACGTTAGGGTGTGTAGATCGATGCGAGCTTGTTTACCTGCCCAGACAAGTTTTAACACTAGATAAGTTATGTTTGTGAAGATCGCCCTGGGAGGAGTGATCGGTATATTATTGAATAAATATAGAAATTTGGGCAGGATATTCATTTTAACTATTGCGATTCGGTCCGCCAGCGATAGTGGTAGCTGTATCCATCTGGCTACTTTTTCCTCCAGTTCCGTGAATAACCTACCATAGTTAGTTCTGATGACCTCTTCTGGGTCTCGACTGTACCAGACTCCCAGATATCTTGTAGGTTCCGTCTGCCAGTCTAGAGGGAAATCAGGGGTAAAAGGTGTGGTTGAGTCAGTAAGTGGAATTATTGACGACTTGTCCCAGTTAATTTGCAGCCCCGAGTACCGCCCAAAGCGCACATATTCCCGCAGTAGTGGGCTTAGGTTCTGTTCAGGGTCTCGCACGTATAAGAGCATGTCATCCGCGTAAAGCGAGATGTGCAGAGGTCTCCCAGGGAAGTGCAAGGCCGAATGATTGTGCGTCTGCCCGATTATACATGCGAGGGGCTCCAGTGCTAGGGCGAAGATCAGAGGCGACAACGGGCACCCCTGTCTTGTCCCCCTCGCTATTTCAAAAGGGTCTGAAATTTATCCATTTACTCTCACCCTTGCCATGGGACTCGTATACAGCAGTGTAATCCATGTTATAAACTGCGCCGGGAAGCCCATTCTCTGTAGAATCGTGCGGATGAAGGACCACTCAATGGAGTCAAATGCTTTAGCAGCGTCCAACATTACGGCTGCTGCTTTGGTCTGCGGCGTAAGATAGTGAGATAGTGCGAATAGCGTTCTTGTATTGTGTGATGTGGCTCTCGTGGGGATGAACCCAGCCTGATCAGGTAGTATCAGGTGTGTCATCAGGGGTTTTAAGCGTTCCGCTAATAGTTTGGCTAAGATTTTTGAGTCTACGTTCAACAGTGATAATGGACGATAAGAGTCACAGAGGTCTAACTGCTTGGCCTTCATGAATGCATATTTCTATTCCTAGCAGAATCTTACTATTTATAGATGCATTTCATATGAATCATTTTTGGATTTCATCTTCTGATTGTCTTTTTATTGGCTCTCAACTGCATCACTTTATTTGTATTGTATATCTTCATTTGCTTGTTTATAACAATAAAATCTTTTGAAATGAAAAAAAAAAAAGTGTCACAGAGGTCTGGCTTTTTGCCTGACTTTAGGAGGGTGACGATCACTGCCTCACGTAGTGACGGCGGCAGTATCTTCTGTTCGAATGCCGCGCCATACATCTCGACCAGATGGGGCGCAAGCATGTCAGCAAACTGTTTATAAAATTCACACGAGTAACCATCAGGACCCGGTGCCTTCCCGTTGGGGAGTGCATGGATAATCGCAGTGACCTCCTCTACCGTAATGGGCTGTGCCAGGTATTCCCGTTGAGTGTCTGACAACCACGCTAGTGTCACATCCCGTAGGTATCTAAACGTTTCATCTGGTGGGGCTGGGTTACGAGATGTGTACAGATCTGCATAGCTACCAACAAAGCTGTTAAGTATCCTCTCAAGGTGTGAGTGTAGTGTACCATCCTTGTCTGTTATTTGTGTTATTGCCTGCAAGTCTCTCCCTTTGCATATTTTCCTCGCTAATACTCTACCAGGTCTACCTCCTTTGCCGAATTGCCTAGCTATGGGTCGCTTGGTGACATATTTTAGTTCGTCATCCGCGAATGTCTGATGTTCGGTAAATTTAGTCTTGAGTTCCCCCAGTAGGTCTACATTCCCTGTACAGGCGTATTTCTGTTCCGGGGACGACATATCTCGTTCAAGCCTGGTTATCTGCACCCTTATGTCCCTGAGTATACCCGCTGTTGTGCTAATACACACTCCTCTGAGTGTCGCTTTGAATGCTTCCCACAGTATACAGGGATCGTCTACTGAATCTGTATTTAATTGAAAGTAATCCTTGATGGCCTCAGTTATGGCTTTGAGATACAATGGGTCCAGCAGCGCCTTCGCATTAAACCGCCAGCTAAAAGGTGGGGGGTGTAATGAGGTATCTGTAGTGACAGTGCCACTGAGTTGTGATCAGATAGTGTGCGTGGGAGTGGTACACTGTTTGTGGCCCACAAAATAGCATTGTCGGATCCCAACCAATAATCTATTCTCGACCAACTTCCGTGTGCCAAATTTACGTGGGTTGCGCCAGGCGCTGTTGGATGCCTCACTCTCCAAATATCCTTAAGCGCCAATTCCACCGTCAGATCTCGTATTTTCTCCCCAACCTTTTTGTGTGGTTCTATGGAGGATGCGGAACGATCTACTGCAGTACACAAGGCTACATTGAAGTCGCCTCCCCAGATCAAAGTTGTGTCAGTGAATCCCAGCAAATGATCCCATAGTTCCTGATAAAACTCTGGAGCGTCAACATTCGGTCCATATAAATTCACTATTGTTATTTTTTGCCCTCTCAGCACCCCCGACACAATAACATATCTGCCATTGGTATCTATAACCGTGTGTGTGATTTTGTAGTTAGTCCCTTTTTTAACCAGTGTCATGACCCCCCTAGAATAGGAAGAATAGGTTGCCGAATAAGCGGATTCCGCCCAGCGTGTGCCTATAGATCTTCGAGTTGCAGGGTCTATGTGCGTTTCCTGAATTAGTGCAATATCTATGTGATGCCTATCGAGACTGGCAAAGATTTGTCTGACTTTCTTAGGATTAGTAAATCCTCTCACATTCCACGTTATCAGCTTCAGATCACGGCCACTCATCATTCCAGTACTGCCATCCTAGTGGATGGTGTATTCCATCTCGGCCCCTGTCCTCCCAGCAGTTCACCTCCCAACCTGCCCACCCTTGATCCCGCCCAGCTGTCAGCAACATAGTTGAGGCCTACATCAGTGTATAGTTTAATACATTGCAATCCCCTTGATCTCAGCACAATATCACGTAATTTTACGGCACCAGGGTCCCTACATTTGTCGTGTACGGTACTATGGCATTCAGCAGTGCTTCTCAATTGCTCCCTTGGCTCAAAAAACAACAACCCCCAACTACCCCATTTCCCACCCACTTCAGCAACCCAATCCTGCCGAAGACATTGTGCCCATATAACTTCGTTGATCAACATAACTTTTTGGGGACCTCTCTAGTAGAGGTCCGCCGAGGGTGCAACATGCCATCCTTACAGTAGGATGGGGGCGGATCTATAGGCTGTGAACAAACCCCATTGTGCCACATACAAGCGACCACCTCTGATCCAGGTCCAACGTTAATTAGTACTTATGAATGGGCTGGATAGCCATGGGGGAGAACTAAGCAATGTCTCACAATAACGCACTTATTGTCTACGTGGGACCGTCTACAGTGACTATCTGAGTGGCTACAACCTCGTCATCCGTTCAAATAACCCTCTGCTATCACGGAGAGAGACCATCAGTGCCCCATGTTCATAGTTCGTGCATATAGGGGAGTTCAAATCAGTACATCTCCAGCCGCCTGCAAGGTTTCTGTTGTACATTACTGATAACCCGTTATTTTAATTTAATTGTATTTTTTGATGATTCCTCTACAAATAGTAATTTATTCTATAACCTACAGTTACCGGAACTGAATTTTGCGATGTTTATTGGAGTTTGCACTGTTTATATTATTACATGCATTCGTATTTGTAATTGTGATTCTAATTTATTAAGTTAAATTTATTAGTACTACATTTATAATTGCATGTGATGTTTTTAACAATAGTTATGTACTAAGAGGTAGAAACACGCGCATTTCATAAGTCGCAATATGTTTTCTGCACACTGATATTAAGACACATTACATAGCAATTCAATTAACCCGCGCACATTATAAGTCGCGGTATGCTTCCTGAATGCACTAGTATTAATACATGTTACGTGACTCATATACATAATATGAATCTTGAAGTTAGCAAAGCTCAAGATTTAGTCACACATATTATAAGTCGCAAGATGCTTCATGCGCACTGGTATCAAGACATATTGTCATTTTCAGAATTTTAAATATTATATGTTAAATTTGGCTGATCTTGATATATGTACAGCCCAAATTTTGATCACACATATTATAAGTCACGAAACGATTCCTGCGCACTGATGTTAAGACGTAGTTGAAGTTTCCTGAATTTTATTATTAATGATTATATACTATATGCACAGTATTTTACATGATTCTATAATTAGAATTTAAAGAAGTAGAATTTGTTTATATGAATGATACTTACTGTTGTAGAACTCTAGTATTGATGTTGAGTAGTGTAGTTATGTATAGGAGCAGGCCTCTTTACATTTATTCTATATTTCAATGAGGGTGGTGCGCACACCTTTTTCATTGGTCCTACACTACAAATTGCTATGTTGAGTTCACACTACAGTTTATAAAATACATGGGTCATGTACCTATACATTTATGCCAATATACAATAGGCTATGTACTTATATTTATCTAACCCATACATTGTGCCTTTATGCATTATTATGTCTTTGAGCATTTGTGCCTTAGGCAGTACGTTATATACATACACATAGTTTTAGGACCTCTATGCAAGTTTTCCTTCTCTCTCAGTCCTGTACTAATTCACTCTCACTAAACAACATTTCTTTCTCAATTTAAAAAAAAAATATTGTTCCAAAGGAAGGAGATGTGTGTTATTGTTTGGACTGTTTTATCCTTTCCTCATTCTTGTCACTTTCAGCTACCATTCATTCTTTTCTGATATTACGAACCATATAATATATTACAAGTTTTCTCTTTTCAATTTAAATAGCTATATAACATTTTTAA
The DNA here is from genome assembly GCF_964261635.1 of Lissotriton helveticus. Classification (NCBI taxonomy): domain Eukaryota; kingdom Metazoa; phylum Chordata; class Amphibia; order Caudata; family Salamandridae; genus Lissotriton; species Lissotriton helveticus. Next base: position 1,792,686,830 of record NC_136068.1, read on the forward strand.
TTTAAATAGCTATGTAACATAATATTGTGCTTATTGTTATTGAAGAAAATGGGATATGTTGTACATTAGATTATCTCCTTGCATCTGCTCAGCCTGTATGAATGTGATGTCAGTGTAGAATGTTGAATGTTGGATGACAGAGTGAATAGAATGTTAGTGTGCATGGTGTGTATGTGGAATGACAGTTGAAGAGAGTGGGCTGAGCAGTGACCATCCTGTTCCTGGTGGGGTTATCTTCATTATATCTTATAACTATATTACTTGAATAAAGGAACATCAAGAAACTACATGACTATCCATCATTTTATATATACGACAGTTTCCAATGTAGAGATTGGCAAGCCAGTCACTCCAGGACAGCCACTTTTGTATTTAGAACAGTCAAATCATTCATGCGGTCAGGCTCACCACCTGCGGTATCAGACAGTCTTACCTTCATTCTGAATCCTGCTGTCTATCCTTGCGATTAGTTCTTTTACCTTTACCAGCCATTGAATTTATGAACTCCATGGCCGCTTTGGGCGTCGCCAAGAACACCGGTTTATCATCCCAGGTAATCTTTAACCGTGCTGGATACAACATGGCGTATGGTATTTGCAGCTCTCGTAGTTTGGCCTTGACACCGTTAAATTCCTTGCATGCTTGCTGTACTGCTACCGTGAAATCCGGGTAGAATTCCAGCTTATTACCCTGATGTTGGATCACACCCTTCTCTCTTGCCAGTCTTAAAACAGTGTCCCTGTCACGGTAATTGAGGACTCTTGCTATTATCGGTCTAGGAGGAGCTCCTGGTTTTGGCTGCGGGGCCAGGGAGCGGTGGGCTCGTTCCACTATGAAAATGGGCGACAGGTTTTCGGCGCCAAATAATTCCTTGCATAGGTTTTCCACATATGGCTCCATGCGTCCTGTGTTTGTGGATTCCGGCAGACCCGCTATTCGTATGTTGTTCCTTCTCGATCTCGCTTCCAACTCCTCCGACTTGGCCTTAATAACTTCCATGACTTTCTCCATACCCGTGCATTTGGCTGTCGTGGCACGCGATTCATCTTCAACGGTGGAAATCCTGTTTTCAGCTGTGTCTAGCCTTTCGCCTTGCTGGTCTATCTTCGTCGCCAAGCTATCCACCCTGCCCGTCAGGAGGTCCAGTTTGGCATTAATTTCCTGCCTCGACGCCTGCACAGCCTTGAGGATGTTATCCATAACACAGCCCTCCGTGGAGTCTGTGTCTTGTTCCTCATCTACCTGTTCATTCTGGCTTTTAGTCGTCTTCTTCGCTTCAAACTTAAGTTTGGGTTGTTGTCTGTCTGGTTTCCCCATTGTGCAGTGCTTGGTAGTGATGATGCAGGTTCAGGTGGCTGCGCGGGTGTAGCGATCAGTTCGTAATAGATCTCTTGTGTGCGTGTTCGGCTGAGTGGAGTGGGTGGTTCGCCAGGCACCAACGGTTTACGCCATCAACTCCGAGTTCGTAGCTGTAACAGACGTGGCCTGTGATGCACGGATCTTTCGCCGGTTCGAGAGTCTCTGCACACAATATGTTGAAACTTAACTCAAGGCATTTGAAGCTGCGTCTTTTTACCTGTAGATTGACGGAAATGCAGTTACATTCCCGTTTCCAGTAATTGCAGGCGTTGTTAGTATCAGCACCGAGTTCCATTGCTTACCCTGCCGGCAGTTCGTTCCTGTGCCCTATCGTTGTGGAGTGCCTCTGGTGCTCTGGGGGAACTCACCCTCGTGATGGAAGGCGCCCAGCGATCCCGTGCCTTAGTAGCTGTTCACATTCGTCCTGGCGCTCCAGTTATATAGCAGGGGTGTCCCAAGCGATTAAGCGCCCTGCCTCCGTGCATACAATTCACTCGACTGGCTGAGCTGAGCAAGCCAAGGGGGCAGTATCATCCCTCCGTACCAGCCCTTAAGTACAGTGCGCTTCATGTTGTTTTGTCCCGTACGTGGGCGCCACCATTTTGTCTGCAGTGCCCGATGAATGCAAAAAATACTGCCACCCTTGCTTCTGGGATCGAGCTGAGTGTGCCCTCTCCAGGGTCTCCACTGTTTAGCAGGTGTGTGACATCCCCCGCGAGCATACCTTTATAGCCGCCCCTGCATAGATCTGTTCCGAGGTGGCTAGCAGTCTTCGGGAGTATATCGCCGCCATTTTGCCATCGGACGCCCTTGCTGCATACAAACGATCTGGCGCCGCATGTGTCATCTTACTGCCAGTGTCAGAAGAGTCCCGTCCTGCTTCCCTGCCGATCGATCAGGTCGCGCAGCCTTTGCTTCTTTCAATGCCAGCAGTCTTCGCCCCAGGACTCTCCTCGCTCGTTTCTGTCCGGACACCGGTCGCCATTTTACGTCTCCCCGAGCACAGCACAATATCCGTCCTCACCGGAGTCTCAGTGCAGCTATTCTCGTCTCATTCCCACATACCGGGGCCCCGTTCTTTCCCCTTTTGGATGATACGCTTCTTGTCCGGTTTCGGTTCGCTTATCCGCACATTATCGGCAATAATATGATCCGCCCGGCGGAGCTGCACGTCTAAGCAGCCATTCCGCTGTGCGCCCCCTAGCGCCTCTCATGTCACTCATAATTACACTGAAATTATGAAAATGTCACACATAAGCAATTTGAAACCTTGGCCGCTATGAGTGTTTCGAGGTTCCATTCTGAGACTAAGAAATCACTTTAACTATGCAAGTCATTGATTACACATAGTAAGAGATAAGTAGGCACTCAAAGTGTCACCCATTTGACTGTAGAATGTCACTCCTAACTACACAGAAACCATGGAAATGTCCCACATACCCAAAATAAAAAACTTGGTAGCTATGTCCATAGTGGTTGTTACATATTGTCACGTTCATCCATTCAAACTCCCATACACAATTGACACAGTGAAGTAGAAACTTCTTCAGGCAATAATTCAGACTTATTGGCTCTTCCAATGTTTGCTTCAATTTAGATGTTTTTTAAAAACATATAATTACATAGGTTGTTTTTCTCAATATGAGCTGATGTTTTTGGGGGATCCTCACGTGCCAGTTTCTCATTTTTACCGCGCATAGTCTTTTCTTTGTGTCACGTTCGACAGTCACGGCATCTGTAGCGGCTCGTCCTTTCTTTGTGTCCATGGCAAGTACGAATTTATGTGAGCGGTATTAACTGCCATTTGCAGGAGGACACAGAAGAAAGGAGGGCGCAGGCAGGGGAGATTGTGGCGGGAGGGGGTTTTGGTATAGGCAAAAGACCAGCACTACACGCAGGGAGGCAGGGAGGAAGGAGACCTTGCTTGGTGAGAAGAAGAGGAGACGAGTTTCTGGAGGGAAAGAGCAGTATAGGAGAAGACGGGGTGCGGTGCAGGGAGAGGAGAAGCCCTTCTTGGTGAATATACGAGGTAAATGAGGTAATGGGAGAGGAGGAGGTGCGGGGAGAAATGGAGCGGAACAGGGATTAAAGATTCGGTGAAGGCCAAGGAGCAGGGTCCTACGTGGGGAGGCCAAGGAGCAGGGTCCCAGTGGAGGCCAAGGAGCAGGGTCCAAGGAGCAGGGTTCTCTGGGGAGGGGGGCAAGGAGCAGGGTCCTCTGGGGGGAGGCCAAGGAGCAGGGTCCAAATAGCAGGGTACTCTGTGGGGAGGACAAGGAGCAGGGTTCCGGTGTAGGCCAAGGAGCAGGGTCCTCTGGGGGGAGGCCAAGGAGCAGGGTCCAAAGAGCAGGGTACTCTGTGGGGAGGCCAAGGAGCAGGGTCCCAGTGGAGGCCAAGGAGCAGGGTCCAAGGAGCAGGGTTCTCTGGGGAGGGGGGCAAGGAGCAGGGTCCTCTGGGGGGAGGCCAAGGAGCAGGGTCCAAATAGCAGGGTACTCTGTGGGGAGGCCAAAGAGCAGGGTCCCGGTTTAGGCCAAGGAGCAGGGTCCTCTGGGGGAGGCCAAGGAGCAGGGTCCAAGGAGTAGGGTTCTCTGGGGGGAGGCCAAGGAGCAGGGTTTTCTGGGGGGAGGCCAAGGAGCAGGGTCCCGGTGAAGGCAAGGAGCAGGGTCCTCTGGGGGGAGGCCAAGGAGCAGGGTCCCGGTGGAGGCCAAGGAGCAGGGTCCTCTGGGTGGTGCACGGAGAGAAGAGGTCCTGCTGAGTGGCAGGATCAGGTGCTAGGACGAAGGGATGAGGGGAGGACCAGTTTCAGGGAGAGAATAGTCAATGCTGGGCGAGACGAAGCTGCTGGAGGGGTAGGATCCGTTGTGCAGCACCAGGTGAGGAGCTCAGCTTTGTAGGAGTTGTCAGTAGAAGAGACAGAGTGTGGAGAGTACAGAAGCAGCGAAGAGAGCGCACAGAGAGGGAGGGAGGGTCAGTCAGAAGGCTGTGTAGTGACCACGGGATCATCGCAGTGACGGCTGGAGCAGCAGAAGGAGCAAAGCAGTGCGTGCAGGAACAGCTGAATAGCGCTGGGCTACCGGAGCTGCTTGCACAAGAGAGGGCAAGAGCTGTCTCACGCGGAGGCACCGGGTGAGAGTATTTACAATCTACCTAATGTGGTTAGCTTAGGAGGGAGTTAAAGTGGTACGAAAGCAGACCCGTTCTCTTTGTTATATTGTGTACCCTAGGCGCATATATTCAATAATAAATTACACATTCTACAAGGTATAATGGAAATAACTGACCATGGGCACGTGCCCAGGGTCACATGATCAGTGACGCTTGAGCTAAATGGGTATGGTGAGGGTTATGAACAACCATCAAAGTCTGAGTACCTCGTCATGTATCTTTCAGGATACTACATGCCCCCCAATAAACCTAAGAAATACAACAAGTTCAAACTGTGAAAAACAAAACTAACATTGGCAACGCCAATAGGTAGAGCTTGCTCTGTCAAGCCAGACCTAAAAACTCATGTACGTTAATGACTGCTTCCTCCCATCTGTGCTGCTGCCTGAGACAAACTCCATAAATTATCTAAGAAATTAAACAGCATTAAAGTGTTGTGTGTGCCACTAAAAGTTCACACTCTGGCAGTGGTATAAATAAAACAAGCGTTTGCAATGCAATAGGTCTTGCATTTATGAGAGTTTTGGCTATTGGCTTTTTAAATGACAATGCCTTTTATTTATGTGTTGTTTATAAAACAAATAAATAAAAGGCATTGTCATTTACAATGCCAATAGCTTAAACTCTCGCAAATGCGAAACCCATTGCATTGCACCACGTGCTGTAACATTTATCAAAAGTGTTAGGAGAGCGTGTGTCCTGCCGGCAACAGCATGCAGGACATCGCTATTTGAGAAAATGGTGTTCGGAGGCTGTAATTAAAGTCTACAGAGCAACAACACATGTAACAGTAGATGTCGCCAAGGGAGATTACTAAATGAGGCCATTGAGGTACTAGAGGGAGGGACTACTAAGCCTTTTGACCAATGAACAGCCACAGTTTAAAGTGGACAATGACACAAGCCAATGAAAAAGGTGGGTGGAGCTTCAGTTCCCTACCATACAGCATGCCTTGCAGAGCAATGCATGCACTGTCCAGGCTCGACCTAACAATCTTAATGGGGCCTGGGGTGTACTTTTTTTAGAACCTTTTAATGAGGCATGCAAAAATGTGAATGCTTTTACTTTAGCAAAAGTCAGGTGATGGATGAGGAGAGCTGGTATGGGCAGCCTTGAGTGTCTTCTTCCTTGGGTTGGAAGAAAGAAGGTTTCTGAATCAGAAATTTGCGTTTGAAGTGGAGTGACACTTTCATGGACATAAAGGCTATATAGAACGTGAGGAAAGAACATTTTATGTGACAAACAAACCACTCTGCACTTCAGACACTTGAGACGTCATAAGAGGTCTTAATTACTACTTCATTACCCAAAACGAAGAAGCCTTTAAATCCAGGATGTGCTGGAGTAGATTACTGCATTGTATCATTAAAGAGTTCTGCAATCACACAGACAATAGGGTAAAAAGTTATCTATTTACTGTCATGTCACTTAAAGGATATAAAATAATTATCTTCTGCTTATTCTCGCTTTACCCATACAATAGTAACAGAAACAACTACAGGCGTTTATAGAAATGTCCATTTGTTTACATGCAGCAGAGCTCGACAGAATCATTACTTCCACGAAAGGGATGATTAACTGACTGCCAGTGTTTTAGCACAGTGTGTGCAACGGCACCCTAGAAAACAAGCTTATCAGCAACTGACCATGCCAGAAAAAGAAGCCATGATTAATTTCTACTTGAAAAGATTGTCAGATTTTCTCTCCCCGACTAAGAGTTCTTGCTATATTGTTTGTGAACTGCCAACTAGAATATGTCAGTTACCTGTACATTGATCTTCTGGGATGCTTTCCCCTAGTTGAAAATGAAGCAGTTATGCTACTACTTGGGGAGAGGTGTGGCGCCGCTGGAATCTGGGGATCACGGTTCGATCCCCAGCGCCGGTGGCAGATTAGCCCAGCACCATGTAATCTGGGCAATAGCTTGCTTAATCTTCCTGACGGCCCACAGGGCCTAGAGACTCTTAAGGGTGATTGTTCGCGCTTTACAAATATGGATTATTATTATTACTATTAAACCTTAGAACAATAACTAGGCCACCAAAGCCCTTTCCAACCTCCACTTACTAAAACAGTTGCCATAAACATGTTTCAAGTCACTCTGCATCACTCACAGAGGTACCAGGTCTAGAATCCAAATTCAGGCTCTGTCATTGAAACTGCACACAGCAGTTAGCTTAGGCATGGCTCCTCACAATCACTTGCCATCTGAATTAATGCTCTGGGGCAGCCTCGCCTTTGTGCTGTAGAAGAGACATGGCTTTAAAAAACAATCATCAAACTCATATGCTCAACTCACCAAAGTATATAGCTGAATATTTTTCAGCTACATATTTGAGAAAACTGAAACCCTTCCTGCCGGAAAAGAACTACAAACTGGCAGTACAAGCTCTAGTTATCCCAAGAAGTGACTACGGGAGTATCTCTCTCTACGGCCTCAGCAGAGCGGCAACAGCCCCTCTATGAGCCTCACTCAACGCTACAGCAAGACTTATCACAGGCTCCAAAAGAAGCTCACACATATCTCCTGACCTAAAATCCCTTAATTGGCTACCTTTTGAAACTAGAATACACTTGAAAATAGCAGTTATGACACATAAAGCCATTCACTACAATACACCTAGCTATTTGGTACAGAAACTAGAGCCCTCATGTGGGGTTAGAGCCTCAAGAAGCGCTAAAACCCTTCTACTGAAACCACGAAAATTCAACAAGAAGAAAACATATACCCGAACCTTCTCAGGGATGGCGCCCAGAATATGGAATGCGCTACCCTCAGAAACCAGACTTAATCCTTATACGGCATCTTTCAAAAAAGAAGTGAAATCGCTCCTCATGGCTACCAAATTCACTTGAGCAAGGATTATGACTTTATTGCTACATAACATTTCTTCTTCACAGATCTTTTTATTGTATATTGGCCAGTCTGGTCTCCTGGTTACTGTAATTATATCTTTGCTTGTTATGCACTGAATGTTTTTTTAATTTTTTTTTTATCTAATACCCATGTATCTATATATGATAGTAGGTTCTAACATCAAGGTCCAGCACTGAACCCTATGGTATTTTCTTTGTATTTATGTAACAATGTTACCTACCTTGTAAAGCGCTCTGATACCCGCAAGGGTCTGGTTCGCGCTATATAAAACTTAAGTAAATAAATAAAATATATACAAAGCCTACCGAAACCCCTCAAAACATGCATATTCCACCCAAGGAACTGCTCTAAATTCTACTCCATATCATATTCAGAGAACAACTCATATGTTCACCACCCACTCTCAGGCATCCAAAAGACTTATTAACACCGACAGACCAATGACCTAAAGCTCCCTTAGCCAGCACGTCCTTGACCCATAACCAGCACATTTCCAGCAGAGCTATTTAAAAAAAAAAAAACTCCTCCCATTTCAATAGATAACAAGCATCTTCAGACTTCGAGAATAGGGTTATGCAGGCTGGAGCTTCTCTGCAACTAACCTGCAGCTCTGCGATATAAGTTTAGCATTGCACGCGCTAAATGATACACGACACTCACAGCGCAGTTTGACTCGTTTTAAACCCCCCATTACATGCCTCTGAGTGCACGTGCGCCGCCCCCTCCCGTCGTCTTCCTGCCATGCCTGACCCGGGAGTCCAGGACTTGGTCTGGCATGACGAGGCAACATCTCCCCCTTTTGTAAATTGTCATTTACCTTGGGTCGCTATTTTTTTTAAAGTTCTTCAATGAGTCGGACCGGACTCCGCATGATCCTCTGCGGCCAGCGCGGAGGTCGCTGTTTCTCGGGTTCATCCATGTTGATTGCATGAAAGCGTTCTCCGAGACTGTCTGCCCCTCAGTCTGGGGTGTCAGTGTCTCTGTCTGTTTCCTCTTCTCGATGGTATGCCGCTGGATTGAACTCCTTGAAATGTGAGACGTTTCTTGTGGTTCTCTTTGTTGTGGAGGCTGTTGTGATTATCGTTCCTTTTTTTTAGGTCTCGGCTAGAAGCGAGCGAAGCTCGCTCTCGCCAGAGACCTTATTGTTAACGGCTCAGCTTCCCAGGAGGACAGCACTGGCCGCGCGCGCCGATTTGTTAAGGCCACGCGCACGAGAACGCGCTCGCGGCCAGGTGCTGTCCTCCTCGAAAGCTGCCTCCCTTCCCCGTGCAGGGCGGGCCGCCGCGCTGCCTGCGGCGACCCGGAAGCATTGCCGGCCAAACCGGAAGTCGGAGCCAGATTACCCTGCGCTGCAGTCCGACACAGACTGGGGCTTCACACCGCCCTCAGAGTGTCTGAGGCTGACAGGCAAGGCGTGGATGAGGTGCTGCTGCTGCCACTTTTCTCTGCCATGGTGTGTGAGTGTATCTTTACATAAAAGCTATTGGTAACGGTTTCCCGTCTTTGTAATGTTTTTTGAGTGGCACGTTCAATCCCCGCCCCCCACCCGCCCCCCCACTCCTGGGATCGAGGCATTAATTGCCATGTTTTAAAAGTAATTATTCCTCCCTTTTAATGCGGTGTGATGTGTGAGCATTGATTCCGAGCGGCTGCAGCCCACGCAAGCTCGGGGAGCAGCACACAGCTCTGTTCTCCAGTGCATCGCTGTCCCTGCGGCCATGGGTTCGCCCTGCAGGCTCGGGAGGCAGTCGGGAGAAGGGCGCACAGGCACCGAGCCACAAAGAGTAGTCTGTGCTAAAATGTGAGGCCGCGCAGTAAGCATCGCTGTCAACCCATCGAATTAGCAGGCATGGCAAGGTGAGGCTGCTGCGGGGTGATTTCACTCTTTATTTTCACTGCATTTCCTCTTGAAGAACCACGAGTCTAATCCATGTTTGTTGTTTGCATTTTGCTACCTACTCTGTTTGGGGATATGTCTTCCTTAAATGTAATGGTTTGAGGTATCAAGGAGCAAGGCCCCCTGCCCTTCCTCCCTACTGGCAGCGTCCTGACAAATGTAAATGTTTTTTCCCAAACCATTGAACCAATTACCGCCCTATTTCAACCATTTTTCTTTCTATTTCTTTAAGTAGCTCCTTTAGAGCAACCCTTTGCCCGTGCTGTTTTAGCAACATATTTATATTAATAAAGTGTTCCTCCGGCAGGAGGCGTGTGTCCGTGGGCCGGCCACCGGGCAGCGTGGGGCACGTGGGCAGCGTGGGGAGAGGGCTGGGTCTGCGGCTTCGATCATTTTAGGACAGTCACTCCAGCTGTGCTTTTAGTGGAAGGACCGAGATTGGCAGGGCATGGTTTAAATGCAACAATTATGGAAACAGCTCGTTTTCGTCGCCAATGTCTGTTGGAGGCAAACTGTTGCTAATAGCCTTTTCCTGATGTCTCTGCAGGGCGGGAGGAGGTTTGGTCATTTTGGGTAGGCAGCGGGAGGAAGAGTGAAGCCAAATTCCGGCATCTCTGCGGTATCATTGGCAGCAGGGTTTTTTTAGTTCCCCACCTTATATTTTGTGGATTGTGTTCTTAACGTGAAATCGCTGTATGGCAGTACCAAGAAGCAGAGTATACCACAGGACACTATGGTTGGCATTCCGGCAAACGGCAATGGGTATTTTACACTCCAAAAGCCAATGGCAGTAGGGAACGGGCTTTTAGTGTGTACTTTGGGTAACGGGGATTGTAAATAAGAGTGCGTGTTAGGGCTCCTTTTACGATCAAAAGGCATGTTCCCTCCTCTTCTGTTTCAGTTGGTGCTCGGTATTTTGCTAGGTAAACATTGCATGCTAGAGGTGGCTGCACACGCACCTTCTTTCCAGGCCCCTCCACTGTGTAGTGTGTACTTTTTGAAAGAGACCACGCAGGTTGATTTTGGGTTGTGGTCATATATACAACATTCAATAGATTGAAGAGCCGCACATTCTCCACCCAGGAAGGGATGTTTGATTATATTGATGAAACTTAGTTCTGCAAAAGTGTCTGGAAACTCCAAGTGATGAGGTGTTAACTTATATATTTCTTCTTTTATTCTTAATGCATTGCTTTACTTGTAGGCCAATGGTGTTTGTAAGTACCTCAGGTATGTCAGAAAAGCCATTGTTGGGAGCTGAGCATTAACACACTTCATTCAGCTGTTTGCCTCAGGACAGACTGGAAGGGCACACTGGTTTCTGCGCTTAGGCCCTCGTTTGCACATGCAGGTGCCCTGGGTTTGGTGCATGGAAGACCAAGGAGTAATTCACTATTCTTCTGAGCCAGATTGTGTGGCGTTTCTCGAGTAACTCGTTGCAGTGAATAAGTCCTGTTTCAACCGCATACAGGGGGGTGTGATGCACCAGGCCTATGCATCATTATGCAGTATGGCCTAGCAGCGGCCCGGTAAGGAAGGGTGGTCCAGGCATTCCTGGCCTGGAGCACACCTGTCATGACAAACACGATGTTAAACCCTTTACCACAAGGGACTTTATCAATCCAAGAGCTGTGACGGGGACGTCTTAGAACAACAATGTTCAAGAAGGTCATTAAAATGTTTGTAGACTTGAAATAATCTTTGAAATGCTGAAGGTGTTCATATGGAAATAGGTAATGTCTGAAAATGCTTCCCTGGATAACAACAACTCGTTCACACTTACTTTCCCCGAGAACCGTGGAGTACAACTGAGATCTTAAATCTGACCCTCACAATCAGACATCACTGGCATGTCCATGCGAGTGCATGCTTCTCTTAAATTACTTGGAACCCATGTATTTCAAGTTTTGGTGACAGAAACATACCATTTGCAAGAGTATCCTATCAGAGGTTTGCATGGACAACACTGACGGTTACTGTGGGGGCAGCTGTTTACTTTTCTCTTTTTAAGGTTGGTTCACTTCAGATCCAGTGTGACAGCCTCGCACTAATCTGAACCCGACCACTGTCACCCTGCTGTACGTTTTAAATGAGCGAAACTTGGATTCTTAATGAATGACACAGACTGGGGCTTCACACCGCCCTCAGAGTGTCTGAGGCTGACAGGCAAGGCGTGGATGAGGTGCTGCTGCTGCCACTTTTCTCTGCCATGGTGTGTGAGTGTATCTTTACATAAAAGCTATTGGTAACGGTTTCCCGTCTTTGTAATGTTTTTTGAGTGGCACGTTCAATCCCCGCCCCCCACCCGCCCCCCCACTCCCGGGCTCGAGGCATTAATTGCCATGTTTTAAAAGTAATTATTCCTCCCTTTTAATGAGAGCGAGCACCGTGTTCCCCAGCACGGATCCCTGTGTTTGGCAAGTTACCTTGTACGCAGGGGCTTCCCTTTTTCAATGTTGGTGAATAACGTTGACTTTCATTCAGAGCAGATGTAGCTTTGATCGCGCCAACACTGTTACCACAGCAGACGGAGCCCAGGCCGATGCAGGCACCTGCAGCATCGATTGCGTCGCACAATCACCACAGGAGCTACAGTCACTACCACACCGACGCAGGCACGAAGAATGAAGTGCTTCCTGCCAGGAATCCGTTTTAACAGACCCTCTGCAGCAAGGACCGCTCCATGCTCGCTCCCAAGTAGGATGCTTTCTCTGGATGCCCCCTCAGTTCCAGGAACATACTGGGTGTAACTAATTGGGGTCCAATCACTTTGTGGCATCCTTGCTAGTCCCTGCCCTTTATTGTCTCAACTACTGGTTGCAGGGCAATTGGGCACCTCGTTTTGGCTTTATGCAAATTGGCTCTTGTTCCGCTCCCTTAAACACTCTCCAAGCACGTGTTTGAAGGGGTTTGTAGCAGACAGTAAGCCCACTAAGCATTACATTCACATTAGTCTGAAATGTTTTCTGTGCTGCACATGGAAGTGCAGTCCTTCTCACGGAGTGCGAGTTGTTGTTTGCTGTGTTCAAATATCACCCTTCGCCTCAGTTAATAATGTTAGGATGTGTTCATAGTGTGCATAATTAGGCGCATGTATTAATCGCAACCAGGAAAACATGCATTTGCAATGCAATAGGTGTCGCATTATTAAAGTTTGAGCAATTGGCATAGCTAAATAATGCAACACCAATAGCTTTTGTTGCAGTTGGTGTTGCAATATTTAGCAATGCCAATAGCTCAAACTTAATTAACCCGAGACCTATTGCATTGCAAATGCTTGTCTTCACTACTTGCAGCGGGTGAGCATGATATCGGCTGTCTGCTTTAGTTCTCTGTTCCTGCTTCACTAGTACCCAGTCTCCTTCTTGGATGTTGGATGTCTTTGCATGGCGCCGATTGTCAGCGTAGTCTTTCATCTTTGCTTTCTTGTCTCTATCAATGTTCATCGATGTCTCATGGTCTGTGGTCGGGAGTTTGGACTGTATGACTGCGTTCGACGTCGAAATCCTTTTTCACGGAGTTCTCCCCAGCATCAGGGTAGCAGGGCAACGGTTGGTGGTACTGTATGGTGTTGTGCGGTAGGCTCTCAGTACTTCAGTGAGCGCCGGTTGTATGTCCCACTGGGGCAGTTCTGCTTGTTGTAGTGTTTTCATCAGGGTGGTAGGAAGCACTCAACCATTCCATTGGCTTGAGGCCAAAAGGGGGTGATTTTCCGATGTCTAAAGTTCAGGTGGTCTGCGAATTCTGTAAATTCATGTCCTTTGGAAGGTCGTCCATTATCTGTTTTTACCGTCTGTGGAATACCCATGCTGCAAATATTTTGTCAAGGGCGGGTATAACTGCAGAGGCTCTTGAGGACGGTAGTTGGTGTGCAATGGGAAAGCGAGAATATTCGTCTATGACAACGATTACATATTTGCCAGATTTTAGTGGGCCGAAGAAATCGACGGCCACTTGTTGGTGATGCTCTCGGTGCTGGATGAGCGTAGAGGGATGGCTGACAGCAAGAAACCGAGCGCCCTGATACTTTTAGATCTATCAGCGGCGTTCGATACTGTCAGCCATACCCTGCTCTTGGATAGACTGGCCAATTTCGGGATTCGGGATACGGCCTTTCAGTGGCTTTAATCCTTCCTGTCGGGAAGGTCACAGCAGATTCAGCTGGGGGACAGTATATCGGAGGCGGGTAACTTGACGTGCGGAGTCCCACAGGGCTCCGCACTATCCCCATTATTGTTTAATCTTTATATAAAACCATTGATTAACTCCCCGGCAAATATGGGTTGCCGTGTGTTTAATTACGCTGACGACACCCAGCTGCTACTTAGTATAGACAATACGGTCTCCGCGCAGAACTACGCGCAGGACATTCTCAGATATGCAGTCAGTTGGATGACTGCAAATCTGTTGAAAATTAATCCTGAAAAAACTGAGGTTCTAGTGCTCTCGACTATAAGTTCCCCCTGGAGTGATCTATATTGGCCCCAGGAATTAGGTCCCACCCCAACACCATGTGACAAGGTGAAAAGTCTTGGTATCAAGATTGACTGCGAACTGTCAATGGCCAGCCAGATTTCCTCCGTTGTGGGGATTGCACTGGTCTAATTAGACAGTTGCGTAAGTTAGCTCCTCTTCTCTCCCCGTCCATGCTTCGCACAGTAGTTTCTGCTACAATCATCTCGAGGCTGGACTACGGGAACGCTCTCTATTTAGGTCTGCCGAAAATCTTGACCAATAGATTGCAGGTTGTCCTGAATGACGCCGCACGACTCATCTTCAGGCTCCCGAGAAGATCCCACGCCTCTCCTTTGTTACAGAGCCTTCATTTGCTGCCCATTAGGCAACGGGCAGAGTTCAAAAGCTTATGCACGGCCCATAAGGCAATCTATGGGCAAGCACCTGCCTATATTAAAAAACAGTTGGAGGTGTATAAACCTGAACGAAGGCTGAGGTCTTCTGAGGCTCAGTTGTTAGTTTGCCCACGGTTTAAACTAGCAACAAAGGGTGGGAGATCCTTTTCTGTTCTAGTTCCCCAAATCTGGAACAGACTACCAGAGTCCCTTCGTAAAGAAGGCAATCTTCTGCGTTTTAGGAAATCGTTAAAAACACTTCTATTCAGGGAGGCTTTGGGCTCAATTTAGACCGCATTATGTTACTGGTCTTTCCGATCTGCTAATAGTTGTTCTGTCCTTCGGTCATGAGCGCCTTGAGACCTGCCGGTGAGTTGGCGCTATACAAACCGAAGCTAACAATAACAATACGCCGTCCGGGAGATCAGACATTTGCAATGGGACGTGTGGTTCTTCTCACTCCACTAGTTGGCATTGCGGGCAGTCTTGAAGCGTGGCCTCTACCATCTGGTCAAGGGACAGGAACCAGACTCTCTCTCTCAGTGCTTTCTTTGTGGCCACTCCACCCCTGTGGCTTTCGTTGGCTAGATTTATGGTCCCTTGTCGTAGTTGCCAAGGAATGACAATCCTCCTATCCCTCAGTAGCAATCCATCTGCTCTGATCGTGAGGTCATCCTTGACGTGTTTGAAGGATGAGAGTTCTTGCATGTTGATATCAGTGATGGCTTGGGAAGTTTCCAGATGTCTCCATTAGTCTGCTCGGATGCGCTGCATAACATCCTGGAGTGTGGCATCCTTGGCAGTGGCTTCAATAATAGCGTCTAGTGGAACAGCAGGTGGGCGCGCTTGATCAATCACAAAGTGAAGATATTCCTCAGCTAGCGAAATGCGTGTCTGTGTCAATTTCTGAGGATGGCGTGAAATGTAGTCGGCTGGATTTTCTGCCTTTCCCAGTTTGTGGATAATGGTGTAGGTGTAGTCCTGCAGACGGATCCCCCACCTTTCGATCCTTGGCGGCATCTTTGCTCGCGGGTTGCCGAAGATAGTAATTAGAGCCTGATGGTCAGTAAAAAGAGTAAAGTGCTTCCCATAGACAAACAAGTGGCAGTGTTCGCACGCCCACACAACAGCTAGGCTTTCCTTTTCCGGTTGTGAATATGCTTTCTCCGTGTCGGTAAGGCTGCGGCTGGCATAGGCTATAAAGTGGCGCTGGTCTCTTTCGTCATCATACTGGGCAAGGATGGCACCCAGGCCCACGGGCAGAGCTGACCGCGCTTTTGATCTTATTGAAAGCATGTTCACATGCCTTGGACCAGTGAAAGGGTTGACCTTGTCTTGTTAGCTCTCGCAGTGGGTAGCTGATGGTTGCATAGTCGTTAATGTATCTCGCACAATAGCTGGCCATGCCCTGGAATGACCGAATGTCACTGACATCGCGGGGTTGCGGTGTGTCACCGAGTGCTGAGACCTTGTCGGGGTCTGGTCTCATGCCATATTTAGAGAAGATGTGGCCATAGAACTTGAGGGTTGACTTGTGAAATTCACACTTGTCTCTGTTGAGTGTGAGATTGGCACTTAGAAGGGCATGGCACACACGGTCTAGGGCTTTGTCGTGCTCTTCACGTGTCCTTCATAGTCGTCGTCGCTGTAGTTAAATGAGTTGGGAATGTGGTGGGTCACCTGCTGAACGGCTTCTTGAAAGATTTCCGCCGCTGACGAGATGCCAAAGTTGAGGCGTTTATATCTGAAGAGTCCTTGATGAGTGGTGAATGTGGTAATGTATCTCAATTTTTCGCGGAGTTCGAGCTGGTGTATCCTTTGTTGAGGTCTAATTTTGAAAAGACTGTTGCTCTGTTCAGGCGGGTAATCATGTTGCTAATATGAGGTCCGGAAAGCCTTTCCCGCTCTATGGCTGTATTCGGGGCACGCACATGCGTACTTTGTTTTGTTGTGTGGCGTTTAGAGCTCCGAGTGAATTTTCCCGATTCATGCCCTTATATAGGTACAATTCACATTGCCCTTATATAGGCATAGAAATCAATCCCTTATTTAGGCATAGCCCATGCTACCCAAATACAGGCATGGCTACTTCCACCCGTACCAAACGTCACAACGATTTCTTGGAAAATCGGCTTTAGTAGTTAGGGAACTTCCCCTTACTTGAATATTGATTTGTCCAAGAACTCATGTGCTTTGCAAAGAACAACTATTCCCTAGGGGTTCTTTCCTGGGAAATCGAGTCCTGAGACTGAGATACCAGACCTCCTTCATTCTGACTAAGGTACGGAGCTGATTAGAACCTAGAGAGACCTTTGGTAGATTCTTGGCAAAAACACCTAATCCTATGCTACACCAATACTTGCTTCTTCCTTCGTGCTAGACTTACGTTAGGTACATTGGTGTAGGCATATTTTAGAAACACCAGTTGAGTATTTCAGCCTGTATATTTATGTATGTATTTTTATATGGCTTAGAAACCATACAATGCTTTTACAGTATTATTTTATAATACTATTCTCGCTGTACACATTATACTTTGCTGTCTGCATAACAATTGTAATCTATAGGATATAATATTCCGATGCGCAGAGCCTATTGGGAATATAGGAACTACACTACATGGCGCCCAACGTTTGGTAAGGCACTAATTTACCACTAGATAATAAAGTAACTCAGTCGTGCTTTTCTCAGAGACCCCTTTTTCCCCGTAAAATACACCAATCGACGTCTGGATTGGGTAAAGGGATAAAATATCCGCCATAGCAGAGTAGGACGAAAATCCTATGTATTAGTTTTTGGTTTTTCACCGTTGAAGGATACAGTGTTCCAAAATATTGTGCACCTTATCTTTGTTTCCTTGAAAGCTTGCTCTGCACCTTTCATTAAACAATGTAGAATAACGGCAACAGCACCGAGGCCAGTGGAGCTACAGACGAAAACGCTGTACGAGCTCTTAATGCATCAGGGCTTGATGAAGCAGACGACGATGAGGCTATAGGCATTCCAGAAAATCTAAGGAGAGCCATCACTATGAAACTTATAAGAAATGGCCTCTCAGCAAGAGGTGGTAGGGTAGTTTTTGTGATAGAAGGACATGAATATCATCAGACAGAGGTAATCTATTCATAGCTAGTCTTCCCTGAAGCAAATCCAGTAACTAAATTGTTTCACTTCTACAAAGAGGATGAACCCCTAACGGAATACATTCCTTTCGAGGATGTTGAAATTCCACTAACATACCATGGGCATGCGCTCTGGTTTAAAGGCGCCCTAAATCATATAAATCACTTTACCAAGCTCGGCCCACTAGGTAGACCAGGAGCCACATGGCCGGTATTAGCCAGCTATACACCACTTCCTGCTATTGAAGAAATGACAAATGAGGAACTATTAGTTCAACTAAAGAAGCTAATTAAAATTCACAGACAATTGGTCCAATATGTCATGCAGACTCTTACAACCCAACCGGCAATTAGGATTCCACAACACACCCCTTACCAGGGGAACACAAATAAAATTACACAACAGACTATACAATCGGTGATTGGTAAATTACCTGCAAAATGGAACAAATTCCATTCTGGATAGCTCAAAAAATTACTCAACTCAAGTCAGTATTTCCTGTTACTACCCCTCATGAGAAACACAGAATTCTAACAATCTGTTTACCAATGGGGGATCGCACCACATCTGGAGGACTGCGACACTTGGGGTATAGTGTTTGCTGCAATATACACCAAAACACATATTGTTCCGTCAATGGCGGTAATACCAGACTTCCTGAAACAGATTCAAAATGAATACGGGGCATGGAATTCATTGACTAATGAAGCCGCGAAGGCAGCTGTGCAAATGGCTTCAGTAGCTGCAATCACTCGTTCAAAAACTAAAATAGACGGCAAAATAATGCAAGGTGTCAATGCTTCAAGCAAAGACAGTGGAAAACATTACTAAAAGACTTTCCACTCAAATACTCCTATATAACTGATGCAAATAATGTTCCGTTTGCTCGAATCCCTGGAGTGGGGATAGAGTAATTCCAAACATGAAACATAGATTAGGACTGATCTTAGCAGCACATGAAGGGCTCACTTCTACACACGCAGGTGTTTCCGCTACAGTATCGTTATTAAAACAGAGATACTAGTGGCCGCGCATGAGGAAGCAAACCAGAAACTATGTTTTGGAATGTGAAATCTGCCAAAAGATTAAAGTGTCTACAGTGAAACGTTCTGCGCAGACGCCCCTATTGATTTCAGACAACCCATTAGCTTGTGTTTACCTGGATCACTGCTGTCTCTTACAGACGGATGGTAACTATAAATATATCATGGTCGCAGTGGATTCGTGCTCAAGATTCATTTGGATGTGGCCTCAGCGCTCGGCTGGCGCTCAAACTGTTCTAAAAGATTTGCGAGTCTTTATCGGCACATACGCAGTCGGCACGCTACATTCTGACCAGGGTCCTGCGTTTAGATCTCAAGCTTACAAGGAGGCCATGGCCAATATGGGCGTTGCATTGCGGTACTCTAATCCATTCCATCTTGAGGGAAATTAGGTAGTGGAGAGAAAAAACTGGGACATAGAGCAATCTATAACAGCCAGGGTATTAGGCTCGGGTGTTGGGTCGGTCAAACATCTAATAAGTGTCCAACGTAGTCTAAACAATTTGCCAAGAAGTTCTCTCGGGGGTATCACTCATATGAAATCCTTTTTGGTACTAGAATGATTGTGCCGGACCTCGATTGTCACACTTCAGTGGTAGAACTAAAACCCTTTGATATCAAAGAACGTTTGGCTGTTTTGCAGGACTTAAATGAAACAAGATCCAAAGTAACGTACTCCTGAAGCCAACAACCACTGAAGAAAAACCATCCGTCCCATCAAGACCTGTCTGGATTCCAAAGATTAGGGATCTAGTCAGAGAAAAGATCGCAGACAAGAAGGAATTTGGGCCTTCTTACAGACAACCAGTACCTCTCCTAGCCATCCACAGATCAAGAACAGTATTACTGCCGCCCGTTTCTGGTAAAAAGGAGAACAGGTTTGTGTCCATCGACCTGGTAAAACCACATCATGTGGCCGATCATAAGCAGTATCCCAAGTGGACTCCAAAGATGTAGCAGACGCCCGAATCTGGCTACTATCCAAGAGGTTCATACTGAGAGACTCATCACCTTTAAAGAATCTGCAGTGCAAAAAGAAGGACAATGCAACAAAGCCATGGAACTTGAGACCCAAATAACAGTTTGTCAAGAAACGCCTGTCTACAATGAAATAGCATCTGACTATACAAATGTAACAAGTGATCGAGTGGTTCCAGTGATTTCAACGAATCCTGATGCAATCCCTACAATTGACAGAACTGTCTCTGGCTAGTTCATTAACTTTGATACGTTTTCCGAGGCTCCCAGCGAACCTGAAATGACGCCATCTGAATAAACGTTTAAAGAACAAGCAACAGAACTTTTTCATCAACTGGAAAAGACTTATCTGGTTTCACCATGGATTGAACTTTGGATTGTGTTGGGTGTACTTTTTCTTCTACTTTGGTTGACTCTTGTATTTTCTTTGGGAATGCTGATAAATGGAAGATATGTTAAAAGGGCACAGCAAGTAAGAACATCAACTTACTCCTCAAGCCACACAAACCATCTCATTGTGAACAAAGAGACTTGTCATCACTGAACATCACAGCAATTCCTATACCTGGTGGTATAGCTTGGCACAGAACTGAATATGACATTCATGGTCCGGCGGAGCTGTTGAAAATACTAGACCAATTCAAAATTTCCTTGAGTGACTTTGTTTCATCAAGTACTTTTTCTGATGATTGGGATGTCGAGACTGTTAATAATATGATGTCAGACTTAGAAATGTCTGCAAAATGTACAAATCATGAATACTTAGAATGTTCATCAGATTATGAACCAATGTACGGTTATAATCACTATGGTCATCTTTTCTTGCATAAATCTGCAAATTCTAGAAATGTAATAACTTATAACGAATGAGAACATTGTCCTACGCCACCAAAGGGTAGCTCCCAAACATTTTTGGGCAAATTTCCATACTTTTCAGGGTATAATGTTTCAAATACAGAATCATTTTACTTTAAAAATGTTAATAGGACAGGAATGAAAAGTCAAGTCAAGTCCCGGATTAGAATCTTGCGGAAAACGTATAAAAATGCACTGGTTAAACGTAAAATGGAAATAAAGAAGCATTATGGAGGGAGCTTTTAGACCTTCAGACCCTTTCTAGTAGCTGTAGATTTTAGAGTACCATCAATCAATCACCTTTTTATGCGGAAGGGGTTAAAGTGGTGGGCTGAAACATATCAGAGGACAAGAATGAAAAGTATGTTGACAAATATAAAGCAAATTTATTCTGCGGCCTTATATGCTCAGCTGTCTACATTAGTTTTGACTTTTGGAAAGACACCATTGAGACAAAAACTGTTTGGGGCACAAAAGACTGGCAGGTGCAGAGATTAGAAGCTTTATTTAGAGCCTGCATCATCCCAGAGCTAATAATGCTTTTGAATGACACTGTCCAACAGACATCTTGTCATGGGTTAGCCAAGATAAAGGATTTAAACAAACCGTCATTGCCTACACCTACACCTGATAGCCGTAACACTTCAGAAGGGGAGGTCGACGTACATACTATTTTGCTTCACAACAGAACAGATCCTGATTGGAAAAAATTGTTAATCTGGCCCACAGACACAAACACTTGTCAAGATAGATTCCTGAATAAGACACAAGGGTTCACATTCACTAAGACAGATCCAAGATATGTTAGGGACTCTAGTTCCATTCACCTTGAAGGTGTACTTCTTGTTGGAGCTGGGCCCCACCTGCATCACATAGGATTTGGTATTATTTATGGCCAGATCTTGCTTGGTCATAAATCCATTAAAAGCGTCAAGTAGGGTTTGTAAACCCTTAGGGGTGCGGGCGAGGAGGACTGCGTCGTCCGCATAAAGCAGAAAGGGCAGTCCTCTCCGTCCCACATAAGGGTAATAAGCTCCTGTGTCCAACAATACTCCTGCTAGATTGTTGATATATAGATTAAAAAGAAAGGGCACTAAAATGCACCCTTGTCGTACCCCGCTTTCTGTATTAAAATTCCTAGATACCTTCAGGTCTATTGTATATCTGATATTGACTTTGGTATCTCTATGGAGGTCCCTTAGGAAGTCCCCCAGGGATCGCTCCACCCCCATGGCCTCCAAGGACTGCCACAGCTTTCCTAGTTGACATAGTCAAAGGCCGAAGAAAGGTCCATGAAGGCCATGTAGATCGTCCCAGGGCGGGCGATGGTGTATTTACCTAAGATCAGATATAGGTTAAGACACTGGGCCATTGTCGAGTGGCCTGGGCGGGACCCGTACTGAATGTCCGAGATTATCTTATGCTCCTTAGCCCAGGTACTCAATCTCTTTAAAATGGCTCCCCCTATAACCTTTACTACTGAATCAATCAGGGAAATTGGCCTGTAGTTCATCACACAATTGCGATCCCCTTTCTTATAAACTGGTACTATTGTGGAAACTCCCTAGGATATTGGGCATCCTTCCTTGGCCGCTGCGTTTCTCACTACGGTCAAGATCAGTGCCCAAAAGGAGGGATTAGATTTAAAAAGGTCCGGAGGGATACCATCCGGACCAGGGGCCTTTTTATTTGTTAGTTGATTTAAAGCCACCTCTATTTCTTTCAAAGAAAACGTCACAACTTCGTTCCCTGGATTCTTGGCGGGTGTCACTGGCAGGATAGACGTGTTCTTAAATATGGAAGCAAAATGGGACACCCATTCTTCCTCTGATATGTTCAGAGACAGCATCCAGGGATAGTAACATCATACAGTGAAGGTAAACTGTGCCTTGAGTGGCTATACAAGTCTACACTGAAGGAAGTAAAACTACACTTCCTACAAGGACCTACTAAACCACGTCATAAACGTTTTATATACGCCAGTAATTATGCTGCTTATAATGAAGCATGGAAGATTACGCAAGCAGAGACTGCAGAATGAATACTAGAAATTGATCGTATTAATTTAGAGAAATCTCTCTCTGTAGTTGACAATGGGTTAACGACTCTGTCATCCAGGACATATTCTTTGGACAGCATAGTATCCTCTGCCATAGACATAATGGAACAGGACTTGGTTATGTTGCAACATGGTCAGTTACAATTACGTTCTATAATGCTATTAGGCTGGACATTACAAAACCTTCTTTCAGGCCATGTGCCTTGGCGTTTATTCAACACAACGTCAATGTTTTCTGAATTTAATCCCACAGATAAACAAATCAATTGGCATAGAGGGAAGCAGACTATACGTTGCTGAACATTGAAAAACTGGAAAGATTGCTATTTACAGTTGCTGAAAAGTCAGCTATTCAATGGATAATACACGGTTCAATCACTGCCTGTTACAATTTTCCATTTTCAGTATTGCTTAAAATGTATACCAGCAGGCCTACATGAAAAGTTGGGTAAAGAATACATCAAGACATCCTGGGAATTACCTTACACACACAGATGTTGGAGTGGAGGGAAAGAAGTGTTTCTTAGTGGTAATAATTGTGAAAATGCACTAAGCGGTTCACTCAGGGTATAAACTTACACTGGGCCTGCGATGGTTCCTCTAACAAATTATCCTGCCACCTGCAAGGGTCACCAGCTGCAGTGATTGATCCAATTTTTAGGAAGCTTTCTAATGGAAGTTACATCATGTTGAATGATCATAGCTGCTGTGGCATGTTGCCTGGTTTAGTCTATCTCGTATTTGTGTCAGCCAGGGTCACTTGTTTTTTTTTTTATTTTTTTTTTAAACCTTTATTGTGCATAGTAAGCGTACAAATACGGGCCCACAACCATACAGGCCGGCCTCGAAAGCAGTCGGCAGCACAAAAAATAAGAATAGATCAACCCAGCAGTCCCAAGGAAAACCCATGCGATAAGTGTCCAAGACGTGACTCAAATAAGACGGGACCGCTAGGGACAGGAGGAATCAGGTTAATTTTAAAAGTTTTGTAGATAAGAAGGATCAGATGCATTCAATCCACCGAAAGCAAATGGCAGGCAACGAGCCAGCGAGTTAGCAGCAAAACGAGGGAGAGAAATTAAAAGCAACAAAGGATAATAATCATCAGGATAGTTGCACAATAAAACAGTACATGTTGGCCATCGCCCGCCCCACGGACTCAGTACACCCAAATCCACGAAAGTGACAGGATCAACAGCGGAGAGAATAGGTATCACTACCCCGAAGCATCTGACTGACCCAAAGGAAGAAAAAGAAAAAGGAACCAAGAAAAGACGAAAGAAATAAGGCCCATGGAAACTGAAACTTAAACAAAATCCCTACCCCCCACCCTGCACGTATGCAGAGGCTACGGCCTACCCCCCCCCCCCCCTAGCAACGTGCCTGTCGCCCACAAACCGAACCCGAAATTTAGAACAGAAAAGGGAAGAAGAGAAGAAAAAGAAAAAACATAATACACAGTGGCACAAGAAGGAACAGTGTACAACAAAGATCCTCCCGAATCGACAAGCCCAGTCAATAGGAGCCGCGTCAGGATGGGGAAGCAAGTCGTGCCAAGGACCTCAGGAAGGGCAGCTAGACATGGCGCCCGGCTGCGCGGCTCCAGCCACATCGCATCTCCGGAAACTTTAGTTCGCCCCAAGGATAGTACAGCCGGCACCTCAAAAATAGCAGGATCTCGCACCCTCAGCGTGCCGATAGCAGCCCGAGAGGAGGAACAACAGAAGGCTGAAGCAGAGTGCGGCAGAGTGTCCTGCTCCCGGAGGCATCCATGATCAAGCAATGGTGTCGCAGGTGAAATCACATCTAGCCGGTCGCCCAATCCACGGGCAGCAGTACTTAGAGCCGCTCTCAGAGCAACTAGGGCGCCCAAAACGTCACCGATCAGCACTGGTGCATCGGGGAGAGAGGATTCAGCAGTCTTCTGCACGCAAGGCGGACAAATGCAGCACTGTCCCATAAGCCGTCCACCATCACCCCTCGCAGGCAGCTGGGCACCGCGCAGACACGAGCCATGGCACAACCAGGCTTGAGGCACAGGGGAAGCACACTCCATGTGCACAAAGTATCAGCGTGATGTGGGCAGACAGCAGTGTCGTCGGTAGCAGCCCAGGGTCCGCTGTCCCAGGAAAGGAGAGCAGGCTGTAAGATGGCGCCCAGCCCAGCTCGTTGAGAGACAAAGTATCCAGCAAAGACGTCTCCGGGTGAAGGACACGATACAATGTGTTCCCCGCATCGGTGGCGCGCGAGCCCGTGAAGCGATGAAGCAGGTTGCAGGGAGCAGGACGAGCCTTACGCCGCCGTGTCCGATCCGCCGGTAATGGTGGCTGTTATTATGAGCAGGGCCGGCCCCAGTCCGAGAACAAAGACCCGGCCACCGCCGCGCAGCGCCAGGAGGAGGCGGAGACGTTCCAGTATTCTCACTGCCGGGATCGAGCAAGAAAACACACCAATAGATCCGGGGTCGCCTCCCGGTTCCGCCGACGTTACTCAATAGGAGGATAGGCAACAGGATAGAGCGGAAAACGGGAGAAAGGCGAGAGGGTCGGCGGAGCCGAGGAATCAGGCGGCCATCATGGTTGTCGGTTAGGCTCCTCCCTCCAGGGTCACTTGTTGTATGCAAATATTGTTTCCAAAAACCAAGACAGGCCGGGAATCGCCGTTATGGCCTTCAGTGAACATCTATTCTATATGAATTGATACCTTAAGCAGAATGAAAGCCATTTGTTTACAGAAATCTGTGCCATTGACCTCGGCCAAAGAAACCTATGATCTGCAAGTTGCAAGGACTTCTGCGGAGATACACACCCTCTTAACTACTTCTCAGAAACATGTCTGATACGAGTGGTATTGTACATGTATTTAAGAAGATTTTTTCGCACCCTTTGAAGCAGTCCTAGGAATATTTCCAAACGTTGTGCACTCTGTGTTTGCTGGACTGCCTCTCGTTTTGGAACTTGCAGCAGGATACTATTTTTGCTCCTTCTGCTCCGATATGGCAAGCCAAATCACCAACGATACCCAGTTCACCGTGGAGAACACTCTTCTGGTGATGAAGTGTCATGAGCGCATAGTCCAGATTTTGGGATTAACTTGTTTAAGAAAACTGAATACCACATGGTTTATGTCATTCAGACCAATCTGGCAAGATTGCATCTTTCCTGTTCTACGATGCCTGCTATGTGGAGAAGAATGCATGTTAGACATCTGTCTCACACTCCCATCAATCATGCCAACGGATGTGGATACTTTGCTGGACCCGGTAAAGGCCTATGCGCAGTGTTGTCCCCAGCGGCTACCAATTCTGATGACTGCATTCATTGAGATCTCAAAGGCGCAAAATGCTGATGGTGAGGTACGAGAGGAAAGCGGCACACAGATACCATCCAATTTGAACATTGCTAATGCGACCAACGCTGATGGCGATGCTTCACATCTATGTGCAATTCAGCTTCTTAACGAGGTAATCCAAATTTCACCTACAATGGTAGACTAATTCCTTTTCAGATTTGGAAGACTTGATGTTTTCTCCAACCAATAACACTGACTTCTGATTTGGCACGAAGTGTTCTGAAAGACTCTGAATTCGACCTTCATTTTTTCAAAACAAGTTTCTAACTTTGGAACTCTTTTTTTTTCTCTTTTTTCCATTATCAAACTTTTGTTTTTCCAAATTTGTAGTTTTTGAATTTTCTGGCACAAAGTAATCTGCTTAAAGTAGAACTATTTATAGAGAACTATTCATTGACAACTAGAATTCTTCGAAAACTTCCAAGAGACAATGTTTGACCTTGTCCACATTCAACCTGTTTATATATTCTGCCATGGAATGGTCTCAACTTTTTCTTCTGTATTTAAGCCATTTCAGAAATGTATTTTCGTGATTCATTCGGATAGCATTTTCAAAATGTCAAACTATATGCTTTGAATGAAAATGCGTATAGCACATATGCTTTTTTGTGTACAACCAGTACGATGCATTTTTATGTATTTTGGGTGGGTTTTAACACATCGTGTTTAGATATGGTTTAATGTGTTTAGAACTTAGTAATGTCGTACATAAGAAAGTGGAGTGGGTGTTGTGTGGCATTTAGAGCTCCGAGTGAATTTTCCCGATTCATGCCCTTATATAGGTACAATTCACATTGCCCTTTTATAGGCAGAGAAATCCCTTATTTAGGCGTAGCCCATGCTACCCAAATACAGGCATGGCTACTTTCACCCGTACCAAACGTCACAGCGATTTCTTGGTTTAAGCAGTTCGGGAACTTCCCCTTGCTTGAATATTGATTTGTCCAAGAACTCATGTACTTTTCAAAGAACAACTATTCCCTAGGGGTTCTTTCCTGACGTTCATATGCCCGACTTTACGTCAAACTATGGCATTCCTAAACACCTTCAAGGTATAAATATACCTTCACTTGCGCCGCTTGGAGGTTTTGGGGGTGGTAGGTCCGGCCCTGGAGTGGTTCCGCTCTTTTCTATCTGACAGATCATTTCAGGTTGCGGCCCCCCACCCCCTTCCTCTCCCATGCTCACGCCATCAAGCAGGGGGCATTAAGCCCGGTCCTGTTAAATCTCTATGTTCAACCTCTGACGGCAGTAGCAAGAGACTATGGTCTGACCATGATTTCGTACGCCGATGACACGCAGTTGGTGGTGGCCCTCTCTGAAGACCATACTAGGGGTGCCGTGCATTTTCAGGCTGGCCTTGCAGCGGTCGCGCAGTGGATGACCACCAATTGCCTGCAACTCAATGCCAACAAGTCAGAGGTGCTACTGGTGGGTAAAGACAAGGGACTTTGGAGCAAAAATTGGTGGCAGGATTCTATGGCCAGTGCCCCCACCCCTAAGTCGGCTGCTAAAAACCTAGCGGTTTGGTTCGACGCCAAGCTGGATTTCCAAGAGCATACCAAGAAGATCGCTGGCACTCGCTTCCGTCTCCCCTGGGGTCTACGACCTATGGTTGGCTTCTTTGACCCGCCCACCCGCCAGTTGATAGTCCAAGCTATATGCTCATAGACATAGTACATTGGCACCTAAGTCTTTTTGACATTGTAGGGCGTCACCTGGCCATATGCGGCGAACACCATCGTAACTGCTCAGCACATAGCGATAATCTGTTTTGCTGTGTAATCTATTGGGATGGTTTTTCCAACAT
This sequence comes from Lissotriton helveticus, assembly GCF_964261635.1. Classification (NCBI taxonomy): domain Eukaryota; kingdom Metazoa; phylum Chordata; class Amphibia; order Caudata; family Salamandridae; genus Lissotriton; species Lissotriton helveticus. The sequence continues at coordinate 1,792,714,195 of NC_136068.1, forward strand.
GCCAAATAATAGTTGTGCTTTGAGATATAAGAGCTAACAACCCATAGTTATGGTGTAGTAGTAATATAACTTTACGTATATCTCCTATCTAACAGGAATCTAGCACCGTCATTGAAAAACCAATTATGCATGAAAATAGATTGAATTCTACCCTTACATCGGCAAATAAACCGCAGAACAGGAGAACATCCTTAAAGGAACCTGGAACCGGTTATATTAAAATGAAAAACTGAAAATTCCCAGGGAGATTGTTTACTTTCTTGTCAGATCTGCTACTCATTTCTAAGAAGCGCCAGCACAGATCACGATAGTCTCAAAAAGATCATATGACAGAACCCATGCTTCAACATCCTGCGCATGCTACGTAAGATCTTACGGTGGATCCCCACCGAGACCAGGAAGACGGTCACCCAGGCCCTCGTCACCAGCCGTCTGGACTACGGCAACTCCCTCTATGCCGGAACCACCGCCAAACTCCAGAAGAGACTCCAGCGGATTCAGAACGCCTCTGCACGACTCATCCTGGACATCCCCCGACGCAGCCACATCTCCGGACACCTGAGAGATCTGCACTGGCTCCCGGTCAACAAGAGAATCACCTTCCGTCTCCTCACACACGCACACAAAGCCCTACACAACCAAGGCCCAGGATACCTCAACAGCCGCCTCAACTTCTACGCCCCCACACGCCAGCTTCGATCGACCGGCCACGCCCTCGCCTCCGTCCCCCGCATCTGAAGAGCCACCACAGGAGCAAGATCCTTCTCCTACCTGGCCGCCAAGACTTGGAACTCCCTCCCGACTCACCTCCGCCTGACCCAGGACCACCTTGCCATCAGGAAGCAGCTCAAGACCTGGCTGTTCGAGCAGTAGCGGACCCCCCCTCCCCTAGCGCCTTGAGACCCTCTGGGTGAGTAGTGCGCTATATACATGCTTTGATTGATTGATTGATTGATGTATATGTGAAGATCCCCCAGCTTTTATATGAATATCTGATGGTATATGTCAGCCCTGATGAAGGTGGTATAATTTGTTTTTCACCGAAACGTACGTAGGCCACATACATCTGAGAACCTTACCAAGGAGGACCTTTGGAAATCCGGATTAAACCAGAAAACAATATATGGGACTTATGCCATGCAAATAACAATAAACAGTGTTGTATAGGGTCCTTGCTTCTCGGATGTTTTGTTGTTTTTTTTCCTTTTTTAGTATTTTTTTCCCAGTATGAGAGTGTGTATGCATGAGAAGAATGGTTGGTGAGCTAGTTTAGAATAAATGGACATTATGGATAATGTTTAAGAATTTTTATTTTTTTTAAACGGTGTTTTGATCCTTTGTGTGTATAATAAATGTGTCAAATAATGTATTTCTACGTGTGACAAAATGGTTTAAAAAAATCCCAAAAAACCTTTCTGAATGAAATAATTAAATAATAAGAAATTACTTAGAAGAATAATAAAAAGAATGAAAACCATTTATTTGTTGGTAATTTGATATTTCTGCATCATCTATTAAAAATAGAGATTTGATATCCATGTGAAAAATTTGATAGGTCAGTTTAGAGGTTTTTTCTTATATAGATCCTCTATGTACCTACACGCCAGCTGCCCTCGGCCGAGCATTTCCTGACCACGGTCCCCCTGGTGAAGTGTCTTAGAGCAGGGGGTTGGTCCTTTCGGTACCTTGCTGCTAAACTATTGAACTCCTTCCCTGTGCAGATCCGCCGTCTCAACTGCCTTCTGTCCTTTCGTAAAGCTATTAAAACTCTCTTATTTCCCAGGGCCTAGCTTCCTCTCCTAGGGTCTAGCTTCTGCACTCTGTTGGCATGCTAAAAGCGCCGGGATGCTTCTTTGCTGAAGCATCTGCCGCGCTATATAACATTTCCAAATAAAAAATGACATCCATGGGGTGGGTCTAGATGATCGTTCTATGATCTGTTCTTGTAGGTAAGTATTGCGGGAAAACGTCCTAGGCATGCCAGTGGTTATTTGGACATCCAGGTATAGACGCGCACTGTAGCCGGTTCCAGCTTCGGTTTCTGGCACATCTTTTCATATTCCGTCGTGCAGATATAGTTAGTGACGCTCCTGTGTCCAGGAAAAACTTGGCAGAGTAGTTCCCTATTCTTATATCTAGTCGGGGGTATGTCTTCAGCCGGTCTGGGTTGGCCACCATGCATACATATTCGTCACTTTCCTGCGATATGGGAGTGAGTGCGGACGATTCTCTTAATGTCGACCTGTGAGAAGGATATGACGCCTGACGCCTGGGTGCTGGACCCGGAGGAGCTGGTTGATCGATCTCATCTTCCGTGTACTGCTTTCGCATGGTGACGTGTCCTGGCACATCGTCTGACTGGCCTGGTTTCTTTGCGCCTGGTTTGGCACATAGCTTCGAAGTGATTAACTCTCCTGCATCTATGGCCCAAGGTTGGGCACGTGTGTGGATATTCCAGGCCACATCGGTAGCAGTACGGCAGTGGTTTCCGGGTTGTACTGCTTCTAGTTCCGCCGTGGGATGAGCTGGTAGGTTTGTCAGGCCTCCGATGATCTGGCCGACGTCTTGTGTCCGCCTCAGACTGGACTCGAGAGCTTGTTCCCGCTTTTCTGTCTTCCCGGCTTCCATTTTCTTTGTGTGCTCTTTGGCTTGGTCAACAATGAGTGTGAGTTCTTCAATGTCGTCAGGAGTAGCGTTTTATAAGAAGTCAACGTTGCAGTGATTCGGATTGGCATCCTACGATGTGTGAAAGTTGTCGAACTCACAGTATTGTGCCAGACGCTTTAGTCGTTAAATGAAATCGCCCATTGAGTCATCACGATCTTGGGACGCGAGATTGAAAGTGTAGCGTTCGTAGTCTAGGTTGCGCTCATGGAGAAATTTTCTGTCCAGAACGTCCTTTACGTCAGCATCTGATGTAGTCTCTGCTACTGGCAATTCTTTGATTATCTGTCCAATGTCTTTGCCCACTAAATTCTTTAGCGCTAGAAGTTGGTGGTCAGGATCATCTACTCTTTAGCCTTTCATAAAATCTTCAAAATCTTCTATCCAGTTTTTCCACTTGGGGACCATACTATTTCCTCAAGTCAATATCAGAGGTTCGTGGGGACACAGGAATGATACCTAATAATATGGGCCCTTGTGGTGTGGCTGAGGCTGGGCCGGGTGTTGCATTCTGCGTGGAGTAAGGTTGAGTGGACATGGTGATACTCTGCGATCTTCACTGTCACTCCTGACACTCCTTGTGGCTTTGCAGGGCTTCAAAGATTATTTTTGACGGGCTTAGGGTGATTCTTTTTCCCTTTGCCTGACCTCAAAATGGCCGCTGAGCTGAGGCCAATGTCTTCCTATGGGGCATGCCTGACTTTAAGATGGTCGCCGGACGGGACACCTGTGTGCAGTTGGGGACAGGAAAAGTACAATCCTTACCCCAGTGTTGCACACTCTTTGTACATTTGGGCCTCAGGAACAGGCCTCCAAGAAGCTCCTTGGTGTAGCTGCAAGGCTGAGGTGATCAGCAGTGTTTGTCTGTTTCTTTAGAGTGCACCTCCTTTTCTGCCTGGCCGCTCTTCTTATCATGTGTAGTTGGAGATGCCAGCTGCATACTTTGAGACTAGTGTCAATAACCTACAGTTTTGCTTAAAACAACCTGAATTTTTGTGGAAAGGATGTAATAACAGCATTGCTTAGAAGGTTAAATAGGATTCAAGGGGCAAAGTTAAGTACTTTGTCCAAAGTAGAGAAAAAAGTTTGAGGTAGACCTACAAGCAGGTTATTGCAGTAATGGGAATGGACACAGATAAGGGGTGGCATATGTGCAGATGACGAAGGAATGTAGAAAACTAAAAAAATGTAAAAGTTCAGTGTGTGACACGTTTGGTGCTATCGGCATAAAGTTGATGGAAAAAAGTCTCAAGAGAATATGATGCCATGAAGGCAGGGTATTAAAAGAGAACAAAAGAACCCTGGGGGCAATTCTTTGATTATCTGTCCAATGTCTTTGCCCACTAAATTTTTTTGCGCTAGAAGTTGGTGGTCAGGATCATCTACTCTTTAGCCTTTCAGAAAGTCTTCAAAATCTTCTATCCAGTTTTCCACTTGGGGCCCATACTGTTTCCTAAAGTCAATATCAGAGGTTCGTGAGGACGCAGGAACGATGCCCCTATTAACCCCTTGGGTGCGGCCGCGATTCTGCGCCTGTGCGGCTGTTTTAATGAGTGGCCGGGATCATAGCTACGCCCAACTTGATGCATGACGGCCGTTAATATGGGCCCTTGTGGTGTGGCTTAGGCTGGGCCGGGTGTTGCATTCTGCGTGGAGTCAGGTTGAGTGGACATGGTGATACTCTGCTATCTTCACTGTTCCTCCTGACACTCCTTGTGGCTTTGCAGGGCTTCAAAGATTATTTTTGATAGGCTCAGGGTGATTTTTTTCTTTGCCTGACCTCAAAATGGCTGCCGAGCTGAGGCCAATGTTTTCCTATGGGGCATGCCTGATTTTAAGATGGCTGCCGGACAGGACACCTGTGTGCAGTTGGGGGCATGAAAAGTACAATCCTTACCCCAGTGCTGCGCACTCTTTGTACATTTGGGCCTCAGGAACACGCCTCCCAGAAGCTCCTTGTCGTAGCTGCAAGGCAGAGGTGATCAGCAGTATTTGCCTGTTTCTTTAGAGTGCGCCTCCTCTAATGCCTGGGCGCTCTTCTTATCATGTGTAGTTGGAGGGGGGTGTCTTCCCATTCCACCCTTGTCGCCAGGTTTAGCATTGCACGCGCTAAATGATACACGACACTCACAGCGCAGTTTGACTCGTCTTTAATCTCCCTATTACACGCCCCCTCCCGTCGTTTTCATGTCATGCCTGACCGGGGAGTCCAGGACTTGGTCAGGCATGACGACTCAACAATATGGTGTCGCTGCCCGCAGCCTTCCACTCTGCTGAAGCTTCCAAGCTGCAGTTGTGGTTCTCCAATTTAACAGCTTTCTCCTCCTCTTTGACAGGGTCATCTGCTCTGCCAGGGTCCTTACATTCTTTCTGTTGGATCCATCGATTTCCCAATGGCCCTCTGTTGCGCCAACTGTTTACCAGGAAATTCAAGTCACACACCTCTCAATCGCCTGGTGTGCCTTTGTTTGAGGCTCTGTATCATTGACTGCTGTTAAGTGTGAATCTATTATCTAGTTATGTGTATGCGCCGCTACATAGATAGTTAAAAAAGTATGCATTCTCAGAGATGCAGTGATTTGAATCCCTTTAAAAACACAAAATTCATATAGTTGAAAAAAGCTGCTAGCACATAAACCGATCCTACCAGAAAGCACGTTAACTAACTGTCTAATTAATGCACTTAAACTGAACTAATCATTTGAATGATGCTCACTACATTGCTTTTGTTTACTTATTTACTTGAGCAACATTTACTTGTGTTACTGAAATGCTGTACAAAGAAAAATGGTGCTACAAAACAAGATGCACAAATTTCATGGCTGTGAAAAAATTAAGATATTGTCGTACGGTGCTGCTTTGAGCCATATAAACAGCGACTACAAACGGTAAGGTTGTTACACATGTGACATTTGAAATGTAGTACGAGTTATTACTCTCCTTTCTAATTGCATGAAGGGACTCTACATGGTAGTTTTAAACTGGGCGAGGAAGCAGCAAGGCAAGATATCAGTGGGCTGTGAGTTAAACTGAGCTTTACCAAGGAGGTAAAGGATTTGAACTTGTGTGACTGCATGAGGTGATCTACATGTGACCAGAAGATTCTGGTTAGCACTATCACCTCTGCCAGAAGAGTGAGTGAGCTCCAGGCTCTTTCTTCCAAACCTCCTTTTCTTTCTGTTCATCCTGACAAGGTGGTTTTAAGGACCCGCCCTTCTATCTTACCAAAGGTTGCTATGCCCTTCCACATCGGGCAGACCATCACTTTGCCCACTTTCTTTCCGCCTCTGCATCCTTCAAAAGAGGGAGTGAGGCTCCACCGTCTAGACCCAAAATGTGCGCTCTCCGTCTATCTTAAGCGCACACAACAGTTCCGGGTGGATGACCAGCTCTTTGTTGGCTATGTGGGCGCCACAAAAGGCCGGGCCATGCACAAACAGATAATAATAATCCACATTTGTAAAGCGCACAATCACCCGTTAGGGTCTCTAGGCGCTGGGGGCCGTCGGGAAGATTAAGCAAGCTATTGCTCAGAGTCACATGGTGCTGGGCTGATCTGCCGCCGGTGCCAGGGATCGAACCGTGATCCCCAGCTTCCGGAGTCAGTCGCCCTGGCCGCGGCGCCACACCTCTTCCAGACAATCTCTAGGTGGGTCATTCTTTGTATCATAGCATGTTACTCGTTGGCTAAGAAGGAGCCTCCTGTGGGGCTGCGTGCCCATTCCATCAGGGCAACAGCAGCCACTACTGCCTTGGGACGTGGTGTTCCCTTGCAGTACATTTGTCAGGCAGCTATGTGGGCTTCGCTGCACACGTTTACCAAACATTATTGTCTTGACAGTCCCGTCCGGAGAGACGGCTTCTTTGGCTGTTCTGTTCTCCGTTACTTTCCATGGGCGTCCGCAGAAATATTTACAGGGGGGGGGGGGCAACATTTTTACTTCATCACCATCCTCTGACATGATTGAGCACAAGTATTAAAGACATAAATAACAATTAAATAAGACAAAGAGCTCAAATAAACAAAGAAACCCATGGGGGGGTGAGGCGCCACAGCAGTTGACCTGGCAACTACAATAAAACAGAGGGAAAACTAAAAACGGCCAGAAAAAATAATCTAAATCACAGAGGAGTGTCCCCTTTAGGGTCTGTGGTAAAGAAGGAGAGGGAGATCTCAGTGCAGAATTAAAGGCAGGTGCAGGAAAACGGAAACAAGGAAAGCAGGGGACTGATAAATGCGTAGGTTTTAGGTGTACTCTGCAAGTCATTGACATGTGGCAGGGCTACATGTCCTCTAATGCACACCACTTTAGAACAGAGGTGGAGATGAAAAGGCAAACAATAAGGATGGAGAGAATGGAGTTCATGGGTTTGGTGAGATGGAGTTCTGACAGACTTGGGAGTTACATTCAGCTAGGAGTAGAGGGGCAAGAAAATGGAGGATGAGCTTGATGCCATGTTTTACATTATTCAGGGGCCTTGCTCATTCTAGAGAAGAAACTGTGTTTTGAGGTCACTTCATAAAATGATGTGGTGAGTTAAAAAAGCACTGTAGATGGGGGGTAGGGGGTTATGGGGTATCTTCAGCTCTTTCTGGGTACAGATGCCCAGGGCTAACAGATACATTTAGGAGAAAAGTAATCTGCTGAAGAGGCAGGTCCGGAAGCAATAAATCATATCAAGTAAGACTTGTTGGGGATTGATGAGAGATGACCAAAAGGTGGAGACAGACGAATACAGTTGCTTCTAGTTTTAAGAAAAAGGGGGTGGGGGAACCAGTCAAGTGAACATTCTACCTCTTAATTTGTCTAGAGGGCTAAGAGGAGACCAATATGCCATTGCAAAGTGAACAGGACCTAGAGCCCAAAGAACTACGTAAAGTGATGAGAGAGATAGCCGAGAGTCAAATACAGGCTAGTTTATTGCATAGTAGATGTTAATGGTATGATGTATTAGTTTTTTATTGACCACTCTAATAGTTTAAAAACTAAATGGGTGGGGATTTTTTTTTTGTTTTTTCTTGTCTCAATAATAACATGAACTTAATTCAACTTCAAAGTTTGTCTGTGCTGATTTCATTGCTCCTTTTCGTCCTTCAATAACTAGCCAATTAGTTTGATCCCAAAGAGATACTTCTCCAGTTGCTAGCCGAAGAAAAGTGGCTTTAACCACTTGGCTGCTAAGGCTTTTCCCCTCCAGTGCTGCATATTTATCATTCCCATTATACATGACGAGTTCCCCTTGTCATGAGCACAGCTCCAGTGTGCCTCATGATGAGCTCACCTTGTCATGAGCATGCAAGAGGTTAAATATGCACACCCCATGTTGACACCATTGCATACACACACATACGTAGTCTCCACACCCATTCCTGCCTAAAGAGCTGCACTTCACACCTACAATCTGTCGTGTTTTGGCAGCTCCTGAGTTAGCGTTTAGCACAGCTACACGGTCTTTTCTGTTAACTTGACCAAAACGAACGGGGGCCATTTTGACTCCCTCTGACTTCCGTTTCCTATGAAACACGCTGCCTCGTGGTCAGTGTGCCCTTTCGTCCTTTTTCGATACCCATGGTCACTATTCTGCTCGGCAACAGGCTATTTTTAGTACTGGTCAAGCGCACATGCGCACTATGCATCAACTGGTCACTCTTTAGGAATGTTCACACTAACTGACCAGTGCCGTTGAACTCCTCCCACGTGCTGGCTGTGTTCCAAAAATGACCTTATATGTACCTAAAATGTGTAACTTGTAACCGCCTATCTTTTTATTGCTATTAAACTATATAAAAGAGGTCGCGCACCGATGTTCGGTGTGCTACTTCTTACATTGCCGAAGGGTGCTGTAGGAATGTATCACCACCCCATGGGGTCTTAATAAACTTGTCTTTTACCTTTTCCAGTGTCCGTGCCAACTTCTATACTAAGGCGTTCGAGAGTTTAGCAGAGTATGTAGGCCTGATTTGAACCCAACACCACAATTGGCGACCACGAAGGGACTCATCGGCGACTCGTATGCCCGAAGGAGAGGTCGTGACGAAGGTCAGGAAACTCGCCATGGACGCGTACGCTGCCACTGAGTGACCCGAGTCTCGGCACCCACGGTGTGTTTTCCCGTCCTTCCGATCTGACCTTCCAGGTGGCGCCGGTCTTCGACTGAGATTCTGATCTTGGATTGTCGTGATGTGCCGTTTTGGCTGATTTGACCACAGAACTTGGCAGTTGGACTTTGGACGTTTGAAAATATTTGGTAAGCTTTTGAGCGGTGAGGTAGTCTACTGACACTTACTGTGGCTTTTTGAAACTTTGAATTTGAATTTGAAATTTGTTAGCTGACGTTTTGAATCTTTGAATTTGAATTTGAATATGTGAAGTGCACCTCACATAGGCAGGCATGTAGGGATATTTCTCTGATTTATTTGATTTGAACGGTACACCGCGTTAGGTGACATTTTTGTAGTATCACATTTTCGTGGTACTTTTTGGAACATGCCTGTTTTTAGCACACTCCGTAGGATGTGCTGTTCTGAAAATGGTACCAATTATCGATTAAGTGAACAGCAGCCGGCTCCCCCAGAGGGGACTCCAAATCGTGAAATGTATGTCAAATTCGGTATTCCACCTATAATGTATAGTACATTATGGCATAAGTATACTAAGACTGATCGTGAATTACAGTGGCCGCTATATGGGTCGTTTGACCTTCGAAAGGTACAGTATGTAGAGCAGTGTTTGTTTCAGCGAAGGTCTAGACAAGATATGTTTGATTGTGTGCGTATGTGGGAGAAAGAGGTGCGTGAACGAGCGAAGCGTGAGGAAGCCTTGGCGGAGAAAGTGCAGCGGAAGGCTGCACATGACAAAGCTTTACAGCTACAGGAGAAGGAATTACAGGAAAAGAAAGTGAGGGAGAGACGAGAACGCAATTTACAGGTTAATGGTCAATTCCCTATCAGGCGTCCTCTTTATCCAGTCCTTACTAATGAAACAGATGATTTTTCATTACTAGATCGTTGTCCGCCTCCGTACGTCGTACCTACGGCTCCGAACGAGGACTCGGACGAGGATAGTGATCGAACACAGCGTACCAGGTTACATGCGGAACGAGCTGCGGAATTACGTTCATTTGCACGAAAACTAAATATTAATACTGTTACTGTTTCTGACGTTACTGAACAAATGGAACAGTGGCCTGATAAGGAACGACTGTATTTCTTAGATCATTTTGGAGATGAAGTTGTTGAGCGGTATAGAAAATATTCTCTTGAGTTAGAACCAAAGGAGATATCCAAGGGTCGTGAGAATTTTCGTAAAGGTCTTTTTGTTCTTTCAGATGCGGACGACTTCTTCAAGCGTTTGATTGAACTGCGTAATGAGGCGACACGACTACGGGAGTTGGAAAAGTCGAAGAATTCGTCTACGTCCGGAGCGACGGGGATATCCAAAGAATGCCCTATCTTTGAAACAGATAAGATCGCTGCGATTAATGTTAGACCTATGCGAGAAGCTGCGCCTTTATATGTCCCTCATAAAGGGGATGGCACAGATGATGATAAAAGATCCAAAGACGCGAAAGGGTATTTTGTATATAATTGGGTTTATACGCCTTGGAATAGAGCAGATGTCATGGCGCTTAAGAATGCTTTACCTGATCCCCGTAAAAACCCTGCGGCTTTTTATGAAAATGTTGAAAGCGCAATTTCTTCATGTATCATGACGTTAGTTGATATTGATCTATTTTTCGGGTTGATATTGCCCCCTGATATGTGGAGAGCGATTCGTAGGTTTGATGACCTCACGACTCTCGGGGCCACTTGGAAAGATCTTGTTCAGGCTGATTTAGATAGAGAACCAGCATGTAAGCCGTGTCAATTAATATTAGACCTTCCAGGGGCCATACTAACAAAACTAAAGACTCTTGCTCCCGCTAAAAAGATTGATTGGACTATATTAGCCTCTTGTAAGCAGAAAGCGGATGAATCAGTTTCCGATTTTTTCTCTCGCTTCGAGGAAGCGTTCCATGATTACAGTGGTCAATTATTGACAGAAGATACTGGCAGGCATTTATTCGTTGATAAGTATGTGGCTAATCTCCTACCGGAGATTGCGAAACGATTGAAAGCGAGTGAAAGTTCATGGACCACAGCAACCCCTGCTTCTTTATTGACTATGGCTCAATATTATGAAAGACAGGAATTAGAGGCAAAAGAAAGTAGTGAAAAGAAAGCAAAGGATTTGAAGACGAAGGTAATGTTAGCCCAGGTTCAGGCTACGAGAGGAAATAACAGAGGAGGGCGAGGATCATACAGTAATGCTCCTCCCCCTCGTTCTGACATTTCTGTGAATCAATGTGCATACTGCAAACAGTTTGGGCATTGGATTGCAGACTGTCCGGTGTTTCGAGAGCAGCGTAATTTGAGGGGACGAGGAAGTGGAAGGTCTAGGAATTATTATGGAGGGTCAAGAGGAGGTTATGGCACGAATGATCGAGGAGGCTATGGTACGAATGATCGTGGAGGATATGGAGCAAGGGGTCGTGGTCAGTCTGATTATAATACGTTTGATAACCGCAATCAATATCAGATAAATGAGGGTGGTCCTGCTGAACCACGGGATGAGCATTATGCATAGGATTGCGTAGGATGGGGTGTGGAATCGGTTGAGGTACCAGTTGATCAAAGGGGTCCATACATAGAAGCACATGTTCTGGGTTCTACTGATCAATTTCTGGTCGATACAGGAGCTACTCGTAGCGCTTTGTCCAAATACTTGGTTCCAAGGGCTCCCCTGTCTGGCGAGGTAATTACAGCAATAGGGTTCGATGGAACACCTACTTCTAGCCCATTGTCTCAACCAGTTGCATTTCATGTTGATAAATTTGCTGCCCCATGTCCCTTTTTGTTGTCTCCAAATACACCAGATAATATTATTGGACTCGATATGTTAAAACACTTTCGAGCTACTATTCGCTGTGCCCCAGAAGGAGTGCGAGTTGTGTTGAATGAGAATTACCCAGACTTTGAGCGAGTGTGTTTTCTCCATGAATCTGAAGTATTGGCCTCCTTACCAAACACGTTGTGGGCCACTTCTGACACGGATGTGGGGCAGATGTTAATCCCTCCAGTACGTATTACTGTAAAGGAGGGAGTATCTCTACCACGTGTCCCACAATATAAGATTTCCAGAGAAGGAGAACTTGCTTTGATGCACATTGTGAACGATTTGATTTTGGCAGGAGTAGTTGAGGAAGTCCTCTACAATGTTTGCAATAGCCCAATTTTACCGATTCTTAAAAGAGATACAGATGCTAAGGTTTACCGTTTCATTATTGATTTGAGGGAAATAAACAAGATAGTAGTGCCTCAGTACCCGGTGGTGTCTGACATCACCACGTTGCTTACGTTGGTTCCATCGACGGCAACTACTTTTACAGTCATCGATTTGAAGAATGCCTTCTTTTCGATCCCTGTACATCCTGACAGTCGATATCTATTCGGCTTTACATTAAATAATAAATCGTACAGATTCTGTCGAATTCCTCAAGGCTATACTGAAAGTCCTAGCATTTATAGTCAGGCATTAAAAAGACAGCTTGATTCCTTTGACTTACAAGAGGGAGTGGTTCTCATTCAATATGTAGACGATATCTTACTTGCTGCAGACACGCCAGAACAATGTGAGAAGAGTACCTTTTCTTTGCTTTCCTTCCTGGCCAAACATAATCATAAAGTTTCGAAGAAAAAACTACAATATTGTAGACCAAAGGTGACCTACCTCGGTCATCTTTTGTCTAAGGAGGGCCGTGCATTGACACCAGATCGAATTCAAGCAATCCTAGATACTCCAGTCCCTCGCACTCAGAAGGATGTTCGCGCCTTTATAGGTTTGACGTCTTTTTGTAGGCAATGGATATTGGGTTTTTCACATATCGTTAAACCATTGTTGGCATTGTTGTCTAAAGATACACCGATTCCCATTGAATGGACGGATGAATGTCAGAATGCTTTTGAGCAATTGAGACAAGCTCTTTGTTCTGCACCAGTGTTGGGTACACCTGATTACACGAAGATCTTTACATTATATGTACACGAGAAGGATGGGTGCGCATTGTCAATGTTAGTGCAGACACACGGAGACAAACAGAGGCCTTGTGCATACTTCTCGGCGGTACTCGACCCTGTGGCTCGAGGATTGCCTGGATGTTTTCGAGCAGTTGCAGCAACAGCAGTTGCGATACGACAAAGTGAGGGAATAGTTTTGTCACACAAATTGTTGGTGCTAGTTCCCCATGCGGTAGATGCGTTACTGAATCAAACAAAAACGCAGCATCTAACCAGTGCCCGTTTGACAGGATATGAGCTAACATTGTTGGCGCCGCACATCACACTAAAGCGATGTGCGACACTAAATCCTGCTACTTTACTGCCGGATCCTGTTGCTGAGACCCAGAAGGAAGAACAACATGATTGTGTTTTTCTGACTGAGGAACAGACAAAGGGTCGTATCGATTTACAGGATACGCCATTTCCAGATGTAGATGGGGAACTGTGGGTTGATGGATCGTGTGTGAGGTTACCAGATGGTACGACTTCCGCAGCTTATGCGATCACGACACTTAAGACCGTGGTAGAAGCAGCACGAATACCCCAGAAATCGGCTCAAGCAGCTGAATTGATAGCCTTAACGAAAGCATGTGAGTTAAGTGCTGAGCTATGTGTGAACATTTACACGGATAGTCGTTACGCTTTTGGAGTAGTGCATGATTTTGGCCTACTTTGGAAGGAACGAGGATTCCTGACTTCACACGGAGTACACATCATGCATGGAGAGTTGGTACGCGATCTCCTGAATGCACTGTTATGCCCAAAGAAAGTTGCAATAGTCAAGTGTAGTGCACACAAAAAGGTGACGGACAAAATAGGGCAAGGCAATGCTTTCGCAGACCGCATTGCGAGAGAGACCGCTATGCTGCAAAATAATTTCCCCATGTATGTGGTGAAGTCACAAGCTGAGCGGTGGCATGATGCTAGAGAAGAAATACTAGATATACAGAAGTCAGCATCTGAGGCAGAACGTATGAAATGGGCCACTGAAGGAGTATTGGATGATGAGGGTTGCTGGCGTAGTAAAGATATGGAGAGATGGAAACTACCCATGGCCTATTTACAGATAATGGTGCAAATGACACACGGGCTGGCACACATTGGAGCTCTCGCAATTACTAAATTGCTTACACGAGTTCGGGAAAATGCTGACATTGCTAGCACGGCTAAGAGAGTAGTGCAGACCTGTCTGATATGTTTGCAGCACAATCCTGGACAAGGGACTCATACTCCTAAAGGAGGGTTTGTTCCACCTACTGCACCATTCGAAGTACTACAAATGGATTACATCCAGCTGGAACGCTGTAATAATCTCAAATATGTCCTAGTAGTGGTGTGTGCCTTCAGCAAATGGATTGAGGCTTACCCTACGAAAGACAATACAGCATTGACAACAGCTAAGGTGTTACTCAAGGAGTACTTCCCGCGCTACGGTGTTTGTAAACTTATGTGGAGTGATAATGGCCCTCATTTCATTGGAAAAGTAGTGGAATACGTCCTGAAAGGATTGGGAATCAAGCAACGATTCCATGCTGTCTTTCATCCGCAATCAGCAGGTTTAGTAGAACGATACAATGCAACTCTGAAGCTGAAGCTAGCAAAGATAGTGGCATCTACATCTCTGAAATGGCCGGACGCTTTGCCTCTGGCATTGCTGTCCATTCGGTCAGTGCCACATTCTCGATCTGGCCTCACACCCTACGAAGTGGTGTTTGGAAGGCCTATGAATATTTGGGGAGTTCCAAAACCTCGTTTGATACATGATATGCCTTGTATAATGATGAACGATTATCTGGCACGATTAACAAATGATTTGCTTTCTATCCATCAACAGGTTCGAGAGGCGCTCCCTGATAACTCCACTGGTGAGGCTCACGATCTCCGCCCTGGGGACCACGTGATGGTCAAAGTATTTGAACGATCCAGCAGTTTGGAACCGAGATGGCATGGCCCTGAGCAAGTGCTGCTGGCTACGCGAACTGCTGTGAGAGTCACTAACAAGAAGCGGTGGATACATTCAACGCACTGCCGACGTGTCTCTCCGGATCTGGTGAGCCCTGTGGTGCTATCCGACTACAGAAAGATTTTGGATACAGAAAAGAGCCCAGCTGTCACGCCTGATGAATTGGAGGGAGCCTTCCCGGACCACGTTGTTTCTGATAAAGTGAAGTACAATCTACGCCCCAGGAAATAAGATTCCTTTTGTGTTTTTGAAACTGGTTGGTAACCGCTCTGAGGTTTGTGAAACGGAAGCCGGGAATATCAAGGGGGGGGGATCAGTTCTGCCCAGTATAGCGACACCCGTCTTGAATCCCGGAGAACAAATCAACGGCAGCCTCGGTTCAGAACCATCGTTTTTATTTTTCCCGCTTAGTGTTGTTTTCTTGAAGAGTATTGTTTTGTGAACTATGGCATCTCCTTCGACACGAAGAGGGAGAATTCTTGGTGTTGTTTTGTTTGTCTTGACCGTAGTGGTGATCGCAGTATTAGCTTGGACTATAGAACTGTTGTTTCCTGTACGAGAACATTTGCTGCCCACCACTCCAAGTCCATCTGAACATTTTCATTTCACTCTGCCTTTTCATGAAGAAAGACATAGGCAGACTTATTTGAATAACAGCTTTATTAAGATTTTGCATCATACTCATAACATGACCAACACGTCCAATTGTTGGGTATGTGGAATGTTGCCCGGACATCAGAAGAAGGGAGGAACACCACTCATTCCTCTCCCGTTTTCTCATAATGGTTCTTGTCATGCTTGGTACACTCTTCTTTTTACTCTGCGATGGCCAACGAAAGGTGGACTACTTTTTCGGTTGAATAAAATATGTTATAACGACAAAGACGGCTATCCACACGCTGAAGGAACTAAGTTTGAATGGGAAGAGTACCGTCCGGACAATGTTTCTACACCTCGTGTATATACGAATCAAAGACTTATAAATGTGACGAGCTCGCATATGATAACAGTCATTGATACAAAAGCAGATTTGTGTATTAGAAATAAAGGTACAATCCCTGTAGGCCGCAGTGAATGTAATATTACACTTACCTTTGATACACCAATTGGAATTGCATTTGTAGCTTCACATAACACATATTTCATTTGTGGAAATAAGGGATACCATCGTCTACCATTGGGATGGTTGGGAACGTGTTATATAGCTTTTGTATTACCACCTGTATTTATTGCTCCTCCCATGTACCACAATGATTACGTTCTGTACCATGATTTCATACTAAACAGGGTCAAACGAACAGTAGATCTTGATGAAATAGACCAGACTGATACCACTTTACAACAATATGTAGATTTCAATTTGGGGTTATTCTCATTCGTAGGAGCTGCACTGAATAGCAGGAAGATAAGGCGGCTTACGCGTGTGGTGGAAGCAGTCGCTAACGAAACTGCCTCCGCTTTAGGGAATATTACTGAGGAATTGCAAATTACCAGAATTGTGGCGCTCCAGAATCGAATGGTTCTAGATGTGATACTAGCTGATAGAGGTGGAGCATGCCGCGTCATCGGAAGTAGTTGTTGCGTGTACGTACCAGATAACTCACCTTCTGTATATGATTCGATTACAAAATTACATAAGATAGCTGCTGAGATCCACCCAGAAAATGGAACATGGACCTTTTCTGGTTGGTTCTGGACCCTGCTTAGTACTTGGGGTTGGAAATTATTAACGATTCTCTGTGTTTTTATTGGATTACTATTTTTCCTTTGTCTATGTATTCAATGTGGCCCTACATTATGTTCTGTATGTATCACAGCCTGTATTCCGTCCAAACGAGCTATTGATAAGCAAGAGAAACTGATCAATGATGAAGTATTGAAAATAATGGCTATTAACATTGAGGATGAACATTCTGACTACGTCCACTATGAGGTAGCTTTTGCTAAACGCTAAAAGGGCCGTCTGTCGTGTTTTGGCAGCTCCTGAGTTAGCGTTTAGCACAGCTACACGGTCTTTTCTGTTAACTTGACCAAAACGAACGGGGGCCATTTTGACTCCCTCTGACTTCCGTTTCCTATGAAACACGCTGCCTCGTGGTCAGTGTGCCCTTTCGTCCTTTCTCGATACCCATGGTCACTATTCTGCTCGGCAACAGGCTATTTTTAGTACTGGTCAAGCGCACATGCGCACTATGCATCAACTGGTCACTCTTTAGGAATGTTCACACTAACTGACCAGTGCCGTTGAACTCCTCCCACGTGCTGGCTGTGTTCCAAAAATGACCTTATATGTACCTAAAATGTGTAACTTGTAACCGCCTATCTTTTTATTGCTATTAAACTATATAAAAGAGGTCCCGCACCGATGTTCGGTGTGCTACTTCTTACATTGCCGAAGGGTGCTGTAGGAATGTATCACCACCCCATGGGGTCTTAATAAACTTGTCTTTTACCTTTTCCAGTGTCCGTGCCAACTTCTATACTAAGGCGTTCGAGAGTTTAGCAGAGTATGTAGGCCTGATTTGAACCCAACACCACAATGCCCTTTTGGAGATTGAGGTTAAATTTTTGTTAAAAATAGTGACACCTAACACAGATTCCAACAGAAGCGTAGCGCTTTGCAGACACTTCTTCAAAAGAACTGCATCTCTCAAATACACCAAAGTAGAGTTCTTCCTTTCTGAGACACTGCCTGTTGGTGCTACATAATTAAGGCAACAAGATGCCTGCAAGTTACGGGGAGAATTACTATTCCAGACCTGAGTTTTGCTTTTACATTATTAGCTAGCATATTCGACCAACGGTTGAACTAAAATTAACCTAGACTACAGCTCCCAAAATGCACTGGTATGGCAAATCAAAACTGGAAAAGTTGTGCCTTGGTGAGAGTCATCTGGTCACCCTATACATATGATTGATACTGCCCCGAAAAATGTATATCCGCAGACAATGCCCAACCACTACAATGTCACCAAAAGCTCTGCAGTTCACCCAAACAAAGACCCACATAAAGGGTGAGCCTCATTCCAACACATTTTTTCCAAACAACATTAATATCGACTTCTGCCATAAAGGTAAAATAACAATGCCGCAGCATGGGGTACTTAATACCAGCACAGTACTCCCAGAGAAATATCCCACACAAGTGGCTTTAGCTGCAACTCCCCGAAGAGGCCCTCCTCAGAAATAACCCCCAAAGCACACACAGAAAAGAGAGAAACACCACAAATATACCACCACAAGGAGCTGTCAATTAAGTCATTCTATACTGCCCGCCTCCCCCCAATGCAAAACGACAATCTTATTTCTGTTCATGGAATGGGGGCTAGCTCACTTCACACTCACCACAGGTACTAAACCAACTTCTAGGCGGAGTTGCATCACAAGCACACAACGTGCCTCCTCTCAAGTTTTGCATAACCAACTGAAACCCTTAGCCCTAATAAAGCACCTTACAAAGCATTCCTCTATGTACCAATATTTCACAAAGCCCGAGATGTACTTTACCAAAAATGTACATCTTCCCCAATTAAATAAACAATTTCATACCGCCCAACACTTTGAGGATACCAAAAATAAGCAAAACATGCTGTAATCTGACTGCTAATTTAAGCAACATTTTGCATCTAAAAGGTGTAAACCAACTCCAAACGTCAAAATAGTTTCAGTGATGGCCCTTGGGCACTCACTGTTCAGAAACCAATGAGGGTTTTTGCCTGAAAAGTAAAGGACATAACTTCATGGCCCAGAAGGGACTCGTTTCAATGTCCATTACTTAAATCCTTACAAGACATAAGGAGTACGCTTTTAAAAGACCACATTTATGAACATAAAACTGCAGTACACATTTTATAAACTAATATAAGGGAAAAAGTTGATAAGGATCACATTAAACGTTTTCCACACCACGCATCAACCGTATATTGCAGATATTGCGATATCGCATTACCTCCAGGAATGGTGAACTTCCTCACCTAAGGAAAAAAATGCTATTCAAAGACGAGAAAAAATTCAAGTAGTGCTTCACTGGCAAGGCATGAAAAGTGGCGCTAATGTGTTTGGGTGTGAATATAACCAAGCTGGCCACTTTGTGACCACTCTGTCTTGCTTTATTTAGTTATTTATTTAAAAAAAAATCCTCTCCATCCTGAGGCTGCACTTTGGAATAGAAAAATTTCAGAAAAAGACATTTCCTACAAAAGTATAACTTCCTTTTTCGATCCATTTCAAAGGTGAATAAATGAAGCAAAGGAAAGGAAAGAGGGGGAAGCCAGTACTTGGAGTCACAGTTTTCAGCAAGTGAAGAGCTAGACCGAAAACAGGAGAGGTTATGCTTACTTCAAGCTGTGGGAGCAGCCAGGCACGGACCTTCTCTCTTGCATCAAGCAGGGCCATCATTGCAAGTGCTTTCTCGTGTTCTTAATATCGACGGCCCTGCAGACAAACCCCACTGTGGGGGCTGTCAGTAGTTACCGTAAGGCGCGGCCCCTTGCGCCTTAAAGTAACTACTGATATCATTATGTGTGAGCTTGCTGCCTCATAGTTGACGTGGCGGCTGACTTGGGAGAGAGTGGGAGGAGCAAGTTACGGAGTGCCTTAGTTTGCCTGAGAAAAATAAACCAGGCAGCTGAATTGAATTGAGTGTCACGTCACCACCTGTACGGCCCGCACCAGACGGACCGGAGATCCAGGGGGGGGGCAAGCGCCCCTCCTTGCCCACTCCCTCGGACGCCCATGTTACTTTATGGTGTAATCTTGTTCGCATACCCATGACCTGGTAAGGATTCTATCGCTAACATGTCTCTTTCAGATGCAAAAGTTACTACTTGTGTTATGATATATCTGTAAGAGACATTAGTTAGATTCCTTACTGCCCCACCCATCCTCCCTGTTCTGCGAACTGATTTCTAGGGTTAAGGTCATCCCTTCCGGGGCATGAGTTTCATGGCACCAGTGGGCAGTATCTTGCATGGCTCTGCGTTCCTAACAGAACTGACGTCAGCGCACATGGGTGGCGCCTAAGTAGTCAAAGTAGTCTCCGTGATGTCATTTCGGCGCTTACGACGCCAGCGACAGACGCGGAGCTGCACGACACCACCTACCGATGCACTGGGGTACTGCTGATGAAAAACTTTCCGGATCCAGTCTGACGCCTGGGGATATTCTACGGTAAGGAATCTATCACAAACTAATGTCTCTTACAGATATATCATTACACAAGTAGTAACGTGCTCTCTGATGCATTTATGATATTTCTTTAAATGTAACATAAACAAGCATTCATCAGGATTATATAGTTCACAATGACACCAATGAAACATCCCAAGATATACATTATCCAGAGGACAAATTGGACCTGTAGATACAAAACAGAGTATATGTATCCAGGCTAATCTTGTTAAAATTATTCCCAGGGAATTGTTGAGCTAAAAGACAAAGCATACTGTCTATCATTGTCCGTCCTCCCTATTTTTTAGGGTTCTCTGTGGTAAAAGTGTCATAAGATGTTTTGTTACATCCTGATCTGATGAATTGTATTGTTTTTAATTATGCTGAAATGATGCATTGTGTTTTATTATAGGTGTTTTTATTATATTTGTGTTTTAATAATATTTACATGTACTAAAGAAATAAATCGACTTGTTTGCACTGCATGTTATAGTAGTATCATTGTTTGAGTGTTTCAGGGACTTTGAGCGTTAACTTGAACCCACTTTTTTGTGTGGAAAAGTATTAACTGGTTTAGAAGAGCAGGTATTTTTTTTCCAGAAGTTTATGCCAGAGTATAATCTTGTTAATTTTGTCAAATGCTGACGAATATTCAATAAAACATATAAATAAATGTTGTTTTACTAATTTCATCCTATCTATCAATAGGGCCAGGGCAAGTATGTTTGTGGTTGTTCCCAAGCCATTGCAAAAGCCTGTTTGATTGATGGGAGTAATTGATTTATCCTCTGTCCAGGCGATGAGATCTTCCAGAATTAGGCCAGCGTAGTATTTCACTTCAATGTCGATTAAAGCCACCAGCCTGTAACTGTTTGCTGAGTTCTTGTCCCCTTTGTTAAATATCGGGGATATGGTTGACTCCCTCCAGGAGTCCAGGATGAAGGTTCCTCCTATGATTTGTGCAAACAGTGGTGATTGTTTGGAAGCCCATTGTTCCGGGTCTTTTTAGGGCTCGCCTGGCGTTGCAGCGCGAAGCGCTGCCGCCGGCGAGCCTTATTGTCGTTGTGTTTCCTCCCCAAGTGGTACAGACCGGTGCACGAGCAGACTCCGGTCTGTGAACGCGCTTCTAAGATGCGATTTCCTGAAACGGGCAAAGACTGCAGGCGCCGCCACTGGGACGAGCAGCAGGGAACGCCAATGTGCACGCTCACGGCGTCACGCTCCTGCCCTCCCGCGTCTCTTCTGCGCTCCAGGCCGGACTTGTTATTAATATGAATTTAAACAGTCTCAACGAAAAAGTGCTATGCGCGGGTCACTAAGTAATGAGGTCATTTTCAAGAACATAATGAAAGCAAACATGTGCAACGTAACCACAACTGGTCACCTCCCTTCCTGGGTAACTTACCACCTCTGTGCCTGCTTCAGTCACGCGCCGTCACTCCCCGGTGTCCCCTGTCGGCCGGCCTGCACCACTGAAGGCCACTCAGGGGGTCCTCCATAGCAGCTCAGCGCAACCAGACCGCCTCTCATCGGGAGAGTCGACGGCACCTCCTTAGTCCTTGCTGAAGCAAAGCCTCGCTTGCACCTCACCCCGCAGCCTGACTTGGGTTCGCCCCCGCCTCTCCCTCGCAGGCCCCGGAGTGCGAACAATAGTTGAGAGCCAGACCGTGTTTACCAACTGATAAAATGCACACGTATTTCTTACCTGTTGCTTTTTCCCTCCACCGCCCCATCTGATAACATTCTCCAGAGCCACCCACTTCTGCCTGGAAAACAGGGAGGGCGCGGAAACATGCTGCGCTTACCGTTCATCTGAGGAGGGGAGTAGGCTTCAGATCCGGAGTCCGGGGGAAAGTCTGGTAAAGTGCTGAGGGGAAAGACCGGAGGAAAACGAAATATCATTACAGAAACCTAGGATATAAGGGCAGATAATGACCGACGCCGGCCACAATCAGACTTCACATTTCCAAGTCGCTATGCTACAAGGACCAGGTTCGTCAGAGAGGGATGGGGGTGCGCAGGGAGTCCATGATTCATACATGTCAATCGACCCGATTGAGACGGGAACCTCCCGACATTTGAAGCAAAAACTGCCTTTATTTTAGCATTCCCCCGCCTGAAATTGCCTCTGCTTCACTACAAATCAATGGGAAAAATCCATTTCCTGATTTATTTTTAAACCTCCCCCCCACATTCCTATTCTAAAATGTTGGCATGTAAAATAATCCCGCATAATCTGCCTTTTTGAGGGCCCCGCCTGTGTGATACATAAATTTATTTATAGATTTTTTTAACTGCCCTATTTATTAATGACGAGTTATCTTACATGTCTAAGACCACTAAGTGCACCAGAGTCTCGATTTGCGATTTATTTAACTTTCCCTGCAGAACATTTTATAACTTTGAAGCATCTCTTCCGTCTATGGGGCCTGCTTTAGTTGGTTGACTAAATCCCCTCAAAAGCTTCTGGCTTGGTTGACGTGGACTCTCACCACCTTTATACTCACTACAATGGCTTCCAAATTTTAAAACAAATTGCCTCATATACTCTGAGCTTGACTCGGTCGCTGCTGCCGGCTGCTCTGTAAAGTTGCCCATGGGACACTTGCACAAGGTGCCAAGAAGCTGCTACACTGCCCCAGCCCTGCCTAACAAAACCTACCCACCTAGCGCTGCCCTACTTTGGCCCTGGCCCACTCCATAGGTGCTCCAACCATCACTGTCACATTCTGTCTCTGTCCCAACCCTTAAAGAACCGTGTCACACACCAATGCACCCGCTCTATCACTCAAGTGGTAAGTACATACACCCGCACAGCACTGGCCTTCTCCTGCTTTAGCACACCCAGCACTTCTTCTCTCCAGAGCTACTCCACCTGGGACTAGTCCACTCTGATCCTCTTCTAGTTATCACTTATCCCACACTTAACCCCTCCTTAAACAGTAGCCAGGACCAATGGAACTGTGCGGCTGCAGCTTTTTTGGCATAGTCATGGATTTTTCGCATTTGCCACATAAACCATCATCTGCGGCAAAATCTTCAGATTTGAACGAAAAGAAAGTTTTGTTTCTAGCTCAAACAGTCCAAAAGTTACTAAAAATGTAGCAACACATGTTGCTGCTCAGCGAAAGGACTTTTGCAAAGGTTGACTGGTCATCTTTCTGTTGCTTATTGCAATAGGTGGGTTTTAAACTGGTGCAAAAGAGGTGCAATCTATGCCCAGGCAGTTACTAAGTGTAGAAATGGGAAAATAATTAAGTAATATCACAAAATGTGCTACATTGCTACGCATAATTTGCCTTTTCTTGCTGCATTATTTGGCCCTCACAGGCCTCATAATTTGGCCCTCCCCTGCTGCATAATTACAGTGACGCTGACAATAGCCCCAGCTGAACATCCCACCCTGCAGTGCCCATTCTGACACTGCCCCACATTAGACTATCCCTCTTTGAAACTAACCTATTTAGTAGTGCTCCAATAAGAACCTGTCCTAGGTACCACTATCCCACTCAAGAACAGTCCCACTCCAGAACCCTTCCCACATTTACCTACCCTGGTGCGTAAGATGCCTGTGGCTCCGATTTGATAGGAGAAACAATGCCGGTCATGCAGTGTCCACCAAGGTATGGTTTCGGCAGTGCCATGCCATTGTTATTGTTGCAGTTGTGGTGGGTGTTGTACGCTGACCCGCAGGGGTTCACAAAGCCAGTACCTTGCCGCACAGGGATTGGACCCTCGGAACCTGCAAGAAGTAATCCGCTTGCATGTCCAATGTTCACACCCACACCGGGTAGAGGTGGATTGGAGGAGCTGCAGGGCTGGTTATGGGCATACCCAGCAGAAGCAGAGATCTCTGGGAAGCATCTGCCAAGGGACATAAGCAGACACTGAGAATACCAGTCAGATTAGCCATGCTCCCTAACTAATCATCTCTATACAAATCCAACCAGCAGCTCGCTCACAACATGGATTATCACCAGCCATCACCTTACTTGTAATCACCGGTTTCAACACTATGGCAAACCTGAGTGTTATCAAACCTTCTTACAACTTCAACCAACAGTCTCCCTTTAGAGTACACCCCTCAACAATTCCAACCACCAGTTCTTCTACAGCTTTGCTAACCACCTACAAACTCGCCAATCACCGACCCTACCCAACCAACACTAGCCACTCTAGAACTCAACCACCAACCCTCCTACAACTCCTTCTGTCAACATCTATACCATTCAACCATCAACTTAACAACCACAATAAGCACTAATCTCTACGTCTGTCATAACCACCAGCTGCTCCCTTACACCAACCATAATCCAGATTACCATCTGCCATCATGTGGCTCTGATCGCACATGGAATCAGGTCTAACTGGAAACATTTCTAAAACATGGCTGACTTATCACCATCTCCTCTATAGTCTTATCTATCAGCCCTTCTAAAAATTCACTGACCAGCAACTAATTTGCAACATTAATTACAATCCACAACGACCTGGCTTCTGGCCACCAGCCCTGTAGCATTCAAACAACTTTTCTGTTAAGAAAAAAACGATACCCACCAAGCAAATAACCAGCCTTGTTGTCGTTGTGTTTCCTTCCAAGTGATACAGACCAGTGCACGAGCAGAGATTCTGGTCTGTGAACGCGCTTCAAACTGTGAACAGCTTTTGCCACGCGCCCGGACAGGCGATGTGCATGCGCACGGCATGCATGTGTACATCTCCTGTCCCAATGTTGGTGCGAAACAAATGAGTCTGTTTTGGATAAAGAACAACGAGCGAGCACAGGAGTTCAGTTTGACCTGTTCTTAAAAGCTCTAGTCTAGGCTCCGGCAGAACTCTTAAGTAAACAGGACCCGATCCATTTCAAGCATGTGCCGAGCTAGCTCGTTTGTCTCTGAAAAACATTGTAATGTCTGAGCGGGAGACTCAAGTACTCTGAGTGAACGAGCATACCGCTGTTTCTGGGCTCTGAGAAGGTCTTGGGAGCGCCCACGCATGTGTGTGGCTTAGCTGGCCGTGATGAAGGATGCGCACGTAGTATCGAGAACGCTGGAATGTTATTCTGCGCAGTGCGTGCGGGGTGGCAGCTGCCTAGCCCAAAGACAACGCGAGCCACAGCCAGAGAACATCGTACCTGAGAGCCGATACCAGTAACTCAGGAAGCACCGCACCCTTAGAACCCCATGTAACTTCTGAACAGAGGACAGCATGCTTCACACAGAGGCCGTGGATTGGGTGATGCTTTGCGAACGTCTGCTGACCTGGGTGAGTAACAGATGCGAGCGTAGCCCTGTTCAACCTACCGGAGCAGACACCAGAACGCCAAATCTCAAAGTTGACAGCCACACCCGCCCCCAAGCACAATGACAGCCCTCCTGTAACCCAACATTGTACTCCACATTAAATCGCCTCTAAACTTGCAGCCTTCATTGCCACCCAGAATTAAACCAACCCTTAACAGTCAATCCCCATGCAAAATGTAACTATCCCACATCTATATTAAACTGCAACATTGACTCACCACCCCCTTATCCAACTGACCACTCCACCACGAATCTCTTCTAAACAGCCGCTTACTACATCTGGACAGGACCAACCTATAAGTCTCACCAAGACCAGCCGTAGAAGTCTGACGACTACCTTTTCATCATCTGCCCGAAACCAAATGACTCCCACTAATATACAACTAACAAACCTTAGCATTAATCTGCAGCATATAACAGATCATCCTCCTGCATCTGTCAAACACCCTTTTAAGTTTATTTGGCAACCGCTGCTTCTGTCAGCACCACTTTCAGTTTATCTGGCTAGTCTTCTCCGGTATTTATCCAGCTCCCCCGCTGTGTGTAAGTTATCAGTTTTATATCTAACTGCTCCATACTCGTTTTACTGACCTGCCCCCCCGCCATGTCCAACTCACCACATTCAACTGCTTTGATGTCGAACAACCCCCTATATTGAACTCCCGCTTTTAAGCATAAAGTCACCAAAAGCCCCCTAGACTACACTGCCTATCAGCCCCTTCTCCAGTAGTTTTAGATCTTTGATCTATTCATTGACATGGCACACAAGTAATGCACATAACAGCTGCAACAAACGTGGTACAAAAGTGTGTGTGTATATATATTAATTGCATGGTAACTGCACAATGGTCAGGAATGTGTGTTTGACCCTATGGTCACAGCTTCTCCGAATAGAGGTGAGGACACTCATTCTTGCATTCTTACCAGTGTAGGGTGTCAGCGTACTTTACATCTAGCACACTACACATAGACAATCAATCATTGGTGTGCAAATCAGTGTAAAGGAAATCTTACAGAAGAAAGAGGACTACAAGGTGTAGGGTCACATGTCATTCATACTGGTAGGCACGATAGTATGAATGCTTAGTCTGGAAAACCACAAAGGAAGAATTTAAAACGTAACGCCATGGTTGAGGGTTGTATTTAATAAGTTTTCTTTTACAATCAGAATTGATTTATATCCAAATTAACCCTATTTCCAACGTTAGGATAAAAAAAAGAGGGGAAAAAAATACCTTGCAGTTTGCATGCAGCTATTTGATGACAGTTAATCGCTCACTGTGCTACATTAGGAGTAAAATGTGCATCAGTTGGGCAGTGACTGAAGCGCGGAACCCCCTCTTCTGTGGAGAGCACCATGACGGGTATATTGGGTCCTGTTCTCAACTTCTCACTTCGTTGCTCGGAGCGAGGTGTGACGTCAGCAGTCCTCCTGCCACCCTTGGCAGGCCGGGCCCGCTGGCCCGAGCTGCCAATCTGTCAGAACGCTGAAGCTCGTGGTGTGTTATTCTACCACCGGGGGGCTTTTAGAGGTTTGCCAATCATTGGGTAATACTAACACAAAAACAAAACTCTTTCACTTGAAGTGGCTTCCCGCTTCTAATCTTACACACATTTTGATGCTGTGTGTATATCTAATTCATTCACACATGTATATGTGTTTGTAGCTCTGTGTGTGTGTGTGTGGCTCTGTGTGTGTGTGTGTGGCTGTGTGTGTGTGTGTGGCTCTGTGTGTGTGTGTGGCTCTGTGTGTGTGTGGCTCTCTGTGTGTGTGTGTGGCTCTCTGTGTGTGTGGCTCTCTGTGTGTGTGTGTGGCTCTCTGTGTGTGTGTGTGGCTCTCTGTGTGTGTCGCTCTCTGTGTGTGTGGCTCTGTGTGTGTGTGGCTCTGTGTGTGCGTGTGTGTGTGGGGCTCTCTGCGTGTGTGTGGCTCTGTGTGTGTGGGGGACTCTGTGTGTGTGTGGCTCTCTGTGTGTGTGTGTGTGTGTGTGTGGCTCTCGGTGTGCGTGTGTGTGTGTGCGTGTGGCTGTGTGTGTGTGGGTGCAAACGCAATAGGTCTCGCATTTGCGAGAGATTATTTATTTATCTGTTTTCAAAACCAACCCATAAATAAAAATTTTGCCATTTACAATTCCAATAGCTCTAACGTTTGCAAAGGCGAGACCGTTGCATTGTAAATGCTTGTTTAAATAAGCTTGGGGGAATCCCATTGGGACCCGGAGCTCCCTGCAGTTTACCTTTTGGCTATCCTGACCTTTATCTGATCAATTGTAAACGAAAGATGCTTGTTTCCTGGGGTAACTTTGATATTGTAAGGGGTTCCCCCTGAAGTATGGCTTGTGCTCTGGTGCTGGTCAGGATTAAAATGTTGAAGCTTCCCCTGTTAGATTTGAGTTGATTCTTAGGGCGTTAGGTTTAGCTGCACTATTTATTGTGTGCCAGAATCTAGCACTGTTATTCGATTTTGACTCATGTAACACTCTAGCCCACAAATTTTCGTCCGATTCCCTTTTTGCCTGCCAAATAATTTCTTTCTTTTCCCCTTTGAGTTTTGCTTGCTCCCCTTGTAAACTCAAGTCATATCCTGTACGCCGAATCTCCCACAGTGTTTTATTTATTGCTGTCTTGAGAATACGGAGATGTGGAGTTTTAATTATGAGAAGGTGTTTGTTTTGGTGATCTGAACTCCTGTTTGCCGTTGAGCCTGGAAGAGCGATTGCCGCGTGCTTTGGTCCAAATGTTTTAGTAAATTCTATCCAGTGCGTTTTTTTTGTTTCTGTTGGCCTCCTCCTTTTGATCCCATATTAACTTCGCTGTGGCCAGTAGGTCATCCAGTTGGTTAGTTTTGAATTTGATTCTCCTAAAATTGTCCATATAAATAGATTTGGGGCTCCTTAGCAGGATGTTCTTGTGGTGATCCAGTTATTCTTGTAGAGGTGCTCGCTTTGGTCTTGGGTCCCTACCTGGAAGCCTATGATCCTACTGAAGAGTGATAAGGAAACAAAAGTGTAGTCTATTAGCGTGCTTGAGGTTGAGCTGTAGAATGTTGCCGCCACTGGCTGATCTCCTGGGAAACGCCCATTAACCGCATCGCTGCTAGAGCGATTCCCCTGCTGTGCTGGACAGCAATAAAAACGGGTGTGGTCATGACGAGCTCAGCTCGTCATGAGCACAGGAGCACTGTACTGCATGACGAGCTGAGCTCGTTATGAGCATGGAAGGGGTTAAGGGCCACAAGGCCTAGGTGTTCCAGATCTTTTATGTAGTTCCTGGCGAGTGTTGATTGTTGCCTCTTGGTGCTCAGCTGACAAGGGACATTCCAAGCTGAGTGTTGTTCTTCAAGTAGGTCATCCCTTGACTGTGACCACATTAGATGCATATTGAAGTCGCGTGTCAGCAGTAGATTTAAAGTTAATTCTTCTGAAAGGAGCCTAATAATTTCTGCTTCCACAATTTTGGAACCTTTAGTTTTGTCACTGGGATGTACATAGGAGTTAGAGTAATATTTGTTGTATTGTGTTCCCGTCCCGTATACTCACTCTAAGTGCTTTAATTGCATTGGTGGAAGATGTGAAAGTGTCAAAGTCTTCAGTCGCAGTTATTGTCTTTATTGATTGAGTAGATTGTTAGACCACCCGTCAGATCTCCACATTTGGAGTCTCTCACTGCTGGAGTTTGGTGGGTTCTGAAACCCAATAGATGGAAGGGTTCCTCTAACCAAGTTTCTTGTAGTAGGATGAGATCGAAACCTTGAAAGTAATCCAAAAAGTCGTCATCCGATGATTTGTTGCCCAGGCTGTTTATGTTCCAGGAGCAAATTCGTAGATGATAATTGCTTGAAGTTGGTTTTTTTGTCATGAGTGAAGTGCTCTCCTCCTGTCGGTTTATTGTCCTCGCTAGGTAGGACCAGTCTTCCGATCTAATTGCTCGATGTTGATCGTTCCTTTCTGGTGTCCCTGCATCCATACTGCGCACTCCTTTAAGTACTGAATGTGGTTGCGGGCCTGCTGATGAGGTAGCTACGTTTGCGTCTTTACTTTTATTTAGCGTCAGTGGTTCCGGGTAGCCAGGCCTTTGATAGAGTAATATTTTTATACAATAAACGAGAGTCCCATAGAGTTAAACTACGACGGAGATGGAGCTGAACCCAATTACAGGGACACCCACTTGCCTGATTCCACAATCCTGAACTATAAAGAAAAGATACCATCTTACCCGATGGAGTGGACAGCCAAAAGTGTGAGCCCTTGGAACAATTCCATGGCCAGGGCTATCCCAGAAGCAAGCTTAGACGCAGGATCAATATTGGACTTATTTTGTAAAACATCTCAACTCACACTCGAGGCACTAACGTACCAATCAAATAAGATGGACGTCCAAGTGGATCTGCTGAATATTATGGCAACCACAATATCGGGGATTGATTCAAAATTAGCTCATTTGAACAAGCTGATAATACGAGCTCAGGAGTATGCTTTAAATACAGACTGTGCATGTGGGCCTACAATGGACAAACTTGCATCCATCCCAGAAATGCTTACTACTTTAATTGATGATTTAAAAACTCAGACACCTCAAATATCTTGCAATAGAATAATGGAGGCAAAAAAACAACACGTCCAAGAAACATCACAAAAACAGTCAGTGCACACCTAATTCCCAAAATAAATATGGATCCAACAGCTATCAAACAAATAACTGAAATTCCAGCATTCCCGGATAAGGAAAAGATCCTAGAGAACACTACAAAAATAGTGCCTATAAACTTAAATCTAGACTTAAGTAACTCAAACTCAATACTTGAAATCACAGGAACCAGTGAGGAGGAAAGGACAAAGGAGAATTCAACTAGTAATACAGAGACAAAACTTTCACGACGTGTGAAGAAAAAACTAAAAAAAACAATTAAAACATCAAAAGTACACACAAAATATAAGAAACATGGCTCTGCTTACATATGAGCCTATAGAGGGCACAGATAAACCACCTCTCAGTCAGGAAAGGCCAACATCATGCAAACTTTACCCGATATTTATCAAAAATTAAATCCAAAATAACTCCATGAGTAAAGATTAGCACATAGACAAGGCAACATTAAGATCATCATGGTTGCAGGTCTTGCCATACTCAAGAAGCGGCAGCTCAACAAAGGAAATTGCACCAATAACAAATAAACAGGAAAATAAACCCAAAGATGGGGCCGCCAAGGGAACTATAAGTTGGGGAAGTAAAAATCAAAGAATCGTTCCAGTTACCTTGGATCATTCCACAAAAACGATAGAGCCTAAAGACATAACATGGACGGAACCCTCGTTTAGAACCACACCAATTCCACCAAATGCCAGTAACAGCTCTATAACAATCCTACATCCGCAGTATAAATCAAAGGGGAGGCATGACATCTTAAACAGGGGGAAGCTTTTACGGCTCCTACAACACATACCTACACTATCGCACATAAAAAGCAAAGACATAGTCTCTATTCAATTTGAATCAACGAAAGAGGACACTAACAAAGAAGATACCATAGTCACCTGGTTAAACACGGCGGCAGTAGTACTGAGAGAAAAGGATATTTTCAAAAACTGGGGAATTGGGGTGAGTCAATTAGAACAAGAAAAGTACCGATCAATTCTTCAGGAGCCAGCAAACGTAAGAACTAAAAGTATGAAAGAGCCCTCCCAAGGAATACTTAGAGGTGTACCAACAATAAATGAAGACAAAAACTATAACAAACTGATAATATCAGTCAGGAGACAGGAGGACGCAGCCATAAGTAGGACTGTAACAGATGCTGGCTCACCCAGAACGTATACGAATGCTCCTGCAAACAGAATAAGTCAAGAGCTACAAAGACCAACTCGACACTCCTGACGCCCAAGGGGGCACACTAGAATTGAAAGGGCGGCCTTTAATCATAAAACCGGTAGTACCGGAATCGTTTAGGGCATCCCACTCTAATTATAAAACGTTCTCCAAAGTTATCACAGGAGATTTTAACCTGCATCACCTGGGTACATACCAGAGTGACAGGCTCGGGTTAAGCAGCTCCGAACGGGTTTTTAATTCCTTCTTAAAAAACTACGATCTAAAATCTGTAAGGGACATAGGGAAATCACCAGACTCTAAGCTCGCGAGTGTGGCCACATTTAGGGATTGTTCCCCAATAGACTACATATTTTTGTGTAACCTCTTAGCCCAGAAAATTGCCAATACTGAAATAATAGCACACAAGACTAGTGACCACAAACTACTGCAGGTGGACCTAAATTTGTGCTTACTACAGAGGGAACAAACCGTGGCCATATCGCAGTCAACAGGAACTGAAGAACACTCCCTAGTCAAAAGGATAAAATGGAACACGTCCCAAGCTAAGCGGTTCAACCTTTGGAGAAAAGAAACAAGAGATGGGCCCAGGGAATCCACCCACTATGGAAAACTGGACAATGTGGATAGGAAACCTAAAAGCTAAAAGCTAAATTGGTCAACAATCCTAATGTCAGTGGCCCAGGAAATATAATGCTTACCTCAAGGTTTAGACATAATACACATTTTACTATATTGTCGCGCAAATTAAAAAGAGCAAAACGATTACACAAAATTAGAGGAACACAAGAAACAAGGGAGAAATGCATTGACCTATCAAAGAAGAAGAGACAATTAATATGGTCACTCAAACAGGAAAAACTAGAGCATGACTGGGTAACAATACACAAGCTCTCAAAACCCAACAAACAACGACAACTTTGGCAATATATTGCAAATCTGGAGAATGGCAAAGTGGACAGGCGCAACTCAGTAATTGATATGGATATCTTTGAATGCACCATGGTCAAACTAGAGACACACTTTGGGGACAGAGTAAATGTAGTGTTGGAACAACTCACATTTTTCAACAGAGCACAAAGTAAACAGGAATCTGTAACCAATTATATTGCAGCTTTGAGAGGCCTCACCCAATTGTGTGAATTTGGCAACCTACCAGATTCTTTGATAAGAGACCAGTTAGTGAGGTGCACCAACAATGTATGTATTCAGCAGAAACTGTTAGTCAGGAACCCCAACCTAAGAGAGGCCATTGAAAACGCAAAATCTGTGGAACACACGGCCAAATGCATTATAGAAATGAAGAGCACACCTGAGGTAGTGGCTAATCTTCAAGACGATGAGAAGAACAGCGAAGTGTTAAAAATAAAAAGCAAAGTAAAGAGTTACAACAAGGCCCCTAGTATTTTGGAGAAACCCCAGCTGTTTCATGTGTGGTAGTAGCAACCGCCTTGCCAATAACATTCTGTGCTCCGCAAGGAGTGTTGCCTGCAAGAAATGTAATAGAAGGGGACATCTTGCAAGGGTGTGTAGGGAAGGTGACCCCCATGTCAAGGAGGGTGAGAGAGGATGAGGGAGTAGAAGGCTCTAGGCGTAAAGAAGTGAAATGTGTAATGCCTGTTCGAAATAAGTATGTATTACAAGTTTTTTTTTTTTTAAAGACTTTATTTTTCAGCAGATTAAACAATACGTCCCCCCCCCCCCAAAATTGGCATCAGTTCATAGAAAATACAGGTGTACACAGTTTACACTTCCAGCATGGCTTCCACAATTGCAGATAGAACAGGAGATGCAAGAATCAGATCCACGGGATACAGTGCAAGTATAGAAACTGACATACGGTAACATGTGCGCAGCCATCAGGGTAGCACCCCAGCCCCTACTCTCCCTCCCCATCACCCTCCACCCCTTCCTCAGGCCCCGATTCCTCGGACGAGAACAATGCAGCACTAGTAGCATCGGAGTCGCTGTCAGTCGACCCCACAGCACACATCATACGCCATGCAAGTAAGTCCTCCTGTAGCCGCTCATCTCTACGCGTGTGTTGCATGTGCTTTTCTTCGGCTAATGTCCATTCCCCCACATCTCGAAGCCATAATGTCATATCCGGCGCCCTTTGTCCCATCCAGGTGATAGCCACCCGCCGTCTAGCCAGCACTAAGAGTAGCTGCAGCATCTTATATGACAGATTCCTCCTCCTGGGTTTGGGGACCAGGGCCAACAAGCAATGGAGCGGGGTCAGGTCAAGACGCAGTCCCGTGACCCTCCGGATGTGGGCCACTACCACCCTCCAGAAGTCCCCGACCAGTGGGCACTCCCAAGCTAAATGGAGAAAACCGGCTCCTACTGAACCACATCGAGGACAGGCATCCGATTTATCCGCCGCAATGCGGTGCAGAGCAACTGGGGTTACGTAAGTGCGGTGCATGAAATTAAAATGAATTAATTTGAAACGCGCGTTACACGACACCTTCTTGGTGAGCGTCCCTATCCGCCCCCGCTGTCCCGGGTCCAAGGCAACCCCTAAATCCGCCTCCCACGCCGCCCAGGACGGAGACACCGGTGGCGCCGAGTCGCATCTCAGTGCCGTATAGAAAAGCGTTATCAATCGCCGTCCTGCGCCGCACGATAGCAGGATATTCAAAGTATGGGACACCTGGGGCGCCTCAGGGAACTGTGGCCACGTTGCTCTTGCCATGTCCCGTAGGCCACCATAATGAAGGTATTGGCCCCCAGTAAGACTGAAGGCCTCGACAGCTCTCTCCAGGGTCATAAAGGACTCGTCCGGATACAAGTCAGCCAAGGTGTCGCAGCCGCCCTCACGCCATTCCCGAAACGACATGTGCTCTTCCATTAGTGTGACCGGCGCCAATATCCATATTGGCAGCTCCCTATGAAAAGGGGCCCGTCTCAACACTCTTTCCACCACTCGCTGCCAGATCCCCGCAGTATGCCGAACAATATACGGCAGGTTGCCATCCGCTCCTCTGCCACGCATCAGAGCCAATTGCAACGCCTTCTCATCTGCGCTGCCAGCCAGAAGTCGCAATTCCCAATTTTCCGCACCCGCGAACCAGCGCGCAGCCGGTATAAGTTGGGCCGCGTAATAGTAGAGATCAAAGCGCGGGGCCTCCAAGCCCCCCTCCTCCCAGCGTCTGACCATCGTACGCAGCGCGACTCTGCTGCGTCTGCCTGCCCAAAGCAGGGAGGTAAGCAGCGTATTAAGCTTGTTGAAAATTCGAGGAGGAAGAGGACAGAGGGTATTCTGTAGGATATACAATATTCTAGGTAGCATCACCATCTTTGAGACGACCAATCGTCCCATGAGAGAGAGTGGAAGCGTATTCCAAAAGGATACAGATCGCTGTAGGGAGCTAAGCACACGGTCGGCGTTTGGGGCCAGCAATTGTTCATCAGAAACAGCCACCTGAATACCCAAATAGCGGAAGGCCTCCATCTCCCACCGCAGCCCCAGGGGCGGGAAACCCACACGAGGGTCTTCACCGCAGCCCGCAAGGGGAAAGATCAGGGATTTCTCAGGATTAAGACGCAGCCCAGAAGCTGCACCAAAGCGTTCCAAGTGGCGTAACAAGATCGGTAGCGACTCCCGCGGGGAGGTCAGGTAGAACAACGCATCATCCGCATAAAGCGAAACCAGGTGTACCACATCCCCCACTCGTATTCCCCAGGGTGCCATCTCCGCGCGCAGTGTCACTGCAAGGGGCTCAATCGCCAGAGCGAACAGGAGCGGTGACAGGGGGCACCCCTGGCGGGTGCCCCTGCCCAACCGCCACTCCTCCGAACGGGCCGCTCCGAGCCTGACCCTGGCCGTAGGTGCGCTGTAAAGGATATGAATCCAAGTGCAGAAAAGGGGCCCCACCCCCGCCAACTGAAGCACCTCCGACAGGTACCCCCAGCTAACTGTATCGAAGGCTTTAGCCAGGTCTATCGAAACCAGGACCTGAGGATCCTCTCTATCGCGCACCTCATGAAGAACGTGGTTCAGGCGCTGGAGATTCATGGCGGTGTTGCGGCCCGGAATGAACCCGCACTGATCATGATGAACCAAGTGCGTCATGTGTGGAGCCAGCCGGGTGGCCAAGATCTTAGTAAGAATTTTGGCGTCGGTATTGATTAAAGTGATCGGCCGGTAGGCCGCAGGATCACAGTCATCCCCACCCGGTTTCAGGAGCATGCAGACCTCACCCTGCTGCATGGTAGGCGGGAGCGCGGCTCGCTCCATTGCTTCATGGTAAACCTGCAAGAGATGGGGCGCGAGGGTATCAGCAAACGCCTGGTAAAACTCTGGGGGAAAACCGTCTCCACCCGGTGACTTAGCCCTCGGCAGGGCGGCCACCGCCACCTTGACCTCATGGAGTGTCACTGGAGCATCCAGGTCCTCGGCATCCTCTTTAGAGAGGGTCTGAAGGGGCAAATCCCGGAGGTATGGCTGATAGGACGCCTCTGTCACCAAGGGGTCAGCGGTATAGACCTTCTGCAGATGTGTGCGGAGCACCGCAAGCAGGTCCCGTTCCGAGTGTACCAGGACCCCAGCGGGGTTTCCCAACGCAACAATCCGCGCAGGGGCTGATTCCCTTCGGAGAATCCAGGCCAGCAACCGGCCCGACTTGTCCCCCTCACGGTGAAGGCGTTGGCGATATCGACCAAGAGGGAACCTATCTAGCCGGTCTAGGATATCATGGACGCCTTCCCGGGCTGTCCGCTCAGAGTCCATGTTCGACCCGTCCGGGTCCGGCAAGGACTGGTAGTGGCTGAGGCGCTCCTCAGCACTCGCGAGGTCACGGAGCAGCTGTTTACGGACTCCATACGTCAGACCCATACAAGCGCCCCGCACGACTGCCTTAAGGGCATCCCATTTGGTCGCAAAAGGGATATCACTCACAGCCCAGTTCAGGTCCAGATAAGTACGCAGGGACGTCTCCACATGGTCCCGTCCCACCGGATCCTGCAGAAGATCCCCTGGCATCCGCCAGGTCCTAGGGCGGGAGGAGCGGTCCGCCCACTGTACCGTGCACGTCACGGGCGAATGGTCGGATAAGAACCGGGCCTGATGTGTGACCGATAAAACAATGGATGCGCCAATGTTTGCCGCAAGGACCCTATCGAGCCTGCTATGCGTGTTATGCGTGGGGGTATAACACGTGTAAAGCTTCAGTCCCGGATTGCCGAGGCGCCAGACATCTACAGCACCCAAATTATCCATCACCTCCCGGAGTCGCGTCGTCATCCGAGGTTTTGTACCCGCCCGGGGGGGATGCCTGTCCAGCAGTGGATCCAGTACACAATTAAAATCTCCAAACCAGAGGAGGGGGGCATCTAGGTCCGTCGCTATAAGCTCCTG
Source organism: Lissotriton helveticus (assembly GCF_964261635.1). Taxonomy (NCBI): domain Eukaryota; kingdom Metazoa; phylum Chordata; class Amphibia; order Caudata; family Salamandridae; genus Lissotriton; species Lissotriton helveticus. The sequence goes on from NC_136068.1 coordinate 1,792,750,578, forward strand.
CAGGCCGGTAAAGAAACTCGGGTCATCTACGTTAGGTGCATAAGAATTCACCAGCAGGAAGTCCCTCCCATCCAGTTTCACACGTATAAGAACATATCTACCCTCAACATCAGCCTCAACATACTGGACTGCTACGGGAACCCCTGGAGCCACCCAGATCAGGACCCCCCTAGCATAGGTAGACAAGGAGGAATGGAACACCTGACCCCTCCATTTCCTCGCCAATTTAAGAGCACCCTCTTCATTCATATGCGTTTCCTGCAGGCACGCCACTGATACTCCATGCCGACGAAGGAAGGATAGCACCCTATGCCGCTTGGAGCAAGTACCCAGGCCACGCACGTTCCAAGTTAAAAATTTGAATCCCATAAGCGTTGGTCTTGCCCATCCGGGCACCCAAGTGTAACCTCTGCAAACAGCCTCGTAGGGGCGCAAACCGTAGTACACACTATGCCAAAAACAAACACCCCCCACCACTCCCCCCAACCCCACATTACCCGCAACTCCTCAGCCCCTGGAACAGTCCCACCCCCTCCCCCACCCACGAGCAGGAATGACTCCATAGGAAAACACACCGACCCAGTCATCCCACGCCAGCGCCAGCCAAAAACAATAGGACGCAACACCCCATCAGAACCAGTCCCCCCCCCACCCGCGAGCAAGAGGACAGCAACAACCAAGAACGCTACTCTGCCCTTCCCCTGCCAGTGCCAGGACGTGCACAGCCACCCCATACACCACACGCACCCCACACTCACACACAACCAACCAAAACCACCCACCCTCCCCCCCAACTCCCCGAGGACCCAATGTTCCAGGACAGTCTCTGGGAATGTCCACGAAAGTCAGTTCCAATGCTGGGCGACGGTACGCCATAAACTCTTGGACCTCGCACCACTTCGCCTCGGCCAACCTGGTATCCATCCTCCGTGCAGCCCACCAACCAGGGCTCCCAGCGCCAGGTAGAGACAGCATTGGGCAGGCAAAAAACCAGAAGGGGCGACTCACCCAACCTCCCAGGGCAACCACATTTTAATTAGACAGTACCTCATAGCAGAGTTCACTCATGCCGTGATTCGGAGAGGGCAGTTTCCGGCACCACCGAGGGAGCAGAGTGTACATCCAGCAAAGGTTCCTGCAAGGTATCTGGGACCAGGATCTCGCCAGGTGCAGGGGCCTCAGGTGACTCCGGAGCGGCCCCCGCCGTCGATGGCCTCACTTGTAGCGCCCCATCCTCTCCTATGGTAATCCGGGGCTCGGGAGAACCCCGGGATCCAGACCTGCGTCTCCCTCTGCCTCGCCGGCGCCTCTGGGGGCGGGTCCCCCAGGTCTCGCGGGGGCCACCTCGCTCACCAGGTGGTAGGTCGTCTCCCCGTATCTCGCGCCACTCCCACACCTCCGCCGGGGACTCGAAGAAGTGAGCGCGTCCTTGGGAGAGCACCTTGAGTTTGGCTGGATAGAGGAGCATGTATTGTAGCTTCACGTCCCGAAGCTTCTGCTTGACTCCCAGGAAGGACTTCCGTTGCTCCTGCACCTGTTGAGTATAGTCAGGGTAGATGGAAACTCGACTATTTTCAATGGTGATGGACTCCTTTTCTCTCGCGGCCCGTAGGATACAATCACGATCCTTATAATTCAGGATCTTTGCAATGATGGCTCTAGGTGGCTCGCCTGGACGTGGAGGGGGAACCAGGGCCCTGTGTGCCCTCTCGATGACAAAGACACTGGACAGTCCGGTCGGGCATAGCTGGGTACGGATCCACGTCTCCAAGAAGCGTTCAGCGTTTCCCGCCTCAAGGCGCTCCGGCATGCCCAGGACCCTGATGTTGCTCCGACGGGACCTGCCTTCTGCATCTTCCGCTCTTCTCTCCAGCGCACGGGTAGTGGACGTCAGGTGCGCGACAGATTTCTGCAGGGAGGCCACTTCAGTTTGTAATTGTGCGATGTTGCCCTCCGCGTCCGAGACCTTGTCTGCTACCTTACGGAGGTCCGTCCGGAGGAGGTTTACATCGATCGACACAGTCTCGATCTGCCTCTCCAAAGCAGAATGGGAACCCTGGATCGCCTTCAGGATCTCCGCTCGGGAAGGTTCATGCGGTTCATCGCCCCCATCGTCCGGTCCCGTCTGCCGCGTGATCCTCTGTGATGGCAGTCTTGGGGTGGTATACTGCACAATGGTGTTGGGTTGAGAGGATTTCGCAGTCCTGTCCTTGCGGGTCGTCCTCCTGTGGGGCAGTCCGGGAACCCCCCTAAGGCGTCTAAGCTAGGACTCGCCCGGTCCCACCGGGTAGGCACAGATCCCAACAATAGAGCGAAGGCGGGAGGACCGGGGGAGGGGACGATTCAGCAGGGCGCGCCAGGCAAATCCGGCCCAAGCGACGACCCCCACCACCAGCCAAGAGAGAGCGTGGCAACCAGTGAGCAAGATGCACTCACCGAGCTGGGCGGGAGGACATCAAATAATCGGAGCAAAAGCAGCTTACCGCCAACCAGCGCACCTCAGGCGAGCCCCCTCCAGTTCCAGGTGCAGCAGTGTGATTTCCAAGCCTCTTGGGGCAGCACAGTCCGAGCTCCGCCGCCACACAGGGGAGGGTCCGCTCCGGCAGTCAGGGAGAATAGCACGCAGTGTATGGGGGGGCCCCAAGTCGCCCCAGAGGATGACACAGCAGGACGCCACCAGGCACAGCGCCAGTGCAAGTTCCACGTGGGATGGTCTCCGGAGCACTCCGCAGTAGGGACGGAGGCCGCAATCCCCACCGCTGCAGGGACACCACAGGGGATAGTCTGCGCAAAGCGCACCAGCTCTCAGTGCAGAGGCGGGCCGCAATACCACCAGGTCCGGCGGAGCAGCGTCCAGCCCTCGGCTATTTCAGCACCTCAGTCCCACGGAAGTCGCGTAGAGCCCCAGGCCCCAGGGGAAACACTCACCCTGAGCTGCTCTCCGCAGCCGGGAGCTCCGTCGTAGGATAGGGCCGGCGGGGGGAGGGGCCAGCACCTCAACCCCCTGCACAGGTCAGCAGGACGTCCACTACAGGTCTCTGACCATCGGGCGGTCCGCCGTGCATGCTAGCACTTCCCCAGCCAGGATATTTCCGCAGCAAGCGGGCTGCACGCACCGCTACTCTTCCGCGCAGGCCCAGTCCGCGGTCTCGCGTAGAGACAGGCGGGGCCCTCCGAGCGCCGCAGTGGTCTCCGGCGGCGTTAACGGGGCACCGGAGGCTCTCCAGTCGACGTGGCGGTCCCAGACAGGACGAGAAAGGATCCGGACCGTCAGCTCCTCTGTGGAAGGTCCTGGAAGGATCTTTTTGGGCAGGATATTAAGGGTCCCCGGATGGAGCTGGTGAAGCTCACGTCCTGTCGGCCATGCTGCTTGGCCACGCCCCCCGTATTACAAGTTAAAGAATGCTCAGGAAGTGTCAATATGGTTTATCCCAAATGTATTATATCCTTGAATGACATACCCGTCACCATGTTTGCTGATTTATGTTCCCCATTTACGTTGGTAAACAATAATGATTGTGTTTTGAGGGCCTCGGGAGGAATACGTTACAGAAAGCAGATGTTGCACCCACTGGTTATAACAAAGAGCCTTTACCGCTCCTAGGCATGAAGGAGATGCGCATTGGGTTCAAGGGCAGGGATATGTATGGTAAAGTGTACATTGTAGAGTCTGGATCCAACCTGTTAGGATGGCAACACCAGAAGGAACTGGGAATCATCTTGGATCCTATAAGGAAGAACAGGTTCTACTGACTACAGATAACCTGTGCAGGGGCACTATTTGTGACTAATTTCCTAGATTGTTTCGGGAAGAGCTGTGCCTTTTTCACGACTTTCAGCACAAAATAAAACTTAAAGCCAACACCAAACCAGTAGTACACAAACTACATCCTGTACAACAACAAATGAAGGAACCCATGGAGAAAGAGCTTAACAAACTGTGTGACATGGGAATCATACAACCTGTAGAATGTTCAGAGTGGTTGGCGCCAGTCGTCATCGCAGGCAAGGCCAATGGAGATGGAATTGGCCTGTGTGTAGACTTAAGGAACCTCAATTAGAGCATATGGATATAAAGACACCCACTGCCGAACATAAACGAGATGCTCAGCACCATGTCCCAGGCGAAGTATTTCAGTGTCATCGACCTATCCATGGGTTACCACAAGGTTGACCTGTACCCAGAATCTAGACCTCTCACGGCATTCATAACACCTCAAGGTGCGTACATGTTCAGGAGTATGCCGTTTGGGTTAGTGTCCACTCTGGCGGTTTTCCAGAAAGTAATGCAACAGATTCTAAAGGGGGTTGACTGCTCCATTTACTTCCAAGATGATATCATGGTGTATGGATGCGATCTGGAAGACCCGAATAATACCCTCAGACTCGTATTTAAGAGGCTCACGGATGCAGGGTTAACAGTACAGAAAACCAAGTGCTAAATAAGGACGATGTTGGTTGATTACCTGGGACATTCAATTTCAGAAGAAATATTTAGGCCCAAAGGCAACCTGCTCAGTGCTGTGAGAGATGCCCCATATCAAAGAAAACAAGAATGAGCTCAAGTCATTCCTAGGATTAATGGAATACATGGCCAAATGTATAAAAAAACTTTGCATCCAAATGTGAACCGGTGAGAGAGTTATTAAAACAAAAAAAGGAACTTGAATGGAATGAACAACATAAATCAGTGGTGGATACACTCAAACAAGAGATCTTAGGTTCGGCAGCTTTACGGGTATTCGATCCACAAAACAAAACCATCCTCCCAACTGACGCATCCAACAAGGGATTGTGGGCCACCCCATCCCAAAGAAATGAAAAAGAGGAAATGATTATTGCCTTCGCATCACATTGCCTGACAAATGCTGAGAAGAATTACTCTGTAGTTGAAAAGGAGGCCCTGGCGTGTTTCTGGGCTGTGAAGCATTTTAAAATCTTCCTGTGGGGGCTTAGTTTCACCATTCGTACAGACCATAAGCTCATACACCTTCATTTTCGCTGTGAAAGGTATGGAAAATTGTACTCCTCGAATTGGAAAATGGATCCTGGGATTAGAGAATTTCAACTACAAAGTCGAGTACGTCCCTGGTGAAGACAACAGAATTGCCGATTTCTTGTCTAGGTCACCCTGGGAAATGGAGCATCCTGAAGAAATGCTGGACAGCCCCATTTTGGTTGTAGAAGACCCTGTCATTACAGAAGAAGAGTGGATGAAAAGCATGGAAGAGGACAAGGTTTTTGTAAGGCTGAAAAGTGTATTGGGAGAAAAGTGGCCTAATAGATGCAGTGACCTGGAAGAGGAACTCAGGGACTTCTGGGAAGTCAGGAATGATTTGAGCATCATACGTGACAGAATCTACCGTCAAGCAAAAGTTGTTCTACTAGTGAGTCTCAGAAGAGGAATATTGGATCTGGTGCACAAAGGTAATCTGGGACGCAGCATTACCAAGAGTAGAGTTCGGGCCAATTTCTGGTTCCTCAGGATGGATGCCATGACAGTACAGCTAGTGAAGGACTGCGTCAGCTGTGCCAGGAGTGACACGTCCAAATTCATACTTAAGGTCCCTTTGTCCCCTGTTAGAGTGCCCAATAAGCCGTGGAGTAAACTAGCAATGGTGGAGTTCAGACAAAGTTGTCAAGTCCCAAATGGATTCATAATTTTGGTTCCTTCTGTGTATGGTGCCGGTGTGTATAGGGAGGGAGGTGTGTTATAATCTTCCTTTCTGTATAATGGGTTGTTCCGTCCCCCTCCCTTTCCCCTCTCCTTGGTTTCTCCCACCTGGAGTTGACAGTAAAATGTTAGTATCTTACTGCAGTTATGGAGAGTGGATGGCCACTAAAGCAGTTCTCTTGCCTACTCTGTTTCCTGTCATCTATACTTTTAGCACAATGACGTTGGGCATGAACTTTATACATAGATTTTATACAGGAGATGGTAGTGCTGCTGTGCTTCCAAAAATCCTCATGTATAATGTATGAGATTTCGAACTAGGGAAAACTCGCATACTGAATGCAGTGCTGTATCTAGGTAAAAGGTCAGTCCCTGTCAACAATGACGAGTGCAATGTAGGGAACAATATAGGTGAAGGAAATTGAAATTACAGAGGCCTATATTATGGTACCTATATGGAATACAACAGCATGCATGGAGATTTGAAAGGTGCATTTATATTTATGACTGTCACAGAGGATTTGTTACGTCGAATGTCATCGTCTCTTCAGTAACAATATGATTTTACCTTATGGCAGGTGCATGAATGACCAATAAGCTCCTATTTAGGACACACACCCATGAAAATTTTTTGTGGGTGAGCACCGTTAGTACAATTTAGGGGTCTTACATCAGGGAGATTAGGAATCGCATTCTTTTTGGGCCTTAAGAATTGCCACTGATCCCCAAGGAGGGATAAATAGGCGCGAAACATGTCGACCATTAGTTGAACTCAGGCAACATTACTTCCCTTAGGACACCTATCTCTGTTTTATTCTTAACCAGGAAACCAACTGATATTAAAATTAATAGATTGCCTTAGTTATTTCTAGACTAGTTCAGCCTTGGGAATTCTGTAGGGCCACAACAGATTAAAAGATCTCTGGCAAAGAGCCCCTGGTGGGGCGTTGCAGCGCTCACCCCACAAGGAGCTTGGCTCCATGGTGAAACATACCATGTCGGTGGGTGAGGAAGGCTCCATTGCCCATGACAAGTCCTGAGCTCAGGAGGAGTACTTTATGAAACTGCACACCTGATTGATTTGTGTGTGCTGATATTGTCACAGTCATATACACTTAATCGGTTTATTTCAACATTCCTCGTTGGGGTGCAGCAAAAAGGACCAGTAACTGACACCAGCCTGATGTTTAGCACCTTCCATATGCTGGTAATGTCATGTCCGATTGGTGGAGTCTGTGCTGGAGCTGCATGACCCTACCTGGTGAGGCTGGGGCGCTGCTTCCAGGGGACAGCTTTTCTAGGTCATTCTGACACCTAAAAATATTGTTAAGGTGAGTAACCTGCAAAAATATGATGTACCTATCAAAAATATAGTACCTTTTAGTTCTCTTCATGAAAATGGCTATATCTAAATCTTCAGGGACTATTGGAATCTAAATGGTGTACGAAATGGATAAAGGTGGGGCACACAAAGCCCCTCTCTTGCTTTCTCATCACATTTTTTCTCACTCCCAATGCTTGCTGACATTCATCATTATTTCTCGCCCAGCTTTTTAGGTGCAGGGTCAGTGCATAATTTGATGATCTGAGTGCATGCCATCCAGATACCCTATCACTGACCACCCCTACGATGAGGAACCCATGCGTCATTGCTTTGATCCTTGCCTCTCTCCTCACTAACGGTAAATTTATTGCCATTCTTCATTTCTCTACATCTTTTTTTTTAAATGTTGTATTGAGTTTTCCATTGCATAATGAAAGAAAGCAATTCAGTCCTGTAGGCAAGTGTGAACAGTACAGCAAAAAGATTATTTTAAGGTTCCTTACAGAACAGATCTTCCCTGTATTTCAGGTGTGAAAGAGCATCCCTGCCACTTGGTGTTCCTACTTTTGGGTCATAGATGGGATATCCTAATATATGCCCTGCATTACAATCCTCTCTTGCTATCTATTGCCTTCTGGTATAGCAAGCCTAGAAGGGGTGAGATGTGTAGTTCTCTTCGGTGTTTCATTGAAGGCCCTGATGAGCTATATGTATTTACTCAGTACTGTACACTCTACAAAACAGCTATTTTATACAATGTCATTGTTTATTTGCTAAATGTAGTGCCATAGAAAAGACTCAGAACTGCATCAAAGCAGCCATAAGATAAACAGCCAAACAATTAAAATACACTAAATAAGATTTCAAGCTTACAAATATTAGTTATAGTAATAGTAATAACTTTATTTCAAGATTAGTTAAAACCTTCGCAAACAAGTAAAACATAAATTCACAAGAAGTAGCTTCACCATTAAATAATGCTAAAAGATTACAAATGTGTTGTAATTCTATAAAATTGCGGAGGAATAAAAACTAATAGATGAGATAGTTCATTATAAGACTTGTTCTCGTGGATAGTTACACCCTGTGAAGAAATGTTTATGGAGAATATAAAGGTCGATGAACTCTGAGCCGGCCTATGCTGACTGCTGACAGCTTAGCGACCAAGGAAGTATTCGTGGATCTAATCAACGCCCTAATGGTCGGCGCTGTTATGCTTGTCTCATAAACCAGCTGGCATAGCATGAAGACCGGTAACTTGTGGACCTTCCAGGCTTAACTTTGGGTTTGCTTCCCTCATAAACCGAACAAGGCTGCAAGCAAGGCGGATATTACTGCCCTCAAAACAGGCCTTTACCGCCTCCCTGCATGATCGAACCTGACTTGCAATCAGGAGCTGTTTTAGAAACTGTCTCCTTTCCACTCCCAAGCCATTGCAGATGCATAGTAGATGTATTACGTCTTCATTTTGATCTCCACACAGTCTGCAGCAGTTAGAGAGAGTTTGTTTCCACGGAGGAAGGTGGGGCTTTGCTGGTAGGATTCCCAGCCTCAGATGTAGGAACCGTTCTTTTGTAATTCTTGAAAAACCTGTTCCTAAGTATAATTGGGGCTTTGTTGACATGTAGCTCTGGATTACAAACCAGCCGTGGACCCTCCTGCTGAGGGCAGCTTTATCTTCTGCAAGAGATACAATCTTTACTGATTGTTTACCAGGACCGTGAAACTTTTCTGGAATGAGCAGGAGTCCCATAGGTCCTGTCTAGCTAGCAGCTTGATTGCTGAATGAAGGTAACTCATCGCTGGACTATCATTTCTCCTTGTGATTTCCAACCACAGGTGTGAGTTCAATGTGCCCGGCTCGGCTCCCTTTATTTTAAACCCGCTCTTGGCGTAGGCCCCTTTCGTGAGATTTGCTGCTTTTGCAGTCCGAACTCTAATCTTATTTGGGCTGGTGAGGTGAATTGCGGAAGAATGAATATTATTCTTAGGGCCTTGGTGACCACTGTGTCCAAAGTAGCCACGTCTTTTCCTCTCATTGCTTCACTTCTATACGTGATGGAGGGTAGCAGCCGTGCTCGAAGCACTTCTAGCAAAGGGAGAAGGCTAGGACCGGTTATTTTTTGCTTGATGTTTCTTAAAGCAGTGCGGTCCCTCTGCCTTTGATGGATGCTTTCTGTTTGGAAAATGAGCCATTTCTCTCAAATATGATTCCCAAATACTTGTACTCCTCTGTTGACACCAGCAGCCGGTTATTCATTGACCATCGCGGGTAGGGTTTGTTAAATCCTTGGTTTAATACCATTACTTTAGATTTTCCAGGTTTATGGTCAGCCCATTTTTATCAGCGAAGGTACTTGTGGTGTTTATCAGATGCTGGAGGCCAATTGGGGTACGGCTGATTAGTAGCAGATCATCTGCGTACAAGAGGTTCGATAGAGTTAGGCCCCCCAGGTTTGGGGCGTGATGGTTGCACTTGTCCAGCTCGGTGGAGAGGTCTGAGACAAAAAGGTTGAACAGGGTTGGGGCCAGGACACAGCCCTGCTTCAGCCCTTTAGTAGTTGGTATTCTCCTAAAGAGGGTGTCTCCCGCTACGACTTTAATCTGGACCCACGTTTCGGAGTGAAGCAAAATTAGCTGGTTTAGAAGGTTTGTGGGAATTCCCCCTCCTTGCAAGTTTGGCCCAGAGTATCCCCCTATTGACGCTGTCAAAAGCTGCTTTATAGTCAATAAAGCAGACGAATAGCGGTTTGTTGATATTTTTGGAGGCGTCAGACAAAAGAGAAAGGGCGAGAATATTTTGTAGTCCCCAGACCTTCTGGAAAGCCAGTTTGATTGATGGGAATTAGGTTTTTTTCCTGAGCCCAAACTGTAAGTTCATTTAGTAAGAGCCCTGCATAGAATTTGGCTTCAATGTCGATTAAAGCAATGAGCCTATAGTTTTTTGGGACTGTCATGGCGCTTTTTTTGTGGATCGGTGAAATAATTGAGCCTTTCCTGGAGTCAGGGATTCTCTCACTTTCCAGGATGTTATTGTAAAGGGGAAAGAGTGCTTCAACCCAGTAGTTTGAATCCTGTTCAAATATGATTGGCGGAAGACCGTTGGGCCCTGGAGCTCCGTCTTTCCAACCTTTCTTAATTCTGCCCCCAAGCTGCTTGGTTTTTAAGACGATGGGAAGGTCCGCTCCTTCAAATCTGGATTGCTGTTGGTCGCTTTGGAGCTCCAGTGAGACTTCCGCGGATTCGCCAGCTTCTGTGTTGAAGTGACTCAGTAGGTGCTTTGCCCAGATGTCCTCAGTTATATATGAGTTGATTCCTAGAGCTGATGGATTCTCTAGGGTTCTGATGGTCTGCCAAAACCTGGCACTGTTGTTGTTTTTTGCGTCATATGTCAGTTTAGCCCATATTGATTCGTCCCTTTCTTTTTTGGCGAGCCAGATAATTTTTTTCCTGCGTGCCTTAAGCCTCCTTAATTCGGACTGGATGTAATCAACTGGCCCGTGTATACGCAGACTGCGCAATACCCTGTTGATGTTGATTTTTAGCTCCCTTAGTTCGGCGTCCTGGTGTCGTGAGAGGTGGATTCTTTCGCTTCGTGCCTGCTTGCATGAGGCGGCCCGAAATTTTTTTGGTCTTAGTATTCCTTCTGTTGGCTTGTTTTTTTACTTTGTTGGGTGGAAGCTTTCCATGAAGTTCTCCCATACCGTTAAATGGCTGGTGCTTAACTGCTTGCTTTCCTCCCATCTTTTTTTCGCAAGGGCCTGGAGTTGTTCTGGATCGCGGGTGTTGCATTTGATTCGCCGGTGGTTTGCTGTTATCATTAAATTTGTGTCCTCCATTGGGTGGGTAGTTGCTGTTCCGTAAAGCATCGAGTATAAACTCTTGGGGCTGGTGGTTGCTGTAATCCTGATTTCCGATCCAAAACCCTTTTATTAGGCTGAAGATCGATAGAGACGTGAAAGTGTAGTCAATTGCGGTGTTACATTGGGCAGTGTGGAAGGTGGCGGCCTGTGGGGGGTCCCCTGCGAAATGCCCATTTAATGCAACCAAAGACAGATTCATCAGCTCGGTCAGAAGGTCCCTCGAGATTTTGGATGACTTGGATTGACGCCGATTCCGGATCCAACACCGCCGACAGTGAGAGCCTGCGTGGGACAGCTCGTGCCTCCATCCTGGTCGTCGAAGACACCTCCTGGTCCACGTGGCTGCAGCGTCAAGCGTCCACTCTTCACCTGAACACGACGACGACATCTGGTTCCTTCCTGGTTCCACTCCAGTCACTGGCTAGTGACTGTGAACATTGTCCCCTCTGCTTTCAGGTCTCCTTCTTCAACAATCCACCCTTGGATTGCACCGGACATCTTCCTCCTGGTTGCCTGCAGCATCTTTTCTTGCAGGCTCCCTAGACTTCAACGCGAGAACCCGACGCACTTTGAACCCTATGCACCCGCGGCCCGTGGGTGAGGTAACAAGAGCATTTCGGTGCTCAAGGGTAGTTTAACTGTCTTAGTGTCCAGTTCCACAGTCGTTTTAGTCCTATCTAGTCAGGATTGTCCGTACTCACCTTTAACTTGAACTGTACTGTCCATAGACGTTGTTACGCATCTCGTGTGTGAGTTCACACTCTGCACACGCGTTCCGTGGGCCTCCTATTACTTACCTGAAGTTAGTGTAGCGTGGTCCCATCGATCCTACAGCCTCTGGACAGCTCCATTCCTTCTATTGACTTTCACATTCCACTTACTTAGTATATGGTTTGTCGTGCCCCTAGGGCACCATTGTGATTTCGTGCAACTTAACGTATTTTTCAGAAGAGATTGTCATGTGCTTAGCCCTCTGACCTCATAAAGAGTTCAGAGGTGTTGTTATTAATAAATATACTGTTTATTTTCATAACAACCTGTGTGGTGTCCTTTCATCTGGTATTCAAGGGGTTATATTGTGGTAAAACAGCTGGCTTCACATGCCAAAAGAGTTTAGCCTAAGACTGCTTTGTCCATGCTACCCTTAGGATAGCTGGTCTATAAGGTTGACTTACAACCAATCACCATAAGGGGTGTTTGGACTGATACAAGGTGATCACTAGAACTAGTGAGCATCATATATCAGGCCAACTTCTCACATTGGTGTGCAGCGGTTGGGATTTGAGCTTGCTGTTGTTTTTACCACGTATAATCTTGAAATATCATTTGAAAGATCACATAAGGTACTCTAGGAACACATAACAAGCTTAGAAATACTCTGAGTTCTACTGAACCAGCTGTTGTAGTAGAAAGGGCCTAGCACACCCTGACTACAACTCTTAGCAAGGGATCAGTAGGAAAACCCATAGTGTAGGTAAGTGCATCACTTGCACCACACTAGAAGCATGTCTACCCATGGAGAGTCTTCAGAGACTCCCCTAGTGGTTAGTGACCCTCCACAGGTCCTTTCCAGATATGCAGCTCTCAGTTTCCAGGAGATGAGACAATTGTGTACCTCCAGGAAATTGAAACAGGGTTCTAACCCTACCACTCCTTTTCTGTTAGGTCTCTTAGAGACATATGATGCTAGAAAGGCTTCTCATACAGATGGGAGCATGCCAGCCTTAGAGGGTACCCTTGGTGATCCAGACCTCCCTGAAACAGTAGATGTAGAAGAGGAGGAGGAAGAAGAGGAAGTCTCTGGGGATGAGGCAGACAAAGGTCCTGAGATAGTCAGCAGACTTACTAGGGCCCACTTAGACCTACATAGGGAAGGATCTGGGGGACCCCCAGTACTGACCCTCAGCAGGCCTAACTTTGGAGTTAGAAGAGACAGGTCTCATTCTAGGGACTCCAATAGATCTGTGCACTCTCATGCCTCTTCTCAGAAGAGAATGACTTCTCCCCAGAGGAGAATGACTTCCCCTCAGAGGAGAGAACATGAAGCAAGGATGAAACAAGCTAATCTGAGGATCCAGAGGGAAGAACTTGCACTTGCCAAGGAGAAGCTTGCCTTTGCTAGACAGCAAGAGTTGAGTGGGGTAGTCCCCACTGGTGGCAGCAATATCCCCAAGGATAAAGACAGGAGTTTTGACAATAGACACCTGTGTAAAATAGTGCCCCCCTATAAGACAGGGGATGACATCCACAAGTGGATGACTGCTTTGGAGAGAGCCTGCAAAGTACAGCAGGTACCCCAGAGTCAGTGGGCAGCTATATTGTGGCTCTCCTTTGAAGGCAAAGGTAGAGACAAGCTCCTCACTGTTAGAGATGAGGATGCTAATGATTACCAAGTCTTGAAACTTGCACTGATTGATGGGTTTGGCTTAACCACTGAACAATACAGGTTAATGTGCAGGGATACCCAGAAAACTCAGGCTCAAGATTGGACTGACTTTGTTGATTGTGCCACTAAGGCTCTGGAGGGCTGGTTACTGGCAAGTAAAGTTACTGATTACACAGGATTGTATAATCTAATTATGAGAGAGCAAATCTTAAATAATTGTCAGAACCAGTTGTTGCATCAGCACTTGATTGACTCAGATCTGACCTCTCCCCAAGAATTGGGAAAGAAGGCAGACAGAGGGGTCAGGACAAGGGTCAAGCAGCAGAACCAGAACCAGGGTGGTGGCCAGAAGAAAGCAGACCAGAAGGGTAATGAGAATAAGCAAAATGACCAGAAGTCTTCAACAGGGCCCCAACAATCTAAGGAGGGTGGGTCCCAGAATTCCCAAAAGAAGAAGAATGATGGCCCTAAGAAACCATGGCGCCAATACTGTAAAAGTAAGACTCGCGGGTTTAGTGAGTGCACCAAGAAAGGCCAAACTCCTACCACTACTGTCCCTAAGACACCTGCACCCCCTAGTACAGTTAGTAGTGGCAGTGTACCTCCCAAGGCTATAGTTGGGTTAATCCTGGGAACTGAGGTGGGTTCTGACTTAGTTAGAATACCAACTCAGGCAGTTCTTGTTTGTACTGGGGACATGAATATGACCCCTACTATAAGTCCCAGTACTCTGGGCAAATACAGACAAACGCCTTTAATCAATGGAAAGATGGCTCAGGCCTACAGGGACACACGTGCCAGTGTTACTATGGTGACACCAACATTTGTGGACCCTGACCAGATCATGCTAGGTTCAGACTACCTAGTGACCAATGCTAGCAATGTCACTACCAATCACAGTATGGCAGTTGTTAATTTCTCCTGGGGAGGGGTAACTGGCCTCAAAAGGGTTGTAGTTAGTTCAGACCTCCCAGTAGATTGTCTTTTGGGCAATGATTTGGAATCCTCACTGTGGTCAGATGTGGAGTACAGGACTCATGTAGAAATGCTAGGTCTCTCCTCACATGTGCTTGCTGTGACTAGGTCACAGGCCAAGAAATGCCCAGCTGAACTAGTGCTGGATCCTGGAAGAATGGACCAGACACTACCCAAGAGAAAGAGCAGTAGGGGTAAGGTTGACCCTTCCCCCCTGCCTCAGGATGAGGATCAGCTCTCTCAGGAGACTGACCCCAAGACCCCAGAAGGAACTGTCCTAGAGGAGCTTGAGCCTGAACAGGTTGAGTTTCTTGGGACAGGGGGACCTTCCAGGGCAGACTTGAGGCAGGCACAGTTAGACTGTTCCTCTCTTGAACCCCTCAGACAGCAGGCTGCTGCTGAGGCTGCAGGGAATGCTACAGGTGCCCATAAGGTATAATGGGACGATGGACTCCTATACTCTGAGGCAAGAGACCCCAAGCCTGGTGCTACCAGGAGGCTGGCCATCCCCTTGTCTCTTAGAGGTTTCCTTCTCACCTTAGCCCATGAAATTCCCCTTGCAGGTCACTTAGGCCAGAACAAGACTTGGGACAGGCTAGCCCCACACTTTCACTGGCCTCATATGTCTGAGGACACAAAAGAGTTTTGTCGCTCATGTGTCACCTGCCAAGCCAGTGGCAAATCAGGTGGCACAACAAAGGCCCCCCTTATACCACTACCTGTGGTGGGGGTTCCCTTTGAAAGAGTGGGGATTGACATTGTTGGACCAATGGACCCCCCAACAGCATCTGGGCACAGATTTATACTGGTGGTAGTGGATCATGCCACCAGGTATCCAGAAGCTATTCCCCTTAGGACCACTACAGCTCCTGTTGTGGCTAGAGCCCTGGTTGAAGTTTTCTCCAGAGTGGGGTTTCCTAAGGAGGTTGTCTCTGACAGAGGTGCAAACTTCATGTCAGGATACTTGACTGCTATGTGGAAGGAGTGTGGTGTAAATTACAAATTTACCACACCCTATCACCCACAGTGCAATGGGCTTGTTGAAAGATTCAACAAGACCCTCAAAGGGATGATAAAAGGGTTACCTGAAAAGCTTAGGCGAAGATGGGACATCCTTTTACCCTGCCTTATGTTTGCTTACAGAGAGGTCCCACAGAAGGGGGTTGGTTACAGCCCTTTTGAGCTTTTGTTTAGACTTCCTGTAAGAGGACCCCTATGTCTTGTGAAGGAAGGATGGGAGTTACCTCTCAAAAAGCCTAATCTTGACATAGTGGACTATGTACTTGGTCTCCGCTCCAGGATGGCAGAGTACATGGAGAAGGCATCTAAAAACCTTGAGGCCAGCCAAGAACTTCAAAAAGCTTGGCATGACCAAAAGGCTGTCCTAACTGTTTACCATGCAGGACAGAAGGTGTGGGTGTTGGAGCCAGTGGCCCCAACAGCTCTCCAAGACAAATGGTCTGGACCCCACATCATCATCGAACAAAAGGGAGAAGTCACCTACTTGGTGGACATGGGAACTCCCAGGAGCCCTCACAGAGTACTTCATGTGAATAGGCTCAAAGCATTTGTTGACAGGGAGGACATGGGCTTGCTCATGGCCACAGATGAGGGGCAGGAGGAAGAGAGTGACCCTCTCCCAGACCTGCTCACTCAGAACCCTGATGATGGGTCAGTAGATGGTGTAGTCTTTTCTGACAGCCTCTCTGAGAATCAACAAAAGGATTGTAAGCAGGTCCTTCAATCCTTCAGACAAATGTTTTCTCTGACCCCCCAGTCAGACAAACTGGTGCACACATGAGGTGGACACTGGAGACAGTCTGCCTATAAAGAGTAAAATCTACAGGCAACCTGACCACGTCAGGGACTGCATAAAGAAAGAAGTACAAAAGATGTTGGAATTGGGAGTCATTGAACCCTCAGAGAGCCCTTGGGCTAGTCCTGTAGTTCTAGTGCCAAAACCTCACACCCAAGATGGTAAGAGAGAGATGAGGTTTTGTGTAGACTACAGGGGTCTCAATGCTGTCACTAAGACAGATGCCCATCCAATACCTAGGGCAGATGAACTGATAGATAAGTTGGCTTCTGCAACTTTCTTAAGTACATTTGACCTAACAGCTGGTTATTGGCAAACCAGGTTAGCTGAGGATGCCAAGGCCAAGACAGCATTTTCTACCCCAGGAGGTCCTTACCAATTTGTGGTGATGCACTTTGGTTTGAAAAATGCCCCTGCCATTTTTCAAAGGTTGATGAACCAAGTTCTCACTGGGTTGGATGACTTTTGTGCAGCATATCTAGATGATATTGCTGTCTTTAGCTCCACCTTGGAGTATCACCTGATCCACCTGAGGAAAGTTTTGGAGGCCCTGCAGAAGGCAGGCCTCACTATCAAGGCTACTAAGTGCCAGATAGGGCAGAGTCAGGTTGTGTACCTGGGCCACCTTGTGGGAGGAGGCCAGGTTCAACCATTGGAGATCAAGATACAGGCCATAAAGGACTGGGCTCCTCCAACCACCCAGACACAGGTCAGAGCTTTCTTTGGCCTGTCTGGTTACTATAGGAAGTTTGTCAAGAATTATGTGTCCATTGTGACACCACTTAATGACCTGACAAGCAAGAAAATGCCAAAGAAAGTTCAGTGGACAGTTAGCTGTCAGAAGGCATTCGATGACCTAAAGCAGGCCATGTGTACTGCACCTATTCTCAAGAGTCCTGACTACTCCAAAACCTTCATTGTCCAAACAGATGCATCTGAGTTGGGTGTGGGAGCTGTTCTTTCTCAACAGAATATTGATGGTCATGACCAGCCCATTGCTTTTATAAGCAGAAGGCTGACCCCTAGAGAGAAACGTTGGTCAGCTATAGAGAGGGAGGCCTTTGCTGTGGTTTGGGCCCTGAAGAAGTTTAGGCCCTACTTGTTTGGAACTCACTTCAGAATTCAGACCGACCATAAGCCCCTACTATTGCTAAATCAGATGAATGGTGAAAACCCCAAACTTCTTAGGTGGTCCATTTCCCTACAGGGGATGGACTTTACAGTGGAGCACAGACCAGGGACTGACCATGGCAATGCAGATGGTCTCTCCAGGTATTTCCACTTAGAACAGTAAGACTCACCTGGTCAAGGTTAGTTTAATGTCCCTAAGTTTGGGGGGGTGGGGGGGGTTATGTAGGAGACTGGGGTCTGCAATCCTATGGTCACCCCAGATTTTTGCTTCACTGGTTTACGACTTTCCCTGGCTGTGGGCCTGCTAATCAGACCCACAGCCTAGCTGTTCTCTCTCTAAATTGACAACCATGTACCTTAGGTGCATATACCAATTGGTACTGGGCCACCTTATCAGTCCCTGTACAGTATACCTTAGGTATCCACGGCATAGGTGTACCCAGGGCCTCCCAGGGGCTGAAGCATGTATTATGCCACCCTGGCTGGCCACCTAAAACTGACACAACTGGCTGCATGACAGCTGGGGCAAGGTGGTGTAAACACCCTTTGCTGTAGATATAGTATACCTATATCTAACCCTAAAATGGACACATATATTCCTATCAGTCACTCCTATGGAAGGCCTTATCAATCCTGAAGGCAGAGTGCTTGGAATTATGTGAGATGGTGCTCTGGCATGAGCTGAGCCCGTTTGCAGCTTGCGGAAACAAGTCCTAATAGCTGTTCCATGATAACGCTATACCATATACTCTTAAGTGCATTATAATCCTCGCGGTTAAATGCCAACTCTGGTATAACATTATCAAAACATGTCGAGTAAGGTCTCATACTATTTGGAATACTGCCCCCTCGCCAACGGGGGTAGCATTCCACCCTTCTAGAGGGACACGACATGTATGTAACTGAGAACCCCGGTTAAAGTTAACTCGAGCCTTGGCATCACAAAATGGATGCTGCCACCACAGACACAAGTCTGACCTCCTGCTGCTGGGAGTCCTTCCAGCGAGGGAGGCTTGGACAAAGGGTTTCCTGCCTTGGGAGGTGCTAGCACCACCCCAGACAGGATTTTGTGTATTGGGTAGGGTAGGCTTGAAAGGAATGAGACATGCCTGGGGCACACAAGGTGCCCTGTGCATACACCGGTTCAAACCAGTTGCTGGGGCACTCCAGCCCCAGCTCTGGCGGGAAGCCGGACAAAGGATAGGGGGTGTAACCACCCCCCTTCCTGGTCCCACCCAGGGGAGGGACCTAGTCAGTAGTGCAGCCCCCTTTAGAAGAATAAAGGTAGGAGCTGGTCCCATTCCAAATTAGATTATCCTGAACTATTCAAGAAGAAGAAACTCTGGCCTTCGACGTTCTTCTCCACAGAAGACTGAAGAATCTCCCTTGTGGACAAGGAGTGTCCACCCTGCACAAGCAGGCACCACCAAGCGTCCAGCGGCATCCCTTTGTCGTCTTCCTTCGAGGATCCAGACTTCAGAGCCCGACGAGACCCGGATTCCCAGACCTCTCCGACCTCAACCCACATCTGCAGCAAAGCTGAGACCCGTGGGTGCGACGAGACACGTGGGACCGGCCATCTTGGAAGAAACTGCACTTCGCTTCCAGCACGACTCCCGAGGTAAACTCGACCAAGTACTTTGGGGACCGAGAAGCCCCAGCCCCGAGCAGCCCCTGCACCGAAGATCAGCCCTCCAGCATCCACGAGATCTGCGTGGGGCCCTTCTGCTTGGTTCCTGCTCGACGCGTTGTCTGGTCACTTGCCGGCTGGCTACTGGCCTCCTAGACGTAGAACCTTTGAATTTTCACTGCTGGTCTGGTTGCTCCAGACTGGCCCTTGCTCCCTTCCAAAAGAGGGGCACCCCGGACACTCCTAGTCCGCACCAGACGCTTTTCCTCCTCACCGCGTGGGTTGCCTTTGCCAAGGCCTGTTGACGCCGATTCCGGATCCAACACCGCCGACAGCGAGAGCCTGCGTGGGACAGCTCGTGCCTCCATCCTGGTCGCCGAAGACACCTCCTGGTCCACGTGGCTGCAGCGTCAAGCGTCCACTCTTCACCTGAACACGACGACGACATCTGGTTCCTTCCTGGTTCCACTCCAGTCACTGGCTAGTGACTGTGAACATTGTCCCCTCTGCTTTCCGGTCTCCTTCTTCAACAATCCACCCTTGGATTGCACCGGACATCTTCCTCCTGGTCGCCTGCAGCATCTTTTCTTGCAGGCTCCATAGACTTCAACACACTTTGAACCCTATGCACCCGCGGCCCGTGGGTGAGGTAACAAGAGCATTTCGGTGCTCAAGGGTAGTTTAACTGTCCTAGTGTCCAGTTCCACAGTCGTTTTAGTCCTATCTAGTCAGGATTGTCGGTACTCACCTTTAACTTGAACTGTACTGTCCATAGACGTTGTTACGCATCTCGCGTGTGAGTTCACACTCTGCACACACGTTCCGTGGGCCTCCTATTACTTACCTGAAGTTAGTGTAGCGTGGTCCCATCGATCCTACAGCCTCTGGACAGCTCCATTCCTTCTATTGACTTTCACATTCCACTTACTTAGTATATGGTTTGTCGTGCCCCTAGGGCACCATTGTGATTTCGTGCAACTTAACGTATGTTTCAGAAGAGATTGTCATGTGCTTAGCCCTCTGACCTCATAAAGAGTTGAGAGGTGTTGTTATTAATAAATATACTGTTTATTTTCATAACAACCTGTGTGGTGTCCTTTCATCTGGTATTCAAGGGGTTATATTGTGGTAAAACAGCTGGCTTCACATGCCAAAAGAGTTTAGCCTAAGACTGCTTTGTCCATGCTACCATTAGGATAGCTGGTCTATAAGGTTGACTTACAACCAATCACCATAAGGGGTGTTTGGACTGATACAAGGTGATCACTAGAACTAGTGAGCATCATATATCAGGCCACCTTCTCACACTGATGCCATATCTATTAGTTAAGTATCATCTAGTCTGTGTTGTTACTTACTTCTGCTGAATCCAGACTTCAGATTTTACTGAAAAATGTCTAAAAAGACCCCCAAAGTCCTGCCTCTGTCTCAAAAAGATTAGCTCATTGGAAGATCCAAGAAGAGAAGGTCTATGAAAAATAAAGGATGTGGTGCCACTATTTCCTGTAATCAAGGTCCCCGTTGGACCGAATTGTGTTGGGCTGTTGCTCGTATTGTATTCTTTCACATAATTAAAATGCACAAATTGGATATAATTCACCCAGGAGTGCAGCTCATTTTCACAGCTCAGTAAAACCTTGTGTATATATATATATATATATATGTATATATATGTATATATATATATATATATATATTCACTGAAAAAACCATAGGTTATAGACCATATATAGTTAGGAATTAGCATTTACAAAACCTTATTTTACTCACACAAAACCATTGAAATTCCATATATAGTTAGTTGCACTAACTATATATCGCGCACCCGCAATCCACTGCTGATGATGTCACATATTACATCATTCATGACATGGTCAGTGACATCACTGATGACATCACTGATGACATCTCAAATGACATCACTGATGACATCACTGATGACATCATCCATTGACTGTGTGTTTCTGTAAAGTTTAAATATGTTTTACATATTGAAAAATGAGTAGATGTAGAAGTGCCTAAATAAAAGATTTAGTAGGTGCGTGACTGACTTTATGAATGAGTAAGTGATTAAATGTGTCTCACTGAGTGCATGGGTTAGTGAGTAAACTGTCTTAATTTGTGCATCATTATGTCTGTTGTTCTGTAAAGTGCTGCATGTGTTGATCAGTAGCTATATGAGTAACTATATGGGTTATTGATTGATTGTCCAAGTATTTGTATGGGAGACTGAGTGTGTGTGTGGCTGGCTGGGAGATGTCTGACTCTGTGCAGATCAATGTGTTCTTGTATCAATGATTGTATAAGAGAGTAAGTATGTGTTAGTATATGTTTGAAAATGTAAGGTACTCTATGTTTAACTGTATAGATTAGAAAATGGAAGTGTGATTGATTCTTTACAGGACTGACTTGGTGTGTGAGTAACTCCATGGATCAGTGGCAGAGTGTGAGTGTCTGTATAGGTGTATGAGTGCATATGATAGTGTTGTAAAGATGAGTGATTGTATGTATGAATGATTGTATGGGTGAATGAGTGAATGTGTGTGTAGACGTAGGAATCAGTGAGTGCGTATGTAGTAACTAGTATTGGTGTGTCAATGGTTTAAAAAATTATATTCTGTATTTAACACTGGGTGTAACAGAGGTTATATTAAAGTGTGAGGAGATGCATTGTATTGTCACATGAATGATATCATCAGTGATGTGACCATTGATGTCAAATGAGATGTCATCAGTGATGTCATTTGAGATGTCATCAGTGATGTCATCAGGGATGTCATTTGAGATGTTATCAGTGATGTCATTTGAGATGTCATCAGTGATGTCATCAGTGATGTCACTGACCATGTCATGAATGATGTAATATGTGACATCATCAGCAGTGGATTGCGGGTGCGCGATATATAGTTAGTGCAACTAACTATATATGGAATTTCAATGGTTTTGTGTGAGTAAAATAAGGTTTTGTAAATGCTAATTCCTAACTATATATGGTCTATAACCTATGTTTTTTTCAGTGAATTTTCAAGGTTTTGTAAATGCTAATTCCTAACTATATATGGTCTATAACCTATGGTTTTTTCAGTGAATTTCATAGGTTTTTTAATAGCAAATTTTTATAGTTTTTAAAAATAATAAATTTTAAATCGAATTTTATATTGTATCATTTTTTTTTTTTTTATTCTTTTTGGTGCGCTCCCGGGGCGCGGACCAGTGAACGCACGCGTAAGCGCAATCTTGCGACGCGCCCCGGGGCGCGTACTGATGAGCGTCCCGATAGCGCTATTGCCGCGAACGAAAACAACATCGTGACGTATTGCGTAGCCGCCACGCCTTGAGTCATAAGCGCGTATCGCGTAGCCGCGAGATGCGTCTTATGACGCACCGCGTAAGCGCACCCGGAAGCGCATACGATCGCGCAACGTAAACGCCCTGATGCGCTTACGAAACACGCCTCGGGACGCGCCCCGGGGCGCGTAGCGTAAGCGCGTCAAACCATGTGACTTTAAAATAACACTTTTCATTGGTTCATAACTTTTTTTTTTTCCAAATTGTGTGAAACCCACCCATTTCTCTCACTATTGCTTTGTACTTGGAGAGAGCAAGAGCTGTTCTGTGTACTTTGTTCATCTCCTACTTTTCTGATCTACAGCAATGGCTGCAAGAGAGTCATCCAGCAGTGATTCCGACGGATTTTTAGATGAGGACCCTCCTAAGCAGAAGAAAAAAACCCATTTCATCTGGAAATTTTATGACATCCCTGAAGGGCAAAAAAAAGTAAACGCTCCAAAAGTAACCTGCAAAATATGTGGTAGTACTTTATCCAGAGGCAATCCTCTGAAAAAATATAGTTTTGGAAATGCTAATTTAATCAGGCATGTGAAAAGAAGACACCCTAACAACTTTGCCAGGGAGAGTGTCCGAGAGCTGGCACGGAATTTACCCACAGATGGCGGCAGCACCTCCACTGGTGGAGCAACACCTTCGGGACCACCCCGTGGAAGAATGGTCCCTAACATTCAGCCGGTGTTTGCTGGCATCAAATTTCTGTGCACAGAGTGTAACGAACTGCTCTGCTATGGGGAGCAGAGTGTTGAACTCATTGCCATGAAGAAACAGCAACACCGCTGCCCTGCCAGTCCCTAAATTTTCACATTTTTTTGCTCCTGTTGAGCAGTTTTGGAATCCCTGTTTTTGTTTTTCCCCTGACAAAAATCCCCAAAAAATATAAAATCGTTTTAAAAAGTCTAAAAAAAATATAAAACAACAAAAACAAAAAAAAAGTTCTTTTCAGAACTACCTCCAATTTATAAAAAAATGCTATTTTAAAAAAAAAAAATAGTGTCATTTTTTATCTCCATGGTACGCTCCCCCGTACGCTCCCCGGTGCGCGTACCGGGCGCTCCCCCCGCGAAAATCGAATTTTTTTTAATTTATTTTTTTACCCGCGGGACCCTTTTATGGCCCCCACATCAAACCTAGGGGGTCAGAGGGGCTCTACCCTGCCCCCTTTTGGTCATTTCCCCCTTTGATTTTTGCCACCTCTTGTGTCTCAATCCTACCGAGACACAAGATGGCGGCCGCTGCGGACTGTTTCGAATGTTTACAGATACCCGAGAACCAATCAGCTTGCCGTGCGCAAGTCGCGTGGCGCGCCCGGAGCGCTCCCAGGTACGCGCACCGGGGCGCGGCTCTAGATATATATCTTTTTTCAAACCTAATTTACTCAAAATTCACAGGAGCACATATCTTGAGACCTAGCAAAGGCACATCGGGCAAACAATATCTACAATTTTGCCAAGTTTCGTGGAAATCCATTCAGCCGTTCGGGCTAAAAGTGAGGCCAACCGCCCTATGGAAATTAACATGGGAAAAACACGTTTTGGGCCCCCCTTTTTTCTCAGCCCCCCCTTGACAAACCCCCCCTAAATTTTCAGTTGCTGCTCAGAAACAAAATGTTCCATTTTTCTGAAAATTTCAGCCAATTCCGTCCACAAACGCCAAAGTTATTAGACATAGAATTTTCAAAAATCCCATAGAGAAAAAATCCTAACTATATATACCTACTGGCGACCGCCAGTAGGTAATATATATATATATATATATATATATATATATATATAATTATACACGAGCATTGAACATCAAAAAGGACTGGTAGCAACACATTTCTTTCTGAGAAGGAGGAATTTATAATATTGTGAACACAAAATGATGTTAATGGAATTGATATCATTCTGTCTCCAAAATAACATCTTTTTATTTGTAGGAGAGTTGTTTAATCAAGAACAAGGTCCTGCAATGGGCACGTGCTTCGACCCCAGCTATGGAAACTTGTTCGTAGGCTGGTGGGAGAAGCACATGGCCTGGGCAGGGGAAAATGAAATATGGATTGACAAGGTTGTACTATGGGTTCACTACATAGACGACCTCTGCATTATATTGAAGGGGTCGTCAGATGAGGAGATGATCTATGTGGCAGCCCTGAATAATACCAATTTGAACCTAAATTTCACAGAATGTATGAGCAGGACACAGGTTCCATATTTGGACCTGGTGGTGCACATTAAAGACAACACTATTGAGACAACTTTGTATAGAAAGCCCACGGCGGGAAACAGTACCCTACATGCTAATAGTTTCCACCCGAAGAGTGTTATCAGTGGGGTCCCATATGGAAAACTAGTAAGGCTAAGGCGCAACTGCTCTATGGATGAATACTTTCAAAAAGAAAGTCAGGGTGAATTAAACAGGTTCAGAGATCGAGGATACAGGCAGGAAACCTTGAGAAATGCAGTGAGGAAAGTAGAAAATATACAGAGAAAAGATCTCCTAATAACAAGCAGGAAGAAGCCGGGTTCGGCTCTAGAAGAGAAGTGAATGGTTAGAATGATAACCAAGTATACTACCAGCTCTTCTGAAGTATTTAAGATTTTTTGAAAAAATCGAAGGGTCTTAAAAGCTAATAACATTATAGGGGCACAGATTTTGCAAAGTCCACTTTTAACATACAGGAGCGGTCCGGCTCTGAGAGACCAGATCGTGAGGAGTCATTGCATGAAGGGACCCAAAAAGAAGGACCTGATTACAGGGTTTTTTCCCTGTATGAGCTGCAAAGCTTGCAGGAATAGTCAGAAAACCAAAGACTTTTATGTACCGGGTTAGAAAAACTAAACAAAGGATCAGAAAGTTAATGAATTGTAATTCAGATTATACTGTGTATTGTTTAACCTGTCCCTGTGCTATGAACTATGTTGGGAGTACGATTCACCCAACTAAGAAAAGGATCCTCGAACACATGCATGCCATAGAAAAACGTGATTTAACATACCCGGTGGCACGCCATTTCCAAGCGAAACATAATTCGAACCAGAATCTTCCCAAGTTTTTTCTGCATAGGTCAGGTCCCCAAAACAGAGAGAGGAGAGGAGGGGATAGAACTACAAACTTAAGGAAGTTTGAATCCCAATATATTGTTGAGTTACAGACAAAGACCCCACGAGGCCTAAAGAATGAAGAGGAGCTTTGGGTTCATATCTGATGATCAGATAGAGAATTAATGAAACAAGTGGTTAGAAAGTTGCTTTGTTTATGTTAGTAGATAATACACAGATAATTGACTTATGGTTTTGCAAGCATTAGGAGAGGATATGAGGATTAGTGCATATAATAATTTTCTGTCGGAGATCAACTATTGGTGACATACATTGTGGGATAAAGTGCCCATTGAGGGCTAAATAATTACGAGAAATACACAGTGTAATGCAGGCTGACCCGACAAGGAGGAATGTTGTTCGATCGAGTAATAATGTCTTGCATACAAAGGGCCAGAGGGGTAGGAGAGCCCATTCAGGGAAGAATTTGTAAACGTTGGTTAATATAGAAAAACAATGGCAATTCATCCTAGTGGACACAAAAAATAATAATGAAATAATGAATTATATATTTGTCTTGATGTACAAATCATGTAATTGGATTGAATGCCCACAAGATCTATGAAATAATAGATGGACGGTGTGAAACAGAATATATGAATTTAAACCATGCAAAGATTGCCGCTGTAGAAATACCACAATGCTGAGCCTGTAAAAAAGCATTGCAGATTTCTATGTTCATGATTTGAATGCATTGTGGTTTCCTTTGTGTTTACAATGAATTGTATTTTAAATATGAAGTTTCTGTACATCCCACCGACATTGAGGAAGGTGTGCAGCCAAAACGCTTCTGTCCGGGTATTAGTCGTGTGGGAAATAAATCTGTAAAATGTATTTCTCCATGGCCGCCTCCATTTGTGACCATGAAGTGGACGTCACCTTTTGGAATATATATATATATATATATATATATATATATATATATATATATAGCAGCTCCAATCGTCCCTTACTCCAGAAACGATAACGCACTCGCGGGGGTATGTTTACAAAGATTTATTTCGGCTTCTCTGACAAGACAAACAGACGCGTTTCAGACCTAAAGTCCTTCGTCAGTGTTCGTATGTGCCGCGTTACCCAGCACCATATATACAGTTCACTCCCTGTCAGATGAAAGGAAAGAAGGACAAATCATGCAAATATTTACAAAAGGGCAGCCATTACTAAGTGGGTCAAATTATTTCACATGGTGACTTATTTGCAATGTGTTTTGACTCCTGTGTTATATTCATGCCTGTTTCACTTTGTTACAGTGAATAATACTCATCTCGCTGTGTATCAGCAGGTCATGGCATTTCTATAGCCCTATTTACACAATATTTACATTATGTACAATATATATATATATACACCATTATGGACAATACGATCATCATCCGGTTGCACTGAGGGTTACGTTCTTATCATCATTGTTACAACAACATATGATTTGAACCCAAGTCGGTCAACAGAAATTTAATCTCGCCGCGTATCGGCGTATCACCGACTCAGGCAACATCGGCAAAATCGCAATCCACAAAGAGCCATTACCTTTGTAACATAATTTTCAAATTTGCAATTATGTAGCATTCCTATTTGGACTCATTGAATAATCAATGGAATATGCCAGGGGAATATACATAGGATCTAACATATTTTACTCTTACAATTAAGCCGTGGATCGGCTTTACCAAAATTAATTGATTCATAGAAATACTGATTCCAGTTTCATAAAGACTGTTGTATATCAGAACCAAGCCTGGTTCAATCCAAATTCGGATAATCAACAACAGAAAGCCTTAGATTTTAGCCCATATGAATCAATGTACAACATAAGAGAGCCAAGGTGAAAGTATAATCCATGTACCCATTCGATTGGCAAAACATCATACAGCGAGAAAAAGAAGAAAATAAAGTAAATCAGAGGGAGAAAAGAAGTTATTACGAAAAAAGGAAGGGAAAACAGGAAAGAACAAAGAAAAGAACAAAGAAAAAACAAGGGAAAGAAAGTGATATCCAACTTCAGCAAAGAGGTTAAACAATGCAGAAAAGGAATTTAAGTCTAATATAAGGACAATAGCATCCGCAAGTTATACAGTTCTTAATTCATAAAAATATACTTGTATTGATCTATTTAGCAAAAACTGCCCCCAACAAGATGGTTATTTTCCCAGGTGTACACCCAGTTCCTCTCCAATATTGAGCCCACCAGGCTGTTTTGTCTGCATGTCGATTATGTGGCGTGACTCTAATCTACGTAAGCGTGTTAGTCTATCCCCTCCTCTGGGATTAGGTGGTATATATATATATATATCAGCTCCGATTCCACCCTTCCTTGCGCGGTTTACAGCACTCAGAGATGGGTGCGGTAAAACGTGCCGGCGGAGCCCTGTTAATACTCCAGCTCATACTCCCCTTCATAGAAAAGAAGGTATCGCACTCTCGGGTTCTATCATCTGTTTATTCACAAATGAGAATATCGGCGGGATGCGTTTCGGCTTGCGCCTTCCTCGGCCACACTTTGTTTACTAACGGGGCACGCCATTTTAACATGTAATTGCCGCTTTTCATTTTTATGGTAAAAATCGAACTGCGCATGTGCAATTACATGTTAAAATGGCGTGTCCCGTTAGTAAACAAACTGTGGCAGAGGAAGGCATACGCCGAAACGCGTCCCGCCGATATTCTCATTTGTGAAAAAACAGATGAAAGTACCTTCTTTTCTACGAAGGGGAGTGTGTGCTGGAATATATATATTGTGCGCCAATCGGATAAGGGTGGGAACATTGTTTTGTGGCTGTGGAAATTGTACATGGCAGAAGCTTTGCAACAGCTTAATGACAAGAATTGCTACAAGCGGAGTGATATTGTCATCCTGGGACTCCTTTTACTCAAGCTTAGTAGCATGGAAGAGTACGGGCCTACTATCTTTAGAGGAATTCAGGTACCTGAAGAATGATCATCCGGTGATGCCTGTGGTATACTTTATACCTAAAATCCATAAAGACACAGCAAATCCGCCCGGCAGGCCTAATATATCTGCCTGCAACAGTATCATGGAAAGCGCTAGTATATACGTAGATTTCTTCTTGCAAAATCATGTAAGGTCATTACCTTCATATATTTTGGACACAGGGGATCTTCTACGTAAGTTGGAGGAAATGGTTTGGCAATCAGATTATTTGCTTATATCCTTGGATGTGTCATCTCTTTATACTTCCATTCATCACAGAGATGGACTGAAAGTTGTTGAACACTTCCTTAACAAGAGACCTATTTGCTATGCTGAACACAGCAAGATGCTGATGGCCATCATATCTATGTGTCTAGAGAACAATTTCTTTCTATTCCAGAAACAGGTATTCCAACAAATTCGGGGTGTGGCGATGGGGGCCTGTTTCTCCCCCAGTTACGCTTGTTTGCAGATGGGGCTGTGGGAGGAACAGGTCCTGGCGCCGTCATTCCAGAACATTATGAACAACAATGTAATACATTGGTATAGATACATAGATGACTTGCTCATCATATGGAAGGGGCCAGAAGAAGGGGCCATCCACTTTATTGAGCAAATCAATGTGAACAACTTAAATCTACAGTATACGAGTCAGATTAGCCATCACTCCATTAGTTTTATGTCACAGAAAACAATTTGCAGACAAGGTAACATCGTAAAAGCATAGCCGGCAATTCACTATTACATGCAGACAGCCACCATCCAGCGCATCTAATTCGCAGCATACCCTTCAGGGAGATGCTGGGCATTAGGAGGATTTGCAGCGCAAATGATGACTGTATGTAAGCGCAGTTAGAATGCCGTCCGAGATTCATTGATAGGGGTTATACCCCCAATATAATCGACAAAGCCATGGCTAGGACCAATGAACAGGGTAGAGCACATGCATTGAACGGTAAAATTTTGAAGGATAATATTCCTATGCAAGAACAGGCAATGAGACTTATCTAGTAACCAACATCGTACTATTAGGAATATAGTCTATAAGAATTGGGCATTAATAAGGAATGATCTTGTTTTGGGTGAAGAAGTGACCTGATCTCCCAAGTTAACCTTCAGGAAAGCTAGCTCCATGAGTAATACGTTGGTCAGCAGTAGCCCTGAGTTAACCCAGAATACATCATGGATTCAGGCCGGCAAAGGCTTTATTAGATGTGCAATCTGCAAGGCATGCAAACATGGTGTGAACAAGACTGAGTTTAATACACCATTCATTAATAGGTTGACTAAAATCTCGTAGAAACTCACTTGCAAGACGGAATTTGCTGTGTATGTGCTGGAGTGTCCTTGTGGCCTGCGATACGTGTGAAGTACACGGTTGCAGGTCCACAAGCGGATACTCCAGCACATACGCGCAATCAACAACGGAGATGTCACCTATCCCGTTGCCCGTCATTTTGATGAAAGACATGCAAGGAAGTCCTGTGAATCGCGATATTTTGTAGTGGATTCTATTCCCCCATTGAGAAGAGGAGGAGATCGAAATAGTACGTTAAGACAACTTGAGACAAAATATATTTTAGAAATGGACACTAAAACTCCCAATGGGTTGAATTCTAGTGAAGACATTTACACATTTCTATAATGTTGTGAAAATCAGTATGGAATCTGTTCCTACCCATTGCTGTACGGAAACATAAGCTGCTTTTGTAAGTATTCATTGAATTTTTATTGCAATTTTGCACACTTCGGGTTTTAGGTATTGTTTATCACTTGGTGACACTTAATAGATTTACACTTGTATTTCATATCATGGACTTGATAACAGACTGCATTGCCCACTTGGGCTTTATTCTTTTGCAATGCAACATGAATTATTAGTAGGGCTATTAGGAAAATCATTGTGCATATATGAATTGATATCCACTGCTATTGCAATATGAAGAATATGATAATATAAGTTTTATTGACATTA
Organism: Lissotriton helveticus; assembly: GCF_964261635.1. NCBI lineage: Eukaryota > Metazoa > Chordata > Amphibia > Caudata > Salamandridae > Lissotriton > Lissotriton helveticus. The sequence goes on from NC_136068.1 coordinate 1,792,780,718, forward strand.
TCTTAATTTATAAAATTAATGTACATATGCAGTTTTAATTGTAAAACAATTGTTCTTAAATATTTATCTTTATTTATTTATAAAGATGTACAATTGGTTCAATTATTGCCCTTAGCCTTGCTTAGTTACAATATTGAGTAGACATGTAAGGGTTAAGACTCAGACAATGAGGTGATTTGAGTCTAGCATGAGGGATATATTAATATCATGTATTATGCACAGGAGATCTTCACACTTGCACTTTACTTATTATTAGAAATGGATTACTTGGCATAAGCAAAGAAATGAACTTTGCCAAGTTAGTTTTCCTTGTTTCTAATTAATACTATGTATTTTACATATAGGAAAAAGATAGCACTTGCACTTTTAATAATGTAATATGTTGCAAAAGTACTGTAATGAACGTTTCTAAAGTCTGTCTTCCTTGTACATGCTGAAAGGAAGAGAAAAAAACTTGCTCTGTCACTTTAAATTGGTGATCTGTACCTGGTTAAGCACTGGAATATTGGGTCCGCTTCGTCTTTTTTTCTGAAAATTGTGGAGTGCAGAGACGAGTACTTGGAATATATATATATATATATATATATATATATATATATATATATATATATATATATATATATATATATATATATATATACTTTTCACAGTCTCCTCGATTAGCAGGACAGACAACTCGAACCTTTCAAGTGCTAGTGAAAATCTCCATTTAATGGCGATTTTCACTTGCACTTGAAAGGTGTCCGAGTTGTCTGTCCTGCTAATCTAGGAGACTGTGAAAAGTATTGCGGGGACTTCCGGTGTCCTGGCTCGGACCGCCCACCGACAGCTATTCCGATGGTACCGGAGATCGGTGAGAGAATATATATATATATATATATATATATATATACATATATATATATATATATATATACATATATATATATATATATATATATATATATATACATATATATATATATATATATCGAAAGAACAGTCCACTCCAATCTGGCTGAACAGAAAACCAGCACACCATACCTTCTATCAAAGTTGGTTTAATTCAAGCCCCTACCCCCACAACAGACGCGTTTCGCCAATAGGCTTCGTCAGTGTTCACCAGTGTTAAAAATGCCAAACGCCATTTAAAGCCGACTCATCATAGAAATCAATGACGGTATACCATTATTCGAATGTACATCGTGTCGGCCATCTTATAGTGTGCAAAATTCGCAAAGGTAGTTACATTTCATGGCGTTTCGTAAATACATAAAGTGCTCAGTGCAAATTACAAACAAAAGGTAAGCAGTATATTAATATTTTTAAAGTGCATGCATCTTAGAGTTTTGTCAAACATTCCCTGTACTCTTCTTATTACAGTATAGGTGTAGTACTTCTCTCATAGTGCTTAAATAGCCGTGTTAATATATCTAACAGTCACTTAACTTGAGATTGTGCCTTGCATAAGCAGATACTATCCTACTGCATTAATACATTTCATTCAGCCCTGAATGGGCATAAACTTGAAGAAGAGTATATACAGAGGGGAGTATGTGTGAGAGTGCATCACTACAAAGACAGTTTCAGAAATGTGGAGATAGTATGATGTTATACAGTATCTAGATATTATTCCAGGTGTACCCACATTTCCTCATTGTTATTGAGGCCCCAGGGAATTGTTGTTTTTAACCCGATGATGTACTTAGACTTAGACTCCAAAAAAAAAAAAAAAAAAAAAATTATATATATTACCTACTGGCGGTCGCCAGTAGGTATATATAGTTAGGATTTTTTCTCTATGGGATTTTTGAAAATTCTATGTCTAATAACTTTGGCGTTTGTGGACGGAATTGGCTGAAATTTTCAGGAAAATGGCACATTTTGTTTCTGAGCAGCCCTTAAAAATTTGGGGGGGGTTTGTCAAGGGGGGGCCGAGAAAAAAGGGGGGTCCCAAAACGTGTTTTTAACATTGAGTTTTCCATAGGGCGGTTGGCCTCACTTTTAGCCCGAACGGCTGAATGGATTTGCACGAAACTTGGCAAAATTGTAGGGACTGGTAGCCCGATGTGCCTTTTGTAGGTCTCAATATATGTGCTCCAGTGGATTTTGAGAAATTAACGTTTAAAAAAAGATATATATCTGTAACAGCGGACCTGGCAGCGTCCCAGGACGCGTACTTTTCGCGCAACGGAGCTTTGTGAAGCGAAGCTGATTGGTTCTCCGGCGTCTGTCAACATTCCAAAAAGTCCGTAGCGGCCGCCATCTTGTCTCTCGGTAGGATCGAGAGACAAGAGGAGGTCAAAACAAAGGGGAAAATAACTATAAGGGGGCATAGTAGATCCTCGCTGACCCCCTAGGTTTGATGTGGAGGTTTTAAAAGGGCCCCGCGGGGCAAAAAAAAAAAATAATAATAATAATCGAACGGCTGAATGGATTTGCACGAAACTTGGCAAAATATTAGGGACTGGTAGCCCGATGTGCCTTTGCTAGGTCTCAATATATGTGCTCCAGTGGATTTTGAGAAATTAACGTTCAAAAAAAGATATATATCTGTAACAGCGCTCCGCTTCGCGTAACGGAGGTTTGCGAAGCTGATTGGTCATTCTGTCACTGGGCTATAGTTGGGCTACATCTGGTTGATATTTGGGCTACATTTGTTTTTTTGTGTGTCTGGCGGCCATCTTTGGGCTACATTGGGCTACATTGGGCTTCATTGGGCTACATTGGGCTACATTTGGGCTCCAACATATATATAGGCCAATGTAGCCCAATATATATTTTTCAAAGTTAATTTTCGTAAAAACCACTGGAGCATATATCTTGAGACATAGCAAAGGCACATCGGGCTACCAGTCCCTACAATTTTGCCAAGTTTCGTGGAAATCCATTCAGCCGTTCGAGCTAAAAGTGAGTCCAACCGCCCTATGGAAATGAAGGAAATGAATGGGTAATTTGTAATTAGCAAATAGCTAATCGCAAACTAGGAATGGTAAAGAATCGCTATTTATTCCTTAAAGTTCGCTATTTAGGAAATGCAAAAAACTTTGATGATACATATGGCGGTTCATCTCTAACAAGATAAGAAGCATAGGGATACATTTATGATGACTGGCGCATCACCAGGGATGTGTTAGTCATTCTGTGCCGCTGTTCCGTCACCTATGGTGTGCTGCATTTACAATGCGGCGCATCATGGGGCAAAAACAGCACAGATGCGTGATGTATCTGTGCCGTAAAGGTGGCGCATTGCTGGAGTTGTATCGCAAGTGTGATGAAGCTCCAGCAAGGGTCGGGGGTGCCCCTGTCGCAGGGTTTCTGTTCTCACACAGAACTGTGGACAGAGGATTGGAACCTCGGCGAATTAGGGTGTCCCAAAACTCACGTTAGTAATCAAAAACTCCTTAGCAAGCTAGGTACAGTGTCACATTGGATATAACAAACTCTCAATGTTTAGACAATCCAGAATATGAACTTATAGTACCTCAGGATACGTGGAACTCATGAACAGTCGGTCGTTATATATTTCTTAGAAACCAGAACATGGAGTTAAGAAGAACACATGTGTATTTGAAATGTTTATTTACTAATGCCGTCTTCTCAGGCGTAGTATCTTAGATAATACAAGTACACATATTATCAGTAGCAAAATTACCAGCATAGTTACTAGTACATAAAAAGCGAATGGTGATAGTATGTTAACATGCTGTAAATGAATAAGAGTTAGCAACACTTATAAGCAGCCGCGGGCCGTGGAGGGAGTTACGGTGAGGCAGGGAGGCGGGGAGGGGGAGAAGCAGGGTGGAGAATACAAGTACACATATTATCAGTAGCAAAATTACCAGCATAGTTACTAGTACATAAAAAGCGAATGGTGACAGTATGTTAACATGCTGTAAATGAATAAGAGTTAGCAACACTTATAAGCAGCCGCGGGCCGTGGAGGGAGTTACGGTGGGGCAGGGAGGCGGGGAGGGGGAGGGGCAAGGTAGAGAGGGCTCCACCCTGCTTCTCCCCCTCCCCGCCTCCCTGCCTCACCGTAACTCCCTCCACGGCCCGCGGCTGCTTATATCTCACCCTCCCTAATACACATATTATATTATTTGCTAAGAAGGTCTCTTTGTGTTGGTTTAGGGCGTGCCCATACTTTAGTGTCTTAGATTTGAAGGAATCACATCAGCATACACCAGCTCTCTCTTCATGTGAACCGCATCAAGTGTTGTGTATGTGTGTTCGGCAAAGCAATATAAAACCCGCCTCATGCCCAGAATTGGCAGAAGTTGCACTTATGTTATGAGTATGAAGTCGTGGAGATCAGACCTCATAACAATTCTGTATCGTGTTGTTCTTGAAACTTTAGCACTCGCTGTACAGATATAGTTTAACAAGCAAAGCAGATAGTAGAGCAATAACATATTATTCTCATGTAAACCACGATGAACTACTAGGTGGAAAGCTAAAGCAACAACTAAGTGTCGTGTGCAGAAGTTGCAAAAAAGGAAAAATGGCGTTTAAACCGGTAATGAGCCCATGCTAACTTAACACGGTGTAAAGATATCCAGGACCTAGATGACACCTCCCCATGATCCGGAAACGAACTGAATAAGATAATAGAAGTGCCATCTCATGAGCAGATTGCAAGTTTATATGTGGACGGTCCGCAAGGTAAAGCATTAAAAACTAGGAAAATTTAATGCTAAAGAAAAATAAAACAGCCAAGTACTTTATCGAGTCTTAAGCCAATAGGCAAGGTAAATAATAAAAACTTGACAAATAAGTCAATGAATTGTCAATGAAATGCTAGTACTCAGCATATCAAACATGAAAAAGGTCTATGACATAACTGTGTATGCAAAATAAGCTGCAACAGCCTCCAATAGGAAGTCACCGTCTTCATCCGAAAACAGTTCAGCCATCCAATTTAAAAGCGGAAAAGAACATACGTGCTCTCCCAGCACCGGATCCTCTATCACCATCAGAGGACAGCTCGGTGGGTTTTCAAGAAAGCTCTGTTCCAAGAAAGACTGTGCTGCCGCCAGTAAATTCCAGGGACCAAGTAGTCCATGCATCAATGCCACAGCCATAATCCTTTCGCCAGGACAAACCAACTCGTGAGTAATGATAGGAGTCATCAGCTGATTAAAGTCGACGTCAGGAGAAACCGGTCCGCAGAGACACAAATCAATGGCCCAATCGAAATCACAGGTCAGGCAGTGAAATACAGGCTGGACACAGGTGAAGTAGGAGAATTGAAAAGATAATCCATATGCCATGCTTAATATCGCCAACGGCATTGTGCCATAATATTCTAGCATGCGATTGCGGAACAGTGTCAGCAGCTGCAGGGTGGGAGGTTGCATAGGAGGGACATCCATATTTAAAAATGTAAAAAAGCACAAGAGCGTCCGCTGGTAATGCAAGTAAAAATGCCAATCCACGAACCAGAGTGGAGAAAATAGAATGAAAGGAAGCAGGGATGACTCCAAAGATTTTCTCAAATGAAGTCACGAGACCACTGGTAACAACTTTAAAAAAGTGCGCCAGGGCCTTTGTGGAGGATGCGTTAAAGATAGTCGGAACCATCTTGCTGAAATTGAAAGGCAAATCTGAATTGAAAAGGGTCTGCACCTCTGTACGGGTGTTCGCTATGTGAAGCACGAAAGTTTCACGGGCCGAACTCAAGGCCACCTCTCTCTGAGACAAAAGAGGTCTTGTTCTTGCCATGCCGTTGAAATCTGTCCCAAGGTTGGTATTTGTGGCCAGATTGAAAACTCCCTATGTTCATGTGTGGGAGGAAATAGAACATTTCTGCAGCAAATAACCCGTTCACTTACTGTTACGATAAAAGGAATACTTTTAATTAACTCAGAACAATCTTCATTATTGAGCATCAAATAACTACCATTTTCCAACAACTTGAACGTGGGGATGATAGCAGGAACTGGCGTGCCTTGCAACACGCAAGCCATATTTGGTCGGTGTTTGTTGCATGAACCGTGTAACTGTATGTGCCTACACATTAGTGAATGATCTGGCGTCTCAGTGCATTCCTCTCCATTCAGATAAACTTCTTGATCATCTTTGAAACATCTGTATGTGTATGGAAGCGACCAGACCTCATGAAGAAAAGCACTACCTAAAGGTTCATAACGACCTATTGGTATATATTTCATACAATTTGAAAACTTATATAAAGCAAAAGGCAGCGTTATTAAACCGTGGATAAGGCACGTTGCCAAAAAACCCGCAATCCTCTGCTGATGATGTCACTGAGCATGTCATGAATGATGTAATATGTGACATCATCAGCAGTGGATTACGGGTAATAGTATCTCTAGTTTACTCCCCTATAGCTGTCTTTCTTTTAACATAAGTGTCTGTTTCCTTCCCTTATACTTACTGTTTTTGGTTCGCTTCCGGTTCGCGTACCGGCGAGCGAACTGGGAAGCGAACTAAGAGAAATAGAGGTTGGCACAGTTCCAAATATTGTACCAATTTTTTAATAACGGGGAGGTAGTTCTGAAAAGAACTTTTTTTTTAATTGTTTTTGTTGTTTTATATTTTTTTTATTATTTTTCGGAACATTTTTTTACTTTTTTTGAATTTTTCTGAACAGTTTTATATTTTTTTGGGTTTTTCTTGGAGGGGGCAATGAAAACGATTCATTGTAAAGGGCTCAACAGGAGCAACAAAACAAAAAAAGAAGTATTTATTATTTTGGGCGTTTCGTACAAACTTGCATATGATAGTCAATAGCTCTGTTGATCAGAGTGATGCTTCTTTCTCCGTAGGAAATGAATCCATCGCAAAATACGCAGATGTGTTTTCCTTCACCAAATTTCATTTGTATATTTGGCACCATCTCCCTGCCCTCTGGTCCCGTTACTTCCGGTACAACAGATCTTCTGGCCATAATAGGGAGATTATCTAGGTCGTTCCGAAACTGTGCAGCACTGTAGTTGTTAGGATGCCACCTAGTCATATGGCGATGCATTGTGTAGTTTCCGAAACTGTATTTTTTCTCGGTTCCTCTGGACAGTCTATCTTGACATATAAGGCAAGTTACGTATCTTGCATTTACTTTTTTCTGACCTTTGGGAATTTTAAAAAATTGCCAAATGAAGTTTTCTTTCCGGTGAGAGTCCTGGGCTGCTCAGGCAAAAACTGCCTCTCTTCGTGCTCGTCGTCCTGTTCCTCTTCTTCCTCTTCTTGTTGAATTATAACTTGAGCAGGTGGTCCACTCTTCCTTGGATGTGGTGGAGGTGGTGGGGAAGCACCAGCTGAAGCTACTAAAGAAGCCATTGCTCAGTGATCACAAAGGGTCTTTCTCTCACAATGATGAAAGTCAGAGTGAGGAAAGAAGGAGGGATTTTCATCATTTGGGAAAAACAAGAGTTCTCAACCAATCAAAAGTGTTCATTTTAGATTATATGACCTAGTCTTACATCATTAGGAAACCAAAAGTGAAATGAACCAATGAAAAGTGTTATTACCAAGTCACATGACTTGCTGTGTTTACGTTAAGCGCTTTGCAGGGCCTCCCGGTTTGCTTCCAGAAACCTGCGCTTTGCGACTCGCTTCGCGTACCAGTTCGCTAACGTAGCACGTCATATGACGTATCACGCGACAACGTGAAACGTCATGCGGACGGGAGGCGTCACGATGTTGTTTTCTAACGCGGCACTTGCGGTAAAGAAACGTTTACCGGCTCGCGGTCTATTTCGCGGCATCAAGGTCAGCTAACGGGAAGCTTCCCGATTCGCGAAGCGGGAACGAAGAAAAAAAAATATTTTTAAAAAAAATTATTCATAAACATATAAAATATATTTTTGGATTTAAAGAAGAATACATTTTACAGCTACAGATATTAGCTGTTAAAAAACCAATGAAATTCACAGAAAAAACCATAGGTTATAGACCATATATAGTTAGGAATTAGCATTTACAAAACCTTGAAAATTCACTGAAAAAACCATAGGTTATAGACCATATATAGTTAGGAATTAGCATTTAGAAAACCTTATTTTACTCACACAAAACCATTGAAATTCCATATATAGTTAGTTGCACTAACTATATATCGCGCACCCGCAATCCACTGCTGATGATGTCACATATTACATCATTCATGACATGGTCAGTGACATCACTGATGACATCACTGATGACATCTCAAATGACATCACGGATGACATCATCTAGTGTCTGTGTGTTTTTGTAAAGTTTAAATACGTTTTACATATTGAAGAATGAGTGGATGTATGGAAGACTGAGTGTGTGTGTGGCTGGCTGGGAGGTGTGTGACTCTGTGCATATCAATGTGTACTTGTATCAGTGATTGTATAAGAGAGTAAGTATGTGTTAGTATATGTGTGAAAAGTATGGTGTTCTGTGTTTAACTATAGATGAGGAAATCGAAGTGTGATTGATTCTTCACAGGACTGACTAGGTGTATGAGTGCATATGATAGTGTTCTAATAATAACTGACTGTATGTATGAGTAATTGTATGGGTGAATGAGTGAATGTGTGTGTAGACGTACGAATCAGTGAGTGCGTATGTAGTAACTGGTATTGGTGTGTCATGATGTCATCAGTGATGTCATTTGAGATGTCATCAGTGATGTCATTTCAGATGTCATTAGTGATGTCATCAGTGATGTCACTGAAGTATGGTGTTCTGTGTTTAACTGTATAGATGAAGAAATGGAAGTGTGATTGATTCTTTACAGGACTGACTTGGTGTGTGAGTAACTCCATGGATGAGTGGCAGTGTGTGACTGTCTGCATAGGTGTATGAGTGCATATGATAGTGTTGTAATAATGAGTGACTGTATGTATGAGTGATTGTATGGGTGAATGAGTGAATGTGTGTGTAGACGTAGGAATCAGTGAGTGCGTATGTAGTAACTGGTATTGGTGTGTCATGATGTCATCAGTGATGTCATTTGAGATGCCATCAGTGATGTCATTTGAGATGTCATCAGTGATGTCATCAGTGATGTCACTGACCATGTCATGAATGATGTAATATGTGACATCATCAGCAGTGGATTGCGGGTGCGCGATATATAGTTAGTGCAACTAACTATATATGGAATTTCAATGGTTTTGTGTGAGTAAAATAAGGTTTTCTAAATGCTAATTCCTAACTATATATGGTCTATAACCTATGGTTTTTTCAGTGAATATATATATATATATATATATATATATATATATATTGCTTTGTTTCTTCTACCCACGATTTACCACAGATGAAGTCACGGCACAGCAACAGGTCAGTTCACAGATTTTATTTACACACCATGTGCAAAATAATGTGCATCAATTAACGGACGGTCTACGCGTTTCGGCTCCTCGCCTTCAACTGGACCATAGAGTCCTTGATCTCATTTTAAAACAGTGCTAAGTGTAAGTACCCTCTTCCCTTTCCTTGGTCATCTAGACCAACAACCCTGCACAATTGTTTCCAGCCGGCACATTCAGATAATAATAATATTAATAATCCACATTTGTAAAGCGCACAATCTCCCGTTAGGGTCTCTAGGCGCTGGGGGCCGTCGGGAAGATTAAGCAAGCTATTGACCAGAGTCACATGGTGCTGGGCTAATCTGCCGCCGGTGCCAGGGATCGAACAGTGATCCCCAGCTTCCGGAGTCAGTCGCCCTGGCCAGATGGCCATTATACATTTCTATATTTTCGTAAAGTACTCGTGTTAAATCAAAACCTTCCAAACCACATTGTAATATATACATATTTACATTTTTACAATTGTAATACCCTTACTTCTGTACAGTTCTGATTTTATAATCATTCTCTAATAGCATGATATTTCTCTTTTTTCAGAGAAGTACTCTATTATTTTCACATTTATGGGCTTATTCATTTTCAACATAATTTCTCGGCCAAGTCAAAGTTCCACTGATATATATATATACACTATTTTACATATTTATAATCGCTATCGCAGTCAATATTTCACAAATATGTACATATTCAGTTGATCCTAGCTTTATTGGAATTTTATATTTGGGCAAGGGGGTTGACCATTAACGACAACTGTAAAGTACACTTTTATCTACTGAGTCTACATCCCAATCATCCCTTTGTTCTATGTTTATCCTTGTATGCCCATTCTAACTCCTGTTCATCCTGTACAAAGAGGTGGGGGAACTTTAAATGCTATTATGGTTTGGGTTCTGAATGATATGCTGTATCCACTTTACCTCACATCTATTTACATAATTTTTTATATTCATTATGTCCACTAGTTACACTCCTCTGATACGTGCAATAAGTCTCTTGTTTACATCACCTCGTCTTTTGTCTATAAGTGTACATGCAGTTCGGCATCCAGATTATGTCCAAAAGGCACCTCAGTTCCCATGCCTAATATCATTCTGGATTCAAGTCTTCTCAGTTGTAGAGTTTGATCTCCACCCCTTTCTGAGATTTTGCTTACCTTGATCCCAGAATATTTTAATAGGGTGGGATTACTCTGATAGTGTTTGGCAAAATGTGTGGCCATCGGGTAGCTTGGGTCCTTGTTTTTAATCGCCCTTAAGGGTTGAAGTATTCTTAATTTCAGTTTATTTATAGTGCTCCCGATGTAAAACTTGTCACAAGGACATTGTAATCTGTAAACCACACACTTGGATTCACACGTGATGTGGTCCTTGATTTTCTCTGTTTTGCCACTTTGCAGTTTATATTCCTTAATGTTCACGCCATGCTCGCAGGCTTTGCACTTGTAGCATCTCCAGAACCCTGCAGCATTCAACCAGGTTTGTTTGTTCTCTTCTCTTATTACAAGATGGCTTTGTGTTAAAATATCTCTTAGCGACGAGGTTTTTCGATATGCAATGCTTGGATATGTTGTTAAGTTCATTTTCAAGGTTTCATCCAGGAGTAGAACTTGCCAATGTTTTTGTAACACCCTTTTTATTTCGGTACTTTGGTTGTCAAAATCCATGATTAGTCTAGTCACTTCATTCTCATGATTCGTTCCTGAGTCTATGATGTTTTCCGGCCTTTTGATTTTTGGTACCAGCAGATCCGTTCTGTTTTTCATGGTCATTCTGGATTTTGCGGAGGTTATTACTTCCTCAGGATATCCCCTCTCAAGAAACCGAAGGCTCATTTTGTTTATTTCCTCCTCCAAGTAATTTTGTTCAGAGCAGTTTCTTTTTGCTCGCAGCATTTGGCCATATGGAATGCTCCATTTTAATCTCACAGGATGTCCACGATTTGCGTGGAGAATGCTGTTGCATGATGTTGGTTTCCTGTGGATCTTGGAGCAGAATTTATTATTCCTCACGAATATTTCCACATCTAAGAAGATCAAATTCATAGAGCTGATTGTCGAGGTGAAGTGTAGATTATAATCATTTTCCTCCAGGGATTCAATAAATGATCTTAATGAGTTCTCATCTCCTTCCCATATGATGAATAAGTCGTCTATAAAACGACACCAACGTTTTATCCTGGATACATCCTTGTTTCCTTCTTCTTTCTTCACCACCTCACTTTCCCATGCCCCCATCAGGAGGTTCGCGTAAGTGGGCGCGAATGCTGTCCCCATTGCGGTCCCTTTCTTTTGGAAATACATTTCCCCCAGGAACAGGAAAGCATTGTGTGTCAAACAGTAGTGAAGCATATTTAAGAGCATTGCTGAGTGTTCCAACAAATTGATTGAGCGTGCTTCTAGTGCCTTCCTCACGGTTTTCACACCATCTTCATGGCGAATTGAGGTATAGAGAGAGGCAACATCTATAGTTGCCATTAAATAAGTTGGTTTCCATTCACTTTCAGAGATCTTTTTTAAGAAATCCATCGTATCCCTCAGAAAAGATGGTAGGGCTGTCACATAGTTCATTAGGAATATATCTATGAATCTCGATGTAGATTCCAATAATGACCCTATGGAACTCACAATTGGTCTTCCGGGAGGGCATATGAGGGATTTGTGCACTTTTGGTAAAAAGTATATCGTTGCAACAATTGGATTTTCAGTTTTTAGATAGCAATATTCATCGAAGTCAAGTAGGCCTCTTTCCTTCCAGCACAATAACATGGAATGATATTCACCAGTCCATTCTTCCATTGGGCTTTCCATTAATTTTTCATAATGATCTTGATTCTCAAGTTGCCTATTTGGGAGGGGGGGGGAGGGGGCATTTAATTTCGTATGCTGCCAGATGGGGAAGATGTGATGTGGGAGGGGGATGGAGTTTACCGCTGTTCGTTTTTTGAACCACAAAGAGTGTATTGTTCTTAAGGTACATTTTAGACTCGATAACCAGTTGACTTGGTTGGACACCACGGTGATAGCCAGGCACACCACAGATCCCCAGACATCCCTACGATGACCTAATAAGACGGACACCTAATCAGATATCTTATATGGAATGTCAGTGGCCTTAATAATTTCCGCAAGGTACAGAATGTCATTGCATATCTAAAACAACATACTATAGACTTTGCCCTGTTGCAGGGAACCCATTTACCAATAGGTAGTACGTTCCACACACAGAGAGTATTACTGGGCTCCTTTCATGCAGCAGTGTTCTTGTTCTACGCCAGAGAGGTGCTCACATGGGTCAATCCGAAATCAGGAATTAAATTGGACCCGGTTATAGCAGATGTGGAGGGACGGTATACCATCTCCAGGTGCAGGGGGAAGGGCCTTGACTTACTAGTAATCAATGTGTATGGGTCTGATTATAATAATCCACAGTTTTATCAGATCCTTTTTACAAGTCCCTATGGATACTGCATCACTGCTGATGGTGGGAGGCGATTTAAATTCTGTTTTAGATCCCACAGTGGACCGATCAGGAGGTCCAATTCGTTGTGCTTCGGCCTCAGCGAAATCCGTTGCGGATGCCATGGTACGTCTAGATTTGGTAGATGTTTGGAGCACATGATTTCCGGAGCAAGGGGGTTTCAAACACTACTCTGCCCCACACGAGCTACAAAAAAGAATAGACTATTGGCTACTGGCGAGAGGTCTATACATAGAGGTCAGGGAATGTAAGGTTCATCATACTACAGGTGGTGCACTGCTCGCAGAAGTGACCTGCCCCGTTCACATGGAGTTTTCCCCCCTATTCGCTGCTTGATAATGCCTTTAAAACAGATATTTCTGAATCTATAGAAGACTTTTTTGCAAACAATGTTGGGCCAGTTCATAAGTTCTCCACAGTTTGGGAAACTTTCAAAGTTTACATCAGGGGCATTGCAATTTATAAACACTAGGGGGTGCTTTGCGCTATTAGGCGTAGACTAGATAGCCTGTAAAAATGCCTGACTGAGTTGGAGACAGGATTGCAGCGAGATGAAGCAGTTAACAGTGTCGAAGAGTTGAAAAAGACATTGGAGGAGTACAATGAAGTAGCCGACAGTGAAGTTAAACATATGGGGAAATATGCTCTTGCCAGAAGCTATCGGGGGGGGGGGGACGCCCAGGAGCCACGCTTGCAGCGTTTGTGTGGCATAGAAGAGAATCCTCAATGATCACAGCAGTAAGGTCTGATGAAGGAGAGTTGTTAGCTGACCCGGAAATTATAGTAAACCAATTTAGACAGTACTACACAGAACTTTATCGCTCTCGTGTGCATGTAGACGACAGCATGATTCATTATTATCTTGAAAACATAAAATTACCCTGGCTCAAGAATGAACATTGTGATTATCTGATAAGGTTGCTGGAGGCCTGGGAAATCCACTAGGCCTTACAGAGTATGTGCTCAGGAAGTACCCCGGGGCAGGATGGCCTAACAGTGGCTTTCTACAAGTATTTAAAGGACCTTTTAGTTCCCCACCTAGTAACACTATTTTAAGAGATTAGTCAACGAGGAGAGTTGCCCCCATCAATGAGGGAAGCCATGATAGCTATTATTTTAAAGCCTGGTAAGCCCCCGGACGAGTTCTCTTAGTTTCGCCCACTGTCCTCATTAAACGTAGATACCAAAATATACGCTAACATTTTAGCCAATCGCCTGGCACTGTTAGGTCCGAAATTGGCTAGCACGGAGCAGGCGGGATATGTCCCGGGGCGGAACCTAGCATACGATTTGCGCAATTTCTTTGGAACAATCCAACATGTTAACCCAGAAGTTAGAGCTACTGATTTTTTCTTGGACGCAGAAAAAGAGCTTCACTCTGTGGAATGGGCATTCATGGGGGCAGTATTAAGGAGGATGGGGGTTGGTGAAATATTTCCTGAATTGGTAGCGGTTCTGTACACCTCTCCCCCTGCCAGAATTCGAATTGGGGATAAGGTCACTGCTCCCGTTAATATTTCCGGAGGCACCAGGCAGGGATGCCCACTATCCCCTCTTCTATACGCCATAGTTCCAGAACTCCTAGCATGTGCGCTTCGGGACTTTCATGGATTCCGTGGACTCAGTTTTCCCAATTACAATTTAATTGTCATTGTATGCGGACAACACCCTACTTTTGATCGAAAATCCAGAGGTTAATCTATCCCGGTTCTCAGACAAGTTGTCTGATTCGCGGAGCTTTCTGGATTAAAAATCAACTGGAATAAGTCCATAATATTTCCCTTGACCAAATCCACGACGCCCCCTCAAGTTGGATTGTCCATTGACTTGGTCTACAGACCGAGTGCGCTATCTAGGCACACAGATCGATACAGACCCGGAGATAATTTTCAGGGAAAACTATGGTAGGGCAGTCACTAAACTTGAGGAGGATGTGGATCGCTGGATAAGACTACCTATCTCTTTGCTCGGGAGTATATCGCTGATGAAGATGGTGGTCCTCTCGATGTTTTGTTTCTAAATATACCCAGTTCACTTTTTTAGATCTATTACCTCTATGTTGACGGAATTGGCTTGGGCGGGGAAGCAGCCACAAATCTAAGAGGAAAGTTCTTACCCTACCCTATAGTCAAGTTCAAGTTCAGAAATTTGTATAGCGCACTACTCACCCATAGGGTCTCAAGGCGCTTGTGTGTGTGGGGGGGGGTGATTATTTATCGAATAGCCAGGTTCTAAGTTCTTTTCTGAAGGAAATGTGGTTCTGTGAGAGGCGGAGGTGAGTGGGGAGAGAGTTCCAGGTCATGGCCGCCAGGTAGGAGAAGGATCTCCCTCCCATGGTGGATTTGTGGATGCGGGGGACTGCGGCAAGCGCTTGGTTGGAGGATCTTAGTTGGCGGGTGGGTGTGTAGAAGGACAGTCGTGTGCTGAGGCATTCGGGTCCTAGTTTGTAGAGGGCTTTGTGAGCGTGGGTGAGGAGACGGAACGTTATTCTCTTGTTGACGGGAAGCCAGTGGAGGTCTTTCAGGTGGCTGGTAATGTGAGCTCGGCGAGGGATGTCCAATATGAGCCTGGCAGATGCGTTTTGGATGGGTTGGAGTTTTTTCTGTAGCTTGGCTGTGGTTCCGGCGTAGAGGGTGTTTCCGTAGTCCAGTCGGCTAGTGACCAGTGCGTGGGTGACCGTCTTTCTTGTTTCGGTGGGGATCCAACGGAAGATTTTTTTGAGCATACAGAGTACGTTGAAGCAAGAGGATGAGACGGCGTTAACTTGTCTGGTCATCGAGAGGGAGGAGTCTAGGATGAAGCCCAAGTTGCGTGCGTGGTCTGTGGGTATGGGTGCTGTGCCCAGGGCCGATGGCCACCAAGAGTCGTCCCAGGCAGAGGGTGAAGATCCTAGGATGAGAACTTCCGTTTTGTCAGAGTTAAGTTTTAGGTGGCTGTTTTTTATCCATTCGGCTACTTCTTTCATGCCTTCATGAAGATTGGTTTTGGCGGTGTTAGGGTCTTTGGTGAGGGAAAGGATCAGCTGGGTGTCGTCAGCGTAGGAGATGATGTTAAGGTTGTGTTGTCGTGCGATGGATGCGAGGGGGCTCATGTAGACGTTGAAGAGGGTGGGACTGAGTGATGATCCTTGTGGTACTCCGCAGATGACTTCGGTGGACTCAGATTTGAATAAGGGGAGTCGGACTCTCTGGGTTCTCCCGGCGAGGAACGAGATGATCCAGTCCAAGGCTTTTCCTTGTATTCCGACGTTGCTGAGGCGTTGTATGAGGGTGCTATGACAGACTGTGTCAAAGGCGGCGGAGAGGTCGAGTAGGATGAGGGCAGCTGTTTCTCCATTGTCCAGTAGCATTCGGATGTCATCTTTCGCTGCAATGAGGGCGGTTTCGGTGCTGTGTTTGGCTCGAAAGCCGGACTGTGAGGGATCGAGGGAGTTGTTGGATTCAAGGAAGGCGGCGAGCTGGCTATTGACGGCTTTCTCAATGACTTTGGCAGGGAATGGGAGGAGCGAGATGGGGCTGTAGTTCCTAAGTTCAGAGGGGTCAGCTGTGGGTTTCTTCAGGAGGGCACTGAGTTCGGCGTGTTTCCAGCTTTCTGGGAAGGTAGCGGAGTTGAAGGAGCAGTTGATGACCTCGCGGAGATGGGGTGCGATGATGGAGTCTGCTTTGTTGAAGATGTGGTGAGGACAGGGGTCGGTTGGTGAGCCTGAATGGATGGAGTTCATTAGTCGGATGGTGTCTTCAGTGGTGATTGGGTTCCAGGCGCTAAGGTTGTTAGAGAGCGGTTCGGGTTTGGAAGTGGGTGGGGTGGGCTGTTCTTTCGAAATGTTCTCAAAGCTGTTATGTATGTCGGCGATTTTGTTGTAGAAGAAAGAGGATAACGAGTTGCAGAGGTCTTGGGAGGGAGTAATGTCGTTTGAGGCTGCGGTGGGGTTGGTAAATTCTTTGACGATGTTAAATAGTTCCTTGCTGTTGTGGGCGTTGTTGTCGAGTCGATCCTTGAATGCTGATTTCTTGGTGGATCGGATCAATTGGTGGTGTTTGCGGGTGGCTGCCTTGAAGGTGGTCAGGTTGTCAGTGGTTGGGATTTTTCTCCATGTTTTTTCGAGAGTACGGCATAATTTCTTGGAATTCTTAAGGTCATCGTTGAACCAGGGGGTCTTTTTGCTACCTTGTTTGATCTGGTGGTTTTTTAGGGGTGCTAATTCGTCAGCGCTGTGAGTGATCCATTGTTTGAGTTTGGTGGCAGCTTCGTTTGGGTCTGATGATAGGGCTGGAGGGTTTTGGTTGAGCGATGTGAGGAGTTGGTCGGTGGTGATTTTGTTCCAGTTTCTTCGAGGAACAGGTTGTGGGGGGATGTGAGTCGAGGTAGTTTTGAAGCTGAAATGAACACAGCTGTGGTCCGTCCAATGGAGAGCTGTGGTATGATTGAAGGAGATGTGTTTGCTGGAGGTGAAGATTGGGTCGAGCGTGTGTCCGGCTAAGTGGGTGGGGGTATCAAAAAGTTGTTTGAGTCCGAGATTGGCCAGGTTGTCCAGAAGGGTGGTGGTGTTGCAGTCGTTTTTCTTTTCTAGGTGGAAGTTGAAGTCACCCAGTAGAATGTAGTTTTCGGAGGGGAGGGCATGTGGGCTGATGAAGTCAGTGATGTCATCGCTGAATTGTTTACGGGTTCCTGGTGGTCTGTAGATTAGGGTGCCTCTAAGTGTGGTCCTGGGGTCGGTGTGGATCTGGAAGTGGAGGTGTTCGGCGGTTGCAAGGTAGTCGTCGAAGCTGGTCGTGATTCTGATGGTGTTCTTATGGACGATGGCGATGCCGCCTCCTGTTTGGTTGGTGCGGTCTTTTCGGATGATTTTGTAAGCGTCTGGGATGGCTATGGCGATGTCGGGTGCTGATGATGCGTTCATCCAGGTTTCTGTAAGGAAGGCGATGTCCGGTGACGCAGTGTTGAGTAGGTCCCAGAGTTCTGTGGCGTGTTTGTGGATCGAGCGAGTGTTTAGCAGGATGCATTTCAGGTGGTTAGAGTCGGAGCTGAGTTTGGAGATCGTGGGTTTGGAGTGGTTCTTGATGCAGGCGAACTTGCAGGAATGGCAGGTGAAGGGACCGTGAGTACGTCCTGGGGCAGCTGCGTAGCAATGTGGTGTGCGTCCGGGGTTAAGGGCTAAGAGGGTGGCGGCGTCAAACGTTATGCGGGAGGAGTGCGGTTTGCGGGGGACAGGGGGTCTGGCGCTGGGCGCAGTCCGGGCGCGGACGGGCGTAGACGGGCTTACCTTTGGCGCACCTTCGGCGCGCATTGGGCGCGACCGCTGCGCGTTAACGCTGCGCGAGAATGCATCTGTCATAAGCGGATAGTGGAGGGGGAGGGGCGAGGGAGGGTCAGCTGGGAGGCGGGGTCGTGGTGGAGGGCCGGCCAGGGATGCAGAACAACAAGGATGCAAGTCAACAAAATGGCTGGAAGCCAAAAGCGAAAACACGATGGGGCACAATCAACACGAACGCTCTGATGATGGCAAATGCACCGCCCAGGCAAGCACAGCTTAGGTCTACCGGCAAAAAGGCAGCGTAGCACAATGTAAAAGCACTTTCAAGCTTACTTTCGCTGTAGCGCTATAATTACAGATTGCTATGCAGTCAGGTGCGATTCTAAGCGCTACGATATGCTTTTAAAATGCAATCAGGCACAGATGCTTCAATGGCAATGCGAGGCAACAAGGATCAATCAGGGGCTCAAGCGCTACGATACCACTGGCGTTAGGCGGGTTTAGGCGGGTCAGGGAGCAGCGTGAGGAGCGACCGCTTCTGAGGGGGTCAGGGCCGGTCAGTCTGGGTGGTCTGGGAGCCCCTGATATGGACCTTTATTATGTAGTAGCACCAAGCTCCAAAGCTTTCTATTGGATTCATTAGCAATTTGACCCTCCACATTTACACATAGAAAAAGTAGCTGTCACTCCCGCTAATCTCCCCGCTCGCTTTTTCTGCCCTCCTGATCGCCGTACGGGAATACTTAACTCAATTAAACCACTGTGCATGGGTGGCACGATTTGGTGAAGAGACAGGCGCGCAATATCTTATATTCCCCAATTGCCCCAGAGGTCAGGGAATGTAAGGTTCATCATACTACTGGTGGTGCGCTGCCGCAGAAGTGACCTGCCCCGTTCACATGGAGTTTCCCCCCCTATTCGCTGCTTGATAATGCCTTTAAAACAGATATTTCTGAATCTATAGAAGACTTTTTTGCAAACAATGTTGGGCCCGTTCATAAGTTCTCCACAGTTTGGGAAACTTTCAAAGTTTATATCAGAGGCATTGCAATTTCTAAACACTCTGGGTGCTTTGCGCTATTAGGGGTAGACTAGATAGCCTGGAAAAATGCCTGACTGAGTTGGAGACAGGATTACAGCGAGATGAAGCAGTTAACAGTGACGACGAGTTGAAAAAGACATTGGAGGAGTACAATGAAGTAGCGACAGTGAAGTTAAACATATGGGGAAATATGCTCTTGCCAGAAGCTATGGGGAGGGGGAACGCCCAGGAGTCACGCTTGCAGCGTTTGTGCGGCATAGAAAAAGAATCCTCAATGATGACAGCAGTAAGGTCTGATGAAGGGGAGTTGTTAGCTGACCCGGAAATTATAGTAAACCAATTTAGACAGTACTACACAGAACTGTATCGCTCTCGTGTGCATGTAGACAACAGCATGATTCAGTATTATCTTGAAAACATAAAATTACCCTGGCTCAAGAATGAACATTGTGAATATCTGCTAAGGTTGCTGGAGGCCTAGGAAATCCACGAGGTCTTACAGAGTATGCGCTCGGAAAGTGCCCCGGGGCAGGATGGCCTAACAGTGGCTTTCTACAAGGAATTCAAGGACCTTTTAGTTCCCGACCTAGTAACACTATTTTAAGAGATTAGTGAATGAGGAGAGTTGCCCCCATCAATGAGGGAAGCAATGATAGTTATTATTTTAAAGCCTGGTAAGCCCCCGGACGAGTTCTCTTAGTTTCGCCCATTGTCCTCATTAAATGTAGATACCAAAATATACGCTAACATTTTAGCCAATCGCCTTGCACCGTTAGTTCTGAAATTGGCTAGCACGGAGCAGGCGGGATTTGACCCTGGGTGAAACCTAGCATATGATTTGCGCAGGTTCTTTGGAACAATCCAACATGTTAACCCAGAGGTTAGAGCTACTGCATTTTTCTTGGACGCAGAAAAAGCGTTTGACTCTGTGGAATGGGCATTCATGGGGGCAGTATTAAGGAAGATGGGGGTTGGTTAAATATTTCATGAATTAGTAGCGGTTCTGTACACCTCTCCCACTGCCAGAATTCGAATTGGGGATAAGGTCACTGCTCCTGTTAGAATTTCCCGAGGCACCAGGCAGAGATGCCCACTATCCTCTCTTCAAAACGCCATAGTTCCAGAACCCCTAGCATGTGCGCTTCGTTACTACCATGGATTCCGTGGACTCAGTTTACCAATTACAATTTAAGTGTCATTGTATGCGGACAACACCCTACTTTTTATCAGAAATCCAGAGGTTAATCAATCCCTGGTTCTCAGAAAAGTTGTCTGATTCGGGGAGATTTCTGGATTAAAAATCAACTGGAATAAGTCCATAATATTTCCCTTGACTAAATCCACGACCCCCCTCAAGTTGGATTTTCCATTGACTTGGTCTACAGACCCAGTGCGCTATCTAGGCACACAGATCGATACAGACCAGGAGATAATTTTCAGGGAAAACTATGGTGAGGCAGTGACTAAACTTGAGGAGGATGTGGATCGCTGGATACGACTGCCTATCTCTTTGCTCGGGAGTATATCGCTGATAAGATGGAGGTCCTCCCGATGTTTTTGTTTCTGTTTCTAAATATACCCAGTTTTCTTTTTTGAATCTATTACCTCTATATTGACGAAATTGGCTTGGGCGAGGAAGCAGCCACAAATCCAGTGGAAAGTTCTTACCCTACCCTATAGTCTAGGTGGTCTGGGAGCCCCTGATATGGACCTTCATTATAGAGTAGCACAACGCTCCCATGCGTTCTATTGGATTCATCAGCAATTTGACCCTCCACATTTACACATAGAAAAAGTAGCTGTCACTCTCGCTAATCTCCCTGCTCGCTTTTTCTGCCCTCCTGACCGCCGTACGGGAATACTTGACTCAATTAAACCACTGTGCATGGGTGGCACGATTTGGTGAATAGACAGGTGTGCAATATCTTATATTCCCCAATTGCCCCAGAGGTCAGGGAATGTAATGTTCATCATACTACTGGTGGTGCGCTGCCCACAGAAATGACCTGCCCCGTTCACATGGAGTTTCCCCCCCCTAATCGCTGCTTGATAATGTCTTTAAAACAGATATTTCTGAATCTATAGAAGACTTTTTTGCAAACAATGTTTGGCCAGTTCATAAGTTCCCTACAGTTTGGGAAACTTTCAAAGTTTACTTCAGAGGCATTGCAATTTCTAAACCCTCTGGGGTGCTTTGCGCTATTAGGGGTAGACTAGACAGCCTGGAAAAACGCCTGACTGAGTTGGAGACAGGATTGCAGCGAGATGAAGCAGTTAACAGTGTCGAAGAGTTAAAAAAGACATTGGAGGAGTACAATGAAGTAGCCGACAGTGAAGTTAAACATATGGGGAAATATGCTCTTGCCAGAAACTATGGGGAGGGGGAACGCCCATGAGCCATGCTTGCAGCGTTTGTGCGGCATAGAAGAGCATCCTCAATGATCACAGCAGTAAGGTCTGATGAAGGAGAGTTGTTAGCTGACCCGGAAAGTATAGTAAACCAATTTAGACAGTACTACACAGAACTTTATCGCTCTCGTGTGCATGTAGACGACAGCATGATTCAGTATTATCTTGAAAACATAAAATTACCCTGGCTAAAGAAAGAACATTGTGAATATCTGATAAGGTTGCTGGAGGCCTGAGAAATCCACGAGGCCTTACAGAGTATGCGCTCGGAAAGTGCCCCGGGGCAGGATGGCCTAACAGGGCCTTTCTACAAGGAATTCAAGGACCTTTTAGTTCCCCACCTAGTAACACTATTTTAAGAGATTAGTGAATGAGGAGAGTTGCCCCCATCAATGAGTAAAGCCATGATTGTTATTATTTTAAAGCCTGGTAAGCCCCCTGACGAGTTCTCTTAGTTTCACCCATTGTCCTCATTACACGTATATACCAAAATATACGCTAACATTTTAGCCAATCGCCTTGCACCGTTAGTTCCGAAATTGGCTAGCACGGAGCAGGCGGGATTTGTCCCTGGGCGGAACTTAGCATACGATTTGCGCACGTTCTTTGGAACAATCCAACATGTTAACCCAGAGGATAGAGCTACTGTATTTTTCTTGGACGCAGAAAAAGCGTTTGACTCTGTGGAATGGGCATTCATGGGGGCAGTATTAAGGAAGATGGGGGTTGGTTAAATATTTCCTGAATTGGTAGCGGTTCTGTACACCTCTCCCACTGCCAGAATTCGAATTGGGGATAAGGTCACTGCTCCCGTTAAAATTTCCCAAGGCACCAGGCAGAGATGCCCACTATCCTCTCTTCTAAACGCCATAGTTCCAGAACCCCTAGCATGTGCGCTTCGTTACTACCATGGATTCCGTGGACTCAGTTTACCAATTACAATTTAAGTGTCATTGTATGCGGACAACACCCTACTTTTTTATCAGAAATCCAGAGGTTAATCAATCCCTGGTTCTCAGAAAAGTTGTCTGATTCGGGGAGCTTTCTGGATTAAAAATCAACTGGAATAAGTCCATAATATTTCCCTTGACCAAATCCACGACCCCCCTCAAGTTGGATTTTCCATTGACTTGGTCTACAGACCCAGTGCGCTATCTAGGCACACAGATCGATACAGACCAGGAGATAATTTTCAGGGAAAACTATGGTGAGGCAGTCACTAAACTTGAGGAGGATGTGGATCGCTGGATACGACTGCCTATCGCTTTGCTCGGGAGTTTCAAAGTCTCACCCTGCAGCATCAAATGGAGAGATTGAAATGTCTCCGGTTCCATCGGGAAGTCAGGACAAATTTCCTTCACACACTGTTTCTGCCTCGTGTAGAGGAACAGATCCATGAACGTGGGGGGGTCTACTCCAAAAAATTGATCCCTACTACAAACTTTTCCATCGAGGAATAGGTCTCCCCATGTGTGATAGCCTAGGCGAACAAGCATGTTTTGACAGATTTTCTCGCCGGTAACCTTCAATATCGGGCACGCTTGCAGTGGCAATTTAGGGGAATAAAGACGCGTTATGCCCTCAGCTTTCGCTAGCCAGTAAATTGCCTTCACAGTGCAGTCCACCGTAGTGGGGTCTCGAGTACCTGGCTTGTAAGGGGCAAATACATACCCCGCCGGGGGAAATGGCATCATATGGCCGTCTTCCACCGCCAAATGGGGCATGTAGGGGGGGGGGGGGGAACCAATAGGCCGCGAAATGCGCCTGCGCACTGTGATAATACAGTTCGAAATCCGGTACGTCAAACCCGCCATATTTATAAGGTAGCATCATAGTGTCTAGCTTCAGGCGGGCCTGCTTCCCTCCCCAAATTAGCCGCACAAGTTGCGTTTTAAGAGTGGCAAAGAAGTGCGCCCCGGGGTAGTAAGGGATGTTTATGAACAGGTAAAGAAATTTAGGCACTATCACCATTTTGATGAGCGATATGCACCCTGCCATCGATAATGGGAGCTTAAGCCAGGAGGTGATGTTGTCCGTTACCTTGGTAATGACCCTACCATAGTTCGACCTCATCAGTGTGTCTTTATCTCTGGAAATATATATCCCCAGGTAGCGAAAATCAGAGTCTTCCCATTTTAGGGGGAAGTCTAGGGGCATGGGGACAGTACGGTCAGTCAGCGGAAACACAGCTGATTTAACCCAATTTATTTGTACTCCCGCATACGCTCCAAATTTTGTAATTTCCCGCAGCACAGGGTTGAGGTTATCCCCAGGATTGCAAATGTAGAGGGTAATATCGTCTGCATAAAGAGAGACGAGCACATGTCGGGATGGGTAGTTGAGCCCCCTATGATTATGATGCTGACGCAATTTGGCTGCCAAGGGTTCAATTGCAATTGCAAATAGAACGGGCGACAGGGGGCACCCCTGCCTCGTCCCTCTGTTGATCCGAAAGGGGTCAGAGCGCGCCCCATTAAGCAACACTCTAGCCAGCGGCGCTTCATACAGGAGTTTAATCCATCTAAGAAACTGCCCCGGCATTCCCATGTAGGCCAGAGTCCCAAACATATAATCCCATTCCAGGGAATCAAACGCTTTGGTAGCGTCTAGGAAGACGGCTACCGCCTCGCATTTAGGGGTGATATCCTGGATGATCGCAAGCAGTGTACGTAAATTGTGCGAAGTGGCTCGATTGGGTACAAAGCCCGCCTGATCAGGCAAGACCAGTTTTTCAAGCAGAAGATTTAATCTGGTGGCAATCACTTTCGCTAAAAATTTTGTGTCACTATTCAACAAGGACAGGGGCCGATAGGAGTCGCATTGATCGGGGGCTTTACCCGGCTTAAGTAAGGACAGTATGTGCGCTTCTGGCATAGTGTCTGGGAGTACGCCCTCTTCCAGCGCTTCATAAAATACTGCCTTAAGGATGGGAGCCAGGATGTGGACATAGTATTTATAAAAGTCGATGGGGATATGGATAGTGTCTGGTTCCATCAGATGTCTCTCTAGGGCGTACGCCGGATCACCCCGATCCCCATACCACCACTCATTCAGCACCAGCAAGTGGGAAGCTTGGTAGTAGGATAGGATATCCGACGATGCCAGACCGCCACAATAAGTAGATAGGAAACAGGTGCGAAGCGCCACCCGATTGGTGCCCCCGGCCCAGAGGAAGCGTCCCAGCGCCGAATTCACCTGGCGAAACCACTGCGGCAAGACAGGGTATGAGTGGTTCTGCAGCTGATAAAGCAGGCAAGAGAGGGCCACCATCTTGAAGATGGCCGATCGGCCATAAAGATTGAGGGGCATACGGGACCACGTTTTCATGTCCGACTTAACTCGGTCCCACACTGTAGCCACATTGCGCTCCCATGAAACTCCCGGTATGTCCGTCAAGAAGACTCCGAGGTATTTGATACCCCCCGTAGCCCTCTGCAGGGCCGCGGCCCAGTCCCCTAGCTCCACACTACCTCCCACAGTCCACAAAGTGGATTTTCGCACGTTAAGTTGGAGCCCCGATACCTCCCCGAAGACTCGCATTATGTCAAGTACCCTCGGCCCCGACCTGTCAAGATTTGTGAGAAAAAAAGAGCACATCGTCCGCGTAGAGCACGATCCTATCTGACGGCCCGCCTCCCATTCAAAGCCTTTCTGTGCCTGTGCATCAATGCGTACCCATGCCGCTAATGGTTCCATGGCGAGGGCGAACAGGTACGGCGACAGGGGGCATCCCTGCCGGGTGCCGCGGCCGATAGGAAAGGTGCCCGAAACCGCACCCGCCACTCTCACTGATGCTGTTAAATCCGTGTAAAGTAGCCGTATGTAAGAGAGGAAGTGAGGGCCCAGATTTAAGCGAGGGAGGAGCACTTGAAGGTACACCCAGCTCAGTGAATCAAATGCTCTATCTATGTCTGCTAACAATAGCGCTGCCGGGGTACCGGTGGCACGCATCATTTCTAATACCACCTGGGCCCGCCTGATGTTGTGTCTTGTGGCTCGGTGCGGCATAAAACCGGCCTGGTCCAGGTGGACCAGGTCCGTAATCAATGGGAGAAGACGATTAGCAAGGGCCTTAGCTAGTATCTTTGCCTCTATGTTTAGCAGCGAAATAGGCCGATAAGATTCAGGACGGTCGGGTGGCCTCCATGGCTTGCAGAAAACCACTATCTCCGCATGTCGCCAGTCCCCTGGCATGCAACCCAGTTCCCTAGCTGCATCTAGTGCCTTCTGATAACGCCACCCTAGCTGAAGGTGGTATTTCCGAAAGAACTCACACGGGAATCCATTGGGTCCCGGGGCTTTACCTGTATTTAGTTCGCCGAGAGCCTTATCTAGCTCTTCTGTGGTCAGTGGAAGCTCGAGGCGAGCACGATCGTCATCCGAGATCCCCCTCGGTGGGAGATCCGCAAGAAATTCATCAATGTCCTCTGCCGGGAGCAGTTCCTTGGGGGCATACAGTGTCTCATAGTAGTCCGCAAAGCTGGCGGCAATCGCCTTCGGATCTGACATGGATGCCCCAGCCGCATCTCGTAGCCCCGGAAGCTGCTGCGCCTGAAACGTGCTCTGGCACAACCTATACAGCAACGTGCTGGATTTGTCCCCCCACTGATAAATCCGACTCTGTGTTTCGAGCCAAATTTGGCGCGACTCCTCAAGGTGCAGAGACGCAGAGTCCTGCTGGGCCTGCAGCAGCCGTCTGACGTCTCCCTCATCTCCCGCCTCGGTACATCGCTCCTCTAGGTCGCGTACCCGAGCCTCCGCACTTTCTAGGCCCTCTCTACGCTTCCTACGCGCTGACGCACACCAGGCAATGTCTATTCCATGGAGCGTGGGCTTCATAGCCTCCCAGAGGGTCACGTCATCTAATCCCGACGCCTCATTGTCAGTCCAGTAATGGGCTATGGCCTCCCGCATATGAGACTGATAGTCGTCCTGTTGGAGGTGCCAGGTCGAAAGGCGCCATCGAAACTGCTGTCGCCTACTATCCAACAGGTAGTTAAGTGCAACGGGGGAGTGGTCAGAGAGCCCACGCGGCAGTATGTCCGTCGATTCCACCCTCCCTATCCGAGTACCAGGCACAAATATGTAATCCAATCTGGAGAAGGATTTGGGACCGCCGAGACAAAGGTGTATTCCCGGCCATATGTGTGTTGGTAGCGCCACGCATCCGTCCAGCCCATACCTCGTACCATGTCATTCAATCTAGTGGGGGTGGAAATTTGCTGCCCGCCACCCGGTTTGAAACGGTCAACGGTACCATCCATAACGTCGTTCCAGTCTCCACCGATCACAGCCATCACATCCGGTATCTCTGCCCAAATGGTGAACAGTTTCTCTACCAGGGCCCCTTGCAGCGGAGGGGGAGCATACACACTGCCAAATACCACTTGCTCCCCACCGATCATCCCCTTAACCAACACATACCTGCCCTGGACATCCACCCACTGTGTGATATGCTCATAGGGAACCCTACGGTGAATCAGTATCGCCACCCCCCGGGACCCCCTAGCAAAACCAGCATGGAACACCTGTTGGTATCCGAATCTCTGCAAACTGAGGGTTTTGGTACCCAGAAGGTGCGTTTCCTGCAGCAGTAGGACATCAGCCTTCTCTCTTTTTCCCTGTCGCAGCACAGCGCCCCGTTTGATCTTGTCCAGCATTCCCCGCACATTCCAGCTCACTATACGCAATACTGCCCTGGGGGGTTGCTAGATCCCTAGATCCCTAGCCGCCATCTACAGGGTAATCACCCCTAACAGTCCCCAACTTTCATGTCCCCTCTCCCTCCAACCCCTACCCCAACTCAGAGCCCCCACATCCGCCCTCCCCCCACCCCTATACCTCAGAAACATTGAAGTATCTGTCGCGGTGCAGGAGCACCCCAACCCCCAACGGGAGGTCGGGGCCGCCCACTCCAATTGATCCCCATCAACTACACCCTCAACTCCCAGGTAGCCCCTTAAGGGGGCACACAACACCTATGGAGGACCCCAAGGCAATGTCCGCCTTACTGTCCGTTCCCCCCCACCCTCCCCCATCCCGCATCCCATATGTAGCATCAGAGGACTGCAATCCAGTATGTTAGTGTGTCTCCATAGTAGCCACCAGCACCAGCCAGGCTGGCAATAGCACGTACTGGACCCGTCTCCCAGCATAGCAACAAATTAGTAGCAAAAGAGTTCATCACCATTCATGATTCCGCCGTCTGAGTGTCCGGAGGATCCGCCGTCTCCACATCATCTCTCCTGGCGGGGGACCTCCTGGTTGAGCGAGATCTCCAGTTGCTCCTGCTACGGGAGCGTCGATTGGTCCGCCGCGGCGCCGTCGAGGAGGACGAGTCTGAATCCCGGGCCGGCGAGGACATCCGCCGAGCCCCCACCGTTACTTCCATGTGAAGACTTCCTCCGGCGTATTAAAGAACAGAGTGCACGACTGGTATACCACCCGCAGACGGGCCGGGTACAGTAGTGCATATTGAATCTTCAGGCTTCTCAGGCGAGCTTTGGCCGCTGTGAAGGACTGTCGCTGCACCAGCCGTGTATAGTCTGGAAAGATCATGATTCGCTGATTCTCACACATGAGGGGTTCTTTCAGGCGGGCTTGCCTCAGAATAACGTCCCGATCATGATAGTTAAGTAGTTTGGCGATCACTGGTCTTGGGCGCTCTCCCACCGGTGGCTTCGGGGCGAGCGCTCTGTGAGCCCGCTCGACTACAAAGCAGCGAGAGAGAGTGTCTGGTGGCAGCCAGCTCTCCAATTATTGAGTCAGGAAGGATTCCATATTCCCTCGTTCACAATCCTCCGGAAAGCCAACAAAGCATAGATTGTTGCGCCGAGCTCGCCCCTCGGCATCCTCCACCCTGAGTGCCAGACCTTTCTGGATGCCCTCCATGGCGGCCATCTTCTTCTTCAGGGTTACCACGTCGTCCTCCACACCGGTGATCCTGGTTTCCGCTTCTGTGATGCGGGCTACTGCGTTTCGTAGATCTTAGCGTAGAAGAGTTACGTCCGCTCCAACTGCCCCTATCTTGGCATCCAGGGTGTCTCCAGATTGGGTGATCGCTGCCAGAAGCGCCGCATTATCAGGCCCCTGGGGCGGAGGGCTCCCAGAGGCCCCGGCCGACCCAGCCGGGCCGGTGAATTTGTCAAGGGTACCTTGCTTCGAGGCGTTGCCTCCGCTCCCGCCTCTGGTCATGGTCCGTGATCTGTGGTCGGCGAGGCAGAGTATCAGAGTAATCGGCTCGGACACTTCGGGGCTCCACCGCCTCACGCTCCCTGCCGGGCTCCGAATCCAGGCGGCCGACTGCTAAGGCCATGCCTCGTGGCTCTCCAAGCTCCAACCTCCAATGGCGGGATCCCCAAGATCACCGGCTCAGGCCGTTCACGGAAAGCCGGGCAGACGCGGAAAGGGGGGGCCCCACGCCGCTGGCTCCAACAGTTAGTGGACTTAAGGATCTGCGTGGCGTCCCAGAGGCCCCCCTAATAGTTCACCGCTGTGCCTCGGGTGATGGCCGGCCAAAATGGACGTCGTCCTCTGCTCTCTTCCCCAAGGTCGGGCGCGGCCCGATGTGGCCGCCGGGCCCCTGGCGGTGTTGTCGTCGCTCTACCACTGCCCAGGGTCCCAACCGCGCACCCCCGCGTCGACTCACCACAGGGTCGCGTCTCCAGGTCCGGGGGCCAGCCGGGTCACCTCCGCCGCCGTCGGTTCATCGGGTCCCTTTCACCGGTCTCGGCGACGACCCGGTCCGCTAGGTTGCTATGGCGCCGCGCCGGGGCCAACCCTCTGTTGCGATGGGAAGTGTTCGCCAGTGTTGCACTCCTCCAAAGGGCGGACGGCCTCCGCCTCCTCGTCGGACTGCCTCCGCCTCCTCGTCGGACTGCCCGCCGACGGTTGGCACGCACCTCCGAATGCCTCCAAACTCGAGGCCCCGGCTTTGTTCTGCGGTGTAGGCCTCTCTGCCACCGGGAGCGACAGCTCGGGAACCACCTCTCCGACGCGGTGCAAATTTCTCCAGCGTCCTCTCGACACCCCCTGCTACCTTCCTCCGTCGCGGAACAGGCTCAGATGAGAGGGGGAACAAGGATAATCTGGCGGATAATCGATCGGCGGGACGGAGCTCACCTAAGCTGCGTCCGCCATGCTGGCTGCCTTAGCCACGCCCCCAGTGAAATATTTTAAGTCTGTTGAATGTTGTATATGGATGAGTTGTTTTGTTTGGATAGTGATTTTACAAGCCTCGCAAAGGCCACACTTATGGTGGGTAAGAGGTGTAGGGAGACCCCGCATCGATTGAATGGATGATTAATTTGGAGTATCCAGAAGAGACCATACCACATGGTCTCGCACACACTTGCCTTTTTTGAATGAGTGCATAGGTGGGTAATGTAATTCCAAATTGTCTGAAATTCTGCCCCAATGTCGTTTGATTATTTTCCTGATCGCATGACTCCGAGTGCAAAATGTGGTGACTCATATCATCCTCTGAGGGAAATCTCTTTCTCGTGTGTTTGCAGTCAGCAGTCTTTCTGTGGGATTGAACCACGCCCTTTTGCGGACCCGTTTGACCAATCACTTAGGGTAGCCCTTCCCAACGAGGAGTTCACTCAGTTCTTCGGATTCCAACGTGTAATCTTTTTTGGAATAGTTCCGGCGGATCCTTAAAAACTGTCCGAGGGACAGATTGTCTCATAGAACCCCTTGGGTGGTGATTGTTATACTGAAGTAATGAGTTCCTTTCTGCTGGCTTCCTGTATAATGTGGTATATAGTTGGTTGTTCTCCGTTTTGATAGTAATGTCGAGAAAATCCATTCAGTAGTGGTCGGAATGGATGGTAAACCTAATGTCATCACTCCTTTGATTTAACCACATTTGGAAATCATTCAGTAACAAGGCATTGCCAGTCCAGATCAACAAGATATCGTCTCTATAGTGCCTCCATAAAGTCACTTGTGCACTGTAAGGGTTGTTGGTATCAAACACATAAGAGTTTTCAAAATAATCCATGTAAATGATAACTAAGTCTGGAGCAAAACTGGCACCCATTGCTATGCCGTTGGCTTGTAAATGAAAATCGCCTTGAAAATAGATTTTTTTTTTAGAAGTTTAATACTGAATTCAGTGGGCACCCCTGTGGGTTATAGTCTTTTGTTGAGGGCTGCCTCCATTACTTCAAGAGCAGGTCCTTGTGGTATGCTCCTGCACAATGACTCTTTATCAGGCCCACCAACTTCAACCAGGCGGCCAGATTGATTGATCTTTCGACAGCCTAAACACTGCTCTGTGAAACCTCTCTTGAAGTGTCTGCACTGGCTTCCAGTAATCCAGCGCAGCCTCTTCAAGGTCGCCTGCCTTACTCATCTTGCCCTGGCCAACCAAGGTCCCTCCTTCATTGGCGTCCTTCTTCGCCGATACACCCCCTTGCGAACACTCCGGTCAGCTGGCCTTAACCTCCTTGCCACCTGTACATTCAAGCGAAAAAGGATCGGGGGTTTGAGATTTGCCTCACAGGCCCCCCTCTTGTGGAACTCCCTTCCTCTTGAACTCCGTCATATTCCTTCTCACCAGGTATTCAGAAAAGCCCTGAAGACATGGTTGTTTGTACAAGCGTTTGACTAATCCTTCTTCTGCACTGCTCTCTTCTAATCCGTCCCTAAGCGCCAAGAAGCCGCTGGTGAACGTGCGCTTTATAAATTTCTTTTTCATTCATTCATTCATTCAATGACACAATGTCTAGGGTCGCTAAAATTAGTTTGGTAGGGTCAAAAGGTTGACAGTCAACCAGGTTGATTGTCTCCATAGTGTCCTTCTGGTATGCTCTTGTGGTCTCCATTATCGGCTTCAAGAAAAAGTCCACGTATTTCCACTTGTGGTTAAATCAAAGGAGTAATGACATTACGTTTACCATCCAATCTGACCCCTACATGATAGATTTTCTTGACATTACTATCAAAACAGAGAACAGCCAACTATATACCACTTTATACAGGAAGCCAGCAAAATGGAACTCAATACTCCGGTATAGCAGTCACCACCGAAGGGGTCTGCAGGACAATTTGCCCTTCGGAGAGTTTTTGAGGATCCGCCGTAACTGTTCAAAAAAAAATTTACATGTTGGAATCCGAAGAACTAAGTGAGCACCTTGTTGCGAGGGGCTACCCTAAGGGATTGGTCAAACGGGCTGCAAAAGACCATTGTTCAATCCCAGAAAAACATTGCTGACTGGAAAAACATGAGAAAAAGATTTCCATCAGAGGTTGATATGTGTCACCACATTTTACACTCGGAGTCATGCAATAAGGAAAATCATCAACCGACATTGGGGCCTAATTTCTGACGATTTGGAATTACATGACCCGCCTACGCACTCATTCAAAAAAGGCAAGAGTGTGCGAGACCATGTGGAACGGTCTCTGCAGGATCCTCCAAATGAACAATCCATGCAATTGATGTGGGGTCTCCCTACACCTCTTGGCCACCGTAAGTGTGGCCATTGCAGGGTTTGTAAAATGACTATCCAAACGAAACAATTCATCCATAAACAAGATTCAATAGACTTAAAATGTTTCACTAACTGTAACTCATCAGATGTCATTTATGCCACTATCTGACCTTGCAAGAAAGTATATATGGGCCAGACTTAATAAAAAGTAAAAACATGTATACTTTAACATTGCAGCAGGGTCGGTTGCGGTGTTCCAGGAGAACCTCTGGTCGATCATTTCCAGAACGCCCAAGACGAAGCTGACAGTTTGAACTGGTTGGTCTTAGAGAGGGTCACACTTGAGGAGGTAACATTCAGTCTATCTTGAACGTTCAAGAGTGTAAGTGGATGTTTTTGTTGGATACAATCTAGAACGGTCTGAATGAATTAGATGCAGGGAGTGTGCAGCTATCTTGCCTAATTTCAGAATAACCATGTTCCCTTTTTGAACATTCAGACCCCCTATTTTGCATATTAACCCAAATCTCTCCCTTTCCAAAGGAGTTTTATCATGTATTTGGATCTGTGTCATTGTCTGACACTGTGTGATGTATTTTGTTTCATACCAATGTATCGAATGACCAGGAACAAAGCGCGAGACCGATTTCCATTTCCAAAGGACTTTACTATGTGCTTGGGATTTATGTCATCATCAGACACTGTGTGATGTTATTTTACAACATACCCAAGTATCGTGTGGCCAGGAACAGAGTGCAAGATTTGTATCCATTTCAATGTACTTAGTGGGGATTTTTGTTATCCGATGAACCATGTAATGCACTTACTATCCATCAAGTGCAAATGCTATAAAAGGTAAGTCCATAATAATTGTGTGATATGCTTTCCATACACTAATATCACTCAGTACTACCTCTCTTTTTAATAACTGATGGCGCTCAACCCTCTTCTTTAGGTTGCCGTGTACCTGTTCTCTGCCCTAAGAGCCCAGAGGCCCAGAATTATCATTTCAACCACCCAGTCATTGGTGGTTCACAGTAATTAATTATTTCCTTTTTTAGGTCTCGCTACGCAGTGCGTAAGCACTGCTTAGAGGGACCTCTTGTAATCGCTCAGCACTTTAATTGAAACTTGTGCATGTTTTGCACGGTTTCCTTTCAGTGCTCGTGCATGCATGGCGATTCCCCCGCGGGAGCCAGCAGTGCCATTTGTTAGCAATTATCGTGCTGGCTCCCGCAAGGTAAACGCAGATCACCACAGGAAAGCGTTTGTCCACACAGCCGCCTGCTTTAAATGCTGCTTGGGTTTCACGCCGTTACCTCGGTGCAGCTTCGGGTGTTTTACTGCCAACGGAGGAGGTGTCAAAGCCCGCCCTGAGGACGGTCTCCGGGCGGACACAGGGGGTTGTATCCGCTGTAAAGGGCAATCTCCGTGGTTCTGTTTCAAAATTCCTAAAGCGCTTCATAATTTACATAAATTATACATGACGTGCATTGTCCAGAGGGAAGCACGAGGCACAGACGACCAATATGCACCATCTTTAAAACCACAAATGAAAAGTGCAAGCCATGAATAGGGATGGGGCAGCAGGGTATGTGAGCAATTAGGCGGCTCCTCGCGTGATTAATGGCGGCTCGTGGGTGGAAGCCCTCCCACCCAACCCGAATTAATCACCACCCCCAGCCGCCATTCGCACCTTCTGCACTTAGGGTAAAATCAAAGCGCTCTGTCTGTCTGCTGCAGAAAAGCGCACTTCCCCAAACCTGTAATTCAGAGCTTTAAATCTGTGCTCTGACAACCCTTCTCCCTCACACCACTGATCTGCCGAAACCCAATCCCACAAATCAAAGGCGCAGCTGCTCCATTAAGTTGCAGGTAACACTCGAAAAAATAAATTGTGAAATGCCCCTTTTCTTTAACCTCAAATGAATCCTTTTTCTGCCTCCACAGCGCTGCATAGTATTTCCCTTACTGAATGCAGACTCAGAGGGACTTTTCATCATAATTCCAAGTAGTAGGCTGGTGTTCAGAGCCCTTTACCGCCACATGAAGAAGCGAAATACTCTTATTGAGGCATTTACAAACAGCTCGAGTTTGGAAAAGTGACCACGGGGACACCGCGCTACAGCTGCATAAGTACAGATCATTTATTATCATATACTTAACCCAGTTCACTCTACTAGTTGGCACGGGCGAGTGCGCCAACAGGCGCGCCTGGAATTTGAGTCAATTTCAGAGGCGTTATAGCTGCCTTCTTTTTGTGTAAGTAGGCCCAGGTGCGTTTCTGATTCAGAAAAGGGGGGGGGGCTCTTGTTTATAGCATGTCATGTAGATGTATCCGTGTGTACACTTAATCTGCAACACAACGTTTATGACGCGAGCACAGTTTTTCCGTATTGCCCCAGTATTGGAACTTTCATAGATTCCCATGCTTTGTATCATTCCCCGTCGTCGGAATGGGAGCCACGGTAGTACAAAAACCATAGAAACAAAAGAGAAACCTAGGCCTAGGCCTCATCTCATTTTGTATCCTATCACCCTCTTTTTGTAAAAAGAGACCAAACTTTTGCCAGAACCAATCAGAGCAACCTCACCCTCTAGAACCTTCCTGAGAGAGCTCAGAGCCTCAGATTTTTCTACCGCACGATGTGCTAGGGAGTCTCCACTGAGCTCTGCTCAGTTTTCACTACTTTCTGGTTATTTCTTCAACTTTTCTTCAAAACATCGACATGTCTGACAAGGAGAAGAAGGCCTTGTTCAGGCCCTGTGCCTCTTGTGGGAAAAAACGTCTGTTTGTGGAAGATAAGCATGAGAATTGTATTTATTGCTTATATCCGGACCACAAGGCCACAGAGTGCAAGATCTGCAGAACCTTCTCGAACAAGACTCTTCGTGACAGAGAAGGTCGACTGTTGACCTGGCTGCAGAAAATAAAAACTCGCAAGGAGGGGATCTCTTCAGATGAGGAGGATTCCACATCTTTTGCTTCCTCTCACAGATCAAGGAAGAGGGGTAGGTCTCCCCCTGGTGCTTCTACTTCTGAGCCCCCTCTTCAAGCCTCTCACAAGATCTCTGACAGGTCTGAGAAGGCTGGTCCCCTTCAATCTCCTCACAGAAGTGAAAAGGAGAGGCAGGGACAGGCTGCTGGAGGTGTTACAGCCTTAAAGGACAAAAAGGAGGGTGCTCTCCCTTCTCCTCCATCCAAAAAGAGCAAATCCAGTGACAAACACTCTTCTGTCTCTTCAGGATCTGGCCAGGAGAAAAAACAGCGTCCGTCAATGACTAAAACACCAGGTACGTCGACGACAGTTGTTTCTGTGAAAGTTCCCGCTGTTTCTGTTCCGCCGTCGACGGGATCGTCGGCGGCAGCTTTGTCGACGCTGACGTCTTCCACGTCGACGACAGGCAAACTACTGTCGACGGCCGCGTCGACGACGAAAACTACGTCGACGACGACAACCACTTCAACGTCGACGGTAATGGTGATGACGACGAGTTCGTCTACGAGACCGTCGACGATGGCGTCGACGACGAAGATTGGGTCGACGAAGACTATGGTACCGTCGACGATTCCGCTGACAGCTCCGTCGACGG
Source organism: Lissotriton helveticus (assembly GCF_964261635.1). NCBI lineage: Eukaryota > Metazoa > Chordata > Amphibia > Caudata > Salamandridae > Lissotriton > Lissotriton helveticus. The sequence continues at coordinate 1,792,816,222 of NC_136068.1, forward strand.
CGGCTGCACTGACGATGACGGCACCGTCGACGAGACCGTAGACGGGTCAAAAGTTACCTTTTACAATTCAAAAAATGAAAATTACGCCGGAGATGACTTCTCCGCGACGAGTTTCTTCACATCCACCGACAATGCTGCTGGATGATGAATCTGAGGAGGATGAGATTGAGGATGATGACATTTATGGACCTGCCTATAGTCCCTCGGACTTGCATGTGAAGATGCAGGAGACGGACACAGAAGAGTATTATGAGCAGACAGGTGGCCAGCAGTTACATCCATATGTTCTGGAAGAGCGACGCACTCCAGTTGTGGGACAGGGCATGGTGGCCATGCCCTCTTCGCTCATCTCTGATTTGCAAATGATGCTTCAGGATTATCGTCAAAGGATTCCGTCGGAACCGCCTGGACAGTCTGCATTTCCTCCACCTCAAATCCAGCCGCAAGTGCAGCCGACTATTAGTCTTCCAGTGGTGTCCTCCTCACCACCGCCAGTGACACCTTTGGTGCGGGTCCGCACACCAGATCCCTTGCCAGTTCAGACGGTCCATCAAGATACCTCTTCGGATGAGGAAGTGATGCAGGTGGATCCCTTGATTGATCCGTTACAGGACCCAGACTTGGATCAGGGGGACAGTGGGCCACAAGATCCGGACGCCTCTGGTCGTGACGCGTCCATCTCCCTACAGTGGATATAGGGGGTTTTCATCACCTGATGGAGCGGGCAGCAAAGAGGTTTGGCTTGCCTGTTACGAGGGAGGAATCAGAATGTTTCCTTTATGACTTTAAGGAACAATACCGGAGATCTGTCAAGTCTATTCCCATCATTGAGCATGTATGGGAGGAGGGTATGAAGATCATACAAAGTCCAGCCACGGTGATTCCATTGCTCCCCAGGCTGGAAAAGAAGTATAAGGCCCCGGAAGGCAGTCCACCTTGCCTTCTTGGTCAGCCGAAGCCTGACTCAGTGATCTCTCAGGCGGCCCAAAGCAAGTCGAAGAATCCGTCCACACCGTTGACCACACCCCCGGACAAGGACGGCAGACGTCTGGATAATGTTGGAAAACGGTTTTCATCCATGGCCAGCTTGCTAGTTAGAGCGGCAAATGCTCTTGCCATCTTAGGCCGTTACGACCGCCAGATGTGGTGCGACATGGAACCATTTGTGGAACTATTACCAGAGCCCACAAAGGAGGAAGCCAAGAAAGTGCTTACAGAAGGGGAAAAGTCTTCTGCAGAAGTAATTGACTGTGCAATGGACATTGCTTCCACGGCGTTTCGAGCCTTGTCAGGCTCCGCAGTGCTACGGCGCCAGGGTTGGTTAAAAGCCACCTGGTTTCGTCAGGAGGTCCAAAACCGGATCCTAGATCTCCCATTTGATGGGGAGATGCTGTTCGGGAAACATGTGGACGATGCCCTGCAGAATATAAAGAAGGACACGGACATGGCAAAGTCCTTGGGGTCACTCACCTATCGCAAGGTCCCCTTTAGGGGCGCACGAGGTAGAGGATTTGCGTCTTACAGAGAAAACCAGCAGAGATATTCCTCACAGTCTTCCCAGTCCTATAAACCCCAATACTCAAATCAGCGACAGGGGCAATCGGCTTCTTTCTCTCGCCATCCTCCGCGGGGCTGTCAGAACCGACAAGGTCGTGACAACACCAAACGGCAATAGCGGCCTCCCGGCTCTACCTACTGTTCCTCCCCTTCCAATCACATCAGTGGGGGGCAGGATATCCCTTTGTCTGGACAGCTGGAAGTCTATAACATCGGACCAGTGGGTCCTCAATATCATAGAGAGTGGCCATACGTTGGAGTTCCAAAACCTTCCTCCAACACGAGCTCCGGGCGCCATCCGCACAGGACATCTAGGATTACTCCCATCTAGAAGCCCATCAATTGTTCCTCAAAGGAGCGATAGAACCGGTACCTCTCTCTCAGAGGGGCCGGAGATTCTATTCAAGATTCTTCCTGGTGCGGAAGACTGCAGAAACTTGGTGTCCCATTCTAGACCTTCGGGAGCTCAACACCTATCTCGTAAAGCTCTCGTTCAGGATGGTCACTCTCCAGGAAATTCTTCCTCTCTTGAATCCGGGCGACTACTTGGCGTCGCTGGATTTAGAAGACACGTATTTCCATATTCCGATACACCCAGCTCACAGACAATACCTACGCTTCACAGTGGGAAAGAGCCATTTCCAGTTCAAAGTGCTTCCGTTCGGCCTTCGGTCGGCACCAAGAGTGTTCACCAAGGTGTTGGCACCGGTAGCAGCTTTTCTTCGACGACAATCCCTAGAAGTTTTCCCTTACTTGGACGACTGGCTCGTCAAGGCACCATCTTTCCAGGAAACTTCTCAGGCAGTTTCTACTTGCATCCATTTGTTCCGTTGCCTGGGCCTTCAGTTGAACGAACGCAAGTCAGTCCTGCTGCCCTCCAGAACTGCCAGATTCCACGCAATGTACTGCTCGTCCCTCGGAGGAACGACAACACAAGTTGATGGTTTCAGCTCGACTACTGTGCCACAAGAAATTCCTGTCGGTCCGCCAATACAAATCCCTTCTCGGGTCTATGTCATCCTGCATACCATTGGTACCGCATTGCAGGCTGCGAATGCGTCCTCTGCAGGAGGAGCTAGACAAGCAATGGCGCCAGGCAGAGGGGTCATTCAACGACAAGGTGGTGGTGACATCAGCAATGAGAAAGGCGAGCGAATGGTGGCTTCTAAAAAGCAATATCGCCCAAGGTCTAACATTCAGGAGTTCACCTTCACCCATGATAGTGACCACAGACGCTTCATTGGAGGGCTGGGGTGCAGTTCTCCGAAAGCTTCAGGTCAGTGGCCACTGGAGTCCAGGACAGCGCCAGTGCCATATCAATTTCCTGGAGCTGACGGCCATTCGGTTGGCCTTGCAAGCTTTTCTGCCCAGAGTTCGCAACCATTCAGTGCTGGTCCGGACGGACAATACGACGGCCATGCACTATGTAAACAAACAAGGGGGTACCAAATCGCAGACTCTGTCCGCAGGAGCTCAACGGATTTGGGGTTTTGCGATTCTAAACAACATCACTCTGAGAGCCGAACACCTGGCGGGAAATCTCAATGTCAAGGCGGAGTCGACAGACAGAAGTGACTCACGAGTGGGAGTTGAATCAATCCATTCTAGACAGGGTGTTCTCGGTTTGGGGGACGCCAGCCATCGACCTCTTTGCTTCGCCGGAGAACGCCAAATGCCGGTTCTACGCAAGCATCAGGGGTCCCTGGGGAACGCTCTTTCGATGGCTTGGTACAGCGCATTCTTTTACGCTTTTCCTCCAATTCTCCTCGAGTTCTCAGGAAAATTAAGGCAGAGCCCTGCAAGATGATTCTAATTGCTCCAGCATGGCCCAGACAATTCTGGTACACAGAGCTTCTGAGGCTCTCCCAAGCTCCTCCAATTCATTTGAAACCCATTCCGTCCCTGTTGTCCAGGAGTCAGGGGCAGGTTTACCATCCGGATCCGAGATCGCTCCACTTGACGGCGTGGCTCCTGAACACAGAGAATTCAGTCATCTAACACTCTCTCAGGAATGCAGAGAGGTCTTGGCTCAAGCCCGAGCGCCGAGTACCAATAAGACTTACAAGGCAAAATGGAAGAGATTCTGCTTGTGGTGTCAACGTCAAGGTCTCCATCCTTACACTTCCCAACCTCACCATTTGTTGCCATATTTACTATCTCTGGCCAAGTCTGGCTTGGCACATTCATCGGTCAAGGTACATCTGGCGGCCATATCAAGATATCGACGCAGTTCTTCAGGTCCTTCCTTATGGTCCTCTAGGGTTGTTAAACAATTCTTGAAGGGATTGTTCCGGATGTATCCGCCAGTTCGTCCTCCTCCACCAGTGTGGCAGCTCAACCTTGTCTTGGCGCAACTCATGAAGGCTCCGTTTGAGCCTGTGCACAAAGCAGACTTAAAGTTCCTATCTTGGAAACTAGCCCTCCTTGTGGCTCTAACATCAGCGAGTCGAGTGAGTGAGCTTCAAGCACTCTCCATAGTGCATCCATTCCTGCAATTTAAGAGAGAGGGTCTTATTCTTCGTACCAATCCCAAATTTATACCAAAGGTGCCATCTGAGTTCCACTTGAATGAACCCTTGATCCTGAAATCTTTCTTTCCGCACCCTTCTACACCTGCGGAACGTACACTACATTCTTTGGACATTCAGAGATGCTTAAAGTTTTACTTGGAGCGCACACGTCCCTTTCGGAAGTCAACTCAGTTGTTTGTGTCCTACAGCGCACCACGAAAGGGGTTGCCTTTAGCAAAGAGTGGCATTTCCCGCTGGATCTCCAGTGCGATTCAATTCTGTCATCAGGAAGCAGGCAAGCCACTGGACGGAAGAGTCCGTGCACATTCCACGAGATCGGTGGCATCGTCAGTGGCTCTCTTTTCGGGAGTGACCATTAAGGACATATGCAGGGCAGCAACGTGGAGCAGTACTCATACCTTCACGAAACACTACTGCCTGGAGTCTGCAGGACGCGACAACGCGGCTGTTGGTCAGGCAGTCCTGCGGAATCTTTTTCATTGAGAGGTGAGCTTTCCCTACGATCCCTCCATCCTGGTGAGCACATTTTGTTTGGTTTGCTATGCTATATGTATTGCTTATATGGTTATGTGATGCCATGCATTTACAAAATGTGTTCTTGGTAATTTACTGCTAGCTACTCTGATACAAAGCATGGGAATCTATGAAAGTTCCAATACTGGGGCAAGAAAACAAGTTACTTACCTGTAACTTTGGTTCCCCAGTATTGGTAACTTTCATAGATTCCCATGCGCCCGCCTCCCCTGGGAAAGCTCAGTCTTTTTACAGAGTTAGTGGCGGTTTGCACAACGGCTACGAAAATCTGAGGCTCTGAGCTCTCTCAGGAAGGTTCTAGAGGGTGAGGCTGCTCTGATTGGTTCTGGCAAAAGTTTGGTCTCTTTTTACAAAAAGAGGGTGATAGGATACAAAATGAGATGAGGCCTAGGCCTAGGTTTCTCTTTTGTTTCTATGGTTTTTGTACTACCGAGGCTCCCATTCCGACAACGGGGAATGATTCAAAGCATGGGAATCTATGAAAGTTACCAATACTAGGGAACCAAAGTTACAGGTAAGTAACTTGTTTTCTTATCACCTATGTCAACTTCTCAAACCTGACGGGCCGTCTTTAATTTCCTTAGGCACTTGTTATTAAAATGGCCATCTTTTTAACATAAATCAAGATGCCCTCTGGTACAGTGCCTGCTGTCACCATCCTAGTGTCATTCGTCCTGTCAGACGTAGGTAGGCCTATTAGAGGTAAGGAAAACATTGTTGGTGGCACACGTCAGCACCTGCCTCTCACGCGCATGTAAGTACCTTTCAAGTGTATAGACCCTTGTTCGATTTCATTGTACCGTCACAGGGTGGAAAGTGAGTCTCTGGCTCACAACCTGTCAAGTTTGTGCTGAGGGTCCTCTGACCGTGAACACTGGTTTATGCGGAGCTTTTCATTCAAATGCATTTCGTAGATAAACATTCAGGTGGGTCATATTGGACGCATACAATTGTCTAGCACTCGCAGGCGGTGCACACATATCCAGCCGCGGTGCGTCCATTGGGGCGTAGTGGCGTAGCCCGACCAGCCACCATGGACCTGCATCGAGGCCGCCGGCCGTATCTAGACTCTAAATAAAACATTGCGCTGAATTGTGCAGGGGGGGTGGCCTGCTGCAGCTTGAGTGACAGTTCACACACTCAGACTGCAGCAGACCGTAGTGCGCAGTACCGCTGGGGAACTTATGCTTGAGAAAGTTGTCAACTTTCTCAAGCATGCGCACTGTAAATTCCCCAGTGGGACCCAGGGGTGCTTCACCGTGCTGTTCGCCTGCCACAGCCCGGGTTTCCTAAGGGGCGATAGGGCGAGCAGCAAATGTGCCCCCCTAGCCAATCCTGGCGCTGCATGCAGCGCCAGGATTGGCTGGTCCACCGGCGCAGCATCTCATTGGATGCCGCGTGTGGGGGTGGCCCGGCATTCCCAACGGACCCACTCACTAAAGCGGTCAGGATAATGGCCCCCATGGCAATGGCGAGGATCTCGGCATAAGACATGCCCGACGGATCCGGTGAAGCCGTTCCATCAGCAGTCCGAAGCATCTCCGGCTGGGTGACCCCTGGGAGCAGCTGGGCTCTCTGGATGGTGAGTTATGAATTGGTGGCTGGTAATGAGCCGTGGCTGGACACTGCCGCAGCCGTGTTTTCAACAGGAAGTTACTACACAGCCTGCTTTACGCGGAGCTTGAGAGTAGAACAATTACGTATTTGTACACTCAGCAGAGTTTCCTTGAAGAGGTAAGCGTGTATGAATATTCGACAAACATTCAGTTTAGTCCGTAATTTATGCGGCTAGCGTATTACAAAGCGTGACTTTGGTGAGACTTCTGGTGGCATTTATTGCTTCCGTTACAGTATAAAGAAGTGGGTCCACGCATGAATTTGCTGAACCATCAGAGACGCCTGAACGGGTTAACAAACTCCAATAGGTACGCTCTAGTTTACTGCTTGTAATCTCGTGAGGATTCTCAGCTAATAGCTAGACATTAGTAGTGATATGTGTTTATGTCTTAGTTCAGGTGGAAGCGGTAGAAGTCCAGATCAGGCATACAAACTGTGAATGCTTGACTTGTCAGTCACCCAGTCTGAGGTATGTGCTGTTGTCTGCTGCACAGTTCCACCTGCCAATGAATCACTTAGCAGTGCTAAGTGCAGTCCAGTGACCCCAGCGGTCTCTGTTGTACTGAAAGCTTCCTGCTCTAAAGACCCGTTAGTGTTGCTGTTCACAGTGGCGTGAGGGTGGTCTGTGACAGGTGTCTCTGTTGAGTGTTGAAAGGCAGTTCCTGTGTTGGAATAGGAGAATAAATCGGAGGGTTGTAGGGAAACCGTCGCTTCAAAGGACTCCCCAAAGCTTCCTGCATTTGTACTGCTGTTTTCAGATATACCATAGCGCCCTGCTGCCTGGGAGGTCGGTTCTGTTGGTGATAATGGACTGGCGCCCACTGAAGTGATGCTTTTCAATTGCATAAGCACCATAATCCTGCTCAGCAAGGCTGCAGGGACAAAAAAACAGGCAGTTGGTTGTCAGAAAGTGTATTCATTTCAATTTCGGCATAGCACGGGTATGAACTTAAAAATATGTTTTATCTTGTGTTGCATACACATTTGTGCTAGCCACTTGGGGCAGGTAAAAATCCGGATGATTTGACTTGGAGGGAACCACTATGTGATTATGAGAATAACACTATCAGAATGAACTATCGAGTTCACATGTAAGCCTACTCAACATGTTACCTAGTTTGCTGATGACACATGAGGACAGGGGAGGAAGTGATGCTGGCGAGTCTCATTCACCCAAACCCCCCCCCCCCACCACACACACACACCTTTGAGCCATTGGACGTTGAAAACCCCAGGGTAGAGACAGATGCCCCTACACATTCAAAGGTTCCTCCATCTTAGGTTACTCTTTTCTAATCGGCTGTCTGTGCACAGTTTGCAGAGGTTAGTAAATCTGGGTGGATTAACTATGTGGGAACTCGAAAAACATGTTTTGTTGTAAAGGGGAGGGCGACAAAAGGATGGCAACAGCAGAGGAAGCTCAGAATGTAGCCCAGCTAAGGGGTAAGTGGAGGCCTGACAGCCTGCACGTGGAGGATTAAGCGCATATATTCTGAGGTATGTGGGCAGGGAATTGACGCGTATATGTTATGGCAAATTAGGAGACAAGATGGCAGCGAGACTGGCGGAGATTGAAACGGTTCAGCACATGCTCCTCAAGAGTGTTGGTTTCGGACTGTTCACATCAGCTTATGGAAGACCAGGTTGTTCTTTCCTGGAATGAGTTAACCACTTATATGAACATGGCGGCCCGTGCATCAGAAGTGTACCTTACCAATATACATTCTGCTGGTTTCCGTTGAGTAATTATTTCATAGCGTGGGATAACAGGTCTAATATTAGGCTATCATTTTATCTAAAGTTATTTTCAGTGATAGTGTAATCACATAGACCTGATATTACAGGGTTAGTTTTTGTTGTGGAGAATGTGTGGACTTTTTCACCTGACTTTGGTGCAGAAGGTGTGGACGATCTTCGTTCTGGATAGGAAGTGGATTAGATGTCCTTTCCTGAAGATCTCTTACTTCACAAAGTTCAGACCTACTCCTCCAGTCGCATGGTGGGTCTCGAGCACTGACCACACCATACCTGGTTTGATTACATTTCCTGGTTACAATGAAACATCGAATTGAGTTCATGACTTTTATCGTTATTAAGGTCCCCCAGCAACATCCTATTTAATCAAAATATTGCATCCCCACCACCAAGGAGACTCGTAAAGGTACACTTTACCAGGATTTGTTAGTTAGTGGTGCCTTCTTAAAAAAACATCATACACGTACGTAGATGGAAATAGGAGGCGGTATATCTTGATTCTCCACTTAACGTGACCGCATCATCATCATGGTTTTGTTTGGTATGCTGACCTCCACCCAGAGGTTAACCACTGGTATTGTAGTAGTGTCCAGAGATTGCAAAACAGTGCTTGCGGTGAAGTGAAATTAAAATATATTGGTGAGTGGGTGTTTAAAGAAATTAAAATAGTGAATAAGGGAGTGGAAGGATGAAAAATAATGAAACAGGAAAAAAAAAGAAAAACAAGCAGTGGCTCTGTTTTGAGTAATGTAGTCTTTTTAAACCATACTGCTCACGGTTCACAGGATATAAGCAATACACCGTGATACTGGTCCCCCCAGGGATCTGTAGTGGTGCTTAAAGTTTCAGTAAAAAACACTCTTGATTTCTGAATAATAAGTATAAAAGTGTTAAGGTAGCCATGTTGTTCTACTTACATTTCATATGCTTTACTTAATCTTGAATCCATATGAGGGTTTGCTTTTTCCAGGAAGGTACTTTTTTTCCAGGCAGCATATCACTCTTGTGCATAATTTGAATTGAGCCACATCCAGGTATATGTAGCAGGGCACAACTGGGTTGTAGCTGAAGGCAGTGTGGGTGTCTCAGTGGGATAGTATGGTGTTCATTGGGGGATGTGGCACTAAGCCAGAGCTGCCGAATTTAGTTCTGGGGAACCAGGTTAAGCCTTCATGAACAGTCCACCAGACCAGTCTCCTGGATTCCTGGAGTGTCTCTGACTTCGTTCTGTTTCTTTACTTTTTGTGACTGTTGGTCCTGCGGGGAAACATTTTCAATTTATGTTGTCTTGTTTACTGGGAGCATTGCTTTTATTTTCCTTTAGTGTAATAGGCTGGCTGGTGAAGTGCACTTCCCATAGTGTGCAGTCACTTCAATTTGCCTTTAGGTGACTACCTGGCTTGATGGTGGTTTTCTATTTGATTTCATGTAACTCCTTGTCTTGATGAGTGCATTGGTTTTAGTTTGTTTGAGGTAACTGCTTCACATGCTGGTTTCATCACACAGCTGACACCCACCCGAGAAAGCCAGAGCTGCCCTGTTAGTGGTATCCACACCAGTGCGCTTAGGTTCCTTACAGCTCCTTCACTTGAAGTGGGTTACCACCTACCCGTTACTTTTTGTATCCTGCTCGTACCAAGTCAGATCCAGACCCAGACCAGTCCCCACAGTTGCTCCGGATTAAGGGACATTGTCATGTCATCTCGGGCGCGATGTAAAGACTCCCAGTGAGTTGAGGACTCTTTTGGCTCAAGAACCAACTAGCTGGAGACCCTTGTGGTTGTTTAAAGATTTAAGATCAGCCTGTAACTCAGTCTTGAGCTGGGTGGGTGACCTCGATTACAAAGTGGCTGTGCCAGATGTCCCATTATGACCCCTTTTGTCTGTCTCCCCTTCAGACGCAGAGAGCATAAAACTGGGGGTGCTCAACCCTGCCAAAAAACTGAGGGGGGACCCTAAGAGCACAGCTGCCATCCAATCAGGGGTGGGATGCTTTGGTGTGCTGGTCTGGTTTTCTGGGTGCATTGGCTCAAGTTTTTCCCATGTAATTGATTGGGTTGCTTTTATGTGAATGTCTGACTTATGACTGCGCATTCCTTTCAGTGTGCACTTGCTTCAGTTTACTTTTTGAGTCACTGTCTAGTTTGCTGGATGTATTGCTTTCATTTTTCTTTCATTAAACTGTTTGACTTGCTTGGTGCTTTTATGTTGGTGCCTGCATGCTGAAGTGTATCTTCTTCAGTTTAAATGTATATTACTGGCCTGTTGACTAGCACCCTGCTTTCAAAGTGAAGGTTCACAGGTTCACACTTGCTTTAGTTTACTTTTGTATGGTTGACTGCATGCACTGTTTTGCTGGATGCATTGCTTTAAGTTACTACTTGATGCATTGCTTTCAGTTTGCTTTCAAGTAATTGCCTCTCATTTTCCTAATGCTTTGTGAAGGTTGTTTCCCAACTGCTGTGCAACTTCTTCTACTCTTAGAGCTGAGATTTTCATGAAAGTCTTATAGTCTGAATTCAGCACCTGAGCGTAATAGGACGAACTGTATGAAGCTCTGTGGTTATACTGAATAAGCAGCTACCTATGTTATGCCATCTATTAATGTAATAACTGCACTTTCACAATTGCTTTATTAACCTTCCTGCTTTCTTAAATTTGCTTGAAAATGCACGATTTTTCTTCTTTTTTTCAAAATTTTCTTGTGGGGGTAATCCCCCCAAACCCCCCTTTTGGGGTTCGGGCTCGCACGCTGCGCGCGCTCGCTACGGTGCTGTATGCAAATCACTTTGCGCCCCACCACTTTGAAATGTCACCCACCGCCCCTGCACATATCCAAAAGAGCAACAGAGTCACCTATAGATAGCCGTCGACCGGGCATCACGCCCTCAGGCACTCATGACGCCTCCATTTACTCTATTGCATGTGTGAGTTCCCACTGTCTTCAACTAATTCCCCAACACCAGGAGTGCTGCATAAATTAAACAATTTCACGTTGTTAGCATATAAAATGTCAATTTGTTTCCGTTACTGAGGTAAGAGACAGAAGTTGAATATTTTGAATATTTTTCAACAGAATTTTTTTAGCATTACACGATTGTGTTTTGGACCATGCGCCCTGCTGAAGGTTAATATCAGGTCACAGCCCATGCAAAACTAGGACGAATACGATAATTACTTTGCACAATTATCCCCCCCTTTAAAAAAAAAATAGAGGATGTTGCGTAACGGGTAGGGCTGTCGACGTTGAATCTGAGAAACGAGCTTCGAGTCTCGGCAGGGACGTTCAACAACCTGTGATTCTGGGCAAATCACATAATCTTCCCTTGTTATAGTCTGTTACCGAGAAAGAAGACCCTTCATCTACACAATCCCCAAGATTTCTGCAGCTCTCTCCCACCACCAAAAGCAATGAAGATTATAGTTTTCTTGGTTATTTTTATTATGTGGTAATATATGTTTCCTGGCTATGGGTCGAGGTATTTTTCTTTCTGAAAATGCCACTGCGCTCCAATAAATCTTTCTAGATTGTTATGAAGATTATACGTATTGACTGGTCTTTATCTCATCCTTAAAAGTGATAATCTAGCCTCGACTACAGAGTTAAAGGATGGGGTTGGGTATGTTGGCGGTTTATGAGTGAAGTAATTTTACGACGGGTCACCTCGTCTTGATATCGGGAAATTTCAACTCTTTAATGGGGCACATTGTTCACCCCTTCTGCCAGGAAATCCTGGTGGTATATCAGTTAGTTAGTGATAGTAATTTTTAAGTTTTGTGACACATTCATGGATTTTATAGCATAATCAATTTACACAATGATGTTTAAATGGGGCGCACAACCATGTCCTCTAAAAAAAAAAAAGTCCTTGCAGAAATTGTCTGCCAGTCTCTTGTAGGCCGCCTTGCTTCTGTCATCTTCATCTTCATATCCCCTTCGTGCGTCGCTTGCACTGCGTCTGATGCAAGCTATTGCGATTAAGCATGGGCGGATTTTGCGGATCCACGATCCGCGGATTTGCGGATCGTGGATCCGCAAAATTGGCGGATTTGCGGATCCGTGGATTTGCCCTGATGAATGAGTCACTGATTTTGAGCTTCAACTAGTTCCAGCGACCATGTGTGTGTTACTATGCAATCGCCCCGAGGGGCGCAGGGGTCCCTTGGGTGAGCTGTCCATCATAGTGGGTCAATGGCGGGAAGACGGTGCACACTGCGAGTGTGTGGGCGGGGCTTCCATGCGAGTGCACATGCCTCTTGTGTGTATAAAAGGTCTGAGACCGATCAGAGCAGTAGATGAAGAGACAGAAGCTCCTGGTCACAGGAACAGCAAAGGGATTGCGCTCGTGAAAGTCAAGGATACAAAGGCTCTATCCAGCATCACAGCTGATTTTCGACAGTAGATTTGGGAAGAAGGCACACCTGCCCAGCCTCGACGACGCTCACGATTGTTTTTGGGCTGATGAATGAGTCACTGAATTTGAGCTTCAACTAGTTTCAGCGACCATGTGTGTGACTATGCAATAGCCCCAAAGGGTGCAGGGGTCCCTTCAGCTCCTGGCCACAGGAACAGCACGAGGATTGCGCTCGTGAAAGTCAAGGATGCAAAGGCCTCTATCCAGCATCACTGCTGATTTTCGACGGTAGATTTGGGAAGGAGGCACACCTGACAGAAGCTCCTGGTCACAGGAAGGGCATGTTGTAAATATTTTACGATGGCGCCGGCAAGCTGCCAGCGCCATCCTAAAATAGTTACTAAATTAGCTTCAACAGGAAGCTCTAATAGATAAAATAAAGCAGGTGCTCGAGCACCTGCTTTATTTTATCTATTAGAGCTTCCTGTTGAAGCTAACTTAGTAACTATTTTAGGATGGCGCTGGCAGCTTGCCGGCGCCATCGTAAAATAGTTACAACAGGCCAGCCAGGCTTCAACTTTTGCCCCCGGAATCCGCCGCTCGCGGATTTGCGAATTCTCGGTAAATTCGCGGGAGTTCGCGGATCGCAAATTTACCGAAAATTCGCAAAATCCGCGAGCGGAACGGATTTTGCGCTCATACTTAATCGCGATGGCAATGCGGCGCACTGATTGGTTATAAAATTACACGGGCTCAAAATGCTTGCTAGGTGTTTTTTGTGCTCACTTTTATATCGGTGCTGTGGGATGAGACTGTACTGATGTGAAATGACACTGTATAGTTCAAATCAGTGATCGGAAAACTTCGCAATGCAGAACTGTGTTTTACTTTTCAAGGTAATATTCGCAGTGGATTATTCTTAATGTAATTCAGCTTCGCTTGTCTCCGGCTATTTCTTTTGATTTGAAAACAGATCAAACTCCCACTTGCAAGTGACCTGCCATCCTTTCCCGCACACCTTCTACCCTCTAAAACGCTTTGAAGCAGCTTCCCATCTCCGTTGGCGCTGTATAAAATACATTGCCCTTTCTCCAACTGTGTAGTTCTTGGGCCTCACTCCTGCGTGCGTCAAACGTGCTAGACGCACATTTTGATCTCTGACCACCCCTTTAAGTGTGCTCCCAGAAGGAAGGCACCTGGATGACTAAAGCGTTGTTAAAAGCCTTGGGAACCTGGCCTTATTTTGTCACGTAGACTTTGCGCAATGTATGTTTTTCTTGGTATAATTTCTCATCTGTCAGACTCCCAGGGGGTGCCTTTATCAAAGGGACCGACCCTTAAGGGAGTGTGGAGGCTGAGCCGCCATCTGGCTCAAGTGTGAGCTTGCCAGAACAGGGCGACAGCGAAGCAGAGACAGTACGGGTCATTGCCCTGCCGCCCGGACATGGTGATCAAGGCGTCTGTACCTGGTGCTCCGGCTGGCAACTTTCGTGGGCGCAGGAGCCATAGCTCGCCCACCGGCTCGGGACTCGCAGCCACCCCCAGCAGGGCTTTAAGTGGGATGAATAAACTGGCGGGTCTCCCAAAGGGGCGTGGCCAGTGTAATTAGGGACGTGGCTTCAAAACACTTACGCTAAAAATCTGTGTTTAGCATAGTGTGCCACTCGACTTGTATTTTGCTGTTTCTGTAATTGTTTCTAGATATGTGATACAAAAAGTAACATCAGACTTACAACCCGTCAGGACTATTGACTTTGTCAATGATTACTTTTTTGCATAAGGTGAATAAGCTGCATCCATGGTTTGTTACATATAATATTGCCCTGGTGACCCTACCACTATGTTGCTGCTCTAGCGTTTTAGAAAGAGAAGGGAAATCCAGAAAGAAAATGACTCTTCAAAGGATTTCTCTTCCCCCACAACGCTCACCTGGCATGACGTCATGCCATAACTTCTCAAGTGAGCAGTGTGGGCAGCGCACATCGATTTGCCTGCTGTCTCGAAACGGGTCTCTATCTACTGTTTTGCGACGTGGCACTTTTTTCCGGACTGCAGTGACAGCAAACTGCTGTCACTGCAGTCGGGAAAAAAATCAGACCGCCTGTGCCAGGGCTCAAAACAGAGCCCGATAGAGCCCCCCTTAACCCCTTCGGGGCTGATGACGAGCTGGGCTCGTCATGGCGTAGCCTCCTCGCACGCTCATGACGAGCCCAGCTCGTCATGAGCCCCACCCTCGGGGGAAGCGCCAGCGCTCCCCCCGAGTCTGCCCGATTGTTTTCGTTTCTGCGGGGATGGCAGGGGAAGACCTTCCCCTGCCTCCCCCCGCCCTCCCCGCCCGCGTCATCAATGACGTCAGCGCGCGAGGCGCGCTGACGTCACCGGAGGCTCCATTTGTTTACCGACGCGCAGGGAAGCCATTTGCTTCCTGCGCGTCGGATTGCAAAGAGGTTTGTTTTGCGGCTGGGGCGGGGGAGATTGCATTATAACTTCTAAGGAGGGAAAGGAAAGGCTTTTCCTTTCCCTCGATGGCACTTTAGAGGTTTCCTGCTGCACGATCGTGCGATCGTGCAGCAGGAATGTTGGGGATTTTTTTTTTTTTTTGTTTGTTGATCAATTTCGTAGTTCGGGGAGCGGCCCCTTGGGGAAGGGTCGCTCCCCTTGTTGGGGGAACATTATCTATGAAGTCTTCTCTTGGCTGCAATGTTATTGAAAGGCCGTTTTTTCTACAAAAATGCTGATGGGGGTCATTTATAAAGTAAAATAATAGTGCTCATTGTAATGAAGGATGCAAGTGCCTCTGTCCTTCATTACTTATACTGATGTGTGTTTCTGAAGTGGCTAAAAAACACACCTGTGCTGCCTAGGCAAAGCTCACTAGTGTTTTTGGCCTGATGAATGTTTTTTTTTGTGTGCTGCTTTTCAAACACATGCTTTGTCTCCAGTGACCATGTGTGTGTTACTATGCCATGTGCGAAGGGGTCCCTTGAGTGAGCTGTCCATCATAGTGGGAAGCTCACAAATGTTTTTGGGCTGTTGATTGTTACCTGAATTTGTGCTGCAACTCTAGCGCCATCTTTGTCTCCATTGACCATGTGTGCGTTACTATGCAACTGCACAAATGTGCGCAGGGGTCCCTTGAGTGAGCTGTCCATCATAGTGGGAAGCTCACAAATGTTTTTGTGTTGATGATTGTTTTCCTGAGTTTGTGCCGCAACTCGAGCGCCATCTTTGTCTCCAGTGTCCATGTGTGCGTTACTATGCAATTGCACAGATGTGCGCAGGGGTCCCTTGTGTGAGCTGTCCATCATAGTGCTTGGGGTATGCACGAAACATGTCGACGATAGGAGTTGATAGGTACATCTGGACACATTACGTTTAGGGCAGCCTATCTTTCCACCCCGTTTATTACCACCTAGAGGCAAGAATAAAGTTTATTGTAAACCTACTGGGCAGGTATTTTTAACACACATCACATAGTCCACTCCTCAAATACACATGCACCACACATAGTCTAATAAAGTGCTCCTACGTAACTTTCGCAAGTCGCAGCACGCCCCAGCCCGTAGAGGACTGGGATGGCCCGAATGATGAAGCATGTCACCGTGGGGCAACCCTGGTGAGTGAGGGGACACCTAAAAGAGGAGCATTTCTCCCCTTTTTTGTACACAATACCATATTTTCACAATCGACCCCAGTGTGTGTTGGTTGTTATCTGAATAAACTAGCAAGGCTCTTAGGTATCTGGAAACAGAGACCATTTGTTCATCATAGTGGGAAGTTCACAAATGTTTTTGGGCTGATGATTGCTTTCCTGAGTTTGTGCTGCAACTCGAGCCCCATCTTTGTCTCCAGTGTCCATGTGTGCGTTACTATGCAATTGCACAGATGTGCGCAGGGGTCCCTTGTGTGAGCTGTGAATCATAGTGGGAAGGTCACAAATGTTTTTGGGCTGATTAATGTTTTCCTGAATTTGTGCTGCAACTCGAGCGCTTGCTTTGTCTCCAGTGTCCGTGTGTGTTACTATGCCATCGCACCAATGTGTGCACAGGTCCCTTGAGTGAGCTGTCCATCATAGTGGGTAAATTTAGGAAAGATGGTGCACTCCGCTAGTTGGTGGGCGTTGCCAATAGGGGATCTTCTGTGTGAGTTCACATGCCTCTTATGTGTATAAATGGTCAGAGACTGTTGAGAGCAGCAGATGGGGAGAAAGAAGCTCCTGGTCATAGGAACTGTTTTAGGATTGCGCTTGTGAAAATCAAGGATGCAAGTGCCTCTGTCCAGCATCGCAGTTAACCACAGTAATTCTGTTGTCCCCCTCCCCATGAGAATCCCTGATGACGTCAGCGCGCACAGCACGCGCCAACATCTTCAGGGATTCCCAGGCGGTCGGGAAGCCATTTGCTTCCTGCGCCTGGAGGTGTTAGGTTGGTTTTGAGATATTTGGGGGGGTTTGCAAAGAGGCATCAGGGGAGAGGTAAGTGATTTTCCTCTCTTCTGATGTCTCTTTGCAGGGCATTTCTGGCTCACGGTCGCGCACAGCATTGCGATTGTGCGGTGGAAATGCCCCCACTAGCACCAGGGATTTTATTTTAGATTGTAGGAAGTGACCCATTGGGCAAGGGTCGCTTTCAGGTGGGTCGGATTTTAAATTTAGATTTTCTGGCCTCCCCCCCGGTGGGCAAATCAACCCGTACTTTTGTCCGTTTTGCCCTTTTTGATGGCCCATCTGTGTGGATGTGATTTTGGGGGTAAATTTGTGTATTGTTTATTCATTTGTTATGTTGTTTGTGAAATGTAGTATTACATTATTTTTTTTCTTCTTTGTTTTTGATCCAGGCTTTTGCTGTTTGTATTGGTGTAGGTTGTGGTTCGGTTAATGCTGGTTTTGCAGCTTGTGTAGTTGCATGTGCTTGGTAAGTAAATGTTTTTTGTACTATTTTTCCTGGATAAATGTATTGTTATGAAAAGTGAAGTTATTGCTGTTTGTGTGGCTTTGTGTTTCTTGATTGTTAACTTTCTTTTTTGTATTGCTGCTTGATGTGTACTTTGTCTAATCTATACTTTTTTTTTCTTTCCAGTGGGATTTCCTTTCTTTTTGCTGTGTTTCAGCAGAGTAGGTGCTGGTGAGTCTTCTTATATTTGGTTAGATTTGAATTGTTTTTGAGTGTATTGATTTTTGTTTACTTCTTCCTTTGCACAGTGTAGGTTGTTGTTCACTTGTGTGTGTAGTCTTCTTGATTTGTAAGGATAATGGCTGCTCGCAGGATTACTGCTAAGCAGGTTGTTAGTTTGCTTTTTGAGTCTTCCTCTGACCATGGTCCAGACACTGACTCCGATTCGGAGCATGAGGTAGGTGCAGAAGATTCAGGCAGTGAGTTTTCTCTTCGCATGGTATCATCGGATGATGATTCTTCTTCTAGTGCTGATGAAGTGCCTGTGGTAGAGAGGGACATTGATGTGCCGGTAGAGAGGGAAGAGCCATGTGAGCGGCAGCCTAGGTCCTCAAGGTTTCCCTTTTTTTCTCGTCGGGAACAGGCAAGTGTGGTAAAGGCTGCGCCCAAAAGGTTTCACAGTGCTGTGGTGCGCCAAAGGTTTTCTGGTGCTGCTAGTCTTCCTGTTGTTGAGCAGCATGAGGCATCTGATGCTGCTAGTCTTTCTGTTGTTGTTGAGCAGCAAGTGGCATCTGGGGATGCGAGTTCTTCTGTTGATGTTGAGATGCAAGAGGCAGTTGGGGATGTGAGTTCTTCTGTTGGTGAAGAGATGCAAAATGTATCTGGGGATGCTAGTATTCCTGTTGGTGTAGTGAGGCAAGAGGCATCTGGGGATGCTAGTGTTCCCGTTGATGTAGTGCAGCAAGAGGCATCTGGCCTGCAGGCTAGGGTGGCTTCTTCTCCTCATGTTAGTGATGACGTCTGGGTTGCCCCTGGCATGGTGCAGCCGGAATTGCCAGACTTCACTGGTGTTCCAGGGTGTAGAGTGAATACTGACAATTTTTTGCCAATTCAATATTTTCAGTTGTTTTTTGACGATGAGTTTTTGCAGGAGATTGTGGAGCAAACTAATTTGTATGGAGAGCAGTATTTGAGGGACCACAGTGCCAGCCTTAAGCCCCATTCCAGAGCTACCCATTGGTCTCCCACATATGTTGAAGAGATGAAGAAGTTTTTGGGATTAACTTTTTTGATGGGCTTGCTAAGGAAGCCATCAATGTCTTCTTATTGGTCCACTAGTCCCTTGATGGCAACATCTATATTTCCAGCAGTTATGACTCATGATCGATATATGCTTCTTCTTCGCATGATGCATTTTGTTGATAATGATTTAGCGTTGCCACGCGATCACCCAGATTGTGACCGTCTTTTTAAGATTCGGCCTGTCCTTGATCACTTTGTTGATCGTTTTCCTGAGATGTTTGCACCTGGAAGAGAAATAGCTGTGGACGAGTCTTTGGTATTGTTCAAGGGCCGCTTGGTTTTTAGGCAATACATTCCTAGTAAGAGGGCACGCTATGGCATCAAACTGTATATGCTGTGTGACAGTGAGACTGGATATGTTTATAATTTCAGGGTGTACACCGGTAAGGATTCCAGCATTAACACTTCTGCTTGTCCGTCCACTTTTGGAGTGACTGAGAAAATTGTGTGGGAACTAGGTAGACGATTATTTAACAAAGGCCACCATTTATATGTAGATAACTTCTACACTAGTGTGCGTTTGTTCAAGGAGTTGGCCAAAGTGGGCACTGTTGCATGTGGCACGATGCGCAGTAACCGGAAAGGTTTCCCAATAGAACTTGTTTGCAAAAGGCTTGTGCGGGGACAGTCTACTGCATTGTGTGTGCCAGCTTGTTTTAAATCGTACCACACACAAAAGAAGTTTTGGGAGTTTCATTGAGCTTGTAAGTGTACTGTCTGGACAGTTTTCTGTAATATTTTTTAGTTTGCTTTTAGGTTTGCATTAGTGCAAAGCATTTAGGTTTTGAATTTGTGTTAGCAGATTTGTAGGTTTCTACATTTGATTTGTGGTATTTCTTTAAAAAATTCTAATTTCGATGGTGGTGTGTGCAGGATTGTGCTTGGATTGTTGGTGTGCGTGGACTGGCGCTTGGCTGGTGGTGTGCGTGGTCTGGTGCTTGGCTGGCATAGTGCATGGATTGGAGTTGTGCTGGGGGGGTGAGTGGATTTTTGCTTGGCTGGCGGAGTGCATGGTTAGGTGCTTGGCTGGTGGTGTGAGTGGATGGCGCTTGGCTGGTGGTGTGCGTGGTCTGGTGCTTGGCTGGCATAGTGCATGGATTGGAGTTGTGCTGGGGGGGTGAGTGGATTTTTGCTTGGCTGGCGGAGTGCATGGTTAGGTGCTTGGCTGGTGGTGTGAGTGGATGGCGCTTGGCTGGTGGTGTGCGTGGTCTGGTGCTTGGCTGGCATAGTGCATGGATTGGAGTTGTGCTGGGGGGGTGCGTGGATTTTTGCTTGGCTGGCGGAGTGCATGGTTAGGTGCTTGGCTGGTGGTGTGAGTGGATGGCGCTTGGCTGGTGGTGTGCGTGGTCTGGTGCTTGGCTGGCATAGTGCATGGATTGGAGTTGTGCTGGGGGGTGCGTGGATTTTTGCTTGGCTGGCGGAGTGTATGGTTAGGTGCTTGGCTGGCGGTGTGAGTGGAGTGGTGCTTGGCTGACGGTGTGTGTGGAGTGGTGCTTGGCTGGCGGCGTGTGTGGAGTGGTGCTTGGATGGTGTTGTGTTTGTGGAGTGGCGCTTGGTTGGTGGTGTGCGTGGAGTGATGCTTGGCTGGTGGTGTGTGTGGAGTGGTAGTTGGCTGTCGGTGTGCGCTGAGTGGTGTTTGGCTGGCAGTGTGCATGGTCTGGTGCTTGGATGGTGGTGTGGGTGGACTGGCGCTCGGCAGGCGGTGTGCGAGTAGTTACTTTCTGTTGGTCAATACACACACTGCTAGTTGAGTGACACTCCACACAGTCCATCATTTTGTGTAGTTGCAGTTTCAGAAATGTGGGCGTGTGAAAGTGATGGGCCCTTGAATGGCGCTGTTTGCTGGTGTGAGTGTTGAAATGTGATGGGTCCGCGGCTGGCAGTGTGAATGTTTTGTATGTGTCACGCGTACGAAAGGTGTATGAATGGCCTGTAAAGAGGTTGGTGCCTTGACGTGGCTTTACAGCTCACGAGCTGCGAGTCAGTGGTTCAGTTTATCATACTTTCAATTATACGCAGTGTATTTCATTTTTGATGAAATTACTTGCGTATCCAATTGTATGTACTGAATCATCACTCACCCTCGTGCCAAATCCAACCAGTATGTGTGTGTGCTTGCGGATTAGATGGGTGTGCAGTAATAATTGTTTTTTTTTCTCTTTCTGCAGTAGGGTGTACCTTGCCCCTTATTGTGATTGTTGTTATGTGTTGCTTTTCCATTCGGATGGTGTCAATGGTCTGTTTTGTATCAGGTATGAAAGGTGCGTGAATGGCCTGTAAAACGGTTGGTGCCTTGTCGTGGCTTTACAGCTCACGAGTTGCGAGTCACTGGTTCAGTTTTTATGCATTTATTTATTGACAGAGCATTTCATTTTTTTGAAATATCTTGTGAATAAAATTTTATGTACTGAACCATCACTCGCCCTCGTGCCAAATCCAACCTGTAGG
The DNA here is from genome assembly GCF_964261635.1 of Lissotriton helveticus. NCBI lineage: Eukaryota > Metazoa > Chordata > Amphibia > Caudata > Salamandridae > Lissotriton > Lissotriton helveticus. Next base: position 1,792,837,213 of record NC_136068.1, read on the forward strand.
TGTGTGTCTTTGAGGAATACATAGCTGTGCTTGAATGTTTGACTTTTGAGTAACTCTGTTAAGGTGTGGTATCCTTTTACTCGGGAGAACAAGGGGAACGCAGGGTAGTAGGATTTTTTTGCCAGCACCGCGATCCCACGCCAAAATGTTTGGAAAAGTGCTATTTTTACCTATTTTTAAGGTTTGCAAAGAGTTCTGGGTAGGAAAACATTGGGGGACCCACACATGCCATACCTCCCTGGACTCTCCCGGGTGTCTAGTTTTCAGAACTGTTTGGGTTTGCTACTTTGCAAAGAATACCACGAGCCCCGGGCCACAAACTCAGATGCCCCCCCCCAAAATCAAGGTAGTTTTGCAATGAGGTAATGTAAATTCACCACCGTACGATTTGAACCGTTTCCTGTTGCAGCCACTATGTCTATCTACGCAAGTGAGGTACCATTTTTTTCGGGAGACCTGGGGGCACGCTGGGTGGGTGGAAATTTGTTGATCCACGCAGATTCCAGAACTTTCCACGACAGAAATGTGAGGAAAATGTGTTTTTTTGGTCAAAATTTTATGTTTACAAGGGATTCTGGGTAACAAAACCTGGGGGTAGGCGGACGAGTCACCCCATCCTGAATTGCCCTGGGTGTCTAGTTTTCAAAAATGCATAGGTTTGCTAGGTTTCCCTAGGTGCTGGCAGAGCTACGGCGCAAAAACAAAAGGTAGTCTTTTTGTCCGAATCGTGCTAAATTTCACTGGGAAATTGAGGTGCAACCATGCTGCGTTTTGTGCTGTTTCATGTCGCAGCCACTATGCCTACCCACGCAAGTGAGGTACCATTTTTTTCAGGAGACCTGGGGGCACGCTGGGTGGGTGGAAATTTGTTGATCCACGCAGATTCCAGAACTTTCCACCACAGAAATGTGAGGAAAATGTGTTTTTTTGGTCAAATTTATATGTTTGCAAGGGATTCTGGGTAACAAAACCTGGGGGTAGGCAGACGAGTCACCCCATCCTGAATTGCCCTGGGTGTCTAGTTTTTGAAAATATATAGGTTTGCTAGGTTTCCCTAGGTGCTGGCAGAGCTACGGCGCAAAAACAAAAGGTAGTCTTTTTGTCCGAATCGTGCTAAATTTCACTGGGAAATTGAGGTGCGACCATGCTGCGTTTTGCGCTGTTTCATGTCGCAGCCACTATGCCTACCCACGCAAGTGAGGTACCATTTTTTTCAGGAGACCTGGGGGCACGCTGGGTGGGTGGAAATTTGTTGATCCACGCAGATTCCAGAACTTTCCACCACAGAAATGTGAGGAAAATGTGTTTTTTTGGTCAAATTTATATGTTTGCAAGGGATTCTGGGTAACAAAACCTGGGGGTAGGCAGACGAGTCACCCCATCCTGAATTGCCCTGGGTGTCTAGTTTTCGAAAATATATAGGTTTGCTAGGTTTCCCTAGGTGCTGGCAGAGCTACGGCGCAAAAACAAAAGGTAGTCTTTTTGTCCGAATCGTGCTAAATTTCACTGGGAAATTGAGGTGCGACCATGCTGCGTTTTGCGCTGTTTCATGTCGCAGCCACTATGCCTACCCACGCAAGTGAGGTACCATTTTTTTCAGGAGACCTGGGGGCACGCTGGGTGAGTGGAAATTTGTTGATCCACGCAGATTCCAGAACTTTCCACCACAGAAATGTGAGGAAAATGTGTTTTTTTGGTCAAATTTATATGTTTGCAAGGGATTCTGGGTAACAAAACCTGGGGGTAGGCAGACGAGTCACCCCATCCTGAATTGCCCTGGGTGTCTAGTTTTCAAAAATGTATGGGTTTGCTAGGTTTCCCTAGGTGCTGGCAGAGCTACGGCGCTAAAACAAAAGGTAGTCTTTTTGTCCGAATCGCGCTAAATTTCACTGGGAAATTGAGGTGCGACCATGCTGCGTTTTGCGCTGTTTCATGTCGCAGCCACTATGCCTACCCACGCAAGTGAGGTACCATTTTTTTCAGGAGACCTGGGGGCACGCTGGGTGAGTGGAAATTTGTTGATCCACGCAGATTCCAGAACTTTCCACCACAGAAATGTGAGGAAAATGTGTTTTTTTGGTCAAATGTATATGTTTGCAAGGGATTCTGGGTAACAAAACCTGGGGGTAGGCAGACGAGTCACCCCATCCTGAATTGCCCTGGGTGTCTAGTTTTCAAAAATGTATAGGTTTGCTAGGTTTCCCTAGGTGCTGGCAGAGCTACGGCGCAAAAACAAAAGGTAGTCTTTTTGTCCAAATCGTGCTAAATTTCAATGGGAAATTGAGGTGCGACCATGCTGCGTTTTGCGCTGTTTCATGTCGCAGCCACTATGCCTACCCACGCAAGTGAGGTACCATTTTTTTCAGGAGACCTGGGGGCACGCTGGGTGAGTGGAAATTTGTTGATCCACGCAGATTCCAGAACTTTCCACCACAGAAATGTGAGGAAAATGTGTTTTTTTGGTCAAATCTTTATGTTTGCAAGGGATTCTGGGTGACAAAACCTGGGGGTAGGCAGACGAGTCACCCCATCCTGAATTTCCCTGGGTGTCTAGTTTTCGAAAATGTATAGGTTTGCTAGGTTACCCTAGGTGCTGGCAGAGCTACGGCGCAAAAACAAAAGGTAGTCTTTTTGTCCGAATCGTGCTAAATTTCACTGGGAAATTGAGGTGCGACCATGCTGCGTTTTGCGCTGTTTCATGTCGCAGCCACTATGCCTACCCACGCAAGTGAGGTACCATTTTTTTCGGGAGACCTGGGGGCACGCTGGGTGGGTGGAAATTTGTTGATCCACGCAGATTCCAGAACTTTCTACCACAGAAATGTGAGGAAAATGTGTTTTTTTGGTCAAATTTTTAGATTTCCAAGGGATTCTGGGTAACAAAACCTGGGGGTAGGCAGACGAGTCACCCCATCCTGAATTTCCCTAGGTGTCTAGTTTTCAAAAATGTATAGGTTTCCTAGGTTTCCCTAGGTGCTGGCAGAGCTACTGCTCAAAAACAAAAGGTAGTCTCTTTTTCCAAAGAACGTAAAATTTCACTGGGAAATTGAGGTGCGACCACGTTGCATTTTGTGCCGTTTCCTGTCGTAGGCACAAGGCCGACCCACACAAGTGAGGTACTGTTTTTATCGGGAGACCTGGGGGAACGCTGGGTGGGTGGAAATTTGTTGATCCACGCAGATTCCAGAACTTTCCACCACAGAAATGTGAGGAAAATGTGTTTATTTTGTGAAAATCTTAGCTTTGCAAGGGATTCTGGGTAACAAAACCTGGTGGTAGGCAGTCGAGTCACCCCATCCTGAATTCCCCTGGGTGTCTACTTTTCAAAAATGTATAGGTTTGCTAGGTTTCCCTAGGTGCCGGCAGAGCTAGGGTGCAAAAACTACAGGTAGGCACTTTGCCAAAAAAGGGTCAATTTGTAACTGCTAAATTTAGGTGTGACCACGTTGCATTTTGCGCCGTTTCCTGTCGCAGGCACAAGGCCGACCCACACAAGTGAGGTACTGTTTTTATCGGGACACTTGGGGTAATTCAGATTTGTAAATCAACTGTTATTACCAATTGAGCTTTCATGCATTTCTCCCTTTGAATGAAAGACATTGTGTAAAAAAAAAATCTTTATGAAAAATGACCAATAATTCTCATGCTAGTATGAGTATTCCCAACTTGGAAAATGTGCAATTATATACTGTTTCTGAAGTCTATAATTTGTACCCAATTCAGAAATACATAGGTGTCTTTCATACAGATTATTCCATGTATACATTTTCCAAGACAAAGTGCACTATACCCAGTAAATGAAAAAATACCATTGCAAGTTGCTGCTCAGTTTTTGGATCTGGGTTCGTCGGGTTCTTGGTGAAACTACAAGTCCTATATACCCCCACAACCAGGAAGGTCTAACGGATGTAACGGTATATTGCTTTCCAAGAGCTGTCAAAATTAGAAAAAGTTATAGGTGAAAACGTTGAGACAAAAGGCTGTTTTTTTCAACAAAATTTCAAATATTCCAATATCTAACTGTTAGTTTCTATAACGAAACCTTCATGGATTTAGACAAATTACCCCTTTCTGAATTCAGAATTGTGTCTACTTTTCGAAAATGTAAAGCTTTCCAGGATCCATTATTGCTTTCAAACTCATTTCTACCATTAACTGGAAGGAGGTGGAAAGCTCTAAAAATAGCAAAAATAGGCTATGTCCCAGAAAAATGCCAAAACTGAGTGAAAAATTTCGGTTCTCTGACAAACGTCTGTCATTTCCTGAAAGCTGAGAAAATGGAGATTTCAGCCCCACAAACCCTTTTGTGATACCATTTTCAGGGAAAAACCCAGAGGCTTTCATTTGCAGCCCGTTTTTCCCATTTTTCTGAAAAAAACAAAAAAATCACTATATTTTGGTTAATTTCTGGGCCCCCTCCAAGGGAATCCACAAACCCTGGACGCCTTTAGAATCCACATGATGTTGGAAGAAAAGGACGCAAATTTGGCGTGGATACCTTATGTGGTCAAAAAGTTACAAGGGCCTAAGCGCGCACTACTCCAAAACGCCAAAAAAAGCCTCAGCACAGGAGGGGAAAAGGCCTAGCAGCGAAGGGGTTAAAAAAACTGCTGGTGCTCAGACCCCTTGCGACCCGGCCCACTTAAAGCCCTGACCCCCAGTGAAAGTTTCCCCCACACTGCCCATCACCCCTGCGCCAGAAGACCGGAGGAGCATGTGCTGTGGAGTCTTGTTTAACCTTTGATCTCTCGAGTTATATTTTTTTGACAGAATTGGCGAAACAAACAACCCTGGACAATGCATGCTCTGACAGTCAGTGAGGAGATCTGTTCTAGTTGTTGTGTTCTTGTTGTACCTTAGCGACACCAGGGGAGAGGCTTCAGAAGCAGGCACGAAAGGGCAGTGCGGGCGGCGCAGGCCCACACTCTAGGTGTGACTCGATGTGTGAGAGTAAACATGCTCTCTGTAACCACTGCTCCGCCGTTATGTACTGGGTACTGCGAGTATCAGCGTTAAATCCATGCCGTCTCTATAAAAGAATTTGTAAATATTTCAGTTCCGTTGCCTATGTGGAGTCAGTGATTGCGAGTCAGTGTGCACACATACATAGGAAGCGCACGCCAGTGTGAAGCTAACAGGCGACCTTCTGTTGTGCATAACAAGGTGAGAGGCGTGTCAAGGCACTCTACTAAATGCAACATACACCCCACATAATACCACTCAATACCACATAATTACATGCTACATAATTACACTCTACTCAATACAACATAAATACAAACCACATAATATCAATCAGTGTCACATAATAACACGCCACATAGTAACACTTTACGCAATACAATATAAATACACTCCACATAACGCCACTCAAAACCACATAATCACACCACAAAATTTAAACACTACTAAATGCAACATACAATCCACATAATATCACTCAGTGCCACGTAATAACACACCACAAATTTACAACTACACTCAATGCAATATACATACACTACACATAACACTCAGTACCACATAATTACACACCACATAATTACACTATACTCAATGCAACATCAATACACTCCACATAATACCACTAAGTATTACATATAATACTTTTTATTACAACTTTTCTACATAAAACACATCAGCCGCAATACTCTACAACATAGCCTAAACTTCAAAATAAACACATAAGGTCCCAAAAACGAGACCTATTGGCAATGCCAATGCTTGTTATACCTAGTGCTTGCAATATAAATTACAATAAATTCGAAGTATTCTCCTTTGTCATATTCTCAGGTGCTCCTATACTGTCCTGAGGAAGACCCCCTTGTAAGGATCAAGGTCACCTACGTATGGCTGGGATCGAAGCGTCAACATTTTGTGTTTCTATGCCAGTGTGGTCAACAGTGCTTTTTCACGGTGCCTACTTAGCAACATAATGGCTGATAATGTGTTTGTATATAACTGTCATGTTGGAGAAGCCTTTCCTTTGTAAATAATATTGTTGGTGAATATATTGTCACTTCCTTTCCTCTCCCATTACCCCTAACTTTACAGACTAAATTTTCCCCTTCTCCCTATTACACATTCGCGGCACTTTTTGTACATATGTTCAAGATGTGTGCTGGAGTTTGCACATTCAGATTGATGGTCACTATGAAAAAATAATACTGAGCAGAGGTTTACAGTATAAGTAATTCAAGGGACGCTGTTACATAAATATTGGTGTTGTTTAAAATTGTCCCACTTTTCTGTCAATTACCCAGGTCCCAGTGGCATATATGGGTTATACCCTTTTCTTGTAACTAACCTAAGTTTGAAACAGCAAGCCACAACAAATATACCTTTGTATAATTGTGACCCACCAAGACCAATGTTCAAATTCACACAAATGTGGAATGCACCATCAACATCAAGAATAATAATGTACATCCAATGTTGATTTTATATATACGGTTTCTTTATTCCTCAAATTTCAATAAAAAGAGATAGATAAACAACCGACGCGTTTCGTCCAACTGGTGTCGACTTCATCATGGCTTTATAGGTCAATCTATTCTTCAGTAATATTTGTTAGTGTAGGACTAGTGGGGTCCTATGCGGAAACTGTTCCCTCCGGTGTCACGGGACAGTTAAGCATAAAAGGCTCCTGTGCCGTAACAATGCGAGCATATGACCGTCCGAGGAGAATGCTGAATCGGCCGCATAGTTTTATATAGCACCAACACCACCCAAAGGTACTGAAGCGCTTAACATTAGCACCAGTACCTTTACACAAGGGCACAATACATTTTTGTAGGCACTGGGAAATTAGGTGATTTGACCAGTATCAAGAATGTTAAGCCGATGCCTAAACTCAAACCCAGTTTCCCTGCCCCATAGTAAGCAGCTGTGGTCCTTACACCACATCCAATCCCAAGAGGGCACCATATCGTCTCTCTAGCCTCAACCTCAGTTCCACAGTTTGTGATTACGGGCAGATCACTTAATCTCAATATGACTGCCTCCATTTGCTATTGCTTGCCCATCCACCTCTTGCCCCGGCTGAACTCTGCTGCATAGATCTCCTACTTCACAGATTTTGTTTTTTTCAAAAACACTTTGCGCAGGTTTATGTAGCACCAACACCACCCGAAGGTTTTGGAACTCTTTACATAAGCACCAGTTATTTCTTTTGGGCCATATGCATCAAAGAGTTTTGCCCATTCTGTGTCTATGGGAACATGTGTTCATGCATATGGCCCTTTGTTTTTTTGTGCAGTTTTATATACCACCAACACCACCCGTAGGTATCAGAGCGCTTTACACTACCACCAGTTACTTTTTTTGTATGCAGTATTCTACAGCATCAACACCACTGGAAGGTTTCGCAGCGCTTTACATTAGCACCCGTTAATTTACACAATGACACATTCATTTTTGTAGGCATAATGAGATTAAGTGATTGGGTCAAAATCAAGGATTTTAAGCCAATGTCGAAACTCGAACCCGCTTTACCAGCTCCATAGTCCGAAGCACTGGCCTTTAAGCCACATCCTCTCCCGAAAGAATGCTGCATCATCTCCCTAGCCTTCACGTCAGTTCCACATTTTGTGATTATGGAAAATCGCGTAAATCTCCCTGTTTCTAAATACAACAAGCATTGGCAAAGCCAGTCGATTTCACCTGCGTTAATAGAAGGAATTTTGTGTTAGTTATGTTTTAAAATCTTGCAGTAATTATGAATGTTTTAAAATGTTTTAATTTGTTAATGTCTGGTGAGGTTAAATCAATAAAACCTTAATTCATTCATAGCAAAGGCAGTAGATTTGTGCAAAATCGTTTTTTTATGTCTCAGCTAGGCAGTGTTTGCGCTTCTCAGTTACAAAGCACATCTTGAAGAGACGTGTTCAGGGGCATAACACAGGCCCCCGCAGAGCCCGCGGCCCCCTCGGCACTGCACGCTGGCCGGAGAGCTCCTGATTGAGCCCGGAGGGGGCCCCCCTAAATACCATGCAGGGAGGCCCCCTCACTTTTCATTACGCCAGTGGACGTGTTGTGTTCTATCTGTGGGATTACAGGCAACCCAACTCCTGCCGTTGGTAGACCTCAGCGTTGCTGTCAATTTCTTTGATGCCATTCGTCATGGCATGCAGGCATCATGCACTCTTCTTGTGTTTGGTCCTCCCATAGTTCATGAACCAAGTGCATTTCTCCTTATAAGCTTAAGGAAATTAAAGCAACATGCACACTAGGTCACAATATACGAACATATTTTTTCACCACCACCAATGAATAAATGTAATTGTGACCGAAAGTAATTACATTCATTTTCTATATCCTCCATTTATACACCTCGCTCCTCTAATCCAATTCATTGCAACAGGACTTCCTTGTTGTTGTAAGAGCAACCTTTTATTTATTTATTTAGTGCCTCGAAAAAGCACTTCTTGGAAAAACATTATGAATTGCACGCAAAACGCCAAAAGTGCTAAAAATCTTTTTACAAAAGCATTAAGAATGGCTTTCTTTGGAATACTTTAACAGAATAAGCAGATTCTATGGCTGGTAATTAACTGCTCTGGAACTTAGCAACAATGGTAAACGAAAGTTGTTTACCTCTGTTGCTACACATAAAGGAATTCAAGACTTCTCTGACAGGGCGCCTTGAGAGCTTGTCACTGCTTCGCTGGAGAGCAGATACCACAGCTTCACCTGGGAGGTGGATGGACGGGGAAGAGGGCAGAGAGGAGTAGGGGTGAGTAAAAGGAGAATAAGTATTCTTTTCAGTGTGGGTTTCACAGTAACATCATGGACAACTTGAGCTTTACTTTCATTGTCTGTTTGATGTCACTGAGAACCCCCTCGGTGAAAAACATCCCAGTTACCCATCTATAATTCTATATATATTATCCAAGTGGGTATTCACCTTTGGCCCTAAGACTTCATCCCCTCCTAATTGCTATCCGATAGTGCCATCCACTTGAATATTAAATTGTGTTACATTGCTGGCCCTCATTCACTGTCTGCATTAAGGGCCGTCAATTTTGCTCTCTAAGCTGCCTGTGGGCTCTATGTGATGTTATGGTACAGATTTCCTTGTGATAGTGCTGCATTTTCTAATTCATTCACCTCATGCTGATACCAGGTGGTTTGCAGTATGGTTGTCAATTTTTCCCATGGAAGTGTTTCTTAACGAGGACCAGTTCTTGTCACCTTCCACTTAATCCATGCCAATGGACATGTATTTTAAATACTGCAGGTATCTGTCTCCTGTAATTAGTGTGCGGAATATTGTTGTTCATGGTGGTAACTCTCAAGAGTTAATGTATCTTTCAGCCTTCTACTAAGCTGTGTGTTCTTACTATGCACCAACCACTAAGCTATTTAAATGCGATGAGTTGGACTTGTGTTTTGGTTACAGTGTGCATGTCTGAGTTTTTCTGTCCTTGGCGTGAAGCCAGTTGGTTGGTCATATATTGCAATCTTCTATCAAACCTTGTGAGCGTTTAAATAAAAAAAAAAGACTAGTCTGAAATGGCACTTTTTGAATAAATATTTTAAAGGTGATATTCTAGACGTTATGAATAACAAGTAGATTCCTATGATGAAGAAATATTATTGCAGGTAAGTGATGAGCAAACACTTGGCTACCGCATGGAGTATGGCAAGGGCTCCCGGTTTCATGTTATTTATTTTTTGGACATTTCTGTCTGTATTCATCCATATTTATGTTTTGCTAATCTTATCTATTTATTTTACGTTTTGTGAAAAAATTAAGCTGAGACTAGTATATTTCCAAATATATTTAACTAATAAATGTACACTCCTATTTGAATGTCTGACACGTTTTAAGGACATGAAGACCCACTTATGATAAATCAATCCACCTATATGAAAATATCAAAATGTCAGTGTAGGACTTGGCCCTTTCCCCAGAATTGTTTTGCTTTTTATTCCTTTAATTTAGGGTGCCCCCTATTGTAACAAAAGTGAATAAGGCCTTGTGTAGTGGAGATGCCCTGCGTAATGTTAAACTAATGTTAAGGTGCAGGTGCCCTCTTCCCCTAACATGGCTGCCCCTGACCCTGCTACTGCAGCGTGGTCCTTTCAGGCGCATTCTAGTAGCCAGGAGCTGGCTGGAACCCTCCAAACAATGTATCAATACTAGCCTGCCAGCCTGCCCATAGCCAGAATGGTGGAACCTCGTAGAACCTCCTGGAACCTTCTGGAACAGGTGAGGTGACACCAACTGCCACTGCCAACTGTCAACTGGCACTATATACGGAAAGGGAGGGAAACTTTCCTGTCAGATTGAGGGACCACAGACCTGGGGGAGAACCTACGCATTAGTTTTAGGCAGTGGGGCCTAGTCAGGGACCTATGATACTGGGAGTGACAGGGCTTAGGTGTTGCCTTCCAAGTGTTGAGGAATCCCGAACTTACCCCCTGATCTAGCCGGGCGGGAGGGGAACCCAGAGTCCATCTGAGGTGACTGGCTGAGGAGATTTGATACCAGCCATCAATTCAACCCCTCTTTAAGGAACCAAGAAACTGGTATTTACAAGGGCGCAAGAAACCTGAAGCGCCGAGAAGAAACTTTTCTTCTCACAGCACTATCAAGGAATCCACCAGGTATTGGCACTGAGACACCCTCCTGCGTTCCCTGACGCCACCTGGGACCCTGCGCTAACCTGCCACTGTCGTGTGGCCTGTCCTGTGAGAGCTGTGATCTACTTTCAACTAAAAATTAACTGCTTGTTGGCTAAGCGCTCTCATTTCCTAGCGCTAGCCCCCTGAATTGCCTAATTTACCTCAGAACTGCGGTGCCGTGGCCCCTGAAGCGCTGTCAACTCCAGAATTGCAGTGTCAGAGGAGCGCTGTAGTTTTCCCCTCAAGCGCTGGACCTCTGACCCCGGATGCGGGCCTGAGCGCCGCGAGCGCTGACATTATTGCCTCAGAAGCGCTATTGCTGAAATTGCCCCTAAAGCGCTATGGCCAAGACGCGCTACCGGCGACACTCACCGCTGCAGCCCGGAAGACTCCTTGGCCCCTGCTTTTGCCGTGTTTTTAAGCCCCTCGGCGGCCCCCGGGACCAGGAGAGGGCCGCCGCATCGTGTCCGGAGGCCGCGCCAGGCCCGACGAAGCAGAGTCTTGTGCCCGCTGCTCCAGCGCCGTCAACTGTGCCCCGTGGCGGCCCTCAGTGTCAGGAGAGGGCCGCCGGAATCTTCGTAAGGCCGCATTGGGCCTCAGTAGGCCCACCGAAGCCTTAACCCCGCATCAGGTGACGGGGGTGCGCCGTGTCTTCGGCCACCTCCCCGCCCCTTGCCGCGCAGCCATTGGCTGCCAGTGACACACCCCCTGAGAGGGCCGAGCAGAGAACCAGAAATGCCCTCGGACCGGAGGGAGGCCCGGGAAGAGCGCCGTAGCAGCGCGGGCCTCCCCTGACCGGTCCACCATACCCGGGGCTTGTCTATCATCAGCGCGAAGCCTCCTCTACTGCATCGGAGGCTCCGCAATAGCCCTACCCTCACCGGCTCTGCAGAATGGGACTGCATCCTGGAGCGGGGTGGGCTCCGAGGAGAGCCGAGCTCTACCCCCCCTGAAATTCTACGGAAACCTACGCATGGGCTCCCCGAGGAGCCGAAGAGTAAGGTAATTCCGGGAGTGGGGGTTGGAGGGACTGAGATCGCCCCCCTCCTGAAGAAACTGTAGTTGGGTCCTGTTGGCCCTGATTAGGCCCATAAAAGCACCTGAACTGGACCTGGACCTATTTAAGAGTTAACCCCTGGCTAGGGGTCTGTTAATGATTGTTCTTAAATGTTTAATCTAGCCTGAGAGTAATAGGGTTACCCCCATAGCTGGGGAATAGGTAATTACCGATCATTATTCGGCCCTGGTCAACCACAAGATTACTCGTGGCTTATAAAATGGGGAAGGCACTTTAAGAGAATTGTATGGAGTCGTCTAAAATGGTTTCGAATCGCCTAGGAAATGTTCCGCAATATTGCTAAATTAAATGGCGACATTTACCTAATGAAACACTTGGTGCTGGGAAATGGAATGGTTATTCTTCCATAGGGAAACCGGTAGTTAATTGCCTGGTTACCCTTGCCTAATGAATTGTTACCCAATCTTTAATGAGCTGTTGCCCGGTCCTCAGGGAACTGTTTTATTTCTGCATAGGAAAGGGTTATATGCCAAGTGCAATGTTCCCTAAGTACAACTCCAGGAAATGTTTAATGCTGGGTAATGTAACGTTTTAATCTTTATTGAAATAAGTTATTGCTATCTACATGAAATGTTGTTCTCACCTGCGAACAGGATAATTCCTAATGAAAGGTCCCTACTAGATTAAGGGGGTGTTTACCCTGGAATTGGACTGTTTTAGAGGTCCCAAGGCCCACAGTTAATAGGCCTCAATTCATAAACGGTTTACCCCTGATTAGAGGCTGTAATAGAATGCCTACCATGCTAGGATGAAGAGTATTAGCGAGGGCTAGGCCCAAACCCAGGGATTATCCATATTTCGCCTAGTGTCCTGCTCAGCCTAGGCCTCATGCATGGTTTACCTGTTATTAAATGTTTACTTCTGCTCAGTGAAGTGGTTACTTCCTGGATGAAATGTTGGTGCATAACTAATGAAAAGTTCTACTTCTACTATGGAACTGCTTAATGCTCATTCCTGCTGGGAGTGATTCTTAAAATGGTTAATCCTGCACAAGGGGATGTTTATCCTTAATGAAATGTTTTCTCCCCTTTAGTGCCGCATTTACATGTTTACTGCTGTGAAACGCTCACCCTTGCTTGGTGAGAAGTGGGTAATATGCGTACAGAACTAATATGATGCAATGTCATTTGGTTGCCTTTGTGATGTATTCCTTACAGGTGCTGATGAGGAGCAAGGCTGAGGTCAGGCCTGTGTTTATCTGATATATAATATTATCCAATATTTAATATTTATTCCTCTAAGTATTTATTACAAAGTGTTGAAACCTATGTATTCTGAAGGAAAACTAAAGAGATATTGATACTGTAATTCTTGATTTCTCTGACTCTGCTCTATATAAATGTTATCTAATTTTTATACAAACTTACTGGAGTGGTGTCAGTCATTGCGTGCCCATTTTACTGTCTCCGTGGTTGTGTGAGCTGTATGGTCACTTTACACGTAAGCTTTCGGATGCCTACCCGCTCGTGCCATGCTACCCTCGGGGAACTGGTGACCCCAGTTCCAACAGTCAGTAACAACCTTATGCATATCTACTGATGTTTAACCCTATTTGGGGTAGTTCACGCTTAGGCCCCTGTAACTTTTTGATCACATAAGGTATCCATGCCAATTTTGCGTCATTTCCTTCCAAATTCCTGGGGATAAGGGTACCCAGAGTCTGTTGATTCCCCTGGAGGGGACCCATAAATTAGCCACAATACAGCAACATTTTCTTTTGGGGGGGGGGGCGGAGGGGGGGGGGGGGAATGTGGAAAAAGTACTACAAATGAAAGCGTCTGGGTTTTCCCCTACAAATAGTATCAAAAAAGGTGTATGGGGCTGATATCTCAATTTTCCCTGCTTTTCAGGAATGACAGACTTGTCAGAAAACCAAACTTGTATACAGTTTTGATATTTTTCTGGGACATAGCCTATTTTTGCACTCTCATCGGACTGATCGAGCACTGCTGGAGGCTCACTCGTCTTTTGCTGCCTGTCACCGGATTCATCCAACGACTTGCCGGACCCGCTGCGCGGGTCCCGCTGCGCCAGAGGACACCCTGTGGGGCGCTGGAGGGGAGCTCTATATTTTAAAACTTCCTTGTCCACCGGCAGGGCTGCGAGCTGCCTAGCAGGGACTCCATTGTCCAGGAGTCCCTGCGTGCTACACCTGTGGCCGCTCTCCCTGCCGGCAACGCCCCCTGACTGCTGTTTAAAAGTGCAGCGCTTCCTTTGTCAAGCGGGAAATCTCATCGGATTGATCGAGCACTGCTGGAGGCTCACTCGTCTTTTGCTGCCTGTCACCGGATTCATCCAACGACTTGCCGGACCCGCTGCGCGGGTCCCGCTGCGCCAGAGGACACCCTGTGGGGCGCTGGAGGGGAGCTCTATATTTTAAAACTTCCTTGTCCACCGGCAGGGCTGCGAGCTGCCTAGCAGGGACTCCATTGTCCAGGAGTCCCTGCGTGCTACACCTGTGGCCGCTCTCCCTGCCGGCAACGCCCCCTGCCCTGCCCTATATTACAGGGCGGAGTATCCGCTGCGCGGGAGCGACCGGGGCGAAGACCGGGCAAAGAGCGGGCCGTTTGAGGCCGTTCGAGGTCTTAGAGGTCTGGTCTGGGCACATTTCATTCGCCCCCTGCCCCGCCACTGGTACTCTTCATATTGCTCCTTCTTATCGTTTAAAGCTAGTTGCTCACCCTATTTGGATATGTGTACTCGGGGCAGCCGTAGCAAGACTGCCAAGGGGGGGGTTGCAACAAACTGGTCCAATGGATGATTTTATCACACGTACAAACATTGCTATAGACAACGAAATCACCAAATTGCAAACTCGTGTCTCCTTAGACTTGGCTGCTGCTAGAAGATTGTCACAGGAGTTTGCAAATTTAAAAAAATCTTCCTTGGGCCACATAGCATCTGCTATCACTCCAGAGCGTTTGGAGAATGCGCGCTGCATAATCACGAAGGTGGATGTTCATCAAACCTCAGCTCCGCTTGACCCACTGCCAACCCCGTGTCCTTCACCCCAGGCTGCGAGACAGAGCTCGCCCGTAGCTACCCCCGTCCAACAAACCACTACCATGGAATCCCTAGATGAATTAGAATGCAATAGTACCAAGGGTGTACTACATAAAAGGAAACGCCCAACAAAATCTGTATACTCACGCAAAAAGGCTAAAATTGCTGGGATATACCAACTTAATACCGGCAGTTTTCCCGTGTCTAGCCTCGCAGGAGGACCTGCTCCTCTGTTTCAGTTTCCCCAGGGAAAAGCTAGTGAGGGCATAGCCCCTGTAACTATTCAAGAAAATATTAGTGCAGAGGAAGTTGGGCCACAATTAGGGGATCAGGATGGGAGGGATGGGGAGTTCATAGGAATAGTTTGGGAAACCCTTAAAAAACTCCTATCCCCCTTGGATCTAAGACTATCACGAATTGAGAACCATTTATTAGAAATGGAAAAGAGTATTATAGCCTTGGCCACTCTTGGTTTACGTAGTTTAGAAAACCAAGGTCTCCTAGAGAATAACTTAGCCCCACAGACTCCAATCCCTCCCCCCTCAGTACCTATTGTAACACGGCCAGTCCCCAAACCTCGTTCCAAGGGAGTTGCTCATATAACTTCTGATCCCCCGCCTCGGGATCTAAAACACCTCATTCCTTCTGTTCCTACTCACTCTAATATGGGTGCTTCTCTGAGGCAGAATACTAGAAATACTGCCTCTCGTCCCGCTCAGGGTCAACATAACAAGAGCAACTTTCGCGGAGGTTACATCGATCTCCCCCCAGAGGCCAATGATTTCGTAGTGGTGCTGACGGGCGTTCCAGAGGTCGAGAATGACCGCTACGAAAATCATTGGTCTCTGAAGAATAAGGTCATGCACTGGCTCAACATGCATAGACCAATCCCAAATGGGCGGAGAAGTGGAATTTCGATGGTGCGAAGAGTTCCTTGGGTGTGTCCCTCTCGGAAATTAAGTTCTGGGGACTGCATAGTCGTTACGTTTGAGGATCCATATACGGCCCACCACATTTGTTCACGGCCTATCGCTGCCGATGGCCCATCTATCGTACCCAGGCCACTAACTTTCTTTTACCCACCACGCACTACACACACTCATGGGGGTGATTGGTCTTTGGTTCACTATCAGTCCGGGAGGGGGTATTATAATAAAGAGCAAGTTCCTAATAGACGTTGGTTCGGGGTACCAACTTCGAATAGGTTTGGATGTCTTGAGGACGTAGATTGACTCCTCAAGCTTGATTCCACTCTGCTCCCAAAGGTCTGCTTACTCCAAGGGAATTGTGACCCTTTACCCTCTTTACCCTTGGCAGCAAATCCTGATGGAATCAGCTTCGCCCCACTTGCCCAAATAATGGTACATAATACCCACAGAACTCATGCTATTGCCCATGAGTTAGTTCAACCCTCAACATCTATAATGTTATCTGATCAGTTGACCCTGCCTGTTGACAAACAAACAACCATCGCAAAAGCAAGTGTTGGTACCCAGAATGAGGCTATTCAAGTACAAAATATAGTTGTTGTGGCAGTGAAAACGTTGGAATCAGGTCCAAGTGGGCCAGGCCTTGTTCCTGACCCTGAGCCACCTGCTCTTGTCCCAATGACCAGACACAGAACTGCAGGGAATCCACAGTTGAAGATTTTAAGTTGGAATGTGGCAGGGTTAGCTCGCAATATTAATAATCCAGATTGGATTTCTTTTGTGGAACCCTTCGGGATCTGTCTCTTGCAAGAAACGTGGTATTTGGAACCCTGCCACAGGGTGGGCTATACAACCTACTTTGTGGCTGCATCCCAGACACAGGGTAGTAGGGGACGCCCGTCAGGGGGCCTCTTGATCTGGGTCAGTATTACTTTGGGTCTACACATAAGGCATATAAATATACACTCTCCTGATCTCCAGAGACTATCAATACAGTGCCATGGGGGGAGGAAGTTGGAAGTGTTCAACCTCTACTTAAGGGGGGCTAGGGGTGGGTATTCATCGCTATCCGCAACTGGAATTGAAGAGGAGTTGAGATCTTGCAACATTGATTCTCTCGTTGTATTAGCGGGAGATTTCAATTGTTGCTTTGAACCTCTAGCCAGTGAGGACATTCTGGATACCTGGGAAGATGATCTTAGGAGAGGCATTCCCATACTCTCCCTAGACCCGATTAAAAAATGGACACAGAGTGCCATAGATATTAACTCACTCTGCATGGAACACGACCTTAGAGCAACCAATGGTCGATCCAAGTCAGATTCTAGGGGAACGCACACCTATAATAGGGTGGGACACACCTCTAGAATCGATTATATACTGCTAAATCATAAGTTATGGCTGTACCACCAAGATATGGAAGTCCTATGGACTTCTGATAGCGACCATAACCCTTTGGCCCTATCCCTTACTGCCCCGTGGCAAGACAGGAACCCAATCCTGTCTATACCTATATGGAGATCATCTCACGAACTTGTTCCCTCGAACTGTGGTAGGCGTCTAAAATGGGCTAAAGTCGCCGCGGATGAGGAAAGGATGGCCCAAGCCAAGACCATAATGACAGCTGTGGAGTCCCGCCTAGTGACTTCAGAAATCCCTAACTATGCTGTCCTTACGGTTTTCACAGAAACTATCTCAGCGCTGAGTGACCTTTTTATAGTCCCACAGAGTAGGGCAAGGGCTTCAAGCAGAGCTGTATCTAAGGGCAGAGATAAATGGTACTCTGCTGCATGTCGTGCTGCCAAAGGGGAACTTATCCTTGCTGTAAAACTAAAAGAACCAGGGCAAATCAGCCTCGCTAGGAAATGTTATAAAAAAACTCTATCTTCAGCAAGGGAAGCATACGAAACCAACTTCTGGAGAGAACTAATGGATGCGAGTTCTAATAAGGACTCGAAGGGCTTTTGGAGTCTACTTAGAGCAAGGGATAAGCCTGTTGATTCCCAAATAACTTGTAACATCACAGGGGAAGCTTGGTTTGCCCACTTTTCTAAGCTCTATTCCATCTCATTAGGCGTACCGCAATTATTGGGGGGGCCCTTGAATAGAGCCTCGGTTGCCACCACAAACAATGACCACCCCTTTGTTCCCAATGAAGCTGAAGAGGCAATTAGGTGCCTTGTTGCCAACAAGGCTGCAGGCCCAGATGGCATTCCTGGAGATTTGTTAAGAATCAATATAGAGGTGTGGAGTAGACTTGTTGTCACACTCCTGAACAATGCTGTATTGGGAGGTTGTCTTCCTGACTCGTGGAGGGGAGCGGAGGTCGTTCCAATATTTAAGAAAGGCTGCCGGGATGGCCCTGCCAATTACCGCCCAATCAGCTTGCTCGACTCTACCCAGAAGGTAGCGGGCAAAGTAGTCCTGAGTAGGATTTTGTACTGGGTTGAAGAAAATAAGGTATTGTCTGATCTCCAGGCTGGTTTTAGACCAGGAACTGGCACTATTGAGCAGACATTCCGCCTTCTAATGTTATATTGGAAAGTGGTCGTACTGGGCAAAGGCAGTCTGTATCTCGCATTCATAGATTTACGGACTGCCTTTGACCTGGTCCCACGTGACCAACTGTGGAATGTCTTAGAGGGGTTGGGTATCCCTCCGTATTTACTGGGTTTGCTTATTAAGTTTCACGAAAGCAACTTTGCGCAGATCAGGTGGGGGGATCAGGGGCAAAAAACATCTCGCATCCCTGTAGATAGGGGCGTCCGCCAGGGTTGTGTGCTAGCCCCCACTCTGTTCTCACTATATGTCAATGGAGTGGTGGAGCACCTTCTCCAACATCCAACAGATGCACCTTCCCTGGCTGGTAGGAATATACCTGCCCTCTTATATGCAGACGACACCCTCCTGATCTCAAAAACCCCGATAGGCCTTCAAACGTTGCTTTCTAGTTTCAAGGACTTTTGTGATTCTAGGGGCCTTGTCATTAACGTAAGTAAAACCAAATTCCTGGTCTTAAACCCCCCTAGGAAAACCGTCATCCCCCCAACCCTGGATTCAATCCCACTTGAAAGGGTTAAAGAATTTGATTATTTGGGCATTCGACTCTGCGACTCCATGAATTGGAAGGCTCAGGATCAAAAAGCCTTTCTGATCCATAAGAGGGTCTCAGGGGCCTTGTTAAAAGAACATCGTGCCTCATCCCTTAAACCGATTGGGGCGATTTTAGATATTTACAGGGCAAGGGCGGTGAGTGCGGCGCTATATGGGTCAGAATTGTGGGGAGTCCAGAGAGTTGACACCTTGTCTCATCTCGAAAACAATTTTCACAAAGATCTTATGAAGTTACCACACAGCACCCCCACACTCCCACTCCTATTAGATGCAGGCACACGCCCAAAATGTGATCAAGCGAAACTACGACCCCTCTTACTGTGGGCCCGAATATGGAACGTCCCAGAATTGACCAGTTATGCTGAGGCTTTAAGAGAACTCCTTTTATCCCCCGGCTGGTCCAAGGTTAACTGGCTTAGGGAGGTTAAGCGGCTTCTCTGTGAACTAGGCCTGGTGGATGCTTGGACCAATAGAACAGCACCATCCAAACAGTTGTTAAAGAAACTATTTTGGTCATGGGTGGCCAATGAGAGGATGAGTAACTCTAAACTATGCAGATCAGCCGTAGAGTTCCTATTAATTAAGGAGCTCCCCTTTAGAGAACCTTACTTGGACTTGATTCTTAATTCGTGGGATAGGTCATTGTATTTTAAATTCAGGGTGGGAGTGCTACCCTTAGGGAAGTTGACTTCAAGCTGGAAGCCTCCGCTACAAACTACACCGTATTGCCCCTTTTGTGAGAAAAGGGATGAGTCTGTTGCTCACCTGTTGTTTGAGTGTCCCGCCTACGCAGCCCCTCGGTGTAGATGGCTGAAACCATTATGCAGGAACATTGGCACTAGATCGCACCAGGAGGCTTTAAGCATCTTAAGATCTGATGCTTGCCCTCTGTTCGCTTGCTGCATGGCAACATTTTTGGGTTGGGTGTGGCGGATAAGAACTGTGAGGAAAATGTCTCTCCCATAACATGATCTGTATTGTCTTAGTCTCATATTGTAGCCTTGTTCTATAATGCTCTGGTATATGAATTCCTGCTTATATGTGTTTTTATTGTATATAAGAAATTGTAAAATCGATCTGTATACAGTGATAAGAGGGATCCTTCTTAAATTATATAGTACTTTTTTAACTGTTTTAGCATTGTAATGCTTTTATGATATGATAAATATATCGAAATAAAGCTATTCAAACAAACATTTTTGCACTTTTTTGTGCTTTCAACCTCCTTCCAGTTAATGGTAGACATTGGTATGATAGCAATAATGAATCCTGGCCAGTGATACATTTTTAAAAAGTAGACAGAATTCTGAATTCAGCAGGGGGTCATTTATGTAGATCTTTAAAGGTTTCTTTATAGAAACCAAAAGTTATAGGAAAATTGAAAATTAGTTGAAAAAAACAGCCTTTTGTGTCAATGTTTTCACCTGTAACTTCTTTTAATAATGACAGCTCTTTAAAAGCAATATACCGTTACAGCTGCTGGACCTTACTGGTTGTGGGGATATATAGGACGTGTTGGTTCACCAAGAACCCGACAAACCCAGAGCCAAAAACTGAACAGCGACTTGCAATGGTTTTTTATTATGTACCGGGTATATAGCAATTATTCTGGGAAAATGTATACATGGAAAAATTGGTATGAAAGACACCTATGCATTTCTGAACTGGGATCAAAATATAGAGTTTAGAATCAGTAGGTATTTGCACATTTCCGAAATTGGGAATACTCATACTAGCATGAACATTATCGATCATTTTTCAAAATGACTTCTTTTTTACACATTGTCTTTCATTTAGAAGGCAGAAATGCATCAAAAGTCAATAGGCAATAACAGTTGCTTTACAAATCTGAATTACACTAAGTCTCCCAATAAAAATGTGTGTGCGTAGGCATAGTGCCCACAACAGGAAATGGCTCAAAACTCAACGTGAACTCACCACGTTTTCACAATGAAAAATTACCCTTTTTTGCAAAGTGCCTAGCTGTAGTTTTTGAACCCTAGCTCTGCCGGTACCTATGTAGACCTAGCAAACCTATACAAACTAGACACCCAGGGGAATCTAGGATGGGGTGACTTGACTAGCTCTCACCAGGTTCAGTTACCCAGAATGCCTTGCAAACCTAAAGAAAATGTCAAAAAACCCACATTTTCCTCATATTTCTGTGGTGGAAAGTTCTGGAATTTGCGTTGATCCACAAATCTCTACCAACCCCACGTTCCCCAAGGTCTTCCAAGAAAAATTGTACCTCACTTGTGTGGGTAGGCCTAGTGCCTGTGACTGGAAACGGCACAAAACGCAACGTGGACACACCACAATGACCCTTTTTTGGCAAAATGCCTAGCTGCAGTTTTTAAACCCTAGCTTTCCCGGCACCTAGGAAACCTTGCAAACTTATACATTTCTGAAAATTAGACACCCAGGGAATTCTAGGGAGGTATGCTTGCGTGGATACCCCAATGTTTCCTTACCCACAATCCCCTGCACACCTCAAATTTAGCTGAAAACATCACTTTTTCACACATTTTTGTGTGGGAAAGTTGTGGCTGACACAAATTTCTTAGCACCCAGCGTTCCCCCGGGTCTCCCGATAAATATGGGAGGCTCAACTACACGCGGCAGACACAGACCCAAAACGTATTGAGGTGACATCAAAATTACCTATCTCAAAAGGACATGGTTTCGCAAGAAGGGTCACCTGGGTTTTTGGCTCTGTTCTCGGCGGCCCTCTAGGGAAACCTACCAAACTCACACATTTCTGAAAGAAACCACTTTTTCCACACATTTTTGTGTGGGAAAGTTGTGGCATCACTGGGCTGACACAAATTTCCGGCCACCCAGCGTTCCATAAAATGGTGCCTCACTCATGTGGGAGGCCTAAATACACGCGGCAGACAAAGGCCCAAAACGTATTGAGGCAACATCAAAATTGACTATCTCAAAACAACCTGTTTTCGCAATGGGGGGGGGTCATCTGGCTTTTTGGCCCCGTGCTTGGCGGCCATCTAGGGAAATATTGTAGATAGATCTCGGGACACTTCTAGTTGGTTACATGTAGCTTTATTGTAGGACACAGCTGAGTAAACACCTCGCCAGCTGACCAGACCATCAACTGACAAGAGTAGAACACTCCGGTACAAGTTAGAACATACATAGGTATTCTGTGAGGCTAAGGAGGTAAGAACACAAAGGAAAGGCTAATGACCACTGTCAGCCATGTTACATGAAGAACTGATTTACAACACATCTTCCTCCTTTAAAGAAAAATGATATAAATAAACAAATCACAAAAATGAAAAAAAAAAATTGTTGGAGAAGGCAAATGAGTGTCTAGGGGCAAAGAGTGTTAAGAGTGAAATGTGAGGTGAGACACATCACCCATCAACCAATAGGTATCACCACCACCTACTCCCCTTAGACTGACAAAAACAGGAAAAGAAAGTCCACTTTCTCCAATCTGTCCTTGACCAGCAAAAAACAGGAAGAGAAAGTTCAATACCTTCAATCTGTTTATGTCCACCTTCACTTTCCGCTCCAAGTTGAAGATGAACAGTTTAACAGATGCCTCCATGCTTTACAGGTACTACAGTCCTGGGTACTCTTCGACATTTCCAAGTGCAGTGCCGCTTGTGATGTTCGTAGTTTTTATTCTAGCTTGAAGTTTTCTTTCTTCAAAGGATGGACACTTAGGGCCCCATTAGGATAGCGGGCGATCGCCCCTGCCGGGCCCGCGGTAGTCACTGCCGGCCCGGCGGGGGCGATTTACCCACCATCCATGCAGCAAAGACCCCCCACCATATTACTATGGCTGGGGGGTCCGCGGCGGACGGAAAGACCGTCGGCCCTTGTCGATCCAGCGGAAAAGGGTTCAATAGGGTGACGGTGCCTGTTAGACACCGCCGGCCATATTACAATGGTGGCGGAAACATGCCTTTCCACATGTGGAGTTTGCTTGCGGGGGCCGGTTGTGGCCCCCAGGGAATCTGGGGGTGGCGGGTGCACATGGGGGTACTTCAATGTACAACGTGGCAAGCACAGCACAGTGCCTGTCACAATGTGCATTGAAAGGCACAACTTGCCTTTGTGGCATTGCGGTGGGCGGTGCTTTCAGCACCACCTGCCGCAATGTTACAAATGCATCATGCGCCCGCCACACTGGCGGGCGCATTATAATTAAGATTGCGGGACCCCCGCAAGCACTGTGGGTGGTGTCGATTCCCGTTGGTATGGCGCGCGGACCCGCCCACCATACTAATGACCCCCTTAGTCCTGTTTGAGATTCACTTTGTCTCAAATCTGGTTTACTTTCTTAGGTTCTGTGGTTCAGGGACCTTTGAGCCCTCTGGTACAGGTTCTGTGACCTTTATCCATTGCAGGTTCTGGGACCTTAGTTTGGTTCTCTTTCTCCGGTTCTAGACTTCTTTCTTCAGTCTTGGGCCTTTTCATCTGATTGTGAGCCTCTGTTTTTCGGTTCTGGACTCTCAGTCCCATTTAAAAAAAATGTCTTCTGTTTTTGGAATCTGTCTTAGTTCTATGGGCTCTCAGACCCCATTGCGGGATTGTGAGAAGTTGGCCTGATGTGCAGTGCTCACTATTCTAGTGATCACTATATATCAGTCCAAACAACCCTTATTGATGATTGGTTGTAAGTCAACCTTATAGACCAGCTATCCTAGTAGCATGGATACGAGCAGTCTAAGGCTAAGACTCTAGAGGGCGTGTTAAGCCAGCTGTTTTACCATCACATTACCCCTTGAACACCCAGTGAAAGGACACCACACAAGTTGTTATGAAAATAAACAGTGTATTTATTTATAACAAGACTACCCTGGCTCTTTATGAGACAGGGAGCTAAGCACACAACAAAACTCTTACGAAAATACTTTTAAGTTAGCACGTTACACAAATGCCCGAGGGGCACGAAAAACCATATACGCTAAAAGTGGAATGCGAATTACTAGCAGGTAAGTAACAGTTCTAATAGGCTTTGGAATCGCTAGGACTGGACTAGGGAATCGTTAGATTACTACTAGGAGGCCCAGGGGACTCGGGTGCAGAGTGTGCACTCTCACGCGGGATGCGGGACAAAGTCTATGGAAGCTAGAATTCACAAAGTTAGTGTTCACGGGCGAACCCGACCTGGTAGGGAGAAAACGACAGTGGATCCTGACCCTTGGATAGTGAGGCTATGCTGGGACACCGGAGTGCCGAAGTTACCTAGCCCAGGGGCTGCAGCTGCATAGGTCTGAAAAGACGTCGGGGATCTCGTTGCCGGACCAGGAGCCTGGAAGGAAGAAGTTGCTGGCAGGCGACCAGTGAAGAAAAGTTCGATGGATCCAAGCCTGGATCAAGGAAGAAGAAAACCTGAAAGCAGAGGGGACCAAGTTCTTGAATCACTAGCCAGTGATTAAGTGGGCACCAGGATGGCACCGGGCGAAGTCACCGCAGTCAGGTGAGTGGGCGCTGCTGGGCTCTGCAGTCTCTCGGACCAGGAGGCGTTGTCGGCGACCAGGATGGAGGTGCGAGCTGTCCCACGATGGATGAAGTCGTTGGCGTCGAAGTTACCCAGGATTGGGCAACAAGCCTTGGCTAATTCAAGCCCACGCGGTGGACTCAAAATGGCGTCTTGAGTGGACCAGGAGGGTCCGGGGTGCTCCTCTTCTGGAAGGGAGCAAGGGCCAGTCTGGAGCAACCAGACCAGCAGCAGAAATGTCGTCGGGCGTCGTCAGGAAGGCCACAAGCCAGCGGGCTAGTAGCCAAACAACGCGGTGAGCAGCAAAAAGCAGAAGGGCCCCACGCAGATCGTGGAGATGCTGGGGGGCTGCTCTTCGGTGCTGGAGCTGCTCAGGGTGGGGGCTTCTCGGACCCCAAAGCACTCACCAGGAATTCACTCGGCGGGCTTGCTGGAAAGAAGTCGTGCAGTCTTGAAGATGGCCGGTCCCTCGAGGTCTCGTCACACCCACGAATCTCAGCGTGACTGATGATGCAGGTAGAGGTCAGAGGTGCCAGGGAAGCCGGTTCTCGTCGAGCTGGGCAGTCGGATTCCTGAGGAAGGACTTGCAGCAGACCGCAGTGTTCTTAGATGGTGCCTGCGGATGCAGGGTGACTACTCCTTAGTCACAAGGGAGAAATCTTAGGAAGAAGTCTTGAGTTCCTTTCGCAGAAAGTAGTTTCAGGATTCAAAGATGATCTGATTTGGAAGGGGGCCAGTTCCTACCTTTATCCTGTAAAAAGGGGCTGGCACGCGACTAAGTCCTGCCCTATGGGTGGGACTGGGAGGGGGGTGGTTACACCCACTTCCTTGGCGGGCTTTTCCCCAGCACAGGGTCTGGAGTGACCCTGGAACTGGTTCCAGCCAGCCTATGCACAGTGAGCACCGGGGTGCCACGTGCAGTCACCTTCCTCTAAAGCCCTGCCTACCTACAATACACAAAACCCTGTCTGGGACGGTGCTGGCACCGCCCCTGGCAGGAAACCCTTTGTCCTTATCTCCTGCTCTGGGAGGACTCCCAGCAGCAGGAGGGCAGACTTGTGTCTCGGTGGCAGCATCCATTTTGTGGATGCTAAGGCTCTGTCTGACTTTTAACCGGGTTATAGGTTACAGGCATGTCGTGTCCCTCTAGAAGGGTGGAATGCTAACCCCGTCGCCAGAATTGGCGAGGGGTTAGTATTCCAATTCGTATGACACCTTACTCGACATGTTTTGATAAAGCGATACCAGAGTTGGCACATAACCGCGAGGATTATAATGCACTTAAGAGTATATGGTATGCGATATCATGGAAACGGCTAAGGGATGGATCCCGAAAGCCGCAGACAGGCTCAGCTCATGCCAGAGCACCATCTCACACGATTCCAAGCACTCTGCCTTCAGGATTGTTAAGGCCTGCCATAGGAGTGACTGATAGGAGATCTGCGTGTCCATTTTAGGGTTAGATATAGGTATACTATATCTAAAGCAAAGGGTGATTACACCACCTTGCCCCAGCTGTCAAGCAGCCAGTTGTGTCAGATTTGGATGGCCAGCCAGGGGTGGCATAATACATGCTGCAGCCCCTGGTAGGCCCTGGGTACACCTATGCCCTGGGTACCTAAGGTACACTGTACAGGGACTGGTAAGGTGACTCAGTATCCAATTTAGATATGTACCTAAGGTACAAGGAATCCATTTTACAGAGAGAGCAGTAGGCCTGGGGTCCTGAATAGCAGGGCCCCAGGTCAACTAAGTCAGAAAACCAGCAAAACACCAGGCAAAAAGTTGGGGGCAACCATAGTCAGGGGTCAACCTTCCTACAGGGATCATCTTCCCGGTTCAGGACTCACTGTGACCTTTTTCCCCTCCTGGTTCTGGGACATTTGTCTCCTCTTGGTTCTGAGACATTTGTCACCTGGTTCTGGGGCCTTTTTTCCCCTCCCGGTCCTGGGACCTCCTTTGTCCTCTCCTGGTACTGGTTCTGAGACCTTGGTCCCCTTCAGGTTCTGGGGCCTTTGTCCCCTCCTGGTCCTGGGAACTCCTTGGTTCTCTCCCGGTCCTGGTTCCTGGTACTGGAACCTTTGTCCCCTTCTGGTTCTGGGATTTTTGTCCCTTCCATACTCTGATTCTGGGACCATCCATGTCTGGGCCCCTTGACCCTGTTCAAGATCTAGGACATTCATCCATGGTTCTGGTTCCTTAGGGACCTTTATCCGCATTTTGTCTCAGTCCTGGACTCTCAGTCTTAGTTCTGGAAACTTTGTCCCTTTTTTTTTTTTTTATAAGGTTCGGGGCTCTCTGTCACTGTTCTGATGGTTCTTCAACACTGTTCTAATGGCGGAAGTTTAGGACCAGTTTTGCGTTCTCTGTCATTTTACGCTGTGCCATTCCTGGGCTCTTGGACCCGCTTCAGGACTCACTGTCCGTGATACTCTGTGTCAATGCTTGGCTTTCTGGAATGGTAGCCTCTACATTTTTTTTTAATTGCTAGCTCTGTACTTACCAACGCTACAGATATTGAAGTATACATGAACATCAACCTGCACCAAGACTCCCTATTTCTCAGTCTGTGCGCTAGAAGAGACATGCCAACAAAGCGTTTTATGTTCTGCCTGGTGTAAGTCAGTTGCTTACTGACTTCACAGGAGGTTCTAATATACTAAACGTTTTAATAATTGCCACAAGACCAACCGAAAACGCGCGTTTCGTACCTTCAAGAATTGTCATGCTCTGACTCCTTTATACAACAGCTATAATAGCATACCACAGGTGTGCGCATCACTGTTGATGTGGCTGATGTGAAGCACAAATGCAAACGAGACGATGTAGCGACAACCGCTAATTGGAAATGCATTCAATAGCCGAGGAGACTCGTTGAGAAGAATCGGCGTGTGGTAACATAGCAACGCCGCAATACAAAAATAATGCACTTAAGATGGCTGCCTTACGTTGGACGTTGTGACTGCACGTTGTGGAGTGGCAGGCAAAGCGAGGCATGGAGAGCAGAAATAAAGACTTCTGGATGTTGCTCCTGGTCGGCGCCGCCTCCTAGCAACCGAATATCACAGCTTAGAGACACTGCCTAGCAACCAAGAAACATACGTGGAGCGTGCAGGTAGGAGAACTCGCACACTCAACAGTGAACACACAGTTGCACTGGATGAAGTCAGAGTAGTTTTTTAAGCCAAAATCTCCTTTTTTTCCGTATCTGTTCGGGAATCTACACAAATACCATTTGGTAGTAAGTAGAGTCGAATGTTGTGGGTTTCTTTAGGAAGTGTGGCTTCAAACTGTGGCTGCGATGAGGACAATTCGCAGAATTATCCAGTATTATGGGTGTCTTTCATAGATTCACATGCCTGAATCATTCCCCGTCGTCGAGATGGGAGTCCCCGGTACATAGAAAAGTAATGTCCTATAGATATACATGGAGAAAAGTAGGCCTAAGGGCCTTGCCTTAGTAGCCTATCTATGTCCTTTTGTAAAAAGGACCAAACTCCAGAAGGTAGCCAATCAGCTACCACCTCCCTCTAGAACCTTCCTGTCAGGAGCCTCAGTCTCTCAGATTTTCTACCGCACGTTGTGCTAGGGAGTCAGGGAGTCTCCACCTGAGTTCTCCTCAGGTTTCCTAGTTTTAACTACTTTCCACACAGAATTTGGATATTTTCTTCAAAAAACAACAATGGCTGATCAGCAGAAGAAAGGTCTATTCAGAGCCTGTTCATCTTGCGGTAAGAAGAGACTGCACGTCGATGACAAGCATGAAACTTGCCTCTACTGTCTTTATCCTGATCATTCTCCTAAAGAATGTAGAATTTGTAGAACATTCTCTACAAAAACACTTAAAGACAGGGAAGGAAGACTTCTCCTCTGGTTGAACAGACTCAAAACTAGAGATGATGTGCTGTTTTCAGAGGACGGTGAGATGGCTTCAGTTTTCTCAAAACTATCCTTCCCCTAGCCCTACAGACGTCCCTCCTAAAAAGACTGCCACAAAGTCTTCTGAGGTAAAATCTGTCACGTCTGACAAGGAGGTTCCTGCCTTCAGGAAGCCAACACAGTCATCGACGACGAGTTCGTCGACGATTTCTTCAGTGCTGAGAAAAACCGTCTCCACAGTCTATGTCTCCACATCGACGACGACGGTGTCGACGACGATGGCGTCATCGGCCTCTTCATCGACGACGACGACCACTCAATCGTCGACGGTGGGTAAGCCAGTGTCGTCGATTATTCTTATAAAAAAGCAATCGACGTTGCTTAAGGTTCCGTCGACGGCATCGTCGACGACGACACCGTCGACGACAAAACAAAAACCGTCGACGCCTGCACCGACAACAAAGACGCCGTCGACATCTGGCGTACCGTCGACGAAGACATCGACGACGGAAAAGACATCGTCGACGACAAAGACACCGTCGTCGACCGCACCGTCGTCGACCGCACCGTCGTCGACGAAAGCCCCGTCGATGAGCGCACCGTCGACGACGAAGACACCGTCGACGAGCACACCGTCAACGAAGGGACTGGCGACGAAGGGACCGCCGAGGACGAAGGGTCCGTCGACGACCTCACCATCGTCAATCGAAATACAGTCGACGTCGGCACCGTCTACGACACCGACGACGACGGCATCGTCGACGCCATGGAAAAAATCGGATTTGATTCCGCCAAAAAAGAGTAATAAAAATCCTATTACACCAGATCTAACCTCTCCAAGCAGGGTACAGAGATTACCTCCATCTTGTCTTCTACAGGATGATGAATCAGACGATGACCAGTATGGTCAAGCTACTAGTCCTTCAGATCTCATTGTAAAGTGCCAAAGCACAGATGAAGATGGAGATGATGTCGTTTTTACGGAGGGGACTGTACATGCACAAGTCCAGTCACAGGTCATTCCTCTGGTCTGCCTTCCAGTATCTATAGTCACAGATCTACAGTTCTTGATCCAAGACTACAAGAAACGATTTCCTGATTCACCAGCGGCCCCTTCGACGGAGAAAACTCCAGCATCGTCTAGGCCGCACACATCTCCAAAGACAAGACCATCACCTTTGGAAATCCATCAAGAGAAAGAAACAGTTCATCATATCCAGTCCTCTGACGACGAGGTCGAGGAACCAGAAGAAGGGGAGGTACGGGACGACCTGTCCAATCACAGAGATGATGAAGATTACATCGCTCCTTCCCCAGCCACACCTGAACCCAATACTTCGGAATCCCCGCCAGCGGACATTGGCGGATTCACCAATTTAGTGGAGAGAGCAGCCACGAGATTCCACATGACTATGGAATCACATGAAACAGACTGTTTCCTAAATGATTTTAAAGACCAGATCAAAAAGACAACCAGATCAATTCCCATAATTGATCACATATGGGAACAAGGTCAACAATTGATGCAAACACCAGCCTCTGTCTCCATAGTGGTGCCCAGACTGGATAAGAAGTATAAGGCACCAACAACAGCACCGACCTGCCTTAATGGACATCCCAAGCCAGATTCTGTAGTCACCCAGGCAGCTCAAAAGAACTCTAGGAATCCGTCATCTCCACTGTCAGCACCACCAGACAAGGAGGGCAGGAAACTAGACGGCATTGGTCAACGTTTTTCAACCACGTCAGCCATGACCATCAAAGTAGCTAACGCCATTGCGCTACTAGGGCGATACAACAGACAATTGTGGGAAGACATTGTCCCATACCTGACAGAAATACCTGAAGACTTAAAGGAGGAAGTACAATCACTCCTAAAGGAGGGACAAACGTCAGCATCAGAACTTATTGATTGTGCTGTAGATGTCGCAATGACAGGCTTCAGACAGCTGGCAGGTGCCGCAATCTTGCGAAGACAAGGGTGGCTCAAAGCAACATCCTTCCGCCAAGAAGTCCAAACTAAGGTCCTAGACAAGCCCTATGACGGACAACACCTATTTGGTCAGAAAATAGACGAGGCCTTACAAACAATCAAGAAAGATACAGACACGGCTCGAGCTCTTGGCACGTTGCAGTTCAAAAACCAGTCCTTTCGAGGGAACAGGGGTAGAGGTCAGCCCTCTTACAGAGGATCATACCAAGGAAAATCCTCATATTCCTATAATCAAGGCCGATCACAATACCAGCAACGGCAACAGCAGCAAGGTCGCCAGACCTCTTACGGGAGATCAAACTTCAGGGGAAAAAAAATCAGAGGAAACCAGCTGGCGGACGCCAATGACCGTTTCCAACAGCCAGTCCCTCCACCATCTCGTTCTTTCAAAATTGGAGGAAAACTAACACACTTCCTCTACAATTGGAGATCAATAACAACGGATCGGTGGGTTCTCCAATTAATCCAATATGGACACTCATTGGAATTCAGTTCAATCCCCCCGATAACTCCTCCTTGCAAGATTCAACACAGACATCTAAGATTACTCCTTCAAGAAATCTCTTCAATGTTGCAGAAAGGAGCAATAGAGCGAGTACCATCAGCTCAAAAAGGAAAGGGATTCTATTCCCGCTTCTTTCTAATACAACAGAAAAGGAAGAAATGAAGGCCCATAATAGATCTCAGGTCACTCAATACATTCTTGAAGAGCCAATCGTTTCGGATGGTGAACATTCAGGAGATATTGGGCTCTCTAGAGGAAGGAGACTTTATGACGTCTTTAGATCTACAAGACGCATATTACCACATCCCAATACACAAGCGCCACAAAAAATTCCTAAGATTCGCAGTAGCAGGTCAGCACTACCAATTTTGTGCACTCCCATTCGGCCTCAAATCGGCACCTCGAATTTTCACAAAGTGCCTCTCTCCTGTGGCAGCTTTCCTACGACAGCAGGGACACCAAATCTTCCCCTACCTGGACGACTGGCTGGTGAAAGCACCATCTATGGCAGGGGCAGCGATGTCTTCCAACGCCTGTCTCAATATTTTCAAAAAACTGGGACTGACGCTCAATCACGAGAAGTCAACCTTACATCCCTCCACAGTTCTAACATTTCTAGGGGCAAACTTAAATAAGACATCTTCAAAAGCATTCCCATCTCAAGAGAGGAAACACACACTGATTACTCTGGCCACCGCAGTGACTTCGAAGAACACCATCCGGGTCCGTACTCCACCCGAATCTGAAATCTCTCAGATTGTCGGCATGGCTCCTGAGTACCGAGAGTTCTACCAACTAAACATTCCGCAGGAGTGCAAGGACGTCCTAGCGAAGGCAAGAGCAGACAGCACAAACAAGACTTATTCCTTAAAATGGAAACGCTTTTGCATTTGGTGTATGGACAAAGATCTCCATCCCTTTCAGGTTACTCCGGAGCAACTACTACCATATCTATTACACCTGGCACAATCGGGACTTGCCCATGCCTCTATCAGAGTTCATTTGGCAGCAATCTCCCGCTTTACAAGAACTTCAAAAGGACCCTCTCTCTGGTCCCACAGATTAATAAAGCAATTCCTTAAAGGGCTCTACAGATCCTTTCCTCGGCCACGCAGAGTTCCACCAACATGGCATCTTAATGTGGTAATCATCCAATTGATGAAACACCCGTTTGAGCCCATTCATAGGGCTGATATCAAATACGTTTCATGGAAGACAGCCCTACTTTTGGCTCTGACCTCAGCGAGACGGGTCAGCGAGCTACAAGCTCTTTCCATACAAGATCCCTTCATGCAGTTCAAGGAAGATAGAGTGATTTTAAGAACTAATCCTCGCTTTATTCCTAAGGTCCCCTCGGACTTCCATTTAAATGAACCACTAGTCCTCCGATCATTCTTCCCAAATCCTAGTACTGCAGCTGAAAGATCCCTTCACTCTTTGGACCTAAAGAGGTGTCTTAAGTTTTACCTTGATAAAACAAAACATTTCAGGAAAACGAATCAGCTTTTCATCGCTTTCAGCAGACCAAGGAAAGGCATGCCACTTTCCAAACAAAGCATTTCACGATGGATATCCTCTGCAATTACATTTTGCCATGACAAAGCCGGAGGACCATTACAATCCAAAGTCTGAGCTCATTCTACAAGAGCTGTGTCCACATCGGCGGCACTATTCGCTGGGGTGCCAATTTTGGACATTTGCAGGGCAGCGACCTGAAAATCGCCCACACCTTTACCAGGCACTACTGCCTGGATACGGAACTGATGCAGGATGCGGCTGTGGGCCAGGCTGTACTTCCCCATCTATTCCAGTAAGATGAGCCTTCCTCCTTCCCACCATCCTTTACTGGCATGCACATTTATTTACTTTATTCTTTTTACTTGTTGATGGCAAATAGTTGCATGATATGTATTATCTCAGACTGCTTATACTGTTCCATCACAAATGTGCATAATGTATTGCTTGCTACTCTGATTCAGGCATGTGAATCTATGAAAGACACCCATAATACTGGATAAGAAATGCGTTACTTACCGGTAACTGCAGTTATCCAGTATTGGTGTCTTTCATAGATTCACATGCAACCCTCCCGCCTCCCCAGGAAGGTCTCATCTCTCTCTCTATCATATATTATGCCTACCTAGCTTGGTGCGTACGAAAATCTGAGAGACTGAGGCTCCTGACAGGAAGGTTCTAGAGGGGGGTGGTAGCTGTTTGGCTACCTTCTGGAGTTTGGTCCTTTTTACAAAAGGACATAGATAGGCTACTAAGGCAAGGCCCTTAGGCCTACTTTTCTCTATGTATGTCTATGTACCGGGGACTCCCATCTCGACGACGGGGAATGATTCAGGCATGTGAATCTATGAAAGACACCAATACTGGATAACTGCAGTTACAGGTAAGTAACGCATTTCTTCTCTGATGTCGGGAGTGCTTCTAAAGAGTTGTGTGGTCAAACTGTTGCGCTCCATTAAATAACGCCGGGGCCCGAACCATGCGCCCGATCAGCACTTTTCAAGTGCAAATCCTCAGAGAACATAACCGCTTCATTCGTGGATCTTACCTTTTCTGTCGCACATCAATTTAAATGACACTGAGGCTGGTACTTGATGTGAAGGATACTTGGGAGTGGTTTCTTCTTGTTTTTTCAGTTACTCGTTTCCTAGGCAGCAAATAGGTGGATAGATGGGGGTTCTTGCTGTGAGGCACTGCCAGAGATAAGTAATTTACTCACAGTTGGAGGATTTCTTGTTTTCTTTTGTTAGTTTTCCCTCATTTTTCAGGTTTTTTCCTTCTTGTGGCCACGTTGCTGGCAGCAGATGGAGGAGCTGCCTTGGGTTCTTAGTGCGAGGTGCTGCTCAAAGCTGTACCTCACCAGCTGACCAGATCATCAACTGACAAGAATAGAACACTCGGTACAAGTTAGAACACACATAGGTATTCTGTGAGGCTGAGGAAGTAAGAACACAAAGGAAGGGCTAACGACCACTGTCAGCCATGTTACATGAATAACTGATTTACAACAGGAAACCTACCAACCCCACACATTTCTGAAAACTAGACACCCTGGGGATTCTAGGGAGGTATGGTTTGCGTGGATCTCCAACATTTACTTACCCAGAATCCCCTGCAAACTTCAAAGTTAGCTTAAAAATCACTTTTTCCACACATTGTTGTGGCATCACCGGGATGACACAAATGTAATACCACCCAGCGTTCCCCCGGGTGTCCCGATAAAAATGGTGCCATACTCGTGTTGAAAGCTCTAGTACCCGCGACAGGAAAGGGCCTAAAACGTATTGAGGCAACATCAAAATTGCCTATCTCAAAATCACCTGGTTTTGCAAGGGGGGTCCCCTGAGTTCTTCGCCCCGTGCTCGGCGGCCATCTAGGGAAACCTACCAAACCCACACATTTCTGAAAACTAGACACCCAGGGAGGTATGGCTTTCGTGGATCTCCCAATGTTTCCTTACCCAGTATACCCTGCAAACATCAAATTTAGCCGAAAAAAAATCACTTTTTTCACACATGTTTGTGTGGGAAAGTTGTGGCGTCACTGGGCTGACACAAATTTCCTAATTTCCTACTGCCCCCATCTGACAGGGGGCAGAAAGACTGTTGTTTTTGTAGGGGGTGGCGGCATGCCCGTTTTGGGCAGCCCCCCCCTTATTTTTATATACTAAAAATCCCTGGTGTCTAGTTGGCTTTCTGCCCTCCAGGGGTCGCAAAAAGACTAAGTTGTGCCAAATTTAATTGGGGGGAGCAAAGGCCCTTGCCCAAGGGGCCGCTCCTCCCTCCCTGGTGTCTAGCTGGTGAATCCCTGCTTGAGGATCGCCCTCCTGGGGTGATCTCCAAGCAGGGATCCACTGGAGATTCTCTCCTTTCCAAAGATACCTCTCTCGTCTTTCTACGTGCTTAGGGGGCTAAGCATGTAGGACGTGAAATTGAAATGAGCCTCCTGGCTCATTTCAGTTTTGGTTTCACTGAAATTATGTCAACGCACAGTGCGCGAGGATCGTCATTTCAGGAAAACCAGGGGGGCCTTGTGAGCTGGGGAAGCACTTACCCAGCTCCCGAGGCTCTTAGGGTGTAAAGGGAATCCCTCTGGTGCCCACACCAGAGGGATTTCCGGGGCCATTGGTCATGATGGCCGTGAGCCGTCATGAGCACAAGCCCACTGTGTCTCATGACGGCTCTCGACCGCAATGAGCACCGAAGGGGTTAAGCTTTAATACTAGGTTTCAGTTTTTTTGGCCTGACAGTTATGACTGACAGCAGCATATAGATTCACTAAAAAAGAGAACTGAATGTTCGAGGCATGTGGGCTGCTGAATTCATATCTATAGCATAGATCGCCGCCTAGTGTTGGGTCCGGATGATTGCACATTATTGTCCTGGAAGAGTCTTCGAAGTATCACGAGATAGGTGGCTCCTCCCCTGGACTACAGTGCGCATGGGCATCGACACCATCCCCTGATTGTTTTTTTCCGCCATTGGGTTGGGATGCATATTTGATCTCTCAAGATCGGAATCGATAAAAACTTTCCTTTAGGCCCGAAGGCCTTTTCCGTTACCGTCGGTATTGTCTTGCGT
The DNA here is from genome assembly GCF_964261635.1 of Lissotriton helveticus. Classification (NCBI taxonomy): domain Eukaryota; kingdom Metazoa; phylum Chordata; class Amphibia; order Caudata; family Salamandridae; genus Lissotriton; species Lissotriton helveticus. The sequence continues at coordinate 1,792,872,411 of NC_136068.1, forward strand.
TCGGTGCCCAGCTCTGTTCCGGCTCAGTTACCGAGTCGGACTTCCAGAGGAGTCGCGTGGCTCTTCGGTGCTCGAGGCCCAGTCGACGCAACAAGACTTTCAACGACACATCATGGAACGGAGCCGTTCAAGAAATGTCCCGTGTGCGGATCGAAGTATCCCCACATCGACGTCCACCCGGTGTGCAACAAGTGCCTGTCACCCGATCACGATGAAGCCAACTGTATGACTTGTTCCCGTTTTCGCTCGAAGAAGACGATTCGACTTCGGCGCGTGGCACGCCAGGAGGCCCGGCAGACGGCCCCGACACTGGTGGACATTTTCGAGGGGGAAGAAGCGGACCAGCAAGAACTTCGAGAGCCGCTTTCTACTCCGGCAGAGGAGATCGACTACAACTACGACACAGACGTCGAAGTCATCCATGCAGAAGAAGTCGTCGACGAGGTAGGAGACGACAATGAGGCCTATGGGGCCACGGAAGATAGCTCAGGTGAAGAGTTATGCCCCAATCTAACAATCACTACGGCTCAGGTCGAGGGATCGCCACATGGCCTTACCCAAGACCTTACACCTCGATCCACGGTCTCGCCTACGGGCCTGACTACGGACACTTCTGCGGAGCCGCCATTGGTGAAATCAAAACCGAAAGTGAAAGCTTCGGTCTCGACAAAACCGAAAGTGATAGAGACGCTGTCGAAACAGAAGACGTCTGTCGCTCCGGTCGCCTCCTCGTCTTCCGACATGTCAGGGCAGCCGAAGCCGTAGAAGGTTGTCGATCCGGTTAAGTCGCTCAAGGGCGTCGAACTGAAGTCGCTCAAGGGCATCGAACTGAAGTCGCTCAAAGGCGTCGAGCCGAAGTCGCTCAAGGGCGTCGAGCCCAAACCGCTCAAGGGCGTCAAGCCGAAGACTGGGGCACCAAGACCAATTGTCAAGGCCGCCGACCCGAAACCGTCGGCGCCGAAGGCCGTCGTCACAGACGGAGGACACGGCGCTCCAACAGCGGCAGTTCCTGCACCTCGACCGGAGAAGGCCAAAAGTTCTGTGCTCGAGTCTGCACATGCTGGTAGACTGAAAACGCCTGTCGGGTTGGCGAAACCGTCCGCCTCCTTCACAAAGCAGGTGTCGGACTCCTTGCAACTCATCAGGAACAAGGCTTCCGCGGTCGATCCGAAGGATACTTCCACCCCGAAGCCATCTGCCAAGACGCCAAAATCCTCGGCGCAAATCCAGTTCACGCTGCCGCCGAAAGAGGCGCCGAAGGCGTTCGCACCCAGGACGGTCGACGACGCGCCCATGAAGGTGTCCACGGGGTCGAGGCCTCCACAGCCAGTGGTGAGCTTGAAGCATCGACAACCCCAAATGGAGGAGCAGTCGGAACAATTTATCGACGCTGACACCGGTAAACTTTCACTCTACAGGAGAAAGATCACGCCGGCACAGCCTATGGAGTCCTACATCATTCCCTTGAAATGCAAAAAGCCTACTACGGATTCCCCAGTTCTGGTGGAGCCAATTGATCCACGGCCTCGGACCATTGCTTCACCTTCACCCACTTATTCAGATGTGGAGGCTGGGGAGGGGGATGATGAGGAGTACAACTTCCCTGCCAACACTGATCCTGAGGATCACCAGGACTCATGGGCAGATGCAGGGAACCCTGAGGATCCGCACACTGCCCAGGACACTCAAGTGTACAATGTCAAAACCTCCCCTACCGAGGATTTTGCGGCATTCAATGCTCTCAATGAGAGGGCGGCTAAAAATCATGACGTCCAGCTGCATGCTGACCCTGTTGAGGTGGACTTCCTGTTTGATACCTTTTCCACCTCTGAAAAGACTGTCAAGACTCTGCCAATGCTAAAGGGGGTTCTGAAACATGCTGCAGACATTTTTAAGGAACCCACACGTGCCAGGGTTATAAACCCCAGGATTGAGAAAAAGTATAAGCCGGCACCTGGCGACCCTACCTACATCAAGGGACAGTTGCCGTTGGACTCTTTGGTTGTTTCTAATGCCCGGAAGAGGGCAAATTCTCAAACTACTGGTGATGCTCCTCCCCCTGACAAGGAATCGAAAGTGCTAGAAGCATCAGGGAAGAGGGTGGCGGCTCAAGCGGCCAATATCTGGCGTATTTCAAACACTCAGGCACTCCTGGCCAGATATGACAGGGCACACTATGATACACTTGAGACCCTGTTACAGCACTTGCCCGATGAGTATAAAGAGGCAGCGTAGATGCTCATTCAGGAATGGAAGCTCATCTCGAATGCTTCTATTAAATGTGCACTGGACGCAGTAGACAACGCGGCCAGGGCAATTAACACAAGTGTGATGCTGAGGCGTCAGGCCTGGCTCAGAATCTCCGGGTTCAAACCGGAGATACAAACCACCATACTCAATCAGCCTGTAAACCCTGATCACTTATTTGGACCGGAGGTGGATACCACCCTGTAAAAAATAAAGAAAGACACCGAGACTGCAAAGTCCAAGGGGGCTCTCCAGTCCCAACAGTTATGGGGTAGTACTTTTCGTCGCTCAGGCAATAGAGGTGTTTCCAGAGGCCAGATGTCCCAGCAAACACAGTACACTAAAAGTGGGGCGCAGACCTCTTACAACAAGCAGAATAGAGGCGGCTATCGTGGCAACAGCACCAAGGGCAGAGGTCGTGGAAACAACAACTCCAGAGCCTCCGCCACCAACAAACAGTGACGCCTTGTCACTGCCCCCCGACCATACAACACCTGTCAGGGGGAGACTCCAGCAGTTCCTGCCAGTCTGGAAATCCATCACCACAGACAGGTGGGTCAGAAAACTTATCCAGTACGGTTAGTGCCTGGAGTTAACGTCCACTCCACCCAACATCCCACCAAGGCACCGTCCTATGTCAACAGAGCATTTGCACTTATTGCAGCAAGAGGTGCTTGTCATGCTGCAAAAAGGGGCAATAGAGCTGGTGCCGGTGGAGGAAAGAGGATCAGGAGTGTACTCCCTGTACTTCCTAATCCCGAAAAAGGACGGGTCCCTCAGACCCATTCTGGATCTCAGGACCCTCAACCAGTACATTCTCTCAGAACACTTTCACATGCTCACGCTGCAGCAGGTTCTTCCGTTGCTCAATCACGGAGATTTCCTCGCAACATTAGATCTCAAGGATGCATATTTTCACATTCCTCTACATCCATCACACAGAAAATACCTCAGATTCACCATTCAGAATCAGCATTATCAATTCAAGGTCCTCCCTTTCGGAGTGACCACGGCGCTCAGGGTGTTCACGAAATGCCTGGCGACAGTGGCAGCGCACCTCAGGAGAGACAAAACGTTCATGTCTTCCTTTATCTGGACGACTGGCTTGTCCAAGCAAAGTCAGCCCAGCAGTGCGCCGCCAACATGTCCCACACCATTCACCTTCTTCACAATCTGCGATTCTCACTCAATTATCCAAAGTCGCACCTTCAGCCAGCCCAGGTGCGGCAGTATCTGGGCGCGACGATAAATACTCTGGCAGCCACGGCTCAGCCAAATTCTGTGAGGATCGACAGCATTCAGTCGCTGATCCAGAAGTTCAGACCACAACACTCGCTTCCGGTACGAGTGTTCATGCAGTTGATAGGCATGATGGCCTCCTGCATTTTCATAGTCCCGCACGCGAGATTACATATGCGACTGCTTCAAGAGTGCTTGGCGCACCAGTGGACTCAGGCTCATGGACAGTTGAAAGACCTAGTGTTGGTGGCCGGTCGGGCATACAACTCTCTGCATTGGTGGAATCCACACAACCTTTGCAAGGGCCGACCGTTCCAGAAGCCTGTGCCACAGATTATCATGACAACAGACGCATCTCTCCAGGGATGGGGAGCTCATGTACTCCACTACACGGTGCAGGGACTATGGACAACGCAGCAACAGAAGATGCACATCAACTACCTAGAACTGATGGCAATCTTCATGGCAATGAAGGCATTCAAGGTACATCTGTGCAACAAAGTTGTGTTGATCCGGACGGACAACATGACAGCCATGTACTATATTCAAAAGCAGGGAGGTACACACTCTCCACAGTTGTCTCATCTGGCTCAGAGCATGTGGAAGTGGGCCATTCAGAGGAACAACTTCCTCATGGAACACCTCCCGGGCAAGGACAATCAGATGGCGGATCTGCTCAGCAGGTACAGCCACCAAATGCACGAGTGGGAGATACATCCATCAGTACTCCGCCCGTACTTCCAGCAGTGGGGTCATCCAGAGATAGACCTGTTCGCCACAAGGGAAAACGCAAAATGCCAAAGCTATGCCGCCAGGTTCCCTCACCCACAGTTGCAGGGCAATGCGATATGGATGAACTGGTCAGGCAGATTTGCGTACGCTTTCCCCCCAGCACCTCTCATACCGCTGGTGGCACGAAAGCTAAAGCAACACTCGATGACACTCATCCTGGTTGCTCCAACGTGGGCACGCCAACCATGGTACACCACGTTTCTAGAACTCTCCGTGGTACCGCATCAAAGGCTGCACCTCACACCCAGACTTTTGACGCAGAGCCATGGCGACATTCAGCACCCAGATAAGCAACAGCTCAACCTGGCGATCTGGCTCCTGAGGTCTTAGAATTTGGCTACCTCAACTTACCTCCCGACTGCATGGATATCATACGGGAGGCAAGAAAGCCCACCACCAGAGCATGCTATGCAGCCAAATGGAAGCGGTTTGTCATTTACTGTGCAGAACACATCAACCCGCTTGATGCATCTACTTACAACATAATTTGTTATTCGTTACATCTTTACAAATGAAATCTGGCGTACGCTTCCATTCGGATACACTTATCTGCCATAGCGGCTTATCTCCAAAACAGGCAGCATCTCTCAGTTTTCAGAGTGCCTGCCATTAAAGCCTTTCTAGAAGGACTGAAACGGGTCATTCCTCCCAGAACCCCGCCAGCTCCTGTATGGAACCTTAATGTGGTCCTCACCAGACTGATGGGTCCACCCTTTGAGCCTCTACATTCATGCGAGATTCAGTTCTTGACATGGAAAGTGGCTTTCCTGATAGCCATTACGTCAGTGCGACGTGTTAGTGAGCTCCAGGCGCTCACCGTACAAGAGCCATGCATACAGGTTCACTCCAACAGGGTGGTGCTGCGCACTAACCCTAAATTTCTTCCTAAAGTGGTTTCACAGTTCCATGTCAATCAGACTATTGAACTGCCTGTGTTCTTTCAAAATCCAGAGACAGTTGCTGAAAGAATGCTCCACACTCGTGACGTTAAACGAGCTTTAATGTACTACATTGATAGGACCAAAGATTTTAGGAAGACTAAACAACTCTTTGTTGCCTTTTCTGCCCAACACAAAGGCAACCCCATTTCCAAAGCAGGTATAGCCAGGTGGATCGTTAAGTGTATTCAAATCTGCTATCAAAAGGCTAAGCGCACTTTAACGATCCCCCCAAGAGCCCACTCCACCCGCAAGTTGGGGGCCTCCATGGCTTTCCTTGGTAATATCCCTTTGGAAGACATTTGTAGAGCAGCCACATGGTCTACACCACACACATTTACTAAACATTACTGTGTAGATGTGCACTCCAAGCAGCAAGCAGCTGTTGGGCAGGCTGTTCTAAAGACACTTTTTCAAATGTCTGCAGCTGGCACAGGCGGCCGCCGATAATGGAGGGACTGCTATATATTCTATGCTATAGATATGAATTCGGCAGCCCACATGCCTCGAACTGAATATGCTACTTACCAGTATGCATCTGTTCTTGGCATGTAGGGCTGCTGACATTCATATCGCCCACCCTCCTCCCCGGCGCCTGTAGCGGCTGCAGAATTTACACTTACTCTTAGCATGGCCATCGCTCACACTGTTACACTCCATCTTCGCCACAATGGCTAAAAACAATCTGGGGATGGAGTCGATGCCCATGCGCACTGTAGTCCAGGGGAGGAGCCACCTATCTCGTGATACTTCGAAGACTCTTCCAGGACAACAATGTGCAATCATCCGGACCCAACACTAGGCGGCGATCTATGCTATAGATATGAATGTCAGCAGCCCTACATGCCAAGAACAGATGCATACTGGTAAGTAGCATATTCATTATGTTTGTATCCAAATTTGAAAATAAATACAGACAGGAAAATAAATCGTTTTCGGTCTGTATTTATCTGTAAAAATCTGTTAAAACTGAGAACAGGGGGCCTTATTTATGACCCACACGCTGTGTAAAACTATTCTAGATACAGTACCTCTGTGTTATTCTTTTTAGGTGCAAAGTAGTGACAGAAGGTGTCTCCATCTTTTCTTTAGGCAATGCCATCTTGTGTGTGAGGTGCATCAGCACTGAAGAACAATCCTGTAGTAGGGAACCCGAGGCCTGCCCTTCTGGGTATAATGTCTGTCTCACGAAAATTGTTCAGCTGACAATAGGTAAGTTATCTTTACATTAAAGAGCTCCACAGCATTGCATCATTGTACCACCAAAAACAATATAATTGTGAGGAAGACCCCCTGCTATTCATCAGGGGGCCAGTTTTTGAGGTCTCACTACATAAAGCGCCATACGTCTGTTACTGACAGCATTGTATGCAGTGCTCCACAGGGCCAATCCTTGCTCAGGATATGTTGGCTTTCATGTCAATCTCAGGTTGCTTTCTCCTATTTATGGTTTTTCGCAATGTTTTGTGTCTGACCTTGAAACAAATTCATCCTTTATCATACCCTTATCGCTGCATGTTATTTTAAACAAAATTCATGCCTTGGTTTCTTTTGGTATAGCGCCAGACTGCGCTTGAGTCAAACAAATCTGAGTGGATTGAGGGGCGTTTGTGTTAAAGTTATGCTTCATAGCTCCCTTCTGTGGTGTTCTGCTCTTGGGTAGCAGTATAAGCAATACATTATTGCGAAAGGTTTCGATGCTAGAGAGTGTATGTGGCATTTACTTTTTGTATTTTGAAAGCCTTTTTGGTTGTAGTAAAGAAAAGATTGATTCATGCTGCAATTTCTTTACTTCTCTGCACACAGCGACATTGGCTAAAAGATAATGTCAACTTGTTTACCACTGATAGATAAAGATAGATAAAGAAATTTGTCAGCGGGTTGACAAGAAAAATTCAGTGTAGATGGCCTTAAACCTCTAGAGAGTGTCCTGCCAGTTTTTACACTTGCTATTTTACACCTTCGCATTGGTAATCAATGTACTTTAGTCTCTTTGGTCAGTTCTATGCTTCAGCTCAGCCACTTGTCACTTTCTGACCTTGTGCAAATCAAAGAAAACTGTCAGAGGAGCTGGCTTGGAAAATAATAGAAGTTGTTAATGCGCAATACACATGTCTAGTGGTTCAAACATGGTGCAGAGGTAATGCATTTAAAAAACCCTTTTTTATTTTTTTATACATGAAAGAAATTTATGGTGTTACGACCCAAAATCTAAAAACAAACATTTGCAATTCAATAGGTCTCGCAAGTTAGAACGATTGACGTTTTAAATGACAATGCATTTTCCCAATGTGTTTTATTGTTATTGTTTTTAGTTTGGAGTGGAGTGGATGTATGAGGTATGGAGTGGAATTATGTGGGATGGATTGGAATTGTGTGGGGTGGAAGTGTGTGGTGCGGAGTGTATTTGTGTAGTGGACTTATGGGGCATGATGGTTAGATAGGGGTGAGATCTGCATAGAATAGATATTAAGGAAGATAGAGAGGGATAATAGTTTGTGTACGAAATGGTGAATGAACTCTAGTTAGAGGAGCTAAACGAGTAAGTGAGAAACAAGTGGACGGCAGGCCAGAGATGCATAAAGAGGGAGTGCTTGTGTATGCAGAAGACACGCTAGAAGTGGATGAGAATGTGCGTTTGAGTGACAGCTCTTTGAAAAGGCATGGGCAAGAAACCGTGCTCGAAACGAACCACATGAGAGGGATGGGAGAGAGTATGAGAGAGGATCAAGTGGGAGGGGCACTCAAGGGAGAGGCAAGAGGGGGATGAGTGGGCACCCCGAGGAGGTTTGAAACTGTAGCATGTGTGATCAGGCAGTATAGAGAGAAGATAGGGATGTGAGAGATATGTGAGGTGGCAGGGGGATTGCGAGATGCAAAGGTGTAGTGGGAATGTGTGGGAGAGATGAGAGGGGCAGTGGGTGTGTGGGGCTTAGATAAAAGGGTCAGTGGAAGTGCGTTGGAGAGAAGGGCTGGATTTCAATTGTTTGTTATGGGATTGTGTGGTGTGGAATTGTGTGGTGTGGTGTTGTGAAGTGGAAATATGTGGCATGGTGTGCTAGTGAGTTATGAGGATAGTAATGAAATAGTATTAGGTGTACTGGAAGTGTGCCTGGATTGTGTGGATTGAATTTTGTGTTGTGGAGTGGCATGTTGTCAAGATGAATCATGTAATAATTTGCTTCATGTTGTGGGAATATGTGGTAAGGTTTGGAGGTATGTGGTATGGTGTGGAATTGTGTTGAGTATTTGAAATATGTTGATTTGAATTGTGTGGCATGGAACTGTGGGTGTAGACCTAAGGTATATTTTGGGGAAAATAAGTGGCATGGTATGGAGTGCATTTTTATGTCTTTCTGCTATGGTGTAGAGTGCATTCATGTGTTGTGTATTTATATTATATTGAGTAGAGTGTAAATATGTGGGTTGTAATTATGTGGCACTGAGTGGTTTTATGTGGAGTGTAATTATGTTGTGTGGTTCAAAATTGTTTGGTATTGAATTGTGTGGTTTTTAAATTATGTGGCATGGTTTGGAGTAGTATTATGTAGCATTGTGTGGAGTAGTATTATATGGTGTGGAATTATGTGGCATGTTGCAAAGTTTAACTTATTTCGTAGAGTGTAATTATGTGTTTTTGAAGTGAGTCGACAAGTGTGCAGCGTAAATATTTGGTTTGAAATGTACGATTCGAGTACAATCATGTGTAGTGGGATTTCCTGGAGTTGAATTGTGTTATATGGACTGCAATTATATGGTTTGGAGCGGAGTGGAATTATGTAGCAAAGTGGTATGATGACAAGTGGAATTGTGTGTCATGGTGTAGAGTTGAAATATGTGGTCTTTTTTTCTTAATTGGTTTTATTAACTACACACAGTGCTTGGACGGGCATTCAAGCTAGCGCTGTACAATAATAAGAATACATTAGGTACAACTGAATGAACCTATCAAACTAGCAAATGCCACCACACGAAACTGGTGTTTTGCTGGAACAGCACCAGTGGTCCACACTTTATGAAGAATGTGTGGATGATCATATATGCATAATGTTGGTTTTGAATTCTGTCTGTTAAGAATGTATCTGTTCAAAAATTGGAATTCGGTGAAATGAACAGTATGGGTTTACACTGTAAACACTTACATTCAATTGAGTACCAGAACAATAGACTCCAAGTAGTGTTATCTGAAAGTCTGTCATGTCCTTGCATCTTTAACGCCACTTACAGAGGCCAAATGTACTGTAAATCAGAAAGCATGGTCAAAATTGATGTAGACTTTGGAATTATTGGGATAAAGAAGAATGACACATTCTGCTTTGGAAAATGCTGCTAAGTGATGTCCACACCCTCAGCTGGTTGCCTGATTAAAGCTAATAACCTTTTTCTGCTTCAAAGCTTACCTGTTGGTAACGGCTGGGGCGGTCGACCTAGAATCTGGGGAACTGGGTTCGAGTCTCAGCAATGACGCTGAACATCCTGTGATTCTGGGCAAATCACTTATTCTCCCTGTGCTTAACAAAAATGCAATGTGTCCTCATTCAATGCAAATGGTGCTATGTAAAGCCCTCTGATACCAGATTCGGGTCAAGTTCGCCCTATATAAAAGTCTGTAAAAAAAATAAAAGCAGAATGAATCAGCTTAACTTCTGATACATGCTAAGTTTTGTGCAACGTAAGTAGCTCGTCCAACCATGTTCTTTCCATGTAGTCATATATTTAAAATGAGAAAAGCAATCTACAAATTTAGGATGCAAGAAGAATCCAAATTAAGAGCCCCAGAACATGAAATAGAGTGAGGGCGATAGATAGATAGAGTGAGGGTGATAGATAGATAGATAGATAGAGTGAGGGCGATAGATAGAGTGAGGGGATAGATAGATTGATAGATTTAGGGTGATAGATAGATTGAGAGAGTGAGGGGCGATAGATAGATAGAGTGAGGGCGATAGATAGATAGATAGATAGATAGATAGATAGATAGATACATAGATAGATACATAGATAGATAGAGAGTGTGAGGGCGATAGATAGATAGAGTGATGGCGATAGATAGAGTGATGGCGATAGATAGATTGATAGAGTGAGGGGCGATAGATAGATAGAGTGAGGGGGATAGAAAGATTGATAGAGTGGGGGGCGATAGATAGATAGATAGATAGATATAGTGAGGGCGATAAATAGACAGAGTGAGAGCGATACATAGATAGATAGATAGATAGATAGATAGATAGATAGAGTGAGTGCGATATATGGAGTGAGGGCGATACATAGATATATAGAGTGAGTCCGATAGATAGATAGAGTGAGGGCGATAGAGAGATAAAGTGAGGGCGATATATAGATAGACTGAGGGCGATAGATAGAGTGAGGGCGATAGATAGAGTGAGGGCAATAGATAGATAGAGAGAGCGATCGATAGATAGAGTGAGGGTGATAGAGTGAGGGCGACAGATAGATAGAAGGAGGGTGATAGATAGATAGATAGATAGATAGATAGATAGATAGATAGAGTGAGGGCGATAGATAGATAGAGTGAGGGCGATAGATAGATAGATAGACTGAGGGCGATAGATGGATAGAGTGAGGACGATCGATAGATAGAGTGAGGGCGATAGATAGAGTGAGGGCGATAGATAGATAGATATATAGATAGAGTGAGGTCATTAGATAGATAGCATGATGGCGATAGATGGATAGAGTGAGGGCGATAGATAGAGAGATAGAGTGAGGGTGATAGATAGATAGATAGATAGAGTGAGGGCGATAGATAGCTAGATAGAGTGAGGGTGATAGATAGATAGATAGATAGAGTGAGGGCGATAGATAGATCGATAGATAGATAGATGGATAGAGTGAGTGAGGCCGATAGATAGAGCAATGGCGATAGATAGACAGATAGAGTGAGGGCGATAGATAGAGTGAGTGAGATAGATAGATAGATAGATAGATAGATGGATGGATAGATGGATAGATGGATAGATAGATAGAGTGAGGGCGATAGATAGCTAGATAGAGTGAGGGTGATAGATAGAGTGAGGGCGAAAGATTGATAGAGTGAGGGCGATAGATTGATAGAGTGAGGGGCGATAGATAGCTAGAGTGAGGGCGATAGATAGACAGAGTGAGGGCGATACATAGATGATAGATAGATAGATAGATAGATAGATAGATAGATAGATAGATAGATAGATAGATAGATAGATAGATAGAGTGAGTGTGATATATAGAGTGAGGGCGATACATAGATAGATAGAGTGAGTGAGATAGATCGACAGATAGAGTGAGGGAGATAGAGTGAGGGCGATAGATAGATAGAGTGAGGGTGATAGATAGATAGATAGAGTGAGGGCGATAGATAGACAGATAGAGTGAGGGAGATAGATAGATAGACAGATAGAGTGAGGGCGATAGATAGATAGATAGTGTGAGGGCGATAGATAGATAGAGTGATGGCGATAGATAGAGTGAGGGCGATAGATAGATTGATAGAGTGAGGGGCGATAGATAGATAGAGTGAGGGGGATAGATAGATTGATAGAGTGAGGGTGACAGATAGTTTGAGAGAGTGAGGGGCGATAGATAGATAGAGTGAGGGCCATAGATAGATTGACAGAGTGAAGGGCGATAGATAGATAGATAGATAGATAGATAGATAGATAGATAGATAGATAGATAGATAGATATAGTGAGGGCGATAAATAGACAGAGTGAGAGCGATACATAGATAGATAGATAGATAGAGTGAGTGCGATATATAGAGTGAGGGCGATACATAGATATATAGAGTGAGTCCGATAGATAGATAGAGTGAGGGCGATAGAGAGATAAAGTGAGGGTGATAGAGTGAGGGCGATATATAGATAGACTGAGGGCGCTAGATAGAGTGAGGGCGATAGATAGAGTGAGGGCGATAGATAGATAGATAGATAGAAAGAGGGCGATAGATAGATAGATAGATACATAGATAGATAGATAGATAGATAGATAGATAGATAGATAGATAGATAGATAGATAGAGTGAGGGCGACAGATAGATAGAGTGAGGGCGATAGATAGATAGATAGACAGACTGAGGGCGATAGATGGATAGAGTGAAGACGATCGATAGATAGAGTGAGGGCGATAGATAGATAGAGTGAGGGCGATAGATAGATAGTGTGAGGGCGCTAGATAGATAGAGTGAGGGCGATAGATAGATACAGTGAGTGCGATAGATAGATAGATATATAGATAGAGTGAGGGCATTAGATAGATAGCATGATGGCGATAGATGGATAGAGTGAGGGCGATAGAGAGATAGATAGATAGATAGATGGATAGAGTGAGTGAGGCCGATAGATAGAGCAATGGCGATAGATAGACAGATAGAGTGAGGGCGATAGATAAAGTGAGGCCGATAGATAGATAGATAGATAGATAGATAGATAGATAGATAGATAGATAGATAGATAGATAGATAGATAGATAGATAGATAGATAGACAGATAGACAGATAGATAGAGCAAGGGCGATAGATAGACAGATAGAGTGAGGGCAATAGATAGAGTGAGTGAGATAGATAGAGAGATGGCTGGATAGAGCGAGTGAGGCCGATTGATAGATAGATAAATAGATAGATAGATAGAGCAAGGGTGATAGATAGATAGATAGACAGATAGAGTGAGGGCGATAGATAGAGTTAGGGAGATAGATAGATAGATAGATAGAGTGATGGCGGTAGATAGAGTGAGGGCAATAGATTGAGGGCGATAGATAGTGAGATAGATAGATAGATGTGTGTGTTATTGTGTGTGTGGTTGTGTGTGTGTGGTTGTGTGTGTGGATGTGTGTGTGGGTGTGTGTGTGTGGGGTGTGTGTGTGTGTGGGGGTGTGTTGTGTGGGGGTGGATGTGTGTGGGTGTGTGTGTGGGTGTGTGTGTGGTGTAGGTGTGTGTGTGGGGTGTGTATGGGTGTGTGGGGGTTGTGTGGGTGTGTGTGTGGGGGGGGGTTGTGTGTGGGGGGTTGTGTGTGTGGGGTTGTGTGTGTGTAGGGTTGTGTGTGGGATGTTGTGTGTGTGTGTGTCGGGTTGTGTGTGTGTGTGTGTGTGGGGTTGTGTGTGCTGTTGTCTATGTAGTTGATGTGTGGTTGTGTGTGTGTGTGGTTGTGTGTGTGTGTGGAGTTGTGTGTGTATGGGGTTGGCTCCGCGAGACCTAAAAAGGACTATATGCATCGAATTAAAACATATAGGTGTCTGCCTCCATCTGTTCAGCACGGAACAATGACATTCCACAAGAATACTGCTTTCACATACATCTTCGAGAAGAACCCGGAGGCACATATTGACTAGAATACTGGAAAAACACCGGCATATGGTCAACAGTTACTATGTCAGCATTTCCAAACAGATCTAGAATGGCAACAGAGCAACTCTGAGCAGTTTAACTTATGGATGAGCAACAAGTATTGAAATTAGACCAGGAAAGATATATTTTAATCTTTGAGGAAATACCATATCCTATCTAGAGCACTGATATTTCTTCTACCCCATGCCCCTGCACGACAGCACTTACAGAAACTAATATGCACATTAGTATAAACTGTTTCTTTTATTGGTGGGCCAAGAATGATTTGTGTATGCTTGGAACATTTCGCTGAAAACAATTGAATAGACAACCACCTAAATAAATCTGCAGTTAAAAAGCTCCATTACAAAGTCTCAGTCACTTCTATGAAACCTCTTCTGTTGTCTCATGCTATCGAGTTAACTGTTGCCAGTTGACAACACATGCAAGAACTAACATGACTAAAGATTCTACTGATAATACAAATTTAAAGTTTTTAATAAGGGCGATAGATAGAGTTAGGGCGATAGATAGATAGAGTGAGAGCGATAGATAGATAGAGTGAGGGCGACAGATAGATAGAGTGAGTGCGATAGATAGATAGATAGAGTGAGGGCAATAGATAGAAAGATAGATAGAGTGAGGGCGATAGTTAGAGAGAGCGATAGTTAGAGAGAGTGAGGGCGATAGATAGATAGAAAAATAGATAGATAGAGTGAGGGCGATTGATAGATAGATAGATAGATAGACAGACAGACTGAGGGCGATAGATGGATAGAGTGAGGACGATCAATAGATAGAGTGAGTGTGATAGATAGATAGATATATAGATAGAGTCAGGGCAATAGATAGATAGAGTGAGGGCGATAGATAGATAGATAGAATGATGGTTGTTAGAAACGGGACCCCCGGCCTGCCAAGGCTCACGCCAAAGTCAGTCAGGGATCGCCATTTCCAAGGTCAGGGCAAGGGAGTTACACACCAAGATAACCCCTGCTCACCCTCTAGGTAACGTGACGCGAGCAGCAAGGCTAATCTCGGAGGCGATGTGTAAAGCGTTTGCGCGCGCACCCAGCCAGAAGGGCCATGTCCAACACAACCACCTTCCAGCCAAAAACGCAGGGCAGACCAATCATCACCGTGATGGGCTTCCCTGCTTGGGGTGATAAAACACGGACGCGGGCCCGCAACTGCAGGGACACCCTCCTGTTTTACGCCACGGTGAACCCCTGGGGTTCCTTCTGAAACTACTGTAGGGACTAACTGGGCTACCCCACTGGTACTCTCCAGCTGTCCTCGGCCAGGACTAGGCCCTAGGCCACCCAGGTGCCACTGGTTCCTGCCTACTCACAGAGTGGGGGGTAGTAACCCCTGGCACATAGTAGCCATTCTCCACCCTTCCTGTCTGCAAGACAGGGCTAGACTGCCACTGGCTCTCCAACCTAGGGTCTACAACCTCAGGCGGACCAGGAGTCTCAGGGAAGGCTCTCCTCCCCCTACCTCTTCTTCTAGGGTTCCTCCTCCTCCTGCGAGGGGTACCCTCATAACACCATTCTCCCAACCTAGGGTTTAACCCCTCAGGTTGCACCGGGGTCAGAGGTGGGCTCTCCCACCCTCTGCACCCCCTTTCAGAGTCCTGCTCCCTCCCAACCGGGGTGGTACCTCTGGAAGAAGAACTGGTCAGGACACTGATTACACAAGTCCCACCCTTCAGGTCAGGCTGAACCTGGCCTCCCAACCTCTGGTCTAAACCCTTCGGTGGAATAATTGCCTGGCACTCCAGGACTTCTGGGGACTCACATACTCTTCCCCAATCGCTCCTTTCGCTGGACTCCTGTACCCTCCCTACTGGAGCGGTACTGCCAGACTCTAGAACCATAGAAGCTCCGCTTACAGATGCTCCAGGTCCTCTACACACTAGGAGATCACCCTCAAGTGGACTAATAGGCAAGCCTAGGTCCCCAACCTGTTGTTCCCTAAAGAAACCATCCAGGCTCTGAGGTAGGGCTTCGGTTGTCTGGGGACTCTCGGTCACACACTCACTCCCGCTCCACTGAGACAGTTAGAAAGCCCCTACACCCTTCTCACTATACTGGGACCTAGCTGGGCTACACTGACCCTCCTCCACCACGCTGGGCTGGAGGACACCTGACCCACTATTGTTGGAATCACTCACTAATGACTCCAGAGAACCTCTCGCATTTTCCCAGCGGTCTGCTTCCTTTGCAAGGTCCCAAGGTAAAGCATTCCAACCTCAACAGGTGCTGGCGCAACTCTGGACAACAAATACTGAGGAACTGCTCTATGAGAACCATATACATGGCTCCCCCATCCTTCCGGTCCGGCCTAGACGCCAGCCAATCACACTCTGCATCGGAACAGTCATCCACAAACCCCACCCAATCCTGGTGAGGCAGTCTCCTAAGGTTCCTGAACTTCAACCGATACTTCTCTTCTCTGGAAACAGGCACCATACACGGGGAACTGAGAGTGGGACTTTCTACACTGACATTAAAATAGCTGCCACCACTGGACTCGACCCTCCCTGGGAAATCCAGAAAATTAAAACTGTGCGCAGGAGATAGTCTATCCTCCAGGGCTGCTCTCTCTCGGATGATGGCCCTTCTCTCCTCCTCTATCCTCTCCTGCGCTAAGACCGTCTCGATCTCTAGCTGTTGCTTCTTAACACCCAGCTGCGCCATAGCCTGGGCATACTCTAACTGGAGTTTTTCCATAGCTAACTGATGCTCCCTTTCTTGCCTCCTATTTTCCCACTCCTCTGGGCCCAGGACAAGGGATGGGGCGCTGGTACTGACACTGGACCCAGCAAGGGACTCCCTATCTATGGGGTCCTCACTATCTGCTGGTGCCCATTCACTGTCATCTTCATCAACTCCATATTCTTCAGGGTTCCCCTCAGACTCACCACCCTCATGGCGTGCGGCCCGGGCCCTATCTCTCTCACTGTGCTCAAGATCCCATTGATCCTTTTGCCATTGGATCAGGCTGTCCCTACGCTGGGACTGAGTATCTGACTCACTCACCTCCATGCCTCCCTCTTCACAGAATCTGACTAGCTCTAACCTACTGTATCTAAAAAGACCACAGAGATCAAAAGCAGGCTCCATTTTGGTGGACGTTCTCAAAAAGAGTTTGACACAGGGAACCTAGGGGTCTGAGCTTAACAGGAGTATACAATTAAAAAATTCAGCAAGCTCCCTATCTCAGAGAACTTGCACTCCTCTGTCCAGTGTAACACACCACTCATTCACCCCCCCCCCCCCCTCGGTAAGGCAGTTTCTGCCACCCCTGATTTCTCAACCTGACCATAAGCGACACAGCTACCAATCTGGGAGCAGGGCGGGGAACAAATGTACTGGACAGAATTACAAAATGACACCTTTCAGGAGAAGAAATACTTGAACTTCACCTAAAAAACAATACTCCCCAAAATGTGGTTATCTAACTAAAAATGCAGAGCTTTGTAGTGCGGCCTGTCGCATATGTGGTACAGCGCAAACGCAAGTCCAATCCGCACCGCCTGCCACCAATGTTAGAAACGGGACCCCCGGCCGGCCAAGGCTCACGCCAAAGTCAGTCAGGGATCACCATTTCCAAGGTCAGGGCAAGGGAGTTACACACCAAGATAACGCCTGCTCACCCTCTAGGTAACGTGACGCGAGCAGCAAGGCTAATCTCGGAGGCGATGTGTAAAGCGTTTGCGCGCGCACCCAGCAACAACACCCAAGGCCCACCACAAAGGAAACTCCACACAAGGTTATATCAAAAATAGCCTTTGTATTATAATAAAAAACACATTAGATAAAACACACACTTTACAATGTGCCAACAGGCACGGGCAGAATTTACAAGGGATTATGTACAGGACAGGGCCACCGGGACCACTGTCAGGGGTATGCACTTTTAGAGTTAGCACTTGTAGGTATAACACTTAGCACATAGAACATATAATGACTGTAGCATTAAAAATAGTATATGTAGCACACAACCAGTAATTATATGGTAAAGGGTAAATACCTCCTACGCAACCCTAACCACCTTAGGAAAATCACACAGGGAACTAGGACCTTATTATCAGGACCTATAGAAGGAAAACCCTCACCCCAGCAGGTCACATTTAGCAAAGGTAAGGAAACATAAACAATCCTCTAAGCAGGTCACTTTTAGCAAAGGGGAAGAAAACATAAAACAATCCTCTAAGAAGTTCACTTTTAGCAAAGGGGAAGGAAACATAAAACAATCATCTAAGCAGGTCACTTTTAGCAAAGGGGAGGGAAACATAAACACATTGCACATGAGGTATAAAAACACATTCAGAGGTGCAGGTAGAACATTTGCGCAGGAATCACATAAGCAAGTAAATCACAAATGCGCAGGGTGCACGTAGCACAACACTAGAACTGTCCCTCAGGCCAACTGGCCTCGCAAGGGCTGAAATGCCCTTAGTCCACAATGTCAGGGCAGGCTGCGCAAGCAGCCAAGAACAAACCTAAACGTGGCAACTGTCCACTAAGTGCTGGACAGTTGTAAATCAATGATGGGCCAACGTTGGAGCCTCGTGGGCTCAAGAACAATGGTGGGGCGAAACACAGCGTGGGAGCCTCGGGGCTCTAACCACAGCACTGGTGTCCTCCAAGAGCCTCGCTGGCCTCTAAACAAAGAAGGTTGACTGTGAGCCTCTCTGGGCTCGTAATGACTGTGGCCCCCTGAGCCCTGCTAGGCTCTAAAACAACAAGGTGGCGCCTGGAGCCTCTCGGGGCTCGAAGACCAAGTGTGGCACCGCTGAGCCTCTCTGGCTCTAAGTAAAGAAAATGCAGGCGTCGTTGGAGTCCTTCCTGGACTCGAGAACAAAGGGGCTCGGGAGCCTCACAGGGCTCGTAAACAAAATAGGGCCCCGGAGATCGTGGGAGCGGCCCGCTGCCAACCGGGGCCGCTCTGAGCACACCAACCTGCCTCTGAGCCCACGGTACCTCCCCGAGCAGAGGAGCGTCCCAGATCCCGCCCGCACTCACCGGCTGTCGGAGGCGGCGACTCCTCGCGGCGTGAGCTCCTCTCTCCTGGGCTCTTCTGGGTAGCGGCTGTAGGCGGAGAGCTCCCGCTCCTTGGGACTCTCCGGGGCTGCGGCTGGACTATTCTCTTTTCCCGGGGCTCTCCCTTCGCTCGGGAGCCTCGGGACCGTCAATGCAGGCTGCTTCCTGCTTCTCCCTCCTCCCCCGAAGACGCGGCGGGAGGCTCGGCCGGCTGGGCCAATCCCAGCGCGGCCTTCGGTGGATGTCCGCAGCTTCCCTCAGGAAATATGAAGTGAGGTGGGCACTCGCTCGGGGTTAAAGAAACGGAAAATCAACGGGTCAAATGCCGTGTGGGCACCGGCCAAAGCACATGAAGCACTTTCAAGTGCTAAAGGCAGATGAAGCACTCCCCAGGCGTTAGGCGACAAATACAGCGCTCCCAGATGCTATAAGCAAAAATAAAGTGCTCTTAAGCGCTAGAAGCAGAACAGGGCGCTCCCAGGCGCCAGGGGCAAAGTACAGCTCCAGCAAGGTTCTGGAGGCAGGCAGGGGGGCAAGGCTGGGCCCAGAGCCAGCTCACTGGGTCTCCAGGCAGGGAGACAATCCAAGTGGTGGTCCTCCTGGCCCCAGCAACAGCAGCAACCCCCTCTGGCAGGATCCTGGAACAGAACAGAACAACATTCATGGGGACACAGCCCCTTTTTATACTGTACAATCCTTTGTCTGTAGGTGCAGGGTGGGGGAGAAACCAGTCGCAGCTGGTTTTGGAGCACCCTTGATGGCTCAACCACCCCTTTCATTCACTAGGGAGGCTAGGGTCGTATGACGCACCACAGGGGGCGGTGCCAGCATTGTGTGGGGAAAGCCCAGCCCCATTCAGGAACCAGGTGCACCCCTCCCTCAAATCACTCAGGCTGATCTCTCCACTCACTCCTGGGCAGACCCATCCAGACTTCCTGGAGCCAGGCTTGCCAGCCAGCTCCAGCCAATCACGCTCCAGCACCCTCACTGCACACACACATCAATGTCTAGAAGTGGCACTTCCCCACTAGAACCAAAAATTGTGGGGCTAGAGAACCTCTAGTTCCATCCCTCAATTGGCACACACATTCACGATGTTCCTTTCGTGAAAGAAAACTACTTCCATTCAAAGTTCATTACACATCTTGTGCGTTTATTTAATGTTCATTAGCGTTGAATGTATTTCAATTATTTTCTTTTTCAAGTTCAAACAAATCCATTTATAAATCGGGCATGGTTATTCTCCACATATCCAATGCATTTCGAGCATTATTAGCATGCTCTTCATCAGGGAAATAGACTCTAGGAGCAATAATATATACAGATAGTTATTGACGGTAGTTAAATCAACCTTAGAGAACAATCAACCTTAAAAAACAATCATCTATACAGTGGTTTGCATTTTTTCATTGCAGTTTCAAAAGCATATATAAAGTTCTAGAACCTGTTTAACTCGGTGGTACATTGCATGTGCAATGCGTGATTACATGCATTTACTGTGTCCTAAAAAGATGAAAGAATAAAAAAATGCGTTTAAACGCTGTAGTTTGCTTACATGCCCTTCGTGATGCATTCTCCTATGAATCTGCAGGAAACGGGTGGAATGAAAAAAGGATGTGTCAGTACCTGTGTTTAACGCGGTAATCCGCAAAACTCTTTCTTGATTTACGCGGTCATTGACACTGACCTGTTTAGTAACGGGTAAAGGTTATCCAAAGATACTTTCCAAAGGACGCCGGTGAAGCCGTAGCTTCCCGCCTTGCTCCTATTCAAACCTTTGGATGTCACGTGGTTTGGCCTGTTAGATAGAACTAGACAACAGACTCAGGAATTTAGAGTTAAGGTCTGACTTAAGGATAACTCGTATCTATGTGTGATATATTAAATGTTTTAACGTAGGGTCTGGAAGACAACGATGATCAAGAAATTCATATTTAGAATCAAAACGTGAAGAAAAAAGTAAAACTTAAAATATAAAAGTAGGAAGATCGTGGTATAGAACCAGGTGCACTTGGAATGATATGGTGCTTGTTCAACTCTGTTCGCTACGGTGATGCTAAGGCTACAAGTAACTACCTAGGGGTACATACTAGTACATAGTGTCAAGGTGAGGGTATGCCCAATAGCGACAAAATCAGTGCAAAGAGCAAATTACTTATAAATAACATGAAAATTCAATCCTTTCGTTGATCCCCATCGGGTTTTGCGTGGATAATTTATGGATCCAATAATTTTCACGTCTCAAGAGAAATTTGTTATTGTCTCTACCTTCATATTTTTGAATTGTCTCAAGTACAATGAATTTCATTTGAGAAACATTGTGTTGTTTTTCTGTAAAATGCGCAGACAATGCTGATTTCATATTTTTAAGCCTGATGTTGGACTTATGTTCTGTGAGGCGTATCTTGATTCGACGCTCAGTTTTGCCCACGTACATTTTTCCACAAGGGCACTTTATACCATATATTAGATTGTTGGTGTCACATGTTGCGTTTACTCTGAGCTTGATGGGATTACCCCGAGTTGGATGGTTCACAATGTTGCCCTTGATAACGTTATTGCAGTGTCCGCAATTTAAGCAGGGCTTTGTCCCTGCATACATTATGTTTTCCTTTGGTTTGTTTTGTAACATTTCGCCCAAGTTTTTCGCTCTGGTGTATGCAAAAAGTGGTAGTTGACTGAAAGCATTTCTGAAATCTGGTTCAAGATTGAGGATTGACCAATGTTTCAATATGCTCTGCTTGAAATGTTTGCTGGTAGTAGAATATTTAGAAACCACTACTATCCGTGGTTGTTCAGGTTTGAGTGTTGGTGTTAACAGTTTCGATCTATCTGTATTCTCGATTCTCTTTCTAGTGTCTTGTATCAAAGTTGTCGGATAGCCTCTCTGGTGGAATTTGTTGGACATTTCGTCGAGTCTGGTTTCCAGTGTGTTTTCATCTAATGCGATTCTCTTTACTCTTGCCATCTGGGAATATGGTAAATTGCGTATTAGGTTTGGTTCATGGAAGCTAGAATGTAGCAACATGTTATTTCTGTCTGTAGGTTTCACGTACAGGTCAGTAATGAATCCCTTTGGTGTTACCGTTATTTTGACATCTAGAAAATTAACCGATGTGTCAGAGATGTCCCATGTGAGTTGGATTCTTTGGTCGATAGTATTAAATGCTGTGAGCGCCGCGTTCAGTTTTTCTTCCGTGTCTGTCCATATGATGAAAAAATCATCTATGTAGCGTAGTATTAGTCTCAAATGATCTGTCCATTCTGTGTTCTTCAAGATATGTTGAGTTTCATACCAGTGCATGAAGGTGTTGGCATACACAGGTGCAGCCGAATTGCCCATTGCCATCCCGGTGAGTTGTTGATACCACTCCTCGTTCACTTTGAAGTAGCTATGATAGAGGGTAAAGTACATGAGCTCCATGAGAAATAGTTGGAAATCTTGGTCTAGGTTCGTATTTAGTAAGGCTGACTCCATAGCTTCAATCCCCATGTCATGGGGTATGCTTGTATATAAACTGCATACATCTGCAGTGCATAAAATCACTTTCTCTGTTTGGATGACTGGGATTTGTTGTAGTTTCAGCAGAAATTGCGATGTGTCCTTGATGTACGTGGGAGTAGCTTGTACCGATGATTGTAAATATCTGTCAATAAGTTGTCCTATGGGTTGATGTATACTACCTCTGGTGGACACTATTGGCCTCATAGGGGGGTCTCTCAAGTTCTTATGGATTTTGGGTACCATTCTCAGGCTTGGACTTCTTGGGTTGGCGGTTAGTAAAAAGTTTTTGGTCCTTTCAGTTATGGTCCCCTGTTGGTGTGCTCTGTCAATGATGTGTTTCAACATCTTCGAATATTCTTGTGTAGGATTGGATTCCAATTTAAGGTAAGTTGTCTGATCACTGACATGTTCCATCACCTTGTTCTTGTACATCTGTGTGTTCATAATGACGATTGCTCCCCCTTTATCCGCTTTGGTGAGAGTTATGAGGTCATTTTCTGCTATTTTGCGCAATGTGCTTAGATCTTTTTGTGTGATGTTTCTAGTTTTGGGTTTCTGGTGTTTGATTTTTTTGAGATCCTGTTTTACTAAGTTCTCGAAGAGATCTAGTGTCTTGTGGCTTGTTGGCGCTTGGAATGTGCTTACTGGACGTAATCCCAATAGTTGGTCCTTTCTTTCTTGTGGTTGTTCCGGTATTACGTTGTCGAAAAAGTGTCTGAGTTTGAGTTTCCTCATGAGTTTAAAAAAACTCACTTCATGTTCAAGGTGATCCGTAGAAGTCGTGGGTACGAACGAGGTGCCCTTCTCTAGTAGGTTTAATTCATAGTTACTGAACTGCTGATCACTAATGTTAATCACAAGATGTTCTGTGATTAATTCTTCTTGGATTTCTTTTCTTTCTCTTTGGTTATCGTTGTTGTGCTTCTGGTGTTCGGGGGATCTCTTTCTTTTTCCTTTTCTTTGCCCTCTCCTGGGTCTCCTTTTTGTGCTTGTCCCTGGTCTAAAAAAGGACTCTTGTCTCTTGTTCGACTAGTGGTCGGTTCCTCGGTGGAAGGTTGTTCTCGTGATGTTTTCATGGGTTGTCCTTTGCGGCCTCTTTGGCTAGGGTCACTGTCCGTGGAGGAAGTGTCCGTGTTTGAGTTATAAGGACGGTTTCTTCGTTTCTGTGCATAGATATCGGCCCATGTGTAGACCTCGTCTAGTCGGTAATCCAAGGTATCCCGCTTGAATTTACGAATTTTTCTTTCGTTGATTTCCCTGGTGTGTCTGTCAATTTGGGTTTTCATGTCTTCTAACGTAGTCTTAAGTTCCTCTTCTGTCATCATTTTAGCCAGCTCAGTGGAAGTTTCTTGAATTTCCGCGGTGATTTCCTCTAAAATAACAGATAATTCTTGGATGATTAAAAGAATTAAATCTAGCGAGCACTTGTTCAGAATCTCATACCACCGCTCCTGGAATTTTTTGGAGTGTTTGCATAGGGAGGGTTTGAGAGCTATCCTGAGCCCCCGGGGTATGCGTTGGTTCCTATGGTACTTGATGAGGGTGCTGGCGTGAAGTTGTTGATTTGTTTTCCTCTTGGTTAAATATATTAGTTGCTTTATGTTTTGCTCTTTAGACCTACTTGACGTTTCTTGCGCAATTTCCTCCCTGATCAATGAGTATATTTGTTCCACGTCTTTTTCCTCAAATGCAAAGGTGGAGGCTTTGGCCTCTGTGCTTTTGGATATTTCTTCATAATTGTTCATAGTGCGTCTTTATTGATAATGCTTTTTCAAAGTTATGATGCGTGCTATCCTTCCAGGTGGACGCTGGGTGGGTAAATGATATAGTTCTATTTGGATAGATGCACTGCTATTTAGTTTAGTCAACTGGTAATCTGTAGTGTACACTTTGGTGGTGCACAACAAGGAGGCGTCGAGTGTCCTACGACGTCGTAACTATAACCAAAAATTGTGGGGCTAGAGAACCTCTAGTTCCATCCCTCAATTGGCACACACATTCACGATGTTCCTTTCGTGAAAGAAAACTACTTCCATTCAAAGTTCATTACACATCTTGTGCGTTTATTTAATGTTCATTAGCGTTGAATGTATTTCAATTATTTTCTTTTTCAAGTTCAAACAAATCCATTTATAAATCGGGCATGGTTATTCTCCACATATCCAATGCATTTCGAGCATTATTAGCATGCTCTTCATCAGGGAAATAGACTCTAGGAGCAATAATATATACAGATAGTTATTGACGGTAGTTAAATCAACCTTAGAGAACAATCAACCTTAAAAAACAATCATCTATACAGTGGTTTGCATTTTTTCATTGCAGTTTCAAAAGCATATATAAAGTTCTAGAACCTGTTTAACTCGGTGGTACATTGCATGTGCAATGCGTGATTACATGCATTTACTGTGTTCTAAAAAGATGAAAGAATAAAAAAATGCGTTTAAACGCTGTAGTTTGCTTACATGCCCTTCGTGATGCATTCTCCTATGAATCTGCAGGAAACGGGTGGAATGAAAAAAGGATGTGTCAGTACCTGTGTTTAACGCGGTAATCCGCAAAACTCTTTCTTGATTTACGCGGTGATTGACACTGACCTGTTTAGTAACGGGTAAAGGTTATCCAAAGATACTTTCCAAAGGACGCCGGTGAAGCCGTAGCTTCCCGCCTTGCTCCTATTCAAACCTTTGGATGTCACGTGGTTTGGCCTGTTAGATAGAACTAGACAACAGACTCAGGAATTTAGAGTTAAGGTCTGACTTAAGGATAACTCGTATCTATGTGTGATATATTAAATGTTTTAACGTAGGGTCTGGAAGACAACGATGATCAAGAAATTCATATTTAGAATCAAAACGTGAAGAAAAAAGTAAAACTTAAAAATATAAAAGTAGGAAGATCGTGGTATAGAACCAGGTGCACTTGGAATGATATGGTGCTTGTTCAACTCTGTTCGCTACGGTGATGCTAAGGCTACAAGTAACTACCTAGGGGTACATACTAGTACATAGTGTCAAGGTGAGGGTATGCCCAATAGCGACAAAATCAGTGCAAAGAGCAAATTACTTATAAATAACACGCATCATAACTTTGAAAAAGCATTATCAATAAAGACGCACTATGAACAATTATGAAGAAATATCCAAAAGCACAGAGGCCAAAGCCTCCACCTTTGCATTTGAGGAAAAAGACGTGGAACAAATATACTCATTGATCAGGGAGGAAATTGCGCAAGAAACGTCAAGTAGGTCTAAAGAGCAAAACATAAAGCAACTAATATATTTAACCAAGAGGAAAACAAATCAACAACTTCACGCCAGCACCCTCATCAAGTACCATAGGAACCAACGCATACCCCGGGGGCTCAGGATAGCTCTCAAACCCTCCCTATGCAAACACTCCAAAAAATTCCAGGAGCAGTGGTATGAGATTCTGAACAAGTGCTCGCTAGATTTAATTCTTTTAATCATCCAAGAATTATCTGTTATTTTAGAGGAAATCACCGCGGAAATTCAAGAAACTTCCACTGAGCTGGCTAAAATGATGACAGAAGAGGAACTTAAGACTACGTTAGAAGACATGAAAACCCAAATTGACAGACACACCAGGGAAATCAACGAAAGAAAAATTCGTAAATTCAAGCGGGATACCTTGGATTACCGACTAGACGAGGTCTACACATGGGCCGATATCTATGCACAGAAACGAAGAAACCGTCCTTATAACTCAAACACGGACACTTCCTCCACGGACAGTGACCCTAGCCAAAGAGGCCGCAAAGGACAACCCATGAAAACATCACGAGAACAACCTTCCACCGAGGAACCGACCACTAGTCGAACAAGAGACAAGAGTCCTTTTTTAGACCAGGGACAAGCACAAAAAGGAGACCCAGGAGAGGGCAAAGAAAAGGAAAAAGAAAGAGATCCCCCGAACACCAGAAGCACAACAACGATAACCAAAGAGAAAGAAAAGAAATCCAAGAAGAATTAATCACAGAACATCTTGTGATTAACATTAGTGATCAGCAGTTCAGTAACTATGAATTAAACCTACTAGAGAAGGGCACCTCGTTCGTACCCACGACTTCTACGGATCACCTTGAACATGAAGTGAGTTTTTTTAAACTCATGAGGAAACTCAAACTCAGACACTTTTTCGACAACGTAATACCGGAACAACCACAAGAAAGAAAGGACCAACTATTGGGATTACGTCCAGTAAGCACATTCCAAGCGCCAACAAGCCACAAGACACTATATCTCTTCGAGAACTTAGTAAAACAGGATCTCAAAAAAATCAAACACCAGAAACCCAAAACTAGAAACATCACACAAAAAGATCTAAGCACATTGCGTAAAATAGCAGAAAATGACCTCATAACTCTCACCAAAGCGGATAAAGGGGGAGCAATCGTCATTATGAACACACAGATGTACAAGAACAAGGTGATGGAACATGTCAGTGATCAGACAACTTACCTTAAATTGGAATCCAATCCTACACAAGAATATTCGAAGATGTTGAAACACATCATTGACAGAGCACACCAACAGGGGACCATAACTGAAAGGACCAAAAACTTTTTACTAACCGCCAACCCAAGAAGTCCAAGCCTGAGAATGGTACCCAAAATCCATAAGAACTTGAGAGACCCCCCTATGAGGCCAATAGTGTCCACCAGAGGTAGTATACATCAACCCATAGGACAACTTATTGACAGATATTTACAATCATCGGTACAAGCTACTCCCACGTACATCAAGGACACATCGCAATTTCTGCTGAAACTACAACAAATCCCAGTCATCCAAACAGAGAAAGTGATTCTATGCACTGCAGATGTATGCAGTTTATATACAAGCATACCCCATGACATGGGGATTGAAGCTATGGAGTCAGCCTTACTAAATACGAACCTAGACCAAGATTTCCAACTATTTCTCATGGAGCTCATGTACTTTACCCTCTATCATAGCTACTTCAAAGTGAACGAGGAGTGGTATCAACAACTCACCGGGATGGCAATGGGCAATTCGGCTGCACCTGTGTATGCCAACACCTTCATGCACTGGTATGAAACTCAACATATCTTGAAGAACACAGAATGGACAGATCATTTGAGACTAATACTACGCTACATAGATGATTTTTTCATCATATGGACAGACACGGAAGAAAAACTGAACGCGGCGCTCACAGCATTTAATACTATCGACCAAAGAATCCAACTCACATGGGACATCTCTGACACATCGGTTAATTTTCTAGATGTCAAAATAACGGTAACACCAAAGGGATTCATTACTGACCTGTACGTGAAACCTACAGACAGAAATAACATGTTGCTACATTCTAGCTTCCATGAACCAAACCTAATACGCAATTTACCATATTCCCAGATGGCAAGAGTAAAGAGAATCGCATTAGATGAAAACACACTGGAAACCAGACTCGACGAAATGTCCAACAAATTCCACCAGAGAGGCTATCCGACAACTTTGATACAAGACACTAGAAAGAGAATCGAGAATACAGATAGATCGAAACTGTTAACACCAACACTCAAACCTGAACAACCACGGATAGTAGTGGTTTCTAAATATTCTACTACCAGCAAACATTTCAAGCAGAGCATATTGAAACATTGGTCAATCCTTAATCTTGAACCAGATTTCAGAAATGCTTTCAGTCAACCACCACTTTTTGCATACACCAGAGCGAAAAACTTGGGCGAAATGTTACAAAACAAACCAAAGGAAAACATAATGTATGCAGGGACAAAGCCCTGCTTTAATTGCGGACACTGCAATAACGTTATCAAGGGCAACATTGTGAACCATCCAACTCGGGGTAATCCCATCAAGCTCAGAGTAAACGCAACATGTGACACCAACAATCCAATATATGGTATAAAGTGCCCTTGTGGAAAAATGTACGTGGGCAAAACTGAGCGTCGAATCAAGATACGCCTCACAGAACATAAGTCCAACATCAGGCATAAAAATATGAAATCAGCATTGTCTGCGCATTTTACAGAAAAACAACACAATGTTTCTCAAATGAAATTCATTGTACTTGAGACAATTCAAAAATATGAAGGTAGAGACAATAACAAATTTCTCTTGAGACGTGAAAATTATTGGATCCATAAATTATCCACGCAAAACCCGATGGGGATCAACGAAAGGATTGAATTTTCATGTTATTTATAAGTAATTTGCTCTTTGCACTGATTTTGTCGCTATTGGGCATACCCTCACCTTGACACTATGTACTAGTATGTACCCCTAGGTAGTTACTTGTAGCCTTAGCATCACCGTAGCGAACAGAGTTGAACAAGCACCATATCATTCCAAGTGCACCTGGTTCTATACCACGATCTTCCTACTTTTATATTTTTAAGTTTTACTTTTTTCTTCACGTTTTGATTCTAAATATGAATTTCTTGATCATCGTTGTCTTCCAGACCCTACGTTAAAACATTTAATATATCACACATAGATACGAGTTATCCTTAAGTCAGACCTTAACTCTAAATTCCTGAGTCTGTTGTCTAGTTCTATCTAACAGGCCAAACCACGTGACATCCAAAGGTTTGAATAGGAGCAAGGCGGGAAGCTACGGCTTCACCGGCGTCCTTTGGAAAGTATCTTTGGATAACCTTTACCCGTTACTAAACAGGTCAGTGTCAATCACCGCGTAAATCAAGAAAGAGTTTTGCGGATTACCGCGTTAAACACAGGTACTGACACATCCTTTTTTCATTCCACCCGTTTCCTGCAGATTCATAGGAGAATGCATCACGAAGGGCATGTAAGCAAACTACAGCGTTTAAACGCATTTTTTTATTCTTTCATCTTTTTAGAACACAGTAAATGCATGTAATCACGCATTGCACATGCAATGTACCACCGAGTTAAACAGGTTCTAGAACTTTATATATGCTTTTGAAACTGCAATGAAAAAATGCAAACCACTGTATAGATGATTGTTTTTTAAGGTTGATTGTTCTCTAAGGTTGATTTAACTACCGTCAATAACTATCTGTATATATTATTGCTCCTAGAGTCTATTTCCCTGATGAAGAGCATGCTAATAATGCTCGAAATGCATTGGATATGTGGAGAATAACCATGCCCGATTTATAAATGGATTTGTTTGAACTTGAAAAAGAAAATAATTGAAATACATTCAACGCTAATGAACATTAAATAAACGCACAAGATGTGTAATGAACTTTGAATGGAAGTAGTTTTCTTTCACGAAAGGAACATCGTGAATGTGTGTGCCAATTGAGGGATGGAACTAGAGGTTCTCTAGCCCCACAATTTTTGGTTATAGTTACGACGTCGTAGGACACTCGACGCCTCCTTGTTGTGCACCACCAAAGTGTACACTACAGATTACCAGTTGACTAAACTAAATAGCAGTGCATCTATCCAAATAGAACTATATCACTTCCCCACTAGACACATACACGCCGCACATACCATTGCGCAGCATTCACCCTCACGAGATCGCACATACCAAACTCGAGCCTGCACTCCCCACACATCAGGAACTAATATGGACACACACATTCCCCATGCATTCCTATGGGAGGGCAGGCCAGCCTCACTACACGCACGCACTTTACTCTGGGACAAAGGGTAAAAGTACGCAGAGACCCAAAACCACTAACACAGATCACATACTAAAAGCAAAAAGATTAGGGGTGAACCCTCCAGAAGGGCCAAGTCCAACAATGGTGATAGATAGATAGAGTGAGGGCGATAGATAGATAGAGAGATAGATAGATAGAGTGAGGGCGATAGATAGCTAGATAGAGTGAGTGCGATAGATAGATAGATAGATAGATAGATAGATAGATAGATAGATAGATAGATAGATAGAGTGAGGGCGATAGATAGCTAGATAGAGTGAGGGCGATAGATAGATAGATAGATAGATAGATAGATAGATAGAGTGAGGGCGATGGAGTGAGTGCGATGGAGAAACAGATAGAGTGAGGGAGATAGATAGATAGATATACAGATAGATAGAGTGAGGGTGATAGATAGAGTGAGGGCAATAGATAGATAAAGTGAGGGCGATAGATAGATAGAGTGAGGGCGATAGATAGATACAGTGAGGCCGATAGATAGAGTGAGGGTGATAGATAGATAGAGTAAGGGTGATAGATAGATAGAGTGAGGGCGATAGATAAATAGAGTGAGGGCAATAGATAGAGTGAGGGTGATAGATGGATAGAGTGATGGCGATAGATAAAGTGAGGGGGATAGATAGATTGATAGAGTGAGGGTGATAGATAGATTGAGAGAGTGAGGGGCGATAGATAGATTGATAGAGTGAGGGGCGATAGAGTGAGGGCGATAGAGAGATAAAGTGAGGGTTATAGATAGAGTGAGGGCGATATATAGATAGACTGAGGGCGATAGATAGAGTGAGGGCGATAGATTGATAGAGTGAGGGGCGATAGATAGCTAGAGTGAGGGCGATAGATAGATAGATAGATATAGTGAGGGCGATAGATAGACAGAGTGAGGGCGATACATAGATAGATAGATAGATAAATAGAGTGAGTGCGATATATAGAGTGAGGACGATACATAGATAGATAGAGTGAGTGAGATAGATAGAGTGAGGGAGATAGATAGATAGATAGATAGATAGATAGATAGATAGATAGATAGATAGATAGATAGATAGAGCAATGGCGATAGATAGACAGAGTGAGGGCGATAGATAGAGTGAGGGAGATAGATAGATAGATAGACAGATAGATAGATAGATAGATAGATAGATAGATAGATAGATAGATAGATAGATAGTGTGAGGGCTATAGATAGATAGAGTGATGGCGATAGATAGAGTGAGGGCGATAGATAGATTGATAGAGTGAGGGGCGATAGATAGAGTGAGGGGGATAGATAGATTGATAGAGTGAGGGTGATAGATAGATTGAGAGAGTGAGGGGCGATAGATAGATAGAGTGAGGGCCATAGATAGAGTGAGGGCGATAGATAGATTGATAGAGTGAGGGGCGATAGATAGATAGATTGATAGATAGATAGATATAGTGAGGGCGATAAATAGACAGAGTGAGAGCGATACATAGATAGATAGATAGATAGATAGAGAGATGGATAGATAGAGTGAGTGCAATATATAGAGTGAGGGCGATACATAGATATATAGAGTGAGTCCGATAGATAGATAGAGTGAGGGCGATAGAGAGATAAAGTGAGGGTGATAGAGTGAGGGTGATGTATAGATAGACTGAGGGCGATAGATAGAGTGAGGGAGATAATAGAGTGAGGGCAATAGATAGATAGAGAGAGCGATAGATAGATAGAGTGAGGGTGATAGAGTGAGGGCGATAGATAGATAGAAGGAGGGCGATAGATAGATAGAAAGATAGATAGATAGATAGATAGATACATAGATAGAGTGAGGGCAATAGATAGATAGAGTGAGGGCGATAGATAGATAAATAGACAGACTGAGGGCGATCGATGGATAGAGTGAGGACGATCGATAGATAGAGTGAGGGCGATAGATAGAGTGAGGGCGATAGATAGATAGAGTGAATGCGATGGATAGATAGAGTGAGGGCGATAGATACAGTGAGTGCGATAGATAGATATATAGATAGAGTGAGGGCATTAGATAGATAGAATGATGGCGATAGATAGAGTGAGGGTGATAGATAGAGAGATAGATAGATAGATAGATAGATAGATAGATAGATAGATAGAGTGAGTGTGATAGATAGAGTGAGGGCGATAGATAGAGTGAGGGCGATAGATAGCTAGATAGAGTGAGGGTGATAGATAGATAGAGTGAGTGCGTTAGATAGAGTGAGGGCGATAGATAGATCGATAGATAGATAGATGGATAGAGTGAGTGAGGCCGATAGATAGATAGATAGAGCAATGGCGATAGATAGACAGAGTGAGGGCGATAGATAGAGTGAGTGAGATAGATAGATGGATGGATAGAGTGAGGGAGTGAGGCCGCTAGATAGATAGAGAGATAGATAGATAGAGTGAGGGCGATAGATACATAGATAGAAAGATAGATAGATAGATAGATAGATAGATAGATAGATAGATAGATAGATAGATAGATAGATAGATAGATAGATAGAGTGAGGGTGATAGATAGCTAGATAGAGTGAGGGCGATAGATAGATAGATAGATAGATAGATAGATAGATAGATAGATAGATAGATAGATAGATAGATAGATAGATAGATAGAGTGAGGACGATAGATGGAGTGAGTGCGATAGAGAGACAGATAGAGTGAGGGAGATAGATAGATAGATATACAGATAGATAGAGTGAGGGTGATAGAGTGAGGGCAATAGATAGATAGAGTGAGGGCGATAGGTAAATAGATAGATAGATAGAGTGAGGGCGATAAATAGATACAGTGAGGGTGATTGATAGAGTGACTGTGATAGATAGAGTGAGCGCGATAGATAGATAGAGTGAGGGCAATAGATAGAGTGAGGGTGATAGAGGGATAGAGTTATGGCGATAGATAAAGTGAGGGGGATAGATAGATTGATAGAGTGAGGGCGATAGATAGATTGATAGAGTGAGGGGCGATAGATAGATAGAGTGAGGGCGATAGAGAGATAAAGTGAGGGTTATAGATAGAGTGAGGGCGATATATAGATAGACTGAGGGCGATAGATAGAGTGAGGGCGATAGATTGATAGAGTGAGGGGCGATAGATAGCTAGAGTGAGGGCGATAGATAGATAGATAGATAGATAGATAGATAGATAGATAGATAGATAGATAGATAGATAGATAGATAGATAGATAGATAGATAGATAGATAAATAGAGTGAGTGCGATATATAGAGTGAGGGCGATACATAGATAGATAGAGTGAGTGCGATAGATAGACAGATAGAGTGAGGGCGATAGATAGATAGAGTGAGGGCGATAGATAGATAGATAGAGATAGATAGATAGCTAGATAGATAGATAGTGTGAGGGCGATAGATAGATAGAGTGATGGCGATAGATAGAGTGAGGGCGATAGATAGATTGATAGAGTGAGGGGCGATAGATAGATAGAGCGAGGGGGATAGATAGATTGATAGAGTGAGGGTGATAGATAGATTGAGAGAGTGAGGGGCGATAGATAGATAGAGTGAGGGCCATAGATAGAGTGAGGGCCATAGATCGATTGATAGTGAGGGGCGATAGATTGATAGATAGATAGATATAGTGAGGGCGATAAATAGGCAGAGTGAGAGCGATACATAGATAGAAAGATAGATAGATCAGACCCTCCAGGATATCGCCATTTCGCGATTTGCTGCGAAATCGGCACTTTTTAAAAAATGCAGCGATTTTTACAAAAATGCCCGCGAAGTCGGCATTTTTGTAGAAATCGCAGCATTTTTCGCTATATCCTGGGGGGTCTGCTTTATCAGCAGCATTGGAGAGGCACAGCGGGATGGCAACCCTCACACCTCCAGCCCTTGATGACCTGTTAAGAGGTGCTTCGAAGGTGACTGAGAGGGAGGGGCTGCAGGTTCAGGAGCAGTGACATCTATTCACATGCAAACAGCCCTGCCTGATGGTGGAATCCGCGACTGCCATTTCCCTCTTGTTACCCCGAGCCAACAATCAATTTGTCTCCAAGTTGATGCTAATTATCAGATAAAAGCACCTTTCAGTGGCTAGCCTGCGCCCCATTGATCCCAGCTCGCATGTGCTTGTTAAGGAGCAGACAGGTTCAGCTATCCAGCCACGGAGAGCCCGAGAGGGGCCAGCCGCAGAGGTCACAGGGTCCCAGGAGGGCAGCACGCGCCAGCAGGTGGAAGAGGGGCTGGAGAGAGGTGAGGTTGGAGGGTTGTCTCTCGAGCTCTGGGGCGGCAAGCGCCCTGCATCTGTGAATTCCTGTACGAGGCAATGTGTCATGTCTCTGCTATTTAGAGGGGGGCTCACACATTCCATTTCTACCCAGGGCCCCAAACATCCGAGACTCGGCCAGATTACACCCCTGATTACACCGAGGCAGCACGTGGTTCTCTTCACAGAGCGTAATTACTGTCACTAAATTGTAAGCAAACCTCGGTTCTTCAAACATGCAGTCTATAATTTAAGAAAATAAAGAAATGGCACAATCGCACCCACACTGATTAACAAAGTATGGAGGACAATCAGTTCAATCAGTTCTCTTAGAGTATCTCCTGTAAGTACTGTACATCACAGTGGGGGATGGCATTTTGGACAGAGAGCCTGTCTTCTCGTTGTCTTGTGCAGGAGGGGGCGAGGAGCCCAAGATGATACTAGAATACTGCATGCCCACCCCTGTGCCTACCCTGGTGGATCCTGTTCCCTCCCCTCAGTGATGGCTCCTGTCCCCCCATGTGGTGGCTCCAGTCCACCCCCCGCCTGTGATGGCTCCTGTCCCCCCATGTTGTGGCTCCAGTCCACCTACACCTGTGATGGCTCTTGTCCCCCCCTGTGGTGGATCCTGTCTCCGCCCTGGGTGGCTTCTGTCCCAGTCCTGGAACGGCCCCTGCAGCGAGGGTGAAGTTCTTGATGGGCCTCTTCTCAAAAGGGCTCAGCTCAAAATTAATATGGAAAGGTCGGCGAGTAAGTAAGTGAAGGGATGGGTGAATGGCTGGATGAATTAGTTAAAGGGTGAATGGATGAATGAAAGATTGAATAAATGGATAATGAGAGAGGATAGATGGATTGATGAGAGGGGAAGATGGAGAGAAAATGTAAATAGCTGGATGTATGGGTGGAAGGGTAGCTGGATGATGGATGAGGGGAAAGATGGATGAGGGGAAGGATGATGGATGAGGAGAAGGATGGATGGATGGATGGAGGGGAAGGATGGATGAGGGGAAGGATGGATGGATGGATGGAGGGGAAAGATGGATGTATGAGGAGAAGGATGGATGGGTGAGGGGAAGGATGGATAATGGATGAAAGGAAGGATGGATGAGGGGAAGGATGGATGGATGAGGGGAAGGAGGGATGAGAGGAAGGATGGATGGATGAGGGGAAGGATGGATGGATGGATGAGGGGATGGATAGAGGGGAAGGATGGATGAAAGGATGGATGGATGAGGGGAAGGATGGATGGATGAGGGGAAGGATGGATGGATGAGGGGAAGGATGGATGAGAGGAAGGATGGATGAGAGGAAGGATGGATGAGAGGAAGGATGGATGAGGGGAGGGATAGAGGGGAAGGATGGATGGATGGGTGGGTGAAAGGATGGATGGATGGATGGATGATGAGGGGAAGGATGGATGATGAGGGGAAGGATGGATGGATGGATGATGAGGGGATGGATGGATGGATGGTTGATGAGGGGGTGGGTGAAAGGATGGATGATGAGGGGAAGGGTGGATGGATGGATGATGAGGGAATGGATGGATGATGAGGGGGTGGGTGAAAGGATGGATGGATGATGAGGGGAAGGATGGATGGATGATGAGGGGAAGGATGGATGGATGAAGAGTGGGTGGGTAGATGGATGGATGGATGATGAGGGAAAAGGATGGATGGATGATGAGGGAAAAGGATGGATGGGTGATGAGGGGAAGGATGGATGATGAGGGGAAGGACAGATGGATGGATGGAGGGATGGATGATGGGTGGGTGAAAGGATGGATGGAAGGAAGGATGGCTAAGTGAAAGGGTCGATGGAGAGAGAAAGGGAGGATGGATGGATGACTAAAATAGTGGATGGGTGGAAGGATTAGTAAGTGAAAGGATGGCTGGATTGGTGAAAGGGTAAATGGCTGAATGGATGAGTGAATGGATGGATGGGATGAAGAGTGGATGGATAAGTGTACAGATGGATAGGGTGAAAGGGTGGATGGATAATGGAGATGAGTGAAAGGATGGATGAGGGGATGGATGAAGGGATGGATGAGTGAAATGCTAGATGGAAGGATACATGATGGATAGGTTTGCAAACGGTTGAATATGTTTGGAAATGGCTGGGCTTACTTATATACTATTGCGCGACCTCTGATGTGTCTGTAAAACGTACCTATTGTCCTGAAGTTTTGTCCTGAATTTTGAGCTCCTGTCCTGAATTTGTGTCCTGAATTTTGACCCTTTGTCCTGAATTTTTACACTCACCGTCCTGAATTTGCACCAATGCCAGTTGGTCACCCTATTCGCTGGCTTGGAGACGGAGCGCCGTGCAGAGATGTCTGTCCCTCAAGATAAACAGACAGAACCACTCAGCCGAGAGAGCTGAGGCGCACACGGGACGGGGTATCTGCAGAGGCGCGCTGGACAAGGGATGAAGTCAGAGGGTTGAGCTCACCTATTGCAGACCATTTCCCCCTGGGAGTGAGCCATGGGAAAAATCCTAGAGGCGAGAAATTTAACACGGGCGTCAAGTGGCCCCATGTCATGGGTGTCAACTTCAACCAGTCCCCGCTTTTAAATCGGAGACGATTTGCAGGCTGACATTTTGCAACGAAACTACAAGTACCAACATGCAGTTCGCTACTGTTTAACAAGTGACCACTTGGCGGGTTTGACTGCTCTTTCTCTAGTGTTTAGGTCTGTCGAATGGGCATCCGGTGGGATATCAGGTCGTGTTCAAAATACACTGTACTATTTAACGTGCTTACTAATAAAAAGGGCGATAGGTATAGCCATCATTAGTGCAGCAGGTACAGTGGCACCAAGCTCTAAGGATATTGCAAGACACAAACTGACCTGCAATGGTACGCCTCTTCTGGCGCAAGGCTTTGCAACGTGACGCATCTGGGAGATGCGTCACGTAGTAAATACCCTGCACCATGGTGCATCTTTTGCGCCGCCGCTGCGTCACAAAAGTGACGCAACGACGGCGTAAAAGCAGCGCAATGGGCTTGTAAATCTGCCCCAAAGTGTCTACATTGTAAAGAAACCAAATATGCATAGCTTCGTGTTGTTAAATAACTAAAAAAACTAAGATATCTGTGTTTGTTGTAGGAAAAATGGCCACATAAAATGCCGCAAAATTGCCGCTAAATTTCCATATTTGTGCCGCTAAATTTCCATTTTTGTGCCGCTAAATTTGCTAATCCATGCCGCTATATCCTGGGGGGTCTGATAGATAGATAGAGTGAGTGCGATATATAAAGTGAGGGCGATACATAGATATATAGAGTGAGTCCGATAGATAGATAGAGTGAGGGCGATAGAGAGATAAAGTGAGGGTGATAGAGTGAGGGCGATATATAGATAGACTGAGGGCGATAGATAGAGTGAGGGCGATGTCGTGTATTTCTATAGGTTCTGAATTAGTCCCCCTATTCCTGACCCTATTCTGGTTAAACTAACTATCAAGTTAACTAACAGTCAGCCCATGAGGCAAGAAAACCCCCATGATGCAGATACCGTTATCTGACGCAGTCACACTACGGCACAGGAACGTGTTATCTGATTAGGTCATAACGCTTGAGATCTAATTAGACAAGCGACATTCCTCCAGCCCCTGATAAGGCATACGACGTTCTCATAACAAATCAAACCTATGACAACCTGGAAAATCCGTGCGGCCATTGTTTTGATTTCACAGAGAACTTTAGTAAAGAATGTGCTAACGAGCAAGTCGTATGACATCTTTATTGACGTATCTATGTCCATCCTTACGTCAATCTCGGCACCTTTAAGGTATAAATATTGCCGATCTTGCCCTATGCAAACACACGCGTGGTGACAAGACGGAGCAGCCATACTTGCCGAAGCCGAGAGCAGAAGCAGACCCCGCTGGCGCAGCCCCGCCTTCCTGACGCGCTGAGAGACGCGCTGCTATCTCAAGCCGAGAGACCCAGCACCGGCGCTTTCGGGCAGCCCTCGCAGGCAGCCTGGAATATCGAGAGCAGAGAAAGAGATACCATTCCTCATTCATCCTAAATTCCAGGTACAGAACTGAATAACCCCTCACAGAGAATTCTTTAGTTATTCACTTGGCAAAAACAAACTTAACTTAAACTGTAACTTTCTATTCCCGCCCACGCATTAGACTTAGGTCAGGTACACGGGGTAGGCGTATTTAGAAACACCAGTTGAGTACGTTTAGTCAAATGTATATGTGTATGTAAATATATTTTAATCATTTTCAAACATCATATGGCTCAGAAACCATATCAATGTTTTTACAGTATTATTTTATACTATTGCTTTTAATGTATGCACTTTACTTAACTATAAGTATTGCAATAATATCGATCCATTTCTCATGTATGAGAAAAGAGACTGATCAATAAATAACACCTTTTTATTGAACACGCCCGTCTCTTCCTTTTCTCTACATTCTGATGAGACTAAGAATGCACGTACTGACTGAGTAAAATAATTGCCTTGTGCTCACACGACTCTCGAGATTGACTCTTGATTAGGGGAGAGCAAAGTTGTCATGTTCTATGGTTGTCAGAAACTAAATCCCTTCTTGTCTAATCAGGGGAGTTAATTCCTTCCTTGAACATTCGAGAAAGTTTCTAGCGAACTCTGAGCTTAGCTGGCAAACCCAAAAATTAAGTCTAGTATCGACAGTAGTAGACCTAGTTAACGTCTGGCCTAGGCCTTTACTGCTGTAGGTATTATTCCAATGCGCAGAGCCTATTGGGAAAATAGGAGCTACACTACATGGCGCCCAACGCGTTTGGAAAGGGCGATAAAACTAACGTAAGACATTTAGAGTAACTCAGTCGTGCTTTCTCACTCAGACCCCTTTTCCCAAATACTCCAAAGACGTCTGGAGTGGGTGAAAGGTAATATCCTCCAAAACCTCGCAGGAGGGAACTCCTATGTATGGTTCTTGGTATAGTCAACGTTGAAGGATAAACAGTTCCAAAATATTGTGCATCTAATCTTTGTTCCATAAAGAAACCTGATCTGCAAATAGACATAATACCATCCTGTCTGTAAAATGGCAGAGAGTGATGATGAAAGAGAGGCAGTTAGATTAGCAACTGAACTCGCAGATGCTGATGCTACCATGCAAGCAGCAGACCCGAATATAACACTCATTCCGGTCATCAAAAGGAGATCTATAACCTTAAAACTTATAGAAAATGGACTGACACCTAGAGGTGGCACAGTCATATTCGTAATTGAGGCACACGAATATCGGCAGACAGAGGTATACTATTCATGGATACATTTTCCGGCAGCAAATGCTGTAACAAAGTACTTCCACTATTACAAAGTAGAGGAACCTCCTGAAACGTACACTCCTTTCGAGGAGGTGGAAGTACCACTCAAATTCCAAGAGCATTTGCTCTTATTTGAAGGCGCCCTAAAACATAACAATCACATTACAAGGCTCGGTCCTTTAGGAAGACCAGGAGCAACGTGGCCGGTCTTAGCCGGATACACACCACATCCAGACATCGAAAGAATGCCTGCAGCAGAGCTGTTAATACAGCTAAAACAACTACTAAAAATTCACAGACAATTAGTTCAGTATGTAATGCGGACTTCAACAATTCAGCCAGCGATTAAACTTCCACAGCTGACCCCTCACCAGGGGAACACAAATAAAATTACACCACAGAACATCCAATCCTGCCTAGGTAAAGTTCCAGCTAAACGGGAACAGATACCATTCTGGTTGGCACAGAAAATTACCCAAATAGAGGCGGTGTTTCCTGACACCACCCCATTAGAAAAACACAGGATTCTGACTATATGTCTCCCAATGGGAATCGCACCACACATTGAGGACTGTGACACTTGGGGTACAGTCTTTGCTTCCATCTACACAAAAACGCACGGTGTTCCATCCATTTCGGTAATACCAGATGTGCTAAAACAAATTCAAGATGAATACGGTCCAGAACCTGCTTTAACTCTTGGTATGAAATTACTGAAAGACTTCAAGCAGGTCTCGGCTATATTACTAGCCAACATAAAAGGTGAAGCAGCAAACGTGGCGATCCGCCAGAGGTTAAAAGAGACAGATATAGCAGACCAACCAGCTGAAATTGCCAGAATCATAGAAAAATCCTATGAAGAACTAGGCAGAGATAGTCTAGGTGGAATACCAGTAAAACCGCAACTGACTACAAGTCCAGAAAAAATATTTTTTAATAATAATAATTCACCAAAAAAGAACTGGGATGGAAACAAACAATCCAATCCTAAAGAAAAGAAATTCCAGTCCCGAGGAAGGTCTCCTAGGCGAAGAGAGAAATCTCCAAACCAAAGACAGAGGTCACCGCAGAGTGACCCCTCGGGGAATAGATATAACCTTAGAAATAGGGATAATATTAAAAAACCTGATAGATATCAAGACATTGATACACGTCCCTCTCAATCTTTTCAGAATTCCTCGCAGAAATCGGAAAGAAGAGGACGATCAGAAGAGCACGCCAAGTCCAAAGACAAGGAACCTGCTCAGCTAAAAAAGAAATTACAATTTCCAAAAAAGAAGGTAGCCAGTATCAAGGTAGTTAAAAATGCCGAGAATACTGAGGACACAACTGAAAAACGGAGAATGGGCTCAGACAATGCTAGACAGCGCAGCAGAGGTGAGCATAGCTCGCAAAGTCCTTATGAATCATCTGGAGACAGTGGACACGAATGAATACCTTCAAGTGGAAACTGCAGACACCAGAGTTAGCAAGCCCCACAAGATATACGAGATAACATTACGTATAGAGGGAGATAAGACTAGGAAAATAAGGGGACTATTTTGGGATAACCTCTCCAAAGGCTATGACATCCTTCTAGCTGAAAAAGACTGGCCACCAGAGTTTGTCAGGGAGTGCCCTCATGGCGAAGAAGTAATTATGCCTGCCTTCTCGAATCAAATACCGATTCATAAAAAATACACACTTGCTAGAAAGTGGGCAGTGGCCTTAGCACCTGCTTTATATAAAAATCATGTAGGATGGGATGAGGATTCTCCTCCTCACAAAATCCAGTTAAAATCACAACCTACTGCACAAAGGCAGTACCCAATTAAGCAAGAAGCTAAAAAACAAGTAAATGAAATACTAGATCAGCTAGAATACCAGGGGGTGATTGAAACTTGCACCTCACAAATGAACAATCCTTTGTTTCCGGTCTCCAAACCAGACAATTCATATCGTCTAGTTTTGGATTACCGACACCTTAACACATGTTGCAAAACCTTTGCGGTGCAAAACTCACACAGTGCTGCACTAATGAATAACATAGTGCGCAAAAAATACAAAACAACCTTGGACATCTCCAATGGATTCTTTTGTCAAAACATAGCACCAGAGAGCAGATATTTAACTGCATTCTCAGTAAATGGCACTCAAAAACAATTCTGTCGGTTAGCCCAGGGGTACAAGAACATCCCGGGGGTATTCTCAGCGAGAGTAACAGAATTACTACAACTATATGATGATGAAGCATTATCTTATGTCGATGACATTTACTTAACAGATGATGACTTGGATACTCACTTGAAAAGAGTGAACACCATAATACTTGGGTTCGCTGCAGAGGGTTACAAATTCAACTTCAAAAAGTCCAGAATTGCCCATCTGACGGTCCTATTCTTAGGATATGAGTTATCAAGTGAAGGTAAAAGCCTGGCAGACAATTTCCTAGAGAAATGTGCCGTAATCCAAGCTCCTAAAACACTAAAATACCTACAGTCAATTCTAGGCTTCCTAAATTTCGGAAGAACATACATTGCAAATTACGCAGAAAGGGTCAAACCCCTTTATGATCTAATTAAACCAGACTTTAAAAGATCCAGTTGGACTCAAACACACACGGAAATTTTGAGATCCTTACAAACAGACATGCTAATTAAAACAAAATTAGAAACACGTGATAACACACGCAACCTTGTGATCCGAGTCATCCCAGGGAGATGCGGATTCACATACCTGACTTCTAATGAAGGAGAAAAGGTACCAATTGCATTCAAATCACACTTGTACACAGAAGCTGAACAGAAATTCAGTAATACAGAAAAAATAATTCGTGCAGTTCAAACCGCAATAGCTAGAGAAAAAGACATAGCTGACGGTAGACATATCACAGTCAGAACAGCAGAATCAGCCTTTGAGGCACTAACAACACCGTGTAATTTACCAACAACAACATTGAATCCGGAATGGATACAATGGGTGAATTCAATCACAACGGACAAAGTATACTACTACTTTGATCCAGAACTAGAAGAATTAAAAAATCTAAAATATGAAAAGACGTATCCTCTGCCAATCGACATTCTTCCTCTACGACATTACGCCTGTGTAATCTATACAGACGGACATGCTCAACCCTCCGTTTGGGGAGAACATGCATACAACCCCACATGTGAGATTACAAAAGAAGTGTGGCGCGGAGGTATATTAAAACCTCTATTAACAAAATCACACTCAGTAGAAACTAATTCAGAACTACAAACTGAAATAATAGCTTTGAAAATGGCGCTAGATAATGCGGATCGCGAATTCCCGACACTTATAGTGTCAGATTCATATTACTGCGTCAAAGCATATAACAAGGATTTGCAGACATGGATTCAGAACGGTTACAAAGATGACACAGATGCACCAATAAAGCAGAAACTGCTCTGGGAACAAGTAGCTCTTTTGAAAAAAGAACTACCAAAGACTCACGTGACTCACTCACTGAGTCATCAACGTGATGGCGTTCACGTTGTGGGGAATTCATTGGCTGAAGCAGCCGCAGCGGCAGCCACTAAACCGGCACCCGTAGATCGAAAAAAGCGTACATTAAAATACATTGACGGTGAAACAATGCTGGCGGTGAAAACGTCATCAAAAGGCGACTGCTCAGCGTTACCGATCAACTATCCACTCAATTATACATACATAATCGATGCAAACTCCGTCCCTTTTGCTCGAATCCCTGGAGTGGGGGATAGAGTGATTCCAAACATGGACAGGAGAAGCTTGTTAATCGCAGACGCACACATGGGCGAGGGTCTCAGACACCTTAAATTAAAAGATTCTCTGGAAGAATTACAATCACGGTACTGGTGGCCAGGCATGAGCCTGCACTACACCATGTTTGTAAAAAACTGCCCAAACTGCAACAGAGATCGCAGTGGGGAGAGAAACAGTTTAATACCTCGTCGTATCAAGGCAGATAATATTACCAGCAAAAAGAATGGCTTGCGATTAACATATACAGGCTAGTTTCCACTT
Source organism: Lissotriton helveticus (assembly GCF_964261635.1). NCBI lineage: Eukaryota > Metazoa > Chordata > Amphibia > Caudata > Salamandridae > Lissotriton > Lissotriton helveticus. The sequence continues at coordinate 1,792,915,666 of NC_136068.1, forward strand.
ATAATGTAGATCACCAGCACTCGGCTGACGTCCGGACTATTATACAAGATTTGCGAGTCTAAATGGCATATACGCTAAGAGCATGCTACGTTCGACCATTGTTTTCACTCAGGCAATCCAGCCTGGGGGGGAAACATGGCCAAATGGGCACAGCCCAGCGGGAATCTTCTCACTTCCTTCCTGAGGGTACGGGATGGTGTAAAGAAAAAACCAAGGCAGAAAGCAATCTATAATAGAAAGGATATTAGGTTCGGGAGCTAGGTGGGTCAAACATCTAATAAGTGTCCAACGTAGTCTAAATAACTTGCCAAGAAATTCTCTGAAGGGATTCAGTCCATACGAATTATTATTCGGAACTAGGATGTTGATCTCTGACCTTGATAGTCAGACTTCAGTGGTAATAGAAAAAACCTTTGATGTCAAAGACCGTTTGGCTATTTTGCAGGACTTAAACAAAACAAGAAAAGACCTGAGCAACATACAGTTGAAACAACAGCCAACAACCACTGAAGAATCACCACCTGTCCCAGCAAGACCTGTCTGGATTCCAAAAGTCGGGGATCTAGTCAGGGAGAAGATCGCGGTAAAGAAGGAATTTGGGCCTTCTTACAGAAAAGCAGTTCCTGTCTTGTCTGTCAACGGGACAAGATCAGTTGTACTACCGCCACTTGCTGGAAAAAAGGAGAACCGAGTTGTATCCATCGACCTGGTAAAACCACAACATGTGGCCGATAACAAACAGTAGGCCAAGTGGACTCCCAATAAGTAGCAGAACACCAAGGTTTGCTACCAGTACAGAGGTCCTAACAAAAAGGCTCATCACATTCGAAACGCCTGCAGAAGGAAAAGAAGGACTATGCAACAATGCAATAGAACTCAGACCTCTGAAAACCCAAATAAAGACATTTAGCAGAGACACACCAATCTATACTGAAGTACCAAGTGAAAATGCAAAAAACAGAAATCCTGAACCAATTGGAACAATTGACAGAACTGCATCCGGTTACTTCATCAACTTCGATGATTCCTCTGACGGCTTCAGTGAATCAAAGACACAGCCATCATCAAAATCCTTTAAAGACAAAGCTAAGGAACTTTTGAAACAACTGAAAGAAACATATCTGGTTTCTCCATGGATTGAATTTTGGGTGGGTTTTGGCGCATTTATCCTCATACTTTGGCTCATCATGGTATTTACTTTGGGACGCTTCATTGAGGGAAAATATGCTAAAATGGACACAGCAAGTCAGAACATCAACTTGATCCTCAAACCACACACATCTTCACACGTCGAGAAAAGAGAACTTTCTTCAGAACTTTCTTCAGCCAACTTCACAGCCAATCCTATACCTGGTGGGGTAGCCTGGGACAACACGGACTATGAAATTTATGGTCCGGTCGAGATCCTGAAATATCCACACCAAATCAAGATCTCCTTGAGTGATTTTGCAAAACCAAACTCATTTGCTGATGATTGGGACTTCGAAAGTATTAACAACATGATGTCTGACTTAGTAATGTCTGCTAAATTTACAAAACATGATTATTTGCAAGGTTCTACAAATTATGACAGTATGTATTGCTATAACCACTATGGTAACCATTTTTTGCATAAATCAGCACAACCTAGAAATGTTTTAAATTATAATCAATGGGAACATTGTGCTACACCTCCAAAAGGAAGCTCTAGAACCGTATATGACAAATATTCATATTTTTCAGGTTTTAACACAAGTAATGCTGAAACATTTTATTTTAAATTGTCAAACAAGACAGGGATGAAAACCATGATAACCAACACAAAATTGATATATTCAGATTCATTCTTTGAAAAAATGAATACTTTTGGATTTGATTATTGGGACAAAAATGTTGATCTGAAAAGTGTTTGGGGTACAACAGAATGGCAAGTACAGGGTATAGAAGCTTTGTTTAGAGCCTGCATGATCCCAGAACAAATGATATTTTTAAATGACACTGTTCAACAAACCACCTGTCTTGGCTTAGCCAAAATCAAAGATTTAATTAAACCGTCTATTCCAAAGCCAATAATGTTTAGCAATAACTCTGATACAGATGAAGAGATAGACGTAAACCATATATTAAACCAAAACAGAACACATCCTGATTGGAAACAATGGTTGAGCTGGCCCACAGATACAAATAACTGTCAAGACAGATTCCTGAATAAAACACAGGGGTTCAAAATGACCAGGCCAGACCCTAGATATCCCCAAAGACATCACCCAGGGATAATAACAACCTACAGTGTGGGCAAATTATGCCTTCAGTGGCTACAAACTTCCACACTGCCTGAAATTAAGCAACACCTAACTTTACTTACTGATGGTGCTGACTTGCGTGATTTCATACTGGGACCACGCAAACAACGTCAAAAGCGTTTCATAGCAGCCTCTGTATATGCAGCATACAATGAGGCCTGGAAGGTTACTCAAATTGAGACAGCAGAAAGAATACGGGAAATTGACCGTATCAATTTGGAAAAATCACTTTCTGTAGTGGACAATGGGTTAATGACTCTGTCCTCCAGAATTTTTTCATTGGACAGCATTGTGTCGTCAGCAATCGATATATTATCGCAAGACTTACTGTTATTACAACATGGTCAGTCACAATTGCGTTCCATTGTACAGCTTGGCTGGACGTTACAAAATCTGCGTTCAGGCTACGTGCCTTGGCGTTTAATCAACACAACGTCACTATTCCAAATCTTTAACCTTACTGATAGACAAATCGGTATGGCGCAAAAGGGTGCTGATTATACAATCTTGAGCATTGAAAAACTAGAAAGATTACCAATGACAATGTCAGAACGACCTGTCAGTGAATGGATAATCCACGGAATCATAAATATTCCAATCTCAACCTTCAGGTTTCAATACTGCCAAAAATATATACAGGCTGGCATGTACGAGAAATTGGGAAAGGGGTACCTTAAAACAACTTGGAACCTGCCCTATTCACATGCATGTGTCAGTAATAAAGGACAGAAAGTGTTTCTTAGTGGCAACAATTGTGCTATGTCACTAAGCGGCACGCTTCTGTGTAACGGAATTAGTTTGCATGGAGCCTGTGAAGGGAATTCATACAACCTTTCATGTCACCAGCAAGGCGCACCTGCAACTGAAATAGAACCATTCTTTCAAAGACTCTATAATGGGAGTTACATTCTTATTGTAGATCGCAGATGTTGCAGTCTTATGCCCGGGACTCCTTATCTAGTCACTACAACGGCGAAGGTCCAGTGCTGTGGACGCTCTTTATTCCCCAGCTCCTTTCCAGACAGGGAGGCAAGGGCATGGCCCAGTTTGAAAATTACTTCTATTCGAATAGATACTTTAAGCAGAATGAAAACAGTGCTTCTTCAGACGCCTACAAAGCTCACGTCATCAAAAGAAACATATGATCTACAAGTCGCAAGGACGACTGCAGAGATACATACATTATTATCAACTAATTCCCCCGTACATTTCGCGGAAATCCTAAGCGAAATCTTAAATATTTCTGATACCAATGGGATCTTAGGGGTATTTAAGACAGTATTTTCGATGGCATTAACACCATTCAAAGCCATACTGGGTATTTTTCCAGATTTCGTCCATTCGATTTTTGGCGGACTTCCCCTGATCCTAGGACTAATTGCAGGAATCCTATTCCTAGTCCTTATTTTTCGTAATGGCAACCCATGTCACAGATCAAACTCTCGCGACAATGGAAGATACGATCCTAGCCATTGGATACCGGGACCGGATATCAAAAATCCTGGGACTCTCCCGGCTTAGAGACCTAAACATGACTTGGTTTCTATCATTTCGACCAATGTGGCAAAGGTGTGTTTTACCTGTACTAAGGTGTCTGCTATGCGGAGAAGAATGCGTGTTAGACACCTGTCTGACGCTACAATCGGATGCGCCAGTGGATGCAGATACACTGTTGGTTCCTACCAAGGTTCACGCTTTGTGCTGCCCTCAAAGGCTGCCAATCCTGATGACGGCATTCCTGGAATCTTCACCACTGCGATTGAAGAGTAGTGAAGTTCAAGATGAAAGCAGCATCGAACAGGTACGACCTTCTGTCAGCAATGCGAATCAGAATGTCAATGCAGACAATCATGCGCACGAATGCATGGTTACACCTATTTCCGACTTAGTGGAACTTTCCCATGAAGCTGTTGACAGTTTTTTCGAAAGCCTGAATGATATGATGTTCTCTCCAGAACAGAAATAGAGACTTTTGAGTAAACTCGCACACGCCGTTCCCTGAATTCGGCCTTCAACTTTAAAAATAAAGTCGCATGAACAATTCTTCCCACCAGTTCACGGACAACAATTTTTTAGCAGCCCCAAATTATTTTTCACAAATTTTTCGGGACACTTATCTTCTGCTTAAAGTAAGAAACTATTCCTAGAGAACTAAGATTTCTATTTTTAGATACTTTATAAACTTTAGTTGCCCGCTGGGATGTTCACAAATATTTTATTATGTGATGAGATGGTCTCGAACTTCCTTTCTGTATAGCCATATTAAGAGCCATTTCATGTGTATTTCTCATATACCAATAAGCAATAATGCATACAAATGCGTGTTTACTTTTGCATTTAAACCATAGCTTAAGTGCATACAATATATATGACTGCAATTTTTCAGTATATTTGAAAATTTCGAAATGCATTTATGTATTTTGGGGTGGTAAGGTATACACTATACTCTATAGTATGTTGTACTATGTTATACTATGCATAGATTAGTAGATATGACCATAGTTAGCGTGGAGTGGGTGTCGTGTATTTCTATAGGTTCTGAATCAGTCCCCCTATTCCTGACCCTATTCTGGTTAAACTAACTATCAAGTTAACTAACAGTCAGCTCATGAGGCAAGAAAACCCCCATGATGCAGATACCGTTATCTGACGCAGTCACACTACGGCACAGGAACGTGTTATCTGATTAGGTCATAACGCTTGAGATCTAATTAGACAAGCGACATTCCTCCAGCCCCTGATAAGGCATACGACGTTCTCATAACAAATCAAACCTATGACAACCTGGAAAATCCGTGCGGCCATTGTTTTGATTTCACAGAGAACTTTAGTAAAGAATGTGCTAACGAGCAAGTCGTATGACATCTTTATTGACGTATCTATGTCCATCCTTATGTCAATCTCGGCACCTTTAAGGTATAAATATTGCCGATCTTGCCCTATGCAAACACACGCGTGGTGACAAGACGGAGCAGCCATACTTGCCGAAGCCGAGAGCAGAAGCAGACCCCGCTGGCGCAGCCCCGCCTTCCTGACGCGCTGAGAGACGCGCTGCTATCTCAAGCCGAGAGACCCAGCACCGGCGCTTTCGGGCAGCCCTCGCAGGCAGCCTGGAATATCGAGAGCAGAGAAAGAGATACCATTCCTCATTCATCCTAAATTCCAGGTACAGAACTGAATAACCCCTCACAGAGAATTCTTTAGTTATTCACTTGGCAAAAACAAACTTAACTTAAACTGTAACTTTCTATTCCCGCCCACGCATTAGACTTAGGTCAGGTACACGGGGTAGGCGTATTTAGAAACACCAGTTGAGTACGTTTAGTCAAATGTATATGTGTATGTAAATATATTTTAATCATTTTCAAACATCATATGGCTCAGAAACCATATCAATGTTTTTACAGTATTATTTTATACTATTGCTTTTAATGTATGCACTTTACTTAACTATAAGTATTGCAATAATATCGATCCATTTCTCATGTATGAGAAAAGAGACTGATCAATAAATAACACCTTTTTATTGAACACGCCCGTCTCTTCCTTTTCTCTACATTCTGATGAGACTAAGAATGCACGTACTGACTGAGTAAAATAATTGCCTTGTGCTCACACGACTCTCGAGATTGACTCTTGATTAGGGGAGAGCAAAGTTGTCATGTTCTATGGTTGTCAGAAACTAAATCCCTTCTTGTCTAATCAGGGGAGTTAATTCCTTCCTTGAACATTCGAGAAAGTTTCTAGCGAACTCTGAGCTTAGCTGGCAAACCCAAAAATTAAGTCTAGTATCGACAGTAGTAGACCTAGTTAACGTCTGGCCTAGGCCTTTACTGCTGTAGGTATTATTCCAATGCGCAGAGCCTATTGGGAAAATAGGAGCTACACTACAGCGATAGATAGAGTGAGGGCGATAGATAGATAGAGAGAGCGATAGATAGATAGAGTGAGGGTGATAGAGTGAGGGCGATAGATAGATAGAGTGAGGGCGATAGATAGATAGAGTGAGGGCGATAGATAGATACAGTGAGTGCGATAGATAGATAGATATATAGATAGAGTGCGGGCATTAGATAGATAGAATGATGGCGATAGATAGAGAGATAGATAGATAGATAGATAGATAGATAGATAGAGTGAGGGTGATAGATAGATAGATAGATAGATAGATAGATAGATAGATAGATAGATAGATAGATAGATAGATAGATGGATAGAGTGAGTGAGGCCAATAGATAGATAGATAGATCGATAGAGCAAGGGCGATAGATAGATAGACAGATAGAGTGAGGGAGATAGATAGATAGATAGATAGATAGATAGATAGATAGATAGATAGAGTGATGGCGGTAGATAGAGTGAGGGCGATAGATGAGGGCGATAGATAGAGTGAGACAGATAGATAGATAGTTGTGTGTGTGGTTGTGTGTGTGGGGGGGTGTTGGGTGTGTGTGTGTGGGGTGTGTGTTTGGGGTGTGCGTTGTGTGGGTGTGTGTGGGGGTGTGTGTGGGGTGGTGTTTGGGAGTGTGTGTGGGGTGTGTGTGTGGGGTGTGTGTGGGGGGGGTGGGGTGTGTGTGGGGGGTTGTGTGTGTGGGGGGTTGTGTGTGTGTCAGGGGTTGTGTGTGTGGGGGGTTGTGTGTGTGGAGGGGTGTGTGTGGAGGGGTGTGTGTGGGGGTGTGTGTTTGGGGGGTTCTAGGTGTGTGTGGGGTTGTGTGTGTGTGTAGGGTTGTGTGTAGGGGGTTGTGTGTGTGTGGGGGGGGGTTGTGTGTGTGGGGGAGTTGTGTGTGGGGTTGTCTGTGTAGTTGGTGTGTGGTTGTGTGTGTGTGGGGTTGTGTGTGAGTGGAGTTGTGTGTGTGTATTTGGTTGGCTCAGCGAGACCTAAAAAGGACTATATGCATCGAGTTAAAACATATAGGTATCTTCCTCCATCTGTTCCGTAACCAAAATTGGGTCTGGGCTCACGGGCAATAAGGACAAGTCTCAATAATAATCACAAAAAAACAAAACGAGCACCACTATTGCCAACAATTTAAACTTGGATCTGTACTGACCACTCGACCTACTGAACTAAATAGTAACTCTCAGGAAACGTATTTATCCGAAATAAATCCAATCATTTTAATTAATTTTTCATCAAAAGGCATACAAATGAAAAAGACTTCATATTCATTGAAAAACAATACTTATTTCACTCCACATTTGACGTACAAAAACAATTCTCTCATACAAATTCTCACATTCAAACATTCATACAAACAATGCAACACATCAATATATATACACTCTTTACATCGGTAACTATACAAGATATTTACAATTTAGTTCTTTACAAAAAACACACACAGCATTGGAAAAAACAAATTCACGATTTTTGAAATGTTATAAATTTAACAGAACATTCCTAATGCTGAATAGAGGGGGTCTACGCGTTTCGATAACCCCTGGTTTTGGGGAAATCTCATCCGGACCACGTGCCTCAAAGGTGCTCGATTTCTTTGAGACTGGACGAGGTCTCGCTTTCAAAGCCACTTGCAGTTCGTAAGGAGTGAAGATTTGTATTCGGGCGTGTCCGGAGTCCAGCGCTTTAGTGAGGACTTGCGGGCAGTTATTTGCGCCTTTTCTGCTCAGTTAGTCTCACAGAAACAGGGGGTTCCACGCCGTCCAGCCTCCGTGTAGTTCTTCAGGGAGCTGGCGCCATCGAAACGCGTAGACCCCCTCCATTCAGCATTAGGAATGTTCTGTTAAATTTATAACATTTCAAAAATTGTGAATTTGTTTTTTCCAATGCTGTGTGTTTTTTGTAAAGAACTAAATTGTAAATATCTTGTATGGTTACCGATGTAAAGAGTGTATATATATTGATGTGTTGCATTGTTTGTATGAATGTTTGAATGTGAGCATTTGTATGAGAGAATTGTTTTTGTACGTCAAATGTGGAGTGAAATAAGTATTGTTTTTCAATGAATATGAAGTCTTTTTCATTTGTATGCCTTTTGATGAAAAATTAATTAAAATTATTGGATTTATTCCGGATAAATACGTTTCCTGAGAGTTACTGTTTAGTTCAGTAGGTCGATTGGTCAGTAAAGATCCAAGTTTAAGTTGTTGGCAATAGTGGTGCTCGTTTTGGTTTGTTGTGTTCCTCCATCTGTTCAGCACGGAACAATGGCATTCCACAAGAATACTGCTTTCACATACATCTTCCAGAAGTTCCCGGATGCACATATTGACTAGAACACAGTTACTATGTCAGCATTTCTAAAGAGATCTAGAATGGCAACAGAGCAACTCTGAGCAGGTTAACTTATGGATGATCAACCAGTATTGAAATTAGACCAGGAAAGATATATTTTAATCTTTGAGGCAACACCATATCCGATCTAGAGCACTGATATTTCCTCTACCCCATGCCCCTGCACGACAGCACTTACAGAAACTAATATGCACATTAGTATAAACTGTTTCTCTTATTGGTGGGCCAAGAATGATTTGTGTATGCTTGGACCATTTCGCTAAAAAACAGTAGAATAGACAACCACCTAAATAAATCTGCAGTTAAAAAGCTCCATTACAAAGTCTGTCACTTCTATGAAACCTCTTCTGTTGTCTCATTACACCGAGGTAAATGTCGCCAGTTGACAACACATGCACGAACTAACATGACTAAAGATTCTACTGATAATACAAATTTACAGTTTTGAATAAAAGAAAATCTCTCTTACTAGGATTATTTTTTAGAAAGGTTTCCTTAAGAGAAGAACAACAGATTGAGGAACAGAAACAAGTCATTACAGCAGTGAGAAATATCTTTTTTAAACAAGCAGGAAGTGGGATAAGGGAGGGGGTGGCAAATGGTGAGCACTTTCGCGGCCGCTTTGATGTTCTCAGAGGTCGCGTGGCTCACTGAGAACATCAAAGCGGCCGCGAAAGTCCTCCTAAAGGCTGCAGGCGGACAAATGAAGCTCGCGCCCGGCGCACATGCACTGTACCTGATCCGCCTGCAGACTTTGGGAGCATTTTAGAAAGCCCTTACTTAACTCTCGCAGAGCAACGCATGCGCGTTGGCTGAGCGAGACCTAAAAAACGAGCTCTTATCCCAGGTCCTGAGGAAAACCCTTATAAATAATACATCGGATTTGAAATGTGTAGACCGCTCTTTTGTGCCTAAACAAGTTCTGTTTGCTAAAAGAAAAGTATCAGGTCTCTAGTAATGTACAGCAAAGGGTGAAATTTCATTTTTTCCATGACCTGATTACAAAAACTGTTTGGCCAAAATTCCCCCCTGGGTTTTTGTTATCTCTGAAATTGATAATTGTGGTGCTTTTTACAACCTTTCCCTTGGGTTTCTTATTCTTCTTCCTTTTTCTTTCCTTATTTTAATGTTGTGGGATTTAAGCTTTCTCAAATTCATAGTAAGTCTTTAAATGAGTATATTTATTGTTATGTTTTTGTTATGAATATAAAGTATTTCTTTTTGGTCCTATTAATGTTTGTGGTTCGGTACAAATAACATGGACAATGCTCATGAAAGTAATAACATGCACTAATGAGTCCTTTTTGTGAATAATCAATGATAAAAAAAGATATGTAAACTATTTATTAATTTTTTCAGTCACTTTGAGTGTCACAGTTGATTGGTTGTGAAAGGGATGGCAAATAAGTATTCAGTACTGGCAATACTTCCTTTGTTTACATTAAACCATGACAGTTAACAGCCCCAGCGCGCAGAACGCACAAAGGGAGACACAATGCACAAACACAGGGAGAGATTAAACAATTACAAGGTCTGGTGAAGCCAAATGCCAAGCGCAGAGTATCGCGAGGCGCGCACTTAGGACCCGGCACCTCCGGGCCCCGCCCCCCCCCAGTTATGGTTGGGCGGCCGGGCGGCCCAATCGGCGGCCGGCCGCCTCCCCCCCCCCTTTTTTGACTTCCGGGTCACGGGCGGCGACGCACGTCCGGAGTGGTGAGGGGCGGAGACCTTTGGCCTATTTAGGGTCAGGCACCAGTGACCGGGGTCTCTGTTCCCTCCACCACTCCGAGACTGCGTGATGCCCCGTTGCTGCCCTCTCCGCGAGGCACGGCCTTTGAATTTAAAAACTGGCCGCTGTGGATCCTCAGGCTCCAGGACTCAGGCTCTTCACTTTAATCTTCCTTGAATCCCCTCGTCCGGAGTAAAGAGGGGGGGGCCGGAGGTCCAGCACTGCCGAGCGCATGGGGGGAGGCGACGAGGAGGAGAAGCACGTCGGTCGCAGCCGTCCATCTCGCCAGGTGAGGGGTCGGGGATGCCGGGGGGCCTGTGTGCAGCCGCGGATTGCGGGAGGGGGGCCCAGGACGAGCGATGGTATTGAGTGGGCTCCTGTGGTCTGCGGCTGCCGGCAGGCCCCCCGGGCCTGCAGGCTCCTTCCTGGTTGACGTGGGCGGGCTGAGGGGTGCGGGGAGTGCAATCTATCACTCTCCCGGCCAGATAGGTGGACAGGAAAAAATGTACATTTAAAAGGCGAATGTGAACCCCTTCTTTAGCAGGCATCATAAGGAAGACGGAAGGGCGCTGCCCCTTGATGGGGATCGGGTACAGTATTTGTCCTTGCTAATGTGTTGAGGGCGTAGATAAGGCCCGTGAAACAACACGACATATCTCCAGTAAGATTGGCGCGGTACTGGCTGTGCCGGGCTGGTGTTAGTCGGGGTGGGCCTGCTCTGCTCGGAATCGTCCGCCGCTTTTTCCCGCCTGAAAGTGGGAGGATATGGCTCAGCGGTCAGATCTACCGACTTAATATCGGGACCGGTGTTCGAGCCTTGGCATAGACCCATTTTCAAAGCACTTTATATACCGATGTAAGTTTACGAGGCCTTTTTCGTTAATGTCCAGACATCCGGGGGCCCTTGATTCAGGGGGGCGAGACCTGGGCTCGAGCAGGGAGATTGTGGTCACTTCCGGTATACCTGGGCCCCATAAGGAGGAGCATTCGGGGCGTTTGAACTGCGCAGACTGGTCACACATAACTCTGGGCGAAAGCTGGGGTGGTTATTTGAGGCCAGCGCCACGTGGTGCATCCTGAAGCGAAGATAACCTGGTCATGGTTAGGAAGTTTATCGCGCGTTAATTACAGTGCCTCAAATTCCGTAGCGCGTTATAAAACAATGGGGTATTCTAATAAGTAACCCGTTTGAGGGAATGGATATGCTTGAAAGGGCTGTACCGGTTCCAGAAAGAGCGGTAATTTGTTTTCCAAATACATATTTGAGGGGGAAGCAGATTAACAGAACAAATATGAAATACTTCAAGAGTTAATCGTCGAACAGTTAATTGCATTAACGTTGGGCAGGTTGCGATTTCAAATCCAGTGTTCACAGCAGAGCAGTTCAAGAGTTTGCACAGAGAACCCCTAAAAATGTTATTCGAAGTTGGGTGAAATGTTATTGTGCACTGGTGTTTTAAAAATGTATGCAATGTGCTGTTTTCGGCTGCAGTGTATGCAGTTGCAGTAATACTTCAACTTTGCGAAAGTAGCGGATAGGAGCGCTCTGCTTCGAAGCAGATTTAGTGAGCACTCACCGCAGACGTAGGAAGAAATATGATATCAGTTGTGTATTTGGCGCCGCGGCGCAGGGCGGGAAAAAACGAACTCACCATTCCAGGCCTTAAAAATACAGCCTCTGGCATTTGGAGGACAAAGGCGGCAGCAGCAAGGCCTGTAAGTATAGCTAAGACACACGAAGGGCTCAGTGCTGAAGCTGGGTGCATCAGGAGCGCGCGCTATGGTGCGCAGACGCAGGGTGGCACCCCGGGTAGGTTGTGAACACGGGGCGGCAGGGACGCTCCTTACATGGTGCCTTTCGGCTAAGTAAAAAATGGTGATGTCTGTCTTCGGGCCGGCCCACGAAAGCGATGTGCCCGGCTGGTGCCCGGGAGGTGGGTCCACCTGTGCAGTGTGAGGCTGTACCACTCTCCTCCATACGAGTAAATAGAAAAGAATGCACATTTTCATCGCAAAGGTCAACTTTGAGTTATCCAGGTACCTAATAACGGAAATATGATCCTGAAGAAGTTTTTTTTTTTTTTAAGTGAATAAAATAGACACCTGGGGTCCTCGGAAAACCACCATCACACTTTACACTGCTCTGCACCTATGTTCTGGGATAGTTCCAGCCGAGAGGCCCAGGGTTGAATGGGCACACAGTCATTACTCGAACAGCGTGGTGTAGGCGATGTAGTCAATGTATGTACGTGCGTTCAAAACTCTCATGAATGCCTCAAGTAGACCCGCAGGTGGCAGAGTTCTTGCAAGAGAACGCTCGAAAAGACTCCATTTTACGGTTAGGAAACGTGCACAATTTCAAATCCACTTGAGGTTAGTTTCATTTCAAAAATAGGTTCCCTAACATGTCCGGGCATATCCCTCTCATCCGCCCACACCATGTTAAGTGGGTGATTGGTTCGCCTTTTCAAAAAAAAAAAAAAAAAAATTTGGGGCGCAGAGGGGTGACCGTTGCCCCTCATTTTGTGTTTAAATCCCTGAAAGGTTATAGCTGGATGGTTTTACACCCCGTTTGTTTGGGATGTCATTGTCACTTCCCAGACACTGACCCTGGGTTGCCCACGTGTGAAACGTGCTTCATAGACTTCAGGAAGCCCATCATTACACATTCTTAACTCACGCATTTACTACAGTTTTGTAAACAATCTGGACCGTGAAGACTCTCCTGCTAACAGGAAGATATCAGTCATAGGCAGGGAGATATTCTTTGTGCCTGTTCACAGGGTGCCTATTTCGGACATTTAAACACGCCTCTGACATTAACAAGAGGAAAAAGACATGATTGTATGGTGTTATAATTTACAGCATTACTTTTCTGTGGTTGGGCAAACGAACGATGTCCTCGGAGGAGTGGATCTTGGAGGCATGGGTGTTGCAAGGCAAAGAGTGACAAGTTATCTCTTAAAAAATTGTGCCTTTAGAAATTTTAATGGGCCCAGGCTGAATTACTGTGATTTTGTGTCTGCATTTATGAGAATATCGGTCATCAAAACCTGGATGTAAGTAAGGGCCATGGCTTGTTCACATCCTGCTCCCGATGGCTGGGGTGTGGTTGGTAAGTGCATATAAGGTGCCTCCCTGAGTGACCGCACGAGGCAGACATATCAAAAGCATTTCAATGTGTACAGTCGTTTCGGCAAACGGGCAGGCTTTCCTAACCTATTTGCCACAGTAGCGGTACATAGTTTCCTCCAGTGTGGCTTTCCCTGGGATATTAGTAATGTTGAAGCAGACAGTCAAACAGGATGGGGGTCACCGCCGCACAGCTGCCAGAGGGTGTAATTCACCTATGGGAGGCTAGCCCATTCGAGATGGGGGGGGGCCTCGGGATAGGAAAGCATTCTTTAGATAATAATGATTCCAGGCCCCTTAGTGCGGTCATCTGGTCATCCGACCCCCTCCCCCCCCATAAAGGGGCATCTTACCCTCATAGTCAAAGAGCCACAGACAACGTTACCTGATTTACGCTAAGTTCTTGGAATCAATGACTTTTCATAGTGAAGCCCGCTTCCAGCAGCTCGGGACTCCCCCTTGGCTGGATGATGAATTAGCCAGGAATCGGGACTTGACTGGGGGGGGTGACTGGGATGGGAGGCCTCAGGCCACAGGCCACGTTCGCTGGGGAATCACACGTGGAACTCGTTCCCTCCTTAGTCGGAATATGTGCAGATTTATCCAAGTGAGAAGGACGTTGAGTTACATAGTTTCTGCCAAAAAATCTGATTCTCTCGGAGGCTGATCAGCTCCGTTCCTTGTTGACAGGAATGTTTGGGCCTGGAATGCTGTCAGGGTGGCCATCGAGCGTTTTAATTCTTTTATTCTCTCCTGTGCAGGGGAAGGCCCGCAACTGCGGTGTAAGTGCTGGGGGCACTCGTTCGTGCGTTACGAGACGACGCAACTATAGCGGGCGGCGAGCGGCGAAGCCGGGAGGCTGGACGGCCAGGTTGCGCCCAGTGACGGGCCGCCTGTGTTGGATCCTGCACCAGATGGTCACCGGTGGGGTGAGGTATCACATGAATGGAGTGCGGTCACCGGACATGGTGAGGCGACCCAGGGAAGAATGCGGCAGGCAGTGCTCAGTGAATGGGCCGCTCGTGTCGTGCTCTGCGCAAGATGGCCGTGGTAGGCCGGGGACACCTGGCGGTCAAGGAGGCCTTACTGGCAGAATTTACATGGTGGGGGCATAATTTTTCACCAACTAGATTGGCCTGGTCAGGCATGTGGCCAGGCAGGTCATGGGGCCCTGTAGGCGGCCCAGTCGTTGAACGTCCACTAAGCCGGATAAATGGAGAACTGGCAAGGTTGTGCCCAGTGAAGGGCCGCTTGCGCTACATACAGCACCGGAGGATTTCTGGAGTAGCAATGTACCATCGTCATGGGGTGCAGCTGTTGGACTCAGGCACAGATACTTCTAGCAAAGAACTTTGGTTGTTTACTTCGATCGCAGGTGGGGAGGGTGGCAGACCTGAGGGCCTTGGCCACCCTTGTGGCGGAAGTGGGACCTGCGAGCAGTAAACAGTGATTGAGGAGAGGCCGATTGGCGGACTCCATAGGCCAGCTCTGAGGGGGGATATGGTAAGCTCTCCGCTGGGAGGAAGTCACCACCGGCTGGGGAGGCTAGGGCGACAGAATTCGAGCCTCCTGGGCGTCCCAGGGCAGCCGGGTGGTAGAGGGGTGGGCCCTGGTAATACCGGACAAGGACCAGGGGTGCGGGCCCACCACTCTAAGGGGCAGGTGCACGGCACCTGGCGTAGGGTACCCAGTGCGAGATGCGAGCCAGATGGGGCTCCTCCCTTAGGGCTGGGAATGTAAGAGGATCATAAGGAATCTTGGAAAATGTGTTTATGAATATCAGATATGCATGTTATTTGCTTGTCATGTTTATTCAATGTACTGATTAAACATGGCCGTTTTTACCCCACAAGAATCTCTTGGTTATTGCAATGTGGGGAATTATGCATGTCTGTGTCCATGTCTGGGGGGAGGCGGGGGCAGATCTGGAGGGTACGGGTCCTATGCCAAGCGCAGAGTATCGCGAGGCGCGCACTTAGGACCCGGCACCTCCGGGCCCCGCCCCCCCTCCAGTTATGGTTGGGCGGCCGGGCGGCCCAATCGGCGGCCGGCCGCCTCCCCCCCCCCCTTTTTTGACTTCCGGGTCACGGGCGGCGACGCACGTCCGGAGTGGTGAGGGGCGGAGACCTTTGGCCTATTTAGGGTCAGGCACCAGTGACCGGGGTCTCTGTTCCCTCCACCACTCCGAGACTGCGTGCTGCCCCGTTGCTGCCCTCTCCGCAAGGTACGGCCTTTGAATTTAACTCCCACCCACCCGTCCCTGAGATTAAATGTTTTGAGGGGGGCCTTGTTGCGGAAGTGGGACCTGCGAGCAGTAAACAGTGATTGAGGGGAGGCCGATTGGCGGACTCCATAGGCCAGCTCTGAGGGGGGATATGGTAAGCTCTCCGCTGGGAGGAAGTCACCACCGGCTGGGGAGGCTAGGGCGACAGAATTCGAGCCTTCTGGGCGTCCCAGGGCAGCCGGGTGGTAGAGGGGTGGGCCCTGGTAATACCGGACAAGGACCAGGGGTGCGGGCCCACCACTCTAAGGGGCAGGTGCACGGCACCTGGCGTAGGGTACCCAGTGCGAGATGCGAGCCAGATGGGGCTCCTCCCTTAGGGCTGGGAATGTAAGAGGATCATAAGGAATCTTGGAAAATGTGTTTATGAATATCAGATATGCATGTTATTTGCTTGTCATGTTTATTCAATGTACTGATTAAACATGGCCGTTTTTACCCCACAAGAATCTCTTGGTTATTGCAATGTGGGGAATTATGCATGTCTGTGTCCATGTCTGGGGGGAGGCGGGGGCAGATCTGGAGGGTACGGGTCCTAAGGCCTGGATACGTCAAAACTAAAATCATGCCGATGTAAAGCAGTAAAGTTAAGGACATTAATATAAGGCCCGATAGGGACCCGTTTCAATGTCCGTTTTCAATTAGTACTGGGTCTGAGACCCAGCCCACTTAAAGTTCTGCATGTTCCTGAATGCGTGCATGTGAGGCAGCGTGGGGACAGGTGACCTAGAGAACCTGTATCACCCTGCCTCATTCATTTTTTTTCTGGTCAGCCTTACGTTTTCAACCAGTGAAATAGAGGATATGTAGGTCCACCTGAGGTGCTCCACATTATGAGAGGTGTTAAATAAGAGCATACACTCTACTGACCCGGCGCAGACCAAGAGTTTAGATTAGTGGGGTTGAGATATGTGTAGGGTTTGGCACGAAGCATAAAGAAAGAGAGAGAGAGAGAATGTGGCTCCTAGTGTACAGTGCCACAGGACGACAGTGAATCAAATGCATACATCCAAGGTTCTGCACCGTAGAGCACATCCCACTGATTGAGAATCTAAAACCTTCAAGTCCAATCTGAATCACCTCAGAACCCATACAATTCGAAGACCGTCTAGAAGAAGCTATGCGCAGAGGCTTGCTGCATGTACCCCACGCGTGGAGTAACATTTTCAGCACTTTGTGTAAGCCTCAAGTCTTCAACAACAATTACTCATTAGATCAAAGGCTCACATTGGAACTGTATTATTGGCCATTTTAAAACGTCAAGCTAGCTGTAAAAGAGCCCGAAGCTCTATAACCCTAATTTTGTCGATAAACTATTAAGACGTTGCCCAAGGACACAAAGTATCGCTCCTAAAAGACTTTGAACCACTAAGGTGTGACTGACACTAAGACGTGCACTAAACCAAGACGACTTCAGATTGAGTGAGACCGGGCGAGGGTGTATTCTAGCTTCAACGTCGGCAGCTCTGGCCGTTAAACCACACCCTGTAACTAGCACCCTATTTAATGGAAAGGAGACGTACACTACTGAAATAGCACATGCAATGGAGGTGGGAGCGGGCCACGGAAAGAAAGACTGCAAGCGGGTGGATATGCCGGTACAAGGAAGTAGAGAGGATGGTAAGAAAAGGGGAGAATTGGGAGCAAACGGATGGGAAGAGGTGAGGAATGAATGAGGCAGCAAGTGAGAAGAGGAGCAGAACTGAGTCAACTGAGTTTGGTAGAGGAGTAGGAAGAACTGCAGTGAAAGAAGATGGAACAGGAAGGATGCAATAGAGAGGGGGTGATAGGGAAGAGTGAGGGGTGGAGGGGAGATTTTAACGCGAGGGAGGAGGAGCGAGTGAATAGCGAGAATGAGGAAAATAGATGAAAGAGAGGGGGGAGGTGGAGTGAGAGCCCCCAATGGTGATTCACAGTGATAGTCAGTTCATGGGAAGGGGTATGTATCTTGGTCTGAAAGCAGAGGTGATCAGGGTTTGTAACAGCTGCTCTTTCAAATGTCAGACCTGTAAATCAAGGAACAGAGACGTGTCTGTTTCTACAGGTAAAGGTCCCAGCTCCCCTGCCACTTCACCTGTGATCCTATGTGTGTGTCCAAAGTGAAAACGTGTCATTTCTCCGCTTTCTCAAATGGAAGGTGTCAGGAAAGTGCCAAGTGACAGGTCTAAGGCCTTCTTTGAGAAAAAAATATAATTATGGCAGATATTCCTGAAATCCGAGAAAGCTGCAGCCTGGAATGGCCCGTTTTGTGCTGAAGGGAAAAACACACTTTGTTACAAACCGCAAACCGCTGCATTCTGGGACTTGTGGTATCGCCACCAATAACCACACATACAAAGTGCTGCTGAATCAAAAACAAAAAAGCTAAGACTGGCTGAAGGTGTCCCATCTAGCACTAGGCAGTTATGAAAGGTCGGTGTCATGAAGGAAAGAAAACTACCAACTAACGTCATGTGTCTCAGCTGGTCATGGGGGGTGACTGTCAAACAGTCTTGTTTCCAATCTAAGAGAGAGCCCAGGATGCTAAGTGTAGCGAAGGAGAAAACTAGGACTGGCTAAAAGTCATCCTCATGATTGGAAATAGTAGGCAACTATAAAAACTTTTTTGTGCAGTAGGCAATTCTAAACAGCACCAGGGCGCCCTCCAAAATGAAAATGATATTTCTTAAATAAAAAAAAAAGGAACTTTCGGTTGGCCAGCACTCAGGTTGCTAAAGTGCAAGTCCCCGGGTGTTATCTACAAACGTATTGCATTCTGGAAGTTGTAGTTGTGTTGCTTTATGGAGGCTTGAACTGAAGAAGAGGATTATTACACCTGCTGATAGCGGCTACAGGAAAGTCGGAGACTGCGAACATGGCGGCCGGCGGCCTGCTGACTTTAAACAATCTAATTAGCACAGATTACAGGTGTTCAACAGGAGATCCTGGACTAATTTGTATAATATCACACTGTCGTCCTGAGCCCCAGTAACTGCACCCCAAGTTTAATATGTGTCTGCGCATTTGTGAGGGGCGTAGAAAACACCCGCTCCGATACAAACGTTGGCACACCTCGGGTTTTGTATTTTTTATAAAATACCTGCAATTGAGGTAGCTGACATAGCAAAAAGTGAATATTAGGACATAGTACAAAAAAATACTAATGCTATAAAAACATAATGAAACACCTTTTACGGTTTTATCTTTTAAAGTGTTAGGATTTGGTGAGGGAAACGTCGTTGTGAAAAATGATAAATAAAATGTAATTTGACACACAATCGATAGTCGTACCTTACGTAGATGAACTTGAGTAAACGCTGTTACCATAAAATATGTGCTAAAACCCGTGTGTGTTTTTTTTCAAAAACCCGTATTGGCGGGAGAAAAATGGTGAAACGTGCACAAGACAAGTTAATGGATGGTAGTTTCCAGACGGGCAATGAAGACACGCATCTGAAAAAAAAATTAAGGCGCTACATTTTTGGGGAAATGTTTATTCAAAAACAGGAGAAAAGAAAACCTTTGTTTGAATTTTTTTTAACTAGCTTGTTTTTTGGAAGCTAAGAGTTATGCCTGGTATTCAGTAAAGATATGCATATACTACCAATAGAAAAACATATTGTAATGACACCGCGACTTTAAAACACTTTGAGTAAAATAGCTCAATGCTGATTGTATAGCTAAATAGAAAGACCATACAAACTGCTCTAGTTAATCAATAGGTTTCAGAACTGCTCTTAAAAGTATGGTTTAATGTGCATTCGCAATGAAACTAAAGACCGGCTTCGTAGCGCAAATGCACATAAATCGGCCATGAAGTAGGCGGGATGGTGATAAAAATATTGCACGTGCGGAGGGTAAAACCAATCTGGATGTCTTTCAACTTTTCACTAAGAAATGGAATTAAATTATAGTCAAAGGTATGTTGTTTCCACTTTTAGATCCCTGGTGCAGCCTCACGGCAGCATAGCCATTTTATAATTCTGGCAGATAATGCAGAATTAGTTTTTTTTAATAAGTTAAAACAAAATATGTAATAGAAAGGGTATTCATTGAACTCGGAAAGAGAAATAGATTTTTTGTAAGGATCACCGAGTCAGAAAAGTTCTAGATCAATCAACAAACACCAAAGGCCGATGATGTTTGGGCGATCTGGTCGAGGGAGTGAGTGAGAATGGCAGAGCCTTTTCTGCTGGGGGGTTTTCGGACGACCCGCCGCTCGGTTACCTCAAGGCAAAGCCTTGGATGGTTAGGCACATTGTAGTGCAAAAAATAAAAGATGCACAAAAGCTTTAAGATTCTTACTGACTTCTGGGAACATCGGGTTTCAGCACTTCCACTCTCACTGTTTGACTGCATTAGTAAGGGTTAATGGAAGGCAAATCCTTTAGACCAGATGCTGCTTGTACGGCCTGGTCTAAAACATGTATACTAACTTCGGTCATCTTTTCAAAACGCGTTTCAGTGTTTCTACAGCTTCAATGCGCAATGTCCTTGAATGCACCTCGAAGCTTACGCATGGCTGATTGGAGCAGAATATGCATAGAACGCTCTCAAGTTAAAAACGAGACACGGCCATGGCACTTGCCCTCCACCTCACTGTCCTCTCGTGGCTCTGTGCGTGTGACCATCCCACCCGGCGCAAAGGTGTGAAAGTTAAACGTTATTGCATGCAGCTCGGTACATGCACAAGACACGGCTATGGCACTCGTCCTCCACCTCACCACCAAAAAAAACCAAAAAACAAAACACCCCCGGCAAAATTCTTATCTACTCGTGACAATGAGCTGGCTCGGCCTGATGGGGGGACCCAGGGAGAGCCAGGCGCGAGCTGGTCTTTCCCTGGGTGCGTTCGCGCGAGCAATCTGGAAAGAGCAGGTGGGGCTGATTAGGGGAGTTGATAAAGGGGCTGGTAGGCGGCGGTTGGGAAGTGCGTAGCGGGAGGCATGGGAAGGGAGGTTCTTTTTGCTGGCTTCGCTTACTTGTTGACCTGTCCGGTGGGCCATGGAGGAGGCGTTGGAGGTCCGTAGGGCTGTCCAGACGCTCTGCGCCGCCGGGCGCGAGGATCTTCTGCGGCCCGGCGTGCCGGCGGAGGCGTGGGTGGGGTTGGCACGCCCCCCTCGCAAGGCTGCCGAGGGCGTGTCGCGGGCGGTGACTGCCTGCTTGTCACCCGGCCCGGAAGAGGAGGAGGACGGAGAGGCTGCCATGCCGGCGGTTTTGCCGCTGCCGGCTCCAGTTCCCGCAGTCTTGGGGCCCCCGCCGGTTGACCCGGGCGTCCACCAGCAGGTATGTTTGTTACCGTTGGGGAATGCTGGTTTGCGTGGGGCGCCCGGGGGAGGCGGGGGCGCTCTGTGGGCCGGCAGGCCCAGCGCTTGGGCGGGCCCCCTCCTGGCAAGGCGAAGAAGCCTCCGGTGTGTCCTGGGGCTAAACGGGGGAGGAGCCTCGATCCTCAGTGCCTCCCCCGGGCCCATGTTACTGCTCCTGTGCCCGGGGGTCACCCCCTTCCTGCGCCTGTATTGCCTGATGGGGCTTCGCCCTATTTGTGGGTTAATGGGCAGTGTTACCTGCTGTCTCCTGCCACCCCTGTGCTGGGACAAGCCCACCCCCCTTTACCCAGTGTTGTGGTCCAGGGCTGCCCAGAGTTTGGGGCCCCCCTCCCCCTTCTGAGTTGTCTGCTTTTTTCCCCTCAAGGGCCCCCTCGGCTACTGAATTTGTCCACTTAGGTGATGTGTCCTCCTCTCCACCCCCGCTGGCCCCCAGGTCCACGGCTCCTGGTTATGTGGGCATTCCTTCTGCTTCACCGCAGCCACAGGCTTCTGGTGGGTTGGGTTTGGACCTTGGTGGGGCACCCTCTGCCTCCGATCAGGTGCTGTTCTGGGCTTCTTGTGAGATGCCCGGTGTTTCCCAAGGTGGTTTGGAGGACGGGTCGGGTGGTGGTTCTGGGTTTGCGCATGTGGCTGGGTCTTCGGTGGGTGTTTCACTTGGCTCTGTGGGGGGTGGCATTCTTGCAGGTTCTTCACAGTCTGGCTTGAGCGGCCGCAGTTTTCATGTTGCACCTCCAGCTGGGTGGCTGTTGGCTGGTTCTACGGGCTTGGGGACTGTCCCTACGGCTGTTTCCAGTAGTGGGATCACGGGAGAGTTATCTGGAGCGGATCTCTCTTCTGCAGCTTTGCGCGCGCGGCGCTTTAATGACATTGATTGGCAGTTTTATGATGGGGGAATTCGCGATGGGGCTCTGCCAAGTGGCAGTGCGCAAGTTTCATTTTCCGGAGATGTTTTACATTTGAATATGCAAGATGATGATTTGGAAGAAGGGGAATTAAGGGATAAGGATGTTGGGCTTTTGGCAGCACGGGCCCAACGGGGTGGGGTGGGGTGGGGCAACCCCCTGTTCCTCGTATCTTGCAGGAGTCATGTGCGGACCACGCAGCGGTACGTGAGGCAGCGAGGAGTAGACCGTCTCAAGGGGATCATGTTGCTTTTCAGCAGAAGTCGGCCCAGTTGCCAAGAGGTAAGGATGAATGGTGGGCTGTTTGGACACCAGGGGAGAGTCTCCCGGCTAAGCGTACCAGATCAATTGGTACGGGTGATGGGGTTATTGGTGAGCGAGTCGCTCTGGCACCGCGACTTGAGCGGCCGGCGAGTTTGAATGTTTCAAATGTGCAAACTACAGGGGAATTTTCTGCCATTGGGACTGGGGTGGCTGTTACAAAGCTTGTGACGGAGGATAGTATCCTGCCCAAGAGATTGCCTTATTCTGGGGTGGGGATGCCTTTGGGGTCTCATTTGTCTGAGAAAACTAAAATTCGCATCTGGAGTGGTGAATTTATGGATGTGTTTCGGCTTCTCCATAGAGATGTCCAAGCTAAGGAAGGGTCGAAGGAGGAGGAATTGGAGTTGGCTCGGAGGCCTTGAGTCCCGAAGTCTATTGAGAACTGGACATCGGCTTTTTTAATTTATGCTAGTGTTTATTGCCAGCGTCATCCGAGTAAGGCGGTCGACATGTTTAAATATGCTGATGTCATCCGTAAAGCTCATAGTTACTTTGGAGGCTTTGCCTGGCTGTCGTATGACGAGGAGTTCCGGGCCCGTATGAGTGTTTTCCCGGAGCGTTCCTGGGGTGAGGTCGATGCGGAGTTGTGGCTCCAGTGGATGGCGTCTGCTCACCCGCCTGCTACGACCCATACGGCTAGCGGCCAGCCGGTGCATTATCGGGCCTTTCCATTTCGCCCGCTCTTTCCGGGGCGGGGGTTTGGGGCAGAGGGCAGTCCTCCACATCTTGCGCGTGCTGGCATTTTAACAGAGGTTCGTGTAACCGGCCAGCATGCAGATATAAGCATGAGTGTGCGCAGTGCGGGGGGCGACATGCTCTCACCCAGTGTTTTCCCGGACAGCGTTTTGGAGACCAAGGGAGGGGTACCGGGGGCAGGGGACAACCTTCGCACTTTGTATCTAAGGGCTCCTACTCCTATTAAACTGGACGTACTTGATTTGTGGTTGGTGGACTATCCTGATTTTGAGGCTGCTAAGACTTTGTCCTGGGGTTTCAGAGTTGGTTTCAGGATTGGGTACCAGGGCCCACGGTTGGGTAGGTGGTCTGATAATCTAAAGTCTGCGAAGGAGTGCCCCCAGGTTGTGCAGAAGAAGTTGGATGCTGAGCTTGCGGCGGGTAGGATTGCTGGTCCTTTTCTTAGCTGTCCTATCCCTGATTTGATAGTCTCTCCGCTGGGTGTGGTCCCCAAAAAGGCGGCTGGGGAGTTTCGCCTCATTCATCATCTGTCTTGGCCTGAGGGTGCCTCCATCAACGACTTCATTGACCCGGCTGATTTTACAGTGGCATATGCTTCCATGGATGACGCTTTGCGGCTCGTTCGCACAGCGGGTATTGGTGCCTTGCTGGTGAAGAGTGACATTCAATCGGCTTTTCGGCTTCTGCCCATTCATCCTTGGGATTTTGGTCTCTTGGGTATGCACTTTGGGGGCTGTTTCTATGTGGATAAGGTATTGCCAATGGGCTGCTCGGTGTCCTGTGCCCTCTTCGAAACATTCAGTACGTTTCTGCAGTGGCGCTTCACCTTCGTCAGCGGCCACGCCCTGTTCTGTCATTACCTTGATGACTTTCTTTTCATTGGTGAGGGTCAGTCTGGGCAGTGTCAGTTGGCTTTGGAAATCTTCCAGGATATGTCCACGGAGCTGGGTGTCCCTTTGGCGCCGGATAAGACCGAGGGTCCGTGCACATCTCTGACTTTTCTGGGGATTGAAATCGATACCCTGGCTATGATGGCACGCTTGCCTGCTGATAAAGTACGGGAGATGTCTGACTTCATCAGGTTGGTGTTGGGCGAACGCAAATTGGAACTTCGGAAGGTTCAGAAGCTTTTGGGATATCTGAATTTTGCGTGTCAGGTTGTTCGGGCGGGTAGGACGTTTTGTAGGCGTCTGGGCCTCTCGATGTCCGGCGCCAGCCTTCCTCATCATCGGGTGCGCATTACTACAGCTGTCCGTGCCGATTTGGGTGTCTGGTTGCGTTTCCTGCAAGATTTCAACGGCGTGTCCTTGTTTTTTGCGGATGAGGACATTGTCTGGCAGGTGCAGCTTTTCACGGATGCATCTGGAGCTAATGGCTTTGGCATCTTTTGGGAAGGGCGTTGGTGCGCGGCTGGCTGGCCAGTGAATTGGCGGGAACAGGGTCGCAGCATTGCGTTTTTGGAGCTCTTCCCGTTGTTGGTCGCTCTGTACATCTGGGGGGAGGAGTTTCAGAATCGTTCTGTATTGTTCCACGTGGACAATATGGCAGTGGTTGACTTCGTTAACAGGCAGAGGGCCCGAGATTTGCGTGTATTGAAGCTCTTGCGCGCTTTCATGTTGCGGTGTTTACAACTGAATATTGTCTTTAAAGCTAGGCATGTTCCAGGAGACACTAATTGCATCGCTGATTCTTTATCTCGCTTTCAGTGGTCAGAATTCCGCAGATTGGCTCCCGGGGCGGACCTAGAACCGACGGCGATCCCACAGTACGTATGGGCATTGGGGGATTGAGGGTACAACAGTTGGTCGAGAATTCAGTGGCTGCCTCCACCCGTCGGAGTTATTTGAAGGCCTGGCATGAGTTTTTGCAGTTTGGTGAGGAGATGACGGGTCCGGCACGGGCTGTGTTATCTGATGAACAATTCTTGTTGCAGTTTGTTTTGCATTTGGCGGACAAAGGCCTCTCTCACACGACCATTTCGGGCAAGTTGGCTGGGGTATCTTTTTACAGTCAGCTTTGGTGGGGGAGGGATCCTGTTGGGGGGGTGTTGGTTCGGAAAGTTTTAAAGGGTTTGGGTAGGCTACAGGCTGGTGCTCAGAAGCTACGGCAGCCGGTGACCTTTGATTTGCTTCAGCTGCTTTTATCAAACTTGGAGGTGTGCTGTTATGATGCTTTTGAGTGTCAGAAATTTCGTTTGTGTTTTGTGTGGTTATTCTTTGGGGCGTTTCGGGCCTCTGAACTACTGGGCTTGAGGGATAGGGTGGGTATGACCAGCAGTGAGGTGGTGGTGGAGCGTGACAGGGTGTGTATGTGGTTGCGTGTGTCCAAGACTGATCAGATGGGGAGGGGTAAGTGGGTGTTTTTGGGGAGGAGCGGTGTGTCTTCTTGCTGCCCTGTAGGGGAATGGGAGGTTTTTCTGTCTTTCCCTCACTTTGCTCTGGGGGCAATTTTTTGTCATGCTGATGGCAGCCCCATTATTGTTTCTCAGTTGTTGGCTGTCCTCCGTAAGGTTTTGTTGGGTCTGGGGCGGGATCCTTCGCAATTCGGTACCCATTCATTCCGGATTGGGGCGGCGACAGAGGCCGCCAGGTTGGGGTGGGATTGGTTACAAATTCGTCGCATTGGGCGTTGGCGCTCGAGATATTGTGAGTGTGAGAAGTATGTGCGTAAGTAGATCGCTTTGCTTTGCCTAACATTTCTTTTTCTCCTAGGTCCTTGGCACTTGGTCGCTGGAGCAAAAAGGAGGGTGTGGATCCTTGGTCACTCTTTTGTTAAAAGGGCTGCTGTAGCCGCTGCACGTCAGCTTTGTGGTAGATCTCTTGGTTTAAGCAGTCTGACACATGAAGTTTCCTGGCATGGCACGGGGGGCATGCGTTGGGGCGGCCTCTTTCCCGCCTTGGCTGCTCTGGTTTCAGGGGGTTGTGGGGGCCCACCGGATCTACTGGTGTTGCACCTTGGGGAAAACGACTTAGTTTCTTTATCAGGTTTGACTTTGCTCAAGTTAATGAAACAGGATCTCGACGTCATCAAGACCACCTGGGTGAGCACCATGGTGATCTGGACTGAGTTTGTGCCTCGACTGAAATGGAATGGGGCGAGGAGTTATTCAGCCATGGAGAAAGCCAGACGCAAAGTGAATCGAGCTATGAGACTTTTTTGTAACCATTTATGTATATACAGTTTGGCTCATCATCATCTGAAAATTTCAGAGACGCATTTATTCAGTGAGGACGGGGTCCACCTGTCCCAATTGGGCCTTTCATTTTACCTTTTAGAGCTACGGGACTTGATAGCTAAAGTACTTCAGGTGCAGTTGTGGTGTGCTCCTTCCCTTCCTCCTTGTCTTTGAGTGGGGCAGGAAAACGCTAAAGGTTTTCCTGGGTGGCGGTTTTGCTAGTGGGGTGGGCAGCCTGGAGCGGGTTGGCCATCCTGAAGGGTAGCTCATTGGGTAATCCAGGGGGTATTCGTCAAGAGTTAGTTTCGGGTTCAGTTAGGTTGGGATGTTTAGGCATGCTGTGAAGATTTGAATTTTATTAAATAAATAATTAATGTGTTCAAGATGTATTATGCACCTGTCTTAAAATAAAGTGGCCTTTCTTGCTCCTAGAAGAAGTGTGGACAGTGATTTCTTGCGCGAGGGGGGACCCAGGGAGAGCCAGGCGCGAGCTGGTCTTTCCCTGGGTGCGTTCGCGCGAGCAATCTGGAAAGAGCAGGTGGGGCTGATTAGGGGAGTTGATAAAGGGGCTGGTAGGCGGCGGTTGGGAAGTGCGTAGCGGGAGGCAAGGGAAGGGAGGTTATTTTTGCCCCACCCACCCTCCCTCTTTTTTTTCCTCTAGTTAGGTTTTACTTTGCGGTGCTCTAGGCGCTGCTCTGGTCTTCGGGCCTTGCCACTTTTAGGACAGGTGTCTTGGTCTGTTAGGAGGCGGTTTTGCTAGTGGGGTGGGCAGCCTGGAGCGGGTTGACCATCCTGAAGGGTAGCTCATTGGGTAATCCAGGGGGTATTCGTCAAGAGTTAGTTTCGGGTTCAGTTAGGTTGGGATGTTTAGGCATGCTGTGAAGATTTGAATTTTATGAAATAAATAATTAATGTGTTCAAGATGTATTATGCACCTCTCTTAAAATAAAGTGGCCTCTCTTGCTCCTAGAAGAAGTGTGGACAGTGATTTCTTGCGCAAAATCGTTATGAGATTATGGCGTGTTTTCGTCCGCTCCAGACAGCCTAAACGTTGCAAGATCTACGCCAAAGATAAACAAGAGGAAGGGGGTCACGCCCCCAACCACGACCACCGCTTGCTTTTGTCGGCAGGGACTGACACGGCTGTCAGGGATAAGAAACAGATGGCACACTGCACGTAATTAAGTGCGAGCAAAGGGGAGGAAAACTGTAGATACGCGCCGCTGCCTCGGGACTATAAGGAAGACACCATAGGGCCAAAGGCCAACAGAAAGCAAGAAAACAAAAGCAATGCCAAACTTTAACCAATCACGAGGGGCAAGAGAAATTACACAGAGGTGAAGCCAATATACGGATTACTTCAGTCTCGCTGATACAGCGCATGTAGCGCATGCAACACGAGACCAAAAAACAGCTCCTGACCTAGTGTGCAGAGCCTTCATTTAATATGTTGCAAAAGAGATTTCTGATATTTGTATATTTACCTACACATGAGCATGATAAATGAAACTCGTTTAACGATAATTTCTTATGCTTTGCAGCAGTTAACTTAGAGTTTCTAGTGGCTCAATTCGGTGTAGTTTCTGAAATTTATTTGTTTTCGGTGTATTAATTGGTGAATTTTCCTCCTGGGAAAATGTCACTCATAGTCGTTAAAATGTCCCTCATTGACTGCTATGCTCGTATGGTCTTTGCATTCTGGTCCTGGGGTTTTGTTATTACCATTACAAAAGGAAAGCAGCCAATGTCTGGATGCTAATCGATCTACCCTCGGATTGTAGGCCTACGTCAGATCTCTGCCTCCACCACGACTGGTCATATGTGTTCAGAAGCATTGACAACTTCCTGTCTTTAAAGTTACTGTCCTCTCTTCCCTTTAGCTGCCAAATAATCATGTGACACTTTAGGTTGCTCACAGTCTTTAGCCAACAGTGCTGTTAGATTTGGGGGTCTCTGGTTGGCACAGGTAAGGCCTTGTGAGAAGCAGGGACCCTCTCCTGTAGTCAGGATAAAGGGATTACCCTCTAAAATAACCCTTGCTCACCCTCTAGGCAGTTTGGCGCGAGCAGACAAGGCTTATCTCAGAGCGTTATAAGTTAAGCATTTGTGAACACATACAGTAACTCAGCGACAACACCACATATGGACACCACACCAAGGTTTGTATAAAAATAATTATCTTTTATATAAAGGCTTAGCACAAGACCCAAATAACGTAAAAATAGGCCACAATACTGTTAGGATTGTAGTTCTTGTTCAAAAATGCATAGTTTTCACTTCTATGCGCTTTGCGCTGTCTATGCGGCTCTCTCAGGGAGGATCGTACTTGGAAAAAGTTAAATAAGCGCTGCAGACTCTCCGGTCCGGTGCGCACACAGTCACAGTGCGAGTCTTACAATTACCTTTGATCAAGACGTCCGACGCGGACAGTGCGCGGTGGGTTTAAAGGTGAACCAGTAGCATTGTTGGCCTCTCTGCGGTGCGGACCCCGGCGCATTGCAAGGCGGCCGGTACGCTGTGAGCGTACGGACCGTACTCAGCCTTGCGGTGCGCTCCGGACACGAATTCCAGCGGCAGGGGTGCGGCGACAGTGCGGCTCGAAGGGGAGAGGGTGAAGTGGTGTGCGGGCGGCCCTTCTTCTGACGGTGCGAGCTACGGCTCGTATGGAGCGGAGTCACCCGGTGCTGGGAGGCCACGGGCTTCACAGCGGACAGGGTTTACGAGGTGCACTTAGGTCGGGGTTCCAGCGGCAGGAGAAATCTGGCAATGTCCAGCAGCTCTGAATGCAGGGGGAGTCCAATAGTCCTGGCACTCTGTTCAGGGGGCAAACTCACCCACAAGCCCTTGGAGATCTTTTTAGAAGCACAAGTTGAACAAAGTCTTTTCCAGTCTTTTCCTCTCCTCTCGCAGCAAGGCAACCACTGCAGGCCAATCCCCCAGGTAAGGGACAGTACTCCTCCTTGCAGCTTTCCCAGTTCCTTCTCGTCGGGCAGAGGTTCTTCTTGTTTCAGCAGGATCTGATTTCTGGGGAGCAGAGCCCCAATATTTATACCACAATTCTTTTGTTCTTTCAGGCCAGAGGGCCTTTGCCCAGTTCAGCCCAGTTCTGGAGCACTTTGTTTACAGGACTCTGGCTTGTCTTTTCAGTGTGCAGGGCAGAGACATCAGACGCTCCACAGGAGGTGGAGCCAGCATTGTGGTGGTAGAGCACAGCCCTATTCAGAGTTTAGGTGCACTCCTCCCACCCATGTGGCTGTAATCTTCCTATTCACCACCTGGCTGCCCCAGCCTGTCTTCTGGAATTCCCCAGCCCTGTCACTAACAGAAACCAGACAGCAGATACACATCCTAGCAGAGGCGTGCTGAAAAGGTTAGGCAAGCAAACACCAACTTTCTAAAAGTGGTATTTGCAAACACAGAATATTAAAACTACCTTTTCTAAAAGATGTATTTTATTATTCTGAGTTCAGGCATACTAAACTTGAATTTCTACCATGTTCCCTGAGTCTGTTAGGAATGTAGATTGTAACAATTCTAACAGCCCATTCTGACCTATGCGAACAGGTAGCCTTGCAATAGTGAAAAACGAAAATGGCTGTAATTCACTATTAGGTCATGTCACACACATCAGGGCTTGTCCTACCTTATACCTACAATGCACCCTGCCCTTGGGCTTACCATAGGGGTGACTCAAATGAAGTAAAGGGAAGGTTTAGGGACTGACAAGTGGGTACACTTGCCCAGTGAGCATGACAGTACCAGACTGCAGGCAGATTCTGCAATGGCAGACCTTAGACACAATTTACCAGGCTGCTTCTATGGGTGGCACAAGCAGTGCTGCAGGACCACTAGCAGCATTTGGATTTACAAGCCTTGGGCACTCCTGGTGCACTTTACTGGGGTCTGACAGTAAAACAAATAAGCCAATCATGGAATCCAATTAATGTATACATTTTATACAGAGAGCACTTGCACTGTGGCACTTATTGGCAGTGGCACAGTGCTCTGAGCAGCTAACACCAGCAAAACACATGAGGCACAGTAACAAAAAGTGGAAGGGAGACCCAAGCCAAGGTGCCAGATCTAACAAATGCTCTGAGCGCATTGATGTCTGAGCTAACTTTGCTGTGCTAGAAGCAAATCTGCAAGTACCAACAAGTATTTGCAATGCAATAGGTCTCGCATTTACACAAGTTTAAGCTATTGGCTTGTTAAATGACGATGCCTTTTATTTATGTTTTAAAAACAAAAAACATAAATAAAAGGCATTGTCATTACAATGCCAATACTAGCTCAAACTTGCATAAATGGTAGACCTATTACATTGTAAATGCTTTTTTTCAGAAGGGGGCTCGCAACATGAGCTTTCTTAAACTGTTGCTTGCTCCGCTCTTTTCTTCAACCTACTCTCATATCATTCTAATCCCGCATTCCGTAATCCCTTCCAGACTGTTCCATTTCTCACCATGCACAGCACCATGGCAAGCTACATATTGGAGGTGAATAAGGGAGACTGGCATTTCCTTCTACCAGTAGGTATTTTTGAGCATGGAAAGGAACTTCAGGGCAGATTTACAAGCCCCATGCGCCGCCGTTGAACCACGTTGAGTGACGCAGCCTGCTAAGGGATATTTACAAGCACAGATAAAGTCACCCTCCGTGACTTAACCTGTGCTTGTAAATATCGCCCCTGTTCACGCAGCACTTTGCGTGTTAGGGGCGGGACATGGGTGTTGCTGTGGGTGTTCCAACGCAACACCCATGTCCACTGATTTCCAGATTTACGAGAAATCATAAACCTGGAAATGCTTCAGTTTGCTGCGCCACCATAGGGGTGGCATAGCTTTTCTCCTCGTTTTTTCCTCTTTCAATGTGTGCTGCATTCTCCATCATGCATTGAAAGAGGAAAATGCCTTCAGTGATTGCTTTTGTGCAGGAAGGGGCCCCTACCTTCATAAAAGCAATCTCCCAATGGCACAGGCATCCTTACACCATGGTGCTAGGGTGCCTGTGTCGGGGCAAGGCAGCTGTTTCTGCGCAGCGCTGGGGAGAGCACAGGAAAGAGACAAATCCTTGTAGATATGTCTCATTCCTGTGCTCTAAAAGTGCTGCAGCGTGGTGCAGCCCAAGGGCTTGTGGAGCCACGCTGCGGCACTTTCTTGTAGATCTGCCCCGCCATTTTTACAGTCAATGAAGTTTGGCCACGTTCTGACCTTTTTGTTTTATAACCTTAGGAGCCTGTCAGGGAGTTTCTTAGGCAATACTCTGCGTGACCTCTGGGAAGACATTGCATTTTTGGGGTACCGTTGGGGGTGCAAATAGTGAGTTTGTAGAACTAAATTTATACATTGTGATTTGATTTATAGCCCTGGGCCTGCTGAGTATATAGTGGTTGGAATAATGAGCTGGTGTGTAGTGGAGTGACATGGCGAAGTCCCTAATGTACTGCCAGTGATAAACAGGGTCTGCATAATGTAAACTGGCTGTTAAAGCTGAGTTTTGTCATTGAAAATGTTGGGTCTGCACAGCGTGTCAAGGGTGATAGTTTGTACAGTGTACCGTGGAAGACACACATCTGCAGTGTGTGTGGTCTTTTTCAGGCCTTGGTATCTAGTGTATTGTGAATGACGAAGCAGTGTGTGTGTGCACATTAATTTACTGTGGAGTTTGCACAGTTGACTGTGCACAAGGTATTGCATGTCGTGTCTGTGTGTGCAGTGGCTGACAGAGTACGGTGTGTGACAGCTGGCCTTGTCATGTACTGATAGTGACAATATTCTGTACAGTAGCACTATGGGTGATAGATAACTGTGCATAGTCTAATGACAATTGAGCTTATTGGGAATGGCCATTGTTATGGATGACAAGAGTTGAGTGTTCAGTGTATTGTAGCTGGATCTGATAGGTAAGTGTACTGCAGGTGACAGAGGTGTGTCTGTGCGTTGTAAGGTGGGTGACACTCCTAGCTGTGCACAGTGAACTGATATGTGCAATGAACATCCATCATGTACTGCGAGTGAAAGATGTAGGTCTGTCTGTATAGTGCACCACTGCATTGCAGGTGACAGGTTTGGGTGCTTATTGTACTTTACAGTTGACTGAAGAGAGGGTATTGTGGGTGACATCTCAGTGCATGGTGTATTGCGATGCAGCCGAGTGTCTATTGGTAACAGATGGATGTGCAGTGTATTGTATTTGACAGCACTTGCCTGGCCCAGTGTACTGTAGTGACAGGAGGCTGTGTACTGTACTATAGGTGACTGCTATACTGTGGACGGAGGGTTAATGACCATTGATTGTGCACTGTTGGAAGCTGGTTGGGAACAGTTACTGAAGCTCACTCCTAGCCGTACATTTTACTTTAGGTGACAGCAGGATGTGTGGTGTACTAGAAGTGACAGCTGATTGTGCACCATTAGTGACATCTGTCTGCACAGGGGTTGTCAGTCAGCTTTGCATACTAAGATGTGGGTGACACATGGCTGTACATAAAATAAAGTAACAACTGATTGCATTTTATAGTTCATACTAGGTTCCTGTGCACAAATAGTGACAGCTGGTTGTGCACAGCGTAGAAAAGTTAGCAAGAGCCAGCTGTTGTTTGCTATGAGTCACACCTGGATTTTCGTGTATGACAATTGGATTTGATCAGTTAGCGCTAGATAGGGAGCAGTGTACTGTATGTGATTGCCTTCTGTTGTGTACTCTAGGTGGCTGTGCATAAAGCCCCGTGGCTGTAAGCTGAGTAAAACATAGGTGCCAGCGGGCTCTGAAGTGTATTGTGGTTGGCAGCCAGGTTTGTGTTTTCCAGCTGGCGGAGCCGCTCTTGCACTGTGTATCGCGGGTGACAGGCCTAGGCATGCAGCGTGTTTTGGTATAAAGCTACTTGTGTAGGGTATGGTAGTTGAACTACACAGCATAGGCTATTTGGTGGGTGCTTGCAGGGTATTTTGGTGTCATAGATCTGCTTATTATGGGGGACATAGCAGAGTGCTTACAATATGTAAACAAGCTAGGTTGAATATATATGTACAAAATAAGCATGCATTCTTTACAGTGTGCAGCTGCCTGCACATGTGTACCCATTACAGAGCATTGGTGCATTGTCCCCAACTTTTTTTTCAGTACTGGGAATAGTGTGGAAGGCAGCATGGGTGGTTCTGATGTGCAAAGCACCATACCCTGTTCACAGGGATTTTAAGACGGCAGGGGGTCAGGTAAACTATGTCTCTTTTAAGAGGAGTCAATGGCAGTTATCTTCAAAGAAAGGCTATATTCAAGTATAGGAAGAGTAACCCCCAGCAGCCGTTCCTTGTCCAGCAAAGCCACTACTGCTCCTAGATTCCACAATCCAGAATCCAGTGACAGAGCTAGCCGTTGCTAAGGTCCGGTTACCAGAGTAATAGAACCAAACATTTCACATTAACAAGTTAATAGGACATAACATATATCCTCTTTCTGGGGGAGCGTGGCCGAGCCAGCCAAGATAGCGGACACCTCTCCTTGAGGCTCCAGCCCACTCCCGCCCATAATCCACGAAATGGCCTGAATTTAAACCCTAAAGGCGTAAGGACCGCTCAGGTGTGATCGAAACCCCGGCGCATGAGACGGCGGCGCGCGCGGAGCACCCCCGTGAGATCACCCGAGGCGAACACACAAAATGGCGGGCCAACTGCGGGCCGATGTGACCCACTGAACGTCAGAGCACACATGCAGGACCCAGCGGTTGGAGAGCGGCGGTGACAATATGGAGACCTTGCATGCCAGGTGAGGGGCGGCGACCCCTGTATGACTGCTGAGGGGCGGCCGACACATGGTGGAACGCGGGGTGGGGGCCCCACTGTGCTGTGAGGGAGTGCTGCGATAACGCCCCCCCCCCACTCTGGGTCCCCTCCCTGCCTGAGGAGTGTGTGTGACGGCGAGAGGAGCGGCGAGGGAGACACGTTTAAATCTGCACCGCAAGAGAGGCGACCGCGGTGATCCAGGCCCTGGGCCCTGCCTGCAGCATGCAAAGTGAGGGCCAGAAGACGACCCCACCTGCCTCGGCGAGGGGTGCGGCAGTGAGCGCCCCGATCAGCAAGAGAAGGGGGGAAATTCCACCTCGGTGTCCCACGACGACGTAGATTGCACAGGGCCCCTAGGCCCCGTGCATACACTGAGATCTGCGCGAGCCAGGAGAGTAGCAGAGATGGGCAAGTGAGGGGACTACAGCACGTTGCTATGCCTGCCCAGCACACAACCTGGTGATCTCCTGCCACACCGGCCCTGAGAGGACGAACAGCAAAGCCCCTGAGCTCCATCTAAGCCACAGTCGACAGGCCCTGACACATGATGGCTCCCTATTTCATGGTGAATCTTGAAATACGAGAGAGGGGGTGGATGTTGCGACTGGCAGGCAGACAGGAGACAACGAGAAACCCTGCCCCCAACCCGAGGACTAACTAGACTGTATAACTATCATTTTCGCAGTGCAGCGGTAGACCCCCAAAGCAGGCACCCGCTTGATACCAATACAGGTGGCACTCCACCAGCACTGCGTCCGAAGTATAGGGGGTGGCCCAACAGCACCGGCCTCGGATCAACCTCATAGGACTACGCCACCACCTCGACACCGCACCCCACCATCCGAGAACGGGCGATAAGTGCCCGCGTGGAGATGGCCTCCGGGATCGCCGCTGCTTGCCTGCTCCATCCCTAGCTCACGAAGGGAGAAAGACCGCGCTGACCCTGAGAGAGCTGGGCGCTCCTGGGTGGACACAGCAACGTAGTAGACACCTGCGGACACAAGGCCAGGGTCGAGAGCCATCAGTCACCGGGGGCTGCGGGACGGGAGCGAAACCCCTCATCATGGGTCGCCAACGCGCAGTGGGGACGACCCACACCTTAGAACAACAGAGAACAGCACCCCCGACACCAGTGATGACTAGATCACAAGAGGAACCCAATAGGGAAGACTCAATGTCCAGAAAACTAGACCAAGTCCTTGCTGCCATAGAACACTCCAGAGTTGCGATGGAAAACAAATTCGACGTCCTGGCCACTGACCTCAAAATTCTTCGAGATGACCACAGGAAACTAACAAATAAAGTAATTCAGGGTGAAAAGACGATGCAGGCAATAGAACCGCAAGTGCAGCAGCACCACCACGCTATAAAAGACTTGCAATCCCATATCAAGGCTCTGGAACATAAAACAGACGATTTGGAAGGACGTTCCCGGAGGAGCAACATTAGAGTTATGAACTTACCGGAGGGGGCAGAAGGGGCCGACCCGATCAAATACATCACAGACTGAATTGCATCCTTTACGCCCGCCAATGACTTGACCCCCTACTACTCGATTGAAAGGGCGCACCGGGTCCCAGCTCGCAGACCTAGGCCGGACCTGCCGCCACGACCATTCTTGATGAAACAACTGAACTATGAAGACAGGGATACCATCCTCCGAGCAGCTAGACAACATGGGCGACTGCAAGAAGAGGATGAACAGGTGATGCTGTTCCCAGACTATTCCAGAGCGGTACTGCAGCAAAGGGCCACCTTCCAGGAGGTAAAACACACCCTGCATCAAAAGAAGATACAATATGCCCTTCTTTTCCCTGCTAAGCTCAAAATTATCCACGACAGCGCCACGCACTTATTCACGGATCCGAAAGATGCAGATACCTGGGTAGAACAGCATATGTTGCGCCCTACGAATGCCACAGACACACAAAATGGACGACCACTGAGACGGTCGGAGCGGCGGTTGTGAAGAGTCACCCTCACGCAGCTCAGTGCACGTTCCAGCCTGGCTGGGACCGGCTCCCCGTACCTCATGCAAATCATCGCTGAACGCAAGAAGGTGTTGTAGGCAGTTGCCTCCCTGGACCCCACGGAAGGGGGATCGGACGTGGAGGGAGGCCCACACCTGTTCAGCTCCAAAGAAGAGGGCAGTGACTTGCCAGCATCCAGAGAAAGCTCAATGACACCTCCAATAGTGACACCTCAATCGGCTGACACACTGATATAATGGACTAATAGACGCTAGGAGCGCACAGCAAGATTAGCACAACCCGGAACTGAACCACACACACGAAGGAAATGCCATCCAGTCACGGAGATGTAGGGTTGCGATCGTCAAGTCTTACTGTAGTGCTTACACTAAAGAGTGTTACTCTATCCCAGCAAGAGCAGCCAAGAACAGATGTGGCGCAAGTGGGCACATTTCCAAAGTCTCTCAAGAAGGTGCGGCCCCGCCGGTGGAGGTCGAGGAGATGAAAAGCCACTACCCTACAACAACGAACTAAAGCCTACATATGAAAACCAGTTTGGACGTATCGCCCCGAGCAGTAGGTCCCCTAAGTTGGGAATGTTCCCCAGAGTTTCAGTTTGTCCCCCGTTGTATCCTTAACTTCCCAGATATCCTCAAGCGGGTGAGGAGAAGAGAATGGCCAGTGCAGGTTTTTCAAGAGAAGGTGGGTGGTGGGGGGCTGGTCGTGTTTGTTGGGGGAGGGGACGGTACACCCAGGGAAAAACACGGACTACTCTTATGACACATGACGCATAAAGTACCAAACACAGACATAAATTTGTCAATCTAAACGTCAGGGGAATGCATACAGCCAATAAGTGGTACTCTGTCTATGCCTATATTAAGAGGCGAGCACCCAGTGATGGTAAAATACCCCTCACACACCAAAAGGACCCTTGGTGTCATGCTTCATCATTGGGGTCTTCGCACCCCTCTACGGGATGCGGTGTGCTGCGACCTACGATTGCGCGGGAGCACTTTATTAGATGACTGTGTGTGGTGTATGTGAGCGTTTTTGTGTTATGTGCGTGAGTGGTGAGGTTATCGGCGAGTGATGTTTAAAAAGGGCCTGGCTCGTGGGGTAGACTCAAAAATAATTTTAATGGGCCCCCGGACTGGCGCTATTAAAAGGTGAAAGAAGCGGAGGTGTGGTATGCAGGGCAATGTGCATCACTTCCTGTGTGTGTGTGTCAACATGTTTCGGAGTCAGAACTCCTTCTTCAGGACGGGGTACACAAATCCCCACCTTACTCATGTTTCTCTACTTAAAAATGTGGTTTATTTACAAAAGTGAGATATAGTGCAGGTTATGCAATGCACCTACAAATTTTGTTTTCTTTGTCGCTATTCAGCCAACCTGCAAAAGAAGGGGACAACATTTTTTTTCTGGTGGTCCACTCCTTAGCATATATTAGGCTCAGTGACCTGTGGGAAAAATAAATTGGTGCGGGCTCCGATCTCTCATGGGATGTCATTCTATGCGTGAAATCGTGCCTGGCGTGAAAAAGGGACAAGGACAAGACATACATACACTCAACATAAAGCACACACTCTAAAATTAATTTGGTTGCTCATCAAATGGCCTTGTGGTGGTGATAAGGTTCAAGAGTTTAAGTTAATACAGTAAAAAGCACAAAAAGAGCATACTTTTATGAATTCATTCCAGTGCCTCGTGAGCCTTAGGAACGTAGGAGTCCTCATGCCGGTTCGCTACCTGTAAATGATGCAGAGTTTGAGCGTTTTGCAGCACTTACATTGTCGCTGGACTGATAGTCTATTCCCATTGTTTGTATACTCACGAAGCCTAAGAGAATATGCCTCCTGACTGCCTCCTACGCGGCTCCGCTGAGAGTGCGGTGTCTGCAGGTAGGGTCTCATGTTAAATACTCGTTGTAATTGCCAATTAGCCTTGTAATCAGCAATTAAGTGGTCGGATGTGCCCTTACTTGGGTATTCCGGTGTTCGTGGCCGCATACCACCTGTGTTGACTGGCCGGATTCACCGTGCATGCGCGTTAAAGGGACGCGTCTATGCGCATGTGCGTTAGGATGCGGTCTCTAACCAGAGGGTGCGCAAATCATCAGTGTTCTATGTTGCACTACTGGAGCATGCGTGGCGTGTGTGCCTCGTGAAGTAGTGATTTTTTTGGCTCATGTGTTGGAAATGTGAATACATAATCTGGTATTACCATCAAAATGCCTCGAGCCCTCCCTGGTTTTTTAGGGTATCAAAAAGTAGGCGAGGATTATGCTGAGGATTAATGATCCATGCTGCCCCGGGGAAGGAGTGTTGGATACATAATACAAAATCCCAGACATTCTGGGAAAGGGTGTCATTTTGGTAATGCATGGAGCCGTAAAACATACGCACAGGGATGTTCATTGGGTATTGAATGATACATAAAGCCCCCAAAAGGAGGTTTTGGGTATTTAAGCAATAGTGTGATGTGCACGCTGATCTGCTAGTGATGTAATTTCTATTGCTGAGTATACAGAGGGATAGTTAGTATCTAATGCTGACAAATAGGCAGATGAGGATACCTGAATTTCTGAGGAGGGATTACTTAGTTATGTTAAAAGGGGGTACAGACCACTGCCTGCTGATCCAATTCATGTGAGTTGGCCCCAGGGTATTTAGTCGTTGAGGCCTCTGATGTGGGTGCCCAGCCGGAACACACAACGTTGTTCTTTTTCAAATAAGCCTGCCTCAGATGGCAGTTGCTGAATTATTATCCATGAAATGTCATTCACACAGTGTTGTGTTTCTAGGAAATGAGTGGCCATCTTGGTAGTGCTTTAGCCTTGTAATCAGCAATTAAGTGGTCGGATGTGGTCGGATGTGCCCTTACTTGGGTATTCCGGTGTTCGTGGCCGCATAGCACCTGTGTTGACTGGCCGGATTCACAGCGCATACGCGTTAAAGGGACGCGTCTATGCGCATGTGCGTTAGGATGCGGTCTCTAACCAGAGGGTGCCCAAATCATCAGTGTTCTGTGTTGCACTACTGGAGCATGCGTGGCGTGTGTGCCTCGTGAAGTAGTGATTTTTTGGCTCACGTGTTGGAAATGTGAATACATAATCTGGGATTACCATCAAAATGCCTCGAGCCCAGGACCCCCTATTTCTACTGTATTCCTAAAATACACAAGAACCTGGATAACCCCCCAGGGAGGCCCATTGTCTCAGGTATCGGCTCTATCCTGGACCCACTCTCAAAATTTGCCGATGCTTTCCTCCACCCTTTAGTACAAGCCACAGACACCTACCTTAAAGATAGGAAGTCAGTCTTACAACTACTAAAAGAGCTTCCTTTTAACCCAAATACCCAACTATTGCTAAGTCTCGACGTGGAAAGCCTGTATACCAGCCTCCCCCACGAAGAGACACTGGCCATAATTGAGGAAGTTCTGTACACCACGAATTGGAAATACCAGACACCCAGAGGAGTAGTGCTAGAGTGCATCGCACTAGCCCTCACAAAGAACTTCTTTGAATTCAACACCACCATCTATCTCCAGAGCCATGGGATCAGCATGGGAAGCACCTTCGCTCCAAGCCTGGCCGGGCTGTATGTCCACCACATGGAGACAAACAAGATTTCCACACCCTCAAGCTCTTCAGACAGCACATAATCACCTGGAAAAGGTATATCGATGATGTGCTTGTCATCTGGCAGGGGGACCTACTGTCAGTAACACAATTCATGGAGTGGCTAAATGTCCAAAATCGCTTTCTGAAATTTACCCTCTCAGTATCCAAGTACTCACTTGTTTTCCTAGACCTGAACATTTACCATGAGGACGGAATCTTAAAAACAACGACCCATTTTAAGCCCACAAGAAACTGCCTACTCAGGTTCGACAGCTTCCACCCCCGACACCTTCGGGAAAATTTACCTTATGGCCAGTTTCTTCGCTTAAGAAGAAATTGTACAGATGTGGCAGCTTACAAATCCCAGGCATCTGACCTCAAAACCAAACTACAAAAGAGGAAGTGCCCAGATAAAATCATAGATGCAGCCAAGAAAAGGGCTAGGAATAACAGCAGAGAAGCCCTACTGGAAGATAAAGAACAACCCAGCACAGAGCAGACCAGACCCATATGTGTAACTACGTATAGTACACACTCCAATGAAGTGTCCAAGATCGTTAACAAACATTGGCGCATCCTTACATGTGGAACACTGACTTTTGAGAAACCGCTGTTCGCACACAGAAGAGGGAGAAATCTTAAGGATATACTTGTCCATACTCGCCCTAAGCACAACCCGCAACTGCCACTCGCCCTACATGGAGTACAAGGCCACCACCCTTGTGGCAACTGCGGCAGCTGCCACCTTACTAAAAAGAGCAAACAACTGACATTCGGTAATGGAACCAAGCGGGACCAACGTAGACAAACAAATTGCAATAGTAAGAATGTAGTGTACATGATTACCTGTACCTGTGGCCTAGAATACATAGGCATGACCACCAGAGCAGTAAAGGTACGTCTAACCGAACACAAAAGTAACATTCGGTGCAAGAAAAGCACTACCAAGATGGCAACTCATTTCCTAGAAACACAACACTGTGTGAATGACATTGCATGGACAATAATTGAGCAACTGCCATCTGAGGCACGCTTATTTGAAAAAGAACAACGTTGGGTGTTCCGGCTGGGCACCCACATCAGAGGCCTCAGCGACGAAATAACCTGGGGCCAACTCACATGAATTGAATCAGCAGGCATTGGTCTGTACCCCCTTTTAACATAACTAAGTAATCCCTCCTCAGAAATTCAGGTATCCTCATCTGCCTATTTGTCAGCATTAGGTACTAACTATCCCTCTGTATACTCAGCAATAGAAATTACATCACTAGCAGATCAGCGTGCACATCACTCTATTCCTTAAATACCCAAAACCTCCTTTTGGGGGCTTTATGTATCATTCAATACCCAATGAACATCGCTGTGCGTATGTTTTAGGGCTCCATGCATTACCAAAATGACACCCTTTCCCAGAATGTCTGGGATTTTGTATTATGTATCCAACACTCCTTCCCCGGGGAAGCATGGATCATTAATCCTCAGCATAATCATCGCCTACTTTTTGATACCCTAAAAAACCTGGGAGGGCTCAAGGCATTTTGATGATAATACCAGATTATGCATTCACATTTCCAACACGTGAGCCAAAAAATCACTACTTCACGAGGCACACACGCCACGCATGCTGCAGTGGTGCAACACAGAACACTGATAATTAGCGCACCCTCTGGTTAGAGACCGCATCCTAACGCACATGCATATAGACACATCCCTTTAACGTGCATGCGCGGTGAATCCGGCCAGTCAACACAGGTGCTACGCGGCCACGAACACCGGAATACCCAAGTAAGGGCACATCCG
Source organism: Lissotriton helveticus (assembly GCF_964261635.1). Classification (NCBI taxonomy): domain Eukaryota; kingdom Metazoa; phylum Chordata; class Amphibia; order Caudata; family Salamandridae; genus Lissotriton; species Lissotriton helveticus. The sequence goes on from NC_136068.1 coordinate 1,792,956,928, forward strand.
ACCACTTAATTCCTGATTACAAGGCTAATTGGCAATTACAACCAGTATTTAACATGACACCCTACCTGCAGACACCGCACTGTCAGCACTGTAGGAGGCAGTCAGGAGGCATATTCTCTTAGGCTTCGTGAGTATACAAACAATGGGAATAGACTACCAGTCCAGCGAGAATGTAAGTACTGCAAAACGCTCGAACTCTGCATCATTTACAGGTAGCGAACCGGCACGAGGACTTCTGCGTTCCTAAGGCTCATGAGGCACTGTAATGGATTCATAAAAGTATGCTCTTTTTGTGCTTTTTACTGTATTAACTTAAACTCTTGAACCTTATTACCACCACAAGGCCATTTGATGAGCAACCAAATTAATGTTAGAGTGTGTGCTTTATGTTGAGTGTATGTATGTCTTGTCCTTGTCTCTTTTTCACGCCAGACACGATTTCACACAAAGAATGACATCCCATGTCTAGAGATCGGAGCCCGCACCAATTCCCACAGGTCACTGAGCGTAATATATGCTAAGGAGTGGACCACCAGAAAAAAAATGTTGTCCCCTTCTTTTGCAGGTCGGCTGAATAGCGACAAAGAAAACAAAATTTGTAGGTACATTGCATAACCTGCACTATATCTCACTTTTGTAAATAAACCACATTTTTAAGTAGAGAAACGTGAGTAAGGTGGGGATTTGTGTACCCCGTCCTGAAGAAGGAGTTCCTACTCCGAAACATGTTGACACACAAACAAACAAACTGAGCGCTTCCGTAGATTGGTGGAACACTGGCATTGGTGGACTCCTGGAGAGCACGCAACCTGAATGCCAGACTGTACTCTTTTCACTCCAACCCCCACAATTTGCGAGTTATATTAGATAGGTTCTTGTGTTCCGCAGAACTCCTGCCAAAGATACAGCACACCGACTACATGGGCAGGATAGTGTCGGACCATGACGCACACATAATAACCCTGAGATTGAGACCACCCTACCCCCCAGATACAACGTGGAAACTACCCCAGGAGTGTCTCACCGATCAGGCCTTCTGCCAAATCCATGGGGAATATATCCAGGAACACTTTCTACGGAATGCGGGCACAGCCTCCTCCAGAATAATAGAGTGGGATGCATACAAAGTTAGAGCCAGGGGTACACTGTATTCAACAGGTAGTGGGGGAACACTGGAAAATGCATTATACAGTGCAGAGGAGAAATTGGCAGACCTGTCCCGCAATGTAGACCAGGGGAGGGCCACACTCGCGCAGCTCTCAGCGGCGAAACTCTTACATGCGGAGACACTACGAGACCTGCGCAAATACAACTTCCGCGCGTTTGCAACCATGGTACACCGGGAGGGTAATAGAACGGGAGCATTACTGGCATTGGTAGTCCAACAGGACATGGCATCACATCCCATCACAGAACTCACAGCCAGGAATGGGCATCTAAAACACTCCCAGCTCGACATCTTACACATATTCCTTGACTATTATGCAGAAGTTTACCGCGCCCCAAATCCGGAGACACCATGTGAGCTAGCGCAGTTCATGGGCCTATCGCCCATGCCCACAGTCTCCCCAGCGGACAGGAAAGATGTAGACAGCAAAATCACGCCCTCCGACATAAAGCATGCAATTGGGTCGTTAGCAAGGAGGAAGGCATCAGGAATGGACGGCTTCCCATTTGAGTACAATAGCACGTTCGTGGCCCAGATAGTGCCCCACCTGGCGTCCACATACGAAGACGCACTGACCAGAGGTATACTACCAGAATCATTCCGCGAATCAATGTTGGTAACATTCCCGAACCCCCACAGAGACCCCACACTTCCAGCCTCTTACAGACCAATAACACTTCTAAAGGACTGCAAGATTCTGGGAAAAATGTTGGCTGATCGCTACAGTCAGATTCACCCAACTCTAGGGCATCCTGATCAATGCGGCTTCGTGCCGCGGCGCAACACCTCCCACAATTTGCGTAGACTGTTTCGTATACAGGACAGGGTAAAAGACAGATTTCCACGAGCGGCATGCTTAGATCTGGAAAAAGTGTTTGATACCCTGACATGGCCCCATTTGTTTGCAGTCCTCTGGAAAATAAACATTGGCCCCACACTGATCACGTACACGCAGCTCCTTTTCAGAGGCCTCACCTCCAGGGTGAGAATTGGCAAACTTATATCTGCCCCATTCCTGGTGGAGAGAGGAACATGGCAGGGATGCCCCCTTTCCCCCCTCCTTTTCGCGCTGGCGGTGGAGCCCCCGGCCACACGCTTGCGACGGGAGGGGGAAGTGTGGTGAATCCCGGTAGCGGATACAATGCACTCCGTATCACTATATCACTATACGCAGATGACCTTCTAATTTATGTCCGGGACTTAACGGACGATCTCACTTCGATTTGGGCAACCTTACAGGAATTTGGGGAGATATCAGGTCTCAAAGTGAACTGGAAAAAATCAACGATTTACCCCCTTGGTCCCCATCTGGCGCCCCAGGACATCGCGATAGGCACACAGACATTGAAGTGGAGCAAAGCAGCCCCCAGATACCTGGGAGTTTGACTATATCATTTCCTGGAGGACCTCTACGAGGGTAACCATCGCAAAGTGATGGCGGGCCTGCAATCAGCAGTGGGCTGCTGGAAGACATTACCTCTGGCGCCTATCGGGCGTGTAGCCATACAAAAATTAACATGGTTCCCAGAATGTTATACTACTTCACGAATCTTCCAGTGATCCCTCCACAATCCTTCTTCCGGGAATTAGACACGCTGCTCACAACGCTGACATGGAGGCAAGCCGTCATAGAGCAGCACTGCGCACGTTATATCTGCCTACAACATGCGGAGGTTAGGAAGCCCCGTCCTTTGAATCATACTTCCTCACGCACAACTTCAGTGGACAGCAGAAAAGCACATAGGAGAAACGATCACTGAGACTGGTAGGATACCCCTTCCCGCTATCAGAAGAATGCTGCTGCCGGGCACCAAACCGGTCCGCACACACACAGGTTTCCCTAGCCAGCAAATGCATGATGCGTGTGCACAGACTGTTGAAGGGGCGACCGTTGTACTCTCCACTGCTCTCCTTTGTAGGCTTCCCCCAAAAGGATGAATATTATACCGCGGAGTCTTGCCGGTATGGACCGAACATGACGTGACAGAGGTGGAAGCAATGTTCCAGGAGGGGCTGCTGAAAACATCTGAACAGATGGTCGAATGGTAAGACCTCCCGCAGGGGCAATTTTTAACGCATAGGCAACTCTTGGATAGCGGACGCCAATATTGGGACCTAGGAGATGGGGAATCCCCGACACACCTGGTTCTGCACACGATATTAAGAATGTGGGCAGGCAGACACTTAGTAACGTCACATTACAAGGCAATCCGGGAACTGACTAACGTCCCCCTGGACAGACTGAGACAGTCGTGGGAAGATAATGTAGGTCGAGCCTTCCATGATAGAGTGGACCCAGGCCTTGGAATACTCGAGCTGCTCCTCCCTCCCCACCTCCCCATATATGGTGGCCGCGCAGCAGTGAGGAGAGCGACCCTGGTGGCCAGTGGTGTTTGGGTAGCCTTTTGCACACGGGCTGATACTAGTGGATCCCAACTCAAGGTTTTATTAAATAAATTCCCCAGATAATTGAAGCTATCAACTTTCACAATAATTGAGTCCTTCACCACAAGCCTGCGAGATTTTACCCCTTTCGGGCCGCAGACCATAGTGAAGGACTTTGTGAAATTGACCCTTAGGCCTAGCCCCAACATAAAGGTTTCAAAAGCATTTAAGCAAGTTTGCATGCTATTGGCAGTTAGGGTCATTAGAACCGTGTCATCTGCATAAGATAACATCGGTATCCGTTTACCATTTACCTGGGGAAAATCAGCACAACTTTCCAACAGAAAGGCTTCCAGACCATTGGTGTACACCAAGAACAGAAAAGGGGCCAATATACACCCCTGGCGAACACCCTCAGTCAATGGTATGGACTTTGTCTTCTCACCGGCAGGGCCAAATCTAATCCTTACTGTTGTGGCAGCATGGAGTCTACGAAGTAGGGTGACCAACGGCTCCTCAAACCCCATAGACTCCATCATTTGCCAAAGTTTATTTCTACATACAGTATCGAAGGCACTGGATAAGTCCATGAACGCCAAGTGGATACAACCACGCTTGGCTCTCATTTACTTACCCATGATTAGTGCCAGATTTAGGCACTGCTCAGTAGTGCCTTTTCCCCGCCTAAACCCTTATTGGGATTCAACAATATTACCATTTGACTCGGCCCAGGTTTCTAAACGAGCCAGAATAACCCTACCCATTAGTTTACAGGACGCATCTATTAGCAATATTGGTCTGTAGCAACAAGGGTCACGTCTATTGCCCTTTTTAAATATCAGGACCACTACCGCCTCTTGCCATGATGTCGGAATGCGACCTACCACAACTGCTTTAAACAGGAGTAATAAAAGTGGTGCCCACACATCTGTATTATATTTAAAAAAGTCCAGAGGCACTGAGTCCAGCCCTGGAGCCTTCAGTGAAATGCCCTTTCTCAGTGCGGCCTCGACCTCAGAAAGAGTCAGTGAGAGGCTAACACCTAGATTCATGAAAGTGCCATTCTGCGATTAGCAATTTGCGAGAAATAGCGATTCGCAAATGGAAAATCGCAGTATGGCATTCATGTAGAAATGCGAGAGAAAAAAGCGAATCGCAATCGGTCGCAATTGCCGATTGCGATTTTGCCCAATCGCTTTAATTTCGCAGATTCGGCAATTTTCCCATGTAGAAATAGCGATCTCGCAATCAGCGAAATAGCAATTTGCGATCTTGCTAACTGCGAGATCGCAAAAACGGGAAGTCGCTTTTCGAGCCCATTGATGACATTACAACCAGGAAGCAGGCTATTCCCACCCACAAACAGAACACTGAGCCACACAGTCGAAGTAGCAGTCTGAAGAGCACCAAAACTTTAATTTTGCAGCACCCCAGCAGGACACCAATCCCCAACATGTCCCAGGAAGCAGCAGGGAGCAGTGAGCAAGGGAGGAAGAGAAAAATCAAGTTCTCTGAACAAGAACTGAAGTACTTGATTGATGGGGTCTGCAAGGACCATGTACGCCTCTTCGGCAAAGACTCCCGGAGGGTGGCAGAGGCAGACAAGCGCAGGATCTGGCTGCGCATCCGCGCGAAAGTTAATTCGGTCGGGGTGTGCCAGCGGTCAATTGATGACCTCAAGAAGCGCTGGTACGACCTGAGAGGTCGTGCAAAGGAGCGCATTGCCGAGAGGCTTGGGGAGCGACTGGCCACCGGTGGAGGGGATCCTATTGCCACACCAAACTTTCCATTGGAGGACCGCATAGAGGACACTCTTGCACCAGAAGCCTGCATGGGGGTAATCCAGCTGGACTCGTCCCGACCCAGCCAACAATCAGAAGGTAAGTGCCATGCAACTGCGACCCTGTCCCCCAACAATGCCCATGACTCCTGAGCTAGCCATATGACATCCCCAGTAATGCAGGCCATGCACACCTGAAAAGCCCCATTGCATTGTGGTAGTTGTAGTGAAATCATAATACCCCAGATAGCTCAACACAGCCAGACCTGTCAAATCAAAGTAATTCCAAAAGCCAGTCAGGGAAAGCAAGCCTGCATGCATGTATCAACATCTCATGTGCAGGAGACATAACATTAATCATGCACCCTTTTACATCACAGGTGCTGTCGACCAACCCAGCACTGATAGCGAGGCCCTGCACATCGCGGAGACCCAGGAGGACACTGAGGGTGAGGGCCCGTCCAACCAACAACCCGGTCCATCAGAGCCACCTGCAGTGCTTCCACCACCAACACCACGTGTGAACAGGGCCAGCCCTGCAGCCACAGGTGTCCAGCCAACACCCCAACAGGCACCCACAGCAGTGGTACAGGCCACACCACAAGCACCTAGGAGGCAGACGAGGCGCACAGCTGGAGCAAGAACACACTCCAGCGCACTGAGGCACCAGCAGCATCAGGCCCCAACAGGCACGGGCAGGGCACTCCATCTTCCTGATCCTGGCCTGGCCATTGAACGCCGCATGCTGGCGGTGCACCGTACCCAGGCGCGTCACCTGGCAGCAATCCATACACAGCTGCAGGCGACTGCCCAAAATGTGGCCCAGATGACCGCTGCTGTCAGGGAGAACAGCCAGCTTCTGGTAGCCCAGCAGGACATGACCCGCAGCCGCCACCGCCAACTACTGGCCCGCCTGTCGGCCTACACCAGGTCGAACCACATTGTAGGTAATGCGACGTCACAGCTGTCACGCAGGTGACTTGCCATGCAGGGCCAGATGGTACAGTGTTGCCAGGATGTGGCCAGGTCACTAGATCTGCTAACAGCAGCAGTGCTCTGCAGCCAGCCCACTGCCCATGGAGAACCAGGGGGGCCTGACGATGTGAGCGAGGGTGCATCGACAAACAGCAGCATATCCTTGCCGCCTGTGCCTGTACCTCGCCGCAGCAGCAGGCCCACAGCATCATCTCGGGCCAACAACGTCCCCCAGGACCCAGAGAGACGACTTGGTGCGTCTCGTCGCAGCCACAAGTGAGAACTTGGACACTGTCGGTAGGGCCATGCTGGACACCTCTGCAAGCCCTCTACCCCTGCATGGGGAGGTATGAAGAAATACTGTCCTCATGTGACACCAATGAAACAAAAGGCCACTTTATTGTGCATTAACAATAAAGTTTTATTGTCTGACTTGAATCAAACTCATGTCATTATTAAATTAGTCATGCATGAGTGCAGTGTTATGTGAGGGGTATGGGTGCTCTAGAAACAGTTAATAGTGATGTGGTTGCGGCGCCTGTGTCCTTCAGCAGGATTTTCCCCGCGTGCATGACGCACATGTGGAGGTGGGCGGTTGTCCCCTTCCGACTCACTGCCAGATATCTCCACTAGTATCCTGCGCTTGGTAGCAATGTTGTGGAGGATAGCACATACAGCCACGATGCGGCAGCAGACCTCAGGCTCGTATTTCATGGCCCCACCAGTCTTGTGAAGTATGCGGAACCTGCTCTTCAAAAGGCCAAATGTCCTCTCAAAACCATTTCTTGTGCGTATGTGTGCTGCATTAAATCGCCGTTGCTGTGGTGTTGCAGGGTTGAGGTATGGGGTGAGGAGGTATTCACGGAGAGCATAGCCGCTGTCACCTGAATTAAAGGAGCAGAGGGTGAGTGCCTGTTCTGCGCAGATACATGATCACAGTGTACTATTTTGGGGCATGTGTACTTACCTAATAGGTGTCCTTCCCCGAAGTCTCCCCTTGCCAGTCGTGTGTGGATGCCGCTGTGCCTGAATATGAAGGAGTCATGTGTGCTCCCCGGGTACTCTGCCACTATGTCTGTGATGAATGTTTTTGCATTGCACACCATCTGGATATTGAGGGAGTGGTAGTTTTTCCGGTTGCGGTACATGTACTCCGTTTCAGCAGGTGGGCAGATGCGGATGTGGGTACAGTGAATGCATCCTATAACATTTGGAAATTGTGCAACGTTGTAAAATTGCAGCTTGGTCTCATTTTGGTCCTGTTGGCTGGTGGGGAATGAGATATAGTGGTGTAGCCGGGTCAGCATAGCCTCCAGGAAACTCCTTAGGCAGCGGGACATGGTGGGCTGGAATATCCCCCCTGCAACAGCGACCATCCCCTGGAAGCTTTCGAAGGCCAGGAGGTGCAGGCAGCACAATACCTGCACATGTGTGGGCACGGCATTGGTCCTCCTTGTTGGGTGCTGCATCAGGGGGTCTAGGTCCGGGATCAGCTTAATGATCATTTTTTTAAAAATCTTTATTTATAAATTTTTCTTGATGAACAACAAAAAGAAAAACAGTCAGATAGGTTACACGTGTTCGAGTTACAATCACTTGACAATCATATAGGCACTTTTCACGAGCAGTTGATCCGAGCAGGCAGGAAGCATTTATACATCAATCCTTATTCATTTCAGTAAAACAGATTCTTCATAATACCAAACATTAAGAACCGTAGTGCGTAAAGATCCCTGACCGCCACCCTAGGCGATCGGCAGTCTGTAAGTGGTTCAGCCTTTACTCATAAACAGGTCTCTACACTGTACCGCAAGAGTATCCACTGGTGTACCTCCTGACATGTCAGTAAAATGGGCCATAGTGAGGTGGTAGCTACTGCCCTTGCCCTTGGCTGTCATCGTCTGATTCTGCAGATGTTGCTGCCTTTTTCAATAGATAGGCCTGCAGCGGGCCCCAAATATCCGTCATAGAGTAGCACTGCGCACGTTATATCTGCCTACAACATGCGGAGGTTAGGAAGCCCCGTCCTTTGAATCATACTTCCTCACGCACAACTTCAGTGGACAGCAGAAAAGCACATAGGAGAAACGATCACTGTGACTGGTAGGATACCCCTTCCTGCTATCAGAAGAATGCTGCTGCTGGGCACCAAACCGGTCCGCACACACACAGGTTTCCCTAGCCAGCAAATGCATGATGCATGTGCACAGACTGTTGAAGGGGTGACCGTTGTACTCTCCACTGCTCTCCTTTGTAGGCTTCCCCCAAAAGGATGAATATTATACCGCGGAGTCTTGCCGGTATGGACCGAACATGACGTGACAGAGGTGGAAGCAATGTTCCAGGAGGGGCTGCTGAAAACATATGAACAGACGGTCGAATGGTAAGACCTCCCGCAGGGGCAATTTTTAACGCATAGGCAACACTTGGATAGCGGACGCCAATATTGGGACCTAGGAGATGGGGAATCCCCGACACACCTGGTTCTGCACACGATATTAAGAATGTGGGCAGGCAGACACTTAGTAACGTCACATTACAAGGCAATCCGGGAACTGACTAACGTCCCCCTGGACAGACTGAGACAGTCGTGGGAAGATAATGTAGGTCGAGCCTTCCATGATAGAGTGGACCCAGGCCTTGGAATACTCGAGCTGCTCCTCCCTCCCCACCTCCCCATATATGGTGGCCGCGCAGCGGTGAGGAGAGCGACCCTTGACCTTCATCCCTGGTGGCCAGTGGTGTTTGGGTAGCCTTTTGCACACGGGCTGATACTAGTGGATCCCAACTCAAGGTTTTATTAAATAAATTCCCCAGATAATTGAAGCTATCAACTTTCACAATAATTGAGTCCTTCACCACAAGCCTGCGAGATTTTACCCCTTTCGGGCCGCAGACCATAGTGAAGGACTTTGTGAAATTGACCCTTAGGCCTAGCCCCAACATAAAGGTTTCAAAAGCATTTAAGCAAGTTTGCATGCTATTGGCAGTTAGGGTCATTAGAACCGTGTCATCTGCATAAGATAACATCGGTATCCGTTTACCATTTACCTGGGGAAAATCAGCACAACTTTCCAACAGAAAGGCTTCCAGACCATTGGTGTACACCAAGAACAGAAAAGGGGCCAATATACACCCCTGGCGAACACCCTCAGTCAATGGTATGGACTTTGTCTTCTCACCGGCAGGGCCAAATCTAATCCTTACTGTTGTGGCAGCATGGAGTCTACGAAGTAGGGTGACCAACGGCTCCTCAAACCCCATAGACTCCATCATTTGCCAAAGTTTATTTCTACATACAGTATCGAAGGCACTGGATAAGTCCATGAACGCCAAGTGGATACAACCACGCTTGGCTCTCATTTACTTACCCATGATTAGTGCCAGATTTAGGCACTGCTCAGTAGTGCCTTTTCCCCGCCTAAACCCTTATTGGGATTCAACAATAATACCATTTGACTCGGCCCAGGTTTCTAAACGAGCCAGAATAACCCTACCCATTGGTTTACAGGACGCATCTATTAGCGATATTGGTCTGTAGCAACAAGGGTCACGTCTATTGCCCTTTTTAAATATCGGGACCACTACCGCCTCTTGCCATGATGTCGGAATGCGACCTACCACAACTGCTTTAAACAGGAGTAATAAAAGTGGTGCCCACACATCTGTATTATATTTAAAAAAGTCCAGAGGCACTGAGTCCGGCCCTGGAGCCTTCAGTGAAATGCCCTTTCTCAGTGCCGCCTCGACCTCAGAAAGAGTCAGTGAGAGGCTAACACCTAGATTCATGAAAGTGCCATTCTGCGATTAGCAATTTGCGAGAAATAGCGATTCGCAAATGGAAAATCGCAGTATGGCATTCATGTAGAAATGCGAGAGAAAAAAGCGAATCGCAATCGGTCGCAATTGCCGATTGCGATTTTGCCCAATCGCTTTAATTTCGCAGATTCGGCAATTTTCCCATGTAGAAATAGCGATCTCGCAATCAGCGAAATAGCAATTTGCGATCTTGCTAACTGCGAGATCGCAAAAACGGGAAGTCGCTTTTCGAACCCATTGATGACATTACAACCAGGAAGCAGGCTATTCCCACCCACAAACAGAACACTGAGCCACACAGTGGAAGTAGCAGTCTGAAGAGCACCAAAACTTTAATTTTGCAGCACCCCAGCAGGACACCAATCCCCAACATGTCCCAGGAAGCAGCAGGGAGCAGTGAGCAAGGGAGGAAGAGAAAAATCAAGTTCTCTGAACAAGAACTGAAGTATTTGATTGATGGGGTCTGCAAGGACCATGTACGCCTCTTCGGCAAAGACTCCCGGAGGGTGGCAGAGGCAGACAAGCGCAGGATCTGGCTGCGCATCCGCGCGAAAGTTAATTCGGTCGGGGTGTGCCAGCGGTCAATTGATGACCTCAAGAAGCGCTGGTACGACCTGAGAGGTCGTGCAAAGGAGCGCATTGCCGAGAGGCTTGGGGAGCGACTGGCCACCGGTGGAGGGGATCCTATTGCCACACCAAACACTCCATTGGAGGACCGCATAGAGGACACTCTTGCACCAGAAGCCTGCATGGGGGTAATCCAGCTGGACTCGTCCCGACCCAGCCAACAATCAGAAGGTAAGTGCCATGCAACTGCGACCCTGTCCCCCAACAATGCCCATGACTCCTGAGTTAGCCATATGACATCCCCAGTAATGCAGGCCATGCACACCTGAAAAGCCCCATTGCATTGTGGTAGTTGTAGTGAAATCATAATACCCCAGATAGCTCAACACAGCCAGACCTGTCAAATCAAAGTAATTCCAAAAGCCAGTCAGGGAAAGCAAGCCTGCATGCATGTATCAACATCTCATGTGCAGGAGACATAACATTAATCATGCACCCTTTTACATCACAGGTGCTGTCGACCAACCCAGCACTGATAGCGAGGCCCTGCACATCGCGGAGACCCAGGAGGACACTGAGGGTGAGGGCCCGTCCAACCAACAACCCGGTCCATCAGAGCCACCTGCAGTGCTTCCACCACCAACACCACGTGTGGACAGGGCCAGCCCTGCAGCCACAGGTGTCCAGCCAACACCCCAACAGGCACCCACAGCAGTGGTACAGGCCACACCACAAGCACCTAGGAGGCAGACGAGGCGCACAGCTGGAGCAAGAACACACTCCAGCGCACTGAGGCACCAGCAGCATCAGGCCCCAACAGGCACGGGCAGGGCACTCCATCTTCCTGATCCTGGCCTGGCCATTGAACGCCGCATGCTGGCGGTGCACCGTACCCAGGCGCGTCACCTGGCAGCAATCCATACACAGCTGCAGGCGACTGCCCAAAATGTGGCCCAGATGACCGCTGCTGTCAGGGAGAACAGCCAGCTTCTGGTAGCCCAGCAGGACATGACCCGCCGCCGCCACCGCCAACTACTGGCCCGCCTGTCGGCCTACACCAGGTCGAACCACATTGTAGGTAATGCGACGTCACAGCTGTCACGCAGGTCACTTGCCATGCAGGGCCAGATGGTACAGTGTTGCCAGGATGTGGCCAGGTCACTAGATCTGCTAACAGCAGCAGTGCTCTGCAGCCAGCCCACTGCCCATGGAGAACCAGGGGGGCCTGACGATGTGAGCGAGGGTGCGTCGACAAACAGCAGCATATCCTTGCCGCCTGTGCCTGTACCTCGCCGCAGCAGCAGGCCCACAGCATCATCTCGGGCCAACAACGTCCCCCAGGACCCAGAGAGACGACTTGGTGCGTCTCGTCGCAGCCACAAGTGAGAACTTGGACACTGTCGGTAGGGCCATGCTGGACACCTCTGCAAGCCCTCTACCCCTGCATGGGGAGGTATGAAGAAATACTGTCCTCATGTGACACCAATGAAACAAAAGGCCACTTTATTGTGCATTAACAATAAAGTTTTATTGTCTGACTTGAATCAAACTCATGTCATTATTAAATTAGTCATGCATGAGTGCAGTGTTATGTGAGGGGTATGGGTGCTCTAGAAACAGTTAATAGTGATGTGGTTGCGGCGCCTGTGTCCTTCAGCAGGATTTTCCCCGCGTGCATGACGCACATGTGGAGGTGGGCGGTTGTCCCCTTCCGACTCACTGCCAGATATCTCCACTAGTATCCTGTGCTTGGTAGCAATGTTGTGGAGGATAGCACATACAGCCACGATGCGGCAGCAGACCTCAGGCTCGTATTTCATGGCCCCACCAGTCTTGTGAAGTATGCGGAACCTGCTCTTCAAAAGGCCAAATGTCCTCTCAAAACCATTTCTTGTGCGTATGTGTGCTGCATTAAATCGCCGTTGCTGTGGTGTTGCAGGGTTGAGGTATGGGGTGAGGAGGTATTCACGGAGAGCATAGCCGCTGTCACCTGAATTAAAGGAGCAGAGGGTGAGTGCCTGTTCTGCGCAGATACATGATCACAGTGTACTATTTTGGGGCATGTGTACTTACCTAATAGGTGTCCTTCCCCGAAGTCTCCCCTCGCCAGTCGTGTGTGGATGCCGCTGTGCCTGAATATGAAGGAGTTATGTGTGCTCCCCGGGTACTCTGCCACTATGTCTGTGATGAATGTTTTTGCATTGCACACCATCTGGATATTGAGGGAGTGGTAGTTTTTCCGGTTGCGGTACATGTACTCCGTTTCAGCAGGTGGGCAGATGCGGATGTGGGTACAGTCAATGCATCCTATAACATTTGGAAATTGTGCAACGTTGTAAAATTGCAGCTTGGTCTCATTTAGGTCCTGTTGGCTGGTGGGGAATGAGATATAGTGGTGTAGCCGGGTCAGCATAGCCTCCAGGAAACTCCTTAGGCAGCCGGACATGGTGGGCTGGAATATCCCCCCTGCAACAGCGACCATCCCCTGGAAGCTTTCGAAGGCCAGGAGGTGCAGGCAGCACAATACCTGCACATGTGTGGGCACGGCATTGGTCCTCCTTGTTGGGTGCTGCATCTGGGGGTCTAGGTCCGGGATCAGCTTAATGATCATTTTTTTTTAAATCTTTATTTATAAATTTTTCTTGATGAACAACAAAAAGAAAAACAGTCAGATAGGTTACACGTGTTCGAGTTACAATCACTTGACAATCATATAGGCACTTTTCACGAGCAGTTGATCCGAGCAGGCAGGAAGCATTTATACATCAATCCTTATTCATTTCAGTAAAACAGATTCTTCATAATACCAAACATTAAGAACCGTAGTGCGTAAAGATCCCTGACCGCCACCCTAGGCGATCGGCAGTCTGTAAGTGGTTCAGCCTTTACTCATAAACAGGTCTCTACATTGTACCGCAAGAGTATCCACTGGTGTACCTCCTGACATGTCAGTAAAATGGGCCATAGTGAGGTGGTAGCTACTGCCCTTGCCCTTGGCTGTCATCGTCTGATTCTGCAGATGTTGCTGCCTTTTTCAATAGATAGGCCTGCAGCGGGCCCCAAATATCTTTTGGCCTGTTCCGTACAGGCAACAAATCAGCATAAATATTATTTTGATCCTGGCTATAAACTATATCATCAATCCATTCCTTAAACTTAGGGGCTCTCCCTCTACCCCAACGACAAGCAACCCGTCTCTTGGCAAGTAACAGAGCAATATCTATAAATCTCCGAATAGACTTAGGCACATTCCGTGTGTATCCCAATAGCATAGTTAACGGGTCTCTATTAATCACCTCTTCAGTCATAATCTGTAAGGCATCCTGTACCTGTGACCAATACTCGTATACTCCAGGACACTCCCATGCCAGGTGGATGAATCCTGCCCCCTCTACATTACAGCGATCACATCTATCGTTATGTGCCAAGTGAAAGCGTAGCTTTCTAATAGGTGTATAATAAAAACGCTGTAAGAATTTAAAATGAATGATCTTTAACCTACAACTAGACGAAATATTAGCTGTGATGGCACAACAATAGTTCCATTGTTCTTCAGTAATGTCTTGGCCCATATCTACACTCCATTGCTGTCGCGCCGAACTCTCAGGTCCCTTGCGCTGTCACCTAATGTTATTATACAGTCTAGAAACAAGATGGCGGCCATCTGACAAAAGCATGGCATGCAGTGGTAGAACTACTTCCGGTTCGTCCGGAAAATTGGTCAATACTTCTCTCAAACCCTGTCTAAGTCTGATGTAATAAAATACCTCCAGAGGAGTAGGTGTCACACCCTGAAACAGCTGTTCCCTGGTACGTAACTGTCCATTAAGGAACAGGTCACCCCACGTGGCAATCTTTATGCGTTTACACAGCAACTGAAAACCCGTCTCCTGCAGGAGCGATATGCGAGGGTGATATGTGAGAGGCATTACAGGGGAATATAATTGCGGAGCATTAAGGACCCTTGCTATTCTACTCCACGTGTCTATGGTGCATGTCACCGTGGTAAACGGCGTGTCTATGCCCTCCACCGTGCCCTGTATCAGGCCATTAAGAGGAAGAGGGCGCGCGATCCAGTCCTCTGCTGCGATTTGTGGCATACAAGGTGTGGGATTGAGCCAATGATAGGCATATTGCGCCTGGGCAGAAATATAATAGATTTCGAAGTCTGGCACATCAAAACCTCCTTTATCATAAGGCTGGGTTAGAATGGCCCATCGCAACCGCGGTTGTTTACCCCCCCCCCAAAAGAGACGAATGAGTTCCGATCTTTACCGTTTAAAAAAATAAGCGCCTGGGTAGTAAGGCACATTCTGGAATAGGTATAAAAACTGCGGCAGTACCACCATCTTTATAAGCGATGCCCTTCCCGCCATTGACAACGGCAGCGCCTTCCAGCGTGTAACATTGTCAGCTAGTTTCGTGATGGCCACCCCATAATTCAACCTAAGTGTCTCATCCTTACTCAGGGATATCCCTATTCCCAGATAGCGAAGATCTGTGTCACACGACTCAAGTGGGTAATCCAAATGGAATTTCGTAACTGCACTCGTGAGCGGGAAGAGTTGCGATTTCTTCCAATTTATTTGCACACCTGATAGCCTCCCAAAAACTAGACACTCACGTAAAATAGGGTTAAGATTGATTTGAGGGTTTTTCACATAAAGCGTGATATCGTCTGCATATAATGACACCCCGATCTGATGTTGAAAACAGTTAAAGGCACTGTCTCTGTGCAATTGACGGATTCGACATGCCAGTGGCTCGATCGCTATAGCAAAAAGTAGAGGGGAGAGAGGACACCCCTGTCTGGTGCCCCTTGTTATTGGCATCGGGGATGATAGCAATCCATTAACAACCACTCTAGCAGTCGGTTTGGTATATAGCAGCTCTATCCATTTAACAAACAATTTTGGAAACCCCATCCTATGTAATATAGTAAAGAGGTACGTCCACTCGACCGAATCGAACGCTTTTGTCGCGTCTAAAAATATAGCAGCAACTGGGAGTTCCGGAGCAATCGTCTGTATCAAAGAGAACAATGTTCTAAGATTATGTGTAGTGGCACGGCCCAGCACGAAGCCAGCTTGATCTGGTAATACTATCTTAGTCATAATCAGTGAGAGGCGTGTTGCGAGTACCTTAGCAAGGATCTTCGCACCACAATTGATGAGAGACAGTGGCCGATATGAATCAGTGTCCATCGGGTCCATACCTGGTTTCAACAAGGAGGTTATCACTACCTCTCTCATCGATCCCGGCAATTCCCCAACTTCCAACGACTCTTCATAGACCTCCTTAAGGACCGGTGCCATTATATCTATGTAACAATGATAAAACTCCGCAGGGAGTCCATCCAGTCCCACCGCTTTGCCATTAGCAAGTGTCATAATCGCGTCGCGTATCTCATCCAGCTCTAATGGGGCACTAAGGAATAGTCTATGCACATCACTTAGCCAGCATAGTGCAATGTCATCTAGGAAGCTCCCCATTTCCACCTCGGCTGTTTGTTGTGTAGTATATAGCTGCCCATAATGCATCAAAAACTCCTCCTGAATCCTCTTCGTATCCTGACAGCGTGTGCCCTCTGGTGTGACAATCTCTAATATATTGGCACTAAAGCGCGGCTTCCTCGTTATTGCAGCCAGTACTTTACCAGGTTGTTCCCCTTCGCAATACCTACGTGCAGTCCAATACTTTCCCCTGAATTTGACTTCTCTCGCTGCCTCTTCCTCATACTCGGAAAGCTTATCCCTAAATGTCTTGTGCGTCCCTGTATCACTCCTTCTTGTCATCTCAATTTCTAACTCTTTCAGCTCGCACTCTAACTTACTTAGTGTCCTTTGGATGTCTCTCAACACCCCACCACTCTTGGATATGCAAATCCCTCTAACCGTGACCTTGAATGCCTCCCACACCATTTCTACACTATTTACCGAATCCTTGTTCCTGGGGAAAAACTCTTCAATTTCTACTCCCAACTCTGTCTTAAAAACTGTGTCTAGCAACATGGAGGGGAGCAATCTCCAGGGAGATCTTATTTTATCGTGTCCTGGAATAGTCAGTTGCAACAACACTGGGCAGTGATCAGAATATGTTCTGGGCAAATGTGTTACCGTACCTATACCTGCCCAGAACCCTCTTGACACAAAGCAGTAGTCTAGCCTAGCCCATGTATTAGCGTGTGATGTAAAATGCGTGCCCTCTCTATGCGCATGATGTGTGTATCTCCAACTATCTACCAGCCCGGCTTCCTCTATTATGCCCAATAGCACATGCCTCGCTTGCCTGTTATATTGACCACAACCATCCGACCTATCCGTTCAAGGAACTAATGCAACATTAAAATCACCCCCCTATATGACATGAGTAGCTCCCACTCCCAATACATGTCCCCAAAGTGTCGTGAAAAATTCCGGAGTGTCCACATTAGGAGCGTAGCAGCTCACTATCGCAACAGTATCGGTGCCCAGTCTGCCCCATAGTAGCACATAGCGCCCATTAGGGTCAAGGATCTCACCCAACAACTGAAAAGCAATCGATTTCTTGATCAACACAGCAGTACCCCTAGAGTACGAGGAATATGATGAAAATTTCCTGACCGAAGACCATTTACCAGCAAATTTGGGATCCGATCGTGGGCGGATATAAGTCTCTTGTAATAAGGCTATATGTACATTGTGCCTGTCCAAATAAGCAAGCACATTCCTACCCTTTCTAGCATCATTGAGGCCCGGCACATTCCATGACATTATCAACAGTTTACTTCCTGCTTTATCAGCCATCACCACTTGTGATACCAGTAACAATATCTTCTCCTACCTGCCCCGACCACCTCCCATACGTGCCAGAACAAACTCTCCAATGCATCTGCAATTTCGTGTGTAACCCTTGTCTGCTGCAACCAAACTCCCCAGCCCCCCCTTCCCATTGACTTTCCCCAACCAAGTCAGACATCCCCCAGTCCACCCCCCTCCCCCAACTACCCATACAATCATACCTCGAGTGGATAGTTGTCCTCTGAATAAGCCCACCTTCATACGCCCATCGCCTTCCATTCGTCTCCCATACAGTCCAGTTGCTCCAACATGAACCAGTCTGCAACATCCACCCCCAGCAAGGACCTATGCTAAACACAATCCTAGCATCACCCTCCCCAATCCTATCTGAATAATCCATGAACGACATTTCCACACTTTTACCCATTCCACCCCCCTCCCACTGAAGCAACCCCAACTCTCCAGCATCCCCGCCCCTCCCCCACCCATCACCGCTAGCAAACTCCCCAATAGCTGCAGTGTAAAGAACAATGTTAATGGGGTACCCCCTATTAGGGTCATCTAATTAACACACTTTGCTACCCCCTTCACCTCGCCCTTCGATCTGAACCACCCTATTAGGGCATGTCGAGGGAAGGGGATGGTGCCTGGCATACATTACCACCTTTTATCCAAATGCCGTCCTTAGTATTCTCGACCATCCATAATATCAGTACGTCAACAAAGTCCCCATTGCGGTTTCATAACAACAGCACGCAATGCGACCCCTAACTTATAGCACATCAGTTAATAATAAATCCCATCAGACTCCGGACATATTTCAGTCCTCTTCATGCTCCTCTTCTTCCTCCGCATGACGTTCTCCACGATCACGTTTCAGTGTTTTTAGGAAATCCTCCACCTGTTGCGGGTTCAAGAAAAAGTATTGTTTTGCCTGATGCGTGACCCTGAGCTTCGCCGGGTATAGTAAAGCATAGTCAATTTGTAGAGCCCGCAGTTTTTTCTTCACTTCCAGAAACTTTCTTCTTTGTTCTTGCACAATGGGCGTGAAGTCCGGGTATAGTGAAAAATTAATCCCATCACACGTCAATTGGTTGGTGTTTCTTGCAGCCCTTAGTGCAGTATCCCTGTCCCGATAATTTAGTAGCCTTGCTATTATCGGTCGAGGCGGAGCCCCGGGTTTGGGCTCAGGACCAAGGGAGCGGTGCGCCCGCTCAACGATAAACTGCTTGGAGAAGGCATCCGCCCCTACCGCTGACTGTAGAATCCTTTCTACATATTCTTCCATCCGACCTGTGTTTGTAGACTCCGGCACTCCAACCACGCGGATATTATTGCGACGGCTGCGCGCCTTCAACTCCTCGTTCTTTGCAGCTATTACTCTGAGGACGTCGTCCATTCTTGACAGCCTAGTAGCATGAGATGCTGTAGTATCATCATTGTCCGAAATTCTCCTCTCCGCCTCTGTAATGCGTTCCTCATGAATGTCTATCTTCTGCACAATAGCGTCCATCCTGGAGGATAATCGATCCACCTTATCCACCACCGTTGCGAACCCCTGCTTCATTTCCTGCAGTAGGAGATGCATGTCCGGTGCAGCTGTACCAGAGCTAGTCCCCGCTGTTGATGGGCTTTGAGCACCCCCCGTGTCAGACACCGTCCGCACATTTTTCTTCGATGGCGGGGCAGAATCAAATGATATTTTTGGCTGTCGATTATCCTGCCGTCCCATGGTAGCACCCTTAGCTTATTTCACTGTGGTTAAAGAGGTCGCACTAAGACCACCGCCTCGTGGCAAACCGGAGTCCTTGTACATGAAATGGTACTCTCTCAGTGTCCAGTCCACCTGTCCTCCGTCGAATCCGCCGCCTGCGCCTGTGGCACTGAGCAACTGCCTCACTCTCTCTGGCGCTTATGCACGGAAAGTCACTTCGCGCCTCGTTGGACACCGCTCTATTGCGTCGTATCCAGCCCTCGGTGTATGTTAGGCTTAAGCCAGTGAAGCCACGGTGTGAAGGGATCAGTGCCGGCCCCCCGGCATCCCATAGATTTCAGGCTCTACACACAGTTAATTGCAACGCCTCCTAGGTCACAAAACGTTCTTTAAGCGCCCTTCATATGCGCCATTCTCCGCTGTCAGTTCTGTACCACACTAACGTCTGTATTCCATTGCACAAGATAACGCTTTTATTCCTGAATTATCTGTAGACCTAATGTACCTGCACCAATCAACTGCAGAAGCCAGGCCACTAATCCCCAGAGCCTACTATCCCTATGGGCAAATCCCGCATACCCACTCAGCCTGGTGCAAAGTTTCTCCACGTAGCTTTATTATGGCACTATGTACACCACTCTCCAGCTCTTGCAAGTGTCCCATTTATTGCTCTGTACCTCAGTGTGTGTCACAGGTGCCGTGGGCGCTTCCTCAATTCCTTCGGTGCTGCCAAGACCACCACGTGGCGCCAATATACTTTTCCCTATGCTCTGTCACGCAACAATGCCTATCGCCAGGCCAGCAGCATTGTTCTGTTGTGTGTTTACACCAAGATACAGGCCCTGCAGTTCGATAGTTCTCAATCCCGTTTTTGTATTTCGCATGCAAGATGCCTACCGCCTACCGCTCTCAGTCCCAGCCAGCTTCAGAGCAGATCCCGGCTACATGCCTCCAGCTGCCTCATTTATGCCGATGGTTCCTACCTCCCTCGGCGTGCTCAGTCTCGCGCTCGGCGTCAAGGCGCCCGCACCTGCAACGCTCCCCACGGGTCACCGCACTGCAGCACACCTTGCCCTCTTCAGCGGGGGGTCGCTTCAACCACCGCAAGCTACCGGTGTATATGTATAAATCTTCTACCGGTGCCGGTCTTGTCCACGCGTTGGATGCGCCTTACCGCAGATCTCTCCTTACATTCACCGGAGCACCACTAGTCAGTTCAGTTGCTCCTCCGACCCCCTCGTCAGCTGCCAAATATCGATCCGGTGCCCGTTGCCTCCTATCCTTGTGTCCCCTTCAACAGGCAGGCGCCGGATTCCTATCGTCCTACCGAGGCCCACTTGCCTCGTGGGCTCACCGGGGTCCCGTAGTTGTGGTGCCCGGCCTCGCGATCATGCAAGCTCCGCATCCGCTGTCGGTCGAACACTCCTGCCCCAATATCTCCGTACCCCAGGGTCCGATTCGCTTCAAATTTTCGACGAGTGTTTGGTTATGGTTCCTCCACAATCGTACTTAGTTTCAGCGGCATTGGAGTTGATTAAGGCAGGATAAATTTCGGATATTTGGCACAGGCTGCAGGAGCCTCACGTAAGTGCGGCCATGCTGCTCTTGCGCCCTCTAGCGCCCTGAGCTTGATGATCATTGCCCCACTCAGGCGGTACTTTGCATAAATTTGCTCCCTGGTTTGGCCCAGAAGGGTGACCCGCTGGCGGAATATCCGCTCCTGGATCCTACGTCTGTTCCGTGCTGCTCGCTGTAGCCTTCGCCGCCTCACCACCATGTAGAGTCCTGGCATTGTGAGAGTCCTCAGGCTCCAGCTGCATGTCCTTAAATGTGTTTGGTCAGACCTGCACCAGTTGGTAGTTTGTTAACCGTTTTTTGAAAAAAAAAAAAAATGTTCTTAATGGTTACCACCTGGTTTGTGTTCTTCTCAATTTGCGCGTCACAAATAGCGATTTACGGGTTTTTCGCAATTTGCGAATTTTCATGAATTTCGATTGCGAATGTTTTGCGATTTCGCAAATGAATTCGCAGATTCCATGGTTTCTCGCATTTTCAGAATCGCTAATGGGCTTCTTCCAGGAATCTGCGATTTTATTTGCGAAATCGCAATTTTTATTTTGCGAATTCGCTTTTTTTGAGATTTCAGTTTCATGAATTCCTTTCCTTCAAATTGCAATCGCAATTGCTAATTCGCAGCTATTGCGATCGCAATTTGGCTTCATGAATCTAGCTGTAAGCATATTTGCTGACTCCAGCTTTGTATCGCGGATCCCCTCGAAGCAAGTTGCGAGGGGGGCCCCTTTTGGAATAAAAATATTCCCATAGTGTACCTCCCAAGTGTCCCCTGGGATGTGCACCTGTAGGGTATCCTTTTCTTTGCTTTTTAGAAAAGGGCGATTTATAACCTCCCAGAAAAGTCGACTATCCTTTAGTTCTGAGGCTTTGCCCAAATCATCCCATGCCTGTCTTTTTAAGTCTGTTTTACGCTTAGTAAGGGCATCTCTATAGATTTTCCTTGACCTTCTGACCAAATCCCTATCCCGTGGCACTTGGCGTAATGCCTTCATTAAGCTAAATTGCGCTCTGGAACATTCTGAATCAAACCATTTACAGGTATTTCCCTCATTTCCTTCCATAGGTTTCAGGAGATGGGAAGCCACATTACCTAAAAGGGCCTCGAAATTATCAATTATTACCTCTGCCTCATTTGAGGGGGTTAGGCAGGTTTCTAA
Organism: Lissotriton helveticus; assembly: GCF_964261635.1. Lineage (NCBI taxonomy): Eukaryota > Metazoa > Chordata > Amphibia > Caudata > Salamandridae > Lissotriton > Lissotriton helveticus. The sequence continues at coordinate 1,792,978,847 of NC_136068.1, forward strand.
CCTTTGTTTGTTTTCCTTAAAAATCTCCAGCTCTAAAAGCCTTGCATCTACCTTATCCCGCCTTAAGGTAACCCCCTGGTTCTGACTAAATGTAATTCGGTGCTCCACGATCTACATTCTCTTGAAAGTGGGACACAAACTCAGGAAAAGTGGATTGTGGTCACTTGCTGGGTTAACCTCAATCTGAAAATCATTAATAAGGTGGGTATATTTTCTTGAGACCAAGGCAAAATCAATAACACTCGTCTGACCTCCCGTGCCATGGAAAGTAGGGATACTCAAGAATCTTGAGAAATTAGACATATCCAGGACACAAAGATCATTAATTATTATAATATTGTTTAAGGCCTCTGTGAGAAGTTGGCCTGATATATAGTGCTCACTATTCTAGTGATCACTGTGTATCATACCAAACAGCCCTTATTGATGATTGGTTGTAAGTCAACCTTTTAGACCAGCTATCCTAGTAGCATGGACACGAGCAGTCTTCAGGCTAAACTCTAGAGGGCGTGTTAAGCCAGCTGTTTTACCATCACATATACCCCTTGAACACCAAGTGAAAGGACACCACACAAGTTGTTATGAAAATAAAGGATATTTATTTATAACAAGTCTACCCTGAACTCTTTATGAGTCAGGGAGCTAAGCACAATACAAAACTCTTACGAAAATACTATAAGTTGCACAATTTACACAAATGCCTGAGGGGCACGAAAAACCATATACACAAAAAGTGGAATGCGAAATGCTAGCAGGTAAGTAACAAGATCCAGAGGCTTCAGGATCGCTAGGACTACAATACTGAACCTTAAGATTACGAGCAGGAGGCCTAGGGAGATCGGGTGCAGAGTGTGCACTCTCATGCGGGAAGAAGTCTATGGATGCTAGCGTTTCTAAAGTTACTGTTTCCGGACGAATCCGACTAGATAGACTGAAAACGACAAAGGATCCGGACACCTGGATAGTGAACCTGTGCTGGAGTACCGAAATACTCAAGTTACCTAGCCCAGGGGCTGCGGCTGCGGCTGCATAGGGTTCAAAAGACGTCGGGAATCCTCGTTGAAGTCTATGGAGCCTGAAAGAAGAAGTTGCTGGCAGGCGACCAGTGATGAAGTTCGATGGGATCCAAGCCTGGATCGTAGTTGAAGATGACCTGAAAGCAGAGGGGACTCAGTTCTTGATCACTAGCCAGTGATCAGATGGGCACCAGGATGGCACCGGATGAAATGACCTCGACCAGGTGAGTGGGCGACGCTGGGCTCTGCAGTCTCTCGGACCAGGAGGCGTTGTCGGCGACCAGGATGGAGGGGCGAGCTGTCCCACGAAGGTCTCTGCTGTCGGTGCTGCTGAAAGCAGGATTGGAGCAACAAGCCTTGGCAAAGTCAAGCCCACGCGGTGGACTTAAGATGGCGTCTGGAGTGGACCAGGAGGGTCCAGGGTGCTCCTCTGTTGGAGGGGAGCAATGGCCAGTCTGGAGCAACCAGACTAGTGGTGAAAGTGTCGTGGTTCGTCGTCAGGAGGGCCACAAGCCAGCAGGCAAGTAGCCGGACAACGCGGTGAGCAGCAAAGAGCAGAAGGGCCGCACGCAGATCTCGAGGAGGCTGGGGGGCTGGACTTCGGTGCTGGAGCTGCTCAGGGTTAGGACTTCTCAAACCCCAGTGCACTTACTCGAGGGTCACTCGGGGGTCGTGCTGGTGAAGCGTCGTGCAGGTCCTGAAGATGGCCAGTCCCACGGGTCTCGTCACACCCACGAATCTCAGCTGGGCTGGATGATGTAGGTAGAGGTCAGAGATGGCGGGAAGACCGGGTCTCGTCGAGCTGGGCAGTCTTGATCCGGAGGATGGACTTACAGCAAACTGCAAGGGCTTCGGTGGTGCCTGCTGGTGCAGGGTGGCTACTCCTTAGCCACAAGGGAGAGTCTTCAGAAGAGTCAAGAGTTCCTTTCGTGGAAAGTAGTTTTAAGATTCAAGATTATCTAATTTGGGAAGGGGGCCTGCTCATATCTTTATACTAAGAAAAGGGACTGGCACGCGACTAAGTCCTGCCCTATGGGTGGGACTAGGAGGGGGTGGTTACACCCCTCTCCTTTGTCCGGTCTCTCCCCAGCTCAGGGGCTGGGGTGCCCCAGGAACTGGTTTGAGCCGGCCTATGCACAGTGAGCACCGGGGTGCCACTTTGCAGTCACCTTCCTTTCAGCCCTGCCTACCTGGGATACACAAAATCCTGTCTGGGATGGTGCTAGCACCGCCCCTGACAGGAAACCCTTTGTCCAGGCCTCCGTTGCTGGAAGGACTCCCAGCAGCAGGAGGGCAGACTTGTGTCTCGGTGGCAGCATCCATTTTGTGGAGCTGAGGCTATGTCTGACTTTAACCGGGGTTCACAGTTACATACATGTCGTGTCCCTCTAGAAGGGTGGAATGCTAACCCCGTCGCCAGAATTGGCGAGGGGTTAGTATTCCAATTCGTATGACACCTTACTCGACATGTTTTGATAAAGCTATACCAAAGTTAGCATTTAACCGCGAGGATTATAATGCACTTAAGAGTATATGGTATAGCGTTATCATGGAACAGCTATTTGGACTTGGTTCCGCAAGCTGCAAACGGGCTCAGCTCATGCCAGAGCACCATCTCACATAATTCCAAGCACTCTGCCTTCAGGATTGATAAGGCCTGCCATAGGAGTGACTGATAGGAATATATGTGTCCATTTTAGGGTTAGATATAGGCATACTATATCTAAAGCAAAGGGTGATTACACCACCTTGCCCCAGCTGTCGTGCAGCCAGTTGTGTCTGTTTGGGTGGCCAGCCAAGGGTGGCATAATACATGCTTCAGCCCCTGGTAGGCCCTGGGTACACCTATGCCCTGGATACCTAAGGTATGCTGTACAGGGACTGATAAGGGGGCCCAGTACCAATTGGTAAGATGCACCTAAGGTACATGGTTGCAATTTAGAGAGAGAACAGCTAGGCTGTGGGTCTGATTAGCAGGCCCACAGCCAGGGAAAGTCGTAAATCAGTGAAGCAAAAAGCAAAAATCTGGGGTGGCCATGGGATTGCAGACCCCACTCTCCTACAGCCTCTCCTTGTTTTGAGTGCTTAAAATGCACAAAGGGCTGATCATTTAGGTCTACTAAGCCACAAACTCTTTAACCACTGAAATTACACAAACTACAATTAAAATCACCTACCCACATGATAAAAAGAGGAAATATGGTATTAGTTACTTTAGCAATCTCATCCTGTAATTTTTGTATGACCACTGTAGTTTGGGAATCAAATATCTTATAATACCAATTGATTAAAAGCAAGGGCACCAAAAATAGGCCCTTAATCACAAGTAATTGATACCAGGGGCATTCCACCAATGAATCAGTGTTTATCCTAGTGTGCTTTACAGAAATAGCTGCCATAAGACCGCCCTTGGCTCTTCCAGCTTGTGAGGGTTCAGCTGGGACATTAAAAGATTGGTAACCATCCAAACCAGGGGCCCCTCTGCTCCATGTCTCCTGGAGACAGACTATATCAAAGGATTCGACAAACTTTAGCCATGCCGGGTCCTCTAGCCTCCGTGAAAGACCAGCTATGTTCCACGAGATCAAGCGGAAGGGGTAACCCTCAGCCAGGCTGTCTACCTCCCCCATGTGTGTTGTAATTTGTGACTGGGATGCATCATTGGCTCCCGAGATTGCTACCATTGAACTAGTGTCTACATCCAATGCGACAGATTCTACCTGTCTGGAGATAGCTCTCTCGCCCTTTCGTAAGATGCAATCAATATCAATATGCCTCAGATCCCCTTTCGGGCACCCAGTTGGCGTTGGTGGTCAATCCACCATCTCCAGACAACTGTACCTGTTCATAGTTTGGATTCCTCTCCAGGTGTCCCTGAAAGATGGTTCTTTGGTAAGATATCTAATGGAATTTCCTCCCCAATCCTCCCTGGTAGGGTATCTGATGGAGTCCTCCCACTCTCTTCCTAGCACTCGTTGACCTACTCTATGCCAGTTCTGTTTGTTAGCTAAGTCATTGTGGGTCCCAGGGGGATAGAAAAAGGAGAGTCGTTTTGTATCTATACCTTCATTATTATTTCGGGGGCCCCATGAACAGATGTGATTCACTGTACGAGGATCCTTAAAATTAACCAGTATACAGTCACCTTGGATTGGCTTTTTTCCATGGCCCACCCAGGGTACTCTGCGAACCGTTATGATCTGACTCGACCAAAAAGGTGGTAATGGTCGGTTCTTATTGAGCCAGTATTGGACCTTGTTCATTAGTGCCCAGGGGGGTTCCTCTGTGGTGTTTAACAGCTCCGGGACGCCAGTCATCACTACCACAAAGGGAAAAGCCTCAGGAGGGAGATTAGCAGGGAGTCTGCTAACGGGCACTCTCCTATGGGAATCCCTATTGACATTTATCGGTGGTACCATGGGGGTATTACTGACCACCCTGACCTGCACAGCAGTTTCTTTGGGTTTATCAGTAATATTCTTCTCTACTGCTGCAGGGGTTTTCGATGTTACAATTTGCCCTGCAGCCACTGTTTTTGTTACTTGTGGAGCCACTGTTTTATCAGTAGGTAGTTTATTTCCCCCTATCTTTGGTATCCCAGGAGTTAATGGGGTTTTCCTATTTGAGAGAGTAATTAATTCAGCTAGTTGTTTTTCAATATGCTGTAATCTAGTTTCTAGTGGGGATAGATAGGATGTAAATAACTCTCCCAATTTTGTTAGAAATTGATTATCTACCACTTTTTCGTTTTCTCCTCCTATCGAGATAGTCAAATCATCCGTGGTTTAATTTCCCAAAGGCTCATTTGTGACAAGATTTAGTGAGTTGTTATTTCTGTTTCCCACCCCCTTCTGCATAATTTGGTTTGAGTTCTCCCCCTGGTGCTTGGCTGACTCCTGTGTCCTATTGGCCCTTTTAGTTTTCTGTTTATCCCTTTTTTTTCTTACAGCGCCCTCCCTCTTTCCTCTCAACTGTCTTGTTACCTCTGCTGTGGTGTGCAGTGATAAATCTGGAGTTTTTTCAAGTTCTAGACTAATTTGGGAGTCAGACAGAAGTTCTGATGCCGATAAGTCCACCACATTTGGTAGGCTATGCACATCAACTCGAACCTCTGGCGAGGGATGTTTCCTAATCTGCTCAGGAGTTCTTACAGTAGCAAGGTGGCCCAAGGAAGATCTTCTTTGGAGAGCCAGTGCTAAGTCTTGAGATACTCTGTGTTCCAGGTCAGCAATACCCGGCTCAATAAAAGAGTTTGCCCTTATGAGAAAATTGTCTATAGGTCCTACTATCTGACCTCCTTCAGCAGCGGTTTTGCTCCTGCTTCCCCGTGTAGTCATAATTCAAGGTGAGAAAATACTATTCCAGGCAAACGCTTATATTTAAATAAAATCAATGTTCAGATAAAAATTACTACAAGTGTAAAGCATACATACAGTTCTTTAAAACATGCAGTGAACAAACTTAGAGGGAGGGCCCGGTCTTACACGGTCTCTAACGGGCTACAACGGGCCCGCCCTTGGCCCGGGCTTCGCCCGCGCTTCGTCCCGCGGTAGCGTAATGGGCGTGCCTCAAATAAGAGGAGGAGTGGGCGGGAAGAGGCACAAGTTGCGCAAGGTTGCGTCAGCGCAGAGACCTCTGGGCCTCGCAGTCCCGCACCCCGTGAACGCCCAGATGCAAAGTTAATCACGAGGAAAGCAACAGCAGTTCCAGGTCCCCCGGTGCAATGGCGGCTTGTGAATCAGCAGTCCCAGCACGGACCCAGTACGAAAGAGGCCTTTAAAAAAAAAAAGAAGACCAGTTTTTAAATACAGAGTCCACGACTGCGAGCGGCTTCTGCGGAGCGGGGGCCGCGAGTCGTATTTGAGCTTGGCAGGGAGGAGGGGCGGGAAGAGGCACCAGGTGCGCAAGGTTGCAACAGCGCAGAAACCTCTGGGCCTCGCAGTCCCGCACCCCCAAGAACGCCCAGATGCAAAGTTAATCACGAGGAAAGCAACAGCAGCTCCAGGTCCCCCGGTGCAATGGCGGGTTGTGAATCAGCAGTCCCGGTCCCATCACGGACCCAGCATGAAAGAGGGCTGCAGTGTGCACCACATTGGCTCCATGCCGCCAGTTCCATAGGCCTACTCATGGCTACCAGACAGGGACCCTGAAAGCCAAACAAACCTCAAATGGCCTCCCTTTATTCAATTCGCTTCACTTTTGCTACATTCTGCTCATATAATCATCATCCAAGCTGCAGACTGTGGTTACTCAAGTGAGGTTCATTTATTTGTTCTTATGGCTAATTCAAATAACATTTTGCCTCCACCTCCTTTTTTACAAGTGCCAGGCGAACCTATTACTCGGAGGGTAGAGGCATTCTAGGGTGGCAGGATCAAGCAGGTCTTGGTATCTTATAGAGACCAAGTGATTCTGAGCTGGTTGTTCTTTGTGATTTGCCTAGATTATCTGTAAGCTGTACACAGTCTCATGATTTCAATTTGTTTGATAAATACAGTACTGTTGTCACTGAAAATATTGGTCTAGTAAGAGGCTTCGAACATTCTATTAAGTTGAAGGACAATTCCGTTCGTCTCATTTAAAAAGTTAGACATGTACCTCTCTCTGTGAGGGAATATTTAAAGGGTCAACTTGCCCTATTGTGTTCACAAGACATTATTTGTCCCATTGAATCATCTGAGTGGGTTTCGGCTGCAGTGGTAGCACGCAAATCTTCAGGGGACATCCGTCTCTGTGCTGATTTGAGGGTATTAAATCGTAACATTGTTGTGGATTGTCATTCTTTGCCCCGTATTCATGATATGCTAGCGAAAATAGGCCGTAGCAAATTCTTTTCCACCATAGATTTACGCTCTTTGTATCATCAAGTTCCTTTGTCTGTAAAGTCTCAACCTTTAACCACATTTGTTACCCCATTTGGTGTCTACATGTACAAAAGACTTCCATTTGGTTTGGCATCAGCTGCTAGTATACTACAGAGGTTAATGGATCAAATGTTTGATGAAATTCCCGGCATTCAGGCATTTCAGGATGACATATTAGTACATTCTGAATCCATACTTCAACATACTTTTAGAAAGAGTTCTGAACACTTTGCACACACACACGGCATAGACTGTTAATGTCACAAAATACAGGTTTCCCACTCAAGAGGTGGATTATCTTGGTCACAACATTTCTAGTGTTGGTATTAAACCTAAGACCTCCTTACTTGATGCAATCAAGAATGCTCCTATTCCATTAGACAAGGACTCGTTAAGAGCGTTCCTGGGCTTAAGTGAATATTACGCTCGTTTTGTTCAAGGTTATGCTTTGCAAGTACAACCTCTAAGAAATTTCCTTAAAACATGCTAAATTTCTATGGTCTGAGGACACTCGTGCTGCTTTTACTACTGTAAGAATTTGATTATCAATGCTCCCGCTATTAAACCTTTCACGCATGGTGTTGACCGCATCATGACTGTGGATGCCAGTGCCAAGGGTCTAGGTGCTTTTCTAAGTCAAATGGTGAATGACCAAGAGAGTACCATAGCTTTTGCCTCTCACACTCTCAGTTCAGCTGAACAAAACTATGGTACCATCGAGCGCGAGGCATTAGCGTGTACCTGGTCAGTTGAAAAGTTCAGAATGTACATTTGGAGGACTAAATTCCAACTTTATACTGATCACAAACAACTTATATATGCTTGGAGATAGTTGTTCTAACTAAGCTTCTTCCAGACTCATAAGGTTACTTGCTAGCCTTCAATAATTTAATTTTGATATCAAATATTTACCAGGAGGGAAAAATGTACGTGCTGATTGTCTTTCACGTCTTACTTTACCTGGTGTTGATGACTTGGTCAAAAGTGATTATGATTCTGAATGTGTTTTTTCTATTGAGGATGTAGTTTAAAACACTAAAATCACCGCCTGATCTTCTTCAGCACTCTGGGCAGAAGTGGTATAGTCGGAAAGGCGTACAATAGACCGCAACTCCACTCGCGACGAAAAGCGTCCCCAAGCGAGTGCTTCCTTGAACATTCCAACGCGCAGAACTGATGACATTGCGCGTTCTCTTCTGTGGCGAATAGATCTAACCAAGGCTCTCCCCACTGCTGAAAGAGGCCTTACGCCACGTCCAAGTTCAGACGCCATTCGTGATCCATCATATACCGACGGCTGAGTTCGTCCGCCCTGGCATTCAGAGAACCTGCCAGGTGTTGAACCACCAGGGTCACGCCCTGATGGTCCAGCCACTGCCAGAGGCGCAGAGCCTCCTGGCGTAGAGTCCACGACCCCACCCCGCCCTGTTTGTTGCAGTACCACATGGCGGTGGTGTTGTCCGTGAACACCTGCACTACACTCCCCCGGACAGAGGGGATGAATGCCTTCAGTGCTAGTCGGATCACCCGCAGCTCCAAAAGATTGAAATGGAGCCGGGACTCCGCCGGAGACCAGAGGCCTCTGATCTCCGCCTCTCCCATGTGGCCTCCCCAGTCCTGGAGCGACGCGTCCGTCACAACCAGTGCTCTGGGTGGGGTAGGGAGAGGGATCTGCCACTGACCCAATCGCGGTCCGTGAGCCACCACTGCAACTGTCTTGCAGTGCCCTCCGAGATCAAGACATGATCGGACAAGTTGCCCTGATGCTGGGCCCACTGAAACTTCAGGTCCCACTGCAGAGCCTGCATCCGCCACCGGGCGTGATGCACCAGAAGAATGCAGGAGGCCATCAGCCTCTGTAGCCGCAGCGTCAACCTGACCGAGACTAGGGATAAAGGCTGAAAGATCGGAATCAAAGGCTGAATATCACGAACCCGCTGTTCAGGAGGATAAACCTGAAACTGCGCCGAGTCTAGAACCGCTCCGATGAAGAGGAGCTTCTGAGAGGGACACAGGTGCGACTTCGGCACGTTGATGGAGAACCCCAGCAAGTGCAGGAGGTCGGCCGTAGTCTGGAGGTGGCTTACGACTGTCTGGGGCGAGCCCGCCTTTAACAACCAGTCGTCGAGGTAGGGGAAGACTGACATCCCTAACTTGCACAGATGAGCTTCGACCACCGCCATCACTTTCGTGAACACCCGTGGGGCACTGTTAAGGCCGAAGGGGAGCACGGTAAACTGAAACTGATCGTGGCCTACCGTGAACCGCAGGTATCGCCGGTGGGCCGGCAGGACGGGGATGTGAAAATAAGCGTCCTGCAAGTCCATCGCTACCATCCAGTCGCCAGGGTCCAGGGAAGCTAAGACCTGAGCCAAAGTCAGCATCTTGAACTTCTCCTTCCGAAAGGAAGCCGTTGACATTCCGTAGGTCCAAGATAGGGCATAGGCCCCCTTTGCCCTTTTTGGGTACCAGAAAGTAGTGGGAGTAACAACCACATCCTACTTCTGGCCCAGGAACGTGCTCGATGGCCCCCTTTGCCAAGAGGGCCGTGACTTCCTCTTGCAGAAGTTGCAAGTGATCCCCCGACATGCGGTGGAATTGTGGTTGCATTTCTGGAGGGGTCGCCTCGAAGGGAAGGGATTAACCCCTTCGGACGATTTGCAGCACCCACCTGTCTGACGTGACAGTGCGGCAGTGGAAGAGGTGATGGCGAACCCTGCCCCCCACTGGCGTCACATGGGCCTGAAAACACGGACTAGGAAGGTTTTGAGGCAGGTGCTGCGGGGGGAGGTGTGGACTGGCCTCTCTGTTGTCCCGACCGCCACCACGGCAGTTTCCACGGCCGCCACTGCGCTGTTGAACATTCTGCGGCGCGTGGCTGGCAGCACGTGTGGGGGCGCCCCTTCCGTGTCCACGAAAGGAGCGAAAGGCAACCGATTGCTGGCGTGCGGCTGAGAGGCCCAAGGACTTGGCCGTAGCCCTGGAGTCCTTAAAACGCTCCAGCGCATGGTCTGCTTTGTCGCCAAAGAGGCGACGGCCATCGAACGGCATGTCCAGAAGAGTGGCCTGGACATCGGCCAAAAAGTTGGCGGACCTCAACCAGGCGTGGCGTCGAACCGCCACCGTCGTTGCTATAGCCCTGCCCAGTGAGTCCGTGGTATCCAGCCCACACCGGATGGAATATCGCGCTGCATCTCGGCCCTCCACAAGGGCTTGGGCAAGTTTAGCCCGGACCTCCTCCGGACATTGTGGCAGCACGTCCGCGACCGTATTCCACAGGGTGTGGGTGTAGCGGCCCAAGAGGCATGCGGTATTGACAGACCGCAGTCCCAAACTCAGGGACGAGAACACTTTCTTCCCGAATTGTTCATACCTCTTGGATTCCCGATCGGGCGGAGCCGTCGGGAATGCGGTCTGGAAAGTGGAGGCCTGGATGACCAGGCTCTCGCGGTGGGATGGGTGGACAAAAAGCAAGGGTCGCCCGGGGCCGGGCGGTAGCGTCTGGCCACGTTCCTATCCACAGGCGGACCTGTGGCGGGCTTGGACCAAGTGCCCACAAGAACGTCACACAAGGCCTCATTATACGGCAGCAGAGGCTCAGTGGAGCTTGCCTGCTGTTCAAGGACCTCAGTGAGGAGGTTAGTCCTCACAGCCGCGACGGGGAGCTCAAGGTGTAAGGCCTTGGCCGCCCTCGTCAACACTACACTGTAAGTAGCCCCTTCCTCCGTAGCCACGGTGGGAGGGGAGACAAATCCAGTGTCTGGCGAAGTGTCAATTCCACTGGCCTCCCCAAGCTCATATGTCCAGTCCTGTTGAGACTGGCAGTCTTGTGCCAGAGGGTCCACAGACCCCTCCCAATCACCCTCGTCACCCATCTCCTGCAGAACAGGGTCAACAGATGGGGCCGGTTCATGGAAATAGAAATCTCCAAAGGCCGTCGGGAGCGGCGCCGCTCCGGCTCCAGATCCGGACCGAAGGGAGGATTGGGGACGGCGTCCATAGTGGGCGCCGGGGGCGACACCCGCAGGGCCGGTGAGGTCGTGAGGTCGACCGGCGACGACCCGGATCCGGAAGCGGATCCAGTGAGGGCCTGCGGCGCCAGGGCCGAAGCACCCGACGGCGTCGGACCCGAAGCACCAGACCCGTTAGGCCCTCCAGCTGGGCCCGGAGGCACCACGGGACCCGGCTGAGAAGGGAGGGACCTCTTGGCCATGAGGTACCGCTCCACCTCCTCTGGCGTCGCACCATGCCCAGGGACCCGCAGGTGTGGGGCAGGCGGTGACGCCTGTGACTCTGTCGGAGCCGCGTGGGTGGTGTCACCCGAGCCCCCGGCCGCATCGTGCGAGCGTCGGGGTGGGTCGGAGGAACGATGACGTCTCTCCGACCTCTCATGCCTCTTACCTGAGGACTTGGATCCTGACGACTGATGTCCACTCCCGGAGCTGCGAGGACTCCGACCCTGCGACCTGTGGGACCGGGACCTGGAGCGGCGCGGGGCAGGTGCGGTCGTCGTGGTCGAGGCCTAAACACTTGAGGCACCGGCGATGGGGGCCTGTAACCGACATCAGTCAGTCGCACTTGGAGCAGGGTTTAAACCCGGGCATCCCTACCGGCACCGTCGGAGTCGAAGACTCGAGTAGAGAAATGATCAAAAGATCAAAAAAGTTTAGTCAAAAAATGGGGTAGAGCTTCTCCGGATCTGCGCTAGCTGGCGCGGAAAAAAGAACTGACGTCAGCATGCATGGGCGGCGTCTAAGTGCTCCCACAACGTCATTCCGGCGCTAAAGACGCCGATGACAGCCGCGGACAACGCCTGCCGGCACGCAGGGGTATTGCTAGGCAAAATTTTCCGGATCCAGTCTGACGCCTGGGGATATTCTATGGTAAGGAATCTATCACTAACATGTCTCTTTCAGATATTATAAGATGTTAAACCCAAAACAGCTTTAATTGATGCCATTGCAAGTGCCCCATCAACCACTAGTAAGGATGAGGTTAGACACTTCCTGGGAATGAAGGAATACTGTACAAAATGTATTCCAAATGTTGCTGCAAAAGTCTTCAACATTAGACAACTCCTTAAAAAACATGTAGCATTTTGTTGGGATTCCCTATGTGAAGAAGAGTTCATATATATCAAGAAGTTTTCAGAGAAAGTTCCGCATTTAAAAAGTTTTGATCCTAATTTAGATTCCTATGTTACTGTGGATGCGAGTAATAAAGGTCTAAGGGGTAGATGTATCATTGTTTGCATTAGCGAGTTCTTAATTGCGATTTTTTGCGAGTCGCTAATAAGAAATCGCAATATGCGATGTATGTAGATTTTAGCGAATTTTATGCTATTCCTTAAACATCGCAGAATAATCTGCACATTTTTTGCTATTCCTTATTTTGCGAATTTCACAAATTAAGAAATAAAAAAAAACGTGAATCTGCTAATGCAGGAACAAGCTGATGACATCACAGTCAGGAAGTCTTGTTGATTACCTACACCTGCTTGCCTGAGCCACACCCAGTGGCAGTTGGAAGATTGTTTGGCAGCTGTACAGACCTGTTTCCTTGCAGCATGGAGCCTGAAAATTCACAAGGAGCTTCTTCTGGAGAGAAAAGAAAGAGGAAACAGAAATTTTCAGAGAAGGAGCAGTGCAGCGCTCTAGCAAAAGGCCACGCAGGAAGTAATCTTTTCTTCCATGCAAAAGTTTCCTTAGAAAAGATAAGCACTTGTACTATCTAACTGGTATTACTAGAATTTCCTGTGCAGTAACAGGTTCAAGTTTGAGAATACCACTATGTCTTTTGTTTTGGAATATATAAAATTTTACCTTGTTAAATCAATAATCTTTGTTGCTTTTTATTCTTACCTAAAAGTAATTGTGTGTTATATCTGTACGTCTTTGCCGTCCTGCTGCTGCTCCCACTCCTGCAGCAACTCTTCTTGGGGGATTTAGATAAGGGGTCAAGATGAAATCACGTACAGCATAGGCACTATCACCTGCATTAAAACATGTAAGTAGCGTCAGTTCATAGAAAGATAATAATTAAGTTTGTAACAAATAAGTCTGAGAAAGAAAATATATTTACCAAGTAGAAATCCCTCTCCAAATTGGCCAGCACTCAAACGTCTATGCAATCCACTGTGCCGAAAGATATAAGAGTCATGAGTGCTCCCTGGGTACTGAGCCACAATATCAGTGATTATGTACTTTGCATTACACACCATTTGAATGTTGAGGGAATGGTAACATTGCCTATTTCTATAAACAAATTCGGTGGCAGCTGGTGGAGTGATGGCAATATGGGTGCCATCTATGCATCCAATCACATGTGGAAAACGTGCAATTTGATAAAATTCCAGTTTTGAATCTTGAATGTCTTGTGGATTTCTGGAGAGGTAGATATGATGCTGAAGCCCACTCATCATTGCTTCAAGGAAAACTCTAAAAAAACATGATAGAGCACTCTGAGACACACCTCCAAACTCTGCAATGACCCTTTGAAATGAACCAGAAGCCAGAAGGTGCAGGGAGCACAATACCTGCACATGTGTAGGAATTGAATGTGTTCTGTTTGTTTCATGTTCCAAAAATGTCTTCAATTCATCAATTAGGTCCAAAATGGTGTGTGGATGCAGTCTGTATTTTTCAGAAATGTCCTCTTCTGTTTGCTGGAAAAGCGTTATCCGCAGTCTGAAGATTCTCTCCTGCCTCTGTCTCCTCTGTGCAAGAGCTTGAATGCGCAGCCTCCTAGCTATCAGGTAAAGTCCAGCCATTGTGCTTTGAAAAAATGCATTGAGGGGTCTTTTTTATACTTTCAAATAGGTTTCCACCTGACTGATGTTATTGTTAATTGCGAATTCTTAATTTGCGATTTTCATGTTTTTGCAAATAGCGATATTTTCATACATCTTTATGCGATTTCTAATGCTGCAATTTCTTAATTCCAATTATCGCAAAAAAGAAACCGTGCAAATCTAGAAATCGCAAAAAACATTAGCAGAATTCTACAAATCGCAAGTAAGTAATCGCAATAATTGCGGTTACTTATTTTGCGATGCGATTACTTACATACATCGCAAATTTCTATTTTCTTGTCGCAAACGGTGAATTTTAGCGATTCGCATCGTTTGCGACAAAAAAATAGCTTGATACATCTAGGCCTAAGAGAGGTTCTTTCTCAAAACGATACCCAAGGAATGGAAAATAACAATTTATTTGCATCTAGATCTGTTTCACCCACTGAGGAAAAATACCCTATAATAGAAAGAAAAGCTTTAGCTTGTGCCTGGGCGCTTGACCTTTTTAGGGCATTAATTTGGGGCAACCTGTAGTGGTTTGCAGTGACCACAAACCACTGATTAAATTACTCTCCACAGAAGGTATTTCATCTGCATCTTCTAGATTAGCGAGGACGTCTATGAGACCCTTGGGGTTAAGTTTTTGTCCCTCTAGTTCCTTTAATTTCACACAAAGTCGTATAGACCTATTTTTATTCGTAAGGAAACTGAGAATAAGAAAGTGGTTTGCAAGCAAGGTAATAGATAAACTCAAAACATCTAGTGAGAAACCATGTAATATGAGTATGGCTGAAGCAGAACTAGCACACTCACTAAGAATTCTAGCGGAAGAGGTAGAGGACACCAGTTGCCCTTATGATTAATTTAGAAATGAGAATATACCCTTAGATATGAGTTCTAAGAGTGGCTTGAAGCCGAAATCCACTTTCCTACCCCAGTTGAAAAATGATGTGATTGACGTATTTGAAAGGGGCACGAGGAAAGAGTTGCAAATCATTTCCAAACAAAAACTCAAGTGCTGGAGTAATATCAATAATCACCAACGCAAAGCGTTGCTAAATTTAAAGAACGATCACAGCATAGTAATAAAGAAATCGGACAAGGGAGGCAATGTGGTGGTGCAGTCTAAGACAGACTATGTGAAGGAAGGTTTGAGACAACTGGCAGACCATACAAAATACTGTAGAAGTAACCGCATGGAATATGAGGCATCCATCAGACTATTCCATACGTTACTCCAGGAGTGGAAAGGGAAGGGACTCATCGAAACAGAGGAATTCAGGTTTCTAGAATGTAAGTCCCCTAGGATGCCAGCTTTATATCTTCTTCCGAAGATTCATAAAGATCGAAACCATCCATCCGGGAGACCTATAGTCTCGTGAATTGGAAGCTGCCTAGAAAATGCTTCACAGTATGTAGACTTTTTTCTACGGTGTTGGGTACAAATTCTGCCATCCTATATAAAAGACTCAGGAGCCTTTCTGAAGTTTATTGAGTCACTTCAATGGGACGACAGTTACTCGCTACTATCGTTGCACGTAGTTGGGTTATATACATGCATTCCCCACACACTAGGTTTGGCAGCTTGCAAACATTTCCTTTCTAGGAGATCGATCTCCTATCTTCACCACACTCAAATGCTTCTTAAGATAATGGAACTGTGTCTGACCCAAAACTACTTCCTCTTCGACTCTAAGATCTACAGGCAAGTCCTCGGTACATCTATGGGGGCTTGCTTTGCTCCTAGCTTCGCTGGTCTGTTCATGGGGCATTGGGAGGAGGAAGTGGTGTACAGGTCATCGTTGTACAAGGAGAGAGTCATCAAATGGGTCAGATACATTGATGACATTTTTATTGTGTGGTCAGGTTCAGAGATGGAGGCTAATAACTTTGTAGAGGAGCTTAACTGCAATGTATTCAATCTTAAATTTACGAGCCAATGGGCAAAGAATAGCCTAGACTTCCTTGATTTGAGGCTAAGTGTGGAGAACAACAGATTGGAAAGTATTCTCCACAGGAAGGAGACAGCAGGCAACAGCCTGCTACATGCCGAAGTTGCCACCAAAGCTCATTGATACAAAGCATACCAATAGGAGAACTCCTTAGAGCAAAACGAAATTGTAGCACAGCCACAAGTTTCATGCAGGAAGAAACTGTGATGGTTGAAAGATTTAGGGCCAGAGGATACACTGAGAAAACAATCAACAGAGCCAGAAGGATAGTGGCGGAAAGAAGCAGAGACTCTCTGTTAATGGAAAAAGATAAAAAGGACAAGGACAGTGGAAACAATAAAACACGCTTCATCACCACATATAGCAGTCAAGCTTTCATGATTAAACGCAGTCTAAAAAAACTTTGGCCTATTATGCAGACTGATCCTGAAATTGCGAAATATGTGGAGATTTATCCTCAGATAACATTGAAAAAAACAAAATCATTGAATGACGAGCTGTGCAGTGCTATCATAACAGGGAAAGATAAATTGAAAGGAATACAAGGATTTTTTCCATGTAGAAGTTGCAAAGCTTGCAAGCATAGTAAGAACTGCAAAGAAGCAAGGCTTTCACCGAACATGGAACCCTTTGTGATACAAGAGCACACATCCTGTAATACGGAGTTCGCCATATACGCTTTGTTCTGCCCATGTGACAAGGCCTACATAGGCAGTACAATACACAAGGCCAAAATCAGAATTTTGGAACACTTAAGAGCTATTAAAAACTGCAACAAGGCTTACCCAATGGCGAGGCACTTTCAGATGGAACACAACCAGAACCCCAACTTATTGAGATTTTGTGTCCTGGACATGATCAAACATGATGACAGAGGGGGAAATAAAATCCAAAGACTCCGTAGATTAGAATCTAGGTTGATCATTAAATATCAAACAACAGCACCAATTGGGCATAACTGCGATGAGGAATTAGAAACCCATCTAGGTTAAAAGTGGAGAATTATATTCACCCGAATTGTGTCGACCAGTGATATACAAAAAATATAAAAAATATAGTAAGAAGAGGGCTCTGATGTGGTTGGAAATCCGAGGTGACAATAGATAACTCAAGTTAGGAATGAGATTGAAACATAATTCGGTTAGGAGATCTCTGAGATGACGGATGCAATTAAGTCAATGTATAATGTAACCACAATAAGTGAACCACTCTGGTTTTGAGGTCTGAAAGGCTAATGCATACAAACATTGTATCCCCATTATCACAGAAATGTTTTTAATTCACAGGGTGTTGGTTTATTATCATTTTGTGTAGGGTTAATATATTGTTTTTTTAAATATAGATACTTATGAAAAGAGGAAGAGGAAGAAATGATGAAGTTATATCAGCCTGACCATAAGATGATGAAACAAGATACAGAATTGACATTGACATTCTAAGCCCACTGGGGCAAAAGTACGGTCTGAGATGAACTCCCATGATGTGAGCATTGCCAATGTGGACAAAAACTGGCTTACTGCTAGCTTTATAGAAACATGCCACAAGAAATATATATATATTGTATGTGGATATGTAGATGTTGGGATCAAAGTATATTAAATACGCCGCGCATGTGAATATGTGAATTCTAAATAATTCGGTTGAATTATATGAATTTTGAGAAGTAGCCCACGGGGGTGGAATAATAAGTGGCAAAGGAAGACAGGAAAACGTTATGCAGACTAGCGAATGACTAGTGTTATGAAATATATTCAATGTTATAATTTAATTTATAATTTCCACCCCTTTCTCCATCCAATCGTAAAACATGTGAGAGGCACTTATCAATTGTCAAATAAGTATCTTGAATTACAGAAATGGTATAAAATGGCTGAAACACAGTTAAAATTTCCCCAAAGTATCAATTCACTTTTATGTTGCAGCGTGAGTCTGCTTTCTATGTTAATTTTTCACTAAATCACATGTTTGTTTAAATACCTATCAGAATCACTAACATTGTTACTCGTGAGCAAGGGAGGTGAACTCCTGAAACGCGTAGAGTTGTTTTTGCTTTGGAAACTGCAATAAAAACGCGTCTTCAGCAAGCAGATGTTCGTGTGCTTTCTGACTGAAAGTAAGTCGGAAGTTTGAATTTATATATAGGTTTGCTACCTAAACACGAACCGCCTTCGAAAAGAGGCTCGGGGAGAGCAGAGCCTGGCGGCTGCCAGGCAACTTGGAATTCATATATATATATGACAGCTCATATGTGTTTTCACATGACCCTTTGCTGTTGCACGTAACGCACCTCACTGTATATATTGTTCACTCCACCTGAAAGTTTCTTTGCATTTTGAATGCTTAATTGAAGGTTCTTTGATTTTGGTTATTGACTTTTCGATTAATTTTTCTATGAGGGGACACCAGCCGATCCACGGCTAAATGTTTTTGTCTAATTGAAGACCGAAATATACATGATATACCATACTAAGTATTAGGAGGCTGCCCATTTGTGGGCTTGAGTGATTTTGATGCAATATTGCTTTGTATAACGCTAATGAGCGCCATGAGAAATCAACACTGTAAGATGGCCGCCACTATTCTGTGTATGGTGTGAGTCCCCTCTCGATGTCAATGCCATTAGATTGGTGGGAGTGAACTACAAGTGAAATGTTTAAAATAATGTCGAGTTTCACCCCCAGTGCATCACACACTGACGAAGGCAGACCGCCGAAACGCGTCTGTGTGCACCCCCCCGCTGAATAAAATCTAAGCGTGTTTGAAACTCCACCCTCGAGTGCTGTGTTGTCCTTCCTGGGAGAGACCTGAGGGATTCTGAGCGTCATGTGTGGCGGTGTCCACGTACCGCCGACAGCACCCGCCAACGAGTGAGCAGCCGTTTTTCGTGGAATAGGAGCGTTTTTGCAGTGTACGGCTGCGCACCGCCTTATCCTCAATGGGAGTTCGAGCCTGAGGACGGAGTACGGAGGAGTACGCAAAGCGGCAGCCAAGCGTCTCCCGAGGAAGACGTCACCGGTGAGCATAAGTGCCTGTAACCGTGTACTCCCATCTCTGCATGCCAGGGACTTTGGAATTGTGAGGCCAGGCGATAGAAGGTAGGAGCGACGGACACGCTGTTAGACGCGGGGGAGGTAGCACTATTTAGAAGCACGAGTCCACAAGACACAGTTGAACTGTAATCACTGTGTATGACTCGCATAAACCCGACATGTTTTCTGATGCGGAACGGCATGCAGCGGCAAAGGGCATGTTTAAAAGGCAGGAAAGAACGCCTGCAACAATTGACTTGCCAACAGCGGAAAGGCCAAGTAATCCACTGTTAATAACCATGACGAAATTGGAGCGACTCCACGAGAGGGAGATCCGTAAGTGGTGGGAGGCCACGAGTCTGACCAACTACATTGAGGAGGAAAGAGTACCCCGAGGACTGAGGGTTCACACTGTGCCCTCCTACGAGAATCCGGACCCACAACTGCTCACAGACTGGTTCGAACACACTGCCCAATACTGTGAGGGTACATTGAAAATACTCGTCAAATATGCTTGGAGCGATAGGGAACGGGCATTGGCTGATATCGCTGAAATTAATAAAGAGCTGGAAAGCGAGACTGACCCTAGCATAACAGCAACCACTGGACAAATGAAAGAACAAATGAAAGCCAGGCTAGGGAAGTATGAAGCCAAAATACGACTCCGAAAGCAGGAGAAATACGAGAGAGACGCAAATGACTACCACACAGGACGCGTCCTCACGTATGCAAAGAAGTTCGACGCTCCACGCAAGGCCCTCCAAAAGAGCAGAAAGGAAGGCGCAGGGGCCACGAATGAAACTGCAGAAGTGACATCAGAATCTGACATAACTGAGAACGAGTCAGAAGAAAATCAGTCAGATGCAGAGGAACGTAGAACTAACAGAGGGTTAAGAATCCCAGAGAAAACCAAGAAGACCCCTTTTCAGGAGGAGTACGAGGTAATAAAAAGCTCATGGCTCCGGGGCGGCGAAGAACAAACCACCGGATGCAAGTACCCAAGGGGCAGGAAAAGCAGGAGAACCAGAAGAGCAGGCGGGGGGAACAAGAGGCAGAGGAAGAGGCAGTGCAACAACATCTCGGTGGGCAAATCGAAAACGCACCAACAAGAAACAGCAGCAATAATAATATCTTCAGCCACTGACTCTACAGAGAGCAACGACATTATACAAACCTCTCATCCATGTAATACCGGTAACGAAGCAACTAATTTAACGGTGGTCAATTTAACGACAAGAAAGATCACGACAGAGGAAGAACAAGTTTTAAGCCTGGGACTAACCTTCTGTCCCAACAATGAGTTGGAATATACTCAGACCAAGATAGATCTGTTCCGCTTCACCCGCAAGTTGAAGTTACACAAACACTTCAAATTGCGTCCACATCTACAGAACAAGGAGAACCAAGGGTCTAGGATAACAGCAACTGACCAACTAAGCTGTAGAGATCTCCGCTCAGTAGAAGTTCTGAGCGACCTAGAATTGGAGCAAACACAGAACCGTGCATTACTAGACACAGCCCAGAGAGCGGAAATGCAGGGAATTGAACAAGAAAGAGACACGAGTGAATTTAGACCAGTGTCAACTTTCGTGCCCCAGTCCCCTTGGGATGCTATAGATGTGTTCTCCGAAGCTATGAACGAGGATCTACTAAAATATCGGAAAGCCAACCACCAGAATACTAATCATAATATCACGGAATCACAAAGACTTGCCCTGAAAACACTAACGACTGACACAAATCTAATTGTGAAGCCCTCAGATAAGGGCGGGAATGTGGTTTTAATGACACGGGAATTTTACCAACAGGAAGCATTAAGGCAGCTCTCTGATGAGAACTTTTACAACAAATGCACCAATGATGTCTACCAGCAGAGTATTAAAGACTATGATATACTTATTGCGAAGTGGTATGACCAACACATGTTGAGCAGTGATGAACATCTGTTCTTACGTACGAACTGCCCTATGACTCCCACATTTTACCACCTTCCCAAACTACATAAAAACCGTGAATGTCCTCCTGGTCGCCCTATTATTTCTTCCATCGGAAGTCTCACAGAAAATGTCTCGCTTTGTGGATCATACCTTATTTCCTTTGGTATCGAACTTGGACTCCTATGTGCGAGACACAAAAGACTTCCTGATGAAGTTACAGAATCTAGTGTGGGAACAGGAATACTTATTAGTGGTATTAGACATTACTAGCCTCTACACTGTTATTCAACATCATGACGGATTAGAGGCAGCAAAATGAGCATTAGATCAACGCCAGCTACGATTTTCGAGACACAATGCAATGATTCTCGAATTCGTAGAATTTTGCCTGACACACAATATTTTTCTGTTCGGTGAACAATTGTATATCCAGAAGTCTGGGACGGCGATGGGTACCTGCTTTGCCCCCAGCTACGCGAACTTGTTCGTTGGCTGGTGGGAGGAGCAGGTGCCCAGGAGCTGTGTATTAGGAGAGGATGAAGGGAAGGTCATATGTTGGCATCGTTATATCGATGACCTCTTCCTTGTGTGGAAAGGTAATTCTAAAACAGCCTATGAATACATCAATGTCCTGAATAGAAATAACATAAATCTTCATTTCTCGGGGACAGTAAGTCCGGTGGCAGCGGACTATCTGGACCTGAGGATATATGTAGAAGAAGGACAACTCCACACTAGCCTTTTCAGGAAACAAACCGCTGGCAACTCGACACTATATGCCAGCAGCAGTCATCCCCCACAACTGATCAACAGTATCCCCTATGGGGAACTGTTGAGACTTCGGAGGAATTGTTCCAAACCATCTGATTTCGAAGCGGCCGCTTCGGAATGTATGTCTCGGTTCAGGGTTAGAGGGTACGGAGAGAAACTACTGACTAACACCCTCAAGAGAGTGAGGAAAGTGGACAGACTGTCTCTTCTGACCAATAATCCTACACAAGAGAACCGTAGAGCTAGACCAGGTGAAAGCAAGGGCAAGTTCAGAGTTATAACTCCCTACTCGTCAGGAGCAGAAACCTTTAGAGCTATGCTTAGGAAGAATTGGCATATTCTTCTCACAGATAATGTACTCAAAGCAGATCTCCCTACTCAACCACTCCTCACCTTCAGCAAAGCTAGATCGATAGGCGATATGTTGGTGAAAAGCCATATTGAAAAAATGCCCCAAAAAAGTAATACTTTAAGGGAGCAAAGAGGCTTTTACCCCTGCGGCCGCTGTAAAGCGTGCGCAGGAAGCAAACGGGTCCTCTCCTATATCATCAAGGATACTGGTAAAAAAATGAACATCAACAAATTCATTACCTGTAGTACCCAATATGCAGTATATTGCCTACAGTGCCCTTGTGGCTTACGCTACATTGGGAGCACTATTAAAGAGATCAAGCTCCGAATACTCGAGCACATGAGAGCCATCGATAAAGTTGATCAGGCATACCCGGTGGCTCGCCACTTTGCGGAAGTACACAATCGAGACAGGAACAAACTCCAGTATTTTGGCATAGACGTTGTACCACCCAATATACGTGGCGGTGACCGCCTACGCAGACTAAGGAGACTGGAGTCTCGATATATCATAGACCTTTCGACGAAACACCCCAAAGGTCTAAATAGTGGTGAGGAGATGGCTTTCCATCTAGGGAAATAGCTTAGGAAACAGTAGTCTAGCATATTTCCAAGGTGATAGTTTACCGTATAACACTGTAATTAGAACTATGACTATCATTCCTTGGGGTAACACTGTAGACTACTTTGTGTATATGTGTGTATATAGAGTAGCTCCTGAAAACTCTGATATTTTGGTAATTTGAATAATTTTGAAAATTTTGTTGGTATGTTTGATCCGTACTAAATACATATGACGTTCTGAGAGACCGTCCATAATATATGACTAATAGTATTGACTCTGTCGAAGGATATCCTTATGCGAATTGTACTTAATATAAGTTTGCATAAAATTTTGTGTTACAGAGTTATAGGATGTCTAAGAGTATTTGGATCTACTACAACATTTTTTACCATTAGAGACTCTCATGTAATGGGGACTATCATTTTTCTATTGTATTTATACTTGAAGCTGAATTCGCATTTATGGAGATATTTGTATATATGTATATATAACCCAGTGTTTCACTACATCTTTTTGAAAATTGATTTCTAGATTGAAATACGAATTGGTGTGTATCTCTAAAATGAAATTTGATATGCGAATGACAGCTCATATGTGTTTTCACATGACCCTTTGCTGTTGCACGTAACGCACCTCACTGTATATATTGTTCACTCCACCTGAAAGTTTCTTTGCATTTTGAATGCTTAATTGAAGGTTCTTTGATTTTGGTTATTGACTTTTCGATTAATTTTTCTATGAGGGGACACCAGCCGATCCACGGCTAAATGTTTTTGTCTAATTGAAGACCGAAATATACATGATATACCATACTAAGTATTAGGAGGCTGCCCATTTGTGGGCTTGAGTGATTTTGATGCAATATTGCTTTGTATAACGCTAATGAGCGCCATGAGAAATCAACACTGTAAGATGGCCGCCACTATTCTGTGTATGGTGTGAGTCCCCTCTCGATGTCAATGCCATTAGATTGGTGGGAGTGAACTACAAGTGAAATGTTTAAAATAATGTCGAGTTTCACCCCAGTGCATCACACACTGACGAAGGCAGACCGCCGAAACGCGTCTGTGTGCACCCCCCCGCTGAATAAAATCTAAGCGTGTTTGAAACTCCACCCTCGAGTGCTGTGTTGTCCTTCCTGGGAGAGACCGGAGGGATTCTGAGCGTCATATATATATATATATATATATATTACCTACTGGCGGTCGCCAGTAGGTATATATAGTTAGGATTTTTTCTCTATGGGATTTTTGAAAATTCTATGTCTAATAACTTTGGCGTTTGTGGACGGAATTGGCTGAAATTTTCAGGAAAATGGAACATTTTGTTCCTGAGCAGCCCCTGAAAATTTGGGGGGGGGTCGTCAAGGGGGGGCCGAGAAAAAAGGGGGGTCCCAAAACGTGTTTTTGCCATGCAATTTTCCATAGGGCGGTTGGCCTCACTTTTAGCTCGAACGGCTGAATGGATTTCCACGAAACTTGGCAAAATTGTAGATATTGTTTGCCCGATGTGCCTTTGCTAGGTCTCAAGATATGTGGTCCTGTGAATTTTGAGTAAATTAGGTTTAAAAAAAGATATATATCTAGAGCCGCGCCCGGTACGCGTACCGGGGAGCGCTCCAGGCGCGCCACGCGACTTGCGCACGGATAGCTGATTGGTTCTCGGGTGTCTGTAAACATTCGAAACAGTCCGCAGCGGCCGCCATCTTGTGTCTCGGTAGGATTGAGACACAAGAGGTGGCAAGAATCAAAGGGGGGAAATGAGCAAAAGGGGGCAGGGTACACCCCCCTGACCCCCTACTTTTGATGTGGGGGCCATAAAAGGCTCCCGCGGGTGAAAAAAAAAATACAAAAAATTTTCGATTTTCGCGGGGGGGAGCGCCCGGTACGCGCACCGGGGAGCGTACGGGGGAGCGTACCATGGAGATTAAAAATGACAGACTTTTTAAAAAAAAAAAAAAAAGCTTTTTATAAATTGGAGGTAGTTCTGAAAAGAACTTTTTTTTTGATTTTGTTGTTTTATATATTTTTTTTTGTTTTTGTTTTATATTTTTTTTAGACTTTTTAAAACAATTTTATATTTTTGGGGGATTTTTGTCAAGGGAAAAACAAAAACAAGGATTCCAAAACTGCTCAACAGGAGCAAAAAAATTAGAAAATTTAGGGACTGGAAGAGCAGCGGTGTTGCTGTTTCTTTAGGGCAATGAGTTCAACACTCTGCTCCCCATAGCAGAGCAGTTCGTCACACTCCGTGCACAAAAATTTGATGCCTGCAAACACCGGCTGAATGTTAGGGACCATTCTTCCACGGGGTGGTCCCGAAGGTGTTGCTCCACCAGTGGAGGTGCTGCCGCCATCTGTGGGTACATTCCGTGCCAGCTCTCTGACACTCTCCCTGGCAAAGTTGTTAGGGTGTCTTCTTTTCACATGCCTGATCAAATTAGCATTCCCAAAACTATATTTTTTCAGAGGATTGCCTCTGGATAAACTACTCCCACATATTTTGCAGGTTACTTTGGGAGCGTTGACTTTTTTCTGTCCTTCAGGGATGTCGTAAAATTTCCAGATGAAATGGGTTTTTTTCTTTTGCTGAGGAGGGTCCTCATCTAAAAATCCATCTGAATCACTGCTGGATGACTCTCTTGCAGCCATTGCTGGAGATCAGAAAAGTAGGAGATAGAGTAGACAGAACAGCTCTTGCTCTCTCCAAGTACAAAGCAATAGTGAGAGAAATGGGTGGGTTTCACACAATTTGGAAAAAAAAAAGTTCTGAACCAATGAAAAGTGTTATTTTAAAGTCACATGGTTTGACGCGCTTACGCTACGCGCCCCGGGGCGCGTCCCGGGCGTGTATCGTAAGCGCATCGGGGCGCTTACGTTGCGCGATCGTATGCGCTTCCGGGTGCGCTTACGCGGTGCGTCATAAGACGCATCTCGCGGCTACGCGATACGTGTCTTATGACGCAAGGCGTGGCGGCTACGCGATACGTCACGATGTTGTTTTAGTTCGCGGCAATAGCGCTTCCGGGACGCGCATCAGTACGCGCCCCGGGGCGCGCCGCAAGATTGCGCTTACCCGTGCGTTCACCTGTCCGCGCCCCGGGAGCGCACCAAAAATAATATAAAAAAAAAATACAAAAAATATAAAATATAAAATTCGATTTAAAATGTATTATTTTTATAAAGATTTGCTATTAAAAAACCTATGAAATTCACTGAAAAAACCATAGGTTATAGACCATATATAGTTAGGAATTAGCATTTACAAAACCTTGAAAATTCACTGAAAAAACCATAGGTTATAGACCATATATAGTTAGGAATTAGCATTTAAAAAACCTTATTTTACTGACACAAAACCATTGAAATTCCATATATAGTTAGTTGTACTAACTATATATCGCGCACCCGCAATCCACTGCTGATGATGTCACATATTACATCATTCATGACATGGTCAGTGACATCACAAACATTCCAAACAGTCCGGAGCGGCCGCAATCTTGTGTCTCGGTAGGATCGAGACACAAGAGGTGGCAAAAAATAAAGGGGGAAATGACCAAAAGGGGGTAGGGTAGACCCCCCCCTGATCCCCTAGGTTTGATGTGGGGGCCATAAAAGGCTCCGCGGGAAAAAAAAAATCCTATTTTCGCGGGGAGCGTACAACGGGGAAAACCCAGTGAAATAGGAACATAATAATTTAAAGTGATTAGAGGTAGGGTAGCTGTGCATAGAGTTGTTGTGTTGTGTTGTTTGGGTGTTTTAAGTACCAACATGTAGGTACCAATGCTGAGTCTTACATTTAATGTACACCGTTTCCTCTGTAGATATCTTGCATGTTGTTACAGAAGTTATTGTGGTATATGGAATCCATATCATAGTCTGTCAGGAAAGCAGAAACAACATGGAGGCAGGAGATGAAAAAGAGATGTCAAATACACATTGGAGATAATAAAGTGGGAGAAAGGAAGTAACTATGAGCAAAATTACTATGTAACACAAAAAAGTTCCACAGTATACTATAAGTCTGACTTTATATTATAATCAATTTGGTACTAGTTTATGAATTACATATAAAAATGAATAATGTCTCGAACAATTTTTGATTATTAAATAAAAATTTATTGCTGTGATTTTTCAAAATGTAATAACACTTCCAACATTATATCGTCAGGAATGTCCTCATTTTCAATCTGTGAATCTATTGCTTCCACACACTGAACTAATTCATGGTCCAGTGACTCATCCATAAAATCAAAGTCATTATTCTCATCAATAATTTCTTCAGCGTTGTTCTCCAGAACTATTTCGAAATTAATATTCTGTTCTCCTTCCATTTTCTTGCTGTAAATTGCATAACAAATAAATATATCAGTAGAGATAGGGCAGTGTTGGGTTTAAGTTCAGACAGGTAGTTTTGATTTTTTAACAGTGAAGTTATGTTTGGGCAGTGCATGGTATCAGACTGGAAGTAGAAATATAAAAAAGTGTATGTGATAAAGCCTAAGTAAATTCATAATTATACAAGACAAGCCTAACTCCATCCATAACTATAACAGAGAAGCCTATCTCAATCTATAACTATTACAGAGGGATAGTATATAACTATCAGAAAATGTTATCCAAATTAACTTAAAGTGCACAACATACTTCACTTTCCAAAATAACAACTTACCTTTGAAAAAGCAGTCGAAGTTCTCAGTGAAAATCCTTTTGAAATGTACTTCAGGAAGTAGTAGTCAAAATGGCTGTTTCCCTCTCTTTTTTTATATATATTCATGTACATAACCAATCAAATGTCATGAAATAATAGTAGAAAATGAAAGTAACATTTTAATTGGTTGTAAATTCTAACACTTCAGATGTGTTTTTGTCATGTAATTTACCTCAGGATATTTAGACAGGGCTACAGGCCAAATGGCTCAATGGAATTCCACCAAATTTGGGAAAATAGTAGGGACTGGTATGTAGTATTGCCTATTCTATATTTGGTGAACTTCTCTACAGAGGTTTTTATGTAAATTAACTTTTACATTTTTTGGGAGCACTTACCGGTGAGCGCCCCGGTACGCGTTTTCTGAGGGGGTCTTAGGAGGCCCATATATGCCCCAAAATTTTATTTTTTTATTTTTCGCGGGGTGAGCGCCCGGTACGCGCAACCGGTAAGCGTACCGGGGAGCGTACTTTGGTGAAAAATAGTGAAAAAAGTTAGAAAAAGATAATCATTTGGAGTGATTAGAGGTAGGGTAGCCCAGAAAAGAGCTTTTGGGTTGTGTGGCTGATTTAGGTATCTACAAGTAGGTACCAATGCACAGTCTTAAATTCAGGAGGAATATTCTATTCCCCTCATCTGAGAAGTGCACACCATCTCCTCTGTAGATATCTTGCATGTTGTAACGCAAGTTATTGTTGTATATTGAACCCATTCCATAGTCTCTCATGTAAGCAGAAACAGATTTATTCACATGTTTCCGTGCTTTCTCAAATTGTGGACAACATTGGTTGGACCACTTCCATTTCTGTCTTTGGCATATATTGGAATATACCAAGGCACTTTGTGGAAAAAGTGTCATCAATTGCCCAAAGGTTTCCTTTAAAACCATCTCCAGACCTACCCCAGTCAAAGTGCCTCGGTCATTTCCACCACAGTGCAAAATTATGAGGTCAGGGTGTGGCAGATGGTAAAAGGTTTTCACCAATGGTATCAATTGATGACATCTTAATACTCTTTGGCCAATCCATTTTATGTGCACATTTGGTAAATCAAGGTTGTGAACATTTCTGATAGCTGCATACCTTTGAACCCAGTGAATGTAGCTATGTCCAATAATCCAGACAGAGTACATGGTGAGAGGAGGTTCTGGTGCAGTCAGATGAAGTGTAGGAATGAAATGGCAGTTGGAACAGTAGGAGTTTGCAAAAAAAAACTGTGGAGTTTCAGTGCTCTTGAATCATAAGCAATGATTGGTGGATTCAGAAAGTTGGAAACTGAAAGTTAGGGTGCATGGTTCTGTTCTGTGAAAGAAGTAATTTGAATGGTTAAGAAAAAGTCATTTAAAGAAACATTACACCTCATAAGGTGGGGTATTGAGATGTCAAACATCCTTGCTGATTTCATTTGCAACATTGTAGAATAAACTTTTAACCCTGAGAGATCAGTGAGGAGGGAGTTGCTATGGTAACAGGTAGAAATGGCTGAAGGAGGGGGGGGAAGGGTGTCGGTTTGAAAATAAAGAGGGAAGAGTTTTAATTGGTTAACAAAAACGGATATGTGTGTAGAATTAGAGGTTTTCTGTGCCATTAATGGTTGCAGTGCCTGGAGAACATACCTTTTGCTCTGCTAAAGAAATATTGGTGTGTGTATCTGACACTGTTCTCAATCTCCCAAAGCATTTGTTAAGGTGAGTTATGATTTATTCAATATAGAAAGAGTTCAGATTAAGAAGCACATTGACTTTCTTTGCTGTTGGTTTGTGTGATGCTTTTTGAAAATGCATGGTTTCAATATTTGCAAGATAGAGGATTTGTATTTTGTGAAATAGTCATGTTTCAGTAGTGAAGTTGAATGGTTGTACATAGGACCTGTGCTCTGTATCTAAAATGTTAATTGAAAAACGATTTTAGTGCAAATCAATGAGTTTCAGTAGTGAAAATGAATGGTTGTAAATAGGATCTGTGCTCTGTTCCTAAAATGTTAATTAAAAAACGATTTTAGGGCAAATCAATGGGTTTCAGTAGTGAAAATGAATGCTTGTACATAGGACCTGTGTTCTGTTCCTAAAATGGTAATTGAAAAACGATTTTAGTGCAAATCAATGGGTTCCAGTAGTGAAAATGAATGTTTGTACATAGGATCTGTGCTCTGTTCCTAAAATGTTAATTGAAAAACGATTTTAGTGCAAATCAATGGCTTTTACATTTTTAAGAAGGAATAAATAGTGTGTGCATATTACATAAAAATATTTGAATCTTTTACAAACATGTCACCTGTGTTACCTCAGATTGGGAAGTAGACTGAGTTTCTTTGCTGTTGGTTTGTGTCATTTTTTGGGTAATGCTTGGTAGGAATGTTTGCAAGAGAGAGGAAATGTATTTTGTAAAATAGTGTGTTTTCAGTACTGAAATGGAATGCTTGTACATAGGATCTGCACTCTGTTTGTAAAATGTTATTCAAAAACGATTTTGGGGCAAAGCAATTGGTTTTAGATTTTTGAGAAGGAATAAATAGTGTGTGCATGATTACAAAAAAAATGTGAACCTTTCTCAATCATGTCACCTGTGTTACCTCAGATTAGGAATCAGACTGAGTTTCTTTGCTGTTGGTTTGTTTCATTTTTTGGGTAATGCTTGGTAGGAATGTTTGCAAGAGATAGGAAATGTATTTTGTAAAATAGTGACTTTTCAGTACTGAAATGGAATGCTTATACATAGGACCTGCACTGTGTTTCTAAAATGTTATTGAAAAATCGATTTTGGGGCAAGTCAATTGCTTTTACATTTTTGAGAAAGAATAAATAGTGTATGCATGATTACATAAAAAAATTTGAACCTTTCACAATCATATCACCTGTGTTACCTCAGATTAGGAAGCACACTGAGGGCCTTATTTATGAAAACAGCGATGCGTCACTTTTCACTGCACACTCCTTGTGACACCAGTGATGCGTTATATTTAATGTATGACGCATCATGTTGCAACGACTTACAGATAAGTCAGTATTTCTGATGTATCTGTAAGCGCAAAAGTGACGAATTGCTGGAGTGTGTCACAAAAGTGACGCAGCTCCAGCAATGCATCCTTTCACATGGGGAAAGCCCCATGTGAAAGCGTTTGCCTCAGTCTTATGCCTGCTGTGAGGCAGGCGCAAGATTTTGACGTAACAGTGTCCTAAAAGTGACGCAGTGAAATCTCATAGATTTCACTGCGTCACTATTACGAGGCTTTTTGCGGGGGAATGCCCCCTCTGTGTACCTTACACCTGACAGAGGTATAATGTGGCGCAGAGGTTTAAAAAGTGACGCATCTACCTACATGCGTCACTTTTTAAATATGGCGCAACAAGGCACATGTTTTATGCCGCTGATGCGTCACAAAAAGTGACGCATCAGCAGTGCAAAACTGACGCAGGGCCTCATAAATGAGGCTCATCTTTTTTTGCACACTACTCCAGTTTAGTCCTGTTCACTGCACTCTTGGACACAAGCCTCACCTTTTGTGCTCCCCTGGACAGGCTTCATCTCATCTGCATTCCTGCTTAGGCCTCACAATCTTTTTTTAGAATAACATTTGAAAAACAGAGAAAAGGTCATATTTATAAGCTTTTCATTACACTACTAAAACATTTTTGGGGCAAATCAATCAATGGCTTTTACATTTTTGAGAAAGAATAAATAGTGTGTGCATGATTACATTAAAAAAATGGAACTTTTCAAAATCATGTCACCTGTGTTACCTCAGATTAGGAAGTACAATGAGGGCCTTAGTTATGAAAACAGCGATGTGTCAGCTTATTTACACCCCTGGACATGCGTCACCTCATTTGCACCCAGTTACCATCAAAAATTTGATGCTTGCAAACACCGGCTGAATGTTAGGGACCATTCTTCCACGGGGTGGTCCCGAAGGTGTTGCTCCACCAGTGGAGGTGCTGCCGCCATCTGTGGGTACATTCCGTGCCAGCTCTCTGACACTCTCCCTGGCAAAGTTGTTAGGGTGTCTTCTTTTCACATGCCTGATCAAATTAGCATTCCCAAAACTATATTTTTTCAGAGGATTGCCTCTGGATAAACTACTCCCACATATTTTGCAGGTTACTTTGGGAGCGTTGACTTTTTTCTGTCCTTCAGGGATGTCGTAAAATTTCCAGATGAAATGGGTTTTTTTCTTTTGCTGAGGAGGGTCCTCATCTAAAAATCCATCTGAATCACTGCTGGATGACTCTCTTGCAGCCATTGCTGGAGATCAGAAAAGTAGGAGATAGAGTAGACAGAACAGCTCTTGCTCTCTCCAAGTACAAAGCAATAGTGAGAGAAATGGGTGGGTTTCACACAATTTGGAAAAAAAAAAGTTCTGAACCAATGAAAAGTGTTATTTTAAAGTCACATGGTTTGACGCGCTTACGCTACGCGCCCCGGGGCGCGTCCCGGGCGTGTATCGTAAGCGCATCGGGGCGCTTACGTTGCGCGATCGTATGCGCTTCCGGGTGCGCTTACGCGGTGCGTCATAAGACGCATCTCGCGGCTACGCGATACGTGTCTTATGACGCAAGGCGTGGCGGCTACGCGATACGTCACGATGTTGTTTTAGTTCGCGGCAATAGCGCTTCCGGGACGCGCATCAGTACGCGCCCCGGGGCGCGCCGCAAGATTGCGCTTACCCATGCGTTCACCTGTCCGCGCCCCGGGAGCGCACCAAAAATAATATAAAAAAAAAATAAAAAAAATATAAAATATAAAATTCGATTTAAAATGTATTATTTTTATAAAGATTTGCTATTAAAAAACCTAGGAAATTCACTGAAAAAACCATAGGTTATAGACCATATATAGTTAGGAATTAGCATTTACAAAACCTTGAAAATTCACTGAAAAAACCATAGGTTATAGACCATATATAGTTAGGAATTAGCATTTAAAAAACCTTATTTTACTCACACAAAACCATTGAAATTCCATATATAGTTAGTTGTACTAACTATATATCGCGCACCCGCAATCCACTGCTGATGATGTCACATATTACATCATTCATGACATGGTCAGTGACATCACTGATGACATCACTGATGACATCTCAAATGACATCACTGATGACATCTCATTTGACATTACTCATGACATCATTCATGTGATGATACGATGAACCTCTTCAGACTCTAATATAACCTTAGATACACTCAGTGTAAACAGACACTCACAGACTGTCACTCATCCATGGAGTTACTCACACACCTAATCAGTCTTGCAAAGAATCAATCACACCTCCATTTCCTCAACTATATAGTTAAACACACCTTACTTATTGAAACATATAATAACACATATTTACTCTGTTATACAATCCCTGATACAAGTTCACAATAATCCATACAGCCACTCACACATTCACTGGCTCTTATGCACAGTTATTTATATATGTCAACTACCACATGTACTGTGTTTTACATATGTACTTACTTTGACATGTAGCACTGAGATATCCATTCACTCACCAATACACTCATGCACACAGTAAACCGCCCATACAGCTGTTTCCACATGCACTTTTGAACCCATACATCTAGTGAATCAACTGCTCACACATCTATGCACAGAGTCATACACCTCCCAGACACCTACACACACACTCAGTCTCCCATACAAATACTTGGCCAACTAATCAATAACCCATATAGTTAGTCATATAGCTAATGATCAACACATGCATCAGATTACAAAACAACAGACACAATGGTGCACAATTTAAAACAGTTTAGTCACTAACCCATGCACTCAGTGAGACACATTTAATCACTCACTTATACAGTCAGTCATGCACCTACTAAATACATCATCTAGACACTTATACATCCACTCATTCTTCAATATATAAGACATATTTTAACTTTACAGAAACATACAGTCACTGGATGTTGTCATCAGTGATGTCATCAGTGATGTCATTTGAGATGTCATCAGAGATGTCATCAGTGATGTCACTGACCATGTCATGAATGATGTAATATGTGACATCATCAGCAGTGGATTGCGGGTGCGCAATATATAGTTAGTACAACTAACTATATATGGAATTTCAATGGTTTTGTGTGAGTAAAATAAGGTTTTTTAAATGCTAATTCCTAACTATATATGGTCTATAACCTATGGTTTTTTCAGTGAATATATATATATATATATATATATATATATATATATATATATATATCCTACTGGCGGTCGCCAGTAGGTAGTTATAGTTAGGATTGTTTTCCATAGGGAAATCGCAACATTCTATTGGGAATAACTTTGGCGCCGGTTGAGGAATCTGCCTGAAATTTGGGGGGGATTCGTCAATCGGGGGCCGAGATAAAAGGGGAGTCCCAAAACGTGTTTTCCCCATGTTAATTTCCATAGGGCGGTTGGACTCTTTTTTAGCCCGAACGGCTGAATGGATTTCCACCAAACTTGGCAAAATTGTAGGGACTGGTAGCCCGATGTGCCTTTGCTATGTCTCACGATATGTGCTCCGGAGGATTTTGAGTAATTTGGGTTCCAAAAAATATATATCTATAAGCGCGCCCCGGTACGCGCACCGGGGCGCTTACCAGCGCGCTATGCGAGTTCGCGCTCGGAAAGCTGATTGGCTCTCAGGTGTCTGTAAACATTCCAAACAGTCCGGAGCGGCCGCAATCTTGTGTCTCGGTAGGATCGAGACACAAGAGGTGGCAAAAAATAAAGGGGGAAATGACCAAAAGGGGGTAGGGTAGACCCCCCTGATCCCCTAGGTTTGATGTGGGGGCCATAAAAGGCTCCGCGGGGAAAAAAAAATCCTATTTTCGCGGGGAGCGTACAACGGGGAAAACCCAGTGAAATAGGAACATAATAATTTAAAGTGATTAGAGGTAGGGTAGCTGTGCATAGAGTTGTTGTGTTGTGTTGTTTGGGTGTTTTAAGTACCAACATGTAGGTACCAATGCTGAGTCTTACATTTAATGTACACCGTTTCCTCTGTAGATATCTTGCATGTTGTTACAGAAGTTATTGTGGTATATGGAATCCATATCATAGTCTGTCAGGAAAGCAGAAACAACATGGAGGCAGGAGATGAAAAAGAGATGTCAAATACACATTGGAGATAATAAAGTGGGAGAAAGGAAGTAACTATGAGCAAAATTACTATGTAACCCAAAAAAGTTCCACAGTATACTATAAGTCTGACTTTATATTATAATCAATTTGGTACTAGTTTATGAATTACATATAAAAATGAATAATGTCTCGAACAATTTTTGATTATTAAATAAAAATGTATTGCTGTGATTTTTCAAAATGTAATAACACTTCCAACATTATATCGTCAGGAATGTCCTCATTTTCAATCTGTGAATCTATTGCTTCCACACACTGAACTAATTCATGGTCCAGTGACTCATCCATAAAATCAAAGTCATTATTCTCATCAATAATTTCTTCAGCGTTGTTCTCCAGAACTATTTCGAAATTAATATTCTGTTCTCCTTCCATTTTCTTGCTGTAAATTGCATAAAAAATAAATATATCAGTAGAGATAGGGCAGTGTTGGGTTTAAGTTCAGACAGGTAGTTTTGATTTTTTAACAGTGAAGTTATGTTTGGGCAGTGCATGGTATCAGACTGGAAGTAGAAATATAAAAAAGTGTATGTGATAAAGCCTAAGTAAATTCATAATTATACAAGACAAGCCTAACTCCATCCATAACTATAACAGAGAAGCCTATCTCAATCTATAACTATTACAGAGGGATAGTATATAACTATCAGAAAATGTTATCCAAATTAACTTAAAGTGCACAACATACTTCACTTTCCAAAATAACAACTTACCTTTGAAAAAGCAGTCGAAGTTCTCAGTGAAAATCCTTTTGAAATGTACTTCAGGAAGTAGTAGTCAAAATGGCTGTTTCCCTCTCTTTTTTTATATATATTCATGTACATAACCAATCAAATGTCATGAAATAATAGTAGAAAATGAAAGTAACATTTTAATTGGTTGTAAATTCTAACACTTCAGATGTGTTTTTGTCATGTAATTTACCTCAGGATATTTAGACAGGGCTACAGGCCAAATGGCTCAATGGAATTCCACCAAATTTGGGAAAATAGTAGGGACTGGTATGTAGTATTGCCTATTCTATATTTGGTGAACTTCTCTACAGAGGTTTTTATGTAAATTAACTTTTACATTTTTTGGGAGCACTTACCGGTGAGCGCCCCGGTACGCGTTTTCTGAGGGGGTCTTAGGAGGCCCATATATGCCCCAAAATTTTATTTTTTTATTTTTCGCGGGGTGAGCGCCCGGTACGCGCACCGGTAAGCGTACCGGGGAGCGTACTTTGGTGAAAAATAGTGAAAAAAGTTAGAAAAAGATAATCATTTGGAGTGATTAGAGGTAGGGTAGCCCAGAAAAGAGCTTTTGGGTTGTGTGGCTGATTTAGGTATCTACAAGTAGGTACCAATGCACAGTCTTAAATTCAGGAGGAATATTCTATTCCCCTCATCTGAGAAGTGCACACCATCTCCTCTGTAGATATCTTGCATGTTGTAACGCAAGTTATTGTTGTATATTGAACCCATTCCATAGTCTCTCATGTAAGCAGAAACAGATTTATTCACATGTTTCCGTGCTTTCTCAAATTGTGGACAACATTGGTTGGACCACTTCCATTTCTGTCTTTGGCATATATTGGAATATACCAAGGCACTTTGTGGAAAAAGTGTCATCAATTGCCCAAAGGTTTCCTTTAAAACCATCTCCAGACCTACCCCAGTCAAAGTGCCTCGGTCATTTCCACCACAGTGCAAAATTATGAGGTCAGGGTGTGGCAGATGGTAAAAGGTTTTCACCAATGGTATCAATTGATGACATCTTAATACTCTTTGGCCAATCCATTTTATGTGCACATTTGGTAAATCAAGGTTGTGAAAATTTCTGATAGCTGCATACCTTTGAACCCAGTGAATGTAGCTATGTCCAATAATCCAGACAGAGTACATGGTGAGAGGAGGTTCTGGTGCAGTCAGATGAAGTGTAGGAATGAAATGGCAGTTGGAACAGTAGGAGTTTGCAAAAAAAAACTGTGGAGTTTCAGTGCTCTTGAATCATAAGCAATGATTGGTGGATTCAGAAAGTTGGAAACTGAAAGTTAGGGTGCATGGTTCTGTTCTGTGAAAGAAGTAATTTGAATGGTTAAGAAAAAGTCATTTAAAGAAACATTACACCTCATAAGGTGGGGTATTGAGATGTCAAACATCCTTGCTGATTTCATTTGCAACATTGTAGAATAAACTTTTAACCCTGAGAGATCAGTGAGGAGGGAGTTGCTATGGTAACAGGTAGAAATGGCTGAGGGGGGGGGGAAGGGTGTTGGTTTGAAAATAAAGAGGGAAGAGTTTTAATTGGTTAACAAAAACGGATATGTGTGTAGAATTAGAGGTTTTCTGTGCCATTAATGGTTGCAGTGCCTGGAGAACATACCTTTTGCTCTGCTAAAGAAATATTGGTGTGTGTATCTGACACTGTTCTCAATCTCCCAAAGCATTTGTTAAGGTGAGTTATGATTTATTCAATATAGAAAGAGTTCAGATTAAGAAGCACATTGACTTTCTTTGCTGTTGGTTTGTGTGATGCTTTTTGAAAATGCATGGTTTCAATATTTGCAAGATAGAGGATTTGTATTTTGTGAAATAGTCATGTTTCAGTAGTGAAGTTGAATGGTTGTACATAGGACCTGTGCTCTGTATCTAAAATGTTAATTGAAAAACGATTTTAGTGCAAATCAATGAGTTTCAGTAGTGAAAATGAATGGTTGTAAATAGGATCTGTGCTCTGTTCCTAAAATGTTAATTAAAAAACGATTTTAGGGCAAATCAATGGGTTTCAGTAGTGAAAATGAATGCTTGTACATAGGACCTGTGTTCTGTTCCTAAAATGGTAATTGAAAAACGATTTTAGTGCAAATCAATGGGTTCCAGTAGTGAAAATGAATGTTTGTACATAGGATCTGTGCTCTGTTCCTAAAATGTTAATTGAAAAACGATTTTAGTGCAAATCAATGGCTTTTACATTTTTAAGAAGGAATAAATAGTGTGTGCATATTACATAAAAATATTTGAATCTTTTACAAACATGTCACCTGTGTTACCTCAGATTGGGAAGTAGACTGAGTTTCTTTGCTGTTGGTTTGTGTCATTTTTTGGGTAATGCTTGGTAGGAATGTTTGCAAGAGAGAGGAAATGTATTTTGTAAAATAGTGTGTTTTCAGTACTGAAATGGAATGCTTGTACATAGGATCTGCACTCTGTTTGTAAAATGTTATTCAAAAACGATTTTGGGGCAAAGCAATTGGTTTTAGATTTTTGAGAAGGAATAAATAGTGTGTGCATGATTACAAAAAAAATGTGAACCTTTCTCAATCATGTCACCTGTGTTACCTCAGATTAGGAATCAGACTGAGTTTCTTTGCTGTTGGTTTGTTTCATTTTTTGGGTAATGCTTGGTAGGAATGTTTGCAAGAGATAGGAAATGTATTTTGTAAAATAGTGACTTTTCAGTACTGAAATGGAATGCTTATACATAGGACCTGCACTGTGTTTCTAAAATGTTATTGAAAAATCGATTTTGGGGCAAGTCAATTGCTTTTACATTTTTGAGAAAGAATAAATAGTGTATGCATGATTACATAAAAAAATTTGAACCTTTCACAATCATATCACCTGTGTTACCTCAGATTAGGAAGCACACTGAGGGCCTTATTTATGAAAACAGCGATGCGTCACTTTTCACTGCACACTCCTTGTGACACCAGTGATGCGTTATATTTAATGTATGACGCATCATGTTGCAACGACTTACAGATAAGTCAGTATTTCTGATGTATCTGTAAGCGCAAAAGTGACGAATTGCTGGAGTGTGTCACAAAAGTGACGCAGCTCCAGCAATGCATCCTTTCACATGGGGAAAGCCCCATGTGAAAGCGTTTGCCTCAGTCTTATGCCTGCTGTGAGGCAGGTGCAAGATTTTGACGTAACAGTGTCCTAAAAGTGACGCAGTGAAATCTCATAGATTTCACTGCGTCACTATTACGAGGCTTTTTGCGGGGGAATGCCCCCTCTGTGTACCTTACACCTGACAGAGGTATAATGTGGCGCAGAGGTTTAAAAAGTGACGCATCTACCTACATGCGTCACTTTTTAAATATGGCGCAACAAGGCACATGTTTTATGCCGCTGATGCGTCACAAAAAGTGACGCATCAGCAGTGCAAAACTGACGCAGGGCCTCATAAATGAGGCTCATCTTTTTTTGCACACTACTCCAGTTTAGTCCTGTTCACTGCACTCTTGGACACAAGCCTCACCTTTTGTGCTCCCCTGGACAGGCTTCATCTCATCTGCATTCCTGCTTAGGCCTCACAATCTTTTTTTAGAATAACATTTGAAAAACAGAGAAAAGGTCATATTTATAAGCTTTTCATTACACTACTAAAACATTTTTGGGGCAAATCAATCAATGGCTTTTACATTTTTGAGAAAGAATAAATAGTGTGTGCATGATTACATTAAAAAAATTGAACTTTTCAAAATCATGTCACCTGTGTTACCTCAGATTAGGAAGTACAATGAGGGCCTTAGTTATGAAAACAGCGATGTGTCAGCTTATTTACATCCCTGGACATGCGTCACCTCATTTGCACCCAGTTACCATCAATTATACTCAATACATTGAGGCCTGTCTAGAGGATACAGATGAGGTAAGGCTTGTCCAAGGGTGAGAGGAGGTCAGTGCTCTCCGCTGTACTCATGGACACTGAATGATTGTACATAGGACCTGCACTGTGTGTCTAAAATGTTATTTAAAAAAACGATTTTGGTGAAAATCAATGACTTTTAGATTTTTGAGAAGGAATAAATTGTGTCTGCATGATTAAATACATATATTTCAACCTTTCACAATAATGTTACCTGTGTTACCTCAGATTAGGAAGTAGATTGTGCAGATGAGGTGAAGCATGTCCAGAGGGACAGAGGAGGTGAGGCCTGTGTTCAAGACTGTAGTGGGAGAGGGAACCCGGAGATACCGAACTTAGGGGGTGTTATGCAAAGAAATGGTCAGGGAGACAAGCAACTGTATACTGCACACAAATGGCACTGAGGAAGACGTGACTCATAGGAAGAGAGACAGAAGATCTGACTGTCTTCCCTTTTAGGGGGAACAGCTATCAGTTTGTTGATACATAGGGGTGGGTGGGGGGGGGGGAGTTTTGGGTGGAAAACATTGTGGGTGGAAAACGAAAAGCAGGATTGGAGGGGTACGTGTGGAACGTGTCAGCCTTAGCACGAATATACACTAATTGAAGTATCAGAAGTTGCCGCCTGGCCCCAGGGATGTGGGCATGACAGCTGTGGAAAGGGGACATAATGTAAATTTGATGTGCTGTTGGGGGCTTGATGCACCTATATCCTTTACTGCCTGCACAAAAATAAAGTTTAAAAAAAAAAAAAAAAAAAAAAGACTGTAGTGGGAGAGAGGCCTTTCCTGGAGAGCGTAGGTGGTGAGGTCTGTGTCTAAGAGTGCAGTGGACTAGGCTTCATGAAGCCTATCCCCCACTGCACTCTTAGACACAGGTCTTATCTTCTTTGCACCCGTGGACAGACGTCTCTTCCACTACACTCTTCAATACAGGCCATACCTCTTCTGCACCCCTAGACAATCCTCACCTCATCTGCAACCCTGAATAGACTTCAACTAATCTGCATGCTTAGACAGGCCTCAGCTTATTTAGACCTTTGGACATGCGTCACCTCATCTGCACCCAGTTACCATCAATTATACTCAATACATTGAGGCCTGTCCAGAGGACACAGATGAGGTAAGGCTTGTCCAAGGGTGAGAGGAGGTCAGTCCTCTCCACTGTACTCATGGACACTGAATGCTTGTACATAGGACCTGCACTGTGTGTCTAAAATGTTATTTAAAAAACGATTTTGGAGAAAATCAATGACTTTTAGATTTTTGAGAAGGAATAAATAGTGTCTGCATGATTTAATACATATATTGCATCCTTTCACAATAATGTCATCTGTGTTACCTCAGATTAGGAAGTAAATTGTGCAGATGAGGTGAGGTATGTCCAGAGGTACAGAGGAGATGAGGCCTATGTTCAAGACTGTAGTGGGAGAGAGGCCTTTCCTGGGAAGCATAGGTGGTGAAGCCTGTGTGTAAGAGTGCAGTGGACTAGTGTGAGAAGTTGGCCTGATGTGCAGTGTTCACTATTCGAGTGATCACTATATATCAGTCCAAACAACCCTTATTGATGATTGGTTGTAAGTCAACCTTATAGACCAGCTATCCTAGTAGCATGGATACGAGCAGTCTAAGGCTAAGACTCTAGAGGGCGTGTTAAGCCAGCTGTTTTACCATCACATTACCCCTTGAACACCCAGTGAAAGGACACCACACAAGTGTTATGAAAATAAACAATGTATTTATTAGAATCACAACAACCCTGTACTCTTTATGAGGACAGGGTGCTAAGCACACAACAAAACTCTTATGAAAATACTTAAGTTAGCACGTTATACACAAATGCCCGAGGGGCACGAAAAACCATATACTTAAAAAGTGGAATGCGAAATTACTAGCAGGTAAGTACAGTACTAATAGGCTTTGGAATCGCTAGGACTTGACTATAGAATCGTTAGATTACTTCTAGGAGACCTAGGGGACTCGGGTGCAGAGTGTGCACTCTCACGCGGGATGCGGGACAAAGTCTATGGAGGCTAGTAAAGGCAAAGTTAGTGTTCACGGGCGAACCCGACCTGGCAGGAAGAAAACGACAGTGGATCCTGACCCTAGGATAGTGAGGCTATGCTGGGACACCGAAGTGCCGAAGTTACCTAGCCCAGGGGCTGCAGCTGCACAGGTCTGAAAAGACGTCGGGGATCTCGTTGCCGGACCAGGCGCCTGGAAGAAGGAAGTTGCTGGCAGGCGACCAGTGAAGGAAAGTTCGTTGGATCCAAGCCTGGATCAAGGAAGAAGAAAACCTGAAAGCAGAGGGGACCAAGTTCTTGAATCACTAGCCAGTGATTAAGTGGGCACCAGGATGGCACCGGGCGAAGTCACCTCGACTAGGTGAGTGGGCGACGCTGGCTCTGCAGATCTCACGGACCAGGAGGCGTTGTCGGCGACCAGGATGGAGAGGCGAGCTGTCCCACGATGGATGAAGCTGTCGGCGTCGAAGTTACCCAGGATTGGGCAACAAGCCTTGGCTAATTCAAGCCCACGCGGTGGACTCAAAATGGCGTCTTGAGTGGACCAGGAGGGTCCGGGGTGCTCCTCTTTTGGAAGGGAGCAAGGGCCAGCCTGGAGCAACCAGACTAGCAACAGAAATGTCGTCGGGCGTCGTTCAGAAGGCCACAAGCCAGCGGGCTAGTAGCCAAACAACGCGGTGAGCAGCAAAAAGCAGAAGGGCCCCACGCAGATCGTGGAGATGCTGGGAGGCTGCACTTCGGTGCTGGAGCTGCTCAGGGTCGGGGCTTCTCGGACCCCAAAGCACTCACCAGGAAATTACTCGGCGGGCTTGCTGGAAAGAAGTCGTGCAGTCTTGAAGATGGCCGGTCCCTCGAGGTCTCGTCACACCCACGAATCTCAGCGTGACTGATGATGCAGGTAGAGGTCAGAGGTGCCAGGGAAGCCGGTTCTCGTCGAGCTGGGCAGTCTTGATCCGGAGGAGAGACTTGCAGCAGACCGCAGTGTTCTTAAGATGGTGCCTGCGGATGCAGGGTGACTACTCCTTAGTCACAAGGGAGAAATCTTAGGAAGAAGTCTTGAGTTCCTTTCGTGGAAAGTAGTTTCAGGATTCAAAGATGATCTGATTTGGAAGGGGGCCAGTTCCTACCTTTATCCTGTAAAAAGGGGCTGGCACGCGACTAAGTCCTGCCCTAGGGGTGGGACTAGGAGGGGGGTGGTTACACCCACTTCCTTGGCGGGCTTTTCCCCAGCACAGGGTCTGGAGTGACCCTGGAACTGGTTCCAGCCAGCCTATGCACAGTGAGCACCGGGGTGCCACGTGCAGTCACCTTCCTCTAAAGCCCTGCCTACCTACAATACACAAAACCCTGTCTGGGACGGTGCTGGCACCGCCCCTGGCAGGAAACCCTTTGTCCTTATCTCCTGCTCTGGGAGGACTCCCAGCAGCAGGAGGGCAGACTTGTGTCTCGGTGGCAGCATCCATTTTGTGGAGCTGAGGCTCTGTTTGACTTTAACCGGGGTTAGGGGTTACATACATGTCGTGTCCCTCTAGAAGGGTGGAATGCTAACCCCGTCGCCAGAATTGGCGAGGGGTTAGTATTCCAATTCGTATGACACCTTACTCGACATGTTTTGATAAAGCGATACCAGAGTTGGCATATAACCGCGAGGATTATAATGCACTTAAGAGTATATGGTATGCGATATCATGGAAACGGCTAAGGGATGGATCCCGAAAGCCGCAGACAGGCTCAGCTCATGCCAGAGCACCATCTCACACGATTCCAAGCACTCTGCCTTCAGGATTGTTAAGGCCTGCCATAGGAGTGACTGATAGGAGATCTGTGTGTCCATTTTAGGGTTAGATATAGGTATACTATATCTAAAGCAAAGGGTGAGTACACCACCTTGCCCCAGCTGTCGTGCAGCCAGTTGTGTCAGTTTAGTTAGTCAGCCCAGGGGTGGCACAATACATGCTTCAGCCCCTGGGAGACTTCTGGGTACACCTCAGCCCTGGGTACAGGGACTTGGAGAGGGCCCAGTGCCAATTCAGTACCTGAGTACAATTTGGATAGAGAGAACAGCTAGGCTGTGGGTCTGATTAGCAGGCCCACAGCCAGGGAAAGTCGTAAACCAGTGCAGCAAAAATCAAAAAATCTGGGTGATCATAGGATTGCAGACCCTACTCTCCTACATGACCCCCCCCCAAACTTTGGGACAATAAACTAACCTTGACCAGGTGAGTCTTCTTGCTCTAAGTGGAAATACCTGGAGAGCCCATCAGCATTGCTGTGATCAGTACCAGGTCTATGCTCCACTATAAAATCCATCCCCTGTAGGGAAATGGACCACCTAAGCAGTTTGGGGTTTTCACCCTTCATCTGATTTAGCCACAAGAGGGGCTTATGGTCTGTCTGAATGGTGAAGTGAGTGCCAAACAAGTAGGCCCTCAGCTTCTTCAGGGCCCAGACCACAGCAAAGGCCTCCCTCTCAATAGCTGACCAATTTTTCTCTCTGGGTGTCAACCTCCTACTAATGAAAGCAATAGGCTGATCATTACCATCAAAATTCAGTTGAGACAGGACAGCCCCCACACCCAACTCAGAAGCATCTGTTTGGACAATGAATGGCTTGGAGTAATCTGGACTCTTTAGGATAGGTGCTGTGCACATGGCCTGCTTTAGGTCATTGAATGCTTTCTGACAGCTTGCTGTCCACTGAACTTTCTTTGGCATCTTTTTGCTTGTCAGGTCATTAAGAGGGGTCACTATGGACCCATAATTTCTGACAAACTTCCTATAGTACCCAGTCAGGCCCAAGAAAGCTCGAACCTGAGTCTGGGTGATTGGAGGAGTCCAGTCCTTGATGGCCTGTATCTTACTCTCCAGTGGCTGAACCTGGCCTCCACCCACAAGGTGGCCCAGGTATACAACCTGTGTCTGCCCTATCTGGCACTTTGTGGCCTTGATAGTGAGGCCTGCCTTTTGCAGGGCCTCTAACACTTTCCTCAGGTGGACCAGGTGATCCTCCCAGGTGGAGCTAAAGACAGCAATATCATCAAGATAAGCTGCACAGAAGTCATCCAGCCCAGTGAGGACTTGATTCACCAACCTTTGGAAGGTGGCAGGTGCATTTTTCAGTCCAAAGGGCATTACCACAAATTGATAATGCCCTCCAGGGGTAGAAAATGCTGTCTTGGGTTTGGCCTCCTCAGCTAACCTGATTTGCCAATACCCAGCTGTCAAATCAAATGTACTTAAGAAGTTGGCAGAAGCCAATTTATCTATAAGTTCATCTGCTCTTGGTATTGGGTGGGCATCAGTCTTAGTGACTGCATTGAGGCCTCTGTAGTCTACGCAAAACCTCATCTCTCTCTTACCACCCTGGGTGTGAGGCTTTGGCACTAGAACTACTGGGCTAGCCCAAGGGCTATCTGAGGGCTCAATGACTCCCAGCTCCAACATTTTCTGCACTTCAGTTTTGATGCAGTCTCTAACATGATCAGGCTGTCTGTAGATTTTACTCTTGACAGGCAGACTGTCTCCAGTGTCAAC
Source organism: Lissotriton helveticus (assembly GCF_964261635.1). Lineage (NCBI taxonomy): Eukaryota > Metazoa > Chordata > Amphibia > Caudata > Salamandridae > Lissotriton > Lissotriton helveticus. Next base: position 1,793,023,163 of record NC_136068.1, read on the forward strand.
ATCATGGGTACACCAATCAGTTTGGCTGGGTGTCAGAGAGAACATATGTCTGAAGGATTGCAAGACTTGCCTGCAATCCTGTTGCTGATGTTCAGTGAGGCTGCCACAAAAGACAACACCATCAACTGATCCATCATCAGGATTCTGAGTGAGCAGGTCTGGGAGAGGGTCACTCTCTTCCTCCTGTCCCTCATCTGTGGCCATGAGCAAGCTCATGTCCTTCCTGTCAACATATGCCTTGAGCCTGTTAACATGGAGCACTCTGAGAGGGCTCCTGGGAGTTCCAAGGTCCACCAAGTAGGTAACCTCTCCCTTTTGCTCAATGATGGTGTGGGGCCCAGACCATTTGTCTTTCAGAGCTGCTGGGGCCACTGGCTCCAGCACCCACACCTTCTGCCCTGGCTGGTACACAGTCAGAACAGCCTTTTGGTCATGCCAAGCTTTTTGAAGTTCCTGGCTGGCCTCAAGGTTTTTAGATGCCTTTTCCATGTACTCAGCCATCCTGGAGCGGAGACCAAGTACATAGTCCACTATGTTGGTTGCAGGCTTTTTGAGAGGTCTCTCCCATCCTTCCTTCACCAAACACAGGGGTCCTCTTACAGGATGCCCATACAGAAGCTCAAAAGGGCTGTAGCCAACCCCCTTCTGTGGGACCTCTCTGTAAGCAAACAAGAGGCAGGGGATCAGGACATCCCATCTTCTCCTAAGAGTTTCAGGTAGTCCATGAATCATCCCTTTCAGGGTCCTGTTGAATCTATCAACAAGCCCATTGCATTGTGGGTGGTAGGGTGTGGTGAACTTGTAGTTCACACCACACTCCTTCCACATTGCAGTCAGATATCCTGACATGAAGTTTGTACCTCTGTCAGAAACGACCTCCTTAGGGAAACCCACTCTGGAGAACACTCCAACTAGGGCTCTTGCCACTACAAGTGCTGTAGTGGTCCTAAGGGGAATAGCTTCAGGATACCTGGTGGCATGATCCACTACCACCTGTATAAACTTGTGCCCTGATGCTGTCTGGGGTTCCATTGGACCAACAATGTCAATCCCCACTCTTTCAAAGGGAACCCCCACCACAGGTAGTGGTATGAGGGGGCCTTTGTTGTGCCACCTGACTTACCACTGGCTTGGCAAGTGACACAGGAGCGACAAAACTCCTTGGTATTCTCATTCATATGGGGCCAGTGAAAGTGTGAGACAAGCCTGTCCCAAGTCTTTGTCTGACCTAAGTGACCTGCAAGGGGAATCTCATGGGCCAAGGTGAGAAGGAAACCTCTCAGAGACAAGGGGATGACCAGCCTCCTGGTTGCACCAGGCTTGGGGTCTCTTGACTCAGAGTACAGGAGTCCATCTTCCCAGTATACCCTGTGGGCACCTGTGGCATTCCCTGCAGCCTCAGCAGCAGCCTGCTGTCTGAGGGGTTCAAGGGAAGGGCAGCTCAACTGTTCCTTCCCCAGGTCTGCTCTGGAGGGTCCCCCTGAGCCCAGAAACTCAACTTGATCAAGTTCAAGCTCTTTAGGCTCAGTTTCCCTCAGTTCTCTCAGATCAGCCTCCTCAGAGACTTGATCCTCAACCTGGGGCAAGGGGGAAGGCAAAGCCTTACCCTTACTGCTCTTCTTCTTGGAAGGTGTCTGGTCCATCATTTCAGGATCCAGCACCTGTTCAGTGGGGCATTTTCTGGCCTGTGACCTAGTCACAGCAAGCACATGTGCTGGCAAGCCTAACATTTCCATGTGAGTCCTCTGCTCCACTTCTGACCATTGTGATGACTCCAAATCATTGCCCAACAAACAATCAACTGGGAGGTCTGAACTGACTACAACTTTCTTTTGTCCCTTCACTCCACCCCAGGAGAAAGCCACAATTGCCACACTATGACTAGTAGTGACATTGCTGGCATTGGTCACCAGGAAATCAGTACCTGGCATGATCTGTCCAGGGTCCACAAAGTTAGGTGTCACCATGGTGACACTGGCACAAGTGTCCCTATAGGCCTGAGCCATTTTGCCATTTATCAAAGGTGTCTGCCTGTATTTGCCCAAAGTATTGGGACTTATTTCAGGGGACATATCCATATCCCCTGTACAGACAAGGACAGCCTGAGTGAGTGTGCCAACTAAGTTGTCAGACCCCTCAGTACCCAAGGTTAACCCAACTAATGCCTTGGGAGGTACACTACCACTACTGACTGTACTAGGGGGTGCAGTTGCCTTAGGGGCTGTAGTGGCAGGAGTTTGTCCTCCTCTTTTGGTGCACTCACTAAACCAGTGAGATTTACTTTTACAGTACTGGCACCACCTTTTTGACTGGCCTTCTTGAGTCTTCTTCTTCTGGGAAGCCTGACCCCCACCCTCTTTGGTTTGTTGGGGACCTGGTGAAGACTTCTGGTCATTTTGCTCATTCTTAACATTACCCTTCTGGTCTGCTTTCTTCTGACCACCCTGGTTCTGGTTCTGGTTCTGCTTGATCCTTGTCCTGACCCATTTGTCTGCCTTCTTTCCCAATTCTTGGGGAGAGGTCAGATCTGAATCAACAAGGTGCTGGTGCAACAACTGGTTCTGACAATTGTTTAAAATTTGTTCTCTCATCATTAGATTATACAATCCTGTGTAATCTGTAACCTTGCTACCCAGCAACCAGCCCTCCAAAGCCTTAGTGGCACAATCCACAAAGTCAGACCAGTCCTGAGACTGAGTTTTCTGGGTGTCTCTGAACAGCAACCTGTACTGCTCAGTGGTTAAACCAAACCCATCAACCAGTGTATTCTTCAGGACCTGGTAATTGTTAGCATCCTCTACTCTTGTAGTGAGGAGCTTATCTCTACCTTTACCATCAAAGGAGAGCCACAGTATAGCTGCCCACTGACTCTGGGGAATGCACTGCACAGTGCAGGCCCTCTCCAGAGCAGCCATCCATTTCTGGATATCATCCCCTTGCTTAAAGGGGGGCACTATTTTAGTCAGGTGTTTAGTATCTAAACCCTTCTCTCTATCTCTTGGGAGATTGCTGCCACCAGTGGGAGCTAGCCCACTCATCTGCTGCTCTCTAGCAAAGGCAAGCTTCTCTTTGGCCAGGGCAAGTTCTTCCCTTTCAATCCTCAGTTCAGCTTGTCTCATTCTAGCTTCATGCTCTTTTCTCTGAGGGGAAGTAAATCTCCTCTGTGGAGGATTCCTTCTCCCCCCGAGAAGAGGCATTAGAGTGCAGAGATCTATTGGAGTCCCTAGAAAGAGATCTATCTCTCCTAACTCCAAGGTTAGGCCCACTTCGGGTTAGTACTGGGGGTCCCCCAGATCCTAGCCCAAGTAAGTCTAAGTTGGTCCTAGTTAGCCTTCTGACTACCTCAAGACCTTTGTCTACCTCATCCCCAGAGAGTTCCTCCTGATCCTCCTCCTCCTCAACTGCAGTAGCAGTGTTGGGGAGGTCTGGATCCCCAGAGGTTCCCTCTGAGGCTGGCATGTTCTCATGTAACTGAGAAAGCTTTCTGGCATCATATGTCTCTAAGAGACCTATCAGAAAGGGAATGGTGGGGTTAGACCCCTGCTTCAGTTTTCTGGAGACACAGATCTGTCTCATCTCCTGGAAACTGAGAGCTGCATATCTTGAAGTGACCTGTGGAGGGTCAACACTGACCAGGGGAGTCTCAGTAGAATCTCCCTGGGTAGACATGCTTTTCTAGTGAGGTGTAAGTGGTGCACTTACCTACACTATATGTTTGCCTACTGATCCCTTGCTAGAGTTGTAGTTTAGGGTGTGCTAGGCCCTAGGAGCTACAACAGCTGGTTCAGTAGAACTCAGAGTATTCTAAGCTAAGTTATATGTACCTTTAGTACTTATGTGATCTTTCACAAGATATTCTTAGGGCATGTGTGGTAAAACAACAGCAAGCTCAAATCCCAACCGCTGCTCACCAATGTGAGAAGTTGGCCTGATGTGCAGTGTTCACTATTCGAGTGATCACTATATATCAGTCCAAACAACCCTTATTGATGATTGGTTGTAAGTCAACCTTATAGACCAGCTATCCTAGTAGCATGGATACGAGCAGTCTAAGGCTAAGACTCTAGAGGGCGTGTTAAGCCAGCTGTTTTACCATCACATTACCCCTTGAACACCCAGTGAAAGGACACCACACAAGTGTTATGAAAATAAACAATGTATTTATTAGAATCACAACAACCCTGTACTCTTTATGAGGACAGGGTGCTAAGCACACAACAAAACTCTTATGAAAATACTTAAGTTAGCACGTTATACACAAATGCCCGAGGGGCACGAAAAACCATATACTTAAAAAGTGGAATGCGAAATTACTAGCAGGTAAGTACAGTACTAATAGGCTTTGGAATCGCTAGGACTTGACTATAGAATCGTTAGATTACTTCTAGGAGACCTAGGGGACTCGGGTGCAGAGTGTGCACTCTCACGCGGGATGCGGGACAAAGTCTATGGAGGCTAGTAAAGGCAAAGTTAGTGTTCACGGGCGAACCCGACCTGGCAGGAAGAAAACGACAGTGGATCCTGACCCTAGGATAGTGAGGCTATGCTGGGACACCGAAGTGCCGAAGTTACCTAGCCCAGGGGCTGCAGCTGCATAGGTCTGAAAAGACGTCGGGGATCTCGTTGCCGGACCAGGCGCCTGGAAGAAGGAAGTTGCTGGCAGGCGACCAGTGAAGGAAAGTTCGTTGGATCCAAGCCTGGATCAAGGAAGAAGAAAACCTGAAAGCAGAGGGGACCAAGTTCTTGAATCACTAGCCAGTGATTAAGTGGGCACCAGGATGGCACCGGGCGAAGTCACCTCGACTAGGTGAGTGGGCGACGCTGGCTCTGCAGATCTCACGGACCAGGAGGCGTTGTCGGCGACCAGGATGGAGAGGCGAGCTGTCCCACGATGGATGAAGCTGTCGGCGTCGAAGTTACCCAGGATTGGGCAACAAGCCTTGGCTAATTCAAGCCCACGCGGTGGACTCAAAATGGCGTCTTGAGTGGACCAGGAGGGTCCGGGGTGCTCCTCTTTTGGAAGGGAGCAAGGGCCAGCCTGGAGCAACCAGACTAGCAACAGAAATGTCGTCGGGCGTCGTTCAGAAGGCCACAAGCCAGCGGGCTAGTAGCCAAACAACGCGGTGAGCAGCAAAAAGCAGAAGGGCCCCACGCAGATCGTGGAGATGCTGGGAGGCTGCACTTCGGTGCTGGAGCTGCTCAGGGTCGGGGCTTCTCGGACCCCAAAGCACTCACCAGGAAATTACTCGGCGGGCTTGCTGGAAAGAAGTCGTGCAGTCTTGAAGATGGCCGGTCCCTCGAGGTCTCGTCACACCCACGAATCTCAGCGTGACTGATGATGCAGGTAGAGGTCAGAGGTGCCAGGGAAGCCGGTTCTCGTCGAGCTGGGCAGTCTTGATCCGGAGGAGAGACTTGCAGCAGACCGCAGTGTTCTTAAGATGGTGCCTGCGGATGCAGGGTGACTACTCCTTAGTCACAAGGGAGAAATCTTAGGAAGAAGTCTTGAGTTCCTTTCGTGGAAAGTAGTTTCAGGATTCAAAGATGATCTGATTTGGAAGGGGGCCAGTTCCTACCTTTATCCTGTAAAAAGGGGCTGGCACGCGACTAAGTCCTGCCCTAGGGGTGGGACTAGGAGGGGGGTGGGAGTCATTGCTTTGTTGTTTGATAATAGTGGTCTATAATGTGCTACTTTTTTCTTTAACACAGATTGAAATCAAGATTTCAAGAGTAAGGAAAGATGCCCTCAAGGCAAAGAAGAAGGAAAAATGATTAGCGGAAAAAATCAAAAACAGCATCGGAATTACAGCATTCCTCCACAACAAATACTTCCAAAAACAGGAAAAAAGCTCCTGGTAAGATAACTAAGTCTTTCTTACGGAACATATGTAGATCAAAAAAGAATGTTGGACAGCATGTAGAAAAAGAGAAGGAGAGAGTAAATTTGAAAAGGAAGGAGAGGCCCTCAAAAAATCTTACTACTGGAGCAGGAAAAAATAATATGTATCAGAATAGAAGGCAGAATCAGTTTAGAGACATTCGTAAACGAATGTTTCGCAATAGGGTGGTTTTAAATTTGTTAAAAAACATTAGGAAAGGAAAACAGCTGCTTTTTATAAGAAAAAGAAAAATGTAGAGAAGATTGTTCATCAGGCTTTTGAAGTTAAGAAAAAATTATTTATTTTAATATTCAATAGAATTAGGACACTTAACAAGACAATTGATGTTTTTAAATCAAACAGTAGATGGAAAAGAGTAATTAATCGGACTAATTTTTGTAAAGTTTTTTCAGGAGAATGGATGCACAGTTCAAGTTGTGAGCCATTTTTTAATGAGGAGAGTTACTTCCAGGAGAATGATTTAGTGCATGCAGTTGACACCAGTGGTCGAGCATATGAGGTGAAAGACGGTTGTCCGATTGAAGAAGAGAAACTTGTGCCTAGAGAACCAGAAGAGGTGTTAACTGATGAAGTTTTAGGGAGACGTACTAAGGGTCCAGTGTACACTTGGAAGTGTAGTCGTATTTGTAGTGTGCGACAGGAATCAATTGATTTGTTTTGTAATTTCTTACGTACATATAGTAAGAAAAGTCTGAAACAGAAAATGAAGTTGTTGCAAGACTTAGATCCTTGCAGAGTGAGAGAAAACACAGGTTTGCAAGGGCATTCACTGGCTTGTCTTTCTAGAAAAGTCTGTCAGAGTGTTTTTCATCATTTTAGGATGTTAGCAGTGCATCATACCAAAATGAGGAAATTAGTGAGAATGTTGTATAATGCAAAAAGTCTAGCACTTAAGCTTAAACAATTAAACAGTGCTCTTTTGCATGGAACTGAATTAGATGTGAAGAAGATTTGTGAAGAAATTGAGATTTCTTATTTTGATGAAAAAGAGGACAGTGTAGAAATTGACACAGAAATTCAAGGTAATGTGGAAGACAATGTACAGATTTCAAGTACTGAAAAGTTTGACCAGGAAATTACCAGGTTTAAGGTGAAATCAAGTGAAAGGCCGAATTTTACTTGTGTGTTTTGTCGATGAACTCATTATAAGCATCAACCTAGATTAGTTGATTTATACGTAAAAAGTGAAAAGATAAATAATTATGAGTGGAAGGATTTTGCAACTTATTTGTGGGTGGAGAATTGTTTTGATTTGAGTTCTGATCAGCGTATTTGTAAATATTGTTATGATAAATTAAATCAAAACAGAATGCCTGCTAGAGCTCTTCATAATAATCTGGAGTTGGTAGACATTCCTCCTGAATTGATGGATTTAAATACATATGAGTCTATTTTGATTCAATGTGTCAATCCTTTTCAGGCTATTGTTCGCATGGAGCCTAAGATAGGGAAATTGCCTCCTTCAGATTTACAGAGAGGATTAAAGGGAAGAGATGTTTATTTGCCTCTAGATTTCAAGAAAAATATTGATACAATTGGTGTAGAGAAAGTGGAAGAGGAACCTCTGGTTCTTCTAGTTAATGGGGTTCCGACAAAGAGTAAGAAAATCTGGCAAGATTTAGTGGATGTTAGGAAAGTCAAAAAGGCAACGTTGTATTTGGTCAAAAACAATGAGTACTACAAACATGTATGTGTTGAAGCAGAGGAAACAGCTGCAGATGAAGACAGTGATTGTTCAGCTGGCCAAATTGAAAAAGTTGATGTATCAAGAAGTGAAGAAATATATGAACATTATACTGTTCATCCTTTGCATTCCAAAGAAGTGATGGGGAATGCAATTGACTTGTTTCAAATGAAAGCAGCAAAAGGAAGTCCCATTAGTGTATGGGAAGAAAGTTTGGAAGCACGTTTTTTTTCCACATTTATTTCCTACAGGTCGAGGTGGACGATATACGAACGACCACTTCAAATTCCTGCATCTGAATATCGAACTGTAAGATTATATGCTGAAGAGCCAAGGTTTCGTCAATGCATTCCCTATTTGTTTCATCTACTGTATGAAAGTGACTTGTCTGGGCTTTCTTATGCAGTAAACCATATACTGAAAAGTGGAGCACATCTGCAAAATGTTTCGGCGAGGGAATTATGGAGAAAGTGAATCTGCAAGATAATATTTTGGAATCTCATTTAATCAATCTCATGGCATGTCAGCGTGGTACAAATGAGTATTGGTACCGTCGTCATGGGGAATTGAAATGTATGCTAAGAAACTTAGGATTCCTACATGGTTCCTTACTCTTAACTGTGCTGAGTATGCATGGGACGACTTACTTCAATTTCTACGAGAGTCAAATGCAAATATACAAAATATAGAATTCAAAACTGCTGGAGAACTGTGTTCTTTGGATCCAGTGAATGTATGCAGATATTTCAATCGTAGATTTGAAGCTATGATGTCTTTTATTACCAACAAAAAAAATCCTCCCCTTGGAGAGGTTTTGGATTTCTTTTGGAGAAAGGAGTATCAAGCGAGAGGTGCTCCTCATATACATATGTTGTTGTGGATTAAAGATGCACCCACATTCGGAACAGATTCGGATGAGACAGTGATGCGCTTCATTGAAGAGTATTCAACATGTGCTGTTCCGAAAACTACCGAAGAAAACAGTGTAAGGCAACAAGTTTTACGCTTTCAATCCCATCGTTGTGGAAAGTACTGTCGTCGAAAATTCAGAAACAAGGACAAGTTCTACACAAAATGTCGTTTCGGCTTTCCACGACCAGTGATTTCTAAAGGAAGAGTCAATAATTTGATGTCTTCTCTGCGACATACTGTGACGAGGAAATAACCAAAAAATACATACAATTTAAAAAGAAACGAAGAGTCCAAGTACATCAACGACTACAACCCAGTGATTTTGTCCATGTGGAATGCTAACATGGATATTCAATTCGTTGCTGACAACTCTATTGCTGTGGCTTGATATGTGACGTCTTACATCACAAAAAAAGAAAAGACAGAACTGAAGGAAATGTGGGAGGACATTTCACATGAAAAGAGTCTAAGCAAGAAATTATATAGTTACAGTCTGAAGATGTTGTCGCATCGAGAAATTGGAGCATATGAATGTTCTCATCGATTGTCATCAGCAAGTCTCTATGCCAAATCTAGAACCATCATTTGGATAAGTCTAGGTCTTGCTGCAACACGAAACCGAGTTTTGTAATCTGTACAAGAGATAGAGTATTTGGCGGAGAAAGAATCAGAAAGTACAGATATTTTGAAGACAAACATGTTGGATACATACTATCGAAATAGAAGTCCTCACCTTGAGAACGCTTGTCTCTATGAAGTTCTGCAAAGATATATTTATAAGAGGAACATCAGAGAAGATATCAATAATGGAATATATGCTGTCATTGGATGTGGAGGATGTCTAGTGAAACAGAGAAAAGGTCATTTGATTAATCATCGAAAATTGAGTTGTGAAAATCCAGACAAAAGAGAATTTTACTATTTGGCTCTTTTGCAACTCTTTAAACCATGGCGTACAGAAGAGGAACTAATTGGAGATTTTCTCTGTTATGAAGACTCTTTTAATGCAACCAAGGATACCATAGAATGTCCTGTTTTTCCAAATTATCTGCAAATGTTGAATGAAGAAATAGAGCAAGAAGCAACAATTGCTGCAGAGATTGCGAGAGACAGTTCTCAAGACAGTCAGAGTTCTGCTTCATTGAGTCAGGATCCACTAGGAGGACCAATTATCCAAAATGAAGCTGCCACTGCCATGGATGAGGTGGAAAGAGCTATGGAGTAAGCTCGAGAGGATGTAATTAATTTAGAAGATTTGGTGAAACAATTAAACCTTGAGCAGAAACAGATATATGACGAAGTCACAGAACAGGTTGAACATGGATTCAGTCATGAGATGAAAGAGTGCTCATGTACATCATTTAAGCCTGTCCAACTGTACGTGAGTGGAGAAGCGGGAACTGGAAAAAGTTTTCTGATTAAAGCAATTGCAACTTATCTGCAGAAAAGGACTGAATCACCGCTATCTTGTGTTGTTACCGCTCCAACTGTGCTGTCAGCACATAATATTAAAGGGATTAACTTACATCGTTTACTGATGCTGCCAGTGGAGCATGATAACAAATTGCAACACCACAAGCTATCTGGAGATGCGTGTTCCGAAGTTTCCAGAGTCCTGAAGAAAATGAAACTTCTTATCATTGATGAAGTAAGCATGGTCTCAAATCTAACGCTTGCTTTTGTGCATTTGAAAATGCAAGAAATTCTTAGAACAGACTATGATGTCTTATTTGGAGGAAAACACATTATTGTTTTTGGAGATCTACTGCAGTTGACTCCAGTGAAAGGACAACCATGTTTAAAATGGTCACGCATGAAGATACCAGGAAGTGCCTAGGAAGCATTGGAAACGTTAATATATGGTTACATTTCAAATATGCAGAACTACTTCAAAATATGCGGCAGGCAAAGGATGAAGATTATAAAAATATTCTACAAGATGTAAGAATCGGAAAAATAAGTCAGCATGGGAAAGAAGCTTTACATGGACGATTCATTTCAAATTTGTACCCAAATGAAAACATTCTTCCAGAGAATATTTTTAAGAAAATTAACGAGAAGAAATCTGGCATATGTTTGATGCCTACTCTGAAAGAATGTTCCATGTTCAACAACAAAATGTTATAGTTAAAAAATGAAGAGATAGTGAAACTGGAAGCTATAGATAAAATAGAGCATATTGGAGCAACAATTATTTTGTCAGAAAATTTGAAATCCAAATTGGATTCATTAGAGAAGACTATATCTAAAACTGCTGGTTTTGAAAAGACTCTGAATGTGTGTTTAAATTGTCGTATCGTTTTGAGAAGGAATTTAAATGTTGAAAGAGGTCTGGTAAATGGAGCAATGGGTCATGTTGTTGGTTTTGTGAATTACAAAAATAGAGATGGAATTGAAATTTTAAAAATTAAATTTGATGGCATTGACAAAATAGAACAAATTTGTCGTTGTTCAGCTAGATTTTTGCTTGTGAAAGACTTATATGTTCGCCGAAAACAGTTTCCTGTTTGTTTGGCATATGCAGTGACAATTCATAAATCTCAAGGTTTAAGTGTAGATAGTGCTTTGGTGAACATTTGAAGTTATCCAGTATTGGGGTATCTTTCATAGATTTACATGCCTGTATCATTCCCCGTCGTCGAGGCGGGAGTCCCACGGTAAAAAATATATACAATAGCAGTGCCTAAAACCATTAGTAGTAGGCTAGAAAAGGATATAGGCCCAACTAGGCCCAAAACTTAGCAGCCTATCTACCTCATTATGTAAAAAGAACTGAAAATGTAGCCTCAGCCAATCAGCTGACCTCACCCTCTAGAACCTTCCCAGCCCAGGCAGTTCTCCTCAGATTTTCACCGCACTTCGTGTGTAAGGGAGTCTCCCTGAGTGCCTACTCAGTTTTTCTTCAAATTTCTTCAAATTTCTTCATTATGTCTGAAAAGAAGGCTCTTTTCAAGGCTTGTGGATCCTGCTTCAAGAAGAGGGTTCATGTGGACGACCAGCACTCTGATTGTATTTATTGTTTGCACCCTTCACATGTTGTGAAGGATTGCAGGATATGTCGAACCTTCCCTCCTAAGACCATCAGGGATAGAGAGGCAAGAGTTCTGTTGTGGTTGAAGTCGTCGTCCACAGATGACGAGGACAGAGCCTCTACCTCAAGTAAGAGAGCCAGTTCCATAGAGAGGTGTTCTCCTGAGAGAAAGAAGAAACCTAAACTCTCTCACATAACCTCTGATTCCACAAAGAGTGCTGTGTCAACAGATTCACTAACTGTGAGTACAGCCCGAACCACAACTGTCTCTTTGGTGTCTTCTCATGCTGTCACCACCTATTCTACGTCCTCTACATCTTCAAGTACTGTTACCACCTCAGCAATTACTTCTCCTGTGATGTCCGTCAGGATTTCTCCTGTCATTTCACCTTCTTCATCTGATAATAGAGCATCGAGGAAAAGCCCGTCGTCGACGAGTCTTCCGTCGACGACCAAATCACAGTCTACGAAGCATTCGTCAGTTCCGTCGACGACCTCGTCGACGGCTCCCCCGTCGACGAAGGTTTCATCGGCTTTGTCGACGAAGACCCCGTCGACGAAGACCCGTCGACGAAGACCCCGCCGACGAAGATCCCGTCGACGAAGACCCCGTCGACGAAGGTCCCGTCGACGACGAGCCCGTCGACGGTCCCGTCGACGAAGACTTCAGCTCCATTGACGACAGGCTCGACGACGAAGAGTCCGTCGACGGATTCGTCTACGAGGATGACGTCGAAAAAGGCCTCGTCGACGATAACAACAGCAATGACGATGCCGTCGACGACACTTCCGTCGACGAGCGCATCTGTTTCTATTTTACCGTCGACAGGAGCACTGGTTTCTTTGAACGTGCCGTCTACGCATCTTTTGCCCACATCTCCGGCAGGAGTGCAATACACCCATTTCCAGATGAAGTCATTTCAGAGGCAGAGTTACTCTCATGTATCTCCTCTCTTGCCTTCACATATTTTGGAAACCTACGTGGAAGAAGACTCTGACGATGAAGGGGATGATGAAGAACCTTTTAGAGTGGCCCATCATCCTTCCCAGTTGCATATAAAATATCAAGAGGATGACGATGATGATGTTCATTATTATCAGGAGAATTTAGCAACTCCTTATCATCATGAGCCGCAACGCACAGAAGACACAGCCCATCTTCCGTCTTCTCTGGTTCAAGATTTGCAGGCCATGCTGGCTGATTATCGTCAGAGGTTTCCACCAACTCTGCCTAATACAAATCCTGTGCCAGTGGAAATACCGAGGCATTCTCCACCACATCCTTCACAGTCTCCGAGACAGGAGGTTGACCCCGAGACTGGGGGTGATGATGTTGACGTCTCCTCTCCAGATGAGGATGAAAGAGAGGATGGTGAAATCCCGGATTCCACGCCTACGGAACCATGGAATGATTACGTCATTCCTATGCCCTCTCCTAATTTACCACGACCTTCAGATTCTCCTCCAGAAGACATCGGAGGTTTTCATAACATCATGCAACGGGCAGCCGCTAGATTTCAAATTACAGTTTCGGTTGAGAAGACTGACTGTTTTCTGCATGATTTTAAAGAAGGGTATAGAAGGGTATCCAGATCTATACCTATCATTGAATATATTTGGAAAGAAGGGATTAACATAATGAAGACGCCAGCTTCCATCCCGGCGGTTCTTCCAAGAGTGGACAAGAAGTATCGAGCACCACCGGATACTCCTTCGTGTTTGATTGGTCACCCACGACCTAATTCTGTAATTTTACAGGCGGCTCAACAAAAATCCAAGAATCCAGCAACGCCAATTTCCACGCCTCCTGACAAGGAGGGCAGAAGATTGGATGCGATTGGGAAGAAGTTCTCAGCTAATGCCGCTGCTACTGTTAAGATTGCTAACTCCTTAGCAATTTTAGCACGTTATGACAGACAAATGTGGTCAGATCTGTCAGAATTCATCAACCTTATTCCTGAGGACAGTGTTCAAGAAGTCCGGAAAGTTGTCATGGAAGGAGAGCGGGCGGCTTCAGAAATTATAGATTGCGCCCTAGATATCTCTAATACAGCCTTTAGACAATTGGCTGGGTCGGCAGTTCTCAGACGGCAAGGATGGCTCAGGGCAACTTCTTTCAGACCTGAAGTTCAGACCAAAATACTTGACATGGCCTATGATGGAGAGTTATTGTTTGGCAAGCACATAGATGAAGCTTTGCTTGCGATTAAAACGGATACTGATACGGCCAAATCGCTTGGTACCCTACAGTATAAGCGAGGTTTTTTCAGAGGAGCAAGGGGCCGTGGTTTTTCTTCCAGAGGGCATTATCAGAATCAACAAAACCGCCAGTATCAAACTCAAAATAAGCCGTACTACCAACAGTCCTATCGGCAATCATCGTCAGCGGGTTTCTCTCGTCAAGGAGGAAAACGACGTTCTAACTACCAGGGACGCGATTCAAATAAGCGCCAGTGAGCTTTGCCGGACACCATCCATCCTTCCTTCCCTCCCTGTGGGCGCCAAGATTTCCGTCTTTTATCAACAGTGGCGGAAGATAACTTCAGACCAGTGGGTTCTGGACATAGTCAAGAACGGACACACTCTGGAGTTCTTGCAGAAACCTCCAACATCACCGCCCAGGGGTCCTCCTCCCCCTCGTCTTCATTTGTTATTCATGGAAGCCATGAAGATGCTGCACAAGAATGCGATAGAAAGAGTTCCAGCATCCCAGAAAAATCAGGGATTTTATTCTCGCTTCTTCCTTGTGGAAAAGGTTTCAGGAGAGTGGCGTCCAATTTTGGATCTACGAAAATTAAACAAATATCTGAAAAAGCAGAGTTTTCGCATGGTGACGCTCACGGATGTCCTCAATTGCCTCATGAAAGGGGATTTCATGGCTTCCCTGGATATGGAAGACGCTTACTTCCACATTCCCATACACCCAAACCACCGCAAGTATCTGAGATTTACAGTGGCTGGTGTCCATTTTCAATTCAAAGTGCTCCCTTTCGGCCTGAAATCTGCACCGAGAATCTTTACCAAGACTCTAGCTCCGGTTGCAGCTGCGTTGAGGTCACAGGGAATACAAGTGTTCCCGTACCTCGACGATTGGTTAATAAAGAGTCCAACAAGAAGTTCAACGAGGCAATCGGTCAAAAGTGCCCTATCAATGTTCTCAAATCTGGGCTTGACCCTCAACGTCACAAAATCTCAACTGCAACCCAAACAAATTCTAACATTTCTGGGAGCAATATTGAACACTTCTCAGTGCAAAGCCTTTTTGACCCAAATTCGTCAAGACAGGATCACAAAGCTGGCAAGTCAAATAAGGACAAGAAAGTCTCTTTCGGTCCGACAATTTGTTTCCCTGCTAGGGATGTGTTCCTCTGCACTCCATCTAGTTCCGCTAGCTCGACTCAGAATGAGGCCTCTCCAGGAGGAATTGCATCGGCAGTGGCGGCAGATAGACGGCTCATTCAAAGACCGCATCAAGGTCACACCCAAGATGAAACAGGCTCTTCTATGGTGGGCGTCAAAGACCAATTTGTCTCCGGGACTCACATTTCTTCAGACCATACCGGAGTTTACTCTGACAACAGATGCCTCCATGGAGGGTTGGGGAGGCCATCTACAAGACCTTCAAGTGCAGGGACGATGGTCTCATCAGTACAAACACATCAACAGCCTCGAGTTGAGGGCCATTTTTCTGTCCTTGCAAGCCTTCCTGCCAAGAATTGCAGGCTCTGCAGTGCTGATGCGCACGGACAACACCACCAGCATGTTTTATGTAAACAAGCAAGGGGGCACAAGATCTCTGGCCCTGTCACTGCAAGCACAGGAAATGTGGGAATGGCTAATACATCACAAAATTTCCCTCAGAGCGGAGCATGTACAGGGAATTCAGAACTCTCTGGCCGACGATCTCAGCAGGTCTTTCTCAGGATGTCACGAGTGGGAACTCGAACAACTTCAAGTAGACAGAATTTTTCGGATCTGGGGCACACAAACGCTGGATCTGTTCGCCACACAACAGAACAGCAAGTGCCTATATTTTGCCAGCAGGTTCCACCAGCAAGGGTCGAGAGGAAATGCCCTGTTGATGAGGTGGTCCGGAATCTTCGCGTATGCCTTCCCACCGATCCCTCTCATCCCGAGGGTTCTACAGAAAATGAAGAGAGAGCGTTGCTCTCTAATCCTAATTGCTCCTCGCTGGCCGAGACAGTATTGGTTCCAGGAGCTTCTAATACTCTCTCATCAACCTCCTCTGCGTCTCAAGCCAACACTTTCAATGCTAACACGGGAGAAAGGTCAAATACTGCATCCGGATCCTCAATCGCTGCACTTGCACGCCTGGCTCCTGATTTCCTAGAGTTTAAGGACCTTGAGATCTCTCCAGATTGTAGAGCTGTTCTTTCTCAGGCTCGTGCCCAGAGTACCATCAGAACCTATCGCTTCAAATGGAAGAGATTCTGTTCGTGGTGCGGAGAACATGATGTCCATCCACTACAGGCTCCTCCGGAGCAGATTCTACCTTATCTGCGGTCTCTGGCTAGATCAGGTCTCGTTTTCTCTTCCATTAAGGTTCACCTTGCGGCCATATCTAGATTCAGAAAGAGTTATAGCAAACCATCATTATGCTCTTCCTCTTTAATAAAACAGTTCCTTAAAGGATTGTTTCGAGTTTTCCCTCCAGTACGACCTCCGCCTCCTGAGTGGGATCTCAATATTGTGTTATCTCAATTACTAAGAAGACCCTTTGAACCAATTCATAAAGCTGAACTTAAATTCTTGACTTGGAAAGTGGCTATTTTATTGGCCCTCACTTCAGCCCGTAGAGTAAGTGAGATACAGGCTTTCACTATCTCGGAACCTTTCCTACATTTCTCCAAGGATTGTGTGACACTTAGAACTCATCCTAAGTTTATTCCCAAGGTTCCGACTCAGTTTCACATCAATCAACCGGTGAAACTCAGAACTTTCTTTCCGGACCCCAAGACTCCAGCCAAAAGAATGCTGCATTCCTTGGATGTCCAAAGATGCCTCAAGTTCTATTTGCAGAAGACAAAAGATTTGCGCAAATCTAACCAGGTGTTTGTGGCTTATGGCCAAGCTACCCGTGGTCAGGCCGTGACAAAGGCAACTATAGCCAGATGGCTCTCCTCTGTCATTATCTTCTGTCATGAGAAGGCGAACAAACCTCTGACGAGAAAGGTTAAGGCGCATTCCACCAGGATGATGTCAGCGTCAACAGCCCTCTTTGCAGGAGTGACCCTGGAAAACATTTGCCGTGCTGCTACATGGAAAAGTGTGCACACTTTTACCAAGCACTATTGCCTGCAGTCGGTGGTAAATGAAGATACGTCAGTGGGAGAAGCAGTGTTGCAGCATCTTCTTCACTGAGGTTAGACTTTCATGGTATTTATTCTTATTTATTCTTATTTTCTATATTGTTAAACTGTTCTGGAATACTGTTTTTTAATACACTATATATATTATATGAAGGTATTGTCATGATTATGCATATGTACTGAAATATGTTCTTGCTCTAGTACCTTCCAGGTTGTGTGGGGATATATGGTTTTGGATTGTCTCCCACCTTCCTCTACCGACAGATATGGTTATTACTGCTTACTATTCTGATTCAGGCATGTGAATCTATGAAAGATACCCCAATACTGGATAAGAAAACAAGTTACTTACCTGTAACTACAGTTATCCAGTATTGGTATCTTTCATAGATTCACATGCACCCACCCTCCTCCCCGGCAGGGCAGTTCTTTATTATGGATACTACTTCTCACTTGTGCTGGGAAAATCTGAGGAGAACTGCCGGGCTGGGAAGGTTCTAGAGGGTGAGGTCAGCTGATTGGCTGAGGCTACATTTTCAGTTCTTTTTACATAATGAGGTAGATAGGCTGCTAAGTTTTGGGCCTAGTTGGGCCTATATCCTTTTCTAGCCTACTACTAATGGTTTTAGGCACTGCTATTGTATATATTTTTTACCGTGGGACTCCCGCTTTGACGACGGGGAATGATTCAGGCATGTGAATCTATGAAAGATACCAATACTGGATAACTGTAGTTACAGGTAAGTAACTTGTTTTCTTCTGTGTTTAAAGAGGGTATGGCATATGTGGCATTATCACGAGTCAGAACTTTATCAGGATTGTACTTGATTGAGTGTGATAAAACAAAGATTTGTGCTGATCTAGATTGTGTTAAAGAATACAATAGGTTAAGAAGAGAGTATGCTCCACATTTGCCTCAATATCCTCTGTTTGAAAAACGTGGGGTAGGCCGAAAAAGAAGAAATTAGAATAATTGCAGTGAGGTACTAGCAAAAAGACAAAAAGTAGATGAAACTGTAATTGTAAGCAGAGAGAAAAAGGATTCTGTTGAAGATGTTGTTGGATTTCAGTTTGAAAACAGTTCTGGTGTTAACTGCTATGCTAATGTAGTGGTTAATGTTGGTTTTTTTCTTCAATATTTACAAGAACAGATTGTTGAAAATCGGGATCAAACATTCTGCTGTTTATTGAATTCTGTGTTTGAGAAATGTAGCAGTGATAGAGCAAAAATAGAAAGTGTTTCAGAAATTAGAAATCTTCTAGACGACATATGTTCTGGTCAAAATCAATTTTCACAGATTATTCAGCAGGATTGTCAGGAATTTTTAATTTATATGTTTGATGTATTGGAAGATGAAGGAGTAGATATAAAAATAATCTTTTTAGCCTTTCTTATCAATGGCAGCATGACTGTGACAACTGTACTTTATGAAGTAGTACTAGAATAGACACTGAAAGATTTACATATTTGAGTTTACCAGACTGCAAATCAGTGCCTTTTAATAATCTAGTTAAAGCAGCTGATCACAATATGGTGTGTACCCAATATAAGTCTGCAATGCTGTCCACATTATTTTTACAAAGTTATGGTCACTATGTCATTTTAATGTTCCAACGATGTAGACCTGATGGATCGAAATTGACAACTTCTATTAAAAATTTTGTGGCTTCTCAGTTATCAATTTCAGGAAGAACGTTTGCAACTGTAGCTATGATTTATCATGATGGTCCTTCAACAACATCAGGGCATTACACATGCTATTTAAAAAGTTGTAAAGATTGGACCCTTTGTAATGACACTCATTTGACTTTCAAACAACGTTTGCTTTTTGACTTAAAAAATTCATATCTAGTGTTTTTAGAACCAAAATTTAAGTAAAGGTAATTGGCCTATGAAGACGGGAGCAGTTAATAAAGGTTAGTTTGCTGTTTAAAATTATATTCTGAGTAAAAGTGATCAAGATAATTTAAAAATTGATTTGTCATATAGGTACTGTAAGTGGATCTCATAGTAAGTGATATCAGTATTGTAGGAAATGATGAACATGAGTGAGTCAGAGATGGAATTACGAAAATTTAAATATTGTGAAAATGTTGTTTGAGCCTTTTTTTCAGAACGTCGGAAAAACGGTAATTTTAGAGTTTGTTTTGAGTAATTTGAAAACCTACTGATACATCTGACACTATTTGGCCTTAAGGAATGGTGAAGGAATGAGCAAAGAGTTATGACTGAACAGAAGTATATGAAAATAATGAAAATATTTCAGATGTTCTTCAAGGTTTTCTTCTAGAAAGTCGATGAAATGGAATTTTTAGAGAACAGCAGAGTACTTTCCAACGAAAAGGACCTTCATGATATACTATTTGGCCTAAAGGAAAAGTAAGTGAATCAAAGATTAGTGTACATTTGTTATTTTTAAGTTTAGATGTTTTTTTTAAAAACACAATCTTTTTGATTGTGTTTTTTTTTCCCCGCTGTAATATGATGAGTAGTTTGAACTCACTTTTTAAGTGAAATTCAATATATTCTGAGAACAGCAAAAATAAACTATGTAACATGGTGTACAAGTTAATCTATAGTTTGTATTCTGTAATTTAAATTATATTCCCATTGTCTCACACTCACTTTCCTTTTTCCACCCTCTTTCAGCTCTTTTTACTCACTTATAATGTCTTTGTTTCACTCTCTTTCAACCCCGTTATTTTACTCCACTTCTTTCACAACCCCTCATTCTCATTTCAACTGTCTGCATCCCCTCTCTCCCTTGCATAACTTTTCAGCTTTCAGTCTCTCTGCTTTACTTCCCTTTTCCGTATTTTCCTCCTTTGCTCTTTTAGTAATTCCTCTTTACTCACTCAGCAGTATTGTCGCACTCTATCACTATAAATCACCCACTCTCCCTCGCTTATCTTTGTTTGCTCCTTTCTTTTGACCTCTTCTCTCTATTTTTCGTTCACTACCTCTATGTCCTCAGTGCCTCACTCTCCTTGTGTTATGTTCACTTGTGTTTATCTACCTTCTATCACTTCACTGCTCCTCTGTCATCGTTCTTCATCCCATTTCTTTTACTCTGGTTCCATTACTATCCCTCATTTCCTTTCTTTCAATGTCCTTCACTTTACTTTCATCACCAAATTATTTTCTCTCAGTACCACTGTTTTAGTCGTCTTCTCCTCTCTTTCCTTTTTTTGCTCCCTTACTCATTTCCTTTGCTCACTCATTGTACTCCACCTCACTCAGTTTTTCTCTTAGTGTGTCTGTCTACTAACTTACTCACTCCATTTCCCTCAGTCGTTGTGTATTATCCTCTCTCCCTTCATCCCTCCACTCTATGACTGTTCTTCACTTACTCTCAGTTATCTTCTATTCCTCATTCTTCTAAATGCATCCTTAATTAGACTTTTCCGTCTCTGTCATTATCTTTTTACTTACTACTGTTTCCTGACTTAGTTTTGCTAACTCACATTGTTTTAGTATCTTTCTTACCTTCAGTTCATTTCTCTGTTCTTCTCTTCCTCTCTGTCAGTGAATCTATATGCCTTACTCTTAGTAATTTGCTCTCCTTCTATTTCTTTGTCTCTCTTTTTGTCCTTCTACCTTACTTTATTTCCCTTTCTGTGTCCTTCACTCTTCTTTATTTCTAAATACACTGTTATGATTTTTAACCTCTTCATTTGTATCTTTTAATTTAAAATACATATTTGACTAATTATAACTTATTTTTTCTTCTCTCTTTCACAGATACAAAGTGTAGTAAAAAAATTTAATTAAAGTTACATTTATTATATGGTAAGTAAAAATTTAGTTTGTCATCACCCTTTGCTTTAACCTCACTAATATTTTCTCAACCAACCTCACTCCTGTTTCTTTACTCTGCTTCCCTCACTTATTCTTATTCTCCATGTTTACTCCCCTTTCCCTATTTCCCCTCTCATATTCAACTTCTTTCAGTCCCTATTCTTTACTTCACTTACCCTCTGTTCCCTTCCTTTGCTTCTTCACTCAGTCTGTTTTTCTTAATTATTTACTTCTCTCCTACACACACACCTCATCCCCCTCCCAACACATACACACACCTCTGACATACACTCCACACACACACCACACACACATCTCATACACACACACACCCCCCACACACACTCCTCACACACACACACACACATTCCATACACACACATACATCCCACACACATACCCCCCACACCCACACACCCCTCACACATATCTCACACACCCTCACCTCCACCCACACCGAAACACCCCACACACCCACACCCACAGACACACCTTACACACCCACACCCCGACCTACACCCACTGACTCACTATAAGTCACACACACTGCATTACTTACCTTTCTTTGCTGTTTCACTCAGACCCATTCAGGCACTGTTTCCTTTACTCTCTCTCTGTCCATTCTCTTTGTCACTCCCCATGTCTTATCCTAATTCAATTTTTCACCCTCTTTCACCCCTCTTTACTTACACTAACTGCTCTTTTCTCACCCTCCCTCACCATTGTTCATTTATCCCGGTTCCGTCACTACCCTTCATTCCCCATTTTTTACTGTCCTTTGTTTTTCTTTCAAAATCCACTCACATTCTCCCACTATCTCTACTTTAGTCTTCTTCCTCTCTCTTCCCTTCTTTCGCTCCCTTATTTATTTTACTTTTCTCACTTTCACCCTATTACACCTTCTCTGTTTTTTACTATGTAATAAACAATCCCTCTGTGTTTCTCCCTCTAGCTCTCTTTCTCTTAACATTACTCTCTTTGTGTTCTTCCCTCATGCTAACTCCTTCATTAATTTTTTTTTTCTTTTTTTTTTGGTGCGCGCCTCGGTGCGCGCCCCGGTGCACGTACCGGTACGCGTACCCTGCAGAAAAAAGATTGACAGAGATTCTTTAAAAATATAGGTTTATTTTTATAAATTAAAGGTAGTTCTAAAAAGAACTGTTTTTTTTCTTTTTGTTGTTTTATATTTTTTTTAATGTTTTTTTGAACATTTTGTACTTTTTTTGGCTTTTCTGAACAGTTTTATATTTTTTTTGTATTTTTTATGGGGAGAAACAAAAAACAGGGAATTCTAAATGGCTCAACTGGAGCAACAAAAAAAACAGGAACATTTAGGGTTTTCTCGGGCACTTATGGTTATCACCAGCAACGATGATAAGTTCTATACTTTGCTCACCATAGCAAAGTGTCTTGCCACAATATTTGCACACGATTTTGAAATCGGCAAACTTGGGCTGAATGGTAGGCATTGTGTCTCTTGCCCCCGGACCCGATGGAGTGGGTTGTTTGGATGTTGAGGGTCTAGATTTTGATGGGGGTAGCTTACTGCAGAGGTCCCTTAACTCTGCATTAGAATAGTTGTTTGGATGCAAACGCATCATGTGGCGAATCATGGTATGATTCCCGAAGGAATATTTTTTGTTAGGGTTCCCCCTGGACAGCTCAGCACCACAAATCAGACAAGTCACCTTTGCAGCGTTGACTTTTTTAAAACCCCTTGGGATTTTGTAGAACTCCCATATAAAGTGCTCTTTTGGTTTGTAGGGCTGTTTATCTTCAGGCAGGAAATGCCTTGTCTGTTCCTCCTCTTCATCATCCTCCTCCTCTTCCTCTTGACCACCAATGTAATCTTCTGGTAGTCTTTTTTGATGGTGGTGGTGGTGGTGGGGCAGATGCTCCAGCTGCTGCTGCTAATGTAGCCATTTTAAACTAGAAAAGATTAGAGAGAACTCCAAATAGGTCTTCCTCAGTCAAAGGACAAAGTCAGAATAAGGAAAAAAGGTGGGGGCTTTCATCATTTGGAAAACAAAACTGTTCTGCACCAATGAAAAGTGTTATTTTCAGATCACATGACCCAACGCGCTTACGCTATGCGCCCCGGGGCGCGCCCGTAGGCGTGCACCGTAACGTAAGCGCGTCGAGACGTTGCGCGATCGTATGCGCCCCGGGAGCGCTCCGTGGCAAAAAAAAAAATTTAAAACTATTACATAATTATACAATATAAAATTCATTATAAAAAATATTACTTTTCATACCTATAGAGATTTGCTATTAAAAAACATTGAAATTCACTGAAAAAACCATAGGTTTCACACCAGTTATAGTTAGGAATTAGCATTTAAAAAACCTATTAAATTCACTGAAAAAAACATAGGTTTCACACCAGTTATAGTTAGCTTGAAGTTTTACTCGCATAAAACATTGAAATTCCCACGTTATAGTTAGTTGGACTCACTATAACTTTTTTTTTTTTTTTTTTTTAACTTTATTTTTTGCACGTTTTGGCAGACATACAAACTCGCATCACAAACTTGGGGGAAAAAAAAGAAAAATGCATTACTGTGATACAGGTAGAACACTGGCACATTAGAATCAAGACAGTTCAGGGATAGCGAGATAGCACATTTCTAACAGATACATCAAGGCAGGTACATCAGTCTAAGCAGGCAAGATAGTCAATAACAGTCCGTAACATATTTTGATCTCAGTTCCAACTAACGTGAGTCTTTAAAGTCTTCAATAATGCAATAGGACACATCGGGCGTAAAAAAAACAGCCTCAGCAGTTACTTCAGAGTATGTAACATGTTGTGCGTATGTGTATCAGTTGCCAATGGTGTCCCTCCTACCTCTCAATATTAGGCACATAGTGGCATCTCGCATGAACAGAGCACCATCGCACCTAACCCTTGGGGCCGGGCGGGTCGGTGGGCGGGTGTCCCTCCATAGAGTGTGTATCATTCTTGGCAAGGTATCCCCTCAGTGGGGCCCAAATGTCACATGGCCTGGAAGCAAGTGGCAATAATTCTGAATATATATTTAATTGGTCCTGACAATATGTTAGATCATTCAACCAGTCTTTAAATTTAGGGGCTCTGCCTCTGCCCCACCGACACGCCACTCTCCTTTTGGCCATCAAAAGGGCCAGTGCTATAAATCTGCGGTGTGTCGCTGGTATGGGTTCTACATATCCCAGTAGTGCCAGGACCGGGGATGGACTGATCTCAGTGTGAATCATCTCAGAAAGCGCAGTTATCACCTGTGTCCAATATTGGTTGACTGCGTCACACGCCCATGCGAGATGTAAGAAGTCCGCCCCAGCGGTGTGACATCTATCACATGTGTCCGTATCTCGTAATTGCAATCTGCACATTCGGACTGGAGTATAGTATAGGCGGTGTATTAATTTATAATGTATGATTCTGTGTCTACTACTAGCCGAGATGCGTTCTGTATGTTGAAGGGAGAATACCCATTGCCTGTCCGTAAGAGGGGAGTCAAGCTCCTGGTCCCATTTCTGCCTCGCCGGTAAGGTCACGTAGTCTATCTGTGTATGGAGCGCCCTATATATCGTCGATACCAGTCGATATGGAGCATCTAGTTGGAGCAGGGTTTGTAAGGGGGTCAATACCTCCGGTTCCTGTGGAAAGTCAGGTGTAATGGCTTTCATTCCTTGACGGAGCCGAATATAAAGGAACACCTCTAGCGGGTTTGGATGTATCCCCTCATATAATTGTGCCATGGTGCAGAACGTACCGTCGCGGTATAGATCACCCCAGGTTGATATTCGTATCTTTTGTAGTAGTTTGCGGAAACCTGGTTCTTGTAATAGGGGCATGGTCGGATGGTAGCTCAACGGTAATGACGGAGCATATAAGAACGTCCGGCCCAATTTAGTCAGTATTCGGGCCCATGCAGTGACCGTGCTCAGTACAGTCGTAGGTGTTTTGTCCCTGCCAGGCACTTCTGTGTAGAGTGCACCGTCAATAGGGATAGGATGGGCTAACCAGTGCTCAGCGGCTAATTGGGGCATGTATCTGGGCTGGTGTATCCAAAAATAGGCATAATGGGCTTGTGCTGCTTGATAGTATAATTCAAAATGTGGCACCCCAAAACCACCATGCGCATAGGGGCGTGTTAATGTCTTCCATTTGAGCCGAGGCGACTTTCCCCCCCACACTAGCTTAATGAGTTCAGACCGAAGCTGGCTAAAGAAGGATCTACCCGGATAAAACGGGATGTTCATAAAGAGGTATAGCAGTTTTGGGAGGATTACCATTTTTATCAGGGAGGTTCTGCCCGCCATTGACAAGGGCAAGGTGATCCAACGTTCAACATTGTCCATTATGCGATTCATGGCAGTGCCATAGTTGGCGCGCATAAGTTCCTCTCTGTTCTGCTCTATGTGGATCCCCAGATATTTAAAATCCCCTTCGCTCCAGGCAAGAGGGAAGTCCAATTCGAATTGCACAGTCGAAGGCGTCAGTGGAAAGATGCAGGATTTACTCCAATTAATTTGTACCCCTGACAGTCTGCCGAAGCGCACAAATTCCCGGAGGATGGGGTTAAGGTTTACACTAGGATCTCGTATGTATAAAGTAATATCATCAGCATAAAGCGAAATCAAGATTTGACGCTGAAAGCATCGAAGCGCACTATTCTTGTGATGTTGTCTCAGTTTAGCGGCTAGGGGTTCCGTGGCGATGGCAAATAGGAGCGGGGAAAGGGGGCAACCCTGTCTAGTCCCCCTCGTGATTGGGAATGTAATAGACAGTTTACCATTGATAAGGGCCGTGGCCATAGGTCGTTCATATAGGAGGCGAATCCAGGCGATGAAGATCGTCGGGAATCCCATTCTCTCCAGAACTCGGAACACATAGTCCCATTCCAAGGAGTCAAATGCCTTGGTGGCGTCTAAGAATACGGCTGCCATCGGCAGGTCTTCATGCACCGAGTTGAGGACAGAAAAAAAGGTGCGCAAATTGTGGGAAGTAGCCCTGCCAGGTACAAATCCCGATTGGTCAGGGAGTGGACTCACTATAACTTGCGCGTGCAATGCACTGCTGATGACGTCACATATTACATCACTCAGGACATGGTCAGTGACAGGGTGGCCTAAAAAAGAGTTTCTGTCAAAAGATTGTAAAGCCCATCTAGAGTCCGCCTACACCGCAAGGGCGCACTACTCCTCGGAAGATTCCAGACAATTGCTGGAAGAAATGAGCCTACCTACCCTATCAGAGTCCGACATAGAGACATTAGACGCAGACATAACTATAGACGAGCTCACTACAGGAATTTTTAGCGTTAACTCCGGTAAGGCCATGGGTCCCAATGGCGTCCCCATTGAATTCCTGAAGGCCATGGCCCCTGGTGTGGTCCCCTACTTGAAGAACATGCTGGAGGAAAGTAGGGAGGGGGGCATCCTGCCTCCCCCCCAACGGCTGGCCTCCATAGCAGTCATCCTTAAACCAAACAAACCACCCTCTGATTTCGGGTCTAATAGACCGATCTCTCTCATCAGTGCAGAGGCCAAGATCCTGGCCAAATTACTGGCTGCCCGTCTACTTCTCGTGCTTCCCTCCTTAATCAATGACGACCAATCGGGTTTTCTCCCGGGACGCAACATGGCCCTCAATCTGCGACGAGTCAACAACGTTCTGAGCCGGCAGTCTATTATTCAACAAGATGCCGCCATCTTATCCCTTGACGCCACGATGGCGTTTGATTCGATCGAGTGGTCCTATCATTTTGAGGTCCTTCGTAGATTCGGCTTTGGACCCAAATTTATTCAATGGGTGCAACTCTAGTATACTGATTTAATGGGTCAGGTGCGAGTCAACAATCACACTTCTCGGCAATTCCACATCTGCAGGGGACCCGGCAGGGCTTTCCCCTGTCGCCACTACTGTTTGCCCTTACTCTGGAACCCCTGGCCCACTGGCTGCGTACGGACGTGTCCATCAGAGGCCTCCAATGGACCGACGAGATAACTGACAAGATATCTCTATATGCCGATGACATCCTGGTGTAGGTAGCTTCCCCCCTTTCTTCCATTAACAGCCTATTTCACGTCCTCACCAACTTCGGTAAATACTCGGGCTACTCGATCAACTGGACTAAATCGTCACTATATATGCTGCATGGCCCCATGCCCAAGCTGCCCAAGGGATTTACCATCACGGTGGCTCCAGACGGTTTTAAATACCTGGGTATATTCGTCACTTCGGACCCTGCGGTGTTCCATGACAGGAACCTGATGGGCCCCCTGCGAAGGCTGCACAGGGACGTGGCACACTGGCTTTCTCTCCCCCTATCACTGTCTAGCAGGGCAGCTCTATTTAAAATGCTAGCGCTACCGCGTTTCCTATACGCCCTACAAAACTGTCCCTTTCAAATCCCTGACTCCTATTTTGGTGCTGTAGAAAGTGACATACGTCAACTATTGTGGGACGGAAGTGCAGCCCATATAGCCCTCCATAAACTCACCCAAAGCTGGTACGACGGAGGTATAGCCCTGCCCAACTTGCGCCTTTATTATTGGTCGTCCCAACTAGTGGCCAGCAATCACTGGATTCATGGCTCCCTCCTGAACCCGGTCTTCCTACTTGACAGGAGTCAGACCGGACGAGAAGGGTACATGGGGGCCTTATACAGTAAACCAACTAGGAAACGGTATGTGGGGCCCATGGCCCACACCATCGCCATCTGGCATAAAGCCAACAGGAGTTTGGGGTGGTCGCACAAAATTACCAAAGCGACTCCGTTGTGGTCAGCGCAACAGTTGGGCTCCCTATGTTTCCTTCAGGGTTTCGACAAATGGGACATGATTGGGCTCTCCACAGTGTGCGACTTAGTGCATAAGGGCAAGATACTGACATTCAAGGACCTGCAAGCCAAACACTCCCTGGCTCAAACTGAACAATTTCGATATCTTCAAATCAAACATGCCCTTCTCACTGCCATCCCAGACCTCACTTCAATACCTGAAAGCTCCCCCTAGAGGACAGGCTATTGTCCGGAACCTCTCCCTGAGAAGGCCATATCCCTCACCTATCGTAAGCTCTGCAACAACCTCCCCGACACCTTATCATCCCTACGGGGTCAACTGGGAGGTCGACCTGGGTCCTCTGGAGGAGGAGGAATGGTGGGCAGCGCTAATGTCACCTAGGGAGTCGGCAATCAACCATCGGTTCCGATGAATCCAACTGAAAGTGCTACAAAGAACATATATGTACGCCCTTACGCTAGCTAAAATTGGTAGACGCCCAGACACGCTATGCCTCAGAGGGTGTGGACTGCCAGGCACCTTTTATGCCTCAGAGGGTGTGGACTGCCAGGCACCTTTTAACACATCCTATGGGAATGCCCGAGGGTGCAACAATTCTGGACTGGGGTAATACGTAAAATGAGTGCCTCTCTGGGAAAACCGGTCCTACTATCGCCAAAAGGGAGTGTCCTCAACATATGGGGGGCCACAGACCACAACGAACTGGAACTACAATGGGCAGCACTGGCCTTCCTACTGGCTAAACGATCCATTGCTATGAAGTGGGGTTCCCCCGAGAGGCCGCTAGTGGTGGGTTGAGTGGCAGAAATGGACCGCTGCATGTTGGCTGAAAAAACGATATACAAGATTAGGGGCTGCCCCAAGAAATGGGACAAGAAATGGGGGCACTGGAACAGATACCGGGGTGAATTGTGTGAATCTCCAACATTTGAACTGGCAATGACCCGAGATGGGCCTACCTCATGAAATGTGTGTTAATGTATCATTATGGCTGCTGTGTAACCTGCTATATTTGTATGATTCTCCTTGTGACTGATTTAGTGACTCTGTTTTCTAAATAAAATGTTATGTTAAAAACAAAAAAGATTGTAAAGCCTATTGGGAAGTCAGATCAGAACTATCTATAGAAAATAACATAGTTTACAGAGGTTGTAAAGTTATTCCACCTGAGGGCATGCAGAGTTGGATTTTAAGTTTATGCCATGAAGGAAGTGTTGGGATAGTAAGGACAAAGAATATAGTAAAACAAAGGTTTTGGTGGCCTTCCTTAGATAAAGCAGTTGAAACATTTTTGGACAACTGTGTTGTATGTTCTGCGGCTGATAAGACGTTCCACACCTTGAGACCTCCCATGTTAGTAGGAGAAATTCTAAATCAACCTTGGGAAAACGTTGCGATAGATATCATCGGTCCAGTTGGTGAGTTACATGAGTACATTATTGTTTTAATGTTTAATGCACTAAATGGCCTAATTTTGATATTGTATTGGAGGGCAAATCAGCCATATAACATAATATCATTGAAGAAGCATGGAAGGCCCATTTTGAATCACTATATACAAGGGTTGATGACGGGAGAGGGTTAGTGAATAGTCCCTTACAGTCCCCTTCCATGATATTAGCGGAAACGCCACCGATCTCGCGGAGAGAAGTCTCTGAGGCCCTGGGCATGATTAAACGAGCCAAAGCCGCAGGGCTGGACAAGATCCCTGGTGATCTCTTCTGCTCCGACTGTATGGGCCCCTTACCTATCTTCCCTGTTTAATGCAATTCTCCAAGGTATGGCGATTCCCACCACCTGGGCAGGGGCCGAACTAATACCAGTCAATAAAAAGGGCCCCCGGCTTTCACCTGTCAACTATCGCCCGATTAGTCTGATAGATGTAAGCCAACATTTTTTTCATGTGTCCTACCGGGGCGTCTCCAGAACTGGATGAAGGAACATAACTTTCTTACCCTCCTCCAAGCCGGGTTTCGAGCAAGGATATCAACAACTGACCAGATCCTAAGGCTACAGATGATCTGTTGGAAAACTGTTATCATAGAGGATTGCAGCCTCTACCTTATATTTGTGGCCCTTAAATCAGCTTTCCCCTGGTACTAAGGGATAAACCCTGGGCAACTCTATTAGATATGGGAGTCCTAGAGTATCTTTGCCATCAGTTAAAAGGCCTACATGAGGGTAATTTTGCATGAATTAGATGTGGCAAAAATTACAACCTTTCATCCCCCCTGCCTGTCGAGAGAGGGTCCGGCAAGGCTGTGTCCTGGCCCCAACTCTCTTCTACCTTTTTATTAATGGTTTAATAGAATCATTGAATGCCGGGGCAAACATTGATGCTCCCAGGCTGGCAAAACGCACAATACCTGACCTCATGTTTGCAGATGATATGCTACTGCTCGCTAAATCCCCTATGGGAATTCAGAGGACCCTGAACAACTTTAGCGCCTTCTGCAAACAACAGGGACTAGAAATGAACCTACAAAAAACAAAGTACATGGCTTCTAACGTAGGTAACACCACTCGTCTGGATGGAAGTAACCTAGAGAGGGTATCCATATTTGAGTACCTGGGAATCACATTGACAGAGAGAATGGATTGGGGAGCCCAAAAAGTAGGCTTAAAACTATCCCAGAGTATCTGAAAAACTGGTGAGTCCTGTGGTGGAAATTGACAAGGCCCAGGCCAGGACAGCTGCACTCTATGGAGCAGAACTCTGGGGCCATTGTCCTTCTGGCCAGTTAGCCCGTACTGAGAACCTATTTGCCAGATAACTCATGGGATTGCCACCTAGCACACCACTAACACCTCTACGTTTGGATCTAGGGATCAGACCCAGTAAGGTAGAAGCTGCTCTTACACCTATATTATACTTGCGGCGCCTGTGGTCCACCCCTGAATTAGCCTCTTGTAGAGAAGAACTGATTGAGGTCATGGGGTTGCGACGTGCAGGGAAGATGCCTTGGCTGTTGTATGTCAGGAAATCATGTGAGGACCTGGTCAGGGGCAGTCTGTGGCATAATGCAGAAGACATCTCCCAAACAACTTCCAGAAAAGCCTTGGTAGAGAGTTATAGAGACCATTAACTCACCCAGCTTGAGAGGAGACCCTCAGCAGGGAGACTGACGGCTGAGTTTCTGGAAATAAAAACAACATGTATTTTAGAACCAGTGTTGGACGACATACATAACTGTTGGCTAAGAAGCTTTATCCGCAATTTAGGTATGGAGTCCTTCTGCTTATAAAAAAGTGGGAGGGCAACACAAACGCAGAGTGACCCGCGTGTCTCAACGTAGATGAGACCGAGCTCCATGTGATATTTTTCTGTCGGGTACAGGAAGGCAAGGTCTTGATTGCTACTTCAATTTTGTTTGAAATTGGGGACATTGTCGCAACTTGTATAGAATTCCAAAATCTGACACGCGCATGCCCATTGTTTTTTCAATTTCACACTTTTTATTTTCTATGTGGTGCTCACGTAGAGCCATCTTAAATAAGTCTCCAAATAGGAATGACAATTCTCTATGATATGTTTTAACTGATGATTTTCGCACTAACTGTATTTATTTGGTTGCTGTTGAGATAACTCAATTATTCTTAATGACTAAACATTCCCAGACATTGAATGTATATAGATTTCTACTCCCTAATGTTTGTGGTTTTACCTAAAACACCGTGTTGATAACTGGATGCAAATACGCTGGCTGAGTAATTGCATTGCTATTCTGTTTTCTTAGGCATCATCTTTACATGTAGCGTAATTTTAAAATTGTAACACAAAATGGAGTAAAAATTGCCTGGAAATAACCTCCAATTGTACACTGCACAAGCACTTTATGCCCTGTTTTCCAAGATGGCTGATGTGTGGAAATGTTGCTCCAGAGCGTGGGATGTAGACCTTTTTCTCTTTTTAACTATTTGTATTTTATTCAAATGTTAAATTACTATTTTAAACTGTGCTTTTATGGCCAAATATGCCGAAATAAAGTTTTATGAAATGATATTGTATGTAAAGCAGATACAGACACTGTTTTAGAATTTTAGATAGCATATTCTTGTCTGAAGGTATTCCTATCACTCTTTTAAGTGATAATGGTGTACAATTAATCTCTTCATCAGCTAAAACATATTTTCATAGAATTGGTTTGAAACATAAAACAACAGCACTTTATAATCCAAGTGGAAACTGAACAGATGAAAGATTGAACAGAGTATTGAAAGGAACTATTCAGGGTGTAATCTCAGAAGGAGCTGATTGGAAATTAGCTGTTAAAAAAGCTGTGTGGGCATATAGAATAACCAAAAATTATACAGCTGGGTTAGCTCCTTTTGTAATGATGAGAGGTGAAGATTTTGTCCGAAGTCGTTAAGTGAAAGTAGTGTTTTAGAATGGTCTCCTGATGTGGTCAAGGAAAAACTGGTTGAAAATCAGAAAAAAAGTCAAAAATATTATGATGCTCACAGTAATGTAAAAATGGTCCATGTAAAAGTTGGTGATTGGGTAAGAATCAAAAAACCTATAATGGTTAAAAAGGGCTTAAGCCAATTTTACGAACCAGAAAGAGTAATTGATGTTCTTAGGAATGCAGTTCGTTTAACAAATGGTAAAGTGTGGAATCTGAAAAGAGGGGTGCTTTTCAAAAGTGAAAAGCAAAAGTACATCTGTTGCAGATCCTCTTTGGTCTACTGATATTGGTGGATCTAGTTGCCAGAATTTTGATGCACCTACTGAACATAACTTTGAAAGTAAGAGAGGAGAAATGGTGGATGGAAGGGGTGGGAAAAAAAAGACATTTACAGACGTGGTTGAAGGATTTTGTTGTTGGATAATCTGTGAATGTAAATACATTATTAATATATATATATATTTATTTTTCCTCTATATAGGTGATAAAAATATTAATGGTAAGTTCATATTTATTTTATATATATATATATATATATATATATATGTATAGATTCTCTTCTTGTTCTATTATAATGAGGGGGGTGTTGTGTATGTATTCTTTAATAGAACTGGTGAGTTATTAGAATGTATTGTTAGGTTGCCACAGAGTTGGAATGTATTGCTATGTTGCCAGGTGATGTTAGTATTCCAGTCAGTACTGTTGCTGCTGCTGGAAGAGACACACCTGTTTCCTGTACGTGGAATTAAAGAAGCTTAAATATAAAATACTCATGCCTGATTTATACTGCACCAAGTTTAAAGTCACATTGACCAGTGTCCACAATGCCTATGTTCTGACAAGCACTGGAAAACTTCTAGTGCACCCCTTTGCCCTGTTCAATGGCTTAATGCTGCTTGGCAAAAGATCAGTCTTGATTTTGCTGGACCCTTTTCTGTTTTTGGTAAAGACAAGAAATTCCTTATTGTTGCCATAGATTATTTGTCAAAATGGATCTATTTTGCCTTTTTCAAAAACGCTGATGCCAACTTAGTTGTACTGTTTTTACAGCATCTATTTTGTATTGAGGGCACTCCCAAAGAAATAATAACTGATAATGGTTCCCATTTCATTGCACAAGAGGTCAATTTGTTTCTCACTAAACTTGATGTTAAGCATATTTTAGTTCCTTTATATAGTCCATCTTCCAATGGTCTTGTGGAACGTGCCAATTGTCTACTTAAAGAAGGAGTCCAGACTGCTGTGGCTAATGGTTTGGACGTTGCTTCCTTTTTTTTTCAAAAAGTCTGGAATTATATATAATACAACACCACATATTGCCACGGGTGTCTCTCCATATGTTTTACTCAGGGGCTGTACTCCCATCTCCAAACTCAACCCAGCATGGTTAATGGACACGTGTGACCGTCCTGCCCTAGATTTGAATAAAGTCAGAGAAAAAGTTAAGCAAAAACAAGATGCTTATGAACATGATTATGATAAACAAATGCATGTCAAAGACAAACCATTGAGTTCTGGAGATTGGGTTCTCATTAAAAATCCCATTAGGGTTTCCAAAGGTCAGTCTAAATTGTCTTTTCCTGATCGAGTGTTGAAAGTTTCACGCATGGTAGTTCTTCTCCAAGACAAGGGTTGGTGGAACAAAAATGGTGTGGTCAAAGTTAAATCTGAGCAAACGGTTATTATCCACAAAACTCGTGTTATTAACAAAAGTGATAGTTTGAACGACAATTGGTATGGTGTTGGTGATTTGACTACCCCTGTTGTCACTAATTCTACTTCCCCCCTTCCTTTTCAGGTCAAGGTGATTGTGTTTCTATTCAACCAAGTTCTGTTTTACAATCTCATGCCATTATTCCTGTTAAAGAGAGGGGATATGTAGGGGGAGTAGGAGCAGTAGCAGAGTTAGGACTGTTCCTGTTCGTCTAAGAGACTGAGGGGCATATTATCAAGCCTGGCTTTAAAAATTATCACAGTTTTAGCGGCAGAAAACTGCCGCTAAAGCGGCGATAATGGGCTTGATAATATGGCCTTGTGAATTCCAATAGAAACCCATGTTCTGGTGTGAACATGGGCTTCCACTGGAATTCTCCAGGGCATATTATCAAGCCCAACGCCCTGCTTGATAATATGCCCCTATGTTGTCTAAACGAGTTATCTCCTGTAGTATTTACACTGCTGTATTAATTGATGTGTTAATTTTCTTTTGTTTATATTAAAAGGGGGATGTGTGGTAAGGGCGTTTAACATTTTACTAATAGTAAGTTTCTTTTTATTGTATACCACTTTACGGAATTATACTGTTGTTAAATTCTCTATCTCATGAAAGGAATTCTAGAATGTGAGGCTCCTTTGAGTCATTATTTGCCTGGCTGCTGTCTTTCTCAGTCGTGGGTTCATGCTTGGAAAACTTTTCCAGTTTCCTGGTCTCATTTCTACATGCCACACTACAGTGGCCCCACTTAATGGGACGACCTGTGGCATCTAACTCTCCTTTATAAATGGGATGCCACTTGTCTTAAGACTTTATCTCATGACAGTTTGCATTGGCTTGGTCTACTATACTGTAGTCTCTCCTCTCATTGTTCCACGGAGTGCCCCCAGGTTAGCTCTGTGAGCAGCATGGCTGTCAACTCTCTGCAATATGTTTAGCAGCAGTACTCTGTGCTGCCTATACTCAGGGTTGCTGCTATCCTGCTCACATCTGTGCTCTCAGCTCCTCCTCTTCTCCATTCATCTCAATATTTCTGCTCCTCCATTTGTGCACCCATTCTTTATACCCTACTCTTCCTCTACTCCTGTTCATATTCCATCACTGACTTCGCTGCAACTCGTTCCGCCTTTTCTCCATTGCCCCCAGTACTTTTTGCTCCTCCTTTTTTCAACTCGCTGCAGTACTTTTCTCTGCTTGTATTCATATTTGACATCACTGTGCTCTCCGCCTCCATTCACCCCCAGACTAAATCTACTTTTCAGTATTCACCATGGGGTGCTATGTTACCATTTCTTCTGCCCGAAAGTTGTCTGCTCATCTTTTTCTTCACCTGTCAGTATTCACTGCGCCTCATTTGCTCCACTTGCCTGGGTTCGTTGCCCTTATTTTTTCAACACACATCAGTAGATTTTTTTTACTTTGATTTTATTTTTCCTCACATTGTGGCCACACTGAATATGACTACCCATGCAGCAGGGCTTTAGATGGGCCGGGTCCTGCCAGTGCTTAGCACAAGCAGTTCTAAAATGCAGGTGCCGAAACGGGTCTCTATCGGGCTCTCCATTTTTGCACTCAGGGTACATAAAAATTCTTAACTCTGCAGCAGTACCACCCTTCACTGCCTTTGAGCTAACTTCAGAGAGACTTGTTATTGTCCTTTCACAGTCAGATCTTTTTAGAACTGAATCATTTTCAATATTTCATACAACAAAGTCATACTTGTTGTTTGTTTACCTTACACAACTAACATACATTGGCAAACCAAATAGCCCTTGCTTGTAATGTTATTTGTGGTATTATATATCTGTATGCAATGACAGAAGGAGCAGAATACTAGTTGGATGGCACACTATGCTAAGCACAGATTTTTACCTTGCGGATTTTAAGCAACACCCTTAATTATATTGGCTGTATGCATTTAATGTGTGCTTTTGAGTGTGTGTTCTTCAATACTTGCTATTTGGCATAGGTCATCTGGTGTAATTGTTAAACATAGTTGCTTCTGTGGTGTGATGCTTTTCACAAGGTGGTGTTAATTATCCATACAGTTCCACGCCATACAGTTCAACTCCACACATTTCCAATCTTTTGCTGTGTACCTCCTTCACACACTTTCAAACAGTATTACAATTGACACCTGTGACCTGTTACTCTATAAGCTCTGCAGAGGGGCCAATGATTGGATGATTCTGAACACTTTTATGACCCACTGACAGGCACTAGGAAAAACTCGCACTGGCTTTAGCTCTCATTTGTGCCCCATTATAATACCCATCCATAACCTGAACCAGATGTCTTCAAACTGTTTTGCTGTGACCCCCCCCATACCTCCATCCAACCTAAGCAAAATGTTTTGAAGTCGCCCTGCCTCCTCCAAAAATGTATGGCAAAAATAGGGAGAATGAAAGGGGAAGGGGCGAGTTCTGGGATGGTGCCTATGAAACAATTTCCGGTTATTGTTCTGTTGCTAATAATCCACACTATATGTGAGACTTATAAAAATACAAGAATATCAAACCAAAACAGAAATTGACCGAAAATACTAGACCCCATTTTCTGATAGATACATCTCCCTTGTGGATTCCTCACCTTGTGAATATCCCCCTCGCGTCAGCAACGTTCAGAATTTTTCTTTGTAGCACGCCGGCGTGGGCGACGTCACAGGAACGCGGCATCGCGCGCGACTCCTTCTGACGTCACCGACCCCTTATTAGGCCTACGTCGGCGTGATGACATCAGTTCCCTTTTTTCTGCGTCGTCGACGCTAACGGTTTCAGGGATCTTCTGTTGTTACAGAGAGAGATTTTGTTTCTTTTTGTGGTTACTGTCTCTGTTCTTCGTCGAGGATGTCGTCGAAGAAGACGGGATTTAAGCAGTGTGGCTCGTGTGCCAGGATGATGTCAATTACTGATCCACACGAGGATTGTTTATGGTGTTTGGGATCAAACCACGACGTCAAGGGCTGTCGATCCTGTTCAAAAATGAATCCGAAGGCTCTACGTGAAAGAGAGGCAAAACTTTTATTGGCCAAGATAAAAGGTAAAGAAGCCGATAGATCTTCGAGGTCAAGATCGAGACACTCCAGATCGAGACCGAAGTCGAAATCGCAGTCGAGGTCGAGATCGAGGTCGCGATCAAGGTCGAGGGCCAGATCGGAGTCGGCTTCGAAATCGGCTTCTGGACATGCTTCGGGTTCCTCGAAGAAAAGACATAAGAGGAAGAAGCATGGTTCTCACCATCATTCAGGTTCTTCGGACTCTAAGAAGAAGTCTTCTCGAAAGCATCACAAGGACTTTGTGTCTCCATCTCCTGTCCTGTTGATGCTACCACTCCGGTAAGATCTCGAGAGCATACGCCGGATCCGGAGGATCCGAATCCGGCTTCGGGTTAGTCTTCGGAGCATGAGGACGTCGCGGAGGTCCCTCAATCTCCGATTCCGGAGGTCAAACCGGAAAACCTAAAGGACCAAGAGGAGCCGAATCCAGTTCAGCCTCCTACAAATCCATTGGGTTCTTACCCTTCCTTTCCTGGTCCTGGTCAAGATCCATCGCATTTCCTAAATGCTATGTATGGAGTGTATGCGAGGGCAATGTACCCCACAGGAGCACCTGCGGGTCCTATGGGTCCTTTGTCTTTCAACTTGGGTGTCCCCCAAGCTTATGCACCGGCGCCTTTTCTACCCTTCATGCCGACTCCATACCCTCCATGGATCGGTTCAGCGCCGCCGAGGTCATCGACTCCGCGCACGGCTTCGCCGACTCCGGAGCAACCTCGAAATTCAGATCGAGGCTCGACGCCGGTTCCTGTTCCTCTGACTCCTGTTGCTCCGGCTACTCGGTCGACGCCGGCTCCGACTCCGTCGGAGTCGTTACCGAATCCGTTGATCCGTATGGAGTGGTCGAGGCGTAGAGCCCAGCGTCTACGTGAGTATGTGGAATCTGAAATGGAGGAAGGTGAACTTCATGAGCATGATGATTATTTTGAGGATCTTCATTCTGCTAGCAGTCTTGAGCTTTCTCCGGAATGGGGATTACCTGTGGTTTCAGATGCACCCTCCAAGGATGTCGTTCCATACCATATGGTAATTAGGAAGGCTGCTGATTTGCTAAACTTAACTTTACCAACAGTTGCGTTTAAGCCCAATATCCTCACAGAGGTCTTGCATTCACCCTCTTCTATTATTGAGCCTACTCTACCTTTTACCAAAGCTCTGACCGAACCAATTCTGGAGGTTTGGAAAAAGCCTTTGTCTGCACCTGCAGTGTCTAGATCAGTGGCGAGACGTTATAGGGTGGCTCCTGGAGATCCTGAGTTCTTGTCATCTCACCCTTCGCCAGAGAGTCTGGTGGTTCAGGCTGCTTGTGCAAATAGATCAGTTGGCTCCTTTCCTCAAGTTCCTGGAGATAAGGACTCCAAGAAGTTGGATCAGGCCGCAAAGAAAGTCTTCTCCTCTGGTAGCATGGCCTTAAAATCGACGAATGCTACTTGTTTGCTTGGCAGATATGTGCATGCCTTGATGGACTCAGTCAAACAATTATCTGCTAAACTTCCAGAAGAGGACAGAAAGAACTTTGATGAAGTTGTTTTGGACACTCAGGCTGCGGCCCGCCAACTTAATCAGAGTGGCATGGACACTGCTGACTCTGTGGCTAGGATAATGGGTTCTTCAGTGGCTACCAGAAGAGCTGCTTGGTTAAAATCTTCAGAGTTTTCCACTGATGTACAGGCTACTCTTTTGGATTTACCTTTTGACGGGGTTGGTCTCTTTGGAAAGAAAGCAGATACAGCTCTGGAAAGATTCAAAGATAGCCGGGCGACGGCTAGATCTTTGGGTTTACAGTCAAGAGGTACAGCTACCAGGAAGTTTAGAGGCTTTGGCAGATCTTCCTTTTGTCCTTTCAGGCAAGGCCAGCAGCAACAGAACCCTCTGTACAAGTCTTATAGAGGTAGACAGAAGGGTTGTGGACGTGGACGTCAAGCCTCTTCCTCCTCTACTTCCTCTAATATCCACCCCCCACCTGCAGCAGCAAAGCAGCCCTAGATCCGCCATTCCGGATCATGCGGGTCCGGTAGGGGGTCGGCTTACTTATTTTCTACGAGATTGGGAATCGGTTACATCAGATCTTTGGGTTCTCAATCTCGTAGAAAATGGGTATGCCCTTCCCTTTCGGGAGTTTCCTCCCAATTACCCTCCTTGCCAAGGTTATTGTTCGGAGGACCACCTGCTCCTCCTGCAGGAAGAAGTCCTGCCACTGTTCAGAAAAGGTGCGATAGAGGTGGTTCCGGAGCAGGAGAGGGGTCAGGGATGCTACTCCCGGTATTTTCTGATCCCCAAGAAGAATGGCAGGCTTCGGCCAATCCTGGATCTCAGGATCTTGAACTTGTATCTGAAACAAGAAAAGTTCAAGATGCTCACTCTTGCGCAGGTTCTTCAAGCGCTATTGGAAGAAGACTGGATGGTGTCAATCGACTTGCAGGATGCTTATTTTCACATCCCTATCCTGAAGTCGCACAGGAAGTATCTCCGTTTTACGGTGGGTTCGCAACACTACCAGTTTGCGGTCCTTCCGTTTGGACTTACTACTGCGCCTCGAGTTTTCACCAAGGTGATGGCAGTGGTGGCAGCACATCTCAGAAGATCGGGGATTCCTGTATTTCCGTATCTGGGCGACTGGCTCATCAAAGCAGAGTCGCCAGAGAAGGTGCTCCTTCATTTGCAGGAGACAACTCAGTTGTTACACAGGTTGGGTTTTTCGATAAATGTACCCAAGTCTCACCTGGTGCCCTCCCAGCGCAACCTGTTCATAGGTGCGGTACTGGACACTACTGTATGTCGTGCATTCCCTCCACCTCAAAGGATTCGCGACATACAGAAAATTATTCCTTTATTTTACAATGGAGCGGTTGTTCCAGTCCTGAAGGTCCTTCGTCTGCTCGCTCTGATGGCTTCTTGCATTCTGTTGGTCAACCATGCACGCTGGCACATGAGGGCACTCCAGTGGTGCCTCCGCAGGCAGTGGTATCAGCACAACGGAGATCTCAGGGAGTCAGTGAGGATCTCCAGAGAAGCTGCAGCGGATCTGTCTTGGTGGAGCGTGGAAGGCAATCTGTCACATGGAAAGCCTTTTCAACTTCCTCCATCGGTGGCCACAGTGATAACGGATGCATCCACTCTAGGGTGGGGTGCTCATCTGGGGGATCTGGAGGTCAAAGGTCTTTGGTCTCCAGAGGAAAGGTTGCTTCATATCAACTTTCTAGAGTTACGGGCGATACGTTTGGCGCTCAAGGCCTTCCTCCCTTCCCTTCACGGTCAGTCGGTTCAAGTCCTGATGGACAACACGACCGCGATGTGGTACATCAACAAGCAGGGTTGCAGTGTCTCTGCAGAGAGGCTCTGCGTATCTGGTCCTGGGTTCAGGACCATCAGATTTCTCTGATGGCAAATCATCTGGCCGGAGTTCTGAACGTTCTCAGTCGGCAGTTCTCTGCTGAACATGAGTGGAGGCTTCACCCGGAAGTGGTTCACGACATCTTTCGGATGTGGGGGACTCCTCGGGTGGATCTGTTCGCCACTTGCGAGAATGCTCACTGTCCGTCATTCTGCAGTCTCCAGTATCCGATGCAAGGAGCTTTGGGGGACGCGTTTCAGTTGAGTTGGGGAAATCAACTCCTTTACGCGTTTCCTCCCATACCCTTGATTCCTCGGGTTCTGAGGAAGATTCGCCAGGACCGGGCCCAAGTTATATTGATCGCCCCAGATTGGCCAAGAAGGGTGTGGTACACGGACCTACTCCACCTCTCCTCTCACCCGCCGCTCCGTCTCCCTCTCAGGGCAGACCTCCTCTCTCAGATGAAGGGGCAGGTTCTACACCCCCACCTCCAGACATTACACCTTCATGCTTGGAGATTGAACGGGGCAACCTGAACTCTTTTTCTCTCCCTCACGATGTGGTGGATGTCATTCTTTTGGCCAGGCGTGACTCCACCAAGTCCATCTATTCGTATAGATGGTCTAAATTTGTTGTTTGGTGTAGGGAGAAGGCTGTTGACCCTTTGAGGGCTCATCTGTCTGATATTTTGCAGTTTGCTCTCTCTTTGGCGCAGCAAGGTTTTGCTGTTGCCACAGTCAAAGGTTACCTTTCGGCGTTATCGGCTTTTCTCTGCTTGCCGGACCAGCCGTCTCTTTTTAAATCTCCAGTGGTTTTGAGGTTTCTGAAGGGCCTCACAAATATGTTCCCTCCTTCTCCGTTTATTGTGCCTCAGTGGGACTTGAATCTTGTTCTGACTTTCTTGATGGGTTCTCCCTTTGAACCCTTGCACAAGTGTCCCATGAGGCTTTTGTCTTTCAAGACGGTCTTCTTAGTAGCAATCACCTCGGCAAGGAGGGTGAGTGAGCTTCAAGCTCTTAGTTCTAAGCCCCCGTTCCTAACCATTCATGCTGAACGAATGGTTCTTAGGACCGGGGCTGCTTTTCTGCCTAAAGTGGTAACTCCCTTCCATCTAGAACAATCCATTACCCTTCCTACCTTCTATCCTCCCCCTCATCCGTCTAAGGAGGAAGAGAGACTGCACCGTCTGGACCCTAAGAGGGCGGTGTCTTTTTATCTGGATAGAACTAAAGACTTCCGGATTGATGACCAGCTGTTTGTTGGTTTTGCTGGCTGTCGGAAGGGCAGATCGGTGCACAAGCGCACACTTTCCAGGTGGATAATCCTGTGCATCAAGATTTGCTACTCCCTGGCGGGTAAGGACCCTCCTGAGGGTATTAGAGCACATTCAACTAGAGCAAAGTTTGCTACATCTGCTTTGTCTAGAGGTGTACCTGTTGAGGACATTTGCAGAGCCGCGACTTGGGCCTTCTTCCACACTTTCGCGAAGCATTACTGCTTGGATTCCGAGGTGAGGAGGGACGGCCACTTCGTGCGTTCTGTCCTCCAAGATTTCCTGGTGTAGCAGAGTGGACACCCTCCTCCGGGAGTGGGGACTGCTGTGGGACTCTATTCACAAGGTGAGGAATCCACAAGGCAGATGTATCTATCAGAAGAACAAGTTACTTACCTTCGGTAACGCTTTTTCTGGTAGATTCAGTATCTTCCTGTGGATTCCTCACTGACCCACCCGCCTCCCCGTTGTCCACTCTGCTATACCTGTGTTTATGTATATTGATATTTATATTTGTGTATATATATATTGGGTTTTTGATACCTTTGCTTCGCACTCTGTGTGCTGTTCTGATTTGTATGTACTATGTACACTGTATATATGTATATTTGCTGTCATTGGTCCGTCTGGGTGCCTCGAAGGCACGGAAAAAAGGGTGGAACTGATGTCATCACGCCGACGTAGGCCTAATAAGGGGTCGGTGACGTCAGACGGAGTCGCGCGCGAGGCCGCGTTCCTGTGACGTCGCCCACGCCGGCGTGCTACAAAGAAAAATTCCGAACGTTGCTGACGCAAGGGGGATATTCACAAGGTGAGGAATCCACAGGCAGATACTGTATCTACCAGAAAAAGCGTTACCGAAGGTAAGTAACTTGTTCATTGGGGTGTTGTGGGTCTTGCGGCTGCGCGCCTTTCTTTTGTGCTGTGCTGCTCGCCTAAATCAACTTTTAAATTATTCTTATTTCTTTTTCAACAGTGAGTTATGTTGCTCTT
Organism: Lissotriton helveticus; assembly: GCF_964261635.1. Classification (NCBI taxonomy): domain Eukaryota; kingdom Metazoa; phylum Chordata; class Amphibia; order Caudata; family Salamandridae; genus Lissotriton; species Lissotriton helveticus. The sequence goes on from NC_136068.1 coordinate 1,793,065,380, forward strand.
TAACAATGTAGCCCGTCAGGGGCGCAACTAGACCCGAACTTTGGTGGTCAGGGAGGGCTAAGACTCTTAGCGAGGGCTGGCCCTAGCACTGGTTGTTCAGTGCAACAGTCTTTTTTTGGCACCCCTCCCCTTTTCCATGAATTCCCTCGCTACCACTCACTAACAATGCACCTCGTCGCTCTATTGCCCCTTTCCAACAAACATTTCATTTTTTTATAGGGCTACTCTTAGTTTACTCACACTCAGTTCTGATCTGCATGGTACACTTTCTTTGTAGCAGGCACATTAACTCTGCACTGTGTGGGTGACAGGCATGCCCATGTGGTTGCACAGTGAGTGATGCAACACTGTGAGAGTAGGGTAAGAGGAGTGACTGCAGTGTGAGTGAAGTAATCATATCAATTTGGGTGCGGATGTAAGTGCAGAGTGGGACTAATAAATGTATGGTTTAATGATGAGCTTGTTTGAGTGAGATGGCAGAGTGAGCAGTGAGGGGGACAGGTGAGTAAAGTGTCCCATGTGTGGAGAGTGAATAGTGTCCCATGTGATTGCAAGGTGACGTACAGGGTGAACAGCAAAAGTACATTGTGAGTGCAGAGTGATCATTGTAAGTGCAGAGTGATCGGTGTGCTCATGTGATGGCAGGGTAAGTGGAGGGAGAACGGTGTGAGTTCATGGCGAGTGGCATAAGTGCAGGGTGGTCACTGAGTGCAGGGTGAGTGGCGAGAGTGCATGAGGATCAGTGTGAGTGCATTGTGATCGCTGTGAGTTCTGGGTGAAAGTGAAGGGCGAGAATGGAGTATGTTGTCTGTATGCAGGTTATATTGCCAGACACTTGAAGTAACTGAGCATGTTATTGAGGGCTGGTAGAGGGTTTCAGATGTAAATAAAACTATTAGTGCCGGACCAGTCGTAACGTGCACCGGGTGATTTTTTGTTAGGCTGGAAGGGTGGGGGCCGGTTTTGCAGCAGTCCTGTTCTTGTGGCAGAGATCTCTTCTGTTAATGTCCCCTTCCTGACTCTGTTTTTAACTCATGTTAAAATTTGTAAAACCATTTAAAGACTGAGGGCTTTGTGGCAACCATTATTGCATTTTTAAACTCACTTACCTCTGTGTGTACTGTGCTCCCCCTGCCCCGGTCCACCACGGCTTTCTGTGCCGTTTGTTGTGGAGGGCAGGGCGCCATCTTGTGTCAGTCTCGGAGCCCGGCGGGACCGTAGGCAGCGGTCTAGCTGGGGGAGGGGCTTGCGCATAAAACGCACATGACATTCCGAACGCGCAGCGGACGCGCCGACGGCGTGCCGAAGGCAAGCCCGTCTGCGCCCGTCCGCAGCCGGACGGGGTAGGGGCCAGGACCCCTGCCGGTTCTCTCATTGCTATGAAATATAGCACCAAACAGCTGCTGGAACTCCGGCCTGGGGTGGGGGATAAGTGTGCTCATAGCATAGAGCTAACTTCTGAAAGAAGAAGGTGCAATCACTGCCCCTTCATTCTAGGCCAGCAGCCCAAGTCCGCGAACGCTTCACAGAAGATGAGGCTGTCCCTTATTAACTGCAGAGCTTTAGGGAAGCATAAAATGGATGTACATGACTTACTAATAGATGCACAGCTAGACGTCTTATATTTAACCGAAACGTGGTTGAATGAGGACTCTGATCCCGATATTATAGATGCATTACCATCGGGATATGACATCCAAAGGATGGATAGACCCACGGGGCTGGGAGGGGGACTCGCTATAATCTTTAAGACGGAAATACAATATACATTGGAGGGAGCTAACATTAAGGAGAGTGAAGCTGGCTTCTTCTCCATCACAGGCCTTGATAGACATGTCCTGAAAGGGTTCCTTGTTTACAGGCCCCCGGAGAGCTTGATTGATTGTTTGGTACATCCAGCTATAAGATATGAGAGACTGATACTCTTGGGGGACTTACATTTTCATTTTGATGATCCCACCAACACAGAGCCATTAGAGATCTGAAATGAGCTGGCAGCGATGCAAATGACCCTCAAGTCGGAACTACCCACCCATGGTCATGTCCACTTATTAGATCCGATTTTCTCCAACTGGGAATCGATAGTTGTCGATCCCCCAGTACCTGTGGTGTGGTCGGATCACTTCCAGATTGTTTTTAAGATAGAGGCACAGAGGGTGAAGGTAGGCAAGTCGGATGATAAAAACAGACATAGGAGATGGGAAGATTTCTCCAAGGACAAATTTAACAATCTCTTAGGTCAGGGTGGACCCCCAGAGGGTCTAGCGATTGAGGCAGCGTGTGAAGCTCTTGATAGTCGCATCACACAAGCACTGGACAACATAGGCCCCTGGATCAATAAAAAACTCGGGAGGCAAACTAAGTCTGCACCGAGGTTTGGACCCGAGCTCATCAAAGAAAAGGAGGCGTGCAAACGTCTTGAAAGATGCTGAAGGAATGGTTTTTCTGTGTAGACAGCAGGGACTATAAAATTAAGCTCAAAAGCTATCATGCGCTGATAAGGAAATACCGTACCTCCTATTATAGGGACAGGATAGAGGGAGCTGATAATTCAGCTAAAGAGTTGTGTTTGGTGTTTAAGGAAGTATCCTCCCTGTCCAGCTCCTCCGCACCTGTGAAAGGATCAGTGGAATACTTTGATCGTGTGGCACAGTTCTTTTCGGACAAAGTGGGGAAAATCTATTCCTCGTTCCCGGCGGAGGCCAGCGTGGGCGGTGGGATAGGAGAAGCCACCATAAAGTACAATGAAACTGAGGCACTTACATCCTTTAGCACTCCCCCTCAGGATATCCTAATGAATATAGCGTCTAAAATCAAATTGGGTTCCCCTAATGACCCAGCGCCGGCGAAAATACTAAGGGAAAGTATAAAAACCCTGGAACCACACATACGCCATTAGAGCTCTCCTTCGGGTCGGGCATTATCCCGATAGCTTGGAAAGAGGCTGTGGTGCTTACGCTACAAAAAAACCTAATGTTAGCGCAGAGCAATTGGACAATATGCGCCCAATTTCCCTTCTCCCCTACTTCGCCAAAATCATGGAGAAAGTTGCTAATATGCAACTGACAGAGCATATTGAAACTGGTAAACTACTACACCCCACCCAATCTGGCTTTTGGGCGTCCTATTCCACTGAATCCGCTTTGCTCCTATCAACTGAAATCATACGGAAGTTGGTGGATGAAGGTCAGACAGCAGCACTTATCCTTTTGGATTTAAGTGCTGCCTTTGACACAGTAGCACATCACACCTTGCTGCAGTGTTTAAAAAAAGGGGGAGTGGTAGGTAGAGCTCTGGAGTGGTTGGAGTCGTTGCTCCAGAATTGCAGCTTCCTAAAAAGCTCAAGGATCTTACCGGTCGAAAAACAGTAGGCTGAAACAGGGGGTGCCTCAGGGGTCCAGCTTGAGCCCCACCCTTTTCAATCTCTACGTAACTCCAGTGGCAGAGATTACGGAAAGGTTTGGGGTGCAAGTGGTATCCTATGCGGACGACACCCAACTTGTTGTGTCTCTCCCTCAATCTAATGAGACAGCAGCCAGTAATTTTTCAACGTGCCTACAGGAAGTAGCGGCCTGGATGGCTAACAACTATTTGAAATTAAACGAAAGTAAGACGGAGGTGCTGGTTGTGGGGAAAGCACCGTCTGTGTGGACTTCAGCATGGTGGCCACAGGTGCTGGGGCCTCAACGTTCTCCCAGTGAATAAGTTAGAAATCTGGGTATCTGGCTAGACAACAAAATCTCCTTTGAGTATCACACAAGGCGCGTGGCAATACAGTGCTTTGGTATTCTGAGAAGTATGCGAAGGACACTTGATTTACTGCTGATGTCGGCCAGAAAAACCCTTGTCCATGCCCTCATCACATCTAGGCTGGACTATGGGAATGCCCTATACCTGGGAGCTAATGTCAGGTGTATCACTCGGCTTCAGCGCATACAAAATGCGGCTGCCCGTATGGTCATGATGTTGCCCAAAAGAGCGCCATCTAAGAAAGCCCTTGAGTCCCTACATTGGCTTCCTATTAAAGAAAGGGTGATCTTTAAAACCCTGCTGATCAGTCACCGTATTATGCAGGGGAAAAGGCCCGCCTATCTTCTTGACCTGCTGACCCCTTATGCCCCTGCGCGCCAACTGAGATCCATGGGGACGGGGCTGGTTAAGGTCCCCAAGATCAGAAGAGCCCGGATGGGTGGACGCTGTTTCCGGGTCCAGGCAGCTCAACATTGGAACAGACTCCCACCAAGAACGCGACTGGAGACCTCTGAACATATGTTTCGGAAACAATTGAAAACCCATCTCTTCCCCTCAGGTTGAGGAGGAGGAGGACCGTTTCTGAGGATTTGGAGAGAGGGACCTGTCCGCCTAACTGTTGCTAGCCGCACTATAGCGCGGGGACACACTGGCTTTAGTGTAACCAGGCGCTCTATAAACGTTATTATTATTAATATTATCGTCCCCCTGTACCAAATGCTGCTGCAGTGTTTTCCACCCCCCCACCCCCTCTGTATCCAAATCCTCCCCCCAGCCCCCTCGCTGACTCCCTGCTGCAAAGACTACCCACAAAATATACTGCACTGCCTTTTCAGCATTTTTCGCACCGAGAGCCCTACATTTCCCAAATTAGAGACCTATTGTATTGCAAATGCTTGTTTCAACAGCAGCTTTCCCAGGCTCTTCTGCCTCCTCCCCCTCCACCCCCACTCCTAAGGTCCTACTGCGTCCTGGGCTGAAGCTCTGCAGGAAGATTAACACTTTCAGCAACAACTACATTCTGGTACTGGTATGTCTGATTCCCTGGAATTAATTGGACTAAATTATAGTACTACAAAGGCAGAAGGAAAAGCCAACAGTAAGAGCTCCAACTCTTAAAAAAAAAATTCTAGACCTATTGCATTGCAAATGCTTGTTTTTACTTGTTGCCCAACAGTTGAGCTGCTATGGAACATGACTTAAAGTAAATAAAAAGTGCTATGACACAGTCAAAGCTGGCAATGTTATAGCGCTTTTTTTTTACTGTAAACCATGTTGTACAGAAGGTCAACTGATGCCCACCATGTGAAAAAACATTGATGAATGTATCGTCATGTCTTTTTACATGTGTGTCCACACATGAATATCTGTGTGAGAGTGTGCATTGAGTGTGTCTGTTCGCCCGGGTGTTTCTCTGAGAAAAGTACATTATCGTGAGAGGGATTACAACAACATAAAATATATTTAAAGGCCAACATGTCTCAAAGTGCACCTGGAACTCAGTTCTAGAGCAGCAGGCCTGAACATTAGCTCCAGTCCCACTCAGAGAGGCTTAGGATGGGGGACGAGGGCATGCATCGAGTGCCCACTAGCAGCGTACAGTAAAACACCCAAAGGCTGCTTCTTTCATGTGGACTTTCCATGCGCTCCCATTAGCTGTGTTGTAATTGCATCCACTTCAGTGAGATTTGGCAGGTTCTCGAGGATGTTTGAGGCCATCTCATCTATTCATCCTTAATGTGCTTCCTCCATTATACCTTTAACTATACCCCAGACCACTCCCCCATCCTTGCTTGTTAATTATGGCTCTGCAGATAACAAAATTCCTGTCTTCTGCACTTTACCTAATCACCCAGTGGAGGCACACATGTACTGTATATTGAATGTCTCCCTCCCACGGATTGCTATTTTCAAGGGCTGGGCGGAAATTTAGTTACGCAACTTTTGCAGAATTATGGAAAAAATGTGTGGAAAATGAGCGCGCGTCTTGAGGGTCCGTGTGCCCAGGACAGGGGTCCCTCGTGCCCGGGCAGGCTCCCCGATCTCCCCGGCCTGGCTGGGTTGAGAAGCAGGGACCGGCCCCGGGCCCAACGCCCGTCCTGCAGCCTGCCAAGTGTCCACCTGCCTGGGACAAGGGTCCCTGGTGCAGAGTCCCGGAGCCCTGCAAGGGCAGGCAGGAGCCCTAACACTATGGCTCAGCTCGGGGCGGGCAGATGGGATTCCTTTTAGTGCCGGCCATCTGGTCGCACTTTTCCCTTCGGCAAGCTGGTCGCACGCAGTGCTTTCCAATGGGGCGACCTGATGGCTGGGCTGCCCTGGAAGTCCCGATGGGGGCTAATTTGCCTCCCCGATCCAAGACAGGGCTCCAGGAGTTCGGGCGTGTCCGGGCCTAGGGTCCCCTGAGTCTCTCGGTGTGCAAGGGTTCACAGAAAGAGGGGTGTCTTTCCTCTGGATTAGTAGGGGCAGGGTATGCCGGAACACCACCCCCTGGGCTGGCAGTTCTTAGCCGGTGACCAGATGGTCTATGCCCGTACAACACCTCCCCTCCGGCCCACGGTGTGGCAAAGTGCCCGCGATGGGCTCCATGGGTCCCGGACAGTCCTCCCCTGGGCGTCCGTACCCGAGAGCTCCGGTGGTCCTCCCCGTGCCTGAGGCCCAGCCGGGGTCTCAGAGCCCTCTTGGATGCAGAGCCCCTTTCCCCTCTGCCATCTGGTCGCACGCAATGCTTTCCAATGGGGCGACCAGATGACCGGGCTGCCCCGGAAGTCCAGATGAGGGCTCATTTGCCTCCCCGATCCCAGCCAGGGCTTCAGGAGGTCAGGCGCATCTAGGCCTAGGATCCACAGAGTCTCTTGGTGCGCACGGGTTCCCAGAAAGAGGGGTGGCTGTTCTCCGCATTAGTAGGGGCAGGGTATGCTGGAACATCAACCCCTGGGCTGGCGGTTCTTTGCCGGGGACCAGATGGTCTATTCCCGGACAACACCTCCCCGCCGTCCTGGCAGGGACTTCCTCCTCCGGCCCACGGCATGGCAAAGTGCTCGGGACGGGCTCTATGGGTCCGGGCTCTCCTCACCCCGGGTTCCGGGCCCAAGAGATCCTGTGGTCCTCCTTGTGCCTGCAGCCCAGCCTGGGTCCCCGAGCCCTCCTGGACACGGAGCCCCCGAGCCCTGCGTGGGCAGGCATCAGCCCTACCGCCAAGGCTCGGGGCAGTCAGATGAAAGTCAATTCAGTCCTGTATGCCCTGACAACACTTCCCCTCCATCCGGCGTGGCAAAGTTCCAGGGACGTGCTCCATGGGTCCTAGGCAGTCCACCCCAGGGCGTTAGGGCCCGAGAGCTCCAGTGGTCCTCCCCGTGCCTGAGGCCCAGCCGGGGTCCCCAAGCCCTCTTAGATGCGGAGCCCCCGAGCCCTGCATGGGCAGGCGGGAGCCCTACCGCCAAGGCTCTGGCGGGCAGATGAAAGTCCTATCGGTCTTGGCCATCTGGTCGCACCTTTTCCTTGGGCCATCTGGTCGCACGCAATGCTTTCCAATGGGGTGACCAAATGGCCGGGTTGCCCTGGAAGTCCCAATGAGGGCTCATTTGCCTTCCCGATCCCAGCCAGGACTCCAGGGTGCGTCCGGGCCTAAGGTCCCCTGAGTCTCTCGGTGCGCACGGGTTCCCAGAAAGCGGGTGGCTTTCCTCTGGATTAGTAGGGGCAGGGTATGCCGGAACACCACCCCCTGGGCTGGCGGTTCTTTGCCGGAGACCAGATAGTCTATGCCCGGACAACACCTTCCCTCCATCCGGCCCACGGCGGATAAAGGGCCCGGGATGGGCTCCATGGGTCCAGGACAGTCCTCCCCCAGGCGTTCAGGCCTAAGAGCTCCGGTGGTCCTCCCCGTGCCTGAGGCCCAGTTGGGGTCCTGAGCCCCCGTGCCTGAGGCCCAGTTGGGGTCCTGAGCCCCTTGGACACGGAGCCCCCGAGCCCTGTGGGCAGGCGGGAGCCCTACCGCGAAGGCTCAGGGCGGGCAGATGGGAGTCCTTTCGGTCCCGTATGCCCGGACAACACATCCCCTCCGTCCTGAGCTCTTGAGGCGGAAACCGAGAGCGTTTTTACCTGTTTTTAAAAACTAAATATTGAAATTTGATTGTCACTTTAACTTGTTGCACTCGTCACTTACTGAGCTCCGGTTGTGCTCGCGCAGTGGATCTAGCGCTGCAGTGGCCCCCAGATCAAACAATCTCTTCCTGCCGCCATCTCGGCGAGACCGTAGGCCACGCCCCCTCCCTCCAGACCTATAAATCATGTGCATCCCCCGGACGCGCAGCGGGCGAGCGCAGCGGGCGAGCGCAGCGGGCGCGCTGTCAGCGCACCGAAGGCGCGCCAAAGGTAAGCCCGTCTGCGCCAGGTCGGGCCCTAGGGCACACCATGCCGTCCATCCCATCTCATACTCTTTACAATCTCTCAGAGAGCTACTGCACCTTGCCCCCCCACTGTCTCCCAATTCCTATAGCCGTGTACACACTGCCGGCCTCTTGTGCCCTGCTCTACACTCTCTATGCGGCCATACACCATCAGTTAAACCGATCAAGAACGCTACTTCCATCAGGGTGTCATATCTGAACACCCGTTCGCTAGTAAAGCACTGCGAAGACATTTTCATTCTGTTGTCTAATAACAACCCTGACATACTCCTGCTAACGGAAACATGGTTAACGTCAGAGTCCCTCCCAGATATTTTGGCGGCCCTCCCCCCTGACTACTACATTCTTCATGCCGATCGCCCTGGTGACCGGCCCGGGGGTGGGGTGGCAGCCATCATATCGAAGCGCCTGAACTCGACTTCTTCTTATTCCCTCCCTCTTCCTGAGGTGGATAACTTGCTTGTTAACCTGGAAACTGATACCGGCGCCTTCACGTTCCTCCTTTGGAGAAGTGTGGCTCACTGGTTAGAGGAGGCAGACCTGGAAGCAGAGGTCAGCCTGGGACCAGGGTTCAATTCCCGGCTCCGCTGGGTCTTGAGTCCTAAAATGTCCATGGACTCGACAATTCTCGCTCCGGTGCCTACTCGATTCAAGGGTTCACACTCTGCGACTCTGGGCAATAGCTTGCTTAATCTCCACAACGGCCCCTCGCGGCGGGATGCCTGGCTTTCACCTTGCGGATACCCTGCCGGGGTTATCACACAGGGGAATACCAGGACGGGTTCCCTAAGCAAGCGCTTAGAAACCGCTTGGTGATTTGCGCTATATAAATTCCTGTACATTTACATTTACATTTACATACCGGCCTCCACACCCTATGCCTTCCTTCCCTACCATTATGAGTGAACAGCTGTCCAATCTATTAACGCAGCAGTCTAGGTTCGCCCTGTTTGGTGACCTGAACTACTGGTTCAATGATACCAATACCGGCCCCCATGCTATTGAGCTCTTTGAGACTCTCAACAGCCTGAACCTCACCCAACAGGTCACCCGATCCACTCATATCAAGGGCCATATCCTGGACCAGATCTGGACCTGTAATCTGTCTCTGTCCCAGCCAGCTATATCCCCTTGCGTCTGGTCAGACCATCACTTAGTTGACACTTCCATCACTGTCGGCGGCCGGATCCTTGCTCCTCTGATGGCTGGTGGCTCCTCACGAAAATGGAGCGCATATGACTCCCAGGGCTTTCTCATGACCCTGGCCGACACCAGCCCAGTCTTTAATTCCACTGATAACATCGACGTCATAGAAAATGACATCGGTTCCTGGCTAAGGTCGGCCAGCGACCAGTTCGCCCCCCTTACCAAATTTCCCAGCACTAGGCATCACAATTCCCACAGGTGGTTCTCTGATGACCTCAAGCAACATAAGTTAAAAATGCGCCAGTTGGAACGAATCTGGAGGCGCGACTATTCTTACTCAGCCAGGTTGTCTTACACGGCTGCCCACAGAGTATACAAAACTGCCATCACCCTAGCAAAATCGGAACATTTTTCCAATAGGATCTCGTCTGCGGTTAATAAATCAAAGGAGGTGTTCAAAGTCATGAATGAACTTACCACAGATGACAGAACCCTCCCAGCCCAGACTCCTACTCAAGAGACTTGCGACACTCTCAACCTCTTCTTTGTGGAAAAGATCATAAAAATTAAAACCTCTATCCCTTCCCCACCCCAGCCACATCTATCGGCCACCACCTCTAATAACCCCCTGACTCTTACTACCTTCCCTGCCCTGAACCCCGCCTCATTAGCAGAACTCGCTACCCGTGTCAAATCTGGCTCCCCTAATGATTGCTGTCCGCCATCTGTCTTACGGAATATCTGCCTTAATCTACCTGATTGTATTTTACCCCTGCTGAATGGTTCACTCAGCAGCGGCATCGTTCCTAGTTCTCTTAAGGAGGCCATCCTAGTGCCCCTCCTCTTAAAACCTGGCGCCGACCCCGTGGAACCATCCAATTACCGTCCCATCTCCCTCCTTCCCTACTTTTCCAAATTATTGGAGGCCCACGTCACCCGATGCCTTTCAAATTTTATTGAAACCTCTTGCTACTTTGAGCCCAACCAAGCTGGCTTCAGACCTGCCCACTCTACTGAAGCCGTCATTCTGGCAGTCCTGGACACGCTTAGGAGTAACGCGGATGCGGGGATCCCCCAAGCCCTTGTACTCCTGGACCTGTCGGCCGCGTTCGACATGGTGGACCACAACATCCTCCTCCACCGTGTCGGACAGGCAGGCATCCAGGGCACCGCTTTTAAGTGGGTCAAATCCTTCCTGACCGGAAGAACCCAGGCCGTCCGCCTGGGCCCCTATACCGCAACAAAAACCCCCACGATCTGTGGAGTCCCTCAGGGCTCCTCCCTTTCACCGCTTCTGTTCAACTTATACCTCCGGCCCTTGATCCACTCATTTCAGAAATGGGACATTATTGTTTACAACGATTTACAGATTGTCCTCCCTCTCAATTCCCCCCATGCCATCAATACGTTTCACAGTGTCATGATCCACATCCAACACTGGATGAACCTGAATCAACTGAAGCTAAACCCCAGAAAAACCGAGCTCCTCCTCCCTGGACTCAGCCATGCTCACTGGGGTCCGCAGTTCTGGCCCTCTGAGCTAGGCCCCCCCCCCCCCCGAGTCCCGGTCAAATCAGTGAAGAGCCTGGGTGTGATTATCGACACACAACTGTCCCTCAAAGCTCAAGTGGGTGCGGTCATATCATCTTGTATGTACCAGCTCCGGAAGATCCGCAAAGTTCGCCACTTACTTCCACCCGCAGCACTTACCCAAGTTGTCATCTCACTGGTACTTTCCCGTCTGGACTTCTCCAACTCCCTCTACCACGGTCTCCCACAATCTCTGCTGCACTGCCTTCAGGTTGTCCAGAACCAAGCGGCCCGCCTCATTCATAAAACCCCCAGATGGCAATCGGCAAAACCTCTACTTCACAGACTGCACTGGCTACCAATAGGCCAAAGGGCAGCTTTCAAAGTGGCCTGCCTCACATTCAAAGCCCTTCACTGCACTGGTCCCGTGTTTCTCAAATCCCTAATTATTCCTTATCGACCTACGCGCAACCTTCGCTCAGCCCACCTCCATCGGCTAGTCACCCCCAAAGTTAAAACCAAGAAATTCGGTGGCCGTCGCTTCTCCCACCTAGCCCTCGGACTTTGGAATCTCCTCCCTCTTTCCATCAAATCCAGCCCTTCCCTCCTGAACTTCAGAAAATTGCTTAAAACTCACCTCTTCCCACCCCTTGGTTAATATTCCGTCACTCACGCTTCACCCTCACTCACTCTGTCTTAAAGCGCCATGAAGCCTATGGTGTTAGCGTGCTATATAAGTTGCACATAACATAACATAACAGGGGGCTCCCTCCTCCGGCCCACGGTGTGGCAAAGTGCCCGGGACGGGCTCCATGGGTCCCGGGCAGTCTTCCCTCGGGTGTCCGGGCCCAAGAGCTCCAGTGGTTCTCCCCATGCCTGAGGCCCAGCCGGGGTCTCCGAGTCTTCCTGGACGCGGAGCCCCCGAGCCCTGCGTGGGCAGGCGGCAGCCCTACCGCGAAGGCTCGGGCGGGCAGATGGTCCCGGGCATTTGGTCGCACCTTTCCCCTCGGCCATCTGGTCTCATTTGCCTCCCCGATCCCAGCCAGGGCTTCAGGAGGTCAAGCGTGTCCATGCCTAGGGTTCCCTGAGTCTCTAGGTGCGCATGGGTTCCCAGAAAGAGGGGTGGCTTTCCTCCGGATTAGTAGGGGCAGGGTATGCCGGAACACAAACCCCTGGGCTGGCGGATCTTTGCCAGGGACCAGATGGTCTATGCCCGGACAACCCCACCCCTCCGTCCTGGCGGGGACTCCCTCCTCAATCCCACGGCGTGGCAAAGTGCCCGGGATGGGCTCCATGGTTCCCGGGCAGTCCTCCCCCCGGGGTCCGGGCCCAAGAGCTCCAGTGGTCCTCCCTGTGCCTGAGGCCCGGCTCGGGTCCCCGAGCCCTCCTGGACGCGGAGCCCCCGAGCCCTGCATGGGCAGGCGGGAGCCCTACCGCGAAGGCTTAGGGGGGGCAGATGGGAGTCCTTTCAGTCCTGTATGCCCGGACAACACATCCCCTCCATCCAGGGGGCTTCCTCCTCTGGCCCACGGCGTGGCAAAGTGCCCGGGACAGGCTCCATGGGTCCTGGGCAGTCCTCCCCCTGGTGTCCGGGCCCAAGAGCTCCGGTGGTCCTCCCCGTGCCTGAGACCCAGCCGGGTTCCCCGAGCCCTCCCGGACGTGGAGCCCCCGAGCCCTGCGTGGGCAGGCGGGAGCCCTACCGCGAAGGCTCGGGTGGGCAGATGAGAGGCCTTTTGGTCCCGGCCATTTGGTCGCACCTTTCCCCTCAGCCATCTGGTCTCATTTGCCTCCCCGATACGAGCCAGGGCTTCAGGAGGTCAAGCGCTTCCAGGCCTAGGGTCCCCTGAGTCTCTCGGTGCGCACAGGTTCCCAGAAAGAGGGGTGGCTTTCCTCCTGATTAATAGGGGCAGGGTATGCCGGAACACCAACCCTTGGGCTGATGGTCCTTTTCCGGGGACCAGATAGTCTATGCCCGTACAACACCTCCCCTATGTTGGGGGGTGGGCTCCCTCCTCCGGCCCACGGCATGGCAAAGTGCCCGGGACGGGCTCCATGGGTCCCGGGCAGTCCTCCTCCCCCCGACGTCCGGACCTGAGAGCACCGGTGGGCCTCCCTGTGCCTGAGGCCCAGGGGAATCAGGGTTTGATTCTGGAGAGAAGCCTGAAAACGGTTACCACATTCAAGGAAGGCAGCAGGTGCGCAAATAACCCACTCCCGATTCGGGGAGGTAGTGACGAAAAATAATAATACAGGACTATTTCGAGGCCCTGTAATTGGAATGAGTACACTTTAAATCCTTTAACGAGGATCCATTGGAGGATAAGTCTGGTGCCAGCAGGCGCAGTAATTCCAGATCCAATAGCGTATATTAAAGTTGCTGCAGTTAAAACCTCGTAGTTGGATCTTGGGACCTAGCTGGCGGTCCACCGCGAGGCGAGCTACCGTCTGTCTCAGCCCCTGCCTCTCGGTGCTCCTTTGATGCTTCTAACTGAGTGTCCTGGGGGTCTGAAGCGTTTACTTTGAAAAAAATTGAGTGTTCTAAGCAGTCCGGTCGCCTGAATACTTCAGCTAGGAATAATGGACTAGGACTCCGGTTCTATTTTGTTGGTTTTCGGAACTGGGGCCATGATTAAGAGGGACGGTCGGAGGCATTCATATTGTGCTGCTAGAGTTGAAATTCTTGGACCGGCGCAAAAAGAACCGAAGAAAAAGCATTTGCCAAGAATGTTTTCATTATTCAAGAACAAAAGTCGGAGGTTCAAAGACGATCAGATACCATTGTAGTTCCAACCATAAACAATGCCGACTAGCCATCCGGCGGCGTTATTCCCATGACCCGCCGAGCAGTTTCCGGGAAACCAAAGTCTTTGGGTTCCAGTGGGAGTATGGTTGCAAAGCTGAAACTTAAAGGAATTGACGGAAGAGCACCACCAGGAGTGCAGCCTGTGGCTTAATTTGACTCAACACGGGAAATCTCACCCGGCCCGGACACGGAAAGGATTGACAAATTGATAGCTCTTTCTCTTTATTCTGTGGGTGGTGTGCATGGTCGTTCTTAGTTGGTGGAGTAATTTGTCTGGTTAATTCCGATAACAAACGAGACTCCTCCATGCTAAATTGTTACGCGACCCCCAGCAGTCGGCGTCGGACGGGGCCCCCTGCTCCCGGGGGCGACTGTCGACTGGGGCGGACTGTTCTCAGTGCGCTCCGACAGCATCGCGCCGCCCGGCGGGGAAGCCCACGAAGGGCGCCAGGGGTCTGCGGCGATGTCTGTCAGCCACCCAACCCGTCTTGAAACACAGACCAAGGAGTCTAACACGTGCGCGAGTCGGTTGGGACGAGCGAAACCCTGTGGCGCCATGAAGGTGAAGCCGGCACGCTCCGGCTGAGGTGGGATCCCGCCGTGCTTCCAACGGCGGGCGCACCACCAGCCCGTCTCGCCCAATCCGTCAGAGAGGTGGTGCATGAGCGTGCGTGATAGGACCCGAAGTATGGTAAACTATGCCTGGGTACCAGCGGCAGGTTAGGTCGCAGGGTCGGTGTGCTCACACGCGGGACCCACATTGGTGTCCATTGTATAACACCGATGTACTGTTGCTAGCAGGTACTGTTGCTAGCAACTCTAGACAACAGGATAGATCACGTGGTACGTAGATTTCACTTGACCCCGTAGTGTAGATAGTTTTCACTCTGATCATGAGGAAGTGCCCAGATGCCCCTGACATTAGAGGCACAAAACATGTTGATCAACTGAGAGTAGGGCTACATGACTAGACACATTGCATCTAGTGCACTGCCACTCTTGATATATTTTTAATCAGGCGGTTTACCTTATGAATAAAATAATGGTTAGGACTAACTGACCTGTTTTAATCCACTTCCCTTTACATCTACACACACTAGGCCCCTCACCCCCACTGCACCCACCAGCAGGAACAAAAGATCCCGATTAAAGAGCCACGGTTTGGGAGCTTGTCAGGTTTTGAAGCGCCGACCTGACGAGGGGCAGGCTAATATGATGAAGCCTGAGAACTAGGTTGCTTGGTGTGTGAGAGCCCTAGTTCCGCAAAGGGGATTCCCCCCCTTATTTCATGTCTTGGATTAGGTGTGTGGTTACCCTTGACCACCCTCACCTCATAGTATCTCCTCTCCTTGTCTCTTGCTTCTGAGGAATTTCATACCTTCTTTGCATACAGTCTTCTGGGGCTCGTTTGTTGGACCTCGTTAAACTAGCCCCCCTCGTCTCCTCCTTTTGGAATCACGGGCAGGGCAAAGCCAGAGGAAACTCTAGGGGAGGTCCGTAGCTGTCCTGACATGCAGATCGGTTGTCCGACCTGGGTATAGGCTGGCGCTCGGAGCCCCCAGTTTTATATGGTATAGCGAATAATTAGAGGTCTTGGGACTGAAACGATCTTAGCCTATTCTCAAACTTTAAATGGGTAAGAAGCCCGGCTCGTTGGCATGGAGCCTGGCATGGAATGCGAGTGCCTAGTGGGCCACTTTTGGTAAGCAGAACTGGCGCTGCGGGATGAACCGAATGCCGGGTTAAGGCGCCCGATGCTGATGCTCATCAGACCCCTGAAAAGGTGTTGGTTCATATAGACAAGTCAAGAAGGAAAGGTTAGGGTCCTGTGTCTGTGCTGGCTTGGACCACTCAAATATGCTGAACAAACAAAAATGCCAGACAGATTTTATTTTTTCATTTTTTGTTCCCACTCAGTCAAAATGTACTGGCGGGTTGTCTATTTTATTTTAGTTTTTGAATTTTTAGAAAAACATTCATCACTTTAAAATATGTCATCAAATAGACAGTCAACAAACAGTGAAAAAAACAGTGAAAAAAATTACATAAAAACAGATGTGCAATAATGTGCAATAATAAACTGTACAAGTGCTCAAGAAAAATGTGTGTCAATTAATGCAGGCAACACAAAACAATACACAATGGTATACCTAACGATACATTCTCATTAGGAACCAGTCCTTTCTATTGGGTGCAAAGACAAGCGGACCTCAGGTTACAGGGAACTGCCTGCCTGTCTTACTTGAGCCAAGGATCAGAAAACTAATTCAGGGGTTGCACGACTAGGGAACACACAGTGTGGATTTAAGCAGCCCTAGTGGCACCCTTGTTATTTTTCCAAGGCTCAGGGTCAACGCGTTTCGAACCACAACGTTAGTATGGGTTCTCCTCAGGACACGGACTGGACGAAAGCCAAAACTTAAAATAATAATAAAACAAGGTGGTGTAAGTGTTGTGACCAATAGTGAAACTAGGTTGCATATTACAGACTCATGACTCTTATATCGAAGAGAGTTTGGAAAGTACCTGGAAGTGACAAAGGATGTCACTCGTAAATAGTTGCAATGTCGCTCGAGTAGGAGTCGCTCGAGTGGAGGTCGCAGTGCAATAAAGGGTCCCTCATACATCGTATTTCTGTAACCGAACAAAGGTAAGCATCAGGGAAGTCTAATGTCGCATAATTTAGTAGGTATAGACAATGTGCACAGGAGCCTACCTTAACGGAATGGCGTGCTTACTGCGAAAAATGGTCAAAAGCGATCCCCTGGTATTTTTCGGGGCAGAACTGAGCTGGAGCCAACCTGAGGAGAAGATTGTAGTACTCGTTATAACTATGGATCTAGTGATTAAACGGGAGACACTCGGATGCTATCCTTAAGGCTGCTGATTGGTCTAATGCCTCTACCTTTGCCCATCATTATTGTAAACCAATTGAACATGGTTCTGACGTTGTGATTCAAGGCTACCAACATGCATAATGTAGCCTCCTGTCTTGTAATGAAATTGCGATTCTCCTAATAACATGACCAGAGAATCTGGATTTCATTAAAGACACGGGGGCTAACATTATCCCTCCCGTCCCTCCCTGGAGGGAAATTGAGGATTGAGGAATGTCCCACACATTTATATGTTAGTCCAGTGGCAGCACTGATAAGATCCTTCAGTCTTCAACTAACATCTTACGCGGATGACACACAAATTGTGTTGTCCATACAACAAGGGAGAGAAGCGGAAATGGCCTCTAGACGTCATGACTGCCTGAAATTCGTCTCTGGCTGGAGGGCCTCTAACTGCCTGAAACTTAATGCAGGCAAAACCAAGGTCATTATATTTGGGAACAATCCCAATCTCTGGACACCGGACCTGTGGTCTGACGAAATGGGCATGCCCCCAGGTCCCACAGTGAAAGCTAAGAACCTGTGAGTGAACATGGATCACAAACTTGACTTTGGAGATCAGGTCAGCGGAGTTGTCTCGACTTACTTTTTCATCCTTAGAATCCTGAGGAAAATATTTTTTTTCTTGCCAGAAGATTGCTGTAGGACAGCTGTCTCAGCCCTCATTTTGTCACAGCTGGATTATTGCAAGAGTCTGTACCTGAATATGAACAAAAAAAATCTGTACAGACTCCAGCTCGTGCAAAATGGGGTGGCTAGGCTGCTAATGGGCATATCAAGGTTTGACTCTGCCAGAGATGAACTTCGGCAATTGCAGTGGCTCCCAGTAACAAAACGAGCGCAATTCAAAGCTTTGTGTACTGTTTTCAAGTCATTGATGGGTAGTGGCCATGCATTTCTGAGCAGACGCTTTAAATGGTATGTCCCAAACTTGTAGTTGTCCCCCGAGTGAAAAAGCCAACTGGGGCGGCAGCAGCTTTTCCTGTTGTGCCTCAAAAGCCTGGAACAGCATGCCGACGCATCTTAGGCACACCACTGAGTTCCTTCCTTTTAGGAAGGGGTTGAAGACATGGCTATTCTCTGTATAAGACATTTTCCCATTGGATTCAGTGAGACACTGCTCAGCGGCAGGAAATCTTTGGGTATAAGTGCGCTTTAAAAGCTCCAATAACATAACATAACATTTGATTTTTGCTCACCAAACAAAAACTTACAAAAAGTAAGCTTATTACTAATCACTTAGGCAAAACCTATTGCATTTGCCAATGCTTGTATTTCTTGATTCAACTCGGATTGGCAAATAAACAGGAAGAAAACTGCGTCATAGGATTTTCCTTATTAGGTCAAGCTTGAGCCAGCGCGCAAGTGGTGTTCGGTGAAGAGCTGTGGTAGTTTAGTACGGAGAGGAGCTACACCCACTCCCCTGCCCCTATTTTTCATTGGCTTGTGTGTTTGTCCTTTGTAAATGCTGTATTCTGATTCATTATGAGGCTTGTTAGTCCCTCAGTACAGTCATGTTGTCATTTGTATCCTCCCATGGTTACTGGCCCCTTTACTTGGTTGTTACAAGGGGCGTGTACTATTTCCTTTTGGAGCCGGAGTCCACCGCAGGAGACAGACCAGGTAAATGTGTGTTTTGGTGCCTTCTACACCCCTCCCGTTGTCATACCTTCTTCCCTCTCCACCCTCCCTCCCGTTGTACATGCCTTCTTTTCCACTTCCCGCCCTCCCTCCCGTTTTCCGTGCTTTCTCCTCCCTCCTTCCCTACCGATGTCCGTGCCTTCTCACTCCCGTTGTCCATGATCCCAAGCTTCCAATCATTTGCAATGCAATAGGTCTTGCATAAATTGGAGACCTATTTGTAAGAAAGTGGCTCTATATATACTGGACTAAAGTAAGGTACAGTGTGTATAGAGTCCCCAGTCTCCAGAGGTATGACAGAGGTTAAAGTTAGATATACTTATTATCCAAAGTGGTAGGTTGGTCGAGCAGTAAGGCAGTATCAGAGGACAATGTAAAGCATTTGTTGTACACACTCAGTCAGAAAAAGGTTTCAAACACTCAAGAACTGAACTCTAGGACAATTGTTTTATATCAAAATATATAGTTGTTTTATTTTAGAACCAACAGGTATCAAAATATACTTTTCTCAATATGAGTGACTTTGGGTCATTACTTTGCAAAAAGGCAATAGACTTTGTAAGTACAATAACTACAGTGGTTGCAATAGGCAACACAATTTAACATTTAGCTCACTGGGTTTTTCGACATATGTGCAGTTTATTACTTTAAGGATTACTTTTCTAACCCCAGGACTGGATCCTGGATTCAGTCCCGGGGCATAAGCTCTACACAGTTAAGTATACACGTTTTGGTTACAGTTGTGATTTTTAAAGAATATAAATGTAAGTTGACACTTGGAAACTTTTCAGTGAAAACCAAACAATGTTATCCAATGAGAGGAAATTCAAGTCACAGGTTAAGTTTTTTCTCGTTACTTTTGTAATCCAGTACTGGACTCCTAAGTTTAGCACAGGGTCCTCTACCTAAGACAGGTAAGTAATTACATTTTGGTATCTGGTACGATTTTTAAAGAATATTTGTTGTTTGCAAAAATCGACACTTCACAGAAAAACAGTCAATGGTTTCCTATGGAAGAAAATGCAGGTAACTGGTAAGTACAGATAGGATTACTTTTGTGGTTCAGTACAGGGCTAAAATGTACAGTACTGGCCTATCTCCTGATCACAGGTCAGTAATTCGGAATTCATTATTCAGCTGATTTTAGATGAATATTTTAAAGTTTCAAAACTCCACACTGAGAAAATATTTCAAGGGAAAACCAGTCAATGTTAACCTATGGAAGGAAAGTGAGTATCGGCTTTTAGGTAAGTACTCGAATGATGGTGTTCGGGGACGGAGATACTTCAGGTGCGACCACCACTTCGAAAGGTAAGTTGGGATCTTGCAGAAGAGGTAGGTACCCCAAAGTAAGGCACAGGGGGCCATGGGGCGCCGGGTGCAGGGTTGTCTTCTGGCGTTGGAAATCTTACCCTCAGCTGGTCGCGGTTGGGGGGGTCCCTGGTTCTGAGGCTGCAGGCGTTGTCTGGTTTGTCGAGGTGGGTCTCTGGGCACTGGACTTCAAGTCCCAGTTGCCGGGGGGACGTCCTCGTTGTCTTGGTTCACTCCGGCACAGGCCAGGCTCGGCGGGTTCAGAGTGGGCTGGATTTGCGGTTCCTGGCTGGCACCAGGGCTATTGCTATTTGAGCAGAACCACTACTCTTGGGAGTCCCAGTCTTTTGGAAGGCTCAAGGCAGGCAGGTCCTCTGGGGTTTTCAAGGTTGCTGTCCGCAGGAGACGCCAGAGTTTCGCAGGAGCAGGTTCAAGGAGCAACAGGCCTGTAGGGTTTTGGGGCCATGTCAGTGGGCGTTGTCCTTTTGTTAGCAGCTGCACGGCAGGTCTTCTTGTTTCTTGTTCTTCTTCTTGTTGCAATCGGGATCTGAGGAAGGAAGGTTCAGGGTGCCACTGAATACTAAATTTAGGGTGTTACAGGTAGGGAAAGGGCAGGGACCAATGGGTCCCAGCCCTGGGGTGGGTGCACCCCCTAGCCTGCTCCTCTCCTGTGGGAGGGGGCAGGAGCCTAGCTGTAATTGGGCAGGGCTCCCCATCTTCAAGATGGCTGGAGCCGGGAGTCGTGCTTCACCTCACCTCTCCCACCTGAGGGTTGGGTTGGCATAGGCTGGCACACCCCCTTTCCTCACTTAGGGTTAGACGCCATTCTTCCCTATAGTCCTTATGATATGATGCAGGTGCCAGAACCACAGGAGGTAACAAAAAGGACACATAACAGACTTCAGACCATCCAACAGGTAGATGGTAGTATCCCTTGTTTCCGCAAATAAAATACGTATTATGTGAGGACGTAAAACTACTGTTGTTGGTGCCCTCAATGGTCAAAACATTCGTACATTCGCTTCTTCTCACTGGAATTTTCCCAACACTCCTCACACACAAATCTGCTCGGGCTCTAGTGACAGCTATAACAAAAGGTCCATTACCCTTAGCGGTTCGAGTAGTTGGGTAAACATAATGTGTAGAAGCAATTTCTCGTCGGTACTCCACCATCTCCCATTTAGTCCCTTTAGCTTACGGATCTCCTTCTTCATCAGGATAACACGCTTTATTAAGATAGTAGTTTATTCTCCCTACACCCACATCAGTCATATTAGCCACTTGAGAAGCCAATAGAAGTGCAAACCAGGCTTGACAAGAACCATTGTAAGAGAAGGGAAGAGGAATGAAAGTTATTCCTCACTTTTTCTGATGATCTGGCATCATTCCACACACCCAACAGTTAGTAATGTTCATAGTATTGTGCGTGTGGTGCAACATCTGGATGAACGTGTTAATCAGATAAGACTGTCTATGCTTCTGCTCATGATAAGGATGGAGAGTAAAATAGTGGTGTTCAATGGGTGCGGAGTAGTGGCAGTCAGTATTTGTCGAGCAGGAGCCACTTCCTCTACAGCCCAAGTTATTACTGCTATAGCAATTCAGAAAAGGGGGTGGTGATGAACAGAGTGTCTGAATTAAGCAGACCACTCTTACCCAGTCCAAAGATCAGGGCTTGATCCATCACCGTCATTTAGCTCACTGCCCCATCCCAGCTCAGAACCTGGCTATATGCAAATTAGTCTGTCCCTGGCCCAGTGCATCATGGGAACAGGGCAGACCAAACTACCAAGCCAATTCTTCACCAGAAAGGAGACAAGCTTCCGGGAATCGGTTTCTGGCATTTCAGCCGTCGTCGGCCCGGCTTGCTTGAATCCTGATGGAGCAGTGAGCAAGGGACTCATGTCTGAGTATACCCTGCCACACCTATAGTGGCCAAAAACGATTCAGAAAAGGGGGTGGTGATGAACAGAGTGTCTGAATTAAGCAGACCACTCTTACCCAGTCCAAAGATCAGGGCTTGATCCATCACCGTTATTTAGCTCACTGCCCCATCCCAGCTCAGAACCTGGCTATATGCAAATTAGTCTGTCCCTGGCCCAGTGCATCATGGGAACAGGGCAGACCAAACTACCAAGCCAATTCTTCACCAGAAAGGAGACAAGCTTCCGGGGACCGGTTTCTGGCATTTCAGCCGTCGTCGGCCCGGCTTGCTTGAATCCTGATGGAGCAGTGAGCAAGGGACTCATGTCTGAGTATACCCTGCCACACCTATAGCAACCACAGTGACAATAAAACAATCCCCCCCTCTTCAGCTCAGTTTCTTACTAACCCAGGACAGTTGCTCAACCAGTCTTGTTCAACAATGAGGTTTCTTTCCGGGGCCGCATTTGATATCGGGATACGCCAGGATGGCCACACAACAATGGCTGGCAAATGCAGCTGAGTCTTGCCTGTCCATCCCTAATATCAAAAAGAATTTACATCGTCCCCCGGCACCATGGTTCAATGAATCACTGAAAGAAGGGAAAAAGAAATGCAAGCTCCTCGAAAGAGTGTGGCGGAAGGACTTCGATCCTATTAAAAAATCCTTATACCACACAGCTAGGAATCTGTATCACACCATGTAAAAAAGCACGGGCCACGTATGTAGCTAACACCATTTTGGGAGCTGCAAATAAAGCAAAAGTACTGTTCAACACTGTTAAAAACCTTGCCGGAGCACATACTACTGCCCCATCATGCCCTTTGAATGAGAAACAGTGTCAGGAATTAGCTCAATTCTTTTCTGACAAAACTAACAAACTTATTATTGAGATAGATGGGAACAAATCTGACCCATCTAAAGAAGATTGGGAGTATACTCCAACTGTAACCCAGACCCTTCAAAAATGGCCTCCTATTAAAACAGACACCCTCATAGCCATTATGAAAACAATCAAGTCTGGCTCTCCACAGGATCCCATCCCCATAAACATAATTAAAACACTGGATGCACCCGCCCTTGAAATCATAGCTGATACTCTGAACTCATCTCTGGAGCTTGCCACAGTACCCTCTATATGGAAGCACGCCATTGTGACCGCATTGCTAAAAAAAAACGACAGCAGACCCAGACATACTGGCCAATTATAGGCCTATTTCACTTCTACCTGCTTTCTCTAAATGTCTGGAGAGGCATGTGCACTCTGCCTTATCTCTCTTTGCAGAGGAAAATGCCCTTCTTCACCCTACCCAATCAGGTTTCCGCACTGGTTTCTCTACAGAAACCGCCCTACTGGGTATCTCTGAAACAATCAGGAAACTCCTCGACGATGGTCAGACGGTTGCGCTGGTTCTACTCGACCTAAGCGCAGCCTTCGATACTGTGTCGCATAAAAAATTACTCACCCGGTTGGAAAAAAATGGAATCGGTGGACCTGCTATGAAATGGATTAGATCCTTTTTGAGCCAACGGACATTCCAAATAGCCTCGACTGCTGCATGCTCGGGACAATTCAAATCCCCACATGGAGTACCACAGGGTTCCATCCTCAGCCCCCTCTTCTTCAATCTCTATCTAAGACCTTTGGTAGACCTTGTTGAAAAGGCGGGACTAACCTTCATGTCATATGCAGACGATTCTCAGATTGTCTTCTCACTGTCTAAACCCCAGACATCATCTTCGTCTCCCTTAAGAGATGGCCTTCTGAACGTCTTCAACTGGATGACAACTAACCAGTTGAAACTAAATGGGGACAAAACGGAGATTCTCCTTCTGGGAAAACAGCCAGAGCTGTGGAGTGCTCCACACTGGCCTGACCAGATGGGAAATCTTCCAATTCCAGTGACTCATGCTAGGAATTTGGGGGTAATACTGGACAATTCCTTGTCCATGAAGCAACAGGCCAACAAGGTAGTGGGCCTTTGCTTTACGATCATGAAGTGGCTCAGGAAGATCCTTTGGATGCTGCCTGTCCCCATGCAAAAAACTGTGGTCAACGCCTTAGTTACATCCCGGCTTGACTACGGGAACATCCTATACCTGGGTGCAAACAAGGCAGTCACAAAGAGGCTACAGCTTGTACAAAATGCGGCAGCCCGACTTCTCTGTGTTATACCCAAGTACAACAGCGTGTCCCCTTACCTACGTGAGTTGCACTGGTTAAGGGTTGAAAATCGTATCAAGTTCAAGGCGTTGAACTATATGTTCAAAATCAAAACTGGTACCGCACCCAAATACCTTCAGACACTAGCCTCTCCCTACATCCCAGAGAGAAATCTACGTTCAAAATCAGCGGAAAAATTTGGCGTACCAAGATTCAAACTGGCCAGGATGGGAGGAAGATCATTTGCTTACCTGGGACCATCCATTTGGAACACCAAAAGGAGCAAAGTCTCACCAGGTTCCGAAAAGAGATAAAGACCTGGTTGTTTGACCAGTGTCTTTGAAAATCCACTGCTGTTTTTTCATCATTTTTGTCTGTGTTTTTAGGCGCCGGGAAACCCTTTTTGGGTAGCTGTTTGCGCCATATAAATTCAAAAAATAAATAAATAAATAAATCGTATGGTCCGGGAAGACTTCCTCAGGTTCTTCAGTTGATATGGCTTGGACCTGACCTGGCTGGAGCTGTTCGTCTTTTAAGGGCTGCCTTAACCCCACGACTTGCGGAACCCGCTTCGCGGGTCCCGCTGCGGACTTAATCTCACCGTTTGTTGCTTGTTCTTGGTTTCCTGCCTGGCTGCTCCGAGGGGGCGTGTGAGGCTTCAGGGCTGCGAGCGTGAGGCTGAGTCACCTGGCCCCGCTCTCCCTGAACGCCCCACCCACACCTCCTGTAATCAAAAAGGCACCTGGACTTCCCCATTGTGGCTGTTGGACCTGACCTGGCTGGAGCTGTTCGTCTTTTAAGGGCTGCCTTAACCCCACGACTTGCGGAACCCGCTTCGCGGGTCCCGCTGCGGACTTAATCTCACCGTTTGTTGCTTGTTCTTGGTTTCCTGCCTGGCTGCTCCGAGGGGGCGTGTGAGGCTTCAGGGCTGCGAGCGTGAGGCTGAGTCACCTGGCCCCGCTCTCCCTGAACGCCCCGCCCACACCTCCTGTAATCAAAAAGGCACCTGGACTTCCCCATTGTGGCTGTTGGACCTGACCTGGCTGGAGCTGTTCGTCTTTTAAGGGCTGCCTTAACCCCACGACTTGCGGAACCCGCTTCGCGGGTCCCGCTGCGGACTTAATCTCACCGTTTGTTGCTTGTTCTTGGTTTCCTGCCTGGCTGCTCCGAGGGGGCGTGTGAGGCTTCAGGGCTGCGAGCGTGAGGCTGAGTCACCTGGCCCCGCTCTCCCTGAACGCCCCGCCCACACCTCCTGTAATCAAAAAGGCACCTGGACTTCCCCATTGTGGCTGTTGGACCTGACCTGGCTGGAGCTGTTCGTCTTTTAAGGGCTGCCTTAACCCCACGACTTGCGGAACCCGCTTCGCGGGTCCCGCTGCGGACTTAATCTCACCGTTTGTTGCTTGTTCTTGGTTTCCTGCCTGGCTGCTCCGAGGGGGCGTGTGAGGCTTCAGGGCTGCGAGCGTGAGGCTGAGTCACCTGGCCCCGCTCTCCCTGAACGCCCCGCCCACACCTCCTGTAATCAAAAAGGCACCTGGACTTCCCCATTGTGGCTGTTGGACCTGACCTGGCTGGAGCTGTTCGTCTTTTAAGGGCTGCCTTAACCCCACGACTTGCGGAACCCGCTTCGCGGGTCCCGCTGCGGACTTAATCTCACCGTTTGTTGCTTGTTCTTGGTTTCCTGCCTGGCTGCTCCGAGGGGGCGTGTGAGGCTTCAGGGCTGCGAGCGTGAGGCTGAGTCACCTGGCCCCGCTCTCCCTGAACGCCCCGCCCACACCTCCTGTAATCAAAAAGGCACCTGGACTTCCCCATTGTGGCTGTTGGACCTGACCTGGCTGGAGCTGTTCATCTTTTAAGGGCTGCCTTAACCCCACGACTTGCGGAACCCGCTTCGCGGGTCCCGCTGCGGACTTAATCTCACCGTTTGTTGCTTGTTCTTGGTTTCCTGCCTGGCTGCTCCGAGGGGGCGTGTGAGGCTTCAGGGCTGCGAGCGTGAGGCTGAGTCACCTGGCCCCGCTCTCCCTGAACGCCCCGCCCACACCTTCCTGCACCACGCCCCATTCCTCTTGGCCCACAAAAACCAGTGAGAGACGCTGCGCGGGAGCGCGCGGGAGCGCCCGGGGATAAGCCCGGGACAAGGGCGGGACCGTTTGAGGCCGTTCGAGGCCTAAGAGGACTGGCCTGGCCCACCCCCCTTGGTTTGTACCATTGACTTCGGGCCTGCCCTTTGATATTAGTGAGTACGCTACAGGAATTATATCTGCCATACATCATGTGTACTAGGGGGAGCCGTAGTAAGACTGCACTGGGCCTGACCAAGTCAAATGGCACCTTGGATGATTTTCTTGTAAAGACAAATTTGGCAATAGACGCCGAAATTACAAAAATGCAGAATAGGGTTTCTATCGAGCTGGACGCTGCGCGCAGGCTCTCCCAAACATTTGCTAACTCTAAAAAATCATCCTTGGGAAACATTGCGTCCGCTGCATCCCCCCAACAGGCCTCACACCCCCTCCCTCTGTTAACTCATGCCGACATTCATCATTCTCATCTTTCCTCCTCCCCACCCTCATTAGATTCCTCTTTTATTTTTACACCCATGTCCCCTAAACTCATGGAGAATCACCTTCCTACTGTACAGGAAAAGCCTATCACTCTGCTGGATATCCCTGCCCCTTCCTTTTCGGTAGTAAAAAGCAAAAAAATTCTACATCGTCAAACCATGAAAAGGAAGAACATTGCTAAACTTGCCTACAACCGCAAGAAAGCAAAAATTGCTAGGCATCAGTTTTTCAATTCTAGAAGAACTCTGCCTAAAATAGGGGAGCTTAAACAAACATCACATGCAGTCATCCAGCAAACAGGGGGTGAGAGTGATCTTACCTATCCTAACATCACTACTGTTCCTGCCTTAGAGAATTTTGCTGTCCCTGGTGATAACTTAACAAGGGGAGGCCAAAATGACTTAGGGAGGGATATGGACAAGGCGGGTGATGATGAACATTTTCTCAAAACAGTCTGGGTTACTCTAAAACAACTATTGTCACCTTTTGAACTAAGACTGTCACGCATTGAGACTCACCTGCTTGAAATGGACAAAACTTTAGTATCCCTGGCCACGCTTAGCCTAAAACAGCTGGAAGCTATATATCCCCAGATTACTGAGGGTGCCCCACAGGCGAGTAATGATGGTACCCAACCTGTACCAGCTCCAAACGCTGGCATTCAATCGGTATTAGTCCCTAACAAGGCATCCCCTGCTCCTATCATTTTCCCCTCTCCTTTGCCCTCCCTATTACCCAAACCTACTCCAATTCCTAAACCCCGGACAATTGCAAATGTCCCTGTTTCCTTCCTATCAAGTTCATCAAAACCAGATACAAAACCCCCCATAAAACAAGTGCAGCCCAAAAACTCTTCTAGAAATGATCAGAATGCGACCAAGCCTATTACCCCTCTTTTACAGCGCACATTTAACCAACACCAAAATCAACAGAATTTTCGCGGGGGCTATATTGACCTCCCTCCCGATGCTGGGCCCTATGTTGCCATTTTGGCTGGGGTACCTACGCTTGACCCTGACACCGTGGAAACCCAGTGGTCCTTAAAGAACAAAGTGATCCACTGGCTAAATGCCAACAGGCAGCATCCATACACCACCAGGAGCAGGGTCTTAATGGTCAGGCGAGTTCCATGGGTGGGTCGCACTAATAAAACCATATCAGGAGACTGTATTGTGGTGTCATTTGCAGACCCCCACACAGCCCAACTTATCACCACATGGGATACACATGCGATGCACCAATCTATTGTCACTAAACCCCTTACCTTTTTTTACCCTCCAAAACAGATAGTTGAGCCTTCTGGGGTCTGGTCCATAGCCCATAACCACAGATGGAAGGGGCACGGGCAGGGATGGCAACCCGCTAATAATTGGTGGGAAGGTGCACCCACTATGAATAGGTTTGAATGCCTAGATCAGGTGGATTGACTGGGAACTCCTGATCTTTCACCTCGGTCGAGCGCTCTAAATCTTTCAACCAAGGCCAGTAACATTGACAATTCTCCATCTGTTAACAAAATTCAAACCTCCCCGGGTGCAGAACAACCCTGCCCAGTCCAGTGTCCCCTTGCTGTGCGCGCCACACAACACCTAGAGATGGTACATTCCCTAGTTTCGCTAGACGCAACGGGAAATGTCGGCCAACCAGCCCAGAAAAATAGCGACTTAAAACATTCACTCCTATCTTGGAATGTAGCAGGCTTGGGTAATAAGATCACCCATAAACCCTGGTTGGAGATTATACAGAAGCATGGCGTTTTTTGCCTGCAAGAAACTTGGCTTGTTGAGGAAAGTCATATTATGGGGTATCGAACATTTCATTCACCCGCTGTTCCCTCTCCCCAGGGTCGAAACAAAGGGGGCCTGTGCATATATACATCGAATGTGGGGGATATAAAGGTATATGATTTCCATTCTGATCAATACTTCCAAATTCTTTTATTTAAATGGGGCACCACACAAAAGGTGATACTGGTAAATTTTTATAATAACATGCCAGCAAACGAAATGGAACTGATCTTAAATAAAATGTCACACCACATTCATAAAGTGAGAGATCAAAACACGGGGGACCACACAGTTCTATGGGTGGGAGACTTTAATTGTGCCATCTGCCCATCTTCTGAGTTAGGTTTGTGCGGCCTTTCAGATCACGAGGAGGATGGCCCTTTCCATTTCTCACACACCAAGTTGGGGTCCCTCCTCAACAGCATTATTTTCTCTTTTGATCTTACTTTCATTAATCAGGCATGTTCCCCCCCAATTCCCTTTGCTCCAACATATAATGGCAGAGGCTGTGAAACCACAATTGACTTTGCACTAGCGTCACCCGTCAAACCCAATTTTATAACTTTCTGGGAGATTGGGGACGACCCAATGAGTGATCATTATCCTATTACTTTTGGGGTAATGATCACAGAGGAGAAAGCAAAGGAATCTAGTGGGCCGCTATATCCACTGGAGGTCACTTTAACAAAAATAAACGGCTATGTGATAAAGTGGGAGAAAATGAATCCTTTAACCTTCTTTCACAGCCTCATATCATCTTGCTTTACAGACATACTTGTCTGTTTAGAAGAGGATATTGATCCAAAGGCGATCATGGCAGCTTTCGCTAATATTCAGCTTTACATTAAAGACATGCTAACGAGGAGCCATAAAAAGAATGGGAAACACACACGTGGGTGGTTCGATTCTAGCTGCACAGCTGCCCTGAAGAATTTGAAGAAAGTTTTAAATGTTATCCCAAAAGATAGGGTGCAAATTTCCAAGGCCAGACGAGAGTATAAAAGGGAAATTAATCATCGCAAGGCAACAATGAAAAGGGAGGCCTGGGAAGCTCTGGGGGAAGCTGCCAGGAATAAGGACACTAACCTCTTTTGGAAAGTTATAAGATCGGTATATAACACAAAAGTTAGTGACAATTGCATAGATGTAGCAATTACGGCAGACCTCTGGGTAGAACACTACGGCAAACTTTATACCAACAGCCAGGGGGACACCCAGATCCAACAAAAGGAAACCTTAACTTTGAATAATCTATTTTATGATCACCAGTCAACTGACCCCCCAGTATCCCCCTATCCAATTGACTTGGTTTTTACTGCACTAGAAGTGGAAAATGCCATCAGGGAAAGCCAGTCAGGGAAAGCTCCTGGCCCCGACTACACCCCTGTGGAT
Organism: Lissotriton helveticus; assembly: GCF_964261635.1. Lineage (NCBI taxonomy): Eukaryota > Metazoa > Chordata > Amphibia > Caudata > Salamandridae > Lissotriton > Lissotriton helveticus. The sequence goes on from NC_136068.1 coordinate 1,793,094,695, forward strand.
GTTTACAAAACAAACCTCGATTTTTGGGCCCCCCTCTTAACTAATGTTTTAAATATGGGAAACAAATGTGGCTTAATTAACACCTGGTCAGATGCAATTGTAGTGCCCATTTTTAAAAAGGGGAATAGGGACGATCCTGCTTGCTACCGTCCCATATCTCTACTGGACGGTCTTATGAAAATTGCAGGAAGGATCGTCCTTAAGAGAATTCAACACTGGGAGACAGAGAAAAAGGTTATTTCCGAACCCCAATACGGGTTCCGAAAGGGAGTGGGTACCCAGGAACAATGCCTTAATCTGTCCCTATTGATCTCCAAATACACCGAGGCCAAAAAAGGGGACCTGTTTGTTACCTTTGTTGACCTCAGCACAGCATTTGATTGCGTGGACCATCTTCAGCTCTGGTCAACATTGGAACATATTGGGGTGGATCCAACCATCATCATATTTATAAAAGAACTATATAGAGATGCCGGGGCTAGAGTGAGGTTCGGGTCCCAGGGTCAATGCACACAGAAATTTGCCATAAATAGAGGGGTCAGGCAAGGCTGTATACTTGCGCCCCTCCTATTCTGTTTTTATATAAATTCTATTGTAGAGCACTTAATAAATATCCCAAGTGACTACCCAGCTATTAATGGTAGGCCTGTACCCATTCTTTTATATGCCGATGACGCGGCAATTATGTCTAGGACTAAGGTAGGGCTGCAGAGAGCAGTAACTGAATTTTCATCCTACATGGGGAAACGAAATCTGAAAGTGAACATCTCCAAAACCTTCTCCATGTCATGCACCCAAAAAAACAAAAGGCCACAATGTTCGATATATCTTGACGAGCAAAGAATTGAGTGCACGGACACCTTTTGCTACCTAGGTGTCGTTTTTGAAAGGAAAGGAGGTTGGAAACATGCAGTATCTGCTAGGAAACTTGCCTTTAGTCGCGCCATTGGGGCCCTGCGAACTTTCGCAGCAAAAATCGGGGGCAAACCGACTGCTGAGATGTTGCAGATCTATCAAGCTAAGTGTATAGCGACAGTCACTTATGGAGCAGGCCTATGGGGCTTCGAGAACGTGTCCTCGCTACAAACCTGTGAAAACCTTTTTATCCGTTATTTACTAGGTGTGAGCAAATCCACTTCGACTTTTACCACCCACATTGAGACTGGCCTCAAATACCTTAGCGACACTATAAAGTTATCACCGTGTTTGCTGTGGCACAAAATCTGGACCACTATGGAATGCCAATTTAATAGAGAACTCATCACGGACTGTAAAAATTTGGATGGTGCATCCAAAATCAAGTGGTTACGATACATCCAGCTGATGTTCTCTGAAATTGGACACCCCGAATTTTATGATACTCCAGAGTCCCTAGAAAACTTGTCTAGGCCAGCTCTCAAAAAACTTTTAATCACACAACTGGAAAGTGCCAGATGGAACATCGAGAAACACAAGAGCTCTACCCTGAGTTATCAAAAAATTACCCCTATTGAAGGTTTACAAATGTATCTCAGGATCGAATCTGTACCGTATCCTCGTATGCTTCTTACAAGGCTGCGTTTAGGTACCTTCTTCCGAATGGTCACCCTCCCAAAACACAATGATTGGACTTCGGCGAATTTACTTTGCCCATGTGATGACCATTCTTCGCAAAGTAACATTCATATTATGTTCTTTTGTAATTTCTATTCTGCTCCGAGGAAATCATTCCTCTTACCTCTTCTTAAATCCTGGGGCATAAGAACATGTAAAACTGCTTATCTGAAGTTACTTTTGCTAGATGAGGTGCATGTAATCTTTGTTGTTTCTCGCTTTTTAATGTCAGTGATAAAATACAGAAACTCTATGGTGTAAGCCTAACATGTTTAGATTCGCTAGAACTTCTAACTTGAGACTTTTCGATTATATGTTTATCGCTGACTTCTTATACATGGAAAATGTTTTACAGATTCTTTACAAACTTTTTCAAATCTTTTAACGTGTAAATCTTTTAAAATGTATGTTATTAACTGTATCTGTATGCTTTTATGATTTCTCATGTAAATCGAATAAAGCCAAATTTGATTTGATTTGATTTGATTTGATATGGCTTGGCCTTTCTCCTTGTCCAGAATGTCCCGATGGTCAATCAGGGCAGCAGATTCCACCAGGGTAGACTGTACTCTTTTGCAATGGGTGGAATTAACCCAGTTCCTCATGTTTGTCACTCGGACCGCAGTTCTTGTTGCTAGGAGGACTTGCTCTGGGTCGCCCTACCTAGGCTCCAAGCTGGTCGACCTCTGGAAGAATCAGACTATCACATGGTCGCCAGGCCGTAGTCCATGGCCTTCACCCTCAGACCTATCAGGAAGAGCTTCTCGAACCTGTTGATGAATCGAAATCAAACTGTCAGTCAACTGTGATAGGTAGTCACCCATCAAGACACATGGTACATCATGTATGGGGTGTGGTTTAGGAATTCCCCAAATATTCATAGGCCTTCCAAATACCACCTCATATGGTGTAAGACCAGATCGTGAATGTGGCACTGATCTAATGGATAACAATGCCAAGGGTAATGCATCAGGCAATTTCACGGATGTGGAAGCCTGGATTTTAACTAGCTTAAGCTTGAGAGTAGCATTGTATCTCTCCACTAGCCCTGCTGATTGTGGATGGAAAGCAGCATGATACGTCTGCTTAATCCCTAATCCTTTCAGGACATACTCAACAATTTGCCCAATCTCTCACCGCACCCCAATACGCAGACACCGCGATGCAGGGATTCAAGACAAGGCCCTCTACTGCATCTGTTCCTTCCTCTCCGGCAGATGGAAGCCATCGCCAAATGGATGAAAAATAGCTGCCTACAACTAAACACAAACAATTCGGAAGTACTCATCATGGGCTCAAACCAAGACCCCTGGAACGACACGTGGTGGCCCCCGTCCTCGGAAGCCCACCCACCCCCACAGACCATGCACGCAACCTGGGAATCATCCTTGACTCCGTCTCATCCTCCTGCTTCCACACCCTCCGCCTCCTATGTAAGACCTTCAAATGGATCCCACTCGAACACAGAAAGATCGTCACTCACGCCCTGGTCACCAGCAAGCTCGATACAGAAACGCACTCTATGCCGGATTAAACAAAAACCTCACCTGCAAGCTACAAAACATCCAAAATGCCGCCGCAAGACTGGTCCTCGACCTGCCAAGCCACTGCAACATCTCTCAGCACCTGTGCGCACTCCACTAGCTTCCCATCAAAGCTAGAGTCACCTTCAAGATGCTAACCCACGCTCACAAGGCCCTCCACGACACTGAACCAGTATACCTGAACAGCCTTCTCAAATTCCACGCACCCCAAAGGACCCTATGATCAGCCCAGCTCTCCTACGCCGTGGTCCCCCACACCAGAAAGACCAGATCGGGATGCCGATCCTTCTCCTTGCGCGCGGCCAGTGCTTGGAACGACCTTCCGCTCCATCTTAGACAGATAACACCGCTCCCCATCTTCGCAAGAAACCTCAAAACCTGGCTCTACGACAGACCCCCTTCTCGATGGACTGGAACCTGTGAACCCCCCCCACACCCCAGCGCCTTGAGACCCTTAAGGGTGAGTAGTCGCGCTTAACACCGAATTTCATTCGATTTGATTGCTCATGCTTGTTTTAAGTTGTTTACCCATTCAGCATTGTTTTCTGAGCAGAGATTGTGTCAGGTCTATTTTCACGGGCGCTCACTCTTACTCTGCAACAGGGGCTGCAATCTCTGGCAGCTCCCCTGCTTAGATTTTAGCTCACGGAGCGGCGCCACGCTGGTGGTTGTGTATGTCTGGCTCGGGGGTTGTGGCTGTCTGGTGTATGTACTGCTCAGAGGGCAGGGAGGCCGTCACGATTCGATGAGGATGCAGCACAGAGACCTCAAACCCCAAATCTGCTTGACCTCTGACCTCGCCTGGGAAGTTACCAATGCCTGTTGCAAGGATACGGCTTCTTGTTGCAGATGTGAGGGGTCTGTGCAAAGGACAGGGTTCCACATTTGCCACAATGTCATATCTTAATGTGGTAAATATGGTGTGTTCCAGGGATAGAGTTGCCTGCCTAGGGGGTTCCGTGCCAGGGAAAGGGTATGGACCAAAGATAGGGTTCAAAGGTGCCCAATATACCACCATGTGGTAAGGATGAAGGCTAGCGACAGGACCTAGGTTTAGTGTCTAACTTGAGTACGAGCTCATGGTGCAGCCATAATTAGACGCCATGGAGCCCCAGGACACCTGATGATGGGTCTCTGTCGCAGGAATTGCTGTGATCCAGATGTGGGAATCTTTTGTAACGACGTGGGCCTTTTCCAGGACTCAAGAATCATGCTCTATGTGTAAGTCTTGGCTGGGTCAGAATAGGATGGTGTACCAAAGTTATGGTATGTGCATCTATTTTATGTCACTTGCATACCGAAAAAATTATTGCATCTAAATATAATAGCGCTTGACTGCATCTAGGATAGCATGCTCCGGTATCTGTGGTTCTGTAATATAGTGACAGCGATTTGTTTTTAACAAAGGGTCCGTGTATTGGACAGTCCTCTGTGTCATTGATCTGACTCTGTGCCATGACAGGGGTCGAAGCACATGATGTTTTGGTTGCTAACTGTAATTAATATGTGCACAAGGTATTGTGCTGTGGTAGGGATAGAGTTCTCCACCTGAGATGGAGATTGTGGAAACTTTTTTAGGTTTGTCTTAATCAATACCACTTCCAGTTTTCAAGAATATTTCCAGAGCTAGAAGAAGATATACATACAGGACTTGGGTTTCTTTGTGAAGTTCTAAGCTTTGATTGCAGAAGCAAGAGCCGAATTCATATACCCATGATGAGCGGTGTTTAGTGTTCGCATCCTGCTAATGTGTCATCAACAGTTTCCATTGGAGTCACTGTTAAAAAAGTAATTTTGTGTTCCCAGGGTCCATTTGGGATACTGGTGTTTTATGATTGTTTAAAAGTGTCAGCTGAAAGATGAAGATCATGGTTGCCTGCAGGCGCATGAGTAACTGTAAGATCACGCTGTCTTTAGGTCTATAAGGGTGTCTGTGTCTCTTGACACCAAGAAGTGACCTCATTCAGGAAAGGCCAAAGATATAATAAATATTGACATCCAACTTCTTCCTTTACCCTGCTTAGTTTTCAGGTAGTCTAAATATTAGGTCGATCTCTTCCCCAGACCTGTGAAAAACTCATGTGTTTGGTATTTGTAAGTAGGTAGTAGTAGTTTTTTGTTACTCTATCGTAAGGGATCCCTAAATGTATGCTTGTGTGCCTGCGTAAATGCACTATACAAAATGCAAACTTATTAGTTACTTCAGCATTGGAACTTTCAGAGATTCACATGCTTGAACCATTCCCCATCATCGAGATGGGAGTCCCCGGTATTATAAAAAATAGTAGTCTCCATAGACAAACACATGAGGCCTAGACAAATAATCTTTTATACCATATCTATGCAAACATGAGGTGGTAGGCATTATTTTTTTGGGTTGCAACTGATTGCTTAAACCAAGATGGGTTATTGGAGAAACATGCAGCCTACACTCTACGGTTGGGTTTAGCATATTTGCATTACATATATTTACTACACGAGGAATATAGAGATGAAGCAGTACTATGGTACCATTTGTGCTCAGATGCATGACCTGGGATTAAAACTTGCACTTTCAGATTCCAAGTCTAGCAACATTTCCACTAGACCACATCCGCTATCTCCATCCGTTCCTCCTCGCTGGGAGGATATAATTCTGTGCTTGTTGGCAAAGGATTGAGCAATGAGCCTTTGATGTTCCATGAAATTCCTTGCTGTGCTTTTTTGCCAGATTTTATGCTATTCTGTTATGTTGGTGACTGTGAAATTTCTAAGTGTTCAGCATAGAAAGTCCTGATTATATTAACCCCTTGGCCGCGGTGCAAAATCTGGTGCGGCGCTGGGGGGCTAGGCGCTTGTGACGGAACCACGCCGTCATGAGCCACGGGCGGCGTGTGCTCATGGCGGCGTGGTTCCGTCACGGCCCGCACGCTCATTAATTCGCCCGCATAGGCGGGGAATTAACGCCGGGTAGGCGGAGTGGCAGCTGCAAGACGGAACCACGCCGTCATGAGCACAGGCCGCCAGTGCCTCATGGCGGCGTGGTTCTCTCAGAAGCAGGCAAGGGGTTTAGACATGAAGGCTTGTGTGTTGTTACTCATAGCTACTATGAGAGTAAAATAAGACAATAATGCATTATAAGAGCCTTCAGTCTTGACATAAAATTGTCTCAGGTTACCTCAAAGTCCTTGGGGTGGCAGGCCTGACGAGATAGACAAGCACTGGCAATAGGTCTGGCTTTAAAATAATTGTGTACGGTAATGTGAAGCATTAAAAGAAATTAGCAAGGGAATGGATATGTATTTGTATGGAAGTGACGAACTGTAGAATATTATTGGTGACAATTGCACTGTCAAGCAGATTTAAATTGCCATGTAGGTTAATGAATCCATCCAGCCATCTGTGCTGCTGCCAGAGAAAAACACCATAAATTATCTAGTTCTCTAAGAAACTTTAATATCATTACAGTTTCATGTGTGTGCCTCTGAAACTACAAGCTCAGGCAGCTGAATAAGTAAACAAAAGTATCACAACTGTGTGGAAGATAAGCACATTTTTTTGTGGAAGCACACAACTTCTGCCAATTGAAATGTACTCCTGACTCCCAACACATGGGTGGAGCCAAAGCCTCACTCTACTGATACCAACATTATTATCTGGCGATTTTTGCGCTATCTAGTCACACAATAGAAAGGAGGGACCAGAATAGAGGGAACAAGGAGGCTGCACCCCTTTCTTTACACAAACCGCGTCTAAAAAAAGGTGCGCGACCAACATTAAAGTGAAAGCACGTCATGTGTGTCAACTTGACAAACAGGATTTTTCTTGTCAAAGCCCCCATGCCGCTGTTTCACTTTAATGTCGGGCATGCACCTTTCTTTAGACGCGGCTTGTCTGTATGTGAAAGTGCTGCATGGACGCTAGTAAAGAGAAGTATTTGCAATGCAATAGGTCTCGCATTTGCAAGAGATTAAGCTATTGCATTGCCAATAGCTTAACCTCTCATAAATGTGAGACATATTGCATTGCAAATGCTTATTTAATTAGCCATGCTGCACTGCAACGGTGTTGCTGCAAAACATAGCTAAAAACCATTGACAGGGCTGATGGGTCCCAAAGGCGAGACATATTGGGTTTGCCAGAGCTAGTTATAAAATGCATCTCAACCTGTTAGTTGTCAATGCACTGTGCATTAGAACAACCTGGGGTTTCAAAGCAACCTCTTATATAAAGCCGTCATGAAAATAATTACATGAAAATAATTAGGGTGATATGTCAAGTGCCTAGGGTCCAGAAATGTGACCTGATCTTCAAAAGGAAGTAAAACAAGGTAGAGAGCTGAGAATGGTAAAAATAGGAAGAACATGTATTTAAGGAGGCGCACTCACCTAAAGAAGAGGAGGGTCACATGTAACATTAGGCCTCCTGGCGGCCATTTTTAAACCTATTGGGTGCAGATTGTTAACAACTACAATTTCTCTCCACGGTGTGCAGCCTGTTAAGGGAGTAATGCCTGCCTGCTGTGGGTCAATGTAGAAACTTCACTAAAATTCCTTCCCTCTGTATAAAGCAAAATATTTGGTTCTCCGTGTCCCCAAGTAATGATTAATGTCTCCAGCACACACCAAAGGCAACTTCTTTATTGGATGCAGCGTGTGGGTTACGTTAAAATTCTGAAAATGTTCTGTCAAGAATGTAGCCAAAACGAATTAAAACACAAGCTTTTACTGCACTATACGCTCTTCTTTCTTCATTGTTGCTCTGAGTGCCAAACCCACCTTCTCACTCTCTTGTGGGTTTCTGCTTATTGTGCAGATGATGCCTCGACAGCAATTGAATTCATCAGGGGCTGTGGAAATTACCGAGACGACTGTAATAAGATTGAAAGTGTGAGTGCAGTAAACATTAAAATAAGTTCTAACTCTACCTGCTGCTCCCAAGACAGATGTGAACCTCAGAAGCCCAAAGGTACATATCAGTATTTATACCATTTACAGTGTACATATGTAAGACTAAATTGAAACTATTTATTTGAAACTTCTTTTAGTAGTTTATTCCGTTGAAGGCATTTTGTATATGTGTTTGTTTCATAACCCATATACTTATTCTTTTTAAGTATTATTGTTGAAATACCTTTTTTCTACAGTGCCTGTACTTATAGTGGGCTTTGGTCATTCCAGCGCTTATTGTTAGTTGGTTTTCTTATCAGTCTCATTTGATTGCTTCTTATTCAACAGCTTTTTCTTCCTCTAATTCTGTTAGTCCCTCCCTCGTAGCATTGCTTCTTTAGCATCATTTTCACTGAATGACTTGTATGGGAAACAACCTTTACAATGCAACTTTTACAATGCACTACCATTACAACAAAACTTTTACAACGCAAGATCCATTACAACGCATGTCATTATAACGCAGTCATTAAAACACATACCATCACAACGCATACCATCACAACGCATGTCATTACAACACTGTCATTACAACGTATACCATTACAACGCATACTATCACAACGCATAGTACCCTTACACTATCCAACATTTACCCTACTGTTGCACCCTCTGGAGTTAGAATAGTACTTTTTACCCCTACACTATCCAACACTTACCCTACTGTTGCACCCCCTGGAGTTAGAATAGTAATTTTTACCCCTACACTATCCAACACTTACCCTACTGTTGCACCCCCTGGAGTTAGAATAGTAATTTTTACCCCTATACTATCCAATACTTACCATACAGGCAATGTAATGGTATTCGTTGTATTGGTATGGGTTATAAAGGTAGTATGCGTTGTAATGGAATGCGTTGTAATGGTACTTTTAGAAAATTCGTTGTACTGGCATGCGTTGTAATGGAATGCGTTGTAAAGGATGTTGCGTTGTCAAACATGCGTTGTAAAGGCATGCATTGTAAAAGTATGCGTTGTAACGTCATACATCCACTTGTATTCTTCTACATTTGATATAAAGGAACTGTTTCTATCTTTTTCTTTCAGCGTTCCTTGGGAGTACATTTGTTTTCTTGCTCTCTCTCCTCTGTGTGCCCCTTCACCCTCACATCATTACCCCCATGCGCTTGCCCTGTTACCGCTTCCGTCCATTACTTCCCTTCACTTCTAAAATATCTACCAAAGACAACTGCCATGGATGCACACACATCCACAGTGTTCACCTTTGAATGCATTTTGGTATATATTTTGGTATATATTAGCAAATCCTGCTCAAAATACAATACTCTAGATGCTAATGCATTTATGGTGCCAATCTAAAGGGGGGAAAGCTCTGGCAAAACCAGTGGGTTTCACATCTGAGACATTTTGGCTTTACAGATGCTTGTTATTATTAATCCTGGGCAAAGCACTACGCTACGCTTGCGAAGTTTGCGCTACCTCGCACTACGCGAACTGCACGTAGCACAGTGCAAACATGCGTAGCGTAGCGCACGGGTCATTTTTTGCTTGCTCGCGGTCCTCAACACCAAGTTGGCGACCGCGAGCAAGCAAAATGACATCCCGGCGAGACTTTTTCCTCATTCGCGATCAGCAACATCAAGTTGCCGTTCACGAACCTGGAATATAAACCTCCCAGCGAGATTCTCAATGCGGGGAGGTCAAGTTTCTCATTGCGAGTGGTCGCGTATGCTTGTGATCGCTCGCGATGAGAAACTACCAGTCCGCGTTGAGAAAGCTGCTGCTCGAGTAAAAATTTACTCGAGCGGCAGTAAAAGACAGCTCGCACTGTGCAAGATGCCGTTTTCAATGAATGCACAGTGCGGACAAGCATCCGGCACTGTGCAATCATCGCGAACAGGGTACTATGCAGTTCGCGTAGTGCTACGCGTAGCTCACGTAGTGCTAAGTGCACTTCGCGTAGCTACGCTTAGCGCTACTTTGCGGACTACGCCCAGGGTTAGTTATTGCTTTTGCTGTTAACCATTATCTACAAACTTTCCTTTTTCCCCATGCTATTTGACGTCAGCCAAAAAACAAATAGGTGCCACAGAGTTATGACACATACATTTACATGATTGGTGAGACACATACATTACCATGTTGGAGCTTGCAATTTTGCAGTGGCGGCTGGTATCTATCAGTGAGGGGTGGGCACGCAAATAAATGGTCAAGTAAGTATAAATATTAAAATACGTACATGAACCGACGTCCTCCGTCCTCCTTTCCGGACATCTTCTTAGGAGCTAGATGCAGTTTGGGCACAAATCCTGGCACTGCTCTCATTTTGTGAGAGTAGCGCCCTGTTTGGTAGGAGCGACGTCTCTCTGCGCTCCCCAGCGCCCTGGAGGTCTGTACTTACTCTAATCCAAATGCCTTAAGAAAGCCAGTTAGAGGTTTCAAATTGTGCATGTCTAGCTGGCTGTCACAAGACGGCTGGCCAGAGGGATATGCGCAATTTGAAAAGTGCACAAACAGCCCATCTTCCTCCCAGCTGCTGTCATTCAGCAGAGGCCCACCCCGTCATGACGCTCGGTTCATGACGAGAGGATGAGAAATAAAATGCTGATGAATTACAATTTTATTTTTCATTTTTGGGGATAATTTAAGTCGGGCGACGCTCCTCTGCTCCAACGGACGAGGCATCTCTTCTATTTTGGCTCTTTATTGCTTCTTGTCGATGTGGTACAGCATCAGCAACACGATTCTGCCTTTTCTAATGCTTGTTGATTACTGGAACCAGTGGCTTGATGGACCTTCACCACCACCCTAGTTGTCATATAGTGTATTTAATCCTCATACTATCTTTTATTTGAATTTGAAACGAATAAATATATGATTATTTTATGTTTAACCCTTAGCAGTTTAAATCAAAGACGCAGGTTTTGGCCGTGATGAAGTTAGCCACTATCAGTTGAAGCATGTGCAAGGTTGAAAACTCTCATGGCTAGTATCACTGGGAAACATTGAGGGACACCTGCATCCAACATTCTTTTAGTTCAGCAGGGACTGAGTGGTGATGCTAAAGGGACCTGCAAAGACTGTTCCCATAACGCTTACTTTGGAGCCATGGAGTGGGATGCCATCGCAGTACGCACTGAGCTGCTGAGGTAGCTCTTACCCAGTGAAGAGGCTGTGTGCCTGACAGAGAGGCCAAGTGGGATGAGCAGCACAGTACTCACTAGTCTTAATAATGTCTGTATGCAACTGGTGATTCTGCTGCCATAAGGTGCACTAAAACAGCGCCGCTGGAAAGGATTATTACTTCTGCAGAGATTACTAGCGCATTTTTATTCAACACCATTGTTGAGCCAGAGTCCAGCTACAGTACTTCATAAAAATGGCTGGAAACCGGGGCCTATGTGAAAACTGTAGGAAAGTAGGATCTGCTTTCATGGTTACCCCCACTTTTTGCCTGGTGTCAGTTAGTTTCATGGGTTCCTGCTAATCAGGACCCCAGCATCTGTGCTTTCTCTCCTAAATGGGCTCCGGTGAGTACGTTGGTACCTCTACATTTGGCTACTTGTATACCTTATAAGTCCCCAGTATATGGTACTGAGGTGCCTATGTGCACCAGGAGTCTCCCATGGGCTGCAGCATGTATTGTGCCATCCTGGGCTCTTCAAACCTATAAGTTACCCCTATGACAGTCTCTTCAGTCCTGAGGGCAGCGTGCTTGTTATAAGTTATAAGTGTGAGAATGCTCTTGCATGAGCAGGACACCCAACAAACCCCGGAGTCGATTCTCCAGGCTTTTTAAGAGTGGCAGCCATTTTAAGATATATAGTGGACAATCAGTCATTACGAGGTGTCTAGTTATATAATTGCTATGATCTCATGGACAAGGGGGCTCCTCATGAGACCTCCCTGTACTCCTAGTAACAACCTCAGTTCTGCCAGCAAGCTAGTGCTGCTGCCCATCACATACACAATTCTGATCAGGGCAAGGTACAACTATAAGTTTCCTGTCACGGAGAGGTGTGACCACTTTCCAGACAGGACTTAGAGTAATAGGCTGGGGTGTGAGTGCTTTCCATCGCCACCAGACTACTTTGAAGGGCACGTTTGGTGCCCTCCTTGCATACTCGGGTTTGAGCCAGTTCAGTAACCCCTAGCTCGCCCTCTGGTGCGAAACTGGACAAAGGACAGAGGAGGATACATCTGTCTGTCCAGCTCTTCCTCTGGGAGGGCCCTGAGTCTTTCCAACCCTTTCCCTAGGGTACTTAAGGGCTCCCCTGTAGGTGGGTCCTTAGATTCGTTGTGGAACACTCTTCGACTGTCTGGACACTTGGACTTTGTTGGACTGCATCTAGGAAGACTCCTGCTGCTCCTGGTCTCACTGTTCTTCAAGTCTCCAGAAGGCCTGTGGGAATCCAAAGTAATCTCCCTTGGATAGTAGGAGTCACTCCCCTTCCTCTGCAGATACCGCAATGAATCTGACCGGTTCCGCTGCTCCAGTAGTCCTACAGACTTCCTAAGGCCCTGAAACATAAGTGGTGGTTTTGCAGCTCCCTGGAGGCCTGAGCTGTCTTCTCTGCAATTCAGAGGGCAGTATCCCTCTTCGGAACCGCTAGGAGCAAATCCCAGCACGGCGTCAACTTGCCGTTGCCAAGGCTTGCCGTCTCTGCACTCCAGAGATATTTGAGCTACCAGGAGCTCTAGCCTCCAGCACCTTATCCCTCGAAGGTCAGCATCCTCACTGCATCCTCTGCATTGTGGGACTCCGTCTTTTGTAAGACTGCCTGAGGTCCTTTTGCTTCTCCTGTGCCTTTGGCCTGTGGGTCCTCTCGGGGATCTTTCTTTGCTTTAGTGGGCTCCACAGTTAACTCAGGGCCTGCTCTAACTCTCCTGCACTTGGTGAGTCCCTTGGTCTTGCTGGTCCCAACGTTTGCTTCTTTTCACTTTCCACATCAGTTGCGACTACCAAGGCTTGTTGGAACTCCTGACGGCCACCGGCCACCTAGACACCGACATCTGACCTGAGACAGCTTGTTTTGCGGCTCCTGGTCTTACTCAGCATCACCTGGTCCTCACAGCTGCAGTGAGAAGGCAACCATCTTCACTCCTGAACCTCTTTACATCGGTGGGCATTTTGCCTCCATGCCTCCGGGTGACCTCCGTGCGGCATAGACTCGGTCCCCTCTCCTTGCAGGGTCTCCTCTCAACAAATCCACCTTTGAATTCTACAGGAGTCCTTTACAGGATCTCCAGAGGCACCTTCCTTGAAGTCTCACATTGTCGTCTATGACAGGTTACTGCGTCACTTCCTCCCTATGCACCCGGCTTGCCTTGTTCAGGTAACCAGGTTCCTGGGGTATCCACAAGTGGCGTGGCTCTCCAACCTTCTGTCTTCCAAAGGGTTTCTTCTGGGTCCTCTGAGAGGGGTCCTTCTTCTTTATACTGCAACCACAACTTCTCCATTGACCTCCATTGGGCACACGGCTATGATTCTACTCTTCACACAGCCTCCGTGGGGTTCCTGGGTAGTTACCTTCGGTGGTTCCTTGTGTTCCCAGCTTCTCTAAGTCCTGTTCTCCTTTGCAGCTTGCATTCCATTTTGCTTGTATATGGATTTCTCCCCCCCCCCCCCCCCCCGGAGACCTGTGCATATTAGTGCTACTTGCTTGATTATTTTGAAGTATACTTGTTTGTATTGTTGATATCTCCGGGTAGGAGATATACCAATGAGTTAGTGATTGTGTTGTGTAATATATAGACATTTTTTTATAAAACACTCTGTGGTTCTGTTTCATCTAATCTACATTTTTGATTAACAGTGGTAAAACAAGCTGCTGTGCACTCCTTCAAAATAAGCCTGAAGGCTGCTGTCCACAGCCACCACTTTGAGAGCATTCTATGGTTACCAAAGCCCACTAAAATCACCATAAGGGGTACCTGGATTAGTGTAAAGTGCATCACTCCTGAGAGTGTGCACTATATATGCTAAGCCAGCCTCCTACAACAAACTTTCAGTACTTGTGTTATACTGTTCCATCATCTACTGTATTATCCCTTTGTCCAATTCTGTAGTGACTCTGTCTCAGTAAACCACAGTTATTTTTTGCTAGTGTGCTGCGGTCTGATGAAACAATTAGCCAAAGACCTCTTAAAGACAAAGCTGGTTACTCAGTACAGTTGTGGTTGATGCCATTTGACCAGGAGAGTTATTTTGGAACCATTTTTTGGATTCTCTATATCTCCAGTATTGGATCTTACATAGATTCCAATGCTTGAATCATTCCCTGTTGTTGAAGTGGGAGTCCGATGGTACCATTATAAAGCAGTGTGTATTGCTATCATAGGGTATAATGGCAATGCAAAACAACTTTCATAGCCTATCTATATCCTTTTTTTTTAAATGACCAAACTTCAAACCTTAACCAATTAGGTGATAGCACCCTCTAGCACACTCCCAAGTGAGGAGGAGTCCCTCAGCTTTTCACCACAGGTCATGGGTGAAGGGAGTCTCCCTAGGCTCTGCTCAGTTTTCTTCATCAAATACTTGATTTACTACTACCACTGATGCAATGTCTGAAGTATTGAATTAATGCTTTTCAGTCCCTTGAGAATTTGCAGAACTTGTAGATGACCTACATAAGGACTATCTCTACAGCCTCTACCCGCAACATAAGGTAAGATTTGCTCCACTTTTTTCTCCAAAACCTTAAGGACAGCGAGGGGAGGCTTTTTCTGTGGCTTCAAAAAGCCAAAACTCAGAACTCAACATCTTCTGAGGAGGACAGTGATACCTCTATAAAGTCTCACAAAAGATCAACATCCCATGACCAGGCAACCTCTGAGGAAAGTAGAAAGGCCTCAAAACGTACCACTAGGCCAAAGAATCTCTTAAAAAAGTAGAAAAAGAAATAAATCTTCTCAGAAGCTGCCTCATGTGAGCCAAATGCATCATCTACCAGGACTGGATATTGCCCGTATACATCTTCTTAAGTGTCATGGACGACGAGGCACAAAACTCATCTTGGAGCCCTATCAATGGCACCATCACTCTTGACAGCAATATTCGACGACAGCAATAACGGTTAATACCGTCTTGTCAACGAGATCGTCAATGGCGAAGACGACAAAGCCATCCATCGACGGACCAGTTCCGTTGATGAAAATGTCATCATCGACAAAGACTCCATTAGGAAAGTAGGATCTTCTTCTATGGTTACCCCACGTTTTGCCTGGTGCTAAGCTGTATTTGACTAGTCTGACTGGGACCCTGCTTATCAGGACCCCCGGCTTTCTGCTTTCTCCCTAAATTATGTTCAGTACTCAGGTACACCCCAGATTGGATACTGGGGGACCCTTATAAGTCCCTAGTATATGGTACCCATGTACCCAGGGCATAGGTACCCCAGAGGTCTCCCATGGGCCAAAGCATGTATTATGCCACCCATGAGAGACCATTCAAAATGAAATTAGAGGCCTGCCGTTGCAGCCTGTGTAAGTTGGTGCTTGCACCACTTACTAAAGATATAGGTTTCCTATATCTAGGGTAACTGCACTTAACACCTACAAGTCACCCCTATAACAGGCCTTTGCAATCGTGAAGGCAGGGTGCGTGGTTCTAAGGGAGAGGGTGCTCCTTCATGAGCAGGACACCCCTTCAGCCTACGGAGTCCATTCTCCTAGGTTGTCAGTGAAGCAGCCATATACAATATAGAAGGGCACCACGTAATTACACAATGACCCTCTTGAAACTGGCTGCAACAAATTATATCATGTTTGGTATCAAACATGATGGAATCATACCCCCACACCATGAAAGGTGTGGGAGGTCTGATTCCAAGCACTGGAAGAGCCCTCCGTTAGGCTCTCAATGTTCCTGGTACCAGCCTTCTTGACCCGGACAGCACAAAATGGTTGCTGCCGACCAGAGACATGATTCTGCCCTCCTGCTGCTGAGCCAAGCTCGAGCAGGGGAAAGCAGAATAATAGGCTTCCTGTTACAGGGAGGTGTGACTACCTCCCAGACAGGATTTAGTGTATTGGAGTAGGGTGGGTGCGCTTGCCAGCGCTACTCAGTCTGAGTGAGGGGCACATTTGGAGTCCCTGTGCATAGTCCAGTTCAAATCAGTCCTGGGCGCCGCTGGCTCCCGCTCTGGCACGAAACTGGACAAAGGACATGGGAGTATCCTCCCCCGTCCAGACCCTCCCCTGGGAGAGTCCCCTGAATCTTCCCAACCCTTTTCCTACGGTACTTAAGGGCTTACCTGGGTGTGGGTCCCTAGATTCGCAGTAGGGTAAGATTCAGATCAAACACCACTTCTTCTACCATCTGGACACTCTGGACTTTGCTGGACATCGTTTGGGTCTGACTTCGTCTCCCTTCCATTCTGCTGCATCGTCTGTGCCTCTGCATCATACAGGAACCTTCCAAAGCCTGTGAAGCATCAAGGACACTTGAAGGAATCTCATTTGAGGTGAAGGAGTCACTCCCCTGCATTCGCAGGCACAGCAACTAAGTCGACTGGTCTGCTGATCCTGAGCCCCTCTGGACTCCCTAAGGTTCTGCAGCACAGGTGGTGATTTTCCACAGCTCCAGAGAGCTGCCTTGCCCTCTCATCAAGGTTGAGGCCAGTCTCTTTCATTAGAGTTGCAATAACCAAACCCCTGTGCACCTAGTCAACTTGCAGTTGCAAAGGTTTGTTGGCTTCCTTCTTAGAAGATCTTCGGGCTCCAAGTAGCCCCAACCTCGAGCACCTCAAGTGACCATAATCTTCAGCCCCATCACATCGTGTGCATTGTGGCCTGCATCTTTTGGTTAGCTGCGTGGGGTCTTCTCACGACTCCAGTGCTTCCGGCCTGTGGGTCAACTTGACGGTCACACTTGTTTCTTTTGACCTCCTCTGATTGTTCGGGCTTGCGCTGGCTCACCTGCTTTTGATGAGTCCCTTGGACCTTGCTGGTCCCAACGTTGCTCCTTCTTCACTTCCTGCATTGATTGCATTTGCCTTGGCTTGTTGGCGCTCACGCCGGACACGACCACTCAGCTCTCGACATCCTTCGTTGGACAGCTCGTGCAGGGCTCATGGTCTCAGTGTCGCCTGGTCCTCACAGCTGCAGAGTCAAGGTCATAGTTACCAATCCTGAAACACCTGACATCGGAGGGCTTTTGTCTTCCAATTCTCCTGGTCTTTCCTGAGTGACATTGACCTTGTCCCCTCACCTTGCAGGTACCTCTCATCTAGAATCTACCTTTGGATTCCACTGGACACTTCTTTCTGTAACAGCGGCACTTTCCTGAAGTCCTCCATTGGGTTCGACTGCGGTTTCCGACACCTCACGTATTCACCCGGCTTCCCTGGTGTCGGTAACGTGGGTACTAGGGTATCCATGGGTAGGGAGGCTCTCCAACCCTCTGTCTTCCACATGGTTTCTTCAGGGTCCACTGGGAAGGATCCTTAATCTTTAAAAATCCAACCGCGACATACACTTAGACTTTTACGGAGCACGCGGTCGTGTTTCCACACTGCACACACTCTCCGTGGGGTCCCTATCTACTCATCTTGGATGGTTCTTTGGCGCTCTAGCATTTCTACATCCTCTCAACCCTGTTTTGATCCGAGTTGTGATTCCTATACCACTTTCTTAGGATATAGTTTGGTCCCCAACTGGCGTCCACTTTGCATTTCGTATATTTACTGTATTTCAGTTCATTGTGTTTATCTCCATGTAGGAGATATTGGAATGTATTAGAGAGTATTAAATAATAAATACATATTTTATAAATACATGGTGTGGTTCCTTTTTCACTTAAGCTATAATATAAGATTGGATTTTGGTAAAACAAGTTTCTTTACACTCCTTCTGGAATACGCCTAAAGGCTGCTCTCCACAGCTACCAATTAGGTAGCTTTCTAAGGTTGTCTAAGACCTCTTAAATCACCATAAGGGATGTCTGGAATGGTGAAAGGTGCCCATTTACATAAGTGGACATCATATACCAGGCCGGCTTCTCACAACTCTGTTGAAGACCGCATCGCCGACATCTAGCCTGTTGATAACGACCCAGTCAACAGGTAATGTTGCCAAAAACCTCAAAACAGCCGGACCCCTTCATACCCATGACCATCACCTCAACGACAATGTTGATGCCAATAAACATCACAAATATGTCCTCACCACCCGAAATAACCTCCTTTAGCAAGGTCTCTCTTCTTCCCCCAAGACTTCTGCCGGGCCTGGAGGAGTCAGATGATGAGGGCCCCTTGGGAGCAGCTCACAGACCATCAGAGCTTCAAGTTAAATACTAGGACGATGATGATGACGTAGAGGAAGAACAATATGATTCACATTACTATACTCCTCATGCAAAGCAGAGGCATTGCGACCAGAACATAAGTATTATACTGAACCCCAGGCAAAACAGGATGACATTCAAGTATTTATGTCAAATTCAGGATTCTCAGGCCATGTTGTAAGACTTTTGGAAAATGTTCCCTGAACCTCCACAGGAACAGCCAGTGTCTCCAACTCAGCCTACCTGTCCTGCCACTCCAAGGCCTATTCCTCCACAGCTGACACCCGCTTCTGACATAGCGGCCCCACCAAGAGAAGTCCCATCGTCAACAGATGACGATAAAGAAGAACGTGAAATTCCAGACTCTCAGCCTCCCCATGATGAATTGGACGGCTGTCTCATCCCCACTCCATCACCTCCTTCACCACAGACTGTGGACTCTCTTCCGGAGGACATTGGAGGATTTCATAACTTAATGGACTGGACTGCAACAAGGTTTTACCTCCCAATTTTGGTCAAGCTGTCCGACTGCTTTCTATATGATTTTAAGGAGCAGACGAGAAAATCCATCTGAGCCTTCCCCATTATAGATTATGTATTGGAGGAGGGGATTATTACATGTGGAACCTAGTAGTGGTACTGCCTTATATTGACAAGAAATACAGGGCCCCAAGAGATTCTCCAGATTGCCTCACAAAACCGGATTGGTTATTTGCCATCACAGTTTGTGCAGCCAATTCCCTGGCAATTCTCGGTCACTACTATAGGCAGATCTGGTCTGAAACTGGCAGTCTCATTGACCTAGTGCCTGTAGACAAGAAATCAGAGGCAGGAAAGATCCTACTAGGAGGTGAGTGCACATCATCTAATATAAGAGACTGCACAAGGACATAGCCTCCACTTGCTTTTGCCAACTTGCCGGGGCAGCAGTCTTAAGAAGGCAAGGCTAGCTCAAGGCAATAATTTTGAGGCCGATAGTGCAGTCCAAAATCCCAGATATGGCCTACAATGGGGAAACTTTATTTGGAAAGCACATAGGTGATGCTCTATTGGCCTATCAAGACAGACACAGCCAGATCCCTTGGAACTCTACAATTTAGAAAATTTCTCTTTCGAGAGGCACGTAGGAGAGATTTTCGACCTACAGAGGAGGATACCAGTGGTCCCAACAGTATCAGCCTTTCCACTTACAGTACAAAGCTCCTCATCAACAACAGCCCTACCATCAACCTCCCCCATCATTATATACAAAACAAGCCCTTGATAAAAGCAATCCACCTAAAGTCGA
Source organism: Lissotriton helveticus (assembly GCF_964261635.1). Classification (NCBI taxonomy): domain Eukaryota; kingdom Metazoa; phylum Chordata; class Amphibia; order Caudata; family Salamandridae; genus Lissotriton; species Lissotriton helveticus. The sequence goes on from NC_136068.1 coordinate 1,793,114,298, forward strand.
GACACAGGTCGTAAACAGTGACCTCAATCAGGTGCTGGCTACCACCACTTCTTCCCAGCCTGTGGGTGAGAACATTACCAGCTACCTCCACCTTTGGCATCAGATAACTTCTGACAGATTGGTATTGGATCTTGTCACCTATGGCCTGGCTCTGGAGTTTATCAAGAGACTGCCAAACAAGCCACCAAAGGGAATGCACCCACCTGGTCTTACCTTACTCAAAAAAGAATCCCTCATCATGATAGCCAAGGGAGCAATCAAAAAAGTTCTGTTCAGTTAGAAAGGCGTGAGTATCTACTCCCTTTTTTCCTGATCAAGAAGACAACAGGGGTATGGAGACCCATTCTAGACTTCAGGAAATTAAACAAATTCTTGTGAAAGCAATCATTTCGCATGGTCACTCTCTCCGAAATCCCACACCTCCTAAACCAAGGAGATTATATGACAATTCAGGACTTCCAGGATGCATATTTTCACATACCCATACATCCCAAACACTGCAAATATCTTCGCTTCACAGTAGCTAGCACCCATTACCAGTTCAGAGTCCTCCCATTCGGCCTCAAGTCGGCTCCCTGCATCTTCACCAAATACCTTGCCCCAGTAACAGCCACTCTCAGAAAGCAAGAGCGCCAGGTACTTCCCTACCCGGATGACTGGCTGATAAAAGGTCAAACACCATTTCAAGCATCCAAAGCTGCAACAGCTTGCCTCATGTTGTTTCGTAAACTGGGTCTCATTGTGAATTATCAGAAGTCAACTTTGATTCCAAAATAGAGGATAATGTTTCTAGGCTCCAATCTGGTTGCAATCCAAAACAAAGCTTTTCTCTCACAAGACAGACAACAAAGACTAAAAAATCTGGCTATCAAACTCTCTAGAAAAGTCTGTTTCAGTGCATTTGTACAATTCGCTGCTGGGCATGATGTCCTTTGCAATCGTCTAGTCCCTCTTGCATGCCTGAAAATAGGATAATTACAAGAAGAGCTACAAAAACAGTGGGTCCAGACAGAAGAGTCATTCGATCAGCATGACCACCAAAGATTGTGAAAAAACTAGTGTGGTGGTCTCAGATCTCTCATCTCTCAAAGGGCCCCACGTTTTTGCCTCCAATACCGGTCTTCATCATAACTATGGATGCCTTTAAAGAAGGCTGGGGCGGCTACCTCTGCAAGCTTTCCTACTAGGCATAGCAGGATAGTTGGTGCTGGTGCACACGGACAATAGGACCAGCATGCATCATGTCAACAAGTAAGGGGGTAAAAGATTGCTAACTCTGTCGCAGGAAGCTGAAGAGCTTCAAAGCTGGCTCATAGCTCACAAGATTTCTCTGAGGGCCAAGCACATATCTGAACAAACAATACCTTGGCAGCACGCTCAGCAGAACCAAAGACGGATGTCTTGAGTGGAAACTGGATAATTCAGAGCTGAGCAGAATATTCCCACTATGGGGAAAACCAGCATTGGTTCTATTCGCGACAAATGAGAACAGCAAATATCAGTTCTATGCCAGTCTGTAACCCCTCCCTGGGTCGTGGGGAATGCCCTGATCAGATGATCTGGGAACAGTGCATACGTTTTTCTCCAGTATTGGATCTTTCATAGATTCACATACTTGAAGCATCCCCGTTGTCGTACTGGGGGTCCTACGGTATACATATAAAAGCAGAAGATGGAACTACTATAGACTAACATGCGATGAAGTGTCACTGCAATAGCCTATCCACTTTCTTTTGTAATAAGAACTAAACTTAATAAACAGCCAATCAGGCATTGGCACCCTCCAGAACAACCCCAAGAGAGGCTAGGTTCGTCAGATTCTCTACCGCACGTCGTGTGAAAGGGAGTCCTCTGAGCTCTGCTCAGTTTTCTCTTGTTATAAACTTCTCTAGCAGTTTAGGAGGTGCGGGATTTTGGAGAGAGTGACAAAATATGTTGGAATATTTAAAGAAAGGTCTCTTCAGGTCATGTGGAACATGTGGTAAGAAGAGGCTGCATGCTGAGGATCCACATAAGAGCTGCATCTACTGCCTTTACCCTCAACATAAGGTAAAAGACTGCAAAATCTGTAAAACCCTCTCTACAAAAACCCTCAAGGATATCAAGTGTAGATTATTGTTGGACTTGGCCTTTTTTGGCAGGTTCACCCTGAAACTTTTTGCAGTCTCCTAGCCTTTTTCTGTAATCTGGTGTTGGTGGTCTTATGCCTCCAGGCACTTTAGCACTGTGGTCAAGTGTAAAGTGCGTGCACTCTCTATGTTACATTGTTGAGAATGGCCTCCCCTCCCCTAGGAATGCATTGGGGAATCCCTGATCAGTGTGGGTCAGACGGTAGCGGTGAGCACAGCAGTCAGACGAACCCGGCAGCAGAGGAGCACGGTAGCACGGTAGCAGCTGCGAGCTGCAGAGAAGCTGCAGCGAGGAAACCCGCAAAGAGAAGCCGTAAGAGAAGGGGGGTAGAAGCCGGTGTTTTTGGCTCCCCGCCGTTTCCTCCTCTACAACACAGCGGCCCTGCAGCTACACCGCGTAACTCAGGGGGGGGGAACCGGGATCCCCTAGGAAGCGAGAAGCGGTCCGGGTCTCAGTTCAAGGCTTCTGTACCCCTCACGGCAGAAGGAATTGAGCATTACTCTTACGGCGTTCTGGCGTTTGGTGAGGTAAGAGGCGGAGGCAGGAGGGGGGGACACAAGCGCGGCCACCGTTAGAGGCGGCTGCAAAGTAAGAGCCCGGGGAGCAGACCGAGGGAGGCTGTGTGACTAGGTTTCTCAGCCTGCGGCCCCCCCCGTGTGCTCCGCTTGTTGCCCCCCCCAAAACCGGAAAGCTGGGTCCAAGCTGACTAATGGCGCTTGCATCCCCGCTCTGCAATAAAAACTGCCCAGAGCTCCCCAAGCCCCTAAAAACCCCCAAACGCTAAGGTTCGGCAAATTACCCCCCTCGTAGTCACTCCGCGAGGGGTCAGCAGGCGCCTCTCAACCTGCGGCCTGCCATCCGCCCACCATTTTTACCATATTATCACAAGTTGCAAAACTTAATCAGCAAATTCAATTAGTAAAACTACTCAATATAAAAGTTAAAAAGCAGGCTAGCTCCGGCCCACCAACGGAGCCCCCAGCTCAAGTTACTCCACCAACTAAAGGATAAATTGTATTGCCCAACCTGAAGCATCTCGACCATGAGATCAGGGAAGCTACGAGGCGAGGAAGTCCCAGCGGAAAAATCACAGGGGAAGACTTAAAAAGCCAAGGGGGACCCTCTGTGCATGACCAATAAAGCAGAGGAAGGGCCCGCTGCAGGCAGGGGCAAAAGCCCCAAAAAGCCAATCCCGGAAGAGCAAGGTATCAATTAAACAGATCTTGCAAAAACTTCTTTGGGCTCGATACATCAACATGATGAACCAGGTTTGCAGAGCTCAGACGAGGGAGTTAAGGGGCTCCACAAGGTCAGCACAGTTCGTAGCCCTGCAGCTAAGAACAAGGTTCTACCTGATCACGACATAACGCCATCGCCGACCCACAAAGTTCAAGCTCTGCACCACAAAGCAAGCAAACGGGCATTGATTACTGACTTACTCAAAGTTTGTCAAAGACTTTCCACCGGGAGCGGACCGGAACCCCCACCACATTACGTTAGCTCTAAATCCAACAGTACTCAATTTAGCGCCTCCTAGGAGGGCACGAACAAAGGTGTCACATTGCCATCATCACCACCGCCTTACCCAAGGTGTCACAGTGAACCTTGTAACGCTCTTAACACTAAAACAAGAACAAGAAGGAACCTTGGGAGCGGGGGATCTGGCCCTCCCGGGTCAGAAGACCCAAATACCTGACAACTAGTCAAAGGCTCGGACCAACTGAGGGGGAATCTATCCCGCAAGCCACAACAAATAGCCCATACATCACCGGCACGCGCCTTAGTCCACTGGGCCCCGGACATAAGCAATGACTCGATTTTTCTAGAGCAAATCCCACAATCCAATCAGAAAATGACCCTGATAACACTCGAGGAACGCCCCCTTCAGTCATCGAAACTACAGGAAGAAAACGTAACAGCAAGCGAGACTGTAGAACTGGAACGAAGTATGCGTCAGTTCTCAGTCCAACATGATCAAAGCCCTGGAAAGGAGGAAAGCACCGTTAAAAGGCCATTGCCAAGGAGTGTGCAACCGCGTGAGCATCGCAACCAATTAGACCCTCGCGAGCATCCTGTTACCTCACCCACACTTAGTCATACTCAGGGGGAAAAATCAGAGAGCACTCATACGGCCTCCATTTGGCCGCAACTACTAAAGACAATGGAAGCCATAGGTGTTGCCATGTCCTATCATGCAGACAAATTGGACACGCAAGTCGACCTGCTCAACCTCCTGGCCTTCCATGTTCAAGGAATTGAATCAAATTTACAAGACTTAAATAATATGATCACAAAGGTGCAACTTAACAAGGACTCCACCTTTTATACTTGCCACCGTTCCAAGATAATAGACAAACTGGCTACAGTACCCAGTCTGATGACGCAGATATTGGGGGCTGTCACGGAATCCTCAATGGATTCATCTTCGGAAACTATTACATCCATAAGCCAAGCAACTGGCCAACAGTATGTTATAGAAGGTTTAGGTAGGCCGACTGAGGTCAGTAGTGGCGAAGTAAGCTCGGAATCCCAAGATCAATTAGACTCCCGTACCTCTAACGACACCGTGACGCCAGCAAATTCAGACGAACACAACCCAGCAGATCACGGAGAAGAAGCACACCTAATTCAGGCATCACTACTAAATGCTGCACCCAACTCCAACCCCACTGTAAAGGTACACACGCTCACTAAGAGAGAAAGGAAGCGCTTAAGGAAAGCTAGAAAAGCAAAATCACACAGCCGACGTGCACCACCAACGCTTCCCAACAAAATGAACAACAATTCCAATAACATCGAAGCTAAGGAGCAGCTAGAGGGTTTTCCACCTCAAATTAGAACAACCCCAGAGCAAGGGCCTATCTCAAAAGTCTATCCCTCTGGCAAGGAAACTACTATTCTAAAAGGAGCCACAGATTGCACAAATTCAATCCAGAACGCATAAAAAGTGTTCAGTATTTTTAATGCACCCGGAGAAAAGCCAAATTGCAAACCACCAACCCAAGAGCAAGCCACCAATATAAACACTCAGCAAAGAAACAGATCAAAGGATAACATCATATCCACTCAAGCACTAGAAAATAAAAGACAAGTCGATATAGATAAACCCGCAAAGATCAAGGGAATAACCTCACGAGACACACAGGGTGGAGAAACCCAAGCACCACCAGTTCCAGTCCTTAACGGACAAGTACCTACAAGCAGTCTACAGACAGTAAACCTCGAAGAGAGCAGACGACCAAAATTCAAAAAGCGGCACATCTTAAGCAACAAAATCGAGCTAACTCCCCTATACTGCTCAAGAGGGACCCGTGACATCTTGAATAGAGGGGCCATCTTAAGACTCTTAGAAGATCTACCAGGCCTGCAACATTTAAAATCAAGCGACTTGGAACTGGTAGAGTTTAGACCAAACCCTCTCCAACAAGGCCCGGATTCCACGATAACAACATGGACTGACCACATCATCACAGAATTGATGCTGACTTATCGAGAGGACTTTGCCTTATGGGGTATTGATCTGAAAAAAGTGGAGCCCGCTCGATATCCCAGCCCGCTGCGGAAACAAAATCCAAAACGAAGTCTCCTAAAAAATTCCAAAGGCCCAGACTTAAGAAGCAGCACAGAAGAAGAAGGTCACCTACTCAGGCACATTACAATCACGTTTGCCCATCAGGAGGCAGACATGCGCGAAAGGCACCAACATGTCCCCCTGGCATCGATCCAAGGGAACAGAGAATGAATTAATAGTAGACCAACGGCTGGGAAAGAGCAGTGCTGTACGATCTGCTCATGGAATGTCGACGGACTAAATGCGAAGCTGGAGGAAGAAGACTTTATAGAGTTCATTACTCAATTTAAAATATTATTGTTCCAGGAAACATGGCAGACCAAAAACACGCCTCTGGTGGGATACAAAGAACTCTTTATACCAGCACACAAGGAGGCACGTTCCGGCAGGGCAAAAGGAGGTCTATCCATTTTTACATCGACGGACCTCCTGTGGTCACATAGTTGCATTGACCTAGATTCTACATGGATGCAATGCATCAAAATTGAAATTTCCCCTAACATGGGCCTTCTGATCGTGAACCTTTATATGCATCCCGGCGGAAAACAAAAAGGGAAAAGGATAAAACAACTAGTAACCGTAATCAACATGTTAAAGTCCACCTACCCAAGCGAAAATATGCTTATAACCGGAGACTTCAATATGAATCTAATCCAACGCCAGGAGGGAACTCTTCCTACCCATATTGATCCACGGCAGGGCAATCAAGGCAGACAAAATGCAATGGGAAGGGAATGTGCTACAGAATTGGGAGCGTTCCACTTGTACACCTTAAATGGAAGGGGCCACGTAGATACACCGGCAGCGCTAACGAGGGTCTCCAAGAACTCAGGATCAACCATAGATTATACCCTGGCTGACCCCGACCTATTCCCTTATATCAGAGACTTTCACATCCAGGATCGTGGAGAAAGTGATCCTTTCCCACGGCCCTTTACCTTGACTAAAAAGTATGAGCAAGCACTGCCTCTATCTTTGAACACCCAAATCTTTAACCTACAACGGCTAAATTGGAATGAAGAAAACCTCTCCAACCTAATGGCGTCATGCCACGTATTGCTTTCCCTATCTGATACATCAAAGGACATAATAAAGAGCTCGGAGTCCTTTGTAGTAGATATAAATAAGAAATTTCAATCTAACCACAGAGGACAAAAAAACCATAAGAAACAGTGGAGGGAAATGGTTCACCCCAAAACTGCAACACCTAAAAAGGCAAATGAACGCATTTCTTAGGGCAAAACGCAAAAAGGAACTTCACTTTTCACAACAAACTCTGAAAACAATTGAAGCCTTAAAAAAAGAGCTGAAAAGAGAGACTAATCCAGCCAAGCGAACAAATAAGGAAAAACTAGCGTGCACCATACTCCATGCAAGAAAGTTGCAGATCTGAAAAGACTTTTGGGCAAAAATAAACTTCTTGCTCAATGGCAAACATCGGCAGTTTAACTCAGACATGACAGATCAGCTTTGGTGCAGCCACATCGATTTATTATAGAACTCCACGCACGATACGTCTATAGATAACAAAGCCGAGTCTCTCCCAGAGTCTCCCCCGTCAAGCCTGAGAACAACAGCAGATTTAAAGTCTTTTGATTCTAAAGTTGCCAGTGAACCATTAACAATGAAGCACACAGGAAAAACCGATTTGATTACACCTTTGCAAGTTTCTAACACCATAAAATCAATGAGAGCAGATGGAGCGCCTGGACCAAATGGTCTTCCCAATGCCTTATTCAGGAAAGACCCCACGTTTTGGGCCAGCCAATTATTCCCCTTATTCAGTCACAGTCTAGGGACCAGGAACATTCCTGAATCGTGGAGGGGCAGCATTTTACACCCAATACATAAATCCGGGTCCCGCTCAGACCCTAACAACTACAGGCTAATAGCCTTAATAGATGTGGAGGCTAAGATCTACGCGTCAAATCTATTGGTAGAACTGGAAGCTTGGGTTAGCAGCATAGGGCTAATCCCCCTGACACAAACAGGCTTCCGCCCAGGGATGGGCACTCTTACTAATTTATCCGCGATAACCCTCCTAGCTAAAAAGGCAATCAACAATTCTAACTCGCTGTACACTTGTTTTCTGGACCTAAAAGCGGCTTTCGATAAAGTCCCCAGATCCAAACTTTGGGTCAAAATGAAAACCTGGGGTGCGCCGCCAAAGCTAATGGCAGCAATTATAGAGCTTTATTCACACACATGGGTCCAAGTGAAAAAAGGAGACGGCCGATGCCTGACAAAGAAATTTCGCACGCTTAACGGGTTAATGCGAGGCTGCGTATTGGCCCCCTGCCTCTTCAACATTTACACCGCGGACCTAGAAAGTGACTTACGTTCTATCCAGGGAGATCCACCAAAACTGCGTAATCTACCCATAATGAGTTTTCAATACGCAGACGACATTGTGCTCCTGTCACAAACTCCTCTCGGCCTTCAACGCATGATTTCCAAACTCGCGTCGTATCTCTCGAATGCACAACTAACAATAAATCTTAAAAAAACAAACATCCTATGCTTCTCCGGCTCTCGCAAGAAAAGACAAAAATTTGTCTGGAAGATTAACTCCACCACACTAACTCAAGTAGACCAATACAAATATTTGGGCGTTTTACTGGACCATAAGTTAAAGTACAAAAAGCACTTGGAACAAGGGGAAATCAAAAGTCAAACAACTCCAATTTGCCTTTAACCGGGTGACCGCTCAGCCCTCCACAGGGCTTGGTCGCCCCACTCACTGCTGAGTGCTCCTGCCTGCCTTGTCGCCTCCTGCCTGCAGATTCCTTCGCTCGATGCCCGCTGCTTCTTGGATTTCCCGCCGCTGCCTCCCTGCGGCCTCGCCCCCCGGTGATTCCACTCGCCGCCCTGCTCCCGCCACCCAACTGCTCCTCCCTCCCGGCTCCTTACTTAAGGGGACCGTAGGGGATCACAGAGTGTGACCGCTCAACCCTCCACAGGGCTTGGTCGCCCCACTCACTGCTGCCGCTCCTGCCTGCCTTGTCACCTCCTGCCTGCAGATTTCTTCGCTCGCTGCCCGCTGCTCCTGGGACTTGCCCGCTGCTTCTTGGATTTCCCGCCGCTGCCTCCCTGCGGCCCCGCCCCCGTGATTCCACTCGCCGCCCCGCTCCCGCCAACCAGCTGCTCCTCCCTCACGGCTCCTTACTTAAGGGGACCGTAGGGGATCACAGAGTGTGACCGCTCAACCCTCCACAGGGCTTGGTCGCCCCACCCACTGCTGCCGCTCCTGCCTGCCTTGTCACCTCCTGCCTGCAGATTTCTTCGCTCGCTGCCCGCTGCTCCTGGGACTTGCCCGCTGCTTCTTGGATTTCCCGCCGCTGCCTCCCTGCGGCCCCGCCCCCGTGATTCCACTCGCCGCCCCGCTCCCGCCACCCAGCTGCTCCTCCCTCCCGGCTCCTTACTTATGACGCCCCCTGAGTGACCGCGCAGTGGACGCGCGCAGCGGGAGCACCGACGGATCGCTGAAGGTGCGCCAAAGGTAAGCCCGTCCGCACCTGGACCGCGCCCAGCGCCATGACCCCTGGCTCCCACCGATGCAAGACTACTCGAACGACCTACGACGACGCCGCCCTCACCGCACTCAATGCCGGCCGGAACCCTGCCTGCTACCGAGCCACCCCGAGACGCACCCATGGACCCTTCACCTGCCAAGCCTGCTGATTCACCTGCCCCCGGACCTGCACCACCCCCGCCAAGTCGAGCACCAGCAGCAACCACCTGAAGTGCATCCGGTTGAATACCCGCTCCGTCCACAGGCACGCCGTGGAACTCTGGGACCTGCTTGACGCAACAGCACCGGACGTCGCCTTCCTCACCGAAACCTAGATGAACGTCTCCTCAGCGCCCGACATCGCCATAGCCATCCCGGACGGATACAAGATCACCCGGAAGGACCGCGTCAACAAGACGGGAGGAGGCATCGCCATCGTACACAAGAACACTGTTGTGCCTTATGTTATCTCCTTGCTTGCTGCTCAGCCAATATGTATTTAATGTCTGAATGGAATGTTGAGTGATGGATGACAGAGTGAATAGAATGTTAGTGTGCCTGGTGTGGATGTGGAATGACAGTTGATGAGAGAGGGCTGAGCAGTGAACATCCTGTTCCTGGTGGGGTTTTCCTGATTTACTCCTATTCATCTTACTTGAAATAAAGAGCTTCAAGAATCTACCTGACCATTCATCATTTAATACACTACATTTTGGCGACGATTGAAGAACTCACAGCGTGCTACATCCTATTTACAAGGTACCTTCAAGCAGTACTACCCTAAAGAGAAGAATTCAAATAAGGTAAAGAACTTTTACATTACTAAAAAATTTCCCCAAGCAACCTGGCACTTCGAAACCCCACCAGTGACCCCGTTATCGGTCGCCCTATAACTCTCATATGTGCCAGATCTAGCTCAAGTAATCTAACTTGCCACCAAGAAAAAGAGAAAACGTGTTACCTTCATTTAAAATTCAGTTGTGTGGAAGTCTGAGAGCAAGAAATTTAAAAGACTGCTACAAACAGGAAAACGAGTGGTTTCTGTTGGAAAACGGGTTATTTCCTTTAAAATTCTATCGTGTGAGAGTCTGATCTTCTGAACTTATTTCAGTAACAAATGATGTGGCATCTTACGTTATTCCAACTGCCAACTGCCTTTCACACGGAGAGCTCCTTCCACGGTGAAGCCATCCTGCTTATGATGACGTTTGAGAATCTTTGCAAGAGTGCGTGTCACGTCATGACGATCTTTCCCAGCCATCTGCATATTCGTTTCCGTGGTAACCGGAAACAATGCTACGCCATCCATCTTGCGGAGCGCATTCCTCTGACACTCTGCCCGCGCTGGTATTTCATAAGTCACAGCGCCTTTCTCCTTGTGCATATCAACTCGTCTTCACACACGAGGTCAAGTTTGACTCTCCATTTCAATTACAATTTTGCTGACACAGGGGGAGGCAAGTGGAGAGAACGAACGCTGACGCCGTATTTAATTTCCCAGTTCAACTAATACTTTGCTGTGACAGAGCGAGGTAAATGAGGAAGAACAGATACATTTGGGACTTAGTGAGAGAAGTGCTATCGGAAGTCTTCAAATATTGTCATTCTGTCCTTTTCTTTTTACGTGGACCTGTCAAGCCTTGAGGTGTCGCAGCAGATGAAATACTGACAGAGTAATATTCATTCTTCATTCTTTCTACTTAGTTTTCAGTTACTTTAGTCATCATCTTACTACCATCTGCTGGATAAAATCGGTACTCTACTTGTCGTTGCTTCATAGAGCTCTAATTTATACATGGGGGCTCATTTGCTTACTACTTAAAGGTTATGTTATAGGTATTTCAGCATATTTCAGCAATTTACATAACACTGTAAGACTTTAGTAACTGATACAGTTATATCACTAAGACTGCAATGTTTATGATTCATATACCAATTCTTATTGAACTACATGTCTGTTAATAGGGTTGCAGTGATGTTTAAATAATTTATACAGCTATGTTTAAATAATTTATACTGCTAATAACGTTGGTATTTTATTTAAAGTAATTCTTCCAGCCATCTATCGTTATATGCTTTATACAGTGCTTCAAGCCGGTTTTACTTTCAATGCTTGGTACAGCAATTCGAATGAATCTGTATTACTTACAATGCTTGATACAGCAGTTAGTCTGTATTGCTTTTATGATTTAATTGATTGTTGTTATTTACATATTACGAATTTAGTGCTACAAATTTTAGCTTCATGTTTGATGCTTAATATTTTTACTGATACTTTAAGTTTAGGGGTTATTTTCTTCGTAGGGTTATTCAGAGCTGGTCTCTATACTTATTCAGTGTGGGGTGTGCGCACGCCCTTCCTACTGTTTTTACCCTACGTAATCCTTTTACTTAGCTTCAGCTGTGCCTTCTTTGCAATTATTCTATACATACATTGATACTATTGCATTTTACAATTTTAAAGTTCCCAAGGGAAGGGGATGTGCTTAGCTATATTTGCTTAAATTGCGTTTAGCTATATTTGCTTTGGTTCTGTTTACCTATATTTGCTTAGTCTAATTTATTCTGGTCTTATTTTGTATATACATATGTATTGCTAGTTCTATCTATTGTTTCCTCTCATATTGCTATGTATTATATTATTGTGTTTATTTCCGTTGAAGAAAAGGGGATATGTTGTGCCTTATGTTATCTCCTTGCTTGCTGCTCAGCCAATATGTATTTAATGTCTGAATGGAATGTTGAGTGATGGATGACAGAGTGAATAGAATGTTAGTGTGCCTGGTGTGGATGTGGAATGACAGTTGATGAGAGAGGGCTGAGCAGTGAACATCCTGTTCCTGGTGGGGTTTTCCTGATTTACTCCTATTCATCTTACTTGAAATAAAGAGCTTCAAGAATCTACCTGACCATTCATCATTTAATACACTACAAACACCATCCGCATCTCGACTAACTCCGACGATACCTTCACCGCCCCCGAACACCTACACTTCCAGATACACACTGACCCCAAGACCACCCTCCGAGGCACCCTCATCTACAGACCCCCGGGACCACGCACACTATTCAGTGAAGACATCGCAGACTTCATCAGCCCGCACGCCCTGCCCTCCGCCGACTACATCCTCCTAGGGGACCTCAACTTCCACCTGGAGAACAACAACGACAGAAACACCACCGCCCTGCTGGACAACCTCGCCAACCTCGGACTCAAGCAACTGGTGAACACTCCCACCCACTACGCCGGCCACACGCTTGACCCCGTCTTCTCATCCAGCAAGCACATCTCCTTCAGCCACGCCACCGGACTCCACTGGACCAACCACAGCTGCGTCCACTTCAGCTTCAGAAAGACTGCGACCCACCACCACTACCCGCAACAGGTTCCCCGCCGCAGCTGGAGCAAGATCACCGCTGAGCAGCTCACCGCCTCCCTCAGCCAGAACACACCCACCAACACAACGGACCCAAACGAAGCAGCCAGCAACCTCACCAAGTGGCTGACCGCCTGCGCCGACGACATCGCACCACTAAAAAACCCTCCCAGCAGACCCGGCAGCAAGAAAACCCCTGCCTCGACCAGACCACAGACAACAGGACCGCCCTCAAGCACGCCACCCGCAAACACCACCAGCTGATCCGCGCCACCAAGAAGTCGGCACTCAAAGAACGACTGGACAACAACGCCCACGACAGCAAGGAACTTTTCAGCATCGTCAAAGAGTTCTTCAACCCCAGTGACGGAAACAACAACATCACCCTCTTGCAAGACCTCTGCAACTCACTCGCCACATTCTTCCACCGCAAGATCACCGACATACATAACAGCTTCGACGCACAGACCACGCACCCTACCGCCGAACCAACGCCCGCCACCACCACCCTCTGCAACTGGACCCCGATCAACACCGAAGACTCCACCCGCACGATGAACTCCATCCACTCCGGATCACCAACCGACCCCTGACCACACCACGTCTTCAACAAAGCCGACGCCATCATCGCACCCCATCTCCGGGACATCATCAACTCCTCCTTCCACACCGCCACCTTCCCGGAGAGCTGGAAGCACGCCGAGCTTACCGCACTCCTGAAGAAACCAACGGCGGACCCCACCGACCTCAAGAACTACCGTCCCATCTCGCTCCTTCCTTTTCTGGCCAAAGTCATCGAGAAGACCGTCAACAGACAGCTTGCCGCCTTCCTCGAGATGAATGGATCCCTCGACCCCTCGCAGTCCGGTTTTCGGGCCAACCACAGCACCGAGACCGCCCTAATCGCAGCCACCGACGACATCAGAACCCTAACCGACAACGGGGAAACAGCAGCCCTCATCCTCTTGGACCTCTCTGCGGCATTCAACACCGTCTGCCACCGCACCCTAGTGAAGCGCCTCAGAAACATCGGAATCCGAGAGAAAGCACTGGAATGGATCATCTCGTCCCTCGCCGGAAGAACCCAGAGAGTCCGCCTCCCCCCGTTCAGATCCGAGGCCACCGAAGTCATCTGCGGCGTTCACTCAGTCCAACCCTCTTCAACGTCTACATGAGCGCCATCGCACGACAACACAACCTCAACATCATCTCCTACGCCGACGACACCCACCTGATCTTCTCCCTCACCAACGACCCCACCACCGCCAGAGCCAACCTACACGATGGGATGAAACACGTCACCGACTGGATGAGGAACAGCCACCTTAAACTGAACTCAGACAAGACCGAAGTCCTCATCCTGGGATCATCACCCTACGCCTGGGACGACTCATGGTGGCCCCCGGCCCTGGGCACCGCTCCCAAGCCAACGGACCACGCACGCAAACTGAGCTTTATCCTGGACTCCTCCCTGTCGATGACCAGACAAGTCAACGCCGTCTCATCTTAGTACTTCAACACCCTGCGCATGCTCCGCAAGATCTTCAGATGGATCCCCACTGAAACCAGGAAGACCGTCACCCAGGCACTCGTCACCAGCCGACTGGACTACGGGAACACCCTCTACACCGGACCCACAGCCAAACTTCAAAAAAGACTCCAGCGCATCCAGAACGCCTCCGCACGACTCATCCTGGACATCCCCCGACACAGCCACATCACCGGACACCTGAAAGACCTGCACTGGCTCCCCGTCAGCAAGAGAATCACGTTTAGACTCCTTACCTACGCACACAAGGCTCTCCACGACCTGGGCCCCAAGTACCTCAACGACCGCATGACCTTCTACACGCCCACCCGCCAGCTACGATCAACCAGCCACGCCCTCGCCACCGTACCACGCATCCGCAGAGCCACTGCCGGAGGAAGATCCTTCTCCTACCTGGCAGCCAGGACCAGGAACTCCCTCCCCACCCACCTTCGACGAACCCAGGACCATCTCTCCTTCAGGAAGCAGCTCAAGACCTGGCTGTTCGAGCAGTAACATACCCCTTCCCCCAGCGCCTTAAGACCCTTCCGGGTGAGTAGCGTGCTTTATAAATGCTGTGATTGATTGATTTAAAACCGTGCAAATCAGGCTCTCCTTTGGATCCTGTCCCAGCCCTAATCTTGAATGAAATTGCCCCCTTAATCATTAACCCCCTACTCGAAATCTGGAACTCCTCCGTAACTACTAGTGTTGTCCCCTCTGCCTGGAAACACGCATTGCTAATCCCAATTAAAAAAAAAGCAGGCATAGACCCTCATTGTCTAAGCAACTACCGACCAATCTCACTTCTGCCCAAACCTGCCAAAGTACTCGAGAAAGCTGTTTAAATACAACTATCGAGTTACCTTGAATCAAACTCCTTGTTCCACTATACCCAATCAGGCTTCAGACCGGATTATAGTACCGAGTCAGCGCTACTTGAAGTATCCGAGTCAATCCGTGAATGCATGGATAGGGGAGAGGAGGCCATGTTGGTCCTCCTCGACCTATCCGCTGCATTCGATACCATCTCGCATGACAAACTACTGACTCGCCTGCAGGAGATAGGTATCGGCGGGCCTCCCCTCTTATGGGTAAAATCATTCCTCACTAACAGAACCCAACAAGTGATGCTGGGATCCTTTCTCTCTGCCAAAAAAACGCTGATTTGGGGAGTTCCACAGGGCTCCTCCCTTAGCCCGCTCCTCTTCAATGTGTACCTCAAGCCACTGGCAAAAGTTGTCGAATCCTGTGGCGTCAAAGTTACCTTCTACGCCGACGACACCCAACTGGTGTTCTCCTTCAAAAACCACACTGAAAAATCTTTCGACACTTTCGCCATTGCATGCTGAAGATCGCCTCATGGATGTCCGAGAACAACCTAAAGCTCAATACCGATAAGACTGAGGTCTTATTTTTTAATCAGAAATCACCCTTACCTCCTAATATCTGGTGGCCGACCGAACTCAACCCTCCCCCAGTACCAGTCCTAACCGCCCGAAACCTAGGCTTTCAATTCAACACCTCTCTCTCCTGTAAAACCCAAATCAGCAAAGTTACCTCTGCCTGCTTCGGGAAGCTACGAATGTAAAAAAAAAATCATCCCCTACTTACCACTAAACTCTCGAAAAACAGTAGTCCATGCCCTGATTACTTCCCACCTAGACTACGCTAATAGCCTGTATGTAGGCGCTCCTTCCTACCTCATTAACCAACTACAGAGAGTCCAGAACGCAGCAGCCAGGCTGATTTATAACATCCCTTATCGTCACTCCATTTCACCCCACCTAATCAAACTCCACTGGCTCCCAATAAGACTGCGGATCCAATTCAAAGCCTTAACTCTGGCTTTCATGGCCCTCAATGACCGAGGCCCTACATATCTAAGGCGCAGAATGAAGTTTTCACAGGCACCACATAACCTCAGATCCAACCATCTCCGCCTCATGATATGCCCCCGTTTTCGTTTTGCTCGCACGGGAGGAAGGGCCCTTGCAGTTGTCACCTCCAAACTCTGGAATCAGCTGCCCACAGAGTTAAGATTCCTGACATCAGAACCCCTGTTCCGAAGAAAACTAAAGACCTGGTTCTTTTCCCAGATCTAAATCCACCTCACTCTTCACTCTCCCCCGACCCTCCTGAGATAATGTCTTCAGCGCCGGGACACCTCCGTCGGAGGTAGCTGCGCGCTCTACAAAATACTAAATAAAATAAAAATAAATAATAAATGTGTTATGAGAATACAGAGGCTATTTTTGATATAACCTTATGTGGAGTTCCTTTTGTGGTGTGCCTGGTATGTTGTTGCTTTGTGCGTGCGCAAAAGCTTTACACATTGCCTCCGGGATAAGCCTGACTGCTCGTGCCAAGCTACCAAGGGGGTGAGCAGGGGTTATCTTCAGCATGTAACTCCCTCGCCCTGACTAGTGTGATGGTCTCTGCCTGCTTTGGCGCAAGCCTTAGCCAACCAGAAATCCCATTTCTAACAATTATTTATTTTGTTACAGAAACTTAAATCAAAATACGACATTGTCTCTGAGGATGAGGAGAGCTCTACCTCACAGACTTCTAAGGAAACACCTAAAAAGAGAGAGATATCTCTTGAATCTCCCTAAGTTTCCAAGAAGAAGACTTCTAAAAGGTCTCGTCAGGAAGAAGTCACCTCCAAAAAAGGAAAACTTCCATTTCCTACTGAGGAAAAAAGCTTAACAAGGAAAAATACTGTTCTTTCCATTCCAAGAAAATCTCTGTCTCAAAAAAGCTTGTATCACTGACTGCGTTAACTTCTGGATCACCATCAATGCTAAAACCCAAAAATCTACATTGTCACCGACAGACTCAAAGAAGGTCCCGTCGACGACACTTCCAGTGACGACGATTGCTACACTGCAGGCGATCTCATCGTCGACGGCAACTCTGACGACGATAACTTCAACTTTCGTATACCCTTTGTAGACCACATATGGGAAGAAGGCTTAAAGGTAATGAGGACTCCGGCACAGTTAACCCTGTCTTACACAGGATCGACAAAAAGTATAAAGCTCCGGAGGATTCTCCAGCTTGTCTAGTAGGACATCCTAATCCTGACTCCCTTCTCTCACAGTTACAAATGGGGGTGGGGTCACACACTACTCACACACCGGCGGTGTCGCCCCTAAGGACTCTGGTTAATGTAGTAAAGTGTTCGCGAAGCATCATCTTTCGATCTTCTGCTATCTTCGCTGTCTTCGCCATCCCTGGACACGTGTTTCGGGGTATTACCCCTCATCAGCAGGGATATGCCGTGTACTGGGGTTGCCGATGGCTGCCAATATCTGCCAGGTATAGTACCACTCAGGCACGTAGGTGCGGGATCCCAGGCTCGTCAGCCCGCTGCTCAAGGGAGCTTTAAAGTTACAAATGGGGGTGGGGTCGCACACTACTCACACACCGGCGGTGTCGCCCCTAAGGACTCTGGTCAATGTAGTAAAGTGTTCGCGATGCATCATCTTTCGATCTTCTGCTATCTTCGCTGTCTTCGCCATCCCTGGACACGTGTTTCGGGGTATTACCCCTCATCAGCAGGGATAGGCCGTGTACTGGGGTTGCCGATGGCTGCCAATATCTGCCAGGTATAGTACCACTCAGGCGCGTAGGTGCGGGATCCCAGGCTCGTCAGCCCGCTGCTCAAGGGAGTTTTAAAGTTACAAATGGGGGTGGGGTCGCACACTACTCACACACCGGCGGTGTCGCCCCTAAGGACTCAGACGAGCCTGGGATCCCGCACCTACGCGCCGTGGGTCGCCTCCGGTCTCGATTTTTCTGAAAAAAAATCGAGACCATAGGTACCCGTGGAGAACGCCGCTTCCAGACTAAATAGATATACGCTAATATCCACTAACTGTGATCAAGCGATAAGCGACGAAGCTGTAACATAAGGCGACCCACGGGGAAGGTGACCCCCTCAAAAACATAAGGGCCCCGCACGATACAAAGCGAGGGAATATCAGATAAACCAGGGAAACCAGACCTCAAGCAGACTAACTAAGGAAGAAACACTAGATTAATCCTACCCATTAATAAAACGATTGGAACAGGACGAAATTTGAACCGTTCCCATTCCATGCCAGGCAGTGTATGGAAATTGACCTACACTGCGATTTCTAAACAGCATCTCTTAAATAAAGCAATGATGTCTGTTAAATTAATCAGATGACCCCAAATGAAACTGTCCTGATGAAGGTGTAGCCATATCTACGGGCTGATACACCGAAACGCGTCGACGCCTTTTTATAATG
The DNA here is from genome assembly GCF_964261635.1 of Lissotriton helveticus. NCBI lineage: Eukaryota > Metazoa > Chordata > Amphibia > Caudata > Salamandridae > Lissotriton > Lissotriton helveticus. The sequence continues at coordinate 1,793,132,692 of NC_136068.1, forward strand.
AATTCAAGCCCCTAGGACTCTGGATATTTTGCATATTGTAATATCGGAGCCTCTAGCATATTACTGTATAGGCTGTTGAATCAGATTATCTATGAAAACATTAGGTATTTTTCCTGCATGTGGGGTTTTCTCCTTTCCTTTGTCTCCTTTTTGCTCTAAGGATGAAAGTATGTTGATTTTTTAGAAATTGTGTATCTTTTCATTTACTGTACTGTATAGTTTAATATGACAATATTTAGTTGTTTTTAAATTGATTGTTCAGAGTGTCATTTTTTATATTCTATGTTTTCAGTAAAATTGTACTCGTACTGAAATTTTAACAAATATGCTTTTTTAATAAAAAGATGGTGAACATTACAAACTAGTCTGTGACCAGTGACCTTAATATTATGTGTGGTATATATACTATTAACGAGTGTTAAAGTAGCCCTATATTCCAATTCCTCCAGGGATTGTTCTTTGACTAATACTCACTTCTCCCCTGTCTTTGCAGTAGAAAGAGCTCCTCGTACTTTCGGTCCCAAACCGCATGTCGGGGCTCTGCCTCGACCCATCCTGGCTCGGATCCTCAACTACCAGGACCGCCACCTGATCTTGCATCTGGCGCCCCAGGTGGGGAAAATTACGCACAAGGGCAATCAGATCTCCTTTTACCTGGATTTCCCACATGCAGTGCAATCAGCGAAACATGAGTTCCTTTCAGCGAAGCGGAACCTGATGGAGGCCCAAATCCCCTTTCATTATTGTATCCCGCGAAACTTAAGGTTACGCATGATGGCTCTACCTACTTTTTTACTGATGCCAAGTCTGCCCTCAACTTCGCAAAACACATCGGGGGTAATCAGTCAAAGCATGGTACCAGGCCGGCGGACTCAGCAGAAACCCAGCTACGTGACAATGACTGACAGCTATCCCGCCATGCCATGTTATGTGCTCTGGCTGTTCAGTACTGTAATTATTGGTGGGAGTCCTGCTTGACGGTCTAGCATGTGATGGCACATATATGCTCTGCCATGTGATACTGTGCTCGATGTTTTTTTTCATAGCTGGGCTCCCCCAGGGGGGACTTGTGCAAGTCCTGCCTCTGCGAGGGCCTGATTATGTGGAGGCTGAGGTCTAGGGGGTCCGTGCAGCATATCACTCACAGGGTTGTCACATTAGTCTGTACGAAGATATGGGGCTTGCTGGGTCTCCTGCCAGTCCCTGTTGTTATTTGGGTGGTTTCTTTGATTCCTGTTTCTGTTATTGACTCTGCTGTCTGCAGTATCTTGGCCACCCTGCCTTGGCAGGGAAGTGTGCCGCTGTTCCCGCATCCCCATGGGAGGATTCCCGGGTGGCCATTGTTTTTCTATATGTTCATGGGTGGGTTATCTACAACCTGATTGGGGGTTTAGAGTGGGGGGGGGTTGTGGAATAGGGATGTTGTTGTATTTTTAGCCAGTATAACTATTCGCTGCTTGTTTGACTGCACGGCCAGGTCTGAGCATAAGATGTGCTGCCTTCACCCCATTGCTCACTTGCACTTTGCACAGGTCAACACCACCCTGCCAGTCTAAACTTTCTCACATGGAATATCAGCGGATTGAACGATGGCAGGAAGTCCAGGCTTGTGCATGCATATCTGTTGAGGCACAATCTAGATCTATGTTTATTGCAGGAAACCCACCTTAATATCGTGCCCTCCCCTAAGTTGAAGCACAAAAGGTGGAGCCACGTTTACTCCTCCGTCTATTCCAACTACTCTCGTGGAGTGGCGATGCTGGTTAAGCGAGGTTTGCACGGGAGGGAGGTGGAAATTCACAGGGATCCTAAGGGTAGGTCAATTATCCTATTAGGCACATTGGGTGGGGCTCCTGTTGTGATAGTAGCAAAATACTGTCTTAATGTAGATTCCCCTAGTTTTTTTCAAGACCTCTGGGCTAAAATCTGGGCGACAGGCTGAAACACCATTATCTTGGGGGAGATTTTAACGCCATATTAGATGATGACTTGGAGAGTAGGGGGCGGCCCAGGCCCTACATCCCTCAGTAAGCGATGCCCTAAAAGCCATAATCTCAGATGGAGAATTAATAGATATCTGGCGCTATAGACACCCTTCAATTAGGGAAGGCACTTGTATTTCCGAACACCATGGCGCATGGTCACGCTTGGATTTTTGACTGGTTTCTCGTGATGTGGCTACCTGGACCACTGAGGTGTCACATCTGCCGAGATCTCTGTCGGATCATGCGCCATGTCTTTTGAAATTGGCACTTCCTATGGCCCCACCTCATGCGCTATTAGACAAGGCTTTTAAGGAAGAAATAAGGGCAGATATCGCTGACCCTTTCACTCTCAATTCTGGCTCGGTGGACACAGAATCCTCACCCTGGAGGAATTTAAGGTGGTCATAAGAGGTCAGTGTATTGCCCACCAAGCAGGAGTGCTAAAAGCCATATGGGGGACACTTGCTTCCCTCGAGTCCCAAATTAGAGGACTGGAAAGACAATTTTACTCCAATCACCCTAATACTCTTGCTCACTTAAAGACCAAACTGCTTGACTATGATGAGGAAGCGCAGCGTGAGGTTAAGTTTCTTGGAAAATATACCAAGGCGAGGAGATACAGGGAGGGCGATAGACCGGGAAGGATGTTGGCTAGTACGATCCAGACCCAGCGCTCCCACACCTTCATTTTCGAGTTAATTGGTATGCAGGGAACTGTTATTAGGGGTCAGGCGTGTATCCTAGATCAATTCTCCTTGTTTTACTCTAGACTGTACTCTGCCATCCAGGAGACGAGCCCAGAGGGTATGCAATCTTTCCTCGATTCTTTAGAGTTAATTTAGTTCAATCAACAACACAGGGAGTACATGGACGTCTCGCTTAATGTAGAGGATATCGCTCAGGTCATGAAAAGCTTGCCCTTGGACAAGGCCCCACGATCTGATGGCCTAACTACTGCCTTCTATAAAACGTATGTGGAAGAATGAGCGCCACATCTGTTGGCACTGAATGAGGAAGCCCAAACTACTGGTATATTACCACCAACTATGCGTGAGGCAATAATAATCACTCTGCTGAAACCCAGGAAAACTGAGACTGAGCTTGATTCTTATCAGCCATTGTCATTGATAAATGTGGATGTTAAAATTCTGGCCAAATTGATAGCCAATAGACTACAGCCTCTACTTGCCCTTATTGCTCGCCGGACCAGTCAGGCTTTATCCCTTCCACAACCTCAGGACTGTTTTTTCGGTGCTACATTACCTTCATCCAGACGTACTTACCGCTGCGGTTTTTCTCGACGCTACCAAAGTGTTCAATACGCTTAAAGGGCCATATTTGTATGCTATTGTAGGCTACATGGGGTTCAGCTCGCTTTTTATTAATCTGATTCGGTTGCTATACACTAAGCCCACAGCTTGGATCAGAGCGAACGGCCTACTGTCGGACCCCTTCCATATTTCGCATGGCACTCCGCAGGGATGTCCCCTATCCCCCCTGCTTTGTGTGATAGCAATGGAGCCCCTCGGTGCGCGTATTGGCCGGACCTTCTCACGAAGTTCGGGGGGCAGATGGTGCACCCCAACCTCTCATCGTTGAGTTTGGCGGCATGGCTCCTGAGATAGTGCAATATGGCCACTTGAATCTTCCTGAGGATTGCATGGACATATTGAAGGAGGCTAAGAGGCCTTCCACTAGGACTTCTTACGCTTATAAGTGGAAGAGATTCTGCATCTGGTGCACATCTAAGAACTATGATCCGACGACCTGTAAGGAAGATGTCATCCTTCCATACCTTCTGCATTTAGCTCAGTCTGGACTTAATTTCTCTTCCATTAAGGTTCACCTCGCAGCATTGACTGCATCCAGGAAATGTCCTTCGCAGACATCCTTCTTCCAGATTCCTGTGATAAAGGATTTTTTGGAAGGATTGAAGAAGGTGTTCCCTCCTGTTCGGCGTCCTTCGCCATCATGGGAGCTGAACGTGGTGCTGTCCAGGTTGATGAAGGAACCTTTTGAACCTATTCAGAATGGGCTTCACTGCAGCACCTGTCGTGGAAGGCGGCGTTCCTCGTGGCCATTACATCGGCCCGCAGGGTGAGTGAAATTCAGGCATTGTGTTGCCAGGAACCTTACACTGTTTTTCATGCTGCTAAGGTTGTGATGCATACTCACCCTAAGTTCCTTCCTAAGGTGATCTCTGATTTTCATGTTAATCAGACTATAACTTTACCTACATTTTTCCAGAATCCTTCCACTCCAGCGGAAAGGTCTCTCCATTCCCTGGATGTCAGAAGGGTGTTGAAATTCTACTTGGATAAGACCAAGGACATTCGTAGGTCAGACCAACTGTTTGTCAACTATAGGTCGGTCAGGACGGGTCTTGCTACCTCGAAGCAATCCATCTCTAGATGGATTGTGTCCTGCATCCAGTTATGTTACCAGAAGGCGAATAAGACCTTAGGAGGTAAGCCTAAGGCTCATTCCACCAGGGGCAAAGCGGCTACAACGGCTTTGCTACGTAATGTTCCCATTGCAGAGATCTGCATGGCGGCCACGTGGAAGTCGGCCCATACCTTTGCTAAGCATTACTGTCTGGACTCTGATGCCAGAGCAGATGCTCAGGTTGGGCAGGCTTTGTTAAGAAATCTGTTTGCACAATAGTGGTGTTGTCTTTTTCTCCACCGCCGGTTAAATTGTTGGGATGGGCTTGCCATTCTATTCACTAGATTATGACTATACACAGAGATCCCCTACTACAGAAGGAGTAGTTTCTTACCTGTAACTCCAGTTCTGTAGTAGGGGTATCTCTGTTATAGTCATAAGCGCCCCCCTCGTCCCCGGTGGAGAAAATGGTACTGTAATGTATGCTACTTTCTTTAGACACCTTCAAAAAGAACTGAAAGTAAAAGGAGTTTGCTGTGCATCATGGGATACTGAGGGTCTCTGGAGTGTTCCTTAAAGGCGGGTCCACGCACATGGGCGGGACTATTCACTAGATTATGACTATAACAGAGATACCCCTACTACAAACCAGGAGTTACAGGTAAGAAACTACTCCATCATCGACCTTGAGAAGGCATATATACCACCGAGACCCTACACTGGGTATGGGATGAGCTTCAAAAACGGGCGGGTGTCCCTGTACTATATGCCCCTTCTATACTGCTAGTAAATTACCCTATGTAAACAAATATGAAGGACGGTATTAGTAGAACAATAACACAAAAAATTAGCCTCTGCACTTTTGCAGACCTTTATCCAAAAACACATTCAGGTCCCCCCCGGTTGCAGATGAGGGTCAAACTGTGCTGTTTGCTGACATCTTCCTATATCATAAGCTACGTGCTGCTTGTCGCTCCCTGCATGACAGTTTTCCGACGTCTCCACCGCCCTTGAAAAATCTGCTGAGTTCACCCTCACCCGTAAGCTGGTCACACGTCTTTACACACACATGCAAAAGACGGCTCCACTGGTGAAGCCCTGAGTTTTCCAGGGGTGGAACGACGAGCTCCATGCTCCGCTAACTGAGGATCAATGGGCGTATTGTTGTGGCCAACTCACTGAGCTGTCCCCCAGTTACAGGCTTCGCCTGATTAATTTCAAATTCCTCCATAGATTTCATAGGACGCCTGTAGGTCTACCCCATATGGGACTGAGTGACGATGAAACTGGTTTCACCCCCGCATCCTTCTTACACATGGCATGGGACTGTCCAAGGCTAGCGACATTCTAGTCCACAATCTTCACACTGATCAATCAGATCAATGGTACATGTACGTCTCCCTACCCCCTGTTGGGATTGCTGAGCTATGTCAAAGACACGCCAGTGAAAGTACGCAAACTACACGCACTACTTCTGTTCGCCAAACTCCAGGTTCTCATACACTGGGGGAGGAGGAGGGTGCCTGATATTAAGGAGTGGATCAGGGACGTCAAATACGGCCATTCCCAATTGACCACATTCTGGGAATTGATGCCCACTACTTCAAAACCCAGGGATATCTGGGAACAATGCATTACTTGGGCTAGGGACAGACAGGGGCCAGACTAGGACCCGTTGAATTTTCTGGGGCCAACAGGTGGGCTATTGTTAACAGTTGTAGCTGCATATCTCTACAGTTAGCCTGTTTACAGTACATGTAGGATAAGATCTAGATTTGTGGACACGTTCCCCTTGTGATTATTCCTCGAATGGTATCGGGTTGTGGTCCTGCATCTATCTGTTCAGTATTTAGGGAAGGGCGCATACTGTATAAGGTTTACAATGATCCTAATGTGCAGACTTTATGCCTGAAAATGCATTGCTCATGTCCTGGATTGTCGCTTTGTTTGGTATTTTGTATTTCTATTTGAAAATGCTAATAAAAAGACATTTTAAAAAAAGTATCATGTGTACAATCCTACTAACGGTAAAAGCAATATCATCTGTGGTTATAGATCATTTCTCTGCTAACCGATACCTTGTTGAGGGGCTCAACTGGAACAGGCGTTCATTGCAAAAAGCCCTGTGTAAAAATTTTAAGTGGATGAGCCTGTGTCTCTCGTGAAGTGAGACCGACCTGGTGTGGGCAAAGCAATAATATCATTATTTATCACTTAGGGGAGTGCCCAGATGGTGTTGCCAGGCTAATCTCACTCTTAAGACTTCAGATTTATGCGTGTCCTGTAGACTAGAATAGAATTTAGTGATGGACTTTAGAGGCTCTTTAACCTTAATTAGAGTAGAAAGTGCCCCATAGTTTGTGGTTCCAGCAAGTCGTCCCCAATAAGGGCAGTCTAGGTCTGTCGGGGCCTATAGTAGTGAGATAAAACCGTACCTCCCAGCTGCCTGTCCGGTCGTTGTAATGCCTCCCAGGTTATTAGCACACCATATTTAAAAAAAAGTCTCCCATTGTGGTGATACCTATGGTCTGTAAGGCCTGCCTTGCTCCTACCTCTTGACCTAGTGAAAACCACATGCACCACTGAAGCGGCATTTCCAGTGCGTATATGAAGGCTCACGCTTGCATGTGTGGTAGTGTTTGCCAGGCTTCTGCAGTAATTGCGATGGAGTCAAAGACACGCAGCCTCCTGGTGGCAGGTTGGGTGAGCGTCTGAGGAAGGGTGAGATGATCCACCACATTCCATTTCATATATAAAAAAGTCGTATCTTGTGGACCATGTATCCAATAATGAGTAAAGACACTGCTCACAGCCCTATAGTATTTCTCCAAATCAGGCGCCCCCAGACCACCCAAGTCATAGGGCAAAGTGAGCGAGTTCCATCGCATGCAAGACTGTTTGCAAGCCGAAGCTAGTAGTATAAACTGGGTGTGCCAGCATTTGAATAGATGTTTTTGTAGCACCATAGGTATGTTTTGAAATAAAAAGAGTAATCGTGGCAGTATAACCATCTTCATGGTCGAGATTCTCCCCATCTTAATTTACCCACCCCTGAGCCGCTCTAGAAGAGGTCTGGCTTACTAGCTCATTCAGGGCAGTATCATGCCCCAGCACTTTGAAAGATCATGTCAGCACCTTAATATGGATGGGGGCTAAAATAGACATGTGTCTGTGTTATATTGTGCAGTTATTTTGAAACTTTGGTGATAGCATCAGGGTTAAGGTCATGTGACATGACTTTGTGAGGAGATTCAGGGTCACATGTCATATGATGTCACCCTCTGTGATCCCATTAAGGTTGAAGGGTGTGTGAAGTCACTTGTACAACCCCTAGCATTTTGGTGATTTGGCTTCCATATTATCTGTACAAGAATGATTATAAATTATTTGTGCCTAGTTGTTTATATCAACTCAGAAACAGTGGTAATCACATACTTTATGTTTTTTCAGTTCCTGTATTAAAATTCTTTCCCAATGGAGCGCAATGCCGAACCTGCTTTTCAGTCACATCCACGGAATGTAAACCTCGTGGAAGCTTGTCATGCTCTGGGATAAGGAACAGATGTGTCACCCTTGGATTGCAATTCAGAGGTAAACCAGGAAAACTTGTTGTGGGGCATTGCCCAGGCCTGTAATGTTAGGGTGTGAATCATCTGTAGATGCACCTTTGTAGACAATATGCGTGGTTCATTTTTTACTTGTACATCTGTCAGATAAGCAGCAGGTTGCTCACTCAGAGGACCAACTGGGTGGGACTGGGACAAGACTGAATACTGGAATTGTGTGTGGTCTCTGAAGGGAATACAAACAAAGGAGTACCAGAACGCTGGAAGAGTAGCAGAACAGAAGGAGAGGAATGGGACAGGTTTAAATAGGCTTTGAATAGGGGACTAGAAGTCTGCAGGCAAAACACAAGAATACTCAACAGGAATATAAAGCAGCAAAACTATAGACAAACTATCATAAATTATAGTGTGCCTGCTCTTCGGAATTTGATCTCTCATCGAGTTGATAAGGTCTTATACGAAAGCTGGGATCAGATTAAACTCATAGAGTTCTATGTGACTCTCAGCAGCTCCTATGGAGACGGTGTTCTGGGCGGTTGTCTGTGCCAAGGGGACAAAGCCTTAGAATCTAACGGGCACTTAGAAGCAATGAAAATCAGGATAACATTACAAAGCAGAACCACAGGGCACAGAACAAGAAACACTAAAACAGAAACTGGTCTCAGGCAAAAGCCGGACTCAAATCAGGAACAGGGCTGGAAGTCGAAGAAACAAGGCTAGGAAAGGTTTGCACTCAAATAAGGCAAGACAGAAATCTGCACGAACAGGAACACAGAATACAAGGTAAGGAATTTACATATAACGAAGGAGATCAAAAAGAGTGCAGAACTACGGCTAATGCAGGAAAACAAGACACAGAAAGAGATACTACAAATAGCCAAAAACGGGAAAATAGGTACAGTGGAAAAAACGGAATCAAAGGACAAGCCTGTAAAAACTGCAGCACAGCATGTTACTATCCACTCGTTGTGCCGTAACGTAATTGAAGGTGACTGTAATACAGCAGTAGCTCCAGGAGCATTTCCATCTTCCTGAACAAGTATAGAAGATGCATTTTGGAGGTGGGGAGGGGGGGGGTGTAGGGCTTCTCTAACTGTTGATCCCACCGAGGCTGCCAAATTAATTACTGACATTTTTAGTTACTTTGACTAGGGGCTGCAATTGGTCGTACAATCTCTGACATTTCCCAGAATCCCACCTTCATAGGTGGTTACTATTCTAGCAATGTTGACTGCAAATTGTTTAGCCCCAGGTAGCGGATATGGAAGTACTGCCAACGATGGACAGTGACCATAATGCCCTCAGTGCCACAATTCATCGTATTTTTCTGAATACATGATCACATGACTAAAGCTCAACGTTACTACCCAATTTTTTTGCACAATCGCAAAAATACTAAAAGGGCTCTAGTCTAAAAAAATTACCCTCTCATATCTCAAATTTATCAAGCATTCATGGAAACTTTTAGGCCCAAAGCTGATGAACTTCATTAATTTCCGTAGCGTACTATCAGTTCGACTAAAACAATATTTCACCATTGTGTGTCTCTGGACTGGTTCACTGGAGACGTAAGTTAGCAAAGTTAGCCTTAGTAAGAACAGTGAAAATGGACGACAGAAGTAAAATTAGGGTAGTGAGGCAAACATACAGGGCAACCCTGAGTGTCACCAGAAAGTCCAGGGAGGTAAAGCAGTGGGACGATCTGATGGACGCCTACCTGATTTAAAAATACAAAGGCATTCTGGAAAATTCATGCTGACCTCCAACCGGACGGTGCTGTCCAACCAAAGATGTGGGTTGCCCACTTCTCTGCCTTGTACGAGGAGAGGGGTGTTAGCACATGGACTCCCGTAGCACTGGATAGTATTCCCTAGGTACACTTTCGAAAAGTTAAAAGCGCATCAGTGGCTCAATAATTTGAACTAAGAGAAACAGGCAGCGAAACATCAGCTGAAGAGGGAGAAAGCAGCAGGCCTCGAGTCCCAACTTGCATTTTGGGTACCCTACTTAAACGCCCTTAGCAACATCATCATGAGGGATGAGGAGATTCCCCCATCGTGGAAAGGAGCAACATTACACAAAAAGGGCAGAAAGGACTTACCTGGTATTTACAGGCCAATTAGCCTAATTGACAAGAGTCAGACAAGTTTCTGTAGGAAGATCCTCTCTAGACTATTGACATGTATTGCTGACAGAATCCCAGGTGGGTTCCAGGAGCAAGGTCAGCACGCCAAACCAGGTGTTCCGTTTTCAAACTGTACTCTGGAAATAAATTATTTTGAGAAAGGACCCCATATATGTGGCTTTAATGGAACTGAGGGTCCCTTTCGACATTGTCCCAAGAGCTAACCTGTGGAAGGTGTTGGCGAACTATGGAATTCCTGATGACCTACTTAGAATTCTAATTGTTCTTCACAAGGAAACTTTTGCTCAAGTAAGATGGTGGCCCGATGGAGATACCTCACCCCTAAAATTTTGATCAGGTCTGGAGCAAGGCAGGGCTGTGTTTTTGCCCCCACCCTCTTTAGCTTGTATATCACTGGAGCTGTGGAAGAAGTCGCTAATTGTAATCATGATACCTCAAAATCCGCAGGCTCCAGCCCCCCAATTCTGATGTTTGCCAATGATACTCTGCTGCTCTCGAGGAGTCCGATCGGCCTTCAGGTCCACTTGGATAGGTTTGCTTCCTTCTGGGCATCTAGAGGCTTAGAGATCAACCCTACAAAATCTAAGTTTATGGTAATAAACCCCCATCAATCATTTAGGAGCTTGATGAAAGTGGAATTGTTGCGATCGAACAAGTCAAAAGTTTTGACTACTTGGGCCTTAGATTTGTTGTAATCTTCCGTTAGGAGAGACCGACCGGGTGCGAGCACAGCAATAATATCATTCTTTATCACTTAGGGGAGTTCCCAGATCGCATTGCCAGTCTAATCTGGCTCTTAAGACTTCAGATTTACACGTGTCCTGTAGACTAGAATAGAATTTGGTGATTAACTTTACACGTCTTTTCGGTCAAAAGTTGCCATATTAACCATCCAGGTCAAAACTTCGACGAATATAGACAAGCCTGAATTATTGTCTGAGTACCCTAATGATGGATTCATCAGCCACCTGTCTTTAAATGCATTTACCATAATTTCTTGTGAGAAGTTCTTCTGACAGGCTTACTGCTGTTATGTTTAATGTTATTCTGTAATGTTCTGGATTCATTTTTTTTATTCTCTCTGAAATCTATGCATGCGCACACCTTTGAGTACTTTTCTTATGCACTCCATGGAGAGAAACTGTAAAGTAATTATGGATTGTATATTTTTTCTTTGCAAAATATATAAAATAATTTTTTTGAATTGATTTCATGAGCATTGCATTTATTGTCTCTCTCTCTCTCTCCCCTTTTTCCTATATACCAAGTAATGTTGATGTATATAAGGTTTTGAATACTGTGATTTTTTAGACCATTTGTTGCTTGTACCAGAACCTACCAAGGTCCTTTGGCCTTTTTCTGGGTTACCCCTTTGGTTTGTAATGGACAAACTGATGTAGACACTGCAGATAGAGAAGAAGAGGGAGTTGCCCCAGTATTAGAATTTTCATAGATTCCCATGCTTTTGTATCATTCCCCGTCGTCGGAATGGGAGTCTCGGTAACAAAAATAACATAGCAGTAGGTACAAAAGAGAAAGAAAAAGGCCTAGGCCTCATTCCATTGTGTAGCATATCCTCCTCTTTGTGTAAAAGAGACCAAACTAGGCATCAGCCAATCAGAAGAGCCTCACCCCTTAGAACCCTCCTGAAGGAACCTCAGAGCTTCAGATTTTCTACCGCACGTTGTGCTAGGGAGTCTCCTTTGAGCTCTGCTCAACATCTACTCTTCAGAAGTTTTCCTTCAGGTTTTTTCTTCAGGTTTTTCTTCAGATTGTTAGCTGATCCTTCCAGGATGTCTGACAAGGAAAAGAAGAAACCCATTTTCAAGCCATGTTCCACCTGTGGCAAGAAAAGACTATTCATTGAGGATAAGCATAAAGACTGCATCTATTGCCTCTATCCTGATCACAAGGCTGCGGACTGTAAGATCTGCCGCACCATTTCAACCAAGACCCTACGGGACCGTGAGGGTAGGCTTCTGACATAGCTCCAGAAGTTGAAGTCCAGGAAGAATACTGTCTCCAGTGACAGTGAGGACTCTGCATCTGCGTCTCCAACAAGAAGGTCAGTCAAAAGGGGTAGGGGTTCCCCTTCTCCTTCTGTGGAGCATCCTTCTAAGGCCTCAAAAAAGACCCCCAGAGAGTCTGAGAGCCAGGGTCCAGGCGAATCTCCTCACCATGGTGAAAAGGAGAGGGTAGGACCATCTACGCCTTCTAAGGGTTTGAAGACTGATCCAGCCTTCAAGAAACCCTCTTCCCAATCTTCTGGAAAGTCTGACAGAAGTTCCAAGTCGTCGACGATGAAGGCGTTGTCGACCGAGGCTCCGTCGACGAAGAATAAGAAGCCTAAACTGAAACTGGTTCCGTTGACGGGCTCGTCGACCGGACAATCGACGACGACGGGATCGTCGACGAGGATGGAATCGTCGATGACAGCTACAACAGCGTCGACGAGGGAGTCGCGGACAGCTGCATCGTCAACGAGGATGTCGACAACGGCAGCGGGGTCGATGATGAAGAGTTTGTCGACGGTAGTGACGACGACAGTGTCGTCGACGAGGGCCTCGATGACGACAACATTGACAACGACGACAGCTGGGATGTCGACAGTCTCGTCGTCGACGGCATCGACGACGCCTATCTTGTCGTCGAGTGTTCTTGTGTCAACGATGCATATTCCGTCGACGAAGCAGACGACGGCTGCATTTTCAGTACCATTTTGGCATCGGAGAAGAGAATCACTATATCAATGGCCAGAATTACACTGGGCATGACATCTCCCAGGAGGGTAACCTCCTTGCCACCAGCTCTGCTGTTTGATGAGGATGAGTCAGAAGAGGATGACCAGGACTCATATGGCAATGCTGACAGTCCTTCTCAACTTTTGGTCAAGTGCCAGGAGACGGATTCTGAAGGAGGGTATGACCAAGAAGGTGGTTATCATCATCATTCTGCCCAACCTCAGCAATATTCAGGTCAAGACATGGTACCATCTTCTTTCCTGCAGGACCTGCACAGGATGCTGCAGGATTACAAATCTAAAACTGCAGAGCCTGCTCCGGCTCCAGTTGCGCAAGCCATGCCTGTCCCGGCGCATGCGTCAACGGCAGTTCCTGAAATATCAGCTCAGGTGTCTCCACAGCCACAGGCATCAATTCCACAAGAGCCTTCCAGACCAGCAGACACCCATGATTATTCCTCGGATGAGGATCATAATTCGGATGATGGAGCTGATCAAGCTTCTGAATGGGATAAATACATTATTCTGGACCCTCCATCTCCATGTCCGGATCCGGTGGTTTTCCCGCCAGCGTATATAGGAGGATTTCGTCAGCTGCTGGAAAGAGCGACTGGCAGATTCAAGTTGGCAATGCCTGCGGTGGCCTCTGAATGTTTCTTGTATGATTTCAAGGAATCTTATAGGAAGACGACAAAGTCCATACCAATAGTGCAGCATTTGTTGGATGAAGGCCTTAAGGCAATGAAAAATCCAGCGACGGTGGTGTAGGAGAGTAGGGTCTGCAATCCTATGGTCACCCCAGATTTTTGCTTTTTGCTTCACTGGTTTACGACTTTCCCTGGCTGTGGGCCTGCTAATAAGACCACAGCCTAGCTGTTCTCTCTCTAAATTGACAACCATGTACCTTAGGTGCATTTACCAATTGGTATTGGGACACCTTCTCAGCCCCTGTACAGTGTACCTTAGGTACCCAGGGCATAGGTGAACACAAGGCCTACCAGGGGCTGAAGCATGTATTATGCCACCCCTGGCTGGCCATCTAAACAGACACAACTGGCTGTAACTGAGAACTCCGGTTAAAGTTAACTCGAGTCTTAGCATCACAAAATGGATGCTACCACCACAGACACAAGTCTGACCTCCTGCTGCTGGGAGTCCTTCCAGCGAGGGAGGCCTGGACAAAGGGTTTCCTGCCTTGGGAAGTACTAGCACCACCCCAGACAGGATTTTGTGTATTAGGTAGGACAGGCCTGAAAGGAATGAGACATGCCTGGGGCACACAAGGTGCCCTGTGCATACACTGGTTCAAACCAGTTGCTGGGGCACTCCAGCCCCAGCTCTGGCGTGAAACCGGACAAAGGATAGGGGGTGTAACCACCCCCCTTCCTGGTCCCACCCATGGGAGGGACCTAGTCACAATACAGCCCCCTTTAGGAGAATAAAGGTAGGAGCTGGTCCCATTCCAAATTAGATTATCCTGAACAACTTTACAAGAAGAAACTCTGGACTTCGACGTTCTGCTCCACAGAAGACTGAAGAATCTCCCTTGTGGACAAGGAGTGTCCACCCTGCAACTGCAGGCACCATCAAGCGTCCTAGCGGTTCACTTTGTCGTCTTTCCTGCCGGAACAAGACTTCAGAGCCCGACGAGATCCGGACTTCCAGACCTCTCCGACCTCAACCTACATCTGCAGCACAGCTGAGATCCGTAGGTGCGACGAGACACGTGGGACCGGCAATCTTGAAGAAACTGCACTTCGCTTTCAGCACAACTTCAGAGGCATCCTCGAGAAAGTGCTTTGGGGATTGAGAAGCCCCAGCCCCGAGCAGCTCCTGCACCGAAGACCAGCCCTCCAGCATCCACAAGATCTGCATGGGGCCCTTTTGCTTGGTTGCTGCTCGACGCGTTGTCTGGTCACTTGCCGGTTGGCTATTGGCCTCCTAGACGACGATCCTTGAAATCTTCACTGCTGGTCTGGTTGCTCCAGACTGGCCCTTGCTCCCTTCCAAAAGAGGAGCACCCCGGACCCTCCTGGTCCGCTCCAGACGCTGTTTCCACTCACCGTGTGGGTTGCCTTTGCCAAGGCCTGTTGACTTCAAATCCGGATCCGACAGCGAGAGCCTGCGTGGGACAGCTCGTGCCTCCATCCTGGTCGTCGAAGACACCTCCTGGTCCACGTGGCTGCAGAGACAAGCATCCACTCTTAACCTGATCGCGACGACAGCACCTGGTTCCTTCCTGGTTCCACACCGGTCACTGGCTAGTGACTTTGAACACTGTCCCCTCTGCTTTCAAGTCCTCTTCTTCCCCGATCCACCCTTGGATCGCTCCGGACATCTTCCACTTGGTCGCCTGCAGCATCTTTCTTCAAGGCTCCATTGACTTCGACGCGGAAACCCTACACACTTTGACACCTATGCACCCGCAGCCCGTGAGTGAGGTAACAAGAGCATTTCGGTGCTCAAGGGTAGATTAACTCTCCTAGTGTCCAGATTTCCAGTTGTTTTAGTCCTAGATAGTAAAGACTGTCCGTACTTACCTTTTTCGTAAACTGTACTGTCTATTGACTTTGTTCCGCATCTCGCGTGTGAGTTCACACTCTGCATACGCGTCCCGTGGGACTCCTATTACTTACCTGAGGTTAGGATAGTGTAGTCCCAGCGAACCTACAGCCTCTGGACAGCTCCATTCCTTCTATCGAATTCCTTATACCATTTACTTAGTATATGGTTTGTCGTGCCCCTAGGGCACCATTGTAATTTTGTGCAACTTATCGTATTTTTCCTAAGAGATTGTCATGTACTTAGCCCCCCTGATCTCATAAAGAGTTCAGAGGTGTTTGTTATTAATAAATATATTGTTTATTTTCATAACAACCTGTGTGGTGTCCTTTCATCTGGTATTCAAGGGGTTATATGTGGTAAAACAGCTGGCTTCACATGCCAAAAGAGTTTAGCCTAAGACTGCTTTGTCCATGCTACCATTAGGATAGCTGGTCTATAAGGTTGACTTACAACCAATCACCATAAGGGTTGTTTGGACTGATACAAGGTGATCACTAGAACTAGTGAACATTATATATCAGGCCAACTTCTCACATTGGTGTGCAGCGGTTGGGATTTGAGCTTGCTGTTGTTTTTACCAAATATAATCTTGAAATATCATTTGAAATATCACATAAGGTACCATAGGTACATATAACAAGCTTAGAAATACTCTGAGTTCTACTGAACCAGCTGTTGTAGTAGAAAGGGCCTAGCACACCCTGACTACAACTCTTAGCAAGGGATGAGTAGGAAAACCCATAGTGTAGGTAATTGCATCACTTGCACCTCACTAGAAAGCATATCTACCCATGGAGATACTTCAGTGACTCCCCTAGTGGTTAGTGACCCTCCACAGGTCCTTTCCAGATATGCAGCACTCAGTTTCCAGGCGATGAGACAATTGTGTACCTCCAGGGGACTGAAACAGGGTTCTATCCCTACCTCCTCCTTTCTGTTAGGTCTCTTAGAGACATATGATGCTAGAATGGCTTCTAACACAGGCCCTCTAATCCAGATGGGAGCATGCCCCCCTTAGAAGGTGATCCAGGTGATCCAGACTGTAACCTCCCTGAAATAGAGATTGTAGATGGTAGGGAAGAGGGAGATGTATCTGAGGATGAGGCAGACAATGGGCAACCGTTAGTCAGCAGACTTACAAGGGCCAACTTAGACCTACATAGGGATAGTACTAGGGGACCCCCAGTGCTATCCATAAGCAGGGCTAACTTTGGGGTCAGAAGAGAGAGATCTCATTCTAGGGACTCCAACAGATCTGTGCACTCTCATGCCTCCCATGCATCTGCTCAGAGGAGAATGACTACCCCTCAGAGGAGAGAGCATGATGCAAAGATGAAGGAGGCTCTAATCTTAGGATTCAAAGGGAAGAACTTGCCCTTGCCAAGGAGAAGCTTACCTTTGCTAGAGAGCAACAGTTTAGTGGGGTAGTACCCACTGGTGGCAGCAATATCCCTAGGGATAAAGACAGGGGTTTTGATACTAGAAACCTGAGTAAAATAGTGCCCTCCTATAAGACAGGAGATGATATCCACAAGTGGGTAACTGCTCTGGAGAGGGCCTGCAAAGTACAGCAGGTACCCCAGAGTCAGTGGGCAGCTATATTGTGGCTCTCCATTGAAGGCAAAGGTAGAGATAAGCTCCTCACTGTTAGAGATGAGGATGCCAATGATTACCAAGTCCTGAAAACTGCACTGATTGATGGGTTTGGCTTAACAACTGAACAGTACAGGTTAATGTTCAAAGATACCCAGAAAACTCAGGCTCAGGATTGGACTGACTTTGTTGATTGCGCCACTAAGGCTTTGGAAGGCTGGTTATTGGGAAGTAAAGTTACTGATTACACAGGATTGTATCATCTAATTATGAGAGAGCAAATCTTATACAATTGTCTGAACCAGTTGTTGCATCAGCACCTGATTGACTCAGATCTGACCTCTCCCAAAGAATTGGGAACGAAGGCAGACAGATGGGTCAGAACCAGGGTCAAGCAGCAGAACCAGAACCAGGGTGGTGGCCAAAAGAAAGCAGACCAGAAGGGTAATAATGAGAATAAGCAAAATGACCAGAAGTCTTCAACAGGGCCCCAACAATCCAAGGAGGGTGGGACCCAGAATTCCCAGAAAAAGAAGAATGATGGTCCAAAGAAACCATGGTGCCAATACTGTAAAAGTAAGACTCACTGGTTTAGTGAGTGCACCAAGAAAGGCCCAACTCCTACCACTACTGTCCCTAAGACACCTGCACCCCCTAGTACAGTTAGTAGTGGTAGTGTACCCCCAAGGTTTTAGTAGGGTTAACCCTGTGAACTGAGGTGGGTTCTGACTTAGTCAGAATACCTACTCAGGCAGTTCTTGTCTGTACTGGGGACATGGATATGACCCCTACTGTAAGTCCCAGTACTCTGGGCAGACACAGGCAAACACCTTTAATCAATGGGAAAATGGCTCAGGCCTACAGGGACACATGTGCCAGTGTCACTATGGTGACACCAGCCTTTGTGGATCCTGATCAGATCATGCAAGGTTCAGACTACCTAGTGACCAATGCTAGCAACGTCACTACCAATCACAGTATGGCAGTTGTTAACTTCTCCTGGGGAGGGGTAACTGGCCTCAAAAGGGTTGTAATTAGTTCAGACCTCCCAGTGGATTGTCTTCTGGGCAATGATTTGGAATCCTCCTTATGGTCAGATGTGGAGTACAGGACTCATGTAGAAATGCTAGGTCTCTCCTCACATGTCCTTGCTGTGACCAGGTCACAGGCCAAGAAATGCCCAGCTGAACAAGTGCTGGATCCTGGAAGAATGGACCAGACACTACCCAAGAGGAAGAACAGTAGGGGTAAGGCAGAGCCTTCCCCCCTGCCTCAGGTTGAGGATCAGCCCTCTCAGGAGGCTGACCCAAAGACCCCAGAAGGAACTGTCCTAGAAGAGCTTGAGCCTGAACAGGTTGAGTTTCTTGGGACAGGGGGTCCTTCCAGGGCAGACTTGAGGCAGGCACAGTTAGACTGTTCCTCCCTTGAATCCCTCAGACAGCAAGCTGCTGCTGAGGCTGCAGGGAATGCTACAGGTGCCCACAAGGTATATTGGGATGAAGGACTCCTATACTCTGAGGCAAGAGACCCCAAACCTGGTGCTACCAGGAGGCTGGTCATCCCCTTGTCACTAGAGGTTTCCTTCTCACCTTAGCCCATGAGATTCCCCTTGCAGGTCACTTAGGCCAGAACAAGACTTGGGACAGGCTTGGCCCACACTTTCACTGGCCTCATATGTCTGAGGACACTAAAGAGTTTTGTCGCTCATGTGTCACCTGCCAAGCCAGTGGCAAATCAGGTGGCACCACAAAGGCTCCCCTTATACCACTACCTGTGGTGGGGGTGCCCTTTGAGAGAGTGGGGATAGACATTGTTGGACCAATGGACCCCCCAACAGAATCTGGGCACAGATGTATACTGGTGGTAGTGGATCATGCCACCAGGTATCCAGAAGCTATTCCCCTTAGGACCACTACAGCTCCTGTTGTTGCCAGGGCCCTACTTGGAGTTTTCGCCAGAGTGGGGTTTCCTAAGGAGGTTGTCTCTGACAGAGGTGCAAACTTCATGTCAGGATACTTGACTGCAATGTGGAAGGAGTGTGGTGTAAATTACAAATTTATCACACCCTATCACCCACAGTGCAATGGGCTTGTGGAGAGATTCAACAAGACCCTAAAAGGGATGATAAAAGGGTTACCTGAAAAGCTTAGGTGAAGATGGGACATTCTTTTACCCTGCCTTCTGTTAACTTACAGAGAGGCCCCACAGAAGGGGGTTGGCTACAGCCCTTTTGAGATTCTGTTTGGGCATCCTGTAAGAGGACCCCTATGTCTTGTAAAGGAAGGATGGGAGTTACCTCTCAAAAAGCCTAAACTTGACATAGTGGACTATGTACTTGGTCTCCGCTCCAGGATGGCAGAGTACATGGAGAAGGCATCCAAAATCCTTGAGGCTAGCCAAGAACTTCAGAAAGCTTGACATGACCAAAAGGCTGTCCTAACTGTTTATCATGCAGGACAGAAGGTGTAGGTGTTGGAGCCAGTGGCCCCAGCAGCTCTCCAAAACAAATGGTCTGGACCCCATACTATCATTGAGCAAAAGGGAGAGGTCACCTACCTGGTGGACCTAGGAACTCCCAGGAGCCCCCACAAGGTGCTTCATGTAAACAGGCTCAAGGCATTTGTCGACAGGGAGGACATGGGCTTGCTCATGGCCACAGATGAGGGGCAGGAGGAAGAGAGTCACCCTCTCCCAGACCTGCTCACTCAGAACCATGATGATGGGTCAGTAGATGGTGTAGTCTTTTCTGACAGCCTCTCTGAGCATCAACAAGATGATTGTAAACAGGTTCTTCAATCCTTTAGAAAAATTTTCTCACTGACACCCAGTCAGACAAACTGGTGCACCCATGAGGTGGACACTGGTGATAGTCTGCCTGTCAAGAGTAAAATCTACAGGCAACCTGACCACGTCAGGGACTGCATAAAGAAAGAAGTACAAACGATGTTGGAATTAGGAGTCATTGAACCCTCAGAGAGCCCTTGGGCTAGTCCTGTAGTTCTAGTGCCAAAACCTCACACCCAGGATGGTAAGAGAGAGATGAGGTTTTGTGTAGACTACAGGGGTCTCAATGCTGTCACTAAGACAGATGCCCATCCAATACCTAGGGCAGATGAACTCATAGACAAGTTGGCTTCTGCCATCTTCTTGAGAACATTTGACCTAACAGCTGGTTATTGGCAGATCAGGTTAGCTGAGGATGGCAAGGACAAGACAGCATTTTCTACCCCAGGAGGTCATTACCAGTTTGTGGTGATGCCCTTTGGTTTGAAAAATGCACCTGCCACTTTTCAAAGGTTGGTGAATCAAGTTCTCACTGGGCTGGCTGACTTTTGTGCAGCATATCCAGATGATATTGCTGTCTTTAGCTCCACCTGGGAGGATCACCTGATCCACCTGAGGAAAGTTTTGGAGGCCCTGCAAAAGGCAGGCCTCACTATCAAGGCCACCAAGTGCCAGATAGGGCAGAGTCAGGTTGTGTACCTGGGCCACCTTGTAGGTGGAGGCCTGGTTCAACCATTGGAGAGCAAGATACAGGCCATAAAGGACTAGCCTCCTCCAACCACCCAGACACAGGTCAGAGCTTTCTTGGGCCTGTCTGGTTACTATTGGAAGTTTGTCAAAAAATATGGGTCCATTGTGACACCACTTAATGACTTGACAAGCAAGAAAATGCCAAAGAAAGTTCAGTGGACAGTTAGCTGTCAAAAGGCATTCGATGACCTGAAGCAGGCCATGTGTACTGCACCTATTCTCAAGAGTCCTGACTACTCCAAAACCTTCATTGTCCAAACAGATGCATCTGAGTTGGGTGTGGGAGCTGTTCTATCTCAACTGAATATTGATGGTCATGACCAGCCCATTGCTTTTATAAGTAGAAGGCTGACCCCTAGAGAGAAACGTTGGTCAGCTATTGAGAGGGAGGCCTTTGCTGTGGTTTGGGCCCTGAAGAAGTTGAGGCCAACTCACTTCAAGATTCAGACCGACCATAAGCCCCTCTTGTTGCTAAATCAAATGAAGGGTGAAAACCCCAAACTTCTTAGGTGGTCCATTTCCCTACAGGGGATGGACTTTACAGTGGAGCACAGACCAGGGAATGACCATGGCAATGCAGATGGTCTCTCCAGGTATTTCCACTTAGAACAGGAAGACTCACCTGGTCAAGGTTAGTTTAATATCCCTAAGTTATGTAGGAGAGTAGGGTCTGCAATCCTATGGTTACCCCAGATTTTTGCTTTTTGCTTCACTGGTTTATGACTTTCCCTGGCTGTGGGCCTGCTAATCAGACCCACAGCCTAGCTGTTCTTTCTCTAAATTGACAACCATGTACTTTAGGTGCATTTACCAATTGGTATTATGACACCTTATCAGCCCCTGTACAGTGTACCTTAGGTACCCAGGGCATAGGTGAACCCAAGGCCTACCAGGGGCTGAATCATGTATTATGCCACCCCTGGCTGGCCATCTAAACAGACACAACTGGCTGGTAAGACAGCTGGAGCAAGGTGGTGTAATCACCCTTTGCTGTAGATATAGTATACCTATATCTAACCCCCAAAATGGACACATATACTCCTATCAGTCACTTCTATGGCAGGCCTTATCAATCCTGAAGGCAGAGTGCTTGGAATTATGTGAGATGGTGCTCTGGTATGAGCTGAGCCCGTCTGCAGCTTGCGGAAACAAGTCCTAATAGCTGTTCCATGATAACGCTATACCATATACTCTTAAGTGCATTATAATCCTCGCGGTTGAATGCTAACTTTGGTATAGCATTATCAAAACATGTCGAGTAAGGTGTCATACAAATTGGAATACTACCCCTCGCCAATTCTGGCAACGGGGGTAGCATTCCACCCTTTTAGAGGGACACGACATGTATGTAACTGAGAACCCCGGTTAAAGTTAACTCTAGCCTTAGCATCACAAAATGGATGCTGCCACCACAGACACAAGTCTGACCTCCTGCTGCTGGGAGTCCTTCCAGCGAGGGAGGCCTGGACAAAGGGTTTCCTGCCTTGGGAGGTGCTAGCACCACCCCAGACAGGATTTTGTGTATTAGGTAGGACAGGCCTGAAAGGAATGAGACATGCCTGGGGTTCACAAGGTGCCCTGTGCATACACCGGTTCAAACCAGTTGCTGGGGCACTCCAGCCCCAGCTCTGGCGCGAAACCGGACAAAGGATAGGGGGTGTAACCACCCCCCTTCCTGGTCCCACCCATGGGAGGGACCTAGTCACAGTACAGCCCCCTTTAGGAGAATAAAGGTAGGAGCTGGACACATTCCAAATTAGATTATCCTGAACAACTTTACAAGAAGAAACTCTGGACTTCGACGTTCTGCTCCACAGAAGACTGAAGAATCTCCCTTGTGGACAAGGAGTGTCCACCCTGCAACTGCAGGCACCATCAAGCATCCTAGCGGTTCACTTTGTCGTCCTTCCTGCCGGAACAAGACTTCAGAGCCCGACGAGATCCGAACTTCCAGACCTCTCCGACCTCAACCTACATCTGCAGCACAGCTGAGATCCGTGGGTGCGACGAGACACGTGGGACCGGCCATCTTGAAGAAACTGCACTTCGCTTCCAGCACGACTTCAGAGGCATCCTCGAGAAAGTGCTTTGGGGATTGAGAAGCCCCAGCCCCGAGCAGCTCCTGCACCGAAGACCAGCCCTCCAGCATCCACAAGATCTGCGTGGGGCCCTTTTGCTTGGTTGCTGCTCGACGCGTTGTCTGGTCACTTGCCGGCTGGCTAGTGGCCTCCTAGATGACTATCCTTGAAATCTTCACTGCTGGTCTGGTTGCTCCAGACTGGCCCTTGCTCCCTTCCAAAAGAGGAGCACCCCGGACCCTCCTGGTCCGCTTCAGATGCCGTTTCCACTCACCGCGTGGGTTGCCTTTGCCAAGGCCTGTAGACTCCAAATCCGGATCCGACACCGCCAACAGCGAGAGCCTGCGTGGGACAGCTCGTGCCTCCATCCTGGTCGTTGAAGACACCTCCTGGTCCACGTGGCTGCAGAGACAAGCGTCCACTCTTCACCTGATCGCGACGACAGCACCTGGTTCCTTCCTGGTTCCACACCGGTCACTGGCTAGTGACTTTGAACACTGTCCCCTCTGCTTTCAAGTCCTCTTCTTCCCCGATCCACCCTTGGATCGCTCCGGACATCTTCCACTTAGTTGCCTGCAGCATCTTTCTTCAAGGCTCCATTGACTTCGACGCGGATACCCGACACACTATGCACCCGCAGCCCGTGGGTGAGGTAACAAGAGCATTTCGGTGCTCAAGGGTAGATTAACTCTCCTAGTGTCCAGATTTCCAGTCGTTTTAGTCCTAGATAGTAAAGACCGTCCGTACTTACCTTTTTCTTAAACTGTACTGTCCATTGACTTTGTTCCGCATCTCACGTGTGAGTTCACACTCTGCACACGCGTCCCGTGGGCCTCCTATTACTTACCTGAGGTTAGGATAGTGTACTCCCAGCGAACCTACAGCCTCTGGATAGCTCCATTCCTTCTATCGATTTCCTTATACCATTTACTTAGTATATGGTTTGTCGTGCCCCTACGGCACCATTGTAATTTCGTGCAACTTATCGTATTTTTCCTACGAGATTGTCATGTGCTTAGCCCCCCTGATCTCATAAAGAGTTCAGAGGTGTTTGTTATTATTAAATATATTGTTTATTTTCATAACAACCTGTGTGGTGTCCTTTCATCTGGTATTCAAGGGGTTATATGTTGTAAAACAGCTGGCTTCACATGCCAAAAGAGTTTAGCCTAAGACTGCTTTGTCCATGCTACCATTAGGATAGCTGGTCTATAAGGTTGACTTACAACCAATCACCATAAGGGTTGTTTGGACTGATACAAGGTGATCACTAGAACTAGTGAACATCATATATCAGGCCAACTTCTCACAGGTGGTCCCTGTACTACCGCGTCTAGATAAAAAGTACAAAGAGCCTGAGGATGGTCCAGCTACCTTGACGGGCCACCCAAGACAGGACTCTGTAATTTCTCAAGCGGCGCAGAGAAAATCCCGCAACTCCTCAGCTCCTTTAATAACTCCTCCAGACAAGGAAGGAAGGAGTTCGGACAATGCCGGGAAGAGATTCTCTTCAATGGCGAGTCTTCTGGTGCGGGCAGCTAATGCCCTAGCAATATTGGGCAGACACTGTTCCTGGATCAGCTTCCTCCAGAATCAAAAGTAGAAGCAAAAAAGGTCTTACAAGAAGGGGAGGCGACATCAATGGAGGTCATTGACTGTGCCATGGACATTGCCACGACGGCGTTTCTTTCTTTGGCTGGAGCTGTGGTCCTTCGTCGCCAGGGGTGGCTGAAAGCGACCTGGTTTCAACCCGAGATCCAAAATAAGATCCTGGATCTTCCTTTTGATGGAAGCACTATTCGGGAAATTGATTGACGACACTCTCCAAGACATCAAAAAGGACACTGTGACCGCCAGATCTTTGGGTATGCTTCAGTACCGCAAAACTCCTTTTAAAGGGTCCAGAGGCAAAAGTACAAACTACAGAGGATCTTGCCAACAACAGAAATACTCATCCTACGGCTCAGGTTCGCAACAATACCGCCAGCCTTATCAACAAAGGAGGGCCAATCCTCCAATTACTCCAGGCCTAACAACAGAGGAAAGCAGGCTCGCCAGGGACGTGGTACGTCCAAGCGACAATAGCGGCCTCCTGGTTCTTCCTACTGTACCCTCCTCCAAGAAGTCATCAGTGGGAGGCAGGGTATCCCAATACCTTCAGAATTGGTCCAAGATAACATCGGACCGTTGGGTGCTCAACATCATTCGAAAGGGCCATACCTTAGAATTCACTCAAATCCCACCACCCAAGCCCCCTGCAGCCATTCCATCAAAACACCTGCGTCCTCTGCGGCTCGAAGTTCATCAAATGCTCCTGAAGGGGGCTATAGAGCCGGTTCCCTCTGACCAAAAAGGACAGGGATTCTATTCCAGGTTCTTCCTGGTAAGGAAGACGCTAGAGAAATGGCGCCCCATTTTAAATCTCAGGGAGCTCAACACCTATCTCATCTCCCTGTCTTTCCGGTTGGTCTCTCTTCAGGACATCCTGCGGATGATCAATCCGGGGGATTTCATGGCCACGCTCGATCTCGAGGATACGTACTTTCATGTACTGATTCACCCAGCACACAGAAGATTTCTACGATTTACAGTAGCCAAGAGCCACTTTCAATTTAAGGTTTTACCCTTTTGGTCTTCGCTCAGCCCCGAGGATCTTCACGAAGGTGCTTGCGCAAGTCACAGCATTCCTGCGAAGGAATCATTTTTTAGTCTTCCCTTACCTGGACGACTGGTTGATGAAGGCCCCGTCCAGGGGAGCAGTGTGGGACGCTGTTCAGGCATGTACAAACCTGTTTCAAAATCTAGGACTCACTTTAAACAAAGACAAATCATCTCTTGTCCCATCCTGGAAGGCACTTTTCTTGGGAGCCATCCTGAACTAAAAACTCTCAAAAGCTTTTCCAACCCTAGAACGGTGGGAAAAACTGCAGACCATGGCTCTGGACTTACAAAAAAGAAGGTGTCTTTCAGTACGCCGCTACAAATCTCTGCTGGGGGTAATTTTGTCATGCATACTTCTGATTCCTCACTGCAGACTGCAAATGCGTCCTCTTCAGGAGCAACTGGACATCCAATGGAAACAGATTCACGGATCATTCGACAACAAGTTGACCGTCACTCCGACAATGAAAAGAGCCGCCCTGTGGTGGACAGACCAGAGAAACGTGTCCCAAGGTCTATCCTTCGTAAGCGATCCGTCTCCTCAAGTAGTGACAATGGATACGTCGTTGGATGGTTGGGGAGCGGTGTTGCAAGACCTGCATGTCAGTGGCCATTGGTCTCCTCACGATCGTCGGCTCCACATCAATCTCTTGGAGCTAAGAGCAATAAAACTGGCTCTACAAGCCTTTCTCCCTCGCCTAAGAGCTTCTCAATTTCTCATCAGGACGGACGACACCACGGCCATGCATTACGTGAAAAAGGAAGGAGGAACCAGGTCTCTCCCGTTGTCGCAGGAAGCTCAAGAGATCTGTGAATGGGCGATCCTTCACGGGATGTCGCTGCAGGCAGAACACTTGCCAGGAATTCTAAACGAGAATGCCGACAGACTGAGCAGGTTATCCTCAGTCAGTCACGAATGGGAGCTAAACCAGCGAGTTCTAGAAGAGGTCTTCCGCCAGTGGGGCAGACCTGCAATAGATCTCTTTGCCACGCCGACCAACAAGAAATGCCGGTCTTATGCAAGCAGGCTTCACCACCGAGGATCATTGGGGAATGCGCTTTCCATAGCCTGGTCAAGGACATTTGTCTACGCCTTTCCCCCCATCCCAATGATCCCGAGTCTTATCAGGAAGTTCAAAGTGGAACCATGCAGGATGATCTTGATAGCCCCTGCTTGGCTGAGACAGTTCTGGTACACAGAGCTCCATCTGTTGTCGCTAGCTCCTCCTCTCCCCATAAGGACTATTCCAGACCTTCTCACAATGTCCGAAGGACAGATTTGTCATCCAGATCCACAGTCATTACACCTGACAGCATGGCTCTTGAGCAGCGAGAATTTATGAATCTCCCCATCTCGAACGAAATTAAAGAAGTCCTCTCCCAGGCGAGAGCTCCTTCCACGAACAAGACTTACCGCCTCAAATGGAAGAGATTTTGCATTTGGTGCACGAGAGAGAAAATTGACCCCTTTTCTTCAAAACCTCATCAGCTTCTGCCTTATCTCTTGTCCTTGGCTAAGTTGGGCTGGCCCATTCATCCATAAAAGTTCATTTGGCGGCAATTTCAAGGTACAGACGGTCTGAGTCTGGACCTTCGTTGTGGTCTTCCAGGATTGTTAGGCAATTTCTAAAAGGCTTGTTCCGGGTCTATCCACCAGAGAGGCCTCCGCCGCCTACTTGGCACCTGAATCTAGTCCTCACTCAACTCATGAAAAGCCCATTTGAACCAATTCATCGATCAGACATAAAGTTCCTTTCATGGAAATTGGCTCTCCTTCTTGCCCTCACATCGGCAAGACGTATTTGGGGAATTGCAGGCTCTCACAATCCAAGAGCCTTTTCTACAATTCAAAAGGAACACAGTTATCTTGAGAACTAACCCAAAGTTCATACCCAAAGTATTTTCGGACTTCCACTTGAACGAGCTTGTTATTCTTAAGGCTTTCTTTCCTCACCCGGCTGCACCAGAGGAGAGCTTGCTACAGTCTCTGGATGTAAAACGATGTTTAAAATTCTATTTGGATCGCACCAAAGGATTTCGGAAATCCTCCCAATTGTATGTTGTTTTTGGTGTTCCGAGCAAGGGTCTCCCTCTGTCAAAGCAGGGGATTGCAAGATCCAGCATCAGGTAAACCACTGACTGCCAGGGTTCGAGCACATTCCACAAGATCAGTGGCTTCATCAACAGCCCTCTTCGCGGGTGTGCAGATTAAGGACATTTGAGGAGCTGCTACCTGGAGCAGCGTCTACACCTTTACTAAGCATTACTGCTTGGAATCCTTACAACAAGAAGATACGGCAGTGGGCCAAGCAGTCCTGAGGAACCTCTTCCACTAATTGGTGAGCTTTCCTTTCTATCCCACCTTCCGTTATTTTGCACATTTTGTATCTTTATGTCATGTTGGCTATTGCAATGTATGTTATGACACAAAATGTGTTTTATATTGCTAACTGCTACTCTCATACAAAAGCATGGGAATCTATGACAGTTCCAATACTGGGGCAAGAAAACAAGTTACTTACCTGTAACTTTAGTTCCCCAGTATTGGTAACTTTCATAGATTCCCATGCGCCCACCCACCTCCCTAGGGAAAACTCACCCTTCAGCAGATATGGTGACTGTTATACAACGGCTACGAAAATCTGAGGCTCTGACGTTCCTTCAGGAGGGTTCTAAGGAGTGAGGCTCTTCTGATTGGCTGATGCCTAGTTTGGTCTCTTTTACACAAAGAAGTGGATATGCTACAAAAGGGAATGAGGCCTAGGCCTTTTTCTTTCTCTTTTGTACCTACTGCTATGTTATTTTTGTTACCGAGACTCCCATTCCGACGATGTGGAATGATACAAAAGCATGGGAATCTATGAAAGTTACCAATACTGGGGAACTAAAGTTACAGGTAAGTATTTACAATATTCTCCACCTGAGCAATACTAGCAATATGTACAAGAATCAATCAACCAAAGAATACGCTTCAATTTAATGACAGTAGAAAATATTATCCAGTAAATCTTCTTTATTTCTTCATTTTCTTTCAGTCACTCAGTACCAGTATTTTCATAATATATTGTTCATTGCCTTTGCCATGCCAACACGTGTTTCGTCCAGCTATACAGCTTATGGACTTCGTCAGGGCAGTAACTATCAAAGGTCTGTAGATTGGCGAAAGCAAAAGGTGTTTAAAATATTTTGAATCCTAATTCTTCAAACAAACGGTCCTTCCACAATCTGTAATCATATCGTAATCATACGCTCTTGTATAGCGCCTTATCACCAAGGCGCTTGCTTTGGGAACCCGTCCTGGTCTTTCTCTGCGAGATTACCCCTTCTGGGCATCACCAAGGTGAAGACCAGGCATCCCATCGCGGTGGGGCCGTAGTGGAGATTAAGCAAGCTATTGCCCAGAGTTGTAGAGTGTGAACCCACAATTCGAGTAGGCACCGAGGCGAGAATTATCGAGTCCGTGGACATTATGAGCTCAAGACCCTGCCGCGTCGGGAATTGAACCCTGGTCCCGGGTCTGACCTCTGCATCAGGGTCTGCCTCCTCTAACCGGTGAGCCACACTTCTCTTCACTTCACTTCACTGTATACTCTTTAACAATAGTGCTGGTATAAAGCCGATGATCCCATCCTCTATGTTCAAATATTCACCGTAGCGGGTACATCAACTCGGAGATTTTAAGGAATCGAGAATTCTCAGTTAAATCTGATAGAGTATTTATATTCTCTGCATTTAGGAGTCTTTTCGGTAACGGCGTCTAGCTAGGATTCAAAATATTTTTCGTGAGATTGCTGAGCTTATTTGCATATTTACCAAATAGAAAGGATAACAACTGTTTCATTGCTCATTTTATTTAGTTTACTTTAATCCTTTTTCATTCTGACATACTTATGATTAATGTGATTTAAAGGCAATACTTATAATCTGAAAAGAGGCTGTTTACCACGTAATGTGTCTAAAGGGGATTTAACCTTTTATGTTCAGAATCAGTGACATTGATATTTGATGATACAAAGAATGTTGTCTGGTTGCATAACAAAATCGCCACTCTGGAAATATGTTTTGAAAGACCATGTAGACAAAGGGTAATGACAATAACAAACCCCGCCTAATGAGCCCCAAGCTTAAATAGAAAGAAAGGGCTCACCGCATTACTTGAGAAGATCTTCAAAGACCAAAATACCAGAACTCCGGTAGAAAGCTCCTCACCTGGTGGCGTCAGAGGAATAGTGAGCACAGAAAGCAGGGTGTGGTCCCTGACGTTAACGTGGCCATGACCCATCACAACTCACCCATTGCATGCTAGGAAATGCAGTCCAAAATATAGAAAGGTTGCATATAACACAACAGAAGGAGTAATACTGGCCCTGTAAAACAGACAATACATGTAAAAAGGACTAATCACTAGACTCATTCTCTTATGACATCAAGTCAATGAATACATGACTTTTAGGCATGATTTCAAGATACAATAATGTACATGAACCAGGCAAGGCATATTAACGTAAATGGGAGCTGAGCAACCACCAACGGCTCAAAGAAGCAGACACATGCGTTTTGCAACAAAGCAGTTTTGCGCACAATGGTATGCATGAACGGGAGATGAGTATGGCAGACCCTAGACCGTGTGGTGCCACCTAGTTCTGACAGTACTCCCCCCCTCCCAAGCGCGGTCTAGGGCCTGGCTTTTGAGGATTTTGGAGGTGGAAGCATCATATCAAACGGTGGTGCATGAACAGGATGCTTGTTTCCGGTCCAGGGAAGACATGGCTTGGCAGTTCGGGCTGGACTGTTCCCACGAGGCACAGGGTCAGACTGATTTGCATATCGCCATGTCTGAACTGGGGTGGCTGAGTGAACTAAAGAATGGTGCTGAATTAAAAGCAGATCAGTTGACTGGGGGTGAGTGTTTGATTTGTTCAAGCGCTCCGTCCATCATCCCCTTTTGTATCGCATGAACGTTTTTAGCCTGTTCCCACAAATCATTTTCAGGCCCATAACCTTTCCAAGAGATTAAATACCACAAATTTGAACCTCTAAGTTTTGAATCCAACATGTCTTGCACTTCGGATTCCCAGTGTCCTTGGACTAGAAGTGGTGGCTGGACGTTCAGAGGTTGTGTTTAAGTGTGGAACACTGGATGAATTTGCATAGTACTAGCCAAGAGTAATTTGACAGTGACTGGATTAACTTGACAAACAACTTTGTATGGTCCAACACATTTCGGATGAAACATACTTTTTGTTTTAAAAACAAAGTTCTTTGTAGACAACCACACTTTGTCTCCTGGACTATAAAGTGTACCTGGTCTGTACTGTTTATCATATTGTTCTTTATATTTTCTTTTAGCTTTAAGACGGTGTTTGTGAATCTGATGATGAATAGTTTGCATACGGCGGACTGTGTCTTGTACTGCAGGTATGTCTGAGCTTTCTTAGGTAAGGCCAAAGGAATGGTATTGGGAACATATCCATATAGACTTTCAAAGGGAGACATACCAGTGGATGAATGAGGTGCTGAATTGTAGGCTAACTCTGCCATCCTGAGTAAATCTAACCAAGAGTCTTTTGCTCCAGAGGCATAGCAACGTAAATACTGCTTTAGCGTTTGATGAAGGCGCTCAGTTTTGTCGCCTGTTTGTGGATGATAACAAGTTGACATAGTTGACGTGATTTGTAAGCTTTGACACCACTGTTGCCAAAACTTAGAAAAAAACTGGGACCCTCAAACGGGCAAAAGTACAGAAAGCAAACCATGTAGCCTTATTATGTGTTGTAAGAATATCTGTGCCAATTGACCCGATGTTGGTAAGTTTTTACATGCAATAAAATGTTAAACTGTCAATGACCACTAAAATAACTGAGTAATGACGTATTATAGGTAACCCAGTGATGAAATCCAAAGAGACATTTTCCCACGGAATGATGGGCGTGGGAAGAACTTCCAGCAATCCTTTAGGCTTGCTATGATCAGTTTTATATCGTGCACAAGTCTCACATTCGTGAACCATTCTTACAATGTCTGTAGTCGTGGTTGGCCACCAAAAAGTGGGAAGATATACTTGTTTTCCATGAAAAGGTATTCCTTCTTTAATCGATTGCAAGATCCACTGTGACCAAGAAGAAGGGGGAAAACTTGCAAATATTTAGTCCAGAAATTGATCTGCTGTCAAAACACATACCACCTTGGCAGGGTTCATGATAGATTGAGGAAACCCTTCCAGTGTATGTAAAGAAGAATCTTTTCTGGATAACGCATCAGCTTTTTTGTTATTAAGCCCTGGTCGATAAGTTACGATGAAATCATATTCCGCAAAGAACATCATCCAACGTAATTGTCGTGGAGTTAAGAGTCTAGCTGAACTCATAACCTGTAGATTTTTATGGTCTGTATATACTGTTACAGTGAAGCGTGCCCCCAAAAGATAATGCCGCCATTCTTTAAAAGCATCATGGATAGCAAGCAATTCTTTTTTCTGCTATTGTATAGTTCTGTTCTGCTGGGTTCAGTTTTCTTGACATATAGGCCACAGGATGTAATTGGCCTGAGTTTTGATTTCTTTGAGATAAAATGAGGCGTCTGCTTCAATGATAAAGGGTTCCTGAACATC
Source organism: Lissotriton helveticus (assembly GCF_964261635.1). NCBI lineage: Eukaryota > Metazoa > Chordata > Amphibia > Caudata > Salamandridae > Lissotriton > Lissotriton helveticus. Next base: position 1,793,164,555 of record NC_136068.1, read on the forward strand.
TGGATGCATTAAAATTGGCGCAGCAGTGCATGCTTGCTTCAAAGCTCGAAAAGCTGAATCTGCTTCAGAAGTCCACTCAAACTTAACCTTCTTTCGTAGTAATCGAGTGATAGGAGGTACTACAGAGTAAAAGTGATCAATAAAACGTCGATAAAAATTCGCAAAGCCCAAAAAGCATTGCACATCTCTGAAGGTTTTAGGAACTGGCCATTCTGCAACAGTTTGTATTTTCTTATCAGTCATTTTCATTCCAGATGGTGTAAGAATTACTCCCAAAAATTCAACTTGAGTGACATGAAAATCACACTTTGGTAATTTGCAATATAAATTATGCTTCTGAAGAGTAGTCAAAACCTTTTTAACATGGCTCTCGTGAATGTCAATGGTGTCTGAATAGATCAAAATGTCATCTATATAAACAATGACAAATAGATCTAAGAATTCTCGTAAAACGTTGTTAAGAAATAACTGAAACGCAGCTGGGGCGTTACAAAGCCCAAAAGGCATGACCAAATATTCAAAAAGTCCATATCGTGTTTTAAAGGCGGTTTTCCACTCATCTTCTTGTCGAATAAGTACCAAATGGTGCGCACCCCGAAGGTCCAGTTTAGTATAGATTACCGCTGTCTTCACCTGATTCAACAGAACAGGTATTAATGGAAGGGGGTATTTGTTCTTTACCGTGATTTTGTTTAAGGCCCTATAATCTATACACGCTCTCAATTCACCATTTGCCTTAGGTATGAAAAATAAAGGAGATGCTGCTGGTGATCTGGATGGACGTATAAAACCGCTTTCCAAATATTGATCAAGGTATTGTCGCAAATGCTGATTCTCTTTTTCTGATAGCGCGTAAATACGGCAATTTGGTATACAGGATCCTGAAACCAGATCTACTTGACAATCATGTGTCCGATGTGGTGAAAGAATGGCTGCTTTGACTTCACTAAACACTTCTTGAAATTGTTTATAAGGGGTTGGAAGAACAGTTTCTTTTCTTCAGCCGTAGCTATTTGCCCTAGCACTGGTTTTGTAAACTCCAAGCATTTGGAATTACAGTGATTGGACAGAAACACAAGTTCTCTTTTTTGCCAATCAATCATGGGATTGTGAAAACAGAGCCAAGGCATTCCTAAGATTAAACCATACTGCGGAGCTTGAATAACATCAAATTGAACTTCCTCAATATGTTTCTGTTCTTTAGCATCAATAAAAGATATGTGAATCTTTGATGTTTGCATAGTAACCCGCCCTCCAGACTATATTTTCCAATCAACTGCTTGAACAATCTCAAGAGTTTCTTTTTTCTCACATATGATGTGCAATCTTTGGGCCATTTCAAGATCTACAAAGTTTCCAGTGGCTCCGGAATCTATTAAGACTTCCATTTGATGTACTGTAGTGCTCAATGTGATTAATACTACTAACTGAAAGTGAGCTTTATAATTTTAAACACAAGCATTCACTGAAGGGAAAGCAATGGTTCCCAAGAGATCCCCTCCTAAACATCTTGGGCACATTAGTTTTCTGAACTCTTGTCTGTTGCTACCACCACTGTTTTATTATTACTTTAGGTCTTTCCTTTGGGTTTTATGGAACAGTCTTTGACAAAATGTCCCTTTTGGCCACAATGCAAACACTGCCCTTTTTTTTCCGTCTGGTTTCTATTTCATCCTTAGACAATGGCTGAGGAAGGGTTCCTATCTCCATGCGTTCTGCAATGGAATCTGAAATACTGGGTTGTATCTTGGGTCTGTCGAATCTCCAACTGGGTTTGTCAAATTTTCTCTTATCTGTTTTCCTTTCAGACAGCCTATGATCAAGTCGTAACGTTAAATTTATTCATTCGGGGCATGTCGTTGGTTGCGGATCAATTTGAGCAAGAACATCTTTTAGCTCATCTTTCAACCCTTGATAAAAGAGAGCTGCTCTTTTTTCCTCCAGCCAAGAGGTTTCTGAAATTAGCCTATTGAAATGTGATAAGTACAAAATCAAGTCTCTGTTTCCTTGTCGCACTGTAAGAGTTCTCGATCTGCTGACAAAGACACTGCACGTCTATCAACATTTTTTTCAAATTCCTCTACAAATCTTTGCCAATTATATAATAATAGACTGTCCTGTCACACCAAAGGGACAGCTCAAGTTGCTGCATCCCCCGAAAGATAGGAAATCAAAAAGGCAATTCTAGATTGGGGATATGGAAAAGCAGCAGGACTACAAGTGAAATGTAATTCTATTTGAGTCAGAAATATTTGAACCTTAGAGGGATCTCCAGAGAAACGTTCAGGAGGAGCTAGCGGAATTGGTGCAGGAACGGTAACTGCTATATTGGTGGACGCTTGCGTCTTGGCTCTGGACGCTCCTTGGGAATCTTGAGGGAGAGGTGTACTGTGTTGTTGTATGCGATGTACCGCATTAGAAAGAAATGCAGTTGCGTTTTTAGCTTCCGCTAAATCTTCCTGCATTTGCACTATAATCTTCATTAAATTATGTGAGGTGGCCATTGAATTATCTCACTCAGGCCGGGAGGAATAACATTCTTGGGCTCACTATTCTGTCAGATGTAGCTTCCTCAGGGTCTGATGCGATGACAGAATGGCCCACCTCTCAATACCTTTAACTCTGATTTTAGCTGTACAGAGTATTGAAGTGATCAAGCGGGGGAAGGGATATTAGGAAGGGAACAGCAGGGAAGGAGATCTGCAAAATAAAAGTTAGTAGACAACAAGCATTTAACAATTCTAAACTGAACTTTACAACTATCCAAGTTGTAACCTTCATTGAATTACAAAGCTGAACTTTTTGTCATTTACCTTCTGACTGTTCAACTGCGCCAAAATAATTGTTAGGTAGGACAATGCACATGGTTGACACGAGGCAGTGTGTGGCAGACAAAATGGCTGCCGTGAATACAAAATGGATGCCGCCAAATGTCAAGATAACGGTCAAAACTCGATGTCTTTTGCTAACGCTCAATTCAATCGACGTTATAATACAACAGACGACCCTTTTAGCGTTAGCTAAAGACATAGGCTCTTTTAGGATAATCCGTGCATTCATCTCATATATCTATGCACATTATATTGGTTACTTCCTTGTCCACTATTTGTTGCGCTTTTACGGCGTTTCGTCTGGACGGTATGCAGGCAGTTATGCACATAGAACATAACATTGGGCCACAGTGTATACATAGGTAACAGGTGAAAATCAATCCAACTGCAATACACAGGATAGTCAATAATTTCCAACCCCAAGCAGAAATCAGAGCCCAAAACCATCCCGCAAATGTCCAGGTACCATTCTTCTCGTGAATATCAGAAGCTATTTTATGCAGTTTAAGAATTGCTTCATAGACAGAAGGCGAGTTGTCAGGTATGTACACGAAACGACTACTTCCGATCACCTTACATGCTCCTCCTTTATCTGCCAACATAACATCCAAACCATGCGGTTCTGGAGAGTTACAATTCTAGCAATTTGTAGTTCTTCAGTAATATTGCCAAGTGCTACATCAGTTTCATTAGTGACAGCTTCCACTACTCTAGTTAAACGTCGTATTTTCCTGCTGTTTAAAGCAGCACCTACAAACGGGAACAGGCCTAAATTAAAATCAACATATTGTTGCAGACTAGTGTCCGTCTGATCAATATCATCAACTCGAATTGTTCGTTTATATCGATTCATAGAAATATTTTGGAACAGTTTAAAATCTCGGTGATAAGAAGCAGGTGCAAGGAAAATAGGTGGCAATAAGAAAGATACATAACAAACACCAGACCACCCTATAGGCAGTCTATGATAACCATGACTTCCACATACTAGATATGTGTTATGTGAAGCTAAAATTGTACTATTGTTTATTCCATCTAAATTTAACACAACAACACAGTCGCTGGTCCCTACTGGAATTCGTCCAATACTTTGTACGCACAAATTCGCCTTTGTACGTGTTACAGTAATTACAGATTCATTGTTCGTGGTAGAGTCTCTCGTATGCGTGAAAACATAAGGTGTAGAAGCAGTGGGCCCGATTCACAGAATGAACTTAAGACTAAATCCTGAACTTACTACTATTCGGTATTCACAGAATGCACTTACTTCTTTCGGGATTCACAGAATAAACTTACTACTTTCGGTATTCACAGTATAGATTTAAGACTACTAACTCTAAGTCCGAAATCGGGGAGTAAATTCCGGCCCGGAGGCGGAGCTTCCGGCTTGGGGGCGGAGCTTGCGGCCCGGAGGCGGAGCTTCCGGCTCGGAGGTGGGGATTTTTGCCATGCTGAAATCTCCAACTCTGGGCCGCAAGCTCCGACTCTGGGCCGGAAGCTCCGCCTCCTGGACGCAAGCTCCGCCTCTGGGCCGCACCCAAGCCGGAAGCTCCGCCTCCGGGACGGAATTAACTTGATTATTCAAAGTGAAACCGAACAAATATCGGCTATCAGAATGAATAGGGATCGAGAAGAAAGCATTCTTCAAATCGATCACAGTATGTGGTAGCAGTCGGAGGGACTAAAGTAAGAAGTGTGGTAATGTCTGAAACCACAGGGTATTGTGGTATCACAATCTTATTCACCTCCCTCAAATCAATAATGAACCTGTAAATTCATGTATCTGAATCTTTCTTCAGAATCGGAAGAATCGGGCTGTTACAAACATTGTATGGGACCTCTTCAACAACCCCAACTTGTATTAGATCATGCACAATTCGTATGAGTGCTTCCTCTCCCTCCTGTGAAATACGATATTGTGGTAAACGAGGTAACACAGCTCCCTCCTTGACACTAATCTGGATCGGAGGAATAACCATCTGACCCACATCAGTGTCTGTGGTAGCCCATAAGGATGCAGGAAGTGACGCTACCGCAGCATCTTCCTGAATCAAACACATTCTATCAGATTTGATATAATTATCATTTAGAATGACACGCACCCCTTCAGGAAAACATCGTATTGTAGCTCTAAAGTGTTTTAACATATCAAGGCCAAAAATATTATCTGGAGTTTTCGGGGAAAGCAAAAATGGACATGGAGCATCGAATTTATCAACAGAAAATAAAAGTGGCTGGGACAATGGGCTAAGGGAAGGTGTTCCATCGAAACCTATCGAAGTAATAGTTGTGCCAGACAGGGGAGCCCTCGGAACCAATTTTTTAGACAAAGCGCTACGTGTAGCTCCTGTATCAACCAGAAACCAATCACTAGAGCCCAAAACATATGCTGTAACATAGGGACCCGTCTGATCTACTGGAACTTCAACTGATTCCTTACCCCATCCTAGGCAATCCTATGCATGAGCAGAATCATACGTACCAGAAGGGGCATAATCAGATACTTGACATTGGTTTCGCCGATCAAATGTGTTCTGTCTTTGTTGTGGACGGGAATTCGTATCAGATCTGGCTCGATCATTCGTATTAGCACGAGGCGCTGAGTAACCTGAGCCGGGCCATCCTTGACCCCGCTCCCGAGCCTCTCGTTGAGCCCGAAGCACTGGGCAATCTCGTGCCCAATGGCCGAGCTGTTTGCAATATACACATTGATTCGGAGCTATATTTGAACGGCCAGGAGAAGTATTGGAAGCTGTTCGCCACCTCTATCGTAATTTCGTTCAGGGCCCCTATCGTAACCTCTAGAAGGCGGGCCATACACCTGGGCTAACATAACTTTCGTTTTTAACTCTTTCGACTTCTTGTCCTCAGTCCCCTTCGTCTCTGCCTCCTGGCGCTCATAATACTGAGCCATTGTCAACACAGAGGCCGGAGAGGACGTAGTCCAAGAACTCTCGCTAGCTTTTAATCGACTCGCTATACTAGGTGTTGGACTTTGGCCCTTAGGGCAGGTTCACCCCGAGACTTTTTTGCTTGGAATGGTGACCTGGAGATGGTGATTTTAGGATTCTGCGCACTTTCACTGTGTCCCAGTGGAAAGTGCGTGCGCACTCTGAGTGCATGTGCTGAGCTAGGCCTGCCCGCCCATAGGAATGCATGGGGAATGTATGTGTCCCTGGTAGTTCCTGATGCGTGGGGTGTACAGGCTTGAGTCTGGTATGTGTGAACTCGTGTGAGTGAATGCTGCGCAACGGTGTATGCAGCATGTATGTGTCTAGTAGCGAAGCGCCATTTCTAGACATGGCTGTACGTGTGCTGTGAGGGTGCTGGCGTGTGATTGGCTGGAGCTGGCTGGCATGCCAGGCTCCAGGAAGTCTGGATGGGTCTGCCCGGTGGTGAGTGGGAGATTAGCATGAGTGATGTGTGGGAGGAGTGTACCTGTGTCCTGGATGGGCTGGGTTTTCCCCACACAATGCTGGCTCCGCCCCCCTGTGGTGTGTCTAATGACCCAAGCCCTGCCAGTGAATAGAGAGGGTGGTTGAGGTAAACAGGGTACTCAAGAACCAGCTGCGACTGGTTCCGCCCCCACTCTACACCCTTGAACAAAGGAATGCACTGTATAAAAATGGGGCTGTGTCCCCACAGAGGTTGTTCTCTTCCAGGATCCTGAGGGGGCTGCTGCTGCTGCTGCTGCTGCTGCTGCTGCTGCTGCTGCTGCTGGGCCAGAGGACCGCCACTTGGGCTGTCTCCCTGCCTGGAGACCCAGTGTGCTGGCTCTGGGCCCAGCCTTGCCCCCTGCCCCTTGAAAGGACTTTTTCTGGACTTTGGTCTGTCCTCTAGCGCTGGGAGCGCTGGAATTGCCTCTTAGCGCTTGGAAGCGCTTGCAGATTCCTCCTAGCGCCTGGGAGCGCTTTTGTTCTGCTATATCGCTTTGGAGCGCTTTCTTGTGGCTTGTAGCGCTGGGGAGCGCTTTATTTGCGGCCCTAGCGCTTAGAAGCGCTTTACTTATCGGCTAAGCGCTGGGAGCGCTGTCATTGCCCGTCCGCGGCTGCCCACGCCGCTTTTGCTGATTTCCGAGTCCCCTGGCAGGTGCCCACCCTGCCCGGGACATTGCCGCTGTTTCTGAATTATAATTTACCTCGAGGGAGGCCACCCCTCGTTAAATTAATCCCCCGCCTAGAAGTGCCTGAAACGGGCCGCCGCGCTGCCCGCGACGACCCGGAAGTGCAGGGCCCGTCGGCCAATCACAGCGCGGCCCCGGGGGAAGCGACCGGAAGTCCCGCCCCGCAGCCGCGACCTGGAAGTCAGGCAGGCCGGGGGCAGGAGAGAGGAAACCGGAAGCAGACGGGAGGCCACCCCGCGCTCCGGTAAGGACAGAAGCCGGTGTCTTTCCTTGTCTCCCCTCCCAGGCTCCCTAAGCGAGGGAGAGCCCAGGAGAGGGAGGGAGAAGTGTGGAGGGAGCCCCCGAGGAGCCCCCGAGGAGCGGGAGCTCCCGTGCAGAGCCGCCAGAGACCGGTGAGTGCCCGCCCCTCCCCTTCGGAGCGCGTCCCTTGTGCTTAGAGGCCCGGGGGGCCTCAAGTGATTCCCGAGTCCCCAGGAGGGGGACTCCAACGAAGCCTGAGAGAGGCTCCAACGAGCGGGAGCTTTTCTGTGAGCCCGAGAGGCTCTGGGGCATTTCCTTGTGTCCTGAGTCCCCCGTGAAGGACTCCACTCTCCGGCTGCATTTTCTTGCGAGCCCTGAGATGCTCAAAGATGGCACAATTGTTTTATGAGCCCTGAGAGGCTCTAGGGGGCATATCTTTGTTCTGGGGCATAGAGCCCAGTGAGGCTCCCACGTTGGCCCCAGTATTGTCTCACACAGCTGCCCAGCACTTCGTGGGCAGCTGCTCCGTTTAGGCCCTGACATTGGGACACATGGACAGTCACAGGTGGTGACTTGTGAGATTGGCGCAATTGTTATTGCTTACACCTCTGAATGTATTGTGATGCATCATGTGTTTTCCCCCTTACACCTCTGAATGAATGTTATGCATTGCATCATGTGTTTTCCTCTTACACCCCTACAGGTATTGTAATACATAGGTGGTTGTTTTCTCCCTAGTACAGGTGGTGCTAGTGAGATCCTGGTTACCAGTAATTACTGGTTGTGCGCTCTATTGTTATATTGTGTGCTATTTTGTGCTAAAGTAATTTTACTTTCTGAAAGTGCTACTTCTGATTCCTGACAGTGGTCCAGGTGGCCCTGTCTTGTACATATCCCTTGTAAATTCTGCCCGTGCCTCTGGCACATTGTAAAGTGTGTGTTTTATCTAATGTGTTTTGGTGTAATACAAAGGCTATTTTTATATAACCTTGTGTGGAGTTTCCTTTGTGGTGGGCCTTTGGTTGTTGTTGCTGGGGTGCGTGCGCGAATACTTAGCCTACATCGCCTCCAAGTTTAGCCTTGCTGCTCGCGCCACGTTACCTAGAGGGTGAGTAGGGGTTATCTTGGCGTGTAACTCCCTTGCCCTGACTTGGGTGTGGTGGTCTCTGACTGACTTTGGCGAAAGCCCTGGCCAGCCGGGGATCCCATTTCCAACACTAGGTAATAAATTTAAAACATATTTGTCCACAAACAGATGCCTCCCAGTATCGTCAGTAAGAGACTGACCGCTAACATCATGAAAGGCTTCCTCAAAACGAGTGAAGAAATCAGAAACCGATTCATCTGTTTTTTGCTTACACGATGCTAAAACAGTCCAATCAATCTTTTTAGGGGGATAACCGTTATAAGTTTGGTCAAAATACCTGCAGGAAGATCTAATATCAGTCTATGTGGTTTTTGGGCAGGCTCCCTATCTGCATCTATGCGCTCTATCACTTTCCATTCGGCCCCAAAAACAGTACGATCATCAATTTTACGAATGGTCCTCCACATATCTGGGGGTAAAATGAGACCGAAAAAACAAATCTATATCACATAAGGTCATAACACAAGAATTTAAAGCACCCTCGACCTCTTCATAAAAGGCAGCTGGATTTTTACGTGGATCAGGTAACGCATTTTTAAGTGCAATTACGTCTGCTCTATTCCAAGGAGTGTAAACTCAATTATAAATAAAGTAGCCCTTTGCATCGACAGACATTTTATCATCACTATCACCTGTTCCTTTAGGAGGAAAATACAAAGGCGCGGCTTCCCGCATGGGTTTCATGACAACTGATATCATCTTATCTGTCACGAAGATAGGACGTTGTGCCACTCCGGATGAATCAGTCTGTGGAACGGCGTCCGCAGCCTTTTTCTGCTCCTTCAACTGTTTCGCCTCATCTCGTAATTTAACCAGCCGTCTAACGAAATCGGGTGCCTGGGAAAAAACAAAAAGACCATCACGCATTTGTTTATGATCGGCTGCAATATCAGCAGGTTCTAAAACATCGGAACATTTCCGAAACTTGTTGATCACTTCATCGGCAAATGATGCAGTGAAACACATCCGCTCTTTCTCTGACCAATTCTGCAGATCGGTAGCAGAATGTGTGCTACGCAACGCTTTACGGGCAGCCTGTCTGATTTCAGCCGATCGTCCCGCAGGCAGCAAAGATCGGGAGTCCCGCGTTTTCTGCTGTTCCGAATCGGAATCCTCATCACCCTCGGCCGGTGCGGACGGAGTGATATACGGAGGTGGAGGTCGACCTAATAACAAAAAATCATCTTGTGGTTTATTAAGGACAGGATAGAGAGGCTGACGGACAGGATATTGGCCAGATATCTGTAACCTTCGTTCTCTTTCCTCTCGTTCCTGTATTTCTTTCGTTTCTTTCTTTCGTAACTCCAGCGCTTTCTCAAACACAGTCTTTCGCTGTTCTTTCTCAATCAACGCTTTCTCACGTTTCTCCTGCTGTCGTACTTCTTTCTCCCACATTCGCAAGCTCTCAAACATATCACGCCTAGACTTTCGCTCAAACAGCGCTCCACATATTCAACCTTTCGCGCATCAAACGACCCATACAATGGCCAACATAACTCAGGATCCTTTTTGGTGTACTTGTGCCACAACGTGCTGTACATTATGGCAGGAATACCAAACTACACATACATATCTCGATTAGGAGTCCCCTCGGGGGGAGCCGGCTGTGATTCCTCAAGTCGTAAACTGGCGCCACCAAACAAGCAGCACATCTTTCGAAGTGCGCGGCAAACAGGCATTGCTTCAAAAATAGTGCAAAATATACACTACCATAGGTAAAGAGCGCTTAAGGTACTTTCTTAGTACGACGCGCTATACATAGGAAGAGGCGGAGAAAACGCTGTGCATCGCCTGCCTATATGAATTGCAACCCATATATTGCTACATAGGACCCAAACCAAACCAAAGTAGACAAGTCTATCCAAATACAAAGTGCTCGGGTAAGCGTTCCTCAAACTGCCTTACCAATACGGGAGCCTCAACATGCCAAAACCTACAACAGGCGGCAAGCGCCGCAAGTGACTCTTACCAATCGTAGGCTGTCCAGGTTCCAACTGCCAAGTTTCAAAATTCGACCAAACGGTCACTGCATGGCAAACCAGCAGAAGAGATCTCAGTCGAGGACCGGCGCCACCTGGATGGTCGGATCAGAAAGTAAGGAAGGAACACCTCGGATACCAAGACAGGGTCTCATCTGGTAGCGATCGCGAGCCCAGCGAAGTTCCGAACCTTCATCACGACCAATCCTTCAAGCATCCGAGTCACCGATGAGCCCCACGTGCCGGCGCCAATTTGTCGTACAGGCCTCAGCCTGGCCCGCTAGTGCAAGGGGTACGCCCTTCTGCGCACGAAGTCCTTAGATCAAAGGAATAAGTTGGCACGGGAACTGGAATTGCAAAACATAGAATTTATTACATCTCATGAGATGGTGCTAAAGTTCAGACAGTACTCTTCGGCACTATGAGAAGTAGCACAAAGGGCTACCGGACACATGGTTTATTTATACCCACACAGGGGCTCAAAAGAAGGCGGTACAAAGCACAAAAGCACATTTCATGTCCATACAAGGCAATATCAAGAAGCAGAATCGAATAGTGGGAGGAGTTAACAGTCTTGGAACACATTCCAATCTAGGGCTAACCTTTAGCAGATGTGGACCCTAACGGTCAGTGGCAAAACACAGAGATACTATTAATAGCATGTTGCTGGGCAGATTCAAAGGCCATGAGCAGAGAGGTAGGACAACGCACATGGTTGACACAAGGCAGTGTGTGGCAGACAAAATGGCTGCCGTGAATACAAAATGGATGCCGCCAAATGTCAAGATAACGGTCAAAACTCGATGTCTTTTGCTAACGCTCAATTCAATCGACGTTATAATACAACAACGTTAAATGTATTATTTCGGGGCATGTCGTTGGTTGTGGATCAATTTGAGCAAGAACATCTTTTAGCTCATCTTTCAACCCTTGATAAAAGAGAGCTGCTCCTTTTTCCTCCGGCCAAGAGGTTTCTGAAATTAGCCTATTGAAATGTGATAAGTACAAAATCAAGTCTCTGTTTCCTTGTCGCAACTGTAAGAGTTCTCGATCAGCTGACAAAGACACTGCACGTCTATCAACATTTTTTTCAAATTCCTCTACAAATCTTTGCCAATTATATAATAATATACTGTCTTGTCACACCAAAGGGACAGCTCAAGTTGCTGTATCCCCCGAAAGATAGGAAATCAAAAAGGCAATTCTAGATTGGGGATCTGGAAAGGCAGCAGGCCTACAAGTGAAATGTAATTCTATTTGAGTCAGAAATATTTGAACCTTAGAGGGATTTCCAGAGAAACGTTCAGGAGGAGCTAGCGGAATTGGTGCAGGAACGGTAACTGCTATATTGGTGGACGCTTGCGTCTTGGCTCTGGACGCTCCTTGGGAATCTTGAGTGTACTGTGTTGTTGTATGCGATCTACTGTATTAGAAAGAACTGCAGTTGCGTTTTTAGCTTCCGCTAAATATTCCTGCATTTGTACTATAATCTTCATTAAATCATCTAAGGTGGCCATTGTATTATCTCACTCAGACCGGGAGGAATACAATTTGTGTGCTCACTATTCTGTCAGATGTAGCTTCCTCAGGGTCTGACGCGATGACACAATGGCCCACCTCTCAATACCTTCAACTCTGATTTTAGCTGTACAGAGTATTGAAGTGATCAAGCGGGGGAAGGGATATTAGGAAGGGAACAGCAGGGAAGGAGATCTGCAAAATAAAAGTTAGTAGACAACAAGCATTTAACAATTCTCAACTGAACTTTACAACTATCCAAGTTGTAACCTTCATTGAATTACAGACCTGAACTTTTTGTCATTTACCTTCTGACTGTTCAACTGCGCCAAAATAATTCTTATTGTCATTACCATTTGTCTACATGCTCTTTCAAAACATATTTCCAGAGTGTCGATTTTGTTCTGCAACCAGACAACATTCTTTGTATCATCAAATATCAATGTCACTGATTCTGAACATAAAAGGTTAAATCCCCTTTAGACACATTATGTGGTAAATAGCCTCTTTTCAGAATATAAGTATTGCCTTTAAATCACATTAATCATAAATATGCCAGAATGAAAAAGGATTAAAGTAAACTAAATAAAATGAGCAATGAAACAGTTGTTATCCTTTCTATTCGGTAAATATGCAAATAAGCTCAGCAATCTCACGAAAAGCTAAGCGCTCAAAATGTTCGGCAATATGCAAATTACTTTACAAGACGTTATCAATATTGCATTCTTATGTTCTATATGAGCCTTTACTTCCTACCTACAGAGTACGACCTACTCTGTCTTCTGTGTGAATGTGAAATAAGCTCGGGAAAAAACGATGCCTGAATAGCTGGATGCCAAATGAAGAGCTGCGGGAGCCGGCACGCACTTTCCGCAAGCTGAATGCCAAATGAAGAGCTGCGGAAGCCAGCCCTCTGCAAATGTTCCCGAAAGGCTTTAGAAGAAGAGAAACCCCGCTCAAATAGCAAGAAAGAGCTCACCTCATTACTCGAGAAAATCTTCAAAGACCGAAATACCGAAACTCAGGTAGGAAGCTCCTCACCTGGTGGCGTCAGAGGAATCATGAGCACAGAAAGAAGGGCGTGGTCCCTGACGTTAACATGGCCATTACCCATCACAGTACACCCATTGCATGCTGGGAAATGCAGTCCAAAATATAGAAAGTTTGCATATAATACAACAGAAGGAGTAATATTGGCCCTGTAAAACAGACAATACATGTAAAAAGGACTAATCACTAGACTTATTCTCTTATGACATCAAGTCAATGAATACATGACTTTTAGGCATGATTTCAAGATTCAATGATATACATGAACAAGCTCGATCGCCAGGCAGCAGAACTTTTAACTGAAATGAAGAATTTCGGTACAGTCTGTGCCCTGGGGAGGTTTATCCAAAGAGCAAAAGAAAACTTGACATGTGTCTAGTATCAATATGCCCTCCTGTTCGCACATTTTGAGATAAGATATTTGATTCAAAGGAAGGTTTAAGGATGCTGATCCAGAATTGTAAACTGATGTATTAATTGCCTGTGCCCGGGGGGAGTTTATATAAAATCTAAAGAAACGCGATCAGTTAGTAATGAAATGCTTGACTTATGGTATTGAAAGTGAGTTACTAGGTCAGAAATATGCTACAGGATTTTAAATCATGATTTTTAAGATGATGAGTCTAAGTAAAACTTTTATGATTGTAGGAATTGTATTTATGCTGATTTCATATGTTTAAGGACTGTGGTCTCCAAATAAACTTTGTCTTGAGCCGAAAAACGATCGCCACTTTCAAAACGCTGTTTGATAGCTATTGCAGCACATCGGAACAAAGAGCTAGAGTACTTCATCCTACCACACTGCACTGTACAGGAAATGCTGCCATTTAGGGCCATATGTATCAAGCCTTTTTCAATTCGCAAAGGCCGGAATTTGCCGAATTCCGGCTTTGCGAATCGCAAAAGGCTTTTTTGCATGTTTTGATATGTAAGAAAAATCACATCATAAGGAATCGCAAAAATTTGAGATTCCTTGTTTTGCTATAGCATTTAAGGAATCGCAATATTGCATTGATGTATGAAGCATTTTTCTATAGCGAATTTAGCTTAAGAAATCGCAATTTACCACCAACTTTCAATTGGTGGTAATTTGCGATTTCTTTTAACCGCTTCCGTGCGGCGCCGATTCCACCCCTGTGCTGGACATTCCAGAACAGGGCGCGGTCGTGACGGAACCGTTCAGTCATCAGCACAGCTCAGCCGTGACTGATGACGGAACAGTTCCGTCACAAGCATCGAAGGGGTTAAAAATGCACAAATTGGCATTTTTTAATGTGGCATGTGAGGCACATACAGGGCATGTATGTGCCCCATATGCACACACATGCTGATTTCAGGGGTGCAGCAGGGTGTCCTTGAGACACCCCTGCACTCTTGAAATCAATCTCATTTTGCGATTAGCAAATTGCGAATCGCAAAATGAAATGCATTTCACAATCATTCCTATGGGCCTCCTGGCCCATTGGAATGAATGGGAAATTATTCCTTATTTGCGAATTCGCAAATTGCGAATTCGCAAATAAGGAATAATTGGAAATCACTAAAAAATAGCGATTTTCTACATACATACCATTTTGCGATTTCTAAATAGCGATTCCTTAGAAATCGCAAATGGTGATGATGATACATATGGCCCCAACTTTTGAAGTTCCAAAATATTTCCTATGTATTACCAAAGTGCTTCAGGATTCGGTACATTGGTCGTACTTACGTATAACCTGATTCATAAAGTAAAACGTAACTTTCATTTAAGTTTACGATTGTTTGCAATACATAAAGGGATTTACAAATAGTATCTTTACGAGTGTGGAGTCTCAGCACTCATTAAATCCCCTTGTTAGTAGCAAACAATCATAAAGTTACACACAAGTGCAAGTCTACCTTTGGGAATCAGGTTTGCAGTGATTATAGCTTCATTGATGAACCCCAAGCAAGAGAAATAGGATTTGACATTAGTGACTTTTAATTTCCCAACACACTAAAAGTGTGCTTAGAAATTGTTTGGTCAGTACCATGCATGCAGAATATGTCTACAACCTGAATGGGTGTACCCCTTCAGCTCTTTTTCCAGCTTACAGTTTACTTTGTTCGTGCTCAGCATTTCCCTTCCAAGGGACTCTGCTAACCCATTTTACTTTTCTTTTACTGTTACCATTTCTAAATACCATATTTAAATTGAATTGATTCATCCTGTTTAGAAACTGCCATTTCGCAAGACACGAACCTCGATAGACCCCTACTAACTGAATCTTAATTTTTAATAGGTACTCTACAGTGCAACATGTTTCTGATCAGTTAGTGGAAATAGGTGCAGTACATTTTGTTACATTGGCCTTTTTACACTACCAAAATCTGTTTGCACAAAAGAACCCTTTCAAGATTCTTAATTAAAGCCATGCAATTTCAGCGCCGCAGTTTCAACCTTCGAAGCGGTGTAGTTCCTGTCTTGGGCTTTGGTACTCTCTGATTGGAACTGTCACTTTTAAATAAACAAGGACCCACATCATATTTCTGCATCATGCTCATAAGAAGACAGACAACAGATATTTTTAAATGCTTTATGTAAGTATTACAATACAAATACAAATTATAACATGCCATCAGTATTTTTTTTTTTTTAAACAACTTTTATTGATTTTTCGAAAACGAGGAAGATTAGCATTGAGAGCACAAGCACAGATTTGCACAAGAAACACAAAGGTTGCCAATAATAATGCACAATTGTATGCACAGCAAGTATACACTCACACAGGACTGTAATAATAATTAATCAAAAGTAAGAGTCCCTCCGCCCGGGTCCCTATTAGCCCATCTGATCTGACTATTTGCCCCACACTCTCTGGTATTTAGCTGGACAGCCCCTTGCTTCAAACAAGGGTTTTTCCTGAGCGGCGCACCAGTCCAGCACTCGGCGGGGTCAGGCTGTGACCAGGCCGTGGCAGTATCCCGCTTGGACACCATGATGGCGGTCCCCAGGAACAGCTTATATGTTAGGGATCCATCCGGCCATCCATAATGCCCAGGAAAAGGCATGTAGAGTCGCGGGGTACATGGCAGCCCAAAAAGCGTGCAAGTTTGATTACTATCTTGTCCCAGTATTTCTAGAGGTGAGGGCAAGACCAGACTACATGGTAAAAGTCTGCAGGTTGGTGCCTGCAGCATGTGCATTTGGGTGATGCGCGTAGCCCAGCTCTGTATAGGCGCTTTGGGGTAAGGTATGCAGTGTGAAGATAATACATTTGGATGAGTCGGAGCTTGGCAGAGGTAGTGACAGTTTTGGGGCCATCAAGGCATCCCGCCAATCCTCGACCTAACTAGCCCTCACAGCGGGCTCTAAGCAAGTACAGAGACAAGGGGCTGTTGTTTGTGAGGGTGAGATGCCTCCCTTCCCTCAATTTCCCATCATGACTTGAAGTTCAGGTAGACTGAATTCGGGGAGCATGGTACCTGTCGAGATGTTGGCATACAGGGTGTGGCGTATCTGCAGTTATCTGTAGAATTGCAAGGCTTGCAGGGAGAAAACATTCTTTAAATCCTGAAAAGTCTGTATGTGGTCTCCCACCCACAGGTCGCCAAGTTGGGAAATGTTAATGGTCCCATTGCCTAAACCCTTGTAGTGCCACCACTTCACAAAGCCATGTGCCTTGCCAGAGTGGCGTCTGCTGCGTCAGTTTTGACTCCCACTGCGTATGGCCAAGACTGTTCGGGTCACAGTGGGGAGCGCCCTTGGGATAGAGGATCCATACATGAGTGTCTGGAATTGGGAAAAATCCAGGTTGCGAGGTTCAGTTCTGTACGCTGGATCTGACCACCCTCCAGTGAACCAATCATGGAGAACCAATAGACGCGTGGCCAAATAGTAGAGGTAGAGATCCGTCATCCCCATACCTCCGTCGAAGGACGGAATAAGGCAGCGGTCAAGAGCCATCCGTGGTCTTAAACCACCCTCTCCCTCCACAGAAACCATGTGATCATGGTGTTGATCCCTCAGAATCAGCTTCGGGGAGAATGAAAGGGGGTATTTTGTATAACATACAGTAACCGGGCGGGGATCATCAATCTACCTAGTGAATTAAGTGGCACGGTTTGCCAGCAGTTAAGGTCCCATCTGGCTTTTTTGATGAGAGGAATAATATTCAGTGCCCATTCCAGCTCTGGAAGCAGAGCAACCCATAGGCCTAGGTAGTTGAACGACTGATGCCTAATAGGTATGTTGGTCTGCCAGTCAAAGCATTCCCTGGAGGGGTGAAGAGGCACAAATGTCGATTTAGCTGGGTTCAACCGGAGACCCGAGACTTGTTAAAAGGCTTGGAGGGATTGGAGGCATCTAGTTCCGGAGAGAGCCGGATATACTAGGAAAAGCAGGATGTCATCTGAATATAATGCAATTTTGTCTATGTGGCGGTGTGCTCTACAGGAGGAGAGACGAAAAGATACCCCTAATTCAACGGCTGAGACCCCAGCGCAGAGAATGCTGTCAAATATGTGCTCTCAGGCGCTATATTTTGACAGAAAAATCCATTTGAGATATCTAGTGTTGTTTTGTATTTTTTCCGCAAAATGTTATCCATCAATGTGGCACTGTGTGTTTTTGTACTCCAAACGTTTTTGGGCATGAGTTTAGATGTCTATAGTCTAAAACTAGACTATATGAGTTGTCAGGTTTCATTACGGGAAACAAAGGATTATTCATTGAAGAGGTGCAAGTTTCAATCACACCCTGCTATTCAGTTTGATCCAAGATCTCCCTGACCTGTTTTTTCACTTCCTGTTGTATTGGATACTGTCTCTGTGGAGTCGGAGTAGATTTTAATGGTATCACATGGTGGGTTGAATCTTCATCCCAACCAACATGGTAGCGATATAGTGCAAGGGCAAGTGCTACAGCCCACTCCTATGCATTTGTGTGTTAGTTATTAGGAACGAGGTCTGAAAAAGCTGGAAAAATTGCCTTTTCTCTCTTTGGGCAATCCTTAACAATAGCAGGCGGCCAATCTCTTTCAGCTAAAAGAATGTCATAGCCAAAAGTCAGGTTCGCCCAAAAGAGACCTTTAATTTTCCTGGGCGTGTCCCCCTCCATTTGGAATGTTATTTCATGTAACCTGTGTGGGACAGTTACCCTAGTGATGGACTTGGCCCTTTTGGCAGGTTCACCCCGAAACTTTTTGCTTTTGCCTAGCCTCTTTCTGCAACCTAGTGTTGGTGATTTTAGGCCTCTGCACACTTTTTCACTGTAGTACAGTGTAAAGTGCGTGAGCTCTCTGTGTATGTACTGTAAGATTGGCCTGCCCTCCCATAGGAATGCATGGGGAATGTATGTGTCTGTGGTAGTTCCTGATGTGTGGGGAGTACAAGGGTCGAGTTTGGTATGTTCGGACTCGTGAGATTGAATGTTGCGCGATGATGTGTGCGGCGTTATTGTATCTAGTGTGGAAGTGCCACTTCTAGAAGTTGGCCTGTCTGAGCAGTGAATGTGATTTGACTGTCTGGCTGATGATTGGCTGGCGCTGGCTGGTGTGCCTGGCTCCAGGAGTCAGGATGGGTCTGCCCCGGTGGTGAATGGGGAGATCTGCATGTTGATGGCAGGGAGGGGCTGCACCTGGGACCTGAATAGGGCTGGGCTTTCCCTCCACAATGCTGGCTCCGTGTCTGATGTCCCTGACCCATCCTGTGAATAGGCAGAGGGGCTGAGCAAAACAAAGTGCTCAGGAACCAGTTGCATCTGGTTCGCCCCTTGCCTGCACCTTTGGAAACAAAGGGAAATGGTGTATAAAAAGAGGCTGTGACCTCATATTAAATGTTCTTGTTCTGTACTCGAATCTACCAGGGGCATGCTGCTGCTTGTGCCCAGGGGAAGGCTTGCCTCCCTGGGCCCTGCCCAGCCCCTGGATGCCCTGGATGCTGAAAGACTTCTGGGAGACCTTGTTTCTTTGGGGCCCTGCTGCCCCCTTCATCTGGGAGAACCCTGCTTGCTGTCTGTCCTGATTTAAGGGACCTTGGGGGACTTTAGGATTTGTTCCTTGCCTCTAGCGCTGCAGGATACGCTATCCCTTGTGGCCCAAGAGAGGAGCGTGGCTGCTCGACAGCACGAAGCTGAGACCAGGTTTTATTGCGATTTTTGATATCTTTACTGCGGGTGCCCACCCCGCTTATTGGTGTCCTTAACGGGTGCCCACCCCGTTTCTGCTTTTATTTTTAATCTCGAGGGTGCCCACCCCTCATTTTTGCACCAAGAAAAGTCACCGCGGCGGCCCTCGTGCCGCGAAACCGGAAGTCAGGCGGCCGGGCGCCTGGAGTGGGGCGGGACTTCCGCTTGCTTCCAGGAAGTCCCGCCCGCTGCCGCGCTGGGATTGGTGCCCTGCCCGAGAAGAGAAGCTGAGCGGTATGCGGGGAGGAGGACGGGATCGTACCCCGCCTCCCCAAATGCCCACGAGGAATCCCGGGTGAAGATGCGGCCGCCGACGTCAGCGAGGCTCTCTCTCTCTCTCTCTCTCTCTCTCGCTCTCTCTCTCTCTTGAGAGAGAGAGAGAGAGAGCCCCGGGGCCGCCAACAGGGAGAGGAGTGTTGCCACGGGAGTGCCCGCAGCCGGAGAGGAGAGACAGAGGCGCTGTCAGCCCCCACCCCCCCAGGAAACTCCGGTGAGTGGAGCTCCGTGAGGGACTTTCGATGGTCCTAGTTGTTGCGAGGAGGGGGGGCAGTATGCGAGCGGCCCCTTTTGGCAGCGGGCTGCTCCACCGTTTTCCCCATGATTTGCCTTAGAGCTGCAAAGCTCCAACGATGGCCCACATTTGTCTAAAAGTCCCTGTGAGGGGCTTAAGAGGGCATGGGTACTTTGAGAGCCCCGTGTGGCTCCAGCAGTTGGGCATATTTTGATCCAGAGCCCGATGGCTCCCAGGGGGGCATGTTATTTACTAAGCCCCGTGTGGCTCCAACAGTGGCCTAATATGTGCTAGAGCCTAGATGGCTCCCTGGGGCCAATCAGTTGTTTCAGAGCCAGAGGGCTCCAACGCGGTGCACAGGTTCTTCCAGAGCCTAGAGGGCTCCAAAAGTGCGCTACATGTATTTCCAGAGCCAGTTGGCTCAGTTTGGCGCAGTCTTTGTCCTGAGGGGCTAGTGAGAGCTTCAGTCGCAGTTTTGAGTTTCCAGCTGCCCAGCAAGTAGTGGGCAGCTGCACCGTTTAGGCTTTTTCATTCTAGGGACATGTACTTTGCCTCAGGAGTGAGTCTCACTCCTTCATCCCGACTTTGGCCTTCCCCAGCTGCTCAGCACTTAGTGCCAGCTGCAGCGTTTAGGCCCCTTGTTATTGTCCCCAGCTGCCCAGCAAGTAGTAGGCCACTGCTACGTTTAGGTTTTGGGGCAGTGGCGCAACCTGGACCCTAATATAATTTATGTGCTAGAGTGATGTGGTGCTAGGCAATGTAATGCATTTTGTATGTTTTGCGCACCCTGTGTTTTATACCTCTAAACTGTGGTTTATGATTATGGAGGTGTATGCTAGTGAGATGAAATTTCACTCTGTGCTTGACGCCCCTAAATGTGATTTATTCTTAGGAGTCAGGGTCTAATGTGTTTAGACTAGTGAGAGATTGCATAATGTGTTTATGCTGGTGAGGTTGGCGCAGAATGTAATTCGCGCCTGAGCTGACTGTACATAATGTAGTTTATGTTACAGGTTGAGATGGAGTACAGTGATTACCAGTAGTTACTGTTTGTAGCTTTATGATCTATGTTCTTGTACCAATTTCTGCTAAGTGTTGATCCTGACAGTGGCCCACGTGGCCCTGTCCTGTGTAAATAATCCCTTGTGACTATTGCCCGTGCCAGTTGGCACAATGTATATTGTGTGATTACTATCTGATATGTTTTGAGAATACAAAAGTATATTTTATATAACCTTGTGTGGAGTTCCTTTTGTGGTGTGCCTGGGATGTTGTTGCTGTGGGCGTGCGCAAATGCTTTACACATTGCCTCCGGGATAAGCCTGTCTGCTCATGCCAAGCTACCAAGGGGGTGAGCAGGGGTTATCTTGGCTTGTGACTCCCTTGCCCTGACTAGAGTGGTGGTTTCTGCCTGGCTTTGGCGCAAGTCTTAGCCAACCAGAAATCCCAGTTCTAACACCTAGTATCAGGCGTTTCCACTGTGATATGTTCACTGAGGTCCGCTGTCACCAGAAATACCATCAGGTTCTGGCGAGCTATTGTTACTTCTGCTGCACTGTCTAGCATCGTCAGAGCCCATTCCCTGTTTAGTAGTTGAGTCCTCAGAATTCTGGGCATGTCTGATCTTAAGACCTGCTAGTTTCTTCTTTTTGAATTGAGGTTTTGATTTTGGTTTGTCTTCTCAGTTTTTTTGATTTACCCTGAAAGAAACACGAGGAACTTGTATCAGTGTCCTGATACCTGTCATGTTTTCTAATGTTGTCCCTATTCCTAAGGTTATACCTCCTTTCGGAGGGCTCCTGTTGAGGAGACCTACCTCTGGATTGAGATCTATTCTATTTATTCTTTTGTTGTTTGTTATTATCCGATTTCTTCTTTGAAGAAGCAGGTGCTTGCTTAAAGGTATCCTTTTCTAGACTACCCATCAGTTGAGGTTTTATTGCTCTAGCTCCCTAAACTGCCTCTACCTAATTCTGCCTCCCCTTTAATATTTACTAATCTTATAGCTGATACCGGGGAAAAAATTCCAAGCAAATTCATCCCTAAATTCAGAGCAGGTTATGCTCCATACTCGTTCTGTATTTGTCTTAATACATCTGGTATTACTGCTAATTACGGGATACCATGAGTCCTGGTATATATGACAGTGTAAACTGTACCCTAAAAGGTACAATCCTCTATCTCAGAGGTCTTTAAACTTTTTGATGCCGAGACCCCCCTGTCAAAATGTTCAGGCTTGAGGACCCCCCTCCTGACAAAAATTTCTAGAACTTGGTACTCCTCATCATCAAGCATAAACGCCCACAGTTCCCACGGCAAATCATTTTTATGTTGGGGAATTATTATTAAACAGTGTATAGCAAATCAAATATTTCGGCAGGGACGCTCAACATTCTGTGATTCTGGGCAAATCACTAAGGGCCAGATGTAGGTAAATTCCATTTACCGCTTCATAAATACAGACTCATACCGAATCGGTATTCCTGAATCGGTAAATGGTATGTAGGTAAAAAATCGGTAAAAGATACCGACTCGGTATGAGTCGGAAACCCAAAATCGGTAATCGCCGAATCGGAAAAATCCGAATCGGTAAATACCGAGTCGGTGACACGCATGCACCCCTATGGGCCACATGGCCCATAGGAATGAATGGGAGTCACCGAATCGGAGAAATCCGAAGCAGAAATATCCGAATCGGTATTTACCGAATCGGTATTTACCGAACCGGGAGTTTGAAACACGCCATATGATCCTGCCAACCAATCAGGGACAGCCTACACACCCCACAACCAAGGCCCTGTGAATCCAACCAATGAGAGTGAAGCACCCCACCCCAGCACCTGGGAGTGGCCACACCCATGCAGGTGGAAACCAACAGAACAAACAATTCTGCAGAGGTGAGAGGAGCACAGCATCTAGAGGCAAGCTGAGTGACAGAATGGAGGCACAGGAAGGCCAAAAGGAAGGTGGTGAGCGAAAAAGGAAGACAAAGTTCAGCCCTGAGGAACTACAGGTGGCTGTGGAAGAGATAGTAGCCCACTACCCAACATTTTTCGGGGGGCAGTCTCTGCATGTTGCAGAGACTGTGAAAAGGAACACATGTATTGCAATTCAGGCCAAAGTCAATGCCATAGATGTCACCCACCGGGAGATTGAGGACATCAAAAAGAGGTGGTTTGACCTGCGAATTGTGACGAAGAAAAAGATTGCTGGACAGAAAAAGGATGCTGGTCTGACTGGAGGTGGCAGGAGCAAAGCACCCAAACTGACACCGCTGGAGGAGCTAGTGGAAAGCACCATGGAGGCAGAATGCATCCATGGGATAGGAGACCTGGATAGCACAGCAAAAGCAACCAAAAAACAAGGTAAGAGGCATGTTCCCACATCCACCCCCACCAACCCAAACCCCTACCCCACTGTGTACACTCATCACACTGCAGAAGAGCTCATACTCACTGACAGCAATGCATCATGGTAGACATAGTCATGTTTACACATATGCAAGGTGTACAGACTATTTTATTAAGAGCCACACACACATGAACAACAACATTGACCCTATGTCAATTTGATCCTACAGGAGAGTCGTCACCCAGTTCTGTTCCACCGAGGGAGGAGAGTGCAGCACCAACTAAGAGAGGGGAGAAAGCAAAGAGGAAAAGTTGTGAGAGTGCAGTTGAAGGAGGAAACGAGCCCACCCAGGAACCATCAACTCCTGTCCGAGCCACAACACCTGTCCCACTGTCCCCTCTGTTGTTTGGATCTCCTGAGCTCACAAACACACCCATACCATTGTCCAGAGGGTCTTTGCCGGGAGGGGAAAGTAGGCATGCTGAGCCCCCGCATAGGATCCTGCAGACCTCTGAATCAGAGGATGAGGAAGATGTCCCCCACAATCGTGCACCAGTGGCTGACAGGCCAAGACCACCAATTTCAGCAGGCGCAGCGCGCACCAGTGTCCATGGCAGGAGGGCACGTGAGGGTGGGGAGGACCAGGAAGGGGAGAGCGTCTTCTGTGGCCTGGAGGGCACAATGGTAAAAGTACAGCGCCAGCAGGCCAAATCACTGCAAGC
This sequence comes from Lissotriton helveticus, assembly GCF_964261635.1. Taxonomy (NCBI): domain Eukaryota; kingdom Metazoa; phylum Chordata; class Amphibia; order Caudata; family Salamandridae; genus Lissotriton; species Lissotriton helveticus. Next base: position 1,793,188,175 of record NC_136068.1, read on the forward strand.
CATGCATAGGCAGGTCCGCTGTATGAACACCAAAATGTCCAACATGGACAAGGGCATAAGCCAAATGGCATCTAGCCTGGAGCAAATGGCACAAGGGATCACAGACATTTCAACATACTTGGGAGTCCTGTCGGACAAGTTAGACAGGGATCATCTCCAGCGTGCCAAGGAACATCAGTACATGCGCCAACACACTAAGGCCATGAACAGGTTTGCTAACAATACAGCACTCATCTGCAGACGCTCAATTTCTATGCAGGAAGCATTAGTGCACTGCTTCACAGACTTAACACGGGGCATGGGTAGAGTGACCTCTGCGGTGGAGCAGATGCTGAACTCCAACACAATCAATGCTGGTGACACGGGTGTGGAGGAGACTGAGGGGTCAACCAGCAGGAGTGGCTCTAGTACACCTGTACCGGAGGTGCGCAGGAGCGGGAGGCACAACCAAGCTGAGTCAGGCACCAGCAGGGAATTGGAAGGTCAGGCACCAAAATCCCGCAATGTAGTGCGAGGACGCAAGCACTAACCTATGCGGAACATTGACTTAACTGCACACAGTGACAGAAACTGAGAAGGTGCAGCCAGTGACATTGACGTACATTCATGGATCCTCTTCAGTTGTTACAATCATGATGTAGTGCTGATTAAACTACACATGTCATGTATTAAACCTGTGTATGTGTCATACTTTACCTAGAAATAGCGTTGTGTGATATCTGTCCGTGTCAATCTACCATCTAGTGCTGCTGGTCCTGTTGCCTGGGGCTCTGCACGTTCTTGGTCGTCATCTATGTTCTCATGATGAGTCATCTCCACCTCTGTGCCTTCCTTGGTAGCAAGATAATGCAAGATGGCACAGGTCACTATTATTTTGCAACACAGGATGGGGGTGTACTGTCGTGCACCTCCACTTTTGTGGAGGCACCGGAACCTGCTCTTCAGGAGTCCAAAAGTTCGCTCCAGACCTGTGTGCCACATTGTATCGCCTTTCTGCTCTGTTGGTTGGGTTGAGGTACGGTGTCAGCACAAAGGAACGCAGGGCATATGCACTGTCACCTGGGAGAGAACAAGAGGTACATGAGTTACATTCACATTGCACATTTAGCTGAGGTCTATTTGAGGGTGTGTACAACTTTTTTACCTAGCAGATATCCATCTCCAAAATCTCCATTCAGTAGCCTGGTGTATATTCCGCTGTTCTGGAATATGTAGGAGTCGTGGGTGCTGCCAGGGAATTTTGCAACTATGTCTGTGATGATGTTCCCTGCATTGCATATCTCCTGCACGTTGATGGAGTGCGTCATTTTACGGTTTCTGTATATGTGTTCGGTGGCTGCAGATGGGCATAGGGGAATGTGGGTGCCATCAATGCAGCCTATCACATGCGGGAAGTGTGCCAGTACATAGAAGTCTGTTTTAGTTTTGGCAAGTTCCGCAGGTGTGTCAGGGAACTGTATGTAATGTCCCATTCTCTGAGTCATGACATCCAGGAATTTCCTGAAAAAACGGGACAGACAGCTCTGGGATACACCTCCTACTGCAGCTATCACACTCTGGTAGCTCCCAGAGGCAAGCAGGTGTATGCTACACAGCACCTGGACATGGGGAGGGATGGCGTGGGCCCTGGGTGTTGGATGATCCAGGTATGGGTGGAGGTCCCTTATCAGGTCCATGATGGTATTGGGGTGCAGCCTGTACCTCTGGAGTATCTCAGGCTCAGTCAATTGAAATAGAGTGATCCTCTGCCTGTACACCTGCTCCTCCCTTTGCCATACCCTCTGACCTGCAGCCTGTAGCCTTCGCCTCCTCGCAATCACACAGAGTGCCGCCATTTTGCCAACAGTGTTGCATTTTGGGCCCTTTTTATTGCCTGCACCTGGTTACCACCTGCTTTCAGTCCATGGTAATTACCGACTCTTAAATACCGAATTTCGTTGAAATCGGTATTTTTTTCCTTTCCTACATCTCGATGGGCATTTTTTTCCGATTTCTTATTTACCGATTCGGTAAATAAGTACTCGGTAAATAAGGTGTCGGTGAATACCGATTCGGTAAATATGTTATCGGTAAATACCGAATCGGTATTTTACCGATTCATATATTCCGATTCGGTACATTTTTGACACCTACATCCCGTTTTCTAAATACCGGTCGGTAACGGCCGATTTTACCGATTTTGGGCCGCTACCGACCGGTATTCGCCTACCTACATCGGGCCCTAAATCTCCTCATGCCTAACTAAAATTAATGTGTCCGTCTGTAACATAACTGGTGCTCATGTAAAGCGCTCTGATACCTTCAGGTCTAGTTTGCGCTATATAAAACTCCACCCAAAAAAAATAAACTCCACAAACTGTAATCTTTAAATGGTTTCAATTCAAATAAGCACACATGAAGCTGTGATATTAAAGTCGATTAGGCTCTGGCAGGTGTTTTCTTTTTTTAAACTTTTTTCCTCGCGGTCAATACCTTGTTATGTTTCTTACACTACAACTCTACGTACACTGTAGGCATGTTTTATTGCACTCTTTAATTGATATTCAGAGTTGATGTTCATCAGCTTTGGCGCCTTACTCACTTGATAAATTAATAAGTCCATGAATAAAGCAAGCAGTAATCTTCAAACTGTTTTCTGAGTATTTGCCGACTACTAATGACCAGGTAAGATGTGTGGACTATTACTGAACATGGTTATATAATTTGACTACCAGAGGATAACAATATTTTTTTCATCTCCCATGATGGGCCAATTTAAGTGTGGGTTTATGCTTGCATGAAGCAAATGATAGTGCCTGCTCCAGTCTATCCACGTTGAAAAGAAGAGCGTTGCTTCCGAACCATTGCATCTAAAGACCCACTGATGCAAGATGTGGTGTGCTCTAATAACGAATATAACTGGTAAAGAGACTGTTAATAATGCATCCAGAATCCATGATGATAATAATGATCAAAATATGAGTGCATTGGAGGTATTTTCTGAGGCAGAGGAGGCTCCATCAACATGTTAACTTTATCAGTGTGTCTTCCATCCACCTTTTGGCTAAGAGTACTTGAACAAAACATTGGGCAAATTTGCCTTTAAAAACTTAAAATACCGTCAAGATGGCGGTCGCACTCTAAGAGTGCTCAGGACCCCCTCTGTCATCCGCCGCGATAGCTGCCATCTACCATACCTTTCTGCTGCAGGAGACCCGCTGCTTTCCCTAGCTGCGTCCTGGACCGTTTTTTGCTGGGATCTGTGCTCCTGCCACCTGGTTCCACGGGTGCACGCCGAAAATGGCAGCCCCGTCAGAGGATTGAGCCGGAGCTGAGGGCCCTGGGCGCCACTGAAGCCCTCACCTAGGACTCCCTCTGTGGCGCAGATGCGGCCCAGTGGTGTGACCGGAGTTGGGATCAGGCGGAATAGCACTGACCGCGGCCCCGCCAACAGTCAACAGTGTGCAACAGTATGCGGAACCCCTGAACGTTGCTGGCTACGGTGAGTCGTGGTGCCCGAGTTGCCGCTGGCTTCGGCTGCCGCTGTCGGGCAGAGGCGGAGAGAGCGGTGGGCAGTGACCGGGCCTTCCTCTGCGATTGTGGCCTGCTCTGTGGGTGCTGGGGCGGAGGCCTGAGGTGCCGCTGGACGCCAGTTCTACCTGCAGCTGGGATCACCCTGCAGGTGTGCGGGACTGCTGAGGGAGCGGCCTTTTGTTCCCAGGCCTGCTTGAGCCTCCCGGCACTGCCCTGCAGGCCGGCCCCTTTCCTGAGGCACACGAACGAAGACGTGCCTCCTGTCCAGCTGGGGCGCGTGGGGTGGCGCGTCTCCCTTCGTCCCGGTCTTGCTCCGATCGGCGCCTGGTGCCATGCCCGCGGCCAGCCTCCTGCCGCTGTCACACTGGCGAGGGCGCCTTTAGTTCGCCCAGCGGTGGTGTTGCGGCGAGGGTACGGCCATCATATCTGGTGGTGGGGCGACCTGGTGCCCCCACTCCTTTGCCACCAACCTCTTAACCCTCCTTGTGTCTTCCTGGGCCTGCTTCCTGGGCTGCCTGTTGCCCTGCGACGTGCCTCCCTCCGCCATCATTGATTATACTGTCCTGTGCCTGCCACCAACCTCCTATCCCTCCTCGTGTGGGCCTGAGCATAATTCCGGGGCTGCCTGGGGCCCTGCGAAGCGTCTCTCTCTGCCATACTTGATTGGAATGGCCTGGGCCTGCCGCCAACCCCCCAACCCTCCTCGTGTGTGCCTGGGCCTGCTTCCTGGGCAGCCTGGGGCCCTGCGAAGCGCCTCCCTCTGCCATATTTGAATGGACTGTCCTGGGCCTATTTCTGCGGGTCAGCAAGGCCCTTCCCCCGCCGTGAAGGTTGGACATGGTGCCCGTGTGAATTCCTTCCCCCCTCGGCGGTGAGCTCGGGGGGAGGGCACCAGTCATCGCGATCGCCCGGCCCTCATTGGGAGGCCCCACCTGGCCCAGTGAGTGGTGCCGCGGCACAATCAACGATTGCTCCCCGGGGGACTGAAGGGATGGACTTGGACGCTTGGGCCCGAGCTAGGTGTCCAGGGGTCCCCCATCTCCCATCCCTCCCTCTGCAGATCTGTCGCTCGCCCAGCCATATAGAGCTGTAGTGTACTTCTGGTGGCAATGGGAAGGAACCGTCCTTTACAGAACCCTGAGGAAAATTGAATTTTGCCCTGCTATGTGTCCCCTACGTGTTCCCCATCATGTCGTGTATGTGCATGATCTCCATGCACTTTCCTTCCATGGCCGGAAATAGAGACGCATTTGCAGTTGCGTCCAACGTTAGTATGTCAGTTATCCAGTCCTCCGTGAAAGCAACGTGAATTAGGCTTTTAGGCCTATGTTGCCAACGTCTTTACATGGTGCACGTTAAGTTATCGAGATGCACCCGTTTCTAGGCTCCACGGGACCCGGACACCAGATCCAGGCCTCAAGCCTCCTGAAACGTTCCGAGAGATGCAGCCCGCCTGCATCCCTGACCCTTCCCTTACTCCCTGCCAGACAACGTGGTACGGGTACGGCTACGGGTACGGCTCGGCCTGGCCTGCTTGCCAAGAATATATTATGCTCACAGTTATCTGTTCAGCTCCCCGGATTCACATTCCTAGCTAACGAACAGGATAAACATATCCGTCTACAGTCCAGTCTTTCTGTCTCCATGCAAGAAATTTACTGAATTAGTATCCATAGAAAAACCATAGCCCTCGTAATACATAAAGAAATATATGCATACACTAGCTTTTAGAATCAAGCAACATGTACTCCAAACACAAGATATCAGATACGCTATAGGTACAGGTCGTTCTGACATCCCAGACTTCAGTCTCCTCTACTAGTGCTAGAAGTCAGCGCCCCCAGCCCTCCCCAGTTACACGTCATGACTCGTTTTGCGCGCACCAGTAGGTTAAAGGTTCCAGCTGCCCATGAAACCCCCTCCATGTTTCCACCCACCTATGACACTTCTGTGACGTCTACATCACACACCTCCGTGCACGCCCTGTGCACGCCTTCTTTTACGCCCATATGTTCTTATCTTTTCCTTTTCACTTGTTACGCCTACTGTATTCAATGCAACTGTACAGTTCTACTATATATATTGTATGATGTTAATGAAATGTTGAATATCCCTTCCTGAACCTTAGTAGGTGATGGAACACGATGTCCATTGGCTCGAGCCACTTAATTAAAGCCCGTATGACTCAGATACCACGGACTCTGCCTCTCATTTATTGAGCTATTCTTATCATTTAATGCATAGAAAAATAGTCCCGGTAATTATTATTTACCACATAATGGCGGCCGAATAGGGACGTACCCCTTCCCCACGCGCCGGCGATGTAACGCAGGCCCCCTGACCCCTTCTACAGCCGTGACGGACCCCTTCGGTGCACCTGCAGGTTTTCTTGCTAAACTCCCTCAGGCCCACGGAGGAGACGGAGACTGCGGTCCAGCATCCAGACGAGGCGGTGAGGAATGCGGGGAGTCCCGACCAGAGCCCAAGCCGAGAGAGCAAGGTCCGAGGTATCCGGAGGCCCACCTGTTTCCGAAGCCCGAAGCACATGCGTAGTGCTTAGCAGTAGCCAGACGTCGTAGTAGTCCAGTCCAGTCCAGTGTCGAGTTTCCGGGGCCTTCAGTTCTGCTTCCCGGTGAGTACCATTGCTGGGAACGCATCTAGACGGGTTTCATTAATTTGTGCCCGGTCAAGACGGGTCTGGGTACACAGATCCGGTCCAGACGTGTTCACCTAGGTGGAGACGGTATGACGTGTCTCTTTATGAGACCGGTATGTTCTGTACTGTTTTAGCAGTGCATCTAGTAATTCTGTTTTCTAGTATAGTCTCTCGAGATTTCCAGTATTATGTTATCGATGTACTAGGTAGTATCTGTTCGAACTGTTTTTTTTAATGTGTTTTGATGTCGTAGTATGAATGATTTGTTTGCTATTCATTACTGTGTTCCATTACTGTGTTCATTGTACGTTCAAAGATGCCTCTGTTTTCAAAGTTACGTCAGATGGGAACCAGAAAAGGGATACTCGAAGAATCAGTTGCTGTCCCACCTAGGGACAGTCCCGGACATTTCATGTATCATAAACATGGCTTAGATGCCATACTGTACTTAGACTTATGGGTAGACTATACCAAAAATCTGGAAGAGAAATATAGATGGCCTGTTTCAGGAACCTGGGATGCTGAGTGCATCATGAGAGTAGAGGAAGCATTATGGAAAAAGAAAGCCAGACAATCCCAGAAAGATGCCATAGAATTGTGGCGTAAAGAATCGCATAAAAGAACAGAAAAAGAATTCAGGAAAGCAGAGCTAAGTAGGGAAGCATCAGAAAAAGCCCAAGAAAGGGAACTACTAGAAGAAGGTGAACGAGTTAGAGCAGAACAGTCAGACAGACAAAGAAATGCCCTTATTAAAGGCATGTATCCCCTTCTCGCCGAGGGCCTGCCTAAGGCGACCCCGGAAACACTCTGTAATTTACCGCCACCATTGGTCCCGACTACGCTACGTCATAAACCGACCGCAGCTGAAATTTTCCTTTCTTCCTATTTAGACGACACTGTCCCAGAATATGCAAATACGTATCCTCCTCCGCCTGCTCAACCTCACAACCCTGTTATTAACGCGATTACTGTTCCTCCAGCCACTGGTCCCGGGAATCCTTTTAATCCGCCAGTAACCCAGGACCAACCTACATTACGTATGCCTACTTTACCAGTCACACTACCAACAGCGACGGCACACCCAGTATTAGTTAATGATCCTATTTCAGGAGGAGCAGTGGGAGGTATCCCTATCACCCCGCCTCAAGTAAAACGAATGACGCTGAGAGACGCAGCATTACAACGCACGCCAAAAGTAACTACATACGCAGCCCTCAAACAATACCTTACTGATTGTAGATATGACCCAGTGCCAGGCGAAGATCAGATGATATTATATTCCATACGTCTACGACGAGTTACCAACTATTTGACTATCATACCAGAAATGAGGGAACATTTAAACAACATATATCATTTCATCAGAACAGGGGAAAGACCAGAAAGTATTCACGAAGCTATGGCACACAGGAAGGTCGAGACTCAAAATATGATCTTGCAGTTTTTGATAAATTGTTTAATAAGGGAACAAGACCAGCCAGGTACAAACAAAGACGAGATGAAAGTCCTGATAAAATGGAGTGACAACATAGCAGACGGAAAACACAATAAACAAGGTTGTATAGAATCCATGTATAGAAAGATTCGTAAGGAAATTCTAGGCATACACGAAAGGGAGAAAGCAAAGAGAGAAACCGAGAAAGAGAATGACACCTCAGACGAAGATGTAGACACAGAGAACCCAGATAGAATAGAGTACGTAGGTAGGGCGAAACCTTTTGACAGACTCACACGCCTAGACTGTAGGAAAACCTTTCTTCCTCCCGTACCAGAACAATGTTCTCTTGAGCATTCATTCCAAGCTACCGATAGAGTTTTGAAACAGCGAATAGGTTACAGTGAGCTTAGTACCATGCATGAACAGGAACTAGCCCGATCAGCAGTTCAATGGACTAGTAATTCTAGCACATTTAAAGACGAAGTAGTGGCCCAAACGTTTCTGAATCTTTCCCCAGACGAACAGCGACTGGTGGGTATGTACATGATCCAACACCTCATTACACTGTACGAAAGTCAGCATTCTGACCCAGGTCCCCTATATAATGTATTAGACGAGTTACTCCTAAACAGATGGAAAGGCCTAGGTACCGATTTGATTAATGTCATTTTGGAACAACGCCACAAATACAGAACGTTCCTGACACCACATTTTGTTCCTGTTCCACCCCCAGTAAGGAAGACATTTTACATAGACAGACAGAATCCCTTGCGAGAAGTCCATCCCATTCGGACAACGGAAGGTGAGCTCGAACGAGTATTTGTTTACACCCCTTTAACGAAAATAGAATTACTGGAAATGAAAAAGTTAGTGCCCTGTCACGATAAAGATCCAGCAGGGTTCCACCGTGAATTAAAAGACATGCTCCGCATGGGAGAATACACGTATCCCGATATCATTAAAATGTTAAAGGTCCTGTTGCCTGCGGGCATATATGAAAAACTTAAAGAAAAAGAATGGGAGGTGGGAGAGAAAAAGATTGACTGGGCAGAATTAGAGAACGAAGATAAAACACGAGTTCCTGGTACGGGTCTCGGGGAAAAAGCCAAAGCATTGCCCGAGTTGTTAATACAAGTCTTGCCAAGATTACTAGCCACGAAAAAGGAAGACTGGGATGCCATCTCAGCCTGTAAACAGAAACAAGACGAAGACACTAGTGATTTTTATTCCAGATTTGAAAAATGTTTCATTATTAATAGCGGCTTGAAAACAAGTAGTGAATCGTATCCACATCTTTTTGTTACCAAATTAGTAGAGAATTCTTTAGCACAAGTTAAAAATCGAGTACTGAAAGTCGAGAGTACCTGGCAAGCTAATACCCCGTCCCAAATGTTACAAATGCTACAGTATCACCAGAACCGAATCAGAGAAGAGCAGGAACACGAAAGGAGACGTATGAAAGACACGAAAATGAAAGTACTAGTTGCACAGTCTGTTCCGGTGGATAGTCAGAAGAGGGGTACGACTCAGACCAGTCATTCTGCGGCTCCTGTAAAAGGGACATGCAATTACTGTAAACAGCCAGGTCACTATATAAACGAATGTGCCGTTCTGAAACACAACATAGCTACTGGTAAGACGAAAGAAAGACCGCGTCCTCCTAGACAGGAACATGTTCCACAAAACACGCAACCACCGCAGAACGCACAACAGACAGTAGCAGTACCGCAGCCTATAGCTGCCACGCAACAAGTTACACAGCAGATGTACCAGTACGCACAGTCAGAGTATCCAGATTATCAGCAGTATTCATGAAACACCCTGGAGAGAGAGGTTGGCTTGCCTCTTATCGAGGTTCCTGTAGATCAAGAGGGTCCCTATGTACACAGCCAGGTATTAGGGAAAGACAGAAAATGTCTGATTGATACAGGGGCAAGTAGAACTACCATCAGTCATGACGAGGTTCCAGGGGCCCCTCTCTCAGGCTCAAGAAATGTTTCCCTGGGATTTTCAGGAAAACCTATTGTTAATGAAATATCGAAACCGGTTTCCCTAGAAATTGGTCCATTGTCCCGTACTACAGACTTGTTACTTACGAAATCATGTCCAGAAAACTTACTTGGTATCAAAACATTGAAAGATCTGGGAGCAGTGATTTGTTGTTCTCCGGAAGGAGTGAGATTGTTTTTACGTGATTTTAAAGGACATTATGTGTTAAGAGATTTTGATCCAAGATTACTGAATGTACCACAGCATTTATGGGCGCAAGGTCCTACTGATGTAGGTTATATGCACATTACACCATACCGTGTCACTCTGAAACAAGGAATTGTACTACCACGAATCCGACAATACAAGTTGCCACCTGAGGCTGTAGCAGCCTTATCGAAAATCATTGACGAGCTCATTGCTCAAGGAGTGGTTGTAGAAACTGACTCCAATGTATGTAATTCTCCTATCATTCCGATCCTTAAACGTACTGACCCAAATGCACCTCCAGTCTACAGACTAGTGATTGACCTTCGAGAACTTAATAAATGTATCATACCCCAGTACCCAGTGGTTCCAGATATCTCTTCCCTATTGACTGCCATTGATTCCGAAGCTGCGTTCTTTACTGTCATCGATCTCAAGAACGCTTTCTTTAGTGTCCCCATCCATCCGGACAGCCAGTTCCTTTTCGGATTCTGTTTAAATGGACGAAGCTATAAATTTACACGTGCACCTCAAGGGTTCACAGAAAGTCCAAGTATTTACAGTCAAGCACTGAAACGACAACTAGATAGTATTCACATGCCAACTGACACTGCCCTGCTCCAGTACGTTGATGACCTATTGATTACAGCTCGTACGGAACGTGACTGCGAACGTGCGTCACTGACAGTCTTGTATTTTCTGGCAGAAATGGGGCACAAGGTATCCCCTTCGAAACTGCAATTCTGTGTCCAGCAAGTGGTATACCTTGGTCACTTACTGTCCAAGAGGGGTAGACAGCTGACACCTGACCGTATCCAGTTAATTGCACATCTTCCACAGCCCAAGACACAGAAGGAGGTACGAGCTTTTATCGGCCTCACTTCTTACTGCAGACAATGGATCCCTCAGTATGCATATCTAGCCAAGCCACTGATACAATTGACAACACAGGAGGCAGCGACATCGACTGTCCTCCCTTGGACCCAGGAACATACACTTGTTTTCGACGAATTAAAGAAAGCTTTATGTCAAGCACCTGTTTTAGCGACGCCATGCTACAGAAAACCTTTTACACTTTTTGTCACTGAACGTGATGGTACAGCATTATCTGTTCTCACACAAGATCAAGCAGGACAACACAAGCCTTGTGCTTATTTTTCTAGCACATTGGATCCAGTAGCCCAGGCTTTGCCTGCGTGCCTCAAATCAGTTGCAGCCACAGCTTTAGCTATCAGACAAAGTGATTCCATAGTGTTAGGACACCCCCTGACAGTACAGGTTCCACACTCCGTGGAGGTTCTTTTAAACCGAACACAGACTCAGCACTTGACCATAGCACGATTGACAGGATATGAACTTACACTGTTTCAGCCACACATAGAGATCAGACGCTGCAACATATTAAACCCTGCTACACTGTTACCCTCGATTACCTCAAACCCTGCAACACATGACTGTGTGGAAGTTATTAACACCATGACGAAGCCAAGACAAGACTTGACGGACATTGCACTACCTGACCCAGACCTGACACTTTATGTGGATGGTTCATGTATGAGAACAAGTACAGGAGAGTTAGTGGCAGCATATGCAGTGACTACTGAAACTGAAGTTATAGAAACACATCGTATTGACACCCTGTCTGCCCAAGCAGCAGAGCTCATCGCTCTGACCCAAGCCTGCCTACGAGCTAAGAACCTGAAAGTAAACATATATACGGATTCACGTTATGCATTCGGAGTCGTTCACGACTTTGGAGTCCTTTGGCAAGAAAGAGGTTTTATGACCTCTCATGGAGCCAAGATTCAGCATGGCCCCCTCATTCAAGCTCTGTTAGAAGCAATACATTTACCTACAGCCATAGCCATCATGAAGTGCAAAGCACATACGAGAGTCACTGACACCATTTCCCAGGGTAACAACCTGGCAGATCGAACAGCCAAGCTTACAGCTCAGACTCCAGACATTCCAGCTGACACGACAAAGACAGACGTTTCAGTCCTGATGACTTGCATGACAGTCAAGGATCCTACACAAGACGTACTAGACATACAGACACATGCTACTCCAGACGAAATCAGGAAATGGACTGAACAAGGAGGGGTCCAGACAGATCAGGGATGGTTGACGAAGGGAAAAGCCACATGGTTTCTCCCCGACTCTATGGTTCAAGTCATCATTAATACAGCACATAGTCCGGCACACTTAGGAGAAAAAGCCATGTTAGACAGCATCCAGAACCTCTGGTTTAACAAGCATTTACGAGCAGCAGCGAAGCAGAAAGTGCGTACCTGCATGATCTGTTGTCAGTTCAATCCAGGTAGAGGTGTTCCCGTGGAACAAGGTGGATTTCATCCTCCTGACCATCCTTTTGAAGTCCTCCAGATGGATTATATACAGATGGATCGATGTCGAGGATTCAAGTATGTCCTCGTAGTTGTATGCGCTCTATCCAGATGGACAGAAGCATATCCAGTCCCAGATTATACTGCCGGGACCACTGCCAAGCAGCTGGTTCGTGAGTTTTTCCCTCGATATGGTTTGCCCCGTGTCGTGTATTCAGATAATGGACAGCCATTCTCGTCCGAACTCATGAAACAGGTATCACTTCTGTTAGGGTACCAGTGGAAATTCCACTGTGTACGACACCCCGAGGCAGCTGGCCTCGTCGAGCGACAGAATCAAACTCTGAAAACACGATTAGCAAAGGTCTGTGCAGAAAAGGCTGTGGATTGGATGGTAGCCCTGCCGGTTGCCCTCTTCTATATACAAATGGTCGCCCACTCCAGATCTGGTTTGTCACCATTTGAAATTGTTTTTGGTCGTCCCCCAAACATGTGGGGTACACCTATGCCTCGTAAAATCACCGATGTCGACAGTAACATGCTGACAGATAACCTGGCTTCCTTGATGTCTGCACTACTCTCTTGTCGTTCACAGGTCGCGGCTGCCTTCCCGGACAACACCCAGGTGAAACCGCATGAGGTCGTTCCTGGAGATCTAGTTCTGGTTCGAAATTTTGATCGCTCAAGCCCTCTGGAGCCCCGCTGGAAGGAGCCAAAACTCGTTCTGATGACCACAAGGACCGCCGTAAAACTGGAAGGAAGAAAAGGCTGGCTCCATTCCAGTCATATCAAGCGTTTCCATGGACCGTGCCCAAAGACTTTTTTCAAGGACTGCCCCGATACTGACTCTAAACTTCCCCTGTTAGAGAAAACTCCGCAGCAGGAGTATAAAATCAAACTGAGGTCTAGTAAGTCAGACTGCGTTTAATTGTTTAAGTCCCCCTCGGGTGAATCGGTTAGACAGGTTCCTGACATGTATGAGATAGACCTACATAGTGAGAGAGATAGACGGAACTTCAAGAAAACGAAATATTGTAAAAATCTCCGAAGCAGATGCCTCGTTACATTATTGTCTATGTTTATTCTGAGTCTTACGATCGCATGTATAAGTTGTATGTTATATGTTTTTTGTCCTCCTCTCGGTTCACATTTACACCTTTCCTCTAATGATACTGTAGAGCACACATTTAGTGAACTACCCCCTCACGAGTTATCCTATCGACTTGCAATGCGCAACGATACTCATCAGCTACACCAGAATCCAGGCACCTGGACTTGGTCCGGCTGGCTCTGGAGTGTAATATCTGCATGAGGATGGAGAGTACTGTCATTCCTGGGAGTAGTAGTAATGATCATATTCAGTTGTAGTCTCTGTTTACAATGTGGCCCAGCGATTTACGGCTTGTGCGCCACAGCTTGTATTCCACGTCCGCAATCCCATACCCAAATGAAAAAAGACGAGCGAATGATGCTTTATGAACAGATAGATGGCCTCATGAATATTGATGTTTCCTGAAGGGAACGTAGGGAACAAGGAGGGAATGAGGAAAATTGAATTTTGCCCTGCTATGTGTCCCCTACGTGTTCCCCATCATGTCGTGTATGTGCATGATCTCCATGCACTTTCCTTCCATGGCCGGAACTAGAGACGCATTTGCAGTTCCGTCCAACGTTAGTATGTCAGTTATCCAGTCCTCCGTGAAAGCAACGTGAATTAGGCTTTTAGGCCTATGTTGCCAACGTCTTTACATGGTGCACGTTAAGTTATCGAGATGCACCCGTTTCTAGGCTCCACGGGACCCGGACACCAGATCCAGGCCTCAAGCCTCCTGAAACGTTCCGAGAGATACAGCCCCGCCTGCATCCCTGACCCTTCCCTTACTCCCTGCCAGACAACGTGGTACCCGGCTCGGCCTGGCCTGCTTGCCAAGAATATATTATGCTCACAGTTATCTGTTCAGCTCCCCGGATTCACATTCCTAGCTAACGAACAGGATAAACATATCCGTCTACAGTCCAGTCTTTCTGTCTCCATGCAAGAAATTTACTGAATTAGTATCCATAGAAAAACCATAGCCCTCGTAATACATAAAGAAATATATGCATACACTAGCTTTTAGAATCAAGCAACATGTACTCCAAACACAAGATATCAGATACGCTATAGGTACAGGTCGTTCTGACATCCCAGACTTCAGTCTCCTCTACTAGTGCTAGAAGTCAGCGCCCCCAGCCCTCCCCAGTTACACGTCATGACTCGTTTTGCGCGCACCAGTAGGTTAAAGGTTCCAGCTGCCCATGAAACCCCCTCCATGTTTCCACCCACCTATGACACTTCTGTGATGTCTACATCACACACCTCCGTGCACGCCCTGTGCACGCCTTCTTTTACGCCCATATGTTCTTATCTTTTCCTTTTCACTTGTTACGCCTACTGTATTCAATGCAACTGTACAGTTCTACTATATATATTGTATGATGTTAATGAAATGTTGAATATCCCTTCCTGAACCTTAGTAGGTGATGGAACACGATGTCCATTGGCTCGAGCCACTTAATTAAAGCCCGTATGACTCAGATACCACGGACTCTGCCTCTCATTTATTGAGCTATTCTTATCATTTAATGCATAGAAAAATAGTCCCGGTAATTATTATTTACCACAACCCGACCCCTCCAACCCAAACAAAAATGGACCAATTCACCACGTCGGACCGGGACCCGGGAGGCGGACCTCCTAGCGTGCCAGGCGCCGCTGGGGGAGATCTCTCCACTATTCTTCAGGCGATAAGCACATCACAGGCCTAAGATGAAAACAAGATCGGCGAGGTGAGGGTGGACGTGGCTCTCATCTGACAGGATCTGCGCCAATGCCACTGCGCGCATCACGGAGACTGAATCCCGTATCTCCACGGCGGAAGATGACATCAACCAACTCAAGACCCAGGTGGCCCGCCGACAGACCCAGACCTCGGAGCTCCACCGCAGGGATGAGGATGCCGAAAATAGATTCAGAAGAAATAAACTGCGCCTCCTGGGATTTCCTGAGGGAGTGGAGCAAGGTCATGCCGACACATTTGTAGAAACTGGGTGCGCTCCTGGATGCCCAAGGATGCCTTGTCGCCCTGGTTTGCCGTTGAACCGAGCACACCGCTCCTTGGCGCCTAAACCTCCGCCTGGGGCCCCTGCCCGACCCATAATCCTGAGGGTCCTCAACTTTCGGGACAGAGATGCCATTCTCGGAGAGGCCAGGACACAGGGGCCACTACATTATCAGAACAGCAGGGTTATGGTCTTCCCTGACTATACAAAGGAGGTGCAGGCCAAACGTCGGACCTATGACGAGGTCATACAGAAACTCCGCAACATGGGTCTTCGTTACGGTCTCCTCTTCCCTGCACGGCTCAAGGTTATCTTTCAAAACAACACCCTTTTCTTTGATAACCCTCCAGCGGCTTGGACCTGGCTCATGGAGGAGAGGCCCCTCCTGTCCCGGCCGGCTCCTTCCCCCTCCCAGCAGGGCCCCCAGCAGCCACATCCGGCCCTCCCTAAACCCCAGAGTCATCGGACGAGGTCCCGCAGGAAGACCGACCGTCGGGGGGAGACATCCTGCTCTCCTGGGGCAACGCCCCAGCGCCCCCCCTCTCGAGCCTTGGTTCCAACACTCCCAGCCCGACCACCTCAGATTGACTTGAGTGACCGCCCGGGTCTCTCGAACAATTTGCGCCACGCCATTTCTAACTCTGACCTGTCTAGGAGCCCGATGATCCGAGGAACCGGAGAATCCGAGGTCCCCTGAACGATAACACACAGCGAGAAAGCTTGTTCACGGCCTTCGGGGGCGCCCGGAGGGTGATGGTCTTCGAACCGCCCATGGGCGGGTTCCACTCTCCTCGAAATCAACGGTTCCAAGAACTACTCCCTCCTTCACCCCCGACTCCATTTGCATTCCTTATTGTTTACTTGCCCAACATGTAGTTGCAGCAGTTCATGATTCTCTTATCCGACCACATGGAGGGGAGTCCATCTCTGCCACTGTCATGTTCCGCTAATCGTTTTAGCTCGGTGACCAATCTTATTGTTGTTTAACTTGCTTTCTTTTTCAGGGCGACAGATGCTTCATGTTCAGAAATGAAGGGTGGGAGGAATTAGGGGGTACCGGGGGGGAGACCGTTGTCTCCAGTTCGTTTGTTGTTTTTAGCCACCCACGGGCCGCTATTCTCTGTTCCTTTTGGTAGCCACACATGCATACACGCCACTGGTGATGACACAAGACTCACCTTGTCCCACACCTCCTGCTCGGAAGCCCCGGCTAAGGGAATAAGTTCACACCGGGACCTGACACAGGCATGCGCTTGCACCTCCTCCTCCCTATATTATTCACCACTATGGCGTCCACCCTACCTAGGCCCCTCCACGTTCTTTCGTGGAATGTCAACGACCTAGTGGACCATATAAAACGCACTGCTGTCCTTCGAAGCGCCCACCGGTACTCACTAGATATCCTGTTCCTGCAGGAAACGCACCTTCTGGGCTCACAATGTAATTTCCCCGCCCGATATGGGTTCAACAGGGTCTGGCATTCTGGGTTCGCGAGGGGCTCCTGGGGGGTGGCCATTCTACTCCGGAAGGGGCTGCCATTCACCCTGACACTAGTCGACACAGACACACAAGGCCTCTATGTGGCCCTGACGGGTAGGATTGAGGGTCTTCCCATTAATCTCTTATGCACATACATTCCTCCCGCAATCATGGCCCCTGCCCTCCGCTGCCTCACACTGGTGCTTCCTCCTTCCCACAAGGCCTGACGGTGATAGGAGGTGACTTCAATGCCGTCTTCCAGCCCTCACGTGACACGACGGGTGCCCCATCGGTGGCCCGCCTTGCCTCAGCAAAATGGCTATCTGACTGATCCTCGGCCAGTCAGACCCAATCTGGTGTCCTATCCAAGAGCCAATCGCGTTATTCCCGAGATTCGGGACGGAACCGGAGCCCATCACACTACCTCCCAAGGCATTGCCCAGACGTTTGCCCTTTACACAGCACCCCCCTAACCCCTTCACCCGGACCTAAATGGCGGCTTTACTGACCGTGACCGGGACTCAGCTGCCTTGCCTCTCCCAGACGGACTCCGAGTCCTTAGACCGGGCTTTCACACTGGAAGAGATACACAGGGCTATCTCACTGTTGCGCTCCAGCAAAACGCCCGGGCCCGACGGGTACCCCCAAGAATACTACGCGGCCTACCAAGACCCGTTGGTCTCGCACATACAAGACCTGTTTAAACACGTAGTCGAAGTAGGGTCCTTCTCACCAGAGACTGATGTGGCCACTATCGTAGTCCTCCTGAAGACGCAGCCGCCCTCCCTCGTGTGTACGGACTACCGTCCCATCTCCCTTATCAATACGGACGTAAAACTCTTCGCCACCGTGGTAGCCCAAAGGCTCTGTCCCCACTTACAAGAACTGGTGCACCCCGATCAATGCAGCTTCATGCCCGCCCGGGGACCCCGGCACTTCATACGCCGTCTCCATCTCGCCCTCGCGAATCACCATCTCCTCACCCCGTATCTTGCACTGGTTTTCATAGACTTTGAAAAAGCATTTGATACAGTGGTTTGGGGCTACCAGGGAGACGTGTTGGAGAGGATGGGCTTCGGCCTCCCCTTCTGACGCCTCATCCGGGTCCTTTACTCTACCCCCAGGGTGAGGGTCCTCATCAACGGGGTACTTTCGGAGGCGTTCCCTATTTAGAGGGGCACCCGCCAGGGCTGCCCGCTCTTGCCGCACCTATTTGCACTAGCAATGGATCCCCTGGCTTCCCTATTCCGTCAATACCCACTCATCCGCGGCTGGGCCTGGGATCCGCACCAGATTGACAAAATTGCCCTGTACGCTGATGACGTCCTCCTTTTCCTGGCAGACCCGGAGAGCTCTGGCCCGCGATGTCTAGATTCCCTTTCGGCTTTTGAACGGGTCTCTGGCCTCAGGCTCAATCCGGCAAAGTTCACCCTAGTTCCCTTGCACTCTTCCCGGGTGTGCTTCGACTGGCAAACGACCATCCCCCTGCGGAGGCAATCCTTCAAGTACCTGGGGGTGTGGGTGGCCCTCCTCCTGGAGCTTGAGTGGGCCTTGAACATCACGCCCCTGGTCACTAAGGTCAAGGCGGACCTCAGAAGGTGGCAGACCCTTCCCCTTAATCCCCTCAGTAGGAGTGCCCTTTTCAAAATGATGGTCCTCCCCCGCTTCCTATACATCTTACAAAACGTGACCACTCATCTCGCAGGCAGTTGGTTTCGGGAGTTGGACGGCGTCCTCACCCGATTTTTATGGGTAGGAGGGAGACAGCGCGTGTCCCTAGCGCACTGCCGCATACCCCCCTATGATGGAGGAATGGGAGTGACCAATCGTCACCTCTACTATATGGCCACAATACTGATCATGATCCAAGACTGGTTCGCGGGCGGCTGGTCTGACCCGGTGTACTGAGTGGAGCTCCGGTCGACGGACTTTGCGCAACTCCAGACATACATGTACGGGAGCCCAGTCCCACAGGCTCTCCCTCCCATCACTAGAACGGTGCTCATGGCATGGCAAACCGCCCTACGGTACGTTAAATGGGATCGGAAACTCGTCTCTGTGGAGTGGGGCCTGGTTAGAGGTGGTCTCGTCCCTCCAGAACTTCCGTAAATGGGACCACATCGGGATCTTGCTGCTTGGAGACGTTTGGGTGGGGGACCATGTCAGATCGTCTGCAGACCTTCACACCGCCACTCCTTTCACTCCTCCCAATTCTACAAATACTTGTAGCTGAGGCACGCCCTCCAGACCCACATTCCGACCCCCACCTCCCTCCCCGAATTTAGTCCCCTGGAAGCCCAAGTGATGATGGGAAACCTGGGCAAAGGGGGGGGGGGGGGTGTCATGGATTTATCGCTCCCTGGTGAATAATGACCCCGCGTCCTTAGACTCGATCCGTGCCCGGTGGGATGGGTGGCTGGGTCCCCTGGAACACGGGGACTGGAGGGACGCCCTTATGGCACCCAAGACTCTGATTACCTCCTCCAAGTTGCGTCTAGTCCAACTCTACTACCTCCATGCGGCATACCTCACCCCGGCACGCATGTTCAGCGCCCGTCAGCGGCCCTCTCCAGCGTGCCCACGCTGCAAACACGCCCCAGCCGATTTTTGCCACATGGTGTGGCAATGCCCCGCTCTTGCGCCATTCTGGGCGGGGTTGGAGCGTGAACTCACGCAAGCTCTATGGTGGGAGGTCCCTCATGACCCGATACGCCTGATCCTGGGAGTGTTCGATGGCCTTGATGGATCCCTGGCAAACAAGCGATTTCTGGGCTCGGCAGTTGCTGTGACAAAGCTTGATATCAATGTGCTTTGGTCCCAGGCCAAGCCGCCCACCATGAGGAGCTAGAGGCGCGGGCTGGACTGGTGTGGTGCCCCAGAGGAGCCTCTTTTTGAGGCCCGGGGATCCCCAGAACTCTTTGGCAAAATATGGGGCAAATGATTTCATTTATCTCCAGTGTGAAGAGTCCGAATGGTCGTGTATGTGGTGAGCAACGGGCGAGGGTAGGATTTCACCCACAATTGTTGAATGAGTCTAAATCGTATCCCCTTTAGTATATTATATCTGTATAACGTGTCTGATTGCTACCAATGTTTTGATCTAAACTTGATTATCAAAAAAAAAATGTTAAATACCTTCCCCACGATATACATTCAAGCTAATAAATACTATTCAGGCCAAGACATTTCAGTGCAAGGTCCAGATCACCACAAGAAGGCCCCTTGGTGCCACTGACAGATAATGGATGTTTATTTTTACCCAACTCAACAATAATTATTTTATCGACCTCAAAAGGCTGGAAGGCAGAGTGGACTCACTGGAATTCAAACCTGTAGCATGTACAAAAGTATATTGAGCCATCAGACCCCGGTCACTGCAATCTCCTAATGCATGATTTTGGAAAAAAGACCCACGTATGAATTGATAGTCCAGACATAATTTCAGTCCTTTGCTGTAGTTTGATGTCACCTAGTAACGGCAGAATGATGTTAAAAATTGATTTAAAAGAAATCAAGGGATCACGCAGAACAAGAGTAAAAAGGCTTATGCAGTCAGTGTAAAAGTGGAAGTGAACATAAATAAATGGTATTTTTGTAATGTAGCCTTCAGAAATAGCATAGTTTGAAATAAAAAAGGCGAGGGGTATGTGTGTGTATGTCTGAGGGGTGAAAAGCAGGGCATGGTGGATGAGGAGGAAGGAGGGGGGAAGAGGCAGCTGACTCACCAGCACTTCGAAGCTTCGGTCGCCTTGGGAACCAGGAAACAGCAAGGCGATCAGATACCAGGAGCAGCCACGAGGAAGAGGCGCGAGGAAGAGGCACGGAAAGGGCACCAGCTGGAACTACACACAGCAGCAGCAACAACGAGGACGTCCAGGAAAGGCAACAGGGTGCAAGGCAGCGAAAAAAAAAAAAGATTGATGCACTCTATCTTCATTCCACAGGTGCATATTCATGGCCCCAGCTACCGGCATTTCCTGGTGTGTGCATCCTGAAGTCTCTCTGATTGGAGGACAGTCGTGGATGACGTTATATTCTTTTACAGTGTCCTCCAATCAGAGAGCACATTGACACGCATTATTTAGAATCCAAAACGCAAACATTCAAAGGGGGTCTGGATCCAGGCAGGAGCACGACCCCCTTTGAATGAGTCCACACCCCCCCGGGGGTCATGCCCCACGGATTGAAGACCCATGCTCTATCTAGAGGGGTATCCCATGGGAAGCAGATTGTTAGGATTCTGTGTTTTTCTTGTGGGCTGGTATATGGAAATTCACCTCTAGCTGTGTTTTTGAAGTAACCAGATTGGCATTTGTTCATGTTTTGAGGGTATCTTACCCATGACTGCGTGTAACGTTTGTGGTATCACTTTAGTTGTTGATGTTTGAATCATATCTGTTGGTGTAGCCATTGCTGGCTGAAGTGTGACTGTTCTCATCACGGACTGTGTCATGTTTCTGTAAAGGATTTATCTGAAAGAAACAGGTTAGTGTTAGATTCCTTACCTTAGAATATCTTCAGGCGTCAGGATGGATCCGGAAAGTTTTAGTCAGCAGTACCCTTGCGCGTCGGTAGGCGTTGTCTGCGGCTCCGCAATCGGCGTCGTGATTGCCGGGATGACGTCGTCAGAGTACTTAGACGCCGCCCTCGCGCGGTGACGATAGGTTCTTCTTTTTTCCGCGCCAGCTAGCGCAGATCCGGGAAGAGCAGATCTATTTTGGATCTCTTTTTTGAGTCGACTTCGACTCCTGGTTCAGTAGGGATGCCTGGCTTCAAGCCAAGCGACGCCTGTCACCGCCTGATGTCGGTGACCGACCCCCACGATCGATGTCTCTACTGCCTCGAGCCGACCACGACAACAAGTCGTGCCTTGACTTCGAAAGCTATGCCGGAGCGGTCCAGCAAGCTACTCGAGATCCGGCAGTCGGCTCCGTGCCGCTCGAGGTCTCGGTCGAGGAGGAGGTTGAGGGACCGGTCACGGAGCCCCAGTCGTCGCTTGTCGAGTCATCGCCAGCACTCGTCGGGCTCTAAGTCTTCCGGTAAGTCGAGGCACTCCAAGAAGAAGTCGAAGAGGTGACTCCCCTCGCCGCTCGCTAAACACGGCTGAGGGTTCGGGCGACACCGCCCGCTCAGCTCCGTCGGAGCTGCAGGTGCCACCTCCAGGCCCATACCCTCTGGTCCCTGACCTGCGAGCGAAGCCGGAGGAGATTCTTGATTTCCTCATTGCCATGAGGACTCACTTCCCTCCGTTGAGGCCTGCCAGCGCTCCTTCGGGCCCCCACAGACACAACTTGATGCCTAGGCGGGCCGTTGGCTCCAGCCCCAGCGCCGTTGGCTCCGGCCCCAGCGCGTGCACGTCTTTGCAGGGAAATCTGTGCCAATGGCATTAGGTCTCTCTCCTATGCAGCGAATGGGTGCTGCGTAGGCGAGACCTAAAAAGGGAAATGAAAATAAAAACACCAGAGTGGTGCGTGCGAAAGTGGCGGCCGCGAGACACGTTCTGTGGTGGGGGCGGGGCAAGCAAGGCAGAGTGAGGCCCTCGGGCGGAGGGGCGGATGGAGGAGCATGCTGTAAGGCTTAATGAGCCATGAAAGGCAGATTGCGGCTGCTTGAGTGCACACGCCCTTGAACGCAAGCTTTAGGCCAGCCTCCGGTAGCACTTTTAAAAGCCCTGTTTACAAAATTTCTCACAGAACAGTACATGCGCTGACTCAGCAAGACCTAAAAATAAGAAAAACTGTGCGTGTGCTGGAAACTAAGCATGCTCAGCGTGAGGCTAATCATTGTTCAGCAAATGTCACGGTCCGGGAAAAGGAACCCGAGAACCAGATCCTGCTGTTTAAAACCAATAAAATAAACTAACAAATAAAAGCGCGTCCGTGTCAGCTCGCTGATGCTCACTATGTGTTGGATTAAGGTGAAAATGGGCTAAAAATAACTGAGCGCATATCAGAGGTTAACCTTGTAAGCGCGGCGCAGATTCCTGCGCTGTGCTGAACATTCTAATGAGCCAACGGGCTCATGACGGAACGGTTCCGGCATGAGCACAGCTCAACCGACGCTCATGACGGAACCGTTCCGTCTTGAGCATCGAAGGGGTTAAACAAGCGCAGTAAAAGCTTACCGCTTTCTCAGGAAATGTCTCGGTCCGTGAAGGGGAACTGGAGGACTGAATCCTGCTGTTTAAATACGCCAGTGTATACCAGTCAATTGCACGAGCGTATGTGTCAAATTGCAGATGCTCACTGTCATGTTTGAATTTGCAGAAGTGAGGGAAGACAGACTATGAGAAGGTGCGCCCTGTAGGGGGCTGCTAACTTATCGTTCTTACTGGGAGGAAACTAAATTGGATGTGGAAGAGAATTCTATGTCTGTGTGGGAAGGTATTAATGGTACTTATTGCAGTGCATGTCCCAGGGATGCAATAAATAAAAAAGGGTGCCAAGAGTCACACATAATCAGCAGTGGTATTCCTGTACGTAGAAATATGTGCCCAATCACCAAAATGTGGTTACCAGCCCCAGTGTGCTGCTGAATATTGCGTTGGTTTTGGTCTCAATCCACTGTCTCATTGTTCATTCTTCAGAATTCTTATGCCCATTTTATAAGTTTATTAATGTTGTTGAAATAATGATATAATTCATATACATAAACCTGAGAAAACTCCCACCATATTACTCATTAAACATATTAACGCGTTAGATAATGAATGTGCACATGTCCAGGCATAAATAGCAGACACAGGTGTTGTACCTAGATCGGAAAGAAACATGAGTGCAGGTTCGTATATGTTTTTAAAAAAAAAAAAATACATTGTTGGTGTATGGCCTAGGAACATTATTCTGTAATTTGAATTTCGTCCATTTGTACTACTCAGATTCTTAACGTTGTTGAACTAACGATGCAGTTCACTAACCTAAACATGGAGAAACCCACACTATGTTAAATATACAACATATTCAAGCGTTAAATATTAAATGACCACATGTTCATGATAAGACGTTCCAGTATGTTTACAAAAAAGAATACAGGTTAGGTGCAGACAAAAGTTCAGGTTCACACATTTAGCATGGGTTATCTGAATTCAGACATATGTAAAAAATGCGTCAGGACACGTGATGTACTTGATTTGAAAAGAGACAGTGTATCAGATGTGCATAATGCACAGGTAATGTTAACATTAGACTCATGTATAGATATCAGTGCTCAGTTGTCTATAAGGTCACTCTCGTGTGAGACATGCTAATTGGTCATGACTAACCTCGTATTCGTTCAAATCATTCTGGATGGAGTCCAGAAGGGACATCCATGTACATTCCCTTACATCCAGGATTGTTCCAATGTTCCCTCCCCTACGGCCAAAAGAGTCCTTTTCAAGAGCCACCCAATGAAGCTCATCTGGGCTGTGGTCTGCAGTTCTGGAATGTTTAAATAAAGGTACAAAGCGATACAAAAGGGGATGATGGATGGAGCGTTTGTACAAATCAAACACTCACCCCCAGTCAACTGATCTGGGTTTAATCCATCACCATTCTTTAGTTCACTCAGCCACCCCAGTTCAGACATGGCTATATGCAAATCAGTCTAACCCTGTGCCTTCTGGGAACAGTCCAGCCCGAACTGCCAAGGCATGTCTTCCCTGGACCGGAAACAAGCATCCTGGGACCGGTTTCGGATTCATAATCCTCATCAGCCAGGCTATCTTGAATCCAGTGGCCAAGTGAACAAGGGACTCACGTCTGAGCAGGGTATGAAATGGGGTGGCTGAGTGGACTAAAGAATGTTGATGGATTAAACCCAGATCAGTTGACTGGGGGTGAGTGTTTGATTTGCTCAAACGCTCCGTCCATCATCTCCTTTTGTATCGCTTTGTTCGCCCTAAGTGTGGCAGGGTATGCTCAGACGTGAGTCCCTTGCTCACTTGGCTACTGGATTCAAGATAGCCTGGCTGATGAGGATTATGAATCCGAAACCGGTCCCAGGATGCTTGTTTCCGGTCCATGGAAGACATGGCTTGGCAGTTCGGGCTGGACTGTTCCCATGAGGCAGAGGCACAGGGTCAGACTGATTTGCATATAGCCATGTCTGAAATGGGGTGGCTGAGTGGGATAAAGAATGGTGATGGATTAAACCCAGATCAGTTGACTGGGGGTGAGTGTTTGATTTGCTCAAACGCTCCGTCCATCATCCCCTTTTGTATCGCTAAATAAAGGTACACCCTGGACCCCACACCTAATTCGGCTGCAATGTTGCAGGATCCGGGCCTTCACTTTCTGTTGCGTTTGACCAATATATATGAGGTCACACGATGCGTAGATGACATTTGTAGAGTTGCAATTCGTAAAGGACTTCAAAGTAATCACATGGTGTTTGTACGTACATTTTTTGGTTTGTATTGTTGTTTGGCATGCCTTGCACTGTCCGCACTTGAAGTGCCCAGGTGTAGGTGGTAGATTCCACATTGATTGAATAGATGGCGCCTCTGGGGTTTCTAGGAAGGAGTGTACTATGTGGTCCTTGACACTTAGCTTTCTTATAAGAGTGCATCGGGAGGTTGGTTTGTTCTATGTCCTCTGAAATCAGGCCCCAGTATCCGTTGATCACCTTCTTGATGGCATGATATTCGGCCGAAAAAGTGGTGACACATATCATCCTTTGTATGTGAAGTGAGCACTCTTCACAACTTGGTACAGGAACATGTACTTTATTGGCTGTATGTCTCCACAGCTTCCAGGAACTGACAACCAGGTCCCAGAGATTCAAACACAGAGGTTCTATCACTATGACAATGACATCACAGGTAGCACATGCAGAGAACATATCCTTAGAGTTACAGAGGAAACTACTACAGTATGGTTTCTTCTGCCCGATCTTTGGGTGTCAGTAAGTTCTCGCGAGGGCTATACCATGCCCTTTTCTGTGCTCTTCTTCTCAGCTTCCTTGGGTAGCCTCTCTACAACAGTTGTTGTCTCAGATCCCCTGATTGGACAAAGTAATCAGTTTTTTTTAGAACAATTCCTGTGGATCCGCAAGAACTGTCTGAAGGGTAGATTGTCTCTAAGTCCTCTTGGATGGTAACTGTTGTATCTTAAAAGGGAGTTTCTCTCAACCATCTTCCGATATAGAGTCGTGTATAAATGATCGTTTTCACACTTGATTGTGATATCCGAGAAGTCAATTTCATTAGGATTTGAATTCATGGTGAATTGAATGTCTGGACTTCTATCATTAAGCCAGGAGTGAAAGTTGCTCAGTTCCTTAGAGTCACCGGTCTGGATCATCAATATATCATCTATATAGCATCTCCAGAGGGACACCTTTGTGATGTAGGGGTTTAATTCACTGAATACAAAGGATCTTTCAAAATAGTCCATGTAAATAATGGCCAGGTCCGGAGAAAAGGCTGCCCCCATCACTACTCCTTTGGTTTGGAAATAGAAATGGCAATTGAAAAAGAAGAAATTTCTCATCATTGCTAAGCGTAGTAGGTCAACGATGAATTCAGTCGGTACTGCTATAGGTGCCGGTCGTTGGTGGATGTATGACGTTACAACGCATACTTTTACAACGCATACCATTACAACGCATTGTTTACAACGCAGCATCCATTACAACGCATGCCATTACAACGCATGCCATTACAACGAATATTGTAAAACTACCTTTACAACGCATTCCATTACAACACATACTACCTTTACAACGCATACCATTACAACGCAAAAATTTACATTGCATGATTGGTAAGTATTGGATAGTGTAGGGTTAAAAATTACTATTCTAACTCCAGGGGGTGCAACAGTAGGGTAAGTGTTGGATAGTGTAGGGGTAAAAATTACTATTCTAACTCCAGGGGGTGCAACAGTAGGGTAAGTGTTGGATAGTGTAGGGGTAAAAATTACTATTCTAACTCCAGGGGGTGCAACAGTAGGGTAAGTGTTGGATAGTGTAGGGGTAAAAATTACTATTCTAACTCCAGGGGGTGCAACAGTAGGGTAAGTGTTGGATAGTGTTGGGGTAAAAATTACTATTCTAACTCCAGGGGGTGCAACAGTAGGGTAAGTGTTGGATAGTGTAGGGATAACAATTACTATTCTAACTCCAGGGGGTGCATCAGTAGGGTAAGTGTTGGATAGTGTATGCGTTGTAATGGTATGCGTTGTAATGACTGCGTTGTAATGACATGCGTTGTAATGGTATGCGTTGTAGTGTCATTCGTTGTAATGGTTGCGTTGTAAAGACATGCGTTGTAATGGATGTTGCGTTGTAAAAGTTTCGTTGTAATGGTAGTGCGTTGTAAAAGTTGCGTTGTAAAGGTTGTTTCCCGTCGTTGGTCCAATACCTCTCCCATTACATCAAGAGCAGCTTATTAGGGTATACTGGTATATAAAGATACAATGTCACACGTCACCAGAAGTGGATTGAGGGGCGTTGGTCAATCAGGTTTATAGTTTGCATTGTGACTCTCAAGTAGGTCTGAATAGACTCTGCTATGGGTTTGAGGAAATGGTCTATGTATCTACATAGTGGTTCCAGCATGGATTCACATCCAGACACTATTAGACGTCCCGGTGGTTTAAGTGGATATTTGGCAAGGTGTACAGGGTAGGGAGCCGAGGGTGTTTCTGATTGAGGTACTAGAAATCAAGGTTAGTCAGAAAACCCTGTTTAAGGCCGCATACTTCAATTACCACCTCACATTCCACGCACCCACCTGAGACCTCTGCTCTACCCAACTAGCCCTGGCCACCGTAAGACAACAGCCGAGGACGATCCTTCTCTACCCCGCAGCCAAGACCTGGAACACCCTGCCTCTCCGCTCCGCCTCAGGCAATCACCTTCACTGCCTCAATTCAGGAAGGACCTCAAGACCTGGCTCTTTAACTGAACCACAGTGCCTTCGACGGATGACCAGACCCCTCCCCCAGCACCTTGCGACCCTCATGGGTGAGTATTTGCACTTCACAAGATACCTGATTGATTGATACCACCTCCTAGTGAGCAGGGTCAGACTCCAGACAGAAAATAGGACCAGGAATCAAAATAAAAGGGCCCAACATTAGCTGAAACGATAGCTAAAAAAGTGGACCAAATTAGCAAATCAATATATAGGTGATTTGCAACAAAGTAAACGTTGCTCACTGAGAATCCAGTCAGCATAGCACTGGCTACCCAGGAGTGGAACAGAGCACAGTTTTAGGACAGCAAAGGTGGGGGGAGGAAAGGCACATAGTGTGGCACGTGTGGGTGGCAGGAGGCCTGGTACTCTGTATTTTTTACATTACATTTTTTACACTAAAGAAAGGAGGGCGAGACCATGTTAAGAGTGGCTCCCCATTATTTCTCTGCCACTGCATAGCAGTTGAAATTGGAAGCAGATAATGTCGGGCCATATTTAATAAAAAAATAATAGCTGGGTAAAAAGTGAAATATCTCTATTTGGCACTCGCAGTACTTTAACTTTATATTTAGCAAACTGTTTTTGTACAGTAATCACTTTGATCCCCAACATATTTTCTACACTATAGTAAACATAATGTAACCAATATTGTATTCCCACAGAAGCCGGTCGTGCCTTGGAAGGATGACTAGCACGTGACTGGTCATATAATAAAATGTGGAATAATGCTTCTCTCTAGTGCCAATATTTAACAAGCACAAGACGGAAGAAGCCCTGAAAGCTGTCTTTCTTGCTTCAGAAAAACAAGTATTGCCATAGCCAATAGGTCTCGCCTTTGGGACCTTATGAGTGTTTAGCCATGCAACAGTTAATGTTGTTGCAGTAAGGATATTGTGCTGCATAACTAAATACTTATAAGGTCCCAAAGGCAAGACCTATTAGCTATGCCAATGCTTGTTATAATTTAGTATGGGGTTACAAATGTCATCAACAGATTCTGTCGTAGGTTATCCAATTGTGCAGTCCTTCGACAGTTGGTCATATATATTATTCACTATAAAGGTGAAGAAGTGAGCTAGATCCTCACATTGGGTCTGAGAAAGGTAGGATTCTAGGGGGTAAGAATTGGAAAGTTCCTGCACTACCTTAAAAAGTGTCTTATGACAGTTTTGGGTAAACGCTGCATGAGCTGATTTGCAGAGCCAATTATATGTATTTGAATCAACTTTGTAATAAATGTTAGCCTCCTCCGTATAAACCTTTCTCCAGAGTCTTTCCAACACTTGACACTGTTTTTGTTTTCCTGTTTGAACCGTCCATTTAATGGGGGAGACACCAGCCAAAGCGTGTATCAGTGGGTGGTAGAGTTTTCGCCACGACCTCCATAAGCCAGTAGTGAACCAGGTCCTGATCCATGTCAGCCGCTTCTTTTAAAATAGGCGAGGGCTATTAAGACTCTGAATATGGGCCGAAACTTTGACCAATTACTGGATTTGGAAGAGAGTATGGGTCGTGTTGTTAAGGGCCGTGTGGTATGCTAACCTTAAAGGGTACTGCAAATGCGTCAGACCCCAGTAACAGGAAGGGGATGATCTGCAACCAGCTCCGTTTCATTGGATTAGACCAGATCTAAAAGTTGGCCGGCTGTATGTGTGGGTGCAGAATTACGAAGCCCAAGACTGAGGACACCCAAATCATCTATAAAGGAAGTAAGTACTCTGGCTGCACTTGGAGTCGTCCAAGTGTAGGTAAACACTACCAAGTAGCGTAAAGTTGATGGCTTTTAATATAAGGGAAGCTCTTAAGTCCAGAAAAGAGGTGCACCAATTTCCAGCAAACCCAGGTTGGTGATAGATCAAGACCCCTGATAGCGTAAATGTGTGCATAAGTGGGAGCGCAAAACGAACATTTTATCAAGCAGGAGCAAAGAAATGTTCAACTTTGCAATGAAAATAATTTTTATAAATGATGGCAAGCCCCCGCCTATCCTCGCCTGTATATATTTCCTGACTATAGTGTAGTTAGGCAGGAGAGCAACAATTATGTCAGGTGCAGCTCCTTCATGTACCCAGGTCTCAGAAACAAGGCTTCCGGGTCGTTTTCCCATAGAAAATTAAAAGGATGTTTTTGATGTTTTGAAAGAGACCGGCAGTTCATGCAAAAAAAACGACATTCTCTAACATGACCAGAGCCGCTCGATGACTTGGACAGCAGTCAGTGTTAAACATTGTGTTGGGTTGATGTAAAACAGTGCTGCCAATACAGTCATCAAATGTGGAACAGGTGAAGTTACTACAACCAGTGCAGATTAGAGGGCTAGTAGTTAGCTCTAAAACTCCCCAGTCTGTCAGGCATGACTGTTAAAGTGTTTTTAGCTGCGCAGCAGTGAATAACTGTCTCTCTGACGGGGAACATCCTTTACAACGCAACTTTTTGAACACAGTACCTTTACCACGCAGGTATTACAACGCAAGTCGTTACAACGACTTGCGCTGGGTGGCGCTGTAGGATAGGGAATAGTTTAATTTACTATCCAAAACCTTCCCTACTATCCACGGGGACTGGAGTTGGAATAGTAAATTCAACTATTCCACTATCCAGCGCCCCCCAACGCAAGTCGTTGTAACGACTTGCGTTGTAAAACCTGCGTGGTAAAGGCATGCGTTGCGAAAGCATGTGTTGTAACAACATACATCCCTCTCTGACTATGCATAATCAAGGTTCCGGGCCCCTGGCCCCGGCTGGACGCTCCCCAGTGGTTGACTCTCTTTCTAACCTAGGGCTGTGGAAATCTTTCTTTAAAAAAATTAAAAGCCCCCTCTTAAATAGTCCCTACAAGCACAAAGGGCAGGATGCATGATGTATTCAGAAGGAAGACAAGTGGGTTTAAGTTTTACATGTCCGGGAAATGAAAATCTCCTAAAGCTGCCACCCAGGACTTTGAATTACAGTTCATTTAAGTCTAAATATTATCACTCTCTCTGTTCTCAATCTGAAGTTAGCATCTATTAGGTGTACTAAGGGTTAGTCTACAGGCGACATAGGCCTCACAACAGTGAAAAATTAACTTAGGAGTCTTCCCCTGACAGGACATGTAAAACCTAAACCCACATGTCCTACATTTTTAAATACTATGGACCCTCCTCTTTGAGCCTTTAGCGTCTACCTTAGGGGTGATTTATACGTTTTAAAAAGGAAGGTTTAGGCTTGACAAATGGTTTATTTTGCTAAGTTGAAACAGCAGGTTAAAACTGACCTATAGGCTGCAGTGACAGGTCTGCAACATGTTTTAAAAGGCTACTTTAGTGGGTACCACAATGAGTGCTGCTCACTTACTTTTAGCATTTAATTTACAGGCCCTGGGTACAGATAGTACCATGTACTAGGGGCTTGCAAGTAAATTAAATGTGCCAATTTGGTTTTGGTCTGTTTTACCATGTTTTAGGGAGATAGCCATGGTTAGCAGGGGTAAAGTGCACAGCGCCTTATGGCAACAAATCTGGTAGAGACTTCTTGCTGCAGATTTATTTCATTTGAATTATCAGGCTGGATCAGTAACATTTTGCTCGAGCAATGCCCCTTGCGCGCTCCTTCGGGTGGCTCCATTTGGCTCTTTGTGATGTTGTCTGTGTCGTTAGCATCGGTTATGATGTCACCCACATAGGCGCCACCCAGGTGCATGGATGTCAGTGCTTTTCTTTCCACGCCAGTTAAGTGCCAATCTGTAAAAGAGCTACAGCTTTGTCACTTTTTGAAAGGCCTTTTTTTACTTTTGTCGACTTCGCTTTCTTTGTGTGCAAGGATGTCTTCGGGGAAGACAAGGTTTAAACTGTGCGGTGGCTGTCACCACATGATGTCGGTAACTGACCCCCATCTAGTCTGTCTTTGGTGTATCAAGTACAACCACGACTCATCATGCTCAGCTTGTCAGGCCATCTGGGAGCGGGCTATAAAGCTACTTGCGGCAGTTGACACCATCCAGCGAGATTCCGTGTAAGTCCCAGTCTCCTTCAAGAAGAGGAGGTCGCAAGACTGCTCCCGGAGTCCCAGTTCCCTTTCATACCACTCAAGGTCCTCGGGACACTTGGGGAAGAAGCATAAGAAAAAGAAGAAGTCCAAGCGGACTTCGTCTTAGCCTCGACTTTCGTCCATCAAGGAACAAGGTAAGGAGCACAGACGCTCTAGGCACGGTTCTGCGGAGCCGGAGTCAGGGTTGACTTTGCACCTCCCTGCCTTTCTGGGAGCCAGAGTGACCCCCTGCTCAAATTAAAGATTCTTATGAGACCAAGTGCTGCATGTTTGAGCAGGCCAACCACTTTGGTGAGCTCTCTGGACCCGTGGGGTCGGATGGGTCCCCATCAGACACGACGCCATTGGCTCTGGCCACGACACTGGTGGGGCCTCAGGGATCCTGGACGGTGCCAGTCCTGCCATCGAGACCTTCCCCAGTGTGGAAGCTAAAGTCGTTCCCTTTAGAGCTGCTGGTGCCCAGTGGCGGTTCCAGCCCCATCCTTATCCCTGACTACACAGTTAGAACGTCGTCGCTCTACTGTGATTCCGATGTCAGGGGTTCTATGTTGCCGCTGGAACATTTTGATGATGTTTTAGGCTCGAGAGAGGATTGGGAGCGGTCTGTGGACCCATTAGAACACCAGGATGATTTTGCAGAGCAGATGGACTGTTATGGGGAACTTGGGGAGGCCAGTGAACTGAACTATTCCCCAAATACTGGCACGCTCTCTCCGTCAACTGGTGCTACGGAGGATGGGGCATCTTTTGTCATGGTGGTTAAGAGAGCAGCAGAGGTCCTCGGACTAGAATTGCCCTCCGTGCAGGTCAGGACTAATCTCCTGACCGAAGAGCTTCAGCCTGAGGCTTCCACCTCTGAACCCCCTTTGCTCTTCAATGAGGCACTTACTGATATCCGTCTAGGCACGTAGTCCAAGCCTAGCAAAGGGGATCCTGTGAATGGGACAAATGAATGCAGCCATCACCTGGCTCCGGATGACCCAAAGGTCCTCGAAAGCTTGGTGCTGCAGGCATCTACCTCCCAGAGCGCATTCCCTTCTGTCCCTCCTTGGCCTCTCTTCTACGGGGAACGGATAAGAAGTTTTACTTACCTGTTAGACGCCACCGCCAGGCACCCAGATACGCCGCCACCGCCAAGAGTCACCTTGCAGCAGACTACACGCGCCGCCGCTCCGGGACCACATTTCCCGGCAGCCTACGCGGCGGCGCGCTTCGTGACACCGCGAGGGCGCCAGGGAGGCGCACATCAGCGCCACAGGAACCGGCGGAGCGGGGGGAACGGATAAGAACTTTTACTTACCTGCTAGACGCCACCGCCAGGCACCCAGATACGCCGTCACCGCCAAGAGTCACCTTGCAGCAGACTACACGCGCCGCCGCTCCGGGACCACATTTCCCGGCAGCCTACGCGGCGGCACGCTTCGTGACACCGCGAGGGCGCCAGGGAGGCGCACATAAGCGCCACAGGAACCCGCTTCGCGGGACGCCCGGGGCTAAGCCCGGGCAAAGGGCGGGCCCTCTACGGCCCTCATCGGCACGAGGAGGCAGGGGCAGGGCCAGAAACGCTGCAGGAATCATCATTGCAAGTGCGACTCATAGTTCTAAGAGTTTCCTATTAACTACCAAATTTGTGTACAAAGTGAGTTTGCGTGTATATTGTAAACATGTCTACGAAACCGAAGGAAGCCCCGCAAAATACTCTAGACAATTACCTTGTCCAAACCGTGAAAAAAATAAACACGCAGAGGAGAAACTCCCTGGGGTTAAGCCAATCCCCAGACCTCCATTGTCTGTCCCCAACTGCATCTATTTTGATTGATGACACTATTTTGCAGGAAGTCCATCAGGAGAGCATAATTAGTGGCCCTATTTTCCAAGGATTAAGCGGCGCACCTGGCAATGTAGTCCCGGCCTCTGAGGCTTCCAACATAGAGGCTGAGAGTGACATTGACATCGACTCTGACCAGGAGAAACAGACTCGAGTTTCATCTGACGAGCAGACACCTAAAGGGCGCGCAACAAGGCCAAGACGATTATGTACTAAAAACCCACCCAAGCAGGGCGGACCACGTCCGGGGACAAGAAGGAAGAGGGCTATTACCCCAAAGACAAAGCAAGTAAACACTGTGGAGGACAAACAAAATCACACTTTTGAGGACGCTTTTTTTGAAAGGATTGCTGACTTTCTTGAGTTAAAAATTAATGCCATTGTAAAACCTTTAATATCGAAAATTGACAAACTACAAGCGGAGATTAAGAGATTGGGTGGTCTCCACACCACGGTTGCAGGTGGGGTAGAAAACATTACTACGATAGTTACAAATTTGAGCAATAATACAGGGGGAAATGTGGCCAGAGAGGCTGTAAGTGATGGTGCAGGGATCCAGTTGTCTGTTGAGAATTTACCGCCCCAGCCATCAACATCATTGACCACTATCACTGAGGGCCCTCTTTTAGTCAACATCCCAACAGATAGTATTCCCTCTGTCAGCTTCCCCCCAGTAATTGCTCACTCTACGGACCCCCTACAATTTTTAGTCGAGGCCACACCAGTGGTTCTTGTGTTAGCGAATGTCCCTCCTTTGGAAGGAGGAACAGTGGAAAGCCCTACCTCTCTTACAAGCAAGGCTCTGCACTGGCTTACCAGTAATATGCGGTTAGCTCCAGGGGGAAAGTACCATCTGGCAAATGTAATTAAGTCAGCAACCAGGGTCCCCTGGCTGGGAAATCGGCCGAAAAAGTTTAAAGGGGACTGTGTGGCAGTGAGCCTCTCAAATCAAGACGTCCTTCCTAACATACTTGCTAACCTATTCCCTCCTCAACGCAGATAGGGCACTGTTGTTCCTCTAACCCTGAAGTTTTTCTACGGGGAACAACAGAACGTCACCCATCCAAGGACTCCTGCGCCAGGGTGGGATAGAATTTGGGACTCTAATCTCAGATGGGGGCAGGACACAAGGCATAATGCAGTGGCCCATCACTCCCTTATACCACAGCACAATTCTTTCGTAGAACTTCTTCAATTGTTTAATCGCTATGTCCCATTATCCTTCATGGATCAAAACGATTGACTCTCTCCTAGAAAAGATACTAACGATGAGGGTCCTTCGCCTGTTATCGGTCCTTTAGATCCAAAACTTACAGGCAATAGGGTCTGCAGAATTATGAGCTGGAATGTTGCTGGCATCAGATCCAAATTCAACGATAAGAACTGGTTGGAGATAATCAGATCCAATGACATTCTTGCCTTCCAAGAAACTTGGGAAACGTCAGACAGACTTGTTCTAGACGGCTTCTCCCATTTTTTTGTACCTGCAGTACCTAGTAACTCTGGAAGGGCAAAGGGGGGCTTGGCTATATATATTTCTCTAGATATTCAAGGAAAGCCAAGACAGATTAAAACTAATTCAATCAATATCTTAGCGGTTGAACTAACTACATCAAACTCACAGTCCATATTATTCGTTAATTTTTACAATTCCCCTGTCAGTCAAATCTTGAACGAGCATTTGTTAGCTCTAGAGGATTTCCTGTCCACCCACAGTGAGAACAGTGTTTATGATTTCGAGGTGATCCTCATGGGAGACTGTAACATTCACCCATGTAATATGGATTGCCGTGTGGAACACGAGGATTTTTCCCCCTACCCCTCCACTCCGCATTTTGAACACTCACCACGTGGAGAGGCGTTGGAATCGCTCTTAGCAATTTTTAATCTTTATGAATTCTATAGTAGTAACATATGCTTGAGGTTACCAACATATGTGGGTAACAACACAGGCACAATTGTGGATTATATTTTTTTATCGTCTAGTATTTTGTCTGAAGTGTTTAATTACAAGGTAGAAACTTCAGCTTTTAGCGACCACAACCCTGTAATTTTAGAGATTGTATCTCAGGGAGTTTTGGGAAAGAGAGTGAATGAAGCTTTATGTGTGACAGATTTAGTTCTGGGACACCAGAACCGCAGACTGAAATGGGACCAAGTAACCCCAATTACCTTTCTACAGGATACCCTGGCTAAAGTTGAGGGGGAGGTTGCAATCTGCTTGGATAATAATAACTCTGTAACTACTTTGATAGAGGCGTTTAATGTTATTTGCCGCCAGGTCAACTCAGATCTGACCGTAAAGAAAAAGCCCTATATACATAGGGGCCCCTAATGGTTTGATTCAAATTGCTCCAAGGCTCACTCAATCCTCTTGAAAGCCTTAAAAAATAAACCAAGAGACAAAGAACAGATAGCATTACTGAGGAAAAAATATAGTTTTGCTATCAGGATGAGGAAATCCGAGATTAAAAAGGAGGCCTGGAATGACTTATTGTCGCCTGATATACAGAGAGATAGTTCTAGATTTTGGGCGATAATAAACCATCCATATTTTGTGGGTCTAGAGAAGCAGAGAGCAGATTGCACCATACCTGATGAACAGTGGGTCACACATTTCAGTAACATCTATAGCTGCCCTGATAACACTCCAGATTGCGGAATGCAATTCACACAAGTAGTAGCTACTATCCCCCCTTTTAGTAAAGAGGAGGTGAAAAAAGCGATTAGTGACACACTCTCTAAAAAGGCACCGGGGCCCGATGGGGTTCCCGCAGATTTCTTTAAGAGTGCCCCTGAACTAAGTGCCAAAATTCTCACTAATATTTTTAACGCTACAAGGGATTTTATTTTTCCTATTAGCTGGGCGTAGTCCATCATAATACCAATTTTTAAAAAAGGACAGAGAACAGATCCGGCCTGTTATAGGCCAATCTCCCTCATTGATTCTAGTGTTAAAATCCTGGGGAGAGTCCTTTTAGGAAGACTGACTCAGCTTTTAGAAGGGAAGGGTGCCCTATCAAATGCACAATATGGTTTTAGAGCCAAAAGAGGAACTTTAGATCAGTGTCTAAATTTAGAACTGATCATAAATAAATATGTAATTGCCAAGGGGGGCTCCCTGTACATGGCCTTTATGGACCTCTCCTCAGCTTTTGACCTGGTCAACAGGGCTAAGCTGTGGGGGGTCCTTTTGACCATGGGCATTGACGCTCCCTTGGTGGGGTATCTGGCCGAGTTACATAGAGATCTTAAGACCTCGGTCAGAGTGACTAGGGAAGGAAGATGTACTTGTCACTTTAAGTCAGAGAGGGGGGTTAGGCAAGGATGTATCCTTGCCCCCCTCCTATTCACTCTTTATATAAATGACCTTGAGGCAGTCCTGGCAGCTTCCCACATCGACATCCCGCGTGCAGGTGAGATAAAGATACCTGTCCTCCTGTACGCGGATGATGCTGTCCTCTTGGCACGCTCTGGAGTGGCATTAAACAAACTCCTTTTATCCTTTGGGGATTTCATGTCCTCGCTGGACATGAAAACTAATGTAGGAAAATCCCATGTAATGATTGCAGGAGCCGCAGGCAGGAAAAGAAAGTCGAAAACATTTTTCTGTGCTGGGAAAGAGGTTAGGAGAGTCCCATCCTTCCCTTACTTAGGAGTAACCTTTGATGAAAAGGGCACGTGGGGTCCTCAGCATTCCGTTAAAAGCAACGCTGTAGCAAGAGCGGCTGCTGGGTTGCTTGGTTTTGCTAAAAAAGTTGGAGCCCGCCCCATGGAAAGCATTATAAAGGTCTACAAAGCTAAATGTTTGTCGGTTGCTCAATACGGCTCTGTTATTTGGGGGTACACTAATCATGAACATGATAAAATTCAGAAAGTAGAAAATAAATTCCTGAGAACCCTGCTTTCTGTCCCTCAATCGACTTCCACATATATAATACATACAGAGCTTGGACTGGGCTATATTACCGACATTTTAAAACTAGCACCAGTTATTGGATGGTTGAAAATTTGGCTCAACCAGGAGCTTACTTTAAATCATAATATCTTTAAAGATTGTTTAGCCCTGGATAGAGCACACAATATTCCGTGGTTAAAATATGTTCAGACGCAGTTAACTTTAGTTGGCCGACCCGAACTTTTTTCTTCTCCACACTTGATAAATCAGGAAGACATAAAAACAGTTAAAAATCTCCTGACAAATCACTATGTTTCGGAGAGGGAAGCCACAGAGTTAAATAAATCTACGGTTAGGAAACATTGTACGTTAACATCTGTCCCAGGTATGGAACCATATCTTTTTTTGGTAAATAAACCATACCACCGTTTCCTTCTAATGAGATTTCGTCTCGACCTGATTCCTTTCATTCTGGGTAATTTTAAAAAATGGATTAGACCTGAAAATGCTGAACCATGTGATTGCGATTACTTTTCTACCCAGGATACGACTCACTTTATCTTGTTCTGCGGCCATTACAAAGAGATTAGAAAAAAAATACTTGCTGCCTATACTGTGCAATTTGGGTTTTACGCAGGTAAAACCAGCTATGATGTTCCTGCAACTTCTTCCTAACTTAAAAGTAGCATTTCATGTCGCTAGTTTTTTGGTTGCAGGCGTACGCACAAATAAGCATCGTTCTAGAACTAGGCACCTTGTCCCAGATTAATGTTTACCTTTTTATATTTCACTGATTTTAATCTTTTTAACATTAATGTATAATTTATTCTGTACATTGTGATTTTAGGGTTTTTTAACAAAATATTGATCTGTATTACTATGTGTTCTGATGAAATGTTGTCATGTATTATTGCTCGCTCTTTTATGATTTTTAATAATCGAATAAAGATAATTGACTGACTGACTGACTGACTGACTGACTAATCTCCTGACCGAAGTGCTTCAGCCTGAGGCTTCCACCTCTGAACCCCCTTTGCTCTTCAATGAGGCACTTACTGATATCCGTCTAGGCACGTAGTCCAAGCCTAGCAAAGGGGATCCTGTGAATGGGACAAATGAATGCAGCCATCACCTGGCTCCGGATGACCCAAAGGTCCTCGAAAGCTTGGTGCTGCAGGCATCTACCTCCCAGAGCGCGTTCCCTTCTGTCCCTCCTTGGCCTCTCTTCTACACCTCGTGTCCAATCTAGCTTTTGCCCCTTCCAGAGGCTTCAGCCCTATCCCAGCTACTGTCCTGCACGGACTTCCCAAGTTGTGCGGGGATGTGGACGCGGTTCATTCCGTCCAAAAAATAGAAGCCAGAAGTCACCGGTCACCCTGCCCTCTGCAGTCACAGCCTCCAAGCACTCCTAGTCTGAGTCTGCAAGACCACACCACTCCAGTTGGTTGGAGAATCCATCTTCATCTCCGCCACTGGAGATCTATAACATCAGACACGTGGCTCTTGCAGATCATTCAGGAGGGCTTTTCTCTGCCTTTCCTTTCTTTTCCTCCTTCCATTTAGCAAAATCAAGAATGGCTGGCAGAGGATCATCTAAATTTGCTACAAGAGGAAGTCACATCTCTCCTGGCCAAGGGAGCCAGAGAGACCGTCCTGGATTCAGTAGTAGGCAGCGGTTTCTATTCTCACTACTCTCTGATTCTGAACAAGCACAAAGGGTTGCAGGCCATTTTCGGTCTTTGGACCTTTACTTTAGCCCAGTTCTTGTCTGCCCTAGATCACGAATACTTGGTGGTAGCGTTGGACCTGAAGGATGCTTATTTTCACATCCCCATCCTGCCAGACCTAAGGCACTACCTGCGATGCAAGGTAGGCCACAAGCAGTTTCAGTTTACTGTTCTCCCAGTTTACTGTTCTCCCCTTCTTCCTCACCAGTGCCCCTCGGGTACTTACCACGGTGATGACAAGGGTCGCAGTTCAAATGCGCAGGTTAGGGGCCTCAGTCTGCCCCTACCTCGGTAACTGGCTGTTGAAGGCGTCCTTGCCCCAGGGTGTTGTCTCCCACCTTCGACTACGGCAAATCTCCTGCATTCACTAGGGTTCTCTATAAACGTGCAAAAGTCACACCTGACTTCTTGTCAGATGCTCCCTTTCATCAGGGCTGTTCTGGACACAGTGCAGTTTCAGGCAAATCCTGCTGAGCATAGAGTCCAGGAAATTCAGGTTACGATTCTGATGTTTCAGCCTCTATCCTGGATTTCAGTGAGACTGACTCTGAGGCTGTTGGGCCTCATGGCCTCCTGCAACCTTTTGGTAAAGCATGTCACGTGGCGTATGCAGGCCCAAGTCATTATCGTGGCTCCAGACTGGGAGAGGAGAGTCTGGTATCCAAAGCTTCTAAAAATGAATATCGATCCTCCGATCAGCTGCCCGTTCTGTAGGATCTTCTGTCGCAGCATCAGGGGAGGGTCCTCCACCTGAACCTCTCAACTCTTAGCCTCCGTACATGGAGATTGAGTGGCAGCAGTTGATTTTGACCTTCCTCCTGAAGTCTGCAACAATATATTGGCGGTCAGGCGGCCCTCCACTAAAATGGTATATGCCTGCCGTTGGCAGAAGTATGTATTATACTTTCTGCAAGAAAAACCAGCAGACGCACCAACCTTGAGGGGTGACAAGGTACCGACCCTTCTGTGTCGAAGACCCCAGCAGGGTTGCAGCGGTTACCACCTCTTCTGTGACCCCAGGGGGTTGGTTATTAATATTTCCAAAACTAAATGTATGTCTTTTAACCCCCACAAGTACTCCTAGGGCAGCCCCTTGCTAGGTGGGACTCCCTAGGAAAGAGTTGGTACCTTTGACTATGTCGTGGAAGCCTCATCTAACCAAGATGCTGTTCGGCCACAAGCGTGTAATGGGGTCACTAAGAAAAGAGCATTGTGCTTCACATAGCAGACCGTAGCCCCAGCCCTTTAGGTCTATGGCCCAAAAGCAGTTAGCACAGCTCTGTATGGAGCCGAGCTGTGGGGATTCAACAAGACCCACGATCTCTGCAGATCCAAGCATAAATTCCTAAGGGATTTAGTGATGTTGCCCCAAAACATTCCGCTCACTCCCCTAATGCTTGACATGGGTAGGCTCTCCATTGGTGATATAGCAAGGCTTCGCCCGCTGCTCTTTTGTGCTTGCATTAGGCGGGTCCCAGAGCTCCTACCCTATGTAGAAGCCTTATCCGAGGTTATCAGGATGGACACAAGCAATAGGGTAGGCTGGATCACCA
Organism: Lissotriton helveticus; assembly: GCF_964261635.1. NCBI lineage: Eukaryota > Metazoa > Chordata > Amphibia > Caudata > Salamandridae > Lissotriton > Lissotriton helveticus. Next base: position 1,793,228,839 of record NC_136068.1, read on the forward strand.
TTTCTAGAAAAGTGATGTCAGCAATAGTGTTTCAAGTCCAATGGGCCAAGCAGGATCCACGAGGAAAGATGTGCTCAAAGGACATGGGTGGATCCGCAAAAATCTAGCAAGCCTAATCTGGTGAGGTTCACTGCAAATTTCCATCTTCTCAAATAGACTAGATATCTGGAGCCCTACCTATATCTAATCCAGGCCCCTCGGGACAGGATGCTATACATCCATTTTAAGTTTTGCGCACTTCCTGTTTGTGAGATAACAGCTAGCAGGCACCCACGCAACGTAACACCAACGGATTGCCCGTGCTGCAAGGACCCGATGGAAAGTTTCACCCATGTTATGTTTGCTTGCCGGGCCTACGCCAAATTGTGGACGAAATGGATAAAACCGATCTGCTGGCAACTGGGCACACGAACCATCGGGTTGCCTTGCGCATCGTAAGATCCGACTCCAGACTACTTTTTGCTTGCGGAGTGGCTAAGTTCCTAAGCCTTGCATGGCTTAAAAAACAGAAGACTCAGATAGGAACGCCTTAGAACATTTCAGGGCGAGGATCACACACAGTCGCACATGGGCTCACAGGATGGTAATCTGTGTTTTTACTCATGTTATGCACATGCACTTTCACGTTCTTAGTCTCTTCACAAGGTTGTTCCGAGGGGGGTTAGTAAAACCAATAAAAAGGCCCCCTGGGTTTTGGGAACTGGATCCAAATGTAAAGGCCCCAAAATGCGTAAATACGGTGATGTTCCTCTCTTTTCTTCCATACTGTTTTAATGCATGTTTTACTAGTCCAATGCTGTTTTAAATTGTTCTTTTTAGGTTGAGGCTACCGTCGCACTGCGAAGCAGTGGGCGGAGCCGAAGATCTTATGAACTTACAGTGTGGGGCTTTGTCCCGCCTTCTCTTCCATTGGCTAGCTCCATAAATGGAGACTAGCCATTGGAAGAGATGGTTGTCAATTACTCTTTCCCCCTCACAACGCGAATCGGGGGTGTTTCTGTCTCTTTTTTTAAGTCCCGCCCTCCACACCCTCCCTCTCGCCGAGGTCCGTGGCTTAATGAGATCCTTGGGCGATTCTGTCTCTTTTTCCTAAGTCCCGCCCCCCACACCCTCCCTCTCGCCGAGGTCCGCGCTGAGGAGCGCTTCTTTTAATTTGCTTAGTCCCGTTATTTATTTATTTCGAGGGAGCCCACCCCTCATCTGTTGCCGTGTGAAAATCACCACCGGTCGGCCCGGGACAACCCCCTGACGTCCTTCCCCGGGCCGCGCAGTGATTGGCTGCCGGCCCGGGACACCCCTGTGACGTCATTCCCCGGGCCGCGCTCTGATTGGCTGCCGGCCCGGGACCTGACTTGTTCATTAGGTACTCATAGCAGCAAATAAAAGATTGCACTTTAACACGTGCTTTCAAGCTTCATTCGTCCCTGACTGATAGAGTAGGCAAATATAAAAGCCATGCTAAAGCGAATAAGGATTAACTTATGTAAAGTTTTATTCAAGTATCATGTCCAGGCCTTTGAAGAATCTTAACAGATGAGCAAATGGCCAATAATCTTTTTCTAGGAAAGGTGGCAGCCCAACCCTACTTTTTCAATTCACATCCTCGAAGCGCATTCCAAGTTCCCTCCTGTTTATGTCGCTTGGGAGTAGATAGTCATGTCTCTCACTCTATTCATCCTTTATGTCGATGTAGAACCTTCCCGGTAAAGCAAGAGCGTGAGTTCCAAGCCTCGATGTGATATTTTAACTGCGTAGTAAGAAACGGAAGTCTGATAGGACGAGAGCAAGAAGGGGCTGGGCTTAGGTATCAGCCGGTTCGGTTCCACGTACCCGGGATCCGGAGAAGAGCAGGATGGCAGAGTGGGGTAGAGGTAAGGAAAAGAGTTAGCGAAATCTCGGGGAAACCTTTCTATGGTGAGTTTTAAAGTACTAAGAAAGGAGAGGGAATATCTGTGAGAGAGTGCGGTGTTCGAGGCATGAAAGGAATGGAGGATAATGAAATCATTATAGGGCTGAGGTTTGTTTGCTGTCAGTTTCATCGCCTAATAGGCAATGTAAAAACACCCCAAATCCCAGTCACTAAAGGTTGATACGAGTCGGACTAGGAAACCTTCACGCATTATATAGGTTGGCGATTAAAGAACCTGCCTTTTATTATTTCAGTGTGTGATGATAAATGGTGGTGTCTGTTTGGGTTGGCAGAGGGGCAGATGCGGGTGGTGGGCACTCTGGGCTGCCACCCGGCCACCGCATACATTGGGCCCCATTGTCTGTGTCTGAGGCCACGATGTAGTGCAGTTGCCTTGGAAGGGTACTCTCTTGGTCTGCCACCCCTGTTGTGGTTTAGTTGGAAATTGTAACTTGGTGACAAGTTTTTTTTAACCCCAGCATTCTCATTTGGCAAAATAGTGTGCATTGTGGATTATTGTGTGGTTTAAAAAACTGATTTGGTGTTACGTGGCGAGGAAGGGCAGTGCCCATCCTCATAGTCTATTCACTAAAATGTAACATGATAGTAAAGGGGTCGCCTTTGGAGCGAGCAGTACTGTGCCTCATATTTTAAACTGTTCATTCTAGTCAAACTCTCCTTTTAACTCTGTTCACTAATCATATGTGAAGTGTAGACAGATGTGACAGTGAAGAGATGCTAAGACCGTGGATAGATGGGATAGTGATTAGATGCTGGGCTATGAGGAAATAGGAGAGTGAACAAATGCATGTTTTTTCATGAGATGTGACCGTGATAATTTGCATGGGAGCGGAGAAATTATGAGGAGTCTGAGCCATGCGAGGTCAGTGGAGAAAAGGGGCAGTTAAGGGATGCAGGGGCTGGGTAGTGGTGGGATAGTGAATAGTTGCAGAGGATGTAGAAAGATGTAACATAAGGGTGTTCTGGAGAGGAAGTAAATAAGAGATTCTGGATTTTTACAGTGATGGTGAAGTGAAGGGAGACTCTACCGTACTTCATAATTGCTGTGGCGTTTTGTGTAATAAGGGTTTGACACTTTGTGATGTTTTCATGTATGACTTCAAGCATTCATATTCTACTCACAATATCACTACCCCCCGCAACCAAAAACATTTTCCTTACATAACATTACCAAAGGACCCCATGTCACAAAAGATACAATTGTCTATTCGGGAGCTTTCCTTTTATAAATATTTGTAATCCGGTAGTATTGTCCAGTTGTGGGCATTCATGGGGAATCAAAACCAAAAGTATCACGATGCATTATGTTGTAAAATAAAAACCCAGGACTGGAGTATTGTACCCTTGGTTCAAGGAGTCATCTGTTCACCTCTACATGTGCCAACATGTAAACTGCTGTGTGTACATGCATATAGATATTTCTATGTGTAGAAATATCTAAGTTTGTGTGTATAAACCCACAAAATTCATGATTCAGATTAAATTTGTTGGTTGCCCTACCAAATGTATCTGTTGCCCTTTGTGTGCCATCTAAAAATCAGGACTAAAGGTGCCACTGGTGATGCATTCATGTTGTATATATGATGTCTGATTAAAAAGGAAATGCTATAAATAACCAAGCTTTGGTAACACTGTTAATAAGTATATGATTAGGCTTGCTAATGTGGCTTGTAATGTGGCTTGTAAGCAACGGCCTGACAAAATGAAGTTTGCAAAATAATATACCTCTCTTGCTGCATATGGGTCTAAGCGCTACCTCAGGAGCGTCCTTTATACACCTGTTCAGCGCAGTGCACCTCTTAGCAATAAACAGCCCCAAATGCGTAAAACTTTTTTCCAGGAGGCCTAATAATCCAGTTCTTTGGGTCCGGGTGAACTGCCTTCCACAACATCAGATCCCTGACCTACTTGCCACAAAAGCTAGGAATTGCGCTACACTCCCATACTCCATGTGAGAATTCACCTTGTTCTGTGAGCTACGGTCAAAGCTTTTTAAATGTGTAATGTATGGTGACCTTACTTATATGAATTAATAATTTTGATGATGCATGTACCACTGCCATGCACACACAGACAACAGCACTGCCATACACACACGGACACCACCACTCCCATGCACACACGGACACCACCACTGCCATGCACACACGGACACCACCACTGCCATGCACACACGGACACCACCACTGCCATACACACACGGACACCACCACTGGCATACACACACGGATACCACCACTGCCATGCACACACGCACACCACCACTGCCGTGCACACACGCACACCACCACTGGCATACACACACTGATACCACCACTGCCGTGCACACACGGATACCACCACTGCCGTGCACACACGCACTCCACCACTGCCGTGCACACACGCACACCAACACTGCCATGCACACACGCACACCACCACTGCCATGCACACACGGACACCACCACTGCCATACACACACGGACACCACCACTGCCATGCACACACGGACACCACCACTGCCATGCACACACGGACACCACGTGCTTAATTTGTTAAAAAGAAAATGCCAGGGCTTTCATTTGTAAAAAATTAAGTGAAAGGGCACTCGTCAGGAGGCTAATGTAGTTTGGCATACACATTACGCGACTTTGAGCTATTGGCATTGTAAATGACAATGACTTTTATTTATGTTTTGGTTTTTAAAACATAAATAAAAGACCTTGTCATTTACAATGTCAAGACCTTAAACTCGCGTTCATTTACAATGCTAATAGCTCTAACTTTTGCAATGCCGAGACCTTTGCATTGTAAATGCTTGTTTTATTGATCTGCTGAAATCATATTGCTCTCCTGCTGCAGTCGTGTATTATGATGATTTAACTGTAATAAGTTGTTGCATGAACTGTTCATTTTTATGTTCTCTCTTGTATCCTAATTGGCCTTTTTTTAATAGCTTTTATGACACGAGTTGTCAAAATAAAGCTTAAACATACATACTGAACACAAAGGTCTATTGACCCCCTTTCTGCTTCGCTTTCCACTGTTCTTCTATTCATTCTAACCCTTGCCCAGCAGGCCTTTGCTTTCGGTACTCTTTATTGCGGCTGACAGACCAACCCACTCTCTTTAGGTTTCCAATCCTAAATAGGTTTCTGAAGTGGATGGTTCACATGTTGCCGCTCACTCTCTTTGTTATGTCCTGTTTATACTCCTCTAGAACCCTATCCATATTGATCAAAAAATGCTCTCGGTTCAATTTGACAAAGATCCCTAAGTACCAAAATCCCTTTGGTTCCCAAGAAAGCGGAGGAGGGTGTTTTAGAGGACATTACGCTGTCAGGAGGTATTCTATGGATCTATCCCAATTAATGTTCAACCAAATATAGTCCCCGTACGCCGCCAGGATTTCCAGCACCCATCGCAGGGAATAGGAGGACTCCGCAAGGTATAGTAAAATGTCATCTGCGTACAGGGATATTGCGTCCTCCTATCCAGAGTCTCAGTGCAGGACCCTAATCTGGGCATCCATCCAGATCCAGTTTGCCAGCGGCTCGGAGCTGTTGCGAACGCTAGAGCGGTCAATGGGCATCCCTGCCTAGAGACTCTCTTGATCTTTATGTATCCAGACAGCACACCATTAATCTCACTCGGCTCACCAGATCTTAGTATAACAGTTTGTCCCACCCACAGAAGGGACCCCCGGAAACCCATCTTCTGTAGAACCACCCACAGGTACGACCATTCTAGGGAAACAAACTCCTTTTCAGCATCTAGAGACAAGTTTACCACTGGCTCCCTGATCTGGCCACTACGCACCAGACATCAGAATGCCCTCTCCAGGTTATATCTGGTTAACCTGTGTGGCATAAAACCAGATTGATCTGACTGCACCAGGGTGTCTACTACTCGCTGAAGCCGATCTGCTAGCACTTTTACTAAAAACTTTACCTCCACATTGATCAGGGATATCAGATGGTAGGAAGCACAGTTCTCCCTCGGTTTCTTTTGCTTATAGATGGGAACTATCAGTGCTTGCCGTAGATCTCCCGGGAACAATCCCTACCTCTTCTTAGTGCCCTTATATAGTTCCCCCAAGTTGAGTATCACCTGCGTTCTAAGGCATGTGAAAAACTCACTTGAGAATCCATTGGGGCCTGTGGCTTGGCCCTTCTTCATACAGGTAAGAACCTCAGCTATCTCAGAGTCTGAGATATCAGCTTCGAGGGCTGACTGATCCTCCTCTGCAAGAAAAGGTATCAGGCAGACGGGCAAGATGGCGGCTGTGTAACTGCTGAGGGAGCCAAGCACCTACCGCTATGTGGTAATTTCGTCAAGAAACAACATGGTTTAAGGAAAAGGTTGGAGACAACTAAATATTAAACCTAATGATCTCTTACCAAGTAGGATCTGGAGCTTGGAGGACGAAAAGGGTGCAGCCACAATTGAGGGTTTGTACAATCAAAGCTAGAACCAGCGAACTGCCTACCTGCTGATTCTCACTGCACTGACAGGAGTATCGAAACAGCGGGTGATTCCTGGGATCTTTGCCGGTGGTGGTAAGGTAGTAGAGAGAAAGGAAGCTACATCTGGGGAAATCTTGTCGGGAACGGCCATTGACATTGTCGATCCCCCCCAAGCTGACATTTGAGTACATAACCTCTAGCATTTGTTCATGGGGAGTCATCTAAGGGGGAGCAAAGGGGCCAGAAACTCTAAATACCCCTAACGGGGGGACCTGTAAATAACATTAATCAGACACAGCTTATGGCTGGGAGGATCCCGGATGGGGAGACATTATTTTCCCTCAATAACGATTCCGAACTGTCTAGCACAAGTGATAATGAGAGCTCAGATTTAGATAATTCTGGGGTTGATTCTGACAGTTCTATATCCAACCCAGGTACCCAAAAATGGCTTTCCTCCCAAAAAAGGAGGAGGAATACAAGTGGAAAGAAGTCTCTGTTAAAGAAATCGGAATCAGATCATAGCAGGACCAGCCAACTAAAGTGGGAAAGTGTATCTACGCACTTGAGCATGGTGGGCAGGAGGAGAAGGCACATCCCAGGAGCTAACTGAGCTATTTCCCGAATCAGAGGCAGTGGTAGAATCATCTTTCTCAATGGGGCTTATCTATTCTACTTTAAAACATATTCAAGTGGGAGCAAGACAAGAGGGTCCACTTAGCAACAAAAAGGCTACAAAGAGCAATCCACAAGGTTAGCTGGGCCTGTTCAGAAATTGTGAAGAGGACAACGGCACTGGAAGAGCGAGTGGTAGCACAGGAGGCTGGAGTTAAGGTTACTGCACAGCAAGCTTCAGCAAATGAAGCCAGGATGACGGATGCCATGTGGAAGCTGAAGGACTTACAAAATCGCCAACGGCGAAAAAAACGTAAGACTTCTGGGCATACCAGAAAATGGTGAAGGAGGGACCTCAGAGGGTTCGTGTTATGCCTGTTGAAGGGGGGCTACCGGATCTGGCACATTGGGACTGGGACACAGAGGTACAGAGAGTGCACACTTTTCCACTCAAGTTAAAAAAGAAGAGGGGGCAGAGTGATCCTAATGAGAAACCTAGTGCCATTCTAATATTCTTTGGAGGAAACTTCCTCCTGAAACAGGCAGAATTTGATAAAGCGAGGCCTGAATCCAGGCGGTCTGCTGAAGGTCACACCTTCTTTATCAGATGAGATTTTTGCCATACAACTGCGGAAAGAAGGTAGAGGCTTCGGCAATTGATCATGCCTTTTCAAAAGTTGGGATGTGATGTGTTTTTAATAAGCCCGGCCCAGATCAAAGTCATCCACAAGGTAAACCCAAAGGTGTTCTTCTCTGAAATACAGGCGCAAAATTTCCTACAAGAAATTTCAGAAGCAGGGAAATAGAAGGAACATAGCATGGATTTTGCAATTGGTCACGAACATACCTTGGAGGCACCCTCTCATTTGGTTTTTTTTCTCTCTCTTTTTATCGTCTTAAAGATGCATGTAAATTGAGTTTTTCACGTTTGGTTTGGCGGCGTTGTGGTGGGTGGCCGTGAGAAGCAGCACTATGCTGGAGGCATCACAAGGGTCTTTGGACATATTTTGCCTGGGTATTGGGGGCTGGGTGAGGGGGTGATGGGTTTGGGGGGGTCAGCGTGGTCTGGGTGAGGGACTGGTTCGAAGGGCTGAATTTGGCGAGATGGCGTTGTCAGAAACAGGAATTAGGCAGAAATTGGTACTGGCGACATGGGTGAATGGGTAAGTTAAGTAACGCATCTATCAATATTTGCAGTTTAAACAACCCCCTTAAGAAGCGAAGGATTAACAAGGATATACAATATCTGAAGGCAGACATAGTGTGTCTGCAGGAGACACACACAGCGGCAGGCAGACAGAGGATGGCAGAACTTGCTGGATATCACCTAGTCTCTAGCACATCACAAGGAACACGTACACAAGGGGTTGCTATTATGACCCGCAAAGGCACAATTACACTCCCGCGCTCAAAATCGGATAAAATGGGCAGCTGGGTTATCACTCACTGCTGTATTGACAACAGCTTCTTCATGCTCTACTCAGTGTATGGTTCTGTATTGGATGACCCTTCCTTGTTTATCTGGCTGAACACTGAGCTACTGGGCTTGTTACTCCCTTTAATAATGTGTGGGGATTTCAATATCAGTATGAACTCTAGTAAGGTTAAGCTAGGGAAAAGATCATATCATGGCTGTAAACCCAAACTGCTTAAATCCTTAGGTTTTTTTTGTATACATTTTATTGCATTTTCAAGATAAAACGCACATTATCCACTTGTTTTCTGTTTACATCATTTTTGCAATTACCATTATGACTTTTTATACAGTATAATAACCGTTTTTGTCGCTCATACCAATAAACAAAGATCGTCTGGCTCCTTTCCCATCCCGACTGATTGCATTGCAGTCTAGCTACACAGAAACCAATTACTTTCGTTGTTATTGTCATGGGCAGATGTCCGGGCTTGAGTCTATCTGTGGGGGTTCGCATATGTGCCCTTTAAGCTCCTTCTGTTTTTCCCATATTCCAGACCACTTTTTGGGGCACCCCCTGTGAGTATACACTGCTCTTTCGGCCACCATTGCTATATCTTTGTTGTTCCTCCATTGTTGGTATGTGGGGACCACACCCAAGCCCCAGTTCCTTGCTATGTTCTGCTTCGCAATCGTCATTCCTAGTGTCGCCCAATCCTGTAACCTTAGGTTCAGATCCGTGGGCTCCCAAATGTTGAGGAGTCTTCTCCTGGGGTCTGGCTGGACATCTGCCCCCAACTCCCTCCCCACACCCGTGAGATCACACTCATGACTTTTTCCCAGTAGGGTTGAAGTTGCAGGCATTCCCATATGATGTGATAGAATGTTCCTGAGAATGCGCATTGCCTTATTCACAGTGTGTCGGGCTCCCGCCCTAGTTCATGCATAGTAGTGCGTGAGTAGTACATGCGATGTAGGTCCTTGAGATGTATTAGTTTGAGCTCGGATGAGATCGCTCCCTCACGTGGCTATGCCAAAGCATCTTGCCAGTCTGAGTCTTCAATTCCCCCCAGGTCTGTCTGCCAGCATACCCGCAGGGTCGCCGTGGGGTCCAGTAGGTTATTCATGATTTTGCTATATGTCTGGGAGATAGCCTTTTTGTGCATGTGGTCAGTGAGGAGTCTGTCTTCCAAAGGTGAGGTTGCCCCAGTATTGGAACTTTCATACATTCCCATACTTTTGTATCATTCCCCGTCGTCGGAATGGGAGTCTCAGTAACCAAAAATAACATAGCAGTAGGTACAAACGAGAAAGGAAAGGCCTAGGCCTCATTCCCTTTTGTAGCATATCCGCCTCTTTTTGTAAAAGAGACCAAACTAATCATCAGCCAATCAGAAAAGGCTCACCCCTTAGAACCTTCCTGAAGGAACCTCAGAGCCTCAGATTTTCTACCGCACGTTGTGCTTAGGGAGTCTCTTTTGAGCTCTGCTCAATCTCAACTCTTTTCAAGTGTTTCTTCAGGATTTTTTCTTCAAAATTGTTGGCTGTCTCTTCCAGGATGTCTGATAAAGAGAAGAAGAAGGCCCTTTTCAAGCCATGCTCTACCTGTGGCAAGAAAAGATTGTTTGTGGAGGATAAGCACAAAGATTGTATTTATTGCCTCTATCCTGCCCATAAGGCTGCGGACTGCAAGATCTGCCGCACCTTTTCCACCAAGACCCTCCGGGACCGTAAGGGTAGACTTCTGTTAGGGTCTGTTTGAGACAAAGAGCTAGTCCCCTCTCTCCCCAATAACTTTGGCTCTAAATAATGCTGTAATTACTTACTTGGCTTAGAAAACGTTTATTAAGAACTGTACAAAACTATATTGTTCTTGCTAAGGTTTGTTTGTGCACAACATTATATAGTTCTTGCCAAGGTTTATTTATCTTTGCCAAGGCTTGCTTGCAACTAAATCCGGTCCTTTAATTCAATGTACCATGAGTCCTTCGTTTTCATATTAGAGCGCTGAACGTTTTCCAACAGAAACCATTTCAACGTGCAGCTCTTGTGAGCTCCACCCCATCTGGTTTATAAAAGACAGTCTGGAGCTTTAGTGCTTGCTTGTGCTCGGCGGAATATTCTCCTCTTCTGAAGGTCCCGCTCCACTCCCCAGCTTACCTGATACCGGAGTGTGGAGTTCATCATTCCGGTGGATCTTCTCGATCCTCGCAGCTCCTGTTGTTTCCGGCGATTCTCCTGTGAAGCCCAGGGTCCAGCTCGAAGTTCTTCCCCACCTCTTCCGGTGTTTCCTGGATTCTGGTCCCCGGTGAGAACGTGAACATCCTGCAATAGAAAATAAGAAAAGGTTAACATTTTCTTTGAAACGAGCAAGCAACATTCGAGTAAGTACATTTAAATATTCCTTGCTCAGGAAAGCACTTACGGAAAAGAAAGCTTTCAGATACTGTAAAAAATACTTGGATACTAAATTGTTTGGACTTTTGATTTAATGAGACTTTGAAGTGCTGAGACTTTTTTTTGTTGCTGAGACATTCCTGAACGGTACAAAAGGGGGTGGTAAAAAAGGGGGTGGTGATGGACAGAGCATCTGAACCAATCAAACACTCACACCCAATCAACAGATCTGGGTTTAATCCATCACCGTTCTTTAGCCCACTCTGCCACCCCAGTTCAGACATGGCCATATACAAATCAGTCTGACCCTGTGCCTCATGGGAACAGTCCAGCCCGAACTGCCAAGCCATGCCTTCCCTGGACCGGAAACAAGCTTCTTAGGACCGGTTTCTGGCATTCCAGCCGTCTTCAGCCAGGCTTGCTTGAATCCAGTGGCAAAGTGAGCAAGGGACTGACATTCCTGAAGGTGCTTGAAAAGCAAAGAATAATTAGGACAGGTTTTAGTCCTATTTGTGATAAAGACTTTAGTCGCGTTTTACCAAAGGACACTAAATCTTTCATGTGTTAATGAAAAGGTTTATAACTCTAACAATTTATAGGCAAATCGTACCAGGACATTTTATTCATGTAGGATTGTGCTTTTAATAATTGCCAGTACATTTAACGCTTGTTCTTTTTTCCAATGAATGCAGGAAAATATATCAATATTTTCTCAAGGAAAAGAGTCCTCACTGCTGAATAATTTAAAGAGCAGACATAGAAAGGTATATTCTTGTAGATTGTGTATAAGCAATAATGATTAATACGACGATCCGCTCATGGATCAGAGATGAGGCGCCCACAAGGGGGATGTTATTCAGTATTTATTCCGAACAACAAAACACACTCGACAGACGCGTTTCGGCTACACGCCTTTGTCAATGTCGCAATAGTGTGTTTTATGGAATGAGAAGAAGAAAGTTGAGAACATATAAAATAGTTTGGTAATCCCCTTGTTTTAATTGTATCTTCCTGATAGATAACACAGCAAACAGAACTCCCTTCCAAGTGACGTCTCAACTGGAGCAGTGTTTCTCTCTCTTTTGTTATTTTCTCCACTTCCCCCTTCCCTTGGGCTTCTTTTCTTCATTCACTGTATTTTATATCAGTGCAGTGAGTTTAGAGGCTCATGAGTGGCTGTGAATTGTCTTCAAGTCTCTCCGGCAGAACTAACTGGATGTTCAGGTGAGTGAGAGTCCGACAACTTCTTACCTGGCTCCAGAAGTTGAAGTCCAGAAAGGACACAGTTTCCAGTGAGAGTGAAGACTCTTCAGCCACATCTTCAAGAAGGGCAGTCAAAAGGGGTAGGGTTTCCCCTTCTCCTTCAGTGGAACTTCCTGCTAAGGCCTCAAAAAGACCCCCAGAAAGTCTAAGAGCCTAGGTCCGGTCAAAACTCCTCACCACGGTGTAAAGGAGAGGGAGGGACCATCTACACCTTCTTCTGTGACGAAGACTGCTCCAGCATTCAAGAAACCATCTTCTCATTCTTCTGAGAAGTCTGACAGATGTTCCAAGTCGTCGACGACGCAGCTGAAGGCTTCGTCGACGAAGGCGTTGAAGCCTAAAGTTAAAGTGGTACCGTCGACGGACGACATCAACGACGGCAGCGACAACGAAGATTTCGTCGACGGCGGTGACGACGACTGTATCGCCGTCGAGTGCTTCGGCGACGACAACATTGACGACAATGGCAGCAGGTGCGTCGACGTTCTCGTCGTCGACGCCCATCTCGTCGTCGGTAGTTCGCTCGTCGACGACACCAACGACGACAACATTGTCAGGAGCAACTGCATCGTCGACGATATTGTCGTCGACGGAAAAAATCACTATTTCCGTGAGACGTATTACACCTGACATGACTTCCCTGAGGAGGGTTACCCCCTTGCCTCTAGCTCTGCTGTTCGAAGAGGATGATGACGACTCGGATGAGGAAGACCAGGACTCATATGGATATGCACGCAGTCCTTCCGAGCTATTAGTAAAATGTCAAGAGACGGATTCTGATGGAGAGTACCTGCAGGAAAGTAGGTATCAACATTCTGCTCAGCCTCAGGAGTATACGGGGCAAGAGATGGTGTCTGTACCTTCTTCGCTTTTGCAGGATTTACACAGCATGCTGCAGGATTACAAATCCAGGTGTTCACAGCCTATGGCTATTCCGTCTACGCAAGCCTTGCCGGTCCCTACGACACCTGCACTGGTTTCTCCAGAGTTGCCGGCTCAGGTGATATCTCAGCTGCAAACACCGATCCCACAGCAATACCATTGGACACGGAAGATGATTCCTCGGATGAGGATCAAAACTTTGACGGCAGACCAAATAAAGGCATAGAATGGGATGAGTATGTTATCCCAGACCCGGCTTCACCATGTCCGGATCCGGTGGACTCCCCTCCGGTGGATATCGGAGGGTTCCATAAGTTGATGGAAAGAGCCTGTGGCAGGTTCAAGCTAGCAATGCCTTCTGTTAAAACCAAGTGTTTTTTGTATGACTTTAAAGAGCCATGTAGGAAGGTTACTAGGTCTGTCCCCATTGTTCAGCATGTTTGGGAGGAAGGCCTTAAGGCTATGAAAAACCCAGCGACAGTGGTCCCTGTGCTACCGCGCCTTGAAAAGAAATACAAAGCACCTGAGTGTGGTCCGGCGTCTTTGACAGGACACCCAAAACCGGACTCTGTGATTTCTCAAGTGGCACAGAGGAAATAACGCAACCCATCAACTCCGTTAACAACTCTTCCAGATAAGGAAGGCAGGAGGTTGGACAACGCTGGTAAAAGATTCTCGTCTATTGCCAGTCTTCTGGTGCGGGCAGCAAATTCCTTGGCAATTTTAGGCAGGTATGATCGCCAGCTATGGTGTGACATTGCGCCCCATCTGGATCAACTACCTCAAGAGGCAAAAGGCGAAGCGAAGAAGATTTTGCAAGAGGGAGAGGCAACATCAATCGAGATTATTGATTGTGCCATGGACATCGCCACAACTGTCTTTCGATCATTAACTGGTGCTGTAGTTCTTCGTCGCCACGGATGGCTCAGGGCGACTTGGTTCAGACCTGAAATCCAAAATAAAATCTTGGATTTACCTTTTGATGGAGAGGCGTTGTTCGGGAAGCATATAGATGACACTCTCCAGGACATAAAAAGGATACCAAGACGGCGAGGTCTCTGGGTACACTTCAGTACCAAAAAGCTCCTTTCAAGGGGGCCAGAGGTAAGAGTACCTCGTACAAAGGATCTTACCAACAACAACGATACTCATCGTACGGATCAGGCTCCCAGCAATACCGTCAGCCTTACCAACAAAGACAAAGCCAGTCCTCGAATGTCTCTCGTCCGAATAATAGAGGAAGACAAAATCGCCAAGGACGGGATACGCCCAAGAAGCAATAGCGGCATCCTGGCTCTTCCTACTGTGCCCTCCTCTACAAGATCATCGGTAGGAGGCAAGGTATCTCAATACCTTCAGAATTGGTCCAAGATAACATCAGACCGTTGGGTGCTAAACATCATTCGAAAGGGCCATGCTTTGGAATTCACAGAAATCCCACCATCCAAGCCCCCGGTCGCCATCCCATCGAAACATTTGCATCTTCTGTGGCTCGAAGTTCATCAGATGCTCCTCAAAGGTGCTATAGAGCCGGTCCCCTCCTCTCAAAGAGGGGAAGGATTTTATTCCACGTTCTTCCTGGTGAGGAAGACGCTAGAGAAATGGCGCCCCATTTTAGATCTCAGGGAGCTCAACACCTATCTCATTTCCCTATCCTTTCAGATGGTTTCACTTGAAGACATACTTCATCTTATCAATCCAGGGGATTTCATGGCCACGCTCAATCTCGAAGATGCGTATTTTCACATACCGATTCACCCTGCAAACAGAAGGTTTCTACGGTTTACAGTAGCCAGGAGCCACTTTCAATTCAGGATTTTACCCTTTGGTCTTCGCTCAGCTCCAAGAATCTTCACCAAGGTGCTGGCACCGGTGGCGGCGTTTCTACGGAGGAATCACTTTCAAGTCTTCCCTTACCTGGACGACTGGTTGCTGGCTCCGTCCAGGGAGGCTGCGAGGAAAGCAGTCAATGCATGTACAAACCTTTTTCAGAATCTGGGCCTTACTCTCAACAAGGAGAAGTCACGCTTCCTGGGGGCCATCTTGGACTCGGATCTCAACAAATCTTTCCACACATTAGAAAGGCAGGAAAAACTGCAAATGATGGCGCTGGCCTCAAGAAAAAGATGGTATCTTTCAGTACACCGTTACAAATCCCTTCTGGGAGTGATCTCCTCATGCAGTCCTCTGATTCCTCACTGCAGATTGAGGATGCATCCTCTCCAGGAGCAGCTCGACATTCAATGGCAGCAAACTCACGGTTAGTTCGACGACAAGGTGACCACCACCTCAGCAATGAAAACAGCTGCCTTGTGGTGGACGAAGCAGGAAAACTTATCCCAAGGTCTATCCTTCGTAAGCGATCTGTCTCCTCAGGTGGTGCCGATGGATGCCTAATTGGACGGCTGGGGGGCAGTACTACAGGACCTTCATGTCGGTGGGCATTGGTCTCCTCAGCACCGTCTTCTTCACATCAATCTACTAGAACTCAGGGCGATCAAGCTGGCTCTTCAAGCATTTCTCCCTCGCCTGAGGGGTTCAAAGGTTCTCACCCACACGGACAGCACAGTGGCCATGCATTACAAAGAGGGAGGAACCAGATCTCTCCTGTTGTCTTAGGAAATCTGGGAATGGGCTATCCTTCACGACATTTCGCTGCAAGCGGAACATCTGCCAGGAGCTTTAAACGAACATGCCGACAGACTAAGCAGACTATCTGTCAGTCACGAGTGGGAGCTGAACCAAGTGGTTCTGGACGAGGTTTTCCGACAGTGGGGCAAGCCCTCAATAGATCTATTTGCCACTCCAACCAACAAGAAATGCCGGTCTTATACAAGCAGGCTTCACCATCGAAGATCATTGGGGAATGCACTTTCGATAGCCTGGTCAGGGACATTTGTTTACGCCTTTCCCTCCATTCCAATGATACCGAGACTTATCAGGAAGATCAAGGTGGAGCCATGCAAGATGATCTTGATAGCTCTGGCCTGGCCGAGACAGTTCTGGTTCACGGAACTCCATCTGTTGTCGCTGGTCCCTCCTCTTCCCTTGCAAGCTCTTCCAGACCTTCTCACGATGTCCGGGGGGGCAGATTTGGCATCCTGATCCAGCTTTATTGCACCTGACAGCATGGCTCCTGAGCAGCGGGAATTCATGAATCTTCCCATCTCAAATTAAATAAGACAGGTTCTCTCCCAGGCTAGAGCTCCTTCTACAAATAAAACTTACCGTTTAAAATGGAAGAGATTTAGCAGTTGATGCAGGACAGAGGGTGTTGATCCCTTCACGTCTCAACCTCATCAACTTCTGCCTTATCTCTTGTCCTTAGCTAAAACAGGACTGGGGCATTCTTCAATAAAGGTTCATTTAGCGGCAATTTTTAGATACAGACGTTCACAATCTGGACCTTCTCTCTGGTCTTCAAGGATAATTAAGCAATTTCTCAAGGGATTGTTTCGAGTTTATCCTCCAGTGAGGCCCCCGCCTCCTACTTGGCAACTGAACTTGGTTCTCACACAACTCATGAAGACCCCTTTTGAGCCTATTCATCGCACGGATATGAAATTCCTTTCATGGAAATTGGCTTTCCTTCTTGCCCTCACTTCCGCAAGACGCATTGGAGAGCTACAAGCTCTCACGATTCATGAGCCGTTTCTCCAATTCAAGAGGAATACAGTAATGGTACAGACTCATCCAAGGTTCATACCTAAAGTCCCTTCGGATTTTCATCTGAATGAGCCGGTGATTCTTAAATCTTTCTTTCCTCACCCTTCCACACCAGCAGAAAGGTCACTGCATTCTCTGGACGTGCAAAGGTGCTTGAAATTTTATTTGATCGCACCGAGGTACTTCGTAAATCCTCGCAACTTTTCATTGCTTTTGGTGGTCCTCGCAAGGGCCTCCCTCTTTCAAAACTAAGTATTGCAAGATGGATCTCTAGTGCCATTCTCTATTGCCACTCAACAGCGGGGAAGCCGCTGACCAGCAGAATTAGAGCACATTCCACAAGATCTGTGGCTTCTTCATCAGATCTCTTTGCGGGAGTGCAAATCAAAGACATTTGCAGTGTCAGGCTCAGTCTTCTTGTGTCTTCGGGATTGTGCTGAAGATAAATAGGTTCCACCTCCTGACGTCCCCGGTGTCTGAGATCATATATAAAGAGCACCAGGATAGTCAAGCGAGGGAGGGAAAGGAAGGGGACAGCGGGGAGGGAGATCTGCAACAGCAACAATATTGCACTCAATACATGTAACACCAGTGTAGTTTAGATCAACTGACGTTTCTTCCTTTACCCCTAGTCTAACCCTACAATCTTCCTACCTGAAAAGGAAAATAGTAGTCTTGTATGAAAGAAGAGATAAGGAGATCCGAGGAGATATTAGACCTCTAGGAAGAGACAACAACATTTAGATAACATGTTAAACATGGCGTACAATTATTACATTACATGAGTCACAACCTACCAACACGTTTCGTGTGAAGTTCTTAGGACTATGATCCCCTGTGAATCCCTTGTATACTCTCTTCTATGGGAAAACAAAAGGAACAGGTTGTGGAGAAAAAAAAATAGGCAACCAACTGGACTCTAATAATCCTTAACGTCTCCTTCCAAAGCATACAACGAACTCTGTGGATTCTTCAAGGTTTAACAAACAGTTATTGTTTTAACCGAAGATTGACAAGTCCAGACTGTACCCCAATCACCAGTACAATCCCACGTAAAGCACTCCAAAACTCGTGTTAAATCCACACGGAGAATGCCTGAGTGGAGACGTAGAACAAGTCAGAAGCACCATACCGATGCAAGAAAAGTGTCCCAAAACGGTTCCCTTTATACGGAACCGAACATATCGCAACAGTACAAGATAAACAATGTGCATAGAAGTCCGGTACTCAGCGCGTCCTTCATACACGTAGAACAGCAAAACAGGCTTCCGGCAACCAAATAGGGTACGTGAACGGCAGTGCTAAACGCACAGCACTTACCCAGAATCCGCAATTCGAAGTAGCAACAACATTGGCAAATATTCGGCAACGCCGACTTCCTCCGGTCCGACCTTATTTCCTGATAGAGCGCGGGTGCGCATTACGTCGTTGACGTTCCGGGCATGCTGGGGATTGTAGTTCCATGCCCTAGAACGTAAATCACTCGAAAAGAAAAAAGGTCAGTGTAACAAGGATCACGCAGTCTGTGACAGTACATACCCCTTCACGAGGGACGCTAACCAGCGCCCGGTTTATCAGGACACAGCCGGTGGAACCGCTCCACCAAACGAGGGGCATGAACCGCCCCTGCAGGCTCCCATGAGTTTTCTTCAGGCCCATACCCCTTCCAAGAAATCAGATAGTACACCCTCCCTCTCACCAGCCTGGAATCCAGCACCCTCTGAACCTCATATTCCCTGTCCTGATGCACCCAAACTGGCAAGGGAGGCCGTCGAACAGGGCAGTGTGAGGGCTTTAGAAGGGACACATGAAAAACGGGGTGTATTCTGAGATGCGAAGGCAACCGTAGCTTCACCGCTACAGGATTGACGTGTTTCAGCACTCGAAATGGACCAATGAACCGGGGATTGAATACACTATGTTTCTTAAACCTAATGTACCTGGTGGATAGCCACACCCACTCCCCCTTCTTGTATACAGGACAAGGTCGCCTATGCTTGTTTGCCTGAGTTTTGTATCTACGCTTGGCACGTAAAAGATTTGAGCGTCTGGCGAGAAGAATCTTGCGAACACGCAACAATCTGTCCCTGACATTTGGCACATGGCAGCTGGTACTGGGGAGCAACAAAGGATTAAACCTAGGATGGTGCCCATAAGAGCTGAAAAAAGGGGTATGAAGTGTGGAGGAGTGTTGCGTGCTGTTGTATGCTATCTCTGCCACCCACAACCAATCCAGGCATCGGTATTTTCTTGCACATAACATCGCAGATACTGCTTGAGCGTTTGGTTCAGCCGCTCCGTTTGCCCGTCGGTTTGCGGATGAAAGCTGGTAGAAAGGGAAGAAGAAATCCGCAATTCTGCACACCAGGTCTTCCAAAACCGAGCCGTAAACTGTGCCCCCCTATCCGAAACTATGACCCTAGGGAGGCAATGCAGCCGTACGACATGTACCAATAGGAGTTGTGCCAATTGACCTGCCGTGGGAACTTGAGTACAAGCAATAAAATGGCCCATTTTCGTGAGGTAGTCTATGACCACAATGATGGCTGTTTTTCCCTGATCTTTAGAGAGGCCTACTATGAAGTCCACAGAGAAACTTTCCCACGGCAGATCAGGAGTGGGCATAGGTTGTAGCAATCCTTGAGGTTGTTGCCTATCAGATTTCATTTGAGCACATTTCACACATTTCTGCACCCATTTCTGCACATCGGGCCGAATGGAGGGCCACCAGAACTGTCGCAAGACTTTTTCCAATGTTTTCGCATAGCCTGTATGTCCAGCACAAGGAGTGTCATGACACCATGAAAACACTGTCTTCCGTAATGCAATGGTGGGGATCAACACCTGTGACCCTTTCATGGGAATCCCTTGTTTCAATCTCCAGTCCGTGTGATGTCGTAACCAAGTTCTCCAAGTACAGGACTGGATTCCTGCTTTCACCTGTGCTAAGAAGTTTTCCGTTCTTGTTGCGCACACAACATTCGAGGGGTTGATTATTGGTCTCTCCGGGGTTACAGCGTGCAAAGTTGGATTTTCTTGGCGCGTTAAGGCATCCGCCTTCCGGTTGTTTACCCCAGGACGATGGGTTAGCGTGAAATGGAATTGCTCAAAGAACAACATCCACCTCAACTGCCGAGGAGTGAGATGTCGGGCAGATCGCATAAACTGCAAATTACGGTGATCTGTATAAACAACCACCTGATGGCGAGCACCCATGAGCAAATGCCGCCATTCCAAAAATGCATCTCGAATGGCCAAGAGCTCCTTATCAGCAATCGTATAATTAATTTCAGCCGGTTTCAATTTCCTGGACATAAAAGCAATAGGATGCAGATGTCCAGTTTCAACATGTCTCTGTGATAAACCCGCACCCAACGCCACTTCAGAAGCGTCGGCTTCCACCAGAAAAGGCAGTTCTGAGTTCGCATGAGTAAGAACAGGGGCTGTGGAAAATGCCGTCTTCAATCGAATGAAAGCGTCTTGTGCTTGTTCGTCCCATGCAAACGGAGTGGTTTTTCTGGTAAGACGTGTTAATGGGGTAACCATTTCAGAAAAACCCCGAATGAATCTGCGGTAAAAGTTGGCGAATCCAAGCAGACTCTGTATATCCTTGACATTCTCAGGGCGAGGCCAGTCCTTTACCGCTTGCACCTTTCGGTCAGCCATGACCTGTCCAGACGGAGTTAACATGAATCCCAGAAACTCCACTGTAGCCACGTGGAACTCACACTTAGTAAGTTTACAATACAGCCGATGTTTCTGAAGCGAGTGTAGTGTTCTTTTAACGTGTTCCACATGTTCCTCAGTGTTAATGGAGTAGATCAAAATGTCGTCAATATAGACAACAACGTATAGGTCCAGATGTTCCCTCAATACGTCATTCAAAAAGAATTGAAAAGCGGCTGGGGCATTACAGAGCCCAAAGGGCATGACCAAATACTCGTAGAGCCCATACCGCGTCTTGAAAGCTGTTTTCCATTCATCCCCTCGTATTATACGGACAAGATGGTAAGCGCCCCTCAGGTCAAGTTTGGTGTATATCTTGGCTTGACGCACTTGTTCCAACAGCACCGGGATCAATGGAAGAGGATATTGATTCCTCACCGTGACAGAATTAAGGGCTCTAGAATCGATACAACACCGCTTCTCCCCATTCGCCTTAGGAATAAAAAACAAAGGGGAGGCTGCAGGAGATCTCGAGGGTCGGATGAATCCAGCCGCCAGGTATTTGTCCAAATAGCTGCGGAGTAGATAGTTTTCAGGCAAGGTAAGCGCATAGATTCGTCCTCTAGGAACCACCGCGCCTGGGAGGAGATAGATCCAACAATCATATTCCCTGTGTGGTGGGAGGACTTCAGCTTGAACGTCACTGAAAACATCTTCATACGCTCGATACTCCTTTTTTTTTTGTTTTTTTTATTTGTTTTTGTTTTTTTTTTACTTAAAAAACTACTTATTTCTCAACGGTTCCGCCAAGCCACTAAGGCCGCCCAGGTCTTAACAAGGCTAGAAATATCAGATGCCATGTCAGACTCACTAATATATATAATATATCTAAGGCAGTCTGCAAAAATTGGGGCATTCTCTGACTTCCAAGACTTACATATTTCACGTCTTTCTAAAATCATTACATAAAATATGAATTTAGTCCTCACCTCCTTAAGCTGGTACCCTATCTCTAGGCCAAAAAGAATGATCATAGGAGTGATAACAAAATGTATATCTAATACTTCCTTTATAAATTCTTCAATCTTAGACCAATAGAGAGATAGTCTTGGACACTCAACAAACATGTGCAAATCATCCGCAGCAGGAAACTTACAACGTGGACAACAATATTCGAGATTTGTAAACTTAGCCAATTTCTTAGGGGATATGTATACTCTATATAAGGTGAACAGATGATTTCGTTTTAAAGGGGCTGGTTTCACCACTGTATACAATAATTTAAAAGAATCTCCCCAAAGAGCTAGTATATTATCACATTGCCCTGCTGCTACTTCCCCCCATAATTTATTAAGTTTGAGTTCTGTGACTTAATCTTTCTCGTTTAGTGCCTCATACCAGAAGGAAATCTTTTTTTCCAGCTCCCTTTTTTCTTTACGAGTTCAAACTTGGAATTGCTTAAAGGGCCCCAAGATATGGTACTGCACCAGCTAGAGAGCTGATAAAATTTGAACCTAGGGAGAGTTCCGTTTGTCAGCCGAGAAAGTGAATCCCACCCCAATAATTCTGAGCCATCGAGAATATCCTGCCATTGCATGATACCAGCTGTTTTAAGGGGAAGCGATAATTGATCTCTGAGACATTCGGGTGTTCCCGGGGAATCCCAAATTGGAGCAAGAGGTGAATAATAAGGGATGCCTAATTGTTTTCTTACAAACACCCAGTTTCTCAGAGCCGTGCCCAAGACCTTTAGTCTAACCTTCTTGTAGAACTTTGGGTCCCCAAACTTAAATAAGAAAGATTCATAACCCAGAGGAATGTTATGTAGTAGCGCCTGAAATAGCAAACCCAAACAAGATGTATCAGCTTTATCAGCCAATAACCTAAAGTTTTTTAAATGAAATGCATGGCAATAATGAAGAATGTCCGGCATAGCGAGTCCACCTGTCCTCATTTTCCTTCTCAGTTTTTTCAGGGAAATCCTGGGCGATTTGGAATTCCAGATGAAAGATCCTACTCGTCCCTGCAATTTGGCAATATCCTTGGAATTGAATGATAATGGTATTGAGTTAAATAGGAAGGTGATCTTTGGTAAAATAACCATTTTTACTAGGTTCACCCTCCCAAAAATGTTCAATGGTAGACCCGACCAACGATGTAAGAGTACATTGATGTCCTTATATACTCTGTCTAGGTTTACTTTGGATGTCTCTGAAATGTTCTGAACAAGATGTATACCTAGGTACCTCATCCGAGACTTTGTTCCAGGGAATTGATCCTCCTGATTCCATTGCATGACCTCGGTTTTTTCTTTGTTGATTTTATATCCTGAGACCTCTCCGAACACTTCTGCATGATGGAATAGTTGAGGGATTGATATTTCAGGATTAGATGTAAACATTAAAAGGTCATCCACATACAAGGCAAATTTTAAATCTAGTTCATTCATGCGGAAAGGTTCAATTAGAGCATCCGATCTTAACTGTATAACTAAGGGCTCTATATATAAATTAAACAATAGGGGGGAGAGGGGACATCCCTGTCTGGTGCCGCGTGTAATTTGGACCCAATCTGTAAGTAAGTTATTTACAAGAAACTTGGCTCTAGGATGGAGATATAATGCTTTCACGGATGGTATAAAATTAGTTGGTATACCAAACTTTGACAAAGCTTCCCATAAATACAACCAATTAACTTGGTCGAAAGCCTTGGCGGCATCGATAGCCACAATAGTTAATGGGGATTTTTCAACTGTAACAAAGTCGATTGCCGCAATTGCCTGGAAGGTCAATTCGTTCAATTGTCTGCCAGGCATGAAGCCCATCTGGTCTTCATGAACTAAAGACTTAATTACTTTGGCCAATCTCGCTGCCAACACGCCCGCCAAGATTTTATAGTCTGTGTTTAGCAGCGAGATTGGCCGATATGACTCGACTATTGTAGGGTCTTTATTTGGCTTCAGTACCAAGGTGACCGTAGCCTCAGACCAGGTCGGGGGAGTAGACAATCCTGCTAGATGTATTTTATTAAATAAGGCCGTGAGAATGGGAACTAGAATATCAGACCCCATTTGTTATGTTATGTTACTGGGGGTTTTGTAAAGCGCTCAGCTGCTCAAAAGAGCGTCCCGGCGCTATAGATCCTCACACAAACACCAGCAACCAACAAGAAAAACAGCCCTACGGCAACAAACACCACAGAACAGCTTACAGAGCAAAGAGATAGGTTTTAAGTCCCTTTCTAAAAGCAAACAAATTGGAGCATGTTCGCAGCGTCAGGGGCAGAGTGTTCCAGAGACGGGGGGCAAGGTAGCTGAAAGAGCGACCTCCACAGCGCACACGTCTCACTGCCGGCACGATGGCATTGGCCTGGGCAGCCGACCTCAAGGGTCTAGATGGTAGATAGAAGTTGACCCTTTTCTGCAAATAACCAGCGCCGAAATTGTGAAGCGCCTTAAAGGCTGTAGTTAAGGTCTTAAAAGCGATGCGCTTCCGAATCGGCAGCCAGTGCAGAGTCACAAGGAGGTTGCTTGCCCTGGCCCTTCTGGTAAGACCAAAGATTGCCCTGGCAGCCGAATTTTGGACTATCTGCAGGCGGGTCAGCAGATATTCAGGAAGACCCAGGTAAAGGATGTTAGCATAGTCCAGGCGTGATCCTATCAGGGCCTGCACCGTGATCTTCTTGTGCTCCAAAGATAGATACGGCAGAAACTTTCTTAACATCCTTAATATGGCAAAGCACTTCCCCGTCAGTCCAGCTACCTGGGCCGTGAAGGAAAGAGTGTTATCAACCAACATGCCCAGGTTCTTAGCTGTAGCAGAATCGCTGGCAGGGGGGAACATGTTCGCAGGCCACCAGTGCCTCCATCTTGAGTCTGCAGGACAACCAAAAAACAATAACTCGGAGTTGCATTTGAGGCCGCTTTTCCCGAACCAATCAAACACAAACTCCAGACATTTCCGAATGGCCACTCCATCGAAATCACAGCCCCTGTCACAAGTGAACAGGAGCTGCGTATCGTCCGCATAGGACACGATCTGAGCCCCTAGCTCCTCCACCCGAGCCGCCAAAGGTGACATAGAGATGTTAAAAAGGGAGGGGCTGAGTATGAAGCCCTGCGGGACCCCAACCTCAAGCTGCGGCATAGGGGCGGCGAAGGGGGGGGCCCAGATCGTTTGTCTGCGGTCGGCCAGAAAGGATTGAAACCATTCGAACACCGCTCCCCAGAATCTTGTCAGGAGAAGGTCGTGGGGAACGGTGTCAAAGGCCGCCGACAGATCGAGCATGATGAGCAAGGCCTTTCCACCCCTGTCAAGAGTTTCCTTCACAGCCTCCGTCACCTCGAGTAGAGCGGTTTCTGTACTCAGGTTGGATCTAAACTCAGACTGAGACTGATGTATAAGGAATTAGCCTCTAGAAAGCTGGTTAAGGTGGTATGTGCATGCTTTTCCGCTATTTTGGCCAGGGCGGGCAACAAGGAGATTGGCCTGTAGTTGGAGTGCAATTTGGCATCTGCATTCGGCTTTTTAATGAGGGGGAGAACAAGGGCCTGCTTCCAAGATGAGGGGATCTTTCCTGAGCTCAAAGATAGAATAATCATGGGATTGATAATGGAGTTAAGAGCAGGCGCCAAGGTCGCAAGACACTTGGCCGGGCAAGGGTCAAGTGGAGAGCCAGATTTCAAGTTGGACAAGAGGTCAAGCGACGCCTGAAGCTCTAAAACAGGGAAGCAGTCAAGAATAGGAATATTTGTGTCCGATACCGATGAATATGACCATGGATTAAGAGAGCCGTCAGCCACAGAGCCACAATCCAAGATGTTATGGGCTCCTTGCAAGGCCGACTGGATGGTACGAATTTTATTAGAAAAAAAAGCTGCAAGCTCCGTAATCCAAGGTTCCGAAAAGACAGACGTCGGAGCACAACAGGAGGGAGAAATAAATTCTTTTACAATCTTAAAGATCTCTTTGCAGGAGTTGTCTGCTTCCTCAATCCTTTTAGCTAAAAAAGGATTTTTTCACTGCCGTAATCTCCCTATGATATTCCTTCACTGCTTCTCTATAAGACCGCTTAGCAGATGTATCATACTGCCTCTGCCAGATTCTCTCCAGCTTCTTGCAGTGCCTTCTCTTACCAGCCAGTGTAACTGAGAACCACGGAGCAGATGCTCTTGCCAGTTCTGACCTGACCTGGCGGGGTGGTGCCAGAGCTTCTAGACGTGCGGTGAGCCAGTTCTGAAAACACACTACATCGTCCTCCAACGTACCTGTGAGAACACAAGGATAGGTTTCTAAGTCCCGGGTAATCATAGCTGGGGTGACTTTGTGAAAGGCTCTGGGCATACGTGCTGTTTGCCACTGCACATTGCGATCGGCCGCTCGATGATGTACTATCACAAAGTTCACTAGGAAATGGTCCGACCAGAGGAATGGGGCAAGGGAGGAAAGGGACACTGGCACAGTCGAAAAAATTTGATCTAAAATGTGCCCTTTCTCATGTGTGGGAGCTTGCAAGTGCATATGAAATCCCACAGAGGATGTCATATCCAGGAATTTTTGCACTTCAGGCTCCTCTCCTTTATCCATGTGGATGTTAAAATCCCCTAGGATTAGGCAGTGTTTTGACCTGAGACTGAGTGTGGAAATAATCGACAACAAATCTTCAGTAAAAGAGCCGAGAGGGCCAGGGGGTCTGTAAAGCAAGATCCCCAAGCAAGATTGATGAGGGGAAAGGGCCAAGGAAAAGGCAAGGGTCTCGCAGCCTGCTAGGTTATCCACAGACAAGATAGTGCAAGGAATGTGCCTCTTAATAACAAGCGCCACTCCACCTCCCCTTCCCTTACTTCTGTCACACTGGAAAATAGCGTACGAGGGAGGGATGGCAATAGCCAGATCAGGTTCCGATCCCTCACCAAGCCATGTCTCTGTGAGAAAGAGACAGTCCGTATCGTCATAAGTTAAAAAATTATGAATATCAAGAGCGTGTTGAGGGAGGGACCTAGTGTTTAACAATGCACATTTACTGCCTAAAGAGGGGAGCTTGCACTGAAGAATTTCAGTGGAATCAGGAATCCACCCGCACGTGAAACACTTAGTAATAGCCCCTGCATAGTACGGGATGACTCGCTGACAAGGGGCCGTGTGTACATTATAGGACAAAAGTTCATCTCTAGTGTACATCATACTGGGAGCTCAAAGATATATTTCTGCCGGAAGCCCATCTGGGCCGGCTGCCTTTCCCCTAGCCATTCTCTTCAGTTGGTCATGTACCTCCCCCTCTTTGATCAGAGACTCAAAAACAGGCTATCTTTCTCAGTTAAATGTGGAAGGCTTAGCCCCTCCAAGCAGTGAACAGCATCTTCAGTTGATGTTTTATCGACATTGCCCTTATATAAATTCTGCATATATGTTGTAACTTCTTCCAAAATCTCACCATTATTAAAAGATATGTCCCCAGAGCTCGGTATTCTCAATCTCCTTATCTGATTCCTAGTACGATCGGATCTAGCCTTCCAAGCCAGAATTCGGCCACATTTCTCTCCATAGGAGAAGTTTTGCAGCCTGCTTGTATCCCATCTCTCCTTGATGATTTTATCTAGATTAGCCTGATATTTAGCTTTTAAACTCTCCAACTCCTTCTGTATTGATATCAGGTTAATCTGCTGTTCTAGGGAGGCTTTCTGTAGTTCTTGTTCTTTTTGCTTTATTTTGGATACGAAGTCCTCCTCTAACTTCTTCCTAATTTTATTTCTTCTTATCATTTTAGCTGTAAGTATCCCCCTTAGAAATAACTTGAAGGCTTCCCATATTGTTTGATCTGATGCAGGCGCCTTATTAAATTCAAAGTACTCCGCCATAAGTATCAATAGATCATTCTTTAGCTCTTCCTGTAATAATAAGGATCTATCTAGGGTCCATCGCCTAACTTGATTATTTTGTGGAAGTTTAGCTGTTAACTCTACCAAGGAATGATCAGATAATATTGCCCGGGATATAAGAGGTAGACAAAATCTCAGAGAGCAAACTTTGATCAATGAGGAAGAAGTCTATGCGTGAATGATGTCTGTGTCTATAGCTATAGAATGAATAGTCTCTGATGTTCTGATTCTTGACCCTCCAGACATCTAGTAAATTGAAGTCCCTCATGATATTCCTAAGCTCTCTTTTAGATCTAAGTAGAGGGGGCGAAGCCACCTTGGAAGTACGGTCTAATCTTGGATCAAGAACAAGATTAAAATCGCCACCTAGAATGATGGGAGCATTTAATTCAAGCAGACTGGTTTTTATGCTAATAAAAGCCTCCGAGGAATCCTGATTTGGTCCATAATAGACTACACATGTCAGTTTTGTATTTTTTATGGCTAAAGATGCAGTCAGCCATCTACCTGTATGATCAGTTTCATACTTTTCAACTCTTATCCCGCTATTGATTCTAGTGATTATCGCCACTCCTCTGGTGTTACCACTCTGTTGAGAGCAAAGGAGGTCCTGTATCCATTTTTGATTTTTAAAAGCTATCCTACATTCCTGCTTTTCAAGGTGGGTTTCTTCTAAAAGGAGGATATGGGCCCCAGACTTATTTAGGAATTCACATATTCTACCAAGTTTTTTACTCTCCCTTAACCCGTTAACATTCCAGTTAATTATTTTTATTTTATTCTCCATATTCCTTATTTATCACGGAGAAAACATATCAGTTGTATAGTTATATAGTTAACATCAATATCTACTCCGGTGTCTACTCTAAACACAAATTGGCTCATACCCATCTCATAATTTCTAGATATATGAGGAAATTGTTTTTTCTTTTGTTTCCCTCTCCCCCCCCCTACCACCCACCTCCCCCCATGAGGAACCACCCCTTATTACCTTTGGCGATTGTATCGCCATTGGGGCCCTTCCCCCCGATCCGGATTCTGGTCCTTTCTGTGCCCACTGTATATAGAAAATGTACCTACACCCAACTATCACCCTAAGTTATTATTTTTTTTTTTTTTTATTTGTATAAGGTTTTCTATTTCTATATATATATATTTTTTTATTTTTTTCCCCTCTCCCCTTTCTATTTTTCGTCTGAAGATATTACTCTCCTACAGCCCCCCTTCTTATTTTGCTTCTTTAAGCTTTTTTTTCTTTTTTTTTTTTTAAGCTCAGTATGTCTGTATGTATATATTTCTACATATACTGTAGTCCAATAATAAGGCCTACTAAGTTCTCATGATAGAAGTTCTGTGGAATCAGACTATCTCTGAGCCTCTTTCAGGCTAATAATGAAACTATCTACTTCCTGAGGGGACGTGAAATTATGAGTCTTATTATTCCATACCACCCGTAGTGAAGCTGGGAACTTCATCATAACTTGTGCACCCAACCGTCTTAATTCCTGCATCCGAGACCCCAGCTCCCACTGCCTCTGTGCGGTCACTCTGCCAACATCTGAGCGGATTAGGTACTTGGAGGAGTCGATCTGAAGCGTGGGATCAACGAGAGCTCTACTTAGTATTAATTCCTTGACTGAATATGATAGAAAGTTTACCAAGATTTACCTGGGAGCATTCCTGTCGGGATGACGACGAAAGGGATCTCTATGAGCTTGCTGTATTTCATTTTCAAGGTTAATGTCAGATCTATCCTTCAGGACTCCTTCTCTCAAAAGTTTGTAAATCAGAGTCTTTACGTCTCCATTTTCGGCCCCCTCGGGGATTTTTAAGAATTTCAGATTATTGCGTCTCGCATGAATCTCTAGACGCTGCATATCCTGCTGTAGGGTCTGATTCTGGGCTTTCAGTTCAGATATTGTTTTTGAATGTGCCTGCATGACTCTTGTAAGAACTGCTACCTCCCCCTCTAAGGCTTCTGTTCTTGTACTGATGTCGTCCAGTTTACTTTTAAGGATGGTACATTTCTGTGTAATTTCTTTCTGATTTCCTTCAGATATTTCAAATTTGGGTAACAGTTTTGCCAAAAGATCATCGCGCAAGGATCTAAATAAACTTTCCATATTTTCCTCTCCAACTTTCTGTTGCTGTTCTGTTCTTTGGCTGATACCTACTAATGGGTCTGCTACCTCAGAAGGAAAGTCACCAGCTATACTAACTGTAGCCTGTGGAGTTAACCCCGAGAAAAGCTCAGTGGAAGTATGGGGGCTGGAGTTCTCCCTATCACCCCCCCTGTAGAACAGTGTTCGTGGAGTTATCTCTTAAGTCCGTTTCTGGCTCTGTGAGTAAGGGGGCATACCTGTTTTGCAGGGTCACTTCCGAGCCAGGTCCAGTAACAGTAGACACTTATAAATCAGCCTGGGGTAACATCTGCTTAGTGGCTGTGGCTGTGTCTAAATTAGATACTGTTTTCTCCATTATCTTAAAGTAAGATGTTAAGGAAGGAGCCGGTTTTAATACAGCAGATATTTTCTTCTGTTTTTTCACCTCTTCGTTTTTACTTCCCCCCTCCTCTCTTTTTTTTTTGTCGTGGGGTCAGAGGGACTGGAAACAGGCTACGAGTTTGATTTAGGGAGGAAATTTGTAGAAATTCCCGTTCTGGTAAGGAACGAAGGAGATATCTGCTCCTTATAACTGGAGGAGCTGCGGCCACAACCACGGTCTCTTGCAATGTCTCCTTTGCCTCTAAGTTGTTATTATGCTTTTTTTTAGGCACTCTTGCAGCTGAGAAGGTTCTTTTGAGGTCACTAAGGGGGTCTTAGAAATTGTATTGGGATCAGAGTCCATTCCCTCACAGGCTGTTGATCTAAGACAATAAGCCTGCGTCACTGACTATAGCTTATATCTGTCCCCCAGTATTACAAGCTGCTTATCTGACATAAACACACTGCGGGCATCCGACAGTTCGCCTCCCACCTCTCTGTCCCAGGAACGATACCCGCTCACCGCTAGGATCCCACCTGCCGCCATCTTCCTCCTACGCTCGATACGACTGAGGCAGAACCGTTTCCTTATCGGCTGCCGTAGCAATGTATGCGGTCTATTTGGTTGCTGGTCTATTTGGCTGCAGCAGACAATGAGAACGACAAAACTCGGATTCAAACCGCACCGCTTTGGAAGACCAATGTATAAATGGCTCATGTTTTTGCAGCCAAGGTAGTCCCAATATGACGCCATACTGAGGGGCTTGAATGATGTTGAACGATATGGTCTCTTGATGATAATTGTCATAAATTAGAACATATCCAGGGGTGTGATATCGTATGGGTCCAGCTTCCAATTCTTTCCCGTCCACAGCATACACTGTTTCTGGTACACTTTTGGACACAAAACAAACCCCCAATCTATGAGCCACATCACAATCCATAAAACATCCAGTGGCTCCTGAATCCACCATGGCCTTTATCTCGATTCGATTTTCGATTCAAAAATCTTTATTCGGATTTCAGCAAATCCATAAAAGCAATACATTTAAAATATAGAAAAAATTAAAATAAATTTCAAGCACTATATACTGCAAAAGTTCATACAAGCACAGGTGCAAAGATTCCATATGAAGCCAATTATTAAAGTGCAAAAATACTTGGGCAACTGTAGTACAAATAAATCAAGGGCATTCCATGGTTTTACGTGTATAAAAGATAACTCTCAGAAAAGTACTTACACGAAATATCAATTCATCATTCTCTAATTTTAGGAGCATAGAATAGGATTGATTCAGTGAGAGTGGTCTGTGTTTTTTAAAATTTAAAGTTAAAAAAGAAGTGTAAATCATTTTGCCTGCTAACTCCATCGCATGGGCAAGGCATATTTCCAGAATTCGTCATACTATGGCCCAAAGGAAAACAGAGTGAGAATTTTATAATCCCTGCTCTCATGCGAAATAATAACGATCTTTCCCAATTAGTCATTGGCAATGTCAAGTATAATGGGATTTGTTGTAAAAACAGATCATTATTTACGTTATTCACATAGGACTCAACAGTTTGTTTCCGCATTTCTTCTTCCAACCTCTTTTTCCTATAAAGGGCATATAGTCCAGATTGTACTTCCTTTTTGTCAGTGTTCTTAATCTGAAAAGGATCATCAAAAAGGTGGCCTTTGCCTACACTGGTCAAACTTTCCTGCGTTGCTCGGAGCCATGGAATACTCATCCCTTTGTCGCAGACCAAGCACTCCTTCAGGATATCCTGTGTTAGAGTAGCACAGTCATTGGCCCAAATAGCCAGCCAGAACAAAGCAGGCCTTGCTGCGATGAAATCAGTTATGTAGGGCAAATTTAATTCAGCATGGCAGATGTACCCAGATGAGGAAATTGGGGCTCCCAGTAGTTTCCTGCACAACCGATTTTCTTCTATTTGCAGACTGGGAGTTTTCACTACCCCCCAAATCTCGGTGCCGTAGGTTGCTACCGGGGCACACTGCAATCTGTATATTTTTAAAATCGCCTTAGTTGCTCCAATCCTTTTTGGCCGTGGGAGGGAAAGAATTGAGTTCATGGCTTTTGAGAACTTGCCTGTGGCGTGGGCAAGGTGCCCACTCCACAGGCCGTTCGCAGCAAAAACCATACCTAAGTAGGGGAATGTTTTTGTTGAATGCAACTTGTCCTGTCCTACTGTGATAGAATTGAGTTGTCTGGACCCCGGCCCGCAGGACATAATAAAGGATTTTTTAAAATTCACTGTAAGATCAAGGTTCCCCATATAGTGTGCAAAGTTCTTAACTAGGGCGCGTAGGGCGTTTGGTGTTAATCCCATAAGCACCGCATCGTCGGCGTACAAAAGCGCGGGTAACAGCCCCCCTTTAATTTTGGAGACATCAGTGGTCGCCCTCTTCAGGGAATCACTCAATCCATTTATGTAAATAATGAACAACAGGGGTGCTAAAACGCACCCCTGCCTCACACCTTTTCAACCTTAATTGCCCCAGAGATTGCACCCTCCATGCCAATCCGTACCTGCGCTTTTGTGTCTGTGTGTAAATAGGCCAAGAAGTGTACTAGGGGCTCATCAAGACCATAAGACAGGAGGATCGACCACAGTTTGGACCTATTTACCAAGTCAAATGCGGACGATAAGTCCATAAATGCTAAGTAAATAGGCGATGCCCTAGCTATATTATATTTGCTGATTATAAGATTTAAGTTCAGGCATTGTTCAGTGGTCCCAACCCTACTTCTAAAGCCCATTTGGCAACGGTCCAGCACCCCCATTTCCTCAGCCCAGTCGTTCACTCTATTGTACAGTACCCGGCCCAAGATTTTCAAGGTGTTGTCCAGTAGCGAGATAGGCCTATAATTCGCGGGGTCAGATCTTTCGCCCTTTTTATAAATAGGTACTATTATACTTGTTGACCAGGTATCAGGGATTGGCACCAACGGAAGACTATTAAAAACATTTACAAAGATTGGTCCTCAAAATTCCGGCTTATATTTAATTATATCTATTGGGAAGCCATCAGGCCCAGGCGCCTTGTTACCAAGGCTCTGGTTAATAGCCGCGGTGACCTCCCCCAGGGTAATTTCTAGTGGTTGCAGATTGCCGGTGCTATAATCTTCTATGGCAGTGCCCGGATTTGCATATATTTTAGAGAAATGTTGTTCCCACTGTTGGCATGGTTCCCATCAGAAAGTGAACAAGAATCAACTATGGGTCGGTGGTTACTTGTAATTGCATTCACAATACAGCCACTATCCACCCCCCTCCATTTCAGCCTTAAATTATTGGTTGAGGGCGTGATATCCCTGGCTCCAGGGGTACAAATAGGGGCATTGGAGGATCCTAATCTAATGTTCACCTCCAGTGCATTATGGTCCCCAAAGGCGGTCTCCAGGACTCTAGCCATAGTGACTCTATCTATTAATTCTGCTGACATAAAAATATAGTCCACTGTGCTAGAAAAATCTCTGCCTCTAAAGGTTGGGATGTAAGTAGATACATTGGTCTTACTTACATCCATTATGTCCATTAAGATATGTTCATTTATAAAACTTTCTAGTTCCCTGCCCCGTTTAGTGGCCCTATCCATTTGTGTGTTGCCCTCTTTAGAGTTAGGAAACTTCGCATTAAAATCCCCGGCTAAAATTATCCTTTTGCTCGCACAATTATTAGATAATTCAGCTATTTTTGATAGGTTTCCGAATAATTCTATATAATTCTTAATCAGAGAGGAATGGAAATCATTATTGTAGAAATTAATCAAGTAATAAGGAAACCTACGTGTGAACTCAATTATCTGAATATTTGCACTTTTAGTGGGTATTAATTTAATAGATCCCCTATGGTTATCCTAAACCCGATCAGTAAACCTCCAATCGGGCAACCAAAGACAGGCTTTTGAGCATTAATACTATAACAATGGAAGCCCTCTATATCTACAGCAGAAGTAGCCCACGTCTCTTGCAGCAATATTATATCTTTTTCGGATAGAATGTTTAACCATTCCAAATCCGACACCCGCTGTTGGAGTCCTGCGACATTCCAACTAAGGATCCTGGACTCATTGTTGGGTTGCTTTTCTAGGTGTTGTTTCCCAGGGTTCGTTTACATGTCCAAAACCTTTTGGGGACTACTTGAGTCTTGAGGCCCAAATGCCACGGCCTCCTTAGTGGTGCCACCTACTAACTCTACCCTTGTCAATGCCATCCTGTGGCTAGTTGGACCTGAGACTACACTGAGAACCTCCTCATCACAGGCGTCCTTAGTCTTCATCACCTTACTCTCACTGCCCCATTTATCTCCCTCCAGTGTGATGTTTTGCAGCCCAGTCGGTGGTAGAAGTCAATCAACCATCTCTAGGCTGCTAAATCTATTAAAGGTTGGGATCCCCCAGTGGGCATCCCTACCTGTTATACTTCTTTGGGGATTTCTATGAGGATTTCTCCCCCACTCTCCCCAATTTTTCCCTGGGTCCCTCTGCCCCACCCGGCACCAACCTCCATCAGAGCCATGGTCATGATAATCTGACCTAGCGTGACTCCTGGGTGGATAGAAAAAGGAGAGGTGCCTTGTCTCAATACCTTCACTATACCCCTCACTTCTCCAGGAGCATATGTAGTCTACCTTGCGTGGGTCTTCGAAATTAATAATCACACAGTCACCCTGTGTTTTCTTTCTCTCATGGCCCACCCACGGTACTCTCCACACTGTTAAGATTTTACTTGTACAATATGGGGGTAGGGGCCTGTTGTTATTTAGCCAATGGTTGACCTTATTTAGTAGGGACCAGGTGGGTTCATCTATGTTATCTAATGTCTCTGGGACCCCCGTCATCACAACTACAAAGGGACCTGAACCTGGGGGCAAATTAGCAGCGAATCTCTCCTCATTTCCTTTGTTCCCGTCCTTATCAGAACTCACGCCCTGCGACTTTGGCGGATTCCCTTGCGATTTTGTGTTTACAGTGGGAAGGGTTGGTTTATTTACCACATCCTTGGTCACCAGTGATGGCTTGGGTTTGGTGTTTGAGGCTGCCACGGCTTTCTTTACAGGTTGGCCCAGTAGTTGGGGGGTACAAGATTTTGCTGCCTCTACTATAGGTGCTACTTTTGTAAGGGGGCTTCTGACTAAGGTGCTTAATTCAATTAATTGTTTTTCTATGTTCCCCAGTCTTGCATCTATAGTTGCCAAATGGGCGGTTATAAGTACCCCAACTTTCATTATTAATTGGCTATTTGAGGAACAGTCTTTACATGTTATCCCCAAAGTGGGCAAATCCCCTGTGTAT
The DNA here is from genome assembly GCF_964261635.1 of Lissotriton helveticus. Taxonomy (NCBI): domain Eukaryota; kingdom Metazoa; phylum Chordata; class Amphibia; order Caudata; family Salamandridae; genus Lissotriton; species Lissotriton helveticus. The sequence goes on from NC_136068.1 coordinate 1,793,263,779, forward strand.
TCCGAGCCTGTATTTACTTTCTTATTGCCCTTCTTTGGATTGTTAAGTGGACCTTTCCCCTGCTTTCTCTGTGGCAGAGGATTCCCCTTGGGTATAGATGTACTTAAGCCTTTAAGCTGTTTCTGTATGGCTCCCTCCCTTAGTCCTCTCAGCGCTCTCGGGCTTGGGGTTGGCTCCTCCAATATGTGAGTAATAACTGGGTCTACTACAAGAATGGGATTCGCAGCCACCAATTCCGAGTCTACAATCAGGATCGGGTCGGTAGCAGAGGCACGTGTGGTATCCGTCATAAAAGTAGGTAATAACTCTGACTCCAGAATAGGGTTCGAAACCTGAACCGGGCTCACAGCAGGGATCGAATCGGTTACCAAATCCAGTTCCGTATTAAAGTTATCAGTCAAATATAAGTTTGGGGATTTTTCCAAGCTTAGCTGCGAATCAGAAAGTGACTGTGTTGCTGACAGATCAACTATATTAGGCATGCTATGGATTTCCACTCTAACTCCGGGCATAGCACCAGTGTCAATATCCCGGTTTGGAGTTTTGGCTGAAGAAATTAGGCCCAGTGATGAGCGTTTTGCCTGTGCCAAATCTAAAGAAACTCTACGTTCCAAAAGGGAAATTCCATGATCTATGGCCTCATCCGCCCTTGTAATAAAGTTATCGATTGGTCCGGTGACCTTAGCTCCTCCTGCCGCAGTCTTACTCCGACTGCCCCTTGTTGACATGGTGGCCAATATCAAGAGCGATCACCCACTAGTAATGGATTGTACAAGGCAGATACTTATCTTGAGGATCCTGTTTTAAGTACCAGGAATATGGAGTTTTCAGGTAAAAGGGGGGTGGGCCGTCCCGTCCTCCGTCGTCCCCGGACGGCCACAGACGGCCCGCCCTTTGCCCGGGCTTAGCCCCGGGCACTCCCGCGCGCTCCCGCGACGCGGGTGCTGACGATTAATTTATGCGCCTCCTGGCACGCGTTGGCAGTGACTGCGCCCCAAGGGAGCTTGGGAGTTGTAGTATCCCAGCTCCCCTCGGTTCTCCCCACACAGCGGCCGTGCAGCAGTGGAAATGCAGCGGCGGCGGAGAAGGACCGGGCGGTCGCAGCGCAACTGCTTGTAGTTTCCGCCTCCTCCCTGGTGCACACGGGTCAGCTCCTTTCACGGAAGGTCGGCACTCGGGACTTCAAAGGGCACTGGTAGGTCTCCCCGCTCCCCGGCGCTGACGATTAATTTATGCGCCTCCTGGCGCGCGTTGGCAGTGACTGCGCCGCAAGGGAGCTTGGGAGTTGTAGTATCCCAGCTCCCCTCGGTTCTCCCCACACAGCGGCCGTGCAGCAGTGGAAATGCAGCGGCGGCGAAGAAGGACCTGGCGGCCGCAGCGCAACTGCTTGTGGTTTCCGCCTCCTCCCTGGTGCACACGGGTCAGCTCCTTTCACGGAAGGTCGGCACTCGGGACTTCAGAGGGCACTGGTAGGTCTCCCCGCTCCCCGGCGCTGACGATTAATTTATGCGCCTCCTGGCGCGCGTTGGCAGTGACTGCGCCGCAAGGGAGCTTGGGAGTTTTAGTATCCCAGCTCCCCTCAGTTCTCCCCACACAGCGGCCGTGCAGCAGTGGAAATGCAGCGGCGGCGGAGAAGGACCGGGCGGTCGCAGCGCAACTGCTTGTGGTTTCCGCCTCCTCCCTGGTGCACACGGGTCAGCTCCTTTCACGGAAGGTCGGCACTCGGGACTTCAGAGGTGATGTCACTCTTGATGTTTTTAGGTCTTGCATAGGCAGCGCAGCTGCCTCTACGAGGCATTAAGTAATTAGAAGTTCTCCACTTTGTTGATGACAACAGTCATGGCAATACATGGGTATTCTCTTGTGTACTAGCTGGAGTCAATGAAGGAATGATGTTGATGCTCGAGGGTTCTCCTTCCTCCACCCTCAAGCGTTGGAGTTTTCCGCCCCCTTTTCAGTGACTCCGGCTATATTTCGACCAGATCGAAACCTCCCAGGTTGTGGTTTAACCGGACACTAGTGCAAGAAAAGAGCTGGGAGTGCAATATTTATGTCTGAAACAATTGGATATTTTAATTTACAAAAAGAAACACAAATAAATCAATGGTTCAAAATTCTAAATTGCAACCATAAATACAATCAAAATTCTTCTTTTTCTTGTTTTTCTGCAGCCGACGCGTTTCGTCCTAGAAGCAGGACGTCATCAGGGCTGCAATAGCAAACACACAATACAAACACATCAGTATATATGTTCAATATCACTCAGTAATCACCTGTGAAATGAAACAACACATCTTCAGGTAACTTTTAAATCCAATACAGCTCATTGTGCCGAGTGGTACTGACCGAGAATTAAATAACTTAACAGTACTCCAAATAAGCGGGAAAACATTTCACAAATCATCATATCTATTCCAGCAAGCACATATTCTACAACATATCTGTTGTGCCTACTTTGAGCACTTACATATTTAGTCTACATCCTGAGATGAAGTACTGGCAAACTGTTGCACAAGTGTTTAACCGGACACTCCCTGAGATAGTGCCCCTTTTTTCCACAATAAAGACACAGTCCTTGTATACAACGATGATCACGCTCGCTCACCGTTAACGAGGCCCTCACGGCTCCTATCTCCATGGGTTCCACGGTGGTTATAGGTTTCTCAATTTGACCAACTCTTTCACAGGGCTGCAAGGAGCGTTCATGTTTCTTATTGTCTCCTTTTCTATCTCTAAGTCTGTGATCCAGCCGTAGGGTAAGTTCAATGAGCGCCGTACACGTGCGGGGTTGTGGGTCTACGTGAGCCACTGCATCCTTTAGTTCATCATTGAGTCCTTGGTAGTACACAGCGGATTGTTTAGACTCAGGCCAGTCGGTTTCTGCCACCAATCTGCGGTAATGGTTAAGATATGTGACTAAATCCGATGATCCTTGCTTCAATTGTAGGAGATCTCTATCAGCAGAGAACGTATCCGCCCTGCGATCAAAAGTCTTTTCAAATTCTCTGTGGAACTCATCCCAGTCATACAGCAAGGGATCCTCTCGCTTCACTATTGGTACTGCCCACTGCGCTGCATCACCCCCTAGGTAAGAGATCACAAACGCTACCCTGGCCTGATTGGTAGCAAACATTTTGGGTTTACACATGAAGTGTAGTAAAACCTGGGTCATAAAAACTTGAACTTTATTATTATCCCCAAGAAAACGTTCCGGAGGAGCTAAAGGTATCTGAGCAGGCATTTCAACTATTAATGAGGCCGGAGGGGTGTGACTGCCACTGGCATTGAAAGGATTACCCTGCAACCTGTCCACGCGGGCTTGCAACTGTGCGGTTTCCGCTCTAGAGTCGGCAACTTCTTGACGAGAAGCAGCCAACTCGGTTTGTACCAACGCCAGGGCGGCCATCACATCGTCAAGGGAGGCCATGTATATTACCTTCAGCACAATTAGGAAGTAGATGAATTTGTGGGCCGAATATTCTGTCAGGCTCAGTTTTCCTGTGTCTTCGGGATTGTGCTGAAGATAAATAGGTTCCATCTCCTGACGTCCCCGGTGTCTGAGATCATATATACAGAGCACCAGGATAGTCAAGCGAGGGAGGGAAAGGAAGGGGACAGCGGGGAGGGAGATCTGCAACAGCAACAATATTGCACTCAATACATGTAACACCAGTGTAGTTTAGATCAACTGACGTTTCTTCCTTTACCCCTAGTCTAACCCTACAATCTTCCTACCTGAAAAGGAAAATAGTAGTCTTGTATGAAAGAAGAGATAAGGAGATCCCAGGAGATATTAGACCTCTAGGGAGAGACAACAACATTTAGATAACATGTTAAACATGGCGTACAATTATTACATAACATGAGTCACAACCTACCAACACGTTTCGTGTGAAGTTCTTAGGACTATGATCCCCTGTGAATCCCTTGTATACTCTCTTCTATGTGAAAACAAAAGGAACAGGTTGTAGAGAAAAGAAAATAGGCAACCAACTGGACACGATAATAATCCTTAACATCTCCTTCCAAAGCATACAACGAACTCTGTGGATTCTTCAAGGTTTAACAAACAGTTATTGTTTTAACCAATCAATCAATCAATCAATCATAAAATTTATATAGCGCACTACTCACCTGGGGGGTCTCAAGGCGCTGGGGGGAGGGGGTCCGCTACCGCTACTGGTGGAAGATTGACAAGTCCAGACTGGACCCAATCACTAGTACAATCCCACAGAAAGCACTCCAAAACTCGTGTTAAATCCACACGGAGAATGCCTGAGTAGAGACGTAGAACAAGTCAGAAGCACCATACCGATGCAAGAAAAGTCTCCCAAAATGGTTCCCTTTATACGGAACCGAACATATGGCAACAGTACAAGATAAACAATGTGCATAGAAGTCCGGTACTCAGCGCGTCCTTCATACACGTAGAACAGCAAAACAGGCTTCCGGCAACCAAATAGGGTACGTGAACGGCAGTGCTAAACGCACAGCACTTACCCAGATTCCGCAATCCGAAGTAGCAACAACATAGGCAAATATTCGGCAACGCCGACTTTCCTCCGGTCCGACCATATTTCCTGATAGAGCGCGGGTGCACATTACGTCGTTGACGTTCCGGGCATGCTGGGGATTGTAGTTCCATGCCCTAAAACGTAAAGCACTCGAAAAGAAAAAAGGTCAGCGTAACAAGGATCACGCAGTCTGTGACATGCAGGGCTGCAACATGGAGCAGCGTGCACACCTTTACGAAGCACTACTGCTTGGAATCCTTGACGCAAGAGGACAAGGCGGTGGTCCAAGCAGTACTGGGGAACCTCTTCCATTGATTGGTGAGCTTTCCTTTTCTATACCTCCTTCCTTGTCTGCACTTTTTGTATCTTTGGTATACTCATTTATTTATTTATTTATTTATTTAGAGCATTTGTAAAGCGCGGCTGTCGCCTTGCAGGCATCCTGGCGCTGAGGTAACTCCGGAGGGGGAGAGCACAGGGGAAGCAGATAAATGGCTAAGAGGTTAACATTTAGGAAACAGCCAGGTTTTGACCCGTTTCCTGAAGAGGAGGAGTTCTTTCGTTTGACGGATGTCTAGGGGCAGGCTGTTCCATAGTTTAGCAGCCGCAACTCTGAAAGATCTGCCTCCGGTCCTAACCTTTTTGAATCTCGGTACTTTTACAAGGCAAGCCGTTGTAGAGCGAAGGGCTCTGGTTGGGATGTACCAGTCAAACATGGCTTGTAGAGAGCTGGGCCCAAGTCCCTGCAGGGCTTTGAAAACCAAACAGAGGGACTTGAAGGCCACTCGATGTTTCAACAGGAGCCATCGCCGCTGTTGCCGATGCTCTCCTAGGCCAACCAAGGGCTAATTTAGCAGCGGCAGATTGTACTCTTTGGAGTCTATCTAACAGCATGGCCGGAGACTCGAGTAGCAGCGCATTGCAATAGTCAAGGCGGCTAAGAATAGTGCACCTGACTATTAAAGCCCGGGCCTGAGAGGGAAGTAGTGGCAGGATCTTACGAAGGGAACGAATGAGGGCCGAGCACGTGGATACTGTTTTCTTAACCTGGGCTTCCATGCTGAGTTTATTGTCCATCATGACACCCAGATTGCGGACAGTGGTGACCGGTTGGGGTTTTTCCGAGGATTCAGGGGGCCAAAAATCCACCGGGAAAGGGCGAGGGATCCGACTTCCGGCACAGAACAGAACCTCGGTTTTGGAGGTATTAAACTGTAGTGAGTTGTTGTGTAGCCAGCCAGCTGTGTCTCGTAAACAGTCATGAAAGGATACTAAAGGGATCGATTCCTCACCCTCCCAGGAGAGGATGAGTTGAGTGTCGTCAGCGTAATTGATCGCCTCTAGCCTATGGGACTTTATCAACGTGACTAGTGGTTTGAGATATACGTTGAATAAAATCGAGCTAATGGACGAGCCTTGGGGCACCCCGTGGGACACTGGGGAAAAAGCCGATTGAAACGGAGGAAGGGACACAGCCTGCTTCCTATCCCGCAGGAAGGAGCGAAACCAATGCAGGGCAGTGCCACCTACCCCGGCCTCCCTCAGTCTCTCCAACAGAATCCCATGATTAACCGTATCGAATGCGGCAGACAGGTCCAGCAGAATCAGAGCTACTGCCTGACCCCTATCTGCACGCATTCGAAGGTTCTCCATGGCAGTGAGTAGGGCTGTTTCGGTGCCATGGGCTGGGCGGAAACCAAATTGTATTTCGTCCAGGAAATGGTACTGCTCCAAATGTTTGGAGAGACATGCGCTCACCCAACGCTCAGCAATTTCTGCAGGGAATGGAAGCAAGGAGATGGGTCTGTAATTCTGTAGGCACTCAGGATTTAGGGAGTTTTTTTTTAGCAGTGGTGAAACAAGGGCCTGCTTCCAGGAAGCAGAGACTGAGCCACTACGCAGAGATTGGTTGCAAATCTTGCCGAGAGTGGGGAAGAGTTCCTCTCCGGAGGCTTTCCAGATGAAATACCGCGAGCCAGTCTGTCAAAGTCGGCCTCAGTAATAGGGGGGAGCTCCAGCAGACAATCCGAAAGCTGCCAACCTGGATTCTCAACTCCGACGTCTGTAATACCTTCCCCAGAGCAAGGGGGGCCGATCAGTGAGGGGGAGGTGTTCAGGTTACGAATGATGGCTGCTATTTTTTCCTTAAAAAACAGAGCAAGGTTGTCGAAGAGGGCCTGTGAGGGAAGGGTCGATTTTTTTTGAGCAGTCGAGGTGAGTGAGGCTGTTCAGAATCTGAAAGATACTTTTGGAGCTGTTAGCGGCTGTACATATTGTGGAGCAAAAGTAATCAGATTTAGATTTCTGGATCAAGGATTTATAATCGGAGAGTTTAGTTTTCCAGAGTTGCTTGTTGGCATCTAGGTAACCTTGTCTCCATTTCCTTTCCGCCTGTTTACAGGCAAGTTTAAGAGCCTTTAAAGAGTCATTAAACCACGGAGATGACTCTCTACCCTTATGCTTGCGATTTTTTTGTGGAGCAAGGGAGTCCACTCTCGTGGTTATCCTGAGACATAAGGCCTTATAATTGTCATCGACTGGACAGTTCGGGGAGAAGCAGTCATCCACCTGGAACACAGCATCAGTGGTTCTCAGCCTTTCAAGGGCTCGCCAGTCTCTATACATAAATTCAGATGTGGTGCCGTGTGCCGGCGTTCTGACCCCCTTACTGTTAATATGGAATTTAAGAAGGGAAGGGTCAGTCCAGCCCATGGGCAGGATTTGATCCAGGTGTACTAGCTGTGGGACCGAAAAGATAAGGTCAAGTCGGTGCCCTGCTCTGTGAGTGGAATCCCTGACTAGTTGGTGGAGCCCCACACTTTCACAAGAGAGCAAAAGATTGTGCAGTCCAGTATCCAAGGTGCCATTCGGCCAAAGGTTAAAATCGCCTAGAATAATCAGTTTGTTGTGAGAAGTCGCCATGTTGGTGAAGGGGTTGAGAAGGGATTTTTGATGCTGGGAGCTAAAGGCCCCAGGAGGACGATAACAGATAATCACCGTGAGAATGGCCCCTGTGTGACTGTCAATAGAGAGGCCAAGGAGCTCAGTCCCAACGACTGAGTCCAACTCTAGAGTATTGATATGCCAGGAGGCTCTATAGATAACTCCCACCCCACCACCTCAGCCTTTCGGTCTGGGCAGGTGTAAGATTTTGTAATCCTGCGGGCAGGCCCAACCAAGTTCGATTTCGCAGTCAAGGTGGGTCCAAGTCTCAGTGAGGAACAGGGCGTCTAACTGATGGGTGTCCAGCAGTAATTGGATTTCCTCAGCGGGCCAGCCAGGTTAAGCAGAGTCTCCCGGGAGTAAAGTGGAGGCGATGAACCTGAACTCGCGAGGATTTGAGCAGAGTGCCCCGCGCTTGTCGCGGACGGGCGCAGACGGGCTTGCCTTAGGCGCGCCTTTGGCGCGCTGACGGCTCGCCCGCTGCGCTCGTCCGCTGTGCTTCCGATTGGTGAACATAATTAAGGGAAGATGGCTTTTGCAATGTATGTTTATTTTTTTTTGTAAATATATTTTTATTGCAGCAAATTAGGTGGTACAAACAATGCATTAGCATCTATCCCCCCGGTGCCCGGTAAATCCATTATCTTTCCGTACTTGTACTACACAGCCGTTTAGCTCACACCCCGGAGGTCGAGCGGCGCAACGGAAATGAGAACTCGTGCAAGGATATATAGTTTGGCTCCGTAGCATCCGGGTGACCTTGATATGGCAATGCCACTTTCCAGCTCATCATACCTTGTCCCCACGCATAGTTCCTAGTGGGATCAGCAAATATTCTTCTGCATTGTCGTCCAACAACCTTCACCCGCTCAAACTGCTAAACCTCGCCTTACCCTCCCCTCCCCCCCTGAACCTGCCCCTCCCCCCTTTAACTCTGCCCCCCACCCCCCCAAACGTGCCAGCGGAACCTCAGTGTGTCTCCTCCTCCATCTCAATCAATCCAGACTCGAAACAGATTATCAGGAGCAATCAACTAATAGCAGTCAGCCAACACCTAGGAAATAGGGAAATTAGGAATGGGGACTAGGACCCCATCTCATCAGGCGGTCGGTGCACCGGAACAGGGCTATGCACTGGGGTGTCCACCTCGTCCACATCCAAAAGAGCAAACTCCAAGATCAGCCCCTCCCACGCCCTTGCCCCCTCTAGAGCCACTTCATTGTCTGTCCTAAGTGCAGCTTGCATACGCAGCTCCCCCTCGCACCGGGCCCACCTGAGAAGCTCGGCCTTCCACTTCTCCACCGCAGGGCCCTTATTCGCCTTCCATTGGGACGTTATGGCCCGCTTCGCTAGGAGTAGCCCAAGGTCCAGGAACTTGCTAGTAATCTTGTTCCTCGATGTGTGTGGGAACCAATGTAGGATGCAGTGCACCATGGTGTATTGCAAATCTCTCTCCGTAACCTCCCTCAGGCTGTCTACAACTTCCCGCCAAAAGGAACCCAGGGCTGGGCAGGACCAGAACATGTGTCGGAAATCAGCTAAATCCGCCGGACAACGCGGACAGGCCGCCGGGTGGGTCGGGAAATATGTGTGTAGTTTGTCAGGGGTCAGGTAGGCCCTATGTAGGACATAGAGGTGCACCAGCTGGAATCTAGCGTTACGCGTCCCGTTGCGGACCCGGGCCACTATACCGTTCCACGCCTCCTCAGGTATTTCCGCCGATAAGTCAGCTTCCCATTTCGACTTCAGGGATAGCAGTGGGGTGATCGTCTCCGAGAGCATGCGCCTGTATAGGCACGTGACTGCCTTGACCGTCCCCGCCATCATCACCACATACTGGCAGCCCAGGGACAGTGGCGGTTCCGTCATGCCCGACTGCCAGTGCCTGCGGATTGCCGCCGTTAGCGCCGCATGAAGGAGAAAGTCTCCCCCTGCCAAATCAAAACGGTCTTTCAGAAGGTCAAAGGGCAGTAGGACGCCGTCCTCGTAGAGGTCTCCCATGGACGAGAGTCCGTGCAGCTCCCATCCATCGAGCCCGTGCCACGAGCCCCCGTGCGGTAGTGCCCCGCACAGCCTAAGCGGGATCTCAGGGGCGTAAGGGATCTTAATATGGCCCCTTCGACGATATCTGTTCCAGCATTTCCGGGCCGTCGCAAATTCCTGCGTGAGGTGGAAATCTCCCATTGGGAGCCCCAGAACTATCCGGGAAAGCACCTGCACCGGGCCCGCCGGCTCCCCTCCTCCATCTCCTCCCTGCCTGGCTCTCGCAATCCATTGCGTCAGCCATTGTAACTGGGCTGCAAGGTAGTAGAGCTCGTAATCCGGCACCGCGAGACCTCCTTCTTCTCGAGGGCGGAAAAGCGTACTGTGAGCCATCCTACGCCTGCCCACTCCCCATAGGAAACCGATTACTAACGACCTCAGTCGCCTGAAGTAACTTGCCGGGATCCATATCGGGAGGGTCCCGAAGAAGTAGAGCAGCCTCGGCAGGGTCACCATCTTCAGGAGTGCCACTCTTCCCATTAGCGACAGCGGGAGCGTGCTCCAAAAGTCAAGGTTCTCCTTAGTATGTCTGATCGCCGACCCGATATTTCCCTCAAGAATGTCCTTCTTGTCATGGAAGATTGAGGTCCCCAGATAACGCAGGCCCCCTTCCTCCCACGCCACCCCCTCCGTGGCCTGTGGGTACATCCTTCGCGGTCGGGCCGGGAACAAGCAGGATTTCGTCCAGTTCACCCTGAGTCCCGACACCCTGCTCAGCGACTGAAGGAGGGATTTTGCGCCCCGGAGCGAGTCCATGGAGTCCGCTAGAAACATCAGCAGGTCGTCCGCATATAATGCGATGTGGTGCACCTGCCCGTAAACATCCAGCCCCGTGTATGCTCGACCCAACCGGGCTCGTGCCGCGAGGGGTTCAACGGCCATGGCGAACAAGAGGGGGGAGAGAGGACACCCCTGGCGGGTGCCCCGGCCCACCGCGCACAACTCAGAGATAATTCTCCCAGTTCTGACCCTCGCCGTTGCGTTCCGGTATAGCAGCTCTGTCCAACCCACAGAGCCCTCGCCCAGACCCAGCGTATGCATGACATGAAAGAGGTAAGGCCACTCCAGGCTGTCAAAGGCCTTTTCTAGGTCTACAGCAAACACCACCGCCTCATCTTCGTCATAGGTGTCCGCCTCTAAAACATGCAGGAGCCGCCGCACGTTAAGCGCCGTGTTGCGGGTAGGGATGAAGCCAGACTGGTCTGCATGGATTAATCTGGACATAAAGGGGAGCAAACGTGTCGCCAATATTTTACTCAGAATTTTATAGTCCAGGTTGAGCATGGACAGGGGGCGGTACGCCGTCCGGTCCCATGGTTGCTTGCCCGGCTTCAATAGGGGGACTATGAGCGCTTCGCTAGTAGATGCCGGTAGACTGCCCAATTGTTTTGCCTCATTATACAGGCCCGTCAACTGGGGTGCCAGAAGGTCAATATATGTCAGGTAGAACTCCGTCTGCAGTAACTTTCATAGATTCCCATGCGCTCACCCGCCTCCCCAAGGAAAGCTCAGCCTCCAGCAGATATGGTTACTGTTACACAACGGCTGCGAAAATCTAAAGCTCTGAGGTTCCTTCAGGAGGGTTCTAAGTGGTGAAGCTCTTCTGATTGGCTGATGATTAGTTTGGTCTCTTTTACAAAAAGAGGCGGATATGCTACAAAAGGGATTGAGGCCTATGCCTTTCCTTTCTCTTTTGTACCTACTGCTATGTTATTTTTGGTTACCGAGACTCCCATTCCGACGACGGGGTATGATACAAAAGCATGGGAATCCGTGAAAGTTACCAATACTGGGGAACCAAAGTTACAGGTAAGTAACTTGTTTTCATCTTTTCGGGTAATTGTGTCTATGGGGGAATGGCGCTCCTAAGCACCTCACCTTTCACTCAAAGGCCACCTATTTTGTTAATACTAATGAGGGCCCAATTCCTGAACGCCTTCGTGTCGTGTAGGTTACCTAGCCGCTGGGTCTCCCAGAGTGGAGTGGCCTGCGTCAACACCCCTTCCCATCCTAATGCTCGTTGCACCGTATGCCATATTTTGATTGTGTGTGCTGTCGGCCCCGTCAGGGTGTTCTTCCGTTTGGTGGTGTATAGGAATTTCAATAAATGATCTGAGGGTAAAATATATCTGACCATTCTAAAAGCCGATTCTTCCTGCGGGGCATGTAGCCATTGATTTATTATCATTAGCTGTGAGGCCCAGTAATACAGTTTTATGTTGGGCAGTGTGACTCCCCCATCATACCAGCTTCGGACCAGTTTGTGTTGTGCTATATGCGTCGGCTTTACATCCCATAGTAGAGTGGAGACTTTGGCATCAATTGCTTTGAAATATGTAGGGGGCGGTAATGGAGTATTCTGGAGGGCATATAAAAATCTAGGTAGAGCCATCATTTTAAAGAGGGCTGCCCTACCAAGTAGCGTCAGTGGAAGCGACTTCCAATGTTTTACGTCTCTTTGGAACTTTGTCAGCCGTTTCATGAGGTTTTCTTCAATGAAAAGTGCTGCATGGGGCGTAATGTATATCCCTAAATATTTAAATCCGCTGGTTGCGACTTGCAGCTCACAGCCGAGCGGGAGCTTTGGTGTTGGACCATATACAATGTATAGGAGTGATTTTGACCAAGTTATAGTGTATCCAGAGACCTTCCAATATGTGGTGCAGATGTCCAGTAAGCAGACCAACGATCGTGCCGGGGATGTCAGATATATCAAAACATCGTCCGCATAAAGCGAGATGCGGTCCTCCCAACCCTTCTCCCATCTCATCCCTCGGATCATCACATCCTGCCTTATCCATGCCGCGAGCGGTTCCAATATTAAAGGAGTGGTTATAATGGGCATCCCTGCCTTGTTCCTCTGCCTAGTGCAAATTGTCACGAGAATCGTCCATTAGCCACTACCTGCGCAGTTTAATCCTTGTGCAGAACTTGGGGCCCAATCCCATGCTCTGGAGGACCGCAAATAGAAACGGCAATTCCGCGAGGTCAAATTCCATACTCGCGTCCAATGAGAGGATAGCCGCATCCTCCCATATAGTCGATATGCGGACCATCACCCCATGTAGTCGTCTTAGGTTGAGGGCAATATAGCGACCCGGCATAAAGGCTGACTGATGCGGGTGGATTAGTGTAGCATTGTGTGGTTGAAAATGAAGTGCGAGTGATTTCACCAATATTTTGGCTTCTGCATTTATTAAGGATATTGGGCGATATGACGAGCACTTTGATGGTGGTTTACCTGGTTTATGTATAGCCACGATGACGGGCAATCGTTGATCCCTCGGCAATGTCCCGTTATCTAGACTATCATTGTACATGTTAAGTAGGTGGGGAATAAGAGCTGTTGTTGCCTTTTTATATAGTTCTACTGTTAAGCCGTTGGGCCCCAGTGCTTTCCCTGTATGAAGTGCTGACAGAGCCAACCCCAATTCGTCCGGAGTCAGTGCTGTTTCTAAGTCAAGCGTCGCTGTCTGTGAAAGTGTAGTCGGATGTCACGGAGAAATTCTAGGTTAGAATAGAATAGAATAGAAGTGACATTTATAGAGCGCATGGCTAGCTATGGGCATCCCAGCACTAAAAATGAAAGAAGCTTCTGAGATATATCTAGGGAAGAGCTAGGTTTTTAACAACTTGCAAAAGGTCATATGGTTAGTTTCTTTCCCCAGCTGAAGAGGAAGACAGTTCCAAAGCTTACCAGCATTATAGGAGAAAAGCCGACCTCCGCTTCTGGCTCTTTTGATCCTTGGGACAAAGGCCAGGTGCAGTTCACCCGATCGTAAAGGCCTATTGGGACGATATCATTTGACTAAAGGAGAGATGATCTTGGGTCTCTTCCGTCCAAGCAATTTGTGAGTAATACAGAGAGCTTTGAAGTGGACTCTCTCCCGAATGGGCAACCAATGTAAAGCTTTCATGGCAGGTTTGGCTGACTGTCGATAGGGCGTTCCCATAAGGGTTCTTGCTGCGCAGTTCTGAATCATTTGAAGCTCGGAAAGTACTGCCTCTGGAGCACCCAAATAGAGTGCATTGTTGAAGTCCAAGCGATATAAAATAAGCGCTTGCACTACAGTTTTCCTGGCTTGAAAAGGAAGTAGAAAAGGAAGTAGAGGAAATACTTTGCATAGCATTTTGAGCATGCCAAAGCAGGCAGCGACTCCCTTCCTGGCTTGGACTTTAAGTGTGAATCGGAGTCCAGACAGAAACTCAAACTCTTCATATTTGATTTGGGAATGGGTGCTATTCCCATTATGGTTGGCCACATCTCAATTGGTCTAAATAGTGATGGATTACCAAGAATCATAAGCTCTGTCTTGTCCCTGTTCAATTTAAGATAGGAATAGTTCATCCATTTAGCCACTTCTTCAAGACAGTTATGGAGGCGGGGTATGGATGAGTCAAGATGGTTGAGTTCCTGTTCCCAGCAGAAGCGGTCGCTCCTCACGCTGCTCCCCGCTCTGCCTGCCACCTGGTATCGTAGCGCTATACCGACACACTGCTATCTGCTGCCTCGCCTCGCTCCCACATCTGCCATTGCCTGTTTGATCATCGCAACTGTATCGCAGCGCTAGATTGCCTGACTGTTTATTGATTTGATCATCATTTTTGTGTCGTAGCGCTGGATTGCCAAAGTGCGCTTTGACTATACTTTCAATTGTGCTGCGCTGCCTGTGGAATTGATTTGTGCCTGATTGTGCCGGTGCCACTGCCACTTACATCGCGTTTATGCTGATTGTGCCCCAATCCTGTTTCGCTTTTGGCTTGCAGCCATTTTGTTGTTGTTGTTGTGGCTCCCTGCCCGGATCTCCAACCCGATCCCGCCTCCCAGCTGCTCCTCCCTCCCACTGATACTGTAAGCCCCGCTCTCCCGTGTTAGCGCTGTGACCATCCTGTTCCCAACAGAGGCGGTCGCTCCTCACGCTGCTCCCCGCTCTGCCTGCCACCTGGTATCGTAGCGCTATACCGACACACTGCTATCTGCTGCCTCGCCTCGCTCCCACATCTGCCATTACCTGTTTGATCATCGCAACTGTATCGCAGCGCTAGATTGCCTGACTGTTTATTGATTTGATCATCATTTTTGTGTCGTAGCGCTGGATTGCCAAAGTGCGCTTTGACTATACTTTCAATTGTGCTGCGCTGCCTGTGGAATTGATTTGTGCCTGATTGTGCCGGTGCCACTGCCACTTACATCGCGTTTACGCTGATTGTGCCCCAATCCTGTTTCGCTTTTGGCTTGCAGCCATTTTGTTGTTGTTGTGACTCCCTGCCCGGATCTCCAACCTGATCCCGCCTCCCAGCTGCTCCTCCCTCGCCCCTCCCCTTCCACCATCTACATATGACAGATGCCTCCGCGTGCAGCGTTCACGCGCAGCGCACGCGCCCCAAGCGCCGAAGGTGCGCCAAAGGTAAGCCCGTCTACGCCCGTCCGCGCCTGGACCGCGCCCAGCGCCAGACCCCCTGGCCCCCGCAAAATCCACTCCGCCCGCCTAACATACGACGCCTCAACCCTCTCAGCCCTTAACCCCGGCCGCCCACCAAACTGATACCAAGCCGCCCCAGGACACACACATGGACCCTTCACCTGCCACTCCTGCAAATTCGACTGCACCAGTACACACACCAAATGCAGTAACCCCAAACAGAGCTCCGACAAAAACCACCTAAAGTGCATCCTGCTCAACACCCGCTCGGTCCACAGACCCTCCATTGAACTCTGGAACCTACTCGACACCACATCGCCGGACATCGCCTTCCTTACAGAAACCTGGATGAACGCCTCTTCAGCGCCCGACAACGCCATAGCTATCCCGGACGGCTACAAGATCATTCGAAAGGACCGCATCAACCAAACTGGAGGAGGCATAGCCATCGTCCATAAGAACACCATCCGCATCACGACCAATTCCGACGATACCCTCACAGCCGCCGAACACCTTCACTTCCAGATCCACACCGACCCCAAGACCACACTCAGAGGCACCCTCATCTACAGACCTCTAGGACCCCGCACACAATACTGCGAAGACATCACTGACTTCATCAGCCCACATGCCCTCCCCTCCAAGAACTACATTCTACTGGGAGACCTCAACTTCCACCTGGAAAAGAATAACGACAACAACACCACCACCCTTCTGGACAACATGGCCAACATCGGACTCAAACAACTTGTCGACACCCCCACCCACCTTTCCAGGCACACGCTCGACCCAATCTTCACCTCCTGCAAACACATCTCCTTCGATCACACCACAGCTCTCCATTGGACGGAGCACAGCTGCGTTCACTTCAACTACAAAAAGACCACGACCCACAACCCCCCACAACGTATTCCCCGAAGAAATTGGAACAAAATCACCACCACCCAGCTCTTCTCATCGCTTCACCTAAACCCTCCTGCCAAATCATCGAACCCAAACCAAGCAGCCACCAACCTCACACAATGAATCACCCTCAGCACTGATGAACTAGCACCCTTGAAAAACCTTCAAATCAAGCAAGGTAGCAAATAAGCCCTCTGGTTCAACGATGACCTCAAGAAATCCAAGAAGTTCTGCCGCACCCTCGAGAAAGCCTGGAGAAAAAACCCAACCACTGACAACCTGGCCACCTTCAAGAACGCCACCCGCAAACACCACAAACTGATCCGATCCACCAAAAAATCAGCATTCAAAGATCGACTTGACAACAACGGCCAAAACAGCAAGGAACTATTCAACATCGTAAAAGAATTTACCAACCACACCGCCGGCACCAACGATATCACTGCCTCCCAAGACCTCTGCGACTCTTTATCCTCATTCTTCCACAACAAATTCGCCGACATACATAACAGCTTTGAAAACCAGCCCGAAGACCAGTCCACTCCACCCATCTCCGAACAAAAACAGCACTCTAACAACCTTTGCACATGGAACCCAATCACTACTGAAGACACCATCCGCCTTATGAACTCCATCCACTCAGGATCACCAACCGACCCATATCCCCACCACATTTTCAACAAAGCAGACTTCATCATCGCACCCTATCTCCGCGATGTCATCAACTGTTCTTTCGACTCCGCTACCTTCCCGGAAAGCTGGAAACATGCCGAACTCAGCACCCTTCTGAAGAAACCCACAGCAGACCCATCTGAACTTAAGAACTACCGCCCCATCTCGCTCCTCCCGTTCCCTGCCAAAGTCATCGAGAAAGCCGTCAACAGTCAGCTCGCCGCCTTCCTTGAATCCAACAAATCCCTCGACCCCTCACAGTCCGGCTTCCGAGCCAAACACAGCACCGAAACCACCCTCATCGCAGCTACAGACGACATCCGAACGCTACTGGATAACGGAGAAACAGCTGCCCTCATACTACTTGACCTCTCCGCCGCCTTCGACACAGTCTGTCATAACACCCTTATACAACGCCTCAGCAACGTCGGAATACAAGGAAAAGCATTGGACTGGATCATCTCGTTCCTCGCCGGAAGAACCCAGAGAGTTCGCCTCCCCCCATTCAAATCAGAGGCCACCGAAGTCATCTGTGGCGTACCACAAGGATCATCACTCAGTCCCACCCTCTTCAACGTTTACATGAGTCCCCTCGCATCCATCGCACGCCAACACAACCTCAACATCATCTCCTACGCAGACGACACTCAGCTGATCCTCTCCCTCACCAAAGACCCAAACACCGCCAAAACCAACTTACACAAAGGAATGAAAGATGTAGCCGACTGGATGAAGAACAGCCGTTTAAAACTGAACTCGGACAAAACGGAAGTCCTCATCTTAGGTTCATCCCCTTCCGCCTGGGACGACTCATGGTGGCCACCGGCCTTGGGAAACGCACCCACACCTACGGATCACGCACGTAACCTGAGCTTCATCCTAGACTCCTCCCTCTCGATGACCAAACAAGTCAACGCCGTCTCATCATCATGCTTCAACATCCTACGCATGCTCAAAAAAATCTTCCGTTGGATCCCCACCGAAACAAGAAAAACGGTCACCCATGCACTGGTCACAAGCGACTGGATTACGGAAACACCATTTACGCCGGAACCACAGACAAACTACAGAAAAAACTCCAACGCATCCAAAACGCCTCAGCCAGACTCATACTGGACATCCCCCGTCAAGCTCACATTTCCGGTCACCTGAAAGACCTCCACTGGCTCCCCGTCAACAAGAGAATAACGTTCCGTCTCCTCACCCACGCACACAAGGCCCTCTACGACCTAGGACCCGAATGCCTCAACACGCGACTGCCCTTCTACACCCCCACATGCCAACTACGATCATCCAATCAAGCCCTCGCCGCTATTCCGCGCATCCATAGATCCACCATGGGGGGAAGATCCTTCTCCTACTTAGCGGCCAAAACCTGAAATTCTCTCCCCACCCACCTCCGCCTTACACAGAACCACCTCTCCTTCAGAAAGCAACTAAAAACTTGGATATTCGATAAGTAAAGCTCGCGCCCTCCCTCAAGCGCCTTGAGACCCTCTGGGTGAGTAGTGCGCTATACAAATATCTGAACTTGAACTTGAGTGACACCACTAGTTGAGTATCATCAGCGTATGTTAAGATGTTCTCTCCATAAGGCTGTATGATTTCTGCCATTGGTGCCATATAGGCGTTAAAAGCATTGGGCTTAAAGAAGAGCCCTGTGGAACTCCACACAAAAGGGGCCAGGGCTTAGAGATGGTTTCGCCCTCAAATACCTGAAAGGATCGCCCCTCCAGGAATGACCTCAGCCAAGTTAACGCTGTTCCAGACACACCCAAGTTTCTGAGACGGTCAATCAAGATACAGTGGTTTACCGTATCGAAGGCCGCGCTCAAGTCCAGAAGGATCACGGCAGATGATCCTCCAGAGTCGAGAATTTTCCTTGATTCTTCTAAGACAGCTAAGAGTGCTGTCTCTGTGCCGTTTCCAGGACGAAATCCTGTTTGGGTTAGGTGGAGGAGATGGTTGGATTCTAAGTAGGCAGAGAATGTAATATTTACGTATTTCTCCAGGATTTTGCTGATTCCTGGGAGGTGGGAAATCGGACGATAGTTGGCCAAACAGTCAGGGTCTAAATTAGGTTTCTTCAAAAGAGCTCTACTGTGGCGATGGCCATGGGCGTATACACTTTTTCATAATGGGATGCAAGTGCCTCAACTATTTGTTGTGGGTCTGTTGTAGGAGTGCCATTGTCTAGTTCTAATTGGGAAACCCAGCGCACTGACCTCTCCCACCTTTCTAGCCATGCCAGTAGTCTGCCCGTTTTGTCCCCTATTTCATATATTAAGTGTTGTGTGGCGGTGTATCTTGCTTTGGCCTCCTCCCATGCAAATGCTCTATATTCCGGACTCCAGCGCTAATTCATGTGTTGTGGATTCGTTATTGTTTGCAGCGTGGGCTGTTTCTGCTTGGAGGACTCCCTCCTCCAGGGTGTCCAGATGTTGATGGTGTTCCCCCTTATGGCTGGGGATTAGTGACATAGCCTGTCCACGAATCACTGATTTGTATGCCTCCCATAAGATGGTCGGGGACTCCACTGACTGTTCGTTTTCCCTAAAGTATTGCCCTATTGTTTTTTAAAAGTTCTTTATTATTCTTCGGGATCCTTCGAAATCCCGGTTAGAGTGGAAAATCTCGTCTCCTACCTGGGACCTGTGATGTGTATTTAAATTGTATCGGTGAGTGATCAGAGATGCCTCTGGGTAAATGGGATATCTCTATAAACCTCCCCGGCGTCATTGCTAGTGTGAAAATGTAGTCTATCCTCGAGAGACTATTGTGTACTCCGAAATGAAAAGTATACTGTCGCTCGAGGGGGTACCTAGTGCGCCAGATATCGATCAGTCCCAACGCCTCTATGAAGTCTTTCAGGGCCTGAGTGGAGCTAGAGGAGTCTCTGGGGGGTCTACAATCTATGGTGGCATCCATTACAGCATTGAAGTCCGCGCCTACAATACACTCTCCATGTGGGAGGTTAAGCAAAAACTTGCCAAGGTCTTGAAATGCTGTCTGGTGGAGCGCTGGTGGGATGTAGACAGAGACTAGGTTGTAAGCTCTCCCCTCCCAATGACACAACATTGCTGCAAAGCGGCCTTGTTTGTCTATCCATGATCCTTTTATATTCAGAGGTGAACTTTTATGGATCGGTATTCCCACTCCCCAAAGCCCGAGCTGAATGCAGAGTGGGCCACCATCTTAAATCCCCAGCGATCTAGCGCCCTGCAGGCTGATCTCACAAGGTCAGATTCTTGGATCAGTGCCACTGTGGGGGTCCTGCGCTTTAGATAATGGAGGACCAAAGCTCTTTTAATCTTATTACCCAGACCATTGACATTCCAAGATACAGGGGTGGGGGAATCATATCGCCCGACGCCCGAGTCATGTTGATTTTTACCACGGGCAAGAAGATTAAGGGCCAGATGTAGGTGGCCAATTACCAGTCGGTAACAGCCGAATTCGGCCGTTACCGACCGGTAATTGTATTTTGAGATGTAGGGCCCTTAATTTTACAGAATCTGTAAATTTACCAATTCGGTAAATTTACCGATTCTGTAAAATACCGAATCGGTATTTGTACCGATTCGGTAAATCTCAGATGTAGGTGGGACTCTTCTGAGTCCCAAAGGCCCTACAAATTCGGTATTTTACCACCCAATCCAATTGGGTGTTAAAATACCGAATTCAGGTGTGCATGCACATGTGTGCATGCACACCTAGCCATGTGACAGACAGACATGCCCTTAGGGCATGTCTGTGTGCCACATGGCGCACATGCCTATTTGTGGGGTGTCAAAGTGACACCCCCTGCACCCCTTGCAGAATTCGGTATTTACCGTTTCGGTAATTACCGAATCAGTATTTCCCATTGATTCCTATGGGCTTCACAGCCCATAGGAATCAATAGGAAATACCGGTTCGGTATTTACCGAATCGGTAAATACCAAATATTAACGATTCGGTATTTCCACATCTGGAAATACCTTCATCTCCCCCCTTCATATTTACCGACTCTTAAATACCGAATCGGTAAAATTCGGTATTTAAGAGTCGGTAAATATGAATTACCTACATCTGGCCTTTAATGTCTATTTTGTCTGATGGAGAAGTAGACATTAAATCGCGTACATAAAATACAGGCTTTGTGCACTTTGGGACTCACAACCAATCAGAAAGCCCTATTATGCTTTTAAGGCCTCTGGCTGGCTTTAGTCCCCCAGCATGCCTGGGGTACTGACGCGTCAGTCACAACAAGAGGCAGTCTCAGCAATCTGGTGTCTCGATTTCTCAATATCAATGGGTTGGACGTGCAGAACCATGAGGAAGCTGTTTCCATTTTATCACATGAGGGTAGCTCATTGCTGGGGTTCGACCTGTAGAACGAGGTGAGGAGAAAGTGTGACATTAATGCACTGGTCTCCAACAGGTCGATCGCGAGCTACCAGTAGCTCGCCAAGGCCCCATGTGTAGCTCGCGCCGGTAAGGTCTCAATTTAGTAGCCCGTCAACGTTGTTATAGCATTTAGGCCTTTTTTTAGGTGAGGTTCCCCCCTCACCCAAACCAGCTGATCAGATTGACTTAACTGAGCCAATCAGGGCTTTAGTAGTTTTTTCTGCTTCCCGCAAAGCAAAGGTGGTGCTAAACTTTATCTAGCACGTCACGTTTTTGTCATGTGGATTGCCATATTTCTACACGTCATTGAGTCATTCATTACAAATAACTCAACTGCTAGTAATGAAAGCAGTGTGGCAGCCTTCAATAGCCTATCGTTCAATAACGGTCTGAATACTGCTTTTCACTTAATACTGCCAAGAAAAATCCCGAGATATATTTTCGGAGGTTTTACGAACTTTAGTTGAAATGAATGGCATGAAATGAGTGGTGCTCTCTGTGTTGCGCAACTTAAAAGCAGCAATGGCAGGCATTTGTGTACATTCTGAATGGAATAGAAAAGGCATTGAATCTGAAGAACTCCCTTATTAATGCCGATGTCGGCTGCACAGATTTAAGCAGGATTAATATCAGAATGACCTTGACCGAAGGAAAAGGAGCGCCACGCAAAGTAAACGGTAAGGCTATGTAAATGAAAGTGTTTTAGGGCCTAGGCCTTGTTATTTTATTAATGTTCCACACTCGAGGACTGATATTTTGCTGCTCCTTTTTAGGTCGAGCCTGGAATACACGCATCCGAAGGATGCGGTCCAGGTAGAGAACTATAGCTAGCTGACTCGGGGGAATGAAGGACAAGAAAGTGCCACGCGCTCTCCGGCTGGATTTCACTGCGTGCACGCGCACCCACACTCACGCATGCGCACATCACAGCCACACGCATACACAGCCAGACGCACACACACACACACACACCCCCCTCGCCGCACCTACACACACTAGCGCACCTACACGCACACGCAGAGACCCCCCACACACACACCAGCGCACCTACACACACACACACATACAGAGACCCCCGGCTCTCCCCCCCCACACATAAACACATGCGCGCACACATGAACACATGCGCACACACACACACACAAGCGCACCCCCCTACCCCCTACAACTAAGCCCCACTTACCGCCACTCCGGACTTCTGCAGCCTCCGCGGGGCTCTCCCTCGGGCATGGGAGCCCCGCGTCACCACTGCCAGGCACTCCGTGGGCGCGGGCTTCACAAGACGGAAGTCCCGCCCCACGATAGGTTTCGTTTTTGTAATTGCGTACGCACGTCTCAGTGCCGCCGAGCGCGAGGAGTATGTTTTTCGAGCTGAAGGGAGCAGGCAATTTTGTGGGCACTCCAGGCGTAGCAGGCATATAATATTGGCCGGAGGGAGCTTTAATATAATCATGGCGCCAGCAGCCGCGGGCTCTTTCCGACCCGGTCTGCCACGTGCTTCTTAGCTGTTATTGAGGAGAAAAAACACTTTCTACAGGGTCAATGAAAGGTACCCAAGAGCGTTCTTGTCCCCATTCCCAAAGAAATGTAGTGTTTCCCACACCCCTGTGCCTATTAAAAGCCCTTCTGCCTTTCCAGACTCTCAGCTGGTGGGCCCTGTATGTGTGTTTGCTAGGGCTTCAAGTGCGAAGCAATACTAGCGGCATGCGCTTGTTACAAGGTAATGGTCTTTAGTTTATTAACCACGCTGTTATGGAATCCACAGCGCCGAAGTCAAGTGTGTCTGCTTCATAAACAATACTGCATCGCAGAACACCATTTCTGTGCAATCTGCAGAGACGCCAGTGCCAGGGACGCTGAACAAACGGGTCACTAAAGAAACTCACTGTGTTCATCAAAAAACAGGCCAGGTGAGGAGTGTTTCAACGAATCCGAGGTTAAATCATCGCTCTGCCTAGAGCGGCTGCAAAATATTTTATGGGTGTCATAAATTGCAACGAATAATGTACCCCCTGAAAACAAACCTCCGCTTTTGCAATACGCAGACAAATGCGCTTTCATTTAGAGGGAAAAGCGAGTGCCACCAACTGCTGCTCATAAAGTGCGTCACGAGGAACAGACTGCGGGGAGCACAAGCAGGATTTTTTGCACGCACTTTCAATTGCCAGTTTTTTACCGCGTACTCGCTCTAATCCCAGCTCGTTCCCTTTTATTGGCGTTCAATCAGCTTTATTTCAATTTTTGAAATCACTCCCTTGCTTTCCTTTCTGATGTAGGCCTTGCTTGCCACGTGCAATTCCAACCAGCAAATCCCAAATCTTTCAGCAACTGTGCACAAGGCAAGTAGGGCTCGTAGTGATAATAAATAAAAAGAAAAAGAAAAGCATTTGCAATGTATTGCGACTTATATAGCGCACGTATCACCCGAAGGTATCAAGCCGCTTGCTTAGGGAACCCGTCCTGGTATTCCCCTGTGAGATACCCCGGCAGGGTATCCACAAGGTGAAAGCCAGGCATCCCGCCGCGAGGGGCCGTAGTGGAGATTAAGCAAGCTATTGCCCAGAGTCGCAGAGTGTGACCCCGTGAGTCGAGTAGGCACCGGAGCGAGAATTGTCGAGTCCGTGGAATTTTTGAGCTCGAGACCCGCCGAGGCGGGGAATCGAACCCTGGTCCACAGCCGATCTCAGCATCCGGGTCTGCCGCCTCTAACCACTGAGCCACGCAATGCAATAGGTCTTGCATTTACGCAAGTTTACGCTATTGGTATTTTAAATGACAATGCCTTTTATTTATGTTCCTTTTTATACAAACAAAACTTAACTACTGCATAAATAAAAAGACATTGCCATTTACAATACTAAAAGCTCAAACTTTCCTAATGCGAGACCTATTGCATTGCAAATGCTTGTTATTTTACTGTCTGCAGTTAGAAATCTGATCATTCATGTATCTGCTGAAAACTTGATGCAAACTTTTAAGATTAGGAGCCTGCATGAAGTACAGTTTTGTGATAATTTGGAAACACATTGCCCCCGTCGAATCTGGATTATGTCCCATCACTCGAACTTTAAGTTCTTGATAATGAGAACAACCCTTGTCTGCGTGCTGTCTGTAGTGTCGCAGAAATCCATCTTTCAGAACCTGGGAAATCAAAATGGTGTCATGTGCTGGGCATTTGACATGTATGACATCTAGTAAACGCCATATTATCGAGGGTAAAGTTCCACACTCCTCGAGGACTGATATTTTGCTGCTCTCTTGTTTTGACTGCGTGCTGTTAAAAATTCGATCCTTCACGTTTTCTGAAAAGTTGATGTGTAAACTTTCAGATTTGGGGCCTGCATGAAGAACAGTTTAGTGATCATTTGGAAACATATTGACCCCGCCGAATCTGGTTTATTTCTCATCACTTGAACTTTAAGTACTTGATAATGAGAATAAGGCCTGTCTGTGCGCTGTCTGTACTGTCGCAGCAATCCATCTTGCAGCACCTGTGAAATTAAAATGGCGCCATGTGCTGGACATTTGCATTGGATGACATGCAGTAAAAGCCATATTATCATATTATCAATACTTTATGATGTGCTGACAACATGGACGATTCTTAAAACATCATCAGCAAAAACATTCAAGATAACAAGCACATTGTTAAAAAAGCGATCAATGCGTGAGTTGCTTGTCCTTAAGTAGCTCACGACGATTTTCGCTGATCAGAAGTAGCTCTCATTACAGAAAAGGTTGGAGACCCCTGCATTAATGTTACCAGGCTAATGCAAAGTGAACTTGCGGCTTCAGGGTCGTAGGAATACAGTTCACTTTATCCTCTCTGCTCGCAAAAGGAAAAAGAAATGTAAACATCCTGCTGAGAGCTCAACTGATAGCAGTCAAAATAACGCGGCATTACGCTAGTTCCCAGTTCAGATTCCACTAGAGAAAACAGAGCGTGCTAACTTGGGGTTTGGAGCTAACTGTTCTTTAAGTGGAGCTCAGCTATGCAACTATGCATAATATATGTAATTTGCCATTAAAGAATTGTACTGGGTAGTAAACATGTCAAATTCCTGCGCTCAGTATCTCAGCAGAACCACACGTTGGCATTAGAGCAAATGAGCAATATGTTTGTTTTACTTCGTATTGTCTGTGACAGCTGGTTGGGGCGGATAGGCGATTTGTATTTATTTCCTTTAGGGACAGAAGTTGCAAACCGTTACCCGGCACAGTGCCTTTATCGAAGTCATCTACTTTTTGCCAGTATGAGAATTGACCTTGTGACATTGAGCCTCTGTATGCTGTTATATAATATATATAAAGACGAAGAGATGTGGAAATTCCAGTGTCTCGAAACAGTCACGTAGCACTCATTCATTGGTTGGTGGGCTAGTGCGCGGTTCACATTGCACACAATGTGACATGAGTTAACACTATCTGTCTCATTCTCTGTCCCTCGCCTTATTTTTCTCTCACACTCAAACATTTCATGCTCTCTTTCCTGCTATTTTGCGGGACCATGTGCCTGTGTAACCACATTTTGAAACAAGCATTGGCATAGCCAATAGGTCTCGCTTTTGGGACCTGGGTATTTAATTATGCAGCACAATATCCTTGGTGCAACAACATCAATTGTTGCATGGCTAAACACTTATAAGGTCCCAAAGGCGAGACCGATTGGCTATGCCAATGCTTGTTTCACTTCATTTTGTATGCGCTTTTATGATTATCTTTGAATAAATTGCGAAGTCTCATGAAAGCTACAAAGTCATCTAAAACTAAACCCCTTTAAAACTGAGTCAGCTATGGAGTAGGCAAAAAATGATGACAAAACAACAACCTGCTTATGGGTCTCTTTCAGACAGCTCAACATAACTAAAGAACCTGGGTATGATCATGGACTCCAAACAGTTACTCAAAAGGCATGTGACAAAAAGGTACCTTCTACATCATGAGAACCCTACAACAGAGCCTAACCAACAACAGGCTACTGTACTTAGAATACTGACAGGGTAAATCTAGAATCTGGAACTCGCTGCCACCTAACATCAGAAGAATACCTTCCTTGTCAAGATTCAAAAAGGGAGTTAAGACTTTCCTAATGGGCAAATTCCACCCATAAACACTCTCAGTGCATATACAGCTCAGCGGCCTAGCAATATGTTATTGCTTTCTTCTTGATCTCTACCCGTGTATGCCTGTCTTGATTTCATAGATGTAACTGACGCGATTCTTGTATCATGGTTGTTGCTATTCTGTTTGCATAATTCGTACTTCACTGTCACTTTAAGGGGCAGATGCTGGTGCTGTCTGCTTCTGCTCCTGCAAACGTTTGTTTATCTCCCCTAAGTGTACTTATTATCACCTATTCCTTCTCGTTGTAATAGCCTGTTTATCCCGCCCAAACATGCTCATGATCGTCTGTTTCAGAATATGGTAAACAACTTGTTTAGCCTTGTAAAGTGCTCTGATAACCTAACGGGTCACGTTTGCGCTCTATGAAACACTAAATAAATACATTTAAAGCTTGACCTGCTTTATTGCTGCCTAGCCTAAATGATGCCAATGGACTCATGTTTGGCTTACAAAACACTTAATCAACAAACTTCAACAAGTCCAGAACATCACTGCATGTCAAGTTCGTAGCATGAACAGACATAACAGTATCCCTGCCCCTTGCTTTGCTCCCCAGGCAACCATGTCACTGGCCCAATTAAAAAAAAACAAAAAAAAACATGAGATACTCTTCAGCCAAAAGTGCAACCTCAAACAAGGATTCACCACTACTAACCATCCGACCTTTCAAGAAAACCCTGATAGGTGGTAGCTCGTTCTCAGTATCAACAAGAAAACTAAACAATACATTACCTAAGAAACTAAGGACATTGAACAACCACGTCTTATTCAGAAAAGTAACAAAACCATTGCTGTTTCCAAATTAAGACTCCATGCTCTCAAATGAATCACGTTTATTAAAGTTATCCAAAAACACTCTATATGAACAACCAAACACAGTAAAGGGAAGTCTGGGTGTGCCACCACAGAATACATTAATATGTAATACACCCATTTTTCACATCTAACGCTAACTGAAACACCTGTTCTAAGGCATCCAGGAATGGATGGACGGGATACGGTGACCACCATGGGAACAAAGGGCCCGATTCACAGAATGAACTTAAGACTCAATCCTAAACTTACTACTATTTTGGTATTCACAGAATGCACTTACTACTTTTGGCATTCACAGAATGCACTTACTACTTTTGGTATTCACAGAATGAACGTACTACTTTTGGTATTCACAGAAGTTAGGATTTTGTCTTAAGTTTGTCTTAAAACAAACTTAAGACAGACTTAAGACAAACTTAAGACAGACTTAAGTTAGGATTTTGTCTTAAGTCTGTCTTAAGTCTGTATTAAGACTAACTTAAGACAAAATCCTAACCAAATACCAAAATAGTAGTAAGTTTAGGATTGAGTCTTAAATTCATTCTGTGAATCGGGCCCAAAGAGCCGTCCATACAATTCACACGGAGAGCACACTTACTTATGCCTTGATAAGGATGTGGAAAGCGCTACATAAATACCCATACATCACAATATTCAATCTGGGTTGCATTGGTTCGTTTTATACGCAAGTCTCAGATGTTTTCTCCCGAGAAGAAAATGTCACTTACCTTTACCTGAACCATGAAAAGTTGGCTGGCTAACAAAACTTCTGCATAACTATGGGCTAGATGTAGGTAATTTCATTTTACCACTTCTTAAATACCGAATTTTACCGATTCGGTATTTAAGAAGTGGTAAAATGGAGGGGGGTTGATGTAGGTAACACAGAATCGGTAAATACCGAATCGTTAAGATTCGGTATTTACCGATTCTGTAAATACCGATTCGGTAATGCCCATTGATTCCTATGGGCATTGAAGCCCATAGGAATCAATGGGCATTACCGAATCGGTATTTACAGATTCGGTAAATACCAATTCCAGCATACGTGCAGGGGGTGTCACTTTGACACCCTCTAGCACCCCAAATACAGGCATGTGCGCCATGTGGCACACAGACATGCCCTAAGGGCATGTCTGTCTGTCACATGGCATAGGTGTGCATGCACAGATGTGCATGCACACCTGAATTCGGTATTTTACCACACAATATGATTGTGTGGTAAAACACCGAATTCTGAAGGCCTGTAGCACTGTAAACAGCTACCTTGGATTTACCGAATCGGTAAAATTACCGATTCGGTATTTTACAGATTCGGTAAATTTACCGAATCTGTAAAATGATGCCCCTACATCCCAAATACCCATTTATCGACCAGTAAATGGCCACCTACATCTGGCCCTATATCCCCAAAAGACTAGCACTTATCTAAATTAATACGAGTACTTTGTTGTTTTTCATACATAAAATGGGTTGCAGCTTCCTGTCTGGGCCACCTGGTGGCAGCGCTGCCAAAGATTTGGACGATGACGGAGGTGTTCCATATTCTGAGGCCATCCTTCTTATATCGAAACTTAAACTTCATCGCTTAACGTCCAATAATTAAAAATACACGGACCTTAGACTGGAAACCCTACAAATGGAAATGTTGGAGTGAACTGAAAAAATGCGTTTTGGAATCGGTCATTAAATGCCAAAATAGTAAGGGAAGATATAGGTCACCGAACCTCAGGATAAAACATCGTATAATAAAAACATCCAAACACTTGAGAAACAAGTAAAGCTTTGGTGAAGAACGGATTCCTAAGAGGCGCTGCTTACTTCCCAGTATACATTAGCTCTCCTGTGACAGTTATTTAATGTCCTCTTAACTGGTGCCCATGTGTTCTTGATTTGCCTGCCATCAAACAACTCCCATGGTACGCTATCCCATATGTCTGCTACAAGGTACGCCTCGTCGAGGTAATCGGCCTCCTCTTTCTAGGAAAAATAGCCCCAAATGACTGAGCCTCTCCTCACAAACAAAACAAACATTGGCCGTGCGGCAGTAAAGCCGCGTGGCAGTCAAAGTGGCAGATCGCCAAGATGTGCACGCGTTGCAGTGTAAGCAATGCAACGCGTGCACATCTTTTCCCCCAAAGCTGTGGCGATGGCTAGGTGAGACCTAATAAGCCAGATAAATGGAAAAGTTAGTTGTATGGCTGAACTGCCCAATGCTGTTTAAATAGCAGGCGTTATTTTGCAGCATTTTCTGATCCCGGAAGTATCATAGATATTATTATTCTGAGTTAAGTCTTGAACCATGTGACCTGCAGGGTTATACAGATCCAGGCAGAGGGTACGTTAACATAAGGCGCTATTGTATAGCTCCATCGGCTTCTCAAGGAACTAATATTAATCCGCCATATTTATTCCACTCCCTCAGATTTCCGCGGCTATAGTATCACATACCATGATATTTTTATCTGGAAGGATCAACAATCCATGGAACTGTCAAGTTGTGCTCAGAAGTATGTCAGATGCCTCTGGCTGCAGCAGTTATTGCATATCTATGCAGTAGGCGCGTAAACCCGACGGCTTCCCTTTTACTCAAGTTAGTTCCCTCCGTGATCTGCCTCTGCATCATCACATCATATGATGGCTACAGCTGAGAAACAATGCGGCCGTGTGATGGGATACGAGGCCCCAGTCATGTGACTGGGACGGGCTGCGGGTGTCAGCTTCTTCGTTAGCGCCAAAAGCATTCTGCAAGATGAAAGGAGGTGAGAATGGAAACGGGGGGGCCTGACAAACAGTGCCTTCTTGCACATCCTGAACAACATAAGCTGAGTTCACTCAGGCCTGAATCACATCATTTTAAACGTCATAAACAGATCTGCCGTAGTTGTAGGCCTTTCAAAGGGGCGGGTTCAGCAGGGTCTCAGAATAGGCAATAATTAAAAAAACAAGCATTCGCAATGCAATAGGACTCGCATTTACGGCAGACCTATTGCTTTGGAAACGGGAGGGCAAGAAGGCACAAACGGGAGGGGGCATGTGGGGCGAGAAGTCACAGACTGTGGAAGGGGGCACGGGGAGACAGAGAAGAAAATAGTGTTTGGAATAAAGGGGCCAGTAGCCATGGAAGGATACAAAAAGGAGACCCCGGAGAGGTGCAGGGAAAAGACAAAGAAAGAGATCCACCGACCACTCGGAGTACATCAACATTGTCCAAGGACAAGGAGAAGGAGAGAAAGACCAAGAAGAATCAACCACAAAACAATTAGTTATCAACATAAGCGACCAAAATTTCAATGCATACGAATTAGCGTTATTACAAAAAGGGACATCTTTTGTACCAACAGCTACTACTGACAATTTGGAACTGGAAGTCAGTTTCTTTAAACTGATGCGGAAACTTAGACTGAGACATTTTTTTGACAACACATTGCCTGACCGTCCACAAGTAGAAAAAGATCAACTATGTGGTTTACGTCCGCAAAGTACTTTTCAGGCTCCAACAAGTCACAAGACTTTGGATTTATTCGAAAATCTAGTTAAACAAGACCTACATAAGATGAAACATACTAAACCAAAAAGTAAGAACGCCACCCAAAAGGATCTTGACACCTTGAAAAGATTGGCCACTAATGAGAAAATCAGGTTCACTAAAGCCGACAAAGGGGGAGCCATTGTAATTATGAACACCGAAATGTACAATTCCAAAGTGATGGAACACATCACAGATACCAATATCTACAGTAGACTCGACCACAACCCCACATTTGAATATTCCAAAAATCTCAAAACAATCATCGATGAAGCGTATAAACAAGGCATCATCACAGAGAGAACTAAGAATTTCTTAACAACATCGAATCCTAAAAGTCCCACACTAAGAATGGTCCCAAAGATCCATAAAAACACATTTGATCCACCAATGCGACCCATCGTATCCACACGAGGAAGCTTACATGAACCGATTGGGCAACTACTTGATAAATATTTGCAACCTACAGTACAATCTATGCAAACCTACATAAAGGACACCTCACAATTTCTTTTGAAACTCCAACAGATATCTTTGAACCCAACAGAAAAGATAATTCTATGCACAGCGGATGTACGTAGCCTCTACACCAGCATACCCCATGATATGGGTATAGAAGCGATGGAAGCAGCCCTACTTCATACAGAATTGGACTCAGACTTTAAAACTTTCCTCATGGAGTTGATGTACTTCATACTATACCATAGTTATTTTAAAGTCAATGAAACCTGGTATCAACAGCTCACCGGTATGGCTATGGGCAATTCGGCAGCTCCCGTGTATGCCAACATTTTCATGCAATGGTATGAGAACCAACATATTTTATCCAACAAAGAATGGACAGACAACCTTAAAATGATCATCAGATATATTGATGATCTTTTCATCATTTGGACCAACACGGAGGAGAAGTTACACAATGTACTGATGAAATTTAACGACATTGATCAACGCATTCAATTAACATGGGTTACATCTGAAACCACGGTTAACTTTCTGGATGTTAAAGTGACAATAACTCCCAATGGATTTTCTACTGACCTTTACGTCAAACCTACTGACAGAAATAATATGTTACTGCACTCTAGTTTCCATGAACCTAACCTCATCAGGAACTTACCATTCTCTCAAATGGCCAGAGTAAAAAGAATAATTTCTGACGAAACCACCTTAGAGGTACGACTTCAAGAGATGACCAACACATTTTTAGCGAGAGGCTATCCACCAAGAGTGGTGAAGGAATCGAAAGAGAGAATTGACAAAATTAACAGAACTGTTCTACTTACCAACAAATCAAAAAGTGATCAAACACGCACAGTGGTGGTATCAAAATATTCCACAGCCAGTAAAAGGTACAAGCAAATCATTTGCAAACATTGGCCAATATTGAACATTGAACCAGATTTTAAACTGTCATTCAGTCAACCGCCACTATTTGCTTTTACCAGAGCTAAAAACCTGGGAGAAATCCTCCAAAACACTACCACAGATGAGACAATCTACTCAGGAACCAAACCTTGTTTGAATTGCGGTAACTGCAATAACATAATTCGAGGAAACCATATAAACCACCCTTCAAAGGGTCATCAGATCAAACTAAAGGTAAATGCCACCTGTGAATCCAGCAACCTAATCTACGGGATAAGATGCCCATGCGGGAAGATGTATGTGGGTAAAACCGAACGTCGCATTAAAGTACGACTAACTGAACACAAGTCTAACATCAGACTGAAAAACACCAAATCGGCTTTATCATCGCACTTCACTGAAGAAAAACACAATGTCTCCCAAATCAAGTTCATCATTCTAGAAACTGTTCAAAAATTGAAGGTAGAGACAACTCTAAACATCTACTTCGAAGGGAGAATCATTGGATTCAAAAACTTACAACCCAAAAACCGATGGGTTTGAACGAAAGAATTGAACTTTCGTGTTATCTGTAATGAATTGCTCTGAAGATCATGTATTGTGCTAATTGTGTTTGTATACAGAATACTTGACACTTGTATTGTTAAATGTTCCCCTACTTGTACCCTTTTCAGGCCGCCCTTAGTCACATTGACAGTGGCTCAACTCAATGAACCCGAATCTAACTACCTTTAAATTAATACCACACAGGTTCGAACCCAGATGATCTCGTCACATTGATATTTTTTTTCTTATTAATTTCCTTTTTCCTTATTACCACATACACAATGATTCTTTTTACATCCGGTTTTTCACCCGAATCTGTGCGATAATTTCTTCACCCGTCTTGGGGCCGTGTTTAATTAAGACAGATTTCTCATTCCGCAATAGAGCCGATTCCCCACATCCCGGAGCAGTCTCTTTTCTCTACCCATGGTCATGTGATTCATCACATGATCGGACCTTTTTCAAAATATCTAGGCGCGACCGAATACTTTTCGTGCCGCAGCCACTGAAGCTACACATCGGATTTAAAACTCTCTTGACACCATAATTTCAGGTCAGTCCACTTCTGTCCGCCGACAAACCTAATGTTTTCGACCATTTTTTCGATTGTGCATTCTTACGCACACCGGGCAGACCGTAACCAAACCCTCTTGTTCCCTGTTACAGATGCGAACATTTCACATCGAAAGGCATGTAAGTGGCATTGAACTGCTTTCTGTTCGTAAAACCTGCTCTAACACCACCTTTTTAACCTTTGTGCTCGTCACTTTATTAACATCCCTTTAATTGTTACCCCACAGCCATGATGTTATTTTCAATGTAAAGCATTTATTCTGAAATGATATTTTTGTGCACATGTTTATGTATACCAGACAGTAATGGTAATTTATAATATTTTTGCAGTGTCGTCTCCCTGATGAAGGGCATGAGTATATATGCCCGAAATGCATTGGTAATTTAACACTGACATTGCCTGAAGAATACATTCAGTTTGTTAAATCAAGAGGTCAACATAAAATGTTGAAAATTGTTCATCTCCAAAACTAAAAAAGTATCACGAAATAAAAACGAACACTAAATAAAGAACAGGAGTGGAAGTCTTTCTCATTTAGAAGACAACTAAGTGTGTGCCCGTTAGGGATGATTCTAGATCCCATCTAGTCTCACTTCTCAAACTTAATCATTAAGACGTCGCAGGCCCCTCGACGCCTCCTTCCGGTGCACCAGAAATTCAAATAACGTGTTTATTAGCATATAACCCATCTTGCAGTGCATCTATCCAACTTTTATCAGGATACAAATGAGGACATGGCTGTCATTAGGGGGGGCTAACAAGCCTAAAACCAATAGAAAGGCAGCATTTAAGACCTAAGCCAATGAAAAAGATGAGGGGAGAAGTGAAAGGGCAATTTCAGTATAGTTCAATATAATCCTGTAGAGGAAAACAATTGAGGGATGTATAGAGCAAGCATTCAACTTAAAGTTGCAGTCCTTAGGTGGCCAGACCAACACTGAGTGCAGAGTCACTTTTGTAGGACTGCTGCACCAGTATGATGCAGATTTCAGTATCTTCGCCGTAGCATTCGATACCGGCAGGGGTAGTTACCCTCGCGGTCAGCTGGGGCAATGAGCGAGATAGGTTTCAGCCGGCAGCCAACACAGTTACCGTCTTTGTTGGTAGCCATAGATCGGATGGGGATCTGCCATCGTCGGATCATCCTGAAGAGATCACGGTTGGGCAGGCGGTGGGGGAGACTACCGACAGGACCACTAGCAGGAGAATACAGGCTCTTGGGCACTGAGCTGTGGGCTGCTCGGGTTGGGGGCTGAGAGGATCCCTCAATGTTGTGGAGGTCATCCTTTTGCGGTGCTTTCTTTGGGCAGAGTGCAGACGCCTCGACAAAGGTGTCAGTCCTCTACCACTGCGGTCTTTGGGAGATCTTTGGTAGCAGTGAGTCGCGTCCTCAACTGTGGCAGTTCTTGGAGTTTGTTTGCAGCAAGGAGTCGCGTCAACAAGTGTCGGTCCCCCCTGTGGCGGATCTTTCTTTTTGGACAGGTTCACTGTCCGCTGGAGATTGGAGTCTTTGTCAAAGGCAGCAGTCCTACCAGGGTTTCAGAGGTCGCTGACTTGCAGATGGGTCGCAGGTTCGCAGAAGCTGGATACAGGCCAGTAGGGATGGGGTCAAGACAGTCATCGTCTTCAGTCTTCTCTGGAGGGTCGTCTTCTTGCTTCTTAGGCCGTCGAATCTGACGACCAGTTCTAGAGGAACCACCTAATACTACAATGCGGTGTGTTTTTTAGGGGAGTAGAAGGTAGGGCCAATGGGCCTCTCACCTGGGATGACTACACCCTGTGTTATACCACCCGTTTTCGGGCGGGGCATAGACAAAGCCCTAATTGGAGGGGACCCAACTGACAGATGGCGGTGACTGAAAGTTCTGCTTCACCTCTCTTCCCCTCATCTTAGGGGTGGGCTTGGCAGAGGTGGGCACACCTCCTATTTGAATTTACTCGCTGGATTTCCTACCCAAAGTGGTGGTGGAAACCAGGGGCCACCTGAGGCTAGGGCCAAATTACAAAGGCAGGAGCTCTTTGAAGCTTCCCTCTTCGAGCACTGGTCATCCTGGGGGAGGAGGCATGACACCTCTGCCCAGGATGGGCATTGTTTCTGGTACCAGAGAGCAGGGTCTCTCTACCCAGGGGTCCAGAAACATATCTGGTGGTGGTTGGCTGCCTACAGCCGGTCAGAGAACACACCCTGTTTGGTAGGGATTCTTGAGGCGCCTTCTGGGTATTGATTTATTGAGAAGACTAATTTGGTACCAAACAATCCTGTATTGGGAGAAGCCATCATAATGCTGGGGAACTCAAGTTGTCCAGTTCTCAGCCCATGTACTCTCTATGGCTCCACTGGCACCTACAATATTTGGAAACGGCGCCCAATTTTGTAGTGGCCTATCTACTCATGCAGATATGCCCTCACCTGTAGCACAGTGCAATGTGCTTTAGGGCTGTGAGGCCTGCTAGACGGGTGGCTTACCCATGTTGCCAAACAGTGTTTGCTGGCATGCTACCCAGGCAGGGTGCCATGTCGACTTTTACGTTTTTCTCCCTCACAGGGCATGCAGACAGCAAGGGCAGGTGCATGGTCCCGTGAGGGTGCCCCAATGGACACTCTTCAGCTCCCCAGCTCTAACTACCCAGGATACTAGTTACTAGGGACGTACAAGGCAGGAGTACTAATTGAGGGATTGTTTTTTGGGAATGAGCACTGGCACAGGTGACCTGGTTGGCAGTGATCCTGTGTACTGCATTCCAAATCACATAAAAACCAGGCAAAACGTGGGGAATAGCCATGAAAAGGAGATAATTTCTCACAATGCTGCAGCCCATTGTAGACCCCTGGTGTACCTATGCCCTTTGTACCTTTGTACCATATACTAGAGACTTATAAGGGTACACCAGTAGCCAAATGGAGACGCACAAAAGTACTTATCCAAGCCATTTTGGAAGAGAGAGCACAGATGCTGAGGTTCTGGTTAGGAGGATCTCAGAAAACTACAGTCAAAACACAGGCCAGGCAAAAAGTGGGGGTAATCATGAAAGCAGATTCTATTTTCCTACACAACTTCCGCCCCCTCCCCAATCGTAAGGACATGAGACTAACCTTGCCCAGTTGAGTCTTCATTTTCTAAGTGGAAATATCTGAAAAGTCCATCTGCATTGGCATGGTTACTACCAGGCCTATGTTACACTAAAAAGTCCATCCCCTGTAGGGAAATGAACCACCTCAAAACTTTGGGGGTTTCACCCTTCATTTGTTTAAGCCATAAGAGGGGCTTATGGTCTGTCTGAAAAATTAAGTGAGTACCAAATAGGTATGGCCTATAATTAGTCAGGGCCCAGACAACACAAAGGTCTTCCTCTCAATAGCTGACCAATGC
The DNA here is from genome assembly GCF_964261635.1 of Lissotriton helveticus. NCBI lineage: Eukaryota > Metazoa > Chordata > Amphibia > Caudata > Salamandridae > Lissotriton > Lissotriton helveticus. Next base: position 1,793,299,994 of record NC_136068.1, read on the forward strand.
TTCTTCCTGGGCCTTAACCTTTTGCTGATAAAATCTACTGAGCCTGGCCATCTACATTACGTTGTGACAACACTGCACCTATCCCTATCTCAGAAGCATCTGTCTGGACAATGAATGGTTTGGAGTAGTCGGGACTTTGCAGAATTGGTACAGAGCACATGGCTTGCTTCAGGTCATCAAATACCTTCTGACAGCGAACTGCCCACTGTATTTTCTTGTAAGTGAGATCATTAAGGGGTGTCACTATGGATCTACAACACTTAACAAATCTTCTATAGTACCCACTCAGGCCTAAGAAAATTCTAACCTGAGTCTGGGTAGTGGGTGCAGTCTAGTCCATTACGGTCTGAAATTTGCCTCCAATGTTTGAACTTGGCCTCCACCTGCAAGGTGGCCCAAGTACACAATACAATTGGGGGTGGGGTCGCACACTACTCACACACCAGCGGGATCGCCCCTATAGGGGCGATCCCGCTGGTGTGTGAGTAGTGTGCGACCCCACCCCCAATTGCCCAAGTACACAACCTTGGTCTGCCCTATCTGGCACTTACTGGCATTGATAGTGAGGCCTGTCTTTTGTAAGGTCTCAATTGCATTTCTGAGGTGGACCAGGTGATCCTCCCAGATGGAGCTAAAGACAGCTATATCATCTAGATATGCTACACTATAGGCTTCCAGACATGTTAAGACTTTATTCATCAGCCTCTGAAATGTGTCATGTGTATTTTTCAAACCAAAAGGCATCACAATGAATTGATAATGCCCACTGGGGGTTGAGCATGCTGTAGTTTGCATGGCATCCTCAGAGTGTCTGATTTGACAATAACCAGCAGTCAGGTCAAATATATTGGCAGAGGCCAAAGTAGCAATCAATTCATCTACCCTTGGAAGTGGATGGGCATGAGTCCTAGTGACAGCATTCAGTCCTCAGTAGTCAACACAAAACTCATCTCTCTCTTACCATGTTGGGAGTGACGTTTTGGCACAAGGACTAGGGCTATCTGAAGGCTCAAAGACCCCCCTCCAACTCCAGTATCCTTTAGAACTCCGTCCTGATGCAATCTCTGACATGGTCAAGCATTCTGTAAATTTTGCTCTTTTTGTTATGTTAATATAACTTAATAAGCGCAACGAATACCCGGAGGTGTCTTGGCGCTATAGAACTACAGTAAGCCCAAGAGTTTTATGCATTAGTTTTCCGAATAGCCATGTCTTCAGACTCTTTTTAAATAAGGCTTAGGAGCATATAGACCTGATGTGCATAGGAAGTGTATTCCATAACTTTTCCTTGCCATAGCCAATGCTTTGTCCCCCCAACTAGTAGTGCGAATCCTGGGAACCGTCATTAGTTTAATGCCAGTGGATCAAAGCTGTCTATCCAGGTAGTACCATGCAAAAATGTTTCTTTGGGGGCGTGGCCGGGCAAGATGGCCGAGCAGACATGACCTGCTTCGGCTCCCGGTCCACGCATCGTCTGGCAAATCCTACGGGCGGCAAATCTACATGGAATCGCGCCCAACTAACCTCCCCGGGTGGCGGAAGACCTGAGCTAGCACAGCGGGCGCTCTTACACCGATTGGGGCCACGGAGCTCCGAGTTGCGGAATCCGAGAGTGGCGAGCGGCCCCGGATCCAAGATGGCGGCCACTGGTTGATCTGACGAGGCAGCAAAAAGGCAGCGCAAAGGCAGCAGAGGGAGGCAATGGTGCAGCAGAGGTGGCGAAAGTACAGGGGGTGATTCCCTGCCAAAAGCGACGGCCGCTATCCCGCAAGAAACACACCGGTAGCGGCTTAACCGGCTACCTGACCCTAAGATGGCGGCAGGTGGGACACCCTGAAATGGCGGTGGACCTCGTGGAGCCCTGGCTTCTTCCTTCGGCCAGGGAGACGGCCCTCTGATGTTCCTGCAACGGGGCTGCATGAGTCACGACATACGGACAGCGATCAGGCAGATGAACCACACCACAGGAGCTTGGAACCCTGCTTGGCAACCAGTGCAACTGCGGAAGGCTGGGGAGGGCAGCCAATGGTGGCCACGGGTGGATACGCGCCTAGAAAAGATCTACCCCACACGCCATCGAGCCTGAGCGGAGAGGTGCCCCTGATCCCTGGCAAAGGCTGGGCCAGTCGCCGCGTTTAGCGGGCTAGTGGGCAACTGTACAGCGCTGGTGCCTGCTGTGTTACGAGGCCCCTCCCGGGCTTGCGCTGATTCTAGTAGGTGCATATCGGTGAGTTGGGGCGGCCGGACCATGTGGGGTCCCCTCCCTATGCCGCCGAAGAAAGGCACGAACAAAGGCACAGGCAAAGTATCAGACTTTTTTACTTCCGCCGATACTCAACCGGCTCTCAGGGCCAATACTGAGAAGATGGCCATGGCCCTTTCTAAAGCCGACCTATTGACCGTGTTTAAAGACTTCAAATCGGAGCTGCGCAACGAGCTTGGTCAGGACATCAAATCTTCTATAGACCACCTACGCTCGGACCTTTCGGAACGCATGACCTCTCTTCAAAGAGATGTAGACTCCGTGGGCACCAGAGTTCTCGACCTGGAGACGCAGCACCAAGAGCACAAGCAATCACTAGGTGAATGCCGGGAAGACATCAAATCCCTCAAGGAGCAACTCCAGCAAACGCAGCTTAAGGCAGAGGACCTGGAAAACCGCGCTCGGCGCGAGAACATCCGCGTCAAAGACCTGGAGGAGGGAGCAGAAGGCCCTGACTTGGAGGCCTTTATGGAGGGCCTCTTTGCCGAAATACTAAGCCCCAAGGCACTCACAATCAAGCTAGACAGAGTCCATAGAGTGGGCCCCCCCAGGGGGTTGATAAGCAAAGGCCTCGCGACATACTGGCAAAATTCCACTCTTACAAAACCAAAGAGGCGGTGTTACAGGCGGCTAGAGCAAAGGACTCCATTTCTTTTCAGAATTATTCCTGCACCATCTTCCAGGACGTGGCTCCCTCTACATTGGCGCGCAGACAGACGATGCGACCTATAACTACCAAACTCCAGGAAGATGGGATAAAATATCGGTGGACTTATCCTTTTGGTCTCAGCTTTGAATTCCACAACAAGCCATGTCAGCGATCTGAAAGAAGGCTTGCACATCCTGGGCCTCCCGTCAGAGGACGGAGGCTCCATGGCTGGATCTTCTGGCGTCCCCCCGGGAAGGGCGCCCTCTAATGCGGCGCCCTTCCCTGGACGCAGAACACGAGACGGGGAAGACGCTGAAGACGACGGAAGGCCGCTCCACCGCAGACTGTTTGACTGGCCTCGGGGGCTAAAGATTGGTCATGCAACGTCGCCCTTAGAGGGGAGAGACTGAGCGACTTTTGGGTTCCCGAGGGAGAGGAAGACTTGTCCTTCAGGTGCTCTTGAGCACACCCTACTGAGACGGTCCAGCTCTGGCCTGGACAGGTCCACCAGGTAACTTCCTTTCTGTCACTGGGTCGTCTACCACGAAGGGTATAAATGACACCGAGGTGAGCGTTACCCTCTCTTTAGGGGGATGCATTGGAGTGCCTTAACCCCGGATTTGTTAGTGCCGTGGTGTCCTTAGAATTAAAAACTGGACAGCACACTAGACAGTGATCGGGGGCTGAAATGTATGGGGCAAACAGTGGGACCCTTCTGGTTCACTGATTCCCTTATTGAAATTTTGCCACAGCGATGTGTGGACTGGGTCCCAGGACCCGTTGTCCCCACAAGTCCATGCGGGGGCTGTTCAGCCCTGCGCTACGACAAAACGATGATACAGGTTTATTGTTTCTGTTTTATGTCTTGTTGAGTTCTATGGGCGTTGCGGGGAGGGTGGGTGGCCGGGGGGTGACTACTCTGGTATGCTCATTCCTGGCAGGTCTCTACCATGGTTGGGAGAAGGGAAGGGAAGAAGCAAGAGATATGGCAGCAGCCTACTCTTTGATGACCCTTGGGAGGCAGCAGGCCCATTGCGATATCTAGGCTTCTTCTTGCGGAAGTGGGAGAGGAATTGGAGAACTAACATGTTGGCCGAGTGGGGCATGAGGGTTGGAATGTCTAAGAGGAGGTATGTGGGTCAAGCATTGCTATGCCAATTACTGTAGGTACCTGGAACATCAAGGGGCTTAACTCCCCTCAGAAACGTCAGAAAGTATGGAAATATATAATAGATCACCACCTAGACATAGCAGCCTTACAAGAAATGCACCTGCTTACAACTGAGGATTTTAGACTAAAACACAAACAGTACCCACTTATTTATAAATCCTCAGCCTCTACCAAACATAGGGGAGTGGCACTCTTATTTCAGACGACTACTCAATTCCAGCCCATGGGAGTGCAGAGTGACAGGGATGGGCGTTGGTGTATGGTCAAGGGACGATTGAAAGGGAAGATGTGAACCTTTGTGGCACTCTGTGCCCCTAATACTGGGCAAAGGTGCTTTCTGCACACTCTACTGGGAAAGGTGACGGATTTTGTTGAGGGGCCCCTAGTCCTTATGGGGGATTTTAACCTGGTTTGGCATCCAGACCTTGATAGTACTCATACTCGCCGATCTGACATGGGCTCCTTTCCTACTGACACACAAGAACAGATACAAGCCCTAGGCCTGCTGGACACCTGGCATGCCCTTTTATCCCCAAACCAAAGACTACACTTTCTTCTCCCACGTCCATCATTCCTACTCCCGACTGGACTATATCTTCACCAGCCAGTCCCTACAGGGCAAACTCAAGGAGGCAAAGATATTCCCTATGTCACTCTCGGATCATAGTTTATACGCTATATGTCTCTCTTGGTTGGGTAATGCCCCATCTCCCCCTCGGTGGTATTTACCAGCGCCATTAGCAAGGGACAAGGAAGCATGCACCCAGCTTCGTGAAACCATTAAAGAATTCAGAGGACACGTCAGAATACCTCACGTGGGACTCCTTTAAGGCCGTGATGCGGGGCAAATGCATTGCACTCAAATCGGCCGTGAATAAGCAACGAGCCGCTGAAAGGGAACTGCTTGAGGCGGAACTATCGGCCATTGAGCAATCACATAAACTCTCGGCCACTAGGCAGACGCTGCACAAACTCAAGGCAATCAGAGGCAAGCTCCGGCCATCTATAATAATAGGGTTGAATTTACCTTTTGCTTAAGCTGCGCAATCTTTCTTACACACAAGGCAATAAAGTAGGGAAACACCTAGCTCGGCAACTCAAAGATAAACGGGAGAGGGAGTATATAGGGGGTATTCAAGATCCCACGGGGGACATGGTCCATAGGGACGAGGACAAGGCGGAGCTGTTTGGGGAATTTTACAGGTCCCTATACTCTGCAGATGCTCTGGCAGCTGACAACCAGCTAGCATTTCTTGAAAAGCTGACTATCCCTCAGGTCCCCGCCGCTTGGAATGAGGAGCTTATAGCTCCGATCACTCTCGATGAGGTTACCTCAGCTATAAAAGCATTGAAATCCCATAAGGCACCGGGCACTGACATATACACAGCGACTTTCTATAAGACGTTCTCTCCTGACATCGGCCCCTACCTAGTTAGGCTTTTTAATAGAATGGCTACGGATGTTGACACAACTGGCTCCATGTCTGAGGCTGTGATATCGGTAATCCCCAAACCGGGGAAAGACCCCTCACGTTGCGCCTCCTACAGGCCTATCGCCCTTTTGAATATAGACGCTAAACTGTACTCCTCTATTTTGGCTAAGAGACTGAATGCCCTCATGCCGCTACTTATTCACCCGGACCAATCTGGATTTATTGTGGGTCGCCAAACCCATGACAATACCCGACGTATCGTCCACTTAATAGAAAAGGCTCACAAATTCAAGATCCCGGCAGTCCTGGTCAGATTGGACGCCAAAAAAGCGTTCGATCGCGTCAACTGGAAATTCTTATTCTCCACGCTTTCAGCGTTCGGCTTCTCCCCATAATTTATAAACATGATCCGGGCTAATTATCGAAACCCAAGGTCTACAGTCGCGGTGAACGGCGTGCTGTCCTCCTCCTTTATGCACTCCAGAGGGACTCGACAGTGGTGCCCTTTATCCCCTCTGTTATTCGCCCTTAGTATAGAGCCGCTAGCTATCGCTGTTAGGGACAATACTGGAATAGAAGGTCTCCCCTTCACGGGGGAATCCCATAAGAGCTGTCTCTTTGCTGACGACGTCCTCCTGTCACTTGCAAATCCGACAGTTTGCCTTCCACACCTGCAGCAGGAACTTGATCGCTTTGAGAAAGCAGCGGGCTTCAAAATCAATTTAGATAAATCTTATATACTCAATCTCACCCTCTCATAGAAGGAGGTCCACCAACTTCGATCCCTCACACCCTTACCATGGGCTGCTTCTTTTATCCAATATCTGAGGATCTACCTGACGTCAACTGTAGAGAAACTATATGCAGCCAACTTTCCTCCCATTATCACTCGTATTCAAGCGGAGCTGACGAGATGGAAGCCTCTCTTTCTATCTTGGCTTGGGCGAGTCCACGCGATCAAAATGACCCTTCTCCCCAAGCTATTGTACCTATTCCAGGCGCTTCCAATAGAACTAGACGGGGACTTCTTTTGAAGGGTTAAAAGCGTTGATCCTATGCTTCATCTGGCAAGGGGGGCGAGCCCGCTTCTCATTCTTTCTGCTGCGCCGTGCGCAACGGGAGGGGGGGGGCAGGCCTTCCTGATATTCACCTCTACTATAAAGCTGTGCAACTCAGGATCCTGGTTGAATGGTCGCAGAAAGAGTCGGAGAAGCAATGGCTCCATATGGACCGCAGAGTGGCGGGCAGGACAATATGGGATCTAATCTGGCGGGCAAACCAGACAGGCCCAGAAACGCCTATCTTAGCACCCCCACGTGTACCACCTTACGAGTATGGGACTCTGTCGAAAGATGAAGGCCGGACTACATTTCCCTCACCCTTTACACCACTACACTTTCATGCGGCGTTCCCACCGGCGGGTCAAGAGGGACCCTTTGACGTTTTGGCGGGAGGGAGGATGCCTGGCACTCACTCACCTGTTCCACAACTGTGACCCCCTCACATTTGAGAGATTATGTGATAGGAGACTCTGAGCGCTATCACTATACTCAGTTGATGCATTGAGCCTTAGGTCCCCAGATCCGAGAAGGGGCTATCCGTCCCCTTACTAAATTTGAGACCCTACTTGTTAAGTCTTCCTCCATGAAGGGGGCCATATCATGGCTATACAAACTTCTGTTGTCCACCACACTATCCCCCCGGCGAAGATACATGCCAATGTGGGACGGTGCCTAATTTGTAAAAAAAATAGGTGCTGGGGCTCTCATCTGGAGGCAGCTTGCACCAGCCCATTTCTCTTGTTAGTACCGCCTAAAACAAAACCATCTACTAACCATGAAAGTGGGGTGAGGACATGGTGTAATGGCCAGGGCTGGCGACTTCGGAGCGCGGGAACCAGGTTCGAGTCTTGGCTGCGGCTCAACATCCTGTGATTCTGGGCATATCACTCAATCTCCCCCTGTATATGAATGTGTCCATAACTAGTGCTCCTGAAAAGTGCCAGGTGCTGAGCAATGGAAAACACCAGCTCAAATTAGTCACTGTTTATAAGGTGCAGATTAGAGTGAGATGCAGTTTTCACTTATTTGTATGCCATTCTAACTGAAGATAAATATGGCCCAATAACACGTTATCTAGTGCCACTGTGCTAACAGACATACATTATTACAGGGCAAAAGTCAAATTCAAGTTTTTACCACAGAAAGTTGAAAGGATGAAAACATTGTTTTACTTCCGCACACCCTGGCTGTAACAATTACTTTACGCAGGTAAACAAATGTTCTAATACCCATGTATTTCTTCAGTGCAATCTTACTCCACTACATCTGGGTTTTAGTTAAATATCACCTTCCATATTCACCTCTTGTGCGTCATGGCCCTCCCCCAATCTCAACTTTGGTAATAAATAGCATATCACACATTGCATATCTACTCCACATATGTGCACAAAACAAAGCACAGCAAAGAATTAGAGGCAACCGAGTACTTTTTCATCCACATTTCAAGAATGGTGTGCACTACTTTTTCTCCGGTATCATCTATGTGCCAAACAGAGGGTGTGTGATTCTATCCCACCAGTAAAATGGTAATAAAATGCTTTATAACGAGACCCCGGGATAAGAAAGTTTCTGTCTGTGAAACACACAGGTGGCCTGGAGCTAAAATAGCACCCTGCTTTCGGGGACGCTGTCAGAGGCATGGAGCTAGAGGCGATGTTTTTGCAGGCCCTGGGCCACTCAGTAATGCTGTCTCTTCCGGCTTCACTTTTTTTCACACATCACAAACTAGGCCCCACTGAACCTGTAGAATTAGCAAAGGAGAATTTCCTAAGTGTGAGGGCCCGGGGCACCTCTACATTCTGTCACCTTTTGCCCTCTCAGGACTGTAACACACCCCGAGCTGGTAGAGACCCTGGGCTAATCGCAGAATGGGACTTCATGTGAGCAGCCCCCACGAGGAACTGGTGGCGTCGAGTGCCCGCAAGCCAAGGTGATTGTGCACGTGCGGCAGAGGGGTCAAAGGCTGCTGAACAGATTGCAAGAATTCAGTTGCTGGCAGAATAATACGCTTTCTCATATCTATGCAAGATGGTGCTAACAGGGATACCAAGTGGGTGTCCGGAAAACCATGAAACATTAACGTAGTCTGCCCGGCCTCGGGACAGGAGAAGGCTGGATGAAGGGCAGCAGGAGCGGGTGCAGGGGCTTTAAACCCGTTTCCCCGGACTTAATCGCCAAGCTGGAGCCGGAGCTAACCATGCCGGTGACCTTCACAGACAGTGTCACGCCACCCAACACGCTCCCCACCAAAAAAGGCAGCGTTGCTACAGGATATACAAGCGCTGTACAAAACTTTAAAACAACATCGCTGACATGGGTGACCTAAAACGATTTTACATTCACCTGATCTGTGCTTTTGTCTGTTAAGTTAATAGGGAATAAAAATAGTGTCCGGTATGAGCCCGTTTTATAGCCAGTTTTGAATTCCTGCCACGTTTGAAACCTTCCAGAAACTACCCTCTTTAAAGCCGCGAGCCTACATAAGGAAAGCTGTGGTAGGTGCAGTTCCGAAGTGACCTGAAGCCATTTCATGTGTACTGCGAGCAGCCATGGCCAGTCACTAGAATATGCCACGAGCAGGGCAGCCAGCCCCGGACTTCTCCACAGCGCCTCAGGCCTGGAACGCGAAGAGGGAGTTCCCGTAAACAGAAGCGCCGCAATGGTGAAGTGAGACTAGGAATATGCAAATAATGAGAATGAGCGCAGATTACTGCAAAAGGATACGTTTATTTTTGTCCTTCTTAATTTTAGGCAACCATTTCACCAAATTCCAGAGTATGAAAATCCAGGCAGTACTTACTGTTACTGCTGCTGGTGGTGGGAAGCCGGGCACTGACTGGCCGGCCTGCCTTTAGTCGATAGGCGGCCTAGGCCTGATGCTGCCTGCACTCCACGTCGGGGTAGTTGATGACTCTTGGCGGGACGGTGCGTGCGGGTGTGCCGGGGCGGGACACTTTGAAAAAAAATCTACGCACACGCTGCCTGCCTATGCACAGCCCTTCCCTCGCAGAACAAAATCCAGCCCCCTGCCCAATCAGTGTCTCCCGGCCGGGCCTGCCCATCTCAGCAACACTGAAGGGCTGCGTCAGATAGATGCTGGCGAGTATGTGGCCTACTTGGGGATTTCCGACACATCTTGTGGGACTGCCCTACTATCCGCCCCTTCTGGGAGGAAATCTTGGCACAGGTAAAAGATATGCTGGGATACCCCATTCCGACAACTATGGCCGAAACCCTTCTGGGCCTCAGTGATCCCATGTTAGAGCACCAGACCAGGGCAGACAAAAGAATCATGTGGCTGTGTATTGGGGCCGCCAAGGTTACTATCGCAGCGGCCTGGAAGAAGAGGGAAACACCAGCAATATCCCTGTGGCATTCCCGCCTCTGGATACTGTTGAGCTTAGAACGTATGTCTGATATTTTTAAAGAGGACTTTAAGAACTTCGAGTTTAGGTGGGGCCCTCTGGTCTCCTTCCTTTTTCGGGGACTTCCTTCAGCAGTCTGTCCCGCTACAGTTCAGGCTCTCCATCTTTTCCAACTCTAAGTAGACCCCGCAACTGCAGGTACATGCCAGGTCTGTTGAGGTCACCACCAGAGTAGGGGGCGGAGGGAGGGGGGGGTTTATTGTTTAGTTGTTGCCTCTTGGTATGATTATTAGTTTAATCTCAAACTGTGCTCTGGGGGAGAGTCCCGCTCATCCACATCCACTGGCACTTTTCCTCGCAGTTGGATTCGGGAAGAACATCTTTTCCGGCGGAGATGGAGACGGAGCTGCTGCGGGCTCTTACTGATGCTCCCGTTTGAACTGGTTGCATCTTGTACCCCTACGTTTTCAGAATCTGTGTCCTTCAATTGAGCTACGAGATGAGAATTGGTACAATGTCATGCATAATAGTGTTCTTCTTTCCATGTATCATTGTTTTTGATTTCAACCTAACTTTCCCCTGCATGGGAAAATGGGCGAATTGTGCCTTGAGTCTATTTTGAAAAACTAATGAAAACATCTTTGAAAAAAAAAAAATGTTTCCTAGGAACATTGGTCCCGTATTATTCAAGGCCTTAACGTAGGCAAAGCGTCTTAAACCTTACACAACTAGCTACAAGAAGCCAGTGGAGTTTACGGATTTCGGTTGAGACTGATTCATACTTGGGCAGATGTGGAGTCTTGCAGCTGCATTCTGTACTATTTGCAATACATTTTTATGTTGTTTTTGCATATTCAGGTGCAACCCATTGCAGTAATCTAATTTTGATAAAGCTATTGCTGTTACCACCGTCTTCCTAGACTCCATAGGGATATAAGGAAGAACCTTCCATGTTTTTTGAGCAGGTAAAATGTGGTGGAAACCGTAGCATTTGTTTGCTGGGTGAATGTTAGTTTCTTATCAATTAAAATCCCAAGAAGTTTTGCTTTTTCCACTGGTTTAGGCAACTCTCCCATCGCTGGAGGCCATCAGATGCAATCCCATCTTGGTTGGAGGTTGCCGAAAATCACTATTTCGGTTTTCTCCGAATTAAGTTTAAGAGAATGCTTGCCCATACAGCTGTTAATTTCCTGCATACAGTTTTTAAAATTTAGTACAGTAGAACCTTACTCTTTATGCACTGCTAATACAATCTGTGTGTCATCGGTATAAGATGTTAGGCTAAAGCCGAAATGCTGGATCAATAGAGCCAACTCCGATACGTAAATATTAAAAGGGGATGGACTAAGCGATGACCCCTGTGGAACCCCACATGGCAGTACATAGGGTGTTGGTTTGAAGCCATCCAGAGCCACTGTTTGTGTTATTTTGGTCAGAAAAGATGTTAGCAAGGACAGACCTAAACACTTCATCCCTGGCGTTCTCAGGCGGGATTGCAATAGGTGGTGATTGACAGTGTCAAATACCGCAGAGAGATCCAAAAGGATCAGAGGGGCGGCGCCACCCCTATCCATCACTGTCCTGATTTTTCAGTAGCCTTTATAAAGGCTGTTTCCATATTGTGTTCTGGGTGAAAGCCGGATTGCGAGGAATCAAGCAGGTAATTTTCTTGAACAAACTGAGCTAATTGTTTATTCATAACTTTCTCCACTATCTTTGCTGGAAAGGGCAGCCTAGCGATAGGTCGATAATTTCGAGGGTCAGATGCCTCCATGCTTGTTTTTTTTTATCAATGGGTGGATCGATGCGTCCTTCCATTTGACAGGAAAAATTCCTGAGGTGAACATGGTATTAAACATTTCCGAAAGAAAAAGACTGACCTTCTTGGCTATACCTCTTAACACTGCAGGGGGGCAAGCATCCAAGGGGGAGCCAAATTTAATTTCCTTGATAAGTGTTTCCACTTTCTCCATAGTAACCAGTGAGAAAACGTGAATCTTATTTTTACAGGGGTCAGTGCTTGGATTAATCTCGGTAAGCTCCTGTGTAGCCGTGGCCTCTAAGGTTTCATAAGTGGTATTAACTTGATTCCTGAACTTGGTGGCTATATCATCACAGAAACTGTGATTGGTTTCTATGGTCTTTTTACTAGGCAAGGAGCTGAGCTTTTCTACAACCCCAAATGATTCTTTAGTTGAATTTTTAGCCTTCTCAATTTGTCCAGCAAAATAGCATAATTTTTCTGTAATCAACTTCATCTTGTATTTGGCCAGGACAGACTTATAATTACTTTTTTCACTAGTATCATATTGTGCTCTCCAAGGTCTTTCCATGCTACGACAATTTTCTTTCTCCAGTCGCAATGCCTCTGTAATTCAAGGGGCAGAGGGGGATTGGCGAGTCCCTGAAATTTTCCCAATAGGCACTGTGGCCTCGAAGGCTTCATGGAGCCAGTTCGTGTATTTGGTCGCTGCCAAATCTACATTTGTACTAAGCTTAGGTGTTAGACCTGGCACTATTGGCGCGGGTCTGCCTTCCATTTTTCGCTTTTGTGTCCTCTGTGTTTGCTGGTATTAGATGCTCTGGGCATTGTGCCACTGCCATTCAGTGCCACAGCGCGAGTGCTTCTTATTGTAATTTAACTGCATGTACTAGTATAATCCTAATTGACCCAAGGAACATGATAGGAAAGTCGAATTTAGTATGCCTAAGCTCCAAATATTAATGTGCATCTTTTAGTGACAATTATTCTTATATTCTGTGTTTAAAACTACCACTTTTGGGAAGTAGGTATTTTCTTGCCTAAACCTTCCTGTGTGCTCTGCTGGTATGTTTATTGGCTGTTTGGTTTTGGAGGGTCAGGGCAGGCTGAGGCCTATCTGGATTGAATAGAGTGATCTGCAGTTGGAGTATGGGGAGGGGTAACCCTTTGATCTGTGCAGGGCTGTGCCTGGCAAGGTGAATGATGGCTCCACCTCCCACTGGGCGTCTGATAGCCGACCCCCTATTCCTCAAAGGCAGGATGCCGCCTGGTAAACAAAGTGCTCAAGGACAACACCAAATTGGTTCTGGCTGAGTTCAGTGATTTGTGACTTTTTGAAAACAAAGACTTTTTGGGTATAAAGATCTGTGCTGAAACCCCTACATGGGGTGTTACTTCTGGATGTAAAGACAAACCTCTGTCCTTGTAACTAGAGGGAAAGGACTATGAAACTTTCATCCATCTTGCTGAAGCAACTTCCCAAGGTCCTGATTTGAGCTTGCCTTCTGCTGAAGTCTCAGGGACATTAGACTTCACCCATCAGCCTTCTGAACTTCTATTTGAGGGGGATTCTACTCGCAGATGAGGCCTCTTGAGAATTCCAGAGCCTCTGGTTCTACTGCAGGGAACGCGGGCTAAAAGTCATCTTTATCGCTACTGGGGCCGCCCAGCTGAGGTGCAGTTGCCGCTGAGAGCCCGCATTTGCCTGTGTTACTAAAATCATCGATATTGCAGGCCACCGCAGCTGAGGAGCTGTTGCCGCTGAGAGCCCGCATTTGCCTGTGTTACTAAAATCACCGCTATCGCTATTGTGGGCCGCTGCAGCTGAAGAGCTGTGCCGCTGAGTGCCCGCATTTGCTATGCTAAGAGAATCATCACTATCGCTATTGTGGGCCGCTGCGGCTGAGGAGCGGTGCCGCTGAGTGCCCGTATTAGCTGTGCTACTAAAATCCTCGCTATCACGGGCCGCTGCAGCTGAGGAGCTGTGACGAAAAGTGCCCGCATTAGATGTGCTTCGAGGATCATCTCTATCGCTATTGTGGGCCGCTGCAGCTGAGGAGCTGTGACGCTGAGTGCCCGCATTTGCCGTCCTACGACAATCATTACAGAAAAGTGGGTGGTGATGAACAGAGTGTCTGAATTAAGCAGACCACTCTTACCCAGTCCAAAGATCAGGGCTTGATCCATCACCGTTATTTATCTCACTGCCCCATCCCAGCTCAGAACCTGGCTATATGCAAATTAGTCTGTCCCTGGCCCAGTGCATCATGGGAACAGGGCAGACCAAACTACCAAGCCAATTCTTCACCAGAAAGGAGACAAGCTACCGGGGACCGGTTTCTGGCATTTCAGCCTCTTCGGCCCGGCTTGCTTGAATCCTGATGGAGCAGTGAGAAAGGGACTCATGTCTGAGTATACCCTGCCACACCTATAGTGGCCAAAAACGATACAGAAAAGGGGGTGGTGATGAAAGAAGTGTCTGAATTAAGCAGACCACTCTTACCCAGTCCAAAGATCAGGGCTTGATCCATCACCGTTATTTATCTCACTGCCCCATCCCAGCTCAGAACCTGGCTATATGCAAATTAGTCTGTCCCTGGCCCAGTGCATCATGGGAACAGGGCAGACCAAACTACCAAGCCAATTCTTCACCAGAAAGGAGACAAGCTACCGGGGACCGGTTTCTGGCATTTCAGCCTCTTCGGCCCGGCTTGCTTGAATCCTGATGGAGCAGTGAGAAAGGGACTCATGTCTGAGTATACCCTGCCACACCTATAGTGGCCAAAAACGATACAGAAAAGGGGGTGGTGATGAACAGAGTGTCTGAATTAAGCAGACCACTCTTACCCAGTCCAAAGATCAGGGCTTGATCCATCACCGTTATTTATCTCACTGCCCCATCCCAGCTCAGAACCTGGCTATATGCAAATTAGTCTGTCCCTGGCCCAGTGCATCATGGGAACAGGGCAGACCAAACTACCAAGCCAATTCTTCACCAGAAAGGAGACAAGCTACCGGGGACTGGTTTCTGGCATTTCAGCCTCTTCGGCCCGGCTTGCTTGAATCCTGATGGAGCAGTGAGAAAGGGACTCATGTCTGAGTATACCCTGCCACACCTATAGTGGCCAAAAACGATACAGAAAAGGGGGTGGTGATGAACAGAGTGTCTGAATTAAGCAGACCACTCTTACCCAGTCCAAAGATCAGGGCTTGATCCATCACCGTTATTTATCTCACTGCCCCATCCCAGCTCAGAACCTGGCTATATGCAAATTAGTCTGTCCCTGGCACAGTGCATCATGGGAACAGGGCAGACCAAACTACCAAGCCAATTCTTCACCAGAAAGGAGACAAGCTACCGGGGACCGGTTTCTGGCATTTCAGCCTCTTCGGCCCGGCTTGCTTGAATCCTGATGGAGCAGTGAGAAAGGGACTCATGTCTGAGTATACCCTGCCACACCTATAGTGGCCAAAAACGATACAGAAAAGGGGGTGGTGATGAACAGAGTGTCTGAATTAAGCAGACCACTCTTACCCAGTCCAAAGATCAGGGCTTGATCCATCACCGTTATTTATCTCACTGCCCCATCCCAGCTCAGAACCTGGCTATATGCAAATTAGTCTGTCCCTGGCCCAGTGCATCATGGGAACAGGGCAGACCAAACTACCAAGCCAATTCTTCACCAGAAAGGAGACAAGCTACCGGGGACCGGTTTCTGGCATTTCAGCCTCTTCGGCCCGGCTTGCTTGAATCCTGATGGAGCAGTGAGAAAGGGACTCATGTCTGAGTATACCCTGCCACACCTATAGTGGCCAAAAACGATACAGAAAAGGGGGTGGTGATGAACAGAGTGTCTGAATTAAGCAGACCACTCTTACCCAGTCCAAAGATCAGGGCTTGATCCATCACCGTTATTTATCTCACTGCCCCATCCCAGCTCAGAACCTGGCTATATGCAAATTAGTCTGTCCCTGGCCCAGTGCATCATGGGAACAGGGCAGACCAAACTACCAAGCCAATTCTTCACCAGAAAGGAGACAAGCTACCAGGGACCGGTTTCTGGCATTTCAGCCTCTTCGGCCCGGCTTGCTTGAATCCTGATGGAGCAGTGAGAAAGGGACTCATGTCTGAGTATACCCTGCCACACCTATAGTGGCCAAAAACGATACAGAAAAGGGGGTGGTGATGAACAGAGTGTCTGAATTAAGCAGACCACTCTTACCCAGTCCAAAGATCAGGGCTTGATCCATCACCGTTATTTATCTCACTGCCCCATCCCAGCTCAGAACCTGGCTATATGCAAATTAGTCTGTCCCTGGCCCAGTGCATCATGGGAACAGGGCAGACCAAACTACCAAGCCAATTCTTCACCAGAAAGGAGACAAGCTACCGGGGACCGGTTTCTGGCATTTCAGCCTCTTCGGCCCGGCTTGCTTGAATCCTGATGGAGCAGTGAGAAAGGGACTCATGTCTGAGTATACCCTGCCACACCTATAGTGGCTAAAAACGATACAGAAAAGGGGGTAGTGATGAACAGAGTGTCTGAATTAAGCAGACCACTCTTACCCAGTCCAAAGATCAGGGCTTGATCCATCACCGTTATTTATCTCACTGCCCCATCCCAGCTCAGAACCTGGCTATATGCAAATTAGTCTGTCCCTGGCCCAGTGCATCATGGGAACAGGGCAGACCAAACTACCAAGCCAATTCTTCACCAGAAAGGAGACAAGCTACCGGGGACCGGTTTCTGGCATTTCAGCCTCTTCGGCCCGGCTTGCTTGAATCCTGATGGAGCAGTGAGAAAGGGACTCATGTCTGAGTATACCCTGCCACACCTATAGTGGCCAAAAACGATACAGAAAAGGGGGTGGTGATGAACAGAGTGTCTGAATTAAGCAGACCACTCTTACCCAGTCCAAAGATCAGGGCTTGATCCATCACCGTTATTTATCTCACTGCCCCATCCCAGCTCAGAACCTGGCTATATGCAAATTAGTCTGTCCCTGGCCCAGTGCATCATGGGAACAGGGCAGACCAAACTACCAAGCCAATTCTTCACCAGAAAGGAGACAAGCTACCGGGGACCGGTTTCTGGCATTTCAGCCTCTTCGGCCCGGCTTGCTTGAATCCTGATGGAGCAGTGAGAAAGGGACTCATGTCTGAGTATACCCTGCCACACCTATAGTGGCCAAAAACGATACAGAAAAGGGGGTGGTGATGAACAGAGTGTCTGAATTAAGCAGACCACTCTTACCCAGTCCAAAGATCAGGGCTTGATCCATCACCGTTATTTATCTCACTGCCCCATCCCAGCTCAGAACCTGGCTATATGCAAATTAGTCTGTCCCTGGCCCAGTGCATCATGGGAACAGGGCAGACCAAACTACCAAGCCAATTCTTCACCAGAAAGGAGACAAGCTACCGGGGACCGGTTTCTGGCATTTCAGCCTCTTCGGCCCGGCTTGCTTGAATCCTGATGGAGCAGTGAGAAAGGGACTCATGTCTGAGTATACCCTGCCACACCTATAGTGGCCAAAAACGATACAGAAAAGGGGGTGGTGATGAACAGAGTGTCTGAATTAAGCAGACCACTCTTACCCAGTCCAAAGATCAGGGCTTGATCCATCACCGTTATTTATCTCACTGCCCCATCCCAGCTCAGAACCTGGCTATATGCAAATTAGTCTGTCCCTGGCCCAGTGCATCATGGGAACAGGGCAGACCAAACTACCAAGCCAATTCTTCACCAGAAAGGAGACAAGCTACCGGGGACCGGTTTCTGGCATTTCAGCCTCTTCGGCCCGGCTTGCTTGAATCCTGATGGAGCAGTGAGAAAGCGACTCATGTCTGAGTATACCCTGCCACACCTATAGTGGCCAAAAACGATACAGAAAAGGGGGTGGTGATGAACAGAGTGTCTGAATTAAGCAGACCACTCTTACCCAGTCCAAAGATCAGAGCTTGATCCATCACCGTTATTTATCTCACTGCCCCATCCCAGCTCAGAACCTGGCTATATGCAAATTAGTCTGTCCCTGGCCCAGTGCAGCATGGGAACAGGGCAGACCAAACTACCAAGCCAATTCTTCACCAGAAAGGAGACAAGCTACCGGGGACCGGTTTCTGGCATTTCAGCCTCTTCGGCCCGGCTTGCTTGAATCCTGATGGAGCAGTGAGAAAGGGACTCATGTCTGAGTATACCCTGCCACACCTATAGTGGCCAAAAACGATACAGAAAAGGGGGTGGTGATGGACAGAGTGTCTGAATTAAGCAGAACACTCCTACCCAGTCCAAAGATCAGGGCTTGATCCATCACCGTTATTTATCTCACTGCCCCATCCCAGCTCAGAACCTGGCTATATGCAAATTAGTCTGTCCCTGGCCCAGTGCATCATGGGAACAGGGCAGACCAAACTACCAAGCCAATTCTTCACCAGAAAGGAGACAAGCTACCGGGGACCGGTTTCTGGCATTTCAGCCTCTTCGGCCCGGCTTGCTTGAATCCTGATGGAGCAGTGAGAAAGGGACTCATGTCTGAGTATACCCTGCCACACCTATAGTGGCCAAAAACGATACAGAAAAAAGGGGGTGGTGATGAACAGAGTGTCTGAATTAAGCAGACCACTCTTACCCAGTCCAAAGATCAGGGCTTGATCCATCACCGTTATTTATCTCACTGCCCCATCCCAGCTCAGAACCTGGCTATATGCAAATTAGTCTGTCCCTGGCCCAGTGCATCATGGGAACAGGGCAGACCAAACTACCAAGCCAATTCTTCACCAGAAAGGAGACAAGCTACCGGGGACCGGTTTCTGGCATTTCAGCCTCTTCGGCCCGGCTTGCTTGAATCCTGATGGAGCAGTGAGAAAGGGACTCATGTCTGAGTATACCCTGCCACACCTATAGTGGCCAAAAACGATACAGAAAAGGGGGTGGTGATGAACAGAGTGTCTGAATTAAGCAGACCACTCTTACCCAGTCCAAAGATCAGGGCTTGATCCATCACCGTTATTTATCTCACTGCCCCATCCCAGCTCAGAACCTGGCTATATGCAAATTAGTCTGTCCCTGGCCCAGTGCATCATGGGAACAGGGCAGACCAAACTACCAAGCCAATTCTTCACCAGAAAGGAGACAAGCTACCGGGGACCGGTTTCTGGCATTTCAGCCTCTTCGGCCCGGCTTGCTTGAATCCTGATGGAGCAGTGAGAAAGGGACTCATGTCTGAGTATACCCTGCCACACCTATAGTGGCCAAAAACGATACAGAAAAGGGGGTGGTGATGAACAGAGTGTCTGAATTAAGCAGACCACTCTTACCCAGTCCAAAGATCAGGGCTTGATCCATCACCGTTATTTATCTCACTGCCCCATCCCAGCTCAGAACCTGGCTATATGCAAATTAGTCTGTCCCTGGCCCAGTGCATCATGGGAACAGGGCAGACCAAACTACCAAGCCAATTCTTCACCAGAAAGGAGACAAGCTACCGGGGACCGGTTTCTGGCATTTCAGCCTCTTCGGCCCGGCTTGCTTGAATCCTGATGGAGCAGTGAGAAAGGGACTCATGTCTGAGTATACCCTGCCACACCTATAGTGGCCAAAAACGATACAGAAAAGGGGGTGGTGATGAACAGAGTGTCTGAATTAAGCAGACCACTCTTACCCAGTCCAAAGATCAGGGCTTGATCCATCACCGTTATTTATCTCACTGCCCCATCCCAGCTCAGAACCTGGCTATATGCAAATTAGTCTGTCCCTGGCCCAGTGCATCATGGGAACAGGGCAGACCAAACTACCAAGCCAATTCTTCACCAGAAAGGAGACAAGCTACCGGGGACCGGTTTCTGGCATTTCAGCCTCTTCGGCCCGGCTTGCTTGAATCCTGATGGAGCAGTGAGAAAGCGACTCATGTCTGAGTATACCCTGCCACACCTATAGTGGCCAAAAACGATACAGAAAAGGGGGTGGTGATGAACAGAGTGTCTGAATTAAGCAGACCACTCTTACCCAGTCCAAAGATCAGAGCTTGATCCATCACCGTTATTTATCTCACTGCCCCATCCCAGCTCAGAACCTGGCTATATGCAAATTAGTCTGTCCCTGGCCCAGTGCAGCATGGGAACAGGGCAGACCAAACTACCAAGCCAATTCTTCACCAGAAAGGAGACAAGCTACCGGGGACCGGTTTCTGGCATTTCAGCCTCTTCGGCCCGGCTTGCTTGAATCCTGATGGAGCAGTGAGAAAGGGACTCATGTCTGAGTATACCCTGCCACACCTATAGTGGCCAAAAACGATACAGAAAAGGGGGTGGTGATGGACAGAGTGTCTGAATTAAGCAGAACACTCCTACCCAGTCCAAAGATCAGGGCTTGATCCATCACCGTTATTTATCTCACTGCCCCATCCCAGCTCAGAACCTGGCTATATGCAAATTAGTCTGTCCCTGGCCCAGTGCATCATGGGAACAGGGCAGACCAAACTACCAAGCCAATTCTTCACCAGAAAGGAGACAAGCTACCGGGGACCGGTTTCTGGCATTTCAGCCTCTTCGGCCCGGCTTGCTTGAATCCTGATGGAGCAGTGAGAAAGGGACTCATGTCTGAGTATACCCTGCCACACCTATAGTGGCCAAAAACGATACAGAAAAAAGGGGGTGGTGATGAACAGAGTGTCTGAATTAAGCAGACCACTCTTACCCAGTCCAAAGATCAGGGCTTGATCCATCACCGTTATTTATCTCACTGCCCCATCCCAGCTCAGAACCTGGCTATATGCAAATTAGTCTGTCCCTGGCCCAGTGCATCATGGGAACAGGGCAGACCAAACTACCAAGCCAATTCTTCACCAGAAAGGAGACAAGCTACCGGGGACCGGTTTCTGGCATTTCAGCCTCTTCGGCCCGGCTTGCTTGAATCCTGATGGAGCAGTGAGAAAGGGACTCATGTCTGAGTATACCCTGCCACACCTATAGTGGCCAAAAACGATACAGAAAAGGGGGTGGTGATGAACAGAGTGTCTGAATTAAGCAGACCACTCTTACCCAGTCCAAAGATCAGGGCTTGATCCATCACCGTTATTTATCTCACTGCCCCATCCCAGCTCAGAACCTGGCTATATGCAAATTAGTCTGTCCCTGGCCCAGTGCATCATGGGAACAGGGCAGACCAAACTACCAAGCCAATTCTTCACCAGAAAGGAGACAAAAAACGGTGATGGATCAAGCCCTGATCTTTTGACTGGGTAGGAGTGTTCTGCTTAATTCAGATACTCTGTCCATCACCACCCCCTTTATGAATCGTTTTGGCCACCATAAGTGTGGAAGGGTATGCTCAGATGTGAGTCCCTTGCTCCCTGCACCATCAGGATTCAAGCAAGCCGGGCCGAAGACGGCTGTAATGCCAGAAACCGGTCCCCGGAAGCTTGTTTCCTTTCCAGTAAAGAATTGGCTTGGTAGTTTGGTCTGCCCTGTTCCCATGATGCACTGGGCCAGGGTCAGACTAATTTGCTTGTAGCCAGGTTCTGAGCTGGGATGGTGCAGTGAGCTAAAAAACGGTGATGGATCAAGCCCTGATCTTTTGACTGGGTAGGAGTGTTCTGCTTAATTCAGATACTCTGTCCATCACCACCCCCTTTATGAATCGTTTTGGCCACCATAAGTGTGGAAGGGTATGCTCAGATGTGAGTCCCTTGCTCCCTGCACCATCAGGATTCAAGCAAGCCGGGCCGAAGACGGCTGTAATGCCAGAAACCGGTCCCCGGAAGCTTGTTTCCTTTCCAGTGAAGAATTGGCTTGGTAGTTTGGTCTGCCCTGTTCCCATGATGCACTGGGCCAGGGTCAGACTAATTTGCTTGTAGCCAGGTTCTGAGCTGGGATGGTGCAGTGAGCTAAAAAACGGTGATGGATCAAGCCCTGATCTTTTGACTGGGTAGGAGTGTTCTGCTTAATTCAGATACTCTGTCCATCACCACCCCCTTTATGAATCGTTTTGGCCACCATAAGTGTGGATGGGTATGCTCAGATGTGAGTCCCTTGCTCCCTGCACCATCAGGATTCAAGCAAGCCGGGCCGAAGACGGCTGTAATGCTAGAAACCGGTCCCCGGAAGCTTGTTTCCTTTCCAGTAAAGAATTGGCTTGGTAGTTTGGTCTGCCCTGTTCCCATGATGCACTGGGCCAGGGTCAGACTAATTTGCTTGTAGCCAGGTTCTGAGCTGGGATGGTGCAGTGAGCTAAAAAACGGTGATGGATCAAGCCCTGATCTTTTGACTGGGTAGGAGTGTTCTGCTTAATTCAGATACTCTGTCCATCACCACCCCCTTTATGAATCGTTTTGGCCACCATAAGTGTGGAAGGGTATGCTCAGATGTGAGTCCCTTGCTCCCTGCACCATCAGGATTCAAGCAAGCCGGGCCGAAGACGGCTGTAATGCCAGAAACCGGTCCCCGGAAGCTTGTTTCCTTTCCAGTAAAGAATTGGCTTGGTAGTTTGGTCTGCCCTGTTCCCATGATGCACTGGGCCAGGGTCAGACTAATTTGCTTGTAGCCAGGTTCTGAGCTGGGATGGTGCAGTGAGCTAAAAAACGGTGATGGATCAAGCCCTGATCTTTTGACTGGGTAGGAGTGTTCTGCTTAATTCAGATACTCTGTCCATCACCACCCCCTTTATGAATCGTTTTGGCCACCATAAGTGTGGAAGGGTATGCTCAGATGTGAGTCCCTTGCTCCCTGCACCATCAGGATTCAAGCAAGCCGGGCCGAAGACGGCTGTAATGCCAGAAACCGGTCCCCGGAAGCTTGTTTCCTTTCCAGTAAAGAATTGGCTTGGTAGTTTGGTCTGCCCTGTTCCCATGATGCACTGGGCCAGGGTCAGACTAATTTGCTTGTAGCCAGGTTCTGAGCTGGGATGGTGCAGTGAGCTAAAAAACGGTGATGGATCAAGCCCTGATCTTTTGACTGGGTAGGAGTGTTCTGCTTAATTCAGTTACTCTGTCCATCACCACCCCCTTTATGAATCGTTTTGGCCACCATAAGTGTGGAAGGGTATGCTCAGATGTGAGTCCCTTGCTCCCTGCACCATCAGGATTCAAGCAAGCCGGGCCGAAGACGGCTGTAATGCCAGAAACCGGTCCCCGGAAGCTTGTTTCCTTTCCAGTAAAGAATTGGCTTGGTAGTTTGGTCTGCCCTGTTCCCATGATGCACTGGGCCAGGGTCAGACTAATTTGCTTGTAGCCAGGTTCTGAGCTGGGATGGTGCAGTGAGCTAAAAAACGGTGATGGATCAAGCCCTGATCTTTTGACTGGGTAGGAGTGTTCTGCTTAATTCAGATACTCTGTCCATCACCACCCCCTTTATGAATCGTTTTGGCCACCATAAGTGTGGAAGGGTATGCTCAGATGTGAGTCCCTTGCTCCCTGCACCATCAGGATTCAAGCAAGCCGGGCCGAAGACGGCTGTAATGCCAGAAACCGGTCCCCGGAAGCTTGTTTCCTTTCCAGTAAAGAATTGGCTTGGTAGTTTGGTCTGCCATGTTCCCATGATGCACTGGGCCAGGGTCAGACTAATTTGCTTGTAGCCAGGTTCTGAGCTGGGATGGTGCAGTGAGCTAAAAAACGGTGATGGATCAAGCCCTGATCTTTTGACTGGGTAGGAGTGTTCTGCTTAATTCAGATACTCTGTACATCACCACCCCCTTTATGAATCGTTTTGGCCACCATAAGTGTGGAAGGGTATGCTCAGATGTGAGTCTCTTGCTCCCTGCACCATCAGGATTCAAGCAAGCCGGGCCGAAGACGGCTGTAATGCCAGAAACCGGTCCCCGGAAGCTTGTTTCCTTTCCAGTAAAGAATTGGCTTGGTAGTTTGGTCTGCCCTGTTCCCATGATGCACTGGGCCAGGGTCAGATTAATTTGCTTGTAGCCAGGTTCTGAGCTGGGATGGTGCAGTGAGCTAAAAAACGGTGATGGATCAAGCCCTGATCTTTTGACTGGGTAGGAGTGTTCTGCTTAATTCAGATACTCTGTCCATCACCACCCCCTTTATGAATCGTTTTGGCCACCATAAGTGTGGAAGGGTATGCTCAGATGTGAGTCCCTTGCTCCCTGCACCATCAGGATTCAAGCAAGCCGGGCCGAAGACGGCTGTAATGCCAGAAACCGGTCCCCGGAAGCTTGTTTCCTTTCTAGTAAAGAATTGGCTTGGTAGTTTGGTCTGCCCTGTTCCCATGATGCACTGGGCCAGGGTCAGACTAATTTGCTTGTAGCCAGGTTCTGAGCTGGGATGGTGCAGTGAGATAAAAAACGGTAATGGATCAAGCCCTGATCTTTTGACTGGGTAGGAGTATTCTGCTTAATTCAGATACTCTGTCCATCACCACCCCCTTTATGAATCGTCCTACGACAATCATCACTATTGTGGGCCGCTGCAGCTGAGGACTTGTGTCGCTGAGTGCCCGCATTTGCCGTCCTACAAGAATTATCGCTATTCTGGGGCGCTGCAGCTGAGGAGCTGTGCTTCTGAGTGCCCGCATTAGTCACCACTTCGAGGATCTTGTTATCACCTGTGTGTGCCGCTGGGTGCCCGCCTTTGCTGTGCTACTAAAATCCTCGCTATCGCGGTCCGCTGCCGCTGAGGAGCTGTGCCGCTGAGTGCCCGCATTTGCTGTGCTACGAGGCTCATCGCTATTGTGGGCCGCTGCAGCTGAGGAGCTGTGCAGCTGAGTGACCGCATTTACTGTGCTACAAGGATCATCGCTATCGTGGGCCGCTGCAGCTGGGGAGCTGTGCAGCTGAGTGCCCGCATTTGCCATCCTATGAGAATCATCGCTATCGCTATTGTAGGCCTCTACAGCTGAGGAGCTGTGCCGCTGAGTGCCCACATTTGCTGTCCTGCGAGAATCATTGCTATCGCTATTGTGGGCTGCTGCAGCTGAGAAGCTGTGTTGCTGAGTGCCCGCACTAGTCACCACTTCGAGGATCTTGTTATCACCTGAGAGTGCCACTGGTTGCCGGCCTTTACGCCCCGTCCCAGGATTACCGTGAGTACACACCGTGGATCGCTACAGCTAGGAGCTATGGCTGCTGCGAGTCCACCTGTCATCACCACGGGTTCCTTGTGAGGCTGCATGCCGTGCCCCTTTAAACCTCAGGTACATTGTGCATCACTGGGCCGCGGAAACCCCAGCCTCGAACTGAGTTAGTTTCACACGTTTTTGAGTGCTTTTATAGCTTTTTAAGTGATCGCTTTTGAGCCTTGTGTTAAGCTTAGATAAAGATACTTATTTTTCTAGAACTGCTTGTGGTGTCCATTTGTAGCGTCTTTCCTGCGTTATTGTGTATGGTCAAGGGTTGAGCAGGGGTTATCAAAGGCTGTAGCATCCTTACTCTGACTTAGGAAGAAAGATCCCTATTTGGACCTCAGCGCCAGCCGCTGCCAAATGGAGATTCCCATTTCTAACATTAGGTCTAGACTTATCCAAATAGGTCTGGAGCATGGTCCCATCCATCTTATTCCAGTCTTTGTAATAATTTGAGTGGGCTCTGTCTGCAGCCACCACTGGTACTATAGGGAAAGAATAATTATAAAGGATGATTGAGTGATCTGTCCAGGTACGAAGCTGGATGTTTGTTACTATCAAGCTCGGTAGAGATGTAAAAATTCCATTTAGTGTGTGTCCTGCCTCATATGTGAGTTTACGCACCAATTGCGAAAGCCCAACAGATTCAAAAGGATCTAAAAGGGCAGCAGTGTCTCTGTTTGTTAAATCCCCTATATATAAATTAAAATCTCCCAGAAAGAGAAGTTGTTTGTGTTTAAAAAAGGTTCAATCGGGGGTCTACATTATTGACAAATGAGCTTCTAGAACCAGGGGGGCGATATAAGAGGACACCTCAGTGCCAGGGCAAAATTAAGTGCCTCGCAATGGGGGTTGGGGACTGAGGAAAAAGTTGCTCTAAACCATTCACAGTAGATCACAGCTAGCCCACCACCCCTCCTAATGGACCTATCCAGCCTGATAGATATAAATCTTAAAGGTACTGCTGTTACATAATCTGGGTCCGACGCTGTGTCTTCCCTGGTTTCTGTGAGGAATAGGATATTCAAGTTATAGCGGGATATGATGCTTGCTATTTCATATTTGGATAGAGATCTCACTTTGATAAAACCACAATATACCTCAGCCTTTGCTGAATTTTTGAGCAGTTTACTTAAAGGCCTCACACCTGACATAAGAACTCTCCTGGCCAGCTCTTCAGCCAGGAGTAAAAAAAACAATAACACACAACTCTGCCTCTGCCCCTTTAGCAGAGGATTGTTACCCACAGTAAGTTTGCAGCAGGCTGGTCCAGAGATACTATTGGCCATGTCACGTACTTCTTTTCCTGAGTATGTAACACATTCTGCCATTGTTTGACCAGGGTTCCTGGCCCTGGGCCCGGCCGGGTGCAGACGGGCTATTCTTTAGCACGCGGGCCCGATGGGCTCATGCGCATCAGCATGGTTTCAGTAATCGGAGGCGGGACAGAGACTAGACTGCTCACCACCGGAACCAGAACTAATCCTGTGGTTCCTGAAACTTTACAGGCAGCTGGTCACCTGTGTCCACTTCAAGGGTACACC
Source organism: Lissotriton helveticus (assembly GCF_964261635.1). Lineage (NCBI taxonomy): Eukaryota > Metazoa > Chordata > Amphibia > Caudata > Salamandridae > Lissotriton > Lissotriton helveticus. Next base: position 1,793,326,314 of record NC_136068.1, read on the forward strand.
AGGTAGTCTGACTGGGTGTCAAAGAAAAGAGATCACGAAACCGACAGATAACTTACTTGTCGGCTATCTGTTGATCAATGAGGGCATCTGCCAAGACTACTCCTTCAATTGATCCATGAGCAGGTTTGTGTGAGAAGAGTTCAAGGAGGGGGTCACTCTCATCCTCCTCTCCCTCATCAGTAGCCATGAGCAAGCTCATGTCAGACCTGTCAACAAAAGGTTTCAGTTGGTTAACATGAAGTACCCTGTGGCGACTTCTAGGAGTACCTAGGCCTAATAGGTGACCTCACATTTTTCCCCAATATTGTGTGGCGGCCACTCCACTTGTCTTGGAGAGCTGCTGGATCCACAGGTCTAACACCCACACTTTATGTCTTGGATGGTAAACCGTCCGTACAGTCGTTTGGTAATGGCAAGCTTTCTAAAGCTCCTGGCTGGCCTCAAAGTTTTTGCTGGCCTTCTTGATGTACTCAGAGATGCGAGAACGCATGCCCAGTACATAGTCTACTATGTCCTGTTTAGGAGGCTTGAGGGGTTGTTCCCATCCTTCTTTAACTAGCCATAATGGACCCCTAACTGGATGTCCAAACAAAGGTTCAAATGGCCTGTTTCCTACCCCCTTCTGAGGAACCTTTCTTTTGGCAAAGAGAAGGCAAGGTAATAAGACATCCCAGTTTCTTCTCAGTTTTTCTGGGAGTCCAATGATCATACCTTTGAGGGATTTGTTGAACTTTTCAACAAGCCCATTGCCTTGAGGTTGCGTGGGTGTGGTGAACTTGTAGCTGACGCCACACTCTTTTCACACAGCTTTGATGGAGGAAGACTTGAAGTTGGCACCTCTGTCTGACAATACCTCCTTAGTAAACCCAACTCTGGAAAAGATTCCCAGGAGGGCCTTAGCCCCTGCAGGAGCTGTAATGAACCTAAGGGGAATGGCCTCTGGGTATCTAGTGGCATGGTTCACAACCGGCTGTATGACATTACAACGCATGCTTTTACCACGCATGCCTTTACAACGCGGTATTTACAACGCATGCCTTTACAACGCATAGTGCTTTGGGGCGCTGGATAGTGAAATGTTTAATTTACTATTCCAACTCCAGTCCCCGTGGATAGTAGGGAAGGTGTTGGATAGTAAATTAAACATATTCCCTATCCTAGAGCGCCCCCCAGCGCAATGCGCTGTAATGGTTTGCGTTGTAAAAGTTGCGTCGTAAAGGCACTGCGTGGTAAAAGTTGCGTTGTAAAGGATGTTTCCCTTCACAACCACAAGAATAAAAAGATGTCCTGTTGGGGGGATTAAGGAACCTGTAGTGTCTATCCCTACCCTCTCAAAGATAACCCAATCACAGGTAGTGGGCATAAGGGGGCATTTGAAGTGCCACCTGACTTACTACTGGCTTGGCATGTGACACAGAAGCAACAAAACTCGGTGGTATCTTCATTTCCTGCTTCCTCGGCAGCTGCGAGGGGCAGGCCTTCTGCTCCAGACTCAGTTTTTACCTGGGAGGAGGATAACCCTTTTTATGCTTCCTGCTCCTTCTCTTGGAATTTGGCTGGTCCATTTTTCATAATGCAGGGCTCCGTCACTGTCTAAGTTCTTGGCCTGAGCCCTAGTGACAGCAAAGACCCTGGCTGAAATTCATAGCATTTCTGCAAGGGTCCTAAATTCCACTTCAGACCAGGCTGAACTTTACAAATCATTGCCCAGGAGACATTCTACGAGTAGGTCCGAGGAAACAGCGACTCTGTTAGGGCCAGTTACCTCTACCCGGCAGAGATTGACAACTGCCATGAGATAATCTGTCCAGACATTGTTAGCATTGATCACTTGGCAAATCTGACCAAGTAGAATCTGTTCAGGAGACAAACGTTTCTCTGTCATCATAGTGACACTGACGCCTGTGTCCCTGTAAGCTTCAGCATCCTGTGTATTGATAAGAGGCTGTTGTCTGTATCTGTCCATGTTAGTGGGACTTACAACAAGAATAGCAAGATCAATGTCACCTTTACAGACTAAGGCAGCCTAAGTGGGTGTCCTGACTAGCCCACAACCCACTTCAATACCCAAGGTGAACCCAGCTGCATTCTTGGAGCACTAGATGGTTTAGGAGTAGTAGTAGTGGTGCTAGGTTTAGGGCAGCTGGAATCTTTTGCTCTATAGCCTTTTTCATTACATAAATATCACCAAGGTTTCTTAGCGGAGGATGAAGAGGAATGGGACCTATCCCCAGAGGAAACATTTTGGGGACCTTCTGAAGACTTTCTTTTCTTTAGATTTCTACCCACCTTTCTCTTAGGACTTAGCAGAATCTTGCTTCTTCTGGTCACCACCACCATGAGACCATTGTTTCACCCTGGTGTGAACCCGTTTGTCTGCCTTCCTTCCCATTTCTTGGGGAGATGTCAGATCCTAGTCCACCAGGTACTGGGTCAGGTGCTAGTTCTGACAGTTATTTAGGATGTGCTCCCTCATTTGTAAATTGTACAATCCTTCATAATCATGTACTTTAAACCCATGAAGCCAGCCTTCCAGAGCCTTAATAGCACTATTGAATATATCTACCCAGTCTCAAGTGTGTGCCTTTTGTGTTGCTCTAAATCTCACACCTAATTACTCAGTGGTTAACTCAACCCCATCTATGAGTGTACTCTTCAATGCTTTGTAGTTATCAGCATGCTCTTCCCTCACAGTTAGGAATTTGTGTCTACTTTTATTTGTAAAGGAGAGTCACAGGATAGGTGCCACTGCCCATGAAGGACCTTCTGTACCTTTCAGAGCCTCTCTAGATCAGTGATCGACTTATAGATGTCATCACCTTCCTGGTAAGTAGGGACACTCCTGCTTAAGCTCCCATTGTCAAATGAGGATTCCCTTACCCTAGGTTCACTAGTGCTGCCACCATGGGATTGTACTCCCAAATTCTTCCTAGCTTTCTGACTTCTAGGGTCTCCTTATCTAGGGCCTACTGCTCTTTCTTCAAATTTGAGTAAGTGGTATTCCCTTTCTAAGGAGTCCTCCCTCATGCTAGAGATGGAGGTCCCACTGAAGTGGAAGAGGAGGTTGATTTAACTTAGGAGGACCTGGACCTCCTCTATACTCTTTGTACGATCCCAGGAGAAATAAAGGGAGACCTACCTCTAGGGCCTCCCTCTGTACCAGTACTATTCCCTGGAGGACTACTGTTACCCAGTGAGGGATCCTCAGACTCCTCCTGGTCCAGCTTAGAAATGGGGTCAAGTGGGTAGGATACCCCTGACACCTCCTCTGGAGCATCACCACCGATACCCAAGTCATCCTGCCCCTCTGACCTACCAGGATTTTGGAGGTCACCCTGCAGGATCATCTCTAAGAGATATTATTTGATAGGGATTGCTACCAGTCCTAAGTTTCGTAGATGTGCACAGGGTCCTTTGTTCCTGGAACCGAAGACCATTGTATCTAGAGGGTTGAGCCCCACTGGACTCACCAACCTGAGACATGGTACTAGGTGTAGTGTGGTGTAGTGTACCTACCTACTCTAATGATTCCAAAGATTGGATAAAGGGTTGTTCTAAGATCCTTGGCAATCAATCCAAAATGTTCAGTAGAACTTACTTGATAAAGTATTTATATGTGCCTAGCTAGTGATGGTTTCTCATGGAACATTCACTTGATAAAGTGGTAAAAGAGTGTAGGCTTTAATCCCAACCACTGTGCACCAATGTTGGAGGCTGCCTTAGTATATTGTGCACACTTAAAAGAGTGATGCACCTTGCACTAATCCAAGCAACTCTTATGGTGATTTTAGTGGTCTTTGATAACTTTAGGCTCTCAAAGTGGTAGCTGTGGAGTGCACCTTCAGACCTATCTTGAGTGTTAAGCAGCTTGTTTTACCACATTTAATCAGTAGTGTAAATTAGATTTTAAAAAACACAATTTTTATACAAATATGTCTACGCATTGCATTACACAACCACTATCACATTGGTATATCTCCTAGCTGGAGAGATCAACAGTACACATAAAAATGCTTCAACAAAATCAGGTAAGTAGCACAAATATACACTGGTCTCCAAGGGGAGACCAAACCATATACTAAAGAAGTGGAATGCCAACTGCAAAGAAGAATGGAACTTAGACCAAAGGACTCATAGGACCTGGAAGAACCATGACCCATCCAAGGTAAGTACCCAGGAATCCCACGGAGGCTGTGTGCTGAGTGGAAACACAGGTGTGTGCCCAAAGGAAGTCAATGGAGAAGTTGCTTTTGCAGTTTTAAAGACAAAATACCCTTTCTAGATGACCTCGAAGAAACCGTCTGTAGGTCGGAAGGTTGAAGAGCCACCCCACCCATGGATGCCACATGAACCAGTATATCTGCACAAGGTAAGCCAGGTGCATAAAGGTGAACTGACATCACAACCTCCTGTAGACGACAATGGTGTCTTCATTGATGGAGTCTTGGTTCCAGGCAAAGTCCCACGAAGTCCAAGTGTCCACGCAGTCGAAAAGGGTCTTGGTTTCAGGGGCAAGTCTTGTTCCATGAAGACTCTGAGGACCCACCCATGAGAGAGCCCATAAATACCCAAAAGGGTTAGAACGACTGGACAAAAGGGAGGATGCTCCTCTGTCCTTTGTCCAGTTTCATGCTAGAGCAGGAAGCAAGGTTTCTTGAACTGGCTCAAATTGGAGTATGCAAGGAGGGTACTGTGGTAGCAAAAATGCTCCACAAGTTACAATTGTGAAGACTCTTTATTGGAGCATCCACTCATCTCTCAACTCCGGCATCAACTGCCTTTACACACATTTGGAATTAAGAACCCAACTTGCATCTCAACACATGACATAACACACCTAGTTACTAAGCTAGGCTGTATATTACAGTGTTCCAAAACTGTGAAGAACTAGGAATTCTTTGCATCTAACATTCTTCTACATTACTACATACCTTCCTTATAAGAAAAATAAATAAACAATTAAAAATTAATGATACAGAATTGTAAGTAAAATATTAACCGTACTTACAGTTTCTAAGTGTATCAACTTGTACAATTAATACAATATAAAATTCACAAATCTTTTAGGTAAACACCTCTTTCTAACCTGCAAATTAGAACTATTAGATAAGCCATCTGATTCATAGTTTGGAGATCCCATATATATATTTTTTAAACAATTTTTATTGATAAAGTAAATGAAAGGGTACAATGCATTGTTAGAACAATCTTTGGGTCCCCAGAAAAAGTTTACCAAATGCAGCTCATAAAGTGCACAGTGTGCACAGCCCACCTCCTCACATCCCAACAGAAATGGAAGAAACATCTCAACCTGGCAGCAACTTACATTTAGACCGAATGCTGTACCTAGTGTGAGTCCACCCCACTCGGCTTTGTGTAATAGAACATGCATATCAGTCTCGTTAGGGCGGGAGTATGTCATCAAAACCAGAAACTTCCAATATTTGGCGTCTATCACGCTGTAATTCAATGGTAGGGGATATCGCCTCTATATTTGTTCCACCTCCCCCACTTATGGTCCCATTTCTTTGGACACCCTCTGTGCTTAAAGACGTCTTTCTCAGCTATCATTGCTCTGTCAATGTCGATCACCCAGTCGCTCAAGTATGGGGCCTACGCCACCCCGCATTTCTGCGCTATATTTCATTTCGCGATGGACCACCCAGTTAAAGTCCATGTCTGTTCAGCCTGTGTGAGGTCCGTGGCTTCCCACATGTTGAGGGGACATAGTTGGGGGGTAGCCTTTAGAGATTTACCACACGCTCTCTCCATCTGCTTCGTGATCTTTTCCCAGTATTGTCGCATCTTGGGGCACTCTGAAAGAACGTGAAAGAAGGTGCCCGGTAGGTTGCAGCGCCGGAGGCACACAGGGTCAGGTCTTCTACCCATTTTAAACAAGGTTCGCACGTCGAAGTAGACGCGGTGTAGGATTTTTAGTTGGACCAGGCGCAGTCGTAGTGGGATGGCCACCTCTTTAGGGGAAGCCAGCGCACCGCGCCAATCCTCATCCTCAATGTCTCCCAGGTTCACCTCCCAGCTCTGGCGCAAATGGATCATGGGATCAGAACTGTTGTTTAGTAATTTCTTATAGGTGAGGGATATGGCTTTTGAGGGCATCTGGTCAAGTACCAGCCTATCCTCCAACGGGGTGGATGCAGGCAAAGGGCCGCCCCTAGGTAAGGCAGTGGCGATTGCATGGCTGATCTGTAGGTATCTGAAGGCCTCAGAGTGAGCAAGTTGATACTTAGCCTGCATATCAGCAAATGTTGCTAGTTTACCCCTCACCCACATATCCCCTACCATTGAAATCCCTATCATGTCCCACCTATCAAAGCCAGGGGATTTGCTAAGCTGACCCAACATGTTGGGCCCCCAAAGAGGCGTGGCCTTGGTGAGTGTGTTGTTCCAACCCCATTTTTTGTTAACCCTGTGTGAAATCTCTACTGTGCGTGTCGTGGGCCGCATGAGGTGAGGTTTGCGGGGGTTTGTTTAGAGCACTCTACTGTATCCACCCCGTCCCAGGAGCCAACGGTCAGTGCGAAGGTTCGTGTCATCATGCTCACCGTGCGCCCACTTATTAATTGCAATCAATTGACAGGCTTGGTAATGTAGCTTTATATCTGGCAATGCAATGCCACCCTTGTACCATCCCATCGTTAACTTTTTAATTACTATGCTGGGGCATGTCCCTCCCATACCGGCAAAATAGGTATCAGGGATCAAATTGGGGAATTTTTGCAGCACATAGAGGAAGCGCGGCAGCGCCAGCATTTTAAAAAGAGCGGCCCGTCCCAGGAGAGTAAATGTTAAATGTGTTAAATGTTGTATACTTGTAAAGCGCACGGCTGCCCCAGCAAAGGGGCGTCCCGGCGCTGTATACCGCTGGGGAACCCATCCTGGCTTTCCCTGTGAGATGGTCCCTCCTGGGCATCTCCAAGGTGAAGACAAGCATCCCCGGCGCTGATGGGGCCGTAAGTGGAGATTAAGCAAGCTATTGCTCAGAGTTGCTGAGTGGGATCCATGGTTAGAGTAGGCACCAAGGCGAGAATTATCGAGTCCGCTGACCATGGCCCAAGACCCTGCCGCGTCAGGAATCGAACCCTGGTCCCGGGCCGACCTCTGCTTCCGGGTCTGCCGCCTCTAACCAGTGAGCCACACCACTCCACTAGTAAGGGGGAGAGACTGCCAGTGCTTGACGTCAGATCGAAGGCAGGTCAAGGGCATGAGCAAGTTGGAACCGTGGAATAGGACCGGGTCTGGGGTGATGAATCCTTGAAGCCTTGTGAAGCCACTGGTATGCTATATCCCTTATGGTTACGCCGTGTATCACCCCATAGGACATATAGCTGTGACTTAGCCCAATTGATAGTGTAGCCCGAGTGGGCACCAAATATACGGAAAATATGGAGGACTTTATTAAAAGACCATGCAGGAGAAGCTAGGATATCATCCACATATAGGGAGCAGTCTTCATGGTTCTTTGTCTATTTCAGACCTCTAATCACCGGATCCCCCGGATCCAAACCGCCAAGGGCTCCAGCACTAGTGCAAAGAGAAGGGGTGAAAGGGGGCACCCCTGTCTGGTGCCCCGCCACAGTGGAAATGATCCAGATACGTTGTTGTTGACAACCACCTGCGCAGAAGAGATCCCACATTTTTTACTTCCACAGTGTCACTGCTAAAATGAGGAACATTGTAATTATTACATTCTTTCTGCATAGAAATATTGACTTTGCCCAACCTGGATAAACTCCACCATGAGAAATTGCTTAGAGAGACTAATGTTTTTCCAAGTTTCGAAACTTCAAATTCTCCAGAAAACTTAGAATAGCCTTTCTTTACATGTAAAGATGGCTTGATTTTAACTCTATTGCCTAGAGTCAACCGTTTCTGTTTACAAACTCTCCCTTCCATCATGTTCTTTACTTTTTTTAATACAATTTCCATTCACTAAGTTGTAAATTTTTTAAGATCAACCATATTCTCTTTTGGCTTCAACCACCTAGGATTTATCTCTTGTCTAGGTTTTCTTCATTTAAGTAAACAAATGATGAAAATGTGTTCGTACAATGTGGTGTACAATGGTAAGAACAAATAAGATCCGCTACATGTTTTCTAACATCCAAGCGTGCTGTTGTGGAAAAGTAAATTTTGCCATGTTCTGTGTCCCTACGTGTCCTCCATCTTATGTTATGTGTGCATGATTAATATGCATATGTATTCCCCCTGTTCGATTTAAGATGCAATTATAGTTGTGTCCATCTCTAGTATGCCAGTTTCCAGTTCTCGTGAATACTATGAATATCAGGCCTATGTAAAGTTACGTTGCCACGTTTCCCAGTGTGCACGTTATTTCATTGAAAAGTCCCCGTTTCTAGGCCTCAGAAGGGCCCGGACACCAGATTCAGCTCCTGTCTCCTGAACCCTCGCTGAGGAGCGATACAGCCCCTACCTGTATCCTCGACCCTTCACTTACTTCCTGCCTCACAGTGCCCGGCTCAGCCTGACTCTGCCTGTTAGTCTGCCAAGAGTATGTTATGATTCTAGTTATCAGTCCAGCCCTCCTTCTCTGCATTCCTAAGCTACTGAATCGCATCAATAGTTTCCGTCACAGTCTAGCCTTTACGTCTCCATGTAAGAGAAATACTGTATTTAATGGTCATTTAATATTCCTCAACACGCACTACATGTAGAATAATGCATGCTCCAGTCTTAGAGTCCGTTAGCCTCTCCCCTCCTGACTCTTAGTTTATATCAACATGTCCTCTAAACATCAGATACTAGATAGGGTTTAGGTACATGTCGCCCTGACTCTCCAGACTTCAGTCTCTACTCCTAGCACAGAGTTCATAGCCCCCAGCTTTTCCTAGTAACACGTCATTGTCAGCTTGCGCGCACCATTAGGTTAGAGGTCCCGGCTCCTTAGGTAGCCCCCTCCATGCTTCCGCCCCATTTATGACATATTCTGTTACGTTTACATCACATGTCTATGTACACGCCTCTTGTTACACCTACTTTCACCCTTATCTTTCGCGACTGCTATTGACCACACCCACTGCTCCGCCTATCGTATGTATTGTAATGCAATTGTTTTAGTATATATATACTTGTGTACTGTTATTAAAATGTTACGCCGATCCTGATCCAGCCCCCGGCAGCGCTGCCATCCCATTCCTGTGCAGGTTGTCCTGTTCCTGTCCTTTATGCTGTATTAAACCTGCAAACTCCTACTACCTCGAATCTTGACTCTTATTTATTGAGCTATCTGTTATTACTATGTCCAGTAAAACCTAGATCCGGTATTATTTATTTATATACCACATAATGGCGCCCGAATAGGGACTTGCCCTTTCCCCACGCGCCGGTGAAGCCACGCCGGCCCCCTGACCCTCTGCAGCCGTGACGGAACCATACCGTGCACGTGCAGATATTTCTGCTTCAAGTATCCCTCAGGCCCACGGAGGAGACGGAGGTGGCGGTCCAGCATCCAGACGAGGCGGTGGAGGAACGCGGCGAGTCCCGACCAGAGCCCAAGCCGAGAGTCCAAGGTCCGAGGTATCCGGAGGCCCACCCGTAACTGAAGTCCGAAGTTCGTCCGTCCGGCGTCGAAGCAGTCGAAGCAGTCCAGTCCAGTCCGAGGCCTTCCGTTCTTGCTGCCCGGTGAGTACCATTGCTGGGGTAGTATCTAGACAGGGTCAATCTAAATTGACTCTGGTCCGTGGGTTGGTGGTACACAGATCCAAAACGAAGTGTCCACTTTGGTGGATGCGGGTCCTAACGTGTCTCTTTATGAGACCGGTGAGTTTCGTACTGTTTTAGCAGTGCATCTAGTTTCTGTTCTAGTCAGTTCTGTTCTCGAGAAATTCATGTATTCTGTTTTCAGTATTCCAGGTAGTATTCTGTTCGAACTGATATTTTAAATGTTCTTCATGTATTTTAATGTCGTGGTATGAATGTGGAGTAATTATCGTGTTCATTGTGTATTGTATTGTGTCCAGATTACAGTTCAGTCATGCCGTTATTTTCCAGACTACGTCAGTTAAGAACTAGAAAAGGTCTGTTAGAAGAAGCAGTTCCTGTCCCGCCTAGGGACAGTCCAGGTCATTTTATGTATCAGAAGCATGGCATAAGTGCCATATTATATCTAGATTTATGGGTAGAGTATACCAAACAGTTAGAAGAAAAGTATAGATGGCCCGTATCGGGTACATGGGATGCCGAGTGCATCATGCGAGTAGAAGAAGCATTATGGAAAAAGAAAGCCAGACAGTCACAGAAAGATGCCATTGAGTTATGGCGCAAAGAATCTCATAAAAGAACCGAAAAAGAAATCAGAAAGTCAGAATTAAGTAGAGAATCTTTAGAACGAGCCCAAGAAAGGGAACTAATCGAGATAGGTGAACGAGTCAAAACTGAACAGTCAGATAGACAGAGGCATGCCCTCATTAAGGGTATGTATCCTCTTCTTGCCGAGGGCTTGCCAAAAGCGACCCCGGAGGCATCCAGTAATTTTCCGCCACCATTAGTTCCGACTAAGCTACGTCACAAACCGACCGCAGCTGATATTTTCATCTCGTCCTACTTGGACGACACGGTTCCAGAATATGCAAATCCTGTTCCGCCAGTTCCTGTAAATAATGTAAATCCTGCTCCTCCAGACACCGGAGTACCTGCCACGGTACCCCCGGTTCAGCCCACATTACAATTTCCCACTCTGCCAGCACGAAGAGTATCAGTAGACGATTCCAGCATAGGGGCCGCAGGAGGAGGTCCTCCTGGTACCCCGCCACCACACCAACGTAGAACGTTGGCCGAGTTACATGAATGTGCGTTACAACGTACGCCCAAATTTAAGTCCGTTGCAGATATTCGACGAGCTCTTACTGAATGCCGCTATGATCCGGTTGCAGGTGATGATAGTACAGTAATATATTCCATCCGTGTAAGACGGGTGACCGGGTATTTAGACACCCTACCAGATATGAAAGGAGATCTAGACAGAATATATCGTTTCATCCGTACAGGGGATGATCCAGAAAGTATTGGCGAAGCCATGTCTCAAAGGAAAGCCGAGATCCAGCTCATGATATTAAAGTTTCTGATTAATTGTCTAATAAGAGAACAAGACTACCCGACTAAAGATCCGGCCGAAATGAGAATCCTGACAAGGTGGAGTGATAATATAGCCGAGGGTAAGCACAAGACTATCAGTAGTATAGAGAGTATGTACAAGAGAATTCGTAAAGAAATAATAAAGTTACATGAACAACGTAAAGCAGCACAAGTAAGCGAGAAAGAGAATGACTCTTCTACTGAAGAGGTAGAGGACGAGAATCCCGTCAGAATAGCGTATGTAGGAAAATCTAGATTTCCAGACCGACATTCACGTCTAGACTACAAGAAAACTGTTCATCATCCAGCACCAGAACAAGGTTCTCTAGAACAAGTATTTCAAGCTACCGATCACATTTTGAAGTCACAAATCGGTTACAGTGAGTTAAGTACTATGCATGAACAAGAACTAGTCCGATCAGCAGTCCGATGGATTACTGATTCTACCACTTTTCCAGACGAAATAGTGGCACAAATGTTTCTGAAATTGCCCCCAGCCGAGCAACGACTGGTAGGTATGTATATGATCCAACACCTCATTACTCTGTATGAGGGTCAACATTCTGATCCAGGTCCGTTACACGATGTCCTGAACGAGTTACTCCAGTATAGATGGAAAGGTTTAGGTACCGATTTAATTAGTGTCATTCTAGAACAGCGCCACAAACATAGAACGTTCCTGAACCCGCATTTTGTTCATGTCTCACCCCCAGAAAGTAAACCCTTTTACATAGATAGACAGAATCCGTTACGAGAAGTACACCCAGTCAGGACAACAGATGGTGAAATGCAACGAGTGTTTGTTTACACTCCGATTACCAAGATGGAACTCTTAGAGATGAAGAAATTAATTCCCTGCCATGACAAAGATCCAGCAGGGTTCCACCGAGAATTAAAGGACATGCTCCATATGGGAGAATACACGTATCCAGATATAATTAAAATGCTAAAAGTCTTGTTGCCCGCAGGGGGTATATGAAAAACTCAAGGAAAAAGATTGGGAGGTGGGAGAGAAAAAGATCGATTGGGCAGTTCTAGAAGCTGAAGATAAGATACGAGTACCAGGTACCGGTCTTGGAGAGAAATGTAAAGAATTACCATAACTGTTAATACAAGTTTTGCCCAGATTATTAGCCACTAAAAAGGAAGACTGGGATGCAATCTCAGCCTGTAAACAGAAACAAGACGAAGACACTAGTGATTTTTATTCTAGATTTGAAAAATGTTTTATTATAAACAGTGGCCTCAAGACAAGTAGCGAGTCATACCCTCATCTTTTTGTTACTAAATTAGTCGAGAATTCGAGTCCACAAGTTAAGAATCGAGTTTTGAAAGTCGAAAGTACCTGGCAAGCTAGTACCCCGTCCCAGATGTTACAGATGCTCCAGTACCACCAGAATAGAATCAGAGAAGAGCAAGATCATGAAAGAAAACGTATGAAAGACACGAAAATGAAAGTACTAGTTGCACAATCTGTTCCTCAAGACAGTCAGAAGAGGGGTACGAATCAAGCCAGTCATTCTGCAGCTCCCGTTAAAGGGACATGTAATTACTGTAAACAGCCAGGTCATTTCATAAACGAGTGTGCAGTTCTGAAACATAATATAGCCACTGGTAAAACTAAAGAAAGACCACGTCCGCCTAGACAGGAACAAGTTTCACAGACTTCTCAGTCACAGAATGCACAACAGACAGTTCCAGCACCGCAGCCTATTGCTGCAACACAGCATGTTACACAGCAGATGTACCAGTATGCACAGTCTGAGTATCCAGAGTATCAGCCATATTCATGAAACAGCCTAGAGAGGGAGGTAGGCTTGCCTCTCATCGAGATACCTGTAGATCAAGAGGGTCCCTATGTTCATAGTCAAGTACTAGGGAAAGACAGAAAGTTTCTGATTGATACAGGGGCAAGTAGGACCACCATTAGTCACGCCGAAGTTCCAGGGGCTCCGCTCTCAGGCTCTAGAAATGTTTCCCTTGGATTTTCAGGAAAGCCTATTGTAAACGAGATATCTAAGCCAGTTACTCTAGAAGTAGGTCCATTGTCCCGAACTACTGATCTGTTACTTACAAAGTCGTGTCCAGAAAATCTGTTAGGCATTAAAACACTGAAAGAATTAGGTGCAGTTATTTGCTGCTCCCCAGAGGGAATACGACTGTTCTTACGTGACTTCAAGGGTCACTATGTATTACGAGATTTTGATCCGAGATTGTCTAATGTTCCGCAGCATCTATGGGCGCAAGGTCCAACTGATGTAGGTTATATGCAAATCACACCCCATCGTGTGACTCTCAAGCCAGGTGTAGTGTTACCACGAATCAGACAGTACAGATTGCCACCTGAGGCTGTAGCAGCCTTATCCAAAATTATTGACGAGCTCATCGCTCAAGGAGTAGTTGTAGAAACTGACTCCAATGTATGTAATTCTCCGATCATTCCAGTCATGAAACGTACTGATCCAAATGCACCCCCAGTATATCGATTAGTGATTGACCTACGAGAACTTAATAAATGTATTATTCCCCAGTATCCAGTTGTCCCAGATATCTCTTCCCTATTGACAGCCATTGATTCCGAAGCCTCATTTTTTACAGTCATAGACCTCAAGAACGCGTTTTTCAGTGTCCCCATTCATCCAGACAGCCAGTTTCTTTTCGGATTTTGTTTAAATGGAAGGAGCTATATGTTCACACGAGCTCCTCAAGGTTTCACAGAAAGTCCTAGTATTTACAGTCAAGCACTTAAGAGACAACTAGATAACATTCACATGCCAACTGACACTGCCCTGCTCCAGTATGTCGATGATCTACTGATCACAGCTTGCGAGCGAGCATCACTTACAGTCTTGTATTTCCTTGCCGAGATGGGGCACAAGGTGTCCCCTTCGAAGCTTCAATTCTGTGTCCAGCAAGTGATCTATTTAGGCCACTTACTGTCCAAGAGGGGTAGGCAGTTGACACCCGACCGTATCCAGTTAATAGCGAGTCTTCCTCAGCCCAAGACCCAGAAGGAGGTACGTGCTTTTATCGGCCTCACTTCTTACTGCAGACAATGGATTCCTCAGTATGCATTTCTAGCTAAGCCACTGATACAGTTAACAACACAGGAGGCAGCCGTATCGACTGTCCTCCCTTGGACATCTGAACATACACTTAGTTTCAATGAGTTAAAGAAAGCTTTATGCCAAGCTCCTGTTCTAGCTACACCGAACTACAGTAAGCCTTTTACACTTTTCGTCACAGAACGTGAAGGTACAGCATTATCTGTTCTCACACAAGATCAAGCAGGACAATACAAGCCCTGTGCTTATTTTTCGAGCACACTAGATCCTGTAGCCCAGGCTCTACCTGCGTGCCTCAAGTCAGTTGCAGCCACAGCACTAGCTATCAGACAAAGTGATTCCATAGTATTAGGACATTCCTTGACAGTACAAGTTCCACACTCCGTGGAAGTTCTTTTAAACCGAACACAGACTCAGCACTTGACAATTGCACGTTTAACAGGTTATGAATTGACACTGTTCCAGCCACACATAGAAATCAGACGCTGCAACGTTCTAAATCCTGCTACACTGTTACCATCAGTTAATTCGAATCCTGCCACACACGACTGTGTGGAAGTAGTTAATATTATGACTAAGCCAAGACAAGATCTGACAGATATTCCATTACCAGATCCTGACACTTTATGTGGATGGTTCATGTATGAGAACAAGTACAGGAGAACTAGTAGCCGCGTATGCAGTGACTACTGACACTGAAGTTATAGAAACACACCGTATTGACACCCTGTCTGCTCAAGCAGCAGAGCTAGTTGCTCTGACACAAGCCTGCATACACGCTAAGAACTTGAAAGTTAATGTTTACACAGATTCACGCTACGCATTTGGAGTCGTACACGACTTTGGAGTGCTCTGGCAGGAGAGAGGTTTCATGACTTCTCATGGAACCAAGATTCAGCATGGTCTCCTTATTCAGGCTCTGTTAGATGCCATACATTTACCGACATCTATTGCTATCATGAAGTGCAAGGCACATACGAAAGTTACTGACATTATTTCTCAAGGTAATGATCTAGCAGATCGCACAGCCAAGCTTACAGCACAGACTCCAGACATTCCAGTTAATCCGACACAGACACATACTCCAGATCCGACTACCTGTATGACAGTTAAGGACCCTACTCAAGATGTCATAGATATTCAGTTACATGCTACTCCCGATGAAATCAAGAAATGGTCCGAACAAGGAGGGGTCCAGACAGATCAGGGATGGGTAACGAAGGGAAGAGCCACATGGTTTCTCCCCGACTCCATGGTTCAAGTCATTATCAATACCGCACATAGTCCAGCACATTTAGGAGAAAAAGCTATGTTAGACAGTATCCAGAACATTTGGTTCAACAAGCATTTACGAGCTGCAGCCAAGCAGAAAGTCCGTACCTGTATGATATGTTGCCAGTTTAATCCAGGTAAAAGTGTCCCGGTGGAACAAGGTGGTTTCCAGCCCCCTGACCACCCTTTTGAAGTCCTCCAAATGGATTATATTCAGATGGAGCGATGTCGAGGTTTCAAGTATGTCCTAGTAGTTGTATGCGCTTTGTCCAGGTGGACAGAGGCATATCCAGTCCCAGATTACACAGCCGCGACCACTGCCAAGCAGTTGGTTCGTGAGTTCTTCCCCCGTTATGGACTCCCTAGAGTCGTATATTCTGATAACGGCCAGCCATTCTCATCCGAGTTGATGAAACATGTTTCCCTTTTGTTAGGGTACCAGTGGAAGTTCCATTGTGTACGCCATCCAGAAGCAGCCGGTCTCGTAGAGAGACATAATCAAACCTTGAAAATCCGTATTGCCAAGATTTGTAAAGAGAAAGGTGTGGACTGGCTAGTAGCTCTGCCAGTCGCTTTATTTTATATGCGCATGGTCGCACACTCCAGATCAGGTCTGTCCCCGTATGAAGTCGTATTCGGCCGCCCCCCTAACATGTGGGGTACACCTAGACCTCGAAGTATTACCGATGTTTCAAGTAATATGCTGACAGATTACCTAGCTTCCTTGATGTCTGCCCTCAACTCTTGTCGTTCACAGGTTGCTGCCGCATTTCCAGACAATACCGAGGTGGCACCGCATGACATCGTTCCCGGATGCATGGTTCTTGTCCGGAACTTTGATCGTTCAAGTCCGCTGGAGCCTCGCTGGAAGGAACCCCGACAGGTCCTCCTGGCCATCCGTACTGCCGTCAAGCTGGAAGGCAGGAAGGGCTGGGTCCACCTGTCACATGTGAAAAGATTTTTTGGATTGAAGCCTGTTTCAAAGAACATTTCCGAGGATCTTAAGGACTGCCAAAGTACTATTCTTAAGGACTGTCCCGCAAAAGACAATGATATTGAACCCTCCCCGTTAGAGAAAACTCCGCAACAGGAGTATAAGCTCAAATTAAGGTCTAGTAAAATAAGTCAGCCAGTTTGATTGTCTAAGTCCTCCCCTAGGTGAAACGGTTAGACCGGTTTCTGACATGTATATAATAGACCCCCATAGTGAGAGAGTTAGTCAAAACTCAATCCGATGTATCGTTTTTCTAAGTTTCATATTGTTTTTCAGCCTTATGATTACCTGCACAGGTTATGCTTTTTATTTGTATTTTCCAGTTTCTCATGTAAATAAGTCTGCTAATGCTACAGTAGAGCACACGTTTAGTGATCTGCCTCCTCATGAACTCTCTTATCGTCTCGCTATGCGAAATAATTCTTTTATCCGCATGTTACATTATTCACACCAGACCAGCAATGCCACTAATTGTTGGGTGTGTGGTCGACTCCCCCCTTTCCAGACACCGAAGGGAGTTCTGCCACTCTTTCCTTATCCATTTTCACATAATGGTTCGTGTGGAGCATGGTCCACGTTAACGTCATCCTCAACAGATATGTCTTTTCTTAACAGTACATGTTTTCCAGACAAGCAAGGTCTTCCCCACAGAACAGGGTTAGATCTAGAAAATGAAGTTTATAATTTAGGTAATTATTCGTCGAATTTCATGGTCCTGAATGTTCAGTCTGATACTACTCCAGACTTACCTGCTATGTCAGTACTACCAGTTAAAGGCGAATTATGTGTCCGAAAGAATGGTTCCGTACATGTAGGCCATAGTGATTGTACTACTATTGTCAAGTATAGTGACAGTAGGAAATCTATTTTTAAAGCTTCACGTCATTCTTATTTTGTTTGTGGTCAGACCGCATATGTTCGTTTGCCCCTCGATTGGGAGGGAACCTGTTACATTGCCTTCCTACTGCCACCAGTTTTTCTAGCCCCACCTGACTACCATAGGAATTCCCACCTAGTACATACTAGACACAAGAGAGACCTCCCGATTGTCGATTATACTGAAACTGCTCTAGAACAATACATAGATATCAATAAAGGTGTCTTCCCTTATTTAGGTACTGTCGTGAATAGTAAACTGATACGTAGATTAACCAGAACCCTTGAAGCAGTAGTGATCGAGACTACTTCTGCTCTAAGTAACTTAACCGAGGAGCAATCCTTTATGAGAATTGTCGTGCTCCAGAATCGTCTCGTCCTTGACGTCATACTGTCCGATAGGGGCGGGGCCTGTAGAGTCATCGGATCTAGTTGCTGCATTTTCATTCCTAATAACGCGCCGTCTGTTTATTCAGCTATAACCAGACTCCATAAAATTGCCCATATGTTACACCAAGATCCAGGCACCTGGACATGGTCCGGTTGGTTCTGGAATATAATTTCCGCCTGGGGATGGAAAGTATTGTAATTTCTGGGTATTGCAGTAGCGATCATATTCAGTTGCTGCCTCTGTATACAATGTGGCCCTGCGATTTGCGGCATTTGTGCTACCTCTTGTATTCCTAGTCCTAAGTCCCGTTCTAAATCCCGTTCCGAGAAAATTCGAGACGAGCAAATGATACTGTATGAAATGATAGATGGTATCATGAATATTGATGTCTCCTGATGGAAACGTAGTGACAAGGAGGGAATGTGGAAAAGTAAATTTTGCCATGTTCTGTGTCCCTACGTGTCCTCCATCTTATGTTATGTGTGCATGATTAATATGCATATGTATTCCCCCTGTTCGATTTAAGATGCAATTATAGTTGTGTCCATCTCTAGTATGCCAGTTTCCAGTTCTCGTGAATACTATGAATATCAGGCCTATGTAAAGTTACGTTGCCACGTTTCCCAGTGTGCACGTTATTTCATTGAAAAGTCCCCGTTTCTAGGCCTCAGAAGGGCCCGGACACCAGATTCAGCTCCTGTCTCCTGAACCCTCGCTGAGGAGCGATACAGCCCCTACCTGTATCCTCGACCCTTCACTTACTTCCTGCCTCACAGTGCCCGGCTCAGCCTGACTCTGCCTGTTAGTCTGCCAAGAGTATGTTATGATTCTAGTTATCAGTCCAGCCCTCCTTCTCTGCATTCCTAAGCTACTGAATCGCATCAATAGTTTCCGTCACAGTCTAGCCTTTACGTCTCCATGTAAGAGAAATACTGTATTTAATGGTCATTTAATATTCCTCAACACGCACTACATGTAGAATAATGCATGCTCCAGTCTTAGAGTCCGTTAGCCTCTCCCCTCCTGACTCTTAGTTTATATCAACATGTCCTCTAAACATCAGATACTAGATAGGGTTTAGGTACATGTCGCCCTGACTCTCCAGACTTCAGTCTCTACTCCTAGCACAGAGTTCATAGCCCCCAGCTTTTCCTAGTAACACGTCATTGTCAGCTTGCGCGCACCATTAGGTTAGAGGTCCCGGCTCCTTAGGTAGCCCCCTCCATGCTTCCGCCCCATTTATGACATATTCTGTTACGTTTACATCACATGTCTATGTACACGCCTCTTGTTACACCTACTTTCACCCTTATCTTTCGCGACTGCTATTGACCACACCCACTGCTCCGCCTATCGTATGTATTGTAATGCAATTGTTTTAGTATATATATACTTGTGTACTGTTATTAAAATGTTACGCCGATCCTGATCCAGCCCCCGGCAGCGCTGCCATCCCATTCCTGTGCAGGTTGTCCTGTTCCTGTCCTTTATGCTGTATTAAACCTGCAAACTCCTACTACCTCGAATCTTGACTCTTATTTATTGAGCTATCTGTTATTACTATGTCCAGTAAAACCTAGATCCGGTATTATTTATTTATATACCACACTGTAAGGGCTAATTGAATACTGTTGGGCTTGGCCCTTTTTGCAGGGTCATCCCTAAACTGTTTGCCTTCCTCCTGTCTTCTGTCTGACCTGTTTTTGTTGGTTTTATGACTCTGGACACTTTAACACTGATGATCAGTGCTAAAGTGCATATGCTCTCCCTATTATAAATAATTTATGAATTGGTGATTCCATGATTGGCTGGTTTGGTTTACCTCTCAGACCCTAGTACAGTGCACTGAGTGTGCCCAGGGCTTGTAAACCAAATGCTACTAGTGGGCTTGCAGCACAGGTTGTGCCACTCACAGAAGCGGCCTGTAAAAGTATGTCTAAGGTCTGCCATTGCATAGCCTATGTGCAGTCTTGTACTGCCATGTTGACTGAGCACGTGCACACACTTGCTAGTCCCTAAACCTTCCCTTCTCTTCATATCAGACACCCCTATGGTAGGCCCAAGGGCAGGGTGCATTGTAAGTATAAGGTAGGACATACCCTGGTGTGTGTGTGTGGCATGTCTTAATAGTGAATTACAGCCATTTACGTTTTTCACTATTGCAAGGCTACCTGTTCTCCATAGGCCAGAATGGGCAGTTAGATTATTACATCTTATAATCCTAACTGACTCAGGGAACATGGTAGAAATTCGAGTTTAGTATGCCTGAACTCAGAGTGATAAAATGCATCTTTTAGAGAAGTTGATTTTAACATTCTGTGTTTGAAAATACCACTTTTAGAAAGTAGGTATTTTCTTGTCTAACTATCCAAACCTGCCTCTGCTAGGTTGTGTATTCATTGTCTGGAGTTTTGAGTGACAGGGCTGGGGGATCCCAGGAAACAGAATGAGTCAGCCCTGTGGTGAATAGAGACATCTGCATCTAGATGGGAGGGTGGAGTTGCCCCTGGGACCTGAATATGGCTCTGCCTTCCCTCCCCAAACCCGGCTCCACCTCCTGGGGTGTTGCTGATGTCTCTGCCCTGCACAGTGAAAGAAGAGAAGGAATCATGTAAACAAAGTGCTCCAGGGCTGTGCTTTCCTTCCACAATGCTGCTCCACCTCCTGTGGGGCGTCTGTTGCTTCTGCCCTGTACTGTGAAAGGAAAGAAGGAGTCATGTCAACAGAGTGCTCCAGAACTGGTTTGGACTGGGCAAAGGCCCCCTGCCTTCAGAGGACAAATTATTTTGGGGTATAAATATTGGGACCCTGATCCCAAGAAATTAGATCACTTTTGGACAAGAAGAGAAACCTTTGCTGAGGAGTGGAACCAGAGGAAACCGAGGAGAGACTATCCCTAAGCTAAAGTGCTGCTTGCGGTATTGGCCTGCTGTGGTTGCCTGACTGCCAAAGAGAGGAGAAAGGGACTTTGTGTACTTTCATCAACTTGTAAGGATCTCCAAGGGCTTGGAACAGAGCTTGACTCCTGCTGAAGTCTCAGGGACTACAGACTTCAACCACCAGAACTCCAAGAGTTCTTTGGAAGTGCCTGCTGCTGTTTTTGGGCCCTCTGAGGGACTGCGTGTCGCAAGGAGCTGGAAACACGTCTCGAGAGGAAGAAGCATGTCACCGCCGCAGCCGGTGCCGTCGCATCTTTGAACAAGGGTGTCGCCGCTGTAGCTGACGCATTGTACCGCATCGAGAGAAGTGTCTCGCATCCACTGAGAAGCGTGTCGCCGTCGTCGTCGCATTACTGAACAAGGGTGTCGCCGCTGCAGCTGTCGCATCAAGCGGAAGCGTCTCATATTGAGGGAGAAGAGTGTCGCCACCAAAGCCAATATCGTCGCATCTCTGAACAAGGGTGTCACCGCTGCAGCTGACGCATCGAGCCGACACTTCACGCAACATCGGAGAAACGTGCCGCATCTGGAAGATCTTCACGTCTTTATTTCTATGCACTGGAACTTTGCCGCATTTCAATCGCTGCAACACTTTTGTTGTGGAAGCATAACGCATCGTAGAGTACTTTAAGTGTCGCTTTTTAAGAACTGAACAGAACTAAGCGAAAACTACCATTTTAAGTACAGTATTGTGGATTCTTGCCGTTTGTGGTCTTGTGTTAAATCTATTTAAAGAATACTTATTTTTGATATAAAACCTGTGTGGTGTCCATCTGTAGTGTTGTCACTTGATTACTGTATGTGGTCACAAATGCTTTACACACTGCCTCTGAGATAAGCCTGTGTGCTCGTGCCAAGCTACCAAAGGGGTGAGCAGGGGTTATTTTAGGAGTGTACCCCCTTACCCTGACTAGCGGCAAGGGTCCCTATTTGTCACAAGTATCTACCTGTGCAAACTACAGACCCCCAAATCTAACAAATACCTTCTACCAAGGTTTTGTTGAAGCTTTTGACTAAAACCTGACGTAAACTGTGTGAGAAAGTGCCATCTTTCTTGCATGGCATTCCCCCACTTTTTGCTGAATTGCTGATGTACTTTGACTGAGTGTGCCCTGGGCTCCTGCCAATCAGGTACCCAGGGCCAGTGTTCCTTCCCTAAAACTGCATTGAAGTCTAAGCACAATTGGTAAATGGTACCCTAGGTACCCAGGGCACTGGGACCAGAGAAGGCTCTTGAGGGCTGTCACACTATTTGTGCCACCCTTAGAGGCCCTGTACCCTGACGCACACACACACTGCGTTTGCAGGCTGAGTGTCTTGGTGCAGAACAAAACAGAGAGTCGACATGGCACACATCTCTGTATGCCATGCCCACAAACACACTGCCCTGGCATACCTCAGTCACCCCTCTAGCTGGGTGCACTATGCCAGTGATGTGGGTGCAATGGCATGAGCCCTGTGCCTCTACAGTACCCAGGTCCGTTCCTGGGCACTGTAAGTGCAGTGCTGCCATTAAGAGCACATGGTGCTGGGTGGTTGTCATTACGAACTCCACAGCACCATAATGGCTGCACTCAAGACTGAGAAGTTTGGTATCAAACTTCTCAGCACATTAAACCTGTACTGATGCCAGTGTGGGATTTAATGTAAAATGCACAACAGAGGGCCACTTAGAGTTGCCCCCTGAAACCAACCCACATCCCATGTCTGGACTGAGGCTGCCTAGGTTGCCACCCAGCAGACATGTTGCTGGACCCCTAGGTAGAGAGCCATCCGCTCTCTTGGGCCTGTAACAATGCACATCCCGGGACGAGGTGCTAGGTCTCCTCCCCAGGATGGACAGGGGAAGCTTCAAAGGCATGCCGCCTTTGTGAGCTTCTCCAGGCCACTTGCTGTACTCAGCAACTGGTCCCCACTGGCTATGGCCCCCACCCTGGCTTGAAGAACAGCGGGAAAACCTAAGTGAGAGAAGGGGGTGTGCCAGCCTCTGCCAACCACATCCCATAGGTGGGGGAGGCGAGGTGAAGCACAACTCCAGGCTACCGCCATCTTGAGGATGGGGAGCCCTACCCGATCAGGACTAGGCTACTGCCCCCCTCCCACTGGAGAGTGGCAGGATAGGGGGTGTACTCACCCTAGGAAAGGGACCCATTGGTCCCTGACCTTACCCTACATGTAACACCCCTAAATTTAGTATTCAGGGGCACCCTGTAACTTCCTTCCTCAGATCCCGATTCCGAAACAAGAAGAAGAACAAGAAGAAAAAATACCTGCCATACCGCTGTTAACAAGAGGACGACACCAACTGACTTGGCCCCAGACCTACCGGCCTGTCGATCCTTGAACCTGCTCCTGCTAAACCCCAGCGTCTACTGTGGTCAGCAACCTCAAACACCCCAGAGGACCTGACTGCCTTGCTCATCTAAAGACTGGGACTACAATGAGCAGTGGTTCTGCTCAAACAGCAGCAACCCCTGGTGCCAGCCAGGAACCGCGAATCCAGCACCTATGCACCCGCCGAGCCCGGCTAGTGCCTGAGTGAACAAAGACCCTGAGGACGCCCCCCGGCGACTGTGACCATGGATCCAGCACCCAAGGACCCTCCTTTACGATCCAGACAACGCCTGCAGCCTCACAACCAGGGACCCCTGCAACCGCAACCAGCTGAGGGTAAGATTTCCCGATACCAATAGACGCCCCTGCAACCGGCGCCCTGCGGCCCCCTGTGCCCTCCTCTGGGGTGCCTACCTAATCTACAGCTTCCCAACTTACCTCTCGAAGTGGTGGTCGCACCTGAAGAATCTCCGTCCCCGAGCCTGCAGCCTTTGTTCAACTTCCATCTTTTCCATTGAAATACATTGGGTGCCGACGGCCCAAAAGCACCCTGCACCCAGGCGCCCGAGTGCCACTGGGAGTGCCCCCTGTCCGCCATAGGCTAACTTTGGGCCCACTCTCTCTGCACCCGTCTGCGCCTGTGCCGCTGAGGGTGTAACAGCTGTACCTACCTGACTCTGGAAGACCCCTGAGTCTACCCCCAGAACCTTAACTCTGCCAGTCTAATACTTACCCAAAGACCGATAACTTGATTTTCAACATAGGGTAACATTGGCTGGTTTTCACTTGGAAATTCTTCTAAGTGTCGAGTTTCGCAACTTTAAAATATAAATCATCTGATCAACAAAAACGAAATTACTCACCTGTGATCAGGAGATATTCCTGTGCTGGATCTGTTTGCCCAGCACTGACACTCAAAAGTAATTATAACCATGATTTACTGTTAACCCAATTTTCCTCCATAGAAATACATTGCCTGGTTTTTGCCAAAATTTCTTCTAAGTGTAGATTTTCAAAACGTACAAATATTCCTTAAAAATCGCCTGTGTAACAAAAACAATTTATTTTCACTGTTTACAGGAAATGCAACAGGGCTGAATCCAGGATCCAGCCCTGAGTAAGAAAAACATTTGTAAAGTGATTTTATTGCATTTACTTAAAACTTCCCAATGAGCTCAATGTTATAAATGTGTTTAACTTGTGTTGCATATTGCAACAACTGTATCAATTGCATTTAAAAGTCAACTGCTATTTGAAAGTATTCAATTGCAACATCTCGTTCTGCGAAAGTATTTTTATACCTACTTGTGGTTCTAACATAGAACAACAAAATATTTTTATGTACTAAACAATTGGCCTAGAGTTCAGTTCTTGAGTGTGTGAGACCATTTGCTGACTGGGTGTGTACAACAAATGCTTTACACTGTCCTCTGATACTGCCTTACTGCTCGACCAAGCTACCACTTTAGAGGGTAAGGTTATATCTAACTCTTACCTCTGCCAAACCTCTAGGGACTGTGGACTCTGTGCACACTAAACCTTACTTGTACATGTGTACCATTATCTGACACTACATACTCTAGTAAACCTTTTCTCCTGAACAATTCTTGCATAAATTCAATAACTGCATCCAAATTCACATGACACCCATTTTACTTCCACCCATTTTGAAAAATAGTCTATCACTACAATAAGATATGCTTTGCCATTCAAAGTACCTTCATAAGGACCTAAGACATCAATAGCTAACTTTTTCCATGGCTACTCGTGGACAGATGAATGTAAGTGGGTAACTTGGTGTGTTTTGAGTACTTTATCAGATTCTTCACACAGAACAATCCTATACGAAACAAGTAATATCAGTGTCCATGTATGGCCACCAAAATTGATCCCTCACGTTCTTGATAGTATTGGTTTGTCCTAAATGGGCAATAGTAGATAGGCAATCTGCCTGCACAGTTTGCATTATGGGTATGTACACTACTGTGAAATTATATTCTTGCAATTTTGCCAGCAACCTTACCAATCTAGATGATACTTTTCCTGTTCCATTCTTAGATAATACCGATATTAATGGTTTATGATTCGTTCTGAGTTTAAAATGTTTGCCCCATAAATATGTCCTGAAATGTTCAACTGCCCACAAACATTGCAAGGCCTCTCTCTCTGTAGTGGAATATCTAGTTTCAGTAATAGTAAGTGGTCTTGATGCAAAGGATACTGTATTCTCAGTATTTCCCTTCAACTGGCACAACACAGCTCCCAGACCAGTGGCACTTGCATCTACTGTAACAATATTAGTCACAGTTTGTGAAAATGCAGTTAATGGTTTGCAGCTTATGATTCCTTCCTTCACTGCATTAAAGGTTTCAACATGTTCACACGTCCATTGGAACTTAACTCCTAGTTTTAACAAGACTCTCAAGGAAAGTACAACATCTGCAAACTTGCTTACAAACCTCGAATAATATTCGCAGAGTCCTCAAAACTTCTTCAGCTGATCTTTATTCTGAGGCTCTGCCATCTTCCTAATAGAATCAAGTAAATCTTTCATTGGAGCAATACCAGACCCACTAGTTTTATGGCCAGGATATTCCACCTCTGAATCAAAAAACGTACACTTATCCAGTCTGTCATACCCTTATCATTTAATGTAGTCAATACTTTACACACCATCTCACGATCCTTGTTAGCCGATTCAGAGTATATCAGGATGTCATCCTGGAATGCCACCACCCCTTCGATATCTCCAAAAAGACAATGAATCAACTTCTGGAAAACCGATGCGGAAGATGACAAAACAAAAGGCATCCTAACATATCTAAATGTACCTTCTGGAGTTATAAATGTAATATGTCGTGAGTCATCCGTCAATACAATCTGATGGTACACAGAATTCAAATCTATTATAGTAAAATATTTAGCTCCATCAAGTTTTGCCATTAACTCTGGCACTTTAGGTAACAATTTGTTTGTTGACAGATCTTAGGTCCCCACACATTCTGAGTTCTCCAATCTTGTTTTTGACCAAACAAAAGGTGAAACACATTCAGAGGCATTCACTGGTTCTATCACACCCTCTTCACATAACTTCTTAATCATATCCGATAACTCATGTCTGACAGATAAGGGCATGTGTCTTAATTTGTGTTTAGGTAGTATTAGAACATTGGAATGTTGGAAGCTCCATTGAAAACAATTGAGTGCTCCGGGATTATAATGACTGGTATAAGCCCGAAGCTCCAACATTCCAATGCTTCTTTGTTCACAGCTCTGGCTGTGAACAAAGGTTTCAGGGAGCCTGAGGGAATTTCAATCTCTTTGCGCTCCATCAATCAGCCCAGCAGCTACGCTTACAGACTCTGAAAGCACACATCGTGTTGGAGACTCTGCATTTCTTTTATTAATTGTGTGTAGCTGCGGGGCTGATTGAGGGCCTTTGAAACAGTATTCATGTTAATTGCAGCGCATGCCGGCGCTGCGATCAACACAAATACTTTCACAAAGGCCCTCAATCAGTCCCGCAGCTACGCACTAATAGGAAAAGGAATGACACAAATCTAAAGCAGGACGTGTGCTTTCAGACTCTGAAAGCACACGTCGTGTTGGAGACTATGCATTTCTTTTCTTTATTGTGCACAGCTGTGGAGAATAATTATTCCAACCCCGGTAAAAACCGGTTGCAAGTCCTGCACAGGGTTTAACTTTCACAAGACTAGGTTGCCACGATGATGCAGAGCATTTTATTTATGAAAGTTGGACCAAACTATCCTTGTTCAGCAAAAGATTGGACTGGAGAGACAAAATAGGTGCATTCACCGCGCTTCTCAGTAATAGCTTCTGGTCGGTTTCTGGTCATTTAGGTAAAAACACAGCCGTATTATATGATTAATTCTTTACAATAATCTAATTTAAAAGAGGGATCAAAAGTAAGAGGATTACACTAGGAAGACGAGAGCACCTGATATTTTGAAGACAATTGTAACACTCACAGGGGAATATTCGGCCAGCCTGCAATTACAACAAGCATTGGCATAGCCAGTAGGTCTCGCATTTGGGACCTTATACGTTTTTAGCCATGCAACAGATGATGTTATTGCACCAAGGACATTGTGCTGCATAACTAAATACTTATAACGTCCCAAAAGCGAGACCTATTGGCTATGCCAATGCAAAATACATAAATATGCATGCTATGGGTCTGTCAAGACACAGAGCATAAGAAGTAACACTGTGAATGTGACATGCCTTTTGTAATTCAAGATGTCTGGTTAGGGAATATTCAATAAAGCACCAAATATCAATCACGAGCTGAAGAGAATTCAAAGGGCATCAACTATTTTGGCAAGACACAAGACTGCAAACGGTCTACCACAAGATGATACTTGAAACAAATGCAATTTTAGTGACGGGAGTGTCAAGCCCTGAGTAAAAAAGCCAAGCAGCAATTGTCAACCGAGAGTTAGAACAGCAAATGCTTTGCTCAGAGAGAGAGGGATCATGCAATTAGAAAGCAAATGTTGTCAAGTGTCATCATGCCATGTAGCAGCAAATTCAATGCAAGAAGTGTGCCTCATCAGGCGTATACCAGGAAGCAGAGAATATAGGGCTAGATGTAGGTAAGTAATATTTACCGACTCTTAAATACCGAATTTTACCGATTCGGTATTTAAGAGTCGGTAAATATGAAGGGGGGACATGTAGGGAAATCCAGATTTTTTTTACCGAATCGGTAAAAATCGGTATTTACCGATTCGGTAAATACCGACCGGTAATGCCCATTCATTCCTATGGGCTTTGAAGCCCATAGGAATGAATGGGCATTACCGATTCGGTATTTACCGAATCGGTAAATACCGAATTTCACAAGGGTGCAGGGGGTGTCACTTTGACACCCTCTAGCACCCCCAAAACAGGTTCGGGTGCCATGTGGCAGGCATACCTGCCCTAAGGGCAGGTCTGCCTGTCATATGGCACAGGTGTGCATGCACACATGTGCATGCACACCGGAATCGGTATTTTACCATCAAATAGAATTTGATGGTAAAATACCGATTCGGTAAGGCTTGTGGGACTCAGAAGAGTCCCACCTACATATCAAATTTACCGAATTGGTAAAAATACCGATTCGGTATTTTACAGAATCGGTAAATTTACCGATCGGTAAATTTACCGATTCTGTAAAATGATTGTCCCTACATCTCAAATTCCATTTACCGGTCGGTAACGGCCGAATTCGGTAAATGCCTACCTACATCTGGCCCATAATCCTGTAACAAGTGGCGTGTTTAAAGGGCTTTTAAGAGGAGTGGCATTCCAAAGGGCAGTGTGTGTCAACTCATGGGGGCGTCATGACATGGATTAGCTAATGAAGTGCCACAGGTTATTTAAGGGTAGGGAATTCCATCAAAGATGGCCTACATTACCAAAGGGAGCAAATATCATGAGAGGGGGTGAGCCACTGGAGGAGCGGCTGTGCATTGTTAGGGGGCATGTTGAGTGGATCGGGGGCCAGTCAGTGATTTGCAACAGGGTAGAGGGAAATTAAGTTAGGGGCTGATAACTGCAGTTCCCTGTCCTGGCTCTTCCTGCTGCGGCTGACAGAAGCTATTCTCCCGGGCACTGGGTCCCGCTATGTCACTCAGAATGTGACATGCCCCGTTATTGGAAAACTTGTGCACAATCACACTAGCGGCAAGACAAGGCCTGGTGCAGAGTGAACCCCCTCGAAAACACCCTCTGACCAGCTGTTGCGGCTGCAATAGTCCGACCTGCCATGGGACCTGTGCTTCTAGTGGCTATCATCGAGGTTTTTCTTACCTGACTTGTCAGGGTCGAAGCTCACTACTACGAAGTAATCCGCCAGCCGGGACATGGTCCAGTGGGTCACTAGCGGTGCCCGGGTAACATCAGTATTGTCCTTCCAGAAGCACAAGCTCAGCTATGTTTGACACCGGAGGAACACCGCGCATGCTTAGCACAGCAGCGACCTCGATTTCGGTGATGGCGGGTCATATTTACAAACACACACGCAAGACCGACCGCCGCTCAGACTGTCTGCCCATTCAGCTGATCGGACTGCTTACATGTAAACCCCACTGATAGATAGATAGAATATCTTTATTCGATTGTTTACATGATACAATCATAAAAGAGCATTTCATACACATTAATCCATACAATGATAAAAAATAGTGAGAGTAGTATTACAGCAAGACATTTGCAAGCATATACACAGAAATATGGTTAAAAAGGCTAAAATACATTAAAAGTGAGAATACAGTCAGCAGCTGAGTTGGTTACCCTTCCATGCTTTTTCTATATTTAACTGCGAGTTTAAAAAAATTACATACAAACATAGTACATTCGCTGTTTAGCATTTGAAGGTGACACAATGCGGGTCTGTATTGTGCAAAATTCAGGTGCTTAAGTAAGGGTTTTAAAAACAGGTTTCGGGGGAGTGTATAAAACTGGCAAAAAAATAAAAAGTGTGCCAGATCTTGCGGAGACTTATTGTCGCAGCCGCAAGCTGGCAACACTTGTCCTCTGTGCGCTCCGCTTGGGACAGCTAATAAAAAGTGGAACATATCAAATCGGAACCTTGTTAATAAAAAACGGTCATAACCGGACATGGGCCAGGACAGGTAGGGTTCCATATATAAACAAGTTTTGGTTAAGGCATACTGTCTCACACTGCTTTTCTTGTATTCGTTTTCCTCCCGTGTCATACACCTAGACAGCATAAAAGTGTTCTTTACAAAGGTTACATCAGTTTTTGTTATTGTTTCAGGGGATAAAAATAGATCTGGTCGGCCTAATTCAAAAAGCCACGTTCTTACATATTTTATCCATGGGATCTTGAGCCTACCATCCCACTGTAGTGCCTCTTGAAGGATGTTTCTGGTGAGAGGTATGGCTGTGTTAAGCCAGCTATTCAGCCAGCATAACAAGGGATTCACTGCCAGCTTGTCACTTAGATATGGAATGCCAAGTTCCTCATGTACCGGAAAGTTGGCCGTCCCCCTGGGTAACCTTAGGACCTTTTTTAAGAAGTTATTCTCAGTAACTTCAAGGGCACCTAGTGATTCTGATCCCCAAATTTCACTTCCATAACGAGCAATAGCGGTGCTTTTGGCTTGATATAACTTCAAGACAGCAGCCACCGGACTATTGCCCATTTTTCTAGTGAAGTCCAGTATTGCTGCGTTGGCCCGCACTACCTCGCCCTTTTTCTTTTGTATTGCTGGTGCCCAAGTTAGTTTGTGGTCAAAGAGAACACCAAGGTACGAAAAGGTCTTTGTGGTGGGTATTCTATCTCCGTTTACAAAGTGAGGGTATACTTTTTTTGGGGGTACACCTGCCACCATTGTAAAGGATTTAGAATTATTAATACTCAGACCACGGCAGTTCATGAAATCATTAAAAGAATCTAGCAAGATTTGAAGACCAAGCGCCGTTCTAGATATTAACACGGCGTCGTCCGCATATAATAGGACCGGTATGCCCTTCTTGCCAATGTAAGGAAAGTCTGTGCCAGTTTTTAATAAGTGCTCCTCCAACTCATTAATATAAAGATTAAAAAGAAAAGGGGCAAGGATGCATCCTTGTCTGACTCCTTGGGTTATTTTAAAATCTCTGGTTACTTTTAAATCATGGGTGTAGCGGACGTTTGCTCTCGTGTCCGAGTGGAGGTCAACAAGAAGGTTGACCAGGTTTTGTTCCACCCCCATTTTTAACAGCACCTCCCATAGCCTGGTTCTGTCTACGCAGTCAAACGCGGACGATAAATCCATAAAGGCCATATGGATCGTCCCTTTTCTTGCTAGGGTGTATTTACTGTTTATTAAATATAGGTTCAGACATTGGGTTATCGTGGAATGGCCTGGTCTGAACCCATATTGTATTGGGGACAGTATGTTATTATCATTGGCCCAGGCTGTTAATCTGTTTAGGATAATACCCCCCACCACCTTTGTGACTGAATTAATCAGAGATATGGGTCTATAACATGTAACGCTGCCACGGTCACCCTTCTTAAAAACAGGGACTATGGTGGAGGACCCCCAGGCTTTTGGGCAGCCAGCCAGAATCCCTGCATTTACAACTGTGGTGATGACTGGTGCCCATAGAGAAATGTTTGATTTAAATAGGTCGGGTGGTATACCATCGGGTCCGGGTGCTTTGTTACAGGTTAATCCTTGTATCCCCTTTTCTACCTCCCCCACTGTGAAACACAATACATTTTCGTCAGAGAAATTAAAAACAAAGTCTGCTTGCAAATTGTCACTTTTAAAAATTGTGCTGTAATGTAATATCCACTCTTCCTCGGGTATATTAGTCCCGACATTAGAGTTTAAGGGGACATCAAACAAGGGTTTGTTTACAATGCTCCAGAACTTGGAGCTATTGCCCAGAATTGCAGGATCACATAGTTTCTCCCAGACACCGGCTTTTACTTCTTTTTTCCGGGCTGCCAGGACTGACTTATAGTTAGATCGCAGTAACTTAATAAGAACAGGATCTCTTGGAGTAGCCTTAAGTGCTTTTTTTAAGTCTCTGCCGGCCTTTGAGCAGGCTTGATCAAACCACCCTGGTTGATATTCATGACGTCCCTTTATTGGAACTGACAACAATTGGCCGATTTTCTCAACAACATTAGCAAAGGCAATCAGAGTCGCTTCGGGCAAAGTGGATGGAGAAACACAAAGATCTAGGTCATTACCACAGCTAATGGCAATTGAATCATACAAGGAGTCGCTGTTGACCTTTGACCATTTCAGGCGACGATTTCCGTTGATGGGATTTAAAACACCGTGATCAGGTCGTGGCTTCCTCTGATCAAATAGGCTACCTCCGATTCTGATTGATAAAGGATTGTGGTCGCTGAAAGTGCTTGTTAAGATTTCAAAGTCTGTGGCTGAATCAACTAGATCTCTCGAAAGGAATATGTGATCTATATAGGAGCCTTTACCGTGGCCTTTAAACGTGGGGACGTTGAACTGGTGTGAGTCCTCCAGTGTGGCCATTGCGTCGGTTAGATCCTTTCCATCTATTAAGTTATTGATACTGGTGCCTCGGGGCGAATGATCAAAATGAAAGCCAGACCTCCTGTTGCAGCCTAAGAGGCCAATTGGTGTCGTTTCAGGGTTGCCACAAGGATAAGCATTAAAGTCTCCAGCAATAATGATGTTTCGTGGTAGACTATCCGCTTTTGACTCTAAAAGGTTTTGTAGTTTGAGAATATTACACTCCTTGTTTGATGACACAGCATTATAAAGGTTGATAAGTGTCAGTGCCTTTTTACCATTCCTGAGCACTAAGATTTGAATATGCTTGTTGTCCGATGCTCTGGTTGTAACCTGGCAGCTGAGTGCAAGGCTTATGTAGGTTGCCAGACCCCCTTTGGATCTTCCACTATTTGATGGGGTAGCTGGTAAGAAAAAACTTTGAAAGCCCTCAATATGTGCATTTGCATCTGCTAACCAGGTTTCTTGGAGGCATAGAATGGTATAATTTTTTACATAGGCTAACCACATAGGATCATTAACCTTAGCGGCTAAGCCGGCTGTGTTCCAGGATAAAAGATGTATGGAGCGTTGTTCGGTGAGGCCCAAGCCTGTTGTCAGGGCCTGATCTGCGGAAGGAGAGATTGCTTGGACCCCATGGTCAGTTGTTAGGTGTTCTTGCGATACATTACTAGCAGTTAGTGGGTTTTGTACACCACTGTGCACTATGCACTGGGTTAAACTAGTGGCACTTGGGTAGCTGCGCCCACTCGCATTCGATGTAATTTCTTTAAGTTGTACTGGAGGCGCTTCACTGATCTCCGGAGAGGAAACACTTATGCACCCTGGGCGCATACTTGGTACTCTGTAAAGGGGAGCTGCCTTAGTTGTGGGCTCAGCAGGGATAAGGTAGGGGGATGGAGATACGCTTTGTCAATCGATCTCGTCTAAAAAGTCGATATTATAGAAAGCGTCATACCTGTTAGAGATAGGTACCCCATATTGTGTGTCTGGGTATTGGGGATGTGAAAAGAGCTGCTGCTGTGGACGGGTAAAAGGCTCGTTTCTCTCCTGGTATCTACCATGTTGGTTGTTAGGTCTGCTCTGCCACGGTTGTTCATGCCTATAATCAATGTGGTTTGTTCGGTTATATGGGCCAATAGGCAGTGTATAGGCCCCTGATTGGTTATCAACCATCGGCTCAAGCAGCCCCTCCTGTCCGTAGACTGACTGCACTTGAGTACGACGATGACCATGGTTATTTGGATAAAAGTAACTTAAAGCCATGGTACGGATCAAGCTACTTGTCACGTCGCTTTTCCAGCTACTTATAAAGCTGGCAGCACGTCTATCCCTGAAGGTTACCACTATACAGTCACCCTCGGTCGATTTAAATCTGTTTCCCACCCAGTCTACTCTTCTTACCTGTGCAATATGACCAATGATATGTTTAGGAATCGGTCTGTGAGTTGTGAGCCAGTGGCTCACCTTATTTTTTAGGTCCCCATGAGTTTCCACCCTATCCCCTGTTAATTTGGGTACCCCAATCATTACAATGGTGTACGGGCTACATTCAGGCGGGAGGTTAACATGAGGTGGACTCTTTACTACCGTCGGTTTTGTCGTGGTAGCACCTATTTGTTTTGAGGATGTGCCCTGTTTAGGGGATTTGGTTATTCTCGTTTGTTCTACCTGGGTAGTTGCAATTTTGGTTGGGGAACTTTCTGCGGCCCATTCGCAATCTTCTGTCTCTGCATCTTGTAAGGTTTGAGAGCTACTTGGTGTGGCTGCCACTGGGAGGGGTATATTGGTACCGCTATTTTGAGTTGTCGCTGGGGTAGTTAGAGGAGTCTTAGGCTGGTTTTGCTTGCTAGCAAGGATAGGGTTAGCTATGGCTTTTTTTGTCCTAGGGTTTTTGTTACTAATCAGAGTAAGGGAGTTACTGGCTGGTGTAAAGGTAGAGGTTGATTGTGATACCTTCAGTGTTTTTAGCAAAGTGGATGTTGCGTCATTTTGGGCTCTTTCAAACTTCCCTAAGGCATTCTCAATGTTGAGGACTCTCTCACTGATAGGTAACAAAAGGGACTTAATCAAACTTTCAAGATCACTCAGAAGTGATTTTGTATTTATCATCGTTTGTTCAGCCCCGATTGTGGTGTGTATAGACGTATTTATGGGTGCTGTCGTCACTTTATTCAAGAACAGGTCTGAGTTTTGACTGCTTATGAAAGGACACAAAGTCCCCTTCTCTGGGGCAGGTTTAGCCAGTCTAAATGTAGACCAAACATCTTTAGCTGAGCTAGGATGTTTGGCCTTGAGGTGAGATTTTTGTTTTTTTGTAATAGATGACCTGGGTTTACCTCGTATACCAGTTGTCCTAGTTTTGCTCTTTATCAGGCGACTGACTCTAGTAACCGGTTTTGTCATTGTGGATGTATAACCACCCGAGGAAGGGGCTGCTGGGTGTAAGTGAGCTATAGGTGACATATGGTTGCTACTACCATTTTCCCCGGTGGGTGCAGAACTGTTGTTCCTACTGTTGCCTGAAGATGAAATAAGCAAGGCTGTTTGCGTGTTGTCTCTTGTTTGGGGACTGGGAAGCCCTGTAAATGACAGCGTTAGAATAGACTCCTCAGAGTTTATGGTGTTATCCAGAATGTTTATGTTACCAGTGGTGTGTAAAGAAAGGTCGGGGAAACATAAATCTGGGGTAAGTGAGAGTCGTCTTTCGGAGTCCTGAATGGCATCCGCCACGACATTGATCGTTTTTTGTAGCATTAAGTCTATGGCGGTTATTGTGGGAAGAGGGCTATTGGTTACATCTTTCAGTCTGGTAGCTGATCTTGTGGTAACGGGGGTATTTCGACTTTTGCTCATCCTCACGATGTTTTTATCAATTGTATGCAGTGGCACTGTGTAAGGACGTGAAGGTTTCGTGAGTGCTGAAGTTATAAAATGTTATTAGGCGTTTACCTTTGTTGAAGACAGCTGGTCGAGATCTCAGGGGGGTGGCCCCGTCCCGGACTCCTCGGTCCCCGGAGGGCCACAGAGGGCCCGCCCTTTGCCCGGGCTTAGCCCGGCGCTGCCCCGCGCGCTCCCGCGACGCGGGTGTTAAGGGTTGTTTTTAAGCGCCTCCTGGCGCGCTCCGCCTCGACGCGACTTCCGGTCGCGGAGGCTGCTGGGAAATGTAGTCTTTCCCTCACCCCCACTCGGCGGCAGCACAGTTGTTGCGAGGCTGCGGCGGGGGGGGAGGTACTCGACAATGGAGCTGCGGCAAGGTCGGCGACAGTGGTGGTGCTCCTGAACGGCTCTGCTGGCAAGGATAGCGACTCTGCTCCTGGTCCTGGTAAGTTATCAGGCTGTTTGGTTGGTCCCCAGTCCTTTGAGGATTAAGGGCTGCTTTTAAGCGCCTCCTGGCGCGCTCCGCCTCGACGCGACTTCCGGTCGCGGAGGCTGCTGGGAAATGTAGTCTTTCCCTCACCCCCACTCGGCGGCAGCACAGTTGTTGCGAGGCTGCGGCGGGGGGGGGGAGGTACTCGACAATGGAGCTGCGGCAAGGTCGGCGACAGTGGTGGTGCTCCTGAACGGCTCTGCTGGCAAGGATAGCGACTCTGCTCCTGGTCCTGGTAAGTTATCAGGCTGTTTGGTTAGTCCCCAGTCCTTTGAGGATTAAGGGCTGCTTTTAAGCGCCTCCTGGCGCGCTCCGCCTCGACGCGACTTCCGGTCGCGGAGGCTGCTGGGAAATGTAGTCTTTCCCTCACCCCCACTCGGCGGCAGCACAGTTGTTGCGAGGCTGCGGCGGGGGGGGGAGGTACTCGACAATGGAGCTGCGGCAAGGTCGGCGACAGTGGTGGTGCTCCTGAACGGCTCTGCTGGCAAGGATAGCGACTCTGCTCCTGGTCCTGGTAAGTTATCAGGCTGTTTGGTTGGTCCCCAGTCCTTTGAGGATTAAGGGCTGCTTTTAAGCGCCTCCTGGCGCGCTCCGCCTCGACGCGACTTCCGGTCGCGGAGGCTGCTGGGAAATGTAGTCTTTCCCTCACCCCCACTCGGCGGCAGCACAGTTGTTGCGAGGCTGCGGCGGGGGGGGGAGGTACTCGACAATGGAGCTGCGGCAAGGTCGGCGACAGTGGTGGTGCTCCTGAACGGCTCTGCTGGCAAGGATAGCGACTCTGCTCCTGGTCCTGGTAAGTTATCAGGCTGTTTGGTTAGTCCCCAGTCCTTTGAGGATTAAGGGCTGCTTTTAAGCGCCTCCTGGCGCGCTCCGCCTCGACGCGACTTCCGGTCGCGGAGGCTGCTGGGAAATGTAGTCTTTCCCTCACCCCCACTCGGCGGCAGCACAGTTGTTGCGAGGCTGCGGCGGGGGGGGGGAGGTACTCGACAATGGAGCTGCGGCAAGGTCGGCGACAGTGGTGGTGCTCCTGAACGGCTCTGCTGGCAAGGATAGCGACTCTGCTCCTGGTCCTGGTAAGTTATCAGGCTGTTTGGTTGGTCCCACTGGGCATAAAGTGCAGCAGATCTGGCGGTAGGCCCATGCAAAACAAGCGTGCGCGCCTCGCGCTTAAGTAAAAACCACAAGTGGCAGCAAAAGTGAAAGCGTTTCCCTTGCAGGAGCGAGCAGAGCCAGGAGCAAAAATTACTAACACATGCGCTGACGTCACTCTCAGTTAGACTGTTTACACTGATAGTTCGGTGAATACGCGCTACCCAGTACGAGATTTAATCCCTCGGTAAAGATGCGTGACAAAGCACGAGCTTCAACAGCCACAAAATACGCGTAAGTCACTGTTTGAACTTTATGGTTAAATTAAGACCAAAAAATACCTTACATTCACTGGCTGTTTACAAGATGTCTCAGAGTCCTCTTTTACCTTAACGCAGGGTGCTGTAAACTGTACACTGTTCATTACAACAGTGTAAAGCAGGTGGCTGAAGCAGGCACTGTACGAACCTTGTTTGTGGATGCTCCCCTAAGTTCAGATCCAAATCGTTGCCAAACGTGGAAGTAAAAACGCTTCACAAGCTACAATCGTGAAGAAGCTTTATTGGAGCATCTATTCATCTCTCAACTCCAGCATCAACTGCCATCACAAACATTTGGAATTAAGAACCCAACTTGCATCTCAACACATGACATAACAAACCTAGCTACTAAGCTAGGCTGTACATTACAGTGTACCCAAACTGTGAAGAATTAGACAATTTCCACATCTAACATTCTTCTACATTACTACAGGTACCAAATGTGCCCTTCAATGCAGTCTGGCAGTGCTGGCAGCGCCCCCACTCCAGCCCAATACACTGTGCTGTCTGGGAGGTGGTCAGAGGAAACCTATTGTTGTACCTTCTGCTCGAGCTCAGCTCAGCAGCAGGAGAGCAGAACAGTGTCTGTGGTCGGCAGCAGCATGTAGTAAAGGAAGATACACAGACCAGCTGTATAGTTAGATAATCCTTTATTGTAGCTTGCTTCTAGGATAGATGACTAGGAAAAGATAGAAAGTACAGATGTAGCCCCACTAGGAGCAAGCTCCAAGCAGCTCAGCGTGAGTTGACCAACTGACACTCTGAGCCAGAGAGACACTCAGGCATTCAATGATGTCATGGTACAATCTACTTAATGGAGAACAGTAGAGAAGTCATTTACTACACATCCTCTTTCCTTAGGGAATGACCGCAGAATAGAGAGAAAGATAGGCAAGATACCTCAAATATAACATTTGCATGAAAGTACAAAATGAGATACACAAATCTAATAATGTACGACATGAGGTATCATTAGCATGAGCAGAGAGAAAGGTAGGCAAGATACCTCAAGTATAACATTTGCATGAAAGTACAAAATGAGATACACAAATCTAATAATGTACGACATGAGGTATCATTAGCATGAGCAGAAATACAATAATATATTAAACATTACTACTACATACCCCATCCCCCTCCCTTAGGGAAACAAAGCATGGTTTAGGTGAATAAAACCAAAGCAACAAAGAAGGGTGGTCACACCCACAACCTCCCCATACATGGGTACCCCATAGGGTATGCACCCTGGTAAACAAAGGCGAGAGTAGACACAGACCCTTGGGAAAAAAATACAACATAAAAGTTCCCCAAATCAAGGCATGGTGACACTGAAAATATGATAGAGCTCCTAACTCAAAGTCCTACCAACAAGAAACCCTTGGCCATGAGTTGCAAGCAAGTAGACTTCAACAGGAGCATAGTGTGCAAAATGAAAGGATGCCCAAACATTCACCACAGAAAAATAGGGAACAACACAGGGTACCAACCCTGTAAAATAAAACACCATCCCCAACATAGGGTACACAAGAGGATAATAGGAACAGCACAGAGTATTAACCCAGTAAAATAAAACAACCTCCTCTAATTAGGGTACACCGCAGGGTAATCAACCTGGGAGCTGATATGGGCATTGACTACCCACAAACACCATAAAAAAAACAACCTCCCCTAAATAGGGTACACCGCAGGGTAAAAATGCCCTGGAAAGAAAAAAACTGCACGAAATCCTCTAAAAAGGCACAACTTCCCCAAATAAAGGTACACTACAGGGTACTAACCCTGGAAAAATCAAAAACCTCCCCACAACCTACATTTAACATAAAATAGGAGCACTCGCTCCCACAAACTCCCCAAGGATGGGTACACTCTTTGCTTGAAAATTATAATTGTAACTGACATAGGTGTTCATTACAAGGTACACTTCCCCAAATAAGGGTACACCATAGGGAAATAATCACCCTAGGAAACTAAATTAGAGCATTTGACTGGCCCCCACAATCTCTCAAAACTAGACTTGAGCACTCACAGCTCAGACTAACCGATGATACAACCTCCCCATGACAGAGTAAGCATCATACACTTCCCCAAATAAGGGTACACCATAGTGAAATAATCACCCTAGGAAACTAAATTGGAGCATTTGACTGGCCCCACAATCTCTCAAAACTAGACTTGGGCACCCACAGCTCTCACACTAACTGATGAAACAACCTCCCCATGACAGAGTAAGCATCACCCTAAAAACTGAATTGAGTTACTGACTGTCCCAACAACTCCGCCACACACATAACAGGTGTAAACGGCAGAAAGAAGTCTCTCACCCGACATTTAAACACACACAGAAACCTCCATCCGAAAGCTGCATGTAGCGGTCGCTTTCCAATATACAGCGGCGCAATCCAGTTCAAAGTTGTAAATAATCAACTAAAACAGTCATTGGATGTGAGGACCAGAGTTAGATGGTAGAGTCAGCAAGGA
Source organism: Lissotriton helveticus (assembly GCF_964261635.1). Classification (NCBI taxonomy): domain Eukaryota; kingdom Metazoa; phylum Chordata; class Amphibia; order Caudata; family Salamandridae; genus Lissotriton; species Lissotriton helveticus. The sequence goes on from NC_136068.1 coordinate 1,793,365,580, forward strand.
GGATCGCTAATGTCTCCATACGGCAAACACAGACTAAGGACATAGCGTGATCTGATGCGAAGAGCTGAAGAGACCGAAAAACAGGAAAATGAAAAGTCTCACCATTTTCTTGAAGCGACCATAGATTGTGCACTGGTGACATTTACTCCACATAAGGTGGGAACATGGAATACCACAAGAGGGCCGATTAAATAAAACTTCTTAACCAAGTACAGCGAAAACAGCAGCAGTATACGTCCACGGACTGCTTTTGAACTGTAAAGGGTTGAACGGCACCAGACGTAGTTAGTAAACAAACTGGAACGCTTGATGCTTTTCCCAACAAAAAAATGGTAGCACGCATTAGTGACGCCGCGCCGGATGACTCCCGGCCTCACCGTGCACCAAAACGTCCTCAACAGCCAGGATCCTGGAGGACAGACGTCATAGGAGAACAGATGGAGACAAGACCGAGAAAGCAGGTAAGAATGCGCGTGCTGGTGCTTGGATTGAGCTTGCTAAATAGACAAAAGAAATGCCCAACCTCCTCGTGTCTTGATAGTACAATTATTATAACAAGACCAAATGTAAATTAATCAAACCTGGTCAGGTACTTTTATTTATACCCATCACTCATCAGTTTACTTTTTTAGAAAGTGTATGTTTTTTCTAGGCAAAAAAAGATATGTACATTTATGACATCACATAACCAAACTTAAACACTTTTGACAAAAAACATACGTGAAGACTTACATCCAAATGACATAAACATTAAATATTAACAATTCATCTCCTCAATAATTGCGAATCAAATCCTTTTTCTTAAAATAAACAGAAACAAAGCAAAGTTGGATCACAAGAGTAACAATGTGTAAATATGTATTTCACAGTATCAATAAATGGTAGAATGACTCTTGTTGTAGTGCCGACGCGTTTCAGGTTCGAGTGACAAGTTCTCGAACCCTCATCAGGGCTTTGTTAATTCTCTGTGTACGATGCAAAAAAAACAATAAAGTTTTATTGACAACCTGTTGGCCTCAAAAATACCACTCATCTTTTCTATTGAATCTTTGGAAACTACCTTTATCAGTAAGGCTGGCGGCGTTTTCATTGATGCCTACTGGCAAACGTTGTTCTCAATTTCAGATTTCTGAAAATGAATAAAGCGCAAACTATATAAACAATGTTGGCAACCTACATGCTGTTCGCGGTTGCAAGTGTATCTTAATTTTACATACCTCCATGTGCACCGTCCGGCGCCTCTTGGAGGGAGGAGGCCGTGATAGCTGTGTCAACAGTCCTAATTTAAAAGAAGGAATTATGTATCGGCTTATTTGGCTTTTTACGGAAGAGCTCACTGATATGTGTGCCGTTGCTCAACAACCATGACCTCATACCTTATTAATGTGTCCCAGTTCACATTGGCATATTAGTGGTCAATCCGGGGCTGTTGATTGTGTTTCAGACCTATCGAGAATGAAGGACTAGTTAAAAGCAATCTGGGGACAAATTGTTCTACTAGACAACGTGGATCTGATTTCAGTGTCAACGTAAAACAAGCATACCTGTGCTTCAAGAAGCGAATGTGTTGTCTCCCTCGTTATATATTCAAAGGAATTGGCCCGGTGGGGTCTGTTGTTTTTACTCGTCTATTATTGCGCACTGAAAAAGGGGTGAAGAATAACATGCCCTTAATGTATCTCAGAGGACAAGCGGTACGCTCTCAATATTCAAAGCCGATTTCGCTTCTTCCTACCTTGATGCGTTCCTCGCTTCCTCAGCTGCCCGGCTCGAAATGGCTCGCCTCGCTACTGGTGGCGGCCATCTTACCCGATTATAAAACTCCTTACTTGCCAGTCACAAGGATTATGGGACGTGTAGTTTGTTGACGCAAACCATGGAAACGTTTCAAGATATACCAAATATTGGTTGCCGTTTCATATCCTAGACATGAGATTTCGGATTATTATTACACACGTTGCATTATATTTCAGATTGTAGGGGGGTTCAGAACCGAATTCTTGCGCAATATTCGTCAAAACAAAACCTATAGTCACACGTTGCATTATATTTCAGATTGTAGGGGGGGGGTTCAGAACCGAATTCTTGCGCAATATTCGTCAAAACAAAACCTATAGTCGAATTGCATCTGTGGAACAACCGGCACGTATTATTCCTGAACTGTTGTGACCAATTACTGCTACTTCCTTAAAGGGAATTTTAAATCAAGCCAATGCGAGTGACACCTGCGTTTACAACCTAGACAATTCAGTCATGCTATTCAAACCTGTCAGTGTGCTATTAAATTTAAGAATAAGGTATGCTTCTTTTTTCAACAACAACTTGTCAACATCTGCAGGGCGCTGTGCAGTACCCATTGTGTATAGTACTGACCATTCAAAGTCATTTTCAGAATGGGACTTTTCCACATAGTGCTCGACCATGGGGGCAGTTAGTACCTTGTTTTTAATCCGTGACCTGTGCTGGCTGATGCGTAGATTTACTTGCTGAATCGTTTTACCAATGTAAATCTTTTTACATGGACAAATTATCACATATATGACATTTTTAGTCCTGCAATTCGAGAATCCAGAGTGTTTCCACTTGGTTCCTTGATGTTCGAATTCACTTCCCTCAATTGTGTTTGGACATGCGACACAATTGCCGCATCTATGGTGCCCATCAATCGGCTTCATATTCCATATTGCAAGGAGGTCATGCTTGGGTTTAGGCTGTACTAGGTTGGCCCTTACTAGTTGCTGCCCAATACTTTTGTTCTTTTTGTATGCAAAAATTGGGCGCGGGAACGGGCATTCTAACCCCTCAAGAAGATGCCAGTTTTTAAGGATAGTTTGCCTCATCTTGTGTGTGTCAGAACCAAATGTGGTCACGCACACCAGACGATCTAGTTCTTTCTTCTCTTTTGTTTGTAACAAACAATCCCGCGGCGTAAAGCGTGCTCTTTTATAGGAGTGTTTGAGTAGTTTTTTGGTGTAACCCCTATGGATCATTTCCTTGCAAAATGTCTGGGCATGGTGATCAAAATCACTAACCTCCGTGCAATTTCTGCGAATCCGCAGCAATTGCCCGTAGGGTAGATTTGCTTTTAAGTTCCTGGGGTGGTGGCTTCTGTGGTGCAGGATAGTATTTTTGTCCGTTGATTTCTTATGAAGTGAAGTTTTTATGCAGCCATTCAAACAGTTCCACGTCCAAAAAAGTCATTTTGGTGGAACTTGCTTCCATGGAAAACTTGATGTCATTATGTCTTTCATTGATCCATTCGTGGAACGCCAATAGTTCCGCCTGGCTCCCCTGCCACAGGAGCCAGACGTCATCTATATAGCGCCACCAGTGTACAATGTTCTCAATGTATGGGTTGTTATTATCAATTAATCTCATTTCATATTGTGCCATGTACAGCACTGCCATTTCTGGGGCTTAAGGACACCCCATGGCCGTGCCCTTCACTTGCATATAAAAACGTTCTTTGAATGAGAAATAATTCTTTTTAAGAGCTATTTCTGCCAGTCGCAGAATAAAACTCATTGGTACCCAGAGTATACGTTCATGGACTGCTTTTGAACTGTAAAGGGTTGAACGGCACCAGACGTAGTTAGTAAACAAACTGGAACACTTGATGCTTTTCCCAACAAAAAAATAGTAGCACGCATTAGTGACGCCGCGCCGGATGGCTCCCGGCCTCACCGTGCACCAAAACGTCCTCAACAGCCAGGATCCTGGAGGACAGACGTCATAGGAGAACAGATAGAGGCAAGACCCAGAAAGCAGGTAAGAATGCGCGTACTGGTGCTTGGATTGAGCTTGCGGCGCAAATTCAAATGTTGCTGCTCATGGCGCCTTTTCAAATGTAGCGTGAAGCATGGCAAACTGTCAAACACACCACAGAGGCACTCACCGACAATACGGGTGTCCCAAATAGTCTCTAATATAGAAGTTAGAGACGTCGTCACTCGCAGTACCTTTAAAACACGGAACCGACAAGTGCCTGCCTCACATAAAAGTCACACGCGCAGTGACAGTTAAGGTCCAGCGTTCATGAAGTAGCGCACTCCAACACCACATGCATCCTCCGTGAAATGCCACAAAAGTCGGCGCTGATGTCCCACGCAGGCCAAATGGTGCCGGTTGGTGTCAAAATGATGCTGCCAATTTTCTCCTGTTGCCAGTGTTATTGACCATGATGCAGTTTCCTCTTCCAACTGTGGTCAATAACGAGATGTACCTCACTCACCAACCTATTTCATGAGGTTACACCGGAGATTGTTAGTAGACTGGTAGGTGATGACATAAGAAACGCCCAGGTTGCAGGCTGTCCAGGTAGTACAGGACACTGGTGAGGTGTTACATTTGAGTTCCAAAGGAGGTTTTGAAAGTCCTTAATGTCCTTGGTTTCTTGTCTTTAGGTTCCTTGTCTTTTAGTTCCTTCGTTCCTTGGTTGTCGTTACTCCACGCATAGGTTCAGAATCGTCGCCAAGTTGTGGTAAAGGAAGATACAGAGTCCAGCTGTATAGTTAGATAATCCTTTATTGTAGCTTGCTTCTAGGATAGATGAGTAGGAGAAGATAGGAAGTACAGATGTAACCCCACCAGGAGCAATCTCCAAGCAGCTCAGCCTGAGTTGACCAACTGACACTTTGAGCCAGAGAGACACCCAGGCATTCTATGATGTCATGGTACATTCTACTTAATGGAGAACAGTAGAGAAGTCATTTACTACACAGCACCAACTTGCTGGCAGAACCTGAAAGGCTGTAACTCAGGACTCAAGGGCCTTCAATAGATGTGACTGATAGGTTTTAAGTGTAGTGACTCAGACATTACAAAACCTATATCTGTCATGAGGGGCGCAAGCAAGCACCACCTTACACAGGCTGAATTGGCTAACCCGTAGCCTGAGTTTCAGTGGACTCCATGGGTAGTCCAATACTTGCTGCAGCAATGGGAGACCCCAGATCTAGCTAAGTCTTGAATACCTTGGTACCATGTACTAGTGACCATTATGGGTACACCAGTAGCCACATGTGAAAGTAAAAAAGGACTTACCAAAGCCATTTTGGGAGAGTGAGCATAGATGCTGGAGTCCAAACAACAGTCAAAACACACTGACACCAGGCATAAAGTGGGGGTTACCATGAAAGCAGATCCTACTTTCTTACAGTGCACACGCAGGGTTCATTGGTGGATGCTTCAACTCATTGCCAGCATTGAGTTAGGAGCATGCATATGCAGTTTATCTTACTCAGTTCTCTTTAATGCCTCCACCATGTAACTGCCCAGCCAGCATCATCACTTCAGCAACTGTTCTTCTCGTTGCCTAGGACACCTTACATTCCACCTGATGCCCACAGAAATCTAATGAGTTACATCATAGTTGAAGAGATATGAACACATTTTAGGACAATAGAATGTTGAACGCTCCATTGCAGAGGAGTGCTCTGGGCTTCTTCGGGCCCGGTAGAAGCCCGCAAAACAACATTCTAATGTTGTTTTTTATTCACAGCTGTGCTGTGAACAAATGCCTCTCGGGGTCTGAGGAGTTTTTAAACCCCTCGGGCTTCGAGAGACCTTTGTGTTTACCAATTAGAACATTCTGCACTCTGCGACAGAATGTTCGAAAAACCGTAGAGCCCGCTAGGTCAGGCTCTAAGGCCATAATAACACACAGGCCACAACAGAGATCTTGCCTCTTAGGTCTGCCTGTGGCCTATTACAAACGAGCAGGTGCTGACCCCGGGTCGCAACAGTGAAACTCCTCCAGATGTTGTTGCAGACACGCCCAGGCCTTGGTCACTGCCTTTCAATGCAGCTCGTGCCTTGAGCCGTTCTGCTGTTAGAACAGCCTCACCCAACCTCAGCACGTTGCTGCCTCTGCTTGTTTAGGACAATGTCTTCTTGATGCTAGAACACCTCCAGTGTCTTTCCAGAGCAGTTAGTCAGCTCTCCCTCCTCGTAGTAAGATGCAGACAGCCTTTCTGGCAAGTTCAGCATCTTCCTCAGATTACTGGTCCCAAACTTGTCAAGGTGAGTCTGTGGTCAGTACCAAACTGCAGAGCTCAAGTAAATCTCCCAGTCCACCATTGGTGTGACCATTGGTCTGGAACTACAGGTGGAAATCTCAACATATTTACTGAAAGTTGCTGCCGTGTCGAAATGCCCAGGTTGCAAATAGTCTTTGTTCATTACAGAAGTTATTTTCTGTGACCAGTACTGACATTTTGTGAATTGCACACTAACCATTCCACCCAGAATATTTGTGACAAGTGTGGCCAGGAAGGTGGGGCAAACTGAAAGTCTCCTGTCTGGAGCAACCCAAAACAAGAGTACAAAAGCAAAGGATGCTGCCCCTCTTACCTAGAGAACAGTGGGCCAGGACGAAACAGGGGTAGTCCCTAGCTTAAAGGGATGGTCTGTCTACTTTCAAATTGCAGCAACACTCTATTGTCTGACTAACTGAAACAGCTGTGTGCGATGTTCTTTGGGAAGCTCTGTGATATCCATTTGCTTTCTGGTTTCTCCCTCCAAGCCTCCATCTTGGCTACAATAGAGAATATGTCTGAAACAAAATGGAACCTGTTGTGATTGTAGCCACGTGCACTATCTTGCTCTTCACCTGCATTCTTCACTCAGAGGCAGGGCACGCAAATACAACATTTACACATGTGTAGTACACATGCATGCATCATAATGATAATAATAATAAAGGAATTTGGAAAACGCATGGTTACGCCATCTCGGCGTGTCCCCGTGCTAAGGTGAGAAGGGAGGAAGCAGCCCGGGCTACGTTTACAAGGCAACTGCGGGATTAACTTAAAAACAGATAGGTTTTAAGCGCCTCTCTGAATTTACCTTCAGAGGTCTCCATCCGGAGTTTTAGCTGGAGTTCATTCCAGTTCTCAGCTGCCAAGAACCGGAAGGATCTGCCTCGCATTCTGGCCTTCTTCACCTTTGGTATTTTCATCAGCAGTCCCGCTCGATCTCAGGGACCTTCCCGGCACATAGCTGGTGACAAGATCCCTCAGCTAAGAGGGACCAGTTCCCTTGGTGATATGATGGCAAGTACAGAGTGCCTTAAACATTACTCTTTTCCTTACTGGTCGCCAATGCAAGGTATCCAGGTCTCTTTTGGAAGTAGCCCTCCTCGGCTGCATAAGAACCAGCCATGCGGCGGCATTCTGCATAACCTGTAATCTACCAAGACATTTAGCAGTGGCACCCAGATGGAGTATGTTGCCATAATCTAGGCGAGACGTTATAAGGGCGTGGACCAACGTCTTTCTTGCCTCTATTGGAAGGAGATCCATCGTTTTGCGTACGTTTTTTTAGAGCTCAAAAACATTTCCCCACTACGCGTCTGGTGTGCACTTCATAGGAAAGAGTGGGGTCCAACCAAACCCCAAGGTTTTTCGCCTGGGTGCATGGTATAGGAGTCGGGCCCAGGCTCGGAGGCCACCAAGCCGACGTCCAACCTGCCGGATCTCCCCCTACCACAAGCACCTCTGTCTTGTTGCCATTGAGTTTCAGGCAGCTCTTAGCCATCCAGGAGGCAAGCTCCTGCATGCATGCCCTGAAATTAGAGGCTGCCACGTCCGGTGCCTGAGACAGGGAGATCACCAGCTGGGTATCGTCGGCGTAAGAGAAGAGACGACCCCCAAACCAAAGCCCTGCGCTATCTCCGCCACCGGAGTTACATACAGGTTGAACAGGGTAGGGCTCAGGGCAGAGCCCTGAGGCACACCCTGCTCCAGTTTAAAGTCATTCATTCTTCTTATGGATGAGTAAAGGACTCGGTTAAAAGCGACAGACAGAACATTTTGAAATGGAAGAGCGGCCAATAGGCTAGTCTCCCAAAGCAAACATGGTAAAAAGGGTTGTTATATTAAACTGGAATTATTATAATAATGTATCAAGAACAATTTCTCTCCCAACACCATGAATCCTCTACAGGTCGGGAAATGACCGTAGTCGCTCTCATAATAATGGAAGGTGCACTTGGTGTGCCCTCCTGACCAGAGGATCTCAGTTAACATGTTAACAGTTCTGGAACGGCCTAAGTGCACTCACATGATCTCTTCGTGTGTTCTGGGGTGGTGAGGGTATGTCGCGAGGGGGAGTTACACGCAAAAACACATGCTCTCCAGAGCCATGCAGAGGACCTCAGTCCGTCCCAACAATGAACTTTTTAAATATAGTTTTATATTTTGCACTTGAAAAGGCCGCAGTTTTAATGTATTTTGACAACAATATAAAGCGTAGAATATTTATTTAAAAATTGAATATAAGTTTAAAGTTAAAAAGAAAATCTGAAACGTTGTGGTGTGAATTTATTGATATCATGTAGTGCTGATAACAACATAATAACATAAATGTTTTCTGGTGCAGGTGGAAGGTTTGCTAAAATTGCCATACGTGGCTGTGGGAGTAAAGACGTCTGTGAAGATCGTAGCTCCGAGATTGCTTACAGCCCCCATATCTCAGTATTCAAAAAGGTGTGCAGTGACAGCACCACAATCCGTCCGGAGCACAGCCTCTTCCTTACAGCCGCCATCTCTCTTTGGGTGAAACTTTTCTAGCTTCATTGCAGAGCCCTGGATCCTGAGAAGGAGTCAACACCAGGACCCTCATGTATCAAGGGACCTCATATCTTTCTGTGCTTGAAGGTGTCAGCCTTGAGTGATGGACTACAATGACGACTTATCTGCTTCCATTCATCAAACACTTTCAGTCATTGCTGTGCCATTGAATCCTAACCTATGTCTAATAGTTAGGTCAGTCTATTCACTAGCAGATTGCCCCCTTTAGTTCCTTGAAGTCCTGTTGTAGCACGACCCATTCATCACCATGTATGCAGGAGAGAGTGAGGCACCGTTGCAATATGTGAAAAAGATGGGTGATAAAGTGATCTGATGCACAACCGAGCTACACAGACTTGATCTCATTTCCGAAATAGTCCCCAAAACGTTATGCGCCAACCAACTAAAAGTCAGAATGGAACCTGCACTTTAAAACTGTTCCAAGTGTAGTGTGTTGCTCAGTATTGCACCTACGTGCTGTGCAAGCAAATATTTCCATCTATGGGCAGTAGAGCATGCACCTCAGTTCCCTGTTTTACATCAGATGATATAGAATATATTTTGTTTCATTCTATGTCTAGTACAGTTTTTTCTTAGCGTGGTAGGCTCTTTTGTCTCCTCTACTGATTGCAAGGTCTACTGAGCAGTATCTTTTGACTTTTTGATTTTTCCTTTGTTTCATCAGGCAGCGTATAACAGTTTCATCGTTCACATTACATACTGAACCTGCAGTTTATGGTACAGAAGTTAAGCAGATGCTGTCACCTCTTATGACATCTGCTATGTGGTTAGCTCCAGATCTAATTTTATTTTATTTGTTCATGCATTCGTGAGCGCTCTTTCACCAAATGTTCATGGCACTAGGATAAACAAACTCATATATGATGAAGCATGCTACTATCAGAGTGGGTGAGGTTTATATATAAAAAGTTTTTCTTTTTCCTATCTCTAAGTGCGGTGGAGTACACATGTATCTCTGTATCGTTATCACACGGGTTTATAAGGGAGGATACTATTTAGGTCAAGCTTTCTTCAAATTCCCTCTGATAGTCAATCAGGTTCAGGACAAACCCTCACTCCTAGATCCTGGCTTCCAGGTAGTGTTGTTGCACTATTTTGTTGAGTTCTGCACTACCAGTAGTGTTGGAGGGCCCTTGGTGATGGTCCGTTAAAGCGTAGCCCATCACTGGAGAGCTTGACCCAACTTGTTCCTTGGCACAGGTTGCCTGACCCAGGTGGCTACAGTGGTTGATGAGTGCCTTTCAGCGCAAATTGTAGAACGTGTAGCCTATCACAAGCCCGGCACTTGCAGATTGGTTTTAAATTGCCACATGCTGTCAGCAGTTCCTTCTTCTTTTCACGGTTAAAAACAAAAAAGTCTGAAAACAAGCATACCTAATTGAACCAATCCATATTGCCCATTAGTATGCATAGACGCTTGTAATTTCATGGTGTTTTGTACCATTTACAATAGAGGGTTCACCTGGCTTAATTGCTGCCCCTGCTGTTGATACAAAGTTGTCACACACCTTATTTATAGCCATCTTATATTATTGATTAGTTAAGACCACAGAAAGGTGTGTGTATACGCTAGAAAACGGAGGGCCTGGTTTGCCTCATCTGTTTAGACTAGAGCCAACACTCTTGTTTCCACAGACCATCTCTGTTTAGATCAGACATTCTAATGTACTGCTCAGGACCCCCAGGACAAGCCTGCTAACCCAGGACAGCAAAAACATAAAAAAAGACTGCCATAGCCTGGAAGATAACTCCCATGGATTATGCCCATTGGTTTCTAAGGAGGCACATTCTCAGCAGCGATAACGATCTCCACTAGGCAGGTGGAGAATTCCAACTAAGGAGGGCCTTAGTATCCCGGGGCAATGAGTACATGCCTCCATTGCCATAGCAGAAAACAGTACAGCTCACAAAACGCTAAATAAGCCATGAGTCCTTTGATTACGTCGATTACTGTAATACAAGATCTAAAAACATTTCAGAACTACAGAACTAGATCTAACTCTCACAATGCCTCTAGGCATTGGCTGTCCCATTCATTGATCTTAGGAAAAGGACTAGTACTAGACGTATTTATGTCACTGCATATGTTAGGGAGGAAGGATATTTAGAAACTGTGCATCAGAATACAAGTGGGTGCTCCATAAACCATTTAGATTCTATAACCCACATTAACATGTTCAATTAATATTATGATTACTGTTCTAATACTGTAACGAGACTCTGTTTACCAGCATGTGGGGAGAAGCCTTCTTTCTTTCTTTTATTTAATGGATTTTAATTCTGTTGTAAGATTATTACTACTTACCTCTGGTCACAATTGCTGAGAGTGCATTTTTTGTTTGATGCGTTTATGTTATTAAACCATTTCTTTAACATCTCTGTTTGGTGAGACAAATATGTACAGTTCTTGTTTAACAGAATCATATGAAAACTGGTGTTGGTTACATTTGGAGGATTTAAAGAAGTACCTAGAAAACAATAAAACATGCAAATATTCCACACTCTATTAACAACAGGGAAGAGTCTGCAGGCTTGCACTGATGTTGGACATGAATATAGATCATCATATGCACAAAGATTCTCGGCATCCGACTTTATTCAAGATCTACTGGAATTCCTTGCACTTAAGGGCAATGAACTGGAGGCTGGCACATCAAGGGTGGTTGCACTCCCCAACAACACTTGCCTGTGAAGGTCCTGCTACATATCATACCCATCTTTATTTCTTCTTTATTGAGTGAACTGGTGACTATCTTGTTTGAGTTGCCCCTTTCTTTATGGTCATCCACAGACTTTTTGCTTTCACCCTCCTGTTTTCTGAACCCATTTTTGTTGGCTTTTAATACTCTGTGTATTTACCACTGCTGACTAGCGCTAAATTGTGGTTGCTCTCGCCTTAAAAAATTGTAGAATTGGCGTATAGCTAATTGGCATATTTAATTTACTTATAAGTCCTAGTGGGGTAGCACTACCTAAAAGCTACTAGTGGGCCTGAACATTAAGGGTGCCACCCACTTAAGTAGCACTTTAAGCATGTATCCGTTCTGCTAATCCAGCCTGTGTGTGCAGTTTTAAACTGCCATTTTGACCTGCCAAAATAAAGCTTATAACAGGCTCAAACCTTCCTTTTTTTAATATATAGCACTCACTCCTAGGGTAGACCCTGGACAGACCAAAGGGCAGAGTGCAGAGTATTTTAAAAATTGGACAAAGCCCTGGTAATGAAAACCTTCTTCCCTACTGCAAGGCCTGCCTCCCGTAGGATAACATTGGAGTTACCTTATTACATGCAATAAGCTGTAACTTCCTATTAGGACCAGGTAGGCAGGTCAAGTTTGGTGTCTAGAGAATTGTAATTGAAAGCCCTCTTTACTGGTAAAGTCAGAATTGTTTTTTATTACACATTTTATTAAATTTCCATTTGACAGTCTGGGCCGTATCCCTGCATATACATATCGGAAAAAAAATGATTCGGATGTAGCACACTTGTATACATTATTAAGTGCAAAACTTGCACCCACACACGGGAATGGACGTCTTTCCCCTCGAATACTATACCACCTTTTCGGGACAACTGACCCCGCGACTTGTGTCCATGTATGAAGACGCATTACAAAGAGGTAAACTATCTACCCTGGTAACCTTTCTTAAACTGCATAGAGATCCCACTCTCCCTTCCTCATACAGGCCCATAACTCTACTCAACACGGACTGTAAAATTTTAGGGAAAATATTGGCAGATCGGTACATTCAAGTTCTCCCACAATTGATCCACCAAACCAAAATGGTTTTCTCCCCAGGCGCAACGTATCACAGAATACACCTAGACTCTTCCATATACAAGATAGAGCAAGAGATCACTTCCCACAAGCCGCATGCCTAATTCTAGACCTCGAAAAGGCTTGCGATACACTACAATGGCCATATCTATTAGCAGTCCTCCGTAAAGTACGTGTCGGCCCTACCCTATTGGCATACACACAACTCCTCTATAAGGGCCTCACCACTAGGGTGAGAGTGGGAAAGTACATTTCAACTCCATTCCGGGTGAAGCGGGGGACGAGGCAGGGGTGCCCTTTGTCTCCCCTCCTCTTCGCCTTGGCAGTGGAACCTCTGGCCATTCATTTGCGGCGGGGTGTGAAGCCTGGGGCATTTCAATTGCAGACACAGTACATTGTGTATCGTTATACGCCGATGATCTCCTGATCTATGTGTGGGATATCACAAGTGATCTTACGCAGATATGGACAAAATTACAGAACTTTGCAGAGGTCTCTGGACTTAAAGTCAGTTGGGAAAATTCGACGATCTTTCCCCTCAGCCCTCACCTAGCTCCCTTGGAGATAATGATTGGGACCCAGAAACTCGGTTGGAGTGCTGCCGCACCTCGATACCTGGGGGTGAGGCTGTATCACTCACCCCAAAAACTTTATGACAGGAACTACTGCAAAACATTAGCCGGACTGCGAGCAGCAGTTTCCTTCTGGAAGACCCTGCCCTTGGCTCCCATAGGGCGTGTGGCCCTAGCAAAGATGATTATGGTACCTGGACTGCTCTACTCCTTTACCAATCTCCCGGTGGTACCACCTCGCTCCTTTTTTCAAGAAATAGACACACTAGTGACAACATTGATATGGGGGGTGGTAGACAGAGGGTAGCCTTATAAACCCTCTACTTACCCACAACTCAAGAGGGTCTAGGGGCCCTCTTCTTTGAGGCTTACTTCCTAGCAGCGCAGCTTCAGTGGCTGTCCCATTGGACAGCAGAACGCCACATAGAAGAGACATTCCCTAACGACGGTCGGATACCTCTCCCGGCCATCGGGGAGACTACTGATGCCAGGTACCAAGCCTACGCGTACACACACCCTACAGGTATCGATAGCCCACAAATGCATGATGCGCATACACCGTATGTCAAGGGGTCAGCCCCTCTACTCCCCGCTGCTCCCATTGGTAGGATTCCCTAGACGGGAGAACTATTACACCTCCGGAACCCTCCGGATATGGACAGAACATGAGGTGACAGAGATTGAGTCACTGTTTGAAGATGGTCAGCTGAAAACATATGCGGGAAGGCTATGATCTCCCCCCGGGACAATTCCTGGTACAAAGGCTATTAGTAGACAGCGCCCGGCAGTGCTGGGACCTCAGTGAGGGAGAACCACCGACACATCCGGCGCTGCATACAATTCTGCATATGGGCATGGGAAGACGCTTTGTCACTTAGCACTACAATGTGACCCGGAGACTGACCACGGCCCCTTTACAAGCTCTGCTCCAGAAATGGGAGAACGAGATAGGATGGGTGCTCAATGACCAAAGACATTCAATTCAATATTTTACATGGCGCATACTTAATACCTCAATGGCTTCACCGATTTTGACCCAATACACATTTTGAATGCCTCAGATGCCAAACACCCAAGGCGGACTTCAAACACATGTTCTGGGACTGCCCTACAATCCAACCGTATTGGGGTAGGAAACATCAGGTCCTGGCGGCGACAGTCCACTTCACGACTATTTCTACAAGGGAGGCATGCGCCCTGGGGTCTCCCGCAGGCGGAAAACAGGAAAGGTGCAGTGCAGGTTTGCGTCCCTGGCTATGCTCCTAGCAAAACCAGGAATAGCCATGCATTGGAGAGACCCAGGAGGACCCCCTGAGACATCCTGGATAGGCGCCATTAAAAAGTGGGCAACAGCAGATGAAGAGACACTGAGAGATGAGGAGGTGCAAGGGATTCGTAAAAATCCCATCTCCATGGAATGGGCACAACTCCTGTTCCAGTTTGCACAAGAGACAACACTAGATCACTCACCCAGGGCCACACAATCCCAATCTCCACCCCTGTCCCCATTGGCGCAAGCAAATACCAACACGTAACAACCATGTGTGATGAAGGGCCGACTAAATACTAGGGCCCCACCAGACTAGTGCCCCGGCCCGTGATGGGAGATGCAACCCCCTTCGGGTTCCTCTCTCCCCTCGCTACTGACGCCACAGCTCCTTAGTGGACAACCTAGAACCAACCACAAAATAGATACCTACCACAATACAATCCGAAGGCTGCCCAACCCCCCCATTCCCCATCACCTCCCCCTTCAGTTAACTGTTCTACGTTTACCCCTGACACCCTCGAGCATGCTTATCTGTATTGGGAACACAATCACGGTGAATAAAAAAGGAGGTGTACAGGGATAGAGTGGGGGACTGAATATCAACCCGCGCCTCGCGGAAACCCACATATGCAGACACCAGGCACTAATCAACCTACCATTACCCGCACTAGTCCACTGGAAGCGTAATATCCATTTAATTTAGCTGTTTCTGACTTGTGCTGTATTTTATAAGATGGGATGGTTGTTCCATAATGCACTGATATCATCCGACTGCATCGATACACCTGTCATCATGTATTATTAAATAAGTGTAACAATGTACCATGAAATGTAAAACTCCCAATAAAAAAATGTAAACACAAAAAAAGTGCAAAACTTGCAGATATAACAACAAAAACTTGGCGAAGACAGATCCAACTCCTGTGCATCTTAGAAAGTCCACCTGGCTACATGTACAGGTAATGATGTAGTGTGGTGTATGTTGTATTGTGATCATGGGAGTGTGGAAAGAATCTCCTATCGGGGTCGGAGAAGAAAGCGGAGGTAAGTCTATACCCGGATATGTTGCCCATTGGGACCATATTTTGCGGTGGTTCTGGAGGCAGCTCGTGCTTGGAACACCGCACTCTCTGTACCCATGCATCTGTCTAGGTCTTTTCTACATTTCACCAATGTCAGGAGGTAGCCCCGTTCCAAAACTGGGCAATGTTGTGCTTAGCAATTGTGAGGGCCAGGAAGAGTAGGTGCTGCTTACACCGGTCCCCCCCCCCATGCCGTCAGTGCTATGTAGGAGGAATAATTTTGGGTCATATGGGAGATCCCAGGATAATACCCTGCCAAGACAGGTTTTGCTCCAGAAGGGCTGTAATGCTGTGCAGCTCCAGACTGTATGTTTAAATGTTCACTCTTCCCTTTTGCAAGGCAAACACTGGGGGGATTGGATAACCCCCATCTTCCATAGACGGAATTATGTGTAGTGTACACGGTGTATGTATTTATATTGGATGAGGCGGTATCGAGAAGACACAGCCACTCCCCGGGGCTAGCTAAAGCTTCAGCCCAGTCGTCATCAGTTAAGTCTGGTATGTTGTCCTGCCATGCCCTTCTAGTCTTGTATAATGTTCTTCTGGTGTGTGTTGTTAAGGTCTGATAGATCTGACTGATTTTATGTGCACTTAGGTCTCCCATTAGGAGGCGGCCCTCAAGGGGATGGAACTCCGGCAGGGTGTCCAAGGAGAGAATCGTGGGGGTAGGAGCATGGCGCAGTTGGAGGTATTTGTAAAATTGATTCTTATACAACTGAAATTCTACCTGTAACTGATTGAAGAACTTCAAAGTAGTGCCCTGCATAACATCCCCCAGTGTGAATAGGCCCACTAGGTCCCATTTGCGGACTCCCACCACCTGGTGTAGAAAGAAAAGGACATCATCTACATATAGCTCAATGCTGGAGCACTCGTTCATTGGGTACCCAGGCCACCAGAGGTTCCATGGCTAGGGCGAATAGAAGTGGGGACCGGGGGCAGCCCTGTTGTGTGCTGTGACGGAGAGGGAAGGGGGCTGACTGGTACCCTGCTATGCGAACCGAAGCCATAAGATTTGTGTAGAGCAGGAGAACATATGCTAGAAAACACGGGACGAAATTGACGGCTTCCAGAAGTTGGAAAACGTAAACCCAGGTGAGGGAGTCGAATGCCTTGTCAATATCGGCTAGTGGTATGGCTGCAGGGCGCCCTAACTCTGGGGCCACAGCCATGGTATTGTGGACCTGTCGGATATTGTGGCGTGTGGCATAAAGCCAGATTGATCTGGATGAATCAGGTTGCCCAAACATTTGGGCTCAAAATTAATAAGGGAGATGGGACGGTATGAGGATAAATCTTCCAGCGGGGGCCTGGCTTAAAGAAGAGGACAATCACAGCATGCCGCCAGTCCCGGGGCAACAAGCATTGTTCAAAGGCATTATGCATGGCCTCTAACATGTGTGGGCCTAGTTTGGACATATGTGGCCGAAGAAATTCCATGGGGAATCCATTAGGGCCAGGGGCCCGCCCCGGGAACATTGATACTAGTGCTGCCCTTAGCTCGTCAGTGGTGATAGGGGTGTCTAGTTGGTCTCGTATCTGATCGGTGAGTCTTCAGGGGGGGGATATCTCTAAGGAACCCAGTGATGAGAGCCTCTGTTAGCTGTTCTTGCCGTGTACATAATGCAGAGAAGAAGTGTGCGAATTCTTTGGCGAACGCCCTGCGAGACGATTGTAGAACACAGCCCGCGCCTCGGATATTTGGCCTGACATTGATAAAGCGGGTGTTACGACGCCAGCCATATTTCTTTCGCCTCTCCCACGAGATGTATGTTGTTGTGTTTGGAGTATGTTGCGTTGGAGAGGAGGGCTGGTTTTGTGGATATATTGTACCGCTTGGGATGCTTGGTAGGCTTCCAGTTCGGTCAGTTTTTCCTCCCTGTTTTAAAGAGGAATGAAGTAAGCCTACATAAACACATTACAATATGGCCGACATTCGTGTACTGCCGTGTTACAGTTAGGCCACCATCCCTTTAGTTCTGGTTCATAGATGAACTACTTCCGGTTTTATCAGCGCGGAGCAAGTTGCAAATAAACCTTTCAGACCCACGGCCAGGTTGTTGACACTTCTAAGGTGCTGCCGCCACGTGTGCGCACCGTTTTCATCTTGGTTCCAGACTCCATTGAAAACTTCGTTCCCATTGAGCTTCCAGGTAAGCGCTACTTTTTGGCACAAGGGAACCGATAGTTTTCTACTAATATATCAGCTACCAAGTTTCTAACTCGCAACTATCTCCCTAAGGAGTCGCCACCAGACGAGGGTGATATATACTGCCAGCCTGGGCTGGTTTAAATATTTCTTCTACTGAGAGCGTCACTGAAACATTAGCTCTAGGTAAGCGAGAGATCGTAGTTTATGCCAATATTTTTATATTCGCCTGCAATTGTGCTGTTAGTTCCGTCGAAGCTTTTGAGGCAGCTTATCATTACTAAACAAGCGACTCCTTCTCTTCCCTCTTTCAATGTTTTAGTGCAATGCATCTGCATGACTGTTGGATATGCCGCCAGCCCGACATCGTGATGTACATAGAGGGACAGGTTTGAACATTTATTCCCCTTGTAAGTCTCTACCCTGTTTTTGGCTTGTCTAATTGAACTGTGTATCGTAAATAGGGACATTTTTCATTTATTATACGTTTTTGATACAATATGCAGGCAACCCATCACGGCTCATCCGTTTTCCTCTACTGGGCAGCAGCTGATATAAGAATACTTATTGATAATTTTCAGGTATCTCTATTCGCAATATTGTACACATTAGTCCAATACCTTTATATTAATGCGTTTATCCAGCAACAGGCAATATATATACATCTATTATCTGTCCACAGAATTAGATTATTTGGAAGTTTCTACATTCTTTCTGCTGTCTTGAATTTCATCTACAAGAATCCTCCATTTTTCACGAAGGTACCGGTATCTTAATTGGTTGCCTATGCGATAGAGTCTGCATTATATGAATAAAGTAGTTTTACATCGGGCCTCTTTTAGAGAGCATCTAGTTAAGATTTCTCCTTATTGAAATATAAGCTGTAGGCTAGGGGTGATGAAAAATGGTTCAGGCAGATCAGATCATCTTTTACCCCTTTCCTAGGTTTGCCCGGCGTTAGCCGCTTCTAACCCAACTCACGATTACCAAATAAAGAGGCAGGCGCTGGAGACTGGAAAGCGGGAAACAGGAGTTTATTTCCGACGGAACAGAACACGTCAAATCAGACAACAGGGTATCTTCTCGAGGTGCTCTCTCAACATCTCTGAGGCCTCGCCTCTTATACACAGTTTTATGGTTTTATTGCATTCATTGCATCCGTAATATTACTTTGAAGTACTGTATGACATCCTCGGAATCCCCGGCCCAGGCCCGTTCCCACACATATCTACAGTATAGTTCCCACCCCGATCTCAGCATGTGAAGGCAATCGCGCAGCTGGACATTCCGCTGGGAACGGGGATGTAGGCGATCGATCAGATCTAGGGATGTGAAGGTACTGATTAATCTCTGCTCCTTTGATGTGGGGTGAGTTCCTGCAGCGGGGCAATAAACTGCATCTGTTGAGCTATGTGATGGCCAGGGGTCGGGCCGGACAATCAGGCAGGGAGGAAGAGGTTATCAAAGGACCTGTTCTATGAATGAGATGAAAGAGTGAGGGGGTGCAGCACGGGATGTGGCCCGGAGACAGGGTCGCGCTGGAGGTGCGTTTATGACCCAAGCAGGAGAGACCGGGGGCTGTCGGGGATGCTTGCGAGGCTGGGGAGTGAGGGGGAGAGAGAGAGAGAGACTGGCTATCGGGAGTGGGCAGAGAGGCCATGGCATTCAAAATGGCTGCTGCTTACGCGCACGTACAAGTCTGAAAAGGGACAAGATGGCGCCGATAATGTTTATGCCACAATCTAGATTTTAACAGTCCTCCCTTTTCAACATATCTAGCCAGCTTGTCAATTTACGTCAATCCCCATTATTTTTCTTACTTCAAGGTCATACAAGGCCTTCATGCCTTCGGTTTCAAAGTCCAGAGTCTTACGGCAGATACAGTTAGTCAAAAGTGAGCATAGAGGTGGCAAACATTGAATACCCAGGCAGAATTCACATATTACGACAATCGGTATCAATATAAATGTAAACAACCTCCATCCCCAGTCCTTCAAGGTACCCCAAAACCAGCTCCCAAGCGACCATCCTTCTTGCTCCTGGTGAACCTCTGAGGAAAGTCTGTGGAGGTGTTCGATTGCTTTGTAGACTGAAGGTGAGTTATCTGGCACGTAGGTACAACAGCTGGATCCGATGCTGCGGCATGCTCCTCCGCGGTCGGCTAGAACCACGTCTAGGACAAGGCGGTTCTCAAGAGCCACCAGGCGGACCGCCTGAAGCTCGGCCGTATTGTTAGTGAGGATGCCGGCCGTGATGTTCATGGTAGTTTCAACTGCTTGGGTCAGGTGTCGGATGGCGCGGCTGTTTGCCATTGGGCCCCACAGAGGAACAAGTCCCTTCACTGCATCCAGGAACTGTGTTCCGGTGGAGTCGGCTTGGTCAATGTCGCTTGCGCGCTTCTGCCGGTAATGGTTTGCGGGGGCCACATACGTTGGGGGGAGGATGAAGGCGATGTAGCAAGTGCTCCCCCAACCTTTTGGAAGCCAAGTGTAAGCTTTGGTGCCACAAACAAAGTACATATTCGGAGAAGCAACAAAGGAGGGGTGGTCCATTGAGTCCAATGTTCTAGTGATGTGGCAGGAGCTGTGGCCCACCAGCTGTGTTCCCAGGCCCTCGAGGCACACAAGGCCCGTGACGTTGATAACAGACAGAGCCACGGTCAGAGTGGCGGCAGTTCGCTTCCGTAGGTAGGAAAAAGTGGGTCTGGCTGGATTATGGAACACCTGCATTTCGACTCGCTCCTTGGCAGGGAGGTCCATCTGGAAGGAGGAGCCAGAGGTCAGAGGACAAAAGGGAGCAGAAGTCATTCCGGTTTTGTTCAGCCAGAACCCGTGGTAGAAGTGTGACACTGTTTGACCGGAAGTGGCGTTGTCCTTGTAGCTCTCTTGCAAGAGAATCAACCAGGCAAGGCAGGAGCCGTGAACTGAAAAAGGGGAAGGGATGAAAGGGATGGAGTGTCCGGTGGCATGCGGGAGCAACCCGCAGATCCAGCAGTTGGTGGCGTTGGCGGCAAGGTTGTGTTGGTGCAACAGTTGCACGAAGGAATTGTTCCAGAACTCCTTACGCCTTTCTCGGAGCTGAGGCGAAAGGGAGTTCAGGTGGTGCTCCTTCATAGTGGTTGGTTGCGCAGTGGTCAGCAATATCTGGTGAGCGGGTGCGCTCTCTTCCACAATCCAGAAGGAAGTCATGAGGAGGAGGCAAAAGAGAAGGACAATGAAAAGAGCAATTGTCTTCGATTTGTGTATACTGTCAGTCTTTGGGTTTCGATAACGGGTATTTCCTGTTGCTTCCGTCGTCTTCTTATCTGGCGCTTCCATCATCTTCTTATCTGGCGCTTCCATCATCTTCAAGGTGCTCGGTAGTGGGCAGAACCGCAGACTTCGTTTAGCTTCTCTCCGGGTAACCCTTGGTTGTGTTTAGGCTACCGTTCTGAGATTCAACTTAGTCTGTGGTCTACTTAGCCGAAGCTCCCTCCTTTCGACGCAGGAAATACCCTTCCCTGGATGGCACAGTGGGGTCAGAGAATTTTGCAAGTTCGAGTGCTTTGGTATCAGGATAACAGTTCAATGATGGCCGGTCTTTGTTCAGCAGCTCTTCTTGGGTGCTGACGTTTTCTGTCGTGGTCAGGGTCGAGGAGACCTTCTTACAGTGGTGCGCATGCAGCCAGTGTCGCTTCCCCTCCACTCGAAGAGCCGTTCGGGTGGTAATCAGCACTTGCCAGGGGCCCGTCCACCGGGGTTCCAGACTCTTTGTCCGTTGGAAATTCCGGATCAGCACATAATCTCCCGGTTGGATATCGTGACCCGGACCCCTGGAAGCATCGGGGATGGCCTGCTGCACCTGCTGATGAATGACAGACAACGTTTTAGTCAATTTGCACAAGTAATCAGACAGTAGGACGTCCAGGACGTCGTGAATGGAGGTCGGTTTAGGGGCAGTCCAGAGGTTCATCGGTCGCCCAAGTACAACCTCATAGGGGGTCAAGTGGTGTTTAGTGGGAGTGGAGCGCATCGATAGCAATGCCAGTGGGAGGGCATCTGGCCATTTAAGTCCTGTGGTGGCCACTATCTTCGACAGTTTTAGTCAGAGTGTGGCATTGTGTCGCTCAACTAAGCCAGCAGATTGGGGGTGAAAAACTGCATGAAACCTCTGTTTTACACCCAACCCTTTCAAGATTAGTTGGATAACTTCGGCTATGAAGTGGGGGCCATTGTCGCTCCATAGAATTCGACAAAGACCGTAGCGAGGGAAAAATTCAGCAATACCTTGGCGGTGGTCATGGCAGTGTTATCTCGGATTGGATAGGCTTCTACCCATTTGCTGAAAGCACACACAATGACTAGTGCATACTTTAGGTTTTGGCATTTTTCTAGTTGGATGTAGTCCATCTGGAGAACCTCAAAAGGGTGGTCGGGGACCCTAAACCCTCCCCGGGGTACTACAGTTCCTTTCCCGGGGTTGTGTTGCAGGCAGATAAGGCATTGTTGGACCAGGCGTCTAGCTGAGTCGGGGATCTTGTCGTTGTGCCAGACCTTGGAGATAAGTTCGATCATGGGGGCAGGACCTATGTGTGCAGGGGAGTGAGCCATAGTCCGTATGGGGATCAGGTAGGAATTGAGCAGCAACCATTTGTTAGTGTCTTTTGTCCGCCAGCAGCCTTCATCGTCTTTCATTCCCACCCGTGTCCATTCCGTCAATTCGTGTGGTGAACTGGCCATCTGGATGTCCCTAATCGTTTCCCTAGCGTCAGTCAATTTTTCTGCTTGTGACCGGGTCACGTACATGTGTGTCGACGTCCTATTCTCAGCTGTGGTTCGGGCAGTGATGTCGGCCAGCGCGTTTCCCTGTCCGATTAAGTCTGTCACCTTCTTGTGTGCCTGACATTTCATTACCGCTAATCGTTTGGGGAGGAGGACTGCTTCAATCAGGGCGGAGACTAAATCTCCGTGGAGGATGGGCGTGCCGTGGGACGTCAAGAATCCTCTTTCTTTCCACAAGAGTCCAAAATGATGAACCACCCCAAAGGCATACTGGCTGTCTGTGTAAATGTTTGCCGTGGTCCCTGTTGCTATAATACATGCTTGTGTGAGGGCAATCAGTTCTGCTGCCTGTGCGGATTGTTGCGTGATGCGGGCGGTTTCAACTACAGTTCGGGCTGTGGTAACTGCATAGGCAGCTGATGTGGTGCCGTCGGGGAGTTTTATGCAAGAGCCGTCTACCCATAGCTCTCCGTCCGGGTCTGTGAAGGCAGTGTCTCGGAGGTCAACTCTACTCCTAGTCTGTTCGTCTGTGAGGGTCACACCGTCATGTATGGGAGGGACATTTGGGTCATTTTCGGGCAGGGGCAACAAGGTGGCTGGGTTCAGTGTGGTACATCTTTTCAACGTGATGTGGGGTGCAAGCAGAGTCAGTTCGTATCCGGTTAGTCGTGCGCTAGTCAGGTGTTGCGTCTTAGTCTGGTTTAGGAGGGTGTCAACAGCATGAGGCACCAATACAGAGAGGGAATTCGAAAGTACGATCCCCTCACTTTGTCGGATAGAGACAGCAGCCGCAGCTACGGCTCGGAGGCAGGCAGGTAAGGCCCTAGCTACGGGGTCAAGGGTGGCAGAGAAATAGGCACATGGTCGTTGCTTGGGGCCAATAGTTTGAGTCAGGACAGACAAAGCGCACCCCTCCCTTTCGTGAGTGTAGAGGGAGAAGGGTTTGGTGTAATCAGGGGTTCCTAGGACTGGTGCAGAACAAAGGGCATCTCGAAGTTCTTTGAAGGAGGATTGGCATTCGGGGGTCCAAGGGAGTGGGAAGGGGACATCTTTGGCTAGTAGGGAAAGTAGTGGTTTTACAATGATGCTGAAATTTGGCAACCACTGCCGGCAGAAGGAGGTGAGGCCCTCCAGGGATCGGACTTGTTTCTGGGTCTTTGGGACAGGGATGTCCAGAATGGCCTGAATTCGATCGGGTGTGAGTTTTCTCCCGTCTTTGGACAAGAGGTGGCCTAGATAGGTGACCTGGGGTTGGCAGAATTGCAACTTCTTCTTGGAGACCTTGTGGCCATTTTCTGCGAGGAAGTGCAAGAGTTGGATGGTGGCTGTGACTGCAAGCGGAGTGGTGTCGGACGCCAAAAGGATGTCATCGACGTACTGTATCAACACTACTCCCTCCGGCAGCTGAACGGCGTCCAGCTGTCTCTTGAGGGCCTGGCTATAGATGCTGGGGCTTTCTGTGTAACCTTGGGGAGCTCTACAAAATCTATATGAGCGGGATTTTAATGTGAAGCCGAAAAGAAAGCGGCTATCTGGGTGGATGGGGATGGAGAAGAAAGCGTTTTCGAGGTCTATTACAGTGAAGGTGGTGGCTGTGGAAGGAATTAGGGTCAGAATGGTGGCGATATCTGAGACTACAGGGTACTGAGGTACAACTACCTTGTTGACTTCTCGAAGGTCGATGATGAAGCGGTACGCTTTCTCATCACCTTCACCCTGCTTCTTCACAATGGGTAGGATAGGGCTGTTGCAAACATTGCTGACTACTTCCTCTACCACTCCCGCCTCTACCAGGGACTGGATTATCATCACCAATGCCTTCTCACCTTCGGGCGATATCCGATATTGTGGGAGTTTTGGGAGTATCGCATCTTGGCGGACAGTTATGCGCACGGGGTCGATCATCATTTGTCCTACATCAACGTCAGTCTTTGCCCATAGATACAGAGGCAGAGAGTCAAGTAAGGATGCGTCAGTGTCAGAGATGGAGAGCATGTGTCGTGCATGATGATGTCTGAGCAGAGTCGGGTTATCGTACAGAATGACTCGAACCCCGTCCTGTGAACACCTGATAGTGGCTCGAAAATGCTTTAGTAAGTCAAGTCCCATAATGGCATCGGGAGTGTTGGAGGAAAGCAGAAACGTCGTGTCAGTGGGGTTACTGTCCAAGTCGAAGGAGACCGGTGCTGATAAGGGGTTAGTGGAGGGCGTTCCATCAAAGCCTATTAATGTTATTTGTGAGCCAGACAAGGGTGCCCTTGGAATCAGTCGTTTGGATAACGCACTACGTGTCGTGCCAGTGGCTACCAGGAACGGAGATTTCGTACCTAGGACCTTAGCGGTGACATAAGGACCTTGCTGATCAACATAGAGCTCGACTGGATCCCTTCCTTGCCCTTGGCAGTCCTATGCAAAGTCGCGGGCATTGTCACAGTCAGTCTGTTGGCACTGATTCTGCCGGGGGCGGTCAAATGTGTTCGGTCTGCTAGTTCTGTCATTGTTGGTGTTATGGGTGTGCCCCCCTCCCTGCTCTCTAGTCTTGGGACCATTCGTCATATCCCTCGTCTCCTTATTTTTGATCATTTCCAGAAGAACCGGACATTGAGACTTCCAATGGCCAAATCCTTTGCAAAACGCACACTGGTTCTCATCGAGGTCTGTTCGTGGAGCGCCGGGTGTGTGGTCTCTATGGGGTGTATTCCTAGGGGCATTTGACTGGTAGTTTCCTCTATACCGTTCCCTTCCTGTCGTCACTCCTTGCAGTTGAGCAATCATCACTCGTTCTTTCAAGTCCTTTTTCTTTTTCTCAGTCGCCCTATCGTTCTCGTTCTTTTGGTGTTCGTAGTACTGAGCCATCTGAAGGATGGCTGCAGGTTTGGAGGCCCCCCAACTACTCTCGCTCGTCTGTAATTTCTGGGAGACCTCTTGTGATAGACCCTTCACGTAGTTTTGTACGAATAGGTGTTGTCCGGTTGCAGTGGTCATGTCTTGGCCACTGTAGTCGGAGAACACCGTCTCAAATCGGGAGAAGTATTCTGATACGTCTTCCTGGGGTTTCTGGCGGCAAGCCGTGACTACCGACCAGTCTACCTTCTTCTCTGGGATCAATGTCTTTAGCTTCTGAACTATTTTGTCCGGGAGTTCCAGTATGTCTTTTACAGGTTTCTTTCCGGGTTCTCGCTGCCTATCTAGTTCACTGAGTTGATTCCAGGTATGTCCGAACAGGTCTGTGTGG
Organism: Lissotriton helveticus; assembly: GCF_964261635.1. Classification (NCBI taxonomy): domain Eukaryota; kingdom Metazoa; phylum Chordata; class Amphibia; order Caudata; family Salamandridae; genus Lissotriton; species Lissotriton helveticus. The sequence continues at coordinate 1,793,391,021 of NC_136068.1, forward strand.
TCTGCTTTCCGGATTTGCTTCCACACATAAGCCGGCAGACATAACCCGAAAAACAAATCAATGTCCGCTAGAGTCATTATGGTCGAGCCCAAGGCTGTACCTAGTTCGGTATAAAATGCTGTCGGGTTCTTTCTTAAATCGGGCAGGGTTTGCCTAAAAGTTAAAATATCCTGCCAATCCCATGGTTGATAAACCCAGTTGTACACGACCCTCCCCTTTGCATCTGCATGATTGATATCGTCGTTCGTTCCCTGACCTCGTGGGGGAACCCAGTAGGGGGCGGCTTCTCTGATAGGCATCATAGTGTTGCCTACTTCTGATGGGGACCCAGTAGTCTCGGGAACTGTAATCTTAACTTCTGGTTTCTGTTCCGTGAGGTGGCGGAAAACCTCAAGCGTTTGCATGAAGAGGTCCGCCGCGTCACGCTCGGCCTCGTCTCCAATATCGACTTTCCTATATAACGCTGTCAGTTTAGCAGGACCCCGATTCTGATACCTATACTCATATGCGTTCAGGGTGTGGTAACTAAACCGTAAAATGAAATGCCGTCTGTGGCTACCGGCATGCGAATTGTGCATATCCATCGTGTATTCCTCGCTCTCCTTCCGTTCTACCAGTGCCTTTGCTATTTTGTCAATTCCCTCTCGCTCATCTCTGCTCAATCTATTCGGTCTACCCGGTGGCTGCTTGCTAGTCTTGGGTTCATCTGATGTCGTTACTAATGCGGCCGGAGCGGAGGCCGTGAGGGCTGGGGCACTAGATTCGAGGTTATTCTCGTTTGCACTCGGAGCTGGCAAGTGCTGTACTAGGGGTTGGGAGGGGGCATATGGGGGGGGCATATAGATGATCGGAGGACCTAGCAGCAGCTCATCGTTCGCCCGTTGTTTGGGGGTCAGCTCAGGGTAGAGCGTAGAGGGGGTCCTAACGGGACACTGGCCTGTCGACTCAGATTCCTGTTTTTGTCTGCTTTCTGCTCTTTCTTTTATCTCTTCTTCTAGTTTCTTAGCAGCCAGGTGGGCTGCTTTTCGTAATTCTTTTCCTATTCTCGCTTCTTCTCTTTTCTTTCGTTGCTCTGCTTCCTTGCGCCACATGCCGAAACTATCAAGCATAGTGGGCGTGGTTTTATTGCTACAAAGGGCTGTTCCCAGCACGCTTATTTTTGTGTCATCGAAGGATCCTATCAGTGGCCACTGACTTTCCTGATCCTTTTTAGTATATTTATTCCATAACTTACTATAAGCTACGGCGGCTAGTCCATATTTTAAAAACATGTCCTTATTAGGGGTGCCCTCCAGAGGAGCCGGATGATCCACCTCTAATAAGCGGTCCGGGCTGAACCAACTACTGACCAATGGGGAGAAGATAGGCATGACGGGTTACAACGGGGACAAAAGTCTGCACTACCTATCCTTCACTACTTTGTGAAGACTGGACAGAATATTTCTATTCTGCAGTATTCGCAAAATAGGGAATACCCAAAGAGAGAGAGCCAATATGAACAATTAATGTCCGTTCACTCAAACAATCAGTGGCGAGAAAGAAACAGGCACGACGGGTTACAACGGGGGCAAAACCTGCATTACCTATTCTTCACTATCTGCAAAGGAGGACAGAATATTTTTATCCTTCCCCGTTTGCAGACAGAGAACTCTCGAGAAAACAATCCTTGAACAAGCAATGTTCGGGAAAACAATCAATCAGTGGGGGAGAAAAGATAGGCACGACGGATTACAACGGGGGCAAAGGCCTGCGTTACCTACCCTTCACTACCTGCAAAGGAAGAGAGAATACTTTCTATTCCTCTTCGTTTGCAGACAGAGAATCTCCAAGAGAACCAACAATTCGGAGAGTAATACTAGTATTTTCCAATCAATCAATCAAATATTTCACAGTTTGTCGTGTTACACGACCTTACCCGGACCGTATGGACAGTTTCTCGTCTTCGGCTTCCAGCGCCCGATCGTCCTCTATTCTCCGTAATTGCTGTGGCACTCCTGATGGTTCCCAGTCAGGACCGTAGATCACTTGAGAGAGGTCTGCTCGGAACTAGTGAAGTTCGGATGATCGGCTGCCAGACGAGGGTCTATCGGGCAGGTGCACTTCCCGATCGTTGCAGTCGTTCACTCCGTCGTCGGGACCTCTCCCTCTGGATCCACGTGTCGCTGATGGGCCCCACGTTTGGGACGCCAATTGATGAAAAAGGGTTCAGGCAGATCAGGTCGTCTTTTACCCCTTTCCTAGGTTTGCCCGGCGTTAGCCGCTTCTAACCCAACTCACGATTACCAAATAAAGAGGCAGGCGCTGGAGACTGGAAAGCGGAAAACAGGAGTTTATTTCCGACGGAACAGAACACGTCAAATCAGACAACAGGGTATCTTCTCGAGGTGCTCTCTCAACATCTCTGAGGCCTCGCCTCTTATACACAGTTTTATGGTTTTATTGCATTCATTGCATCCGTAATATTACTTTGAAGTACTGTATGACATCCTCGGAATCCCCGGCCCGTTCCCACACATATCTACAGTATAGTTCCCACCCCGATCTCAGCATGTGAAGGCAATCGCGCAGCTGGACATTCCGCTGGGAACGGGGATGTAGGCGATCGATCGGATCTAGGGGTGTGAAGGTACTGATTAATCTCTGCTCCTTTGATGTGGGGTGAGTTCCTGCAGCGGGGCAATAAACTGCATCTGTTGAGCTATGTGATGGCCAGGGGTCGGGCCGGACAATCGAGCAGGGAGGAAGAGGTTATCAAAGGACCTGTTCTATGAATGAGATGAAAGAGTGAGGGGGTGCAGCACGGGATGTGGCCCGGAGACAGGGTCGCGCTGGAGGTGCGTTTATGACCCAAGCAGGAGAGACCGGGGGCTGTCGGGGATGCTTGCGAGGCTGGGGAGTGAGGGGGAGAGAGAGAGAGAGACTGGCTATCGGGAGTGGGCAGAGAGGCCATGGCATTCATAATGGCTGCTGCTTACGCGCACGTACGAGTCTGAAAAGGGACAAGATGGCGCCGATAATGTTTATGCCACAATCTAGATTTTAACAGGGGTCCAAGAAAATTATTAGAGAACCCCACTGCTTTGAGATACAGGATTAATGGTCCAGTTTTCCAGGTTTACAAAGTTCACAATGTAGCCCATTGTCCTCCACTTTTCCCCTCCATTTCATATTTTTCATCTTTTGTTATTTAATCTTTTTGTTATTTCACCCATTTTTCCTTTTTCTTTATAATGCCTATATCTTTGAATATGTGCTGTACAGATCTTGTTTTTAACATGCCTGAATGATATACAATGTACATAAAGAGTGTTCACTTGATGATGGTTTTTTGGTGTTACTTAGTTAAAGGCACAAATCCGTTTGGATTCTAAGGTGAGGATATTTAGTAGACATATTGTTTTGACTAGTAGCATAATCTTTTAATGTTCTGTAGTATGGTATTGTTAATATTGACCTCATGCTGTTTAAGAGGCAATTGTAAACAGATAATGGACTACGGTAGTGCTCTGATTTGTATTTTTGATTATTTGTGTATTTTTGTCCAGGTTTCTCTTAGAAACATTAATCATGGCTTCCTGATGAAGGCAGTAAGCCGCGTAGGATCGACTATATTGCTTGGACATGACATTGTTGGTTACTATATCTATTGAGAAATTGTGTACTTTGACTGTATGAATGTTACAGAAGTCAATGTTTAAAGATGAATACGAAGTACAAGACTAAATTAGGTAATAAATAAAATAAAACAATCAAACATTGTTAAATTAAATTTATTCTTTCTGGTATCTATACTCACTGTTTCACTGCCGATTGTTTAGGTCCGTATTGATATTTTCTTTCCTAAATGTATTTTATTCACACATGATTTAATTACCCTGGTTTAGTATTTATTGTCGGGGGTACCCCTTTTTCTTTACATATGAGAAGTCTATCATGTCCTCGAGAGTGGTAGTGAGAAATGGCGAAGCAAACAAACACAATTCCAGATGGGGTAGTTCCTGGAGAATCAAAACCCTGTTAAGATGGCGTAAGGAGGTGATGGCTTTTCCAGAAATCATTAACCTCCTCACCTGAGGTTCCGTGGTTTTCAACTCCGCTTCGTATCCAGCCGCCATTTTGTGTTTAGCCGCCATTTTGTGTTGCCTCACTTAGGCAGCACAGTGAACAAGGTGTTTTTGCTTTTTCAGCTGCTACGTGTCTCTTCTGTTAAAGAGTAACCCTTGTCCTTGATTACCAAACCGATGTCAGGGCCTGGTCGAGTTTGTTAAATCCATGTCTAGACTGATTAATCCTTGTCTTACTCCACTGTTTGGGTCCCACCATTCTTCCTGACTTTATCTTATTTGACTGGCCTTCGCTATTCTTTTTGTGTATTCTCTTGTTACATAAACTATCCTTTGAAGCATACAAACATGTACTACCACCTGCAAATTGAATTACAGGCACTAGTGTTGATTAACTTGAGGCGAGGAGAGCACACGGGGTCTGAAAGGAGGGTGTGTTTTGGATACTCGATAGCTTGTTTTCGAACTATTCCTATTCGTTAGTTTTGTATGTTTTGGGAGTGGGCATTGTAAATATGTGTACTATAATAGACTGTGAGCCACGGAGTTAAGTGGCAGTCTCCTGAGAATATACTATTAGGGTACTTTTTGGACAACTGTGCTTGGCTGCAGCTAATAAATCCGATTTTCTACGCCCAACAGAGTGTCTCGTGTCTCTGTCCGACAAGGCAGGTGAACCCGGAGATATTAGGCGTGCCCTGAGCCGCCCTGCCCATAAGGCCCGGTTCTCCACACCGAATTTGACAAACCAGCACCCGCTTCAAACAATGCAACAAGCAACAACGATTCAGATCACGATATAGGCCCCAGTTCACCTTCTGAAGCAGAAGAAGACACAATGGTAGACCTCAGCGAAACCATCGAGTTTGTGGCCTCCTCAGCCAAGAATAATATTGTTACAACCAACTTTGAAAATCTACCTGATGTGTACGAGGACAGCAAAGAATTAATAACAAAGAAAAGTGACTACACCAAAAAGTCACATATTTGAAATACCCAAACGAAAAGTATAAATGTGACTTATGTGGAGACATATTGGGAACTTTTAAAGAATTGGGAAAACATGTCTCCAACAACCATAAAGGCTTCTATCGCAAAACGTATTGCTCAAAAGAAGCCAAATACCACAATACTGCATGCCCTTATGCAAAATGTAAAGGACGACCTCAAAAAGGAGAGCTGCCATTCCTGTGCAGCTTCTGTAACCTCAGATTCGGATCAAAGATTGGCGTTTCACAACATGCTCGGCAAGCGCATCCAAGACCGCAAAATGAGGATAGACTAGTAGCAAACCATCAAAATTATGGTCACAAGAAGAAATCTGCTATTAGCAGAATTGGAAAATGTGTATGAGAACAAGAGAAACATTAACACACTGATGGTTCCGCACTTTGACAATACAAACAAAACAAATTGCAGAAAAAAGAAGAGATGGAAGGGTGAAGATCAAAAAATCGACATAGAATGTACTGCAAGCATCCAATATACCAGAGAATGACTCCTGCAATGAACCAGAGTTTTCAGTGGAAATAACAACAGAAAGGCGCTAATCGGAAACGAGAGCCAAAAATAAAAAACTTTGATGGACTGAATGATAGAATCACAGAAGTCGAGAGGTACACCAAAAACATCCAGCATCATGATGCTGCTATGGATCTGATGGATGAGATAGTGACATATCTCAGAAAACACCAATGATATAAGTCCTGTAACAGCAAATTGTACCGAACCAACGAGCAAACCCAATAATGAACCTATCAACCCTGCTCAAGATGAGCAACATACTGCCTCAGTACAAAACAAGATAGCAAAGAAAGATAAGAAAAATGGAAGGCTCAATCGGACTCACAAGAAAAATTAGGCAAAAGCAAAGGGCAGCTACAAAGAATACCAGACAATGTTTAAAAATGTCAAAACGAAAATTGCCAGGATAAACACTGATGGGGCAGAAGATGCCACCTGCCAAATCAGTGCTGATGGAATCTTCCAATATAATAAACACATACTTGAAAAAGAGAACAAGAAAAATCCCAAATTCATTCCAATTGATCGGATACCAGATGAATAGGAAATTGAAAGACTGTGTAAAGAGATTACACTGCTCGAAATAACCAAAGCCTTCGATGAATCAGATCTAAAAAAAAGCAGAGGGACCTGACAAGATTGGCTTGAATGACTTGATTAACCTGCATAAACAAGCAACCAAGACTGCTGCCCAGAATCCTATTGTCTTGGTTATGGATGAGAAGAGAACCAGAAAGTATTCACAAGAACCGGTCAATATTAATACCTAAGAATGTACCGATTTGCGAACTTAAAAAAATCAGTAGTTGGAGGCCAATTACCATTGGTACGGCATTCAGGAAGTTGTTCACAAAAATACTAACTAAAAGACTTGCATCTTTCGTTGAACTGAATACGAGACAAAAAGGCTTCATGAAAGTGAGAGGTTGTCTTGAAAATCTGACTCTTCTGCAAAACATTGTAAAAGGGGGCACAAAAGAACAAAAGTTTCTTAGCAGTGGTTCATAGATATCTCAAAAGTATGTCAGCCATGGTCACATTTTACAGAGTCTTGAAAGGCACAGAGTTCCATCATACATCAGAAGATATAATAAAAGACTTATACAATGACTGGAAAAACCAATGAAGCAACTCCAGACATAACAATGAAATCAGGATTTAAGCAAGGTGACTCTTTATCCCCACTGTTGTTTAACATTGCCATGGATCCTTTGATCTGTGATCTTTAGAAAGACGGCAAGGGCTTCACATTTGGGTCCGATGGTCTCATTTAGCAAAACACCACTCTTGCCTTTGCCGATGACATCGCAGTACTCAGCAACACCTGGGAAGGAATGATTACAAATCTGAAAATCATTAAAAACGTCAGTAAAACAACAAGCTTAAAACTTAATGTGAAAAAAACACATGGATTTTATATAAGTCATCATAAAGATAAGATACTGGTCAACAACTGTAAACCATGGAAATTTGAAAAACAAAATGTTGAAAACATTCCTCCAGGAGAAAGTGAGATACCTCGGATTGAACTTTGAACCACACACCGGCCATTCAAACAACATCAAAATTAATGAGGTTCTTGTTGATTGGGCTCAAAAACTCGACAATTTACCACTTAAGCCCACGTAAAAAATATAAATTTTATGTCAATATTTGATCCCTAAACTGTCATTTAAACTGGAAATGACAGGAACTGAGGCTTAAACTTTAAACATTCTGGATCAAACAATAAAAAAGTATGTCAAACATTTCCTACACCTACCTGCATACGCGTGTAATGGTCTCCTATATTCGAAAACATCCTTTGGGGGCCTCAGTATACCAAAGTTATGTATGACAATTGGTCTAGTTTATTGTATCTCAGGGAAGCTCCAGATCTGTACATAGCTCATTTATTCATGTATGCAGAAGTAATCAATGAAAAAATTGATAGCATCATCAAAACACACAAACTCAACAACTTAGACAGTAGATTTTTGAGTTATGAATTGAATTTGGTAGCAAAATATGATTTGAGGAAAGAGGAATTTGATAAATGGCCAAATGTCCCTGTCCAAGGTAATGGTATAACATACTTAGCAAGTAATCCAACCTCAAATTTCTGGATCAGCAAGCACAATAAAAGGAAAGAAAACCAATATACAGCTGCACAGATGTTGAGAGCAAATGTTTTGTATACTAGGGAAACCATCACTAGGGGAAGAAATTGTACATTTGCTTCTTGTAGATACTGCGAAGATGTGTGCGAAACAATTTCACATATTTCAGGTGCATGCCCTTAAACCAAGGACATAAGGATAAAAAGGCATATCAAAGTGTTCGAATTGCTCATTGACAGAGCAAAAAGGTGTGGGTGGATGACACACAGGGAACCTCATGTTAAAAATAGTCAAGGTGAACTAAGAAAACCAGATGTAGTGTTCACCAAAAATGGTACTGCTGTAGTGATTGATGTTTCAATTCAGTATGAAAACTCACAGAATTCCCTTGAATTAGCATGCGAGAGTAAAGTTAAAGATCTTACAAAATGTAACACTGTAAAATGTCATGGCTTTATTGTCGGTTGTCGGGGTATTGGGCCTCAATGTAATGATGTTGCTCTGACTGATCTTTGTCAGCAAATGTCGTTCCCATTCAAGAAGAATATTTTCCTGACTACTTTACTGAAACAAACAATAATGGTTCTGTCGGAAAGAACCTTTCAATTGAACATAGTACTTAATACCCAAACAAACTCATATATCCAATGACGGATATATACCGTTTAAACGAATAAATCAACACTGACCCAAATAAAGAGAAAGTAAATATTTAGTAATCAACTTTCTTCTAAGCATTAATTCTGCAAAGCATTAGGTATGCTGTCCAAAATATACATATACAAAGAATACAAATAGGGCATAAATAGTGATATTGTGACTGAGTGATATAGGTGAAACAACACATATACATATATAGAGATGAACTTTGTTCAGAAATCCACTGTGAAACACAATAGTCTCAAGAGGTTAAATGTGTGTCTTTTGTTCTTTGGGACTTTGTGCAGATGGATGTGTATCAAAAGTACTTTGACGTTTCAACCCTAGTGTTGATGCGCTTATTTGTGAGCATCGAAAGCGGGTCTTCATCAGGACTGGAAGGGTAGGACAGCCTTCTTGTTAGGGGTGGGATTCATCTGTTCCTTTAATGATGATGGTGCTTGTCAGCCAACACGCACATGTAGTGCTGAAGATGCACTGCTTCTTATATAGTAGATTGTTCTACACCAGCCGGTGGAAAGATTTTACGGGTCAGGGTGGCCGTGGCAATTGCTCGGGTGAGGATTGAGGACGTCTGTCAGGGTCGGGTCCTAGCTGTGAATGCCCATGTAAGGAAGTGCTATTGGGAATTGATTTGCAATCGTTACAGGTTTGTATTTATTACTACGAGGGCAGTATGCTTTTTTCTACCACTCCGGGGTAAGTAAGACTTTTCAAGACTTAAGGTGCAGTAACTTTAATTCCATACAAAACAGCAGTTCAACACTTGAAACATTTTTGGAACAAAAAATCATAATATTGTTTCCTATGGGAGGAAAATGGTTATCGGTTTTACAGGCAAGTACTGGACTTACGAGTGGGAGTTTTGGGAGTTAGGACCTAGGTTCCCTAACGTTTAGGTAGTCACTCAATGTCACGGTTTGCCATGCTGCGCCTACGGACTACAACTCCCAGAAGGCCCTGAAGTAGGAGGAGCTTACAGTATATAGGTTTTCGTGGTGCAGACGAGAGTTGTACGTGATTCCTTCTTGGAACTGTGTTCTGGGTGCCTCGTGGTTCTTTGGATATTCCTGGCTAAGCGTGCTCTGTTGAGACGCTGGATTTACGTTCTCGGAAGGAGCGGCTGCTTTCTTCCGAGCCTGAGAAGGATTTCCCTGTTTGTTACCGCCTGCGGCTGCGGCGGTCTATGCCTGCGAGCGTTCTCGGCTGAGACGCTCGGTCTTCGTCCACGGAGGGGGCGGCTGCCTCACTCCAAGCCTGATAAGGATTTCCGGTATTACCGTCTGCGGCTGCGGCGGTCTATGCCTGCGAGCGTTCTCGGCTGAGACGCTCGGTCTTCGTCCACGGAGGGGGCGGCTGCCTCACTCCGAGCCGGAAAAGGACTTCTGATTTTACCGCCTGCGGCTGTCTCTGCCTGCGAGCGTTCTCGGCTGAGACGCTGATTCACCGTTCCCGGAGTGGGTGGCTTCTTCCCTTTCCGAACTCCTTCTGAGAGATAAGTAACTTTGGTCTTCTGTGCTTGCTGAAGTAATTTGGTACTGGAACAAAGAACACATTTTTCTGAACTTTGCTCTGGATGGATTTATAGCTTTACTGACTTCTGGTTTTGGAGTATTTGACCTTTTCTGTTTCTTGCGGATTTATCAGTCGTCTTTTGGGTTACGTATTGACTGTGGAACTTTTTGTTGCTTCTTACACTGCAATTACCGGTTACTGGAGAAGGGCTTTATGTTGGTTGCGAAAGGGAAGTGGGACTGGTATGTATGGTGCATTATAGGGAATACAAGAGCTCTATTAGTGTCTGCAAGGAATAATCCTGTTTGCTTCTTTCAGATTGTTAGGTGTAAGAATAGAGACGTATCTACTACATACATCCAAGTGAGGGGGTTGCATCCAGTGAAGTAACTGGGGTAGGTGTTCTACTAGCGAGAAATTTATGAGTGTAGTCAGAGATCATTGCTATAACATTGTGTTTTGTTTTTTCTCGTTTCAGTGGTCCCCTCCGTTCCAGCCCCTTCCCTTACCTTTCCCTCGCTTGATTACCTAGAGGCTCTGTATAGTATCTTAGTCAGAGTTTCGGGCAGTCAAGAGGTGGACCCCTTTGAGCATCGCCCTGATCCTGTGGAGGCCGATCGTGACACTCAAATTGCGCCACCAGCGTCACTGGGGCGGCTGGGGGAAGAGAACCAATGTTAGCCAATGGGGCTAAAGGATGCTTCAGTAAGGGACTGCTTATGAGCAGGCCACTCGAGTGTGGGAGCAAAGCTCCTGGGGTTAAGGTCAGCACTGCAGGGGTCAACAATCAGCATAGGAGCTGCACCACCAGTGGCACAGGGGCAGACGGGTGCAATGTGCCTGGAAGACGTCGAAGACCCTGTGGTTTCCAGTGGAGACCTTCATGTTGGCAAAGTTGCTGCAGGCTCAGGGAGGGAGACTAATTGAAGGCGATCACCCGCTGGAGAGGTAAGTTGGGTTCTTGGGGTATGCATGGACACCATCAGTTTGGCCACCCAAGGCCACGGGCGTCAGGTACAGAGGTGTCGTTCGGTGTCAGGCCTTTTTACTAGCTCCAGTCACGGTCTGGGGACCCTTCAGGTTGAGGCTGCAGGCGTCGGCTCGAGGCTTGAAGGGAGGTCAGAGATTACTGGAACCCAGGTGAGGATTCCTGGGGATACCTCCTCGTGGTGTTGGCCCACTGGAACTTGGGCAGTGGGCATCGGGTGCAGAGTGGGCAAAATCGCGGAGCCCGTCTGGATCCGGATTCAGTGAGTGAGTCTTTGCTTGAGTAAATCCGCTCACTGGAGACAGAGTCTTCAAGATGGTCACAGGGCAGGTCCTCTGGGGGTCGCTGGTTGCTGGACTTGCCGGGTTCTCGCTGTAGTCAGGTTGACGTAGGGACAGGCTAGTAGGACTGGGACCAAAGCAGTAGGTGTCCTCTCCTTTTTGGTTCAGCACAGCTCTTCGGCCCTTCATCTTTCTTCCTAGATTCTGAGGAGGCAAGGTTCAGTGTCACCCCTAAATACTCAATTTAGGGACATTAAAAGGGGAGTGCATGTTGGACCCAATGTGTCCCTCCCTTGGGATGGGTACACACCCTATTATGCCATACTCCAGTGGGAGGGGGACATGAGCCTCTTCCTGATTGGTTGGGTCCCCTCATCTTCAAGATGGAGGGGACTGAGATATGTGCTTCACCTCGCCTCCCCCACCTGAGAGGTGTGGTTGGTTAAGGTGGGCACACCTCTCCACCTAGCTTGGTTTTCCGACCATTCTCCCACCCAAATTGGGGGCGGAACTGGTGGGCACGGACAGCTTACAAGGTCGGCAGGCCTTTTAAGCTTCCCTTTTGTGGGGGAGGAGGCATTACACCTCTGCCCTGGATGGGCTTTGTTTCTGGACCTAGAGAGATTAGGCTCTATACTCAGGGGTCTAATAACCTGTCTGGTGGTGGCAAATGGTGGACAGCCATTCAGGAACCACACCAGGGATGGTTGTTTTTCAGGGGACATCTCTAAGATGCCCTCTGAATGTATTTTAAATTAAATCCCACACTGGCATCAATGTGGGTTTAATGAATCACCGGTGTTGGGGGCGTGGCCAGCCAGCCAACATGGCGGACGCGACTAACTAGAGCTCCGTCCATGGGCCCCTAATTTTTTCCTACATTTATCCTGAAGAGAGTGTTTTATTTCCCCCACACTGGAGTGGATACGACTGGGGGAGCCGCCGGAGCGAGGTGCGGCACGAATCGAGGCGGCCGCGGTGAGGGACCAGCGATCGGCTGTGTTGGTGCTGGGCGGCCGGCAAAGGCGCGAAATCCGCCCGCAGGCCTCGGCGCCCAGGAGAGACTCCCGCGACGCAGCAAAGGCTTGGACAAGGGGAGTCGGGCCTCATCTTGGGCTCAGACCCCTGGGGCAGAGCGCGGAGAGCAGCGGCGGCCCCGGCAGACACCAGAGATCGGCGTGCGGCACCCGGAGGGACCGGACAGGGCCCCGTAATTGAGGTCGGTGCGGCGTGGGATGCGGCGGCGGGCCCCGGGGTGCCTGGGGCCAAAAGCGGACAATTACTTAGGCCGCTCTGACCTGCGGTGAGGCTGCACCCCCCTTCAGGACAGCTGCCCCGTGGGAAGGGCGCCGGGGGCAGAGATCCGGGAGTCGGCCGGCCCCAGCACAGGCGGAGGTGAGGAGAGGGGTTGAGGCCAGGCCCGCAGTGCGCCCACTCTGACACTGGAGAGAGGCCGGGGGACCCGCTACGAGCCCAGCCGGAAGGCGGCGGTCAAACGGGACTCCCGCGGGGCACAGGGAGAGGCCCGGCATCTTGATTGCACGCTGGGATGAGAGGCCTTACCCCCGGTGTGAGCCCAGCAGCAAGCAACGCAGGCACTTGATTGCTGACGCGGAGAGCCGCCGTGAGGTGCCGCCGGCGCTGCTTGCCACATGAAGGAGTGTCGCCTGGGGGGGACGAAGCTGAGAGACCACCCCACATCATGCTAGAAGGGACATTGGGTATTGGAGCGGTGCGCTGCTACCAGGGGGCGCAGGAGGGCAGCGGAGACCATGGAGCTTGGCCGGGTGGTGAGGACAGCGGGGCAAGACAGAGTGCACCATCAATGCGCATAACTTGACTAAGGTGGGGCATGGCTGGGCCTGGGCGCCATCTTGTCGCAGACGCCATATTGGACATTCCTACACCAGGCGACCCTGCTCTTGGGCCGTCTTGGACGCTGCCCCTCATTGCCGTCGCTGATGAGATCCGGGGCCGCGCCAGAAGCGGTGGGCCGGATCCTCTGCACGGCCAGAACTGTTGTGTCTCTCGGTGCGGGTCACTGACCGAGCCTGCACACCCCCCGGGAAGGCGCAACTATCAGTGTACTAGAACTGCCATGGGCGGCGGACTGCCCTAGAGCTTCCTGGCAACAACAGCTGGCGGTGGCGGCCCGGCTCAGTTGGTTCTCTCCTGCACCACGCGCACCGTTGCCTGAGTTGGTGGGGGGTTCCCCTTCCATTTGTCGCTGGACGCCTGACGCGGCGCGTTGATGCCCATGGCGCAGCAGCTCGTAATGGGCAGGCTTTGGGACAAATCACAGTCGAAGCAACAGGTGAATAGCAGCCCAGGCCCTGCGAAGGCGCACAGACGGGAAGACATGGAACCAGTGGTCAACCTGGCGGCCAAAATGGACACTGTTTTGGCGGCGGTGGAGCGCTTCGGAGCTACCCTAGCACAAACCAAGACTTCTCTGGAAGCTTGGATAGACAAAGTCGCATCTGACTTCACGCTGCTGCATGCGGATCACCGTAAACTGCCGGAGTCAGTTACCACGCAGCGTCAGGCTGTCCAAGAATTGCAGCCTGTGGTGCAAAGCCATGCCTCAGCATTACAAGACTTGATCGACAGGGTCCACGCGCTGGAAGACCGAGCGGAGGACGCGGAAGGGCGCTCCCGGGTCGTCGGCCTGCCGGAGGGCGAAGAAGGGAAGGACCCTGAGCACTACACGGAGGCATGGCTACGGACACTCATGCTGCCTGAGACGTTGTCCCCGCACTTTGTGGTGGAGAGGGCGCACAGGGTGACGGCGCAGGCTCAGCGCGCTGGGACTCGGCCCGCCCGTTTCTCTTTAAACTCCTCAACTATCGTAACCGGGACAAGGTACTCCGCGAAACTTGGAAGATGAGTGACCTCAAAGTGGGTAATAGCCACGTGATATTCTTTCCAGACTACACGGCAACAGTGCAGAAGAGGCGAGGCTCGTACCTGGCAGTGAAGAGACAGCTGCGGGAACTGGAGTTGCCTTACTCATTGCTGTTCCCCTTTCGCTTGTGGTCACTAAGGAGGGCACTGTTAGGAATCAAGTGTAGTCCTCTTTTTGTGACCATGTCAGTGTGCTCATGTGACCTGCTGGGGGGAGTTAAAAGCTGCCTTCTCCTTTCCCACCTTGCTTGATATCTATTTCGTGTGGTTTCTGGTCTTGGGCTTGGGACAGTCATGGATTCGGTGTACTGTAGCTGATGTTCACGGGCTTGTGAGCATATTTAAGCACCTTTCCTGGCTCTTTGGATATTCTTGCCCTTTCCTATCCTGTCCCCGTTTTTTCCCTGCTGTTTGGTTCCTGTAGTTGTTTGGTCCTTACCCTTGTTGTTGTCCTTTCCTTGTCTGGTGAGACTTTTAGCCCGGATGGGTTTAGGGGGTCGCTGGGGCTCCAGCGCTCTCTTGAGAAATCGATAACAGGAGTAGTCCGGCCGGATTACCGTAGTGAAACATCAAAGAACAGTGGGATTTACGATAGACGCACTTCCGCGTCTTTACTACCCCATCGTCATCGCTGTGTTGGGTGGAGTGGAGTTCGGGCGCTTCCGGATCAATCAGAAGCAGCGTTGGAAGTCGGCAGTGTACAGCGTCTTTGCCTGTTCTTTTCCCCGTTCTTTGTATGGGTATTTTATGATTCCCAAGGAGGTTTTTTTTTGTCATTAAAACGACTTTTTTCCTCCTTTACTGACTGGCTCTGCGTGTTACAGAGAGTCTCCCTAGTTTAACTCACCCCTCTATTTTTATGGTCTACAATCGATACCCCTTCAGCTTTGGATACCTCCACAAGACTCCTGACACAGCTACTGCGGATAAGGAGAGTTCTGGGTGTTACTGGGCATGGTCACAGTGAGAGGTACTATGTTTTGTAGTGATATAAGTGTTAGACTGTAATACATTACCTGTTTTGTAGGTGCAGTCACGTGGAGGCAAGAACACTCTGGTCATTGCAGAAGTCCATAGAAGAATTCCCGGGGTCCCTTATTTGTCTATTCCCTTTCCCCGCCCCCTGTCCATTGCTCCTCTGCTGACTCATTGTTTCACCTTCAGTGGGTCGCTTATGGGCAAGGGTAGTGGATCGGGTCATTCATCGCTCCTGCAGTGTATGGGCATAGTCGGAAGAAACCAACAGGCACGCGCTTCTTTGAGGCCCCATCGGAAGTCTGGGACTGGCTGGAAGAGACGGGGCAGTGGACGGGGACGAGACCTGCGGGCCCGGAAGAGGGCGGCTGGCAGGAGCAACGTTCAAGGAGGCGGAGGAGGAAGAAGGGGACCCGGCGAGGAGCAGGTCTGGGACAGGCCACACCCAGCCCGGGGAAGATGCGGCAGGAGGCGCTTGAGGCGGTTGCGACACTGGGGGCGGTGAATGTTGCCGGCTGCTCAGACTACCGGCCACTGAGTGAACTGGACGCGAGTGGCTCGTCCTCATCATCCACCGTGATGTCAGACGATGTTGGCCTACCCGTGGTGACGCCCCAGACAGCCGACTACATAATGTGAATAGATGCAGGCCTGTGATGGACAGAAGCGATTCCTGTGTTCAACATAATATTTGCTGTATCCTGTACGTGCCTGCAGCACACTGCCAAAATAAGTTACTGTCTCCAATAGCTGGTGCAGACTGGGGCTTATGCATCGCTTGCACAACGCAGGCGCGTCTCCAAGCCTCAGTTTAGGGGACGCTCGGCGTCTGGCGTGTAGGGTGGTCTCCGTAGGTGGCCCACGCCAGCTCTGCGCGATCCTTAGATTAGTTCTTCCCAAACACTTCTGAGAAGCTCAGTGGCCCTAGGAAAGGGAGCACCCTGATTTAACCGTTGGCTGCACGCTTCACTGCACACACTTTGCGTTGCGGACACGACACATTAAGAGGTAGATCCATTACCTAGTTTGGACGTATGCCCCGTTGGGAACTCTCCCACTCAGAAACACTGTTAGTTCTGGTTTCTATGCTTCAGAAGCGGCACTCAGTGTTTCCTCCCGAGAGTCCGTCCCTCGACCCTGCGTGGTGACCCTCCTGGCCCCCCCTCGGGCAGCTGCACTACAACCCCGCATATGGCGTGCACTAACATCATGACCTGGAACATTCGCGGCATGCACACCCCGTCGCGCCGCTATTCTGTCTTCTCCTATTTGCAGCGTCATAAGGTGGGGATCGCGCTCCTGCCGAAGACACATGTCCCGGATAGAGCTGGATCGACTACATATACGCTGGAGAGGGCAGGTCTATGGTACAACATACTCAGCGCATGCGCGTGGCACTTTGATTTGGGTGAGGGCAGGTGTCCCATTTGCATGTGACAATAATCAGGTGGACCCAGAGGGGAGATACTGCCTTGCACGGGGAGGCTAAATGGACAGGAGGTCCTGCTGGGATCTATATATGCCCCTAATACGGATCAGCCCGCTTTCCTGGCAAACCTAATCCACATTCTTCATCGAGATATGGGCCTCCCTTGGCTGCTGGGTGGGGACTTCAACATGGTTCTTGACACTCACTTAGACCGTTCCTTCCCACCCCTTCGTGCGGCGGCCACAGCATCGGCGGCGCAGGCTCTACGGGACTGGCTATCGCACTGGGGAATACATGATCTTTGGCGCGTGCAGCACCCTACAGACAAAACATACTCATACTACTCGCCAGTCCATGACCTCCATGTCCACTCGGACCGTATAATAGGCTCCCAGTCCCTGCTCCCGTTCCTGGCTAGATCAGAATACCTAGGTAGAACGCACTCAGATCACAATCCCTTATGGCTCCAACTTAGCTGGGAGGCGGACCGACCACCGGTGCCCACGTCGCGGCTACAGCTGGAGGACGCCGAGTTTAGATCCTCGCTGGGGACGGCCATCCTAGCCTATTTTGAGGAGAACGCGGAGACGGCTAGCGGTCCTACGGTGGAATTTGATGCACACAAAGCGACCATTCGTGGGCATTGCATAGGTGCCACGTGAAACATCGGTGCAACAGTGTCCGCTTCCCTGACACGAATAGAGACTGAGCTCCTGCGTTATGAAAGGGAGGTAGAGGGGAATGGCAGGCACTCGGCCGAGCTTGGTGACCTCCGAGGTGAGCACACGGTACTTATCGAAAGGCTGAGATGTCATAATTATGCGGCGCATACTGCCAATACGCATGCCAAGGCAGATAGACCTGGCCGCCTATTGGCCTGGCTGATACAAAAGACAGATCGCAGCACCCCAATCGGTGCCATCCGCACGGAAGGAGCGGCAGTGGTATACACACATCGCGAAATACATCGGGCGCTGACTGACCACTACCGGGATCTTTATAGGGCCTGAGGTACTGGCCATGGACATATCCTGGCTGAGTTCCTGGATTCGGTTACGCTGCCCACAGTCACTGAGGGTAAAAAAAAACAGTGCTCAATGCCCCGCTTACTCTGGAGGAAGTGGGAGAAGCGATCCAGGCACTAGCGACCGGGAAATCGCCGGGACCCGATGGCCTGCCGGCCGAATATTGCAAAGCGAACAGGGAAATCCTAGCGCCCCAGCTCCTTAAGCTGTACAAGGCGGCAGTAGACGCAAGTCAGTTCCCACCATCTTTGCGGGAGGCGTTTCTAGTGTCCCTGCCTAAGCCCGACAGAAACCCAGCGGCCTTGGGCTCCTACCGCCCGCTGGCAATGCTTAACACCGACTATAAAATCTTTGCCAAAATCCTTGCAGAACGCCTGGCGCCGGCGGTCTCATACTTAGTCCACCCGGATCAAAACAGGTTTGTGCCGGCAAGATCCACATCCCTGAATCTCAGGAGATATTTCAGGGTAGCGGCGGAGGCGACCAAGGCCTGGCCCAGAGCGGGGTGCCTAGTGCTGGACCTGGAAAAGGCCTTTGACTGCCTTGAGTGGGGCTACTTATCGTCGGTATTAGAGAAGTACGAGCTGGACGTAAACTTCCTGCAGATGGTGGACCTCTTGTACCGGAACCCTGTGGTTCGTGTCTGGCTGGGGCCATATATTTCGGAGGTGGTGGCGGTGGGCAGGGGCACCCGACAGGGGTGCCCCCTGTCCCCGCTGCTCTTCGCGTTGGCCATGGAGCCCCTGGCTGAGGCCATGAGACAGACCCTAGCGGATGTGATCCCCCTGTGCAACGGCATTCACCAGGTGTCGTTATACGCGGACGACCTGCTGGTATTCGTCAGGGATGTGGGCCACTTACCAGAGCTGCTTGGCCACCTGCTGAGCCGCTTCGCTGGTCTCTCGGGGCTCCGAGTAAACGCGGGCAAATCCTGCCTGTATGCATTCAGCAGCAAGGTAGGCGATCCGGAATATCACCTTCATGGCACGCGAGTCCACTGGAGAGCAGACACGTTTAAGTATCTGGGGATTCAGATCTACCGACAGCCGGCAGACCTGTTTAACAGGAACCTGGGACGAGCGGTAACGGCGCTCAAGACCCCGATCGGCTTTTGGTCCACTCTCCCCTTGACGCCCACAGGCAGAGTGGCGCTTGCCAAAATGGTCATGCTCCCTCGACTTTTGTACCACTTTGCTAATATGCTCTTGTTTATACCTGCTTCCTTTTTTTCCCATGCTTATCAAGGTCCTACGTGACTTCATTTGGGGCGCGTCCCGGCATCGCCTGGCGCTTGGGAAACTGTTCCTACCCACAGCCAGGAGTGGATTAGCTGCTCTCTGCTTCAAGCATTATTATATGGTGGCGCAGCTCCAATGGATTGCCCGTTGGTTAGCGGACAGGGGGAGACGGAGCCTACACTCTGGAGCGGATCATCGCGCTCTTCAATCCACTAGCGGCTCTGGCACGCCCCACTCCGTTATTGTTGGCGGTGGCCTTCAAATGGTTCCGAAGGGCATTACTATTCAAGAGGACGGTGCTCCCCTACGCACCAGCGGTGCCGCTGGAAGGCTCGCCGGGAGGTGAGGGGGTCCTCACGCGTCGCATGCTGGAGCAATGGCAGGAAGCGGACGTCCAGACGTTAGGCGACTTATATAGGGATGGAGCACTGATACCCTACGAAACACTGGTTGCTGAAGATGGGCTTCCCCACGGGGGGTTCCTGATGCACCGCTCCCTCACGGCCCGCATGGCGGCTAAGTGGGGAGACATTGCAGAGGAGCCTGCGCAGCACTTGACCATGCAATATCTGCATGTCATGGGTAGAGGCAGGCATCTAATTAAGTGGTTCGCTTCATCCTTGAGGACGCACACGGAACTGGATCTGACCCCACTTCGTGGTGGGAGAAAATCCTTAAACGTCCGGTGCGTATCCCCAGAAATATGCGCTTCCGCCAAATCCAAGTCTACATAGTTCACAGGGCCTATCTTACTCCCGACTTAATAAATAAATACTTCCACAGGGCCGACTTGTCCTGTCTCAGATGCGGTGAGGTGAATGCGGATCTTCTCCATTTTCTGTGGAACTGTCCAGGGCTGGGCACTTACTGGAGAGACATTAGCGAGCCACTTACACAGGCCGCGCCATTCCTTGTACCTGGCCAGAATACCTCCTGCATCATTTTAAGCAGTCACCCAGAGACAAGTTATCGTCCCGTTTCCTGGACCTGGGGATGGTAGTGGCAGTACGACTCCTCACGAGGAGGTGGAAGGCGCGTGACTCGCCTAGCGCGCAGGCATGGATACTGTCCCTCCAGGCGTGGGCCCGAGCGGAATGGACTGCCATCAGGAGGGAGGAAACGGTAGGGCTCCGTAGAGAGCCTATGGCAGAGCTCTGGGAACGCATGCTTAACGCCCTACATGCAGCAGGAAACACTGTGGGTGAGAGGGTGGCAGGGGACTAGACAGGCATACTGGGCGACTGGTGGGGTGCAAAGCGGGCGGCACACCTGACACTGATGCTGGTGCACAACACAAAGCTGCGGCGAGAGAGCAGTGGAGGCTGGAGGCATGCGCGCTTGGGGGGGAGCAGGTAGGGGAGGGTAGGCAGGAGGCCGGGATGGGGAGGGGGTCGAAACGTAATGTATCTCTGTGACAATGCCGCAGTTTGTTGTTCCTGGTTGTTGCAAATGAATTTTTGAAGTTGTACTATATATATAAATTTCATCTCTGTACACAAGGCAGGAGCGCATAAGCTCCCCTATGCTATAGATGTGCCCAGGCGTATACGCTAAATTGTGTGTTATCTCTGTGTAACGTTGCAGCGCCTCACGGACATGCTACTCTGCTTGTGTACCACAATCTGACACAGTTGAAGAGCTGTAATGTTTGTAATGCCACATTTGTTATAATGTCTAAATATATAAATGCCAATAAACAGATTTGACAAAAAAATCAATGTGGGTTTAATGTGCTGAGAAGTTTGCTATCAAACCTCCCAGTTTTTAGCAAAGCCATTATGGAGCTGTGGAGTTCATAATTACTACCTCCCGGACCATATACTCTCTATGGCTTCCTACAGTTACAATGTCTGAGAATGGACTTCGAGACTGTAGGGGGTACAGGGCTCATGCCACCGGACCCTCCCCTGAGGGCTAGTGCACCCTGCTATAGGGGTGACTTACCTACGCCTCAGGCAGTGGGTAGAAGGCATGGCACACAGAGATGTGTGCCATGTCGACTCTTCACTTTTCTCTGCACCAAAACACTCAGCCTACAATGGCAGTGTGTGGGTGATAAGGTACAGGGCCACTAAGGGTGGCACAGTAGGTGCTGCAGCCTTAGAGGCCTTCCCTGGTCATAGTGCCCTTGATATCCATGGTACATTTTACAAGGGGCTTGCTTGTGGCCAGAGATGGGCCAATCGTTGGTACAAAAGTACAGTTTTGGGAAAGAACACAGGCCCTGGGTATGTGATTGGCAGGGACCTAGGGCCCTTAAGTCAGTTGTCAGGCAGAAAGTAGGGGGGGAACAATGAAAAAGGGACACATTCCTACACATGGCACAGGCTCTCACATCTCTCATCCGCAGCAGCCTCAACAAGGATGCTAGACTCCGCATCACGGCCTTGCAGCTCTCAGAACCGTGACATCGCCCCACACAGGCCTGATACAGAACTTTGCATCCCATCCCCATTGAAGGGGCCCTCGACAATGATGCAGGCCCTTGCATAGGGGCTGTGTCACATCTTGGAAATGATTAATTGCTTCAGCTGCGTGACTCCTTTCAACACGCATCTTCGCAAAGCTCTGCAAACCGAGATTTAAGGTACTTATGGGCCTAACTGGGTTTGCACTCTATCGCGATCGGCCTGAACTTGTGACTTCTGACCGGTATGACGCTAAAAATTCTCAGCTCACGCTTTGTGCTTTTTGCTGGTATTTTTACAAAATCTTTAAAATAGCATCTTCGGTTTCTATTGATTGGATTTTTGTAGTTTTGGTCTTGTTTTATTTATTAAAAATAACTCTATTTTTCTGTCTTGGTGTGGGATTCTTTAAGTGTAGTGTTTTTTATTCTGTTA
Organism: Lissotriton helveticus; assembly: GCF_964261635.1. Taxonomy (NCBI): domain Eukaryota; kingdom Metazoa; phylum Chordata; class Amphibia; order Caudata; family Salamandridae; genus Lissotriton; species Lissotriton helveticus. The sequence goes on from NC_136068.1 coordinate 1,793,412,566, forward strand.
CTGTTTGAAGTGTTGCACAAATAATTTAGACATTGCATCTCTATTAAGCCTGACTGCTCTGTGCCAAGCTACTGGAGGGTTGACCACGATTTATGGTTGACTTGTCCAAACCCTGACAAGGATTGTGCTTGCTGCTTGACCAGGAAGCACACCCCAGTCAGTCAATAAACCAATAACTTACACATAAGGACTCTCAATATTGACTGAAAGAGTGCATGCAATGTCGTCTTTGACAGAAGCCTTGTATATCTCAATTTGGACATCAATATCATGTTATTTTATCAGTGCTTATATAGTGCTTATCTGCCGTTTATATGGTTTTGTAGTGCTTATGCAGCCTGAGCAACCTTTATTGAGTAAAAACGGCATTGGGCGAGGAAATCTATGGGCTTAAGGTATTAGAACACTCACATCTCCACTCCTAGTTGAGAATCCCAAGTTGGTCACCCACTAGCAGTCGTGTTCCTCAAAATGCGCAGTTCCTGTAGTAGCCAGTTAATTGCCAATTTATACCAGTATTAAGATATACAAATGGCAAAATACTGGCCACTTCCAAAGCAGTTGTGACCTTTTCAACTTCATACCACCTATGCTCAATAGCCTCAGTCCCAAGCCTCTGTTTCACTTCCTTTCTATCTCTTTCTCTCTTAACCAACTGGAATCAATAAGTAACCAACTCACAAGTAAGTGTTGGGGTATGGATGGGAGAAAACAACTTTCAGTTGAATGGCTCAAAAAGATACATTTTTACACAAGCCCATATGCACCATCTAAAACATCTCTGTGTTCACCACCTACTTTCTTTAGCAATGGAACACCAATCAAAATGAAACTGTGTGACTCAGGAGTCATGTCAGGACCCAATCACAGATTTAGTTCACACCGAGACTATGGCCACTTTTATTCTACTTTGTTGTGTTCCTCCTCTTGCCCCCACTGTGTTGTCTTTCTTTGTTGAATCTCCTGCATTGCACTTGTGTGTGTGCATCCAGTCCTGGTCTTTGCATCTAAAGTTGCAGTGTATACCATCTATATGCCTAAGCACCTAGCAAAATTGTTGTTCTGTAGTGTGTACAATAGCTGCATATGGAACATTAACATCAACACAGGGGGAGAGCGGGTTGTTGAGAGACCAGTATCAGCAGATCCTACACTGAAGGTGGGCACGCCTCACCAGAATGCCAGTCTGACTCCATCTCTCTGTGCCAGCAGCTGTGAGCGTTGTGCCACCCCCGGCAATCTGAACTCCGCGCCTAACACTGGTTACAGGACTGACAAGGGATGCCATAATGTCAGCAGATGTGATCAGATTCCCAGTGTCACTCAATCTTTGTGTGCTGGCAGCTGTGGTACTGTGTCATTTTGTACACTCCGTACCCAGCACATAATACTGTTTGCATGGGGTCTAGGAATGATAACGGTTACCACATTGTCACCAGATGTTATGCTGATGGTAGGCACTGGGCACCAGAATACCAGTCTGATGCCATTTGTCTGTGCTGCCAGCTGTGTGCCACTGTGCCATCTGCACTAAGCGCTTAACACTGGTGACAGTTGGGTTTAGGCGTGACCAAAGTTACCACAATATCAGCAAATGTATGCTGAAGATGGGCACCCCACACCAGAATACCAGTCTGACTCCTATCACTCTCTGATGACAGCTGTGTGTGTCCTGTGCCAGCAAAACACACAAGATGATGGACGGAATGTTGCACAATGGCAAAACATTCACCCCCAGTCACAGATCTGGGTTTAATCCATCGTTATTGTGCTCACCAAGCCACCCCAGTTCAGACATGGCCTTATCCAAATCAGTCTTGACCCTGTGCCTCATGGGAACAGTCCAACCCGAACTGCCAAGCCATGCCTTCCCTGGACCGGAATCAAGTGTCCTAGGACCGGTTTCTGGCTATCAGCCGTCTTCAGCCAGGATAGCTTGACTCCAGTGGCTTAGTGAGCACAGGACCCACGTCTGGGCATACCCTTCCCACATAGGGTGAACAGCAAAACACACAAGATGATGGATGGAATGTTGCACAATGGCAAAACATTCACCCCCAGTCACAGATCTGGTTTTAATCCATCGTTATTTTGCTCACCAAGCCACCCCAGTTCCTGTCCTGTGCCACCCTGTGCCATGTGAATCCCGAGTCTCACACTGTGTAGAAGCAGGTCTAGGAATGACCCCGGATAACTTAGTGTAAAGGCATGTTGCAGTGATGGTGGGCACCAGAATTCCAGTGTCACTACATCTGTGTGCTGGCAGTTGTGCCATCGGCACCTAACACTGTCCGGTTATAATCAATAATATCCATACAACGGCATAGTAATCATATCCATAATTCAGTCGTAGCACATGCTGTCACAATGAAGCAAGACTACTTCCCCGTCCCCCTAGAAAGCACACAGAGTTCTCTAAACAAAACCAAGCCTCCAGCAACCTGGGAAATCCCCCTTGCTTTTGTTTTAATTTCGTCCTAGAACTCCTGTAAAGCACTGTAAGAACGACCAGTTCTTAGTGACATCTTTATTGACGTCTTCTGTCCAACCTTACGTCAAACCGGGCACCTTTCAGGTATAAATATACCAACGTTGCCGTAAGCAAAGACACGGTGGTGGTTTTGGAGCAGAGCAGCAATCTACTTGCCGAGAGCCCAGCTAATGCGAGAGCCAACGGACGCCGCCCCTCCTCTTTTGACGCACTGAGAGAGACGCTGTCTTTTCTCCTGCCGAGAAATCCAGCTCCGGTGTTTCCAGATACCTTCCCGGGTTACTGGGATATCGAGTCCTGAGAGAGAGATACCAGACCTCCTGCTTTCTATTTACCCAGGTACGGAACTGACTAAACCCTTAAAGGGAATTCTTGAGTCAGATTCTTGGCAAAACAAACTTAACTTAAACTGCTACTTACTTACTCCTTCCCACGTATTAGGCTTAGGTCAGGTACACCAAGGTAGGCGTATTTAGAAGCACCAGTTGAGTACGATTAGTCAATGTATATATGTATGTATATATTTTATCTATTTTAAAGTATCATATGGCTAAGAAACCATATCAATGCTTTTACAGAATTATTTTATAATCCTCCTTTTACTGTACGCACTTTACTTTACCATGAGTATTACAATCGTGGCAATTCATTTCTCTTGTATGGAAGAAGACTGCTCAATAAATTACACCTTTTATTGAAAACGCCCGTCTCTCTTTTCTCTGCATTCTGGTGAAACTAAGTACGCACATTTGACTGAGTGAAATAGCTGTCTTTTGTTTTCACACGACTCTAGAGATACACTCTTATTCAGGGAGAGCAAAGTTGTCATGTTTTATGGTTGTCAGAAGCTAATCCCTTCTTGTCTATCCAGGGAGGTTAAACTCCTCCTCGTTTATTCGAGAAAGTTTCTAGTGACCTCTGAGCTAGCTGGCAAACCTTAAGTCTAATATAGTCAGTAGAGACCTAGTCGACCTATTGGGAATAGAGGAACTACACCACATGGCGCCCAACGTTTGGTAAGGCGATAAATCTAACGCAAGACGTTAGAGTAACTCAGTCGTGCTTTTTCACACAGACCCTTTTCCTCTAAATACTCCAAAGACGTCTGGAGTGGGTAAAAGGTTAAAATCCGCCGGAACTTAGTAGGAAGAGATTTCTATGTATAGTTTTTGGTTTAGTCAACGTTGAAGGATACAGTGTTCCAAAATATTGTGCACCTAATCTTTGTTTCCTTGAAACTTGATCTGCAACAAAAAAACCTTTCTGTTAGTAAAAAAGGACGGAAAGTGACGACGAAAGGGAGGCAGCTAGAATAGCAGCTCGACTCCTAGAGGATGACACAAGTCTCCTGCAGAACGACCCGAATGCTATACTCATTCCGGTCAACATAAGGAAAACTATAACCCTTAAACTTATAGAAAATGGACTAACATCGAGAGGTGGTACAGTCATATTCGTAATTGAGGCACACGAATATCGTCAGACAGAGGTATTCTATTCATGGATAAACTTTCCAGCAGCAAACGCTGTCACACACGAATTCCACTATTACAAAATAGAGGAACCTCCGGAAGAGTACACTCCTGTCGAGGAGGTGGAAATCCCATTAAAATACCAAGAGCACCTGCCCTGGTTTAAAGGCGCCCTAAAACATAATAATCACATCACCAGGCTCGGTCCATTAGGTAGACCAGGAGCAACGTGGCCGGTTCTAGCCAGCTACACACCACACCCAGACATTGATAAAATGTCAAGCGAAGAACTCTTAGCTAAAATAAAAGAATTAACAAAGGCATACAGAGAGTTAGTTCAATTTGCAACGGAGGGTATAACTTACCTCCAGAAATTGAAAGAAACAGATATAGCAGAACAACCATTTGAACTTGCCAGAATCATAGAAAAATCCTATGAAGAACTAGGAAGAGATAGTTTGGGTGGGAAACCAGTCAAACCCCAACTAACTGAAAATCCTGAAAAGATATTTATTAAAAATAATCTAAACACTCCAAAAAAGAACTGGGATGGAAATAAACAATCCACTTCCAAAGAAAAAAGATTCCAGTCCAGAGGAAGGTCTCCTCGGCGGAGAGAAAGATCTCCGGACCAAGGACACAAGTCTTCCCAGAGGGAGCCCTCTGAGAAAAGATACACCCTTAGAAATAGGGATAATTTGAAGAAACCTGATAGATATCAAGATATTGATACACGTCCCTCTCGATCTTTTCAGAATTCCTCGCAGAAATCGGAAAGAAGAGGACGGTCAGAACACAGGGAAGAGCACGTCAAGTCCAAAGACAAGGAACCTGCTCATCAAAGTAAAAAATTACAATTTCCAAAAAAGAAGGTAGCCAGTATTAAAGTAATCAAACATGCCGAGGATACTGAGGACACAACGGAAAAACGGAGAGTGGGCCCAGACAATGCTAGACAGCGCTGCAGAAGTGAGCATAGCTGGCAAGATCCTGATGATTCATCTGGAGACAGTGGACACGAATGAATACATTCAGGTGGAAACTGCAGATACCAGAGTTAGCAAACCTCATAAAATATACGAAATAACATTACGTATAGAGGGAGATAGGACTAGGAAAGTAAGGGGTCTATTTTGGGATAACCTTTCCAAAGGCTATGATATCCTTTTAGCTGAAAAAGATTGGCCACCAGAGTTTGTCAGGGAGTGCCCTCATGGCGAAGAAATGATTATGCCTGCCTTCTCAAATCATATTCCGACTCATAGAAAATATACACTTGCAAGAAAGTGGGCGGTAGCCCAAGCTTCTGCATTATATAAAAATCATGTTGGATGGGATGAGGACTCTCCTCCTCACAAAATCCAGTTAAAATGTCAACCAACTGCACAAAGGCAGTACCCAATTAAGCAAGAAGCTAAAAAACAAGTCAGGGAGATCTTAGATCAACTTGAGTACCAGGGGGTGATTGAAACATGCACCTCACAAATGAACAATCCTTTGTTTCCTGTCTCCAAACCAGACGATTCATATCGTCTAGTTTTGGACTACAGACACTTTAACTCATGTTGCAAAACGTTTGCAGTACAAAACTCACACAGTGCAGCACTAATGAATAACATTGTGCGGAAAAAATACAAAACGACATTAGACATCTCTAATGGGTTCTTTTGTCAAAACATAGCACCTGAAAGCAGGTATTTGACCGCTTTCTCAATAATGGGTTCGCAGAAACATTTCTGTCGACTTCCACAGGGGATCAATAATAGCCCAGGTTTATTCTCAGCAAGGGTAACAGAGTTACTACAAATGTATGATGATGAGGCATTATCTTATGTCGATGACATCTATCTAACAGATGATGACTTGGATACTCACTTGAAAAGAATGAACACCATAATACTTGGGTTTGCTGTAGAGGGTTACAAATTCAACTTTGAAAAGTCACGAATTGCCCATCTAACAGTCCTGTTTTTAGGATATGAATTATCAAGTGAAGGCAAAAGCCTGGCAGACAATTTCTTAGAGAAATGCGCTATACTCCAAGCACCAAAAACGCTGAAGAACTTACAATCAATACTAGGTTTCCTGAATTTCGGAAGAACATACATTCTAAATTATGCAGAGAGGGTTAAACCTCTCTATGAACTAATAAAACCTGATTTTAAACCAATCAATTGGACTCAAAAACACACAGAAATTTTGAGATCATTGCAAACAGACATGTTAGCTAAAACAAAATTGCAAACACGCGATAACACACGCAACCTTTAATCCGAGTCATCCCAGGAAGATGTGGATTCACGTACCTGACCTGTAATGAGGGAGAAAAGGTACCAATAGCATACAAATCACATTTGTACACAGAAGCTGAAAAAACATTCAGTCTTACAGAAAACATTGTAAATGCGGTTCAAACATCTGTAGCAAAAGAAAGAGCCCAAGCCCAAGGCAGACAGATTACTGTTTTAACAGCAGAATCAGCCTTTGAGGCAATAACAAGCCCACGCAATTTAACTACCGTGGCACTAGATCCAAAATGGATACAATGGGAAAATTCCCTTGCTACAGATAAAGTGAAATACTATTTTGACCCGAACATGAAAAAACTGAAAAATCTAACATATGAAAAAGAATATCCTCTGCCAATCGAAATTCTGCCCATACAACTTTACGCCTGTATAATATATACAGACGGATATGCTCAACCCTCAGTCTGGGGAAAGCAAGCTTACAATGCTACGTGCGAGGTTGTTAAATACCGGTGGCACGGAGGTAAATTGAGACCACTGGTAACCATGTCTCAATCTGTAAAAGACAATTCAGGTCAACGAACTGAATTATTGGCTTTAAAAATGGCGCTCGATATTGCTGATCGCGAATTCCCGACACTAATAGTGTGCGATTCGCATTACTGCGTCAAATCCTACAATAATGACTTGCAGAAATGGGTTCGAAATGGTTACAAAGAAGACACAGGTGCCACAATCAAGCATAAAACGCTTTGGGAACAAGTAGTTCTTTTACAGAAAGAACTACAAAAGACTCACGTGATACATACACTGAGTCATCAGCGTGATGGCGTTCACGTTGCTGGGAATTCATTGGCTGACACAGCCTTAGCGGAAGCAACTAAACCGGCTTCCGTAGCCACAATAAAGCGTTCAGAAAAATACATAGACGGGGAAACCATGCTGGCGGTAAAAACGTCTTCAAAAGGCGACTGTGCAGCACTACCCGTGAACTATCCACTCAATTATACATACATAATAGATGCAAACTCCGTTCCTTTTGCTCGAATCCCTGGAGTGGGGGATAGAGTAATTCCAAACACGAACAGGAGAATCTTCTTGATTCAAGAAGCACACATGGGTGAGGGTCTAAGACACCAGACGGTCAAGGAATCTCTGAAAGAATTGCAATCAGAATACTGGTGGCCGGGGATGAGCCTGCATAATTACAAATTTGCAAAGGATTGTCCAAACTGCAATCGAGATCGCAGTACTGAACCGGTCAGAGTAGTGCCAGGACCCCTATTAGAAAGCATAAGGCGATCTATACGCATAATCAAACAGGAGAAATGCATCCCAATGTATATTATTTAAGAGTAGATTCACTTACAATGCAGGCCCCAGCACTCGGCTGACGCCAGAACTGTTATAAAAGATTTACGAGTCTATATCGGCACATACGCAATTGGCATGCTACATTCTGACCAGGGTCCTGCTTTTAGCTCCCGAGCTTATAAGGAGGCCATGGCCAGCATGGGCATTGCATTGCGGTATTCTTGTCACTTCCTTCCTGAGGGAAACGGGAATGTGGAAAGAAAAAACCGAGACATAAAGCAATCTATAACAGCGAGGGTATTAGGTTCGGGTGATGGGTGGGTCCAACATTTAACAAGTGTCCAACGTAGTCTTAACAATCTGCCAAGAAATTCTCTAAAAGGTTTCAGTCCGTACGAACTATTGTTTGGTACCAGAATGCATATTCAGGACTTAGATAGTCAGACTGCAGTGGTAGAAGAAAAATGCTTTGATATCAAAGATCGTTTGGCTATTTTACAGGACTTAAATGAAACAAGAAAAGACCTGAGCAACATAAAGTTAAAACAGCAGCCAACAGCCACTGTAGAGAAACCACCTGTCCCAGCAAGGCCTGTCTGGATTCCAAAGATTGGGGATCTGGTCAGAGAGAAGATCGCGGTGAAGAAGGAATTTGGGCCTTCTTACAGAAAAGCAGTACCTGTCTTAGCTGTCAACGGAACAAGATCAGTTGTACTACCGCCCTTTGCTGGTAAAAAGGAGAACCGAGTTGTATCCATCGACCTGGTAAAACCACAATCATGTGGCCAATAATAAGTAGTAGGCCAAGTGGACTCCCAAGAAATAGCAGAACACCAAAGTTTGCTACAATACAAGAGGTTCAAACTGAGAGACTAATCACATTTGATAAACCTACAGTGAATCAAAAAGGACTATGCAGCAAAGCCATGGAACTTATGACTCTTAAAACTCAAATTAAAACAGTTTGTCAAGAAACACCTGTCTACGACGATGTAGCCATGGACAATGCTGATGAATCAAAGAAAATTTCAAAAGCAAATGAAAATCAGGAAGCAATTCCAACAATTGACAGAACTGCATCTGGCTACTTCATCAATTTCGATGACTTTTCTGAGGATCCGAGCGAACCTGAAGAACAGCCAACAACAAAAACTTTTAAAGACAAAGTAATTGAACTCTTTCATCAACTCAGAAACCTATCTGATTTCTCCATGGATTGAATTTTGGCTTGTGTTAGGTGTACTTTTCCTCCTGCTTTGGCTCATCATGGTACTTTGTTTGGGAAAATTCATTGAGGGAAAATACAGTACAATGGACACAGCAAGTCAGAACATCAACTTGGTCCTAAAGCCACGCAAGTCATCTCACATCGAGAAAAGAGAACTATCATCAGTGAATGTCACAGCCAATCCAATACCCGGTGGGGTAGCTTGGGACAAAACAGATCATGAAATTTATGGCCCGGTCGAGCTCTTGAAGTATCCACACCAATTTAAGGTTTCATTAAGTGACTTTGTAAAACCGAGCACATTCTCTGATGATTGGGACTTTGAAAGTATTAATGATATGATGTCAGATTTGGTAATGTCAGCTAAATGTACAGAGCATGATTACTTACAGGGTTCATCTAACTATGAAGAGATGTACTGCTACAATCACTTTGCACACCATTATTTGCATAAATCTGCTCAACCTAGAAATGTTTTTAATTATAATCAATGGGAACATTGTGCAACTCCACCTAAAGGCAGTTCAAAAACATTTTACGAGAAATTCCCATACTTCTCAGGGTTTAACACAAGTGATGCAGAAATGTTTTATTTCAAACTGTTAAATAAAACAGGAATGAAAACAATGCTGACAAATACTAAATTAATCTATTCAGAAACATTTTATGAAAAAATGACTACATTTGGTTTTGATTTTTGGAAAAATAACATTGAAACAAAAACAATCTAGGGTACCAAAGATTGGCAGGTCCAAGGTATAGAATCATTATTTAGAGCTTGCATGATCCCAGAACAAATTATATTCTTGAATGACACAATTCAACAGACAAACTGTCTTGGCCTAGCCAAAATGAAAGATTTAAACAAACCGTCTATTCCAAAGCCAACACCTGGCAGTAATAGCACTACAGATGTTGAGATAGACGTATCCCATATTTTTGTCCAAAACAGAACACATCCCGATTGGAAAAAATGGTTGATCTGGCCCACAGACACAAATAACTGTCAATATAGATTCATGAACAAAATACAGGGGTTCAAATTGACCAGGCCAGACCCTAGATACTCCCAGAGACAACATCCAGGGATAGTTACAACATACAGTGTAGGGAAACTCTGCCTCGAATGGCTACAGAAATCCACACTGACAGAAATTAAGCAACACTTGACTTTACTTAAAGACGGTGCTGACTTGCATGATTTCATAATGGGACCACGCTAACAGCGTCAAAAGCGCTTCATAGTCAAGTCAAGTCAAGTCATAAAATTTGTATAGCGCACTACATACCCAGAGGGTTTCAAGGCGCTTAGGAAGGGGAGGGGGATTATTTGTCAAATATCCACGTTTTAAGCTGTTTTCTGAACGCTAGGTGATTCTGGGTGAGGCGAAGGTAGGCGGGGAGTGAGTTCCATGTTTTGGCCGCTAGGTATGAAAAGGATCTGCCTCCCATGGTGGTCTTGTTGATGCGAGGTACAGTGGCGAAGGCTTGGCTGGAAGAGCGAAGTTGGCGGGAGGGGGTGTAGAAGGACAGTCGAGAGTTGAGGCAATCTGGTCCGATATCGTAGAGTGATTTGTGTGCGTGGGTAAGCAGTCTGAACGTGATCCTCTTATTGACGGGTAGCCAGTGGAGGTCTTTAAGGTGACCAGATATGTGTTCGTTGCGTGGGATGTCTAATATGAGCCTGACTGAGGCGTTTTGGATTCGTTGTAGCTTCTTCTGGAGTTTAGCGGTGGAGCCTGCGTAGAGAGTGTTTCCGTAGTCCAGTCGGCTCGTGACTAGAGCGTGGGTGACTGTTTTCCTTGTTTCGGAGGGGATCCAGCGAAATGTTTTTCTGAGCATGCGAAGAATGTTAAAGCAGGAGGAGGATACGGCGTTGACTTGTCTGTTCATTGAGAGTGAAGAGTCCAGGATCACGCCAAGGTTCCGTGCGTGGTTTGTCGGGATGGGTGCTTTTCCAAGGGCTTCTGGCCACCAGGAGTCGTCCCATGCAGAGGGGGATGTGCCTAAGATGAGGACTTCTGTTTTGTCTGAGTTCAGTTTCAGACGGCTTTGTTTCATCCATTCGGCGACTTCTTTCATTCCTTCGTGTAGGTTAGTTTTGGCTGTGCTGGGGTCCTTGGTGAGAGAGAGGATCAGTTGAGTGTCGTCCGCGTAAGAGATGATGTTGAGGTTGTGTTGGCGGGCGATGGCCGCAAGGGGGCTCATATATACGTTGAAGAGGGTGGGACTAAGAGAGGATCCTTGTGGTACGCCGCAGATGATTTCAAAGGCCTCGGACTTGTATGGTGGGAGGCGGACTCTCTGGGTTCTTCCGGTGAGGAACGAGGTGATCCATTCCAGTGCTTTTCCTTGGATTCCGATGTCTCTGAGGCGTTGTAAAAGGGTGCTGTGGCAGACCGTATCGAAGGCTGCGGAGAGGTCGAGGAGGATGAGGGTGACTGTGTCTCCATTGTCCAGTAGAGTTCGAATGTCGTCTGTTGCTGCGATGAGGGCGGTCTCAGTGCTGTGTTTAGCTCGGAATCCAGATTGTGAGGGGTCCAGTGATTTGTTGGCTTCGAGGAAGGCTGCGAGTTGGTTGTTGACGGCTTTCTCGATGACTTTGGCCGGGAATGGAAGAAGCGAGATGGGGCGGTAGTTTTTGAGTTCGGTGGGGTCCGCTATAGGTTTTTTCAGAAGGGCGGTGAGTTCAGCGTGTTTCCAGTCATCTGGAAAGGTAGCGGAGTTGAAGGAGCAGTTGATGACGTCTCGGAGGTGCGGAGCTATGACGGAGTCTGCTTTGTTGAAGATGTGGTGAGGGCATGGGTCTGTGGGGGATCCGGAGTGGATGGACTTCATCAGGCGGATGGTGTCTTCAGTGGAGATTGGTTTCCAGTCGTTAAGGGTGTTAACGGGGGGAAGATGGTCGGCAGATGGTAGGGTGGGTTGGCTTCCGGGTTGGTTGTCAAAGCTGTTGTGGATGTCAGCAATCTTGTTGTGGAAGAATGAGGCTAGGGAGTCGCAGAGGGATTGAGAGGGGGTGATGTCGTTGGAGTTGGCCGAGGGGTTGGAAAATTCCTTGACGATGTTGAAAAGTTCCTTGCTGTTGTGGGCGTTGTTGTCGAGTCGATCCTTGAATGCTGTTTTCTTGGCCTTTCGGATTAGTTGGTGGTGGATGCGGGTGGCGCTTTTGAAGGTGTTCTTGTTGCTGGTGGATGGGTCTTTTTTCCAGGCCTTTTCAAGGGAGCGGCACAGTTTCTTGGACTTCTTGAGGTCATCGTTGAACCAAGAGGCCTTTTTGTTGCCAAGTTTGTGTTGACGTTTTTTCAGTGGTGCTAAGGTGTCGGCGGTGTTGGATAACCAAACGGTGAGGTTGGAGGCGGCTTCGTTGGCGTTAGAGGAGAGGGCCGGGGAGGTTCGAAGGAGCGATGTGGAGATCTGATCCGAGGTGATTTTGTTCCAGTTTCTTTGTAGGGTTGGTTGGAGGTGGATGATGGGTTTCGGCTTGTTGTAGGTGAAGTGAACGCAGCTGTGGTCAGTCCAGAGGAGATCCGTAGTGTGGCTGAAGGAGACATGGTTGCTGGAGGTGAAGATGGGGTCGAGTGTGTGACCTGCGATGTGGGTGGGGGAAGTGACCAGTTGGTGAAGTCCGAGGTTGGCGAGGTTGTCCACGAGGGTGGCGGTGTTGCGGTCGTTGATCTTTTCAATGTGGAAGTTGAGGTCTCCTAGAAGGATGTAGTCTTTGGAGGGGAGCGCGTGTGGGGTGATGAAGTCTGTGATGTCTTCACTGAATTTAGCGCGGGGTCCTGGTGGTCTGTAGAGGAGGGTGCCTCTGAGTGTGGTCTTGGGGTCGATGAGGATCTGGAAGTGAAGGTGTTCGGAGTTGGTGAGGTTGGCGTCAGAGCTAGTTGTGATGCGGATTGATTTCTTATGGACGATAGCGATTCCTCCTCCTGTATGGTCTGTGCGGTCCTTGCGTGTGATCTTATAGTCATCAGGGATAGCGATGGCGATGTCTGGGGCGGAGGAAGCGTTCATCCAGGTTTCCGTTAGGAAGGCGACGTCTGGAGAGATGGTGTCTAGTAGATTCCATAGGTCGATGGCGTGTCTGTGGACTGAACGGGTGTTGAGAAGGATGCATTGTAGGTGGTTGGGGTCGGGAATCTGTGGTGTGGTTGTAGCGGAGATGTTGTCGGTGCAGCTGAATTTGCAGGAGTAGCAGGAGAAAGGTCCATGAGTGTGTCCAGGAGCGGCTTGGACGCAGTTGGGGACGCGCCCGGGGTTAAGGGCTAGGAGGGCGGCGGCATCATAGGTAATGCGGGAGAGCTGGGCAGCGCGAGGGGCAGGGGGTATGGCGCTGGGCGCGGTCCAGGCGCGGACGGGCGTAGACGGGCTTACCTTTGGCGCACCTTCGGCGTGTACGAAGCGCGTGGACGCTGCGCGTGGGGGCATTGGCCATAAATGGATGGTGGGGGGGAGGGGCGAGGGCGTCACAGCTGGGAGGCGGGTCGGGCACACGAGGAGGAAGATAAACAAGCAAAATGGAGGCGGGGGGAGGAGCAGGTCGGAGCGCTCTGGGCAAATGCGCACACAATGTTAAAAAGCTGCCAAATTGATTCACTATAGCGCTAATAAGGCAAAGCGCTACACAGGGCACACAGCAGGTCAAAGCAATTCAAAGAACACACAGATATTGGCGGAGCAGCGCTACGATACCAGCTGGAGTCAGGGGCACAAGGAGCGACCACTCTATCCGTGAGGAGGAGTGAGTCACAGCGTTTGCAGCAGAGCAGCGCTGTAATAAGCTCGTGGGAGGGCGTCACAGCTGGGAGGCGGGTCGGGCACACGAGGAGGAAGATAAACAAGCAAAATGGAGGCGGGGGGAGGAGCAGGTCGGAGCGCTCTGGGCAAATGCGCAAACAATGTTAAAAAGCTGCCAAATTGATTCACTATAGCGCTAATAAGGCAAAGCGCTACACAGGGCACACAGCAGGTCAAAGCAATTCAAAGTAACACACAGATATTGGCGGAGCAGCGCTACGATACCAGCTGGAGTCAGGGGCACAAGGAGCGACCACTCTATCCGTGAGGAGGAGTGAGTCACAGCGTTTGCAGCAGAGCAGCGCTGTAATAAGCTCGTGGGAGGGCGTCACAGCTGGGAGGCGGGTCGGGCACACGAGGAGGAAGATAAACAAGCAAAATGGAGGCGGGGGGAGGAGCAGGTCGGAGCGCTCTGGGCAAATGCGCAAACAATGTTAAAAAGCTGCCAAATTGATTCACTATAGCGCTAATAAGGCAAAGCGCTACACAGGGCACACAGCAGGTCAAAGCAATTCAAAGTAACACACAGATATTGGCGGAGCAGCGCTACGATACCAGCTGGAGTCAGGGGCACAAGGAGCGACCACTCTATCCGTGAGGAGGAGTGAGTCACAGCGTTTGCAGCAGAGCAGCGCTGTAATAAGCTCGTGGGAGGGCGTCACAGCTGGGAGGCGGGTCGGGCACACGAGGAGGAAGATAAACAAGCAAAATGGAGGCGGGGGGAGGAGCAGGTCGGAGCGCTCTGGGCAAATGCGCAAACAATGTTAAAAAGCTGCCAAATTGATTCACTATAGCGCTAATAAGGCAAAGCGCTACACAGGGCACACAGCAGGTCAAAGCAATTCAAAGTAACACACAGATATTGGCGGAGCAGCGCTACGATACCAGCTGGAGTCAGGGGCACAAGGAGCGACCACTCTATCCGTGAGGAGGAGTGAGTCACAGCGTTTGCAGCAGAGCAGCGCTGTAATAAGCTCGTGGGAGGGCGTCACAGCTGGGAGGCGGGTCGGGCACACGAGGAGGAAGATAAACAAGCAAAATGGGGGCGGGGGGAGGAGCAGGTCGGAGCGCTCTGGGCAAATGCGCAAACAATGTTAAAAAGCTGCCAAATTGATTCACTATAGCGCTAATAAGGCAAAGCGCTACACAGGGCACACAGCAGGTCAAAGCAATTCAAAGTAACACACAGATATTGGCGGAGCAGCGCTACGATACCAGCTGGAGTCAGGGGCACAAGGAGCGACCACTCTATCCGTGAGGAGGAGGGCCAGTATATACGCAGCTTACAACGAAGCTTGGAAAGAAACGCAAATTGAAACAGCAGAAAAAATACGGGAAATTGACCGTATTAATTTGGAAAAATCACTTTCTGTCGTAGACAATGGGTTAATGACTCTGTCTTCCAGAATATATTCACTGGACAGTATTGTATCATCTGCTATAGATATAATAGAGCAGGACTTACTAATGCTACAACACGGTCAGTCCCAATTACGTTCTATTGTACAGCTTGGCTGGACGTTACAGAATCTGCGTTCAGGCTACGTGTCCTGGCGTTTAATCAACACAACGTCATTATTCTCTATCTTTAACCTTACTGATACACAAATCAGCTTGGCACAAAAAGGAGCAGAATATACAATTCTGAGCATTCAAAAACTTGAGAGATTACCATTGACAATGTCAGAACGACCTGTCATTGAATGGATAATACATGGGATAATAACAATTCCGATAGCGACTTTCCAATTTAAATACTGTCAAGAGTATATACCAGCAGGCCAGTATGAAAGGTTGGGTAAAGGATAGATTAAGTCATCATGGAAATTACCTTACACACACACACATGTTATAGTGAAAAGGAACAGAATGTATTTCTTAGTGGTAATAATTGTAAACGATCACTAAAAGGTATACTTCTGTGTCAGGGTATTAACCTACATGGGGCCTGTGAGGGGACTTCAAATAACCTTTCATGCCACCAGGATGGCACACCTGCAACTCGAATAAAGCCATTCTTTAGACAGCTTTCTAACGGGAGCTATATTCTAATAGTGGACCACAGATGTTGTGGCATGGTGCCAGGAAAAGCTTATCTAGTAAGCGTTAGTTCCATGGTCACTTGTTGTATGCAAGTATTGTATCCAGACAGCACTCCAGACAGGGAGGCAAAAATGTGGCTCTTTTTGAATATCTCTTCTATTCGAATTGATACTTTAAGCAGAATGAAGTCTGTTCTTCTACAGACAACTGTGCCCTTGATGTCATCAAAAGAAACGTATGATCTGCAAGTTGCAAGGACAATGGCGGAGATACATACCCTTTTATCAACAAATTGCCCCCTGCATTTCGCGGAAATGCTAAGCCAAATCCTAAATATGTCTGATACCAGTGGTATCCCACATGTATTTAAGACAATTTCTTGGGGACTGTTAACACCCTTCAAAACAGTTCTGGGCATTTTTCCTAATTGTGTCCATTCTGTCTTTGGCGGCCTACCTCTCCTGTTGGGACTCGTAGCAGGCCTTTTATTTTTGATTCTCCTGCTTCGTTATGGCAAGCCAAGTCGCAGACAAGACTCCAGCAACGATGGAAGAAACGATCCTAGGTATACGCTATCGGGACCGCATAACTAAAGTCCTTGGATTAGCACGGCTAAGAGATCTGAATATGACCTGGTTTCTTTCATTCGGACCCATCTGGCAGAATTGTATCTTACCTGTGCTTCGATGTATGCTGTGCGGAGAAGAATGCGTGTTGGACGTTTGTCTTACACTACAATCAGCAGTACCCTTGGATACAGATACTTTGCTAAGTCCTGTAACGGCTCATGCATCGTGTTGTCCCCAGCGGTTACCCATCCTGATGACGGCATTCGTTGAGACTTCTACACTACGATTAGGTGGTAGTGAAGTACGAGATGAGAGCAGCATCACCCAGGTACGACCTTCTGTGAGCATTGCTGATCCAGTCATCGATGATAGCAATCATGCTCAAGACTGCACAGTCGCGGTATTTTCAAACTTGGTGGAACTTTCACCTGAAGCCGTAGACAACTTTTTTGCGAGTCTGTCTGAAATGATGTTCTCCTGTGAACAGAAAGATTAACTTTAAAGCAAACAAGCACACAGCGTTCCATGAACTCTGAATTTGGCCTTCAGCTTTGATAAACAAAAGCTACTGAAAATATTTGGAACTATTTTTGCCCTGAAAGCGAAATAATTTTTTCTTCTCTTCCCTTGCAAAATATTTACCTTTTTTTTTGGCACTTGTACTCTGCTTAAAGTAGAACTATTCTTAGAGAACAGAGCTTCTATGTTTAGGAACTCTAGAGACAATATATTACCTCAGCCTCTAGCATATTTACAATTACCTGTATTTAGATGTGATGGAATGGTCTCGCACTTCTTGTCTGTATTAAGAGCCATTTCATGTGTAATTTTCGCATAATCGTTCAGCTGATATATGTATGCATCCTTTTTAATGAATGATTACACTGCTTGAAAAGCGTACAGTACCTATAATCATATTTATGTATTTCACATACACCATTTCAAATGCAAAAATGTATTTTGGGGTGGGTTGGTATACACATGCACCTTTTATATGTTTACTATTGCTTAAGTTTTAGTAATGATTGACATTAATTCGTGGAGTGGGTGTAGTGTTTGTATCTAGGAACCAGAATCGATATTTCTATTTTATGCCCTTGTCCGGTTATAATCAATAATATCCATACAACGGCATAGTAATCATATCCATAATTCAGTCGTAGCACATGCTGTCACAATTAAGCAAGACTACTTCCCCGGCCCCCTAGAAAGCACACTGAGTTCTCTAAACAAAACCAAGCCTCCAGCAACCTGGGAAATCCCCCTTGCTTTTGTTTTGATTTCGTCCTAAAACTCCTGTAAAGCACTGTAAGAACGGCCAGTTCTTAGTGACATCTTTATTGACGTCTTATGTCGAACCTTACGTCAAACCCGGCACCTTTCAGGTATAAATATACCAACTTTGCCTTAAGCAAAGACACGGTGGGGGTTTTGGAGCAGAGCAGCAATCTACTTGCCGAGAGCCCAGCTGATGCGAGAGCTCACGGACGCTGCCCCTCCTCTTTTGACGCACTGAGAGAGAAGCTGTCTTTTCTCCTGCCGAGAAATCCAGCTCCGGTGTTTCTAGATACCTTCGCGGGTTACTGGGATCTCGAGTCCTGAGAGAGAGATACCAGACCTCCTGCTTTCTATTTACCCAGGTACGGAACTGACTAAACCCTTAAAGAAAATTCTTGAGTAAGATTCTTGGCAAAACAAACTTAACTTAAACTGCTACTTACTTACTCCTTCCCACGTATTAGGCTTAGGTCAGGTACACCGGGGTAGGCGTATTTAGAAGCACCAGTTGAGTACGATTAGTCAATGTATATATGTATGTATATATTTTATCTATTTTAAAGTATCATATGGCTAAGAAACCATATCAATGCTTTTACAGTATTATTTTATAATCCTCCTTTTACTGTACGCACTTTACTTTACCATGAGTATTACAATCGTGGCAATTCATTTCTCTTGTATGAGGAAGAAGACTGCTCAATAAATTACACCTTTTATTGAAAACGCCCGTCTCTCTTTTCTCTGCATTCTGGTGAAACTAAGTACGCACATTTGACTGAGTGAAATAGCTGTCTTTTGTTTTCACACAACTCTAGAGATACACTCTTATTCAGGGAGAGCGAAGTTGTAATGTTTTATGGTTGTCAGAAGCTAATCCCTTCTTGTCTATCCTGGGAGGTTAAACTCTTCCTCGCTTATTCAAGAAAGTTTCTAGTGACCTCTGAGCTAGCTGGCAAACCTTAAGTCTAATATAGTCAGTAGAGACCTAGTCGACATCGGTCCTACGTCTAAACTGCTGAATATATTATTCCAATGCTCAGAGCCTATTGGGAATATAGGAACTACACTACAGCACATCACACCTGTAGCTAGCATGCCAGGAATGAATGCAGGTGTTATGATGTCATTCTAGGGGGGGGGCACAGAGTGAAGAAGTATGAAGACTACTGCACTGCGACTTGAGGACGGAAGCACTGTGCAGATCCTGTTCGACAATGTACCAGAAGAAGAGTCATATGACATCTATCTGAATGGGTGGCACGCAGTGCTGTAAATGGGCCGGAACTTAGTATCGGCACTTCTCCGTGTACTCCCATTGAGTACCGGGACTTCTCCTTGTGTTAAGAGAGTACGGGTACTCATAGTGGCATGCTGTGGTCAGTCTCTGAGTTATGGGCGCATGACAGTTAATGGCGAGTGTATTCTGGCGCTAGGTTGCGGCTCCAGCCCTACACTCAGAGCCGGCATTTGTAAAGATAGCGCCTTGGCAGAGAGAAATTTGAAGCACTTACTGATGCCAGAGACTGAAATGGCATTAGCGGGAGTATTTCGCGGTCTTTGCCGCGAGATAGAAGGAATCTGGGTGAAATACGAGCAGAGGGTTTGGAAAATATATTGACTCAGAGACAGAGTAACGTGTCACGATAAGCTTGTTGGCAGAGAATGTTATCATATAATAGTAAGCACCAGCTGGAGGGGCTATGAACTAGCGAGCATAGCATTGCTGTGCAGATTTGAGAAAATCAGCTTTGGGGTAACAGGGGCAAGTAAAGCACAATGTTAACATTGTTGGCAGCAGTAATAGACACACTTAGAAAGCGTATGCAAGCACGTTTAAAAAGATAACAGTGTTGTCCTTATATGAGTGTATACAGTATGTTGATTACATTATAATCATGACAGTTGCAATTAGTGGTGATGTATATATATATATTTTTACATTTATAGATACCCCCGAAGAAGAGTTTTGCATTGGGTATTTTTCCAATAAAGCGTGACATGTGGAAACATGCAAAAACAACAGTTGATGGACAGAATGCAGAACAATGTCATACATTCACCCCAGTACAGAGATCTGGGCCTAAATCCATCGTTTTTTGCACTCCACACCACCCCAGTTCAGACATGGCCATATGCAAATCAGCCTTGACCCTGTGCCTCATGGGAACAGTCCAGCCCGAACTGCCAAGCCATGTCTTTCCTGGACCGGAGTCAAGCATCCTAAGACCGGTTTCTGGCTATCAGCCGTCTTCAGCCTGGATTGCCCCAGTACAGAGATCTGGGCCTAAATCCATCGTTTTTTTGCACTCCACACCACCCCAGTTCAGACATGGCCATATGGACCGTCGAAAGCCCGAAACCGGTCCTTGGATGCTTGTTTCCAGTCCAGGGAGGACCTGGCTTAGCAGTTCGGGCTGGACTGTTCCCATGGGGCACAGGGTCAAGACTGATTTGCATATGGCTGGGTTCAAACTGGAAAGGCATGGTGAGCAAAAAAACTATGGATTTAGGCCCATATCTCTGTACTGGGGTGAATGTATGACATTGTTCTGTATTCTGTCCATCACCTGTTGTTTTCCATTGGTCACCCCGAGTGGGACGGGTATGCTCAGACGTGAGTCCAGTGCTCTCCCTGCCACTGGAATCAAGCTATCCAGGCTGAAGAGGGCTGAAAGCCCGAAACCGGTCCTTGGATGATTGTTTCCAGTCCAGCGAGGACCTGGCTTAGCAGTTCGGGCTGGACTGTTACCATGGGGCACAGGGTCAAGACTGATTTGCATATGGCTGGGTTCAAACTGGAAAGGCATGGTGAGCAAATAAACAATGGATTTAGGCCCAGATCTCTGTACCGGGGTGAATGTATGACATTGTTCTGCATTCTGTCCATCACCTGTTGTTTTGCATTTGTCACCCCGAGTGGGACAGGTATGCTCAGACGTGAGTCCCGTGCTCTCCATGCCACTGGAATCAAGCTATCCAGGCTGAAGAAAGCTAAAAGCGCGAAACGGGTCCTTGGATGCTTGTTTCCAGTCCAGGGAGGACCTGGCTTAGCAGTTCGGGCTGGACTGTTCCCATGGGGCACAGGGTCAAGACTGATTTTCATATGGCTGGGTTCAAACTGGAAAGGCATGGTGAGCAAAAAAACGATGGATTTAGGCCCAGATCTCTGTACTGGGGTGAATGTATGACATTGTTCTGCATTCTGTCCATCACCTGTTGTTTTGCATTTGTCACCCCGAGTGGGACGGGTATGCTCAGATGTGAGTCCCGTGCTCTCCATGCCACTGGAATCAAGCTATCCAGGCTGAAGAGGGCTGAAAGCCCGAAACGGGTCCTTGGATGCTTGTTTCCAGTCCAGGGAGGACCTGGCTTAGCAGTTCGGGCTGGACTGTTCCCATGGGGCACAGGGTCAAGACTGATTTCATATGGCTGGGTTCAAACTGGAAAGGCATGGTGAGCAAAAAAACGATGGATTTAGGCCCAGATCTCTGTACTGGGGTGAATGTATGACATTGTTCTGCATTCTGTCCATCACCTGTTGTTTTGCATTTGTCACCCCGAGTGGGACGGATATGCTCAGACGTGAGTCCCGTGCTCTCCATGCCACTGGAATCAAGCTATCCAGGCTGAAGAGGGCTGAAAGCCCAAAACCGGTCCTTGGATGCTTGTTTCCAGTCCAGGGAGGACCTGGCTTAGCAGTTCCGGCTGGACTGTTCCCATGGGGCACAGGGTCAAGACTGATTTGCATATGGCTGGATTCAAACTGGAAAGGCATGGTGAGCAAAAAAACAATGGATTTAGGTCCAGATCTCTGTACTGGGGTGAATGTATGACATTGTTCTGCATTCTGTCCATCACCTGTTGTTTTGCATCTGGAAACATGCAGCATCCTTGTGCTTATTTGAAGAACAGTGAAACGAAACAAAAATGAGTAAAAAGGATTAAAGAGGATAATTTTGAAAGGATAAAATTGTGGAATAAGCAAAGAATTTCATGGATTTAATTCATTGGATCCGTTTTGAAAAAATGGCTGTGCAGCTTGATGGGAATCGAAATGTGGTTCCCTTGTGTTCTTACTAGTATTGCAACGCAATTGGACAGAGCGCAGAGCAAGCGAGCATGCCCAGCAGGCTTAATTGAGAGAGTTCGTTAAACTAGGTTTAATTAATGAATGGGATTACTTAGGTGTGCATCTCACCATCCTGTATTTGTATTTGAATGAACCTTCTGTCCAAAAGGAGAGATTGCACCCGAAAAGGAGTATCGACAAGATGAACAGGTTTAAACATTGGGACATTTACATCAAGATACTGCGCAAGAGTGTTTGTTTCCTTGCCATGCAACGTAGGAATAGAACTTTTTCCAGCATTAAGATTTCAAGCGATTACGATGCACTTGTGATAAACATTTGATGTACTGCAGTTAGTATTTGTTGTAGTTTCTAGCATTGTTATTTTAGCTTCGAATATTGCCTGATGTTAGGAGACTAGCAGTGTTGTACTACCAGGGTGGGGAGTGCCATGTTGAGTCTTTTTTCGTTTAATTTTAAATTTGTTTTATTGATTTCAAGAGCAAAGACAGGCAATACATTGCAATAAGAAGGCATCATGTAAAGGAAGCGTCCGAGACAGACATAAAAGGCTTCTCCACAGGGAGGAGCTTCGCGGGCATCCAAGATGGTCGCCTGAGCACAGAGCTCCCCGGACCCGCGCCGCCCTTTGCACATATCCTGTCTACATCCTGCTTTTGAAGATGGGCTTTTGTTCGCAAACCCTCGCTGATCTCAACAGTCTTTGAAGAATTGAATTCGGACTTTGGGATCCACTTTTACATCGCCTCGAACTTTTGCGGCCCGTGCCAAGACGGACCGGGGGCTCGGTTGCTCGTCAGGCCGAGGAGTAGTTCAACAACAACGGCTGTAGGGGTCTTCCTCTGGTTGACCCCGGTCTCGCTTTCAGTTTCGTTTCCTACTCCCAGCTTAGTTTGATTGATGCGCTGCCCTGATCGACCCTTGGCCGGCCTGGTGTCTCTACACGGCAATGTGCGGTCCCTGCTGAGTGCCTCATTTCCAGCTTCTTGGCGTCTACACTATTCTGAGACAGTTTCGTCGTCTTCTTGGCCACTCTACACCCGGCCATTTTCACCAGGTCGCGTGGACCCCTCCGGGGTCCCTTCGCCAATATGGCCGCCAGACCCGATACTGAGAGACGCAAGATCAAGACACCTCTCCGTGGGGGTCAGACCCAGCCGAACATTATTCCCATCTAAAGCGGTCCCCCGGCGGAGCTGGCCGCGCTACTGAAGATCCTAAGGCCGATTCTACTGCGCTTTTAGAGGTATTGCTGCAGGACGTCATGAGTGCCATCACCAGCATGAAGGCCTCCATGGGACAGATCTAAGATCGACACGGTGGCCGTCGATGTCACGCTGATTAGAGCGGACTTGGCGAAGACTAACGAGAGGGTCAAGTCATTGGATTTGAAGACTTCTAGTCTTATCACAGATGTCACGGACGCCCAGACTGAGATCGGTAACTTGCGTTCCTCTCACGACATGATGGCTCGTCGCCTCGAGGATTATGAAAATAGTGCCCGCCGTAACAATGTACGCCTTATCGGTGTCCCTGAAAGTCCCGAGACGCCTGCAACCGATCTACTCGTGGAAGACCTGGTCACGAATTATCTCGCTCCCGCCGGACTTAGTAAATTCTTCGCTGTGAAACGGGCCCACCGAGCCCCAGGCGGAAAGGCGAAGCCGGGTGCCTTCCCGAGGCCCATTATTGCGCGACTGTTTCATTTTAGGGATAGAGATGCTATCCTTCAAGCCTCGCGGGACAAAGGCCCTGTGAAATTCAAAAATGCCTCCGTGACCTTCTATCCCGACTTTACACCGCTCGTCCAGAGACAGAGGCTGGGGTTTCAGGGAGTTAAGAGACGGCTGCGGGACTTGGGCCTTAAATACGCCATGTTGTTCCCTACCAGACTTCGGATCGAATACGAGGGGCGCACATTTTTCTTTGATCGCCTGGACAATGTTGGTGACTGGCTTGACTCTTTGCCCAAGAAAGACGATCGTTCCGCGCACCCTGGTGGCGCCGAGGGAGGCGTGCCGGAGTGAGAGTGACTCTGTGGATCCTGACATCTGAACTTTTCAACTACTTCAGCTGGGTCTGGATATTGGTTTCCTTGTTCTTATTTTAGATCGGCCCGAGGGTGGCGGGGGATGAATGGGGACTCTTCCTCCTCCTGGGTTCTTTGTGTAGATTAGTTTTCTGATGGGGCGACAGGCACACTGCAAGTTGGGGAGGCTCATGAGTCGTACGCAGGGGTGCAGGGTGGCGGGTGTTGCAACGGGTTTCAGTTGGGGGGGTGGAGGGGTATGTGTGTGTTTCTTTTTATTCACGAGGCATCGTATTGTTTTTTTCATTTGCTCTGATCATTGGGTCATGTGTGGGAGCTGCTCTGCCTTCTTCATGGGGATGGGGGGTAGCGAGTTGAGACTGCTATCCTGGAATGTCAATGGGTTGGGAGACAGGCTAAAGCGAGGGGTTGTGTTGCAGTTCATTAGACGCCACTCCCCCTACATAGTCCTTATGCAGGAAACACATCTAATAGGTAATGCGTGTCAGGCTATGAATCGGCGTGGATATAAGCTGGTGGCTCACTCTGGGTTTACTTCTGGTTCCAGAGGGGCGGGCATTCTTATCCGGACTTCTCTCCCTTTTGAAATCGACAAAGTTATGCTTGACGACAGGGGGCGCTATGCGGCGCTCACTGGTAGATGGGAGGGGAAAACACTGTCCATACTCTCGGTGTATATCCCTCCGGGCCTACAGGCCTCAACTTACGCTGATCTGGGCAAGGTTATATTAGGGCTTCCTGAGGTCCTCCTGATCCTTGGTGGGAACTTTAACTCTGTGGTTTCTGGCACTTCCGATCGTTGTCCCCCCAGGGATTTGGCAAGATCCCAAATGTAGTTGAGTGACTTGCTTGAAACCTGTGGGCTGATAGACTGTTGGCGGTTGATGCACCCTACGCAGTTGCAATACACCTTCCATTCGGGGGCCCATGGCAGTTTCTCTATGTTGGACTACTTCTTAATGCCATCGGTCCAATCCTCCTCCATTAGAGAAGTTCGCCAGCTTCCCAGGGGTATTTCTGACCATTCCCCTCTGTGGCTCTGTTTTGAGGTCGGGGCGGGCAGTGAGGGTAGAGTTGCCCCTATTAATCCCTGGTACTTCCGCAATCCCGCTCTGAACTTGTGAAAGCTATTGACTATTACTTTGATGAAAATGTGGGGTCTGTTTCTTCTTCTGTTTCTTTGTGGGAGGCCTTTAAGACGGTTATTCGTGGGCAATCCCTGTCGCTGATTGCTGCCGCCAAGAAGGCTAACAATGTGGAACTTGTGCGTTTGGAAACTTAAATAACCGCACTTGAGGGTGATCTTGAATCAGGAGTCTCTCGCACAAAGCTACATTCCCTCAGTTTGAAACAAGCCGATTATAGAGCCCTTGTTACGGATGCGGCGAAGGTGATGTATAGAGAGCAACAGGGTAGGTTGTATGATGTGGGAGACAAGGCTGGTAAGTTGCTTGCGTGGTTGGACAAGAAAGAGAGAGTGAATCGTGTTGTTCCGGTGATTGTGAAGCCTGATGGTGAATGTGTTACGGACCCGGTTGGGATCGTTCAGTGTTTTGTAGACCACTTCAGGACCGTGTACGCGTCGGTTTGCGATAGAGATGAGGAAGACTCTCGCTTGCTGCTGCGGGACATTGCATTGCCCTGCCTCTCTGACACCGATAGAGACCTCATGGAGGCACCTCTTACGGTGAATGAAGTCGCGGTGGCCATACGCTCCCTTCGCTCTGGCAAAGCAATGGGCCCCAATGGTTTACCCATCGAACTGTACAAGCTGCAACCTGATAAAATGGCGCCCTACTTAAGGGGGATGTTCCTTGAGGCTTTGGAGTCCGGTTCCCTTCCTGCTGATCAACGACTTGCTACCATTGTGGTCATCCATAAGGAGGGTAAGCCGCGGGATCGTTGTACGTCGTACAGACCTATTTCCCTACTTAATGCCGAACCTAAAATTCTAGCTAAATTGTTGGCTAATCGCTTGATTAAGGTGATCGGTGACTTGATCCGTCCGGATCAATCCGGTTTCATCCCACATCGCAACACCGCCCTTAATCTTCGCAGACTCCACGGAGTTGTCGCAAGAGCTGAGACGCTTACTGAGCCGGCCATTTTGGGCTCCCTTGACGCTACCATGGCCTTTGATACCATCGAGTGGCCCTACCTTTGGGCGGCCCTCTCAAAGTTCTGATTTGGCCCGGTCTTCATCGCCTGGGTGAAGCTTCTTTATGAGAGACCTTTGGCTCAGGTGGTAGTTAACGGGAAGGTGTCCGGTGTTTTTAAACTTGGGCGTGGTACTCGGCAGGGTTGCCCGCTGTCTCCGCTGCTTTTCGCCCTCGCTTTAGAACCATTGGCGGTATGGCTCCGTTGGGAGCCTTCAATGCGGGGCATTCGGTGGACTCCAGATTTTGAGGATCGTATCTCGCTATATGCGGATGACATCCTTCTCTACCTTACCTCCCCTTCTGAAAGAACTCGGGTCTCATTATCAATTGGGCTAAATCCTGCGTCTACGTTTTGGCAGGAGATCTCCCTCCATTGCCTCGTAGATTTCCAATTCAAGTGAGTGAGACCGGCTTTAAGTACTTGGGAATTTATGTCTCCTTGGATTCCTCTGTGCGCTATGGGTGTAATTTGTTACCCCCCTTCAACGGCTCAAGCTTGATGTCGCACGTTGGCGTAAGTTGCCGCTGTCGCCACTTGGCCGCACGGCACTTTTCAAGATGATGTCGCTGCCTTGATTTCTGTATGCACTCCAGAATTCATTTGGCCCAGTTCCTTCGGGTTATTTTCGTGAAGTGGAGAGTCTACAGAGGCGATTGGTCTGGGATGGGAGAGCACGCATTGCTCTCTCCAAGCTCACGCTTCCATGGTATGACGGTGGTATTGCCCTTCCAGACATCAAGCGTTATTATTGGGCTTCCCAGTTGAGTGCGGTCAACCACGCGACTTACATTCCTGGCCCCGCCCCTGCTTTCGCTATGGATAAATATCTCCTGCCAGGAGGGCATTTCAAGAGGGCGTTGTATTCTAAGAGGCTCTGTGGAACACTGACCGGTCCCACTGGAATTGCTGTACGGGTGTGGCAGGATGCGATTGCGCATTGGGATGTAAATGTAAATGTAAATTGATACTTGTATAGCGCACTACTCACCCGCAAGGGTCTCAAGGCGCTTGTACGAATACCGCTGTGGAATCCATCCTGGCTTTCCCTGTGAGGTGTCCACTCCTGGGCACCCCCAAGGTGGAGGCCAGGCATCCTTAGCGTTGTGGGGGCTGTTGTGGAGATTAAGCAAGCTATTGCCCAGAGTTGCAGAGTGGGACTCCATGATTGGAATAGGCACCGAGGCGAGAATTATCAGGTCCGTGGAATTTTGAGCCCAAGACCCGCCGAGGCGGGGAATTGAACCCTGGTCCCGGGATAGACTTCTGCATCAGGGTCTGCCGCTCTAACCATTGAGCCACACTTCTCCAGGATGGTGTGGTAGATTTACCCGCGCGACCCCTTTGTACGATTCTGAATGTTTGGGGCATTTGTGGAGAACGAAAGGCTTTGATAAATGGGATATGATTGGTATAAGTATGGTAGGTGATCTATGGTCCAAGGGTACCGTTAAGTCCTTTGATGTGTTGAAGACGGAATACGAGCTCGGAGACACGGAATTCTTTAGGTATGCTCAGGTCCGTCATGCTCTATTGTCAATTTTTGCTGTGGGTGATGATATTCCTGAGTCCTCCCCTGTAGAGGACCGTATCCTAGATGGTCATGTGCCCGACAGCACTATTTCATTAATCTACAAGAAACTAATCAATAATAGAGCTGATTTGCTTGTGCGCCTTAGGGCAACGTGGAGTGCTGACGGGCTAGAATTAGATGACAAGGATTGGCAATCGGCTCTGTCCTCGCCTAAGGTGGTTGCCATACCTGCTCGCCTTATGTTTGTTCAGCTTAAGATCCTCCATCGTATGTATGTTACTGGCCCGAGTCTGGTTCGCAAGGGTTATTCCTTGGACGGATTGTGTAAGCGTGGTTGCGGTATGTCTGGCACCTTCCTCCACATTCTATTGGAGTGTCCGGAGGTGGTTGAGTTTTGGTCCCGAATACATGTGGTGATGGAAAGGGTCACTGGCGTGTCACTGCTGCCTGAAGTCAGGCGCTGTCTGTTGAATGTTTGGGCACCTAACGATTACAACACGGCGCAGCTACATTGGGCAACCCTTGGCACTATGGTTGCGAAGAGAGATATCGCTCAGCTTTGGGGCTCCCACAGGCCAGCCACTGTATCGAACTGGAAGGAGAACATGGACTGGTGCATGTTTCGGAAGAAAACTGTGTATTTGTCACGGGGCAGGCCCAGGAAATGGGGCAGGATATGGTCACAATGGAACGCATATCGTGGGAATATATGTACTCCCCCACATGATTCGTCTGCCGATGCCCCTTTGTCCCCCTAACTGACATTCCTAGTTCCGACGTTGACGTATTATTGCTTTTTTCCTTGATGCCCCCCTCCCCCCATGAATAATGATTGCACTATATGTATTGTAAGTTGGAGCTCTGCCCGACTGAACGCATGATCATGTATTACTGTATTTCTTGCCTTGTGAATTTTGTTCTTTTGTTCTTTTGTTTGTTTAAATATTTCAATAAAAATCTTTAAAAAAAAAAAGGCTTCTCCACAAATCGAAATGCAAGCAAGATACCTGAGCCGGGCCATGAGCGCGGTACAAGAATTGTAGTTGCCTAGCTTAGCGGAGCAGCAAAAGTTCAAGAATGAAATGGTGAAGGGCAGTCTGCAGCCTGGGCAATTACCGGGATGGTTTGGAAGATGTACAAAATCTTAGGCGGGGCCGACATTTTCACTGCTGCGACGCGACCCAGCAAAGAGAGCGGTTGTTTAGACCGCCACATAAGGTCCGCCCATATTCGGGAGGCGAGGGTCGCATAGTTGAGGGTGACCGTCGAATCTGTGGAGGAGGTGTGCATGATGCCCAAGTAAGGGAGTTGTGTCGTCGTCTGTAGGCCTCCGCCATACTGTGGCGCGCCTTCCAGAGTTCGGGCATTCATACCTAAGGGCAGAATCAATGACTTCCCCCTGTTAATTTTGAAGCCAGATATGGTGCTAAAGGCGTCAATCTCCTCCAAAAAAGCAGGGATCGAGCGGTCTGGGTGGTCGAGAGCAGCTATAATGTCGTCGGCATAAAGGCAGATCGTATGGGGCTCCTTGCCAAAAGTGATGCCGTGAATGTTGGGGTTGTCGCAGATTTTTTGCGCCAATGGCTCAACATAGAGGGCAAATAAAAGGGGCGAAAGTGGACACCCTTGCCTCGTGCCCCGTTGGATTTTGAAGGGGCTAGAGCGGAAGCCGCCCAAACGGACCCGCGCTAAAGGACGATGGTAACAGCTCGCGACCCAAGATTGAATGCGATCCCCGAGCCGGAACCGAGCCAGGACCCGCTGCAAGAAGGCCCAATCGACGCGGTCGAATGCTTTTTCAGCATCCATGGCTTCGAGAGCCGAGTCTGACTGTTGGAAATGGGCTTTGTCAACCGGGTGGAGGATCCGCTTGGTGTTATTGCTACATTGGCGGCTCAGGACAAAACCCGATTGGTCGGGTTCTAGAATCCCAGGCAGGCACGGCCCGAGGCGAGCGGCCAGTACTCCGGTAAAGAGCTTCAGGTCTAAATTGAGGAGAGAGATGGGGCGGAACACCGAGCAGTGTGTGGGGTCTTTGCCTGGTTTAGGCAGCAGCACGATTTCAGCCGCCAACATATCTGGGGGGATGAAACCTGGACCAGTGAATGAGTTGAAGAGCCGAGTGAGGATAGGAGCTAGTAGTGGGCTGGAAGCCTTATAGAACCCGGCCGTGAAGCCATCAGGCCCCGGGGATTTAAGAGGGCGGAGGCGAGAGATAGCTGCCACCACCTCCTCCAAGCGGATGGGAGCTTCTAGGGCGTCTGCCGTAAACGAGGAGAGTGCGGTAATCTCCGCTGTCTCAGGGGGACAGTTAGGGCTGGGGAGTTCAAGTAATATCTCTATGGCAGCATGATCGGAGAGAGCGGCAGGGACGATGCTAACATCGGTTAGGGCAATGGCTAGGTCGGAGGAGCCGAGGAAGTAGTCAAGTCTGGCATAAGTGCGGTGCACGTGGGAGTAAAAAGTGAATTGGGATGCAGTGGGGTGTTTGGCCCTCCATAAATCCACCGGACCCTGCTCTTGTAGCCAAGCCTTACCTGCTATGGAAAGGGTGCCCATGTCCCCATACCTATGCCTGGATCTATCCATGTGAGTGTCCAACACTAGATTGAGGTCCCCCCAAAGGAGGAAGAGAGAGTCGGATGATTGAAGCGTCTCTTAAATGGCACCATTCATAAAGGGCTCTTGACCTGTGTTAGGAGCGTAAAGGGAACCGATGGTGAGATGTTGGTCGCCAATGTAAAAGCTGTAAGCAGGGAGCCTGCATTTAATTTCCCCCACTTTATCCCCTACTCGCCCCTAGAAGTGCTTAGAAACAAGGATGGCCACCCCCACTTTCTTCGATGGCAGAGAGGAAAATAACTGCTGGGGAAAAGCGCGGGAGCGCATCCTATGCCAATCTTTCGCAAGCAGGTGGGTCTCTTGGAGTAAACAAACCTCAGCCCCCGAATTCTCCAGATATGAGATCACTGCCCTCCGCTTAATGGGGTTGTTCAAGCCCTTCACATTAAGGGTCAACACCTTCAAAACAGAATTAGCCATCACTAGTCAGGTGGAGAAAAGGCATTGTATGAGGGTGACAGCGCCACTCCCTGAAACGAAGGTGGAGGGTGACAGGCCCAGCTTGTTGAACCCCCTGTGGCACACCGGCTTCTCTCCCTCCCCTCCTGCTCCCCCCAGCCCCCCTCCCCAAAACTCACATCCATCCCCCCATCACCCCCTCCCTTCCATCCCTAACCCCAGCAAACTCCCTGATTCAGAGAACCAACCCCTTCCTCCCCCCACCCTGTCCCCAACATCCCAACCGCATGAATGCAGAGTCCCAGTCCTGTCAGTCCAACACAGGGCTGTGGTAGTGATACTTAGTGGGGTGATGTCCAGTGACGACCGTCGTGGCCCCCCGCCCGTCCCCCCTGCCTAGCATGCAACTGTTCTGTGATAATCCCCCCCCCGATAGGGGAAGTCACTCAGAAGTCGACGTTTCTTTGGCCACTTCCAAGATGGCCGTGGCTCTCTCCTGTGAAATAATGTGGGCCTTGGGCTTGGAACGCAGTTCTGGGGAACGTCTGTGACCCACCATCTTCCAACCCCCTCTGGCGGGTCCCTGGGAGGACCGTTCTGGTGGTGCGTCCTCTGCCATATCTATGCCCAGTAGTGCACAAGTGTCTTTGAGTGAACGCATCCATTGTAGGGCTCCGTTCCATTTGAATATCAGGCGGAATGGGTGTCCCCAGGAGTAAGGAATCGCTTGTTTATGCAGGAAGTCCGTAGCCACCTTGAATGCTTTCCTCTTCTGGAGAGTGATAGCCGAGAGATTTTGATATAAGGCAATGGGGTGACCGTGGAATTGAAGGGGTTGGCTCCGCCGAGCTTCACGGAGAATCCTCTCTTTGAGCGGGAAGTCAGGGAGGAACGCTAAAATGTCCGGTGGTGGGGCAGGTGAACGCCTGGGAAGCCCCACTCTGTGTGCCCTATCTATTCTGATGACAAAGTCGGAGGGTTCGCCCAGGATCTTGCGGAACAGATCTTGTAAATTGCAGTAATGTCCGTCCCCTCTGCCTTCTGAGGGGCCCCCGGACCCGTATGTTGTTACGGCGGGACCGATTTTCTAAGTCCTCCACGTGGGCCTGGAGGTCTACTTGTTGATCTTTGAGCCGTAGGATCTCCTGCTGAAGTTGCCCGACCTCCTCGCTTCTCGTTTGATCAGCTTCCTCAATGGCGACCACGCGCTCTCCAAGGCCCTCCACGTCTCTCCTGAGCTCTCTAACCTCCCCGGCAACCTCCTGCTTTAGGGATTTGAAGTCATCTCTAAGAGAGTTAAACAAGGAACAAGGACTCCAAAAAAGATTTGGGGATGGGCACATGTTCGTCGGAGGGTGTTAGTTGTGATTTTGCGATTTCGGGGCAGGATGGTCCTTTGTCGGGTTTAGTGTGGCTTTTCGCAAGTAGCTCAGAAACCGTGCGCTCCCCTTACCTTCCTGAGGCCCGCCATATTGTCCACTGCGCCTCCTCCAGGCCCACGTCCCAGACTATCAAGGCGCTTGGGGCGAATTTGTGCGGTTGTGCAGCTCCCAACGTGGTTTTCCCCGGCGTCACGGTAGGTATCAGCGCTGCCCAAGTTTGGGGTTTTGTATCTTTAACCCAGTGGTCGGATAGGGTGGCTCCGACTTGAGGCCACCAACACAGGGCTCCAACTTCCTCCGCTCCGTGTGCGCAACTATCCTCTGGCCCGGGGGCGGCAACAGTTAGGCAAGGGCTCACATACAGATGTGGCCCCCCAGGCCCTGCCACGAGGAGTACTGCGCGGGGATGATTGCGCACACCAGGGCAGATGGTTACAATGTCTTGGCCAGATTCCTCAGTGTGGCGCCCAGGGTCCTCCCATTTCGCCTCTGCGGCCGCCCGGCAGCCGGTTGTTGGGGCCTCGTGGTCTACGGCCCCCCGGCGCCTCCGCGCAGTGACCCTGCTCTCGGGTGTATGTCCCTTTCGCACTGCCGCCTCTGCACCAGAAGTGTGTGGCCTGTGGACCCTGCTAGGCCCGACACTGGGGGCTCGATTATGCCCCCCGAGCCTTCTGCTCCCAACAGCCCACGGCCGCTCTCCTCACCTCCGTGTGGGCCCCGTGGGTTGTTGCTCGACTGGCTCTTCTAGGGGCTGCCAGGAGCCACGAGTGGTTCTCTTCCCGCCTTCCGACACCTCAGAGGGCTCCCGCTTCAGCTCCCGTATAGGCCCGGGGCCTCGAGTACCGCTCCTCCCGGTCAGCTCTGCCTCACGCCGCCGGGAGTGTCGCGATGGCGGGTGCTCGCTCTGGTCGCAACTCACGCTCGCCTCTGACCCCAAGAATGCGGGCTGGGAGCTCGGCTGGCGTCTTGCTGCGGGAAAACCTGACCGACAGCAGGGGGTCAGACTGGCCGCGATCACTCGGTGGGACTGGCTGCCATTTCGTACACCCGCGAGCTGGCAAGTGTCCCACGGGCTGGAGGAAGCTCGGGGGCTGCGTGGGCCAGATCACCGGAGCGGCCGCAAGGTGCCCCCACGGGGCAATCAGGTTTCGAAGTGCTGGGGGGGTTAAACTGCGATACAGAGGGCGTTAATGGGGATCGGGACGGGGAGCCACAGAAATCTCCGTCCTCTCAGGCTGCCATCTTGGCCACGCCCCCGAGTCTTTTTTAGTTTAAAACATTGGTGCATCTTGGGTAATTGAGTGTAATTGACTGGTAGTAGCGGAGCGAGCTTATGAGCATGCTTGGTTTGTAGGTGCAGAGTTCTGCGCACGTCAGCTGGCACGTGACTATTTCACCTGGGGATAATTGAGTGAATAAAAGTGCGTGGAAGCCAGTGACAGTCAAGCTGTTCAGGCTGATGGTATTACCGGGAGTATTTTGCGGTCTTTGCCGCCAGATAAAAGGAATCTGGGTGAAATACGAGCAGAGGGTTTGGAAAATGTTTGACTCATAGACACAGTAACGTGTCATGGTAAGCTTGTTGGCAGAGAATGTTATCATATAATAGTAAGCACCAGCATGAACTAGTGAGCATAGCATTGCTGTGCAGATTTTAGAAAATCAGCTTCTGGGGTAACAGGGGCAAGTAAAGCACAATGTTAACATTGTTGGCAGCAGTAATAGACACACTTAGAAAGCCAATACAAGAATTTTTAAAAAGCTCACAGTGTTGTCCTTATATGAGTGTATACAGTATGTTGATTACAATATAATCATGACAGTTGCAATTAGTGGCGATGTATATATATATTTTTTTCCATTTATAGATACCCCCGAAGAAGGTTTTTTTCCCGAAATGCATTGGGTATTTTTCCAATAAAGCGTGACATGTGGAAACATGCAGCATCCTTGTGCTTATTTGAAGAACAGTGAAGCGAAAACAAAAATGAGTAAAATGAATTGAAGAAAACAAAGGATTAAAGAGGATAATTTTGAATGGACAAAATTGTGTAATAAGCGAAGAGTTTGATGGATTTAATTCATTGGATTCGTTTTGAAAAAATGGCTGTGCAGCTTGATGGGAATCGAAATGTGGTTCCCTTGTGTTCTTACTAGTAATTCAGCGCAATTGGACAGAGCGCAGAGCAAGTGAGCACGCCCAGCAGGCTTATTTGAGGGAGTACATTAAACTAGGTTACTTTAAGAGTGTGATTACTTAGATGTGCATCTCACCATCCTGTATTTATATTTGAAAGAGACTGAAATGAGGCAGCAGGAGGTCCTTTTTTTAGTTGATTGGTCAGTCCCTGGATGAGCAGTGACTGCCCCCTGAACCCAAACTCCTCGGGACCTCCCCAGCTCACGTAAATCACCAATAGCTTAGCTGCCTCACGCTGATGGGTCTGTTGGTGTGTCAGCAGGGGTGTGACGGTGAAAGGAGCGTGAAGAAAAGGGCAATGAGGTGTTAAAACGTTGCCCA
Source organism: Lissotriton helveticus (assembly GCF_964261635.1). Classification (NCBI taxonomy): domain Eukaryota; kingdom Metazoa; phylum Chordata; class Amphibia; order Caudata; family Salamandridae; genus Lissotriton; species Lissotriton helveticus. The sequence continues at coordinate 1,793,446,768 of NC_136068.1, forward strand.
AAAGTCTAATAAAAAAGGATTAAAACAACTCTTATCTGGCAAGTCCGGCAGAGGCAGGGACATGAACAAGGCAGTTGCAAAATGACAGGGGTACTGTTGCCGGTATTGCCTTATTGCGCACAACTCTGGCGCCCCTCGGAATACTGGCGCTCTGGGCCTGGGCCCAGCTCGCCCACGCTACAGGCCGGCCCTACTCACACCCTGACAGCATGACAGGACAGGAAGACACGTGTGGTTTGACAGCTAGAGCTCTCGACATTGGAACTGTTGAGACTTCAGTTATAGGGAAAGGTTACAGCGCTGGAATACACGGGCCATTTGTTGTCAGAGCGCCTAACGCCCTTCGGCCAAGTTCGGCTCATGTGTGCAGGGCAGATTGCTCCATTTTTGCAGTTATATATAGCGCAAACTTGGCAGGAGGGCATTAAAGTGCTTTACATGAGAAGCACAAGTTCTACATGAACACATACTTTTTGTTTTGATGGCACAGTTGAAATCCCACAAAGAAAACAGGAGTATTATCCATAAACCAATCGGGATTAGGGTGCTGAGTATAGAGGTAAAACAATATCCCAAAAGGTATAAATGTAAGGACAATTTACATGGTATGCAATCAGCATTACATGGAGTGGAGAAAGGAGACACCTATTCAAATAGTTTTAGAAAAATAAATTTTTAGTTTTGATATTTAAGCAAAAGATTTTTTAGGGTACACATAGTTATATACAGCACATGAACCAGAACTTAGGGTGACAACCCAAAGAAAACAAGTGAGGTGTGGCAACTCAATTGAAAGCGTGAGCAGCGACGGACGGCGCAAAGTGAGCGTAGTGAAATATTTACAGTGAGTAGCTCAACAGTGACAAGAAATCAGTGACAATCTATCGTACAGTTTGTAATTACAAATGTCAATTGGGGTCACAATAGTATGCGCCTATAATATGCGCTGGAAGGTCGACGACGTTTCGGTCCTTAACCAATGCGGACCATCTTCAGGACAGGGTTGAAATCCCAGCGTTGGCTCAACTTTCTGTGATCCAACGCAAATCACTTAAAGCTCCTTGTGCCATAAAAAAAGTCCGCTTTCGCGTTAAACTTCTGCTTCTCATGTTAATGCCCTCGGGCTAAGTTCACGCTATATATAATTACAACAAACATCAATTACACCCTGCAGCTATTAGCAGAACTTGGCCAAGGGCACTGGGGCACTTTACATTGAAGAAGAAAATGCTGAGGGTGAAAGATGGCGGACGCAGCAGTGTCTGAGTGAGCAGCGCTGAAGGAGGCTCCCGTCCCAACTGGCTCTACTCTGTGAGACACCGGTACTGGTTCGGAAACCAGCACAGCAAGGCTGTTCCTAGGAAGAGACCCTGACCCAGACACTTGATAAAAAGAAAATTTATACACTTACGGATTTACGAATTTGGATTCAGTCCCGGGGCTTGGAATGCGACTGGACCTGTGGAAAAGCTACTCACGGTCCCTTCGCTCGGCGTGGCTACGCCCGACTCACTCCTCCCCTTCCAGCGGCACACCTGATCAGAGCACACGCCTGGAACCGTCGGAACGGGGAAAACAGCACTATCGGCAGATTCAAAAAGAACAAAAGGAGTTTCTGTTTTCTGAGTTAGGGATGGCACCAAAAAATCCTACAAACGGCGTCCAAAGGCAACAAAAGCCAAAAACAAGGGCAGTCACAGCGGCTACACAGGAAACTATTCAATCAACGGGGGCAGTAACAGCTTCATCATCTACTGGCATAGTGAGTATAACTAATGCAGTTTGTAGTGAAACCCCATGCATGAATATGACTAGAAATGTGACTGAAATTCCTATTTCTTCTACCCCTGTACCCACAGAAGTAGTATCCAATCTACAAGATACAAACATGTTGAATTCTGGGAGTTGTAGGCAAGGCGCCATTCCAAAAATACCAGGGATGTTTATAAAAAAAGTGGGTACTACAGCCAATCCCTCTAAAAGCCCCGACAATATAAATATAACTAAAGATAAAGCACGTGTTACCGAGCTATCTAATAATGATATAACTATCATGGAAAATGAACAAACTGAGGAGGTATTAGAACAGCCGGATTCAGTATCTCTTAACTTAATTGAAGATATGGATTCCATAGACTCTGCTGGAAACTTTTATTCCATGACTGATCTCTCTCAAGCCTTAGACTCGGATGGTACGGAAGACTTGGAGGTAGCAAGGGGGCCTCAATCTCTACAAGACTTTGAAAAATCTTTTTCTGATCCGGGACAAAATGATCTAAGTGATCCGGAAGACTCAGATCCTGAGGAGTCTCCTAATAGACTAAGGCAAGATGATATTGTATCTACTCTTCCTTCTATCTCTACTTCGCCTAAAGTAACTAAAGAAGGGTCTGATACACCAGAGATAACATTAGAGGTTCTTTATCAAGTCATGTTGCATCACAGAGAAGAGACAAAAGCAGAGAATCTTCGCACTCAAGGGGCAGTAAGGAAATTGCAAAATAATTTGAGGAAGGTGATGAAAGTATCTAATGACACAGTAGCAAGAGTAACGGAAACGGAAACTAGGATCTCTCAACTGGAAGATTCAATGGTTCAACAAAATTCTCAAATAAAGGCAATGGAAGGAATAAAGGAAGAAATCAACTGGAAACTGGTCGATTTGGAAAATAGATCACGCCGGAACAACCTCCGAGTCCTTGGTGTTCCGGAAGGAAAAGAAGGGTCAAATCCGCAACAGTATATTATAGAGCTTTTTTCAGAAGCCTTCCCTGATTTAAAACAATGGAGATGGGAAACGGAAATTCAGAGGGTGCATAAATTTCCTTTCCAAAAAAATCGACAAGACTCAGCCTCTAAACCTCGTGCTATTTTGATCTCTTTGAACAATTTTCTAGCTAGGGAAGCCCTCTATGACTTGGCTAGGCCAAATAGAAAGCGCAAGGGTAAAGATATCGAATTTTTTGTGCGTCCTGACTACTGCCATGCTACGGTTCAACTTCGCTGGCAACTTCGCCAGCTTATTCCTCTATTCCAGGCTAAAGGAGCACAGGCATTTTTGTTAAACCCTGCAAAACTTAAAATCGTCTATAAAGAGCGCACTTATTTTCTAATTTCAGAGGGGGCAGCTAAAGAGCTATTACTTTCGCTATGAAAAAAAAAGAGGGGGGGAATGCTACTGTATTCTTAAAAAAAAAAATATAGGGGTCTAATGCAATCTGTAGCGGGTTTCTAAGTTAATGCTCTAATTTGTTCCAAAAAGATTCAATATATATATAAGTATAATACCATATCATGTGTTGGAGAAAAGTTAAATCCTTGGTTTCTTTTGGTATTTGTGCTTATGCTCTTTTTTCTTTTACCAGTATCAACTCTGTTTTTTGTTTAGATTCTGACTGTTGTTGTATAACGGTCGCATACTCTTTGCTGGTAGTACACTGTTCAGATACTGGGTATGGTGGGATTTTGATCCGTTTTGGAACAATAATCATGATGTGGAGCCACGGGCCGCGAGCCACGAAGCGCCTATCACATCATCAATGAGAGGGACTAGTAAGTCCCTTTGCCCTGATGGTTTGGGGGAGGGAAAGGGGGTGGGTGGGCTCGGGTTGAGCTCTGGGAGGTTAGGGAGGGAAAAAGGGGTTGCAAACAAAATCAGAAACTACCGAAAGATGTTTATATGGAAATTTTTCTTTCAAAATGCTCTTTTTTGTTCTATAAATGCTTATGATGGTCTGAGATATATACGGAGATACAAGATGAACTGTGAAATATATGTTTTCATTTCTATCATATATTGGTTACGCTTGGAGTGGGGAATGAAAAATATTTACTGCAATGGAAAAATTACGAATATGTTCCTGGAACATATGTGGGATAAATAAAAAAAAAAGAGGGGAGTTGCTGCACAAATTATACAGACTATGAAACTGGATATTTTATGTATTCAAGAATCACATATTATGTGGACTGATAGACAATTGTATGAAGACTTGGGGATGAAATTGTTAGTCTGCACGTCACAAGGTACAACGACAAAAGGAGTGGCAATTCTAATTAAAAAAGGTTTGGGGACTCCTATTCGTATTAAGGCAGATCAAAATGGGAGATGGGCAATTGTGGAATTAAAAATTGATAGTAAAATTTGAACTATTTGTTCTGTGTATGCCCCAAATCTAGATGATCCAACTATATTGAACTCCTTAAATTTAGAATTAGCCAATTGGGCTCCATCATTAATATTGTGTGGAGATCTCAACCTTCATATAGACCTTAATAGGAATCTACGTAACATCATAGATTATCAAGGGGCAAAAAAAAATCATTCAAAGCTCTTCACTCTCTGATAACGGATCATGGCTTATTTGATGTTGCTCATGAAAAAAATCTGTCAATACCCGGGTTTATATTCTTCTCTTTTCCCCATAAAAAGTTTGTACGCCTTGATTATTTCTTTATCAAGAAGACACTACTATGTGATACTAAATTTGATCTATATCCACGAATAATAGCGGATCATAATCCAATAGTAATCGAAATAAAAACTAACCTATCAATCCCCCATGTAAGGACTTGGACATTCGATCGAAAACTATTAGCTGATTCTGAATATTTAGACATGATGGCAAAGTGGATAAAAGAATTTCTTGACATTAATAGAGGAACGGCCTCGGTTCAGAATACATGGGACGCTTTTAAAGCGGAGATCAGAGGGGAGACACTATCGTATGTTATTAAAAAACAAAAAATTATATGAGAAAAGGTAGATCAAGGCTATAAAAATGTCTTACGCTGGGAAAAAAGAACTATCAATTGCTATTAGCCAAAATCAATCAACATTAGATATTGAAACAAACCTAGCAATTCATAAAGCTGCTCTATATGAATCTTTTGCTTCTAATCTGGCGGAAAAATTAGCAACCTATAGATCTCAACTGTACGAGATGGCTGAAAATGCAGGGAAAATTCTGGCTAAAAGAACTAGACAAAAAGAAGTATTCAATACAATAGATTCAATTCAAGACAAAACAGGACAGATACATAATAATCCTGATTCAATTCTTGAAGTTTTTCGGCAATTTTATCAAAAATTATATCAATACAAAGATGATACTTACTCATCACAACAATGTATGAACTTTGCTAGAGCTAATGCTCTACCATCTCTCTCTAATGACCAAAAAATAGCTCTAGAAACAGAAATTACCTGGGAAGAAATCGAAAACGCACTAACATCGCTAGCAATAGGAAAAGCAACGGGATCTGACGGTATCCCATTGGAATTCTATAAGATCTTTAGGAATATCATAAAACAAGATATACTTATTACTTTTCATGAGGCACAGAGAGGCTTTCCACTGGAGTCCTGGGCCCAATCACTAATAATGACATTTCTTAAAAAAGATAAGGATCCATTAAACCCAGCGTCATACAGACCAATATCATTAATAAATACTGATAGCAAGGTATACTCAAAAGTATTAGCTACACGATTGTCAAAAATAATAGCAACAATCATATCTCGCTGGCAACACGGGTTTATCCCAAACAGAGATACTGCAGATCATGTACGGAGAGTTATTGCTATCATGGACTGGGCTGAGGGTACCAAAACATCAATAGGGATCACCCTATTGGATGCCGAAAAAGCATTCGATAGGGTGGCATGGCCCTATCTTTGGGATTTGTTAATTATAAAGGGCTTCGGTCCAAGGATTATAAATGCTTTTAGAGCTTTGTATAAAAATCCAACCTCATTTAAAAAAAAAAAATCCAACCTCAGCTGTTAAAATTGGGACTACGAAATCAGCCTTATTCCCTATCCAACGTGGAACACGACAAGGATGTCCATCCTCCCCTCTCCTTTTTGCTATTTATATTGATATTCTCCTCAATCAATTAAACCAAGATGAGCACATTGTTCCGGTGGAAGTGGGCGGTATCAACTATAGAGCCCTTGCCTATGCAGATGATCTAGTAGTACTCACCAGGGATATTGAAAGGGCTTTCCCTAGAATCAAAGAACTAGCAGCAAATTTTGGTTCTTTTTCAGGATACAAATTAAACTGATCTAAAACACAAATAACTTACGTGGGTCAAAATCCTCCGCTTCTTAATAATATAGTCTCCGAAGCAACCTATCTGGGGATTAAACTAACCACTCCTATCTCGAAGATTCCTAATCTTAACTTTGCCCCGATCCTGAGGAAAGCCAACTCAACCCTGGAAAGAATAGATCATCTACATCTATCATTACATGGCAGGAACAATGTGCTAAAAATGCTCATCCTTCCAAAATGTATATATTTATTCAGAACAGTTCCAACTTGAAAGAATGACAGGAAGATTCTTATGGGGGTATAAAGGCATTAGGAGAGCTTATACAAAAATGATCTTACCAAAGGATAGAGGTGGATGGGCCGCTCCATATTTCTTATTCTACTATTTGGCTACAGTGTATCCATTTATATCTCCTTTAATTGTGGGCAATAAAACTCCCATATCATATGCACATTCCCCATTGATATATGAATAAGTTCTAGGTATGGAAGCTAACAACCAATTTTTAAGAATAATAGAACCAAGCTACTATAAAAAAACAAAATTTAAGATTATATCGGCAGCCTATAAAGTATGGAGAATTATAAAAAAACTGGCGGGGATTCCAAAGATTATGAGATATACTCCCTTAAATTCTCCACATTGCTTTCCTCTCATATTTAAAGACGCGGTGATGAAAAGGTGGAATCATAGTGGTATATACTACCTGAGTGATTTATATTCAGTCAACTCCACCACTATATCTACCTTTTCTGAACTACAACAGAAATTTAGAATCCCTCTTCATGATTACTTTAAATACCTACAGATTTTTAGCTTCTTAAATTCGTTTTCTCCTAATGATCGTCTGTACGTTAAAAGAAAAATAGGTTATTTTTATAACCTTTTTATAACATTTCTTCCAGACGATCTTTCAGTGATCCAACATAGATGGGAGGAGAAATTGGGTGTAAATGACCTGATGATAAAAGAATCAATTAAGACAGCTAATGCTATTCTAATTACAGGGCGATCACAAACTCAACATTATATGGTTATGTTTGATCTTTATCACACACCAGCTAAAATCATGAAATGGGGGGCTACTGTTGGTATAACTTGCAATCGATGTACACAGATTGGAGCAGATGCAATACATATGTCCTTTTCTTGTTCCAAATTACAAGGTATTATTTCAGAAATTCAACCATTTATTGAAAAAATTACTTTTTCACCAGAATTGATTTTATTTGGACTATCAATAGAGACTATAGAAAGAGAACAGCAACATTTGATCTTTATTATGTTGTCCGAATTCCGGGCATGTATTACTCAGGAATGGATTAATTCGGAACCACCATCGTTTTCTATGTGGAGGGCTCGTTTATTAGCAAAATTTAATTTCAAATCTGCTATATATGCAACAAAAGGAAGAAAGAAGAAACAATTAGGGATGAAAATCTGGGCTCCGATACAACAATGGATCCATGAGGAAATGACCTAAATATCCTTTCGCTCTACTTTTTGGTGTTGTGTTCCTCTTTCTTCTTCTTTAATTTAGAATCTGTTATTGTGTATTTCATCCATGTAAATTGTAATCAATCTAATGTGTTTTTGTTTGCAACATAAAAGCAATAAAAAAAAATAAAAAAATTAAAAAGAAGAAAATGCTGATAGTGTACCTACGCCCCCAGACACAACTCTCCCAGGCCCACCCCGATCAATTTGGTGAGTACTGGCACTTCTCTTTTTCCGTTTAAAGCACTGGTGGCACTTGACTGCCGAGGCACGTCCTGGGCCTTGGCGGTGTCAAGGGACAGTTAGTATTTCTAGCACCTGGAACTTACCAATAAAAGTGTTCCTGGAGATATGTGCTGCCTGTTCGCAGGCAGCAGTAAGAAAGAGTTTGGGTCTTTCGTCAGAAGCTCCAGCGCTTTTATTTCCATTCATCGCCCTGCACTATTGTTGTGAAGAGGCCCAAAACACTGGGGTGTGAAATCAATATGTGCTCTCTGGACTCAAATACAGAAATTCTGTTCTTGCACTTATTCACACGCCTTGACACTGACGCACACTTCAGAGTGACTCAGGGTCTCACATGTAGCCCTACTGAGTCTGTTTTTTTAACTCAAACCCCCAACTTACATGGGACGCACGGATGAGACACGGCTTTCCCAGCCATAACTGAGCGCTGTTGTCTGAGTGAGCTGAGAGCACCTTGCCCTTAAATACCTTAGATCGAAGGTCTTCAAACTTTTGGATGTCGAGACCCCCTTGCCAACTTTTTTAGGCATAAGGACCCCCCTTCTGACAAACATGTCTAGAACCTTGTACTCTTCATCATCGACAACTATCGACAATTATAAACGCTCCCAATTCCTACAGCAAATAATTTTTACCTTGGGGAAATAATGTTAAACAGTGTTTAGCAAACTAAAGGTAGGTGAACATGGGGGTGTAGTCAAAGGTATAGCTATGAAGCAAAGGGCCTAATTTTTGCCGAACTGGCGTATTTATGAAATATGTTTCAAGTTTCATGTTTATTTGTTTGCTTAATTAAAATCTTACAAAACAAATACATTTTAAAATATCTTTAAATAATCAGAAGTTTAAAAACGTCATGCTCATAATTATGCTCATATTTCATAAAAACGAAGTCTAATTAAAATTTTCCTTAAGATTTTTCACGATCACAGATAAAAAATTTACAAAAGCAGAATTCATTGGTAGATCTTTCGGGTTTAGACAAGCCATTACTGCTTGTCTACAAGTCCTTATACCTCGGGCATTAAATAACCTCCTGAGGATTACTTTCCTTTCTGTATTTATTGCAGAACACAGACATACCAAATGCAAAATATCTTCTTGACCCCGTTTACATAACCTACATGTCGTATTGCCTTCAAAGGTCTTCCATGGTGGAAGATGGCACAAACCTGGCCAGAGTCCAAAGCGTACTCTTATAAATGATCGCTTACTTTGGTGGGACCATGGAGTTTCAAGGTATTTTTGGACTTGCTTTTTTTTATATTCGTTTATAATTGGCCATGCATGCTTTCTTTTTACCAATAATTCTTTGTCTTTTAGCAGCGATAGGTGAATAGCCAATTTATTAAAGACGTCCAAATTTGCAATATCTGATTGCTGGCACATAGTACCCTTTATAACCTTGCAGAAATAAGGGGTCAGTTTCCCATGTCTCTTGTAGACAAATGATTTGGTAGAGATTTGACAGGGAATCTACTTCAGCATTTTTTATCTTTTTACACAATCCATTTATGTTCCAGGAGCATATAACAACCGGTTGCCGAGCATACTTCCTTTCTTCCCATTTATATTGTTTTTTTTCCTGTCAGTGGTCATGAAGTGCGGTCCTTATCCAATTTTCGTTTATTTGATTAAATTCTACAACTTTTATTTCTTCCGTGCCCTCTTCATTGGCCTGTTGTGTACTACCCTGCGGATTTTTTAATATAGAGTACACTGGGTTGTTATTTGATTCCTTAGGAGCCTTTATTGGAAGTTCCTCCATTTTAAACGGAGTTGGGTAAGGCTTGGGCATAGGTTGACTAATTTGTATCCCCCAACTTTGAAAGATTTCTTGCTCCTGCATAATTTGATCCACTAAGCAGACAGAATTAACGTTAAGACTGTGAGCGGTTGAGTGCCTTCCAAATTTTGTACAAAGCCCACAGATTCAATGTCTTTTGTTGTTACTTTTTCTAATGAAGGTATTGATTTCATTAGTTTTAGGATATTACCTCGATTCAATATGTCACTGTTGCCTCTCGAATCGTATAACGGTTTCAAATGTATTTGTTTCAAGATCTTTGAGGGTACTAAATCTGTCTTGTTTTCATTTCCTTTTTGATGGATTTTACAGATAATTAGCTTCTCTTGGCCAGTCTTTGTAATAGTTAGTTCTTCCTATGTAATCCCCAATATCCACCTTTTTATTTGCTGGTTCTGAGTTAATCGCAGCCTCACATGACTGTTTTCCTATAGGATCCAAGTATTTTCTTTGTTGCAAGGAATTTGTAGTTGCATTCAGTAAGTTAGTGTGATCTTGACGAATTGTTCTCTCTAGCCTTGAATCTAAGTGATATTTTCTGACGTTTAGCGGTATGTTAGACTCTACTGCAGAAAACACGGTCTTTGTTTCATTCGGGTTACTTTGAATATCACTTAGGTGGCTCCAGGAAATACATCCATTTCCTTTTTGAGAACGTATTAATTTCCCGTCATGAATTTTTTTTTTCTTCCTCTTGTTGTTGTTTTTTATTATCTTTGGTTTGCCCTTGCGCCAGTTGTTTTTGATCCATAGTATCTTCTAATTTATTTTCATTGAGTGCATGTTGCTTGTTATCTATGTGGGCTTTTATCGACTTGTTAAAGATGTAAAAGTATTTTTCATTACTTCTCACCGTTTCAGATTGAGTTTCCTCCACCTGACTTTTTTCTAGATCTGTTTCTTCTAGTATTGATTCTTCCTGGTTCTATTCTATGGATTTCTGTGACGGGGGATATATTTTTAATAGGTTTCCATTTTTTACCTTATTTCTAGCCTTACGAATTTTTTTCCCTTCGTTTCTTTGAAATTTTATACCCTTGACCATTTTCTTGTTCCGTGCTTGTTTTGTCGTGAGTTTCTTGATTGGCGGTGATTATCAAGTCAGTTTCCCTATTTTGGACTTTTCTATTTTCCGTTTGCTTTGGTTTGTTGACTTCCACAAGTTCCCCTTGATTTCTTAGTGAAGTATTTGTATGTTCATAACTGGGGTGCAGAGATTGACCTGTCTCCTCTTTTTTGTTGTTATATTTTTTGTGAACTATGTCTTTAACGTCCTCCAGTATGGTATTCACTACTTCAGGGATAGTTGAAAGTTTATTTATAATCGGCTCACAAGTGCATTCAGAGGTATTACTTGCTGCATATTTTTGGGCTTTAGTAATTAAGTGGTTTAGCTCTGACAATTTTCGGTCGATTCCTGCGACTGCATTAGCCATTACTCCCAGTATTTCTATTTGTGTGTCCATTTTGTTTGACTGATATGTCAGTGCTTCTAGTGTTAAAGTTGAAGTTTGATAAAATATATCCCATATGGCTCCTGGATCTTGATTTATTATATTTTTGGGTTTTTGATCAAAATATGTTTTTGTAAGCTGGGTTTGATTGACCATTTCCTCTATATGGTGTACTCCTTCCAGTTTTTTCTTTTTTACTAAGTGATCATCAATATCAGTACCATTTGGCGTAAGTGATCCTTGTCTTTCACTTTCTGCGTATATCTCCCTTGAGATGCTACATTCTGCTTTTGCATGACTCACATCCCCATATATTGGGATAACGCAATCTTGCTTTTTTCCTGTTTGATCGGTGGTATTGTTCCCGAGCTTTTTTAATGGTGTGGTTTCTGCCATATGTGATTTCGTTGTATCAGTGTCGATGTTGATTACTTCTTGTAGGTTCCCCTTTTTCATTATTTCCACTTTAACTTCTAATGGTATTGGAATATCCCATGCTGGAATTCCTGCAAGGTGTTCTGTAGGTTGTTGTTGCAGTAGTGTAATTTGTATTGGCTCTTCAATCTCGCTTTTGACCTTAAATATTCCTTCTGCATACTTTTTTAGCTGCAGTGGGGTATGATGTATTAGTTTCCTTTTTTGATCCAAAATTTCGCCTAAAGAGTCATTTTGTTTCATATCATTTATGCAATTTTTTTCCTCGTCTGATTCTACTGTATCCCTGTATTTTTCCTTGAAGATGTTTAATGGTTCAATTGGGGTTTGCAATTGATTTCTGGATGTGTCTACTTCCATTGACATTAGTGTCCCGGTCGGGTCAACCAAAAAATCGAATTTCTGCGGTATTTTAGTTGATTTTTCAAACATCCGAGCAATTGGTGAAATTAGGGTTTGGTTTAATCCTTTTGCCTGCGCTTTTACCTTTTTTTGTACCCTAGGAGCTTGGTTCTTCTGGACCCTCTTGGTCTGGGCACCTGCTGATCTTTCCTTCCCGGAGCGCATCCCCAGTTGTCTTATTGTTGTTCCGCTTGCTCAATTATTAATCCGCTTACTGCTGTTGACACTCCGTCTTTTAGGTGTTTTAAGTTCCCCCTGTTGTTGTGGGCTTTTGACCAATGGGTTGCAGCGGCATTGTTATCTCAGCGCGGGTCTCCGCGCTCACACCTGCATGCAACCTGCGCGCAACTTGGGCAACCAGCGGGCCACCTACCACCACAGGTCTTCTCGGGTGTCCTCAGGGCTCAGTCTCACTCGGTCTCACTCTCAAGCCGACCGCTTGCAGGCTGTGCACCTGGGATCGGGGGTTGAGTAGTGATAGTCTGACCCTGGTGGCAGCTATGCTACACACTCGCTTCACACTCTTCCTCACGTTTGTACTCACCCTCCCAGGCCCGTCTGCCCCGTAGATAAGGGACAGCTGCCGTCAGGGAGAGGGCAGTGGCGGAAGGCAGTGGCGGAAGGTAGGCGGTGGGCGATATGCCTGTTATAGTGGCTGCTCTCAGTCAATTTATAGCAGTGTATGAAGATGTTTTGGCCCGGAATGGGATGGTGCTTCGTTCCTTTTACTTCTCGTTAGAAGAAAAAAAAAAAGAGCTAAAAAGAATGATACTGGTATCGGTATCGGTATCGTGCAAGTCTAATCGTCGTCCTTTTAGTGCGTCTGCTTTAATCCGACCCCCCCTCTTGCTCTTACTGTCGCTGTTTGGGGGCCTAGAAGGCCAGCTGGGCCGTAGACTTGGCGCTGTATTGACTGTATTCGTGAACAGCGCTACTCAGTCACGCTAGTACTCCCCCCCCCCCCGGGGTTCTTGCCGCTCACTCACCGATCCTGCCTCCAGGGGAAACCATCTAATGGATCCATGGATCAATGAAAACCGAGGCAGGGCAGTACGATGCGCTGCGGTGTACATGCAGCCGGCACTCAGCTTCTCGACCCCTGGGGCTGTATGTGCCTATGGTGCAGGGTGCAGGAAGCAGGAACGATGCGGCCGGCCGAGCTGTGGATTTTGTGGCTCTTGCGGGTCTTGAGGGTCTTGCGGGTCTACCGCAACTTATCCCGCACTTATCTCCCCGCTCTGTTTCCTGCTCTGGCTCCGGCTCTGCACCGCACCACCTCCTCCTCTGCTCCGCTCCCCTCGGCAGCTCGCTGCTCTGGAGCTCTCTGGTCTCTCTGGTCAGCTCTCTGGCGCCTCTCGCGTCTCCCGAGTTCAATCTTCTATTTATGAAATATGGTGCATTCATGTCCTTTTCCCTTGTGTTAGCGCACAAATTGCTGCCTAGAACCAACACAGGCAGGAATATTTTTGTACAGGAAGGGGCACCTTCCTTCACAAAAACAATCCAAAGAAAGAACTAGGAGAAATTAAAACATCTCTCCTGGTTACACCTCCACATGGGAGATTTTAAAGTTCCCCAGGTTTACATGATTTTGTAAATATGGGGCAGCATCAAAATCTATGGGTGTTGCTTGGGAACCCCACACAAAGCCTATGGAACACCTTCTTGATGCAGAGTATTTCAAAGCAGTGACTTGCGCTTCTATGTCTTACTCCATATCTATGAGGCCATGCAAAGCCATGCAGGGTGACTTTGCACCACCTCATAGGTATGGTGTAGAGGCTTGCGCCACTGGAGGGTCAAATAAAGTGATGCTCTGGCGATGCAAGCCTCTCATAAATAAGCCCCAGAATATTCTGGGCCTTACTTATGAAGGCTTGCCACACTTTTACGCCACCATTGCATCACTTTTTGTGATGCTGTGGTGGCATAAATAATGCGCCATGTTGCTCCATATTTGAAAAGTGATGTATCTAAGCAGATGTGTCACTTCGTAAAGGCTTGCGCTACATTATACCTGTGTCATGTATAATGTTTGCAGGGTGGGCATTCCCCCGCAATAGAGGGTCATAGAAGTGAAGCTGTGAAATTTGAGATTTCACTGCGACACTTGTAGGACGCTACTGCGTTAATATCTTACACCTTGCTCACAGAAGGCGTGAGACTGAGGCAGACCCTTTCACATAGGGCTTGCCCCATGTGAAAGGACACATTTCTGGAGTTTGCCCCTACAGAGAAATTAGAAATACTGATGTACCTGTAATTCCTTACAACATGGTGCGCCGTACAATAAATGCTGCACATCCATTGTCACAAGGAGGGCGCAGTGAAAACATCGCTGTTTTGTCGCAGCGATGCAGCAGTTTTCATAAATGAGACCCTCTGTACGTTTTTGAGGTCTTTTACCATCAGGTATGTACATAAAAAATAAAGGTCAGCGTAAATGTGAAAAAAATGAAAAAGTTGTTACTCAGTGCGAAATGCACTGTAGTACTTTATGAAACCTCTATTAGTGAATGCACTGCAGAGGTCTGCTTTTAACCAGAGAGCCACAGAATTACATCTTGGTTGGTTCAGTGGAGACTAGTGATGTGTATTATTAGTGCCACGTGGTCACAGACTGTGACAGAAAGCCCTGTGAATATGTAAGTCATTATTTCATACTTACATGACACACAGTGTAAGACAGAATGCTGCAAAAGGTGGAAATAGTTTTACGATAAAATGGTGCTTTCAAAGCGTAGATTTTAGTAATACCAGACTGTGTAATGCAATTTTTTTCCATAGCTGTCCCTTCAACACCTCTTTATGAATACTAAGGTCTCTCTAAATGAAGTTATCACAAAGCTTGGAGTGATTTGATTCATTAAAGCCAGAACTTACTGAATGAATTCTTGCAGCAACTAATTTAATATAGTCCTTACCATCTAGTGTGGCTCGCCGTCTGTCCTCATGCCTAATTGCCAGCAAGGCTTCCTCTTTTAGCCCGGGGGTGGGGGGCAGACTCCCAGCGTGCTCCTGTATCGCGTTAGTTGGAAGGCACATGTGGTAGTGGGGCATTCAATCTTCCTGTTAGTTACTGGAAGTCAGGCTCCGGGTATATATCTTTGTCACCTTTCCAGGGATTCAATCTGCCTTTTTAGTCCTGGGGTACGAACTCAAAGTGCACTCTCCTCTACCGTTGCACATTAACGTTATTCAGCTGGGATGGAAGGCAGTCTCTTTTGGGCATTTCATGACTCTCCATTATTCTGTGTCTTGGGACGACGAGTATCATGGGATTTGCAGCCAGATTAAGGGGCAGATCTACAAGGAGTGCTGCAGCGTGTCACACAAAGCCCTTTGGCTGTGCCACACTGCGGCACATCCGAAGAACAGGAATGCAACATATTTACAATATTATGTCGCATTCCTGTGCTCTTTCCTGCCCTGGCGCACTAACTGCTGCCATGCGCCGGCGCAGGTACAACTGCACCATGGTGCAAGGATGCCTGTGTCGTGGGGTGATTGTTTTTGTGCAGGAAGAGGCACCTCCCGGCACAAAAACAATCACTGCAGGCACTTTCCTCTTTCAATGCGTGCTGTAGAATGCAGCACGCATTGGAAGAGGAAAAAACAGATTTATGATTCCTCGTAAATCTTGAAATGTGTCTCGTTCCATGGGTGTTGCGTGGGAACACCCACAGCAACACCCATGGAACACCGTTCCACGCAAAGTGTTGCTTGTGAAGAGGCCATATTTACAAGGAGAGGAAAAGTCATGCAGGGTGGCTTTTTCTCTCCTTGTAGATATGGAGAAGTGAAATGCGCCTTCAGTACGTCACAAAAAGTGACGTACAGGTGACGAAGGCTTGTAAATCTGCCCCAAAATTTTACACATTTCAGACATCTCATTCAGGCCTATTGGCCTTTTTTACTTTGTCTTACACCATGGTGCCCTTAGTAGTTTTATAGCATTTGTGTAATGGTGTCACACATCCTGGTGCTGGCCCTGGTGCTGGCCCTGGGGAAGACCTTGATGGAAGACGGCCCTTTTTGGGGGATCAAGCCTCGTCGGCGTGGATGGGTGGGTTGGGGGTGGCTGGTCCCGCACTAACTGTGGGCTGCTGTACATGGGTGGCGTTTTTGAGGACCTTGAGGAAGTGGGCCCCAGCCCATATGAACTGCTTGTTTCTTCGGCATGGAGGAGGGAGCTCCTCGGTTTGTTGAGGGGCATAGTATGTTGCTTTTTCCATGTGAGTGGTTTTAATTTCAGGGGGCACCAAAAAGACAATTTTCTATGTGAATGTCTCTGTGATATTGTGATGAACAATTTGGTTCATGATTGATGTTTATCATTTATGTAATCTTTTTCTTATCGATTTGAAGTAATTGTACTTTTTGTCCTGTAAGTGTTGTCAATTTATGTATACTGTACATGTTTTGCTTGGTGCTTTGATAGGTGAGCTTATCAATGAAAATAGATTTAAATGAAGTAACAGATTAAAAAAATAAAATAAACCAGACTACTCCCAAGCATCCTTTACACTTTTACATTTGCATTTCATTCAGAGAGCAGCTGATAACGATCTAAATACCCGTCCCAGGAGGGCTGTCTTTTTAGGTCTCGCCTACGCAGCACGCATCCGCTGAATAGGAAAAAGACCTTAAGCCATCGCTTTATTTTTGCAGGCAAAAACGTGCACGCGTTGCATTGCTTTCAATAGCAACGCGTGCACGTTTGGCGTGTCCCTTATGGGAGCGAGCTTGGAAACCATCTGTTAGTAATTAACAGATGGTTCCTGCTCGCTCCCACAAGGTAAACAGGCACAGGCCCCCTCCTCTCTACCTTAACCCTGCTGCCTCCTCCTCTCCTCGTCTTTTTTTAAAACTTTTAGCGCGAGGCACACGCAATTGTTTTATTCGATAAGAATGGCCTTCTCTGTGATGACATCCTTTAAATCCCATTCATTTGGAAATATAAGAGGACACGCTAGTGAATTAAGAAACTCCAAAACAGTTCATTTTTTACCCAGAATCTTAAGGGCTGATGCAACATTATATGGCAGCTGAAATAAAAATGTATTTATCCACACACTCCTCAAGATACAGTAAAAAAGCTCATCAAACAGGAGCGTTTTCCCCGAGCACTGGTCATGGCGCATTAGGTAAGGTGAGGCTTGGATTTCTTGGCAAGCCGCAGTTGCTGCAATCCACGAATAAACTTCTTTTGTTGAGACGCAGGCAGGGCTCAAGACTCCAACAGCTTGGGAACAGGCCTGAAGCGCGTCTCTCATTTTCAAACTGCAACATACTCCTGACTGCTTCGGCTTCTCCCCGCCGCTTCGCTCCGGCAAAAGCGGGGATTCCAGCGCGGAGCAGCTGAGCAAGTTAGAATTGAAGGCAACAAAGCGTGCTCCCATCGCTGGGGGAACGAGGGATGGGTTATTGGGGGAAACAGCACTTACCATGGCAATGTCGTCCCAAGAGTCTCCAAAATAAATCCCAGTCCTGTTTTCTGAGAACAACTCGCACTAGTCCAATTCAGCAATAAGCAAGCCCGGCCCAGGCCCCAGCACCATTTGGAAGTGCTTGTAAACCCACGCCAGCCATGTGTTCAGCGGTCTCTATCCCAAGACTGAGAGACCGTCACTCTTTAACCCCGAGAGGGCAGAAGCGCTCGAGCCAGCATTGGACAGCGGCATCTACTTCACTGCATCTCATAACTAGGAGGGTATACGTAAATCAGGGCCTGCCAGCTTTTATGTAATGAGAGCATATGTCTTCCACGAAAATCATCCGGGACTACTATTAGTCTTGTAATAGTAACCAGATCAGATTAGAATACATCAGCGGTCACTATATGCTAGATCACTAGCAGTGATCGCCCCAGTGCATAAAGGCAGATTTGCCAAAAGTAATGTTAACAAGCATTGGCATAGCCAATGGGTCTCGCCTTTGGGACCTTAGAAGTATTTAGTTATGCAGCATAATATTCTTGGTGCAACAATAGCAACTGTTGCATGGCTAAACAGTTCTACATTCCCAAAGGCGAGACCTATTGGCTATGCCAATGCTTCTTTCTAAAGGAAATCACACGTTTTGAATTGCAGGGACAAGTGAAGCTGGGAATTTGCGACCCCCTTGCCAGGACTCCAAGGTCCCCCTGGAGGTGGCGTTCCACATATTGAAGACCTTTGCCTTAGATTAAAGGTGTGACAAGTGTTGAAGCATTGCTAAGGCTGATAAAGGGTCATTGCTTCTGATGCAACCTTGAACTCGCCAAACTCTTTCTTTAACCAATTTGTTTACAAACTAGTTAACTCAAACCATCAAATAGTAAAGCCCTGAAAACGTTAACAGTAATCCATGTACTTCTTACATGTGAAGGTGAGAATGAACTGAAAGCTAGATTTATTACAAGTCATGCAGTGCTACTACATTATGTGAAAAAAAGTTTGGCTGCATTGTGCATTGTGCATTGTGCAACTTATTTACAATGCATGGCGCAAAGCTCTGTACAAAGAGCAATGTGGAACAACACAATTCATCATTGCATGACGTAAAGCGTAATTATATACCGGTTACATGAATCATGATGCATAATGGTGCACTAGAAAAAGTGATGCAAATCTGATTAAAATGTTCTGGATAGTTCTAAACTACAAGATAGCAAGGTGGAAAGATGCTACTAGCCAGGGACCATATTACACAGGGGGCACAACATGTGTTTGCGCGTGCTTTGCGTATCAGAAGCTGCCAGTATGCTGGAGGAGCAGGGGGGGGAGAAGGGGCACTAGGGGTCGTGGGGGGAATAAAAAAACAGCTTCAGCCGGCCGCATTGCCATCCTCTTTGCCTCTTCAGGAAGACACAGGATACCAGAATCACTGCGGCCAATCCGTGCATTCCAGGACAGACTGTGAATCTGGCCCTGCTCTGTCCAACCCACCTGTTTTGCTGGGTTGGAGAGAGCTTTCACTGCGCATGATGGTTTGCCCAGCCTGAGACTGCTGGCCAAACCATTATACACTGGAATGGGAGTGCACTACAACTCCCTAAAGTGTCTGTCACTACCAGGCCCCGCCCCCAAGACTCGGCAGGAAAAGAAAAATTAAACAAGTGTCGTGTCATTTTTCCTTTCCTGACGTTTTTGGGAAGGGGATGAAGGCACTTGTGTGGCCTTTCTGTAATACTGAAAGCGCTGGCACACTTACGGTGCTAGCCCTTCTCAAGAGAGCATTCCCTCATTTGCATGGAGGCCTTCCCCTTGCCTCTGTGCCCTCCCTGTATTATAGATACGGGCACAAAGGTAAAGAAGCTATCAGTGCACCCACTTACTGCATTCGCCTGCAATGGGATCTCTAATCCCCCATTAAAGTGCAAGCGGGTTGCCACCTGCACAGTGGTACACAGAGCAGTTGCTTCAGAGTCAATCCTTTAGAGCACACTTTCCCTGTTTGTGCTCAAGAACCTGTTTTAAGGTGCGCTGGAAACAAACAGGGAAAGTGAACCCTAAACATAATAGGGCCCCTGGAGGTCATCCACAAATAAGTTAGGGGAGGAAGTGGTGGTGAACTCAGGACACTACCAAAAAAAGAAAGCTTAACGTTATCCAGGATAAGAATGACAAAAGAGGGAAAAATATTTGTTAGCCACCTCAAAACTCTTACTAGCTAAGAATGCTGATTTGTGCAGAGAAAATACCAACATGGGGGAATGTGGAAGAGTGTAAGAAAAGGTGGCATGACTACAAGCTTAGGGCTAAGAAGAAGTTGGCAAGGAACCTGAGGGCTATATTGGCAACTAAGGTTTGTCCAGACATACAGGAGCAGTTGGCGCCCGTGGAACAGCAGATTGCAGCAATCAATGGACCTGAAATGTTTGGCGGGACTGAGGGCACGGACACCACCGGCCTTGAAGACACCAATACATCTCAGGGTAAGTTATCTAAAAAAAAAAGAAAAGTATGTTACGTTTTTAGGTTTTCTGTATTGAAATGTAACTTTAAAATGTATTTATTTAAAATGTACAGGCTCGGTTTTGCTGTTTTGGGTGACAATTAGCATGCTGGGTGCTGGGTGTACTGGCTCTCAACTATAGAAATTGTGTTTGTTTTCTTTTGATGCCATGGGGTGTGTTTTAATATGGTTATTTAATCAACATTTAAGTTTAAATTGTATGCATTTTACTTTTCTTGGTAGTTCATTTTTTACATATGATTTTTTAGGTGACTGAGGGGATGTTGATCAAGGCTTTGTGCTTTCTCAGTCATTAAAAGTGACTTATTAAAGCACATACAATATATATAATGTTTTCTCTCTGCACAACTATCAATGTACAGGAAATTTGAGAATCAATAAAGAAATTATTATTATTCATTATTACTTATTATTTTTTCCCCCCAATTTCAAATATTTGTGTTCATTATTTTCAATACAGAACAGAAAAAGAAACATTAATGACATACAATGTACAGCAGGATATCATTATCCTAAATTATTAATTGAGAAAATACATGACATCATAGGTTAGCCTTCTTAGCTAATTATATGATCTACCAGAGAGCATGAGATATGTGAAATCCAGTTATGTTTAATAAAGGCAGCATCTTCCTCAGAGAGCTTTGTTTCCTGTAAGAGTATATCTCCTTTTATTTTGGCTAGATAATCAAATATTTTCCTGCGCCTAATTGGGTGGTTTAGTCCTTTCACATTTGAAGAAACAACATTAAGGTCCTCTGTGAATTCTTACTCTATGACAGTGTGTAGATCAGCAAAGATAGTGTTGATAGATTTCATATAATATAAGCAAACATCGTTGATAATTAGCATACACTCTAGGTCATTTAGCTTCATATGATTGCTAGACACACAAGGGTGCCACCTGTTTATTGTAATCAAGACATTGGTGCTGCTAATATATACAAAGTAGGCTTTAGTATGAACTCTAGACGGTTGAGAAGGGAAATAAATAGAAGAAGAAGAAAAAAAAAGTAAGGCATAAAAGATCAAGAACAAAAATAACTAAAACGAATCCAATCAAAACCCGCACTTCCGCCCTCCTACCCCACCACACCCACCACCCCCTCCTCTACCTGAAGAATTCGAATGTTGGAGGTGCGAAGACAGGAGCCTCAGTCTAACAACTTGGAGGGACATGGCATAGTGATATTAATCTGGAGTAAAACAAGATAATAGACGTTCCTTATAGCAGGAGCAGTACTGTAGTAAGTAATAAACTCTAAATATATAGTCTAAGTATATAGGCAATTGTGTATGAGCATATATTGTTGTAATTCACCTAGTTCTCACTCCCTTCCCATTGGTTCCTTCCTCCTCCCCTTCCCCTGTGCGACCACTTAGAACGTTCCACTAAGAGCTTGCATTAGAATGTTGACCATGTCAATGACTGTTGAGGAGAGTGGATGATCGGAATAAAAAAGCACTTCCTTATCTGCAGTGGTGTCTTCTATTACTTTTGAATTATAACACTGGTGACAGTCCTGCTCAAGGGGCAACCGATCATCTCCCCTTTCACTGCTCTCTCCAGAGTGGATCTCCTTTTTCTTGGAGGCAACTCATTTGCTTCGGTGCTTGGGAGTCCTTGAATGCTGGAACTTTGCCATCTGTTCTCCACTGCCTCACAAGCGGTGTCCCGTTGGAGCCTGGAGTAACGCTGACACCTTTCCCTGGTCAAAAAGGAAGATGATCCTGGAGTGATTCTGAAGTCATTGGATGACTTCTCCTGCAATTATCTGGGGACGTCATCCCAAACCATCCTGAAGTCTGCCCACAGGGGAAAAAATTTAAATGGGATGACTCTTACTGTAATCACAAAAACTATTCTAGGATGGTGTTCTGATGACTTCCACTGGCAGGGAGTGATTACCTTTTACAACTCCACGAATACTAATTGACAACTTTAGGATGAGTTTGAATTACTGCAGGATGGGCTCCAGACAATTTAAGGATGATTGTGGATTATTCCTGGATGATCCTATTACCGCTTTAGGATGAAAGTGGATTACTCTGGAATGACCCCCATGATAATTTCAGGATGAGTGTGGATTACTCCAGGATAATTTAATGATAACTCAAAAATGAGCATAGATTCTTTAGGATTATATTAGGACAACTACAGAATGGGCGTGGATTACTAGACAATGACTACATAAGGTCTTTAAGATGGCTATGAAATACTCTTGCAGGATTTTATGCCAATGGCAGGCCAAGTGTAGATAGCTCCCAGGTGATTTAATGAATAACTTAGAGTGGCTGTGGATCAATAATAAATCATTACGGGCTGGATTACACCTTAAAAATTCCATGTTACAAGCACATTAGCCGACTGCCAGTATTCCCTTGCAGGGTCCCACTATTAGTTTAGGAATATGGATTTGGTGGTAGGGAAATATTTAGAAGATCACCTCCTCAATGAACCTTCCTGTCAAAAACAGGCCTCTTGGATGCAATATGCCCTCTTTATACAATACCATGAATTATTTGCAATGCCATGAGTTCTAAAGTAAGGCCTAGATTTACAAAAGTGTCACTTAACGCAGCACAACACCCAAATTTGCTGCGTTGCATCACAGGGAGACAGCAGGAAAGTGCCATGTCTACCCCTCTCCCTTGCACCACTGCACCATTATGCAGTCGAGCACCATGCACATGCGTTTGCACTATGGGGCAAAGGTGTCTAGCTTTGGTTTTTTACTGGAAGGCCCCCCTTGCAGTACAAAAAACACTATGCCTAGAAAAACCTGAAAACTTTTCGCATGTGGATGAGTGTTGTAACAAATACCAATTTGCTCTGGTTTATAAATCCTGAAAAGAGTGTGTGTCAAGTCCGCATTATAAAGCTTAAGCAAACCAAAAACAATAGTTACATAAATCTGGTCCCAATTATAACATCAATATTCTCCTTCTCTGGAAAGATTATTTTTTAAACTCTACTGTGAGATGGGTGCACTGTACAAAATAAATCTTAGAAAGATTCCTCCTGGCTAGCTTTGTGCTGTAGCAAGACCATATGCATACAAAAGTTGTGGCTTCAACAATGTTATATTTTGCATTCAGATAAGATTAACAACTTGTGCAGCTACTCCCACACTCCTGACTCACTGGGACGTGCCTTACTTTGAGGTACAGAGCATTAGCTGAAGCTGTTTAATGTGGTGACCAAAGGCAAAAGTCTGAAAAAAGTAATGGTTAAATGAAAAAGCATCAAAGGGGATGTGTTAAGATGTAATTTTATTGATCTAAAACACACCTTTGGCCCCGTAGGAGCCAGGATACTGAACAAGAGAACATAGAGAAAGTCCAGGACACTGTTCAAGAGGGGAAAAATGCCAGAATAATACAAAAAGAACAAAAAGGCTTAATGAAAGCCAGCAACTTCAATTTTTGTTTTTAGATTCAGAGTTTTCTTTAGTCCTCTTCCGGTATTGCAAATCTTTATAGCCAGCTTCCTTCTCATAGTTCTGTTTTCCAGTGATGGCCAGCCTTTATCCGTGCACATAGACTTCAAAGAGTCTGGAGGAAAAAGAAATTAACATACATCAGTATCATGTTAACACCACTATTTTAGGTTTTTAATAGGACGGGGCTGCCTTTAAAATATTCCAATCCATTTATTTAATATAGTGTGCCCGATGAGATATGCTTACAAGGGTTCATAAGTTTAACATTAAGGTTACTTGGTCAAAGAGGTATGGTGAGAGCAAGGCATCGATGAAGAGGTAGGCAGGAGGTAAAGAAGACTCACCTGTCCAAGTGAAGAAACTGCTGCTGTTCACCAGGCGCTGTCACACTTCCTCTGCAAACAGTATTCTTATTTGGAAAACAGTCTAAAAAAATACCATACTGACCAGAAATCCAAATAGGAGCTTACAACCAAATGCTAGGAACAGGGCAACTGATCTAATTATTGGGAGAGCTGAAATTAAATCCCAACTCAAGGTTATGCGCCAGATTTGCATGTCATTTATAGCGCAAATTCTCAATGAATTACAACCCCTCCCCCATTGCTCTTTTGCAGACGGCTGTTAGTTAAGCGTGAAGGAGTCTGTGTACATTAATATGATCCAGGACCACATATGCAAACATACATTTTAACACTGTATGTATATTCATGTATTTTCATAGTCCTAAATCAAATTGTGCCAGTAGTGGCTGGGTGTGGTTCTGCTTGGGAAACAGAATCCCCCAATCCCAGTTGACAAGTGCAAACAGAGCCGTGAGGTCATGCTTAGTAAGAGCAAGGCAAGTGTGCCCCATGGCACTGTTCACCGCCATGCGGAATGGGGCACTGACCACATAACTTAATGGACTCATGATTATAAGGAACAGGGCACAACTCTGTGTTCCAGACCATGGACAATGGATATATAATGTCAGGTCACCAGTTGCTATTTCTTTTTTCAGGTGGAAAGTTGCTTAGTCTTACTGACTGAGAAAGACTTGGAAAAACTAGGGGTTCACTACATATTAGCACATGGACATACGTTAATATTTTTGTCAAGGTAGCATGAGAAAGGTAAGGTTATTGCTGCAAGGGGTCAAACATTTTTGTAAGACTAAATCTCAATGCACAGCCACAGTTGCAGTGGCTTTCACATGGCCAAGTGATGGTGCAGGTCAGAAATAGACGTCTAAGACATCCAGAGACACAAGAGAGATATCCTGTGTGTTCTTTTCCAGCTTGGGGAAGTGACAAGTTCGGCATTTAACAGTTGACTGATTCAATGTTGTCCCTTTACAGTTTCATGGCTGTGGCACCAAGCCCCTTCACCACTCATTCAAACAAATATGCCTCTGGAAATACTATCAGGGCAGAGTGATAGCTTTCCAGGATACCAGTGATCTAGCTGTTCCATAACTATCAAAGCATTTCAAATTTGTTGAACAAGGATCCATTCTACATCCTCCTTTCAACATCTAGAACAGGTAATATTGAAGATGGCCATAATCTATGACACAAAAACCGGTTCTCAAAAAACAAGGCCCTACACACCCAGCATTAGACAGAACAAGGCTCAAGGAGAGCAGGGTGCGGGCATTGTCAGTCAAGTCCGCTGCTGTTGCAGACAGGGTGCTGGGTGGAGTCAAGTGTGGATAAATTGGTCAGTCTGTGACAAGAACGTGGTTCACGTTCAGTCACAGATCTGCCTCGCATTTCCCGCACTCCCTTTGTGTTGTCCACTTACCTGCTCGTGTCCTGTTGTCCCGCAGTCGGGAATTCATGGTACCTTGATTGGACATCTCTGACATGTTATGGCTCATTCACGCGGGTCTTCCTCTTACAGGTCGTTGATCTCTTCTTCCGGGTTCCTGTCCGCATCCATGTTCACTCGCTGGAGGTACCTGCTTGTGTAGCTCTGTTTCTTCGCACCAGATTTCTTCAGCCTCTCATCCTGTACAGAATACAATGAGAGAAGAAAGATAGATTTCACCAAAGAATCCTCGTCTATCAGGTATATGGTAGGATGATGAGGTTATATATGGTTAGAAGGACATAGTTACTTATCTGATTTATCTGATCCACGGAGAGTGGAAAAACTATTATTCTTTTGTTTCCCTTATTTAACACGGGCTGGATATAAAGAGGAAAGGAAGTGAGGCATTAGCTGTGAACACAAGACAGGAGGCGGCAAAAAAGTTAAATCCTGAAATAAACCAATTGTAGGCAGGAATAAAGCAGTTGTATCGATTACAGAAGGTCTTGCTTGCATCAACGCTTGCGCACTGCCAAAGCTCAACCAAAAATGCATATTTATTAGCCATACGAAATAAAAACAAACACCTTATAAAAACATATACAAATGATTTACATTACGTAGAAATATATTGCAGGATTTCCCAAAACCAATGAAGAGAACCATTGTGTCGATTTTGCTGGGGTTTGTCACAGCAGTTAAGTAGATGAAGTAAGCAAAATGGGGAGATGAATGGTAAGGGTATGTGAAGCACAGAAAGGGAGAAGAGGTGAGGCTGAAGAAGACTGGATGTATTAACAAGCATTTGTAATGCAATAGGTCTCAGATTTACGAGAGTTTGAGCTATTGGCATTGTAAATAAAAATGCCTTTTATTTATGTGGTTTTTAAAACAGATCAATAAAAGGCATTGTCATTTACAATGCCAATCGCTTAAACTGTCGCAAATGCGAGACCTATTGCATTCCAATGCCAGAGCCCATGCTATAAAAAAAGGAAAAAAATTAAGAGAGAGCATGTCGAAATAGTGTTCAGAGACTGTAATTAAAGCCTACAGAGTAACAACACATAACAGGGAGGGACTACAATGCCTATTGACCAATGAACAGCCACAGTTACCGTAAACAATGACACAAACCAATTAAAAATATGTGTGGAGCTTCCAGTCCCTGAATACAGCATGCCTCACAGAGAAGTACATGCACTGCCCAGGCTCGACCCATAAATTACGAAATAATGAAGTAATACTGTTACAAAATGTGCCCCATTAAGCTTCACAGTTTGCCTTTTCTTTCTGCATAAGTTACTCAACTCCGCCGCATAATTTGACCCTCCTCTTCCGCATAATTCTAGTGGCCCTGGATACAGTCCAGGTATTGTGGACAGGAGGTTTGTGTGCGAGGCTAGTGAGGGGTCACGGTAGTGACATGTCACTGGGTGGGGAGACGTGTTTATTGGTGTTGCTGATTCAGGAATGGAGTCCTGTGGGCCTGTATAGTGGGAGGCTGTAAGATGCTGGGAGACACATCTAGCAGGCAGTGGCCAGAGGAGGAGAGGGTTAGTGATGGAAGTGGGGTGTCTGTGTGACTGGTAGGATCAGGTCTGGGTAATTAGAGCGGCTGGGACACGGATGTGTGGAAAATCAGAAAAATGGTCAGGCGATTTAGTCGATGTTTCTTAAGTAATTTTGCCCGGCGTTAAACGCCTCTAATACCATACGAAGTTTATCAAATAAAGAGGCAGGCGCTGGAGACAGGAAGACAGGAAACAAGTTTTATTCCGACGGAGCAGAACACATCAGATCGGACAACAAGGTATCGTCTCGAGGTGCTCTCTATTAGCCTCTCTGAGGCCTGGCCTTTTATACACTGGTTTACGACGTGTGACTGCTCTTTATTACAATAAAGACATTGTGAAGTAATGAAAAAAAGACATCCCCGGTACCCCCCAGTTCCGGCTCATTCCAACACGCAGCTACAGTAGAGGTCCTCACTCCCCATACAATAGGAGGGGGCTATCACGCAGCTGAGTGTTCCGCCGATTCCTTTGGAATGTGTGCGCCTGATCGAATCTCAGGGGGTGGGGAGGTCATGATCAATAGTAGCTCCTTTGAAGAGGGGCGAGTGCATACAGTAGTGGGCAATAAACTGTATCCTCAGGCTAAGGGATGACCAGCGGTCCGTGCAGACAATCGGGCTCAGAGGAAGGGGTCATCAAAGGAGAGATATTCATGAAAGGAAGGATCGGTGTGGACAATCGAGCATAGAGGAAGGGTTTATCAAAAGAGGGGTATTCATGGAAGGAAAGGAGGTGTTGGTCAGGCGCGGGGTGTGATTCCCAGAGACAGAGTCATGCGGAAGAGGAGGGTTCATGACTTGTGCATGTGAGAGCGGGGGCAGCCAGGGTGCATGGGGGATGCTTGCAGGGTCAGGGAAGCGCGCTGATGATCGATCGTGAACAGGGAGACCATGGTACCGAAAATGGCTGTCATGTATGTTCATACGTGAGTCTGAGGAATGGGCAAGATGGCGCAGATGATGTTCAGTTCACAAACTAAAATTCCACAGCCCTCCCTTTTAACATGTCTCGCCAGCTTGTCAATTCGGATCTATCCCCATAAGACCACGTATTTCTATTTCATAGAGGGGACTCATGTGCTCAGTTCTAAAGTCCAAAGTCTTAGGGCACATACAGTTAGAAATGAGTGAACACAAAGGTGGCAAACATTGAATACCTAAGCAACACCCACACAGTACCACGACTGGTATCAATATAAATGTAAACAACCTCCATCCCCAGTCCTTCAAAGTGTCCCAAAACCAGCTTCCAAGCGACCATCCTTCTTGCTCCTGGTGAACCTCTGAGGATAGTCTGTGGAGGTGTTCGATTGCTTTGTAGACTGAAGGCGAGTTATCTGGCACGTAGGTGCAACAGCTGGAGCCGATGATGCGGCATGCTCCTCCACGGTCGGCCAGGACCACATCTAGAACAAGGCGGTTTTGAAGAGCCACCAGGCGGACTGCCTGAAGCTCAGCCGTGTTGTTAGCGAGGATGCCAGCCGTGATGTTAATGGTTGTTTCTACTGCCTGAGTCAGGTGTCGGATAGCGCGGCTATTTGCCATTGGGCCCCACAGAGGAACAAGTCCCTTCACCGCATCCAGGAACTGTGCTCCGGTGGAGTCGGCTTGTCCAATGTCTCCGGCGCGCTTTTGCCGGTGATGGTAGGCTGGGGCCACATACGTGGGGGGAAGAATGAAGGCGATGTAGCACGTACCCCTCCAACCTTTCGGGAGCCAAGTGTAAGCTTTGATGCCACAAACAAAGTACATATTCGGAGAAGCAACAAAGGAGGGGGGATCAACTGAGACCAATGTTCTGGTGATGTGGCAGGAACTGTGACCCACCAGCTGTGTTCCCTGGCCTTCGAGGCACACGAGACCTGTGACATTGATGACAGACAGGGCCACAGTCAGAGTGGCAGCCGTTCGCTTCCGCAGGTAGGAGAAGGTGGGTCTAGCTGGATAGTGGAGCACTTGCATTTCAACTCGTTCTTTGGCAGGGATGTTCATATGGAAGGCGGAACCTGAGGTCACAGGACAAAAGGGGGCAGACGTCCTTCCTGTTTTGTTCAGCCAGAACCCATAGTAGAAGTGTGACACTGTTTGACCAGAAGCGGCGTTGTCCTTGTGGCTTTCCTGCAAGAGGATCAACCAGGCGAGGCAGGAGCCGTGAACTGAGAAAGGAGAAGGGATGAAGGGGATGGAGTGTCCAGTGGCATGCGGGAGCAACCCGCAGACCCAGCAGTTCGTGGCATTTGCAGCAAGGTTGTGTTGGTGCAATAGTTGCACGAAGGAATTGTTCCAGAACTCCTTACGCCTTTCTCGGAGCTGAGGCGAAAGGGAGATCAGGTGATGCTCTTTCATGGTGGTTGGCTGTGCAGTGGTCGGCAATATCTGATGAGCGGGTGTGCTTTCCTCCAAGATCCAGAAGGAAGTCATGAGGAGGAGGCAAAGGAGGAAGAGAATGAAGAAGGCGATTGTCTTTGATTTGTGCAAATTGTCAGCCTTTGGGTTCCTGTAGTGGGTATTTCCGTTTGCTTCCATCATCTTTTTATCTGGCGCTTCCATCATCTTCTTATCTGGCGCTTCCATCATCTTCAAGGTGCTCGGTAATGGGTAGAACCACAGACTTCGTTTAGCTTCTCTCCGGGTAACCCTTGGTTGTTTTAGGCCACCGTTCTGAGATTTTAACTTAGTCCGTGGTCTACTTAGCCGAAGCTCCCTCCTTTTTGACGCAGGAAATACCCTTCCCGGGATGGCACAGTGGGATCAGAGAATTTTGCAAGTTCAAGTGCCTCGGTATCAGGATAGCAGTTCAGTGATGGCCGGTCTTTGTTCAGGAGCTCTTCTTGGGTGTCGACGTTTTCTGTCGTGGCCAGGGTCGAGGAGACCTTCTTGCAGTGGTGTGCGTGCAGCCAGTGCCTTTTCCCCTCTACTCGAAGAGCCGTCCGAGTGGTGATCAGTACTTGCCAGGGGCCCGTCCACCGGGGTTCCAGACTCTTTGCCCGTTGAAAATTCCGGACTAAAACATAATCTCCCGGTTGGATATCGTGACCGGGACCCCTGGAAGCATCGGGGATGGCCTGCTGCACCTGTTGATGAATGACAGACAACGTTTTAGTTAATTTGTATAAATAATCTGACAGCAGGACGTCGGGGACGTCGTGAATGGAGGTTGGTTTGGGGGCAGTCCAGAGGTTCATTGGTCGTCCAAACACAACCTCGTAGGGGGTCAAGTGGTGCTTAGTGGGAGTGGAGAGCATCAATAGCAATGCCAGTGGGAGGGCATCTGGCCACTTAAGTCCTGTGGTGGCCACTATTTTTGACAGTTTCAGTTTCAGTGTAGTATTGTGTCGCTCAACTAGGCCAGCGGATTGGGGGTGGAAGACCGCATGAAACCTTTGCTTTACCCCCAACCCCTTCAAGATTAGTTGGATAACTTCAGCTATAAAGTGGGGGCCATTGTCGCTCCATAAAATTCGACAAAGGCCGTAGCGAGGGAAAAACTCTTTCAGTAGTACTTTGGCAGTAGTCATGGCAGTGTTATCACGGGTTGGATAGGCTTCCACCCATTTGCTGAAGGCGCATACAATGACTAATACGTACTTCAAGCCTTGGCATCTCTCCAGCTGGATGTAATCCATCTGGAGGACCTCAAAGGGGTGGTCGGGGATCCCAAACCCTCCCCAGGGTACCACAGTTCCTTTCCCGGGGTTGTGTTGTAGGCAGATAAGGCACTGCTGGACCAGGCGTTTGGCTGAGTCGGGGATTTTGTTGTTGTGCCAGACTTTGGAAATGAGTTTAATCATGGGGGCAGAACCTATGTGTGCAGGGGAGTGTGCCATAGTCAGTATGGGAATCAAGTATGAGTCAGGCAGCAACCATTTGTTTGTGTCTTTTGTCTGCCAGCAGCCTTCATCGTCCTTTAGACCCACCCGTGCCCACTCAGTCAGTTCGTGAGGTGTGCTGGCCGACTGGATGTCCCTAATCGTTTCTCTAGCGTCAGTCCATTTTTCTGCTTGTGACCTGGTCACATATAGGCGTGTCGTCGTCCTATTCTCAGCTGTGGTTCGGGCAGTGATGTCCGCCAGTGCGTTTCCCTGTCCAACTAAGTCCGTCACCTTCTTGTGTGCCTGGCATTTGATCACTGCTAATCGTTTGGGGAGGAGAACTGCTTCAATCAGGGCGGAGACTAGATCTCCGTGAAGGATGGGCGTGCCGTGGGACGTCAGGAATCCCCTTTCCCTCCACAGGAGCCCAAAATGATGAACCACCCCGAAGGCATACTGGCTGTCCGTGTAAATGTTCGCCGTGTTTCCTGCTGCTATGATACATGCTCGTGTGAGGGCAATTAGCTCTGCCGCCTGTGCGGATCGTTGCGTGATGCGGGCTGTTTCAACTACTGTTCGGGCTGTCGTCACCGCATAGGCAGCTGAAGTGGTGTCTTCTGGGAGTTTGATACAAGAGCCGTCTACCCATAGTTCTCCATCAGGGTCTGTAAAAGCAATGTCTCGGAGGTCAATTCTACTCCTGGTCTGTTCGTCCGTGAGGGTCACACAGTCGTGTATAGGGGGCCATCGGGGTCATTTTCAGGCAAGGGCAACAGTGTAGCAGGATTCAAAGTTGTGCATCTCTTCAGAGTGATGTGGAGTGCAAGTAGAGTCAATTCGTACCCCGTCGGTCGTGCACTAGTCAGGTGTTGAGTCTTGGTCTGGTTCAAAAGGGTTTCAACTGCGTGGGGTACTAACACCGTGAGAGAGTTCGAAAGTACAATTCCCTCACTCTGACGGATAGAGACAGCAGCGGCGGCTACTGCTCGAAGGCAGGCAGGTAAAGCTCTGGCGACCGGGTCAAGAGTGGCAGAGAAGTAGGCACAAGGGCGTTGTTTGGAGCCGATGGGCTGAGTTAGAACAGACAATGCGCATCCCGCCCTTTCGTGAGTGAAGAGGGAGAAGGGCTTGGAGTAATCTGGTGTTCCTAGGACGGGTGCCGAGCAAAGGGCATCCCGCAACTCCTTAAAGGACGCTTGGCATTCGGGGGTCCAAGGGAGTGGGAAGGGAACATCTTTGGCCAACAGGGAAAGTAGGGGCTTTATAATGAGACTGAAATTTGGTAACCATTGTCGGCAAAAAGAGGTAAGGCCCACCAATGAACGGACTTGCTTCTGTGTTTTTGGGATGGGGGTGTCTAGGATGGCTTGGATTCGGTCGGGCGTAAGTTTCCTCCCTTCTTTGGACAGGAGATGGCCTAGGTATGTCACTTGAGGCTGGCAGAACTGCAGTTTCTTTTTGGAGACTTTGTGGCCATTCTCCGCAAGAAAGTGCAAGAGTTGGATAGTGGCCGTGATTGCAAGTGGAGTGGTGTCGGCCGCCAAAAGGATATCATCGACATATTGGATCAACACCACTCCATCTGGTAGCTGGACGGCGTCCTGCTGTCTTTTGAGGGCCTGGCTGTAAATGCTGGGACTTTCAGTGTAGCCCTGGGGAGCTCTACAAAATCGGTACAAACGGTTTTTTAAGGTGAAGCCGAAGAGATAACGGCTGTCTGGATGGATGGGGATAGAGAAAAATGCATTCTTGAGATCAATAACGGTGAAGGTGGTGGCAGTGGACGGGATGAGGGTCAGAATGGTGGTGATGTCTGAGACTACGGGGTGCTGTGGCACCACCACTTTGTTGACTTCTCGCAGGTCGATGATGAAGCGGTACGCTTTCTCATCTCCCTCACCTTGCTTCTTAACAATGGGTAGGATAGGGCTGTTGCAGACATTACTAACTACTTCCTCTACCACTCCTGCATCTACCAGGGACTGAATAATCGCTACCAATGCCTTCTCGCCTTCGGGCGATATCCGGTACTGTGGGAGTTTCGGGAGTATTGCGTCTGGTCGAACAGTTATGTGCACAGGGTCGATCATCATTCGTCCTACATCCGAGTCGTTTCTGGCCCATAGGTACAGGGGTAGGGTGTCGAGCAAGGATGGGTCAGCATCAGTTATAGAGTACATATGTCGTGCGGGGCGGGATCTGGACATGCTCGGGTTGTCGTACAGGATGACTCGGACTCCATCTGGGGAACACCTAATAGTAGCTCGGAAATGTTTTAGTAAATCAATACCCAAAATGGCGTCAGGGGAGTTGGAGGAGAGCAGAAATGTTGTGTCAGTGGGGTTGTTTCCTAGGTCAAAGGAGATAGGTACAGACAGGGGATTAGTGGAGGGCGTTCCATCGAAACCTATCGATGTAATGTGTGAGCCAGACAAGGGTGCCCTTGGAATCAGTCGCTTTGATAATACACTACGTGTCGCTCCAGTGTCTACCAAGAATGGAGACTTTGTACCCAGGACCTTAGCGGTGATGTAAGGACCTTGCTGGTCAACACAGAGCTCGACTGGATCCCTCCCTTGCCCCTGGCAGTCCTATGCGAAGTCGGGAGTGTTCTCACTGTCAGATAGTTGGTACTGGTTATGTCGGGGACGGTCAAATGTGTTCGATCTTCCTGGTCTGTCGCTGTTGGTGTCGTTTGTGTACCCCCGCCCCTGCCCTCTAGTCCTGGGGCCATTCGTCATGTCTCTCGTTTCTTTATTTTTAATTAGTTCCAGAAGAACCGGACATTGAGACTTCCAATGCCCGAATCCTTTGCAAAATGCGCACTGATTATCTACTATGTCCCTACGTCCAGAGTAGGGAGTGGGTGTGCGGTCCTTTGGGGGTGGATTTCTAGGGGCGATTGATTGGTAGCTCCCCCTGCGTATTTCTTTCCCGACTGCCACCCCTTGTATCTGGGCTATCATCACCCTTTCTTTCAAATCTTTCTTCTTTCTCTCGATTGCCCTATCATTCTCATTCTTTTGGTGTTCGTAGTACTGAGCCATTTGGAGGATAGCGGCGGGTTTGGAGGCCCCCCAACTACTCTCGCTCGTTTGTAACTTTTGGGAAACCTCTTGTGACAGACCCTTTACGTAGTTTTGCACAAATAGGTGTTGTCCGGTTGCGGTGGTCATGTCTTGGCCACTGTAGTCGGAGAACACCGTCTCAAATCGGGAGAAGTATTCTGATACGTCTTCCTGGGGTTTCTGACGGCAAGCCGTGACTATTGACCAATCTACCTTTTTCTCTGGGATCAAGGTTTTTAGCTTCTGAACTATTTTGTCCGGAAGTTCCAGTATGTCTTTTATCGGTTTCCTTCCGGGCTCTCGTCGTCTATCTAGCTCACTGAGTTGATTCCAGGTATGTCCGAACAGATCTGTGTGATCGGCTTTCCGGATTTGCTTCCACACGTCAGCCGGCAGACATAACCCGAAAAACAAATCAATGTCTGCTAGAGTCATTATCGTTGAACCCAAGGCTGTGCCTAATTCGGTGTAAAATGCTGTTGGGTTCTTCCTTAAATCAGGCAGGGTTTGCCTAAAGGTTAAAATATCTTGTCGATCCCATGGTTGGTAAACCCAATTGTACACAACCCTCCCTTTTGCATCTGCGTGGTTGATATCGTCGTTTGTTCCCTGACCTCTTGGGGGAACCCAGTAGGGGGCGGCTTCTCTGATAGGCAGCATAGTGTTGGCTACTTCTAATGGGGACTCAGCCGTTTCAGGGACTGTGATCTTAACCTCTGGTTTCTGTTCCGTGAGGTGGCGGAAGACTTCAAGCGTTTGCATGAAGAGGTCCGTCACATCGCGCTCAGTCCAATCTCCAACATCGACCTTTCTATAGAGAGCCGTCAGCTTAGCGGGACCCTTATTTTGATACCTATCCTCATATGCGTTCAGGGTGTGGTAGCTGAACCGTAAAATGAAATGCCGTCTGTCGCTACCGGCATGTGAATTGTGCATATCCATCGTATATTCTTTGCTCTCCTTCCGTTCTACCAGTGTCTTTGCTATCATGTCAATCCCATCCCGCTCGTCTTTGCTCAACCTATTTGGTCTGGCTGTTGGCTGCTTGCTAGTCTCGAGTTCATCTGATGTTGTTACCAATGTGGCCGGTGCGAAGGCCGTAAGAGCCGGGGCACTAGCGCTAGGGTCACCCTCGCCCGCACTCAGAACTGGTAGGTGCTGTGCTAGAGGCTGGCAGGGGGCATAAGGAGGGGGCATGTAGATAATCGGAGGACCTAGCAGTAACTCATCGTTTGCCCGTTGTTTGGAGGGCATCTCCGGGTAGAGCGTAGAGGGGGTCCTAACAGGGCATTGGCCTGCCGACCCTGATTCTTGCGTTTGTCTAACTTCCTCTCTCCTTCTTATTTCTTCATCTAGTTCTTTAGCGGCCAGGTGGGCTGCCTTTCGTAACTCTTTCCCTATTTTTGCTTCTTCTCTTTTCCTTCGTTGCTCTGCTTCTTTGCGCCACATGCCGATACTATCGAGCATGGTGGGCGTTGCCTTATTTGTTCTAACAGCTGCTTCTAACGTTTTTATTTTATGATCATCAAAGGAACCTATCAGTGGCCACTGACTTTTGGGGTCCTTTTTTGTATATTTATGCCATAACTTACTATAAGCTATAGCGACTAGTCCTTGTTTAGTGAACATGTCCTTATTAGGGGTGCCTTCCAATGGAGCTGGATGGTTCATCTCTAATAAGCGGTCCGGGTTGTACCAACTACCAATCAGTGGGGAGAAGACAGGCATGACAGATTACAACGGGGGACAAAGGTCCGCACTACCTATCTTTCACTATTTGCAAAGACTAGACAGAATATTGCTATTCTACGTTATTTGCAAGCAGAGAACCTCAAAAGAACTATACTCCAAACAATCTATGTTCGGACAATCAATCAGTGGGGAGAAAAATAGGTACGGCAGATTACAATTGGGGGACAAAAGTCCGCGTTGCCTACCCTTCACTATCCGCAAAGGGAGATAGAATATTCCTATTCCTCCCCGTTTGCAGGCAGCGAATATCTCAAAGAGCGACAAAGCAAATACTAGTATTTCAATCAATCAAACAATTAATCAATTCGCAATTCGTCGTGTGTCACGACCTTACCCGGACCGCATGGACAGTTTCTCGTCTTCCGCTTCCAGCGCCCGATCGTCCTCTACTCTCTGTTGCTACCGCGGCACTCCTGATGGTTCCCAGTCAGGACCGTAGATCACTCGGGAGAGGTCTGCTCGGAACCAGTGAAGTTCGGATGATCGGCTGTCAGTCGAGGGTCTATCGGACAGGAGCTCTCCCGATCGTTGCAGTCGTTCACTCTGTCGTCGGGACCTCTCCCACTGGATCCACGTGTCGCTGATGGGCCCCACGTTGGGCGCCAATTGTGGAAAATCAGAAAAATGGTCAGGCGATTTAGTCGATGTTTCTTAAGTAATTTTGCCCGGCGTTAAACGCCTCTAATACCATACGAAGTTTATCAAATAAAGAGGCAGGCGCTGGAGACAGGAAGACAGGAAACAAGTTTTATTCCGACGGAGCAGAACACATCAGATCGGACAACAAGGTATCGTCTCGAGGTGCTCTCTAACAGCCTCTCTGAGGCCTGGCCTTTTATACACTTGTTTACGACGTGTGACCGCTCTTTATTACAATAAAGACATTGTGAAGTAATGAAAAAAAGACATCCCCGGTACCCCCCAGTTCCGGCTCATTCCAACACGCGGCTACAGTAGAGGTCCTCACCCCCCATACAATAGGAGGGGGCTATCACGCAGCTGAGTGTTCCGCCGATTCCTTTGGAATGTGTGCGCCTGATCGAATCTCAGGGGGTGGGGAGGTCATGATCAATAGTAGCTCCTTTGAAGAGGGGCGAGTGCATACAGTAGTGGGCAATAAACTGTATCCTCAGGCTAAGGGATGACCAGCGGTCCGTGCAGACAATCGGGCTCAGTGGAAGGGGTCATCAAAGGAGAGATATTCATGAAAGGAAGGATCGGTGTGGACAATCGAGCGTAGAGGAAGGGTTTATCAAAAGAGGGGTATTCATGGAAGGAAAGGAGGTGTTGGTCAGGCGCGGGGTGTGATTCCCAGAGACAGAGTCATGCGGAAAGGGAGGGTTCATGACTTGTGCATGTGAGAGCGGGGGCAGCCAGGGTGCATGGGGGATGCTTGCAGGGTCAGGGAAGTGCGCTGATGATCGATCGTGAACAGGGAGACCATGGTACCTAAAATGGCTGTCGTGTATGTTCATACGTGAGTCTGAGGAATGGGCAAGATGGCGCAGATGATGTTCAGTTCACAAACTAAAATTCCACAGATGGGTATTCCAGAAAGTAGTGGCAGACATGTTCATTGTAAAGTGAGTCCAGAAGGTTTTTCTTTAGGTCTAGGTTGAAACCCCAGACAGAGTCCAAGAAGTGTAGTGTCAGTGCAGATGTTGTAGTGTGCTGTGGTGCTGCAGGTGACAAAGCAGGTGAGCACTGTTTGTCCAAAGATCACACAATGACAGAGTTCACCAGTGTGTCGAGATCACTGGATGGTAGCAGGAGGTGCCGTGCTCTCAGTGATGTCACACAGGTAGTGCAAGGTGCTAACACCTCCAGCATTTCTGGAGGTTCAAAGGGGGGCGGTATTCTCTGGGTTTCAGGAGGCACACAGGGCATGTTAAGGGTTCACAACAGCAATTTTAACTTGAAGATTTTGGCATGGTAGCATTGCGGGCTGGGCCTGATTTAGTCACCGCTACAACCTTTTTTGGTATGTCCACAATATTATGGGGGTTTCTTTTAAGGGTAGATTTCGGATGTTTCCCAGCTGCAGGCTGCAGTATGGGTGTTTTGTTGGGTGCAGCTTGCAGCACTGGTGTTTACGGGGTGCTGGCTGCAGCACAGGTGTTTCTGGGGTGCAGGTTGTTTCGCAGATGTTTACTGTGTCAGGCTGCATCACAGGAGTTTTCGGGGTGCTGGCTGCAATCCAGATGTGCTTGATGTCTTTCTGGGGTGCTAGCTGCACCAGGGCTGAACCTCATCTCTCTCCCTGGCCTTAGTGTGCTGTGACCTCACTCTCCACTCACACCAGGGCAGTCATGTCCCTCGCTCACTCCTCTTGCTCTGGGTGGGAGCGTGCACAGTTTTTCCCGGAGTGCGGGCGGTGAAATTTAGAATTACACTACTGAATAAGTAAAATGTTCAGTCAATACGCCAGTTGCGCAACAAGACCTGCACTAATTTGCACCTGTGCCTCGCTTAGGAGATGTACTGCATAGTTGTACCCTTCTGATATTCGGGTGGGGTCAAGTGGAATGGAGTAGGTTGATTTAGAGTAGCGTGGAGTGGATCGGGGTAGCATAGAGTAGTGTAGATTGGTTTAGAGTGGAGTGGGATACAGTGGATTAGATTGTAGTCTGGTAGCGTGAATTAGAATGGAGTGGGGTAGACAGTAGTGGTGTATAGTGTACTAGATGGAGGAAAAGGTAGAACGGGGTACAGTGGGGTAGATTGGAGTTGTGTGAAGTGAGATATACTGGAGTAGATTGGGGAAGAGTGGGGGATTGGAGTGGGATAGATTTGGGTGAGGTGGGGCAGACTGAAGTGAAGTGGGTAGATTGGGTGGATTAGAGTAGGGTAGAATGCAATGGAGTAGAGCAGGTTGGAGTGGAGTTGGGTAGATTGAAGTGTAGCAGGATACTTGGAGTGGAGTAGATTGAGGTAACAGATTGAAGCAGATTGGTTTAGAGTAGGAAAGGGTAGATTGGGGTAGCATGCAGTGGGGTAGATTGGTTAAAAGTGGGGTATATTGAGGTAGATTGAGGTAGACTGGAGTGGGGTAGATTTTAGTGAAGTGGAGTTGGATATAGTGGGGTGGGGTAGCAGAGTGGAGTATAGTGGGGTGGAGAGCCATCTTGTAAAGTGTCTTACAGTGGAGTTTCATGGAGTGGCATGGCATAGAGTGGAGCAGAGTGAAGTGGTGTATAGAGTAGTAGTATAAAGTGGAGTGGCATAGTGTGAAGGATGTATGGTGTGATAGCACACTGCCGTTAAAGAAAACACATTTCCAACTGAAATTGTCCGTTATATTTGCATTCGAGAGGGTGGAGGGTCAAAAACAGGTCTAGGTAAAATTTAAATCCGCCAAGGCCACAGACTGCATAGGAGAAGCCGTCCTATGTACCGGAATACAGTGATACCAGTAAACCCCAGCAAGGATAGCATGTTGACTCCCTTCCCCGAAAAAACGCCGAAGACACTACCAACTGCCGGTCTGCCAACGCTTCCAGCTATGTACCTGGAGATGCATGGCTAACGCAGGTGCGTGACAAATTCTTTTTTTTGGGTTGGAGGGGGGGTAGAAACAGGGGTCCACAGGGGTCACAGGAGGGTCCAAAACACTTGTAGTATTCTTGCCCCCGTCGGACATGATACCATAAGAAGGGCTCAAGCGTGGTCTTTTTTGAATACCAAATGCCTTTTTGGCACTAATTCCCTGCACACCTCTTTGTACATTCACGGTGGAGAAAACGGTGGAAGTATTGTAGAATCAGTTACTTACCTGTGTTGTCTTCTTTGCCTCGAGGATACCGGCTGGAGGACTCTGAACACAAGACCTTGTTTTTTATCCCGTAACGCTTTAGATGCTGAACGCTTTCAAGGACCTAAATACAATGGTACAATGAAACTACA
This sequence comes from Lissotriton helveticus, assembly GCF_964261635.1. Lineage (NCBI taxonomy): Eukaryota > Metazoa > Chordata > Amphibia > Caudata > Salamandridae > Lissotriton > Lissotriton helveticus. The sequence continues at coordinate 1,793,485,976 of NC_136068.1, forward strand.
TGTCCTAGAATGCAAAGTGCAGTGAACTCGAGCCAGGACCGAACGGAGTTTCACTCAGTGACACGGGTGTAGTTGGCAGAATGGATGCAAGTGCGCTTCTCTTGGAGGGGCGTAGGGTGTGAAGGCATGTTCCCTCTGTTTTATGCCTCTTCTCCATGCCAGTCACTGCTGTAATGCCAGTTTTCCTTGTGGTTTTATCTTGGCTGGCTTTGGTACAGCCTCTGAATGTGCGGTAAAAGCAGCTCAACAGGTACTTGCTGGCACTATCCGGCTCTCAGGCAGTTTACTGGGGCTTCTGCCTGTTTTCTGGCAACTCGCGGCCAACCACTCTTTCTGACCATTCACTCGGGAAGGACAGGTCGAACCGGTTCCTGTCACTAGAAAGAGCAGCCAGGCCAAGTCCCTTGATGGTCGCTATATACTTATTCTTTGGTAATGCTTTGGCTCTGGGAAAAGGTGTCGGAGCGCTTTACATATTTGAGGAACGCCGAACGTCAGTACTTATTAAACAATCCCAGAGGTTGTGCAATGCGGAGCATTCATGGTGTCGTTTATACAGTAGGTAAGGCTAATTTACACAGCAAGACTCCCGAGCATCCTTCTGCAGAAATGCCCATCTATCTGTCTATACCTCTGGAAACCTGCATCGAGTTGCTGCTGGAGGCTAAACCCACTTTTAGGCGCCAGTGATCCCAAATCCACGTTTAGGATTTAAGATAGCCTAAACGAAGAAGTGCAGGTTCTAATGGTGGGAGAGCAGGATGTTGAGCCTTATCTGGCCCAAATTATTTTCTGCTCTGGCGCCTTGGTTTGTGCCGGAACCATACTCCTCGTGCAATAAAGAGCCAACCACAAGCCTGTTAGAGCAATACAAGGATCCTTTATTAGGACAGGCTGCAGTTATCAACATTCATTTATTTATATATGCAAACAAAATAATCGTTATCACTACTACATAATATATCCTTAAACTTAGATGATGTAGCCTTATGGCTAGATCAGTCCACCTCGAAACTGGGGAACCGGGTTCGAGTCTCGGCATGACTCTCAACATCCTGTGATTCTGGGCAAATCATTTAATCTCCCCCTGCCTAGCAAAAATGTATGTGTCCTGTAAGGAAACTGGTGCTCACGCCCTGATACCCGAGGTCTCGGGTCTAGTTCGCGCTATATAAAACTCTTTAAAAAAAATCCTGACACCCCCCTCTCTAAAACTCCACAACTTTGTAACATACCCCGAAACGACTCCCCTTAACTCCTAACATCATCCTTTCATCTTCCCTTCACAGCTCTTTCTTTACATTGCCTAATCTCTCTCTCACACCCAAACACTCATCTCGAAACAAACTCCTCTTTGTCTTGGTCACCATCCTCAGACCTACTCTTCCCTGCACCTGATTCTCCATCGGAAGCGGTTTTCCTGCCACACCAGTGTCACCTCTTTAACTTCTCTTATGGCAGCTTTTCGTTGCACACCATTGCCAATAATTCTTGTCAACTTCGATAAATTGACACCATCGGACCTAAACAAATATTCATTCACCTCTTTAATTTTGCAAAGTGTTACTTTCGCAATAACTTGCACGGCCCTCTTTCATTTTTGCCTGGCTTTGTCTACAGAAGTATGTCTCAAAGCGCCTGTCCTAGGCACAAACTACAGCTATACAATACAGCTGCCTGCCCACGTATCTAACACCAGTTGCGAACCATCCTTCCTTTGTTTAATCAGCGTCAAACCAGACAACTTAACAAGGTCATTCTCCCTTAAATTAATAATACGCATACACTGGCCACCTCTAGTTGTAAACTATCCCGCCAATAATGGTAATAATATAGTCCACCCTCAGCAACGAACTTCTGCTGCTGGGAATAACGAGGCATCTGCCTTAAATGAATTGATCCACAGATTACAGTGAAATAGACAATTGCTTGCTCTTTCCTCCACGTTGCCCAAAATGGACTCCGCAAGAGGCAGACAACCTCCCCCCCCCGCCCACTTCTATGCTCCTGAACTATAATCTTGTCCCCCGGGCAGTGTGGCTTAGGCCACCTGTGGAAAGCAACGCGGGGTGGGGGTGCTCCCTGGGTACCGTCATAAGTGGCAAAACGGTGTCAGAGAGAGACTGCTGTGAAGGGCTGGGGAAATCCGAAGGGAGTAAGATGCCTGCCCTCAGCGGCGTAGCAAGAGTGCCATTAGCCCCAATACAAGGAAAATGGGCCCCTTATCATAGTTCGGAAGCAAACACAGCCATAACTGGTTCATTAGAGGGCGGATTTAAACAAAGCGAAACCTTCCTGAATCATCAAAAACACATGTCCCTCAATTACCTGAGAAGCAGTCATTCGATCTCTTGCTCCCGTCCCGATAAAGGTTTCTCTCACACCAACATGCAAACGTTTGAGAAGCGCTAAAGAAATCTGCAATGCTCTAGAAGAAGAGGTTGAACAGGCGCCCACTTTTGTAAATATCTTGCTGACCCGCGCATGTTGACCTAACGACTGCCCGACGCTCCAACATGACGTCACTTCCGGCACCAACGGAAATGTATAGCAAAGCACTTCAACACTGCATTCTGGGACTTGTAGTTATGTTTATCTTATTAAACAATTGGGACTATAAATCTTAGAATGCACACTTAAAACGTGGACACGGCTCATTTGCATACTTTTATTATATTTTAAAGTTTATATCCTATTCTTTCTTCCCATTTGTGTCCCGATTTACATCTCTTGATGGTTCGGCTCATGCTTTTTCCTTTAGATACAAATCGGAATCCGACTGCCCCCTTCCAAAAAATGTGACATCTCCTTCGACGACCCTGGTGAGATAGATACACTTGATAAACAAATATACATTTTATTACACAAAAAGGTGCAACTCTATACAAAGCAAGGAAGCACTAATGTGCCCATGCATTTAATGTGCCAGATTCTAAAAATAACCTCGAACACGATGGCAAAGATAGGAGCAGTGGTAGCGCGGCAGAACTGCACAGATCCGCACAATTGTTCAATATTACACTTCACCATGAACATTCGAATATGTAATAATTAACTGAAGCTGAAAGTTACTCGTGAGAAAACCCCATGCTACGGAAAGAAAAAGTTAAAACCATCAACAGACCAATAACTTTCACTCTCCTACACATCGAATACATCCAATTCTATGTCAGGACAGGAGGCTCCGATTATGCTTTCTCATTTCTTTAATGAAATGCTCAGCAGCCAATAAAAGTAACCAAAAAACTACATTTCCCATGAAAATTAGGGAATGACCATAGAGACTACAGTATAAAAGGTCCCAACATTAGTCCTTCTTTCTCTTTCTTTGCTGCTCCGCAGCCAGTTAAGTGTTTATCTATTTGTGCTTACTTGTTTGCTGAATGCTTGCTGTGCCATTGTACTTTCATGCTTGTGTTTTGGCATCTTTCAGCAACGCGCTGCGTTCGCGCTTCATTGGAACTCTCCGGCTCTGTCTGTTTATTGTGTGAGTTTCGATTTCTGTCGTCCGTTCGGCGTTTCTTTGGTCGGAGCGTGTGAACACCTCCGCTTCTCTGTCCGGGCGCTTGCTTGTTGCCTACGGACCTTGTGGAGCGGGAGCAGGGGTTCCGACTCGCACTGAGAGCGCGAGCGCTCTCGAGCCGGTTATTGTGCCAGGCGGCGGTCGCGCATGCGCGCTGCTTCTTTCCGGCTTCTGAGAATTTTCCTCAGCGCCGGTTGAGTGACGAGGACGTTTTCAACGCCCATGCCCACAGCCTGTCTCGATTTAACCCCGTGTGACACTGGAGTCTAGTAAAGGCTTCGGTTGAGACTTGTAGCATAGGCTCTGCCTAGAGTGTATTGGACTGTGCAGGCTTTTTGCTCCCTCCACGTTTGAATTCCTTTGGAGTCAGGTTTGTGCCTGCTCTTTCATAAGCCTGCTGTGGGGTTTTCACACTCCCCCTTGCCTTGTGTTTTCACACTCCATATTCCTGTAGTCATCTAGGGCCAGATGTAGGTAAAAAATATTTACCGATTCTTAATTACCGAATTTTACCGATTCAGTAATTAAGAATCATGTAGGTCCATCCAGATGTGTTTTTTACCGATTCGGTAAATACCGATTTTGACAAGGGTGCAGGGGGTGTCACTTTGACACCCTCTAGCACCCCCAAAAAAGGTTCGGGGGCCATGTGGCAGGCATACCTGCCCTAAGGGCAGGTCTGCCTGTCATATGGCACAGGTGTGCATGCACACATGTGCATGCACACCTGAATCGGTATTTTACCATCAAATTAATATTGATGGTAAAATACCGATTTTGTAGGCCTTGTGGGACTCAGAAGAGTCCCACCTACATATCAATTTTACCGATTCGGTAAATATACCGGTCGGTAAATTTACCGACCGGTATATTTACCGAATCGGTAAAATTACCGATTTTCCATGTTTTCGTTCCCCTACATCTCAATAGCCAAATACCGGTCGGTAACGGCCGAATTCGGCCGTTACCGACCGGTATTTGGCTACCTACATCTGGCCCCTAGTGGGCTCTAAATACTACATTTGTGTAGAATGGCAGAATACTATGACGCAGATGATGACTACTATTGTGGGGATGAGGATGACGGCTCTTTGGAACATAATTTGGTGGAGGAATTGGACAAAGGAGTCCAACAGTCGGTTAATAAAGCACTGGTACGTGCAATTAATCCTCTCAAGCGTCATTTCACTATGTATGCGCAGCAACAAGGATGGCTGCCTACTCCTAAAAAATCCACGAAGTCACCAGTTAACCCCCATAAATCTGACTTCCAGAGACTGGCTAAGACCTTGGCGGCTGCGCCTTCCAGTGCTTCTGCACCTCAGGATACTGATTCAGACAATGCTCATTCCTCAACGTCTTCGGACCATACTTCTCCCCCGCTAAAAAAGCGTGTCCATAAAGAGCATTTTGTGGACGCTCTGGAACGTCCTTCGGTGCTCACTTTTGAACCAGCGGATATCTTACATCCAAATTCATCCTCCTGGTTGCCTTCGCCTGCTGTTGCCGCCTACATTCAAGCACATATTCAGCAACCTTTTGAGGCTTCGGTCCATGCTAGACTCCGTTCAGAATGCCCAAGACCTGACCTCGCTGACCATTTAGCTGAGACGCCGGAGGTCGACCCCATGATGGTCACCTATTTGAAGAAATATGCTAAGGACCCGAAAAAGGGCCTTGACCGGTCTTGGCGATCTTGTCAAGACAAGATGCTGGACATGCTTGGGCCTCTTACCAAGATTCTGGATCTAGGCTTTCAGGCGAAGGAGGCCTCAGCCCTTGTGGACCCGGATGAGTTGATTGAATGGGCCCAAAGGGTGATCTGCCAATTGGGGAATGCCAATTGCGCTATGTCTGCTGAACGGCGCAGATCGATTCTTTTGAAACTAGATCCAAAGCTGTCCGAGCTGGCGACTTCGGAATCTGGTCCTGACGCGCAAGGTCTCTTATTTGGACAGCCTTTCTTGAAAGAGCTTACAAAGTTTGTTTCCACCTTCAGTGGCATTGACAAGGCGCAGGCATCCTTGCGCCGGGCTATGCGTCCGGTTTTTGCCAGGGCCGGGGCGAAATCGTGGACGCTCATTCGGCCGTGGCTCCGCTCAACAGTCCCACCGAGGTAATCCCTCTCATCGTGGTGGAGCACACGACTCAGGATACTCCACCAGAGCTAACTTCTATCCCTCCCGCAAGGGGAAGGGACAATATGGAAAAGGTCGTTCCGGAGGACAACAAGGACACTACCAGGACTCCAACTCTGCAGGTGAGCCTGATTCATGCTTGCGAGGTGATGTTGGGGGGTCGAATACAGTTTTTTCTCGAAAACTGGCGCATGATCTCCAACGATGCATGGGTGCTAGAAACAGTACAAGGGTTCAAGATAGATTTCTATCACCCTGTGCATCAGACCTGTCCTCCCCCTTGTTTAAGTTTTTCCCTTCAAGATCAAGCTTGCCTCTCCGAGGAAATAAATGTTCTTCTCCGAAAAGGGGCGATTCTTCCAACCGACCGTCATCCGACGGGGTTTGCCAGCTCAGTCTTTCTGGTCGAGAAGAAAGGAGGCGGATCTCGCCTAGTTCTCAACCTGAAAGACTTCAACGGTGGGGTGGTTTACCGGCACTTCAAGATGGAGGGCATCCATCTCTTGCGGGATCTCCTGCGCGAGGGGGACTGGATGGTCCGCCTGGATCTCAAAGACGCGTATCTGTCGATACCGATCTTCAGGCCCCATCGTCGGTTTCTCCAGTTTCAGTGGCGAGGAGTTTGGTACGAATATCAGGTTCTCCCGTTCGGCCTTTCGTCGGCACCATGTTGCTTCACGAAACTACTGAGACCAGTTGTGGAACATCTGCGAGCTCGGGGTGTCCGACTGATTATTTATTTGGATGATATTCTCCTTATGGCGGATTGTCCGATCCGGCTTCTGCAACATCTGGAGTGGTCCATCAATCTTTTGCAATCTCTCGGGTTTCTGATCAATGTTCCAAAATCGGTATTGACTCCCACTCGGTCTATAGATTTTCTGGGTTTCAAGATAGACTCCGTTGCTTGCCAGCTCCTCTTGCCCAGCCAAAAGATTCGTTACATCAAGAGGGAATTGACATCTATTATTTTCAGACAGACTGTGTCATTGAGATCGTTGGCACGTGTGGTCGGTCTGTTAGCGTCTTCAATTCAGGCGATCTTTCCGGGTCCTCTACATTACAGAGCAATGCAGCGTCTAAAGATCCAGCATCTCCGGAAAGGTCTTGGGTACTCGGATCAGATTCCTCTGACGGAGGAAGTGAAGTGGGAGGTGCAGTGGTGGCTAAACCACATGGAGGCCTGGAATGGTCGAGCCCTATTCGGTGCGTCGCCGGAACTGGTGATAGAATCCGATGCCAGTCGATGGGGTTGGGGAGCCCGTTGCGGACCTGTCTCGACGGGGGGTCGTTGGTCCCCTCAGGAGTTGTCTCTCCACATAAACTGTCTGGATCTCCTGGCGGGTTCTTTTGCGATCAAGTGTTTCTCTCTGCTTCAAACCAGTTGCTGCATTCTTCTCCGGATGGACAACGTGTCCGCAGTACGCTATGTCAACAAGCTGGGCGGGACTCGGTCCAAAGTGTTGGGGAAGATAGCCAAGGATTTTTGGCATTTTTGTCTGCAGCAGAGGATCACTGTTATTGCGGAGTATCTTCCGGGTCGCAACAATCAAGTTGCGGATTGGCACTCCAGACATCTTCGGGATTTCAGCGACTGGAGGCTTCACCCTCGAGTGTTCCGTTCCATTCTTCGGCGTTGGGGTCAGTGTCGCATAGACCTGTTTGCCTCTCGCCTCAACACACAACTACCGCTGTTTTACAGTTGGAGACCGGATCCGCTAGCTCTAGCCACTGATGTTTTTCTTCAGCATTGGCCGTCGACTCTGTGCTATGCGTTTCCCCCATTCATGATGCTTCCCAGAGTTCTGGCTTACACCAAACGTTTTTGAGCGGATCTGATTCTGATTGCTCCGCTCTGGAGGGCTCAAGCGTGGTTCCCGGTTCTCCTGGAAATGTGTTGCGAGCCACCTCTCCTTCTTCCCCAGAAGTGGAATCTTTTGTTGGATCCTCTCGAAGATCCGTATCCCCTGATTCTGTCAGGCTCTCTCCAGTTGCTGGCGTGGCGAATCTCGGGGATCGCTGGACGATCCCGGGCATTTCTAGCGACGCTTCCAAATTCATTAGTGAGGCATGGTCTCCCAATACTCACAAGCGATACAAAGGTGCTTGGAAGCAGTGGTGTGATTGGTGTGCTCAACGGGAAGTTGATCCCGTTTCAGCGGATATCTGTTTGATCATGAATTTTTTGGCGTCTCTGGCCTCTTCAGGTCTGGCTTATAGGACGGTCAATAATTTTTGTTCCGCTATTTCAGCTGGCCACATCCAAATTGATGGCAAGCCTGCTGGTGAGCACCCCTTCATTTCCAAATTGCTTAAAGGTATTCGTCTCTCGAAGCCTCCCACTTCTAAGTATGTCTCTCTATGGGATGTTTCCATTGTCCTGCGGTTCTTGGAGGCCTGGCCTTCCAATCCTTTTTTGTCCCGTAAACAATTGTCCGCTAAGTTCACCATGTTGCTGTGCCTTCTATCTTGTAAGCGTGTGTCGGATGTCCGCGCTTTAGATCTTGCGGGCCGCAGTTTCACGCCTGAGGGTGTTTCTTTTCGCCTTTCCAGACGGACTAAGTGTAATACTACTCTCATTACTTATCCGTCTTTTCCCGCACATCCCAACCTTTGTGTTGTGCAATGCCTTAAGGATTATGAGGTGAGTACTGCTTCTTTACGTTCAGACATGCAGGGTCAATTGTTAATTGCCTTACAGAAACCATTTCGCCCTGTCACTCCAGCTACTCTGGCGCGCTGGGTGCGTTGGCTTATGTCCGAAGCGGGCATTGATGTATCTGTGTTTGGTGCACATTCTGCCCGTGGAGCAATGGCTTCTAAAGCTTTTTCCATGGGTGTTACTCTTTTTGACATTATGAAGGCCGCAGATTGGTCTTCTGATTCAGTTTTCAAATCGTTTTATTACAAGCCAATTGATAGTATTGCTTCTGTGGTGGTGGAACAGCTTTAAACAAGCATAATCGGAGCCTCCTGTCCTGACATAGAATTCAAAATTTGCAAACATACGTGACAAGAATTTTCAATTCTATTAAGGACAAGGAGGCGAGGATTATCCCACCCATTGTATTTGATTTGCATTGTTATATTCTGCAATCTGTTTTGATGTTATTGCAAATCTCTTGTTCCTTGTTCTTTCCCCCCTGGATTGCTTTTGACTCTCTTGCGTTATTTGGATGTTACGGCTCTGTATCTCTTTCAGGTTCAGACCCGAAGTAGAGTTTGCCGACTTCCTCCTGAATTTCATCTGTCTCCTGGTTCACGGACCCAGAGTTCTTCTACTGCCTGCTTCCAGATCCTTTGGATTTCTGCGGCATGTTTGGAGTTGTTATTGTTATTCTACATTGAATTGTATTTTGACCTTGAACTGTTTCCACAACAAAGAAAGAGGAAGAAGGACTAATGTTGGGACCTTTTATACTGTAGTCTCTATGGTCATTCCCTAATGTTCATGGGAAATGTCGTTTTTTGGTTACTTTTATTGGCTGCTGAGCATTTCATTAAAGAAATGAGAAAGCATAATCCTCGCCTCCTTGTCCTTAATAGAATTGAAAATTCTTGTCACGTATGTTTGCAAATTTTGAATTGTAACTTAAGTGCATTCTTAAATCGATGCGGTCATCCTTAAAAGTAGGCAACATCCACTACAAAACGAAAGCATTTTCGTCCGTCCTAACCATCCACACCTGTGCAGCACTAGTAGCGCAGTGATTTTTTTTACGACATACTCGTGCCTTGCGGACGTGTCTTCATAGTCATATGGGTGCAGTGCCACGTAGCACGTGAGCTATGTAGATATAAATGCAATGCTACCAATCCCGTGTTAGTTACACACATACACAGCGCTAGCAGTGGCACACAAATACGTTGCGTCATCGGGTTTGTAATCTTTACAGATGCATATGTGCAGAGCCGCCAACCTTGCAAGGTTTACAGACACACATGTTTCAGCGCCACAAGGCTTCAAACTTATAGGGGCAGATTTATGAAGGCCTTGCGCCGCCGGTGCGTCATTTTTAACATGGGAAAAAGTGACGCACCGGCGGCGCAAGGCCTTCATAAATCTGCCCCATAGACTTTACAAATGCATACAATCGCAGGGACTCCAAAAACTTCCAGTTTTACAGATCCACGTGCAGTGGCATCACCCCCGCAAATTCTACAGATTCACACGCGCCGTGTCACCAGCCTTCTAAGCTCGGTTATAGGAACACAAACCACCTTATGAAGTTTACTGGCAAGTATGTGCAGGCTCAACAACCCCGAAAATGTCACAAAGACACAGGTGTAGTGTAACCAACTCCACAGGCTTTAAAACACACGTGCTGTCCGACCAAATCTGATAATTTTACATACCAACCCTGCACATTTTAGACACACACACTTTACACGCGTACAGTCTACAGCGCCTCCAAACTTGCAAGATTCGCACAGGCTCACACGCACACATGCACCAGCCTAGTTAGGTTCACCGACACAACATCCCGTGCCCCAACGCTTACATCTGCAAGAGTTACAGACACACGTGCATCTTCCAACACATTTACAGACACACATGCAGAGCGTTCAACTGCAAGTGTCACACCCACGTACAGTGCCATGAACATTGAGTTTTACAACACAGCTGTGCATTGTCTACAACCCCCCCCACGCTTTACAGACACGCGAGCTGTGCCACATGCAAAGCGTTTTACTTCACACTTGCTGTGCCACACACACCACATAATGTACACCTCACACAACCCCATACAGAGCCACCAAGGTTTTCAGATGTTCGAGCAGTGACACAGCCTTTCAAGTTTACAGTATACGTTCGATGCCACAGACCCTGTTGCTTCACTCACACGTGCAGTGCCGCCAGCGTTACAACACTCATTAGTGACTGAACTTCTTTTACCCACAAAATATCCTGCATTACTTCCTAACCAGATTGCTGGCAGTGGTTACAGACGCGTCTTAGATAGTAGGCCCATGCAGTGGCCAACAAACTTCCAGTAAAATGTGCACTGTTGTAAACTGGAATATCTGCAATAGGACAGTAATATTTTTGTTATACAACATGGAGCTTGAGTGTGAGAAACTTGTCTAATTTTCTTTCGTGTAAATCCACGAAATTACGCAAATGTTACACGAAATTACACAAAACTACTTAAATGCAGCAAAAGTCCTCTAGCGTTCTATTTGAGTGTGAAATTTGATCTTGCATCAATTTGGGATGTGGGGGTGCATTTTAGCCCCCCCCCCGCCCAAAAAAATATGGTGCAAGAAACACAACTGCCAAGAACAAGCGTTGCTCTAGTTCCGGTCGTTCAGGTGATTGTCATGCTTCCAACTTAAAATTGAGGTGAAATTTGAGTATTTGGCCTAATGTGAAATTCGCAAGATTAAGCCAGTGTGATAGGAATTTCGTATGATGGACCTAGATGTTTATAGTGGTGTAAATGAAAGGTGTTACGATTATAACAGCCCATCATTCATATTTTATACACGCATCTCAGTTTCTTTACCTGCTATGACTTGCAGCATTTAAACGCAGGAAATCAAACAGGGCACTGAAACTATTAATTTATTTTGGGACCTTTGCTCCCTTATAGTGTTGACTTTGAGAATATGGTGGTGTTAGAAAGCATAAATATGCTTTAAACTTGATGCAAGAGGAACCTTTTCTATAACTGCACCTGGACACCTCTGACTCCCCAAAAAATCTGAAATGAGTTCGTGGGTGGTCGGTCACATACGGGCCACACTCGTTTCCTGCATAATTGATTCACAGAAGGTGGCTGCATTTATTAGGGCAAGTTGATGTTGCTACTCGGCTAGGCATTGCAGCTGCTGTGGCGATCGCTGCGTAACACACATTTCACAGATTCACATTATGACGCACCTTCGCAGCTTTTCATCCTTCTAAGGTCGATTAAATGAATGCCATTGGGTTGGGCCGAGAGCAGCGTCGGTTTTAACAATCCCGATCATCTGTCTATCAGGGGCCGTGGCTCCGGGTCCCTGAGGCTTGAGGGGCCCATTGACCTCTGACTAATGCTGTAATTTATGATCTAATTAACAGTAGAAGGGCGTTGTCATTGCTTGCTCTGAGGTCAGTGGCACACTTGCTACGTCACTGCTGTCCATACAGAGACCTCTACCCTGAATGACAGGTGCGGCCATTACCAGATTCAAATGAACTTAGAAAGGTCAGGGTTTAGTAAGTCCTGCTGGCATTACCCGGGCAGGGACCCTGCACAGGTCCCACAGAGTTCTTTTTTTTTTTTTTTTTTTTTTTTTTTTATTAAATTTATACTTTATTGCAACAACATGTCACATACACAGCCAACATCGCCTACAACCCGGAGGCCGGCGGCACCAGGAAGAAAAAAAAAAAAAAAAAAAAAAAAAAAAAAAAAACAAAAAACACCCTCCAATCCCTGGGTAAAGGTAGGTTACACAGCCGTAAAGTCCAACAGCCCGAGGGCCTGGTGGCGAGACTGCCGGTATGGGACAAGCGTGCAGAGGCAATGGAACATAGTAGCTACCATCGGATGACCAGAACATATAAGCAGGATGCACGCCCCGCAACGCCAACAGAGACAGACCCAGGTGCAACATGGCGTGCCAGAATGGCAGGATCGAAATAGCCATCCGGGAAGGACTGCGCAGAAACCCAGACCCAGATCATAACAAACCCACCCACCCCCAAAAAAGAACAAGCCAGACTACCTAAACCCGTGTCCACCACCCACCTCCCACCCTACACCATCACCATGAACCTCTCAGCAAAGCTAAGGGAGATAAACAAACGCCCACTAAGGCGGGATAACGCTCTGGGAAGGGGACAGCGGACGCCACAAACCAGAACATCCGTCACAAGCCACCCCCAATTCAAAACAACTCAAAAGTCAGACGAGGAACACCACACTGGTACAACATGAAGGCCTTCAACTGACACACTCCTCATCCACAACTGATGCAGCCCCCTCCTCCTGTAGCACATCAAGTTCCACACTCTCCGGATCCGACTCACCATCCTCTTTCGCACTCTGAAACGCCCGAAACAGACCCCAAAAGTTTTTGGGTCTACTCTGCGGCGGCAGGAGTTCACTATACACCTCCGATTGCGTGCAACAGTAAAGCAGGTCTGTTTCCCATCGTTTTTTAGTAGGGACTGGCCCCCGCATCCAACACACCGCTAACAGCCGCTTCGCCGTAAGCAATGCCATGTCTGCAAGTCGACGCAGAGCAACAGGAAGGGGTTTTGAGAAACCAAGTAAGGCGAGTGCCGGGTCGGGCAGGATCACCTCACCAAGGATAGCGCTGAGCTCCGCAAAGACCTCCGTCCAGTATTTATGTATGGCAGGACAAGACCAGGCCATATGGAGAAAGTCCGCCGTGTGAAAGTGGCAACGCTCGCACTCCGCTGATTCTCTAAGGCCATACCTGTGCAACCTCTCAGGCGTGTAGTAGACACGCTGCAGGAACTTAAAATGCACCAGACGGTGCCTACCATTGAGCGAGATTTTCCTAGTATTAGTAGCACAATAACGCCACATGTCGTCTGAGATGGGAAAGCGGAGGTCAGCCTGCCAGGCCAAACGGGCCTTGGAGGGGGGACATCGCCGTTGACTATCACCCAGTGACCTAAGAGCTGTGATCAGTTTGCGAGCTGAGGGGGTTTTGATGACATAGGTGAGTTCCGGCACTTCCGGTGGTTCAGCAAGGTCCGGGCCTAGAACGGCAAGAGCCGCCTTACGGACCCTGTGATATTGAAAACTATGAAGCAGCGTTGCCCCGGGACAGGATTGAAGGACGTGCTGCAGCGTTTTCAGAGTGCCCTTTGAAAAGAGGTCCCCCACGGTAACAATGCCTAGGTCACGCAGCGCCTTCAGGACGCCCTTCTCCGTTAGCGGAGCCAACCAGGTCGCCCATTCTACACGGAGCAAAGGTGAATACAGCAGCGTGCCCTCACGGGAGCCGAGCAGAGCATGCCAGGCATGATTCGTGGCAGCTATGGAGTCCAGATTGCCGACCCTTCTATCGGGCGGATAACATACAGTCGCCGGAAGCGGGACGGGGTCTGCAAAGAGCCGCTCCAATTTCACATGAGGGATGCCTGGATCCCCATGAATCCACGTATGGAGGTGGGCACCCTGAGCAAGCCTATAGTATCGCTCCAGGTCTGGAGCCCCAAGGCCTCCCTGTTCGTACGGAAGGGTGAGCGTTTGCCACTGCACCCGCGGTTGTTTGCCCCCCCACGCCAGGCGGACAAGGGTCTGGGTAAGTTGCCGGAAAAAGGCTCGGGAAAGGACTACCGGTATGTTCACGAATAGAAATAGGAACCTGGGGAGCACCACCATCTTCATGAGCGCAATCCTGCCCATAAGTGAAAGCGGGAGCCTAGACCACACCTCGACATCATCCACCAGTTTGGAGTAGGCCACTCCATAATTCTCGCGGATCAGGACCTCCGGGTCTGTATGAATGCGTATCCCTAAGTAGCGGATAGAGTCTGTGGCCCATTGCAAGGGGTACTCCGAGTCAAAAGGGAGCGTCACCGGAGTCAGGGGCAAAGCTACTGATTTAGTCCAGTTGACACGGAGGCCCGAAAGAGCCCCGAACCTCACCACCTCCCGCAGCACCGCAGAGAGGTTAATCTCCGGGTCCCGGACATATAGCAGAGTGTCATCCGCATATGTGGAGATACCGATTTGGTACGTCGGAAAGTTGATCCCCTCAAGCCGATGATACTCTCGTATAGCGCAAGCGAGAGGCTCCGCTACCATGGCATACAGCAACGGAGAGAGGGGGCAGCCTTGACGCGTGCCCCTCCCAATTTCGATGGGAGCAGTGACTAGGTTACCTATCTTCAGTCTCGCAGTAGGTTTGTAGTATAGGGCTCCCAACATTTGCAAAAACGGTTCCCCGAGGCCAAATTTACGAAGGACCCTCAGCATGAACGACCACTCAACAGAGTCGAAGGCCTTCTCCATATCTAAGAAGATGGCCACAGCTTTGTTGTCCTGTTTGACATGCTGGATCGTGCCTAGGACCGTGCGGATATTATAAGTGAGATTGCGTGAGGGAACAAATCCAGCCTGCTCCGGGGCAACCAGGTCCGGGACCAGCAGCGACAGACGAGTCGCAAGAACTTTAGCATACAGTTTCGCGTCCACATTTATCAGCGACAGCGGCCGGTAGGAGCCACAGTGATTAAGGGGTTTGCCAGGTTTAGGGATGGTGATAAGGAGCGCCTCTCTCATGGACTTTGACATGCTGCCCTGCTGGCAGATATCATCGAACAAGAGCATCAGGTAGGGGACCAGTTGCGCCTGAAAGGCTTTGTAGAAGGAAACCGTGAGACCATCCGCACCAGGAGCGCTACCGGACTTCATGCCCACCAGGGCTTCCGTAATCTCCTCCTTCTGGATGGGGGCCATAAGAAACTCCCTCTGCCAGTCGGTCAGGAAGGGCATCTGAAGATAGCTCAAATAATCGTCGATTTCTTCCTCGAGATGTGCGTCTCTCGAGGAGTAGAGGGCAGTGTAGTAGGCATGAAATTCCGCCAAGATATCTTGCTCCTCCGTAACCACCGCCCCAGTAGCCGTCACCAACTCCTCGATAACCATTGGGGGCCTACTGTTGCGCATAAGTTTAGTTAGGAGTGCACCAGGCCGCTCCCTTTCCCCATACGCACGCGCCGTCGCGTATTTGCCCATATGTTTAATTTCCCTGTCCGCTTCCTCATGAAATTCATCTAGCAAGGATTTGAGTGCGATCGCATCAGCTGTGTCCCCCGAGTCCACCGCCCGACCTTCCAGGCCCTTTAGCTGCGTCTCGAGCAACTGTAGGCGTCGCCTAATAGCCTTAAGTACCCCCGAGTGCTTCGCCATAGTCATCCCTCTGATGTAAACCTTAAATGCGTCCCAGAGAACCTGAACGCTGTCCACTGAGCCCACATTGGTTGCGAAATAGGTCTCTATGTCTTCAGCGAGTTCCCCTCTGAAGACTTCATCTAAGAGGGAGTACGGGGGGAACCGCCACGTGAAGGGGGGAATCCCCCTGGGAGGAGCCACCAGCAACAGGAGCAAGGGGGAGTGATCAGACAGCGTGCGCGGGAGAACCGCGCAACCCTTAACGATATCCAACAAAACGCGGGAAACAAACCAATAATCTATGCGTGTATGGATGTTGTGGTAGGCCGAGTAGTGAGTGAACCCACCCCGCCCCGAGTGTCTATGCCGCCACACATCCAGTAAATCAAGTTTCACACATTCCGACAAAAGGAGGGACGCGGAGGCTGCAGGGGACCTAGGGGGGCCCGCAGATCTGTCCAGGGCCGGGTTCAGCACCAAATTAAAATCCCCCCCCCACAGCATTCTAGAGCCCACAAACTGCCTACAGCTGTCAGCAAGCGAAGAGTAAAACTCCGGGGAGTCGTAGTTGGGGCCATACACATTCACCAGCAGGAGATCATGATCTTTCCCAACACAACGTGCAACCACAAACCTCCCCTCTGGGTCCACCGCCACCCGGGTCAACGACAGTCGGGACTTGGGATTAGCCCATATGAGCACCCCTCTAGCATGCGTTGTGAACCCCGCAGCGACACAAGCAGGGCCAAGGCCCCTCACCTGCAACATAGGGCTGGAAAGCGGTAAGTGTGTCTCCTGTAATAAAGCAATGTCGATATGATGGCGTTGCAAATAGGCCAAGACCTTCCTGAGTTTGCGGAAATCGTTAAGCCCCCTTACGTTCCAGGACAGCAATCGCAAAGAGCCCAGAGAGCTCTCCGCACTTAGTGAGTCAGCAGTCGACATAGCAGATCAGAAAGTAAAATGTCGCAGAGCAGACAGTGTGACAGACACAGTGCGGTAGTCGGCAAAAACAAACCCCCCACCCGGCAAACCCCGAACCCCAGACAGCATGACTGCAATAATACACAAACCATCAAAGAACTGTCTCCCACCCACCCACAGCCGACCATCCCCAACCCGGTCAGACAGGAATCATCACCACCCAGCATCCCCCCCATACTCAACTATGAACTCTACAGAACCCCAAATAGCTCCCGAGGGAGCCAGAAGCCAAAAGCGCAGGGGCAGAGGGATCTAGCCAGCAAACGGCACAGCTGGGAAACCAGAGCCAGTAACCTCTCGCGTGCTCCCGTCCCGCCCCCCGCCCAGAAGTAGTGAGCCCTGCCGGCTCTAGTCTTCACATGTCCTCAATACCAGTCCCTTATGCAGAGGGGCCTACCCCTTGACCCCCCCCGGCAAGTGGAGCGGCCCCCCGCCCAATCCACAGTGCCAACCAACCAAACCGGGAGTTAACAGGTAGATCTCACCCAAAAGACATGACTCGGTGGGTCCACACTGACCGTGTGTAAGTCTTTGCGCCGCCCAGCGCCAGCAGTTCAGCAGCGTCCCTCATGCGTCCGGCTACTCCTGGTCACTCAAGTGGGAGGAGGCGTCCAGGTCCTCCCGCCCACTTCCCTGATTGTTGCGGTTGTCCTTCCCCCATGCCCTCAAGGATTTCTTAAGTTCCGCTGGGTCGGTAAAAAAGTGTGAGTGACCTTGCCTGTTGATGCGAAGCCTCGCCGGGTACAGCATGGCGTAGTCGAGCCCCAGGTCTTTCAGCTGTTTCTTGTAGGGGGCAAAGCGCTTCCTTTCCTCCTGTACTCTCGCCGTGAAGTCCGGGAATAGGGAGATGTTCATGCCCTCGAACTGTAGTTTCCCCTTTTCTCTGGCTAGTCGCAGTGCCAAGTCTCTATCCCGATAATTAAGCAGCTTTGCTATGATCGGTCGCGGCGGGAGGCCAGGTTGTGGTTTCGGCCCCAGAGTGCGGTGGGCCCGTTCAACAATAAACATAGGGGAGAAGACATCTTCCCCTAACAGGGTCTGAAGGAGTTTCTCCACAAACAGCTCCATTTTGCCGGTGCTAGTGGATTCCGCCACACCCGTAATGCGTAGGTTGGAGCGCCTGGAGCGTGCCTCCAAATCCTCTGTCTTATCCTGGATGACCTGGAGCAGTCGACTAAACTGTCTGCGGTCCTTATCCCACTCCGTTTGAGCCTCTTCCGCCTCTGTGAGCCGTCTCTCTGCCATGTCCAGCCTCTCCGCATGTTTGTCCACCCTCTCGGACATGCGGTCCATCCGATACGTCAGCGCGTCGATTTTGGTGCTAATCTCTGTCATGCTGACTTGTAGACCTTTTTCCATCGTCCCCAGCATGTCCCGTATTTCAGAACATAGGGAGGTCTCGGACGTCGTAGGGCGTGGAGGGGGAGTTTGAGGTGCCCCCTCGGCCCCCTTTGCCTTCCTCTGGTCGAAAGACAGCTTAGGTTGCGACCTGTCCCCTTTCCCCATGGCAGTTCTAGTGGACATACAGGCGACAGGGACAGAGGAGTGGAAACCACCACTTGCGTTTTGCTGTCCGGCTTAGCGGAGGGCACAGGTTTGTAGTCTTCCCTCGTCAAAGGGCGGCACGTCGCGGGACCGTTGCCCAAGATGGCGGCCTCCCGCACCAGAACGCCGATTCAATCGATCCGCAGAACGTGCCCTTGGGGAGTACCCCACGTTGTCTGGACGCCCGGTGGACGGCCGAAGTGCCCCAGTGTCTGGGAACAGGGCACTCACCGCCCCTCCGAGGGCCTTCCTCTGCGTGGTGTTAGGCGCTGGGAGTCAGCGAACAGTGCTTCTCGCCGTCAGCTCAGCAATTCTCCTCAGGGCCTCCCCACAGGCAATGCGGGCTCAGTGCACCCACTGGCAGCCTCCTCCGCTCGTCGCCACCAGACAGGGGACAGTCCCCTCCGCTGCTTCTCAGCGCTGGGCGCGAGCGCGACCGCCGACCAGGAGTCTCTGCGGATGGTCGGGACCGCCACGGGCACTCACGCCGCACGCACTGCGACGCAACCCGGGCAGCCCTCTAAGTCAGGCCGGGGATCGCGGCCTGGGTCTCCGACGCTCCGTGCACTGCAGCACCAAGTCGCACCGCGTCTGTTCTCCGCCGGACAAAGGGGCCGCCGTCTCACCGAGGGCTCGTACGAAGGTCCCCCACAGGTTTTAATGCCGGCAGGGCCGATTCAGGATGCGTTTGCAGGAGTTTTGCGGGATATCGGCAAGGAGCTCCGCGCTCAAGCGTCTTACATGGACGCCGGCTAGCTCCGCCCCCCCAGGTCCCACAGAGTTCTTAGCTGGCATCCCTGGGAGGGACAGTACAAGGTGCCCGCTGGCATCCCCCAGGCAGGGGCCTTGCACAGGTCCCAGACGGCATCCCCCGGGCAGGGACTCTGCACATGTCGCAGATGGCATTCCCTGGGCAGGGACTCTGCACAGGTCCCAGATGGCATCCCCCGGGCAGGGACTCTGCACAAGTCCCAGATGGCATCCCCTGGGCAGGGACCCTGCACATGTCCCAGCTGGCATTCCCGGGGCAGGGGCCCTGCACAGGTCCCAAATGGTATCCCCTGGGCAAGGACCCTGCACAGTTCCCAGCTGGCATCCCCTGGGCAAGGACCCTGCACAGTTCCCAGCTGGCATCCCCTGGGCAAGGACCCTGCATAGTTCCCAGCTGGCATCCCCTGGGAAAGGACCCTGCACAGTTCCCATCAGGCATCCCCTGGGCAAGGACCCTGCACAGTTCCCAGCTGGCATCCTCCGGGCGGGGACTCTGCACAGGTCCCAGCTGGCATCCTCCGGGCAGGGACCCTGCACAGGTCCCAGCTGGCATCCCCTGAGAAGAGACTCTGCACAGGTCCCAGCTGGCATCCCCCGGGCAGGGACCCTGCACAGGTCTCAGCTGGCATGCGCCGGGCAGGGACTCTGGGCCACTGAACCATCCAATGGCTGCTGTACTCTCTCAGAGACTTTGTATGTTAGTGCTATTCAAAAGACCAGCAAATATTTTTCATTTATCACAACACATTGCCCCAGAATACCTTGGGAGCAGTTCTTTACTGCTGCGCATGACTGAGGTGCCTCAACCCGGGGGCACATGCCAGCTGCACCTCATATGAAGCAGACAACGCCCACGTTAGTCTCCTGACAGTTCTTATTGGAGGGCTGGACTGGGGAGCAAAAGCAGCCTTGACAAACAAAGTCAAACTAGACCTGCCCTCGTCCTCTTCTCCGCAATCTCTCTCTTTCCATCCATAAATTCTCTCCCACTCCTTTCTTCTCCCATCTCTCTCTGTACTCAGTTGGTAGTAGCGACAGCATTGAGGGTTCTCTATATAATCCAATTCAATTCCTGTGAATAAATCTACATCTCACACTACAAGCTGCGTAGTTTCTTTTTTTTTAAATTCATTTTAGAACTTTACTTTACCTGTATTTTCGCCAATCTTTCACAAACTTAAAAAAACGCACTTTGTGTAACTAACAATTTTGATGCCAATTTCTGCTAGAATTGGGTGAACAGCGTCAGAAAAGGGAACGTAATGGCCGTCAAAAAAAATATCTCTTTAATTTTACCTCTGGATGAAATCAATATACAACTTATCACTGGATTGGATGTTTAGTCTGAAATGTCTTAAACCTGAGATTTTTTTTTATTCCTGGCCTTTAGGCTGTTTTGGCTGTCTCGCCAGCCTTGAGTTAAACAAGCATTGGCATAGCCAATAGGTCTCGCCTTCGGGACCTTATAAGTATTTAGTTATGCAGCACAATATCCTTGGTGCAACAACATTAACTGTTGCATGGCTAAACACTTATAAGGTCCCAAAAGCGAGACCTTTTGGCTATGCCAATGCTTGTTTGCTTGTGCTATGTAGACGTGGATTACATGCCAAGAAACCGAAATAATGTTCGGTTCCATACAACGGCGAGAACAGATTCTGCCGAACATTAAGATCCAAGTTTTTCTCTTTGAAACACATATCCATTTTCCGGGTCCGGGTCCGGGTCCTTGGGGTGGGGTGTGTTTTCAGCCTCCATCTTGGAGCGGACTGTTTGTGGCATCAGGCGCCTTCACCTGCGAGCGCTCTAGTGCGCAGGAGCTCGGGAGGGACACCTATTTAAGGCGAGTCGCCTCGGAGTTCGCCCTGACAAGGTAACGCTTCGCTGCTTTAGCGCTTCGCGCTTTATTTGCTGAACTGCTTTTAAAACCCTATTTTGTATTTGCTTTGCTTTTTGGTTCGTATCCCCTGATTTTACCTGCCCCACTACTTGCACTATAATCGGTCCTGCACCGCTGTTGAGCGGGTCCGGATCCTTGGGGTGGGGTGTGTTTTCAGCTGCCATCTTGGAGCGGACTGTTTGTGGCATCAGGCGCCTTCACCTGCGAGCGCTCTAGTGCGCAGGAGCTCGGGAGGGACACCTATTTAAGGCGAGTTGCCTCGGAGTTCGCCCTGACAAGGTAGCGCTTCGCTGCTTTAGCGCTTCGCGCTTTATTTGCTGAACTGTTTTTAAAACCCTATTTTGTATTTGCTTTGCTTTTTGGTTCGTATCCCCTGATTTTACCTGCCCCACTACTTGCACTATAATCGGTCCTGCACCGCTGTTGAGCGGGTCCGGGTCCTTGGGGTGGGGTGTGTTTTCAGCCGCCATCTTGGAGCGGACTGTTTGTGGCATCAGGCGCCTTCACCTGCGAGCGCTCTAGTGCGCAGGAGCTCGGGAGGGACACCTATTTAAGGCGAGTTGCCTCGGAGTTCGCCCTGACAAGGTAGCGCTTCGCTGCTTTAGCGCTTTGCGCTTTATTTGCTGAACTGTTTTTAAAACCCTATTTTGTATTTGCTTTGCTTTTTGGTTCGTATCCCCTGATTTTACCTGCCCCACTACTTGCACTATAATCGGTCCTGCACCGCTGTTGAGCGGGTCCGGGTCCTTGGGGTGGGGTGTGTTTTCAGCCGCCATCTTGGAGCGGACTGTTTGTGGCATCAGGCGCCTTCACCTGCGAGCGCTCTAGTGCGCAGGAGCTCGGGAGGGACACCTATTTAAAGCTCCCCGCCTAGCGCAGCGGTATCGCGCAGCGGGCGCGCCTTCGCTTAGCCTGAGTCGTGCCAGAGTCCTGCCCGTCTGCGCCCGTCCGCGCTTGGACGCGTTGGGCAGGGCAGGACTCCTGTTCTTGTGTCTGGCTCTGCGGTGGCTGCAATGTTACGCTACTCTAGGGACACTTTAGTAGCCATTAGACAGCGTATCTCGAGATGTGATGCACCTCGGGTAAGCCCGTTATGTGGCCCTCACCTGTGTGCCTGCGGTAGGCGGACGCTGGACGTTCCCACCCTTACTGCTTGCATGCGCGAGGATTCTGTCACTGGACCTAAAAGCCCCCGGCACCATCTTAGTACATGGAACTTGAACGTTAGGTCGCTGGTAAAACATTATCAAGACATCTCTGACCTGATTGGAAAGGAGTCGCCTGATGTCTTTTGTTTGACTGAGACCTGGTTACAGGAGACGGCCACGGCTATTATTAACCTGGCCTTCCCCTCTGAGTATTCGGTTTACACTCTTAATTGCTCTTCTAGAGGTGGGGGAATAGCGCTTGCTGTCAAATCCTGTTACCCTTGTGACTGGAGAGGGCTAAAAATCGCTGGCTGCGAAAGTGCCTCGTTCAAGATCTCCATCACTCCCCATTTTGCTTTCTCGGGCATATTGATCTATCGCCCCCTGGTAGCGATGTGGCATTTAGGGAGGCCCTCCCAGACGCTATTAGCACTCTGACAGTAGGGTGTGCTAACTTTTCTATTCTCGGAGTTCTAAATCTTCATTATGACAACCTGACCATGTCTGCTGTGAACAGCTCCGTGGCTGATCTCGAGGCCTTCCAGCTGGCTCAATTGGTCACGTATCCCACCCATGTAGGTAATCATACTTTAGACCCCTTCTTTACGAATTTGGCAGAGGCAAGCGTCTCTACCCCATCCCCCTTGGCCTGGACGGATCACTTCTTGGTGCGAATCCAGTGCCCAATGTATGAGCCCCCTCTTAAATTTACGGTCCGAGCTATTCCTAGACGGCGCTGGAATAAACTCAATCTTGAGGACTTCCATCGTCTTCTATCGTCTGACCCGTTGGGTCCCTTTGATACCGTGGAAATGGGCTATGACCGGTTCTGTGAATGGGTTACCAGGGCTCCTGACTCCCTTATCCCGATAGTTTTGAGCAAACGTGGACCAAGGGACCCTAGTCCTTGGTATGATGAATCTCTGCGGGCGCTTAAAAGCACGTGTAGACGTGCTGAGCGAGAATGGCGGAAAACTTATGATAGTAAAAAAAAAGTCCTGTATCTGGCCACTGTCAAATCTTACCATCATGCTGTCTGCAGAGCTCGTGCGGCATTCTACGCCCTTGAATTCCGCAACAGCACCAATCCGTCTAAAACTATTTTTAAGGCTCTTAAAGACCTGGTGGCAAAAAAGGTCTTAGCGAACGAATACGGTTCCATTTCACACTGTGAAACCTTGGCGGCCTTTTTCCTGGAAAAAGTCCACGCCATTTACAGAGCCTTTCCTATGGTTCTGCCTTCTGTTGGAGGACCTTGCAACCTTCCAGTGCAGGATGTCCTACATTCTTTTCCCAGCCTAACACCGGAAAGCTTTGAGAAATTGGCTCAGCAGGTCAAGACTGGATCCCCGGCTGACCCTCTAAGGCCAGCTATGTACAAAGACTTGGCATCCTACGGTTTTTCGCCGGTCTGTTCCTTGATCAATACCTCATTGGCATCTGGTTTGGTCCCCGCAAAGTGGAAACAGGCAGTGGTTATGCCCATCCTAAAGAAGCCGACTTTGGACGCCAGCAAACCTGAGAACTACCGCCTGATTTCACTCCTCCCTTGGCCGACCAAGGTAGCGGAGGCGCACGTAAATACAGCCCTTTCAGACCACCTTCTACGGGCTAACATCCTAGACAGTACGCAGAATGGATTTCGAGCTGGACATAGCACGGAGACAGCCCTCCTCTTCATGGTGGAACACCTGCGCTCCGTGCTCGATGCGGGTCAAACGGCGGCGCTGGTGTTATTAGATCTGAGCACTGCCTTTGACACCATCTCACACAAGATCCTTCTGCAGCGCCTGGAGGAAGCAGGCGTCGTCGGCCCTGCGCTCCAGTGGTTCCGCTCCTTTCTTGCTGACCGATCTTTTTGCGTGGCCGTTCCGCCCCATCAGTCCAAATTCTATCCTCTGGATCTTGGGGTCCCTCAGGGTTCCTCGCTGAGCCCCACGTTATTCAATCTTTACGTGAGACCGCTGGCTGAGGTCGTCAAGCACTGGGGTATGACTATGGTGTCATATGCTGACGACATTCAGTTAGCGGTCACGCTCAGTGGGGACTCTGATGTGGATGCCCCTAGATTCCAGAACGGACTTCGGGCGGTCGCCAGCTGGATGACTTCCAACTGTCTCCAGTTGAACGCAAAAAAGACGGAAATTATGATCTTCGGCAAGCAAACGGAACTCTGGGGTGATAGGTGGTGGCCTTCGGATCTGGGTCCCACGCCAACTCCGGTTTCAGGGCTAAAAAATCTTGGGGTGTGGCTAGACCCTACCCTCAGTTTCGTTTGCCACACAAAGCGCACGGCGGCCTGCTGCTTTGGCATTCTGCGCGGCCTAAGACCTGTGCTAAAATTCTTTGATGCGACGACCAGGCAACTTGTGGTGCAGGCGACGGTGATTTCTCGGCTCGATTATGCCAGCTCCCTTTTCGTAGGGCTAAATCAGGCCGAAGTCACCCGCCTTCAGCGCGTGCAGAATGCGACTGCCAGAGCTGTTGTGGGGTTACCCAGGTTCTGTTCTGCAGTTAACACTTTGCGTTCCCTTCATTGGCTGCCGATTAAGCAGAGGATCCAATTTAAAGTACTCTGTGTGTCTTACAAGATCCTCAAGGGCTCTCCTGCCTTGATTCTCTTGAATCTCTTGTCTCCCTACGCTCCGGTCCGTTCTTTAAGATCATCGGACCTTGAACTTGCAGTAGTCCCCCGTTTTAAGCGTAGCCGTGCTGGCGGCCGTTCATTTCAAGTACGTGCCGCAGCCCTGTGGAACTCCCTCCCTCCAGAGATACGTGCCCTTGGTGATCTGCTCTCTTTCCGTAGAGCCGTTAAGACTTTTCTGTTCTCTTAAATCCGCTTCTTTTTTTATACCTTCTTTAAGTTGTGTTGTGTTGGCACCTTGTCGGGCGCCAGGACGCTCCTTTGCTGGAGCATCAGTGCGCATAATAAATGACCTTAACATAACATAACATTTTCAAAGTATTTCCTTTTTCTATTTTATTAACCTTTATGTAGCAGAAGGGAGTTTTGATGACTCTATTCTGGCTTGTATTGGAGATTGAGAAATTTTAGTATGTAATCGTTCACTTTGGATGTATTTTTATAGTTTGAGACCATTTTGACATGCAAGTGTGTATTAATAAATTTAAATAAATGCAGATGTCCACGCCCACAAAACAAAAAACATACCAATGCCTGTTTTCTCAAAACGTAACATAGCCTCACCCCTCTCCTGCCAGAGCACAATTCTCCCTCTCCCCTAAAAAAAAAAAACATACGCACATACAAAGTTTCTTGGTTATTTATGTTGTGGTAAACCCACGGAATGAGGAATAACTATGCAAACCCGTTTCTCTCAGTTGAAATGACACACATAATTCCCTAATACGTGCAGATTATTACGGCCATTAACCACCTGCTGCAGGTGATAAATGGGAGTGACTGGTGGTGCGGGGTTGGTGGCCCGGGAGGAGGGGAGGTCACCAGAAGGGGAGTGGAGAGGGCATCGGTGAGCACTGAAGGTCAGTCTCACAGGGGAAGCACCGTTGTGCTTTAGAGGGCATTGAATGTTAAGTGCAACATTTTATTTGATTTAGACACATTGTTTTCTCTGGATGTTAGAAGCGTAATACCAATACTACCTATCCTGTTCTTCAATGCAACAAAAAATAATAATTACATATTGGGGAACACTTGGAACAGTATGTACTGAAAGAGTATATTTTTCAAGAGCACTGGAGTGCACTTTGTATTCATACCTCTCTGTGTTATAAATGAGATAGGTTTACCCTTTTCCACAAAGTAATATCATCAGATACTCATTTCCGAACCATCCTCAAGTCATCAAGAGCAATCACACCCTGTAAAGTAACCAGACTGTCATTTTCAAGTCATCCTGAAATCATCAAGCTGAGTTTCTAAACTTTGCTGATGACTTCAAGAGCTTGATGATGTCTGATTATGACGAAATGACGTCTAGGGTAGTTGGAGGATCATTTGATGATTCTGGGATGGCTTCTAAAGTAATTCAGTTTTACCTGGGTTGCTAGGATTTTCTTCTGGAGACTTGTGACGAAGTGCTGATCCTGTCAAGCAGAGCAGCGCTGGCGAGGTACTTTTCCAAGAACTGTGTCCTTGTGACGCCTGGATCAACGCTGTCTACTCTTTGCAGAGGTTTTCTTCGGTGGACTTGAGGCAGAGTACTGGTTATGCCAAGCGGAGTGGTGCTGACGGGGTGCTTTTCCGTCACTGGCACCTGGGGTGTCCTCCGAGAATTGCCGTATCTCCAGCAACTCTTTCTGACTCTGTTCTGGTCCTGACTGGGCTGCGGTGAGCTGTGGTGTTACGCCTCCTTTTCTCCTCCTTTCCCTCATCGCGGGCGCCTGCTTCCCTGAGTGAACTCGCACGGTGAGCTCCCAGGCGTTCTAAAGGAGGCGGAAGACCGTCGTCTGTGCCCCGTCAGCGCTGTGTGAAAACTTCCCATACTCCGTACTCACGGCATAGCACTCAGCTCAACTCTTGACTTCTGTGGAGGCCAGGTGTTCTGAGGTCTTTCAACGCTGTGGAAGCTCCGTGCGACGCTGGCTGCAGCTGGGACCCTCACTTCTAGTTCCTGTCAGCACTCTCGATCCACGTCAAGGAATCGACGTCCACTTAGCTCCTGTCAGCGCTCCAGGCCCTGTGGTGATGATCAATATTGCAACCTCGATCTGCTAATTAATCCTTGTTCTTCGCTGAGTTTGTCTCATAAACCCAGCTCATCGACAAAGTGTCAAGTAGGAGTTTTCCTTGTATCCTTTCTCCTCATCCTGGCTGCCGTGAAGTTGTGCTGTGTGTGACCTTACTCTTCATTGCAAATTATACTGTGTGGCAACCTCTCCAGTAGTGACACACACACACCTTGCTCGTCATTCATTGTGTCCTCTCAGTCTCCGTTAGCCTTTAATTCATTGTGGCTGTAGCGGTGCTCTGCGGTGACACACTCACCTTCAATCTTCACAAATCATCTGTGTGTCAACCTCCTCAGTGGTGACACGCACACCTTTGCCCTACCTTGCTCCTCACATCATATTTGAACCTATAGTAACCTCTGCTCCTCATTATCTCTTTATGTCTCATCATGGGTACTCCTGGTATAAACCAACCACCATCATTTCTAAATGATTGTGGAGACCCTGAAATCCATTGGAAGGACTGGATACAATTATGTGACTCATACCTCATTGCCATCGGTGAGAAAAATTCTCTGCAGTTCGTCAAATAGCACATCCTATTACATAATTTAGGAGTCCATGGTCGCAAAGTGTACTAAACACTTACTGAGCACGAGTTGCAAGATGATGATGACTCTGATGTGTACAATATCACTCTCATGAAATTGGAGGCACATTTTGGGGACAAAGTCAATGTTGTCCTTGAACGCCATAAGTTCTTTAGCAGAGTGCAAGGTAAAAATGAGTCCATCAACAACTACATAGAGGCGCTGGGAGGACTTACCCAATTATGTGAGTTTGGAGATCGCGCTGAACCTTCCTGCTGCCTTGTGCCACTTACCGGACCGATTGTTGTTGCTCTGCTGGTCCACGCTGCCTCAGGTGGGGGCCTCAGTAACTTCTTGCGGCCACTGCCACTTTCGCCACCATCACCGTGCTACAGAGGGGGACTACACTTCCCAGAAGCCTCCAGTGACGCAGGACCAGTGCGTCACTTTTCAGCACCAGGAGGCGCTTAAAACCGCTGCAGGCCCCACGCAGCGAGGGACGCGCTGAACCTTCCTGCTGCCTTTTGCCACTTACCGGACCAATTGTTGTTGTTCTGCTGGTCCACGCTGCCTCAGGTGGGGGCCCTCAGTAACTTCTTGTGCCCGCTGCCGCTTTCGCCTCCATCACCACGCTACAGAGGGGGACTACACTTCCCAGAAGCCTCCACTGACACAGGACCAGCGCGTCACTGTTCAGCATCAGGAGGCACTTAAAACCGCCGGAGGCACCACGCAGCCCGGGACGCGCTGAACCTTCCTGCTGTCTTGTGCCACTTACCGGATCGATTGTTGTTGCTCTGCTGGTCCACGTTGCCTCAGGTTGGGGCCCTCAGTAACTTCTTGCGGCCGCTGCCGCTTTCACCGCCGTCACCGCGCTACAGAGGGGGACTACACTTCCCAGAAGCCTCCAGTGACGAGGACCAGCGTGTCACTGTTCAGCTCCAGGAGGCGCTTGAAAGCGCCGGAGGCCCCATGCAGCGCGGGACGCGCCCGTCAGCAGCAGGAAGAGGCTAGGCCAACCCTCCAACATTTTCTTTTCGGACTTGAAGTAAGCTGTGTAATGAACTTTGACTTTGCACTTAAGGGGGCATTGTTCGTACTCTATTGTCCTGGAAAGAGAGTTATTACTGAAAGACCAAGTTGTGCTAGTTAGTGGGTTAATTTTACAAATTTGTTAAATCACATCTTAGCCAAGTATATATCGAACGTCATGAGCAAAAATATATGCAAGGGGGGACTTGGGGCAGGAGTAGTGGGGACATTAGACGCTTTGCTCTCACGGGCCGAATCCGTGTTAATACACGAGATCAAGCTCACTGAGCGGAGGCTCTCCTTAGATCCACTCAACCCGCTTGCAAAGCATGCTCCTGTGCCAGAGTCCACTGCCATTATAGCTACGAGACCTCAAACTCCTCAAAGGATTACATCTAATCCACAGCAGGGTACCCCCAATCTCCACAAATGGTCAATTCTGCTTGTACAACCCCACTTTCTTCTCCACCAACTACCCGCACCAGGCATTTAAGGTCTTCACAAGCCCTTAAAGGCAAAGAACAGTCTAAGAAAAGGAAAGCGCTTAGTGCCCCCAAAACTAGTCATTAGATCTCAAAGCAGGCAAAGAATAGGAATATAGCCCACGGGCTGGGAGGTCCTACGGATATACCGACTGATCTTGACAGTAATACAGGGGAGAGGTTAGTGATAAGCGATCTGTACCAGCGATTGGTCAAAATTCTCCTTGGGACAGCTGGAGGAAAGATTATCGGTTCTGATTAACCCTGTTCTGGCGAAACTTGAAGTAATCGACCAAAGATTACGTAAATTAGAACAGCACATATTTAAAGATCAATCTGTTAATCCTGGGAACAGACATGTCGAAGATCCAGCCGCTAGAGAGACGAAAATTTCATCTAGAACAATGCACACTGGCACAGCGTTCCCTTATCACCATCATTGGTAATTCCCTTGAACCCCCCCCACATTGTCTGAACTGAAAGGCAGGGAAGGGCCAAAGGGCCCAGTAGGGAGATTACAGGGTTTGGGGAAATGCTATGCTCGTGGGAGCATGCTTACATCTATCCCCCGAGGCGAGCCCATATACCATTATTTTAGCAAATGTCCCGAAACTCCAAAACCAAGAAGAGGAGCATTGGTCCTCACTTAAGAACAAGGCACTCCACTTCTTGAACATTAAAACAGGGCTTGGGAACCATCTTTTTAGGGAGTTTAAGACGGTGAGACGGGTTGCTTTTGTAGGCCACTCTCAAAAAGGTTTGGATGGAGATTGTGTCGTGTTAAGTTTCAGGTCCCTGTATATGGTTCGGCGTATTTTGGACCAGGCAGCCCTCCTAGGATCATTACTGAGGTCATTAGTGTTCTCCCGTTGGGATATTTCTACCGTCCTGACACACATCAAAGGGCAATAAGGGTGAGGCCAATATGGAACTGGCCAGGATTTACTAATAGTCCAATCCCGATGGCTAATAGATTTGAGGTGCTCAGCACACTGGACGTAAATGATTGACTGCCCCTTAAAACAGACTTCAAAATTTCAGGGGAGAGTATACCCCAAGGTCCTAGACAGAACAAAGTTATAAAGGTAATATTAATAATAATCATATTAGGGTAGATTATTTAGGAGCGGTAATTATTCCAAATACAGTTTTAAGGTCTGTTACATCCCCAACATCAGGTTTAACTGTTCTAAATGTAACCCCTGGCGCAAGTGGGCACCTGCAACATAGTAATCTCAGTTTTGGCTGTACAGAATCATCCTTGGTTTCATGGAACATTGCAGGGTTAAGAAGTAAACACACATCCCTCGACTGGCTTACATTTATAGATAAAAATAATTTCATATTATTTCAGGAAACATGGCTAGTGGAACCGGAGTATAGACAAGGTTATTTAATTTTTTTTAAGCCCGCTACTTCGAGTTTGCGGGGTAGACCGATGGGGGGTTTAACAACCTGGGTGAGAAAGGAAGACAGTTACAAAGTCAAACATTTGGACTCTGAGAGTAGCGATATTCTAATAATCAAAATTCAAAGTCCAGAGTCTAAGGATCTTTTCAATTTTAATATTTATGCAAGGGGTAAGCCTGGGGGTAAAGCCTCGGACACCACTGCTTTGTTAGATTCGTATCTTGACTTCTATAATGGAAAGGGGAACATTTTAGTAGTGGGAGACTTTAATTGCTGTTTTGAACCGTTAGATAGCAATGACATAGACCTTACCCTGGAGGAAGACCGCTCTTGGGACATCCCACAATTGTCCCTACCTCCAATTAAGAAGTGGTCAGAGGCCGCACTCCAGCTTAAAGTCTTACGTCTGGAACAGGGATTAAGGGCTGTGAATGGAAGAACGGAATCTGATAAGCAGGGAGCTCCCACTTTTAACAACGGATTGCGTAATAGTCGTATAGACTACATTCTCTCTAATAAAGAAAATTGGTTTTCTATTAAGGACATGGTTGTTCTGGAAAGAGTGGAAAGCGACCATAATACGCTTGTATTGTCCTTCCAGCTGTTTGGTTGTCTCCCTCCAGAAGCCTGTTCAGAGGGAATTGATACTTTCCTCACTAATGATACAAGGACAGTAAAATGGTCAAACTGCCTCCTTAAAGAGGATCTTTTAGTAGCGATGAGGGAGCTGGCCGTTTTAGGCGACAGCAGACCTCCAGAAATGTGTCACACAGCAGGATATGGTGTCTAAAGTTATTCCCATCCATACTAATTCTTTTAATAAGCTCAACTTGAAGAAAAGGCCTAAATCTAGGGAGGAAACTTGGTATGGGAAACCATGCAGGGATGCTTACAAAGCCTTGGCTAAGGCAATAAGAACTAAAGACAGGGACAGGATTAAAAATGCCTGGGTGGCGTACAAGAAAGTGCAACACGATGCAAAATGGGCTTGGGATGAACAGCACTGGATGGAGCTGTATCACGCCAGTAAAGATAGGAATATGGGTACATTTTGGGATTTGGTTAAATGGGGGAAGGAGCATCCTAGGGAACAACCCCTTAACCATGTCTCACCAGATCTGTGCGTAACGCACTTTACGACCCAGTTCACCCCCCCGGCTCTTGATATAGAGCTGTGCCCTGACCTGCCGAACATCCCCAAAGATATTATACCCCTACACTTTAGCAAAACAGAGGTAGAAAGAACACTCATCACTGTCCCAAAGGGTAGAGCGCCCGGGTTGGACTGTGTACCAGCTGATTTGTTCTTGCATTTTTAGGGAAGTGTGGGTGCATTATATTCTGTCCCTTGCCAATGCTATTGCAAAAGGTTCTCCCATACCAGATACATGGAAGGGTGCTGAGATTATCCCGATTCATAAGAAGGGGGATCGCTCAGACTCAGGAAATTATAGGCCTATAAGCTTAATCGATTGCATCCAGAAGGTGATAGCTAGGCTCGTTTTGACCAGAATCCAAGGTTGGATTGAGGAGGAGGACATTCTGTCTCCGCTCCAGGCTGGGTTCCGCTCACATACGAGCACTATTGATCAAGTTTTTAGATTCGTTTTAATTTATTGGCGGGTGGTAATACTTAGTGGAGGCCCGCTTTTTGCAGCATTTGTTGACCTTAAGTCGGCTTTTGATTTAGTGTTGTGTGCTAAGATGAGTGTCTTTGCTGAACAGGTTATGCCTCTGGATGTACTAGCTTTTTTAATTAAACTTCATGACGCAATCTTTGCATAAGTTCGCTGGGGACAGCAAGGAAAAGTAATGGATAGGTTTCCCATCTCCATGGGGGTATGACAAGGGTGTGTACTAGCACCAACACTCTTCTCGCTGTATATTAACAGGTTGATCCAGTATTTTAAGAATCATCCTACTGACGCTCCCAAATTGGATGGCAAGCTGATCCCTCTGCTTATGTTTGCAGATGACACCTTGTTAATTTCCAAAACGCAGCATGGCCTTCAGAAGGCTATAGCGAGTTTCGAGGTGTTCTGCAAGGACTTCGGTCTTACCATTAATGTGAACAAGACAAAGTTTATGGTGCTGCACAAGCACAAGCTTGTAAGAGGGAGGGTGGCTATGAATGGTGTTATGCTAGAACAGACCCAAGTCTTTTCTTACATTGGTATAACTTTGGGTTCCAAACTAGACTGGAGATCTCATATTAATCAGCTGGCTACCAAACAGGCACAACTAGCTGGTGCCCTAACAAGGGAACTCCGCCTCTCAGCTACAAAACCTATTGCCCCAGCGCTCAAAATTTACAGTACTAAAATCAGCGCGTCAGTCCTTTATGGGGCAGAACTATGGGTGTTTAGCAATTTAGCATCACTAACAAGCACCCAAAACAAGTTTATGAGGGGAATAACTGGCCTTCCACCATCCACGCCATTACTGCCCCTCCTCTATGATTTGGGATGCCCGCGACTAGAGGACGTAGCACGTTTTAGACCCGTGGCTTACTGGAGGAGACTGTGGGTCACCTCAGAGATCTCCCTGTACGCTCGGGCTTTCCTCGAAGTTAGAGATGCTGATAGCGCCCGCAGAATTCCCTGGATGAGAGAGGCCAGGGCAGTCTGTACTGCCATGGGTTTGAGTACATTGTGAGAGAATCCTACTCTTAATCCTTTTCCGCCCAGATAGAGATGGGGAAAATAATAATACTGTAAAAATGGTCAGTGGGGAAAAAGAACCACCTGCAAAATGTGTATATCAATTAAAAGACTGTGATGAGTCTGCCAAACCCAGCTATCCCAAATGTACTGTACATATTGACAATAAGCCCATAGAAATGTACGCAGACTCCTGTTCCCCTTTCATTCTCATCAATACCACAGACTTTAAGAAATTCTTGTGTGGCATGAAGTTAGAGTTAAGACCATGTCAGACGAAGCCTTCCTCGGAGTCTGGATGCGATGACAAAAGGGCCCACCTCTCGATACCTTCAACTCTGACTGTATTACTTACACAGAGTATTGAAGTGATCAAGCAGGGGGGAAAGGGAATTAGGATGGGGAACAGCTGGGAAGGAGAACTGCAAAGGAAAAGTTAACTACAAATAACAAACAATAATGCAATTTGCCTTTTGCGTGATAACGCCACTCAGAATGTGTCTATACATTCTTGCTCAATATTGACCACATTAATGAGGCTTTGTTTCACTTTGAGTGCATAGAATAATACGCTTTTTTGAATAATGCTGCCCAACACTTAACTCTAGTATCAGCAGATTCTTCTCACTAAATGGCTAACGTAGCATTAGACTTAAACTAACCAAGATTTCTATTGTAGTATAACATGCGCACAAAATCCACTCAGTTTAGCATCAGATACATGTGGTCCATAAATTGGGTTCTGATTTCTCAGGTTATTTGGATATAAACATTAGCACTATAAAACATCTGTCAAAACTTAATTAAACACACTGGTCCACAAGCCAAAATACGCTTTAACAATCACAGCACTCTCTGGACTGATATGTGCTCAGGTAAGCAAAAGTATAAGCTGGTCAGGTCCTACCTGTAGAGTACGACCTACTCTACGCACGAAGCGATATCTGCGCTGAATGACTATAAAGGAAGCCCAGCGGAATGTTAGCCATTGTAGCAAGAGCTGACCTGGGGAATCTGACTGCTTCAGAATTAGCCTCCGTCTCTGATCGTGCAAAGGCTCCTGCGAAAAAGCTGGCGCTAGAGGACTCACCACCACTGCTTTCTAAGAGCCCCAAAGCCAAGTGAAGATCAGAGCTCCTGGACTAACCTCCTTCTTCTCCTAGGACACCGAATAGTGAGCACGGGAGACTGGGCGCGGCCGGTGTCGTCACCGTAGGCACGCCCATGCCAAATCTCAAGCATCTCGCGTGAGATGCCAAATCGCACGCATCCTGAGTGGGAAAAAGTTAGTAAAGAGAACAAACATACTAGGACACATGAACATGCACAAAAAAAAGGATATGAACATAATGGAGACCACAGATTAAAATTCAACAAGGTGTGGTTTGTCTCTTTAAACATTTACGACACCACAATCCTCCAGAGGCTGCTCTATGGCTTTTACCACATAAGGGTTGATCGCACAGGAACAGGCGTATGTGCCTACAGGATGTGGCGGGCCCTAGACCGCAAGCCACCCTAGTCCTGACAGACCACCAGATATTTCACCGGAAGGGTACACCAAAGACCCCATTCCCCTCGTCGGCATGGGGTTGTGTGTGTGTGGGCTTGTGTGAGGGGTTGTGTGTGTGTGTGGGGTTGTGTGTGTTCTTCAAAGGAAGATCTACAGTAGGTAAAGTGTATGTGGTCGAGAGTGGGGCTAATCCCCTGGGCTGGCAACATCAGAAAGAACTTGGGATCATACATGACCCTAACAACAAGGACCAAGTCATTCTGGTGGAAGCTCCTAAGAGCAACAGTTCCTTACGCCATGCTTTTCCGGAGCCGTTTGCTGACCGATTAGGAAAATTGAAGGACTTTCAACATAGGATTAAGGTCAGACAAGGTGCAAAACCTGTTGTTCACAAAACCCGTCCAGTACCTCTCTTGTTGAGAGAGACCCTCCAAGCAGAATTGGACAAATTGTGTAAGATGGGAGTCATACAACCCGTAGATTCCTCAGAGTGGTTGGGACCTTTAGTTTTAGTGTCCAGAGCCAATGGGCAAGGTATCCACCTCTGCGTGGACCTGCGCAGCCTAATTGAAAATATATGGGTGGAGTGGTTTCCCCTACCCAATATAAATGAGATGTTAAGCTACATGGGCAGGGCAAAGTTCTTTTCAGTCATTGATCTCTCGATGGCTTATCACCAGGTGGAATTGTACCCGGAGTCTAGACCATTAACGGCATTTACCTCTCCCTTTGGAGCATACATGTTCATCAGGATGCCGTTCGGTCTGGCCTTTGCGGCAGCAGTTTTTCAAAAGATGATGCAACAAATCTTCAGTGGCATCAAGAATTCCCTATGCTTCCAGGACGACATACTAATGTACGGGTCAACCATGGAAGAACATGATAACGTTCTTAACGCAGTGTGCCAAAAACTCATGAATGCAGGGTTGACGGTGAAACTGGACAAGTGTAAGATCAAGGTGAGCTCAGTAGACTTCCTGGGGCACACTATTTCCCAAGAAGGTTTTAAACCTAAATACAGTTTAATACAAGCAGTTAAGGATTCCCCAATTCCAACCAACAAAGAAGAACTAAAATCCTTCTTAGGTTTGGCCGAATACATGGCCAAGTTTGTTAAGAATTTCGCTGAGTTGTGTGATGGGTTACGTGACCTCTTTAAAAAAAGTACGGAATTTACATGGGAGGAGAAACATAACGAAATGATTGATACAGTAAAAAAACAAATTCTGGATTCACCAGCCTTAGGGCCTTTTGATCACAAAAAGAGAACAATGCTAACCACTGATGCATTCAATAAAGGGCTGTCGGTGACACTATCTCAAAGAGATGAGAATGGTGGAACAATAAATGCGCTTGCCTACCGGTCCCATAGTCCCTCAGAACGCAACTCTTCAGTCATTGAGAGGGAAGCGTTAGCATGGTTCTGGGCAGTAAATCACTTCAAATTCCTCCTAAGGGGTACTAAATTCATTATACGCACGAACCACAAGCCATTAACCTTCATGTTCTCGTCAAAAAACAACAACAAATCTCCTCGTATCATGAAATTGGTTGTTAGGCATCAAGCCTCTTGCATAGATACCTGGAATCCTAAAGAAACCTTTTAGTGCTTGCTTTGTAGCAAAGAAACACTTTTAAGCAAGTCCCTAATCGCTATGACAGAGGTGGAGTTTGTTGACCTCCCCTCCTTTAAATGTCCTTGCCATCAGAAGAGGCTTGCTTGGCTTTCGGCTTCCTGAACCACGCCCCCTCCACGTCCCATCCTTCATTTTCCAGCGTTGTTTACCATCTCTCTGCGCCTGAAATCCTTTTCCCGATATTCCTTCCTTCAAACCATATGTTCCCACACCCGTAGTGCAGTCCGTGTCTGTTGGGCTGCACATGTGATTCCTGACGCGCGACCATTCTCTGTTCGTTTGGTGAGTGGTTGCGTTTTTTTTCCCTGCCGGCATCACCTTCCTGAGCTCATGACCGCGTCCTGCTTCAAGTCACACGCGGCCGCAGACAATCGGGTGATTTGTTTACACGCGCGGCCCGTGTGTAATGATTCTTGTGTTTGCAGTTATTTTGGTTACCGCGCTTCCCTTAATAATGTGACTACTAACTAATTGCCAGTGAGGCGTAATTGGGCTGCCCTTGACTTATTATGTCCTTGCCCTCTACGTGCATTTTTTTTTTGTTTGTGAAGAACTTTATTAATAACTGTTTGGAATTTAATACTGAGTTTTTTTACATTTCTTGTGCTGTGATCTTGGGAACAGACAGAGTAGTTTACTTCTCCTTATAACTAGCCTCCTGTCTTGTCTGCCTATACTTAAAGAGAACCTTTCCTGCACTGTTGTTCCCTGAGAAGATTTTTATTCGACATCTCGAGATGTCCAGCCGGTAAGTGAGAGTGTGATTTACTGTAAAGCAAGCACTAACAAGAAATAATTGTTCTACTGGGGAGAAGGAAATTTCTCAATATTTTCTTTGTTGTTCCTCTGTAGGTTCACTTCTCCTGTTCTGTGATTACCCAGAGGTAATCGGCTGGGGGATTTGAAGTTGGTTTCCTGCTTCCTTATCTCCACATCTCCATGAGCCACTCTGGGGGGTGTGAGTGTCCTGAAGGTTCTCATCCATAGACAGGCTTTAGGAAAGTGGTGAAATTCTCGTCGCTCCTGTGGATTGAGTGCACAGACATATCACAGGTTAGCGGCCTCGGCAACAGAAAGCCAAGCCCACGAATTAAGACCACCCGAACGACGATGAATACCGAAGGGGCTAGCTTTTTAATGGAGAACGCTCTTCAGAGTCCCACAGTAGAAGAGCTGGCGGCAGCCCTTATAGATCTTCAACACGAGGTAGGGAGGCTCAGAGCAGAAAACCAACAACTACATACAGAATTGGCATGACACCAACAGGTACCTAGCCGCCCTACAGGAGACAGTACACAACAGAAAAAACGCACTTACATACAACCAACCCGTTTTACTGCTCCTTCTATTACCATAGAAAATGCTACCACAAGTTCCACAAATCCTCAAGCTCTTCAAGCGTGGGTACACACACATACCCCTGTACCTTTGGCAGTACCTAAAAGGTTTTATGGCGTAGTGCCAAGTTTAGTGTTTTTATAAATCAATGCCAGTTACAATTTTTGTGTAAAGCCTCCGCCTTTCCTGATGACGCGTGGTACAAAATAGGGGGTACACCCAAAATAGTCGCTGGGACCTGGGTTATATATGGTACAGTTGCAGATGGTCTCAGTGTGAAACCATAGAAGGATATATAAAGAGTAAATTGAGATTAGGAAAGCACAAGTTAGAAAGGAATAAAGATTCAATGTTAAACAATCATATGGAATCAGACAACAATGTATGATTTACGTTATATTTTAATTTACATTGGTTCAATGTTCTTCAATTTTGACCAACAAAAAGTGTTTCCTATCCCACACCAATCCTAGCACTGCCCCTCCCTTTTTCCCTCCCTGGGGCACTTTTTGTTGGTCAAAATTGAATAACATTGAACCAATGAAAATTAAAATATAACGTAAATCATACATTGTTTCCTGATGACGCAGCCAAGGTGGCCTTTGTAATTTCATATTTAGGGGGTAATGCTGCAAGTTGGGCAGTCCCTTTGATTGAAAACAATGACCCCCTTTTGAATGACTTCGCCTCGTTTAAGGACAAACTGAAGAGTTTATTTGCCCGACACACATACGTACAAGCCAGCGATAGCGAGCTGTTAAGCTTAAAACAAGGGTCCAAGGATCTTTTGACTTACATAATTCAATTCAACAGATTAATAGTAGAGACACAGTGGCCTGAAGAGAAGAGGACATTCTTGTTCTATCAGGGATTGAATGATGATCTAAAAGTTCTTCTTTCTCAAATTGTAGATCCCCCGGAAGATTGCGCTGCTTTCATCGACCATGTGGTAAAATTAAATCATAGATTAACAGAGCGTAAGGGAGAACGATCGCGTAGTAATCTGGCTCGTTTTCTAGTAGTCCGGGGGGACAAGAAAGATGGCAAAGAAACTAAAGACACTAGCAAACCCATGCAAATAGGAAGCATAAGTCCCCCTTTGACTCCTGCAGAAAAAGAAAAGCGAAGGAAAAATAATCTCTGCCTTTATTGTGGCAAAGAAGGACACTATGCCTGGGGTTGTCCTGCCAAAATCTCTACCGCTCCTAAATCTGTAGCTGTGACTCAAGAGTGCGTTCCTTTGTCGGGAAACTTGAAGACTTGAGGGAAAAGGAGACCGTTCCTTCAAGTTATCAGTTCTGTCAGGTCTCACAAGATGTGGCCAGTATTAATGCTCCTGTAGCTCGCCATTTTACGTTATCCATTACTTTCATTGTATCTAAACAATGTAGAAAAGCTATGTCCATCCTTCTTGATTCGGGGGCGACGGGCAATTTTCTAGATATTCACACCGCTAAATCTCTTGGAATCCCCTTTCTGCTCAAAGCCAAACCAGAGCCTTTTCGGGCGGTGGATGGAACAGAACTGTCTTCTGGCCTAAAACCTATCACACTCCTGCAATGACCATGGTATTTAGCAACAGACATTCTGAAGAAATTGTTTTCGATTTGATTGTTACCCCGAATTTTGAGGCCATTCTTGGTGTCCCTTGGTTGCAAGTACACAAACCCCATATAGACTGGAATTCCCGTACACTCTCATTAAAATCTCCGTACTGTATGTTGCATTGCTAAAAGGAAGCCAAAGAATGGGAAACCCTGTTATGTTGTGCCATGGAAACAAAGGAGGAGAATCTTCCTTTCATTTACAGTGTGTTCAGGGAAGTGTTTCATGAAGTCAAAGCCACTGCTTTACCTCCTCACAGGAGTTATGATTGCCGGATCAACTAAATTCCTGGGGCGGATCTACCTGTGAGTCACGTATACGCATTGACTGAACCTGAAACAGAATACCTCCAGAAGTATATTACAGAAATGTTGGGAAAAGGGTTCATACGGCATTTCACTTCCCCTGTGTCATCCCCTATTTTCTTTATTATGAAACGTGAGGGTGGATTAAGAGCATGCCTAGATTATCGCGCGTTGAATAAGGTGACTATAAAGAACAAATATCCCCTCCCACTCATTTCAATTCTATTAGACCAAGTGTGTGGGGCCAAGATATTCACTGAATTGGACCTCCGAGGGGCTTATCATCTAATAAGAATTGAGGAGGGTGACGAATGGAAGACTGCATTCCGAACCAAGTTCGGATTGTTCGAGTACTGCATCATGCCATTCGCTCTCTGCAATGCCCCTGTGGCTTTCCAGTTTTTTATTAATGACATCCTATGCGAATATCTTGACCTATTAGTGATTGTCTATATAAACGATATTTTGATCTTGTCAAAGACTGAACAGGAACATGCAGAACACGTTAAGAAGATATTACAGAAATTGAAAGACAACCAGTTATTCGCTAAACTGGACAAGAACACCTTCCACACTAACAGAGTAAAATTCTTTGGATTTGTTATCTCTCCAGAGGGCATACAAATGGATCCAAAGAAGAAAGAAGCTCTGGTCAACTGGCCTGCTCCTAGCAATGTAAAAGAGGTTCAATCCTTTATCAGCTTTCCAAAATTTTATAGGCGCTTTATTGATCATTTTTCAGACTTGATTGCTCCCATTACAAGACTACTTCGCAAAGGTGTTCCCTTTTTATGGTCCACTGAAGCAGAACAGGCTTTTTCCCATCTCAAGACTAAATTCACTAGTGCACCCATCATTCGTCATGCCGAAAAGACACTCCTTCCAGCTGAACAAAATAATACTATTGGAGAGCGAGAACTGCTAGAAATTAAACTTGCATTTCAAGAATGGAGACACTATTTATTGGGATCTCCTCACACTATTACCATCTACACGGACCATCACAACTTACAGTTTTTTAAATCCGCCAAGGCTCTAACACCACGACAGATGAGATGGGTCCTATTCTTTAGTGAATTCGATTTTGTCATTACTTACCGTCCAGGTCCCCAACACGGGAAAGCTGATGCATTATCTAGGTTGGGACAAGACAAGAGAATACAATCAAATGAGTTTACTCCACTCATTCCTTGTCATAAGATTATAGGACTAGGTGATCTGGGTGATCACACCACTCCCTTCCTGACTTGCTTAATGACTGCCTATTCTGATATATCGCCTCTTGATTGGTTGAGGGACCCCCAACACACTATCAAAGACGGATTATATCTCCATGACAATCAAATTTATGTGCCTCTGGTATAGCTGCAACAACAGATAATTAAATGGTGTCATAATACCTCTTTAACAGGTCACCCTGGTGGAAAAAAAACAGTACAACACTGTCAAAGGTGGTTTTGGTGGAAGGGTCTGACTAAGGATATTTTGACCTATGTTCTGTTTGTGCTAGACAAAAGTCCCTACATACCGGCCCTGCTGGATTATTGCAAACTACAGACATTCCTTCAACCCCCTGCATACGATCAGTATGGATTTCATTACAGACTTACCTAGAGCACCAGGTTGTAATACTATATTAGTGATTGTAGATCTGTTTACTAAGATGGCTCAGTTTATTCCGTCGAAAAAACTACCCTAATCCAAGGAACTGGTTCAGGTGTTTATTGAACAAATAATTTGATTACATGGGGTTCCCTCTGTGATAATAACTGATAGAGGAGCCCAGTTAATTTCCCGTTTCTGGCAAGGGTTGTGTACCTCTTTGGCTGTAGATCACAGACTGTCCACTGCATACCATCCGCAGACAGATGGGCAAACTGAAAGGACCAATCAGACTCTAGAACAATACTTAAGATGTCTGTTATCAACCATCACCTCAGATTAGGTACAAGCCTTAGCTGAATTTGCATACAATAACACCACCCATTCATCCACTGGTGTCTCTCCTTTTTTCTTTGCCCATGTACATCACCCTAG
Source organism: Lissotriton helveticus (assembly GCF_964261635.1). NCBI lineage: Eukaryota > Metazoa > Chordata > Amphibia > Caudata > Salamandridae > Lissotriton > Lissotriton helveticus. The sequence continues at coordinate 1,793,527,110 of NC_136068.1, forward strand.
ATTCCTCCCTTTTCTTTTACCTCCTCACTTAGACAACATCCCTGCAAATCAAAAACATCATGCTATCCTTTCAGACATTTGGGAGGCAGCCAGAATTGAGTTACGGAAAGGTAAGGAACAATAAAGCTGCAATTTGACAAAGACCGTCGTCCTGCCCCCGAGTATAAAGTGGGTGACAAAGTTTGGTTATCTACCAAAAATTTAAGACTAGAGGGTCCCCACAAGTTACAACCCTGTTACATAGAACCCTTTGCAATCACCAAGATAATCACTCCAGTGTCTTAAGGAATATAGACCCTCACAGGATCCTGAACACCCTCCTTCTCCTATCAGGGTGGGTAAAGAATTGGAGTACAAGTAAAAAGAATCATTGATTCCCGTAGGCATAGGGGTAAGCTCCAATATTTGATTGATTGGGTTGGATATGCCCCCGAAGATAGGTCCTGGGAACCCGCCGAAAATGTACACGCCCCTGTACTTGTTCGCAGATTTCATGCCCTACATCCATCAAAACCCTGTCCTGTAAATAGACGTTTGGGAGGGAGAACTGTTAGGCATCAATCCTCTTGCATAGTTCCCTGGAATCCTAAAGAAACCTTTTAGTGCTTGCTTTGTAGCAAAGGAACACTTTTGAGCAAGTCCCTAATCGCTCTGATAGAGGTGGAGTTTGTTGACCTCCCCTCCTTTAAATGTCCTTGCTGTCAGAAGAGGCGTGCTTGGCTTTCGGCTTACTGAACCACGCCCCCTCCATGTCCCATCCTTCAGTTTCCAGCGTTGTTTACCTTCTCTCTGCACCTGAAATCCTTTTCCCGATATTCCTTCGTGCAAACCATGTGTTCCCACACCCCTAATGCAGTTGGTGTCTGTTGGGCTGCACGTGTGATTCCTGACGCGCAACCATTTTTTGTTCGTTTGGTGAGTGGTTGCGTTTTCTTTTTTCCCTGCCGGCATCACCTTCCTGAGCTCGCGGCCGCGTCCTGCTACAACTCAATCGCGGCCTCATTTGTTTTTAATGTGCGAATCCTGATGTGATTAGCGCATTACTTGGCTGTTTATTTACATGCGCGGTGCGCGTTTCACGTCCATTGTGTTGCAGACAATCGGGTGATTTGTTTACACGCGCGGTGCATGTTTAATGATTCTTGTGTTTGCGGTTACTCTGTTTACCGCGCTTCCCTCAATAGTGTGACACTACTAACTAATTGCCGGTGAGGCGTAATTGGGCTGCCCTTGACTTATTACGTGCTTGCCCTCTGCGTGCATTTTTTGTTGTTTGTGAAGAACTTTATTAATAACTCTGGAGTTTAAAACAGAGTTTTTTACATTTCTTGTGTTGTGATCTTGGGAACAGACAGAGTAGTTTACTTCTCCTTATAACTAGCCTCCTGTCTTGTCTGCCTATACTTAAAGAGAACCTTTCCTGCACTGTTGTTCCCTGAGAAGATTCTTTTTTGACATCTCGAGATTTCCAGCCGGTAAGCGACAGTGTGATTTACTGTAAAGCAAGCACTAACAAGAAATAATTGTTCTACTGGGGAGAAGGAAATTTCTCATTATTTTCTTTGTTGTTCTTCTGTAGGTTCACTTCTCCTGTTCTGTAATTACCCAGAAGGAATTGGCTGGGGGATTTGAAGTTAGTTTCCTGCTTCCTTATCCCCACATCTCCATGAGCCAGTCTGGGAGTGTCCTGACGGTTCTCATCCATAGAGAGGCTTTAGGAGAGTGGTGAAATTCTTGTCGTTCCTGTGGATTGAGTGCACAGACATATCACAGGTTAGTGGCCTCGGCAACATTGGTGCTGGAGTTGGAGAACTATTGCTTCAGAGTAGAATACTTACCTGGACCCTAGAATGTAGTTGCTAACTATTTGTCAAGACCCCCCCTCAACGTCAGTCATTGTGAGGACCAATTTGACGTGTCCAAATTGGCCACACATCTTCCATCCCTAACTAAAGAAGAATGACAATGACATGAATGTTCTCAAGGACTTGATCATCAGTGGCTTGCCTGAGAATCGTCTCAAGTCCCTGACATCATTAAAGACTTTTGGGAAGTAAGATATGAACTAACCCTCATGGCAAATAGAATATAACTCAATGGAAAGATTGTTCCACCCAAAGACCTCAGGAATAAAATAATTGACCTTGCACATGAAGGGCACTTGGGCAGGAGACTCACGAAAAACAAATGCAAAAACAACAGTTGATAGACAGAATGCAGAGCAATGTTGTACATTCACCCCAGGACAGAGATCTGGGCCTAAATCCATAGTTTTTTTACTCACCCAGCCATTCCAGTTTGAACCTAGCCATATGCAAATCACATGTAGTTGGAGCGGGTCATCTTTTGGGTCCGCTACATAGATGACCTGTTCCTTATCTGGAATGGAACTGATCAAGAATTCCGCAAGTACTTCTCCAAATTAAGCCAAAATGAAATCAGTCTGCAATTTACTTGTACAACAAATAAAAAACAAATTGACTTTCTGGACACAAAGATCTACGTAGAAAATGGTAAGATTGAGTCAACATTATTCAGAAAGAAGACTGCTACAAACAGTGTTTTACATGGAACCAGCTTCCACCCAAGGCAACTAATAAATAGTATACCTTATGGGGAATTTATGCACATGAAAAGGAACTGCTCAAAAGAAACAGATGCAGAGGAAAAAATTCAGGAAAGGAAAAGGAGGTTCAAGCTGAGAGGAGACAATGAACGCACACTGAGCAAGTGCAAAAAATTGATTGAAAAACCAAAAGTCTCCCCAAAGAAAGATCGACCACCATCTGTAACTACATATAATAAGGAAAGTGGAAGCATTGTGAATAAAATGAAAAAATACTGGCACCTTATATCAGGGGATCCCAATATAGGTGAACTAGTGGGCAATAAACCAATGGTAACCTACAAGAATATCTCCCTTAAAGATCTTGTGGTGAAAAGTCATTTTGAAACTAAACAGAAAACAGATTGGCTAACCAACCAACGGAAAAGCTTCAAACCATGCAACTCCTGCAAAGCCTGCAAAATAGCCCACAGTATGACAAGTATTTCTGAACCCAATGGAAAAGTGATGTAAATTGCTCAGAACATAACTTGCACCTCAAAATTTGTGATCTATATGATAAAGTGCAAATGCGGCATGAAATACATAGGGAGCATGACTTGCATGTTGAAAAAACGAATCTTAGAGCATATACGTGCAGTCAGGAACGCAAATATGACGTATGCCATGGCAAAACACATGAGCATGTGTTAAAAGGGAGATTGGAGGGCAATGTGCTTCTATGGGATAAAAATGATACCTCAAGGAGATCATGGTTGAGACTGTGTGAAGAAGTTACGTCAAATGGAGTCACGCTTGATCATAAGACTCCGAACAAAGTGCCAGAGATGCATAAATAACAACAGGAACTCTGTGTGCACTTGGAACAGTAAAAAAAAAAGCCAACCGTCCACTAGTGTGCAATATGTGGGACATCAATTGTAAAATGGGTACTGAACCCAGTAAATGAATAGGTAATGTACAATACATGTTTGTTTCAAAGCAACAATGTGTGAAACAGGAGGAGTGATGAATATCATATGTGTACACTAATATTGGTACTAGACTGACATATAATACACAATGTCGATGCCAGGTCTGAGAAATTATGCGGATTGTACTGTACAGCTACATTTGAACAATATATTCATCTGACAAAAAAGCGCGCTTGTCTTTCTGTTACCTGTATAAAGTTTGTTGAAATAATATAGTTAAACACTTCATATCCCATAATGCCACTTCAAGTCAAAGATGGGAGAATAAAAGGTGACATTAAAGAGGGACTTACTGACCGTGAAAAAAGCCTAGAGTGGTTGAAACGCGTTGGTGGGGTGAATGCTTATCAATAAAATAAGATAAAAACCATTCAGGAGTACCGCATCTTTTGTGACAATGTATATTAATGTGTCATAGCTAAAAGACAATGCTATTGCAGTATTATTTCTTTCTACTGCTTACGATGTACATAATATATCTTGCATACTGTCTTACCATTGTAACAGCTCATATCTCTTACACAAGAAACAAGACTGTTCAATAAATCTTTTTATTGAAACGCCCATCTATTCTTTCTGTGTAACTCTGAAGAAACTAAGCATGCACGATTAGCTGAGTGAAACTGTTATCTGTTGTTTCCACGATTCTGAGACGGGTTCCGATTCTAAAAGGGAAACAAAGTTATCATGTTTATGTGGTTGCCAGAAACTACTCCCTTCTTGTTTACAAGGAGTTTCTAGTGACCTCTGAGTTAGCTGGTAGAAAGTAAATTAAGTTTAATATACTCTATAAGGTACATAGTTCCAATGCGTAGAGCCTATTTGGGAAATAGGAGCTACACTACAATCTCCTTGTTTTATATACCCAGGCTTCTATTGCTTATAGCTGTAATCACTCTAGATCAAAGTATTCCTATGTATAGTTTTCCTTTTCGTTCTCCAAGCGCTGGTACTTTCTTTTCATACACTATTCTTTATTATTAACCAGTTTTCAATAATCTTTTTGGCAGACCCAGCCAACACATTTCCTTCTTTATAGGGACTACATAAGGGTAATTCAAATATGTTTAATTTCCATGTTATCCTTCTTTCAGGTTTCATCATTTTCAATTCGTTATAATCATGTCATTCTAATCTTGTATTGGGCAATGTGGAATTCCCGAATCACAATCCTCAGTCAGCAGGACAACCTCAGAGAGAGCATGCTGTAGAGTGTAGAAAGACATGTTCATAAACAGTACAGACAAGCTGAGAGGTCCCTGTCCAGGGCCGGGAGGCTGGAGGCCCTCTTCATAATGTTGTATGCATGCTCCTTTGGGCAGCATATGTCCAAATTTGCAAAAGTATTAAAGTAGGTCTACACAATGTATTTTATACTTTAAAGGTACACTCCCTGTACAAACTCTATAGTGCATATTATACAAATAACTTGTATTCTGTTGCATAGATGTGTGTGTGGCTTTATGTAGCCTGAAAGAGTGTCATTGCTTGGGAAGAGAGCAGTTCTTATATATCGCAGTAGATATGACAATGTCCTGCTATTTTCTACACATGTAGGACAGCACTTAAACTTTGACTACTGTATTGCTAAAAGAACTAAAAGAGCCCTTTAGTGTGGATATTCTGCCACTCTTCATTCTGAATGTAAATATTTATTTAAATCAAATTAAGGGGCATGCAAGTGTTTATATTTCAAATGTATATTTCAATGTAAGGGACACTATACGTTTAAGTTTCATACTTCTTTATTTCCAGTTCAATATATTGTATTATCTACTATTAATGTAGCTGGTAGAGTCTAATTTTAAATAAAAGATGAATGTCAGCCGATCCTAAAGTATGGCTTAGTTCTAAAAGTCAAAGCAAGAGCTGAGCCCACTCGCCATTTTCATAAGATCACAGTCTAAAGTGGTGGTAGACAGAGGGAGCATGTAGGCCTGTAGTGCAAAAAGTCAGTCAGGCATGCTACCTATCCTTCCACAACTCTTAGCTTCAATGCACATCATCCAGTTGAATTCTTACACATATCCATGACGTCTCGGCACGTCTGATCCTAGACATCTACTGCCGCAGCCACATCTCACCCCACCTGAGAGACCTGCACTGGCCCCCGGTGAACAAGAGGATAACCTTCAAGCTCCTCATCCAGGCACACAAAGCTCTCCACAACACCGGCCCAGCATACCTCGACAGATGACTCAGCCTCTACATCCCCACCCGCCAGCTCTGCTCCGCTAGCTTAGCCCTCGCCACAGTCCCCCGCATCCGAAAAATGACCGCTGGCGGCAGATCCTTTTCCCACCTCGCCGTCAAGACCTGGAACACTATTCCCACCAACCTGCGGCAGACCCAAGACCTACTGGCCTTCAGAAGACTCCTCAAGACCTGGATCTTCGATCAGTAGCAGCATCCCGCTTCACTCCCCCTCTCCCCCCAGTGCCTTGAGATCATCACAGGTATGAGTGCGCTTTACAAGTGCCTTGATTGATTGATTGATTGGTGTGTATCTCACGCCTTGCTTTTACTCTACTCATCTATTTTTTTTATACAAATGTATCTTATTTCTCCCTAATGACTTCCTCACCAGGACCTACTCTTAATTCCCCTCTCTGGACCAAGGCCCGACATGACGGAATGACGAGGAACTCTTTCCCACTCCAAAGCAGATGCTGGTGGGTCAGCGAGCAGCCGTACTATCTGAAGCTACATTTCGAGAAACAAGATCACTCCTAGATGAAGAATCGTCATCAGGCGACACAATCCAGTAAGAATCCGACAACAGCCAACCACTCTTCCCATCCATGACACCACAGACAGCAAATCACGTATTGAAGAGTTATAAGGTCAGGGCTATTTACGAGTACCAGATAAGACTATATTATACCTACTCTGCTGTGCTTAAGTGATGGTAAGACAGCTAAATACTAAGTGATGGTAAGACAGCTAAATACTAAGCGGGAGTACTGCAAGTTGAATGGTACAGGGAAGAGATTAGACAAAAAAGAACAAGAGAATGTTACATAATTTTCTGTCTTGTAAAGTGTGTGGGCTGACCGAGGGAGGTACGGGGCTAAGATCCCCCACACAGAGTAACCTCCTTTAAAGTTTATATGGCACACTTATGAAGTGATGTTACTATGAGGAGCCAGAGTCTGAGGATGATACCAACTGCTGGAGCACTTCAGTGCTGGTGCAGGAGTGGGCTGGGCCCTGGGACGGACAAGCACTCTCGATCCAAGCAAACAAGCTAGGGCTTCCTGGGTGTCCCCAGTCCCCACTAACGTACACCTTCATGGCACCTTTGGCAGCTGCATGTTCTGCAACTACATGGTTACGTTATGTTGTGAAATATGTTTTGTCAAACAATGTTCCACAGTTGGATCTAGTGGGAAGTTTGTGGGGATTAATGATGGATGTTGTATGCTTTTCATTCCAATATAATAGACCTGTCCAAAGTGGACGCACAACTGCCCTAACACAAATAGGAATTGCATATGGGGACAACTCACCAATATAACTACACCACTTGGAATATTCGTAGGATGGGATCAATTCGCAAACGGTATAGAATCCATGCACAGTTGGCTAAGCGCTGCAAAGCGCTTATAGTGTTTTTACAAGACACCCATTTGTCTGCTACAGAGGCCTCTGAACCTCAAAAGAAATGGTGGGGACAACTATTTGGTACATCGTACTCAGCATTTGTGCAGGGAGCAGCAATTTGAATCAGGGCGGGATCCCTCTCATTGCACAAGAGAAGCGTATAGACATAAATGGCAGGTACGCTCTAGTGGGTCATACTCTAGATAGCAGGCCGGTAGTGCTCGGGAGTCTCTATACCCCAAATATAGAGCAGGAGGCATTTCACACCCAGGTGGGAGAAAAACAGGCAGACTAGACCCTATACCCCTGGATCCTGGGTGGAGACTTCAGCACAGTCTTAGATGTCACATTTGACCGATCCCACCCCCCACTGTCGGGTGCAACCTCAATCCGTCAGGCTAGAGCCCTACAGACCTGGTCTCAGGGGTGGTCACTGAGAGATGCATGGTGCAGCCAAAATGAAGGCATGCGCGAATACTCCTGTTACTCACCAACCCATGAATTGCATACACAAATAGATCGCATATTCTGCAGTCCTTCACTTCTAATGCATATTCCCACACAACTTACATTAGTAAAACACTCTCAGATCACAAATCCTGATGGCGTTTTCCGAGCCACCATGTCATCGACACTTATTTCACAAAAAAAGCAGGCACAGGCTACTCCAAAATAACAGAATGGGAGGCATTCAAAGTAGTCATACACAGAACAGCGATTAGCTCGGTTGTGGGCCTGCGACAAACAGTTACTCAAGACTTGAGAAGTGTAGAAGGGACCCTGGGTACACTTGAGCGCAAAGCAGCTCAGAGCTCAGATAGTGCAAAGGATCACCAGGAAGCTTAGTCTTGAAGGAATGGTAAGCAGCTTGTTTACCAGAATGCAACCTTATAATATTGGTTAAATGAAAGGGGAGAACATGGGGGCGTGGTCAAGATGGAGGCAAGGTAGGACGCTCCTCGCTATCTCTCTCACTCGCCGCCGTTCGAAAGCACAGCCCCTGAAACGCTGAAACACTGAGATATCCCCGGGGTAATGTGGAGATCGGAAAAGGCAACCAGCAGCTCCGCGACCATTGCTAGCGGACTGAGGGCCTTGAGGCTGCGCCGCTGAGTCATCGGAAGCCGCCCCCGGTCCTTTAGATAGTAGCTGCCGCCAGCGGAGTCAAACAGTGGCCTGGCGGAGGAGCAACGTGACACAAGATACAAGCTGCGGAGCCATTGAGCTAGCTGGGGGAGCCCTAGCTGAGGTGTGAGCAGGTAAGACCCCGCTAGAGGGCAGAGTGGGCCCAACGTCGGACCTATGAGGCCTCTTCAGTGGCGTGAGCCTTACCGACGTAAGCCTCAGGAGATGCCCTGGCAACGCTGGCTGGAGGAGCCTATGCTAAACCGTATGAGAGGTGAGCATCGAATTGAGGGGGCCCCCGGATGGCTGCAAGTATGTGCGGCAGTGAGAGCAGGTGTTGCAGTGGGTAAGAGCCACAGAGTCCTAATAAGGCCTAGCACATTGTGAGTGTTGCAGTGAATAGACAGGAGGCACAGGCGGCGGGCACCTGTGAGCCAGGTTGAGGAGTCCAAACAGAGGCGTGATCAGAGCGGACGATGCCAGAGGTGCTGGATCTACGCTAGAGATGAGCAGCAGGTTGCTGAGGCCTTAATACGGCTGCGATTGCATGCTGTCAGAGAGCAAGTGAAGTAGGAGGGCCAGAGCGGCAGTGGCCTCACGAGGCCTGGGACACTGAGGCTTCACGCAGGGAGGAGAGCCTGAGCGAGGCTTGAGAACTTTACAGTGCGAGTCCACAAGTCAGCCAGAGGAGAGACTGAACCAGCTTTAGACGTACCAGGCAGTGGTCAGTGGGCAGCAACTGGTTGCATCAGACACTCCCAGAGCGGCCCCAGCAGGGACTAATGAGAGTTCTTGGGATCATAACAGGCAGGAGTTTGCACCTGGTGGTCTACGTTTGGAGCGCATTGGGCATCAGAACGATTAACCCTCGTGTTGGCATTAGGGGAGCAGCCTGGAGCCCTGAGGTAGGAGGTATTGCTGACTCATAGCTTCATCTCAACGTCACTGTGAGGGAGAGCATGGCTGGGAATAAGTGCCTTACCCTATGCAACGGCCGCTGGCAAGGGGAAGAAAGATCGCTCCCTCAAGGATATGCTTCAGTAGCCAAACCACGGGTGGTGCAATGTCAGAACAGCAATCTATGGAAGAAGCGCTGCACACCCCAGTTACCACCATGACGGAAGAGCCCGTGACCTGGTGTGAGAAGTTGGCCTGATATATGATGTTTCCAATTCTGGAACCACCTTGTATCAGTCCAAACAACCCTTATGGTGTCTGGTTGTAAGTCAACCTTATTAGACAAGCTATCCTAGGGGTAGCATGGACTAAGCAGCCTAAAGGCTTAACTTAAGATGTCGTGTTAAGCGAGCTGTTTTACCACATACAATCCTGTAATATCAAATGAAAGGACACCACACAAGTATATATTATAAAAATATATGTATTTATTACTAAAAACAATCCCCAGTATTCTTTATGAACAAAGGGGCACAAGCGTTAAATCAAAAGCACAGTATAACATACAAAGTTGCACAATTTTGGATGAGGCCTAGGGACCACTCAAACCATATACTAAAAAAATGGTATAAGTGATACCAATCGATCAGTGGTTAGGCCTAGGGCCTAGGGAATCGCTGGGAGCAGTCGGGACTAGCAATGCTGAAGTCGGGAAAAGCCCGCGGGATTCGGGTGCAGCACGTAAAGTGCTGCTTGCACCAATGTAAAGTCAATGGTGCGTAAAAGTTACAAAGTTAGAGTTTAAGGACACTTCCGCTGAACCTAGAGGAACAAAACTTAAGACACAGACCCTAGAGGTGTGTACCAGTGTGGGAACACCGGCGTTGCAATGTTACCTCACCCACAGAAAGTGGGTGCACAGGGTCGAAGTTGAGTCGGGTTTCGTCACGCAGGCTCTTGGTGCTTGGAGCTGAAAGGGCTGCAGGCGAGGTGAAAGAGAAGTGTCCGGTGGAGTCCAAGGGTGGACTCAAGTCGAAAAGTACCTGAAAGCAGAGGGGACAGAGTCTGGGTCACTCAGCAGTGACCAGGGTGGAACCAGGATGGAACCAGGCAATGTCGGGCGCAATCGGGTGGCTGTCGAGGAGCTTCTCTCCGCTGTCACGTGGGCTCTGGGGCATGTACGACGTCCAGGAGCGGGTCACGATCTGTCCCACGCAGGCTCTTGCCGTCGGCGCTGTCGGCTTCAAGATTGGCGCAAACAACACTTGGCAAAAGCAATCCACGCGAAACCGGGAGATTGCTTCTCACTCGAACCAGGAGGGTCAGAGTGGGGGCTCCTTTTCAGGGGAGCGGGTGCAAATCTGGAGCAACCAGAATCGCATGTCGAATTTCAAGTTTTGTCGGTACAGGTGCCACAAGCCGGCTGGCAAGTGACCGGACCAACGCGTTGAGCCAAAAGAAGCAGAAGGGCCCCACGCAGCACTCGTCGAGTGTGGAGGGCTGAACTTCGGTGCAAGAGTGGCTCAGGGTTGGGGCTTCTCAAACCCCGGTGTACAGCTTCGAGGGTCACTCGTGGGCTGCACGGTCAGCGTCTCGTGGTCTTTCCAAGATGGCGTGCCCCACGCTTCCGGTCGCCTCCACGGGTCTCAGCTCTGCAGGGACTGTGGATCGGGCTGTTGGAAGGCAGGCAAGCTTGATCTCGTTGATCTCTGTCGCTCGAGTTCCGGCGGGAACTGCAACAAAGCAGACGTCGAAGGCTGGATGGTGCCTGTTTGCACAGGGTGGTCACTCCTTGACCACAAGGGAGATTCTTCAGTCTTCTACGTTGAGTAGGATGTCGAAGGGTGCAGAGTTTCGTTTCTTATGTTTCATCAGGATAATCTGAAGTGCATTGGCACTGCTCCCATTCTTATACCAATCTAGGGGGCTGGATTACCTGCTAGGTCCCCTCCTATGGGTGGGACCCAGGAAGTGGGTGGATACACCCCCTTCCTTTGATCCTGACTGCGCTGGGACGGGGGCTGGAGTGCCCCAGAACCGGTTTGGCCGGATTATGCAAGGGGCAGCCTTGTGCTCCCCATGCAGTGTCTGGTTTCTTTCAAACCTCCCTGCTACAATCCACTATCTCCTGTCTGAGGGGGTGTAACACCGCCCTGCGACAGGAAACCCTTTGTCCAGGCCCCCTTGGCTGAGTTTCGGTCAGCTGCAGGGGGTCAGACCTGTGTCTGTGGCAGAAGTATCCATTTTGTGGATGTGAGGCTCTTTTAAAATTAACCGCATTTCAGTAAAGTAACATGTCTTCTCCCTCTAGAGGGGTGGAATGCTATCCCCGTCGCCAGAACTGGCGAGGGGATAGTATTCCAAATCGTATGACACCTTACACGACATGTTTTGATAAAGCCAAACCAAAGTTGCTATATAACCGCGAGGATTATAATGCACTTAACAGTATATGGTATGGCCTTATCCTGAAACAGCTTAGGGAGTTGTTCCCGACAGCTGCAGACAGGCTCAGCTCATGCTAGAGCTCCATCTCACATTAAACCACGCACTCTGCCTCCAGGATTGATGAGGCCTTCCATAGGAGTGGCTCACAGGTTTATATGTGTCCAGATATAGGTTTAGATATAGGTATACTATACCTAAGCAAGGGGTGATTACACCACCTTGCCCCAGCTGAGTGATCAGCCAGTTGTGTCAATTTAAGAACCAGCCAGGGGTGGCAAAAGATATGCTGCAGCCCCTGGTAGGCCTTGATGGCACCTATGCCCTGAGCACCTAGCGTGCATGGTACAGGGGCTGACAAGGAGTCCATTTCCAATTGTGGTATGTACCTATAGCACATGTATTATTAATTTAGAGAGAGAACAGCAGGCTGGGGGTCTGATTAGCAGGCCCACAGCCTCAGTTGTCGAAAACCAGTGAAGCAAAAAGCAAAAATGTGGGGTGACCATAGGATAGCAGACCCTACTCTCCTACACAACCCCCCCCCCCAAACGCAGGGACATTAAACTAACCTTGACCAGATAAGTCTTCATGTTCTAAGTGGAAGTACCTGGAGAGACCATCTGCATTACCATGGTCAGTCCCTGGGCGGTGCTCCACTGTAAAGTCCATCCCCTCTAGGGAAATGGACCACCTGAGCAGTTTGGGATTTTCACCCTTTATCTGATTTAGCCACAAGAGGGGCTTATGGTCTGTCTGAACTAGGAAGTGAGTTCCAAACAAGTAGGACCTCAACTTCTTCAGGGCCCAAACCACAGCAAAGGCCTCCCTCTCAATGGCTGACCAACGTTTCTCCCTGGGGGTCAGCCTTCTGCTAATAAAAGCAATGGGCTGGTCTTGACCATCTTGATTAAGTTGTGAAAGCACAGCTCCCACCCCCAACTCAGAAGCATCTGTCTGTACAATGAACTGTTTGGAGTAGTCAGGACTCTTCAGGATAGGTGCAGAGCACATGGCCTTCTTCAGGTCATCAAATGCCTTCTGACAGCCAACTGTCCACTGAACCTTTTTTGGCATCTTCTTGGATGTCAAGTCATTTAATGGTGTCACAATGGACCCATAATTTTTCACAAACTTTCTGTAATACCCAGTCAGGCCCAAGAAGGCTCTGACTTGTGTCTGGGTAACTGGAGGAGCCCAGTCCTGTATGGTCTGGATTTTGCTCTCCAGTGGTTGAACCTGACCCCCACCTACTAGGTGGCCCAGGTACACAACCTTACTCTGCCCTATCTGGCACTTAGTAGCCTTGATAGTCAGGCCTGCCTTTTGCAGGGCCTCCAGAACCTTCTTCAGGTGGATCAGGTGATCCTCCCAGGTGGAGCTAAAGACAGCAATATCATCTAGATATGCTGCACAAAAGTCATCCAACCCAGCAAGGACTTGATTCACCAACCTTTGGAAGGTGGCAGGTGCATTCTTCAAACCAAAGGGCATCACCACAAACTGATAATGTCCACTGGGGGTAGAGAATGCTGTCTTGGCTTTTGACTCCTCAGCTAGTCTGATTTGCCAGTAGCCAGCTGTCAAATCAAATGTGCTCAGAAACTTGGCAGAAGCCAATCTGTCAATGAGCTCATCTGCTCTTGGAATGGGATGTGCATCTGTCCTAGTGACAGCATTGAGGCCTCTGTAGTCCACACAAAACCTCATTTCTCTCTTTCCATCTTGGGTATGAGGTTTTGGCACAAGGACTACTGGGCTGGCCCATGGGCTCTCTGATGGCTCAATCACTCCAAGCTCCAACATCTTTTGCACCTCAGCCTTGATACAATCCCTGTGGTGAGTTACAACGGGGTAGACCCTAAGAACTCTCTGACCTGGGTCAGTTAATCAGGTACATGTAGAGGTGGTCGGAGTCTAATATAAACAGTAGCAAAATATCTCAAAACATCACAAATTTTTCAGTAAATCAATCTCATTACATCCACGCCATAAATGTCACTCGAAATAAAACAGGTTCATACATTCGGTGCATATTTATTTTGCACAGGATAATTTATAGAAAGCGTAAATTCCAAAACTTTAAAGTATAAGATATTGCAATTAATGCATTGACAATATAAATGAAATTAGAAAGAGCACATTTCTATAGAATAAGCACATTCAGGTATGTCAACGCGCTCACAGTGCATAGAGAAAGGGTATTGAGAAGGGATGGGTGTGTGGGAGTAGAAGTGGGGACCGGGTAAAGGTGGTGTGACTGAGTTATAATCACAGTGAGAAGTAAAAGCCTTTACAGTCTATATACAGATCAATGGGTTCCAAGATAATCTCAAGTATAGGTTCCGTGATCATCCATTATTGAGTCCTATGCTTGGAAAGATAAACAGTATCGGTTGTCGACGTTTCGACCCCTGAAGGTAAGGGTAATTCAGAACCTCAGGCTGGGGTCTTCATCAGGCCGTGTGGTGTGGCAGGAGCGCTTTTCATGGGTCCGTGTGGACCTTGAGCTTGGGACCTTCCAGGGTTCCTAATTTGTATGGTCAGCTGGGAGCTTTTCAAAATCCGGTTCAGTTATGTAGGATTCTTTGGCCAACCGGACCAGCCGGTCCTTGGAAGAAATCCGTATGTCTCTTTCTTTTTGCAGGGCTGGTCTATAACGCACGTCTCCTCCGGCTGTCAGCAACGAGACAGCCGGAGGAGACGTGCGTTATAGACCAGCCCTGCAAAAAGACAGAGACATACGGATTTCTTCCACGGACCGGCTGGTCCGGTTGGCCAAAGAATCCTACATAACTGAACCGGATTTTGAAAAGCTCCCAGCTGACCATACAAATTAGGAACCCTGGAAGGTCCCAAGCTCAAGGTCCACACGGACCCATGAAAAGCGCTCCTGCCACACCACACGTCCTGATGAAGACCCCAGCCTGAGGTTCTGAATTACCCTTACCTTCAGGGGTCGAAACGTCGACAACCGATACTGTTTATCTTTCCAAGCATAGGACTCAATAATGGATGATCACGGAACCTATACTTGAGATTATCTTGGAACCCATTGATCTGTATATAGACTGTAAAGGCTTTTACTTCTCACTGTGATTATAACTCAGTCACACCACCTTTACCCGGTCCCCACTTCTACTCCCACACACCCATCCCTTCTCAATACCCTTTCTCTATGCACTGTGAGCGCGTTGACATACCTGAATGTGCTTATTCTATAGAAATGTGCTCTTTCTAATTTCATTTATATTGTCAATGCATTAATTGCAATATCTTATACTTTAAAGTTTTGGAATTTACGCTTTCTATAAATTATCCTGTGCAAAATAAATATGCACCGAATGTATGAACCTGTTTTATTTCGAGTGACATTTATGGCGTGGATGTAATGAGATTGATTTACTGAAAAATTTGTGATGTTTTGAGATATTTTGCTACTGTTTATATTAGACTCCGACCACCTCTACATGTACTTGATACAATCCCTGACATGGTCAGGTTGCCTGTAGATCTTATTCTTGACAGGCAGACTGTCACCAGTGTCCACCTCATGAGTGCACCAGTTGGTCTGGCTGGGTGTGAGTGAAAACAAGTGTCTGTGGGCTTGCAAAACCTGTCTGCAGTCCATCTGTTGCTGGTCAGTGAGGCTGCCTGCCAAGGCTACTCCATCAACTGAACCATCATCAGGGTTCTGAGAAAGCAGGTCTGGGAGAGGGTCACTCTCTTCCTCCTGTTCCCCATCTGTGGCCATGAGCAAGCTCATGTCCTCCCTGTCCACAAATGCTTTCAAACGATTCACATGGAGCACCCTGTGGGGGCTCCTAGGGGTTCCAAAGTCAACCAAGTAGGTGACTTCTCCCTTTTTCACAATGATAGGGTAGGGTCCAGTCCATTTGTCCTGGAGTGCTGCTGGGGCCACTGGCTCCAACACCCACACCTTCTGCCCTGGCTGGAACTCAACCAGAACAGCCTTTTGGTCATGCCAAGCTTTCTGTAATTCTTGACTGGCCTCCAGGTTTTTGGATGCTCTTTCCATATACTCAGCCATCCTGGAGCGGAGACCAAGTACATAGTCCACTACATCTAGCTTAGGCTTTTTGAGAGGTAACTCCCATCCTTCCTTCATCAAACATAGTGGACCCCTCACAGGGTGGCCAAACAAAAGTTCAAAAGGGCTGTAGCCAACCCCCTTCTGTGGGACCTCTCTGTAAGCAAAGAGCAAGCAGGGTAAACGAATGTCCCATTTCCGCCTAAGCTTCTCTGGTAATCCTTTTATCAATCCCTTGAGGGTCTTGTTGAATCTCTCCACAAGCCCATTGCACTGTGGGGGATAGGGTGTGGTAAACTTGTAGTTTACTCCACATTCCTTCCACATTGCTTTCAGATAACTAGACATGAAGTTAGTACCTCTGTCTGATAATACCTCTTTTGGAAAGCCCACTCTTGAGAAAACTGCAATGAGGGCTTTTGCCACCACAGGTGCTGTGGTGGTCCTCAGGGGAATTGCTTCTGGGTACCTGGTGGCATGATCCACTACCACCAGTATAAATCAGTTCCCAGATGCTGTTTGAGGATCCATGGGACCCACAATGTCTATTCCAACACGTTCAAGGGGTACCCCCACCACAGGTAGTGGTATTAGGGGGGCCTTTGTTGTGCCACCTGACTTACCACTGGCTTGGCAAGTGACACAGGAGCGACAAAACTCCTTGACATTTTCTGACATATGAGGCCAGTGAAAGTGTGAAACAAGCCTGTCCCACGTTTTGTTCTGGCCTAAGTGTCCTGCCAGGGGGATATTATGGGCCAAGGTAAGAAGGAACCCCTAAACTTCAGAGGTATGACCAACCTCCTGGCTGTACCAGGCTTGGGGTCTCTAGCCTCTGAGTAAAGGAGTCCATCATCCCAATACACAGTATGGGTACCTTGGGCATCCCCTGCAGCCTCAGCAGCAGCCTGCTGTCTGAGGGGTTCAAGTGAAGGGCAACCTAATTGAGCTTGCCTCAGGTCTGCCCTTGAGGGTCCCCCTGTCGCCAGAAACTCAACCTGGTCAGGTTCAAGTTCCTCAGAGACAGTCTCCTCTTGGACTGCAGAATCAGTTTCCTGTGAAACCTGATCCTCAACCTGGGGCAAGGTGGAAGGCTCAGCCTTTCCTCTCTTGCTCCTTCTCTTGGGTTGTGGTTGGTCTATTGTTTCAAGATCCACCACTGGTTCAGGAAGGCACTTCTTAGCCTGAGACCTTGTCACTGCAAGGACATGAGCTGTAATCCCTAGCATTTCTGCATGAGTCCTGTACTCCACTTCTGACCAAACTGAGCTTTCAAGATCATTGCCTAACAGACAGTCTACTGGGAGGTCTGCACTCACAACAACTTTCTTTAGGCCATCTACCCCTCCCCAGGAGAAGTTCACAAGTAAAGTAAAGTCCACATTTGTAAAGCGCACAATCACCCGTAAGGGTCTCTAGGCGCTGGGGGGCCGTCGGGAAGATTAAGCGAGCTATTGCCCAGAGTCACATGGTGCTGGGCTAACCTGCCGCCGGAGCCGGGGATCGAACCGTGGTCCCCAGATTCCAGCGTCAGTCGCCCTGGCCGCGGCGCCACACCTCTCCCTATGGGAAGTAGTGGAGTTGCTTGCATTGGTCACTATGGGAAGTAGTGGAGTTGCTTGCATTGGTCACTAGGTAACTTTCACCTAGTACAATCTGTCCAGGGTACACAAAGTCAGGTGTCACCATTGTGACACTGGCACATGTGTCCCTGAGCCAGTTTCTCATTGATTAAAGGCGTCTGCCTATATTTGCCCAGGTTACTGGGACTCACTGTAGTGGACAAAGCTAAGTCCACATCATATAGGAGAACTGCCTGAGTAGGGATTCTGACTAGGCCAGATCCTACTTCAGTACCCAGGGTTAACCCTACTACACCCTTTGGCTGTGTTCCACCACTGCTTACTGTACTAGGGGGTGCAGGTGCTTTAGGAGCTGCAGTGGTGGGGACTGGATTTGTCTTGGTGCATTCACTGCCCCAGTGTGAAACTGATTTACAGTTATTACACCAAGGTTTCTTTGGGCCATTATTCTTCTTTTTCTTGTTTCCATTTTGGGGACCACCCTCCTTATTATTAGTTTGGGGGCCTGAAGACTTCTGGTCCTTTTCTTTATCTTTCTGATTCCCACCCTTCTGGTCTGTTTTCTTCTGGTCACCACCTTGGTTCTGGGGTTTCTGCTTAATCCTTGTTCTGACCCACTTGTCTGCCTTCTTTCCCAATTCTTAGGGAGAGGTCAGATCAGAGTCAATAAGGTATTGATGCAACAGCTGGTTTGTACAGTTATTAAGGATCTGTTCTCTCATGATAAGATTGTACAATCCTGTATAGTCTGAAACTTTACTTCCCTGCAACCAACCCTCCAGAGCCTTAGTGGCACAATCCACATAATCAGTCCAGTCCTGCGTCTGTGCTTTTTGGGTGTCTCTGAACAACAACCTGTATTGCTCAGTGGTTAGGCCAAACCCTTCAATAAGAGCACTCTTCAGGACAGAGTAGTTTTTGGCATCCTCAGGTCTAACTGTGAGGAGCCTGTCCCTCCCTTTCTCTGAAAAGGAGTACCATAAAATTGCAGCCCACTGATCCTGAGGAACCTGCTGTACCGTGCAGGCTCTCTCAAGAGCAGTCATCCATTTGTGGATGTCATCCCATTCCTTGTGGGGGGCCACAATTTTTGTCAGGTTTCTATTATCATAGCTCCTGTCTTTTTCTCTAGGAAATATGCTGCCACCAGTGGCATCTAAGCCACACAATTTCTGCTCTCTTGCCAAGGCAAGTCTAGCTTGAGCCAGGGCTACCTCCTCCCTCTCTATTTGGAGTTTGACAGCCCTCATCCTGGCCCTATGCTCTTTTCTCTGAGAGGGAGTCATTCCTCTCTGAGATTCTCTTGAGGCACTAGAAATATGAGAGTCCCCTGATGGAGATCTCACCCTTCTGTTGCCTGGGAGAATGTGGTTTTGGGATCTGGGGAGGTGCTGGCCCTCTCAATTCCCAAGTAGGTTTAAGTTGGCCTGGTTAAGCCTGGCAACTATAACCTGGCTACCCCTCTGATCCTGATCTTCAGGTTCATCTAAGTCTGAACCATCCTCCTCCTCTTCTTCTTCCTCCTCTGGAGTGGTATCAGCTACAGGGGGGTTCACTCCATCTCCTGACTCTAAGGGAACTGCATTCGCCTTTTCCAAGTCATCCTGTTCTAGAATGGCTATCAGGGAAGGACTGGTGGGACTTCTGCCCCTTTTTAACCCTCTTGAGATGCACAAGGCAACCAAGTCTTTGTGGGTTAGTTTGTCATAGCTGGAAGTTGCCTTGGTAAGGTCAACTGTCACAGAAACAGACCCTGAGGCTTTTCCTGTGTCAGACATGACTCTAGTGTGGTGTAAGTGATGCAACTACCTACACTAAGTGTTTCCCTACTGTACCTTACTAGTGAGTTGTAGTCAGGGTGTGCTAATCCCTTTAATCTACAACTACTAAGTTCAGTAGAACTTAAATACGCTAAGCTTTTGATTTATATGTACCTAGAGGTACTTGATGTGATCTTTCAATTTGATAAAAAGATTGCAATGGTAAAACAACAGCAAGCTCAAATCCGCACCGCTGCTCACCAATGTGAGAAGTTGGCCTGATATATGATGTTTCCAATTCTGGAACCACCTTGTATCAGTCCAAACAACCCTTATGGTGTCTGGTTGTAAGTCAACCTTATTAGACAAGCTATCCTAGGGGTAGCATGGAATAAGCAGCCTAAAGGCTTAACTTAAGAGGTCGTGTTAAGCAAGCTGTTTTACTACATACAATCCTGTAATATCAAATGAAAGGACACCACACAAGTATATATTATAAAAATATATGTATTTATTACTAAAAACAATCCCCAGTATTCTTTATGAACAAAGGGGCACAAGCGTTAAATCAAAAGCACAGTATAACATACAAAGTTGCACAATTTTGGATGAGGCCTAGGGGCCACTCAAACCATATACTAAAAAAATGGTATAAGTGATACCAATCGATCAGTGGTTAGGCCTAGGGCCTAGGGAATCGCTGGGAGCAGTCGGGACTAGCAATGCTGAAGTCGGGAAAAGCCCGCGGGATTCGGGTGCAGCTCGTAAAGTGCGGCTTGCACCAATGTAAAGTCAATGGTGCGTAAAAGTTACAAAGTTAGAGTTTAAGAACACTTCCGCTGAACCTAGAGGAACAAAACTTAAGACACAGACCCTAGAGGTGTGTACCAGTGTGGGAACACCGGCGTTGCAATGTTACCTCACCCACAGGAAGTGGGTGCACAGGGTCGAAGTTGAGTCGGGTTTCGTCATGCAGGCTCTTGGTGCTTGGAACTGAAAGGGCTGCAGGCGAGGTGAAAGAGAAGTGTCCGGTGGAGTCCAAGGGTGGACTCAAGTCGAAAAGTACCTGAAAGCAGAGGGGACAGAGTCTGGGTCACTCAGCAGTGACCAGGGTGGAACCAGGATGGAACCAGGCAATGTCGGGCGCAATCGGGTGGCTGTTGAGGAGCTTCTCTCTGCTGTCACGTGGGCTCTGGGGCATCTACGAGGTCCAGGAGTGGGTCACGATCTGTCCCACGTAGGCTCTCGCCGTTGGCGCTGTCGGCTTCAAGATTGGAGCAAACAACACTTGGCAAAAGCCATCCACGCGAAACCGGGAGATTGCTTCTCACTCAAACCAGGAGGGTCAGAGTGGGGGCTCCTTTTCAGGGGAGCGGGTGCAAATCTGGAGCAACCAGAATCGCAGGTCGAATTTCAAGTTTCGTCGGTACAGGGGCCACAAGCCGGCTGGCAAGTGACCGGACCAACGCGTTGTGCCAAAAGAAGCAGAAGGGCCCCAGGCAGCACTCGTCAAGTGTGGAGGGCTGAACTTCGGTGCAAAAGTGGCTCAGGGTTGGGGCTTCTCAAACCCCGGTGTACAGCTTCGAGGGTTACTCGTGGGCTGCACGGTCAGCGTCTCGTGGTCTTTCCAAGATGGCGTGCCCCATGCTTCCGGTCGCCTCCACGGGTCTCAGCTCTGCAGGGACTGTGGATCGGGCTGTTGGAAGGCAGGCAAGCTTGATCTCGTTGATCTCTGTTGCTCGAGTTCCGGCGGGAACTGCAACAAAGCAGACGTCAAAAGCTGGATGGTGCCTGTTTGCACAGGGTGGTCACTCCTTGACCACAAGGGAGATTCTTCAGTCTTCTACGTTGAGTAGGATGTCGAAGGGTCCAGAGTTTTGTTTCTTATGTTTCATCAGGATAATCTGAAGTGCATTGGCACTGCTCCCATTCTTATACCAATCTAGGGGGCTGGATTACCTGCTAGGTCCCCTCCTATGGGTGGGACCCAGGAAGTGGGTGGATACACCCCCTTCCTTTGAACCTGGCCGCGCTGGGATGGGGGCTGGAGTGCCCCAGAACCGGTTTGGCCGGATTATGCAAGGGGCAGCCTTGTGCTCCCCATGCAGTGTCTGGTTTCTTTCAAACCTCCCTGCTACAATCCACTATCTCCTGTCTGAGGGGGTGTAACACCGCCCTGCGACAGGAAACCCTTTGTCCAGGCCCCCTTGGCTGAGTTTTGGTCAGCTGCAGGGGGTCAGACCTGTGTCTGTGGCAGAAGCATCCATTTTGTGGATGTGAGGCTCTTTTAAAATTAACCGCATTTCAGTAAAGTAACATGTCTTCTCTCTCTAGAGGGGTGGAATGCTATCCCCGTCGCCAGAACTGGCGAGGGGATAGTATTCCAAATCGTATGACACCTTACACGACATGTTTTGATAAAGCCAAACCAAAGTTGCTATATAACCGCGAGGATTATAATGCACTTAATAGTATATGGTATGACCTTATCCTGAAACAGCTTAGGGAGTTGTTCCCGACATCTGCAGACAGGCTCAGCTCATGCTAGAGCTCCATCTCACATTAAACCACGCACTCTGCCTCCAGGATTGATGAGGCCTTCCATAGGAGTGGCTCACAGGTTTATATGTGTCCAGATATAGGTTTAGATATAGGTATACTATACCTAAGCAAGGGGTGATTACACCACCTTGCCCCAGCTGAGTGATTAGCCAGTTGTGTCAATTTAAGAACCAGCCAGGGGTGGCAAAAGATATGCTGCAGCCCCTGGCAGGCCTTGGTGGCACCTATGCCCTCAGCACCTATAGTGCATGGTACAGGGGCTGACAAGGAGTCCATTTCCAATTGTGGAATGTACCTATAGCACATGTATTAATAATTTAGAGAGAGAGAACAGCAGGCTGGGGGTCTGATTAGCAGGCCCACAGCCTCAGTTGTCGAAAACCAGTGAAGCAAAAAGCAACAATTTGGGGTGACCATAGGATAGCAGACCCTACTCTCCTACACCTGGGCGTTCCTGGAGTCCCTCTTCTCGCCGCTCAAAGAGGATCTCCAAGCGGTTAAGAAGGACTTAACATCAGAAATCAAGGAGATCAGAAGAGACACAGACACGCTTGGAGATTGGGTGGCAGCGCTGGAAGACAAGGGTGATACTCGAGAGGAAGAGTCAGAGGCCATGAGACAAGAGATCATACTCCTCCAAGAGCAACACATCAACTTACAAGCTCATTTGGAGGACCTCAAAAATTGTTCTCCCAGGAACAGCGTTTGTATCTGAGGAGTGGCATCGAAGCCAGAGGAAAGTGATCTCTTTGGACTTGTGAGCGGCCTCTTCAATCATGTACTCCACAACCCGGAACCCGCAGGACACTGTTCTCAAAATGGACAGAAAACATAAACTGGGCACCCCCCTCTCAGAAAAAGTCCCTCCAGCGAACATCCTATTCTGCATGCATGATTTTCAAATAAAGGAAGAAATAATACACAAAGCACATGAGATGCACCCCATCTCATTCCGAAAACAAACCCCCACGCTATTTCAAGATCTATCCGCGTTAACACTGCAAAAACGAAGAGACGTTCGCGCAGTGACTACTCATCTGCGGAACCAGAACACTGCTTACTCATGGGGCCACCCCTTTAGAATCATCTTCTGTTGGGAGGGAAGACTCTGACAGCTATGCTCCTTGAAAGAGGTGTGCCGGCTGCTGAGACTGGAAATGCCCAGAGAACATGGAGACGGAGAGCGAGGATCCCCAGCCCGTGGAGAGCAGCTGCCGCGCTGGCGTAGACAGGGTCATCGCCTCAGCCTGAGCAAGCCAGACTTAGCCTTAATCTCAAGGGGACAGCAAGAAGCCCTAGAATCCATCCCGTCTGCATTGGCAAAAGCTGAGGACACCTGAGCACACATAGTGGGGTTCCCCCTTGGTGTTTTCTGCAGCAGGTGACGGGGGAGCAGCGAGAACTTAGCAACAACATGCTATGTTATGTTATGTTAATTTTGTCTTTTATAGCGCACGGCTACTCCGATAGAGTGTCCCGGCGCTTTTATTGACAGCCTGAGAAAGACAAACACAACACAAAAATAAAAAGACAAAGCCAGCAGATAAAAGAAGAGCAAACTAAAGGGCAAAGAGCCAGGTTTTAAGGCCCTTCCTAAAAGTCAGCAAATTAGAGGTGCTACGTAATGCCAAAGGCAGAGTATTCCAAAGCTGTGGAGCCCGCAGCCTAAAAGAACGGCCTCCAATGCGGGGCTTCTTTACTTGAGGGACCACAGCAAGGAACAACGATTCAGATCTCAGAGATCGGGCCGGATGGTAAAAGGCAAGCCTCCTTTGGAGATATTTAGCTCCCGAGGCGTGAAAAGCCTTATGTGCCAAGGTCAGGGCCATAAAAACTATCCGCTTCCGGATAGGCAGCCAATGAAGAGACTGCAAAAGGCCGGAGACTCTGGCTCACCTGTGAAGGACAAAAATGGCCTGCGCGGCCATGTTCTGGACCACCTGCAGCCGTTGTAAAAGATACTCCGGCAGGCCAAGGTATAGGACGTTGGAATAGTCCAATCTTGAACCAATTAAGGCCTGCACCATGGTCTTCCTGTGATCTTCAGAAAGCAGAGGGAGGAACTTCCGGAGCATCCTGAGGAGGCCAAAACAGGTACCCGTAAGAGCAAGGATCTGAGATCTTAAAGTCAGACCATTATCAATCTTGATCCCTAAGTTCTTTGCTAACTTGGACGATCGTGCTGGAGGAGACATATCAGCAGGCCACCATTCCTGCCAATCTGGGTCGGATAGGCAGCCGAAGAAGAGTACCTCAGATTTATCTGAGTTGCACCTGAGGCTGTTCAGCTGGAACCATTTAAAAACAGCCCCAAGGCACTCACGGATACTCTCGCCATCAAAATCTTCTCCTTTCCCGCATGTAAAGAGGAGCTGGGTATCGTCGGCATAAGATACGATCTGGGCCCCGAAGGACTCGGCCAATGCCGCCAGAGGGGTCATAGAGATGTTAAAAAGAGTCGGGCTCAACACAGAGCCCTGCGGGACTCCGACTCCCAAAGGCAGCATCACGGCAGAACTAGGTGAGGCCCAGACCGTCTGTCGACGGCCAGCCAAGAATGATGTAAACATGGACCCCATATCCTTTCCCGAATGGCCTCGATTAGTCATTGGACTGACTTCAGACTTCGAGCTGGGTCAACTTGTTCATGTTACTATGGGGACTCTGTTAATATGTTTTGCATTCTTGTTATTCTTACGTTTTGGGAATAAGGTTGGGGACCTCCATCCACCCAGCTACTTGACCACCCAACACACTATACACATACTTGAGAGCAAGAGGGTCATGGGCGTAGCTCAATGGAAGTTAGCGAGGAGAAGACAGTTTTAACTCCGCTTATGCAATCCTCTAAACTTAAAATTCTCTCACTTAATGTGAGGGGACTCAATAACCTGATTAAACATTGGGCTGTGCTATTGTATTTGGAACAGATGAAGGCAGATATTTGTCTGTTACAAGAAACCCATCTCCTAACCAGGGACTGTTACAGACTTAAAACAAAGGCATTTCCCATCCAGATGTTTTCTTCTAATGTAACCAAAACAGCTGGAGTAGCCATCTTGGTATCACAAGCTTTAAAAGGTAGAGTGGTTCAGAAAGAAGCTGGGATCAAAGGCAGACTGCTTACCTATGTGAAATCCCAGGCCAGGGACTAATAGTAGGCATAATGTATGCTCCTAATGAAGGACGGGAGTGTTTCTTACATACCGCACTAATGGAGGTCTTAGCATCGGATGAATGGCATACTACTATGGGGAGACCTTAACTTAGTATTTGACAACAGGGGCACAGGTCAGCGCAACGGCATGGGCAAACAGGCGCATTGTCCAAGGAAGAGCTTTCCCGACTACGGGAACTAGGCCTAATTGACTTCTGGAGGGCATCCCATCCAAAAGCAAGGTATTATTCTTACTACTCCTACGCTCATAAAACATATGCCAGACTGGACTACCTACTGGGCACTGGGGAAATATATTCTTTAGCAACATGCACGGAAATACTCACGGTCTCCCTTTCAGACAACACAGCAGTGGTAACAGTAGTGTCGCTCGCGTCTCAGTCATCTCCCCGTAGACAGTGGTGACTGAGAGACACCTTACTTCAGCTTAAAAAGGTCCTGTACCAAATAAAACGCACAGTAGAGGAATATTTCTCCCATAATGACATCCCAGAGACTGACATATCCAATATGTAAGGAACATTTAAAACAGTGATACTTGGCACTTTTATAGCGATCCTGGTGGCAGACAACAGGATGAGGAGGGAAAGGAGAGAGAGCCTATCCTTACAGGTCAGGGAACTAGAAAGAATACATCAGAGGACTGGGGACCCCAGGGTGTGGCGACAATTATCAGTAGCTCGCGCCCAGTTAGCGGCACTGGATCTGAATAGAGCAGAATACTCAGCTCTCCGATTGCGACACTCCTTTTATGTAGGAGGGGATAAATGTGGGAAGCTACTGGCAAATAGACTTCGGGAGAGCCGGCAGCAGCAAAGTATTCACACAATTATGGATTCAAAGGGAGATTTGGTGACAGATGACGCTTTGAGCCAAGATGTTCAGAGACTTTTAGGAACACCTCTATTCGAGACAAACCTTAGACAATGTAGAGAGCAGTAGATACCTCCAAGATGTACAAACACCTAGACTGACCTTAGACCAAGCCGCGATCCTGGAGGAGGAGATTCAAATTTTTGGCCATATTCCGGTTGACCAAATCACCTGGCACCGATGGCTTTACACCCGCCTTTTATAAAGCCTTTTGCCCAGAAATTGCTCCCATTTTGACTAAGCTTTTTAATTCCTTTGGTACACCTGGTGCTATTCTGGCCTCCATGCTAGAGGCTGTAATAACAGTCATTCCCAAACCAAGGAAAGACAAAACTCACTGCAGCGCATATTGGCCCATCTCATTGCTTAATATAGACCTAAAACTACATACAGGCATACGAGTGCAGAGATTGGATCAATACATGCCTGCTCTGATCGACCCCGATCAGGCGGGTTTCATCCCCCAGAGACAGACCAGTTACAACACCAGAAGGGTCCTAAATATAATGGATAAGGCCTCCAGATTACTGGGTAGTTACATGATGATGGCAATAGACTCTGAAAAAGCATTCAATAGGGTAAACTTACCCTATTTGGAACAAGTTTTGTCTAATTTTGGTCTTGGGGAACGATTTCACCCCCAGGTTTTAAATTGCTATCGCTTTCCCAAGGCCACCGTTAGAGTCAACAGTCATAGGTTGGCTCACCTCCAGATAGCCCAAGGCACACTGCAGGAATGTCCTTTGTCACCCCTGTTATTTGCATTATACATGGAGCCGCTAGCTCACAGAGTGCGAGCAAACCCACAGATACTGGGAGTCCCATTTGCGGGGGACAGTCATACTATAAGCCTCTATGCAGACGACGTCTTAGTGACCCTTAAAGAACCTGATACATCACTGGGGACATTCCTACAGGAATTGGAAGACTTAGGCAAGGCTTCTGGGTTCAAAGTAAATGTGGAGAAATCTGTAGACCTTAACCTCTCGCTCCCCCCTCAGACAGTGGAACGACTCAAAGGAAAGCATCCATTTCAATGGTCCCAAGACACAATGGCCTACCTGGGAGTTCAAATAGCTGCTTCCACGCACTCTACTGCTGTCACTAGCTACACCAACTTATACAGGCAAGTGTGCGCCGATATACGTAGATGGAAACACCATCCAATCTCTTGGTTGGGCAGAATAGCAGCTATTAAGATGACGGTCCTGCCCAAGATATTGAATCTGTTCCAGACACTTCCATTGCGCCCGCCATCTGGCATGATTCCAAACTACAAACAGAGATCATGCAATTCATTAGGCAGGGTCGTAAACCTAGAATGAAAAAGAGCCTTAGCTTCTTACCACCAGGCGAGGGTGGGAATTCTCAACCTCCCGCTGTACAATCAAGCTGCGCAGTTAAGGCACTTATCAGAATGGAATCGGACAGAATAGGGAAAACACTGGCTATTTCAGGATAGAGCGGTAGCGGGCACTTCATTGATGAAAATCCCCTTTTTAAAGAAAGCCCATAGGCCTCGGAGCCTATATGTATCTGACATCACACAGACAACAATGACGACATGGGATCAGACCAACATTAAGCACAACCTCATGACATTCCCGTCACCCCTGACCCCATTGTTTGACAACCCAGACTTTGAGTCAAGAGTGGGGTAGAAAAAGTTTGTGGCATGGCGTCAGTCCCAGTGTCGCTCCATGGGCCACTTTTTCGATGTTGAGGGGGTAATTCCGTTCCCAAAAATCAAAATAGATTATGGCAACCAGGAAACAGAGCGCTTAAGGTACCTACTGCCTAGACACTGGGTCCTGCAGCCACACAAGAGAGACATCTCACCTTTTATATATATGGCTTCTGTCAAAGTCCTCAGATAAGGGACTAATCTCTGACTTATACAAGATGCTGAACATGCGAAACACGCATACATACAATGCAGGAAGAGGTAGATGGGAACAATATATAGACAGATCCCTCAGCACAAGGATTTGGAAGGCATATGTAATAGAGCACACCACACTGCCAGTAACATGGCTTTGACAGACACACTCACGAAAGTGATTACTTATTGGTATTACACTCCAGAGAGAGTGCACAAGATCATCCCATCAGCTAGCGCAGATTATTGGAGAAATTGCGGTAAGACAGGTACATTGGTACATCTATTGTGGGAATGTCCCCAAATTCAAAACTATTGGGCCCAAGCATTGGACATAATCGACAAACATCTCGAGATTCAACTACTTTGATTCCCGTCACACATCTTGTTGGTAGTACCTGACCCATTGGTATACCCACTGAAGTCCAGGAGGGGTCGCTTGATAGGAATAGCAATGGGTACTGCCATGCAGAATATCCTTGCACACTAGAGAACCCATTAAACCCTTACACACACAGTTTGATTGACCCGCCTACGGCATGTTCTGGGAATGGAAAAAATAACACTTACGCTTTCCGGAAGGGGCGCTGACTTTTGTGAAGTCTGTCTCCCCTTTCTGTCCCTATTGATGCATGAGTTCCGCAAGCTCACGTGTCCCAAATACCTATGCTTGTTACAATTGCCAGAGGACGGGGTGCCAGTGTATGGAGATTTGAAACTTGCTAAGCTCAGTGCGGAGTTGAATGGAGGATGGGTGCGGGTTGGGGGTTAGGTTCCTTTATTTTACTTATGCTGTATGCTTGACTTTACACTTGGGCTCTGCGTAGCCCATAATTGTGCCTTACTGTCTGTCTAAAGTCTTCTTGGCTTTCTTTCTTTTGTTTGCTCTGGAAATCAGCAATATAACAGAATTAAGCATAAATGAAAGGAGAACCACACAGTAGTTATAAAAATATGTATTTGTTAATATAACACTCTCTAGTACAACACAGTATCTTCTATCTACAGGAAGATACTCACAAATCACACAATACTGTAGCACAGAAACAATAGTAAATGGCAAAAATACACACTGGACAACAGGGGGGAGACCAAACTTGATACTAAAATAGTGACTGACTGCTCCTGAGGCGTGAGCCGGGAGCTAGGTGGAAGACACAACTGCCCATTGCCAATCTTTGCACAGTTCGATATCTGAGTGCTGCTACATTTTTTAAATCGCTGCTATTCTTTCTTTTAATTCGGTGGTGGGTGAGGGGCAGGCTGATTTTAGAGACTCTGCGCCCTTGTGTACTCACAGGATAGGTGGCAGGGACGAGGGAACTGCGACTCGACGCTCGCCGGAACGGCCGCCATATTGAAGCTTGCCAAGGCTGAGCGATATAGTCTTTGTCCTCCCCTGGACCACTAAAGTCGGGCTGGCGCGGGCGCGCGACCTGACTGCTCCTGAGGCGTCAGCCGGGAGCTAGGTGGAAGACACAACTGCCCATTGCCTAATCTTTGCACAGTTCGATATCTGAGTGCTGCTACATTTTTAAAATCCCTGCTATTCTTTCCTTTAAGAAAAGGGGGTGGTGATGAACAGAGTGCCTGAATTAAGCAGACCACTCTTACCCAGTCCAAAGATCAGGGCTTGATCCATCACCGTTTTTTAGCTCACTGCACCATCCCAGCTCAGAACTTGGCTATATGCAAATTAGTCTGTTCCTGTCCCAGTGCATGATGGGAACAGGGCAAACCAAACTAATTTGCATATAGCCAGGTTCTGAGCTGGGATGGGGCAGTGAGCTAAATAACGGTGATGGATCAAGCCCTGATCTTTGGACTGGGTAAGAGTGGTCTGCTTAATTCAGACACTCTGTTTATCACCACCCCCTTTTCTGAATCGTTTTTGGCCACTATAGGTGTGGCAGGGTATACTCAGACATGAGTCCCTTGCTCACTGCTCCATCAGGATTCAAGCAAGCCGGGCCGACGAGGCTGAAATGCCAGAAACCGGTCCCCGGTAGCTTGTCTCCTTTCTGGTGAAGAATTGGCTTGGTAGTTTGGTCTGCCCTGTTCCCATGATGCACTGGGCTAGGGACAGACTAATTTGCATATAGCCAGGTTCTGAGCTGGGATGGGGCAGTGAGCTAAATAACGGTGATGGATCAAGCCCTGATCTTTGGACTGGGTAAGAGTGGTCTGCTTAATTCAGACACTCTGTTCATCACCACCCCCTTTTCTGAATCGTTTTTGGCCACTATAGGTGTGGCAGGGTATACTCAGACATGAGTCCCTTGCTCACTGCTCCATCAGGATTCAAGCAAGCCGGGCCGACGAGGCTGAAATGCCAGAAACCGGTCCCCGGTAGCTTGTCTCCTTTCTGGTGAAGAATTGGCTTGGTAGTTTGGTCTGCCCTGTTCCCATGATGCACTGGGCCAGGGACAGACTAATTTGCATATAGCCAGGTTCTGAGCTGGGATGGGGCAGTGAGCTAAATAACGGTGATGGATCAAGCCCTGGTCTTTGGACTGGGTAAGAGTGGTCTGCTTAATTCAGACACTCTGTTCATCACCACCCCCTTTTCTGAATCATTCTTTCTTTTAAATCGGTGGTGGGAGAGGGGCAGGCTGATTTTAGAGACTCTGCGCCCTTGTGTACTCACAGGATAGGTGGCAGGGACGAGGGAACTGCAACTCGACACTCGCCGGGACGGCCGCCATCTTGAAGCGGGCCAAGGCTGAGCGGTCTAGTCTTTCTCCTCCCCTGGACCACAAAAGTCGGGCTGGGGGGGGCGCGCAGCGGACGCGAGCAGCGGGCGCGCCAAAGGCTAGCCCGTCTGCGCCCGTCCGCGCCAGATCCGTGCCCAGCGCCACAACCCCTGGTCGGGACACAGCGAGCACTGTAAGCCATCTTACCTATGATCGGGGTACATTGTGGGCCCTAGGGGGAGAAGGTAGATTGTCAGGCTGCGTATGCCTTGAACTTTGTAAAAACCCGCAGTCTATATTACACCGATGCCCGAGATGTTACATAGCCCTTCCTAAGGTCTGTTGGCAGGCCATTAGCGCCATTTCCAATATAGGTAGTGGAGAGGTGAAGGTTGAGCCTGTCGATGTCAAATGTATGATGTTGAATGCTAGATCCCTAGTCAAACATAGTATTGAACTAGCGGACCTGATACAGGCAATGGATGTAAAGATAGCTGTTATAACTGAATCATGGACGGATGCAGCTTCGGGCCCAGACATTGTCAAAGCCACCCTCCCCGCCCCCCCAATTATGGCTGCCATGTCCTGAACAGAAGTGGAAAGAGAGGTGGTGGTCTGGCGATCATCTACCATGATTCTGTAAGAGGTAATTGTCAGCCAGTAGTGGTAGATTCGGGTGAAGCACTGGCGTTTAACTTTAGCTTGTCCCATCATCAATCCCTCAGAGGCTGTTTACTTTACAGACCCCCTGGGACTAAGGCCCCATTTTTAGCTGCACTAGGAAGTCTATTAGAGGAAGCAGTATGTGCTAAGACTTTTACAGTTCTGGGGGATTTTAATTTCCACCTTGACTGCGGCCTCGGACCCGGATACTCGGGAGCTCATGGAGTTAATGGATGGGGCTGAGTTAAAGCAGTTTGTGATCGGCCCGACTCATAAGGCTGGGCACACCCTGGATTGAGTCTTTTCCAACCATCCTAATATAGGTGTCACGGCTATGCGCCCGGTTCCCTGGTCTGACCATGCCGCAGTTTGCTTTAATATTGCTATGGCACTACACCCGAGATCGAGAAAGGTCAAGAAACCAGCGAGGACCACCAGGAAATGGAAAAATATAGAAGGTACGTCCCTTGACGACCTGTTGATATCCATGATGGTGCCCCTTTCAGCGGATATAGAGGATGCGCCTACCACCTATACCAACTGGGTGGACAAGGCTTGTAGACAACTAGCACCACCCAAACTCTGCCACTCTACTGTTAACATTGGCAGCCCCGAAACCTGCGGCTGTGCCCCCTAGTCGGGAATTATGTGAAGATCTGGCAAAATTCTTCCAAAATAAAGTGGAGACGATTTTTAACTCCCTGGATAGCCTAGTTAAGATCAACCCCCCAGAGGTCAACCTAGAGGTGGCAGAGATTAATTCACAGGAAAGTAGACTCCTGAGCTTCTCCCCGGTAACTGAGGAGGAGGTAAGGAAACGGTTGCTGAGGCTAAAATCAGGCTCTCCTCATGACCCCTGCCCAGCCGCTATAGCAAAGCTAGCTGCAGCCCCGATAGCCTTCATGCTCACATCATTATTTAATAATATGCTGGAAAGTGGGGAATTCCCCTCCCGCTGGAAACAGGCATCAATTTTGCCCCTGTTAAAAAAAACTAATCTGGCTATCGACGATTTGAAAAACTATCGGCCCATTGCCAGACCTCCATTACCGGCCAAGCTTATAGAAGGAATAATTAATTCTCAGTTAAGCTCTTTCCTAGGGGCTGCGCAAGCTCTGGACCCATCGCAACACGGATTCAGGGCGGGGCACAGCACGGAATCGGCCTTAATCAAATCAGTGGAAGACATTAGGAAAGTGATGGACTCTGGAGGAAAAGCCGCATTGATCCTGTTGGACCTGTCCGCGGCCTTTGATACGGTCCACCACATGTTACTGGTGGGCCGGCTGAGGGCCTCGGGGATTCAGGGTAAAGCACTTAAGATCTTGAAAGCTTTCCTTTCCAACAGGAGTCAGGTGGTGACCTTGGATGATCAAGAATCAAGTCCGTTAGTGCTCCCCTGTGGGGTTCCCCAGGGCTCATCTCTGAGTCCGACTCTCTTTAATGAGTACGTTTCCACCCTAGCACCAATCATTAGATCCTACTTTTTTAATTTAACATCGTATGCAGACGACATGCAGATTGTGGTGTCGCTGTTACCGGGGGGAGAGGAAGGCACGGCCAGTAGGTTTAAAGATTGCATGCTTGCAGTCAGCGACTGGATGGCAGGGAATTGCCTAAAATTGAACTCGGCAAAGACCGAAGTCCTCCTCTTTGGGCTAGAGAGAATTTCTGGTCCCCAAGATGGTGGCCGGAAGAGTTAGGCGTTCCTCCCTCACCTGTTGGCAAGGTCAAGAACCTTGGGATTCTGATGGACGATAAATTAACCTTTAGGCCTCAAGTAAATGCGCTGTCCTCAGCCACCTTTTTTGTTCTTAAGACATTACGCAAGATTCTGTCTTACCTTCCAGATGAGTACAGGAAAACAGTGGTGTCGGGATTGATCCTGTCCCGGCTGGATTATTGCAACGGCCTACTGCTTGGTGCTCAACAGGGGCTGCTCAATAAATTACAAGTTTTGCAAAATGCAGCGGCCCTCTTGATCACGGGTACTCCCAAATTTGCCTCTGTCACCCAAGAGCTGGTGAAATTACACTGGCTGCCTGTGCCTAAGCAGATTGCATTCAAAGCATTATGCATAGTTTTTAAGGCACTTAAAGGGTTGGGCCCTCAGTGCATGACCCAGTACTTTCGGTGGTACAAACCTGCTAGATCCCTTAGGTCAACCAATCAGGGGCTAATAGTGGTCCCAAGAATTAAGAAAGCTCGATGGGGAGGCAGAAGCTTTTCCTTGGGAGCAGCAAAGGCTTGGAATGCCTTGCCAGCGGACCTCAGACAGGCACCAGATCTGATGTCCTTTCGGAAGGTCCTGAAAACATGGTTCTTTAGGCAATAAGCTTTAGGGCTAGTCCTCGGAGTGGTCAATCAGCGCCAGGACACCGGTTGGTAACAGTGCGCTTTATAAATGTTGCAAATAAATAAATAAATAAATATAAGTACAACAACTCGAGTCAAGACAGTGTCTAGAGTACGTAGAATAGCTGGGACCCCAAGGAACCACCTAAAGTGAGTCAGTAGGGATCCCACGGAGAACAAGTGCAGTGTTTGAACACGACTGCGTGCTCTGTACATTTGTATGGGAAAGTAGCAAATGAAGTTTAAGTGTTTAAGGACCCTTCCCAGTGGACTTTGAAGAAACCCAGTGGAAGTTAGGAGGCTAGAGAGCCACCCCACCGGTGGATACAGTAGTACCAGGGTTATTTATCACAGGGGAGCCGGGTCCATAGGTCTGAAGTGGTGACGGAAGCCGCAGTTGAATCTAACGGAGGACTACGAAGAAGAACCGCTGCTGGAGGAAGAAAAGTGTCAGTTGGAATCCAAAGGTGGATTCTTGTCAAAGGGTACCTGAAAGCAGAGGGGACAAAGTCTGGGTAACTTCAGAGAAACCGGGGGCTCGGTAGACGAATGTCCACCGATGTTGGGTGCTTCAGGTGCGTTGAGGGGATTCTTGACTCTGCAGCTACGGGGACCAGGAGACGTTGTGGACGACCTGGAGCGGGATACGAGCTGTCTCAATAAGGATGTCGAGTACTGAGGGGTCAGTGTCCAGCTGGAGCAACACAAGCCTTGGCAACGGCAAACCAAGCAGAAGGTCAAGGAAGGTTATGGTTCGGACCAGCAAGGTCCAAGATAATCACCAAACTCAGGGTAGTGAGGGCAGGCCTGGAGCAGCCAGGAGAGCCCAAAGAAAGAAAGAGTTGACCCTCAAGTGGACCCACAGGCCAGAGACACAGGAGTCCCAAGGGGACCTCAAGCAGTTTCACAAACAAACAGCCCATGGAGCACTCGGTGAAAGGAGGTCAAAGGACTTTGTAGGAAATGGTGCCAGAGGTTGGGGCCACTTGTTTGGGAAATGCCAACAAGCATATGCAACTGCAAATGTACGCGGTGTACAGGGGTTTGGGGATTGCAGCCCCCACGAGGGATTCTGACCTCATACTTGGTGAAAGGGCAGCTTGGGCCTCGAGGGACGTAGAAACCCACCTCCTGTGTTGCTGGAGCCTTCGTAGTCCTTAGGAGCTCAGGATCAGCAGATCAGACAGTAGTGTTGTAGTGCCTGCGAATTCAGGAGAGTGATGACTTCACCCCAAGAGAGATATCTTAGATTGTCCTTGATGCTCCATAGGTTCTGCATGGCTCCTGTATGGGGCACGGGCACAGATGATGCTTCAGACTGAGAGGGAGATGAAGTCGGGCCCAAACAAAGTCCAGAGTGTCCAGAAGGTCGAAGTTCAGTGGTTTCTGGTTCAGAATCTTGTCCACATCGAATCTAGGGTCCTACAGTCAAGTAAGCCCTTAAGTGCCCACGGGAGAGGGTGGACAGATTCAGGGGACCCTCCTAGGGAAGGATTTAGACAATGGGGAAGTTACTCCCATGTCCTTTGTCCAGTTTCATGCCAGAGCGTGAGCCGACAGCTCCCAGGACTAGTTTCAACTGGACACCAAATGTGCCCCTCATGCAGACTTTCAGTCGCTGGCAAGCGCACCCACTCAGGGCTAATACACTAAATCCTGTCTGGTAGGTGGTCACACCTCCCTGTGACAGGATGCCTATTGTTCTGCCTTCCCCTGCTCGAGCTTGGCTCAGCAGCAGGAGGGCAGAAATGTGTCTCTGGTCAGCATCAACCATTTTGTGCTGTCCTGGACTAGACGGCAGGTACCGAGAACACCAGGGACCCCACAAAGCTTGCTTCTGAGGGGTGTAATCATACCTCCACACCGGTTACCAATGTGGAGGTATGATTCCAACATGTTTGATACCTAACACAGCTACTTTAGAGTTAGTCAGTAAGCTGTCCCATATTGCCACTCTATATGTCATATATGGCTGTATCACTGACAACCCGGGGTGTCCAGCTCATGGTAGGACACCCTCTCACTTAGAACCAAGCACCCTGCCTTCAGGATTAGTAAGGCCTGCTATAGGGCTGACATAAGTTTGAAGTGCAGTGACCCTAAGATATAGTAAACCTATATCTAACGTAAGTGGTGCATGCACCATCGTACACAGGCTGCAATGGCAGGCCTGTAATTCCATTTTGCATGACCTCCCGTGAGATCCTTCTCCTACCTGGTGGCCAAGACATCGTACTCCCTCACCATCCACCTACGGCTGACCCAGGACCACCTCTCCTTCAGGAAACTACTCAAGACCTGGCTTTTCGAGCAGTAACGGACCTCTCCCCAGCGCCTTGAGACCCAATGGGTGAGTAGCACGCTATACAAATATTATTGATTGATTAATTGATTGACACTCCTGTTTCTGGTACTGGCAGTGTGTCCGGGTCTATGGCTCATGTGTCAGTCACTAGAGCTGTGGCTGTGTCTCACACTCCTGTTTCTGGTGCTGGCAGTGTGTCCGAGGTGACTAGGTCAGGCAGTCCACCAGATTCTGTGCTGTGAAGTGTAGCTCCCATCACTCACATGTCATTTGACTTGGTGTCTAGATTGTCCATTGTAACCACCCTTGCATTATTAATGTCCTTGGGACGGGGCGCTTGACCCACGTATTTGTGTTGCCTCTGATGTACCTGCTCTGTTCTCTGCCATGGACTGTTGATGCACTTAGCCCCTCTCATGTGCTGCCTCTGATGTACCTGCTCTGTTATGGACACTGCCCTGTTGCTGTTCTGATACTGCATTGTGCCCTCTCATGTGCTGCCTATGATGTACCTGCTCTGTTCTCTGCCATGGACTGTTGATGCACTTAGCCCCTCTAATGTGCTGCCTCTGATGTACCTGCTCTGTTCTATGCCATGGACTGTTGATGCACTTAGCCCCTCTCATGTGCTGCCTCAGATGTACCTGCTCTGTGCCTTGCCATGGACTGTTGATGCACTTGCCCCTCTCATGTGCTGCCTCGGATGTACCTGTGCCTTGCCATGGACTGTTAATGCACTTAGCCCCTCTCATATGCTGCCTCAGATGTACCTGCTCTGTGCCTTGCCATGGACTGTTGATGCACTTGCCCCTCTCATGTGCTGCCTCTGATGTACCTGTGCCTTGCCATGGACTGTTGATGCACTTAGCCCCTCTCATGTGCTGCCTCTGATGTACCTGCTCTGTTATGGACACAGCCCTGTTGCTGTTCTGATACTGCATTGTGCCCTCTCATGTGCAGCCTATGATGTACCTGCTCTGTTCTTTGCCATGGACTGTTGATGCACTTAGTCCCTCTCATGTGCTGCCTCTGATGTACCTGCTCTGCTCTGTGCCATGGACTGTTGATGCACTTAGCCCCTCTCATGTGCTGCCTCTGATGTACCTGCTCTGTTCACTGCCATGGACTGTGGATGCACTTAGCCCCTCTCATGTGCTGCCTCAGATGTACCTGCTCTGTGCCTTGCCATGGACTGTTGATGCACTTAGCCCCTCTCATATGCTGCCTCTGATGTACCTGTGCCTTGCCATGGACTGTGGATGCACTTAGCCCCTCTCATATGCTGCCTCTGATGTACCTGTGCCTTGCCATGGACTGTTGATGCACTTAGCCCCGCTCATGTGCTGACTCTGATGTACCTGCTCTGTTATGGACACTGCCCTGTTGCTGTTCTGATACTGCATTGTGCCCTCTCATGTGCTGCCTATGACGTACCTGCTCTGTTCTCTGCCATGGACTGTTGATGCACGTAGCCCCTCTCATGTGCTGCCTCTGATGTACCTGTGCCTTGCCATGGACTGTTGATGCACTTAGCCCCTCTCATGTGCTGCCTCTGATGTACCTGCTCTGTTATGGACACTGCCATGTTGCTGTTCTGATACTGCATTGTGCCCTCTCATGTGCTGCCTATGATGTACCTGCTCTGTTCTCTGTCATGGACTGTTGATGAACTTAGCCCCTCTCATGTGCTGCCTCTGATGTACCTGCTCTGTTCTCTGCCATGGACTGTTGATGCACTTAGCCCCTCTCATGTGCTGCCTCAGATGTACCTGCTCTGTGCCTTGCCATGGACTGTTGATGCACTTGCCCCTCTTGTGTGCTGCCTCTGATGTACCTGTGTCTTGCCATGGACTGTTGATGCACTTAGCCCCTCTCATGTGCTGCCTCAGTTGTACCTGCTCTGCGCCTTGCCATGGACTGTTGATGCACTTGCCCTCCCATGTGCTGCCTCTGATGTACCTGTGCCTTGCCATGGACTGTTGACGCACTTAGCCCCTCTCATGTGCTGCCTCTGATGTACCTGCTCTGTTCTCTGCCATGGACTGTTGATGCACTTAGCCCCTCTCATGTGCGGCCTCTGATGTACCTGCTCTGTTATGGGCACTGCCCTGTTGCTGTTCTGATACTGCATTGTGCCCTCTCATGTGCTGCCTCTGATGTACCTGTGCCTTGCCATGAACTGTTGATGCACTTGCCCCTCTCATGTGCTGCCTCTGATGTACCTGCTCTGTTATGGACACTGCCCTGTTGCTGTTCTGATACTGCATTGTGCCCTCTCATGTGCTGCCTATGATGTACCTGCTCTGTTCTCTGCCATGGACTGTTGATGCACTTGCCCCTCTCATGTGCTGCCTCTGATGTACCTGCTCTGTTATGGACACTGCCCTGTTGCTGTTCTGATACTGCATTGTGCCCTCTAATGTGCTGCCTATGATGTACCTGCTCTGTTCTACCCAGTGCCCATGCTCTTGTGTACTCTAGGATTATACCCCTATTATGTGTCAGTAAGAAAACTTTATTTGGGTAATTATAACCTTAAAAGCATACCCTATGCATAAAATTACTGTTAAAACTTAAACAAGATCATATTAAAAACATGGCATTTGTACTTCCCATAAAATTATGTGCAATAAAGCAAATCAATCATGTGTTGTGGTTTGTCGTTGTCATTTCTGGTTGTCTCCTGGCATTGTTGATATATTGGTGATCTCGTAAATGCTGTTTCCCCAACATGACCCTCCTCCTCCCCACGTCACGGCCCCGGAAGGTACTCCCCTTCCGACAGCAATTGGTGTGTTGGCGTACCTGCGTCGTCAGCGGCGACGGTCCATGACTTGCTGGTGGTGGAGCACGAAGAGGATCGGAAATGCGTGTAGCACTGGGTCCATGAAGGCGATCTGCTTGTGGTGGTTATCTCTGCAATGTGTTGCCTCTACGCTGTGGTGAATCCGCCGAGTTTAGGCAGGTTGATTTTCCGCAGCGATTTGATGTGTGTTTTCCGCCATCGTGATTTAGAGGACGGTCGGAGATGTCATTCCGTGCCGCGGTGTCTCAGGATTGGTTACATCCGCCGCGGGGTCGGGTGTAGTTCCGCGGCGGTGCGTGCTCTTCCGCGGCATACGGACATTTGGCAGTGTTTCCCATCCTAATATGGCAGACGGACTGACTGCGGCTGGCGGACTGTAAAAAGGCATTTTCTGCCTAGTCGAGGACGGCGGTCGTCCTTCTGTCTGCCATCGTAATCGATCCCTAAGTGTTGTATGCCTCCATCTTGATTGCAATAGCATACAACACTGTCTCAACAGGTAGTATTCTAAAGACAAATTATTACACTGAAAAATATATTACAAGCAAACGAGGAAAAATGCAAGAAATGCCAAGGATGACTATCGCAGTCTGTTTTCAATCATGGTTACCGAAATAAATTTCAGACCGCAATATTAATATTACTTACACATAAGTGTAAGCAAAAGAGTGCACAGATGGTGCTCGTTAAAAAGTGAACAGTGCATGTGAGGCACGTGACACGGTGAAAGTAAACAGAGAAAAGGTGTACCTTTTAAAATGGTACATAACATATGAAAGCTGAGGAAACTAATTTACAGAGACATGTTACATACCAGAAGCCGTAAATATGCTGAGGTTTTTTGTTGGCTCAGTTTCGACCTGTGTGATTTCAGGTCATCTTCAGGACAAGGATTACACATATAACTTGTAATTGCTGTTCGAAAGAAGAAACGAATTTTGGAGAGGCCAAAGAAATTAATCGTACAAAAGGTTTATTGGCAGGCTGATAGCAACTCGAACGTGATTTACAAATGTGTATCTACGTGTTTCAAGGAGAGGGAGTGGAACCTCACCAACAGGTAGGAGATGTGCCAATAAGTAGGGGTGCCACTGAAAGTCACCCAGGTAGTTGCTTCGAAGGACCACTGGAAAAGGGTGGAATCTTCAAGTAAGGGGTCTATACTAAGAATCACTGCTTGTGCTAGTGATTACACAAAAGGTAGTGCCATTGATGGGTGAAAAGGTGAGAGGCTCAATTGAAAAGAGCAAAAATGGATCTAATTCCTATGTTACTATGGACCATAGTGATGAGGAAAAAACAGAATAAAATGGATCACTGTGGGTGGCACAGCGGAAGTCAGTATATTTTTACAGTCACCCAGACATTGTCACCATAGGGAAACAAGCATTTGCAATGCAATAGGTCTCGCATTAGGAAAGTTTGAGCTATTTGTACTGTAAATGACAATTTCTTTATTTATGTGTTGGTTTTGAAAATAGCGAAATTAATAGCTTTGTCATTTACAATGCCAATAGTTATAACTTTCGCAAATGTGACACCTATAGCATTTGTAATGCAATATGTGTTGTATTTACGTGACTTACGTGTATTGATATTACAAATAACAATGGCTTTTAATTTTTTTAAGTAATTAATACTTAAATAAAAGTTATTATAATTTATAATGGCAGTAGCTTAAACTTTTGTAAATAACTGTAGTGAAGATTATGTTCAGTATATTATAATGTGATGAAAATCCAAGAACAGAAGTGAAATATTAACCTCTTTTTGTGAAATTTGTAATAATGCTTGAACCATTGAGAGAACATATTTGAACCAGTTGTTGTTGAATGGTTGCACAGATTGATGCTGTGGTGGCGCTGAGTGATGTTGTGGTGGCGATGAGTGATGCTGTGGCATTCAGTGATGCTGTGGTAGCGCATAGTGATGTTGTGGTGCCCCTGAGTGATGCTGTGGTGATGCGATAGATAGAAAGATAAAGTGAGTGCGATAGATAGAGTGAGTGCGATAGATAGATAGAGGGTGATAGATAGATAGAGGGCGATAGATAGATAGAGGGCGATAGATCGATAGAGGGCGATAGATCGATAGAGGGCGATAGATAGATAGATTGAGGGCAAAAAATAGATAGATAGAGGCCGATAGATAGATAGATAGATAGATAGAGGGCAATAGATAGATAGAGTGAGGGCGATAGATTGAGTGAGGGCGATAGATAGAGTGAGGGCGATAGATAGAGTGAGGGCGATAGATAGAGTGAGGGCGGTAGATAGAGCGAGGGCGATAGATAGATAGAGTGAGGGCGATAGATAGAGTGAGGGCGATAGATAGAGTGAGGGTGATAGATAGATAGAGTGAGGGCGATAGATAGATAGAGTGAGGGTGATAGATAGATAGAAAAATAGAGTGAGGGCGATAGATAGATAGATAGATAGATAGATAGATAGATAGATAGATAGATAGATAGATAGATAGATAGATAGATAGATAGATTGAGGGTGATAGATAGATAGATAGAGTGAGGGCGATAGGGTGAGGGCGATAGATAGATAGATAGAGGGAGGACAATAGAGTGAGGGCGATAGATAGATAGATAGAGTGAGGGCGATAGATAGATAGAGTGAGGGTGATAGATAGATAAAGTGAGGGTGATAGATAGAGTGAGGGTGATAGATACATAGAGTGAGGGTGATAGATAGATAGATAGAGTGAGGGCGATAGATAGAGTGAGGGCGATAGAGTGAGGGCGATAGATAGAGTGAGGGTGATAGATAGAGTGAGGGCGATAGATAGAGTGAGGGTGATAGATAGATAGATAGATAGATAGATAGATAGATAGATAGATAGATAGATAGATAGAGTAAGGGCGATAGATAGATAGAGTAATTATGTAGCATCTAATTATGTGGTACTGAGTGGTATTTGGAGTGTATGTTGCATTGAGTGCAGTGTAATTACGTGGCATGTAATTATGTGGCACTGAGTGGTATTTGGAGTGTATGATGCGTTGAGCGCAGTGTAATTATGTAGAATATAATTATGTGGCACTGAGGGGTATTATGAGGAATGTATGTTGTATTCAGTATAGTGTAATTGTGTGCCGTGTAATTATGTGGCACTGAGTGGTATTGTTTGGAGTGTATGTTGCATTGTAATTATGTAGCATATAATTATGTGGCACTGAGTGGTATTGTGTGGAGTTTGTGTTGCAGTCAGTAGAGTGTAATTATGTGGTGTGTAATTATGTGGCACAGAGTGGTATTTGGAGTGTATGTTGCATTAAGCACAGTGTCATTATGTAGCCTATAATTATGTGGCACTGAGTGGTATTGTGTGGAGTGTATGTTGTAGTCAGTAGAGTGTAATTGTGTGGTGTGTAATTTTGTTGCACTGAGTGGTATTGTTTGGAGTGTATGTTGCATTGAGTGCAGTGTAATTATGTAGCATATAATTATGTGGCACTGAGTGGTATTGTGTG
Source organism: Lissotriton helveticus (assembly GCF_964261635.1). Taxonomy (NCBI): domain Eukaryota; kingdom Metazoa; phylum Chordata; class Amphibia; order Caudata; family Salamandridae; genus Lissotriton; species Lissotriton helveticus. The sequence goes on from NC_136068.1 coordinate 1,793,568,909, forward strand.
GAGTGTGTGTTGCATTCCGTAGAGTGTAATTATGTGGTGTGTAATTATGTGGCACTGAGTGGTTTTTGGAGTGTATGTTGCATTGAGTGCAGTGTAATTATGTGATGTGTAATTATGTGGCACTAAGTGGTATTTGGAGTGAATGTTGCATTGAGTGCTGTGTAATTATGTGGCATGTAATTATGTGGCACTGAGTGGAATTTGGAGTGTATGTTGCGTTGAGCGCAGTGTAATTATGTAGCATATAACTATGTAGCATATAGTTATGTGGCACTGAGTGGTATTGTGTGGAGTGTGTGTTGCATTCAGTAGAGTGTAATTATGTGGTGTGTAATTATGTGGCAATTAAATACCAAAAAGGTATAGGGTGGTTTTTGCTGTTCAGGGGTGACCTACTCTGGCAGTTTGGACTACACTTTCTTTTGGAGCAATAACAAAGTTGATTGGTGTACAGTCTGTGTGTGGTGGCATGCTGGGCAAAAACGGATGGTTTGGAAGCGGCTGGGATTAATTCAAGCATTCCACTTATCAATTTTTTTGTTGTCTTCAAAATAACGCGCCTGATTCCCTGAAGCACACAACAGCATGCAGGATTGTGTACAGCTTCACTTGCTTGGAAGTGCATGAGTCACGTATATACCATGCCAGTCAAGGCTAGGGTATATACGGCAGGTTTTATACTTGTCTTTTTACTGTAGGTGGCAGGAAGGGGCACCATTTAAGTCAGGGTGAGAACAGCATTCCTTGTTTTACTGCAGTTTCTTTAGACTCGGATACTAAACATATTTTTGTTCAACACAAATACCTGCCTATGTGGCAACTGAGCACGTCTATATAATTTAATTAGTGTCACAAAGTGCGTTAGTGAATTTCAAAGACAAAGCTAAAACATGGCTAATTAAACATGACAAAAACTTCATATTTTTAACCAGTACTAAGAAGAAACTTCATATTTTTAACCAGTACTAAGAAGAACGTCTGAAAATCAGGCCGGGTGTGTAGCTCGCTGGGATCAGCACAGGGTGTGGAGACGTGTGTATGGTGCAGGTCACAGGTTGAAGATACTTGCAGGGACGACGCTGCCTTTCATTCTGCTGAGGTGGGTAAATCGAGTGCCGCCAGCTTCATACTAATAAAAACCCTTTGGGATCGATTAGGCTAAGAAACCTAGCGCCTACAGCAGGCAGCCCTATATCAACACCACATGGTTCATTATTACCACTGATTTCCAGTTATCGGGAAGACCAGCCATGATGATTTGAAGCTGTCACCGAAACAAATCAATTACCTGCTCACAACAGAACCCTGCTGCACGAGGAGCGTGAAAGCTGCCAGAAACCCATTTATTCAAAGCAACGAAAGCCTGCCAGGCACCAAGAGCGTGCGAATAACGACTTTCAAACCCCTCGGCCTTACTAAACATTCAGCCAAAAAAAACAAACACAGTTTTCCGCATCGCAGACACTTAGGAAAAAAGTATTTGCTTGCACAAGGCCACTGCATAAAATAAAGTTACTAAAATTAACTCACTGAACCTATAATGTTTACAAAATCATACATGCTGAAATAATCGCCAAACGCAACGCGATTAGTAGTAAAAAATATTGATGAAAAGTAGAGCATTTTGCCGCAAAATAAAGCATGAGTTGTAAAGAATACCTAGTACCGTCAAGGAATAAACAGAAACGCTATAAAACCTCCGTTAAATTATGTTTGATGGTTTCCTTTCAGGCCTTGTGGTAAATTAAATTTACTTATTACCTCATTTCTGAATTTCTATGCTTAATAAATCATAATTTCTTGTCAATGCAAAGCGAGGAGTCCGTGGTGCTCAAATGAAGGAGGAGGAGACCAATAACTCGAGTTAAGGGGAGCGCTTCCAGCACCAAGCGGGCACAGGAGCAATCTCTCAAGTCCCTCTCTTCAAGTGGGGGTGTCTTTATTTTCAACAGCAGGACATTTATACAGTCTTGGTCACGAGGCAAAATAGAGGAACAAACAGGTCATGGCAGATACAGGAACAAAGATCAGCAAGAGAAGCAGATTGTGAAGAAATGGGGGCGTGTCTTAGGCTTCGTGAGGGGACTTGTGATGTGAAATAGTCTGACAGTTGGAAGGGGGAGGCTTCCTCATTTGGGGTTTGTGCTCGTGCTTCATGTCAGAAACAGGAACCATCTTGTGTAAAACAGGAGCTATCTTGCTGGTTCTGGGAATTGGCTGAAGCACAAGAGTCAAAAAGAGGAACTATCTTGTGTAAAACAGAGATCATCTGCTCTCTGGCTTGCAGTAACTATTTCTTAAAACAGGAACTATCTGCTGGTTCTGGGAATTGGCTGAAGCACAGGAAGGGGTGGTCAATGAACTAAGATGCCAGGTGCAGGGTGTCTTACAGTTAAGAACAGGAACTATCTGCTGCTGGTTCCCAGAATTGGCAGAACCACAGAAATGTGTGTGTTCACAGTGTACAACCTTGTGCTTCCTCTATTAGTTGGTGTGGTTTCAGGGCCTAACCTCGTGCTTCCTCTTTCAGTTGGGGGTGGTCACAGGGCAGTTGGTGTGACAGGCTGAGTTACCAACAATGGACAGGATGTGGCTGAGTCTCTGGCACAACTGGGGGAAGGCACACAGGCAGGCTTCTTGGAATTGGCTCGACCACAAGGAGCAGGGGGTTGTGCAAGATTCAATGGGGATGTGAAGGACAGTTTTCAGACAAGTTGCTGAGAGCAAATCACACACAAAATGGGTGTTTGTCTGAGAAAAATGGCTGTCAGGCAGAAACAGGGAAATGATGGGGAACAATTGTCAATTTTATTTCCACAGCATGTAAACTCTTAACATAGAAATAATTGGGGTGGCATTTCATGCCAGAGTCAACACGTAATGACACTAATTAATCTCGGAAAAATTGCACATTTGCCCCTCAAAAAAAAGTGTTAACTAAAAAAACACAGATGCAAAATTTACAAGAGCCAAACATTATAAAAATGGATGCATATGCTCGTCTCCAGCCCGCAAACTGCTACTTACTTCCCACACAGAATGAAAAGCACAGAGAAGCCGGCCTCAGGACAGATACTCAACAGCTGAAAATATTGTTAAAAGCCGTACCTGGAACACAGAGCAATTTACTTCTAATACGGCAGGTCAGCAGGAGTAACAAGCACCAGCTCCACAGATCTGTTTGTAAATAGCAAATCACAAATTCAAATCCTGGTATTGCCTTTCATCCTACCGGGGTCGAAAACACAAGTGCCACCGACTTGGCTAATACAAAAGCCTGAGGCAGCAAGCACTATGTAACAAGGCGCTATTTGGAAAGGGGAAAGTTGCACGTGCATGTTAATGCACATATTTTCTTTTTAAAAAACAATTATGCTGTGCATTTCATGCCAGAGTCAGCACATAATGATACTAATTAGGCTCAGAAAAATGGCATATTAATCCCTCAAAAAAAGGTGTCAACTAAAAAAACACAGATGCAAAATTTACAAGAGCCAAACATTATAAAAACGGATGCATATGCTCGTCTCCAGCCCGCAAACTGCTACATACTTCCCACACAGAATGAAAAGCACAGAGAAGCCGATAAGAGAGAATGAATAAAACAGAGGAAAAGGAGGAGGAGAGAGATATGGAGGATGAAATAAATGAAGGGGGGAGAGGAAAGAGGTAGAGAAGGGAGACAGAAAAGGGAGAGAGATGACAATGAGACAGAAAGGAGACACTGGAAACTAGAAAGAAAACAAGAAGAGAAAAGGGGATATGGATGTGGAAATAACGATGATGATCAAAGAAAAGAGGAGAAATAAGAGGCAGAGACGAAGAGAGCAACAGGGAGAAAGAACGCGAGCCAGTAAGACAAATTGGGAGAGTAAACAAGCGATGCGCACTCTGTGCTGGGGGAGGGGGAGGGCCATTAGCCTGTAAGGACTCGCGGCGAGATCAAAGTAAGGGTGGGAGGGACATTGGCGAGCGAGGGGTCAGGGGGTGTGCAGCCTGGTGAGCTGAAGTGACAGCAGAGAAAACACAGATGCAAAATTTACAAGAGCCAAACATTATAAAAACACGTGTGGGAAGTGCTCTGTTAAAAGGAAGCCTGGTGTCAGGCTGAGAGGGAGATATTTAAACAAGCGAAAACATATGGAGCTTATTAGGTGTTGCCTGATGTGTGCCGATTGCTTACATTATTCAGCATTCCAACCCTCCAGTACCATTCTGTATCCCTGGCAGGGGGGGGGGCGGTGAGTGCTGTGCTTACCCTTGGTGATGTTAATAAAGGGACCCGTAATTAGCCCAATTAAAAATGAGTAAATGTTCATTAACCCTATCAATCTTACAGCAATTCCTCCATGATGCTGAACTTCTTTGAATCCCATTGTTCATGACGAGCTCAGCTCGTCATGAGCACACAAGCAGTGTACTGCATGACGAGCTGAGCTTGTCATGAGCATGGTAGGAGTTAAAAGTACATACAGATTATTGGTTCCTGTGGTGAGCCATAATACCTAGATAACATTTTATGAAATAATTACAGTGCGTGGAAGTACGAAGGAGGCGGACATTACTGCGGAATATTCAACTCTGTGTGAAATGTAAACAAAACATGTCGTGCTGTTAACTGTACAGGTGAGTGCCATTGAGAATGCTGGGGCTGAAAGTGACGATGCTCACCCCATAGAATATAATTGTTGCTACAGATGTATTCGATGGAAAAAATGCGAGCACATTTCTCGATGACTTTACAATTTTTCATAGCTCACTTACCGCCAGGCAGTCAGAAAACTATTACATATTTGTAGCAGAAAAAAAAAGATTTTTAATAAAAATCCCAGATTCCAAAATTGAATGTGTTGAAATCTTTACCCAATGAAAGATATTTTTTGCAGGCAAAAAGAAAAAGGCCCGATTCATAAAGAAATTCCAAAATCTACTCTCATAAGTTTATTAACTCATATGGTGCGGGTTCCTGAATTTAAGAAATTCACAGATTCTTTCAGGGTACTCCTGCAAAGCTAATGTGAATTCCCACATGCATTGATGGAAAGGGCTTTTTGCAATAGGGGTTATACGTAGCTAAGCTACAGTTGCGAATGGAAACAAGCTCTTGGCATTGCTGTGGGGAGGGGGGAGGTGAAATGCGACACGGCCTAGCGGCCGTGAAAAGTGCGAAATGAAAGCCTTTGATGCAGCAGGGGGCGGAGCAGATCCCTTTCAAGTGAAGCTGCTGGCGGCACCACTCTGGGGAAGCAACAGATGGCTGGCTTTCATGTGCACGAACGTTTTAGGTCAATGCGCTTGCGCATTGAGCTTGCTTTTCACGGGCACAGCATCAAATCGCCGATGGTTAAGCTCTCATTAAGCCCCAATATCTCTTGCAAGCTCAATGCGCATGCGCATTGACAGGCTCGACCTAAAAACCTACCTGCCTGTTGAGGCAAACCTAGGTAGTAATCCCAGTAGAGATATATACCTGAGTCATAGTAAGCCCAGTTGTAATATAACAAAATATATTACAATTGGGCTTACTACCTATGCAGGCATCGTTTGGCATTTTGACTACACTCCATGAGATGACATCAACTGGGTGATTGATCACCAGTATATTATGATACATTTCCTTTCCTCACCTATTTCGCCCACATTTGCACATGACTCGGGTGTATATCGTCCAAATGGGCGATTTATATGTAGATAAGTGGTAGTATCATATTTTCAGTTAGTTTCAAATAAACAGTTTTTTAAATGTATCATTTTATAAATCGTAAACTGTTCAAAATGTAACTTGATAATCATTATATTGATTTAAGGAATGTGTGCACTCCTGAATCAAGTATTACTCGGTAACATGCCAAGGATTATGATAGTATGAATTCTAACTATTTCACACAGGAGAGCCCGAGGAGGTTTAAAGACCTCAACATATGAACCACAAAAAGAAAACCTTGGGTCTATGAATGTCGCTGTCATAGCTGGGGACCTAACCGTGGTGGAGTGTCCCTTTTAAATGACAGTTTCCCTCACACCCCATAGGTGGCATGCTTCATCATTTCGTACCTCGTAGTACTGTGATGCCTAGTCACGGTACGGGCTACAGCCCCCTTACTGAGAGGGAGGAGATCAGGGATGCTTTGAAAAAGAGAGGAATGATAAATACCCAATTGAGCTATGGGTGGAGAGGGCAGCGGAGCAAGTGAAAGTGGTGATTAAAACTTACTACAGGGCTCGCAGATATCTTTATTGAGGTGTTCCTTAGCCTGGATTAAAAACCTGGGCACTGCAGGAGTGATTAAACCCGCTTTTAGTGTCAGAGAGAGGTAGACGTTTCAGCCTGTAACCCTCAAAAGAGGCGTTGTGGCTTTCTTCAGGACCTAGATGTCAGTGCAGCTGCTAAAAAGTGCTCAAATAAAAAAAAAAGCTCTTTTCATGACATATACAAAACAATCCAATGATCCTTTGAGATGTCACTGTGTAGAGGAGAGGATTCATTGGCAGTACCCAGTGAAAGATATATGCAAAGATAGTTTTTTATACATATATGTCGTACCTGGGAAAACAAGGTTAAGGTAAAACAGCTAGGCAGGCAGTTTTAGAAAATTAACATATATGATTATTCTATATGTAGAAAAACCCAATAATATGGCATCAAATAGATTAACACATCCTTGCTGTTTATTTCCAGTGTGCCCTCAACTCCCATTAATCAACTGCAGTGGGTAGAAAACAGACATTGGTAATGTCAACAAGAGGATCACGTTCAGGCTCCTCACCCACGCACACAAAGCCCTCCACGACACGGACCCCACATACCTCAACAACCTCCTCATGTTCTAGACTCCCACCCGCCAGCTCCACTCCGCCAGCCTCGCCCTCGCCACTGTCCCACGGATTCGCAGAACCACCACCGGGGGAAGATCCTTCTCCTACCTAGCGGCCAAGACATGGAACTCCCTCCCCGCACACCTTCGGCTGACCCAGGACCATCTCTCCTTCAGGAAGCAACTCAAGACCTGGGTCTTCCAGCAGTAGCAGCACCCCCCCTCCCCAGCGCCTTGAGACCCTAGCGGGTGAGTAGAGCGCTTTACAAATCTGCTGATTGATTGATTGATTGAATGTCAATCACACAGTTACTTCTAAATAGGTATTGAGGCTTACCCGCTACTGTCTGGAGGCAGGCCTCAACTCACCCTGGTATGGGGTTCACTGGACACTCTGCCCTATACAGCATACATAGGAAAGAGAATAGAAAGATTCTTTAGAAAACATAAAAGGGGGAACTTTAGGGACTTCAAAAAAGACAAATATGTGAATGCAAGAAAAACACTATATCCTTTTAATATATATATGTGTATATAAATACCCCTCCAAAATCTGATAAAGACCTAAATTAGTACAATATGAGCAGTGGTCCTGATATGCATCATCAATAAAGCTAGGCTGAACTTCTGCCTCACCCTAGCTTTATTGATAATGTATATTGGGAACACTGCTCAAATTGTACTAATTTAGGCCTCATTCAGGTTTCGGAGGATACACTGTACACATTAATTGTGGATTTAGTATAAGGAAACAATGCACGTCCAAATTGGTGGTTAATACATAAATATGTGGTAGTATTGCATTTCCAGTTATGTTTAAAATAACTGGTTAGCTGATATGTATCATTTTATAAATCTTAAAATGTTTCTGATGTAACTTGATTAAGTATTACTCAGTAATATGCAGAGGATTATGATAGTATGAATTATAACACCATTTTAAGATGACAGACCCTTTTGACTATGACTTTTGTTGTCTGTATTTTATGTGTATACACTTCAATTTATAATGTAATTATAAGGGAGAACCACAACAAACACTACTTGACAAAGGCCACTCATTGCCGAAACACGTTTTGTGTAGTGTCACGGTTGGCGCAGCAAATAAATTATTAAACCAAAGGAGCTTGATTGTGTGTTTTGTGTCTGCCAATATGCAGACAGGCACAATCAGTGAAACATTACTTCTGATTATAATACAGAGTTTGCCAGACAACAAGCGCAGTCCCTGAGAGGACTATCAAAGATTGAACAGGGCAGAAGGAGAAAAGAAACTAAACAAAATTAAAAATGTGAGGGTAAGTCATTTTATTTTTTATTGTGTAAAATTTAATATTTATACAGGAGAAAATAAAAGTGAACCTATTTGATAAATGAATACAAATGTAATGTGAGGAAGTGAGGAGTTAATATACTGTAACATTTTATTTTATTACTTCCAGGATAAAATGATTTTTTTGTATTTATAGTTTACATTAAAATAATTCTAATATATATTTTAAATGAATATATTTTCATATACTTCCCCATAAGTAGATCTCAACCCTGGTAGTATGGATCTTCACCCACAGATGAAAAGTTACTGTTAGCATTTTAACACTTGTAAAGACTGTTGTAGAAGGCTCAACCTGTTCATTGGAGGGAGTGTCAAAGTGCAAGTGCTCCCTGAGTAAATTGTTATTGTAATTGGTTATCCATGATTGGCATATTTGTATTACCAAGAAGTCCCTAGTAAAGTGCACTGAGTGTGCCAGGGCTGGTGAATCAAATGCTACTAGTGGGCCTGCAGCACAGATTGTGCCAGCCACATGAGTAGCCCTAAAATGGTGTGTCAGGACTGCCACCGTAGTGACTGTGTGCAGTCTGTGGACTGCCATGTCAACCTGGCCAGTGTCCCCACTGACCAGGCCTAACCCTTCCCTTTCTGTACACATTGGACACCCCTATGGAAGGCCCAAGGTACCCCTCCCCCCCCGGGCATGGTGCAGTGTATGTGAAAGGTAGAGCATGTACTAGTGTGGGTGACATGCTCTGGTAGTGAATTACACCCATTTTCGTTTTTTAACTATTGTAAGGATATCATGCCCATAGGCTATAATCGGGAATGCTGTGTACAGTGGTTACCTGCATATCTTCCCATAGGAGCAAGATAGGACATACAAGTCTGGTATCCCTGAACTCAGAACGTATTAACACGTCTTTTAGGAAAGATGTTTTTTAAATCCTGTGTTTGAAAACAGCACTTTTAGAAGGTGGCTGTTTTCTTGTCTGACCTTTCTGTGTGCCTTGGCCTGTTTGTGAATTGGCTGTCTGGTTTGTGAGTGACAGGGGCTGGGTGGCTCCCAGTGGCTGAGTGGGCCATCCCTGGGCTGAATAGCTCCATCTGCATCTAGAGTGATAGGAGGGGATAGCACTTGGGCCTGAATAGGGCTGTGCCTACCTTCCACAATGCTGGCTCCACCTCCTGCTGGGCGGCAGATGACCCTGCCCCTCTCTCTGAAAGGAAAGGAGAAGCCAGGAAAACAAAGGGCTCAAGGAACACCCAGAACTGGTTCAGACCGGGCTCAGAGCCCTCCTGCACAAAGGGAACAAATACGTTTTGTGGTATAAGTACAGGACCCCACCCCAGACCACTGAACTTTAGATCATCCTGGAATCAAGAAGAAACATCTGCCAAGGAGAAAGCTGGACGACTGAAGAGGAAGGACTGTCCTGCTGTGTACTTGTGAGCTGACCTGCAGTTGTTTTGCTGCCAAGGAGAGGGAAAGGATTTTGCTTTGTGCTGTGTCCCCTTGCTTGAAGAGATCTCCAAGGGCCTGAGTAGAGCTGGCTCCCTGTTAAGAAGTCCCAGGAACAAAAGGGCTCCACCCCCAGCTTCCCCCCCCGAACTCTACTGAGAGAGTACTGTCCTTCCTAGAGTGATTGGTCCAGTTGTGGTGCCTCTGGAAGTTGTACCTGTTATTTGGGAAGCTGGACAAGGAGAAACTAAGACAATCTGCAAATTTTCACACATCACTCACTTGCGGAGTGCATCCTTGACAGCGCGAGGACATTTCTGCCGCCGCGAAGATCGAGATCGTCGCAGCACCTGTTGCCGCTGGAAGAACCGACACATCCTTCGCTTGCTGGACGCATCGCTCTGGTGCGGCAAGATTACCATCGATGTGAGTATCATCGCAGAGCCTGTCGTCGCTGGGTGAGATCTCAGCACCGCTTGCTTGAGGACCGCATCACGTCGCTGCGAGTATCGTCGCAGAGCCATCCCATCGAGGGGACGCGAGAGGAGAAGATCGACGCTGCGCATCGCCGCCGCACCTGAGATCGTCACCGTACCGAAGATCGTCGCATTGTGCCTTTGCAAAACGCTTCCTACGGAACCTGTGCACCGGATTCCACACAAGGTATCACCTCCCTCCCCATACAGACCGGATTCATCGCAACACGCCCACTGCTACCAGCGGGGCTGTCGCATTGCCTCCTCAGGGTCTCAGGAGTGATCCATCGCTGGTTTTTCAATGCTGCAGCTTTCTCTTGGAACTTTTGTTGCATCTAAAGGTACTTTTGGCTAAACGTGACGCAACTGTGAATTATTTGGCACAAATCCTAGAACTATTTTAAAATCATATTCTTGAACTGTGTATGTTGGATTTTTGTCGTTTTGGTCTTGTGTAGTTTAGATAAAGATACTTTATTTTTCTAAACTGGTGTGGAGTCCATTTGTGGTGTTTTCACTGTGTTACTGTGAGTGTTGGTACAAATACTTTACACATTGCCTTTGATAAGCCTGTCTGCTCGTGCCAAGCTACCAAGGAGGTGAGCAGGGGTTATCTAAAGAGTATATCCCCCTTACCCTGAATAGAAGCAAGGTCCCTATTTGGACATTGGTACCTACCTCTGCCAACTAGAGACCCCCAGATCTAACAGGTGTTATTTTTTTTAGAACACAACACAATCTAAATATTTGTCTGTAAACTAACTGCAAATATTTCAGAATATATCAGAATTGGGAAAGCACAAATGAAGCATATTTTTGTGTACTTCTGAGGTGTGATGGGAACAAATATGTTAATACAAACAAAATAAATCAATACTTTGGTGATGCTATTTCCATACGTTATTTCTGTGCTGTTTAGTTTAATTATTAAAACTGTGTCTGCAAATGTAATAATCATTTTCACTGAAAATGTATTGTCTGCAATGGCACTATGCTACCAAACCATGCATACTCTTCTCTTCTTCACCCCACTCTGCAACACTCTACTCCATGGCACACTGCAATACACTACCCTCTACACTAAGCCACTCCACTCTTCTGTATGATACTCCATTCTATTACACAGTACTCCACGCTATAACACTCTCCCATACTGTATGCCAACTACACCACTCCACTACATTCTACTCCATGCTACGCCCCTACACTCGGCGCCCCTTAACTCTATGACAACTCACTTTACTCAATTCCACTCCACTGTAACATAACATGTGTATCTGTAAAGCGCACATTCACCCGTAGGCATCTTGGCTCTGAATAACACATGTTCATTGTTACCCAACTCAATGGTACTCATTTTATCAAGCTCAGATGGATGAAAGGCTGAGTGGACCCGCTGGGATTTGAACATGTGACCATGAGGTTGAACACAGGCCCCTGCAGTATCGCATTAGTCCACTGAGGCACTAGACCCACTATATGACCCTCCACTCCACGACCCTTTAAGACACTCAACAAGACTCTGACAGTCCACTCCATTCTATCCCATTTCAATAGATGCCACTCCAAAACACTCTACTACACTCATTGGCACTTTATTACACTTTACAACACTTTACTCGTCCCTATGGTACACCACTTGACGCACCTCCACTCTTTGCTCCTCCACTCTACGACTCTCTACTCCATTCTATGCCACCACTCTCTATGCACCTCTATTGCACTCTACAACCCTCCATCCTGCACCACTCTACGCAGCGCCACTCGATGCCACTCAACATTACTCCACTATACTCCATTCCAATCGATGCCTCAAACCTTTAGTTATGCAGAACAGCAGCCATGCTGGTGTACAACATGGCTAAAACACATTGGAAAAGCTAATAGCTCTTTTAGAGGCGAGACCAATTGGTTTTGCCAATGCTTGCCACCTCACCAGTCCGCATGCCTTATTGGATGGTTCCTTAAACACTTTTTAGCACTGACATTTATATATATACAGAGTTGGCAGCATGTGATCTGGATGCCGAATGTTTCGAGCGCAGGATTGGGAAAAACAAAGGGATAAGAAGGAGATAAAGAAAGAGAAAGACGAAAGACACGTCAAAAAGGTAGATTGCAGGAAGCTGCAAGAGCAAAATAAAGGGGCAGGGAGTGTTACAGAGGTTATTAAAGAGGCATGAGGTGGAACCAAGACTATGGGGGTATATTTACAAGAGAATGGTGAAGTGCGGCCTTAAGCTGAAATTGCTAACACCGCTATTCTAAAAACACAGTAAAGCACTGTATTTACAAGAATGTGACGCACCACTGCGTTTCCCCTGCCGTTGGTGCTAAATTAAGCTTCCTAGTGCCAGACGCAAGCTCCGTGCAAGGGTGCCAGCGCTGTGGGGAAATGATTGTTCATGTGCAGGAAGGTCTCCCTTCCTGCACATAAACAGTCAGTAAAGGTGATTTGTAACTTCTATGTGTGCTGCTTTATGCTGCACACATAGAAAATGTATAATGATTGTTTATGTGCAGGAAGAGACACCTAACCTGCACATGAAAAATCACTAGTGGCGATTTGAAGTTTCTATTGAAACAGAAAAATCAAGAAGAAAATAAATAATGTCTCCTCTTCGCCAGATTAAGACCAGGATTTCTACGGTCCTATTTTTGGCGCTGCCTTCTAGTTATGCCACCCTGTAAATAGAGGTCTTCGTCAAAGAGCAATGGGTGCTGAGGTAGAATGTCCACAGTATAACGCATTGCCCATCCCTTTCATGCTAAGGGTTGGGTGATAGGGGGCCTTATTCACCAGGTTGTGTTAAGCCACGTCAAGTAACTTAAAGCTGCCTCGTGAATAAGGCAAAGGCTGTATCGCCACCAGAATTCCACAAAAAGTGACGTTCTGGTGGGGATAATATCTTGTAAATATACCCCTAGCTATCCTTGATATTCTGCGCAGGACGTTTAATTGCACTGGCTGCTTTGTTCTAAGCAGAGCTTAGGGCAGCGGGGCACATTCTCTTACAAATTAAGCACTGGTAAAGCGCTGAGCATGTTCTTCAACTCAGGACTGCAAGAGTAGAAAGAAATGACCTGTTTTGTTTGTAGTCGCTATTAACATTTATGGTGTCTGCTAGGCTACTGACTGGATGTAGAAAATGTTCACAACAGTCCGAACTCAAAATTAATCATTATTTTGTAATATTAATACATGCGCCGCCTATGTGGGGGGGCGTGTCTCTGTCTTGAAGGGGCCCGTGTCTACACTTATTGAGGCATGAGGCTGAGCTGGGGCAGCTAATATTTTTTAACTGATACCGCTTTCCACTGAGTAAGTCTCTCAAGTGAGGAAGTGAGCCACAACACCACCCTGGACAGCCACGCCTCCTGGCCTCACTCTGCTGTTTACAATGGATCTCATCTCTTAGCAGGGTCCCTTGACTTCATAGAAAGTTTTACATTATGCAGGCGCCCTCTCTGTTATTCTTCCTTCTTCTATCGTGCAATCTTATAGAGCTTCATCTAATCTGCATTTCACTTGTGAAAAATATGCAGTAGCAAGAAGTCAAATTACCTATGTGTCCCCTTCCTTGTTCCTCTCATTACGTGTGAGGCGTTCTGCCTCCGGAGACAAGTTTAGCAAGCTCAACAATCCACAACATGCCCCTGCCCCATCAGGTGGATAGAATCACCGCCTCTATCTGACCTTGAAGTGAGTTTCTGATTAGAATCATACGTGCATAATCACATGAACCTGTTCCAGTTGAACCTACAACAACAAGATGTTTAGAAATGCATTTTTCTAGCCTATAAATAACTCTGCCCCAACTGGGCCACGTCTCCATCTTGAAGAAGATGGCTGTTGCTGTCTCATAATGATTAGTAGTGGCTTGATTCAAAAAGGGCACACTTACACATTTGTGTAAGTCTAAGATTTTTTGCAATTCACCAAGGAATTTTACGAGTGGTATATTTTTAACAGCGGAGCCTCCGCATATAAAAAAGAAAGGCAGTCATGAAGATACTGCTAGTATATTGCTTTGTGAACTGCAAAATGTTGTAAACGTACACAGAAGTGTAAGTTTATCTTTGTGAATCAGGCCGTATTGGGGCTTATTTATGAGCCCTTGCGACAGTTATGTGCCGATGTTTTCGTGACGCTGCAGTGGTGTAAAACATGAGCCATGTTGCAACATATTTACAAGGCCCTGAGCTACATTATATCTGCATCAGATATAATGTATGCAGGGTAGGCGTTCTGTCGCAACAAAGCCCTGTATAAGTGTTGCAGTGAATCTATGAGATTTCACTGCAACACTTCTATGCCGCCACTGCGTCAAAACCTTATGCCTGCCTCAGGGCAGGCGTAAGGGTGATGAAGGCCCTTCCACATGGGCCATGTGAAAGGAACTTTGCTGGAGTTGCGTCACGCTTCCAACAGAACTCCAGCAATACAGCACTTTTGCACTGACAGATTGGTCAATAATACTGATGTATCTGTCATTCCTTGCAACATGATACTTCATACTGTAAATATGACGTATCATTGGTGTCGCAAGGAGGGTGCAATGAGAAGTGTTGCATCGCTGCTTTCACACAGCGATGCACCACTTCTCATAAACAAGGCCCTGTGTGATTATTTTCTCATTCTAACACTGATTGCAGCAAAATGTGCACTGTTTGTTTTGTAATGATGTGCTATTCTTAAACAACAGTGGGGAAGCCTTTACTACTTCCAAGGCTCTTTCTGTTTAAACAATATAGACAGAACATCAATGAGTCTTTCCATTATTTCTTGTAACGCATTTGCTTTGTCACCTCCAATGACATTAGGTGAGAAAGAGTTTAATATATTCATATCTTGGAAAAGTACTAGCATTTTGTAATAATGGACTGACATTTGTCAATGACTCATCCGAAGCTGACTGTGCAAATATTCATGGTTTTCTATGCTAGAAAATACTATAAAAACCCTCGAACTTGCGGGTGAGCCGGACACTTTTGAGTTTCTACCAGTGATGTTGTCCGTTTCTTTGATTTGCCCTGCGTTCATGACTTAGTCTGTTTTTCTGATTCTTCTTGTTATTGCCTTTGCTGATGTTACTGACAGCCTTCATGGCAATTAAGTTTTAAATGTTCTATGATTGATTAATTGAACAGAGCTATATTTTTGCCTTTTGTATTCCACTTGAATATTTAAAAATACATCATGGTGTTCCTAAAATCATTGTTCTCCAACTACCTTTTTGAGTCAGTCCTTTCTTTTTATGACTGTATTTATGCAATGCTGTTTTGAATTTGAGTCTTTAGTTAAACATTGCATAATCTATTCTTGATGTTAAAACTGCCACAACCTGGGTGCCACTATCATGCAGATTATCTAAGTTATCGCACCAGTGCGTCCACACTCTATAAAACAAGCTTAGAAGACTGTTTGTTTAACCACCACCAGAACAATTTACATTGTATAGGGAGATATAATGATCAGAACAAGAAAGTATGGACTCAGAGTAATTGAATTCCCAGTAAGTAATTTAAGCATTACCTATTTGTGCCTTTCCTTGTGTTTTTTTTTTTTACACCCGAGATATAACTTAAATAATATATAATTTTTCCAAATTGTTAGACCTGGCACCATTCGTGTGGGTCTCCCTTCCATTTTTTGCTGGTTTTAGATACTTTTGGGCACTGTGCCACTTCTGTTCAGTACCACAGTGCAATTGCTCCCTATGGTAAATAGATGTATGGATTAGTGACTCCATGATTGGCTTGTTTGGTTTACTGTCAGACCCTAATACAGTACACTGTGTGTTCCCAGGGCTTGTAAATCAAATGCTGCTGTTGGGCTTGCAGCACTGGTTGTGCCACCCACTGGAGCAGCTTGTAAAGTGTATCTCAGGCCTGCCATTGCAGAGCCTGTGTGCAGTCTGTAACTGCCATGTTGACTGAGCCAGTGCACCCACTTGCCAGTCCCTAAACCGTGCCTTTTATACATATTAGTCACTCCTATGGTAGGTCCAAGGGCATGGTGCATTGTAGGTAAACTGTAGGACATGCCCTGATGTGGGTGGCATGTCCTATTAGTGAATTACAGCCATTTTTGTTTTTCACTATTGCAAGGCTACCTGTTCCCCATAGGCCAGAATGGGCAGTTTGATTATAACATCTTATAATCCTAACTGACTCATGGAACTAGGTAGAAATTCGAGTTTAGTATGCCTGAACTCAGAATGATAAAATACATGTTTTAGTGAAGTTGGTTTTAACATTCTGTGTTTGAAAATACCACTTTTAGAAAGCAGGTATTTTCTTGCCTAACTATGCAAGCCTGCCTCTGCTAGGTTGTGTATTCCTTGTCTGGAGTTTGAGTGACAGGGGCTGGGGGATTCCAGGAGACAGGGTGAGTCAGCACAGGGCTGAATAGAGAGATCTACATGCAGATGGCAGGGAGGAGTTGCACCTGGGACCTGAGTAGGGCTGCAATGCTGGCTCCACCTCCTGTGGTGCGTCTGATGTCCCTGGCCTACACTGTCAAAGGAAGCGAAGGAGTCCTGTAAACAAAGTTCTCCAGGACTGACCAGAACTGCTTTGGGTTAGGTACAGACACTCTGCTTTCAAAGAGAAAGGAATTTGGTGTATAAAAGAGGGGACCCAGATGCCAGGACTTTAGATCACTTCTTGGAATCAAGACGAACATTTGCTGAGGAGAAGAACCAGGAATCTGAAGGAGGAGGCTACCCCTGTGCTATGTGTTTGGGGGTTGGCCAGCAGTGGTTGCTTCATTGCCTTTGGAGAAAAGGACTGAGTGTGCTTTCTATCAACTTCAGGAAGAATCTCCAAGGGCTTGAACTAGAGCTTGCCTCCTGCCTGAAGTCTCAGGGATACAAGACTTCACCAACCAGTTCCCACCTGAATTCCCTTACTGGGAATTTAAGTGTCTGCTGTTGTGCTGGGCATTCTGAGAGACTGCGTGTCGCTGGGAGCTGGAAGCCCGACACAACGACGAGAAGCGTGTCGCCGCCACAGCAGCTGTCGTCGCATCGCCGAGGAAGCGAGCCACCGCTGTCATCATTGCATCGCAACCAAGACACCATTTTGTCGCATCGCACCGGAGAAGAGTATCGCATCCAGGTGCCGTCTTGTCGCATTGTACCGGAGAGCAGTAAGAAACCGATGCGTCAACTCCCCACACAGTAAGGAAGCGCGCATCAACTCCCCTGGGCAGCAGTAAGGAACCGACTCATCCACTCCCCTGCGTGTAAAGAACCAACGCATCACCTTCCTTGCGGCCCTTTTGTTTTCTTTGCGTTATGCATTCAAGGTACATTGAGAGTAAAGTGTTGCATTTACAACTTGAGAGAAATTAGCTATTTTATAACATGTTAAAGTCTATTTTCGAGTACAGTATTGTGGATTTTTGTCGTTTGGTCTTGTGTTAAGTCTATATAAAAATACTAATTTTTATAATACAACCTGTGTGGTGTCCATTTGTAGTGTTGTCACTGTATTACTGTATGTGTTCACAAATGTTTTACAC
The DNA here is from genome assembly GCF_964261635.1 of Lissotriton helveticus. Taxonomy (NCBI): domain Eukaryota; kingdom Metazoa; phylum Chordata; class Amphibia; order Caudata; family Salamandridae; genus Lissotriton; species Lissotriton helveticus. The sequence continues at coordinate 1,793,586,466 of NC_136068.1, forward strand.
ACTGCCTCTAAGATAAGCCTGTCGGCTCGTGCCAAGCTACCGAGGGGTTATTTTAGGCGTGTAGCCCCTTACCCTGACTAGACTCAAGGTTCCCTATTTGGTCAAAGGTACCTACCTCTGCCAACTAGAGACCCCCAAATCTAACATTGGTGGTCAGCGGTGAGCATTTGGGCTTGCATTTGTGATTCATATACAGTGATTGGTGTAGACTACTAGTGAGTGCAGACCATAACGCGACCACATACTTTGAGAGAATTTTTCCTTGGAACTTCTTTTCTATTTTTGATTCTTGAGAACTGACAGTCTTTTCGCTACCATGAGCAAGTCAGCATCCAAAGTATCTGTAGACATCGTATTGGAAGAAGAGAGAATTGATACCTACACTGTGCCTCAACTCAAGGCTTTGTGCAAGAAATTAAAAATTTCTGTGAAAGGCCTCACCAGGAAAGAGGAATACCAAACGGCGCTGAGGGTCTGGGTAGAGTCTAGGAATGCCAGTGAGCATCCTGAGGAGCCAGTGATGGCGACAGAGAATTTAGATGAGCAGCTTGAGGGGCCAATGGGCCCAACTGGGAAGGGAAGCACCTTCAGGGGCGGGCAGTAGTGTTTCTTCCCAGGGATTGTCCCCAGGAGGCCTGGAGGACAGAGCAAAGGAGAGGATGCATACATTGGAGCTAGCTAGGCTCAAAATGGATGGTCAGAAAGACATAGAGAGCAAGAAAATAGAGCTTGGTTTGGAATTAGAGATGAAGAAGTTATCCTTAGAGGAAAAGAGAACGCATTTTATAATATTATATATATTATTTTGAGCATGAGAGAGGATTGAGGGAATTGAAATTCAAGGCCAGAGGTTTAGAAGTTCCTCCCTCTGGTGGCAGCACACCGCCAGTGCATGTAGAAGCAAGAGCCTATATCCCCAAAGATGTAGTTAAAGATTTCCACAAGAATGAGGATATTGGTCAATGGTTTAGGGCTTATGAAGCTGCACTGTTGGTCCACCCTGTCCCTGAGAAGGATTGGGGAGCGGGGTTGTGGTGCTGCTTTGTTAGTGATGGGAGGGACACTTTGTTGGATTTACCTACAGTGGAGTTGATGTCCTATACCCACATGAAGGGAGCCCTAATGTCCAGATTTGGTTTGACCCCAGACAGACAAAGGTTTTGGAATTGCAGAAAGCTGTAGTCTACCACTTGGGTGGAATATATGTCTTTCTTTTGCGGAGCATTGGATGGTTGGGTGAAGGGTAGCAAAGTGGATAATTTTGAGGCGCTCTATGATTTGTTTGCATGCGAGCACTTGTCAAATAACTGTTTTCCAGAGCTACGCCAGCATCTTATTGATAGCAAGCTGACTAACCCTAGGAAGCTTGCTAAGGAGGCGGACCGCTGGGTGAGCACCCAGGTCCAGAAGGGTCATGTGGGAGACTTCGCCAAAGGTGGGCAGCGTCCCGAGCAGAAGAGTGGGGCGACAAGGGTAAACAGAGGGAGTTCCAGAAAAGGCCCCACAGTAATCCACAAGGGAACCAAGGAAAGGTTTCCAGCCTCCCCCTGAGAAGAAGGCAGTGGCCCAACACATAAGCCTGTTCAAAAGGGCCCAAGACGTGTTTTAAGTGTGGTCTAGTAGGCCACTGTTCTTATGATGCTAGATGTTCATTGTATGGGAAGACAGCACCCACTGGTGCACCACCCCGGCAGTTGGCTAGAGTAGCCCTGGGGGATGAGATGGGTGCCCAGGGTGGGTGGGGTTCCGCAGAGATGTCCCTTGTCTCTTTACGAGACTGTGAGGTGGTCCCCATGACCCAACTGCCTGATAACACTAAAAAGTACAGGCAGTGGGTCACCATCAATGGCAAGAGGGTGGAAGCTCTTAGAGATACCGGAGCCAGTGTGACAGCTGTCAGTTGTCGGCTGGTGTCTGAAGAGCAGGTAGTCCCCAATGCATTGTACTCAGCTGTTGCCGCTGCCAACACAGGGAGCCACTGCAGGGTGGCTCAGGTTCCCTTTGAGTGGGAGTTCTTCAGGGACTCTTCAAGTAGCAGTGAGGCCAGCCATGCCTGTTGATTGTCTGTTGGGTAATGATTTGGAGAGCTCCCCTTGGGCTAAGGTGTAACGGAGAGCTCATTTAGAGATGTTGGGTTTGCCTGAGTGGGCCTGCGTGACTACTCAGTCTATGGCAGCCAGTAAGGGTATTCAAGAGGACCTGGAGCCTGAGAAAATGGCCCAGGTGCCTGCCTTAAAGAGAAGAGGTAGGGGGCACGGGAAACCGGCCCCTGAGATTCCCACAGCCCAGAAGGAGGCAGACCCTGAGGGAGATGCCCTGGAGCCTACCGGGGAAGAGATTGCTGAAATGGGAGACCTCCCTGAGCTGACCCATTGACAGCAGGAAGGGCGTCCCTCCAGAAAAGAGTTCTGTGAGGAGCAGAACAAGTGCCCTTCTTTTGTGGGTTTGCGGCAGCAGGCTGCAAACCAGGCAGCAAGTGATCAGTCTTGATGACATTGGATCTACTGGGAGAATGGTCTCCTGTATAGTGAGCCTAAGGTTGCTGAGCCTGGGTCTGCCTGTGTGCTGGTGGTACCCCAGGGCTTCAGAGCCTTCCTACTGGGGCTGGCTCATGTCGTGCCTTTTAAGCAGGACATTTGCAGCAGGACAAGACCTCTGAAAGGCTTGTCATCCACTTTGATTGACCCCAAATGTGCTGACACTCATTGCAGGACCTGTCAGACTTGCCAGGAAAGTGGATAGGGTGGGAGGAAGCACAAGGCTCCTCTCGAGCCATTCCCTGCAGTCAGCACACCCTTTGAAAGGGTGGGCATTGACATTGTGGGGCCTCTGGATCCCAAAACAGCCATGGACAACAGGTTCATCCTGGTCTTGGTGGACCATGCCACCCGGTACCCAGAAGCCATCCTTCCCAGGACAGTGACGGCCCCCGTGGTGGGATGACACTGATGGGGATTTTCTCCTGCGTGGGGTTTCCCAGAGAGGTGGTGTTAGACCGAGGTACCAACTTCATTTCTAAGGATATTGAAGTCCCTGTGGCAGGAGTGTGGTGTAACATACAAGTTCACCACTCCTTACCACCCCAAGGAAATGGGTTGGTCGAGAGATTCAACCGAACTCTAAAAGGCATGATTATGGGTCTTCAGGAACCTATGAGGCGTAAGTGGGAAGTCCTCTTACCATGCCTGTTTTTTGCATACCGTGAGGTGCCACAGAAATCTCCAGGGTTCAGTCCCTTTGAGTTTCTTTATGGACACCCAGTGAGAGGATCTTTGAGTATGGTCAAGGAAGGCTTGGAGCAATCTCCCAGGAAACCTCCCCACGATGTATATAGCTACTTGCTGGCCTTCAGGAACTAAACTGGGCAATTCAGAAATCGCTGAGGCAAATCTGGAAGCCAGCCAGGAGGAGATGAAGCGGTGGTACGACCAAAATGCCACTCTGGTTGAGCTTCAGCCTGGTCAGAAAGTGTGGGTCATGGCCCCAGTCGAGCCCTGTGTGCTCCAGGATAAGTGGACCAGACCATTTGAGGTGGTGGAGCGCAAAAGTCTGGTTACCTACTTGGTGGACTTGCGGTCTATCAGGAACCCCTTGCGGGTCCTGCATGTCAACCGCCTGAAGCCCCACTCAGAGAGGTCTGAAGTGGGCATGCTACTAGCAACAGATGCTGGAATGGAGGAGGAGACTGCGCCTCGTCCTGACCTCTGTCTGCAACAGAGCAAAATGGGTCAGTGGAAGGAGTGAACCCCTCTTCCACCCTGACCCCTGAGCAACAGAATGACTGTCACCAGTTGCTGGGACAGTTTTCTGACCTGTTCTTCCTGATTCCCAGTGTCACTGATTGGTGCGTCCATGATGTGGACACTGGGGACAGGCGTCCTGTCAAGCACAAAACGTACAGGGTGACTGACAGGGTGGGAGCGTGCATCAAGGAGGAGGTCTCCAAGATGCTTGCGTTGGGGGTGATTGAGTCCTCTAACAGTCCTTGGGCCAGCCCAGTGGTCTTGGTCCCAAAGGCTGCTGCACCGGGTGTCACACCAGAGCTGTTAGGGGCTGCCCTTTACCTCAGCACATTTGGCTAACGTCTGGGTACTGGCAGATCGTCTTGACTGATGGGGTAGAGAGAGGTCAGCATTCTCCACACCAGATGGGCACTACTAATTCCGGGTTATGCCCTTTGGGATGAAGAATGTCCCTGCCACCTTTCAGAGGTTGGTCAACCAGGTTTTGGCTGGACTGGAAGAGTTCAGTGCAGCCTACCTGGATGACATTGCAGTGTTCAGCGCCAGTTGAGAAGAACATCTGCTCCACCCCTGGGAAGTGTTGATGGCGCTGCGGAGAGCAGGCCTCACGCTCAAGGCGAGTAAGTGCCAGATCGGGCAGGGTTCCGTGGTGTACTTGGGACACCAGGTTGGGAGTGGCCTGGTGGCGCCCCTACAGCCCAAGATTGAAACCATCCTGGCTTTGGATCCACTGAAGACCCAGACAGAGGTGAGAGCCTTTTTAGGATTCAGTGGGTATTACAGGAGGTTTGTCAAGAGGTATGGCAGCATTGTTGCACCCTTGACAGAGCTGACTTCCATGAAGCAGCCCAAGAGAGGGATTTGGACTGACACCTGTCAGAGAGCTTTTGATGCCCTGAAGACTGCCATGTGCATGGCGCCCGTGCTTCTAAAACCCAACTTCTCAAAAGAGTTTATTGTTCAAATAGACACTTCAGAGCATGGTGTGGGGGCTGTTCTATCACAGATTAATGAGGAGGGCCTAGACCAACCTGTAGCTTTCATCAGTAGGAGGTTACTTCCACGGGAACAGAGGTGGAGTGCAATTGAGCGTGAGGCATTTGCTATGGTCTGGGCACTGAAGAAGTTGAGACCATACTTGTTTGGGACTCACTTCCGGGTTCAGATAGACCACAGGCCCCTCAGATGGTTGATGCAGATGAGGGGTGAGAATCCAAAGCTGTTGAGGTGGTCTATATCCCTACAAGGGATGGACTTCATGGTGGAACAGCGCCCTGGAACAGAACACGCCAATGCTGATGGTCTGTTCAGATTTTTCTGCCTTAGTGATGAGAACTCCCAGGAGGTGGGGTAGTTCTCCCCACATTTCAGCTGGAGGGAACACATGTTAGACCTGGCCCCATTGGCTGGGGTTCTTCCTTCCAATTTTTGCTGGTTTTAGATGCTTTTGGGCACTGTGCCACTGCTGCTCAGTGCCACAGTGCAAGTGCTCCCTATGGTAAATTGATGTATGCATTAGTGACTCCATGATTGGCTTGTTTGGTTTACTGTCAGACCCTAATACAGTGCACTGCATGTGCCCAGGGCTTGCAAATCAAATGCTGCTGGTGGGCTTGCTGCACTGGTTGTGCCACCCACCAGAGCAGCTAGTGAAGTGTGTCTCAGGCCTGCCAGTGCAGTCTGGTACTGCCATGTTGACTGAGCAAGTGCACCCACTTGCCAGTCCCTAAAACTTCCCTTTTATACAGATTACTCACCCCAATGGTAGGCCCAAGGGCAGGGTGCATTGTAGGTAAAAGGTAGGACATGCCCTGATGTGGGTGGCATGTCCCAATAGTGAATTACAGCAATTTTCGTTTTTCGCTATTGCAAGGCTACCTGTTCCCCATAGGCCTGAATGGGTAGTTTGAGTATAACATCTTATACGCCTAACTGACTCAGGGAACTTGGTAGAAATTCGAGTTCAGTATGCCTGAACTCAGGATGATGGAATACATCTTTTAGTGAAGTTGGTTTTAACATTCTGTGTTTGAAAATACCACTTTTAGAAAGTAGGGATTTTCTTGCCTAACTATCCAATCCTGCCTCTGCTAGGTTGTGTATTCCTTGTCTGGAGTTTGACTGACAGGGTCTGGGGATTGCAGGAGACAGGGTGAGTCAGCACAGGGCTGAATAGAGAGATCTACATGCAGATGGAAGGGGGGAGTTGCACCTGGCACCTGAATAGGGCTGCGCCTTCCCTCCACAATGATGGCTCCAACTCCTGTGGTGCGTCTGATGTCCCTGGCCTACACTGTCAAAGGAAGAGAAGGAGTCCTGTAAACAAAGTGCTCCAGGACTGACCAAAACTGGTTTGGGTTAGGTACAGACACACTCTGCCTTCAGAGACAAAGCATTTTGGTGTATACAAGAGGGGACCCAGACCCCAGAACTTTAGATCACTTCTGGGAATCAGGACGAACCTTTGCTGAAGAGAAGAACCAGGAAGCTAAAGGAGACTACCCCTGTTCTGTGTGTTTGGAGGTTGGCCTGCAGTGGTTGCTTCATTGCCAAAGAAAGGAGAAAAGGACTGACTGTGCTTTCTATCAACTTGAGGAAGAATCTCCAAGGGCTTGAACTAGAGCTTGCCTCCTGCCTGAAGTCTCAGGGATACAAGACTTCACCAACCAGCTCCCCCCTGAATTCCCTTGCTGGGAACTGAAGTGCCTGCTGTTGTGCTGGGCCTTCTGAGAGACTGCGTGTCGCTGGGAGCTGGGCGCTGGAAGTGCGACGCATCGTCGAGAAGCATGTCGCCGCTGCAGCAGCTGTCGTAGCATCGCCGAGGAAGCGAGCCACCACTGCCATCATTGCTTCGCAACCTAGATACTATTTTGTTGCATCGCACCGGAGAAGAGTATCGCATCGAGGTGCCATCTTGTCGCATCGTACTGGAGAGCAGTAAGTAACCGACGCATCAACTCACCACACAGTAAGGAAGCGATATCAACTCCCCTGCTCAGTAGTAAGGAACCGAAGCATCCACTCCTCTGCATGTAAGTAATCGACGCATCACCTTCCCTGCGACCATTGTGTTTTCTTTGCGTTACGCATTCAAGGTACATTGAGAGTAAAGTGTTGCATTTACAACTTGAGAGAACTGAGCTGTTTTATAACATTTTAAAGTCTGTTTTTGAGTACAGTATTTGTGGGTTTTTGTTGTTCGGTCTTGTGTTAAGTCTATATACTTATTGTTATAATACAACCTGTGTGGTTTCCATTTGTAGTGTTGTTACTGTATTACTGTATGTGTACACAAATGCTTTACATAGTGCCTCTGACATAAGCCTGCCTGCTCGTGCCAAGCTACCAAAGGGGTGATCAGGGGTTATTTTAGGAGTGTAGCCCCCTACCCTGACTAGATGCAAGCGTCCCTATTTGGTCAAAGGTACTTACCTCTGCCAATTAGAGACCCCCAAATCTATCACAAATTATATAAATAGAATATTTGTTCCAAATTATATAACTATAATTTGGAACAAATATGAAACATTCCTAGACTATTCTGCAAAAAAGAAAACATTTCTTCCACTATTTACTTCATAGCAAATAAAACCTTTACACCAAACATATGCTCCTGTTGGATAACCTTACCAATTCTATAACGATTGACTAAAGTCTATTGGCTTGCCAAAGTGCTGTTCTGCAGATTTCATACAGCAAGGTCCCTTGATATTCTCCCAGGGTGAAGCCACACTCCCAGCTGGCCTCACCTGAATTTCTAAAGGAGAGGGAACTCACTGAATCTGGTAGGCTAAAACAGTTATAGATTTCAACCACCGGCTCAAAGTCTGAAGGGATGGTTTACCTTCCCGTTTGCCGGGCCAAATTTAACAATGTGTCTATCTTTTTGAATGATGCAACTTTATCAATGTACATAGAAATTACTCTCTTAATATCCGATTTGTGCAATTCTACTTCTTCCTGACAAGAAGACTCTAGAAAAGACAATTTAACTTCCTGATCTAAGTGAAACTTTGAAGAAACCTTGGGCATAAAAGCAGAACCCAGTCTGAGTACTAAACTAGTGGAAAAAATTGTAAATAAAGATGTTTGCAGCAAAAAGATCTTAGCGCTCTCAAAAGTTTCAATAGTAAGCAGTTTAAGCTCTTTCTAAATATAGGATTGTGTCAAAACACATGGGTGGAAGGGGCATGGTCTTGCCAGCGATGAGGTGAGACGTGTCTCTGGGAAGCTCCGGCGGTCCGCTACCATTATCAGCAATTACAGCTGAGCTGGGGTGCTGTAACTGCAGCCCCAGGGGCAGACGTTGATCACTGTGATCTGGGGCACCTGTGAAGGGGCTGCAAATTGATTGGCGGCGGTTTTCAGGCAGGAGACGGAGGGAAGTTGGAGGTCCGGAGGAAAGGTCTGCCATTTTGTGAGCCCTCTGGAGGAGCCCACCCCGTATTCTGCAGACGTGTCACGGTCCATGTGAGTCGGGAACGCTGAATCCCCTAAAGGTCTGGCCAAGGCTGAAGTGACCGGACAAACAGCGGCGTCTTCAAAGACCGCTGCGGAGGACCCCGTGCTGGAGCTGGAGGAGGCGGGGGATGGCTGAGCGGCGAGGCGGGAGACGGCTGAGCGGCCTGGTGGGGCCTCCTCTGCTGTACTCACCGAGATGCGGTCACAGCCGCCCTTGATGTGGGCATCGATTGGGGTGACCTGGGAGGCCGGTAGAATGACTGGACACTGCCCGACAACGATCAGAGGTACGGAGTGCGACAGGGGATGGGTGGAATGATGGAGGGAGCTGCCATTTTGTGAGGGACTAGGAGGAGCCCCCCCCGGCGCCCTGGTGAACCCCGGGGACCCTGGCTCATAGGGGTCCGAATTGAACAGCGGAGGCGGGCGTGGCAGAGCTGATGCCCTCGAGCAACTGGAGGTGACTGAGGCGGGCTGACAGGCGGCGCCCTGCTGGTTGCACTGACAGGGCCTACATCGGGGCTGCCAGAGGGGACGGAGGAGCGGCCTATAAGAGCAGGGGCCTAGTAGAGCCCATCCTGCTGCCCTCGCATGGTGGAACTTTGCAGTGCAGGCCCCGGCGGAGCTGACTGCAATCACTGCATCGCGGGCTATTGGGGCCCATACCAGGTACAACACGGCTGGGGGTCGGAGGCCACAGGAGAGCGGCATGACAGGAAGAGCGCTCCCACGCCATTTTGAGACTGTTACACCAGGCGGCCTTGAGGCACTGGACCCCGCGCGCTGCTGCACCCGGGGAGCCTGTACCCTGCCCAAAGCCTCTACCCCCCGTGATACTACCTGCGGGTACAGAGGGACGTAGTGGAAAGCAGCTACATAGTGGCAGCTGGGTGATTGCGAGGGGGACACCTAGCACAGGACGAAAGTGCCACCATTTTGAGACCGTTAAGCAGGACGGCCCGGAGGCACTGGGTGGCTTGCTCTAACACTACAGAGGCCTGAAGCACATATCACGTTGGCTGGAGAGGTGGAGGGGGAGAACTGGACACCTGCATTACAACAAGTGAGCGGCTGGGGGTATAGCGGAGTGACGCACTTTGCTGGCAGTCCAGAGAGTGTTGCAGGTCTGCAAGTATGCTTGTTGCAGACGGGGTACACGGGAGGTGTGGACTGGCTTGGAGTAGCAGGACCCCTGGAGCGGACACCCTGGCCTGGTCTAGAGGGCTTCACCACGCCTGAAGTGTTCCCACAGTGGGCACTGTTGCGGAGAGGACAGAGAGGCGGTGGACCTAAACAAGAGGTAGCCTGCGTCTTGAGGGTTGGAGGCCTGAGGGGGGCTCTACGCATTGGACTCCCCCTGCAGTTTCGGGCTTTGCAAACTAGGGAAAAAAGTGGCACTGGTTGGGCGGTCAATATCTCAGTCTACATTAGAACAACCACGCACGGACCACGTTGCCTGGTGGCCAACGGGACATCCAAGGACTGGCGATGACACGTTCCGCCGGGGACTCGGCGCCGGTGACCCAGGCATTTATGACAACTTTCATGTCAGATCTCAAGATGGAGATTGGCGCTCTGCGCACAGAGGTTCACTCGTGTGTGCGAGAACTCAGAAAGGAGGTAACTGACTTGGGAGACCGGGTGGATGGGCTGGAATAGACAGTGGATGCCCGCACGGAGAACCAGGAGCACTTGTGGCAACGCCTGACAGTACTAGATGAACAGCACATAGAGCTGCAAGTAAAGCAAGAGAATTTGGAAAACCGGAGCAGCAGGAATAACCTTCACATCCGGGGAGTTCCTCTTGGCGCGGAGGGGAAGGACATCATGACCTACGTGGCGCAACTCCTCCACGAGGTTTGGAGGGACGAGGACGCTTCTCTGCCCGCTTTGGATCGAGCCCACAGGGTCACCGGGCCCGCGGGGAGGCTGGACATCCTAACTAGTGTCCACTTCTTCACCGAAAAGGAGGCTATCCTCATGGCGGCATGCGCTAAGCCAGATCTCTGCTACGATGGACTCAAGATCCAGATCTTCCAAGACTTGGCGCCCAACACCCTGCGACGGCGCCGTCCTTTCAATCCTGTGACTGAGAAGCTGTGGGGCATGAACTTCTCATACCAGTGGGGCCACCCAATCGCTCTCATCTTCCAATGGGAATCCAAGCGCAGAGTGCTACGGTCCTACACAGAGGTGGCACAGTTGCTTCCCCTGCCGTCGTCGCCGCTGACCAGCCCTTCCCACCCCCGACGCCAGGAGCGGGTGCCTGCCAAACCATCTTGGACTACTGTACATCGCCATCGACGTTCGCCACCCATGAATGAGCAATCCACCTCTCAGGCCAAACAAGATATCATTGCACACATACGATCCCTTGAAGGGGACAAGGAAGACTCCACCTCACACCCCTCAACTCCATGATAGACTGAATTCACACCCGCACCGGACTATGAAGCGTACGCTTACTGAAATGCACCCTTATTCTTAGGTTTGCTGATTAATGTACCATCTTGATTTACACCCTGGCTCCATGCCCATAGGTTGGGGGCCGCTGAGGCTTACCCCCTGACTGAACTTGAGGTCGATTGCAAACCTACCCCCCATTGTTCCTGAGGGAGTGACATCCCTGGGCTCATCCGAACCCTAGAGTATAGGATGCCCGGCTACGGGAACAGAATACTTTGGCCCTGTTGGCCATTGTTGATTTACTGTTCTTCACAGCTGTACCTTCCTGCTTTTCTACCTCTTTCTCTCTTCTTTCTCTATCCCCTCGAGTGGGGCGGACGGGTAGCGCAGGCAGTGGCGCTGGCTCCTATCCCCGGGCAAGTCAGAAATGATCCTGCGCGTTCCCTCCCTTGACCTGCCAGCTCCCTTCGGTGGCTTAAAGGACTAATTAGGGATAGAAACATACAATGACCCTTCCTTGCCCTCTGAAGGTGCTTTCCCTTAATGTCAAGGGGCTAACTCTCTGAACAAGCAGCGACAGGTGTGGCGATACCTCCTACAACATGACCCCGACATCATATTCCTCCAAGAAACTCATCTTTTGAAAGAAGATGTCCAGTGCATGGCGCATCCCAAATATCCACTCCAATTCTGGGCTACGGCGACCACTAAAACGGATAGGGTGGCCATCCTGTGCATGAGTGGTATCAGGCAGAGGGAAACCAAGGCTCTATGTAGTCCAGACGGGGGCTTTGTTAAGGTGGGTGTTGGAATTGGGAGGCGCACATTCACGCTGTGCAATGTGTTTGCAACAAACTAGATGCAGTACTCCTACCTCCGAGCTCTATTGAGGGATCATATCCCTCAGGGTGACCCCTCCTTGATCCTAGGTGGTCATTTTATTCTAGTATGGGACACTGGGGCGGACTGCAGTGGAACATCTTTGACTGGGAGGGGGCCATGTCCTCTACGCTTCGTGCGCGAATAACGGACCTGGGCTTGACAGATGTCTGGAGATACTGTTCGCCAGAGGCAAGGGATTTCTCTTTCTTTTCACACGTGCATCGCTCGTACTCACGCATTGATTATTTCTTTGTCTCTCATGCCATGGTGCGAGATATACTGGCGGAGTCTATGTCTGATATATCACTCTCTGACCACGCTCATGTTGAACTACTCCTACAGAACCCGGCCACTGGCCCCCCCATAATCCGAGGAGGCTCCTGCCTCCGTGTATTCTGCGGGACCCGGCGGATGTAGAAAGCATACGCGTTGCCATTGATTCTTACTTTGCGAGCAATGATATCCCTGAGACACCCTTCTCTGTGGTGTGGGACGCTTTCAAAGCCACAATTAGAGGTCACATCACCTCGCTCTCGATTGTGCGGGCGCGCGAGACCCAATGTTTAGAAGACAGCTTGTCTGCATACATCAAGGCAGCAGAAAAACAAGACCAGTTCCGTACCTCGCTTGCATCCCGACGGAGGCTTGCGAACCTTCGGGGGCAACTGCGCATTTTACGCACCAATAAAGCAGAAAGATCCCTTATAGCCTTTAAACAGCGGTACTATGAAGGGGGGACAAAGTGGGCACGCTATTGGCAAGGCGTCTGCGGGCACGGGCAGCGAAAGCTCACATAGCTAACATTAAACTCCCGGACAACTCGCGAGTCACGTCAGAGCGGGCCAAATGTGAGGCCTTTAGGGCCTACTATGCCACACTGTACGCGGCAGAGCCACCACCCCCAACTCTTATCGAGGATGCATTGAACCAGTGTGCTTGGAACCCATTACATCCCCACCACACTCGGAGCATGGAGGGTCCTCTAACTGCAGAGGAGACGACGGCGGCACGGAAGGACCTCCCTCTCGGAAGGACTCCGGGTCCGGACGGCTTATCGCTGTCCTTCTACAGCATGTTTTAGGCACAGCTCATACCCCACCTGTTGCGGTTGTACAATTCTTTCTTGGACACTGACGGTGTGACGCCTTCTATGGGCATGGCAGAAATAGCGCTCATACCCAAACCTGGGAAGGACCTTGCATTATGCGCCTCATACCACCCTATACTGATCTTAAAATCCATACCAAAATCCTAGCAAACGGCTGGAACCCCACAAGCCTGGTTTGATGGAGCCGGACCAAGTTGGCTTCATCCTCAATGGTCAAGGAGCAGATAATGTACGTAGGCTTGCGCACTTAGTGGGGAAGGCGCGCGCCTGGAACATACCAGCTTGCCTTCTATCGCTCAACGCGGAGAAGGCGTTTGATCGGGTAGATTGGGCTTTCCTTCGGGCGGTACTGCAGAGGATCAGGCTGGGCCAGAATATGATCTCCCGGATCATGGCACCATATAAGTCTCCACAGGCCAGAGTCAGAGTTAATGGACAACTCACTGAGCCTTTCCATATTCACAGGGGTACTTGGCAGGGATGTCCTCTGCTCTTTGCCCTTGTGGTGGAACCCCTAGCAGAGATGATCAGACAGAGGGCGGACATACACAGCATCGCTATGGGGGGCTGGCAGAACAAGGTGGCGTTATTTGCGGGCGACCTCATCCTTACACTCTCACGACCGCACATATCTCTCCCGGCTTTGCACTCCCTCTTACAGATTTTTGAACGGGCCTCAGGACTCAAGATCAATCATGGCAAATCCTGGGCCTTTTACCTTACAATTCCCAAAGAGGAGATTCCCACCTTGGAGAGACTCGCGCCGTAACAGTGGGGTGCTGACCATATCCAATATCTAGGTCTAAAGCTAACTCCTCCCTTGGATACATGGACCCAAATTAACTGGTGTGACTGTAGGAGAGCAGTGTTAGAGGACTTGCGTGGATGGGAGCCTCTGGCGATGTCATGGCTGGGCAGGCTCAACGCCATCAAAATGTTGGTCCTCCCTAAAATATTATACTTATTCCAGTGCCTGCCCACCCCGTTCCCATACCATCAGACACAGGGCTTACAGCGTGATCTTACCGCCTTCATATGGTGCAGGCGCAAGCCGAGATTCTCTCACAAGATCCTCATGTTGCCGCGGGATAGAGGGGGGCTGGCCTGCCCTAACCTCTTAGACTACTACTGGGCCTCTCATCTCCCCTTTGCGTCGGAGTGGACGACCATTGAAAGTGAAAAGGTCTGGTTCCACATGGACAGGATGGTCACCGGACGCAGCATCTGGGACCTCACGTGGCTCCACCGCACGGCGCGCTCTAGGAGTGCTTACATGGCGGTAGCCACTAAAACGGTATTAGAATTCTGGGATAAGGTGGCGGTGTGCAGGGGCCTTACAACCTTTCCCTCTCCCCATATGCCCATAGCGGGCAATCCCCTATTTCCTCCGGCATACCACTCCCAGGCTTTTGATAGATGGTTACAAGGAGGATGCAGAGCGGTCTGCAACCTCTTCGAGGGGGAAGTACTCCAAACTTTTGTGCATTGTAGAGAAGAATTTAACCTCCTACTGGGAACACAGCTGCGACTTTGGGTCACCTCGGCAGAGAAGCAAGGAGGCTGCCACCCACCCATTCACCCCCTTCGAGCGGCTGGTCCACTCGTTTGGCGACTCGAAGGGCCTCATCTCCCGCACATATCTGATTCTACAGCACCCCCCCCCCCCTCAATATCTACCCACCCGTACCAGCGCAAGTGGCAGCTGGTGTCCGACAAGGAAATTTCATCCGCATAGTGGGGTCATTTATGGCGCGACATACCCCCGGTTTTTCGCAGTATTCCACAAAGGGAAAACGCATATAAAATCATGACACAATGGTATTACACACCGGGTCGTTTGCACAAGATGTTCCCTGCCTCCTCCCCCAGGTGCTGGAGGTGTTTGACTGCGACTGGCGATTTCGTTCACATTTGGTGATCCTGCCCGCTTTTGACCCTGTCCTGGAAAAAAGTCCTTAGTTATATCAAACGTGTTCTTGGTTTCCCCCTGCCTAAGTCTATCAGCACAATTTTGCTGGGCATCAAACCGGCCACTTTAAAGGCTGTTACTCGGAGTGATTGAACTATAGCACTGCATATGCTTGGAGTAGCCAAGCAACTCATTGCACAATATTGGAAAAAGACGGAGGCGCTCCCTATCGCCACTTGGTACATGCGCTTATGGTTCCGGTTGATTCTCACAACGGTGGTGCAGCGGAGCGCGGAGCAGCTAGTCCCTGTGGCCGTGTTAGCGGTCTGACAGCGACTGCGACTGCAACTTGTTCGAGCAATATTTGACCCGCAGGCCTGAGCCTTTTCCCTGTGAAAACAGCCCGGTGGCTCGGATCTGGAGCGCCTTACAGATTGAGGTGGGTCTGTAAGCGAGCGAGCTCTCGGACCTGCGGCATCTAATTACACCTTCAACAGCAGGGAGCCGCTTATTCCCTTCCTCCCGTGGCAGCAGCCGCTCTCAGCATTTCTAAGCGGCAGAAGCCGCAGCCCATAGCTTTAATGGCAGGGAGCCATTAACTTTCTTTCTACTGCGAGAGCAGCCGCCAGGAATCTACAAGCGGCAGAAGCCGTGAAAAAGCAAATCCCCGCGGCAGAAGCCGCCATTATTCCACATCGGCGGCAGGAGTTGTCAGTTGTATCTTAAACGCAGCAGAAGCAATTCTATTACCTATTATCAATACAGTTTATGCTGCAGCCAGCCCACACAAGTGGCAGGAGCCCCGGAACCCCTGAGCTGTATCTAATGAGGCCATAGCCTGATACTGTTAGCGGCAGGAGTCACCAAAAAATCCAGAGGCCTGAAGAGGCGAAGTTACCGCCCCTGGCGTTTGCTGGTGCAGTTCTCAGCCACAGTTTTTTGCAGCAGCGACTGACAGTTTTGTTACCGCTCCCCATTGCCCATTTGCTCCAGGGGTTGTGTCCACAGCACCGTATGCCAGCAGTTGTTGAGGCATGTGAGTTCTGTGGAGTTTATAGCTCGTTTAGGAATGTTGTCATCGCATTTTTAAAGGCACATAAGGGCGTAAGGACTCACCGGAGATCGGGAGAAACCCGGGAGAAACCCTGTGGGGCAGTGGTACTAGTGGTATAAGTGGCAAGATCCAGTGCTTCGCCACAGGGCCGAATTGCATTTTGGGAGATTGAATCCGCCATTCGGTAATAGCAGGCGAGATCATAGAGAATAGCGGAGGATTCGAAGCCCCAGGAGGCCAGAGAGGCAGTCCCTGCAAATAGCCCACACCTGAGCATGCCTGCAGGGGAAACAAAGCAATCTCGCCATTTCAACCAACATAAGGTGTCACCAACTGAGCAAATAAATCATAGAACTAGAAGGTCGGTAAAAAAGGAGATGAGGTCTGGGAGAACACGAACGAGCCCACCAAAAAATGCAAAGAAAAAAGTAAAGACCAAATCTTCCATTCTCCCCCCAAAGGGTAGTGCGACCCCCACATTAATCCCCCCCATCTATTCAATTTTTGGGACTATGAATCCCACCGGAAAATTTTTATTCTTGAAAGATCCTGTGTCCGCTATATACACAATGCCGGCAACACCAAATGGACTGCAAAAACCAATGTCGCCCAATAAAGTATGTACAAAGTCGACGGACACAAGGACTCCTCTGTTCGTTCCTAGCGCCAATGCAGAAGGTGCTAACGGAACAGAGGAGATTCTCAACTGTATGGAAGCCACCCATGACAAAAATAAACACATGATACTAACTCAAGCTCAAGTGCATATGGAAAATAAAAGATATAACCCAGAAATGTAAAATGTAAATGTACAGGAATTTATATAGCGCAAATCACCAAGCGGTTTCTAAGCGCTTGCTTAGGGAACCCGTCCTGGTATTCCCCTGTGAGATAACCCCGGCAGGGTATCCGCAAGGTGAAAGCCAGGCATCCCGCCGCGAGGGGCCGTTGTGGAGATTAAGCAAGCTATTGCCCAGAGTCGCAGAGTGTGAACCCGTGAATCGAGTAGGCACCGGAGCGAGAATTGTCGAGTCCATGGACATTTTAGGACTCAAGACCCCGCCGAGCCGGGAATTGAGCCCTGGTCCCGGGCTGACCTCTGCTTCCAGGTCTGCCTCCTCTAACCAGTGAGCCACACTTCTCCACAGAACAAGGACAAGGACAAGAGAAATCACTAGCACCATCAATAGTATCAAACAGGACCTTGGATTGTCCTATCGAAGGATATTCAATAAGACGTATATCCAATAATAGTGACATAAATCAATCAATGACTGGAACCCAACAGCTCACAAGTAAAAATGACAAACTACATAATTCCAGCACGCATGACTCACCATACAAGGTCCACCCAAACAGCCACTCAACCCCAAGGCTGGCCTCATGCTTAAGCCAAGCACTGATAAAATCCACAGAAAAAATAAAGGAGAGTAACCCTGGGTGGGCGCCCCAAACGCCCACATTTAATAACGGAAAAACCACAATACATAAAGACCATTCGGACATCAATGTAATTGAAAGTAATTCCGAGCAAATAAATACTCATAACAAATCAATAATTATTATAAAGGAGGTCCAGGAAACAACAACAAACGATTGGCACCTAAAAAACCCATTAATCAAGGACCCACCAATCAAAAATATAATCGAGATATCCAGCGGAATGAATCAGGAAGCGAACTATGTTATTCTCACAGATTCATCAAATGGTCTTGATGTAGCTGGCCAAAAGGAAACATCAATAATAGAAATCTCAAGTGTCCCAACCATGGCCGATATAGCAACAATAAAAAGTCCCGAAAATCGGCAAAAAAAAATCCAGGGGCGAAAAAATGTCACAGCACCCAAAGAACAAACACATCTGGAAGTCAACATTAATCACAATAAAGCGAACCAGCACCAGCAAGAAGTAGGGCAGGATGTAAAAGAAAACCTAGAATCCATAATCTCATTACACAGTGCACTGGGGTGTATACTGGAAACCTCTATCAAAACTCTCAATATGCAGTCAGACGAACTCGATATTCAAATACATCTTATGAGTAGAATGGCGGAATACATAGCTGATATAAACAAAAAATTAGACACCATGTCCAGCACGTTTAACATCATTAAGGATCAAATTCACCCCTGGACATCACCCCTGACATGTACCTGCTATCCAATACTGGAAAAATTGAAGGATTTGCCATCAATACTTAATGACATCCTACAGGAATGCAAGCATGCTAACCAGAGTAAGAACAGTACTCCAATTGGAAGTGACCTTAATTCTTTTGACCACTGTAAAAACATACAAAAAAATTATGTAATCAAATCTAGGAACAGCAATGCAGACCACACTGTAGTGCCGGTACAGCAAATGGTAGACCAAAAAAATAAACAAAAGAAACAAAATAAACCAATAGAAATACTTGATGAAATAACAGAGGAACTAAAAACAACACGTGTTACTCCTCCGGTAAACAACCTTTACAACGCAACTTTTACCACGCAGTGCCTTTACAACGCAACTTTTACAACGCAAACCATTACAACGCATTGCGCTGGGGGGCGCTCTAGGATAGGGAATGTGTTTAATGTACTATCCAACACCTTCCCTACTATCCACTGGGACTGGAGTTGGAATAGTAAATTAAACAATTCACTATCCAGCGCCTAAAAGCACTATGCGTTGCAATGGTATGCGTTGTAAAAAACGCGTTGTAAAAGCATGCGATGTAAAAGCATGCGTTGTAATGTCATACATCCTACTCCTCCAGCTAGGACAAAACAATTCTTCCAAACTACTAGAAACAGATGAAACTGATCGGGATGGGCCTAAAAATGAAAACAACCAGAAAGGTCTAACTAAGTGGCAGAAAAAAAGGGCTAGAAAAAATAGAAATCAGCTTTCAAACTGCTTACCTGCAAACAAGCAGTCGTTGATTAACTTTCCCATCTTCGATCAGGCCAAAACAAAATCAAAATATGAACCAAAGACTAAAGAGGGCACACGCCAGTCGTTCATAATGAGAGAAAATGAATGTAAAGATTGGAAGAGTTTGCCCAATGAAGAGGGAAAAAACCCATGATCAAAAGCCCCAATGATCCAGTCTATATGACATCACCAAAAATAGCTGCACATATAGAGGGGGTTGCCCTAGCTAAAGCCCTTGGAGCAGGGGACTCCACCAACACTGACCACATGAGTTTATCGACAGCCTCAAGTTGTATAGACAGTAGCCCTGATCAAGGGGTGTTAGACCTGGCATCTTTGGCGTGGTTTCCCCTATCTTTTTGCCTCTACCTCCTGTATTTTTGATGCTGTGCTGGATTTCGTTTTTGCTGGTTTAGATGCTTTGGACACTCTGCCACTGCTGACCAGTGCCAGAGTGTAAGTGCTCCCTGGGTAAATTGTTATTCTGATTGAATATACATGTTTGGCATATTTGTATCACCATGAAGTCCCTAGTAAAGTGCACTGGGTGTGCCAGGGCTGGTGATGACAAATGCTACTAGTGGGCCTGCAGCACTGATTGTGCCACCTACATGAGTAGCTCTAAAATGGTGTCTCAGGCCTGCCACTGCAGTGCCTATGGGCAGTTTAGAACTGCCATGTCCTCCTGGTCAGTGTCCCCACTGACCAGGCCTAACCCTTCCCTTTTTGTGCACATCAGTCACCCCTATGGAAGGCCCAAGGTACCCCCCTGGGCAGGGTGCAGTGTATGTAAAAGGTAGAGCATGTACTGGTGCAGGTAACATGTTCTGGTAGTGAATTACAGCCATTTTCGTTTTTCACTATTGTAAGGCTATCTTGCTCCATAGATTAACATGGGGGACGCTGGCTACAGTGGTTAACAGCATTTCTTCCCATAGGAACAAGATAGGACATAAGTATCTAGTATCCCTGAACTCAGAATTTAATAACACATCTTTTAGGAAAGGTTGTTTTTAAATCCTGTGTTTGAGAACAGCACTTTTAGAAAGTTGCTGTTCTCTTGTCTGAACCTTCTGTGTGCCTGGGCCTGTTTGTGTATTGACTGTCTGGTTTGTGAGTGACAGGGGCTGGGGAACTCCCCGGCAGGATGGATGAGTCAGCACTAGGCTGAATGACTTGAGTGGTGGGAGGAGTTAGCACCTGGGCTGAATAGGGCTGTGCCTGCCTTCCACAATGCTGGCTCCACCCCCCTGCTGGGCGGCTGAGGACCCTGCCCCTCACTCTGAAAGGAAAGATGCAGCCACCAAAACAAAGTGCTCAGGATCCACCCAGAACTGGTTCAGACCGGGCACAGGGCCCACATGCACCAAGAGAACAAAGACTTTAGGGGTATAAGTACAGGACCCCTGACAACAGAAAATTAGATCATCCTGGAAATCAAGAAGGAACCTCTGCCAAGGAGAAAGCTGACTCTGAAGAAGGAAGATTGTCTTGCTGTTGCTCTGCTGGACTGACCTGCTGTTGCTTTGCTGCCAAGGAGAGGGGAAGGACTTTGCTGTGAGCTGTGTCCCCTGTCTTGAAAGGAATCTCCAAGGGCCTGAGAAGAGCTGGCTCCCTGTTTTGAAGTCCCAGGAACAAAAGGACTTCACCCCCAGCTTCCCTGAACTCTGCTGAGTGAGTTCTGTCCCTCCTAGAGTGCTTGATCCAGTTGTGGGGCCTCTGGAGGTTGGACCTGTGCTGGGAAGCTTGAGACAAAAGCTTGAGAGACTTTCGAAATTGAAAAGTGTCGCATCGCTCGCTTGCGGAGCGCATCCCCGACAGTGCGAGAAGTTTCCCGCCGCTACGGAGGTCGAGATCGTCGCAGCGCCTGACGCCGCTGCCAGAGACGTCGCATCCTCCGTTTGCGGGACGCACCAGACCGGTGCGGGAGAATCGAACATCGCTGCGAGTATCGTCGCAGAGCCTGTCGTCGCTGGGTGAGAACGCCGCACCGCTTGCTTGCGGACCGCATCACGTCGCTGCGAGTGTCGTCGCAGAATCATCGCATCGAGGAGCTGCGAGAGAAAGGATCACCGCTGGACCGCGCATCGTCGCCCCGGAGATCGTCGCAGCACCTACGAGATCGTCGCATCGTGCCTTTGCGAGAACAGACTTCCTACGGAACCTACGCACCGGAATCCATACAAGTGGCCTTCCTCCCCATACAGACCGGATTCGTCGCAACACGCCCGCTGCTGCAGCGGGGCTGTCGCATCGCCTCCCCAGGGTCTCAGGAGCGACGCATCGCTTGTTTTCCACCGCACCAGCTTCTGCTTTTGGAACTTTGTTGCAACTAAAGGTACTGTGAGTAAACGTGACGCAACTGTGAACTTTTCACGCAACTGTGGTTTGTTTTTACCGCAACTTGAAGAACTTTAACGCAACCTTAAGAACTCTTTGAAACCATATTCTTGAACCGTGTATGTTGGATTTTTATCGTTTTGGTCTTGTGTAGTTTTAGAATAAATACCTTTATTTTTCTAAACTGTTGTGGAATCAGTTTGTGGTGTTTTCACTGTGTTACTGTGAGTGTTGGTACAAATACTTTACGCATTGCCTCTGATTAGCCTAGACTGCTCAGGCCAAGCTACCTAGAGGGCGAGCAGGGGTTATCTTAGAGAGTTATCTCCTTGTCCTGACTAGAAGCAAGGGTCCCTATTTGGACAGTGGTACCTACCTCTGCCAACTAGAGACCCCCAGATCTAACATTGGTGGTCAGGCGGTGGGATTTGAACTTGTATTTGTACTTGACCCACAGTAATTGGTGTACATCACTAGTGAGTGCAGACCACTACGCCACCGCATACTACTGGTTTTTGGTTTTGATTTTTCTATTTTTGAGTAACTCTTCAACACATCATGTCTGTGCATGGGAAGGCACCCAGTAAAGAGGCAGAAGTAGAGATGGAGTTTGCCATTGGAGATTTGTATTCATACAAAGTTGAGCAACTTAGGAAATTCTGCCTTGAGTTTGAGTGCCCCATAAAAAGCGCCTACAGAAAGGAGGAGCTGCAGAAAATCTTGATGGCCCATTGGGAGGCACAAGAGGGAGAAGATGATGTGGATGTAGAAAATGGTTTTCAAATCAAAGATCTGCCAGTGGGCAGAGTAGGCTCAGGAGCTGGCAGCAACCACTCCGGTAGGGGCCTCACCCCAGAAGAGTTACAAGAAAACCAGAGAGTAAGAGAATATGAATTGGAAGTCATGAAAATGAGAATGCAAATGAAGCAATTTGAAATGGATAAAGAGAGAGAAAAGGCGGCGGAGGAGAGCAAAAGTGCCCGCGCCTTAGAAGAGAAGAAATTGCTTTTGGCTCATGAGTTGAGCATGAGAGAACTGGATCTTAAAGCCAAGGAGGTGGATGCCAGTTCTAATGGTGGCAGCGCGCAGCCAGTGCATGGGGGTAAAGTATATATTCCCAAGGACCTGGTACAGAATTACCATAGGGGTGAGGATATTTATGCCTGGTTCACTTCGTATGAAATTGCATTGAAGATGAATGGTGTGCCTGATCAGCATTGGGGGGCGGGCCTGTGGAAACATTTTGAGGCATCTGGGAGGAGTGCTCTAGAGCCCTTAGAATTAGCAGGTGCCATGACCTACCCCAATATGAAAGAGGCCTTATGTCTCAGGTATGGCCTTACCCCAGAGCAGTACAGACTGCAGTTTAGGAACTCCAAGAAGAAAGAGTCTGAGACTTGGATGGAGTGTGTGAATTTGTACTCGCGTGCACTGGAAGGTTGGATGAAGGGCAGTAAAGTAACTGATTTTAAGGGGTTGTTGCATTTAATCAGTTGGGAGCACTTGAGTAGTCTTTGTGTTCCAGAGCTGCGCCAGCATCTTTTAGACAGCAAGCTGACAGACCCCATTGAGCTTGCTAAGGAGGCGGACCGCTGGACCAGTACCAGGGTCCACAGAGGAATTGTGGGTACCACAGCCAAAGGTGGGCAGGGTCCCCAGCAGAAGAGTGGGGGGGACAAGGGTAACCAAAAGGAGTTCTCAGAAGGGCCCCAAAATAGTTCCCAGGGGAGGGAATCCCAAACCCCCAAACCTAAGCAGCCATGGCCCTCTAAGGGCAGGCGGGACAATAAAGACAACAGGGGCCCACCTACCTGCTATCACTGCAATGAGGTGGGCCACATAGCTCCAAAATGTCCCAAGAAGAAGCAAGCACCCACTGGTGCCCCCACCCCAGCGTTAGCTAGTGTAGCTTTGGGAGGGGATTTGGTTTCTAGTGATTGGGGGGAGTTAGCGGTTATGACCCTTGTCTCTCTAGGAGACCAAGAGATGGTCCAGGAAACCTTACTGCCCTCTAACACTAAGAAATATGGGCAGAAGGTGACCATCAATGGGAGGGAGGTTGAGGCTTTGAGAGACACAGGAGCCAGCGTGACATCCGTGAGGTGTCAGTGGGTGTCTGAAGAGCAAATCATCCCTGGTGTACTCCGCCCTGTAGTGGCAGCTGACAGTTCAGTGCGCCTCTGCAAGCTGGCGAAAGTTCCATTTGCATGGGGAGGAGTCTCTGGTCTTTTGGAGGTAGTTGTCAGTGATGCCTTGCCTGTAGACTGTCTGTTAGGTAACGACCTGGAGAGTTCTCCATGGAAGGATGTAGAACACAGAACTCACTTGGAGATGTTGGGTCTGCCTGCGTGGATCTGTGTGACCACGCGTGCTATGGCAGCCAGTAAGGGTGATTCAGCAGAACTGGAGCCTGAAACAGTGGCCCAGAGACCTGCCAGGAGAGGAAGAGGCCGAGGGCGCGGGAAACCAGCCCCAGCCGTTCCCACGGTCCAGGAAGGAGCAGAACCTGAGGGGGATGCCCTGGAACCTACAGGGGAACAGGTAGCCGAACTGGGAGAATTGCCTGAGCTGACCCATTGGCAGCAAGAAGGTGGTCCCTCCAGGGAGGAATTCTGCCAGGCGCAGAAAGAATGCCCTTCCCTCGAGGGTCTGCGGCAACAGGCTGTAGACCAGGCAGCAGGTGGAGCAGCCAGAGATCACTTTATCTACTGGGAAGATGACTTGTTGTATAGTGAGCCTAAGTTTGCTGAGCCCGGTGCAGCCCGTGTGCTGGTGGTACCCGAGCGCTTCAGAAACTTCCTAATGGGTCTGGCTCATGACGTGCCTCTTGCAGGACATCTGGGGCAAGACAAGACCCTAAACCGGCTTGTCACCCACTTTCACTGGCCCCAGATGAGAAAGCACGTTGGTTCCTTTTGCAGATCTTGCCAAACCTGTCAAGCCAGTGGTAAGACTGGAATGAAGCTGAAGGCCCCCCTTCAGCCCTTCCCAGTGGTGAGCACCCCTTTCGAGCGGGTGGGCATAGACATCGTAGGGCCCCTGGATCCCAAGACAGCCTTAGGCAACAGGTTCATCCTGGTCTTGGTGGACCATGCCACTCGGTACCCGGAAGCAGTCCCTCTCCGGACAATCACAGCACCCGTGGTGGGCCGTGCATTGATGGGGATCTTTTCCCGTGTGGGGTTCCCCAGAGAGGTGGTCTCCGACCGGGGTACCAACTTCATCTCTAGGTATATGAAGTCTCTGTGGGAGGAGTGTGGGGTAACTTATAAGTTCACCACTCCTTACCACCCGCAAGGAAATGGGTTGGTTGAAAGGTTCAACCGGACCCTGAAAGGTATGATTATGGGCCTAGCGGAGCCCATGAGACGTAAGTGGGACGTCTTGTTACCATGCCTGTTGTTTGCCTACAGGGAGGTGCCTCAGAAGTCCTTAGGGTTCAGTCCCTTCGAACTCCTGTATGGCCACCCTGTTAGAGGACCTCTCTCACTGGTGAAGGAGGGTTGGGAAAAGTCCCGTGGGAAAACCCCCCAGGATGTGTTCAGCTATGTGCTGGCCATCCGCAACCAGACACAACGCTTCAGGAAGCTCGCTCAGGCGAACCTGGAAGCAAGCCAGGAAGAAATGAAGAGATGGTATGACCAGAATACCACTCTGGTCGAATTTCAACCTGGGCAGGAAGTGTGGGTGATGGCACCAGTGGAGCCTTGTGCGCTCCAAGACAAGTGGACTGGGCCATATGAGGTGGTGGAAAGGAAGAGCGAGGTAACCTACCTGGTTGACATGAAGACTCCCAGGCAGCCCCTGAGAGTCTTGCACGTGAACCGCCTCAAACCCCACTTTAAGAGGTCTGAAGTAACCATGCTCCTGGCTACCGATGCAGGAATGGAAGAGGATAGTGATCCTCTCCCTGACCTCCTGGCAGTTAAGGAGCAAGATGGGTCAGTGGATGGTGTGGTCCTCTCGCCCACCCTGACCCCAGAACAGCAGAGTGACTGTCGCCAAGTGTTGGGTCAGTTCTCCTCCCTGTTCTCCCTGACCCCAGGAGTCACCAACTGGTGCGTCCATGATGTGGACACTGGAGACAGTCTGCCTGTGAAACAGAAATTTTACAGGGTAGCTGACAAGGTCAGGGCCAGCATCAAGGAAGAGGTTTCCAAGATGTTGGCGCTAGGGGTGATTGAGCCCTCCAGCAGCCCCTGGGCTAGCCCAGTGGTCTTGGTCCCCAAGAAAGCTGCTACCCCCGGTGGCCCCACAGAACTCCGGTTTTGCGTGGACTACCGTGGGCTCAATGCGGTCACGAAGACTGACGCACACCCCATCCCCAGAGCTGATGAGCTCGTGGATCGGTTAGGAGCTGCCCGCTACCTCAGTACATTTGATTTGACTTCGGGGTACTGGCAGATTGCCTTAACTGATGGGGCCAAAGAGAGGTCTGCATTTTCAACGCCAGAGGGGCACTTCCAGTTCCGTGTCATGCCCTTTGGGTTGAAGAATGCCCCTGCCACATTCCAGAGGCTGGTTAACCAGGTACTGACCGGGCTGGAGGAATTCAGCGCCGCATACCTGGATGACATTGCTGTGTTCAGCTCCACGTGGGAGGAACATCTGCAACACCTCTGCGAAGTGTTGAAGGCTCTGCAAAGGGCAGGCCTCACTATCAAGGCCAGCAAGTGCCAGATAGGGCAGGGATCTGTGGTGTATTTGGGACACCAGGTGGGGAGCGGCCAGGTGGCGCCCCTACAGGCCAAGATTGATACCATTCTGGCTTGGGAGCCCCCCAAGACCCAGACAGAGGTGAGAGCCTTTTTAGGACTCACCGGGTATTACAGGCGTTTTGTCAAGGGCTATGGCACCATTGTCGCCCCTTTGACAGAACTCACTTCCAAGAAGTTGCCCAAAAGAGTTGACTGGACTGACGCTTGCCAAACTGCTTTTGAAACCCTGAAAACTGCTATGTGCACAGCGCCGGTGCTCAAGGCACCTGACTTTTCTCGTGAGTTCATAGTTCAGACAGACGCTTCAGAGCATGGTGTGGGAGCAGTACTCTCACAGATCACTGAGGAGGGAGGAGACCAGCCGGTAGCCTTCATTAGCAGGAGACTACTCCCCAGGGAACAGAGGTGGAGTGCGATTGAGAGAGAAGCATTTGCTGTGGTCTGGGCTCTGAAAAAGTTGAGGCCCTACCTGTTTGGGACTCACTTCCGTGTTCAGACCGACCACAGGCCCCTCAGATGGTTAATGCATATGAGGGGTGAGAACCCAAAGCTGTTGAGGTGGTCCATCTCCCTACAGGGAATGGACTTTACGGTGGAACACCGCCCTGGTACGGAACACGCCAACGCTGATGGTCTGTCCAGGTTTTTCCGCCTTAGTGAAGAGAACTCCCAAGAGGGTGGGTAGTTCTCCCCATTTTCAGCTGGAGGGGACACGTGTTAGACCTGGCATCTTTGGCGTGGTTTCCCCTATCTTTTTGCCTCTACCTCCTGTATTTTTGATGCTGTGCTGGATTTCGTTTTTGCTGGTTTAGATGCTTTGGACACTCTGCCACTGCTGACCAGTGCCAGAGTGTAAGTGCTCCCTGGGTAAATTGTTATTCTGATTGAATATACATGTTTGGCATATTTGTATCACCATGAAGTCCCTAGTAAAGTGCACTGGGTGTGCCAGGGCTGGTGATGACAAATGCTACTAGTGGGCCTGCAGCACTGATTGTGCCACCTACATGAGTAGCTCTAAAATGGTGTCTCAGGCCTGCCACTGCAGTGCCTATGGGCAGTTTAGAACTGCCATGTCCTCCTGGTCAG
This sequence comes from Lissotriton helveticus, assembly GCF_964261635.1. Classification (NCBI taxonomy): domain Eukaryota; kingdom Metazoa; phylum Chordata; class Amphibia; order Caudata; family Salamandridae; genus Lissotriton; species Lissotriton helveticus. The sequence continues at coordinate 1,793,613,096 of NC_136068.1, forward strand.
TGTCCCCACTGACCAGGCCTAACCCTTCCCTTTTTGTGCACATCAGTCACCCCTATGGAAGGCCCAAGGTACCCCCCTGGGCAGGGTGCAGTGTATGTAAAAGGTAGAGCATGTACTGGTGCAGGTAACATGTTCTGGTAGTGAATTACAGCCATTTTCGTTTTTCACTATTGTAAGGCTATCTTGCTCCATAGATTAACATGGGGGACGCTGGCTACAGTGGTTAACAGCATTTCTTCCCATAGGAACAAGATAGGACATAAGTATCTAGTATCCCTGAACTCAGAATTTAATAACACATCTTTTAGGAAAGGTTGTTTTTAAATCCTGTGTTTGAGAACAGCACTTTTAGAAAGTTGCTGTTCTCTTGTCTGAACCTTCTGTGTGCCTGGGCCTGTTTGTGTATTGACTGTCTGGTTTGTGAGTGACAGGGGCTGGGGAACTCCCCGGCAGGATGGATGAGTCAGCACTAGGCTGAATGACTTGAGTGGTGGGAGGAGTTAGCACCTGGGCTGAATAGGGCTGTGCCTGCCTTCCACAATGCTGGCTCCACCCCCCTGCTGGGCGGCTGAGGACCCTGCCCCTCACTCTGAAAGGAAAGATGCAGCCACCAAAACAAAGTGCTCAGGATCCACCCAGAACTGGTTCAGACCGGGCACAGGGCCCACATGCACCAAGAGAACAAAGACTTTAGGGGTATAAGTACAGGACCCCTGACAACAGAAAATTAGATCATCCTGGAAATCAAGAAGGAACCTCTGCCAAGGAGAAAGCTGACTCTGAAGAAGGAAGATTGTCTTGCTGTTGCTCTGCTGGACTGACCTGCTGTTGCTTTGCTGCCAAGGAGAGGGGAAGGACTTTGCTGTGAGCTGTGTCCCCTGTCTTGAAAGGAATCTCCAAGGGCCTGAGAAGAGCTGGCTCCCTGTTTTGAAGTCCCAGGAACAAAAGGACTTCACCCCCAGCTTCCCTGAACTCTGCTGAGTGAGTTCTGTCCCTCCTAGAGTGCTTGATCCAGTTGTGGGGCCTCTGGAGGTTGGACCTGTGCTGGGAAGCTTGAGACAAAAGCTTGAGAGACTTTCGAAATTGAAAAGTGTCGCATCGCTCGCTTGCGGAGCGCATCCCCGACAGTGCGAGAAGTTTCCCGCCGCTACGGAGGTCGAGATCGTCGCAGCGCCTGACGCCGCTGCCAGAGACGTCGCATCCTCCGTTTGCGGGACGCACCAGACCGGTGCGGGAGAATCGAACATCGCTGCGAGTATCGTCGCAGAGCCTGTCGTCGCTGGGTGAGAACGCCGCACCGCTTGCTTGCGGACCGCATCACGTCGCTGCGAGTGTCGTCGCAGAATCATCGCATCGAGGAGCTGCGAGAGAAAGGATCACCGCTGGACCGCGCATCGTCGCCCCGGAGATCGTCGCAGCACCTACGAGATCGTCGCATCGTGCCTTTGCGAGAACAGACTTCCTACGGAACCTACGCACCGGAATCCATACAAGTGGCCTTCCTCCCCATACAGACCGGATTCGTCGCAACACGCCCGCTGCTGCAGCGGGGCTGTCGCATCGCCTCCCCAGGGTCTCAGGAGCGACGCATCGCTTGTTTTCCACCGCACCAGCTTCTGCTTTTGGAACTTTGTTGCAACTAAAGGTACTGTGAGTAAACGTGACGCAACTGTGAACTTTTCACGCAACTGTGGTTTGTTTTTACCGCAACTTGAAGAACTTTAACGCAACCTTAAGAACTCTTTGAAACCATATTCTTGAACCGTGTATGTTGGATTTTTATCGTTTTGGTCTTGTGTAGTTTTAGAATAAATACCTTTATTTTTCTAAACTGTTGTGGAATCAGTTTGTGGTGTTTTCACTGTGTTACTGTGAGTGTTGGTACAAATACTTTACGCATTGCCTCTGATTAGCCTAGACTGCTCAGGCCAAGCTACCTAGAGGGCGAGCAGGGGTTATCTTAGAGAGTTATCTCCTTGTCCTGACTAGAAGCAAGGGTCCCTATTTGGACAGTGGTACCTACCTCTGCCAACTAGAGACCCCCAGATCTAACAAGGGGCCAGCAACGTTGCACAATTAAACAAATTTTCAGAGAGTCTGCAATGCGAGCCGCAAAAAACAGAATTCAACCCCCGCCAAAATGCTCGCACGTCACATAAGGATAAACTGTACCCTACAAATAGTTACGAACAAAATAAGCATGAGGCAAGCAATCGCAGACCCCACTGTTTTGTCGTTAAAGGCGTACATAAGAATCATAAAGCGCCTTCTATCCTGATCACCATTCCAAGCGTTAACCCCACAACAGGGAAAAGTGACAACAAAAACAACAGACAAATAACAACAAAGGTGGACAGAAACACTCACGATCACATTCAAGTAATGATTACCACAGATAATAAAGTAGTGCAACAAAGGACAGAAATAACAAACTTAGAAAGGATAGGACCATGCCCTGTGACACCCGTCGTGGTACCTGGGCATCATTTAGAATTGGCCGGTGCAAAACGAGCAGGCAGGGAAGTAAAGGCTTTAGCTAATATGTCACCTACGCAAACCCAGAATGATGCATACAATCAAATAGCAAAGTATCTGCATGTCAATACAAAGGATTATGAAAGGCACAAATCAACGACACCTTAGCAAAATGGCATACCACACATCATCAGTGACCAAGCTACTGAGACAAAAGCAGCTAAAACAGGAAAGTTACTCTTTCTCCCCTACTACGAGCCACAAGGCCCACAAGACTTCTTAAATCGTGGGAATATTCTCCACCTGACATCTGCAATTCCAAGTCTCAGCCACCTAACAACAGCCGGCCTACTCTCAATCGAATTTATTGCTTCAATGGACAACGTGGCAAAGGAAGGCACACTTACAGCCTGGAGGGACGTAGGAATAGTAAAAAGCATCCTTACCGAAGTGGCTAAATTTGAAGAGTGGGGAATTACTCTGAAAGAAGAAGTAAAACCAGGTTATCCGTCTCCCCTGCTAAGAAAGTGTGGTAAAAGAGAAGATCAAACGCGGATAAATCAATCTACACACTCAGTGCTTCAAGGTGCCAGGGGGGCTAACTCAATTAACAACGAATACCTGAGACCGAAATTGTGTACCAGCAGTAATTGAACCCACTGCCAGGCAGGCGAGATCGAAGGAAATTTAATAAAACTCCTCTCCTGGAATATCGCAGGCGCAAAAGGCATCCTAAATAATTGCAGAAAGACAGCCACCTGGGATTCATACGATATCACAGCACTACAGGAAACGTGGTTAACAGAACCAATAGATGTACCAGGCAGATTATGCTTCCACGTAAGTGCGATTCGCCCTCAGCGCTATGGGCGCGCAAGGGGGGAGGCTTTCGGTATATATAACCACTGCGCTGAAGATCAATGCCTCACAACTGGCCACATCGGCACTAGATATGCAAATCATTAAATTGGAGAGCACAATAAAGGGCAAAACAAGATCAATCCTCTTAATCAACATATATGCCCACCCGAAAAACGCCGTTAAAAAAGAGCTCTTCCAACGTAACGTTAACGTTGTATCAAATATCCGCCTTGAACAACCAAGTTGGGAGATTATTATCACCGGTGATTTTAATGTCAATCTCCTACACGAACCAGAAGATGAGGACAACATTACTGTAGCAAACGAAATGTGGGAGGTAGTACCCCAGGAGATTCCATCGGTCAAGAAGACAGACAAAGAGGGAAGGCAGTTGATGTGGGACCTTGAACACCTCGGACTACGGGTAATAAATGGAAGAGCTAACCAGGATAAACCCCCCGCTACCACCTATACAGGCCACAATGCAAGCTCTATCCTGGATTATACAATAGTAACACTACCCTTGCTAAGTCTAATAAAAAACTTCCAAATAATCTGCTCTCTAGACAGTGACCACTCAATCCAACACATTGAGATGACGCTGACTGCAACCAGGTACCTACAAGCACCTATGATAGCAGGCAAACTTCAACTATCAACCTGAAGCGACTAAGGTGGACGAGCGACTCACTACTTCAAATAGCGCAGGACGCCAAGAAGCTATTCCAAACGACTACTCAAGTGAATGACCTATGCTCAGAAATTTGGTCAGACTTTTTGGAAAAGCTACCCAGGACTTGTATCAACTCTAAAAAGAAGATCCTTTCCAAGAGCAACACCAAATTCAACAAAACCACACTCTCCTTAAGGAGACATTTGCAAAAACGTACAAGACGAGCCCATGGCCAGAGGATAAATCCAAGTATCTGGCAAGAAGTCCGGACAATAAGGAAACATTATAAGAAATTGATTTGGACGGAAAAAAAAACCAAACAAATGACTTCTGGACTAAACTGTTGCACAACATAAAAAAATCGGACTCCAGGGCTTTCTGGTCGCAAGTCAATTCCATGAACAGAACAGTTCATCCAATAAGTATGACCTGCATTACTGAAACTGTATGGGCCAAACATATAGTCGACACGTTTTTAATAAAGCCATCAACACATCTAACAACAACTGCAATAACCGCAAGTGAAACATCCGGAATAGTGAACCAGGAAGGTATTACTTCTGTCCGGTCAAACAACTCGCCTAACCGTCGAGAAGGTATGGGTCAACCTTTGTGGACAGGTGATGGGCTTCTCATATTACAAATAATCAAGAAAAGCAGGCAAGACAGTGCACCAGGACCGAACGGCATCCCGCAGGCAATTTACAAGGAGGACCCCCAGTACTGGGCCAGTAAATTCAACCTCCTGTTTCGATCAATAAGCAACACAGGTCGAGTCCCAGACAACTGGAGGGGAGCTATCAATAATCCAATCTATAAAGGCGGAGATTGCAAAGATCCAAACAATTATCGCCTGATAGCCCTCATCGATGCTGAAGCAAAATACTATGCATCCATGGTGTTAACTGATCTAGCTCAATGGTCTGACATGAACAACAAAATCCCGTTAAACCAGACGGGGTTTCGTCGCGGCACAAGCACTATGGCAAATACTATTGCATTGTGCTTGATTTCTGAAAAAAGTCTACAAAACCATCAGGAACTCTACACCTGTTTCGTGGACTTCAAGGCGGCCTTTGACCGTGTCAGCAGGCAATTACTTTGGACTAAATTGAAGCAGCAGGGCCTGCCGGACTCAATCCTAACGCCAATCATCGACCTGTATACCAACACTTGGATGCAGGTAAAGATTGACAATAGGCAGCGGTTAACCCGGAAGATCAGCACCTATGATGGACTAAAACAATGCTGTGTGCTGGCCCCCCACCTTTTTAATTTATTTATGGCAGACCTGACAGTAAGCCTTGACCAGACCAATGCTCATCCTCCCCGGCTAGGCAATCTCAGTGTAACACATCAATCCTACGCCGACGATGTGGTGCTATTAAGTCAGACGAGAATAGGTTTGCAACGTCTACTGCAAGAACTGACCAGATACACTAAACAGAATCTGCTAGAAATAAATAGCAAGAAAACCAAGATCATGGTTATAACTCGACGCCACAAAGCACCACCAACCTTCCTAATAGACAACGTTAAACTGGAAGTGGTGGAAAGTTATAAGTATCTGGGGATACAACTAGAAAAGCGCCTTAATTTCTCTACACACCTCAACGGCATTGAAAAGAAGGGCACCACTCTATTGCATGCTTTCAGTAACCTAGCGACCAAACTCAAAGGCCCTCTGGTCACCCCCCTGCTAACTGTAATGAAAGCTAAGCTATTGCCTACAATAGCATATGGGAGTGTATTACATCATGGCAAAAGTGCAATACTAATTGACAAAATACAAACTAAAGTCCACAAGCATGTATTCATCTTACCAAACAATACATCACCGGCACAAGTAAGACTTGAATTTGGTTTGCAATCCCAAGTCCTCTTGAAAAAGTATGAGACCGTCAAATTTTGGTATGACATCTGGAGGGATCAGGAAAGTGAGGTCTACCGCGCCATGTGGGAAGCAATCCAAAAGAGTCCTAATTCCCAATATGCCAAGGGGCAGATTTATGTTAACTGGCGCATCCCCAGGGATGCGCCAGGTAACATGCGCCACAGTGCGTCACTGCTCCGCCACCCATGGTGCGCCGCATTTATGATGCGGCGCACCATGGTGCAAGGCAGTGAGGATGCGTGACGCATCTCTCGGCGTACGGGCGGCGCATTGCAGGAGTCATGTCGCAAGTGCGACATGACTCCTGCAATGCACAGGAGCCACCTATCCAATGCATGCTGAGTCACCCTTACGCCTGCTTCAAGCAGGCGTAAGGAATTGACGTAGAAAGTGACTGAGTGAAATCTCATAGATTTCACTCAGCCACTTTTAGGAGGCGTTCCTGCGCAGGAACGCCCCCCCCCCCCTGCGCAGGAACGCCTCCTTATGGCGCAGGGCTTTCCAACGTGACGCATCTCTTAGATACGTCACGTTGTAAATAGGGCGCATTGTTTGCGCCGCAGTTGCGTCACATTTAGTGACGCAAATGCGGCGCAAGGAGGCGCAAGGGCATCATAAATCTGCCCCCAAGTACTTAAGACTCTCGCTTGAAACGACTGAGTTGGCAACTTTCTGGGAAACTAAGCGTCCATTTCCATCATGTAAACAGGTGTTAAAGAAGACTGCTTACAGGCACTTGCTTCTTAACGATAAGTTAACCTTTAGTCATCGAACCCACGCCTGGATGACCATTAAATCATACAAAAAGCATGTAGCAGCAGCATATCTAGACCTTGCTTTCTCACCATTTATTAAGCGGAAATACCTTAATTTAAGGATGGGCAACCTTCCATCAAGTGTAGATCAACCGTAATGGAGGCCCCAAGAAAGTAAGGAATGCGATTTATGTGGCGCAGGAAAACAAGACTTCATCCATTTGATTTGCATTTGTCCAGCTGTGAACCAGGATCGTCGGTGTTGGCTAAAAGCCAAGTTCAAGGAACATGGAGTATGCACCTGTCGGTCTGCGATTGTAGAAATCCTATGCACGGTGGATCCACAATTCATCTGCAGAATTGTCAAATTTATTGCCAATTTCGAGAAAAAGCGAGGGCCATTGGCAAAGACTTGAACTTGTTATATGAAGTCCTTAGCAATTTGGCTGAGACAAGTTTATCCTCAAAGCTTGAATGATATCTGATTTTACAATTTTTTTTTTTTACATAGTAGTGTTAACGCCTTGCATTTTAAACACTGCGGTATTTTATATTTTGTAATGGTTTTCATTAACTATACAATAAAGAACTGTCACTGTTATGGCATGTCATAACAATGGAGCTTTTTACAGCGCGAATACAAGCACGTGAAACTCGCTTCACTGCAATTTGGCAACCCTTATACAAGTATCTCTGTAAGGTGGAGCATGCCCGATATCTACCCAAAAAGCTTAGAGCGCTGCGCCTTTTCGAAGATGCTATCCTCCCGTCTGACCCTGACAAGCTGCTTCCACAACTGGCCCAACCTAGCGCGTGACCCTCTCGTAGGGATTACAATGTCCCTCACTGGTCTAGATCACTGGCCCCGCCCTCACACTTCTTCCTTCTCCCGTCCGCCCATGAGATTTTGTTCTCTACTGCTATCTAAACGGTGTTACTCACTCTCTATCTGTCTTCCTCCTCTTTGCTTCTCTTGCTTCCTTCTCTTCTGGGCCTTATGCCCTTGTTACAGAATTAACGGTTTTTAAAGGGCCCTATGAAACATCACACCAACTCAGGGCTGCCTTCTAATGTTGACCATGCGGCTGGCCCGTCACGGGTTGAAGACGTCATGCTGTGTTTAACCACTACGTTCATTATGACTTACTACTCTAGCTCATTGGGTGATTTCCTTAATCACCCAGGGACGCTCCGTCTGGTTTCCTTACTCGACCACGCCTCACACTAAGATTTCACTTTCTCTACACGTATCGTGGGTTTTCCTTTGGCATTCTGTTTAATCAAGTATTTGTATAACAAGAGAGAAAAAAGTGTAATTATGTTGTTATACATCCCAAAAGGTTTCCCTTGTATCCTCACCCAGCCCTGAAGAGTCGCAGGCAGACTGTGCCACACGCGTCAAAACACGTGTCTGCTGGTTTTCCGTGCCAGAACATTAAAAGACACTACACATCAACGCCCGAATCATCTAATCTATACAATTATTATTGTGTGTCTTTTCATGCCTTTGTCTCTTTAACGTTTCTTATGTCGACACTGACATTACCACTTGTGCAATGCTTCAGCCTCTTTTAAACTGTGTTGAGGCACTTAACAAAGATGGATAATGGGCAGAGGTCGAAGGAGCTGGATATTATTGAGATAAGTGTTTCAATACTTTTTTCATTATTTGATATCTGTTTCCATACTTTATACAAATGGAAGACTCTTCAGTTGCAGCTCATGATTTCCCTCCAAAGGCTGTGCTCAGTCAGAAAAAGAGGTTTTAATATAACGGTGAAGACATTATCATGCGGGGTGGTTTATTCCTGGGTCCCCTAGGGCTCTCATTGTGCAGGACAATCTGGCTTTTTAGAAAGACTCTGCTCCAGATAAGTGTAAACCTTTGAGCATTCGCATTTTGCTGCTCATGTCTGCCCTTGAAATGGCATCTCTGCTATCTTGTCACTTTCCTGAATCACCCTCTAGTGAGTGGCGGCTGCTGCCATATAAAGTTGGGGGGCTAGTGGGGGAATAATACAAATTAAATAAAAAAGACTTAACTGACTCTGTCGGCCGCCTCGGTACTCCTCTGCCACGAAGCACAGGAAACAGGATCCCAGACTCCCCTACCCTATCCCGACACTGCTCTTGTGCTTTACGAAGCATGAGAGAAGCACCAGGATTGACCTGAGCGGTATGGTGTGACGTGCGCTCAGGCACAGGGAGTCTGTGCTGTATCTTCACCCGGCTATGGGACAGAGCTGGTTTGGAGAAACCTAAGTGCGTATGCCAGCTGGCCTAACAGACATGCTCACTTAGAGTGCCCACCACTCATCCTCCCTGCTATGGACCGGCCCAGTCCCAACCTAAACTTGCATTGTCTCAGTCAGTAAAATAAAATGATAATAAAAGTGTGTAATCTATCGGTTTATTTATGCTGGCTCACACTGGGGCGATGCTCCTCCGCCATGAGGAGCCGCTGCTGCCTTTAGTTCCTTCAACAATATGGCCTCTCCGTTTCAAAAACTGCGCTTGTCTGCTTCACCTGCAATGTGAAAAGAAACTGCCAGAAGGCCCCAAGTCAGGACTGGATTTTTTGCTAACAGCACTTCGCGTTTAGGAAACTTGTCACGAAGAGCACAAGTCCCTCAACTCACGATTTGGACTACTTGGTGTATTCTTCTGCCTAACAGGAAATGCTTTCTAGGGATTCCTGGGTTCACATGCGCCGGCACATCAAAGCCTAGCTTATTGGCTTTGTTAGAACACCGTTAATGGGAGACTTGAAGTAGAAAGTTTCCTTTTCTGAGGTCAGCTCAACTTTATACATGAGGGCGACTGTTAGAAGGGGCAGTAGGATTAGAAGGAAGAAATAAAGCAATTGCCATCAAAGCAGTACTAAATGCCACCCCGCAGGGCTTTAAGTAGGATGAAAAAACTGGGGGTTCTCTCAAAGGGGCGTGGCAAATGTAATTAAGGGTGTAGCTTAAAACACATAAGGTAAAAATCTGTGCTTAGCATAGTGTGCTGTCCACCTTGTATTTTGCTGTTCCTGTCATTGCATCCACATATATGATACAACAAGTAACATCATACCTACAACAAACCAAGACTACTGGCTTTGTCAATGGTTGTTAGTTGCATAAGATAAATAAGTAGCAACTATGGCTTGTTGCATATAACATTGAAAAAACTTCCACTTAAAGCCCTGGTGACACCACCATGATGTTGCTGCTCCTGCGTTTCAAAAAGAGGGAAATCCAGAGAGAAAATGACTCTCTGTAACCCCTTCCATGCTGATGACGAGCTCAGCTTGTCATCAGCGTTACCTGCCGTGTGCTGATGACGAGCTGAGCTCGTCATGAATAGCGGTAATTTGAAAAATGCCGCAGACAGCGGGAAAAACGGCCGCACGCATGCGGTTAAAGGATTTCCCTTCACCCTACAACACTCACCTGGCATGACGTCATGCCGTACCTTCTCCACAAGTGAGAAGTGAGCAGTGTGAGTAGCGCACATCTATGTGCCTGCTGTCACTGCAGTCCGGGCCAGGGCACAAAACAGAGCCCAATAGAGACCCGTTTAGAGGCCTCCTTCTGGGAGATGCATAACATTGTAAAGCGCTGCGCCAGAAGGAGCCATTCCTGTGCAGAGGGGGGGGGGGGCATTCCGGCGCAGGTACGCCTCCCAAAAGTGGCTGAGTGAAATCTACAAGATTTCACTCAGTCACTTTTGAGCCCATGCTGCGTCAAAAACCTGCGCCTTCTTGAAGCAGGCATAAGGACTGACGTAGCATGGCAGCATTTTAAAAATAGGGCCCACCAGAGCATTGCTGGAGCTGCATCGTACTTGCGATACAACTCCAGCAATGTGACGCATCTGTGCCGTTTTTGCCCCATGGTGCGCCGCATTGTAAATGCGGCGCATCCATGGTGGCGGAGGCGGGGCGCACAATAACGGGCGCATCCCTGCTGATATGCAGTTATTGTAAATCTGCCCCACAGGGTTTTATTTTTGGAATTATGGGAAGTAAGTGCTCAAGATCACACATTCCCATTAAGTGAGCATAGCTGCACACTTTACCTTCCTATGCTATTTATTTATCGATTTATTTACTGCTCGTGATGTTAAATATTTTAGATAAGTGTAACTCGAGTAGCGGGAGAGGAAAGGAGTTGGGAGGGTGGTGAAGGTGACGTATCACGGCACCCTGGAACTGGTCAGTCGAGCTCTGGCCCCGGTATCAGAATACAAGCGTGGCTCATTCTTCGGGCGGAGGGAGGGCGTGACGGGTAACTGTTCCTTGAAGTGTTGTTCAGACACCTTTCAGGAAGTCTTGCGTCATGTGTTTATCAGGGAGTGATTCATGCCCTCTGCAGCTGGAGGAGCCGGGCACAGCTGGTCTCCAGGTAACGAGCAGATGCGCCCGGGGGTGGCTCTCACATGTCTGCAGCTGGGGGGCTTCTGCAGCTGGGGGCCTTTGCAGCTTGGGGGCTGGGCACAGCTAGTCTCCAGGTAATGAGCAGATGCGCCCGGGCCGGGTGTGGCGCTCTCATATCTGCAGCTGGGGGACCTCTGCAGCTGGGGGGCCGGGCACAGCTGATCTCCAGGTCAGGGGGCATGCGCTCCCACCCACACTAAGAGGTGCTTCCTGTCGTGGGAGACAAGATTCCTGTTCAGGATTTCCCATTCCTAATAATTAAGAGCCTGAGTAAACTTGGACTCCAACTCCCAGCATGCACTCATTTAAATGAATGCCCACCAGTGGAGGCGTATCGGGCAACTTCAAAAACATTTGCAATGCAATAGGTCTCGCATTACTGAAAGTTTGAGATATTGGCGTTGCTAATAATAACGCAACGATTCAGAAAAGGGGGTGGTGATGAACAGAGTGTCTGAATTAAGCAGACCACTCTTACCCAGTCCAAAGATCAGGGCTTGATCCATCACCGTTATTTAGCTCACTGCCCCATCCCAGCTCAGAACCTGGCTATATGCAAATTAGTCTGTCCCTGGCCCAGTGCATCATGGGAACAGGGCAGACCAAACTACCAAGCCAATTCTTCACCGGAAAGGATACAAGCTACCGGGGACCGGTTTCTGGCATTTCAGCCTCATCGGCCCGGCTTGCTTGAATCCTGATGGAGCAGGGAGCAAGGGACTCATGTCTGAGTATACCCTGCCATACCTATAGTGGCCAAAAACGATTCAGAAAAGGGGGTGGTGATGAACAGAGTGTCTGAATTAAGCAGACCACTCTTACCCAGTCCAAAGATCAGGGCTTGATCCATCACCGTTATTTAGCTCACTGCCCCATCCCAGGTCAGAACCTGGCTATATGCAAATTAGTCTGTCCCTGGCTCAGTGCATCATGGGAACAGGGCAGACCAAACTACCAAGCCAATTCTTCACCGGAAAGGATACAAGCTACCGGGGACCGGTTTCTGGCATTTCAGCCTCATCGGCCCGGCTTGCTTGAATCCTGATGGAGCAGGGAGCAAGGGACTCATGTCTGAGTATACCCTGCCACACCTATAGTGGCCAAAAACGATTCAGAAAAGGGGGTGGTAATGAACAGAGTATCTGAATTAAGCAGACCACTCTTACCCGGTCCAAAGATCAGGGCTTGATCCATCACCGTTATTTAGCTCACTGCCCCATCCCAGCTCAGAACCTGGCTATATGCAAATTAGTCTGTCCCTGGCCCAGTGCATCATGGGAACAGGGCAGACCAAACTACCAAGCCAATTCTTCACCGGAAAGGATACAAGCTACCGGGGACTGGTTTCTGGCATTTCAGCCTCATCGGCCCGGCTTGCTTGAATCCTGATGGAGCAGGGAGCAAGGGACTCATGTCTGAGTATACCCTGCCACACCTATAGTGGCCAAAAACGATTCAGAAAAGGGGGTGGTGATGAACAGAGTGTCTGAATTAAGCAGACCACTCTTACCCAGTCCAAAGATCAGGGCTTGAGCCATCACCGTTATTTAGCTCACTGCCCCATCCCAGCTCAGAACCTGGCTATATGCAAATTAGTCTGTCCCTGGCCCAGTGCATCATGGGAACAGGGCAGACCAAACTACCAAGCCAATTCTTCACCGGAAAGGATACAAGCTACCGGGGACCGGTTTCTGGCATTTCAGCCTCATCGGCCCGGCTTGCTTGAATCCTGATGGAGCAGGGAGCAAGGGACTCATGTCTGAGTATACCCTGCCACACCTATAGTGGCCAAAAACGATTCAGAAAAGGGGGTGGTGATGAACAGAGTGTCTGAATTAAGCAGACCACTCTTACCCAGTCCAAAGATCAGGGCTTGATCCATCACCGTTATTTAGCTCACTGCCCCATCCCAGCTCAGAACCTGGCTATATGCAAATTAGTCTGTCCCTGGCCCAGTGCATCATGGGAACAGGGCAGACCAAACTACCAAGCCAATTCTTCACCGGAAAGGATACAAGCTACCGGGGACCGGTTTCTGGCATTTCAGCCTCATCGGCCCGGCTTGCTTGAATCCTGATGGAGCAGGGAGCAAGGGACTCATGTCTGAGTATACCCTGCCACACCTATAGTGGCCAAAAACGATTCAGAAAAGGGGGTGGTGATGAACAGAGTGTCTGAATTAAGCAGACCACTCTTACCCAGTCCAAAGATCAGGGCTTGAGCCATCACCGTTATTTAGCTCACTGCCCCATCCCAGCTCAGAACCTGGCTATATGCAAATTAGTCTGTCCCTGGCCCAGTGCATCATGGGAACAGGGCAGACCAAACTACCAAGCCAATTCTTCACCGGAAAGGATACAAGCTACCGGGGACCGGTTTCTGGCATTTCAGCCTCATCGGCCCGGCTTGCTTGAATCCTGATGGAGCAGGGAGCAAGGGACTCATGTCTGAGTATACCCTGCCACACCTATAGTGGCCAAAAACGATTCAGAAAAGGGGGTGGTGATGAACAGAGTGTCTGAATTAAGCAGACCACTCTTACCCAGTCCAAAGATCAGGGCTTGATCCATCACCGTTATTTAGCTCACTGCCCCATCCCAGCTCAGAACCTGGCTATATGCAAATTAGTCTGTCCCTGGCCCAGTGCATCATGGGAACAGGGCAGACCAAACTACCAAGCCAATTCTTCACCGGAAAGGATACAAGCTACCGGGGACCGGTTTCTGGCATTTCAGCCTCATCGGCACGGCTTGCTTGAATCCTGATGGAGCAGGGAGCAAGGGACTCATGTCTGAGTATACCCTGCCACACCTATAGTGGCCAAAAACGATTCAGAAAAGGGGGTGGTGATGAACCAAGTTCTGAGCTGGGATGGTGCAGTGAGCTAAAAAACGGTGATGGATCAAGCCCTGATCTTTGGACTGGGTAAGAGTGGTCTGCTTAATTCAGGCACTCTGTTCATCACCACCCCCTTTTCTGAATCATTTTGTCCACCATAAGCGTGGAAGGGTATACTCAGATGTGAGTCCCTTGCTCATTGCACCATCAGGATTCAAGCAAGCCGGGCCGACGACGCCTGAAATGGCAGAAACCGGTCCCCGGAAGCTTGTTTCCTTCCCAGTATAAGAATTGGCTTGGTAGTTTGGTTTTCCCTGTTCCCATCATGCACTGGGACAGGAACAGACTAATTTGCATATAGCCAAGTTCTGAGCTGGGATGGTGCAGTGAGCTAAAAAACGGTGATGGATCAAGCCCCGATCTTTGGACTGGGTAAGAGTGGTCTGCTTAATTCAGGCACTCTGTTCATCACCACCCCCTTTTCTGAATCATTTTGTCCACCATAAGCGTGGAAGGGTATACTCAGATGTGAGTCCCTTGCTCATTGCACCATCACGATTCAAGCAAGCCGGGCCAACGACGCCTGAAATGGCAGAAACCGGTCCCCGGAAGCTTGTTTCCATCCAAGTATAAGAATTGGCTTGGTAGTTTGGTTTGCCCTGTTCCCATCATGCACTGGGACAGGAACAGACTAATTTGCATATAGCCAAGTTCTGAGCTGGGATGGTGCAGTGAGCTAAAAAACGGTGATGGATCAAGCCCTGATCTTTGGACTGGGTAAGAGTGGTCTGCTTAATTCAGGCACTCTGTTCATCACCACCCCCTTTTCTGAATCATTTTGTCCACCATAAGCGTGGAAGGGTATACTCAGATGTGAGTCCCTTGCTCATTGCACCATCAGGATTCAAGCAAGCCGGGCCGACGACGCCTGAAATGGCAGAAACCGGTCCCCGGAAGCTTGATTCCTTCCCAGTATAAGAATTGGCTTGGTAGTTTGGTTTGCCCTGTTCCCATCATGCACTGGGACAGGAACAGACTAATTTGCATATAGCCAAGTTCTGAGCTGGGATGGTGCAGTGAGCTAAAAAACGGTGATGGATCAAGCCCTGATCTTTGGACTGGGTAAGAGTGGTCTGCTTAATTCAGGCACTCTGTTCATCACCACCCCCTTTTCTGAATCATTTTGTCCACCATAAGCGTGGAAGGGTATACTCAGATGTGAGTCCCTTGCTCATTGCACCATCAGGATTCAAGCAAGCCGGGCCGACGATGCCTGAAATGGCAGAAACCGGTCCCCAGAAGCTTGTTTCCTTCCCAGTATAAGAATTGGCTTGGTAGTTTGGTTTGCCCTGTTCCCATCATGCACTGGGACAGGAACAGACTAATTTGCATATAGCCAAGTTCTGAGCTGGGATGGTGCAGTGAGCTAAAAAACGGTGATGGATCAAGCCCTGATCTTTGGACTGGGTAAGAGTGGTCTGCTTAATTCAGGCACTCTGTTCATCACCACCCCCTTTTCTGAATCATTTTGTCCACCATAAGCGTGGAAGGGTATACTCAGATGTGAGTCCCTTGCTCATTGCACCATCAGGATTCAAGCAAGCCGGGCCGACGACGCCTGAAATGGCAGAAACCGGTCCCCGGAAGCTTGTTTCCTTCCCAGTATAAGAATTGGCTTGGTAGTTTGGTTTGCCCTGTTCCCATCATGCACTGGGACAGGAACAGACTAATTTGCACATAGCCAAGTTCTGAGCTAGGATGGTGCAGTGAGCTAAAAAACGGTGATGGATCAAGCCCTGATCTTTGGACTGGGTAAGAGTGGTCTGCTTAATTCAGGCACTCTGTTCATCACCACCCCCTTTTCTGAATCATTTTGTCCACCATAAGCGTGGAAGGGTATACTCAGATGTGAGTCCCTTGCTCATTGCACCATCAGGATTCAAGCAAGCCGGGCCGACGACGCCTGAAATGGCAGAAACCGGTCCCTGGAAGCTTGTTTCCTTCCCAGTATAAGAATTGGCTTGGTAGTTTGGTTTGCCCTGTTCCCATCATGCACTGGGACAGAAACAGACTAATTTGCATATAGCCAAGTTCTGAGCTGGGATGGTGCAGTGAGCTAAAAAACGGTGATGGATCAAGCCCTGATCTTTGGACTGGGTAAGAGTGGTCTGCTTAATTCAGGCACTCTGTTCATCACCACCCCCTTTTCTGAATCATTTTGTCCACCATAAGCGTGGAAGGGTATACTCAGATGTGAGTCCCTTGCTCATTGCACCATCAGGATTCAAGCAAGCCGTGCCGACGACGCCTGAAATGGCAGAAACCGGTCCCCGGAAGCTTGTTTCCTTCCCAGTATAAGAATTGGCTTGGTAGTTTGGTTTGCCCTGTTCCCATCATGCACTGGGACAGGAACAGACTAATTTGCATATAGCCAAGTTCTGAGCTGGGATGGTGCAGTGAGCTAAAAAACGGTGATGGATCAAGCCCTGATCTTTGGACTGGGTAAGAGTGGTCTGCTTAATTCAGGCACTCTGTTTATCACCACCCCCTTTTCTGAATCATTTTGTCCACCATAAGCGTGGAAGGGTATACTCAGATGTGAGTCCCTTGCTCATTGCACCATCAGGATTCAAGCAAGCCGGGCCGACGACGCCTGAAATGGCAGAAACCGGTCCCCGGAAGCTTGTTTCCTTCCCAGTATAAGAATTGGCTTGGTAGTTTGGTTTGCCCTGTTCCCATCATGCACTGGGACAGGAACAGACTAATTTGCATATAGCCAAGTTCTGAGCTGGGATGGTGCAGTGAGCTAAAAAACGGTGATGGATCAAGCCCTGATCTTTGGACTGGGTAAGAGTGGTCTGCTTAATTCAGGCACTCTGTTCATCACCACCCCCTTTTCTGAATCATTTTGTCCACCATAAGCGTGGAAGGGTATACTCAGATGTGAGTCCCTTGCTCATTGCACAATCATGATTCAAGCAAGCCGGGCCGACGACGCCTGAAATGGCGGAAACCGCAGAAACCGGTCCCCGGAAGCTTGTTTCCTTCCCAGTATAAGAATTGGCTTGGTAGTTTGGTTTGCCCTGTTCCCATCATGCACTGGGACAGGAACAGACTAATTTGCATATAGCCAAGTTCTGAGCTGGGATGGTGCAGTGAGCTAAAAAACGGTGATGGATCAAACCCTGATCTTTGGACTGGGTAAGAGTGGTCTGCTTAATTCAGGCACTCTGTTCATCACCACCCCCTTTTCTGAATCATTTTGTCCACCATAAGCGTGGAAGGGTATACTCAGATGTGAGTCCCTTGCTCATTGCACCATCAGGATTCAAGCAAGCCGGGCCGACGACGCCTGAAATGGCAGAAACCGGTCCCCGGAAGCTTGTTTCCTTCCCAGTATAAGAATTGGCTTGGTAGTTTGGTTTGCCCTGTTCCCATCATGCACTGGGACAGGAACAGACTAATTTGCATATAGCCAAGTTCTGAGCTGGGATGGTGCAGTGAGCTAAAAAACGGTGATGGATCAAGCCCTGATCTTTGGACTGGGTAAGAGTGGTCTGCTTAATTCAGGCACTCTGTTCATCACCACCCCCTTTTCTGAATCATTTTGTCCACCATAAGCGTGGAAGGGTATACTCAGATGTGAGTCCCTTGCTCATTGCACCATCAGGATTCAAGCAAGCCGGGCCGACGACACCTGAAATGGCAGAAACCGGTCCCCGGAAGCTTGTTTCCTTCCCAGTATAAGAATTGGCTTGGTAGTTTGGTTTGCCCTGTTCCCATCATGCACTGGGACAGGAACAGACTAATTTGCATATAGCCAAGTTCTGAGCTGGGATTGTGCAGTGAGCTAAAAAACGGTGATGGATCAAGCCCTGATCTTTGGACTGGGTAAGAGTGGTCTGCTTAATTCAGGCACTCTGTTCATCACCACCCCCTTTTCTGAATCATTTTGTCCACCATAAGCGTGGAAGGGTATACTCAGATGTGAGTCCCTTGCTCATTGCACCATCAGGATTCAAGCAAGCCGGGCCGACGACGCCTGAAATGGCAGAAACCGGTCCCCGGAAGCTTGTTTCCTTCCCAGTATAGGAATTGGCTTGGTAAGTTGGTTTGCCCTGTTCCCATCATGCACTGGGACAGGAACAGACTAATTTGCACATAGCCAAGTTCTGAGCTGGGATGGTGCAGTGAGCTAAAAAACGGTGATGGATCAAGCCCTGATCTTTGGACTGGGTAAGAGTGGTCTGCTTAATTCAGGCACTCTGTTCATCACCACCCCCTTTTCTGAATCATTTTGTCCACCATAAGCGTGGAAGGGTATACTCAGATGTGAGTCCCTTGCTCATTGCACCATCAGGATTCAAGCAAGCCGGGCCGACGACGCTTGAAATGGCAGAAACCGGTCCCCGGAAGCTTGTTTCCTTCCCAGTATAAGAATTGGCTTGGTAGTTTGGTTTGCCCTGTTCCCATCATGCACTGGGACAGGAACAGACTAATTTGCATATAGCCAAGTTCTGAGCTGGGATGGTGCAGTGAGCTAAAAAACGGTGATGGATCAAGCCCTGATCTTTGGACTGGGTAAGAGTGGTCTGCTTAATTCAGGCACTCTGTTCATCACCACCCCCTTTTCTGAATCATTTTGTCCACCATAAGCGTGGAAGGGTATACTCAGATGTGAGTCCCTTGCTCATTGCACCATCAGGATTCAAGCAAGCCGGGCAGACGATGCCTGAAATGGCAGAAACCGGTCCCCGGAAGCTTGTTTCCTTCCCTGTATAAGAATTGGCTTGGTAGTTTGATTTGCCCTGTTCCCATCATGCACTGGGACAGGAACAGACTAATTTGCATATAGCCAAGTTCTGAGCTGGGATGGTGCAGTGAGCTAAAAAACGGTGATGGATCAAGCCCTGATCTTTGGACTGGGTAAGAGTGGTCTGCTTAATTCAGGCACTCTGTTCATCACCACCCCCTTTTCTGAATCATTTTGTCCACCATAAGCGTGGAAGGGTATACTCAGATGTGAGTCCCTTGCTCATTGCACCATCAGGATTCAAGCAAGCCGGGCCGACGACGCCTGAAATGGCAGAAACCGGTCCCCGGAAGCTTGTTTCCTTCCCAGTATAAGAATTGGCTTGGTAGTTTGGTTTGCCCTGTTCCCATCATGCACTGGGACAGGAACAGACTAATTTGCATATAGCCAAGTTCTGAGCTGGGATGGTGCAGTGAGCTAAAAAACGGTGATGGATCAAGCCCTGATCTTTGGACTGGGTAAGAGTGGTCTGCTTAATTCAGGCACTCTGTTCATCACCACCCCCTTTTCTGAATCATTTTGTCCACCATAAGCGTGGAAGGGTATACTCAGATGTGAGAGCCTTGCTCATTGCACCATCAGGATTCAAGCAAGCCGTGCCGACGACGCCTGAAATGGCAGAAACCGGTCCCCGGAAGCTTGTTTCCTTCCCAGTATAAGAATTGGCTTGGTAGTTTGGTTTGCCCTGTTCCCATCATGCACTGGGACAGGAACAGACTAATTTGCATATAGCCAAGTTCTGAGCTGGGATGGTGCAGTGAGCTAAAAAACGGTGATGGATCAAGCCCTGATCTTTGGACTGGGTAAGAGTGGTCTGCTTAATTCTGGCACTCTGTTCATCACCACCCCCTTTTCTGAATCATTTTGTCCACCATAAGCGTGGAAGGGTATACTCAGATGTGAGTCCCTTGCTCATTGCACCATCAGGATTCAAGCAAGCCGGGCCGACGACGCCTGAAATGGCAGAAACCGGTCCCCGGAAGCTTGTTTCCTTCCCAGTATAAGAATTGGCTTGGTAGTTTGGTTTGCCCTGTTCCCATCATGCACTGGGACAGGAACAGACTAATTTGCATATAGCCAAGTTCTGAGCTGGGATGGTGCAGTGAGCTAAAAAACGGTGATGGATCAAGCCCTGATCTTTGGACTGGGTAAGAGTGGTCTGCTTAATTCAGGCACTCTGTTCATCACCACCCCGTTTTCTGAATCATTTTGTCCACCATAAGCGTGGAAGGGTATACTCAGATGTGAGTCCCTTGCTCATTGCACCATCAGGATTCAAGCAAGCCGGGCCGACGACGCCTGAAATGGCAGAAACCGGTCCCCGGAAGCTTGTTTCCTTCCCAGTATAAGAATTGGCTTGGTAGTTTGGTTTGCCCTGTTCCCATCATGCACTGGGACAGGAACAGACTAATTTGCATATAGCCAAGTTCTGAGCTGGGATGGTGCAGTGAGCTAAAAAACGGTGATGGATCAAGCCCTGATCTTTGGACTGGGTAAGAGTGGTCTGCTTAATTCAGGCACTCTGTTCATCACCACCCCCTTTTCTGAATCATTTTGTCCACCATAAGCGTGGAAGGGTATACTCAGATGTGAGTCCCTTGCTCATTGCACCATCAGGATTCAAGCAAGCCGGGCCGACGACGCCTGAAATGGCAGAAACCGGTCCCCGGAAGCTTGTTTCCTTCCCAGTATAAGAATTGGCTTGGTAGTTTGGTTTGCCCTGTTCCCATCATGCACTGGGACAGGAACAGACTAATTTGCATATAGCCAAGTTCTGAGCTGGGATGGTGCAGTGAGCTAAAAAACGGTGATGGATCAAGCCCTGATCTTTGGACTGGGTAAGAGTGGTCTGCTTAATTCAGGCACTCTGTTCATCACCACCCCCTTTTCTGAATCATTTTGTCCACCATAAGCGTGGAAGGGTATACTCAGATGTGAGTCCCTTGCTCATTGCACCATCAGGATTCAAGCAAGGCGGGCCGACGACGCCTGAAATGGCAGAAACCGGTCCCCGGAAGCTTGTTTCCTTCCCAGTATAAGAATTGGCTTGGTAGTTTGGTTTGCCCTGTTCCCATCATGCACTGGGACAGGAACAGACTAATTTGCATATAGCCAAGTTCTGAGCTGGGATGGTGCAGTGAGCTAAAAAACGGTGATGGATCAAGCCCTGATCTTTGGACTGGGTAAGAGTGGTCTGCTTAATTCAGGCACTCTGTTCATCACCACCCCCTTTTCTGAATCATTTTGTCCACCATAAGCGTGGAAGGGTATACTCAGATGTGAGTCCCTTGCTCATTGCACCATCAGGATTCAAGGAAGCCGGGCCGACGACGCCTGAAATGGCAGAAACCGGTCCCCGGAAGCTTGTTTCCTTCCCAGTATAGGAATTGGCTTGGTAGTTTGGTTTGCCCTGTTCCCATCATGCACTGGGACAGGAACAGACTAATTTGCATATAGCCAAGTTCTGAGCTGGGATGGTGCAGTGAGCTAAAAAACGGTGATGGATCAAGCCCTGATCTTTGGACTGGGTAAGAGTGGTCTGCTTAATACAGGCACTCTGTTCATCACCACCCCCTTTTCTGAATCATTTTGTCCACCATAAGCGTGGAAGGGTATACTCAGATGTGAGTCCCTTGCTCATTGCACCATCAGGATTCAAGCAAGCCGGGCCGACGACGCCTGAAATGGCAGAAACCGGTCCCCGGAAGCTTGTTTCCTTCCCAGTATAAGAATTGGCTTGGTAGTTTGGTTTGCCCTGTTCCCATCATGCACTGGGACAGGAACAGACTAATTTGCATATAGCCAAGTTCTGAGCTGGGATGGTGCAGTGAGCTAAAAAACGGTGATGGATCAAGCCCTGATCTTTGGACTGGGTAAGAGTGGTCTGCTTAATTCAGGCACTCTGTTCATCACCACCCCCTTTTCTGAATCATTTTGTCCACCATAAGCGTGGAAGGGTATACTCAGATGTGAGTCCCTTGCTCATTGCACCATCAGGATTCAAGCAAGCCGGGCCGACGACGCCTGAAATGGCAGAAACCGGTCCCCGGAAGCTTGTTTCCTTCCCAGTATAAGAATTGGCTTGGTAGTTTGGTTTGCCCTGTTCCCATCATGCACTGGGACAGGAACAGACTAATTTGCATATAGCCAAGTTCTGAGCTGGGATGGTGCAGTGAGCTAAAAAACGGTGATAGATCAAGCCCTGATCTTTGGACTGGGTAAGAGTGGTCTGCTTAATTCAGGCACTCTGTTCATCACCACCCCCTTTTCTGAATCATTTTGTCCACCATAAGCGTGGAAGGGTATACTCAGATGTGAGTCCCTTGCTCATTGTACCATCAGGATTCAAGCAAGCCGGGCCGACGACGCCTGAAATGGCAGAAACCGGTCCCCGGAAGCTTGTTTCCTTCCCAGTATAAGAATTGGCTTGGTAGTTTGGTTTGCCCTGTTCCCATCATGCACTGGGACAGGAACAGACTAATTTGCATATAGCCAAGTTCTGAGCTGGGATGGTGCAGTGAGCTAAAAAACGGTGATGGATCAAGCCCTGATCTTTGGACTGGGTAAGAGTGGTCTGCTTAATTCAGGCACTCTGTTCATCACCACCCCCTTTTCTGAATCAATAATAACGCAACGGCAATAGCTCAAACTTTCAGTAATGCGAGAGCTATTACATTGCACGTGTTTTTATTTCTATTTATTAATTTTTTTAAGCAATCGTGGCACCCTTGGTTATTGCTTAAAAATACTTAGGGTGTGCTAACTCATAGCACTAGGTTAATTAACTCTCTCCTACTAATGTACATTTTGGATTTGCTTATTGAGATATCCTCTGCCTCACTGAACTCTAAGAGAAGGGATTTTAGTGGATTTGCAGAAAATCCTTGCAGTGGAAATAAACCAAAATATGCAGACCTCAGAGTATGAAAATCTTTTAGTTGGTAAAGAGACAGCAGAAGAATAAGTAACAGAAGTGGAAAAACAAAATACGTTTTCGAAGGTTGTCATATGTAAAAATTCATGTACCTAAAACCATCTGTTCTTCTCCTGGGACGCCACATACGGGCTAATGGATCAGAACTTAAAATGGACGTGGGAGACCAATTATTTTGTTTCGCAGTCATTGGCAACTGAAATTTAGACAGTGCTTGGGTAGGCTAAAAAGAAAAAACATTTCAAACTGTTATACTAAAATAGGTTTAGATTCGTCAGCTTGAATTAATGGCAAAAAAGTACGCAAACCTATAGAAAACCGAATGCTAGAGAATCATTTTCTTTGACCTGATAGAAAAAAACCCACAATTTTGTGGAGAAATCGACAAACACATTAAAATGACTGCAAGTATTGGTAAACCTATTCAACAGAAATATATCCGAGTGGAAGAAAAGATCAAGTTCAAAATAATGCACATTTAAGTAAAACACTGCTCTACACAAAATTCATGGTTAGTTCAAATTTACAACGTTCCCGTGTCCGTATGGCGGTGGTGATTCGCCCACTAAAAACCTCCGCCCGCTCTGAATTTCCCCCCGCCACATTACCATGTCGGGGGGGGGGACCCCGGCATACGGAAACACTGTCCGCCGGTTTTCCGCCCGGTCGAAGCGTTGTAAATTGTAATAAGGATCCCCTGGGACCAGCTTTTAAATTCCACTGATCCTGCACTATATTTTCTCACCCCTGAGTTCTCACTAATTTTGCACTGTATGTTGTATTGTCTTCCCCTCCCTATTGCTCCACCTCCATTGTTGGGTAAACACGGAGGTGTGTTAGCAGCCCTATGATGAAGCATGACACAGCTTGCTGTGTGTGAGGGCAGTTTTGAAAGCAAGGTGCTTTTCCCTTGACACACTTTAAGTCACTTTTTCGTCCTGTTTTATTACTGTTTCCCCTTCTTTTTGTGATAGAAGTCTGAGCGGGAGGTTGAAGGGGGTATATATCCTCTCACCCCTTTGTTCTAATGTGCTTTCGAAATTTCTAACTAAGGCATACCTAACATGGGGGGTGGATTCTGTGGTCAAAACCACAGGCCCTATCATCTAGGATATCGCCGTTTTCCACCATGGAAAACGGCGATATCCACACTATCTTTGAAATTTTTATCGCACCGGCCATGCGTGTTGTTGATAACGCGCTAACCAGGTGATAAATTCCAGAGATAGCCGGCGATAAATATGCAAGCGCTAATCGCGTTTTGCGATATTTATCGCCGTCCCTTGTTAATATGCCCCTTTCTTCGTTATTGTATAAACTGTAGAGACTCTTTAAAATCAGTTTAACTCATACATTTAAGCACTGCCCTAAATCCGGATGTTTACACTGCATTGTGTCAGCACTGTTAGTCTGAAAGAAGAAAGACTCATATGCTGTTTCACTCCTAATGCACCAGATAGCAAATTCGACTGCCATTTTTCAGCTTTAAAGTAAAGTCCATTGATTGCATTGTTCGGTAGAGCTTTCATCTGTACTCCATGTTCGCCATGCAGCATGTTTTGTTTATGATTTTACGTGTTGGTGCACACAGAAATCAATTGTGTCTGCCGGGGGCCTTAAGGACCTGCGCTCTAGTGGATACACTTACGATTTAGCCAGTTGCCGGTTCTTGTTGCCTGTGGGATGCTGTCAGGGAAGCGGGCAGTAATCACAAGGGGGGGTCGGGCAGGATAGGCGTTAAGTGCTTCCATGAGCAGGGCTGACACTGCAGGGAGAGCTTGCTGCTCTAAAGCACAGAGGACAGTTGTACATGGAGCCCCGGCGGATGTGCTCTGCGGGATAAGAGGGCTGCTAGGAGGCTCCCGTTCTTCACTCACCACGGATGTCTCCGCCTTAAACAATAACATAGTATTCAGAGGCGCTATGGTGAGCTCGTTATGAGTGTTACATTTTTACTGCAATTGCACTAAATTGTATTCTGTTTCATATGAACAACAAGCGTTCACGAAAACCGACAGAGGGGCAGGGGAGGCGGGGCACACAAGTACACGAAGGAGAATGTGGCTTCTAATTTATCTTGTGTGAGGGAGGATTATGTAGTAATTGAAGCGCACAACAAAATTAATGACCTGTCCGTCATTGATGAAATAGTAGCACTGAGTTCCTATGTGCATGCTGTATAAATTGCCAGTCTGTTAACCTGCCAAGCAAGAATGCGCCTTACAATTTTGAACAAAACAAGCAGCGGCGAGTAACCAATCAAACATAAAGAGTTCTCCCATACAACAGCTGAAGGGGAAAAGTGTGAGGTAACTGTACTTCACCGGTGCACCTCAGCCTGAAACTGAAGTGATGTATAGGCAAAGCCAACGAGTTAGGAGGCAGCAAAGAAGAGCAACACTTTTTATGCATACCAAATGTTGCAATAAATTTGCTTGGGGAGGTGGGGTTCTTCCATGTCCTCGCTACCTCAGTGTGATCTGTAATAGCTCTATTAAATCAAAAGGGGGAAAAAAGAGCTCAATGTTGCATAGAAGTCCTACACCGATGCTCCTCCCAGAAGTACACTCAATAGTTTTCACAGTAGAGGTAGTGCCTCATATGCCGGGTGGTCACAAGGGGTGGTACCACGTGGCTATTACTGCTGTTGCAGGGGGGCCTGAAAATTAGATCTTGATGCCCTCGCACACCTGTTGGGGTGTCATGATTCATCATTGGGCACTCCTCGTCTAGCTGGTGCTGCAATGCCTGGCAGGCCAGCGGGCTCTTTTTCAGAGATCTGGTGATCCGAAAACGCTGTTTAAGTGAATACATGTTAGAGGGCTATGCGAGGGTGTGCAAAGTGAAAAGTGAGAGGTGTCTAAAATAGACTCTGGTATACTCTAAATATTTTTTATAGCGTAAGGGGCCAGCACTAGATAAAACAGTGGTGCAATTGTGTGGTCTCAATGTACCTAGACAGCTGTTATGAAAGTGAGGTCAACATGTTTTGTGCCTAGAAAGCCCAAAGGATCAGGCAGCACTTCATCAGGACCAAAAATAGTGAATTGGTCCCCCCTTAGGGGCATGAGACCTCCTTTCTAATAAAGGATGGCCACTCAATGTTGATGATACTCCACCTGAATGGATACAGCACAACAATGCCAGGCGTCTTGGAGGCAGGTAGGTCTTGCAGCAGTGTCCCGAGCCCTAACAAGTGTCCAGCAGCTTGCCCGGCACTCTCCAATTTGCCTAAGGGGCATTGTTCTGCTCATCTTGGGGTGCATTACTCCTGCCCCACAGCTTTGTACTTAGAACTGCATTTCGAGTTTGGTTGAAAGGGTACTCTGTCACGTTGGCAAAGTATACATTGAGCTCTTCCTTAAGTAAGGCAGGCCTTCTGAGAAGTGCTGTTACTGCCCCAATTACTGTATTCTAAGAAGGTCTAGTACATCCCACAGCCTATAAAGTTTTTTAGGTCCATATGTGGTGTGCTGCTCTGTTGGAACTGGCCCTTCTTGCAGGGTGATCCTCAAACTTTTTGCTTCTTCCTCCCATATTTTTCATGACCCGTGGCTGTTGGCAATAGGACTCTGCGCACTTTACCACTGCTGATCAGTGCTAAAGTGCATATGCTCTCTGGGTAAATTGTTATTGTGATTGGATATACATGATGGCATATTTGTATCACCATGAAGTCCCTAGTAAAGTGCACTGGGTGTGCCAGGGCTGGTGATGACAAATACTACTAGTGGGCCTGCAGCACTGATTGTGCCACCCGGATGAGTAGCCCTAAAATGGTGTCTCAGGCCTGCCACTGCAGTGCCTGTGTGCAGTTTAGAACTGCCATGTACTCCTGGTCAGTGTCCCCACTGACCAGGCCTAACCCTTCCCTTTTTGTGCACATCAGTCACCCCTGGACAGGGTGCAGTGTATGTGAAAGGTAGAACATGTACTGGTGCAGGTAACATGTTCCTGGTAGTGAATTACAGCCATTTCCGTTTTTCACTACTGTAAGGCTATCTTGCTCCATAGATTAACATGGGGGATGCTGGCTACAGTGGTTAACAGCATTTCTTCTCATAGGAACAAGATAGGACATAAGTATCTAGTATCCCTGAACTCAGAATTTAATAACACATCTTTTTTGAAAGGTTGTTTTTAAATCCTGTGTTTGAGAACAGCACTTTTAGAAAGTTGCGGTTCTCTTGTCTGACCCTTCTGTGTGCCTGGACCTGTTTGTGTATTGACTGTCTGGTTTGAGAGTGACAGGGGCTGGGGAATTCCCCAGGAGGCTGGCTGAGTCAGCCCTAGGCTGAATGACTGCATTTGCAACTGGAGTGGTGGGAGGAGTTAGCACCTGGGCCTGAATAGGGCTGTGCCTGCCTTCCACAATGCTGGCTCCACCTCCTGCTGGGCGGCTGAGGACCCTGCCCCTCACTCTGAAAGGAAAGAAGCAGCCAGCAAAACAAAGTACTCAGGAAAAACCCAGAACTGGTTCAGACCGGACTCAGGGCCCACATGCACAGAGAGAACAAAGACTTTAGGGGTATAAGTACAGGACCCCTGACAACAGAAAATTAGATCATCCTGGAATCAAGAAGGAACCTCTGCCAAGGAGAAAGCTGAAACTGAAGAAGGAAGATTGTCCTGCTGTTGCTCTGCTGGACTGACCTGCTGTTGCTTTGCTGCCAAGTAGAATGGAATGACTTTGCTGTGTGCTGTGTCCCCTGTCTTGAAGGAATCTCCAAGGGCCTGAGAAGAGCTGGCTCCCTGATTTGAAGTCCCAGGAACAAAAGGACTTCACCCCCAGCTTCCCTGAACTCTGCTGAGAGAGTTCTGTCCCTCCTAGAGTGCTTGATCCAGTTGCGGGGCCTCTGGAGGTTGTACCTGTGCTGGGAAGCTTGAAACTAAGCTTGAGAGACTTTTTAAAATGAAAAGTGTCGCATCGCTCGCTTGCAGAGCGCATCCCCGACAGTGCGAGAAGATTCCCCCCGCTACAAAGGCCGAGATCGTCGCAGCGCCTAACGCCGCTGCCAGAGCCGTTGCATCCTTCATTTGCGGGACGCACCAGACCGGTGCAGGAGAATCGAACATCGCTGCGAGTGTCGTCGCAGAGCATGTCGTCGCTGGGTGAGATCGCCGCACCGCTTGCTTGCGGACCGCAGCACGTCGCTGCGAGTGTCGTCGTAGAAACCATCGCATCGAGGAGCTGCGAGAGAGAGGATCACCGCTGGACCGCGCATCGTTGCCCCGGAGATCATCGCAGCCCCTACGAGATTGTCGCATCGTGCCTTTGCGAGAACAAACTTCCTACGGAACCTACGCACCGGAATCCATACAAGTGGCCTTCCTCCCCATACAGAGCGGATTCGTCGCAACACGCCCGCTGCTGCAGTGGGGCTGTCGCAAACGCCTCCCCACGGTCTCAGGAGCAACGCATTGCTTGTTTTCTACCGCACCAGCTTCTGCTTTTGGAACTTTGTTGCAACTAAAAGGTACTGTGAGTAAACGTGACGCAACTGTGAACTTTTCACGCATCAGTAGAGAATTCTATCGCAACGTAAAGAATTTTAACGCAACCTTAAGAACTCTTTTTGAAACTATATTCTTGAACTGTGTATGTTGGATTGTTGTCATTTTGGTCTTGTGTAGTTTAGATTAAATACCTTTATTTTTCTAAACTGTTGTGGAGTCAGTTTGTGGTGTTTTCACTGTGTTACTGTGAGTGTTGGTACAAATACTTTACGCATTGCCTCTGATTAGCCTAGACTGCTAGTGCCAAGCTACCTAGAGCGTAAGCAGGGGTTATCTCAGAGGGTTATCTCCTTGCCCTGACTAGAAGCAAGGGTCCCTATTTGGACAGTGGTACCTACCTCTGCCAACTAGAGACCCTGTATAGTTCAGGCAAATTTTCTTGGTTAATCTTGTGGCTGGTGTTGATGGTAGCAAGAAAGTCCTTCATCCTTTTGCTTTTTATGCATACCAAATGTAGCAATAAATTTACTTGGGGAGGTGGGGGCCTTCCATGTCCTTGCTGCCTCAGTGTAATCTGTAATAGATCCATTTAATCAAAAGGGGGAAAAAAGAGCTCAATGTTGTATAGAGGTCCTACACCTATGCTCCTCCCAGAAGTATACTCAATAGTTTTCACAGTAGAGGTAGTGCCTGATATGCCGGGTGGTCACAAGGGGTGGTACCACGTGGCTATTACTGCTGTTGCAGGGGGGCCTGAAAATTAGATCTTGATGCCCTCGCACACCTGTTGGGGTGTCATGATTCATCATTGGGCACTCCTCGTCTAGCCGGCACTGCAATGCCTAGCAGGCCTGCGGGCTCTTTGTCAGAGATCTGGTGATCCGAAAACGCTGTTTAAGTGAATACATGTTAGAGGGCTCGCTTGTGCCAAGTGAAAAGTGAGAGGTGTCGAAAATAGACTCTGGTACACTCTAAATATTTTTTATAGCGTAAGGGGCCAGCACTAGATAAAAACAGTGGTGCAATTGTATGGTCTCAATGTACCTAGACAGCTGTTATGAAAGTGAGGTCAACATGTTTTGTGCCTAGAAAGCCCAAAGGATCAGGCAGCACTTCATCAGG
The DNA here is from genome assembly GCF_964261635.1 of Lissotriton helveticus. Lineage (NCBI taxonomy): Eukaryota > Metazoa > Chordata > Amphibia > Caudata > Salamandridae > Lissotriton > Lissotriton helveticus. The sequence continues at coordinate 1,793,642,341 of NC_136068.1, forward strand.
ACCAAAAATAGTGAATTGGTGCCCCCTTAGGGGCATGATACCTCCTTTCTAATAAAGGATGGCCACTCAATGTTGATGATACTCCACCTGAATGGATACAGCACAACAATGCCAGGCGTCTTGGAGGCAGGTAGGTCTTGCAGCAGTGTCCCGAGCCCTAACAAGTGCCCAGCAGCTTGCCCGGCACTCTCCAATTTGCCTAAGGGGCATTGTTCTGCTCATCATGGGGTGCAATACTCCTGCCACACAGCTTTGTACTTAGAACTGCATTTCGAGTTTGGTTGAAAGGGTACTCTGTCACGTTGGCAAAGTATACATTGAGCTCTTCCTTAAGTAAGGCAGGCCTTCTGAGAAGTGCTGTTACTGCCCCCATTACTGTATTCTAAGAAGGTCTAGAACATCCCACAGCCTATAAAGTTTTTTAGGTCCATTCCAGGTTTTTTTTAATTATGGGACTTGTAATCCTGCTTTATAATGGAATGAATAAACAAGATTAAAAGTCCCAGAATTCAAAGAAAAAACCTGGGCTCTACTAGCACATCATGCATGGACCTTGGCAACTTAGCTGCCATGGGCCCAATGAAGAGATGGCTGTGCTGCAGAGAAGTTCTGGCATTTAGTGGTGCTGGAACAGTTTTCAGAGTAGGGGTGTTGCCATCAATGTGACATTACTAAAGTCATAGGGATTGTGAAAAATTCAAGTGTCATACAAAGAGCTAGTGCAGCAAAGGAACCACGTGCATTCAGCAGGATCGTGGTAATGGTGTGGTATGTAGCTAGTGGGGCATTCTGGAGTGCACGGTTGCAAATATATTACTAAAGGATGCCATAATTAGGCACCTCGTTTTCCATCAAAATGGCTTCTAAAATTGCCCAGAGGTACATTTTCGCAAGCTAAGCTATATAGCATACAAACGATAATGCGTGTTAAACTATTTATTATTTGCACATCACTAAGTGAAGTGTTTAAATCCTTTTATAATCATTCTTTTTTTATCACACTTCAGAATAAGAAAAAGTGCTTTATTTGTGCTTTCCTAACTGCTATGTTTTTAAATATTGTACAGATCATTTACTAATATATAAATCTTCGTGTATGTTGGAAAACACTGACTTCTTACAACCTTTCCTTTCACACTGCCTGTATCCTAGCAAGATTGCCAAATATTAAAGTAAATGAATGTGTCACACCTTAAAATGTGGAATTGAAGTTGTCTCATGTAAGGAGTAATTTGACACAATTCTCCAGGTGAGGACAGGTAGGACTACTGAATGTATTTTGAATATCATTGTGTGCATCTTTTACCTAACATGAGTACAAGCATACACACTACATATTGTGCTTTGCCTGTAGAAAAATCTTGGTTTGGAGATGTTTTTTGCATTGTGAAAAAATGCTTAGCTATCACAGTGTTTAGTATCGAGACCTGGGCACCCATGCTGTTGGAACAACATTTCATGTGGTGACATTAAGCACAACTATTCAACTATTCAAAACAACAGCTTCAAGAAGATTGTCAAATAATTCACTTTAAAAAACTCTTCGCAGTTTGCAGTCAGAGAAAGAAACAAAAACACCAGTCTCCATGTTAAAAGAATAAACAGAAATTTGGAAGGAGTCATAGCTTGACATTTAACATCTGTCTTTGCACTCATAGCAAATCTGACAAGATATAAACCAAATCTTCATAGATCTCATGGGGCCTCGGCTGCCTCTTTGGAATCTTTTGCCATATGTTAACAGATGGCTCATCGCCATGCCAATTATACTCAGTCTAAGAAGGTAAATTCTATTGCCCATCACAACAAAAAATACACCAATGTGTGGGATCTTTTTACCCACATTGTTAGACCTGACATCATTGGCGTGAGTCTCCCTTCCATTTTTGACGGATTGCCTCCTCTGTTTTGATATGCTTTGCTGGATCTATGCTTTGGGCACTGTGCCACTGCTAATCAGTGCCACAGTGCAAGTGCTCCCTATGTTAAATTGATGTACTGATTGGTTATTCCACAATTGGGTTATTTGATTTACTGTCAGCCCCTAGTACAGTGCACCATGTGTGCCCAGGGCTTTTAAATCAAATGCTGCTAGTCGGCTTGCAGCACTAGTTGTGCCACACACAGAAGCAGCTTGTAAAGTATGTCTCAGGCCTGCCATTGCAAGGCCTGTGTGCAGTCTAGCACTGCCATGTCGACTTAGCCAAGTGCACCCACTTACCAGTCCCTAAACCTTCCCTTTGCTTCATATTAGACACCCCTATAGTAGGCCCAAGGGCAGGGTCCATTGTAAGTATAAGGTAGGACATGCTCTGATGTGTGTAGCGGTAAGTTATCTAAATATTGATTTTTTTATATCGATGTGACAAAATATCGATGTATTAATATCGATAGTAAAAAATATCGAAATCTTTAATATCGTTATTAAAAATATTGTTTTTTGTATGTGTATATTTATATCGAAGTAAAAAATATCGAATGTAAAAATATCATAGTGTAAAAATATCGATGAAGTGTTGTTTTTACTTACAATTATTTTATTTATGTGATAATTTTTTTTAGTATTTTAATTTTTTTTATTTAAATATATTGAATAAATTTAATTTATGTTTGTTTAAAATTGATATATAGTTTTAGGAGTGGGATGCTGGGTTTATAGGGGATAAGGGTGGGGAGTGTTTTAAAAAAGTTAATTTAAAATGTACTTTTTAAATTTTTTTTTATTTTTTTCAATTTATAATGTTCAATATATTTATTTTTAAAATATTTAGGAGCGGGATGTTGGGTATATAGGGGATAAGGGAGGGGAGTGTTTTAAAAAATTTGAATTTAAATTTAAATTAAAAAAATAAAAAATTAAAAAACAAATGTTTAAATATATATTTTTTTAAATTAGGAGTTTTTTTGGTGTTTATAGGGGACGAGGGTGGGGAGTAATTTGAAAAAATGAATTTTTTAATAATTTTTTTCAATTTTAGATTTTTAACAGATATTTAGAATTTTTCAAAATAATTTACTTTTTTTGTTTGTTTTTCACATTTTTAATTATTTTATAAATTCAATTGAAATTTTAGAATTTTTTAAAAATTAAAAAAAAAATAGGAATATAACAATTTTAACAAAAAAACTATTATATAGATGTGATTAAAAAAAATGTAGGAGTAGGATGTGTTGATTATAGGTTATAAGGGTGGACATTTTTTAAAATAATAAATTAAAATGTTTAATTTTTTTGGAAATGTAAAAATAAAAACTGATTAGGAATTTGAGCTTATAAGGGATAATGGTGTGGACTTATAGAAGTATAATTTTTAAGATTTATATTTTCAATATTTTGTTACTAAATTTGATTATTTCTTAAAAATGTAAACATTTATCTTTAAATTATTTCAGTGTCCAGCACCTATCCCAATTTAATGTAGACTGGAGTGGGAATAGTAAATTAATATTAATTAGTGTCAAGCACCTACCCCAATATTTTGTAGATTGGAGTGAGGATAGTAAAATATTATTAATTAGTGTCCAGCACCTACCCCAATTTTATGTAGACTGGAGTGGGAATAGTAAATTAATTTTAATTAGTGTCCAGCACCTTACCGCCATTTAATGTAGACTGGAGTGGGAATAGTAAATTATTTTTAATTACTGTCCAGCACATACCACAAATTTAATGTAGACTGGAATTAGAATAGTAAATTATTTGTAATTACTGTCCAGCACCTACCCCAAATTTTATGTAGACTGGAGTGGGAATAGTAAATTATTTTTAATTACTGTCCAGCACCTACCCCAATTTTATGTAGACTGGGGTGGGAATAGTAACATAATTTGTATTAATTAAAGGAAGTAAAATAAATAGATTTCATTCAATTTTTTTTTAGAGTTGTAATATTTTTTTAATATGAGTAGAGTGAAACACAGAACATTTTTATTATATTTTTATTTCATACAAATATATTAATGCATACATTTGGAAAAATTTGTTATGTACATTTTACATTTTTGATAACCTTTTTTTAAAGTTTTTTTATTTGGAAAGAAATTGTACATTTTTTAACAAATTATATTTAATACAATAGTACATTTTGTATGAAGTTATAGAAAGAAAGTACAATTTATCACATACAATATACAATTTTAGTATTGCAATATATGTTGGGTATATATAGTATTTTTTTAAATAATATTAATATTAAGAATATTAATATTAATTTATTAAACAATATTTTCAAATGATACATTTTTTAACACATGTACAATTATATACAATTTGAAAAACATTTGTACAGTTTTTTGCACATTTCTTATAATATTTTTAATTCTAAAAATAAATATTATTTTTTTCATAATATTTATTTTTATAAATGTACAACATATGTATATTTTGTGATATATTTATATACAAGTAGGGGGCGCTAGGTAGCGCTGGACCTAGATGGCCGCGCTTATGTGAGGCACCTGCCCGTCTGAGCAGAAAATGATCCTTCAGCCCATCCTGATGCACCTTTCCTCGCCAACCTCTTCACCAATTGCACCATGAGGTTGTTCTGTCTCCGCTGATACCACACACAAGGGAGAGGTGTGGCGCCGCGGCCAGGGCGACTGACGCTGGAATCTGGGGACCACGGTTCGATCCCCGGCTCCGGCGGCAGGTTTGCCCAGCACCATGTGACTCTGGGCAATAGCTTGCTTAATCTTCCCGACGGCCCCCAGCGCCTAGAGACCCTTACGGGTGATTGTGCGCTTTACAAATGTGGACTTTACTTTACTTTACACACGCCAATCCCCCGGCTGCGGAGACCGCTCCAGTGACACTGTGATCTGCCTCCGGCTCGAGGCCAGTCCTCCTCACACCCGCTGTCCGGCTGCTCCAACCACACCAGATCGGGGATTTGAGGCCTGGGAGGGCCTCGCAGCCGGACTCCGAAGCGGCGCTGCCTATGCACGTCCTGGTCTCACCACAAGGCTCGCGGTGAGCACCTGTTCCCCGCTGTGAAGGGGAGAGGAGAGCGACCCCGCCTCTACTTGTGACTGACCGCGGTGCCGGCCGGCTGAGCACTGCCCTGCGGGGAGTGCGGCCTATTGCTCCACCGCCATCCCCAATCGAGGCCAGGGTCCAGAGGCCTAATGATTTGTTGAGGACGCGGCTCGGAGCGCCGCAGCTCTGTAACCACATGCTCCCCTGCCCACAAGTCAAGTCAAGTTTAAAATTTGTATAGCGCACTACTCACCCAGGGGGTCTCAAAGCGCTTGAGGGAAGGGGGTACTTTACTTATCGAATATCCAAGTTTTTAGTTGTTTTCTGAAGGAGAGGTGGTTCTGTGTAAGGCGGAGGTAGGTGGGGAGGGAATTCCAGGTCTTGGCTGCTAAGTAGGGGAAGGATCTTCCTCTCATGGTGGATCTTTGGATGCGTGGAATTGCGGCAAGGGCTTGATTGGACGATCGTAGTTGGCGGGTGGGGGTGTAAAAGGACAGGCGCGTGTTGAGGTATTCGGGTCCTAGGTCGTAGAGGGCTTTGTGTGCGTGGGTGAAGAGTCGGAACGTTATTCTCTTGTTGACGGGGAGCCAGTGGAGGTCTTTCAGGTGACCAGAAATGTGAGCTTGGCGGGGGATGTCTAGGATGAGTCTGGCTGAGGCGTTTTTGATGCGTTGGAGTTTTTTCTGTAGTTTGACTGTGGTTCCGGTGTAAAGGGTGTTTCCGTAGTCCAGTCGGCTTGTGATCAGTGCATGGGTGACCGTCTTTCTTGTTTCGGTGGGGACCAAAAGGAAGATTTTTTGGAGCATACGTAGGATGTTGAAGCATGATGATGAGACGGCGTTGACTTGTCTGGTCATCGAGAGGGAGGAGTCCAGGATGAAGCCCAGGTTACGTGCGTGGTCCGTTGGTATTGGTGCGCTTCCCAGAGCCGGAGGCCACCATGAGTCGTCCCAGGCGGAGGGGGATGATCCTAAGATGAGGACTTCTGTTTTGTCCGAGTTCAGTTTTAGACGGCTGTTCTTCATCCACTCGGCTACTTCTTTCATCCCTTCGTGTAGGTTGGTTTTGGCGGTGTTTGGGTCTTTGGTGAGGGAAAGGATTGTCTGGGTGTCTTCTGCGTAGGAGATGATGTTGAGGTTGTGTTGGTGCGCGATGGATGCGAGGGGACTCATGTATACGTTGAAGAGGGTGGGACTGAGTGATGATCCTTGTGGTATGCCACAGATGACTTCAGTGGCCTCTGATCTAAAAGGGGGAGGCGGGCTCTCTGGGTTCTTCCGGCGAGGAATGAGATGATCCAGTCCAATGCTTTTCCTTGTATTCCGACGTTGCTGAGGCGTTGTATAAGGGTGCTATTACAGACTGTGTCAAAGGCTGCAGAGAGGTCAAGTAGGATGAGGGCAGCTGTTTCTCCGTTGTCCAGTAGAGTTCAAATATCGTCTGTTGCTGCGATGAGGGCGGTCTCGGTGCTGTGTTTGGCTCGGAAGCCGGACTGTGAAGGGTCGAGGGATTTGTTGGATTCGAGGAATGTGGCGAGCTGATTGTTGACGGCTTTCTCAATGACTTTGGCAGGGAATGGGAGGAGCAAAATGGGGCGGTAGTTCTTAAGTTCAGTGGGGTCTGCTGTGGGTTTTTTCAGGAGGGCGCTGAGTTCGGCATGTTTCCAGCTTTCCAGGAAGGTAGCAGAGTTGAGGGAGCAGTTGATGACGTCTCGGAGATGGGGTGCGATAATGGAGTCTGCTTTGTTGAAAATGTAGTGGGGACATGGGTCGGTTGTCGATCCTGAGTGGATGGAGTTCATCAGGCGAATGGTGTCTTCAGTGGTGATTGGGTTCCAGGCGCAAAGGTTGTTGGAGGTGGGTGGGGTGGACTGGTCTCCAAAGCTGTTATGTATGTCAGCGATTTTGTTGTGGAAGAACGAGGCTAGAGAGTCGCAGAGGTCTTGGGAGGGAGTGATGTCGTTGGTGTCGGCGGTGGGGTTGGTAAACTCTTTGACGATGTTGAATAGTTCCTTGCTGTTGTGGGCGTTGTTATCGAGTCGATCCTTGAATGCTGATTTCTTGGTGGATCGGATCAGTTGGTGGTGTTTGCGGGTGGCGTTCTTGAAGGTGGCTAGGTTGTCAGTGGTTGGGTTTTTTCGCCAGGCTTTCTCGAGGGTGCGACAGATCTTCTTGGATTTCTTGAGCTCATCATTGAACCAGGGTGCTCTTTGCTATTTTGCTTGATTTGATGGTTTTTCAAGGGTGCTAATTCGTCAGCGCTGTGGGTGATCCATTGTGAGAGGTTGATGGCTGCATGGTTTGGGTCCGATGATTTGGCAGGTGGGTTTTGGTGAAGCGATGTGAAGAGCTGGACGGTGTTAATTTTGTTCCCGTTTCTGCGGGGAATTGGTTGTGGGTGGTTGTGGGTCGTAGTCTTTTTGAAGTTGAAGTGAACGCAGCTGTGGTCCGTCCAATGGAGAGCTGTGGTGTGATTGAAGGAGATATGCTTGCTGGAGGTGAAGATTGGGTCGAGCGTGTGCCTGGCATAGTGGGTGGGGGTGTCAACAAGTTGTTTGAGTCCGAGATTGGCGAGGTTGTCCAGAAGGGTAGTGGTGTTGCTGTTGTTGTTCTTTTCCAGGTGGAATTTGAGGTCTCCCAGTAGAATGTAGTCCTCGGAGGGGAGGGCGTGTGGGCTGATGAAGTCAGTGATGTCTTCGCTGAATTGTGTGCGGGGTCCTGGTGGCCTGTAGATGAGGGTGCCTCTGAGTGTGGTCTTGGGGTCGGTGTGGAACTGGAAGTGAAGGTGTTCGGCGGCTGCGAGGTTATCGTCGGAACTGGTCGTGATGCGGATGGTGTTCTTATGGACGATGGCGATGCCTCCTCCTGTTTGGTTGATGCGGTCCTTTCGGATGATCTTGTAACTGTCCGGGATGGCTATGGCGATGTCGGGTGCTGATGAGGCGTTCATCCATGTTTCTGTAAGAAATGCGACGTCCGGCGATGTGGTGTCGAGTAGGTTCCAAAGTTCAATGGCGTGTCTATGGACCGAGCGGGTGTTGAGCAGGATGCACTTCAGGTGGTTAGTGTCGGAGCTCTGTTTGGAGTTTGTGGAATTGGTGTGGGTTCTGATGCAGTCGAGCTTGCAGGAGTGGCAGGTGAAGGGTCCATGGGTGTGTCCTGGGGCGGCTTGGTAGCAGTTTGGGAGTCGGTCGGGGTTAAGTGCTGAGAGGGTAGCGGCGTCGTACGTTATACGGGTGGAGTGGGTTTTACGGGTGGCAGGGGGTCTGGCGCTGGGCGCGGTCCAGGCGCGGACGGGCATAGACGGGCTTACCTTTGGCGCACCTTCGGCGCGCATAGGGCGCGACCGCAGCGCGTGAACGCTGTGCGTAAATGTGACTGTCATAAGTGGATAGTGGGGGGGGGCGGAGCGAGGGAGGGGCAGCTGGGAGTCGGGAGCGGGGTGGAGAGGCGGGATGGGAGGCAACAAAACAACAACAAAATGGCAGCAAACCAAAATCGAAACAGGACGAGATTGGGGCTCAGGCAAGAATAATGCAAAGATGTGGGCAGAGGCACCGGCACAATCAGGCACAATTTCAATTACCCAGCAATGCGAGCTTTCCGATATAGCGCTATGAGGTCACACAGGCACAAGACACAGTACGCGCGATGTGGGCTATGCACTAAAAGCGCTACAAAAATCAATCAGGCCGTTAAATGCAACCACAATCAATGCGAGCAGAGCACAGATGCTGTTAATGCGATCAGAGTTCAAATGGTGATGGCAGCAAAGAACAGCAAAGCGCTACAATACCAGCTGAGCAGGGAAGCGTGGGGAGCGACCGCTTCTGAGCGAGTCAGGACGGTCACAGCGTAGGTGCGGAGAGGTCAGCTCCTATCTTCCAGTGGGAGGGAGGGGCAGCTGGGAGGCGGGAGCGGGGTGGAGAGGCGGGCTGGGAGGCAACAAAACAACAACAAAATGGCAGCAAACCAAAAGCGAAACAGGACGAGATTGGGGCTCAGGCAAGAATAATGCAAAGATGTGGGCAGAGGCACCGGCACGATCAGGCACAATTTCAATTAACCAGCAATGCGAGCTTCCCGATATAGCGCTACGACGTCACACAGGTACAAGACACAGTACGCGCGATGTGGGCTATGCACTAAAAGCGCTACAAAAATCAATCAGGCAGTTAAATGCAACCACAATCAATGCCGAGCACAGATGCTGTTAATGCGATCAGAGTTCAAATGGTGATGGCAGCAAAGAGCAGCAAAGCGCTACGATACCAGCTGAGCAGGGAAGCGTGGGGAGCGACCGCTTCTGAGCGAGTCAGGACGGTCACAAGATAACGACTGCGGCTACGGGAGGGGGACACAGCTGGACTCGCCCCGGCACAAGCCGCCTACACAGCGCTGACAGCCCTACGAGTACTGCAGGTGCCTTGAGCGTCGGCGAACGGAAAATAGAGACAGGGCCCACCTAAACTCTCCACGGACTTCGCAGCGCATACCACCCTGCGTGCGCGGTATTTACCATGAAGGGGAGAACTCCCCCTCTCACAGGGCGATTCCCTGACCCCCCCTTTTTCCTCTGGCTAGAGGGGGTATTTCTGTTTTACGATGTGTATGTTTCTAGAGGGAGGGTACTTAATACCCGGAAAGTTGGGGAGGCCGGTGTGGGAGGGAAGATGGTTTGACGTGCAATCTATAGTAATGTATTCTGAGGGAAGGCCGGCATTTAGACTACACACAGAGCCTAGCATACTTTACCGTATGCTCTATGCGGACGGAGGTCCACCATACACTCATCTAATACCTTCTGAACAGTACGGGCATGGGGACCACAGGTGAGGCACAGTCACTACACACCCATAAGATGGCCATCTGGAATATTCGGGGCCTAAACGACCCCAGGAAGTGTCAGCAGATACTGGGACACCTTGGCAGGCATGGGACAGCTATTGCTCTCCTACAGGAGACACATCTAGCGCCTAGTACCAATACCTGTTTTGCAGCAAGATGGGCTATGTGCAGAACCTTCTCCTCCTATTCTAACTATTCTAGGTGAGTCACCATCTTGGTTAAACGTGGCATAGCTTTCACACCAACAGGAATGGACTCAGATTAAGAGGGCAGATTTTGTTTGCTATGGGGTCACTTGTGCTCTCATGAAGTGTTGTTTGCTAATTATTATGGACCCAATGTGGATAATCCTAATGCTCTGCTCCTACTATGGGGGAAAATTCAAATGATAGGTATTGCACGTGTCATACTGGGCGGCGACTTCAACACTGCTTTATGGCCCCAAATGGACAGATCCCGACCACTTCCGGCACACTACACAGCCACGCAAAGGACACTGTGCGACATAGTAGACAATAGTGGTTTGATAGATGCATGTAGGCACACCCACCCCACTCTTAGAGAAGGCACATACCTCCGGGTAGGTCGCTTCTCTACCGCTGCAGCGCCTCCTCAGCCTGCCACTGACCTCTGCCTGCCTGCAGCCTCGACCCTCCCTCCTGCCGCCTGCTGCTGCCTCATCCACCCGCCTTGCCAGTGTGCCTGTGCCTGCTCCCCGCCTTTTCTTTCTGTACCCCCGTGTGCCTGTAGCCCCTGTAACCCCTCACCCCGCTCTGCTTCTCCCCTGTTTTTACTGCCGCTGACCCACCTATGGCCTCGCCCCCCCATGCCCATTGGCTCGCCTGCCCTCCCGCCTCCCAGCTGACCCCTCCTCCCCCTCCCTCTTATGGAGACCCCGCAGCGACCGCGCAGCGGACGCGCCGCTGGCGCGCTGAAGGCACGCCAAAGACAAGTCCGTCTGCGCGCGCCCAGTGCCAGGACCGCGCCCAGCGCCAGGACCGCGCCCAGCGCCAGGACCCCTAGCCCTCGACGATGCCAGCCCACCCGACGGACCTACGATGCCGCCACCATCCACGCACTCAACGCCGGCCGGAACCCCGCCTGCTACCGAGCTATCCCGAAATGCACCCACGGACCCTTCACCTGCCAAGCCTGCAAATTCCCCTGCCTCCGAACCTGCACCGCACCCGCCAAGCCAGACACCAACAATCATCTCAAGTGCATCGTGCTCAACACCCGCTCCGTCCACAGACACGCCGTCGAACTCTGGAACCTCCTCGACACAACATCTCCAGGCGTCGCCTTCCTCACAGAAACCTGGACGAACGCCTCATCAGTCCCCGACATCGCCATAGCCATCCCGGATGGCTACAAGATCACCCGGAGGGACCGCATCAACCAAACCGGAGGAGGCATCGGCATTGTCCACAGAAACACCATCCCCATCACGACCAACTCTGATGACACCCTCACCGCCGCCGAGCACCTTCACTTCCAGATACACACCGACCCCAAGACCACCCTCAGGGGTACTCTCATCTACAGACCCCCGGACCACGCACCCAATTCAGCGAAGCCATCGCAGACTTCATCAGCCAGCACGCCCTAACCTCCTCAGACTACATCCTCCTAGGGGACCTCAACTTCCACCTGGAGAACAACAATGACAGCAACACCGCAGCCCTACTGGACAACCTCGCCAACCTCAGACTCAAGCAACTGATGAACACCCCCACCCACTACGCCGGCCACACGCTAGACCCCATCTTCTCCTCCAGCAAGCACATCTTCTTCAGCCACGCCACCGGACTACACTGGACAGACCACAGCTGCGTCCACTTCAACTTCGAGAGAACCACGACCCACCACCACCCGCAACAGGTTCCCCGCAGAAGCTGGAGCAAGATCACCACCGACCAGCTCACCAACTCCTTCAGCCAGAACCCTCCCACCAACACCAAGGACCCCAACGAAGCAGCCCGCAACCTCACTCAGTGACTCACCAACTGCGCCGATGACCTCGCACCGCTAAAGAACCCTCCCAGCAGACCCGGCAGCAAGAGGGCCTCGTGGTTCACCAACGACCTCATAAACTCCAAGAAAACCTGCCGCACCCTCGAGAAAGCATGGCGCCATGACCAGACAACAGAAAACATGTCAGCCCTCAAGGACGCCACCCGCAAACACCACCAGCTGATCCGCACCACCAAGAGGACAACATTCAAAGAACGATTGGACAACAACACCCACAACAGCAAGGAACTCTTCAGCATCGTTAAAGAGCTCTCCAACCCCAGCGCCGGAAACAACGACATCACACCCTCGCAAGACCTCTGCGACCCACTCGCCTCGTTCTTTCACCGCAAGATCGCCGACATACACAACAGCTTCGGTGCACAGTCCACGCACCCAACCACCGAACCAGCGCCCCCCACCACTACCCTCTCCACCTGGACCCCGGTCAGCACCGAAGACACCACCCGCATGATGAACACCACCCACTCCGGCTCCCCAACCGACCCCTGTCCACACCACATCCTCAACAAAGCAGACACCATCATCGCACCCCATCTCCGGGACATCATTAACTGCTCCTTCGCATCCGCCACCTTCCCGGAGAGCTGGAAACATGCCGAGCTCAGCGCCCTCCTGAAGAAACCCACCGCGGACCCCATGGACCTCAAGAACTACCGCCCCATCTCGCTCCTCCCTTTTCCTGCCAAAGTCATCGAGAAGACCATCAACAAACAACTCTCCACCTTCCTCGAGACAAACTGATCCCTCGACCCCTCGCAGTCCGGCTTCCGAGCAAACCACATCACCGAGACCGCACACATCGCAGCTACCGACGACATCAGGTCCCTGCTCAACAAAGGGGAAACAGCCGCCCTCATCCTCCTAAACCTCTCTGCAGCCTTCGACACTGTATGCCACCGCACCCTAGTACAGCGCCTCAGCAACACCGGAATCCAAGGAACGGCCTTGGAGTGGATCATCTCGTTTCTCGCCAGAAGAATCCAGAGAGTCTGCCTCCCCCTGTTCCGTTCCGCGGCCACCAAAGTCATCCGCAGCGTTCCGCAAGGATCCTCTCTCAGCCCCACCCTCTTCAATGTCTACATGAGCCCCCTTGCAGCCATCGCACGCCAACACAAACTCAACATCATCTCCTACGCTGAAGACACCCAGCTGATACTCTCCCTCCTCAACGACCCCACCAGAACCAGCCTCCAGGAAGGAATGAAAGACGTCACGGAATGGATGAAGCTCAGCCGTCTGAAACTAAACTCAGACAAGACAGAAGTCCTCATCCTGGGACCATCCCCCTCTGCCTGGGACGACTCCTGGTGGGCCCCAGCCCTGGGTTCAGCCACCAAGCCAACGGACCACGATGACTACGGGAACACCCTCTACACGGGAACCACAGCCAAACTCCAGAAAAGACTCCAGCGGATACAGAACGCTCTGCACGACTCATCCTGGGCATCCCCCGCCACGACCACATCTCTGCCCATCTGAGAGACCTGCACTGGCTCCCCGTCAGCAAGAGGATCACGTTCAGGCTCCTCACCCACACACACAAGGCTCTCCACGACACGGGCCCCAAATACCTCAACAGCCGCCTCACATTCTACACACCCACCCGCTAGCTTCGATCCGCCAGCCTCGCCCTCGCCTCCGTCCCACGAATCCGCAGAACCACCGCCGGAGGAAGATCCTTCTCCTACCTGGTGGCCAAGACATGGAACTCCCTCTCCACCCACCTTCGGCTGACCCAGGACCATCTCTCCTTCAGGAAGCAACTCAAGACCTGGCTGTTCGAGCAGTAGCGTCTCCCCCTCCTCCCAGCGCCTTGAGACCCTAGCGGGTGAGTAGTGCGCTTTACAATTTTTTTTGATTGATTGATTGACACTACTCGACTGTACATTCCCCCTGGGCTCGAATAGATTACATCTTTGTCTCGGTGGGGATAGCACATTGGCTAACACGTGCGACACACTTGGCCCGCACATTTTCCGACCACTCCCCAGTCACTGTGGAGCTCCGCATTCCACTAGATTGCTCCCCATTCTTGAGTTGGCAGCTTAACCCCGCTCACCTGCAAGATGCAGTGTTCAAGGCCGAACTGGAAAAGGACATCCCAGATTTTTTTTTCACCGTAACATGTCATCTGTATCCAGCCTCACGACGGTCTGGGAGGCATTTAAAGTTACGATAAGAGGCTGGTGTATCGCCAAAGGCGGTGGAATTCTTAAGTCCCTGCGCACTGACCTTCGCACATTAGAAAACAAATTGCACCTGCTAGAGGACACCATAACTCAGAGTCCGGATGACAAGGCGCTCAAGGCCCAGATGCGTGACAAATTGACCGAATACGAGACCGTGGTGGATGGGGAATGTAAATTCCAGGGGAGACCACACACAGCGCGGGTCTATGGAGAGGGGGACAGGCCAGGAAGAGCACTGGCAAACTCAATCAAACCCCCCAGATTTGCCAATTATGTTACCGAAATACAATATACTTAGGGTAACACATACAGGAACCTCCCGGATCAGCTCCGAATTTTCCGGGAACACTATAGCACACTATATTCCTCGCACAGAGGGGAACCCCTTAATCTGCCCACCTATTTTGAGTATGTGGCGCTGGCTTGGCTGGGAGATGCTCAGCAAAAATTCCTCCATTCAGAACTTGAAATAGACGAGATCACGGAGGATATCATGTCGATGCGCTTTGGCAAAGCCCCTGGGTCTGACGGCCTTCCGATTGACTTTTATAAAACCTTTGCTCCCCTTTTGACTGCTATTTTGAAACAGGTGTTTTATGCAGCACTCGAGGAGGGACACCTCCCCAGCACCATGCGGGAGGCTCTCATAACTTCCCTGCTCAAACCCGGCAAACCTCCCACTCACTGCGACTCCTATCGCCCCTTGTCACTACTAAATTGTGACACCAAGATTTTGGCCAAGGTTTTGGCCACGCGCCTCAATCTCCTGATGGAGCTCTTGGCCCTGCCGGACCAGGCTGGCTTCATCCCGAATCGGGCAACCTCACATAACTTGCACACCTTACAGGCTGTCTTGCAGGATATTGATCCGAGGAGTGAGGCAGTGGCGGTATTTCTTGATGCCACCAAGGACTTCGATTCTCTAGAATGGGACTACCTGCTGGGCACTCTAGAATCCATGGGAATTCTCTTCAGCATCCTAGATTGGGTGCGACTCCTATATCACCAGCCCACAGTCAAGGGACTGCTCAGTGGAGCAAGGTCCACCCCATTTAACATCTACAGGGGCACGACAGGGATGCCCTCTGTCCCCCATACTATTCGCGCTAGCTATCGAACCTCTAGCTGCGAAGCTCCGACAACATCACAATAACTGTGCCCTTATATATCCAGCTCGCCAGCTCCTCATCTCGCTTTACACAGATGATATGACGCTCTACATACACAAGCCCCAGGACAACCTAAATCCAGTGTTGCGGGAGATTATGAAATTTGGAGGCATCGCTGGGGTACAGATCAATTGGGCCAAATCTGCAGTTTTCCCGCTAACAGATAATACACACCCAAATCAGCTGGACTACCCTCTAGTGTGGGAACTTGAGAAACTGAAGTATTTAGGCATACGCTATGCTAGGCAGAAGGATGCTATGATGCGAGCTAACTACGGGACGGCCATAGACAAAATCACCGATAGTGTTACCAAGTGGATACGCCTCACACTCTCAATGGCCGGCCGCATCGCCCTTATCAAGATGGTGATACTGACGAAACTTCTGTACCTTTATGTAAATATCCCATATAACCCAGGTAGCTTTTTCTTCCATACACTACGGACCCAACTGACGAGACTGATCTGGGGAGGGAAACATGCGCGTCTCAATTTAGCCACACTCATGCTGCCCTACCATCAGGGAGGATTAGAGGTTCCCAATTTTAAAAGATATTACGATTGCGCCCAGGCCCACTTTGCCACATATTGGATCCACCCTCCGCCGTATATGGCACACTTGGTGGTGGAAGATGGCCATATGTCCCCTGTGGTAAGGACCAGCTATATACACACGCAGATCGGAACTAGGGAGCGAGATCCGTCCACAGTGGACTGCACCTTTGCGGCTTGGCACCGCATTGCACTGGCGCAATGCCCCCGAATGCCGCTAGTGAATGATCCCCGACTACAGGTCACTTGCGAAGCAATTTGTCGTAAACTACTTACTGAGCTCAAATACCACTTATGGGGGGACCTATATAAGCAGGGACGATTTCGCACCTCGGAACAATTTTTTGGAGACTGACATCCCTCGATAATGGATACTTTCTTGTATACCTGCCTTCGGCAGGGTATCCGAGACATTTCCCCCTCTTTCCCGGTGGAGCCGGAGACCTTCGGGCCCCTACACGCCATGCTGCAAACTGAACCACCACAACATGTCATATCAATACTTTACAAACACGTTCAGAATGCACCAACGTCAACCTCTATACCGGCTAGGCTAGAATGGAACAAAGATCTAGACACACCGCTGACGGACGAGCAATGAGAGATCAGCTGCACACAAACCGCAAATTTTTGCATCGACAATACCACACCCCCACAAAATTACATACGTTTCGCTTACGTGAAATGGACCGCTGTCAGCGCTGCGGGGAGGCAGCGGCCGACTTCATACACCTGGCTTGGACTTGCTCCAAGGTTGCAGAATATTGGACGTTGGTGTTTGAGGGGCTTTCTGAAGTGTTAGGAGTGGCTATTACTCCATGCCCATTGAAAGCGTTGCTAGATTTGACCCAATCTATAGAAACTGTGCATAAAAAGTTCTTGGCGCTCTGTTTACTATTGGCAAAACGATTAGTTGCTTGCAGATGGGGGAGGGGACGGGCCCCTAAATTTAAATGCTGGTTATTGGCAATGACCACGTGGCAAGAGCAGTTACATATGTATGCGGAGCTGCTACCCCTGAGGTCACGTCCGAAAGACATTTGGAGACCCTTGACTTCCTACCTTCTCCAGCGGAGAGCTGATGAGGAGGAAGTGCCTGAGGAGATGGAGGTTGTTGACACAGGGCCTCTTGACCCGCGACCTGGTGCCGCTTCTTGAATGGACATTGGCGCTACAGTTTACTGCGACTTATCTGATTGGATATTTGCCTCTGGGGATACATTCATGCTGTTAGGAACACTGGGCTTGGGCAATGCTGTAATCCTGTGGGGACTAAAGATTAAGACTGCATAGATTGAGAACTCCGTGACCCATGAATTGTCTGACTTTTTATACCAGTTGAATGGACTCCGCCACGGTAATTGCATCTGTTGATGTCTTAGACCATGACACTTACCTTGGTTCATTGGACGTAACTTGGGGGGGAGGGATATAGCTGTGAATGTTTTCTTATATGTTTGAATTACTATTGACCAACGTATGACACTATGCACGAGAAGATGCTCCTATTTTGTATGACTAGCTAGGAAATTGCCCGAATTCAGTGCATTGATGTACCGTGCTATATACATAATAAAGGTTTTTGAAATAAAATTTTATAATATATATATATATATATATATATATATATATATATATATATATATGAACGAGCAAATGTCCCAAGGGGGGGGAGACAACCTCGCATTAATGTTTTCAACAAGAAGACTTCAATGAAGAAGACGCCGCACATCACTTAAAGATTATTTCTTCTGTAGTTTATTCTCCTGTAGGTTCCCCACCTACGCGTTTCAGACACACACGGTCCCTGGTCACGGTTAACAAACAATTGTCCATCATTAGTGTTAGTTATTTATACAACAGACTCCATATGGCAGATTAGGATGCATCATGGGCTTTGTAGTATGTACTTAGCTCGATTAAGAACTTATCCATGTGTTGTGGATTACTGGTGTCCAGCACCCACAATATTCAGGGGATATATCTACCGCTTTACTTTAATTTTGCAAGCGCAGCATAATCAAATGATCGGAGGTGAACATTTGAGTAATTCACCCTAATGCAAGAATTGAGATTAATTAATTCATGTGATGTTTAGATAATGACTGAGTGTCCATGAGTCCATAATGGCTAAGTGCCTTTTTGTGACTCTATCCCCAGATGTGTTCATGCCGGGCTCACAGTCCTCCACACTAGGCTAACAAATAAACTGTTAAAATACAAATTTACATATCTCTCTTTTTAGTCTAATATAGCACCCAAGATTATTCACACGTTCTCACTATATATACTGACAGGAATTCTCAAAACTGAACCACAATGACTCTTCAGGGGGTGGAGCACATAATGCCATATTGTTCACTTCATAACAGGCAGTTCAAAAAATCACAGATGTACGTGAATCTCCTTGTCCCCGTTTAGACCCCACGGGCTCCTGGTTTTAAAGCGAATTATTAACTTTGATTCAAGTCATCTTAGTTTCTGAATACGATTTCCACCATTTTCTCCCATTCTCTTTGACCGTGGCTATGTCTGAATAGTTAGGGGGTCATTACGATGTCGGGCGGATTTCCTATGCCAGCCTGGCAGAGGAAATCTGCCCGACATCCACTGCCCAATTCCCCCCCCGCCATATTTGGATGGCGGGGGGGACCGCGGCGTTGTCAAACACGGCCTGCCTGTTTTCTGCCCCGGTCGCCTTGCAGCCGGGGCGGAAAATGAGTAACATGGTGGCGTTGTCTGTTAGACACCGCCTGCCATATTACTATGGGCATTAACAAATGCTTTTCCGTGGCGGCAGTGCCGCCACAGAAAGGCATGCGGAGACTCCCTGCGGGCCCCCTTGGAGTCTGGGACTTGGGGGTGCACATGGGGGGTACCTATGGTACCCCCCCGCATTTCAAAGTGCAACATGGCAGGCACCGCGCGGTGCCTGTCATGTTGTGCTTTGAAATGCATAACGCGCATTTTTACCATTGCGGCGGGCAGAGATTTCAGCTCCGCCCGCCGCAATGGTAAATATACAGGATACGCCCGCCTGCTTGGCGGGCGCATCCTAATGCCAAAATCGGTACCCCCGCCCTGTAGGCGGGCGGTCCACATTACCGAAAGTGTGGCGGGCAGGCAAAGCCCGCACGCCATCCTAATAAACCCCTTAATGTCTTTCCAGGTTTTATCTGGATGGATTTTCAGATGTTCAGAGATCGCATAGCTGTAGTCCTTATTTTGAATTGATCTTATATGCTCCAATATTCTCTTCTGGAGAGGACATATCGTTGAGCCAATACATTTTTTGCCACAGTAGCATTGTATCTGGTAGACCACAAATTGGGAATTGCATGTTATTTTGTCCCGTATCTCAAAAGTCTTCCCTCTTCGATCGATAATTGATTTGAGATTCTGTCCAACCTTGCAGGCTTTGCATGATTGACATTTGGTGAAGCCCTGCTGTTGCTTGTGTAGCCATGTTGCCGGTTTGTCTTGTTTAAAATGGTTATTGACTAAGGTGTCTTGAATTGATGGAGCCTTGCGATATGATATCAGTGGTCTATCGCTTATCAGAGTGCCAATTTTCGAGTCCTTTTTTAAGGCACTCCAATATTTAGTTAGGATTTGTCGTATTTCGAAACTCTCTTTTGAATATGTTAGAATCAGTCGAGGTTTGTCATCATCTGGTTTGATTTATTTACTGTTTCTCACTATTGCCGTTTTAGCTCTTGTCTTTGCTCTTGCCCTTTGTTCTCCTCGAGCAATGTCGGTGTGTTTATATCCACGTTTAGTGAATCGAGACTTGGTTTCTACAAATTTGCCTTCCATTTCTACATCCTCCGAGCAGTTACGTTTCATTCGTAGAAATTCACCGTAAGGTATATTTTGTTTTAATGATGCTGGGTGAAAGCTTGTACCATGCAGTACGCTATTAGTTGATGTTTTCTTTCTATAGACCGTTGTTTGCAATTTGTTGTTCTTGATATAAACTTTTGTATCAAGAAAGTCTATTTCTTGCTTTTAAATGAATACTTCATTACGGTTCAGTATTTCAGTGTATTCAATAAGTTTCTGTTTGGGACCTTTCCAGAGGAGGAAGAGGTTTTATTGTTTGTAATAATTCCATATATGTGGAATTCGTTTTATTTGGTAGGAGTGCATAAAGTAGTGGTATGTTGCAGTTTTGATACAGGCCATGGATTGTGTATAATTGTTAAAAAGGTGTAGGACAGATATTAAAAGTCCCATCCATCATCCAATGTTGGATTTCCTGTAGTTTTATGAGGTTATTAGCAGTGCCAAATATTATTAGCCTTTTGTCATCATTTTGGTTATCATAAATGACAAATGGTTGTTTGTTTAAACTTATGATTTGGTCAGGATTTAAAATTATTTCGCTATATGTTCTGGGAGGTGGAGTGGTAGTGGTAGTAGTTTTTTGGTACATGCAATTGTTCTTTTTAGGCAAGCTATATTTGGCATTTGTGTGGTGGCTGTTTTAGGAATTAGGGGAATGTGTTCTTTTAAAATGACGCTTGTTGGTTTTTGGGAACCTGTACTAGCTTCTTTTAAATTTTTTAATGCTGTTCTTACTTCAATTTCTGCTACGTTTGGTGGGTGGCTGTGTTACCTAGTATAAAGTACTGTTGCTTCCCTAGTTGTTGCCCTTCCGTAACATTTGTTGGAGTAATATTTCCAACATTTCCAGTTCACTTTCAAACCAAATTTTTTTTTTGTGTATAGGTGTAACCCATATAGCACAGTAATAGTTTTCCTTTTTGGCTGGTTACAAATTCTGCTCCTTCTGTCATTTTGCTCTTTGTTAATCTATAAGAAATATATTTTATAGTTATTTAAAAACTTGTTCTATGTATTAGAAATTCAAATTAATAAACATTGTTATAGTATATACTTACATTGTTGATAAATCTGTTTTTCAGTTTGATGTTCTTTACTGTTCAAACGTGGTCTTTTTTTCAGTATGTTGTTTTTCTGAAAAATAAAAGTACATATATTTGTATTAATTGTTTAGATATTTTTTGTAGGTGGCGGTGACAGTTTTTGTTATTGGTTTTAGCTTAGAGTTATTACATTTTTTAATGGTTTGGAAATACTTACTTTGTTATCTGTATCTTTTTTTGTGACTTCTGTTCTTTGTTGATTTTCTTTAGAATAATCTGTAGTGGTAGAAGAACATAAAAGGTAGATATTCATTAGTATTTAGATAATTTTACATATTTTTTATTTTAGAAGTTAGTTTTGTTTAGTTTAGTTTATTACTTACTTTTAATTTGTTGAATGTGAAGTTATTTGTTGATTTTCTTATAGGTGTAGTTGAAGTTATCTTGAGTTTTCTTTCCTGTCTTATTCTCTTTTTTGTTGTGGTTTGTGTTTGGTGTGTGATTCTTTATACAGTGTTTTTGAGTTAGTAATTAGTTTTCTATTGGTTCATTTGAATTTGCAGTGTTTTTATTGGTTAGTTTGTATTTTTTAAATTGTATTTGGGTAGTTAGTTTCCAAATAAGGCAAACGCTAATTAATATTTTGGCTTGTTTAGTTTAGTTTAGTTATATAAATAGTTTTAGTTCAATATTATATGTTTTCAGTGTTTAGTCATTGTGCAATGTAATTATATTTTTTGTATGTTATGAGTGATGTTTATTTTTGTGTAAATTTAATTTATAGTGGTTTAAAACTTTTATTATATATTTATTTTTTGTTTCAATATTTTTACAATAATGATATTAATGTTGTCGATAAATTTTTTATCGATATTTTTTACTTTGTGTGTTTATTTTTTATTTGTCGATATTTAGACATTTCGATTTGTATGTTGTCGATTTTAGTGATATCGATATTTATGTACTTCGATATTGTGTATCTGATAGTTTTTGTATGTTTTTAGTTAGGTATAGGATGGCGATATTATACTCATCGATATGTTTGTATCGATATATTTGTAGGTCGATATAGTGTGTTTCGATATTATGTCAGTGATTCGTGTGTAGAATGTTCTAATAGTGAATTACAGCCATTTTCGTTTTTCACTATTGAAGGCTACCTGTTCCCATAGGCCCGAATGGGCAGTGAAGAATATTACATTCTTATAATCCTAACTGACTCAGGGACCATGGTAGAAATTTGAATTAAGTATGACTGAACTCAGAATAATAAAATACATCTTTTAGTAAAGTTTATTTTAATATTCTGTGTTTGCAAATACCACTTTTATAAAGCAGGTATTTGCTTGCCTAACCATTTGAGCCTTCCTCTGCTGGTTTGTGTATTCCTTGTCTGGGTTTGTGTGTGACAGGGCTGGGGAAATTCCAGGAGACAGTCTGGGACAGCCCAGTGGTGAATAGGGAGATTGACATCCAGATGGGAGGGGGAGAGTGCACCTGGTACCTGAATAGGGCTGGGCCTTCCCTCTACAATTCTGGCTCTACCCCCTGGAGCCTGTCTGATGTCTCTGCCCTGCACAGTGAAAGGAGAAGAGGAATCCTGTCAACAGAGTGCTCCAGAGCTGTATCTTCCCTCCCATGTGCTGGCTCCACCTCCTGTGTGGCGGCCGATGTCTCTGCCCTGCACAGTGAAAGGAAGAGGAGAGTCATGTCAGCAAAGTGCTCAGGAACTGGTTTGAACTAGGCAGAGTCCTCTCTGCCTTCAGAGAACAAAGGATTTTGGGGTATAAATATTGGGACCCAGTCCCACAGACTTTAGATCACTTCTGGAACAAGAAACCTTTCTGCCAAGGAGAAGAACCAAGGAAGCTGCAGGAGTTTGGACTGCCCCTCTGCCAGTGTGCTGTTTGCTGGGTTGTCCTGCAGTGGTTGCTTTATTGCCAAGGAAAAGGAGAAGGAACTTTGTAAGGACTTCCATCTACAGAATATTCTCCAAGGACTTGAACTGTGCTTGCCTCCTGCTGAAGTCTCAGGGCCAAAAGACTTCACCTCCAGCTCCCTCCTGAATTTCCTTGCTGGGAATTCTGACTCCAGTCACTTGCGTGCCGCTGGGAGCTGGAAGCGCGACTCATCGGGAAGAAGTGCGTCGCCGCCGCAGCTGAAATCATCGCAACGCCGGAGAAGCGAGCCTTCGCCGCATCTCTCTGGAAGCGTGTTTTCATCGAAGCGGCCCGCTATCGCATCGCCAGAGAAGCATGACGCCATCGAGAGAGTCGCCATTGCATCACTGGAGAAGCGCGTCGCAGGGCCTGTCGTGGATCCAAAAGTACAGAGTCGCCGCAAGTATTCCAGGGCGTCATTGCATCGCCACATCAAGGGCGCCATCTGCTCGCATCGCAACTGGATCATCGCATCGCATCAAGGCGCCATCTGACGCCCTGCAACGGGCCCGCAGGCCGAGAATCTACGCATCACCTCCACACCGGTAAGGCTCACGACGAGTCCCCTACTCTGCGCAAGCATTGAGGAAGGACGCAACCGTTCCCCCAGGTCAGGGAACCAACGCATCTCCCCTTCTGTGAGTCTTTTTGTTTACCCTGCGTTACGCATCCAGGTACTTTTTTGAGAACTTTGTTGCATCTACCATCAACTTGAACTAAGAGACTTTAATCATCTTTTAAGTAATCTTAAGTGTAGTATTGTGGATTTTTGTCGTTTGTGGTCTTGTATTTAAGTCTATATAAAGAATATTTATTTTTATAAAACCTGTGTTGTGTCCATCTGTAGTGTTATCACTGTATTACTGTGTATACTCACAAGTGCTTAACACATTGCCTCTGAGATAAGCCTGTCTGCTCATGCCAAGCTACCAAAGGGGTGAGCAGGGGTTATTAAGGAGTGTAATCCCCTTATCCTGACTTAGAAGTAAGGGTCCCTATTTGGACAAAGGTGAATACCATTGCCAACTAGAGACCCCAGATCTAACACACATGATATGGATTCAATGATGTAAAAGGTCTCACTAATTACTACTTTCTTAAGGTTAAACATCCTGTGGCAATATAGCATGGTACAAAATGTCCAAATTCAGATATGTACAGCCTACACAGTTATATCCATATATATAACTATATGTTTCATAGGGAATATTGTTTGTCATGCTCAGAATACCAAATGCAGTGTGCAACGTACATTTTTTGACAATGGTCAAAGTGGGCTAATATTTTCAGTGTATACAATAGTGATGTGCTAGGTAGGTTAGTAATTTTAATAGTTTTGATATTTACATTTACAGTTTCTAGAATTTGTAATCCAAGACATGAACTTTGCTTTGTTCTTGCTGCCAGGTTAAGTATGCCTAGCTTGCAGCACTTAGTGGCTTGCTTACTGCAACCAGTCAAACACCAAACCTCATTCACACTTGAGCTGTACATTTCTTCAGCCACTGAACTGAAATCACAGGCTTAAGAACTGACCAGCTTTCATTTGTTAAATCTTGTAATGTGCCTAATCGTACTCATGATAGACATGCTGAACATATGTGTGAGGTGTTATGATCCAATGTAACTTCCTGTGAGGTCATGTGCCGTGTTGCCACTTTCTGTGATGTCTCTTCCTGTAATGTCACCCGTGATGTCATGCACCATTGTGCCACTTGTATACAGCCTAACTTGGATAGTCCGCCTTCTTCTTTTTTTAGGGCTTGTGCCATGCTTATTACTGCGCCTGATTCTGCAGTGGTGTTACCCAATTATCAATAAAATTGCAAATACTTATTCTGAGAGTGACTTAGCTATGATTAATGCAACTAGTGATATGGCACGAGAGGCCCAATCAATCAATCAATCAGAACACTTGTAAAGCACGCTACTTACCCGTGAGGGCCTCAATGCGCTGAGGGAAGAGGGGTGCCGCTACTGCTCGAAGAGCCAGGTCTTGAGGAGTCTTCAGAAGTAGGTCTTGGGTTTGCCGTAGGTGGGTAGGGAGGGTGTTCCAGGTCTTGGCGGCGAGGTAGGAGAAGGATCTGCTGCCGGAGGTTGTTCTTTGGATGCGGGGAACAGCAGCAAGGGTGAGGCAGGCGGAGCTGAGCTGGCGGGTGGGGGTGTAGAAGCTGAGTCTGCTGTTCAGGTAGGCTGGTCCGGCGTTGTGGAGTGCTTTGTGTGTGTGGGTGAGGAGCTTGAAGGTGATCCTCTCATCGACGGGGAGCCAGTGTAGGTCTCTCAGGTGGGGGGTGAAGTGGCTGCGGCGGGGGACGTTGACGATCAGTCGGGCGGAGGCATTTTGGATGCTTTGTAGTCGTCGTAGGTGTAAGGCTGGGATTCCTGCGTAAAGTGAGTTGCTGTAGTCCAGTCTGCTGCTGACGAGGGCCTGTGTCACCGTTCTTCTTGTTTCGGTCGGGATCCAATGTAGATCCTTCTGAGCATGCGAAGGGTGTTGTAGCAGGAGGAGGAGATGGTGTTAACCTGCTTAGACATGGAGAGGGAGGAGTCGAGGATGAATCCTAGGTTGCGTGCATGGTCGGTGGATGTCGGTACTGTTCCCAGTGTGAAGAAGAAAATGAGAGCAGGCCACAGAGCACTCCCAGTACTGTCCAATCATTAATTAATCTAGGAAAACCTGGAGAAGAGTTCTGAGTATATCGAAACAAGGTAATGTATTTATACTCATTGACAATCAACAATGTGTAATGTTCATTATTATACAAAACTCCAGAATTCAGAGATCCAAGGCAAATCGTGTTCTTCCAACTCTTTATTATGTATCCGTAGACATATAAAACAAACTTCACAGTTCACACCGCCGACACGTGTTTCGTCTCATAGAGACTTTTTCAAGACGAATATTGGGTTCATATTTCGCCTTAGTAAGTCGACCCGTGTCCATCAAAGCGTAACTCCTCAGTGCCAGTCATAAGGTCGACCACTTAACCCCAAATACTCTCCTAAGTGTTCAATCTATGTGGAGAATCTTCAGCTAATTGTTTTTAATGGGAAGCGGATATAATATGTCATAAATTGTAGAGTATATTGAAGCCACGTCACGCTATAGGGTATCCCATGGTAAGTATCCGTACCGTAATTAATAAAGAGTTCAGGGCTCAGTTCGCCATGTCGAATTATTAGACTACCACTCCACTGTATTATAGTCGGTAAGACGTAATTGCTGGGTAGAGGTCCCTCTTCATTGTATTATATGCACGTAACCCAAGACCTTGATAAGTTTCTCCAATAATAGATAGCCGGCCAGCTTCCAATACCAGTCTGCTGCTGATGAGGGCCTGTGTCACCGTTCTTCTTGTTTCGGTCGGGATCCAATGTAGATCCTTCAGAGCATGCAGAGGGTGTTGTTGCAGGAGGAGGAGACGGCATTAACCTGTTTAGACATGGAGAGGGAGGAGTCGAGGATGAATCCTAGGTTGCGTGCATGGTCGGTGGATGTCGGTACTGTTCCCAGTGTGGTCGGCCACCAGGAGTCGTCCCAGGCTGAGGGCTACACAGGGGTCGCTGTTCCTCTGCTTTGCGGACCTAAGCAGCTCGTTTGACCTCGTTGACCATGCACTGCTATGGTCGACACTATTAGAGCAAGGGGCCCCACCTGGGATTATTTATTTTTTGGCCAGATTATACTCAAAATTATCTGCCCACATTAGATATGGTCAAGGGGGAGAATGTACGAACAGCATCTATGTTAATTTGGGTATTCGACAAGGGTGCGTTCTCGTGCCCCTTCTTTTCTCCCTCTTTATAAATGCGATTGATACCGAACTCAAGTAGGTGAACTCAGATGCCCCACAAGTTGATGGTCTGCCCATCCCGGTCCTGCTCTATGCCAATGATTCGGTTCTTTTATCTAGAACCCCTTGTGGCCTGCAGAGGTTAATGGACAAGTTTGCAGAGTTTATTAAGGGCAGGAAGCTAAAAATTAATAATACC
This sequence comes from Lissotriton helveticus, assembly GCF_964261635.1. Lineage (NCBI taxonomy): Eukaryota > Metazoa > Chordata > Amphibia > Caudata > Salamandridae > Lissotriton > Lissotriton helveticus. The sequence continues at coordinate 1,793,668,934 of NC_136068.1, forward strand.
AAAACATTCATCATGCAGTGTGGGAAGAAAATAAGAAAGTCAAAATCATTCTATATAGAGGTAAAAAAAATAGAAATTGTAAAAAAATTAAGTTATTTGGGGATTACGTTTAGTAGTAATGGTATGTGGTCCCAAGAGATTATTAATTAATGTGAAGGCCAAAATGTCTAAAAGTGCCCACGGAATTTTCAAATTTGCGAATAAGCTTGGGGACCGTCGTATCCATGATATGCTGCACATCTTTCGTTGTAGATGTGTGTCATTCGCACTATATGGATCCGGCATTTGGGGACATAGTAGGCATATGGATCTACAGATCGAGGAAAATGCTTTTATTAAAAGATTGTTATGCTTACCAAAATCAGCCTCGAACGAGATCTCACACCGGGAATTGGGTTTGGATTTGTTGTCCGATCTAATTAGCCTAAGGCCCCTGATGGTGTGGAGAGCAGTCTGGATGAAGGAAGAAACTGGTTTTACCAGGAGTATTATTAGTGATTGCCTTCTCCTAGACAAGTGCTCACTAATTCCATGGATCCATTATGTTGTAGTAACAGCTAGAGATATATTTAACCTAGATGTCAAGGCTGACCCCGATTGTTTATCCGATATCCCCAAGAAAGAGTTAAAGTGTCGTTATCTGAGTAAGAAAACTTACCTTCGGAGAGATAGAAATATGTTGTTAACAAGGTCACAATTATATTTCTCCAATGTGGTGACACTTGGTTTACAAAATTATCTGAGGATTGTCACTACACCATCCCACCGGTTTGTCCTCACTAGACTTCGATTAGGAATAGCCCACCATCTGGTGGCATTCCCTCGTATGAAAAATCATCCTTCCTCCCCCTGCCCTTGTGACAAGGTTACTAAACAGAGCACTGTGCACTTTTTACTTATCTGCGACCTTTACTTGCACTTTCGAATCATGTACTCAAAACCATTATTAAAAAAAAAGGCTGTAACAACGACAAAATAAGCAATGAGCCTATTGTTCTCCCTAGAGGATCCAGATGTATGTGTTCACATCTAACATGGGCTGCGATTGGAAATCATAGAGCATATTATCAAGGCCATTATCGCCGCTTTATCGGCAGTTTCCTGCCGATAAAATCGGCGATAATGTATCGACTGTCCTTGATAATATGCCCCAGTGTTTTTCGCCTCTGGGTGTTTGTTGGCTGTGAGGAAAGCCTATGGGTTAAGGCCTCCTAGCAAGGCTCTTTCTAGCTCTAGCCAAGCCGGCGTGTACGCCTGTTCGGGCATGAGCCAGTGTATGCCTTGTCTGGCTAGGCAGGCTGTCTGGAAAGTCTTGAAGTTTGTGACGTTGAGCCCTCCTAGGTCCTTGCTCAGCCTGAGTTTTTGAAGGCTTATCCTGGCTTTCTTTCTCCTCCAGACAATGTATTTGTCATAGTGTTTAATTTTTTATGAAAATCCTCCATGACTATTAGTGGGAGCATGCTTAGCAGGTAGTTAACCATGGGTGTTATCATCATTTTTATAGTTTCAACCCTGCCCCACCAGCTGACATACTTGGGGTACCAAGTGTCTAGCCTCTCTTTTATCTTATTAATTATTGACTTTTTGTTGTGGTCAAGTGTTGACTTGAGGTCCCTGTCGAAATAGATGCCTAGGTATTTTAGGGCCCCTCTTTGCCAGTGTAGTCCTGATGACCTTAGTGGTGTGAACGTTGAGTGGTTTACATTCAGATTTGCTTCTGTTAAGCTTGTGCCCGGCTAATTTTCCGTATTTGTCTATGGTGTTCGTTAGTGCTTCTATCGAGGGCTCTGGGTCTTCTGTCATGATGAGTATGTCATCTGCATATGCTGGTAGTTTGACCGTATTGCCATTGACTGTCACCCCTTTTATCCCAGCGTTGTTCCTGATCATGGTCAGTAGGGGTTCTAGGGTAAGTAGGAACAGTGCCGGGGAGAGTGGGCAGCCTTGTCTGGTGCCTCTTTCCAGAGATAGTGCTTCCGATGTGCCCCCGTTCACTACTACTCGGGCTTTGGGGTCTTAGTACAGCGCCATCACCATTGCCCTATAGTTGTCACCTAGGACAAAACTCTGCATGCATTGGTCGAGGAAGGTCCATGAGACTCTGTCGAAGGCCTTTTCTTCGTCTAGCGCGATCATGAACGCTGGTTTAGTGTCGGCGGAGGCGTGGTTAATTATGTGGCATAGGAGTCTCGTATTGTCTTAGGATAGCCAATTTTTGAGGTAGCCTACCTGTGTGTTGTGAATGATGCTAGGGAGCTGTGCGTTGAGTCTCCCTGCTAGTATTTTCGCATAGATCTTGCAGTCTACGTTGATTAGAGAGATAGGGCGGTAGTTCCGCTGGAATTGTGTGTCTTTCCCCTCTTTGGGAATGACTATAATGTTGGCCTCTGCCATTGAGTTTGTCATTTTCCCTCCTCTGATGCGGTGTTCGAAAACCTCTTTCATTGTGTTCCTAATTAGGGGGAGGAAGTGTTTGTAGAATTTTGCTGTGTACCCGTCCGGCCCCAGTGCTTTATTTTCTTTTAGGGCCGCCACTGCCATATCTATCTCTGCTCCTGTTATATCCTGCTCTAGGGATGCACGTTGTGCCTCTGTTAGCTTAGGTAGGTTCAGCTCGTCCAGAAGGGCAGAACCTCCATCGGAGTTTAGACCTTTGTCCTCCTTGTATAACTCCTCATAAAATTCCTTAAAGACCCTGAGTATCTCCTTGTTAGCTGTTTGGGATATCTTGTTAGAGTCTGTAATTGCCGCAATGGCGTGTTGCCTTTGCTTGCTTTTGAGATATGATACCAGTGCTTTACCTGCTTTATTAGCTGTACAAAGGTTTATGGCTTTGTATCTGTTTATCCATAAGCCGGCCCTCTCGCTTAGTATTTCATTAAGTTAATATTTTTTCCTCGTTAGGGTCGTCAAGGTGTTTTTGTCAGCTAGGTTCGTGCTGTGGTGCTTCTCCAGGTCTTAGATCTGTCTCTCTAGTTCCAGTATTGTTTTGTTCCTATCTCTGTTCATTTTAGACTTTATGCTTATTATTTTGCCCCTGATTGTGGCTTTCATGGCGTCCCAGAGTACTCTTTTGTCTGTGCCTGGCTTGTAACTGAATTCTAGGTAATATCTAATGGCCTCCTCCATGGCGGCTGCGTTCACTGGGTCCTTGATTACATCGCTATTGAATCTCCATCTACGGCTTGTTTGTTCGTTGTGGCGCCCGCTGAGTGTTAGGCTGATGAGGGAGTGATCTGACACAGTTCTCTGCGCTATTTCTGTATGCTCTATGAGGTGGGTGTGTGTGGTTGACATAAGCATGTAGTCTATTCTGCTTTACGAGTTGTGGGGGTGGGAGTAGAAAGTGTAGTATCTAGGATCTGGGTGTTGGAGTCTCCATGGGTCTTCGAGGTGGAGTTTGGCACACATGTTCTTAAGGGTGTGTTATGTAAGAATTTGGTGGCTGGCTCTTTGTGGGTGTCTGTCTATGGCTTGATCTAGCACCTGATTGAGGTCTCCGGCTACTATCAGGAGCTCGTCCTGGGGGAGGTTGCTTAGTTTGTGCACCATCTCTCTTCAGAAGGGCTCATCCTCTGTATTAGGGCCGTAAATATTGGCTATATGTACTGTTTCTTCCCTGCGCTTTAGACTCATTATTAGGAGTCTCACATCCTTGTCCACGTAACACTCATGTAGGGTTAGTGTAGCTTTCTTATTTATTAGTGTTATTACACCTCTCTTTTTTTTTCTATTTTTTTTTAAATTTTACTTTTTATTGTTGCATCAAAAGTATCACAAATGAAAGGTAGGTACACGGGCTGGCTTCAACATTCGGCCAATGCCCGCCAGTTATGCAACTTTTCGTTTTTATGTTTCCCAGGATCCCAGTTAAATCAAGTAAAAAATCGTAAGGTTGTAACAAGACTTATAGTTTGTACATAAAGACTGAGAAAAACAATCCCCGAAACAGCCACTTCCATGTCCACCTCCCCCCCCCAGGTCTTCCCCACCCTCTCCTGATGTATTGTCACACACTAGTCATATCTGGGTTGTATAATACATTCCATGACATTGCCTCCCCTGGTCTCCTTCGTTGGGCCTGTGTCACCAGGCCATTCCCCCGAGGCCCCCACTTAGGTTCCCTGTGGCTTCACTCCAATCCGTGGTATTGTCTCCATTTTGCCCAAACTCTCCGAAACTTGTTTGGGCAGCCCCTGGCTTTATAGGTCACTCTCTCCGCCGCCATGTATAAGTCTAGCCCTCTCCTCCATTCCTCTAAGCCTGGCGGTTCGGCAGCTCCCCAGTATTGTGCAATGTCTCTCTTTGCCACCACCAAAGCCAGTATCAGAAAAATGATTAGGGGACGGGTCAGGTCCACTTCGGTTGTCAAACCCAATAAAGCCAGCTTAGGGTCGCCTGGTAGCGTAGTGCCTAGTATCTCATCCAATTCCACAAATACTTCTTCCCAGTATGTTTGTATGATATTGCAACCCCAGAGTGTATGATAGAAATCACCCTCCTTCTGATGGCATCTAAGGCATGCTGTGTCCGTGACCTTCCCCATTTTAAAGAGGCGTACCCTGTCGAAGTAGGCTCTGTGTAGCACCTTCAACTGTATGAGGCGAAGCCTAGACTTAATTGCGACTTCGCGCGGGTGCCTCAGAACCATCTCCCAGTCTAGGTCTTCCATGGCCCCGGCATCCGCCTCCCATTTGGCGCACAAGTCTTGCAAGGTACCCAGCATATTGTTGGTCAGCGTTCTATATGTAAGGATACCGCCCCCTTCCTATCTGCTCCTGCAGTAACCTACCCTCCAGCGGCGCGTATTCTGGGATGTCTGTGAGAGTGATATTTTGTGCCCTCCATGCATGTCGCAGTTGCGTGTATCTGTAGTACTGTGTGGTATGTAAGCCAAAGTCTTGCCGCAGCGCGTCAAATGTTTTCAACTCTCCCCTTGTGATCACGTCCCCTACTGTTGAGATGCCGATGTCATCCCAACGTCGGAATCCCTTAAATTTATTAAGTTCCCCCAGCCATCTACAGTGCCATAGCGGCGTCTGGCGGGTGGGTCTCTTGTCCCATCCCATGCGTTTGGTCGCCCTGCGCCACGCGGTCAGTGTAATCTTGGTAGCCGGGAGAAGTTGCTTCCCTCCGGTTCCTCCGTATAGGTAATATAGCACGTTAGTTGTGGACCATTTCGACCTTTCCAGTGAGTAGGTAGGGTGATCTATCGCCGCGTGGAGCCATTCATTAATCGGAGTGAGGTGCTCCGCCCAATAGTATGCTTCTAAGTTGGGCAGGGAAAACCCTCCACTGTATTGGTGGCGCTGCAGTGTAGTTAAGGCCACTCTCGGCTGTTTCCCCAGCCATAGGAATGCACGTAGGTCAGCGTGGATTTTATGTAGAGTTTGCACCAGTAGTGGATAGTATTCGTTTTGCAGGGCATAGAGGAACTTCGGAAGCAACACCATTTTATATAGCGCTGCGCGGCCTAATAGAGTGAGCGGGAGCTGTCTCCACCGATCCATTTCTGTCTTTGCGCTTGTCATGATTCGGGCCACATTATTGTTAAAGGAGAGCGAACTGTCTAGTGTTATGTATACTCCCAAATATTGGAAGCCCTCCGTGGTGTGGATGAGGAGTTCTGGCAGGCAATCACTTCGCTCCCCGCCTTGCGGGTCATATAGAACCGACTTATGCCAATTAATCGTATGGCCTGCCCTTGCACCGAAGTCAGCCAGTTCCTGGAACAGCACCGGGATTGTGGCGTCCGGGTTTGTAACAAACAACAGGACGTCATCGGCATATAGCAAAATTGTCTCCTGGGTATCCTCTGATTCCCCCCATGCAAAGCCTCTAATACCCTGATTCTGTCGGATCCTGATCGCTAAGATTTCTATTGTCAGTGTGAAGAGTAGGGGGGACAGTGGGCACCCCTGGTGTGTTCCCCTGCCAATACTGAATTCGCGCGACACCCTGCCATTGACCCGCACTCGTGCCCTCGGGGCTGAGTACAGGACTTGAATCCACTGTAGAAACTTAGGGCCAAAGCCAAACTTCCTCAGCGTCTCTATCAAGAAGGGCCAGTAGACCGCATCGAAGGCCTTTTCTGCATCCAACGAAAGGAACCAGTGGGGCTCGTTCCTCTCTCGGACTTCCTGCAGCCAGTTATGCGTGCGGCGGAGATTCAGTTTAGTGGCCCTGTCTGGGAGAAAACCTGACTGGTCCGCATGTACCAGGCCCGATATCACCCCCCGAAGGCGTCTAGCAAGGACAGTGGCCAGAATCTTTGTCTCCATATTGAGTAGGGAAATCGGGCGGTAAGAAGCACATATGTCCTTAGGTTTGCCCTCCTTGTATATTGGGACAATTGTGGCCAGGGCAAGGTCGGGTGGCAGGCTCACCGCCTGGAATGCCTCGGCGAATAATGTTTTTACATGCCGCTGTAACAGGTCGGCCCTCCGTTTGAAAAATTCCGCTGGGAAGCCGTTTCAGGGATGCTATGGCCTCTGCTATTTCCTCTAGTGTCATCTCTGCATCTAGGTCCACGATGTCCTCAGGTGACAGGGTCGGGACCTCCATTTCGCACATATAGTAGCGAGCTTCGTCCTCGTTCCCCAATTGCCTGGCTCGGTAGAAGTCTTCATAGTATGCTGCGAAGGCCTCAGCTATAGCCTCGTCTGTGCATGCCGACCTATTCTCTGTCAGTGTGATCCTATCTACCCATCTAGCTGACCTTTCCTTCCTGCTCAGCCACGCCAGAAGTTTGCCCGACTTATCCCCTACGTCATACAATCGGTGTAGCGTAGCCAGTGCCTGTGTCCGCGCTTCCCCAGGGACAAGGTCTCTATAGTGTCTTTGTGTGTCTAGTAGCTTTCTAAGTATGTTCTCCTCCTTTCTATGATGGTATTCTGCTTCAAGTGCCATGATCGAAGCCTCCTCACTAGAGACAGTGGCCTGGATCTGCCTCCTGGCCTCTCCTAGCCTGCTGTGTATACGATCCCTGAGGACCGCCTTCATTGCTTCCCAGAGTGTGACCCCTGATTGGACCGTGCTCTCGTTTTCAGCCATATATACCTTTATGTCGGCCCTGATTACCCTTCAGTATCTCTGGCGTTTGGATCTCCCAGGCCAGCAGACTCCATTCCCTGTTCCTTTCCCTCTTCCCCCGTCCCAAGTGTGCATACAGTGGGGAGTGGTCCGAGATTCCCCGTGCCTTGTATTCCGCTAAATCGGTCACAGAGATATCCTGTCGGGACGTGAATATATAATCTAGTCTGGAAAATACCCTGTGGGCCCCGGAGTAGAAGGAGTAGGCCTCTCGTGTTGATTACACCTCTCTTTTTATGCACGGCTGGGGGAGAAGAGGGTTAGGCCTATCCAGTTCGCTTTCAAGCGTTGTGCGTCCTCTTCGGAAAGCTTAGTTTCTTGAAGGACGCACACGTCACTTTTTAATTTTGTTAGGTAGTCTATTACCTTCCTTCTCTTGATTGGGTGATTAAGCCCTTTAACGTTGAGTGAGGTTACTTTTAGATCTGAGAGTAGCTGGGAGTGCCTATGTTGTGTCATGGTTTGTGGTTTTCATCGCCCTTTTTGATGTTGTCTTTGGGTACTGTGCCTCCATACGTTTGCCCCCCCTGCCTCCCTCCAGTGCTGCCTTGTGTTGCTCGATGGCTTGCTTGGGTAGTCTTCCTGGCTGCATGTGTGTGTCCGTAAAGAATGTGGAAAGATAGTGAGAGATAGAGATAGATGTGTATGATCTGTACCGGGACATATCCCCGCCCCTCCTGCCCCCGCCTGCCCCTCCCCCCACATTTTGACACAGTGGGCGTGCGTCAGCAAAGTTCCCTCCCTCCATCCCACCCCCCAAGGTTCTCATTGTGAGCAGTCATGGTTCGTGGCCCCAAGTCCTTACATATTGTTCACTTGTAAAGGATATGCTTGTCGGTTAAATACGAAAGGAAGTCTCTGCGTATTTGCAGGTCCCCCTGTCTCAGGGTGGGTAAGGTAGTCGCATCTGTCCTAAGGCAGATTCAGTATCACGGGGTAGAGTCAGAAACCACCCCAAGACTGAGGTAACTTTCCTTGTTGCAGACTGAAGTTTGAGGTAGATTGTGCACTGAGATGTGGTTGGCCTTCGCTTTTGGCTGCATTAGTGCCCTTGGCTGGAGTGACCCGCAGCTTTTGTGGTGTGCAGCGAAGCTCTTCTCTTTGCAGTACCTGAGAGTTGGTACTCCATATCCTCTGGAGGAGGACCGCAGAGGTATCTTCTTAGCTCATCCGGGTCATCAAAGATCAAGGTGCGCCCTTTGTCTATGATTCTCATTTTTGCTGGACTTCCGAAGCTAAAGGTAATGTTGTCTTTCCTCATTCTTTCTCTCAGGGCAAGGAAGCCTTTCCTGGTGTCTACGGTTTGGCATGAAAAGTCTTGTGCGATTATTATTTTGTTGTCTTTCCATTTTAAGGTCTGATTTTTCCTGGCCGCTGTGAAGATGGCCTCTGTTTGCTGTGACCTTAGGGGTTTGCAAATGATCAGGCGCGGGCCTCGGCTGTTTTGGAGTTTCATCGCTGGCACACGATATGCTTTGTCCAGTTCGAAATGTTTGTCGAACCTAATGCCCGTGATGTGAGGTATAAGCTCTTCTAGGAGGGCTGAGCAGGACCCTGGCCCGTACTCTTCCCCTTCCGGGACTCCGAGCAGCCTGTTGTTCCCTTCAGGTATGGTCCTCTTGCTCAGCCAGCTGCTTCTAGAGGATACTAGTGGCCGTGGCTACTGAGAATAGCGTCTTATTTGACTTTGTGTTGGCATCTTCGATGTCGCTGATTCTCTTTTCTGCAGTGTCTATCCTGCTGTTTGTTTTGTTTTGATCCGCTCTTCAGGCTGCTAGTTGTAGCTGCATGTTGTCGATTGTTTGTTTAGTGGACTTTGCAACCTCATTCCCCTCGTTGACTTTCTTGAGGATCATGTCCAGGGTAGTGTAGTTTTTTTAGCTTTAGGGGAGAGTCTGGAGGGTTGTTTTTATATTTCTTTACCTCGCTTGCTGCTTTGCCTTCTTGGCTTGCCATTTCGCTGAACCCCCTTCTGGACAAGTAACTTTCTAGCCTGCCCCCCTTCCGCAGTGCTCCTGCTGCTGAGACGGACTTTTCTCCCAGCGGTCCTGGTGGACCCGACCTTGTGCGCTGTCCCTCGAGTCTGTATCTGCTTGCCTCCCGGATTGTCCTGGTTCTGGTTTTTGACCCCGCCAGCTCCGCCTCGGGTTACTGGCCAGATGCCTTGTTTGCTGCTATATGGCTCCTTTGCTGCTGCTTTTGCCTCGCCATCAGGTTGCGGCTACCCCAGCGGCCTTATTGTCCTTGGTGGTCTGCTTGCTCTATCTTCGCTGCAGATCCTGGCTTCTTTGTTGGTCACCTCCGTTCCGCTATTTTGCTTACTGTTCGCTCGGGTTATTTAAGATGGCCGCTCCCTCGTGGCAGGACTTTAGGTTTCATTTCGTTTCTTGTTTACCGTGCTAGATTGTGACCTAGGTTGTCTTATTCCTCCTTCTCTTCTTAACTTGGGTGATCTTGCTGTGCGGTGACACCGCTGCAGAGCCGTGCTTATCTCGCCGCTGCAGTGTATCTTATCGCTTGTTGATATGCGTGATTGTTTCTTCGGCGCTTGGCTTCCTCAAGATGGCTGCCTCCTTGTGTGCCTTTCAGTTTCACTTTGTGTGAGGGGATTAGTCGGATTGTTTGCCTGACTTATTCCGCCTGCTTACGCTTCCTTCACGATTGCTCCCCTGACCCCCGCTGCTTCTGCTGAGTGTTGCGTTGCATGTCGCAAGTATGTGCCGGTGCCTTCGCAGCCCTATTTTCTGCTCGCCGGGGAGTGTGGCCTTTGGGTGAGTGAGCTGTGCGGCTAAGATGGCCGCTTTCCGTGTGTGCTTTCAGTTTCGTTTACACCCGATGCTTATTCTGGCCCCTTCGGCGTTTGCCGTTACCGCTTGCTGTCTCTGCTGGCACTTACTTCGCTGTTTAGGTTGGCGGCTGGCTCCGGGGGTGGTTGAGGTCTGAGCGCGGGGTATCTTTGCAGCCTTTCTCCCCCTTTCGCCTGGTCCATTTTAGCCGCTGCGGTGTGGTGCCATCTTCTCCGCCCTCTAATGCTTCGCTCGCTCCGGCGTTGGGGTGGCTTTTTTCCTGCGTTGCAGCTTCCCTCCGCTGTTCAAAGTTTCTCCTTCTTGGTCCCTCTATGTTCCGACGTCCTTTTGGTTTGTTGGTCTTTAAGTTGCTCGTTTCGCTCATTTATTCGCGTTTTTTTCTCGGGTTGGTGGAGGTAACGGATTCAGGCACCGTACTTCTGCAAGCCGAAGGTTCGGTGCAGCCTGGATGTATCCATCACTCATTCAGCATAGGGGCAAACCGGGCGCACACTGACACCCGGAGACAGACAGACGTGCACATACATAATCATAGGCGAGTGCACGCACATTCAGACTCGCGATTTATTACAGTAACGCTAAGAACTCAAAATGTACACGATTGAAGAGTTAACGCTGTTAACACGGTCACCTCAGCACCTAGAGCGATCCCTGCCTCTCTCTGCAGGCCATCTCTCACAGTGCAAGGATGTGGAGGGTTTCACTATGGGAAAGGCGAGGGCTGAATTAGTGGAGAAAGTGAGGGCGGTGAGAGGGCCAGACTAAGGGTGAATATGAGGCTGGGGCTGCACTGACAGTGAAGGTGAGAAGGAAGACAACTGCAACGGTGGTGAATCTGAGAATGAAGAGGGGTGCACTTGAGGTGAAGGTTAGGATGAAGGGGTGCACCAGTGGTAAACGTAAAAAACAACAATTTACTCACATTTTCAACTGAAATGGTCTTGAAGCTGGCCCACTACAATTCACAAAGCTTTGTAGCTGTGTGGAGTTGCAGCGCGAGCACTTGAAAGCAGCACTGTACTTTGCCCACAGGTCTAATTACGGCCATCCGGGTATTCCACCCCCTCCCATGCCGCGGACCTGCAGGTCAGCCAGCAACCTCCAAAGGAAAGCAAACACACTTTCAGCATTTCGCACACTAGGGGAGTGGGGGAGCGGAGGCACGGCAGCAGGACGGCACACAATCTGCCCTGCAGCCGGTATATAGACTCCTTTATTAGGTTGAGCCTAGCTATTGCGTAAGCAATCGATATGCGAGAAAATATGTAGGGGCTTCGGGAAAGCCTAACAAGAGGGCTTTGGAGTGCGGATTATGGCCAGTGCATGTGCGCCGGGCGTGGGCTGACCATTTGCTCCCCCCCCAGGCTTCAAAGGAATGCGCTCCCGAACTTGCTGGCCTCGCTCTCGTGAGCCTTTATTTACTTGATGCCACTACCTCCATAGCTGCACCTCTCTCTTCTCTGCCGTCTTTTATCTTACTCCATCCTCTTCGCTTTATATTACACTTTCTCTATTCCTTCACAACTGCCCCTCCCCCTCCCCCACCACAGAGCGCATCTCACGGCGGCCCGGCCGTGTCATTGCTTTCACTTTGCTTTCACTTTCACTCCCGCATCTCTTTAAACACAGCTCGCACTGTGCTTTCTAGTTTGAAAGCTTGAAAGCGTCTGTGCCTTTTTCTTCAACTAATAAAACTATTTGTGCTAACTGTACTTCTAGCCTTCCCCAAAATGTCTCTTTTTCTCTCAGCCATAAAAACAGCGGACGGGGACTTGCAGCGTGCAAGTTTCCCGGCACCAGGGCCTAAAGGGTGCAGTGCATTCTCTTGATAGAAAATGGGGGCAGATCCTTCATATCCATGCCTCTCTCTTTGTCAGCCTCCATGCGCAGGTGATAACGCCATGCAAGTTACAAAATGACTTCTCTGTAACCCAGCTTTTCAGAATCCCCTCCAACTTTGAGCTCGCTATACACATTGTAGGCTTCAATTCGATGTTTTACATTGTTGCAGAATTAATTTTTTTATTTGAAACATCAATTATCTTTCATTACCCGAAAAGATAACGCTCTTTTGCTATCTCTGTGTGCTATATCTTGTAACATATGTGTGGGATTATTACACACTTTAGTGTTCCTCTCCGCCTTTAATTGTGTAAGTATGGGCCGCTTTTATTTTCATTTCTTTCCCGAATGCACACAGATTTCCCCTGTATCTTTAAAGACGTGAGTGATGCAGTTTAACATATAGTATGTTGTAATGGTTAACTCCCTTCTTCTTTCTTCACATCAATGCTCTCTCTGTTCAGCCTGCATGACAGTAAATTAATGTATGATGTCATGGAATGTTGGTGTGTGGACTAGTGGAGAGTGTCAGTTGGAGGATGAGAGGCTGAGCAGAGGGAGACTGCTCCTGGTGGGGCTGCTGTACATCTTTACTTCTATCCTATTACCATCCTACCTTCTTCTTCTACAACTGTAACTAAAGCTAATAAAGGAACTACATGGAACTACCACTCGGCCTACATATTGGATTATTTATTACAACATTTTGGCGACGTTTGGACTCTTGAACCTACTTATTTCTTCTACAAGGAACATTGAAACATCAACTAAAGAACCTACTTAAGAATCTGCAACGTACGTATTACAATCTTTAAGAATATACATGAGTATTTAAGTACTTTCTAATGGAACTGGCAGCTTCAGCCCCACCAGTGGCCTTTCACACCGGCCAGCCTTAATCTACCCTGCCAGATTCTTATTTTCTGACCTGTGTCCACATGTGACTGGCTCTGTGCTTATGGGTCCAACACAGAAACCTGCATCTTTCATTGAAGATACTGACTTGTTTATGCTGATACAAAGTTATTTTCGGTTTTTTCTTACAACGTGTTATGTGAGATTTCATTTTCTCAAAGGAGCCGATTTTATTTGGATTTGCGTTTATTTTGTGACTGGGCAATCATATTTTTATTTCCTGGAATAACGCTTTTTACCTGTTCAAGTCTGCAGGCCAACTGCCTTCTCCTTGCCAGCATTTCCGTTGGTCAAGAGCTCCTGTCTCCTCCACTGCCTCTGTGTACTGGTGACGCAATGGAACCTTGCTATTGGGTTCTCTCTCGTGAATGTCACGTCATCACGGCTATTTGTTTCCTTGGTGCCGCCGTGAGCCATCCGGAGCTACGTGATATGCGTGCAAGCTATCGTTACCATGGCAACGCTTGTCAACGCTTGCTAACGTGGCGGAAGGCTCCCTTTCTGTTGCGCATCACGTAGTTTGTGGTAGAGGCTGTGCGCACTCAGCGAGCGAACATACATGGATTTAATGTTCACCCTTTCGAGTTTTGGGAAATGCTGCGAACTCCAGTGCCTGCAGATTGTCATGAAGTTCGAGCGCCCTTCTTGTCAGCTAAGTTCTGTTCCTTGCCTCAGCGCCTGCAAGTTTTAGCCAAGAGCACGTGTGGAAAATGTTCCACAGTCGGAGACTTCTTCATAATTACTTTGCAGTTCTTGTCTTCCTGAGAACTGTTCCCTCTACGTGGATATGTGTGAAGATGTTTTTTTAAATACAAGGAGTTACTTCTTCGTTTTGTCTGCCGGTTATTTGAACACTCCTTTTGATTCCTGATTTCCAGTTTGACACAGATAAAGTTTTGCATTATTCGGGAACTTGCATTATTCGGCCTTTATTCTTTACGATGTACACTGTGCGCCATCTTCTGGCATGTTTTGGAATCGTTTTTGCCCTTATTTTTTGACAAACTGAGTACAATTCATGTTCCTTTTAAAATGTTATTTCATTGCACTGTTTTATCAATGCTTTTGCTTATGTGCTCAGTTTTATCAAATGTCTACATTTACGTGACAAAGTTAAATTTGCAGTTTGGTGAGTGTATCTCATTGCTTGAATGTTTGGGTGAGTTTATCTCATTGCTGAAATGATATTATTTACGAGTTAGTGCTTATTTATACAGGTCCTTGTAATTTACTCTTATGCGACAAGGTTAATATTGCGGTTTGGTGAGTGTATCTCATTACTTGCATGTTTGGGTGAGTATATCTCGTTGCTTATTGCGTTACTTTTACATGGATTACACAGGTGAAGGTTTCCCTGTGATTTACGAGTTACGAGTGTGTGTATCCCGGTATTCTGATGTCGGGTGAGTGTATCTTGTCTTCTTTGTTGAGTACTTGTTGTCACGCATGCATTTTTACATTCTGGTTATGGTCCAGTCAAGTCTCAGCGCCGGTTCGCTGTTTACTTAACGGCTCTTGTTTATCCATCTTTCTTATGTTGCCGATGATTGGATCTCTTACACATAGGCGAGCCTGAGACGTCAGGTGCACTTATGTTGTGCGTGTGTTTCAATTCTTCTTTCTTTTGCTTGTGACGTTTTGTCTCTTTCTGTGTGGGTATTTTCTTGGCACAGGTCTGGTTTTGCCTTCCTTTGAGAGAAATGGGGATGGTGTGCGTGCCATTAAGTTGCTTATATTTCGTTGTGCATTCATTGCTTACATTTTGATTGCGTTATTATTACATTGCATTTCTTAATGCCATTAAGTTGCTTATATTTCGGTGTACATTCATTACTTGCAATTTGATTGCGTTATTATTACATTGCATTTCTTAGTTGGTTTTATTTCGGTGTGCTTTCATTGCTTGCAATTTCATTATTATTATATTGCATTTCATTGTTTTGCATTATTGCACTATGTTCCATTTTAATTAATCGCTTTATTGCATTCCATTATTGCAATAACTTTGTATTCCTTCTGTTTCTTTACTTCTTCTTCTTCTATTTCCTTTTGTTGTGAAGAGAGAGGATATGTTGTAATGGTTAACTCCCTTCTTCTTTCTTCACATCAATGCTCTCTCTGTTCAGCCTGCATGACAGTAAATTAATGTATGATGTCATGGAATGTTGGTGTGTGGACTAGTGGAGAGTGTCAGTTGGAGGATGAGAGGCTGAGCAGAGGGAGACTGCTCCTGGTGGGGCTGCTGTACATCTTTACTTCTATCCTATTACCATCCTACCTTCTTCTTCTACAACTGTAACTAAAGCTAATAAAGGAACTACATGGAACTACCACTCGGCCTACATATTGGATTATTTATTACAACACATGGTCTAACACCTTCATTTGTATATGAATGGCACCACATTCACTTTAAGCGCGCCTTTAATTGTTTATGTATGGCGCCGCTTTTATTTTCATTTCTTTCCCGAACGCACTCAGCAGCCTGTTCTTCCCCCATCCCCCAATCACCCCGTCCCGCTGTTCACTGTTGAGAGATCTCTCTGTGCTGTCTGACCCTCATCTATCCACCCCATCTCCACTCTTAACCATTTTCCTTGCTACTGTCTCCTGAGTGCCCCTCGCTTGTCGCAGCAGACACTCTCTAAGACATTTAACCTTTTAAAGCCAGCATCTACAATGCAATAGGTCTCCCATTACTGAAAATTTTAGCTATTGTTGTAGCAGTATTGTTTGCAAAGCCAGTATCTCAAACTTTCAATAATGCGAGCTCTATTGCATTGCAAATACTTCTGATGTAATGTGGAGTGGGAAGCAAGATAACGACTAGCGCCTCCTTGCGACCCATCGCCGGGCTCCTTGTTTACCTTTCCCTTCGTAAAGTGTTCACCTGTTCATTAACTCCTAGCTATCGCCTCACTATACTTGTGAGATCGGCCCACATCTGGAAACTCTTAACAAGCTCCATATGCTTTCGCTTGTTGAACGTGCGTTCTGTTCTGTATTTCTTTCAGCACTTTCCTGAATTTAACCACTTATAAACATGTTGTTGTTGTCGACATTCCTGAAGTATCATATACTCTTTCCCTTCTTGGTACTGACTCCAGGGCACCTGCAGTTCAGTGAATCTAAGCCGAATGCCGGATGTATCCCAGCAGCCAGCTTCTCTTCTGTTCCAGCAATGTTTCACCAAATGCTTAGTTTGATTACTGTCCTTTCTTTATTTTCTGCCTTTGAACGCATGCGGCAGCATTTTGGAGGTGCAGAAAGTGAATTATTTACACAGAACCGGGATTTTAAATCTAAAGTGACCGAAAGGTGAGGGAAAAGAAGCGCTGGTGTGAATTGGTGTTGTCCTATTTCACTGTGGCGCCTAATTTATAACTACCACGACTCAAACGCATGTCACTTGTTACATCCACTACCACCACCACGTCCACCACCACGTCCACCACCAAGTCCTCCACTACCATGTCCACCACCACCACGTCCACCACCACCACCACGTCCACAACCATCACCACTTCCACCACCATGTCGACCTTCACGTCCACCACTACCACGTCCACCACCACCACGTCCACCACCACTACCCCACCACCACTACGTCCACCACCACTACGTCCACCACCACTACATCCACCACCACCATGTCCAACACCACACCCACCTCCACCTTGTCCACCACCACCATGCCCACCACCACCACGTCCACCGCCACCATATCCACCCACCACCAACACCACCACATCCACCACGTCCACCACCACCACGTCCACCACCACCACATCCACCGCGTCCATCACCACCGCATCCACCACGTCCACCACGTCCACCACCACCACCACCATGTGCACCACCAACACCACCACATCCACCACCACACCCACCACCACCTCCACCACCATGTCAACAACCACCACCTCCACCACCATGTCCACCACCACATCCTCCACCACCATGTCCACCACTACGTCCACCACCACCATGTACACCACCAGCACATCCTCCACCACCACACCCACGTCCACCACCACCACGTCCACCACGTCCACCACCACCACGTCCACCAACACCATTTCCACCTCCAACACATCCACCTCCAACACATCCACCACCACCACATCCACCACCACCATGTTCACTACCACCATGTCTACCACATCCACCACCACGTCCACCACCACCATGTTCACCACCCCCACCACCACCAAGGCCACCACCACGTCCACAAGGCTACCTCACTCTATCTATCTGTCGCCCTCACTCTATCTATCGCCCTCACTCTATTTATCATCCTCACTATCTATCGCCCTCACTCTATCTATATATCTATCTATCAATGGCAGACTCCTGCAGGATTACCACCACACCTACCTCCACCACCACCACGTCCACCACAACCACCACTATGTCCACCACCATGTCCACCACCACTGCCACCACCACATCCACCACCACCACATCCACCACCACCACATCCACCACCACCACGTCCACGACCACTACCTCCATGTCCACCACATCTACCACCACCATGTCCACCACCATGTCCACCACCACCATGTCCACCACCACTACGTCCACCACCACCACGTCCACAACCACCATGTCCACCACCACAACCACCACCACGGCCACCACTACCACCACCACAGCATCACTCAGGGGCACCACAACATCACTATGCGCTACTCCAGCATCACTGAATACCACAGCATCACTCGTCGCCACCACAACATCACTCAGCAGCACCATAGCATCAATCTGTGCAACCATTCAACAACTGGTTCAAATATGTTCTCTCAATGTTTCAAGCTTTATTACAAACGTCACAAAAAGATGTTAATATTTCACTTCTGTTCTTGGATTTTCATCACAATAAAATACACTGAACATAATCTTCACAAAAGTTATTTACAAAAGTTTAAGCTATTGCCATTAAAAATTACAATAGCTTTTATTTAAGTATTAATTATTAAAAATAAATAAAAGCCATTGTTATTTGTAATATCAATACATCTAAATCACGTATATATAACACATATTGCATTACAAATGCTATAGGTGTCACCTTTGCGAAAGTTAAAACTATTGGCATTGTAAATGACAAAGCTATTAATTTCGCTATTTTCAAAACCAATAGCTCAAACTTTCCTAATGAGAGACCTATTGCATTGCAAATGCTTATGCTACCTGTGACTAATATCAGCTTCGGTGTGTGCAAGGAAGGGGAAGGACGGAGTTTAGACTGGTCTTCCACAGAGCTTGACGAGAAAGAAAAACAAGACGTCAGCGTTTAGTTGCTTTGGTCGTGAAATGGATAAAAAAAAACAAGCATTTGCAATGCAATCGGTCTCGCCTTCGGGACCTTATATGTATTTAGCCATGCAGCACATTAGCCTCGGTGCTGGGGGCATCTACTGTTCTTTAACATGGAGGGAACTTAAGCACAAAACTGCGTGACATGCCAGGTATGGGAACACATGGAGAGAAATATTGCCTTTCAGCGGGAAACGCTATAGTCCAAAGCTCTCTATAAAATTAGGGTTTTCGGTGGCCATATCATGAAAAATACAAGATTAGAAAAAAATAATATTGTTTACGGGTGCTTGCGGAAGACAAGTTCTATGGACATTTAGCAATTCTGGTATTTTACTGACCTCTACTGGTCGTTTTCTATCAAGACAGTTAAATAGAGGCAGTTGAACAGAAAAAAACAGTCCCTAAGCGGAAGCAGACAAGTTCTAGGGCTGATCTCCAGAGCCCACAAAGTACATACACATATAAGTATATACCAAAGTATATACAAGAGGTCTTGAATGCTCGACCTTATAAGTATTTACTAAAGTATATAAGTATGTACTAAAGTATATACAAGAGGTCTCCAATGCTTCACCTAAAAAATCCCTGGGGGAATGTGCAATGCAAGCCATAGCAGTGTGGCTGGAGCCCAGGAGTTACACGGAGCAAGCCAGGGGGCGAAGGTTTGACCCTTGGCGACCCTCAAATGAAGGCCATGCCACTGAGCCATCTGCATAAAATACAGTTGGTTACCTGCATGGTACACGTGCTGTGCAGCAGGCATATTAACCCCCCACACTATTTTATTATGAGTCAAAACTGCCACTAAACAACACTCCGATCTCTCTTCAGCAGGTACATTATTCACCAGATTTAACTTGACATTTTTATATTGCCTGAAAATTGCTGGACAGACAAGGAATCTGCAGCAGGTGCCTTTAAACCCATGACATAGTTCAAAACACACCAGTGGCACATGTTCCATCGCCCTAAATCTGACTGTGCAGACTGATGAGATTTTAATATGCCTTTCCAATGATACCTATCCTTTCTTCCAGAGCATGTAAAGATGTTATTGTCCAGCTCATCAGTATACTGAGAATGCATGTTTAACTGGTAGGTCATTCCGAGCGCAGACTGCCCCTGCTTCTAGGCAAAAGGAGCTAGACTGGAAGAAAGGCAGCAGATACACGTACTGCTGGTTCTACTGCTGGTTCTACTTGTTAAAGCATCCAGTTGTAATGGTCAAGTTAGTGCACGGGTTTTATTTGATGGATTAAAGTGTGCCCGACTATTGGTCTCTGCTGTTGCTGAGTAGGGAAATAAGTATATTCTAGGTTCAAGTAGGTTTATTAATAACACCCTAACCATCAGCTACCAGGCAGCAACTGATCTCTCAGGAATATTCCTCACTTCAACATTCCATGTTCCATGAACAGACATGTAATAGACATAAGAAGAATACTACACATCCTCTTTCTTATAATAAAGTAGAACTTACAGATAAAATGGTTATGAAACATCTACATAATACATCATCAAAGTTGCAGAATGAAACAATATGCAGAGCAAACAAACATAACATAATGAAATGCTGAAACTTTCAAGAGATGTAATCCTTGAGATATGTTGGAACTTTCTTTACATGTGTGCTAAATCCATTAACAGGTACTTCAGGGTTATTATAAGAAACAGAATGACGTGTACAAGAATCCAAATCAGAATCAAATTTTTTAACAATGGCAACACGATTCAAATTCCATATTTTCCCATTTTCCAATTTGACCGAATTACTAAAACATTTAATGACCTTCATGGGAGAAGAGTATTTGGACCAGGACAAAGAACCTACTGGAGCTCTGACCTTAACTTCATCTCCAACCGCAACTTTACTTTCCCTTACCGTTTTCCTTTCATCAAAGCACAATTTATTCTTTAATTGTAAGTTCTCCTCCCTTTGCCTCCATTCACCTATACCATTATCCTTCACCCCTTTACCCCAGAACATCCAAGCCGGACTCAAACTAGTATTAGGAGTCCTTCCTTTAAACAATTCAAATGGAGTTCTCATGGTAGACATTTGTGGTGAAAATCTATGAGCTAGAAAACACTTTTGCAACTCTTCCCTCCAATCTAACGCATTAACCCTAGAAAGTTGTATATTCTCCTTCATCACACGATTAAATCTTTCTACTGTACCATTGGTCTCTGGGTGATAAACCGAAGACCTTTTATGTTTAATCCCACATGAAATAAAAAAATCTGACATCATTCCTGAACAAAATTGCGGTCCATTGTCTGACAAAAGAGTCTTCGGAAAACCCTCTCTTTTAAAAATGTATTTCAAAAAACAATAACACATGAAGAAGTTACTTCTGAAACAGAAGAAATTTCAACCCACCTTGAATAAAGATCAATTACAACTATCAAAAAAGGAGTCCGATGTTCACCTGAAAGTGGACCAACAATATCAATAGCTATATCTTCCCAAGGACTATTCGGAAGTTTGCGACAAATCATGGGAGCAGTACGTGAAACTAGAATTTTATCACTAACCTTGCATTGTAAACATTCCCTGACTTCTCTTTCAATCTCCAAATCCATCCCATGCCACCAAAAACAACTACGAATTCTTTCCTTTGTCTTTACAATTCCCAAATGACCTTGATGAGCCTCTTCCATCAATCTTTTCCTTAACGAGCTCGGAGGAATCAACTTTGTACCATTCTCCACAGACAACTCATTCTTAATCAAATGCCACACCTTAGATAAATCTTTTCCAAAATCAGAGTTGCTTGTAACAAAAGAAATAACCTCACTTACTTCACAATCTTTGCTACACTCCTCCAACCACTCCTCTTCAAGTATGACACCTGAGGTAATTTCGCAAACATTTACCTCACTTTCACAGTCAACTTCCTCATAAACTACTTCTTGTGAGTCACTTACAAGACGTGAAAGACAATCTGCAGATACATTTTCCACACCTGGAATATAATCTATTCCAAAACTGAGCTCCTGTAAACCAATCACCCATTTTCAGATCCTAGATGAAACATTATCCAGACCTTTCACCATGAAAATCTCCCTCAACGGTTTATGATCAGTACATACCTTAAATTCCTGACCCCACAAAAAATTCCTAAACTTCCTCAATGCCCAAAATATGGCCAAAGCCTCTTTCTCAATGACCGAATAGTTAAGTTCTGCATCTCTCAAACTCCTTGAAGCACAGGCAATAAGCTTCTCTTCTCCATTCCTCCTTTGCTTCAAAATTGCACCCAATCCTTTACAACTAGCATCGGTGATAACATAAGTCTCTTCAAACGGAACAAATGCTTGTAGATCGGGAGCAGTAACCAAATCTCTCTTGATGTCCTCAAACTCACTTTGACAAACTTCTGACCACTTAAATTCCTTGTTTTTACCCAAAAGATCCCTTAAACCAATAGATTTACTAGCTAGATTCTTGATAAATTTTCCATAATATTCCACCATACCAAGAAAAGAAACAACCTCTTCCTTATTCTTTGGTGATACAAGATTTTCAATGGTATCCACCAAATCTTTCTTAGGTGAAATACCAAGGGCTGAAATACAATGGCCCAAATAATTTACCTCAGACACAGAAAATGTACATTTCTCATATTTTAACGTCAGTCCAGCATTTTCCAATCTTTTAAGAACGGACCTCAAAATTCTATCATGTACCTCTTGATTCACACCATATACCAACAAATCATCCTGTTAACATTTTACATTCTTTATACCTTTCAAAATAGATGACATGACACGTTGAAAAACCGACGCAGCAGACACAAGACCGAACGGCATTCTCTTATATTCTCTTATACTTGAAAGCACCCATAGGAGTGATAAATGCAGTAAGGTCTTGTGACTCCTTCGTCAATTCAATTTGATGATATGCCTGTGTGAGATCAAGCGTTGTAAATACTCTCGCATCACCTAAAGACGATAATAATTCATCAATGTTTGGCAAAGGAAACTTGTCTACGACAACCTCTTTATTGAGAGATCTTAGATCACAACATAATCTTATATCGCCACTGGGTTTGTTAGCGACAACAATAGGGGCCAACCATTCAGTTGCCTCCATAGGAGTTATTATATCTTGTTCTTGCAATTTTTTTAATTCCTGTTCAACTTTTTCCTGAATTGCTATAGGAATCCTCCTTACCTTAGCAACCACAGGAACAGCATTCTTCTTTAATTTTATACCATGTTTATAACCTTTTAGACAGCCCAAATCATTTTGAAATAGTTTAGGAAATTCCTCCATAAAAGAATTATTCTTTGATACAATCTCCTGAATTTGAATCTGCGGATTAGAATTGGGATTAAGTATAACCCCCAACAGACGTTGATGTGGCCAACCAATTAAGCAATCACCAACCTTGGATACATAAATCTTCCCAACAATAATTCTTTCTTTGAATTCAATGCAAGCATTAAAATAACCCATCATGCTTATAGGGGCACCACCATAACCGCCTGCACTTACATCCATCTTTAACAGTTTAGTTTTCATCTTTAAACATTTCTCATAAAATTCTTTAGCTACAATAGTTATTCTTGCACATGAGTCAAATTTCATCTCAAGGTCAATTCCTTCAATTTTCACTGTCCCTGTAGGATAGTCTTTTTCTTCTTTGTCCTTCACTTGACATATAATCTCTTTAATTTCTTTATTAATTATCTTCTTTTTCTTAGATTTGCAAAATTTTACAAAATTACCTTTCTTCCCACACCCATGACATACAAAACTCATAGCTGGACAAAATTTTGAGTTTGCCTTATGACCAGACTTTCCACATCTATAACAAGTTACAGCTGACAATGTACCCTCCTCTTTACCTTTTTCATTCACTAATACCTTACTTTCTTTCACCTCCTTTACCTGTGAAACATCCTCCTTTACTTCTAGCTTTTCTATTTTCTCCTCACTCTTACCTTTGTCATATTTTAATTCATCAACACATTTAATCATGTGTTCAACCCTCTTAGCTATACTTACAACTTCCTCAAGAGGAGGTTCATCTTTGAGCCACAATTCTTCTCTAATTCTGTCCTCCCTACACTTCAACACAAGCTGATCTCTTAAACGTTCCTCATTGGCAGGACCAAACTTGCAAGTAGACGATAATTTTCTCAAAGCAGTTAAATATTTCTCAACTGACTCCTCTTTACCTTGTTCTCTTCTCCCAAAATGATACCTTTCCATAATGGTACTCACACGAGGTAAATAATGTTTGTCCAGTTGCAACAAACAAACCTCATATTCATCTAAACCCCTCTGTTCTTGATGTGACAAAGCAGGCAAATTTTCCAGAACTTCTTGCCCCTCCCCACCAAGACAATGCATTAAAAGAGAATATTTTCTTTCCGCACTTAAATTTGCGCCACAAACTCTTCCATTTGCTCCATTTTACCCTCGGTTCTCCAGGATCACTCAAAAAAAACGGTGGGGTTGTCACATTTTGCATTTTCCTATTTAAATGATATTTCTCAAATTTCAGCTCAAAATGTGTTATAAATTTTCTACCTAACAGACCTGAAACAGTTTAAAACATGTTTTTTTTAACTAAATATTACTTGTTAACACAGTAAACAACATTATACATATATCAATTTGCAAATTATTAAAATAAAAAAAAACACTTTAATTTTCCTTTTCTTTGTGTTACCGATATAATATTCCCTCTGTTCTGCCTTAAACCATGAAACCCTTTAAGCAGTCACTCGAACCGGTAAACAGAGGCTCTGACTAAACGAAAAGATATGGATAGTTGAAACGAGCCGTTTCTTCCATGCGCGTAGCGAAGCTGCTGCTCGAGTTCACTCGATGACGCTTGCGTGTTCTTCACCAGCTCATGCTACACGTTCCAAGACGTCATCATTCTCTACACAACACGGAACAAGAAGGAGCTCGTCCCGCCGACTTTCCGCTTTAAACCAGAGGAAAACGGTAACTGCAGAGAACGTTTCTTTTGCTTTAAACCAAACGATTTTCAATTTAAGTTATTTCCCACGTATTTCTGCATCTTCAATTCTTTTTTTTCCCAGGAAAATTCAAACTGCCGCAGGGGAAGTTTTAAATCATTTCACCTTAAATCACATTTCACAGATAACTTCCCATATTTTAGTACTACTGCCGCTGGGGAAAAAAATAAGATCAATTTCGCCTCAACCAATTTATCACAGGTTTGGCTAAATCTTTACTACGCTTCCTCTATTAAAACCAACTGCCGCTGGGGAGATTTACTATCTCCCATTCAAATCTACAGCCGCTGGGGAAGCTCAAACAGCGTTAATTAAAGATTTAAAATGCAGTACAATTTCAACTCCTTACGCTGGTTCAATTTTAAATTTCTATCCTTCGCAATAATTTCCAGAAAGTCACGGAATTAGCTCAACCAACGTCAAACTACTTAGCTTGATGTTAAAGTGTTCTTCCTCCTTCACTTCTCTGCATCCCATCCTCATCGCCAATGTAAAGTTGTAAATAACAGCAGAAGTATATTGTAGGTTCAAGTAGGTTTATTAATAACACCCTAACCATCAGCTACCAGGCAGCAACTGATCTCTCAGGAATATTCCTCACTTCAACATTCCATGTTCCATGAACAGACATGTAATAGACATAAGAAGAATACTACAATAGTCATGAGGAGGAGCTTGTAATATATCGGGAGCAGAATCTTCATTCAACCATGGTTCTGTGAGAAACATAACGTCTGGGTGATTGTCCAAAATGAAATCATGAATTTCAATCTTGTGTTTGCTAAGTGACCTGCAATTAAGAAGTATGAACTTTAGTTTATGCTCTAGCCTGAGACCTACCTTTGGTATTTCTGATTTAAATGAGCAAAGAGTGCAGCACAAAGTATCTGCCTTCGCAGTCAGAGTATGATAACATGGTTCAGGAAATGATGGCTCTAATTCTTTTAGAGGTTTTGCCGAGTATCTCAGGGGCTGATTGGTCTTGAAACCGGCAGCGGGGGTGGCCCCTGGCCTCGGACGTTCACGGACGGGACCATATGGGCTTGCCTTTGGCGCAACTCTGCTGTGCCGACAGGGCGTCCTCTGCGTGCATCTACTGCGCGTCCGGCCCAGCATGGTGCTAAAATAGTGGAAATTCAACCACTAGCCCTTCACTCTGCCAGAAGTAGGTGCAGCCAGGGGGGGCAGAGCTACGACCCTCCGCTCGATCTGCATGAATTGCTGTGGTGGCCCATGGACGCTGCTCAGTATAAGAGGAAAAGTACAACGAATAAAAAGAAACATCAGCAATTTAAAAACCATTCAGACTTCTAAAACTACTGTCAGCCAAGCAGTAAGTCTGAAATTAGATGCTGTCCCTCACCGCGCTGTATGCCGCTTCTATATGCTGTGCGTCCAGCCCAGCTTGCTATTAAAATAGGGGAAATTCAACCACTAGTCTGTCCCCCTGCGGGAAGTAGGTGCAGCCAGGGGGAGGAGCTACGAGCCTCCGCTCAAGCGGCATGAATTGCATGGCAGACAGGGGTTGCAGCCGGAGGCGCAACTAGAGCCAAATTTCGGGGGGTTGGGGGGGTAAGAAAAAAGTTTGGAGGGGGCTGAACCTTTAATCAGTAGGCAGAGTGGAGCTGCAGGGCCTCCAACAAGGGGTGAAACAAATAATAATAATAATAATCTTTATTCGGTTTATAGCAAATGCAAAACCATAAAAGATGACATAATTTTACAAAGTTTCAGTTAAAAAATTACAATTAAATGTACTGTAAAAAGATCAAATCGGCAGTAGTTTACATAGGGTATGAATTAATGCTTTGTTTTTACAAATTGTTTCTGTGTCTCATAATACACTTTAAAAAGTTTAGTACATGGTACACAGTGCATTCAGAGTCCAAGGATTGGAGTGCCAACAGGGCTGGACGACATTGTCTATAACCCCATTTTTTTAGTAAAGGGAGAAGCCATGTCTTCCGATGAGTATAGTAAAACTTGCAAAAAAGTATTGTGTGGATGGTGGACTGTTGCGAGTGATCGTCGCAGGGGCACAAGTCCGTCTGGGTTCTCCATTTATTTGTATCCGGAAATGTCACTAATCTGAAAAATAGGTTCATTCTGAACCTTGTTAGGAGCATCCTTTCGTACGTGGTAATTTCTAGTGTCAGATAAGGCTGAATTTTCGGGGACTGCTGTATAATAATTGCGTGTATAGCAGATTTTTTTGTGATCAGCGAAGATAGTCTCAGGGAATCCAAGTGGTTCAATGCAATATGCTTTAGTTCTTTTTTGGATATTTCCTTTAGTTTTTCTGGATTGTGATAGTATTGTTCGAGACCCAGATCACAGAAGAAATGTCTTATGTAGGAGAGCCAAGCTATTTTGTTGACATGGTCCAACTCCATGGTGTCCTGTAGGATGCTTTTTGTCAGGATGTTTTCTTCGGACAGCCAGACTCTCCTCCAGAGCATAAGAGGTTGGATTTTAATAAGATCTTCGATATATGAGATTCCCAGTTCTACATGTGAGGCAAAGGTGGAAGTACCTCGTGGGGTTGATAGAAGAAATCTCATGAAGATGTTTTCCTCTTTTTGTATGGAGCCAATGTTTGTATGCCCCCAGATCCCTGCGCCATATAATGCAATTGATTGACATTTTGCAGCATAAATCTGTAGCAGTTCCACTGGGGATCTTTTTCCGAGTTTACTTGAAAATTTCATCAGTGCCAATATCGCTCGTTTAAAAAGATGTCTCCTTGCCTCTACCGCCGCTTTCCAGTTTAGGGCATCATCTATCATGATGCCTAAGTAGGGGTATTGTGAGGTTTTTTCGATTTTTTGGTCTTTCAGGAAGATGGACTTAACTGGTTTTCGTGTTCCACCGACTACCATCACAAAAGTCTTTTTAACATTTATATGCAAGTCCAAAGTGGCCATAAAATCTGCATATTTAGATAGTGATTTCTGCAGTTCGTTCGGGGTTCGAGCTAAAATGACTGCGTCATCCGCGTAGAGCAGTGCGGGGATCAGGCGTTCTTTTACTCTTGGGAGGTCTCTCCCCCCTTTCAACATATACTCTTCGAGGCCGTTAGTATAGAGTGAGAAGAGAAAGGGGGCCAAGACACAGCCTTGCCTCACTCCCCGCTCTACCCTAAACGGTGCTGTTAATTCTCCTCTTGTCCCATACCTCACTCTCGCCGTGGCTTCACTGTAGAGCTCCCTTAGGCAGTCCAATAGGGGAGGATCTACCCCCATTTCCCTCAGTAACGACCAGAGCTTGGCATGTGAGACACAGTCAAATGCGGAGGACAAATCCACATATGTCATAAAAATAGTACCTGTTTTGGCATAGGTGTATTTAGAAGTCAATAGACTAAGGTTTAGTGCTTGTTCGATTGTACCAAAGCCCTCCCTGAAGCCGAACTGTAGGTCCGATTGGATATTTTTCTCTGATGCCCACTGTTGAAGCTTACCAAGGAGGACTCTGCCAACCACTTTGCCCAGGGAGTCAAGAAGCGAGATTGGACGATAGCACTTAACGTCTTGTCGATCCCCCTTCTTGAAAATTGGGACCATTATAGATGTTGACCATGAATCTAACAGCCCGAGTTCCATTGTCGCTGTACAAACTCTCGTGATTATTGGAGCCCAAAGGTCGGGGAGAAATTTGAAAAGGTCAACTGGGACCCCATCAGGACCAGGGGCTTTCCCAGACTTACTTGAGGAGAGTGCCAATTCAAAGTCCTGTAGATCAAATTCCAGAGAGATAGGAAAGGCGACTGGGTTGTCATTAGGGTGAAGTGATTCGATATTGGGTGTCAGTTGAAAAATTTTCGAAAAATGGTTCACCCAAGTTAACTCTTCAATAGCCACATCTATTTTTGGACCGCTGAGATCAGTTAACAAAGGAGATTTAACTATTTTCCAGAAGGCCTGGCTGTCTTTCAAGAGGGCACTCTCGTGCATGGCCTTCCACAAGGATACTTTTAGTTCTTTTTTCCTTGTTTTCCTAGCAGTGTTATATTCCCGACGAAGATCTTGGATCTTTGTTTTGTCTCTTTTTGATTCACCAAGAGCCTTCCTCAAGCTGGTCTGAGCTTTGGTACAGTCTCGGTTAAACCAACCTGTGTGGTTCTTCTTATTTTGGTTAGAAGTTCTGGTTAACAGGTTTTTGACCTGGTCTATTATTTTGTTAAAATTATCCAGGATTTGGGTCGGTTCCGCATGAGGATCAAGGCAGATCAATATGTTATTGTATGCAGAAGTAAGTAGCCTTTTTGTAAGAATATTGGGATCTACTTTTTCCCATTTGATTGTAAAACCATTACTTTTGCCCAGTTCAATCCTATTCTGTGTTAACGTGTTAGCTATGTTTACCATCAGAGATTTTGGTTGAGGTATTTGGAGAAGTAAACTTAACGCAGAGTGATCACTGAGGTAGTTTTCCAGGATTTTGATAGCACTAATTTGGGCTTTCAAGTCTTCTGTAACTATTACGTAATCTACAGTAGTCTCATGGCCTCTTCCTCTGTACGTCGGTTCTAATTTATTGGTTAGCTGTTGGGCGGGATTTATTATTTGCAAGTCCAGATCAGAGAGTATTTTGTTCATCACTGGCCCCACTCCTAGGTGGATAAAGTGTGTTAGAGGATTATCATACTCATCCACCACTCCACAGGTATCGACGTTGGGGCAAGAGTGTAGGTTGAAGTCACCGCCCCATATTACATGGGCATTAGCCGTTTTCTGTTTGGTACGAGAGTGTTCAGTTATTTTGTCTTGAATTAGAGAAAGGACACTCACAAAGTTGTCGGCATCCAAATTATTGTATATGTTTATTATTGTAATGAGAGATTTTTTCCCTATGATGAGGGTGAGGATCTGAAAGTTCAAAAAGAGATCTACCTTGAGAATCTTTGTGTCGGCGATTGTGTTGGCCATATAGATTACTAGACCCCCTTTAGGTCTTCCTGAGGTACTGGGAAGGGCGGGAGATATAAATGTCCTGTACCCCACAAGATGAAGGGGTTGCGTGGCCCAGGTCTCTTGTAGGCAAATTATTTGATTGTCCTTCAAGAATGCGGCTGCCGAGCCGTCCTCGATCTTGTTTCGGAGCCCGGCCACATTCCAAAAGATCACGGAGAGCTGGGTGGATGCATTTTCTAATACACCATTGGTTTTTTGTGATGGAGGTGGAGTAGAAGAAGGAAGTGCCAGAGTTATTAATGGGGGCTCCGGGGGAGTTATTGGTCAATCGACCATTTCCAGGCCGCTAAACCTGTTCATGGTCGGGATGCCTAGCCAATGTTGCCCATTATTGGTATCACCATAGTTAGGTCCGTAGAATTGGTGGGGTGGTCTCTCCCACTGTTCCCAATTTCTGGATCTATTTTGTGGGCCCATGACTTGCCATGGTGCTTCTCTCTGGTTGTGGTTCTGATTAGGTGGGCACCAGGAATTGGTGGGGTCACTAAATCGTGTTGATAAGTTTGGGCCGGCGATATCTAACTCCCATGGCTGCAGGATTGGTTTCCTCCAGATGTTGTTGGTGTTACGTATAAAGTTGTTATTATTATACCTCCTTGGGTAGAAATAGGACAAGGGTCTTGTTGCTATCCCCCCCAAGGAGTTGTTATGTTCCCTGGAGCAGATATATTCAGCTATGCTGGGGTCCTCAAACGTAATTACTATACAGTCTCCCCGGGTGGATTTTTTCTTATAGCCTACCCACGGGGTCCGGGATACTGATGCTATTGTACTTTTCCAGTGTGACGGGACGGGGCGATTTGTATTCAGCCAATACTGGACTTTGTTCTTTAATGACCAATTGGGTTCCAACCCCTCACCCGTAAGTTCGGGGACCCCCGTCATAACTACCACATAAGGAGAAGCCTCAGGTGGCAAGTGTAAGGTTGGTATTTGTTCGGTTGGCCCTCTCAGGGCACCTTTCGTTTGTGGAGGGTTTGTATTATTTGTAAGAGGAGTTTTAGAGACAGGTGTTTTGACAGTTGGGGTATTTACTGTTGGTGTTGGATGGGAACTGGCTTGTGGGGGAATGAATTGGGACGTTGAAGTTGTCTTTTGTGCAATAGAAGGGTTTGTTGGAAGAGTTATTGTGGTTTGTTTTTTGGACTGCGGAAGAGATAGAGTTGCAGAGTTCTTAGGTACAGAGAGAGTAGTTAATGGGTTTGAAGGTGTTTTAGTATGGGCTTGTGAGAATATAGAGTTTAGAGAGCCAGTAATTTTTGTTAGCTGACTCTCTATGTTACTAAGTCTGGATTCTAACGGGCGAATATAGGAGTTTAAGAGGGAAGCTATCTCTTTAATTTGCCTTGCAGATTCTCTTTGTCTTCCTATATGTTGTGGGCTTGGAGGGTCTAGGATTAAAGATTCTCGAAGGTCGTGTGGTAATTGGTGTGTTGTTACCGCGGTGTTAGATGCGGGAGCAGTATGATTGGGTGGCGCTAAAGGATTTGTGTCGCTTACCAAAATTGGGTGCTCACTCACTATGGTATTTACAGTGTGATCTGGGTTTTTCTTTGGATTCCGTTTCTTTATGGCTCCCTCCCTTCTCCCTCTCATTTGCCTAGTTTCTTCGGGTGTGGGGTCCGAAAAAATATCAGGGGTTTTCTCAAGGTCACTTTCTGTAAAGGTTACAGATAATTGGAAAGCTGAAAGGTCGACGTTATTTGGGAGGCTAAGTCTATTTGTAGTCACCGCCGTTTGAGTTGGGGCTGGGTGCACTTCAGGAGTTTTTGCGTTTGCAAGTAGGCCCATTGAGGATCGACGTGCTATTGCAAGGTCGGTAGACACTCTTCCCTCAATTAGACTGATGCTCTGATCAATGAATGTATTTGCTTTGGCCAGGAAGTCATCCATTGGACCTAATAGTGTTTCTCCTATTCCCTTTTTCTTAGTTTTTTTCTGCTTGGAGGCTCTCGTGTTCATTTTGCAATGAATGTTCACCTTGGAAGGATACTATATTGCCTGACCGGTTGTGGGGAGAAATCAAAAAGATAATGGTGCCTGTTTTGGATTTACCAGGATGTAGTTCTTAGGGGGGTGGGCCGGACCGGACTCTCCCGTCCTCGAACGGCCTTAAACGGCCCGCTCTTTGCCCGGTCTTCGCCCTGTGCTCCGCCCCGCGCGCGTCCCGCGTCGCGGTAAAGCTGAGGCCAGCAAAGAAGGAGGAGGCTAGGGGCGGGGCCGCCGGGGGAAGAGGCAGCAGCTGTGTGCAGCTGAGGCTGCTGGACCTCGCAGTCCCCCGGTAGGCTCCACGCGCTATCTGCTGACTTTAGCCTCAACCTGGGAGCGCGTTGCTCTCCACCGACTGTGGAGCCGCTCACACCAGGGAGGACGGGGCAGGAAGGCGGTGAGCGGCACCCGCGGAGCGGGTGTCACGAAAAGTAGCGGGATATGCAGGGAAGCACACAGCACAAGTCTAAACTTCCTCACGAATGGCAGGTAAATCCCAGGAAGCGCCACTCAGCCAGAAAACCAGGCGATGTTAATACGGAGGCTGGGGGCGTGGCCGCCGGGGGAAGAGGCAGCAGCTGTGTGCAGCTGAGGCTGCTGGACCTCGCAGTCCCCCGGTAGGCTCCACGCGCTATCTGCTGACTTTAGCCTCAACCTGGGAGCGCGTTGCTCTCCACCGACTGTGGAGCCGCTCACACCAGGGAGGACGGGGCAGGAAGGCGGTGAGCGGCACCCGCGGAGCGGGTGTCGCGAAAAGTAGCGGGATATGCAGGGAAGCACACAGCACAAGTCTAAACTTCCTCACGAATGGCAGGTAAATCCCAGGAAGCGCCACTCAGCCAGAAACCCAGGCGATGTTAATACGGAGGCTGGGGGCGTGGCCGCCGGGGGAAGAGGCAGCAGCTGTGTGCAGCTGAGGCTGCTGGACCTCGCAGTCCCCCGGTAGGCTCCACGCGCTATCTGCTGACTTTAGCCTCAACCTGGGAGCGCGTTGCTCTCCACCGACTGTGGAGCCGCTCACACCAGGGAGGACGGGGCAGGAAGGCGGTGAGCGGCACCCGCGGAGCGGGTGTCGCGAAAAGTAGCGGGATATGCAGGGAAGCACACAGCACAAGTCTAAACTTCCTCACGAATGGCAGGTAAATCCCAGGAAGCGCCACTCAGCCAGAAACCCAGGCGATGTTAATACGGAGGCTGGGGGCGTGGCCGCCGGGGGAAGAGGCAGCAGCTGTGTGCAGCTGAGGCTGCTGGACCTCGCAGTCCCCCGGTAGGCTCCACGCGCTATCTGCTGACTTTAGCCTCAACCTGGGAGCGCGTTGCTCTCCACCGACTGTGGAGCCGCTCACACAAGGGAGGACGGGGCAGGAAGGCGGTGAGCGGCACCCGCGGAGCGGGTGTCGCGAAAAGTAGCGGGATATGCAGGGAAGCACACAGCACAAGTCTAAACTTCCTCACGAATGGCAGGTAAATCCCAGCCAAAAAACAACAGCAAGGCCTAATTAACATTCAAATGGTCTATTAACCCCTTCGGCGCTTATGACAAAGCCAGCTCGTCATGGGCGTTACCTGCGCTGCGCGGATGACGAGCTGGCTTTGTCATAAACAAGCCATTTTTTAAATTCCCGCGCACAGCGGGAAAACGCGGTAGCGCGGTAGGGGTTAAAGACCTGTGAAACTTTCGGGTGTGGCTGTGTGTGTGCCCGGGATCTGTCTCATCCCGGGCTGCCACACACGACGAGGGGGCTGAAGCCCGGTGAGTCCAATGGGTGTTGCACGCCTGGTCGCAGCCCAGTATAAGAGGAAAAGTACAACGAAAAAAAAGAAATATCAGCAAATTAAAAACTATGCAGACTTCTAAAACTAATGTCAGCCACGAGGTAAGTCCGAAATTAGATGCTGTCCCTCACCGCGCTGTATGCCGCTTCTATATGCGCAGGAACTCTTGCACTATGGTGCAGGGGGTCCTGCATTGGTGCAAGGCAGATACATTTATTTAACGCCTGCCCTAGAGGAAATGCAGGGGTGCGCCACGGTATTATTGTAAATGCGTCGCATCCCTGTGTTTTGGAACTGTCGGAGCATGGCGCTGCCAAATTTGGAGCAGCTCCGCACTGAGACATTTCCTTGTAAATATGCCTTCAAGATTGCTAGATCTAATTATTGTGTTCCTGCTCAGGAAGCTGCCAATCATATCTTAACAGGTTTAATCTGGCTCAACAGCTTCCTTAAAAGCAGTCAGATGGCTCCAATAAATCTGCATTCCGTATTATGAATCTCTCAGGGACATTAATAGGGGTGGCAAGTACCGTTAGTTATTATTTAAATTTGTACCTCTGAAAACAGGCAGGAATTACATCAATCAGGTTCTGTGTTAGGCAGCAGAACTGGGTGCAGGCAAGAGCCTCAGAGAGGAGATTTACAATACGGCGTGCCTATTGGAGTTCAGTAGTTGAGACAGTCTCCTTTGAAAATGCAAAATCCACCTCCAGCATCCAAAAATATTTCCTCACATCGCCACAGCATGTACTTGGTGCCCAGTTTACAAACCAGGGGGCATGTTAGCAAGAGCCTCGTTAAAAGTTATCGGTATTTTAGCAGCTGAAAACTGCCGCTAAAACGGCGATAATGGGCTTGCTAATATGCGTCATAGAACTTTAATAGAAGCCCAGGTTAGATGTGCAGGGCATCCAACCTGGGCTTCTAATGGAATTCTATAACACATATTAGCAAGCCCATTATCGCCATTTTAGCAGCAGTTTCATGCCGCTAAAACGGCAATGTTTTTAACGAAGTTCTTGTAAATATGCCCCCAGTTTCACTTTCACTTTGTACAGTGTGCATGCAGAACAGCACACTCCGTTGTCCCCTCCATGCGAGGAGCTTGCAGGAAGACTTGTGGACCACAGATCAACGAAGCTTATCTCATGTCGAGCCACTCACCTGCCTGACAATACCTCTGAACACCGGGAAGATAGGGGGGCAGCCATGCCACTTCCAGCATGTGTCTTTTAAAAGCCAGAATTCGAGGACAGCCAGTTCCATTTCAAGCCCCAATCTTAAAAACTCTGGAAGTTTTCGCCTCCTTCTCCCTGCAAATATTTGTTCTGTCTATCTAGTGCCTGGAGACCCTCTTAGAAGAAGCCTTCCACCAACACCTGTGGGAGTAATACACGGAGGAAGGATGTGCACAATGAAATCACAGTAAGACATTGTAAATGGGTTCAAAGTTTTGCTGGGTGAAAGTTAGGCTCAAGGTTTGTTGCAGGACAGAAACCAGCCATGGGTGATGCTCAGCTAGGGCCTGCACATCACAAGGTCCTGTGATGCGCAGGGCCTTGGAGCTGCTTTAAGGACCAGAAAGCCATGAACAATGTGGAGAACCACCCAGGACTGGAAAATGTCCATGCCACCAGGGGTAAAACATCGGAATCGCTGATTATGGGCAGATGGGCAGAAAGGCTCAATGCAAGGCGAGGGCTTATTTTCCACGCGCAGGTATCAGCTCTGCCATATTTTCTCTTAGTCCTTTCCACTTACAGACAGAATGGAGTTCACCTTTTCTTCCCATTTTTATCTCCAGTTCCATCAACAACCACTGAGCCAAATGGACTGATGTGCGAAAGTCTGGAACCTGCCCGGACCCGGGGACCATGGAGTGCTCTGGGATGGAGGACAAGTGCTTGCAGTTTGTCATAACTGTGACCACAGGTAATGTTGAAGATGGGACTGTGGGTCAGATCCAACCTCAGACCAAAAGGCACTGTTGCCCCAAGACCAAAAACTGCATCTTTATGTTACCGCTTTATGTAGTGTAGAGCTCGCTTCTAGGCACAGCTGGTTGTCTGCTGAGAAGCATGGTGCCACAATATAATTGTAAAAATATTGTCTGACAGAAATATTGTCCTATTTGAAATAATATTACATATGTACACACAATGGGACAATAATATTGTAAACAATTTTTAAAACACACTATGCCAGGCGATATTTCTACGTGCAATATTCAAACATACACCGCAAGAGAAACAGTTGGGGTGCAGGGTTCAGTTGCGGGAAATTAGCCCTTAGAAATTTCCATCACATATAGCTGCACATTTTCACATCCACATCATTGTCCTGTCCATCTTGTCCTGTCCCTCATTGGGTACCAGCAAGAGCATGTCATAGGTTTGTCCCATGTCTTGAGCCACAGTTACCATGCTTTTGTCCTGGCACATGCGTGGGTGCCACGTACGGGAAGAGATCTCCGCCAGGCTGAGCAAATCCATACACTGGCATCAAGGATGCCCGTTCGTAAACAGCCTCAATGCACCCAACACAATCTGGCACTCTGTCTTGTGAAATGAAATGAAATGAAAATAGAATTTATAAAGCGCTACAGTTGCCCTCAGGCGTCCAGGCGCTGTGACTAAACAAGATTGCCCTCAGGCAAACAAACAGAGACTCTGGTTACTGAAACAAAAAAGTTTTAAGTTGCTTCCGGAAACTGGTTAGATTGGAATTGCTTCTCATGTGCAGAGGGAGGGTGTTCCATAGTCTTGATACATTATAAGAGAAGGAACATCCTCCTGCTCTGGCTTTAAAGATTCTGGGAGTCTTGGCCAGAGATGCAGACGAGGAATGAAGCGCCTTGTTGGGCAGATAAGGGGAAATCAAAGAACAGTTGATTTCTGGGCCCATTTTCCAGAAAGCCTGATGACCGATGCACAAAGATTTAAACTTTACTCTGTCCTTGACAGGCAGCCAGTGCAACGTTCTTAACCCAGCTTTTATTGAAGTTCTTCGTGGGACTCGAAGTAGCGCACGAGCAGCACAATTTTGGGTGCGCTGAAGTTTTTTTAGGGTGTAGTCCGGTGCTCCAAGATAAAGGGCGTTGTTAAAATCCAGACGGGATTGAACAAGGCCCTGTATGATTATCTGCTTGGCCTCAAATGGAAGAAGGGGAAGGATTTTTTTGATCACCCTAAGGAGGCCAAAGCAGGTGGCCGCCACCTTGGTGGCCTCTATATTGAAGCTCAGCGAATTATCTAGCCATACCCCCAGTCTTTTGATGTTATCTCTTGGGGCAGGGGCCGTCCCCATGCTTGCGGGCCATAGCAGCTCCAAGGTGGAGGGGGCCGCCGGGCCCAAAAGCATGAGCTCGGTCTTATCGTCATTGAGCTTCAGACATGAGCTCATCATCCAGCTCCTCACCTCCTCCAAACACTCTGCTGAGTTGGGGGGTGATTGGAGGCCACTCTTCTGCACAAGGGAAACCACCAGCTGGGTGTCGTCCGCATAGGTAATGATGTTAATACCATGCGGACGAACAATCCCAGCCAGCGGCCTCATATATGCTTTGAAGAGCGTAGGGCTCAATGATGAGCCCTGAGGAACTCCACACCCCAGAGGCCTGCTCGCTGAAATGGATGTGCCGTCAAACACCTGGAAGGTTCTGTCAGATAAAAAAGACTTGAACCAGACCAGGGCTTCTCCAGACACTCCTAGGTTGGCGAGACAGTTCAACAGAATTTTATGATGGACCGTATCAAAAGCGGCACTCAGATCGAGGAGGATCACTGCCACTGACCACCCCCCTATCCAAGATCCGTCTCGTCTCCTCAGTCACAGCCAATAGAGCAGTCTCTGTCCCATGTTTTGGGCGAAAACCCGTCTGGGAAGCATCGAGGAGATGATTTCCCTCGAGAAACTTCGTCAGGATGGTATTAATGTGCTTCTCCAGGATCTTAGATGCCCATGGGAGCAGAGAAATTGGGCGGTAATTACTAGGGTTAGCTGGGTCAAGGGCAGGTTTTTTTAGTAAGGCCCGTATCATTCCATGCTTCCATGCCATAGGAACCATCCCACTCAACATGGAGGAGTTCAACAACTCCATGAGAGTGGGGAGAATGGTTTCACTGGCCAACCCCAGCGAGCCCGGAGGAGCAGGGTCACACGGTGAGCCAGATTTTATTTGTTGTGCTAGAGACTCCAATGTTTCCAAATTCAACAATGGAAAAGAATCTAGCTTGTTGTGAGGGGGAATTACTGTATCCAGAGCTGAGTCAGGACGTTGAGTAGGTGATTCAATGGCTGGATCTGGAAAGGAGAGATAGATTTTGTTAACTTTTTGTAAAAAAAAGTCAACCAGCTCATTGCATCTAGACAGGGAATTGCTATTGTCTACCGCGAGCGGGAGGGGTTTTATCAAAGAATTGACTATCCGGTATATTTCTTTCTGCTTAGATTTAGCCATTGTTATTTTATCGTTATAGTAGGCTACCTGTGAGGTTTTTATTGCAAGTTTATAGTTCTTGATAGCGTCCCTGTAAGTGGTTTTGTCAATGAGATTGTAGGTCATGCGCCATTTCCTCTTCAATCTCTTGCAGGAGCGCTTTTTGTCCCTAAGTTCCTCTGTGTACCACGGTGCTGATTTACTCTGCCTCTTAGACCCAGATAGGTATGAGGGGAGAACCAAATCTAGAGAGGTGGTGATCCAGTCGTTGTATTTGTTATTATTTACCATTGGGTCATGGGAGAGTAAAGGTCTAGTGGTGCTAAGGGCCTTTGTCCAATTGTCTACAGAGAGTTTGGACCAATTTTGGATTTTCCGAGATGTAAAAATGGATGAAGGAAGTTTAATCGTGGTCCAAGTGAAGGCTATCAAAAAGTGATCCGACCATGGTAGGCAACTAATAGTACCCACTTTAAGTTGATCGCTATTACTGAAAATCGGGTCTAAGAGATTACCTTTTTCATGCGTTGAAGAGGGAACTAATTGCTCTAATTAAATGCCGGCCAAACTTGACATTAACTCTAGTGCCGTGGGGTCTGACAGTTTATCAAAATGAACATTAAAATCTCCAAGTAAAGTAAAATTTGAAGGGGAGGTAACCAATTGGGAGACCACCGACAAGAGAGAGGTGTTGAATTGTCCGATGGTTCCAGGGGAAGATAAATAAGAATACCCGTGAAGATGGTATTAGGGGAAAACTCAATCACGAAAGGAAAGCTCTCGCAATCCTCAATCTCCTCCGTCAGGCAGCGGCATAAATAGCTCTCTTTATGAATAATTGCAAGCCACCGCCTCTGCCCTGTGGCCGGTCTACCCGCACTATCTGATAACCAGGAATAATAGCCTGTGCCAGATCCGGCTGAGAGTCTTGATTTAGCCAAGTCTCAGTTAAAAAGATCACATCCGGTGTGTGTTCATCTAGGAGCAAAGAGATCTCCAAACAGTGTTTAACTAAAGACCTGCAGTTAAGCAGAAACATAGAGTAATCCTTTACCTCAGACCTGACGTTGGTAGTGGTAATTAGCTCAGTTTTACAGTGCGTACAGCAGCGAGGGATCTCCAATGGATGTATGGAGTGGCCCAGCTAGATAACATAGATGGGCGAAGCTGATGCAGGAGGCTCGAGCTGTATGACCGCCTATCTCCCACAAAACGGCCAGGAGGAGTGGCCCCTGGTCCCGGTTGGGCGCGGACGGGCGCAGACGGGCTCGCCTTTGGTGCGCCGCCGGCACGCCCGCTGCGCTTCCGGGGAAGGAGTATCATTTTATAGCAGTCAGGGTGGGAGGGCCGAGCAAGCAATCTGCTCGCCCTCTCACTCACCCAAGATGGCGGCGCTAATTCTTTGTTAGCAGCGTTAAATTGGCTGCAGTATCCCCTCCTTCAGCGCGATGAGCGCGAGCATACACAAAAGATGAAAAGTGCTCAGGGGGGTAGTGTTTACAAATTAATACACAAAAAACTATCTTTTTAAAAGTTACAGTTTAAAATATGCAGAGTCCCCGGCTCACGCCACAGGAACTAAACAATCTGTCTGTCAGTGCTGGAAGCGCCCGTCAACTGCGTATTTTTATAGCAGTCAGGGTGGGAGGGCCGAGCAAGCAATCTGCTCGCCCTCTCACTCACCCAAGATGG
This sequence comes from Lissotriton helveticus, assembly GCF_964261635.1. Lineage (NCBI taxonomy): Eukaryota > Metazoa > Chordata > Amphibia > Caudata > Salamandridae > Lissotriton > Lissotriton helveticus. The sequence continues at coordinate 1,793,707,783 of NC_136068.1, forward strand.
TGGCGCTAATTCTTTGTTAGCAGCGTTAAATCGGCTGCAGTATCCCCTCCTTCAGCGCGATGAGCGTGAGCATACACAAAAGATGAAAAGTGCTCAGGGGGTGAGTGTTTACAAATTAATACACAAAAAACTATCTTTTTAAAAGTTACAGTTTAAAATATGCAGATGTCTAATGAGAAACATAGATTGGTTGAAGAGTACAAGAGTTGAGTGCTCTCAGCTAGTTGTGGGTTTTGGCAGTGAATTATTGCATCCCTTGCTGAAACAGAAAGAGCCGGAGTAGATAAGCTGTGGCCTCTGCTGATGTGATGGAGGACCATCCCCCATATTTTGAGTCCCCCCCCGGCTGATGGTGGGGCAAAGGGGCTGTTTATTACATTGTTGAAATAGCATGTCTGCATTTCTATTTACAGGTCTGGTGGGCTACAAAGCAGTCTTCTCTGGATGTGCAAGTGAAAGTTACTGCAGGAATTCACCGGTCCTAAAGTCACTGGGACTAACAGTCAAAATTGACATTAACTGCACAAGTGGTGACACCAGCCCAACCTCAAGGCCCAGCACTACTCTTGAAGACAGCACCGATGACAGCATATGGACTGACATCAGCAGCACTGATAACAGCACTGACAACAGCGGTGTGACCAGCAACCCCAACATGCATCACAGCACAGGTTTCACCACGGGAACAAGTTCCATGATGGACAACAACACAAGCACAAGTTCCAACATCACCTCCAGCACCAATCCCGGCATAAACATCAGCACCTGCAGTAGTCCCAGCACCAGTCATATGATCAAGTACAGACTTTTAACAAAATCTTCACTACTCTGTTCACCGGGCGAAATAGACCTGAGGAACCGAAATCTGAATTAGGCCTAGTAAAACATACATTTACAGTTAGAAATTAGCGTGATGTACCTACTAGGCTAGTGTATTCGAGTATTATTAAACTCACATATGTAATATCTTAGGGATTAATGTACCCCTTATTTTAGTTTTCATCTTCTCGCAGGCAATATAGTTTGACCCGACCAGCACCATTTTGTGGCCTAGTCTGCTTGCAGCATTAGTGGAAACCTACCATTACACTTAGCAGGAGCCGTTCTGCTGAGAAATAGTCCGACAAATGTAACAAGCTGCTGCTTCTGCACGTTAGGCCTGTCAAGGTTGTAGGTGGGGGTAGGCTAGATAAGCACATTCCAGGAGGCGCTGTGCGGACTCTCCTAGAGCAGGCAGAAGGGAGTCACCCTCCTCGACCTTGCTATAACGAGCTGAGCTAAACTAAGGATGCTTTGTGTCCCATATATGGTCTTTCCTTTGCACCAACCTGTACCAACTTGTATTTTTCCTACTTAGGTAACGGTTTTGAAATGTGACAGTATATATGTGATCTGTTGATAATGTGCCAGCAGTCTTCTCGGCGGACCTCGAGGGGTTAGGTTGCGAGAGGCTCCTCTGGCAGAGTTGTTTGTTTAATAAACGATTGAACCTTCTACACAGCCAACTGACTGATTATTGGTAATTGGTATTAGGGCTATTTGTTAGTATAGCTCTATAGGGTTTTAATTATTTTTTCGGTACTTCAGACCAGCACCCTACCCCCACTGAGAGTAAGGTCAAGATAGTACTTGTGGAAACCCATGTACCTTTTAATGGTTTAGCACACAAAATGTTGGTATTAAAATCTATTACACTAGTAAATGCAACATGCATGTCTGAGCCACCATCCAAGCAGTGCATCTACTTGAGACAGCTGAACAACTTGACACCCCATTGCTCATGACATGTTTCATTGAAGCTCTGGTAAAAATCCATCCATTCTCCTGCCAAATGCATTATGTACCCTTTCCAGACTTTATTTCTAGTTTCATTGAAAGGCCACCCGAGGCACCATCAACACCTCTGCATTTAATATGACTTAGTAACAGGATTTATGTGGCTGAAGGAGGGGTGCCCACAAAGCAGTCGCTTTGTTATGCAGTTGTTCCAGCATGTCCTCTTGGACAAAGAGGACATTACTAATGTTTGTATCTGACCATGAGGAGTATGAGGTTATAACTAACATCCCACTGCACTAGGGATGGGGCTGGTGGTTTCCAGGCAAGTAACAAACATTTAATGATGCAAGTGCTCAATAGCTGCCCTGATACTGATGCTTTAATTCTCAGAAGACTTTGCCTCCTTCCCAAGATGGTCCATGGCTGGAACTAGGAACAGCAATTCATGGAAAGACTAGAGTTCAGCCACAGTTGACCATTGTATTCTGGGTATTCCGAGCCAGTATGTCCTGAACAAATTGTCACTTTAAGTTGTACTTTCTTTTTATTAGTGAAGGGACATTAAGTAATTTCTGAAGGTATAGATGTAGCTCTACACCTTTTTCTCACTTGAGTGAGATATATGTGAATGTTTGTAGCAAAGCAATCAATATGAGAGTTACAAACTTTTTATTTAGTTTTTTTACTTCCTGCAAAACTGTTGAGAACCTTTCAGATACTATGATTGATTTTTGGGATGCAAGAAAAAACGGGTAAAATATTTAGATTGAGTACACACTTTTATCTGTTTAAGTGTAAACATACCTTTATGCCTGCAACAATGCAGATTTACTGACATTTACATATTTTTAAACATGTCTTTTAAACATACTAAGTACCACACAAGTATTTTTTCTTGGAGCTCCAGATATAATTATTTCACCAACAGTGCAGGTCACCTTCCTCGTGTTGATCTTCTTTTCTCCAGGTGGAAAGTAGTAAAGAAGGCCCGGATGATACTCTCCTTTCTTGTTTTTCTTGGTTCCTCCAAGTCATCTTCTTCACCAAGGATGTCATCTGGTGGATTTGAAAATGCCATTCTCCTAGTTTTTACCCCAAAAAACACCAAAAAATGTAAAAGGGGCAGGAAACACAAAAAATTGTCTCCTGGCAATGTTGTTGGAGGAATGAGAAATTTGGGTGGAGTGCAATAACTTCTAGAATAAAAAGCTTCTTAACCAATGAAATGCTTTCTTTTGAAGTTACATGGGTTCGCGCTGTAGTGTAGTTCCTATATTCCCAATAGGCTCTGCACATTGGAATACTATATCCTATAGATTAGACATAGGACTGAGGTCGACTACGTCTCTATTGAATATATTAGACTTAATAGTGAGTGCCAGCTAGCTCAGAGGTCACTAGAAACGTTCTCAAATAAAGAATAAGGGATTAGTTTCTGACAACCGCATGAAAATGACAACTTTGTTTCCCAAGAATAAGAAATGTATCTCTAGAGTCGCGGAAACAATAGTTAAGAATTTCACTCAGTCAATCGTGCATGCTTCGTTTCTACAGAGGTGCAGAGAAATAGAGAGACGGCGTCTTTCATTAAAAGGGTTTATTGAACAGTCTTCTTTCTCAAGCACAAGAAATGAACTGCTACAATCTTAATGCAGGCTGCAAAGTATAATGTGTACAGCAAAAACAATATTATGAAATAATATTGTAAGAACATTGTTTGGTTTTCTAAGTCATATAAAAATACATACATAAATAACAATGACTAAAATACTCAACTGGTGTTTCTAAAATACGCCTACCCCGGTGTACCTAACCTAAGTCTTGTACGAGGGAAGAAGTAAGTATTTGTGTAGCACAGGTTTAGATTTCTTTGCCAAGAATCTATCCAAGATTCCTCTTAGGTTCTAATCAGCTCCATACCTTCGTTTAGAATGAAGGCGGTCTGGCATCTCTGTCTAAGACTTGATTTCCCAACACCCCGCAAGGGGAGCTTGGAAACACTGGAGCTGGATTCTCAGCAAGAGAAAGGACAGCTTCTTGATCAGTGCGTCAGCTGGAGGGTCGGCTTCTTTCGGCACTTGCTGTAGTGAGCTGCGTCGGGCAATTAGATAGTCGAACCGTTCCGAACCACCATGTCTTGCTAGGGCAAGTGAAGGCATATTTATACCCTGACGGTGCCTAGTTTGACATAAAGTCGGGCATATTAATGTCAGTAAAGAACCCCAAGGGAATGGTAGTTCTTTGTAAAGTGCATGATTTCTTGGACAAATCAATGTTCAAGCAAGGGGTGGTCCCTGACTGCTTAAGCCGATTTTCCGAGAAATCGTTGTGATGTTTTCGGCACGGGTGGAAGTAGCCATGCCTGTATTTGCACTGCATGGGATATGTCTAAATAAGGGTATGATTTCTATGGCTTTATAAGGGCAATATAAATTGTACCTATATAAGGACATGAATCTGGAATTTTCGCTTGGATCCTAAAATGCCATTCAACACCCATTCTACTTTATTATGTACGACATTACTAAGTTCAAAAACACATAAAACATATCTAATGCATAATGTGTTAATATGCCATCCAAAATACAAAAAATGCATTTGAAATGGTGGTACATGAAAAAGGAGCATTAGTGCTGTACGCATGTTAAAAACAATGTTTTTCAATCAAAGCATATAATATTGGAAACGTTAGCTGAATGAATCACTAAAATACATTTATGAATTGGCTCTTAAATACAGAAGAAAAAAGGTTGAGACCATTCCATGGCAGAATATATAATACTGTTCGAATGTGGACAAGGTTAAATATTGTCTCTTGGAAGTCTTTCAAAGAATCCTTGTTCTCTAAGAATAGTTTTACTTTAAGCAGAAGACTCTGTACCAAAAGGAAAAAATACAATTTGGGAAAAAAAAGTCTGTTGGAAAAAATGAAGGTCAAATACGAATTCTCTCAGAACACTGTGTGCTAACTTCAAAAGTCAGTTTCATAGTTTGGAGAAAACATCAAATCTTCTAAGCTGGTAAAGAATTTGTTGACTACTGTAGGTGAAAGTTAAGCACCTCGTTAAGCAGATCAGCCGCACATAGATGTGAAGCATCGCCGTCAGCGTCAGCCGTATTAGCAATGCTCGAAGTAGATGGCACCTGTGTGCCTGTTGCTCCATGTATCTCACAGTCTGCATTTTGCGTCTGTGATATCTCAATGAATGCCTTCATCAGGATCGGTAGCCGCTGGGGGCAACACAGTGCATGAGCCGTTACTGGTTGAGGCAACGTATCAACTTCCATCGGCATGACTGATGGAAGTGTCAGACAGATGTCTATCACGCATTCTTCTCCACATAGCAGGCATCATAGAGCAGGTAAGATGCAATCTTGCCAGATTGGTCGAAATGATAGAAACCACGTGGTGTTCAGATCTCTTAAACGGGCTCAGCCCAAGAGTTGTACCATGCGCTCACGACACTTCATTGCTAGGAGAGTGTTTTCCAAGGTGATCTGGGTTTCGATGCTGACTTGACTTGCCATATCGGAGCAGAAGAGACAAAAATAGTATTCCTGCTACGAGTCCCAAAATGAGAGGCCGGCCACCAACCACAGAGTGTATGAAGTTTGGAAAAATGCTTAGGACTGCTTCAAAGGGTGCTAACAGTCCCAAAAAACTGTCTTAAATACATGTACAATACCTCTGGTATCAGACATGTCTAAGATACAACCTAACATTTCTGAGAAATGTACAGGGCAGTTTGTGGATAAAAGGGCAAGTATCTCTGCAGAAGTCCTTGCGACTTGCAGATCATACGTTTCTCTGGACGAGGTCAGTGGCACAGATTTTTCTAAAAGAATGGCTTTCATTCTGCTTAAAGTATCAATTCGTATAGAAGAGATGTTCAGTGAAGGCCATAACGGCGACTCCCCGTCTGTCTTGGTTTGAGGAAACAATACTTGCATACAGAAAGTGACCCTGGCTGACACAGTTACGAGATAGGCTATTCCTGGCAACATGCCACAGCAGCTGTGATCATTTAACGTAATATAGCTTTCATTAGAAAGCTGCTTAAAAATTTTATCAATCACTGCAGCTGGAGAACCTTGCAGGTTACAGGATAAGTTGTTCGAGGAACCATCGCAGGCCCCATGTAAGTTAATACCCTGACATAAGAGTGTCCCGCTTAGTGGGTTTTTGCAGCTTGCACCACTAATAAATATCTCTTTTCCCCCACTCCAACATCTGTGTATATGGTAAATCCCAGGTTGACTTGATGTATTCTTTACCCAACCTTTCATATACGCCTGCTGGTATATGTTTTAAGCAATACTGAAATTGGAAAATTGTCACAGGCCGAGTGATAGTTCAGTGTATTATCCATTCTGTTGCTGGTTTTTCAGAAACAGTTAATGGTAATCTTTCCAGTTTCTCAATGCTCAGCAACGTATAGTCTCCTCCTCTTTGTGCCAAAGTGATTTTTTTATCTGTGAGGTTAAATTCAGAAAACAATGACGCAGTGTTGATTAGACACCATGGCACAAAGCCAGAACGCAGATTTTGTAACGTCCAGCCTAAAAGCATTATAGAACGCAATTTAGACTGTCCATGCTGGAACATGAGCAAGTCATTTTCCATTATATCAATGGCAGAGTGATGGAGCAAGGATTCGCGCGTAATGCGACTTGCCTGAATTCACTCCTCTCGACATAATGTTAACGTGCTAACCAATATGTTTGTCTTATTAATATTGCATTTCTCAACACATTGGGTATCTAGTAGAAGCTTGCATATGTGCTTTTTTCTAATGTTAATCAGCTTGCAAATAAAATGGCCGCTGCTACGCGGGATTTCTTACTGCACATGCGTCTGTCACACTCACGTGACACGGGGTACTCTTTGCTTTGGAGGGAATCTTTTGCTTCTGCCCATTAAAACTATGATGGCTGCTCTGTGTTACAGCATGCATGAAGCTTGCACTGCTGCTTTTGCTAAGCTGTTCGTTCTGCTTAATTTTTAATGCAATAGTTAAAATAAAGTAATGGGAATAGAGTAGAGATAAGTCGTATACAGTACATTCAGTTATTCTTTGTTCTAAAACTGGTTCTTTTCTATTTCTCATATGTATCGAACTTTGGGCCTGAAATATTTTTGAACTCCATCTTTGGAGGAACTGCGACTGCGCAGAAAAGCTCAAGTCCATGAAGCACTGACCTTTGTAACTCAGCCAACTCCTGACTTGCTAGATGATGTTCATGGGAACATCAACTCCTGACCACTGTGAAGGAAGCTGAACTAAAATATGGACTACATTGTAATCATTATTGATACATTCACTGCCTGGTGGAATAAAACATATGTGGGAAAATAAATTGATGGGCGGGAACGCAAACATTAATATTCATTCAAAAAGTCTAATTTTGGTATGGTGTGATGACCTCTCCTCATTCTTTTGTCCAATCAAAATTGGGGATCCTTACACTTTCAACATTGGGGGGGGTGATACACTGACCTGGAAAATAGTATAACTAGGGTATGCTTAGCTAGTTAATTTGTCCGACTTGTCCGAATAGCTGACCTGTCACTGACCCAACGCACTCAATAGGAGATCAGGAGCGGGGTGCTGGCGGAGCCCTCTGAAGGAAGGTTCGAAACCCAGATCGGGGTTTGAGAGCTGAAGTGCTGGTGAAGCACTTTGTCCGAGAAATCGATAACTTTTACCGGGTTCTGGCTGTTAGCTGCAGAGAGGGAGTAATGCAGGCGTTGCAACTTTAACTACGGGTGCTGGTCTTAGCCCTTGGTGGTCCTGTCCTTATCCGATTTGGCTTTACCTGTCCTGATTCTGATCTGCACCTGCCTACCTTTATGGTGCCTGCACTTTAGGGGTTCTGTCCTTTAAACTGACCCGTGGCCAGGGTTAGTTCTTCACACCATTCTAGGTAAATATTAAATGTGGGTATTGTCACTGTATTGTTTCCTTCTCTCTTCCCACCCTCTTGTCAAATGCGTAAAGACTGCTTTAAAAAAACTCTGCATATTTTCATTCTAATTGTTATTTTCCTAATTGAGAATTTTCTATTCAATGCTTGGATTATGACATTTTAAAGATTTTAGATAAAGAGTTTAAACCTTTCCCGAGTTGTGGTTATTTTATGAGTGCAAATGTCCTATTTCTACCAATTATGCTAACACCCTGATCCATTAGGTTTTTCAGGTACTGGTGACTAGGATTTGTAAGTCCAATGGAATAGGTCCTGAAAGGTTAAAACAAAACTTGATAAGAGTGTAGGTTTTACCTGTTCAAATTGAATATATATATATTTTTTATGGGTCCAGATGAGTATGGTAAATAACGGGCAAGTGAACCTGCTCTCTATCAAGAGGATACTATGCTGTCCAAAGAATACATGCTGGATGACAGAGTTGTTAACCCATTGCCAGAGAGTGATTTCTCCAAATTAATACGATAAATTTCTTGTATTCGTTCTGTATTCTCTGCTTGTGTTGCTTTCCAAGCTTCAATATAAATGGCATATATACCAGCGTATATAAAACGTTTATGACACCATTTTGCAGGACCTTTTAGGAAGTCCCTTAAACCAACGCCATCTTTAAGTAAAGATAAGTGTTGTTTGACTTCTTTTAGTGTAGATCCTTGTAGCCACTCAAGGCACAGTTTTACTACACTGTATGATGTTACTATCCCTGGATGTTGTCTATGGACATATCTTGGATCTGGCCTAGTGAATGTGAACCCTTGTGTTTTATTTAGGAATCTATCTTGACAGTTGTTGTGTTTGTGGGGCAGATTAACCATTTTTTCCCATCAGGATCTGTTCTGTTGTTAAGTAGAAAAGTCGATCACCCCCTCTGAAGTATTCTTACTATCAAGTGTAGGTGTGGGGATGGACGGTTTGTTTAAATCTTTTATCTTAGCTAAGCCAAGACAAGATGTCTGTTGAACAGTGTCATTCAAAAACATTATTAGTTCAGGGATGATGCAGGCTCTAAATAAAGCTTCTAGTCCATCCACCTGCCAGTCTTTTGTGCCCAAAACAGTTTTTTCTCAATGTTGTCTTTCCAAAAGTCATAACCTATGGTAGACAATTGAGCATAAAAGGCAGCAGAATAAATTTGCTTTGTATTTGTCAGCATACTTTTCATTCCTGTCTTATTTGTATTTTTGAAATAAAATGATTCTGGATTTGTAATATTTAAACGTGAAAATATGGAAATTTGTCATAAAATGTATTTGAGCTACCATTTGATGGTGTTGGATAATGTTCCCATTGATTATAAGCATAAACATTTTTAGGATTTGCAGATTTGTGCAAATGATGACCATAGTGATTATAACAGTACATCTATTCATAGTCTGATGAACCTTCTAAATATTCATGATTTGGTAAATTTTGCAGACATTTCTAAGTCTGACATCATATTATTAACAGTCTCAAAGTCCCAATCATCAGAAATGGTATAGATGAAACAAAGTCACTCAAGGAAACCTTGAATTGGTGTGGAACTTTCAACAGCTCTGCAGGACCAAATATGTCATAATCAGTTCTGTCCCAAGCTATACCACCAGGTATAGGAATGGCTGTGATCTTCACTGATGACAAGTCTCTCTGTTCACGATGAGATGATTTGTGTGCCTTGAGCCGTAAGTTGATGTTCCTACTTGCTGTGTCCTTTTTACTATATCTTCCATTTATCAGCATTCCCAAAGTTAGTACAAGAGTCAACCAAAGTAGAAGAAATAGTACACCCATCACAATTCAAAGTTCAATCCATGGTGAGACCAGACAAGTCTTTTCCAGTTGCAGAAAAAGTTCAGTAGCTTTTTCTTAATAAGTTGTTTTAACTGGCGTTGTTTCAGGTTCACTGGGATCCCCTGAAAATGTATCAAAGTTTATGAAATAGCCAGAGGCAGTTCTGTCAATTGTAGGGATTGCATCAGGATTATTTGAAATCGCTGGACCTGCTTGATCATTTGTCATGTTAGTATAGTCAGCTTCTATATCATTGTAGACAGGCATTTCTTGATGAACTGGTATTTGGGTTTCAAGAGGCACAAGTTCCATGGCTTTGTTGCAAAGTCCTTCTTTTCACACTGCAGATTCTTCAAGGGTGATGAGTCTCTCAGTTTGAACCTCTTGGATAGTAGCCGTATTTGTTCATCTGCTCCATCTTTGGAGTACACTTGGCCTACTACTTATGATCGGCCACATGATGTGGTTTTACCAGGTCAATTAATACAAACCTGTTCTCCTTTCTTCCAGCTAGGGGCGGCAGTAACACTGTTCTTAATCTGTGGATTGCTAGCACAGGTACTGGTTGTCTGTAAGAAGGCCCAAATTCCTTCTTGTCCAAGATCTTTTCTCTGACTAGATCCCCAATCTTTGGAATCAAGGCAGGCTTTGCTGGGATGGGTGGTTCTCCTTCAGTGGTTGTTTGCTTCTGCAATGTGTTGCTCAGACTTCTCCTTGTTTCATTTAAGTCCTGAAAAACAGCCAAACGATCTTTGATATCAAAGAGTTTTTGGTCTACCACTGAAGTGTGACGATCAAGGTCCTGGACAATCATTCTAGTACCAAATAGGATTTCATCTGGAGTGATTCCACCCAGAGAACTTCTTGGCAGATTGTTAAGACTACGTTGGACACTTATTAGATGTTTGACCCACCCGTCGCCTGAGCCTAAAACCCTAGCTGGTATAGATTCCTTTATGTCCCAGTTTTTTCTTTGCACAACCGAATTTCCCTCAGGATGGAATGGACTAGAATACCGCAAAGCAATGCCCAGATTGGCCATGGCCTCCTTCTAAGCCTTTGAGCTAAACCCAGGACCCTGGTCAGAATGGAGCATGCCGACTGCGTGTGTGCCGATAAAGATTCGCAAATCTTTTATAACAGTTCGAGCGTCAGACGAGCGCTGAGGCCACATCCAAATGAATCTTGAGCATGAATCCACTGCGACCATGATATATTTGTAGTTACCATCCCTCTGTAAGGGACCTCAGTGGTCCAGGTAAACACAAGCTAATGGTTTATCTGAAATTAACAGGGGCGTCTGCCCAGGACGTTTCACTGTTGAGACTTTCATCTTTTGGCAGATTTCACATTCCAAAACATAGTTTCCTCACACATGGCCACAAGTATCTCTGTTTAATAATAATACTGTGATGAAAACACCTGCGTGTGCAGAGGACAGCCCTTGATGTTCTGCGAAAATCTGTCCTAATCCATGTTCCATGTTTGGAATTACTCTATCCACCACTCCAGGGATTCAAGCAAAAGAAACATTATTTACATCAGTTATGTATGAGTATTTGAGTGGAAAGCCTTTTGGTAATGTTTTACCACTGTCTTTTATTGAGGCATTGACAGCTTGCCTTATTTCACCATCTATTTTTCTTTTTGAACGAGTGATTGCAGCAACGGAAACCGTTTGTACAGCTTCCTTCGCGGCTTCATCAGCCAATGAATTCCCTGCAACGTGAACCCCATCATGTTGATGACTTAGTGTATGGCTCACATGAGCTTTCTGTAGTTCTTTTTGTAACCAAACTACTTGTTCCCAAAGCAACTTATGCTTGATTGAGCCACCTTTTGCATCTTTGAAACCATTTTGAATCCTGTTCTGCAAGTATTTATTGTGAGATCGAACGAAATAATAGGAATCGCACACTATGAGTGTGGGAAATTCACAATCAGTATTTTCAAGTCCCATCTTAAATGCTTATAGTTCAGCTCGCTGAGCTGTACAATCGCCTAGAGAATGGGTTTATGTGACTATCGGTCTGAATTTACCATCGCACCAGCGACCTTTAACAATCGCGCATGCAGCATTATAAGCTTGTTTACCCCCATTAGCGAGTTGTGCTGATCCATCAGTATGAATTATACTTTCGTATTGTTCTAGAGGTAGAATCTCACCAGCAGAGAACATTCTTGTTCGTATTGCAGAAATTCTTGTGTTTTCAAGTATGGGTCAAAAACGTATTCAGCTTCTGTTGCAGCAAGAGAATTAACCCATTGGATCCATCTTGGATGTAATGCTTTAGCATTTGGAATGCTTGCTTTTATCACTGCCTCTAAGGCAGGTACAGGAGTATTGACCATAATGCGTTTTTCCTGTGCCAGGGCTCTGTCTTTTGCTACTGCAGTTTGAACCACTGTTAGAATGTTTTCTGTAGAGGTGAAGTTAATTTAAGCTTGTGTGTACAAGTGTGATTTATAAGCTATTGGTACTTTTTATCCTTCATTAAAGGGATGATTAGGATTACAAGGTTGCGTATGTTTACGCAGGTTTGTAAATGAGTTGTTGCTAACATATCTGTTTGCGCTGAACGCAAAATTTCTGTGTGTTTTTGAGTCCAATTATTTGTCTTAAAATCAGATTTGATTAGTTTGTAGAGAAGTTTGACCCTTTCTGCGTAATTTAGAATGTAAGGTCTTCCGAAATTTAGGAAACTAGAATTGACTGTAAGTTTTTCAGCGTCTTTGGAGGCTGGAGCAGCGCACATTTCTCTAGAAAGTTTGCTGCCAGGCTTTTGCCTTCACTTTAAAGTATCCTAGAAAAAGGACGTTGAGGTCGGCAATGCTTGATTTTTTTAATTTTAATTTATACCCTTCAGATGCGAAGCCCAGTATTATGGTGTTCAAGTGCCTATCCAAATCATCATCTGTCAGATAGATGTCATCGACATAAGATAATGCCTCAATATTGTATGTTTGTAGTAACTCTGTTACTCTGGCTGAAAATAACCCTGGACTATTCTTGAATCCCTGGGGGAGACGACAGAATTGCCAATGTGTCCCCATTATTGAGAAAGAGGACAAATACCTACTTTCTGGTGCAATATTTTGGCAAAAGAAACCGTTAGAAATGTCTAGTGTTGTTTTGTATTTTTTCTGCATAATGTTATTAATTAGTGCTGCACTGTGTGCATTTTGTACTGCAAAAGTTTTGCAACAGGAGTTTAAATGTCTGTAGTCCAAAACTAGACGATATGTATTGTCCGGTTTGGAGACAGGAAACAAAGGATTGTTCATGGACAAGGTGCATGTTTCAATCACCCCTTGGTATTCAAGTTGATCTAGGATCTCCCTGACTTGTTTTTTTTAGCTTCTTGCTTTACTGGGTACTGCCTTTGTGCAGTTGGTTGAGTTTTTAACTGTATTTTATGGTGAGGGGAATCCTCATCCCATACTACATGATGTTTATATAATGCAGTGGTCTGGGCTACAGCCCATTTTCTGTCATCGGTGTATTTTAAATTAATTGGAATCTGATTGGAGAAGGCTGGCATAATGATGTCTTTGCCATGTGAGCACTCCCTGACAAATTGAAGTGGCCAGTCTTTTTTCAGCTAAAAGAATGTCATAACCCTTAGAGATGATCAAAGAAAAGTGAGCAACCCAGATAAACCTTTGAGGGCTTGGGTAATTGAGTAGAGGGGTAAAGTTGCCTTCAAGGGATATGATTTGATTTAGAAACAATTAATTAATAGGACTTCATTTAGGAGGAGAAATCAATTATCCTCATGTGCAATTAATACATCAACATATAAAAAGTCTAATTTCTTGAATCACATTTAACATACAAAACATATAAATACATGGGTGTATCAATTAATTTTGTCAAATCATGATGGTCATGTAACTGTAAACATTTATGTTTCAGATTACAGTACAGCTCTCAGCAGTGTATAATTGACATCAGTCCTGAGGATGGTCTCGATAACTGTGCTTTAGGAGACCGAAACGTCGACACTCATCTTATCCCTGCAGTGTTTGATTCATTTTGTTTTGGGATAGATGCTCTTTTAGGTTTTGCTGTGTCATTTATTAGTTTATCAGTATTATTTATGTACCTGCATTTCCTTCCCTGCTTTTTTGAACTATTGCTGATCCAAGAACTTTTGATAAAATTCATTTTCTATATACACCTTTGTGTTTTGTTGTTTATATGTTTTGTATGTTAAATGTGATTCAAGAAATTAGACTTTTTATATGTTGATGTATTAATTGCACATGAGGATAATTGATTTCTCCTCCTAAATGAAGCCCCATAACCCTTAGAGAGCTTCTCCCAAAAGAGTGCTCTTATTTTTTTATTTATATCCCCCTCCATCTGGAGTGTTACTTCATATAACTTATGGGATACACGAACCCTAGTATCTGCAGTTTTAACTTGAATGTACTCATTCAAGTCCACTGTCTCCAGATGATCCTTCAAGATCTTGCGAGCTAGGGTTACTTCTGCTGCGCTCTCCAGCATTGTCTGAGCCCACTCCCCGTTCTTGAGTTGTGTCCTCAAGATCCTCTTCATGTCTGATTTTTCAACCTGCTACCTTCTTTTTGGTGAATTGGGTTTTCTTCTTTTTTGGAACGTGTTGATTGTCCTTGGATTTCACACATTCTTCTTTTTGTTCTGACCGTCCTCTTCTTTCCAATTTCTGCGAGGAAGTCTGAAAGGTATGAGAGGAACGTGTACTAATGAAGAGTTCTCCGAAGTACAATTTAAGGCCTAGAGGGGGAGAGGAAAAAACAACCAAAATACGAAAGTACCTCTAATCAGACCTGTATGATTTCATTAATTGATTAAATCACAACATATTTCACAGAGGATGCAATGTAAAGGAAAAGACTTTTATTTTATTTAAACATGTTATTTTTTTACTTTTCCATTTTTTCTTTTTTTGTCATATTTAGTATACATTCATTTCTTTATATAAAAAAGGATTTTATCAACATTTTATATGGACCAATCTATGTGACATATGTTTTGTAAGGAAACTCTTTTTTTGAAAAGAACCCCATAAAGTCACCATAAGTTCATACCATTCATTCCATCATACATACTACTTCACTCACTGCCACAGCCTATAACAACACTAAACATACAACAATGTATGTATGTTTCTCGCAGGAGCATAGCAAGTGTAGCATATCCTCTTGTGTAACGCCACATAGCCTGCATAGCGTGCCTGCTTTCTCTTTTGACCAATGTGGAAAATGCTGAATGCAGGGTAGCAGACCTAACCGGTACCTTAGGAAGCATATTTTGGTGGTTTTGGTTTGGTTTGGGTTTTGGCGTAGCCCAAGCCGAGATAGTTCTGAGGAGCTATTGCCGAATACGAGTTTAGAATCATCCAAGCGTGCATTCTTTTAGAGAAGTCAGCTTTGTCTTGAACCCATGACAGTTGTTTGATTGACTTCTTGACCAAATTTTTGAGCGTTATGTGATTTGTGGGGGTGGTCCAGAGCTGTTTCAACCTAGTGTTTACAAGACTGTTTGCCAAATACTTGGCTGCTGGTGAGGTTGGATGTTGCTCTAGCTCCCTCCATAGATAGTCGTTCAGTGTTCCTTGTGCGGATTTCCTCACTTTATCCCATGCACAAATGTAGGCCCCCTGTCTTGCCAGGAGCTGTCGTTGGATGCCAAACTCCAGCCTAATCTGTGATGGAGAGGTTCGCTTGGGAAGACTGAAAATGATTCTATATGTAGCTGTAGTCGTGGTATCAAGTGTTGTTGCGTCTCTGCCTCGCTGCACCTCGCTCCCGTAGGTAAGAGTTGGCAACAATTTGGCACGGATAACTTGTGTCAAAGGTTTTAGGGAAGGGCCAGAAAGTTTATTGTTGAGTGCTTTTAAAGAGATTGCCAGTGCGAGTCCTTTTCCTCTGATGCTTGATCTTTGCACACTGAATCGACCACCATTGTCAATCTTCACGCCTAAGTATTTGTATGTCGACGTATCTTTGATGCGAGAGTTGTTCCAGAACCACGAGAGGGATTTCTTTTTACTTTTGCTAATCGTCATCGTTTGGGTTTTCTCAAGGTTTATTGTTAGATCGTTTGACATGGAGTAGCTCTGCGTCGTATTCACAAGGTTTTGCAGCCCTACCTTGGTGTGACTTATTAGGACTTTATCGTTAGCGTATAAGAGACATGGTAGGTGCAGCCCTCCTAATTTCGGAGCATGGGAGTTACAGTTGTTCAAGATTGGTACCAGGTCACCTAGGTACAGGTTGAACAGAGTGGGGGCCAGGACGCAGCCCTGCTTGAGGCCCTTGTTGGTCTGTATGCGCCTCGACAGCAATGAGCCGTCCCCCACCTTTATCTGAACCCAAGTCTCCGTATGCAGATTTATCAGCAAGTCCAACAGTGGTTTTGAGATCCCCCAGCCATTTAGTTTTGACCATAAGATGTTCCGGTTGATGTGGTCAAAAGCAACTTTGTAATCTATGTAACAGAAGTGTATGGGCATTTTTTTTGTTTCTGCCTTGTCTATTAGCAAGCCCATAGTTAGGATGTTAGTCATTGTGCCCACTGATTTGACAACGCCTGTCTGATTGACCGGTCTTAAAGATTTCTTTGTGGCCCATGCCTGTAGCTCCTCCAGCAATATGCCTGCGAAGTACTTCGCCTCATTGTCAATTAGGGCCACTAGTCGGTAGTTTTGTGGGTGGGCCCTGTCGCCTCCCTTATATATTGGGGCGATGATAGAGTCCTTCCAGGAGCCTGGCAAGATGTTGAAGTTCCTGATCTCCAGGAAAAGGGGTTCAAGTGCTGCTGCCCAGCTATCCGCATCTTGTTTGTAAAGGATTGGCGGGATCCCGTTTGGTCCCGGGGCCCCTTCCCTTCTGCCTTTTTTGATTTGGCGTTTGATATTATGTTGCAGTTTTGGGAGATTGATTTGTTCATGACTGTCTTTGGTATTTTTGTGCAGTTGCGTTGGTTTTGCGTTATCTGCTTTGTGGTCTGTTGTCATTTTGGTCTTTGATAGGTCTTGGTTATTGGGCAGGTCTTGATTGAAATGATTGCCAAGGTAGAATGCCCATGTTTCCTCTGTGATGTTAGATGAAACCCCGATATTTGCTATTCGTGTAAGGGAATTAATGGTTTTCCAGAACCTTGCCCCGTCGTTCTGTTTGATGTCTGAGTTGAGTCTTGCCCACAAGTTGTCCTCCATTGTTTTGTTTGCTTCCCATTTCAGCTTTTTTAATGATGTTTTCAGTATTCGTAGATGGATTTGCTTTTTCCTTGGGTTCCTGCTGTATTTCTTTCATTAGACGATAAATCGATGTTTTTTTTTCCTTAATTTTTTCTCTGTACTCTCGAGACAGGTTATCCATTTTGCTGGGCTTTGCATGTGGGTTAGGCATCGAAGCATAGTTGGACAAGGTTTTTGTAAATTGTTCCCATTTCATGATTTCATTTGAACCACTGCGCTCCGCGAAGTGCTGTTTTGCCCTTTCTATTAAGATTTCGCCCATCGCTGCCGAGTATTTCATTTTTTTTTAAATTGACTGTATGAATCGTCTCTTTTGGTGCATTTGATCGCTCTAGTAAGGGTCTCGCAATGTCCAGACCAATTTCTTGAGGGCAGTGATCACTGTCTGTTTTTTGCCTATTCGGAACAAGGTTATGTAGTGAAAGAGGGGTAATGAGATAAAGGTGTAATCTATTATACTGCCTACTCTTGTTGAATGAAAAGTTGGAGCTGGCGGGCTGTTACCTACGAGCCTGCCATTTAGAGCTTCTACTTCTACGTTCCGAAACGCCACCTCCGATCAGCCAGCCACGCCCTCGCCGCCGTCCCCCGCATCCGAAGAGCGACAACAGGAGGAAGGTCCTTCTCCTACCTCGCCGCCAAGACCTGGAACTCTCTCCCGACCGACCTGCGCCTGACCCAAGACCACCTTTCCTTCAGGAAGAAGCTGAAGACCTGGCTATTCGAGCAGTAACGGCAACCCCCCCCAAGCGCCTTGAGACCCTACGGGTAAGTAGTGCGCTCTATAAATGCCTTTGATTGATTGATTGATTGATTGATTGATTGATTGATAGAGCTCTGATATTAAAATGTTCTAGTTCTTCAATTTTGTTTGTTTAGGTGTTTGTAGCTTCCCTTGCAGCGGTATGTCCCATGTTGCGTTTTAAACTATGGTTGCCTCTTCTTGTGAAGTGCCCATGAGGTTGAGATTAAAATCCCCTGTAAAAACCAGGTTTGTTGTTGGTCTTCCCATGATGCATTCCTCCAAGAAATTGTATAGTTCCTTTGCTGCTTTCTTTTTCCTTTTGGGGTGGATATAGGCATTAATCAGGATGCAGTCAGTGTCGGCTTTACCTGAGCCCGGCGCTGCTAAAAGCAGCTTAACTGCCAGGGCTGCTGCCGAAGAGGGCCCGGTTTCTTCTACCGTTACAAAACTTGTAGTTGCTACATATGTTGCTAGTCCGCCTTTCAGGTGCCCATAATTAGCAGTCTTTTCGGCGCTTGAGAAGAAGCGTAGGTACCCCTGGAGATGTGGAGGTTCCGCGAGCCAAGTTTCCTGTAAGGCCACTATGTCGAACGATCTTATATAATCTATGAATTCTAGATCTAAGATTTTAGTAGCTAGGCCATTAATGTTCCACGAGCAAATGCACAGTTGGTCCTGCTTGTACTCCCGTGGGTTTTTTGGCTTTTTTGTCAATTATTGTTTTTTATGGTTCTCACGATCCATCTTTGATCTGGCAGCTCAGTTGGAGCTACCCTATCGGCTCCTATCCAACGAGTGTTTTCGATATGGTCATCTTTGCCTGTTCCACAAGGCCCTGCCACACCTCTGAGAACGGAGGTTCTGAGGCTGCTTGCATTTTCCCTCGACTCCGGCTTAGCTCCTGGATTTAGTATTTCCGGGTATCCTGGCTTTATGTATGGTTTTATCGTGATGCCCCAGGTTTTAAATACCTCAGCTTCAGATAGAATTTTCTGCGATGTTGCTCCAGAGGCCCAGGTCGCCTTCGTTGCTTCCCTACCCGTGCATTCTTCATCTATGAATTCGATTGAAATCAGGTCTGAGCTTGCCATGTCTGCCAGGGAAGGGATTTGGGATAGCAGCCGTAGTATATTGCCTCTGTTAAGTATGCCGTGTCTTCCTTTGGAGATGAAATCTGGGTTAAACCATATGGCATCTGGAGCTTTCCCTTGATCATTTGTAGCCCAGCTTCCTTTGTAGGTGTTGGTTGATGATTTCAAGTCCGCACATTGTATTGGTCTTGCTTTTGCTTGATATGTATCGATATTGGTTGCCACGCCCGGAGCTTGGTCGTGAGCGCGCTGATCAAAGGCAGGAAATTCGGATTTTTTGTGGTTCTCCCCGTCCCACAGGTGGCGTTGCGTGTTGTCTGACAGGTTTACGGGTGCTGAATCTGGTGTTGTATGATCTGTCCATATATGAATTGGCGCGGTTGCTTGGGTGATGGCGATTAGTTGGCTATTCGTCAATCCTGTGACATGACTTTGGTTAGAGATCCCCGACTTATTCCCATCCCTTGTACCCCTTGCACCCACGGTTGTTCCTTGTTTTATATTTTGCGTGGGATTGGAACTGGGCTTCGTGTTGTTTTTTAGCGCCCTTGACAGGTCAAGATTGGTAGGCGTTGTGCTGTTCCCAGATGGTTGGGGACATAAGGATTTAAAATTGCTATGGAGAAGAGGGGCTTCTTGTTCTTCGTATTTGATGGTGACTGGTTTTTCCAAGCGCACAGTTGTGTGTCCCCTTTTGTTGGAAGTTTGATTTGAGGTTATTTCTTCCCCTGGGGTTTTGGGTGTTCTTGTCTCTCCCCCAGGTTGGGGGGGAATTTGCTCTGTAGCAGTAGCTCGCCCAAAAAGTTGCGTGAATCCTTCACGTTTTGAGCAAAGTTTATATTTCCTGCCTTTGCGTTTTTTTGCTCGCCTCTGTTTGGCGTTCATTTTTAAATCTGTATTGTCTTCGTCCATGGTATCCGTTAGTAAGGGGACCGTTGGTCCGGTTTCGTTGGCCTCGATCCTTTTTGGTACATTATACTTTTTAGGATGACCTTGTGTGCCTGTGCCCGGCAGTTCAGTATTTGTTGCGGTTTCTAATTCTACACCAGGTGTTCCTATTTCAATAACCTCTGTTTGTTTGAAGAGAACAGTTTTGGTGTCATTTGTTGTTGGATGTCCTTGTGTGTCCATGCCCGGTGTGCAGTTTTGCTGAGCAGGTCTTTTGAGCTGTGTGCACAGGTCGGTCAGTAATGTTGGAAGAGTAGATAATTTATCGACGATTGGGCCACATCCGCACCCACTGCTGATGGTCCTATTGGCGTCTTTAAGATGATCAAGTTTGCTTTGGAGAAGCGTGTTAAGTGTGCCCAGTTTCCCATCTATGGCAACCACAAACAAAGGTAATGTATCTAATAACGTTAATTGAATGTCCATTTTCTCCGATTGGTAGTGAAGGGCTTCCACCAGGAGTTGTACTGTGTTTAGAAGGCCGGGCCAGGCACTTTCCTGCCTAGTATGTTTTGGGGTTTCTTCTTGACTTTCTGGTGGACCCTTACAGTTTTGTTCCCCCTCTAGCGTGCCTGCTTCCGCTGGATGATCCTGGCGGCCATCAGTTGTCGTGGTCCTTATGTCTGAGGCCATCCTGCTTCTGCTGTGGTCTTGGGAATATGCAGCGATGAGGTCTTCCCATTCTTCCTTCCCCAGATAAGAGGATATTTCTATCAACTCTGAAGCTGGGCTCGCTTGCCTATCTTTTTGTTTTGTATCCTCGCCGTCCACTTTTCTCCTGTCTCTTGTTCTTTGTCTGAAGTGCCAAGGGCTGCCAGGGATAGATCCTTCTCATTAACACCCTCCTTGTTATTGGTTTCTCTGGTGCAGCTTATAGCCTCAGGGCTTCTTTCTTTAATCATACTGTTGCTCTCGGCGTTGTCGCAGGTTTTAATGTTACTGTTATCTGGTGTTCCTGATAACATATCGTTTGCATTGTTTGGCCGATGTACTTGGATTAGGTTGGCGTCTATGATCAATTTCCTTCCGGCTGTGGACCCTGCCAATGCGGTAATTTCCCCTGACCGGCATTTATTGCTCTGGGGGGGTTGATGTTGTTTGAGGTGAGATTTTAGGTATAGAGCTGGGGTTTACATTGCTGTTATCATTAGCCTTTGAGGGCTGTGTGCCGCTGAACTGATAGGGCTGTGAGAGCTGAGATGGTTCGAGAGGTGATTGTAAACCGGATACTTCTTTGATCTTAGAAAATAAGGTGTCCCCCGCATTTTTTAGAAAGCAAAACTTTGTGTAGATTTTAGGTTGAAACGAGGTTTGGCAGGTTTTGTTTTAATGCTCCTCTCTGTTTTGGCCGTATAGTATGAATTGTTTGAAGCGGATTTGTCCAATGATATGTCGATTAGGGAGCTCTGTGTCGTGGGATTAAATTTGGCTGGCGAGATCTCTTTAGTTTCCTCAAGCGACTTTGCTGTTTGTTTGCGTTTTTTTCTTAATCCTCCTTTGCTCGTTGGGCCTCCTCGCACCCGTCCTGACCTCATTTTGAGCCTGTCAGGCCCTGAGTTTGCAAGGTGTAGAGGATTGACCAGGGGATGGCAAGCGAAATTGAGTGGGCAATGGCCTTAATGCGATCTGTTGGCGCTGTTAGCGCAATTTCCCAGCTGTGATCCTTGTGGTCCCTGTGTGGCTGACAGTGCAGGCAGGCACACGACGCACAGTAGGTACGGCTGGGGTGAGACTGATAAGTGGTCCTTATAGCTGTTTTCCTTGCACAACAATAGGCCCCCCTACAGAGAGGGAAGGTACTACAGCTTGCCTTCCAGACTTGGATGTCGCCACGTAGGGTTACGGGTAACCAATGGAGCTCAAATTTCCTCTAGTGCATTAGTGCTTTAGTGGTTACCGGAAGATTTGGGCGCCGCTTCTCACGCCCCCTGACTTGCAGGTTTCCCGACTCCCCAGCCTGTCTGCCTGCTCCCCTCCCTGCCCTTTCCAGCTCACAGACGCCGGGAGAGCACCAGGAGCCCACCTGCCACCAATACGGAGAGCTGCAGCAGAGTTGGAACAGGACAGCAAGGCGGGCAACGAGCAGGCAAGACGGGCAAGTGGGTGGAAGCAACGGCAGCAGCCGTCGGGGATTAGCCGGTTAACAAGCGGTTAAGTGCAGATTGATGGCGGAGACAAAGATCCAGCTAAATTAGCAGTGGATTCTGCAGTAGACTCTGCAGTAGTTCGAGCTCACCTCAGGCTGGCTGGCTGGTTGGCTGGCTGGCGATGAAGGCGCTGAAGGCTGGAGACGGCAGAAGCTGGAGAAGGGAGACGGCTAGCTCTCAGCCCCTCTCAAGCCCCACTCTCCGTTGTCTTCTCCCCGGGTGCTGTGCTATGCGACTCGCTCCACTGTGAGGCGAAAGGCAGGGGCGAGCCAGAGGCGGGATCAGGGGCGAGCGGCTTTACACTTCGGCCGCTATGCCGCTTTGCCGCTGTGCCGCTTTGCTCCCGGCTTCTTGGCCCAGCCGCTTGTTTCCCCACTCCGCACCGCAACCAGAATCCGCCGATCGGGAGGAAGGCAGGCGGGACGGTTTCGGCGGTATCTGCGGTCTCTGCGGTCTCTGTGGGCGGCGGGCGGGCGGCGTGCGGCGGGCGGCTCTCGGCTCGTGTGTCAACTGACAGCAGCTGCTATCGGCAACAGGCAACAGGCAAAACACGGGAACTGGAACATCCGAACAGAGATGCTCTTGGTAAGTTAATGGTGTTTCAACATCCTCGAAAGGAGTGTATTTCGTTGGAGGTTCCTCTACTTTGTAGAAGTAAAACACATGTATCAAAGGATTTGCTTCAGGGAAGACAATCCATGAATAGAATACCTCTGTCTGCCCATATTCATGTGCCTTTATAACAGAAATTACCCTACCACCTCTTGATGATAGGCCTTTTGTTTTAAGCTTTATAGTGATGGTTTTTCCCAAAATTTCCAGGATGATTATAGCATCCGCGTTGTCTTCATTAAAACCTGTAACATCTAAGCCTGGTTGCGCTGCAGCTGCTGCAGCTCCACCGTTTTCGGGGTTACTCATTTTGTTGACTGAAAGTTTGCACAGCAAGTTTCAAAGAAACAATATTTTGAAACACTGTATCCTTCAACGTTGAATAAACCAAATCTAATACATAGGATTCTCGTCCTGCTCAGTTAAGGCGGATATTATCCTTTTACCCACTCCAGCTGTCTATTGCAGTATTTACAGGAAAAATGGGTCTCTGAGAAAAGCACGACTTAGTTACTTTAGTATCTAGCATTAAATTAGTGCCTTACCAAACGTTGGGCGCTATGTAGTGTAGTTCCTATATTCCCAATAGACTCTGCGCATTGGAATAATATATCCTATAGTTTAGACGTAGGACTGAGGTCGACTAGGTCTCTATCGAATATATTAGACTTAATAGTGAGTGCCAGCTAGCTCAGAGGTCACTAGAAACTTTCTTGAATAAACAAGACGGGATTAGTTTCTGACAACCGCATAAACATCACAACTTTGTTTCCCAAGAATAAGAAATGTATCTCTTGAGTCGCGGTAACAATAGATAAGAATTTCACTCAGTCAATCGTGCATGCTTCGTTTCTACAGAGGTGCAGAGAAATAGAGAGACGGGCGTCTTTCAATAAAAGGGTTTATTGAACAGTCTTCTTTCTCAAGCACAAGAAATAAACTTCTCAATCGTAATGCAGGCTGCAAAGTATAATGCATACAGCGAGAACAATGGTATAAAATAATATTGTAAGAGCATTGTATGGTTTTCTAAGCCATATAAAAATACATACATAAATAACAATGTGTGTTCATATATATGTATATATATATTCACTGAAAAAACCATAGGTTATAGACCATATATAGTTAGGAATTAGCATTTACAAAACCTTGAAAATTCACTGAAAAAACCATAGGTTATAGACCATATATAGTTAGGAATTAGCATTTACAAAACCTTATTTTACTCACACAAAACCATTGAAATTCCATATATAGTTAGTTGCACTAACTATATATCGCGCACCCGCAATCCACTGCTGATGATGTCACATATTACATCATTCATGACATGGTCAGTGACATCACTGATGACATCACTGATGACATCTCAAATGACATCACTGATGACATCACTGATGACATCACTGATGACAACATCCAGTGACTGTATGTTTCTGTAAAGTTAAAATGTGTCTTACATATTGAAGAATGAGTGGAAGTATAAGTGTCTGGACAAAGGATTTAGTAGGTGCATGACTGAATGTATGAGTGAGTGATTAAATGTGTCTCACTGAGTGCATGGGTTAGTGACTAAACTGTCTTAATTTGTGCATCATTATGTCTGTTGTTCTGTAAACTGCTGCATGTGTTGATCAGTAGCTATATGATTAACTATATGGGTTAC
Organism: Lissotriton helveticus; assembly: GCF_964261635.1. Classification (NCBI taxonomy): domain Eukaryota; kingdom Metazoa; phylum Chordata; class Amphibia; order Caudata; family Salamandridae; genus Lissotriton; species Lissotriton helveticus. The sequence goes on from NC_136068.1 coordinate 1,793,731,782, forward strand.
TGATTGATTGTCCAAGTATTTGTATGGGAGACTGAGTGTGTGTGTGGCTGGCTGGGAGGTGTGTGACGCTGTGCATATCAATGTGTACTTGTATCAGTGATTGTATAAGAGAGTAAAGTATGTGTTAGTATATGTGTGAAAAGTATGGTGTTCTGTGTTTAACTATAGATGAGGAAATCGAAGTGTGATTGATTCTTCACAGGACTGACTAGGTGTATGAGTGCATATCATAGTGTTCTAATAATAACTGACTGTATGTATGAGTAATTGTATGGGTGAATGAGTGAATGTGTGTGTAGACGTACGAATCAGTGAGTGCGTATGTAGTAACTGGTATTGGTGTGTCATGATGTCATCAGTGATGTCATTTGAGATGTCATCAGTGATGTCATTTCAGATGTCATTAGTGATCTCATCAGTGATGTCACTGAAGTATGGTGTTCTGTGTTTAACTGTATAGATGAAGAAATGGAAGTGTGATTGATTCTTTACAGGACTGACTTGGTGTGTGAGTAACTCCATGGATGAGTGGCAGTGTGTGACTGTCTGCATAGGTGTATGAGTGCATATGATAGTGTTGTAATAATGAGTGACTGTATGTATGAGTGATTGTATGGGTGAATGAGTGAATGTGTGTGTAGACGTAGGAATCAGTGAGTGCGTATGTAGTAACTGGTATTGGTGTGTCATGATGTCATCAGTGATGTCATTTGAGATGTCATCAGTGATGTCATCAGTGATGTCATTTGAGATGTCATCAGTGATGTCATCAGTGATGTCATCAGTGATGTCACTGACCATGTCATGAATGATGTAATATGTGACATCATCAGCAGTGGATTGCGGGTGCGCGATATATAGTTAGTGCAACTAACTATATATGGAATTTCAATGGTTTTGTGTGAGTAAAATAAGGTTTTGTAAATGCTAATTCCTAACTATATATGGTCTATAACCTATGGTTTTTTCAGTGAATTTTCAAGGTTTTGTAAATGCTAATTCCTAACTATATATGGTCTATAACCTATGGTTTTTTCAGTGAATTTCATTGGTTTTTTAACAGCTAATATCTGTAGCTGTAAAATGTAGTCTTCTTTAAATCCAAAAATATATTTTATATGTTTATTAATAACTTTTTTTTTAAATATTTTTTTTTCTTCGTTCCCGCTTCGCGAATCGGGAAGCTTCCCGTTAGCTGACCTTGATGCCGCGAAATAGACCGCGAGCCGGTAAACGTTTCTTTACCGCAACTGCCGCGTTAGAAAACAACATCGTGACGCCTCCCGTCCGCATGACGTTTCGCGTTGTCGCGTGATACGTCATATGACGTGCTACGTTAGCGAACTCGTACGCTTACCGAGTCGCAAAGCACAGGTTTCTGGAAGCAAACCGGGAGGCCCTGCAAAGTGCGTAACGTAAACACAGCAGGTCATGTGACTTGGTAATAACACTTTTCATTGGTTCATTTCACTTTCGGTTTCCTAATGATGTAAGACTAGGTCATATGATCTAAAATGAACACTTTTCATTGGTTGAGAACTATTTTTTTTCCCAAATGGTGAAAATCCCTCCTTCTTTCCTCACTCTGACTTTCATCATTGTGAGAGAAAGACCCTTTGTTACCAGTGAGCAATGGCTTCTTTACTAGCTTCAGCTGGTGCTTCCCCACCACCTCCACCACATCCAAGGAAGAGTGGACCACCTGCTAAAGTTATAATTCAGCAAGAAGAGGAAGAAGAGGAACAGGACGACCTAGATAATCTCCCTATTATGGCCAGAAGATCTGTTGTACCGGAAGTAACGGGACCAGAGGGCAGGGAGTTGGTGCCAAATATACAAACGAGATTTCGTGAAGTAAAACAAGTCTGCGTACATTGCAGTGGATTCATTTGCTACGGAGAAAGTAGCATCACTCTGATCAACAGAGCTATTGACAATCATGCTCATGTTTGTCCGAAACTCCCCAAACAATAAATTCTTTTTTTTTGTTTTCTTGCTCCTGTTGAGCCCTTTACAATGAATCGTTTTCGTTGCCCCCTCCGAAAAAAAATACAAAAAAAATATAAAACTGTTCAGAAAAATTCAAAAAAAGTAAAAAAATGTTCAGAAAAATAATAAAAAAAATATAAAACAACAAAAACAATTTAAAAAAAAGTTCTTTTCAGAACTACCTCCCCGTTATTAAAAAATTGGTACAATATTTGCAACTGTGCCAACCTCTATTTCTCTTAGTTCGCTTCCCAGTTCGCTCCCCGGTACGCGAACCGGAAGCGAACCAAAATTTTTTTTTTTTAAAAAAGAACAGTAAGCATAAGGGAAGGAAACAGACAGTTATGTTAAAAGAAAGACAGCTATAGGGGAGTAAACTAGAGATACTATTACCCGTAATCCACTGCTGATGATGTCACATATTACATCATTCATGACATGCTCAGTGACATCATCAGCAGAGGATTGCGGGTAACAGTATCCCTAGTTTATTCCCTATAGCTGTGTTTCTTTTAACATAACTGTCTGTTTCCTTCCCTTATACTTACTGTTCTTTTTAAAAAAAATTTTTTAGATCAGTCAGAAACAGTGAAAGTAATGAAATATAAAAGACTACGTAGAATATGAGCACTGTATGCAACAACTTTGACACTTACAGAAGCCTCACCTTCTCCATGCCTCCTACACAGTTCTACATGTACATCATAAATGCAAACAGAACAGAATTAATTATACATGTTAAATGGTTTATTTTTGCTGTTCTCAGAATGTATCAAATTTCACTAAAACAGTGACTTGAAGGTATTCATCATATAACAGCGGGGAAAAAAAAACACAATCAAAATGATTGTGTTTAAAAAACCCATACAACATTACAAATCAGAATTCAGAACTCCTTAAAGTTAACTTACTTTCCATGACGGCCAAGGATGTCCTATGAACAGCTTACACTCTGTTGTGCTGTTATTACTTTCAACCCGCCACTTTCTGAAAGAAAACCTCCATCGTTTTCAAAAACATGTTACATACAATAAATGACTTCTTGCTCTCTACCACAAGTTTCCACAAGGCCAAATCTTGTCAGAGCCATGTATAACTCTTGGATTTCTTGTTAGCCAATCCCGTCTTTTCGCATTTCCGCAACTTTCAGAATTAAAATGTTGAAGATCATTTACACAATCCTGGACTAGTAATATCTTCCCCTTCTTGCTCAATCATGTTCTACATTTCCTATCACACTGATACTGCTTACTATGAAGCAGACTTACACTACCTTTATGACTAGTACAATTATTTAATTCTCTACATCACTTTTAATCACAAAGCAATGTAAAACAGTAGACAGCATTGCAGACTTACATTCCCTCTACTCCATGTTTTGATTGGCTGCTTCAATTAGCTTATAAAAAGAAATAGTTTTTCTGAACTCATTCAAAGTGCACGTATTTCTCAATAACGTCCAGTGTTATGGTAAAAAGTTATGTCTCTGTACTACACTTATCCTCAAGGCCAAATAGTGTAGGAGCCATGAGAACTTCTTGAAATTCCTCAGAGCACATCCCGAGATTCTTTCCCTAAAATTTTGGTTTTAAAAACACCAGGTAAGAGTTTTTAAGGTCATATGGCAATTTTTTTTTGAAAATTAAAACAGAATCATTGCAGAATGACCAGCCATTTCTACACTTTAAATAAGCTGTATAATGTCCTGATGTTATTGAAGGACCATCATGATATATAATTGCTACAGTTACAAAAGTCCTTCCTGATATTGACAACTGTGAAGCCACAACATTTTTAATTAAAGTTGTCAATTTTGTTCCATCAGGCCTACATCGTTGGAACATTAAAATGACATACTGGCCATATGTTCGTATAAATAATGTGGACATCATTTGAGATTTACATTGCCTACACTCCATATTGTGATCAGCTGCTTTTACTAGCTTATTAAAAGAGACTGATTTACTGTCTGGCAAAGTTAAATATATAAATCTTTCTGAGTCTACACTAGTACTACTTGATACCCTACAGTTCTCGCAGTCATGCTGCCATTGATAAGAAAGCCCAAACAGGTGATCTACATCTACACCTTCAGCATGCAATACATCAAGCATATACATTAAAAACTCCTGACAATCTTGCTGACTATTTTGAGAGAATTGCGTTTGGCCTGAACATCTGTCTAACAGATTTCGAATTTCAGACACACTTTCTATGTTTGTTCTATCAGTGCTACATTTCTCTAACACAGAATTTAACAAACTGCAAAATCTTTGATCAGAATTGACCACAATCTCTTCTTTTACATTTTGTAGAGAAAACAAAACATTAACCACTACATTAGCATAGCAGTTGACACCAGAACTGTTTTCAAATTGAAAACCAACAACATCTTCAACAGAATCCTTTTTGTTTCTGCTTATAATTTCAGGTTCATCGACTTTTCGTCTTTTTGCTACAACCTCCCCAGTATTGGTCACATTTCTTCGTTTCCGGCCTACCACACGTTTCTCAAACAAAGGATACTGAGGCAAATGTGGCGCATACTCTCTTCTCAACCTATTGTATTCCTTAACACAATCTAGATCCGCACAAATGTTTGTGACATCACACTCAATCAAGTACAATCCCGATAAAGTCCTAACTCGTGACAATGCCACATATGCCATACCCTCCTTGAACACAGAACTGCCAATATTCACCAATGCACAGTCTACACTTAAACCTTGCGATTTATGGATTGTCACCGCATATGCCAAGCAAACAGGAAACTGCTTACGACGAACATATAAGTCTTTTACAAGCAAAAATCTAGCAGAACAACGAGCAATTAGCTGTACTTCCTCAATGCCATCAAATTTAATTTTTAAAAATTCAATTCCATCTCTATTTCTGTATTTCACAAAATCAACAACATTACCCATTGATCCATTTACCAGACCTCTTTCAACATGTAAATTCCTTCTTAAAATTATACGGCAGTTCAAGCACACATTCAGAGTCTTTTCAAAACCCGCAGTTTTAGATATACTCTTCTCTAATGAATCCAATTTTGTTTTCAGATTCTCAGACAAAATAATTGTTGATCCCATATGCTCTACTCTGTCAATAGCTTCCAATTTCACAATCTCTTGCTTTTCTAAATGCAACATTTTGTTGTTGAATTTGGCACATTCTGCAAGAGTTGGCATCAAACATATTCCAGATTTTTTCTCAGTAACTTTCTGAAAAATATTCTCAGGCACAACATCTTCGTCTGGATATAAATTTGTCAGTAATCGTGCATGTAAAGCTTCTTTCCCATGCTCGGTCACTTTTCCAATTCTAACATCTTGTAGAATAGTCTTGTAAACTTCATCCTTTGCCTGACGCATATTTTCATGCAGTTCAGCATAATTGAAGTTTAACCATATATTGACGTTGCCAATACTCCCTAAGCACTTCCTGGTATCTTCATGCGTGAGCATTTTGAACACAGGTTGCCCTTTCACTGGTGTCAGCTGCAGAAGATCTCCGAAAACAATGATGTGTTTGCCACCAAATAACACATCATACTCTGTTTTGAGAACTTCTTGCATTCTCAAATGCACAAACGCAAGCATGACATTGGAAACCATGCTTACTTCGTCAATGATAAGAAGTTTCATTTTCCTCAAGACTCTTGAAACTTCAAAACAAGCATCTCCAGATAGCTTGTGATATTCTAATTTGTTGTCATGCTCCACTGGCAGCATCAGTAAACGATGTAAAGTAATCCCTTTAATGTTATGTGCTGCCAGTCCAGTTGGAGCGGTGACAACACAAGACAGCGATGACTCTGTCCTTTCCTGCAAATAACATGAAATTGCTTTAATAAGGAAACTTTTTCCAGTTCCCGCTTCTCCACTCACGTACAGTCGGACAGGCTTCAACGACGTACATGAGCACTCTTTCTTGTCATGACTTAATCCATGATCAATTTGCATGGTAAGTTCGTCATATATTTTCCTCTGCTCAACGTTGAGTTGTCTTTCCAACTCTTCTAAGTTAACCGCATCCTCCTGAGCATGTGCCATGGCTCTTTCCACTTCATTCATAGCAGTGGCAGCTTCATTTTCGATAAGAGGTCCTCCTAGTGGATCCTGACTCAATGAAGCAGAACTCTGACTGTCCTGAGAACTGTCTCTGGCAATCTCGGCTGCAATCGTTGCTTCCTGCTCAATTTCCACATTCAACATTTCTACATATTTGGGAAAAGCAGGACATTCTATGGTCTCCTTGGCAGCATTGAATGAGTCTTCGTAACAAAGGAAATCTCCAAGCAGTTCCTCTTCTGCACGCCAAGGCTTAAAAAGTTGCAAAAGTGCTAAATAGAAAAACTCCTTTTTTTCAGGAGATTCGCCACTCAATTTTCGATGGTTTATCAAGTGGCATTTTCTTTGCTTGACCAGACATCCCTCACTTCCTATTACAGCATACACTCCTTTCTCAGTATCTTCTTTGATGTTCCTCTTGAATATGTAATTTTGCAGAACCTCATACAGACAAACATTCTCGAGGTGACTGCTTCGATTTGGATAATATGTATCCAACATGTTGCTCTTCAAAATGTCGGTACTGTTTGGCTCCTTTTCCGCCAAATACTCAATTTCCCGCACAGGTTTCAGAACTCGATTACGCGTTGCAGCAAGACCAACACTCGCCCAAACGATACTCCTGGACTTGGCATAGAGACTTGCTGAAGACAACCGGTCAGAACATTCGTAAGCTCCGATTTCTCGATGCGACAACATCTTCAGACTGAAACTGTACAACTTCTTGCTGAGGCTCTTTTCATGGGAAATGTCCTCCCACATATCCTTCAATTCTGTCTTCTCTTTTTTGGTGATGTAAGATGTCACATACCGAGCCACAGCCATACAGTTATCAGCCACAAACTGTATATCCATGTTAGCATTCCACATGGACAAAATCACCGGGTTGTAGTCGTTGATGTACTTAGACTCTTCGTTCCTCTTCAAATTGTATGTGTTTTTAGGTGATTTCTTCATCACATTATGTCGCAGCGAAGACATCAAACTGTTCACTCTTCCTTTAGAAATCACCGATCGTGGAAAGCCGAAACGACATTTGGTGTAGAACTTGTCTTTGTTCCGGAATTTACGACGACAGTACTTTCCACATCGATGGCTTTGGAAACGTAGAACTTTTTCTCTTAGGCTTTTTTTCTCCTTTGCGTTTGGAACAGCACATGTAGAATACTGTTCTATGAAACTCATCACTGAGTCGTCTGCATCCGTTCCAAATTTAGGTGCATCCTTGATCCACAGCAACATATGTATATGAGGAGCACCTCTTGCTTGGTACTCCTTCCTCCAGAAGAAATCCAACACCTCTCCAAGAGGTGGATTCTTCTTATTCATGATGAAAGACATCATACCTTCAAATCTATGATTGAAGTACCTACATACATTGACTGGATCCAAAGAGCACAGTTCTCCGGGTGTCTTGAATTCGATGTTTTCTACGTTAGCATTTGCCTCTCGTAGAAATTCAAGTAAGTCTTCCCAGCCATACTCAGCACAGCTCAAAGTGAGGAACCATGTGGGAGTTCCTAAGTTCCTCAGCATACATTTTAAATCACCATGACGACGGTACCAGTACTCATTAGTACCACGCTGACACGCCATGAGATTAATCAGGTGAGAATCCAAAATACTGTCTTGGACATTGACTTTATCCATAAAGTCACTTGCCGAGATGTTTTGCATGTGTATACCACTTTTCAAGATGTGGTTCACTGCATATGACAGTCCAGACAGATCGCTTTCAAACAGGAGATGAAACAAATAAGGAATGCATTGTCGAAACCTAGGATCTCCTGCATACAATCGCAAAGTCCGGTATTCAGAAGCAGGAATTTGATGAGGTCGCTCATCATATCTTCCTCCCTGACCTGTTGGAAAAAGCTGTGGGAAACACCGAGCTTCCAAACTTTCCTCCCAAACACTAATGGGACTCCCTTTCGCTTGTTTCATTTGAAACAACTCAATAGCATTCCCCATGACTTCCTTGGAATGCAAAGGATGAACACTATAATGTTCATATATTTCTTCACTAGTACAGGGTTCTACTTTCTCAATTTGACCAGCACACAAATCGCTATCCTCTTCCTCACTTACTTCCTCTTCTGCAACATATACATTTTTATAGTATTTATTATATTTTTTCAAATACAATGTTGCCCTTTTGACTTTCCTAACATCTACTAAATCTTGCCATATTTTCTTATTCTTTGTCGGAACCCCATTAACTAAGATAACAAGAGGTTCCTCTTCCACTTTTTCTACTCCAATTGTGTTAATGTTTTTCTTCAAATCTAGAGGCAAATAAACAACTCTTCCCTTTAATCCTCTCTGTAAATCTGATGGAGGCAATTTCCCTGTCTTTGGCTCCATTCTTACAATAGCCTGAAAGGGATGGATACTTTGAATCAAAATAGATTCATAAGTATTTAAATCCTTCAATTCAGAAGGAATCTCAACCAATTCCAGATTATTATGAACTGCTCTAGCAGGCATCTGGTTTTGATTTAATTTGTTACAACAATAAGTACACACACGTTGATCCAATCCCAAATCAAAACAATTTTCTACCATCAAGTATGTTGTAAAATCCTTCCATTCACTATTATTTTCCCTTTCACTTTTTCCATATAAATCCACTAACTTAGTCTGATTCTTATAATAAGTGCGTCGACAACACACACAAGTGAAATTTGGCCTCTCACTTGATTTCACCTCAAACGTCGCAATTTCCCTCTGGAAATTATCTGTACTGGAAACCTGTACACTATCTTCCACATTACTCTCTTCTTCTTGGTCAATTTCAACATTCTCCTCTTTACTTCCAAAGTAACAAAACTCAATTTCTTCACATATATTCTTCACATCTATTTCAGAACCATGCAAAAGAGCAGCGCATAATTGTTTAAGCATAATTGCTGGACTCTTAGCATAATACAACATTCTAACTAATTTCCTCACTTTATTATGATGCACTGCTAGCATCCTGAAATGATGAAAAACACTCTGGCATACTCTCCTGGAAAGACAAGCCAGTGAATGACCATGCAAACCTATCACTTCTCTCACTCTGCAAGGATCTAATTCTTGCAACAACTTCATTTTCTGCTTCAAACTTTTCTTACTAAATGACCGTATAAAATCACAAAGCAAATTGATGGAATCCTGTCGTACACTGCAAATACTACTACACTTCCAGGTGTACACAGGACCCTTAGGACGTCTCCCTAAAACCTCATTACCTAACACCTCTTCTATCTCTGTTCTCACAAGTTTTTCTTTTTCAACTGGACAACCATCTTTCACTTCATAAGCTCGACCACTGGTGTCAACTGCATGCACCAAATCATTATCCTGGAAATAACTCTCCTCATTAAAAAATGCCTCAGAGCTTGAACTATGCATCCATTCTCCAGAAAAAACTTCACAAAAATTACTACGATTAACTATTCTCTTCCATCTACTATTTCTTTTGAAATCATAAATTACCTTGTTTAGCATCCTAATTCTATTGATTGTCAAAATAAATAACTTACGTTTAATTTCAAATGCCTGATCAATAACTTTCTCAACTATTTTTTTTCTCTTATAAAAAACCACTTTCTGCTGACCTTTCTTAATATTTTTTAACAAATTCCCAATTATCCTGTTGCGGAACATTCGTTTACGAATATCCCTAAACTGTTGTTTCCTTCTACTTTCATGCATAGAGTTATCTCTTACTCTAGCAGTAACATTTCTCATTGGCCTTTCCTTACCATTTGAATTCTTTCTCCTTTTCTGGACTGAAACATTTTCTGTAGTAATATTTTTTTTACTACACATATTTCTTATGACTGTTTTTCGACTCTTACCCGGTGCTTTCTTGGTGACTTGACAAATCTTTTTGTTAGAGGACTGCTGCATTATTCCATGGTCCTGCTGTCTTTGACGTTTTGCAGCCTTTCTTACTCTTTCTTTGCTAGGCATCCTAAAATCTTGAAATAATCTGCAGTTGAATCTGTGGTAAAATATAATAAAAAATGTTATTAACCACTATTACCCAACAGTAAATTAATAACAGTCATCAAAAACTTAACACACTACTTAAGTATATAATATACTGAAGCCTATCTCCAATTTTTCACTGAACAGGACTCATCTCTTCTTAACCTTGGATAAACCTCACCTACTCTGTGTCCCCTGCACATAATTAAATGTAAAGGGGCAGATTTATATTAACTAGCACATCCCCAGGGATGCACCAGTTAACGTGCACCGCTGCTCTGCCACCCACGGTGTGCCGCATTTACAATCAGATAGGACAAAGCTACATCAAAACCCTGCGCCTGCTTGAAGCAGGCATAGATCTTGACGCAGGTAGGCTGAAAGCTAAAGCAACAACTAAGTGTCGTGTGCAGAAGTTACAAAAAAGGAAAAATGGCGTTTAAACCAGTAATGAGACCATGCTAACGTAATACAGAGTAAAAATATCCAGGATCTACATCAGTTTGGGGTTCACGAACCTGGCAGGTACAAGGCACTGAGGCTTTCCACCGTGCATGTCTCATCCCAAAACATATGTTGTTTGTGAATGAAACAATTTCCCAGACCAAATGCTTTGGATTGGCTACTTCTAAAAAATTAAACACCCCTACTATCCCGGAGTTAGAGGAATATGATGGTTGGAGTAATTTTACTCGTTGTCTATTAAAGATTTACAGGCCCTACTCCGTAATTCTTCCTTTAACATTTCCAGTATAAATCCAAAAGGTTGACTGCTTTGGCAACGTGCCTTATCCACGGTTTAATAACGCTGCCTTTTGCTTTATATAAGTTTTCAAATTGTATGAAATATATACCAATAGGTCGTTATTAACCTTTAGGTAGTGGTTTTCTTCATGAAGTCTGGTCGCTTCCATACACATACAGATTTTCAAAGATGATCAAGAACTTTATCTGAATGGAGAGGAATGCACTGAGACGCCAGATCATTCACTAATGTGTAGGCACATACAGTTACACGGTTCATGCAACAAACACCGACCAAATATGGCTTGCGTGTTGCAAGGCACACCAGTTCCTGCTATCATCCCCACGTTCAAGTTCTTGGAAAATGGTAGTTATTTGATGCTCAATAATGAAGATTGTTCTGGGTTAATTAAAAGTATTCATTTTATCGTAACAGTAAATGAACGGGTTATTTGCTGCAGAAATGTTCTATTTCCTCCCACACATGAACATAGGGAGTTTTCAATCTGGCCACAAATACCAACCTTGGGAGCACATTTCAACGGCATGGCAAGAATAAGAGCTATTTTGTCTCAGAGAGAGGTGGCCTTGAGTTCGGCCCGTGAAACATTCGTGCTTCACACAGCGAACACCCGTACAGAGGTGCAGACCCTTTTAAATACAGATTCGCCTTTCCATTTCAGCAAGATGGTTCGGACTATCTCTAACGCGTCCTCCACAAGGGGCCTGGCGCACTTTTTTAAAGTTGTTACCAGTGGTCTCGTGACTTCATTTGAGAAAATCTTTGGAGTCATCCCTGCTTTCTTACATTCTATTTTTTCCACTCTGCTTCGTGGATTCCCATTTTTACTTGCATTACCAGCGGACGCTCTTGTGCTTTTTTACATTTTTAAATATGGATGTCCCTCCTGTGCAAGCTCCCGCCCTGCAGCTGCTGACACTGTTCCGCAATCGCATGCTAGAATATTATGGCACAATGCCGTTGGCGATATTAAGCACGGCATATGGATTATCTTTTCTATGCTGATGTGATTCCTTCAAATCTAAGACACTAAAGTATCGGCACGCCCTAAACCAACACAAAGAGACCTTCTTATCAAATAATATATTATGTGTATTAGGGAGGGTGAGATATAAGCAGCCGCGGGCCGTGGAGGGAGTTACGGTGGGGCAGGGATGCGGGGAGGGGGAGGGGCAGGGTGGAGCCCTCTCCACCCTGCCCCTCCCCCTCCCCGCCTCCCTGCCCCACCGTAACTCCCTCCACGGCCTGCGGCTGCTTATAAGTGTTGCTAACTCTTATTCATTTACAGCATGTTAACATACTGTCACCATTTGCTTTTTATGTACTATTGACTATGCTGGTAATTTTGCTACTGATAATATGTGTACTTGTATAATCTAAGATACTACGCCTGAGAAGACGGCATTAGTAAATAAACATTTCAAATACACATGTGTTCTTCTTAACTCCATGTTCTCGTTTCTAAGAAATATATAACGACCGACTGTTCATGAGTTCCACGTATCCTGAGGTACTATAAGTTCATATTCTGGATTGTCTAAACATTGAGAGTTTGTTATATCCAATGTGACACTGTACCTAGCTTGCTAAGGGGTTTTGATTACTAAGGTGAGTTTTGGGACACCCTAATTCGCCGAGGTTCCAATCCTCTGTCCACAGTTCTGTGTCAGAACAGAAACCCTGCGACAGGGGCACCCCTCAACCTTACTGGAGCTTCATCACACTTGCGATACAACTCCAGCAATGCGCCAACTTTACGGCACAAATACGTCACGCATCTGTGCTGTGTTTGCCCCATGATGCGCCGCATTGTAAATGCAGCACACCATAGGTGATGGAACAGCGGCACAGAATGACTAACACATCCCTGGTGATGCGCCAGTCATCATAAATCTATCCCTATGCTTCTTATCTTGTTAGAGATAAACCGCCATATGTATCATCAAAGTTTTTTGCATTTCCTAAATAGCGAACTTTAAGGAATAAATAGCGATTCTTTACCATTCCTAGTTTGCGATGACCTATTTGCTAATTACAAATTACCCATTCATTTCCATGCAGCAGGAGGCCCATAGGAATGAAGGTGCAATTTGCGATTAGCAATTACCTCATCGCAAATTACGAATTTTTCCGACGGTGCAGGGGTGTCTCAAGAACACCCTGCTGCACCCCTGAAAAAGAAATTTGGGGTCATATGGCGCACATAAATTTTGAAAACATTCCTTTACCTCAAAAACGATTTTCAACTCATAATTTGAAAACACTGCACATGGGGAAATGACTTAAAATGTCCTTAAGACACATAAAAGCATTTTTTGATTGCCTTTGCAGCATGTTTCAGTCACCTTTAACATGCCTATGTAACGGAAACATTCAAAATCTAAATTTGCCATCCACAGGTGGGAGCATATTTACAAGCAATTTGCTCCACAGACAAACTTCTTACATTGAAATGGGAAAAATAACATCAGAGACTCTCAATTACCTTATAAAGAAGCAGACACCATTATGTCCTTCTCATCAATATTAAAACCATTGCTTTTTCTCAAAAACGATTTACAAGTCATAATTTGAAAACACTCCACAGCTCCTATGCACATAAAAGCCCTGTCAGTACTAATACTTCACATTTTCTCCAATTACAATTTCTCAAAGAAACAAAATCTATTTGTGAAACACTTGAGACAAAGCAACATTTGAAAAACACAACTTTCTTCATAATTTTCTCCTTAAAGCACACTATTTTCTATCTAAAATAAAGAAATCTTTTCTCACCTTAGCAAATACTTTGAGTTTCAAAACAGTCTCAGAAACACACCAATTTGTCTTCAGCAGAGCAAAAGGTATGCACTCCAGAGTCTGCAGCTATCAAAAGCACAGAAATGCTGTAATTCTTCACACATATCTCTCATGTCACCCAATCAAAACTCTTCCCTCACTTTTTTTCAAAGCAAAACCCTTCCCCCCTCTGCCCCCTCTCTGCTTTTTCTGCATAGCAACCACCTCTTGCAAGACCTCTCACACAACAATGTTGCAATTGAACTCTGAACTCTCAGTGCACCTGCATATCCAGAGCATTCTTTCATTTAATGATTTTTTCTTCGCCACTCAAAATACATCTTTCAACGAACTCATCCATGCACACTAACTTTCTGTTTTCAGCAATCAAAATCCACCAATCACTCTTACTGCTTCATTAACACAGAAACTCCTCAGTTTTTTTCATTTTACACTCTCATTTTTTCAACTGCCATTTCATTGCCACACTTCATCTGACTGCAGCAGAACGTTCTCTCACCATGTTTTCTGTCTGGATTGTTGGACATAGTTACATCTATTGGGCTCAAAGGTACGCTGAAAACAGGAATTTACCTAACCTCAATTTACAAGATGTGGAAATTAAGTGGTTTGGCCACAGAGGATTAAAATGTCACCAATTGATACCATTGGTGAAAACCTTTATGCATTTGCCAAAACCTGACCTGTTAATTGTGCACTGTGGAGGTAATGATTTGGGCACTTTGACTGGGGTAGGTCTGGAAATGCTTTTAAAGGACACCTTTGAGCAATTGATGGCACTTTTTCCTCAGACTGCCTTGGTATATTCAAATATATGCCAAAGACAGAAATGGAGGTGGTCGAACCAATTTTGTCCACAAATTGAGAAATCGAGGAAGCATGTAAACAAATCTGTTTCAGCTTACATGAGAGACCATGGAATGGGCTCCCTGTACAACAATAACTTGCGTTACTACATGCAAGATATCTACAGAGGAGATGGAGTTCACTTCTCAGATGAGGGCAACAGAGTTTTCACTCTGAATTTAAGACTGTGCATTGGTACCTACTTATAAGTACCTAAATGTACCATAAACCCAAAAGCTCTTCTCAGAGCTACCCTACATCTGATCACTCACAATTATTATTTTACTCTAACTTTTTTCACTAATTTTCAAGAAAGTACGCTCCCCAGAACGCTTCCCGGTTCGCGAACCGGGCGCACTCCACGCAAAAAAACTAAAAAAACTGTATATATTTTTTTGCCCTGCGAGACCCTTTCAAAGCCTCCACATCAAACCTAGGGGGTCAGGGACGATCTACTATGCCCCCTTATGGTCATTTGCCCCTTCGCTTTGGCCTCCTCTTGTCTCTCGATCCTACCGAGAGACAAGATGGCGGCCGCTACGGACTGTTTGGAATGTTTACAGACGCCGAAAAACCAATCAGCTTCGCAAACCTCCGTAACGCGAAAAGTACGCGAAGCGGAGCGCTGATACAGTTATATATCTTTTTTTGAACGTTAATTTCTCAAAATCCACTGGAGCACATATATTGAGACCTAGCAAAGGCACATCGGGCTACCAGTCCCTACAATTTTGCCAAGTTTCGTGCAAATCCATTCAGCCGTTCGATTATTATTATTTTATTTTTTTTTGCCCCGCGGGGCCCTTTTAAAACCTCCACATCAAACGTAGGGGGTCAGCGAGGATCTACTATTCCCCCTTATGGTCATTTGCCCCTTCGCTTTGGCCTCCTCTTGTCTCTCGATCCTACCGAGAGACAAGATGGCGGCCGCTACCGACTGTTTGGAATGTTGACAGACGCCGGAGAACCAATCAGCTTCGCTTCACAAAGCTCCGTTGCGCGAAAAGTACGCGTCCTGGGACGCTGCCTGGTCCGCTGTTACAGATATATATCTTTTTTTAAACATTAATTTCTCAAAATCCACTGGAGCACATATATTGAGACCTACAAAAGGCACATCAGGCTACCAGTCCCTACAATTTTGCCAAGTTTCGTGCAAATCCATTCAGCCGTTCGGGCTAAAAGTGAGGCCAACCGCCCTATGGAAATTAACATGGGAAAAACGCGTTTTGGGACCCCCCTTTTTTCTCGGCCCCCCCTTGACGAACCCCCCCAAAATTTTCAGGGGCTGCTCAGAAACAAAATGTGCCATTTTCCTGAAAATTTCAGCCAATTCCGTCCACAAACGCCAAAGTTATTAGACATAGAATTTTCAAAAATCCCATAGAGAAAAAATCCTAACTATATATACCTACTGGCGACCGCCAGTAGGTAATAATATATATATATATATATATATATATATATATATATATATATATATATATATATATATATAATCAAGCAAGAGAATAAGTACGCCGCACTCTTCTCGGATCTGTTTTCAAGCGATTTATTCCAGCTCAAACAAAACTTCCTTCACCTACGCGTTTCGAACAGTAAATGTTCCTGATCACGGTAGTTACAAGTCCGTTTTTAGTTTCTGTTATTTATACCCTCATCACCACGCAGACAATTAGGAAGCATTGTGGGAGGGGTAGTTCACTCTTGGCTTGATTAAAACCATTATTGAATTCCCATCATGCGCGTTAAGCCAAATTTGAGTGTTTCTGGCAATTGTTTTTGGAAGCCGGTTTTGATTATGGCTTGACAGTTATACGGGCTGAGTGCCCTTTTTCCTTATTCTGGAACAGGGATATAAAATCTCCTGTGCTTATAATTTCGTAGCTGAGTGCTAATCAAACATGCTCAGTTGTATGGCTTGTACGTATATATGTGGGAAGTCGATGTTAACATTCTTGATTCAATCTTTATGCAGCTTTTGCAACATACATAAATCTTCAATTCTAATTTATCTCTGACAGTACAATATTAATGAATTCAGTCCAAAAATGTATAAGAGTTGCGGGCAAATCTACATTGTTCTAGCAAAGAGAGTTCTTCTCATATTTTTAGCATTTTTCATATATACAATTCATAATCATTTCACTTATTGGTAGAATTGTTCAATTGCCTTTTTGTCGAGGCTTTCATAGTACATTTGCTTATATATTTCTTTCGATGTACTTTTTTAACCGATCTGCGTGGCAGAATAATGGAATATAACGACAAAGAACTTTAACGACAAAGAAATTTAGAATGGAAACATAGGTGGAAGGCAATATAAGATTTACAGTTTATTCTTCTGATGTTGGACAGTTAATTGTCTCTTTATAAATGTACATAATAATATCCACATTTGTAAAGCGCACAATCACCCGTTAGGGTCTCTAGGCGCTGGGGGCCGTCGGGAAGATTAAGCAAGCTATTGCCCAGAGTCACATGGTGCTGGGCTAATCTGCCGCCGGTGCCGGGGATCGAACCGCGTTCCCCAGATTCCGGAGTCAGTCGCCCTGGTGGCGGCGCCACACCTCTTCCCTTATACATATAGTTCCTCATCCCCGTTCAGACCGATCGGGGCCTTTGTTTTAAATCTAATAATGAGCTTCGACTCCAGGCATCTTAATTTTTGTAGGTGATTGCCTCCCCTCTCGTTTTCCGGCACCATTGCAATCCCTGAGTATTTTACATTGTTCCAAGTTTTGTTCTTGTGTGTAGTTATATGTTTCGCCATAGCATAGGTTTGATCTTTATTTTGTATCGCTCTGATGTGTTCCAACATCCGTTTTTTAATCAAGAATGTTAACATCGACTTCCCACATATACGTACAAGCCATACGACTGAGCATGTTTGATTAGCACTCAGCTACGAAATTATAAGCACAGGAGATTTTATATCCCTGTTCCAGAATAAGGAAAAGGGCACTCAGCCCGTATAACTGTCAAGCCATAATCAAAACCGGCTTCCAAAAACAATTGCCAGAAACACTCAAATTTGGCTTAACGCGCATGATGGGAATTCGATAATGGTTTTAATCAAGCCAAGAGTGAACTACCCCTCCCACAATGCTTCCTAATTGTCTGCGTGGTGATGAGGGTATAAATAACAGAAAATAAAAACGGACTTGTAACTACCGTGATCAGGAACATTTACTGTTCGAAACGCGTAGGAGAAGGAAGTTTTGTTTGAGCTGGAATAAATCGCTTGAAAACAGATCCGAGAAGAGTGCGGCGTACTTATTCTCTTGATTGATAATAAATCACGAGTCCAGTCCTTGACTCGTCGCCTGCACCAGCTGACTGGCCGCTCCTCCTGAACAAGGGACGTTTGCTGTACATATATATAACGAAAATCCAGTCACACCGAGCAATAAAACTCTCTGGAGCCGTGGCCACTATGCGAATAGACGGTCTTTAATGCAACGGGCGCCCTATATATATATATATATATATATATATATATATATATGTATATATTACCTACTGGTGGTCGCCAGTAGGTATATATAGTTAGGACCTAGTTACCATAGGAAATTCCGAACATTCTATTGGGAATAACTTTGGCGCCGAATGAGGAATCTGCCTGTAATTTTCCCTAAATTTGCCACGCTGCACTCCCCTCCTTCCCTGAAAGTTTCGGAGGGATTCGTCAAGCGGGGGCAGAGAAAAAAGGGGGGTCCCAAAACGTGTTTTCCCCATGTTAATTTCCATAGGGACATTCTGACAAGGCTATAGCTCGAACGGCTGAACGGAATTGCACCAGATTTGGCAAAATGGTAGGGACTGGTATGCAGCAGTGCCTTTTGTATGTTTGGTGTAAATCCCTCCAGTAGTTTTTGAGAAAATGTAATGTGAAATTGAGTCCAATGCAATTTTCCATAGGACCTTTAGACACGGCTACAGCCCGAACGGCTGAATGGAATTACACCAAACTTGGCAAAATGGTAGAGCCTGGTATGCAGAAGTGCCTTTTGTATATTTGGTGAAAATCCATCCAGTAGTTGTTGAGAAAATCGAATTTGTTCAAATTATATATCTATATGCGGCACACTGCAAGCTTACTGTACTCTGTACCTTCCAGAGTACGAGCTGCATGCTGATTAGCTGCTACTGTCTGTGAACGTTCCAAAACAGAAATTGTTGGCAGCCATCTTGTGCCTCGGTAGACTGAGGCACAGGAAAGCAGAAAAACAAACTTGTAGAACTCAAAAAGGGGGCAGAGTAGAAGCACCCTGACCCCCTAGGCCTGCTCATGGGGTCCCACAAAGCCCCCCAAAAATATTTTTTTTCAGAAAATCGCGGGGATACAGAGTACAGTAAGCTTACGGTAAGCTTACCGTAAGCTTATTGTACTCTGTACGGTGCGCGTACCCTCGTGATTTTTCGAATTTTTTTTGGGGGGGGCCTGGGGGGCCTTGTGGGGCCCCCTGAGCAGGCCTAGGGGGTCAGGGTGCTTCTACCCTGCCCCTTTGCGTGTTTTGCACCTTTGTTTCACTGCTTTCTTGTGCCTTGGTTCTACCGAGGCACAAGATGGCTGCCAACACTTCCTGGTTTGGAGTGTTGACAGACAGTGGCAGCCAATCAGCATGCAGTTCACAGGAAAGCAGCATGCTCATTGGCTGTCAACACTTCTAACTAGGAAGTGTTGGCATTCATCTTGTGCTAGGTAGACCGAGACACAAAAGAAGCAGAGCTCACAGCCCACACAGCTCTCACAGCCCACACAGCTCTCACAGCCCACACAGCTCTCACAGCCCACATAGCTCTCACAGCCCTCACAGCCCTCACAGCCCACACAGCCCTCACAGCGCTCACAGCCCACACAGCTCACACAGCCCACACAGCTCTCACAGCCCACACAGTTCTCACAGCTCTCACAGCCCACACAGCCCACACTCTCACAGCCCACACAGCTCTCACAGCCCACACAGCTTTCACAGCCCACACAGCTCTCACAGCTCACACAGCCCTCACAGCCCACACAGCTCGCACAGCCCACACAGCTCTCACAGCCCACACAGCCCTCACAGCCAACACAGCTCACATCACACACAGCTCTCACAGCTCTCACAGCCCACGCAGTTCTCACAGCCCACACAGCTCTCACAGGCCTCACAGCCCTTACAGCCCACACTCGCACAGCCCACACAGCTCTCACAGCTCTCACAGCCCACACAGCTCACACTCCCACAGCCCACACAGCTCTCACAGCCCTCAAAGCTCTCACAGCTCACACAGCCCTCACAGCCCACACAGCTCACATCCCACACAGCTCTCACAGCACATATAGCTCTCACAGCTCTCACAGCTCTCACAGCCCATACAGCTCTCACAGCCCACACAGCTGTCACAGCCCACACAGCTCTCACAGCCCACACAGCTCTCACAGCTCTCACAGCCCACACAGCCCACACTCTCACAGCCCACACAGCTCTCACAGCCCGCACAGATCTCACAGCCCACACAGCTCTGACAGCTCTCACAGCCCACACAGCCCACACAGCCCACACAGCTCTCACAGCCCACACAGCTCTCACAGCTCACACAGCCCTCACAGACCACACAGCTCACATCCCACACAGCTCTCACAGCTCTCATAGCCCACACAGCCCACATCACTCTCACAGCCCACACAGCTCTCACAGCTCACACAGCCCTCACAGCCCACACAGCTCTCACAGCCCACACAGCTCTCACAGCCCGCACAGCCCTCACAGCCCACACAGCTCTCACAGCCCACACAGCTCTCACAGCCCACACAGCCCTCACAGCTCACACAGCCCTCACAGCCCACACAGCTCACATCCCACAGAGCTCTCACAGCCCATACAGCTCTCACAGCCCACACAGCTCTCACAGCACACACAGCTCTCACAGCCCACACAGCTCTCACAGGCCTCACAGCCCTCACAGCCCACACAGCCCTCACAGCCCTCACGGCCCACACAGCTCACACAGCTCTGACAGCCCACACAGCTCTCACATTCCACACAGCTCTCACAGCTCTCACAGCCCACACAGCCCATACTCTCACAGCCCACACAGCTCTCACAGCCCACACAGCCCACACAGCTCTCACAGCCCACAGAGCTCTCACAGCCCATACAGCTTTCACAGCACACACAGCTATCACAGCCCACACAGCTCTCACAGCCCACACAGCTCTCACAGGCCTCACAGCCCTCACAGCCCACACAGCTCTCACAGCCCACACAGCTCTCACAGCCCACACAGCCCACACAGCTCTCACAGTCCACACTGCGCTCACAGCCCACACAGCTCTCACAGCTCTCAAAGCCCACACAGCTATCACAGCCCACACAGCTCTCACAGCCCACACAGCTCTCACAGCCCACACAGCCCTCACACCCCTCACTGCCCATGCAGCTCTCACAGCCCACACAGCTCTCACAGCCCACACAGCTCTCGCAGCCCACACAGCTCTCACAGCTCTCACAGCCCACACAGCTCTCACAGCCCACACAGCTCTCACAGCTCACACAGCCCTCACAGTCCACACAGCTCACATCCCACACAGCTTTCACAGCTCTCACAGCCCACACAGCTCGCAAAGCCCACACAGCTCTCACAGCCCACACAGCTCACACATCTCTCATAGCCCACACAGCTCTCACAACCCACATAGCTCTCACAGCCCACACAGCCCACACTCTCACATCCCACACAGCTCTCACAGCCCGCACAGCTCTCACAGCCCACACAGCTCTCACAGCCCACACAGCCCACACAGCTCTCACAGCCCACACAGCTCTCACAGCTCACACAGCCCTCACAGCCCACACAGCTCACATCCCACACAGCTCTCACAGCTCTCACAGCCCATACAGCTCTCACAGCCCACACAGCTCTCACAGCCCACACAGCTCTCCCAGCCAACACAGCTCTCACAGGCCTCACAGCCCTCACAGCCCACCCAGCTCTTACAGCCCACACCGCTCTCACAGCTGACACAGCTCTCACAGCCCACACAGCTCTCACAGCTCTCACAGCTCTCACAGCTCTCACAGGCCTCACAGCCCTCCCAGACCACACAGCCCTCACAGCCCTACCTGCCCACACAGCTCTCACAGCCCACACAGCTCTCACAGCCCACACAGCCCACACAGCTCTCACAGCCCACACAGCTCTCACGGCTCTCACAGCCCACACAGCTCTCTTGCCCACACAGCTCTCACAGCTCACACAGCCCACACAGCTCACATCCCACAAAGCTCTCACAGCTCTCACAGCCCATACAGCTCTCACAGCCCACACAGCTCTTACAGCCCACACAGCTCTCACAGCTCTCACAGCCCACACAGCCCACACAGCCCACACAGCTCTCAGAGCCCACACAGCTCTCACAGCTCACACAGCCCTCACAGCCCACACAGATCACAACCCACACAGCTCTCACAGCTCTCACAGCCCATACAGCTCTCACAGCCTACACAGCTCTCACAGCCCACACAGCTCTCACAGCCCACACAGCTCTCACAGGCCTCATAGCCCTCACAGCCCAAACAGCCCTCACAGCCCTCAGAGCCCACACAGCTCTCACAGCCCACACAGCTCTCACAGCCCACACAGCCCACACAGCTCTCACGGCCCACACAGCTCTCACAGCCCACACAGCTTTCACAGCTCTCACAGCCCACACAGCTCACACTCTCACAGCCCACAAAACTCTCACAGCCCACACAGCTCTCACAGCCCACACAGCTCTCACAGCTCACACAGCCCACACAGCTCTGGCAAAGATAATACCAGCAGCGAACAAGCACTGGCAAAGACAATAACGGCAGCAAACAAACACTGGCAAAGACAATCACGGCAGCAAAAAAACACAGGCAAAGGCAATACCAGCAGCGAACAAACACTGGCAAAGATAATACAATCAGGGGGGCAGGGACATGAAAAACGGCACAATCAGGGGACAGAAGGCCGGGCAAACGGCACAATCAGGGGGCAGAAGGCAAGAAAAAATGGCACAATTAGTGGGCAGAAGGCAAGAAATACGGCACAATCAGGGAGCAGAAGGCAAGAAATACGGCACAATCAGGGTGCAGAAGGCAAGAAAGATGGCACAATCAGGGTGCAGAAGGCAAGAAATACGGCACGATCAGGGGGGCAGAAGCCAAGAAATATGGCACAATCAGGGGGGCAGAAGCAAGAAATACGGCACAATCAGGGGGGCAGAAGGCAAGAAATACGGCACAATCGGAGAGCATCTTGCCCCGGTCCAAAAATCGGATCCCTAGGGCTATTCAGGTGGTCCCACAAGGATATTAACATATTTAAACGTTATCCGCTAAAAGAATTAGCATTTTAAAAACTCTGCAAATTCACTGAAAAAAACATAGGTGTCAAGCCTTATTTAGTTAGGAATTAGCATTTAAAAAACCTTGCAAATTCACTGAAAAAACCATAGGTTTCAGGTCATATATAGTAAGGAATTAGCATTTAAAAAACCATAACATTGAAATTGCTCCTATATAGTTAGTTGTACTAACTATATTTCGCGCACCCGCAATCCACTGCTGATGATGTCACATATTACATCATTCATGACATGGTCAGTGACATCACTGATGACATCACTGATGACATCTCAAATGACATCACTGATGACATCACTGATGACATCATCCAGTGACTGTGTGTTTCTGTAAAGTTTAAAAAATGTTTTACATATTGAAGATTGAGTGGATGTTTAAGTGTCTGGATGAAAGATTCAGTAGGTACATGACTGAATGTATGAGTGAGTGATTAAATGTGTCTTACTGAATGCATGGGTTAGTGACTAAACTGTCTGAATGTGTGCATCAGTATGTCTGTTTTTGTGTAAGCAACTGCATGTGTTGATTAGTAGCTATATGAGTGGCTATATGTGTTATTTATTTTTTGCCCAAGTATTTGTATGGGAGACTGAGTGTGTGTGGGTAGCTGGCATATATAAATGACTATGCATAAGAGCCACTGATTGTGCGAGTGGCTTTATGGATCATTGTGTACTTGTATCAGTAATTGTATAACAAAGTAAGTATGTGTTAGTATATGTTTGAATAAGTAAGGTGTTGTGTGTATAACTGTATAGTTAAGGAAATGAAAGTGTGGTTGATTCTTTACATGACTGACTAGATGTGTCAGTAACTCCATGGATGAGTGGCAGAGTGTGAGTGTCTGTATAGGTGTTTGAGTGCAGATGATAGTGTTGTATTGATGAGTGACAGTATGTATGAGTGATTCTATGGGTAAATGATTGGGTGTGTGTATAGACCAATCAATCAGTGTGTGAGTATGTAGTAACTGGTACTGGTGTGTCAATGGTTTCAAGAATGGTAGTCTGTGTTTAACACTGGGTGTATCAAAGGTTATATTAGAGTGTGAAGAAGTGCATCGTATTATTATCACATGAATGATATCATCAGTGATGTGATCAGTGATGTCAATTGAGATGTCATCAGTGATGTCATCAGTGATGTCATTTTAGATGTCATCAGTGATGTCATCAGTGATGTCACTGACCATGTCTTGAATGATGTAATATGTGACAATATCAGCAGTGGATTGAGGGTGCGCGAAATAGAGTTAGTACAACTAACTATATAGGAGCAATTTCAATGGTTTTTTAAATGCTAATTCCTAACTATATATGACCTGAAACCTATGGTTTTTTCAGTGAATATATATATATATATATATGAAGACACATTCAGAGGATGATGTCATCAGTGATGTCATGTGAGATGTCATCAGTGATGTAATATATATATTTATTTATACAAATAAATCCAAGGTGTATTGGAGAATGAGTGGGTGTATAAGTGTGTGGATGATTTAGTAGGTGCGTGACTGACTGTATAATTGAGTGATTAAATGTGTCTTACTGAATGCATGGGTTAGTGACTAAACTGTGTGAATGTCTGTATCAGTTTTTCAGTTGGTGTGTAAGCGGCTGCATGGGTTGCAGAGTAGCTGCATGAGTGTCTATAAGGGTTATTAATTGGTCGTCTGTGTATCTGAATGGGTGCCTGAGTGTCTGTGGGGGTGGGTAGGGTATGTGTGACTCTGTGCGTAGATGTGTGAGTAGGTGATTCACTGGGTGTATGGGTTCAAGAGTGCATCTGTGAAGGACTGTATGGGTGGGTGAGTGTGTATAATGCTGTGTTGGTGAGTGAATAGATGTCTTAGTGGTACATGTGTGAGTAACTACATATATGAAAGGCAGTATATGTGAGTGTTGGAGAATATAGTACATGTGTGAGTAACTACATATGTGAAAGTCAATATATGTGAGTGTTGGAGAATATAAATGACTATATGTGGGAGTGAGTGATTGTGAAAGTGGCTGTATGGATGAGTGTGAGCTTGTGTCAGTGATTGCAAAAGAGAGTAAGTATGTGAGTATCTGTTTGAATAAGTGAAGTGGTGTGCGCAAGTTATAGTTAGCTCAACTAACTATAACGGGCCAAATTTCTCTGGTTTTATACGAGTGAAATGTCCAACTATAACGTCACTGAAACCTGTGTTTTTTTCAGTGAATTTCCACGTTTTTTTAAATGCGAATTTCTAACTATAACGTTCCTGAAACCTCTGCCTTTTTCAGTGAATTTGAAAGGTTTCTTAAATGCTAATTTCTGGCTATAATGTCCCTGAAACTTATGGTGTTTGCTGTGAATTTCAAAGGCTTTTTAAATAAAAATTTCCAATGATAATATCCCAAAAATACTTTTTCTAAATTCTTAAACTTTTATTAAAATAATGTGATGTTTTCTCCTTTCTAAAATATGCTTTTTCCTTTTTTTTTTTTTAAAGTGGATTCGGGTACCGATTGTGTACCAGTCACCGTGGTTGCACTAATCCAAGAATGTTGCCGCCATATTTGTCAAGCCATGTACGATGCGTGTTCGGTAAGCGAGGGGTGCATGGTTCTCGCCCCGTGTAACATCACATACATATTTCTGGGGGTCACGCCAGGTGCGCTAATCCATTGCAAATCTTTAAGTTTTAAAAGTATATGTTTATAACTTTATTATATATATTATACCAAGAGATTATTTAACATAATTGTAAATATCAAATATTTGTAACTGCAATAAAGATATATTATTGTTAAACTATATTTACCCTGAATCACGTCGAGTGCGCTGTTGTATGGCAATTTTGGATCCGAGCAAAAATTCCAATTCATGCCCTTCTATAGGTACAATTCGCATTGCCCTTATATAGGCAAATAAATCATACCCTTATTTAGAGATAGCCCATGCAGTCCAAATACAGGCATGGCTACTCCCACCCGTAAAGAAAACATCACAACAATTTCTAGGAAAATCGGCTTAAGCAGTCAGGGACCACCTCTTGCTTGAATATTGATTTGTCCAAGAAATCATGTACTTTACAAAGAAGTACTATTCCCTTGGGGTTCTTTACTGGCGTTATTACGCCCGACTTTACGTCAAACTAGGCACCTTCAAGGTATAAATATGCCTTCACTTGCCCTAGCAAGACACGGTGGTTCAGAGCAGTTCGACTATCTACTTGCCACGGCACAGCATGCTACAGCAAGTGCCAAAGGAAGGCGTCCCTCCAGCTGACGCACTGATTGAGAAGCTGTCCTTTATTTCGCTAAGAATCGAGCTCCAGTGTTCCAAGCTCCCTTTGCCGGGTGTTGGGAAATCAAGTCCGAGACAAAGATACCAGACCTCCTTCACGAACACACATTCACATCCTGTGAATGTGTGTTTATATATATATATATATATATATATTTCCTCGCAACTTGTCTTGTCGCAGGGGGAGCACTATCGTGCTGGTGCCATCATCGGGATCAAGGCAGTATCCCGTCAGTAATCATCACACAATTGTTCCAAAGGAAACGAATGATGGCACTCCACTCAGGGAATCTTTAAGATTTTATTTTCAGCAACTGTGATCGCCTACGCGTTTCGAACTCGACGTTCTTGATCACGGCAAGTATTAAGACAGTTAGTCCCTTTTTCATTTCACATTATATACACATGTAACATGCATAGCATTCTGGGAGTGGTAGTCAAATTCAAATCATTCAACCAACTTTATCCATATAGTACAATGACACACTGAAGTTTTGTGTTTCATTAAACATTGTACATACGTATCGTATTGATTTAATAACTACGAGTATTTTTTATTTATTATTCATACTCGATGTTTGCATTCTGGGACTAAGTGTCCTTGTCTCCCATGCAGTTAGTGTTTGGTTGTTCTGTGTGCGTGTTGCTAAGCTGTTAGATCGCCTCCCAGTTCTAAGATGGTATTGCGGTCCTAAACGCTTCAGTTTTTTCAACTATGTGTTGCTAGTTTCTATCTTATATGAAGTGAGTGTTCTAAATTTGAATTGGCGTATGTCGCCCCAAAGCTATGATGGGAGCGCTGAAGGTTCCTGGGCTGAGTGCCCTTGCCACCGCAATCAGTTACCATGAGTGACTGGGAGTATATGTAGTTATGGGTGCTCATGACTGATCTCACTTTCTATGTGCGTGTGCAAAGATTGTTACTGATGTACATCAAATTTCAGTTCAAATTGTCCAAGCAATTTCATATGTGCCCCCATTTTTACATTCATAAATGGACATGTAGTTCCGCGTCTCCATTTAGTCCAAGAGGCTGCATAATTGAACTAAAATTAGTTTTGATTCGAGCCGTCTTAATTTGAGTTTTCTATCACCACCTCGTTCATGTTGAGGTATTACGGCCAAGCCTGAGTAAGTCATGTTCAGCCATGTTTTTCCTGGATGGCTGACCATGTGCTTTGCCATGGCATAAGAGAAGTCTTTGTTTTGTATTGCACGGGTGTGTTCGAGAATGCGTTTCTTTAGGGGGCATGTGGTGCTGCCAATGTATCTTTTTCCACAGTCACATTGCAGCAGATATACAACAAATGGAGTTTCACACGTTATTGGTTCTTTGATTTCGAAACTTTTGCCCGATGGATCAGGTATGTTCTTTAGATTCTTCCCGACTTTACAGGCCTTACATACGAGGCATTTGGTGCATCCTCTCTTTTTGACATCCAGCCATGATGCATCTTTTCTGGTTTCGAAATGACTATGTACAAGATGATCTGACAGGTTGGGAGCTCTTTTGTAGGTGATTAAAGGTCTTTCTCCTATATCCTTCCCTGTCTCCATCCTTTTTCAGTACATGCCAATATTTAGTCATGATTTTTTGTATCTTATGACTCTCTTTGGTGTATCTGATTATCATCCTGGGTTGTTCTTCCCTTGTTGTCTCCTCAATGCTTTCTGATGTATGATTTATAGTTCCATCCGTGTTCTTTCTCTTGCCAAGTGGAGTTTTCTTCATTTGCAGTTTTGGTATGAGCATTTCATCTCTGCTTCTTTGTCTTGCAGCGGTCTCTCCCCTGATAATGTCTGTATGTTTGTACCCTCTTTGTTTGAAGCGAGTTTTTGTTTCCTCAAATTTTCGTTCCATTTCGCTGGTTTCAGAACAATTTCTCTTCATCCGGAGTAGTTCTCCATAGGGTATACTTTTTTTAAGTGTCTCAGGGTGAAAACTTTGTCCGTGGAGTAGACTGTTTGTGGCTGGTTTTTTACGGTGTACAGTTGTTTCTAGTTTGTTATTTTTCACATAAACTTTTGTGTCTAAGAATTCTATTTCTTTATCACTCAGATTGTATGTGAACTTCAGTCCTACTTTATTGTTATTTAGGACCTCAAAAAATGCGCAGAAGTCTTGTTCTGTGCCCTTCCACAGGAGAAACAAATCATCAATAAAGCACACCCACAGTACTATGTCGGCCATGTAACGGTCGTTCTCCTCTCCCCAAATCACGCACCTCTCCCACCACCCCATCATGAGATTAGCGTAGCTTGGGGAGAAGGAAACCCCCATGGCCGTACCGCAGCACTGTGCATACACCTTCTTATTGAATAAAAAGACATTGTTATAGAGACATAATGTCATCCATTGTATTAGCATTTTTGAATGTTCATACTGATTGATGGGCCGTTGTTGTAAAAAATAATGAATTGCTTTCAAGCCAGTTTCATGGTTGATTGAAGTATATAACGATATAACATCAATCGTTACAAGTAAGTACGTTGGTTGCCATTCTGTATTTGAGAGTATCCTTAGGAAGTCTCCAGTGTCTTTTATGTAAGATGTTAAGGTTGGGACAATTGGGGCAATAAAGTTATCAACATAAGTTGAAACGTTTTCATACAGACTTCCACAACTTGAAATTATTGGTCTCCCCGGCGGTTTGGTTAAAGTCTTATGAACTTTCGGAAGAAAGTATATATATATAAATATTACCTATTGGCGGTCGCCAGTAGGTAGTTATAGTTAGGACCTAGCTACCATAGGAAATCCGCAACATTCTATTGGGAATAACTCTGGCGCCGGTTGAGGAATTTGCATGTAATGTTCCAAAATTTTGGCCAGCTCCGCTCCGCTCCTTCCCTGAAAGTTTCGGGGGGATTCATGAAGTGGGGTCTGAGAAAAAAGGGGGGTCCCAAAATGTGTTTTCCCCATGTTAATTTCCATTTGATGTTCTGACACGGCTACAGTCCGAACCGCTGAACGGAATTACGCCAAACTTTGCAAAATTGTAGGGACTGGTACGCAGATGTGCCTTTGCTATATTTGGTGAAAGTTGCTCCAGTGTTTTTTTTGAAAATTAACTTCAAAAACACATATATATCTATAGGCGCGCTCCGAGCGCTCACCGGTACGCGTACCGGGGAGCGCACTCGGCACGCTACGGAAGTGCGCGAGAGGAAAGCTGATTGGCTGTCGACATTCTAAACAGTCCGGAGAGTCCGACATCTTGTGTCTCGGTAGAATCGAGACACAAGAGGTGAAAAAGAAAAGGGGGAAATTATTAAAAGGGGGCAGGATAGACACCCCCTGACCCCCTAGGTTTTTTGAGTTGGGCCTAGAAGGACCCTGAAGGGCAAAAAACCTTTTTTTTGTGCAATTTTCACGGGGTAAGCGCTGTGTGCGTTCCCATGTACACTCACCGGTACGCGCTCCCTGAGCGTACCACAGGGAAAAACATTGAAAGAAAATAGTGTAAAATAAGAATTTGGATTGCTTAGAGATAGGGTAGCTCTAAAACGAGCAGTTGTGTTATGAGGGTGATTTAAGTACTTACAAGTAGGTACCGATGCAGAGTCTAAAATTCACTTCAATACAATCACTTCGCTACTACCTCATAAATGGTAAATCAATGTTGTAAATACCTCTGTTACTTGCAAATTTTTCACTCCAGAAGACATAGCTATGACACACAAACCAGACTTTTGGCATCTTGAAGGTAGATGTGCTTGTATTCAGATGAGTTGTGGAAATGAAATGGCAATTTCAAAGTAGGAATTATAAAAAAAGTGGTTGAGATTCAGTGCACTTGAAAAACAAGAAAAGATTGGTGCTTTCTTAAATCACCACTGAAAATTAGGGTGCATGCTTTTTTTTTTTTTAAAAGAAGTCATTTTAATGGTTGAGAAAAAGTCATTTAAAGAAACATTGCACATGATTAGCTAGTACATTGAGAGGTCAAACACCCTTGCTGGATTCTTTTGCAACATAGTATGATGAACTTTTCAACTGTGTGCTGGGTTATGAGGTAGTTACCATGGTAACAGGGTGAACGAGCACTGGGGGGATGGGTGAATATTATGTGAGTTTCAAAGTGTTCAAATGTACAACCAATTAAAATGTGCAGTTTGGTTTTGATTTTGTGTGGGAAGAATTTTGATTGGTTATGTACAAGAATATGGGTCTGAAATAAGAAAGAATCTGTGCCATTATTCTGAGGCTCCAGTGACAGAAGCATTATTCAGAGATTCTGCTTAAGAAAATCTGTTGTGTGTGACTGGCACTGTTCTACATCTTTCAAAGCATTGTTAAAGGTGAGTAATGATTCTTTTAATAAAGATAGACTGCTGTATGCACTAGTGAAGGTCCGTATGCTTTTCCACGGCGGAAAAGCCGCAGTGGAAAAGCATACTTTGTACTCCATCCTAATATGGCTGGCGGTGTCTGATAGACACCGCCAGCCATGTTAATGCTTTTCCGCCGTGGTCGGAAGGCGACCGTGGCGGAAAAGCGGAGGACAGATTATAAGACCCACAAGCCATCCTAATTTGGCGGTGGGTCTTTCAAGTCTCCGGGGCGGTTTTCCCGCATCCTCCGGGCCGGCGGTGGCTTCCGCCGGCCCGGTGGATGCGGGAAATCCGCCATCGTAATAGACCCCTAAGTGTCTGTCTGAAATAAGATACAACATTTTCAAATTTTTCAATAATGTCACCTGTGCCTTCTAACAGTTTGCCTCAATTAGCTTAAAGGGTATTCTTTGCTTGTGTCTCACCTTACTCTGTGCCTATTTGTTATCTGATATATGATTCATTTAATGAGGATACACTGCTGTATGCAGTATTGGGAAGATTAAGAAGCATATTGTGCTTCTTTATTCTTACATTGTATGTCATGTTTTTTGTAATGATGTTTAAAAATTGTATGGTGCATATTGGAAATGTATTTTGGAAATAAGTTAGGTTTCTGCTTTGCTTTGTAGTGGTCATTGAAATGGGCTGTGTTTTGTGTGAAAAACAATTTACTATAGAAAATGTTTTCTGGTAAAAAGGCTGGCTTTTAAATTTTGGTCAAGGATCACATTGAGTGTCTGTGTGAAATAAGGAATTATATTTTCACATTTTTCAATAATGTCACCTGTGCCTTCTAACAGTTTACCTCTCTTAGGTTAAAAGGTACTCTGTGCCTGTGTCTCATGTCACTTTGTACGTGCATAATCTCTCTTTTTCTGTGTGTCATTTCTCTCCTTGTGTGTGTGTCATGACATGTGTGTTATATGCCTAAGATCATACTGTGAGTCAAGCTTGATTTTAAATGGATCTGGGTGAATAATTTACTTAGTTGATGAGTTTATAAATATGGAAATACATGTATTCTCAAAGTCAGTTAGGCTTTAGACATAACATTCATTTTTCATTTCAACGGCACACTCTGGATCTTCATTGCACAGCTTAGAGCCTACTTGTAAAGTAAGAGGCTTAACAGACCATGCTGCCTAAGATTTCCTAGTAGTACATATGCTAAAGTCTAACTGACTTTAAGAAAATATGTATTTCCATATTTTTAAACACATCAACTAAGGAAATTATTCACCCAGATCCATTTAAAATCAAGCTTCACTCACAGTGTGATCTTAGGCACATGACCAGGATGTTACATGTAATAAGCAATGAATGTTATGTCTTGCTTATATATAGGTGGCCTATTTTTGCCAGTAGAGATAGTAAAATAATATGAGCAGAGACACACACACTGCTTGCAGAGACAGACATGGTAGATTATATGTAACATCCTGGTCATGTGCCTAAGATCACACTGTGAGTCAAGCTTGATTTTAAATGGATCTGGGTGAATAATATGCTTAGTTGATGTCTTTAAAAATATGGAAGTACATGTTTTTTAAAGACATGGTAGATTACATGTAACATCCTGGTCATGTGCCTAAGATCACACTGATGGGTGAATCAAGCTTGACTTACAGTGTGATCTTAGGCACATGACCAGGATGTTACATGTAATGAGAAATGAATGTTACGTCTTGCTTATATATAGGTGGCCTGTTTTTTGCCAGTAGAGACAGTGAAATAATATGAGCACAGGCACACATACTGCTTGCAGAGACAGACATGCTAGATTATATGTAACATCCTGGTCATGTGCCTAAGATCACACTGTGAGTCAAGCTTGATTTTAAATGGATCTGGGGGAATACTATGCTTAGTTGATGTCTTTAAAAATATGGAAGTACATGTTTTTTAAAGACATGGTAGATGACATTGAACATCCTGGTCATGTGTCTAAGATCACACTGATGGGTGAATCAAGCTTCACTCACAGTGTGATATTAGGCACATGACCAGGATGTTACATGTAATGAGAAATGAATGTTATGTCTTGCTTATATATAGGTGGCCTGTTTTTTGCCAGTAGAGACAGTGAACTAATATGAGCAGAGACACACATACTGCTTGCAGTGACAGACATGGTAGATTATATGTAACATCCTGGTCATGTGCCTAAGATCACACTTTGAGTCAAGCTTGATTTTAAATGGATCTGGGTGAATAATATGCTTAGTTGATGTCTTTAAAAAGATGGAAGTACATGTTTTTTAAAGACATGGTAGATTACATGTAACATCCTGGTCATGTGCCTAAGATCACACTGATGGGTGAATCAAGCTTGACTCACAGTGTGATCTTAGGCACACGACCAGGATGTTACATGTAATGAGAAATTATTGTTATGTCTTGCTTATATATATGTAACATATATAACACACCCTGGATCTTGATTGCACAGCTTAGAGCCTATTTCAGAAGTAAGAGGCCTAACAGACATGCTGCCTAAGATTCCCTACAAGTACATGTACTAAGCAAATTATTCACCCAGATCCATTTAAAATCAAACTTGACTCACAGTGTGATCTTGGGACACAGACACAGAGTACCTTTTAAGGTAAAAGAGACAAACGGTTCGAAGGCACAGGTGACATTATTGAAAAATGTGAAAATGTAATTCCTTATTTCACACAGACACTCAGTGTGATCTTGGACAAAAATTTTTAAAGCCAGACATTTTACCAGAAAACATTTTACATAGTAAATCGTTTTTGACACAAAGCACAGCACATGTAATGTCAATCAGGCTTATGTTGTAAACTAGTGTTTATATCGTTTCCTTATTGTAATTGCTATGTAATATGTTTGTAGTGGTCTATAAAATGTTATTTTTTCTTTACCACAGATTATAATCATCTTTATAAAGATAAAAGAATATGCCATCAAAGGAAACGTAAAAAAAAATACAAAAATATTTAAGGTCTAAGAAAAGAAAAATACAAGACTCATCCAAAACAAAATCTTCAGTGAATAAAAATAATGCTCCTGGTAAGCAAACTAAGAATTTTCTCAGGAAGTTATTGAAATGTCAAAAAATAAAAGGTGTTGTTTCAAAGAAGAATAAGACACCTCTAATTAGAAAGAAGAAATTGTGTCCCTCCAAAAATGTTAGACCTGTAGAAGGAGATGATATTGTCTATAGCAATAGAAGGAGAAATCAATTTATTGAAATTTGTAGACAAATGTTTTATAACAGAATAGTATCCAATTTATTAAAAAATGTAAAGAGGTATCAAAAAAAGACTGCTTTTTACAAGAAAAAAAACATAGTTAAGATTGTGGATGAAGCATTTAAAGTGAAAAATAAATTGTATAGTTTAGTAATGAATAGAATTCACACACTAGATAAGGTAATCAATGTGTTCAAATCAAAATGTAAGTGGAAAAGAGTAATTAATCGGACTAATTTTTGTGATGTTTCTTCTGGAGAATGGAAGCATAGTTCAAGTTGTGAGCCATTTTTTAACGAAGAAAGTTACTTTCAGGATAATGATTTGGTGCATGCAGTTGACACCAGTGGTCGAGCATATGAGGTGAAGGACGGTTGTCCGGTTGAAAAAGAAAATATTGTGCCTAGAAATACAGAAGAGGTGTTAGCTGGTGAAGTTTTAGGGAGATGTCCTAAGACTCCAGTGTATACTTGGAATTGTAGTAGTATTTGAAGTGTGCGACAGGATTCAGTTGATTTGTTTCGCAGTTTCTTACGGACATATACTAAGAAAAGTCTAAAACAAAAAATGAAAATTTTGCAAGAGTTAGATCCTTGTAGAGTGAGAGAAAAAACAGGTTTCCAAGGGCATTCACTGGCTTGTCTTTCAAGAAAAGTACGTCAGAGTGTTTTTCACCATTTTAGGATGTTAGCAGTGCATCAAAATAAAGTGAAGAAATTAGTGAGAAGGTTGTATTATGCAAAAAAGTCCAGCACTTAAACTAAAACAGTTAAACAGTGCTCTTTTGCATGGAACTGAATTAGATGTGAAAAACATTTGTGAACAAATTGAGTTTTGTTACTTTGGAGAAAAAGAGGACAGTGCAGAAATTGATACAGTAATAGAAGGTAATGTAGAAGAGAATGTAGAGATTTCAAGTACAGAAATGTTTGAACATGAAATTACAAAGTTTAAGGTCATTTAAAGTGAAAGGCCTATTTTTACTTGTGTGTGTTGTCGACGAACTCATTATAAGCATCAGACTAGATTAGTTGATTTATATGTAAAAGGCGAAAAGGTAAATAATAATTAGTGGAAGGATTTTGCAACTTATTTTTTGGTAGAAAATTGTTTTGATTTGGGTTCTGATCAACGTATTTGTAAATATTGTTATAATAAATTAAATGAAAACAGAATGCCTACTAGAGCTGTTCATAATAATCTGGAGTTGGTAGGCATTCCTTCTGAATTGATGGATTTAAATACCTATGAGTCTATTCTGATTCAATGTGTGCATCCTTTTCAGGCTATTGTTCGCATGGAGCCTAAGACAGGGAAAATGCCTCCTTCAGATTTACAGAGAGGAGTAAAGGGAAGAGTTGTTTATTTCCCTCTAGATTTTAAGAAAAGTATTGATACAATTGGTGTAGAAAAAGTAGAAGTGGAACCTCTGGTTATTCTAGTTAATGGTGTTCCAATAAAGAGTAAGAAAATCTGGCAAGAATTAGTGGATGTTAGGAAAGTCAAAAAGGCAACGTTGTATCTGGTAAAAAAATAATCAGTACTATAAAAATGTGTATGTGGGAGAAGAGGAAACAACTGTAAAAGACGACACTGATTTCTCAGCTGGGCAAATTGAAAAAGTAAAGAAATGTATGAACATTATAGTGTTCATCCATTGCATTCTAAAGAAGTAATGGGGAATGCTATTGACTTGTTTCAAATGAAAGAAGCAAAGGAAGTCCCATTAGTGTATGGGAAGAAAGTTTGGAAGCTCGTTGTTTTCCAACAGGTGAAGGTGGAAGGTGGACGATATGACGACCGACCTGTTCAAATTCCTGCATCTGAATACTGGACTTCAAGATTATATGCAGAAGATCCAAGGTTTCATCAATGCATTCCATAGTTGTTCCATCTACTGTTTGAGAGTGACTTGTCTGGACTTTCTTATGCAGTGAACCGTATACTGAAAAGTGGAGCACATCTACAAAATGTTTCGGCAAGGGACTTTAAGGATAAAGTGAAACTGCAAGACAGTGTTTTGGAATCTCAGCTACTTAATCTCATGGCATGTCAGCGTGGTACTAACAAGTATTGGTACCGTCATCATGGGGAATTGAAATTTATGCTAGGAAACTTAGGAACTCCTACATGGTTCCTCACTCTTAGCTGCGCTGAGTATGCTTGGGAAGACTTACTTGAATTTCTACGAGAGGCAAATAAAAAAATTGAAAATATTGAATACAAGACACCTGGAGAACTGTGCTCTTTGGATCCAGTTAATGTATGCAGGTATTTCAATAATAGGTTTGAAGCTATGATGTCTTTTATTACAAACAAAAAACTCTTACGCTTGGAGAGGTGTTGGATTTCTTTTGGTGAAAGGAGTATCAAGCAAGAGGTGCTCCTCACATATATATGCTGCTATGGATTAAAGATGCACCAAAATTTGGAACAGATTCAGATGGGAAAGTGATGAGTTTCATTGAGCAGTATTCTAGATGTGCTGTTCCGAAAAGTACAGAAGAGAACAATTTAAGACATCAAGTTTTACGCTTTCAAACCCATCGTTGTGGGAAATACTGTAGTCGAAAATACAAATCCAAGGACAAGTTCTACATGAAATGTCGTTTTGCGTTTCCATGTCCAGTAACATCGAAAGGAAGAGTGAACAATTTTATGTCTTCTCTGCGACATACTGTGACAAGAAAATCACCCAAAAATACATAAAACCTAAGAAGAAATGCGGAGTCCAAATACATAAATGACTACAACCCAGTCATTTTGTCCATGTGGAATGCTAACATGGATATTCAATATGTTGCTGACAACTCTATTGATGTGGCTCGATATGTGACGTCTTACATCACAAAATCAGAAAAGACGGAACTGAAGGAAATGTGGGAGGAAATTTCACATGAAAAGTTACAGTCTGAAGATGTTGTCGCATTGAGAAATTGGAGCATATGAATGTTCTGATCGGTTATCATCAGCAAGTCTATATGCCAAATCTAGAACCATCATTTGGGTGAGTCTAGGTCTTGCTGCAACACGAAACCGAGTTTTGAAATCTGTACAAGAAATTGAGTACTTGGCGGAGAAAGAACCAGACAGTACAGATATTTTGAAGACAAACATGTTGGATACATACTATCCAAATAGAAGTAGTCATCTTGAGAACGTTTATCTCTATCAAGTTCTGCAAACCTATACTTTTAAGAGGAACATCACAGAAGGCATCAATAAAGGTGTATATGCTGAAATTGGATGTGAAGGATGTCTGGTGAAACAAAGAAAAGGCCATTTGATTAATCATCAAAAATTGAGTCGTGAATCTCTAGACAAAAGGGAATTTTATTACTTAGCTCTTTTGCAACTCTTTAAGCCTTAGCGAACAGAAGAGGAACTACTTGGAGATTTTCTTACTTATGAAGATTCGTTCAATGCAACCAAGGATACCATAGAATGTCCTGTTTTTTCAAATTATCTGCAAAACGAGGAAATACAGCAAGAAGCTACAATTGCAGCAGAGATTGCTAGAGACAGTTCTCAAGACAGTCAGAGTTCTGCTTCATTGAGTCAGGATCCACTAGGAGGACCAATTATACAAAATGAAGCTGCCACTGCCATTTATGAAGTTGAAAGAGCCATGGAACAAGTTCAGGAGGATGTAGTTAACTTAGAAGATTTGGAAAAAGAACTAACCGTTGAGCAGAGACAAATATATGACGAAGTCACAGAACACATTGAGCATGGTTTATCTCATGAGAAAAAAGAGTGCTCATGTACATCATTTATACCTGTCCGACTGTACATGAGTGGAGAAGCAGGAACTGGAAAAAGTTTTCTGATTAAAGCAATTGCAACGTATCTGCAGAAAAGAACGGAGTCATCGCTGTCTTGTGTTGTTACCCCTCCAACTGGGTTGGCAGCACACAACATTAAAGGGATTACTTTACATTGCTTATTGATGCTGCCAGTAGAGCATGATAATAAATTACAATACCACAAGCTATCTGGAGAAGCTTGTTGGGAAGTTTCAAGAGTCCTAAAGAAAATGAAACCTCTTATCATTGATGAAGTAAGCATGGTATCAAATGTAATGCTTGCTTTTGTGCATTTAAGAATACAAGAAATTCTTAAAACAGAGTATGATGTGTTATTTGGAGGCAAACACATCATTGTTTTTGGAGATCTACTGCAACTAACTCCAGTGAAAGGACAACCAGTGTTTAAAATGATTACACATGAAGATACAAGGAAGTGGCTAGGAAGCATTGGAAATGTTAACATATGGTTAAATTTCAAATATGCAGAACTGCTACAAAATATGAGACAGGCATAGGATGAAGATTATAAAAAGATTCTAGAAGATGTAAGAATTGGAAAAGTAAGTGAGCATGGGAAAGCAGCTTTACATGCACGATTAATTTCAAATTTGTTTCCAAAAGAAAACATTCTCCCAGAGAATATCTTTAAGAAAATTCCTGAAAACAAATCTGTTTATGCTTGATGCCAACTCCGCAGGAATGTTCAATCTTCAACAACAAAATGTTAAAGTTGGAAAATCAAGAGTTTGTGAAACTGGAAGCTATTGATAAAATAGAACATGAAGGAACAACTATTATTTTGTCAGAAAAGTTGAAATCAAAATTAGATTCTTTAGAGAAGACAATATCTCAAACTGCTGGTTTGGAAAAGACTTTGTATGCATCTTTAAATTGTCGTATAATTTTACGACGTAATTTACATGTGGAAAGAGGTTTAGTAAATGGAGCAATGGGTCATGTTGTTGATTTTGTGAATTACCGAAAAAGAGATGGAATTGAATTTATAAAAATAAAATTTGATGGTTTTGAAGAAGTACAACAAATCAGTCGTTGTTCTGCCCGATTTTTGCTTGTGAAAGATTTATATGTTCGCCAAAAACAGTTTCCTGTTTCTTAGGCATATGCGGTGACTATTCACAAATCTCAAGGTTTAAGTGTAGATAGTGCTTTGGTGAATATTGGAAGTTCTGTGTTCAAGGAGGGTATGGCATATGTTGCTTTATCTCGAGTCAGAACTTTATCAGGATTGTACTTGATTGATTTTGATGAGACAAAGATTAATGCAGATCTAAATTGTGTAAAAGAATATAATAGGTTAAGAAGAGAGTATGCTCCAAATTTACCTCAATATCCTCTATTTGAAAAGCGTGTGGTAGGCCGAAAAAGAAGAAATGAGAAAAATTGTACTGAAGTTGTAGCAAAAAGAAAAAAGTAGATGAACCAGTAATTGTAAGCAGAAACAAAAAGGATTCAGTTAAAGATGTTGTTGGATTTCAGTTTGAAAACAGTTCTGGTGACAACTGTTATGCTAATGTAGTGGTTAACGTTGGTTTTTTCTCCAAACTGGATTGCTGAAAATCGTGATCAAACATTTTGTTGTTTATTGAATTCTGTGTTTGAGAAATGTAGCAGTGATAGAACAAAAATACAAAGTGTTTCTGAAATTCGAAATGTTTTAGACATATGTTCTGGTGTAAATTAATTTTCACAGAATATTCAGCAAGATTGTCAGGAATTTCTAATGTATATGCTTGTTGTATTGCAAGATGAAGGTGTAGATGTAGAAAATCTTTTTGGCCTTTCTTATAAATGGCAGCATGACTGCAATAATTGCTCCTTTTCAAGTAGTACTACAATACACACTGAAAGATTTATATATTTGACTTTACCAGACTGCAAATCAGTCTCATTTAATAATCTAGTTAGACAAGCAAATCAAAGCATGGTCTGTACTCAATGTAAATCTGCAATGCTATCAACATTATTTATACAAACATATTGACAGTATGTAATTTTAATGTTCCAACGATGTAGACCTGATGGAACTAAATTGACAACATTAATTACAAATTTTGTGGCTTCTCAAATATCAATTTCAGGAAGAACCTTTGCACCTGCAGCAATTATTTACCATGATGGTCCTTCAACAACATCAGGACATTACACAGCTTATTTAAAATGTCAAAAAGGCTGGAAACACTGTAATGATACTCAATTGACTTTCAAACAACGTTTGCCTTCTGACTTACAAAATTCTTACCTAGTGTTCTTACAACCGAAATTTTAGGGAAGGTAATTGGCCTATGAAGATTGCAGCAGTTAATAAAACTTAGT
Organism: Lissotriton helveticus; assembly: GCF_964261635.1. Classification (NCBI taxonomy): domain Eukaryota; kingdom Metazoa; phylum Chordata; class Amphibia; order Caudata; family Salamandridae; genus Lissotriton; species Lissotriton helveticus. Next base: position 1,793,771,586 of record NC_136068.1, read on the forward strand.
TTGCTGTCCAAAATTACTTTCCGAGTGAGAGTGATCAAGGTAATAAAAAACATGTAGTCTCATAGAGGTAGTATATGTATATTATGTAGTGTGTGCTGTGAGTATTATAGAAAATATTGATAAAAAGTAAGCTAGAGGTGGAAATAAAACTATTGTTTCATAATGTAAAAGATGTTGGAGCTTTTCTTTCAGAAACTTGGGTAAATGAGAGATTAAGAATACTCTTGACTAATTTCCAAAGAAAAGGACTTTCCATATACTATTTGGCCTTGTGGAAAAGTACATGGATCAAAAGTGAGTTAAGATATGTTTTTTCTAAATTTTACATTATTTATTGAAACGTTGTATGGGTTTTTTAAACACAATCATTTTATTGTGTTTTTTTTGCCCGCTGTTATATGATGAGTAGTATTGAAGTCACTGTTTTAAGTGAAATTCAATATATTCTGAGAACAGCAAAAATAAACCATATAACATGTTGTACAAATTATTTTGTATTTTGTATTATCAAATATATATTATTCTCTCCTTCTCTTATGCTCACTCACCTATTTCCACCCTCTATCACTCCTCTTAACTCACTCTCACTGGCCTTCTCTCACTCTCCCTCACCTCCCTTCCCTTATTCCACTTTCCTCACTTATCCTCATTCTCCATTCCTTCACTGCCCTTTCCCTCTCTCCCATCCACCACTTTCCAGCTGTCAGTCACTCTACTTCACTCCCCTTCCCCTTCTTTCCTTTCTTTGTTCCCTCAATAAAGCCCCCTCCTCTCACTCGCCTTAGTACACTTCACTCACTCCTTTTCTCACTTCCTCTGTCCTCTCACATCCTCACTCCCCTTCCCTCACTCCCTCTCTCTTAGCCTCACTCTCTCGGTCCTCTCACTCTCTTACTCCTCTTCCATCACGCTCACTCCCTATAACTCATCCACACTCCCTTACTTACCTTTCTTTGCTCTCTCACTCAGTCCCTTTCTGCCACTCTTTCCTTCACTACCTCTATGTTCTCACTCCTTCACTTCCCTTGTCTCATGCTCACTTGCTTTTATCCTCTCTCTATCTTCCTTTTTTCCTCAACCTCACTGCCCTTCACTCACCCTCCTTCACCCTTGTTCCCTTCCTCCGGTTCCCTCAGCTATCCTCATTCATCAACCTTAACTCCCCTTCCTCTTTCTGTCCTCACGCACTCACCTTTTCCCAGTCCCTTTGCTTCACTTCTTTTCCCTTTCTTTCCTTCCTTTGCTCCCTCAGTCATTCTCCTTCCCTTACTCACCTTACTGCCCTTTACTCACTCTTTCTCTCACTCCCTCTGTTCTCTCATATTATCACTTGTCTTCCCTCACTCCCTCTCTGTTACCTTCGCTCCCATTGTCTCCTCACTGTCTTACAACCCTACATTCACCCTCACTCACCTTCCATCCCTCATTGCCATTAATCCACCGTCATTCACTCCTGCTTCCCTGTCACTCACTCCCCTTTCTTTACTCCCCTTTCTTCCTTTAGTTTTCCTAATGCACATTCCTTTAGTATCTTACTCACCTTCACTTCATTTCTCTCTCCTGCTCTTCTTCTCTGTCACTGAATGTATCCATTGCAAAAAACAACAAGTGATGGACTGAATGTATCCATGTCATTATCCTTTTAGTAAATTGCTCTCCCTCTATTTCTTTTTAACTCTCTCTGACCTTCACCATTCCTTTGTTTTCCTTTCTGAGTCCTTCACTCCTACTTTATCTCTTACTAACCTTTTATGACTTTTAATCTCCTACATTGTCTCTCGTATTGTAAAATATATATTATAAATATTATAACTTACTTTTTCTTTCTCTTTCTCAGATATTAAATTTACTGAAAATATGTAATTAAGTTTACATTACTTATAAGGTAAGTTTGATGCACAAAATTTACTTTCTCAACACTCTTTTCCTTAACCTCACTACTCTTCTCTCATGCTCCCACACCCCTGTTCCCTTACTGCGCTTCCCTCACTTATTCTGAATCCCCACGTTTACTCCCCTTTTCCTCACTCCTCTCTCACACTCACCTTTTTTCAGACCTTCTCCTTTACTTTCCTTCCTCTCTCTTCCCTTCCTTCACTCCTTCACTCGTTTCCCTTCCCTTAGTCTCCTTACTCCACTTCACTAACTGCTTCTCTTACTCTCTTTGTCCTCTTACTTCTACACTTCCCTTCCCTCATTCTCTCTCTGTTAGCCTCATTCTCTCCGTCCTCTTAGCCTCTCACTCCTCTTTTGTCACGCTCACTCCCTATAACTCAGCCATACTCCCACACTCACCTTCTTTCAGACCTTCTCCTTTACTTTCCTTCCTCTCTCTTCCCTTCCTTCACTCCTTCACTCTTTTCCCTTCCCTTACTCTCCTTACTCCACTTCACTAACTCCTTCTCTTACTCCCCTTCCCTCATTCTCTCTCTGTTAGCCTCATTCTCTCCGTCTCCTTAGTCTCTCACTCCTCTTCTGTCACGCTCACTCCCTATAACTCAGCCATACTCCCACATTCACCTTCTTTCAGGCCTTCTCCTTTACTTTCCTTCCTGTCTCTTCCCTTCCTTCACTCCTTCACTCTTTTCCCTTCCCTTACTCTCCTTACTCCACTTCACTAACTCCTTCTCTTACTCCCTCTGTCCTCTTACTTCTACACTTCCCTTCCCTTATTCTCTCTCTGTTAGCCTCATTCTCTCCGTTCCCTTAGTCTCTCACTCCTCTTCTATCACGCTCACTCCCTATAACTCAGCCATACTCCCACACTCACCTTCTTTCAGACCTTCTCCTTTACTTTCCTTCCTCTCTCTTCCCTACCTTCACTCCTTCACTCTTTTCCCTTCCCTTACTCTCCTTTCTCCGCTTCACTTACTCCTTCTCTTACTCCCTCTGTCCTCTTACTTCTACATTCTCCTTCCCTCATTCTCTCTCTGTTAGCCTCATTCTCTCCGTCCCCTTAGTCTCTCACTCCTCTTCTGTCACACTCACTCCCTATAACTCAGCCATATTCCCACACTCACCTTCTTTCAGACCTTCTCCTTTACTTTCCTTCCTGTCTCTTCCCTTCCTTCACTCCTTCACCCTTTTCCCTTCTGTTACTCTCCTTACTCCACTTCAGTACCTCCTTCTCTCAATCCCTCTGTCCTCTAGCTTACTCACTCCCCTTCCCTCACTCTCTCTCTGTCACCCCCATTCTCTCCGTCCTCTTAGTCTCTCACTCCTCTTCTGTTACGCTTACTCTCTATAACTCAGCCACACTCCCTCACTTATCTTTCTTTGCTCCCTCACTCAGTCCTCTTCTCTCACTCTTTCCTTCACTTCCTCTGTCTCCTCCCTCCCTCACTCCCCTTGTCTCACGCTCACTTGCTTTTATCCACTCTCTATCACCACTCTTTCTTCAACCTCACTGTTCTTCTCTTACCCTTCCTCACCCCGTTCCCTTACTCCTTTTTCTTCACTTATCCTCATCCCCCTTGTTCACTCCCCTTCCCCTCACTTACCTCCCACACTCACCTTCTTTCAATCCCCCTACTTCCCTTCCCTTCCTCTCTCGTCCCTTTCTTTGCCCCCTTACTCATTTTCCTTTCCTCTCTCACTTGACTCCACTTCACTCACTCCTTTTGAATTTGTAAAGAATACAGTTCTTTTTGGAAAATTGGAGGTAGTTCTAAAAAGAACTGGTTTTTTTCTTCTTTTTTAGGTTTTATTTTTTTTACTTTTTCCGAACGTTTTTAATTTTTTTTTTTTTCTGAACACAAACAAAAAGAGGGAATGCCAAACTGCTCAACAGGAGCAAAAAAAGGGGAAAAATTAGGGCTGGGGAGGGCAGCGATGGTCTTCTCTTTTGCGTACAATTAGCATGATACTCTGCTCTCCGTAGCAAAGCAGTTCGTCACACTGCTTACATTTAATGGTGATGTCACTAAATACAGGTTGAATGTTAGGTATCAGCTCCACTGCTCTTCCTTTCCCCGATGATGTTGCACCTCCGGTGGAAGTTGAGGTGCCATCTCTCGGGGGATTACGTGCCAGGTCCCTGACACTTTCCCTGGCATAGTTCTGGGGGTGCCTCCTTTGAACATGCCTGATCATTGTTGAGTTGCCAAAACTATATTTTTTGTTGCGGTCACCACGAGAAAGAACAGTGTGGCAAATCTTACACTACACCTTAGGAGCATTTACCTTCTTTTCCTCTGGTGGAATTGTAAGGGAAACCTATGAGCTCGCTGTATCTCCTTTTCCCACTGCCAGTCTGATTCCGGAAAAGCCCCACGAAGCAAATTTACAACAAATTTCAAAATGTTCTGACCCTCTGTCCCTTCTTCCACCCCCAAGAGACGAATGTTATTCCGCCGCCCAATCCACTATATTTAGTGAGACATTATAAATTGGTCAAGTAAACAGTCAATTACACTGCTACTAAATCCTCCATCCAAATATTTATTTATATATATCCACTTATTCTTCAATGCAAATTGCTATATATATAATGCATATTTAAATAACGATGCAAACCACATTCACTGGATGATGTCATCAGTGATGTCATTTGAGATGTCATCAGTGATGTCACTGACCATGTCATGAATGATCTAATATGTGACATCATCAGCAGTGGATTGCGGGTGCGCGAAATATAGTTAGTACAACTAACTATATAGGAGCAATTTCAATGGTTTTGTATGAGTAAAATGTCCAGCTAACTATAACACCACTAAACCTTATAGTTTTTTGAGTGAATTTAAAAGGTTTTTTAAAAGCTAATTCCTAACTATATAACTCTTGAAACCTATGGTTTTTTCAGTGAATTTCAAAGTTTTTTTAAATGCTAATTCCTAACTATATAAGGCCTGAAACCTATGGTTTTTTCAGTGAATTTCAAAGGTTTTTTAAATGCTAATTCCTAACTATATAAGGCCTAAAACCTATGGTTTTTTCAGTGAATTCGCAAGGTTTTTTAAATGCTAATTCCTAACTATATAAGGCCTGAAACCTATGGTTTTTTCAGTGAATTGCAAAGGTTTTTTAAATGCTAATTCCTAACTATATAAGGCCTGAAACTTTGGTTTTTTCAGTGAATTTCAAAGGTTTTTTAAATGCTAATTCTATTAGCGGATAACGTTTAAATATATTATTATCCTAGTGGGACCACCTGAGCAGCCCTAAGGGGTCAGGGTGTTTCTACCCTGCCCCCTTTTTGTGTTCTACACGTTTGTTTTTCTGCTTTCTTGTGCCTAATTCCTAACTATATAAGGCCTGAAACCTATGTTTTTTTTCAGTGAATTTAGGTGTGCCATACTTTTGTCATGAGTAAGACTGTTAGCGCTCTAGTTGTTCTTTAGAACACTCTGGGACATTCTGTCATTGGGCTATAGTTGGGCTACATCTGGCTGATATTTGGGCTACATTTGTTTTTTTTGTCTCTGGTGGCCATCTTTGGGCTACATTGGGCTACATTGGGCTACATTTGGGCTCTAACATATATATAGCCCAATGTAGCCCAATATATATTTTTTAAAAGTTAATTTTCATAAAAACCACTGGAGCATATATCTTGAGACATAGCAAAGGCACATCGGGCTACCAGTCCCTACAATTTTGCCAAGTTTGGTGGAAAACCATTCAGCCGTTCGGGCTAAAAGTGAGTCCAACCGCCCTATGGAAATTAACATGGGGAAAACACGTTTTGGTACCCCCCCTTTTATCTCGGGCCCCACTTGACCGATCCCCCCCAAACTTTCAGGGAAGGACCGGAGCACCGCGAGGCAAAGTTAAGGAACATTTCAGGAAGATTCCTCAACCGGCGCCAAAGGTATTCCCAATAGAATGTTGCGATTTCCCTATGGAAAACAATCCTAACTATATATACCTACTGGCTATCGCCAGTAGGTATATATAGTTAGGACCTAGTTACCATAGGAAATTCCGAATATTCTATTGGGAATAACTTTGGCGCCATTGAGGGATCTGCCTGTAATTTTCCTTAAATTTGCCTCACTGAGCTCTGCTCCTTCCCTGAAAGTTTCAGGGGGGATTCGTCAAGCGGGGGCCGAGAAAAAAGGGGGGTCCCAAAACGTGTTTTCCCATGTTAATTTCCATAGGGACATTCTGACAAGGCTACAACTCGAACGGCTGAACGGAATTACACCAGGTTTGGCAAAATGGTGGGAACTGGTATGCAGCAGTGCCTTTTGTATGTTTGGTGTAAATTCCTCCAGTAGTTTTTGAGAAAAGTGAATGTGAAATTGAGTCCAATGCAATTTTCCATAGGACCTTCAGACACGGCTACAGCCCAAACGGCTGAATGGAATTACACCAAACTTGGCAAAATGGTAGAGCCTGGTATGCAGAAGTGTCTTTTGTATATTTGGTGAAAATCCCTCCAGTAGTTGTTGAGAAAATCGAGTTTGTTCAAAATATATATCTATATGTGGCACACTGTAAGCTTACTGTACTGTGTACCTTCCAGAGTACGAGCTGCATGCTGATTGGCTGCTACTGTCTGTGAACATTCCAAAACAGAAATTGTTGGCAGCCATCTTGTGCCTCAGTAGACTGAGGCACAGGAAAGCAGAAAAACAAACTTGTAGAACTCAAAAAGGGGGCAGGGTTGAAGCACCTAGACCCCCTTGGCCTGCTCAGGGGGTCCCACAAGGCCCCCCAGGCCAAAAAAAATAAAAATTCGGAAAATCGTGGGGGTACAGAGTACAGTAAGCTTACAGTATGCTTACCGTAAGCTTACTGTACTCCGTACGGTGCACGTACCCTCGCGATTTCTCAAAAACAATTATATTTTTCTGGCCTGGGGGGGCCTTGTGGGTCCCCCTCAGCAGGCCTAGGGGATCAGGGTGCTTCTACCCTGCCCCCTTTGCGTGTTTTGCACCTTTGTTTCACTGCTTTCTTATGCCTTGGTTCTACCGAGGCACAAAAGGGCTGCCAACACTTCCTGGTTTGGAGTGTTGACAGATAGTGGCAGCCAATCAGCATGCATTTCACAGGAAAGCAGCATGCTCATTGGCTGTCAACACTTCTAACCAGGAAGTGTTGGCATTCATCTTGTGCTAGGTAGACCGAGACACAAAAGAAGCAGAGCTCACAGCCCACACAGCTCTCACAGCCCACACAGCTCTCACAGCCAACACAGCTCTCACAGCCAACACAGATCTCACAGCCCTCACAGCCCTCACAGCCCTCACAGCCCACACAGCCCTCACAGCCCACACAGCCCACACAGCTCTCACAGCCTACACAGCTCTCACAGCTCACACAGCCCACACAGCTCTCACAGCCCACACAGCTCTCACAGCTCTCACAGCCCACACAGCCCACACAGCTCTCACAGCCCACACAGCTCTCACAGCTCACACAGCCCTCACAGTCCACACAGCTCTCACAGCCCACACAGCTCTCACAGCCCACACAGCCCTCACAGCCCACACAGCTCTCACAGCCCACACAGCTCACACAGCCCTCACAGGCCACACAGCTCACATCCCACAGAGCTCTCACAGCTCTCACAGCCCTTACAGCTCTCTGTAATTGAACTCAATTCAATTCAAGAAGTCTTTATTCGATTGATGCATCATAAAAGACATAAGTTACAATATACATCAATACATTTTTTATATAAACTACACAGGCTTCTTGTAGAAGAATACAAAATTGGCAATGACATAAAAATTACCAAAAGAACATAAAATGTAGTGAACAACTCATAAGCAGGAAGCTTAAAAAAAACATTATTGAACCCCTAGTTGGTTATTTTTAATGAACCTGATTCTAAGAATCCAAGCCCACCCCAAAAATGTTGCTACACCCACCACAATTAATGGGGACAGATTCGTTTTTAGAATTCTGCTAGCTTCAACAGCCGAGCGGGTACCTAGGCTTCTACAGACCGGGCTTAACCACTTGGCTCTAGGAGCAATATACAAGGGACAAGCAAACAAAAAATGGTGTATACTTTCACCCTGACCATGGCAGTTCGGACAGTGCCCAGTCCCACCAGTCCCCCACTTTTTAGTGAAGTCCCTTAACGGCAACGAACCACATCTGAACTGGTGGAATAGTTTGCGATCCAAGGGCTTTGTTATCATGTCCCAATATTTTTAAAGCTTGGGAACGTCTTTAAAGACGATAAATAGACTGGTAAGATTGCTGGAACACAAACGCAAATGTCTATTATGAACCACCCAGTCCCAATAGTGCAATTTTAAATCTTTTTTTAGAGGGAAAGATTGCAGATTCAGGGGCTAACCACAGATCACCATACCCCAGGACATTTAGGGTAGATCTTAAATCCTTAAACCAACCTATTTTTAAAGAGCCAGGCAGATCTTTGACCTCCATACAAGCCTTAGCATAAAAATGGAGTTCCGGCGTTGACCACAGATGTCGCCAGAATGCCAATGGACGAAATATCGCTTGGTCCTCCACTGGATGGCACCCAAGGTCATACAAAAGCGGGATCCGCGGAGTTGACCGAGGCAGACCCGTTGCCACCCTGAGGAATTTATTTTGGGCTGTTCTCAAGGGATCCAAATTGCTAAAACCCCATAATTCTGCCCCGTAGAGGACTGAGGGTAGTACCTTTGAGCCATAAATCTTAATTAGTGGTGAAATTGGTCGAGTAAAAGAGCCTTTGTGCTCTTTGATCAGAGCACCACCTATCTGTAGGTGCTTTAAAGCCATTAGCTCAACCTGGTGGGACCAACTTAGGGTCTCGCTAAATGTAACTCCCAAATAGGTGAAAAACTTGGTTTGTTCCAGGGGGATACCCCCCAAAGAAACCCTTGCAGTGATCTGGTTGTGTCCTCTTAGGACCATAAATTTAGTCTTGGTCACATTCACCTCAAGCTCATGTTCGCTGCAGAAAAGCTCAAACCTCGACAGGGCCTGTTGGAGACCCTGTCTGGTTTTTGAGATCAGGAGGGTATCGTCAGCGAACATGAGCAAGGGGATTTTCATTCCAGCTAAAGTCGGGGCATCTGTGGGATAATTATCAAAATATTTAGTAACCTTGTTAATATAAATGGAAAAAAGGGTAGGGACTAAGAAGCACCCTTGTCTAACGCCTTTGGCCACAGGGAACCTATCCGTCACCGCCCCTGGTTTTCCCCAGCGGACTTGGGCATAGGTATGTGAATGTAAATTCACCAGGAGGCGTACAAGGGGGGCTGGCATACCCAATTCTAATAAACCCTTCCACAACCCAGCCCTCGGAACGAGGTCAAAAGCAGACCTCAAGTCCACGAAGGCTGCGTAGAGGTTACCCTTGCCCAAGAAAACCGTCTTCCAATAAAGAAGCATAAAACGGATGGCCTGGTCTAGGGTGCTCACATGAGACCTGAAACCCGCTTGAAGGGGTGTTAGAATATTGTACTCATCAATCCATTCCTGGATCCTGGCAAGAACAAGACGGGCTGTGATTTTTTGCACCGCGTCTATAAGGCTGATCGGCCGGTAATTAGATGGAACCGACCGATCACCTTTCTTGTATATAGGCAGGATTTCTGCACCTGCCCAGGACTCCGGAACCCTAGCACCTGACGCCAAGGCGTTAACCAACTGGACTAAGTATGGTACCCAAAGATCATGATCCTGTTGGAATAAATCCGCTGGAATGCAATCAGGACCAGGTGCCTTTCCCCTTGGAACAGATTTCAAGACTAATTCAACATCTCTAACCGTGAACTCTAGAGGATCAACCGTCAGTGGCCAGCAAATATTATCCTGCGCTCTACCGAGGCACCTAAATTGTTCCTCAAAGTAGCGGACCCATTGTTGTTGATCCACCGAGGCGGGGCTTGGACGGTCATCCTGCGGCAAACCCCATTTCAGAAGATGCCAAAACCGTTGCATATTCCTGGAACTACATGCTTCTGTTAGTGTTGACCACCGTTCTTCATCCCAGTTGGCCTTGGCAGAACATTTGGCAACATTAAATGCCTTTCTACACAACCTAATTGAAGTGGGGTTCTTGAGTTTTATGGCTTTAAACAGTTCTACATGGGTCCGTCGGCACTCATCATTAAACCAGTTGGAGGTTTTTATTTTCCCCCTGTTGCCCCTTTTAGAAATGGACTTTATAAACACATTTTTTAAAGACATAAACAAACTGTTGTGTGTGTCAGTAATAATTGTGTTAATAGCCTCCTGTGAATCACATTTAGAGATTACAGCCAGTGAATTGGAGACCAAAGATCTGATCTTTTTACGTGCTTCAACATCGACAGAGATCTTTGGCCAGCGAACCCTCCTCATATTATTGGAGAGTACAACTTCATCCTGGACTAAATTGGACATGCATTTGACTGGCCCCGAGAAATCCCTTAGTTCCACCACCAATGGATCATGATCACTTTCCGGGCGTGACTTTACTTCCATATCCACTATCTCAGACCACAGTTTAACATCCACTAATACATAATCAATGCGACTGCTATGTCTGCCATTACTAAAGGTGTGATTGCCCAACCTATCAGAGCGCACTCTACCATTTAGGGCACATAGACCCTGATCCAGACACAAACCCTTAATAAAAATAGCCGCCTGGGACCATTTTTTAATCGGGGCTAAGTCCAGTTGTGGGATCCCCCAAGCCAAATCCTCAGACTCAGTTAAAAGGCCATCATCCACACTCAATGGTTCAAAACAGTTGTTTAAGTCGCCCATTACAACCATATGACCGACTACCATGGCCTCACTTAAGAAGTCATCCAGACGTAGGAGGGTTGGTGAGACCCTACCACCCTGGATACCCCTAGCATATATATTAATCAACATAATGTTCAACCCACTGGTAGATTTAATACTAACCATTAGTATATCGGGGCTGTCGATAAAAACTTCCTCGGCAGTCACTCCCTCATACTGACGAACCCAAACTGACAAACCACCCATAGCTCGACCTCTTTCACCCCTAATAGCTGGTTTGCTAAAATTCAGGTAGCCTGAGAGAAATATTGGTGAGAGTGCCCAGGTTTCCTGAAAGGACCAGACGTCACCCTGACGTATAAAATTGATCCAATCAGGAATGCACATGCGCGACTGCAAACCAGCTATGTTCCAACTACCCAGGATGGTACCATTTCTGACTGTTGGAACACCAGTTAAGACTTCTGCAATGGAAAGAGCTTCATCACAAAAAGGAGCAACGTCTTCTTGCAAAAGGGCGACTCCAACTTTAGAAACAATATCCCTCCTTATGTCATCAGTATAAGTACAGGGGAGCCCACCTTGAATACCCGGCACTGTTATAACACTCTCAACAGTTAAATCAACAAGTAACACTGTTTCAGATACCAAATCCATATCAATGGTCCCGCACGGATAAGCAGAGCCCCCTTTAGCACTTTGGGCTAATTGGCCCTTTGAAGTTTCAACATAACAAAGTGAATTATCTAGGGCATCTACAATACCCGCACAATCTATATTACCCTCTTTAATCCTAGATAGAATAGCTGGTCAATCATTATACTCCAGCCCCAATAAGGGCTCATAAAAATTCCTCAACGGCATATTCCAATACTCGTTGGGCTGGATATATTTGCTTTGTTTGATTAGGGCGGGGTTAAAATTTTGCGGCTGGCTAAACTGCGAAGAAACTGATGTAGAGGGAAAACCAGAAAACTGGGGCTTAGGATTTGCCCAGTTCGGGGTAAGTGAAGAGCTATTATAGATAGATTGTACATAAGATCGAAACTGGGTCTCCGGGTTAATAGGTGGACCATAAAAACTGGGGGTAAAATCGGTCCATTTGAGTAACTGGTGTTCTCTTTTGGAACAAATTTGGCCAGATGGTTTAAGCAAGGTCTCAGGGTAAAAATAGCTAAGATTCCGCGTGGAAATCCCTCCCTCATTTTTTCCCACATACCAATCGGTAAGGTGGGGAGCGACTCTATGATCCCTAAAATTGATGATCACGGTATCGCCCTCTATATCCTTTGGGCGAAGACCCACCTACTTGCATCTTCTAACTGAAACAATGTCCCCATTTAGATGGGCAGGAAGGGGTCTATTTGTTTTCAGCCAGAAGATGACTTTATTTTTTAGGTTAGCGTTATTTTCCCGATTCCCATTTGAGATTGGGGGCACACCCGTCAGGAAAATAACAAAATTGGCTGAATCAGGGGGGAGTTCTACAATATTCCTACGATTTAAAGATTGTCTGTCGGCGAAATTGGCAGATGTAACAGTCCCTTGTTTTGCCAATGACATTATTCCATCAGAGGATGGCTTGTTCAAGACCACCATAGGCTTCTCTTTAACAGAATTAATTACACTAGAGTGTTTGGATGCCAGATCCAGGGCTTTCGGTTGAGTATTGCCATCAATATTATTGTTATTTGTATTTTATTTTTGGAATGATTGCTAGAAGCAATAGTGGAGACGCTAGGCTTAGGAGGTGGCATAGGCTTAAAAGGTGGAATAGGATGCCTATCAGGGCTCGTGGGGTGGCGTATAGCAACGGGAGCCAGGAGGCAATCCACTTTTTCACCTAGTATCTTTACACGCTCCAATAGGGGTAACATATATGATTTTAGGAGTTTGTCAAAAATATCGAAACACTCCTTATTAAACCCAGTAGCAACATCCTCCGATAAACTCGAATTAAGGGGAGTAACTAAAGGGGCCTCAACCACGGGAAGCACCATAAAGTCGTTAATGGGATTTACTATAAAGGGAGAAGGGATTTGTTGACTACTACCCTTTCTTTTAACACCACCCTTTTTTCTTTTTTTCCTAGGTGGGGAGCACACAGCCCTTTTAGTTTTAGTGGGCTTAGTACCGGTGTCACTATTAATATGTGTGAAAATGTTCTTACAAGGACCAACACGGACAAACGAGCGATTAGTAAGAGTTGAGTGCAGGTTGGGAGCCATAGACTGGGCCACAGTCTGAGCAACTGGAGTATTAAGATCTATAAGGCTAATAGAAGCAGAAGCAGAAGTAGAAGAAAGGCTATTTATGTGGGCCTCACTATTAGCAATAGAACGTACAGGGGAGATATTTGGGGCCCGAAATATACTAGGAGTTTGGTCCAAACTAACCATATCCGATTCACTAGCCGTCTCCCCTTGAGCAGCCATTTCCTGCGTGTTATTTGAATCTGGTTGAGTGGACGGTGGGAATTTTTTAAGATGTTCAATAGAGCGACGACGCTCAGCGCATCTCTCAGCTAAAAGGAGCTCCTTATCTATCTCCTTGTGTGCCTTCTCGAAATATTTATCGAGAGGCCCAAGGATTGAGACACCCACACCAGAGTGGAATAGGCTGGACATCTCAACGGCAGGACCAGAAGTAACAGTCTATTCCTGTATCCACTATCTGACTACACCAAAGGGGTATGACAACAAAATACAATAAATAAACAATAAATGACAGAGACCTGGCCCAGCCCGGCCTCCTTCGGCCCCTGACGGCCACAGACGGTCCCGCCCTTGTCCCGGGCTTCTCCCGGGACGCTCCCGCGTGCTCCCGCGCCGCGGGATTAGCGCTTGTCTTAAATACGTGGGCTGTAGGAGTGGAGGCAGGGCGTGGCTAGCAGGGAGAGCGTCCAGGTGACGGGAGGCGAGGGTTACCGGGGCTTCTGGGACACGAAGTCCGGTCCCAACGCTCGCAGCCCTGCAAGCACACAGTTCGCCCACAGACACAGTCCAAAGTTCCCTGGAGGCAGGAGAGGCGCAGCAGGACCCGCGTAGCGGGTACCGCAAGTTGTGGCAAAAAACGGCGAGTAAGCCCGCAGCAGCAACCAACAAGGTCAGTAGAGTGTCACCAGATGTCACTTTCCTAATACTTGAGCTAAAGTATGATCTGTAGGCAGGTTGTTGATTTTTCCAAGTCCTGCGGCGGAGGCTCCTTGGCGCTCTGGGCTGGCTGAGCTCTCACAGCCCACACAGCTCTCACAGCACAGACAGCTCTCACAGCCCACAAAGCTCTCACAGGCCTCACAGCCCTCACAGCCCACACAGCCCTCACAGCCCTGACAGCTCTCACAGCCCACACAGCTCTCACAGCCCACACAGCCCACACAGCTCTCACATCCCACACAACTCTCACAGCCCACACGGCTCTCACAGCTCTCACAGCTCACACAGCCCACACTCTCACAGCCCACACAGCTCTCACAGCTCGCACAGCTCTCACAGCCCACACAGCTCTCACAGCTGTCACAGCCCACACAGCCCACACAGCTCTCACAGAAAACACAGCTCTCACAGCTCATATAGCCCTCACAGCTCACACAGCCCTCACAGCCCACACAGCTCTCACAGGTTTCACGGCCCATACAGCTCTCACAGCCCACACAGCTCTCACAGCCCACACAGCCCACACTCCCACAGCCCACACAGCCCTCACAGCCCAAACAGCTCTAACAGCTCACACAGCCCTCACAGCCCACACAGCTCACATCCCACACAGCTCTCACAGCTCTCACAGCCCATACAGCTCTCACAGCTCTCACAGCCCACATAGCTCTCACATCCCACACAGCTCTCACAGCCCACACAGCTCTCACAGCCAACACAGCTCTCACAGCCCACACAGCTTTCACAGCTCTCACAGCCCACACAGCCCACACTCTCACAGCCCACACAGCTCTCACAACCCACACAGCTCTCACAGCCCACACAGCTCTCACAGCTCTCACAGCCCACACAGCCCGCACAGCTCTCACAGCCCACACAACACAGCCCTCACAGCTCACACAGACCTCACAGCCCAAACAGCTCACATCCCACACAGCTCTCACAGCCCACACAGCTCACACAGCTCTCACAGCCCACACAGCCCACACAGCTCTCAAAGCCCACACAGCTCTCACAGCTCACACAGCCCTCACAGCCCACACAGCTCTCACAGCCAACACATCTCTCACAGCCCACACAGCCCTCACAGCTCACACAGCCCTCACTGCCCACACAGCTCACATCCCACAGAGCTCTCTCAGGTCTCACAGCTCATACAGCTCTCACAGCCCACGCAGCTCTCACAGCACACACAGCTCTCAAAGCCCACACAGCTCTCACAGGCCTAGCAGACCTCACAGCCCACACAGCCCTCACAGCCCTCACAGCCCACACAGCTCTCACAGCCCACACAGATCTCACAGCCCACACAGCCCACACAGCTCTCACAGCCCACACAGCTCTCACAGCCCACACAGCTCTCACAGATCTCACAGCCCACACAGCCCACACTCTCACAGCCCACACAGCTCTCACAGCCCGCACAGCTCTCACAGCCCACACAGCCTACACAGCTCTCACAGCCCACACAGCCCATACAGCTCTCACAGCCCACACAGCTCTCATAGCCCACACAGCTCTCACAGCCCACACAGCTCTCACAGGCCTCACAGCCCTCACAGCCCACACAGCTCTCACAGCCCACACAGCTCTCACAGCCCACACAGCCCACACAGCTCTCACAGCCCACACAGCTCTCACAGCTCTCACAGCCCACACAGCTCTCACAGCCCACACAGCTCTCACAGCCCACACAGCTCTCACAGCTCACACAGCTCTCACAGCCCACACAGCTCTCACAGCCCACACAGCCCTCACAGCCCTCACAGCCCACACAGCTCTCACAGCCCACACAGCTCTCACAGCCCACACAGCCCACACAGCTCTCAAATCCCACACAGCTCTCACAGCCCACACATCCCACACAGCTCTCACAGCCCACACAGCACTCACAGCCCACACAGCTCTCACATCTCTCACTGCCCACACAGCCCACACTCTCACAGCCAACACAGCTCTCGCAGCCCACACAGCTCTCACAGCTCTCACAGCCCACACAGCCCACACAGCTCTCACAACCCACACAGCTCTCACAGCTCACACAGCCCTCACAGCCCACACAGCTCTCACAGCCCACACAGCTCTCACAGTCCACACAGCTCTCACAGCCACAGCCCACACAGCTCTCACAGGCCTCACAGCCCTCACAGCCCACACAGCTCTCACAGCCCACACAGCTCTCACAGCCCACACAGCCCACACATCTCTCACAGCCCACACAGCTCTCACAGCCCACACAGCTCTCACAGCTCTCACAGTCCACACAGCTCTCACAGGCCACACAGCTCTCACAGCCCACACAGCTCTCACAGCCTACACAGCTCTCACAGGCCTCATAGCCCTCACAGCCCACACAGCCCTCACAGCCCTCACAGCCCACACAGCTCTCACAGCCCACACAGCTCTCACAGCCCACATAGCTCTCACATCCCACACAGCTCTCACAGCCCACACAGCTGTCACAGCCAACACAGCTCTCGCAGCCCACACAGCTTTCACAGCTCTCACAGCCCACACAGCCCACACTCTCACAGCCCACACAGCTCTCACAACCCACACAGCTCTCACAGCCCACACAGCTCTCACAGCTCTCACAGCCCACACAGCCCGCACAGCTCTCACAGCCCACACAACACAGCTCTCACAGCTCACACAGACCTCACAGCCCAAACAGCTCACATCCCACACAGCTCTCACAGCCCACACAGCTCTCACAGCTCTCACAGCCCACACAGCCCACACAGCTCTCAAAGCCCACACAGCTCTCACAGCTCACACAGCCCTCACAGACAACGCAGCTCTCACAGCCAACACATCTCTCACAGCCCACACAGACCTCACAGCCCACACAGCCCTCACAGCCCTCACAGCCCACACAGCTCTCACAGCCCACACAGATCTCACAGCCCACACAGCCCACACAGCTCTCACAGCCCACACAGCTCTCACAGCCCACACAGCTCTCACAGATCTCACAGCCCACACAGCCCACACTCTCACAGCCCACACAGCTCTCACAGCCCGCAAAGCTCTCACAGCCCACACAGCCTACACAGCTCTCACAGCCCACACAGCCCACACAGCTCTCACAGCCCACACAGCTCTCACAGCTCACACAGCCCTCACAGCCCACACAGCTCACATCCCACACAGCTCTCACAGCTCTCACATCCCATACAGCTCTCACAGCCCACACAGCTCTCATAGCCCACACAGCTCTCACAGCCCACACAGCTCTCACAGGCCTCACAGCCTTAACAGCCCACACAGCTCTCACAGCCCACACAGCTCTCACAGCCCACACAGCCCACACAGCTCTCACAGCCCACACAGCTCTCACAGCTCTCACAGCCCACACAGCTCTCACAGCCCACACAGCTCTCACAGCCCACACAGCTCTCACAGCTCTCACAGCCCACACAGCTCTCACAGCCCACACAGCCCTCACAGCCCTCACAGCCCACACAGCTCTCACAGCCCACACAGCTCTCACAGCCCACACAGCCCACACAGCTCTCACATCCCACACAGCTCTCACAGCCCACACAGCCCACACAGCTCTCACAGCCCACACAGCTCTCACAGCTCACACAGCCCTCACAGCCCACACAGCTCACATCCCACACAGCTCTCACAGCCCACACAGCTCTCACAGCCCACACAGCTCACACAGCTCTCACAGCCCACACAGCACTCACAGCCCACACAGCTCTCACATCTCTCACAGCCCACACAGCCCACACTCTCACAGCCAACACAGCTCTCACAGCCCACACAGCTCTCACAGCTCTCACAGCCCACACAGCCCACACAGGTCTCACAACCCACACAGCTCTCACAGCTCACACAGCCCACACAGCTCTCACAGCCCACACAGCTCTCACAGTCCACACAGCTCTCACAGCCCACACAGCTCTCACAGGCCTCACAGCCCTCACAGCCCACACAGCTCTCACAGCCCACACACCTCTCACAGTCCACACAGCCCACACATCTCTCACAGCCCACACAGCTCTCACAGCCCACACAGCTCTCACAGCTCTCACAGTCCACACAGCTCTCACAGGCCACACAGCTCTCACAGCCCACACAGCTCTCACAGCCCACACAGCTCTCACAGGCCTCATAGCCCTCACAGCCCACACAGCCCTCACAGCCCTCACAGCCCACACAGCTCTCACAGCCCACACAGCTCTCACAGCCCACACAGCCCACACAGCTCTCACAGCCCACACAGCTCTCACAGCTCTCACAGCCCACACAGCTCTCAAAGCCCACACAGCTCTCACAGCTCACACAGCCCACACAGCTCACATCCCACACAGCTCTCACAGCTCTCACAGCCCACACAGCTCTCACAGCCCACACAGCTCTCACAGCCCACACAACTCTCACAGCTCTCACAGCCCACGCAGCCCACAGAGCTCTCACAGCCCACACAGCTCTCACAGCTCACACAGCCCTCACAGCCCACACAGCTCACATCCCACACAGCTCTCACTGCTCTCACAGCCCATACAGCTCTCACAGCCCACACAGCATTCACAGCCCATACAGCTCTCACAGCCCACACAGCTCTCACAGGCCTCACAGCCCTCACAGCCCTCACAGCCCAAACAGCCCTCACAGCTCACACAGCCCACACAACACAGCTCTCACAGCTCACACAGACCTCACAGCCCAAACAGCTCACATCCCACACAGCTCTCACAGCCCACACAGCTCTCACAGCTCTCACAGCCCACACAGCCCACACAGCTCTCAAAGCCCACACAGCTCTCACAGCTCACACAGCCCTCACAGACAACGCAGCTCTCACAGCAAACACATCTCTCACAGCCCACACAGACCTCACAGCCCACACAGCCCTCACAGCCCTCACAGCCCACACAGCTCTCACAGCCCACACAGATCTCACAGCCCACACAGCCCACACAGCTCTCACAGCCCACACAGCTCTCACAGCCCACACAGCTCTCAAAGATCTCACAGCCCACACAGCCCACACTCTCACAGCCCACACAGCTCTCACAGCCCGCACAGCTCTCACAGCCCACACAGCCTACACAGCTCTCACAGCTCTCACAGCCCACACAGCTCTCACAGCTCACACAGCCCTCACAGCCCACACAGCTCACATCCCACACAGCTCTCACAGCTCTCACATCCCATACAGCTCTCACAGCCCACACAGCTCTCATAGCCCACACAGCTCTCACAGCCCACACAGCTCTCACAGGCCTCACAGCCTTAACAGCCCACACAGCTCTCACAGCCCACACAGCTCTCACAGCCCACACAGCCCACACAGCTCTCACAGCCCACACAGCTCTCACAGCTCTCACAGCCCACACAGCTCTCACAGCCCACACAGCTCTCACAGCCCACACAGCTCTCACAGCTCACACAGCTCTCACAGCCCACACAGCTCTCACAGCCCACACAGCCCTCACAGCCCTCACAGCCCACACAGCTCTCACAGCCCACACAGCTCTCACAGCCCACACAGCCCACACAGCTCTCACATCCCACACAGCTCTCACAGCCCACACAGCCCACACAGCTCTCACAGCCCACACAGCTCTCACAGCTCACACAGCCCTCACAGCCCACACAGCTCACATCCCACACAGCTCTCACAGCCCACACAGCTCTCACAGCCCACACAGCTCACACAGCTCTCACAGCCCACACAGCACTCACAGCCCAGACAGCTCTCACATCTCTCACAGCCCACACAGCCCACACTCTCACAGCCAACACAGCTCTCACAGCCCACACAGCTCTCACAGCTCTCACAGCCCACACAGCCCACACAGCTCTCACAACCCACACAGCTCTCACAGCTCACACAGCCCACACAGCTCTCACAGCCCACACAGCTCTCACAGTCCACACAGCTCTCACAGCCCACACAGCTCTCACAGGCCTCACAGCCCTCACAGCCCACACAGCTCTCACAGCCCACACACCTCTCACAGTCCACACAGCCCACACATCTCTCATAGCCCACACAGCTCTCACAGCCCACACAGCTCTCACAGCTCTCACAGTCCACACAGCTCTCACAGGCCACACAGCTCTCACAGCCCACACAGCTCTCACAGCCCACACAGCTCTCACAGGCCTCATAGCCCTCACAGCCCACACAGCCCTCACAGCCCTCACAGCCCACACATCTCTCACAGCCCACACAGCTCTCACAGCCCACACAGCCCATACAGCTCTCACAGCCCACACAGCTCTCACAGCTCTCACAGCCCACACAGCTCTCACAGCCCACACAGCTCTCACAGCTCACACAGCCCACACAGCTCACATCCCACACAGCTCTCACAGCTCTCACAGCCCACACAGCTCTCACAGCCCACACAGCTCTCACAGCCCACACAACTCTCACAGCTCTCACAGCCCACGCAGCCCACAGAGCTCTCACAGCCCACACAGCTCTCACAGCTCACACAGCCCTCACAGCCCACACAGCTCACATCCCACACAGCTCTCACTGCTCTCACAGCCCATACAGCTCTCACAGCCCACACAGCATTCACAGCCCATACAGCTCTCACAGCCCACACAGCTCTCACAGGCCTCACAGCCCTCACAGCCCAAACAGCCCTCACAGCTCACACAGCTCTCACAGCCCACACAGCTCTCACAGCCCACACAGCCCTCACAGCCCTCACAGCCCACACAGCTCTCACAGCCCACACAGCCCACACAGCTCTCATATCCCACACAGCTCTCACAGCCCACACAGCCCACACAGCTCTCACAGCCCACACAGCTCTCACAGCTCACACAGCCCTAACAGCCCACACAGCTCACATCCCACACAGCTCACACAGCTCTTACAGCCCACACAGCTCACACAGCTCTCACAGCCCACACAGCACTCACAGCCACACAGCTCTCACATCTCTCACAGCCCACACAGCCCACACTCTCACAGCCAACACAGCTCTCACAGCCCACACAGCTCTCACAGCTCTCACAGCCCACACAGCCCACACAGCTCTCACAACCCACACAGCTCTCACAGCTCACACAGCCCTCACAGCCCACACAGCTCTCACAGCCCACACAGCTCTCACAGTCCACACAGCTCTCACAGCCCACACAGCTCTCACAGCCCACACAGCTCTCACAGCTCACACAGCCCACACAGCTCACATCCCACACAGCTCTCACAGCTCTCACAGCCCACACAGCTCTCACAGCCCACACAGCTCTCACAGCCCACACAACTCTCATAGCTCTCACAGCCCACGCAGCCCACAGAGCTCTCACAGCCCACACAGCTCTCACAGCTCACACAGCCCTCACAGCCCACACAGCTCACATCCCACACAGCTCTCACTGCTCTCACAGCCCATACAGCTCTCACAGCCCACACAGCATTCACAGCCCATACAGCTCTCACAGCCCAAACAGCTCTCACAGGCCTCACAGCCCTCACAGCCCTCACAGCCCAAACAGCCCTCACAGCTCACACAGCTCTCACAGCCCACACAGCTCTCACAGCCCACACAGCCCTCACAGCCCTCACAGCCCACACAGCTCTCACAGCCCACACAGCTCTCACAGCCCACACAGCCCACACAGCTCTCACATCCCACACAGCTCTCACAGCCCACACAGCCCACACAGCTCTCACAGCCCACACAGCTCTCACAGCTCACACAGCCCTCACAGCCCACACAGCTCACATCCCACACAGCTCTCACAGCCCACACAGCTCTTACAGCCCACACAGCTCACACAGCTCTCACAGCCCACACAGCACTCACAGCCACACAGCTCTCACATCTCTCACAGCCCACACAGCCCACACTCTCACAGCCAACACAGCTCTCACAGCCCACACAGCTCTCACAGCTCTCACAGCCCACACAGCCCACACAGCTCTCACAACCCACACAGCTCTCACAGCTCACACAGCCCTCACAGCCCACACAGCTCTCACAGGCCTCACAGCCCTCACAGCCCACACAGCTCTCACAGCCCACACAGCTATCACAGCCCACACAGCCCACACATCTCTCACAGCCCACACAGCTCTCACAGCCCACACAGCTCTCACAGCTCTCACAGTCCACACAGCTCTCACAGGCCACACAGCTCTCACAGCCCACACAGCTCTCACAGCCCACACAGCTCTCACAGGCCTCATAGCCCTCACAGCCCACACAGCCCTCACAGCCCTCACAGCCCACACAGCTCTCACAGCCCACACAGCTCTCACAGCCCACACAGCCCACACAGCTCTCACAGCCCACACAGCTCTCACAGCTCTCACAGCCCACACAGCTCTCACAGCCCACACAGCTCTCACAGCTCACACAGCCCACACAGTTCACATCCCACACAGCTCTCACAGCTCTCACAGCCCACACAGCTCTCACAGCCCACACAGCTCTCACAGCCCACACAGCTCTCACAGGCCTCATAGCCCTCACAGCCCACACAGCCCTCACAGCCCTCACAGCCCACACAGCTCTCACAGCCCACACAGCTCTCACAGCCCACACAGCCCACACAGCTCTCACAGCCCACACAGCTCTCACAGCTCTCACAGCCCACACAGCTCTCACAGCCCACACAGCTCTCACAGCTCACACAGCCCACACAGCTCACATCCCACACAGCTCTCACAGCTCTCACAGCCCACACAGCTCTCACAGCCCACACAGCTCTCACAGCCCACACAACTCTCACAGCCCACGCAGCCCACAGAGCTCTCACAGCCCACACAGCTCTCACAGCTCACACAGCCCTCACAGCCCACACAGCTCACATCCCACACAGCTCTCACCGCTCTCACAGCCCATACAGCTCTCACAGCCCACACAGCATTCACAGCCCATACAGCTCTCACAGCCCACACAGCTCTCACAGGCCTCACAGCCCTCACAGCCCAAACAGCCCTCACAGCCCTCACAGCCCACACAGCTCTCACAGTCCACACAGCTCTCACAGCCCACACAGCTCTCACAGGCCTCACAGCCCTCAGAGCCCACACAGCTCTCACAGCCCACACAGCTCTCACAGCCCACACAGCCCACACATCTCTCACAGCCCACACAGCTCTCACAGCCCACACAGCTCTCACAGCCCACACAGCTCTCACAGGCCACACAGCTCTCACAGCCCACACAGCTCTCACAGCCCACACAGCTCTCACAGGCCTCATAGCCCTCACAGCCCACACAGCCCTCACAGCCCTCACAGCCCACACAGCTCTCACAGCCCACACAGCTCTCACAGCCCACACAGCCCACACAGCTCTCAAAGTCAACACAGCTCTCACAGCTCACACAGCCCTCACAGCCCACACAGCTCTCACAGCCCACACATCTCTCACAGCCCACACAGCCCTCACAGCTCACACAGCCCTCACAGCCCACACAGCTCACATACCACAGAGCTCTCACAGCTCTCACAGCTCATACAGATCTCACAGCCCACACAGCTCTCACAGCACACACAGCTCTCAAAGCCCACACAGCTCTCACAGGCCTCACAACCCTCACAGCCCACATAGCCCTCACAGCCCTCACAGCCCACACAGCTCTCACAGCCCACACAGATCTCACAGCCCACACAGCCCACACAGCTCTCACAGCCCACACTGCTCTCACAGCCCACACAGCCCTCACAGCCCTCACAGCCCACACAGCTCTCACAGCCCACACAGCTCTCACAGCCCACACAGCCCACACAGCTCTCACATCCCACACAGCTCTCACAGCCCACACAGCCCACACAGCTCTCACAGCCCACACAGCTCTCACAGCTCACACAGCCCTCACAGCCCACACAGCTCACATCCCACACAGCTCTCACAGCCCACACAGCTCTTACAGCCCACACAGCCCACACATCTCTCACAGCCCACACAGCTCTCACAGCCCACACAGCTCTCACAGCTCTCACAGTCCACACAGCTCTCACAGGCCACACAGCTCTCACAGCCCACACAGCTCTCACAGCCCACACAGCTCTCACAGGCCTCATAGCCCTCACAGCCCACACAGCCCTCACAGCCCTCACAGCCCACACAGCTCTCACAGCCCACACAGCTCTCACAGCCCACACAGCCCACACAGCTCTCACAGCCCACACAGCTCTCACAGCTCTCACAGCCCACACAGCTCTCACAGCCCACACAGCTCTCACAGCTCACACAGCCCACACAGTTCACATCCCACACAGCTCTCACAGCTCTCACAGCCCACACAGCTCTCATAGCCCACACAGCTCTCACAGCCCACACAGCTCTCACAGGCCTCATAGCCCTCACAGCCCACACAGCCCTCACAGCCCTCACAGCCCACACAGCTCTCACAGCCCACACAGCTCTCACAGCCCACACAGCCCACACAGCTCTCACAGCCCACACAGCTCTCACAGCTCTCACAGCCCACACAGCTCTCACAGCCCACACAGCTCTCACAGCTCACACAGCCCACACAGCTCACATCCCACACAGCTCTCACAGCCCACACAGCTCTCACAGCCCACACAGCTCTCACAGCCCACACAACTCTCACAGCTCTCACAGCCCACGCAGCCCACAGAGCTCTCACTGCCCACACAGCTCTCACAGCTCACACAGCCCTCACAGCCCACACAGCTCACATCCCACACAGCTCTCACCGCTCTCACAGCCCATACAGCTCTCACAGCCCACACAGCATTCACAGCCCATACAGCTCTCACAGCCCACACAGCTCTCACAGGCCTCACAGCCCTCACAGCCCAAACAGCCCTCACAGCCCTCACAGCCCACACAGCTCTCACAGTCCACACAGCTCTCACAGCCCACACAGCTCTCACAGGCCTCACAGCCCTCACAGCCCACACAGCTCTCACAGCCCACACAGCTCTCACAGCCCACACAGCCCACACATCTCTCACAGCCCACACAGCTCTCACAGCCCACACAGCTCTCACAGCCCACACAGCTCTCACAGGCCACACAGCTCTCACAGCCCACACAGCTCTCACAGCCCACACAGCTCTCACAGGCCTCATAGCCCTCACAGCCCACACAGCCCTCACAGCCCTCACAGCCCACACAGCTCTCACAGCCCACACAGCTCTCACAGCCCACACAGCCCACACAGCTCTCAAAGCCAACACAGCTCTCACAGCTCACACAGCCCTCACAGCCCACACAGCTCTCACAGCCCACACATCTCTCACAGCCCACACAGCCCTCACAGCTCACACAGCCCTCACAGCCCACACAGCTCACATCCCACAGAGCTCTCACAGCTCTCACAGCTCATACAGCTCTTACAGCCCACACAGCTCTCACAGCACACACAGCTCTCAAAGCCCACACAGCTCTCACAGGCCTCTCAACCCTCACAGCCCACATAGCCCTCACAGCCCTCACAGCCCACACAGCTCTCACAGCCCACGCAGATCTCACAGCCCACACAGCCCACACAGCTCTCACAGCCCACACTGCTCTCACATCCCACACAGCTCTCACAGATCTCACAGCCCACACAGCCCACACTCTCACAGCCCACACAGCTCTCACAGCCCGCACAGCTCTCACAGCCCACACAGCCTACACAGCTCTCACAGCCCACACAGCCCACACAGCTCTCACAGCCCACACAGCTCTCACAGCTCACACAGCCCTCACAGCCCACACAGCTCACATCCCACAAAGCTCTCACAGCCCATACAGCCCACACAGCTCTCATAGCCCACACAGCTCTCACAGGCCACACAGCTCTCACAGCCCACACAGCTCTCACAGCCCACACAGCTCTCACAGGCCTCATAGCCCTCACAGCCCACACAGCCCTCACAGCCCTCACAGCCCACACAGCTCTCACAGCCCACACAGCTCTCACAGCCCACACAGCCCACACAGCTCTCACAGCCCACACAGCTCTCACAGCTCTCACAGCCCACACAGCTCTCACAGCCCACACAGCTCTCACAGCTCACACAGCCCACACAGTTCACATCCCACACAGCTCTCACAGCTCTCACAGCCCACACAGCTCTCATAGCCCACACAGCTCTCACAGCCCACACAGCTCTCACAGGCCTCATAGCCCTCACATCCCACACAGCCCTCACAGCCCTCACAGCCCACACAGCTCTCACAGCCCACACAGCTCTCACAGCCCACACAGCCCACACAGCTCTCACAGCCCACACAGCTCTCACAGCTCTCACAGCCCACACAGCTCTCACAGCCCACACAGCTCTCACAGCTCACACAGCCCACACAGCTCACATCCCACACAGCTCTCACAGCTCTCACAGCCCACACAGCTCTCACAGCCCACACAGCTCTCACAGCCCACACAACTCTCACAGCTCTCACAGCCCACGCAGCCCACAGAGCTCTCACAGCCCACACAGCTCTCACAGCTCACACAGCCCTCACAGCCCACACAGCTCACATCCCACACAGCTCTCACCGCTCTCACAGCCCATACAGCTCTCACAGCCCACACAGCATTCACAGCCCATACAGCTCTCACAGCCCACACAGCTCTCACAGGCCTCACAGCCCTCACAGCCCAAACAGCCTTCACAGCCCTCACAGCCCACACAGCTCTCACAGTCCACACAGCTCTCACAGCCCACACAGCTCTCACAGGCCTCACAGCCCTCACAGCCCACACAGCTCTCACAGCCCACACAGCTCTCACAGCCCACACAGCCCACACATCTCTCACAGCCCACACAGCTCTCACAGCCCACACAGCTCTCACAGCCCACACAGCTCTCACAGGCCACACAGCTCTCACAGCCCACACAGCTCTCACAACCCACACAGCTCTCACAGCCCACACAGCTCTCACAGGCCACACAGCTCTCACAGCCCACACAGCTCTCACAGCCCACACAGCTCTCACAGGCCTCATAGCCCTCACAGCCCACACAGCCCTCACAGCCCTCACAGCCCACACAGCTCTCACAGCCCACACAGCTCTCACAGCCCACACAGCCCACACAGCTCTCAAAGCCAACACAGCTCTCACAGCTCACACAGCCCTCACAGCCCACACAGCTCTCACAGCCCACACATCTCTCACAGCCCACACAGCCCTCACAGCTCACACAGCCCTCACAGCCCACACAGCTCACATCCCACAGAGCTCTCACAGCTCTCACAGCTCATACAGCTCTTACAGCCCACACAGCTCTCACAGCACACACAGCTCTCAAAGCCCACACAGCTCTCACAGGCCTCACAACCCTCACAGCCCACATAGCCCTCACAGCCCTCACAGCCCACACAGCTCTCACAGCCCACACAGATCTCACAGCCCACACAGCCCACACAGCTCTCACAGCCCACACTGCTCTCACAGCCCACACAGCTATCACAGATCTCACAGCCCACACAGCCCACACTCTCACAGCCCACACAGCTCTCACAGCCCGCACAGCTCTCACAGCCCACACAGCCTACACAGCTCTCACAGCCCACACAGCCCACACAGCTCTCACAGCCCACACAGCTCTCACAGCTCACACAGCCCTCACAGCCCACACAGCTCACATCCCACAAAGCTCTCACAGCCCATACAGCCCACACAGCTCTCATAGCCCACACAGCTCTCACAGGCCACACAGCTCTCACAGCCCACACAGCTCTCACACCCCACACAGCTCTCACAGGCCTCATAGCCCTCACAGCCCACACAGCCCTCACAGCCCTCACAGCCCACACAGCTCTCACAGCCCACACAGCTCTCACAGCCCACACAGCCCACACAGCTCTCACAGCCCACACAGCTCTCACAGCTCTCACAGCCCACACAGCTCTCACAGCCCACACAGCTCTCACAGCTCACACAGCCCACACAGTTCACATCCCACACAGCTCTCACAGCTCTCACAGCCCACACAGCTCTCATAGCCCACACAGCTCTCACAGCCCACACAGCTCTCACAGGCCTCATAGCCCTCACAGCCCACACAGCCCTCACAGCCCTCACAGCCCACACAGCTCTCACAGCCCACACAGCTCTCACAGCCCACACAGCCCACACAGCTCTCACAGCCCACACAGCTCTCACAGCTCTCACAGCCCACACAGCTCTCACAGCCCACACAGCTCTCACAGCTCACACAGCCCACACAGCTCACATCCCACACAGCTCTCACAGCTCTCACAGCCCACACAGCTCTCACAGCCCACACAGCTCTCACAGCCCACACAACTCTCACAGCTCTCACAGCCCACGCAGCCCACAGAGCTCTCACAGCCCACACAGCTCTCACAGCTCACACAGCCCTCACAGCCCACACAGCTCACATCCCACACAGCTCTCACCGCTCTCACAGCCCATACAGCTCTCACAGCCCACACAGCATTCACAGCCCATACAGCTCTCACAGCCCACACAGCTCTCACAGGCCTCACAGCCCTCACAGCCCAAACAGCCTTCACAGCCCTCACAGCCCACACAGCTCTCACAGTCCACACAGCTCTCACAGCCCACACAGCTCTCACAGGCCTCACAGCCCTCACAGCCCACACAGCTCTCACAGCCCACACAGCTCTCACAGCCCACACAGCCCACACATCTCTCACAGCCCACACAGCTCTCACAGCCCACACAGCTCTCACAGCCCACACAGCTCTCACAGGCCACACAGCTCTCACAGCCCACACAGCTCTCACAGCCCACACAGCTCTCACAGGCCTCATAGCCCTCACAGCCCACACAGCCCTCACAGCCCTCACAGCCCACACAGCTCTCACAGCCCACACAGCTCTCACAGCCCACACAGCTCTCAAAGCCAACACAGCTCTCACAGCTCACACAGCCCTCACAGCCCACACAGCTCTCACAGCCCACACATCTCTCACAGCCCACACAGCCCTCACAGCTCACACAGCCCTCACAGCCCACACAGCTCACATCCCACAAAGCTCTCACAGCTCTCACAGCTCATACAGCTCTTACAGCCCACACAGCTCTCACAGCACACACAGCTCTCAAAGCCCACACAGCTCTCACAGGCCTCACAACCCTCACAGCCCACATAGCCCTCACAGCCCTCACAGCCCACACAGCTCTCACAGCCCACACAGATCTCACAGCCCACACAGCCCACACAGCTCTCACAGCCCACACTGCTCTCACAGCCCACACAGCTCTCACAGATCTCACAGCCCACACAGCCCACACTCTCACAGCCCACACAGCTCTCACAGCCCGCACAGCTCTCACAGCCCACACAGCCTACACAGCTCTCACAGCCCACACAGCCCACACAGCTCTCACAGCCCACACAGCTCTCACAGCTCACACAGCCCTCACAGCCCACACAGCTCACATCCCACAAAGCTCTCACAGCCCATACAGCTCTCACAGCCCACACAGCTCTCATAGCCCACACAGCTCTCACAGCCCACACAGCTCTCACAGCCCACACAGATCTCACAGCCCACACAGCTCTCACAGCCCACACAGCTCTCACAGCCCACACAGCTCTCACAGATCTCACAGCCCACACAGCCCACACTCTCACAGCCCACACAGCTCTCACAGCCCGCACAGCTCTCACAGCCCACACAGCCTACACAGCTCTCACAGCCCACACAGCTCTCACAGCTCACACAGCCCTCACAGCCCACACAGCTCTCACAGCTCTCACAGCCCATACAGCTCTCACAGCCCACACAGCTCTCATAGCCCACACAGCTCTCACAGCCCACACAACTCTCACAGGCCTCACAGCCCACACAGCTCTCACAGCCCACACAGCTCTCACAGCCCACACAGCCCACACAGCTCTCACAGCCCACACAGCTCTCACAGCTCTCACAGCCCACACAGCTCTCACAGCCCACACAGCTCTCACAGCCCACACAGCTCTCACAGCTCACACAGCTCTCACAGCCCACACAGCCCACACTCTCACAGCCAACACAGCTCTCACAGCCCACACAGCTCTCACAGCTCTCACAGCCCACACAGCCCACACAGCTCTCACAACCCACACAGCTCTCACAGCTCACACAGCCCTCACAGCCCACACAGCTCTCACAGCCCACACAGCTCTCACAGGCCTCATAGCCCTCACAGCCCACACAGACCTCACAGCCCTCACAGCCCACACAGCTCTCACAGCCCACACAGCTCTCACAGCCCACACAACCCACACAGCTCTCACAGCCCACACAGCTCTCACAGCTCTCACAGTCCACACAGCTCTCACAGCCCACACAGCTCTCACAGCTCACACATCCCACACAGCTCACATCCCACACAGCTCTCACAGCCCACACAGCTCTCACAGCCCACACAGCTCTCACAGCCCACACAACTCTCACAGCTCTCACAGCCCACGCAGCCCACACAGCTCTCACAGCCCACACAGCTCTCACAGCTCACACAGCCCTCACAGCCCACACAGCTCACATCCCACACAGCTCTCACTGCTCTCACAGCCCATACAGCTCTCACAGCCCACACAGCATTCACAGCCCATACAGCTCTCACAGCCCACACAGCTCTCACAGGCCTCACAGCCCTCACAGCCCTCACAGCCCAAACAGCCCTCACAGCCCTCACAGCC
Organism: Lissotriton helveticus; assembly: GCF_964261635.1. Lineage (NCBI taxonomy): Eukaryota > Metazoa > Chordata > Amphibia > Caudata > Salamandridae > Lissotriton > Lissotriton helveticus. The sequence continues at coordinate 1,793,801,975 of NC_136068.1, forward strand.
CACACAGCTCTCACAGTCCACACAGCTCTCACAGCCCACACAGCTCTCACAGGCCTCACAGCCCACACAGCTCTCACAGCCCACACAGCCCACAGATCTCTCACAGCCCACACAGCTCTCACAGCCCACACAGCTCTCACAGCCCACACAGCTCTCATAGGCCACACAGCTCTCACAGCCCACACAGCTCTCACAGCCCACACAGCCCTCACAGCCCTCACAGCCCACACAGTTCTCACAGCCCACATAGCTCTCACAGCCCACACAGCCCACACAGCTCTCACAGCCCACACAGCTCTCACAGCTCTCACAGCCCACACAGCTGTCACAGCCCACACAGCCCACACAGCTCTCACAGAAAACACAGCTCTCACAGCTCATATAGCCCTCACAGCTCACTTAGCCCTCACAGCCCACACAGCTCTCACAGGTCTCACGGCCCATACAGCTCTCACAGCCCACACAGCTCTCACAGCCCACACAGCTCTGACAGCTCACACAGCCCTCACAGCCCACACAGCTCACATCCCACACAGCTCTCAAAGCCCATACAGCTCTCACAGCTCTCACAGCCCACACAGCTCTCACATCCCACACAGCTCTCACAGCCCACACAGCTCTCACAGCCCACACAGCTCCCACAGCCCACACAGCTTTCACAGCTCTCACAGCCCACACAGCCCACACTCTCACAGCCCACACAGCTCTCACAACCCACACAGCTCTCACAGCCCACACAGCTCTCACAGCTCTCACAGCCCACACAGCCCGCACAGCTCTCACAGCCCACACAACACAGCTTTCACAGCACACACAGACCTCACAGCCCAAACAGCTCACATCCCACACAGCTCTCACAGCCCACACAGCTCTCACAGCTCTCACAGCTCTCACAGCCCACACAGCTCTCAAAGCCCACACAGCTCTCACAGCTCACACAGCCCTCACAGCCCACACAGCTCTCACAGCCCACACATCTCTCACAGCCCACACAGCCCTCACAGCTCACACAGCCCTCACAGCCCACATAGCTCACATCCCACCGAGCTCTCACAGCTCTCACAGCTCATACAGCTCTCACAGCCCACACAGCTCTCACAGCACACACAGCTCTCAAAGCCCACACAGCTCTCACAGGCCTCACAGCCCTCACAACCCACACAGCCCTCACAGCCCACACAACTCTCACAGCCCACACAGTTCTCACAGCCCACACAGCCCACACAGCTCTCACAGCCCACACAGCTCTCACAGCCCACACAGCTCTCACAGATCTCACAGCCCACACAGCCCACACTCTCACAGCCCACACAGCTCTCACAGCCCGCACAGCTCTCACAGCCCACACAGCCGACACAGCTCTCACAGCCCACACAGCTCTCACAGCTCACACAGCCCTCACAGCCCACACAGCTCTCACAGCTCTCACAGCCCATACAGCTCTCACAGCCCACACAGCTCTCATAGCCCACACAGCTCTCACAGCCCACACAACTCTCACAGGCCTCACAGCCCTCACAGCCCACACAGCTCTCACAGCCCACACAGCTCTCACAGCCCACACAGCCCACACAGCTCTCACAGCCCACACAGCTCTCACAGCTCTCACAGCCCACACAGCTCGCCCAGCCCACACAGCTCTCACAGCCCACACAGCTCTCACAGCTCACACAGCTCTCACAGCCCACACAGCTCTCACAGCCAACACAGCCCTCACAGCCCTCACAGCCCACACAGCTCTCACAGCCCACACAGCTCTCACAGCCCACACAGCCCACACAGCTCTCACAGCCCACACAGCTCTCACAGCCCACACAGCCCACACAGCTCTCACAGCCCAGACAGCTCTCACAGCTCACACAGCCCTCACAGCCCACACAGCTCACATCCCACACAGCTCTCACAGCCCACACAGCTCTCACAGCCCACACAGCTCACACAGCTCTCACAGCCCACACAGCACTCACAGCCCACACAGCTCTCACATCTCTCACAGCCCACACAGCCCACACTCTCACAGCCAACACAGCTCTCACAGCCCACACAGCTCTCACAGCTCTCACAGCTGTCACAGCCCACACAGCCCACACAGCTCTCACAACCCACACAGCTCTCACAGCTCACACAGCCCTCACAGCCCACACAGCTCTCACAGCCCACACAGCTCTCACAGTCCACACAGCTCTCACAGCCCACACAGCTCTCACAGGCCTCACAGCCCTCACAGCCCACACAGCTCTCACAGCCCACACAGCTCTCACAGCCCACACAGCCCACACATCTCTCACAGCCCCCACAGCTCTCACAGCTCACACAGCTCTCACAGCTCTCACAGCCCACACATCTCTCACAGGCCACACAGCTCTCACAGCCCACACAGCTCTCACAGCCCACACAGCTCTCACAGGCCTCATAGCCCTCACAGCCCACACAGCCCTCACAGCCCTCACAGCCCACACAGCTCACACAGCTCTCACAGCCCACACAGCTCGCACAGCCCACACAGCTCACACAGCTCTCACAGCCCACACATCACTCACAGCCCACACAGCTTTCACATCTCTCACAGCCCACACAGCCCACACTCTCACAGCCAACACAGCTCTCACAGCCCACACAGCTCTCACAGCTCTCACACCCCACACAGCCCACACAGCTCTCACAACCCACACAGCTCTCACAGCTCACACAGCCCTCACAGCCCACACAGCTCTCACAGCCCACACAGCTCTCACAGTCCACACAGCTCTCACAGCCCACACAGCTCTCACAGGCCTCACAGCCCTCACAGCCCACACAGCTCTCACAGCCCACACAGCTCTCACAGCCCACACAGCCCACACATCTCTCACAGCCCACACAGCTCTCACAGCCCACACAGCTCTCACAGCTCTCACAGTCCACACAGCTCTCACAGGCCACACAGCTCTCACAGCCCACACAGCTCTCACAGCCCACACAGCTCTCACAGGCCTCATAGCCCTCACAGCCCACACAGCCCTCACAGCCCTCACAGCCCACACAGCTCTCACAGCCCACACAGCTCTCACAGCCCACACAGCCCACACAGCTCTCACAGCCCACACAGCTCTCACAGCTCTCACAGCCCACACAGCTCTCACAGCCCTCACAGCTCTCACAGCTCACACAGCCCACACAGCTCACATCCCACACAGCTCTCACAGCTCTCACAGCCCACACAGCTCTCACAGCCCACACAGCTCTCACAGCCCACACAACTCTCACAGCTCTCACAGCCCACGCAGCCCACACAGCTCTCACAGCCCACACAGCTCTCACAGCGCACACAGCCCTCACAGCCCACACAGCTCACATCCCACACAGCTCTCACCGCTCTCACAGCCCATCCAGCTCTCACAGCCCACACAGCATTCACAGCCCATACAGCTCTCACAGCCCACACAGCTCTCACAGGCCTCACAGCCCTCACAGCCCTCACAGCCCAAACAGCCCTCACAGCCCTCACAGCCCACACAGCTCTCACAGTCCACACAGCTCTCACAGCCCACACAGCTCTCACAGGCCTCACAGCCCTCACAGCCCACACAGCTCTCACAGCCCACACAGCTCTCACAGCCCACACAGCCCACACATCTCTCACAGCCCACACAGCTCTCACAGCCCACACAGCTCACATCCCACAGAGCTCTCACAGCTCTCACAGCTCATACAGCTCTCACAGCCCACACAGCTCTCACAGCGCACACAGCTCTCAAAGCCCACACAGCTCTCACAGGCCTCACAACCCTCACAGCCCACATAGCCCTCACAGCCCTCACAGCCCACACAGCTCTCACAGCCCACACAGATCTCACAGCCCACACAGCCCACACAGCTCTCACAGCCCACACTGCTCTCACAGCCCACACAGCTCTCACAGATCCCACAGCCCACACAGCCCACAATCTCACAGCCCACACAGCTCTCACAGCCCGCACAGCTCTCACAGCCCACACAGCCTACACAGCTCTCACAGCCCACACAGCCCACACAGCTCTCACAACCCACACAGCTCTCACAGCTCACACAGCTCTCACAGCCCACACAGCTCACATCCCACACAGCTCTCACAGCCCATACAGCTCTCACAGCCCACACAGCTCTCATAGCCCACACAGATCTCACAGCCCACACAGCTCTCACAGCCCACACAGATCTCACAGCCCACACAGCCCACACAGCTCTCACAGCCCACACAGCTCTCACAGCCCACACAGCTCTCACAGATCTCACAGCCCACACAGCCCACACTCTCACAGCCCACACAGCTCTCACAGCCCGCACAGCTCTCACAGCCCACACAGCCTACACAGCTCTCAGAGCCCACACAGCTCTCACAGCTCACACAGCCCTCACAGCCCACACAGCTCTCACAGCTCTCACAGCCCATACAGCTCTCACAGCCCACACAGCTCTCATAGCCCACACAGCTCTCACAGCCCACACAACTCTCACAGGCCTCACAGCCCACACAGCTCTCACAGCCCACACAGCTCTCACAGCCCACACAGCCCACACAGCTCTCACAGCCCACACAGCTCTCACAGCTCTCACAGCCCACACAGCTCTCACAGCCCACACAGCTCTCACAGCCCACACAGCTCTGACAGCTCACACAGCTCTCACAGCCCACACAGCCCACACTCTCACAGCCAACACAGCTCTCACAGCCCACACAGCTCTCACAGCTCTCACAGCCCACACAGCCCACACAGCTCTCACAACCCACACAGCTCTCACAGCTCACACAGCCCTCACATCCCACACAGCTCTCACAGCCCACACAGCTCTCACAGTCCACACAGCTCTCACAGCCCACACAGCTCTCACAGGCCTCACAGCTCTCACAACCCACACAGCTCTCACAGCCCACACAGCTCTCACAGCCCACACAACCCACACATCTCTAACAGCACACACAGCTCTCACAGCCCACACAGCTCTCACAGCTCTCACAGCCCACACAGCTCTCACAGGCCACACAGCTCTCACAGCCCACACAGCTCTCACAGCCCACCCAGCTCTCACAGGCCTCATAGCCCTCACAGCCCACACAGCCCTCACAGCCCTCACAGCCCACACAGCTCTCACAGCCCACACAGCTCTCACAGCCCACACAGCCCACACAGCTCTCACAGCCCACACAGCTCTCACAGCTCTCACAGTCCACACAGCTCTCACAGCCCACACAGCTCTCACAGCTCACACAGCCCACACAGCTCACATCCCACACAGCTCTCACAGCTCTCACAGCCCACACAGCTCTCACAGCCCACACAGCTCTCACAGCCCACACAACTCTCACAGCTCTCACAGCCCATGCAGCCCACACAGCTCTCACAGCCCACACAGCTCTCACAGCTCACACAGCCCTCACAGCCCACACAGCTCACATCCCACACAGCTCTCACCGCTCTCACAACCCATACAGCTCTCACAGCCCACACAGCATTCACAGCCCATACAGCTCTCACAGCCCACACAGCTCTCACAGGCCTCACAGCCCTCACAGCCCTCACAGCCCAAACAGCCCTCACAGCCCTCACAGCCCACACAGCTCTCACAGTCCACACAGCTCTCACAGCCCACACAGCTCTCACAGGCCTCACAGCCCTCACAGCCCACACCGCTCTCACAGCCCACACAGCTCTCACAGCCCACACAGCCCACAGATCTCTCACAGCCCACACAGCTCTCACAGCCCACACAGCTCTCACAGCCCACACAGCTCTCATAGGCCACACAGCTCTCACAGCCCACACAGCTCTCACAGCCCACACAGCCCTCACAGCCCTCACAGCCCACACAGTTCTCACAGCCCACATAGCTCTCACAGCCCACACAGCCCACACAGCTCTCACAGCCCACACAGCTCTCACAGCTCTCACAGCCCACACAGCTGTCACAGCCCACACAGCTCTCACAGAAAACACAGCTCTCACAGTTCATATAGCCCTCACAGCTCACTTAGCCCTCACAGCCCACACAGCTCTCACAGGTCTCACGGCCCATACAGCTCTCACAGCCCACACAGCTCTCACAGCCCACACAGCCCACACAGCCCACACTCCCACAGCCCACACAGCCCTCACAGCCCAAACAGCTCTAACAGCTCACACAGCCCTCACAGCCCACACAGCTCACATCCCACACAGCTCTCACAGCCCATACAGCTCTCACAGCTCTCACAGCCCACACAGCTCTCACATCCCACACAGCTCTCACAGCCCACACAGCTTTCACAGCCCACACAGCTCTCACAGCCCACACAGCTTTCACAGCTCTCACAGCCCACACAGCTCACACTCTCACAGCCCACACAGCTCTCATAACCCACACAGCTCTCACAGCCCACACAGCTCTCACAGCTCTCACAGCCCACACAGCCCGCACAGCTCTCACAGCCCACACAACACAGCTTTCACAGCTCACATAGACCTCACAGCCCAAACAGCTCACATCCCACACAGCTCTCACAGCCCACACAGCTCTCACAGCTCTCACAGCTCTCACAGCCCACACAGCCCACACAGCTCTCAAAGCCCACACAGCTCTCACAGCCCACACAGCCCACACAGCTCTCAAAGCCCACACAGCTCTCACAGCTCACACAGCCCTCACAGCCCACACAGCTCTCACAGCCCACACATCTCTCACAGCCCACACAGCCCTCACAGCTCACACAGCCCTCACAGCCCACACAGCTCACATCCCACCGAGCTCTCACAGCTCTCACAGCTCATACAGCTCTCACAGCCCACACAGCTCTCACAGCACATACAGCTCTCAAAGCCCACACAGCTCTCACAGGCCTCACAGCCCTCACAGCCCACACAGCCCTCACAGCCCTCACAGCCCACACAGCTCTCACAGCCCACACAGTTCTCACAGCCCACACAGCCCACACAGCTCTCACAGCCCACACAGCTCTCACAGCCCACACAGCTCTCACAGATCTCACAGCCCACACAGCCCACACTCTCACAGCCCACACAGCTCTCACAGCCCGCACAGCTCTCACAGCCCACACAGCCTACACAGCTCTCACAGCCCACACAGCTCTCACAGCTCACACAGCCCTCACAGCCCACACAGCTCTCACAGCCCACACTGCTCTCACAGGCCTCATAGCCCTCACAGCCCACACAGCCCTCACAGCCCTCACAGCCCACACAGCTCTCACAGCCCACACAGCTCTCACAGCCCACACAGCCCACACAGCTCTCACAGCCCACACAGCTCTCACAGCTCTCACAGCCCACACAGCTCTCACAACCCTCACAGCTCTCACAGCTCACACAGCCCACACAGCTCACATCCCACACAGCTCTCACAGCTCTCACAGCCCACACAGCTCTCACAGCCCACACAGCTCTCACAGCCCACACAACTCTCACAGCTCTCACAGCCCACGCAGCCCACACAGCTCTCACAGCCCACACAGCTCTCACAGCTCACACAGCCCTCACAGCCCACACAGCTCACATCCCACACAGCTCTCACCGCTCTCACAGCCCATCCAGCTCTCACAGCCCACACAGCATTCACAGCCCATACAGCTCTCACAGCCCACACAGCTCTCACAGGCCTCACAGCCCTCACAGCCCTCACAGCCCAAACAGCCCTCACAGCCCTCACAGCCCACACAGCTATCACAGTCCACACAGCTCTCACAGCCCACACAGCTCTCACAGGCCTCACAGCCCTCACAGCCCACACAGCTCTCACAGCCCACACAGCTCTCACAGCCCACACAGCCCACACATCTCTCACAGCCCACACAGCTCTCACAGCCCACACAGCTCACATCCCACAGAGCTCTCACAGCTCTCACAGCTCATACAGCTCTCACAGCCCACACAGCTCTCACAGCACACACAGCTCTCAAAGCCCACACAGCTCTCACAGGCCTCACAACCCTCACAGCCCACATAGCCCTCACAGCCCTCACAGCCCACATAGCTCTCACAGCCCACACAGATCTCACAGCCCACACAGCTCTCACAGCCCACACTGCTCTCACAGCCCACACAGCTCTCACAGATCCCACAGCCCACACAGCCCACACTCTCACAGCCCACACAGCTCTCACAGCCCGCACAGCTCTCACAGCCCACACAGCCTACACAGCTCTCACAGCCCACACAGCCCACACAGCTCTCACAGCCCACACAGCTCTCACAGCTCACACAGCTCTCACAGCCCACACAGCTCACATCCCACACAGCTCTCACAGCCCATACAGCTCTCACAGCCCACACAGCTCTCATAGCCCACACAGATCTCACAGCCCACACAGCTCTCACAGCCCACACAGATCTCACAGCCCACACAGCCCACACAGCTCTCACAGCCCACACAGCTCTCACAGCCCACACAGCTCTCACAGATCTCACAGCCCACACAGCCCACACTCTCACAGCCCACACAGCTCTCACAGCCCGCACAGCTCTCACAGCCCACACAGCCTACACAGCTCTCAGAGCCCACACAGCTCTCACAGCTCACACAGCCCTCACAGCCCACACAGCTCTCACAGCTCTCACAGCTCATACAGCTCTCACAGCCCACACAGCTCTCATAGCCCACACAGCTCTCACAGCCCACACAACTCTCACAGGCCTCACAGCCCACACAGCTCTCACAGCCCACACAGCTCTCACAGCCCACACAGCCCACACAGCTCTCACAGCCCACACAGCTCTCACAGCTCTCACAGCCCACACAGCTCTCACAGCCCACACAGCTCTCACAGCCCACACAGCTCTCACAGCTCACACAGCTCTCACAGCCCACACAGCCCACACTCTCACAGCCAACACAGCTCTCACAGCCCACACAGCTCTCACAGCTCTCACAGCCCACACAGCCCACACAGCTCTCACAACCCACACAGCTCTCACAGCTCACACAGCCCTCACAGCCCACACAGCTCTCACAGCCCACACAGCTCTCACAGTCCACACAGCTCTCACAGCCCACACAGCTCTCACAGGCCTCACAGCCCTCACAACCCACACAGCTCTCACAGCCCACACAGCTCTCACAGCCCACACATCTCTAACAGCACACACAGCTCTCACAGCCCACACAGCTCTCACAGCTCTCACAGCCCACACAGCTCTCACAGGCCACACAGCTCTCACAGCCCACACAGCTCTCACAGCCCACCCAGCTCTCACAGGCCTCATAGCCCTCACAGCCCACACAGCCCTCACAGCCCTCACAGCCCACACAGCTCTCACAGCCCACACAGCTCTCACAGCCCACACAGCCCACACAGCTCTCACAGCCCACACAGCTCTCACAACTCTCACAGTCCACACAGCTCTCACAGCCCACACAGCTCTCGCAGCTCACACAGCCCACACAGCTCACATCCCACACAGCTCTCACAGCTCTCACAGCCCACACAGCTCTCACAGCCCACACAGCTCTCACAGCCCACACAACTCTCACAGCTCTCACAGCCCATGCAGCCCACACAGCTCTCACAGCCCACACAGCTCTCACAGCTCACACAGCCCTCACAGCCCACACAGCTCACATCCCACACAGCTCTCACCACTCTCACAACCCATACAGCTCTCACAGCCCGCACAGCATTCACAGCCCATACAGCTCTCACAGCCCACACAGCTCTCACAGGCCTCACAGCCCTCACAGCCCTCACAGCCCAAACAGCCCTCACAGCCCTCACAGCCCACACAGCTCTCACAGTCCACACAGCTCTCACAGCCCACACAGCTCTCACAGGCCTCACAGCCCTCACAGCCCACACCACTCTCACAGCCCACACAGCTCTCACAGCCCACACAGCCCACAGATCTCTCACAGCCCACACAGCTCTCACAGCCCACACAGCTCTCACAGCCCACACAGCTCTCATAGGCCACACAGCTCTCACAGCCCACACAGCTATCACAGCCCACACAGCCCTCACAGCCCTCACAGCCCACACAGTTCTCACAGCCCACATAGCTCTCACAGCCCACACAGCCCACACAGCTCTCACAGCCCACACAGCTCTCACAGCTCTCACAGCCCACACAGCTGTCACAGCCCACACAGCTCTCACAGAAAACACAGCTCTCACAGTTCATATAGCCCTCACAGCTCACTTAGCCCTCACAGCCCACACAGCTCTCACAGGTCTCACGGCCCATACAGCTCTCACAGCCCACACAGCTCTCACAGCCCACACAGCCCACACAGCCCACACTCCCACAGCCCACACAGCCCTCACAGCCCAAACAGCTCTAACAGCTCACACAGCCCTCACAGCCCACACAGCTCACATCCCACACAGCTCTCACAGCCCATACAGCTCTCACAGCTCTCACAGCCCACACAGCTCTCACATCCCACACAGCTCTCACAGCCCACACAGCTTTCACAGCCCACACAGCTCTCACAGCCCACACAGCTTTCACAGCTCTCACAGCCCACACAGCTCTCATAACCCACACAGCTCTCACAGCCCACACAGCTCTCACAGCTCTCACAGCCCACACAGCCCGCACAGCTCTCACAGCCCACACAACACAGCTTTCACAGCTCACACAGACCTCACAGCCCAAACAGCTCACATCCCACACAGCTCTCACAGCCCACACAGCTCTCACAGAAAACACAGCTCTCACAGTTCATATAGCCCTCACAGCTCACTTAGCCCTCACAGCCCACACAGCTCTCACAGGTCTCACGGCCCATACAGCTCTCACAGCCCACACAGCTCTCACAGCCCACACAGCCCACACAGCCCACACTCCCACAGCCCACACAGCCCTCACAGCCCAAACAGCTCTAACAGCTCACACAGCCCTCACAGCCCACACAGCTCACATCCCACACAGCCCTCACAGCCCATACAGCTCTCACAGCTCTCACAGCCCACACAGCTCTCACATCCCACACAGCTCTCACAGCCCACACAGCTTTCACAGCCCACACAGCTCTCACAGCCCACACAGCTTTCACAGCTCTCACAGCCCACACAGCTCACACTCTCACAGCCCACACAGCTCTCATAACCCACACAGCTCTCACAGCCCACACAGCTCTCACAGCTCTCACAGCCCACACAGCCCGCACAGCTCTCACAGCCCACACAACACAGCTTTCACAGCTCACACAGACCTCACAGCCCAAACAGCTCACATCCCACACAGCTCTCACAGCCCACACAGCTCTCACAGCTCTCACAGCCCACACAGCCCACACAGCTCTCAAAGCCCACACAGCTCTCACAGCCCACACAGCCCACACAGCTCTCAAAGCCCACACAGCTCTCACAGCTCACACAGCCCTCACAGCCCACACAGCTCTCACAGCCCACACATCTCTCACAGCCCACACAGCCCTCACAGCTCATACAGCTCTCACAGCCCACACAGCTCTCACAGCACATACAGCTCTCAAAGCCCACACAGCTCTCACAGGTCTCACAGCCCTCACAGCCCACACAGCCCTCACAGCCCTCACAGTCCACACAGCTCTCACAGCCCACACAGTTCTCACAGCCCACACAGCCCACACAGCTCTCACAGCCCACACAGCTCTCACAGCCCACACAGCTCTCACAGATCTCACAGCCCACACAGCCCAGTCTCTCACAGCCCACACAGCTCTCACAGCCCGCACAGCTCTCACAGCCCACACAGCCTACACAGCTCTCACAGCCCACACAGCTCTCACAGCTCACACAGCCCTCACAGCCCACACAGCTCTCACAGCCCATACAGCTCTCACAGCCCACACAGCTCTCATAGCCCACACAGCTCTCACAGCCCACACAACTCTCACAGGCCTCACAGCCCTCACAGCCCACACAGCTCTCACAGCCCACACAGCTCTCACAGCCCACACAGCCCACACAGCTCTCACAGCCCACACAGCTCTCACAGCCCACACAGCCCACACAGCTCTCACAGCCCACACAGCTCTCACAGCCCACACAGCCCACACAGCTCCCACAGCCCACACAGCTCTCACAGCTCACACAGCCCTCACAGCCCACACAGCTCACATCCCACACAGCTCTCACAGCCCACACAGCTCTCACAGCCCACACAGCTCACACAGCTCTCACAGCCCATACAGCACTCACAGCCCACACAGCTCTCACATCTCTCACAGCCCACACAGCCCACACTCTCACAGCCAACACAGCTCTCACAGCCCACACAGCTCTCACAGCTCTCACAGCCCACACAGCCCACACAGCTCTCACAACCCACACAGCTCTCACAGCTCACACAGCCCTCACAGCCCACACAGCTCTCACAGCCCACACAGCTCTCACAGTCCACACAGCTCTCACAGCCCACACAGCTCTCACAGGCCTCACAGCCCTCACAGCCCACACAGCTCTCACAGCCCACACAGCTCTCACAGCCCACACAGCCCACACATCTCTCACAGCCCACACAGCTCTCACAGCTCACACAGCTCTCACAGCTCTCACAGCCCACACAGCTCTCACAGGCCACACAGCTCTCACAGCCCACACAGCTCTCACAGCCCACACAGCTCTCACAGGCCTCATAGCCCTCACAGCCCACACAGCCCTCACATCCCTCACAGCCCACACAGCTCTCACAGCCCACACAGCTCTCGCAGCCCACACAGCTCTCACAGCCCACACAGCCCACACAGCTCTCACAGCCCACACAGCTCTCACAGCTCTCACAGCCTACACAGCTCTCACAGCCCACACAGCTCTCACAGCTCACACAGCCCACACAGCTCACATCCCACACAGCTCTCACAGCTCTCACAGCCCACACAGCTCTCACAGCCCACACAGCTCTCACAGCCCACACAACTCTCACAGCTCTCACAGCCCACGCAGCCCACACAGCTCTCACAGCCCACACAGCTCTCACAGCTCACACAGCCCTCACAGCCCACACAGCTCACATCCCACACAGCTCTCACCGCTCTCACAGCCCATACAGCTCTCACAGCCCACACAGCATTCACAGCCCATACAGCTCTCACAGCCCACACAGCTCTCACAGGCCTCACATCCCTCACAGCCCTCACAGCCCAAACAGCCCACACAGCTCTCACAGCCCACATAGCTCTCACAGCCCACAGAGCCCACACAGCTCCCACAGCCCACACAGCTCTCACAGCCCACACTGCTCTCACAGCTCTCACAGCCCACACACCTCACACTCTCACAGCCCACACAGCTCTCACAGCCCACACAGCTCTCACACCTCACACAGCTCTCACAGCCCACACAGCCCACACAGCTCTGGCAAAGATAATACCAGCAGCGAACAAGCACTGGAAAAGACAATAACGGCAGCAAACAAACACTGGCAAAGACAATAACGGCAGCAAAGAAACACTGGCAAAGACAATAACGGCAGCAAAGAAACACAGGGAAAGGCAATACCAGCAGCGAACAAAGACTGGCAAAGATAATATAATCAGGGGGGCAGGGGCAAGAAAAACGGCACAATCAGGGGACAGAAGGCAAGAAAAAACAGCACAATTAGTGGGCAGAAGGCAACAAATACGGCACAATCAGGGAGCAGAAGGCAAGAAATATGGCACAATCAGGGTGCAGAAGGCAAAAAATATGGCACAATCAGGGTGCAGAAGGCAAGAAATACGGCACAATCAGGGGGGCAGAAGCCAAGAAATATGGCACAATCAGGGGAGCAGAAGCAAGAAATACGGCACAATCAGAGAGCATCTTGCTCCGGTCCAAAAATCGGATCCCTAGGGCTGCTCAGGTGGTCCCACAAGGATATTAACATATTTAAACGTTATCCGCTAACAGAATTAGCATTTTAAAAACCTTTCAAATTCACTGAAAAAACATAGGTTTCAGGCCTTATATAGTTAGGAATTAGCATTTAAAAAAACCTTTGAAATTCACTGAAAAAACCATAGGTTTCAGTCCTTATTTAGTTAGGAATTAGCATTTAAAAAACCGTGCAAATTCACTGAAAAAACATAGGTTTTAGGTCATATATAGTTAGGAATTAGCATTTAAAAAACCATTGAAATTGCTACCAAATATTGTTAGTTGTACTAACTATATTTCGCGCACCCGCAATCCACTGCTGATGATGTCACATATTACATCATTCATGACATGGTCAGTGACATCACTGATGACATCACTGATGACATCTCAAATGAAATCACTGATGACATCACTGATTACATCATCCAGTAACTGTGTGTTTCTGTAAAGTTTAAATATGTTTTACACATTGAAGAATGAGTGGATGTATAAGTCTGGATGAAAGATTTAGTAGGTACATGAATGATTGTATGAGTGAGTGATTAAATGTGTCTTACTGAATGCATGGGTTAGTGACTAAACTGTCTGAATGTGTGCATCAGTATGTCTGTTGTTGTGTAAGCAACTGCATGTGTTGATCAGTAGCTATATGAGTGGCTATATGTGTTATTGATTGTTTGCCCAAGTATTTGTATGGGAGACTGAGTGTGTGTGTGGGTAGCTGGCATATATAAATGACTATACATAAGAGCCACTGATTGTGCCAGTGGCTGTATGGATTATTGTGTACTTGTATCAGTAATTGTATAACAAAGTAATTATGTTTTAGTATATGTTTGAATAAGTAAGGTGTGTGCGTATAACTGTATAGTTAAGGAAATGAAAGTGTGATTGATTCTTTGCATGACTGACTAGATGTGTGAGTATTCCCAAATAGTCTCCATGCTGTGTAATAAAGATCCTGGGTTTTCTGTAGAAATTGCGTAGCAACTGTCTCTGTAGCATGTTGTAATCATTTTAGTGAATTCCCATTTCTAGATTCTCAGTCTCACCTTCACCCTCTACACTGCTTGAACACCATTGCACAGTTCTAAACCCTGAAACAGCACTCCCAGCAAGACCCCCTTTCATTGCAGTAATCATTTTACTGAATTGCAAGGCATACTGTCATGTGTCTAAGATCGCAGTGTGAGTTAGTCTTCATTTCACAAAATTGTGGCAGAATATTTTGCTTAGTTGATATGTTTAAAAATATGGGACTGCATGTACTCATGGAGTGAGTCAGGCCTTAGGATATTTAGTGCTATAAAGTCCTATGCAGCATGTGTGCCAGGCCTCTGAATGCCCAAATAGTCTCCATGCTGTGTAATAAAGATCCTGGGTGTGCTGTAGAAATAGTACAGCAACTGTCTCTGTAGCATGTAGTAATCATTTCAGCGAATTCTCATTTCTACATTCTCAGTCTCACCTTAACCCTCTACACTGCTTGAACACCATTGCACTGTTCCAAACCCTGAAGCAGCACTCCTAGCAAGACTCTCTTTCACTGTAGTAATCATTTTACTGAATTGCAAGGCATACTGTCATGTGTCTAAGACCACAGTGTGAGTTAGTCTTCATTTCACAACATTGTGGCAGAATATTTCGCTTAGTTGATGTGTTTAAAAATATGGGAATACATGTACTCATGGAGTGAGTCAGGCCTTAGGATATTTAGTGCTATAAAGTCCTATGCAGCATGTGTGCCAGGCCTATGAATGCCCAAATAGCCGCCATGCTGTGTAATAAAGATCCTGGGTGTGATGTAGAAATTGCATGACAACTGTCTCTGCAGCATGTAGTAATCATTTAGGTGAATTCTAATTTCTACATTCTCAGTCTCACCTTCACCCTCTACACTGCTTGAACCCCATTGCACTGTTCTAAACCCTGAAACAGCACTCCCAGCAAGACTCTCTTTCACTGTAGTAATCATTTTACTGAATTGCAAGGCATATTGTCCTGTGTCTAAGATCATAGTGTGAGTTAGTCTTCATTACACAAAATTGTGGCAGAATATTTTGCTTAGTTGATGTGTTTAAAAATATGAGAATGCATGTACTCATGGAGTGAGTCAGGCCTTAGGACATTTAGTGCTACAAAGTCCTATGCAGCATGTGTGCCAGGCCTCTGAATGCCCGAATAGTCTCCATGCTGTGTAATAAAGATTCTGGGTGCGCTGTAGAAATTGCATAGCAACTGTCTCTGTAGCATGTGGTAATCATTTCAGTGAATTCTCATTTCTACATTCTCAGTCTCACCGTCACCCTCTACACTGCTTGAACACCATTACACTGTTCTAAACCCTGAAACAGCACTCCCAGCAAGACTCTCTTTCACTGTAGTAATCATTTTACTGAATTGCAAGGCATACGGTCATGTGTCTAAGATCACAGTGTGAGTTAGTCTTCATTTCACAAAATTGTTGCAGAATATTTTGCTTAGTTGATGTGTTTAAAAATATGGGAATACATGTACTCATGGAGTGAGTCAGGCCTTAAGATATTTAGTGCTACAAAGTCCTATGCAGCATGCGTGCTAGGCCTCTGAAAGCCCAAATAGTTTCCATGCTGTGTAATAAAGATCCTGGGTGTGCTGTAGAAATTGCATAGCATCTGTCTCTGTAGCATGTAGTAATCATTTCAGTGAATTCGCATTTCTACATTCTCAGTCTCACCTTCACCCTCTACACTGCTTGAACACCATTGCACTGTTCTAAACCCTGAAACAGCACTCCGAGCTAGACTCACTTTCACTGTATGTAACCTTTAGGTACAAGAATCGACAGAGCCAAGGCTGGGTTCAGGGCAAGGGGTTTAATTGCTATATAAGCGTTCAACAAGTCTCTACAGGCAAACACATGAAACAGGGGAGACAGCAGTTCCTCCCGTCTACTCCGTTCTTCGGTGCTCTTTCTCTCCTCCCCGGGGTTGATGTCCGTTGTCCAGCTCACCCACAAGCTCAAAAAGAAAGAAACGTGGCTGTTAGTGCACAGCTCTTATAAACATGGGAATCAGGGATGGGTAGTGAGGGAGTACGTTTTGTGCGTACAAAGAGACCACCACCAAGGCTATGAGCGACCCGAGAGTGCAGTGTTTTACAGGTCCTCTACGGTCTACCCGACTCCTTCCTACCCGGTCCCTCCCCGCTTGAAGCTGAACAGGTTACGCAAGCGGTCACGCACCTGTGATAGCCACGCGTCCTGCGCGTGGCTGGGCGGTAGTCGGTGTCGGTGGCCTCCTGGCTTCTCCGGCTCCCTTCCTCGCGTTGGTCCTTCCACAGGGTTGTCCTCCGGTTCCTCGTGGTGGGGCAGGTTCTCCGACCTTCTTCTCGGCGCCGCCTCAGGGCTTTCGTCGTCCTCTCCCTCGGCAACACCCGCGTCGTCCTCTCTCACCTCCGTAGCTGTAGTCGTCCTCCATAGCAGCTCCTCCGCGTCTTCCTGGTCCGCCCTTCTATGACGAGCAGTCGTCACTGATTGGAGCACCGTGGCCCCCGTCACAGGGGCGGGGCAGGCAGCCTCGTAGGCGAGACACGAATTAAAGGGGCCAGCCCAGTCCTGCATTGGGGATGAGAAGTCCGTTATTGGACGGCAGTCACCGACCCTCTGTCAAACCTCCCCCCCAAGCTTTTCCCGATCGGGGGAAAGAGGGTAGCGCGACAAGTAATCAGCATTGGAGTGCTCAGTTCCCTTTCTATGGCACACTTCGAAATCGTAGGGTTGCAGGGCGAGGAACCATCGCATAATACGATCGTTCCGTCCTTTGTTCAGGGACAGCCATGTCAAGGGGGCATGGTCAGTGATTAAAGTGAAGCGACGGCCCTCCAGATAATAACGGAGTTTCTCGATGCTCCACTTAACGGCCAGGCACTCCTTCTCAATCGTGGGATACACAGTTTCACGGGGGAACAATTTCCTGCTAAGGTACAGGATGGGTTTCTCCCGGCCCTCCTCATCAGGCTGAGATAAGACAGCGCCTAAACCTACCCCCGATGCATCCGTCTGTAAACAGAAAGGTTTGGTAAAGTCCGGGGTTACCAATACAGGGGCCGAAGAAAGGGCATCCTTTAAGAGTTGGAAAGCAGTAGTGGCTTGAGGAGAAGGATGTTTGAAGTGTACTGAAGTCGCTGTTTTCTTCAGCATATCCGTTAGGGGGGCTGATAGGGAGGCAAAATCAGGAATGAAGCGGCGGTAGTACCCGACCAATCCCAGAAATGCCCGTAGATCCCTCCGGGTCGTCGGAAATGTTTGTGTCTGTATTGCTCGGACCTTTTCCTCCTGGGGATATAGTTGCCCACTACCCAGGACATACCCCAAATACTTGACACGTGTGAAAGCTATCCTTGATTTTTTTGAATTGATGTGCAACCCCGCTTTCTCCAGGGCAGCAAGTATGAGTTCGAGGTGTTGCAAATGGGTATTCCAATCTGGGCTGTGTATGACTATGTCGTCCAGATAAGCAGCTGCGAATTGGGTATAGGGAGCCAAAACAGTGTCCATAAGTCTCTGAAAAGTAGCAGGTGCTCCGTGTAACCCGAAGGGTAACACCGTGAAGTGGAACAACCCGTCTGGAGTGATGAAGGCTGTTTTTTCCTGGTCTTGAGGGGCCAAAGGCACTTGCCAGTAGCCCTTGGTGAGGTCGATAGTTGTTATATACTGGGCCTCACCAAGGCGCTCGATCATTTCATCAACCCTTGGCAACGGGTAACCATCTTGTTTTGACACCCTGTTGACCCCCCTGAAGTCAATACAGAAACGAGTGCTTCCATCGGGTTTTGGCACTAACACCACTGGGGACGACCAATTGCTTTTGGAAGGCACTATTATCCCGGCTTCGAGCATTTTCTTCACTTCTGATTGTAACAGGAGCCTTCTGGCCTCCGGTACCCTATATGGTCTCTGTTTAACCACGACCCCAGCCTGAGTGGGTATGTGATGTTCAGCCATTGTCGTTCTACCAGGTTGGTCGGAGAATATGGAAGAATGTTTGGACATCCCATCCACGATCTCCTTCTTTTTTTTCTCTGATAGGTCCGGGTTTACCACGGCTTGATCAATGGTATGAGGAGCAGACACGGCTATGGACACAGCTGCAGGTGGTCGGGGTGGGGGCCCTAACCATTTCTTCAATATGTTTATATGATAGATTTGAGTCCGTGAAGGGGTTATCTGAAGCGCATAGGTGGTTCTCCCTATCTTTCGTACAATGGGGTATGGTCCTTGCCACTCTTTGCGCAATTTATGGGTGGACGTGGGAAGAAGAATTAGCACCCAATCCCCGATGTCCAGTTCTCTCCACTTCTTCCCCTTATCATAAAAGTGTTTTTGTTTCGCCTGAGCCTTTTCTAGGGTGTCATAGGACAAGGTCCTTAGTTTATGCAGCCTATTCTTCAGTTGTTGGGCATAGTCCATCAACTCTTGTGCATCTTGTGCCCCCTCTTTTTCCCAACAGTCTTTTGTTATCTCTAGTAGGGTACGGGGTTTCCGCCCGAACAGCAATTCAAAAGGGGAGGCCCCCATGCTACTCTGGTGTTGGCTTCTCAAAACGTAGAGGGCAAGGGGGAGCAGTTGGTCCCACTGTTTGCCGTCCCCGGACAGGAGTTTCTTTAGGGTGGTTTTAATCAGGCCATTGTAGCGCTCAACCAGCCCATCCGTTTGCGGGTGGTAAACGGACGTACGCAGGTGTTTCACCTGTAACGTGGCGCAGACCTGCTTCATGAGCCGGGAGACGAAAGGAGTTCCCTGGTCGGTGATAAGATCCTTGGGGAACCCCATTCTGGAAAACAGTTCGATCAGTTTTTGGGAAATGGCGGTTGTGGTGGCAGCGCGTAAGGGGAACGCTTCAGGATAGCGAGTGGCATAGTCGACCGCTACCATCACATACTGGTATCCCCTGTGGGATTTGGGCAGAGGTCCTATGATGTCAACTCCTATCCGTTCAAACGGCTTCCCGACAATCGGAAGGGGAACAAGGGGCACCCTGGGAGGAATATACGGGTTGCGTTTCTGGCATATCCGACACTCCTGGCAGTATTTCTTGACTTGAGCGTACACCCCTGGCCAATAGAAGTGTTGAACAATTGCCTCAGTTGTTTTTTCGGTCCCGGAGTGTCCTGCTAGCAGATGGGCATGAGCATAGAACAGGACTTGCTCACGGAAATCGGCCGGTACCAGCAACTGAGGAGTCGCCGTATTGCTGCCTGCCCGGTACAAAAGACCGTTCTGTTTCAAAAAACAGGGGTACGTGGTATCAGGCCCCAGCGCGTCTTGGGCGCTTTGCCAGGCCGAGGATAAGGATGCATCATTCAATTGGGCTGCTCGAAAATTGGAGTCATTCGCCCAGGGTTCTGTGGACAGTAGACCGGGAATGACCTTGGTGGACCTGTTCTTAGCCAATGCCTCTTCCATCAACGTGGGGAAGCATTTATTGTCGGTCCCTATAATCAAGGACTCTGGCAAGTCCGGAAGAACCCCAACCTCACACGGTAGTCTAGTGCCCTTTTCTGTTAGAATGGTGACCCTGGCGAGAGGATACGTGCGTATGTCACCATGTACACATTTTATCCTGACGTTCTGGTGCAAGAGGAGAGAAGAGCTGGTCAAGGCGCTTTTCTTTACTACTGAGTGTCGACACCCTGAATCTAACAAGGCTCTAATAGGGCGGTCATCAAGTCGAACACTTACGTAGTAGGCCGGTCCTGTTTCCTGGGCATAGAGGATGGCACGAGGCGCATATCCCACCTCCATTGGCTCTTCT
Organism: Lissotriton helveticus; assembly: GCF_964261635.1. Taxonomy (NCBI): domain Eukaryota; kingdom Metazoa; phylum Chordata; class Amphibia; order Caudata; family Salamandridae; genus Lissotriton; species Lissotriton helveticus. The sequence continues at coordinate 1,793,822,558 of NC_136068.1, forward strand.
TCTTTCTCTTTACGTTTTCTGCACAGTCTTGCAATGTGGCCCCACTCTCCGCATTCGTAGCATTGGGGACCGGACATAGCAGGAAGTTCAGGTCGTATGGCTCTGGGTTTAAATGGGAGTGGCTGGGGATCAGGAAAGGCCTTTACTGGCTTCTTTTCGGGCTTTGTGAAGACTTTATTGGCGGTAGGTTTCTCGGTTTCCTTCATTGTGGGGCGTATTTGTGCTCGGGAATACGAATTGGCCATTTCTATGGCATGTTCCAGGGTCAAACCAGCGTGTTGCCTGAGCCACCTCTGTGTCCCATAGGGTAGTGCTTCAAGGAACTGTTCTAAATATATCTTGTTCATTACCTCCTCTAGGTTGCCATCTTGGGGTTTCAGCCAGCGGTCAGCTGCTTCTTTCAATTTATAGAAGAGTGTTTTTGGGTTGTCATTGGCTAGACCTCTCTCCTGTCTGAACCTTATCCTGTGGCTTTCATCATCGACCCCGAGTCTGTCCAGTACTAGCTGCTTCACATGGCCATATGTAGCCGTACCATCCTTATTTGCGAGCTGGTAAGCTGCCTGCGCCTCCCCCGTTAACAGGGGGGCTAAGTAGAAAGGCCACCTTTCCCCTGGCCAGGCACTAGCACGGGCCGCCCTCTCAAAGTTCAGAAAGAATGAGACCGGATCGTCGCCTGAAACATATTTCTGTAGGGGTACAACTGCCCCTGGGGGTGCGGCGGCTCTTTGCTGTCCCAACAGTGTGAGGAGCTGAGTCTGTCCCTCCGTGAGCTTGGTGATGTGGTCCGCTTGTTGCTGCATAGCGGCTGAAAATGCTGTCCGGTCATTGTCAGCTTGTTCGCTTGCCTGTCCTACTGCCCATTCCAGCTTGGCCTGCCCCTCCGACATTTTGGTGATAATGGCCTCCATCTGTGCAGATGAATAACTCCTATCTGGCTCGCCACTTGTAACCTTTAGGTACAAGAATCGACAGAGCCAAGGCTGGGTTCAGGGCAAGGGGTTTAATTGCTATATAAGCGTTCAACAAGTCTCTACAGGCAAACACATGAAACAGGGGAGACAGCAGTTCCTCCCGTCTACTCCGTTCTTCGGTGCTCTTTCTCTCCTCCCCGGGGTTGATGTCCGTTGTCCAGCTCACCCACAAGCTCAAAAAGAAAGAAACGTGGCTGTTAGTGCACAGCTCTTATAAACATGGGAATCAGGGATGGGTAGTGAGGGAGTACGTTTTGTGCGTACAAAGAGACCACCACCAAGGCTATGAGCGACCCGAGAGTGCAGTGTTTTACAGGTCCTCTACGGTCTACCCGACTCCTTCCTACCCGGTCCCTCCCCGCTTGAAGCTGAACAGGTTACGCAAGCGGTCACGCACCTGTGATAGCCACGCGTCCTCCTGCGCGTGGCTGGGCGGTAGTCGGTGTCGGTGGCCTCCTGGCTTCTCCGGCTCCCTTCCTCGCGTTGGTCCTTCCACAGGGTTGTCCTCCGGTTCCTCGTGGTGGGGCAGGTTCTCCGACCTTCTTCTCGGCGCCGCCTCAGGGCTTTCGTCGTCCTCTCCCTCGGCAACACCCGCGTCGTCCTCTCTCACCTCCGTAGCTGTAGTCGTCCTCCATAGCAGCTCCTCCGCGTCTTCCTGGTCCGCCCTTCTATGACGAGCAGTCGTCACTGATTGGAGCACCGTGGCCCCCGTCACAGGGGCGGGGCAGGCAGCCTCGTAGGCGAGACACGAATTAAAGGGGCCAGCCCAGTCCTGCATTGGGGATGAGAAGTCCGTTATTGGACGGCAGTCACCGACCCTCTGACACTGTAGTAATCATTTTACTGAATTGCAAGGCATATTGTCCTGTGTCTAAGATCACAGTGTGAGTTAGTCTTCATTTCACAAAATTGTGGCAGAATATTTTGCTTAGTTGCTGTGTTTAAAAATATGGGAATACATGTACTCATGGAGTGAGTCAGGCCTTAAGATATTTAGTGCTACAAAGTCCTATGCAGCATGCGTGCCAGGCCTCTGAAAGGCCAAATAGTTTCCATGCTGTGTAATAAAGATCCTGGGTTTGCTGTAGAAATTGCGTAGCAACTGTCTCTGTAGCATGTTGTAATTATTTCAGTGAAATCTCATTTCTACATTCTCAGTCTCACCTTCACCCTGTACACTGCTTGAACACCATTGCACTGTTCTAAACCCTGAAACAGCACTCCCAGCAAGACCCCCTTTCATTGTAGTAATCATTTTACTGAATTGCAAGGTATACTGTTATGTGTTAAGATCACAGTGTGAGTTAGTCTTCATTTCACAAAATTGTGGCAGAATATTTTGCTTAGTTGATGTGTTTTAAAATATGGGGATACATATACTCATGGAGTGAGTCAGTCCTTAGGACATTTAGTGCTACAAAGTCCTATGCAGAATGTGTGCCAGGCCTCTGAATGCCCAAATAGTCTCCATGCTGTTTAATACAGATCCTGGGCGTGCTGTAGAAATTGCTAGCAACTGTCTCTGTAGCATGTAGTAATCATTTCAGTGAATTCTCATTTCTACATTCTCAGTCTCTCCGTCACCCTCTACACTGCCTGAACACCACTGCACTGTCCTAAACCCTGAAACACCATCTGTACCAAAATCTGCTAAACTCTTTCAACACTACTGCACTGCTCTAAACCCTGAAACAGGATTCCCAGCAATACCCCCTTTCATTGTAGTAATCATTTTACTGAATTGCAAGGCATACTGTCATGTGTCTAAGATCACAGTGTGAGTTAGTCTTCATTTCACACAATTGTGGCAGAATATTTTGCTTAGTTGATGTGTTTCAAAATATGGGAATACATGTACTCATGGAGTGAGTCAGGCCTTAGGACATTTAGTGCTACAAAGTCCTATGCAGCATGTGTGCCAGGCCTCTGAATGCCCAAATAGTCTCCATGCTGTCTAATAAAGATCCTGGGTGTGCTGTAGAAATTGCATAGCAAGTGTCTCTGTAGCATGTAGTAATCATTTCAGTGAATTCTCATTTCTACATTCTCAGTCTCACCTTCACCCTCTACACTGCTTGAACACCATTGCACTGTTCTAAACCCTGAATCTGCACTCCCAGAAAGACCCCCTTTCATTGTAGTAATCATTTTACTGAATTGCAAGGCATACTGTCATGTGTCTAAGATCACAGTGTGAGTTGATCTTCATTTCACAAAATTGTGGCAGAATATTTTGGTTAGTTGATGTGTTTTAAAATATGAGGATACATGTACTCATGCAGTGAGTCAGTGCTTAGGACATTTAGTGTTACAATGTCCTATGCAGCATGTGTAGCAGGCCTCTGAATGCCCAAATAGTCTCCAAGCTGTTTAATAAAGATCCTGGGTGTGCTGTAGAAATTGCATAGCAACTGTCTCTGTAGCATGTAGTAATCATTTCAGTGAATTCTCATTTCTACATTCTTAGTCTCACCTTCACCCTCTACACTGCCTGAACTCCACTTCACTGTCCTAAACCCTGAGACAGCACTCCCAGCAAGACCCCCTTCCACTGTAGTAATCATTTTACTGAATTGCAAGGCATACCGTCATGTGTCTAAGATCACAGTGTGAGTTAGTCTTCTTTTCACAAAATTGTGGCAGAATAATTTGCTTAGTTGATGTGTTTAAAGATATGGGAATACATTTACTCATGGAGTGAGTCAGGCCTTAGGACATTGAGTGCTACAAAGTCCAATGCAGCATGTGTGCCACGCCTCTGAATGCCCAAATAGTCTCCATGCTGTGTAATAAAGATCCTGGGTGTGCTGTAGAAATTGCATAGCAACTGTCTCTGTAGCATGTAGTTATCATTTCAGTGAATTCTTATTTCTACATTCTCAGTCTCTCCATCACCCTCTACACTGCCTGAACACCACTGCACTGTCCTAAACCCTGAAATACCATCTGTACCAAAATCTGCTAAACTCTTTCAACACTACTGCACTGCTCTAAACCCTGAAACATGATTCCCAGCAAGACCCACTTTCATTGTAGTAATCATTTTACTGAATTGCAAGGCATACTGTCATGTGTCTAAGACCACAGTGTGAGTTAGTTTTCATTTCACAAAATGTTGGCAGAATATTTGGCTTAGTTGATGTGTTTAAAAATATGGGAATACATGTACTCATGGAGTGAGTCAGGCCTTAGGACATTTAGTGCTACAAAGTCCCATGCTGCATGTGTGCCAGGCCTCTGAATTCCCAAATAGTCTCCATGCTGTGTAATAAAGATCCTGGGTGTGCTGTAGAAATTGCATAGCAACTGTCTCTGTAGCATGTAGTAATCATTTCAGCGAATTCTCATTTCTACATTCTCAGTCTCACCTTCACCCTGTACACTGCTTAAACACCATTTCACTGTTCTAAACCCTGAAACAGCACTCCCAGCAAGACCCCCTTTCATTGTAGTAATCATTTTACTGAATTGCAAGGCATACTGTTATGTGTTAAGATCACAGTGTGAGTTAGTCTTCATTTCACAAAATTGTGGCAGAATATTTTGCTTAGTTGATGTGTTTTAAAATATGGGGATACATATACTCATGGAGTGAGTCAGTCCTTAGGACATTTAGTGCTACAAAGTCCTATGCAGCATGTGTGCCAGGCCTCTGAATGCCCATATAGTCTCCATGCTGTTTAATAAAGATCCTGGGCGTGCTGTAGAAATTGCATAGCAACTGTCTCTGTAGCATGTAGTAATCATTTCAGTGAATTCTCATTTCTACATTCTTAGTCTCACCTTCACCCTCTACATGGCCTGAACACCACTGCACTGCCCTAAACCCTGAAACAGCACTCACAGCAAGACTCTCTTTCACTGTAGTAATCATTTTACTGAATTGCAAGGCATACCGTCATGTGTCTAAGATCACAGTGTGAATTAGTCTTCATTTCACAAAATAGTGGCAGAATAATTTGCTTAGTTGATGTGTTTTAAAATATGGGGATACATGTACTCATTGAGTGAGTCAGGCCTTAGGACATTTAGTGCTACAAAGTCCTATGCAGCATGTGTGCCAGGCCTTTGAATGCCCAAATAATCTCCATGCTGTTTAATAAAGATCCTGGGCGTGCTGTAGAAATAGCATAGCAACTGTCTCTGTAGCATGTAGTAATCATTTCAGTGAATTCTCATTTCTACATTCTCAGTTTCACCTTTACCCTGTACACTGCTTGAACACCATTGCACTGTTCTAAACCCTGAAAAAGCACTCCCAGCAAGACCCCCTTTCATTGTAGTAATCATTTTACTGAATTGCAAGGCATACTGGTATGTGTTAAGATCACAGTGTGAGTTAGTCTTCATTTCACAAAATTGTGGCAGAATATTTTGCTTAGTTGATGTGTTTTAAAATATGGGGATACATATACTCATGGAGTGAGTCAGTCCTTAGGACATTTAGTGCTACAAAGTCCTATGCAGAATGTAAGCCAGGCCTCTGAATGCCCAAATAGTTTCCATGCTGTTTAATAAAGATCCTGGGCGTCTGTAGAAATTGCATAGCAACTGTCTCTCTAGCATGTAGTAATCATTTCAGTGAATTATCATTTCTACATTCTTAGTCTCACCTTCACCCTCTACATAGCCTGAACACCACAGCACTGCCCTAAACCCTGAAACAGCACTCGCAGCAAGACTCTCTTTCACTGTAGTAATCATTTTACTGAATTGCAAGGCATACCGTCATGTGTCTAAGAACACAGTGTGAGTGAGTCTTCATTTCACAAAATAGTGGCAGAATATTTTGCTTAGTTGATGTGTTTTAAAATATGGGGATACATGTACTCATGGAGTGAGTCAGTCCTTGGGACATTTAGTACTACAAAGTCCTATGCAGCATGTGTGCCAGGCCTCTGAATGCCCATATAGTCTCCATGCTGTTTAATAAAGATACTGGGCGTGCTGTAGAAATTGCATAGCAACTGTCTCTGTAGCATGTAGTAATCATTTCATTGAATTCTTATTTCTACATTCTTAGTCTCACCTTCACCCTCTACATGGCCTGAACACCACTGCACTGCCCTAAACCCTGAAACAGCACTCGCAGCAAGACTCTCTTTCACTGTAGTAATCATTTTACTGAATTGCAAGGCATACCGTCATGTGTCTAAGATCACAGTGTGAGTTAGTCTTCATTTCACAAAATAGTGGCAGAATATTTTGCTTAGTTGATGTGTTTTAAAATATGGGGATACATGTACTCATTGAGTGAGTCAGGCCTTAGGACATTTAGTGCTACAAAGTCCTATGCAGCATGTGTGCCAGGCCTTTGAATGCCCAAATAGTCTCCATGCTGTTTAATAAAGATCCTGGGCGTGCTGTAGAAATAGCATAGCAACTGTCTCTGTAGCATGTAGTAATCATTTCAGTGAATTCTCATTTCTACATTCTCAGTTTCACCTTTACCCTGTACACTGCTTGAACACCATTGCACTGTTCTAAACCCTGAAAAAGCACTCCCAGCAAGACCCCCTTTCATTGTAGTAATCATTTTACTGAATTGCAAGGCATACTGTCATGTGTCTAAGATCACAGTGTGAGTTAGTCTTCATTTCACAAAATTGTGGCAGAATATTTTGCTTAGTTGATGTGTTTCAAAATATGGGAATACATGTACTCATGGAGTGAGTCAGGCCTTAGGACATTTAGTGCTACAAAGTCCTATGCAGCATGTGTGCCAACGCCTCTGAATGCCCAAATAGTCTCCATGCTGTGTAATAAAGATCCTGGGTGTGCTGTAGAAATTGCATAGCAACTGTCTCTGTAGCATGTAGTAATCATTTCAGTGAATTCTCACTTCTACATTCTTAGTCTCACCTTCACCCTCTACACTGCCTGAACTCCACTGCACTGTCCTAATCCCTGAAACAGCACTCCCAGCAAGACCCCCTTCCACTGTAGTAATCATTTTACTGAATTGCAAGGCATACCGAAATGTGTCTAAGATCACAGTGTGAGTTAGTCTTCATTTCACAAAATTGTGGCAGAATAATTTGCTTAGTTGATGTGTTTAAAGATATGGGAATACATTTACTCATGGAGTGAGTCAGGCCTTAGGACATTGAGTGCTACAAAGTCCAATTCAGCATGTGTGCCAGGCCTCTGACTGCCCAAATAGTCTCCATGCTTTGTAATAAAGATCCTGGGTGTGCTGTAGAAATTGCATAGCAACTGTCTCTGTAGCATGTAGTCAGGCCTTAGGACATTTAGTGCTACAAAGTCCTATGCAGCATGTGTGCCAGGCCTCTGAATGCCCAAATAGTCTCCATGCTGTGTAATAAAGATCCTGGGTGTGCTGTAGAAATTGATTAGCAACTGTCTCTGTAGCATGTAGTTATCATTTCAGTGAATTCTTATTTCTACATTCTCAGTCTCACCTTCACCCTCTACACTGCTTGAACACCATTGCACTGTTCTAAACCCTGAAACAGCACTCCCAGAAAGATCCCCTTTCATTGTAGTAATCATTTTACTGAATTGCAAGGCATACTGTCATGTGTCTAAGATCACAGTGTGAGTTAATCTTCATTTCACAAAATGGTGGCAGAATATTTTGGCTAGTTGATGTGTTTTAAAATATGGGGATACATGTACTCATGGAGTGAGTCAGTGCTTAGGACATTTAGTGCTACAATGTCCTATGCAGCATGTGTGCCAGGCCTCTGAATGCCCAAATAGTCTCCAAGCTGTTTAATAAAGATCCTGGGTGTGCTGTAGAAATTGCATAGCAACTGTCTCTGTAGCATGTGGTAATCATTTCAGTGAATTCTCATTCCTACATTCTCAGTCTCACCTTAACCCTGTACACTGCTTGAACACCATTGCACTGTTCAAAACCCTGAGACAGCACTCCCAGCAAGACCCCCTTTCATTGTAGTCATCATTTTACTGAATTGCAAGGCATACTGTCATGTTTCTACGATCACAGTGTGAGTTAGTCTTCATTTCACAAAATTGTGGCAGAATATTTTGCTTAGTTGATGTATGGGAATACATGTACTCATGGAGTGAGTCAGGCCTTAGGACATTTAGTGCTACTAAGTCCTATGCAGCAAGTGTGCCAGGCCTCCGAATTCCCAAATAGTCTCCATGCTGTGTAATAAAGATCCTGGGTGTGCTGTAGAAATAGCACAGCAACTGTCTCTGTAGCATGTAGTAATCATTTCAGTGAATTCTCATTTCTACATTCTCAGTTTCACCTTTACCCTGTACACTGCTTGAACACCATTGCACTGTTCTAAACCCTGAAAAAGCACTCCCAGCAAGACCCCCTTTCATTGTAGTAATCATTTTACTGAATTGCAAGGCATACTGTTATGTGTTAAGATCACAGTGTGAGTTAGTCTTCATTTCACAAAATTGTGGCAGAATATTTTGCTTAGTTGATGTGTTTTAAAATATGGGGATACATATACTCATGGAGTGAGTCAGTCCTTAGGACATTTAGTGCTACAAAGTCCTATGCAGAATGTAAGCCAGGCCTCTGAATGCCCAAATAGTTTCCATGCTGTTTAATAAAGATCCTGGGCGTCTGTAGAAATTGCATAGCAACTGTCTCTCTAGCATGTAGTAATCATTTCAGTGAATTATCATTTCTACATTCTTAGTCTCACCTTCACCCTCTACATAGCCTGAACACCACAGCACTGCCCTAAACCCTGAAACAGCACTCGCAGCAAGACTCTCTTTCACTGTAGTAATCATTTTACTGAATTGCAAGGCATACCGTCATGTGTCTAAGAACACAGTGTGAGTGAGTCTTCATTTCACAAAATAGTGGCAGAATATTTTGCTTAGTTGATGTGTTTTAAAATATGGGGATACATGTACTCATGGAGTGAGTCAGTCCTTGGGACATTTAGTACTACAAAGTCCTATGCAGCATGTGTGCCAGGCCTCTGAATGCCCATATAGTCTCCATGCTGTTTAATAAAGATACTGGGCGTGCTGTAGAAATTGCATAGCAACTGTCTCTGTAGCATGTAGTAATCATTTCATTGAATTCTTATTTCTACATTCTTAGTCTCACCTTCACCCTCTACATGGCCTGAACACCACTGCACTGCCCTAAACCCTGAAACAGCACTCGCAGCAAGACTCTCTTTCACTGTAGTAATCATTTTACTGAATTGCAAGGCATACCGTCATGTGTCTAAGATCACAGTGTGAGTTAGTCTTCATTTCACAAAATAGTGGCAGAATATTTTGCTTAGTTGATGTGTTTTAAAATATGGGGATACATGTACTCATTGAGTGAGTCAGGCCTTAGGACATTTAGTGCTACAAAGTCCTATGCAGCATGTGTGCCAGGCCTTTGAATGCCCAAATAGTCTCCATGCTGTTTAATAAAGATCCTGGGCGTGCTGTAGAAATAGCATAGCAACTGTCTGTGTAGCATGTAGTAATCATTTCAGTGAATTCTCATTTCTACATTCTCAGTTTCACCTTTACCCTGTACACTGCTTGAACACCATTGCACTGTTCTAAACCCTGAAAAAGCACTCCCAGCAAGACCCCCTTTCATTGTAGTAATCATTTTACTGAATTGCAAGGCATACTGTCATGTGTCTAAGATCACAGTGTGAGTTAGTCTTCATTTCACAAAATTGTGGCAGAATATTTTGCTTAGTTGATGTGTTTCAAAATATGGGAATACATGTACTCATGGAGTGAGTCAGGCCTTAGGACATTTAGTGCTACAAAGTCCTATGCAGCATGTGTGCCAACGCCTCTGAATGCCCAAATAGTCTCCATGCTGTGTAATAAAGATCCTGGGTGTGCTGTAGAAATTGCATAGCAACTGTCTCGGTAGCACGTAGTAATCATTTCAGTGAATTCTCACTTCTACATTCTTAGTCTCACCTTCACCCTCTACACTGCCTGAACTCCACTGCACTGTCCTAATCCCTGAAACAGCACTCCCAGCAAGACCCCCTTCCACTGTAGTAATCATTTTACTGAATTGCAAGGCATACCGAAATGTGTCTAAGATCACAGTGTGAGTTAGTCTTCATTTCACAAAATTGTGGCAGAATAATTTGCTTAGTTGATGTGTTTAAAGATATGGGAATACATTTACTCATGGAGTGAGTCAGGCCTTAGGACATTGAGTGCTACAAAGTCCAATTCAGCATGTGTGCCAGGCCTCTGACTGCCCAAATAGTCTCCATGCTTTGTAATAAAGATCCTGGGTGTGCTGTAGAAATTGCATAGCAACTGTCTCTGTAGCATGTAGTCAGGCCTTAGGACATTTAGTGCTACAAAGTCCTATGCAGCATGTGTGCCAGGCCTCTGAATGCCCAAATAGTCTCCATGCTGTGTAATAAAGATCCTGGGTGTGCTGTAGAAATTGATTAGCAACTGTCTCTGTAGCATGTAGTTATCATTTCAGTGAATTCTTATTTCTACATTCTCAGTCTCACCTTCACCCTCTACACTGCTTGAACACCATTGCACTGTTCTAAACCCTGAAACAGCACTCCCAGAAAGATCCCCTTTCATTGTAGTAATCATTTTACTGAATTGCAAGGCATACTGTCATGTGTCTAAGATCACAGTGTGAGTTAATCTTCATTTCACAAAATGGTGGCAGAATATTTTGGCTAGTTGATGTGTTTTAAAATATGGGGATACATGTACTCATGGAGTGAGTCAGTGCTTAGGACATTTAGTGCTACAATGTCCTATGCAGCATGTGTGCCAGGCCTCTGAATGCCCAAATAGTCTCCAAGCTGTTTAATAAAGATCCTGGGTGTGCTGTAGAAATTGCATAGCAACTGTCTCTGTAGCATGTGGTAATCATTTCAGTGAATTCTCATTCCTACATTCTCAGTCTCACCTTAACCCTGTACACTGCTTGAACACCATTGCACTGTTCAAAACCCTGAGACAGCACTCCCAGCAAGACCCCCTTTCATTGTAGTCATCATTTTACTGAATTGCAAGGCATACTGTCATGTTTCTACGATCACAGTGTGAGTTAGTCTTCATTTCACAAAATTGTGGCAGAATATTTTGCTTAGTTGATGTATGGGAATACATGTACTCATGGAGTGAGTCAGGCCTTAGGACATTTAGTGCTACTAAGTCCTATGCAGCAAGTGTGCCAGGCCTCCGAATTCCCAAATAGTCTCCATGCTGTGTAATAAAGATCCTGGGTGTGCTGTAGAAATAGCACAGCAACTGTCTCTGTAGCATGTAGTAATCATTTCAGTGAATTCTAATTTCTACATTCTCAGTCTCACCTTCACCCTGTACACTGCTTGAACACCAATGCACTGTTCTAAACCCTGAAACAGCACTCCTAGCAAGACTCTCTTTCACTGTAGTAATCATTTTACTGAATTGCAAGGCATACTGTAATGTGTCTAAACCACAGTGTGAGTTAGTCTTTATTTCACAAAATTGTGGCAGAATATTTTGCTTAGTTGTTGCGTTTAAAAATATGGGAATACATGTAATCATAGAGTGAGTCAGGCCTTAGGACATTTAGTGCTACAAAGTCCTATGCAGCATGTGTGCCAGGCCTCCGAATTCCCAAATAGTCTCCATGCTGTGTAATAAAGATCCTGGGTGTGCTGTAGAAATAGCACATCAACTGTCTCTGTAGCATGTAGTAATCATTTCAGTGAATTCTCATTTCTACATTCTCAGTCTCACCTTCACCCTCTACACTGCTTGAACACCATTGCACTGTTCTAAACCCTGAAACAGCACTCTCAGCAAGACTCTCTTTCACTGTAGTAATCATTTTACTGAATTGCAAGGCATATTGTCCTGTGTCTAAGATCACAGTGTGAGTTAGTCTTCATTACACAAAATTGTGGCAGAATATTTTGCTTAGTTGATGTGTTTAAAAATATGGGAATGCATGTACTCATGGAGTGAGTCAGGCCTTAGGACATTTAGTGCTACAAAGTCCTATGCAGCATGTGTGCCAGGCCTCTGAATGCCCAAATAGTCTCCATGCTGTTTAATAAAGATCCTGGGCGTGCTGTAGAAATAGCATAGCAACTGTCTCTGTAGCATGTAGTAATCATTTCAGTGAATTCTCATTTCTACATTCTCAGTTTCACCTTTACCCTGTACACTGCTTGAACACCATTGCACTGTTCTAAACCCTGAAAAAGCACTCCCAGCAAGACCCCCTTTCATTGTAGTAATCATTTTACTGAATTGCAAGGCATACTGTCATGTGTCTAAGATCACAGTGTGAGTTAGTCTTCATTTCACAAAATTGTGGCAGAATATTTTGCTTAGTTGATGTGTTTCAAAATATGGGAATACATGTACTCATGGAGTGAGTCAGGCCTTAGGACATTTAGTGCTACAAAGTCCTATGCAGCATGTGTGCCAACGCCTCTGAATGCCCAAATAGTCTCCATGCTGTGTAATAAAGATCCTGGGTGTGCTGTAGAAATTGCATAGCAACTGTCTCTGTAGCATGTAGTAATCATTTCAGTGAATTCTCACTTCTACATTCTTAGTCTCACCTTCACCCTCTACTCTCCCTGAACTCCACTGCACTGTCCTAATCCCTGAAACAGCACTCCCAGCAAGACCCCCTTCCACTGTAGTAATCATTTTACTGAATTGCAAGGCATACCGAAATGTGTCTAAGATCACAGTGTGAGTTAGTCTTCATTTCACAAAATTGTGGCAGAATAATTTGCTTAGTTGATGTGTTTAAAGATATGGGAATACATTTACTCATGGAGTGAGTCAGGCCTTAGGACATTGAGTGCTACAAAGTCCAATGCAGCATATGTGCCAGGCCTCTGATTGCCCAAATAGTCTCCATGCTTTGTAATAAAGATCCTGGGTGTGCTGTAGAAATTGCATAGCAACTGTCTCTGTAGCATGTAGTCAGGCCTTAGGACATTTAGTGCTACAAAGTCCTATGCAGCATGTGTGCCAGGCCTCTGAATGCCCAAATAGTCTCCATGCTGTGTAATAAAGATCCTGGGTGTGCTGTAGAAATTGATTAGCAACTGTCTCTGTAGCATGTAGTTATCATTTCAGTGAATTCTTATTTCTACATTCTCAGTCTCACCTTCACCCTCTACACTGCTTGAACACCATTGCACTGTTCTAGACCCTGAAACAGCACTCCCAGAAAGATCCCCTTTCATTGTAGTAATCATTTTACTGAATTGCAAGGCATACTGTCATGTGTCTAAGATCACAGTGTGAGTTAATCTTCATTTCACAAAATGGTGGCAGAATATTTTGGCTAGTTGATGTGTTTTAAAATATGGGGATACATGTACTCATGGAGTGAGTCAGTGCTTAGGACATTTAGTGCTACAATGTCCTATGCAGCATGTGTGCCAGGCCTCTGAATGCCCAAATAGTCTCCAAGCTGTTTAATAAAGATCCTGGGTGTGCTGTAGAAATTGCATATCAACTGTCTCTGTAGCATGTGGTAATCATTTCAGTGAATTCTCATTCCTACATTCTCAGTCTCACCTTAACCCTGTACACTGCTTGAACACCATTGCACTGTTCAAAACCCTGAGACAGCACTCCCAGCAAGACCCCCTTTCATTGTAGTCATCATTTTACTGAATTGCAAGGCATACTGTCATGTTTCTACGATCACAGTGTGAGTTAGTCTTCATTTCACAAAATTGTGGCAGAATATTTTGCTTAGTTGATGTATGGGAATACATGTACTCATGGAGTGAGTCAGGCCTTAGGACATTTAGTGCTACTAAGTCCTATGCAGCAAGTGTGCCAGGCCTCCGAATTCCCAAATAGTCTCCATGCTGTGTAATAAAGATCCTGGGTGTGCTGTAGAAATAGCACAGCAACTGTCTCTGTAGCATGTAGTAATCATTTCAGTGAATTCTAATTTCTACATTCTCAGTCTCACCTTCACCCTGTACACTGCTTGAACACCAATGCACTGTTCTAAACCCTGAAACAGCACTCCTAGCAAGACTCTCTTTCACTGTAGTAATCATTTTACTGAATTGCAAGGCATACTGTAATGTGTCTAAACCACAGTGTGAGTAAGTCTTTATTTCACAAAATTGTGGCAGAATATTTTGCTTAGTTGTTGCGTTTAAAAATATGGGAATACATGTAATCATAGAGTGAGTCAGGCCTTAGGACATTTAGTGCTACAAAGTCCTATGCAGCATGTGTGCCAGGCCTCCGAATTCCCAAATAGTCTCCATGCTGTGTAATAAAGATCCTGGGTGTGCTGTAGAAATAGCACATCAACTGTCTCTGTAGCATGTAGTAATCATTTCAGTGAATTCTCATTTCTACATTCTCAGTCTCACCTTCACCCTCTACACTGCTTGAACACCATTGCACTGTTCTAAACCCTGAAACAGCACTCTCAGCAAGACTCTCTTTCACTGTAGTAATCATTTTACTGAATTGCAAGGCATATTGTCCTGTGTCTAAGATCACAGTGTGAGTTAGTCTTCATTACACAAAATTGTGGCAGAATATTTTGCTTAGTTGATGTGTTTAAAAATATGGGAATGCATGTACTCATGGAGTGAGTCAGGCCTTAGGACATTTAGTGCTACAAAGTCCTATGCAGCATGTGTGCCAGGCCTCTGAATGCCCGAATAATCTCCATGCTGTGTAATAAAGATTTTGGGTGCGCTGTAGAAATTGCATAGCAACTGTCTCAGTAGCATGTGGTAATCATTTCACTGAATTCTCATTTCTACATTCTCAGTCTCACCTTCACCCTCTACACTGCTTGAACACCATCACACTGTTCTAAACACTGAAACAGCACTCCCAGCAAGACTCTCTTTCACTGTTGTAATGATTTTACTGAATTGCAAGGCATACTTTCATGTGTCTAAGATCACTGTGTGAGTTAGTCTTCATTTCACAAAATTGTTGCAGAATATTTTGCTTAGTTGATGTGTTTTAAAATATGGGGATACATGTACTCATGGAGTGAGTCAGTCCTTGGGACATTTAGTACTACAAAGTCCTATGCAGCATGTGTGCCAGGCCTCTGAATGCCCATATAGTCTCCATGCTGTTTAATAAAGATACTGGGCGTGCTGTAGAAATTGCATAGCAACTGTCTCTGTAGCATGTAGTAAACATTTCAGTGAATTCTTATTTCTACATTCTTAGTCTCACCTTCACCCTCTACATGGCCTGAACACCACTGCACTGCCCTAAACCCTGAAACAGCACTCGCAGCAAGACTCTCTTTCACTGTAGTAATCATTTTACTGAATTGCAAGGCATACCGTCATGTGTCTAAGATCACAGTGTGAGTTAGTCTTCATTTCACAAAATAGTGGCAGAATATTTTGCTTAGTTGATGTGTTTTAAAATATGGGGATACATGTACTCATTGAGTGAGTCAGGCCTTAGGACATTTAGTGCTACAAAGTCCTATGCAGCATGTGTGCCAGGCCTTTGAATGCCCAAATAGTCTCCATGCTGTTTAATAAAGATCCTGGGCGTGCTGTAGAAATAGCATAGCAACTGTCTCTGTAGCATGTAGTAATCATTTCAGTGAATTCTCATTTCTACATTCTCAGTTTCACCTTTACCCTGTACACTGCTTGAACACCATTGCACTGTTCTAAACCCTGAAAAAGCACTCCCAGCAAGACCCCCTTTCATTGTAGTAATCATTTTACTGAATTGCAAGGCATACTGTCATGTGTTTAAGATCACAGTGTGAGTTAGTCTTCATTTCACAAAATTGTGGCAGAATATTTTGCTTAGTTGATGTGTTTCAAAATATGGGAATACATGTACTCATGGAGTGAGTCAGGCCTTAGGACATTTAGTGCTACAAAGTCCTATGCAGCATGTGTGCCAACGCCTCTGAATGCCCAAATAGTCTCCATGCTGTGTAATAAAGATCCTGGGTGTGCTGTAGAAATTGCATAGCAACTGTCTCTGTAGCACGTAGTAATCATTTCAGTGAATTCTCACTTCTACATTCTTAGTCTCACCTTCACCCTCTACACTGCCTGAACTCCACTGCACTGTCCTAATCCCTGAAACAGCACTCCCAGCAAGACCCCCTTCCACTGTAGTAATCATTTTACTGAATTGCAAGGCATACCGAAATGTGTCTAAGATCACAGTGTGAGTTAGTCTTCATTTCACAAAATTGTGGCAGAATAATTTGCTTAGTTGATGTGTTTAAAGATATGGGAATACATTTACTCATGGAGTGAGTCAGGCCTTAGGACATTGAGTGCTACAAAGTCCAATTCAGCATGTGTGCCAGGCCTCTGACTGCCCAAATAGTCTCCATGCTTTGTAATAAAGATCCTGGGTGTGCTGTAGAAATTGCATAGCAACTGTCTCTGTAGCATGTAGTCAGGCCTTAGGACATTTAGTGCTACAAAGTCCTATGCAGCATGTGTGCCAGGCCTCTGAATGCCCAAATAGTCTCCATGCTGTGTAATAAAGATCCTGGGTGTGCTGTAGAAATTGATTAGCAACTGTCTCTGTAGCATGTAGTTATCATTTCAGTGAATTCTTATTTCTACATTCTCAGTCTCACCTTCACCCTCTACACTGCTTGAACACCATTGCACTGTTCTAAACCCTGAAACAGCACTCCCAGAAAGATCCCCTTTCATTGTAGTAATCATTTTACTGAATTGCAAGGCATACTGTCATGTGTCTAAGATCACAGTGTGAGTTAATCTTCATTTCACAAAATGGTGGCAGAATATTTTGGCTAGTTGATGTGTTTTAAAATATGGGGATACATGTACTCATGGAGTGAGTCAGTGCTTAGGACATTTAGTGCTACAATGTCCTATGCAGCATGTGTGCCAGGCCTCTGAATGCCCAAATAGTCTCCAAGCTGTTTAATAAAGATCCTGGGTGTGCTGTAGAAATTGCATAGCAACTGTCTCTGTAGCATGTGGTAATCATTTCAGTGAATTCTCATTCCTACATTCTCAGTCTCACCTTAACCCTGTACACTGCTTGAACACCATTGCACTGTTCAAAACCCTGAGACAGCACTCCCAGCAAGACCCCCTTTCATTGTAGTCATCATTTTACTGAATTGCAAGGCATACTGTCATGTTTCTACGATCACAGTGTGAGTTAGTCTTCATTTCACAAAATTGTGGCAGAATATTTTGCTTAGTTGATGTATGGGAATACATGTACTCATGGAGTGAGTCAGGCCTTAGGACATTTAGTGCTACTAAGTCCTATGCAGCAAGTGTGCCAGGCCTCCGAATTCCCAAATAGTCTCCATGCTGTGTAATAAAGATCCTGGGTGTGCTGTAGAAATAGCACAGCAACTGTCTCTGTAGCATGTAGTAATCATTTCAGTGAATTCTAATTTCTACATTCTCAGTCTCACCTTCACCCTGTACACTGCTTGAACACCAATGCACTGTTCTAAACCCTGAAACAGCACTCCTAGCAAGACTCTCTTTCACTGTAGTAATCATTTTACTGAATTGCAAGGCATACTGTAATGTGTCTAAACCACAGTGTGAGTTAGTCTTTATTTCACAAAATTGTGGCAGAATATTTTGCTTAGTTGTTGCGTTTAAAAATATGGGAATACATGTAATCATAGAGTGAGTCAGGCCTTAGGACATTTAGTGCTACAAAGTCCTATGCAGCATGTGTGCCAGGCCTCCGAATTCCCAAATAGTCTCCATGCTGTGTAATAAAGATCCTGGGTGTGCTGTAGAAATAGCACATCAACTGTCTCTGTAGCATGTAGTAATCATTTCAGTGAATTCTCATTTCTACATTCTCAGTCTCACCTTCACCCTCTACACTGCTTGAACACCATTGCACTGTTCTAAACCCTGAAACAGCACTCTCAGCAAGACTCTCTTTCACTGTAGTAATCATTTTACTGAATTGCAAGGCATATTGTCCTGTGTCTAAGATCACAGTGTGAGTTAGTCTTCATTACACAAAATTGTGGCAGAATATTTTGCTTAGTTGATGTGTTTAAAAATATGGGAATGCATGTACTCATGGAGTGAGTCAGGCCTTAGGACATTTAGTGCTACAAAGTCCTATGCAGCATGTGTGCCAGGCCTCTGAATGCCCAAATAGTCTCCATGCTGTTTAATAAAGATCCTGGGCGTGCTGTAGAAATAGCATAGCAACTGTCTCTGTAGCATGTAGTAATCATTTCAGTGAATTCTCATTTCTACATTCTCAGTTTCACCTTTACCCTGTACACTGCTTGAACACCATTGCACTGTTCTAAACCCTGAAAAAGCACTCCCAGCAAGACCCCCTTTCATTGTAGTAATCATTTTACTGAATTGCAAGGCATACTGTCATGTGTCTAAGATCACAGTGTGAGTTAGTCTTCATTTCACAAAATTGTGGCAGAATATTTTGCTTAGTTGATGTGTTTCAAAATATGGGAATACATGTACTCATGGAGTGAGTCAGGCCTTAGGACATTTAGTGCTACAAAGTCCTATGCAGCATGTGTGCCAACGCCTCTGAATGCCCAAATAGTCTCCATGCTGTGTAATAAAGATCCTGGGTGTGCTGTAGAAATTGCATAGCAACTGTCTCTGTAGCATGTAGTAATCATTTCAGTGAATTCTCACTTCTACATTCTTAGTCTCACCTTCACCCTCTACTCTCCCTGAACTCCACTGCACTGTCCTAATCCCTGAAACAGCACTCCCAGCAAGACCCCCTTCCACTGTAGTAATCATTTTACTGAATTGCAAGGCATACCGAAATGTGTCTAAGATCACAGTGTGAGTTAGTCTTCATTTCACAAAATTGTGGCAGAATAATTTGCTTAGTTGATGTGTTTAAAGATATGGGAATACATTTACTCATGGAGTGAGTCAGGCCTTAGGACATTGAGTGCTACAAAGTCCAATGCAGCATATGTGCCAGGCCTCTGATTGCCCAAATAGTCTCCATGCTTTGTAATAAAGATCCTGGGTGTGCTGTAGAAATTGCATAGCAACTGTCTCTGTAGCATGTAGTCAGGCCTTAGGACATTTAGTGCTACAAAGTCCTATGCAGCATGTGTGCCAGGCCTCTGAATGCCCAAATAGTCTCCATGCTGTGTAATAAAGATCCTGGGTGTGCTGTAGAAATTGATTAGCAACTGTCTCTGTAGCATGTAGTTATCATTTCAGTGAATTCTTATTTCTACATTCTCAGTCTCACCTTCACCCTCTACACTGCTTGAACACCATTGCACTGTTCTAGACCCTGAAACAGCACTCCCAGAAAGATCCCCTTTCATTGTAGTAATCATTTTACTGAATTGCAAGGCATACTGTCATGTGTCTAAGATCACAGTGTGAGTTAATCTTCATTTCACAAAATGGTGGCAGAATATTTTGGCTAGTTGATGTGTTTTAAAATATGGGGATACATGTACTCATGGAGTGAGTCAGTGCTTAGGACATTTAGTGCTACAATGTCCTATGCAGCATGTGTGCCAGGCCTCTGAATGCCCAAATAGTCTCCAAGCTGTTTAATAAAGATCCTGGGTGTGCTGTAGAAATTGCATATCAACTGTCTCTGTAGCATGTGGTAATCATTTCAGTGAATTCTCATTCCTACATTCTCAGTCTCACCTTAACCCTGTACACTGCTTGAACACCATTGCACTGTTCAAAACCCTGAGACAGCACTCCCAGCAAGACCCCCTTTCATTGTAGTCATCATTTTACTGAATTGCAAGGCATACTGTCATGTTTCTACGATCACAGTGTGAGTTAGTCTTCATTTCACAAAATTGTGGCAGAATATTTTGCTTAGTTGATGTATGGGAATACATGTACTCATGGAGTGAGTCAGGCCTTAGGACATTTAGTGCTACTAAGTCCTATGCAGCAAGTGTGCCAGGCCTCCGAATTCCCAAATAGTCTCCATGCTGTGTAATAAAGATCCTGGGTGTGCTGTAGAAATAGCACAGCAACTGTCTCTGTAGCATGTAGTAATCATTTCAGTGAATTCTAATTTCTACATTCTCAGTCTCACCTTCACCCTGTACACTGCTTGAACACCAATGCACTGTTCTAAACCCTGAAACAGCACTCCTAGCAAGACTCTCTTTCACTGTAGTAATCATTTTACTGAATTGCAAGGCATACTGTAATGTGTCTAAACCACAGTGTGAGTAAGTCTTTATTTCACAAAATTGTGGCAGAATATTTTGCTTAGTTGTTGCGTTTAAAAATATGGGAATACATGTAATCATAGAGTGAGTCAGGCCTTAGGACATTTAGTGCTACAAAGTCCTATGCAGCATGTGTGCCAGGCCTCCGAATTCCCAAATAGTCTCCATGCTGTGTAATAAAGATCCTGGGTGTGCTGTAGAAATAGCACATCAACTGTCTCTGTAGCATGTAGTAATCATTTCAGTGAATTCTCATTTCTACATTCTCAGTCTCACCTTCACCCTCTACACTGCTTGAACACCATTGCACTGTTCTAAACCCTGAAACAGCACTCTCAGCAAGACTCTCTTTCACTGTAGTAATCATTTTACTGAATTGCAAGGCATATTGTCCTGTGTCTAAGATCACAGTGTGAGTTAGTCTTCATTACACAAAATTGTGGCAGAATATTTTGCTTAGTTGATGTGTTTAAAAATATGGGAATGCATGTACTCATGGAGTGAGTCAGGCCTTAGGACATTTAGTGCTACAAAGTCCTATGCAGCATGTGTGCCAGGCCTCTGAATGCCCGAATAATCTCCATGCTGTGTAATAAAGATTTTGGGTGCGCTGTAGAAATTGCATAGCAACTGTCTCAGTAGCATGTGGTAATCATTTCACTGAATTCTCATTTCTACATTCTCAGTCTCACCTTCACCCTCTACACTGCTTGAACACCATCACACTGTTCTAAACACTGAAACAGCACTCCCAGCAAGACTCTCTTTCACTGTTGTAATGATTTTACTGAATTGCAAGGCATACTTTCATGTGTCTAAGATCACTGTGTGAGTTAGTCTTCATTTCACAAAATTGTTGCAGAATATTTTGCTTAGTTGATGTGTTTAAAAATATGGGAATACATGTACTCATGAGTGAGTCAGGCCTTAAGATATTTAGTGCTACAAAGTTCTATGCAGCATGTGTGCCAGGCCTCTGAAAGCCCAAATAGTTTCCATGCTGTGTAATAAAGATCCTGGGTGTGCTGTAGAAATTCCATAGCATCTGTCTCTGTAGCATGTAGTAATCATTTCAGAGAATTCGCATTTCTACATTCTCAGTCTCACCTTCACCCTCTACACTGCTTGAACACCATTGCACTGTTCTAAACCCTGAAACAGCACTCCGATCTAGACTCACTTTCACTGTAGTAATCATTTTACTGAATTGCAAGGCATATTGTCCTGTGTCTAAGATCACAGTGTGAGTTAGTCTTCATTTCACAAAATTGTGGCAGAATATTTTGCTTAGTTGCTGTGTTTAAAAATATGGGAATACATGTACTCATGGAGTGAGTCAGGCCTTAGGACATTTAGTGTTACAAAGTCCTATGCAGCATGTGTGCCAGGCCTCTGAATGCCCAAATAGTCTCCATTCTGTGTAATAAAGATCCTGGGTTTGCTGTAGAAACTGCGTAGCAACTGTCTCTGTAGCATGTTGTAATTATTTCAGTGAAATCTCATTTCTACATTCTCAGTCTCACCTTCACCCTGTACACTGCTTGAACACCATTGCACTGTTCTAAATCCTGAAACAGCACTCCCAGCAAGACCCCCTTTCATTGTAGTAATCATTTTACTGAATTGCAAGGCATACTGTTATGTGTTAAGATCACAGTGTGAGTTAGTCTTCATTTCACAAAATTGTGGCAGAATATTTTGCTTAGTTGATGTGTTTTAAAATATGGGGATACATATACTCATGGAGTGAGTCAGTCCTTAGGACATTTAGTGCTACAAAGTCCTATGCAGAATGTGTGCCAGGCCTCTGAATGCCCAAATAGTCTCCATGCTGTTTAATAAAGATCCTGGGCGTGCTGTAGAAATTGCATAGCAACTGTCTCTCTAGCATGTAGTAATCATTTCAGTGAATTATCATTTCTACATTCTTAGTCTCACCTTCACCCTCTACATAGCCTGAACACCACTGCATTGCCCTAAACCCTGAAACAGCACTCGCAGCAAGACTCTCTTTCACTGTAGTAATCATTTTACTGAATTGCAAGGCAAACCGTCATGTGTCTAAGAACACAGTGTGAGTGAGTCTTCATTTCACAAAATAGTGGCAGAATATTTTGCTTAGTTGATGTGTTTTAAAATATGGGGATACATGTACTCATGGAGTGAGTCAGGCCTTAGGTTATTTAGTGCTACAAAGTCCTATGCAGCATGTGTGCCAGGCCTCTGAATGCCCAAATAGTCTCCATGCTGTTTAATAAAGATCCTGGGCGTGCTGTAGAAATTGCTAGCAACTGTCTCTGTAGCATGTAGTAATCATTTCAGTGAATTCTCATTTCTACATTCTCAGTCTCTCCGTCACCCTCTACACTGCCTGAACACCACTGCACTGTCCTAAACCCTGAAACACCATCTGTACCAAGATCTGCTAAACTCTTTCAACACTACTGCACTGCTCTAAACCCGGAAACAGGATTCCCAGCAATACCCCCTTTCATTGTAGTAATCATTTTACTGAATTGCAAGGCATACTGTCATGTGTCTAAGATCACAGTGTGAGTTAGTCTTCATTTCACAAAATTGTGGCAGAATATTTTGCTTAGTTGATGTGTTTCAAAATATGGGAATACATATACTCATGGAGTGAGTCAGGCCTTAGGACATTTAGTGCTACAAAGTCCTATGCAGCATGTGTGCCAGGCCTCTGAATGCCCAAATAGTCTCCATGCTGTGTAATAAAGATCCTGGGTGTGCTTTAGAAATTGCATAGCAACTGTCTCTGTAGCATGTAGTAATCATTTCAGTGAATTCTCATTTCTACATTCTCAGTCTCACCTTCACCCTCTGCACTGCTTGAACACCATTGCACTGTTCTAAACCCTGAATCTGCACTCCCAGAAAGACCCCCTTTCATTGTAGTAATCATTTTACTGAATTGCAAGGCATACTGTCATGTGTCTAAGATCACAGTGTGAGTTAATCTTCATTTCACAAAATTGTGGCAGAATATTTTGGTTAGTTGATGTGTTTTAAAATATGAGGATACATGTACTCATGGAGTGAGTCAGTGCTTAGGACATTTAGTGTTACAATGTCCTATGCAGCATGTGTGCGAGGCCTCTGAATGCCCAAATAGTCTCCAAGCTGTTTAATAAAGATCCTGGGTGTGCTGTAGAAATTGCATAGCAACTGTCTCTGTAGCATGTAGTAATCATTTCAGTGAATTCTCATTTCTGCATTCTTAGTCTCACCTTCACCCTCTACACTGCCTGAACTCCACTGCACTGTCCTACACCCTGAGACAGCACTCCCAGCAAGACCCCCTTCCACTGTAGTAATCATTTTACTGAATTGCAAGGCATACCGTCATGTGTCTAAGATCACAGTGTGAGTTAGTCTTCATTTCACAAAATTGTGGCAGAATAATTTGCTTAGTTGATGTGTTTAAAGATATGGGAATACATTTACTCATGGAGTGAGTCAGGCCTTAGGACATTGAGTGCTACAAAGTCCAATGCAGCATGTGTGCCAGGCCTCTGACTGCCCAAATAGTCTCCATGCTTTGTAATAAAGATCCTGGGTGTGCTGTAGAAATTGCACAGCAACTGTCTCTGTAGCATGTAGTCAGGCTTTAGGACATTTAGTGCTACAAAGTCCTATGCAGCATGTGTGCCACGCCTCTGAATGCCCAAATAGTCTCCATGCTGTGTAATAAAGATCCTGGGTGTGCTGTAGAAATTGCATAGCAACTGTCTCTGTAGCATGTAGTTATCATTTCAGTGAATTCTTATTTCTACATTCTCAGTCTCTCCATCACCCTCTATACTGCCTGAACACCACTGCACTGTCCTAAACCCTGAAATACCATCTGTACCAAAATCTGCTAAACTCTTTCAACACTACTGCACTGCTCTAAACCCTGAAACAAGATTCCCAGCAAGACCCCCCTTCATTGTAGTAATCATTTTACTGAATTGCAAGGCATACTGTCATGTGTCTAAGACCACAGTGTGAGTTAGTCTTCATTTCACAAAATTTTGGCAGAATATTTCGCTTAGTTGATGTGTCTAAAAATATGGGATTACATGTACTCATGGAGTGAGTCAGGACTTAGGACATTTAGTGCTACAAAGTCCCATGCTGCATGTGTGCCAGGCCTCTGAATTTCCAAATAGTCTCCATGCTGTTTAATAAAGATCCTGGGTGTGCTGTAGAGAGTGTTTTTAAATTGGTCCGGACTTCACATTTAGCAACTGTACTGGGTGTGCTGTAGAGAGTGTTTTTAAATTGGTCCGGACTTCACATTTAGCAACTGTCTCTGTGGCATGTAGTAATCATTTCAGTGAATTCTCATTTCTACATTCTCAGTCTCACCTTCACCCTGTACACTGCTTAAACACCATTGCACTGTTCTAAACCCTAAAACAGCACTCCCAGCAAGACCCCCTTTCATTGTAGTAATCATTTTACTGAATTGCAAGGCATACTGTTATGTGTTAAGATCACAGTGTGAGTTAGTCTTCATTTCACAAAATTGTGGCAGAATATTTTGTTTAGTTGATGTGTTTTAAAATATGGGGATACATATACTCATGGAGTGAGTCAGTTCTTAGGACATTTAGTGCTACAAAGTCCTATGCAGCATGTGTGCCAGGCCTCTGAATGCCCAAATAGTCTCCAGCTGTTTAATAAAGATCCTGGGCGTGCTGTAGAAATTGCATAGCAACTGTCTCTGTAGCATGTAGTAATCATTTCAGTGAATTCTCATTTCTACATTCTTAGTCTCACCTTCACCCTCTACATGGCCTGAACACCACTGCACTGCCCTAAACCCTGAAACAGCACTCGCAGCAAGACTCTCTTTCACTGTAGTAATCATTTTACTGACTTGCAAGGCATACCGTCATGTGTCTAAGATCACAGTGTGAGTTAGTCTTCATTTCACAAAATAGTGGCAGAATATTTTGCTTAGTTGATGTGTTGTAAAATATGGGGATACATGTACTCATGGAGTGAGTCAGGCCTTAGGACATTTAGTGCTACAAAGTCCTATGCAGCATGTGTGCCAGGCCTCTGAATGCCCAAATAGTCTCCATGCTGTTTAATAAAGGACCTGGGCGTGCTTTAGAAATAGCATAGCAACTGTCTCTGTAGCATGTAGTAATCATTTCAGTGAATTCATATTTCTACATTCTCAGTTTCACCTTTACCCTGTACACTGCTTGAACACCATTGCACTGTTCTAAACCCTGAAAAAGCACTCCCAGCAAGACCCCCTTTCATTGTAGTAATCATTTTACTGAATTACAAGGCATACTGTTATGTGTTAAGATCACAGTGTGAGTTAGTCTTCATTTCACAAAATTGTGGCAGAATATTTTGCTTAGTTGATGTGTTTTAAAATATGGGGATACATATACTCATGGAGTGAGTCAGTCCTTAGGACATTTAGTGCTACAAAGTCCTATGCAGCATGTGTGCCAGGCCTCTGAATGCCCATATAGTCTCCATGCTGTTTAATAAAGATCCTGGGCGTGCTGTAGAAATTGCATAGCAACTGTCTCTGTAGCATGTAGTAATCATTTCAGTGAATTCTCATTTCTACATTCTTAGTCTCACCTTCACCCTCTACATGGCCTGAACACCACTGCACTGCCCTAAACCCTGAAACAGCACTCGCAGCAAGACTCTCTTTCACTGTAGTAATCATTTTACTGAATTGCAAGGCATACCGTCATGTGTCTAAGATCACAGTGTGAGTTAGTCTTCATTTCACAAAATAGTGGCAGAATATTTTGCTTAGTTGAAGTGTTTTAAAATATGGGGATACATGTACTCATGGAGTGAGTCAGGCCTTTGGACATTTAGTGCTACAAAGTCCTATGCAGCATGTGTGCCAGGCCTCTGAATGCCCAAATGGTCTCCATGCTGTTTAATAAATATCCTGGGCGTGCTGTAGAAATTGCATAGCAACTGTCTCTGTAGCATGTAGTAATCATTTCAGTGAATTCTCATTTCTACATTCTCAGTCTCACCTTAACCCTGTACACTGCTTGAACACCATTGCACTGTTCAAAACCCTGAGACAGCACTCCCAGCAAGACCCCCTTTCATTGTAGTCATCATTTTACTGAATTGCAAGGCATACTGTCATGTTTCTACGATCACAGTGTGAGTTAGTCTTCATTTCACAAAATTGTGGCAGAATATTTTGCTTAGTTGATGTATGGGAATACATGTACTCATGGAGTGAGTCAGGCCTTAGGACATTTAGTGCTACTAAGTCCTATGCAGCAAGTGTGCCAGGCCTCCGAATTCCCAAATAGTCTCCATGCTGTGTAATAAAGATCCTGGGTGTGCTGTAGAAATAGCACAGCAACTGTCTCTGTAGCATGTAGTAATCATTTCAGTGAATTCTAATTTCTACATTCTCAGTCTCACCTTCACCCTGTACACTGCTTGAACACCAATGCACTGTTCTAAACCCTGAAACAGCACTCCTAGCAAGACTCTCTTTCACTGTAGTAATCATTTTACTGAATTGCAAGGCATACTGTAATGTGTCTAAACCACAGTGTGAGTAAGTCTTTATTTCACAAAATTGTGGCAGAATATTTTGCTTAGTTGTTGCGTTTAAAAATATGGGAATACATGTAATCATAGAGTGAGTCAGGCCTTAGGACATTTAGTGCTACAAAGTCCTATGCAGCATGTGTGCCAGGCCTCCGAATTCCCAAATAGTCTCCATGCTGTGTAATAAAGATCCTGGGTGTGCTGTAGAAATAGCACATCAACTGTCTCTGTAGCATGTAGTAATCATTTCAGTGAATTCTCATTTCTACATTCTCAGTCTCACCTTCACCCTCTACACTGCTTGAACACCATTGCACTGTTCTAAACCCTGAAACAGCACTCTCAGCAAGACTCTCTTTCACTGTAGTAATCATTTTACTGAATTGCAAGGCATATTGTCCTGTGTCTAAGATCACAGTGTGAGTTAGTCTTCATTACACAAAATTGTGGCAGAATATTTTGCTTAGTTGATGTGTTTAAAAATATGGGAATGCATGAACTCATGGAGTGAGTCAGGCCTTAGGACATTTAGTGCTACAAAGTCCTATGCAGCATGTGTGCCAGGCCTCTGAATGCCCGAATAATCTCCATGCTGTGTAATAAAGATTTTGGGTGCGCTGTAGAAATTGCATAGCAACTGTCTCAGTAGCATGTGGTAATCATTTCACTGAATTCTCATTTCTACATTCTCAGTCTCACCTTCACCCTCTACACTGCTTGAACACCATCACACTGTTCTAAACACTGAAACAGCACTCCCAGCAAGACTCTCTTTCACTGTTGTAATGATTTTACTGAATTGCAAGGCATACTTTCATGTGTCTAAGATCACTGTGTGAGTTAGTCTTCATTTCACAAAATTGTTGCAGAATATTTTGCTTAGTTGATGTGTTTAAAAATATGGGAATACATGTACTCATGAGTGAGTCAGGCCTTAAGATATTTAGTGCTACAAAGTTCTATGCAGCATGTGTGCCAGGCCTCTGAAAGCCCAAATAGTTTCCATGCTGTGTAATAAAGATCCTGGGTGTGCTGTAGAAATTGCATAGCATCTGTCTCTGTAGCATGTAGTAATCATTTCAGAGAATTCGCATTTCTACATTCTCAGTCTCACCTTCACCCTCTACACTGCTTGAACACCATTGCACTGTTCTAAACCCTGAAACAGCACTCCGATCTAGACTCACTTTCACTGTAGTAATCATTTTACTGAATTGCAAGGCATATTGTCCTGTGTCTAAGATCACAGTGTGAGTTAGTCTTCATTTCACAAAATTGTGGCAGAATATTTTGCTTAGTTGCTGTGTTTAAAAATATGGGAATACATGTACTCATGGAGTGAGTCAGGCCTTAGGACATTTAGTGTTACAAAGTCCTATGCAGCATGTGTGCCAGGCCTCTGAATGCCCAAATAGTCTCCATTCTGTGTAATAAAGATCCTGGGTTTGCTGTAGAAACTGCGTAGCAACTGTCTCTGTAGCATGTTGTAATTATTTCAGTGAAATCTCATTTCTACATTCTCAGTCTCACCTTCACCCTGTACACTGCTTGAACACCATTGCACTGTTCTAAATCCTGAAACAGCACTCCCAGCAAGACCCCCTTTCATTGTAGTAATCATTTTACTGAATTGCAAGGCATACTGTTATGTGTTAAGATCACAGTGTGAGTTAGTCTTCATTTCACAAAATTGTGGCAGAATATTTTGCTTAGTTGATGTGTTTTAAAATATGGGGATACATATACTCATGGAGTGAGTCAGTCCTTAGGACATTTAGTGCTACAAAGTCCTATGCAGAATGTGTGCCAGGCCTCTGAATGCCCAAATAGTCTCCATGCTGTTTAATAAAGATCCTGGGCGTGCTGTAGAAATTGCATAGCAACTGTCTCTCTAGCATGTAGTAATCATTTCAGTGAATTATCATTTCTATATTCTTAGTCTCACCTTCACCCTCTACATAGCCTGAACACCACTGCATTGCCCTAAACCCTGAAACAGCACTCGCAGCAAGACTCTCTTTCACTGTAGTAATCATTTTACTGAATTGCAAGGCAAACCGTCATGTGTCTAAGAACACAGTGTGAGTGAGTCTTCATTTCACAAAATAGTGGCAGAATATTTTGCTTAGTTGATGTGTTTTAAAATATGGGGATACATGTACTCATGGAGTGAGTCAGGCCTTAGGTTATTTAGTGCTACAAAGTCCTATGCAGCATGTGTGCCAGGCCTCTGAATGCCCAAATAGTCTCCATGCTGTTTAATAAAGATCCTGGGCGTGCTGTAGAAATTGCTAGCAACTGTCTCTGTAGCATGTAGTAATCATTTCAGTGAATTCTCATTTCTACATTCTCAGTCTCTCCGTCACCCTCTACACTGCCTGAACACCACTGCACTGTCCTAAACCCTGAAACACCATCTGTACCAAGATCTGCTAAACTCTTTCAACACTACTGCACTGCTCTAAACCCGGAAACAGGATTCCCAGCAATACCCCCTTTCATTGTAGTAATCATTTTACTGAATTGCAAGGCATACTGTCATGTGTCTAAGATCACAGTGTGAGTTAGTCTTCATTTCACAAAATTGTGGCAGAATATTTTGCTTAGTTGATGTGTTTCAAAATATGGGAATACATATACTCATGGAGTGAGTCAGGCCTTAGGACATTTAGTGCTACAAAGTCCTATGCAGCATGTGTGCCAGGCCTCTGAATGCCCAAATAGTCTCCATGCTGTGTAATAAAGATCCTGGGTGTGCTTTAGAAATTGCATAGCAACTGTCTCTGTAGCATGTAGTAATCATTTCAGTGAATTCTCATTTCTACATTCTCAGTCTCACCTTCACCCTCTGCACTGCTTGAACACCATTGCACTGTTCTAAACCCTGAATCTGCACTCCCAGAAAGACCCCCTTTCATTGTAGTAATCATTTTACTGAATTGCAAGGCATACTGTCATGTGTCTAAGATCACAGTGTGAGTTAATCTTCATTTCACAAAATTGTGGCAGAATATTTTGGTTAGTTGATGTGTTTTAAAATATGAGGATACATGTACTCATGGAGTGAGTCAGTGCTTAGGACATTTAGTGTTACAATGTCCTATGCAGCATGTGTGCGAGGCCTCTGAATGCCCAAATAGTCTCCAAGCTGTTTAATAAAGATCCTGGGTGTGCTGTAGAAATTGCATAGCAACTGTCTCTGTAGCATGTAGTAATCATTTCAGTGAATTCTCATTTCTGCATTCTTAGTCTCACCTTCACCCTCTACACTGCCTGAACTCCACTGCACTGTCCTACACCCTGAGACAGCACTCCCAGCAAGACCCCCTTCCACTGTAGTAATCATTTTACTGAATTGCAAGGCATACCGTCATGTGTCTAAGATCACAGTGTGAGTTAGTCTTCATTTCACAAAATTGTGGCAGAATAATTTGCTTAGTTGATGTGTTTAAAGATATGGGAATACATTTACTCATGGAGTGAGTCAGGCCTTAGGACATTGAGTGCTACAAAGTCCAATGCAGCATGTGTGCCAGGCCTCTGACTGCCCAAATAGTCTCCATGCTTTGTAATAAAGATCCTGGGTGTGCTGTAGAAATTGCACAGCAACTGTCTCTGTAGCATGTAGTCAGGCTTTAGGACATTTAGTGCTACAAAGTCCTATGCAGCATGTGTGCCACGCCTCTGAATGCCCAAATAGTCTCCATGCTGTGTAATAAAGATCCTGGGTGTGCTGTAGAAATTGCATAGCAACTGTCTCTGTAGCATGTAGTTATCATTTCAGTGAATTCTTATTTCTACATTCTCAGTCTCTCCATCACCCTCTATACTGCCTGAACACCACTGCACTGTCCTAAACCCTGAAATACCATCTGTACCAAAATCTGCTAAACTCTTTCAACACTACTGCACTGCTCTAAACCCTGAAACAAGATTCCCAGCAAGACCCCCCTTCATTGTAGTAATCATTTTACTGAATTGCAAGGCATACTGTCATGTGTCTAAGACCACAGTGTGAGTTAGTCTTCATTTCACAAAATTTTGGCAGAATATTTCGCTTAGTTGATGTGTCTAAAAATATGGGATTACATGTACTCATGGAGTGAGTCAGGACTTAGGACATTTAGTGCTACAAAGTCCCATGCTGCATGTGTGCCAGGCCTCTGAATTTCCAAATAGTCTCCATGCTGTTTAATAAAGATCCTGGGTGTGCTGTAGAGAGTGTTTTTAAATTGGTCCGGACTTCACATTTAGCAACTGTCCTGGGTGTGCTGTAGAGAGTGTTTTTAAATTGGTCCGGACTTCACATTTAGCAACTGTCTCTGTGGCATGTAGTAATCATTTCAGTGAATTCTCATTTCTACATTCTCAGTCTCACCTTCACCCTGTACACTGCTTAAACACCATTGCACTGTTCTAAACCCTAAAACAGCACTCCCAGCAAGACCCCCTTTCATTGTAGTAATCATTTTACTGAATTGCAAGGCATACTGTTATGTGTTAAGATCACAGTGTGAGTTAGTCTTCATTTCACAAAATTGTGGCAGAATATTTTGTTTAGTTGATGTGTTTTAAAATATGGGGATACATATACTCATGGAGTGAGTCAGTTCTTAGGACATTTAGTGCTACAAAGTCCTATGCAGCATGTGTGCCAGGCCTCTGAATGCCCAAATAGTCTCCAGCTGTTTAATAAAGATCCTGGGCGTGCTGTAGAAATTGCATAGCAACTGTCTCTGTAGCATGTAGTAATCATTTCAGTGAATTCTCATTTCTACATTCTTAGTCTCACCTTCACCCTCTACATGGCCTGAACACCACTGCACTGCCCTAAACCCTGAAACAGCACTCGCAGCAAGACTCTCTTTCACTGTAGTAATCATTTTACTGACTTGCAAGGCATACCGTCATGTGTCTAAGATCACAGTGTGAGTTAGTCTTCATTTCACAAAATAGTGGCAGAATATTTTGCTTAGTTGATGTGTTGTAAAATATGGGGATACATGTACTCATGGAGTGAGTCAGGCCTTAGGACATTTAGTGCTACAAAGTCCTATGCAGCATGTGTGCCAGGCCTCTGAATGCCCAAATAGTCTCCATGCTGTTTAATAAAGGACCTGGGCGTGCTTTAGAAATAGCATAGCAACTGTCTCTGTAGCATGTAGTAATCATTTCAGTGAATTCTCATTTCTACATTCTCAGTTTCACCTTTACCCTGTACACTGCTTGAACACCATTGCACTGTTCTAAACCCTGAAAAAGCACTCCCAGCAAGACCCCCTTTCATTGTAGTAATCATTTTACTGAATTACAAGGCATACTGTTATGTGTTAAGATCACAGTGTGAGTTAGTCTTCATTTCACAAAATTGTGGCAGAATATTTTGCTTAGTTGATGTGTTTTAAAATATGGGGATACATATACTCATGGAGTGAGTCAGTCCTTAGGACATTTAGTGCTACAAAGTCCTATGCAGCATGTGTGCCAGGCCTCTGAATGCCCATATAGTCTCCATGCTGTTTAATAAAGATCCTGGGCGTGCTGTAGAAATTGCATAGCAACTGTCTCTGTAGCATGTAGTAATCATTTCAGTGAATTCTCATTTCTACATTCTTAGTCTCACCTTCACCCTCTACATGGCCTGAACACCACTGCACTGCCCTAAACCCTGAAACAGCACTCGCAGCAAGACTCTCTTTCACTGTAGTAATCATTTTACTGAATTGCAAGGCATACCGTCATGTGTCTAAGATCACAGTGTGAGTTAGTCTTCATTTCACAAAATAGTGGCAGAATATTTTGCTTAGTTGATGTGTTTTAAAATATGGGGATACATGTACTCATGGAGTGAGTCAGGCCTTTGGACATTTAGTGCTACAAAGTCCTATGCAGCATGTGTGCCAGGCCTCTGAATGCCCAAATGGTCTCCATGCTGTTTAATAAATATCCTGGGCGTGCTGTAGAAATTGCATAGCAACTGTCTCTGTAGCATGTAGTAATCATTTCAGTGAATTCTCATTTATACATTCTCAGTCTCTCCGTCACCCTCTACACTGCCTGAACACCACTGCACTGTCCTAAACCCTGAAACACCATCTGTACCAAAATCTG
Organism: Lissotriton helveticus; assembly: GCF_964261635.1. NCBI lineage: Eukaryota > Metazoa > Chordata > Amphibia > Caudata > Salamandridae > Lissotriton > Lissotriton helveticus. Next base: position 1,793,855,363 of record NC_136068.1, read on the forward strand.
CTAAACTCTTTCAACACTACTGCACTGCTCTAAACCCTGTAACAGGATTCCCAGCAAGACCCCCTTTCATTGTAGTAATCATTTTACTGAATTGCAAGGCATACTGTCATGTGTCTAAGATCACAGTGTGAGTTAGTCTTCATTTCACAAAATTGTGGCAGAATATTTTGCTTAGTTGATGTGTTTCAAAATATGGGAATACATGTACTCATGGAGTGAGTCAGGCCTTAGGACATTTAGTGCTACAAAGTCCTATGCAGCATGTGTGCCAACGCCTCTGAATGCCCAAATAGTCTCCATGCTGTGTAATACAGATCCTGGGTGTGCTGTAGAAATTGCATAGCAACTGTCTCTGTAGCATGTAGTAATCATTTCAGTGAATTCTCATTTCTAGATTCTCAGTCTCACCTTCACCCTCTACACTGCTTGAACACCATTGCACTGTTCTAAACCCTGAAACAGCACTCCCAGAAAGATCCCCTTTCATTGTAGTAATCATTTTACTGAATTGCAAGGCATACTGTCATGTGTCTAAGATCACAGTGTGAGTTAATCTTCATTTCACAAAATGGTGGCAGAATATTTTGGTTAGTTGATGTGTTTTGAAATATGGGGATACATGTACTCAAGGAGTGAGTCAGTGCTTAGGACATTTAGTGCTACAATGTCCTATGCAGCATGTGTGCCAGGCCTCTGAATGCCCAAATAGTCTCCAAGCTGTTTAATAAAGATCCTGGGTGTGCTGTAGAAATTGCATAGCAACTGTCTCTGTAGCATGTAGTAATCATTTCAGTGAATTCTCACTTCTACATTCTTAGTCTCACCTTCACCCTCTACACTGCCTGAACTCCACTGCACTGTCCTAAACCCTGAAACAGCACTCCCAGCAAGACCCCCTTCCACTGTAGTAATCATTTTACTGAATTGCAAGGCATACCGAAATGTGTCTAAGATCACAGTGTGAGTTAGTCTTCATTTCACAAAATTGTGGCAGAATAATTTGCTTAGTTGATGTGTTTAAAGATATGGGAATACATTTACTCATGGAGTGGGTCAGGCCTTAGGACATTGAGTGCTACAAAGTCCAATGCAGCATGTGTGCCAGGCCTCTGACTGCCCAAATAGTCTCCATGCTTTGTAATAAAGATCCTGGGTGGGCTGTAGAAATTGCATAGCAACTGTCTCTGTAGCATGTAGTCAGGCCTTAGGACATTTAGTGCTACAATGTCCTATGCAGCATGTGTGCCAGGCCTCTGAATGCCCAAATAGTCTCCATGCTGTGTAATAAAGATCCTGGGTGTGCTGTAGAAACTGATTAGCAACTGTCTCTGTAGCATGTAGTTATCATTTCAGTGAATTCTTATTTCTACATTCTCAGTCTCTCCATCACCCTCTACACTGCCTGAACACCGCTGCACTGTCCTAAACCCTGAAATACCATCTGTACCAAAATCTGCTAAACTCTTTCAACACCATTGCACTGTTCTAAACCCTGAAACAGCACTCCCAAAAAGACCCCCTTTCATTGTAGTAATCATTTTACTGAATTGCAAGGCATACTGTCATGTGTCTAAGATCACAGTGTGAGTTAATCTTCATTTCACAAAATTGTGGCAGAATATTTTGGTTAGTTGATGTGTTTTAAAATATGGGGATACATGTACTCATGGAGTGAGTCAGGGTTTAGGACATTTAGTGCTACAAAGTCCCATGCAGCATGTGTGTCAGGCCTCTGGATTCCCAAATAGTCTCCAAGCTGTTTAATAAAGATCCTGGGTGTGCTGTAGAAATTGCATAGCAACTGTCTCTGTAGCATGTAGTAATCATTTCAGTGAATTCTCATTTCTACATTCTCAGTCTCACCTTCACCCTCTACACTGCTTGAACACCATTGCACTGTTCTAAACCCTGAAACAGCACTCCCAGAAAGACCCCCTTGCATTGTAGTAATCATTTTACTGAATTGCAAGGCATACTGTCATGTGTCTAAGATCACAGTGTGAGTTAATCTTCATTTCACAAAATTGTGGCAGAATATTTTGGTTAGTTGATGTGTTTTAAAATATGGGGATACATGTACTCATGGAGTGAGTCAGGGTTTAGGACATTTAGTGCTACAATGTCCTATGCAGCATGTGTGCCAGGCCTCTGAATGCCCAAATAGTCTCCAAGCTGTTTAATAAAGATCCTGGGTGTGCTGTAGAAATTGCATAGCAACTGTCTCTGTAGCATGTAGTAATCATTTCAGTGAATTCTCATTTCTACATTCTTTGTCTCACCTTCACCCTCTACACTGCCTGAACTCCACTGCACTGTCCTACACCCTGAAACAGCACTCCCAGTAAGACCCCCTTCCACTGTAGTAATCATTTTACTGAATTGCAAGGCATACCGTCATGTGTCTAAGATCACAGTGTGAGTTAGTCTTCATTTCACAAAATTGTGGCAGAATAATTTGCTTAGTTGATGTGTTTAAAGATATGGGAATACATTTACTCATTGAGTGAGTCAGGCCTTAGGACATTGAGTGCTACAAAGTCCAATGCAGCATGTGTGCCAGGCCTCTGACTGCCCAAATAGTCTCCATGCTTTGTAATAAAGATCCTGGGTGTGCTGTAGAAATTGCATAGCAACAGTCTCTGTAGCATGTAGTTATCATTTCAGTGAATTCTTATTTCTACATTCTCAGTCTCTCCATCACCCTCTACACTACCTGAACACCACTGCACTGTCCTAAACCCTGAAATACCATCTGTACCAAATTCTGCTAAACTCTTTCAACACTACTGCACTGCTCTAAACCCTGAAACAGGATTCCCAGCAAGACCCCCTTTCATTGTAGTAATCATTTTACTGAATTGCAAGGCATACTGTCATGTGTCTAAGACCACAGTGTGAGTTAGTCTTCATTTCACAAAATGTTGGCAGAATATTTTGCTTAGTTGATGTGTTTAAAAATATGGGAATACATGTACTCATGGAGTGAGTCAGGCCTTAGGACATTTAGTGCTTCAAAGTCCCATGCAGCATGTGTGCCAGGCCTCTGAATTCCCAAATAGTCTTCATGCTGTGTAATAAAGATCCTGGGTGTGCTGTAGAAATTGCATAGCAACTGTCTCTGTAGCATGTGGTAATCATTTCAGTGAATTCTCATTTCTACATTCTCAGTCTCACCTTCACCCTGTACACTGCTTGAACACCATTGCACTGTTCAAACCCCTGCAACAGCACTCCCAGCAAGACCCCCTTTCATTGTAGTCATCATTTTACTGAATTGCAAGGCATACTGTCATGTGTCTAAGATCACAGTGTGAGTTAGTCTTCATTTAACAAAATTTGGGCAGAATATTTTGCCTAGTTGATGAATGGGAATATATGTACTCATGGAGTGAGTCAGGCCTTAGGACATTTAGTGCTACAAAGTCCTATGCAGCATGTGTGCCAGGCCTCCGAATTCCCAAATAGTCTCCATGCTGTGTAATAAAGATCATGGGCGTGCTGTAGAAATAGCACAGCAACTGTCTCTGTAGCATGTAGTAATCCTTTCAGTGAATTCTAATTTCTACATTCTCAGCTTCTCCTTCACCCTCTACACTGCTTGAACACCCATGCACTGTTTTAAACCCTGAAACAGCACGCCTAGCAAGACTCTCTTTCACTGTAGTAATCCTTTTACTGAATTGCAATGCATACTGTCATGTGTCTAAACCACAGTGTGAGTTAGTCTTCATTTCACAAAATTGTGGCAGAATATTTTGCTTAGTTCATGTGTTTAAAAATATGGGAATACATGTAATCATAGAGTGAGTCAGACCTTAGGACATTTAGTGCTACAAAGTCCTATGCAGCATGTGTGCCAGGCCTCCGAATTCCCAAATAGTCTCCATGCTGTGTAATAAAGATCCTGGGTGTGCTACAGAAATAGCACATCAACTGTCTCTGTAGCATGTAGTAATCATTTCAGTGAAATCTAATTTCTACATTCTCAGTCTCAACTTCACCCTCTACACTGCTTGAACACCATTGCACTGTTCTAAACCCTGAAACAGCACTCCGAGCAAGACTCGCTTTCAGTGTAGTAATCATTTTACTGAATTGCAAGGCATATTGTCCTGTGTCTAAGATCACAGTGTGAGTTAGTCTTCATTTCACAAAATTGTGGCAGAATATTTTGCTTAGTTGATGTGTTTAAAAATATGGGAATACATGTACTCATGGAGTGAATCAGGCCTTAGGACATTTAGTGCTACAAAGTCCTATTTCAGCATGTGTGCCAGGCCTCTGAATGCCCAAATAGTCTCCATGCTGTGTAATAAAGATTCTGGGTGCGCTGTAGAAATTGCATAGCAACTGTCTCTGTAGCATGTGGTAATCATTTCAGTGAATTCTCATTTCTACATTCTCAGTCTCACCTTCACTCTCTACACTGCTTGAACACCATTGCACTGTTCTAAACCCTGAAACAACACTCCGAGCAAGACTCGCTTTCACTGTAGTAATCATTTTACTGAATTGCAAGGCATATTGTCCTGTGTCTAAGATCACAGTGTGAGTTAGTCTTCATTTCACAAAATTGTGGCAGAATATTTTGCTTTGGTGATGTGTTTAATAATATGGGAATACATGTACTCATGGAGTGAGTCAGGCCTTAGGACATTTAGTGCTACTAAGTCCTATGCAGCATGTGTGCCAGGACTCTGAATTCCCAAATAGTCTCCATGCTGTGTAATAAAGATCCTGGGTGTGCTGTAGAAATAGCACATCAACTGTCTCTGTAGCATGTAGTAATCATTTCAGTGAATTCTCATTTCTACATTCTCAGTCTCACCTTCACCCTCTACACTGATTGAACACCATTGCACTGTTCTAACCCCTGAAACAGCACTCCCAGCAAGACTCTCTTTCACTGTAGTAATCATTTTACTGAATTGCAAGGCATTCTGTCATGTGTCTAAGATCACAGTGTGAGTTAGTCTTCATTTCACAAAATTGTTGCAGAATATTTTGCTTAGTTGATGTGTTTAAAAATATGGGAATACATGTACTCATGGAGTGAGTCAGGCCTTAGGACATTTAGTGCTACAAAGTTCTATGCAGCATGTGTGCCAGGCCTCTGAATGCCCAAATAGTTTCCATGCTGTGTAATAAAGATCCTGGGTGTGCTGTAGAAATTGCATAGCATCTGTCTCTGTAGCATGTAGTAATCATTTCAGTGAATTCGCATTTCTACATTCTCAGTCTCACCTTCAACCTCTACACTGCTTGAACCCCATTGCACTGTACTAAACCCTGAAACAGCACTCCAAGCAAGACTCACTTTCACTGCAGTAATCATTTTACTGAGCTGCAAGGCATATTGTCCTGTGTCTAAGATCACAGTGTGAGTTAGTCTTCATTTCACAAAATTGTGGCAGAATATTTTGCTTAGTTGATGTGTTTAAAAATATGGGAATACATGTACTCATGGAGTGAATCAGGCCGTAGGACATTTAGTGCTACAAAGTCCTATGCAGCATGTGTGCCAGGCCTCTGAATGCCCAAATAGTCTCCATGCTGTGTAATTAAGATTCTGGGTGCGCTGTAGAAATTGCATAGCCACTGTCTCTGTAGCATATGGTAATCATTTCAGTGAATTCTCATTTCTACATTCTCAGTCTCACCTTCACCCTCTACACTGCTTGAACACCATTGCACTGTTCTAAACCCTGAAACAGCACTCCCAGCAAGACTCTCTTTCAGTGTAGTAATCATTTTACTGAATTGCAAGGCATATTGTCCTGTGTCTAAGATCACAGTGTGAGTTAGTCTTTATTTCACAAAATTGTGGCAGAATATTTTGCTTAGTTGATGTGTTTAATAATATGGGAATACATGTACTCATGGAGTGAGTCAGGCCTTAGGACATTTAGTGCTACTAAGTCCTATGCAGCATGTGTGCCAGGACTCTGAATTCCCAAATAGTCTCCATGCTGTGTAATAAAGATCCTGGGTGTGCTGTAGAAATAGCACATCAACTGTCTCTGTAGCATGTAGTAATCATTTCAGTGAATTCTCATTTCTACATTCTCAGTCTCACCTTCACCCTCTACACTGATTGAATACCATTGCACTGTTCTAACCCCTGAAACAGCACTCCCAGCAAGACTCTCTTTCACTGTAGTAATCATTTTACTGAATTGCAAGGCATTCTGTCATGTGTCTAAGATCACAGTGTGAGTTAGTCTTCATTTCACAAAATTGTTGCAGAATATTTTGCTTAGTTGATGTGTTTAAATATATGGGAATACATGTACTCATGGAGTGAGTCAGGCCTTAGGACATTTAGTGCTACAAAGTTCTATGCAGCATGTGTGCCAGGCCTCTGAATGCCCAAATAGTTTCCATGCTGTGTAATAAAGATCCTGGGTGTGCTGTAGAAATTGCATAGCATCTGTCTCTGTAGCATGTAGTAATCATTTCAGTGAATTCGCATTTCTACATTCTCAGTCTCACCTTCAACCTCTACACTGCTTGAACCCCATTGCACTGTACTAAACCCTGAAACAGCACTCCAAGCAAGACTCACTTTCACTGCAGTAATCATTTTACTGAGCTGCAAGGCATATTGTCCTGTGTCTAAGATCACAGTGTGAGTTAGTCTTCATTTCACAAAATTGTGGCAGAATATTTTGCTTAGTTGATGTGTTTAAAAATATGGGAATACATGTACTCATGGAGTGAATCAGGCCGTAGGACATTTAGTGCTACAAAGTCCTATGCAGCATGTGTGCCAGGCCTCTGAATGCCCAAATAGTCTCCATGCTGTGTAATTAAGATTCTGGGTGCGCTGTAGAAATTGCATAGCCACTGTCTCTGTAGCATGTGGTAATCATTTCAGTGAATTCTCATTTCTACATTCTCAGTCTCACCTTCACCCTCTACACTGCTTGAACACCATTGCACTGTTCTAAACCCTGAAACAGCACTCCCAGCAAGACTCTCTTTCACTGTAGTAATCATTTTACTGAATTGCAAGGCATATTGTCCTGTGTCTAAGATCACAGTGTGAGTTAGTCTTTATTTCACAAAATTGTGGCAGAATATTTTGCTTAGTTGCTGTGTTTAAAAATATGGGAATACATGTACTCATGGAGTGAGTCAGGCCTTAGGACATTGAGTGCTACAAAGTCCAATGCAGCATGTGTGCCAGGCCTCTGACTGCCCAAATAGTCTCCATGCTGTGTAATAAAGATCCTGGGTGTGCTGTAGGAATTGCATAGCAACTGTCTCTGTGGCATGTAGTAATCATTTCAGTAAATTCTCATTTCTACATTCTCAGTCTCACCTTCACCCTCTACACTGATTGAATACCATTGCACTGTTCTAACCCCTGAAACAGCACTCCCAGCAAGACTCTCTTTCACTGTAGTAATCATTTTACTGAATTGCAAGGCATTCTGTCATGTGTCTAAGATCACAGTGTGAGTTAGTCTTCATTTCACAAAATTGTTGCAGAATATTTTGCTTAGTTGATGTGTTTAAATATATGGGAATACATGTACTCATGGAGTGAGTCAGGCCTTAGGACATTTAGTGCTACAAAGTTCTATGCAGCATGTGTGCCAGGCCTCTGAATGCCCAAATAGTTTCCATGCTGTGTAATAAAGATCCTGGGTGTGCTGTAGAAATTGCATAGCATCTGTCTCTGTAGCATGTAGTAATCATTTCAGTGAATTCGCATTTCTACATTCTCAGTCTCACCTTCAACCTCTACACTGCTTGAACCCCATTGCACTGTACTAAACCCTGAAACAGCACTCCAAGCAAGACTCACTTTCACTGCAGTAATCATTTTACTGAGCTGCAAGGCATATTGTCCTGTGTCTAAGATCACAGTGTGAGTTAGTCTTCATTTCACAAAATTGTGGCAGAATATTTTGCTTAGTTGATGTGTTTAAAAATATGGGAATACCTGTACTCATGGAGTGAATCAGGCCGTAGGACATTTAGTGCTACAAAGTCCTATGCAGCATGTGTGCCAGGCCTCTGAATGCCCAAATAGTCTCCATGCTGTGTAATTAAGATTCTGGGTGCGCTGTAGAAATTGCATAGCCACTGTCTCTGTAGCATGTGGTAATCATTTCAGTGAATTCTCATTTCTACATTCTCAGTCTCACCTTCACCCTCTACACTGCTTGAACACCATTGCACTGTTCTAAACCCTGAAACAGCACTCCCAGCAAGACTCTCTTTCACTGTAGTAATCATTTTACTGAATTGCAAGGCATATTGTCCTGTGTCTAAGATCACAGTGTGAGTTAGTCTTTATTTCACAAAATTGTGGCAGAATATTTTGCTTAGTTGCTGTGTTTAAAAATATGGGAATACATGTACTCATGGAGTGAGTCAGGCCTTAGGACATTGAGTGCTACAAAGTCCAATGCAGCATGTGTGCCAGGCCTCTGACTGCCCAAATAGTCTCCATGCTGTGTAATAAAGATCCTGGGTGTGCTGTAGGAATTGCATAGCAACTGTCTCTGTGGCATGTAGTAATCATTTCAGTAAATTCTCATTTCTACATTCTCAGTCTCACCTTCACCCTGTACACTGCTTAAACACCATTGCACTGTTCTAAACCCTAAAACAGCACTCCCAGCAAGACCCCCTTTCATTGTAGTAATCATAATTTACTGAATTGCAAGGCATGCTGTTATGTGTTAAGATCACAGTGTGAGTTAGTCTTCATTTCACAAAATTGTGGCAGAATATTTTGCTTAGTTGATGTGTTTTAAAATATGGGGATACATATACTCATGGAGTGAGTCAGTCCTTAGGACATTTAGTGCTACAAAGTCCTATGCAGCATGTGTGCCAGGCCTCTGAATGCCCAAATAGTCTCCATGCTGTTTAATAAAGGACCTGGGCGTGCTTTAGAAATAGCATAGCAACTGTCTCTGTAGCATGTAGTAATCATTTCAGTGAATTCTCATTTCTACATTCTCAGTTTCACCTTTACCCTGTACACTGCTTGAACACCATTGCACTGTTCTAAACCCTGAAAAAGCACTCCCAGCAAGACCCCCTTTCATTGTAGTAATCATTTTACTGAATTGCAAGGCATACTGTTATGTGTTAAGATCACAGTGTGAGTTAGTCTTCATTTCACAAAATTGTGGCAGAATATTTTGCTTAGTTTATGTATTTTAAAATATGGGGATACATATACTCATGGAGTGAGTCAGTCCTTAGGACATTTAGTGCTACAAAGTCCTATGCAGCATGTGTGCCAGGCCTCTGAATGCCCATATAGTCTCCATGCTGTTTAATAAAGATCCTGGGCGTGCTGTAGAAATTGCATAGCAACTGTCTCTGTAGCATGTAGTAATCATTTCAGTGAATTCTCATTTCTACATTCTTAGTCTCACCTTCACCCTCTACATGGCCTGAACACCACTGCACTGCCCTAAACCCTGAAACAGCACTCGCAGCAAGACTCTCTTTCACTGTAGTAATCATTTTAGTGAATTGCAAGGCATACCGTCATGTGTCTAAGATCACAGTGTGAGTTAGTCTTCATTTCACAAAATAGTGGCAGAATATTTTGCTTAGTTGATGTGTTTTAAAATATGGGGATACATGTACTCATGGAGTGAGTCAGGCCTTAGGACATTTAGTGCTACAAAGTCCTATGCAGCATGTGTGCCAGGCCTCTGAATGCCCAAATAGTCTCCATGCTGTTTAATAAATATCCTGGGCGTGCTGTAGAAATTGCATAGCAACTGTCTCTGTAGCATGTAGTAATCATTTCAGTGAATTCTCATTTATACATTCTCAGTCTCTCCGTCACCCTCTACACTGCCTGAACACCACTGCACTGTCCTAAACCCTGAAACACCATCTGTACCAAAATCTGCTAAACTCTTTCAACACTACTGCACTGCTCTAAACCCTGTAACAGGATTCCCAGCAAGACCCCCTTTCATTGTAGTAATCATTTTACTGAATTGCAAGGCATACTGTCATGTGTCTAAGATCACAGTGTGAGTTAGTCTTCATTTCACAAAATTGTGGCAGAATATTTTGCTTAGTTGATGTCTTTCAAAATATGGGAATACATGTACTCATGGAGTGAGTCAGGCCTTAGGACATTTAGTGCTACAAAGTCCTATGCAGCATGTGTGCCAACGCCTCTGAATGCCCAAATAGTCTCCATGCTGTGTAATAAAGATCCTGGGTGTGCTGTAGAAATTGCATAGCAACTGTCTCTGTAGCATGTAGTAATCATTTCAGTGAATTCTCATTTCTAGATTCTCAGTCTCACCTTCACCCTCTTCACTGCTTGAACACCATTGCACTGTTCTAAACCCTGAAACAGCACTCCCAGAAAGATCCCCTTTCATTGTAGTAATCATTTTACTGAATTGCAAGGCATACTGTCATGTGTCTAAGATCACAGTGTGAGTTAATCTTCATTTCACAAAATGGTGGCAGAATATTTTGGTTAGTTGATGTGTTTTGAAATATGGGAATACATGTACTCATGGAGTGAGTCAGTGCTTAGGACATTTAGTGCTACAATGTCCTATGCAGCATGTGTGTCAGGCCTCTGAATGCCCAAATAGTCTCCAAGCTGTTTAATAAAGATCCTGGGTGTGCTGTAGAAATTGCACAGCAACTGTCTGTGTGGCATGTAGTAATCATTTCAGTGAATTCTCATTTCTACATTCTCAGTCTCACCTTCACCCTGTACACTGCTTAAACACCATTGCACTGTTCTAAACCCTAAAACAGCACTCCCAGCAAGACCCCCTTTCATTGTAGTAATCATTTTACTGAATTGCAAGGCATACTGTTATGTGTTAAGATCACAGTGTGAGTTAGTCTTCATTTCACAAAATTGTGGCAGAATATTTTGTTTAGTTGATGTGTTTTAAAATATGGGGATACATATACTCATGGAGTGAGTCAGTTCTTAGGACATTTAGTGCTACAAAGTCCTATGCAGCATGTGTGCCAGGCCTCTGAATGCCCAAATAGTCTCCAGCTGTTTAATAAAGATCCTGGGCGGGCTGTAGAAATTGCATAGCAACTGTCTCTGTAGCATGTAGTAATCATTTCAGTGAATTCTCATTTCTACATTCTTAGTCTCACCTTCACCCTCTACATGGCCTGAACACCACTGCACTGCCCTAAACCCTGAAACAGCACTCGCAGCAAGACTCTCTTTCACTGTAGTTATCATTTTACTGAATTGCAAGGCATACCGTCATGTGTCTAAGATCACAGTGTGAGTTAGTCTTCATTTCACAAAATAGTGGCAGAATATTTTGCTTAGTTGATGTGTTGTAAAATATGGGGATACATGTACTCATGGAGTGAGTCAGGCCTTAGGACATTTAGTGCTACAAAGTCCTATGCAGCATGTGTGCCAGGCCTCTGAATGCCCAAATAGTCTCCATGCTGTTTAATAAAGGACCTGGGCGTGCTTTAGAAATAGCATAGCAACTGTCTCTGTAGCATGTAGTAATAATTTCAGTGAATTCTCATTTCTACATTCTCAGTTTCACCTTTACCCTGTACACTGCTTGAACACCATTGCACTGTTCTAAACCCTGAAAAAGCACTCCCAGCAAGACCCCCTTTCATTGTAGTAATCATTTTACTGAATTGCAAGGCATACTGTTATGTGTTAAGATCACAGTGTGAGTTAGTCTTCATTTCACAAAATTGTGGCAGAATATTTTGCTTAGTTGATGTGTTTTAAAATATGGGGATACATATACTTATGGAGTGAGTCAGTCCTTAGGACATTTAGTGCTACAAAGTCCTATGCAGCATGTGTGCCAGGCCTCTGAATGCCCATATAGTCTCCATGCTGTTTAATAAAGATCCTGGGCGTGCTGTAGAAATTGCATAGCAACTGTCTCTGTAGCATGTAGTAATCATTTCAGTGAATTCTCATTTCTACATTCTTAGTCTCACCTTCACCCTCTACATGGCCTGAACACCACTGCACTGCCCTAAACCCTGAAACAGCACTCGCAGCAAGACTCTCTTTCACTGTAGTAATCATTTTACTGAATTGCAAGGCATACCGTCATGTGTCTAAGATCACAGTGTGAGTTAGTCTTCATTTCACAAAATAGTGGCAGAATATTTTGCTTAGTTGATGTGTTTTAAAATATGGGGATACATGTACTCATGGAGTGAGTCAGGCCTTAGGACATTTAGTGCTACAAAGTCCTGTGCAGCATGTGTGCCAGGCCTCTGAATGCCCAAATGGTCTCCATGCTGTTTAATAAATATCCTGGGCGTGCTGTAGAAATTGCATAGCAACTGTCTCTGTAGCATGTAGTAATCATTTCAGTGAATTCTCATTTATACATTCTCAGTCTCTCCGTCACCCTCTACACTGCCTGAACACCACTGCACTGTCCTAAACCCTGAAACACCATCTGTACCAAAATCTGCTAAACTGTTTCAACACTACTGCACTGCTCTAAACCCTGTAACAGGATTCCCAGCAAGACCCCCTTTCATTGTAGTAATCATTTTACTGAATTGCAAGGCATACTGTCATGTGTCTAAGATCACAGTGTGAGTTAGTCTTCATTTCACAAAATTGTGGCAGAATATTTTGCTTAGTTGATGTGTTTCAAAATATGGGAATACATGTACTCATGGAGTGAGTCAGGCCTTAGGACATTTAGTGCTACAAAGTCCTATGCAGCATGTGTGCCAACGCCTCTGAATGCCCAAATAGTCTCCATGCTGTGTAATACAGATCCTGGGTGTGCTGTAGAAATTGCATAGCAACTGTCTCTGTAGCATGTAGTAATCATTTCAGTGAATTCTCATTTCTAGATTCTCAGTCTCACCTTCACCCTCTACACTGCTTGAACACCATTGCACTGTTCTAAACCCTGAAACAGCACTCCCAAAAAGACCCCCTTTCATTGTAGTAATCATTTTACTGAATTGCAAGGCATACTGTCATGTGTCAAAGATCACAGTGTGAGTTAATCTTCATTTCACAAAATTGTGGCAGAATATTTTGGTTAGTTGATGTGTTTTAAAATATGGGCATACATGTACTCATGGAGTGAGTCAGGGTTTAGGACATTTAGTGCTACAAAGTCCCATGCAGCATGTGTGTCAGGCCTCTGGATTCCCAAATAGTCTCCAAGCTGTTTAATAAAGATCCTGGGTGTGCTGTAGAAATTGCATAGCAACTGTCTCTGTAGCATGTAGTAATCATTTCAGTGAATTCTCATTTCTACATTCTTAGTCTCACCTTCACCCTCTACACTGCCTGAACTCCACTGCACTGTCCTACACCCTGAAACAGCACTCCCAGTAAGACCCCCTTCCACTGTAGTAATCATTTTACTGAATTGCAAGGCATACCGTCATGTGTCTAAGATCACAGTGTGAGTTAGTCTTCATTTCACAAAATTGTGGCAGAATAATTTGCTTAGTTGATGTGTTTAAAGATATGGGAATACATTTACTCATGGAGTGAGTCAGGCCTTAGGACATTGAGTGCTACAAAGTCCAATGCAGCATGTGTGCCAGGCCTCTGACTGCCCAAATAGTCTCCATGCTTTGTAATAAAGATCCTGGGTGTGCTGTAGAAATTGCATAGCAACTGTCTCTGTAGCATGTAGTTATCATTTCAGTGAATTCTTATTTCTACATTCTCAGTCTCTCCATCACCCTCTACACTACCTGAACACCACTGCACTGTCCTAAACCCTGAAATACCATCTGTACCAAATTCTGCTAAACTCTTTCAACACTACTGCACTGCTCTAAACCCTGAAACAGGATTCCCAGCAAGACCCCCTTTCATTGTAGTAATCATTTTACTGAATTGCAAGGCATACTGTCATGTGTCTAAGACCACAGTGTGAGTTAGTCTTCATTTCACAAAATGTTGGCAGAATATTTTGCTTAGTTGATGTGTTTAAAAATATGGGAATACATGTACTCATGGAGTGAGTCAGGCCTTAGGACATTTAGTGCTTCAAAGTCCCATGCAGCATGTGTGCCAGGCCTCTGAATTCCCAAATAGTCTTCATGCTGTGTAATAAAGATCCTGGGTGTGCTGTAGAAATTGCATAGCAACTGTCTCTGTAGCATGTGGTAATCATTTCAGTGAATTCTCATTTCTACATTCTCAGTCTCACCTTCACCCTGTACACTGCTTGAACACCATTGCACTGTTCAAAACCCTGCAACAGCACTCCCAGCAAGACCCCCTTTCATTGTAGTCATCATTTTACTGAATTGCAAGGCATACCGTCATGTGTCTAAGATCACAGTGTGAGTTAGTCTTCATTTAACAAAATTTTGGCAGAATATTTTGCCTAGTTGATGAATGGGAATATATGTACTCATGGAGTGAGTCAGGCCTTAGGACATTTAGTGCTACAAAGTCCTATGCAGCATGTGTGCCAGGCCTCCGAATTCCCAAATAGTCTCCATGCTGTGTAATAAAGATCATGGGCGTGCTGTAGAAATAGCACAGCAACTGTCTCTGTAGCCTGTAGTAATCCTTTCAGTGAATTCTAATTTCTACATTCTCAGCTTCTCCTTCACCCTCTACACTGCTTGAACACCCATGCACTGTTTTAAACCCTGAAACAGCACGCCTAGCAAGACTCTCTTTCACTGTAGTAATCCTTTTACTAAATTGCAATGCATACTGTCATGTGTCTAAACCACAGTGTGAGTTAATCTTCATTTCACAAAATTGTGGCAGAATATTTTGCTTAGTTCATGTGTTTAAAAATATGGGAATACATGTAATCATAGAGTGAGTCAGACCTTAGGACATTTAGTGCTACAAAGTCCTATGCAGCATGTGTGCCAGGCCTCCGAATTCCCAAATAGTCTCCATGCTGTGTAATAAAGATCCTGGGTGTGCTACAGAAATAGCACATCAACTGTCTCTGTAGCATGTAGTAATCATTTCAGTGAATTCTAATTTCTACATTCTCAGTCTCAACTTCACCCTCTACACTGCTTGAACACCATTGCACTGTTCTAAACCCTGAAACAGCACTCCGAGCAAGACTCGCTTTCAGTGTAGTAATCATTTTACTGAATTGCAAGGCATATTGTCCTGTGTCTAAGATCACAGTGTGAGTTAGTCTTCATTTCACAAAATTGTGGCAGAATATTTTGCTTAGTTGATGTGTTTAAAAATATGGGAATACATGTACTCATGGAGTGAATCAGGCCTTAGGACATTTAGTGCTACAAAGTCCTATTTCAGCATGTGTGCCAGGCCTCTGAATGCCCAAATAGTCTCCATGCTGTGTAATAAAGATTCTGGGTGCGCTGTAGAAATTGCATAGCAACTGTCTCTGTAGCATGTGGTAATCATTTCAGTGAATTCTCATTTCTACATTCTCAGTCTCACCTTCACTCTCTACACTGCTTGAACACCATTGCACTGTTCTAAACCCTGAAACAACACTCTGAGCAAGACTCGCTTTCACTGTAGTAATCATTTTACTGAATTGCAAGGCATATTGTCCTGTGTCTAAGATCACAGTGTGAGTTAGTCTTCATTTCACAAAATTGTGGCAGAATATTTTGCTTTGGTGATGTGTTTAATAATATGGGAATACATGTACTCATGGAGTGAGTCAGGCCTTAGGACATTTAGTGCTACTAAGTCCTATGCAGCATGTGTGCCAGGACTCTGAATTCCCAAATAGTCTCCATGCTGTGTAATAAAGATCCTGGGTGTGCTGTAGAAATAGCACATCAACTGTCTCTGTAGCATGTAGTAATCATTTCAGTGAATTCTCATTTCTACATTCTCAGTCTCACCTTCACCCTCTACACTGATTGAACACCATTGCACTGTTCTAACCCCTGAAACAGCACTCCCAGCAAGACTCTCTTTCACTGTAGTAATCATTTTACTGAATTGCAAGGCATTCTGTCATGTGTCTAAGATCACAGTGTGAGTTAGTCTTCATTTCACAAAATTGTTGCAGAATATTTTGCTTAGTTGATGTGTTTAAAAATATGGGAATACATGTACTCATGGAGTGAGTCAGGCCTTAGGACATTTAGTGCTACAGAGTTCTATGCAGCATGTGTGCCAGGCCTCTGAATGCCCAAATAGTTTCCATGCTGTGTAATAAAGATCCTGGGTGTGCTGTAGAAATTGCATAGCATCTGTCTCTGTAGCATGTAGTAATCATTTCAGTGAATTCGCATTTCTACATTATCAGTCTCACCTTCACCCTCTACACTGCTTGAACCCCATTGCACTGTACTAAACCCTGAAACAGCACTCCAAGCAAGACTCACTTTCACTGCAGTAATCATTTTACTGAGCTGCAAGGCATATTGTCCTGTGTCTAAGATCACAGTGTGAGTTAGTCTTCATTTCACAAAATTGTGGCAGAATATTTTGCTTAGTTGATGTGTTTAAAAATATGGGAATACATGTACTCATGGAGTGAATCAGGCCGTAGGACATTTAGTGCTACAAAGTCCTATGCAGCATGTGTGCCAGGCCTCTGAATGCCCAAATAGTCTCCATGCTGTGTAATTAAGATTCTGGGTGCGCTGTAGAATTTGCATAGCCACTGTCTCTGTAGCATGTGGTAATCATTTCAGTGAATTCTCATTTCTACATTCTCAGTCTCACCTTCACCCTCTACACTGCTTGAACACCATTGCACTGTTCTAAACCCTGAAACAGCACTCCCAGCAAGACTCTCTTTCACTGTAGTAATCATTTTACTGAATTGCA
Organism: Lissotriton helveticus; assembly: GCF_964261635.1. Classification (NCBI taxonomy): domain Eukaryota; kingdom Metazoa; phylum Chordata; class Amphibia; order Caudata; family Salamandridae; genus Lissotriton; species Lissotriton helveticus. The sequence goes on from NC_136068.1 coordinate 1,793,872,122, forward strand.
AGGCATACTGTTATGTGTTAAGATCACAGTGTGAGTTAGTCTTCATTTCACAAAATTGTGGCAGAATATTTTGCTTAGTTGATGTGTTTTAAAATATGGGGATACATATACTCATGGAGTGAGTCAGTCCTTAGGACATTTAGTGCTACAAAGTCCTATGCAGCATGTGTGCCAGGCCTCTGAATGCCCAAATAGTCTCCATGCTGTTTAATAAAGGACCTGGGCGTGCTTTAGAAATAGCATAGCAACTGTCTCTGTAGCATGTAGTAATCATTTCAGTGAATTCTCATTTCTACATTCTCAGTTTCACCTTTACCCTGTACACTGCTTGAACACCATTGCACTGTTCTAAACCCTGAAAAAGCACTCCCAGCAAGACCCCCTTTCATTGTAGTAATCATTTTACTGAATTGCAAGGCATACTGTTATGTGTTAAGATCACAGTGTGAGTTAGTCTTCATTTCACAAAATTGTGGCAGAATATTTTGCTTAGTTGATGTGTTTTAAAATATGGGGATACATATACTCATGGAGTGAGTCAGTCCTTAGGACATTTAGTGCTACAAAGTCCTATGCAGCATGTGTGCCAGGCCTCTGAATGCCCATATAGTCTCCATGCTGTTTAATAAAGATCCTGGGCGTGCTGTAGTAATTGCATAGCAACTGTCTCTGTAGCATGTAGTAATCATTTCAGTGATTTCTCATTTCTACATTCTTAGTCTCACCTTCACCCTCTACATGGCCTGAACACCACTGCACTGCCCTAAACCCTGAAACAGCACTCGCAGCAAGACTCTCTTTCACTGTAGTAATCATTTTAGTGAATTGCAAGGCATACCGTCATGTGTCTAAGATCACAGTGTGAGTTAGTCTTCATTTCACAAAATAGTGGCAGAATATTTTGCTTAGTTGATGTGTTTTAAAATATGGGGATACATGTACTCATGGAGTGAGTCAGGCCTTAGGACATTTAGTGCTACAAAGTCCTATGCAGCATGTGTGCCAGGCCTCTGAATGCCCAAATAGTCTCCATGCTGTTTAATAAATATCCTGGGCGTGCTGTAGAAATTGCATAGCAACTGTCTCTGTAGCATGTAGTAATCATTTCAGTGAATTCTCATTTATACATTCTCAGTCTCTCCGTCACCCTCTACACTGCCTGAACACCACTGCACTGTCCTAAACCCTGAAACACCATCTGTACCAAAATCTGCTAAACTCTTTCAACACTACTGCACTGCTCTAAACCCTGTAACAGGATTCCCAGCAAGACCCCCTTTCATTGTAGTAATCATTTTACTGAATTGCAAGGCATACTGTCATGTGTCTAAAATCACAGTGTGAGTTAGTCTTCATTTCACAAAATTGTGGCAGAATATTTTGCTTAGTTGATGTGTTTCAAAATATGGGAATACATGTACTCATGGAGTGAGTCAGGCCTTAGGACATTTAGTGCTACAAAGTCCTATGCAGCATGTGTGCCAACGCCTCTGAATGCCCAAATAGTCTCCATGCTGTGTAATAAAGATCCTGGGTGTGCTGTAGAAATTGCAAAGCAACTGTCTCTGTAGCATGTAGTAATCATTTCAGTGAATTCTCATTTCTAGATTCTCAGTCTCACCTTCACCCTCTACACTGCTTGAACACCATTGCACTGTTCTAAACCCTGAAACAGCACTCCCAGAAAGATCCCCTTTCATTGTAGTAATCATTTTACTGAATTGCAAGGCATACTGTCATGTGTCTAAGATCACAGTGTGAGTTAATCTTCATTTCACAAAATAGTGGCAGAATATTTTGGTTAGTTGATGTGTTTTGGAATATGGGAATACATGTACTCATGGAGTGAGTCAGTGCTTAGGACATTTAGTGCTACAATGTCCTATGCAGCATGTGTGCCAGGCCTCTGAATGCCCAAATAGTCTCCAAACTGTTTAATAAAGATCCTGGGTGTGCTGTAGAAATTGCATAGCAACTGTCTCTGTAGCATGTAGTAATCATTTCAGTGAATTCTCACTTCTACATTCTTAGTCTCACCTTCACCCTCTACACTGCCTGAACTCCACTGCACTGTCCTAAACCCTGAAACAGCACTCCCAGCAAGACCCCCTTCCACTGTAGTAATCATTTTACTGAATTGCATGGCATACCGAAATGTGTCTAAGATCACAGTGTGAGTTAGTCTTCATTTCACAAAATTGTGGCAGAATAATTTGCTTAGTTTATGTGTTTAAAGATATGGGAATACATTTACTCATGGAGTGGGTCAGTCCTTAGGACATTGAGTGCTACAAAGTCCAATGCAGCATGTGTGCCAGGCCTCTGACTGCCCAAATAGTCTCCATGCTTTGTAATAAAGATCCTGGGTGGGCTGTAGAAATTGCATAGCAACTGTCTCTGTAGCATGTAGTCAGGCCTTAGGACATTTAGTGCTACAAAGTCCTATGCAGCATGTGTGCCAGGCCTCTGAATGCCCAAATAGTCTCCATGCCGTGTAATAAAGATCCTGGGTGTGCTGTAGAAATTGATTAGCAACTGTCTCTGTAGCATGTAGTTATCATTTCAGTGAATTCTTATTTCTACATTCTCAGTCTCTCCATCACCCTCTACACTGCCTGAACACCGCTGCACTGTCCTAAACCCTGAAATACCATCTGTACCAAAATCTGCTAAACTCTTTCAACACTACTGCACTGCTCTAAACCCTGAAACAGGATTCCCAGCAAGACCCCCTTTCATTGTAGTAATCATTTTACTGAATTGCAAGGCATACTGTCATGTGTCTAAGACCACAGTGTGAGTTAGTCTTCATTTCACAAAATGTTGGCAGAATATTTTGCTTAGTTGATGTATTTAAAAATATGGGAATACATGTACTCATGGAGTGAGTCAGGCCTTAGGACATTTAGTGCTACAAAGTCCCATGCAGCATGTGTGTCAGGCCTCTGGATTCCCAAATAGTCTCCAAGCTGTTTAATAAAGATCCTGGGTGTGCTGTAGAAATTGCATAGCAACTGTCTCTGTAGCATGTAGTAATCATTTCAGTGAATTCTCATTTCTACATTCTCAGTCTCACCTTCACGCTCTACACTGCTTGAACACCATTGCACTGTTCTAAACCCTGAAACAGCACTCCCAGAAAGACTCCCTTTCATTGTAGTAATCATTTTACTGAATTGCAAGGCATACTGTCATGTGTCTAAGATCACAGTGTGAGTTAGTCTTCATTTCACAAAATGTTGGCAGAATATTTTGCTTAGTTGATGTGTTTAAAAATATGGGAATACATGTACTCATGGAGTGAGTCAGGCCTTAGGACATTTAGTGCTTCAAAGTCCCATACAGCATGTGTGCCAGGCCTCTGAATTCCCAAATAGTCTTCATGCTGTGTAATAATGATCCTGGGTGTGCTGTAGAAATTGCATAGCAACTGTCTCTGTAGCATGTGGTAATCATTTCAGTGAATTCTCATTTCTACATTCTCAGTCTCACCTTCACCCTGTACACTGCTTGAACACCATTGCACTGTTCAAAACCCTGCAACAGCACTCCCAGCAAGACCCCCTTTCATTGTAGTCATCATTTTACTGAATTGCAAGGCATACTGTCATGTGTCTAAGATCACAGTGTGAGTTAGTCTTCATTTAACAAAATTTTGGCAGAATATTTTGCTTAGTTGATGAATGGGAATATATGTACTCATGGAGTGAGTCAGGCCTTAGGACATTTAGTGCTACAAAGTCCTATGCAGCATGTGTGCCAGGCCTCCGAATTCCCAAATAGTCTCCATGCTGTGTAATAAAGATCATGGGCGTGCTGTAGAAATAGCACAGCAACTGTCTCTGTAGCATGTAGTAATCCTTTCAGTGAATTCTAATTTCTACATTCTCAGCTTCTCCTTCACCCTCTACACTGCTTGAACACCATTGCACTGTTTTAAACCCTGAAACAGCACGCCTAGCAAGACTCTCTTTCACTGTAGTAATCCTTTTACTGAATTGCAATGCATACTGTCATGTGTCTAAAGCACAGTGTGAGTCTTCATTTCACAAAATTGTGGCAGAATATTTTGCTTAGTTCATGTGTTTAAAAATATGGGAATACATGTAATCATAGAGTGAGTCAGACCTTAGGACATTTAGTGCTACAAAGTCCTATGCAGCATGTGTGCCAGGCCTCCTAATTCCCAAATAGTCTCCATGCTGTGTAATAAAGATCCTGGGTGTGCTGCAGAAATAGCACAGCAACTGTCTCTGTAGCATGCAGTAATCATTTCAGTGAATTCTAATTTCTACATTCTCAGTCTCAACTTCACCCTCTACACTGCTTGAACACCATTGCACTGTTCTAAACCCTGAAACAGCACTCCGGGCAAGACTCGCTTTCAGTGTAGTAATCATTTTACTGAATAGCAAGGCATATTGTCCTGTGTCTAAGATCACAGTGTGAGTTAGTCTTCATTTCACAAAATTGTGGCAGAATATTTTGCTTAGTTGATGTGTTTAAAAATATGGGAATACATGTACTCATGGAGTGAATCAGGCCTTAGGACATTTAGTGCTACAAAGTCCTATTTCAGCATGTGTGCCAGGCCTCTGAATGCCCAAATAGTCTCCATGCTGTGTAATAAAGATTCTGGGTGCGCTGTAGAAATTGCATAGCAACTGTCTCTGTAGCATGTGGTAATCATTTCAGTGAATTCTCATTTCTACATTCTCAGTCTCACCTTCACTCTCTACACTGCTTGAACACCATTGCACTGTTCTAAACCCTGAAACAACACTCCGAGCAAGACTTGCTTTCACTGTAGTAATCATTTTACTGAATTGCAAGGCATATTGTCCTGTGTCTAAGATCACAGTGTGAGTTAGTCTTCATTTCACAAAATTGTGGCAGAATATTTTGCTTTGGTGATGTGTTTAATAATATGGGAATACATGTACTCATGGAGTGAGTCAGGCCTTAGGACATTTAGTGCTACTAAGTCCTATGCAGCATGTGTGCCAGGACTCTGAATTCCCAAATAGTCTCCATGCTGTGTAATAAATATCCTGGGTGTGCTGTAGAAATAGCACATCAACTGTCTCTGTAGCATGTAGTAATCATTTCAGTGAATTCTCATTTCTACATTCTCAGTCTCACCTTCACCCTCTACACTGATTGAACACCATTGCACTGTTCTAACCCCTGAAACAGCACTCCCAGCAAGACTCTCTTTCACTGTAGTAATCATTTTACTGAATTGCAAGGCATTCTGTCATGTGTCTAAGATCACAGTGTGAGTTAGTCTTCATTTCACAAAATTGTTGCAGAATATTTTGCTTAGTTGATGTGTTTCAAAATATGGGAATACATGTACTCATGGAGTGAGTCAGGCCTCAGGACATTTAGTGCTACAAAGTCCTATGCAGCATGTGTGCCAACGCCTCTGAATGCCCAAATAGTCTCCATGCTGTGTAATACAGATCCTGGGTGTGCTGTAGAAATTGCATAGCAACTGTCTCTGTAGCATGTAGTAATCATTTCAGTGAATTCTCATTTCTAGATTCTCAGTCTCACCTTCACCCTCTACACTGCTTGAACACCATTGCACTGTTCTAAACCCTGAAACAGCACTCCCAGAAAGATCCCCTTTCATTGTAGTAATCATTTTACTGAATTGCAAGGCATACTGTCATGTGTCTAAGATCACAGTGTGAGTTAATCTTCATTTCACAAAATGGTGGCAGAATATTTTGGTTAGTTGATGTGTTTTGAAATATGGGGATACATGTACTCATGGAGTGAGTCAGTGCTTAGGACATTTAGTGCTACAATGTCCTATGCAGCATGTGTGCCAGGCCTCTGAATGCCCAAATAGTCTCCAAGCTGTTTAATAAAGATCCTGGGTGTGCTGTAGAAATTGCATAGCAACTGTCTCTGTAGCATGTAGTAATCATTTCAGTGAATTCTCACTTCTACATTCTTAGTCTCACCTTCACCCTCTACACTGCCTGAACTCCACTGCACTGTCCTAAACCCTGAAACAGCACTCCCAGCAAGACCCCCTTCCACTGTAGTAATCATTTTACTGAATTGCAAGGCATACCGAAATGTGTCTAAGATCACAGTGTGAGTTAGTCTTCATTTCACAAAATTGTGGCAGAATAATTTGCTTAGTTGATGTGTTTAAAGATATGGGAATACATTTACTTATGGAGTGGGTCAGGCCTTAGGACATTGAGTGCTACAAAGTCCAATGCAGCATGTGTGCCAGGCCTCTGACTGCCCAAATAATCTCCATGCTTTGTAATAAAGATCCTGGGTGGGCTGTAGAAATTGCATAGCAACTGTCTCTGTAGCATGTAGTCAGGCCTTAGGACATTTAGTGCTACAAAGTCCTATGCAGCATGTGTGCCAGGCCTCTGAATGCCCAAATAGTCTCCATGCTGTGTAATAAAGATCCTGGGTGTGCTGTAGAAATTGATTAGCAACTGTCTCTGTAGCATGTAGTTATCATTTCAGTGAATTCTTATTTCTACATTCTCAGTCTCTCCATCACCCTCTACACTGCCTGAACACCGCTGCACTGTCCTAAACCCTGAAATACCAACTGTACCAAAATCTGCTAAACTCTTTCAACACTACTGCACTGCTCTAAACCCTGAAAAAGGATTCCCAGCAAGACCCCCTTTCATTGTAGTAATCATTTTACTGAAGTGCAAGGCATACTGTCATGTGTCTAAGACCACAGTGTGAGTTAGTCTTCATTTCACAAAATGTTGGCAGAATATTTTGCTTAGTTGATGTATTTAAAAATATGGGAATACATGTACTCATGGAGTGAGTCAGGCCTTAGGACATTTAGTGCTACAAAGTCCCATGCAGCATGTGTGTCAGGCCTCTCGATTCCCAAATAGTCTCCAAGCTGTTTAATAAAGATCCTGGGTGTGCTGTAGAAATTGCATAGCAACTGTCTCTGTAGCATGTAGTAATCATTTCAGTGAATTCTCATTTCTACATTCTCAGTCTCACCTTCACCCTCTACACTGCTTGAACACCATTGCACTGTTCTAAACCCTGAAACAGCACTCCCAAAAAGACCCCCTTTCATTGTAGTAATCATTTTACTGAATTGCAAGGCATACTGTCATGTGTCTAAGATCACAGTGTGAGTTAATCTTCATTTCACAAAATTGTGGCAGAATATTTTGGTTAGTTGATGTGTTTTAAAATATGGGGATACATGTACTCATGGAGTGAGTCAGGGTTTAGGACATTTAGTGCTACAAAGTCCCATGCAGCATGTGTGTCAGGCCTCTGGATTCCCAAATAGTCTCAAAGCTGTTTAATAAAGATCCTGGGTGTGCTGTAGAAATTGCATAGCAACTGTCTCTGTAGCATGTAGTAATCATTTCAGTGAATTCTCATTTCTACATTCTCAGTCTCACCTTCACCCTCTACACTGCTTGAACACCATTGCACTGTTCTAAACCCTGAAACAGCACTCCCAGAAAGACCCCCTTGCATTGTAGTAATCATTTTACTGAATTGCAAGGCATACTGTCATGTGTCTAAGATCACAGTGTGAGTTAATCTTCATTTCACAAAATTGTGGCAGAATATTTTGGTTAGTTGATGTGTTTTAAAATATGGGGATACATGTACTCATGGAGTGAGTCAGGGTTTAGGACATTTAGTGCTACAATGTCCTATGCAGCATGTGTGCCAGGCCTCTGAATGCCCAAATAGTCTCCAAGCTGTTTAATAAAGATCCTGGGTGTGCTGTAGAAATTGCATAGCAACTGTCTCTGTAGCATGTAGTAATCATTTCAGTGAATTCTCATTTCTACATTCTTAGTCTCACCTTCACCCTCTACACTGCCTGTAATCCACTGCACTGTCCTACACCCTGAAACAGCACTCCCAGTAAGACCCCCTTCCACTGTAGTAATCATTTTACTGAATTGCAAGGCATACCGTCATGTGTCTAAGATCACAGTGTGAGTTAGTCTTCATTTCACAAAATTGTGGCAGAATAATTTGCTTAGTTGATGTGTTTAAAGATATGGGAATACATTTACTCATGGAGTGAGTCAGGCCTTAGGACATTGAGTGCTACAAAGTCCAATGCAGCATGTTTGCCAGGCCTCTGACTGCCCAAATAGTCTCCATGCTTTGTAATAAAGATCCTGGGTGTGCTGTAGAAATTGCATAGCAACTGTCTCTGTAGCATGTAGTTATCATTTCAGTGAATTCTTATTTCTACATTCTCAGTCTCTCCATCACCCTCTACACTACCTGAACACCACTGCACTGTCCTAAACCCTGAAATACCATCTGTACCAAAATCTGCTAAACTCTTTCAACACTACTGCACTGCTCTAAACCCTGAAACAGGATTCCCAGCAAGACCCCCTTTCATTGTAGTAATCATTTTACTGAAGTGCAAGGCATACTGTCATGTGTCTAAGACCACAGTGTGAGTTAGTCTTCATTTCACAAAATGTTGGCAGAATATTTTGCTTAGTTGATGTATTTAAAAATATGGGAATACATGTACTCATGGAGTGAGTCAGGCCTTAGGACATTTAGTGCTACAAAGTCCCATGCAGCATGTGTGTCAGGCCTCTCGATTCCCAAATAGTCTCCAAGCTGTTTAATAAAGATCCTGGGTGTGCTGTAGAAATTGCATAGCAACTGTCTCTGTAGCATGTAGTAATCATTTCAGTGAATTCTCATTTCTACATTCTCAGTCTCACCTTCACCCTCTACACTGCTTGAACACCATTGCACTGTTCTAAACCCTGAAACAGCACTCCCAAAAAGACCCCCTTTCATTGTAGTAATCATTTTACTGAATTGCAAGGCATACTGTCATGTGTCTAAGATCACAGTGTGAGTTAATCTTCATTTCACAAAATTGTGGCAGAATATTTTGGTTAGTTGATGTGTTTTAAAATATGGGGATACATGTACTCATGGAGTGAGTCAGGGTTTAGGACATTTAGTGCTACAAAGTCCCATGCAGCATGTGTGTCAGGCCTCTGGATTCCCAAATAGTCTCCAAGCTGTTTAATAAAGATCCTGGGTGTGCTGTAGAAATTGCATAGCAACTGTCTCTGTAGCATGTAGTAATCATTTCAGTGAATTCTCATTTCTACATTCTCAGTTTCACCTTTACCCTGTACACTGCTTGAACACCATTGCACTGTTCTAAACCCTGAAAAAGCACTCCCAGCAAGACCCCCTTTCATTGTAGTAATCATTTTACTGAATTGCAAGGCATACTGTTATGTGTTAAGATCACAGTGTGAGTTAGTCTTCATTTCACAAAATTGTGGCAGAATATTTTGCTTAGTTGATGTGTTTTAAAATATGGGGATACATATACTTATGGAGTGAGTCAGTCCTTAGGACATTTAGTGCTACAAAGTCCTATGCAGCATGTGTGCCAGGCCTCTGAATGCCCATATAGTCTCCATGCTGTTTAATAAAGATCCTGGGCGTGCTGTAGAAATTGCATAGCAACTGTCTCTGTAGCATGTAGTAATCATTTCAGTGAATTCTCATTTCTACATTCTTAGTCTCACCTTCACCCTCTACATGGCCTGAACACCACTGCACTGCCCTAAACCCTGAAACAGCACTCGCAGCAAGACTCTCTTTCACTGTAGTAATCATTTTACTGAATTGCAAGGCATACCGTCATGTGTCTAAGATCACAGTGTGAGTTAGTCTTCATTTCACAAAATAGTGGCAGAATATTTTGCTTAGTTGATGTGTTTTAAAATATGGGGATACATGTACTCATGGAGTGAGTCAGGCCTTAGGACATTTAGTGCTACAAAGTCCTGTGCAGCATGTGTGCCAGGCCTCTGAATGCCCAAATGGTCTCCATGCTGTTTAATAAATATCCTGGGCGTGCTGTAGAAATTGCATAGCAACTGTCTCTGTAGCATGTAGTAATCATTTCAGTGAATTCTCATTTATACATTCTCAGTCTCTCCGTCACCCTCTACACTGCCTGAACACCACTGCACTGTCCTAAACCCTGAAACACCATCTGTACCAAAATCTGCTAAACTCTTTCAACACTACTGCACTGCTCTAAACCCTGTAACAGGATTCCCAGCAAGACCCCCTTTCATTGTAGTAATCATTTTACTGAATTGCAAGGCATACTGTCATGTGTCTAAGATCACAGTGTGAGTTAGTCTTCATTTCACAAAATTGTGGCAGAATATTTTGCTTAGTTGATGTGTTTCAAAATATGGGAATACATGTACTCATGGAGTGAGTCAGGCCTTAGGACATTTAGTGCTACAAAGTCCTATGCAGCATGTGTGCCAACGCCTCTGAATGCCCAAATAGTCTCCATGCTGTGTAATACAGATCCTGGGTGTGCTGTAGAAATTGCATAGCAACTGTCTCTGTAGCATGTAGTAATCATTTCAGTGAATTCTCATTTCTACATTCTCAGTCTCACCTTCACCCTGTACACTGCTTGAACACCATTGCACTGTTCAAAACCCTGCAACAGCACTCCCAGCAAGACCCCCTTTCACTGTAGTAATCCTTTTACTGAATTGCAATGCATACTGTCATGTGTCTAAACCACAGTGTGAGTTAATCTTCATTTCACAAAATTGTGGCAGAATATTTTGCTTAGTTCATGTGTTTAAAAATATGGGAATACATGTAATCATAGAGTGAGTCAGACCTTAGGACATTTAGTGCTACAAAGTCCTATGCAGCATGTGTGCCAGGCCTCCGAATTCCCAAATAGTCTCCATGCTGTGTAATAAAGATCCTGGGTGTGCTACAGAAATAGCACATCAACTGTCTCTGTAGCATGTAGTAATCATTTCAGTGAATTCTAATTTCTACATTCTCAGTCTCAACTTCACCCTCTACACTGCTTGAACACCATTGCACTGTTCTAAACCCTGAAACAGCACTCCGAGCAAGACTCGCTTTCAGTGTAGTAATCATTTTACTGAATTGCAAGGCATATTGTCCTGTGTCTAAGATCACAGTGTGAGTTAGTCTTCATTTCACAAAATTGTGGCAGAATATTTTGCTTAGTTGATGTGTTTAAAAATATGGGAATACATGTACTCATGGAGTGAATCAGGCCTTAGGACATTTAGTGCTACAAAGTCCTATTTCAGCATGTGTGCCAGGCCTCTGAATGCCCAAATAGTCTCCATGCTGTGTAATAAAGATTCTGGGTGCGCTGTAGAAATTGCATAGCAACTGTCTCTGTAGCATGTGGTAATCATTTCAGTGAATTCTCATTTCTACATTCTCAGTCTCACCTTCACTCTCTACACTGCTTGAACACCATTGCACTGTTCTAAACCCTGAAACAACACTCTGAGCAAGACTCGCTTTCACTGTAGTAATCATTTTACTGAATTGCAAGGCATATTGTCCTGTGTCTAAGATCACAGTGTGAGTTAGTCTTCATTTCACAAAATTGTGGCAGAATATTTTGCTTTGGTGATGTGTTTAATAATATGGGAATACATGTACTCATGGAGTCAGTCAGGCCTTAGGACATTTAGTGCTACTAAGTCCTATGCAGCATGTGTGCCAGGACTCTGAATTCCCAAATAGTCTCCATGCTGTGTAATAAAGATCCTGGGTGTGCTGTAGAAATAGCACATCAACTGTCTCTGTAGCATGTAGTAATCATTTCAGTGAATTCTCATTTCTACATTCTCAGTCTCACCTTCACCCTCTACACTGATTGAACACCATTGCACTGTTCTAACCCCTGAAACAGCACTCCCAGCAAGACTCTCTTTCACTGTAGTAATCATTTTACTGAATTGCAAGGCATTCTGTCATGTGTCTAAGATCACAGTGTGAGTTTGTCTTCATTTCACAAAATTGTTGCAGAATATTTTGCTTAGTTGATGTGTTTAAAAATATGGGAATACATGTACTCATGGAGTGAGTCAGGCCTTAGGACATTTAGTGCTACAGAGTTCTATGCAGCATGTGTGCCAGGCCTCTGAATGCCCAAATAGTTTCCATGCTGTGTAATAAAGATCCTGGGTGTGCTGTAGAAATTGCATAGCATCTGTCTCTGTAGCATGTAGTAATCATTTCAGTGAATTCGCATTTCTACATTCTCAGTCTCACCTTCACCCTCTACACTGCTTGAACCCCATTGCACTGTACTAAACCCTGAAACAGCACTCCAAGCAAGACTCACTTTCACTGCAGTAATCATTTTACTGAGCTGCAAGGCATATTGTCCTGTGTCTAAGATCACAGTGTGAGTTAGTCTTCATTTCACAAAATTGTGGCAGAATATTTTGCTTAGTTGATGTGTTTAAAAATATGGGAATACATGTACTCATGGAGTGAATCAGGCCGTAGGACATTTAGTGCTACAAAGTCCTATGCAGCATGTGTGCCAGGCCTCTGAATGCCCAAATAGTCTCCATGCTGTGTAATTAAGATTCTGGGTGCGCTGTAGAATTTGCATAGCCACTGTCTCTGTAGCATGTGGTAATCATTTCAGTGAATTCTCATTTCTACATTCTCAGTCTCACCTTCACCCTCTACACTGCTTGAACACCATTGCACTGTTCTAAACCCTGAAACAGCACTCCCAGCAAGACTCTCTTTCACTGTAGTAATCATTTTACTGAATTGCAAGGCATACTGTTATGTGTTAAGATCACAGTGTGAGTTAGTCTTCATTTCACAAAATTGTGGCAGAATATTTTGCTTAGTTGATGTGTTTTAAAATATGGGGATACATATACTCATGGAGTGAGTCAGTCCTTAGGACATTTAGTGCTACAAAGTCCTATGCAGCATGTGTGCCAGGCCTCTGAATGCCCAAATAGTCTCCATGCTGTTTAATAAAGGACCTGGGCGTGCTTTAGAAATAGCATAGCAACTGTCTCTGTAGCATGTAGTAATCATTTCAGTGAATTCTCATTTCTACATTCTCAGTTTCACCTTTACCCTGTACACTGCTTGAACACCATTGCACTGTTCTAAACCCTGAAAAAGCACTCCCAGCAAGACCCCCTTTCATTGTAGTAATCATTTTACTGAATTGCAAGGCATACTGTTATGTGTTAAGATCACAGTGTGAGTTAGTCTTCATTTCACAAAATTGTGGCAGAATATTTTGCTTAGTTGATGTGTTTTAAAATATGGGGATACATATACTCATGGAGTGAGTCAGTCCTTAGGACATTTAGTGCTACAAAGTCCTATGCAGCATGTGTGCCAGGCCTCTGAATGCCCATATAGTCTCCATGCTGTTTAATAAAGATCCTGGGCGTGCTGTAGTAATTGCATAGCAACTGTCTCTGTAGCATGTAGTAATCATTTCAGTGATTTCTCATTTCTACATTCTTAGTCTCACCTTCACCCTCTACATGGCCTGAACACCACTGCACTGCCCTAAACCCTGAAACAGCACTCGCAGCAAGACTCTCTTTCACTGTAGTAATCATTTTAGTGAATTGCAAGGCATACCGTCATGTGTCTAAGATCACAGTGTGAGTTAGTCTTCATTTCACAAAATAGTGGCCGAATATTTTGCTTAGTTGATGTGTTTTAAAATATGGGGATACATGTACTCATGGAGTGAGTCAGGCCTTAGGACATTTAGTGCTACAAAGTCCTATGCAGCATGTGTGCCAGGCCTCTGAATGCCCAAATAGTCTCCATGCTGTTTAATAAATGTCCTGGGCGTGCTGTAGAAATTGCATAGCAACTGTCTCTGTAGCATGTAGTAATCATTTCAGTGAATTCTCATTTATACATTCTCAGTCTCTCCGTCACCCTCTACACTGCCTGAACACCACTGCACTGTCCTAAACCCTGAAACACCATCTGTACCAAAATCTGCTAAACTCTTTCAACACTACTGCACTGCTCTAAACCCTGTAACAGGATTCCCAGCAAGACCCCCTTTCATTGTAGTAATCATTTTACTGAATTGCAAGGCATACTGTCATGTGTCTAAAATCACAGTGTGAGTTAGTCTTCATTTCACAAAATTGTGGCAGAATATTTTGCTTAGTTGATGTGTTTCAAAATATGGGAATACATGTACTCATGGAGTGAGTCAGGCCTTAGGACATTTAGTGCTACAAAGTCCTATGCAGCATGTGTGCCAACGCCTCTGAATGCCCAAATAGTCTCCATGCTGTGTAATAAAGATCCTGGGTGTGCTGTAGAAATTGCATAGCAACTGTCTCTGTAGCATGTAGTAATCATTTCAGTGAATTCTCATTTCTAGATTCTCAGTCTCACCTTCAACCTCTACACTGCTTGAACACCATTGCACTGTTCTAAACCCTGAAACAGCACTCCCAGAAAGATCCCCTTTCATTGTAGTAATCATTTTACTGAATTGCAAGGCATACTGTCATGTGTCTAAGATCACAGTGTGAGTTAATCTTCATTTCACAAAATAGTGGCAGAATATTTTGGTTAGTTGATGTGTTTTGGAATATGGGAATACATGTACTCATGGAGTGAGTCAGTGCTTAGGACATTTAGTGCTACAATGTCCTATGCAGCATGTGTGCCAGGCCTCTGAATCCCCAAATAGTCTCCAAGCTGTTTAATAAAGATCCTGGGTGTGCTGTAGAAATTGCATAGCAACTGTCTCTGTAGCATGTAGTAATCATTTCAGTGAATTCTCACTTCTACATTCTTAGTCTCACCTTCACCCTCTACACTGCCTGAACTCCACTGCACTGTCCTAAACCCTGAAACAGCACTCCCAGCAAGACCCCCTTCCACTGTAGTAATCATTTTACTGAATTGCAAGGCATACCGAAATGTGTCTAAGATCACAGTGTGAGTTAGTCTTCATTTCACAAAATTGTGGCAGAATAATTTGCTTAGTTTATGTGTTTAAAGATATGGGAATACATTTACTCATGGAGTGGGTCAGTCCTTAGGACATTGAGTGCTACAAAGTCCAATGCAGCATGTGTGCCAGGCCTCTGACTGCCCAAATAGTCTCCATGCTTTGTAATAAAGATCCTGGGTGGGCTGTAGAAATTGCATAGCAACTGTCTCTGTAGCATGTAGTCAGGCCTTAGGACATTTAGTGCTACAAAGTCCTATGCAGCATGTGTGCCAGGCCTCTGAATGCCCAAATAGTCTCCATGCCGTGTAATAAAGATCCTGGGTGTGCTGTAGAAATTGATTAGCAACTGTCTCTGTAGCATGTAGTTATCATTTCAGTGAATTCTTATTTCTACATTCTCAGTCTCTCCATCACCCTCTACACTGCCTGAACACCGCTGCACTGTCCTAAACCATGAAATACCATCTGTACCAAAATCTGCTAAACTCTTTCAACACTACTGCACTGCTCTAAACCCTGAAACAGGATTCCCAGCAAGACCCCCTTTCATTGTAGTAATCATTTTACTGAATTGCAAGGCATACTGTCATGTGTCTAAGACCACAGTGTGAGTTAGTCTTCATTTCACAAAATGTTGGCAGAATATTTTGCTTAGTTGATGTATTTAAAAATATGGGAATACATGTACTCATGGAGTGAGTCAGGCCTTAGGACATTTAGTGCTACAAAGTCCCATGCAGCATGTGTGTCAGGCCTCTGGATTCCCAAATAGTCTCCAAGCTGTTTAATAAAGATCCTGGGTGTGCTGTAGAAATTGCATAGCAACTGTCTCTGTAGCATGTAGTAATCATTTCAGTGAATTCTCATTTCTACATTCTCAGTCTCACCTTCACGCTCTACACTGCTTGAACACCATTGCACTGTTCTAAACCCTGAAACAGCACTCCCAGAAAGACTCCCTTTCATTGTAGTAATCATTTTACTGAATTGCAAGGCATACTGTCATGTGTCTAAGATCACAGTGTGAGTTAGTCTTCATTTCACAAAATGTTGGCAGAATATTTTGCTTAGTTGATGTGTTTAAAAATATGGGAATACATGTACTCATGGAGTGAGTCAGGCCTTAGGACATTTAGTGCTTCAAAGTCCCATACAGCATGTGTGCCAGGCCTCTGAATTCCCAAATAGTCTTCATGCTGTGTAATAATGATCCTGGGTGTGCTGTAGAAATTGCATAGCAACTGTCTCTGTAGCATGTGGTAATCATTTCAGTGAATTCTCATTTCTACATTCTCAGTCTCACCTTCACCCTGTACACTGCTTGAACACCATTGCACTGTTCAAAACCCTGCAACAGCACTCCCAGCAAGACCCCCTTTCATTGTAGTCATCATTTTACTGAATTGCAAGGCATACTGTCATGTGTCTAAGATCACAGTGTGAGTTAGTCTTCATTTAACAAAATTTTGGCAGAATATTTTGCTTAGTTGATGAATGGGAATATATGTACTCATGGAGTGAGTCAGGCCTTAGGACATTTAGTGCTACAAAGTCCTATGCAGCATGTGTGCCAGGCCTCCGAATTCCCAAATAGTCTCCATGCTGTGTAATAAAGATCATGGGCGTGCTGTAGAAATAGCACAGCAACTGTCTCTGTAGCATGTAGTAATCCTTTCAGTGAATTCTAATTTCTACATTCTCAGCTTCTCCTTCACCCTCTACACTGCTTGAACACCATTGCACTGTTTTAAACCCTGAAACAGCACGCCTAGCAAGACTCTCTTTCACTGTAGTAATCCTTTTACTGAATTGCAATGCATACTGTCATGTGTCTAAAGCACAGTGTGAGTCTTCATTTCACAAAATTGTGGCAGAATATTTTGCTTAGTTCATGTGTTTAAAAATATGGGAATACATGTAATCATAGAGTGAGTCAGACCTTAGGACATTTAGTGCTACAAAGTCCTATGCAGCATGTGTGCCAGGCCTCCTAATTCCCAAATAGTCTCCATGCTGTGTAATAAAGATCCTGGGTGTGCTGCAGAAATAGCACAGCAACTGTCTCTGTAGCATGCAGTAATCATTTCAGTGAATTCTAATTTCTACATTCTCAGTCTCAACTTCACCCTCTACACTGCTTGAACACCATTGCACTGTTCTAAACCCTGAAACAGCACTCCGGGCAAGACTCGCTTTCAGTGTAGTAATCATTTTACTGAATAGCAAGGCATATTGTCCTGTGTCTAAGATCACAGTGTGAGTTAGTCTTCATTTCACAAAATTGTGGCAGAATATTTTGCTTAGTTGATGTGTTTAAAAATATGGGAATACATGTACTCATGGAGTGAATCAGGCCTTAGGACATTTAGTGCTACAAAGTCCTATTTCAGCATGTGTGCCAGGCCTCTGAATGCCCAAATAGTCTCCATGCTGTGTAATAAAGATTCTGGGTGCGCTGTAGAAATTGCATAGCAACTGTCTCTGTAGCATGTGGTAATCATTTCAGTGAATTCTCATTTCTACATTCTCAGTCTCACCTTCACTCTCTACACTGCTTGAACACCATTGCACTGTTCTAAACCCTGAAACAACACTCCGAGCAAGACTTGCTTTCACTGTAGTAATCATTTTACTGAATTGCAAGGCATATTGTCCTGTGTCTAAGATCACAGTGTGAGTTAGTCTTCATTTCACAAAATTGTGGCAGAATATTTTGCTTTGGTGATGTGTTTAATAATATGGGAATACATGTACTCATGGAGTGAGTCAGGCCTTAGGACATTTAGTGCTACTAAGTCCTATGCAGCATGTGTGCCAGGACTCTGAATTCCCAAATAGTCTCCATGCTGTGTAATAAATATCCTGGGTGTGCTGTAGAAATAGCACATCAACTGTCTCTGTAGCATGTAGTAATCATTTCAGTGAATTCTCATTTCTACATTCTCAGTCTCACCTTCACCCTCTACACTGATTGAACACCATTGCACTGTTCTAACCCCTGAAACAGCACTCCCAGCAAGACTCTCTTTCACTGTAGTAATCATTTTACTGAATTGCAAGGCATTCTGTCATGTGTCTAAGATCACAGTGTGAGTTAGTCTTCATTTCACAAAATTGTTGCAGAATATTTTGCTTAGTTGATGTGTTTCAAAATATGGGAATACATGTACTCATGGAGTGAGTCAGGCCTCAGGACATTTAGTGCTACAAAGTCCTATGCAGCATGTGTGCCAACGCCTCTGAATGCCCAAATAGTCTCCATGCTGTGTAATACAGATCCTGGGTGTGCTGTAGAAATTGCATAGCAACTGTCTCTGTAGCATGTAGTAATCATTTCAGTGAATTCTCATTTCTAGATTCTCAGTCTCACCTTCACCCTCTACACTGCTTGAACACCATTGCACTGTTCTAAACCCTGAAACAGCACTCCCAGAAAGATCCCCTTTCATTGTAGTAATCATTTTACTGAATTGCAAGGCATACTGTCATGTGTCTAAGATCACAGTGTGAGTTAATCTTCATTTCACAAAATGGTGGCAGAATATTTTGGTTAGTTGATGTGTTTTGAAATATGGGGATACATGTACTCATGGAGTGAGTCAGTGCTTAGGACATTTAGTGCTACAATGTCCTATGCAGCATGTGTGCCAGGCCTCTGAATGCCCAAATAGTCTCCAAGCTGTTTAATAAAGATCCTGGGTGTGCTGTAGAAATTGCATAGCAACTGTCTCTGTAGCATGTAGTAATCATTTCAGTGAATTCTCACTTCTACATTCTTAGTCTCACCTTCACCCTCTACACTGCCTGAACTCCACTGCACTGTCCTAAACCCTGAAACAGCACTCCCAGCAAGACCCCCTTCCACTGTAGTAATCATTTTACTGAATTGCAAGGCATACCGAAATGTGTCTAAGATCACAGTGTGAGTTAGTCTTCATTTCACAAAATTGTGGCAGAATAATTTGCTTAGTTGATGTGTTTAAAGATATGGGAATACATTTACTTATGGAGTGGGTCAGGCCTTAGGACATTGAGTGCTACAAAGTCCAATGCAGCATGTGTGCCAGGCCTCTGACTGCCCAAATAGTCTCCATGCTTTGTAATAAAGATCCTGGGTGGGCTGTAGAAATTGCATAGCAACTGTCTCTGTAGCATGTAGTCAGGCCTTAGGACATTTAGTGCTACAAAGTCCTATGCAGCATGTGTGCCAGGCCTCTGAATGCCCGAATAGTCTCCATGCTGTGTAATAAAGATCCTGGGTGTGCTGTAGAAATTGATTAGCAACTGTCTCTGTAGCATGTAGTTATCATTTCAGTGAATTCTTATTTCTACATTCTCAGTCTCTCCATCACCCTCTACACTGCCTGAACACCGCTGCACTGTCCTAAACCCTGAAATACCAACTGTACCAAAATCTGCTAAACTCTTTCAACACTACTGCACTGCTCTAAACCCTGAAAAAGGATTCCCAGCAAGACCCCCTTTCATTGTAGTAATCATTTTACTGAAGTGCAAGGCATACTGTCATGTGTCTAAGACCACAGTGTGAGTTAGTCTTCATTTCACAAAATGTTGGCAGGATATTTTGCTTAGTTGATGTATTTAAAAATATGGGAATACATGTACTCATGGAGTGAGTCAGGCCTTAGGACATTTAGTGCTACAAAGTCCCATGCAGCATGTGTGTCAGGCCTCTGGATTCCCAAATAGTCTCCAAGCTGTTTAATAAAGATCCTGGGTGTGCTGTAGAAATTGCATAGCAACTGTCTCTGTAGCATGTAGTAATCATTTCAGTGAATTCTCATTTCTACATTCTCAGTCTCACCTTCACGCTCTACACTGCTTGAACACCATTGCACTGTTCTAAACCCTGAAACAGCACTCCCAGAAAGACTCCCTTTCATTGTAGTAATCATTTTACTGAATTGCAAGGCATACTGTCATGTGTCTAAGATCACAGTGTGAGTTAGTCTTCATTTCACAAAATGTTGGCAGAATATTTTGCTTAGTTGATGTGTTTAAAAATATGGGAATACATGTACTCATGGAGTGAGTCAGGCCTTAGGACATTTAGTGCTTCAAAGTCCCATACAGCATGTGTGCCAGGCCTCTGAATTCCCAAATAGTCTTCATGCTGTGTAATAATGATCCTGGGTGTGCTGTAGAAATTGCATAGCAACTGTCTCTGTAGCATGTGGTAATCATTTCAGTGAATTCTCATTTCTACATTCTCAGTCTCACCTTCACCCTGTACACTGCTTGAACACCATTGCACTGTTCAAAACCCTGCAACAGCACTCCCAGCAAGACCCCCTTTCATTGTAGTCATCATTTTACTGAATTGCAAGGCATACTGTCATGTGTCTAAGATCACAGTGTGAGTTAGTCTTCATTTAACAAAATTTTGGCAGAATATTTTGCTTAGTTGATGAATGGGAATATATGTACTCATGGAGTGAGTCAGGCCTTAGGACATTTAGTGCTACAAAGTCCTATGCAGCATGTGTGCCAGGCCTCCGAATTCCCAAATAGTCTCCATGCTGTGTAATAAAGATCATGGGCGTGCTGTAGAAATAGCACAGCAACTGTCTCTGTAGCATGTAGTAATCCTTTCAGTGAATTCTAATTTCTACATTCTCAGCTTCTCCTTCACCCTCTACACTGCTTGAACACCATTGCACTGTTTTAAACCCTGAAACAGCACGCCTAGCAAGACTCTCTTTCACTGTAGTAATCCTTTTACTGAATTGCAATGCATACTGTCATGTGTCTAAAGCACAGTGTGAGTCTTCATTTCACAAAATTGTGGCAGAATATTTTGCTTAGTTCATGTGTTTAAAAATATGGGAATACATGTAATCATAGAGTGAGTCAGACCTTAGGACATTTAGTGCTACAAAGTCCTATGCAGCATGTGTGCCAGGCCTCCTAATTCCCAAATAGTCTCCATGCTGTGTAATAAAGATCCTGGGTGTGCTGCAGAAATAGCACAGCAACTGTCTCTGTAGCATGCAGTAATCATTTCAGTGAATTCTAATTTCTACATTCTCAGTCTCAACTTCACCCTCTACACTGCTTGAACACCATTGCACTGTTCTAAACCCTGAAACAGCACTCCGGGCAAGACTCGCTTTCAGTGTAGTAATCATTTTACTGAATAGCAAGGCATATTGTCCTGTGTCTAAGATCACAGTGTGAGTTAGTCTTCATTTCACAAAATTGTGGCAGAATATTTTGCTTAGTTGATGTGTTTAAAAATATGGGAATACATGTACTCATGGAGTGAATCAGGCCTTAGGACATTTAGTGCTACAAAGTCCTATTTCAGCATGTGTGCCAGGCCTCTGAATGCCCAAATAGTCTCCATGCTGTGTAATAAAGATTCTGGGTGCGCTGTAGAAATTGCATAGCAACTGTCTCTGTAGCATGTGGTAATCATTTCAGTGAATTCTCATTTCTACATTCTCAGTCTCACCTTCACTCTCTACACTGCTTGAACACCATTGCACTGTTCTAAACCCTGAAACAACACTCCGAGCAAGACTTGCTTTCACTGTAGTAATCATTTTACTGAATTGCAAGGCATATTGTCCTGTGTCTAAGATCACAGTGTGAGTTAGTCTTCATTTCACAAAATTGTGGCAGAATATTTTGCTTTGGTGATGTGTTTAATAATATGGGAATACATGTACTCATGGAGTGAGTCAGGCCTTAGGACATTTAGTGCTACTAAGTCCTATGCAGCATGTGTGCCAGGACTCTGAATTCCCAAATAGTCTCCATGCTGTGTAATAAATATCCTGGGTGTGCTGTAGAAATAGCACATCAACTGTCTCTGTAGCATGTAGTAATCATTTCAGTGAATTCTCATTTCTACATTCTCAGTCTCACCTTCACCCTCTACACTGATTGAACACCATTGCACTGTTCTAACCCCTGAAACAGCACTCCCAGCAAGACTCTCTTTCACTGTAGTAATCATTTTACTGAATTGCAAGGCATTCTGTCATGTGTCTAAGATCACAGTGTGAGTTAGTCTTCATTTCACAAAATTGTTGCAGAATATTTTGCTTAGTTGATGTGTTTCAAAATATGGGAATACATGTACTCATGGAGTGAGTCAGGCCTCAGGACATTTAGTGCTACAAAGTCCTATGCAGCATGTGTGCCAACGCCTCTGAATGCCCAAATAGTCTCCATGCTGTGTAATACAGATCCTGGGTGTGCTGTAGAAATTGCATAGCAACTGTCTCTGTAGCATGTAGTAATCATTTCAGTGAATTCTCATTTCTAGATTCTCAGTCTCACCTTCACCCTCTACACTGCTTGAACACCATTGCACTGTTCTAAACCCTGAAACAGCACTCCCAGAAAGATCCCCTTTCATTGTAGTAATCATTTTACTGAATTGCAAGGCATACTGTCATGTGTCTAAGATCACAGTGTGAGTTAATCTTCATTTCACAAAATGGTGGCAGAATATTTTGGTTAGTTGATGTGTTTTGAAATATGGGGATACATGTACTCATGGAGTGAGTCAGTGCTTAGGACATTTAGTGCTACAATGTCCTATGCAGCATGTGTGCCAGGCCTCTGAATGCCCAAATAGTCTCCATGCTGTGTAATAAAGATCCTGGGTGTGCTGTAGAAATTGATTAGCAACTGTCTCTGTAGCATGTAGTTATCATTTCAGTGAATTCTTATTTCTACATTCTCAGTCTCTCCATCACCCTCTACACTGCCTGAACACCGCTGCACTGTCCTAAACCCTGAAATACCAACTGTACCAAAATCTGCTAAACTCTTTCAACACTACTGCACTGCTCTAAACCCTGAAAAAGGATTCCCAGCAAGACCCCCTTTCATTGTAGTAATCATTTTACTGAAGTGCAAGGCATACTGTCATGTGTCTAAGACCACAGTGTGAGTTAGTCTTCATTTCACAAAATGTTGGCAGAATATTTAGTGCTACAAAGTCCCATGCAGCATGTGTGTCAGGCCTCTCGATTCCCAAATAGTCTCCATGCTGTGTAATAAAGATCCTGGGTGTGCTGTAGAAATTGCATTGCAACTGTCTCTGTAGCATGTAGTAATCATTTCAGTGAATTCTCATTTCTAGATTCTCAGTCTCACCTTCACCCTCTACACTGCTGGAACACCATTGCACTGTTCTAAACCCTGAAACAGCACTCCCAGAAAGATCCCCTTTCATTGTAGTAATCATTTTACTGAATTGCAAGGCATACTGTCATGTGTCTAAGATCACAGTGTGAGTTAATCTTCATTTCACAAAATGGTGGCAGAATATTTTGGTTAGTTGATGTGTTTTGGAATATGGGAATACATGTACTCATGGAGTGAGTCAGTGCTTAGGACATTTAGTGCTACAATGTCCTATGCAGCATGTGTGCCAGGCCTCTGACTGCCCAAATAGTCTCCATGCTTTGTAATAAAGATCCTGGGTGGGCTGTATAAATTGCATAGCAACTGTCTCTGTAGCATGTAGTCAGGCCTTAGGACATTTAGTGCTACAAAGTCCTATGCAGCATGTGTGCCAGGCCTCTGAATGCCCAAATAGTCTCCATGCTGTGTAATAAAGATCCTGGGTGTGCTGTAGAAATTGATTAGCAACTGTCTCTGTAGCATGTAGTTATCATTTCAGTGAATTCTTATTTCTACATTCTCAGTCTCTCCATCACCCTCTACACTGCCTGAACACCGCTGCACTGTCTTAAACCCTGAAATACTATCTGTACCAAAATCTGCTAAACTCTTTCAACACTACTGCACTGCTCTAAACCCTGAAACAGGATTCCCAGCAAGACCCCCTTTCATTGTAGTAATGATTTTACTGAATTGCAAGGCATACTGTCATGTGTCTAAGACCACAGTGTGAGTTAGTCTTCATTTCACAAAATGTTGGCAGAATATTTTGCTTAGTTGATGTATTTAAAAATATGGGAATACATGTACTCATGGAGTGAGTCAGGCCTTAGGACATTTAGTGCTACAAAGTCCCATGCAGCATGTGTGTCAGGCCTCTGGATTCCCAAATAGTCTCCAAGCTGTTTAATAAAGATCCTGGGTGTGCTGTAGAAATTGCATAGCAACTGTCTCTGTAGCATGTAGTAATCATTTCAGTGAATTCTCATTTCTACATTCTCAGTCTCACCTTCACGCTCTACACTGCTTGAACACCATTGCACTGTTCTAAACCCTGAAACAGCACTCCCAGAAAGACTCCCTTTCATTGTAGTAATCATTTTACTGAATTGCAAGGCATACTGTCATGTGTCTAAGATCACAGTGTGAGTTAGTCTTCATTTCACAAAATGTTGGCAGAATATTTTGCTTAGTTGATGTGTTTAAAAATATGGGAATACATGTACTCATGGAGTGAGTCAGGCCTTAGGACATTTAGTGCTTCAAAGTCCCATACAGCATGTGTGCCAGGCCTCTGAATTCCCAAATAGTCTTCATGCTGTGTAATAATGATCCTGGGTGTGCTGTAGAAATTGCATAGCAACTGTCTCTGTAGCATGTGGTAATCATTTCAGTGAATTCTCATTTCTACATTCTCAGTCTCACCTTCACCCTGTACACTGCTTGAACACCATTGCACTGTTCAAAACCCTGCAACAGCACTCCCAGCAAGACCCCCTTTCATTGTAGTCATCATTTTACTGAATTGCAAGGCATACTGTCATGTGTCTAAGATCACAGTGTGAGTTAGTCTTCATTTAACAAAATTTTGGCAGAATATTTTGCTTAGTTGATGAATGGGAATATATGTACTCATGGAGTGAGTCAGGCCTTAGGACATTTAGTGCTACAAAGTCCTATGCAGCATGTGTGCCAGGCCTCCGAATTCCCAAATAGTCTCCATGCTGTGTAATAAAGATCATGGGCGTGCTGTAGAAATAGCACAGCAACTGTCTCTGTAGCATGTAGTAATCCTTTCAGTGAATTCTAATTTCTACATTCTCAGCTTCTCCTTCACCCTCTACACTGCTTGAACACCATTGCACTGTTTTAAACCCTGAAACAGCACGCCTAGCAAGACTCTCTTTCACTGTAGTAATCCTTTTACTGAATTGCAATGCATACTGTCATGTGTCTAAAGCACAGTGTGAGTTAGTCTTCATTTCACAAAATTGTGGCAGAATATTTTGCTTAGTTCATGTGTTTAAAAATATGGGAATACATGTAATCATAGAGTGAGTCAGACCTTAGGACATTTAGTGCTACAAAGTCCTATGCAGCATGTGTGCCAGGCCTCCTAATTCCCAAATAGTCTCCATGCTGTGTAATAAAGATCCTGGGTGTGCTGCAGAAATAGCACAGCAACTGTCTCTGTAGCATGCAGTAATCATTTCAGTGAATTCTAATTTCTACATTCTCAGTCTCAACTTCACCCTCTACACTGCTTGAACACCATTGCACTGTTCTAAACCCTGAAACAGCACTCCGGGCAAGACTTGCTTTCAGTGTAGTAATCATTTTACTGAATTGCAAGGCATATTGTCCTGTGTCTAAGATCACAGAGTGAGTTAGTCTTCATTTCACAAAATTGTGGCAGAATATTTTGCTTAGTTGATGTGTTTAAAAATATGGGAATACATGTACTCATGGAGTGAATCAGGCCTTAGGACATTTAGTGCTACAAAGTCCTATTTCAGCATGTGTGCCAGGCCTCTGAATGCCCAAATAGTCTCCATGCTGTGTAATAAAGATTCTGGGTGCGCTGTAGAAATTGCATAGCAACTGTCTCTGTAGCATGTGGTAATCATTTCAGTGAATTCTCATTTCTACATTCTCAGTCTCACCTTCACTCTCTACACTGCTTGAACACCATTGCACTGTTCTAAACCCTGAAACAACACTCCGAGCAAGACTCGCTTTCACTGTAGTAATCATTTTACTGAATTGCAAGGCATATTGTCCTGTGTCTAAGATCACAGTGTGAGTTAGTCTTCATTTCACAAAATTGTGGCAGAATATTTTGCTTTGGTGATGTGTTTAATAATATGGGAATACATGTACTCATGGAGTGAGTCAGGCCTTAGGACATTTAGTGCTACTAAGTCCTATGCAGCATGTGTGCCAGGACTCTGAATTCCCAAATAGTCTCCATGCTGTGTAATAAATATCCTGGTTGTGCTGTAGAAATAGCACATCAACTGTCTCTGTAGCATGTAGTAATCATTTCAGTGAATTCTCATTTCTACATTCTCAGTCTCACCTTCACCCTCTACACTGATTGAACACCATTGCACTGTTCTAACCCCTGAAACAGCACTCCCAGCAAGACTCTCTTTCACTGTAGTAATCATTTTACTGAATTGCAAGGCATTCTGTCATGTGTCTAAGATCACAGTGTGAGTTAGTCTTCATTTCACAAAATTGTTGCAGAATATTTTGCTTAGTTGATGTGTTTAAAAATATGGGAATACATGTACTCATGGAGTGAGTCAGGCCTTAGGACATTTAGTGCTACAAAGTTCTATGCAGCATGTGTGCCAGGCCTCTGAATGCCCAAATAGTTTCCATGCTGTGTAATAAAGATCCTGGGTGTGCTGTAGAAATTGCATAGCATCTGTCTCTGTAGCATGTAGTAATCATTTCAGTGAATTCACATTTCTACATTCTCAGTCTCACCTTCACCCTCTACACTGCTTGAACCCCATTGCACTGTACTAAACCCTGAAACAGCACTCCAAGCAAGACTCACTTTCACTGCAGTAATCATTTTACTGAGCTGCAAGGCATATTGTCCTGTGTCTAAGATCACAGTGTGAGTTAGTCTTCATTTCACAAAATTGTGGCAGAATATTTTGCTTAGTTGATGTGTTTAAAAATATGGGAATACATGTACTCATGGAGTGAATCAGGCCGTAGGACATTTAGTGCTACAAAGTCCTATGCAGCATGTGTGCCAGGCCTCTGAATGCCCAAATAGTCTCCATGCTGTGTAATTAAGATTCTGGGTGCGCTGTAGAAATTGCATAGCCACTGTCTCTGTAGCATGTGGTAATCATTTCAGTGAATTCTCATTTCTACATTCTCAGTCTCACCTTCACCCTCTACACTGCTTGAACACCATTGCACTGTTCTAAACCCTGAAACAGCACTCACAGCAAGACTCTCTTTCACTGTAGTAATCATTTTACTGAATTGCAAGGCATATTGTCCTGTGTCTAAGATCACAGTGTGAGTTAGTCTTTATTTCACAAAATTGTGGCAGAATATTTTGCTTAGTTGCTGTGTTTAAAAATATGGGAATACATGTGCTCATGGAGTGAGTCAGGCCTTAGGACATTGAGTGCTACAAAGTCCAATGCAGCATGTGTGCCAGGCCTCTGACTGCCCAAATAGTCTCCATGCTTTGTAATAAAGATCCTGGGTGTGCTGTAGAAATTGCATAGCAACTGTCTCTGTAGCATGTAGTCAGGCCTTAGGACATGTAGTGCTACTAAGTCCTATGCAGCATGTGTGCCAGGCCTCTGAATGCCCAAATAGTCTCCATGCTGTGTAATAAAGATCCTGGGTGTGCTGTAGAAATTGCATAGCAACTGTCTCTGTAGCATGTAGTCAGGCCTTAGGACATGTAGTGCTACAAAGTCCTATGCAGCATGTGTGCCAGGCCTCTGAATGCCCAAATAGTCTCCATGGTGTGTAATAAAGATCCTGGGTGTGCTGTGGAAATTGCATAGCAACTGTCTCTGTAGCATGTAGTTATCATTTCAGTGAATTCTTCTTTCTACATTCTCAGTCTCTCTGTTACCCTCTGCACTGCCTGAACACCACTGCACTGTCCTAAACCCTGAAATACCATCTGTACCAAATTCTGCTAAACTCTTTCAACACTACTGCACTGCTCTAAACCCTGAAACAGGATTCCCAGCAAGACCCCCTTTCATTGTAGTAAGCATTTTACTGAATAGCAAGGCATACTGTCATGTGTCTAAGACCACAGTGTGAGTTAGTCTTCATTTCACAAAATTTTGGCAGAATATTTTGCTTAGTTGATGTGTTTAAAATATGGGAATACATGTACGCATGGAGTGAGTCAGGCCTTAGGACATTTAGTGCTACAAAGTCCCATGCAGCATGTGTGCCAGGCCTCTGAATTCCCAAATAGTCTTCATGCTGTGTAATAAAGATCCTGGGTGTGCTGAGAAATTGCATAGCAACTGTCTCTGTAGCATGTGGTAATCATTTCAGTGAATTCTCATTTCTACATTCTCAGTCTCACCTTCACCCTGTACACTGCTTGAACACCATTGCACTGTTCAAAACCCTGAAACAGCACTCCCAGCAAGACCCCCTTTCATTGTAGTCATCATTTTACTGAATTGCAAGGCATACTGTCATGTGTCTAAGATCACAGTGTGAGTTAGTCTTCATTTAACAAAATTGTGGCAGAATATTTAGCTTAGTTGATGAATGGGAATACATGTATTAATGGAGTGAGTCAGGCCTTAGGACATTTAGTGCTACTAAGTCCTATACAGCATGTGTGCCAGGCCTCCGAATTCCCAAATAGTCTCCATGCTGTGTAATAAAGATCCTGGGTGTGCTGTATAAATAGCACAGCAACTGTCTCTGTAGCATGTAGTAATCATTTCAGTGAATTCTAATTTCTACATTCTCAGTCTCACCTTCACCCTCTACACTGCTTGAATACCATTGCACTGTTTTAAACCCTGAAACAGCACTACTAGCAAGACTCTCTTTCACTGTAGTAATCATTTTACTGAATTGCAATGCATACTGTCATGTGTCTAAACCACAGTGTGAGTTAGTCTTCATTTCACAAAATTGTGGCAGAATATTTTGCTTAGTTGATGCATTTAAAAATATGGGAATACATGTAATCATAGAGTGAGTCAGACCTTAGGACATTTAGTGCTACAAAGTCCTATGCAGCATGTGTGCTAGCCTTCCAAATTCCCAAATAGTCTCCATGCTGTGTAATAAAGATCCTGGGTGTGCTGTAGAAATAGCACAGCAACTGTCTCTGTAGCATGTAGTAATCATTTCAGTGAATTCTAATTTCTACATTCTCAGTCTTAACTTCACCCTCTACACTGCGTGAACACCATTGCACTGTTCTAAACCCTGAAACAGCACTCCTAGCAAGACTCTCTTTCACTGTCGTAATCATTTTACTGAATTGCAAGGCATACTGTCATGTGTCTAAACCACAGTGTGAGTTAGTCTTCATTTCACAAAATTGTGGCAGAATATTTTTCTTAGTTGATGCGTTTAAAAATATGGGAATACATGTAATCATGGAGTGAGTCAGGCCTTAGGACATTTAGTGCTACAAAGTCCTATGCAGCATGTGTGCCAGGCCTCTGAATGCCCAAATAGTCTCCATGCTGTATAATAGAGATCCTGGGTTAGCTGTAGAAATTGCGTAGCAACTGTCTCTGTAGCATGTTGTAATCATTTCAGTGAATTCTCATTTCTACATTCTCAGTCTCACCTTCACCCTGTACACTGATTGAACACCATTGCACTGTTCTAAACCCTGAAACAGCACTCCCAACAAGAACCCCTTTCATTGTAGTAATCATTTTACTGAATTGCAAGGCATACTGTCATGTGTCTAAGATCACAGTGTGAGTTAGTCTTCATTTCACAAAATTGTGGCAGAATATTTTGCTTTGGTGATGTGTTTAATAATATGGGAATACATGTACTCATGGAGTGAGTCAGGCCTTAGGACATTTAGTGCTACAAAGTCCTATGCAGCATGTGTGCCAGGCCTCTGAATGCCCAAATAGTCTCCATGCTGTGTAATAAAGATCCTGGGTGTGCTGTAGAAATAGCACATCAACTGTCTCTGTAGCATGTAGTAATCATTTCAGTGAATTCTCATTTCTAAATTCTCAGTCTCACCTTCACCCGCTACACTGCTTGAACACCATTGCACTGTTCTAAACCCTGAAACAGCACTCCTAGCAAGACTCTCTTTCACTGTAGTAATCATTTTACTGAATTGCAAGGCATACTGTCATGTGTCTAAGACCACAGTGTGAGTTAGTCTTCATTTCACAAAATTGTGGCAGAATATTTTGCTTAGTTGATGCGTTTAAAAATATGGGAATACATGTACTCGTGGAGTGAGTCAGGCCTTAGGACATTTAGTGCTACAAAGTCATATGCAGCATGTGTGCCAGGCCTCTGAATGCCCAAATAGTCTCCATGCTGTGTATTAAAGATTCTGGGTGTGCTGTAGAAATTGCATAGCAACTGTCTCTGTAGCATGTGGTAATCATTTCAGTGAATTCTCATTTCTACATTCTCAGTCTCACCTTCACCCTCTACACTGCTTGAACACCATTGCACTGTTCTAAACCCTGTAACAGCACTCCCAGCAAGACCCCCTTCCACTGTAGTAATCATTTTACTGAATTGCAAGGCATACCGTCATGTGTCTAAGATCACAGTGTGAGTTAGTCTTCATTTCACAAAATTGTGGCCGAATAATTTGCTTAGTTGATGTGTTTAAAAATATGGGAATACATGTACTCATGGAGTGAGTCAGGCCTTAGGACATTTAGTGCTACAAAGTTCTATGCAGCATGTGTGCCAGGCCTCTGAATGCCCAAATAGTTTCCATGCTGTGTAATAAAGATCCTGGGTGTGCTGTAGAAATTGCATAGCATCTGTCTCTGTAGCATGTAGTAATCATTTCAGTGAATTCACATTTCTACATTCTCAGTCTCACCTTCACCCTCTACACTGCTTGAACCCCATTGCACTGTACTAAACCCTGAAACAGCACTCCAAGCAAGACTCACTTTCACTGCAGTAATCATTTTACTGAGCTGCAAGGCATATTGTCCTGTGTCTAAGATCACAGTGTGAGTTAGTCTTCATTTCACAAAATTGTGGCAGAATATTTTGCTTAGTTGATGTGTTTAAAAATATGGGAATACATGTACTCATGGAGTGAATCAGGCCGTAGGACATTTAGTGCTACAAAGTCCTATGCAGCATGTGTGCCAGGCCTCTGAATGCCCAAATAGTCTCCATGCTGTGTAATTAAGATCCTGGGTGTGCTGTAGAAATAGCACAGCAACTGTCTCTGTAGCATGTAGTAATCATTTCAGTGAATTCTAATTTCTACATTCTCAGTCTCAACTTCACCCTCTACACTGCGTGAACACCATTGCACTGTTCTAAACCCTGAAACAGCACTCCTAGCAAGACTCTCTTTCACTGTCGTAATAATTTTACTGAATTGCAAGGCATACTGTCATGTGTCTAAACCACAGTGTGAGTTAGTCTTCATTTCACAAAATTGTGGCAGAATATTTTGCTTAGTTGATGTGTTTAAAAATATGGGAATACACGTACTCATGGAGTGAGTCAGGCCTTAGGACATTTAGTGCTACAAAGTCCTATGCAGCATGTGTGCCAGGCCTCTGAATGCCCAAATAGTCTCCATGCTGTGTAATTAAGATTCTGGATGTGCTGTAGAAATTGCATAGCAACTGTCTCTGTAGCATGTTGTAATCATTTCAGTGAATTCTCATTTCTACATTCTCAGTCTCACCTTCACCCTGTACACTGATTGAACACCATTGCACTGTTCTAAACCCTGAAACAGCACTCCCAACAAGACCCCCTTTCATTGTAGTAATCATTTTACTGAATTGCAAGGCATACTGTCATGTATCTAAGATCACAGTGTGAGTTAGTCTTCATTTCACAAAATTGTGGCAGAATATTTTGCTTTGGTGATGTGTTTAATAATATGGGAATACATGTACTCATGGAGTGAGTCAGGCCTTAGGACATTTAGTGCTACTAAGTCCTATGCAGCATGTGTGCCAGGACTCTGAATTCCCAAATAGTTTCCATGCTGTGTAATAAAGATCCTGGGTGTGCTGTAGAAATAGCACATCAACTGTCTCTGTAGCATGTAGTAATCATTTCAGTGAATTCTCATTTCTACATTCTCAGTCTCACCTTCACCCGCTACAATGCTTGAACACCATTGCACTGTTCTAAACCCTGAAACAGCACTCCTAGCAAGACTCTCTTTCACTGTAGTAATCATTTTACTGAATTGCAAGGCATACTGTCATGTGTCTAAGACCACAGTGTGAGTTAGTCTTCATTTCACAAAATTGTGGCAGAATATTTTGCTTAGTTGATGCGTTTAAAAATGTGGGAATACATGTACTCATGGAGTGAGTCAGGCCTTACGATATTTAGTGCTACAAAGTCCTATGCAGCATGTGTGCCAGGCCTCTGAATGCCCAAATAGTCTCCATGCTGTGTATTAAAGATTCTGGGTGTGCTGTAGAAATTGCATAGCAACTGTCTCTGTAGCATGTGGTAATCATTTCAGTGAATTCTCATTTCTACATTCTCAGTCTCACCTTCACCCTCTACACTGCTTGAACACCATTGCACTGTTCTAAACCCTGTAACAGCACTCCCAGCAAGACTCTCTTTCACTGTAGTAATCATTTTACTGAATTGCAAGGCATTCTGTCATGTGTCTAAGATCACAGTGTGAGTTAGTCTTCATTACACAAAATTGTGGCAGAATATTTTGCTTAGTTGATGTGTTTAAAAATATGGGAATGCATGTACTCATGGAGTGAGTCAGGCCTTAGGACATTTAGTGCTACAAAGTCCTATGCAGCATGTGTGCCAGGCCTCTGAATGCCCGAATAATCTCCATGCTGTGTAATAAAGATTCTGGGTGCACTGTAGAAACTGCATAGCAACTGTCTCTGTAGCATGTGGTAATCATTTCAGTGAATTCTCATTTCTACATTCTCAGTCTCACCTTCACCCTCTACACTGCTTGAACACCATTGCACTGTTCTAAACCCTGAAACAGCACTCCGAGCAAGACTCGCTTTCACTGTAGTAATCATTTTACTGAATTGCAAGGCATATTGTCCTGTGTCTAAGATCACAGTGTGAGTTAGTCTTCATTTCACAAAATTGTTGCAGAATATTTTGCTTAGTTGATGTGTTTAAAAAAATGGGAATACATGTACTCATGGAGTGAGTCAGGCCTTAGGACATTTAGTGCTACAAAGTTCTATGCAGCATGTGTGCCAGGCCTCTGAATGCCCAAATAGTTTCCATGCTGTGTAATAAAGATCCTGGGTGTGCTGTAGAAATTGCATAGCATCTGTCTCTGTAGCATGTAGTAATCATTTCAGTGAATTCGCATTTCTACATTCTCAGTCTCACCTTCACCCTCTACACTGCTTGAACACCATTGCACTGTTCTAAACCCTGAAACAGCACTCCGAGCAAGACTCGCTTTCAATGTAGTAATCATTTTACTGAATTGCAAGGCATATTGTCCTGTGTCTAAGATCACAGTGTGAGTTAGTCTTCATTTCACAAAATTGTGGCAGAATATTTTGCTTAGTTGCTGTGTTTAAAAATATGGGAATACATGTACTCATGGAGTGAGTCAGGCCTTAGGACATTTAGTGCTACAAAGTCCTATGCAGCATGTGTGCCAGGCCTCTGAATGCCCAAATAGTCTCCATGCTGTTTAATAAAGATCCTGGGCGTGCTGTAGAAATTGCATAGCAACTGTCTCTGTAGCATGTAGTAATCATTTCAGTGAATTCTCATTTCTACATTCTTAGTCTCACCTTCACCCTCTACATGGCCTGAACACCACTGCACTGCCCTAAACCCTGAAACAGCACTCGTAGCAAGACTCTCTTTCACTGTATTAATCATTTTACTGAATTGCAAGGCATACCGTCATGTGTCTAAGATCACAGTGTGAGTTAGTCTTCATTTCACAAAATTGTGGCAGAATATTTTGCTTAGTTGCTGTGTTTAAAAATATGGGAATACATGTACTCATGGAGTGAGTCAGGCCTTAGGACATTTAGTGCTACAAAGTACTATGCAGCATGTGTGCCAGGCCTCTGAATGCCCAAATAGTCACCATGCTGTGTAATAAAGATCCTGGGTGTGCTGTAGAAATTGCATAGCAACTGTCTCTGTAGCATGTTGTAATCATTTCAGTGAATTCTCATTTCTACATTCTCAGTCTCACCTTCACCCTCTACACTGCTTGAACACCATTGCACTGTTCTAAACCCTGAAACAGCACTCCCAGAAAGACCCCCTTTCATTGTAGAAATCATGTTATTGAATTTCAAGGCATACTGTCATGTGTCTAAGACCACAGTGTGAGTTAGTCTTCATTTCACAAAATTGTGGCAGAATATTTTGTAGTGTAGTGCCTATAGTCCCAATAGGCTCTGCGCATTGGAATAATATATTCAGCAGTGTAGACGTAGGACTGAGGTTAACTAGGTCTCTACTGACTATATTAGACTTAAGTTTTTGCCAGCTAGCTCAGAGGTCACTAGAAACTTTCTCGAATAAGCGAGGAGGAGTTTAACCTCCCTGGATAGACAAGAAGGGATTTAGTTTCTGACAACCATAAAACATGACAACTTTGCTCTCCCTGATTAAGAGTATATCTCTAGAGTCGTGTGAAAACAAAAGACAGCTATTTCACTTAGTCAAAGGTGCGTACTTAGTTTCACCAGACTGCAGAGAAAAGAGAGACGGGCGTTTTCAATAAAAGGTATTATTTATTGAGCAGTCTCCTTCCTCATACAAGAGAAAATAATTGCTACAATTGCAATACTTATAGTAAAGTAAAGTGCGTACAGTAAAAGCAGGATTATAAAATAATACTGTAAAATCATTGATATGGTTTCTTAGCCATATGATACTTTAAAATAGATAAAATATATACATACTTATATACATTGACTAATCGTACTCAACTGGTGCTTCTAAATACGCCTACCCCGGTGTACCTGACCTAAGCCTAATACGTGGGAAGGAGTAAGTAAGTAGCAGTTTAAGTTAAGTTTGTTTTGCCAAGAATCTGACTCAAGAATTCTCTGTAAAGGTTTAGTCAGTTCAGTACCTGGGTAATAGAAAGCAGGAGGGCTGGTATCTTTCTCTCAGGACTCGATATCCCAGTCACCCGCAAGGGTAAGCTGGAAGCGCCGGAGCTGGATTTTCTCGGCAGGAGAAAAGACAGCGTCTTTCTCAGCGCGTCAAAGGGGAGGGGCAGCGTCCGTGGGCTCTCGCATCAGCTGGGCTCCCGGGCAAGTAGATAGCTGCTCCAGGTTCACCACCACCGTGTCTTTGCTTAAGGCAGCGTTGGGATATTTATACCTGAAACGTGCCGGGTTTGACGTAAGGCTGGACATAAGACATCAATAAAGATGTCACTAAGAACTGGTTGTTCTTACAGTGCTTTACAGGAGTTCTCGGACGAAATCAAAACAAAGGCAATGGGGACTTCCCAGGTTGCTGGAGGCTTGGTTTGTTTAGAGAACTCAATGTGCTTTCTGGGGGGCTGGAGGAGTAGGCTTGCTTAATGTGACAGCATGTGCTACGACTGAATTATGAATAGGGTTTTTATGCCGTTGTAGGGATATTATTGATTTATAACCGGACAAGGGCGTAAAATAGAAATATCGATTCAGGTCCCTAGATAAACACACTACACCCACTCCACGAATTAATGTCCATCATTACTAAAAACTAAGCAATAGTAAACATATCTAAAGGTGCATGTGTATACCGATCCACCCCAAAATACATATTTTGCATTTGAAATGGTGTATGCGAAATAAATGAAAATGAGTATAGGTACTGTACGTTTTTCAAGCAGAGTAATCATTCATAAAAATAGGATGCATATATATATCAGCAGAATGATTTTGCGAAAATTACACATGAAATGGCTCTTAATACAGAAAAGAAGTGCGAGACCATTCCATCACATATAAATAGTTATTTGTTAATATGCTAGAGGCTGAGGTGATATATTGTCTCTAGAGTTCCTAAAAATAGAAGCTCTGTTCTCTAAGAATAGTTCTACTTTAAGCAGAGTACAAGTGCCCAAAAAAAGTAAATATTTTGGAATCGGGGGAAAAAAAAAATTCGTTTTTCTGGGGAAGAAGAAAAAATTGTTCCAAATATTTTCAGTAGCTTTTGTTTATCAAAGCCGAAGGCCAAATTCAGAGTTCAGGGAACGCTGTGTGTTTGTTTGCTTTAAAGTTATTCTTTCTGTTCAGGGGAGAACATCATTTCAGACAGACTTTCAAAAAAACAGTTTACCGCTGCAGGTGAAAGTTCGACCAAGTTGGAAAACGTCGCTATCATGCAGTCTTGAGCATGATTGCTTTCATTGATGACAGGATCAGCACTGCTCACAGAAGGTCGTACCTGGTTGATGCTGCTCTCATCTTGCACTTCACTACCCTTTAATCGCAGTGGTGAAGTTTCCACGAATGCCATCATCAGGATAGGTAACCGCTGGGGACAACACGATGCATGAGCCGTTACAGGACTTAGCAAAGTATCTGTATTCAATGGTACTTCTGATTGTAGTGTGAGACAGACATATAACACGCATTCTTCTCTGCACAGCATACATCTTAACACAGGTAAGATACAATTCTGCCAGATGGGTCTGAATGAAAGAAACCAGGTCATATTCAGATCTCTTAGCTGGGCTAATCCAAGGACTTTAGTTATGCGGTCCCGATAGCGTATAGCTAGGATTGTTTCCTCCATTGTTGCTGGAGTCTTGTCTGTGACATGGCTTGCCATAACGAAGCAGGAGAATCAAAAATAAAATGCCTGCTACGAGTCCTAACAGGAGTGGAAGGCCGCCAAAGACCGAATGGACAAAATTAGGAAAGATGCCCAGGACTGCTTTGAAGGGTGTTAACAGTCCCGAAAAAATTGTCTTAAATACATGTGGGATACCATTCGTATCGGACATGTTTAGGATTTGGCTTAGCATTTCCGCGAAATGTAAGGGGCAATTTGTTGATAAAAGTGCATGTATCTCTGCCCTTATCCTTGCAACTTGAAGATCATATGTTTCTTTTGATGACGTCAAGGGCACAGTCGTCTGTAGAAGAACAGACTTCATTCTGCTTAAAGTATCAATTCGAATAGAAGAGATATTCAAAATGGGCCAAATTTTTCCCTCCCTGTCTGGAGTGCTGTTCGGATACAATACTTGCATACAACAAGTGACCATGGAAGAGACGCTTACTAGATAAGCTTTTCCTGGCACCAAGGCACAACATCTGTGGTCCACTATTAGAATGTAGTTCCCGTTAGAAAGCCGTCTAAAAAATGGCTCTATTCGAGTTGCAGGTGTGCCATGCTGGTGGCATGAAAGGTTATTTGAAGTCCCCTCACAGGCCCCATGTAGATTTATACCCTGACACAGAAGTATACCACTTAGTGATCTTTTACAATTATCACCACTAAGAAATACATTCTGTCCTTTTTCACTATAACATGTGTGTGTGTAAGGTAATTTCCATGATGACTTAATGTATCCTTTACCCAACCTTTCATACTGGCCTGCTCGTATATACTCTTGGCAGTATTTAAATTGGAAAGTTGTAATCGGAATAGTTATGATTCTGTGTATTATCCATTCAATGACAGGTCGTTCTGACATTGTCAATGGTAATCTCTCAAGTTTTTCAATGCTCAGAATTGTAAATTCCGCTCCTTTTTGTGCCAAGCTGATTTGTGTATCAGTAAGGTTAAAGATAGAGAATAATGACGTTGTGTTGATTAAACGCCAGGGCACGTAGCCTGAACGCAGATTTTGTAATGTCCAGCCAAGCTGTACAATAGAACGTAGTTGGGACTGACCGTGTTGTAACATTAGTAAGTCCTGCTCTATTATATCAATTGCAGATGATACAATACTGTCCAGTGAATATATTCTGGAAGACAGAGTCATTAACCCATTGTCCGCAACAGAAAGTGATTTCTCCAAATTAATACGGTCAATTTCTCGTATTTTTTCTGCTGTTTCAATTTGCGTTTCTTTCCAAGCTTCGTTGTATGCCGCATATATACTGGCCGCTATGAAATGTTTTTGACGCTGTTTGCGTGGTCCCATTATGAAATCACGCAAGTCAGCACCTTCTTTAAGTAAAGTCAAGTGTTGCTTAATTTCTGCCAGTGTGGATGTCTGTAGCCATTCGAGGCAGAGTTTTCCTACACTGTATGTTGTAACTATCCCTGGATGTTGTCTCTGGGAGTATCTTGGGTCTAGCCTGGTCAATTTGAACCCCGGTATTTTGTTCAGAAATCTATCTTGACAGTTATTTGTGTCTGTGGGCCAAATCAATCATTTCTTCCAATCAGGATGTGTTCTGTTTTGGTTAAAAATATGGGATACGTCTATCTCAACATCTGTAGTGCTATTACTGTCAGTTGTTGGCTTTGGAATAGACGGTTTATTTAAGTATTTAATTGTGGCTAGGCCAAGACAAGTTGTCTGTTGAATGGTGTCATTCAAGAATATAATTTGTTCTGGCGTCATGCAGGCTCTAAATAATGATTCTATACCTTGAACCTGCCAATCTCTGGTACCCCAGATGGTTTTTGTTTCAATGTTATTTTTCCAAAAATCAAAACCAAATGTATTCATTTTTTCCCAAAAATGTTTCTGAATAGATTAATTTAGTGTTTGTCAGCATGGTTTTCATTCCTGTCCTATTTAACAGTTTGAAATAAAATGTTTCTGCATCACTTGTGTTAAACCCTGAGAAGTATTGGAATTTATCATAAAATGTTTTTGAACTGCCTTTTGGTGGAGTTGCACAATGTTCCCATTGATTATAATTAAAAACATTTCTAGGTTGAGCAGATTTATGCAAATAATGGTTAGCATAATGATTGTAGCAGTACATCTGTTCATAATTTGATGAACCCTGTAAATAATCATGTTCTGTAAATTTTGCTGACATAACCAAGTCTGACATCCTATCATTAATACTTTCAAAGTCCCAATCATCAGAGAGTGTGCTCGGTTTTACAAAGTCACTTAATGAAACCTTGAATTGATGTGGATACTTCAAGAGCTCGACCGGCCCATACATTTCGTAATCTGTTTTGTCCCAAGCTACCCCACCGGGTATTGGATTGGCTGTGAAATTTACTGACGATAGTTCTCTTTTCTTGATGTGTGATGACTTATGTGGCTTTAGGACCAAGTTGATGTTCTGACTTGCTGTGTCCATTGTACTATATTGTCCCTCAATGAAATGTCCCAAGCACAGTACCATGATGAGCCAAAGCAGGAGGAAAAGTACACCTAGCACAAACTAAAATTCCATCCATGGAGAAATCAGATAGGTTTCTTTCAGTTGATGAAAGAGTTATTTTGCTTTGTCTTTAAAAGTCTTTGTAGTTGGCTGTTCTTCAGGTTCGCTAGGATCCTCAGAAAAGTCATCGAAATTGATGAAGTAGCCTGATGCAGTTCTGTCAATTGTTGGAATTGCTTCCAGATTTTCATTTGCTTTTGGAATTTTCTTTGATTCATTAGCATAGTCTGAGGCTACATCATTGTGGACAGGTGTTTCTTGATGAGCTGTTGCAATTTGGGTTTTAAGAGGCATAAGTTCCATGGCTTTGTTGCATAGTCCTTGTTGATTCACTGTAGGTTTATCGAATGTGATTAGTCTCTCAGCTTGAACCTGTTGTATTGTAGCAAACTTTGGCGTTCTGCTATTTCTTGGGAGTCCACTTGGCCTACTACTTATTATTGGCCACATGATTGTGGTTTAACCAGGTCGATGGATACAACTCAGTTCTCCTTTTTACCAGCAAGGGGCGGTAGTACAACTGATCTTGTTCCGTTGACAGCTAAGACAGGTACTGCTTTTCTGTAAGAAGGCCCAAATTCCTTCTTCACCGCGATGTTCTCTCTGACCAGATCCCCAATCTTTGGAATCCAGACAGGCCTTGCTGGGACAGGTGGTTTCTCTTCAGTGGCTGTTGGCTGTTGTTTTAACTTTATGTTGCTCAGGTCTTTTCTTGTTTCATTTAAGTCCTGTAAAATAGCCAAACGATCTTTGATATCAAAGCATTTTCCTTCTACCACTGAAGTCTGACTATCAAGGTCCTGGATATGCATTCTAGTCCCGAACAATAGTTCGTACGGACTGAAACCTTTTAGAGAATTTCTTGGCAGATTATTAAGACTACGTTGGACACTTGTTAAATGTTTGATCCACCCATCACCCGAACCTAATACCTTTGCCGTTATAGATTGCTTTATGTCTCGGTTTTTTCTTTCCACCATCCCGTTTCCCTCAGGAAGGAAGTGACAAGAATACCGCAATGCAATGCCCATGCTGGTCATGGCCTCTTTATTAGCTCGAGAGCTAAAAGCGGGACCCTGGTCAGAATGAAGCATGCCAATTGCGTAGATGCCGATATAGACTCGCGAATCTTTTATAACAGTTCTGGCATCAGCCGAGAGCTGGGGTCTACATTTTAAGTGAATCTAGTCTTAATGATATACAATGGGACGCATTTTTCCTGTTTGATCATGCGTATAGATCGCCTTATGCTTTCTATCAGGGGTCTCGGCACTACTGTGGCCGGTTCGCCACTGCGATCTCTGTTGCAATATGGGTAGCTCATTACAAAGTTGTGATGTTACAGGCTCATTCCCGGCCACCAATATATTGATTGCAATTCTTTCAGAGATTCCTTAATCTTATGGTGTCTTAGACCCTCACCCATGTCTGCGTCTGCTATTAACAAGACTCTCCTGTTCGTGTCTGGAATTACCCTATCCCCCACTCCAGGGATTCGAGCAAAAGGAACGGAGTTTGCATCGATTACGTATGTATAATTGAGTGGATAGTTCACGGGTAATGCTGCACAGTCGCCTTTTGATGACGTTTTTACCGCTAGCATGGTTTCCCCGTCTATGTATTTTTCTGAACGCTTTTTTGTGGCTACGGAAGCCGGTTTAGTTGCTTCCGCTGTGGCCTGCTCAGCCAATGAATTCCCTGTAACGTGAACGCCATCACGTTCATGACTCAGTGAATGTATCACGTGAGTCTTTTGTAGTTCTTTCTGTAAAAGAACTATTTGTTCCCAAAGCGATTTTTGCTTGATTGTGGCACCTGTGTCATCTTTGTAACCGTTTTGAACCCATTTCTGTAAGTCATTATTGTATGATTTGATGCAGTAATGCGAATCGCACACTATTAGTGTCGGGAATTCGCGATCGGCAATATCTAGCGCCATTTTTAAAGCTATTAATTTGGTTTGTTGACCTGAATTGTCTTTCACAGATTGTGACATTGTTACCAGAGGTCTCAATTTACCTCCGAGCCACCGGCATTTAATAACCTCGCACGTGGCGTTATAGGCTTGTTTTCCCCAAACTGAGGGTTGTGCATATCCGTCTGTATATATTACACAGGCGTAAAGTTGTAGAGGTAGAATGTCGATAGACAGAGGGTATTCTTTTTCATATTCTAGATTTTGTAATCTTTTTATGTTCGGGTCAAAATAGTATTTCACTTTGTCTGTAGCAAGAGAATTTTCCCATTGTATCCATTTTGGATCTAATGCCACGGTAGTTAAATTACATGGGCTTGTTAATGCCTCAAAGGCTGATTCTGCTGTTAAAACAGTAATCCGTCTGCCTTGGGCTTGGGCTCTTTCTTTTGTTACAGCTGTTTGAACCGCATGTACAATGTTTTCCGCAAGACTGAATGTTTTTTCACCTTCTGTGTACAAATGTGATTTGTATGCTATTGGTACCGTTTCTCCCTCATTAGAGGTTAGGTACGTGAATCCGCATCCTCCTGGGATGACTCGGATTACAAGGTTGCGTGTGTTATCGCGGGTTTGCAATTTTGTTTTAGCTAACATGTTTGTTTGCAGTGATCTCAAAATTTCTGTGTGTTTTTGGGTCCAATTGATTGGTTTAAAATCTGGTTTTATTAGTTCATAGAGAGGTTTAACCCTCTCTGCATAATTTAGAATGTAAGTTCTTCCGAAATTCAGGAAACCTAGAGTTGATTGTAAGTTTTTCAGCGTTTTTGGTGCTTGGATTACAGCGCATTTTTCTAAGAAATTGTCTGCCAGGCTTTTGCCTTCACTTGATAATTCATATCCTAAAAACAGGACAGTTAGATGTGCAATTCGTGACTTTTTAAAGTTGAATTTGTAACCCTCTGCTGCGAACCCAAGTATTATGGTGTTCACTCTTTTCAAGTGAGTATCCAAGTCATCATCTGTTAGATAGATGCCATCGACATAAGATAATGCCTCATCATCATACATTTGTAGTAACTCTGTTACTCTTGCTGAGAATAATCCTGGGCTGTTCTTGAACCCCTGTGGGAGTCGACAGAATTTTTTTTGCAAGCCCATTATTGAGAAAGCGGTCAAATACCTGCTTTCAGGTGCTATGTTTTGTATTGTGATTTATATAGCGCACATATCACCCGAAGGCATCAAGGCGCTTGCTTTGGGAACCCGTCCTGGCTTTTTCCTGTGAGATAACCTCTACTGGGTATCCCCAGGGTGAAAGCCAGGCATCCCGCAGCGGGTGGGCCGCCGTAGTGGAGATTAAGCAACTATTGCCCAGAGTTGCAGCGTAGGACCCCATGATTAGAATAGGCACCGAGGCGAGAATTATCGAGTCCTTGGACATTTTAGGCTCTGGACCCTGCCGCGTCGGGTGATCCTGTTTTACGGAGGTAGCGGCTGCTCCTCTGTGGTCCTGTTGTTTCCTGCAGTCCTTGCTGTTCCTGTCTCAGGAGAAAAGACGTTCTTGCCGGTATTGTTTTAAACGCGCTGGCTGGCGCGTTTGGATTTGTTGTCTACCGGCAATCTACGTGTCTGTCTTGCCTCGCGGCTGCGAGGAAAAAACTGTTCCCATATTGTTTCCTGGGCTTGTCCTCACACGCGCTGTGACTTCTAACAGCGGTGTTATTCGCTGCTACGTTCTTAACCTATTTAGGTGGCGAGTGCAGGGGGGGAGTGCGG
Source organism: Lissotriton helveticus (assembly GCF_964261635.1). Lineage (NCBI taxonomy): Eukaryota > Metazoa > Chordata > Amphibia > Caudata > Salamandridae > Lissotriton > Lissotriton helveticus. Next base: position 1,793,914,849 of record NC_136068.1, read on the forward strand.
ACCTCCGCACTACCGTCACGAATCAGTGACGTTGTTGTTGCCCAACTAAAGTGGATACCAAATACCAAAGCGGATGACGGTAGTGAAGAAACTACGTCATGCCGTGTTTGGTTTAACCTACGTGTAATTACCTTGTAAAAGAGACTTTCACACTCTTATATCAAAGGAGGATTTGTGGACATTCAAGAGGAGCTTTTTACTTTCTTCAGCACAAGCTGCTTATTTCTTTTGGTGCTATTATTTGATTGATAAGGAACTATTCTTCCAAGCTTGCTGACAAATGGCTATGGGGTATGTTACTAGAGATAGCTAAATGTTCAGGCAGACTGTGGGCTATGCTTTATGATTTATACATTCTCTTGTGTTATACAGGATAGAAGGAAGGCTGAAGAAACAGCAGTTTGGTGTATGTACACATTCCTTACAGGTGAATCTACAGGTTGCGGTTTAGTGAGACATTAATGAGTGTAGGGTTAAGACTCGTATTAACCTTTGTACTTTTTGTCTTACAGTTTCTTTTTCCCTGCTGCCCCTTCCTTCTCCTCTTTATTCTTTCGGGTTTTTCCCCTTTTGGGTTTTTTTCCCTCACCGTATCGTCTGAACACCCTGTGTTTATACTTCAGAGTGTTCGGAGGGTCCGGAGGTGGAGCATTGTTGCTGCATGCAGATCCTGCGGAGTGCAATCCTGACAGAATCACGAGTCCAAGAATTTCACTCTGCCTGATCCGTATGTAGAGACAATGGCGTCTATGGAGGATGTGTTACATGCCTTGGTCTTGGTACAGCAGGAGTTGGCCTCCTCTAAAGTAGAGACTGCTGCTTTACGGGAAAAAGGTGGAACGCCTGAGTGGTAACCCTTTTAATGCTTCCGCCCCTTCTTCTAATGTTCAAGTCACTGTGCCTCCGCCCATTCCACTGGCTACTCCTGAAAGGTTCTCAGGGGACCCCCGTAAGGTACACGTATTTATGACTCAGGTCCTCATGCATTTCTCATGTAAACCCTCATCGTTCCCCACGAACCATTCGAGGGTGGCTTTTTTGATTTCATATTTGGTGGGAGATGCGGCAGATTGGGCGGTACCTTTGGTTAAACGTGACGATGCCATTCTATCAGATTGGACAGCATTTAAGACGGAATTCGAGAGGGTTTTTGACCGAAGAGCTACGACTTTCAGTGCTGATCGGGAGCTGTTAGCATTAAGACAAGGGAGAGGAGAATTGATCACGTATTTAACTGCTTTCAATAGATTAGTGGCCGAAGCCGAATGGCCGGAGGAAAAAAGGATGTCCCTCTTCTATCAGGGGTTACATGATGATTTAAAAGACGTAGTGGCCCAGGTTGATCCCCAGCCTACTTCTTTTGTTGACATGGTGAATTTGGTGTTACGGTTGGATAGTCGTCTGTCTGACAGAGGGAGTAACAGGAGAAGATGGAAAAGAGGGTTTTATGGTGGGGATAAAAACCAGCGTAAGGCAACTGGGGGAATCGAAAACCCTCCTTCTGAACCAATGGAGATAGGTGCGCTCAGAGCACCCTTGTCAAGAGAAGAGAGGGAAGCAAGAAGAGTACAGGGCTTATGCATGTACTGTGGGAAGAAGGGGCATTACGTTCGGGAATGCCCTTCTAAACCAAAGCCATCAGGGAATGTCAGTAGGTTTAAAAGGGTTGCTGTATCCAAGACAGGACAGGAAAGTGTGCAGAAGGAGGGAAACCCGCCTAGTGCAGAAGGGGGGCATGAGTGGAAACTCACATCATTGTCCTCTCTGGGTGGTGAGGAAACGGAGCCGCACTTGGTGATTGTCATGACGCTAGAATACGAACTAGAAAGAAATCAGGTAATGGTGATGGTAGATTCTGGGGCAACTGGTAATTTTGTGGATGAAGGATTGGTGAGACGTTCAGCCTTACCTCGGGTCTCTAGGGAGAATCCTGAGGTCGTGTTAGCGGTTGATGGGAAACCTTTAACATCAGGGCAGATCACTGAAAGAACCGGCGAGTTGGGATTGTCATTGGTGTTACAAGGCCATGTGCATTCTGAGGTTTTGTCTTTAAACATCATAGCTGCCCCCCAGTACGAAGTCATTTTGGGTATGCCTTGGCTACGTAAACACAACCCTGTGGTGGATTGGCAGTCGAAAACGTTTCAGTTTTTACCAGAGCATTGCAAGGATCATTTGACGCCATGTGTGTCTGCCAATGTCACGGTGTTAGCCACCCCTTTTTTGGCAGCCACAGCTGTGGAGAAAAATGTTAGATTACCTGTTAAGTACTTGGCCTATAGTGATGTGTTCAGCGAGGCAAAGGCAGAAACTCTGCCCCCTCACAGGGAATATGATTGTCGTATTGATCTGGTGGATGGGGCTACAATACCATCTTGCAGAATATATGCTTTGTCTGTACCCGAGACCACACATTTAAAAGAGTACATAGAGCACTATTCTAGTCTGGGATTCATCCGACCCTCCCGCTCTCCAGCTGCTTCTCCTCTTTTCTTCATAGCGAAGGCCAATGGTGACTTGAGAGCGTGTGTAGACTATCGCGTCTTGAACAAGAACACCATCCGTAACCGTTACCCCCTTCCCCTCATCTCGGTGTTGCTTGATCAGGTGAGGGAGGCTAAAATCTATACCCGTTTGGACCTGCGTGGGGCGTATCACCTGGTCAGAGTGAGAGAGGGGGATGAATGGAAGACGGCGTTCAAGACGCGATTTGGTCTGTACGAGTACCTGGTGATGCCTTTTGGGCTTTGTAATGCTCCAGCAGCATTCCAGTTCTTTATAAACGATGTTTTGAAGGAATACGTGGATCAATTTGTTTTGATGTACATTGATGACATCTTAATTTACTCACAAGACGTATTCTGCCATCAACGCCATGTCTGCATGGTTTTGGAGAAACTAAGGGAACATAGTTTATATGTGAAACTGAGTAAATGTGAGTTTGGGGTACAAGAGGTGGAATTTCTGGGAGTGAACCTTAGTCCCAGCGGATTACAGATGTCCGAAAGAAAGGTACAGGCGGTAAGAGATTGGCCAGCCCCAAAGAATGTGAAGGAGGTGCAGAGCTTCTTGGGGTTCGCCAATTATTACCGTCGGTTTATCTCGCATTTTTCCCTGACTGCTGTCCCCATCACGAGGTTGTTAAGAAAAGGGAAGTCTTTTGTGTGGACAGGGGAGGCAGAGGAAGCGTTTCAAGCTCTGAAAAAAGCCTTCATCACAGCACCGGTGTTAGCACATCCTGTTTTGGAGCATCCATTCATAGTGGAGGCAGATGCTTCAGATGAGGCCATAGGGGCTGTTCTGTCCCAGAGGGATGCACACAAGGGTCAGCTCCATCCTGTTGCTTACCTGTCAAGGAAGTTGAGCTCGGCGGAGGTCAACTATTCGATTGCAGAAAAAGAACTCTTGGCCATAAAAAAGGCTTTTCAGGAGTGGAGGCCTTACCTGTGGGGGGCTTGTCAGGCTGTGACGGTGTGTACCGATCATAGGAATCTTCAATATATGTCCTCCGCTAGACATCTGACGCAAAGGCAAATGCGGTGGATGTTGTTCTTTTCCGAGTACAACTTTGTGGTTACCTTTCGTCCTGGCTCAGAGAACAGGAAGGCGGATGCTCTTTCCAGACAGGAGATTCCCACGAAACAGCGGGAGGAGGAGCAATCCATCCTCCCTTCAACTAAGGTGGTGTGTGTGATTAGGGCCGAGAAATTTCTGGACGACATCAAGGGCCTCAGGTCTTTGTGGTCTTGGGTCCAATGGGCGGCGGCCAAACCAGGTCGGAAGGTGAGACAGGGTTTGCCCTTCCAGGGGGATTGTTTATTCCTGCCTACTGAAGAGATTCGAAAGAAAGCCTTCAGGTGGTGTCATGAAGCCCCGGCGGCAGGACATCCTGGGGTTACCAAGACAGTGAGCTTGCTTAGGAGACATTTCTGGTGGGAGTCTTTGGCTAAGGACGCAAACAAGTGGGTAGTGAGGTGTGATACCTGCGCCAGAGCAAAAGGGGAAAACACCAAAAAGAAAGGTCTGTTGATGCCTATGCCCACACCTGATCGGCCATGGCAGAACATAAGTTTAGACTTCATTACGGGCCTGCCTTCTGACCAGGGAAAAACCGCTGTGCTGTTGGTTGTGGACAACCTGACAAAGATGGGACATTTTATACCGTGTGTGAACCTTCCCACAGCTAGTCAAACAGCGCAGTTACTGGCCTCTCAAGTTATACGTTTGCATGGCATTCCAAGAGTCAACGTGTCTGATAGGGGGCCTCAATTCATCGCTCGTTTTTGGCGTATGTGGTGCAAGGCATTGGGTATTGAGTCAGCGCTCTCGACCAGCTTCCATCCTCAAACTGATGGGCAAACAGAACGGCTGAACCAGACCATAAAAAAGTATTTGCGCTGCTACTCCAAGGAAGCACACGAATCTTGGGTGGAACTTTTGTGGATGGCGGAGTTGGCGTACAACAATGCATGGCACAGTTCCATAGGCATGTCTCCATTCAAGGCTAACTTTGGTTACGATGCTAACACGTTGCCGATCACTATCCCTGCTGACTTGAGTAACCAGCCCTCTGTGAAGGAACATGTACAGATCTTAAGGAGAGTACATAAAGACGTGCAAAAACATTTGCTTAAGGCCAAAGAGGTGTACAAACGATGGGAGGACAGGCATCGAGCACCTGGTCCTCAGTTCAAAGTAGGGGATAAGGTGTGGCTCTCGACCAGGTACATTCGTTTCAAGTTGAGGAGCATATTCCATCCGCGTTTCATTGGGCCCTACCCTGTAGTGCGACGCATTAATCCTGTTGCATACAAATTGAAGTTGCCTACAGCATTGAGAATCCATCCTGTTTTCCATGTGCAGTTGTTAAAGAGGGCCCTTACATCGCGCAGAACGGCACCTCCTGCCATCGCCGGTGATGGGAATCTGGAGTATGAGGTGAGGTCTATCCGTGACTCCAAATTCCGCAGGGTGGAGTTGTGGTACATAGTCTCATGGAAGGGATACGGTCCTGGGGAAGATTCATGGGAATCCATGAGTAATATCAATGCTCCTAGGGCTGTCCGGTCCTTCCATTCCAGGTTTCCTGCGAAGCCTGGGCCTAGGAGGCGCTTGGGAGGAGGGCGTACTGTCAGATAGCAGGTCAACGCGCCTGCATAAACTACACTTCCCATCAACACTGGGCAAGAAACTACTGTTCCCAGAATCCCCGGCGGGAAGCAGGTTATTACGGGGCGGAGCCTGACAGACAGGGCTCGTGATCCTGTTTTACGGAGGTAGCGGCTGCTCCTCTGTGGTCCTGTTGTTTCCTGCAGTCCTCGCTGTTCCTGTCTCAGGAGAAAAGACGTTCTTGCCGGTATGGTTTTAAACGCGCTGGCTAGCGTGTTTGGATTTGTTGTCTACCGGCAATCTACGTGTCAGTCTTGCCTCACGGCTGCGAGGAAAAAACTGTTCCCATATTGTTTCCTGGGCTTGTCCTCACACGCGCTGTGACTTCTAACAGTGGTGTTATTCGCTGCTACGTTCTTAACCTATTTAGGTGGCGAGTGCAGGGGGGGAGTGAGAACCTCCGCACTACCGTCACGAATCAGTGACATTGTTGTTGCCCAACTAAAGTGGATACCAAATACCAAAGCGGATGACGGTAGTGAAGAAACTACGTCATGCCGTGTTTGGTTTAACCTACGTGTAATTACCTTGTAAAAGAGACTTTCACACTCTTATATCAAAGGAGGATTTGTGAACATTCAAGAGGAGCTTTTTACTTTCTTCAGCACGAGTTGCTAATTTCTTTTGGTGCTATTATTTGATTGATAAGGAACTATTCTCTCAAGCTTGCTGACAAATGGCTATGGGGTATGTTACTAGAGATAGCTAAATGTTCAGGCAGACTGTGGGCTATGCTTTATGATTTATACATTCTCTTGTGTTATACAGGATAGAAGGATGGCTGAAGAAACAGCAGTTTGGTGTATGTACACATTCCTTACAGGTGAATCTACAGGTTGCGGTTTAGTGAGACATTAATGAGTGTAGGGTTAAGACTCGTATTAACCTTTGTACTTTTTGTCTTAAAGTTTCTTTTTCCCTGCTGCCCCTTCCTTCTCCTCTTTATTCTTTCGGGTTTTTCCCCTTTTGGTTTTTTTTCCCTCACCGTATCGTCTGAACACCCTGTGTTTATACTTCAGGGTGTTCGGAGGGTCCGGAGGTGGAGCATTGTTGCTGCATGCGGATCCTGCGGAGTGCAATCCTGACAAATTGGGTATTGCCTCTGTGCAGTTGGTTGACATTTTAACTGGATTTTGTGAGGAGGAGAGTCCTCATCCCATCCACCATGGTTTTTATATAATGCAGGAGCTTGGGCTACTGCCCACTTTCTTGTAAGTGTATATTTTTTATGAATTGGAATGTGATTTGAGAAGGCAGGCATAATCATTTCTTTGCCATGAGGGCACTCCCTGACAAACTCTGGTGGCCAGTCCTTTTCAGCTAAAAGGATGTCATAGCCTTTGGAAAGGTTATCCCAAAAAAGACCCCTTATTTTCCTAGTCTTATCTCCCTCTATACGTAATGTTATTTCGTATATTTTATGAGGTTTGCTAACTCTGGTATCTGCAGTTTCCACCTGAATGTATTCATTCGTGTCCACTGTCTCCAGATGATTCATCAGGATCTTGCAAACTATGCTCACTTCTGCTGCGCTGTCTAGCATTGTCTGGGCCCACTCTCCGTTTTTCAGCTGTGTCCTCAGGATCCTCGGCATGTTTGATTACTTTAATACTGGTTACCTTCTTTTTTGGAAATTGTAATTTTTTACTTTGATGAGCAGGTTCCTTGTCTTTGGACTTGACGTGCTCTTCGCTGTGTTCTGACCATCCTCTTCTTTCCTCTTCTTTCCGATTTCTGCGAGGAAGTCTGAAAAGATCAAGAGGGACGTGTATCAATATCTTGATATCTATCAGGTTTCTTCAAATTATCCCTATTTCTAAGGTTGTATCTTTTCTCAGAGGGCTCCCTCTGGGGAGACTTGTGTCCTTGGTCCGGAGAGCTTTCTCTCCGTCGAGGAGACCTTCCTCTGGACTGGAATCTTTTTTCTTTGGGAGTGGATTGTTTATTTCCATCCCAGCTCTTTTTTGGAGTGTTTAGATTATTTTTAATAAATATCTTTTCAGGATTTTCAGTTAGTTGGGGTTTTACTGGTTTCCCACCCAAACTATCTCTTCCTAGTTCTTCATAGGATTTTTCTATGATTCTGGCAAGTTCAAATGGTTGTTCTGCTATATCTGTTTCTTTCAATTTCTGGCGGATCGCCACCGATGCTGCTTCTCCTTTTATGGATAATAATAAAGCTGAGACCTGCTTGAAGTCTTTCAGTAATTTCATACGCAGAGTTAAAGCAGGTTCTGGACCGTATTCATTTTGAATCTGTTTTAGCACATCTGGTATTATCGCCATAGACGGAACACCATGTGTTTTTGTGTAAATGGAAGCAAAGACTGTGCCCCAAGTGTCACAGTTCTCCACATGTGGTGCGATCCCCATTGGAAGACAGATAGTCAGAATTCTGTGTTTCTCAATAGGGGTAGTATCCGGAAATACTGCCTCAATTTGAGTGATTTTTTGTGCTAACCAGAATGGAATTTGTTCCCGTTTTATGGGTACTTTACCTAGACATGACTGTATGTTCTGTGGTGTGATTTTGTTTGGGGTGAGCTGTGGAATGTTAATAGCTGGTTGGACTGTTGAAGTCGGCATTACATATTGGACTCATTGTCTATGTATTTTAATCAGTTGTTTTAGCTGTGCTAAAAGTTCTCGGTCTGACATTTTTTCTATGTCTGGGTGTGGTGTGTAGCTGGCTAGAACCGGCCACGTTGCTCCTGGTCTACCTAGTGGACCGAGCCCGGTGATATGATTATTATGTTTTAGGGCGCCTTTAAACCAGAGCAGGTGCTCTTGGTATTTTATTGGGATTTCCACCTCCTCGAAAGGAGTGTACTCATCTGGAGGTTCCTCTATTTTGTAATAGTGGAATTCATGTGTGACAGCGTTTGCTGCTGGAAAGTTTATCCATGAATAGAATACCTCTGTCTGCCGATATTCATGTGCCTCAATTACGAATATGACTGTACCACCTCTCAATGTTAGTCCATTTTCTATAAATTTAAGAGTTATAGTTTTTCTTATGTTGGCCGGAATGAGTATAGCATTCGGGTCGGTCTGCAGGAGACTATTGTCATCCTCAAGGAGTTGAGCTGCTATTCTAGCTGCCTCCCTTTCTTCTTCACCGTCTGACATTTCTACTGACAGAAGGGTTTTTGTTGCAGATCAAGTTTCAAGGAAACAAAGATTAGGTGCACAATATTTTGGAACACTGTATCCTTCAACGTTGAATAAACCAAAAACCATACATAGGAATCTCTTCCTACTAAGTTCCAGCGGATTTTAACCTTTTACCCACTCCAGACGTCTTTTGGAGTATTTACTGGAAAAGGGTCTGTGTGAAAAAGCACGACTGAGTTACTCTAACGTCTTGCCTTAGATTTATCGCCTTACCAAACGTTGGGCGCCATGTAGTGTAGTTCCTAAAGTCCCAATAGGTTCTGCGCATTGGAATAATATATTCAGCAGTGTAGACGTAGGACTGAGGTTAACTAGGTCTCTACTGACTATTAGACTTAAGTTTTTGTCAGCTAGCTCAGAAGTCACTAGAAACTTTCTCGAATAAGCGAGGAGGAGTTTAACCTCCCTCGATCGACAAGAAGGGATTTAGTTTCTGACAACCATAAAACATGTCAACTTTGCTCTCCCTGATTAAGAGTATATCTCTAGAGTCGTGTGAAAACAAAAGACAGCTATTTCACTCAGTCAAAGGTGCGCACTTAGTTTCACCAGATTGCAGAGAAAAGAGAGACGGGCGTTTTCAATAAAAGGTATTATTTATTGAGCAGTCTCCTTCCTCATACAAGAGAAATGAATTGCTACAATTGCAATACTTATAGTAAAGTAAAGTGCGTACAGTAAAAGCAGGATTATAAAATAATACTGTAAAAGCATTGATCTGGTTTCTTAGCAATATGATACTTTAAAATAGATAAAATATATACATACTTGTATACATTGACTAATCGTACTCAACTGGTGCTTCTAATTATGCCTACCCCGGTGTACCTGACCTAAGCCTAATACGTGGGAAGGAGTAAGTAAGTAGCAGTTTAAGTTAAGTTTGTTTTGCCAAGAATCTGACTCAAGAATTCTCTGTAAGGGTTTAGTCAGTTCAGTACCTGGGTAATAGAAAGCAGGAGGGCTGGTATCTCTCTCTCAGGACTCGATATCCCAGTCACCCGCAAGGGTAAGCTGGAAGCGCCGGAGCTGGATTTTCTCGGCAGGAGAAAAGACAGCGTCTTTCTCAGAGCGTCAAAAGGGAGGGGCAGCGTCCGTGGGCTCTCGCATCAGCTGGGCTCCCGGGCAAGTAGATAGCTGCTCCAGGTTCACTACCACCGTGTCTTTGCTTCAGGCAACGTTGGTATATTTATACCTGAAAGGTGCCGGGTTTGACGTAAGGCTGGACATAAGACGTCAATAAAGATGTCACTAAGAACTGGTCGTTCTTACAGTGCTTTACAGGAGTTCTCGGATGAAATCAAGACATGAGTCCCTTGCTCACTGCACCATCAGGATTCAAGCAAGCCGGGCCGAAGACGGCTGTAATGCCAGAAACCGGTCCCCGGAAGCTTGTTTCCTTTCCAGTAAAGAATTGGCTTGGTAGTTTGGTCTGCCCTGTTCCCATGATGCACTGGGCCAGGGACAGATTAATTTGCATGTAGCCAGGTTCTGAACTGGGATGGTGCAGTGAGCTAAAAAACGGTGATGGATCAAGCCCTGATCTTTTGCCTGGGTAGGAGTGTTCTGCTTAATTCAGATGCTCTGTCCATCACCACCCCCTTTATGAATCGTTTTGGCCACTATAGGAGTGGAAGGGTATGCTCAGACATGAGTCCCTAGCTCACTGCACCGTCAGGATTCAAGCAAGCCGGGCCGAAGACGGCTGTAATGCCAGAAACCGGTCCCCGGAAGCTTGTTTCCTTTCCAGTAAAGAAATGGCTTGGTAGTTTGGTCTGCCCTGTTCCCATGATGCACTGGGACAGGGACAGACTAATTTGCATGTAGCCAGGTTCTGAACTGGGATGGTGCAGTGAGCTAAAAAATGGTGATGGATCAAGCACTGATCTTTTGACTGGGTAGGAGTGTTCTGCTTAATTCAGATGCTCTGTCCATCACCACCCCCTTTATGAATCGTTTTGGCCACTATAGGAGTGGAAGGGTATGCTCAGACATGAGTCCCTTGCTCACTGCACCATCAGGATTCAAGCAAGCCGGGCCGAAGACGGCTGTAATGCCAGAAACCGGTCCCCGGAAGCTTGTTTCCTTTCCAGTAAAGAATTGGCTTGGTAGTTTGGTCTGCCCTGTTCCCATGATGCACTGGGCCAGGGACAGACTAATTTGCATGTAGCCAGGTTCTGAACTGGGATGGTGCAGTGAGCTAAAAAATGGTGATGGATCAAGCCCTGATCTTTTGACTGGGTAGGAGTGTTCTGCTTAATTCAGATGCTCTGTCCATCACCACCCCCGTTATGAATCGTTTTGGCCACTATAGGAGTGGAAGGGTATGCTCAGACATGAGTCCCTTGCTCACTGCACCATCAGGATTCAAGCAAGCCGGGCCGAAGACGGCTGTAATGCCAGAAACCGGTCCCCGGAAGCTTGTTTCCTTTCCAGTAAAGAATTGGCTTGGTAGTTTGGTCTGCCCTGTTCCCATGATACACTGGGCCAGGGTCAGACTAATTTGCATGTAGCCAGGTTCTGAACTGGGATGGTGCAGTGAGCTAAAAAATGGTGATGGATCAAGCCCTGATCTTTTGACTGGGTAGGAGTGTTCTGCTTAATTCAGATGCTCTGTCCATCACCACCCCCTTTATGAATCGTTTTGGCCACTATAGGAGTGGAAGGGTATGCTCAGACATGAGTCCCTTGCTCACTGCACCATCAGGATTCAAGCAAGCCGGGCCGAAGATGGCTGTAATGCCAGAAACCGGTCCCCGGAAGCTTGTTTCATTTCCAGTAAAGAATTGGCTTGGTAGTGTGGTCTGCCCTGTTCCCATGATGCACTGGGCCAGGGACAGACTAATTTGCATGTAGCCAGGTTCTGAACTGGGATGGTGCAGTGAGCTAAAAAACAGTGATGGATCAAGCCCTGATCTTTTGACTGGGTAGGAGTGTTCTGCTTAATTCAGATGCTCTGTCAATCACCACCCCCTTTATGAATAGTTTTGGCCACTATAGGAGTGGAAGGGTATGCTCAGATATGAGTTTATTTATTTATTTATTTTATTTATTTATTAATCTTGTAAAGCGCGACAGCTACCCGTAAGGGTTTCCCGGCGCTGACTGACAGTGACAACATGATTGATCCTGAAAAAAGAAGGATTATTGGGCAAACAGCCAGGTCTTTAAAGCTATTCGAAAACGGAGATTGCACTGCTCCATTCGTAAATCCATGGGAAGAGAGTTCCACAGTTTGGGTCCCAGTACAGCAAAGGAACGGCCTCCCACTCTGGAAAGCCTGAACCTAGGTACGCAGAACAAATGTTGGGAAGAAGAGCGGAGTGAGCGTGTGGGTAAATAAGGCTTGACGAGTGCTCGAAGGTAAATTGGAGCAACATCAATTTTAATCTTATGCATAAAGCACAGTGCCTTAAATTTTACACGATTTTCAATATTAAGCCAGTGAAGTTGCTTAATGCGTTTTGTGATTGGATCATATTTCCGGCATCCACACAGGAGCCGGGCAGCAGCATTCTGAACCAATTGGAGACGACGCAAGATCGCCTTGGTAACCCCCAGATAGAGCACATTACTGTAATCTAATCTAGAGGTCACCAGTGCCGTCACAACAGATCTTTGGGTGTCAGATGGCAGAATCCAGAAGATCTTTCTCAGCCATCTGAGAATAGTAAAACAGGTGGCTGAGACTTTATTGACTTGGTCTTTCATCGACAGATCCCTGTCAATGAGAACACCGAGGTTCCTAGCACGTTCAGATGGAATAGGTAGAACGCCCATGGTTGACGGCCAGTGTCTCGGACTCCAAAGGTCAGGCTTGTTGCCGAAGACAAGCACCTCCGTCTTTTCGCTGTTAAGCTTTAGAAAATTGCGGCTCATCCAGCGAGAAATGTCACTAAGACCGGATTGCAGAGAAGATGGTGAAGAAGGGTCAGCTTGAGATAAGGAAAATACGATCTGAGAGTCGTCAGCATAAGTGAAAAGATTATGGCCCGAAAGCTGTGCAACATGCGCTAACGGAACAACATAAAGATTAAAGAGGAGAGGGCTAAGGATAGAACCCTGGGGAACACCGTGAGGGGAATTGTGAATGTTGGAAGTGGAAGTATTGGAGAAGATTTGGAAAGTCCTATCAGAAAGAAAGGACGAAAACCAGAGTAAGGCTTTGTCACAAATGCCAAAAGAGGCAAGGCTATCGAGAAGAATACTGTGGGAGACAGTATCGAAAGCTGCACTGAGATCAAGCAAAATCACTCACTTGCTCACTGCACCATCAGGATTCAAGCAAGCTGGGCCGAAGACGGGTGTAATGCCAGAAACCGGTCTCCGGAAGCTTGTTTCCTTTCCAGTAAAGAATTGGCTTGGTAGTTTGGTCTGCCCTGTTCCCATGATGCACTGGGCCAGGGACAGACTAATTTGCATGTAGCCAGGTTCTGAACTGGGATGGTGCAGTGAGCTAAAAAACGGTGATGGATCAAGCCCTGATCTTTTAACTGGGTAGGAGTGTTCTGCTAAATTCAGATGCTCTGTCCATCACCACCCCCTTTATGAATCGTTTTGGCCACTATAGGAGTGGAAGGGTATGCTCAGACATGAGTCCCTTGCTCACTGCACCATCAGGATTCAAGTAAGCCGGGCCGAAGATGGCTGCAATGCCAGAAACCGGTCCCCGGAAGCTTGTTTCCTTTCCAGTAAAGAATTGGCTTGGTAGTTTGGTCTGCCCTGTTCCCATGATGCACTGGGCCAGGGACAGACTAATTTGCATGTAGCCAGGTTCCGAACTGGGATGGTGCAGTGAGCTAAAAAACGGTGATGGATCAAGCCCTGATCTTTTGACTGGGTAGGAGTGTTCTGCTTAATTCAGATGCTCTGTCCATCACCACCCCCTTTATGAATCGAAATCAAAACAAAGGCAATGAGGACTTCCCAGGTTGCTGGAGGCTTGGTTTGTTTAGAGAACTCGGTGTGCTTTCTAGGGGGCTGGAGGAGTAGGCTTGCTTAATGTGACAGCATGTGCTACGACGATGAATTATGAATAGGGTTTTTATGCCGTTGTAGGGATATTATTGATTTATAACCGGGCAAGGGCGTAAAATAGAAATATCGATTCAGGTCCCTAGATAAACACACTACAATTTTGCTTAGTTGCTTAGTTGTTTAAAAATATGGGGATACATGTACTCATGGAGTGAGGCAGGTCTTGGGACATTTAGTGCTACAAAGTGCTATGCAGCATGTGTGCCAGGCCACTGAATGCCCAAATAGTCTCCATGCTGTGTAATAAAGATCCTGGGTGTGCTGTAGAAATTGCATAGCGTCTGTCTCTGTAGCATGTAGTAATCATTTCTCTGAATTCTCATTTCTACATTCTCAGTCTCACCTTCACCTTCTACACTGCATGAACACCATTGCACTGTTCTAAACCCTGAAACAGCACTCCGAGCAAGACTCGCTTTCACTGTAGTAATCATTTTACTGAATTGCAAGGCATATTGTCATGTGTCTAAGATCACAGTGTGAGCTAGTCTTCATTTCACAAAATTGTGGCAGAATATTTTGCTTAGTTGCTGTGTTTAAAAATATGGGAATACATGTACTCATGGAGTGAGTCCGGCCTTAGGACATTTAGTGCTACAAAGTCCTATGCAGCATGTGTGCCAGGCCTCTGAATGCCCAAATAGTCTCCATGCTGTGTAATAAAGATCCTGGGATTGCTGTAGAAATTGCGTAGCAACTGTCTCTGTAGCATGTTGTAATCATTTCAGTGAATTCTCATTTCTACATTCTCAGTCTCACCTTCACCCTGTACACTGCTTGAACACTATTGCACTGTTTTAAACCCTGAAACAGCACTCCCAGCAAGACCCCCTTCCACTGTAGTAATCATTTTACTGAATTGCAAGGCATACCGTCATGTGTCTAAGATCACAGTGTGAGTTAGTCTTCATTTCACAAAATTGTGGCAGAATAATTTGCTTAGTTTATGTGTTTAAACATATGGGAATACATTTACTCATGGAGTGAGTCAGGCCTTAGGACATTGAGTGCTACAAAGTCCAATGCAGCATGTGTGCCAGGCCTCTGACTGCCCAAATAGTCTCCATGCTTTGTAATAAAGATCCTGGGTGTGCTGTAGAAATTGCATAGCAACTGTCTCTGTAGCATGTAGTCAGGCCTTAGGACATTTAGTGCTACAAAGTCCTATGCAGCATGTGTGCCAGGCCTTTGAATTCCCAAATAGTCTCCATGCTGTGTAATAAAGATCCTGGGTGTGCTGTAGAAATTGCATAGCAACTGTCTCTGTAGCATGTAGTTATCATTTCAGTGAATTCTCATTTCAACATTCTCAATCTCTCCGTCACCCTCTACACTGCCTGAACATCACTGCACTGTCCTAAACCCTGACCCAGCACTCCCAGCAAGACCCCCTACCACTGTAGTAATCATTTTACTGAATTGCAAGGCATACCGTCATGTGTCTAAGATCACAGTGTGAGTTAGTCTTCATTTCACAAAATTGTGGCAGAATAATTTGCTTAGTTGATGTGTTTAAAGATATGGGAATACATGTACTCATGGAGTGAGTCAGTCCTTAGGAGATTGAGTGCTACAAAGTCCAATGCAGAATGTGTGCCAGGCCTCTGAATGCCCAAATAGTCTCCATGCTGTGTAATAATGATCCTGGGTGTGCTGTAGAAATTGCATAGCAACTCTCTCTGTAGCATGTAGTCAGGCTTTAGGACATTTACTGCTAAGAAGTCCTATGCAGCATGTGTACCAGGCCTCTGAATGCCCATATAGTCTCCATGCTGTGTAATAAAGATCCTGGGTGTGCTGTAGAAATTGCATAGCAACTGTCTCTGTAGCATGTAGTTATCATTTCAGTGAATTCTCATTTCTACATTCTCAGTCTCTCCGTCACCCTCTGCACTGCCTGAACACCATTGCACTGCTCTAAACACTGAAACAGGATTCCCAGCAAGACCCCCTTTCATTGTAGTAATCATTTTACTGAATTGCAAGGCATACTGTCATGTGTCTAAGACCACAGTTTGAGTTAGTCTTCATTTCACAAAATTGTGGCAGAATATTTTGCTTTTTTGATGTATGGGAATACATGTACTCATGGAGTGAGTCAGGCCTTAGGATATTTAGTGCTACTAAGTCCTATGCAGCATATGTGCCAGGACTCTGATTTCCCAAATAGTCTACATGCTGTGTAATAAAGATCCTGTTTGTGCTGTAGAAATTGCATAGCAACTGTCTCTTTAGCATGTTGTAATCATTTCAGTGAATTCTCATTTCTACATTCTCAATCTCACCTACACCCTCTACACTGCTTGAACACTATTGCACTGTTCAAAACCCTGAAACAGCACTCCCAGCAAGACCCCCTTTCATTGTAGTCATCATTTTACTGAATTGCAAGGCATACTGTCATGTGTCTAAGATCACAGTGTGAGTTAGTCCTCATTCACAACATTGTGGCAGAATATTTTGCTTTTTTGATGTATGGGAATACATGTACTCATGGAGTGAGTCAGGCCTTAGGATATTTAGTGCTACTAAGTCCTATGCAGCATATGTGCCAGGACTCTGATTTCCCAAATAGTCTACATGCTGTGTAATAAAGATCCTGTTTGTGCTGTAGAAATTGCATAGCAACTGTCTCTTTAGCATGTTGTAATCATTTCAGTGAATTCTCATTTCTACATTCTCAATCTCACCTACACCCTCTACACTGCTTGAACACTATTGCACTGTTCTAAACCCTAACACAGCACTCCCAGCAAGACTCTCTTTCACTGTAGTAATCATTTTACTGAATTGCAAGGCATACTGTCATGTGTCTAAGATCACAGTGTGAGTTAGTCTTCATTTCACAAAATTGTGGCAGAATATTTTGCTTAGTTGATGTGTTTAAAAATATGGCAATACATGTACTCATGGAGTGAGTCAGGGCTTAGGACACTTAGTGCTACAAAGTCCTATTTCAGCATGTGTGCCAGGCCTCTGAATGTCCAAATAGTCTCCATGCTGTGTAATAAAGATCCTGGGTGTGCTGTATAAATAGCACTGCAACTGTCTCTGTAGCATGTAGTAATCATTTCAGTGAATTCTAATTTCTACATTCTCAGTCTCACCTTCACCCGCTACACTGCTTGAACACCATTGCACTGTTCTAAACCCTGAAACAGCACTCCGAGCAAGACTCGCTTTCACTGTAATAATCATTTTACTGAATTGCAAGGCATATTGTCATGTGTCTAAGATCACAGTGTGAGCTAGTCTTCATTTCACAAAATTGTGGCAGAATATTTTGCTTAGTTGCTGTGTTTAAAAATATGGGAATACATGTACTCATGGAGTGAGTCCGGCCTTAGGACATTTAGTGCTACAAAGTCCTATGCAGCATGTGTGCCAGGCCTCTGAATGCCCAAATAGTCTCCATGCTGTGTAATAAAGATCCTGGGATTGCTGTAGAAATTGCGTAGCAACTGTCTCTGTAGCATGTTGTAATCATTTCAGTGAATTCTCATTTCTACATTCTCAGTCTCACCTTCACCCTGTACACTGCTTGAACACTATTGCACTGTTTTAAACCCTGAAACAGCACTCCCAGCAAGACCCCCTTCCACTGTAGTAATCATTTTACTGAATTGCAAGGCATACCGTCATGTGTCTAAGATCACAGTGTGAGTTAGTCTTCATTTCACAAAATTGTGGCAGAATAATTTGCTTAGTTGATGTGTTTAAACATATGGGAATACATTTACTCATGGAGTGAGTCAGGCCTTAGGACATTGAGTGCTACAAAGTCCAATGCAGCATGTGTGCCAGGCCTCTGACTGCCCAAATAGTCTCCATGCTTTGTAATAAAGATCCTGGGTGTGCTGTAGAAATTGCATAGCAACTGTCTCTGTAGCATGTAGTCAGGCCTTAGGACATTTAGTGCTACAAAGTCCTATGCAGCATGTGTGCCAGGCCTTTGAATGCCCAAATAGTCTCCATGCTGTGTAATAAAGATCCTGGGTGTGCTGTAGAAATTGCATAGCAACTGTCTCTGTAGCATGTAGTTATCATTTCAGTGAATTCTCATTTCAACATTCTCAGTCTCTCCGTCACCCTCTACACTGCCTGAACATCACTGCACTGTCCTAAACCCTGACCCAGCACTCCCAGCAAGACCCCCTACCACTGTAGTAATCATTTTACTGAATTGCAAGGCATACCGTCATGTGTCTAAGATCACAGTGTGAGTTAGTCTTCATTTCACAAAATTGTGGCAGAATAATTTGCTTAGTTGATGTGTTTAAAGATATGGGAATACATGTACTCATGGAGTGAGTCAGTCCTTAGGAGATTGAGTGCTACAAAGTCCAATGCAGAATGTGTGCCAGGCCTCTGAATGCCCAAATAGTCTCCATGCTGTGTAATAATGATCCTTGGTGTGCTGTAGAAATTGCATAGCAACTGTCTCTGTAGCATGTAGTCAGGCTTTAGGACATTTACTGCTAAGAAGTCCTATGCAGCATGTGTACCAGGCCTCTGAATGCCCAAATAGTCTCCATGCTGTGTAATAAAGATCCTGGGTGTGCTGTAGAAATTGCATAGCAACTGTCTCTGTAGCATGTAGTTATCATTTCAGTGAATTCTCATTTCTACATTCTCAGTCTCTCCGTCACCCTCTACACTGCCTGAACACCATTGCACTGCTCTAAACACTGAAACAGGATTCCCAGCAAGACCCCCTTTCATTGTAATAATCATTTTACTGAATTGAAAGGCATACTGTCATGTGTCTAAGACCACAGTTTGAGTTAGTCTTCATTTCACAAAATTGTGGCAGAATATTTTGCTTAGTTGATGTGTTTAAAAATATGGGAATACATGTACTCATGGAGTGAGTCAGGGCTTAGGACACTTAGTGCTACAAAGTCCTATTTCAGCATGTGTGCCAGGCCTCTGAATGTCCAAATAGTCTCCATGCTGTGTAATAAAGATCCTGGGTGTGCTGTATAAATAGCACTGCAACTGTCTCTGTAGCATGTAGTAATCATTTCAGTGAATTCTAATTTCTACATTCTCAGTCTCACCTTCACCCGCTACACTGCTTGAACACCATTGCACTGTTCTAAACCCTGAAACAGCACTCCTAGCAAGAATCCCCTTCACTGTAGTAATCAGTTTACTGAATTGCAAGGCATACTGTCATGTGTCTAAGACCACAGTGTGAGTTAGTCTTCATTTCACAAAATTGTGGCAGAATATTTTGCTTAGTTGATGTGTTTAAAAATATGGGAATACATGTACTCATGGAGTGATTCAGGCCTTAGGACATTTAGTGCTACAAAGTCCTATGCAGCATGTGTACCAGGCCTCTGAATGCCCAAATAGTCTCCATGCTGTGTAATAAAGATTCTGGGTGTGCTGTAGAAATTGCATAGCAACTGTCTCTGTAGCATGTGGTAATCATTTCAGTGAATTATCATTTCTACATTCTCAGTCTCACCTTCACCCTCTACACTGCTTGAACACCATTGCACTGTTCTAAACCCTGAAGCAGCACTCCCAGCAAGACTCTCTTTCACTGTAGTAATCATTTTACTGAATTGCAAGGCATACTGTCATGTGTCTAAGATCACAGTGTGAGTTAGTCTTCATTTCACAAAATTATGGCAGAATATTTTGCTTAGCTGATGTGTTTAAAAATATGGGAATACATGTACTCATGGAGTGAGTCAGGCCTTAGGACACTTAGTGCTACAAAGTCCTATTTCAGCATGTGTGCCAGGCCTCTGAATGTCCAAATAGTCTCCATGCTGTGTAATAAAGATTCTGGGTGTGCTGTAGAAATTGCATAGCAACTGTCTCTGTAGCATGTGGTAATCATTTCAGTGAATTATCATTTCTACATTCTCAATCTCACCTTCACCCTCTACACTGCTTGAACACTATTGCACTGTTCTAAACCCTAACACAGAACTCCCAGCAAGACTCTCTTTCACTGTAGTAATCATTTTACTGAATTGCAAGGCATACTGCCATGTGTCTAAGATCACAGTGTGAGTTAGTCTTCATTTCACAAAATTGTGGCAGAATATTTTGCTTAGTTGATGTGTTTAAAAATATGGGAATACATGTACTCATGGAGTGGGTCAGGCCTTAGGACATTTAGTGCTACATAGTCCTATGCAGCATGTGTACCAGGCCTCTGAATGCCCAAATAGTCTCCATGCTGTGTAATAAAGATTCTGGGTGTGCTGTAGAAATTGCATAGCAACTGTCTCTGTAGCATGTGGTAATCATTTCAGTGAATTATCATTTCTACATTCTCAGTCTCACCTTCACCCTCTACACTGCTTGAACACCATTGCACTGTTCTAAACACTGAAGCAGCACTCCCAGCAAGACTCTCTTTCACTGTAGTAATCATTTTACTGAATTGCAAGGCATACTGTCATGTGTCTAAGATCACAGTGTGAGTTAGTCTTCATTTCACAAAATTGTGGCAGAATATTTTGCTTAGTTGATGTGTTTAAAAATATGGGAATACATGTACTCATGGAGTGAGTCATGCCTTAGGACACTTAGTGCTACAAAGTCCTATTTCAGCATGTGTGCCAGGCCTCTGAATGTCCAAATAGTCTCCATGCTGTGTAATAAAGATCCTGTTTGTGCTGTAGAAATTGCATAGCAACTGTCTCTTAATCATGTTGTAATCATTTCAGTGAATTCTCATTTTTACATTCTCAATCTCACCTTCACCCTCTACACTGCTTGAACACCATTGCACTGTTCTAAACCCTAACACAGCACTCCCAGCACGACTCTCTTTCACTGTAGTAATCGTTTCACTGAATTGAAAGGCATACTGTTATGTGTCTAAGATCTCAGTGTGAGTTAGTCTTCATTTCACAAAATTGAGGCAGAATATTTTGCTTAGTTGATGTGTTTAAAAATATGGGAATACATGTACTCATGGAGTGAGTCAGGCCTTAGGACATTTAGTGCTACAAAGTCCTATGCAGCATGTGTGCCAGGCCTCTGAATGCCCAAATAGTCTCCATGCTGTGTAATAAAGATTATGGGTGTGCTGTAGAAATTGCATAGCAACTGTCTCTGTAGCATGTGGTAATCATTTCAGTGAATTATCATTTCTACATTCTCAATCTCACCTTCACCCTCTACACTGCTTGAACACTATTGCACTGTTCTAAACCCTAACACAGAACTCCCAGCAAGACTCTCTTTCACTGTAGTAATCATTTTACTGAATTGCAAGGCATACTGCCATGTGTCTAAGATCACAGTGTGAGTTAGTCTTCATTTCACAAAATTGTGGCAGAATATTTTGCTTAGTTGATGTGTTTAAAAATATGGGAATACATGTACTCATGGAGTGAGTCAGGCCTTAGGACATTTAGTGCTACAAAGTCCTATGCAGCATGTGTGCCAGGCCTCTGAATGCCCAAATAGTCTCCATGCTGTGTAATAAAGATTCTGGGTGTGCTGTAGAAATTGCATAGCAACTGTCTCTGTAGCATGTGGTAATCATTTCAGTGAATTATCATTTCTACATTCTCAGTCTCACCTTCACCCTCTACACTGCTTGAACACCATTGCACTGTTCTAAACCCTGAAGCAGCACTCCCAGCAAGACTCTCTTTCACTGTAGTAATCATTTTACTGAATTGCAAGGCATAGTGTCATGTGTCTAAGATCACAGTGTGAGTTAGTCTTCATTTCACAAAATTGTGGCAGAATATTTTGCTTAGTTGATGTGTTTAAAAATATGGGAATACATGTACTCATGGAGTGAGTCATGCCTTAGGACACTTAGTGCTACAAAGACCTATTTCAGCATGTGTGCCAGGCCTCTGAATGTCCAAATAGTCTCCATGCTGTGTAATAAAGATCCTGTTTGTGCTGTAGAAATTGCATAGCAACTGTCTCTTAATCATGTTGTAATCATTTCAGTGAATTCTCATTTCTACATTCTCCATCTCACCTTCACCCTCTACACTGCTTGAACACTATTGCACTGTTCTAAACCCTAACACAGCACTCCCAGCACGACTCTCTTTCACTGTAGTAATCGTTTTACTGAATTGAAAGGCATACTGTTATGTGTCTAAGATCTCAGTGTGAGTTAGTCTTCATTTCACAAAATTGTGGCAGAATATTTTGCTTAGTTGATG
This sequence comes from Lissotriton helveticus, assembly GCF_964261635.1. Lineage (NCBI taxonomy): Eukaryota > Metazoa > Chordata > Amphibia > Caudata > Salamandridae > Lissotriton > Lissotriton helveticus. The sequence continues at coordinate 1,793,936,394 of NC_136068.1, forward strand.
TGTTTAAAAATATGGGAATACATGTACTCATGGAGTGAGTCAGGCCTTAGGACATTTAGTGCTACAAATTCCTATTTCAGCATGTGTGACAGGCCTCTGAATGTCCAAATAGTCTCCATGCTGTGTAATAAAGATCCTGTTTGTGCTGTAGAAATTGCATAGCAGCTGTCTCTTTAGCATGTTGTAATCATTTCAGTGAATTCTCATTTCTACATTCTCAATCTCAGCTTCACCCTCTACACTGCTTGAACACTATTGCACTGTTCTAAACCCTAACACAGCACTCCCAGCACGACTCTCTTTCACTGTAGTAATCGTTTTACTGAATTGAAAGGCATACTGGTACGTGCCTAAGATCTCAGTGTGAGTTAGTCTTCATTTCACAAAATTGAGGCAGAATATTTTGCTTAGTTGATGTGTTTAAAAATATGGGAATACATGTACTCATGGAGTGAGTCAGGCCTTAGGACATTTAGTGCTACAAAGTCCTATGCAGCATGTGTGCCAGGCCTCTGAATGCCCAAATAGTCTCCATGCTGTGTAATAAAGATTCTGGGTGTGCTGTAGAAATTGCATAGCAACTGTCTCTGTAGCTTGTGGTAATCATTTCAGTGAATTATCATTTCTACATTCTCAATCTCACCTTCACCCTCTACACTGCTTGAACACTATTGCACTGTTCTAAACCCTAACACAGAACTCCCAGCAAGATTCTCTTTCACTGTAGTAATCATTTTCCTGAATTGCAAGGCATACTGTCATGTGTCTGAGATCACAGTGTGAGTTAGTCTTCATTTCACAAAATTGTGGCAGAATATTTTGCTTAGTTGATGTGTTTAAAAATATGGGAATACATGTACTCATGGAGTGAGTCAGGCCTTAGGACATTTAGTGCTACAAAGTCCCATGCAGCATGTGTGCCAGGCCTCTGAATTCCCAAATAGTCTCCATGCTGTGTAATAAAGATCCTGGGTGTGCTGTAGAAATTGCACAGCAACTGTCTCTGTAGCATGTGGTAATCATTTCAGTGAATTCTCATTTCTACATTCTCAGTCTCACCTTCACCCTGTACACTGCTTGAACACCATTGCACTGTTCAAAACCCTGAAACAGCACTCCCAGCAAGACCCCCTTTCCTTGTAGTCATCATTTTACTGAATTGCAAGGCATACTGTCATGTGTCTAAGATCACAGTGTGAGTTAGTCCTCATTCACAACATTGTGGCAGAATATTTTGCTTATTTGATGTATGGGAATACATGTACTCATGGAGTGAGTCAGGCCTTAGGATATTTAGTGCTACTAAGTCCTATGCAGCATATGTGCCAGGACTCTGATTTCCCAAATAGTCTCCATGCTGTGTAATAAAGATCCTGTTTGTGCTGTAGAAATTGCATAGCAACTGTCTCTTTAGCATGTTGTAATCATTTCAGTGAATTCTCATTTCTACATTCTCAATCTCACCTACACCCTCTACACTGCTTGAACACTATTGCACTGTTCTAAACCCTAACACAGCACTCCCAGCAAGACTCTCTTTCACTGTAGTAATCATTTTACTGAATTGCAAGGCATACTGTCATGTGTCTAAGATCACAGTGTGAGTTAGTCTTCATTTCACAAAATTGTGGCAGAATATTTTTTTTAGTTGATGTGTTTAAAAATATGGGAATACATGTACTCATGGAGTGAGTCAGGGCTTAGGACACTTAGTGCTACAAAGTCCTATTTCAGCATGTGTGCCAGGCCTCTGAATGTCCAAATAGTCTCCATGCTGTGTAATAAAGATCCTGGGTGTGCTGTATAAATAGCACTGCAACTGTCTCTGTAGCATGTAGTAATCATTTCAGTGAATTCTAATTTCTACATTCTCAGTCTCACCTTCACCCGCTACACTGCTTGAACACCATTGCACTGTTCTAAACCCTGAAACAGCACTCCGAGCAAGACTCGCTTTCACTGTAATAATAATTTTACTGAATTGCAAGGCATATTGTCATGTGTCTAAGATCACAGTGTGAGCTAGTCTTCATTTCACAAAATTGTGGCAGAATATTTTGCTTAGTTGCTGTGTTTAAAAATATGGGAATACATGTACTCATGGAGTGAGTCCGGCCTTAGGACATTTAGTGCTACAAAGTCCTATGCAGCATGTGTGCCAGGCCTCTGAATGCCCAAATAGTCTCCATGCTATGTAATAAAGATCCTGGGATTGCTGTAGAAATTGCGTAGCAACTGTCTCTGTAGCATGTTGTAATCATTTCAGTGAATTCTCATTTCTACATTCTCAGTCTCACCTTCACCCTGTACACTGCTTGAACACTATTGCACTGTTTTAAACCCTGAAACAGCACTCCCAGCAAGACCCCCTTCCACTGTAGTAATCATTTTACTGAATTGCAAGGCATACCGTCATGTGTCTAAGATCACAGTGTGAGTTAGTCTTCATTTCACAAAATTGTGGCAGAATAATTTGCTTAGTTGATGTGTTTAAACATATGGGAATACATTTACTCATGGAGTGAGTCAGGCCTTAGGACATTGAGTGCTACAAAGTCCAATGCAGCATGTGTGCCAGGCCTCTGACTGCCCAAATAGTCTCCATGCTTTGTAATAAAGATCCTGGGTGTGCTGTAGAAATTGCATAGCAACTGTCTCTGTAGCATGTAGTCAGGCCTTAGGACATTTAGTGCTACAAAGTCCTATGCAGCATGTGTGCCAGGCCTTTGAATGCCCAAATAGTCTCCATGCTGTGTAATAAAGATCCTGGGTGTGCTGTAGAAATTGCATAGCAACTGTCTCTGTAGCATGTAGTTATCATTTCAGTGAATTCTCATTTCAACATTCTCAGTCTCTCCGTCACCCTCTACACTGCCTGAACATCACTGCACTGTCCTAAACCCTGACCCAGCACTCCCAGCAAGACCCCCTACCACTGTAGTAATCATTTTACTGAATTGCAAGGCATACCGTCATGTGTCTAAGATCACAGTGTGAGTTAGTCTTCATTTCACAAAATTGTGGCAGAATAATTTGCTTAGTTGATGTGTTTAAAGATATGGGAATACATGTACTCATGGAGTGAGTCAGTCCTTAGGAGATTGAGTGCTACAAAGTCCAATGCAGAATGTGTGCCAGGCCTCTGAATGCCCAAATAGTCTCCATGCTGTGTAATAATGATCCTGGGTGTGCTGTAGAAATTGCATAGCAACTGTCTCTGTAGCATGTAGTCAGGCTTTAGGACATTTACTGCTAAGAAGTCCTATGCAGCATGTGTACCAGGCCTCTGAATGCCCAAATAGTCTCCATGCTGTGTAATAAAGATTCTGGGTGTGCTGTAGAAATTGCATAGCAACTGTCTCTGTAGCATGTGGTAATCATTTCAGTGAATTATCATTTCTACATTCTCAGTCTCACCTTCACCCTCTACACTGCTTGAACACCATTGCACTGTTCTAAACCCTGAAGCAGCACTCCCAGCAAGACTCTCTTTCACTGTAGTAATCATTTTACTGAATTGCAAGGCATACTGTCATGTGTCTAAGATCACAGTGTGAGTTAGTCTTCATTTCACAAAATTATGGCAGAATATTTTGCTTAGCTGATGTGTTTAAAAATATGGGAATACATGTACTCATGGAGTGAGTCAGGCCTTAGGACACTTAGTGCTACAAAGTCCTATTTCAGCATGTGTGCCAGGCCTCTGAATGTCCAAATAGTCTCCATGCTGTGTAATAAAGATTCTGGGTGTGCTGTAGAAATTGCATAGCAACTGTCTCTGTAGCATGTGGTAATCATTTCAGTGAATTATCATTTCTACATTCTCAATCTCACCTTCACCCTCTACACTGCTTGAACACTATTGCACTGTTCTAAACCCTAACACAGAACTCCCAGCAAGACTCTCTTTCACTGTAGTAATCATTTTACTGAATTGCAAGGCATACTGCCATGTGTCTAAGATCACAGTGTGAGTTAGTCTTCATTTCACAAAATTGTGGCAGAATATTTTGCTTAGTTGATGTGTTTAAAAATATGGGAATACATGTACTCATGGAGTGGGTCAGGCCTTAGGACATTTAGTGCTACATAGTCCTATGCAGCATGTGTACCAGGCCTCTGAATGCCCAAATAGTCTCCATGCTGTGTAATAAAGATTCTGGGTGTGCTGTAGAAATTGCATAGCAACTGTCTCTGTAGCATGTGGTAATCATTTCAGTGAATTATCATTTCTACATTCTCAGTCTCACCTTCACCCTCTACACTGCTTGAACACCATTGCACTGTTCTAAACACTGAAGCAGCACTCCCAGCAAGACTCTCTTTCACTGTAGTAATCATTTTACTGAATTGCAAGGCATACTGTCATGTGTCTAAGATCACAGTGTGAGTTAGTCTTCATTTCACAAAATTGTGGCAGAATATTTTGCTTAGTTGATGTGTTTAAAAATATGGGAATACATGTACTCATGGAGTGAGTCATGCCTTAGGACACTTAGTGCTACAAAGTCCTATTTCAGCATGTGTGCCAGGCCTCTGAATGTCCAAATAGTCTCCATGCTGTGTAATAAAGATCCTGTTTGTGCTGTAGAAATTGCATAGCAACTGTCTCTTAATCATGTTGTAATCATTTCAGTGAATTCTCATTTTTACATTCTCAATCTCACCTTCACCCTCTACACTGCTTGAACACCATTGCACTGTTCTAAACCCTAACACAGCACTCCCAGCACGACTCTCTTTCACTGTAGTAATCGTTTCACTGAATTGAAAGGCATACTGTTATGTGTCTAAGATCTCAGTGTGAGTTAGTCTTCATTTCACAAAATTGAGGCAGAATATTTTGCTTAGTTGATGTGTTTAAAAATATGGGAATACATGTACTCATGGAGTGAGTCAGGCCTTAGGACATTTAGTGCTACAAAGTCCTATGCAGCATGTGTGCCAGGCCTCTGAATGCCCAAATAGTCTCCATGCTGTGTAATAAAGATTATGGGTGTGCTGTAGAAATTGCATAGCAACTGTCTCTGTAGCATGTGGTAATCATTTCAGTGAATTATCATTTCTACATTCTCAATCTCACCTTCACCCTCTACACTGCTTGAACACTATTGCACTGTTCTAAACCCTAACACAGAACTCCCAGCAAGACTCTCTTTCACTGTAGTAATCATTTTACTGAATTGCAAGGCATACTGCCATGTGTCTAAGATCACAGTGTGAGTTAGTCTTCATTTCACAAAATTGTGGCAGAATATTTTGCTTAGTTGATGTGTTTAAAAATATGGGAATACATGTACTCATGGAGTGAGTCAGGCCTTAGGACATTTAGTGCTACAAAGTCCTATGCAGCATGTGTGCCAGGCCTCTGAATGCCCAAATAGTCTCCATGCTGTGTAATAAAGATTCTGGGTGTGCTGTAGAAATTGCATAGCAACTGTCTCTGTAGCATGTGGTAATCATTTCAGTGAATTATCATTTCTACATTCTCAGTCTCACCTTCACCCTCTACACTGCTTGAACACCATTGCACTGTTCTAAACCCTGAAGCAGCACTCCCAGCAAGACTCTCTTTCACTGTAGTAATCATTTTACTGAATTGCAAGGCATAGTGTCATGTGTCTAAGATCACAGTGTGAGTTAGTCTTCATTTCACAAAATTGTGGCAGAATATTTTGCTTAGTTGATGTGTTTAAAAATATGGGAATACATGTACTCATGGAGTGAGTCATGCCTTAGGACACTTAGTGCTACAAAGACCTATTTCAGCATGTGTGCCAGGCCTCTGAATGTCCAAATAGTCTCCATGCTGTGTAATAAAGATCCTGTTTGTGCTGTAGAAATTGCATAGCAACTGTCTCTTAATCATGTTGTAATCATTTCAGTGAATTCTCATTTCTACATTCTCCATCTCACCTTCACCCTCTACACTGCTTGAACACTATTGCACTGTTCTAAACCCTAACACAGCACTCCCAGCACGACTCTCTTTCACTGTAGTAATCGTTTTACTGAATTGAAAGGCATACTGTTATGTGTCTAAGATCTCAGTGTGAGTTAGTCTTCATTTCACAAAATTGTGGCAGAATATTTTGCTTAGTTGATGTGTTTAAAAATATGGGAATACATGTACTCATGGAGTGAGTCAGGCCTTAGGACATTTAGTGCTACAAATTCCTATTTCAGCATGTGTGACAGGCCTCTGAATGTCCAAATAGTCTCCATGCTGTGTAATAAAGATCCTGTTTGTGCTGTAGAAATTGCATAGCAGCTGTCTCTTTAGCATGTTGTAATCATTTCAGTGAATTCTCATTTCTACATTCTCAATCTCAGCTTCACCCTCTACACTGCTTGAACACTATTGCACTGTTCTAAACCCTAACACAGCACTCCCAGCACGACTCTCTTTCACTGTAGTAATCGTTTTACTGAATTGAAAGGCATACTGGTACGTGCCTAAGATCTCAGTGTGAGTTAGTCTTCATTTCACAAAATTGAGGCAGAATATTTTGCTTAGTTGATGTGTTTAAAAATATGGGAATACATGTACTCATGGAGTGAGTCAGGCCTTAGGACATTTAGTGCTACAAAGTCCTATGCAGCATGTGTGCCAGGCCTCTGAATGCCCAAATAGTCTCCATGCTGTGTAATAAAGATTCTGGGTGTGCTGTAGAAATTGCATAGCAACTGTCTCTGTAGCTTGTGGTAATCATTTCAGTGAATTATCATTTCTACATTCTCAATCTCACCTTCACCCTCTACACTGCTTGAACACTATTGCACTGTTCTAAACCCTAACACAGAACTCCCAGCAAGATTCTCTTTCACTGTAGTAATCATTTTCCTGAATTGCAAGGCATACTGTCATGTGTCTGAGATCACAGTGTGAGTTAGTCTTCATTTCACAAAATTGTGGCAGAATATTTTGCTTAGTTGATGTGTTTAAAAATATGGGAATACATGTACTCATGGAGTGAGTCAGGCCTTAGGACATTTAGTGCTACAAAGTCCCATGCAGCATGTGTGCCAGGCCTCTGAATTCCCAAATAGTCTCCATGCTGTGTAATAAAGATCCTGGGTGTGCTGTAGAAATTGCACAGCAACTGTCTCTGTAGCATGTGGTAATCATTTCAGTGAATTCTCATTTCTACATTCTCAGTCTCACCTTCACCCTGTACACTGCTTGAACACCATTGCACTGTTCAAAACCCTGAAACAGCACTCCCAGCAAGACCCCCTTTCCTTGTAGTCATCATTTTACTGAATTGCAAGGCATACTGTCATGTGTCTAAGATCACAGTGTGAGTTAGTCCTCATTCACAACATTGTGGCAGAATATTTTGCTTATTTGATGTATGGGAATACATGTACTCATGGAGTGAGTCAGGCCTTAGGATATTTAGTGCTACTAAGTCCTATGCAGCATATGTGCCAGGACTCTGATTTCCCAAATAGTCTCCATGCTGTGTAATAAAGATCCTGTTTGTGCTGTAGAAATTGCATAGCAACTGTCTCTTTAGCATGTTGTAATCATTTCAGTGAATTCTCATTTCTACATTCTCAATCTCACCTACACCCTCTACACTGCTTGAACACTATTGCACTGTTCTAAACCCTAACACAGCACTCCCAGCAAGACTCTCTTTCACTGTAGTAATCATTTTACTGAATTGCAAGGCATACTGTCATGTGTCTAAGATCACAGTGTGAGTTAGTCTTCATTTCACAAAATTGTGGCAGAATATTTTTTTTAGTTGATGTGTTTAAAAATATGGGAATACATGTACTCATGGAGTGAGTCAGGGCTTAGGACACTTAGTGCTACAAAGTCCTATTTCAGCATGTGTGCCAGGCCTCTGAATGTCCAAATAGTCTCCATGCTGTGTAATAAAGATCCTGGGTGTGCTGTATAAATAGCACTGCAACTGTCTCTGTAGCATGTAGTAATCATTTCAGTGAATTCTAATTTCTACATTCTCAGTCTCACCTTCACCCGCTACACTGCTTGAACACCATTGCACTGTTCTAAACCCTGAAACAGCACTCCGAGCAAGACTCGCTTTCACTGTAATAATAATTTTACTGAATTGCAAGGCATATTGTCATGTGTCTAAGATCACAGTGTGAGCTAGTCTTCATTTCACAAAATTGTGGCAGAATATTTTGCTTAGTTGCTGTGTTTAAAAATATGGGAATACATGTACTCATGGAGTGAGTCCGGCCTTAGGACATTTAGTGCTACAAAGTCCTATGCAGCATGTGTGCCAGGCCTCTGAATGCCCAAATAGTCTCCATGCTATGTAATAAAGATCCTGGGATTGCTGTAGAAATTGCGTAGCAACTGTCTCTGTAGCATGTTGTAATCATTTCAGTGAATTCTCATTTCTACATTCTCAGTCTCACCTTCACCCTGTACACTGCTTGAACACTATTGCACTGTTTTAAACCCTGAAACAGCACTCCCAGCAAGACCCCCTTCCACTGTAGTAATCATTTTACTGAATTGCAAGGCATACCGTCATGTGTCTAAGATCACAGTGTGAGTTAGTCTTCATTTCACAAAATTGTGGCAGAATAATTTGCTTAGTTGATGTGTTTAAACATATGGGAATACATTTACTCATGGAGTGAGTCAGGCCTTAGGACATTGAGTGCTACAAAGTCCAATGCAGCATGTGTGCCAGGCCTCTGACTGCCCAAATAGTCTCCATGCTTTGTAATAAAGATCCTGGGTGTGCTGTAGAAATTGCATAGCAACTGTCTCTGTAGCATGTAGTCAGGCCTTAGGACATTTAGTGCTACAAAGTCCTATGCAGCATGTGTGCCAGGCCTTTGAATGCCCAAATAGTCTCCATGCTGTGTAATAAAGATCCTGGGTGTGCTGTAGAAATTGCATAGCAACTGTCTCTGTAGCATGTAGTTATCATTTCAGTGAATTCTCATTTCAACATTCTCAGTCTCTCCGTCACCCTCTACACTGCCTGAACATCACTGCACTGTCCTAAACCCTGACCCAGCACTCCCAGCAAGACCCCCTACCACTGTAGTAATCATTTTACTGAATTGCAAGGCATACCGTCATGTGTCTAAGATCACAGTGTGAGTTAGTCTTCATTTCACAAAATTGTGGCAGAATAATTTGCTTAGTTGATGTGTTTAAAGATATGGGAATACATGTACTCATGGAGTGAGTCAGTCCTTAGGAGATTGAGTGCTACAAAGTCCAATGCAGAATGTGTGCCAGGCCTCTGAATGCCCAAATAGTCTCCATGCTGTGTAATAATGATCCTGGGTGTGCTGTAGAAATTGCATAGCAACTGTCTCTGTAGCATGTAGTCAGGCTTTAGGACATTTACTGCTAAGAAGTCCTATGCAGCATGTGTACCAGGCCTCTGAATGCCCAAATAGTCTCCATGCTGTGTAATAAAGATCCTGGGTGTGCTGTAGAAATTGCATAGCAACTGTCTCTGTAGCATGTAGTTATCATTTCAGTGAATTCTCATTTCTACATTCTCAGTCTCTCCGTCACCCTCTACACTGCCTGAACACCATTGCACTGCTCTAAACACTGAAACAGGATTCCCAGCAAGACCCCCTTTCATTGTAATAATCATTTTACTGAATTGCAAGGCATACTGTCATGTGTCTAAGACCACAGTTTGAGTTAGTCTTCATTTCACAAAATTGTGGCAGAATATTTTGCTTAGTTGATGTGTTTAAAAATATGGGAATACATGTACTCATGGAGTGAGTCAGGCCTTAGGACATTTAGTGCTACAAAGTCCCATGCAGCATGTGTGCCAGGCCTCTGAATTCCCAAATAGTCTCCATGCTGTGTAATAAAGATCCTGGGTGTGCTGTAGAAATTGCATAGCAACTGTCTCTGTAGCATGTGGTAATCATTTCAGTGAATTCTCATTTCTACATTCTCAGTCTCACCTTCACCCTGTACACTGCTTGAACACCATTGCACTGTTCAAAACCCTGAAACAGCACTCCCAGCAAGACCCCCTTTCATTGTAGTCATCATTTTACTGAATTGCAAGGCATACTGTCATGTGTCTAAGATCACAGTGTGAGTTAGTCCTCATTCACAACATTGTGGCAGAATATTTTGCTTATTTGATGTATGGGAATACATGTACTCATGGAGTGAGTCAGGCCTTAGGACATTTAGTGCTACTAAGTCCTATGCAGCATATGTGCCAGGACTCTGATTTCCCAAATAGTCTCCATGCTGTGTAATAAAGATCCTGTTTGTGCTGTAGAAATTGCATAGCAACTGTCTCTTTAGCATGTTGTAATCATTTCAGTGAATTCTCATTTCTACATTCTCAATCTCACCTACACTCTCTACACTGCTTGAACACTATTGCACTGTTCTAAACCCTAACACAGCACTCCCAGCAAGACTCTCTTTCACTGTAGTAATCATTTTACTGAATTGCAAGGCATACTGTCATGTGTCTAAGATCACAGTGTGAGTTAGTCTTCATTTCACAAAATTGTGGCAGAATATTTTGCTTAGTTGATGTGTTTAAAAATATGGGAATACATGTACTCATGGAGTGAGTCAGGGCTTAGGACACTTAGTGCTACAAAGTCCTATTTCAGCATGTGTGCCAGGCCTCTGAATGTCCAAATAGTCTCCATGCTGTGTAATAAAGATCCTGGGTGTGCTGTATAAATAGCACTGCAACTGTCTCTGTAGCATGTAGTAATCATTTCAGTGAATTCTAATTTCTACATTCTCAGTCTCACCTTCACCCGCTACACTGCTTGAACACCATTGCACTGTTCTAAACCCTGAAACAGCACTCCTAGCAAGAATCTCCTTCACTGTAGTAATCAGTTTACTGAATTGCAAGGCATACTGTCATGTATCTAAGACCACAGTGTGAGTTAGTCTTCATTTCACAAAATTGTGGCAGAATATTTTGCTTAGTTGATGTGTTTAAAAATATGGGAATACATGTACTCATGGAGTGAGTCAGGGCTTAGGACACTTAGTGCTACAAAGTCCTATTTCAGCATGTGTGCCAGGCCTCTGAATGTCCAAATAGTCTCCATGCTGTGTAATAAAGATCCTGGGTGTGCTGTATAAATAGCACTGCAACTGTCTCTGTAGCATGTGGTAATCATTTCAGTGAATTATCATTTCTACATTCTCAGTCTCACCTTCACCCTCTACACTGCTTGAACACCATTGCACTGTTCTAAACCCTGAAGCAGCACTCCCAGCAAGACTCTCTTTCACTGTAGTAATCATTTTACTGAATTGCAAGGGATACTGTCATGTGTCTAAGATCACAGTGTGAGTTAGTCTTCATTTCACAAAATTATGGCAGAATATTTTGCTTAGCTGATGTGTTTAAAAATATGGGAATACATGTACTCATGGAGTGAGTCAGGCCTTAGGACACTTAGTGCTACAAAGTCCTATTTCAGCATGTGTGCCAGGCCTCTGAATGTCCAAATAGTCTCCATGTTGTGTAATAAAGATTCTGGGTGTGCTGTAGAAATTGCATAGCAACTGTCTCTGTAGCATGTGGTAATCATTTCAGTGAATTATCATTTCTACATTCTCAATCTCACCTTCACCCTCTACACTGCTTGAACACTATTGCACTGTTCTAAACCCTAACACAGAACTCCCAGCAAGACTCTCTTTCACTGTAGTAATCATTTTACTGAATTGCAAGGCATACTGCCATGTGTCTAAGATCACAGTGTGAGTTAGTCTTCATTTCACAAAATTGTGGCAGAATATTTTGCTTAGTTGATGTGTTTAAAAATATGGGAATACATGTACTCATGGAGTGAGTCAGGCCTTAGGACATTTAGTGCTACATAGTCCTATGCAGCATGTGTACCAGGCCTCTGAATGCCCAAATAGTCTCCATGCTGTGTAATAAAGATTCTGGGTGTGCTGTAGAAATTGCATAGCAACTGTCTCTGTAGCATGTGGTAATCATTTCAGTGAATTATCATTTCTACATTCTCAGTCTCACCTTCACCCTCTACACTGCTTGAACACCATTGCACTGTTCTAAACCCTGAAGCAGCACTCCCAGCAAGACTCTCTTTCACTGTAGTAATCATTTTACTGAATTGCAAGGCATACTGTCATGTGTCTAAGATCACAGTGTGAGTTAGTCTTCATTTCACAAAATTGTGGCAGAATATTTTGCTTAGTTGATGTGTTTAAAAATATGGGAATACATGTACTCATGGAGTGAGTCATGCCTTAGGACACTTAGTGCTACAAAGTCCTATTTCAGCATGTGTGCCAGGCCTCTGAATGTCCAAATAGTCTCCATGCTGTGTAATAAAGATCCTGTTTGTGCTGTAGAAATTGCATAGCAACTGTCTCTTAATCATGTTGTAATCATTTCAGTGAATTCTCATTTCTACATTCTCAATCTCACCTTCACCCTCTACACTGCTTGAACACCATTGCACTGTTCTAAACCCTAACACAGCACTCCCAGCACGACTCTCTTTCACTGTAGTAATCGTTTCACTGATTTGAAAGGCATACTGTTATGTGTCTAAGATCTCAGTGTGAGTTAGTCTTCATTTCACAAAATTGAGGCAGAATATTTTGCTTAGTTGATGTGTTTAAAAATATGGGAATACATGTACTCATGGAGTGAGTCAGGCCTTAGGACATTTAGTGCTACAAAGTCCTATGCAGCATGTGTGCCAGGCCTCTGAATGCCCAAATAGTCTCCATGCTGTGTAATAAAGATTATGGGTGTGCTCTAGAAATTGCATAGCAACTGTCTCTGTAGCATGTGGTAATCATTTCAGTGAATTATCATTTCTACATTCTCAATCTCACCTTCACCCTCTACACTGCTTGAACACTATTGCACTGTTCTAAACCCTAACACAGAACTCCCAGCAAGACTCTCTTTCACTGTAGTAATCATTTTACTGAATTGCAAGGCATACTGCCATGTGTCTAAGATCACAGTGTGAGTTAGTCTTCATTTCACAAAATTGTGGCAGAATATTTTGCTTAGTTGATGTGTTTAAAAATATGGGAATACATGTACTCATGGAGTGAGTCAGGCCTTAGGACATTTAGTGCTACAAAGTCCTATGCAGCATGTGTGCCAGGCCTCTGAATGCCCAAATAGTCTCCATGCTGTGTAATAAAGATTCTGGGTGTGCTGTAGAAATTGCATAGCAACTGTCTCTGTAGCATGTGGTAATCATTTCAGTGAATTATCATTTCTACATTCTCAGTCTCACCTTCACCCTCTACACTGCTTGAACACCATTGCACTGTTCTAAACCCTGAAGCAGCACTCCCAGCAAGACTCTATTTCACTGTAGTAATCATTTTACTGAATTGCAAGGCATACTGTCATGTGTCTAAGATCACAGTGTGAGTTAGTCTTCATTTCACAAAATTGTGGCAGAATATTTTGCTTAGTTGATGTGTTTAAAAATATGGGAATACATGTACTCATGGAGTGAGTCATGCCTTAGGACACTTAGTGCTACAAAGACCTATTTCAGCATGTGTGCCAGGCCTCTGAATGTCCAAATAGTCTCCATGCTGTGTAATAAAGATCCTGTTTGTGCTGTAGAAATTGCATAGCAACTGTCTCTTAATCATGTTGTAATCATTTCAGTGAATTCTCATTTCTACATTCTCCATCTCACCTTCACCCTCTACACTGCTTGAACACCATTGCACTGTTCTAAACCCTAACACAGCACTCCCAGCACGACTCTCTTTCACTGTAGTAATCGTTTTACTGAATTGAAAGGCATACTGTTATGTGTCTAAGATCTCAGTGTGAGTTAGTCTTCATTTCACAAAATTGTGGCAGAATATTTTGCTTAGTTGATGTGTTTAAAAATATGGGAATACATGTACTCATGGAGTGAGTCAGGCCTTAGGACACTTAGTGCTACAAATTCCTATTTCAGCATGTGTGACAGGCCTCTGAATGTCCAAATAGTCTCCATGCTGTGTAATAAAGATCCTGTTTGTGCTGTAGAAATTGCATAGCAGCTGTCTCTTTAGCATGTTGTAATCATTTCAGTGAATTCTCATTTCTACATTCTCAATCTCAGCTTCACCCTCTACACTGCTTGAACACTATTGCACTGTTCTAAACCCTAACACAGCACTCCCAGCATGACTCTCTTTTACTGTAGTAATCATTTTACTGAATTGCAAGGCATACTGTCATGTGTCTAAGATCACAGTGTGAGTTAGTCTTCATTTCACAAAATTGTGGCAGAATATTTTGCTTAGTTGATGTGTTTAAAAATATGGGAATACATGTACTCATGGAGTGAGTCATGCCTTAGGACACTTAGAGCTACAAAGTCCTATTTCAGCATGTGTGCCAGGCCTCTGAATGTCCAAATAGTCTCCATGCTGTGTAATAAAGATCCTGTTTGTGCTGTAGAAATTGCATAGCAACTGTCTCTTAATCATGTTGTAATCATTTCAGTGAATTCTCATTTCTACATTCTCAATCTCACCTTCACCCTCTACACTGCTTGAACACCATTGCACTGTTCTAAACCCTAACACAGCACTCCCAGCACGACTCTCTTTCACTGTAGTAATCGTTTTACTGAATTGAAAGGCATACTGGTACGTGCCTAAGATCTCAGTGTGAGTTAGTCTTCATTTCACAAAATTGAGGCAGAATATTTTGCTTAGTTGATGTGTTTAAAAATATGGGAATACATGTACTCATGGAGTGAGTCAGGCCTTAGGACATTTAGTGCTACAAAGTCCTATGCAGCATGTGTGCCAGGCCTCTGAATGCCCAAATAGTCTCCATGCTGTGTAATAAAGATTCTGGGTGTGCTGTAGAAATTGCATAGCAACTGTCTCTGTAGCTTGTGGTAATCATTTCAGTGAATTATCATTTCTACATTCTCAATCTCACCTTCACCCTCTACACTGCTTGAACACTATTGCACTGTTCTAAACCCTAACACAGAACTCCCAGCAAGATTCTCTTTCACTGTAGTAATCATTTTACTGAATTGCAAGGCATACTGTCATGTGTCTGAGATCACAGTGTGAGTTAGTCTTCCTTTCACAAAATTGTGGCAGAATATTTTGCTTAGTTGATGTGTTTAAAAATATGGGAATACATGTACTCATGGAGTGAGTCAGGCCTTAGGACACTTAGTGCTACAAAGTCCCATTTCAGCATGTGTGCCAGGCCTCTGAATGTCCAAATAGTCTCCATGCTGTGTAATAAAGATCCTGGGTGTGCTGTAGAAATAGCACAGCAACTGTCTCTGTAGCATGTAGTAATCATTTCAGTGAAATCTAATTTCTACATTCTCAGTCTCACCTTCACCCGCTACACTGCTTGAACACCATTGCACTGTTCTAAACACTGAAAAAGCACTCCTAGCAAGAATCTCCTTCACTGTAGTAATCAGTTTACTGAATTGCAAGGCATACTGTCATGTGTCTAAGACCACAGTGTGAGTTAGTCTTCATTTCACAAAATTGTGGCAGAATATTTTGCTTAGTGGATGTGTTTAAAAATATGGGAATACAGGTACTCATGGAGTGAGTCAGGCCTTAGGACATTTAGTGCTACAAAGTCCTATGCAGCATGTGTGCCAGGCCTCTGAATGCCCAAATAGTCTCCATGCTGTGTAATAAAGATTCTGGGTGTGCTGAAGAAATAGCACAGCAACTGTCTCTGTAGCATGTAGTAATCATTTCAGTGAATTCTCATTTCTACATTCTCAATCTCACCTTCACCCTCTACACTGCTTGAACACTATTGCACTGTTCTAAACCCTAACACAGCACTCCCAGCAAGACTCTCTTTCACTGTAGTAATCATTTTACTGAATTGCAAGGCATACTGTCATGTGTCTAAGATCACAGTGTGAGTTAGTCTTCATTTCACAAAATTGTGGCAGAATATTTTGCTTAGTTGATGTGTTTAAAAATATGGGAATACATGTACTCATGGAGTGAGTCAGGCCTTTGGACACTTAGTGCTACAAAGTCCTTTTTCAGCATGTGTGCCAGGCCTCTGAATGTCCAAATAGTCTCCATGCTGTGTAATAAAGATCCTGTTTGTGCTGTAGAAGTTGCATAGCAACTGTCTCTGTAGCATGTTGTAATCATTTCAGTGAATTCTCATTTATACATTCTCAATCTCACCTTCACCCTCTACACTGCTTGAACACTATTGCACTGTTCTAAACCCTAACACAGCACTCCCAGCAAGACTCTCTTTCACTGTAGTAATCATTTTACTGAATTGCTAGGCATACTGTCATGTGTCTAAGATCACAGTGTGAGTTAGTCTTCATTTCACAAAATTGTGGCAGAATATTTTGCTTAGTTGATGTATTTAAAAATATGGGAATACATGTACTCATGGAGTGAGTCAGGCCTTTGGACACTTAGTGCTACAAAGTCCTATTTCAGCATGTGTGCCAGGCCTATGAATGTCCAAATAGTCTCCATGCTGTGTAATAAAGATTCTGGGTGTGCTGAAGAAATAGCACAGCAACTGCCTCTGTAGCATGTAGTAATCATTTCAGTGAATTCTAATTTCTACATTCGAAGTCTCACCTTCACCCCCTACACTGCTTGAACACCATTGCACTGTTCTAAACCCTGAAACAGCACTCCTAGCAAGAATCTCCTTCACTGTAGTAATCAGTTTACTGAATTGCAAGGCATACTGTCATGTGTCTAAGATCACAGTGTGAGTTAGTCTTCATTTCACAAAATTGTGGCAGAATATTTTGCTTAGTTGATGTGTTTAAAAATATGGGAATACATGTACTCATGGAGTGAGTCAGGCCTTAGGACACTTAGTGCTACAAAGTCCTATTTCAGCATGTGTGACATGCCTCTGAATGTCCAAATAGTCTCCATGCTGTGTCATAAAGATCCTGTTTGTGCTGTTGAAATTGCATAGCAACTGTCTCTTTAGCATGTTGTAATCATTTCAGTGAATTCTCATTTCTACATTCTCAATCTCACCTTCACCCTCTACACTGCTTGAACACTATTGCACTGTTCTAAACCCTAACACAGCACTCCCAGCATGACTCTCTTTCACTGTAGTAATAATTTTACTGAATTGCAAGGCATACTGTCATGTGTCTAAGATCACAGTGTGAGTTAGTCTTCATTTCACAAAATTGTGGCAGAATATTTTGCTTAGTTGATGTGTTTAAAAATATGGGAATACATGTACTCATGGAGTGAGTCAGGCCTTTGGACACTTAGTGCTACAAAGTCCTATTTCAGCATGTGTGCCAGGCCTCTGAATGTCCAAATAGTCTCCATGCTGTGTAATAAAGATTCTGGGTGTGCTGTAGAAATAGCACAGCAACTGTCTCTGTAGCATGTAGTAATCATTTCAGTGAATTCTAATTTCTACATTCTCAGTCTCACCTTCACCCCCTACACTGCTTGAACACCATTGCACTGTTCTAAACCCTGAAACAGCACTCCTAGCAAGAATCTCCTTCACTGTAGTAATCAGTTTACTGAATTGCAAGGCATACTGTCATGTGTCTAAGACCACAGTGTGAGTTAGTCTTCATTTCACAAAATTGTGGCAGAATATTTTGCTTAGTGGATGTGTTTAAAAATATGGGAATGCATGTACTCATGGAGTGAGTCAGGCCTTTGGACACTTAGTGCTACAAAGTCCTATTTCAGCATGTGTGCCAGGCCTCTGAATGTCCAAATAGTATCCATGCTGTGTAATAAAGATTCTGGGTGTGCTGTAGAAATAGCACAGCAACTGTCTCTGTAGCATGTAGTAATCATTTCAGTGAATTCTAATTTCTACATTCTCAGTCTCACCTTCACCCCCTACACTGCTTGAACACCATTGCACTGTTCTAAACCCTGAAACAGCACTCCTAGCAAGAATCTCCTTCACTGTAGTAATCAGTTTACTGAATTGCAAGGCATACTGTCATGTGTCTAAGACCACAGTGTGAGTTAGTCTTCATTTCACAAAATTGTGGCAGAATATTTTGCTTAGTTGATGTGTTTAAAAATATGGGAATACATGTACTCATGGAGTGAGTCAGGCCTTAGGACACTTAGTGCTACAAAGTCCTATTTCAGCATGTGTGACATGCCTCTGAATGTGTAAATAGTCTCCATGCTGTGTCATAAAGATCTTGTTTGTGCTGTTGAAATTGCATAGCAACTGTCTCATTAGCATGTTGTAATCATTTCAGTGAATTCTCATTTCTACATTCTCAATCTCACCTTCACCCTCTACACTGCTTGAACACTATTGCACTGCTCTAAACCCTAACACAGCACTCCCAGCATGACTCTCTTTCACTGTAGTAATCATTTTACTGAATTGCAAGGCATACTGTCATGTGTCTAGGATCACAGTGTGAGTTAGTCTTCATTTCACAATATTGTGGCAGAATATTTTGCTTAGTTGATGTGTTTAAAAATATGGGAATACATGTACTCATGGAGTGAGTCATGCCTTAGGACACTTAGTGCTACAAAGTCCTATTTCAGCATGTGTGCCAGGCCTCTGAATGTCCAAATAGTCTCCATGCTGTGTAAAAACAGGTCAAGGACAACCAATATTTGCCCGGCGGTATCGCCTCTTTAACCCACAAAATATTAATCAATGAAGAGGCAGGCGCTGGGGACTGGAAGGCAGGAAACAAGGTTTATTCTCTCCGGAGGAGAACACATCAGTTCGGACAGCCAGTATTGTCACGAGGTGCTCTAACCGCATCTCTGAGGCCTGGCCTCTTATACACAAGTTTATGAATTTTATTGCAGGTAACACATTCTTTCAATGCTTTTAAGTATGAAAGGACATCCTCGGAATCTCCCCTTCAGGCCCGTTCCCACACACATTTACAGTTGAAGTCCCCACCCCGGTCACAATAGGTGATGATTATCGCGCAGCTGGACATTCCGCCGATTCACGGAATGTGTGGGGTTGATCGGATATCATAGGGTGGGGGCTTTGATCAATTCGAGGGCCCTTTAATGGTGGAAGCTTCCTACTGTACGGGGGGGCAATAAACAGTATCCGCAGGGCCAGGTGGCGGCCTGGGAACGAGGAAGACAAACAGGCATGCAGGAAAGGGGGTTTGTATCAAAGGGCCTGGGACCATGAAAGGAGTGAAGGGAGGTGTTGCACTGGGAACAGGATGGGGTTCCGAGGCAGAGCTGCGCTGAAGAGGGGTTTATGACCCAAGGCATGTGAGAGCGGGGGGGGTGGCCAGTGCGTGGGGGCTTGTGAGGGTGAAGGGCTGTGCTGGGGGCCAGTGGTGTGCAGAGGGTGGTTCTGATCGAGGCACCTAAAATGGCGGGTGCGTATGACAAAAAGTGTGGCATCAGGGGAAAAGGCAAGATGGCGCAGATAATGTTTACCAAATCGTACTAATTTTCCACAGTCCTCCCTTTAACATTTCCAAGACATCTTGCTGGCCTATTTCCTATCCATGCCTACTGTGGCGGTCATAAGTAAAGAAGTAGGAACCCAGGTGAAGGAGCTATAAACATTACATTTAAAATCTTTCGTCTTAGGAGGCGGGCCTATCGATAAGCTCGTTTGCAGGAAAGTCATAGTAATGCAATATCGGACAAAAACGATTCTGTAGTGAGAGCGTTGGGTACATTTCATAGATGCTTATAATCATTCGGAATATGAACGGATAGGTTATTACATGTGTGAGTTCTTTTTGTATTCGGTTGGAGCATAATCAATACAATGGTGGCTGGGAGAGAAATGAGACGTAGTAAAAACGATAATCAGAGGTGTCATTGTTCGAAGGGGAAGTCCTATTGTCATGGACCATTATTAGTGAGTTCTCAGCATTCTTTGTCGTCTTCTGTTGGCACTGTGGAGCACCGGCGGTGGAGCTACGTGTCCAGCTCTATTCTAGGTCCCACGTTGCAGGGCATGACCTTTTCCTCGCTTTCCTGGTCAAAAAGGTCCTTTTCGCCCTGTGTCTTTTTGAGTCGATTGTCAAAGAGTTCATGTGGAAGAAGGGGGGTGTGTGAGTAGTCCTTAGGGTAGGTCGGAGGAAAAGGGGGATGGAGCAGGGCCAGATCGGGAACAGACCAGGGGGACGGAAAATTTTAGGTAGGTGGGCCCATGACCGAGTTCAGAGAGCGGGGACTTTTCGGCACATGTTGATCATCGAGCAGGGGCATCAGGTCAGCCCTTTCCTCTCATTTTGTCGGAAACAGTGCCTCGTCCTGCGACTCCTTACTGTTGCGGTCTCGCCTTGGCCAATGTCGCAGATGTTCCACGATCTGTAGTCAGGCCGCGTGCTCCCACATCCGGTCTCTCTCTCCTCCGACAGTGGTACCCTTAAATGAGTTTGAAAAGACAGTCTTTAGAGAATTGGCAGAGGAAGGTAATCACATAAGTCTATTTCTCTCCCAGCTCCAAGCAAATGAGAAACATCCGTTACATTGGGGTTCACAACCAACATATAAATAATTGATGATGGGCTTGCTGGATTTCCTATAACTTTCTTTCGTAACTATTTCTTTGGTGTTTGTTGGTGTTACATTCATTGTCGCGGTACGAGATCTGGTACTTATTCATTGCATTTTGTTTATTACAGTTATGTCAGTTCTTCTGGCAGAGACCCACTTTCCTAGTACGAGCCTTACGAAGCTATACCGTTCTCCAGGGCCTTATATTTTACGAAAAAGTGCAACGTGCTATCACCATGGTCTGATAGGTATCTTTCTGAGGAGCGAACATAGGCTAAACAATTTTCCATTCTATCAATGTATCCTACCTTTCAGCTAAACATTTTACTTTTAACAGGGTTTATTGCAACAATTTCTTCATTTCGGTCTAATCTTAACTTTGCAACCATCATTCTAATTCTTACATAGTCTCTTACAACCTGACTACTCCATTAAAAAACCGGGGGCTTGCGATAACTATCCGACTCATTCCTTGGGGTGACCGGGGTCTTATGGAAAACAACTAGGAACATAGCAAACTGTGGTGAGGGACTATCGTCTTGCTTTGTGTCACGAGGGCGTTATCTAGCAGAAGGCCACAGTTCAGTTGGTAAGCGTTCAGTGACATTTCTCGAATTCTAAACTCTGTAGCATGCTCATCAACAAATCATTTCTAGGAACAACGGCTGGCCTGTGTTAGTTGCAAGTCGATCCATTTCTTACAACCGGGGGTGAGGGACATTTTTTTTTAAACTCTCGTCCGGGGCAGCTGATACAAAACTGGGGCGTTCTGGGAAGATGGGGATGTTTCGATCACTTTTACTGTTTGGGTATTGAGACACTTCGGGACGGGGGGTCGCGTTATCTGAGGCATCTTTTTTATCATAGAGGCCACTGACATGTAGTTCCCTTATTACGGGTCAGATTAGGGAACCTCAGTCGTCTTACCTGTCCTTTCCTTTTTGGCCAATTCTAGGTTTCATCAATATTTAGCAGAAAGGAGAGGTAGTGACACGGCATCAGGGTGATTTTATTTAAGACAAATTTGTGCAAATACTTGCGGTAGTTGGAGCCAATTGGGTGGTGCACCAGGGGTGGCGGTTTGCCAATTAGGTGCTAGTCGGTCAGAAGAGTGAGAGTGTGGAGGAGAGAGAGAGAGAGAGAGATGAGAGAGAGAGAGAGAGAGAGAGAGAGAGAGAGAGAGAGAGAGATGTGCAACAATAGGCTAAATAGTACACGTGCGGCATGGGGAGTGGCCGTGTATTAAGATAGGCTATTCAGCGTATTACACAACATGAGACATTACGAGTCTGTGTTAGAATTTCGAAAGCATGCAGTTTGGGACGGACGAGCATTAGGCCGGGTACAGGGGACATGCATTGAGTAAAAGGCACCATTGTGTCGCACTTCTCGCACTCTCGGTCCTTTGACTAGTTAAGTCAACGCTTCAGTCGCATAAAAACATTTTCTCATAGTTTCAGACATACGTGACATGTGCCCATTCACGCAACACGGATTAGGGGTGATCGTGTTTCCTCATATCATACAACTTATTGGCTCTTTCGTTACAAGAGCAGTTTGTGGGTGTGCTTAGGTGCCACCTTGCAGCGTTAGTCCGCTTCATGTAACAGACATGGCGAGGCTTCAGATCTTCACCATACCTCAGTCGTGATTCCAATGTAACCTGTAGAGGGAGGAAAAGAGGGGAAGGGAGGGAGACAACATTCGAGCATATCAAATGCATGGGCACGAAAGTCCTTTACTTACCACATACTCGTCTTATCTCCTCGGGATGGAATCCCTGGGGTCCTGGTTTCTGAAGCCAGGGGGGGGGGGGGCAGTGTGTCCTTATAGGCCGTGTGTAGGGAAACGTTAAAAATCAGAGGCACTTAGTGCGAGGTATCTAGTTGGTAGATGTATCTAGCTATCGGGGTCCTTAAATCTTTTCCAACGCTGTGATGTTTTAAGGCATATCAGCTCTTCGGCCAACTCTGTTCCCTAGTACCTTTGAGTGCCGTACCTTTATAACATTTTATCATTTACACCGCTTCACTTTACCCGTCCTCGGAAGTCGAGGTCCTTCTCCATGCGTTAGTTCCTGAGCCAGTCGCATACTTGGAGGCAGAGTATCGTGTCTTAGATTCGATCCTCCATCCGGGGCTGAGCAACCATCTTCTAATAACCTTAAAAAGAGAACAAAGCAGGGTGCACAGAAAAACTCTCCCGCTGATCCCATATTAAAAAACAGCATGCAATACCTGTTCATAGTTTGAAAAACCTTTATTTGCACAATCGTTCAGCATGTAGATATGAGAGTGCAATCGTATTTGGCTGGAGACGGCGATGGCTGAAGCACGTACAGTAAGGGGGGGCTATTTTGCAGTATTAAAAGCATTTAAAAGGGTTTATTTAGTCATTTTGCAGGAAACTAAAAAGGTCTATCAATAGGTGAGGGATCAAGGGGCATTCATTTCATAATTGGAAGCACAGTCAGACTAGTTGCAATCAAATTCCCTAAATGCATACCGTGGACGGGTGTCACAAGCGAGGTTATGTATCAGTTACAATAATATCATAATAAATCGTACATTGAAACCAACATTTTTAACAGGGTCCTTTTACATGTTCGTCGAGTGAACCCTCCCTCTTTTTCGTCAAGTGTACAAAGGATCATATACATATCTCAGAACATCAAGTCTTATTAGCTAAAAACACCACGAGGTGTTCGTAAGTTCTCATTGAAACCGGCGCCATTTTGGGCGGGGCCGGGTTAGTCCGGAAGTGGCATCAGGGACAAAATGTTTCCCACAACCGGCGGTTGGACCAGAGTCCTTTTCGGCAGTTCAAAAAACTCGTGCTAACAGAAGGGGTGGCTATGTCGTGGTTATTTCGTTAGCGATCAAGGCAGTCGGAAGCCTGTAGGGGCCAAGGGCTCCGGGGACTTTTGTAGAATCTTCAAGGCTGTGGGGATGCTGTCGGAGGTGGGGGCTCGTGCCCCGGTGGGCAAGCGTCCGAGTTACACTGCTGGTCAGAGTTACTTTAGCGGCCTAGACCCACCTTCCAGGGGGCCCAGACGCTATTTTGAGGCCCCGCAGCAGCCGCCCTTCGTCGAGTCTGCAAGAGTGGAAGAGGCCCTTTGGGGTGAAAAAATGGAACACCCTGCCGTAGGAGCAGGACATTCGGCTAGGGTGCAGCTGTGGTGCCCCCACCTGGGGGGGCGAGGGAGACTCGTTCGTGCCGTCTCCCTCTCCCAGTGCACCCCACGCCACCCCTTCTCACGGGCATACATGATGGCCACCCCACATCCCGCGCTCCACAAGTACACTTGAGGGTCATCGTATGTCTTGTGCCGCGCAAGTATGGCCGGCGCCATCCCATGTCCTGTGCTGCGGAAGTATGGCCGCCTGCGGTGCATGTCCTGTGCTGCGGAAGTATGGGCGCCGCCGTTCCATGTCCTGTGCTGCGCAAGTAAGGGCGCCGCCCGGCTGGAGGACTTCGGCGCCGGGCCGGGGC
The DNA here is from genome assembly GCF_964261635.1 of Lissotriton helveticus. Classification (NCBI taxonomy): domain Eukaryota; kingdom Metazoa; phylum Chordata; class Amphibia; order Caudata; family Salamandridae; genus Lissotriton; species Lissotriton helveticus. The sequence goes on from NC_136068.1 coordinate 1,793,960,368, forward strand.
TGGGAAACCTCCTATCCGAGGAGGTGGGAGAGGCTCGTTCGCGTCGCCTCTCCCTCCCAGCCCACCCTGTACCAGTTTCAGCGGAGGTATTTGTGATGGCCGGACCAGGAGATACGAGGGAGGGGGTCATCTGCATCCGCCCCCTCCCTACTCGTGGCCCGGGGGACGCCACCCCAGGAAGAAGGGGATGGGAAGGCCATTTCATGCCGGGCCCGTGGTGCCTCCTGGACATCCCACTGGCGATCTTTTCGATCGATGGCTGTCAGCAGGCTCCGCCCCACACGTGCTGTGTGTTTCACCTTCCGGATGGGCGTGACCGGTGACCTGTGGCATTTCGGGAACTTCCGGAGTGGGGGTAGGTATTTTGTTTGGACAGGCATGTCTGGGTAATGGGGGTTGTCTATGCAGGCCTGTAATTGCTCCTTTTTTTTACAGAGTGGGGGGGGGGCAGCAGAGAGTAATCAGTCCCATTGCACACGAAGTTTGAGTTTATTAATGGAATGTATACTAATCTGCCCGAGACTACTCTGTGTATTGTTTCTGTAGGTTATCCGTAAAGGGTGGCTTTTTTTTTTTTTTGGTTAGGGAACAGTAGCGGTAGTACGGGGTTCGTCACCGGGTAACTTAGAGCTAGACTGGGTTTCCCGTCTTAGCGTTGTTCGATCTATGAGGACTCAAACATGTCGCTGAAAACGGTCTGGCGAAATCTGTGCCAACGGGCATAATCAAACGTGGTGGTTCTATCTGGCCTGTCCGTGTCAGTCTGATTCATCTTTGTCTCACGCCTTTTCCCTTTCTGCCGGCTTATTATTTCTGTCGGCCCTCTGCTCTTACCCTCGTTCAGTAGAGTCGGGCATTGGGCTTTCCAGTGCCCGGAATATTTACAAAAAGCACATTGGTTTTGCCCTAAGTCTGGTCGTCCTGCGCGTAGTGTCGGGGGATTACTTTCGGGTCGTTGTGTCTTAGGGTTGTCCTGTCGATATATCCCTTTACACCGTTCCCTTCCTGCGTTTACTCCTTGGAACCGTGTTGCGCTATCCCTTCCTTTTTCCTACCAGATGCTTGGAAGGTTGTCTGTCGCGTTTCTTTACCTACTCTGACTTCGTCTCTTTTCTTTCGTTGCATTGCTTCTTTGCGCCACATACCGAGACTGTCGAGCATAATAGGCGTTGTCTTATTACTACAAAGGGCTATTTCTAACGTTTCTATTTTATCAAGATCGAAGGATCCTATCAGTGGCCACTGTTTCTCTTGATTTTCTTTGGTATACCTGTGCCACAGCCTACTATAGGCTATGGTAACTAATCCATACTTTGTGAACATGTCTTTATTAGGGGTGCCTTCCAGCGGAGCTAGATGGTCCACCTCTAATAAACGGTCCGGGCTGAACCAACTACCAATCAGTGGGGAGAAGACAGACATGACGGCTCACAACGAGGACAAAAGTCAGCACTGCCTATCTTATCACTGCGTGCAAAGACTAGACAGAATATTTCTATTCTACGTTGTTTGCAGGCAGTGAATACCTCATGAACCAATATCAAACAGTCAATAAACAATCAGTGGGGAGAATAAGTAGGCCCGCAAAAGGTCTGCGTCCTCTACCCTTTCACTATCTGCAAAGAGGAACCTGTTCTTTCCTGTTTGCAGACAGAGAATCTCCAGAAAACAATCCGCGAACAGTAGTTCGGGGTCAAAAACAATTCATCAGTGTGGGAGAGGGAAATCTCCCGAGAGTTCAAACAATCAATCAGTGGGGGAGAAAGATAGGCACGATGGCTGCGTTACCTATGCTTCACTGTTTGCAAAGAGAGAGAGCCTGTTGTTTCTCCGTTTGCAGACAGTGAATCTCCAAACAAGTCAACAAAGAGTAATACTAGTATTTTCCGAACAATCAAACGATCATTTCGCAATTCGTCGTGTTTACACGACCTTACCCGGACCGTATGGACAGTTTCTTATCTTCCGAATCCAGCGCCCGATCGTCCTCTTTTCCTCGTATTCCTCGCGGCACTCCTGATGGTTCCCAGTCAGGACCGTAGATCACTCGAGAGAGGTCTGTTCGGAACCAGTGAAGTTCGGATGATCGGCTGCCAGACGAGGGTCTATTGGGCAAGAGCTCTCCCGATCGTTGCAGTCGTTCACTCTGTCGTCAGGACCTCTCCCACTGGATCCACGTGTCGCTGATGGGCCCCACGCTTGGGACGCCAATTGTAAAAACAGGTCAAGGACAACCAATATTTTCCCGGCGGTATCGCCTCTTTAACCCACAAAATATTAATCAATGAAGAGGCAGGCGCTGGAGACTGGAAGGCAGGAAACAAGGTTTATTCTCTCCGGAGGAGAACACATCAGTTCGGACAGCCAGTATCGTCACGAGGTGCTCTAACCGCATCTCTGAGGCCTGGCCTCTTATACACAAGTTTATGAATTTTATTGCAGGTAACACATTCTTGCAATGCTTTGAAGTATGAAAGGACATCCTCGGAATCTCCCCTTCAGGCCCGTTCCCACACACATTTACAGTTGAAGTCCCCACCCCGGTCACAATAGGTGATGATTATCGCGCAGCTGGACATTCCGCCGATTCACGGAATGTGTGGGGTTGATCGGATATCATAGGGTGGGGGCTTTGATCAATTTGAGGGCCCTTTAATGGGGGAAGCTTCCTACTGTACGGGGGGGCAATAAACAGTATCCGCAGGGCCAGGTGGCGGCCTGGGAACGAGGAAGACAAACGGGCATGCAGGAAAGGGGGTTTGTATCAAAGGGCCTGGGACCATGAAAGGAGTGAAGGGAGGTGTTGCGCTGGGAACAGGATGGGGTTCCGAGGCAGAGCTGCGCTGAAGAGGGGTTTATGACCCAAGGCATGTGAGAGCGGGGGGGTGGCCAGTGCGTGGGGGCTTGTGAGGACAAAGGGCTGTGCTGGGGGCCAGTGGTGTGCAGAGGGTGGTTCTGATCGAGGCACCTAAAATGGCGGGTGCGTATGACAAAAAGTGTGGCATCAGGGGAAAAGGCAAGATGGCGCAGATAATGTTTACCAAATCGTACTAATTTTCCACAGCTGTGTAATAAAGATCCTGTTTGTGCTGTAGAAATTGCATAGCAACTGTCTCTTAATCATGTTGTAATCATTTCAGTGAATTCTCATTTCTACATTTTCAATCTCACCTTCACCCTCTACACTGCTTGAACACCATTGCACTGTTCTAAACCCTAACACAGCACTCCCAGCACGACTCTCTTTAACTGTAGTAATCGTTTTACTGAATTGAAAGCCATACTGTTATGTGTCTAAGATCTCAGTGTGAGTTAGTATTCATTTCACAAAATTGAGGCAGAATATTTTGCTTAGTTGATGTGTTTAAAAATATGAGAATACATGTACTCAATGAGTGAGTCAGGCCTTAGGACATTTAGTGCTACAAAGTCCTATGCAGCATGTGTGCAAGGCCTCTGAATGCCCAAATAGTCTCCATGCTGTGTAATAAAGATTCTGGGTGTGCTGTAGAAATTGCATAGCAACTGTCTCTGTAGCATGTGGTAATCATTTCAGTGAATTCTAATTTCTACATTCTCAGTCTCACCTTCACCCGCTACACTGCTTGAACACTATTGCACTGTTCTAAACCCTAACACAGCACTCCCAGCAAGATTCTCTTTCACTGTAGTAATCATTTTACTGAATTGCAAGGCATACTGTCATGTGTCTAAGATCACAGTGTGAGTTAGTCTTCATTTCACAAAATTGTGACAGAATATTTTGCTTAGTTGATGTGTTTAAAAATATGGGAATACATGTACTCATGGAGTGAGTCATGCCTTAGGACACTTAGTGCTACAAAGTCCTATTTCAGCATGTCTGCCAGGCCTCTGAATGTCCAAATAGTCTCCATGCTGTGTAATAAAGATCCCGTTTGTGCTGTAGAAATTGCATAGCAACTGTCTCTTAATCAGGTTGTAATCATTTCAGTGAATTCTCATTTCTACATTCTCAATCTCACCTTCACCCTCTATACTGCTTGAACACCATTGCACTGTTCTAAACCCTAACACAGCACTCCCAGCACGACTCTCTTTCACTGTAGTAATCGTTTTACTGAATTGAAAGGCATACTGTTATGTGTCTAAGATCTCAGTGTGAGTTAGTATTCATTTCACAAAATTGAGGTAGAATATTTTGCTTAGTTGATGTGTTTAAAAATATGAGAATACATGTACTCATGGAGTGAGTCAGGCCTTAGGACATTTAGTGCTACAAAGTCCTATGCAGCATGTGTGCAAGGCCTCTGAATGCCCAAATAGTCTCCATGCTGTGTAATAAAGATTCTGGGTGTGCTGTAGAAATTGCATAGCAACTGTCTCTGTAGCATGTGGTAATCATTTCAGTGAATTCTAATTTCTACATTCTCAGTCTCACCTTCACCCGCTACACTGCTTGAACACTATTGCACTGTTCTAAACCCTAACACAGCACTCCCAGCAAGATTCTCTTTCACTGTAGTAATCATTTTACTGAATTGCAAGGCATACTGTCATGTGTCTAAGATCACAGTGTGAGTTAGTCTTCATTTCACAAAATTGTGGCAGAATATTTTGCTTAGTTGATGTGTTTAAAAATATGGGAATACATGTACTCATGGAGTGAGTCAGGCCTTAGGAGACTTAGTGCTACAAAGTCCTATTTCAGCATGTGTGCCAGGCCTCTGAATGTCCAAATAGTCCCCATGCTGTGTAATTGAGATCCTGGGTGTGCTGTAGAAGTAGCACAGCAACTGTTTCTGTAGCATGTAGTAATCATTTCAGTGAATTCTAATTTCTACATTCTCAGTCTCACCTTCACCCGCTACACTGCTTGAACACCATTGCACTGTTCTAAACCCTGAAACAGCACTCCTAGCAAGAATCTCCTTCACTGTAGTAATCAGTTTACTGAATTGCAAGGCATACTGTCATGTGTCTAAGACCACAGTGTGAGTTAGTCTTCATTTCACAAAACTGTGGCAGAATATTTTGCTTAATTGATGTGTTTAAAAATATGGGAGTACATGTTTCATGGAGTGAGTCAGGCCTTAGGACATTTAGTGCTACAAAGTCCTGTGCAGCATGTGTACCAGGCCTCTGAATGCCCAAATAGTCTCCATGCTGTGTAATAAAGATTCTTGGTGTGCTGTAGAAATTGCATAGCAACTGTCTCTGTAGCATGTGGTAATCATTTCAGTGAATTATCATTTCTACATTCTCAGTCTCACCTTCACCCTCTACACTGCTTGAACACCATTGCACTGTTCTAAACCCTGAAGCAGCACTCCCAGCAAGACTCTCTTTCACTGTAGTAATCATTTTACTGAATTGCAAGGCATACTGTCATGTGTCTAAGATCACAGTGTGAGTTAGTCTTCATTTCACAAAATTGTGGCAGAATATTTTGCTTAGTTGATGTGTTTAAAAATATGGGAATACATGTACTCATGGAGTGAGTCAGGCCTTAGGACACTTAGTGCTACAAATTCCTATTTCAGCATGTGTGACAGGCCTCTGAATGTCCAAATAGTCTCCATGCTGTGTCATAAAGATCCTGTTTGTGCTGTTGAAATTGCATAGCAACTGTCTCTTTAGCATGTTGTAATCATTTCAGTGAATTCTCATTTCTACATTCTCAATCTCACCTTCACCCTCTACACTGTTTGAACACTATTGCACTGTTCTAAACCCTAACACAGCACTCCCAGCATGACTCTCTTTCACTGTAGTAATCATTTTACTGAATTGCAAGGCATACTGTCATGTGTTTAAGATCACAGTGTGAGTTAGTCTTCATTTCACGAAATTGTGGCAGAATATTTTGCTTAGTTGATGTGTTTAAAAATATGGGAATACATGTACTCATGGAGTGAGTCATGCCTTAGGACACTTAGTGCTACAAAGTCCTATTTCAGCATGTGTGCCAGGCCTCTGAATGTCCAAATAGTCTCCATGCTGTGTAATAAAGATCCTGTTTGTGCTGTAGAAATTGCATAGCAACTGTCTCTTAATCATGTTGTAATCATTTCAGTGAATTCTCATTTCTACATTCTCAATCTCACCTTCACCCTCTACACTGCTTGAACACCATTGCACTGTTCTAAACCCTAACACAGCACTCCCAGCACGACTCTCTTTCACTGTAGTAATCGTTTTACTGAATTGAAAGGCATACTGTTATGTGTCTAAGATCTCAGTGTGAGTTAGTCTTCATTTCACAAAATTGAGGCAGAATATTTTGCTTAGTTGATGTGTTTAAAAATATGAGAATACATGTACTCATGGAGTGAGTCAGGCCTTAGTACATTTAGTGCTACAAAGTCCTATGCAGCATGTGTGCCAGGCCTCTGAATGCCCAAATAGTCTCCATGCTGTGTAATAAAGATTCTGGGTGTGCTGTAGAAATTGCATAGCAACTGTCTCTGTAGCATGTGGTAATCATTTCAGTGAATTCTAATTTCTACATTCTCAGTCTCACCTTCACCCGCTACACTGCTTGAACACTATTGCACTGTTCTAAACCCTAACACAGCACTCCCAGCAAGATTCTCTTTCACTGTAGTAATCATTTTACTGAATTGCAAGGCATACTGTCATGTGTCTAAGATCACAGTGTGAGTTAGTCTTCATTTCACAAAATTGTGGCAGAATATTTTGCTTAGTTGATGTGTTTAAAAATATGGGAATACATGTACTCATTGAGTGAGTCAGGCCTTAGGACACTTAGTGCTACAAAGTCCTATTTCAGCATGTGTGCCAGGCCTCTGAATGTCCAAATAGTCTCCATGCTGTGTAATAAAGATTCTGGGTGTGCTGTAGAAGTAGCACAGCAACTGTCTCTGTAGCATGTAGTAATCATTTCAGTGAATTCTAATTTCTACATTCTCAGTCTCACCTTCACCCGCTACACTGCTTGAACACCATTGCACTGTTCTAAACCCTGAAACAGCACTCCTAGCAAGAATCTCCTTCACTGTAGTAATCAGTTTACTGAATTGCAAGGCATACTGTCATGTGCCTAAGACCACAGTGTGAGTTAGTCTTCATTTCACAAAATTGTGGCAGAATATTTTGCTTAGTAGATGTGTTTAAAAATATGGGAATACATGTACTCATGGAGTGAGTCAGGCCTTAGGACATTTAGTGCTACAAAGTCCTATGCAGCATGTGTACCAGGCCTCTGAATGCCCAAATAGTCTCCATACTGTGTAATAAAGATTCTGGGTGTGCTGTAGAAATTGCATAGCAACTGTCTCTGTAGCATGTGGTAATCATTTCAGTGAATTATCATTTCTACATTCTCAGTCTCACCTTCACCCTCTACACTGCTTGAACACCATTGCACTGTTCTAAACCCTAACACAGCACTCCCAGCATGACTCTCTTTCACTGTAGTAATCATTTTACTGAATTGCAAGGCATACTGTCATGTGTCTAAGATCACAGTGTGAGTTAGTCTATATTTCACAAAATTGTGGCAGAATATTTTGCTTAGTTGATGTGTTTAAAAATATGGGAATACATGTACTCATTGAGTGAGTCAGGCCTTAGGACACTTAGGGCCAGATGTAGGTAGGCTTTTACCGGGTGGTAACGGCCGAATTCGGCCGTTACCACCCGGTAAAACCAATTTGACATGTAGGTCCCTGTAATTTACAGACTCGGTAAATTTACCGATAGGTAAATTTACCGAGTATGTAAAATACCGAGTCGGTATCATTACTGATTCCGGAAAATTGGTATGTAGGTGGGACTCTTCTGAGTCCCACAAGCAGTACAACATCGGTATTTTACCATCAAATACTACTTGATGGTAAAATACCGTTTCTGGTGTGCATGCACATGTGTGCATGCACACCTATGCCATATGACAGGCAGACCTGCCCTTAGGGCAGGTATGCCTGCCACATGGCACCCGAGCCTCTTTTGGGGGTGCCAGAGGGTGTCAAAGTGACACCCCCTGCACCCTTGTGACAGTCGGTATTTTCCGATGTGGTAAATACCGACCGGTAAATGCCCAATCAATCCTATGGGCTTCAAAGCCCGTAGGAATGCATGGGCATTAACTGGTCGGTATTTACCACATCGGAAATTACCGACTGTTTCCGATTCGGTAATTGCACATCTGCAATTACCTACATCTCGGTATTTTTATTTTCCGACCTCTTAAATACCGAGTCGGTATGACTCGGTATTTAAGAGGTCGGTAAATAAAATTTACCTACATCTGGCCCTAGGTGCTACAAAGTCCTATTTCAGCATGTGTGCCAGGCCTCTGAATGTCCAAATAGTCTCCATGCTCTGTAATAAAGATCCTGTTTGTGCTGTAGAAATTGCATAGCAAATGTCTCTTTAGCATGTTGTAATCATTTCAGTGAATTATCATTTCTACATTCTCAATCTCACCTTCACCCTCTACACTGCTTGAACACTATTGCACTGTTCTAAACCCTAACACAGCACTCCCAGCATGACTCTCTTTCACTGTAGTAATCATTTTACTGAATTGCAAGGCATACTGTCATGTGTCTAAGATCACAGTGTGAGTTAGTCTTCATTTCACAAAATTGTGGCAGAATATTTTGCCTAGTTGATGTGTTTAAAAAAATGGGAATACATGTACTCATGGAGTGAGTTAGGCCTTAGGACACTTAGTGCTACAAAGTCCTATTTCAGCATGTGTGCCAGGCCTCTGAATGTCCAAATAGTCTCCATGCTGTGTAATAAAGATCCTGTTTGTGCTGTAGAAATTGCATAGCAACTGTCTCTTTAGCATGTTGTCATCATTTCAGTGAATTCTCATTTCTACATTCTCAATCTCACCTTCACCCTCTACACTGCTTGAACACTATTGCACTGTTCTAAACCCTAACACAGCACTCCCAGCATGACTCTCTTTCACTGTAGTAATCATTTTACTGAATTGCAAGGCATACTGTCATGTGTCTAAGATCACAGTGTGAGTTAGTCTTCATTTCACAAAATTGTGGCAGAATATTTTGCTTAGTTGTTGTGTTTAAAAATAAGGGAATACATGTACTCATGGAGTGAGTCAGGCCTTAGGACACTTAGTGCTACAAAGTCCTATTTCAGCATGTGTGCCAGGCCTCTGAATGTCCAAATAGTCTCCATGCTGTGTAATAAAGATCCTGTTTGTGCTGTAGAAATTGCATAGCAACTGTCTCTTATTAATGTTGTAATCATTTCACTGAATTCTCATTTCTACATTCTCAATCTCACCTTCACCTTCTACACTGCTTGAACACCATTGCACTGTTCGAAACCCTAACACAGCACTCCCAACACGACTCTCTTTCACTGTAGTAATCATTTTACTGAATTGAAAGGCAGATTGTCCTGTGTCTAAGATCACAGTGTGAGTTAGTCTTCATTTCACAAAATTGTGGCAGAATATTTTGCTTAGTTGATGTGTTTAAAAATATGGGAATACATGTACTCATGGAGTGAGTCAGGCCTTAGGACATTTAGTGCTACAAAGTCCTATGCAGCATATGTGCCAGGCCTCTGAATGCCCAAATAGTCTCCCTGCTGTGTAATAAAGATACTGGGTGTGCTGTAGAAATTGCATAGCAACTGTCTCTGTAGCATGTGGTAATCATTTCAGTGAATTATCATTTCTACATTCTCAGTCTCACCTTCACCCTCTACACTGCTTGAACACTATTGCATTGTTCTAAACCCTAACACAGCACTCCCAGCAAGACTCTCTTTCACTGTAGTAATCATTTTACTGAATTGCAAGGCATACTGTCATGTGTCTAAGACCACAGTGTGAGTTAGTCTTCATTTCACAAAATTGTGGCAGAATATTTTGCTTAGTTGATGTGTTTAAAAATATGGGTATACATGTACTCATGGAGTGAGTCAGGCCTTAGGACATTTAGTGCTACAAATTCCTATGCAGCATGTGTGCCAGGCCTCTGAATGCCCAAATAGTCTCCATGCTGTGTAATAAAGATTCTGGGTGTGCTGTAGAAATTGCATAGCAACTGTCTCTGTAGCATGTGGTAATCATTTCAGTGAATTATCATTTCTACATTATCAGTCTCACCTTCAACCTCTACACTGCTTGAACACCATTGCACTGTTCTAAACCCTGAAACAGCACTCCCAGCAAGACTCTCTTTCACTGTAGTAATCATTTTACTGAATTGCAAGGCATACTGTCATGTGTCTAAGATCACAGTGTGAGTTAGTCTTCATTTCACAAAATTGTGGCAGAATATTTTGCTTAGTTGATGTGTTTAAAAATATGGGAATACATGTACTCATGGAGTGAGTCAGGCCTTAGGACACTTAGTGCTACAAAGGCCTATTTCAGCATGTGTGCCAGGCCCCTGAATGTCCAAATAGTCTCCATGCTGTGTAATAAAGATCCTGTTTGTGCTGTAGAAATTGCATAGCAACTGTCTCTTTAGCATTTTGTAATCATTTCAGTGAGTTCTCATTTCTACATTCTCACCTTCACCCTCTACACTGCTTGAACACTATTGCACTGTTATAAACCCTAACACAGCACTCCCAGCAAGAATATCCTTCACTGTAGTAATCAGTTTACTGAATTGCAAGGCATACTGTCATGTGTCTAAGACCACAGTGTGAGTTAGTCTTCATTTCACAAAATTGTGGCAGAATATTTTGCTTAGTTGATGTGTTTAAAAATATGGGAATACACGTACTCATGGAGTGAGTCAGGCCTTAGGACATTTAGTGCTACAAAGTCCTATGCAGCATGTGTGCCAGGCCTCTGAATGCCCAAATAGTCTCAATGCTGTGTAATAAAGATTCTGGGTGTGCTGTAGAAATTGCATAGCAACTGTCTCTGTAGCATGTGGTAATCATTTCAGTGAATTATCATTTCTACATTCTCAGTCTCACCTTCACCCTCTATACTGCTTGAACACCATTGCACTGTTCTAAACCCTGAAGCAGCACTCCCAGCAAGACTCTCTTTCACTGTAGTAATCATTTTACTGAATTGCAAGGCATACTGTCATGTGTCTAAGATCACAGTGTGAGTTAGTCTTCATTTCACAAAATTGTGGCAGAATATTTTGCTTAGTTGATGTGTTTAAAAATATGGGAATACATGTACTCATGGAGTGAGTCAGGCCTTAGGAGACTTAGTGCTACAAAGGCCTATTTCAGCATGTGTGCCAGGCCTCTGAATGTCCAAATAGTCTCAATGCTGTGTAATAAAGATTCTGGGTGTGCTGTAGAAATTGCATAGCAACTGTCTCTGTAGCATGTGGTAATCATTTCAGTGAATTATCATTTCTACATTCTCAGTCTCACCTTCACCCTCTACACTGCTTGAACACCATTGAACTGTTCTAAACCCTGAAGCAGCACTCCCAGCAAGACTCTCTTTCACTGTAGTAATCATTTTACTGAATTGCAAGGCATACTGTCACGTGTCTAAGATCACAGTGTGAGTTAGTCTTCATTTCACAAAATTGTGGCAGAATATTTTGCTTAGTTGATGTGTTTAAAAATATGGGAATACATGTACTCATGGAGTGAGTCAGGCCTTAGGACACTTAGTGCTACAAAGTCCTATTTCAGCATGTGTGACAGGCCTCGGAATGTCCAAATAGTCTCCATGCTGTGTAATAAAGATCCTGTTTGGGCTGTAGAAATTGCATAGCAACTGTCTCTTTAGCATGTTGTAATCATTTCAGTGAATTCTCATTACTACATTCTCAATCTCACCTTCACCCTCCACACTGCTTGAACACCATTGCACTGTTCTAAACCCTAACACAGCACTCCCAGCACGACTCTCTTTCACTGTAGTAAACGTTTTACTGAATTGAAAGGCATACTGTTATGTGTCTAAGATCTCAGTGTGAGTTAGTCTTCATTTCACAAAATTGAGGCAGAATATTTTGCTTAGTTGATGTGTTTAAAAATATGGGAATACATGTACTCATGGAGTGAGTCAGGCCTTACGACATTTAGTGCTCCAAAGTCCTATGCAGCATGTGTACCAGGCCTCTGAATGCCCAAATAGTCTCCATGCTGTGTAATAAAGATTCTGGGTGTGCTGTAGAAATTGCATAGCAACTGTCTCTGTAGCATGTGGTAATCATTTCAGTGAATTATCATTTCTACATTCTCAATCTCACCTTCACCCTCTACACTGCTTGAACACTATTGCACTGTTCTAAACCCTAACACAGCACTCCCAGCAAGATTCTCTTTCACTGTAGTAATCATTTTACTGAATTGCAAGGCATACTGTCATGTGTGTAAGATCACAGTGTGAGTTAGTCTTCATTTCACAAAATTGTGGCAGAATATTTTGCTTAGTTGATGTGTTTAAAAATATGGGAATACATGTACTCATGGAGTGAGTCAGGCCTTAGGACACTTAGTGCTACAAAGTCCTATTTCAGCATGTGTGACAGGCCTCTGAATGTCCAAATAGTCTCCATGCTGTGTAATAAAGATCCTGTTTGGGCTGTAGAAATTGCATAGCAACTGTCTCTTTAGCATGTTGTAATCATTTCAGTGAATTCTCATTTCTACATTCTCAATCTCACCTTCACCCTCTACACTGCTTGAACACTATTGCACTGTTCTAAACCCTAACACAGCACTCCCAGCATGACTCTCTTTCACTGTAGTAATCATTTTACTGAATTGCAAGGCATACTGTCATGTGTCTAAGATCACAGTGTGAATTAGTCTTCATTTCACAAAAGTGTGGCAGAATATTTTGCTTAGTTGATGTGTTTAAAAATATGGGAATACATGTACTCATGGAGTGAGTCATGACTTAGGACACTTAGTGCTACAAAGTCCTATTTCATCATGTGTGCCAGGCCTCTGAATGTCCAAATAGTCTCCATGCTGTGTAATAAAGATCCTGTTTGTGCTGTAGAAATTGCATAGCAACTGTCTCTTAATCATGTTGTAATCATTTCAGTGAATTCTCATTTCTACATTCTCAATCTCACCTTCACCCTCTACACTGCTTGAACACCATTGCACTGTTCTAAACCCTAACACAGCACTCCCAGCACGACTCTCTTTCAGTGTAGTAATCGTTTTACTGAATTGAAAGGCATACTGTTATGTGTCTAAGATCTCAGTGTGAGTTATTCTTCATTTCACAAAATTGAGGCAGAATATTTTGCTTAGTTGATGTGTTTAAAAATATGGGAATACATGTACTCATGGAGTGAGTCAGGCCTTAGGACATTTAGTGCTCCAAAGTCCTATGCAGCATGTGTGCCAGGCCTCTGAATGCCCAAATAGTCTCCATGCTGTGTAATAAAGATTCTGGGTGTGCTGTAGAAATTGCATAGCAACTGCCTCTGTAGAATTTGGTAATCATTTCAGTAAATTATCATTTCTACATTCTCAATCTCACCTTCACCCTCTACACTGCTTGAACACTATTGCACTGTTCTAAATCCTAACACAGCACTCCCAGCATGACTCTCTTTCACTGTAGTAATCATTTTACTGAATTGCAAGGCATACTGTCATGTGTCTAAGATCACAGTGTGAGTTAGTCTTCATTTCACAAAATTGTGGCAGAATATTTTGCTTAGTTGATGTGTTTAAAAATATGGGAATACATGTACTCATGGAGTGAGTCAGGCCTTAGGACACTTAGTGCTACAAAGTCCTATTTCAGCATGTGTGCCAGGCCTCTGAATGTCCAAATAGTCTCCATGCTGTGTAATAAAGATCCTGGGTGTGCTGTAGAAAGAGCACAGCAACTGTGTCTGTAGCATGTAGTAATCATTTCAGTGAATTCTAATTTCTACATTCTCAGTCTCACCTTCACCCGCTACACTGCTTGAACACCATTGCACTGTTCTAAACCCTGAAACAGCACTCCTAGCAAGAATCTCCCTCACTGTAGTAATCAGTTTACTGAATTGCAAGGCATACTGTCATGTGTCTAAGACCACAGTGTGAGTTAGTCTTCATTTCACAAAATTGTGGCAGAATATTTTGCTTAGTGGATGTGTTTAAAAATATGGGAATACATGTACTCATGGAGTGAGTCAGGCCTTAGGACATTTAGTGCTACAAAGTCCTATGCAGCATGTGTGCCAGGCCTCTGAATGCCCAAATAGTCTCCATGCTGTGTAATAAAGATTCTGGGTGTGCTGTAGAAATTGCATAGCAACTATCTCTGTAGCATGTGGTAATCATTTCAGTGAATTATCATTTCTACATTCTCAGTCTCACCTTCACCCTCTACACTGCTTGAACACTATTGCACTGTTCTAAACCCTAACACAGCACTCCCAGCATGACTCTCTTTCACTGTAGTAATCATTTTACTGAATTGCAAGGCATACTGTCATGTGTCTAAGATCACAGTGTGAGTTAGTCTACATTTCACAAAATTGTGGCAGAATATTTTGCTTAGTTGATGTGTTTAAAAATATGGGAATACATGTACTCATGGAGTGAGTCAGGCCTTAGGACACTTAGTGCTACAAAGTCCTATTTCAGCATGTGTGCCAGGCCTCTGAATGTCCAAATAGTCTCCATGCTGTGTAATAAAGATCCTGTTTGTGCTGTAGAAATTGCATAGCAACTGTCTCTTTAGCATGTTGTAATCATTTCAGTGAATTCTCATTTCTACATTCTCAATCTCACCTTCACCCTCTACACTGCTTGAACACTATTGCACTGTTCTAAACCCTAACACAGCACTCCCAGCATGACTCTCTTTCACTGTAGTAATCATTTTACTGAATTGCAAGGCATACTGTCATGTGTCTAAGATCACAGTGTGAGTTAGTCTTCATTTCACAAAATTGTGGCAGAATATTTTGCTTAGTTGATGTGTTTAAAAATATGGGAATACATGTACTCATGGAGTGAGTTAGGCCTTAGGACACTTAGTGCTACAAAGGCCTATTTCAGCATGTGTGCCAGGCCTCTGAATGTCCAAATAGTCTCCATGCTGTGTAATAAAGATCCTGTTTGTGCTGTAGAAATTGCATAGCAACTGTCTCTTTAGCATTTTGTAATCATTTCAGTGAATTCTCATTTCTACATTCTCAATCTCACCTTCACCCTCTACACTGCTTGAACACTATTGCACTGTTCTAAACCCTAACACAGCACTCCCAGCAAGAATATCCTTCACTGTAGTAATCAGTTTACTGAATTGCAAGGCATACTGTCATGTGTCTAAGACCACAGTGTGAGTTAGTCTTCATTTCACAAAATTGTGGCAGAATATTTTGCTTAGTTGATGTGTTTAAAAATATGGGAATACACGTACTCATGGAGTGAGTCAGGCCTTAGGACATTTAGTGCTACAAAGTCCTATGCAGCATGTGTGCCAGGCCTCTGAATGCCCAAATAGTCTCAATGCTGTGTAATAAAGATTCTGGGTGTGCTGTAGAAATTGCATAGCAACTGTCTCTGTAGCATGTGGTAATCATTTCAGTGAATTATCATTTCTACATTCTCAGTCTCACCTTCACCCTCTACACTGCTTGAACACCATTGCACTGTTCTAAACCCTGAAGCAGCACTCCCAGCAAGAATATCCTTCACTGTAGTAATCAGTTTACTGAATTGCAAGGCATACTGTCATGTGTCTAAGACCACAGTGTGAGTTAGTCTTCATTTCACAAAATTGTGGCAGAATATTTTGCTTAGTTGATGTGTTTAAACATATGGGAATACACGTACTCATGGAGTGAGTCAGGGCTTGGGACATTTAGTGCTACAAAGTCCTATTCAGCATGTGTGCCAGTCCTCTGAATGCCCAAATAGTCTCAATGCTGTGTAATAAAGATTCTGGGTGTGCTGTAGAAATTACATAGCAACTGTCTCTGTAGCATGTGGTAATCATTTCAGTGAATTATCATTTCTACATTCTCAGTCTCACCTTCACCCTCTACACTGCTTGAACACCATTGCACTGTTCTAAACCCTGAAGCAGCACTCCCAGCAAGACTCTCTTTCACTGTAGTAATCATTTTACTGGATTGCAAGGCATACTGTCACGTGTCTAAGATCACAGTGTGAGTTAGTCTTCATTTCACAAAATTGTGGCAGAATATTTTGCTTAGTTGATGTGTTTAAAAATATGGGAATACATGTACTCATGGAGTGAGTCAGGCCTTAGGACACTTAGTGCTACAAAGTCCTATTTCAGCATGTGTGACAGGCCTCTGAATGTCTAAATAGTCTCCATGCTGTGTAATAAAGATCCTGTTTGGGCTGTAGAAATTGCATAGCAACTGTCTCTTTAGCATGTTGTAATCATTTCAGTGAATTCTCATTTCTACATTCTCAATCTCACCTTCACCCTCTACACTGCTTGAACACTATTGACCTGTTCTAAACCCTAACACAGCACTCCCAGCATGACTCTCTTTCACTGTAGTAATCATTTTACTGAATTGCAAGGCATACTGTCATGTGTCTAAGATCACAGTGTGAGTTAGTCTTCATTTCACAAAATTGTGGCAGAATATTTTGCTTAGTTGATGTGTTTAAAAATATGGGAATACATGTACTCATGGAGGGAGTCATGCCTTAGGACACTTAGTGCTACAAAGTCCTATTTCAGCATGTGTGCCAGGCCTCTGAATGTCCAAATAGTCTCCATGCTGTGTAATAAAGATCCTGTTTGTGCTGTAGAAATTGCATAGCAACTGTCTCTTAATCATGTTGTAATCATTTCAGTGAATTCTCATTTCTACATTCTCAATCTCACCTTCACCCTCTACACTGCTTGAACACCATTGCACTGTTCTAAACCCTAACACAGCACTCCCAGCACGACTCTCTTTCACTGTAGTAATCGTTTTACTGAATTGAAAGGCATACTGTTATGTGTCTAAGATCTCAGTGTGAGTTAGTCTTCATTTCACAAAATTGAGGCAGAATATTTTGCTTAGTTGATGTGTTTAAAAATATGGGAATACATGTACTCATGGAGTGAGTCAGGCCTTAGGACATTTAGTGCTCCAAAGTCCTATGCAGCATGTGTGCCAGGCCTCTGAATGCCCAAATAGTCTCCATGCTGTGTAATAAAGATTCTGGGTGTGCTGTAGAAATTGCATAGCAACTGTCTCTGTAGCATGTGGTAATCATTTCAGTGAATTATCATTTCTACATTCTCAATCTCACCTTCACCCTCTACACTGCTTGAACACTATTGCACTGTTCTAAACCCTAACACAGCACTCCCAGCAAGATTCTCTTTCACTGTAGTAATCATTTTACTGAATTGCAAGGCATACTGTCATGTGTCTAAGATCACAGTATGAGTTAGTCTTCATTTCACAAAATTGTGGCAGAATATTTTGCTTAGTTGATGTGTTTAAAAATATGGGAATACATGTACTCATGGAGTGAGTCAGGCCTTAGGACACTTAGTGCTACAAAGTCCTATTTCAGCATGTGTGCCAGGCCTCTGAATGTCCAAATAGTCTCCATGCTGTGTAATAAAGATCCTGTTTGGGCTGTAGAAATTGCATAGCAACTGTCTCTTTAGCATGCTGTAATCATTTCAGTGAATTCTCATTTCTACATTCTCAATCTCACCTTCACCCTCTACACTGCTTGAACACTATTGCACTGTTCTAAACCCTAACACAGCACTCCCAGCATGACTCTCTTTCACTGTAGTAATCATTTTACTGAATTGCAAGGCATACTGTCATGTGTCTAAGATCACAGTGTGAATTAGTCTTCATTTCACAAAAGTGTGGCAGAATATTTTGCTTAGTTGATGTGTTTAAAAATACGGGAATACATGTACTCATGGAGTGAGTCATGACTTAGGACACTTAGTGCTACAAAGTCCTATTTCAGCATGTGTGCCAGGCCTCTGAATGTCCAAATAGTCTCCATGCTGTGTAATAAAGATCCTGTTTGTGCTGTAGAAATTGCATAGCAACTGTCTCTTAATCATGTTGTAATCATTTCAGTGAATTCTCATTTCTACATTCTCAATCTCACCTTCACCCTCTACACTGCTTGAACACCATTGCACTGTTCTAAACCCTAACACAGCACTCCCAGCACGACTCTCTTTCACTGTAGTAATCGTTTTACTGAATTGAAAGGCATACTGTTATGTGTCTAAGATCTCAGTGTGAGTTATTCGTCATTTCACAAAATTGAGGCAGAATATTTTGCTTAGTTGATGTGTTTAAAAATATGGGAATACATGTACTCATGGAGTGAGTCAGGCCTTAGGACATTTAGTGCTCCAAAGTCCTATGCAGCATGTGTGCCACGCCTCTGAATGCCCAAATAGTCTCCATGCTGTGTAATAAAGATTCTGGGTGTGCTGTAGAAATTGCATAGCAACTGTCTCTGTAGCATGTGGTAATCATTTCAGTAAATTATCATTTCTACATTCTCAATCTCACCTTCACCCTCTACACTGCTTGAACACTATTGCACTGTTCTAAACCCTAACACAGCACTCCCAGCAAGATTCTCTTTCACTGTAGTAATCATTTTACTGAATTGCAAGGCATACTGTCATGTGTCTAAGATCACAGTGTGAGTTAGTCTTCATTTCACAAAATTGTGGCAGAATATTTTGCTTAGTTCATGTGTTTAAAAATATGGGAATACATGTACTCATGGAGTGAGTCAGGCCTTAGGACACTTAGTGCTACAAAGTCCTATTTCAGCATGTGTGCCAGGCCTCTGAATGTCCAAATAGTCTCCATGCTGTGTAATAAAGATCCTGGGTGTGCTGTAGAAAGAGCACAGCAACTGTCTCTGTAGCATGTAGTAATCATTTCAGTGAATTCTAATTTCTACATTCTCAGTCTCACCTTCACCCGCTACACTGCTTGAACACCATTGCACTGTTCTAAACCCTGAAACAGCACTCCTAGCAAGAATCTCCTTCACTGTAGTAATCAGTTTACTGAATTGCAAGGCATAATGTCATGTGTCTAAGACCACAGTGTGAGTTAGTCTTCATTTCACAAAATTGTGGCAGAATATTTTGCTTAGTGGATGTGTTTAAAAATATGGGAATACATGTACTCATGGAGTGAGTCAGGCCTTAGGACATTTAGTGCTACAAAGTCCTATGCAGCATGTGTGCCAGGCCTCTGAATGCCCAACTAGTCTCCATGCTGTGTAATAAAGATTCTGGGTGTGCTGTAGAAATTGCATAGCAACTGTCTCTGTAGCATGTGGTAATCATTTCAGTGAATTATCATTTCTACATTCTCAGTCTCACCTTCACCCTCTACACTGCTTGAACACTATTGCACTGTTCTAAACCCTAACACAGCACTCCCAGCATGACTCTCTTTCACTGTAGTAATCATTTTACTGAATTGCAAGGCATACTGTCATGTGTCTAAGATCACAGTGTGAGTTAGTCTACATTTCACAAAATTGTGGCTGAATATTTTGCTTAGTTGATGTGTTTAAAAATATGGGAATACATGTACTCATGGAGTGAGTCAGGCCTTAGGACACTTAGTGCTACATAGTCCTATTTCAGCATGTGTGCCAGGCCTCTGAATGTCCAAATAGTCTCCATGCTGTGTAATAAAGATCCTGTTTGTGCTGTAGAAATTGCATAGCAACTGTCTCTTTAGCATGTTGTAATCATTTCAGTGAATTCTCATTTCTACATTCTCAATCTCACCTTCACCCTCTACAATGCTTGAACACTATTGCACTGTTCTAAATCCTAACACAGCACTCCCAGCATGACTCTCTTTCACTGTAGTAATCATTTTACTGAATTGCAAGGCATATTGTCATGTGTCTAAGATCACAGTGTGAGTTAGTCTTCATTTCACAAAATTGTGGCAGAATATTTTGCTTAGTTGATGTGTTTAAAAATAAGGGAATACATGTACTCATGGAGTGAGTCAGGCCTTAGGACACTTAGTGCTACAAAGTCCTATTTCAGCATGTGTGCCAGGCCTCTGAATGTCCAAATAGTCTCCTTGCTGTGTAATAAAGATCCTGTTTGTGCTGTAGAAATTGCATAGCAACTGTCTCTTAATCATGTTGTAATCATTTCAGTGAATTCTCATTTCTACATTCTCAATCTCACCTTCACCTTCTACACTGCTTGAACACCATTGCACTGTTCTAAACCCTAACACAGCACTCCCAGCACGACTCTCTTTCACTGTAGTAATCATTTTACTGAATTGAAAGGCATACTGTTATGTGTCTAAGATCTCAGTGTTAGTCTTCATTTCACAAAATTGAGGCAGAATATGTTGCTTAGTTGATGTGTTTAAAAATATGGGAATACATGTACTCATGGAGTGAGTCAGGCCTTAGGACATTTAGTGCTACAAAGTCCTATGCAGCATGTGTGCCAGGCCTCTGAATGCCCAAATAGTCTCCATGCTGTGTAATAAAGATACTGGGTGTGCTGTAGAAATTGCATAGCAACTGTCTCTGTAGCATGTGGTAATCATTTCAGTGAATTATCATTTCTACATTCTCAATCTCACCTTCACCCTCTACACTGCTTGAACACTATTGCACTGTTCTAAACCCTAACACAGCACTCCCAGCAAGATTCTCTTTCACTGTAGTAATCATTTTACTGATTTGCAAGGCATACTGTCATGTGTCTAAGATCACAGTGTGAGTTAGTCTTCATTTCACAAAATTGTGGCAGAATATTTTGCTTAGTTCATGTGTTTAAAAATATGGGAATACATGTACTCATGGAGTGAGTCAGGCCTTAGGACACTTAGTGCTACAAAGTCCTATTTCAGCATGTGTGCCAGGCCTCTGAATGTCCAAATAGTCTCCATGCTGTGTAATAAAGATCCTGGGTGTGCTGTAGAAAGAGCACAGCAACTGTCTCTGTAGCATGTAGTAATCATTTCAGTGAATTCTAATTTCTACATTCTCAGTCTCACCTTCACCCGCTACACTGCTTGAACACCATTGCACTGTTCTAAACCCTGAAACAGCACTCCTAGCAAGAATCTCCTTCACTGTAGTAATCAGTTTACTGAATTGCAAGGCATACTGTCATGTGTCTAAGACCACAGTGTGAGTTAGTCTTCATTTCACAAAATTGTGGCAGAATATTTTGCTTAGTGGATGTGTTTAAAAATATGGGAATACATGTACTCATGGAGTGAGTCAGGCCTTAGGACATTTAGTGCTACAAAGTCCTATGCAGCATGTGTGCCAGGCCTCTGAATGCCCAACTAGTCTCCATGCTGTGTAATAAAGATTCTGGGTGTGCTGTAGAAATTGCATAGCAACTGTCTCTGTAGCATGTGGTAATCATTTCAGTGAATTATCATTTCTACATTCTCAGTCTCACCTTCACCCTCTACACTGCTTGAACACTATTGCACTGTTCTAAACCCTAACACAGCACTCCCAGCATGACTCTCTTTCACTGTAGTAATCATTTTACTGAATTGCAAGGCATACTGTCATGTGTCTAAGATCACAGTGTGAGTTAGTCTACATTTCACAAAATTGTGGCAGAATATTTTGCTTAGTTGATGTGTTTAAAAATATGGGAATACATGTACTCATGGAGTGAGTCAGGCCTTAGGACACTTAGTGCTACAAAGTCCTATTTCAGCATGTGTGCCAGGCCTCTGAATGTCCAAATAGTCTCCATGCTGTGTAATAAAGATCCTGTTTGTGCTGTAGAAATTGCATAGCAACTGTCTCTTAATCATGTTGTAATCATTTCAGTGAATTCTCATTTCTACATTCTCAGTCTCACCTTCAACCTCTACACTGCTTGAACACTATTGCACTGTTCTAAACCCTAACACAGCACTCCCAGCATGACTCTCTTTCACTGTAGTAATCATTTTACTGAATTGCAAGGCATACTGTCATGTGTCTAAGATCACAGTGTGAGTTAGTCTTCATTACACAAAATTGTGGCAGAATATTTTGCTTAGTTGATGTGTTTAAAAATAAGGGAATACATGTACTCATGGAGTGAGTCAGGCCTTAGGACACTTAGTGCTACAAAGTCCTATTTCAGCATGTTTGCCAGGCCTCTGAATGTCCAAATAGTCGCCATGCTGTGTAATAAAGATCCTGTTTGTGCTGTAGAAATTGCATAGCAACTGTCTCTTAATCATGTTGTAATCATTTCAGTGAATTCTCATTTCTACATACTGAATCTCACCTTCACCTTCTACACTGCTTGAACACCATTGCACTGTTCTAAACCCTAACACAGCACTCCCAGCACGACTCTCTTTCACTGTAGTAATCATTTTACTGAATTGAAAGGCATACTGTTATGTGTCTAAGATCTCAGTGTGAGTTAGTCTTCATTTCACAAAATTGTGGCAGAATATTTTGCTTAGTTGATGTGTTTAAAAATATGGGAATACATGTACTCATGGAGTGAGTCAGGCCTTAGGACACTTAGTGCTACAAAGTCCTATTTCAGCATGTGTGCCAGGCCTCTGAATGTCCAAATAGTCTCCATGCTGTGTAATAAAGATCCTGGGTGTGCTGTAGAAATTGCATAGCAACTGTCTCTGAGGCATGTGGTAATCATTTCAGTGAATTATCATTTCTACATTCTCAGTCTCACCTTCACCCTCTACACTGCTTGAACACCATTGCACTGTTCTAACCCCTAACACAGCACTCCCAGCATGTTCTCTTTCACTGTAGTAATCATTTTACTGAATTGCAAGGCATACTGTCATGTGTCTAAGATCTCAGTGTGAGTTAGTCTTCATTTCACAAAATTGTGGCAGAATATTTTGCTTAGTTGATGTGTTTAAAAATAAGGGAATACATGTACTCATGGAGTGAGTCAGGCCTTAGGACATTTAGTGCTCCAAAGTCCTATGCAGCATGTGTGCCAGGCCTCTGAATGCCCAAATAGTCTCCATGCTGTGTAATAAAGATTCTGGGTGTGCTGTAGAAATTGCATAGCAACTGTCTCTGTAGCATGTGGTAATCATTTCAGTGAATTATCATTTCTACATTCTCAATCTCACCTTCACCCTCTACACTGCTTGAACACTATTGCACTGTTCTAACCCCTAACACAGCACTCCCAGCAAGATTCTCTTTCACTGTAGTAATCATTTTACTGAATTGCAAGGCATACTGTCATGTGTCTAAGATCACAGTGTGAGTTAGTCTTCATTTCACAAAATTGTGGCAGAATATTTTGCTTAGTTGATGTGTTTAAAAATATGGGAATACATGTACTCATGGAGTGAGTCAGGCCTTAGGACACTTAGTGCTACAAAGTCCTATTTCAGCATGTGTGCCAGGCCTCTGAATGTCCAAATAGTCTCCATGCTGTGTAATAAAGATCCTGGGTGTGCTGTAGAAAGAGCACAGCAACTGTCTCTGTAGCATGTAGTAATCATTTCAGTGAATTATAATTTCTACATTCTCAGTCTCACCTTCACCCGCTACACTGCTTGAACACCATTGCACTGTTCTAAACCCTGAAACAGCACTCCTAGCAAGAATCTCCTTCACTGTAGTAATCAGTTTACTGAATTGCAAGGCATACTGTCATGTGTCTAAGACCACAGTGTGAGTTAGTCTTCATTTCACAAAATTGTGGCAGAATATTTTGCTTAGTGGATGTGTTTAAAAATATGGGAATACATGTACTCATGGAGTGAGTCAGGCCTTAGGACATTTAGTGCTACAAAGTCCTATGCAGCATGTGTGCCAGGCCTCTGAATGTCCAAATAGTCTCCATGCTGTGTAATAAAGATCCTGTTTGTGCTGTAGAAATTGCATAGCAACTGTCTCTTTAGCATGTTGTAATCATTTCAGTGAATTCTCATTTCTACATTCGCAATCTCACCTTCACCCTCTACACTGCTTGAACACTATTGCACTGTTCTAAACCCTAACACAGCACTCCCAGCATGACTCTCTTTCACTGTAGTAATCATTTTACTGAATTGCAAGGCATACTGTCATGTGTCTAAGATCACAGTGTGAGTTAGTCTTCATTTCACAAAATTGTGGCAGAATATTTTGCTTAGTTGATATGTTTAAAAATATGGGAATACATGTACTCATGGAGTGAGTCAGGCCTTAGGACACTTAGTGCTACAAAGTCCTATTTCAGCATGTGTGCCAGGCCTCTGAATGTCCAAAGAGTCTCCATGCTGTGTAATAAAGATCCTGTTTGTGCTGTAGAAATTGCATAGCAACTGTCTCTTTAGCATGTTGTAATCATTTCAGTGAATTCTCATTTCTACATTCGCAATCTCACCTTCACCCTCTACACTGCTTGAACACTATTGCACTGTTCTAAACCCTAACACAGCACTCCCAGCACGACTCTCTTTCACTGTAGTAATCATTTTACTGAATTGAAAGGCATACTGTTATGTGTCTAAGATCTCAGTGTGAGTTAGTCTTCATTTCACAAAATTGAGGCAGAATATTTTGCTTAGTTGATGTGTTTAAAAATATGGGAATACATGTACTCATGGAGTGAGTTAGGCCTTAGGACATTTAGTGCTACAAAGTCCTATGCAGCATGTGTGCCAGGCCTCTGAATGCCCAAATAGTCTCCATGCTGTGTAATAAAGATACTGGGTGTGCTGTAGAAATTGCATAGCAACTGTCTCTGTAGCATGTGGTAATCATTTCAGTGAATTATCATTTCTACATTCTCAGTCTCACCTTCACCCTCTACACTGCTTGAACACTATTGCACTGTTCTAAACCCTAACACAGCACTCCCAGCATGACTCTCTTTCACTGTAGTAATCATTTTACTGAATTGCAAGGCATACTGTCATGTGTCTAAGATCACAGTGTGAGTTAGTCTTCATTACACAAAATTGTGGCAGAATATTTTGCTTAGTTGATGTGTTTAAAAATAAGGGAATACATGTACTCATGGAGTGAGTCAAGCCTTAGGACACTTAGTGCTACAAAGTCCTATTTCAGTTTGTGTGCCAGGCCTCTGAATGTCCAAATAGTCTCCATGCTGTGTAATAAAGATCCTGTTTGTGCTGTAGAAATTGCATAGCAACTGTCTCTTAATCATGTTGTAATCATTTCAGTGAATTCTCATTTCTACATTCTCAATCTCACCTTCACCTTCTACACTGCTTGAACACCATTGCACTGTTCTAAACCCTAACACAGCACTCCCAGCATGACTCTCTTTCACTGTAGTAATCATTTTACTGAATTGCAAGGCATACTGTCATGTGTCTAAGATCACAGTGTGAGTTAGTCTACATTTCACAAAATTGTGGCAGAATATTTTGCTTAGTTGATGTGTTTAAAAATATGGGAATACATGTACTCATGGAGTGAGTCAGGCCTTAGGACACTTAGTGCTACAAAGTCCTATTTCAGTTTGTGTGCCAGGCCTGTGAATGTCCAAATAGTCTCCATGCTGTGTAATAAAGATCCTGTTTGTGCTGTAGAAATTGCATAGCAACTGTCTCTTAATCATGTTGTAATCATTTCAGTGAATTCTCATTTCTACATTCTCAATCTCACCTTCACCTTCTACACTGCTTGAACACCATTGCACTGTTCTAAACCCTAACACAGCACTCCCAGCATGACTCTCTTTCACTGTAGTAATCATTTTACTGAATTGCAAGGCATACTGTCATGTGTCTAAGATCACAGTGTGAGTTAGTCTACATTTCACAAAATTGTGGCAGAATATTTTGCTTAGTTGATGTGTTTAAAAATATGGGAATACATGTACTCATGGAGTGAGTCAGGCCTTAGGACACTTAGTGCTACAAAGTCCTATTTCAGCATGTGTGCCAGGCCTCTGAATGTCCAAATAGTCTCCATGCTGTGTAATAAAGATACTGGGTGTGCTGTAGAAATTGCATAGCAACTGTCTCTGTAGCATGTGATAATCATTTCAGTGAATTATCATTTCTACATTCTCAATCTCACCTTCACCTTCTACACTACTTGAACACCATTGCACTGTTCTAAACCCTAACACAGCACTCCCAGCACGACTCTCTTTCACTGTAGTAATCATTTTACTGAATTGAAAGGCGTACTGTTATGTGTCTAAGATCTCAGTGTGAGTTAGTCTTCATTTCACAAAATTGAGGCAGAATATTTTGCTTAGTTGATGTGTTTAAAAATATGGGAATACATGTACTCATGGAGTGAGTCAGGCCTTAGGACACTTAGTACTACAAAGTCCTATTTCAGTTTGTGTGCCAGGCCTGTGAATGTCCAAATAGTCTCCATGCTGTGTAATAAAGATCCTGTTTGTGCTGTAGAAATTGCATAGCAACTGTCTCTTAATCATGTTGTAATCATTTCAGTGAATTCTCATTTCTACATTCTCAATCTCACCTTCACCTTCTACACTGCTTGAACACCATTGCACTGTTCTAAACCCTAACACAGCACTCCCAGCATGACTCTCTTTCACTGTAGTAATCATTTTACTGAATTGCAAGGCATACTGTCATGTGTCTAAGATCACAGTGTGAGTTAGTCTACATTTCACAAAATTGTGGCAGAATATTTTGCTTAGTTGATGTGTTTAAAAATATGGGAATACATGTACTCATGGAGTGAGTTAGGCCTTAGGACATTTAGTGCTACAAAGTCCTATGCAGCATGTGTGCCAGGCCTCTGAATGCCCAAATAGTCTCCATGCTGTGTAATAAAGATACTGGGTGTGCTGTAGAAATTGCATAGCAACTGTCTCTGTAGCATGTGGTAATCATTTCAGTGAATTATCATTTCTACATTCTCAGTCTCACCTTCACCCTCTACACTGCTTGAACACTATTGCACTGTTCTAAACCCTAACACAGCACTCCCAGCATGACTCTCTTTCACTGTAGTAATCATTTTACTGAATTGCAAGGCATACTGTCATGTGTCTAAGATCACAGTGTGAGTTAGTCTTCATTACACAGAATTGTGGCAGAATATTTTGCTTAGTTGATGTGTTTAAAAATAAGGGAATACATGTACTCATGGAGTGAGTCAAGCCTTAGGACACTTAGTGCTACAAAGTCCTATTTCAGTTTGTGTGCCAGGCCTCTGAATGTCCAAATAGTCTCCATGCTGTGTAATAAAGATCCTGTTTGTGCTGTAGAAATTGCATAGCAACTGTCTCTTAATCATGTTGTAATCATTTCAGTGAATTCTCATTTCTACATTCTCAATCTCACCTTCACCTTCTACACTGCTTGAACACCATTGCACTGTTCTAAACCCTAACACAGCACTCCCAGCATGACTCTCTTTCACTGTAGTAATCATTTTACTGAATTGCAAGGCATACTGTCATGTGTCTAAGATCACAGTGTGAGTTAGTCTACATTTCACAAAATTGTGGCAGAATATTTTGCTTAGTTGATGTGTTTAAAAATATGGGAATACATGTACTCATGGAGTGAGTTAGGCCTTAGGACACTTAGTGCTACAAAGTCCTATTTCAGCATGTGTGCCAGGCCTCTGAATGTCCAAATAGTCTCCATGCTGTGTAATAAAGATCCTGGGTGTGCTGTAGAAAGAGCACAGCAACTGTCTCTGTAGCATGTAGTAATCATTTCAGTGAATTATAATTTCTACATTCTCAGTCTCACCTTCACCCGCTACACTGCTTGAACACCATTGCACTATTCTAAACCCTGAAACAGCACTCCTAGCAAGAATCTCCTTCACTGTAGTAATCAGTTTACTGAATTGCAAGGCATACTGTCATGTGTCTAAGACCACAGTGTGAGTTAGTCTTCATTTCACAAAATTGTGGCAGAATATTTTGCTTAGTGGATGTGTTTAAAAATATGGGAATACATGTACTCATGGAGTGAGTCAGGCCTTAGGACATTTAGTGCTACAAAGTCCTATGCAGCATGTGTGCCAGGCCTCTGAATGTCCAAATAGTCTCCATGCTGTGTAATAAAGATCCTGTTTGTGCTGTAGAAATTGCATAGCAACTGTCTCTTTAGCATGTTGTAATCATTTCAGTGAATTCTCATTTCTACATTCGCAATCTCACCTTCACCCTCTACACTGCTTGAACACTATTGCACTGTTCTAAACCCTAACACAGCACTCCCAGCATGACTCTCTTTCACTGTAGTAATCATTTTACTGAATTGCAAGGCATACTGTCATGTGTCTAAGATCACAGTGTGAGTTAGTCTTCATTTCACAAAATTGTGGCAGAATATTTTGCTTAGTTGATATGTTTAAAAATATGGGAATACATGTACTCATGGAGTGAGTCAGGCCTTAGGACACTTAGTGCTACAAAGTCCTATTTCAGCATGTGTGCCAGGCCTCTGAATGTCCAAAGAGTCTCCATGCTGTGTAATAAAGATCCTGTTTGTGCTGTAGAAATTGCATAGCAACTGTCTCTTTAGCATGTTGTAATCATTTCAGTGAATTCTCATTTCTACATTCGCAATCTCACCTTCACCCTCTACACTGCTTGAACACTATTGCACTGTTCTAAACCCTAACACAGCACTCCCAGCACGACTCTCTTTCACTGTAGTAATCATTTTACTGAATTGAAAGGCATACTGTTATGTGTCTAAGATCTCAGTGTGAGTTAGTCTTCATTTCACAAAATTGAGGCAGAATATTTTGCTTAGTTGATGTGTTTAAAAATATGGGAATACATGTACTCATGGAGTGAGTTAGGCCTTAGGACATTTAGTGCTACAAAGTCCTATGCAGCATGTGTGCCAGGCCTCTGAATGCCCAAATAGTCTCCATGCTGTGTAATAAAGATACTGGGTGTGCTGTAGAAATTGCATAGCAACTGTCTCTGTAGCATGTGGTAATCATTTCAGTGAATTATCATTTCTACATTCTCAGTCTCACCTTCACCCTCTACACTGCTTGAACACTATTGCACTGTTCTAAACCCTAACACAGCACTCCCAGCATGACTCTCTTTCACTGTAGTAATCATTTTACTGAATTGCAAGGCATACTGTCATGTGTCTAAGATCACAGTGTGAGTTAGTCTTCATTACACAAAATTGTGGCAGAATATTTTGCTTAGTTGATGTGTTTAAAAATAAGGGAATACATGTACTCATGGAGTGAGTCAAGCCTTAGGACACTTAGTGCTACAAAGTCCTATTTCAGTTTGTGTGCCAGGCCTCTGAATGTCCAAATAGTCTCCATGCTGTGTAATAAAGATCCTGTTTGTGCTGTAGAAATTGCATAGCAACTGTCTCTTAATCATGTTGTAATCATTTCAGTGAATTCTCATTTCTACATTCTCAATCTCACCTTCACCTTCTACACTGCTTGAACACCATTGCACTGTTCTAAACCCTAACACAGCACTCCCAGCATGACTCTCTTTCACTGTAGTAATCATTTTACTGAATTGCAAGGCATACTGTCATGTGTCTAAGATCACAGTGTGAGTTAGTCTACATTTCACAAAATTGTGGCAGAATATTTTGCTTAGTTGATGTGTTTAAAAATATGGGAATACATGTACTCATGGAGTGAGTCAGGCCTTAGGACACTTAGTGCTACAAAGTCCTATTTCAGTTTGTGTGCCAGGCCTGTGAATGTCCAAATAGTCTCCATGCTGTGTAATAAAGATCCTGTTTGTGCTGTAGAAATTGCATAGCAACTGTCTCTTAATCATGTTGTAATCATTTCAGTGAATTCTCATTTCTACATTCTCAATCTCACCTTCACCTTCTACACTGCTTGAACACCATTGCACTGTTCTAAACCCTAACACAGCACTCCCAGCATGACTCTCTTTCACTGTAGTAATCATTTTACTGAATTGCAAGGCATACTGTCATGTGTCTAAGATCACAGTGTGAGTTAGTCTACATTTCACAAAATTGTGGCAGAATATTTTGCTTAGTTGATGTGTTTAAAAATATGGGAATACATGTACTCATGGAGTGAGTCAGGCCTTAGGACACTTAGTGCTACAAAGTCCTATTTCAGCATGTGTGCCAGGCCTCTGAATGTCCAAATAGTCTCCATGCTGTGTAATAAAGATACTGGGTGTGCTGTAGAAATTGCATAGCAACTGTCTCTGTAGCATGTGATAATCATTTCAGTGAATTATCATTTCTACATTCTCAATCTCACCTTCACCTTCTACACTACTTGAACACCATTGCACTGTTCTAAACCCTAACACAGCACTCCCAGCACGACTCTCTTTCACTGTAGTAATCATTTTACTGAATTGAAAGGCGTACTGTTATGTGTCTAAGATCTCAGTGTGAGTTAGTCTTCATTTCACAAAATTGAGGCAGAATATTTTGCTTAGTTGATGTGTTTAAAAATATGGGAATACATGTACTCATGGAGTGAGTCAGGCCTTAGGACACTTAGTACTACAAAGTCCTATTTCAGTTTGTGTGCCAGGCCTGTGAATGTCCAAATAGTCTCCATGCTGTGTAATAAAGATCCTGTTTGTGCTGTAGAAATTGCATAGCAACTGTCTCTTAATCATGTTGTAATCATTTCAGTGAATTCTCATTTCTACATTCTCAATCTCACCTTCACCTTCTACACTGCTTGAACACCATTGCACTGTTCTAAACCCTAACACAGCACTCCCAGCATGACTCTCTTTCACTGTAGTAATCATTTTACTGAATTGCAAGGCATACTGTCATGTGTCTAAGATCACAGTGTGAGTTAGTCTACATTTCACAAAATTGTGGCAGAATATTTTGCTTAGTTGATGTGTTTAAAAATATGGGAATACATGTACTCATGGAGTGAGTTAGGCCTTAGGACATTTAGTGCTACAAAGTCCTATGCAGCATGTGTGCCAGGCCTCTGAATGCCCAAATAGTCTCCATGCTGTGTAATAAAGATACTGGGTGTGCTGTAGAAATTGCATAGCAACTGTCTCTGTAGCATGTGGTAATCATTTCAGTGAATTATCATTTCTACATTCTCAGTCTCACCTTCACCCTCTACACTGCTTGAACACTATTGCACTGTTCTAAACCCTAACACAGCACTCCCAGCATGACTCTCTTTCACTGTAGTAATCATTTTACTGAATTGCAAGGCATACTGTCATGTGTCTAAGATCACAGTGTGAGTTAGTCTTCATTACACAGAATTGTGGCAGAATATTTTGCTTAGTTGATGTGTTTAAAAATAAGGGAATACATGTACTCATGGAGTGAGTCAAGCCTTAGGACACTTAGTGCTACAAAGTCCTATTTCAGTTTGTGTGCCAGGCCTCTGAATGTCCAAATAGTCTCCATGCTGTGTAATAAAGATCCTGTTTGTGCTGTAGAAATTGCATAGCAACTGTCTCTTAATCATGTTGTAATCATTTCAGTGAATTCTCATTTCTACATTCTCAATCTCACCTTCACCTTCTACACTGCTTGAACACCATTGCACTGTTCTAAACCCTAACACAGCACTCCCAGCATGACTCTCTTTCACTGTAGTAATCATTTTACTGAATTGCAAGGCATACTGTCATGTGTCTAAGATCACAGTGTGAGTTAGTCTACATTTCACAAAATTGTGGCAGAATATTTTGCTTAGTTGATGTGTTTAAAAATATGGGAATACATGTACTCATGGAGTGAGTCAGGCCTTAGGACACTTAGTGCTACAAAGTCCTATTTCAGTTTGTGTGCCAGGCCTGTGAATGTCCAAATAGTCTCCATGCTGTGTAATAAAGATCCTGTTTGTGCTGTAGAAATTGCATAGCAACTGTCTCTTAATCATGTTGTAATCATTTCAGTGAATTCTCATTTCTACATTCTCAATCTCACCTTCACCTTCTACACTGCTTGAACACCATTGCACTGTTCTAAACCCTAACACAGCACTCCCAGCATGACTCTCTTTCACTGTAGTAATCATTTTACTGAATTGCAAGGCATACTGTCATGTGTCTAAGATCACAGTGTGAGTTAGTCTACATTTCACAAAATTGTGGCAGAATATTTTGCTTAGTTGATGTGTTTAAAAATATGGGAATACATGTACTCATGGAGTGAGTCAGGCCTTAGGACACTTAGTGCTACAAAGTCCTATTTCAGCATGTGTGCCAGGCCTCTGAATGTCCAAATAGTCTCCATGCTGTGTAATAAAGATACTGGGTGTGCTGTAGAAATTGCATAGCAACTGTCTCTGTAGCATGTGGTAATCATTTCAGTGAATTATCATTTCTACATTCTCAATCTCACCTTCACCTTCTACACTACTTGAACACCATTGCACTGTTCTAAACCCTAACACAGCACTCCCAGCACGACTCTCTTTCACTGTAGTAATCATTTTACTGAATTGAAAGGCGTACTGTTATGTGTCTAAGATCTCAGTGTGAGTTAGTCTTCATTTCACAAAATTGAGGCAGAATATTTTGCTTAGTTGATGTGTTTAAAAATATGGGAATACATGTACTCATGGAGTGAGTCAGGCCTTAGGACACTTAGTACTACAAAGTCCTATTTCAGTTTGTGTGCCAGGCCTGTGAATGTCCAAATAGTCTCCATGCTGTGTAATAAAGATCCTGTTTGTGCTGTAGAAATTGAATAGCAACTGTCTCTTAATCATGTTGTAATCATTTCAGTGAATTCTCATTTCTACATTCTCAATCTCACCTTCACCTTCTACACTGCTTGAACACTATTGCACTGTTCTAAACCCTAACACAGCACTCCCAGCATGACTCTCTTTCACTGTAGTAATCATTTTACTGAATTGCAAGGCATACTGTCATGTGTCTAAGATCACAGTGTGAGTTAGTCTACATTTCACAAAATTGTGGCAGAATATTTTGCTTAGTTGATGTGTTTAAAAATAAGGGAATACATGTACTCATGGAGTGAGTCAGGCCTTAGGACACTTAGTGCTACAAAGTCCTATTTCAGCATGTGTGCCAGGCCTCTGAATGTCCAAATAGTCTCCATGCTGTGTAATAAAGATCCTGTTTGTGCTGTAGAAATTGCATAGCAACTGTCTCTTAATCATGTTGTAATCATTTCAGTGAATTCTCATTTCTACATTCTCAATCTCACCTTCACCTTCTACACTACTTGAACACCATTGCACTGTTCTAAACCCTAACACAGCACTCCCAGCACGACTCTCTTTCACTGTAGTAATCATTTTACTGAATTGAAAGGCATACTGTCATGTGTCTAAGATCTCAGTGTGAGTTAGTCTTCATTTCACAAAATTGAGGCAGAATATTTTGCTTAGTTGATGTGTTTAAAAATATGGGAATACATGTACTCATGGAGTGAGTCAGGCCTTAGGACATTTAGTGCTACAAAGTCCTATGCAGCATGTGTGCCAGGCCTCTGAATGCCCAAATAGTCTCCATGCTGTGTAATAAAGATACTGGGTGTGCTGTAGAAATTGCATAGCAACTGTCTCTGTAGCATGTGGTAATCATTTCAATGAATTATCATTTCTACATTCTCAATCTCACCTTCACCTTCTACACTACTTGAACACCATTGCACTGTTCTAAACCCTAACACAGCACTCCCAGCACGACTCTCTTTCACTGTAGTAATCATTTTACTGAATTGAAAGGCGTACTGTTATGTGTCTAAGATCTCAGTGTGAGTTAGTCTTCATTTCACAAAATTGAGGCAGAATATTTTGCTTAGTTGATGTGTTTAAAAATATGGGAATACATGTACTCATGGAGTGAGTCAGGCCTTCGGACATTTAGTGCTACAAAGTCCTATGCAGCATGTGTGCCAGGCCTCTGAATGCCCAAATAGTCTCCATGCTGTGTAATAAAGATACTGGTGTGCTGTAGAAATTGCATAGCAACTGTCTCTTTAGCATGTTGTAATCATTTCAGTGAATTCTCATTTCTACATTCTCAATCTCACCTTCACCCTCTACACTGCTTGAACACCATTGCACTGTTCTAAACCCTAACACAGCACTCCCAGCATGACTCTCTTTCACTGTAGTAATCATTTTACTGAATTGCAAGGCATACTGTCATGTGTCTAAGATCACAGTGTGAGTTAGTCTACATTTCACAAAATTGTGGCAGAATATTTTGCTTAGTTGATGTGTTTAAAAATATGGGAATACATGTACTCATGGAGTGAGTCAGGCCTTAGGGCACTTAGTGCTACAAAGTCCTATTTCAGTTTGTGTGCCAGGCCTGTGAATGTCCAAATAGTCTCCATGCTGTGTAATAAAGATCCTGTTTGTCCTGTAGAAATTGCATAGCAACTGTCTCTTAATCATGTTGTAATCATTTCAGTGAATTCTCATTTCTACATTCTCAATCTCACCTTCACCTTCTACACTGCTTGAACACCATTGCACTGTTCTAAACCCTAACACAGCACTCCCAGCATGACTCTCTTTCACTGTAGTAATCATTTTACTGAATTGCAAGGCATACTGTCATGTGTCTAAGATCACAGTGTGAGTTAGTCTACATTTCACAAAATTGTGGCAGAATATTTTGCTTAGTTGATGTGTTTAAAAATATGGGAATACATGTACTCATGGAGTGAGTCAGGCCTTAGGACACTTAGTGCTACAAAGTCCTATTTCAGCATGTGTGCCAGGCCTCTGAATGTCCAAATAGTCTCCATGCTGTGTAATAAAGATCCTGTTTGCGCCGTAGAAATTGCATAGCAACTGTCTCTTTAGCATGTTGTAATCATTTCAGTGAATTCTCATTTCTACATTCTCAATCTCACCTTCACCCTCTACACTGCTTGAACACTATTGCACTGTTCTAAACCCTAACACAGCACTCCCAGCATGACTCTCTTTCACTGTAGTAATCATTTTACTGAATTGCAAGGCATACTGTCATGTGTCTAAGATCACAGTGTGAGTTAGTCTTCATTTCACAAAATTGTGGCAGAATATTTTGCTTAGTTGATGTGTTTAAAAATAAGGGAATACATGTACTCATGGAGTGAGTCAGGCCTTAGGACACTTAGTGCTACAAAGTCCTATTTCAGCATGTGTGCCAGGCCTCTGAATGTCCAAATAGTCTCCATGCTGTGTAATAAAGATCCTGTTTGCGCCGTAGAAATTGCATAGCAACTGTCTCTTTAGCATGTTGTAATCATTTCAGTGAATTCTCATTTCTACATTCTCAATCTCACCTTCACCCTCTACACTGCTTGAACACTATTGCACTGTTCTAAACCCTAACACAGCACTCCCAGCATGACTCTCTTTCACTGTAGTAATCATTTTACTGAATTGCAAGGCATACTGTCATGTGTCTAAGATCACAGTGTGAGTTAGTCTTCATTTCACAAAATTGTGGCAGAATATTTTGCTTAGTTGATGTGTTTAAAAATAAGGGAATACATGTACTCATGGAGTGAGTCAGGCCTTAGGACACTTAGTGCTACAAAGTCCTATTTCAGCATGTGTGCCAGGCCTCTGAATGTCCAAATAGTCTCCATGCTGTGTAATAAAGATCCTGTTTGTGCTGTAGAAATTGCATAGCAACTGTCTCTGTAGCATGTGGTAATCATTTCAGTGAATTATCATTTCTACATTCTCAGTCTCACCTTCACCCTCTACACTGCTTGAACACTATTGCACTGTTCTAAACCCTAACACAGCACTCCCAGCATGACTCTCTTTCACTGTAGTAATCATTTTACTGAATTGCAAGGCATACTGTCATGTGTCTAAGATCACAGTGTGAGTTAGTCTTCATTACACAAAATTGTGGCAGAATATTTTGCTTAGTTGATGTGTTTAAAAATAAGGGAATACATGTACTCATGGAGTGAGTCAAGCCTTAGGACACTTAGTGCTACAAAGTCCTATTTCAGTTTGTGTGCCAGGCCTCTGAATGTCCAAATAGTCTCCATGCTGTGTAATAAAGATCCTGTTTGTGCTGTAGAAATTGCATAGCAACTGTCTCTTAATCATGTTGTAATCATTTCAGTGAATTCTCATTTCTACATTCTCAATCTCACCTTCACCTTCTACACTGCTTGAACACCATTGCACTGTTCTAAACCCTAACACAGCACTCCCAGCATGACTCTCTTTCACTGTAGTAATCATTTTACTGAATTGCAAGGCATACTGTCATGTGTCTAAGATCACAGTGTGAGTTAGTCTACATTTCACAAAATTGTGGCAGAATATTTTGCTTAGTTGATGTGTTTAAAAATATGGGAATACATGTACTCATGGAGTGAGTCAGGCCTTAGGACACTTAGTGCTACAAAGTCCTATTTCAGCATGTGTGCCAGGCCTGTGAATGTCCAAATAGTCTCCATGCTGTGTAATAAAGATACTGGGTGTGCTGTAGAAATTGCATAGCAACTGTCTCTGTAGCATGTGGTAATCATTTCAGTGAATTATCATTTCTACATTCTCAATCTCACCTTCACCTTCTACACTACTTGAACACCATTGCACTGTTCTAAACCCTAACACAGCACTCCCAGCACAACTCTCTTTCACTGTAGTAATCATTTTACTGAATTGAAAGGCGTACTGTTATGTGTCTAAGATCTCAGTGTGAGTTAGTCTTCATTTCACAAAATTGAGGCAGAATATTTTGCTTAGTTGATGTGTTTAAAAATATGGGAATACATGTACTCATGGAGTGAGTCAGGCCTTAGGACACTTAGTACTACAAAGTCCTATTTCAGTTTGTGTGCCAGGCCTGTGAATGTCCAAATAGTCTCCATGCTGTGTAATAAAGATCCTGTTTGTGCTGTAGAAATTGCATACTAACTGTCTCTTAATCATGTTGTAATCATTTCAGTGAATTCTCATTTCTACATTCTCAATCTCACCTTCACCTTCTACACTGCTTGAACACCATTGCACTGTTCTAAACCCTAACACAGCACTCCCAGCATGACTCTCTTTCACTGTAGTAATCATTTTACTGAATTGCAAGGCATACTGTCATGTGTCTAAGATCACAGTGTGAGTTAGTCTACATTTCACAAAATTGTGGCAGAATATTTTGCTTAGTTGATGTGTTTAAAAATATGGGAATACATGTACTCATGGAGTGAGTCAGGCCTTACGACACTTAGTGCTACAAAGTCCTATTTCAGCATGTGTGCCAGGCCTCTGAATGTCCAAATAGTCTCCATGCTGTGTAATAAAGATCCTGTTTGCGCCGTAGAAATTGCATAGCAACTGTCTCTTTAGCATGTTGTAATCATTTCAGTGAATTCTCATTTCTACATTCTCAATCTCACCTTCACCCTCTACACTGCTTGAACACTATTGCACTGTTCTAAACCCTAACACAGCACTCCCAGCATGACTCTCTTTCACTGTAGTAATCATTTTACTGAATTGCAAGGCATACTGTCATGTGTCTAAGATCACAGTGTGAGTTAGTCTTCATTTCACAAAATTGTGGCAGAATATTTTGCTTAGTTGATGTGTTTAAAAATAAGGGAATACATGTACTCATGGAGTGAGTCAGGCCTTAGGACACTTAGTGCTACAAAGTCCTATTTCAGCATGTGTGCCAGGCCTCTGAATGTCCAAATAGTCTCCATGCTGTGTAATAAAGATCCTGTTTGTGCTGTAGAAATTGCATAGCAACTGTCTCTTAATCATGTTGTAATCATTTCAGTGAATTCTCATTTCTACATTCTCAATCTCACCTTCACCTTCTACACTACTTGAACAGCATTGCACTGTTCTAAACCCTAACACAGCACTCCCAGCACGACTCTCTTTCACTGTAGTAATCATTTTACTGAATTGAAAGGCATACTGTTATGTGTCTAAGATCTCAGTGTGAGTTAGTCTTCATTTCACAAAATTGAGGCAGAATATTTTGCTTAGTTGATGTGTTTAAAAATATGGGAATACATGTACTCATGGAGTGAGTCAGGCCTTAGGACATTTAGTGCTACAAAGTCCTATGCAGCATGTGTGCCAGGCCTCTGAATGCCCAAATAGTCTCCATGCTGTGTAATAAAGATACTGGGTGTGCTGTAGAAATTGCATAGCAACTGTCTCTGTAGCATGTGGTAATCATTTCAGTGAATTATCATTTCTACATTCTCAATCTCACCTTCACCTTCTACACTACTTGAACACCATTGCACTGTTCTAAACCCTAACACAGCACTCCCAGCATGACTCTCTTTCACTGTAGTAATCATTTTACTGAATTGCAAGGCATACTGTCATGTGTCTAAGATCACAGTGTGAGTTAGTCTACATTTCACAAAATTGTGGCAGAATATTTTGCTTAGTTGATGTGTTTAAAAATATGGGAATACATGTACTCATGGAGTGAGTCAGGCCTTAGGACACTTAGTGCTACAAAGTCCTATTTCAGCATGTGTGCCAGGCCTGTGAATGTCCAAATAGTCTCCATGCTGTGTAATAAAGATACTGGGTGTGCTGTAGAAATTGCATAGCAACTGTCTCTGTAGCATGTGGTAATCATTTCAGTGAATTATCATTTCTACATTCTCAATCTCACCTTCACCTTCTACACTACTTGAACACCATTGCACTGTTCTAAACCCTAACACAGCACTCCCAGCACGACTCTCTTTCACTGTAGTAATCATTTTACTGAATTGAAAGGCGTACTGTTATGTGTCTAAGATCTCAGTGTGAGTTAGTCTTCATTTCACAAAATTGAGGCAGAATATTTTGCTTAGTTGATGTGTTTAAAAATATGGGAATACATGTACTCATGGAGTGAGTCAGGCCTTAGGACACTTAGTACTACAAAGTCCTATTTCAGTTTGTGTGCCAGGCCTGTGAATGTCCAAATAGTCTCCATGCTGTGTAATAAAGATCCTGTTTGTGCTGTAGAAATTGCATACTAACTGTCTCTTAATCATGTTGTAATCATTTCAGTGAATTCTCATTTCTACATTCTCAATCTCACCTTCACCTTCTACACTGCTTGAACACCATTGCACTGTTCTAAACCCTAACACAGCACTCCCAGCATGACTCTCTTTCACTGTAGTAATCATTTTACTGAATTGCAAGGCATACTGTCATGTGTCTAAGATCACAGTGTGAGTTAGTCTACATTTCACAAAATTGTGGCAGAATATTTTGCTTAGTTGATGTGTTTAAAAATATGGGAATACATGTACTCATGGAGTGAGTCAGGCCTTACGACACTTAGTGCTACAAAGTCCTATTTCAGCATGTGTGCCAGGCCTCTGAATGTCCAAATAGTCTCCATGCTGTGTAATAAAGATCCTGTTTGCGCCGTAGAAATTGCATAGCAACTGTCTCTTTAGCATGTTGTAATCATTTCAGTGAATTCTCATTTCTACATTCTCAATCTCACCTTCACCCTCTACACTGCTTGAACACTATTGCACTGTTCTAAACCCTAACACAGCACTCCCAGCATGACTCTCTTTCACTGTAGTAATCATTTTACTGAATTGCAAGGCATACTGTCATGTGTCTAAGATCACAGTGTGAGTTAGTCTACATTTCACAAAATTGTGGCAGAATATTTTGCTTAGTTGATGTGTTTAAAAATATGGGAATACATGTACTCATGGAGTGAGTCAGGCCTTACGACACTTAGTGCTACAAAGTCCTATTTCAGCATGTGTGCCAGGCCTCTGAATGTCCAAATAGTCTCCATGCTGTGTAATAAAGATCCTGTTTGCGCCGTAGAAATTGCATAGCAACTGTCTCTTTAGCATGTTGTAATCATTTCAGTGAATTCTCATTTCTACATTCTCAATCTCACCTTCACCCTCTACACTGCTTGAACACTATTGCACTGTTCTAAACCCTAACACAGCACTCCCAGCATGACTCTCTTTCACTGTAGTAATCATTTTACTGAATTGCAAGGCATACTGTCATGTGTCTAAGATCACAGTGTGAGTTAGTCTTCATTTCACAAAATTGTGGCAGAATATTTTGCTTAGTTGATGTGTTTAAAAATAAGGGAATACATGTACTCATGGAGTGAGTCAGGCCTTAGGACACTTAGTGCTACAAAGTCCTATTTCAGCATGTGTGCCAGGCCTCTGAATGTCCAAATAGTCTCCATGCTGTGTAATAAAGATCCTGTTTGTGCTGTAGAAATTGCATAGCAACTGTCTCTTAATCATGTTGTAATCATTTCAGTGAATTCTCATTTCTACATTCTCAATCTCACCTTCACCTTCTACACTACTTGAACAGCATTGCACTGTTCTAAACCCTAACACAGCACTCCCAGCACGACTCTCTTTCACTGTAGTAATCATTTTACTGAATTGAAAGGCATACTGTTATGTGTCTAAGATCTCAGTGTGAGTTAGTCTTCATTTCACAAAATTGAGGCAGAATATTTTGCTTAGTTGATGTGTTTAAAAATATGGGAATACATGTACTCATGGAGTGAGTCAGGCCTTAGGACATTTAGTGCTACAAAGTCCTATGCAGCATGTGTGCCAGGCCTCTGAATGCCCAAATAGTCTCCATGCTGTGTAATAAAGATACTGGGTGTGCTGTAGAAATTGCATAGCAACTGTCTCTGTAGCATGTGGTAATCATTTCAGTGAATTATCATTTCTACATTCTCAATCTCACCTTCACCTTCTACACTACTTGAACACCATTGCACTGTTCTAAACCCTAACACAGCACTCCCAGCACGACTCTCTTTCACTGTAGTAATCATTTTACTGAATTGAAAGGCGTACTGTTATGTGTCTAAGATCTCAGTGTGAGTTAGTCTTCATTTCACAAAATTGAGGCAGAATATTTTGCTTAGTTGATGTGTTTAAAAATATGGGAATACATGTACTCATGGAGTGAGTCAGGCCTTCGGACATTTAGTGCTACAAAGTCCTATGCAGCATGTGTGCCAGGCCTCTGAATGCCCAAATAGTCTCCATGCTGTGTAATAAAGATACTGGTGTGCTGTAGAAATTGCATAGCAACTGTCTCTTTAGCATGTTGTAATCATTTCAGTGAATTCTCATTTCTACATTCTCAATCTCACCTTCACCCTCTACACTGCTTGAACACCATTGCACTGTTCTAAACCCTAACACGGCACTCCCAGCATGACTCTCTTTCACTGTAGTAATCATTTTACTGAATTGCAAGGCATACTGTCATGTGTCTAAGATCACAGTGTGAGTTAGTCTACATTTCACAAAATTGTGGCAGAATATTTTGCTTAGTTGATGTGTTTAAAAATATGGGAATACATGTACTCATGGAGTGAGTCAGGCCTTAGGACACTTAGTGCTACAAAGTCCTATTTCAGCATGTGTGCCAGGCCTCTGAATGTCCAAATAGTCTCCATGCTGTGTAATAAAGATCCTGTTTGCGCCGTAGAAATT
This sequence comes from Lissotriton helveticus, assembly GCF_964261635.1. NCBI lineage: Eukaryota > Metazoa > Chordata > Amphibia > Caudata > Salamandridae > Lissotriton > Lissotriton helveticus. The sequence goes on from NC_136068.1 coordinate 1,794,001,632, forward strand.
GCATAGCAACTGTCTCTTTAGCATGTTGTAATCATTTCAGTGAATTCTCATTTCTACATTCTCAATCTCACCTTCACCCTCTACACTGCTTGAACACTATTGCACTGTTCTAAACCCTAACACAGCACTCCCAGCATGACTCTCTTTCACTGTAGTAATCATTTTACTGAATTGCAAGGCATACTGTCATGTGTCTAAGATCACAGTGTGAGTTAGTCTTCATTTCACAAAATTGTGGCAGAATATTTTGCTTAGTTGATGTGTTTAAAAATAAGGGAATACATGTACTCATGGAGTGAGTCAGGCCTTAGGACACTTAGTGCTACAAAGTCCTATTTCAGCATGTGTGCCAGGCCTCTGAATGTCCAAATAGTCTCCATGCTGTGTAATAAAGATCCTGTTTGTGCTGTAGAAATTGCATAGCAACTGTCTCTTAATCATGTTGTAATCATTTCAGTGAATTCTCATTTCTACATTCTCAATCTCACCTTCACCTTCTACACTACTTGAACACCATTGCACTGTTCTAAACCCTAACACAGCACTCCCAGCACGACTCTCTTTCACTGTAGTAATCATTTTACTGAATTGAAAGGCATACTGTTATGTGTCTAAGATCTCAGTGTGAGTTAGTCTTCATTTCACAAAATTGAGGCAGAATATTTTGCTTAGTTGATGTGTTTAAAAATATGGGAATACATGTACTCATGGAGTGAGTCAGGCCTTAGGACATTTAGTGCTACAAAGTCCTATGCAGCATGTGTGCCAGGCCTCTGAATGCCCAAATAGTCTCCATGCTGTGTAATAAAGATACTGGGTGTGCTGTAGAAATTGCATAGCAACTGTCTCTGTAGCATGTGGTAATCATTTCAGTGAATTATCATTTCTACATTCTCAATCTCACCTTCACCTTCTACACTACTTGAACACCATTGCACTGTTCTAAACCCTAACACAGCACTCCCAGCACGACTCTCTTTCACTGTAGTAATCATTTTACTGAATTGAAAGGCGTACTGTTATGTGTCTAAGATCTCAGTGTGAGTTAGTCTTCATTTCACAAAATTGAGGCAGAATATTTTGCTTAGTTGATGTGTTTAAAAATATGAGAATACATGTACTCATGGAGTGAGTCAGGCCTTCGGACATTTAGTGCTACAAAGTCCTATGCAGCATGTGTGCCAGGCCTCTGAATGCCCAAATAGTCTCCATGCTGTGTAATAAAGATACTGGTGTGCTGTAGAAATTGCATAGCAACTGTCTCTTTAGCATGTTGTAATCATTTCAGTGAATTCTCATTTCTACATTCTCAATCTCACCTTCACCCTCTACACTGCTTGAACACCATTGCACTCTTCTAAACCCTAACACAGCACTCCCAGCATGACTCTCTTTCACTGTAGTAATCATTTTACTGAATTGCAAGGCATACTGTCATGTGTCTAAGATCACAGTGTGAGTTAGTCTACATTTCACAAAATTGTGGCAGAATATTTTGCTTAGTTGATGTGTTTAAAAATATGGGAATACATGTACTCATGGAGTGAGTCAGGCCTTAGGACACTTAGTGCTACAAAGTCCTATTTCAGCATGTGTGCCAGGCCTCTGAATGTCCAAATAGTCTCCATGCTGTGTAATAAAGATCCTGTTTGCGCCGTAGAAATTGCATAGCAACTGTCTCTTTAGCATGTTGTAATCATTTCAGTGAATTCTCATTTCTACATTCTCAATCTCACCTTCACCCTCTACACTGCTTGAACACTATTGCACTGTTCTAAACCCTAACACAGCACTCCCAGCATGACTCTCTTTCACTGTAGTAATCATTTTACTGAATTGCAAGGCATACTGTCATGTGTCTAAGATCACAGTGTGAGTTAGTCTTCATTTCACAAAATTGTGGCAGAATATTTTGCTTAGTTGATGTGTTTAAAAATAAGGGAATACATGTACTCATGGAGTGAGTCAGGCCTTAGGACACTTAGTGCTACAAAGTCCTATTTCAGCATGTGTGCCAGGCCTCTGAATGTCCAAATAGTCTCCATGCTGTGTAATAAAGATCCTGTTTGCGCCGTAGAAATTGCATAGCAACTGTCTCTTTAGCATGTTGTAATCATTTCAGTGAATTCTCATTTCTACATTCTCAATCTCACCTTCACCCTCTACACTGCTTGAACACTATTGCACTGTTCTAAACCCTAACACAGCACTCCCAGCATGACTCTCTTTCACTGTAGTAATCATTTTACTGAATTGCAAGGCATACTGTCATGTGTCTAAGATCACAGTGTGAGTTAGTCCTCATTTCACAAAATTGTGGCAGAATATTTTGCTTAGTTGATGTGTTTAAAAATAAGGGAATACATGTACTCATGGAGTGAGTCAGGCCTTAGGACACTTAGTGCTACAAAGTCCTATTTCAGCATGTGTGCCAGGCCTCTGAATGTCCAAATAGTCTCCATGCTGTGTAATAAAGATCCTGTTTGTGCTGTAGAAATTGCATAGCAACTGTCTCTTAATCATGTTGTAATCATTTCAGTGAATTCTCATTTCTACATTCTCAATCTCACCTTCACCTTCTACACTACTTGAACACCATTGCACTGTTCTAAACCCTAACACAGCACTCCCAGCACGACTCTCTTTCACTGTAGTAATCATTTTACTGAATTGAAAGGCATACTGTTATGTGTCTAAGATCTCAGTGTGAGTTAGTCTTCATTTCACAAAATTGAGGCAGAATATTTTGCTTAGTTGATGTGTTTAAAAATATGGGAATACATGTACTCATGGAGTGAGTCAGGCCTTAGGACATTTAGTGCTACAAAGTCCTATGCAGCATGTGTGCCAGGCCTCTGAATGCCCAAATAGTCTCCATGCTGTGTAATAAAGATACTGGGTGTGCTGTAGAAATTGCATAGCAACTGTCTCTGTAGCATGTGGTAATCATTTGAGTGAATTATCATTTCTACATTCTCAATCTCACCTTCACCTTCTACACTACTTGAACACCATTGCACTGTTCTAAACCCTAACACAGCACTCCCAGCACGACTCTCTTTCACTGTAGTAATCATTTTACTGAATTGAAAGGCGTACTGTTATGTGTCTAAGATCTCAGTGTGAGTTAGTCTTCATTTCACAAAATTGAGGCAGAATATTTTGCTTAGTTGATGTGTTTAAAAATATGGGAATACATGTACTCATGGAGTGAGTCAGGCCTTCGGACATTTAGTGCTACAAAGTCCTATGCAGCATGTGTGCCAGGCCTCTGAATGCCCAAATAGTCTCCATGCTGTGTAATAAAGATACTGGTGTGCTGTAGAAATTGCATAGCAACTGTCTCTTTAGCATGTTGTAATCATTTCAGTGAATTCTCATTTCTACATTCTCAATCTCACCTTCACCCTCTACACTGCTTGAACACCATTGCACTGTTCTAAACCCTAACACAGCACTCCCAGCATGACTCTCTTTCACTGTAGTAATCATTTTACTGAATTGCAAGGCATACTGTCATGTGTCTAAGATCACAGTGTGAGTTAGTCTACATTTCACAAAATTGTGGCAGAATATTTTGCTTAGTTGATGTGTTTAAAAATATGGGAATACATGTACTCATGGAGTGAGTCAGGCCTTAGGACACTTAGTGCTACAAAGTCCTATTTCAGTTTGTGTGCCAGGCCTGTGAATGTCCAAATAGTCTCCATGCTGTGTAATAAAGATCCTGTTTGTGCTGTAGAAATTGCATAGCAACTGTCTCTTAATCATGTTGTAATCATTTCAGTGAATTCTCATTTCTACATTCTCAATCTCACCTTCACCTTCTACACTGCTTGAACACCATTGCACTGTTCTAAACCCTAACACAGCACTCCCAGCATGACTCTCTTTCACTGTAGTAATCATTTTACTGAATTGCAAGGCATACTGTCATGTGTCTAAGATCACAGTGTGAGTTAGTCTACATTTCACAAAATTGTGGCAGAATATTTTGCTTAGTTGATGTGTTTAAAAATATGGGAATACATGTACTCATGGAGTGAGTCAGGCCTTAGGACACATACTGCTATATGTATCAAGCTATTTAGCATTCGCAAAGGCCGAAATTCTGCGAATTTCGGCCTTTGCGAATGCTAAATAGACAAATGGAATGTATCAAACAAGTTTGATGCAAAATAAGGTTTAGCAAAATTTGCTAATCCTTATTTTGCGATTGCACTTAAGGAATTGCAAATTTTGCAATTCCTTAAATGCAATGTATCAAACAAATATTATGGAAAAAATGCCATTAAGGATTAGCAAATTACCACCAACTTCTAGTTGGTGGTAATTTGCGAATTCTTATCAAAAAGCTTTTTTGAAAAAAACCAAAGGTGCCATATGATGCCCATACATGCCCTTAGGGCATGTATGTGCGCCATATGCCCCCAAATGTCTTTTTCAGGGGTGCAGCAGGGTGTTCTTGAGACACCCCTGCACCCTTGGAAAAATCCCTAATTTGCGATCAGCAAATTGCTAATCGCAAATTGCACTTTCATTCCTATGGGCCTCTTGGCCCATGGAAATGAAGGGGTAATTTGCGAATGACAATTTGCTAATCTCAAATTAGGAATGCTAAGGAATCGCTATTGGAAAGCGATTTTGTACATACATACCGTTTTGCATTTCCTAAATAGCGATTCCTTAAAATTCGCTATTTAGGAAATGCAAAATGGTTTGTTGATACATATAGCGGTTAGTGCTACAAAGTCCTATTTCAGCATGTGTGCCAGGCCTCTGAATGTCCAAATAGTCTCCATGCTCTGTAATAAAGATCCTGTTTGCGCCGTAGAAATTGCATAGCAACTGTCTCTTTAGCATGTTGTAATCATTTCAGTGAATTCTCATTTCTACATTCTCAATCTCACCTTCACCCTCTACACTGCTTGAACACTATTGCACTGTTCTAAACCCTAACACAGCACTCCCAGCATGACTCTCTTTCACTGTAGTAATCATTTTACTGAATTGCAAGGCATACTGTCATGTGTCTAAGATCACAGTGTGAGTTAGTCTTCATTTCACAAAATTGTGGCAGAATATTTTGCTTAGTTGATGTGTTTAAAAATAAGGGAATACATGTACTCATGGAGTGAGTCAGGCCTTAGGACACTTAGTGCTACAAAGTCCTATTTCAGCATGTGTGCCAGGCCTCTGAATGTCCAAATAGTCTCCATGCTGTGTAATAAAGATCCTGTTTGTGCTGTAGAAATTGCATAGCAACTGTCTCTTAATCATGTTGTAATCATTTCAGTGAATTCTCATTTCTACATTCTCAATCTCACCTTCACCTTCTACACTACTTGAACACCATTGCACTGTTCTAAACCCTAACACAGCACTCCCAGCACGACTCTCTTTCACTGTAGTAATCATTTTACTGAATTGAAAGGCATACTGTTATGTGTCTAAGATCTCAGTGTGAGTTAGTCTTCATTTCACAAAATTGAGGCAGAATATTTTGCTTAGTTGATGTGTTTAAAAATATGGGAATACATGTACTCATGGAGTGAGTCAGGCCTTAGGACACTTAGTGCTACAAAGTCCTATTTCAGCATGTGTGCCAGGCCTCTGAATGTCCAAATAGTCTCCATGCTGTGTAATAAAGATCCTGGGTGTGCTGTAGAAAGAGCACAGCAACTGTCTCTGTAGCATGTAGTAATCATTTCAGTGAATTATAATTTCTACATTCTCAGTCTCACCTTCACCCGCTACACTGCTTGAACACCATTGCACTGTTCTAAACCCTGAAACAGCACTCCTAGCAAGAATCTCCTTCACTGTAGTAATCAGTTTACTGAATTGCAAGGCATACTGTCATGTGTCTAAGACCACAGTGTGAGTTAGTCTTCATTTCACAAAATTGTGGCAGAATATTTTGCTTAGTGGATGTGTTTAAAAATATGGGAATACATGTACTCATGGAGTGAGTCAGGCCTTAGGACATTTAGTGCTACAAAGTCCTATGCAGCATGTGTGCCAGGCCTCTGAATGTCCAAATAGTCTCCATGCTGTGTAATAAAGATCCTGTTTGTGCTGTAGAAATTGCATAGCAACTGTCTCTTTAGCATGTTGTAATGATTTCAGTGAATTCTCATTTCTACATTCGCAATCTCACCTTCACCCTCTACACTGCTTGAACACTATTGCACTGTTCTAAACCCTAACACAGCACTCCCAGCATGACTCTCTTTCACTGTAGTAATCATTTTACTGAATTGCAAGGCATACTGTCATGTGTCTAAGATCACAGTGTGAGTTAGTCTTCATTTCACAAAATTGTGGCAGAATATTTTGCTTAGTTGATATGTTTAAAAATATGGGAATACATGTACTCATGGAGTGAGTCAGGCCTTAGGACACTTAGTGCTACAAAGTCCTATTTCAGCATGTGTGCCAGGCCTCTGAATGTCCAAATAGTCTCCATGCTGTGTAATAAAGATCCTGTTTGTGCTGTAGAAATTGCATAGCAACTGTCTCTTAATCATGTTGTAATCATTTCAGTGAATTCTCATTTCTACATTCTCAATCTCACCTTCACCTTCTACACTGCTTGAACACCATTGCACTGTTCTAAACCCTAACACAGCACTCCCAGCACGACTCTATTTCACTGTAGTAATCATTTTACTGAATTGGAAGGCATACAGTTATGTGTCTAAGATCTCAGTGTGAGTTAGTCTTCATTTCACAAAATTGAGGCAGAATATTTTGCTTAGTTGATGTGTTTAAAAATATGGGAATACATGTACTCATGGAGTGAGTTAGGCCTTAGGACATTTAGTGCTACAAAGTCCTATGCAGCATGTGTGCCAGGCCTCTGAATGCCCAAATAGTCTCCATGCTGTGTAATAAAGATACTGGGTGTGCTGTAGAAATTGCATAGCAACTGTCTCTGTAGCATGTGGTAATCATTTCAGTGAATTATCATTTCTACATTCTCAGTCTCACCTTCACCCTCTACACTGCTTGAACACTATTGCACTGTTCTAAACCCTAACACAGCACTCCCAGCATGACTCTCTTTCACTGTAGTAATCATTTTACTGAATTGCAAGGCATACTGTCATGTGTCTAAGATCACAGTGTGAGTTAGTCTTCATTACACAAAATTGTGGCAGAATATTTTGCTTAGTTGATGTGTTTAAAAATAAGGGAATACATGTACTCATGGAGTGAGTCAAGCCTTAGGACACTTAGTGCTACAAAGTCCTATTTCAGTTTGTGTGCCAGGCCTCTGAATGTCCAAATAGTCTCCATGCTGTGTAATAAAGATCCTGTTTGTGCTGTAGAAATTGCATAGCAACTGTCTCTTAATCATGTTGTAATCATTTCAGTGAATTCTCATTTCTACATTCTCAATCGCACCTTCACCTTCTACACTGCTTGAACACCATTGCACTGTTCTAAACCCTAACACAGCACTCCCAGCATGACTCTCTTTCACTGTAGTAATCATTTTACTGAATTGCAAGGCATACTGTCATGTGTCTAAGATCACAGTGTGAGTTAGTCTACATTTCACAAAATTGTGGCAGAATATTTTGCTTAGTTGATGTGTTTAAAAATATGGGAATACATGTACTCATGGAGTGAGTCAGGCCTTAGGACACTTAGTGCTACAAAGTCCTATTTCAGTTTGTGTGCCAGGCCTGTGAATGTCCAAATAGTCTCCATGCTGTGTAATAAAGATCCTGTTTGTGCTGTAGAAATTGCATAGCAACTGTCTCTTAATCATGTTGTAATCATTTCAGTGAATTCTCATTTCTACATTCTCAATCTCACCTTCACCTTCTACACTGCTTGAACACCATTGCACTGTTCTAAACCCTAACACAGCACTCCCAGCATGACTCTCTTTCACTGTAGTAATCATTTTACTGAATTGCAAGGCATACTGTCATGTGTCTAAGATCACAGTGTGAGTTAGTCTACATTTCACAAAATTGTGGCAGAATATTTTGCTTAGTTGATGTGTTCAAAAATATGGGAATACATGTACTCATGGAGTGAGTCAGGCCTTAGGACACTTAGTGCTACAAAGTCCTATTTCAGCATGTGTGCCAGGCCTCTGAATGTCCAAATAGTCTCCATGCTGTGTAATAAAGATCCTGTTTGTGCTGTAGAAATTGCATAGCAACTGTCTCTTAATCATGTTGTAATCATTTCAGTGAATTCTCATTTCTACATTCTCAATCTCACCTTCACCTTCTACACTGCTTGAACACCATTGCACTGTTCTAAACCCTAACACAGCACTCCCAGCATGACTCTCTTTCACTGTAGTAATCATTTTACTGAATTGCAAGGCATACTGTCATGTGTCTAAGATCACAGTGTGAGTTAGTCTACATTTCACAAAATTGTGGCAGAATATTTTGCTTAGTTGATGTGTTTAAAAATATGGGAATACATGTACTCATGGAGTGAGTCAGGCCTTAGGACACTTAGTGCTACAAAGTCCTATTTCAGCATGTGTGCCAGGCCTCTGAATGTCCAAATAGTCTCCATGCTGTGTAATAAAGATCCTGTTTGCGCCGTAGAAATTGCATAGCAACTGTCTCTTTAGCATGTTGTAATCATTTCAGTGAATTCTCATTTCTACATTCTCAATCTCACCTTCACCCTCTACACTGCTTGAACACTATTGCACTGTTCTAAACCCTAACACAGCACTCCCAGCATGACTCTCTTTCACTGTAGTAATCATTTTACTGAATTGCAAGGCATACTGTCATGTGTCTAAGATCACAGTGTGAGTTAGTCTTCATTTCACAAAATTGTGGCAGAATATTTTGCTTAGTTGATATGTTTAAAAATATGGGAATACATGTACTCATGGAGTGAGTCAGGCCTTAGGACATTTAGTGCTACAAAGTCCTATGCAGCATGTGTGCCAGGCCTCTGAATGCCCAAATAGTCTCCATGCTGTGTAATAAAGATACTGGGTGTGCTGTAGAAATTGCATAGCAACTGTCTCTGTAGCATGTGGTAATCATTTCAGTGAATTATCATTTCTACATTCTCAATCTCACCTTCACCTTCTACACTACTTGAACACCATTGCACTGTTCTAAACCCTAACACAGCACTCCCAGCACGACTCTCTTTCACTGTAGTAATCATTTTACTGAATTGAAAGGCGTACTGTTATGTGTCTAAGATCTCAGTGTGAGTTAGTCTTCATTTCACAAAATTGAGGCAGAATATTTTGCTTAGTTGATGTATTTAAAAATATGGGAATACATGTACTCATGGAGTGAGTCAGGCCTTCGGACATTTAGTGCTACAAAGTCCTATGCAGCATGTGTGCCAGACCTCTGAATGCCCAAATAGTCTCCATGCTGTGTAATAAAGATACTGGTGTGCTGTAGAAATTGCATAGCAACTGTCTCTTTAGCATGTTGTAATCATTTCAGTGAATTCTCATTTCTACATTCTCAATCTCACCTTCACCCTCTACACTGCTTGAACACCATTGCACTGTTCTAAACCCTAACACAGCACTCCCAGCATGACTCTCTTTCACTGTAGTAATCATTTTACTGAATTGCAAGGCATACTGTCATGTGTCTAAGATCACAGTGTGAGTTAGTCTACATTTCACAAAATTGTGGCAGAATATTTTGCTTAGTTGATGTGTTTAAAAATATGGGAATACATGTACTCATGGAGTGAGTCAGGCCTTAGGACACTTAGTGCTACAAAGTCCTATTTCAGTTTGTGTGCCAGGCCTGTGAATGTCCAAATAGTCTCCATGCTGTGTAATAAAGATCCTGTTTGTGCTGTAGAAATTGCATAGCAACTGTCTCTTAATCATGTTGTAATCATTTCAGTGAATTCTCATTTCTACATTCTCAATCTCACCTTCACCTTCTACACTGCTTGAACACCATTGCACTGTTCTAAACCCTAACACAGCACTCCCAGCATGACTCTCTTTCACTGTAGTAATCATTTTACTGAATTGCAAGGCATACTGTCATGTGTCTAAGATCACAGTGTGAGTTAGTCTACATTTCACAAAATTGTGGCAGAATATTTTGCTTAGTTGATGTGTTTAAAAATATGGGAATACATGTACTCATGGAGTGAGTCAGGCCTTAGGACACTTAGTGCTACAAAGTCCTATTTCAGCATGTGTGCCAGGCCTCTGAATGTCCAAATAGTCTCCATGCTGTGTAATAAAGATCCTGTTTGCGCCGTAGAAATTGCATAGCAACTGTCTCTTTAGCATGTTGTAATCATTTCAGTGAATTCTCATTTCTACATTCTCAATCTCACCTTCACCCTCTACACTGCTTGAACACTATTGCACTGTTCTAAACCCTAACACAGCACTCCCAGCATGACTCTCTTTCACTGTAGTAATCATTTTACTGAATTGCAAGGCATACTGTCATGTGTCTAAGATCACAGTGTGAGTTAGTCTTCATTTCACAAAATTGTGGCAGAATATTTTGCTTAGTTGATGTGTTTAAAAATAAGGGAATACATGTACTCATGGAGTGAGTCAGGCCTTAGGACACTTAGTGCTACAAAGTCCTATTTCAGCATGTGTGCCAGGCCTCTGAATGTCCAAATAGTCTCCATGCTGTGTAATAAAGATCCTGTTTGTGCTGTAGAAATTGCATAGCAACTGTCTCTTAATCATGTTGTAATCATTTCAGTGAATTCTCATTTCTACATTCTCAATCTCACCTTCACCTTCTACACTACTTGAACACCATTGCACTGTTCTAAACCCTAACACAGCACTCCCAGCACGACTCTCTTTCACTGTAGTAATCATTTTACTGAATTGAAAGGCATACTGTTATGTGTCTAAGATCTCAGTGTGAGTTAGTCTTCATTTCACAAAATTGAGGCAGAATATTTTGCTTAGTTGATGTGTTTAAAAATATGGGAATACATGTACTCATGGAGTGAGTCAGGCCTTAGGACATTTAGTGCTACAAAGTCCTATGCAGCATGTGTGCCAGGCCTCTGAATGCCCAAATAGTCTCCATGCTGTGTAATAAAGATACTGGGTGTGCTGTAGAAATTGCATAGCAACTGTCTCTGTAGCATGTGGTAATCATTTCAGTGAATTATCATTTCTACATTCTCAATCTCACCTTCACCTTCTACACTACTTGAACACCATTGCACTGTTCTAAACCCTAACACAGCACTCCCAGCATGACTCTCTTTCACTGTAGTAATCATTTTACTGAATTGCAAGGCATACTGTCATGTGTCTAAGATCACAGTGTGAGTTAGTCTACATTTCACAAAATTGTGGCAGAATATTTTGCTTAGTTGATGTGTTTAAAAATATGGGAATACATGTACTCATGGAGTGAGTCAGGCCTTAGGACACTTAGTGCTACAAAGTCCTATTTCAGTTTGTGTGCCAGGCCTGTGAATGTCCAAATAGTCTCCATGCTGTGTAATAAAGATCCTGTTTGTGCTGTAGAAATTGCATAGCAACTGTCTCTTAATCATGTTGTAATCATTTCAGTGAATTCTCATTTCTACATTCTCAATCTCACCTTCACCTTCTACACTGCTTGAACACCATTGCACTGTTCTAAACCCTAACACAGCACTCCCAGCATGACTCTCTTTCACTGTAGTAATCATTTTACTGAATTGCAAGGCATACTGTCATGTGTCTAAGATCACAGTGTGAGTTAGTCTACATTTCACAAAATTGTGGCAGAATATTTTGCTTAGTTGATGTGTTTAAAAATATGGGAATACATGTACTCATGGAGTGAGTCAGGCCTTAGGACACTTAGTGCTACAAAGTCCTATTTCAGCATGTGTGCCAGGCCTCTGAATGTCCAAATAGTCTCCATGCTGTGTAATAAAGATCCTGTTTGCGCCGTAGAAATTGCATAGCAACTGTCTCTTTAGCATGTTGTAATCATTTCAGTGAATTCTCATTTCTACATTCTCAATCTCACCTTCACCCTCTACACTGCTTGAACACTATTGCACTGTTCTAAACCCTAACACAGCACTCCCAGCATGACTCTCTTTCACTGTAGTAATCATTTTACTGAATTGCAAGGCATACTGTCATGTGTCTAAGATCACAGTGTGAGTTAGTCTTCATTTCACAAAATTGTGGCAGAATATTTTGCTTAGTTGATGTGTTTAAAAATAAGGGAATACATGTACTCATGGAGTGAGTCAGGCCTTAGGACACTTAGTGCTACAAAGTCCTATTTCAGCATGTGTGCCAGGCCTCTGAATGTCCAAATAGTCTCCATGCTGTGTAATAAAGATCCTGTTTGTGCTGTAGAAATTGCATAGCAACTGTCTCTTAATCATGTTGTAATCATTTCAGTGAATTCTCATTTCTACATTCTCAATCTCACCTTCACCTTCTACACTACTTGAACACCATTGCACTGTTCTAAACCCTAACACAGCACTCCCAGCACGACTCTCTTTCACTGTAGTAATCATTTTACTGAATTGAAAGGCATACTGTTATGTGTCTAAGATCTCAGTGTGAGTTAGTCTTCATTTCACAAAATTGAGGCAGAATATTTTGCTTAGTTGATGTGTTTAAAAATATGGGAATACATGTACTCATGGAGTGAGTCAGGCCTTAGGACATTTAGTGCTACAAAGTCCTATGCAGCATGTGTGCCAGGCCTCTGAATGCCCAAATAGTCTCCATGCTGTGTAATAAAGATACTGGGTGTGCTGTAGAAATTGCATAGCAACTGTCTCTGTAGCAATCATTTCAGTGAATTATCATTTCTACATTCTCAATCTCACCTTCACCTTCTACACTACTTGAACACCATTGCACTGTTCTAAACCCTAACACAGCACTCCCAGCACGACTCTCTTTCACTGTAGTAATCATTTTACTGAATTGAAAGGCGTACTGTTATGTGTCTAAGATCTCAGTGTGAGTTAGTCTTCATTTCACAAAATTGAGGCAGAATATTTTGCTTAGTTGATGTGTTTAAAAATATGGGAATACATGTACTCATGGAGTGAGTCAGGCCTTCGGACATTTAGTGCTACAAAGTCCTATGCAGCATGTGTGCCAGGCCTCTGAATGCCCAAATAGTCTCCATGCTGTGTAATAAAGATACTGGTGTGCTGTAGAAATTGCATAGCAACTGTCTCTTTAGCATGTTGTAATCATTTCAGTGAATTCTCATTTCTACATTCTCAATCTCACCTTAACCCTCTACAATGCTTGAACACTATTGCACTGTTCTAAACCCTAACACAGCACTCCCAGCATGACTCTCTTTCACTGTAGTAATCATTTTACTGAATTACAAGGCATACTGTCATGTGTCTAAGATCACAGTGTGAGTTAGTCTTCATTTCACAAATTGTGGCAGAATATTTTGCTTAGTTGATGTGTTTAAAAATAAGGGAATACATGTACTCATGGAGTGAGTCAGGCCTTAGGACACTTAGTGCTACAAAGTCCTATTTCAGCATGTGTGCCAGACCTCTGAATGTCCAAATAGTCTCCATGCTGTGTAATAAAGATCCTGTTTGTGCTGTAGAAATTGCATAGCAACTGTCTCTTAATCATGTTGTAATCATTTCAGTGAATTCTCATTTCTACATTCTCAATCTCACCTTCACCTTCTACACTGCTTGAACACCATTGCACTGTTCTAAACCCTAACACAGCACTCCCAGCACGACTCTCTTTCACTGTAGTAATCATTTTACTGAATTGAAAGGCATACTGTTATGTGTCTAAGATCTCAGTGTGAGTTAGTCACAAAATTGAGGCAGAATATTTTGCTTAGTTGATGTGTTTAAAAATATGGGAATACATGTACTCATGGAGTGAGTTAGGCCTTAGGACATTTAGTGCTACAAAGTCCTATGCAGCATGTGTGCCAGGCCTCTGAATGCCCAAATAGTCTCCATGCTGTGTAATAAAGATACTGGGTGTGCTGTAGAAATTGCATAGCAACTGTCTCTGTAGCATGTGGTAATCATTTCAGTGAATTATCATTTCTACATTCTCAGTCTCACCTTCACCCTCTACACTGCTTGAACACTATTGCACTGTTCTAAACCCTAACACAGCACTCCCAGCATGACTCTCTTTCACTGCAGTAATCATTTTACTGAATTGCAAGGCATACTGTCATGTGTCTAAGATCACAGTGTGAGTTAGTCTTCATTACACACAATTGTGGCAGAATATTTTGCTTAGTTGATGTGTTTAAAAATAAGGGAATACATGTACTCATGGAGTGAGTCAGGCCTTAGGACACTTAGTGCTACAAAGTCCTATTTCAGTTTGTGTGCCAGGCCTCTGAATGTCCAAATAGTCTCCATGCTGTGTAATAAAGATCCTGTTTGTGCTGTAGAAATTGCATAGCAACTGTCTCTTAATCATGTTGTAATCATTTCAGTGAATTCTCATTTCTACATTCTCAATCTCACCTTCACCCTCTACACTGCTTGAACACTATTGCACTGTTCTAAACCCTAACACAGCACTCCCAGCAAGAATCTCCTTCACTGTAGTAATCAGTTTACTGAATTGCAAGGCATACTGTCATGTGTCTAAGACCACAGTGTGAGTTAGTCTTCATTTCACAAAATTGTGGCAGAATATTTTGCTTAGTTGATGTGTTTAAAAATATGGGAATACACGTACTCATGAAGTGAGTCAGGCCTTAGGACATTTAGTGCTACAAAGTCCTATGCAGCATGTGTGCCAGGCCTCTGAATGCCCAAATAGTCTCCATGCTGTGTAATTAAGATTCTGGATGTGCTGTAGAAATTGCATAGCAACTGTCTCTGTAGCATGTTGTAATCATTTCAGTGAATTCTCATTTCTACATTCTCAGTCTCACCTTCACCCTCTACACTGCTTGAACACCATTGCACTGTTCTAAACCCTGAAGCAGCACTTTCAGCAAGACTCTCTTTCACTGTAGTAATCATTTTACTGAATTGCAAGGCATACTGTCACGTGTCTAAGATCACAGTGTGAGTTAGTCTTCATTTCACAAAATTGTGGCAGAATATTTTGCTTAGTTGATGTGTTTAAAAATATGGGAATACATGTACTCATGGAGTGAGTCAGGCCTTAGGACATTTAGTGCTACAAAGTCCTATGCAGCATGTGTGCCAGGCCTCTGAATGCCCAAATAGTCTCCATGCTGTGTAATATAGATTCTGGGTGTGCTGTAGAAATTGCATAGCAACTGTCTCTGTAGCATGTGGTAATCATTTCAGTGAATTATCATTTCTACATTCTCAATCTCACCTTCACCCTCTACACTGCTTGAACACTATTGCACTGTTCTAAACCCTAACACAGCACTCCCAGCAAGATTCTCTTTCACTGTAGTAATCATTTTACTGAATTGCAAGGCATACTGTCATGTGTCTAATATCACAGTGTGAGTTAGTCTTCATTTCACAAAATTGTGGCAGAATATTTTGCTTAGTTGATGTGTTTAAAAATATGGGAATACATGTACTCATGGAGTGAGTCAGGCCTTAGGACACTTAGTGCTACAAAGTCCTATTTCAGCATGTGTGCCAGGCCTCTGAATGTCCAAATAGTCTCCATGCTGTGTAATAAAGATCCTGGGTGTGCTGTAGAAAGAGCACAGCAACTGTCTCTGTAGCATGTAGTAATCATTTCAGTGAATTCTAATTTCTACATTCTCAGTCTCACCTTCACCCGCTACACTGCTTGAACACCATTGCACTGTTCTAAACCCTGAAACAGCACTCCTAGCAAGAATCTCCTTCACTGTAGTAATCAGTTTACTGAATTGCAAGGCATACTGTCATGTGTCTAAGACCACAGTGTGAGTTAGTCTTCATTTCACAAAATTGTGGCAGAATATTTTGCTTAGTGGATGTGTTTAAAAATCTGGGAATACATGTACTCATGGAGTGAGTCAGGCCTTAGGACATTTAGTGCTACAAAGTCCTATGCAGCATGTGTGCCAGGCCTCCGAATGCCCAAATAGTCTCCATGCTGTGTAATAAAGATTCTGGTTGTGCTGTAGAAATTGCATAGCAACTGTCTCTGTAGCATGTGGTAATCATTTCAGTGAATTATCATTTCTACATTCTCAGTCTCACCTTCACCCTCTACACTGCTTGAACACTATTGCACTGTTCTAAACCCTAACACAGCACTCCCAGCATGACTCTCTTTCACTGTAGTAATCATTTTACTGAATTGCAAGGCATACTGTCATGTGTCTAAGATCACAGTGTGAGTTAGTCTACATTTCACAAAATTGTGGCAGAATATTTTGCTTAGTTGATGTGTTTAAAAATATGGGAATACATGTACTCATGGAGTGAGTCAGGCCTTAGGACACTTAGTGCTACAAAGTCCTATTTCAGCATGTGTGCCAGGCCTCTGAATGTCCAAATAGTCTCCATGCTGTGTAATAAAGATCCTGTTTGTGCTGTAGAAATTGCATAGCAACTGTCTCTTTAGCATGTTGTAATCATTTCAGTGAATTCACATTTCTACATTCTCAATCTCACCTTCACCCTCTACACTGCTTGAACACTATTGCACTGTTCTAAACCCTAACACAGCACTCCCAGCATGACTCTCTTTCACTGTAGTAATCATTTTACTGAATTGCAAGGCATACTGTCATGTGTCTAAGCTCACAGTGTGAGTTAGTCTTCATTTCACAAAATTGTGGCAGAATATTTTGCTTAGTTGATATGTTTAAAAATATGGGAATACATGTACTCATGGAGTGAGTCAGGCCTTAGGACACTTAGTGCTACAAAGTCCTATTTCAGCATGTGTGCCAGGCCTCTGAATGTCCAAATAGTCTCCATGCTGTGTAATAAAGATCCTGTTTGTGCTGTAGAAATTGCATAGCAACTGTCTCTTTAGCATGTTGTAATCATTTCAGTGAATACTCATTTCTACATTCTCAATCTCACCTTCACCCTCTACAATGCTTGAACACTATTGCACTGTTCTAAACCCTAACACAGCACTCCCAGCATGACTCTCTTTCACTGTAGTAATCATTTTACTGAATTACAAGGCATACTGTCATGTGTCTAAGATCACAGTGTGAGTTAGTCTTCATTTCACAAAATTGTGGCAGAATATTTTGCTTAGTTGATGTGTTTAAAAATAAGGGAATACATGTACTCATGGAGTGAGTCAGGCCTTAGGACACTTAGTGCTACAAAGTCCTATTTCAGCATGTGTGCCAGACCTCTGAATGTCCAAATAGTCTCCATGCTGTGTAATAAAGATCCTGTTTGTGCTGTAGAAATTGCATAGCAACTGTCTCTTCATCATGTTGTAATCATTTCAGTGAATTCTCATTTCTACATTCTCAATCTCACCTTCACCTTCTACACTGCTTGAACACCATTGCACTGTTCTAAACCCTAACACAGCACTCCCAGCACGACTCTCTTTCACTGTAGTAATCATTTTACTGAATTGAAAGGCATACTGTTATGTGTCTAAGATCTCAGTGTGAGTTAGTCTTCATTTCACAAAATTGAGGCAGAATATTTTGCTTAGTTGATGTGTTTAAAAATATGGGAATACATGTACTCATGGAGTGAGTTAGGCCTTAGGACATTTAGTGCTACAAAGTCCTATGCAGCATGTGTGCCAGGCCTCTGAATGCCCAAATAGTCTCCATGCTGTGTAATAAAGATACTGGGTGTGCTGTAGAAATTGCATAGCAACTGTCTCTGTAGCATGTGGTAATCATTTCAGTGAATTATCATTTCTACATTCTCAGTCTCACCTTCACCCTCTACACTGCTTGAACACTATTGCACTGTTCTAAACCCTAACACAGCACTCCCAGCATGACTCTCTTTCACTGTAGTAATCATTTTACTGAATTGCAAGGCATACTGTCATGTGTCTAAGATCACAGTGTGAGTTAGTCTTCATTACACAAAATTGTGGCAGAATATTTTGCTTAGTTGATGTGTTTAAAAATAAGGGAATACATGTACTCATGGAGTGAGTCAGGCCTTAGGACACTTAGTGCTACAAAGTCCTATTTCAGTTTGTGTGCCAGGCCTCTGAATGTCCAAATAGTCTCCATGCTGTGTAATAAAGATCCTGTTTGTGCTGTAGAAATTGCATAGCAACTGTCTCTTAATCATGTTGTAATCATTTCAGTGAATTCTCATTTCTACATTCTCAATCTCACCTTCACCTTCTACACTGCTTGAACACCATTGCACTGTTCTAAACCCTAACACAGCACTCCCAGCATGACTCTCTTTCACTGTAGTAATCATTTTACTGAATTGCAAGGCATACTGTCATGTGTCTAAGATCACAGTGTGAGTTAGTCTACATTTCACAAAATTGTGGCAGAATATTTTGCGTAGTTGATGTGTTTAAAAATATGGGAATACATGTACTCATGGAGTGAGTCAGGCCTTAGGACACTTAGTGCTACAAAGTCCTATTTCAGCATGTGTGCCAGGCCTCTGAATGCCCAAATAGTCTCCATGCTGTGTAATAAAGATCCTGTTTGTGCTGTAGAAATTGCATAGCAACTGTCTCTTTAGCATGTTGTAATCATTTCAGTGAATTCTCATTTCTACATTCTCAATCTCACCTTCACCCTCTACACTGCTTGAACACTATTGCACTGTTCTAAACCCTAACACAGCACTCCCAGCATGACTCTCTTTCACTGTAGTAATCATTTTACTGAATTGCAAGGCATACTGTCATGTGTCGAAGATCACAGTGTGAGTTAGTCTTCATTTCACAAAATTGTGGCAGAATATTTTGCTTAGTTGATGTGTTTAAAAATAAGGGAATACATGTACTCATGGAGTGAGTCAGGCCTTAGGACACTTAGTGCTACAAAGTCCTATTTCAGCATGTGTGCCAGGCCTCTGAATGTCCAAATAGTCTCCATGCTGTGTAATAAAGATCCTGTTTGTGCTGTAGAAATTGCATAGCAACTGTCTCTTTAGCATTTTGTAATCATTTCAGTGAATTCTCATTTCTACATTCTCAATCTCACCTTCACCCTCTACACTGCTTGAACACTATTGCACTGTTCTAAACCCTAACCCAGCACTCCCAGCAAGACTCTCTCTCACTGTAGTAATCATTTTACTGAATTGCAAGGCATACTGTCATGTGTCTAAGACCACAGTGTGAGTTAGTCTTCATTTCACAAAATTGTGGCAGAATATTTTGCTTAGTTGATGTGTTTAAAAATATGGGTATACATGTACTCATGGAGTGAGTCAGGCCTTAGGACATTTAGTGCTACAAAGTCCTATGCAGCATTTGTGCCAGGCCTCTGAATGCCCAAATAGTCTCCATGCTGTGTAATAACGATTCTGGGTGTGCTGTAGAAATTGCATAGCAACTGTCTCTGTAGCATGTGGTAATCATTTCAGTGAATTATCATTTCTACATTATCAGTCTCACCTTCAACCTCTACACTGCTTGAACACCATTGCACTGTTCTAAACCCTGAAACAGCACTCCCAGCAAGACTCTCTTTCACTGTAGTAATCATTTTACTGAATTTCAAGGCATACTGTCATGTGTCTAAGATCACAGTGTGAGTTAGTCTTCATTTCACAAAATTGTGGCAGAATATTTTGCTTAGTTGATGTGTTTAAAAATATGGGAATACATGTACTCATGGAGTGAGTCAGGCCTTAGGACACTTAGTGCTACAAAGGCATATTTTAGCATGTGTGCCAGGCCTCTGAATGTCCAAATAGTCCCCATGCTGTGTAATAAAGATACTGTTTGTGCTGTAGAAATTGCATAGCAACTGTCTCTTTAGCATTTTTTAATCATTTCAGTGAATTCTCATTTCTACATTCTCAATCTCACCTTCACCCTCTACACTGCTTGAACACTATTGCACTGTTCTAAACCCTAACACAGCACTCCCAGCAAGAATCTCCTTCACTGTAGTAATCAGTTTACTGAATTGCAAGGCATACTGTCATGTGTCTAAGACCACAGTGTGAGTTAGTCTTCATTTCACAAAATTGTGGCAGAATATTTTGCTTAGTTGATGTGTTTAAAAATATGGGAATACACGTACTCATGGAGTGAGTCAGGCCTTAGGACATTTAGTGCTACAAAGTCCTATGCAGCATGTGTGCCAGGCCTCTGAATGCCCAAATAGTCTCCATGCTGTGTAATAAAGATTCTGGGTGTGCTGTAGAAATTGCATAGCAACTGTCTCTGTAGCATGTGGTAATCATTTCAGTGAATTATCATTTCTACATTCTCAGTCTCACCTTCACCCTCTACACTGCTTGAACACCATTGCACTGTTCTAAACCCTGAAGCAGCACTTTCAGCAAGACTCTCTTTCACTGTAGTAATCATTTTACTGAATTGCAAGGCATACTGTCATGTGTCTAAGATCACAGTGTGAGTTAGTCTTCATTTCACAAAATTGTGGCAGAATATTTTGCTTACTTGATGTGTTTAAAAATATGGGAATACATGTACTCATGGAGTGAGTCAGGCCTTAGGACACTTAGTGCTACAAAGTCCTATTTCAGCATGTGTGCCAGGCCTCTGAATGTCCAAATAGTCTCCATGCTGTGTAATAAAGATCCTGTTTGTGTTGTAGAAATTGCATAGCAACTGTCTCTTTAGCATTTTGTAATCATTTCAGTGAATTCTCATTTCTACATTCTCAATCTCACCTTCGCCCTCTACACTGCTTGAACACTATTGCACTGTTCTAAACCCTAACACAGCACTCCCAGCAAGAAACTCCTTCACTGTAGTAATCAGTTTAATGAATTGCAAGGCATACTGTCATGTGTCTAAGACCACAGTGTGAGTTAGTCTTCATTTCACAAAATTGTGGCAGAATATTTTGCTTAGTTGATGTGTTTAAAAATATGGGAATACATGTACTCATGGAGTGAGTCAGGCCTTAGGACATTTAGTGCTACAAAGTCCTATGCAGCATGTGTGCCAGGCCTCTGAATGCCCAAATAGTCTCCATGCTGTGTAATAAAGATTCTGGGTGTGCTGTAGAAATTGCATAGCAACTGTCTCTGTAGCATGTGGTAATCATTTCAGTGAATTATCATTTCTACATTCTCAGTCTCACCTTCACCCTCTACACTGCTTGAACACCATTGCACTGTTCTAAACCCTGAAGCAGCACTCCCAGCAAGACTCTCTTTCACTGTAGTAATCATTTTACTGAATTGCAAGGCATACTGTCACGTGTCTAAGATCACAGTGTGAGTTAGTCCTCATTTCACAAAATTGTGGCAGAATATTTTGCTTAGTTGATGTGTCTAAAAATATGGGAATACATGTACTCATGGAGTGAGTCAGGCCTTAGGACACTTTGTGCTACAAAGTCCTATTTCAGCATGTGTGACAGGCCTCTGAATGTCCAAATAGTCTCCATGCTGTGTAATAAAGATCCTGTTTGGGCTGTAGAAATTGCATAGCAACTGTCTCTTTAGCATGTTGTAATCATTTCAGTGAATTCTCATTTCTACATTATCAATCTCACCTTCACCCTCTACACTGCTTGAACACTATTGCACTGTTCTAAACCCTAACACAGCACTCCCAGCATGACTCTCTTTCACTGTTGTAATCATTTTACTGAATTGCAAGGCATACTGTCATGTGTCTAAGATCACAGTGTGAGTTAGTCTTCATTTCACAAAATTGTGGCAGAATATTTTGCTTAGTTGATGTGTTTAAAAATATAGGAATACATGTACTCATGGAGTGAGTCATGCCTTAGGACACTTAGTGCTACAAAGTCCTATTTCACCATGTGTGCCAGGCCTCTGAATGTCCAAATAGTCTCCAGGCTGTGTAATAAAGATCCCGTTTGTGCTGTAGAAATTGCATAGCAACTGTCTCTTAATCATGTTGTAATCATTTCAGTGAATTCTCATTTCTACATTCTCAATCTCACCTTCACCCTCTACACTGCTTGAACACCATTGCACTGTTCTAAACCCTAACACAGCACTCCCAGCACGACTCTCTTTCACTGTAGTAATCGTTTCACTGAATTGAAAGGCATACTGTTATGTGTCTAAGATCTCAGTGTGAGTTAGTCTTCATTTCACAAAATTGAGGCAGAATATTTTGCTTAGTTGATGTGTTTAAAAATATGGGAATACATGTACTCATGGAGTGAGTCAGGCCTTAGGACATTTAGTGCTCCAAAGTCCTATGCAGCATGTGTGCCAGGCCTCTGAATGCCCAAATAGTCTCCATGCTGTGTAATAAAGATTCTGGGTGTGCTGTAGAAATTGCATAGCAACTGTCTCTGTAGCATGTTGTAATCATTTCAGTGAATTATCATTTCTACATTCTCAATCTCACCTTCACCCTCTACACTGCTTGAACACTATTGCACTGTTCTAAACCCTAACACAGCACTCCCAGCAAGATTCTCTTTCACTGTAGTAATCATTTTACTGAATTGCAAGGCATACTGTCATGTGTCTAAGATCACAGTGTGAGTTAGTCTTCATTTCACAAAATTGTGGAAGAATATTTTGCTTAGTTGATGTGTTTAAAAATATGGGAATACATGTACTCATGGAGTGAGTCAGGCCTTAGGACACTTAGTGCTACAAAGTCCTATTTCAGCATGTGTGCCAGGCCTCTGAATGTCCAAATAGTCTCCATGCTGTGTAATAAAGATCCTGGGTGTGCTGTAGAAAGAGCACAGCAACTGTCTCTGTAGCATGTAGTAATCATTTCAGTGAATTCTAATTTCTACATTCTCTATCTCACCTTCACCCGCTACACTGCTTGAACACCATTGCACTGTTCTAAACCCTGAAACAGCACTCCTAGCAAGAATCTCCTTCACTGTAGTAATCAGTTTACTGAATTGCAAGGCATACTGTCATGTGTCTAAGACCACAGTGTGAGTTAGTCTTCATTTCACAAAATTGTGGCAGAATATTTTGATTAGTGGATGTGTTTAAAAATATGGGAATACATGTACTCATGGAGTGATTCAGGCCTTAGGACATTTAGTGCTACAAAGTCCTATGCAGCATGTGTGCCAGGCCTCTGAATGCCCAAATAGTCTCCATGCTGTGTAATAAAGATTCTGGGTGTGCTGTAGAAATTGCATAGCAACTCTCTCTATAGCATGTGGTAATCATTTCAGTGAATTATCATTTCTACATTCTCAGTCTCACCTTCACCCTCTACACTGCTTGAACGCCATTGCACTGTTCTAAACCCTGAAACAGCACTCCCAGCAAGACTCTCTTTCACTGTAGTAATCATTTTACTGAATTGCAAGGCATACTGTCATGTGTCCCAGATCACAGTGTGAGTTAGTCTACCTTTCACAAAATTGTGGCAGAATATTTTGCTTAGTTGATGTGTTTAAAAATATGGGAATACATGTATTCATGGAGTGAGTCAGGCCTTAGGACACTTAGTGCTACAAAGTCCTATTTCAGCATGTGTGCCAGGCCTCTGAATGTCCAAATAGTCCCCATCTGTGTAATAAAGATCCTGGGTGTGCTGTAGAAAGAGCACAGCAACTGTCTCTGTAGCATGTAGTAATCATTTCAGTGAATTCTAATTTCTACATTCTCTGTCTCACCTTCACCCGCTACACTGCTTGAACACCATTGCACTGTTCTAAACCCTGAAACAGCACTCCTAGCAAGAATCTCCTTAACTGTAGTAATCAGTTTACTGAATTGCAAGGCATACTGTCATGTGTCTAAGACCACAGTGTGAGTTAGTCTTCATTTCACAAAATTGTGGCAGAATATTTTGCTTAGTGGATGTGTTTAAAAATATGGGAATACATGTACTCATGGAGTGAGTCAGGCCTTAGGACATTTAGTGCTACAAAGTCCTATGCAGCATGTGTGCCAGGCCTCTGAATGCCCAAATAGTCTCCATGCTGTGTAATAAAGATTCTGGGTGTGCTGTAGAAATTGCATAGCAACTCTCTCTGTAGCATGTGGTAATCATTTCAGTGAATTATCATTTCTACATTCTCAGTCTCACCTTCACCCTCTACACTGCTTGAACGCCATTGCACTGTTCTAAACCCTGAAACAGCACTCCCAGCAAGACTCTCTTTCACTGTAGTAATCATTTTACTGAATTGCAAGGCATACTGTCATGTGTCTAAGATCACAGTGTGAGTTAGTCTACATTTCACAAAATTGTGGCAGAATATTTTGCTTAGTTGATGTGTTTAAAAATATGGGAATACATGTATTCATGGAGTGAGTCAGGCCTTAGGACACTTAGTGCTACAAAGTCCTATTTCAGCATGTGTGCCAGGCCTCTGAATGTCCAAATAGTCTCCATGCTGTGTAATAAATATCCTTATTGGTGCTGTAGAAATTGCATAGCAACTGTCTCTTCAATGTTGTAATCATTTCAGTGAATTCTCATTTCTACATTCTCAATCTCACCTTCACCCTCTACACTGCTTGAACACTATTGCACTGTTCTAAACCCTAACACAGCACTCCCAGCATGACTCTCTTTCACTGTAGTAATCATTTTACTGAATTGCAAGGCATACTGTCATGTGTCTAAGATCACAGTGTGAGTTAGTCTTCATTTCACAAAATTGTTGCAGAATATTTTGCTTAGTTGATGTGTTTAAAAATATGGGAATACATGTACTCATGGAGTGAGTCAGGCCTTAGGACACTTAGTGCTACAAAGTCCTATTTCAGCATGTGTGCCAGGCCTCTGAATGTCCAAATAGTCTCCATGCTGTGTAATAAAGATCCTGTTTGTGCTGTAGAAATTGCATAGCAACTGTCTCTGTAGCATGTGGTAATCATTTCAGTGAATTATCATTTCTACATTCTCAGTCTCACCTTCACCCTCTACACTGCTTGAACACTATTGCACTGTTCTAAACCCTAACACAGCACTCCCAGCAAGAATCTCCTTCACTGTAGTAATCAGTTTACTGAATTGCAAGGCATACTGTCATGTGTCTAAGACCACAGTGTAAGTTAGTCTTCATTTCACAAAATTGTGGCAGAATATTTTGCTTAGTTGATGTGTTTAAAAATATGGGAATACACGTACTCATGGAGTGAGTCAGGCCTTAGGACATTTAGTGCTACAAAGTCCTATGCAGCATGTGTGCCAGGCCTCTGAATGCCCAAATAGTCTCCATGCTGTGTAATAAAGATTCTGGGTGTGCTGTAGAAATTGCATAGCAACTGTCTCTGTAGCATGTGGTAATCATTTCAGTGAATTATCATTTCTACATTCTCAGTCTCACCTTCACCCTCTACACTGTTTGAACACTATTGCACTGTTCTAAACCCCAACACAGCACTCCCAGCAAGACTCTCTTTCACTGTAGTAATCATTTTACTGAATTGCAAGGCATACTGTCATGTGTCTAAGACCACAGTGTGAGTTAGTCTTCATTTCACAAAATTGTGGCAGAATATTTTGCTTAGTTGATGTGTTTAAAAATATGGGTATACATGTACTCATGGAGTGAGTCAGGCCTTAGGACATTTAGTGCTACAAAGTCCTATGCAGCATGTGTGCCAGGCCTCTGAATGCCCAAATAGTCTCCATGCTGTGTAATAAAGATTCTGGGTGTGCTGTAGAAATTGCATAGCAACTGTCTCTGTAGCATGTGGTAATCATTTCAGTGAATTATCATTTCTACATTATCAGTCTCACCTTCACCCTCTACACTGCTTGAACACTATTGCACTGTTCTAAACCCTAACACAGCACTCCCAGCAAGACTCTCTCTCACTGTAGTAATCATTTTACTGAATTGCAAGGCATACTGTCATGTGTCTAAGACCACAGTGTGAGTTAGTCTTCATTTCACAAAATTGTGGCAGAATATTTTGCTTAGTTGATGTGTTTAAAAATATGGGTATACATGTACTCATGGAGTGAGTCAGGCCTTAGGACATTTAGTGCTACAAAGTCCTATGCAGCATGTGTGCCAGGCCTCTGAATGCCCAAATAGTCTCCATGCTGTGTAATAACGATTCTGGGTGTGCTGTAGAAATTGCATAGCAACTGTCTCTGTAGCATGTGGTAATCATTTCAGTGAATTATCATTTCTACATTATCAGTCTCACCTTCAACCTCTACACTGCTTGAACACCATTGCACTGTTCTAAACCCTGAAACAGCACTCCCAGCAAGACTCTCTTTCACTATAGTAATCATTTTACTGAATTTCAAGGCATACTGTCATGTGTCTAAGATCACAGTGTGAGTTAGTCTTCATTTCACAAAATTGTGGCAGAATATTTTGCTTAGTGGATGTGTTTAAAAATATGGGAATACAAGTACTCATGGAGTGAGTCAGGCCTTAGGGCATTTAGTGCTACAAAGTCCTATGCAGCATGTGTGCCAGGCCTCTGAATGCCCAAATAGTTTCCATGCTGTGTAATAAAGATTATGAGTGTGCTGTAGAAATTGCATAGCAACTGTCTCTGTAGCATGTGGTAATCATTTCAGTGAATTATCATTTCTACATTCTCAGTCTCACCTTCAACCTCTACACTGCTTGAACACCATTGCACTGTTCTAAACCCTGAAACAGCACTCCCAGCAAGACTCTCTTTCACTGTAGTAATCATTTTACTGAATTGCAAGGCATACTGTCACGTGTCTAAGATCACAGTGTGAGTTAGTCTTCATTTCACAAAATTGTGGCAGAATATTTTGCTTAAATGATGTGTTTAAAAATATGGGAATACATGTACTCATGGAGTGAGTCAGGCCTTAGGACACTTTGTGCTACAAAGTCCTATTTCAGCATGTGTGACAGGCCTCTGAATGTCCGAATAGTCTCCATGCTGTGTAATAAAGATCCTGTTTGGGCTGTAGAAATTGCATAGCAACTGTCTCTTTAGCATGTTGTAATCATTTCAGTGAATTCTCATTTCTACATTCTCAATCTCACCTTCACCCACTACACTGCTTGAACACTATTGCACTGTTCTAAACCCTAACACAGCACTCCCAGAATGACTCTCTTTCACTGTAGTAATCATTTTACTGAATTGCAAGGCATACTGTCATGTGTCTAAGATCACAGTGTGAGTTAGTCTTCATTTCACAAAATTGTGGCAGAATATTTTGCTTAGTTGGTGTGTTTAAAAATATGGGAATACATGTACACATGGAGTGAGTCATGCCTTAGGACACTTAGTGCTACAAAGTCCTATTTCAGCATGTGTGCCAGGCCTCTGAATGTCCAAATAGTCTCCAGGCTGTGTAATAAAGATCCTGTTTGTGCTGTAGAAATTGCATAGCAACTGTCTCTTAATCATGTGGTAATCATTTCAGTGAATTCTCATTTCTACATTCTCAATCTCACCTTCACCCTCTACACTGCTTGAACACCATTGCACTGTTCTAAACCCTAACACAGCACTCCCAGCACGACTCTCTTTCACTGTAGTAATCGTTTTACTGAATTGAAAGGCATACTGTTATGTGTCTAAGATCTCAGTGTGAGTTAGTCTTCATTTCACAAAATTGAGGCAGAATATTTTGCTTAGTTGATGTGTTTAAAAATATGGGAATACATGTACTCATGGAGTGAGTCAGGCCTTAGGACATTTAGTGCTCCAAAGTCCTATGCAGCATGTGTGCCAGGCCTCTGAATGCCCAAATAGTCTCCATGCTGTGTAATAAAGATTCTGGGTGTGCTGTAGAAATTGCATAGCAACTGTCTCTGTAGCATGTGGTAATCATTTCAGTGAATTATCATTTCTACATTCTCAATCTCACCTTCACCCTCTACACTGCTTGAACACTATTGCACTGTTCTAAACCCTAACACAGCACTCCCAGCAAGATTCTCTTTCACTGTAGTAATCATTTTACTGAATTGCAAGGCATACTGTCATGTGTCTAAGATCACAGTGTGAGTTAGTCTTCATTTCACAAAATTGTGGCAGAATATTTTGCTTAGTTGATGTGTTTAAAAATAAGGGAATACATGTACTCATGGAGTGAGTCAGGCCTTAGGACACTTAGTGCTACAAAGTCCTATTTCAGCATGTGTGCCAGACCTCTGAATGTCCAAATAGTCTCCATGCTGTGTAATAAAGATCCTGTTTGTGCTGTAGAAATTGCATAGCAACTGTCTCTTCATCATGTTGTAATCATTTCAGTGAATTCTCATTTCTACATTCTCAATCTCACCTTCACCTTCTACACTGCTTGAACACCATTGCACTGTTCTAAACCCTAACACAGCACTCCCAGCACGACTCTCTTTCACTGTAGTAATCATTTTACTGAATTGAAAGGCATACTGTTATGTGTCTAAGATCTCAGTGTGAGTTAGTCTTCATTTCACAAAATTGAGGCAGAATATTTTGCTTAGTTGATGTGTTTAAAAATATGGGAATACATTAACTCATGGAGTGAGTTAGGCCTTAGGACATTTAGTGCTACAAAGTCCTATGCAGCATGTGTGCCAGGCCTCTGAATGCCCAAATAGTCTCCATGCTGTGTAATAAAGATACTGGGTGTGCTGTAGAAATTGCATAGCAACTGTCTCTGTAGCATGTGGTAATCATTTCAGTGAATTATCATTTCTACATTCTCAGTCTCACCTTCACCCTCTACACTGCTTGAACACTATTGCACTGTTCTAAACCCTAACACAGCACTCCCAGCATGACTCTCTTTCACTGTAGTAATCATTTTACTGAATTGCAAGGCATACTGTCATGTGTCTAAGATCACAGTGTGAGTTAGTCTTCATTACACAAAATTGTGGCAGAATATTTTGCTTAGTTGATGTGTTTAAAAATAAGGGAATACATGTACTCATGGAGTGAGTCAGGCCTTAGGACACTTAGTGCTACAAAGTCCTATTTCAGTTTGTGTGCCAGGCCTCTGAATGTCCAAATAGTCTCCATGCTGTGTAATAAAGATCCTGTTTGTGCTGTAGAAATTGCATAGCAACTGTCTCTTAATCATGTTGTAATCATTTCAGTGAATTCTCATTTCTACATTCTCAATCTCACCTTCACCTTCTACACTGCTTGAACACCATTGCACTGTTCTAAACCCTAACACAGCACTCCCAGCATGACTCTCTTTCACTGTAGTAATCATTTTACTGAATTGCAAGGCATACTGTCATGTGTCTAAGATCACAGTGTGAGTTAGTCTACATTTCACAAAATTGTGGCAGAATATTTTGCTTAGTTGATGTGTTTAAAAATATGGGAATACATGTACTCATGGAGTGAGTCAGGCCTTAGGACACTTAGTGCTACAAAGTCCTATTTCAGCATGTGTGCCAGGCCTCTGAATGTCCAAATAGTCTCCATGCTGTGTAATAAAGATCCTGTTTGCGCTGTAGAAATTGCATAGCAACTGTCTCTTTAGCATGTTGTAATCATTTCAGTGAATTCTCATTTCTACATTCTCAATCTCACCTTCACCCTCTACACTGCTTGAACACTATTGCACTGTTCTAAACCCTAACACAGCACTCCCAGCATGACTCTCCTTCACTGTAGTAATCATTTTACTGAATTGCAAGGCATACAGTCATGTGTCTAAGATCACAGTGTGAGTTAGTCTTCATTTCACAAAATTGTGGCAGAATATTTTGCTTAGTTGATGTGTTTAAAAATATGGGAATACATGTACTCATGGAGTTAGTCAGGCCTTAGGACACTTAGTGCTACAAAGTCCTATTTCAGCATGTGTGCCAGGCCTCTGAATGTCCAAATAGTCTCCATGCTGTGTAATAAAGATCCTGTTTGTGCTGTAGAAATTGCATAGCAACTGTCTCTTTAACATGTTGTAATCATTTCAGTGAATTCTCATTTCTACATTCTCAATCTCACCTTCACCCTCTACACTGCTTGAACACTATTGCACTGTTCTAAACCCTAACACAGCACTCCCAGCATGACTCTCTTTCACTGTAGTAATCATTTTACTGAATTGCAAGGCATACTGTCATGTGTCGAAGATCACAGTGTGAGTTAGTCTTCATTTCACAAAATTGTGGCAGAATATTTTGCTTAGTTGATGTGTTTAAAAATAAGGGAATACATGTACTCATGGAGTGAGTCAGGCCTTAGGACACTTAGTGCTACAAAGTCCTATTTCAGCATGTGTGCCAGGCCTCTGAATGTCCAAATAGTCTCCATGCTGTGTAATAAAGATCCTGTTTGTGCTGTAGAAATTGCATAGCAACTGTCTCTTTAGCATTTTGTAATCATTTCAGTGAATTCTCATTTCTACATTCTCAATCTCACCTTCACCCTCTACACTGCTTGAACACTATTGCACTGTTCTAAACCCTAACCCAGCACTCCCAGCAAGACTCTCTCTCACTGTAGTAATCATTTTACTGAATTGCAAGGCATACTGTCATGTGTCTAAGACCACAGTGTGAGTTAGTCTTCATTTCACAAAATTGTGGCAGAATATTTTGCTTAGTTGATGTGTTTAAAAATATGGGTATACATGTACTCATGGAGTGAGTCAGGCCTTAGGACATTTAGTGCTACAAAGTCCTATGCAGCATGTGTGCCAGGCCTCTGAATGCCCAAATAGTCTCCATGCTGTGTAATAACGATTCTGGGTGTGCTGTAGAAATTGCATAGCAACTGTCTCTGTAGCATGTGGTAATCATTTCAGTGAATTATCATTTCTACATTATCAGTCTCACCTTCAACCTCTACACTGCTTGAACACCATTGCACTGTTCTAAACCCTGAAACAGCACTCCCAGCAAGACTCTCTTTCACTGTAGTAATCATTTTACTGAATTTCAAGGCATACTGTCATGTGTCTAAGATCACAGTGTGAGTTAGTCTTCATTTCACAAAATTGTGGCAGAATATTTTGCTTAGTTGATGTGTTTAAAAATATGGGAATACATGTACTCATGGAGTGAGTCAGGCCTTAGGACACTTAGTGCTACAAAGGCATATTTTAGCATGTGTGCCAGGCCTCTGAATGTCCAAATAGTCCCCATGCTGTGTAATAAAGATACTGTTTGTGCTGTAGAAATTGCATAGCAACTGTCTCTTTAGCATTTTTTAATCATTTCAGTGAATTCTCATTTCTACATTCTCAATCTCACCTTCACCCTCTACACTGCTTGAACACTATTGCACTGTTCTAAACCCTAACACAGCACTCCCAGCAAGAATCTCCTTCACTGTAGTAATCAGTTTACTGAATTGCAAGGCATACTGTCATGTGTCTAAGACCACAGTGTGAGTTAGTCTTCATTAAACAAAATTGTGGCAGAATATTTTGCTTAGTTGATGTGTTTAAAAATATGGGAATACACGTACTCATGGAGTGAGTCAGGCCTTAGGACATTTAGTGCTACAAAGTCCTATGCAGCATGTGTGCCAGGCCTCTGAATGCCCAAATAGTCTCCATGCTGTGTAATAAAGATTCTGGGTGTGCTGTAGAAATTGCATAGCAACTGTCTCTGTAGCATGTGGTAATCATTTCAGTGAATTATCATTTCTACATTCTCAGTCTCACCTTCACCCTCTACACTGCTTGAACACCATTGCACTGTTCTAAACCCTGAAGCAGCACTTTCAGCAAGACTCTCTTTCACTGTAGTAATCATTTTACTGAATTGCAAGGCATACTGTCATGTGTCTAAGATCACAGTGTGAGTTAGTCTTCATTTCACAAAATTGTGGCAGAATATTTTGCTTACTTGATGTGTTTAAAAATATAGGAATACATGTACTCATGGAGTGAGTCAGGCCTTAGGACACTTAGTGCTACAAAGTCCTATTTCAGCATGTGTGCCAGGCCTCTGAATGTCCAAATAGTCTCCATGCTGTGTAATAAAGATCCTGTTTGTGCTGTAGAAATTGCATAGCAACTGTCTCTTTAGCATTTTGTAATCATTTCAGTGAATTCTCATTTCTACATTCTCAATCTCACCTTCGCCCTCTACACTGCTTGAACACTATTGCACTGTTCTAAACCCTCACACAGCACTCCCAGCAAGAATCTCCTTCACTGTAGTAATCAGTTTACTGAATTGCAAGGCATACTGTCATGTGTCTAAGACCACAGTGTGAGTTAGTCTTCATTTCACAAAATTGTGGCAGAATATTTTGCTTAGTTGATGTGTTTAAAAATATGGGAATACATGTACTCATGGAGTGAGTCAGGCCTTAGGACATTTAGTGCTACAAAGTCCTATGCAGCATGTGTGCCAGGCCTCTGAATGCCCAAATAGTCTCCATGCTGTGTAATAAAGATTCTGGGTGTGCTGTAGAAATTGCATAGCAACTGTCTCTGTAGCATGTGGTAATCATTTCAGTGAATTATCATTTCTACATTCTCAGTCTCACCTTCACCCTCTACACTGCTTGAACACCATTGCACTGTTCTAAACCCTGAAGCAGCACTCCCAGCAAGACTCTCTTTCACTGTAGTAATCATTTTACTGAATTGCAAGGCATACTGTCACGTGTCTAAGATCACAGTGTGAGTTAGTCTTCATTTCACAAAATTGTGGCAGAATATTTTGCTTAAATGATGTGTTTAAAAATATGGGAATACATGTACTCATGGAGTGAGTCAGGCCTTAGGACACTTTGTGCTACAAAGTCCTATTTCAGCATGTGTGACAGGCCTCTGAATGTCCGAATAGTCTCCATGCTGTGTAATAAAGATCCTGTTTGGGCTGTAGAAATTGCATAGCAACTGTCTCTTTAGCATGTTGTAATCATTTCAGTGAATTCTCATTTCTACATTCTCAATCTCACCTTCACCCACTACACTGCTTGAACACTATTGCACTGTTCTAAACCCTAACACAGCACTCCCAGAATGACTCTCTTTCACTGTAGTAATCATTTTACTGAATTGCAAGGCATACTGTCATGTGTCTAAGATCACAGTGTGAGTTAGTCTTCATTTCACAAAATTGTGGCAGAATATTTTGCTTAGTTGGTGTGTTTAAAAATATGGGAATACATGTACACATGGAGTGAGTCATGCCTTAGGACACTTAGTGCTACAAAGTCCTATTTCAGCATGTGTGCCAGGCCTCTGAATGTCCAAATAGTCTCCAGGCTGTGTAATAAAGATCCTGTTTGTGCTGTAGAAATTGCATAGCAACTGTCTCTTAATCATGTGGTAATCATTTCAGTGAATTCTCATTTCTACATTCTCAATCTCACCTTCACCCTCTACACTGCTTGAACACCATTGCACTGTTCTAAACCCTAACACAGCACTCCCAGCACGACTCTCTTTCACTGTAGTAATCGTTTTACTGAATTGAAAGGCATACTGTTATGTGTCTAAGATCTCAGTGTGAGTTAGTCTTCATTTCACAAAATTGAGGCAGAATATTTTGCTTAGTTGATGTGTTTAAAAATATGGGAATACATGTACTCATGGAGTGAGTCAGGCCTTAGGACATTTAGTGCTCCAAAGTCCTATGCAGCATGTGTGCCAGGCCTCTGAATGCCCAAATAGTCTCCATGCTGTGTAATAAAGATTCTGGGTGTGCTGTAGAAATTGCATAGCAACTGTCTCTGTAGCATGTGGTAATCATTTCAGTGAATTATCATTTCTACATTCTCAATCTCACCTTCACCCTCTACACTGCTTGAACACTATTGCACTGTTCTAAACCCTAACACAGCACTCCCAGCAAGATTCTCTTTCACTGTAGTAATCATTTTACTGAATTGCAAGGCATACTGTCATGTGTCTAAGATCACAGTGTGAGTTAGTCTTCATTTCACAAAATTGTGGCAGAATATTTTGCTTAGTTGATGTGTTTAAAAATAAGGGAATACATGTACTCATGGAGTGAGTCAGGCCTTAGGACACTTAGTGCTACAAAGTCCTATTTCAGCATGTGTGCCAGACCTCTGAATGTCCAAATAGTCTCCATGCTGTGTAATAAAGATCCTGTTTGTGCTGTAGAAATTGCATAGCAACTGTCTCTTCATCATGTTGTAATCATTTCAGTGAATTCTCATTTCTACATTCTCAATCTCACCTTCACCTTCTACACTGTTTGAACACCATTGCACTGTTCTAAACCCTAATACAGCACTCCCAGCACGACTCTCTTTCACTGTAGTAATCATTTTACTGAATTGAAAGGCATACTGTTATGTGTCTAAGATCTCAGTGTGAGTTAGTCTTCATTTCACAAAATTGAGGCAGAATATTTTGCTTAGTTGATGTGTTTAAAAATATGGGAATACATGTACTCATGGAGTGAGTTAGGCCTTAGGACATTTAGTGCTACAAAGTCCTATGCAGCATGTGTGCCAGGCCTCTGAATGCCCAAATAGTCTCCATGCTGTGTAATAAAGATACTGGGTGTGCTGTAGAAATTGCATAGCAACTGTCTCTGTAGCATGTGGTAATCATTTCAGTGAATTATCATTTCTACATTCTCAGTCTCACCTTCACCCTCTACACTGCTTGAACACTATTGCACTGTTCTAAACCCTAACACAGCACTCCCAGCATGACTCTCTTTCACTGTAGTAATCATTTTACTGAATTGCAAGGCATACTGTCATGTGTCTAAGATCACAGTGTGAGTTAGTCTTCATTACACAAAATTGTGGCAGAATATTTTGCTTAGTTGATGTGTTTAAAAATAAGGGAATACATGTACTCATGGAGTGAGTCAGGCCTTAGGACACTTAGTGCTACAAAGTCCTATTTCAGTTTGTGTGCCAGGCCTCTGAATGTCCAAATAGTCTCCATGCTGTGTAATAAAGATCCTGTTTGTGCTGTAGAAATTGCATAGCAACTGTCTCTTAATCATGTTGTAATCATTTCAGTGAATTCTCATTTCTACATTCTCAATCTCACCTTCACCTTCTACACTGCTTGAACACCATTGCACTGTTCTAAACCCTAACACAGCACTCCCAGCATGACTCTCTTTCACTGTAGTAATCATTTTACTGAATTGCAAGGCATACTGTCATGTGTCTAAGATCACAGTGTGAGTTAGTCTACATTTCACAAAATTGTGGCAGAATATTTTGCTTAGTTGATGTGTTTAAAAATATGGGAATACATGTACTCATGGAGTGAGTCAGGCCTTAGGACACTTAGTGCTACAAAGTCCTATTTCAGCATGTGTGCCAGGCCTCTGAATGTCCAAATAGTCTCCATGCTGTGTAATAAAGATCCTGTTTGCGCTGTAGAAATTGCATAGCAACTGTCTCTTTAGCATGTTGTAATCATTTCAGTGAATTCTCATTTCTACATTCTCAATCTCACCTTCACCCTCTACACTGCTTGAACACTATTGCACTGTTCTAAACCCTAACACAGCACTCCCAGCATGACTCTCCTTCACTGTAGTAATCATTTTACTGAATTGCAAGGCATACAGTCATGTGTCTAAGATCACAGTGTGAGTTAGTCTTCATTTCACAAAATTGTGGCAGAATATTTTGCTTAGTTGATGTGTTTAAAAATATGGGAATACATGTACTCATGGAGTTAGTCAGGCCTTAGGACACTTAGTGCTACAAAGTCCTATTTCAGCATGTGTGCCAGGCCTCTGAATGTCCAAATAGTCTCCATGCTGTGTAATAAAGATCCTGTTTGTGCTGTAGAAATTGCATAGCAACTGTCTCTTTAACATGTTGTAATCATTTCAGTGAATTCTCATTTCTACATTCTCAATCTCACCTTCACCCTCTACACTGCTTGAACACTATTGCACTGTTCTAAACCCTAACACAGCACTCCCAGCATGACTCTCTTTCACTGTAGTAATCATTTTACTGAATTGCAAGGCATACTGTCATGTGTCGAAGATCACAGTGTGAGTTAGTCTTCATTTCACAAAATTGTGGCAGAATATTTTGCTTAGTTGATGTGTTTAAAAATAAGGGAATACATGTACTCATGGAGTGAGTCAGGCCTTAGGACACTTAGTGCTACAAAGTCCTATTTCAGCATGTGTGCCAGGCCTCTGAATGTCCAAATAGTCTCCATGCTGTGTAATAAAGATCCTGTTTGTGCTGTAGAAATTGCATAGCAACTGTCTCTTTAGCATTTTGTAATCATTTCAGTGAATTCTCATTTCTACATTCTCAATCTCACCTTCACCCTCTACACTGCTTGAACACTATTGCACTGTTCTAAACCCTAACCCAGCACTCCCAGCAAGACTCTCTCTCACTGTAGTAATCATTTTACTGAATTGCAAGGCATACTGTCATGTGTCTAAGACCACAGTGTGAGTTAGTCTTCATTTCACAAAATTGTGGCAGAATATTTTGCTTAGTTGATGTGTTTAAAAATATGGGAATACATGTACTCATGGAGTGAGTCAGGCCTTAGGACATTTAGTGCTACAAAGTCCTATGCAGCATGTGTGCCAGGCCTCTGAATGCCCAAATAGTCTCCATGCTGTGTAATAACGATTCTGGGTGTGCTGTAGAAATTGCATAGCAACTGTCTCTGTAGCATGTGGTAATCATTTCAGTGAATTATCATTTCTACATTATCAGTCTCACCTTCAACCTCTACACTGCTTGAACACCATTGCACTGTTCTAAACCCTGAAACAGCACTCCCAGCAAGACTCTCTTTCACTGTAGTAATCATTTTACTGAATTTCAAGGCATACTGTCATGTGTCTAAGATCACAGTGTGAGTTAGTCTTCATTTCACAAAATTGTGGCAGAATATTTTGCTTAGTTGATGTGTTTAAAAATATGGGAATACATGTACTCATGGAGTGAGTCAGGCCTTAGGACACTTAGTGCTACAAAGGCATATTTTAGCATGTGTGCCAGGCCTCTGAATGTCCAAATAGTCCCCATGCTGTGTAATAAAGATACTGTTTGTGCTGTAGAAATTGCATAGCAACTGTCTCTTTAGCATTTTTTAATCATTTCAGTGAATTCTCATTTCTACATTCTCAATCTCACCTTCACCCTCTACACTGCTTGAACACTATTGCACTGTTCTAAACCCTAACACAGCACTCCCAGCAAGAATCTCCTTCACTGTAGTAATCAGTTTACTGAATTGCAAGGCATACTGTCATGTGTCTAAGACCACAGTGTGAGTTAGTCTTCATTTCACAAAATTGTGGCAGAATATTTTGCTTAGTTGATGTGTTTAAAAATATGGGAATACACGTACTCATGGAGTGAGTCAGGCCTTAGGACATTTAGTGCTACAAAGTCCTATGCAGCATGTGTGCCAGGCCTCTGAATGCCCAAATAGTCTCCATGCTGTGTAATAAAGATTCTGGGTGTGCTGTAGAAATTGCATAGCAACTGTCTCTGTAGCATGTGGTAATCATTTCAGTGAATTATCATTTCTACATTCACAGTCTCACCTTCACCCTCTACACTGCTTGAACACCATTGCACTGTTCTAAACCCTGAAGCAGCACTTTCAGCAAGACTCTCTTTCACTGTAGTAATCATTTTACTGAATTGCAAGGCATACTGTCATGTGTCTAAGATCACAGTGTGAGTTAGTCTTCATTTCACAAAATTGTGGCAGAATATTTTGCTTACTTGATGTGTTTAAAAATATGGGAATACATGTACTCATGGAGTGAGTCAG
Organism: Lissotriton helveticus; assembly: GCF_964261635.1. Lineage (NCBI taxonomy): Eukaryota > Metazoa > Chordata > Amphibia > Caudata > Salamandridae > Lissotriton > Lissotriton helveticus. Next base: position 1,794,039,250 of record NC_136068.1, read on the forward strand.
GCCTTAGGACACTTAGTGCTACAAAGTCCTATTTCAGCATGTGTGCCAGGCCTCTGAATGTCCAAATAGTCTCCATGCTGTGTAATAAAGATACTGTTTGTGTTGTAGAAATTGCATAGCAACTGTCTCTTTAGCATTTTGTAATCATTTCAGTGAATTCTCATTTCTACATTCTCAATCTCACCTTCGCCCTCTACACTGCTTGAACACTATTGCACTGTTCTAAACCCTAACACAGCACTCCCAGCAAGAAACTCCTTCACTGTAGTAATCAGTTTAATGAATTGCAAGGCATACTGTCATGTGTCTAAGACCACAGTGTGAGTTAGTCTTCATTTCACAAAATTGTGGCAGAATATTTTGCTTAGTTGATGTGTTTAAAAATATGGGAATACATGTACTCATGGAGTGAGTCAGGCCTTAGGACATTTACTGCTACAAAGTCCTATGCAGCATGTGTGCCAGGCCTCTGAATGCCCAAATAGTCTCCATGCTGTGTAATAAAGATTCTGGGTGTGCTGTAGAAATTGCATAGCAACTGTCTCTGTAGCATGTGGTAATCATTTCAGTGAATTATCATTTCTACATTCTCAGTCTCACCTTCACCCTCTACACTGCTTGAACACCATTGCACTGTTCTAAACCCTGAAGCAGCACTCCCAGCAAGACTCTCTTTCACTGTAGTAATAATTTTACTGAATTGCAAGGCATACTGTCACGTGTCTAAGATCACAGTGTGAGTTAGTCCTCATTTCACAAAATTGTGGCAGAATATTTTGCTTAGTTGATGTGTCTAAAAATATGGGAATACATGTACTCATGGAGTGAGTCAGGCCTTAGGACACTTTGTGCTACAAAGTCCTATTTCAGCATGTGTGACAGGCCTCTGAATGTCCAAATAGTCTCCATGCTGTGTAATAAAGATCCTGTTTGGGCTGTAGAAATTGCATAGCAACTGTCTCTTTAGCATGTTGTAATCATTTCAGTGAATTCTCATTTCTACATTATCAATCTCACCTTCACCCTCTACACTGCTTGAACACTATTGCACTGTTCTAAACCCTAACACAGCACTCCCAGCATGACTCTCTTTCACTGTAGTAATCATTTTACTGAATTGCAAGGCATACTGTCATGTGTCTAAGATCACAGTGTGAGTTAGTCTTCATTTCACAAAATTGTGGCAGAATATTTTGCTTAGTTGATGTGTTTAAAAATATAGGAATACATGTACTCATGGAGTGAGTCATGCCTTAGGACACTTAGTGCTACAAAGTCCTATTTCAGCATGTGTGCCAGGCCTCTGAATGTCCAAATAGTCTCCAGGCTGTGTAATAAAGATCCCGTTTGTGCTGTAGAAATTGCATAGCAACTGTCTCTTAATCATGTTGTAATCATTTCAGTGAATTCTCATTTCTACATTCTCAATCTCACCTTCACCCTCTACACTGCTTGAACACCATTGCACTGTTCTAAACCCTAACACAGCACTCCCAGCACGACTCTCTTTCACTGTAGTAATCGTTTTACTGAATTGAAAGGCATACTGTTATGTGTCTAAGATCTCAGTGTGAGTTAGTCTTCATTTCACAAAATTGAGGCAGAATATTTTGCTTAGTTGATGTGTTTAAAAATATGGGAATACATGTACTCATGGAGTGAGTCAGGCCTTAGGACATTTAGTGCTCCAAAGTCCTATGCAGCATGTGTGCCAGGCCTCTGAATGCCCAAATAGTCTCCATGCTGTGTAATAAAGATTCTGGGTGTGCTGTAGAAATTGCATAGCAACTGTCTCTGTAGCATGTGGTAATCATTTCAGTGAATTATCATTTCTACATTCTCAATCTCACCTTCACCCTCTACACTGCTTGAACACTATTGCACTGTTCTAAACCCTAACACAGCACTCCCAGCAAGATTCTCTTTCACTGTAGTAATCATTTTACTGAATTGCAAGGCATACTGTCATGTGTCTAAGATCACAGTGTGAGTTAGTCTTCATTTCACAAAATTGTGGAAGAATATTTTGCTTAGTTGATGTGTTTAAAAATATGGGAATACATGTACTCATGGAGTGAGTCAGGCCTTAGGACACTTAGTGCTACAAAGTCCTATTTCAGCATGTGTGCCAGGCCTCTGAATGTCCAAATAGTCTCCATGCTGTGTAATAAAGATCCTGGGTGTGCTGTAGAAAGAGCACAGCAACTGTCTCTGTAGCATGTAGTAATCATTTCAGTGAATTCTAATTTCTACATTCTCTATCTCACCTTCACCCGCTACACTGCTTGAACACCATTGCACTGTTCTAAACCCTGAAACAGCACTCCTAGCAAGAATCTCCTTCACTGTAGTAATCAGTTTACTGAATTGCAAGGCATACTGTCATGTGTCTAAGACCACAGTGTGAGTTAGTCTTCATTTCACAAAATTGTGGCAGAATATTTTGATTAGTGGATGTGTTTAAAAATATGGGAATACATGTACTCATGGAGTGAGTCAGGCCTTAGGACATTTAGTGCTACAAAGTCCTATGCAGCATGTGTGCCAGGCCTCTGAATGCCCAAATAGTCTCCATGCTGTGTAATAAAGATTCTGGGTGTGCTGTAGAAATTGCATAGCAACTCTCTCTGTAGCATGTGGTAATCATTTCAGTGAATTATCATTTCTACATTCTCAGTCTCACCTTCACCCTCTACACTGCTTGAACGCCATTGCACTGTTCTAAACCCTGAAACAGCACTCCCAGCAAGACTCTCTTTCACTGTAGTAATCATTTTACTGAACTGCAAGGCATACTGTCATGTGTCTAAGATCACAGTGTGAGTTAGTCTACCTTTCACAAAATTGTGGCAGAATATTTTGCTTAGTTGATGTGTTTAAAAATATGGGAATACATGTATTCATGGAGTGAGTCAGGCCTTAGGACACTTAGTGCTACAAAGTCCTATTTCAGCATGTGTGCCAGGCCTCTGAATGTCCAAATAGTCTCCATGCTGTGTAATAAAGATCCTGGGTGTGCTGTAGAAAGAGCACAGCAACTGTCTCTGTAGCATGTAGTAATCATTTCAGTGAATTCTAATTTCTACATTCTCTGTCTCACCTTCACCCGCTACACTGCTTGAACACCATTGCACTGTTCTAAACCCTGAAACAGCACTCCTAGCAAGAATCTCCTTAACTGTAGTAATCAGTTTACTGAATTGCAAGGCATACTGTCATGTGTCTAAGACCACAGTGTGAGTTAGTCTTCATTTCACAAAATTGTGGCAGAATATTTTGCTTAGTGGATGTGTTTAAAAATATGGGAATACATGTACTCATGGAGTGAGTCAGGCCTTAGGACATTTAGTGCTACAAAGTCCTATGCAGCATGTGTGCCAGGCCTCTGAATGCCCAAATAGTCTCCATGCTGTGTAATAAAGATTCTGGGTGTGCTGTAGAAATTGCATAGCAACTCTCTCTGTAGCATGTGGTAATCATTTCAGTGAATTATCATTTCTACATTCTCAGTCTCACCTTCACCCTCTACACTGCTTGAACGCCATTGCACTGTTCTAAACCCTGAAACAGCACTCCCAGCAAGACTCTCTTTCACTGTAGTAATCATTTTACTGAATTGCAAGGCATACTGTCATGTGTCTAAGATCACAGTGTGAGTTAGTCTACATTTCACAAAATTGTGGCAGAATATTTTGCTTAGTTGATGTGTTTAAAAATATGGGAATACATGTATTCATGGAGTGAGTCAGGCCTTAGGACACTTAGTGCTACAAAGTCCTATTTCAGCATGTGTGCCAGGCCTCTGAATGTCCAAATAGTCTCCATGCTGTGTAATAAATATCCTTATTGGTGCTGTAGAAATTGCATAGCAACTGTCTCTTCAATGTTGTAATCATTTCAGTGAATTCTCATTTCTACATTCTCAATCTCACCTTCACCCTCTACACTGCTTGAACACTATTGCACTGTTCTAAACCCTAACACAGCACTCCCAGCATGACTCTCTTTCACTGTAGTAATCATTTTACTGAATTGCAAGGCATACTGTCATGTGTCTAAGATCACAGTGTGAGTTAGTCTTCATTTCACAAAATTGTGGCAGAATATTTTGCTTAGTTGATGTGTTTAAAAATATGGGAATACATGTACTCATGGAGTGAGTCAGGCCTTAGGACACTTAGTGCTACAAAGTCCTATTTCAGCATGTGTGCCAGGCCTCTGAATGTCCAAATAGTCTCCATGCTGTGTAATAAAGATCCTGTTTGTGCTGTAGAAATTGCATAGCAACTGTCTCTGTAGCATGTGGTAATCATTTCAGTGAATTATCATTTCTACATTCTCAGTCTCACCTTCACCCTCTACACTGCTTGAACACTATTGCACTGTTCTAAACCCTAACACAGCACTCCCAGCAAGAATCTCCTTCACTGCAGTAATCAGTTTACTGAATTGCAAGGCATACTGTCATGTGTCTAAGACCACAGTGTAAGTTAGTCTTCATTTCACAAAATTGTGGCAGAATATTTTGCTTAGTTGATGTGTTTAAAAATATGGGAATACACGTACTCATGGAGTGAGTCAGGCCTTAGGACATTTAGTGCTACAAAGTCCTATGCAGCATGTGTGCCAGGCCTCTGAATGCCCAAATAGTCTCCATGCTGTGTAATAAAGATTCTGGGTGTGCTGTAGAAATTGCATAGCAACTGTCTCTGTAGCATGTGGTAATCATTTCAGTGAATTATCATTTCTACATTCTCAGTCTCACCTTCACCCTCTACACTGCTTGAACACTATTGCACTGTTCTAAACCCCAACACAGCACTCCCAGCAAGACTCTCTTTCACTGTAGTAATCATTTTACTGAATTGCAAGGCATACTGTCATGTGTCTAAGATCACAGTGTGAGTTAGTCTTCATTTCACAAAATTGTGGCAGAATATTTTGCTTAGTTGATGTGTTTAAAAATATAGGAATACATGTACTCATGGAGTGAGTCATGCCTTAGGACACTTAGTGCTACAAAGTCCTATTTCAGCATGTGTGCCAGGCCTCTGAATGTCCAAATAGTCTCCAGGCTGTGTAATAAAGATCCCGTTTGTGCTGTAGAAATTGCATAGCAACTGTCTCTTAATCATGTTGTAATCATTTCAGTGAATTCTCATTTCTACATTCTCAATCTCACCTTCACCCTCTACACTGCTTGAACACCATTGCACTGTTCTAAACCCTAACACAGCACTCCCAGCACGACTCTCTTTCACTGTAGTAATCGTTTTACTGAATTGAAAGGCATACTGTTATGTGTCTAAGATCTCAGTGTGAGTTAGTCTTCATTTCACAAAATTGAGGCAGAATATTTTGCTTAGTTGATGTGTTTAAAAATATGGGAATACATGTACTCATGGAGTGAGTCAGGCCTTAGGACATTTAGTGCTCCAAAGTCCTATGCAGCATGTGTGCCAGGCCTCTGAATGCCCAAATAGTCTCCATGCTGTGTAATAAAGATTCTGGGTGTGCTGTAGAAATTGCATAGCAACTGTCTCTGTAGCATGTGGTAATCATTTCAGTGAATTATCATTTCTACATTCTCAATCTCACCTTCACCCTCTACACTGCTTGAACACTATTGCACTGTTCTAAACCCTAACACAGCACTCCCAGCAAGATTCTCTTTCACTGTAGTAATCATTTTACTGAATTGCAAGGCATACTGTCATGTGTCTAAGATCACAGTGTGAGTTAGTCTTCATTTCACAAAATTGTGGAAGAATATTTTGCTTAGTTGATGTGTTTAAAAATATGGGAATACATGTACTCATGGAGTGAGTCAGGCCTTAGGACACTTAGTGCTACAAAGTCCTATTTCAGCATGTGTGCCAGGCCTCTGAATGTCCAAATAGTCTCCATGCTGTGTAATAAAGATCCTGGGTGTGCTGTAGAAAGAGCACAGCAACTGTCTCTGTAGCATGTAGTAATCATTTCAGTGAATTCTAATTTCTACATTCTCTATCTCACCTTCACCCGCTACACTGCTTGAACACCATTGCACTGTTCTAAACCCTGAAACAGCACTCCTAGCAAGAATCTCCTTCACTGTAGTAATCAGTTTACTGAATTGCAAGGCATACTGTCATGTGTCTAAGACCACAGTGTGAGTTAGTCTTCATTTCACAAAATTGTGGCAGAATATTTTGATTAGTGGATGTGTTTAAAAATATGGGAATACATGTACTCATGGAGTGAGTCAGGCCTTAGGACATTTAGTGCTACAAAGTCCTATGCAGCATGTGTGCCAGGCCTCTGAATGCCCAAATAGTCTCCATGCTGTGTAATAAAGATTCTGGGTGTGCTGTAGAAATTGCATAGCAACTCTCTCTGTAGCATGTGGTAATCATTTCAGTGAATTATCATTTCTACATTCTCAGTCTCACCTTCACCCTCTACACTGCTTGAACGCCATTGCACTGTTCTAAACCCTGAAACAGCACTCCCAGCAAGACTCTCTTTCACTGCAGTAATCATTTTACTGAATTGCAAGGCATACTGTCATGTGTCTAAGATCACAGTGTGAGTTAGTCTACCTTTCACAAAATTGTGGCAGAATATTTTGCTTAGTTGATGTGTTTAAAAATATGGGAATACATGTATTCATGGAGTGAGTCAGGCCTTAGGACACTTAGTGCTACAAAGTCCTATTTCAGCATGTGTGCCAGGCCTCTGAATGTCCAAATAGTCTCCATGCTGTGTAATAAAGATCCTGGGTGTGCTGTAGAAAGAGCACAGCAACTGTCTCTGTAGCATGTAGTAATCATTTCAGTGAATTCTAATTTCTACATTCTCTGTCTCACCTTCACCCGCTACACTGCTTGAACACCATTGCACTGTTCTAAACCCTGAAACAGCACTCCTAGCAAGAATCTCCTTAACTGTAGTAATCAGTTTACTGAATTGCAAGGCATACTGTCATGTGTCTAAGACCACAGTGTGAGTTAGTCTTCATTTCACAAAATTGTGGCAGAATATTTTGCTTAGTGGATGTGTTTAAAAATATGGGAATACATGTACTCATGGAGTGAGTCAGGCCTTAGGACATTTAGTGCTACAAAGTCCTATGCAGCATGTGTGCCAGGCCTCTGAATGCCCAAATAGTCTCCATGCTGTGTAATAAAGATTCTGGGTGTGCTGTAGAAATTGCATAGCAACTCTCTCTGTAGCATGTGGTAATCATTTCAGTGAATTATCATTTCTACATTCTCAGTCTCACCTTCACCCTCTACACTGCTTGAACGCCATTGCACTGTTCTAAACCCTGAAACAGCACTCCCAGCAAGACTCTCTTTCACTGTAGTAATCATTTTACTGAATTGCAAGGCATACTGTCATGTGTCTAAGATCACAGTGTGAGTTAGTCTACATTTCACAAAATTGTGGCAGAATATTTTGCTTAGTTGATGTGTTTAAAAATATGGGAATACATGTATTCATGGAGTGAGTCAGGCCTTAGGACACTTAGTGCTACAAAGTCCTATTTCAGCATGTGTGCCAGGCCTCTGAATGTCCAAATAGTCTCCATGCTGTGTAATAAATATCCTTATTGGTGCTGTAGAAATTGCATAGCAACTGTCTCTTCAATGTTGTAATCATTTCAGTGAATTCTCATTTCTACATTCTCAATCTCACCTTCACCCTCTACACTGCTTGAACACTATTGCACTGTTCTAAACCCTAACACAGCACTCCCAGCATGACTCTCTTTCACTGTAGTAATCATTTTACTGAATTGCAAGGCATACTGTCATGTGTCTAAGATCACAGTGTGAGTTAGTCTTCATTTCACAAAATTGTGGCAGAATATTTTGCTTAGTTGATGTGTTTAAAAATATGGGAATACATGTACTCATGGAGTGAGTCAGGCCTTAGGACACTTAGTGCTACAAAGTCCTATTTCAGCATGTGTGCCAGGCCTCTGAATGTCCAAATAGTCTCCATGCTGTGTAATAAAGATCCTGTTTGTGCTGTAGAAATTGCATAGCAACTGTCTCTGTAGCATGTGGTAATCATTTCAGTGAATTATCATTTCTACATTCTCAGTCTCACCTTCACCCTCTACACTGCTTGAACACTATTGCACTGTTCTAAACCCTAACACAGCACTCCCAGCAAGAATCTCCTTCACTGCAGTAATCAGTTTACTGAATTGCAAGGCATACTGTCATGTGTCTAAGACCACAGTGTAAGTTAGTCTTCATTTCACAAAATTGTGGCAGAATATTTTGCTTAGTTGATGTGTTTAAAAATATGGGAATACACGTACTCATGGAGTGAGTCAGGCCTTAGGACATTTAGTGCTACAAAGTCCTATGCAGCATGTGTGCCAGGCCTCTGAATGCCCAAATAGTCTCCATGCTGTGTAATAAAGATTCTGGGTGTGCTGTAGAAATTGCATAGCAACTGTCTCTGTAGCATGTGGTAATCATTTCAGTGAATTATCATTTCTACATTCTCAGTCTCACCTTCACCCTCTACACTGCTTGAACACTATTGCACTGTTCTAAACCCCAACACAGCACTCCCAGCAAGACTCTCTTTCACTGTAGTAATCATTTTACTGAATTGCAAGGCATACTGTCATGTGTCTAAGACCACAGTGTGAGTTAGTCTTCATTTCACAAAATTGTGGCAGAATATTTTGCTTAGTTGATGTGTTTAAAAATATGGGTATACATGTACTCATGGAGTGAGTCAGGCCTTAGGACATTTAGTGCTACAAAGTCCTATGCAGCATGTGTGCCAGGCCTCTGAATGCCCAAATAGTCTCCATGCTGTGTAATAAAGATTCTGGGTGTGCTGTAGAAATTGCATAGCAACTGTCTCTGTAGCATGTGGTAATCATTTCAGTGAATTATCATTTCTACATTATCAGTCTCACCTTCACCCTCTACACTGCTTGAACACCATTGCACTGTTCTAAACCCTGAAGCAGCACTCCCAGCAAGACTCTCTTTCACTGTAGTAATCATTTTACTGAATTGCAAGGCATACTGTCACGTGTCTAAGATCACAGTGTGAGTTAGTCTTCATTTCACAAAATTGTGGCAGAATGTTTTTCTTAGTTGATGTGTTTAAAAATATGGGAATACATGTACTCATGGAGTGAGTCAGGCCTTTGGACACTTTGTGCTACAAAGTCCTATTTCAGCATATGTGCCAGGCCTCTGAATGTCCAAATAGTCTCCATGCTGTGTAATAAAGATCCTGTTTGTGCTGTAGAAATTGCATAGCAACTGTCTCTTAACCATGTTGTAATCATTTCAGTGAATTCTCATTTCTACATTCTCAATCTCACCTTCACCCTCTACACTGCTTGAACACCATTGCACTGTTCTAAACCCTAACACAGCACTCCCAGCACGACTCTCTTTCACTGTAGTAATCGTTTTACTGAATTGAAAGGCATACTGTTATGTGTCTAAGATCTCAGTGTGAGTTAGTCTTCATTTCACAAAATTGAGGCAGAATATTTTGCTTAGTTGATGTGTTTAAAAATATGGGAATACATGTACTCATGGAGTGAGTCAGGCCTTAGGACATTTAGTGCTCCAAAGTCCAATGCAGCATGTGTGCCAGGCCTCTGAATGCCCAAATAGTCTCCATGCTGTGTAATAAAGATTCTGGGTGTGCTGTAGAAATTGCATAGCAACTGTCTCTGTAGCATGTGGTAATCATTTCAGTGAATTCTCATTTCTACATTCTCAATCTGACCTTCACCCACTACACTGCTTGAACACTATTGCACTGTTCTAAACCCTAACACAGCACTCCCAGCATGACTCTCTTTCACTGTAGTAATCATTTTACTGAATTGCAAGGCATACTGTCATGTGTCTAAGATCACAGTGTGAGTTAGTCTTCATTTCACAAAATTGTGGCAGAATATTTTGCTTAGTTGATGTGTTTAAAAATATGGGAATACATGTACCCATGGAGTGAGTCAGGCCTTAGGACACTTAGTGCTACAAAGTCCTATTTCAGCATGTGTGCCAGGCCTCTGAATGTCCAAATAGTCTACATGCTGTGTAATAAAGATCCTGGGTGTGCTGTAGAAAGAGCACAACAACTGTCTCTGTAGCATGTAGTAATCATTTCAGTGAATTCTAATTTCTACATTCTCAGTCTCACCTTCACCCGCTACACTGCTTGAACACCATTGCACTGTTCTAAACCCTGAAACAGCACTCCTAGCAAGAATCTCCTTCACTGTAGTAATCGGTTTACTGAATTGCAAGGCATACTGTCATGTGTCTAAGACCACAGTGTGAGTTAGTCTTCATTTCACAAAATTGTGGCAGAATATTTTGCTTAGTGGATGTGTTTAAAAATATGGGAATACATGTACTCATGGAGTGAGTCAGGCCTTAGGACATTTAGTGCTACAAAGTCCTATGCAGCATGTGTGCCAGGCCTCTGAATGCCCAAATAGTTCCCATGCTGTGTAATAAAGATTCTGGGTGTGCTGTAGAAATTGCATAGCAACTGTCTCTGTAGCATGTGGTAATCATTTCAGTGAATTATCATTTCTACATTCTCAGTCTCACCTTCAACCTCTACACTGCTTGAACACCATTGCACTGTTCTAAACCCTGAAACAGCACTCCCAGCAAGACTCTCTTTCACTGTAGTAATCATTTTACTGAATTGCAAGGCATACTGTCATGTGTCTAAGATCACAGTGTGAGTTAGTCTTCATTTCACAAAATTGTGGCAGAATATTTTGCTTAGTTGATGTGTTTAAAAATATGGGAATACATGTACTCATGGAGTGAGTCAGGCCTTAGGACACTTAGTGCTACAAAGTCCTATTTCAGCATGTGTGCCAGGCCTCTGAATGTCCAAATAGTCTCCATGCTGTGTAATAAAGATCCTGATTGTGCTGTAGAAATTGCATAGCAACTGTCTCTTTAGCATTTTGTAATCATTTCAGTGAATTCTCATTTCTACATTCTCAATCTCACCTTCGCCCTCTACACTGCTTGAACACTATTGCACTGTTCTAAACCCTAACACATCACTCCCAGCAAGAATCTCCTTCACTGTAGTAATCAGTTTACTGAATTGCAAGGCATACTGTCATGTGTCTAAGACCACAGTGTGAGTTAGTCTTCATTTCACAAAATTGTGGCAGAATATTTTGCTTAGTTGATGTGTTTAAAAATATGGGAATACATGTACTCATGGAGTGAGTCAGGCCTTAGGACATTTAGTGCTACAAAGTCCTATGCAGCATGTGTGCCAGGCCTCTGAATGCCCAAATAGTCTCCATGCTGTGTAATAAAGATTCTGGGTGTGCTGTAGAAATTGCATAGCAACTGTCTCTGTAGCATGTGGTAATCATTTCAGTGAATTATCATTTCTACATTCTCAGTCTCACCTTCACCCTCTACACTGCTTGAACACCATTGCACTGTTCTAAACCCTGAAGCAGCACTCCCAGCAAGACTCTCTTTCACTGTAGTAATCATTTTACTGAATTGCAAGGCATACTGTCACATGTCTAAGATCACAGTGTGAGTTAGTCTTCATTTCACAAAATTGTGGCAGAATATTTTGCTTAGTTGATGTGTTTAAAAATATGGGAATACATGTACTCATGGAGTGAGTCAGGCCTTAGGACACTTGGTGCTACAAAGTCCTATTTCAGCATGTGTGACAGGCCTCTGAATGTCCAAATAGTCTCCATGCTGTGTAATAAAGATCCTGTTTGGGCTGTAGAAATTGCATAGCAACTGTCCCTTTAGCATGTTGTAATCATTTCAGTGAATTCTCATTTCTACATTCTCAATCTCACCTTCACCCACTACACTGCTTGAACACTATTGCACTGTTCTAAACCCTAACACAGCACTCCCAGCATGACTCTCTTTCACTGTAGTAATCGTTTTACTGAATTGAAAGGCATACTGTTATGTGTCTAAGATCACAGTGTGAGTTAGTCTTCATTTCACAAATTGTGGCAGAATATTTTGCTTAGTTGATGTGTTTAAAAATATGGGAATACATGTACTCATGAAGTGAGTCATGCCTTAGGACACTTAGTGCTACAAAGTCCTATTTCAGCATGTGTGCCAGGCCTCTGAATGTCCAAATAGTCTCCAGGCTGTGTAATAAAGATTCTGTTTGTGCTGTAGAAATTGCATAGCAACTGTCTCTTAATCATGTGGTAATCATTTCAGTGAATTCTCATTTCTACATTCTCAATCTCACCTTCACCCTCTACACTGCTTGAACACCATTGCACTGTTCTAAACCCTAACACAGCACTCCCAGCACGACTCTCTTTCACTGTAGTAATCGTTTTACTGAATTGAAAGGCATACTGTTATGTGTCTAAGATCTCAGTGTGAGTTAGTCTTCATTTCACAAAATTGAGGCAGAATATTTTGCTTAGTTGATGTGTTTAAAAATATGGGAATACATGTACTCATGGAGTGAGTCAGGCCTTAGGACACTTTGTGCTACAAAGTCCTATTTCAGCATGTGTGACAGGCCTCTGAATGCCCAAATAGTCTCCATGCTGTGTAATAAAGATTCTGGGTGTGCTGTAGAAATTGCATAGCAACTGTCTCTGTAGCATGTGGTAATCATTTCAGTGAATTATCATTTCTACATTCTCAATCTCACCTTCACCCTCTACACTGCTTGAACACTATTGCACTGTTCTAAACCCTAACACAGCACTCCCAGCAAGATTCTCTTTCACTGTAGTAATCATTTTACTGAATTGCAAGGCATACTGTCATGTGTCTAAGATCACAGTGTGAGTTAGTCTTCATTTCACAAAATTGAGGTAGAATATTTTGCTTAGTTGATGTGCTTAAAAATATGGGAATACATTTACTCATGGAGTGAGTCAGGCCTTAGGACATTTAGTGCTCCAAAGTCCTATGCAGCATGTGTGCCAGGCCTCTGAATGCCCAAATAGTCTCCATGCTGTGTAATAAAGATTCTGGGTGTGCTGTAGAAATTGCATAGCAACTGTCTCTGTAGCATGTGGTAATCATTTCAGTGAATTATCATTTCTACATTCTCAATCTCACCTTCACCCTCTACACTGCTTGAACACTATTGCACTGTTCTAAACCCTAACACAGCACTCCCAGCAAGATTATCTTTCACTGTAGTAATCATTTTACTGAATTGCAAGGCATACTGTCATGTGTCTAAGATCACAGTGTGAGTTAGTCTTCATTTCACAAAATTGTGGCAGAATATTTTGCTTAGTTGATGTGTTTAAAAATATGGGAATACATGTACTCATGGAGTGAGTCATGCCTTAGGACACTTAGTGCTACAAAGTCCTATTTCAGCATGTGTGCCAGGCCTCTGAATGTCCAAATAGTCTCCATGCTGTGTAATAAAGATCCTGGGTGTGCTGTAGAAAGAGCACAGCAACTGTCTCTGTAGCATGTGGTAATCATTTCAGTGAATTATCATTTCTACATTATCAGTCTCACCTTCAACCTCTACACTGCTTGAACACCATTGCACTGTTCTAAACCCTGAAACAGCACTCTCAGCAAGACTCTCTTTCACTGTAGTAATCATTTTACTGAATTGAAAGGCATACTGTTATGTGTCTAAGATCTCAGTGTGAGTTAGTCTTCATTTCACAAAATTGAGGCAGAATATTTTGCTTAGTTGATGTGTTTAAAAATATGGGAATACATGTACTCATGGAGTGAGTCAGGCCTTAGGACATTTAGTGCTACAAAGTCCTATGCAGCATGTGTGCCAGGCCTCTGAATGCCCAAATAGACTCCATGCTGTGTAATAAAGATTCTGGGTGTGCTGTAGAAATTGCATAGCAACTGTCTCTGTAGCATGTGGTAATCATTTCAGTGAATTATCATTTCTACATTCTCAATCTCACCTTCAGCCTCTACACTGCTTGAACACTATTGCACTGTTCTAAACCCTAACACAGCACTCCCAGCAAGATTCTCTTTCACTGTAGTAATCATTTTACTGAATTGCAAGGCATACTGTCATGTGTCTAAGATCACAGTGTGAGTTAGTCTTCATTTCACAAAATTGTGGCAGAATATTTTGCTTAGTTGATGTGTTTAAAAATATGGGAATACATGTACTCATGGAGTGAGTCAGGCCTTAGGACACTTAGTGCTACAAAGTCCTATTTCAGCATGTGTGCCAGGCCTCTGAATGTCCAAATAGTCTCCATGCTGTGTAATAAAGATCCTGTTTTGGGCTGTAGAAATTGCATAGCAACTGTCTCTTTAGCATTTTGTAATCATTTCAGTGAATTCTCATTTCTACATTCTCAATCTCACCTTCACCCTCTACATTGCTTGAACACTATTGCACTGTTCTAAACCCTAACACAGCACTCCCAGCAAGAATCTCCTTCACTGTAGTAATCAGTTTACTGAACTGCAAGGCATACTGTCATGTGTCTAAGACCACAGTGTGAGTTAGTCTTCATTTCACAAAATTGTGGCAGAATATTTTGCTTAGTTGATGTGTTTAAATATATGGGAATACACGTACTCATGGAGTGAGTCAGGCCTTAGGACATTTAGTGCTACAAAGTCCTATGCAGCATGTGTGCCAGGCCTCTGAATGCCCAAATAGTCTCAATGCTGTGTAATAAAGATTCTGGGTGTGCTGTAGAAATTGCATAGCAACTGTCTCTGTAGCATGTGGTAATCATTTCAGTGAATTATCATTTCTACATTCTCAGTCTCACCTTCACCCTCTACACTGCTTGAACACCATTGCACTGTTCTAAACCCTGAAGCAGCACTCCCAGCAAGACTCTCTTTCACTGTAGTAATCATTTTACTGAATTGCAAGGCATACTGTCACGTGTCTAAGATCACAGTGTGAGTTAGTCTTCATTTCACAAAATTGTGGCAGAATATTTTGCTTAGTTGATGTGTTTAAAAATATGGGAATACCTGTACTCATGGAGTGAGTCAGGCCTTAGGACAGTTAGTGCTACAAAGTCCTATTTCAGCATGTGTGACAGGCCTCTGAATGTCCAAATAGTCTCCATGCTGTGTAATAAAGATTCTGGGTGTGCTGTAGAAATTGCATAGCAACTGTCTCTGTAGCATGTGGTAATCATTTCAGTGAATTATCATTTCTACATTCTCAATCTCACCTTCACCCTCTACACTGCTTGAACACCATTGCACTGTTCTAAACCCTAACACAGCACTCCCAGCAAGACTCTCTTTCACTGTAGTAATCGTTTTACTGAATTGAAAGGCATACTGTTATGTGTCTAAGATCACAGTGTGAGTTAGTCTTCATTTCACAAAATTGTGGCAGAATATTTTGCTTAGTTGATGTGTTTAAAAATATGGGAATACATGTACTCATGGAGTGAGTCAGGCCTTAGGACACTTAGTGCTACAAAGTCCTATTTCAGCATGTGTGCCAGGCCTCTGAATGTCCAAATAGTCTCCATGCTGTGTAATAAAGATCCTGTTTGTGCTGTAGAAATTGCATAGCAACTGTCTCTTTGGCATTTTGTAATCATTTCAGTGAATTCTCATTTCTACATTCTCAATCTCACCTTCACCCTCTACACTGCTTGAACACTATTGCACTGTTCTAAACCCTAACACAGCACTCCCAGCAAGAATCTCCTTCACTGTAGTAATCAGTTTACTGAATTGCAAGGCATACTGTCATGTGTCTAAGACCA